>NC_073252.2:100625000-105625000 GCF_029289425.2 Pan paniscus
TTCTTATTTTCAAGATGGTGATCATGGTGTCTGTATAATTTCTGTTAGAATATCAGAGTTAGTGTACCTGGATACTAAGGAGAAAGATAGAAAAGATAAAATATGTATCTTCAACATTTTGTATTCTGTGATGACCCTAAAAGCTAATGTGGGAGTTCTATTGACTGTTATAAACTATTACAGAAGAAAAAGTGAAAATGGAGAGTTAGGTCCACTGTGTGTGAACAATGGGAGGGTCTATGGAATGATGCTTTCAGGTGGGCAGAGGCCTCATGGAGGGTGGCCCCACACTCACCCCCAGAATCCAGAAGCCATTCCCACAGGAACTTCAGAGGGAGAGCATTTACATTTACAGGAAAGAAATGATACTTCTGAGCCTACGTTTGCCACATATTCATTAAGTGCATTTGTTCAGGCATTAAAGTAAAATGCCATGGGCTGTGCTTTTCCTCAGCTACAGCCTCTCTCCCTCCAACCTCACACCCTGTCTTCCTGTCATGCCTTTGTGAGAGCGCCACCACTCTGCGGTGCCTGGAGAGGAACCTGGAAACGCTGATAGTTCAGTGCATACTCGGTCATATGGAGACAGCAGGAAAGAGTCAGGGGCCAACTTGAAAGATTTGGGGCCTGGCTGTGGTTTGCAGGCTGTAGACACCAAACTATACTTTATAGAACATGTGAAAATATAGCCTGTATGGGTTACTCTCTTACTGATTGTCTAGATTTGATGCCTTACATTAAATCATTTTAAAACCAACTCTAGAAGTCTACTCAAATCCTGCATTTTCTACTGGAATAGTGTCCCATGAATAAAACCCTGTTTCGCATAGGTGTAGGCTAGCTTACAGACCCTCTTACCATGTTGAGATTATTTCTGGAACTCAGGCTACTGAACCATCTGGTGCTCTGCCTGTGTCTTTCACATAGCTAAGAAGAAAATTTCCATTTAGCTTTCTGATATTTTGCTGTGCAAGTCTTCATGCTCTTTTTTTAAAAAAAATTTTAATTATAAATTCTTTCAAGCATATAGAAAGTTTAAAAATTGACATAACAGGCACTATGTACTACAACACAAATTTAATAGGTATTAGCATCTTACCTTATTTGCTTTTGATAGCTCTCTCTCTCTCTCTCTGTCCTCTCTCTCTCTCAAATAAAATAGTTACAGCTAAAACCCCACTTATCCATCACTTTGTCCTCCTTCCTTCTCTTAGGTAAACTGCTACTCTGAACTTTCACTCCCCAAGATGTTTTTATATTTTTACTACATAAGAATGCATCTATAAATACTGGCATTTTCAAGAAAGTTAAGTTTTACTAACTTCAACCCAAATTTGCCATTGTATAGGATGGCTCCTTTTCAGGGCAAACATAGGTTCAAACTGGACGCCATTGAAGATTAACTGGTACTCACTTTGATCCTATTGATTCCTCTTTGCTGTCTAGATAAAAATGTATTTGTCACAATGTAGTTTGTACTAACTCTTATAGCAAAAAATAATATTCAGAGAAAAATCTAGGGGAAGTAAGTATGCAGACTAACTCTTATATCTTGTCCTTTCATAAGAAAAATTTCCCATCATTAAACATTTAATAATCTATTATACTGCCTATAAAATTTCCCTTTAAAGTTTTTTCCATTCTAAGTTCATCACGGAGCTCCTAATAGGAGAGGCTGGCAGAAAAGCACAGGAACCTTCCTCTAGGCCAAGCTTGTCCCTGCCTGCTTTTGACTCAGCAGGGAGTGCCAGGGAAGGCTCACTTCCCTATTTTTCCCGAAAGCCACGCGTGAAGTTTTAAAAATCAAACTGTGTTCCCTTTCACAGAGGTGGGTGACAAGAGAAGCAGCCCCATGGGACTTCAGAAACTCTCACCAATCCTCCTCTAGAGTGACCAGAAAGTACCCCTTCCTATCCTAACTAATGTGACCTGTCCTTCTGTGTGGTCCACTCTATGCAAAACCAGAAATTGACAAGAATGACTTTGATTGTAAAGTACAAATAGCTTACCAGTTAGTATTCTTAGTTTCTCTTTAGTTATAAATATCAAATGCAAGGGACTTGAAACCCAGCTGATAGAAGTGTAACTATTTTTAATCAAACATTTTCTGAAAGCTGGTTCTCACATATGTTGTCTTTCCTGAGTGTTTTATGTTGAGTGGAAGACGTGTTGAAATGTTTAGGTCAACAACAGCTTTTTTGTTGTCCCCTTCCACTACTGATTTAAAAAAAAAAAAAAAAAGGCTCCACTCTTCGTGCCTTTCCTTAAAAATCCTAAATGTTAAGTTTCTGTCGAGGTCGAATAGAGACTACCCGATCTGCTGTGGCATTTGAGGATATCACATATCCTTGCATAATCTCCCTTTCCTTTGTATAGACTTGTCTGATTCACGTGGTGTGGATCTATTTGGAGTACTAATTTAAAATAATTTAATCTGACTCAATTACTTAAAACAACAGGGGAGAAAATCACCAATAATCAGCTATGTGTGCGTATAGAACCTAGTTCATATCATTTATTAGGATTTCCATTGAACCCCTAAGCTGTTCACTGCGCAAGTATTTAATTAGGGAAAATAACCATACCCCTATGTACATTATACTGTGTGTTTTGTAAACCATGAGAAAAGCTGCTTATTGAACAGAAGGGCTTTGTAACCTGGGGTCTGTGGATCCCTGTTGGTGGTTTCAGAGGCTTTTTAGATTCCTAAATTTATATGCAGACTTACACATGTATGTATGTGCATCTTTTCTTGGGAGATGAGTATAACTTTTTATCATATTTTCAAAGGGAAAGATTTAACATGGTTAAGAATCATGCTATAGCTTGTATCACTTTAGCTTTTTGATAGCAGCTATCTTTTTAAATGATCTATGTAATATTTTTAAAGATTTTTTCTTTTTTTATTCTTGCATTTTTAATCAATTTTAAATGAAGTGAAATGCTTTATGTTGCTCAACACATAGCCCAGAAAGCCTCCCTTCAGTTTTCCAGTAGGTGGAAAAAAGATGAAACTGAATTGATGGCCAAAAGAGTTGAATGGGCTTCACTGCTTTTTCTTTCTTGCTCTTCCATACATTTGCAGATTAAGCATGAAGCTCACCATTAGTGATTGAAGCCAAAAGAGAGAAGGCAATTCATTGAACAAATATTGATTGAGCACTGTGTGTCAGGTACTGCTCTAGACAAGCAGACAAAACTCCCTCCCATATGTAACCACAATTGAGACTTATAGGTAATTTTTGTTGCAAGTAGTTCAGAAGTTTTGTATTTTGTCCTAAAACAAAATATTACTTTGTAAAATATTTTTTTAAATAGCCCTCTAAATCCGCTGTATATATTCAAAGTCACCATTATAAAGTGGAGAAAGCTACTCAGTAGAGAAAACCTATCACACAGATAATAGCTGGGAAGCTTAGCCCTTAGAAATTATTAGGAGAGATATACACTTCTTGAATTTAAGAACTGTCTGAATTTTAAATTTTGTTTTGTCAGTTCTGGCTTGGTGACCTTCCTCTATTGGCCATTCCCATTTTTCTGCCCTCCACTCTTCCTTGACACATGATTATTTCTGGGACCACTGTTCAATCTGAAACAAATCTCTGGTGGCTTCTTTTAAACCCAGTGGTCTCAGTCTGAAGGTATAGTGGGGCAACTCTCGGCATTCCATTCTGGAGTCTTGACCTCATAAAGTCACATACTGGCAATTCGCCTTGATAAGGTGAAGTGAACACACAGAAGCACTAAGATCCCCACATGTGTTCCACTGCCTCCTCCACAGACAAGTTGTTTTTCAACCCATCTGCAGGTCCAGAGGTGAAGCTGGAGGCTACCCTGCAGTCTCAGTCTTTTCTCCCCACCCTGCAGATGGATTCCAAATAAGAAGCCTCCAGCCTACCTTCACCTCCCTGGGGTCTCATGGACATGGGCTGGAAAGTGCATGCAGACTTTCACAGACAATGCTTTTTGCCTTTAGGTCCCCTTCTACCCAACAGAATGATTATAATAATGGCTTGATGTGCTTACTTACATCATCTCATTTAATCATCACAGTAATCCACTGATGCAGGTTCTGTGATCCGCATTTTATAAATGAGGAAATTGAAGCCTAGAGAAATTAAGAAGCTTAACTTGGGTCTCACAGGCTTTTAGAGATGGAGCCCAAGATTTCAGTTCATGCCATATGGTTTAAGGGCCTGCACTCTTAACCATCGTGGAATACCATTCATTATCATAATGTTAAGGATCTGTCTCTACTTTGCAGGAATCTTTTAAATCTATGGTTCACAATCATGGGTGGGCTTCAGAATCGTCCAAAAATGTTTCAACCACAGAGACGCCTGGGAACCACTGCACAATTGCTAAATCACAGTGCATCATCTAGCCAATCTTGGATTCTACAATAATTCTATGACAGTTTCTAAGAATACATGCCATTATGTAATGGCAACATATTACAACAGATAATTGAATAGATATTCAGTGTATACCGTGGAATAGAATATTATGCCACTGTGTTTTAAAAAGATAATTAAGAGGATACGGCACAACGTGGAAAACTGCTTATAACATAATATTAAGGATAAACCTCAGCTGGGCATAGTGGCTCACGCCTATAATCCCAACACTTTTGGGAGGCCAAGGCAGGAGGATTGCTTGAGCCCAGGATTTTGAGGCCAGCATGGGCAACATAGTGAGACCCTGTCTCTATAAAAAAATTTTTTTAAAGAAAAAAAACAGGATTCAAATTATTGCTAATATTTGTAGTGATTACAAATATTAGCTTCTTTTTATAAAGCCTGGGTGGAAGCATATAGATGAATCTTTAGCTTTATTTATTCATCCATGACTTAAAGAAGATTGGTTAACACCTGACTCCACCTTGAGTAGCAGAACATTGGACTGAAGGAAAAAAAAAATGTGAAGCTGTCTTACTTAGCTACAGTTTCCAGCATGTTTTCTCAGGAGCTCTATGGGAGACAGTGCAGTGTGGCTCTCAAACCTTACTACACATAAAAGTCTGCTTCAAAACCTACTTAAAATATCGATTTTATTCCATTTCCAAAGCCTGGTAGAGTAGGTAATTCTCCCACTACAATACACTTAGTAACACTAGAAAAAAAATACAACATTTTCTTTAATGCGTAGCTGACTTTATTAGAAAGTATGAAAACGACTGGGGCGCCATAAAACAAAAGAAAACTTTGGGAAAACACAATAGGATATGGATGGACTTTGGGGCCACAGCTGCCCTGGAAATATTTGCTGACCTAGATAATCAAGAAGCTTGGTTTTTAACAGCTTCCTAGAGACAAAAGATAAGGCCTTGGGCCTTTCCAATCTGAGGAATTGAAACTGCAATCACCCACTTAATTCAGGATTCTCTCAGGGCTATAGTTTCTGTTGATGGGTGATCCTCAGGCAGAGAGGTGATGAGGAAGTTGCCTGTCTCAGCCTAGGGGGAATCAGAAGATAAAATGCCTCTCTTGAGAATCAATAACTACAAGCCCAATTCTTACAGATTCAGAGTTAAGTGTATGCTCCCTGAATAGAGTAGGAAACCCCAAGTCTAGAAATGAATATGAAGTTGTTCCACATTGGGGATACCCTCAGAGCCTTGCAGAAAAGCATAAAAATGTATGTGGCTCAAAGAATCATGAGCTCCTGATCAAAAATTAGAAAATATGTATGCAAATAAGCCACTCTGTTTAAGAATTGGCAGAACAATGAAAAGCAGAATTAAATCCTCAGAATCTTCAGATAATTGAATTACCAATTGTTTGATATATAAATACAAAATAAGTTTGGAATAGAAAACAGACCAGGCAGAATGAAAATAAAACCAAGTCGAATTTTTAAAATTAAATGTGCGACACTGAAAATGATTCAACATAGTTAACATGGATAATTTGAAAGAAAGGATGAGCTGGCAGGTACAAAAGAAGGAGTAAGAGGTGTCTAGTTGAAGTCCTAGAAAGAGGTATTACAACTGCAGATTTCTGGTTCTACATTTACAGTTTCTAGGTCTGGGGTGAGGTTTAGGTGGTTGTGGACCACACTTTTAGGTTTTAAAGCATTGGCTCTGAAGTCATTTGGTTCAGGGCTGGGCATGATGTTGGTTCCTAGTTTTGCGACTTGCAGTGTTACTTAACTTGGCTAAGCATCAGCTTCCTTATCTATGAAATTGAAAAAATAATACCTACGTCATAGGATATATGTGTAAATCAAGTTATTCAGTACATGCCACACAGTAAGCACTTAAAAATGACAGTTGCTTCTATTTTTATATAACCAAATACACTACTACAAATATTGAGTGGCAGCTTTGCTGGTTCATTTATGGATTCATGGAGCTACACAAAACCTTCACCAGTCTATTAATTTATTTTTAGTACAGTCTCTCTAATCAGTATTGCTTCCACTGTATATTGACCCCATATCCTTTCTTCTGTCTGGGGTTAAGATAGGAGACTGAGATCAGCTGTGTCAAAAGCTTTCTTTTAGATGTAACACATGATTTCTTATGAAAATCTCATAGGTAGGAAACCAGAAAGGAATTTGTTAAATTCTTGTTAGGCTCCTTAGTTGTATTAGTTTTGTAGGGCAGTGTTTTAATTTAGGATACTTATGATAGAGAGCACCCCTTCCATAATTAGGAGAAATACAAGATGGAAATAAAGATTTTATTACTTAGTGGTCCTGGGGAGCACACAGCACTCCAGGGAAGGCCACACACCAAGGTCAGGGAGCATGTGGAGAGAGAGAGAGAAAGGAACTGATGGGCCATTGCCTTTACTGGGTCCAGGACATTATCCAAACAGGTTTCCCACAGGAAGTTTTAATAGGTGGGTTTCAAGCAAGCAGGTATGAGTTCCAGGAGGTCACAGTGTGATGAAGAAGAAGTCACTGTGGCATATCTGCACAGTCCATGCAAGGTGTGAGCATCAGTGAAGACCAGTCAGGTAGGCTATATGTAGCTGGCCCATGGGGAGGCGATCACCAGGTGGGAATTGTATAATGCAGATATCTAGATTGGTCACATAGAGGAACTGGGAGGAGGTGTAGTACTGGAAACTGCGTCGACGGTCACTGAGCCCTGCTTTAGGTATGAGAAAGTCCAGCTTATATTCAGAATGGATGCAAAGGCAGCATAAAATTAAAAGCATTCACTGCCAGCTGCCATAACAAGTTACCACAAACTAGGTGGTTTAAAGCAACCGAAATTTATTCTTTCACAGTTCTGGATGCTAGAAGTCCAATATCATGGTCTTCGCAGGGCCATGCCCCCTTTGAAGGCTCTAGGCAATAATCCTTCCTTGCCTGTTTCTAGCTTCTTGTGGTTGCTGACAATTCATGGCAGTTTGTGACTTGCAGCTGCATCATTCCAATTTCTGTCTCCATCTTCACATGAATACTGTCTTCTCTCTGTGTCCCTGTGTCCAAATCTCCCTCTTCTTTCTCTTAGAGACCTGTCATTGTGTTTACGGCATCCATAACCCTATGTGAACTCATCTTAACTAATCATAATTGCAACGACCCCATTTCCAGATAATATAATATTCTGAGGCTCTGGGTGGACATGAATTCTGGGGGTACACCATTCAGCCCACTACAAACATATTGTGGCATTCAGGTTATAAGCCAGTAGCCCTACGAGTATAGGATGATGCCCATTTCAGCCTGATAATACACTCCGAAAGAGATCACATGTTAACATTGTTGCCTCAGTTAATCATAGAAATACTAAATTAGTATAGAAATAACAAGAAAAATGCTTTGTTATTTTCATGTGTCATTTATCGAGTTCTTACTATGTATCTGTTATTGTTATCCGTATACACTTCTGCACAAAAGATGGTTTTATCCCAAGTTTTAGCTTAGAAACTGAGGCTTAATGAGTAACTTGACCAAGAATGGCTTCTCTTTCTCCATTTCCTTCCTCTCATGGTGTTGTTTTATATACATAAAATAATATATATTATTCTATTAATATAGATTAATATATGTATTTATATATGTACATTTTATATATGTATAAAACTTATGTTGTAAGTTTTATATACATATAATATATATTCTGTTTATATATATATTGAATTTATATATATATAAAACTTAACACTATTAAGTCTTAACACTATTAAGTTTCATGGTGTTGAGTTATATAGTTCTATTAATTTTATATATATATATATATATATATATATATATATATATATATATATGGGGAGGGGTGTTTCTCCAGCCTAGACTTCTACTTTGAAATGTAGTCTCCAGGCTCAGCTACTTGTTTGACATTGCCACATGGATGTCTGGTAGACTTAACATATTCACAACTGAATTTCAAATCTTCCCCACCAATCTGCTCTGCCTCATAGCTTCCCTTTTCCGGAATGGGTTGCTCCATCCTTCCAGTTGTACAGGCCCCAAATCTTGGAGTTTTCCTTGACTCCTCTCTTCTTCTCAAATCCCACATGTAATCCATCAGGTAGTCTTATTGGCTGTGCCTTCACGCTTTTTTCAGAAGCTAATTATTCTTCAACACCTCCAATGCTGCCACCCTGGTATAAGCTACCATCCTCAGCATCTTTCTTCCAGTGGATTTTAGCATCCATGAATGATTATTTCCTAAATCAATTATCAATAATTGTTATAAATTTGTGATTTTTCTATTTCTATCCTTCCTGTCACTTTTCCAGGTTTTTTTAAAAGAGCTTTCTTCATTCTTCTTTTAAAAAAATTAAAATTAGCATCAGTATGAACTCGTGGATTCTTTTGTTATTCATTGTACTATAAGCCATTCCTGTCATTATTCATTTTGATTCTTAAATTGGCCTATTCTTGGCCAGTGGGAGTCTTTCATGCTAGCTCCTATGTCTTTTTGATATGTCCCTATCTTTTTTTTCCTAACACTTTCCTTATTTCTGAAATTGTAAGCTATTCTAGGTTCACCCTATACCTTCACTACCCCAGTCCAGGCATCGTCTGTCTCTCTAAGAAGTCCTAGTTCCTTTTAGCAGGAGAAGTTTTTCTAGACTCTTTCATTAGGCAGAGCTACAAAATTGATTATTTAAAAAATCTCGAGTTCATACACTAATTCATAATTCTAATTCCAATCCAACACTGCAGGCTTCTTCCCTCCCTCCCCTCATCCCATCCTTGTATTTGGATTTGAGATATGAAATGTGTATCTCATATCCCATATTTCTTCAGTAACTGAAAACCCTCATCATCAATGATAGCAGCATGCTTACTCATTTTGCTCAGTCCAATAATTCACACACATTTGTAGAAAAATAGAATAGTTTTAGAATGGCTATACCAATATCTGCAAGCTTACTATATTCGGTTCAAAATTTCTTTGTAGTTCTTTTGACCAAATGTATTCAACAGAGAGCATTCAGTCAGAGTAATGTGTACAAAAGTTACTTGGATTAGATTTTTTCCTTCTGTGTATTTATGTTTCCATTGGGCTATAGAGTTAAGCTATTTTTTTATTTCTATTCCATTTTAGGGGTTTTCCCATCCCTGTTGATTTAGTAATTTTATTTTTTGAATATCAACATTTGTCAGTTTCACATCTTTCATTTATATGAGATTAACTAGACCCTTTAGAAATCATTATAAAGTCAGGTTGTTCTATTAATTTTTAAAATAGGTGTATAAAAACCAAAGGGATCAATCAGAGCCTTGATTTAAAGTACGTTCTGAATTATTTCAGACACCCGAATCCATCTAAACCCAGAACATTTCATTTGTAGATTTCAAAGACTTCTTGGCCTTCCTACCTTCCTTACATTTATGTAGCATGTGTTTATCCAAGGCACATCACCTGCCAGGCACAGTGCTGGGCTCTGTGTTGCCACACATGAATGTGATCATCTTTCTGTAGCCCCCAGGTTACATGGCACCACAGCCAAGATACAGACATGTGTGAGAGAGTAATCAGGGTATTACTCAGGATTTGCTGGAGGAATGCCTCTTCAAAGGATATTCTAAATTGGTGTGTGTGTGTTTGTGTGTGTGTGCGCATGTGTGTGTGTGTGTATATGTGTTGAGGTGGACTGGGAGAAAATATACCCTCCTTGAGATCACCTCCTGGCTAGATAGTCTCTCCCTTCTCTATTTGTGATAGAATGCAAGTGGAATTTGGCAGGTGTACTTCTCAAACTAGAAACTAGAGAGCTGCTATCTCAGTCACCGTAAGAAGAACGAATCACACCAAACCTACATCATTGTCTTCTATGACAGGATTTCTACAAGGGTGAGATAGTGAGATGCTGGAGATCCCTGTTTTGGTAGTTCAGGGATTCACAGCATCTCCCATGCTGGTGATGTCAACCTGAAGAGATATTTCTAGTGATAGGTTCCAGGGATCTTTCCCCAAACACTTTAATATATTTTATCATTGCCCTGAATACAGCCCTAGAAGGTTCTTACTAAATTTGCAGGTGACATGAAGTGATAGACAACAAACAATTTGAATTCAAATTAATTTTGAAAGCTGAGACAATGGACCCAATTCTTCAGCAATTATATTTAAAAGATATAAATACATGCAGAAAACAAATTACAAGTACAGAGTGGAAGAGAGATGATTTAGCAGCAACGCATGCAAAGAGATCTAGGAGTTTTAGTTAATAACAGACTCAACATGAACCAGCAATGCAATGTGACTACGAAACAAGTAATTCCTCATTAGGCTGCATTAATGGAAACACGATACATAAGACCAAGGAAGTGGTGGTCTCATTTGCACTCTGTGATGAAAGGCCACACCAGGAATACAGTGTAATACTGCTGGGCACCACATTTGTAGAGAAATAGAAACCAACTTGAGTGTCTTCAGAGCAGAATGGTGACAGAACTCAAACTTCATTCAAATGAGGAGTAGTTACTGAGCCTGAGAAATTTATAGCCTGGAGGATTTGATTATCTTCAAATATATGAATGGCTGTGATGGAGAAAAAAGGATTAAATGTGTCCTGTTGTCACAAGAAGATGAAATAAGGAGCGGTGAATGGAAGCCCCAGGCAATAGAGGTTTCAGTTGCTGCTGACAGTCAGGGCTGTCTGAGGGTGGAATGTATCGCCTCAGGACAAAGTGAGTTCATTGTCACTGAATTGGTTCAAAAATAACCAGGAAGACTACAGGGCAGGGAAGCTAACTTGTATTATAATAAGTAATTTTTTTCTTTTTTATTTGTATGCCCTTAGAAAGATGTTTACTTAACTTAATAAATCTGTAACAAGGGATAATCAAGATTTGGTTATAGGACAATTACAATTTTCTGACAGATCCCCCAAAATAATAGAAATTAATAGCTTACACACTACTTTATCCAAGCTGTAGAATGTATGACTTACTTCATATACTTTGTGTTTAGTCAGTTTATACAGGCTGAACAACATAAAGTTAAGACATTAAAGGGTTTTTTTTGCAGGTTTAAAGTACTACCATTTTTCCAAATTACTGGCTGATCCTAGAACTTTGAGAAACTTTGGTGTTTCCCCCCTTCCTACTTTTGTTTACATCACAGTACGTAGATGGTACAATATTTTGGTTAACCTCAGTCTGACACTTAGATTGTGTTCTCTTTTGCCCTATTAATGTCTAGAGTGTAAAAAGACCAGTAAAGTAGCACCAAGAAATCAAAGAAAATTTCCCAGTTCTACTCACTTGTAATTCTCTTAATTTAGTGGGGGCTTTCCACAGGAAATCACAATAGAATAGTTGAAATGCTCTTTATCTTATGTACTTTCCTTCTGAAGAAAGGGACAGTTAATTGGCTTTTTCCCAACATGGTCCAAATTTTTATACAGGGCAGCTGTATTTACTGTAGTACAAAGGAAATTCTACACAGAATGATGTCTCTAAGTATTTTCAATAATTAAGAACCTAATTGCTTCTCTAGCCAGTGGGTTTCAGTGAAAGTGATAAAATAGATTTTCTAAGCAAGAAAAATACATAATGAGGGTGGTTGTATACCTTTAAGAAAAAAGAAATCAGTGATATTCAATCCCAAGTAAATTTGGATATCACAGAGTCAGAGATATTCTTAATTATTTTAAATTAAATTTGAGTCAAAAACAATGTGTTTAAAGACTTTAAAATCATTTTAAAAGAATGTTAGAAATTTACATCAATAATTTCTATTTTCAATGAATAAATGAGAAACCTAGAATTTTTGTTTTGGACACACTTTGATCATATCTAATGTGTTCTACTTCCTCTAATCATTTTTATGTTATTAGGATTTTTAAAAAACCTCTTAGATTAAAATTTCTCAGTGTATCTTTGTTTGCATGTCTTTTTTTCTCTCTCCACTTATGTAATTGAAGCATTTCTGACATATCCTCAGAACACACAGATTCTTATCAGGACTTAACTACCCAGGGCAGGGCCCTCCTTGGATTTACTGAAAATAAACACTTTGGGTACTCAGTCTCAGTTTTAATGACAAAAGTTGAAATCTTTGCCTAACATGAAGGTTTTTCTTTGTCTCTAAATTTTGATTTTCCATGCTATCAGAGGTCCCATTGCAACAGGTAATTTGAGTGTTGATTGTATGTTTTCTCAGTTTGTAATTGTGGTGAAATGTATTTAAAATGTTCACAATTTTAAAGTTAAGTTTACCTATAAGGTTCTTTCCAACTCAGAAATTCTGTGATGGTAAACTTTTTTTTTGTAGTTTGAAAATGTGATCTTTGGATGTTGTCTTCTGTGTCCTATGCATATGACTAGGAATCATAGAATTTTAGAGCTGGAAAATGAGTGAGACATTATCTAGTGATTCTGCAAATGAAGAATTAAAAGGCCCAAAGAGGTTAGGTGACTCACGCAGTATCATAGCAGTACCTGGTGACTAGAACTCTGGCCACCTACTGCAGCACTAAAAATTAACCCAAATGTTTTTATCTGAAAATTTGCAGACTTCAGGCTAGGCCTGTAAATAAATAAATAAATAAGAAGTTAAAACATATTTGAGAAAGGTAAGCTTAATATGCCACATTTGGGAAAAGATGTGCCTGACACAAATGTATTTGGTGTAATAGAGAACATTCTTCCATTATACCGAATGAAAATTTTGAACATTCTCAAAATTCTTGAATTTTGAGACATTTATGTTAAGCACAGTTTATTCAGACTCTCTATAAACTGTGCTGTCATCCCTGTTGTTTTCTCCAAGTGGAATCATACTTAAATTACAACTTTAGGGAGTTTAATGTTTCCTATCTTTGCACTCCTGGGATATTTTTCAGTGACTGAGAAGCATAAACTGACACTGTGAAGTTAAGGCTGCGTTCCAGTGGGAATGACAGCATGTCTCTAGGACGCTGATGGAGAAAGCCCTCCTCATGCAGCTGCCTTGCGGAGTCTCCCTGCTGGTGGTGAATGTGAGATCACACAGGGCCAGCAGCCAGGGCAGTACATCTCTCAGTCTCGCTTCTGGTTTTACCTAGAGCCAACCTTTGGTGATTGTTTGCCTCCTTGGCCAAGCCCCCACACAATAGGAGAACTGTGTCTCAAGGTCGAATTCTATTAATACCTGAAAGGTGAATTTATAAACATTTAAGATGTTTTAGCATCTCTGCAGCCAGTGTCTCTGTAAATGAAAATTGCTTCTCGAGTAGAAAAGCATAAGGGAGTACAAGGGCTTCAAAAAATAATCCTTTCAGGAATAAGAATATTTCCAGGGTTAGGTGTTCCTAACTGTGGTTTCAAGCAGAGGAGTTAGTAAAATTCCAAAAGTTAATCAGCTTCATGTACTCAACTTTTGCTAGGACTTTGCAGAAACTCCTCAGGGATCCCTCAGAGTTAGATTAGGGAGATGAACCCTGCCAAAGGACAGTAACCATTCAGCAGCTGGATAGCCTGTTGGGCCCCACTGTCCTCAGCCTTTCCTAATGTTGCCTGGGAACACCACTTTTCTGCTCCCTCCTTTTTCAGTGTAGCCTGGAGACAATTATTTATTTATTCACTAGCTCTTTTAACAAATATTGATTAAGTAGGTACTGGTTCTGTTCTAGGGGTTGGAAAAACAGAGAAAATTAAATAGTGCCTTTGTCCTCAGGAAACAATCCATTTAATAGAGAAACGAAGATATGCCCTTAAATACCTGAATCACCAGCATAACCAGCACCTGCGGCTGCCATGTGGGAATTGTTGAACAAGATCATTTTTGAATGAAAGAGTAAATGACCTAATTGCTCTAATGTAAAGATAAATTTCTAAGAGTCGGCTAGTTGGGATGATTATAGAAGGATTCAAGGGAGAGATGTATGAAAGCATAGATCTAACGAGAGAAAACAGCACAGCAGAAAAAGCAGCAAAGGCTCAAAAGTAGAAATCTCTGAGATCGAATGGAGAATAGTAAATAATTTGCTGGAATGAAGAGCACATGGAAGGCAAGGGTGGTAATAAGGCTGGAGATAGTAGGTAAGGCCAAATCATGCAAGACTTTAAACTGTATGTTTTTAGAAAATGGGTAAGCTATAGAAATTTTATATAGGAATAAGAAATTATCAGCAGCATTGTGCTTTAGGACTACAAATCTGGTAGCAATCTGCTAACTGATATTGGAAGGGAAAGGCCCAGAGACACTAGTTGGAAGAATTGCAGTGATTCTTCATGAGCTAAACTAAGAGTTCAAGCTAAGATAGATAAACTAAGGAATGAGAATGGAAGAAAGGGACAAACTGAGATTTTTGAGGTGGTACTCAGCTGAAGTTTGGCAACTGGTTAAACATAAAAGACAAGAGACAGAGAGGAATCCAAGATGAAAAGAGGATTTTGCTGCACTTTTTTAGAAGGCGGCATTTGTATTTCCATTTCCAGGAGGTGGAGTAGCTTTGAGAAGAAAGGTGATTAGTTCAGTTTTGGGCACATTGAGCTGTAACGGTATTATGGACAGGAAGATACCCTACAAACAACTGGAAATGTTGCACGTGCTTGAAAAGAAGATGAGAACATGAGATTTCAATTTAGCCATCATCTGCATGGAGTAGACAATTCAATCCAGGAGACTTGATAAGAATGTCAAGGGAGTGATCACGATAAAGGTGAGAAATGGACTGAGCATCAATCTCTGCTGAAACATCTCTTTGAGCGGGAAGAAGAGTGCCTTAGCAAAAGCAGCCAGTGAAATGGGGAGTTGGGGGAGACTTTCAAGGAGGGAATGGTAACATATCCCATTCCCAAAGAGATCAAGTAGGGTTGAGGAATAATAAATGGCTAGTGGGTTTGGAAACATGGAATCTGTCATGACCTTTACACACTTTTTCATTTGATGGATCGGGGGATTACTTACATTTGCAAAGGGCCTCAGATTAAGTGGTGGTGGTTCAGCATTAGTAATTAGAGATTTTCTTATGTACTTTGTAGGGAGAAATAGAATGGCATTCAAACAGGTATAAGTTCCTCTTAAGAACCTTTCTCATTGGATTGTAGAGAAGAGCAAATGAAAGAATCGTTCAGTATTTCTTGGTATCATGCCCAGCCCATAGGTTTCAATAAATGTTAACCTTTACAGTTGTCATCATCATTATCCAGAAGGGGCTTTTTTTTAGAATAAGGAAGAAAAGCAGTGCTCATCTGTAGACAAGGGAAAAAATCCTTTGGAAGAGAGAAAGAGAAGGGTAATTCAAGAAGATCAGGAATAAACATTAAGGGTAGAAACAGAATGGTTAGCCCTGGAAAAGGGAACAAACATGTTTCTCTGAATTAGGAGAGGATATGTGAAGTAACAGGGATGTTTTGAGCCTCAGTAACAGTAAGGAGAAGAGAGAGTGAAGGAACTTGCACGCAGTGACTTCTACCTTCTCATTAAAGTCAAGAGAGAATCTCAACTGCAGATATCTGCTTAATGTAGGAAGAGAGAAATAAGAATTGCTGTCATTTATTTTGTGGTTTTGATATAGCAAAAACTGTACTAGACACTTTACCTCCTTTAATCCTCAGAAAATTTAGAGATTATATATTTGTATTCACATTTTACAAATGAGAAAGCAAGTAAAAAAGTTAAGTAACTCTCCCAGAGTACCCCAGATGGTCATGGGAGCCCAGATTCAGAGCCAGCTATGTCTTACTCCAAAGCCTGTGCTCTTTATTGAAACATACTCCACTAGTTTGAGATCTTGGAGGTGTACCCCTGCACTACTATCAGGACTACCCCTGATAAAGTCCTGTGGGGTAGTTGTTCCTATCCATCACCACAGTGAATATCAAAGAAGGGCCCTCTCATTTGAGGAATAACAGACAGTGAAATTGAGATGGACCAGAAATGCAAATCCTGGATCCCTGAGGGAAACAACAAAATGAAGCATAGAGGAAATATTTGAGTCTGGTGCCAAGACTCATCAGTACAAGAGAGAATGCCTAATGGGCAATAGCAGTTAGGGTGGGAAGAGAGAAGTACAAGGGGGTGTCTTGGAATTTGAGGGAAGAACTGCTGCCTTAGTTTTCGAAGGATGATTATTCGAGAGTTGCCCTCCCTTCACTTTCCCACAGCTGGCAGAATTCCTACCTCTTAGTGGTTAGATTCCTTTTTACCAGATACTGTAGGGCCAGTGCAGCAACCAGAGCCCCCAGCCAGAAACCCTGCCCAGTGTTCTGCTCTGGTGTGTAATAATCATATTCTAATTTAAATAGCCTATTGAGATGCTACATTGATATCTAGCCTTTTTTTTTTTTTTTTTTTTTTACTTTTAAGTTTTATGTGCAGGATGTGCAGGTTTGTTACATAGGTAGACGTGTCATGGGGGTTTGTTGTACTGATTATTTCATCACTCAGGTATTAAGCCTAATATCTATTAGTTCTTTTTCCTGATCCTGTATGTCCTCCCACCCTCCACCCTTTGATAGGCCCCAGTGTGTGTTGTTTCCCTCTATGTGGCAATGTGTTCTCATCATTTAGCTCCCACTTATAAGTGAGAATATGCAGTATCTGTAATAATGGGTTTTCTGTTCTCGTGTTAGTTTGCTAAGGATAATGACCTCCAGCTCCATCCATGTCCCTGCAAAGGACATGATCTTGTTCTTTTTCATTTCTGCATAGTATTCAATTGGCCATTTTTTAAAAGACAAAATAACAAAAAAAAGGGTACAGTTATCTCCACTCCTCACCCACTACCCGCCACCTAACCCAACCCTTTATATTTTAGTAATTGCCTTCCATAAATAACATTTTATCCTGTCTTAATTATGCATTCATTAGTGTATTAATTATTGAATGCCCACAATATGACAAGCATTATTTCAAGCACTGAGGATACAGCAGAGAATAAATCAATATCCTCACTGTTTTTATTTCATTTTTTTAAGAGACAGGGTCTCACCCTGTTGCCCAGGCTGGAGTGCAGTGGTGTGATCATAGCCCAATGCCACCTTGAACTTCTGGGCTCAAAGGACACTCCTACCTCAGTCTCCCAAGTAGCTGGAACTACAGGTGCACACTACCACACCCAGCTTCCCCACTCTGAGCCTCCATCCTAATGGAGAAGAGAGGCAGTAATCAAAATACATGAAATGTGTAGTTATTAGATGGTTATTAATGTATAGAGAAAAATTAAGCAGAGAAAGGAGCAAGGGATTTAGGGGGTCAAAGTTTTGGTAGGGGTAGAGTGGTCAGTGAAGGCCACCTTGAGAGATGGCAATTATGTAAAGCCTGAAAGCAGGTAAGAAATATACAGGTATACAGATGTCCCTGGAAAGAGTGTTCTAGGCAGAAGAAATAGAAAGTGCAAAAGCTAAGATTGCTCAGCTAGCAAGTTCAAGAACTGATGTGGCTGCATAGGAGTAAGAAGAAAAAGGACGGAGAGGACATGAGATGGTCAGATCGCCTAGGGCCTTGTAAGCTATTATAACGATTTTGTCTTTTAATATAGAGAAATATTAAAGGTTTTTGTTTTAACTTTTTAACATAGAAAAATGTAATCATATACAAACACAGAATAGTATAATGAGCCCCCTTGCACTAATCACTCAGCTTTAACAGCTTTCACTTTGGGAGGATTTTGAGTGAAGGAGTGATAAGACATGGCATGGCATGACATGGCTTGAACAGGATCACTCAGGAAAATAAGCCATGGGGAGACAGGACAAGCAGAGGAAACACAGGAGCAAAAGCTTAGGAGACAGATGATGGTGGCTGGAGACCAAGGGAGTAGCAGTGAAGGTGGTGAGAAGTGATCAGATAGAGGATTTTTTTTGAAGATTTGAATTAATATTATATATATTATACTTTAAAGAAGAATTTGAAAATGCATGTAGTGTAGTAAAGATGGTAAGAAATACAGAAAAGAGGCCAGGCACAGTGGCTCATGCCAGTAATCCTAGCACTTTAGGAGGCTTAGGTGGGAAGCTCCCTTGAGGCCATGAGTTCAAGGCCAGCCCAGGCAACATAGTGAGACTCTGTCTATATGGAAAAAAAAAAAAATTAACCAGGTGTGGTGGCATGCACCTGTAGTCCTAGCTACCTAGGAGGCTGAGGCAGGAAGATTGCCTGAGCCAGGAGGTTGAGTCTTCAGTGAGCCGTGATCATACCACTGTACTCCAGCCTGAATGACAGAGCAAGACCCTGTCCCTTAAAAAAATAAAAGAAAGAAAGAAAAAGAAATATAAGAAATGGCACTAGAATATCAGTATTGTATACATTATTTTCTGTTTAAAAATCCACACAACTGGCAAAAAAAAGTGACATACATGAACATTTATAAGACAGTGCATTTATAAATTACAAACTCTCTGCTCCTCCCATATTATTTTGCAGTGATGAATGATTAGGCCATCCAAACGTAAAGATTTATTTGTAATTTGCTAATGATGGAATGACACCTGTTGAGGTACAAGTTCCCAGCAATTCTTGGAATTAGCAATAGTGTGTTACTTCTTTCTCGAAAGAAGCATGATTTGTAAGCAGCTATATCTGATGTGGTAAAACTGAAAGTTAAAATAAAAAAGGAAACCGTGGGTCAAAGTATGAGGGAAAAGATAAAACTTTCAGAGCAAAGTTATACATAGAGATTTTATTCATCGTCTCTGTGTAATTCATAAGAACTTCTTAGCTTATTTATTATGTCAAATGGCAGTTTGCTCTTCTAATCCCAGCCTGATATCATGAGCCATATATGCTGTTGGTCATTCAAAAAGGGCACTAAACAAGGTGAAAGAATGTCAGTGAATCAATGCAAATCCATGAGTACTACCAGGAAAAGAAAAACAAGAAAACATGCCATTAATAGTGGGTCAAAGAGGATTTTTTTCATGCCATCCCCTACCTTACTGAGAATACCACATTTATATTCAGAAGACTCAATGAATTCCAGAGTCCTCTGTGTCTTGGCTGTATGACTTTGGGTTATGTCACTTTGTTAATCTGTTTGAACTTCTGTTTTCTTATCTACAAAATAGGGGTAATAGAGTCAACTCTGCCTCCCTCACAGGGACTTTCGGAGGCCCAAGGGTCTTTACAAATAATAGAGAAGGAAAGAAACTGGCACTTTAATAGTACCTACCATGTACCAGGGACTGCGTAGTCCCCACGGCAGCCCTCTGAAGTCATGTGATTGGCCCATTGTGTAGATGTAGAGCTTAAGACTCAGAGAGGTTATCTAATATGTGTAAGGCCACAGAGCTAGGAGAGGGAAAAGCTGGGATTGGATCACTGACTGGATCAACTTGAAATCTCCTGCCTGACAGAGAAAGAAGAGACTAACTTTACTAAGCATCTTTTTATGCCAGAAACTGTGTTGGACATAATTCTGTACTATCTTATTTGGTAAAGGTCATTCTGTCCTTCCTGGTTGCCCTGGTTGCTCAACAAGTAATAAACAATAAAACCTGACTGTTTTTCATCCCTGAGAGAAGAAATATTATTAAAATAGCGTTCTTCTCTTTCTTTCTTTCCTTTTTTTTTTTTTTGTGTGTGTGTGTGCCTGATAATCTGACTTGCAACCTCACAGAAAAGAATGAATGCATGGTTTCATGTCTGTGGCATGATTCTATGAAGGAGCCTTGCAAGGGGACAGATACACCTCTACCACTTCTTATAGCCATTCCTGAGACCTCTCTTCTCACAACACATACCAGCAAAGCCAAACAAACAAGGTGTTTAGGAATAACTGTCATCTATCAACACTCTCTAGGCAAAGTAGAACTATGAAACACTGAGGAGACTGCACACACACAGAAGAAAAAATGATCATGTCACATGGTAGCACAGAGCAATGGGAAATGTGAATAGTTTGTTGAGGTGGACAGACCCAAGCTCACGGATTGCCTGATCGCTCCATTTATAGGAACCATGGCAACCTACCTTATCTTACTGAGCCCCAGTTCCTCCAGCTGTGAAATGGGGTACCACCTCTGACCCCACAGGGCTGTTGTGGGGATTATCTGAGTTAGCATGTTCCATGAAACACAGTAAGTTAGGAAGTATAGCTGTATAGGCTCTGGGAGTTTAACAAGCAAGAGAAATTTGACAGTAATCATTTAGTTACTGAACCCTGTCTTCATATTGCGCTAGGTTGCATATGGTTTTCCTGCCTGTCCCTTCCAATCACATTTCAGAAAAAGGAGGCAGTAGTGGAGCCTTGTGAGCTAAAGTGGTGAGGAGGGTGTCATGGAAGATTCAGGTCCAGGTCTTCCTCTTGAAGAATGGGTGCTTCTCAATAGGGAAGTGGAGGAACAACCTGGGAGTTGTCAGCTTGAAGAAAATCCTGAGACGTGATAATGGGTAGGTCCAAGGAGGTCCTGAGTAGGACTCTGAGCACAGAGCCTTTCTTTGCATGTGCTGTTTTTCCTGCCAGGAAGACTCTCTAAACCCTTTGGCCTCACCCACCCCCTTGCCTGGTTATACTCCTAGCCTTCTTTCAGATCTCCACCCTCAGTACTCCCTCAGGAAGCTTTCCCTGACCTCCTGACCCAGTCAAGTGCTTCTTATATATCTCCTTTGTAAGCTCTTCTCAGTTACACTTTTACATTTATTTGTGAGATTATTTGATTAGTGTCAGTCCCACTCTTTAATTCTCCACAAGAACAGAGATTGTGTCTGTTCTGCATTCACCATGCATCGCTTCATCCCCTAGTTTACTGCAGTGTGTGGAACATAGGAGGGGCTTTAAATACTCACTGAATAAATAGAGAAATGTTGGTTATTAGTGAGGTATTACCTAGGTGGGAGAGAGGATTTATATTTGGGATTGCTAATCCCATTAAGTGCCAAGCACTGCATTAACTCATTTAATCCTAAAAAAAAGTCCTATGAAATCAAGTGTATTATTCCTTTTAACTTTAAAGACAGAGAAACTGAAATCCAGAGATGTTAACCATCTTTCCCCGTTGACACAGCTAAGTGGTAACAGGTGGTCTTGAGCCGGGCAGCCTGGCTTCAGACTTCCTAGACTTTACCACGTTGTTCTGCTGCTTAGTGCAGTAGAGGACAAAGTGAGGTGCACACGTGAAGTCAGGACAGATTTCCGTTTGAAAATTTTGTATTTTCCCCTCCTCTTTTTCATTACCATTGTCATCATCATCATCATCATCAATCACTTCACAAGAAAAGCTAAGCAGAAAAGAACTACTTCATGTATCACCTCTTACATTCATGTTAACTCTACATTCTGCCAAAGTGATTTGGCCGAATTTACCCAAAGAGCAAAGTGGGCATTTCAAATCCTGATTCCTAGAAAATTATAGACTACGTCCTGTAACCACCTTTGAAGAACCAGCATGTACTTTACCCCAACGTGACAAAATTGTTTTAAATAAAAAGAGGTAATTTGACTAAGATTGGTATGATCTGAGACCCATGGTTTCTACATCTTATTCAAAAAGCAGATCCAGCATGTGGTCATCAGTAGGTATTGAGTCATAAAGCTCCTGGAAGAAAATCTTAAGTTTCATCAAGAATGCCAAGAAGTCCTAGGTATCTCCAAGAATGATAGCTGTTACTATAATAACATAATTACTACTGGAAAATTAGCAAAGCCCAATAAAATATGGCATGCAAAAAAATATTTACCCTGGAAATAGAAGTGACCTAAATCAGTCGTTTATTCCAGCCACCTGCTTTTAGATAGTACTTAAAAAAAAAAAATCTCAGGATGGTCATATTGTTTAAAGTTCTCTAGGTGGAAGAGTACTTTACAGTAATAAATTAATAAATAAGACAAGTTAATGCTTTTAAACTACTATTACTTGTTGAGCATTGTTGTAAAGGCTTTACATGCATTAATGTATTTAGTCCTCACAACAACCCTTTGAGATACTATTATCATCATCTCCCTTTTACAGATGGGGAAACTGAGCAGTGCCCGAAGTCACACAACCAGGAAATGGGGAATTATCTTCAAGCCCAGCTAGTTTGCGCCTAAAGTCCATGCTCTTACAGTGTCCCTGGGTAGCTGAGTACTCAGTTTTGTCACCTTTGTCTCCTTGACTTTAACTGAAAGCTTAACTCTTTTTTTTTTTTTTTTTTTAACGGAGTCTTGCTCTGTCACCCAGGCTGGAGGGGCAGTGTCTTGATCTTGGCTCACTGCATCCTCCACCTCCTGGGTTCAAGTGATTCTCCTGCCTCAGCCTGCCGAATAGCTGGGATTACAGGTGCACACCACCACGCCCGGCTAATATTTTGTATTTTTAGTAAAGACAGGGCTTCACCATGTTGGCCAGGCTGGTCTCAAACTCTTGACCTCAGGTGATCTACCCATCTCGGCCTCCCAAAGTGCTGGGATTACAGGCATGAGCCACCACGCCCGGCCCGAAAGCTTAACTCTTAATAAGAGCTTGCAATGTTCAGACGCTTTGAAAAAAACCTAACAGACACAGTTGCTTTCTATAAACTTAATTTTCAAAGGAACCACTATTCAAAGAAGTAAAAGGGAGACTGAATAAAAAGAACTAAGTTCTCCGTAGAGCAAATGAATTTCTGAATCAATTGCAAACAGTTCTCCGTCATCATGACATCCTATGAAGTATGGTCTCCCCCATGTTAGAGTGCCAGTGTCTTCATGTGCCATATAACTTGCAAATAGTATCACTGTCTTCTCACACTTCAGCTTTCTTCTTTCATCAGTATTTTGGAAAGTCCACAAAACCCAGGGGGCTCCCTGTCCGTTGCCCTGTGGTCTCTGTGAAAACCAGATGATGCGATGCTGACTTGGACTCTTTCAAATGGATCCAACAGCACATGAGTCACTGGCAGCATGTTCAGCTCCTTTACCTCAGGGACTACCCAGTTCCTCATTCTTGCCACCCTTCAGCCGTGAAGTAGTAGTATGAAAAATACATGAATACTTTTTGAGGATACCTCGGACCTCTTTCCTTCAGTACCAGAGACTAATTGCCTCATAATGGTAACATTGAAGAGCCCAGTTATCTGACGTGATTGGGCTTTAATTATGGATTCCTTCTGGTGTCCTATTAAATTGGAAAGCCTAGCTGATTTCACCCAAATGAAGCATTACCTCATGCCTTGCTCTCTTGCATTCCTGTGCTGGTGTCACTTAAAAGTGTAATTACATGATTTATTTTGTGTTCTTTCACTCTTGATTTATTGCTGAAGAAGCCCCTGTGGGATATATCATCATAACAAAGACTGATTTCAGATGTCAACACCAAGAAACACAACTGGCACCAGCAATCTATAGAGAGTATCTAGGGACAGCAGTCAGCTTTGGAGAAAACCCAGAACTTCTCATTCCCCATCCCACATTTAAGGGCAAAGACTTTCTCCTTGTTAAAGGGAAAGCACTGAGTTCATAATTAGCTTTATACCCAGAGGTTTTTTTTTAATGTTATACCTGTTTAAGAAATTTTTTGTGCTTTGAGGTGGTCAAGATCAAATTTAATTAGCAACCCTCTTCGTGATTGGCTTGCTCTGGGGACCCTGCTCTTTGAGAAGGAGGTTAGAAGGTTTAGAAGCAAACCTTTGCAGCAGTTCTAGCCAAGTGCATGCATACAGGCCTTGAGGTGGAGCTGCACAGTTGACTGTAGGGGAGTCTGTCCTTTGTTGACGAGTGAAACTTCTCTCCCTGCAAACCCTCTGGGGAATAATGCCAACTCTGATCAGCTTTTCAACTGTTGGATGAAATATTGGGTTGGGAAAAAGTCCCTACTAAGAAAATTGTACCAAAACCCTGCTTCAATAAAATATGAATCCATTTAATGAAGTTTATAGTAGAAGTAGGCTAGTCGAAAAGGATTCTGTCTCTTTCCAAGTATTATTGGCAGGTTTAGGGTCTTCCTCAAGTTTATATCATTAGGACTTCCATCAAAGAGTTATCTTTAGGTGTGATTCCCATCCTCCCTCCCTCTCTCCCTCCCTCCCTCCGTCCCATCGTTCCTTCCTCCCTTTCCTCCTTCCTTTTCTTCCTTTCTTTTTCTCTCTGTCTCTCTTTCTTTCAAGCTGTGGGCTGCTTGTACAGATTTATGCATTTTGAATTACTGCGTAGTTGAGAGATTTGGGGCTTAGGTTATTCAGTTCTTCAAAAAGTACAGTATGAGCTAAGGAGATAGGGTGACCAACTAATCTAGGTTTTGGCTCCAAAAACCCTGTGTCCCAGAAAACCCCTCAGTCCTAGGCAAACCAGGACAGTAGTTCATCTTGTGAGGAGATTATAGTGCATTTCCAAGGATTTAGCTGAATTTATCACAGGGCTCTGACTTGATAGGATTTAAGAGGGTTAAAATAAGGTCTTTTCTGTTATGTTAGTGTGACTTTAGTCTTGGCACTTTCTCAAGGAAGGAATCCAGTCTACTACAGGGGCTAGGTGACTAAGAAGAAGAAAGACGATATCTAAGTGTTTTTTGCTAAAAATGTCATTATCTCCATGCTATTTCCTTTTTATTGCTATTGTCATCATTTTAAAGACATACCAATAAGAAATAAATTACTTTAAATAGAAAACTCTAATTTTATCAAGCAACAGCAAACAGGGGTGAAATCTAAGGATTTGTACTTAAGGAGTACACTTTTTTGAATTGAAGAAACTTACTATGACCTGGGCATATGTAACTCAATTATCAGAAGTCAGAGAGGGCTACTGAAGGCTCAGGTTTTCTAAGAGATGACTGGAGGCCAAGTCCTCAGGCTTGAGTGTTTATAGCCAAACTTCAGAACCAGGTCCCTGGCAAGATTCTCCTGTCTAATCACATGGCACAGAGTTAGGATGGACTGTTTCTGCTTACCTGCCTTCTTCCTTTGATTTCCATCAACCACCAGTTTCTTTCTCATCAATCATTTACCCAGCTTTTGTGACCAAGAATTTTGATGAGGATGCAGAGGAAGGCATGTTCTTGGTTAAAAGGAAAGGAGGCTTCATGACAACACAGCATCCTCTAAGATGTGTTGCTCCAGCTTTCACAATACATATTGTATTTTAAGTGGCCTGCTTCTTGGAGTGTATCTTCCCACTACACAAAACAACCACCATTAACATTTTCATTTACTTCCACCCTGTCATTTGTTCATCACATACTTTTAAAAACAGGGCTGTAATCATGTATATACATATATGAATAACTTTATATTGTACTTTTTATACTTACTGGCTTATCATAAACATGTTTCCATGTTGCTGGAGAGTCAGATGTGCTAACTTTTGGAATGTGCTTCTTATATAGATCTGCAACTATGTGGGACCAGCAAAGGTTATTGTTCAGTTGGTCACAAATGGAAAAAATATCCACCTGCATGCCCACAGCCTGGTGGGAAAACACTGTGAGGATGGGATCTGCACTGTAACTGCTGGACCCAAGGACATGGTGGTCGGGTAAGTAGGGGTATATGATGCTGTGGAAGGTAGGAACAGATAGAATATGGGATGCAGGAACTTAGAATGAACAGGCCCCTTTCATTAGGGACCTTTCTGAAACCCTCAGATGTCCTCAAAAAACTGTGTAAACTTGTGCTTTCATTTGGACTCCAGGAAGTAAGGTGACCACATGTCTGGATTTGCTTGAGACAGCCCGGTTTGCACCTGACCTAATTGTTTATAGCACCCTCTTCTACTCTTAAAGGTGGCCCAATTTGGATGATCACTTATATGTGGTCACTTGACCTACAAGGTATTTGTGCCACTATTAATTTTTTTTCTCCTAGAAATAAAGATAAGGACAAATGTAAAGAAACCTAACTATAGCAGAAATCATCACTTTATGTATATTTTTACATTCTTGATGATTTCTTCAGTGGATTTATGGTGTGAATATGTAGGGCTTTAAGTGAATGCATAAATATCATTTCAGCTCTCTGCTGCTTAGAAAGTAATGCACAGATAAGAAGCCAAGGAATGCAAGTTTATTTTGGCATTCATTAGGCTTGAAATGTAAATAAAAAATGGCATATTCATTTAAGGGTTGATCAAATAAAACAAGCAATTTTTAATGAATGAAGTTTTATAGAAGTAATTTCAATCCAAAAGAATTAAGCTTTTAAATAAGACATATTTATTGTGATAAAAACCATGTATTTTCGTCTTCCTAATACACTAAAATAGCACACAGAATAATAGTGTAGCACACAATACAAACTGATATGTGCAATCAATAATTCTAAAAATTGTTGTTTTAAGTCTTTCTTTGGAAGTCCTTAAATGCAAAAGAAGAAATTTTTAATTTTGTTTAATTTTTAAAAACATTTTTCAGGGTTTTCTAATCCTGGTTTAAATAGTTTATGCTGAAATCCCAGTTAATCTGGCTTATTCACTCAAAAGAAAGGAATTGTTTAAATCAACTATAATTAAGCTGATGGTTGCATTTCAGGCTTTGAATTCCGATCAAGTTTCAAATTGGTTGTTATTTTGGAGGTTGTGCTTTCATGTTCCTAGGTATTTCTTTGTTTGACTGTGAAAATATTTAAGTGTGAAAAACCTAGAGAGAGAGCTTTCTTTTAAGTCACTAAAATCGGATTCTTTTGATGTTAGAAAAAAAAAGACTCTAGATTGAAGGAAGAAGCTTAAATTGATTTGAAAAATTAAAGTGTGCTTTATATGAACTTGTTTCAACATCCTCTTGAAAGACTGGCGTGTCTCCTGTTGTATGTCACAGTTTGTTCATCATGTGTTGTGGAATACCCTTCCAGTTCCTGATTGACCTAGGAGAGCTTTGAAATGCAGGCTAATTATCACAGTTTTAGACTAATTGATCACTTAGTGTTTCTGCAGATTTATTCCAGTAGGGTTCTGTCAGTTTGAAGTGTTTATTTTCTTTGGTCTTGTTTAATCCCTGTTATAATCATATCCTTTAGAGGAAATTTTAGATGAAGTTTTCTACTAATATTTATTATTATAAAACCTCCAGTATGGTGTCTATAATTTGGTGTTTCTGTGGTTTGCTTTAGTAATCTTTCAGGATTTTAGAAAGAACTAATGGTTATTTAAATTTGAGACCTTAAAGCGGGAATAGAAGTAAATTGTTTCTAAGGAAAGTGAGGGATTCTTTCACTCTTGTAGTGCAGTGGGGTGTGGGCTCAGTAGTTGGGAGAACTCATCAGTCATTCATTCATTCAACAAACATTTTGAGCATCTCAGCTCCTGAGTTTGATCATTATGATGTCTGGTTGTAGAGCAGTGAGATTTTCTAACCCTATATAATTTCAGTGGGAAATTTAATCAAGATGCCACTTGAGAGTTACAATAGACTCAGTAGTCTTAACGTTTTTAGTGTTTCCTATGAAAAGTCAGTACTCACTTTCTAATTTGATTTTTAGCTGAGAAATTTTTGCTTACAATGTTTCCCAAAATACACTATTTCCTTCATAATTCATTTGTTTCTATCTCTCTATATATATACATTTTTAAGATTTTCAATGTCAAAACGTATTGCATTTATGTAGAAAGAACATCGTGCTAGCATTCTGGAAACCAGTATTTTATTCCCAGTACTGTTGCTCTCAACAGAGGACTGGGGGCAAGTTACATGACTTCTTGGGGACCTTAATGTCTTCCCTCATAAAATGAGAGAGTTTCACTACAGAATCTTATCTTTAGGCTGTTTACATCTCCAGAATTCTGGACTGAACTAACATTACGTAATATTATGAAATAACATGAGCAAACTTGCCACACACATATTTATGGTATGACATTGATTATTAGTATTTAGTTCTGACTTGTAGATAAGAGTATCACATAGAGAAACTTAGGAAGATAGCCAAAATTATGTCTTAGACTTGTCAATACTAGAAATGAAGCTAAGATAACTTGTTTTCAATAATACAGATTAGGCAAAGAGTATAGATTCACAAGCAAGGCACTAATCCAACATACCAAAAAAGATATCTAAAAAATGGCAATGAGAAGACAAATAACTTTTAAATTGTCAAAACCAAAAGAATTACTTTCTTTGGAGTGTTTATCTTCACCTTTCCCTCAGTATGAATTCTTAATAAACTTAGTTTCTACTTTCAAAAGGATTTTATCTATGTTATAAATATTCATGTTTTAAAAAGCCAAGTCTTGATTCTGGTTTGATTGCTGTAATGTAGGGGATTTGTCATTTTAATATTTTTTTAAGTTAGCTTTAATTTTGTCTTTTTTTAAAATTCATTTATATAATTAGCCTTTACTGCCTTTCTTGGTAAAAATTAATAATAATAATCTTAGTTTGGTGTTTTATTTTAAACCCTGAATATCAACAATTTGTTTCAACATATTTTAGTTCTTTGACATTTTTATTCCATGGAAAATATCTGTGTTCCTTGACTTTGCTTTAGGCCAGTTCACTTACCAGTAATCACGTCACTCTCTCTGCTTTCTGGCAGTTTAGAGACATGGAATTTTTTTCCAATTAATACATATAGCATATACCAACTGGTAAGCACTAGGAGTGGATATATAAATATCAAAATACAGAGGAGAAACAAGGCCTTCTTCAGTGTCTGTTGTTCCCCTTTTTGTCCATGAGTTCTCATCATTTAGCTCCCACTTACAAGTGAGAACATGCAGTATTTGTTTTTCTGTTCCTGCATTAGTTTGCTAAGGACAGTGACCTCTAGCTCCATCCATGTTCCTGCAAAACATATGATCTTATTCTTTTTTATGGCTGCATAGTATTCCATGGTATATATGTACCACATTTTCTTTATTTATGTTATTGATAGGGAATTTAGGTTGATTCCATGTCTTTGCTATTGTGGATACTGCTGCAGTGAACATTAACATGCATGTGTCTTTATGGTAGAATGATTTATATTCCTTTGGTTGTGTACCCAACAGTGGGATTGCTGGGTCAAATGGTAGTTCTATTTTTAGCTCTTTGAAAAATCACCACACTGCTACAAAATCAATGTGCAAAAATCACAAGCATTCCTATACACCAATAACAGACAAACAGAGAGCCAAATCATGAGTGAACTCCCATTTACAATTGCTTCAAAGAGAATAAAATACCTAGGAATCCAACTTACAGGGGATGTGAAGGACCTCTTCAAGGAGAACTACAAACCCCTGCTTAATGAAATAAAAGAGGACACAAACTAATGGAAGAACATTCCATGCTCATGCATAGGAAGAATCAATATCGTGAAAATGGCCATACTGCCCAAGGTAATTTATAGATTCAATGCCATCCGCATCAAGCTACCAATGACTTTCCTCACAGAATTGGAAAAAACTACTTTCAAGTTCATATGGAACCAAAAAAGAGCCTGCATTGCCAAGACAATCCTAAGCCGAAAGAACAAAGCTGGAGGCATCACACTACCTGACTTCAAACTATACTACAAGGCTACAGTAACCAAAACAGCATGGTACTGGTACCAAAACAGAGATATAGACCAATGGAACAGAACAGAGCACTCAGAAATAATACCGCACATCTACAACTATCTGATCTTTGACAAACCTGACAAAAACAAGAAATGGGGAAAGGATTCCTATTTAATAAATGGTGCTGGGAAAACTGGCTAGCCATATGTAGAAAGCTGAAACTGGATCCCTTCCTTACACCTTATACAAAAATTAATTCAAGATGGATTAAAGACTTAAATGTTATATCTAAAACCATAAAAACCCTAGAAGAAGACCTAGGCAATACCATTCAGCACATGGGCATGGGCAAAGACTTCATGACTAGAACACCAAAAGCAATGGCAACAAAAGCCAAAATTGACAAATGGGATCTAATTAAACTAAAGAGCTTCTGCACAGCAAAAGAAACTACCATCAGAGTGAACAGGCAACCTACAGAATGGGAGAAAATTTTTACAATCTATCCATCTGACAAAGGGCTAATATCCAGAATCTATAAAGAACTTAAATAAATTTACAAGAAAAAATCAAACAACCCCATCAAAAAGTGGGCAAAGGATATGAACAGACACTTCTCAAAAGAAGACATTTATGCAGCCAAAAGACACATGAAAAAATGCTCTCATTATCACTGGCCATCAGAGAAATGCCAATCAAAACCACAATGAGATACCATCTCACACCAGTTAGAATGGCAATCATTAAAAAGTCAGGAAACAACAGGTGCTGGAGAGGATGTGGAGAAATAGGAACACTTTTACACTGTTGGTGGGACTGTAAACTAGTTCAGCCATTGTGGAAGACAGTGTGGCGATTCCTCAAGGATCTAGAACTAGAAATGCCATTTGACCCAGCCATCCCATTACTGGGTATATACCCAAAGGTTTATAAATCATGCTGCTATAAAGACACATGCACACGTATGTTTATTGCGGCACTATTCACAATAGCAAAGACTTGGAACCAACCCAAATGTCCATCAGTGATAAACTGGATTAAGAAAATGTGGCATATATACATCATGGAATACTATGCAGCCATAAGAAAGGATGAGTTCATGTCCTTTGTAGGGACGTGGGTGAAGCTGGAAACCATCATTCTGAGCAAACTATCGCAAGGACAGAAAACCAAACACTGCATGTTCTCACTCATAGGTGGAAATTGAACAATGAGAACACTTGGAGACAGGGTGGGGAATATCACACCCCTGGGCCTGTGGTGGGGTGGGGGGAGGGATAGCATTAGGAGATATACCTAATGTAAATGCCGAGTTACTGGGTGCAGCACACCAACATGGCACATGTATACATATGTAACAAACCTGCACGTTGTGCACATGTACCCTACAACTTAAAGTATAATAAAAAAATAATAAAAAATAAGCAAGTTTACAAGGGCAAAAATAAAACAAAAAAGAAAAAGCACCACACTGCTTCCACAGTGGCTGAACTAATTTGCACTCCCACCAGCAGTATATAAGTGTACCCTCTTCTCCACAGCCGTGTCAGCATCTGTTATCTTTTGACTTTTTAATAAAAGCCATTCTGACAGGTGTGAGATCATATCTCATTGTGTTTTAATTTGCGTTTCTCTAGTGAGCTTTTTCCATATGTTTGTTGGTGGCATGTGTGTCTTCTCTTGAAAAGTATCTTAAACAGTCACTTATCTTTTAAAGAAACTTTTTAAATCAGAAAAAAGGTGTTTATATTTAACCACGTATTTATCATTCGCAGTGCTCTTCATTCTGTTTCTTAGGTCAAAATTTCTATCTGGTATCATTTTCTTCTGCCTCAGGCACTTCCTTTTATTATACTGCTGATCTGATGCTGATTAATTCTTTCAGTAGGTGTATGTTTTCATAGTTTTTTATTTTATCTTTGTTTTTCAAAGATATTTTGAAGAGTATAGAATTTTAGGTAGACAGGCCGGGCGCAGTGGCTCACGCCTGAAATCCCAGCACTTTGGAAGGCCGAGGCGGGCAGGTCACCTGAGGTCAGGAGTTCAAGACCAACCTGACCAACATGGAGAAACCCCGTCTCTACTAAAAATACAAAATTAGCCAGGCATGGTGGTGCATGCCTGTTATCCCAGCTACTCGAGAGGCCGAGGCAGGAGAATCACTTGAACCTGGGAGGCAGAGGTTGCGGTGAGCCGAGATCGCACAATTGCACTCCGGCCTGCGCAACAAGAAAGAAACTCCGTCTCAAAAAAAAAAGAATTATAGGTTGACAGTATTATTCTTTCACATCCTTAAACTATGTTGTTCCACTTTCTTCTGATTTGCCTTGTTTCCAAGAAGTCACCTGTCAATCTAATCTTTGTTCCTCTGTATATAATTTTTTTTTCTCTCTAGCAGCTTTTCAGATTTTCTCTTCCTCACTCGTTTTAAGCAATTTGATTATATGGATATTAGCATAGTTTCCTTCATGTTGCTTGTGCTTGGGGTTCATCGAGATCCTTAGATCTCTGGGTTTATATATTTAGTACGTTTTAAAACTCTTTGGCCATTATTTTTTCAAATATTTTTTCTGTCCACTCCTCTTCATCTTCTTCTGGAACCCCAGTTGCACATATATTTGGCTATTTGAAATTGTCCCACAGCTCACTGATGACCTGTTTTTTAAAAAATCTTTTTTTTCTCTTTCATTTTGGAAAGTTTTATTACTGTGTCTGCACGTTCACCAATATTTTTGTCTGTAGTGTCTAATATGTACTTAATTCCATCTAGTGTATTTTTTCCTCTTAGACATTGTAATTTTCAATTTCTATAGGTTTGGGGTCTTTTTTTTCATATCTGCCATGTTACTCCTTAACATACCAATGCTTTCTTCTTTTTCTGATCATATGGAATATATAATAGCTATTCAATGTACTTGTGTACAAATTCTGTCTTCTGGATCTATTTTTGTTTAGTTTTTGTCCTAATTATGAATTATATTTTTCTATTTCTTTCCATGCCTGTTAGTTTTTTATTGGATGACAGGTATTTTGAATTTTGTATCGTGAAGTCTTGGATTCCTTTTTTTTTTTTTTTTTTTTTTTTTGGTGTGCTTTTAAATACGTTTGAGGATTGGGATGAAGTTAAATTTGGGAACAGTTTGATTCTTTCTAAACTTACTTTTAAGCTTTATCAGAGAGACCAGAGAAACCTTTACTCTAGGGTTAATTTGACATCATTGCTAAGGCAGTACCTTTCTGAATTTTCAACCTGATGCTCCATGTATTACAAGATTTCTTGAACTATTCCAGCCCCATATGTGTTACAATAATTTTTCTGCCTCCACTTCTGTGGTGGTTCTTTTCCCAGCTTTGACATATTTCCTCACACACAGCACTCAGCTGAAGACTCCAGTGATCTCTGAGTGTATCTCTGTTTGCGGTTTCTTCCTCTCCGGTACTCTGCTTGTGAGTTTTAGCCTCCTTGGCTTCCTCCAATATTTAACTGTGTCTCCTCAACCTCAGAGATTGCCAGGCTCTGTTGGGGTTCCTCCTTCCTGTGCTGCAGCCTGGGACTCTCTAGGCATTAAGCCAGAGTAATTACAGGGTTCACCTTATTTATTTCCCTTTTCTTAAAGATTACTGTTCTGTGCTGCCTGTTTTCTAGTGTCTAAAAACCATTTCTTCATGTATTTTAGATATTTAAGGTTCAATCCAGTCTGTTTTACTCTATTGTTACCTGAAGCAGAAGACTGACTTCTGTACTGTTTCATTTGTTAACCAGAGTAAATCCTTCATTATTCACATAATAAATTAATAAGGATGATGTTTTTCTCACAGGGACTAGATTAGGCAATATACATGAAAAGCATATTATTGACAGTAAAGTGTAAGATGCTACACAGATGTTTATCATTGCTATTACAAAGGAGATAACCCCGTTTTCCTGCAGTTAGGGAAGTTCTATATGGGAGTAAGGCTGAAAGGGCCAAAAGATATAGGTATTGTTTCTGAAAAACTGCCTATGCTTCTATGCATATAAGTATGTCATGTTGCATATTTTTCTGTGCTGTATTAATTCATGCATTCCTTTATCAACAGATACTTATTAAACACTCATATGTCAGGCATTGTTCTAGGGACTAGAGATCTCTGCCTTCAAGGAGCTTATTTTCTAGTGGTATATTTTCTGTTCTGTGTCTTAGCTATCCACTTTTTTCATCTGCCTGGACATGTGACTTATTCTGTCTCTGGGCCTCTGGTATGAGTGCTCATTTCATTCTGCCTTATAACTCCTATTTTCTTCCCTACTTTATCTGACCTTCCTACCTTAGCTTGTTCATTCTTTCCTTCAATCCAGTTGTCATGAAATCTCTTTCTTTCCTCTACTAATTTTTTTTTTCTTTCTTTCTTTCTGAGTAAAAGCCAGAGATCTGGCCCCCTGCTTACCTCTCTGAATTCTTTACTTACTTCTGACAACTTGCTCATTTCACTCCAGCTACATTGACCTCCTTGCCTTTGTTGTGTTTTGAAAACACCGGCGTGGTCCTACCGCAGGAATTTTGTACTTACTGTTCCTTTTGCCACATTCATCATTCATATGTTCATGTCTTCCCCATCACTTCCTTCAAGTTTTTGCTCAGTTTTCATCTTTTTACTGAGTGTCCTTCCTGACCTCTCCCTACTTTAAAATGTTATGCTTTTTTCTACTACCTCTCCTGTTCCTCATTCCTACCTTATTTTTCTGGATAACACTTATTGCCTTCTAAATTGTATCGTATAATTTACTTCTTTGTTTCTTCTCCGTTGTCACACTAGCATATAAATTCAGTGAAGGTAGAGATTCTTTTACTGCTGACAAAAGCATCTAGGACATTTCCTGGCACTGATAAGGATCTGCATAAATATTTGTTGAGTGAATGAATCTCCTTGGTAAAGTCCTTTTTTGTTTGCCTGTTACATTTATTGAATAGACTTGTTTCATGTACTTTAATTTCAAAAGTGAATGGCTGGAACATTTTATATATTTTCTTATAAATCATTTTCATTGCTTTTTAAGCTTATCACATATTTTGTTTTATAAATATGTAGCCTTCGTGAGATAAAAGATTCTCCATCCCTGTTTACATGTATACTTAGATGACAACTCTAATGGTCATAAATAATTCCAACCTTATAGATAACTCAGGAGAAGATGAGATTATAGGTAGACTTTAAATCCCATTCAGAAACCCAAGGACGATTCAAAAGGAAAATAATCATTCCAAATATAATACTCTTCTTATTCTTAAGAAGTTGTTAGTATTTTGAATTTTGAATTTTTAATACAGCTCCCATAGAAAATACTTTAAAATGAACCCGGTAAGACTTCCTCATTAAGACATATAGACACATATGCTCCCACTCCCGTAATCAAATTTGGAAGTCAAATAAGCTCTGAAAACCAAAACATTCTTCCAAGTTTATTGCAGACTCATTTGGTAGTAAAAACCAATGTGACCTGATGTGTAGCTGTTTATAGTCTTTATTTTTCCATTTGGTGAGTCCAATTATATATTTCACTGAGGAAATACTAACGTGTTTGACTACATTGTGTGCCCCAGACCTGCTTAGAGTATTATGTAATATGCAGTATAGGCCATATATTGCCTTTTTAACATCAAAAATACCCTAAATTCTGAAATGCATGTAGCCCCAAGAGATTTGTATAAAGCATTGAGGGCCTGTGTATTTTTTTTTAATTTACAAGTGAAGCCAGATTCCCTAGACATTAAGTGCCTAACTTTTGGTGGTTGTTGCTGCTGCTGTTACTGTTTTTTCTCCAGCTTCGCAAACCTGGGTATACTTCATGTGACAAAGAAAAAAGTATTTGAAACACTGGAAGCACGAATGACAGAGGCGTGTATAAGGGGCTATAATCCTGGACTCTTGGTGCACCCTGACCTTGCCTATTTGCAAGCAGAAGGTGGAGGGGACCGGCAGCTGGGAGGTAAGCATCATTTTCCTGGCCTTGATCCTCCAAGGGGTCCAGGCTTTGGTTTTCATCTGTATGAATTATATGTTCATCTGCATCCCTTCCAGTCTCTACCCCACACTGCTGTCACCTTTTCCTTGCTCAGAAACCTTTGATGGCGTCCTGCTACTTCTAGGATAAAAACTATAGCTCCATAGCCTGTCATACAAAGCCCTGCTTCTCTGGCCCCAGCAACTTTCAGCCTCATCTCCAGCCCACCTTGCATCCTCCTCTCGCCATCTCTGCTCTCTGAATAACTGAGGCATATTTATACCTTTGTATGTGTCTTCCTTTACCAAAAACACCCCACCGTTTCCATTTCACCCTCTCGAAAACCAATGCAGAAATCAAGACTTTGTCTAAAGAACACCTCTGTTTTACCTTCCCCAACTCACCTTATTATAAGGCATTTTTCTTTCTTTGGGCTCTGCAGACACATTATAAACTATTATCTTTATCATAAAAATTGTATGATTTTCCATTTTCTTGCCTTTTCTCAAATTTTTTTTCAACCCCATTCCCTGTCCCACCACATGCCCCAATTCTACTTTTGTATTTTGTCCTTTACTCTGGCCGTCCAGTCGTCATCTGATACTCATGTGATTCAAAACCGATTATCAGTTTTCAACTAAATATACTCCATCTTCTGATACCCAGACTCAAAACCTTCCCATCCTCACTGACTCCCCCTCCTCGCCTGTGCTGCGAGGCTGTGGTCCAGCCATTCCATGCTCTCTGGCATTCCACACTACATTCCATTTTCATTGTTCCACTTATAGTAGTCTTCTCCCTGGTCTCTGTCCCTCCCCACTTCTAATCAAGTTTACATCTTGTAGCCAGATAGATATTACTGAAGTTCTGTATCTTGTTGCTGCTCCGTGTCTCCGTTTTGCCTACAAAATCCAAATTCTGTAAGTTGGCTTTTTGGATCTCCCAAGAGCTGGCCTCAGGCTGCATTTCCAATCTATTTCCCGTTTTGCCCCTTCAGGTCAAAGTCTACTACTTGGTAGGAGCACCATGATTTCTCACTTCCCTGCCTTGGCACATTCTTTCTATTTTTGCTCTCTCCTCTTCCTGGAATGCCTTTATCCACTCACTTATATGAATGTGTTCAAATTCTGCCACCTTTTCAATATTCAGAGCAAATACCTCTTCTGCTCCAAAGCCCTCTGAACTCTCTCCTTCTTTGAAATCCCACATCACTTCATTTGTAGCTCTCTTGTAGTACTTGTCTCTTGAATCACTACCTTTTATGATATTATAGCTTAATTATGACTATATCCATCAGCGTGAAAACTCCAGCAGGAGGGAAGGAAACAGATGTCCCTGAGTCATTCAGTTCCTTCAGAAGTTGTTTTTGAGTACCTACTATGTGCCAGGCTATCTGCTTGGCACTGTGGAATGAGCTCAATCCCTGTGCCCAAACAGCTTTTGGAATAATTTGCACACTTCTCAATACAGCTGGTGCCTAGTAGGGTTATTCAATTCCATTCCATCACATCCTGTGTGCCTTTAACTCTTACTGTAGAGAGGAAAGGGAAAGGTGGGGGAAGGACAGGAGAGGAGGGAGGTGATCTGATACACGGAAGAGAGTTTTTACTGTAATCCGGAGAAAATGCAGGTCTTCTTTGTTGCCTTTCATATTGGATGACATAAATGAGACTGTTTTTAACACTTTATTAGCAATATGAAGAGTTTCAAAAGAGGAAAAATGAGTTTTTATTGTAAGTTTACATTATTTGGGCTTTATAAAAGCATGGTCTTTTAAATGTTCACACTTCCCTGGGCATGAATGGACTGTGCTGTATGGCCCTAGATCGGGAAAAAGAGCTAATCCGCCAAGCAGCTCTGCAGCAGACCAAGGAGATGGACCTCAGCGTGGTGCGGCTCATGTTTACAGCTTTTCTTCCGGATAGCACTGGCAGCTTCACAAGGCGCCTGGAACCCGTGGTATCAGACGCCATCTATGACAGTAGTGAGTACTTCACTTCCAACAGGGGGCACACCAAGAATAGACTTCCAGCCCTGCCCTGCCATTTACTTGCTAGCTGAGTCCTGGGGAAGGTAACTTAATCACTTTAAGCCTCAGCTTTATCATCTGTAAAATGTGAATAGGAAAATCTAGCTTTGAAAGGTTGATGTCCAGGTTAAATGAGGTATTTTAAGAGGGGCTCAATACATGTAATTCTTTTTCCTTTGATGTACATTTTTTAGTCTTTTACATGAAATGTCACATCTCATCTTATTTATGAATGTCTTGCTATAAAGATATATGGTTGATACTTTTAGAAGGGAGAATAATCCCAATTTTCTTTGGTGGTGGGGGGACTCTGGAAAGGAGTTTATAAAAGACAACTATTATTCTTACCCATTTTCTTTCCCATATGTTACTAGCTTTATCAAGAGAGAAACTTGAAGTTAAATGAATGAGTAGCATAGATAGCATGTGACTTCAAAATCCTATTTCAAGCCGGGTTTGGCGTCATGCCCTGTAGTCTCACCTGCTTGGGAGGCTGAGGTGGGAGGATATGGAGTTTCAGCCCAGCATGAGCAACATAGTGAGACCCCATCTCAAAAAAAAATATATATATATATGTATATATATATTAATTTATAGTTCCTAGGACTTTTTAAGAGTTTTACAGTAATCTTCAGCATTTACCATGCAACTTTCTTGTTTGATTATGCATAGGATTGATTAGACAGGTATTTTCAAAAAGCCTGCAAGCATAGTACTCAGACTCATTGAAAGTTTATAGAATTTGGCCTGTGTGGAAAACTCTGTGCTCCAAGTACAACAACTAACTGAATTCTGTAATTTAAACAAGTTTGAAGGGAAGTGAAAGGTTATAAAATGATACAGACTCATACCACAGAATCACCTTAAAATGCAGCTGTTGGAGAAAAAAAAAAAAAGGAAGCTTTATGCTATTGCCACAAGAAAGTTTTGCCTCTTCACCACACAGAATCCTAATTTAGTTTGGGAAAAAGAAACATAACATCCCCATTTTCCTTACCTGTAAAATAAAAGGTAGTAAGTAGTTTAAGAAAACTGTACTTTTCCTAAAGTTTTTAGGACTCTTGTAAATAGAATAATAGCAGAATCATGGAAACAAATTTGGAATTGAAGTCTTGACCTCATTGAAAGCCCAGAAATCAATTAGCTTGGTACTTCCCAATACATCAGAAAAGCTCTTTCTCTTTTTGTGTCAGTCTCTCTGTGTTAGAGGGAGAAACAAATACCTGTTCCTTTCTACCTCATTTGTTTTGGTGATCATAAATGACCCATGCCCAAGAAGTGTTCCGAGAATTTCAGAAGCCATTCTTGTTTTATTTACTTTGTTAGTGAAAGCATGTATTTAAGCTTTGTTTTGGTCGTGTGTGCTAAGGGGAGGGTCCTACCTAAAGGACTGGTTTGTTGAGCTGAGGATTAATCATGTTATTTGTTGTTTTTCCCCTGTGAACAGAAGCCCCCAATGCATCCAACTTGAAAATTGTAAGAATGGACAGGACAGCTGGATGTGTGACTGGAGGGGAGGAAATTTATCTTCTCTGTGACAAAGTTCAGAAAGGTAAATACATTCTGTGATCTCTGATCTCAAGAGGTGTGATCTTGACACACTACAGTTCTGAGTGTGTCTGTGAGTCACATTTCAGCAGTGGACAAGAAACGTCCTTCTGCTGCCATAGAAAGTCTTAAAAAGCATTTACGTTTTACCTCTTCCAAATGTAAATTGTCTGTGTTATTTTTTCCTAAGTCAACTAATTCACTTTTAGATTTCCCATGGAAGTAAAAAGAAATAAGAAAATCATGATAATTATGATCAGTGACTTTCAGTATCTTTATACATTAAAATTAATATCTGTACTTTGTTAAACAAAAATAAATAATAGCCCATTCTTGACACACATACAAACACACACACAGAATAATGTTTTACATAGTATTAAATTGTTTTTATTTTGCAATGCTTTGATATAACACTGAGAGAACTTCTCTGAACACTTCCACAGATGTGATGTTTAAGAAAAGGAAAGAAAACAGGGAATACAGGGAAATTCTCAGAGCACATTTCTCTCACAATTTTCCCTTTGAGGAAAGGTTCTTGGTGTTTATCTTTCATTAGATATATTACAACATTGATAAATTAGTAAAAGCTGAGGAAAATGTGTTATTTTCTCAAACTGCATTCTTTTTTTAAATAAAATGATAGTTGGAAAGTGTAGTATAATAAATATCTATTTACTACAGGGTGAGCATTTTCAAAGTAAGCAGATACCTAACTGAAAATATAAATAAGTAAAATAAATCAATAAAAGACATGTGGCTTTTAAAAAAATTATCATATGAGATTAAATTCTCTGAGGTATATAGTCAGAAAAAAATGGGATCAGATTTTAAAGTAAACACATATATACTATATCCAAAAAAATTTACAGGCCAGGCATGGTAACTCATGCCTGTAATCCCAGCACTTTGGGAGGCTGAGGTGGGAGGATTGCCTGAACCCAGGAGTTTGAGGCTGTAGTGAGCTATTATCATGCTGCTGTACTCCAGCCTAGATGACAGAGCGAGACCCTGTCTCAAAAAAAAAGAAGTTTACACTTTCTCTGCCTACACTAGTGTCAGCCTTCTTCCAATCCACTCTGTCCAAGTAATACTCATTTCCAGATTCCTGGGTGTACATACTGTGAGTAAACACAATCTGAGTACCTTTATTTGTAAATGAGATCCTTAGTCATTATCATTACATTGGAATGGCTTAGTAAGAAATGTCTTGTACTTGGCTTAAAGAATCTCAATAACTAGGTCCAGTGTAGTCCTACCTGAAGGCAAAGGAGATTGTAAGATGTTTTATCCATTCCTAGTATTTCTAAAATTCTACTTACATAGAGATAAAAACTTTGAACAAAGTCAATAGTGTGGCCCTTTCTATGAAACGGAAAGTGAAGCCAGGAAGATGCCGACCTAAGTTACATTGTCACATTTCTGTAGAAGTGAATAGAGTATTTATAAACATGCTGAACATGGAGTATTTATAAACACACTCCATGACTAGAGTGTGCAATTTAAGCATTGCATTTTAATTAGAAGGGACCTGATTATTATAGTATTTTGACCAATTACTCAATATGAACTAAGAGACTATTATAGTGAGACAGTTTAATAGTGTGTTAAGAGCCTGGACTCTGAAATTATACTGTCTATGTTCAAATCCTGGTTCCTCCAAGTACTAGCTGTTCAGCCTTGGATAAGTACTTAACCTGTTTGGACCCCAGTTTCTCTTTTGCAAAGTGAGGATAATAATAGTACCCATCTACATCACAAGGTTGTGGTGAGGATGAAATCAGTTAATATGTGTATATATGAAGCACTTAGAATAGCATCTGCCATACATTAATAGTAAAACTTATATAAGTTAATTATTTTTATGTACATCTATATATTGAATTGCACTGCCTCGTTGGATTCTAATATTCTTCCACCATCGTTCGTGTTTCTCAGGCTTGGCTTAAGGATGGAGAAGCAGTAAGGTCAAAGATTAAAAGAAAATTCAGGTTAACTAGGTAAATCTAGTATTCTGTCATTGTGAATGAAACTTGGGGCGCATTACTGTGGTAAATAATGAAAAAAGTCAGTGATTTGTGAAGATTTTAAAAGACTGAACCTTTTGATCTTGTTTTTTAAAAGTGTAAATAGATAGTAGGTAGAATATTAAACCAGTTTTATTTTTCAGCATGTTTATAAATACTATTTACACTATGTGAAATTACACACTTCAATGTGATTGTTTGCAGATGACATCCAGATTCGATTTTATGAAGAGGAAGAAAATGGTGGAGTCTGGGAAGGATTTGGAGATTTTTCCCCCACAGATGTTCATAGACAAGTAAGTGATTTATTATTATTATTATTATTATTAATCCTTATTATTTTTAGAGATGGGATCTCACTCTGACACCCAGGCTGCAGTGCAGTGGTACAATCACAGCTCACTGTATCCCCCAACTGTTGGGCTTGAGGGATCCTCCTGTCTCAGCCTACCAAATATCTGGGACTACAGGCATGCTACCATGCCAAGCTAGTTTTTTCAGTTTTATTTTTTTTGTAGAGATGATGTCTTGCCATCTTGCTCAGGCTCGTCTTGAACTCCTGGACTTAAGCAATTATCCCACATTGGCCTCCCAAAATGCTGGGATTATAGGCATGATCCATATTATTATCATCATTTTACACTTTCTGCCTTATTGAAATTTAGTACTTAGCTTCCATCTATAAAAAGGAAAAATCATAAATATTTAACTTCCATAAAACAGTACTATTTTTAAGACTCATGCAGGTCATCCAAAAAAGTTACCTACTGTAGAGTTATGGGCAAGGTTCTGTTAGATCGTTTGCTCTGAGATGTTGGCAAGATATTTAATTGCTGCCTAATCCCCTAACCCGTAAGACAGTGCCCCACAGGTCCTTTAATGAAAATGTTTTTAAGCGTTCTACCAAAGTAATTATGATGAGACCTATTTTATGATAGCACCTAATTATGATAACACCTTAAAAGGGTGTTCTAGGAGTCATCTTCTAATTGAAGCTGATGTCGTCCTGTTAAATGAAGATTTCCCAATGGCAGCTGATTAAATGACTAACAGATGATAATGCTGAGCCCCCACCTTAATTATTATTCTCCTATTTACAAGTAATTGAAGAGTATTATGTTAACAAAAAATTGGAAACAATCCAGATATTCATCAGTAAGTGGCCAGTTAAATTATGGTCTATCCTTTTGATGAAATATCATGTAGTTATTCAAAAGAATGAGTACTCTGCAAACTAATATAGAAATATCTCAGTTATACAGTGTTAAAATATTTTAAAAGATGGGTGTAGAACAAAGTGTGTGTAGAAATGATTCTATGTTCATGCATAAAGAAATTCTGGAAGGATACCTAAGAAATTAATAACAGTATTTACCACTGGCTGGTACACTGTAGGAACTGCATGGATGGGGAACAAGAATGTCAAAGAGAATACCGGTGTATGCTTTTTTATATTTTATAAGATCTTTATCCCTGTGAATATATTACATAGTCAAAAAATCAAACTGAAAAATGCTTAAATCCCTAACATACCACCAAGAACTAATGTGTTATGATGCCAATGTAAGCAATGTTTAGTTTCTTCTCTTCATCACTGGCCTGTAGCCATCTCTCTCTTTCCATACCCAGTCTTTCTGATGTTGCTCTAAATCATCTTGGAGGCTTTTAAGGCTGCTTTGGAAGAGAAGAAAGTGTATGCAGTGAATTTTATAAGCATGATATTTACAACTAGAAGACATTTGAAATAGACAAATGAAATAATAAAGCTTCGTAGTACATTAGCATAGCATTGTATTTTGATTTTACAGTAGCAATTTCATAAAAATGTATCGGTATAGAATTCTGAGTTTGGAACTTTCTCCAGGACACGGTGTTTTTTAGTACACTGTGTCTAAACATTGGGTATAAAGAAAAGCATAAGGAATGTGTTTAATGAGTAGCATTACTGCAAAAAAAAAAAAAAAATGTAGTCCTACACCAACATGTGGTTCTTCGTATCCTGCAGTTTGCCATTGTCTTCAAAACTCCAAAGTATAAAGATATTAATATTACAAAACCAGCCTCTGTGTTTGTCCAGCTTCGGAGGAAATCTGACTTGGAAACTAGTGAACCAAAACCTTTCCTCTACTATCCTGAAATCAAAGGTAAGTCAGTTGTTTAAAATCTTATGCTCATATTTTATTTTATTTTATTTTTGGTTTTTGTTTTGTTTTGTTTTGAGACAGAGTCTGACTCTGTTGCCCAGGCTGGAGTGCAATGGTGCAATCATAGCTCACTGCAACTTCGAACTCCTGGCCTCAAACAGTCCTCCTGCCCCAGCATCTCAAATAGCTGGGACTACAGGTGTGCGCCACCATGCTGGGCTAATTTTTTTTTTTTTTTTTTTTTTACTTTTAATAGAAATGAGGACTTCCTGCATTGTCCAGGCTGGCCTTAAACTCCTGGCCTTAAGCAGTCCTCCGGCCTTGGCCTCCCAAAGTGCTGGGATTACAGGCTTGAGCTGCCATGTCTTGCCATTGTGCATGTTCTGAGAAGAGGACAAGCTAATTAGAAAAGATCAGTTAGTTGCCTCCTTTGAACAGCTTTCTAGTAACAGGTCCCTGGATCCATGGTGCTTATTTTTAGAAGAGACAGTAGTATATTATTTTGAGGTCATGGAATTAGTCCAGCTTTTTAAAATAATGTTATTTCCACCAAGCTTATATGAGATTTAGACATTGAGAATTTGTCTTTGAATTTGAGAATCTAACATTTATTGACTAACTCAGAGTTCAAGCAGCTGAGATGAAAAAATCAGGCTTGCTGTTTAGGAGAATCAGCCAGTTAGTCAACCAGCCTCAGGCGGTGGAACAGAAAACTTGGCCAACATGCACTGCAAAACTATGAAAATGAGTAAGGCATCATTCTTTCTCTCACAAAAGATGCTTTAAGAAAGGGCACTCGTAGGTTTCTTAAATAGTTATAATGTAAATTATGATTTTAATAAGTACCGAAAGTGAAGCATCCATAAAAATATAAGAGAATGTTGAAGAGAGAGCCCTTGGTCCCTTTATTCTAAAGCAGCCTCCAAAAAGAAGGCTTCGTCAAGGAGATATCATTTGGCCCTCAGCATTTGGGGTATATTTCAGCAGTTGAGTGTTAAACAGAGAAGGAGAGGGTTCTCTAGGTTTAAGTTACTTGAGGAGCTTAAAGAGAGAGGTAAACACAGCGTTTATGCAGAGGGAAAAAAGTGTTCTGAGCGCTCGGATGGACATGAAGGCCAATGTGGGTAAGGAAGGCCAGGTCCAGGCTAAAGAGGGCTGTGAATGGCAGCTTAAGAATTTTGCATTAATTCTGGAGAGGGATAGCCGGGCCTGCCTAGGTTTGGAATGATGGCTCTGACTTCTTTATGTCACCACTGAGGGTACCATTTAGGAGGCAGATGATGAGTCAGAAGAGTAATGCAAGAATCCAAGTGAGAAACAGTGCAGTTAGTAAAGGTCCTAGTGCCAGGAATGAAAGGAGATGGTGGACTTAAGAGAGAGTGCAGTGATACTGTGATACAGTGATACTGTCAAGAGGGCCTAGAGGTCGGAGGTGTAGGAGAGACGGGGAGTCATAGATGGGTCTAAGACTCCCTGACCAGGAAGCTTGTGATGTGGTTGACTTGATGAAAGGAACAAGGGAGCAAAAGTAGATTTGGGTGGGAAAAGAAGGAGCTCAGAGTAAAACATGTTATATTTTAGGTCCCTGTGGGAAAATCAAGTGTAAGTTCTTAGTAGGCAGATCAAAAGGCAGAACTGGAACTCAAGAGAGGACAGGGTGAGAAATTTAGCATTAGAATCATCTCAAAACGAGATATAACAGGCACCAACTGAGTCATCATTCAAAGGTATTTCTTAACCTAGAGTCCACTGACCCCCAAAGAGTCTGTGGATAGAAATGTACTTTGATATCATCAGCTTCTTTTGTAATCCTGTTTTGTATTTTACATACTGAAAACCGTGATTCTGAGAAGAGATCCATAGAGTTCACCAGACTGCAGAAGGGGCTGTGGCACAAACAAAATTAGAAACCCCTCAGTTGGAGGGAAGTGAGACTGGGAAGGGAGGTCAGTAAAATGATTGCCACGGGGCACCCAGATCCTTGCTGAGGTTGGAAACCGCAAAGGTGCAGCAGCAACAAGCCACATGGATGGGTGTTGTCTCCTGTGAGAGCAAGATGTGATAGGTAATCTTTGAAGAGGGCTTTCCTTTCCTAGAATTCGTGCTGCCACAGGAGTGTTTAGAAAACGGTTCTACAAGTTCTTGTTTCTTTTCTGAGGTTGTGGCCTCTCCATTGTTTGGTCAGATTTGTAGTGCACTCTATATCCTGGTGGTTTGAAAACATTGTCAGCACAATAACTTTTCTTTCTTCACATGAGATTTCATACAAAATCCCAGTGTATGGACATGGTAGGCTTTGATTAAAATAGGGGTGAAGGGCCCTGCCAGCTCGGCCTTCCGAGAGGCTGTCCCACCTCTCCTTACTTCCCTATCAGGAGCTGCTGGAGGTCTTTTGAATGCTTCTGCCTACACAAAATGATGTGAAAATCACTGCTTTAATTTAAACACCCTTCTTTAAAAGTAGACACAGAAGAAAAATATGGATTTTTTTTTAGACTTTCTGAGGAAAAAAATAGATTTCTTCTCCAGAAATATGTCTTCAAATAATGTCAGTTTTTGCTAACACAGAGAATCATGAAGAAAGAAAACCCAGGTTACCTGTATGTGTATGAACCTAGAAACATTCAAAGCTCAGCTTGGTATCTAGGCTACCTGTCTCCCTTTCCCAGTGGTATCTATGCCTCAGAAAAGTATGTTATAGTGGGGGTATATTCAGGTGATTACTTTAATGCCTCGTTATCACAGTAGGAACTATCCAATGCAGGGATTAGAGAATGGGGTCACCTGAAAGTTCAAAATTGCACCTGTATGCTTCATGCACCTACCTTCCAGGCTGTCATTGATGAAGAGCTTCATACAATACAAAGTTTAAGAACTGTCTGGAGAAATACTTACCCATTGAGCTCTGAAGGAAAGAATGGACAACATATATATATATGAGGACAACAAATTACTTGATTCTATAGAAACCTTCTGGATTATAAAAACTCAAGATAATAGGACCAAGGAGAAATAATCTGACCAGACAATATAACTGGTCAGAAAAGTAGTAGGCCATTTAGCATTAGAGTAAGTAGATAGAAATGGATCCAAACTGTACAACCCAGGGAAACATTGCATACCTTTCTCAGAAGTCATTGAACACACTTTTCCTTACCCCCAGTCTCTGTAGTCATTCCCTATCTCATTGCCTAATTTTATGTTCTTCATTATTTTTATCAATATGTAAACCTGTCTTATCTATCTATTTATGGGTCTATTGTCTTCCTACCACCCCGAGTACAAAGAATCTTCTTTAGGTCATAGACCATCTAGAACAGTATAGGTTGCATAGAAAATGCTCATTAAATATCTGTGGACTGACTTATTGATTGACCAGCCAAGCTGCCATCCATCCTCATCTATAAGGCTAGTAATATGTTGGGTATCATCAGGTAAGACATTATACATAAATATAAAACATCATACAGAACCAGCCCTGAGCTTTGCATCCTCTATGGTCATCAACATTGTACTTCACAAAAAATTATTGGAGATGGTTGGGTCCAGGGGAGACAATTGAAATAATCAAGAGAAGGACGATTGGCAGAGGAGGAAGATAGTTGAGGAACTGCTGTACAAAAGCAAAAAAAATAAAAAAAAATAAAAGAGACCATAATGATTTTTCAGTCTGAAAGATGGAGATTAGGGATAAATAATCTTTAAATTATGAAAGGTATGGCCAAGATAAATGCAGTCACCTTTACTGGTAAACTAAAACCTGAAAAGTGAGAATGAGGTACTTTTAAGGCACATGCACAGAAATAGGTAGCAAACACTAGGAGATTATCCATATTTGTGAATTGAACTATTATCTAAAGTCATCAACTGTTATGTAAAGTCATTGATTATTAAAGTCACTGGTTATTATTATACAAAGCTATTTTGGAGTGTTTTCAAAAGAATGACAGCCTAACATAATGAAAACATCACTGCACTTTGAGACTGATCTTGACTCCATTGTGACCTCAGATAAGTCACCTAACCCCTCCTAGCTTCAGTTTCCTCTCCTGCAAAAGGAGAACTTGTAGTAAGTGGCTGCTTCGGTTCCTTCTAAAATAGGTTGATGTTTCATAGTACATCCCATGGTGCCATTGTCAAAAGCAGACCGCAAAGATAAATGATCCCTTGAATATGGAGTGTGAAAGTCTCCATATTCAATTCTGTGGAGATTCAAACAGCAGGTTCTTTTATAAAGCTTATGTGGAATGTTCTGTATCAGTTTCTTGTCATTGGAATCTTACTGGCTGTGTTATAATTAATATTTTGCCCTTAAAATTCCCATTTTACAGTGAAATACAGCCAATAAATATCTCTCTGCTTTAAAAGGTAAAATGAATACATAGAAAATACTAACTAGTCTCTTTGCTGGAATCCATGTCAATAGATAACATTTATTTCTGAAGATAAATAAGTTGCCTGCTTCCCTCTTGTGTTTCATATGTCTGCAGTGAACAGTAATGAGTATAGCTGTAAATTAGTTATGATATAACTGATGGGGAAGTTATAAATCTGAATCTAAAACATATTTGATAAGGAAGTCAAAGTTTCTCCACTTAAAGGTCATCCCCTTCTAGTGGAAGCATATTTTTCTCAAAATTTGGCAACCTTGGTTTTTTTTTTTTCCTGGGAAGTCTGGAGATGCTCAGCTTTTAAACAACTATTAAAGTGTACTTTGTTACCCTACTTTCCCCTGCTTCATCTTTCAACTGCAGTTAGATGATCATGAGATAATCAGTAAACAGAGACCTTCTATCTAGCCCTAAGATGACTGAAACAACCACAGAATTAGAAATAATCGAAGTTCTTTCTGAACATAAGCATGACAAAACTGACATTGAAGAATCAGAATAATTGTTAAGGGTTCAGCACTAATCAAAAAAAAGAATACCTCATTGACTGTATTTAATTTGAAAAAACGAAATAAAACCTCCTTAACTGCTCCAGCCCAAAAAAAGAGAAGAAAGGTATATGATAGAAAAAGAAGAGAAAGAAAAGGAAACAGAAAGGAGAAACAAGAACACAGTAACACCACATAGGCAGTAACGGAACTCAAAAGGGCATTGGGGCTGGTGAGAAGCACAGATAGTGAGAAACAGAAAGATGAAAACAAAACAAAAAGAAAAGCAATCAGAAGTCTCAGAGGGCGTCACTGTATTGTAGTCAAATAGTGGTCTTAGACTTTTAGCCCCAGTATCTCATCAGTCACCAGAGGTTACAGATCCCTTGGTTACTGTTTTTCTGGCATCCACCCCATTTTTATTATCCTGGTGACCACTAAGGAATGGGCCTCCATCACTTATGTCTGCATTGTCTCTGCCTCTCACTTTAACTCTTTAGTATGTCCCACACACACGTAAAAGATGAACTTCCTAAAATACCATCCCCTACACATTATTTCCCTGTTCAAAAACATTCAGCAGCTTTCTTGCCTGTAAGTTCATTCTCCGGGTGCTCCGCAGTGTTGTCCCAAACAGTTCCATTTCTCAGGAATTCCTTATACAGTCATAGCTTGTTTCTTTATATTTTGCAAATACTGTGATTTTTACAAATTGAAGGTTTGTGGCAATAGTGTCAAGAAAGTCTATTGGTGCCATTTTTCCCACAGCATGTACTCACTTTATGTCTCTGTGTCACATTTTGGTAATTCTCTCAATATTCGAAACTTTTCCATGATTATTATATCCGTTATGGTGATCTGTGAACAGTGATCTTTGATGTTTTGGGGTACCACAAACAGTGTCCATGTAAGATGACAAACTTAATCGATAAATGTTCTGTGTGTTCTGACTGCTCTACTGACTGGCAATTCCTCCATCTCTCTCCCTCTCCTCAGGCTTCCCTATTCCCTATCACACAACCATATGGAAATTAGGCCAATTAATAACCTTACAGTGGCCTCCAAGTGTTCAAGTGAAAGGAAAAGTCACACCTCTCACTTGAAATCAAAAGCCAAAAATGATTAAGCTTAGTGAGGAAGGCATGTCAAAAGCTGAGATAAGCCCAAAGCTAGGCCTCTTGTGCCAGTTAGCCAAGGTTTTAGTGGTCTGAGTAGAAGATTAAACCAGCCACAACATTCCCTTTTACCAAAGCCTGATCCAGAGAAAGGCCTTAACTCTCTTCAATTCTATGATGGCTTAGAGAGGTGAGGAGGCTGCAGAAAAAAAGTTGGAAGCTAGCAGAGGTTGGTTCATGAGGTTTAAAAAAGAAGCCATCTCGATAACGTAAAAGTGCAAGGTGAAGCAACAAATGCTAACAGAGAAGCTGCAGCAAGTTATCCAGGAGATCTAGTTCAGAAAATTGATGAAGGTAGCCACACCAAACAGATTTTCAGTGTACAAGAAACAACCTTCCATTGGAAGAAGATGCCATCTAGGACTTTCATAACTAGAGAGAAGATGTAGAAATGCCTGGCTTCAAAGCTTTTAAAAACAGGCTGACTCTCAGAAGGTTGAGGTGGGAGGATCACTTGAACACAGAAGGTCGAGGCTGCAGTGAGCTATGATTGCACCACTGTGCTCCAGCCTGGGCAACAGAGTGAGACCCTGGCTCAAAAAAAAAAAAAAAAAAAAAAGGCAGACTTTCTCATTAGGAGTTAATGCAGCTGATGACTTTAAATTGAAGCCAGTGCTCATTTATCATTCTGAAAATCCTAGAGCTCTTAAGAATTATGCCAAATCTTCTCTGCCTTTGCTCTGTAAATGGAACAAGAAAACCTGGATGACAGCACATCTGTCTATAGCATGGTTTACTGAATATTTTTAAACCCACTGTTGAGACCTACTGCTCTGAGAAAAAAGAAAAAAAAAGGATTCCTTTCAAAATGGTAGTGCTCATTGACAATATACCTGGTCACCCAAGAGCTCTGAAGGAGATCTTTTCATGGCTACTAACAGCCGTTCTGCAGCCCATGGATCAAAAAGTAATTTTGACTTTCAGTCGTATTGTTTAAGAAATACATTCTGTAAGGCTGTAGCTGCCGTAGATAGTGATTACTCTGATGAATCTGGGCAAAGTAAATTGAAAACCCTGTGGAAAGGATTTACCATTAAGCACATTTGTGATTCATGGAAGGAGGTCAAAATATCTACATTAATAAGAATTTGGAAGAAATTGATTCCAGCCCTCGTGGGTGACATTGAGGGGTTCAAGGCTTCAGTGAAGGAAGTAACAGCAGATGTGGTGGAAATAGCAAGAGAATGAGAGTGAGAAGTAGAGCCTGAAGATGAGACTGAACTGCTGCTCATGATTTAACTTTCATGGTTGAGGAATTGCTTCTTATGGATGAGCAAAGAAAGTAGTTTCTTGAGATAGAATCTACTCCTGGAGAAGATGCTGTGAACATTCTTGAAATGACAATAATTTAGAATATTCCATAAACTTAGTAAAGCAGCAGCAGTGTTTGAGAGAATTGACCCTAGTGTGGAAAGAAGTTAAAACTGTGGATAAAATGTTATCAAAACAGCATTGTATACTATAGAGAAATCTTTTGTGAAAGGAAGAGTGAATTGACAAACTTCATTGTTGTCTTATTTTTAAAAATTGCCACAACCACCCAGCCTTCAGTAGCCACCACCCTTATCAGTCAGCAGCCATCAACATCGAGGCAAGACCTTCCACCAGTACAAAGATTACAACCTGCTGTAGGCTTAGGTGATCATTAGCCTGTTTTAGCAATAAAGTGTTTTTAATTAAGATATGTACATTGCTTTTTAAGACATTCTGTTGCACACTTAATAGCCTATAGTATAGTATAAACATAATTTTTTTGTGTACTGGGAAACCAAAAACATCATGTGACTTGGTTTGTTGCAGTAATGTGGAATTGAACCTTTCAATATCTCAGAGGCATGCCTGTACTAAACTTTCACTTCAGCCAAACTTATCTACTCCTGTTCTCAAAAGCACCCTGTGTACATCTTCCTTTTTCCTCTTCTTATATAAAATTGATTCTGAGAAGCCTTTCCTGAATTTCCCATCCCTCAGTGACCTCCTAAAAGGTTTTCCCCAAACTCCTAGAACACTGATCTGCACCATGAATTTAATGTATGTCCTGTTATAGTGCTGTCTCACTAAGTCTTTCCCCCACTATCTTAAAATTATGTTGGAGGGTTCTTGGCAGCAAAGACATTATGTCATGCTTTTTTTTATTTCCAGCATTTAGCTCATTGTAGATGCATAATAAATGTTAACTTATTAACATGAGTTATTTTGTGTGACCAAGCAAAAGGGTCAATAATTTTTTAATTCAGCATCTTCAGGATCTTTTTGATGGATAATCAAATATTTCACTAGTTTTAACAACACTGGGGACTTAAGAAACTGTTGTAGAGTGGATTTGGGTGTGTACTGCTCTGTGGTCTCTCTGGAGCTAACTTTCAGCCTTCATACCCATTGGAATAAATATAACGCTTCTTGAAATTTAGCATCTCTTCCTCTTTGAGTGCTTTCTATTTCCCTTTAAGATGTTTAAAAATACCATTAGAATCAGTGGTCTTTCTGTGGCTAGTGGTGGGACCGAATCAATCTTTTCTCCTCTGGTTTCTCTTCCTTTAAATACAGATAAAGAAGAAGTGCAGAGGAAACGTCAGAAGCTCATGCCCAATTTTTCAGATAGTTTCGGCGGTGGTAGTGGTGCCGGAGCTGGAGGCGGAGGCATGTTTGGTAGTGGCGGTGGAGGAGGGGGCACTGGAAGTACAGGTCCAGGTACAAAAATACTTATTCTTCCTAAAACTTTTTCATATTGGAGAGGGTAGAATTTTCTTTTCTTTGGTTTCTGAGCATGTCTGTGAGTTGAGTGGCTATGATATTATTGAGTATATTAATTAAAATTTCCTGACAAATGTAAATTTATTTTTCAAAGAAATCCATGTTCATTTTACAATATGTAGGTAATCTCGAAAGTCATTAAGAAGAAAAAAAAGTACCCCAAAGCCAGTTATTTAATGAATACCTTCCTAAAGATTTTGGTATATTTCTCTTTTACATTTTTTGACATAGTTGTCTTGTTTTTGTTTGGAAACATTGAAAAGATTTTATATTATCATACTACAATATAGCTATATATTAAACATCTCTATATACTACATTGTAGAAACTTTGAAAATACATAAAATCTGCCATCAAAGGTTAACTACTACTATTTTTATGTATATGTTATAGTATATATTTATAAATTTTACCCTGAATACAGCTGTGATCATCATTATGCATTTTATTTTAATCCATTTATTTGCAATACTATTTTACTATCATTTGCACCATGACTGTGTGTATAGAGTCATATGTGCAACGTTTACCTGAGATGTTAACATAAACATTTCCTCCAGTAATATGAACTTTAAGCATAAATTTTAAGCATCATTTTAATGACTCATTTCCTCAAGTGAACAAACCATAGTATAACTTACTTACATGTAGTTTCCTGTTTTCTATATAAAATGCTATACTGAACCTCTATCCACCTAACTTTTCACTTATTCCAGATTACTTTTGTAAATTAGAGTCTTTGTAGTAAAATTACTACGTCAGAGGGCATGACATCTAATGCCATCTGTTTTCCCAAAGAGTTGTACCAGTTTATGCTTCCACCAAAAATGCCTAAGAATGAACAGTGGTGGCCATTTTTCCATTGAGGAGTCAGTATGTTTTTCTGTGCTTTGTTTGATTTAGTTTTTTTCCTCAAGGGGTTATTTTAATGTCTTCTACATAGGCAAGTGTGAGTTTGGTTGGTGACCCTCACTATTAGCCTCTCCCCTTCACATAGGAGTGAAGGCTTTCTCCATTACAACCCCTCCCCAAATCTGGGGTGCTGTCAGAGTTGCCAAAATGTAAACTTTACCAAAGTGGAATTCTGGTAGTCCCATGACCCCCACCATGTGTCTTAGTCCCAACAGAAAAACCATGTGTGGGCACAATACTGTCCTGTCACACCAAAGGCTGTGCTCACCTGAGAGACAGACACTAAGTTGTGCTGAGTCTTTGTAAAATATCTTCATGATGTTTCATTTGTTTTACTTGCCGTTTCAGGGTATAGCTTCCCGCACTATGGATTTCCTACTTATGGTGGGATTACTTTCCATCCTGGAACTACTAAATCTAATGCTGGGATGAAGCATGGTAAGTAATGCTTTGTTCTCAATACCAAGAAAGGAAAAAAATAATTAATGCTAAAAAGGGTTTTTAAAATCATTACTTATCACAACAGTATTATCATCTTGACAAATAATTGATGAATGCAAATAAACTAAGAAGATACTTTTCCCAAAAGATATTATTTCCTGTGGCTAGTATAAACTCTATTACTTTTATATATTTTATATATTTACTTTGTAAGTGGCATGAACAGAGGAAAGAAAAGAGCATTGAAAAGAGACAACAGAGACCTGACTATTCAAACATTTTAAGCATCATCAAACTTAATGTATTCTGTCTCTTTTTTTCTCAAATAGTACACTTCTGAAATCATTTTGAGTTTTATAGGATCAGTCTTTTCCCATCAAGTCATCCCCTGAGAAGCTGCAGTTAAACCACGTGTTGATAGTTTATATTACAGGTCCATTCTAGTGTACCCATGGAAGAAATAATACTATAAAGAAGTCTTCCCATTTATTGAATACCTATTTTTGTGCCAAGTGCTTTTACATGTTTTAACTGTTATCTTCATGACTGCTCTATATGGAAAATAGTATCTCCATTTTGCACACAAAAGGCATCAAAGTTCAGAAATGTTCATACTCACTGAAGGCACACAGAAGTTAGTGGCAGAACAAGAATTTGAAGCAGGTCTCCCGCATAAAAGCTAGATGCTCTCATAGTATCTGTCAGATAACATAGTTGAACCTGAAAGAGGGTGATCAGGAATGGTACACTGGATAACTCCCACACTAAAGAATGTGAGTCGACAACACGTCTTTATGATTTGCTTTGTTCGTTAGCATTAGGAAAAAACTGCTCTGCTTTCAAGAACTTTAAAAATTCAGCTTTCCTGCAATTCATAGAAGAGCTTTATTTCATTTTTCTCCTTTACAAATAAGCAAAATGAGATTTAAGATTTTAGAAGTATACTAAAAATGATTTTTAGAAATGAGTTTAGAATATCTCCAAAACATGGTATTTATGATATGACCATTTTTAAAAGAATTTTAAATTATTATTTTTCTTTTCCTTTTGCAGCAAATTTGTCTCTTACCTTTATCTGACCTACATTGGAATAGCGAATTATCACTAAATACATTTTACTGAGAAAAATCTGATGTTTTTGCATTTATCTTAGGAACCATGGACACTGAATCTAAAAAGGACCCTGAAGGTTGTGACAAAAGTGATGACAAAAACACTGTAAACCTCTTTGGGAAAGTTATTGAAACCACAGAGCAAGATCAGGAGCCCAGCGAGGCCACCGTTGGGAATGGTGAGGTCACTCTAACGTATGCAACAGGAACAAAAGAAGAGAGTGCTGGGGTTCAGGGTAAGTGAGCACACAAATTACGTTCTGTTGGTTGGCTGGGGAGGGGTCAGTCCTAGGTGCAGAAAGATATCTGCTAATCTAAAGATGATATATCAATATCTAGTTTAGTGTACTCTTCAAAGTTCTCTATGACTTTGGAAAAGCATATGTCAGATCATTTTATTCACACTGGGATTTCCATTTTTGCTCTGTTATCTTTGAATGTAAAGGACAGAAATTTATATGTACATTCTCCAGTCATAATCATGCAGTTTTAGGGTATTGTGAGAGATAATCAGCTTCTTTTCTGGCACAGATAAATAGAGAAGTATTTCCACAAGCTTAATAGTCACCCTGTCTAGATTCTGGCTTAACCGTCATACTGAAATAGAACTTTGCCTTAAAATAGGAACTTTTCTTTTTATCTTGTGCCCTCTTTGAAGAAGTAGGATTAGGAGAAAATGTACTTTTGCGTTTACTGTGAACCAATACTTATTAGCATATGTGTCATGATTCTAGGTCATCCTAGATCGTACTAAGAAGACGTCTATAAAAGCAAAGGTAGTAAATATTTAGAGTTGGTGGCCACATGTGGTGTCTATCACATATGCTTTTATTTTACACCCCTTTAAAAATGTATAAGCCATGATTAGCTAGGGAGCTCTATGAAAAGCAGGCCATAAACAGGTTTTGGCCCAGAGGTCACAAATGCCATTCCCTGACCTTAATGGAACAAACTTTACAAAAACGTGAGTGGCTCATTGAACGTCTCTGTTTATGGCAGAGACGTGTGTTTTTTCACACATTGCCTAACAAGCTAATTGTTAGAGATTCCAATGAAGGATTATTTCACCAAGATATTGGTGATTTAAAATCACGGTAAAATCTAACATTGTTTGGAGACTGTTTTCCTTAAAATAACAGATAATGGTCGTTCCCTTAAAATAACACATTTCTAAACTTTTTTCCTCTAACAAATCATACACAGATTCTTTAAGATCAATCTCTAACTATATTTGTCAGTGACCCAGTGTCCAATTCTGCTTTTTCTAGTCAACACAATCCAAAAGCATTGAAAGAACATTTTCAACTAAAATGATACGTCAAGGTGTCAGAACACTGATGCTGGTCAGTTTGTCCTTAAGCATGCCATACCCATAAAACAAAAGTAGGAACACTCAACTATGATTGTGGTCATTGCCTTACAGATAACCTCTTTCTAGAGAAGGCTATGCAGCTTGCAAAGAGGCATGCCAATGCCCTTTTCGACTACGCGGTGACAGGAGACGTGAAGATGCTGCTGGCCGTCCAGCGCCATCTCACTGCTGTGCAGGATGAGAATGGGGACAGGTAAGTCAGAACTTTTGCATGATAGGTTGTCCTGGGTAGGGAAGAAGAAGAGCATCGTATAATGCATACTGACTAGAGATAAAAATAATTGTTCAAATATATTGAGTCCTCTAACTGGAATGATGAAGAAAAATAATGTGTGAATAAGGTTAAGTAGCACAATTTGCTGCTCCATCCTGCTGCTGTCATCTGTTGGAATCTGTAGTAGCTGGAGGACTCATCTAAGAGTGAATCTCTCTGGGCAAGAAAACTAAGATGTGTGTAGGTAATGGTACTTTTTGAAAAGCCTTGCTTTGTTTATTGAAGTAATATTTGGAGAATTGTTAAGAGTCCTACCAAATCCCTGAAGCATTGTTATCCCAGCTGCATATTTATGACAGTGTACTCAAGAAAAAGCCCAATAAAGGCAGCAACAACAACAGAAAGATTAAGAGGGACTGGTCATTCTTTCCCGGTTACTGGTTTCTTCTCTGCTCCCTCTTCTGATGGTCATCAGTCTATGACTGTTTCAGACTTTTGTGACTGCTCCAGCCCATATGTGGGAGTCGAACATTCCAAACACCATGCCTTCCATTCTTGCTATTACTGAGATTGTATTTGCAAACCACCTGGCTTCTTTCTAAAACAGTTCTCTTAGTCCTTTCATTGAGACTTCTAAAATGATCTCGAAAGCCTATAAAAATAACAAGAGACAGCAGCCTTCACATTCAAGTCAAGTGCCTTATCTAAAACCTTCCTAAAATAGCATCAACATAGAGAAATCCTTTTCTGTGGAAGAGCTCTTGAGTGCTGTGTTTCAGACTTCAGTTTAAAAATTAAACCAAGCACTTTAGGAAAGTAACAACCTCAGGGTTTCAAGCAGAGACACCTTTGTTCTCATTCCTTGCAACGTAACCAAGGATGTGGTATAACCACTGGCCTTGTTATACAGTATGAGAGGAACCAGTACAACCTTCTTGGTATAAAGCCATGAATAGCAGAATGCTTTTTCAGGGTTAAATAATCCAGTTAGCATTCAGTAGCATACAACCACAAGAAAAAGCAGTTAACCAAGACAGTACAGCAGTGTTTCAAGTGGCATTTCCAGGGACCTGTTAAATTGATAAGTCTAAGAAGATGAGCACATACAGGTTAGAAAGGAAGTGCTGATATCTGAAGGGAGGATTGTTGGAAGGAATACAAGGTGAGGCACATGCAAGTTCCCTCCTAAGACCCAAGCACACTCACACAAGCCGGCTCTCAGAGAGGCCACAGATTTGGGACTTGGAGAGACCAGAGGATCCTCATAAGAGCATAGGTATAGGGCAGCTTTTGGCCATCACAGCCCAAGTCTATTGTTTTAATTCAGCTCGTCATATCTGGCTAATAGTTTAAATCCTGTGGCCATTAGTCATCATAGAAAATATAATAAAGAAAAATATATAAAACTTCTGCTATTGGGGAAATTCCCATAAGGGTGTGAGGATTTGAGGGGGAGGGGGAATGTACTTCTGCTATGAAATGCTGAGCAGCACATGGAAATTTTCGAGCAGTTTTAGAAGTATGACCTTTTTCTTGGTGTATGTGCATCATGTCTATGTCAGAGTTTAGGCCCTTTTCAGAAGTCTTCTTCCAGTATCACATTTCAAGAAGCAATAGTGAAACCCTGAGATCATCCGTTTTAAAATATTTCTCAAGTAGCAAAATCACAATTTAGTTTTTTAGGCTCTTCTGTGCCGGAGTTAATCCCAAGTACGATATACTTGCTATTGCTAAGGAAGAGGCTTGAGTAAAGTGGCACCTGATAGCTTATTTTAGAGAAGATCCAGCCTGTACCTCGTGTCCCAGATGTAGTGCTGCTGCGAGATGCTTTAGTGTGCTCTGCACCTCAATCTGTCCATGCTCTGGAGTGGTCATCTTCTTAGACATTCATCTGAATGTCTTTAGAACAGTGCACATGTATCCCCTATGCAGGATTGCTTAAGGGATTAAGAGATGGCTTTGGAGTAAGACAGGCCTGGGCTTGAATCCCAGCTTCACCACGTATTGGCCTTGACTGAGTTATATGATGCCTGCAAGTCTCAGTTTCATTAGCTGAAAAGTGAAGATAATATTACCTAACTCATAGGATTATTGTTATAGTAAAAAGACAATATGTATCAAATGCTTAGCATAGTCTGGTAAATCAAAGCTCCCAACAAATAGTAGCCACTGGTAAAATGATTGTTATTGTTATTGTTTTGAATTTTAATAGTATGTTTTTTAATAATTAAAAGAATTACGCTCCTGTGAGTGACTTTGACACCACCAGTATGTTCAGCCTCATTAGCGTAAGCTCTTAAGTTCCTTCTATCATTCTTATTTTTGTGCCTCTACTGCATGCTAGGGCTGTAAGGCTGACTCAGACAGAACCTGCCCCAGAGATGACAGGACAGAGAACGAGAAAAATGTGTAGAAAACTGCAGTTGCATAACCAAGCAGTAAATTTGAGAGGGACAACTTGCTCCACCTAGGAGGTTAGGAAAGTATTCTCTGAGGATGTCAGGTTTGAACTGGAATATAAAGGATGGAGTAGGCATTGTTCAGGCAGAAGAAAGGAGCAAAAACATTCCAGGCAGAGGGAATATTTGCCGGAATGTTTGCAGGAGTGGTGGGAAATACAATCACTTTGTTTCTTCACAAGTTTACTGCAAGAATTTTCTTCCAGTAGTTAAAAGCTTCACTCCATTCTCCCCTCTTGGGATCTGGAAAGATCTTTAAAAAACCACCACACTGTATTTTGGAGGAGGGCAGCAGGGCTAGGTGAGGTAACTAAGTTTTTCTGAACAATTCTTAGTGCCAGGCATTCATTTTACATAGAATCTGTGTGTCAGGAAAAGTCAGGGGGAAAGGTAGAGAAGAAAACCGCCCAAAGCCATGGTATAGAGGCAGAATTGGGATTTAAGCTTAGGTCTTTCTGGGCTGGAAGCCTCAGTGTGTTTATACATCAAGGGGTCAGACCTGAATGCTCCCAGAGGCCAGGAAGGTACCACAAATAACATAGCAGCCTTGGGTAGGCAGTTGGGAGGGACCAGTCCTCTGGAGACAGCATCCCACCTCAGATTCAATGCATTTTATAGATTCAAAACATTTTAGGGCCAAATAAAACTAGGTATGAGAGCAGATTCCATTCTTGAGTCTAATCACATCTTGGGAATCTTTTCTTTTTCATTAACATTTTAGTGAATTATTGCCACTGTGTTTTCATTCCAGTGTCTTACACTTAGCAATCATCCACCTTCATTCTCAACTTGTGAGGGATCTACTAGAAGTCACATCTGGTTTGATTTCTGATGACATTATCAACATGAGAAATGATCTGTACCAGGTAAGCAGAAATCTCAAGAAAACAACTGAAGAAAAATCTGTAGTTTACTTTTTCTTCTGTTATGTTTGGGTGCATGTTATTTTTAGTAATGTTAACAGTAGAAAAAACAAAAACAAACCTTTGTAGGTAATATCTAAAATCACATTAGTTGAGAATGTTACTTTATGATGTAGGATCCTTTGATCTGTGGGTATAACAGCCATCAAGCCACAATGAAATTCAGCATCCCGCTGGGGGAAGGCAAACTTTAAACTTTAGAAATCAAACAGTTTTTTCATTTAAGAGGGAGAAACTAAAGTAAAAATGTCACATCTGTCAAGAAAAATAAAGTTAAAAAAAGTTTGAAAAGCCAGTAATTTATAATAATTTTGAAGTCTACTGAAACATACCTTGACAACATCCAGATTAAATGTATATCAAATGAAGCATTCTGAAATCACCACACAGAAAGGTTAAAAGTTTGCTTGAGGAGGAAAAGGTGTCTTTCAAAAGCGGAAAGACAGCTCCAAGTGAGGAAAAGTGGGAACACCAGAGTTTTGCCCAAATCAGGTTTTCTTAGGAATTAATTAGGTGGGCTGAAAATACAAGTTGCGGAACTGTTTTTTCCAGAGGTCTCCCAATACTGCAAAGGGAGAGTTAGCTGGAGACACAGCGAGGCCCTTTGATGGGCATATGCAGAATTCAGGGAGAGGCAAGGAGCCTGGGAGCCACTTCGGCAGAAGCAGAGCTTGGACGTTGGTGATGGGAGCCCAGTGACCCCAGCCAGCCTCTCTGGCTGAGTGACTGCACTGGCATGAAGCCAAGATGGGGTTCGGCTCCTGAGGTTTCCTCCTTCCTGCCCCTGATTGCTTTTCCCACCTCACTGTCTTTCCCCTACTCCCACCAGTCTGCTGTATGGGGCTCCTGCCCTTGCCCACTTCTTATCTTTCCATTTGTCTCCTTCCCTTCATCGACCCGAAGCATCTTCCTCATCCTCCTTGGAGAGATGGTTTGCTGGTTCACGTGTATCTCTCACTCCAAAACTATGGCCAAAATCCTGTGTAATTATTTACTTAGTAAAGATATTTGTTCCTGCTCTCTCAGTTTTTATAGCAGTGATGTGAATCATTTCTATTTCCTCACTTTAAAGGAAAATGCTTTTATTATTTTAAAGAAAATTAATTAAAACTTCATTTTCTTTAAAGGAAATTAAAATATCTATTTTCTTATTTTTATTTCCATTCTTTAAAATGTGCTTTAGGCTGGGTGCGGTGGCTCACACCTATAATCCCAGCACTTTGGGAGGCCGAGGCAGGCGGATCATGAGATCAGGAGATCGAGATCATCCTGGCTAACATGGTGAAACCCCGTCTCTACTAAAAATACAAAAAAAAAAAAAAAAATTAGCCAGGCATGGTGGCAGGCGCCTGTAGTCCCAGCTACTCAGGAGGCTGAGGCAGGAGAATGGTGTGAACCCGGAGGCTGAGCTTGCAATGAGGCGAGATCGCACCACTGCGCTCCAGCCTGGGTGACAGAGTGACGCTCTGTCTCAAAAAAAAAAAAAAAAAAAAGTGTGCTTTAAAGTGCATTTAAAGCAAAACTACTAAAAACGTTTACATGTGGCTCTTAATAGTTTTTACCTGTGACTAGGTAAAAATTAATAGGTTTCCTGATAGGGGAAAATGACCATTTTTCATTCAATATAAGTCACCATTAGGCTTCTTCACTGGCTCTTGTGCTTCATGTCAAAGGAAAAGTAAAGTTAGTGACTCTTCACTGCCTGTTAATATAAAATAACGAGTATGAAGTGTGATTGTAGATTTACACTTAAAGGATGTCTTCTTGAAACTTTCATACCGTTTTTGGGGTCATTGGTATCCGTAAGGTCATTTTGCCTGTAAAGCTTGATTCTCGCAGACTTTTGGCTGATTGTTCCTTGTAGTCATCACAAATCTATGAATAAAACTAGGAATGGGACATTGTAGCTTGTCAGTCCTCTTTTCAAACCCTGCTTAACAGTCATATTCAAGGAATTACTTATTTTATGTTTATAAATAGGATCTGCAAAGGACACAGCACAACAGGATTAGTAGCTGTGATTTTTTTTTGGAGACGGAGTCTCACTCTGTCACCCAGACTGGAATGCAGTGGCGCGATCTCGGCTCACTGCAACCTCCACCTCCCAGGTTCAAGCGATTCTTCTGCCTCAGCCTCCTGAGTAGCTGGGATTACAGGCATGCACCACCACACCCAGCTAATTTTTGTATTTTTAGTAGAGACGGGGTTTCACCATGTTGGTCTGGCTGGTCTTGAACTCCTGATCTCGTAATCTGCCAGCCTCGGCCTCCCAAAGTGCTGGGATTACAGGCATGAGCCACTGCGTCTGGCCAGTAGCTGTGATTTTTTTTTTTATATCCTAAACTCTTTACTGTATCATTTGGTTACATATGTTGAGACTCTCCAGTGTGTTAGAGACAAAAACCCTGAAACCACCACCATTGATACTTCTATCCCTTCTGATTTGGGGACTCTCAGAAGACTATATGTCCATTTTTCCCCCACCTTACCACCAGTCTCATTAATGGGCAGTGATTCTGGCTTCCCTAGTATGCCTTCTAGGTGTCAAACACACATCCAGTGGCAACTTTGATTTGAGAATTAGAAACTGCTAAGATTTGAACTCTTGATTATCTGTTGTAAAGGTTCTCTAGTAACTATTCTTAATGGAAAATGATACAGTTCTCTAAATAATTTGGATTATTTGACAGTTAAGCATTCTTCCCAAATACCTTTCACTAATCTAAGTACATTTCTGTGACCATCTGTCATGATCAAATTCCTCTCCCCACCCACCCTCTAGAAACACACTCAAAATAGTCCAAGTGCACCGAGTTAGGATTTTTTATGAAAATATTCTCTTTAAGCCTTTTTCTCCTCTCATTCTCCTTCCCCCAACATAGACAACCACTCTATCGTGTTTGGTATGGATTGTTTTATTTGTGTATGTTCCCATAAAACATTATTGGAGGGTTTTATGTATTTTTATGTTTTTAATTATTATACATATCATGTATATTCATAGTTTTAAAAATGGTACAGAAGAATCTACATTGGAAAGTCAAAGTTGCCCACCCTGACAATGCCCAGGTCTGCTAGCACAAATGTCACTATTGTGTTTATAGGTAGTTTTTCAAGTACTGAATACAAATGTACGTATACTTGAAATACATAGGTATTTTCATATACTCTCACATACAATCCACATTATATTAAATGTACTTCTCTTGCCTTGCATTAACCTTTAAAATTTTTTTAATTTAATTTAATTATAGATTCAAAGGAGGTTACAAAAACATACTAGGAAGTCCTAGTATTTACTGCAAGGAAACCAGAGGTCTCTTCACCCAGTTTCCCCCAATGGTAACATCCTGCATAACCTCAGAACAGTGTCAAAACCTGGAAATAGACGTTGATACAATCCACAGATCTTAATCAGATTTCACCAGTTTTACACACACTTGTGTGTATCTGTATAGTTCTTTGTGCATATATTTTTTAAATGCCTAAGTGGCATTGTGCTACATGTTACTGTATGTCTGCCTTCACTGCTTATCCACACAGTTCTACATATAGCTAGTTTGTTGTTTCAGCTCCTGAAGAGAATCTAGTATGGGTCTTTCACCTATAACATCCTTGTTTCCTAGTAGTAGACATTTAACCAACTTCTAACTTCCTACCTCAGTAGATAATACTGCAGTGACTGTCCTCACTTATGTCCTCTTGTGGATTTGTGTCAGAATTTCACCCAGATACATCTGCAAGAGTTGGGTTGCTGGGACATTTGTATATTTGGCTTTCCAGAATGTCTGTGTAAGTCCCCATGCCCACAGCCATAGCATGAAGGTATAATTGTTTAAGATATAATCCTTGGATTTAAGATCTAGAAGGTTTATATCATGGAAAACCATTGATTGGACTGTGGAAGAAAATATTTTAAAAAAAAACCTCTCTGACTCATAAGATATTTTTTAATTAAATTCAAGCTACAGATAATTTATAATTCCTGAATGGTATACTATCTTATAATTTCAGATCCTTTTTTCACAATCTCATTCTCTTTCCTTTTCCCATCTCCCCAAGTAGCATTTCAGAAAACACAGATTAGTAAACACAGTTTCCATTGACTTATTTTTGAGAAGAAGGCTCTTGGCAACAATATCTAAAGTTTTGAGGACATCACTTCATTTCAGGCCAGGTTGATAGCCCTAGAAAATGAAAGAAATAAGGGCGCGTAATAATTTGGCAAAAAAAAAAAAGGGTCTTGTATAGTAAATAATCACTGTAGTTGAGATTTAGACTACCCTCCCATCATTCATCCTGCCAGTTATCACGTGCTGTGGTCACCTACACAGCTAGGAGGTTGGTGGCTCACCTGCTGCTGTAGCCAGTAACTGCTCAATGAAAAGGGAATTTTAGGCAAATTGTCACAAGACTGGCTGGATGTCATAGTTAGGCTCCTGTGAAATAAACTGATTTGTGTAAAGATACATTGCTGTTCTCTGTCAGTGAACTCAGTTATTTGAAAGATACGTTTGTGATTGTATTTGTCTTACTCATTTTTGAAAACACACAGTTTGCAAAACATCTTATTTGCATTCACCAAAGTAATACCTTGTGGGCAGGATAGTCAAATGGACTATTTAAGTACCTATTAGGTATCAGCAGCTCACCTTTTTTATTCATCTGAGCCCCCTTGGTGAGATACTTGTATTATCCTGGTTATGTTATTTAGAATCTTATAATACCTTTTATGAAATGGGTGTAGGAAAGCTATATTGACTGGTCTCAGGAGCCAGTCCATGGGAAAGTATTTTTTAATTTAGTAAATTTAGTTTCCATGTCAGCATAGAATCATGGCACTTTTGTTAATTGGTTTCTATTGAGTACTTTATTTAAATTTCTTCAGTGAAAACATAGCCTTAATTTGATTTGTTAATATAAAATTATCAGCTGGAGGTAACTCCTACCAGATATTTAAGAAAACTAAATTTGCTACTAGGTGTGCTCAAAATCAACAATCAGTGGGTTGTAGTGAGAAACAAGAAGCTATTAAGACTTGTAAATATGAAAATAACCCACCACAGAAAAAATTGTAAGTATATGAAGTGATGGATTTGTAACTTAGCCTGATTTAATCATTTTATGTTGTAAACTTAGATTAAAACATCACATTGTACCTCATAAATATATACAATTACTATTTGTCAATTAAATTTAAGATAAATAAGAATTTTAAAACATGAATTATTGAATGGCTAAGTGTTAGTACAGTATATGTACTTCATTAGCATATAGTATGGAACAGGATAACTTGGGTGCCAAGGTCAGAAGTTAATCTGGGAATGAGAAATATTCCTTCAGTATGGCCCCACCTATTGCAGTAACAGCTACCAAGCTGTGAGTTGTAAGTAAGTATTCACTGCTGACCAGTGAATCTCCTGCCCTTTCACTTTCCAGACACCCTTGCACTTGGCAGTGATCACTAAGCAGGAAGATGTGGTGGAGGATTTGCTGAGGGCTGGGGCCGACCTGAGCCTTCTGGACCGCTTGGGTAACTCTGTTTTGCACCTAGCTGCCAAAGAAGGACATGATAAAGTTCTCAGTGTCTTACTCAAGCACAAAAAGGCAGCACTACTTCTTGACCACCCCAACGGGGACGGTAAGAGACAATCACACATCATTGGTGTAACTTTCTCCACCTTCTAAATATCTACTAGGTATTTGATAAACGTGTGTTATTTGATTTGCACCCAAAAGTGCTTTCCTTAGTCACCTGGAGTTCATCATCTCTTTTGGGCATTTCTGTTGCTCACCAAAGCTAATTTTTTTAAAGATGATTTGGAATAGTTAGTAGGAGGAGAAAGCAGAGGCCTGAGTAAAGATTCATCTTGAAGTACACAAAGCGTCGTTTATTCAGAGAATGTTTATTTATGTTCATGTCTCCTGAGAACATAATAGGAGACTGTGGGTCTTCAAAGCACAACAATAGACTTATAGTATCATTACTGTCCCTCCCCATGATTCAGTTTTTGCCATTTCCTTCAGCTTCACAAGGGCCATCTTGTGAGTTAGCCATCCCATCCTGTGACTGTCCCTTTGCTTGGACTCTAGGTCTGAATGCCATTCATCTAGCCATGATGAGCAATAGCCTGCCATGTTTGCTGCTGCTGGTGGCCGCTGGGGCCGACGTCAATGCTCAGGAGCAGAAGTCCGGGCGCACAGCACTGCACCTGGCTGTGGAGCACGACAACATCTCATTGGCAGGCTGCCTGCTCCTGGAGGTGAAGGGCACACTTATTTGCTTTTGCATTAAATTTCTGAGGGAGATTTAAGGAAATCTTTTCAAAGAATGAAGTCAGTAGCTGCTGTTCTCCCTTACAATCAGCTCTATTTGTTTAACATTTATGGAGGGCTTCAGAGTACCACCTTTAGACATTCCCCCAACCCCCTTGCTTGGCATCTCTAACTGGGGATTTCTTCAATGACAGAGCCAGCCCAAAGTAGCAATTGGGCTAGTAATAGGACCCAAGGAGCCATGCACACTGGGAGGTGGGGACAAAAGGGCAAGAGAACCTTCCACTAACGCTTTCTTGTGTGGGCTGGATTGTAGGGTGATGCCCATGTGGACAGTACTACCTACGATGGAACCACACCCCTGCATATAGCAGCTGGGAGAGGGTCCACCAGGCTGGCAGCTCTTCTCAAAGCAGCAGGTAAGATGGTGATCTGGCGGTCATTAATGAAAAATGTTACCAGGAATGCAAACCCAACTTCAATAGAGCAGTCATGTTGCCTTCTTTAAGCCACAGACCTACTACTGAAAAACAAGGGTAAATAAAAATTATATGGCAAATCACATTTTATCTGCCATAAGGCACTGTTTGGACTAGTAATCTTGGGCTTTACCCTGATAGTCATTTTAGTTTTTACTTTCTGATTGATCTGTTTGTTTGGGGTTTGATTGTTTAGATTGCCTCCCATGACAAAGGGTCTTTTCAAAGTAGAGTTTGATTCCTTATAGAATTCTGAGTGGTATTAGTCTCAGATCATATCAGAAGGCCCCAGAAGAAAAAGATTATTGGTATAAGAAATCATTTAAAGACTTCATTTTGAAAGAAATATCTCTTAGAAATTGAAGTGTAGGAAAAAGAAAATGGGCCATGTATTAAGACCCATTATGTGGAAGGCACTAAAAATGGCTAGCACTTATTGACCTTTCTGTGTACCAGGCACTGTGATATGCACTTTATGTGCACAGTCTCATTTAATGCCCAATTACCCCTTGTGACAAATACCATTATTCCCCATCTTAGAGTCAAGGAAACAGACTAGAGAGACTACCAGATCCCACTTCAGGGTTCCAGTAAGTGACAGAGCTATGAATCACACTTTGGCAGTGTGAACTTCAAGACTTTATTCTCTGTACTATGTTTCTCTCTCCTATTTTGCTTACAGGTTTGCAGATGTTATTCCATTTAATTCTCTAGTCCTGTGAAGTATAGAAAATTATCCATGCTGATCTTTGAATCTCCAGTGCCTTGCATATTTAGAACCTCAAAATATGTGTAATGAAATTGGCATCTGAAGCCTGCCCTGACATATCTGATATACTTTAGAGGCTTTTTTTTTTTTTAACTTAAAAGGTAAATGCTTCATAAATTCAAGAAAACAAAGCAAAAGACATAGGAACTTTTTCTTTGGGACACCATATTTTTCTTTTCTCTTTTGTTAAATAGAACTTTTTCTTGAACAAGAAACTCTGATTGCAGTGGGTATTAATAGTTTTAGAAGACACTGATTAATTAAATGCCTTCCAACAAGAAGCTGTAACCAGCCAGACGTGATGGCTCACACCTGTAATCCCAGCACTTTCAGAGGCTGAGGTGGGAGGATCACTTGCACTAGGAGTGTGAGACCAACCAGGTTAACATTGTAAGACCTCATCTCCATTAAAAAATTTAAAAAGTAGCCAGGCATGGTGGCATGCGCCTATAGTCCCAGCTAGTTTGGAGGCCGAGGTAGAAGTATCGCTTGAGCCTGGGAGTTCAAGGGTGCAGTGAGCTACAGTTTCACCATTGCACTCCAGCCTGAGCTATAGAATAAGACCCTGTCTCCAAAAAAAAAAAAAAAAGAAAAAGAAAAAGAAGGAAACTATAACCCTTTTTAAAATGCTTTATATTGAATTCTCAGAATCCCATGAAAGGAAAAGCAAGTAACAGTTTCTCTGATATATAAATGAAGAAACTCAGATGAAAAACCAAGTCCTAATCTTAATGTCATGGAAAAGGTCAGTTAAGTCCGAGTGTGGTGGCTCACACCTGTAATCCCAGCACTTTGGGAGGCCAGGGTGGGTGGATCACCTGAGACTGGCAGTTTGAGACTCACCTGGCCAACATGACGAAACCCCATCTCTACTAAAAATACAAAAATTAGCTGGGCGTGGTGGCATGCATCTGTAATCCCAGCTACTCAGAAGGCTGAGGAAGGAGAATAACTTGAGCCCTGGAGGCTGAGGTTGCAGTGAGCTGAGACTGCGCCATTGCACTCCAGCCTGGGCAACAGAGCAAGACTCCATCTCAAAAAAAAAAAAGCGTCAGTTAAGGGATAGCTCATCCCTCCACACTTTGGTCCTGTAAATTGTTCATCTTAATTTCTCCATGGATTACATTTATTGCCTCATAGATCAGGCCAGAACTGGGAGAATAAAATCAAGAAACAGCATGAAGATCCTTCTTTGTTTCCCATTAAGTACTCCTCTATTATTGATATTGACCCATCTGATGTTCTCCCAGCAAGATAAAAACAAGTTCCTCCCTCAAAAATGGCATCATTAGACATCAAGCTAAACACTCATAAAAATCATCTAAGCCTCTGAGAAGTAACTCTAGCTCTAGTCTTTGAGTTACTTTGGTGTTTTGTTTATTTGTTTGTTGTTTTTGTTTTTGCTGGATGCTAAAGAGCAGACTACATTTCCCAAAATATTTCAATAATTATACTTCCTAGCAGGTTTGTTTATTTAAAGATCAGAACCCTGGCATTGCTGTACCCAGCAATGAAACTGGCCATGCTGTCACTAGACATCAAGCATCTTTGCTCTTTTGAGTGTCCAAGAAAAGGGGCTGAGAAATACACATTGTCATGCATAAATTTGAACAGTTAGGACCCTAATCCTGAGGGTGCACCCTAGTGGCTGTAATCATGCTGTCCATCAGCCCTAAGATTAAAGATGCACTATTCAGTTGAGAAATATCCTGTAGAGTTAAATGTGAAAGAGTATTTGAAGTCTTTTTTTTTTCAATAGTATCTTTGGCTATTTCAGGTGTCATAAGACACTTTAACAATCAAAGTAAATTACAATTTTAAAATAATTTCTCTGGATATTCCAGTAGAAATGTTTTATGATTTAAAAATTATCCAGGAGATTGCCTCAAGCTGCTACATTGCTTTGCCTTTGGGAATCTGACCTTTGCAGGCAGTTGGAAGTTGACAAGATCTGGGTTTACCTAATGCTGTGTAATCTAACTTCGCAGGAGCAGATCCCCTGGTGGAGAACTTTGAGCCTCTCTATGACCTGGATGACTCTTGGGAAAATGCAGGAGAGGATGAAGGAGTTGTGCCTGGAACCACGCCTCTAGATATGGCCACCAGCTGGCAGGTGAGTGCCGCTCCATCTGTCTGATGGCTGCCCCTGAGGGAGTCAGAGGTTCAGGAATGTAAGAACAGATGGTCTTCCTGGTGCTTTATTCCCCAAAGAACATGACTTTTATTTTTAAGAAAGTCTGTTTGTCAGAGACCATTTTTATCTTGAAAAACCCTATCCATGAAAGATCTAGGTCAGCTGAGTTCTAAGTACGAAAGTGTATGCCTAATCAGATCAGAGTTGAGATGTGAGAAAAGGTTAGAAGAAAAACACAAAATTCACATAAAAGTTACCCATTCCAAATTCACACCATAATTGTTACCATCTCAATTTCTGAAGCTAGGATAAATGTTACTGTTTGCTTAGGACTTAGGTAAGTGATTTCAGGATGTAAAAATAAACTAAGAATTCTTCTTAGAATTTCAATAAATATAAACAGAGTAAATAGATTTAAAGCCTTCCTCAAAACTCCACAGGGCTGAGATCTGAAGGTATAAAGCAGTTACTAGGTCATTTGGCCCCAGGAAGAAAAGCCAGAGGGAGGAGGTGGGCAGCATGCAAGATCTCCAACATGACAAGATCAGTTCTTCTAGAGGCGAGAGCTGCTCCACTTCTAAAACTGCTCATGTGCCTCCCACAGCCTGTATGTGTCCAGCTCACTGACGTTGGCAGAGACTCCATGGTTCTCCCTTTATGTTAGCACCTCATTTCCCCAGAAGGCCTTGCCACAGAACACAAAAAGATGATGCACTCAGTGACCCCACGCTCTCCTTACCCAGGTCAGCCAGCAACAGAGTGACTGCAGAGAACACCACAAATGCCTTGGCAGCTACAGAATAATTTTTCTTTTAGCCTAAGACAATTCTGGACCCTCAGTTAAAATGTCAGTATTGCCAGAGGGTTAACACCAAGCCTTGTGAACATCTAGACATCTCAATTTGAGCAAGTTTATACAATTCATTCTCATAAGCTTGTTACTATGGAAGAAGGGAGACAGCTTCACAGCTCTGAGTAAGCTCTTCACTAGCCTTAGGTCTCTGAGCAGGAGATGATTGACATGGTGGCCTGGACTGCCTGTTCCTTCCAAAAGGCTATAGCTCTGACTCTCTGCAGTTTGGTTGGGTATTCTGACCCAGCTCAGAGAGTTTGTGCAAAGCACTATTTCCCAGTACCAGAGCCCCTACAGCTGTTCTTCCCCCAAAGGGTACCATATTCTTGGAGGGTGGTCCTGATTCCTCTTGCCATTCCTCCATCATTAGGGTACCAGGCCCTCCTAAGGAGGACATGCTGAGTTGTTTATTATAAAGAAACAGACTGCCCTAGTGGTCCCTTCGATGTATAACGATTTCTGGTGTTTTTCTTTCCAACAGGTATTTGACATATTAAATGGGAAACCATATGAGCCAGAGTTTACATCTGATGATTTACTAGCACAAGGTGGGTTGTGATAAAACCAGATTCTCTTAACCATTATTATCTCCACACTGTCATTTAAAGGGAGGAACCAGCATTATCCAGGGTCTACTGTTAAAAGTACATTTCTTATTTCAGAACCAAAAGATGCTGGAGGTAGATAAGGAGAATATCCAGTTTTAATCTACTGTAAATATATACTGCCTTCTACTCAGCTGGGCTTTGACCTTCAAGTAGAGTAGCTTGGTTGGTTCCACTGGGAGTTGGACGGCAAGCCAGGCAGCAATGATCAGTCCCTCCAGAGTGTCTATGGCATGTTAGAACAAGTGTGTTCCTTCTTCATTTCCTTCAGGAGACATGAAACAGCTGGCTGAAGATGTGAAGCTGCAGCTGTATAAGTTACTAGAAATTCCTGATCCAGACAAAAACTGGGCTACTCTGGCGCAGAAATTAGGTCTGGGGATACTTAATAATGCCTTCCGGCTGAGTCCTGCTCCTTCCAAAACACTTATGGACAACTATGAGGTAACACCTTACCTTACAGATTTAGCAATTTTCATTTGACTTTACTCTGTAACATCTCTGGCCAGGGCATAATCTCCGTCCCTTTTCCTTAACTCTGAAGAAGAAAACCAGTCATTGCCCAAGGCCTGGGAGGGTGACCCAGGCCAAGTTGGCAGCCCATCTTCCTGAGAATGCTGTTTTCAGATACCTTCAGATTTTCCCCGTTTTCAAATACCTGGAGACTTCCTGTGAAAATGCTACGTAGAGGGTCAGGATTTTCACAGAACTTTAACGGCCCTGAGCAAACAATCGACTGTAATCAACATGTGTAGCTTCCTGTCCCCAAGAACACACCTTACCCCATGGCAGGGCATTGAGTCATGTTCTGTGAGGTGACTCCTAGTGGAGCCATTACCCGGGGATTTTTTTTTTTTTTTCATTTCTAAAACTAAAATGTAGAAAAGCATGGGGTGAAGTTTTCTGTTGAAAATTTCATGGTTAGCTTTTGTTTCTGCATGGATTTCAGAGCTTCAGCTTACAGAGGGAGACTGTGTAGACGTCACTGTAGGCAGAGTTTCACTGCCTCAGCGCTTCTCTCGCTGTCTCTCTCTCTGCTTACTACAAACCACTTCTCTGTGATTTCCTGAGTGGTCTTTGAGCCGAAACAGGAAACTTGATTCGAAGACTGTATTTTCTTAGTCGCTCTTCTCTGCCCTTTCCATTTCCTCCTGGCTCCTGAGTGGAGGAGGCAGCATGGAAGAGGGAAGGGTGGGCTGTCCGTGCTTACAGCCTGCACTGGGACTCGAACACAAGAACATGCTCCTCCTTCCTTTCTTTCTCACAGGTCTCTGGGGGTACAGTCAGAGAGCTGGTGGAGGCCCTGAGACAAATGGGCTACACCGAAGCAATTGAAGTGATCCAGGCAGCCTCCAGCCCAGTGAAGACCACCTCTCAGGCCCACTCGCTGCCTCTCTCGCCTGCCTCCACAAGGCAGCAAATAGGTAAAAAAAAAAAAAAAGACAAAAGACAGTGGAGATATTTTCCAGCTCCCCCAGGCTGGTGTCTTCAGCTCTTTTTGGATATGGTGTGGCAGTTTTCTTTCTCGTTTTCTGGATACACTTCCCTGTGTGTCTCTCTACCCCCTGGGCTCACCCTCTGCCTCTCTTGATAGTACCATTCAGATGAGGGGGTCGTACCCTTGGAAAATCACATTGACACATGAACTACTTAGTAAACACTAAATAATACAATAAATACTAAAAACAACATGATGTGGGTGATTAAATTTAAGACATGAGAGAAATAATATTTACCTTAAAGAGAGAACCATCTCCTTCTTCCTTTGCCTCCTCTCTCAAGCTTATGACACTGACCTTGTCCCCCACCATATATGGGACTACGTGTCATGCCACCAAAAGTCTCGCAACCATGTGAAATGGACTCTCAACCCAGCCCAGTAATCCTATATTTCCTACAATTTTATTCTCCCACTCTGTAAATGACGATTCCATGCTTTCTATTTCTAAACCCCCAACACTCCTTCCCTCCCCTTACTCATGCAACACCCTTGCTTCACACTCTGTTGAAAACAGAAGAAACCAGAACCCTCTCACCTTTGCACCAAGTGCCAGCCCACCTGTGCCTGTGCCCACATTGGCAGCCTTCCATCCGGACTTGGTGGGTTAAATTTCTTTGCCCAGCTGAGGAGCCACCTCTCCCCTGAGTCTAACCCCCTCACCTTTACTAGGTTGTTGTTCCTGTTAATTCTTACCTCTCTCTCCTGTACTAGCCGTTCCTCCTCCCCACTCTCCGACTAGGTCACCTAGCAAGCATTTCATGATTTCCTCATCTTTAAAAACAAAACACACCGAAACAATCACCCTCTTGATCCCACATCCCATTTAGCTACAGTCCAAGTGCTCTATTCCCATACATAGCAGAGCTCCTCCAAAGAATTTCTTAGAGTTGTTCTTTCCAGCTTGCCACCTTCCACCCTCTGCTTGGCCTCCTGCAGTTGGGATCGCATCCCCACCACTCCACCAGGCCTGCTGTCCTCACAGTGACCGGTCACCTCCTTTTCACCTTGACCACTTGCAGAGTGTGTCATGGTTGACGCCTACCTTCAACTTCAGACCGTCTCCATTCCTGGCTCCTCCACAGCACACTCCCCTGGCTGGCTCTTCTACACTCACCTTTTAAAGTCACAGCCCTCCAGGGTCAGTCCTAAACCCTCCCTGCTTGGTACCTCACCCAAGCCCAATACTGGCTACATCTGTCAGAAGCACTGCCATCTTCCAGGAGATTAAGACAAAACCCAAGAATTCCTCAGGAGTCCTTTCTGCCACTAATCACTTCATATGCGACCCATCGAGTGTCATCCTGTCTGCAACCACCGCCCTAGTCCAGCCTGCCGTCATTTCCTGCCTAGATTCTTGCACGGCTCCTACTCAGTCCGCTTGTTTCCTTCCTGTCCACCTCCCTTCAGTCCATTCTCTGCCCAACAGATGGTATGATTCTTCTAAAAAATCAGTGACATTGTATTACTTCTGGGTTATGCCCTTCAGTTCATTCAGTCATTCATTCAGCAAATCCTGATCCAGCATACACTGTGTGCCTAGCAATGTTCGAGGTTTTAAAGATAAAACTGTGTCCCTGCTTTACTCGTTTGCTTTCTTAAACATTGCTGTGGAAGCTCTTCCTCCACACTGCGCCTCCATTCCCAAGTGTTTTCTCTGCTCCCCTGGCTCACTAGTCTGACCAACCTTTTGACTGTTTCTTCCCATTCCCTGGAAAGCTCTTAATTGGCTGGCTCTTTCTTGCCACTCAGGTTCAGCACCCATCTCACCCTGCCAGGGGGCCTTCCCAGGGGAGCAAGGGCAGACGTCATTGTCTGCACTTGAGAAAGGAATAATGTATCCGCCGGAAAACAACCCAGATCTCCTGAGTCACAGCCCAGTGCTCCTTCTGCACAGATATTAAGAAAGAAAAAAAGCAAATACTTAACATTTTTTTAAAAAGTAAATACCTAAGCATTAAGCCCTTAATTTGTAGTTATTTTTAGGATATCGCATAGTTTGTAACCCATAATAGACACCAAATAAAGATTGGTTGATTAAACAAATCAGTCAATACCAAGATGATAGTCATGCCACTGGCATTAAAGTCTTAATATTCTAATATTGGAATTTGATACATAAGAAGATAGCATTTTGATTAGTGTATGTTAGACTTCTGTTTCCTTCCTCACTGTATAGGAAATAATTTGTCTTGGTCATATCCCTAAGGACACTTGTAAACAAAGGGAATTCAACCTGGTTTTCCAGTATAGACTCATTTTCACCAAAATCATTTTACTTTTATTGCTACCAAAAATGTTTTCAAGGCAATGTATGCTGTAATAGCATATGAGGCCCAGAGAGAGATCTCATTTTTAGTTCTTGCTTCTGTCACCAATTTATTTTGCTGAGGTTCAGCAGTTTCCCCAGCTATGAAATAGATAATACAGTGGTTGGAAAACTACACTTGATTTCTAAGGGAAAAAAAGGTCCACTGTGAGTCAAGAGAATTCAGAAAGGATTCTCATAAACACAAGACTAGATTGCAGGAAGATGTGAAAGCATTTGGCTAATTCTGACATTTGGCTAATAACATCCTCACAGTATGTCCCAAGTATCTTCTGCCCTTCCCACCACGGTGAGCAGTCGTGACAGTGAGGGTGGCATAGGTGGGATGTGTGGCTGGCAGAAGCCAGTGGGCAAGAGTTGTCCACAGAATAGTCCATGAGCTTTTTAGAGCCCGGCCATTCCCCCAGTGAATTTGTGCTTTCTCCCCTCAGACGAGCTCCGAGACAGTGACAGTGTCTGCGACAGCGGCGTGGAGACATCCTTCCGCAAACTCAGCTTTACCGAGTCTCTGACCAGTGGTGCCTCACTGCTAACTCTCAACAAAATGCCCCATGATTATGGGCAGGAAGGACCTCTAGAAGGCAAAATTTAGCCTGCTGACAATTTCCCACACCGTGTAAACCAAAGCCCTAAAATTCCACTGCGTTGTCCACAAGACAGAAGCTGAAGTGCATCCAAAGGTGCTCAGAGAGCCGGCCCGCCTGAATCATTCTCGATTTAACTCGAGACCTTTTCAACTTGGCTTCCTTTCTTGGTTCATAAATGAATTTTAGTTTGGTTCACTTACAGATAGTATCTAGCAATCACAACACTGGCTGAGCAGATGCATCTGGGGATGAGGTTGCTTACTAAGCTTTGCCAGCTGCTGCTGGATCACAGCTGCTTTCTGTTGTCATTGCTGTTGTCCCTCTGCTACGTTCCTATTGTCATTAAAGGTATCACGGTTGCCACCTGGCATTCCTTCTGACCACAGCATCATTTTGCATTCAAATTAAGGGTTAAGAAAAGAGATATTTTAAAATGAGAGTCACTTGACATGCCATTTTTAAAAAAAGGCATATTGCTTTTTCTAATGTGGTTATTTCTCTGATTTGCAAAAAAAAAAAAAAAGTACTTGTCAATATTTAAACATGGTTACAATCATTGCTGAAAATGGTATTTTCCCCCTTTTCTGCATTTTGCTATTGTAAATATGTTTTTTAGATCAAATACTTTAAAGGAAAAAATGTTGGATTTATAAATGCTATTTTTTATTTTACTTTTATAATAAAAGGAAAAGCAAATTGATGACCTCACCTTGTTTGATCTGTGCAAATACTTTTCTAAGATGCTTCCTTATAATCATGGGATCATTCCGTATAGCCTGGTTATCACATTCACATTGCCTATTAGAGTCAATTTTTTAATCTAGAAATGAACAAATAATTATCAAAAGGAAAGTGTTTTAACCTAAGATGAAAGCTTTGGATTTGTCTAATCCTTACCCAGCTCATCTTATTTAGATTGTGCCACCTCACTTTCCTCCATCTCATGCAATGCTACACCTCTTCAATGTCTTCTCCACACCTCTGTGATAAAGTATTAAGATTTCCATATACCAGAGGGCCCTGGACTAGGAGCCTTCCAGCATGAAGCTTTGCTGAACAACAGGTGCTGGAGAGGATGTGGAGAAATAGGAACACTTTTACACTGTTGGTGGGACTGTAAACTAGTTCAACCATTGTGGAAGTCAGTGTGGCGATTCCTCAAGGATCTAGAACTGGAAATACCATTTGACCCAGCCATCCCATTACTGGGTATATACCCAAAGGACTATAAATCATGCTGCTATAAAGACACATGCACACGTATGTTTATTGCGGCATTATTCACAATAGCAAAGACTTGGAACCAAGCCAAATGTCCAACAATGATAGACTGGATTAAGAAAATGTGGCACATATACACCATGGAATACTATGCAGCCATAAAAAATGATGAGTTCATGTCCTTTAGGGACATGGATGAAATTGGAAATCATCATTCTCAGTAAACTATCTCAAGAACAAAAAACCAAACACTGCATATTCTCACTCATAGGTGGGAATTGAACAATGAGATCACATGGACACAGGAAGGGGAATATCACACTCTGGGGACTGTTGTGGGGTGGGGGGGAGAGGGGAGGGGGGAGGGATAGCATCGGGAGATATACCTAATGCTAGATGACGAGTTGGTGGGTGCAGCACACCAGCATGGCACATGTATACGTATGTAACTAACCTGCACAATGTGCACATGTACCCTAAAACTTAAAGTATAATTTTAAAAAAAAGTTGGGAATATGGAAGAGGAAAAAAAATCAGTTTTTGAGCGAGGTACTATTGTCGACATTGTGATGCACAACCAGGATTCCCCTTTGACAAAGGACTAGTCTGCTGGTGGTGCACTCTAGCTGTCAGCTTTCTCATGGAATGCTGCCGGGAGCCGTGTCTTCCTAGGCCACATCCATTTCCACAATGGCACCCATGCAACATTGATCAATGTGGACATATGAATAAGCCTGTCCAACCGGGGACAACACTGAAGGGTTGTTGAAGCTTCAGGGTTCCCATTAGAGAGGCTGAGGCTGCACTGCACTCAACTTCTCCCTCTGCCCATCCTGCTTACTCTCTCACCCTTCCATAGCTGTTGAGCTTGAAGGCACTCCAGAAAAACATTTAACATAAATTTCCAACTCAGAGTCAGTCTCCCCGAGAACCTTGCCTGCACAAGGTGCTTGGAACCATGCAGAACAATTTTGCGCAACACATTGAGCCATTAATCTTGAAAAACAACCCAACTTATAAAGAAGGAAATTGAGGCTTAAAGTAGACCATAGCTAAGCTGCTTCTGAGTTTACACCCAGCTCTGTCTAGCTCCAGAGCTCATGATGGGATATTATCCTGATGAGAAGGCAGATAAAAATCATTTGAGTCCAGAAGTAGGCTCCAAAATATATAGGAATTTAGTATATGATACAGTAAAATTTCAAATCAATGAGAAAAAGATGATTACTCAATGTATTAGTCTGATAAATGCTGATAAAGACATACCCGAGACTGGGTAATTTATAAAGAAAAAGAGGTTCAATAGACTCACAATTCGACGTGTTTGGGGAGGTCTCACAATCACGGCGGAAGGTGAAAGACACATCTTACCTGGCATCAGGCAAAAAGAAAATGAGAGACAAGCGAAAGGGGTTTCCCCTTACAAAACCATCAGATCTCATGAGACTTACTACTACAAGAACAGTATGGAGGAAACTGCCCTCATGATTCAATTATCTCCCACCAGGTCCCTCCCACAACACGTGGGAATTGTGGAAGCTATAATTCAAGATGAGATTTGAGTGGGGACACAGCCAAACCATATCACTCAATCAACAGAGGTCCCAACTGGCTAATCACTTGAAAACAATCCATCTGAACACCTGCCTCCCTCCTTTCATCAAAATAATTTCCAAATATATCAAAAATTAAGCCATAAAAATATTAGAAGTACTAGACGTCATTGATTGATAAATAATCTTGATATAGGGAAGGCTTTTCTAAGCAAAACTTTTCACTGGTATAAAAGCAGTTTAGGTTCTTCATTTTACAGCATTTCCCAAATAAATAGAATCTCAAGGAGAATCCTACTTATGTTTTCTATTACATTGCCATTTCTCCACCCCTACCCAGCCCCTACCCAGCCCCACTGTAAAGTGAAAAAATATAGCTCTGATTTTCCTTAATTCTTAATTTTCCAACAAGCAGCCCGTGCCTCCACACCTCTGCGGGTTCCTTTCTGTGGCAGATCATTGTTTTCCAGCTGGCCACTACAAAGCCTCCTGTCCTACAACATGAGGCTGACACCCCTCCCCCTGAGGGGAGGGGCCTGGGTTCCTTCTCTGAGAATCTAAGCAAAAGTGACAAGGACGGAGGAGATGCTAAGTGACTTCCAAGGTTAAGTCATAAAATGGAATACAACTTCTGCCCCCATCGTGCTGTGCCCTCTCTCTTAGAAGCTGGTCGTTGTGTTCTGAGGGAGCCAAGTGGCCACATGGAGGAACCAAGTGCAGGTGTTCAGTCCACAGACTTACTGAGGCCCTGGCTGATGCCAGCATCAACCTAGAGATGTGTAAGGGAGTGAAGCTTTCAGAAGATTCCAGCCCTCAGCCATTGAGTCACCCCATCTAGCCCTCAAACTGCCTCAGCTGATGCCACCATCAACCAAGAGATGTGTAAGGGAGTGAAGCTTTCAGAAGATTCCAGCCCTCAGCCATTGAGTCACCCCATCTAGCCCTCAAACTGCCTCAGCTGATGCCACCATCAACCAAGAGATGTGTAAGGGAGTGAAGCTTTCAGAAGATTCCAGCCCTCAGCCATTGAGTCACCCCATCTAGCCCTCAAACTGCCTCAGCTGATGCTGCCCAGAATAGAGACAAGCTGTTCTGCAGAGCCCTGCCCACATTGCAGATTCGTGAGCAAATTAAATAATGGTTGAGGTTTTAAGCCTTAAGTGTGGAGTGGATTGTCACCATGCTCCAGGCTTCCAACTTGACAGCTCACCTACCAGAAGTTCACTTGAAGTGAAGCTGACTTGAGGAGGAGGAACAACTAAGCAACTCATGCCAAGATAGAAAAATCACATTCCCCTTCTTTCATAAGAAGCCCCATTTCTCTTCTGTCCCCAAAACTTACTCTTCCTCCCAGATCTCAGTGCTGGCCTGAACCTCTGTGTGGTGCTGCAACAGCAAGGCCACCAGTGCTGTCTGGGTCTCTGTGAAAGTATCTTTCATATTGTACCAGCAGATGGAGATAAACCAAAAGGAATGCAGGAGATCAGGTGGAAAGCTATAATGGGCCTGAAATAAACCTTCCCAGAAAGCTTGTGTCACAGCAGGAGGCCATTTAAAAATAGCTTCCTCAGAACTTCAGTCATTTTTGAGGTTTCTATACTCTGCAGGCATAACCCAGACTTTTTCAGGATCAGCGGTCTTTCTTTTCAGCAGAACGAAGCCCTGCTGCTGCTCATTTACCTACCTGCGTCTTCTGAAGTAGCTGAATGTGGCACAGACGTTCCTGGTCACCACTATGGAATGCAACTGCACAAACTGGACTTTGTACATTTTAACAGGAAAAAAGGAGGAGGGGAAAGATCCAGCCAGCATGGAGCATTTATTACATGCCAGCCCTTTTGGATTAATAATTTCTAATGATAATTCTCAAGACACCCCTATTAGGTATATATTTAACCCCAGTTTATAAAAAGGAAATGAATGATCTGAAGTTATTAAATAACTCGCCCCAGATTCAAATGCCGGCCCATCTGATTCCAAAGACTATTCTTTAGTGAGGTTTGCAGTCCTTTGACAAAAGCATGCTTTATTTAAACGAGAAAGAAAAATGCATACAGTCCTGTACAAAGATGATGGAGTCGTCATGTACCCAACCAAAATGCAAAATGAACCCAAAGTATAACTAAGAGGACATATTGCTTGGAGACTTGATTTTCCCCCTAATAAAAGGCAAGGATGCTTAAATATGAATTATTCATTGACTGGAAGTTATTGCATTTCTTTCAGCCTCCTATTTTGTGCTTTTGGGGGAAATTCTGTTTCTGACTTGTGCTTCCCCAGGGAATGGACATGGGAGGCACAGGAGTCAAAAGAGGATGAAACTAAAATTCTGTTTATTTTCTTGAAGATCACAGAACTTGGGGTTGGTTAAGATCTTAAAGATCACCTTCCTAAACTATCCAAGTTTTTATCTTTTTCTGAACGCCTACAAAGTGAGAGTGTCTCTTCTCCATTGGCCTCACTGTGGCTGGCTGCTTCATGTAAATACCAATCCTAGAGACTGCAAGTTCCTGTCCATTGGTTTTCCAGGTTTGTCATTTGGTTTTGGAATTGGGGGAGACACTGAGGAGAGGCTTGAAATTAAATGGATCTCCTTCAATTACCATGGATTTCATTATGTCCACAATAGCCTTTTTCTGTTACCCTGGACAAATGAATAGTTCCACAAGTTGTTCAAGCTTCTTAAGATGAAAGGGAGGAAGGGGCTGAGATAGCATCATCTTACTTCTGTCAACTAGCTTTTCCACGTTGATACCTCTTTCCAAAGTGATTATTTCATTGAACTATCACAAGAGTCTTCAAAGAGTAAAGATATGTGTTCAATCAAGATTTCTTGGGCATCTGTTGCTTGCCAGGCACTACAGTGGGTGGTCATGGGAAAACTGAGACACTTGAGAGGCATGACTGCAGGGTCACTTGACTCCAGTAACAACACTGCAGCAGGGTCAGGGGTGAGTAGTGTCTCTCTTCCACTTAGCCATGCACGGATCCAGGCTGACAGTCATTCTTCCTCCAACACTTGGCTCCTAAGGTCTTGCTAGGGGCGATAGCCCCAGTCAGCCAGGAGAAAAATGTTGAGAGAAGTATGTGAGGGAGTTCTGAATGTGTCACCTCCTCTCATGTTGTGCTGGAGAAAAACTTCAGTCCCTTGGTCACACTAAGAGCAGTGAAGATAGAAGGGTGGTCTACTTCTGTTCCCAGTATTAAGAGAGCTGTTGATTTTGGAACAGGTCACAGCCTTTGGCACAGGTAATAATTCCTTCACTGAGGGAGACTGAGCCATAAGATTCTTTCTAGTTGCAACTTGTATGCAGATATTCACTCTGAAAGTCACCTGCAATCATGGTAAATGGCCATCACTAAAGGCAAAATCATTTCCTAGGATTAAGCATGAAGATTGCATTGTAAGCACAAAGTCACAGTTTTTCTTAAGGAAATCCTCAGAGATGATCAAGGATATGAGGGCAGGTAGGCTGGGGAAGAGGTACAGCAGCTATATCTTGTTGCCCTCGCACTGATTCACAGAGATCTCTGCTCTCCAACCTCTATGCTCCGTAGTTCCTTAAACGCTGCACAAGAAGTCCTGGGCTTGTAGACACCACAGTTAGCGTTCAAGAGGCCCTGGCCCTTTAAGATCCTACCCAAAAGAAAGGGACAAGCAAGTTTATCTTAGTTGTGATCTGCAGAGAGCTGGAAAGACCTTGGCTCCCATTTTCTCAGATAAATTGGAAAGGAGCAGAAATTGGTTCTTGTGGAAATAATATTCTCTTCAGGCCAGAAGGATAGCAGATGAAACAGAAATTCTCGAAACCTTTTCTCCCAGGATTCCTTCTTGGGATCCAGGAAGCAGAGCTGGTGATGAAGATAGTGAGATGGAACCCTGAGGACTATGTTGGGGACACATCAGATCAGGGAAGGCTGTAAGTCGATGCCCAGTAGCAGACAACCAGGTTACTAGGTCTGTTCCCTGGTGAAAAGAGATCGATATTTTCTTCATTTCAAAACTGTTTCGCACTTCCCTTTTTCCTTTTCCTAAAGCAATAATGCACAACTTATTTTTTGGCTTTAAAAAATTGAATGAAAAACTTCATGTCGTGGGTTTTTTTTTTTTTTTTTCATTTCCAGCGTCCCTTTTTATCACCTTATTCAAATGCAAATGTTCCCTTGGTCTTTTGAAATAATTTTTTTCTGTAATTTTGAAAAAAATTTGCAAAAATAAAAAACTTTAAATGTAAATGTTTTCATTTAGAAAATATTTTCAAGTACTGACTGTCATAGCAGCCTGAGAGGTGAACAGGGAGGGGTTTGAATTCCTGCCATTGTCCACAGGACAGAGTTGCTGCTGTGCTGGAAGGCCCCTGGTCTAATGTAAAGAGCAAAGGCTGGGCCGGGACTCAGTCTTCAATCCCCATACTGTGCTCCTTGGCTTCACGCTGCAGCAGTGCGTCACGGAACACACAACTGCTTCAAAGGGGTGGGTCATGCCCAGGAAAGGGAAGAAGCTTGCCAACAGGGGGCTCTGAAGTATTATCCAAGGGTGGCCAAACAGCAGGAAGCCAGCATTCCCTCAACAAATGAACTCAGCTCCAGCACACATGATGCTTGGCACCGGTCCCCAAGAACAGGCCCAGGAAGAGGCCTTGAGTCCATGCTGACTTTCTTCCTCCTACCCACTCCTTCCAGCCCCACTCCTTTTGCTATGGGGCCCTCAGAAGCTTTTTTTCTCCACCACTTGCTTCTTTCTGCCATTTCTTTGTGTCACTTCACCTTCCCTCAACAATTCAAGCCAGGACCCCCAAAAAGCTATCCATGGGCCACCCACATTAATGCAGAATCCTGCCTCCCAGCTGAAGCAAAGCCTGGCCTAGGGAGGCCAAAGGGATCAGAAATGACATCCCCGTAAAGACCCATCGTAATCCCACAGACAGGTCCTGCTACAGGAGCAGGGCTGCCAAAAAGCAACATTCTTGTTCTCTTCCTTTAGGTCCTGAAGCCCCTGCCCCTCCACCACTGCTGCCAGCGACCACAGTAGCAGGGGGAATTTTACCTCCCCAGTAGATGGAGACCATATATGCTCAGGAAGTGCATATATACTCACAGATGAGCAAACCTCTCAGGCCTGATTGATGCAAGCAGTCCTTAGCATTCTTCTCCATCCCAGTTTTGATCTGGGAAAGTGAAAGCCACCATTTGGCCCCGCCTTCCTTTACTGCCTAGCCAAATGCACATCTTGAATGATGAGCAACATATGCACACAGCGTGTGGGCCAAGGACGATTTTGGTCCCTCCACCAGCAGAATGTAATTCCTTTCCCCAAATCACGCCCATAGCTCACAGTTTTGGTCCTTTCCTGATTGTTTTGTTACTAAGCCTTTAAATAGCTCATCTGACTTCTCCTCTGTCAATCATCTATTCAGGAGGCTTGGTGCCAAGTTTTCATAGATCCATAGTAAGTAAATTTGAATTAAAAAGCATTTATATGCCACACTTTTGCCAAGGTAGCAACAGTGGATGGAAATGAAATACACATGCTTCTCCACTTACAATGGGGTTATGTCCTGATAAACCCATTATAAGTCAAAAGTGCACTTAATACCTTGATAAACCCATCATAAAGTCAAAAAGTCATAAAATCGTAAGTCAAACCATTGTTAAGTCTGGGACCTGTCTGTAACCAAAAGGCAGGCAGAAAGTAGACAAATTTGCTCTGTGGATCTGAACCTTGTGATCCAGCTATGCTGGTGCTCAGCCTTTATTAGCCCTGGAGCCATGGAAGAAACCAGAGCTCAGCAAACAGAGCCGCCCTTTGGGTTCCTTCTTTCTCCTTCCACCCTTCCTCCTCACCTCCCTCCTTCCTCTTTCTCCCTTTCTCTCTCCCTGTGTCTATCTCTTCTCTCTCCTTTCCTTTCTCTCCTTTTCTCATTCTGTCTTCCTTTCTCTCCCTTCTACTTTTCTCTCTCCCCTCCGCTTTCTCTTTCTCTCTTTTCTCTCTCTCTTCCTTTCTCTTTCTCTCTCACCATTTCTTTCCTTTTCTCTCTCATTCTTCTTCTCTCCCTTCCTTTTTCCTTTCTCTTTCTCCCCTAGTCTCTTTCTCTCAACTCTTCTCTTTCTCTTTCTTTTTCTCCTTCTCTTTTTCTCTTTCTCCTACCTCTTTCATCCTTCATCCCTCCCTTCTTTTCTTTCTCTTTATTTCCTTCTTTAAGGTACTTTCACATTTATGCATTCCTCTGGGGCACTGGCATCCAACTCCCTGAAGCCCAGAAGGTGAGGGGTTTGGGGAGCAGCCCTGCAAGTGTTTCCTTAGGCTCCCCTCCCCTCGCTGAAGGCAGCAGACGCCCTGTACTCTGGGGAAGCCTCCAGGAAGCCAGCACCCTGGCCCAGGGCAGTCCCTTCCACACACCACTAGCCTCATTTCCTGAGCACCAGAGGCCTCTGCTGGAAGAAGCAGAACTTTGCACAATCATCCAACAGCTGGCTTGCCTATTGCTACTCAATTTTATTTTATTTTATTTTATTTTATTTTATTTTATTTTATTTTATTGCTTCTGTAAAATTGGAAAAACCTTACCAAAAAAAAGGAATTAGAAATTTCTTCAGCTTTCTGCCTGGATTTTTCTTCTTCAACTCAGGTCATGAAGCCTGTTGATTATTTTCCCTTAGTACAGAAGGCTTAAGTTGCTCTTTCCTTTTAGCAAGCGGAATGAAAGATTCTTAGGCCTGAACACTTCAGCCACCACCAGCCTTATCCTTTGAGGAATGATATTGATAAATCAACATTTATTGCATTTACTACATTTATATCTTTATTTTATTTAATCTTCACAGGAATACTGTGAGATAGTTATTACCCTTAATCTCAACTTCAAGATAAGGAAACTGAGGCTTAGAGGTTAAGTGATTGGTCCAAGGCCAGTACTGGGAGGTTCAGTATCAGAGCATGAGCCCATAGCCCTTGCACCACATGCAGTCTTCACACTTACACACGCACGTGCATGCACACACAATCTGGATCTTTGACAAGGCAAAATTTCATTCATGTTTGTAAGTTGACTAGTTAAAAATCTTTTCATTCCAATACCAAAAATATGGGTAGGGAAGCATGCCAGTCACCCACTTTGGCTTGAGAGCTCATTGTAAAAGAGCAGGGGCCCTTCCTTCACCCACTTTGGCAATTTTTTTTTTTTTGAGATGGAGTCTCGCTTTGTAGCCCAGGCTGGAGTGCAGTGGCACCATCTCGGCTCATTGCAAGCTCCGCCTCCCAGGTTCACGCCATTCTCCTGCCTCAGCCTCCCAAGTAGCTGGGACTACAGGAGCCCGCCACCACGCCCAGCTAATTTTTTGTATTTTTAGTAGAAACGAGGTTTCACCCTGTTAGCCAGGATGGTCTTGATCTCCTGACCTGATGATCCACCCGCCTCGGCCTCCCAAAGTGCAGGGATTACAGGCATGAGTTGCCGCTCCCAGCCCACTTTGGCAAATTATGTCCCCAACAGCCTTCGTCACTAGAGGCACCACTGCCACTGCAGCATCCCAGCACAAGGAAGTAGGTGACGCATCTCCCAACTAACAGGACACCCAGGTGCCCACACTGCCCTCTCCAAGGCCCAGATATGTTTGACCTCAAAGACCCATGCCTTTATCCACGAGGATGCTTTTAATTATAAAATGAGAATGCCTGACTATACGTGGGCTAAACAAATAAGGGCTTTAAAAAATACCATTACAAGATCAGAGATAGATACATCGATATTTTACACGGAATCTTTCCCTTTTTAAATGTTAGCATGTAATTCAACTTTTTAAAACACAGTCTAGACCATGACCTGCTGGTCAAATATGACCTAAATCTTCAGGATGACAAGGCAGGGTGCGGGGGGATCCAGGTCCTACCTGCTCCTCTCCCAGGCTCACTGCTGCCCCCGACACCTCCAGCTCTCCTGTCTGATGCTGTTCACAGCCACCACCCAATGCCTGCACATGTTCAGTTCTGCCCACCTCCCTAGATTTCTTCTGATGGCTTCACACAGAGGCAATGATGATTGTAATAGCTCACATTTGGTGGATAGTTATCATGTGCTATCAATAATCTATGCATTATCTCCTTTATACCTCACAATTAACCTATGAAGCAGATACTGTTGTTATTGTTCCCATGTTTAAAGAAACTAAGGCACAGAAAGACTCAGTAGCCTGTATCCAATGAAGAACAGCCTGCTACTGGTGGATCTGGGACTGATACACAGGTAAGTCCGATTTCAACGCCCACACTTTTAACTGCTGTATCAATTAGGATGCTTTGGGTTGTAAAATCAGAACACCTGACTACAAGATTAAACAATTAAGCCTTTATTTTTTACCACATTATAATAAGACCAAAGTTAGATGTTTGCAGGGTTAATTTAGCAGGTAAACATCTCTGACACCCCCTGTCAAAAATGTTTCTTTAAGATCACCAAAAAAAGGCTGCAGCAGCTCCAAGTGTCAGGCCCTCAAATAGCTTCTCAATTTTACCCAACAGCAGAGGGTTTTGCCTCAGGTCTCTCTCTTATCAGGCAGGGAAACCTTCCCCCAGAAACCCCACATTAGACATCAACTTATGATTCATTCTTGAAATGTGTCATGGGCCTAACCCTACATCAATCACTGGCAATGGAGACTAGGATTAGAATAACAAATTATGATTCAGTCTCTGAGGCTGGACATGGCCACCTCTATTAGCAGAGAGGAGGAAGATCTGTCTGTGAGGTGGCCAGCCAACACTGTCTGCTCCAACTACTGGCAGTGGTCCAGTAAATTTTACAAAACCAACAAAAAGTAACAGGAACAGAATCAGAACAAGGGGGTTGTTCCCACCTAAATTATGAGGCAGGGATGAGTGCTAGTTCTCAAACAGAAATTTTCGTGAGCCAGAATGTCTCATTTCCTGAGAGTTGTAGGTAACTTAGGTGTTACTATAATCATGTGTACTTGATCACTGCATAGCATGATGTGGCACACAGGGGAGCTCAATAAATCTTGTTTAAAGACAGAGACCAACCTAAGGGGTTAAGCAAACTTTTCTTTCACGGCAAGATTCAGTAACCCGTGTCTACAGAAATAAGGAGAGATATTTATAAAACACAAAACAGTGATGCATTGCTCTTATCTTTGCTAAGCTCATTCACTGTTTGGCCCCACACAAGGACTTAAAGATGTCTTGGCAGGTTAGTTCACCCCCAGCTTGTAGATCACAGGCTCAGAGCCCCAACTACATAACCAGCTGATTTTGTGCTTTTCTTTCCTTATGTATTAATTACAATGAAGGTCTTTAAAGACTCATTTCTCAATTGAAATTTTTTCACTTATTTTTTACCATATACTTTCCAAAAAGCTTCCCTGAAGTATTGAACAAAATGGTGCCTTATCTAACATTGCTCCCCTGTCGCCATCACATTAACCTTAAGGACTTATCGCCAGCTGGAATTGCCTCGTTCGCTGGCTTAATGATCCATGAGAACTAGGACTTGTCTGCCTTTTTCATTGCCATACCCCCAGTGACAAGGACAATGCCTGCCCAGAGTGGTCTGCAATACATGCTTGATAAATGAATGAATAAATCCTTAAGTTAAACAGTGTCTAGGGGCAGAATATAAACATGTCTTAAGACAACACTGGTTTTGCCAGTGATTTTAAGGTTTTGTATGCTACTCTGGTTCACGCCTCTGATAAATCAATTAGAAAACAAGAATTCTCCCATTCACTTGAAAATATTACTGTCTTTTCTGCATAACCCTTTTAATTGCATGTGCTTATTGAATTAATAAGATTGCATTCAGTCAAGGCAGACTGGGGATGTTTTCAAATGCTTTGAATTTCCCACACAGACAATGCCTACCTGCTTTTCTCCCTAAATCTTACCAAGCTGGGGAATAAGTTTCATATCTGAGAGCCAGAGGTAGCCCAAGAGAATATTCTTTCTATCTCAGGTCTTTGTCACTTTAGGAATGTTAGGGAAACATATCTTTATTTCTCCTGCACTCCAGTTCACCTTCATTTCAACAGAGAACAAAATCTTTCTATTTATTTTCCAAGTGACTTCTCATGGGTGAAAATGTCTCACAATGAAAAGTGAAGTAAGGAAAAAAAGAGAATAAGAAGAGTTATCGTGAATGTGAATGAGAAAATTATGATTTTTATTGTTCTCTCTGTTCTGAAATGGGAAGATATAATCCTGGGAACTGACCTCTCTTCATCCCACTCTCTCTGGAATGTGCTTTGCAAGAGCATATGACAGTAAGACCTGGTTCTGGTCTTTTTATCCTATTGTTCACACAACTAAGGATATGGTTTAGACATATGTCCCCATCCAAATGTCATGTTGAAACGTAATCTCCAATGTTGAAAGCGGGGCCTGGTGGAAGGTGTCCGGATCATAGGCACGGATCCCCTTGGTGATAAATGAGCTCTTGCTCTGAGTTCACAGGCGATCTGGTGGTTTAAAAGGGTGCGGCACCTCCCATCCACTCTCTCTCGCTTGCTCCTGCCTTCGCCATATGACATGCTTGTCCCTGCTTCGCCTTCTGCCCTGACTGTAAACTTTCTAAGGCTTCATCAGAAGCCAAGCAGATGCCCGGTGCGATGCTTCCTGTACAACCCGCAGAACTGTGAGCCAATTAAACCACTTTTCCTTATAAATTACCCAGTCTCAGGTACAGCAATGCAAGAATGGACAAATACAACCACTAACAGAAAAACCCTATCAGAAACTCAAAGTCAAGAGTAAGTGCATCAGACTGTATTCCTGCATGGCAAGATAAATCTATGAAAACAGTAAAAATGACTAACTGTGCTGCCACACAAGAACTGTGGAAGAATGTTTTGGCTACTATTATTCCTTAATAGGAATAATATGTATATGGCACATTTCTTTTCTTTTAGAAGTTGTTGTCAGCATATATTTATGTCCTTTAATTTATTCTTCCCTTACAAATTATTCTTTTCTGGTATTATTTTCAGAAAGAATTTGCTGAAGAACTTACTTACCATTTGCCTCTCTTCACTTCATTTTTACTATTGCTTTCTGTACTAACTGGGTGATAATGAATGTGATGTCAAAAGTACAATCACCATTTACTTAGCATTTTAATTTGTTCCAGACCCTATTTGTTAAGTCCTCACACCTACCTTTGAAGGTGAGGGATCATTAGCTCCATTTTACAGAGGTGGAAACCACAGTTCAAAAGGTTGAATTGTTGCCCAAGGACACACAGTCAGAAGCTTCAGTACCTGGATTTGAATCTAGAGACTGTGGCTGGAAGCCTCACCCTCTCCAGGACACCGAGCTCAGGCCCAGGATGATGCTTCCATTACAGAGCGTCACTATGTGCCAATCTGGGGCCCAGCCCTTGAGCTAAATTATTTTATTTATTCTTCAAAACAAACTTACAAGGTGGGTGTTACCACTCCCATTTAGCCACAAGAAAACTGAGCACAGGAAGTTAAGTAACTTGATTAAGGTTACAGAACTAGTAAGGGCAAACTACAAAGTAAACTCTGGCCCATCGGCTTGAAAGCCCCTTCTCAGGGCCCCTGGCAGAACATGCACAGGTGTCAAGAAGAGCAGTCCTCCCTGCCTCGCAGCAATGCGTTGCTAAAACAGGATTTACAATAGTCATAAGAACATGACATAATATTTACCAAGTAAGACTCTACAGAGTCCCAGCCCTAAGTCCCCTTATCCCCTCGATAAGGCCGTGTGTGTGTGTGTGTGTGTGTGTGTGTGTGTGTGTGTGTGTACAAAATGAGGATACTCAGATACTGAAGAAGACTGGATTGTCTGTAGTTACTTTTAGAGTCACTGAACATAATGCTTCTCATTTTTAAAACCAAAACCACTAATAATATCTTAGTTTTAAAGCCAAACACTCTTTGCTGGTCCATTCTATAACCAATTACATGACTGTTTCCAGAGAAAACCTTTCACATGTCTTAGTTTAGATTCTTCAAACTCTCCCGGTTTACCAAGCAGAATAATAACGAGAACTAAATGGAAATTAGGGTCCAGCACAGTATTGGGCAAAATTGAATATTTATAGAACGGTTAAATAAGCCACAGATGAAATATCAAGTTGTCAATGTAATTTATATAACTTTTATTTTTATATAATTTCACATGTACAGAAAAATACCCATATACCTTTACCCAAATAGCTACCACCAAGAAATCTCTGTTGTAACATTTCAATCGCCATTCCCTCTGAAATAATAACAAAGCACTTTATTTGAGTATTCCGTATTCCCCAAAGCTAGCTGTGAAAGACCTACATCACCTCAAAACCTTCCATTTGGTTCCATAGATCCTGCCATGTCACATTCTTGTAACTAGCTGCAGGGCCATCTTGTTATAACTGGTTCATGTCGTGCTAAAGCTGACAGGTGAAGGGCTAAAAACACAGTCCTGGCACAGATTCCAGGACACCCCGGCACAGGCTTGTTTGAGGACATTGCCTGGGTAAACAGCCTCCCCTGAAAGTGTTCAGTGTACAACTCTTCACAGAGCAATCGCTCAGATGCGTGGCAGCACGCAGACATGTCTCTCGGCTTCTCTCCTTGTCTCTGTTGCCTTCCTCTCCAGTCGGTGCTTTAGAAATGCTTTATTCCCATTGTCCACTGAAAATACAACCTAGATTCCTTCAGTAAATATCTGTTAAGGAGGTCACATGAAAAGATTGCTCCAACTCATTCTTGCTGGTGGGCTCCCAAGGGTAAAATAATATAGTTCGTGTCTTCTCAGTCATGAGGAAACCATTGTCACTAAATCTCCCTGGGATGCTTCCTACATCCAACCAAACAAAGGGGGCAACAGCTGAGGTCTCCAGGTCAAAAACAAATATGTCACCTTGCTGAGAGATGATGGCCTGAAAAAGAAAAAAAAAAAATGAATGAAGTGAAGGATGAGGGAAGAGTTATATAGTCTGTATACAGTTCCTGTAAACATTTATGTGGGCTTAACAAGGAGTCCACTTCCCACAACTTTGGTTCTACAACTGCTAAAGTGCAGTTTCAAACACAAAACAATACATGGAAAATGACTACAGGCTATGGAACGTTACCAAATTATAATCACAAATCAAGGAAATACATCGTCTCCAATCATTAAGGAGAATATTTCACAAGAAGCTCAAAGCTTTACATCTTTTACAGTTTTTCTCAGAGTATCATCAAGAGAGCAACATTTTTACATACAGCCTGGGTGGTTTTAATGACTTCCTAAGGATATATCTGGACCTAGCTACAGAGCCCAACTGTGGAGCTTACATTCAAGTCTCCTGAAAAGATCCAGCAATCTAGAAAGTCCACTGCCAGAAATTTACAAAAGCTCTACCATTAGAGCTTCTCTCTTTTACTGCATAGTTAAGTAAAGTCACATTATTAGCATTTTTTTTACATGTGTGAATTCCACAAAATAGCAGCAAAAAGAGACAGTGCAATTTAAATCATGTTGGCTCCATTCCTCTTAAGTAGCCGAATAGCATATGCCCAGAGTGAGGATGCGCTGCTCCCCAGAGTGGGAGGGTTTGCAAACCTCTCTTAGTGTGAGCACGGAGCTGAGTGCAACCTGGTTTCTTAATCTGTGCATTTGTCATGCAACATCTCAGTCTTACATTATATGTTATGTGTGACATAAAGAATTTCAAAGAGCCATTTTCACTATATATAATTTAGCCTTACATATTTGTGTAATATGTTATCATTCAGGGTTCTGAGTTATACACAAGGAAACCTATATTGACAGAAGCAGAAAAGAAGCTTAATAAAGCGTATCAGGTAGCTCTTCAGGATCAGAGACTCAGGCTTGAATTTGGATGGCAAATTCCCAGATCACACCACCCAGCTGTTCCAGTGAAGGTCCTAAAGCAGCCACAGGAAGAAGGTTCATGCGGCTCATGCCAGCCTGCCCAGGAAGCTGCCAGGGTAGCATCAGCTTCTGCTGCTCCAAGACCAAGGCTGAAAGAGATGCTGGTGTCATGCTTATGCTGGTTATCTTTGTTGGATTGGAAATCTCCTCTCTGTATGTCTGACTGCAGAGCCTGGGATTCCAGCTTGCACCCTGGCTTCAGGCAGACGGGGAGAACAAGTTTCTGGCATCTCCCTTGAGAAAAGAAGCCAAATACCTAGTCTATATTAGCCCCGAATTAAACATTAACTAATAGCATTATTACTATCATTTTATCTCTTTAAGAAGGACAAGTCTCACTGAAATCAAAATGAGGTAGAACAAAGAAAGAGCCCTGCTTTTCTCCCACCCCAATTACCCACCTCAAGGTAATGAAGGCCTAACTCAGGAAATAAAAAAATTCGGTTTTCAAAATCATAAGTTTAGAGACTGCAAATTCATCCAGTACATAGTGTTTTTTTTTTCTTTTTTGGAAAAAAATATATGTAAGACTGTCATTTTCCTCTGTTCTCTATTAGTTGTTACAGATAACTTGGATTTTATTATGTGACTATAGAAAGAAGGTATGTTTTCAGTTGTTAGGCCTCTTTCAAATAAAACACAAGAATTAGGTGTTTTTATATGATTATTTCTAAATTAAATGTAGAAAATCCCTTTCTATGAAGTAAAAGTGTAAAACAAATTTAAAATTTTCTAAAAACAGAGAAAGTAACTTTCTAGAAAGATATTTCCTGAGTGTCCAGAAGATAAGATAACAAAATTAAAAACATATATACGTACATATATTTCCAACTGCTATGTGTAGGGGAGAAGGAAGGAAAGGTTTTCAACCTACTAGACAAATTCCAAATTCTCCAGCTGCACAATTTTTATAACAACACATCCTGATCATCCCATTTTTATATCTTGGCAATTATAAAAAGATTTGGTGATTGCGCTACTTTGAAGCAATAAATCAAAGAGACTAGAGTGAATATTAATAGACTCTACTTAAAATTAGACTGCGTCAGCTGGGCTCCAATGCTTCCCAGCTACAGGACCTCGAGCTCATCACTTAACCTCCTAAACTGGCTTCCAAACTTACAAAATGCAGATGGTAATGCCTGGAGCTGTGGTGAAAGTCAGAGACTATGCAGTGAAGCACTTAGAACACAGCCTGGAACCTAGTGGCATGCAGGCAGTGGTGATGACTCGAGCCTCCTCTCCCATCACTGCACCTGCCCACTAAGGAGGGGTGATGGGACAAACGAGTAGTGGTCACCAGCAACTCTGACAAATCCTGGATTCGAAATAGAAATCATTTGGTGTTTGCTTTTAGTGGGAAGAGGCCAATCTTCCCCCAGGCCTCAGGTAAACTCAGCACCAAGGGGGACACATGCAAATCTCAGGATGCAAGGAGCTGGCCCAAGAGCAGGAGAACCCCACAAGGCCACAGTCCCCTGCCCTCCGCCATGACCTGTGCTTACAGTGATCTGCGCCTTGCAGAGCCCCACGGCCTCCTTCGGTGAGGACAGGAAGTGGTAGTTGGTCGGGCTCAGGAGTTCATGGTCAGCTGAAAGGTAAAAGGAAACCACACAGCTTTCCCGTGTGCAATTCCCACATCTCCTCAGCAATTCAGACACTGGCTCCTCATAAAGGCAGACAGCCTCTCCTCCTTTCATCACAAAATGTTCAGTCACATGAGAGCACACGGGCTCCAGGGAGCTCCATGTATGGACTCTCACCTGGGGAGAAATAAAACAGAATAAAAACAGGCATTCTTGGTTGCTATGTTTTTAAGGAACAATAGTAGTAATAATTGCTGAAAGTCAGGTTAGCAGAAATGGTTAAGAGACTATGAAACCTGAGTTTTAATCCCAGTCCTGCAAAATACTAGCTATGTGACTAAGTTAACTTCTCAGTCTTCATTTCTTCATATGTAGAATGAAAATAACAGCAGTAATGTCACAGGCTGTTGTGAGAATTTAAAAAAATAATCCACGGAAGGCACAGTACCTGGTGCGTTGTAATTTTTCTGTAAATGTGACCTATTTTCAGTGTTATTAGTGTCCTCCAAACTATAGCCACCTAAGACTTTGAGTTTCTAGCCTTTCTTTTTACCTAAATTTGTTTTTTAAAACAAATTTGCTTTCCACATGCGCATTCTAAATAGTTTTACTGATTTTCACTATAACATGCCATTTTTAACCATTTCTTTTTATAAAGTTTGGACTATTTCCAGCCTCTCACAATTATAAATAACCTTGCATTTAAGGGGCACTTTACAGCATATGTGATTTGCTTTCATCTAGTTATTTTATTTGCTACTCATAGAAATCCTGTAAGAAGAGAGACTGGTATCATTTTACTGAGGAAGAAATTGAATCAACAAGATGTGAAGGGTTTTGCTTATGGTCACATGATAAATGGCAGGGTTGTAGCCTGAATATATGTATTCTGACTCTAAATTAATTTCTCTTTTATTTTCCCAAAAGAATGTAACCAAACAACTAAAGAAATCATCTAAAAGTCTCCTTCGATCTTAGAAAACAATCCAAGTAACTTACAGTGAGTGTCATCGAATAATCCGAGTGAAGATCTGACACACCATAGATATAGAACGTGTTTTCATTCTCAAAGCCTACTGGCAACAGTGGAGCAAAGAAATTCTGAGCAAAGTAATGAAGCATTTTCCACTTTCCTCCGTACTCTGAAAATAATCAAGAGTGTCAGGAGACGGCAAGGTCAAGTAGTCAGAGAGGCATTGTCCAATGGCCCAGCTGTGTGTGGCTCATCGGGGTTCTAAGGGAGTGAGCATGTGAGGGAGAGTCAACAGTGGAGGGCACCCATGTTTGTGAAGCGCTCTGAGCACTCTGGACATTATGTCATGTCACCCTCACAACATCTGGGCAGGCACTAACGAACCAGGGCAGGCATTAACGAACCATGCTGTTAGGCAATTTCATCATTGTGTGATCATAGAGTGTACTTAAACAAACCAAGATGGTATAGCCTACTACACACCTAGACTATATGGTATAGCCTGTTGCTCCAGGCTACTAACCTGTACAGCATATTGCTGTGCTGAATACTGTAGGTAATTCTAATCATAGAAATGGGACAGTGAAAATACAGTATTATAATCTCATGGGACCACCATCATATATGAACTGTGTTGTTGACTGAAATGTTATACGGTGCATGACTGTATATAATAACTTATAGATTCTAGGTAGCTATTGATTGCTTTAGTATATAACCATTTCGGGTGATAAGAGATAACAAATACCTCCCCTACTGCATGCACTAGAAGCAGTGGATTTATTGAGCCAATCAACATGGGGCTGTGAGGCCCCCAGAGCAGAAGCAGATATAGAAAACTTGTCACAGCTTCTCCCGGATAACCTTTTTGTCTAGTAAGTACAAGGAGCTGGTGATCCTCCTCAGGCAGGCAGGATCCTGCCAGGGTTTAGAAAACAGCCAAGCTCTGGTACTTGGGTTTTCCTACTGTAATATTATTATATATACATATATAATTTTTCTTCTACAGTTAGATATGGTTTGGCTGTGTCCCTACCCAAATCTCATCTTGAATTGTAGCTCCCACAATTCCCATGTGTTGTAGGAGGGACCTGGTAGGAGGTAACTGAACCATGGGGGCAGGTCTTTCCTATGCTGTTCTTGTGATAGTGAATAAGTCTCATGAGATCTGATGGTTTTATAAAGAAGGAGTTTCCTGCACAAGTCCTCTCTTACCCACTGCCATGTAAGAAGTCCCTTTGCTCTTCCTTCGTCTTCTGCCATGATTGTGAGGTCTTCCCAGCCATGTGGAACTGTGAGTCCATTAAACCTCTTTTTCTTTACAAATTACCAGTCTCAGGTATGTCTTCATCAGCAGCATGAGAACAGACTAATACAGGTTCCTAGCTCACAACTACCATAGCCCTTGTTACAGACTCTTGTTATAATGCCGAGAAGCTTTAGGACTCAAAAGCAGGCCTCAGAAAACAGATTCTATCTCTCTGATCTCCTTCCCTCCTTTCACCAGCCCAAGGCAGGACTCTAATCCGATTGTGGGTCATAAGACACTCATTCAGAAGGTGTCCTGCCTCATACCCTGGAGGAGGAAATGCTTCACAGAGAGGCCAAGAAGTTGAATGGACAGGCCTTGCTGTGTTTCCCCACTCAGTCTAATGGTATTAGATCATACCCGCTTTGTCCAATCACATTTCTACATGGTTATCAATCATGGCTGTCCAGTGAAGTCTCCCTATAATGCCCAAGAGGACAGAGTTCAAAGAACTTCCACATAGCTGACCATGTGAAGGCTGACAGAAAGAGGAACAAGTACTCATCTACATGCCTGGAGGGTGGCACACCCCAGCCTCACAGGGATAAAGTTCCTGCACTCAGGACCCTTCCAGACTTCACCCCATATATCTCTTCATACGGCTGTTTATTTGTGTCTTTTAAAACATCCTCTGTAATACAGGAGTCAGAATGTTTCCTTGAGTTCTGTGAGCCATTCCAGCAAATTAAACCCAAAGAGGGGGTCATGGGAACCCCAGCTTGAAGCTGATCAGTCAGAAGTTCTAGAGACCCAGACTTGCGACTGCTGTCTAAAGGGGGAAGGCAGCTTTGTGGAACTGAGTTCTCAACCTATGGAATCTGATGCAATCTGCAGGTAGATAGTGTCAGACTTAAACTGGAGGGCACTCGCATGGTGTCCACTGCAGAAGTGATTGCTTGCTTGGTGTGTGTGGGAAGTTTCCCATATATTTGGTCACAGAAGTCTTCTGTGTGGATTGTTGTTGTGGAGTGAGAGAATTAACAAAGCACTTTTAGGCCAGGTGCGGTGGCTCATGCCTGTAATCCCAACACTTCGGGAAGCTGAGGAGGGTAGACTGCTTCAGACCGGGTGTTCAAGACCAGCCTGGGCAACATGGCAAAACCCTGTCTCCAGAAAAAAAATACAAAAATGAGCCAGGCATGGTGGTGTGCAGCTATAGACCCAGGTACTCAGGAAGTTGAAGTGGGAGGAAGGCTTGAGCCTGTGGGGTGGAGGCTACAGTGAGCCATGATTGCACCACTGCACTCCAGCCTGGGCAACAGAGTGAGACCATCTCAACAAAAAAACAAAACAAAACAAAAAACCACTTAGAGTTTGAGTGTTTTTTTTCCCCACAGATCTACTCTTCCTGAGGAACTCAGGAATAATCTGCATGGGATCACTTAAACGAATATTTACAAAAATTGGGCTCTCCCATTTCTTGAATCGAACTCAGTTTCAGTCCACAACCTCATCCACAGACAGAAAGCAGGATCAGTATCCAAGAGTCTCTGAACAGTTATCTCTTTGCCTACCTTTCCAGCATCCCAGAAGGATTTTCCCCCCAATTCTACCCCTGATTCTCATTGAATGCTCTCTTATCTGGTTGGTGCTGATAAAGAGTTTGGTCAGAGAAATTTGATTAGAAATCCAATTCTCTGTAAGAGTCATCCATCTGGCACTAATGAAAACATGTTTGGAATGAATTTCTTTTGATCTGCATTCATAGCCAGTTTAAGAGCCTCACCCCTGCACTCTAGCCTGGGTGTCAGAACAAGACTCTGTCTCAAAAAAAACAAAAAGAACCTCACCCAACCTTTCTACTTTGTGGCCTTGCCTCATTTTTGACCCCAAACTATTCTTTACATTATTAACTGAACTTTGTTTCAAGTCACCTCTAGTGAAGGGCAAAGCCTATTATTCCTTAATTTTTTTTAATGTACCAGAATAGATGGGATAATTCAAACTGCAGGTTCCATGCCAGTCATCTCACCTGTTGCTAGTTGAACTGTTTCAACTGGTCACCTTTCCCATTCGGGATTCTGCCTCTACTAGCTTTTCCCCAAGAGCTAAATAGGGTGTAATAAAGATGGCCTTCAGAGACATCTTCATTATGTCCTTAAAGGACCTCTTTATTTGTCCTTAAAGGTGAATCAGAGAAAGGGAAACTTTAACATATAACCGGGCCAAACTTCTACCTGATTGAATTCTCCAACACAGAAGAAGGGATGCTTAAGTTCATGCTTCTTTAGCCCCGGAATGTCCTCTTAAATAAATTCAAAATTCTATGCAGTAATAACATGACACATGGCTGAGACTTTTGTATAGGAATCTATCCCATGCTTAGCCTGCTGTTGCAACTTTGCACAGCACAGAACTCATAATTAGGTTGACCCTAAGGCTCATGGAAAGGCTACTAAGGTGAGTTGGGTGGCTGTAGTTCCTAGGCGGGCTTTTTAAAGAATGACTCTTTTGGTCATAGTTCTGCCTGGGCTAATCTGACCCCTCCAGCTCTGTGCTTTCTCAGTCCCTCTCCCCACAGTGTTGCTTTCTCTCACTCGCACAAAGAACGCTGAAACACTTACCAAGAGAAGCCCAGGAAGGAGCTTGCCAGATGTCATTCAACTGCCAATAAAGTGCCCCCATCGTGTGCCCTTGCTGATCCACTATCTCGCTGCGACTACGGCGGTAGAATTCAGTTTCTGTTTTGACACACTGGGCCTGCATCACCTGATTCAGGAAAACATTGATACACAGGTGTTATTGTTTGATGTAGACTGCCTAGATCTGAGAAAAATACAGGGTTTAGTTTTGTTTTGGGTTTTTTCTTTTTGGAGCAATTTGGATAAAATTAGGGAATTTAATTAGTATTAGGAATACATTATACTAGATCTGTAACTAGCCCCTTAGCATGAGAGAAGCTGTTGTCTGTAACAGTGGGTTTGTCTGGTAGACTTGGTGTTTCATTATGGTGACAATGGAAATAGGATGGTGTAAAAGGTTCTCTGCTAATGATAGTGTAGGCCGTAAAGAAAAACAAAGACTACGATTCCAGAGCAAATGCTATATATAGTCCAAAACTAGATTATTTTCATTGAAAAATTTTGCGAATACCTACATAGCTATTTTTAAGAAAAACTTTTACTAGAAAAAATTCTATAAGAAAAATAACATTGTCATTATGAGTCTGATATTATCCAATCCCTAATTATTTTTTCTAGTCAAACAATTGTTTTGATGTCATGATTTTTGGTAATGTAAGATTTCTCATGAATGCAATTCCTTCGTTGTAGCAGAACAGATGGCAAATTGCAGCAATGAGACAAATGAATTTAGTTCTTGTTTAAGAGACACTAAAGAACTTCACACGGGACCCTTGATTGCTGACACCATCATGGAAAAATCAGTCTCTTTTATCGCTGCTGTTACCGACACATATGAATCACATGCTCTTAGCCTGGAGTTGTGCTGAGGAGGGGCTCATGAATGGACCACTGAGGAGAACCCAGAGATGGTCAGAGCAGCGAGGATTTCAGAGAACAAGAAGGCCTTAGAATAGGGCTGGGGTTTTCACAGAGGAATAAAAAGAATGGTGCATATGGCCACCAAAAGACTAAGTCGAGACGCTTTCCTATAAAAGCAAAAAAGCTCAGATAAAGGTAGAACCTTTAAATAGAGGAAGGCTGACCAGTAAGGAAGTCATAGATGAGGTTATGACTTACATGAGTCACAGCCATCAAATTCCAGAACAGAAGCAAGAAGAAATTGTGGTCAGTCAATAAATATTTAATAAGAACCTGCAGGATATGTTACATACTGAGAATGGTGGGCACCCCTCCCAGAAAAAAATGATACAGCCCACCATATGGAGCTTGTCAGCTTGGGTAGAAGACAGTCCTTCATCAAAGAATCACAGAAAGACATGTAATCATTAAACAGTACCAATGCTAAGTAGATAGAGGTATGCAATGTTACAAGCTCATATGGTGGGGCAATTGGGCAGAGCTGTAGAGTGAGGATTGGCCTAAAAGAAGAGGAATGGGAAAAAGAGAGAGGGCAGAACCTTCCAGAGAGGACAATACGCCATTGGAGGAGGATGCCAGGTCAGCTAAGAACTGAAGGAAGGCCAAGAAGGCCTGAGCACAGGAAGCCGGGAGCAATGGAAGAGAAGCTGGTGAGAATTGCAGGGGCTGGATCTTGGAAGGCCACATGTTGAAGGTGTTGGTGTGCATCTTAAAGGCAAATGGAGGTCACAAAAGGCTTTTGAACTAAAGGGTGATGTGAGCAGATTTACATTTCCAAAAGATGACTGAGACTACTGAAGGAGGAAGGGATTGCAAGGGGGCTAGAGTGGATTTAGGTAGACCATTTAGGCAAGAGATGGTTTTAGCTATGAGCAGACAAAGCAATGTCTTCTCATTCAGGAACCAGACCACTAGGACCACAGCAACAGTAGCTGGAAAAAATGTTCTAAAGCAAGAATCTCACAAAGCAAGCAGCATTGGTGCCACCTCAAAATGACCATGGCCCCTATAAACATTTGAGTTTTCAGTCTCTAAACTATATCAATTTTCAGCATTATCTGCAAGATATATTTATTTCTATATATCCATTCTAACATTAATCTCCTCACTATAAGTTATTTTTTCCTGGTTTAATAGGTAAAACTTATTAGTTCCTTAGAATTTTCAAAATTCGAAAACATTTTAAATGCAAGTAGGATTCCTAACCCTCACTAGCAATGAAAAGAAAAGAGCACAAAGTGGCTCTATCTAGTAGCCTCTCTTACAGGAAATTAGCATGAAAGCATAACCAAGACTCTTTTGTGCTCCAGGCTCTGGCACAGTGCGGTACACTCCACACACAGATGGTACCATGCTAATAACATGGACCTGAATCTATCCAAACCAGTGGGTACCAGTCAAGGCTAATGAATGACACCTTTGTTCATAAAAATGCAGAAGGCTATTGCCCACTAAACTTCTTAAAGGGGTGTTGTACAATCCTAGTTCCCTGGAAAATCTCTAGAACTTCCCCTTCCCCTTTAAAAACTGTACCTATATTTACACATCCATGCATCCTTTCCTAAAAAGGGCAATATTTACACATAAGAGGGATAAATGCTTAGTCATTTTCTAGGTTATCCAGTCCACTGTTAGCAGACAAATGAATTTTAGTTTTAAAAATATGCCTATTTGGCTGGGCGCGATAGCTCATGCCTGTAATCCCAGCACTTTGGGAGGCTGGGGTGGGTGAATCACGAGGTCAGGAGATGGAGATCATCCTGGCTAAAATGGTGAAACCCCGTCTCTACTAAAAATACAAAAAATTAACCGGACGTGGTGGCACATGCCTGTAGTCCCAGCTACTCGGGAGGCTGAGGCAGGAGAATGGCTTGAACTTGGGAGGCAGAGGTTGCAGTGAGCCGAGATCAAACCACTGCACTCCAGCCTGGACAACAGAGTGAGACTCTGTCTAAAAAAAAAGAAAAGAAAAAAAATGCCTATTCTCAGCAGCTTGCTTGATTACACTTATGAAATGAGTCTCCTATGAGAGACAGATGGTATGGTGAGAAGAAATTGGATCAAGATATGAAGACCTAAGTTCCAGTTCCAGCACTGCCACTGGTGGTTGCTAGCTGTCTTCCAAAACCAATATCCCTTTCCTCCAGAGTGACGGAGTTGTAGCTGGACTACATTTTCCAGAAACACACCCCAACCCCTGGGACTTTGAGTAGCCATGTGACTAAGTTCCCTCAATATCTATATCCTTTATTTACTAAAATTATCCCGACACTAAGAATCTTCCAATAAAGCTGTTTTTAAAACCAAGATATAATTCACATACCATAAAATTCATCATTTTAGAGGTTATAATTCATTGGTTTTTAGCACAGTCATAAGGTTGCACAACTCTTTCCACTATCTAATTCCAGAATATTTTCATCACCCCAAAAAGAAACACCATACTGGGAAGCAGTCACTCCCCATCCTCCCCTCTCCCCGGCTTCTGGAAACCACTTAATCTACTTCCTCTGTTCTGGGATTTGCCTATTCTGGACATTTCACATAAATGGAATGATAAAATATGTGGCTTTTGTGACTGGCTTCCTTTTTATTTCTGAATAATATTTTATTGTATGGAGACGCTACATTTTGCTTGTCTATTCGTCAGCTGAAAAATTAGGTTATTTCCCCTTTTTGGCTACTATGAACAATGCTGCTATGAATCTGTGAACAGGTTTTTGCATGAACATATGCTTTCAATTTTCTTGAGTATATATACCTAAGAGTAAAATTGCTGGGTCATATGGCAAACTCTATGTCTAACTTTTTAAGGAATTAACAAACTGTTTACCGCAGCAGCTGAACTATTTTACATTCCCACCAGCAACATATGAGGGTTCCAATTTCTCCACATCCTTGCCAATACTCATTATTTTCCTTTTTTAAAAATTTGTAGATATTGTAGTGGATATAACTGGTATCTCACTGTGGTTTTGATTTGCATTTCTCTAATAACTAATGATGTTTTGGGCATCTTTCTATGTGTTTACTGGTCATTTTCTTTAAAGAAGTGTTTATTCAAAGCCTTTACCAATTTTTCAGTTGGGTTGTCTTTTTCACTATTGAGTTCTAAGAGTTCTTTATATATTCTGGATGCTGGATCCCTATCAGACATATGGTTTGTAAATTTTTTCTTTCATTCTGGGGATTATCTTTTCATTTTCTCGATAGTGTCTTTTGCCATACAAAAGGTATTTTTGTTTTCTGTTTTTGATGACATACAATTTGCCTATTTTTTCTTTGGTTAATTTATTTGATGGCAAATTTAAGAAACTGTTACCTAACCAAAAGCCATAAAATTTATACCTATGTTTCCTTCTAAGAGTTTTATAGTTTTAGCTATTACATATAGATCTTTGATCCATTTTGAGTTAATTTTTGTATATGGTATGAGGTAGTGGTCTGAATTTATTCTTTTGCATGTGGATATCCAATTGTTCCAGCACCACTTGTTGAAAACATGATTCTTCCTCCCATTTTATTCTTTTTACCATTTGGAATGCAAATTAGTACAGCCATTATGCAAAACAGTATGGAGGCTTCCCAAACTATTAAAAATAGAACTACTATATGATCCAGCAGTCCCACTACTGTGTATCTATCCAAAGGAAATGAAATCAGTATGTTGAAGAGATATCCACACTCCCATGTTCATTACAGCATTATTTACAATAGCCAAGATATGAAATCAACAGATGAGTACATAAAGAAAATGTGATACATTCACACAATAGAATACGATCCAGCCTTAAAAATAAAGGAAATCCTGTCAGTTGTGACAACCTGGAAGAAACTGGAGGACATCATGTTAAGTGAAATAAGTCAGGCACAGAAAAACAAATACTACATGATCTCACATATACATGGAATTGAAAAAAGTTAAACTCATAGAAGCAGAGAGTAGAATGGTGGTTACCAAGGGCTGGATGGGGGAAAGAGGAAGTACCAAGGAGATGCTGGTCAATGAATACAAAATTTCAACTAGGAGAAATAAGTTCAAGAGATCTATTGTACAACATGGTAACTATAATTAATAATGTATTGTATATTTGCAAATTGCTAACAGGGTAGATTTTAAGTGTTCTCACTACAAAAAAGATAAGTATGTGAAGCAATGCATATGTTTAATAGCTTGAATTAACCATTCCATAATGTACACATATACCAAAACATCATGTTGTACACCACAAATATATATTTTTAATTTATCAATTAAAATAAAGAAATATTAATTTTTTTAAAAAAAGAAAATCAGTTGACCATAAATGTATATTCGTTTCTGGAGTCTCAATTTTATTGAATCAATCTATTATATATACCTTGTCTTTTGTCATTACCACACTGTCCTGATTACTACAGCTTTGAAGTAAGTTTTAAAATCTTTTTTTCAACAGTATAAGATTTGTCAAATGCTTTTTCTTCATTTATTGAGATGATCATGTATATTTTTTCTTTCTTTACTAATATGGTTTATTACACTGATTAACTTTCATATGTCGAATCAATCTTGCATTCCTGGGATATTTCCCACATAGTTATGGTATATAATCCTTTGTATATGCTGCTGGATTTGGATTGATACCATTTTATTGAGGATTTTTTTCTGTCTACATTCACAAATGATATGAGTCTGTAGGTTGCTTTTCATGAGATATGTTTGTCTGGTTTTGGTATCACGGTAATGTTGGCTTCACAGAATGAGTTAAGTGTTTCCTCCTCTTATTACTAATTTTTTTAGAGAGTTAATGAGGGGTTTCTTTTAATTCTTCTTTACACATTCTTAGAATTCACTAGTGAAGCCATCTGGTCCTGGATTTTTCTTTTTACGGGAAGGTTTTTTTGTTTGTTTGTTTTTGTTTTTTAACTAACTCAATCTCCTTAGTTGTTATAGGGCTATTAAGATTTTCTATTTCTTCTTGATTCAGTTTTCATGGGTTGTTTCTCTAGGAATTCATCCATTTCATCTAAATTATCTGATTTGTTGCCATATAATTGTGTATATATTCTCTTATCACCTTATTTATTTTGGTAAGGTGAGTAGTAATATTTCCTCTTTCATTCCTGACTTAGTAATTCAAGTGTCCTCTCTTTTTTCTGGGCCAGTCTAGCTAAAGGTTTGTCAATTTTGTTGATCTATTCAAAGAACTAACTTTTGACTTCATTGGTTTTCTCCAGTGTTCTAATGAGGTCTTTATTTAATGTGCCAAATTTCTGATGCCCACTTTACTTAATTGCTGAAAATTACTGTTAACAATTTAACCAAACACCATTATCGCAACTGTGAAGGGATAGAATATTACAGTTTAAAAAGCAGAAACCCTACTCCATTCATTGCCCTGAGTCCTTAGGCAAAATATTTAACTTTTCTGAGACTCTGTTTCCTCATGTATGAAATGGAAAGAGTGATATGGGTGTCTGGAGATAATGTAAAAATTAAATGATAAGATTTACAAAGCAGTTCATGACCCAGGACCAGGCATTTAGTAGATACCCAAAGAATGCTACATATTTGCTTGATTATTCAATTACATGATGCCTATACAAACTCCTAATATATAATACACAATGTTAGTGGTCATTCTTTCATTCCCCTCCTTTGCCCACCCCACTCTCATCTTAAAAGCTCAGTATGACCTGGATCTTCCATCGTGTCTCAGTGCTACTTACCAAACAAATAACCATTCCAGGGCAGCAGGTATCATCAAAACCTGGGCCTACAGCATCACCTACCTTTTGTCCGAGTTCTTATGATCAAGTTACTTACAGCACAGGAAGATAAAATGGGCCTCTAAAGAAAATGAGTTTCTCAAGAACATCCCCAAGCCATCATTAGATATTCAATAGACACATGAAGAATAAACAAAAGCACTAGAAAAGGCTGTAAGCTAAGGGCTTGGTAATTAATGTCCTTGGCCTGGCCTGCTCTCTTAGTGGCCAATAAGAGGCCGTGCTGGTAGAGTAAGACGCTCAAAAGTTAGTTTAGATATGTTCATTTGGATAGTTGGTCCTCAAACTAGAGAGTGAGATCTATCTAACATAGCTAAAGAGGGTGTGCTCACATATATGGGCTATTGGGAATACAATATAACAGGGCAAGGGGGAGAGTAAAAGGTAAGGCAAGATTATCCTGGAATACTAGGAGAATTAAAGAGGCAGGAGCCCATAGGGATATCTTAGACAAAGAGAAGATAGGGAAGGATCCAAACGTGAAGAAATTTACTGGACAGTTTTCTCAGCTAAGACTTTGCTGACAGTTGCAAATATTCCTTAATTAATAAATCGTCTAAAAAGTGGCACATAGGCAAGCACTCCGTTCTTCAGAACAGTATGACAGACTATGAGAAAAAGAACAGGGGTTGGAGTAGGAACATAGAAAATGGAACAGAGAAGGGTTTTATTTCTAATACACAGATTAAAGAGGACTGTTCTAAAATCAAAGTAACAAGGAAAAACCCTAAAACCCTAACATTTTCTGTCTGTATTTCAGTCAAGAAAATCTGACACTGAAAATAAAACAAAATAATCATAACCCTGATTTCTTTCATCACAGATCGCATCTAGTATGTTGGAAAGTGCCAAGGTAGACACTAACAAGCCACACGAGGACAAGTCCAATTCCGAGCCAAAGCCTGAGAGGACACTAGTGCTAAATTCTCAGACAAAACCATCACCAACAAAAACTGGCAACAAATAACTCCACTTGCATGCCCAGTTCCTAACTATGGACCTTGAATGCTGATAAGTTCAGAAAAGAAAAATTATTTCTATCAGTTCTTGGAATATAATTTTGAGGAAAAGAATAAAGTTAGAGTAATAAACAGCTGGAAGGAGGAAATCCAGCATAAAAAACAATAGCAGAAAAGTCTCTTATACACACACACACACACAAATAATAATCAGCCTATTTTATATATCAGAACACTTTAACAGAGTATTATCTGTGGAAAACTTGAAAGATAAAGTGCAACACTTTTCAAGGGACAGATACCAACATTGCCTTTAACCTTGTGTTCTGGTAAGTTCATGAATTACATATAACCCTGGCAAAACTTTCCTAACCTATAAGATTATGATTGAAACATTAAAATTCTCCTAATCATTTCATCACCTTCTAAAAAAGATTATTCTTTCAGCTTACAGTTTTCTGCTTTAGTTTCTATCATGGGGTTTGTGTTTTCATACAGGAGAAAACTGATGAAGGTGTGAGCATGAGTTTGGATTAAAATTCATACATTTTTAGATACTAAGATAGGAAAATTTAACTGCGATTATGTTTTTAAAAATTTCCTATCTACTTCAGATCAACTTTATTATTGGGATTAGGCTTTTACCTCCTCTCTAAGAACTTTAAACAAGTATGGCAAAACTAGCAGGTAAATAAACAGTGACTTTAATGGAGTCTTAAGTGTGGTCACAGGTTCATGAACTAAAATAGGCGAATGAAAAAAGTAAAATGAAAACATTATCCAAAATTCAGTTTGGCAGTTTCTTAAAAAAATACACATAAATGTGTTATATAACTCAGAAATTCCATTTCTACCCTTTGAAAAGGAAATCTATGTCCATACGAAGATTTGTATATGAGTATTCCTAACAGCATTATTCATAATAGCCAAAAATTGGAATACGATATAACAAATGTCCAGCAACAGATGAACCTGACGAATGGATAAGCAAAATGTGTATAACCATAAAACTGAATAGTATTTGGCAAGAAAAAGGACATGAACTACATGCTATAACATGGATGATCTTCAAAACCTTTATGCTAGGTGAAAGAAGCCAGATGCAAAAGATCACATATTGTATAATTCCATTTATATAAAATGTTGAGAAAAGTAAAATCTATAGAGACAGAAAATAGATTTATGTTGTCTTGCAGCTGGAGGTGGGAAAGGGGAGTGACTGTAAATGGGTACAAGGGATCTTTTTAGAATGACAGAAATATTCTAAAATTGGATCATAGTGATGGTTGCACCACTCTATAAATATCACTTAACTGTACCCTTAAGATGTGTGAATTTTATGATATGTCCATCAAAACTTGATAGAACTGTTTTTAAAATCCAGCAAGGTGCATGCCATAACATTCACAAATCTTTTGATACATGCATACATCCGTGTGACTACCACTCACATCAAGATAGAAAACAGAAAGTTCTCTTGTACCCCTTCCTAATCATTGCTCACACCCTCCTCCACAAGAGTAGTTAATACTACTTTGCTCTCTATCATCTTGATTGTTTTTTTTTCTAATCTGTACTTTTTTCTATAATATACTTAAATTTCAATATAAAAGAAATCAGTACAGTTATGTATCCTTTCATGTCTGGTTTCTTTTACTCAATGTAATACCTGCGAGACTCATCCAAGCTGATGCTGATTATCAGTAGTTTATTCTTTTTTTATTGCTGTGGAGTATTCCACTGTACGAATATACTACAATTTGTTTATAAATTCTCCTGTTAAAGGATATTTAGGTTGTTTCTACTTTGGGGCTATTGTGAATAATGCTGCTATGAACATTATTTGAGATATCCATTGGTGGACATATTAACTCATTTTTCCTAGGTGCATAGCTAGGAGCAGAAATACTGATTCAAAAGGGAAGCAAACATTTAGCTTAGGTAGAAACTGCCATAAAATTTTCCAAAGTGGTTAAACAAATTTAAACTCCTACTAACAATGTCTAAAATTTCCAGCTGTCTCGCTTCCTCACCAGCAGTTGTTATTATCAATCTTTTTAATTTTAGCCATTCTGCTGGGTGTGTAGGGGTATACTGGTATGGCTTTAATTTGCATGTTCTTGATTTAAAACAAGATTGGGCACATTTTCATATATTTATTGACGCTTTGGATATCTTCTTTGGTGAAGCTCCTGTTCAAGATTTTTGTCCATTTTTAAATAGATTGTCTGACTTTTTCTTATTGCTTTATTCTGGATACAAATCTTTTTATCAAATATATGAATTAAAACTATTGGTCCCCAATTTGTGGCTTGCCTTTTCTCTCTCTTAATGGTGTTTTTTATACTTAAGGGTGTCCATAATTTCAATGGAGTATAATTTATCAATACTTTCTTTTCTAGTTAGTGCTTTTTATGTTCTATATAAAAACTCTTACCTATCCCAAAATCATGAAGCTATTCCATGTTTTCTCGAAGCTTTATTGTAGTACCTTTCATATTTGAGTCTTCAGTCATTGGTCAAATGAAGTTTCTAAAATTTATTTCTATTTTTTAGAGATAGGGTTCTTGACATTTTGCCCAGGCTGGTCTCAAACTCCTAGGCTCAATCAATCCTCCCACCTCAGCCTCCCAAGTAGTTGGGACTACAGGTGTGTGCCACCATGCTCAACAATCAAATTAACTTGTATATGGAGTCAAGTTCATTTCTTTTCCCGTAAAGGTATCCACGTGATTCACCACTGTTTATTGATAAAATGATTGTTCTCATACTCAATTGTGGTGGCATCACAGCCATAAATCAGGTGTCCATATTATACAGCGATCTGTTTCTGGACTCTATTGTGTTCCATTGTTCTATTTTATCCTTGGGAAACGGCACTGTCTTAATTACTAAACCTTTAGAGCAATCTTGAAGTAGAGAATATTTTCATACACAATTTATTTCAGAATTTTGTGAGCTGTTTTTGTAAGAGAGGCAAATGCCAAAAATGAACTATTTCATGTCCTATGTGTCATCATATATATTCTTTGAAGAAAATAAATTCCTTAACCAGTGGAATGAAAACCTGAATATTTTTCACCATATATGGCCTACAAAATCTACATAATCTCTTACATTAATTGCAGGAACCTGTTCAATCCTAGAATGAAAACAACTTACCTGAGTAAGGTAGATGGTATCTTTAAATGTGCGTAATGGATCTGTGCTTTGGGGGAGTTTGAAATGAAGTCCAGCCTGATAAAGCATTTGTTTATTACCACCTTCGTGATGTTGTCGATGAAGTGAAAACTTGCTATTGAAAGACCAGTCCTCTGTAGACGAGACCTTTCAAATAAAGAATAAGAATTAGAAATCTGAAAGTTGGCAGTAAAACTACTTTTCTATAAGTTCCTGACAAACCTGGAAAGTATCCTAAACACTAGAAAAGACCTCGAGGTTTGTTCTGTGGCTCCAGTTTCATAAATGTTTTGCCATCCTACTTGTTGCCAGTGAAGGACTAGCCTTGTGGAAAGTGGAATCACAAAACCAGGGTTTGGTACATATATCCTCCCTTCCTCCAACTAAGAAAGTTATATTTTGGTGTTTCTCTTAAGACTCTTGTTTTATCAAAACATATTCCTGGTTTTTGAAACATTCACTATATGTATTTTTAAACATCATTTTATCTACTTAGGTAAACATTTTATCTAGTATTCGTTTGTCAAAACTTAATAGAATGCAATCAACACTGTTAAAACTGTCACAATTCTTAAATAGGAATAAAACACCTATTACACTATAATAGGAATATTATGAGAGTAGATGCTTTAGCACTTACACTGTTCACTTGTTTCTCAGTGATTACTAAGTGAAACTGATATACATATGTTTAATTTTTATATAGTTGAAGACACAAACCAAATAATGTTACTTCTCTCCCCTAAAAAATCAATTTTTTATTGTTTAAGCCAGGCCCAAATTATAGGATCTTTATTTTATCCCCTAACTTACAGGATCTTTCTTTTGTCATCAGCTCAAATTAAAAAACAAAGTAAAAAAACTCACATATGTTGGAGTATACTGTCTACAAAAAAAGAGAAGCAATAATTCTGGCGTCTAGGCCTATAATTTAATGCACTGTTAGCATTTAAGAAAGAAGACAATTGCTGGCTACATCTGAAAATATCCAGAGTTTTAATTCAAGTTACACAGACTTTGAAAAAACATACTCTGCCCCTCCACCCAAAAACCTGAAAATTAAAAAAGCTTAATCCCTGTTCATAAAGTGTGACTTCTCATTCCCAGTAATCAAGCAACACATGGGCCCATTACCTTAAAAGGAAAAGGTTATTCTTCAGGAACTGATTCATACCCAAATATAAGAAACGTACACTAGCCATATTAAATTTGGAAGTTTTTCCTAATTATAGATGTTTTTCCAAAATGCCACCACCAGAATTAAATAATGCTAACTACTCCTATTATGTATTTAAAGGAGAGATTCACATTGACAATCATCTTGTACACATTTTAAATGCACATCCTTTATCAATAGTCTTCCTTGGCTTCCTCCTCTTAATTTATTTTATTTATGTTTATTATTTTTAATTGACACAATAAGTGTACACATTTATGGGGTACCGTGTTATAATTTGATACATGTATACAATGTATAAGGATCAAATCAGGCTAATAAGCAAATTCATCACCTCAAACATTTATCATTTCTTTGTGTTGGGAACACTCAAAATTATCTCTTCTAGCTATTTGAAAATATACAATAAATTATTATTAACTATAGTTACCCCAAAGTGCTATAGAACACTAGAACTTATTCTTCCCATCTAGCTATACTTTTGTATCAATTAACCAACCTCTATTGTCCCTCCCCGGCAACCCTTCCACCCTCTAGTAATCACTATTCCACTCTACTTCTTTGAGCTGAACTTTTTTAGCTTTCACATTGGAGTGTCCTTCCTCCTTTTCAAAGTCTGAAATATACCTTTGGGCCATGCAGCCTTCTTATTTGTAATAATTTGAATCTATCCCATAATCAGTAAACCTGATCTTTAGTTACGTGGGAGGCTTTCTACCTTCTTATAACTATGGTGTGAAAATCTTTCAAATTTCAGCTATAATAATATTACCAGAAAGAACTGGAAAGGGCCAGACAAAGTTCTAATTACTTTAAGAATATTAACTTTTTTAAAAAAAAGAATATTAACTTATTTAGTACTCATAAAAACCCGGCCAGATGCAGTGTTTCACACCTGTAATCCCAGCACTTTGGGAGGCTGAGGTGGGAGGATTGCTTGAGCCCAGGAGTTCAAGACCAGCCTGGACAACATGGTGAGACCCCATCTCTACAAAAGAAAAATAAAAAATTAGCCTGGTGTGGTGGCACATGCCTGTAGTCCCAGCTACTTGGGAGGCTAAAGTGGGATGATTGCTTGAGCCCACGAGTTTGAGGCTGCAGTGAGCTGTGATCATGCCACTGCACTCCAGCCTGGGTGACACAGCTAGACCCTCTCTCAAAACAAAAAACAAAACAAACTCTATGAGTAGGTACTATTATCACCACATTTTACAGATGTGAAAACTAGGCACAGAAAGGTTAGATAACTTGTTCAGTATCCAAATCTAATGCAGTCTAGCTCCAGTCCCTAGTTCATTAAACCCAGAAGGATCTGAAGAAAATCAAACTGTCATACAAATCATATGGTTAAAATGGACTATACTAAAGGTAAATAGTTTACATTTCATGGGCTCTCACTGTGTCAGGTAGAGTGCTGAGTGCTTCACACACACACAAGGTATTTACTACCATTAACGCCAATTTACAGATGAGGAAACTGAAATTCAGAAAGATTAAATAATCTGTCCAAGATGATACAGATAATGAATGGCAGCTGTCATATTCAATACAGTTCTGTTTATTCCAAAGCCCAAACTTTTAATCACCGTGCAATATTGATAATCACATGTTAAAATTATATTTTATGAAAAATCAATGTATCCCAAATTAAAGAGATATGTTTTAATCAAGTTGTTGAATACATGAAAGAGCTTCTAAATAAAAGAGCCAAAGTTTTATTTAGTTGTTCTTTTGGTTTATTTTATTTTCCCAATCACCTATTTAAATTCTCAACTAAGCAGTGTAGCCTAAAAAAAGATGAGTAAATCAAGAGATAACAAATGATTCATAATGAGCAGCACTTATCCTCAACTTTTTCTATTTTAAAATATAGTGTTTATTATCTCTGAACATCATCAGGCATTTCACAAAAATATGGGATAAAAATAATTCCATTATTTGAAGGAGGCCAGTAGAAATTATCATAGATTTAAGGAAAAGGTTTAGCAATTTCTAACACTAATCCTTCTAAAGCGTGGTGAAAAGAAAATCTATCAGCTCTGGAGACAGAGAGTAAGTTTGAACTCTGCTTTGCCTGAGGCCCAAAAGGAAATCAAAGCACTGCAGGGTGGGAGATCTATCTGTGACCTCTTGCAGTACTTTGATTTCCCCCTGGGTCTCAAAGTGGAGTGGGTAGATTGTTGTCGAATTAAAGAATGAGTACGTGGTACATAGCAGTTATTCAGTAAATATTCTTGCTTCCTTCATTCCTTCCTTCCCATTCTCAACACTTGTTCCTACCTGCGTCAGGATACTGAACTTCATCCTCCTTCACTCTGAAACAACAGTATTCCCAAAAGACTAGCCCCACAATTTGGGAGCAATTAAAAAAGGGTGTATGGAATTTCACAACGTATATATGTTTCAAAACATCACGTAGTACACAATAAATATATACAATTTTTCGTTAATTAATTTTTTAATTTTAAAAAACCAAAGGTAGAGCTAAGGTTATGACATCATTAAAGTTAAAAGTACAATGTAACTTCAATGTGTATAAGCAAATTATAGTTGTGTTCAGGTAGTGAAATTGAAAAAGATTTTGAAATTGTCTTAAAAGACTTTTTTTTTGGTTACTTTACACAACTGATGCAGGGGGAGCAAAATCACATAATCATTTCAATAGATGAAGAAAAAGCACTTGAAAAATGCAACATTCTTTCATGATATAAGCACTCAGCTAACTAGAAATAAAAGGGACCTTCCTTGACCTTATAAAGGACATCTACTAAAAATCTATTGTCAATATAACACTAAATGGTAAAACATTGAAATGTACTCCCTAAGAAAAAGAACAACTCAAGGATATCCCGTCTTCCCACTCATTTTCTACATTGTATGAAAAGTTCTAGCCAGGGAAATTAAGAAAATGAAATAAAAGGCTTCCAGATTGGAAAGGAAGAAGTAATATTATTAATATCTCTATTTATAGATGACATGATCTTATATATAGAAAATGCTAAAGAATATCCTCCAAAATATTATTAGAGCTAATAAATGAGATCAGCCACTTTGTAGGATTCAAGCGCAATATACAAAAATCATCTGTATTTTTACACGTTAGCAATGAACAACCTAAAAATGAAATTAAGAAAATAATTTATTTACAATAGCATCAGGAAGAATAAAACACTTAGGAAAAAGTAAACCAAAGAAGCATAAGACTGGTACACTGAAAACTACAGTGTTGAAAGAAATTAAAGAAGACCTCCCATGTTCATGTATCAGAAGATTTAATATTACTAGATGGCAATACTCACGAACTGATCAACAGATTCAACATAATCTCTATCAAAATCCCAGCTAGCTTTTCTGCAGAAATTGGCAAATAGATCCCAAGACTCATTTGGAAGTGCAAGCCACCCAGGATAGTAAAAAGAAATCTTGAAAAAAAGAACAAAATTCGTGGACTCACACTTCCTAATGTCAAAACTTACTACGAAGCTATAGTAATCAAGACAGTGCATAGTGACATGAAATATGCCACTGGAACAGAATTGAGAATTCAGAAATAAACCCTAACTTTTATGGTCAATTGATTTTCAGGGCCAAAAGAATTTAATGGGGGAAATAACAGTGTTTTTAATACATGCTATTGGAAAAACTGGCTATACACATGCAGAAGAATGAATCTGAACTCCTACCTTCTACCATACATAAAAAATAACCCAAAATGATCATAGACTTGAATGCAAGAGCTAAAACTATAAAATTCTTAGAAGACAACACAGAAATAAACCTTTGCCATTTGGGGTGAGGCAATGATTTCTCAGATGCAACACCAAAAAGAACAGATTGGTAAGTAAAACATCATCAAAATTTAAATTTTTTGTGCTGTAAGTGATACCATCAATGTGAATAAGGTGACAACCCACAGACTGGGAGAAAATATTTGCAAATCATATACCTAATAAAATCTTATAGCCAGAATATATTTTTTTAATTTTCATAATTCAATAAAATAAAGACAAATAATTTTAAAATGATCAGGCCATGCATAGTGGCTCACACGTGTAAGCCCAGCACTTTGGGAGCCCGAGGTAGGCGGATCACTTGAGCTCAGGAGTTCCAGACCAGCCTGGATGATTTGGTGAAACTCCGTCTCTATAAAAAATACAAAAATTAGCTGGGTGTGGTGGCACACACTTGTAGTCCCAGCTTCTTGGGGATGCTGAGGCAGGAGGATTGCTTCAGCCTGAGAGGTCAAATCTGCAGTGAGCCCTGACCACTCCACTGCACACCAGCCTGGGCAACAAAGCAAGACCCTGTCTCTATTTAAAAAACAAAATGGCTAAAGGATTTGAATAGACATTTCTCAAAGGAAGACATACAAATGGCCAGTAAGCACGTGAAAAAAAATGCTCAACATGATTAGCCATCAAGGATATGCAAATTTCCTGTAAATGTAAATTCCCAGGGAAATGTGAAGAAAAAAAGCAAATAACAAGTGTTGGCAAGGATGTAGAAAAATTGGAACCCTAATCCCTTGCTGGTAGAAATGCAAAATGGTGCAATCACTACAGAAAACAATTTGACAGTTCCTTAGAATGTTAAAGATAGAGCTACCATATGACCCAGCAATTCCACTCCTAGATATATATATTCAGTAGAATTGAAAACATGTATTCACACAAAACATGTACACAAATGTTCCCAGCAGCATTATTCATAATAGCCAAACAGAGGAAACAACACAAATGTCCATCAACTGATAAATAGATAAACAAAACGTAGTGTATATCCATGCAACAGAATGTTATTCAGCAATAAAAAAAAGGAACATACTAACACATGGTCAACATGGATGAACCCTGAAAACACAGTCAAAGAATCAGTATCAAAAGACCACACATTATATTATTCCAATTATATGAAATATGAAGAATAAGGAAAACTATAGACACAGAAAGTAGATTCGTAGTGCCTAAGACTGGGGAGGAGGGATAGGGAAAAATAGGGAGTGGTTGCTAATGGGTTCAGGGTTTCTTTTGAGTGATAAAAATGATCTAAAATTAAATTGTGGTGCTGGCTGCACATCTCTGTGAATATATTGAAGACTACTAAATTGTACACATTAAATGGGTACATTGTATGGCAAGTGAATTATATCTCAATAAAGCTATTTTAAGAAGAACACACACAATGCTGAAACTGAATCTTTAGGAACAGAGAGAGTGAAAATCCATATAGAAAATAAAACACACCAACATGATGAAAAAGAGGGAGAGAGAGGAGTGGGGGGCGGGGGGCGGGTGGTGGGAATGGAATAGGAGGAGAAAGAGGAGAGAAAAGGTTAAGATGACAACATTAGACTAAGGTTTATTTATCACATTTACCCTCTTCCTGTAGTGAAATATCCAGCTCTGAATATCTGTAAATGGTAAAACAGTTGCAGGATATGATTTACAAGCAAGAGTTATTGTAGCAAGTAAGAGTTATTTCCCTGTGTGATAATAAGTCAGGCTTAAGCAACCACTGGGTCCCATTCAGTGCTTTCAGTGCTCCTGAAGGAACACAGTAAAAGCAATATAGAAAAGTAATCCCCAAAGGTTTAAAAAAATTATTTTCCTCCATCTTCTTCTCAAACCTTCATTTAAATAAGACGTAGGTTTCATATGATTTTCTGAACCAGTGATCAGAATAAACACATGCCCACAGTCTATCATTCTGAAACATTAGAAAATCAAACGATGACTTACCTTTTCTAATGTACTGAAGGACGGCCAGGACTGATATCCATATTCAGATGCAAATCGAGCTTTCGGGAAAACTTTCCAGTTCCAGCAATCACTGATATAGTCATAAAAATGGACATCACCAAAATAATTGCTATTAGGGTTTTGAGAGACCCAGCCTTCTGCAACAGTTTCAGCCCCATTTGTAGGACTGGACGTAATAAAAGGACGACTCTTGTCTCCCTGAGTTCAGAAATAAAATGAATTCAAGGATAATATATTCATCCTGTAAAGTATGTATCATTTACTTCTTTAAAAATACTAACAAGTCCCTGAAATGCCAAGTAGCTGATAGAAAATTAATAGGACCACTTACCTTCTTCCCTATTCAACAACCACCAGCACCTCTCTGCTCTTCGCCAATCCTTTATATCTTTTCATAAGTAACACTTAGCTCATCCCTCACAGCAGCTGTTCTTAATCTTTTCAATCATGTTTTGCCTCCACTCTCATCCATCATGGGTGGTGTACAGTCTAGTCCAGAGTTTCTTAACTTTGACACTGTTGACATTTTGAGCTGGATACGTTTTTGTTGGGGTTGGCTGGGGGTGGGGGTGTCTTATGCATTGTAGGATATTTAGTAGCATCCCTGGCCTCTACCAAACAGATGTCAGTACCCCTCCCCCAACCTTGAAAAATGTCTGCAGGCACTGCCGAATGTTCCATGGGGGCAAAATCACCATCACTTGAGAACCACAGGTCTAACAGTTAAGAACAGAAGCTACTGAGTCAGATGGACCCAAACGTGACTTTAAATCTCAAATCTGAACCTTATTATTTGTGGACAGGTCTAAGCCTTGGTAGATTTATCTGTAAAATGAGGATAATGACAGTACCTCCTTTAGAGGTATTATAAATAGTAAATAACTCTCATGTGAAAGTAATGACTAGGTGTCCACCAATTCATGTTCTCGTTTCTGTAATATAGAGCCACCCCTAGGAAGTGGCTTCCTAGCCCATATGGGGCCATGTGCCTCATTCTCATCCTCTTCCCCCATTTGCAGCTGAGGGTGCAAGAGATGGTGCAGCTGGAATAAGGTGTCTATATCTCTGAAAGAGGAGCTGCCAGCAGCCCTTTCATAGTGTCAGTGAGGAAGAAATACACTTTTATTGTGTAAACCACTGAAATACTGTGGCTTACCTGTTACAACATCTAGCATGTAAGTACTTAACAGGGTGCCTAGCACACTGTGAGAACTCAAAACATAGTTATTATCATCTCAGTAGATGAGACTACTTCCTATTTCACTGAGAAGATTCATTCATTTAGCAAGTATTCGTCAAGTCTATTGTGTCTGGCATTTTTCCACACTGCAGAGGGAGGGAGAGAGACAGAGAAAGAGAGAGAGAGAGAAAGAGAGAGAATCTTTGACTCTGTCAAGTACTTATACAACAAATCTCTTTTGAGTATTTCCTATTGGCCAGGCATGCAGTTCTTTCTATGTGCTGGAGGTTCAGCAGACAGCCATGGTGACCGTCTTGGAAGAGTAGATGGCAATTTAGTGCTGAAACCAGATACTGAACAAGTAATTATAAGTATGATGAATATTTTGAAGGAAAAGCGCAAGGCTCTTTGGGAATGTAAAACATATTACAGAAGGCCAGTAAGGCTTCCCTGAGAGATAGACTTTCAGAAAATAATTTTCTCAACTTTTCACCATTAGGTTTCACTTTTTCGTGGTATATCCATTCATATTTCATTTCTTGTTTCTATTCCGCTATTAAGAAAAAAAAATCCTTAACCCTTTCCTTTGCCAGACTCTGTGTTCTGGTCATCTTTCTAGTTTGCTTTGGTACTACAGCCAACAAACTATCTTCCACTCCATTTTTTTCTTAATCTCCCTCTACTGCCCTTTTCCCTTAGCTTCCTTAGGACTCCCTTTATCCTAATAAAAAATCCCTTTGATCCCTTGCAGTCCATCAGATTTCTTTACCATCCTCTCATTCCTAAACCCCTGACATTCATTTCCTGATCATTTCACTCCACTGAAATGTTTTTCAAAAATTACCCATGAACTTCTACTTACTAAATAAAGCAGTTCTTTCTGTCCCCACTTATTCCCTCTCAGGTGTGCAATAAATGACCCTATTTACCACCTATTATTTCTGAAGCTCTCTCCACTCCTGGCTGTTTGTTCACAATTCTTCCACATTCCAGTTTCCCCCAACCTTCCTGATTCTTCCTTCTCCAGCTACCCTCTGCATCCCCAGATGGACACTCTACCTCTCTCTCAGGCTTCTCCTTGTTCTACACCCTGTCCCATGGCTTCCCGTCACATGGATGTTCTGATTACTCCTAGCCACACCTGCACACTTGACCTCATGTTCACCACCACACATTGCTGATAACCAGCTCCACATTTCCACCTGTGTTGTCTTGCCAACATCGCAAATCCAACCTTTTAAAGCAGAATTCTTTATTTACTAATTCCAAACTTATCTGACTATGCTCCCTTTCTTGCTGAACGGTACCCAGATTGGAGTCATCTTCAATTTCTCCCTCTCTTACCTCCCACATTCAGTCACTCTGAGTAGTAGCAACTCTACATTCAGATATTTTTTTCCATCACCGAATTTCCAATCCCACACCACTGGACTCCACTACCTATGACCTCCATGACCTTGGGGACTTAATGACTCTAAAATAAATATATCACCTACACTCCAGGTAACTTCTAAAAATTAAGTAAATAAATTATACAAAGCACTTACATAATTAACTTTTTAAAAATTTGTTTTTTAAAATTTAAAAAAAATTGTTAAAAGACAGAATGTTGCCCAGGCTGGAGTGCAGTGGCATGATCATAGCTCACTGCAGCCTCGACCTTCTGGGCTCAAAATAAGCCTCCCGCCTCAGCTTCCCAAGTAGCTAGGACTACAGGCACATGTCACTATGCCCAAAGAATTTTTTAAATTTTTTTGGAGACAGGATCTGGCTACATCACCCAGGCTGGTCTCAAACTCCTGGCCTCAAATGTTCCCCCTGCCTCAGCTCCCAAGTCACTGGGATTACAGGTGTAAGTCACCACATCCAGCTTTAATTTATTAATATATAATAATATTAATATAATAATTATAATTAATATATTGATGCCTGGCATCTCAGTAACTTGGAGTTCTTAGTTGTTATAACTGGTTTCCTTGTTTAGAACCTCTCACCTCCCTAATCTTTGCTAGTAATCTTCCATAAACATGGACCAGATAAAGTTCCTCCTCTCCCCCAAAATGTCCACTAGCTTCCCACCATCTACTGAATAAACTCAACTCCATAATATGATTTAAAGTCCCTCTATGACCTGCTTCCAGTCTTCACTACCTTCCATTCTCCCACAGTAATCCAGGAATCCCTTGCTCTTAGGCACCAGGCACTGCTTGCTGCTCATTATACATACCACCTACTTTCACATCTTTTTACCTTTATTTACATTGTTTTCATGACCTAAAGTACTACTAGACAATGCTTTGCCTCAAAATTCTCCACCTGTAAGGTTTCCCTTGAACGTAACCTTTTACTCGAAAGCCTTTTTAGATTCTTTCAGTTAAAATTAATGGTCCTGCCACATAGTTCCCAGCATTTTGAAGCTACATTTTTTATAGCACTTTTTTTAACTGCCCAAGGTCTGATAATTTTTCCCATGTTTCCCTTTGACAGCAGAGTGTAAGCTCTACAAAGATAAGAGTGTCCCCCACAGCATCGGGAATGAGGCTTTGCTCTTGGCAATAGGTACTCAGTAGATGTTGGGTGAATTTAAAAATATTTAAAAGTATGATGAAACTATAGGTGATACTAAATGTTTAAAAATATTTTTGCTACAATGGCTTTGAAGAACATTGAAGAAGAAGGCCAGTCAATTGGCCTTGATTGATCAAGCTTGACACATTTCCCTTCATTCCTTGAGATTCTTGAGAAATTTGGCATGCTGAGCCATGCAGTAAAATTACAAACAAGTCTCTACCTAAAAATATCTGGCTTTGAGGATGCATTATAATTTCCTTCCACTTATAAATCCTTTATTCTTGAGGTGTGGTTATTTGTTGCAAATCTCACAGATGACATCTTTCTAAGCCATGACCTTAAACCCTTAGTTGGACCAGGAAATACCATAAGGTGATCCAAGAGAATGGCCATAAAAAGAAAGCATGTGCAGCAGGAAACCAATCATTACAGCCAATTTGTAGATGAATCAATTTATGGTACTTTCCCTTTTTATGATGCCTAATACTTTGATGGAAACTAAAAGCAGTAGTGGTTATGTAGCTTTTAATACTGTTCATCTTTGAAAAAATTTACAAACATCAGTTATTGCCCATGGCTCGTTTTAAGATAAATAAGTCCCTAAAAAGAAAGGCATATCTCCATTTCAGAGGTAAAAAAGAAATGGCACAAAGAAGCTAATTTTTTAAAGCTTAAGAATGTAGTGTTAAAATTAATGATCAAAATGTGTAAGTATCTGAAGATCTACCTTGTTGAACAAAACCAACAAGGATGATGATGATGATGACGATGGCTAGTTTTAATTAAAAGGTTACTGTGGGCCAGGCGTGGTGGCTCACACCTGTAATCCCAGCACTTTCGGAGGCCGAGGTGGGTGGAGCAGGAGGTCAGGAGATTCAGACCATTCTGGCCAACATGCTGAAACCCTGTCTCTATGAAAAATACAAAAATTAGCTGGGTGTGGTGGTGCATGCCCGTAATCCCAGCTACTCGGGAGGCTGAGGCTACTCGGGAGAATTGCTTGAACCCGGGAGGCAGAGCTTGCAGTGAGCCAAGACCGCACCACTGCACTCCAGCCTGGTGACAGATGAGACAGATGAGACTCCATCTCAAAAAAAAAAAAAAAAAAAGTTACTGTGAACCACCATCTTTCAGTAATTCACTACAACGATGACACGCAAAGGGAAAGAGGAAAGGCACCTGATATTCTCTAGGCCTTTTAGAAAATATGGAGTTGTTCCTTTGGCCATATACATGTGAATCTACAAGAAAGGTGATGTAGACATCAGGGAAATGCATCTGGTTCAAAAAGGAATGCCCCACAAACGTTAACGTGGGAAAACCAGAGGAGTCTACTGTGCTACCCAGCATGCTGTTGGCACTGTTGTAAACAAACAAGTGCAAGATTGTTGCCAAGATAATTAATGTGTTGAGCATATTAAGCACTCTAGGAGCCAAGATAGCTCCCCAAAACTCAAGAAGGAAACAAAGGAAAAGAAAAAGAAGGAAGCCAAAGAGAAAGGAGCCTGAGTTCAATGGAAGCACAGCTGGCTCCACCCAGAGAAGTGCACTGTGAGAACCAATGGAACAGAGCCTGAGTTTCTAGAACCTGTTCCCTATGAATGCATGGCATAACAGGTGTTTAAAAAATAAAAGAGCTCTGGACTGTAAAAATATTTCTTTTCATTAAGCAGAAATGTGTTGTCCCCTGTCCCAAAGAAATATTTTAACTTAAAAAAAAAAAAAAGTTACTATGCGTCAGACTGAGTCATATGCCTTCCATCCATTATCTCACTTAGTCCACATAACAACTCTTAAAAGTTAGCTCCTATTTTTAACCTAATTTTATAGATGGGAAAAGGAGGATTAAGTAACTCACCCAAGATTACATAGACAGGAAGTGGCCCAGCCAGGATTTCAAAGCCTGTGTACTTAACCACTATGCTATAAAATGAAAACCCTCAGAAACCATAAATCCATCACACATGAAAAACATAATATCAATATTGTGAATAAAAAGATTATAAAATAAGTGTTCTGTAAATATTTTTTAAAATTTGTATCATCACATTTTGTGAATAGAAAAATTCTTCATGACACATGTCTTAGTATATCAGGTAAACTATAAATTTGAACCCATGTTTTTCATGAATTCTCAATGAAGTTTCTTCTATAAATGGAATAGTGCCATAAACTGGGCATGTTTAGGTGCTAATATCACATACTATTTTAAAAAATAGATGCCTTTTCAAATTGCTTCTGGATATACCCAGATATTTAAAACATCTATTTACAGACACAAAAGTGTAAAGACAATCAGATTATTAAATCACATGTTAAACAAAGTTTTTCAAAAGTTAAAACTTTTGAAGGCATTACTGAAAAAAATGCTGCTTTTTCTCACAAAAAGGCCAATTTATATTAACATATGTCTGTATAATATGCCAATTAGACAAACAGTGGTGCAAAGAGAACCACTATAGAGCAAGGGCCATACAGCGGGGTTGGAGACCAGCTCTCTCATCTCTCTTTGTCCCTTAAATCACATACCAGGACATTCATATGTGATATATACCAAAGTCTACTACTTTAACATATACGATTACAGAATTTTAGAAGTGGCATATCAATAATCATCGAATCTAGAGATTCTAAACTTTCTGGGATCCACGGATGGACTCCAAGGAGCATGTGACAACCTAGCATTGTAAGCACTGCATTGGTGTATGTGTGGAGAGCTGCACAGAGAAGTTAATCCTCCAAAAAGTCCACAGCCCATGAATCCTTTCATCTGCTGCTGCACTACAATGGGATACTCTGTATTCAAACGATACTGTTGAAGACAGCCCTAAAAAGGGGCATAAAACATACTATACCAGTATTCAAACTTATCCACTTTAAACATACATTCTTTTTTTTTTTTTGAGACGGAGTCTCGCCCTGTCGCCCAGGCTGGAGTGCAGTGGCGCGATCTCGGCTCACTGCAAGCTCTGCCTTCCGGGTTCACGCCATTCTCCTGCCTCAGCCTCCCGAGTAGCTGGGACTACAGGCGCCCGCCACCGCGCCCAGCTAATTTTTTTGTATTTTTAGTAGAGACGGGGTTTCACCGTGGTCTCGATCTCCTGAACTTGTGATCCGCCCGCCTCAGCCTCCCAAAGTGCTGGGATTACAGGCGTGAGCCACCACGCCCAGCCCTAAAGATACATTCTTAAATTCTACTGCATTAAAAATCATTACTTACTGCCAGTACAAGCTCTCTGATGTTTTTCACATAGAGTGTCACATAGTCCTTGATGTAGATTGGCCGGTCAGTGAAACTGATATGATACCAGTTCATCATCAGCGCCTCCTCATTTTCATTATTGCCACTCCATATGATGATAGAAGGATGAGATTTCAGTCTCTTGATCTGAAAATTGAGAAAACATAAAATGATTTTCAAAGAGTTAACATAAAAAACTCAGAGCTATAATTACTCATAAAATTAAAGCCCTTGCATTTCTGCACATAAATTCTTATGTGCCAAAAACCTAATTTGAAAATGGCTAGTCATGTTAGCTGCAGGAATACATTTTAAGAAATCTCTGAGATTCTTTTTAACTAGATTTTATAAACACTGATACATAGGGTTTCTCTTCTCTGCTATATAAAAACTGAAGATAATATAATCCCTTTTTTAGAAAGAGAAAGAAAAGGGGAATGAATAAACTCTTCACTCTGTGGATTGCCACAAAGAAAACTTTCAGGAAATACAAAAGACAGGAGACATTATATTTTGGGGATTGGTTCTTAAGAGCAAATTGGACAAATTGGAGTTCTGTGTGAAGAAATAAATGAAGCAAAGCAAACACTACCACTGAAAGAAGGACGGAGGTTCCTATGCAGTCCTCACTGAGATCAGAAAACCAGAAGGGGAACTAGAGAAGGTTTTACAAAGCAAGTGAGTACTAGAGGTATGCTGGCAGTTAAAGACAAATATGGAATACTCTAAAGGAAAACAGATTAGGGCAATCAGGGTTGATGTCTCCTGAAATAACTATCAATGTCGTGTCCTGAGAAATCAACTAACATTAAGTTACTGAATGTACCTAAATATAAAAGGGAAAATTAGAGAATCTACCTGAAAACCGTGCCACACGAGGCCTGCATAAACTGAGCTCATCTGGGCTGGCCCTACATAAAGACAAAAGGATCCACTTGTGTTATGTTTGCACTGGACAGATTCAGACATGTCCCTTCTTCTAATACACTAGGACATGTGCCCCAGTAGAGAGCAATTAAATTCCTCTGAGAATGGCAGAGTGAGTCAATGGTCAAGAAAAATTCTTTCGGAACATGTTTTGGCAAGTTACCTCATTGATATTTATAGGTTCACTTTCGCTGTGATGCATGATTACACTGATCGCCCCCCACTGATGCTCTCAATGTGTTCTCCATTCAAGAAGCTCAGAAACTCACATAGATGAAATAGAGATGCACTGAAGGTATATTAAAGAGATATATTTCATTTTTTTAAAAATTAAGTCTTGTGTTTTTCTCAGCCAGCCATATAAACACTATTTCCTTTTTTTGTCTTTGTACATGCCCAAGAAAGGGACAGCTGCTACCAACTGTGACTGACATATTTATGCCACTGATGAAAATACAAATATAAATCCTGAAGTGGCAAAAAGCTTCAGTAGCACCGTGTTACACACAACCCTCAAGCTGACTTAGAGTTTTATGGTAAGCTTTACTTTAAAATTTTAACAAACTTTGCATGCAATGGCTCTCCTTATCTTTAATAATGCATCAAAGAACTGAAGATACATAAATGTTAGATTTTAATTATTTATACGAAAGAAAACTAAAAATAAAACTGAAATGCTTGCAACCTGTGTAACTATAATTAATATGTTTAAAGGTATTCATTCATCCATTCATCTATCCACTTTGTGAATAATCCACAGAGTGGGGACGCAGAGGGGAATGAGTCCTAGGCCTCAGGGAGATGACAATCTTGCAGAGGTGACAAATCCTTGAACAAGTAATTCAAAGTGTGATGTGTGTCTCAAAAGGCAAAAGATTTTTCCCATGCTTAAGGTAAGAGGGGCCAAAGGAGAACAAAGGAGGTGGCTCACAAGGGCAGTGGATGGGGAAGATGTTCCAGGACATAGACAGCAAGACGGAGATGGTGCCTGAACAGGTGCAGACACCAGCTGGCTGGAGTCCCGCATGAGGATCTTACACCTTACCCAGAGGTCAAGAAGCCACCTCAGGGGAAGTGTTGGCTAGGGAAGGAGTTCGATTGTACTTTTTAAACCTTTTATTTTAAAATGAAACACAGTTACAGAAAACAAATTATGACACGGTTAATTATCATAAGGCAATCACCCTTGTAGCCACCACCCAGTGCAGCCAGGCCGGAAGCCATCCATGTGCCTCTTCCTAATCACAGCCCCTTCCTCCTTCCAAAAGTAACCACTATCTAGAGTATCATAGTGTAATAGAAATCGCTTCCTTGCATTTCTGTATGGTTTTTCACAAAATATACATCTGCAGACACTATAATATGAACTCTAGATTTTAACACACTTGATGGATTCAATTCATTGACATCCTTATCTTTATTGAATCTCAAATCGTCCCCCTTTTGGTTGCTCAGAGTGTCTCAAAATCCTTTTGAGATAACTTCGATAGCTTCCTTGTTATCTGCATGTTGAGATATTCCAGGATCAGGGTTCTGAGCAGGAATGTGGTATGACTTAAAATGTGTCAGTGGAAGATGACTTTGGCAGCTCTGTTGAGTATGCACATATTGAAAGAGACCAATGCTAGGGAGTCCAATCAGAAAACAAATGCAATGATTGAGGAGAGGGAAAAATAGGATTTGAATTAGAGTAGTAAGCATGGGGGTGAGAAAGTAAATACAAATACTAGTAACACTGATATCAAAAAATTGTCTCAACTTAAAACCAGATGGATGTGGGAGGTGAGAAAGAAGAAAGTATCAATGACTTTCATATTTCCTGCTAAAAAGAAAAATCTTGAAAGAGTGCATTGGGGAAAAGATAATAGACGTACTTTGAAGACATGCTGAGTTAGTGTGACAGCTGCTATTATTTGTTATTTCTTTTGAACTGCATGACTTACACGTATTATCCTATTTAATCTTTGAAACAGTTTCATGAGGAGTGACATCATACTAGAGTTATAGATACAGAAATTGAGGCTCAAGAGGTAAAGTGACCTCCCTAAGGTTGCAGACTCACCATTCAAGAAGAAATATCAAAATATTTGTTCTTTGTATATCAACATTGCAAAAAATCTGGCAGACAGTTGGACATGAGAAATTGAAATCAGAGTCAATAATTATCCACATTGTAGCTTTACCTGAGGTTACCGAGAAAATGGATTTGTTTCCTTCTTTAACATGTTGCAGAGCACTATAAAAACTCAATATGTCTCCACAGTCTTGCAAACTCTTTACAAGGTAGGGGTGATCTCCTGGTGCAGTGATCATTTCCAATGGATGCTAATGAATCAGTCTGATGTTTCAGTAGTATTTTACTAGCATATGATACACTTACAAGTTGGTTTCTAAACTGTATTTTGGGAGTACATCATGATTCAGAATTTTCATGTATTGACAAGCATCCCACTCTGATTCTACATGGAAACCCATGCCATGCACTTAATATTTAGGGGAGAGGAAATATAATGCAATCTGTGTTTCAAAGCATGATCATCCCCTAAACAGACCTTGCTGCAAAAATAAGTATATTCAGCACACAGCTCATAAACCTCAGATCTGTGGCTAAAATTATCAGTTGATAATATTATATTAACACCATTGCCATTTGTGAAAAGAAGATATCCAGGATCATTTTATATATTTCCTGTGCCAGACCTGGAGTCAGCCATTTCTCTAAGAAGCTTTTCTCTTAACAGGAAAGATTACTTCAATATAAGAATACCCAACACTACAACGTTGGGCATTATTTCTAGATCTTTTCAGTAGACAGAGAAAGCATATAATCACTTCCTTGCATTTATATATCTGTGAATATAAATATAAATGTCAATATGTGGAATCTAAAATAAATCAAGGAATCAATAATCAATTTAAACTTTCTCCTGAGCAATTCAAACAGTGGTGTTGCTGTTTGCTGAGATGGAGAAAACTTCAGAAGAAGCAAGATTGGGGAGGGGGTGCAATATAAGTTTAGTTTGTACATGTTACATTTCAGATGCCTGTTAAACCTCCAAGCAGAGGCACCAGGTAGGCAGTTGGATATAAGAAAGAGGAATTCAGCAGAGAAATCAGGACTGGGGATAAATCTGGGAGTCATCAGCCAATAGATGATGGTAAAGCCATGACACAGGGTACAATCACCTAGGATGTCAATTACCTGGCTGTGTAATTTTTCATGGGATTTAGTAGAGAACAAAAACCAAAATGAAGCAAGATTTAACAAAAGGCAATACTAAAACATATTATTTGTTTTATTTCTTCTTGGAAGGGTAGTAACATACCTGGTAGGCAACTTCTGCTGTCACTGAATCCAGGAAGCCCTGATCAGTTGGATAAAGGGCACAGGCAAACATAAAATCCTGCCATACCTAGCAAATCAAATAAAAGGGAATGCAACACTTCCATAAGTTTTATTACACAGAAGAAAGTCTTTATTCTGAGCTCTGGGCATTATCTTTCACACAAATGAAAAATCCAGTTAGCCTGATGAGTGTGATCACTGGGGCACCATTATGCATAATTTGATACCAAGAAATGTATCAAAGACATTAGGACTTCCCAGAACTGCACAAAAGTGTACAGACACCTGAGAAGAGAAAATCCTAGGCAGGTATAGAAGAAAGAGAAGATGGAAGAATTTGAAAAAGAAAAAATGTGTGGAGGGGACACAGAATGAGGCTTCCCTCCAGCCCCTTGTCACTCCTAATTCATTCCAATTTTCACCAGGCATTTGGTATTGAGATGCTCCAGACTGTTAAGAATCATACTTCATTTAGAAAGGAATTAGCTTTTCATAGACAAAAGGATTACTACATGCACATTTTAGTAATGAAACCATATAAGTCCCTTCCTAAGGAGGCTGTGTGATGCAATGGTTAAGAACACAGCCCCTGCTGGGAGCAGTGGCTCACGCCTGTAATCCCAGCACTTTGGGAGGCTGAGGTGGGGCGTATCACCTGAGGTCAAGAGTTCGAGACCAGCCTGGCCAAAATGGTGAAACCCGGTCTCTACTAGAAATACAAAAATTAGGCCAGGCGCGGTGGCTCACGCCTGTAATCCCAGAATTTTGGGAGGCTGAGGTGGGCAGATCACGAGGTCAGGAGATCGAGACCATCCTGGCTAACACGGTGAAACCCCGTCTCTACTAAAAGTACAAAAAATTAGCTGGGCAAGGTGGTGAGCGCCTGTGGTCCCAGCTACTCGGGAGGCTGAGGCAGGAGAATGGCGTGAACCCAGGAGGCAGAGCTTGCAGTGAGCCAAGATTGCGCCACTGCACTCCAGCCTGGGTGACGGAGCAAGACTCCGTCTCAAAAAAAAAAAGAAAGAAATATAAAAATTAGCCGGGCGTGGTGACACATATCTGTAATCCCAGCTACTTGGTAGGCTGAGGCAGGAGAATCGCTTGAACCCAGGAGGTGAAGGCTGCAGTGAACCAAGATCGTACCACTGCATTCCAGCCTAGGCAACAGAGCCAGACTCCATATCAAAAAAAAAAAAAAAAAAAAAAAAAAAATCATAGCCCCAAAGCAGCCTGTCTGAGTCGGAATTTCATTCCACCATAGATGAGCTGTTAGAGTTTGGATAAAATATATAACCTCTTCATGTGTCAGTTTCCTTATCTGTAAATGGGGATAGAGAATAGTAACTACATCATTGAATGGGCATGAAGATAAAATACGTAGAGCACTTAGAACAATGCCTGGCACTCAGAGAATATTACAGAATATTGTCATCGTCACGATGACCATCAGCATTATCATTATTAGAATAATTCCTAGTCTTCGGTGGCACTCTTTATATTTTAGAACAATAATAATACAACTAACAGAATATATTTTCTTTGCTTTATCCTCACAATTGCAAAACACATTAAAAGTACTTAATAACAATATTAGGGCCAGGTACAGTGGCTCACACCTGTAATCTCACCACTTTGGGAGGCCGAGGCAGGTGGATCACCTGAGGTCAGGAGTTCAAGGCCAGCCTGGACAACACGGTGAAACCCCATCTCTACTAAAAATACAAAAATTAGCTGGATGCTAATTTACTAAAAATACAAAATTTAGCACATGCCTGTAATCCCAGCTGCTCCGGAGGTTGAGGCAGGAGAATCGCTTGAACCTGGGGTGGAGGAGGGTGCAGTAAGCTGAGATTGCACCACTGCACTCCAGCCTGGGCAACATTTTTAATTTTTAACAAATTAAAAATAAAAAATTAGAAAAAATTTAGAAAAACAATATGAAACACACCTTTTCTTTACTTAATTTTATTATTTTTCTTCTCTTTAGGTTTTGTCAGATCTCCTTTAAGTGTTTTAAATATTTTGTTTTCTTTTATATGCATACCTAAATATCACAAAGAAAATTATTTTAAAAGTAGGTATATGTATACTGGGATATAAATAATTTACATGATATCTATCATTTAAAAATAAATAATTATGGTAGTTGCTATCACCTATGGCTCTTGGTTTACAAGATTTATTTATTCCTATAGCCCCAAATGCAATATCATTCCTAGCTCTGAGACTGGGGCAATTGCATCATTCAGAACATTGGCAGTCAAACTGAGGATATAGTAACTTATCAATATATAAAATGCTATCAACTTCTCACCATTATTCCTAGTTCATCACAGAGTTCATAGAATTCATCCTGCTCATAAATTCCTCCTCCCCAAACCCGAAGAGTATTCATATTAGCATCCACAACAGACTGTAAAAGGAGCCGTAACCTGTAGAAGACATTTTAGAAACAAATCATAATTTGGGAAAAAAAACAGATTGTGACAGATAAACACATTTCTAATCTCTGTTAGAAAAACACACTCTAAAATCATGATGGTTTGGTTATAATGTAAATTAAAGAAAGTAAGATAAAATTATATACACATTAACTATAACCACATAAAACAAATAAACAGAAAAAGTATGGGTGATATCTTTACCTATTAAATTTTCAGTAACATTATTATACTCTTTTTAAAATTAAATTTATGTTTTATATTTAGTCTTATAAAAAATACAGTTGTAAGCCTTGGAAAGTATGCACTAATTTTATACAAACCCTCCAAACTATAAAACAAAATCAAGACTTGAGTATTAGTGCCTAGCACCCCTATCTCCTTTTATGCAATTTCTCCAGCCCAGTATTTCTTTCTCTAGTAAATTTCCTTTCTACTTTTTCCAATTCCTATTCACATTACCCTCAGGAAAATCTAGAAACTTACAGGCAGCTTGAGAGCATGTACCTTCCCTCCATTCCCAGAACAGTGCTCAAACCAAGTAACAGGCTGGGCAGACCCAGAGCACCGTGGGCTCAGCACAGGCACCACGGCAGGCTTACCAATTGGCCCAGCTGGGCTGAAGGACCACAGCCAACCCAGCCCCAGCTGGGAGGGGAGAGGAGCATTTGAAAAGGAAAAGATAGAGCCAATTATCCCGTGGCTGTGTCTGGAGAAGAATTTCATTTTCTTATGAAATCTAAAATAATATACACATTTTAAATTAAGAGGAAATTACAACTTTTGGAAAAAATCAGGGTTTAGTTACTGATGACATTTACATTCTAAACATCAAATAATATACTACAATGCACATTTATACATTTGTAAATATGCTAAAATATTATTTAATTTAGATAATATATAAGTTTGAATGTGTTTATTTTCATTTCATAAAGTTTATTTTCAGCATTGCAAAGATTTAAGTTTACAGATCCAATTAGGAAATATTATTTTCTTCCAAAGTTCTATTCCTTCAGTCTTGGAAAAACATTTTTTTTCCTAGATCTAGAACTTTTAAGATTATATTTTGTTTTTAAATAAATTGTATTGTGTATATTTAAGGTATATGACATAATGTTATGGGATATATATATAGATAGTTAAAAGGTTACTATAGTGAAACAAACCAACGTACTTACCATCCTACAACAGGGGTCCCAACCCCCAGGCCACGGACTGGACCATGGATCAGGTGGCACAGCAGGAGGTAAGCAGCTGGTGAGCAAGCATTACTACCTGACCTCCTGTCAGATCAGCGGCAGCATTAGATTCTCATAGGAGCAGGAACCCTATTGTGAACTGCGCATGCAAAGGATACAGGTTGCATGCTCCTTATGAGAATCTAATTCCTGATGTCTGAGGTAGAACAGTTTCATTCCAAAACTATCCCCTCATCCCCCACCCCCAATCTGTAGAAAAACTGTCTTCCATGAAACTGGTTATTGGTGCCAAAAAGGTTTGGGACTGCTGTCCTACATAGTTATCCACTCTTTTTTGCTTTTGTGGCACAAGTAGCTAAAATCTACTCACTTATTTACCATGAATCCTATAAATAGCACAATTTTTTTTAACCTATATTCCTAGTGCACATCAGATCTCTGGACTTGTTCTCTTGCATATCTGCTACATTGTATCCTCTGACCAACAGCTCCCAGTTTCCTCCCCACCCTCCCACAACTGCACCTCCACTACACACGAGAATTTGTTTAGTTCTTTTGTTGAGATAAAAGTAAAAGAATATGCAAATACCTTAGCATAGAAAGGTAAATATGGGGTTGGCCCGGTGGCTTACGCATGTAATCCCAACACTTTGGGAGGCTGAGGCAGGTGGATCATTTGAGGTCAGGAGTTCAAGACCAGCCTGGTCTACATAGTGAAACCCCATCTCTACTAAAAATACAAAAATTAGCTGGGCGGTAGTGGCCTGCACCTGTAATCCCAGCTACTTGGGAGGCTGAGGCAGGAGAATCGCTTGAGCCTGGGAGGCGGAGATTGCAGTGAGCTGAGATCACGCGACTGCACTCCAGCCTGGGCAACAGAGCAAGACTCCATCTCAAAAAAAAAAAAAAAGGTAAATATGTGTTCTTATCTTTCAAAACCATGCTCAAAACATTTAACGTATCATTTGAAAAGCTGCAAATAGTTGAATATAATATTTTTTTCGGGGACTATTCAAAATATAAATTACTCATTTTCTTATTTCTCCAGAATAAACATATAATAGTTTTCTAAAAATTGAATGGCTTCAACAGTCTCAAATAGTTTAGCTGTAAGACCACCTGTAACCCAGGAGAATGGAATATATAATTTTTAAAATCCTGTCCATTCTAAAATTTCCATCATCTAGAATTCTATACTACCTCTTAGTTCCTTGCCCAGAGACTAAAGAAAGTAAAAATGAGTAAACCTCAAGCTTTGCGGGACTGCTAATTAAAAGAAGAACAAGAAAGGAAAGACAATAACTTACAGCTCAGAGGTTACTCGGTCCTGGAATGAATCTGCTGGGATCCAGTTTGAGCCTTTTAGAAATATGGGAAATCCATTAATTTTGAAATAGAAACTCAAACCAGGAGACCCTTTTATAGGCTCTTCTATAAGTTCCACTGTCCTAAAATAAACCTGCAATGAACAGAATTAAATGATGAATATCAAATTTAAACATAAGCAAAATAGTTTTTTTTAAAAAAGAAGCAGACCTTTTTGAAAAACTACATTCAGTAGTTTAATGCTAATTTTCCTATTTACTATGAAGCACATAATGTGGAAATGCACATTTCAGGAATATACACATATAAATTATTGCTAGCATCCGTTATTTCTCTTTTAAAAGAGAAATATAGAAACCACTAAAGAGCTACTGTAGTCTTCCACATGAAATAGGCATTTGTGATAACATCAAAAAAGACAATTTGAAGATAACATTTCTAAATTAAAACAAAAACATGCTATTTCAAAAAAATAGAAAAAAATGCTGTCTTTGAAAAACACATTCTCATTTCAGTGTTGTTAAAAGGTAGCCAAACATGCATCTTAGAATCAAATGTTATAACTTAACAACTTTGTAATCTTAATAACACATTACCATAAAATCACTTTGTTTAATGGGTAATTTAATCCTAATTACACATTAAACTCAATGTTTGAGCATGCTCCGGTTTCTTGACTGGAGATGTACATGGTGTTCTAATGGAAGTAGATGCAGCAGGATCACGCAGTCTGTGCTATTGGTGCTCTGGAGAGGAAGCAGAGGCTCCATCCTAGTGACAGCCTAGCCAGGTTTTCCCCCAGTTAAGCATGGGCAGCAAGACCCCAGATAGAGAAGCTTTGACATTTTTATCAAAATCTTTATTCTTGCCAGCCATAAATTGGATCAAGTTTATATAAGATTTTATACCAATAAAGCCTAGCCTTAAGCCAAAAGCACACATTTCTCTAACTTAAAAAATCAGTGAATGAATTAGTCAAATTATTTCATGTAATAAAAGTGTCCACCATTCTCCTGCTTCCTGACTCCTGACTTTATTTATATGAAATGACAAAAGATCTCAGAATTAACTTTACAAGAAGATACAGAATATGTCCTGGATAAGGAGGATCTTGACACGCGATGATCACTCCTGCTTCAGGGTTGCAAAATGTCAAGAATGCACAGTGATTTTCAGAGGTGACTTTTAAAACACCATGATGGTGGGTTCCAATATCTAGAACAGTGCATGGTTCTTTAAGTGTGGCCTGGGGACTCCAGGAGGTCCGTTGGAGACTGTCAGTGTGTCCTTGACTTTACTTAGAGTAAAACTAAAACATTATTTGCCTTTATCTCTCTCAGTCTCTGAGTGTCAGTGGAATTTTCCAGAGACTACATGATGTGTGCCTACTTCATCACTCTGACAGCTAATGGAATGTGTGCTGTGTATTCCATTGTGATGTAGCTCTGCGGCAGAGGTTTATGGTATGAAGCAGTGCATTTTCAGAGATTAACTCAGTTTGTTCTCAGTACTTTTACTGTGCTCTTACTATTAATAGCTGTCTTTGATTATTCCTGCTGTAATCTCTGTACCCTCATTGTTGTTCAATAAATTCTTACTTTGAACCCCAAAGTTTCCCTTGCAACCTACACAGGAGCACAAAAGGAGTAGGTACTACTTATTCCTTTGTTTCACAGCAATATTTTTAAGTTTTCAAATAAAAACAAATTTTAATTTTAATTGAAACTCATTTTACACTTTAATAATATTTTATCTTGTTCTAAAAGAAAATTTATTTATAATACTTTTTTCTAATTTAGGGATGAATTGTCAAAATGGGATTAGAAGGCTTACCTTCTCACCAGCCTGGCCAACATGGTGAAATCCTATCTCTACTAAAAATACAAAAATTAGCTGGGTGTGGTGGTGTATGCCCATAATCCCAGCTACTTGGGAGGCTGAGGCAGGAGAATCACTTGAATCCGGGGGGCAGAGTTTGCAGTGAGCCAAGATTATGCCATTGCACTCCAGCCTGGGCTACAGAACAAGACTCCGTCTTGAAAAAAAAAAAGAAGGCTTACCTTCTCAACCTATAACTGCACTATCTGTCTATATCTGAGGATGCTGAAAAAAGTGAAACTGACATATCAGACAGTCTTTTGACTCATGGAAGGGAAGAATCTACTCTAAACAAACTGGGTAAAATTATGAATAAGAAGTGAAATTATGATGAAAGCCACCTTTCTCTTGACTTTATGGATGTTAATAACTTACCTTTTTGTGCGTTATGCAATGGAACATTTAAAAATAATATTTATGGTGCCAGTTAAGTTGTAGTGTCTCATTGAGACAAATCATTCACAGTATGAAGAAAAGAGAATTGAATATTTAAACTTATACATGATAAGCTCATTAAAAGTCAAACAGTGTTTATTACATCTTTTCAAACCAGACATGAAAAAACCCAGTGAAGCATCTTACAGGGTTAGTTATGCACCCCTGGCTGGAGAAGTACACATACTAGCTGAGAGATAGTTGTACTGTTGACATTGCAGAATGCTTACTAGATGAAAAGTTAGTCGAGGAAATAACAGCACTGCCACTTTGCAATGACAGAGTAACTCGTCCAATTAAGAGATTTGACTGCAATATGAAGACTGGCCTGATATCTCATCTGAAATAATCATACTTTTGCTTTACAAATGAGTGAATCTCCAGATGTAGATGGACTTGCCAGTTTGCCTGTATTTGTCTGTTATCAGCATGATAAATCATCAAAAAACTTCTTTTCTGTGAATTTTTGGCAACAATATACAAGAGGTGCTGAAATATTCAAAGTACTAAATAATTTTTTGAATAATATCCTGTAATTACTGTGTTAACATTTGCACTGACGTTACAAAAGCAGTGGTGGGTTAACACTGCCGGTGCCTTAGCAGGAATCAAGGCAGTAGCTCCAAACTGCTAGTAGTCGTTACATCTTTCACCTTCATGCATTAGCAGCAGGAAAATGAAAAAAACCAGTTTCACTTAAAACTGTCCTTGATAAAGCAGTAAACATTAATTTCATTAAATCCCAACCCTCAGTATGCATCATTTTAATATCCTGCATTATGAAATGAGCAATATCCATAAAGCACCATTCACAATAGATAGCTGGAGGAAAAGCCTCTGGGCCATTAATAGAGTTGCATGTAAGCTGAATTGGCCTTGTTCACGACACTCCATTTTTACTTGATAGAAGGACTGACAGACAAACGATGGTTATTCAGACTTGGATACCTGGCAGACATTCTCTAGAAAATGAATGGAGTGAGCCTATCATTTCAAGAAAAACAACTAGCAGTATTTGTGGCCAAGGATAAAATTCAAACTTTCAAGTAAAAATTGGGATTAGGGAAAACTTGTATCTACTACCTCACGGTAGTAGATACTACTTAAATACTTAAAAACTTTTTAGATGACATCAGTGGTGATATTAACAAATGTGATATTATAAAAGGAAATGTTTCAACATTTGGAAGATCTGTAACTCTCAAGAAACAAACATTTTCCAATAACCAATGCATTATATTACAATATCACGTAATATGGGTAAAGAATTCACACAAAGTGCAAGATAGACCAATGAATTTTAATGTAACAGAGAACAAAAAGTTTAAGAAACTATCATTTCTTAAAAGAAAACTATCATTGGTTAAAAGAAAATCCACAATTTATCTGAAAAGACTATTTTTTCCCTTTTCCAAGTACATCTGTGTGAGGTCAGATTTCCTTAATCTGTTTCAACCGAAAAAACATATTGCAAATTGACTGAAGGCAGATACAGATGAGAATCCCTATGTCTCCTACTAAACAAGACGTTAAAGTGACTTGCTAACATGTAAAACTGTCATTATTTCCATTGGTTTTTTTGGTCAATATATTTTTTATAAAATAAGTCATATATAAAAACAGTCATATGTGCCATGGTTTATTATGGTTATTTAAAATGAATAAGTAAATACTTAATTCTCAGTTTTAATATTTAATATGGTAAATATCGGTACATATAACCCATATAAACAAAAGCATGTTGGGGTTTTCAATAACTTTTGTAAGTATAATGCAGTGCTGAGTCCAGAAAAATTTGAGAATCACTACTGCAGAAAATAGAATTTATTTGTTTCTTAATATACATTAATGCTACAAATTGTATTAACTATACAACATAACATTTTCCAGAATATTTTTCCTTTCTGTGCAAATGTTCTTATAAAAAGACATCTCTCCCTATCCCCCAACTCTTGCAATAACAAGTTATGACTGGGGTGACAATAAACCCAAACCACCTGACAGTGCCTCAGAGGTGAAGTAGTAATTACCAGCCACCTTTCCCTCTGGGCATTCTTTCACAAGTGAAAGGCTCCCGCTTCTATGATAAGTGTCAGTAATTTTCCACGTCCTCTGGCAGTCTTGATAGTCACATAAAAGCCTTCTTCTACAACAGGTATTTTACTTCAGAGAAAATAATGGGTTCTAAAAGATTTCTTGAAAAGACCCTTGAGTAACACATATTTGCATCCAAAGTAAATATATAATCTTCATATGAGACTAAAATTTTTTAAACAGTCCAACAAAGCAAATTATTGTCTAACAGTAGGAAAAAGGTATAAATACCTAAGAAACTAAAAAATGTGTAAGTCAGGCAGTTAGAAAATTAAAAATTTTAACTTCTAAATTTTTATCTATTTTTGAAGTTTCTATTCCTCACTAGATCAGTGTTTTTACTAGCTTCAAAAAGATTTCATTTTCAAAATAGAAGGATTAACTTTAAAAGTGCAGGATAGTTGAATGCATTCTTTCAAACAAGAATTAAGGATATCTGAACTAAAGGGCCTAAGAGGTACGTGACTGATAAATACGGTACTCCTCAAATTTCTTTCTCTGGCAGACCAAACAGATGATATGTAATGAATCATTGATTCACAAACCCAAGGCTGCTTCTCAGCTGTTTGTATCAGATACTTAAAAAGCTGTAATAGCATCACTAGATTTTCAAAAGGGCAATTTTCTTCTTAAAAAGAAACCCACTTATTTCTAAACATTGTCAAATGTCAAACCTGCTAAAATCCTTTTACATGTATTTTAAGAGACAACCAAACACTGCATTTCTGTCTTTGTTCTGAAAGTGCTCCAGCATGTAAAAGTATTGAGAAAACAAGCTCTGGGTCTCCACAAATAGCTCTTGTCAAACAGGTCTGTGCAGGATGACACAAGAGACATTCTTTGTCGTGCCCTTGCAATTTGCAGACAGCACAACCAGAAGTTAACAGATTAACATTGACATCGGCACAGTTATGCATCCTTGTAGCCAGATGTGTATCTAGTATATCTGACACCAGATAGGATCACTTTTTAAGACCTCCTCTTCCATATGATAAAGTTATTTTCAATAGAAGTAATGAAATGAAATGAATAATGATAATGTCCAGAAAAGAATGTAGACATTAAAAATTTTCTTTCCCTGAACTTTGTATAATCATGCCAGTTTTTTAAAAAAGTAAAACAAATATTAGCGTACAAAAAAGGAAAAGTTAATAGATTCAAGTTTTGATTATATTAATATATTTAATAAAATTATAAACAAAGGGAATAACATATATAATGGTGTGCTATAGTAAGAAATAATAATATTTGCTATTTTCAGCCTTACCTTCTAAAAATCTGTCAACAACTTTCTCAAAATTGATCTTCTTTGGACATACATGTTCAAAAAAGGGTATAGCCAGCTCTTTTGATTTATTTGTCATAGCTGATGGAAAAACACCTTTTATTAATTTTAACTCAGAAATGTTCTTCCAGATGAGGCCAGAGATATGCAAATATTTTAGAAAAGTATTAAACATAATAAGTTTGGTAGAGATTCATAATAATCCCACATCACATTAAACTCCAAAAAAATGCAGTCATATCCATGCCTTTGTTCTTTTGACTTTCATTCAAACAACTTACAAATGCCTCTGAGGTATAAAAAAAAAAATCCCACTTCTCAAGTATTTCTTCTGTAAAATCAGAGAAAATGGCTAAATGATTGTGAACACAGATACTATTTGATTAATTGCTGTAGAACAAGTGTCCAGTTCTCAGGGACAACAATTGGGGCGTTTGGCATTGCTATGTGGATTTCTCTGAGCAATGGAAAACCAGCAACTCTTTGTTGTTTCTCCTGGCACTCTCCTTCAAAATTTGATTCTTTTTTCTATGTAAATGTTGATTTCCTTATATTTTGTTGTTGCACAGTAAATAGGCTTCACCAAAATTTCTGTGCACTTATCTTCAAAGAAGAATTTTAAAGTTTGGTATTTCACTGTACATTGTTCAAGATGGAGTCTATTTGCAAATATTTTTGTATCTGATTAATGTCATCTAAAACTATACCAGAAAAAAGATAATTCCAGAGAGAAAACCGCACACAGCAGAGAGAAATGTCTGAGCTGATTCACGTGTCCACATTTTCTTTGGATTACATGGTACTTCAGAGTTGAGATTAACTTTTCAAAATTTTTCTACTGTGGCCCAGCTTCATAATGAACCTTCCATCTTGTCTAGGAAAGCTTTTCTGCAGCTTTTCCCATCAATGAGGTGAGATGAGAAAGAATGAATACAATTTGTCCAAAGTTCTAAAAAAAAAAAATCACACAGGAAAAAAAAAGTTTCCAAAAAAGCAAATTCCACAAGGCTCAGAGAATAATTTCCAAGAGGCTGAAATAAAATTTTGGATTAATTTCTTTGATTTTTGCATGAACTCCACAGTGAATACTGGCCACATATGCAGCATCTTTTATCCTGGCCCATAGCAGAGGTTTATGAAATAATAATCCCATTCCTTGAAGCTATTTTCTGTGCATTCTGCAGCAGGTGTTCTGGAAATATGAGAATGACTCCTTTATCTCCATTCTACTACCTTCTCTATGACCAGTTCACACGTTTGATCTCTGTTTCCAGAAAGGTAAGAATGACTTCTTTATTTCCACTCTGCCACCTTCAATATAGGCCTATCTGACCAATTCACACATTTGATCTCTGTTTAAAGTATCCAGAGTGCTGTCAAAAAGAATTCCAGCCAGGCAGTGGCTCATGCCTATAACCTCAACACTTTGGGAGGCTGAAGTGGGAGGATTGCTTGAGGACAGGGGTGTGAGACCAGCCTGGGCAACATGGCAGGCTGTGTTGCAACACCCACTTAGTGTCTGCACCTAAGGCTAACTGCTCCCCATCTCTAGAAAAATAAAATAGGCAAGGCATGGTAGCATGTGCCTGTAGTAGTCCTAGCTACTCAGGAGGATAAGGTAGGAGGATCACTGGGGCCCAGAAGTTCAAAGCTGCAGTGAGCTATGAGCAGCCTGGGTGACAGAGTGAGCCCCTGTCTCTAAAAAGAACAAAATAATAATAATAATTCTAAAGTGTTTTTTTCGTATCTGCCACCCCCTACTAAAGCATACCACTGATGTCATGTTTTACTTTGACTCTTTCTTTAGTTTTAAAACAACAAATTTAAAAGAATAAATTTCAATTCTAAAGACACTATTAAAATTAGTAGAATATACTTCATACATGAACTAAAATATGCACTTACCAAGCAAAATATTACACATTACACCTCAGAGTCCATAGCTTTCTCAACTGTAAATTTAAAGCATAAAAATAACTCCAAGAGATCACATCGAATTGAAGTAACTTATGTTGAGTTTCTCCTTTTTTATAATCACTGTGCTATTGTTGTTTATTTCTAATCTGCAATGCTTTTAAATGCAGGCATGTATAGGACAGGGAATGGAGGCACAAACTGTGTTCAAAACAAGCTCATACAATTCCAAACTGTTATAAATTTGCTGTCAAAATGACTGTATGAAGCTGAATCTTCATGTATCCGGGAATGACTGTATAACTAAGAGTACTCCAGGCCAGGTGCAGTGGCTCACGCCTGTAATCCTAGCACTTTGGGAGGCAGAAGCGGGTGGATCACCTGAGGTCGGGAGTTTGAGACTAGCCTGACCAACATGGAGAAACCCCCATCTCTACTAAAAATACAAAAATTAGCCGGGCATGGTGGTGCGTGCCTGCAATCCCAGCTACTCAGGAGGCTGAGGCAGAATAATCGCTTGAACCTGGGAGGCAGAAGTTGCAGTGAGCCGAGATCACGCCATTGCACTCCAGCCTAGGTAAAAAAAGACAACTCTGTCTCAAAAAAAAAAAAAAAAAAAAAAAGTACTCCAAATTAACTTTCATGTAGAATATAATGTCTATTAGAGGACTGGTAATAAAAATGTGCCAAATCTAAGCATACATGTATATTATTAACATTCAAGAGTAACCAAACACATAGTTAAAACTTAGACCAACATATGATTGGTGGAGGGGGAGGGTAGGAGAAGTATTCTATCACTGGCATTATTTATTAATAGGATTGCCAGTATATAGTAATAATGAAAAACAGGCCAATCTATAGTCTACACACAATTCACCCACTTACTGTCTGCACCTAGGGCTAACTGCTCCCAAGGCCCACCTGGAGAAGTCACTGCCTATAGCCATCTTGGAAATATTTAATAAAACTTCTGACAAGAATAAGGCCAAAAGGACAGTGTACTGGGTTGAACAGTGTCCCCCTAAAATTCATGTCCACCCAAAAATACAACCTTATTTGGAAATAAAGTCTTCGCAAATATATTTAGTTTAGTTAAAATGAGGTCATACTGGGCCCTAACCCAATGGCTGGTGTAGTTATAAGAAAAGGAAACAAGAGACACACACAAGGAGAAAGCTATATGATGGTGGAGACAGAGATCAGAGTGATGCATCTACAAGCCAAGGATTGCCAGCAATGATGAGAAGCTGGAAGGGGCAAGGAAGAATTCTTTCCCAGAGCCTTCGGAAGGAACACAGCTCTGCCGACACCTTGATTTTGGACTCCAGCCTCCAAGACTGTGAGAAAATAAATTTTAAGATACTCAGTTTATAGTAATTTGTAATAATAGACCTAGAAACCTAATACAGAAAGAGACACACTTCATAATCTCTGTGCCCTCTCAATACAAAAATACACCTTGATTATTCCTAATTCCATATTCTTTGGCTATGTACTTTTAAGGTCTTTAGAGAGCCAAGAGTAGCACTTAGAAAAAATTCCACTAGTATTATGTTGGTTTTTTGCCCTGTGCAATTTGCAAAGATGAAGACAGGAATTTAAGAAACAAAGAACAAAGTGACATTAAAAAAGAAAAAAAAAACTGAAAAAGAAAAAAAAATCCCAATTGTTTTTCTAATTGGAGTAGCCATGGACAATCATTCACCTCCTCTGGCTTGGGAACTATGAAATACAAGTTTTAATTGATTGTAGAGTACTTATTATTACATCTATTTTCCTACAATAATTTAATTGGAGAATCTTGATCCCAGGAGCAAACGTACACAGCAACAGCCTTCTGCTGCTTTTAGCAAAACAATACCTTATACATAGAATACTTGGGAAATTCTTATAAAATAAATTAGGTGTAAGAGAAATATCAACTAATTGGTTTCCTGTTTTTCCATAAAGGCAAGCCATAATAAGCATTCAAAAATATGTATTAGTTCATTAAAACACGTTACCTAGTCAATTCAGTACAATCAATTAGTAGGATAAAAACACTCAGTTAACCTGGGCAGAAAATGGCAAAAACTGATTGGTCAGATTTTTTATTCCATTTACCCAGAGTATCCTCTACCATTCCCACTTATAGACAAAACTTTTTCTTTTGTTAAAAAATCAATTTGGTTTCCCAAACTGATAAAGCTAACTCTCCCAGACTCACATTCTAAGGTCCCTCAGGCAATGATTTATTTGGCAGAATTTATGATATCCCAACATTTATTTTTTATTTTGTTATTTATTAATGTTTAAATTGCCTGTTGATATTTTCCCTATATTACCTCCCTTCTTGCTTAAACCATTTGCCCCAATGTCACTCAACATAAGAAAATTCTCAGTCATCAAGATATTCTGCCATGTTCACAAAGAAATGTAGTCGGCCCTTTCCTCTCTCTCAAGTGTCTGCATTCTTTTCATGATTCCATACATTTCTGCTGTATGGGCTGCATTCAAAATCTGTAACTTCCCCAGGACCTTTTGTCTGAGTCAGATATGCTGCTGTCTCCTGATATACTCAGTTAAAAAAAAAAAAAAAATCCTAAACACGTTTCTAAGCTCAGTAGAAGAGGAGAGGCATGAAACAAAGATATAAAACTAAAGCAAGATGGATTTCAATGAGGTATATTTAAAACAGAATTATTTTTGCATAAAGCAAGCCCAGGGTAACAATAAACAAGAGCAATAGAGGTGAAATAAGGAGGGGCTGGTGATGAGAAAACAGTGTTCAATGTCCTGTCTGACACAGTACCAAGTGCTGGCGAGCATGAGGAGCCTAGGCAAGTCTCATATAACCACTTTGGATGGCAGTTTAGCATAATCTACAAAGCTGAACTCATGCATCCTCCATAATCATGCCATTCCACTCCCAGCAGACATGCCGTTGGGGGCATATGTGCTCCGAGTGTTATATCAGTAACGTTCACAGCAGCATTACTTGGAAGAGCCAAAACTGGCAACTACTCAAATTGCAACAGCAAAATGTGTAGTATAATAAAATTTTATACAACTTAAATAGACAAACTTACAGTTACACAGAACAATAAACAGCAGTCCCCCCTTATCTGCAGGGGATACGCTCCAAGACCCCCAGTAGGTGCCTGAAACTGCAGATAGTACCGAACCCCATATATACTATGACTTTTTCCATCTGATAAAGGAGAAGGCTGCTGAGCGACTAACAGGTGGATAATGTATACAGCAAGGATATGCTCAACAAAGCGATGATTCATGTCCTGGACAAGACAGGGCAGGACAGCACGAGATGCCATCATGCTACACAGAACAGTGAGCAATTTAAAACTCATGAATTGCTTATTTCTGGAGTTTTCCATTTACTATTTTCAGACCACAGTTGACCATGGGTAACTGAAACCACAGATAAGGAGGCACTACTGTACCTAAATGTCAAAAACATAATGCTGAGCCAAATTAGCCACACACTAAAAAATACATGCTATATGGTTCCATGTACATAAAATTCAAAAAGAGACAAAAGTAACCTAGTGATGGATGTCAGGATAGTGGATCTTTGGGAAGGAAACAGGGGTCATTACTGGGGAGGCTCGCAGAAGGGAGGGGAGAGTTTGAGGTGTGAAGTGCTAGTAATTAATGTTCTGTTTCTTGAACATGTTGACAGTTACCTGAGTGTTCATTTTCTCATAATTCATTAAGCTTTTCACTTATGGCTTGTGTATTTTTCTGTATGTGTTATATTTCACAATACATAAAAAATAAAATGTTGTTTGACCAAAACTCCCTAGCTTTCTTTCTCAGGCTTACTTTTTCACCCTAAAACTCCACTGACAAAAGTGTTTGCAAGTCTTATAGAAAGAAAATATACTTTAAATGGTCCTAGAGACCTTCAAAATTACCTCCATCCTCAAGCTGCATCCTTTCCTCCCATGTGTTATCTTTCACCACTATTACAACGAAAACAGAGCCCCCCATCCCAAAGTGAATCCATCCTCTTCTTATCTCCTACGTCCCAGAGACCTTGCCCTCTCAACTACCTCCCTGCTTTCTAACTCTTTTTAGTCTTTCCCTCGCTACTGGCCCCTTTCCATCAGGATTTTGCTGTTGCTTTCCATTCTCTTAATGGTATCCTTTTCTATGTTGAAATCATTGCAAACTTGTAATAAAGTTACAACAATAATACAAAGAACTCCTATATATAATACAAAGAATCCAGAGACCCCCCCCATTCAAGTTTTCATCAGTTGCCCCAATAACATTATGACAAAAAAGATCACTGCACTGCACCCAGTTCGTACATAGTCTCTTCCACTGTAGGACAGTTCCTCAATCTTTCCTTGACATTTTTGAAGATTATAGTAGATTGAAGACTGAAGACTGAAGGCCCTTGTGTCCTTTCAATGTGTCACATTATTATTGAGTACCTCCTTACTTCCTGGAACAGCAAGATATTTCAGGCTCCAGCTCGAGAATCAGTCATTTCTCCAAAGAGCCCTGATTGCTTTCAGCACAGAGTGGTATTCCAAATCAAGATATGGATCCTAAATCCACTCACTGCTACTAGAGAGCCACTCTTCCCAGGCGCTCTGAGAAAGGATTAGGAAATGTGTGAAAAGAGCTAGGAAATGTGTGTGTGTGTGTGTGTCTACCCACACATACACATGCATTTACAAAGACATTTATTTCTCTGTCTACACATACTGAAAATCATAACTTCATACTATTAGCTCCAATTTGAATCCACTGTAGCTTTCCCCCCTTCTATGTTGATACCACCTTTCTCCATTCATGAAAAGGCTGGCTTCCACCACTTCAATATATTTACTTATTTGTTCAGTTGCCTATGTGAAGCCAATCTGATCCCAACTGGCCACCATTACCACCTGGTCTAAGCATAGTTTCCAATCAGACACTTTCAGAAGAGTTGCCTATATTCACCGTCTTTACTTCCATACCTTGAGTCATTCCTCAACCCACTACAATTTGATTTCCATGCTGATCAAGGTGACCAGTAATCTCCTTGCCACCAAATCTAAAGAATCTTTCTCAATTCTTTTCTAACTTGAACTCCCTTGCAGCATTCAACACTCTGAACATTCTTTGCTTCTTAAAACACTCTTTCCCTCTGGTTTCTGTGACTCCCCACTCAAATTGGTTTTCCCTCCACCTCGTCAACCATTCCTTCTTAGATTCTTCTACTGGCTTCTCCCCAAACCCCAACCTTACTAATTATGACTGCCTGGGGTTCTGTCCTAGCTCTTTTCTCTGTGCCATCCCTGAGGTATTTCATCCGCTACCATGGCTACAATTATCTACATTCTGCTAACTTACACATCTATATCCTTAACCCACATGCAATCCCTAAGCTTAAGATCTATCTAATGAAACACCTATCAAATATTATTCCTTGGGTGTCTCTCAATCACCCCACACAAAACACATCTAACACTGAAATAATTTCCACCCAACCCTTTCCCCCAAACCTTCTCTTCTTTCTGAGTAATGTAACTCAATGAACAGAGTTGCCCTGCCTGTTCAGAGGCTGCCTGTTCAGCAGCCCAAACCAGCAGCTGAGGAACCATTCTTAACTCCTTCTTTTTTCCCACCCCCACATCATCAAGCCTGCTGAGGTTATATCCTAAATCTCTTTCAGATTTATTTTCTCAGCAGTTCTGTAGACCAACCAATCCTCATTTTTTGTCTGAATCACCACCACAGTCTTCTAACTGGTCCCCTACTCTTGCCATTCTTCCAATCTGATCTACACAATCTTTGTAAAATATGCATATAATCCTTACCCCCTCCTTAAAATCCTTCCAAGAATCCTGGCAGCACTCAGGACAGTGCTTCTTCCTTCACGTGGCTCACTAGGCCCTGCAGGACCTTGTCCTAGCTACTTTTACAACACCATCTCTTGTTCTTCAACTTCAAACTCAACCACAACTGCATTGAAATTTCTTTCACTTCTGCAAACACACAACATCCTTTCTAGTCCTTGGGCCTTCACGTTCTTTTCCCTCCGCCTCTTTGCTACATTACTTGGCCAAATTCTACTTATCCCTCAGGACACAGGCTCTGGGAATCTTCCCAGAATGCCCCTGCTCTGCACTTCCATGGCACTCTCTACATCTCTAGAGTGCTAATATATTCCAATGGCTCATTTAATGATTGAACTTCCCAATCAGATCATTAGTTCTACTAAGGTCTCAGAGAGAAACAGAAACAGTGTCTTATGTCACAGCTCTATCACCAGCACCTAGCAAAATAGCCAAAACACAGTAGGTGTGCCCTAAGTATTTACTGAATGAATCAGCCTCAAAAATAGCAACTCTACGGCAGCCACAGCCAAAGAGCACATTTCACACACATGCATTAACTCAAGGTGTGGGGCAGTTAAACATCCTCCTTCACTCCTGTTGCTGCTCGATTCAAAGGCTGGCATCTTTATGTGTAATGAACAATAATACAGTCATATTAGCCTGAATGTAAAAGAATTATTTCCCTTAGAAAAAGACAGAAGTTCCTCTTCTTTCTCTGTAGTAAGTTGGAATGACTCATTATTTTTTACATTTTCATGAAAACAACACACAACAAACTCACTGTGTGAGACAGCACACATCCTCTCAGCCAAGAGGGGTACGATAAGAGTGAATGCTTTGGCCCTTAAGACGGGTCCAGGATGTTCTCCCTGTACATAACTCTGTGCATGTGTGCGTGCGTGCGCACACACACACACACAAACACACATACACTCTCTTCCCCTCTCACACACACATACACACTCTCTCTCCCCTCCCCCCTTACACACACACACACACACACACATTCACAGTGTCTCAGAAAATACACAGCATGATTGAACAAAAGAAAAACAGAAAATGTACTCCTGAAGGGCATATCTCCATCCTCAGCATGTTGTCTGGCCCACAGGAGAGGAAATACCAAATGTAAGAGGTGACACCAGCCAACTGTAAACACCGAAGCTGGTGTCTGGGAGAGGAGGAGATCTTTGAAGATGGTTAATACCATTTCTACTAACTATATGCCATGACTCTTATAAGCCAGATCCAAGCCATCTCGTTCTTATTGTCCCTATTTTACATATTTTGAGATTAAGTAAGTAGCCTATAGCTAATAAATAACAAAGTGCAGTTCTTTCCAATTCCTAGTGCTATATCCTAAAATGGGTAAAACTGAAAAATCAGAAAACACCAGTAGAAGCACCTTATTCAGAAAAATGAAGAAGAATGTCAGAGGAAATAAATAAAAGTTAAAAATGGTTGGTTCTGGGGAGTAGGAAGTAAGAATAGGAAGTGATGGGCAAGAGGTCTTATTTTTCATATAAACTTACTAGTAATATTTGAGTTTTAAAATTACACATGTATTATTTTGATATAAGGTACAATTTTAAATCATAGCAGGAGACTACTTATTGACAAAATAATATCTAAAGTATGATCCATTTAAAAATATAAGGCCGGGCGCAGTGGCTCACGCCTGTAATCCCAGCACTCTGGGAGGCCAAGGCAGTAGATCACTTGATATCAGGAATTCAAGACCAGCCTGGTCAACATGGTGAAACCCCATCTCTACTAAAAATACAAAAGTTAGCTGGGCGTGGTGGCGGGTGCCTGTAATCCCAGCTACTTGGGAGACTGAGGCAGGAGAATTGCTTGAACCCAGGAGGTGGAGGTTGCAGTGAGCCAAGATTGCACCATTGCACTCCAGCCTGAGTGACAGAGCAAGACTCTGTCTCAAAAAAAAAAATATATATATATATGTGTGTGTGTATATATATGTATGTATATATACACACATAGAGAGAGAAGCTTTTGAATGCTGTTACTAAAGATGATCTCTGATGGGTGGGGACACAAGAGTTTTGACGGTTTCTTCTTTTCCCATGAAGATCTGTATTACTATTTTTAAAAGAAATAAAATTATTTCACAAAATATTTTAAATTACTTACTTACCTTAGCTGATTTTTCAATATTTAAGCCTCCATCCAGTTCAAAAAGAACAGTCATGTTGTACCCAGTCTGGTTTCCATGTCCATGAGGCCACCAAGTTTCTACAGTAATATTCTTTTAAGAAAATTAAAAAGTCACTCTAATATGTCATATTTTCAGCAAAAAAGGCTCAAAGCATTACATCAATTTCTCAAATAGTCAAGTACAAAACTCTAGGTTCTAAAACAATGTAAGTCTCCCTACCTATATGATGCCCAATCAGACCAATTCATTGATAATATTTAAAAATCAGCATGCTGGGAATCTAGCATGGATCAATACATCAAAAGCAAAAGGAAAGAACAGAATAACATGAGTGTTCAGAAAAACAACTCTCCCTATCCCTAACACCGAGCTTACATTTATTCCACATTCTTAACACTTAAAATGGGACTCTGAAGTTGACTCTTCTTTCAAGCCAAAAACTAAAAATCATTTTGAGTTCTTACTTTATCTCAACAGCTACTGAATGTTATTTTGCTCCACCTTTTTCAGTACACAATTATCAATTAGAGGAATAGAAAAAAGAAAAAGAAAAGATAAAAATAATCCGTTCTACCTTGATATATGAAAGACCATGAGTTTAGAATTAAAATTATGCATGTAGAATAAGTATCAATAATCAAAATAATTGACAAGTATCAAAAATAACCACTGCTATTTAAATATAATCCATAGAATGTATTTTGGCTTTAGGATACTACAAATACTACAGAAAATTAAAATACAATGATAAAAATAAAATGAGAGAAAGAATTGCCAAATTAATAATATATTCTCTATTTTCTTAATCTTAAAGTTTGGGAAAATCATTCTTTAGCTCATACTCACAGAAAATATATGAGAGACTAAAATAGAGAAGAAAATGACAAATATAAGCAGAGAAAGTAGAATTTTCTTTCATACTTAGTCCCTCCTTTCTAATCATTTCTTTAGCACAGGTATTGCTTTTCATCCAGTGCTTCTCAGGAAGTACCATCATTTACCTTGCTAATGTTCACAAATAGCTCAACAATCCTTTTCCCAGGTTGAAGTTCAATGCTGTATGTCTGTTGTGTTTGCAACTTAGGGATGGCTACGATCACCTGACCACCAACTGGCTTTGAGCTGACAACATCAAATGTAGACTCTATTTCCAGATTCCACTCCTGGGCACTCTTATCTAAAATATAAAAAGAAAAAGAAATATATATATATATATATATATATATATATATATATATATAAAATATGCTAAGCATTATCACTGCATTTCTCAGGATTCATTGAAGGTAAGACTAAAGCAGCTTCAAACCCAGTACGTGCTCCACAATGCTGTCATAATCAAAACTTCGTGGAAATTTTCTTTTAATCTTTAGTTTAATCCTTCATTCTGAAGAAGAATAACAAAAATGATATATTTTACATAGACTTCCACTCTAAAAATGTTATGATTGTAAGTCATAAAAACTTTATGGAGCATAAACAGAAAATGACAAATGGAAAGATAAAATAAATTTTCCAAGAATAATACACATTTGTTCCTTTTTAATTAAGTAAAAATACTTTATAAAGTAAAAAGTAATAGTATTTTACTTTATAATGTAAATGGGTTTCAAAGTTATGTAATAAGGTATAAATTTATATGTATTAAAATTAATCAAATGTGAAAAAATAAAGTTATACTTTAAATGTAGATAATTTATCCAAAAAATATTTCCTGAGGACTTTCTATGTGCCATATACTCCGCTAAGTGATGGGAATTAAATGGTGACCAGGATAAACATGGCCCCTACTCTCATGAACTAAAAGTCTATAGACAAATTCAAAAGCATAATAATATCAGGACAGGAGAAATAAAAGGTTGTCCTGAGAAATAAAAACAGGACATCAGAAAGCACAGCTAATACAGAGAGGGTGAAGGAAGGCTTTCTCTCTTTTCTTTTTCTTTTTTCTTTTTTTTTTTTTTTTGACACAGGTTCTCACTCTGTTGCCCCGGGAGTCGCACAATCATAGCTCACTGTAGCTTTGAACTCCTGGGCTCAAGCAATCCTCCTGCCTCAGACTTCTGAGCAGCTGGCACTATAGGCATGTGCCACCCACCTAGCTAATTTTCTTTTTACTTTTTGTAAAGATGAGGTCTCACTTTGTTGTCCAGGTTAGTCTTGAACTCCTGGCCTCAAGCAATCCTCCAGCCTCCACCTCCCAAAGCACTGGGATTATAGGCATGAGCCACCATGCCTGGCCAAGGAATGCTTTCATTAGAAAGTGGTATCTAGCTGAGACCAGAAGGATGCCTCAGCTAAGTACAGAGGAAGATGATAAGGATTCTGGGCACAGAGAAGCATGTGAAGAAGGCCCATGAGTGAGACAGCAATGCCATAACAAGGAAAACAAGGAACTTGGGCAATAACAAAATTGATGAGGGGGTCAGCATAATTGAAAAGTTGAGCACAGTCCAAATGACACTGGGTCTTTTCGAACAGGTAAGGAGTCTGGCAATTTCACCCCAGATCAATGCGGAGTCATTGAAGATTTTTCATCAAAGAGCATGACCAGATCTGCATTTTATAAGAATTGCTAAGGGTCCCAGCACAGTGATATACAAGGATGAATATGAAAGAAGCAGAAAGATATAAAATCTCTCTGTGTACAAAAAGCCCCAGAAAATGCCACTTGGAAAAGCCAGGAACAGAGAGGAGGCAAAGAAGAGTGTTGATCAGAAAGAAGAGAAAACAAGACCGAAGAGGAGAGTTATAGGGAAAGAAGAAAGATGAGGGATGAACTTTGGGTGCAGAGTTTGGGGTTGTCAGAATGTTTCGAAGAGGTTTTGAAGTAGAGTTTTATATACGTGCAGTATGACTCTGTCCTCCATTTCCTGTCAAATTTACATTGTTTGTATAATGTCTCTGGGTTTGGTTTTGTGTTTAGTTTTTATTTTTAAACAAGATAGAGCACTGGGACAGACTTGGGACAAGAGCTGGGTGGAAAAACAGACCGTTTTTTAAAGTTACGCAGAAGAAACTGGTCATGAGATCTCAAAAAAGCTTGGAGGTACAGGGGGTTAGAGTCAGCAAAAAAAGTTCTCATTCTTTGCTGCCACAGAAAGAAAGGAGAAGAGCAGTGACTGTGCAGAGGCATTTAAGTTTCTATGATTCGTGGCAAAGTATGGAGGGAGTTCCTATTTAGTGGCTTCTATTTTTCTCCAAAGGAAGGGGAGGGAGAAGGCTACTAGCTGAGAAGTATCTTAGAGACCTTTCTCCTACAAATAAAGAAGAGATTAATAATCATGGCTTTGCTGCAAAAGAAAAAAAAAAAGCTAGGTTTCTATGCTGATCAATGACAAAAGACGTTATAACCGGCACTGTTTACAACTGTAGGAGCACACCAGGCCTGTTCTAAAGATGACCCCAGCACAGTTTATCATTCACATCTCCCATCAGCCAAAAGCATAGATTTGATGCACATTGAAGTAAAATTAATCCTGGACTTAAGAACTATTTTTGTTTATTAAGTGATTTATTCTGAGAAATACTAGTCGATGAGCTCTGAGTTAGGTTTGTTCTGATCCAGTTAATTTTGCAGGTTACTTACCGATAGCCTCCAGGTTTTGAATCTATCAGCTGGTAGATCACCTAGTCTACTCGCTCATCAGTGTTTAATTTCCTCTATTCAATAGGTTGTCAAACTATGGTCTTTGGGACAAATCTAGCCCACCTCTTGTTTTTATAAATAAACTTTTATTGGAACACAGATGCTATGGACTAAATGGTGGACTCTTCCCCTAAAATTCTTATGTTGAAGCCCTAACCTCCGGCTTTTTGTGAAGTAATAAGGGTGGGGCAGTAATCTGTTAGGATTGCAGCCTTATAAGAAGAGGAAGAAACAGATATCCGTCTCTCTCTCTACTATGTGAGGACATAGCAAGAAGGCATCTGTCTGCAAGCCAGGAAACGAGCCCTCATTGGAAACCAAATGGGCCAACACCTTTATCTCGGACTTCCCAGCTGCCAGAACTACGAGAAATAAACTTCTGTTATTTAAGCCACTCTGCCTATGGTATTTTCTTAGGGCAGCCAGAGCAGACTAACTTAATAGTCATGCTCATTTGTTTACTTATTGTCTTTGGTTACCTTTGCAATACAACAGTAGAGTTGAGTAGTTGTGACAGATGCCTAAACTATTTTACTATGTGATCCTTAAGAGAAAAAGTTTGCTAATCCCTGCCCTAGAATATTACCCCCAAAAAAGGCCATTCCAACCTTTCTTTAAATATCTCTAATGACAAAAAACCTCTGCCTCACAAAATAGCCTTCCCATTTTTGCCAGGCTTGGCTATTGTAAAGACTCCCTTTACACTGAATTTGAAATATACTTCTCCTTAATATCCAACTAAAGATTTTAGCTCTGTCCTTTGAGCACCTCCTACCAACCAAGCAGGCTCCTGTGTTGTTTCTGTTACTTCGTCTTTAGTAGGAGAATCAGCTGTTAGTGACAGCCTCTGACAGGAAAACAAATAATGCAATCCTCAAAGGTCATCGGCAAAATTCCCCAGTTTCTCTTGCTTTGAACTTGGAAGGTTCTCGAGCAAGTCCGCACTCCTCCAGAGCATCACCCATTAACACCCCTGGGAACTACTAAATGAAAAAACTAAGGTTGTAGAATTAAAAACACAGTATGAAGATCTACAAGCCTACAAAGTTATCACCAGATATACTTAATAACATATTTTTCCCCTCTCCTCTTCTTTCAAATAGAGTAAACCCCTTCCTTCCAGTAGCACATGGAAAAGTAGGTAATTTAGGTTCACAAGGTGCAAAGTCTTAAATAACCAGTAGTTTTCCTGATGTTCTTTGGTCACTCCTTTTCACTTGCTAAATTAAATTTATAAATTGCATAATCCTATTTGTAGTTAAGAAGAACTCCATCTTATAAATTAAGCCCCATTTCTAGAATACAGCTTCCTATCATCTCTCTCCTAGCATTAATAAGTCACCATGTCTTGAAGAACACTTATCATCACCAGCTCTCCTGAAGTAAAATGCAAGATCATTTCAAAAATGGATGAAGTACTGGGGGTGAGGGCAGGAAAGAAGGATTGCTACATCTTCTAGAATCCCCTACAGAGCTCATCCTTCCAATCACACCACCAAGTTCTGCATCCTCTCTTCACTTTGACTAAACAACTCAGCACAAAGAGGACAGGAATTCTTTATCAAAACAGGTGCAAAGGCAATGCTGGCCTGCCCTCTCCACAATTCAAGGCCTTGAGGCCCTCCCTGGCCTGAAGGCTTATTGGTGTCCTCGCTGATGTCCTATGCCCAAGCAGAAGGGATTATGTTCTACAGTTTGTTCATATAACCTCAATCAGGAAGGCAACCCAGAGGATGGTAGAGAATGTGGTTCTGGCCACTAATTCACTTTAAGGTTTTCCCAGAGATGACTCAGTGAGTGTTCTTTAAAAAAAGAAAAAAACAAAGAGTACAATGTGTGTGACCTGGATGGGAATTTGTAGAAAGGTAAACAGCTACATAGCTTAGATTAATGTATACTGCTCCTTCGTTCAGAGTATCACAAGACAACTCTAGCTCGTGTAGATGTGTCCAGTACATCAGCCTTCAAAATCCTCTCAAATACGCCAGCTTCCTCTTATATTCTCATACAGTCTACTCCTTTGTTAAGATGTAGCTGGGCGGGGGGGGTGGACAAAAAGCCAAAAAAAAAAAAAAAAGCTTTATTCAATTGTCTAGGAGAAAAAGGTATAAGGAGAGATATAGAAAGTAGAAAAATAAGAGGACTCAGTTACATTACTTCAAGTTTGTCAAAAAGTAACAGGAAGACATACTCCCAAACTATACGCTGAGCCTTGCTTTAATTGATTGTAATAAAGACTCAAGTATCAGTGTTTTCATCTAGTCATGTGATGTCTAGTTTCAAGAAAAACTGGGTTGTTCCACACTTATACCCTCATTAGGTGGTAATGACTATTCTAACTTACAAACAAAGGAAAAGAACCACAAAATGTTCGAGGTAGAAGAAACTTGGAGATGTTCTCGTCACTTTGCAGATGTTTCTGAGGCCCTGACTGCAGCACTTCCCTCTTGAGCCAGTGGACAGGTCAAGGGTCCAGGTTTCCTAACTCTGGTGCTCTCGACTTTCCATGAGCCTCTGGCAGCAATGCCTACCAAAAGGAATGACACTCACAGGTACACAACGATTGACATTTGTATATGAATAATGAGGAAAAGCAAAAGCAAAGGTACTTTTTGCCTTTCAGAGTCCTAAAGCCAAATGTCGAATATATTCGATGTAAAACAAAGCATTCTGGGGGCACTGTAATAATAAAATCTTAGCCTAAGAGGGTCTCTGTAAAAAAAGAATACTGAAATGGGCCGGGTGTAGTGGCTCATGCCTATAGTCCCAGCACTTTGGTAGGCTGAGGCAGGAGGATCTCTTGAGCCCAGGTGTTTGAGACCAGCCTGGGCTACATAATGAGACCCCATCTCTAAAAATAATTTTAAAATTAGCTGAGTGTGGTGGCACGCCTGTGGTCCCAGCTACTTCAGTGGCTGAGATGAGAGGATCGCTTCAGCCCAGGAGGTCAAGGCTAATGTGAGCTGAGATTGCTCCACTACACTCCAGCCTGTGCAACAGCATGAGACTTTGTCTCAAAGTAAAAAAAGAAAGGACACTGAAATCTACAAACATAGAGAATATGTCTGACCCTCTGCTAAACGTGTATTTATATGATGCCACAGTTCCTGTACTTATCAAAATAGTGTCTTTGTAACCTAAACTAGCTGAAAAGGGCACTAAAATAGTTATGTGAGCATTTGTGTCAAGCAAATGAAATCTATTTCTTGAATAACTACTGTCTGTAAAACCTTGACAGGCATTATAAATTATATCCCAATCCAAAAAGGCAAATATGCTGTCTCTAACTCTCTGAACATATTTAGAAAGATAAAATATACCCAAGTGTCGCAGTTAAGAATACAGGATGGCATCGGGAAGCATAAGGACTAGCAGGGCAGTGAAAGTTCAGAGGCAGGGCACATTCAAGTCAGCAAGGGATGAATCTGCAAACACTGGTAGATGAAAAAGATGCTTCATCTCATTGGGGGGAAAACCTATTCAAAGATAGCTGCCTGGATTAGCTTTGTCCTGCTGAGCTCCTCACAGCTCCCCCTTTTGCAGGCTCTCTTCTTCCTCCATCTTTAATAGAGTATGAAAAGCTGCAGGGAAAGGTAGTTATGTGCATTTAAAGAAACAGCAATGACACCAAATGAAATGAACAAGCCATGGAATTTATAAATTCAAACATTAGATATTTTCCTGTACTCCTGCCAGAATCATGGGACAGACTTAAGCAGCTGCTTTTCAAAGAGCTAACCATTGCGTTAGCCAAAAATGTTGGCCCACAGTTAGTTAAAACAGCTGTTTTCCCTCTTCTTCACCAAGCAGCAAGATCTCCTTACCTACTCAGCAGTAAAAAATCCTTGAAACTGAAATCAAGGCAAAAGAGACGCAAGGCAAAATGTTTCCTAGAACAAGGATAAGTTAGTAAGCTCCAAAGAAGAAAATTTACTCAAGCAATGAGGAGACTAATCAGAGGAAAAATTATTCAAGCAACCTACCCTCTCTATGGGTATTTCAAGCAAAATACCCATAAAGTTATTTTCAAGGATTATTTTATGGAAAAAATAATTTAAAGATGAATGAAAAATTGATTCCAAATGAATGCATTAAAAAAATGCATGCTTATCAAATAAGCAAGACTGACAAATCTTTATTTTATTTTTTTTTTATTATTATTATACTTTAAGTTTTAGGGTACTTGTGCACAATGTGCAGGTTAGTTACATATGTATACATGTGCCATGCTGGTGCGCTGCACCCACTAACTCGTCATCTATCATTAGGTATATCTCCCAGTGCTATCCCTCCCCCCTACCCCCACCCCACCACAGTCCCCAGAGTGTGATGTTCCCCTTCCTGTGTCCATGTGTTCTCATTGTTCAATTCCCACCAATGAGTGAGAATATGCAGTGTTTGGTTTTTTGTTCTTGTGATAGTTTACTGAGAATGATGATTTCCAATTTCATCCATGTCCCTACAAAGGACATGAACTCATCATCTTTTATGGCTGCATAGTATTCCATGGTGTATATGTGCCACATTTTCTTAATCTAGTCTATCATTGTTGGACATTTGGGTTGCTTCCAAGTCTTTGCTATTGTGAATAGTGCCACAATAAACATACGTGTGCATGTGTCTTTAGAGCAGCATGATTTATAGTCCTTTGGGTATATACCCTGCAATGGGATGGCTGGGTCAAATGGTATTTATAGTTCTAGATCCCTGAGGAATCGCCACACTGACTTCCACAATGGTTGAACTAGTTGACAGTCCCACCAACAGTGTAAAAGTGTTCCTATTTCTCCACAACCTCTCCAGCACCTGTTGTTTCCTGACTTTTTAATGATTGCCATTCTAACTGGTGTGAGATGGTATCTCATTGTGGTTTTGATTTGCATTTCTCTGATGGCCAGTGATGATGAGCATTTTTTCATGTGTTTTTTGGCTGCATAAATGACTTCTTTGAGAAGTGTCTGTTCATGTCCTTTGCCCACTTTTTGATGAGGTTGTTTGTCTTTTTCTTCTAAATTTGTTTGAGTTCATTGTAGATTCTGGATATTAGCCCTTTGTCAGACGAGTAGGTTGTGAAAATTTTCTCCCATTTTGTGGGTTGCCTGTTCACTCTGATGGTAGTTTCTTTTGCTGTGCAGAAGCTCTTTAGTTTAATTAGATCCCATTTGTCAATTTTGGCTTTTGTTGCCATTGCTTTTGGTGTTTTAGACATGAAGTCTTTGCCCATGCCTATGTCCTGAATGGTAATGCCTAGGTTTTCTTCTAGGGTTTTTATGGTTTTAGGTCTAACGTTTAAGTCTTTAATCCATCTTGAATTGATTTTTGTATAAGGTGTAAGGAAGGGATCCAGTTTCAGCTTTCTACATATGGCTAGCCAGTTTTCCCAGCACCATTTATTAAATAGGGAATCCTTTCCCCATTGCTTGTTTTTCTCAGGTTTGTCAAAGATCAGATAGTTGTAGATATACAGCGTTATTTCTGAGGGCTCTATTCTGTTCCATTGATCTATATCTCTGTTTTGGTACCAGTACCATGCTGTTTTGGTTACTGTAGCCTTGTAGTATAGTTTGAAGTCAGGTAGTGTGATGCCTCCAGCTTTGTTCTTTTGGCTTAGGATTGACTTGGCGATGTGGGCTCTTTTTTGGTTCCATATGAACTTTAAAGTAGTTTTTTCCAATTCTGTGAGGAAAGTCATTGGTAGCTTGATGGGGATGGCATTGAATCTATAAATTACCTTGGGCAGTATGGCCATTTTCACAATATTGATTCTTCCTACCCATGAGTATGGAATGTTCTTCCATTTGTTTGTATCCTCTTTTATTTCATTGAGCAGTGGTTTGTAGTTCTCCTTGAAGAGGTCCTTCACGTCCCTTGTAAGGTGGATCCCTAGGTATTTTATTCTCTTTGAAGCAATTGTGAATGGGAGTTCACTCATGATTTGGCCCTCTGTTTGTCTGTTATTGGTGTATAAGAATGCTTGTGATTTTTATACATTGATTTTGTATCCTGAGACTTTGCTGAAGTTGCTTATCAGCTGAAGGAGATTTTGGGCTGAGACAATGGGGTTTTCTAGATATACAATCATGTCGTCTGCAAACAGGGACAATTTGACTTCCTCTTTTCCTAAATGAATACCCTTTATTTCCTTCTCCTGCCTAATTGCCCTGGCCAGAACTTCCAACACTATGTTGAATAGGAATGGTGAGAGATGGCATCCCTGTCTTGTGCCAGTTTTCAAAGGGAATGCTTCCAGTTTTTGCCCATTCAGTATGATATTGGCTGTGGGTTTGTCATAGATAGCTCTTATTATTTTGAGATACGTCCCATCAATACCTAATTTATTGAGAGTTTTTAGCATGAAGGGTTGTTGAATTTTGTCAAAGGCCTTTTCTGCATCTATTGAGATAATCATGTGGTTTTTGTCTTCGGTTCTGTTTATATGCTGGATTACATTTATTGATTTGCATATATTGAACCAGCCTTGCATCCCAGGGATGAAGCCCACTTGATCATGGTGGATAAGCTTTTTGATGTGCTGCTGGATATGGTTTGCCAGTATTTTATTGAGGATTTTTGCATCAATGTTCATGAAGGATATGGGTCTAAAATTCTCTTTTTTGGTTGTGTCTCTGCCCAGCTTTGGTATCAGGATGATGCTGGCCTCATAAAATGAGTTAGGGAGGATTCCCTCTTTTTCTATTGATTGGAATAGTTTCAGAAGGAATGGTACCAGTTCCTCCTTGTACCTCTGGTAGAATTCAGCTGTAAATCCATCTGGTCCTGGACTCTTTTTGGTTGGTAAGCTATTGATTATTGCCACAATTTCAGATCCTGTTATTGGTCTATTCAGAGATTCAACTTCTTCCTGGTTTAGTCTTGGGAGAGTGTATGTGTCGAGGAATTTATCCATTTCTTCTAGATTTTCTAGTTTATTTGCGTAGAGGTGTTTGTAGTTTTCTCTGATGGTAGTTTGTATTTCTGTGGGATCGGTGGTGATATCCCCTTTATCATTTTTTATTGCATCTATTTGATTCTTCTCTCTTTTTTTCTTTATTAGTCTTGCTAACGGTCTATCAATTTTGTTGATCCTTTCAAAAAACCAGCTCCTGGATTCATTAATTTTTTGAAGGGTTTTTTGTGTCTCTATTTCCTTCAGTTCTGCTCTGATTTTAGTTATTTCTTGCCTTCTGCTAGCTTTCGAATGTGTTTGCTCTTGCTTTTCTAATTCTTTTCATTGTGATGTTAGGGTGTCAATTTTGGATCTTTCCTGCTTTCTCTTGTGGGCATTTAGTGCTATAAATTTCCCTCTACACACTGCTTTGAATGTGTCCCAGAGATTCTGGTATGTTGTGTCTTTGTTCTCGTTGGTTTCAAAAAACATCTTTATTTCTGCCTTCATTTCGTTATGTACCCAGTAGTCATTCTGGAGCAGGTTGTTCAGTTTCCATGTAGTTGAGTGGTTTTGAGTGAGTTTCTTAATTCTGAGTTCTAGTTTGATTGCACTGTGGTCTGAGAGATAGTTTGTTATAATTTATGTTCTTTTACATTTGCTGAGGAGTGCTTTACTTCCAACTATGTGGTCAATTTTGGAATAGGTGTGGTGTGGTGCTGAAAAAAATGTTGTTGATATGGGGTAGAGAGTTCTGTAGATGTCTATTAGGTCCGCTTGGTGCAGAGCTGAGTTCAATTCCTGGGTATCCTTGTTAACTTTCTGTCTCGTTGATCTGTCTAATGTTGACAGTGGGGTGTTAAAGTCTCCCATTATTAATGTGTGGGAGTCTAAGTCTCTTTGTAGGTCACTCAGGACTTGCTTTATGAATCTGGGTGCTCCTGTATTGGGTGCATATATATTTAGGATAGTTAGCTTTTCTTGTGGAATTTATCCCTTTACCGTTATGTAATGGCCTTCTTTGTCTCTTTTGATCTTTGTTGGTTTAAAGTCTGTTTTATCAGAAACTAGGATTGCAACCCCTGCCTTTTTTTGTTTTCCATTTGCTTGGTAGATCTTCCTCCATCCTTTTATTTTGAGCCTATGTGTGTCTCTGCATGGGAGATGGGTTTCCTGAATACAGCACACTGATGGGTCTTGACTCTTTATCCAATTTGCCAGTCTGTGTCTTTTAATTGGAGCATTTAGTCCATTTACATTTAAAGTTAATATTGTTATGTGTGAATTTGATCCTGTCATTATGATGTTAGCTGGTTATTTTGCTCATTAGTTGATGCAGTTTCTTCCTAGTCTCCATGGTCTTTACATTTTGGCATGATTTTGTAGCGGCTGGTACCGGTTGTTCCTTTCCATGTTTAGTGCTTCCTTCAGGAGCTCTTTTAGGGCAGGCCTGGTGGTGACAAAATCTCTCAGCATTTGCTTGTCTGTAAAGTATTTTATTTCTCCTTCACTTATGAAGCTTAGTTTGGCAGGATATGAAATTCTGGGTTGAAAATTCTTTTCTTTAAGAATGTTGAATATTGGCCCCCACTCTCTTCTGGCTTGTAGAGTTTCTGCTGAGAGATCCACTGTTAGTCTGATGGGCTTCCCTTTGTGGGTAACCTGACCTTTCTCTCTGGCTGCCCTTAACATTTTTTCCTTCATTTCAACTTTGGTGAATCTGACAATTATGTGTCTTGGAGTTGCTCTTCTCGAGGAGTATCTTTGTGGCGTTCTCTGTATTTCATGAATCTGAATGTTGGCCTGCCTTGCTAGATTGGCGAAGTTCTCCTGGATAATATCCTGCAGAGTGTTTTCCAACTTGTTTCCATTCTCCCCGTCACTTTCAGGTACACCAGTCAGACGTAGATTTGGTCTTTTCACATAGTCCCATATTTCTTGGAGGCTTTGTTCATTTCTTTTTATTCTTTTTTCTCTAAACTTCCCTTCTCGCTTCATTTCATTCATTTCATCTTCCATCGCTGATACCCTTTCTTCCAGTTGATCGCATCGGCTCCTGAGGCTTCTGCATTCTTCACGTAGTTCTCGAGCCTTGGCTTTCAGCTCCATCAGCTCCTTTAAGCACTTCTCTGTATTGGTTATTCTAGTTATACATTTGTCTAAATTTTTTTCAAAGTTTTTAACTTCTTTGCCTTTGGTTTGAATTTCCTCCTGTAGCTCGTAGTTTGATCGTCTGAAGCCTTCTTCTCTCAACTCGTCAAAGTCATTCTCCAACCAGCTTTGTTCCATTACTGGTGAGGAGCTGCGTTCCTTTGGAGGAGGAGAGGTGCTCTGCTTTTTAGAGTTTCCAGTTTTTCTGCTCTGTTTTTTCCCAATCTTTGTGGTTTTATCTACTTTTGGTCTTTGATGATGGTGATGTACAGATGGGTTTTTGGTGTGGATGTCCTTTCTGTTTGTTAGTTTTCCTTCTAACAGACAGGACCCTCAGCTGCAGGTCTGTTGGAGTTTGCTAGAGGTCCACTCCAGACCCTGTAGAAACCACTATTTTTAAGGACTAAGAATACAGAAAAGAAACATAGATATATACATATATATAAGTAAATGAATTCACAAGAATTTCACGTTAATTTTTAAATGTTTAATAGCCTTCTTTCTGTCATACACAATTAAGTTAGGGAACTATGGTTGGTCCTTTGATCTTCAGGAGTAAACTCACTAATTTTAAGTCAAGATATAAATTGAACACTTGAAAAAGCACAAAGATGACAGTATCTCTTTCTAGCCTCAACAGGGGGAAGGCAGAAAGTGTCCCATAGACAAATTAGTTTAGGCTTTCATATCAAGTTAGCTGAAGTTACTAGACTAAATTAGTTTGTTTAAATAACTACTTTATCCACTTACTGCATATACATATATATAACAGATGCCCAATATAGAAATTTAGAAAAGACAGTTACACAGAAGAATAAAATGCAAACCATTTGTAACACTACTACAGAGATAGCTACTGTTTGCATTAGTTGTTGTTTGTTTACTTGTTTGTTTGTTTGTTTTTGAGACAGGGTCTTGCTTTGTCACCCAGGCCAGAATACAGTGGAATAATCATAGCTCGCTGCAGCCTTGACCTCCCAGGCTCAAGTAATCCTCCTGAAACTGCCTTTGCAAAGTTATAACTGAGGAAATTGTGACAATGAAAGAAATCAGACCTAATCTATTCCATCTTGCTTGTAACATTTAAGCTGTTCTTATTCATTCCCGGCAGTAGGCTGAACTAACTTTGGGAAGGAATTCAGTTCATGGTTTGACTCTGAAACAAAATGGATAGCAGCCCTTTCCCGAAAAGACCCCTTCTTGCCTGGGGACGAGTCTGCCTTTGCAGGACTAACAAATTAGCTACAAGATTAGAAATTACAGTTTAGGGGTCTTGCAATCTCTGGCTCCAAGAGTCTGAACCTCCCCAAATTGCTCCTGGGGATAACATCACTATTGTAAAACCTAGATCAGTGCTTGAGATATTCTGTAGACCCTGCACTGGATGGATCAGCTGACACCACCCAGACTGGTAATCTGGCTCAACCAGTTCTGCCATCCCACTCAGGAAAGAAGACAGCAAGAAAACCTTACTTCGTTCCCCCTATGATTCCATCTCCAACCTGATCAATCAGCACTCCCCACTTTGCAAGCCCCTACCCACCAGATTATCTTTAAAAACTCTGATCCCACCCAGCATGGTGGCTCACGCCTGTAATCCCAGCACTCTGGGAGGCTGAGGCGGGTGGATCACAAGGTCAGGAGATCAAGACCATCCCCACTAACACAGTGAAACCCCATCTCTACCAAAAATACAAAAAATAAGCCAGGTGTGGTGTCGAACACCTGTAGTACCAGCTACTCGGGAGGCTAAGGCAGGAGAATCACTTGAACCTGGGAGGCGGAGGTTGCAGTGAGCCAAGATCGCGCCACTGCACTCCAGCCTGGGCAACAGAGCAAAACTCTGTCTCGAAAAAAAACAAAACAAAAAATTTGATCCCAAATGCTGAATGTCTGGGGAGACTGATTTGAGTAATAATAAAACTCTGGTTTCTCACACAGCCAGCTCTGCCTGAATTACTCTTTCTCCGTTGCAATTCCCCTGTCTTGATAAATCAGCTCTGTCTAGGCAGCAGGCAAGGTGAATTTATTGGGCGGTTATAATCCCACCTCAGCCTCCGAATACTTGGGACTACAGGCATATACCACCACACATGGCTAATTTTTTTTTATTTTTTGTAGAGACAATGTCTGCTCAGGCTGGTTCAAACTTCTGGCCTCAAGTGATCCTTTGAACTTGGTCTCCCAAAGTGCTAAAGATTACAAGCATGAGCCACCACGCCCAGCCTTGCATTAGTTTTGACCCACCTCATTTCACACTTAAATTTTAAAAATGAATACATTTTATTTTAAATAAAAATTATATGTACCTTTTTTATTATGAACTAAGCTTTTTAAAAAATTTTCAGTAACTCTCACAGTGCCTGCCTCATAGTATATACCAAATAAATACATAAAAGTATCCAGACCACATTAGCTTATTCTTTTATTATTTTTCAATGTTTAAACGTCTATTGATATCAGTGATAACTGCTGTCTTCCAGATAAAAATTGAAAAAAAAATTCTGGAGAAACTCCTAAAGGTAGAACTCTTTTAATGCTCTCATGAGCTTACACTCTAATTTTATTACATCAAACAACCAAATTGATAACTATAAAATTAATTAGAAATATAGGAATTACTGCTTAACATGCACAAAGCACATCTTCTTAACAGGAAACATATATTTCTCTATGTTAAGTACAAAATATATTACTGTCATAATATTTCAAAAATGAGGGAGGAGCTTCAAGATGGCTGACTAGCGGCATCTGGTATTTGCCACCTCCACAAAGAAGAACCCCTTCAGATAGATCACCTATCAAAAAACACTGAAATTCAACAGAGAAGTGACAGAAAACACCTAAGGTAAGGAAGGAGAGAAAAGCAAGGAACCCTGCTTAGCAGGGACCAGCTGAAAGCCTGGAGAGGCTCCCCAATGCTGGGAGAAGGTAAGTGAGTGGCCTCCAGTGGTCTACATTCCCATTATGGACTCCTGCAATCCTAGCCATGAGAGAGCACCTCCACCCTCGCAGCCCCCAGGACTAGTATAGGGAGCTACAAGATATGCAATGGCATTGCTCCAGAGAGGGAGCTCCGAAGCGGTTAAAGCAAGGCACCATTTTGAGAGTCTAGCCCCGACTGGACTGCAGGCTGACTTTGGGCTTAATAGCCCCTACTTCTCCACATTCCTGGAGACTTACTGACATCCCCAAGTGTAGCCAGGCACTGCTGCTGGCTGCTGCCACCAATGCTGAAGCAACTCCACCCCCTCAGGAGCAGGGCTGCTGCACATTTCAAAATACCCTGTGGAAGGGCTACCCTGCTTATCTCCACTACCTGGAGCGAAAGTGCATGCTCTCCAGTCACCTATAGCTACTGCCACTGAAAGCAACCCCATCCTCCCCAGGAGCAGGGCAGCAGCACAGTCACTACTGCCCCCACCCAAGCATTCCACCAGTGGTCTGGATATCATCCCATGCCTGCCTACCACAGCCAGCTCTCACATGCACCACTAGAGGGGTCTGAGGACAGGCCTGCCCTGGCTCTACACTCCCACTCAGTGCCTGAGCAAATGGTCTGGAAGCCTGGGGATGACCCTGCCCCATCCACCACTGTTGGTACCTCAGCACTCCTCCCAGGAGCCTGAGGACAGGCCCACTAAACCTGCAGCTACTACCACAGCTAACATCTGCCTGCATGTGCCACCTACGGGCCTGGGGACTAGTGTGCCCAGCCTGTTGCAGCCACTGTCAACACCAATGCAGACTTCTTGGAAACCAGAGGATTGTCCTGCCACTGCTACTGCCATTTCCCATGCCATACCTGCTGTCCAGGGGCCTGAAGACCCAGCCATCCAGACCAGTGGTCTACCACTGCCACTGCCAGCACCCAAGCAGGCCAGTCACCTGGAGGCCCAAGATTCATCATGCTTGGACTCACTAACACCAGTGCCAGCATCCAGCATATACTGCACTGAAGCCCAAGGACAGGCACACTCAGCCTGCTGCTGCCACCAGTGAAGTCCAAGGACTGGCCTTCTTGATGACCCCATCCCCAGCAAAACTTCACTACAGCCTCCACTAACAACTATACCCTAAGCCACTGAGGAAATCACAAACACCACTGATGTTGTTTACAGCTGAAGAAATCAAACAGAAACTATACTATTGCAAGCACTCAAAATCAAAGCAAAAGTGCCCTACCCAAACAATACCACAGATACATCTTCAGGAAAACTTCCTCCCCTATAAAAGAGAATTCAAAAAAATTAGAAGAAGTGGTTGTTATACCAGATGCATGGATATAAACATGAGGACACAAGAAACATGCAAAAGCAAGGAAATATGACACTTTCAAAGGAACACAATAATTATCCAACAACAGATTCCAATAAAATGTATGAAATCCCATATAAAGAATTCAAAATAAGGAAATTAAAGACATTCATTGAGATGCAAGATAACTCAGAAAAAAAAAGAAATCAGAAAAACAATTCAGGGTATCAATAAGAAATTTACAAAACAGACAGATATAATAAAAAAGAACCAAACATAAATTCTGGAACTGAAGAATTTGTTGAATGAAATACAAAATACATTTGAAAGCTTCAACAATAACTAGAGAAAGCAGAAGAAAGAATTTCAGAACTTGAGGACAGATTTTTGGAAGTAAACCAGTCAAACAAAACTTTTTTAAAAGAATAAAAAAGATTGACAAAAGACTACATGACATATGGAATACCATAAAGTGACTAAATATTCTAATTTTCATTGTGCCAGAAAGCAAACAGAAAATTACAAAGAGAGAAAACCTATTTAACAAAATAATAGCTGAAAACTTCCCAAGTCTGGCAAGAGATTTAATATCTAGATAAAAAAATCTCAGAGATTCCCAAACAGATCCATTCAATAAGGCCTTCTCCATGGCACATTGCAGTCAAACTGTCAAAAGTCAAAGACAAAGAGAGAATTCTAAAATCAGCGAGAGAAAAGCACCTAGTTACTTATAAGGAAACCCTCATCACACTAACAGCAGATCAGATTTTTCAGCAAAAACATCACAGGCCAGGAAAAAATGGAATGATATATTCAAAGTGCTGAAAGAGAACAGCTCCCAGCCAAGGATGCCATACCCAGCAAATTTATCCTTCATAAATATAGGACAAATCATCTTTCTAAGACAAGCAAAAGCTGAGGGAATTCATCACCACTAGACCAGACCTACAAGAAATGGTTAAGGGAGTTCTACATATGGAAGTGAAAAGATAATATCTACCATCATGAAAATACATAAAAGCATAAAACCACTGGTTGAGTAATCACAAATAAGGATCATAAAGGACCCAAATGTTAACACTACAGAAAAACACCAAACCACAGTGATAAACAATAATAGAAAGAAAAAAAGGTATACAAAACAACCAGAAGTCAATTAATAAAATGACTTAATTAATTTTATTAATTAAGTATAATTAATAAAATATATGAGGAATAAGCCCTCATATATCAATAATAACCTTGAGGGTAAATGAATTAAACTTTCCACTTAAAAGATATAAATTGACTGACAGGATTTTTTAAAAACATGACCAAACTATATGCTGCCTACAGGTAGCTCAACTCACCCCTAAAGACATACATGGACTGAAAGTAAAGGAATGGAAAAATACATTCCATGCAAATGGAAATAAAAATGAGCAGGCATAGCTATATCAACATCAAATAAAACAAAGTTTAAGTCAAAAAACAGTAAAAACAGACAAAAAAGGTCACTGTATCATGATAAAATGATCAAATCCACAAGAGAATATAATAATTCTACACATATCTGCACCCAACTTGGGAGCACCCAGATTCATGAAGCAAATATTACCAAATCTAAAGAAAGATAGATTCCAATACAATAATAGTGGAGGATTTCAACATCTTACTCTCAGCATTACGCAGATCATCTAGACAAAAAATTAACAAAGAAACACTGTATTTAAGCTGCACTTTAGACCAAATGAACCTAATACACATTTAAAAAATATATTACAGCTACAAAATGCACATTCTTCTCATTAGCACATAGCATATTCTCAAGGATAGATAATACGTTAGGCAAAAAAATGACTCAACAAGTTTTTAAAAATTAAAATCATATCAAGTCTTTCCAGACCACAACAGAATAAAACTAGAAATCAATAACAAGAGGAACTTTGGAACCTGCACAAGCACATGGAAATTAAACATGCTCTGAAATGACAATTGGGTCAAGAAAGAAATTAAGGAGGTAATAAAAAACGTCTTGAAACAGATAAAAATTGAAGCACAACATATCAAAACCTATGGAATACAGCAAAAGCAGTGCTAAGAGGGAAGTTTATAGCAACAGATACTTACATCCAAAAAGTAGAAAGATTTCAAATAAACAACCTAACAATGCTCCTCAAGGAACTAGAAAAACAAGAACAAACTCAATCCAAAATTAGAAGAAGAAAAGTGATAATAATGATCAGAGCAGAACTCAATGAAATAGAGACAAAAAAAACAGCAAAGGATCAATGAAATGAAAAGTTTGTTTTTTGAAAACAAGATTGATAAACCCCTATGTAGACTAATCAAGGAGAAGACCCAAATAAACAAAATCAGAAAGCTGTATTTTAGACCAAATGAACCTAATACACGTTTACAAAATATACTAATATTTTGTATATTATTATATACAAAATATATATATATGAGAAATGAGAAAGGATACATTACAACTGATACTACAGAAACACAACAGATCACCAGAGACTATTATGAATGATACACTAACAAACTGAAAAACATAGAGGAAATAGGTAAATTCCTGGACACATACAACCTGCCAATACTGACTGACAAAAAAATAGAGGCCAGGCGCAGTGGCTCATGTAATTCCAACACTTTGGGAGGCCAAGGCAGGAGGATTGCTTAAGAACAGGAGTTGGAAACCAGCCTGGGCAACATAGCAAGGCCCTGTCAGGAAGGAAAGGAAAAGAAAGGAAAGGAGGGAGAGAGGGAGGAAAAAGGAAAAGGCAAGGCAAGGCAGAAAAGGAAAGGAAAGGAAAAAAGAAAGGAAGAAAGAAAGAGAGAGAGAGAGAGAAAGAAAAGAAAGGAAGGAAGGAAGGAAGGAAGAAAAGAAAAGAAAAAGAAAGGAAGGAAGGAAGGAAGGAAAGAAAGAAAGAAAGAGAGAGAGAGAAAGGAAGGAAGGAAGGAAGGAAGGAAGGAAGGAAGGAAACAGTGAACCTGAACGACTAATAATAAGTAGCAAGACTGAATCAGCAATAAAATCTTCCAACAGAAAAAAATCCAGGACTGGATGCCTTCACTGCCAAATTTTACCAAAGTTACAATGAAGAACTAATACCAATTCCACACAAACTATTCCAAAAATTGAAGAGTAGATAATTCTCTCTAACTCGTTCTAGAGGTCAGCATCACGCTAATATCAAAACCACACAGAGAGGCAACAAGAAATAAAAAAGGAAAGAAAAGAAAATAAAGAAAACTATAGCTCAATATCCCTGATTAGCATGGATCCAAAGATCCTCAACAAAATCCTAGCAAACCAACTCCAACAGTATATCAAAAAGATAATATACCATGAGCAAGTAGAATTTATCCCAGGGATGCAAGGATCTTACATTTGCACAAATCAATAAACGTGATACATCACATCAACAGAATGAAAGACAGAAAACAGATGATCATCTCAACAGATGCAGAAAAAGCATTTAATAAAATTCAATATCCCTTCATGATAAAAACTATGAACAAATTAGTCATAGAAGGAGCATACCTCAACATAATAAAAGCCATATATAAAAACCCAGAGCTAACATCACACCAAATGAGGAGGAGCTGAAAGTCTTTCCTCTAAGAACTAGAATGGGAAAAAGATGCCCACGTTCACCACTCCTATCCAATAAAGTGCTGGAAGTCCTATCCAGGGCAATAAAGCAAGAGAAAAACATAAAAGGTACCAAATTGGAAAAGAGGAAGTAAAATTATTCCTCTTTGCAGATGACATGCTCTTACATCTGCAAAAACTTGGAAGATTCATAAAAAAATTCTTAGATCTGATAAATAAATTCAGCAAATTTGTAGGACACAAAGTCAACATACAAAAATTAGTAGTGTTTCTACACATCAATGATGAACTAGCTGAGAAAGAAATCAAGAAGGCAATCCCATTTACAATAGCTACAAAAAATAAAATACCTAGGAATAAATGTAACCAAAAAGGTGAAAGACCTCTACAAGGAAAACTACAAACGTCTGATGAAATAAATTGAAGAGGTCACACAAACAAATCGAAAAACATCCCATGCTCATGGGTTGGAAGAATTAATATCATTAAAATGACCACCATACTACCCAAAGCAATCTACAGAGTCAATGCAATCACTATCAAAATACCAAAGTCACTTTTTACAGAAATAGAAAAAAAATCCTACAATTCATATGGAACCAAAAAAGAGCTCAAACAACCAAAGCAATCCTGAGTCAAAAGAAGGCATCACACTACCTGAAAACAGACACATAAACCAAAGGAACAGAGTGTAAACCCCAGAAATAAATCCACTTATTAATAACTAACTGATTTTTCACAAAGGCATCTTGGTCAGAGAACATGCATTGGAGAAAGAATACCCTCTTCAATCCTCTTCAATAAATGGTGCGGGGAAAATTGGATAACCATAAGCAGAAAAATGAAACTGGACTCTTATCTCTCACCATAAATAAAAATCAACTCAAGATGGATTAAAGACTTAAACATAAGACCTGAAACAATAAAACTACTAGAAGAAAACATACGAGAAGCATTTCAAGACATCGATCTAGACAAAGATTTTTATAGCTAAGACCTCAAAAGCAAAGATAACAAACATAAACATAGACAAATAGTACTATATGAAACTAGAAAGCTTCTTCACAGCAAAGGAAGCATTCAACAGAACGTAGAGACAACTTGTTGAATGGGAGAAAATATTTGCAGACTATTCATTTGACAAGGTACTAATATCTGGAATACACAAGGAACTCAATTGAACAGTAAAAAAGCAAATAACCCCATTTAAAATTGGGCAAAGGACATGAATAGACATTTCTCTAAAGAAGACATACAAATGGCCAACAGGTATATGCACAAATGGTCAACATCACTAATCATCAGGGAACTGTAAATCAAAACCACAAATACTATCTTACTCCAGTTAGAATGACTATTACTGAAAAGACAAAAAATAATAGATGCTGGAGAGGATGCAGAGAAGAGGAAAGAAACATTTATACACGGTTGTGGGAATATGAGTGAGTACAGCCACAATGGAAATACTATATTTCTCAAGAAACTAATAGTAGAGCCATTACCATACAATCCAAGAATCCCACTAATAGGTAACTATCCACAGAAAAAGAAATCAGTATAACAAAAAGATACTTGCACCCCATGTTTACTGCAGCACTATTCACAATAGCAAAGATATAGAATCAACCTAAGTGTCCATCAACAGATGAATGGATAAAAAAGAATAAAATCATGTCTTCCACAGCAACATGGATGGAACTGGAGGTCATTATGTTAAGTGAAATTAGACAGAGAAAGACAAATTTTGCATCTTGCCACTCACATGTCGGAGGTAAAAATGTTGATCTCATGGAGGTAGAGAGTGAAATAATAGAGACCAGAGGCTAGGAGGGGTATATGAGTGGCAGAGAGGAATGAAGAAAGGCTGATGAATGGGTACAAGCATGCATTTAAATAGAAGGAATAAGTTCTATGTTTGACAGCATAATAGTGTGACTATACTTAACAACATGTATTGTATATTTCAAAATAGCTAGAAGAGAGGACTTGAAATATTCCCAACATAGAGAAATGATAAATACTAGAGGTGATAGATACCCAAATTACCTTGACTTGATCATTACACATTCTATGCATGTAACAAAATACCACACATACCCCATAAATATGTACAAATATTACGTGTCAATTTAAAAAATGTATTTAACCTTCACCAATGTAGTTGAGAGGAGAAACTGTTTACACTGAATCTAAATTGAATTTTAAGCATCATTTAAATTAATTCATATAAAATTCATTCAGTCACTAGTGACTAATAAAGTGAACTCTAATAACTCAGGAAGAAATGTTTAGTTTCATATTCAAATTGTAAATTAAACCAGAGCAGTATTATTCAAATTTTTTTCAGGCATCAGGGTACCCAGAGCTTATAATGCATTTTGCAGACCACCCAAAATACTGATTAAGCTTCAAAATAAATAAATAACTTTTTGCTAAATCGGACCACTTTTTTTTTTTTTTAAACAGCATCTCGCTCCATCACCCAGGCTGGAGTGCAGTGGTACAATCACAACTCACAGCAGCTCTACCTCCTGAGCTCAAGCGATCCTGCCACCTCAGCCTCTCGAGTAGCTGGGACTACAGGTGAACGCCACCAGGCCTGGCTAATTTTTGTATTTTTTGTATTTTTTGTCAGAGATAGGATTTTGCCATGTTGCCCAGGTTGGTCTCTAACTCTTAGGCTCAGGGAATCCACCCACTTTGGCCTCCCAAAGTGCTGGAATTACAGGCATGAGCCACTGCGCTCAGCTCAGACCACTTCTCACACCAGATTCTGTTATTTATACCTGAGAAAACGTATGGGTGGTAACATGGGATGAAGGGAGATTAAACCATTATTTGATTTTAGTAGCGAAAATCTTTAGTTGGATTACACCTCAGAAGAATAGTTTGGGAAGCACTAAACTAGAGAATTATAAGCACAGCCACATTTACATGTGCAATTTAAATTAGATCTTTTAATGCCTTTTTAAAGTTTAAAAATACCAACAGCACCAAATAACCTCCTCAAATCTAAGCATCTATCATTTGCTTTCATCTTCTGCCTTCAGAAAATACAGATTTGGCTCAATTGAATAGCAAGCTAAGGTCACCAGGGCTCTCAAGATAACAGAACTCTTGAACTGACACACCACATTCTGTCTTACTGATTTCATCTAGTTAGGCCTCCGTGTGATTACACTGAGCATTGCATGCTCTCATTTAAGATCTCACTTGCCTCCATCTTCATCCTTCATTTCCCTAACTTCTCAAATCCTCACTGATCTTTGATTTTCTGGCTCTTATCTTGGAAGGTTATTTGTTTTGTTTGGTAATTGTTTGTATCTCCCCTCCCCACACATGAAGGGATCAGTGTACCTACTCTATTTCTTTTATCAAATAAACAGTGCTGAGCAAAGAAAGCAACAAATATTTAACCAGCTTTTAACTTATCCACTGACATCTGTGAGATTTCTGAGGTTCTATTTCAATGCTCCTTGATATTGAATAGTTGCTTCAACTTAAAAAGTACTATTTTTCACCTTAGAAATATTTCTTTTGGCCAGGCGCAGTGGCTTACGCCTGTAATCCCAGCACTTTGGGAGGCTGAGGCGGGCAGATCACCTGAGGTCAGGAGTTCGAGACTGGCCAATATGGAGAAACCCCATCTCTACTAAAAATACAAAATTAGCTGGGTGTGGTGGCACATGCCTGTAATCACAGCTACTCAGGAGGCTGAGGCAGGAAATCGCTTGAACCCGGGAGGCAGAGGCTGCAGTGAGCCAAGATTGCGCCACTGCACTCCAGGCTGGGCAACAAGAGTGAAACTCCATCTCAAAAAAAAAAAAAAAAAGAAAGAAAAGAAAAGAAATCTTTCTTTTGCCATGTTTACCTTCCAGTTTATTTTTAACTCTTCACAAGGCTGTTGTGTCAGGGCCCTTGTGTCAGGGCCCTCAGAGTAGTTAGTGCTCCGGGTTATGAAGAAAATGTACAGAGACAGAAAGCCAGTCTAACGGTGTGAGCAAAGCAAGAATTTGACACTAAAAGTGACTACAGAGGCAGCAAAAAGGAGCATCAGCCAGCAGGCCCAGTTCTTTCAAGAAAGAATACTTACCTCAGGAAAACTTGGAGCTGCTCTTCCATTTTATTTTTTCCTTTTTCTGTAAAATATGCTAAAAGATACCTACCTACATATCTGCTTTATATTGTCAATTTTCATGTAAAATCAGTTTGTACCTATTTTTTACTTTTATAAATTGATTGTACCACAATCAATTTCTAAATCTCTGAAATTCTAAATTCTAAATCTCTGAAAAACATACCTCTGTATTTCAATTATAAACCCAATTTTTATAACAAGAAGACTCAAAAAGAAAAAAAAATCACATCTTTCAGCTTACCATATATTGGGGAAAATGTGAAGTAGTTCAGGTGACAAATATTATAGGCTTCAATTCTAACATCTTTCCAGATTCCCTGGGTAGGAAAGGAAGGCCCCCAGTCCCAACTAAAGGAACATTGCTCCTGCAATTTCAAGGAGAAAAAGAAGATATATTCTGATTATGGTGAAATGTAAACATTATGAAAAACATTTTCTTTAAAAATGTTACATATGTGTATATAAGTTTGCTATGGCAGCCATAACAAAGTATCACAAACTAAGTGGTTTAAACAATGGAAATGTATTTTCTCACAGTGAAGTCCAAGATCAAGCTATCAGCAGGTTTGGTTCCTCCTGAAGCCGATCTCCTCTGTTTGCACTGTGTCCTCACATGGTCTTTTTCTGTGCTAGGCATCCCTGATGTCTCTCTCCATTGTCCAAATGTCCCCTTCTTAAAAGGACACTAGTTGTATTGGAATAGGGCCCACCCTAACTGCCTCATTTTATCTTAATCACCCCTTAAAGACCTTCTCCAAATATGATTACATTCTGAGATACCAGGGGTTAGGACTTCAACATATGAATTTGGGGGGACCACAAGTTAGTGCAAAACTGTGTGTGTGCCCCCCAACCACCATACACAGCCTCTGAGGTGGCCCACAATGATCCCCCCTTTGAAGTGACCTAGTGAATGACTTCTAACCACCAGCATATAGCAGAAATGATGTGATTTTATTAATTAGGTTATAAGAGACTAAGCCTTGAATTTTGAGTACTCTCTCATGCCCTCTCTTGGCCAAGAGGGAAGCCAGCCTCTGTGTCATGGGGCAGCTCTGCGGAGAGACCCATATGGGCAATCTGAGGTCTGCCAATAACTACAAGTGAGCTCAGAAACAGACTCTTCAGCCTTGAGTCAACTTGAGCCAAGCCTTGAGACAACTGCAGCCGTGGCTGACAGCTTGACTATAACCTCACGAGAGACCTTAAGCCAGAGGCACCCAGCTGAGCCACACTCAACTCAGATTCCTAACTAACAGAAGCTACCATAATAAATGTTTTGTTTATGTTATTTTTTAGAAATCAGAAAACCTATAGTCCACATATTTTCTTTTTTTAACTTTTAAGTTCAGGGGTACAAGCGCAGGTTTGTTATATAGGTAAACTTGTGTCACGGGGGTTTGTCATAGAGATTATTTCATCATCCAGCTATTAAGCAGGATTAATAACTAATTAAGTACCCATTAGTTATTTTTCCTGATCTTCTCTCTCCTCCCACCCTCCACCTTCCGGCAGGCCCCAGGGTGTGTTGTTCCCCTCTATGTGTCCATGTGTTCTCACCAATAAATGTTGTTTTAAGCTGATAAGTTTTGGCATAATTTGTTACATCACAATAGATAACTAATACAATATCCAACATATCCAATATATCTATGTTGCACGTAACCTATGAAACAGATAAATTTGGCAGAAATGTTCTAAGAACATAAAATCTATGAAGAGTTGTACATTTATTCTTCAAATGCTTACTACATTGAAGCAACTCAATAGTTCCTCTTTAAATTTCTCTATAATATCTCTGAACCTAACCATTGTATTTAAATCTAATAGCTACAAAGAATATTGTGCTTACATGTAATAATTAAAAAGAATGAGGAGGCCGGGCGCAGTGGCTCACGCATGTAATATCAACACTTTGGGAGGCCGAGGCGGGTGGATCATCTGAGGTTGGGAGTTCAAGACCAGCCTGACCAACATGGAGAAACCCCGTCTCTACTAAAAATACAAAATTAGTCGGGTGTGGTGGTGTACGCCTGTAATCCCAGCTACTCAAGAGGCTCAGGCAGGAGAATCGCTTGAACCCGGGAGGCGGAGGTTATGGTGAGTTGAGATCGCACCACTGCACTCCAGCCTGGGCAACAAGAGTGAAACTCAGTCTCAAAAAAAAAAAAAAAAAAAAGAATGAGGAAACATATTGAAAGACAAACACTTATAAATAGGTTTTAAAAAGCTCTGGCTAAACTTGCCAAACTCAGGTATGAATTCAGAAGTCCTTGTTTCTGAATGTGAAGCCCAAAAGCAATCAGTTCGATCTTTAGCCCCTGACACAGGTGGCCAAGGCAGACATTTTATCCAATCTTATTTGACCTGGGTACCTGTCTCTCCCTTGATGACACTCAACTTCCATATTAAGTTACAGAGTTCAAATTCAAAAATAAGAAATAATTCTGTAAAATAAATCCCTTTCACACAGAATGTTTTCTAATTTCTACTTCTTAAAAGAAAAAAATATTTTCAGAACAGTTAATTAAAATGTGTAAAGCTATAAGTTCAGCTTTTAAAAAGGAATAAGTTTGGGTCATACATTTTATGGGGGGAAAAAAAGTAACAAGCACCAGAGGAAATACTAAAATCCTTCTAGATGGAGTCATTTGTGAAATAGAACCTGAAGATTTGGCCAAACTGTTGTCATTTGGGTATTATTTCCTTAGCTCTGTACTCACCTAAGATAGAGACAAATTTGTTTTTACTATGGAGAAAAACAAAGAACTAAAGTTACTTTATAGCATCCACATCTGTCTAAATTTACCACTTAAGCACCAGATTCTCATATTCAGAATGAAAACCATCTTGGGGACATTTATGGGAGAATTTTAGTATCTATTTGTAATTTTTTCATTGGAGATAGGGAAAAGAAGGAGAGCAAAATAATCAACATCTTATGAGGGAGACTATTTTCCCCATTAAGAGCTACAAATCACTCTTAACCTCTTCAAGAAGTATTTATGAAGTGCCTTCTATGTTTCAGGCTGGGAGTACTTCAATATACACAACAGACGCAGCTCTTCTGCTTATAACGCTCACAGTCAAGCACGAAATTCAAGCATTGAATAAATAATTACAAGTATAATGAGTTTTACAATGGAAATAGGCAGGGAACATACAGTGAGAGGTTGAGGAGGATGGGTATCAAGATGAGTTTTCCTGAAAAAAAAAAAAAAAGACCCTGAAGGGTGAGTACCATTTATCCACTGTAAGCAGGCAAATGGCAAGCAGGAACTTTTTTTTTTTTTTTGAGATGTCTCACTCTGTCACCCAGGCTGGAGTATAGTGACACAATCTTGGCTCACTGCAGCCTCAACCTCCAGGCTCCTCCCACCTCAGCCTCCTGAGTGGCAGGGACTACAGGCTAATTTTTGTATTTTTTTTTAGACTTGGGGTTTTGTCATGTTGTCCAAGCTGATCTTAAGCTCCTGAACTCAAGTGATCCACCTGCCTTGGCCTGCCAAAGTGCTGGGATTACAGTCATGAGTCACTGTGCTGGCCCAGAAGCACTCCTTTCAGAAGGAACAGCATGTGCAAAGGTCTGGAGGTGCAGGACAGTATGATGCATTCCAGAAGCTGAAGAGAGAACAATGGGAAGAGGCAGGGAGACGACTGGAGAAGTGAGCATGGGCCAGACAGAGCTAAGACCCATGGACACTGGCCTAAAGGCAATGAGAAGCTGTTGAAGAGTTTGAAGAAAAGCAGTGCTGTGATCATTTTTTTTCTGAAAAGACCATTCTAGCTGCTCTGTAAATGATTAACTAGAGGAAGGCAAGTGAAGTTTCAGGGATGCCAGTTAGGCAACCAGGCAATATTTCATGCAAGGCATGACTGAACTCAAGACATAGTGGCAGAAATGAAATGTGAACAGACTGAAGAGCTATTAAAGAGGTACTATTCACATCATCAAGAGGACTAAGCAATAGATTGGAAGAGAGAAAAAGGAGATAAACGTGTCAAGAAAAACTCAAGTTTCTGGCTTGAGCACCTGTTGTGGATAGTATTCCATTCAGCAAGAGACAGAACCCTGGGAGAAGGACTTAAATCACAAGTGCGGCGTGGCGCATACTGAGCTTTAGGTCCCTGTGAATCAGACAAGTGATGATGCTAAATAAGCATCTGAATGTAAGGTCTGGAATTGAAGAAAAGTTGGACGGAAGACACAATATTGGGAGACAATGGCAAATAGATTTGTTATGGAAGAAATGAAAAATGAGATGGCCTAGAGAGGGTATAAAATGAGAAAAGAGTCTAGAACAGAGAAAGGCCCTATAATATAACTTTTAGGAGTACAAGGATGTGGATAAAGAGACTTACAAGGAACGGCCAGAGATGTAAACGGAAAACAAGGAAGATGGCATCAAACATTGGTAAGAGGGTAGCAGAAGTGATGAGTCCCACTATCCATTCTGGACAGAAAAGGAAGCAGAGACAATAGGGGACTTAGTTTGCTACAGGGAAAGTGGAGGTTCAAAGAACTGGTGAAAGAGAGTATCAGGGGAACCAGCCCCCAATATTTCAACATAGGTTCTTTTCTATTTTCCCTAAGTGTCGGCCAGTCTGAGAAATAAACAGAAAGAGTACAAAGAGAGAAATTTTACAGCTGGGCCTCTGGGGATGACATCACATATTGGTAGGACCGTGATGACGACCCCAAGCCACAAAACCAGCAAGTTTTTATTAGGGATTTTAACAGGGGAAGGGGTGTACAAACAGGGAGTAAGTCACAAAGATCACATGCTTCAAAGGGCAATAAAGATCACAAGGCAAGGCAAAATTAGAATTACTGATGAGGGTCTATGTCCTGCTGTGCAAACATTGTCTTGATAAGCATCTTAACAGGAAACAGGGTTCGAGAGCAGAGAATCAGTCTGACTAGAATTTACCAGGCTGGAATTTCCCAATCCTAGTAAGCCTGAGGGTACTGCAGGAGACCAGGGTGTATTTCAGTCCTTATCTCAACCACATAAGACAGACACTGCCAGGGTGGCGTCTACAGACCTACCCCCAGGAATGCATTCCTTCCCCAGGGTTACTCCTTGCTGGGAAAAGAATTCAGCGATATTTCTCCTACTTGCACATCCGTTTATAGGCTTTCTGCAAGAAGATAAATATGGCTCTATTCTGCCTGACCCCACAGGCAGTCAGACGTTATGGTTATCTTCCCTTCTTCCCTGAAAATCGCTGTTATTCTGTTCTTTTTCAGGGTGCACTGATCATATTGTTCAAACACACATTTTACAATCAGATTTCATATTGTTCAAACACACATGTTCTACAATCAATTTGTACAATAGTGGTCCTGAGGTGATGTACAGTCTCAGTTTATGAAGATAACAGGATTAAGAGATTAAAGTAAAGACCCCACTAACTTCATATAACCTAAGCTGAGCATCTTGTTCATTACCTGAAATTATAGTAATAAGCCTCCAAAATAGATATCACCACTCTACTTTTTGAATGGTTGTATAGCACTTTACAACATGCAAAGTGCATTTACATTGTTATTTCACTATATCTTCATATCAGGGATTAGCTCCATGTACAAATGATGGGCATACCTCAAGTTATTCTATGTTCACAAAGCCAGAATTCAGACCCAAGACTCTTCACTTGGTCTCCAACTCAGGTGTCTTCCCACTGGACCATGTCAATCTAGTCAGAAATACCTAGATGCAACTTGCAATTGTTCTGGAAGTCTACCCAGAGGTTAGTGTCCAAAACATTGTGATAGCAGAAAACTGGATATGATTCCTGATGTTAGTGACAAAGGGCTATGTTCTATCTAGATAACTTGAGAGTATGTTTTAAATGCCACAAATTGAATAGAGGGTGGAGCAAAATAGCATATGGATATATGTATAACATTTATATTATCTTTATTGATGACTTGAAAAGTAACTTTTCACATTAGGATCCAGGATAGTTTCAGTTTTGATAAAGGTTAAAAATGGAAGGGGAAGCCAGCACAGTAGCTCACGCCTGTAATCCCAGCACTTTGGGAGGCCAAGGTGGGTGGATCACCTGAGGTCAGGAGTTCATGAGCAGCCTGGCCAACATGGTGAAACCCCATCTCTACTAAAACTACAAAAATTAGCCGGGCATGGTGGCAGGCGCCTGTAGTCCTAGCTACTTGGGAGGCTGAGGCAAAAGAATGGCGTGAACCCAGGAGGCGGAGCTTGCAGTGAGCTGAGATTGTGCCACTGCACTCCAGCCTGGGCAACAGAGCAAGACTCAGTCTCAAAAAAAAAAAAATACAAAAATTAGCCGGGCATGGTGGCAGGCGCCTGTAATCCCAGCTACTCGGGAGGCTGAGGCAGGAGAATCACTTGAACCTGGGAGGCAGAGGTTGCAGTGAGCCGAGGTCATGCCACTGCACTCCAGCCTGGGCAACAGAGTGAGACTCCATCTCAAAAAAAAAAAAAAAAAAAAAAAAGGAAGGGGAGAGGGAAAAAGTACAACCTCTAGCATTTAAACCACTGTGTCATTGGAAGCCAAAGGCAAAAGAATCAAAAGATAAATCTTATCCAGACTTATAAGCAGACAAATATTCCATGGAATACTTGACTACTGAAAATTGTCAAAGCAATACTCTAAGGCTGTTATTACAGTAATTTGAACAAATGGTCAATGGGTCATTGACACAAGTTTAGGTAGGTTGAATCAAACAGGAGGAGGTATAATTTTAATCCTAGTACTTATATTAAGGAAACATAATTTAATAGTAAATCAATCCAGCTGAAAAAGAGCCACTTAATTTAATTAGAACATATTAGCTAATGTAACAGTTCTACCTAAAGAGTATTGGGAAAATATGTTTAGTATCTTCACAATGAGCCCAATCATTACATTTGTTGTTAAAACTAAATTTCATGGCTCACGCCTGTAATCCCAACACTTTGGGAGGCCGAGGCGGGTGGATCACCTGAAGTCAGGAGTTCAAGAGCAGCCTGGCCAACATGGCGAAACTCCATCTCTACTAAAAATTAAAAAATTAGCCAAGTGTGGCGGTGCATGCGTGGAATCCCAGCTACTCAGGGGGCTGAGGCAAGAGAATTGTTTTAACACGGGAGGCGGAGGTTGCAGTGAGCCGAGATCTCGCTACTGCACTCTAGCTTGAGCAACAGAGCAAGACTCCATCTCAAATAAATAAATAAATAAATAAATAAATTCAATCCATCAAAAAATTAAAAATAGAATTACCATATGATCCAACCATACCATTTCTGGGAATATATCCAAAAGAACTGAAAGAAGGGTCATGTAAAGATATTTGTACACCCATGTTCATAGCAGCATTATTCACAATAGTCAAAAGGTGGAAGCAACCTAAATGTCCGTCAACGGATGAATGGATAAACAAAATGTGGTATATGCATAGAATGGTATGTTATTCAGCCTTAAAATGTAAAGAAATTCTCTCACATGCTACAACATGGATGAATCATGAGGAAATTATGCTAAGTGAAATAAGTCAGTCACAAAAAGACAAATACTGTATGATTCCACTTACATAAGATTTCTAGGGGAATCAAACACATAGAAAAGAGTAGAATGGGCCAAGCATGGTGGCTCACACCTGTAATCCCGGCACTTTGGGAGGCCAAAGTGGGCAGATTGCTTGAGCCTTAGAGTTAGAGACCAGCCTGGGCAACATGGCAAAATCCTGTCTCTACAAAAAAAATACACAAATTATCTGGGCATGGTGGTGTTCGCCTGTAGTCCTAGCTACTCAAGAGACCTAGGTGGGAGCATCGCTTGAGCCCAGAAGGTGGAGGCTGTGGTGAGTTGTGATCGCACCACTGTACTCCAGCCTGGGCGACAGAGTGTGACCCAGTCTCAAAAAAAAAAAAAAAAAAAAAAGAGAAAGAAAAGAAAAGAGTAGAATGCTAGTTGCAAGGGGCTGGGGAGAAGGAAATGGAGAGCTATTGTTTAAACAATAATGGGTATAATATAATATAATGGGTAATGGGTAGAGTTTCAGTTTTGCAAGGTGAGAAAGCTCTGTGGTTACTTAATGTAAATATACTTAACACTACTAAACTGTACACTTAAAAATTATTAAAGTGATAAATTTTATGTACAGTTTATACAATTCAAATTTTTAAAATATGAAGTAAAATGAAATAAACATTAAAAAACCAAATGTCACATAGAATACTGATTCAATCACGTAGTAAAATAGATCCAAGTCCTCTTAGACTGGAATCATACTCTAAGAAAAATAATTACTTTTGTGGACTTTGTTATCTTTTTGTTAGATTTTATGAGAACCTGACAGTAAGATGCAAGAACATATCATCAAATATACTAATATTTGCAGAGGGCTTCCTAGAAACAAGAATCACTAATACATTTTCACAATCTGGTGAAAAGTTTGATAAACTTAAATGTTAAAAAAATAATTTGTAAAGTTCCATTATCAGCCACATATTTTTCTTTTCCTTTCTTTTTCTGTTACCTAAGTTCTGAACACGCTTCAGGAAGAAAACTTAGAAAAAGATAAAGATTCTCCACAATATTTCAAATAATCTTTTGGTTCTTATTTCAAATTTTCAAACCCCACTAAGGGATCAGGAAAGAGATTCCTAACTTCTGAAATGCCATGGGAGTCTTCAAATAAGCATTTCATATGCCAGCACACCCCGTCCTCAAAAATAAAACCTGACCTGTTTGAGAGACCATTACCTTCCGAACAAAGTTGACATGGCATTCACCCTTCTGCACAAGTGGAGGGCAGTCTGGGGGAACCTGGTAGCGAGTGTGAGCTTTGCTCTGCTGTGCTGCATACAACACCGCTGACTGGAAACGCAGCTCAATGGAGTTCACGTCCCTGACCACGTTGGTAATATCAAAGCTCTAAGTTAAAGGGAACAATCAGACAAACCCATGATGTGGAAGTAGTCTTGTGTGTAAAATTTTAGATAAAGGCATTTTGTATGAAAGACACATAATATAACGCCGATCTAGGTTTAGCCTCCTTGCAGGAGGGAACACTTCTCTGAAACACTGTAGTATCTATCACTTAGTTGCCCACTTTTAGTTAAAACTAAGCATATTTTCCTACCCAATCCAAGTTTCTAGGCTTCTCCTTCTATTTTTCCTGGCAAAATGATGGTCCTAGGGAAATGGATAGAGCAAAAAATAACTTTAGCTCTGGAATGTCTGCTCTGTCTACTTATACGTGGCCTTGAACTGCCAAGGGTTTCCTAGACACTTCATGACAACCTGCCTCTCCGGTATGAACAGCATGCATTTCTAAGTAATGAGTTATTTTTGTTTTGAAAAGTCTACCTTTGAAAGGAAAGGAAGATCAGCATATAATCTCTTAATATAACTATTCCAGAAAGGAAATGACATTTTATTTTAAAATCATTTGTCCAATGAAACTGTATCAGCAGAGGAGGGATTGGCATGTTTTGAACACTTCCTATGTGCCAAGAACTTGCCAACATTTTATACAATTAGCTTACTAAATCCCCACACTAACCCCATGGGGTTTGTAAGGTTTCCATTATTCCACAAATGTGGCAACTGAGAAATCAAGTAACTCATCCAGTGCTTTAATGAGCTCATATTTGTCACATGGCCAATTATGCATTTACTTTTCTCTACTCACAAAAGCAATTAACATAAACACACATAAATTTTTTTTTAACCTAATGTCATTATATACTTACATATCTATTGAACATATTGTCTGTTTCCCCAATAGTGACTTCATTGAACAGGATTTTTGAAACTGTATCCACTCCCTCAAGAATCAAATTTACTTTTTGCCATTTGCTAAAAAAAAGAAAAGATTTTTAAAACAAGATGTGTAAAGCATTAACTTAGATAAGTCTCTTTTTTATTATTTAAGGCCTAAAGAAATAAATATTCCACAAAAAATATATGTTCTTAAAAGGCAGTTTCCAGTGACATTTTCAGAAGTACTGCTTTAAAACATACTTACGTCCTTTGAGTGATCCAGCTTATCTTTCTCTATAATGTATCAATAAATCACCATAAAACCAAGAGCACAACTTATAATTTCCAAATATATTGACTTTTTCTAGTTAATACTTCAGAAAGCTATTATGAGAACCAAGTTAGGCCGGGAGCAGTGGCTCACGCCTGTAATCCCAGCACTTTGGGAAGCCTAGGCAGGCAGATCACCTGAGGTCAGGAGTTCGAGACCATCCTGGCCAACATGGCGAAACCCTGTCTCTACTAAAATTACAAAAAACTAGCCAGGCGTGGTGGTGGGTGCCTGTAATCCAAGCTACTAGGGAGGCTGAGGCAGGAGAATCACTTGAACCCAGGAGGCGGAGGTTGCAGTGAGTGGATATCCCACCACTGCACTTGCAAGATTCCGTCTCAAAAAAAAAAAAAAAATGAGAACCAAGTTAAATAATAGACATAAAACGTTCTCACAAACTACATTTACTGACCCTGTCTAAGAGAACACGTTAGAAAACTATCATCTATAAGTGAATATTATGCACCCAGCACTCTGCTAAGCCTTACAGGAAACTATAACAGTGCCTGTACTTAAGGAGTCTGCAATCTGGTTGGCATTTGGTGGCTGGCTGGCAATATTGTTGAACAACTACAAGTGCTATCAGAGTTTATCTCATAAGAAAAGATTTCAAAATGGAAACAAGAACTTAATGAAGAGAAGAATAAATAAAATGTGTTGTATTCATACAATAAAATACTATTCAACAATAAAAAGGAATGAAGTACTGATACATGCTACAACATGGATGAACTTTGAAAACATTATTATGCTAAGTGAAAGAGGCGGTCACAAAGGCCCACATATTGTATGATTCCATTTATATGAGGTATCCAGAACAAGGAAATCCAGAGGGACAGAAAGTAAATTAGTGGTTCCTAGGGCTGGGGTAAGAATTCAGGGGCAGGAGGAGTGGGCAATGGGAAATGACTGCTAATGGGTGTAACTTTTTGTGGGGGGATGAGGAAAATGTTCTAAAATTGATTGTGGTGATGGTTTTGTAACTGTAAGTATACTAAAAACCATTGAATTATATACCTTAAATGACTGAATTGTACAATATGTTAATTATATATCAATAAAGTATTTTTTTTAAAACTAGGTAGAAATGACTGGGTGGAGGCATTTCTACTCCCCTTATACCCTTTGCTCTTTGCAGGAACCCCTTACCCCTGCAAAGAGCAAAACCAAAACAAGGAAGTGCTGACAGCATGAATTACTTTTAGGTAATTGACTCATATGTGTAATTTGGGCTGGGGAGCTAAGGAGGAAAAAGCTGGACAAATCCGAGGGGCAGAGAGGTGTGGGCAGTGTTACAGGGACAGACATTTTTCAGCTGTATTTTCACAGACAAGTGAGAAGTTTATACTTGATTTGCCAAGTAAAATAGACACTTGCTATTCTTGAACGAATACCTATCTTGGCACAATCAATATTCGGGATGATTAATCTAATGTTTCTAAATTGAAAAGATTGGAGAATAAAAGAACAAAGCAAGAAATTTGATTAGGCAGCTTTGGCCTCTTTCCTGGCACTCTTCTAGGCAAAGATGGAAAGATGGAAATGAGATGGAAGGGGCCAAACCAAGAGAAATGTTAAACAAAAATTTGCAAGACCCAGAACAGACTGAACACAGGAAGATGAAGAAAAGATGTAATAAGCCCAAAGCACCTTAGACATAGATTGGAAAATGGTGTTACATTAAGAAAAACAATGAAGCTGTTACAATATAAAGTTAGTTTTAAGGGGGAAAATCAATTGGATATGTTGAGTTCAAGGTGAAATAGAACCATTATGAAAGATATTCTAAATATTATCTGTAAATAAAAGCCTGGAGCACAGCAGTAACTCCATGATATTGATAACAATATTCTGGCCTTTTCCCCCCTTTAAAAGACTAGTAAATAATTACCAAAAAAAAAAAATCACATAAAAGGGACAGAAGGATTTTTTTTTTTCATTTAGCAGTAGTGTGTACCTTTGGGTAACATTCTACCTCATATGGAAATATTTGCTTATAATAACAGAACATTACTGAAAACAGTATCTGTGCTTCACCTCCTGGCTTCACCACATAGTATAGGTCAAGGTCATAGTCTCAATGGCTGGTTAGCACTACATAGGGCATAACCACTGGAAAAATGACTCCATAAGACACAATTCGGTGACTGTTGATTAGTAGCACCATCCTCATATACAAAACAAAACATAAATAATATATTCACTTTTATAGTACAAGGCTTTCATCTTACTTAACTCTCAGATATGTAACCTAAACAAACAAAACAAAACATACAAACAAAAAAACAAACAAACAAAACACAACATTTTTGCCCAGATAGAAAAAGAAGAAAAGTTCAAATAATAATAAAAATACACCCACAAACATACATACCTAATTTCAAAGGGGATTTTAAATTCTTTGCTATAGGTCCAGTTATCCAAAGAGACCCATCTGTAGTTAAGGTCATTAAATCTGTAGTAAGAATCCTGTTGATACAAGGTAAAAATTATGGTAGATGGTTAAATATGCACAAATAAATTAATAAAACAAACATAAAATAAATTATTAACAACAGCTATTTATCACCTAAAAATTAATGAACTTTTAGCCTAGTAGTACAAAGAGGGGACAGATCGTTAATACTGAAAAATGTGAAGGGAAAATTCCAACAAATTACCTGAAATGAAATAATTCTCTGAGATATAAATAATACAGCTTCATTATCAAAGAAAATTGGTGGACATTAAGATTGGCTTCCCCTTGGAGACAGGGTTTCACCATGTTGGCCAAGCTGGTCTCAAACTCCTGACCTCAAGTGATCCACCTACCTCAGCCTCCCAAAGTGCTAGGATTACAGGCATGAGCCATCATGTCCGGCCTACAGTTTATCTTGTGTACTAACCTGTTTCACTCTCTAAATGAGCAAAGTGGGAGATCACTGTCATGGCTGAAGTTACATGGCCAAGACAAACTATGGTCTGGGAGTCCCAGGTTCTCCTGTGTGGGCACTTTCCTGGAAGATGCTAAATGATAGGAAAATCTGGGTTTCATGTTTCTGTGTGGTCCTCACCTCACTTGACTTCTGCTCTTTCTGTTTGCTCTGGGCTTCTGTGCTGTCATTGATATAGTTCTCAGTTTTCCATTGGTCTGTATCCCATTCTGCCTTGGACATCTTTACTTCTTGCTGCTCACTGATGAATCAGGAGGCCTGTCCTGGAGATGAGCTTGGTATAGGCCAATTGCACATGGGGCTCAGAGCACTCCATCTTCAAGGTCCAGATAACATGAGAAATGAGTCTTCTCACAACATTATTGGGGATGAGGGGCCGTAGCTGCTGGTTTAGCTGAATTTCAAACTGATCACCTGGGGACGAGAGCAATGGGTAATTGAAGCTTTTGGGCTCGGGAGACAGGCCAGTGCCCATGTTGTTGTATTCCCATTGTGTTTCACAGTCTTCTCTAAGTTGAACGCAGTCCCAGCAGAATCTCCCTCAGGAGGATGGTTGTAGGTTGTGTTTTCAGAGATGGTGCCTTCTGGCATAGTAGTGTTTTCCATAAAAATGTTTTGTTCAAAGGCATTTCTTGCAGTGGTGCTTTTAAAACATTCTGATGGAGAAATACTTCCGGAAAAGGATTTTCCTGAAGATTCAGGTCTCCTAAAGATGAAAAAGCCCCTTGTGAAGGGGCATTTATGAGGCTTTTCACTGCAGAGAATGGAGGCCTCTTTGCAAGCAAAGTCTACTGAGAGAACTTTTCTGGAATGTACGATTGGTTTTAACTCAACTTTGCATTTTCTAAAACCAAAATGGGTAAGTCTTTCAATCTGTTTCTGACCACAGGTAGGGCTTTTGCAGGGGTGGAGATAGAAGGCACGCCCATGGAGAAGGGTTTCATCAAAGAGAAGACTGCTGCCTTATGCTCTTGGTTGAACGAAGGCTTGGTATAGATGGCGTTTCCTGCTAACTTCTCATGCCCCTGCTCTATGTGAGGCTGTTCCAGCTCCCTTGGGGCTGGACTCCTGAGCCTTTTTTCTTTGGCAGCATTCTCCACAAATGCCCAGGCACCCTGTTCCTTCCTGTTGCTCTGCTTTCCCACCTCTTTGAAGTGACTTTTCTGGATGCTCCTTGGGCCCATGAGGATTCTGTTCACTCTCTGCAGGCTTTTGCCTACACTTTGAATCTTAGCCAGGCTGTTTCCCTGTGGTTGGACAGTTTCAAATTTCATGAGTTTTTGGATGCAGGTTAAAGAGAGGGACTCTTTGTATGGTTTTTCGGAATACCCATCTTTCACATTTGAAAAAAACAGGTAACTATAAGGTTAGCTGTTGGCAGAGCTAGCAGAGGTTTTATTTTGGACCAAAAAAAAAAAAAAAAGCAATTGAATTGTTTTGTAGCTGAAGGCATAGGCATGGGGGGTCCCCAGATAGTAAACTACCCTGTGGGTGGGTTGAGGGCTAGGGCTGGGCCTCAGGTGGGTCTCACGTTCCCTGTGCTCCCTTCTGCTCTCTGGGAGAGTCGCAGGAGGGGCAGGCTGGGAGGGGCTGCCGCAGCTGTTCACTTGGGCAGGACGTCAGAGGACTAGGACACCAGCCTCCCATCACGGGTCTCGATCTTCTTCACAACCACTGCCCTGGTGGTGCTGGTGCGGCTGAAGGAGCTGGAGCCCACACCAGAGCCAAAGCTGGGGCTTGGGAGGCCCCCACAGGCCGAGCTCAGATCACCTGCATAACCACTGGTGGTCTTTGTATGGATACTCATGTTCCACATCCCAGAGTCCAGCTGGCTCTCCTCGCCCTCCAGCAGCTTCCTGTAGGTGGCTATCTCGATGTCCAGGGCCAGCTTGATGTTCATCAGTTCCTGGTACTCAAGCAGTTGCCACGCCATGTCCTGCTTGGCCTGCTGCAGGGCGGCCTCCAGCTTGGACAGCTTGGCGTTGGCATCCTTAACAGCCAGCCCCCTGTGCTGCAGACATCTGTGATGGCGGCCTCCAGGGAAGCCCTCTGGCCTTTGAGGCCCTCAGTCTCAGCCTGGAGCTGGCTGATGTTCCGGTTCATCTCAGAAATCTCAGTCTTTGTACACTGCAGGTCATCCTCGTGCTTCCCAGCCAGCATCTGCAGCTCCTCATCCTTGATCTGGTACATGCTCTCAGCCTTGGCCTGGCTGCAGTTGGCCATCTCCTCATATGGTGCCTTGACCTCAGCGATGATGCTGTTCATGCCCAGGGAGTGGCTGTTGTCCATGGGCAGCACCACAGATGTGTCCGAGATCTGGGACTGCAGCTCCTGGATCTCCTCTTCATACAGCTGCTTGAGGAAATTGATCTCGTCAGTCAGCCCTTCCAGGTGAGACTCCAGCTCTACCTTGTTCATGTAACCTTCATCCACATCCTGTTGATGAGGACAAATTCATTCTCCACCTCTGTACACTTATTGATCTCATCCTCATACTTGTTCTTGAAGTCCTCCACCAGCCCGGGCATGTTGCCAAGCTCCGCCTCCAGCTTCAGCTTCTCCTGGCCCAGAGTCTTCAGCTGCCGCCTAAGGTTGTTGATGAAGCTCTGGAACATGTTGTCCATGTTGCTCTGAGCCATCTTCTGCTGCTGCAGGAGGTTCCACTTAGTCTCCAGCATCTTGTTCTGCTGCTCCAGGAACCATACCTTGTCTATGAAGGAGGCAAACTTGTTGTTGAGGGTCTTGATCTGCTGCTTCTCCTGGGTATGCACAGCCTGGATGTTGGGGTCCACCTCCAGGTTAAGGGGGCTCAGCAGGCTCTGGTCGACTGTGATGGTGGTGATGCCACCCACGCCGCTGCCCTCACCATAGCCTCCGCCCAGACAACCTTGGAAGCTGCTGCTGCCCACTAGGGAGAAGCCTGAGGAGCTTATGTGGACACTGGGCCCACTCGTGTAGGAGTGGCTGCTGAAGGCCCGGGGCCCAGAGGTGGACACCTTGTAGGACTTCTGGGTCACCCTGATGGACATGGTGGAGGCAGGAGTGGGGGCAGGAAGGCCGAACCAGATAGAGATCCCAGAAGGAGTGGAGAAGCTGCTTCTTGGTCTTTTCAGTTAACTTTACCACATATCATCTCATGACCGGAGGAATTTACAAGAGGGTATAACTTAGATTTATCCACATTTCTCGTGACCTTCCCTGTGCCACCTGGAGGGCTGTAAGCAGGGTTTGCTTAGTGTAGCAAGTCGGCGACCTTGCTGTGGCACCTAGATAAGGGTTCAGGAATGCAGCTGCAGAGTATTCGGGGTAAGGGTCAGCTGCACTGCGGGGGCGGTTCCTGGGGCAGCTCGTCCCTAACAGTAACAACATTGATTCTACATCTTATAGACTTTTCTATGAGAAATAAGGCAAGACGTAATTTAGTGCGTCATTGATGTCTAGCTGCTCACTCCCAAAGCCTGACAAGTTGATGCCATTGCTGTCTGAGGCCGCCTCCAGCTCAGTAGTCAGCTCAGTGCTCGTGTGCTTCTTCCGGGCTTGTAATACCTTCATGAACGCTCCTTCTGGATTCCCTACAGATAGATGCTTCTTCAACTGTCAGGTAAGACACAATAAGTCTTTCTGAGTTTCTCTTATAGGGTTTAGCTTGTTAATTTCCTTATCCTTTGTCCTCAAACTCAACTATCTTGTTCTTCCTTGCCCCTAGTTACCATAAACAGCCTACCCCCTTCTCGTCAGCTCTAATCAATAACTCACATCTGTTCCCTTGGTTACCTGCACCCCATGTTCCCCTGAAACTGCACATCTCACACTCTCCACCTCTGTCCCCCTCCCATTCTATATTTAAAAAAATATGTACAAGTAGCCAATTGGGTCAGCTCAAATTGTGCAGTCCAACCCCAGCCCAAGGGGGAGTAGCACAGAGATAGGGACTGCGTTAAGGATAAAAACCCCCTGGTCTCCTTTGTTCTCTGTGCTCTTGCGATCTTGATTGACGCAAGTGGCACCCTTCTGCAGAAGTAAATTGCCTTGCTGAAAGAATTAAAAAAAAAAAAAGATTGGCTTCCCCTTTTAAAACCAAACACAAAACCACCAGGGTATCAGCAGAGAATGAAAGACTGAATCTGTGGTGTGTAGCCAGCAGTCTCTCATTGCCCTGTGGTTCTCACTGTGCTGTTTGCTGCCACTATCCCAGCCAGCCTCCAGGGGGAATACTTCTCTACTGCCCAAAAGTCAGCACAACTCCCTTCCGCTCATTGGATTCACTTAGCATTTCCAGTTATTTTTCACTTAGCTAAGTGAGCATGAAAAGGATCTCTACAGAGAATACACAGGCAGCAAAGATACTTCAAAACTTATTAACATCAGGTTTCTTATATTATCCTACCTCAGGTCAGCAAACTGCCACCCACAGGCCACATTCAGCTCACTACATGTCTCTGTGTGGCTAGCAAGCAAAGTAAGAATGGACATGTGCCCATAAATAAAGTTTTACTAGAGCACAGCCATGCCCTTTCCTTTGCAATTTACATATGGCTGCTTTGGTGCTATAGTGGCAGAGTTGAGTAGACATGATGGAGACCATCTGGCCCTCGAGGTCTAAAATATTTAGTATTTAGCTATTTACTGAACGTGTTTGCTAAACCCTGCCCAAGATGACTGGCCTCCTAGATGTTCATAGATGTTGCTCCATCTGAGTGTCTAGACCCAAGTCTGCCTCTTCATAAATCCTTAAGTCTTTCTTCTCTTACCCCCTTTCCACTCTTTTTACACTTTTTTTTTTTTGAGATGGAGTTTCACTCTTGTTGCCCAGGCTGGAGTGTAATGGCGCAATCCCAGCTCACTGCAACTTCAGCCTCCCAGGTTCAAGCGATTCTCCTGCCTCAGCTTCCCAAGTAGCTGGGATTACAGGCATGCACCACCACACCTGGCTAATTTTTTGTGTGTTTTTAGTAGACATGGGTTTTCACCATGTTGGTCAGGCTGGTCTTGAACTCCCGACCTCAGGTGATCTGCCTGTCTCAGCCTCCCAAAGTGCTGGGATTACAGACATGAGCCACTGCATCTGGACTCTTTCCACTCTTTATCTCCCAGAGGAATACTCAAGACAGGAGGCAGAACAGAAAGTGGCAAACAAATCTTTTCAGTTCATCTATCCATGAACAATATATAGAAGGGAATTGTGCAGGCATGGAGGGGCTTCCCCTCCTTTGTCAGGGACAGATCCAAGTTATTTCCTTAGGGACCGTAACTCCAAGTCAAGAAGGAAAAGCCAACTCTGTCTAAGTTCCACATAGGTAAGAGCCAGATGAACACGTTAGGCTGGCAATGGCCAGTTAGGCAGTTGCCCAGGGCAAATCTGTAAGAAGCACTACAACATCAGTGGGAGTGTATCAAGATCAAGATAGGTATCTGCCAGAAACTGATCCAAACTGGAAGAAATATTTTGATAAGCTACTAGAGGAGAGAGTGACTGATGAGATTTAAAACAACATGTAATCACCAAACTGGCTTTTAAGGTCTGGTTAATGGTAAGGTTTTGTTCTGTTAAATGCCGTGTGCCAAGCCCAGCCAACTTATCTCCCACACAGGACTCGGCCTCTCCAATGAACAAACATGGAACACATATTTACAGACACAGGGTTGAAGAGGCACCTAATTATTAGCATGACCATGTCACTCCCCCAAGCCCTATTTATAACTCTCCACTGTGGACTTAGTCCAATAGAGTTAAAAATATCATGAGAAGGAAGGTGTGAGAGCAATTCAGCCACAACACATCAACACACTAAGCCCGGGGGCTGGCTGATCATCTGGTTGACGGGGCACAAGTCCCCTTCCTTTCTCCCAGCTCCCTGAAGGAATCTGCAAGTTGGTTCAAGAGGGCAATCTTCCCAGGTATATTTTTTCGACACAAACATAATTTATAGGTTAAAATTTTATCTTAAAGAGGCCAATCTGAAAAACCTAAATAATGTATGATTTCAACTATATGTCATTCTGGATGTTAAATAAAAATTACAGGAGGCCGTTGTTGACTGAGCTCCTATACTAGGCCTCAGCAGACCAGATCAAACCAAAACAGTCACTCATGCTAAGTACCACTTAATCAAACTGAAACTTTAACGAAGGAGGTAGATCCGCAAACAGGGCAGTTTTTCCTGAAAACTTGAGATTCCGGTTCACCTGAGTAAGGAAGTCCTCTCTGCATTTTTTTTTTTTTTGAAACAGGTCTTGTTCTGCTCTGTCACCCAGGCTGGAGTGCAGTGGCACAACCATGGTTCACTACAGCCTCAACCTCCGGGGCTCAAGCAACCCTCCCAGCTCAGCCTCCTGAGGAGCTGGGGCTACAGATGTATGCCACCACTCCCAGCTAATTTTTTATTTTTATTTTTTTGTAGAGATGGAGATCTTACTATGTTGCCAAGGCTGGTCTCAAAATCCTTAGCTCTAGCAATCCTCCTACCTTGGCCTCCCAAAATGCTGAGATTACAGGCGTAAGCCACCACACTGGCCGGTTCTCTCTGCTTTTACCCTTTCTAGAAAAGTAACCTGAAGTAATCTGATGTTAATCAATCAGTTTTTTTCCTACTGTTCTGTTTCTTTGTTCCTTACAAAACCCACTATTCTTCCATGGCCCCATGAAAGTGCTCACTGTATTTTGTAGAATGGATGCTTTCCTGATTCATGAATCACAAATAAAAAACAATTTGATCTTTAACTACATTTGTTGTAATTTTGTCTTTTGACATGGAAAAGAAAAAACTATGGAGACAGTGAAAGGATCAGTGGTTACCATAGGTTAAGCAGAGGAGAAGAATGAATAAACAGAGCACAGAGAATGTTTATGGCACTGAAATTATTCTTTACAATATTGCAATGGTGAATACACATCATTATACATTTGTCCAAACCCACAGCATGTACAACCAAGAATGAACCCTAATGTAAAGTGTGGACTTTGAGTGATAAAGATGTGTCAATGTCTGTTCATTGATTCTAACAAATGTACCACTCTGGTGGGGAATGTTGAAGAATGGGATGCTGTGCATGCAAGGAGGTAGGAGGTTATGTGAGAACCCTCTGTACTTTCTGTTCAATTTTGCTGTAAACCTACAAAGTCTACTCTTCCGGGGGAGAAGGGCAGCAGCGTGAGAGTTGGCTCTGAAGAGTGGTGAGTCAGAAGAGACCTCAGGCAGCAAGCGACTTGGGCCATGGCCTCTGACCTAGACTTCTCACCTCTGGAGGTGCCTGAGCCCACTTTCCTGGAGAACCTGCTATGGTACGGACTCTTCCTGGGAGCCATCTTCCAGCTCATCTGTGTGCTGGCCATCATCATACCCATTCCCAAGTTCCACGAGGTGGAGGCTGAACCATCTGAGCTCAGAAGTGCTGAGGTGACGAGGAAGCCCAAGGCTACTGTTCCTTCTGTGAACAAGAGGCCCAAGAAAGAGACCAAGAAGAAGCGGTAGAAGAGGAGGCCCGAGGAGCCAGACAGGCAGGGAGAGGGCCTTGGGGACAGCCCTCCTGGGAATCTATATCCTGTTCCCCCTCTCCATCCCAGGCTCAGGGTCTGAGGAGGCTGTGACACCCTCTGACCTCAGAGATCTAGACAGTCATGACAGTCCCCAGGCTCCAGCTGGGCACTCCACCACTTCCTCTTCCTTCTGCTTCTGTGATGGTTTAGAGTCAAGGGGACTGAAACACACTGTGACTGTATTAGGAGGTTTGTTTAGAAGTTGGGTCAGCTCACAGAGTCACATTTTCTTACTTAGTCATGTGTCCAGCCTTGAGTCACTCCCTCCTTGTGAGTTTACATTACATTTTGGAGTCATTATCTAATGCTGACAAGCCCACCCTCTCCCATTATTTGTGCACTACAGATCTCCTGCTAATCAGTCACCTTTTTTGCTGCTGTGTAGACAGAGCCAGGCCTCACCTGTTTGTTTAGGCCAAAACACCATGGCCATGCAATGTTAGTGATCCCACTAGCTGCGACAGCCAGGCCCAGAAAATGCCTGACATGAGAGCCAGCAGACAGCCCAGGCCAGGGTAGGCAGTGCCTGCTTCTGCTCTATCAGGTGCAAGGGATTTGGCTGAAGGCATGCATATTTCCTGGACACAAACTTCCTGAGCTTCTGAAATGGGAGGCTCATCAATTTCAGACCAACCTCTTTTCAACCCTTCAACCCATCATAGCACGTTCAAGGTGTGCCTTTTACTTCCACCTGTACATCCCCCATTCCTTCAATTCTTTCATTCCCTAACCAGAGAGAGTTCCTGGGGGAAATGTGGCGAATAAACTGCATGCATGCTGAAAAAAAAAAAAAAAAAAAGAAAAGTCTACTAAAAATTTTTCTCTTACTAAGAGAAAATACCAAAAAAAAAAAAAAAAAGTTATAGAGGCTTAAATTACATTTAAAATAACTATTCCAAAGGCCAATCAACCAACCTAATTTGGTTCCAGGTTGGTCTGACCCTATTTGATCATACTGAAATTCTGAGCCTTATTTATAGCAAACAGCAGCTCAGGGTTACCTCTCATGACTAAGGACCCATGTCAGCCTGAGTTGTTAAGCAAACCCATGAACCCTAAAACAAATAAAAGTATCATTTGTCAACCATTTACTATACATCAGCCTCTAAAGTAGGCACTCATACACTCTTATCTTCATAATAAACACGTACAGTAAATACCATTTAATAGAGGAAGAAACTAAAGCTCCAAAAAGTGAAGTAGCTTTCCTGAGGTGCCACAACTAAGCAGAAGTATGTACACTGAGGAAAGAAACCAATCTAGTCTAACACCAAGGTCTGAATTTTTTGGACTATACTACAATGCCTCATGCTACATATACTTACACATTTATACCAGCTGGTAACTGCAACAACAATAATAATAGTTAAAAGTTACTGCCTGTGACCCCAGTGGGGTAGGTACTATTATCATACCCATTTACCAACAAAGACTCTAAAGCTCATACTCAAATGGCTATTAAGTGGTGGAGGACTGACTCAGAACCAGGAAAGATGGCTCCAGCGTCCATATACTTAGTCATTACCTAGTACTACCATTAACATCACAACACCACCAATAGTTACAATGTCAGTGCTTATAAAGCAGCAGCCATGAAATAAACATGCCGTGTGTGCCTCGGCTAGTTATTTATAATTGATACTTACCATATTTACTATGTTTACTGTACATCAACAAACCATGTGTCATCAGAGCATGCAAATGACAATATCATCAGTCTCATTTTCTCAGTAAGCTTCTGGACTCCATCATTATACCTGATTATAGATACAGAGACTACTTAACCAGGTATAGCTTTTCCACTCCCCAGTTCTGCTTCAGACCAATGTCAGACTTTACCCCAGATACAATTACTTCGAATAGAATTAAATGGAGAAAGTTTTTTCAACTATCTTGTTTACAGGCATTGTTTTCTTAGACACTTGGGCAAAAATAAATAATGTTAAGAAAACACTTATCAAAAACAAGCAAAATGTGGATTAGGATACGTAATTATCTGGCAAACTGAGATAAAACGGCAGATAGGAGACAGGACTAACATGCAGCTCCCACTTGGATGAACAGAACAGCATGTGGAGACTCACACTGTGAATTTTTGCTCCAAGAACCACCACAGGAACATACCGGGAAAACCAAAAGAATTCAAGACCCTTTGAAACAAGTGGTTTGCCACTGCAAATTCTGTGAAACAGCCAAAAACTGTGAGTTCCCAAAGTGTGAGAGGGAAAAATGTCTGCCTCCAAACACACATCCCCTCTGGGAACCTGAAAATTCAGATCACGGGAGAAGGATTTAACCTTACCTAGAGCTGAAATGGATTTCAGGAGCCAAGCAAAATATAATAGTACCGAGAAAAGAAGCACCAGAAAGAGCGAGTCCCCATCTTGAGTCCAGGGAAGCCATTCCTGGCCTATCTCACAGAGGTCTTTGGGGAAGGGAAGGCACCCAGCAGAACTGGAGGGGAGTCACAGGGTGAAGGAAGCTCCTGGCTGAACTTTGTAATATTTTCGACAAGCATGAATTTTCCTGAGCAGAATCCAGGAGCTTGGGGGTGGTGAACAGGAAGAACAGATATGAGCACAGCCAAAGGTGTGAGCAGGTGGGGAGAGGTGAGGCCTGAGAGCCATGTTTGCTTTCTCAGCAGGGAGGCTTATAGCCTGGGGCAAGATCTCAGTCCTGCTCACCGGCTGCCTGGATAGGAACTGATATAAAGTCAGTGCTGTTGGGGGGGCACAGTAGGAGTGAGACTGGCCTTGCTGGCTTCATGGAAGATGGGTAAGGCCTGTGGTGTTTTGTTTGTTTGTTTGTTTGTTTTTGAAGTGGAGTCTCGCTCTGTCACCCAGACTGGAGTGCAGTGGCGTGATCTCTGCTCACAGCAAGCTCCGCCTTCCGGGTTCACACCATTCTCCTGCCTCAGCCTCCTGAGTAGCTGGGACCACAGGCGCCCGCCACCACGCCTGGCTAATTTTTTGTATTTTTAGTAGAGACGGGGTTTCATCGTGTTAGCCAGGATGGTCTCGATCTCCTGACCTCGTGATCCGCCCGCCTCGGCCTCCCAAACTGCTGGGATGACAGGCATGAGCGACCGCGCCCGGCCTGGTAAGGCCTGTCAGTGCTGGTTTTTCCCTAGCGAACTGTATGATGCAGCAGAGGCAATCATAATCCCCCTGGCAACATAATTCCATTAGCCTAAGAACCCCATAGTGGCCATGGCAGGCCCCACCCAAAAAGAGTCTGAGCTCAGACCCGCCTAACCCTGTCCTCACCTGATGGATTTTCTCTACCAGACCTGGTCGCCAAAGACAAATGACATAAACCCTTGGGACCTCTATGGCCCTGCCCATCACCTGAGAAACCCAAGTACTCATCCTGGCCAATGTAAGGCAATATTATATCCCCCCTTCTGCTACTGCAGCTAGTGCTTTCTTGACAGGGCCACCTCCTGGCTGGAGACCAATCAACTCAAACTGATAAAAGAACAACCCTGCTCTAAAGAAGAAAACAACTAATTCCACTGCCTAAAGAAGAAAACAACTAATTCCACTGCCTGTAATATCCTGGTTAACCAGAAGTACTGAGTCTGTTCACATGACAACTTCACTGCTAGCATAACCAGCATTTGAGAAAGCCAGTGCACTAAATGAAGCTACAACCAAGGACTCCCACTTTACTCCCCTGCCACCTCCACTGGAGCAGGTGCTGGTATCCATGGCTAGGAGACCTGAACGTGGATCACATCACAGGACTCTTGGCAGACAGTCCCCAGCATCAGCCTGCAGGCCAGTAGCTCCGCTGGGTGGCTAGACTCACAAGGGCAATAACAATCACTGCAGTCTGGCTCTCAGAAATCCCCGTCCCTAGGGGAAGGGGGAGAGCATCTCATCAAGGGAATACCCCATGGGACAAAACAATCTAAACAGCAACCCTTGAGTTCCAAATCTTTCCACTGAAACAGTCTACCCAAATGAGAAGGAACCAGTTAAAGTAATTCTGGTAATATGACAAAACAAGGTTCTATAACACCCCCAAAAGATCACACTAGCTCTCCAGCAATGGATCGAACCAAGAAGAAATCTCTGAACTGCCAAATAAACAATTCAGAAGGTTGATTATCGGGTTACTCAAGGAGGCACCAGAGAAAGGTGAAAACCAACTTAAAGAAATTTAAAAAACAATAAAGGATATGAACGAAAAGGTCTCCAGAGAAACAGATATCATAAAGAAAAAACAATCACAACTTCTGAAAATGAAAGACATACTTAGAGAAATGCAAAATACACTGGAAAGTTTCAACAATAGAATCGAACAAGGGAAGAAAAAAGATAAATGAAACAAAAACTGGCTCTGTGAAAAGATAAACGAAATTGATAGACCACTAGTGAGATTAATCAAGAAGAGAGAAGATACAAATAAGCTCAATTAGAAATGAAATGGGAGATATTACAATTGATACCACAGAAATACAAAAGATCATTCATGGCTACTATGAACATCTTTATGTGCACAAACTAGGAAACCTAGAGGAAATGGATAAATTCCTGAAAATATACAATCTTCTCAGATTGAAACAGGAAGAAATAGAAACTCTCAACAGACCAATAACAAGTAGTGATGTTGAAACAGTAATTTAAAAATTGCTGACCAAAAAAAAAGTCCAGGACCAGATGGATTCACAGCTGAATTCTATCAGACATTCAAAGAAAGATTGGTACCAATCCTACTGAAAATACTCCAAAAAATAGAGAAAGAGGGAATCCTCCCTAAATAATTATATGAAGCCAGTACTATCACATACCAAAACCAGAAAAGGACATAACAAACAAAAACTACAGACCAATATCCCTGATGAGCATAGCTGCAAAGAGCCTCAACAAAACACTAGCTAACCAAATCCAACAGGATACCAAAAAGATAATACACCATGATCAAGTGGGTTTCATACCAGGGATGCAGGTACATATGCAAGTCAATAAATGTGATACACCACATAAAAAAGAATTAAAAACAAAAATCATATTATCAACTCAGCAGATGCAGAAAAAGCATTTGACAGAGTCTAGCATCCTTTATGATTAAAATCCTCAGCAAAATTGGCATAGAAGGGACATACCTTCAGGAAATAAAAGTCATCTGCAACAAATCCACAGCCAACATTGTACTGAACAGGGAAAAGTTGAAAGTATTCCCCCTGAGAACTGGAACAAGACAAGGATGCCCACTTTCACAACTTCTCTTTGACATAGGACTGGAAGACATGGCCAGAGCAATCAGACAAGAGAAAGAAATAAAGGGCATCCAAATCAGTAAAGAGGAAGTAAAACCGTTGCTATTCACTGATGATATGATCATATACATAGGAAACCCTAAAGACTCATCCAAAGAGTTCTTAACCTGATAAATAAATTCAGCAAAGTTTTGGGATACCAAATCAACGTACACAAATCAGTAGCACTCCTATACACCAACAGCGACCAAGCTGATAATCAAATCAAGAACTCAACCCCTTTTACAATAGCTGCAAAAAATAAAATAAAATACTTAGGAATATACCTAACCAAGGACATGAAAGACCTCTACAAGGAAAACTATGAAACACTGCTAAAAGAAGTCATAGATAACACTAACAAATGGAAACACATCCCATGCTCATGAATGGATAAAATCAATATTGTGAAAATGACCATACTGCCAAAAGCAATCTACAAATTCAACTCAATTCCCATCAAAATACCATCATCATTCTTCACAGAACTAGCAAAAGCAAACCTAAAATTCATATAAAACTCAAAAGGAGCCTGCATAGCCAAAGCAAGACTATGCAAAAAGAACAAATCCTGAGGCATCACATTACCTGACTTCAAACTATACTATAAGGATATAGTCACAAAAACAGCATGCTACAAGTACAAAAACAGGAACATAGACCAGTGGAACAGAATAGAGAGCCCAGAAATAAAGTCAAATACTTACAGCCAACTGATCTTTGACAAATGAAAGAAAAAAATAAAGTGAGGAAAGCACACCCTATTCAACAAATGATGCTGGGATAATTGGCAAGACACGTGTAGAAGAATGAAACTGGATCCTCATCTCTCACCTTATATAAATAAATATCAACTTGATAGATCAAAGTCTTAAATCTAAGACCTGAAACCATTAAAAAAAAATCTAGAAGATAACATCAGAAAAACTCTTCTAGACATTGGTTTAGGCAAAGACTTCCTGACCAAGAACCCAAAAGCAAATGCAACAAAAACGAAGATAAATAGATGGGACCTAACTAACCTAAAAAGCTTCTGCACAGAAAAAGAAATAATCAGCAGAGTAAACAGACAACACACAGAGTGGGAGAAAATCTTCACAAACTATGCAGCCGACAAAGGACTAATATCCAGAATCTACAAGGAACTCAAACAAATTAGCAAGAAAAATCAAATAATCCCATCAAAAAGTGGGCTAAGGACATGAATAGACAATTCTCAAAAGAAGATATACAAATAGCAGAAAAAATTTAAAAATGTTTAACATCACTAACTATCAGGGAAATGGAAATCAAAACCACAATGAGATACTCCTTTACTCCTGCAAGAATGGCCATAATTAAAAAAATCAAAAAATAATAGATGTTGGCATGGATATGGTGAAAAAGGACCAATTTTACACTGCTGGATAGAATGTAAACTAGTACAACTAAGGAAAACAGTATGGAGATTCCTTAAAGAACTAAACGTAGAACTACCATTGATCCAGCAATCCCACTACTGGGTACCTACTCAGAGGAAAAGAAGTAATAATATGAAAAAGACACTTGGATACACATGTTTATAGCACCACAATTCGCAATTGCAAAAATATGAAACCAGCCTAAATGCCCATCAACCAACAAGTAGATTTTTTAAATGTGGTATATGTTATACATAATATGGAATACTACTCAGCCACAAAAAGGAACAAAATAAAGTAGAGTTGGAGACCACTATTCTAAGTGAAGTAACTCAGGAATGGAAAGTCAAGCATTGTATGTTCTCACTTATAAGTGGGACCTAAGCTATGAGGATGCAAAAGGCTTAAGAATGATATACTGGACTCTGGAGACTTGCAGGGAAGGATGGGAAGGTGAGGGATAAAAGACTACACATTGGGTGCACTGTATACTGCTTGGGTGATGGGTGCAACAAAATCTCAGAAATCACCACTGAAGAACTTCATGTTACCAAACAGCACCTCAGGAGGTCATGGTTTTTTTCCTGGTAAAGTGACCCAAACCTTCATTCCTGAAGGGTCTGGGCCATTTGTAGTCCTGCCCAGACTGGGCTGTTGTAATTTCCCATTGACCTTAATCTCAGGGCATGGTAATACTATGAGACACCCCAAGGGATCTCCTGTATTCCACGCATACTCTTCCTTATCTCCATTGTGGAGCAGTAGACTGATTTTGTCTTGATAGTCTGGGTCAGTCACCCTAGCCAACACTGTAACTCCCTTCTTAGCCTGTTGACTTAAACTTAGGAGGAGCCCGAAGTGTCCAGGTGGCAAACTTAACTTCTAGCTTAATGGAATCATTGTGTCTCCTGGTGGCAGCGTTTCTCCCTCTGGAACTAAGACTTCTAGACCAGCAGAACGTAATGTCGCAGGAACAGGAAGCAAAAATTTTGCTAGTGGATCACTAGGGGTGATGGTGAGTGGTACCACTTCCACTTCCATCCCTTGATTCCTGGACCTATGAATCTTGGCTATGGGAGAAACAGTACCATATATTGAATGCTGATTCAGAGCATACATGGTCTTCTGGAGAACTTTGCCGCAGCCCTGAAAAGTATTGTCACCCAGTTGGCATTGTAATTGTGACTACAGAAGGCCATTCCACCATTCTATCAATCCAGCTGCTTCAGGATGATAAGGAACATGGTAAGACCAGTGAATTCCATGAGCACGAGCCCACTGCCACACTTCTTTAGCTGTAAAGTGAGGGCCTTGGTCAGAGGCAATGCTGTGTGGATTACCATGATGGTGGATAAGGCATTATGTCAGTCCATGAATGGTAGTCTTGGCAGAAGCATTGCGTGCAGGATAGGCAAACCCATATCCAGAGTAAGTGTCCATTCCAGTGAGAACAAACCTCTGCCCTTTCCACGATAGAAGCAGTTCAATATAATCAACCTGCCACCAGGTAGCTGGCTGATCACCCCCAGGAATGGTGCCATATCGTGGGCTCAGTGTCGGTCTCTGCTGCTGGCAAATTGGACACTCAGCAGTGGCCGTAGCCAGGTCAGCCTTGCTGAGTGGAAATCCATGTTGCTGAGTCCATGCGTAACCCCCATCCCTGCCACCATGGCCACTTTGTTCATGGGCCCATTGGGCAATGACAGGGATGGCTGGGGGAAAGAGGCTGAGTGTTGTCCACAGAACGAGTCATCCTATTCACTTGATTATTAAAATCCTCCTCTGCCAAGGCCACCCGTTGGTGAGCACTCACATGGGATACAAATATCTTCATAGTTTTTGACCATTCAGAGAGGTCCATCCACGTACCTCTTCCCCAAATTTCTTTGTCACAATTTTCCAATCATGCTTCTTCCAAGTCACTGACCACCCAGCCAAACCATTGGCTACAGCCCATGAATCAGTATATAACTGCACATCTGGCCATTTTTCTTTCCATGTAAAGTGCACAACCAGGTGCACTGCTTGAAGTCCCACCCACTGAGAAGATTTCCCTTCACTGCTATCCTTCAGGGATGTCCTAGAAAGGGGCTGTAGTGCTGCAGCTATCCACTTTCGGGTGGTGCCTGCATATCGTGCAGAACCATCTATAAACCAGGCCCTAGTCTTCTCTTCCTCTGTCAACTGATAATAGGGAACTCCCCATGAGGCCATTAGTGCAGGCTGGGGGAGAGACGGCAGGGTGGCAGAAGTGAGCCACTTCTGCCTTTGAGCCACTTCCTCATGTAACTTAACTGTGCCTTCAGGACCTGCTCGAGCCCAATCATGTACATACCACTTCCATTTGATGAGGGAATGCTGCTGTACACAACCTACTTTATGGCTAGATGGGTCAGAAAGCACCCACTTCATGATAGGCAGTTCAGGTCACACAGTGACTTGATGACCCGTAGTCAAAGGTTTGGTTTCCACCAAAGCCCAGTAACAGGCCAAGAGCTGTCTCTCAAAAGGAGAGTAGTTATCTGCAGAAGATGGCAGGGCTTTGCTCCAAAATCCTAGCAGCCTCTGCCATGATTCAGCTATGAGGGCCTCCCAGAGGCTCCAAACACCATCTCTATCTGCCACTGATACCTCAAGCACAATTGGATCTGCTGGGTCATATGGTCCAAGTGGCAGAGCAGCTTGCACAGCAGCCTGGACCTGTTGCAGAACCTTCTCCTGTTCTGGATCCCACTCAAAACTGGAAGCCTTTTGAGTCACTTGCTAAATGTGTCAGAGTAACACAACCAAATGTGGAATGTGTTGCCTCAAAAATCCAAATAGGCCCACAGGACGTTGTGCCTCTTTCTTGGTTGTAGAAGGGGCCAAATGCATCAACTTATCCTTCACCTTAGAAGGAATATCTCAATAGGCCCCATACCACTGGACCCCTAGAAATTTTACTGAGGTAGAAGTTCCCTGAATTTTGGTTGGATGCACATGTCTCACCAATAAGTCCAGTGTGTTTGGTACTTCTTGCTCGCTGGATCCAATCAGCATAATGTCATCAATGTAATGGACCAGTGTGATACCTTGTGGAAGCGAATGAGATCAAAGTCTCTTCGAACAAGATTATGACATAAAACCAGAGAGTTGATATGTCCCTGAGGTAGGACAGCAAAGGTATATTGCTGGCCTTGCTAGCTGAAGGCAAATTGCTTCTGGTGGGCCTTATGGACAGGAATGGGGAAAAAGACATTTGCCAAATCAATGGCTGCATACCAGGTACCAGGAGATGTGTTAATTTGCTCAAGCAATGAAACCACATGTGGTACAGCAGCTGCAATTGGAGTCACCACTTGGTTAAGTTTACAACAATCCACTGTAATTCTCCAAGATCCTTCTGTCTTCTGCACGGTCAAATAGGAGACTTGAACAGGGATGTGATGGGAATCACCACCCTTGAGACTTTCAGGTCCTTGATGGTGGCACTAATCTCTACAATCCCTCCATGGATGCGATATTGTTTTTGATTTGCTATTTTTCTAGGTAGGGGCAGCTCTAATGGTTTCCATTTGGCCTTTCCCATCATAATAACTCTCACCCTACAAGTCAGGGAGCCAGTGTGGGGGTTCGGCTATCTGCTAAGTATGTCTATGGCAATTATGCATTCTGGCACTGGGAAATGACCACAGGGTGGGTCCCTGGATTTCCTTCCAAGGAAGGAAGTCAGACCTGTAAGTCAGACCTGAGCTAAAACTCCATTAATTACCTGATCTCCATAAGCCTCTACTTCAACTGGAGGACCACAATGACATTTTGGGTCCCTTGGTATCAATGTCAGCTCAGAGCCAGTGTCCAGTAGTCCCCAAAATGTCTGATCATTTCCCTTTCTTCAATGCAGTTACCCTGGTAATAGACTGGGGGTCTCCTTGGGGAAGGATGGGAGAAATATTAACAGCATAAATAGTCACTAGCATAGTGGGGTCCTTTTCAAGGGGACCCAGCCTCCCCTTCATTCAAGGGTTTCTGGGCCTATAAATTTTGTGGTGGAGTGACTGTTGTTCCCACCGTTAGATCTGACATACAGAGAAGAGCAATTACAGGACTCTTCAGAGATGCAGTTGCCGCCATCACAAATCTATTTCGCAAAGCGTTGGTCAAGGATGTATCTTCTGGACCCTCCCAGCTGGGATGGGTAGGTCCAAAGTGACCAATCCACTCCAGCATCCAATCTCCCTAAACTTTTGGATCCCTTCCTCTACATTAAACTGAGAGAGATCAGGCATTTCCAGCTTGCTCACAGTGGGCCATCTTTTATCCATATTTCAGCTAACCAAGCAAATAAACTATTAGAACCATTAAAACCTTTTTTAACTCCCTGAGCTGCAACATCAAAAGCAGAATCTCTACTTAGTGGGTTCAAATCAATAAGTCCAGCCTGATCCAACTCTATATTCCTTCCGCCATTATCTCACACCCTTAATATCCATTCCTATGCCTCTTCTCCAGATTTCTGCTTATATAAATTAGAAAACTCAAGCAGTTCTTTTCTAGTGTAGCACATCTCCTCATGGGTCACTCTGAACCTCACCTGTAGGGGTCTGCTGGGACTTTAGTCTAGGTATAGGTCTAGAAGCAAACAGGGGTGTTGGGGGTGGCTCCTGAGGAGAATCAACGTTATTTTGCCTGGCAACTGCCTCAGAGGAGGCCATCACTGTTGCCTCCAGGCAGCGCATGGTTTATCTCCTCAGACAAAGGTGGAAAGGCTGATGGCAGCATGGGTTGGGGAGGGGATGTTGCCACTACTGGGGATGAAGAAGCTGTTTCTTCTGGCAAAAAAGGTTCATCAGAGTTAACAAGCTCAGTGTCCCCAGCTTCATTAGGCCCTCCACCACACATCCCCATTCCAAGTTGCAGGGTCCCATTCTTTTCCAGTCAATCCCCTCACTTTAACAGTAGACACCTGGAAAGGCTGTGCATGCACCTTTCGTTGCAGGTCAGCCACTCACATGATAAGAGCTTATGTCTATTTTTCCACAATTTCAGCTCTTTCTCTATAGGAGATAAGACTCTTACACAGGGTAATCTAGCAGGTGTGAGGCTCAGTACTACTTCTGAAGCTGAAAATGAATCCCTGAGCTCATCATTTTTCTTTCATCACTTTGTCCAGTGAACGTAGGAGCAACCAACCAGCTTTATTATGTTCCTTGGTTCTCCACATATGGTCAAAGGTATTATGTTTCGAGTCACTAAACTCCTTGCCTCTCACGAGCAGTGAATCAGGAGTATCAGATGCATTTATTTTGCAAAACTCTCTAAACAGTTCATGCCAAGGACTATGGGTGTTCTCCATACTATTAGAAATAGAATTCTTAGGCCGGGCACAGTGGCTCACGACTGTCATCCCAGCACTTTGGCAGGCCAAGGCGGGCGGGTCATGAGGTCAGGAGATCGAGACCATCCTGGCTAACATGGTGAAACCCCATCTCTACTAAAAATACAAAAAATTAGCTGGGCGTGGTGGCGGTCGCCTGTAGTCCCAGATACTTGGGAGGCTGAGGTGGCAGAATGCCGTGAACCCGGGAGTCAGAGCTTGCAGTGAGCAGAGATCGCGCCACTGCACTCCAGCGTGGGTGACAGAGCGAGACTCCATCTCAAAAAAAAAAAAGAAAAGAAAGAAAAAGAACCTTTAGCATTTTTTGGTCTAATCACATTAAGCAGCCAACTCCAGAAACCCCAAAACCAATAAAAGAACTCCATCCTTAATATTCTGTTCCTCTAGAACCACTTCTGGTACCAAAATCTGTATTAGTCAGGGTTCTCTAGAGGGACAGAACTAATGGGATATATATATATATATATATATATATATATATATATATATATATATATATATAAAGGGGAGTTTACTAAGGAGTATTAACTCACATGATCACAAGGTCCCATAACAGGCCATCTGCAAGCTGAGAAGCAAGGAAGCCAGTCTGATTCCTAAAGGTGAAGAACTGGAGTCTGATGTTTGAGGGTAGGAAGCATCCATCACGGGAGAAAGAAAGAGGCTGGGAGGATAAGCCACTATAGTCTTTTCATGTTCTTCTGCCTGCTTTTTATTCTGGCTTTGCTGGCAGCTGATTAGATTGTGCCCATCCAGATTAAAGGCAGGTCTGCCTTTCCCAGTCCACTGAGTCAAATGTTAATCTCCTTTGACAACACCCTCACAGACACACCCAGGATTAGTACTTCGTATCTTTCAATCCAATCAAGTTGACACTCAGTATTAACCATCACAATGTTTCATTCAGAAGCTATAGTCTCCAAACTTCAGTTTCTCCTCTGTCAAATAGTATCTTCAGCTATGATTCTTACTTCAAAGGGTACACAGGTACAAGAGATCCCCAGCCCACGAGTCTGGTAACATGTTTTGGTCAGCCTTAACATTATCTTTTTCTAAAATCCTTAAATTAGTAAATATTGCTTCCCATCTAACATAGCTCTAAGTGAAAAAAGTTGCAGTTTAAGGAGAGTCCTAATTTTCTGACCAAAGAGACTAAAACTTAAAAGGGAAAACAAGACAAACTATTTGTTTGGCCCACTACAAGTCCCAGGCATTATGCAAGGTTTTCAAGGAGACACAGAGACAAGTGACACCTGACTGAAGTGTAGCGGTGGGGTTCCCAGGACTGGACCTCACGAAAGGTTAGAATAAATGCCTGCAGACAGATTCCTAGCTGATAGGAAGAGTCAGAGGAGATCACACTTGCTCAGGGAGTGAGGCTGGGCAGCCACATGGTTCCACTGCCTCTGAGATGAAGCCAGGAGGTGACTGGAGCTGACACATGGAAGAGGCAGTTGGTGAAACCTTTTCTGCATGGGTTTGATCCCCAGCTTAATCCTAATACCTGTGAGTCTTTGTGAAGCTCAAAAAACATCTCTGTACACCTGTTTTCTCAGTTCTTGAATGGAGATAGTAATCATACCTACATGCCTCACAGGATCAGTACAAGGACTGCATGAGACAATTATGAAAAGTGCTTAGAACAGTTCTTGGTACATAGTGTGCACTCAAAAATGATAGCTATCATTTCTATTACATGTACTGATCTGAAATGATGTCTAAGATATATTAAGTTAAAGAAAAAGGTCAATATAAAACTATATATATATATATAGAATGCAATCATCTGTGGGGGGAAAATACATGTATCTATATATGATATCTGTCTGTATATGTTTATAACATCTATGGAAGAATACACAAGAAACCGGTTAATCATGGTTGTTTCTATAGAAGGGAACTGGACCTAGAAGACAGGGATGCTTTTCATAACATAGCCTACCTTTAAAACTGTTTACTATTGGCCAGGCAAGGTGGCTCATGCCTGTAATCCCAACACTTTGGGGGGCCGAGGTGGGCGGATCACAAGGTCAGGAGTTCGAGACCAGCCTGGCCAACATGATGAAACACAATCTCTAATAAAAATACAAAAATTAGCCAGGTGTGGTGGCGGGCGCCTGTAATCCCGGCTACTCAGGAGGCTGAGGCAGGAGAATCACTTGAACCCAGGAGGCAGAGGTTGCAGTGAGGCGAGATCGTGCCATTGCACTCCAGCCTGGGTGACAAAGCAAGACTCCATCTAAAAAGAAAAAAAAAAACCCATTTGCTATTTATATCCTTTACCTGTTTCTAAATGTCATTAAGATTAATTTATCTCTTTTTTTAAAAAAAAAGAAAACAATGAGCTAGGTTGATAGCAGTAGAAATGTTAAGGAATGGTTATAAGACAGTATAGATGGGACTTAAAAGATCCAGTACCTAACAACAGATGTGAGAAAAAAAAAAAAAAAAAAAACTGTAACCAAGATCCTAGGCTTAGTTTACTGAGAAAATACTTATGCTTTTATTATAAATAGGTAAAATAAGAGAAAGTAAGGGTTGGGAGAATTGAGAGAAGAAATATTTGGATATATGGAGTTTCATATGCCATGAAGACATTCAGGTAGGAGAGTTGAACAGAATTTCTAGCTGGAAATCAAGTGAGATGTGGTGGTTAGACACAAGCATTTCAGCAATTGTGGCACAGAAGTGATGGCTGAAACAAAGAGAATTCCAAGAGACGGAGAATACAGAAAGAAGTGATATATGAATTAACCCTGAGAAAATGTTTACATTTTTTGAGAGCTTTTAGCAAATGGGGTGCTTTTAGTGGCATATTTTGAACAAAAGTATATTGTACTCATGTCTCTATTTTCATCAGACACATTTAAATTAAAATAACTGTTCCATTTGTTTACTATTTACTGTTTCTGCCAATAGGCAGCGTGCAATGGTGAAAAGAACATCGGGGTTTGAATCCTTGTTCCACCATCCATTATATGCATAATCTTAGGCAATAACTTTGCTGAGCCTCAGTCACTGTGAATTATTATACCTTTTCCAGAGGGTTGTTGCTGAAATTATATGAACAAGTGCACATGAAAGGGCCAAGAAAAGTGCATCACACGTGGAAGACATAAAATAAATGTTACATGAAAATGAATTGTATAGGCTGATTACATACATTAATACTTACATAGGATAAGGACCAGCCAACGCTTACCTAAAAATTTAGCTCTCAGGTGGTCCTTTGATTTTCAGTTCGGGGCCACGCAAAGCAAATCCTCCCATACCCTAAATACACCTCATGTGGCATCAAACAAGAAAGTATATGTCCAGGTTTAAGGATCAGGATTTTTTAAACTATCTGTTTTTTTTAAATGAGGGCTTAAAAACCTTGGACTTCTCTCTTCCCAGAAATTAAGCAACATTATTAATTGATGACTATTTCTGTTTAAATTAAATTTCAAATGCAGAGTCATTAGCTATTTTATCTCCTTAATGTCACACTTGATAGAAGCAGTCAAACTTTTTTTTTTAATTTTACTTTAAGTCAGTCAAACTTTCAGAAGAAGACATACATATCTTTAAAGGGTCATTTCCTAAAAAGCTTTTGAGATCATTTCACATCATAAAATGATCATGTAAAGCCAAATATTTCCTTAGTTTTTTCTTTTTTATTTAAAAAACATTTTTTATCATTCTCAGTATTCAAACAAATATTTCATCCTTACAAGTCTTAAGATCTCTGTGGAAGGTTAGTATAACAACCAGAAAACCTTCTGTTTTAAGAAAAAATGTATGTTTAGTCATTTTGGATTATAATAATGGGACTCTCTTCTCTGAAACACATCAAAAATATTTCACAAGTCATAATGGTATTGTGGTTATGTTGAAGAAAAAGGAAGTCCTTATCTTTTAAAGACCCATACTGAAATGTTTGTGGATGAAATAATGTGATAACTGGGATTACTTTATAATACTAAGAGTGCCAGGAGCAGCGGCTCACACCTGTAATCCCTACACTTTGGGAGGCCAAGGTGGGAATATCGCTTGAGCCTGGGAGTTTGAGACCAGCCTGTGCAACATAGGGAGACTCTGTCTCTACAAAAAAGAAACAAATTAGCTGGGTATGGTGGTGTGTACCTGTAGTCCTAGCTACTTGGGAGGCTGAGGTGGGAGGATAGCTTGAATCCAGGAGGTTAAGCCTGCAGTGAGCCATGACCACGCCACTGCACTTCAGCCTGGGTGACAGAGTAATACCCTATCTCAAAAAACAAAAAAAAAATGATAACAAAACAAAATAATAAGGGATGGCATAGTGGATAGAGAAGAAACAAAATTAGCCACGAATTGATCATGTTGAAGCCAGGTGATGGATACATGAAATTTCATTTTGCAAGTATCTCTATTTTACTATTTGTTTGAAATTCACCCAAAGTTTAACAAAATTCACATAGAAACTGCTTATTTGCTACTTAAAGAATACAAAAGTAGAATGTACACTGATGCACATATATTGTTAGAATGTACTTATGAGTGATAACCTGCAGATTGGAGACTCCATAGACAGACTCATGGCTCCTTAGAAAGAATGATTGTGGGTGGAGCAGACCCAAGGAGAAAAAGCAGAGTCCAGGCTTAGACTGCAGCTTCTCGCTTACCTGTGCAGTCTAATTTTGAGCGGCCTCTTTGTAGTTAAGAGACAGGAGCTCCCATTCTCTGTCTACTAACCCAAAAGTCTTGTGTGTACTCCTTGCCATGGCTCAGCTCCAAACACATTTCTACACCAATAACAAGAAATATGCTGTAAATGATGTTTCCTTTTCAATCCCTGCCGCCTCTGAATTTGCTGACCTTAGTAACATCATCAATAAATTACTAAAGGACAAAAATGAGTTCCACAAACATATGGAGTTTTATTTCCTTATTAAGGGCCAGTTTCTGCGAATGTCCTTGGTCAAACACATGGAACTGGAGAACATGTTATCAGAAGTAGTTGTGGAAATAGAATATGTGAAGTACACAGCACCCCAGCCAGAGCAATGCATGTTCCATGATGACTGGATCCTTTCAGTTAAAGGGGCAAAGGAATGGATCTTGACTGGTTCTTATGATGAGACCTCTCAAATCCGGTCCTTGGAAAGAAAGTCAATAATGACAATTGTGGGACATAGGGATATCTTAAAAGATGTGGCCTGGGCCAAAAAAAAAAGATAGTTTGTCTTGCCTATTTGTGAGTGCCTCTATGGATCCAACTATTCTCTTATGGGAGTGGAATAGAGAGAAACAAAGTGAAAGCCCGATCGTGCTGCAGAGGTCATGCTGGAAGTGCAGAGTCTATAGCTGTTGATAGCTCAGGAACTAAATTTTGTAGTGGCTCCTGGGATAAGATGCTAAAGATCTGGTCTACAGTCCCTACAGAAGAAGAAGATGAAATGGAGGAATCCACAAATCGACAGAGAACACAGAGCAGCTATGACTCCCATAGTGACCCTCTCTGGTCACAAGGAAGCAATTTCCTCAGTTCTGTGGTCAGATGCTGAAGAAATCTGCAGTGCATCTTGGGACCATACAATTAGAGTGTAGGATGTTGAGTCTGACAGTCTGAAGGCAAACTTTGACAGGAAATAAAGTGCTTAATTGTATTTCCCATGCTCCAACTTTGTAAACGTTTAGCATCTGGAAGCACAGATAGGCATACCAGACTGTGGGATCCCCGAACTAAAGACCATTCTTTGGTGTCACTGTCCCTAACTTCAAATACAGGTTGGGTGACATTAGTAAAATGGTCTCCTACCCATGAACAGCAACTGATTTCAGGATCTTTAGATAACATTGTCAAGTTGTGGGATACAAGAAGTTGTATGATCTGGCTGCTCATGAAGACAAAGTTCTGAGTGTAGACTGGATAGGGACACAGGGCTACTTTTCAGTGGACAAGCAGACAATAAATTGTATTCCTACAGATATTCACCTACCACTTTCCATGTGGGGGCATGAAAGTGAATGATAAATTGATCATAGAGATTCTTTATACAAATGAAATTGGTAGAAAATCATGAAATTATACTGATGCAGATGCAGAAAGCAGCCGTTTGAAATTTATATAATGTTTTCACTCTTCATAACAGCTAACATTTAACTATCTTTTTCTTATTTTGTATTTATAATACAATAGTTTGTGTTTATAAAATAAAAAGAATGAATGTGACTAGCTTGTTAATCACATGTATAGCTACTATGATGTACTCTTACAGTTTATAGTTAATTAATTTACACATCTAAAATATATCTTTCTCTGGCCATTTGTCCCAATTGCATGTGAAGAATATAAGGTAATAAAAAAATTTACAGAAAAAGTACTAAGTATCTGTTGCCTACCACTTTTTAGTATATGTGTATATTTATATACTTATAATTTTTATTTTCAAGTGTAGATTTTGAATAAGAACACATCTTTATAATGGGGTGTATGAAGCTATTTGCAATAATCCTGGATCTATATTTACAGACACAGACAAATATATTCATGATATGTTTTAAATGTTAAAGTAGCTAATAAAACCACCTTTGGGGATGATTTCATTTTTATGTTATATTTGTCTCTATATACCTAGAAAAAAATGTGGAAAGATAAACACTAGTAATTTTACAGTGGTCTTTTTCTGCTTTATATTATGTGTTTTATTGGTTTTTCTTCCTTCTTTATATTTTCTGTATTTCTTTTATCCAATGAACACTAAATAAATACATATTTTTAAAAGAATTTTAATCATGTAACCTTTCTAAAGATTAAAAGAGAAGGAATAACAACATTGTATCAGTATATGGGAATTTAGTGCATGATAAAAGTAATATAACAGCGGACAGAAAAGAAATTGTTCAAATCATGAGTTATAGGCAACCAATTAACTGTTTGGAAGAAACCTCAAATGAATCAAAATTTTAAATATAGGAACTATAAAGATAGCTGAGAGGAATTATTTTTAAGCAAACTACCAAAGACAGAAACAATCATAAAAGGAAAACAAAAGATTTCAACATACACAGCTTTAAAACATCCATATGACAAAATACTTCATTAATAAATGGGACATTTGGGGATTTAGTTTTAATTTGAATTTTTGAAAATATATAACAAAGGGGCCTTATAAATCTATATTAAAGAGGCCACCCATGGAGGCTCGCACCTGTAATCCCAGCACTTTGACAGGCCGAGGTGGGCGGATTGCCTGAGCTCAGGAGATCGAGATCAGCTTGAGCAACACGGTGAGACCATGAGAATCGCTTGAACCCGGGAGGCAGAGAATGCAGTGAGGAAGATGATGCCACTTCACTCCAACCTGGGTGACAGAGTGAGACTCTGTCTCAAAAAAAAAAAAAGAAAAAAAATCACCATTAAAGATAAATAGCCAAAAGAAGATGAATTAGAAATGCCCATGTCACCAATAAACTTATGAAATAAACATATAAAGGTATTTGACCTTACTAGAAAATAAATTGATTTTGTTTTGTTTCTTAAATAATATTCAAATCTAGCACCTAAGATAAGCACTCTGATAAAATAATGGTGGCAGTATACAACTGGTACAATGTTTATGAAAAGCAATTTAGAAGCACGTACTAAATGACTAAAAAAAGTACATAGCCTATGAATCAGCTATTTAACTTTTAAATATTTGTCTAAGAAAATAAAGATGTACAGTAAAATTTAGTTAAAAGGATCCTCATCAGAAAAATAGAAAAAAATGGAGTCCAATCTAACTATCCAACAATAAGTAACAGATTATAAGTGATGGTAATTGTATATAACATAATTTTAAAAGAGCCACTAAACATGGTTTATAGAAACCTGTTTAATGCAGGTAAGAGCATCACAATACATTAAATGTGAAAGAGTTGTTATTTATTTTATTTTATTTTATTTTATTTTTTTTGAGAAGGATTCTCGCTCTGTCACCCAGGCTGGAGTGCAGTGGCATGATCTTGGCTCATTGCAAGCTCCACCTCCCGGGTTCATGCCATTGTTCTGCCTCAGCCTCCCGAGTAGCTGGGACTACAGGCGCTGGCCACCATGCCGGACTAATTTTTTGTATTTTTAGTAGAGACGGGGTTTCACCGTATTAGCCAGGATGGTCTCGATCTCCTGACCTCGTGATCTGCCGCCTTGGCCTCCCAAAGTGCTGGAATTACAGGCGTGAGCCACTGTGCCTGCCCAAGAGTTGTTAAGCTGTATATTTAATACTTATAAAAGTGTATGCATTAAAAAAATTAGAATGGATGCACTGAATTTTTACTTTAATAGTGGTTATCCTGCTCAATGAAATAAAAGAGAACACAAACAAATGGAAGAACATTCCATGCTCATGGATAGGAAGAATTAATATCATGAAAATGGCCATACTGCCCAAGGTGATTTATAGATTCAACGCCATCCCCATCAAGCTACCAATGACTTTCTTCACAGAATTGGAAAAAACTACTTTCAAGTTCATATGGAACCCAAAAAAAGCCCACATTGCCAAGACACTCTTAAGCCAAAAGAACAAAGCTGGAGGCATCACCCTACCTGACTTCAAACTATACTACAAGGCTACAGTAACCAAAACAGCATGGTACTGGTACCAAAATAGAGATATAGACCAATGGAACAGAACAGAGCCCTCAGAAATAATACCACACATCTACAACCATCTGATCTTTGACAAAGCTGACAAAAACAAGAAATAGGGAAAGGATTCCCTATTTAATAAATGGTGCTGGGAAAACTGGCTAGCCAAATGTAGAAAGCTGAAACTGGATTCCTTCCTTATACCTTATACAAAAATTAATTCAAGATGGATTAAAGACTTAAATGTTAGACCTAAAACCATAAAAACCCTAGAAGAAAACCTAGGCAATACCATTCAGGACATAGGCATGGGCAAGGACTTCATGACTAAAACACAAAAAGCAATGGCAACAAAAGCCAAAATTGACAAATGGAATCTAATTAAACTAGAGAGCTTCTGCACAGCAAAAGAAACTACCATCAGAGTGAACAGGCAACCTACAGAATGGGAGAAAATTTTTACAATCTATCCATCTGACAAAGGGCTAATTAATCCACAATCTACAAAGAACTTCAACAAATTTACAAGAAAAAATCAAACAACCCCATCAAAAAGTAGGCAAAGGATATGAACAGACACTTCTCAAAAGAAGACATTTATGCAGCCAAAAGACACATGAAAAAATGCTCATCATCACTGGCCATCAGAGAAATGCAAATCAAAACCACAATGAGATACCATCTCACACCAGTTAGAATGGCGATCATTAAAAAGTCAGTAAACAACAGGTGCTGGAGAGGATGTGGAGAAATAGGAACACTTTTACTCTGTTGGTGGGACTATAAACTATTTCAACCATTGTGGAAGACAGTGTGGCAATTCCTCAAGGATTTAGAACTATAAATACCATTTGACCCAGCCATCCCATTACTGGGTATATACCCAAAGGATTATGAATCATGCTACTATAAAGACACATGCACACGTATGTTTATTGTGGCACTATTCACAATAGCAAAGACTTGGAACCAACCCAAATGTCCATCAATGATAGACTGGATTAAGAAAATGTGGCACATATACACCATGGAATACTATGCAGCCATAAAAAATGATGAGTTCATGTCCTTTGTAGGGACATGGATGAAGCTGCAAACCATCATTCTGAGCAAACTATCGCAAGGACAGAAAACCTAACACCGCATGCTCTCACTCATAGGTGGGAATTGAACAGTGAGAACACTTGGGCACAGGATGGGGAACATCACACACTGGGACCTGTCCTGAGGTTGGGGGCTGGGGGAGGGATAGCATTAGGAGATATACCTAATGTAAATGAGGTTAACGGGTCAACGGGTGCAGCACACCAACATGGCACATGTATACATATGTAACAAACCTGCACGCTGTGCACATGTACCCTAGAACTTAAAGTATAACAAAAAAAGGGAAAAAATAAAACATAAAAATAAATAAATAAATAAAACTGTTGGGGGCATTAGCCACATGAACAGCTGTCAAAGAAAAATAGTGGTTATCTCTGGAAGTGATGTTTCCAACCTTCTTCTTACTTATCTATATATTTTTATGTTGGCATACAGAGACTATCTAAAAAAAAAAAAAAAAAAAAAAAAGAAGCTGCTGCTTCAAAACTTACACCAGTGAGAAATTCCACAGAAAAGCTGAGAACATTCCTAACAAGGGTCCCTTTATCTATGCACTTAACATATCATATGGAAATTAATTAGTTTTCTGCCTCACTAAAGTGGCCTCCCACAAAATAGGAACTATAGTCTCACTCTCAATTTCTTTTTTTATTCCTAATGCCTATTACACTGTGTGGCATAATAGCAGGCTGAGGGCCAGGCACGGTGGCTCATGCCTGTAATTCCAGCACTTCGGAAGGCCGAGGCAGGCAGATGACCTGAGGTTGGGAGTTCAAGACCAGCCTGACCAACATGGAGAAAGCTTGTCTCTACTAAAAGTACAAACTTAGCCAGGCATGGTGGCACATGCCTGTAATCCCAGCTACCTGGGAGACTGAGGCAGGAGAATCTCTTGAACCCAGGAGGCAGAGGTTGCGGTGAGCCGAGATAGTACCATTGCATTCCAGCCTGGGCAACAAGAGCGAAACTCCGTCTCAAAAAAAAAAAAAAAAAAAAAATAGCAGGCTGAAGGAATAACTTTTTCACAGAGAACCCAAAAGACTCTATAAGAAACCAAAGGTTTAGATTCTGTACAGAAAACCCAGAGAATCACCTATGAAATAGCCAAGACTAGCCACAGAATCTCTCACTAAATACAAATTTCATTTAACCAGCTCAGATAAAAAAAATCCTGGTATTTTCCTGCACCTCCCCCTTCTGTCTCCCAATCCATTAACAAATCCAACTGAAGAAATCCTCTTGTTTCTACATGTAAAATGTGTTCTCACAACCATTCTCACCATTTCACTGCCACCATGCTTGTCCAAGTCAGAAGTCATCTCTTGCCCATACGTAGACCAGCAATAGTCCCCTGGTTGGTCTCCAGGCTTCCACTCTCCTGCACTGTAGCCTTCACACAACAGAGTGACCTTTAAAAAGGCAAATCTAATCATGCTACTCTAAGCTCAAAGCCCCCAATAACTTCCCATCACATGTAGAATAAAAGCCAACGTGTTTCCTATGGCTCACAGCCTTTCATGATGTGCCCTAGACTTTGAACTCCTCTCCTTCCCTCTGGTTCCCAGGTCTCCAGCCACACTGGCCTGCTGACTATTCCTGACACTTGTCAAGCTCGTTCCTGCCTCAGGGCCTCTCTCCTCCCCACTCCTGTGTTTTTCCTCTTTGCTGGAAATGCACTTCTCCTTAAAAGTGACCTTTTCAAACAGGTCTTTTTGTTTAGAAGTCACCTTATCAAAATACCTATCTTGAACCACTTTTTAAAAAATAGCAATGCTTTCCAACCAGCCTTCACTGTCTCTTCCTTTAACCTGCTCAATTTTTCTTCAGTGCGCCACCTGCCTTACATTATTTATTAATTTGGTATATGTCTATCTCCTCCATTAGAATGTCCATTAGGGAAAGGACTTTGTTTTCTTTACCACTCGATTTCAAGTACTTAGAATAGTGCCTGCCACATTAGAGGTACAAAATAAATATGAGATAATTAACTAGGTGAATAGATAAATAAATGAATGATATCACCAAGATATGTTTCAAGTTCTTATACAAACACAATATTTGGCCCAGTGTCTACTATAAACCGTAGAATATTTCCTCAAGTCAACACCAAAAAGGGATGTTATAATAAAGCAGGTCGGATAACAGTCTCACATTACTGAATAACGATACTGATCTGATGTTGATGATTGCTTCTTTACTTTTTTTTTTTTTTTTTTGAGAGAGGGTGTCACTCTGTTGCCCAGGTTGGAGTACAGATCATGGCTCACTGCAGCCTCAACCTCCTGGGCTCAAACGATCCTCCCACCTCAGCCTCCCTCGTAGCTAGGACCACAGGTGTACGCTACCATGCCCAGTTAATTTTTTAATTTTTTGTAGAGACAGGGTCTCACCAGGTTGCCCAGACTGGTCTAAACTCCACCTACCTCTGCCTCCCAAGTGCTGGGATTATAGGCATGAGCCACTGTGCCCAGCCTGATGATTATTTTCAACAGGCCTTGTTTTTCCTAAGCCCCAAAAGCCTTCCCATTTCTCATTCCACTGCCATTTGAGACCCATATCCACCCGATTGAAACCTCAAGGTTTTGCTAAGAATTTATGAAGAGAGTTAAGAAATCTCTTCAAATTGTTCCTATGAGGAAGTTATTTCATACTATGAGCAAATTCATTTTCATTAAGTATCTGTTGTAACCAAACGTTGTTTTTTAGCTCTGTAATATGGCACAATAATCTGACTTACTGAAGCCACTCATTATTTCCCATTGGCTTAATTCTTTCTTTTTTTTTTTTTTTTTTTTTGGTAGAGATAGAATCTCTCTATGTTGGCCATGCTGGTCTTGAACTCTTGGCCTCAAGAAATTTTCCCACCTCGGCCTCATAGACTCTTTCTATGTTGGCCATGCTGGTCTTGAACTCCTGGACTCAAGGGATCCTCCTACCTTGGCCTCCCAAAGCTCTGGAATAACCGGCTTGAGCCAACGCACCAGCACCCATTGGCTTAATTATTTCAGTAAAATCAGGCAAGGAGGAACCCTACAAAATAAACACAGGCATTCTCAAAGCAGATATAAGTGAAAACTCAGAGTATACTGTGGTCAGCTGTGTTCTCTATCACAAGTAGTTTGTCAACTTAAAGTACTAAAGTTTGGGAATGATTTACTCTAAAAATACATCGGACAATGGTCAATGTCATTTACAACATTCACCTCCTTTCTGATACACATCTCAGGGGAAAAAAAAAAAAAAAACTACTAAGTACCAGGTCAGAAATTTGGCATAACCCTAGATGACCACCTTGTCATGCAAATAAACTTAGAATGGTGCTCCTGAAAGTCAACCACAGTGCTTCAAAAACACATGATTTTTTAAAACACCAAAGTAAGCATACCACATAGTATAGAGACCAGGCTATGGAGTTGAGACCACCTGGGTTAGAATTCCATTTCTTTCCATTTAGTTGCTGTCACCTTCCTAATTTCTCTGTGTTCCATAATTCCATATTATCCATAAAATTCAGATATGAACACTTACTATATAGAGTTGTTATGAGGATTGGACAATGTATGCATCCCACAAGTAGATCAATTACAAGTACATTTTGCCCCGAGTAAAGACAACACGTGGGAACGCTGTGCAAGAGGGAACAGCAAAAGCAGTTGGAGGATGGAAGACAGTTTGCAAACCTATGCGCACAGGCAGCCAAACACGAAAACGTTCCCCACAAGTAGTCTGTAAATTGGAGACTCCATTGGGATACACACACACACACACACACACACACACACACACACACGCCCTGAGAGGAAATAGCACCTTTCTTCATCACCAAGTTAGCCTTAAAAATTATTTACCCATTATTAGCCACACTAGCACTGACAAACCCAACTTTACTCTTGTAGGTCATTCTCCACAATGTCTGTGCTGCGTCAATCCCAAATCTGACTCCCTGACGCTTAACAGCGAAAATAAAAAACCGAGACATTACTCAATAGAGTTAACCCTTACTTAACAAAACGCTGTTGTCCCCTGTGGCGTGCAGACAGTAGAGACAGTAATTCCCGACCTTATGCTTGTCAGTGACAGCATGCCCTTTGTATACACGCTTCAGTAGAGCACGACTGCAGTAAGTAAACTGCTAGTAGCAACACTGTTCCCCTATCTAAACTTCCGCTTTCCAGAGTTACTGATGTCCCAACATGGGTCGGTCGCTCAGTCTCCGTCAAGCCCGTACCCCATAGCTTGGGCATTTCCCCCCGCAGATCACAAGATGCAAAGGGGAAGTTACTGCCAAACCGACGAGAATGGCCCAGAGCTGGGGGCTGCCAGGCGGTTCCTGGGCCCCTCTCAGCACCAGAGGAAGGCGGGCGCAGGCTCGCCGCGGGTCGGCCGCACGCCATACCTGGATCAGGCCCTGCTGGAACAAGGCGCTGTGCACGCAGCCAGGGACCGCCCCGGGCAGCTCCAGCGAGCCGTTCCCATTGCAGATGCTCCAGTTGCCCCGCAAGCTGTAACTGAGCTCCGCGGCGGTGGTGCCTGCACCGCACAGCGCGAGCAGCAGGAGCAGGTGGAGGCGCATCTTGAGATCCCGCGCCACCGAGATGTGGAGGGATCGAAAGGCAGTGCTGCAAAGGACCGGCGGGGAAGCCACTCACCCCCTCGGAAGTAGCCGAGGCTTTAGGTCCCCGCCCCGGCCCCGCCCCTAGGTCAGCTGAGCGCTCTCCGGGCGCAGCCGCGGGCGGGAGGGGAACGAAAAGGCTGCGCCTGCACCCGCTGGAAGCCGGGCGTCGCGGGTGCGGGAGCTGCAGCCCCCGAGAATAGCTACAGGCTGGGGGGCATTGCGGTCTGAGCCTTCCCTCAGCGCTTCTTCCCGCCGCCTCAGTACATACAACTGCAGGCAAGAATCTTGCACGGTAATTGGGACAGAAAGATCCCTGGGCGCGCAGTGGCACAAAGCCTCGGGAGATCAGAGACCGACTGTACGTGGAGACCATAGCTGGAGAGTCCCCTCACTCCTTCAGAGAACCCAAACTGGGAGACAACCAACCACTTCCCTTCCGCCAAATTTACACAGACTCTCGTCTACCTGGTAGCGTAACACTCACCCCGCTGCAGCTCAACTCGCGGGTCTCAGAGCCTACCCCGCCCTTCAAAGAGTAAACAAGTACTAGCAGTATCTCCATCAGAAGGTTGTTCTGAGGGCTAACCAAGAAAATGCGACTATAGCATGCAGCATGGAGCCTGGCCCAGAGAGGTCATTCACGTTAGCTATTGTTACTAGCGGCCTGCGTCCTTACGTTTCATAAAGCCCCACGGAGGTTTCTGAGGTTCTGGAACCTGCACTAGGCGCGCAGCTGAGTTTAAAATCCTCTGCACTCACTGGCTGTGGGACTTGGGCAAGCCGCAAAATCTCCATCTCCGTTTCTTGAAGTTTTCTAGTTGTTATAAGTATAAAATGAGTAAACATATGTGATCGTCCCTAACAATGCCAGAGTACCCAAGAAATACCACGGACTTATTTCGGGTCTTGTAGTCAAATGGTCTACCTGAGTCCCATTTTTGCAATAGGATGTAACAGTAATCCTAGTGTTATGCCTAGACCGTTTGTTCCTCAAAGAAGACCACCAGAGTCCAGAGTCACTCGCATTGTTCGGGGCCCTCTTGTATGCAGTGAAATGGAGGGACCAGGTTCGAACTTGTAGTAAAGATCCTTGCCGCTTAGCTTTGACTCTGGACTCTGGTGGTCTTCTTTGAGGAACAAACGGTCTAGGCATAACACTAGAAGTTAAGACGGAATTTTACATTGCATAAAATAGACTGCCTTTCTCCTGTGTTGACGCTATCTGCCTTATATTTATGCTTCGGAAGAAGTCCTTGAAAAGAAATTTTCTCTCATCAAATCTGAGCTTTGTTTTGCCTTATAATGGCCTTGGAATTGCCTGATTCTGCAGACACCAGGCAATATCTTACTTTGCAAAGTCAGCATTATTTACAAGCCCTGAATATCTTGGCTTAAAGGACAGTATGGATTATCCAACCCAAGCCGCTGGCTTTACAGATGAGGGAACTGAGTTCAAAGAGATCGGGGCCAGGCGCGGTGGCTCACGTCTGTAATCCCAGCACTTCTGGGAGGCCGAGGCGGGTGGATCACTTGAGGTCAGGAGTTCGAGGCCAGCCTGGCCAACATGGTGAAACCCTGTCTCTATTAAAAATACAAAAATTAGCTGGGCGCGTGGTGGCACGTGCCTGTAGTCGCAGGTGCTCGGGAAACTGAGGCAGGAGAACCGCTTGAACCCAGGAAGCAGAGGTTGCAGTAAGCCGAGATGGCACTACTGCACTCCAGCCTGGGCTATAGAGAAAGACTCTAAAAAAAAAAAAAAAAAAGAAGATCAGGTGGCTTGCCTGTCACATAGTGGCAGACAGGATTAGAACCCTCCTCTTCAAGGTCCTACTGTCAGAGCCCAATGATGCTATAGGGGAAACGCTCTCACTGCTTCAAAGCCTTCCTCACTCACTCCAGAAGCATTTTTACCTTTGATAGAAACAAAGCTCTCAATTCAAATTATATGCCATAATTCACGGCATTAAATGGCTAGCCATGGTCTGTGCAACACTGATAACACAAGGTTTATGGCAACAAGAGTGGCAAAGGAATTTTTTCATAACTCCCAGAGATTTCATTAAGCCAAATCAGAGGAAAATTCATCCTTGATGATACATATGGATATATTCTGTTTATTAAGAAATACTTAAGAAATATAATTTTTAGAAAAACAATAATAGAAGATTCTCATTCCTCCTTTCATTCCAGGATGCAAGCATAACATCATTTAGGTTACTTCACTTTGACAACAGAGAACATCAAAGAATAATCAAAGCCCTAATAAGTACTCTTCCTAAAATTGCAATTGGCACAGATGACATGATGTTTTCATTTTGTTATAGGATAATTTTTGTCCATGATTTTCTGGTAAATAAACCTTATTTAGAGATAACATAAAACTTCTCAACTTATGTAATTTAAAGTCATGATACCAAATGCAATGTTTAAAATAGTTATGGGTATCTTTAACTTACACTGTATAAACAGATTTCATTTTGATCATTTCATTTGATGCTTCCCAAAACTTGAATTATTTAGAACAAGTGATCGTTCCCTGGTTTAAAAAGATAAATAATGCCCACAGTGATTAAATGATATGTAGGGTCAGTATCCTGTCACAACAGACCAATGGAAGTAGTTAGGCCCTTTGCTATATGACAACATTTCCTTCATATCTAAATATATAAAATTGGTAAACTCATTAGAACACCATGGTATATACCAAGGCCAATGATATTCCAATCCCATGATATATTACAGAAGTTATAATAAGGGAAAGAAAATGAAAGAGTAATCAGATGTGGAGTGGACATTTGCCTTTAGACTCATAGTGTCTGATTAAACCCCAGGACTGGGGATAATAGCCCATAAGTATCCTGCCCAAAGGTTTGACATACTTCCCCAGAGTTTGAAGCCCCAAATGTTAGAACAAAGAGAGAAGGTAGTGGAAACTATGTACACCACTAGAATTTGGTGTGTCAAGGATGCATATGCATGAGTTTCCTATAAACCAAGAGGACACCATAGGAAGTAACCAGGCTTGAGCCAGTATAATGGGATTCTACCCAAGAGAGTCCAAGAAGTCAACTAGAGGACACATGGCCTATGTCAGCAAACTGTATATATATACATATACTGTATATATACATATACTGTATATATATACACATATACTGTATATATACATATACTATATATACATATACTGTATATACATATATACATATACTGTATACATATATACATATACTGTATATATACATATACTGTATATCTACATACATACATATACTGTATATATACATATATACATACATATACAAATATATATTTTAAATATATAATTTATATAATTATATAAAAAATATAATATAATTATATTATATAATTATATAATTAGGAATATAATATATTATATTCCTAAATAATGCATGGGTCAAAACAATAATAGATTTCCAGTATCTGGCCTGGCATGTAAGGACCTTGGAAGTCATCACTCTATCCTAAAAAGCAAGTAAAAAGCTGCACAAATTGAAAATAGACAACTCTTCTTAGATGAGTCAAAGAAGTGAGGTCACAGGGCAGACTGCTGCCCCCAAAATTAGAGATGTAGACAGGTAGATACAGGCAATTACAACTTAACTGTGTAGACCACACACACTACCCCACAACCATTGTCCCATAGCTGAAATCTCAGTGGGAACCAGTACAGAGTAGGAAGACCTGGACTATAATTGACAAATTACTGGAGGACCAATATGCACAAATTTGAGAGTTAAAAACTCCAAGGGGGCCCAGTCTTAGGGGAGCAGCTGTGCTTTTGTAAGTTTGCCTCCAGGAGCTCCACAAAGCTCTCATAGTGAAGATTGAAGAAAAATCCTCTCGTGTTTCCTGCCAGGGAGGAGGAAAGTAACTATTCTGAATGTGCCAGAGATTCTGTGCTTCTTAACAAGACCCACTCTCAAAAGAAACAATTTTACCAGAGCTGAACCAACTGGGGTTTTATCAGAGTCTCGCCAGCCTGGGAGAAGGAAAATACCCAACTCCAGCCCCCCATAGACATTCTGCCCCATCTAAGGGGGTGAAACATAGCTGAGAAGCACTGTGAAGTTCACAGTCCAGGGAACTGGGCTCACTAGATGACTGAGACCTAATCAGAGGACAATAGACCATTTTCCCTCTCCCAACACCTTCCCAACACATCACTGAAGGCCTATTTATGGCAATTCCTTTCACCCAGGATGTCATGTATGGCTTTCAACAAAAATTTACAAAGCCAAAGATACAACTTGGAAAGACAAAGCAAATGCCAAAACCAAACTCAGATATGGGAGGAATGTCAGAATTGTCAGTCCAGGAATTTAAAATAACTATGATTAATATGCTGAGAGCTCTAATGGAAAATTTACACAACATACAAAAACAAATGGGTAACGTAAGCAGAGACATGGAAATTCTAAAAAATAATAAAAAATGCTAGAGACGAAAAGCACCATAACAGAAATGAAGAATGGCGTATTAGTAGATGGAACACGGCTGAGGAAAGAATCTCTGAGCTTGAGGGTATGTCAACAGAAACTTTCAAAACCAAAAAGCAGAGAAAAATGTATGCAAGAAATGAACAGAATATCCAAGAACTGGGGGACAACTACAAAAGATATTGTCAATGAAAAGAGTCAAACTCTATAAATATTTGAAGAGATTTATTCTGAGCCAAATATGAATGACCAATGGCCTGAGACACAGCCCCAGGAGATCCTGAGAGCATGTGCCCAAGGTTGCCCAAGGCTACACAGCTTGGTTTTATTTATTTTAGGGAGACATAAGACATCAATCAATACATGTAAGATGTACATTGGTTTGGTCCAGAAAGGTAAGAAAATTTGAAGTGGGGGCTTCCAGGTCATAGATGGATTCAAGAATTTTGTTCATCAGCAATCGGTTGAAGGAGTTAAGTTATTGTCTAAAAATCTATAATTAATAAAGGGTAATGTCTGGGTTAAGAGGTTGTGGAGACCAAGGTTCTCATTATGCAGACAGAATCAACAGAAGGGAATGTTTCTTATCTGACTTAAAGAGTTTTCTATGAGTCTTAAGTTCTCTGTTTTAATGTTAATGCTGGCAGGTATGCCTGAATTCCAAAGGAAGAGGGGTATAATGAGGCATGTCTGACCCCCACTTCCATCAGGGCCTGAACTAGCTTTTCAGGTTAACTTTGGAATGCCCTTGGCTGAGGGGAGGGTCCATCAGTCAATTGCATGGCTAAGAATTTTATTTTTGGTTTACAATATAATATACATGAATAGAGACTACTAGAAGGAGAAGACAGAAAGGAACAGAAGACACATTTGAAGTAATAATGACTGAGAATTTCCCCCAAATTAATGTCAGACACAAAGTCACAGATCCAGGAAGTTCCAGGTACATCAGCAGGATAAGTGCCCAAAAAACTACACCTGGGCATATCATATTCAAATCAAAGATTTAAAAAAATCTTGAAAGAGGTCAGAGGGAAAAAAGCAACTTACCTATAGAGGAGCAAAGATAAGAATTATATCCAACTTCTCCTCAGAAGCCATGCAAACAAGAGGAGAGTAGAGTAAGATATTTAAAGACTTGCAAGGAAAAAGTGCACCAACCTACAATTCTGTGCTCTGCAGAATTATTTCTCAAAAGTGAAGGAGAATTAAAGACTTTCTCAGACAAACAAAAATTTAAATAATTTATTGCCAGTAGATCTGCCTTGAGAAGAATGTTAAAAGAAGTTCTTCCAAGAGAATAAAAATAATATAGAAAATTAGAAAATCAGATCCACATAAAGAAAAGAAGAGCATTAGAGAAGGAATAAGTGAAGTTCAAACAAAAACTCTTATTTTTGCCAAGGCATGCTGGTTCATGCCTGTAACCCCAACACTTCGGGAGGCCAAAGCAGGAGGATCATTTGAAGCAAGGAGTTTGAGACCAACCTAGGCAACAAAACAAGACCCTGTCTCTACAAAAAAAAAAAAAAAAAGAAAGAAAGAAAGAAAGGAAAAAGGAACTTTTATTCTTCTTATCATTTATTGACCTAACCTATAACAACGTGCTCAAAATAGTAATAGCAACAATGTGTTTGATTATCAAAGCTATGTATAAGTGAAATGAATGATAGCAATAACACAAGGGGTATGAGACAAAAATTAGGAATATTTTATTATTATAAAGTAATGAAGCAGTACAGTGCTATTTAAAAGCAGATTTAGGCTGGGCGCGGTGGCTCGTGCCTGTAATCCCAGCACTTTGGGAGGCTAAGGCAGGTGGATCACCTGAGGTCAGGAGTTCAAGACCATCCTGGCCAACATGGTGTTTAGTCTCTACTAAACATACAAAATTAGTAAAGCATGGCAGCATGTGCCTGTAATCCCAGCTACACAGGAGGCTGAGGCAGGAGAATTGCTTAAACTCGGGAGGCGGAGGTTGCAGTGAGCTGAGATAGCGCCATTGCACTCCAGCCTGGGCAAAAAGAACGAAACTCCGTCTCAATAAATAAATAAATAAATGCTTATTTACAGCCAGGTGCAGTGGCCCATGTATAAATAAACAAACAAATAAATAAATAAAAGCGGATTTAGGGCCAGGTGCAGTGGCCCATGCCTGTAATCCCAACATTTTCGGAAGCTGAGCTGGGAGGACTACTTGAGCCTAGGAGTTCAAGACCACCTTGGGCAACAACGTGAGACCCCATCTCTACAAAAAATAGAAATAAAAAAAATTAGCTAGGCATGGTGGCGCGTGCTTGTGGTCCCAGCTACTGGGGAGGCTGAGGAGGGAGGATAGCCCAGGAGATTGAGGCTGTAGTGAGCCATGATTGTGCCATTGCACTCTGGCCTGGATGACAGAGTGAGACCCTGTCTCAAAACAAAAAATTAAAATTAAAATTAATTAATTAAAAAGTAGACTTGACCACACTGCCCAAAGCAATCTGCAAATTCAATGCTATTCCTATCAGATTATCAACTTCATTTTTCACAGAATAAGAAAAAATGATTCTAAAACTCATATGAGGCCAGGCACAGTGGCACACACCTGTAATCCCAGCACTTTGGGAAACTGAGGCAGGCAGATCTCCTGAGGTCAGGAGTTCGAGACCAGCCTGATCAACATGGAGAAACCCTGTCTCTACTAAAAATACAAAATTAGCCAGGTGTGGTGGCGCATGCCTGTAATCCCAGTTACTCAGGAGGCTGTGGCAGGAGAATTGCTTGAACCCAGGAGGCAGAGGTTGCGGTGAGCCAAGATCACGCCATTGCACTCCAGCTTGGGCAACAAGAGTGAAACTATGTCTCAAAAAATAAAATAAGGCCAGGCGTGGTGGCTCACACCTGTAATCCCAGCACTTTGGGAGGCCGAGGTGGGCGGATCACAAGGTCAGGAGATCGAGACCATCCTGGCTAATTCGGTGAAACCCCGTCTCTACTGAAAATACAAAACAAAAAAAAAAAGTAGCTGGGCATGGTGGCACGCTCCTGTAGTCCCAGTTACTCGGGAGGCTGAGGCAGGAGAATGGCATGAACCCGGGAGGTGGAGCTTGCAGTGAGCCAAGATCATGCCACTGCACTCCAGCCCGGGCAATGGAGCAAGACTCCATCTCGAAAAATAAATAAATAAAAAATAAAATAAAATAAAACCCAAAAAAGAACCTGAATAGCCAAGGCAATCCTAACCCAAAAGAACAAAGCCAGAGGCATAACAGTACCTGACTTCAAGCTATACTAAAAGGCTACAATAAACAAAACAGCAGGGTACTGGTACAAAAATAGACACATAGACCAATGGAACAGAATAGAGACCCCTGAAAGCCACACACCTACAAACAACTGATCTTTAACAAAATTGACAAAGCTAAATAACGAGGAGAGGACACCCAATTCAATAAATGTTGCTAGGAAAATTGGCTAACTATATGCAGATGAATGAAACTGTACCCACACCTCCCATTACATATAAAAATTAACTCAAGATGAATTAAAGACTTAAATGTAAGACCTCAAACTATAAAAATTCTAGAAGAGGCCAGGCATGGTGGCTCATGCCTATAATCTCAGCACTTTGGAGGCCAGGGCAGGTGGAATGCTTGAGCCCAGGAGTTTGAGACCAGCCTGGGCAACATGGTGAGACCTCATGTCTATTAAAAAAAATGCTAGAAGAAGGCCTAGAAAATACTCTTCTAGACATTGGTCCTGGCAAATAATCTATATGATGAAGACCCCAAAAGCAAATGCAACAAAATTAAAAAATAGACAAATTAGACTTAATTAAAATGAAGAACTTCAGCAAAAGAAACTCTCAACAGACTAAACAAATAGCCTTCAGAATTAGAAAAAAATTTGCAAACTATATCTCTGAAAAGGACTAATATCGGAGTCTATAAGGAATTTAAACAAATCAACAAGAAAACAAAAAACCCCATTAAAAAGTGGGCAAAGAACATGGACAGGCACTTCTCAAAAGAAGTTATAAAAGTGGCCAAGAAACATGAAAAAATGCTGAACTTAACTAATCACCAGAAAGATGTAAATCAAAGCCACAATGAGATACCATCTCACACCAATCAGAGTGGCTATTATTAAAAAGTCAAAAAAATAACAGATGTTGGTGAGGAGGCAGAGAAAAGGCAATGCTTATACACTGTTGGAGGGATTGCAAATTAGTGCAGCCTCTGTGGAAAGCTGTTTGGAGATGTATCAAAGAACTAAAAACAGAACTACCATTTGACCCAATAATTCCATTACTGAGTATATACCCAAAGGAAAATAAAGTTTCTACCAAAAAGACACATGCACTCGTGTATTCATTCCAGCACTATTCACAATAGCAAAGACATGGAATCAATGCCCATCAACATCAACAGTGGTTACCAACAATGGATTGGATAAAGAAAATGTGGTACATAAGGCTGGGTGCTATGGCTCACGCCTGTGACCCCAGCACTTTGGGAGGCCGAGGCGGGTTGATTGCTTGAGCTCAGGAGTTTGAGACCAGCCTGGGGAACATGGTAAAACCCAATCTCTACCAAAAAAAAAAATTTTTTTTTAATTAGCTGGGCATGCTTGTGTGTGCCTGTAGTCCCAGCTACTTGAGAGGCTGAGGGGGGCAGATCGCTTGAGCCTGGGTGGCAGAAGTTGCAGTGAACCAAGATCATGTCACTACACTCCAGCCTGGGTGACAGAGTAAGACCCTGTCTCAAAAAAAGAAAACGTGACATATACACCATGGAATACTATGCAGCCATAAAAAAATGAACTCATGTCCTTTGCAGCACTTGGATACAGTTGGAGGCAGTTACTCTAAGTGAATTCATGCAGAAACAGAAAACCAAATGTTACATGTTCTCACTTAGAAGTGGGAGCTAAGTCTTGAGTTCACACAGACATTAAGATGGGAATAATAGACAATGCAGACTCCAAAATGAGGGAAGAAGGGAGGGTATCAACGGTTGAAAAACTTCCTATTGGATACACTGCTCACTATCTGGGTGATGGGATCAATAGAAGCCCAAACCTCAACATCACACAATATACCCTTGTAACAAACATGCACATATACCTCCTGAATCTAAAATAAAAGTGGAAAAATGTGTATAAGTGAACTTGGAGTCACTCTAAATGTATACTGCAAACTCTAGGGCAACCAGTGAAAAAAAAATTTAAAGGAATGCAACTGATGTGCTAAGAAATATGATTATATAAAATGTTCAGTTAAAACCACAAAAGGCAGAAGAAGAGTGGAAGACAAAGATAGAACAAAGAACAAGGGCAACAAACAGAAAAGAGTAACAGGGTGATGGTTGCACCAAAATCTCAGAAATCACTGCTAGAGAACTTATCCATGTAACCAAAAATCACCTGTTCCCCAAAAAGTATTGAAATAAAAAGACAGTAACAAATGTGGTTATTGTCAGATGTTATAGATATTAATCCAACTCTATCAATGGTCTAAATACACCAGTTAAAGGACAATTGTCAGAGTAGATGAAAACAATAAGACCCAGCTATATGTTGTCTATAAGTGACCTATTTTCATTATAAAGACACATCTAGATTAAAACTTAAAAGAAGGACAAAGATATACCACACTTACATTAATTTTTTAAAAAGTGAGTAGCTATATTAATTTCAGAGAAAGCACACTTCAGAGCAAAGAAAATTATCAGGATACAGAGGGACATTACATAATGATAAGTGGGTCAGTTCTCCCAAAAGACCTTACAATCCATAATGTGTATGTGCTTAATTAATAACAGAACATCAAAATACATTAATCAAAAACAGAACTGTAAGAAGAGAAAGATAAATCTACTAATGTATTTGGAGACTTCAGCAGCCCTCCATCAGTAATAGACAGATCTAGCAGGCAAAAATAAATCAGTAAGGACATAGTTGAACTCAACAATACCATCAATCAACTGGGTATAGTTGACAGCTGTAGACCATTTCATCCAACAACAACAGAATACACATTCTTCTGTAGGTCACATAGAACATTCACTGAGATAGACCATACTTTGGGCCATAAATTACACCTTAACAAATTTAAAAGAATATAAATTACAAAATGTGGAATTAAACTAGAAAGCAATAACAGAATGAAAGCTGGAAAACCTCAAAATACTGGATGATTAAACAGCACAATTCCAAATAACACACAAGTCAACAAAGAAATCTCAAGATAAATGAAAACATTTTTAATACATTAATTAACAAACAATTTTATCAAAATGTGTGGGACCCGCAAAGCAGTGCTTAGAAATTTACAGCATTAAAGTCATGTATTTGGAAAAAAGAAAGATCTAAAATCAGTAATCAAAACATTCACCTTGGGAAGCTAGAAAAGACCAATTAAATCCAAAGTAAGCAGAAGGAAAGGAACGATAAAAATTAAAGCAGAAATAATGAAATTTTTCAAGGAAATCAGGGAGGAGGGGGTAAGAAAAAAATATGAATGCATTTATTACTACTGACTTTTACACTTAAAAATGGTAAAGATGGTAAATTACATATGTATATTTTACCTCAATAAAAATTTTTACAAGAAAATAGGAAATCAATAGAGAAAATCAACAAAACCAAATGCTGGTTTTTTTTTTAAAAGATCAGTAAAATTGATAAGCCTCTAGCCAGGCTAAGAAAATAAGAGAGAAGACACAAATTATTCATATAACAAATGAAAGAGGGAACATCATTACAGATCCCAATCAGACATTAAAATGATAAAAAAGAAATACTATGAGCAAATTTATGTTCACACATTTGATAGCATAGATGAAATAGCCAATTCCTTGAAAGATACAATCTGCTGAAAACTTACACAAGAAGAAATAGACAATCTTAATAGGCCTATATCTATTAAAGAAATTGAGTCAATAAGCAATAATCTTGCAAAACAGAAAGCACCAGGCCAGATGGTTTGCTAGACAATTCTACCAAACATTTAAGGAAGAAATTATACCAATTCTCTACAATTTCTTCCAGAAGATAGAAGCAGAGGGAATATTTGCTAACTCATTCTATGGGGCCAATATTACCCTCATATTATAAAACAAAGACATTACATGAAAATAAAACTACAGCCAGGCGCAGTGGCTCACGCCTGTAATCCCAACACTTTGGAAGGCCGAGGCGGGCAGATCACGAGGTCAGGAGACTGAGACTATCCTGGCTAACACGGTGAAACCCCGTCTCTACTAAAAATACAAAGAAATTAGCCAGGCGTGGTGGCGGGCACCTGTGGTCCCAGCTAGTTGGGAGGCTGAGGCAGGAGAATGGCGTGAACCCGGGAGGCAGAGCTTGCAGTGAGCCGAGATCGCGCCACTGCACTACAGCCTGGGTGAAAGAGCGAGACTCCATCTCAAAAAAAAAGAAAAAAGAAAACAAAACAAAACCACAGACTCACCCAGAGCAATATCTCTCATGAACATACATGAAAAATTTCTCAACAAAAAATTAGCAAATTGAATCCAACAATATATAGAAAGAATTATACACTATGACCAAGTGGGATTCATTCTGGGTATACAAGGCTAGTTCAACATCTGAAAATCAACTCATCACACCAACAGGCTAAAGAAGAAAAAAAACACATGATCATATCAATAGATGAAGAAAATGAAGAAAATAAAGAAAAAGCATTTGACAAAATCCAACAGCCATTCATGACAAAAACTCTCAGCAAACTAGAAATGGAAGTGAACCTCCTCAACTTGATTATAAGAAGTAAAATTAAAAAACTACAACTAACATCATATTTAATGGCGAGAAGCTAGAAAACTTTATTGCTAAGATCACAAACAGGGCAAGATGTGTCCTATCACAACTCCTTTTCACCATCGTACTGGAAACCCTAGCTAATGCACAAAGACTAGGAAAGGAAATACAGTCATGTGCCACTTGACAACATTTCAGTCAATGACGGATTACATATACAACGGTGGTTCCATAAAATTGCAATGGGGAAGAAAAACTCCTATTGCCTAGTGAGGTTGTAGCCACTGTAATGTCATAGTGCAACACATTACTCATGTTTATGGTGATGCTGGTGTAAACAAACCTACTGTGCTGCCATGCATATAAAAGTATAGCACTCAGTTATATACAGTGCATAATACTTACTAACAAATGACTATGCTATTGGTTTATGTATTTGCTATACTATACTTTTTATCATTATTTTACGGTATACTACTTCTATTTATTTTATTTATTTTTTTTTTTGAGATGGAGTATTGCTTTGTCGCCCAGGCTGGAGTGCAGTGGGGTAATCTTGGCTCACTGCAAGCTCTGCCTCCCTAGTTCACGCCATTCTCCCGCCTCAGCCTCCCAAGTAGCTGGGACTACAGGCGCCCGCCACCACACCCGCCTAATTTTTTGTATTTTTTTTAGTAGAGACAGGGTTTCACCGTGTTAGCCAGGATGGTCTCGATCTCCTGACCTTGTGATCCGCCCGCCTCGGCCTCCAAAAGTGCTGGGATTACAGGCGTGAGCCACCGCGCCCAGCCTCTACTTACTTTTTTTAAAGAAAGTTAACTATAAAACAGTCTCAGGCAGGTCCTTCAGGAGGTATTCCAGAAGAAGGCATTGTTATCACAGGAGATGACAGCTCCAGGTGTGTTATTGCACTTGAAGACCTTACAGTGGAACAAGATGTAGAGGTGGGAGACAGTGCTATCGATGATCCTGGCCCTATGTAGAACTAGAACTATGCAGAACTAACTATGTAGGTTAATGCTTGTGTTTGTGTCTTAGTTTTAAATAACATCTTTAAAAAGAAAACATAAAACAAAAATTTAAAAAAATAGAAAATATCGTATAGAATATGAGTTTAAAGAAAATATTTTTGTATAGCTATACAGTGTGTTTGTGTTTTAAGCTAATTGTTATTTACAAGAGAGTTAACAAGTTGAAAAATTAAAACATTTATAAAGTTAAAATGTTATAGTAAGCTAAGGTTAATTTATTATTGAAGAAACAAAAAATATTTTTCATAAATTTAATATATCCTAAGTCTCCAGTGTTTATGGGTGACAGGTATCCAAAATATATAAAGAACACTTAAAACTAAGCCATAAGAAAATGAACACAAAAATCTCAACAGACACCTCACTAAAGAAGATATACAGGTGGCAAATAATTATATAAAAATAAGCATACACCATAAGAGAAATTGCAAATGAAAACAAAATGAGATACCACTACATACCTATTAGAATGGCCATTATCCCAAAGGCTGTCAACAGCAAATGCTGGTGAGGATGTGGAGGAACAGAAACTCTCATTCATTGCTGGTGGGAATGCCAAATGATAAAGCCACTTCGGAAGACAGTTTGGCACTTCTTTACAAAACCTAAGCATACTCTTAGCACATGTGATCATTAGTTTTATGTATCAACTTGACTCAGTCATGGGTTGAACAGATATTTAGTCAAACATTATTCTGGGTGTTTCTGTGAAAGTGTTTTGGGATGAGGGTACTATTTAAGTTGGTAGACCAAGTAAAGTAGATTGCCCTCCGTAATGTGGATAGGCCTCATCCAATCAGTTGAAGACCTGAATAGAGCAAAAGATTGACCCTCTCTGAAGGAAGAGACAACTCTTCTGCCTGACAGGCTTCAGATTGGAATACTGTCTCTTCCTGGTTCTACAGCAGCCTGCCAGCCTTTGGACTCAAACTGGAACATTAGCTCTACAGATTTTGGACTTACCACCTCTGTAATTGTGTGAGCTAATTTCTTATAATAAATCTCTTTATAATGTATATACATCCTATTGGTTCTGTTTCTCTGGAGAATCTTGACTAATATGCCATATGATCCAGCATTTGGATTCCTTGGTATTTACACAAAGGAGCTGAAAATATATATCCATCCAAAAACCTGCACATGGATGTTTATAAGAGCTTTAGCCATAATTGCCAAAATCTGGAAGCAACCAAGATTTCCTTCAGTAAGTGAATGGATAAACCAGGTGTCTGGTACATCCAGACAATGGAATATTATTCAGCACTTAAAAAATGGGCTCAGTCGCTCACACCTGTAATCCCAGCACTTTGGGAGTCTGAGACAGGCAGATCACCTGAGGTCAGGAGTTTGAGACCAATCTGACCAACATAGCGAAACCTCATCTCTCCTAAAAATACAAAAATTAGCCAGGTGTGGTGATGCATGCTGTAATCCCAGCTACCTGGAAGGATGAGACAGAAGAATTGCTTGAACCCGGGAGACGAAGGTTGCAGTGAGCCGAGATTGCGCCACTGCACTCCAGATTGGGTGACAGAGCAAGATTCCATCTCAAAAAAAAAAAAAAAAAAAAAAAAAAAAAGGGGGCTATCCAGGCGTGGTGGCCCATGCCTGTAGTTGCAGCTACTTTGGAAGCTGAGGCGGGAGAATTGCTTGAACCTGGGAGGCAGAGGTTGCAGTGAGCCAAGATTGCACCACTACACTCTGGCTTTAAGTGCATATTACTAAGTGAAAGCAGCCTATCTGAAAGTCTACATACTGTATGATTCCAACTATATGACAATCTGGGAAAGGCAAAACTATGGGAGACAATAAAAACATCAGTAGTTGCCAAAAATTGCAGGGAGGAAGGGATGAACAGGTGGAGCACAGAGGATTTTTAGGGAAGTGAAAATACTCTGTGATACTAGAATGGTGGATACATGTCATTATAATTTGTCCAAATCCATAGAATGTAAAACACCAAGAGAGAAATCTAATGTTAACTATGGACTTTGGGTGATAATGATACGTCAATGCAGGTTCATAAATTGTAACACATGTATTACTCTGCTAAGGATGTTGATTAAGAAGCAGGCGGTGGGGGAGCAGAGTCTGCATGTGCTGAGCAGGGTGTGTACTGGAATTATGTACATTCCACTCAGTTTTGCTGGGAATCTAAGATTGCTCTATAAAATAAAGTTTTTTTTTTAAATGAGCAAATGATTTGGATAAACATTTATCCAAAGAAAACATATACATGGCTACTAAGCACATAAAAAGATGCTCAACATTATTAGTTATTAGGTTCCTTGGTCCATTCAGGCTGCTATAAGAAAATACCATAAACTGGATAGCTTATAAACAAAAGAAATTTATTTCTCACAGTTCTGGAGTGTGGGAAGTCTAAGATCAAGGCACCAGCAGATTCAGTGGGTGGTGAGAGCCCACTTTCTGCTTCATCGATGGCACCTTCTTACGGTGTCCTCACATGATGGAGGGGACAAAGGAGCACTTCTCAGGCTTCCTTTATAAGGGCACTATTACCATTCATAGGGTAGAGCCCTCATAACCTAATCATATCTCAAAGGCTTTCCAACCCCTAATAATACCACCTTAGGTATTAGAATTTCAACATATTAATATTGGGGTCAGGGAGTGGGAGCAGATCATAACATTAGGGAAATGCCAATCAAAACCAAAATGACATACCATTTCACACCCACTAGGATGGCTATAATAAAAAATATGGACAATAACAAGTGTTTGCGAGGATGTAGAAAAACTAGAATTCTTGTACGTCACTGGTAGAAATGTAAAATGGCATGGCTTTTGTGCAAAAGAGGTCGGTGGTTCCTCAAAAAATTAAATGTGGAGTTACTATATGACCCAGAACTTTCAATCCTACATATATACCCAAAAGAATTAAACATATAGGCTCACACAACAAGTTGCACACAGATCTTCACAGCAGTATTATTTATAATAGCCAAAAAGTAGAAACAGCCCAAATGTCTATTAATTGGCTCATGTATAAACAAAATGTGATATATGCATGCAATGGAATATTATTCAGCCATTAAAAGAAATAGAATGCTGATAATGACATCATATTGTATGATTCCGTTTATAGGAAATGTACAGAATAAGCAAATCCATAGAAACAGAAAAGAGATAAGTGCTTGCCAGTGGTTGAGTATTGGAGGAATGGGAATGGCTGCTAATTGGTACGGTGTTTATAATGTGATGAAATGTTTTGGAAAGAGACACGGGAGATGATTGCCCAACCTCGTGAATATATTAACATCGACTGAATTGTACCCTTTAAAATGGTAGACTTCATGGTATGTGAATTATATCTTAATTTGAAAAAATTATTTTAAGGTACGAGTAATGTAGATTTCAGGAATCCCTTTATGTCTTAAAATGAATTTATTTTGACACTACACTTTGTTGATAGTTTGACTGAGTAAATAATTCTAGGTTCAAGAGGAATTATTTTTTTTTAAACCTTGAAGATCTTTACCCTACCATATTCTAGCTTTCATTATGGCTGATGAGATGTCTGATTTTTTCCCCCTTTCTTTATTTGCTTATTTTTCTTTCCTTCCTTCCTTCCTTCTTTTCTTTTTTTAAGAAGAACTAGAAATTTTTCCTGGAAACTTTTAGAGTGTCCTCTTTATCTTTGTTTTTCTGAATCTCACAGTTATGATTCTGACAGTGAGTGTTAGGTAGGAAGGGAAATAATTGATCTTTATCAACATGAATATTGCTTCTCTGTTCAACTTATAAAAATATTCTTTTTTAAAATTTATTTTTATTGAAGAATAGTTTATATACATTGAAATTCACACATCTTAAGTGTACAATTTGATGAGTTTTAGCAAATGTACATACTTGCATAACTACCATTTCATGTGCTTTTGGGTCATTTGTATTTTTTTCTTTTCTAAAATGTTTGCCTAAGTCTCTTTCTCATTTACAGTGGATCCAATTTGTCAATTTTTTCTTTTACAGATTGTGTAAGAGGAAGATGTATGTCACGTCAAAGAATTATTTGCTAGTCCTAAGTCCTGAAATTTCTCCTATTTTTTCCTAAACATTTTATGGTTTTATATTTTACATATAAGTTCATAATATCATGAGTTAATTTTTGCATAAAGTATGTGTTTTAAGTTGAGCTTCTTTTTTTTGCTTACAAATGTCACTTTGACAAATTTTAAAACTGAGTTATCTTTATTACTGAGTTGTAAGAATTCTTTCCATCCCCTAGATACACATCCTTTGTCAGATGTATGTATTACAAATATTTTCTTTTGGTCCTGGCTTGTTTATTCATTTGCTTAACGGTGTCTCTTATGGTTTTACATTTTGATTAAATCCAATGTGTTAGTTTTTTTGAGGTTGGTACTTTTCGGTCTCATGGAAAAAATCTTTGCCAACCCCACGGTCATGAAGATATTCTGTTTTTCTCTAGAAGCCTTTTAGTTTTAGCTTTTGAGTTTAGGTCCATGATGCATCTCAAAATTAGTTTTTTGTGTAGCATGAGGTAAGGATTGAGACTAATCTTTTCCCATATGTCCATCTAATTTTTCCAGCACCATTTATTGAAAAGATTTTTCTTTCCTATATAATTTCCTATAGTAGCATTAAGACTAATATGGCTATGTACTTGTTTAGGATGCCCTTGAACTCCTGTAGGTTGGGATGATGACCACTGGTATGCCTCATTATCAAAAGTATCAAATCCCTGCTGCCTCATGTCATTGGCTACTTGCACATAATAATTTTGTCTATCTTCAGGGTTCTGGTTTTCCTTCTCTTTCTCTTCTTCACAATTTGGGTAATAGTCATCTTCGCAGCTGTCAGATTCCTAGCTGTTCATATTCAGAGGTATCTTGATGCGATGGGATACTTTGTTGACCCCCTTCGCAGGCAGGAACTGGACTGGCTCTTTCACTCAGCCCGCTGCTGGCCACTCCTCCGCTCAGGAGGGAGGGTGCGAGCAAGCAAGTGCAGGAACTGAAGCGAACAAACACTGGAACTGGCCAGAGTCCAAGCATGTTATGACCAATACTCTGTCAGATCAGCCGTCCAGGGACAGGGGAGTGCCAACCAGCTCACTGGAGGGTCAAGGTGGCAGCCTCTGACCTCTCAGCACCCAGGTTCTTGTCCAGCATCCAGGAAGAATCAAGTCACACGAACTGTTTGAGAGGTTGATGAATGCAGAAGACTTTATTGAGCAGTGGTTGGCTCTCAGCAGAAAGGGAGACTGAAAAGCGGTCAGGAAAATGATCTCTCTCTCCCTGAAGCCCGGCTGCCCCTCTCTGAAGCAGCCCTGTCTGAAGTTAGCCACATCTATCCATAGTCTCCAACGCTCAGTTGCTTCTCTGCTCGCTGCTCAGCCACTTGTGTTGCTCTGCCAGCTGAAGTCTTCTATGGGCACAGGATAGGAGCATGGCAGGCCAAAAAGGTAACATTTGGGCAGAAAAACGGGGTCAGCTGTTTTCACTTGGGGCCGCAGTTTCAGGCATATGGGTGGGGTTTAGCTGGGAGCCCAGCCCTTCTGTATCATTGACAGCCAAGTTTCAGATAAAAAAAGCTGCTTCCTTCCCTCACCCTCTAACTCTTTTAAACTTTATTACTTCCTCAAATGCATTAGAAATTTGTGTCTGTATTTTTCAAGGTCATACACAAAGGTATTACTAAAATTACCATATGATTTTCATTGAGAACTCAATCTTTTGGCAGCTAAGCATTAATCAGGTTAGCCAAGTTGTTCCTTCCAAGGAGGGTTCTGGGAGGGTACAGGTCACAGCCATAGAACAGGAAAGAGGCAGGCCAAAGCCGATATGTGATCCAGGCTGCTTTCTCCTTCTCTTGTTCCGTCATCATTTTCAGGTAACTTCATCTTGACATTCTGCAAAACATAATTCTGGTCGACCACATGAGTGGCACGATGCTAATGTGACTTATGAGCAAAAAGTGGCAAATACCCTACATGCCCAAGTAAGTACATAGTGAGAAATAATTCCATAGAGATTCAGAGGCCTACCATATTGTTGAAATTTTGAAGAATACAACAATCCAATACATGTGTTATAAGGTAAAGACAGGTGGTAGAATATTGTGCCATCTATGATAAATAAAGAGGCATAGGCCAAGCATGGTGGCTCACACCTGTAATCCCAGCACTTTGGGAGGCCAAGGCTGGAGGAGTAGGAGTTTAAGACTTAAACTCACTCGAGCGTAGGAGTTTAAGACTAGCCTGGACAACACGGCAAAACTCTGTCTCCACAAAAAATACAAAAATTTGCCAGGCATGGTAGTGTGTACCTGTAGTCCCAGCTACTTGGGAGGCTGAAGTGGAAGGATTGCTTGAGCCTGGGAAGTGCAGGTTGCAGTGAGCAGTGAGCTGTGATTGCACTTGCACTCCAGCCTGGGTGACAAAGCAAGACCCTGTCTTTAAAAAAAAAAAGAAGGAAAGGGAAGAAGAGGAGGGGAGGGGAGGGGAGGGAAGAGGAGAGGGGAGGGAAAGAAAGAAAAAGAAAGAGGCATAATGGTTTCTGGGTTTCTTTGGATTTTGGAGAAAGCAAATACTATATACTTTGAGTGGGGACCAGAACTACAAGCAGGTCAAGACAATCATGCAAGCTGTTCAAACACTTGTGTCATGACATCAGCAGATCTGATACTGCTGGAGATAATCCTGACCCTGAAACTGCTGACTAGGCTAGGTTAGGAGGTACAGAGTTCCACCCAATTAGAAGTTATGACTAATAAGTGTAATAAGTGGAGTCACTTTGGGTTACTCATTCTATTGAGCAAGTAGGTGAAAAATGGAGTTAATGCACTGGCTAGGGTAATGAACTCTGAGCTAGAGTTACTACTACCTAATTAAAGCAGGGAGGGTATGTCTGGAACCAAAGGGAGTCAGTGGAGCATCTCTTACCATTTCCATGCCCAGTGTTAATTGTCGTCGGGAAATTACAGACTCAGATGAAGTGCCATGCCACAGCAAATGGGATCGAGCTTTTCCAGTAACTGCCCAAATGTTCTTCCCCTCTTTCTCAGCCTCACTTCCCTTTTCTTACACTCTTACTATTCTGGGATGGAACCTCACCCCCCAAAATATTAACAATTAAGCTTTGTTTGAGTCTCTATTTTCCAGAGGACTCAGGCAAAGGCCCCTTCCAACTTCTAGTCTTTAGTCATTCAATCATTCTAGGGCTGTCCAGTAAAAATTAGACAGCCTGAGGCTGAGCTGTTCAATAGAAACAATATGAGTGTCATATAAAATTTTTAAATTTCTAGTAGTCACATTTTAAAAAGTAAACAGGTGAAATTAATTTTACTTAAACCAATATACCTAATATGTTGTCATTTCAACACATATTTAATATAACTAATAATGAAATAGTTTATTCTTTTTTATATTAAGGTTTCAAAGTCTATTGTGAATTTTATACTTACAGTATATCTCAATTTGAATGTTAACTTATCATTGGAAATACTTGATTTATATTAGATTTCATAAATTTTACAATAAAAAAGATTCACATTCCCAAGTTGTTCCAAAATATTGGGAGACAATTCTCCATGGGTCTCTCATATTTCCGAACATCTTGTGAGCAGAGGCACTGGTTGTCTTTGTTCTGAACTATCTTTAAAGGATGTCTGTATATCAAATAGCCTTGGAAGACTGACATAGTGTCTCCCTCTGAAGCATGAGGTAGGTATGCTTATTGTCCAGATCATAAAGTTAATGTGCAGCTGTGCTTGCAGGACAGTTCTCCAGGTAGCGTTATGCCACCCAGTTCCTCCTCCTTTCTGGCTTGTAGTCCTCAAAAAGTGACTGTAGAATGTACTGGGAATGCAACACTCTAAGATGAGGAGGGACTGTGTAGGCTCTATTATAGTCTCTCTTCCCCAGCCCTCAGAACAGGATGTCCTTCAAAGCTCTGGCCCTGTGTGTTATGACCCCAAGGTATAACCCAAGGTGGGCTGCCTTTCAGGGTCCCTCAGCTGTGGTGCAAGTAGGGCACACATTGTTGAGACTCGATTTGCCCTAGGTAAATAGAGCTTTCAAGGACTGGCTCACAATGGATCCTGGGCTTCTTTTGTCTCTTGCTGCCTATCTGCAATTAATAAATCATTTCATGTAACTAGTGGCATATGAGTGTGTTATTTCTTAACTCAGGTAAGTTGGTAACCAGTGTACAGTGAAGCTGCTTTGCATTGTTTCCCACCATTGTAAAATATTTAGGTTCCCTGAACTAAGGATTCCTTACCTATAAGACAATCAGCTGTGTATACAGATGTCATTTGACCCTCTTTGTATTGCTCTGTAGGAATCAGGCAGAAATTGGTTCAAAGAAATACTGATTCTCTGACTATTGCTATTGCTGTGATTAATATACTCCTTTGTCTTGAACCCAGGGTTCTGTGCCTTTTTACCAGTATCTATAAAACTGTGGAAGGTTGATTTATCTTATAAGCAGGGTACAATCTCAGACCACTTACAGTTCTTGACACAACAATACTTGAAAGCTTTCCAGTAACCTAAATTGAGTACCAGAAAAAAAAAAAACCACTTTCCTTTAACAGTCACATCCATATTAAAAAAAAAAAAACTGCCTCATATTTTTTAGAAAATAATTGATTTGACTTTGAAAGCAAAAGCATATCAATTTCAAAACTATGTGTTCAAGTAAAGTACATTCACTAAATCTTACATTGACTCAGTGGTATTGATATTGAATTCAAAAAGAGTATTTCATAAATTGAAAAGCAACTTGAAATTTCTCTCAATATCAATAGTGTTCAAATTTTTCTTGTTCTGTTAATTTATATAATACTTTTGATTTAATTAAAATCTCCTGCATACTGATTTGTTAGAAAATGTAAACTCTTTTAAAAATGTGTAAAATCATTATTATTGGTTTGTATTACCAAAAGTTTAAATTTCAATATAAATCCTTGTACTTGTCTAAATAAGTCACGAGCTTTTGATTTTCTTGGAGTTTCAAATTTAGTTTGTTCACATGCACTGTGATATTGATAAGAAAGCATAAATCACACAGCTGTATTTTTCTCTTTGATTATGGAATATTTGTACAACTTTGTAATGTTTATAGAACTCTTCCATAACTCAACCAATGAATATTGAGAAAGAACACAAGATAGCTAAATTCATTCTCTTCTATTTCTTTCAATTGTTTCATAAACTGGCAATGACTCACAGAATTTGCATGGATACACGGAATAATTTCAATAACTATATCCATTACCTCTTCATAGAGTTTGCTTCAGAAAATTGAGCCCAGATATTTTTAATATCTATCATACAGTGGAATGAAGCAATAAGAAATCATGAGTCACTTATTTCAAAACGCCAATAAATTTAGATTTTGACCTAACTTAGCTAGAGCTTTGTCTCTGATGATATAAATTAACTTTTTTTCCTTTAAATTATTTTCCAACAACTGTAAAAATAAAAAAAAAAAAGAATTGGCTGGGTGCGGTGACTCATGCCTGTAATCCCAGCACTTTGAGAGGCAGAGGCAGGCAGATCACTTGAGGTCAGCAGTTCGAGACCAGCCTGGCCAACATGGTGAAACCCCACCTCTACTAAAAATACAAAACTTAGCTGGGCATGGTGGTGCGTGCCTGTAGTCCCAGCTACTAGGGAGGCTGAGGCAGGAGAATTGCTTGAACCTGGGAAGCAGAGGCTGTAGTAAGCCAAGATCCCGCCACTGCACTTCAGCCTAGGTGACAGAGTGAGACTCCGTCTCAAAAACAAACAAATAAACAAACCGCATCATGAGTTTGATTCTTAGGCCATGAATTGATATTTCTCTGTAAATTTGGAAGTTCTTTGAGACACAACATACCCAAATATGGGCAGTATTTCTTATATTACCTGATTTGTCTATAGCTAAAGAAACCTATTTGCAACATTTTAAATTTTGAATCAATTGATTTTTGATATTGTTAAAAAGATACTGCATTCTACAGACACTTGTTTGATAATTTAATTGAAAATCTTTTACTTTTTAAAAATATTGTTTTTAGCCATTTCTTCATAATTTTCTAACATTTCCATAAATGATATAATAGTTTATTTTACAATCTCTCCATCTAAAAAAATTGTTAGAGGGTGTGTGTGTGTGTGTGTGTGTGTGTTTGTGTAAGAATCCAAGACCTTTTATAACTGGCCATATTTACAAACTTGGATCCTGTCAGATATCATTTAAATTTTTTTGTTGTACTTTTAATTCTGAATTCAGGCAATTAATTTGATCAATTCTTTTTGACCGTTGAGAGGAAAGTTCTTATGATATTTACTATGTTTTTGCTAAAAAGTCTCTCATGACTGTGTATTTTATAATCTTAATATTTTTATACAACAGATAAAAAGTCTTTTCATTTTGCTCTGCCCTAATAAATTGCAATTGCCATTCATTGTGAATTTTCTAACATACCCTCTTCCAGACTGTTTATTCATTCCAGTCATAGTAGTACCTTTGACATCTCCACTGAATCCAATTTAAATGTAAAAATTTGTTCTTCCTCTTCTTTTTTTTTTTTTATGAGACGGAGTTTCACTCTTGTTGCCCAGGCTGGAGTGGAGTGGCGATGTCAGCTCACTGTAACCTCCACCTCCTGGGTTCAAGTGATTCTCTGGCCTCAGCCTCCTGAGTAGCTGGGATTACAGACACCTAACACCACACCCGGCTCATTTTTTGTATTTTTAGTAGAGACGGGGTTTTGCCATGTTGGGCAGGCTAGTCTTGAACTCCTGATCTCAGGTGATCCGCCTGCCACGGCCTCCCAAAGTGCTGGAATTACAGACGTGAGCCACCACACCCAGCCTCCACCACCTCCTCCTCCTCCACCTCCTCCCCCCACCCCAACCTCCTCCTCCTCCTCCTTCTCCTTCTTCTTCTTCGTATTATTATTATTTTTTGGAGACAGAGTCTCAGTCTGTCGTCCAGGCTGGAGTGCAGTGGCATGCTCTTGGCTCACTGCAACCTCTGCCTCCCAGGTTCGAGCAATTCTCCTGCCTCAGCCTCCCTAGTAGCTGGGACTACAGGCACGTGCCACCACGCCTGGCTATTTTATTTTTAGTAGATGTTGGCCAGGCTGCTCTCGAACTCCTGACCTTAGGTGATTTGCCCGCCTTGGCCTCCCAAGATGTTGGGATTACAGGAGTGAGCCACCATGCCTGGCCTATTTTTTAAGCTAGAGAAAATAATTTGATGATATAATTAAAATAAGTATTTAAAATTTATTACCAATTAAAATTTATATCTTTGTAACTTTCACTGTCTGCAAAAATATTTAAATAAATCAGTGCATAGGAACAAAATATCCAAATTGAAAAACCTGTAACTGACAATATTGATGATATATTTATATGTAATACTAGAGTTGACCCTCATGCCCAACATACACTGTATAACAATGTCTTATATGATGCAATGGTTAAAGTAAAATGTTGCCCTAACCAAACTATAAAGTTGGGTTTCATGGAAAACATGCTACTTTTCTTCAGTTTTTAAATTTTAAAATGTGACACTAGCCACATTTCAAGTGCTCAGTAGCCATATAAGGCTAGTGACCCTCATACTGGAAAGCATAGCTGTAGGCAACAGAGATTCAGCAGTAAACAAAGCAAGAGAAAAATCCCTCTCCCCTTGGGCCTCAAGTTTTCTGTCTACTTATATTTTATTTACTTAAAAAACAACATAGAGCTGTATTTTGAATTTTTATTGAGTCTGAAAATCTTTGTACTTTGATTGGATAATTTAACCCAGTTACATTTATTTATTATGTTTATTTATTGGCAGGGTCTCACCCTGTCGCCCAGGCTGGAGTGCAGTAGTGCAGTAGTGCAATCATGACTCACTGCAGCCTCAACCTCCCCAGGCTCAGGTGATGCTCCCACTTCAGCCCAAGTAGCTGGGACCACAGGTGCATGCTACCACGCCTGGCCAATATTTCTGTATTTTTTGTAGCGATGGGGTTTCTCTATGTTGCCCAGGCTTGTCTCAAACTCCCAGGCTTAAGCAATCCTCCAGCCTCGGACTTCCAAAGTGCTGGGATTACAGGCGTGAACAACCGCACCTGGCCCCAATTACTTTTTGAATAATTACTTATACAATTTGGAATTTTACCTACCATATTGTGCCTTCTATTTGTCCTGCCATCTCTAGATCTCTCTCATTTGCCTTTTTTTCTTCTTTGTCCATTGATTTCTTCTCTTCTAATTTAGAAATTATGCACCTTTTCTATTTTTTTTGTTTACCCTACATTTTAAAAGGCTTTTTATTTTGAGATAATTTCGGACTTATAGAAGAATCCACAAAATTAGTACAGAAATTTCCCCTATACACACTGACCAGATTCCCCTAATATCAACATATTACATATTCATAGAATAATCAAATGTAATTAACCAACACTGAAATAATATTATTAAATAATCTACCACTCATAGGGTGGAATGCATCCAGAGCATTTAGGCTGCACAGGAAGTTGCAGAGGGACTGGTAGATCTGTGTAGAGCACTGGGCCACAGGTGAGCTATGCACAGGTTGTGCAGAGGCTGGTAAAGAGTGACTTCAGATGTGTGAGTCTCCAGGCCACAAACGTCAGTGCAGGCCATGCAAGAGCTTTGGTTTCCTTGTGAAGAGGGGTGCAAAAAGGTTATCAGCAGGCCAAAGCTGCAAGGTCACAGACAGATTGTGTTTTGGGCCTGTGGATATTTACTGGTTGTCTTCATACTCACACTAGCCAACCCTCAGCCCATAACAGGAATAGCAGGAGAACCTCTTCCTCTGTAGTATTCCTCCAATGCCCTTTACTTAGAAAGATTAACATCGTGCCCACGTTAAAGGAGGGACTCTGAAAAAAATTCAGTTGCCTATCACAGAAGATATACAGTAACAAATGTTCCTTGACTTATGATGGGGTTGCATTTCAATGAACTCATTGTAAATACAAAATATCATGTCAAAAATGCATTTAATACACTTAACCTACCAAACATCATAGCTTAGCCTAGCCTACTTTAAATGTGCTCTGAACACTTAACATTAGACTTGTTTTGGATTATTTTATCTTACTGTAGGCTATTTTATAGTAAAGTGTTGACTGCCTCATGTAATTTATCGAATACTACATTGAAAATGGAAAACAGGGCCGGGTGCTGTAGCTCATACCTGTAATCCTAGCACTTTTGGAGACTGAGGCAAGAGACTTGTTTGAGCCCAGGAGTTCAAGACCAGCCTAGGCAACATTGGGAGACACTGTCTCTACAAAAAATATAAAAACAAAAATTAGTTGGGTGCAGTGCATGTGCTTGTGGTCCCGGCTACTCGGGAGGGTGAGGTGGGAAGACTGCTTGAGCCCAGGAGGTGAAGTCTGCAGTGAGCCATGATCGCACCACTGCACTCCAGCCTGGGTGACAGAGTGTCTCAAACAAGAAAAAAAAAAAAGAAAAGGAAAAAACAGAAAAATTGTATGGCTACTCAAAGTATGGCTTTTACTGAATGCGTATCATTTTGCATCATCATGAAGTCAAAAAATTGTAAGTCGAACCACTGTAAGTCAAACACCATCTGTAGTATCCCTTTATCTATGGTTTCATTTTCTACAGTTTTTCTTACCCATGATTCACCATGGTCTGAAAATATTACGTCTCTACTCTTGTGCTTTGGGAACATTATTAAGTAAAAAAAGTTATTTGAACACAGCACTGTAATACTGTGATAGTCCCTGTGATTACCAAGATGGCTACTAAGGGACTAACAGAAATTTGAGCAGGAGAGTGGGATGGCATGAGATTTCATCATGTTACTGAGAACACAGTGCAATTTAAAACATGAATTGTTTATTTCTGGAATTATTCATTTATGTCATCATGCTTATGTCATTCACTTCATTTAGGCATTTTATCTCATATAATCACAAGAAGGGTTAGTACAGTACAATAAGATGTATTGAGAGTTCACATTCATCTTATTACAGTATATTGTTATAATTGCTGTATTTTATTATTAATCTCTGTGGCTAACTTATAAACTTTATCATATATATATATATATAGGAAAAAACATAGTGTATAGTGGGTTTAGTTCTATCTGTGGTTTCAATTATCTACTAGGGGTCTTGCAATGTATCTCCCAAGGATAATGAGGAACTACTTTATTGAAAGGCGCATTTGGAGCCTGGAAGCAGTAAATTGAATTCAAGCTCCAATTAGCCATGTGTTAGACCAAGTTATTTTTCCATGGTTCTTAAGCTGTTACTTTCATCTTCATCTTCGTGCTACATTCAGAATGATTTTTTCATATCTTTCATTCCTCTAATTCTTTACTTAGCTGTGTCAACTAGGCTATCAAACCTATCCTTAAGTTTTAATTAGTCTGTTTTCTAAATTCTGGAAGTACTGCTTTTGGTTATTTTTCAAATCTGATTGATCATTTTAATAGCCTCTTGCTCTTTATTCGTATTTTAAACTTATTTTATTTCTCCCATAATGATAGAGAGGTAAGGTTCTGGAATCTGATTATCTAGATTTAAATCCCAACGTCTACCATTAGATGAGTAACTTTGGGCAAATCATAACCTCTTTTCCTCAGTTGCCTCATCTATAAAATAGAAATAATATAAGCATTTAAATAAGTACACAAGTTTGTTATCAGAATTAAGAGTTAATATTATGTAAAGAATTGGCCAGGTGCAGTGGCTCATGCCTGTAATCCCAGCACTTTGGGAGGCCGAGGGGGGCGGATCACCTGAGGTCAGGAGTTTGAGACCAGCCTGGCTAACATGGTGAAACCCCATTTCCACTAAAAATACAAAAAATTAGCCAGGCGTGGTGGCAAGCACCTGTAATCCCAGCTACTTGGGAGGCTGAGGCAGGAGAATCGCTTGAACCTGGGAGGCAGAGGTTGCAGTGAGCCGAGATCATACCATTGCACTCCAGCCTGGGCAACAGCAGCGAAACTCCGTCTCAAAAAATAAATAAAATATCTCTGTGTGTGTGTGTGTGTGCGCGCATGTCTGAAGAATTTAGAAAAGTGCTTGACACTTAAAAGTATTACATAAATGTTGGTTATTACTATCTTTTGCCACTGATATTTTAAGGTGAAATTCACATATTAACTATTGTAAAATGCACAATTCAGTGTAATTTCATGTGTTCACAATGTTGTATAGCCATAATAACTTCTAGTTCCAAGACATTTTCACCACCCACAAGAGACTACATGCCCATCAAGCAGTCATTCCCCATTTCCCTATCTTCCTAGTAGCTGAATCTGCTTTCTGTCTCTATAGAACTATTCTGGATATTCATATAAATGAAATTATACAATATGTGACCTTTTATGTTTTGCTCCTTTCTTTTAGCAAAATGTTTTTAAGGCCCATCCACATTATAGCATGCATCAATACTACAATCTTTCATGTGGCTGAATAACATACCATCGTACGGAAATACCACAATTTGTTTCATTGTTTCCATCTTTTGGCTATTGTGAATAGTGAGTGCTGCTATGAACATTCATTTACAAGTATTTGTTTGAATACCTGTTTTCAGTTGTTTTGGGTACATAACCAGGAATGAAATTGCTGAGTCATACAGTAATTCTATGTTCAACTTTTTGGGGAACTGCCAAACTGCTTTCCACAGAAGCTGCACCATCTTACATTCCCACCAGCATTGTACGAGGTTTCCAGTTTCACAAAATCCTCACCAGCACATTTTCTATTTTAAAATTTTACAGCTATTCTATGGGGTAAAAAGTGATACATCATTGTGGTTTGGACTTGCATTTCTCTAATAACTAGTATGTTGAACATCTTTTCATTTACTTACTGGCCATCTTTTATCTTATTTGGGAAAATGTTTAAATCTTTTGCCTGTTTTTAAATAGGGTCGTCTTCTTGTTGAGTTTTAAAAATTCTTTATTCTGAATACTAGAGCCTAATCATAGATGATTTGAAAATTTGTGTCCATTCTGTAGGTTATCCTTTCATTTTTATAATGTCTTTTGACACACGTTTATAATCTTAATGAAGTCCAATTTATTTTTCCTTTGGTTGTTTGTGCTTTTGGTGTCATCTCTAAGTATTGCCAAATCTAAGAACACAAAGATACACTCTCATTTTCTTCTAAGAGTTTTATGGTTTTAGTAGCTCTTACATTTGTGACTTTGATCCATTTTAATTTTTGCATAAGATGTGAGGTAGGGGTCCAAATTCATTCTTTTGCATGTAGATATCTGGTTGTCTCTACACCATATTGCTAAAGAGACTATTGTTTCCCATTGAATGGTCTTGTCATCTTTGTCAAACATCAACTGACCGTAAATGTATGATAATTTCTGGCCTCTCAATTCTATTCCATGAGTCTATGTGTTCCTGTGTATGCTATTTTGATTACTGTAGCTTTGTATTAACTTTTGAAATAGGGAAGTATGAGTTCCTTACTTTCATTCTTTTTAAAGATTGTTTAGCTCCTTGCAGTCCTTTGCAATTCCGTATGAATTTTTACACTAAATTTCTGCAAAACAGTCATTGGGATTTTGATAGGGGTTGCATTGAATGTGTAGATTGCTTTGAGAATCACTGTCATTTCAGCATATTAAATCTTCAAATCCATGAACACAGGATGTCTTTTCATTTATTCAGGACTTCTCTTTCAGAAGTTTGATAGTTTTCAGTGTACATGTTTTTGCATTTCCCTTATTACATTTATTTTTTCTTTTTTTGAAATAGAGTCTCACTCTGTCACCCAGGCTGGAGTGCAGTGGCATGATGTCGGCTGACTGCAACCTCTGCCTCCCAGGTTTAAGCAATTCTCCTGGCTCAGCCTCCCGAGTAGCTGGGACTACAGGTGCACGTCACCACACCCAGCTATTTTATTTTTTTGGTATTTTTAGTGGAGATGGGGTTTCACCAAGTTGGCCAGGCTGGTCTCAAACTGCTGACCTCGTGATCTGCACGCCTCGACCTCCGTAAGTGCTGGGATTATAGGTGTGAGCCACTGCACTGGGCCCCTATTCTTTTTGATGCTATTGTATATGGAACTTTCTTAACGTCATTTATGGATTGCTTACAATTAATAATTATTTAAAGAAATACCACTGATTTCTGTGTGCCAATCTTGTATCCTGCAAATTTGCCTAATTCTATGAGCGCTAAGTCGTTTTTATGATTTAGGATTTTCCATATACAAGATGTCACTTATTAATATAGTCTTCCTTTACAATTTGACTAATAATTTTTTATTTTTTAAATATTGATATTTAATGTTTTGATTCTTGCAAATTGGTTGGCAACTCATGGTGCTACATTACCTTGTACTTTTTCTTGCTGGTTTTAAAATGTGAGCTATTACGCAATTCCTACAGTGTTTGCTTCTGCCAGTAGCTGGTTGTTTTACTAATTTGGAATCACTCTAAAAATTAAATCCTCTGCTTGAATTTCCTGGGACCACCTAAGCCTGCAAATCTTCACAAAGCCCAAACTGTTATTACAAATTCTCGCAATATTCTCCTGCCACAGAGCACCAAGTTTCAAGACAGGTAGAGTCCTAGTTGTACTAGGAATGGGTTTCTCGTATTTGACACCACTTTTGGGCGCATCCTGGGCTTTGCCAGAGTCATGAAAATTAAAGGTCAGCTGGGCATGATGGTTCACGCCTGTAACCCCAGCACTTTGGGAGGCCGTGGCGAATGGTCTTGAGCCCAGGAGTTCAAGACCAGTCTGGGCAACATGGCGAGTAGCCCCAACTACTCAGGAGGCTGAGGTGGGAGGATTGCTTGAGTCCAGGAGGTCGAGGGATGTATCACTGCACTCCAGCCTGGGTGATACAGCAAGACCCTGTCTTGTAGAAAAAATGAAAAAAGTTCACGTGGGGTAGGTACTTCAAGTGTTTTCAAAATGCAATGCAAGCTGGTTCTGGGTATGTTCTGTTTTCTTCTGGGTTCTTGGTTTCAGTTTGGTTTTGGTCTGAGAGTACTCCTTCCTTTCTTGATAGAACATTGACACATTGAAAAAAAAAGTTTTCCCCCAGCAAGTGGTTGCTTTTTCAAAGGATTTATCAGGGTAATCATCCAGGCTGACAGAATCTGAACTGCATTATTTTACTTACAATAGAGAATAAAGAAGGTCTAATTAACAAATTTTTAATAGTATATTAGTTTTCTTTGTTCTTTTGGAGTCAGAAATGAAGCAAGCAAAAGATTAAACATTTTCCCTAAGAAGATATACAAATGACGAGTAAGTATATGTACCTTTGACAGACTACCATTTGGCTCAGTCATTTGTGTTAAATATTTGACCACCTAAAATGTTGCAAGTAGTCATCTCGTCATTGATAAATAAGAGAAAAAAAATCTGTCCTCATAGAACTGGGGTGGCGCTGAGGGTGAGACAATTATTACCTATAAGATAGATAATACTGAATATGCCATGATGTACTCTATAGAGGTGATGCTGTGTTGGTGTATTTATAGAATAGTCAAGAAAAACTACTCTGATAAGGTATTTGAATAGAGACCTAGTTAGGGAAAAGCTGTATGGTATGTGGGGTAAGATCATCCTAGGCAAAGGTAAGAACAAGAGTAAACATCTTCACACATCTTTGCAAGTCTCAGCAGTCCCATGTGACTGAGCTGAGAGAGTTGGAATGGTGGTGAGACAAGCAAGGAATTGGGGATTAAGCTGAGGCAAAGGTAGGGAAGAAAGTTATCTACAGCCTTGTAGATTACTTTTAATACCTTGTGTTTTTACTCCGAATGAGATGGGAAACCATTAGGTTTGGAGGAAAGCCATGCCATCTGATAAGGTTTAAAGGGGTTGTGTGTGGGACACACAGATTGCTGCAAGGTGGGGAGATCATTCAGGAGGCTATTCCAATAATCCAAATAAGAAATGATATAGCTTTAGATCATAGTGCTAACAGTCAACATGATAAATGGGCAGATTCTAAAGGCTGCTGTTAAGTCTGATTGAAGGTGGAATGTGAAAAGTCAAAGATGGTGCCTAGGTTTTAGGCCATTGCAATTTAATGTTGACATTTACTGAGCATGGGGTAATAGTATATGTGTATGTGTATGTCTTTATAGACATATGGCCAGTTTTAGACATTTTAAAAGATGCCCTTTAGATTGTCATGTGGATAATGAATAGAAGCTATATGGGAGCTCAGGAGAAATAGCTGGAAGGTTAGTAAATGACGGTGGTTAACTGGGCTCCTAAGATAGTATGACATGAAAGTTCATTGTTTAGCCTTGACTACAAATTTGATACGGTAAATGAGAAATCAAGTTCTATAGAGGATCAGACAGTAGTACGTAAAAATGTAAATTTCATAATATTTTTTACAATACAGAAAAGAGGGCTCTTAAAAAATCTCATTCATAAATAGCATACAGTTTGGGAAGAGCTAGATACTGATAATGGGACTTTAATGGAAGCATCCCAAGTAAAAGAACAATTGTCAGAAACATCTTGTATACCTGAATCATATAAAATTTTTCAAACCTGAGGCCAGAAATGAGCAAGTAGTCATAAGGTAGCAAGAAATAATGCAACACAGTAATAATTTCTAGGGACTTAAGACATTCGGCCAACTTCAATATATTTAAGTCTTTTTGTTAAAATGGTTCCTCAAGTTTTTTTGGCGGGGGGTGGCACTGTCATGTTTTGAAGCCATTTCCAAATACCTTTAACCGTTTATTTTTCCATTACAATGGGACAGCACGAGAAATCTTAATCGTCACCTTAGGGTACCTTTAATATCTGTCAAACACTGCAAACACCCTTAACATAGCATCATTTCCACTTGGAAAAATTGCCTAGTGTCAGGCCACAGAATGGGATCTGGGTTCAAATTTGTTCAGCTAGCCAACACAATACTTAGGTAGATCTTTGCACCTGATTACTTTTAAATACTTGACGATTGGTTGAATTCCATGCCAGTATGGTTATTCAAATTAGCCAACCGTAGGACGTTAATGTATTTTAATATTCCAAGTGTAAATGTGGAAATCAATGTACTGTATTACAATTCAAAGTACTAGGAAATTGTCAGGTATCAGAAATGTAATACTTAAACACATTCTCTATAGCCAAAAACAGCTATAAAAAATAGCTGTAGAGTCAAAGGATTACTGGTTGTAGTCTGTTACAAGGGAATGCTACGAACAGACTTCTGAAAAAGGTTCTCAATCTTCACTATTCATCAGAATCACTTGGAGGGTGTTTTAATATAGGTGACTGGGCTCCATGCCAGTTTGACTCAGGACTGGGATGGGGCCTGACAACTTATATTACAAAGAATTTCCTAAATGATGCTGAGATTGTTATCTCAAGAAACATTTTGAGAACCACCTTAATTATTCATAAACTGCATAAAATTAAAAATCGAGCTCACACACAATATTAAGCTCAAGTGTGGATTTCATGTTAGCTGGAATTACCGAGTAAGACCAAAGTGTCTTTAAACACAGACTTTAATGGTAACAATTCCTTTAAGCTCAATTAACTTTAGCTATTACAAGTCTTATGCAGATGTCACTATTAGACAATATTTAGTGACTTGCACTGGGTTCCTCATAAAAGACAAATTCACTTAAAAGTGTAATCAACAATCATTAACATTTTGTTATGCCAACACAAAACATGGCTGAGTTACCCCCCTCCCCGCCCAAATTACTAACACAGCATGATCAGTACCTTAAGTATACTTCTACTAAGCCATTTCAACAAACAAACAAAAAAAAAAAAAAAAAAAAAAAGTGAGTGTTTCACTACCCCTGAGACCACTAGTTAACTGTGGTTCATACTTTAAAATGTGAGTACACCCACACAAGAAAGCAAATTAATCAGTTTAAAAAAATCTGATTATCACATTGCAAACTCGCCCAGGAAAAACAAACTGAGTCATTTAAAATGTAAATTTACCATTAACAGGCCAACTGGACCCTAATTCGGTTCACGCATTAAAAGATTTAGGAAATACAAAGACATAGTCAAAACTGATTCTAATACTCAGTTGGGTCCCATACATGGCACTAGTAATGTCAAATTACTGGGTGGAGTGGGGCAAAGAGGGCAAATTCTTAGATTCTAAGATTTCATTGTACATATCTCATGTCCAGTGTCCATACATTCAAAAATGTTGGTTTTCCAGGTACTTTACTGTTCTTTTAAACCTGGAGAAGCCTCTATGGCTTATTCCCTTAGAAGCAACAAATGAAATGATGTATAAAGCATCAAGTCAAAGATACAGAGAACTGGACACATCCACTAATTGTTATGACAATCAAAGAAGTCATCTCCGTAAATACCTAAGGGTTGTCTAAGGCTATAAAGGTCAATTTGAAAGCCAGTTAGGGATCCACCGTGTTTCATAAAAGTGTCTTACACTCATGTTTGGCTTTCAAGAAGTGATATGCCTACTAAAGCTGTTATTTTGAGACTATATGCATCTCAGAAGTAATTTTGAAAATAGAGCCAAAGAGCAGTTTTTCTTACCTTGTGGAGCAGAATGTTAACTAATTTCTCATTCATAATTTGAATCCAAAAAAGTTATGCAGTATGACATCTACCCTGAAGGAGCCGTTTTAAGCAAAACACAAAATGAAAAAATTCACTCATTGGAAAAACTGCGTAGCTGGTTTTTTCCCCAATGAAATGATTACAGAATTAACAAAGCCAGAACATCTTCAGAAGGCATGCATTTCACTTCCAGTTTAGAGAAGAACCTTAAGTCAATAAATCATGTCCAAACTACATATTAAAATGTTTATAAAAAGTAAGTTTTAACATTTATTTCTAGCTTTCCACATCTGTGTGCAGACAAGGAATAAGATTGCACGTAAGTGTAAGCAGTGCAAAAATGTGGAAGTGGAGGAGTCACAGATGTGCTAGAACTTTAAGAAATAAAGCAGTGAACAAAATCAAAATAAACAGGAAAAATGTAAAACTATGGGATCAGAATTAGGAAAGGTGAAGAATGGTAATGCCCTTGTTACTACAGAAGTTAAATCAGTGGCACAGATAGCACTTGTCAAACAAAAAACAATCCAATAGCATTGACTTTTATTCATTCATGTTAAGTCACCTGAAATGATATCTGTTGCATTTAAATGCTCATTAATGTAAATGGCTGAACAAATCCATTTCAATGGATACTCAATATCCCACATAGATAAGTCACTTCAACACAGCCTCATGACAACTCCCACACCAAAACAGTACTTTATTTTGCAAATTTTGACCCATTATTACTCCCATGTTGTTTTTTTTCAGCTGTCAAGTGTACAAGGTGAAGAGAAATTTCAGTTAGACAGGGGCTGCACCTGGAAAATAAATTTCTTAAACTCCATAAACACATTTCAAAACTGCTGGGTCCCAAAAGTCCATCTATGAACTCTAGGGCTGCCAGTATCATGTGCAGCACATTAAAGCTACACTATCCAAATAGCTTATTAATTCTGCATAAATCAGGTTAAGCAATGTGTCAACCTGTAACAGACTGTGCACTTTAACTGAACATGGCAAAATATTCACTCTTTCGAACTTTACATCATCATTTGATGTCAAACAATGAAGCAAATCCCAACAGTATATACAAAAAACAGCTTTGCATTTACAAAAGATTGTTTCCCATACTGATTAATCCAGGCAGCTAACTCATTGGTTTATGCAACTTTATTGAAGAAAAATAAATCAATTACTAGCAGAGCTATTAGTTGATCACTCATCCATTGACAACTTGCATCATTTATTCAGTGCTATATTAAACAGTGTATTGGAAGATAGATTAACTAATAGCTCCAAGCCTCCTAACAATTTAAATGAAAATTACAAAATGTTTGAGACCCTATTTTGGAATACAAAGGGTGTTTGACTTCCAATTTCCATTCTCTGTAGAACAAGAACAGGTCATTCCTTTATTGACATGCATAAAATACATCACATTTTCTGTTCTGCTGATGCTATAAATTCAATACCAATTCTCCAGCCACATCAGTTATGAGCATAAAGCATATCATGTAACCTCAAATCTCTAACAGTGGAAGGCTTAAACAAGAATGGATGCTGCTAGAATAATGCTGTATCCTTTGATGTGACAACTGAGCATCCATCTCCCTCCCCCTCAGATGATTTCTTCAGCATGTTAGAGCAGTGAGGAATGGTTTTAGTCTCATAACCAAGTTAGAGTGAAGACATTGGCCACATAATACACATGCTCCATTTTTTTTTAAAAATTCTGAGTCTTGGGCAACTGTTCTCTTGTAACTACTTTACAGTTTCTAAAAGCAGTTATTGTCCAAAGCTGGAAGAACTTAAGTCTTCTCAGATGAGCATGTGAATGAATGGAGGGAGGTAAACAAAAAATAAAATTAAAAAAGATGAGGTCTGATAGGGGAGCAGCCGGATAAGAAAATCAAAAAAGGAACAGTAATTTAAAGTTTATTCCAGCTATAATGCAGGTTATTCTGACTTTAAGGTAGCATCACATGGCATACTTCTGAGTCCATTCCCGAGATATTCTGTTGTACCTGTAAATAAAGATGTTATTTTTAAAAGTTAAAATAAAGTGAAAGAATTCCTAATACTTTAAATGGAAGGGAAAGATTTCCATTTTATCATCTCCAGACTCATCATGAAGTCATCTCTAATGACTATGATTAGAATAAAAGCCAACAAGGGAGAAATAGCACTGGTACTCAAAGCAATGTGGGAAATGAGAGCCTGATGCTCTGAAAGTAGTATTTTAAAAACTAAGAAAGCAGCACTGAAAATTGGGAGGCTAACAAAAATCAAAAGACCCTTTCTTTCTCTACCACCGAGCTCATGCTCTAATTTTAACGTGAAGACATTTTTACAGTTCATTATGGACAAATGTTAAAATAGTATACACTTTCTATCCATCCACAGAAATTTCCACCAAGGCCAGAACTAGGCTTTTACTAAAACAATTTTATCTGAATCCTAGAGTTTGGGAAATTACTTGGTCCTGGATATTACAAGAAAAAATGGCTTTGGGACTTAGGTAGAGGCAGAAGGGGAAGATGACACTGGGCAGAATGACAAAGGGCAGTAATTTTCAAAAGGGGTGTGTGTGTGAGTGGTTGTGTTCATCAGAATCACGTGTTACTTTTAATAAGTGTGGTAACTGAGGCTAATAAGCACCACTGAGACCTGTTGAGTACAACAAGGGCATCTTCGTTTAAAAAGATCAACAGGTAATTCACACACAAGCAAGGTTATTACTCAGGAAGACTACTAACATTGATAAATACTATCAGCTTCCCCCTGGATTATACTCATGCCATAGACTACTTACAACAACAAAAAACAGTGATAACCTTAAGAAATGAATATATATATATATATGCGCACAGGAGAATTTTTATATTGTTTAAATATTAACTAGCTTTATTTCAAACCAAGAACCAAATATGGTTCAACAACTTTCCTAAACTTTTAAAAAAGTTCTTTCTACCAATTCATTGTCATCTCCTAAGGATACTCTCTCAAAAAGCCAGCACTTTAAAACAAAGGCTTTATTTAGCATACAGGGAGCCACAAAGTACAGCTGACGCTAATGCATGCTTGTCAGTAATGAACATTTAGTTTAGATGCTTAGGCTTTAAAGTGTTTTTCCCTTACATTACTATCTCCTGGCAAAATTTGAACTAAACCACCACATTCTGTATAGGATTGGTACAAAGTCTCAAGCTAAAATTTAAACACCATGATAGTTTGAAAAAAAAAAAGATACTACATAAATTCCCATTTCTTACTAGTGCTATTGTAACTGCTTTGCCATGCAATACTTTCAAGCAATAACGGCTACCAGATATTTACTTTCACGTTAAACAGAGACCAAGCAGTTAAATGTACAGTTTTCAGAAGACTGCCATATTTGTTACCTTTTGTTAGTTAATACAGTGCCTTAACGCATGCAGCACTCAAGTGCTGGCAGTACCATGAATAAGCGCACCATAGAGTGCAGATCCTCTTACCCTACAACATAGCGTATTTCTCTGTCCACTCTCTTGCTAACCTATTGTACCTAATTGAACAAGTACACTTAGCATTAATTATAACATATGAAAGTTATAATGGTTAAGTTGAACATAAATATAATTCAAATATTTGAGAAATTTAGACCAAATTTTTACAATAGTACTAACATTTTTTGGAAAAACATGCTTGGGGTAAAGAAAAATTTGCTTTCTTCCCCAGAAGTTGAGAATAAAGTGATACTGTTTAACACGCTAGGAAAAAAAAAAAAAACAATAAAACATTTTAGAGGGGAGCATTCACTGTCACATAAGCTAAAGCCTAGTTAAGTTTTTTTAAATAACCACATTTCAATAGCTTTCTCCATACTTTAACTATTATCTTACTAAATATCAAGTCTTCTTGGCATTGTCACAAGCAAAGTATAAGCCTAACTCATTAAGTAAAACCACTTTTATAATAACTTTTTAACATACTTACTTATCTCTGTCTGTTTTATAGATCCGTGCAATCTCTGGCACTAGGGGGTCATCTGGGTTTGGATCACATAGCAGTGAACAAATGGATAAAAGAACTGCAAGAAAACAAAAACATCTGTTACCCAGTTTCAGGAGTTTGGATAAATAAATTTTTCTAAACCGTGTATTACAAAACTCAATCCTCAAAAGACTTTTATTAGTTTGTATCTCTATCTCAATGGACACAGTTTTACAGAGATTTTGTTTCACAGAAGACAAGCTCCTGGTAAGTAAGAAGTGCTAAAAACAGGGTTTTGTGGCATCAAATTCACTGCAGACTAGCCATAAAAATAGTTTCTAAGATAGGCAACTGATGCCATATTAATATATATATTTTAAATAGGCATAAATGATATTAGAACTTGAGTTTCTTGGTACTCTGTGGCTGGGGGGGGGATTTTAGCAAGAATATGCAGGTAACACTCATGCCATATTCATAGCCGTTAGGCATGACGAAAAATCCATTCTTAGCCGTTGTCTTGGCAATTTCTGAGAAAAACCCTCAAGTGCTCCACTAAATGTCTCCTTGAACTTGTAAGCAAGAAACCATATTCCCAAGAGTACTAGTTAAATACAATGCCAAAATCTCTTTAGTACTAAGTGAGTCATCAGCTCTAGTTTTTACCTTAACCAGTTCAACATACTGATGTATAAGATGTCAAGCATTAAGGAACACAGATCGCATTCACTTTGAGTGCCTGCTATGTGCCAGTCACCATATATGGTGGTGCTGTTATAAAATGTTAAGATATAAATGCTTGAAATGGTTCTGACCGATTTTTTTTTTAAAAAAAGCAATAGTATAAAAAAGACAACACTGTCACATATTTATTGACTACAGCAAATTTAATTTCAAACCCCAAATACAGCAGAATATAAAATTACCTAATATAGGAGACTTGGCTATACAATAACTCACAGAAAAAAGGTAGCTTCAGTTGTGACTGCTAGTTTAATAAGTTAGCAAAGTATGGCTGCCAAAAAAGTAAGTTGCTTTAACGACAAAACAATTCCAATTCAATCTGCCCTTACAAAAACAGTTTTCAGTGTTACTGTACACTCCCAGCAGTAGTAGAAAAACTTGGAAACTGATATTTAGGTATGGAGCATGATTTGAAAAGAAATTAGAAAGCATCCAAGAAGGTGAAAAACAGGTGTAAAATTTTAAAAACACTCGAATTATGGCAGCATCTGCCTAAGTTGTTTCTTTTTCTCCCTTAAGTGATTCTACTCAATAAAGTTTGGGAAATGCTACTGCTACAGTCTCTCTCCATGCGATTCAAGTGCAGTATATACACATATGAAACTTTTATACAATGCCTTGCCTTTTGAAAAAGCTATTTTGTACTTACTGAACTCATAAAATCAAAAAACAATTAATGGTGAAATAGTGTTAATTATTACAACTTCACCTGGGATATTCATGCAGAGACTGGAAAACTTGTTACATATAACGTAACAGATGCCTATTAAGAGACCAGAATTGATCTACAGATCTTTCGAAGATTATGTAATTTTAGACTGTCATTAGGTAGAAACAACCTATCATGGTTACATAAAACATGACTGAAGATTTGTCTAAAAATTAACCCAGGAAAGCAAAATCAGAATTTTCCTAGAGTGGAAACCTCAGGATTCAAAAGCTCTATTAAGTTTTAGGTATATCATACCATTCTTGGTAAAAAGGCCGCAAGTTAGTGTGAGATGTCCAAGTGGTTTGGGATTGAAAAATACAGAAGTCTATTAAAATAAATTTTGCTATTATAAGATGAGATGAAGGTAACTCATTAGGCAAATAATGCCTACTCACCACAATTTGAATTTTAACAGCTTCTCACAAAGTATCTTTAATCAACACCACTAAAAGAACAAAAATTATAAAAATAACTTTATTGCTTCCCCATCTCTTACCAAAAAGCTGCCATAATAAAATACTCAGATAAGTAGATCTAAGAATGAAGCTTTATTAGACAATGATAACAGCTTAAGATTATTTCACTAGAAACATTTACCTTTAGAAATTGTTAAAGCAGGCGACCATTGTGATCTTAGAATATCGAGACAAATGCTGCCATTACTGTTAATATTTGGATGATAAATTCTTGTTGTAAATGCAACCTAAAACAAAAACTTTTAAGTATTTTATTCAAATAAAAACAAACATCTTTTAAAGCAAAACTTAAAATAATCAAGCCACAATGTTAAAAATGTCATCTATTAGCATAGAAGTTCTAAATATTATAGAAACTGATTTTTACAATCTGACCATAACCCCCTGCCTCCTCTTTTTACAACAGAAACCTAAACTTTTGGATAAAAATTTCATTACTCATATGATGTAAAGTTCTAAAGGTTACTGTGGCCCCACCATATCATGAATCAAAGGGCAATTTAAAGGTATTTAACACATTCATTTATAAAAGCCCTAACTTTTGGATGTAACCAAAATTTGTAGACCATCTCATTTAAAGTTTCATTAAGTTACACAGGTACACCTGAGTCTGCATTTCCACCGTACATAAAACATAAACGTGAATCACAAAAATGGAAACCATCACATTGCACCTATAACATTACTAGAGATTGTTATAGTGACATGTTTATGACCTTTGTATATTACCTTTTCTAGTTATTCATACAGGTTGAATTTATGTTAATGACTGAAAAATGAAGGATAATATGCTTTTAATACCTATAAACCAGTGCACTAAGCAACTCTAAGTTTTCACAAATTTACACTTACGTATACAAAACTATAAGCATAATAAGCATATGCTGTAACAATACGTGCAAATATAAATTGAAGTTGGACATTTGATGCTTACAAGACAACAAAAGCCCAAAAATCAGAATCTGTGTAACAATAATACAGATGAGGGCGGAAGCTTCCACAAGGTCTCAATCTTGCAACATTAAAGAAAAGGCAAACCTTATTCCTATTTACAAAGCTCAAACTGAGGTCTAGCTCTTTAAACCAAAGGTTAAGAGTCAGCATCTATACATCAGTGCAATTCAACATATATATACAGCCTACACAGAACCCTATCTTCCAAGAATGCTCTATTCCTTTGAAATAAAGCATAAATTTATACTAACAGATTTTGAGGGGAAATACTTGCCTTAGGTGGTTTGAAGGGGTAGTCTGTAGGAAAATGAATTGTCAAAAAGAATACACCGCCTTGATATGGGCTGTCATTCTGTAAAAAGAAAAGTATGCTTAACTCAAATTTAAAATATTATTGCTAAATATTCTGTAACATTTGTTTCCAAGCATTTCTCTAACAATGAACCCAAATCACCTATTTACACTGCAATAAATAATCTATTCCATGAAAATTCAGTCTATAGTAATAGAAAAAAACTAAAAACTTATACAGTAATAAACCCTAATTTACCTAGTCATTTTACACGTCACCAAAATGTTTTTTTAAAAAGTTATCCAGAAACGCAAGTATTCTAGATCTCAATTCTCAAAAGAAAAAGTACAACACAGCAATAAAGCCTACATAATCATGTTTCGGAATAATCTGTAAATAAAATTTTACACATGTAGATTATTTCTTCCAATAGCCAGATGTGTACAAATGGCTTTACAACAGTCCATTCTGCCCACTGGCAAACCAAATGTTAGCTATTCCAGGTAACTAACACACACCACCTTCAAGAGGAGAACAGAGAAAAGCCTAAGCTTCTCATTTTAATCAATACCAGAAAATACATGCATTGTCCCTATTTTATGCATGAGAAAAATGAGGCTTAAAGAACTTAGTCTAGTGTACAAATGGTAAATGATAGAACCAAGATTCAAACACAAGTCTTTTGAAGACCACTTAATGATCAAAGATACTGACCTACTCAGGAATTTAAAGTTAAAATGTGGAATGCCTAACTGCCTCTGGGTATGCAAAGAACCAATCCGAAGACATGTTTTAAAACTTACATGAACTGGGTTTTTACCAACACTGACTCCCCTCTATTAGAAAGGCTTTGTATATACAGCTATATATGAGCCTTTCACTATGCCCATTCTGGATGTCAGGCACATAAAAAACAGGCCTGACACTAACACAGCTCATCTAATTCCTACCCTTCTGTAAAATAAATAAACATTAATTCAATTAATCTAACCCCTTGCTATATACTGTATGTGTTAAGGGATCCAAAGAACAATTTTTTTATCTTGATGAGCTTACACTGATAGATATGTAAAGTAACTGCAATGAAATGTTATAGGCATCATGAAATATGAACAAGGGACACGAGTTCAAAGAAGAAAGGTCAATTTATTAATGAAGAATCAGGTTCAAAGAAATATACAACTAGTAAATGGAAGAACTTTTATTTATTTGAGACGGAGTCTCACTCTGTCGCTCAGGCTTAAGCGCAGTGGCACTATCTCAGCTCACTGCAACCTCTGCCTCCTGGGTTCAAGCAACTCTCCTGCCTCAGCCTCCCAAGTAGCTGGGATTACACATATGCACCACCACACCCAGCTAATTTTTGTATTTTTAGTAGAGACTGAGTTTCGCCATGTTGGCCAGGCTAGTCTTGCGGCCTCCTGACCTTGTGATCCACCCATCTCGGCCTCCCAAAATGTGCTGATTATAGGCGTGAGCTACTGTACCCAGCCAGAGCTTATTTAAAGTGAGTCCTTCTCCATCTCCCAAGTCTTCCCCTTTTTTTTTGTAGGGGTGGAGGGCGAGGGGAATGGGAACGGGAAGGGGGACAAACAAGACGCAGAATATCATCTTGCTGTTTGTTGCCCAAGCTCGAGTAAAATGGTGCAACCTCAGCTCACTGCAAGCGCCGCCTCCCAGGTTCAAGAGATTCTCCTGCTTCAGCTGCCTCAGTAGCTTGGATTACAGGTGTGCACCAACGTGCCCAGCTAATTTTTTATTTTTAGTAGAGATGGGGCTTCACCATGTTGGCTGAACTCTTAACTCCTGACCCCAGGTGATCCGCCTGCCTCAGCCTCCCAAAGTGCTGGGATTACAGGTACCAGCCACCGTGCCCAGTCCTTTTTCATATTTTCTACAAAATATGGAACTAGAAAAACACTCAGGTCACTTAGAATGTGACCTGAGTTTATTAGATTAACATGTCTTTGTTAAATAGTTATATTAATTTTGAATAGATGCTTCAAATAGCATATACTTTCACCTGATCCAATACTATACAAGATATGTTTTTTCTGTGTAAAATTAACAATTTAAAGGTAATCCCAAACATTAAAGTTGTTTTTGTTTTTTTTGACACAGGGTCTTGCTCTGTCGCCCAGACTGGAGTGCAGTGGCACGATCTTGGCTCACTGCAACCCTCTGCGCCTCCTGGGATCAGGTGATTCTCCCACCTCAGCCTCCTGAGTAGCTGGAACTACAGGAGTGAACCACCACAGTTGGCTAATTTTTTTTGTCTTTTTAGTAGAGACGGAGTTTTTTTTGTCTTTTTAGTTGAGAGGCTGGTCTCAAACTGCTGAGCTCCAGTGATCCACCCACCTTGGCCTCCCAAAGTGTTGGGATTACAGTCGTGAGCCACCATGCCCGGCCCCAAACATTGAAGTTTTAATAACCTAATTCCAGAAATTCTTTGTAAGCTTTCATTTCAATTTTCATAAAATCAAATGCTGTCTATGACTGCTTCTGAATAAAGGCAATCTGCTGATGGGATTTAGGCAAAGCCAAATTTCGTTTCGTTTGTTCAAAAAAAGAACTTTATAAAGAAGGCAAAATATTTCAATGTTACAATTTAACACTAAAGTTCTGCCATGCCAAAAGAGGAAGAAGTATGAGGTTCAGAGATAATGAAACTAGGCCATATAAAAAATTGAGACCCTATGATATTTAAATTCTATTATGAATCAGCAGCAAACTACACCAAAAAGAAACAAAATCCCCAAAGAATAAGGAACACTGTGATCAGCAAATCGACTCAAATCTTACAAGTCCAGAATTTATATTAGATTTTTTCAGAAACCTTCTACTTCTTTTGCTCTCATCAGTGCCAAGTTGCTCCCTCACAGTGCCTCAGCTCTTCTGTGGCAATAAAACGTTGGTATTCTTTTTTTTTTTTTTTTTTTTAAAGTGGTGCTGTCACCCAGGCTGGAGTGCAGTGGTGTGATCTCGGCTCACTGCAACCTCCACCTCCCAGGTTCAAGTAAATTCTCGGGCCTCAGCCTCCAAAGAAGCTGGAATTACAGGCATGTGCCACTACACCCAGCTAAAAATGCTGGTATTCTTATAGGTTGATTTTCTACTCTTAACTGCTGACCCATAAAAATTTGAGTTGCAAAATATATCTCTGGTCAGTTATTCATTCCAGGGCATATATTCAAATGCCTACTGATATTTCTACTTGGATATCTCATGTCATGCGTCCAAAACTGAAACTTGTCTCAATCCCTTTTTTCCTGTTTATTAATAGCAAGCCATAACTGAAAGCCATAAAAAAGGATCTCATCATCAACTTCTTCCTCTCTTATCTCAGAATCAAGATAGTTGTCAAGTAAGATCTTTAAAATTTCTTGAATTAGCTTCTCCTTTATGCCCACTGTCACTACCATCTTAGTTCATGATGTTATCTTCAGCCTAGATTATGCCAATAGCTTACTAATGATTATCCCTCCATCCTAATGATAAAGTGGTCTTTTAAAAATGTTACTCCCCTGCTTGAAATCTATGATAGTTTTTAAGATAATTCCAACTCCTAAGTACATACGGTGCTTTATGATCTGGGTGCCCATCTAGTTTCATCTGTCTCTTCTATAGAACATGTTCTCTACTGCACATAAAATATTATATGGATAACATATCTTTTTCTCTTCCCTACTTGGAATATTCTTCCTTATAATATAGCCCTTCCTTTGTCTTATCTGCTCCCTACCCTTCTTTTATACCTCTTTAAGCACATAGTTACCATTATCCACCCATATATCTAACATTTACTTATATTTCTCTTTTATTAGACTACAAAGCTCCTCAACGAGTAAGGTAAAGGTGGAAAAAGTCTTCAGGTATCAGTAACCTATGTGGGAAATGACATAATACACTTGAAAAAAAAGTTGAAAAAATAATCCTTATGGACCAAATAAAATAGTACCTATGGACCAATTATTTTAATTCAGATAGTTTTTCTGGATGATTATGCTCAGGCTGCCAAAGGTTACATTTTTCAGATACTTTCACATTTTTCACAGGTACTCTCTTCTACATCTCTGTCATAGATTAGGTGGGAGTTAGTGTTGTTCTCTAAATCCATTTTTTCTGGATTTCCAATAAAAAAAAAATTTAAGCAAGTAAATATCAGAGGCAATAGGTAAGGAAGTCAATTTCTTCTAATTGCATCAATTCTTGTTGGAAACTAACCTTAATACAGTACCCCACGCCTCCCTCCCCAAAAAAAACCACGCACACAAAAAACTAGCAATGCTGTCATTTCTTTCAAAGGTTTAGTTTTTAGTCAATAGTTGTGCTTCCGAAGTAGCTTACCTTCAGAAAGAATAAGCCAGTACATATGATTATTAAAGCCAAGCAATTTTGCTGCATAACTAATGATCTAAAGGATTTCCCAACAACTCACTAAAATCAAAGTTACTCTACTGAAACTCAAAATTAGATGGTATATTCCCTACAAAGTCAGGAATCTTCAGTTCTGTGGCACTGGCACCACTTTAAGGGACCTAACTAGTAGTCCAAAGCAAAAGTGACGTTGTTAACTGTCCAGTTCTCCCACTAAATCTGTAATTTATGGGTTGCTTTGGGTCACAACTGCTTGCTACATAGAGCAACCATACTCACAAAATAAGCTACTATTTATCTTATACAGTGATGCTTTGTCACAAAGAAGTATTGAGAAGCCAAAAGAACAAAATGAGTTGTTTCATTGGTGCACTCCACAGTAAGCATATAGTTAACTATTTAAAGCTGGCATCTAAATTATGTGCTTACTTATGTACAAGACAATACCCGTACTTTGGGTGGATTTTTATAATCTTTGACTCCTTCTTGAAATTTACCCAACCAACAGTGAGAACTAACCTTTTTAACTGAAAACATATTTCAGTGAGTACTGCTACCAAAGCAAAACCCAGCAGTTGTGGTTAATCAGGTTAATATTTAAATGGTTCTGAAAATCACATGCTTCTGTTTGTAAAAGCAGAAAACTGCTAGTCATTATATTAAAAGGTTGCTGAAAAAGTTCAGCAAGGAATACCCATCACCTGAAATATATATTTAAAAAATGAAAAAAGGTAAATGTTTCCTGAAAATAACAGCAAATTAAGTAAACTGCTAAAAAATCTGTCAGAATAAGCAACACCATTCTCTAAAAAAATTACTACCATACACTCATCATTCATGTTTCCTTTTGATTGTCTATAGGTATGTTCCTTGCCTTTTGGGAAAAACTAGTGTGTTGTTCAAAATAACAAAGTCTAAACTGTCAAGCAGAAAAACCAACTAGTTTTAAAGAGTTAGTTTATTCTGCACACCATCCAATTAGAAGTTTTAATTACCAACACTTCTGTGCTTTCTTAGTATTGACAATTTTTATAATGAAACTATCAACTACACTCTGAATCAAAGATGAGCTTTATTTTAAGGCATTTTATAGCATTCTTTGAAAACTGGTAATCCAAAATGGGAAAATTCTAGAGGTTGCAAAAGCAACTGCTTTACAAAACACTAGGCAGATAATATGGAATTGACCTAGTAGGCATTGTGGTAAACAAATATCCCATCTAAAAAAGGGAGGCAGCTGTCATTCCATCCCAAGCCATTACTGCTTATGGAATGTGGGCCTACTCAGAAGGCTTTTATTTGAAGACTGCCAACTTTCAAAAATATCGTGTGGGCCAAACTGGTTAACTCAACATTTAACTGCGTGTATTAAAATGAAACAATATTGCTACCAAATTAGATAAAAGTACTTTTAAAACAAAGTAACATTTAAAACAGTAAAAATAGTCCTGTAATAACGAAATGCACAATCCTGGCTTTGTAGTTATTAAAATGATCCGGACATTTCAAAGTATTAAACTTAATATTTGCACCCCTGCCATGTCTTACTTTGATTTAGTTTTTCTACCTTTAGGGAACTAACATTTTAATTACTCTAAATTAATCCTCCCTGCTACAATTTCCCATTAATTTATCCTACTCAGCACTTCATTCACCAATCACTTATTTTCCATCTTGTCACACTTCAGCACTTGTTTTAGGTATCTGTCTCCTCTAATACAGTGTAAGTTCCCTATAAGATCGACAGGGATGTTTATTATGTTCAATTTGTATCCTTATTACCTGGCACACAGTATGTACTCACATTTGAGACAGAAAAATGACTAAAGTTAGAATCAGAATTACTAAATAAATACTTGTTGATTCGACTCATCTACTAACTCTAAGAGCATTTTTTCCTTTAGAATTCTAAATATTACTTACTGACCATTATCTCACCTAGTACATTATTGCTCTTTATGTTGCTTATAAAACCACCAAAAAGGGAAGACAGTTTTCAGGAAGATACACATGTAACTTAGAAAACAAATCCTTAAGTGCCTTAGCAAGTTAAAAAAAAAAAAAAAAAAGTTAAATATTTGTGTAAGATACAGTCTTACCCCAGGATGTTTTAGTGCGCTCTAATTCTCTGAAATTCTTAGATGGTATCCATAATTCTGAATATTCAATTATCCAGCATATAGTTGCTTATCTACCCAGGATAGAAAGGAATTTTGCTATATTCAAAATATCACTTTCTGCCTAAATATATTCAAATTTTGCATAAACTGAAGTTCTATAAAGAATCAAATATCAAAATACAATTAAGCTAGATTATTGGCAGCTGCAGTAACAGAATAAGATCTCTGAGTAACACAACGCATGGCAGGATCAGAGCCAGTAACTTTGTCTCTATAAATAACAGGAAGTTCCATGACAATGCTTTACACAGTGCTATGTAGAAAAACTGAACTGAGATACAGAGATGTTTGGTAGGTCATAGAGATGGCTATACTCTAGAACGTGAACACAGGGATAGACACAAAGTACACGTAGCAAATGACTAACTCATTGTGTTTTTTCTTTCAAATGCAGTACAACTATGGAATATCCAAAATAGAATTAACTATATGATAAAATAAACCTACAGACCAAGTTAAAAATTACAACCAAATCAATGCTGGATTTTCACTTAAAACTAAATTTAAAAATTCTTAATACTTACAGGTCCCATAATTGTGGCTTGCCAATGAAACACTAGAAAAAGAAAAAAAACTCTGGTTATCTAAAAATGCACAAGCTTAAAAAAAAATTAGGCATAAAAATCAACTTGCAAGTTACTTACTATCATCCCCAACTGGACCTGCAGAACATTGTGCTGGAGGGTCACGGGCCAAATCACTAAGTTCCTACACCAAGACAGAAAATGGGTGAGTCACATAAGCTTAATTTAAGAAAACAAGCAAGTGAGTCCACTGCTTTCAGTTACTTTCACCCTATTTTTAAAGGCACACTCCATCAGAATTCACATAAATAATATATTCCATTAGGAGAGAGAAAACATGCCTGAACATATGCTGAGACAATCATCTTAGCTAGAGTTCGTAAAAATATATATGCACACACATTGATACAAAATTTTTTATTTACATAAAAGCTGATCTCTTACAAACCGAAATAGCTATAATTAGATATTCTCATAGTTTAAGAGCTTAGACCAGAGAGAGCTCAACATTCACGTTATTTGTTGAACTTCCAAGACCACTTTCAGAGGCCCTCAACTGTCTTAAATTCTTTGTTCTTCCTGAACCACCCTTCCTCCCCAACCCACTAACTCTATTTTCTACCTGAAAACAAACCAAAAAAACTCTCATGGGGCTAAGTACCTTTTTTGTTTTCTAATCTCCTTATTCTCTCAACTCAACCTTTTTTTTTTTTAAACTCAGCATCCATTTTTAACTATTGAATTTTTTTTTTTTTTTTTTGAGACGGAGTCTCCAGGCTGCAGTGCAGTGGCGCAATCTGGGGTCACTGCAAGCTCCACCTCCCAGGTTCACGCCATTCTCCTGCCTCAGGTGCCCGCCACCATGCCAGGCTAGTTTTTTGTATTTTTTAGTAGAGACGGGATTTCACTGTGTTAACCAGGATGGGTCTCGATCTCCTGACCTTGTAATTGAAATTCTGACCCTGAAGAGCGTACTTCTGTAAGTAGAAAGACGTTTGCTCTTAACATATAGTCTGCACAATTCAATATGAACGTTTTATTTCCAACAAGTATGTAGTTCACTGTTCCATGACTTGTGCATAACAATATGAATTATCTACTATGAAAATATAGTTTATTAGAATATTTTTAAGATGGTACAGCTCCACCTTACCAATGATATAACCAATGTCTAATAATCACAAGTTAAAAAAAAAGACAATAAATAGAACCAATGTTAATACATTACTGCCTTCAACATTTTCAAACTAACAGTTTCTCTGAAGTTTAGTCTATGGCATAAGTCAGTACACCCATTAAGTCTAGGGACTACTATATCTTCTATATCCCCTTTCTCATATAAACATGGAAATAACACAGAAGGGTAAGGTTTGGGATTCCATTTGAACAGCAGAAGACCACTAGGTACGTGGCTCATGCCTGTAATCCTAACACCCTGGGAGGCAAAGACAGGGATCCCTTGAGCCCAGGAGTTTGACTGAGACCAGCCTGAACAACAAAGGGAGACCCCCGTCTCTTCGAAAATGTTAGCTAGGCATGGTGGTGCATGCCTGGGGTCCTAGCTACTCAGAAGACTGAGGTGGGAGGATCACTTGAGCCCAACAAGTCAAGGCTGCAGTGAGCTGTGATCATGCCACTGCACTCCAGTCTGGGCAACAGAGCTGTCTGAGACAGAAAAAAACCACAAAACCCTGTCTCAGAAACAAAAAAACAAGACCAAAAAAGCTAGACTGGGCGCAGTGGCTCACGCCCGTAATCCCAGCACTTTGGGAGGCTGAGAAGGGTGGATCACCTAAGGTCAGGAGTTCAAGACCAGTGCTGCTAACATGGTAAAACCCCATCTCTACTAACATCACAAAAATTAGCCACGCATAGTGGCACACGCCTGTAATCCCAGCTACTCGGGAGGCTGATGCAGGAGAATCACTTGAACCTGGGAGGTAGAGGCTGCAGATCGCGCCACGTCACTCCAGCCTGGGGAAGAGTGAGACTGTCTCAAAAACAACAAAAAAACCCCCCAGAAAAGCTGAACGTACTCATATACAAAAGACCAAGTACTAGAAAGCAAAAGAAAGGATGCCTAAATAAAAAAGTTACAACAGAGAAGCAGAGGCGAGAGGACAGCTTGAGCGCAGGAGTTCGAGACCAGCTTGGATAACATAGTGAGACCCCCATTCTCCATAAAAAGAAAAAAAAAATTACGATAAAGCCAGTATCAACTGTCTACCACAATATCAATGCATCCGTGTATAACTACAAAACATTAATCTTCTTTTGGTCTACTAGAACAACGTATTCCCTATAACTACAGGAATTTAAAAATGGAAACAGATTTTCAAAGTGGGTACATGCACTTTTTTTCCTCAACTGTGATCTTTTGCCTTCCTGTGCAAAATCGAGGACACAAAATGCAGAATTTTCAGTATAAGCTCTCTCAGAAGGGTGCAGGGAATGGGAAGAAGAGCTACAAATCTTAATTTAACAAGGCATAGTGGCATGTGCCTGTAGTCCCAGCTACTTGGAAGGCTGAGGCAGGATTAAGCCCAGGTGTTTCAGGTTTTTGTGTGTTAAATGATCATGCTGGTGGATAGCCACTGCACTCTAGCTTGGACAACAACGTTTAATGCCTATTTTATACTGGCTTCAGATGATTATTTTCATTCACTACATCGAATTTAAACACAGTGACAAATTTATGTAAGGGTCCCACTATGGCACTGACTTGGTTGGGGGAAATAAATGAGTCCTCTAAATTTTGTTCATTTTGTTAAATCCACTGGAAATCTTTAAAATAGGCTCTCAACAAACTGAGGGGCCAGAACAAAAAACAACCCAGCTTCCAAGTCTTTTAGAAAATTAGAATCATTGAATATATAGCTTGAAAAATCAGATAATGTTGACATCTTTCCCTGCAAAACTGAGGAACTGAACAAATCAAACAATGTATGCACCAACAGTACACAAGCCTATATCTGTGCTTTAAATATTTCAATTTGTGGGAAAGCTCTTTCAATGGAGCTATTTTTATTGGCTAAGTTTGTATTCTGTAGCAGCATGGAATAAAATTGAAATTTCGAGAAACACTGAAAAAGAAAAGAGACTACATAAAGTGTTTTTGTCTTATTAAAAAAGAATTGAGACTTTGTCCCATTTAACAGGATTTGCTCTAAGCTTTTAAGACACCTTAGCTCCCAGAGGGCATTTTGCCATTTAAAAAATTATAGTATTATAGACTACAGTCAATGGGGGTTATTAATTTAAACCTTATTAACCTCAAAAGTGCTACTTTCAACAAGATTAAAGTAAGACTATTAGAGATATTAGCAAAACAGCACTGAGAAACAGGGCTAGGAAACTAGAGTACACAAATACGGACTAAGAATAATTGTACTACCTTTAAAAATGTTAAGATGATCAACACAAAGTTTTAACTGCTCTAATAGTATCTTTTTTAAAAAATGAAGTTTTGATTAAAGTTGTTTAGTTAAAAGTCCACCAATCCTCTCCCCTTTTAAAAAAGTGATGGGAATCTCACTATGTTGCCCAGGCTGGACTACAGTGGCTATTCACAGGCGGAATCACAATCATAAGGCACTACAGCCCAGAACTCCTGGGCTCAAGGGATCCTCTTGCCTCAGCCTCTTAAGCAGCTGGAGTTGCAGGTACGCATCACTATGTACAGCAATTTGTTGAACAATAAATGTACATTTTTAATTGTAAAATTAAACAATGAATTTTGTTGATTGACTCCATGTGGGAAGAAAAGGTGACGGTAAGATTTTTGGCCTGAGCAAAGCATGAGATTGGCATTAAGTAAAATGGTCAACTTACAGGTGAAGCTTGTGGGCAGATGTAGAGATAAAGTAAGTAAAATAGGATAATGTAAGTAAAGACTCAATTCGAAAAGTATATATAGAAGTTGAGAACAGGCTGGGAACAAATACAAAGTATCATTAATAAACAAATGATGTTTATAGCCATTCAACTTGGTGAGAGCACTCCTGGAACAGAAGGTCCTAGGAGTGAACACTGGACTAATTTAACGCTAAGAAAGGGAACCTTGGCCAGTAACCTGAAAAGTTAAAAAGAAATAAAGAATGTGAAGAAAGGCTTTGTCACAATAAACAACACTGCAGGAAAATTAAGAGGCAAATATTTGCCTCTTATATTCAAAATACACTTCAGAAAATGGCCAGTTGTTCGGGAATGGTCAGTCTAGATTAATGCCATAAAACAAACAACAAAAATAGAGTAGACAAGGAGAATTGTCCTGATATGCTGTGCCAATTCACTTTTGAAACTCATCACAACTATTTACAAGGTTGCCAGAGATCCCAAGATTCACAATTTTAAGACTGTATATCACACACCCTTTATATGCTTGTCTGTATAGATATACCCTCATGTCTTCCACATATTCAGAAATGGAAGACAATTCATTCCAAATACTATTGATTCTGATCAGTGGGAATTACAGAAATTCATATCGCAGTTCAACAATCTGTAAAAGAAACTACATGGCTTTTGGCCTTCAAAAAATTGTAACAAAATATTAACTGAACCAAATCAGTAGTTCAGAAGCTTTTTTTTTTTTTTTTGCAACTTAAATTATCCACTATTAAGAAAATGACTTTTTTTTTGAGATGGAGTCTCCCTCTGTCATCCAGGCTGGAGTGCAGTGGTGTGATCTTGGTTGACTGCAACCTCCTCCTCCCAGGTTCAAGTGACTCTCCTGCCTCAGCCTCCTGAGTAGCTGGGATTACAGGCACATGCCACCACACCTGGCTATTCTTTTTTTTTTTTTTTTTTTTTTTTGTAGTTTTACTAGAGATGGGGTTTCACCATGGCCAGGCTGATCTCGAAATCCTGACCTCAAGTGATCCGCCTGCCTCGGCCTCCCAAAGTGCTAGGAATACAGGTGTGAACCACTGCACCAGGCCTGCAGTCTTACTTTTAATCTTACACAGGCCTACTTTTTCTCATGGTTCTCTTCTCATCTCTGAAATAGGAATCACTACCTGGCACATAATGGACTGGTACTTAACAAGCAGACCATGTGTAGACCACCCATCCTGAACCAAGATTCCTGGGCAAGGCTCTTAATTCATCTGTTACTGAACAAAAGCAAAACTGCTCCACACATGGGCCACATAATATAGCCACTTGTTTATTTAAATTTTTGACCTATGTGATAAATCCTGATGCTTAGTTGTCTAAAAATGTCTTTGTAAGCATCTGAATATACCTAATACTGAAATAAGAGTTTAAAAAGCTGACAACACAATCCAAGTTTTACATTTATTTACTCATAATTACCTCAATAAACATACTAGATTTTACATTTAATATATGTTAAAATGTCTGAACAAAAATATTTAGCGTAATTTTCTTTTTTTTGGAGATGGAGTTTCACTCTTGTCGCCCATGGTGGAGTACAATGGCACAATCTTGGCTCACTGCAACCTCTGCCTCCTGGGTTCAAGTGATTCTCCTGCCTCAGCCTTCCGAGTAACTGGAACTAGAGATGTGCGCCACCACACCCGGCTAATTTTTTGTATTTTTAGTAGAGACGGGGTTTCACCATGTTGGCCACACTGGTCTCGAACTCCTGACCTCAGGTGATCACCTTGGCCTCCCAAAGTGCTGGGATTACAGGCGTGAGCCACCGTGCCTGGCCAGAATAAATATTAAGATAAAATATTTTAATTTTAAAATAAAATTCAATGTAATCATGGTTGTTCTAAACACAATACACAATAATGTTGGAATACTTCATTATAAATAAAACTAAAGGTCAGAAAACTATAAAGTTGACCTAGAATATAAACACCATACTACTTCAACATTACACATTTCAATTACAAAGAAAGTAAGAAAGTATTTCTTATAGAATAAATGAGTTTTCGGCACACTGATATTTATCCATCACTAAGCCTTTAAATGCTAGCATTATCATCCTTTTAGAGTGAAGGTATAATTTCAGCTAGTTAACACTGGGTTTCAGCTCTTCACTCCTGTAATTTCAGGTTCTTGTTACTCTCGTAACATTTCTAAATGCCTTACTTTCGAAGTTCTCCATCACCAAGACATCTCTTTAGTAATAATCAAAGATATAAAATCAGCCCAATACACTTACCTACTTTAAATTCAATACAGAAAAATGACCTAAGTATTTTAACAATCAAAACAAAGGTCTTTTTTAAAGATAAAAATGCTGTTCTTATTTCATCATTTTCTTTCTTGCCATTTAAATAGTATCTAATATTACTATTTAAAGTACCACTTAGTACCCAATAGTAACAAAACCATGTACAAGCACTTACCTTTGAGCTACCAAATAATTTTTGTAACATATGCCCACAGAATGAGCAAGACAGTATCGTAGGAAAAAAAAGTGAGAAAAGAGTAAGTCATAGCAGATGCTCTTTGTAGCTAGCAGACATTTTGTCTACTCAATAAACCATCTTACTCATGAATTCCTTTTCCCTTACTCCAAATCATGTGACTGTAGTCCTGGGTCAGCCATCACTAACCAATTATTTGGATATGACTAACCACAGAATTTTGTTCCCTCAGCTGGGACCCAACTATTAGTTCATTGTCCATCCCAACCTAAGAGTTTCCAAATCAAAGGGACATTCTTCCTTCTATAATCAAGAGCTATAAGAATGTGACCCATAGCTGTTGACAGGCACGTGTCATGGACTTACATGGTAAAGTCAAAAGCTAAAGAGACCATATTCAACAGCAGCAATAACAAAGAGCTGACTTTCCATACAGATGTGCAATTTTGGTTCCTGAGGTTGTAGCTTGCTCTGGTTCCTACACCTATTCCATTCATTGTTAACTATCCCAGTTTCCTTCTAATAAATCCCTTAATCTGGATTATATTAAGGAGTTAAAAAATATATACAGCAGTAGTGAGAGACCAAATCTGAATACCAATTATGTAGATCTTATGCCACTTCAAACATAATTTAGTTTTTGAGTTTTGCTGAAAAACATGTAAGAAATCTAAATGAAGCTAAGTCTTAAAATTGAATTAGGAGTAACAAGGTTAACTTTCACACTGGAGGTTAATTTAAATGCATTTCTAAAATGAAAATGTAATGTTAATTTCACCATCAAAACATTCATTCATTCATAGGAACATTGCCTTTTTGGTGCCATGCATGTTAGATATAAAAACACCAAGATAATTAAGATAGAAATGCCTCCTCAGACTCAGCTAACAGAAAGCAGGTGCAAGACAAAACAAAAATTATACTTTAACAACCTACATGCTTAAAATAAAGGGACTCAAATGCTCTGAGAATCCTGAAAAACCAACCACTAACTTTTCCTGGGTTTAAAGGAGTGCCATTTGAGCTGGGTCTCGATGGAAAAATAAGCAGGCATTTACCAAGAACAAGGAGTAAGAGAAGCATTCTAGGTAGAGAAACTCAAAGTCAGGAGTGTCAAAGAACACAGGGCATAAAAATTTGCCAGAACAAATACTGCAGAGTTTGGTATACCAGACAGAGTACACCAGGAGAGTGGCAGATTTAGCTAAAAAGGCAGGTTATGACTTGATCTTTTAAAAGAGCCCTTGAATTTAGTCAGACTATTCCAAAGGCAATGGGAAATCACTGATGGTTTCGAACTAGAAGACAAATGAGTTTTGATTTTTAAATAACTAGCAGTCACACACCACAAGTGTTTAACTGTACTCTTATAACCACTTTACGGAAATAGAGCTCATCTTCTCTGTTTTACAGAGTCCCTTAAGAGAGGGGAAAGAAATGATTACATTCAAGCATAGAACATGTTCAGCTTTAGGATAGGTGAACTAAGTGTACCTACTAACAACTTAAAAATTTGGACTAGGGGTAAGTTTCAAAAAGGTTCCTTTCTCAACAGGGTGTCCTTGCAAAGATAATTTAATGTTTGGCAAACTGAGGGAAAAAAATTCTCAACTGCACCAAACTATTACTCAATGCTCCAGAATGAACACGATATGGAAAACTAATGTTTTCCTTAGGATTTATTTCCGCATAACCATCCACCGTTAGTCTGTATCTCATTATTCGTACGTAGTGTGAATCCAGTGCTATTTTTCAAGTTACATGGCCTGAGAAAATGATTCTATCCCACAGCAAGACTATTTACTGGACTGGAAATCAATTTCCAAGGACGCCCATACTTAGCATTTTTAAAAGTAATTTTGTCTACGATAGTCACCTAACAAAATGTTTTTAGAGCCTAAAGTTTCACAGGCTTCAGGGACAAAAACACTAAAAAATTACACAATTGAAATTTTCAGCTTATTCCTTCCTAGTAGTCTAGAGGAAGAGGAACAGTGCCAAGAACCAGAAGGAACAGCTCTCACACGGCACCTGTAAAATTTTTTTATACTGTGCTGACTACCCCTCACCTAAGGGGAACAGCATTACTCAACTATTAAGGCCACTGAAACAGGAAAATGTTTGGTTGGGGACACTGACTTACTTTAGGAATTGCTCAAGGCTCCACTCACGTTGAAGGGACACTAAGATCAAGCACATACAATCAGGGTACAACACTAAGAAACTGTACTAGCTATAAAAAGAACAAAAGGTTGGACATTTCTTTTCCACAGAGTGCTCTTTTAGGAAACTTTCTCCTTTTAGTGTCATCTTCCTCTGAGCTGCTTCTCCTCAAACTTTCTGCACACTTGGCTAGTGTGAGAATCCAGACCTTCTCACTGTAAAAAATACTTGTATTTAAAAGTCTTAAAAAACCTATAGGAAAAGAAGTCAAGGAGACCCCTCTGCCTTCTTTCTAAGCTAGGTAAATGAGACCCTCTCAAAGCTCTCACATGGTCTAGTTCGCCTCATTAGTTAAAACACTACAAAGAAATTTGAGACAGCAACAGACTTTACACAACTGAGTTGTTTGCCTATTTCCTGAAGACCTGGTGGGCACCATGGTAGAAAATAGGGCAGGATTTTTTTCACCAAAAAAATCTCTCTAAAAGGCAACCAACAGGTACAGCTTAAGCCACTGGTGAGTGTTCTCATCTAGAAGTACATGATTTAAGCAGTAATGGGTTTGGTCACTATTTTTTTTTTATTCTGAAACATTCCTTACATGAGATTTTTAATACAAAGCCTGCAAATGGTTTATTTTGAGGAAGACCTTTACTGTAGTCACTATGGGATATGGGATTTAATAGTTGATTGTTGGAGATGTTAAACTATGCTTTCTGCTTCTCTATTCTCTATCTTCCTCATTCAATAAGTGGTACTAGCAGTGGTGACCAACCACAGGCTACAAAGAACAGTAGGCCAAGGTATTGAAAACATTAAAGACCTGAAAGGATGCTAGGAGAAACATAAGAATGTCCCCTCCCTTGCTGGGCGTGGTGGCTCACGCTTGTAATCCTAGCACTTTGGGAAGCCAAGGCAGGCGGATCACCTGAGGTCAGGAATTCAAGACCAGCCTGGCCAACATGGTGAAATCCCATCTCTACTAAAATATAAAAATTAGCCGGGCATGATGGCGGGTGCCTGTAATCCCAGCTACTCGAGAGGCTGAGACAGGAGAATTGCTTGAACCCAGGAGACGGTGGTTGCAGTAAGCCGCAGTTGCGCCACTGCACTCTAGCCTGGGCAGCTGACCAAGACTCCGCCTCAAAAAAAAAAAAATTCCCTCCTTTCAAAGAGCTTATAAATTGGAAATACTAAAAATATTTACAAATACTAAAAATATTTATTCACAAATATTTATGAATATTATGAATATTCATGAAGCTACAGAGCAGCCATGTTCCAGGAGCCCAATAAGTATCTGAACATTCGGTTAACTTTCTTTCAATGACAGCCAGTATCTGTTCATCAGATCAACATAACCAAAAGGTAGCATTTATGAAAACAAGGTTTTAAGTGTCAACCCTATTAAAGCGTACCGCCATAAATAACTTATTCTAGGTTTCATCCCCCCAAGGCTTGTCAAAATTCAAAAGCCTATATAGTGGCAAGGCCAAGTTCATGGATTCTACCTTTAAGACAGTAAAATTATCACCACGATGTTCCACAAATCATTTGTTATCCCAATCTCTACCATCTATTTTGCACGTCATCACACAAAGGTCATACAGAGGACAGAACGCAGTAGTATAGATACATTTCCTCTCAGCACTTTCCGGAAAACTAAAAGCTTATGCCATTACTAAAGGTTAATCTCTTGTATTCTATTTAAGAGTCTCTTTCTTTCAGAACTAAAGACAAGATTTACATGACTCAAAAGACAAGATATGTGTGACTGTGAATCAGCATTATAAAAACAGCCCTTGCCTCAAAAACCTATACTGAGCAACACAAAACACTGCTTTGGGGACTGGAAGAGATGATAAAATGAGGTGGTAAACAAAGGGAGTAAGTGCCTTAAGAAATTTTAAGAATCATCCTCAAGGAGACTTTACAACCAACCTAGAAAAATACAAAGGTGCGAACCAACAATAGAGGTCGAAGTGCAGTGCAATTAGCTGTCCATCAGGCAGACAGCAACTACTGTAATTGTTCATATAAAGATCTGGTTTACTATAAAGTAAAAAGTTTTATTAACTTTAATGTTATGAAATGTCTGTATAAAATATGTAGATGCGAATATCAAGGCAGGGAACAACAAACTTCAGAAACATGGTTATTTCAAGAGAAGGATGCTTGGCAAAAAGATATGAACAATTTCACAGAACTCCAAATAGTCCCTTTAAAACACATTTTAATTTGAAATTTCTTCTGAGAAATCCTTTTTTATCTTAAGGATTAACAGTAGGCACTGCACAGTATCTCACTGCATCACTGACAAGGTATTAACTTCCTGTTTAGTTGTAATTATAGGTGAAACAAGCATGCGTGTTCATTACACAAAGTACTAAGAATGGACTGAATATTACTAATTTTCTTTCGATCACCACTGAAGGTAAAGTCACTTAACATTATTCAAAGCCATTGTTTTGTAAGCATTATTTAAAAATGGGAAAGAAACCCAAAATTAGATTTGAAGCTCTGCTCCATGAAAGCAAGTAGGGTGTTTTATGGACATTAAAACAAACAAACAAAACAAACAAACAAACAAAAAAACAAAGATTAACAGCCCAACAGCTGCCCAGTAGTAGAAAACATTCAATTACACATTAGCCATGAAATTACAGCAAGGTTAGGATTAATGTAAGTATTTCATACTGAAAAAGGTACAAGAAATCATGATTCACAATTGACAAACATTTAAATACGACAAATTCAGCTATGAAAAGTTGAAGGTCTCTTTTACAATAGATTATGTTGAAAGTATCATTAGGAGATAAAAATCAGATGTTTCAACAAAGTATAAAAATACTTCCCTAAACTTTTCCCTTCCCTACATAACAAGGTTGAGGGTACAATTCTGAATAAATCTTATCTAATAAGAGAAACTGGGCAGTAAGATATTTGGTGAATGCATTCATTTTTAATTATGAAATAACACTGCTATGGTAGCAAGCTCAAGACCACAACATTTCCAAGAATGGAGAGTTTTATTTCATTAACTTCAAAATACTGGTTTTGGCAAGGTGAATTAAGTCATTATAATAAAAGACAAACCACATTGTAATAATACTAGTACAAAAAATACAGCATAGAAAATTTATTTTAAATACCTCCCCTACTAGATCTAATATTCTTGAAAGGGAAATTACAAAGTGACAAACAACTATTCATGTGTTTACATGCTTATTTTCACCACTGAACGCAGAGATTACCATAGATAAGGACCATCTTCCTCATTTATTCCCTGGGACTAGAATACTACGTCTAATGCAGATTAGGACCTTTACTCCCCTGTATCTGTGGTTCTTAATCAGAGAGGAGCTTCAGAATCACCTAGAAAATTTTCAAAATTATGTGTTTCCAGGGAAAATGATTTAGTAAGTCTAAGACCCCCATGCAGCTGTATTTTTTTTTAAAATTCTAAACAATCTGACATTTAAAAATAACTAAACAAGTATAACTGGATTGTAACACAAAGGATAAATGCTCGAGGTATATACCCCATTTACCCTGATGTGATTATGCATTGCATGCCTGTATCAAAATATTTCATGCAACCAATATATACACCAACTATGTACCCACAAAATTTTTTTAAAAACTCCAAATGTTCTGGAATATAAATGTAATTCATGTCACACCCAACCATATATAATATTCAGTAAGCTCTTCTATACGCTAACAGATACAAGAACACTGCTATTTAAAAAAAATGCAAAAACCAACCTAGGTTTGAGATTTTAATCTGAAACATTTTTTTATCTCAGTGTTACGAACCTAGTTTCTTTTTTAATAGATAGATTATAGCAACATGCTGTGGAGAATCCTCAAAGATTGCCTGTCTTGGATAAAAAGGGTCACCTAAACTCAGGGGCAAAGTTTGACAGAGCAATCTAGTGACACAGTAGTTCATCCCAGTGATGGAGCATTCAACTTTTTATTTGTATAAATAACAAAAACTAGAATCAACACTGCAGATGAGCATGATGAAAGAAAAGTATGCAGTGTCAGTAATGCACCCTTTTTCAAATTAAACAAATACTGAGGTCCTATTATTATCAGCATCCTTCAGTCACAACTATCCTACACAGAAAGTGAGCTGGCTATCAACAAGCTTTGAGGACCATACATGAAACACATGCAAGACAGTTTACCCAGCCTATATACTAGTTGGGGACAATAAGTATATTTTGTTCACTCTAAGACATCCTAAGCAGTTAACTGGCACGTTAGTTTTCAGTGCTTGAAGAGACTACCCCAAAAGAATTAAATCCACTTCTACTTTCAAAATATTATTAGCCAAAATCTTAACCTCACAAATTAGCTATAACCTAAGAGTAAAGCTAACTCCCAATTACTTAGATGTATAAGTGGGAGAGCAAAGCAGCTTATTTCAGGTAACAAACTAAAATCACATACATTATAAAACAGGAATTGAAGGGCCAGGCCACGTGGTGGCTCACGCCTGTAATCCCAGCACTTTGGGAGGCTGAGGCGGGTGGATCACGAGGTCAGATCAAGACCATCCTGGTTAACACGGTGAAACCCCGCCTCTACTAAAAAAACAAAAAAATTAGCCTCTACTAAAGAAACAAAAAAATTAGCCGGGGGTGGTGGTGGGCGCCTGTAGTCCCAGCTACTCAGGAGGCTGAGGCAGGAGAATGGCGTGAACCCAGAAGGCAGAGCTTGCAGTGAGCTGAGATCGCGCCACTGCACTCCAGCCTGGGCAACACAGTGAGACTCCATCTCCAACAACAACAACAACAAAAGGAATTGAAATGGTTCAAAAAAGAGCTTGAGCTTTTGGTGCCTGATTTGAATCCCAGTCACTTACTAGTTGTGTGACTAGACGACTATTTCTCTGAGCCTGTTACTTCATCTATAAAATTCTCACATCTATCCCACATGGTTGTCTTGAGGATTAAATGAGTTAGGGTTTAGATGAGACTGCATTGTCTTAACTACTGTAATAGGTAATACTATATGCAAAAGTAAACCGTTCTGAATGACAAAAAAAAAACCTAAAGGATGATATCAAACTGTAGTTGTTAAGAGCACATACTCTGGACCAGGCTGCCTAGATTCTAATCCCAACTGTCACAACATGAACCCGGGTCATCTTCTTAACCTCTATGCCTAAGTTTTTCAATTTCGAGATGGAGATAATCTTGAAATTATCTCAGTGGAAGTGGTGGTAGGAGGGAAACGAAGATCAAATGAGAGTTTTTTAACCCTTTACCCATGGTTTCCCTGCTAGCTGCTTGCTTATAATCATATATAAACACTAAAGTCATACTTCCAGAAATAAAAACCCTTACGAAAACTTAACAGGGTGTATACAATGAAAACATGAGCTATTCTTTTAGGCTTGGTTCACATATTTATCTTCGAACGTCCCTAAAACACATATATTGTAGTCCCTGTTTAATGGGAGTGGTAAAATTGTCTACGGCTCTCAATACCAATCAACTTGGAGTGCCACTTTTAACTCCTGTTGTTTAATAGCCCTATTTAAGACCATATTACAGCTCGTTCAAATAAAGAATACAGGAAAAAAGTTGATTGGTCTAACAGTCAAAAAACTTACTCCAAGAACACAGCTGAAGCAAAGTATAAATTCAAACGCTCGATCAAATGGACTAAAGGTTAAAACTATTCCAATAATCATTTCAGTAAAATATTAACGAGGAATACAGATATATCATAATATTTGAAATGTGGGACCTTCAGACAAGAATAAATTCGAAATAGGTACGTAACACAAGCATACCATACTGACATCAATGGCTACTTGACCCCATATTTCTAGAAGAGGTGCCTAAACCGAAGAGCATTCCAGTTCAGAGCTGTCCACTCACTAAAATTGTTTGGCTGTGGAATGTCTGAAAGTTGCCTCATGTGATTCTAACATTAACAGCTGAAAAATCAAACCACATGCACACGTCAAAGTTTCTGTAAGTTGAATCAATAATGTTCACATAAACACTGGTTTTTCCAATATGCCAAGTTTTTATGTTGTGTCTACATTACATAAATCTTCAAAATATTTACAAAAGGAGACAACCTGGTTAACTAAGAGTACTAAACTAGAAATCAAAGTTCTTAAACAAAAACGGTTTTTAAAAATTATAAATTGTGATATTAAAATAGCAGTAATAACTAGGAGTGTCATGTGCCAAGAGCCTGTTCAAATTTGCACATTAATCCATTTAATCCTCAAAACAAATCTAGGAACTTAATATTTGTTTTGTTCACTGCTGCCACCCCAATGTCTAAAACAGTGCCTGGTACATATTAGGCACACAGCCATTTATTGTTCATATTACAACAGATACCCTTCTTATAGAGGTACATAAACTTGCCCAGAGCTAGAATTCTAACTAGAGCATTTCTGCTCCAATGTTCACACTCTTAGCCACTGTTATATTGTCTCTCTAAAGCTTTAAAATCATTTAAGTGGTGTCACAGCAGCTGGGTATGACCTGTAAGAGAAAAAAAATCAGAGGCCTTCCTTTAACGTGTTCTGTTCCACATGCACAAAAAGCTATGGATCTGGTACTATTCCACATTTTAGTGGCCTGAACTAATTCCAACAGAAAAGATTTTTATTTGTACTGAATGTTATGCTCTTTGTGTAAACCACACTGTAACATACAACTAGGCTTCTCCAATATGTTTCTGGCCTTTAAAGTGGTCACAGAAAGAGATTATTATTTCAAAATAATTTTTACTTTAATCCTTAACTCCTAAAAAGCGTTTCTTCCTCTTTTCTTTCATTTCACAAATACAATTGTATTTCGCATAACCCAAAATGACGATGTAATGAAGGCCCAAAACAAAATTCACGATTTCATATCAATACATACTAAGAGTGAAGATTTAAACCTTCCTCTTTCATGAAACACCAATCTTGCCAAATAAACTTCAGTCATAATTAAATACATGCAAATGTAGTATCAGGTCTATTTTAGTAAAGGCAAATTCTTGCCATTCCTCTCAGAACTCTTTTTAAAAAAGTAATCTATTAAAACCAAAGTTTCTAACACTCACCGACCCTCCACAATTTTTCTAGTAAGGCTGAATTTATTCCATGACATTTTTTTCAAGTTAGCTGTAAACACTCCACCCTCTTCGATTGTGCAACAACCAAACACATCACACAAATACAAGTCACAAAAAAGGGAAATACAGTTTAAGAGTTTGAATTTAGGTAAGTTTTGAGCAGAGGATCTTAGAGCAGTGCACAACGCGATATAAAAGCTAACATTTAACAAATCATATTAATTCACATTATTACGAAAGGAGATGCCGGAAAGAGCCTGAACCAGTTAAAGCAGCCGCCATCTTAAAATGCGGGACAGAAGTTAGAGCAAGAAAATGAGACTAAACCACCGGAGGTGGAGGTTCCGCTCACTCCCAGAGCTCCGAAAAATCCTAGTTTTTTTCCAACTTAAATCGATAATATACTATCAAACCACATTTCAAGTAACGAAACAAGGGTGTTATTAAATAGAATGAGGCAAAGATAGGTACATTAGCTTTCCCTTACTGCCATCGCACCCCTTATCCACCCCCACTCTCCAGCCAAAAGGAAAAGGGAGCTTCCAGAATGCCTTTTACATCAGTTCCCGGTGTCCCACGGATAAATAGCTTCGGGTGAAAAGCTGCAACTACAAAATACAGGAAGTGGCAACACTGTGTCATTCCATCTCCTCCCAAACCCACTTATTCGGTGTAACCTGCCCAGAGTCGACTAAGAGTTTCTACTAGACTCACTGACTGACCTTCAATACCCAAGACTTCTACCCGACTCTCAGTCAAGTTCGGGACTCGCCAGATTTTTTCTCTCTCCTCCGAGTTTTCTTTCTTACCCCTAGAAGGCCTAGATAACCTTGATCTCACAACTAAAGTAAGTTTTCAAGCACCAAGAATAGGAAGCGCCATGACATCTGCTGGAGCGTCTCTCCGCAATTCGGACCCCCCAAAAAAACTTTCTTAAGCAGCAAAAAAATAAAATAATAAAGGCGCCTTAAGTCACTCTCCTCCACCCCTAATTTGCACCGATTCCACTGAAGCACACTCAGGACAACACCTCACTTGCCACAAGTGTTCTCCGTTTCCTAGCTTTAAACTTCATTTCTTCAAGAAGTATATCTGCGTTCTCCATCCCCCCATGGAAGAAGTGATCCAAGAGGTATTTTCAGAATTATGCTTCCTTCCCACCCCCACGCTTTCCTCTTGGCCCGAGCCTTCCTTTTCTCCTACCACCCCATGCCCTTGTCCCCGCGGGTTACCTTATTAATCCGTTTCAGCGCCATAGTGTGTGCTTGTCGTCTGGCTCCTCACTCTCTCGGTGTATGCTCAAAGGTCCGGCCAAAACTCTTGATTATCCCGGCGGCGGGGCAGGATTGTCTCGTCTCACACCAGCTCTGCCAGACACAGGCGCCTTTTGCAAAAACGGAGCAGATCAGCACTCGCACAGGCCCCGAAGAGCCCCTGATGAATCCAGGTCCCTTAAGACAGCCGCGAACCGGGGTGGGTGGGGTGGCGTGGCAAAGCCACCAACAGCCTCTGTACCGTGCTTTCGGCCCGAAGTGGGGGCGAGGGTGACGGGAAGAGCGGAGGTGGTGACTACAAGTTTAACTTCCCGGCCTCTAGAAAGGAAGAGACCCGGGTGGGAGAGGAAGAGGCGTAGGAGAAAGGGGTGGGTGCGGGGCAGGGTCCGGAGCCCAGCAGAGGAGGAGCCGGGGCCTAGTCGGCGCTATACCGGCGTCACTAGGGCAAAGAAAGGCAAGGGGGGAGGGGGAAGCATAAGACTCCGGACGGACGCCGGGCTGCTTTCGGTTTCTGTCCAAAGGTGCGGCCGGGAAAAGGAAGGAAATAAAGGAAGGGAGACTTGATGTGTATTGCTGTCCTCGCAGCGAGCTATTCTGTGTCACCCCTGACGCCACCGTACACGCACTCCGCCTTCCAGCGCGCTCCCGCGCGCGCCCGCCCAGCCACCTCCACCACGCGCCCGCGCTGTCCCCGAGGCTCCGGCTTAGGCGCGAGGACGCGCCCATTCCCCCTCCTCCTCCAGCAGGAGAGGCCGCGGCTTCCCCAGCCTTCCCACCCTAACCCACCGCACCCAATAGGCTGGCCGCTCAAGCCGCCCAGGTCCCGCACTGCCCCTCTTACCCGGCCGGCCACTGGGCCGGCCTCCCTTCCCTGCCCTAGCCGTCCACACCCACGCGTACAGAGGGGCCGGGGCCTCCCTCAAGCTGCGGCCTCGGCCTCCTCCCCGCGCGGCAGCTGGTGCCTCCCCGGCCCTACGGGGCTCACGCGCACGACACAGCCACAAGATGTCCGCTCTGACGGAACTACTGCCAGCTGCCACGCTCCGCCCCTCCCCCTCCTCCTGCCTCTTCACCGCCGCAGATCAGTCCGCCAACGCCGCCGTCCCGAGCACAGGACCGATGTGAGGCCGAAGCCAGACGGCTTGCTTCCCACGTCCGGGGCCGAGTGAATACGTGTCAAGCCCTTTTCCTTCTCCTTCTCGGAACAGCACCTTCTTACTAAACAGATCGGAGATTGGACCAGGAGGGCGGGGGAGGGAGGAGGATCATGAGCTGGGGGGAGGGTAAACGAGTGGCGGAAACCCTTAGGCTCAGAGAAGCATCGAGAACCGGAAGGAGACCATGGGAGGAAGGTAAAGGAAGCAGCCGCTGCGCGATCCAGCCCCACGCCCCTCCCCACAGCGTCCCCCAGTTTCCTCACTTGGTATCGAGGAGACGACTCTCGCGAGAACTTCGTGGCTGGCTAACCGAAGCGGTAGCTCTGCAATGACTTAAGAGCAGTTTTGTGCGCTTTTCCTGACGGGGTTCCGCCCCCAAAATGCGTACGTTCTCGCGAGACGCAGTAAGGCACCGGCTCGAACTGGGGCGGGCCACTGCCAGGAAAGCAACGCCCCTGAATGCTTATGCCGGTGGTTGGTAGAGGAAATGGAATTCCCCGGACTGGTAAGAGCGCGCGCAGACACAGCCTTGTCTCACGCGCCCAATCAGGAGCGTGTGGTGGGAGGTGCCAAGGATTAATTACCAGATACCTTTAGTCTAGCTCGGGCCGGGATTTTGAGGTTTCCGGTGGAGCAGGTGAGCAGTATTTACTCGCCTGCCCTCCTGGGCTGGTTATGCTGTGGGAGGAGGCGCCCCTCGAGATGGGAATAGTAGTTTTAAATAGACCCAGGTTGGCCGCTCATCAGCGCTCCCACGTGCTGAAGTCTAGTGCAAGTCTGACCCTAAGGGAGCAATCCTGAGAACAGCAGGGAGCAGGCTGAGTCAAGCTCAATTGAGTGGATGGGGCTAGGACAGAGAGAGTTAGGGGCAGGGTTTTCACTGGTCTCCGTCATCAGTCGCTGCCGTCCGCCAAGGTGTAGATGTGGGAACAAGCTTAAATTCTCAACCTTTAGCTTCTGTTGCTGTGTTTCAGTTCTTGAGCCAGAAAGTGTTGAGACTAATTAGTTAATTAGGTAGAGTTTAGAGTCAGAAAAACAATACAATACTTCCTGAAATATCCAAGTTGGGAGGTGGGATTTACCTCAGTAGGATTGGCCTGTTTTAGTCAAGGGTTTAAAGTATGGAGACGGCAGTTATGCTCTCTAGTGTATCCTTCAGGCAAAAGAAAGACCTTAATTTTTATGAGGAATTTAAAGGTGGGTAAGCACTGACCAGCTTAAGGTTTTTTAACATTCCTTAATGACCCCAGTTACCGAAGTGGAGATCTTCAATTACTTGGAAAAATAAACTTGTTTTAAAAATACACTTAATTTGAAAACTGTTGCAGAAAGTTTTACCTAATAAAAACTTAACACGTCAACAATGATGAATATAAGTAGTCTAATGTATACTGTTCAAGTGACCATGTAGTGTCACTAGTGAAGCAGTGCTTCTCAAACTAGTATCCATAGGAACCACCTGGGGTTTTGTTGAAAATGCGACTTTGATTTGGTAGGGCAGAGGTGGAGCCTGAGAGCCTACATTTCTAACTAGCTCCCAGGTGATACAGATTTTTCTCGTCTGAACCACCCCGTGAGTAGCAAAGCACTGAAGTGCTTACCTCATGGCCTAACTGCTCATGAGGCTCACCTCAGGAACACCTCTGGCCCCTCCCTCCTCCCTGAATAATCTGTGTTCTCTCTCATAGCTAGCCAGATATACTAAAAGCACAGGACTAGGCATGAAGATGGAGGGAGGAACCCAGATTAGTTATTGCTTCCCATTTGCTTGATATTGGCCTGGTTAGTTATCTTCTAACCCCGTTTCTTCACCGCTAAAGTAAGTAATAATGACTGTCCTTTCTCACAGGGTGATTGTGTGGTTAAAGTGTCATAATATATGTGAAAGGACACTGGAGACTCTACAGTGCTGTATAAATGTCAGTTATTAAAGTAACCAGTCAGACATTAACTGGCCATAGTGTGAAACAAATGTATAGTAGTAATAGTGGCCACGCCTGTAATCCCAGCACTTTGGGAGGCTGAGACGGGTGGATCATATGAGATCAGGAGTTCGAGACCAGCCTGGCCAAAACAGTGAAACCCCATCTCTACTAAAAATACAAAAATTAGCTGGGCGTAGTGGCGGGCGCCAGTAATCCCAGCTGCTTGGGAGGCTGAGGCCGGAGAATCGCTTGAGCCTGGAAGGCGGAGGTTGCGGTGGGCCAAGATCACTGCGACAGAGTGAGACCCTGTCTCAAAAAAAAAACAAGAACAAAAAACAAAACTAATATATATGGAGTTCTAGATTATCCATGCTTATAAAGGCAAGTGATTGTGTAATCACAAACTCATTATTGTTAGGCAGTGAAGTAAATTCATTGGTTGATTGGGCTTTCTGTTTACAAGTTTGTATTTGCATAAGTGGACTTACATTTCTGCTTATATTTTGCCATGGTTAAAATCAAAAGAAACATAGCCTAGAAGCATTTTGATGCCTTAGGATAAAGCAGGCTAAGATTAAGTTAAATTTTAAAACATTATTCATGTACCTGTTGTTACAGAGAGCCCACTTTACAGTTGCAAATAAAGTTAAAACATTTTCATTCATTTAACTTACTTGAATTACAATGGTAGAGATGTCCTCATTTGAAACAAGAAAGGAAAATAATCATGTTTTTTATATTGCAGTCGGAAATAATGCTAACAAGAAAAAAATTATGGCTGTAAATACTGAAAGAAAAATTTACATTTAGAAATTAATAAAGGTACAAAAATGTTGAAAATTTAATTAACTAAAAATAATCCCTTCCTTAATAGATACTATTTTGAAGTCCTAAAAACTTTGTAAATATAGTAGATCAGATTATCTTGCATGAATTGACATAAAACATGAGAAAATAGAAAGGATCAAGAAAATTAAAGCTGGGCTGGTGGCTTACGCCTGTAATCCCAGCACTTTGTGAGGCCAAGGTGGAACGATCACTTGAGCCCAGGAGTTTGAGACCAGCCTGGATAACATAGGGTGACCCGATCTCTACAAAAATAATAAAACAATTAGCTGAGCATGGTGGTACACGCCTATGGTCCCAGCTACTTGGGAGGCTGAGGTGGGAGGATTGCCTGAGCCTGGGAGGTTGAGGCTGCAGTGAGCTGTGATTGTGCCACTATACTCAAGCCTGTGATGGAGCAAGACCCTGTCTCAGAGAAAATTACTAGTAAATGGGCAATTAATCTACCAATCTGAATAATGGTGGTGTGCCAGGGTCTTATTACATGAATTTTTCAGTGAGGCCACGTTATTATAATAACTTGAGTAAGGGGTTAATTAGAATGTATTGATGAATAAACATAATTAACAGATTTTATATATATATACTTAATATTGTATCTATGTTTTCATGTATCTTTAATTTTGTTACAGAATATTATAACTTGCCAAAGACACTGGCTCTAGTACAGTGTATACCATTTTATTAGTTTAATTAAATTGTAAATGCTACGGTCCAGATTTTATATTCAGAATGCTCATTTACATATACTGCCTGGACCAAGTAATTTGGAGCCCAGGTCAACCAAATGTTATTTTACATTGTTTGCACAAAAATCAAATTGATTTCTATACTTAACAATTCAGAATCTCATTAAGTCAAATTAATATGGTTTAAGAAAGTGTACTTTATTTCATGCTAAGATATCATTTTGGCCTTAATAAGGCTTTTGGCATGTAATGAAGCATGCACAAATCTTTGAGATAAAAATAGAGCATTTTTCCACACAAAAACATATATATACACAAATGTTCAGAGTAGGGCTATTCTACTTTTTAGTAGAAACAACTCAAATGTCCATCAGCTGATGAATGGATAAAGAAGATGTGATATATGTGTATAATGGAATATTATTATTATTATAAGGAACAAAGTACTAATACATGTTACAAACTGTATCTTGAAGCCTTAAAACATTCTGTCAAGTGAAAGAGCCAGACACAAAAGGCCACATACTGCTTGATTCTATTTATGTGAAATGACCACAATAGTGCATTCTGTCTTCCAAAAAGCTGGTTTACTTACAAACACAGGTTAAAAATATATATATTTGTAATACTGCTTTTGGTGTAGGGTGAGGCACGATAAAGAGACTTTCATTCGGTTTGTCAATCAGTGATACTTAGGTCTGAATAGGCAAGTGGGAGTCTTTCAGGTTTAGGACAAAGAATGTTAATGTAGTAGAGATCTGTTGATAGAGTCACTCCTAGTTTTCTATTTATTTTAAAAACATCGAATTACTATTAGGTGCTAGACACTGAAGATACATAAAAGACACAGATGTCATCTATAAGAAAGTCTTTTGAGGAGACCAGTAAGCATCAGACAACATCATAGAGTGGGTTCAGTGACATAAATGTGTGCACAGAGCACTATTAATGTACTGAACTCAGCTAGGGGTGGTCAGGGAAAGTTTCTCTGAGGAAGACAGTTGTATTAAAACAAATGAAAAAAAGGGAGCAAGGCAAAGTTGGAAAAAAATTGTGAGGGAGGCTCCTAGGCAGAGGAAACAGCATGCAAAGTCTCAGAGATGACTTGATAAGTTTTTAAAACTAGAAAAACTTTGGCTGCAGTATTGCGAGGTTGAGGTGGCGGGGGGAGCGGCAAGGAGAGAATGAGAAGACAGAAAAGATGAGGAGACAAGATAGATTTGAAAGACATGACTGGAGATCTTGAGGGCCTTTTATTTTGAAGGGGATGGGATAGAATGGAGAAATTGAATTTTTAACAAAAATGGCCTGATCAGATTTGATGGCAAAAAGGTAACTGTGATAGCAATGTTGAAGCATGTGCCCAAAGTATGTATTGGGATGGAGACTAGAGGCAAGAAAAACAGGATGTTAATGAAATAATCCTGAAGAAATGTGAGAAAGATCTGAAATAGTTGCACTAATAAGAGAGAGTACAGGAAGTAAACTTAGTTTATTTACTGGGTCAAGCTTGCCTAAAAAATATTTGGGGGCGGGGGGAATTCTCCCTCCAGTTACCTTTATTAGAATGTTACAATAAAATCAAGCCAGGCACAGTGGCTTATGCCTGTAATTCCAGCACTTTGGGAGGCCAAAGCAGGAGGATTGCTTGAGTCCAAGAGTTTGAGATCAGCCTGTGCAACATGATGAAACTCTGTCTCTACAAAAAAATTAGGCATAGTGGCATGTGCCTGTGGTCCCAGCTACTCTGGAAGCTGAGGTGGGAGGATCCCTTGAGCCCAGAAGGTCAAGGTTGCAGTGAGCCATGTCGCAGCAGTGCACTCTAGCCTAGGTGACAGAGTGAGACCCCGTCTCTCAAAAAAAAAAAAAAAAAAAAGTTTATAGAAAAAAGACAATAAAATATGATATTCTAATAAAATAACTTGAAACAATAGTATGAACTTCCTATGTTTTTAGCTCTTAAAGAACTACGAAACTAAAGTTTACATAACATTGGAAACATGTGCTACATGTTTTTTTTTTTTTGCAAATCAAATCTCCTCTTGAAACTCAAATGTAGGACTAACTGCCACAATTTCATTTCTTTTAAATTTGGCCATGTCTGTACTAACTGCTGTGATTCATGTCTCAGTTCTCTTACCACTTTACTAGAACCTTTGGGAGACTTTTGTTCATTCTTTGACTGATATCATTTGGCTTTCAAGTGGCCAGAAAAAAGAATTCATTATCTATTTCTGTTCCATCTGCCTCAGACAAAATACTATTATGTGTTGCCAACAAGATCATAAACCTAAATAAAACACAGGTTCTAAAACCACATGGCAGTACTTAGTATAAGTGGGTATCAAGGTGACTGGGACTGTGCTTACAGTAATTATAGATTACTAAAATCACAAAATGGAAAAAAGCTCATGTAGAGAATTCAAAGAATTTAGTTTGATGTAGATAGAGATTATAATAATCCTTTTGTCACATACCTAAAGTGGAATTTGTTGAGTTTGACCTTGTGACTTTTGAGTCAAGAAATGCTAGGCAGGTAGAACAGATAAATTAATAAACCTGATTCTGAAATGGAAGTAAAAGGGCTTTAAAGATGTTAGAAGCATTTTAAGATTCATTCTCATTCTGGATCTCAGGACATAATTTCTTATAGAAAAGTAGTTGTGCCTGCAGATCAATCCACAAAAGGCTTTAAAACCCACCCTCCCTGTATATATTACACCTATGAGAAAATGCTCCATAGAATTCCAAATTGATAACAGGAGGACCGACCTACCCCTCTGCCCACCAGAATTCCTGTGGCTCAGGGCAAGTACTGAAGCCGAATAGGAAGAATTGACTGAGGGTAAATCATGTTGAGTGGTTGGTTGAAAGCTTTGAAAAGTTGGAGAATGGTGGTTAAGAAATCTGTACATTCAGACTTCTTGAATGTCACTGTATGTTTTGGGTTAGTGCTGGGATACTTTTCTTTTTTAGTGCCAGATCCATTAATTTACATTCCTCTCCACTGCCATTATCAATTGCTTCCTAACAGAAACCAGTAAGCTTTCTTTTCCCCCCTTTTCTACAGAGAAGAGCAGTTTCACAAGATTCAACTTTTCTTATACTTTTGTTCCTAAAACAGATACACACTCTGTTAAGTTTTCATAAGGGTTTTTATTTCTGCAAGTATGACTTTAGTGTTTATATATGATTATAAGCAGGCAGCTAGCAGGGAAACCATGGGTAAAGGATTAAAAAACTCTCATTTGATCCTGGTTTCCCTCCTACCACCACTTCAGCCCCCAATCCCTGCCTAACAAATTAGACCCAATAGAAAAAGTCACAAGATTGAGGGCCGGGTGTGGTGGTACATAGCTGTAATCCCAGCACTTTGGGAGGTCAAGGCAGGGTGGATTGCTTAAACCCAGGAGTTAGAGACCATCTTGGGCAACATGGCAAAACCCTGTCTGTACAGAAAATAAAAAATCAGCATGGCGTGGTGGTATGCACCAGTAGTCCCAGATACTAGGGAGGCTGAGGCGGGAGGATTACTTGGGCCCAGGAGGTCAAGGCTGCAGTGAGCTGTGATCAGGCCACTGCCCTCCAGCCTGGATGACAGAGTGAGACCCTGTCTGGAAAAAAAAAAAGATTCAACTTTTTTTTTTTTGTCTTTTGTTTGTTTTGAGACAGGGTCTCTCTGTTACCCAAGTTGGAGTGCAGTGGCACCATCTTGGCTCACTGAAGCCTCTGCCTCCAGGGCTCAAGCAGTCCTCCCACCTCAGCCTCCTGAGTAGCTGGGACTACAGGCATATGCCACTAGGCCCAGCTAATTTTTGAACTTGCCCACACAGATTCTTTCCCCTTTTCCATCCATCTCCAATCCCCACTCTCTCAGGATACCCTGATGGCTCTGTGGGTATCCTTAGTGTTCACTTATCACAGTCTACAGAACCACCAGTCTAATGAATATAAAATATTTTAAATTATAATGAAGAAGCCTCATTATGAGTAATAGTAACATGTGAAGCGAATACAATCAGCCCTCCAGATCTGTGAGTTCCACATCCATGGATTCAACCAACCACGGATCCAAAATACACATTTTTAATTGCATATTTTCTGAACATACATACTTTTTTCTTGTTACTGTTCCCTAGACAATACAGTATATTTACAGAGTGTTTACATTGTACTAAGTATTATAAGCAATCTAAGGAGGATGTGTATAAGTTATATGCAAATATTATGGCATTTTATATCATGGATTTAAGCATCCTTGGATTTTGGTATCTGAGAGTGGTTCTGGAAACAATCCCTCATGGATACTGGAGGATGACTATAATATGAAGTATATTAGAGATAAACATATAAAGACAGGCACTCAGAGGAGTGGCTTACCAGCAGACATGTAATAAAAACATGAGAATTTCAGTTGCCTGACATCTCTGTAAGCCAGAGATATGTGCTTGTTGGCTGCCCAAAGAAACTATTTCAGTTTAACCCTGAAAGAAAGGAACTATGTTGTCTAGCATAAAGCAGTTACCTCTTCCTCATCTCTACCAGTTAGACCACAGCTACATTGTTATGTTTTTAACAGCTTTATTGAAATATAATTGACATACAATAAATTATACATACCTAAATAGTTTGATAAGCTGACGTATATATATACACCCATGAAGCTCACCAAAATCAAGATAATGAACTTCACCACAAGTTTCCTTATGCTCTTTTATAAATCCTTTCTCTTGTTCTTCCCCCACCCCTCTGTCTTCTTAACCCACAGGACACCTCTGATCTGTTTTCTGTCACGGTAGATTAGTTTGCATTTTCAACTGTATTGAAGTTGAATCACAATACAACTTCTTGTCTGCCTTTTTTCACTTAGCGTAATTATTTTGAGACTTACCTATATTGTTGTCTCTCAGTAGTTCATTATCTTTTATTGCTAAATAATATTCCATTGTATGTATTTGCCACAATTTATCCATTCACCAGTCAGTGGACATTTGGTTTGTTTCCAGTTTTTTTTTTTTTTTTTTTTGAGACTGAGTCTCACTCTGTCACCCAGGCTGGAGTGCAGTGGCGCAATCTTGGCTTACTGTAACCTCTGCCTCCTGGGTTCAAATGATTCTCCTGTCTCAGCCTCCTGAGTAGCTGGGACTATAGGCACCCGCCACCACGCCGGCTAATTTTTTTATTTTTTAGTAGAGACGGGGTTTCACCATGTTGGCCAGGCTGGTCTCGAACTCCTGACCTCAGGTGATCCACTCAGCTCAGCCTCCCAAAGTGCTGGGATTAACAGAGTGAGGCACTCCGCCTAGCCTCTTCCAATTTTTGTCTTATTACAAATAGGGCTACTACGAACATTCTGTACAGTGTTTATATGGACATATGTTTTCATTTCTCTTGAGTAAGTAGCTTAGGAGTGGAATAGCTAGATTATATGGTGGATATGTGTTTAACTTTTTAAGAAACTGCCAAACTTTCCCAAGTGTTTTTTACCACTTTATGGTCCCACAAGCTATGTATGAGTGTTCCAATTTCTCCTGACTGGTTAGGATTAGTCTTTTCAATTTTAGCCATTGTAATAGGTGTGTAGTGGTATTTCATTGTCATTTTAATTTGCATTTTCCTAGTGACCAATGATATTGGCATTTTTTCATGTGCTTCTTTGTCATCCACATATCTTCTTTGCTGAAATGCCTGTCTGTATTTTTCCCCATTGTTCATTGTATTCCTTTTGTCAGTATGTATTTATAGGTGACACATATGGGAGTGGCCTTAAATGTTTTTTAACTAATAAAGTCATAACAAGGTAACATATACCTGGAGGAATATGAAAAAACATGACAAACTTTACTTTGCGAGATAGCAAAATTTAAGATTTCACTATATAAATCTGAGTACTAGGTCAATTTTTTTTGTGGGTTTTTCAGTGAAACCTGCTAGACAGATTCTAAAAGAGCAGTCGCACTATGTCTATTTTTTAAATTATTAGCTAGCAGAACCACCTCAACTCATATTGACTAGTCCCTAAGTCACTTCCACAATTAAGAGTATAGGCAGTAGTGTGATAGAACTGGCTTGTAACAGCTTACAAGGGTCAATTTAAAAATTTTAGGAATTTTGCAGGCTGATTGTTAAACACAGCCATTATTAAAAATTAATTATAGAAACTGACAATTATATTAAAATCTGTTAAATAAAGCTCAATAATAAATACTCAAAACTCACTTCCTAGTTATTTTACTATAGACATACCTCATTTTATTGAACTTCATGGATATGGTATATTTTACAAGTTGTAAGTTTGTGGCAGCCCATATTGTGCAAGTTTGTGGTGCCATTTTTCCAACAGCATGTGCCTACTTTGTTAGTATGTTTTAGCAATAAAGTATTTTTTAATTAAAGTATGTACACAGGCCAGGTGCAATGGCTCATGCCTGTAATCCCAGCATTTTGGGAGGCTGAGGTGGGAGGATCGCTTGGGCCCAGGAGTTTGAGACAAGCTTAGGCAACACAGTGATCCTGTCTCTACAAAAAATTTTTCGGCCGGGCGCAGTGGCTCACGCCTGTAATCCCAGCACTTTGGGAGGCCAAGGCGGGCGGATCACGAGTTCAGGAGATCAAGACCATCCTGGCTAACATGGTGAAAACCCATCTCTACTAAAAATACAAAAAAATTAGCCAGGCGTGGTGGCAGGCACCTGTAGTCCCAGCTACTCGGGAGAGGCTGAGGCAGAAGAATGGTGTGAACCCGGGAGGCGGAGCTTGCAGTGAGCCGAGATTGCGCCACTGCACTCAAGCCTGGGTGACAGAGTGAGACTCTGTCTCAAAAAATATATACATATTTTTCTAAAATTTTCTAAAATAGCTGTAGTCTCAGCTATTTGGGAGGCTGAGGTGGGAGGATTGCTGAAACCTGGGAGGTTGAGGCTGCTGTGAGCCATGGTCTTGCTGCTGCACTCCTACCTGGTGACAGAGCAAGACTCTGTCTCAAAAAAAAAATGTGTACACTTGTTTTAGACATAATGCTATTGCACATTTAATATAGTGTAAACATAACTTTCATATGCACTAGGAAATGGAAAAATTCACGCGAACTAAACCCACAGTATCTCTGAGGTATGCTATACCTTTTACTGTGTTCCGTGTTTTTGTGGTTATGGCTATTGTATCTGCATGGTGGAAGTATTACAGTTTGATAGTGTGCACCTCTTCCCAGCTCTGTGTTCAGTGATGTTCTTTGGAACATGACACAGTACCACATAGGAGTACTTTCCCCAGGGAAATTTGAAAACACCACAGATCAGATCTCTGCCTGCTGCTCCCTACTTCAGGCTAGTTGTTAAACTTTACCAGCACACTTGTGATGACATGACCCTTCAAGTTGACTGACTTCTGTCAGTAATGAATAATCGAGGCATCAGTTAGATGGAGAGTTTACCTTTGTGAAACACTTAACTCTCAAAAAGAAATATTTTTGTTACAGAATAAAGCTTGTAACACCTAGTTTTCTTGGTGTTCAATGTTTTCCTTACTTCCAAATTCTCTAAGGTAGAGAAAGGTAAAGTCTGACTACTGGATAAGGGGGGATACTAATACAGTAGTTCTGTGGTCTCAAGTAAAAGCGTAAAATATTACATTTGAAGTAGAACTAGAAAGGATGCTAAACAAAACTGTGCTGGGCAAAAAAAAAAAAAAAAAAAGAGGAAAAGGAAAGGCAAAGAGCTCTATCTAACCAAAATTCTATTCATGTGAGGGAGCAAAAGATGATACAAGAGGAGAGTTTCTTCTGACCCCCAAATCAGCTTTTTAATGGATGAAGCTCTTTTTGTCCAGAGTTACTGAAGCTTCTGGATGTTGTTAGGAATTTAAGTTCGCAGACAGATTCAGTAAAATACTATAGCAGTCCAGAGAAAACCAAATAAACTTGCAGGGAGAGGGAGGGAAGGGAAATTCTAAGTATAAAAGATAAATCTACAGCTAAGGTTGAATGGCTGTTACAATTAAATTTTTTTAAAACTAGGAGAAACTGACTAAGGATTTCAAATGGAATAGAAACTGTCTTACACTTTAGGGTCTAAATGAAAGGCATATACATTTAAAATGTAAAAGAAAGAAATATATCATATGACTTTCTTCTTCTTTCTTACTTTTTTGAGACAGGGTCTCACTCTGTCACCTAGGCTGGAATGCAGTGGTGCCATCATGGCTCACTACAGCCTCAACCTCCCAGGCTCAAGTGATCCTCCCACCTCAGCCAGCACCACCAAGGAGCTAGGACTACAGCCGCTTGCCGCCACACCCAGCTAATTTTTTTTATCTTCTGTAGAAACAGGGTTTCACCATATTGCCCAGGCTTGTCTTGAACTCCTGGGATCACGCAACCTGCCTGCCTCGGCTTCCCAAAGTGCCATGATTACAGTGTGAGCTACTGCACCCGGCCTCATATGATTTTGAATAAGGCATTTGCTTTATGCTTTACAAGGTACTAGTAGTAAAAACTGTTTAGAGTGATGTACATAAAGAACAGTTCAGACACAAATGTAAGACCTGAAGCTATAAAACTACTAGAAGAAAACAGGAAAACCACTTCAGGACATTGGGTCTAGGCAAAGATTTTATGGCTAAGACCTCAAAAGCACAAACAGCAAAGACAAAAATAGCCAAATTGGACTATATTAAACTAAAAAGCTCAGCAAAGGAAACAGCAGAGTAAAGAGATAACCTGTTGTATGGAAGAAAATATTTACAAACTATTAATCCAACAAGGGACTAATGTCGAGAGTATACAAGGAACTTAAAAGTAAAACAAAAATAACCCCATTAAAAGTGGGCAAGGGATGTGAATAGACATTTCTCAGAAGAAGACACAAATGCCCAATAAGTATATGAAAAATGCGTAATATCACTAATCATCAGAAAGATGCAAATGAAAACCACAGTAAGGTATCACCTATGACAGAGTGGTTATTACGAAAATAACAGATGCTGGTAAGGATGCAGAAGAAATTCTTTTATACTGTCAGTGGGATTGTAAATTAATACAGCCTCTATGGAAACACAGTATTTCTCAAAAAACTAAAAGAACTGCCATATGATCCGTCAATCCCACTAATTGGTATTTATTCAAAGGAAATCAGTTCAATGCAGCACTATTCACAGTGGCAAAGAACAGAATCAACTTACGTGTCCGTCAACAGATGAATGGATAAAGAAAATGTGTTACTTATGTACAATGAATACTATCGGCCACAAAAAAGAATGAAATCATTTCCTCTGCAGAAACATGGAAGGTACTGGAGATTATTCTGTTAAGTGAAATAAGCCAGGCACAGAATGACAAATATCACATGTTCTCTCACTCATGTGGAAGCTAAACATGTTGATCTCATGGAGGCAGAGAGTAGAATGATGGTTACCAGAAGCTGGGAAAGGTGTCTGGGTGGGAGGGGGGATGAAGAGACGTTGGTGAATGGGTACAAACATACAGTGAGATATGGAACAAAGGAATGTTTAATAGCAGAGTAGGGTAACTATAGTTAGTAACAGTGAATGCTTTTTGTATTTTAAAATAGCTAGGAGAGAAGACTTGAAATGTTCCCAGCACTTAGAAATGAGAAATATTCGAGGTGATGGATACCCCAGTCAAGGTAACAAAATAGCCCATATACCTCATAAATATGTAAACTATTATATATCGATTTTTTAAAAAGTATAGCAGTTTGTTACAAAAATTAGCTGGGCACGGTGGCAGGCGCCTGTAGTCCCAGCTACTCAGGAGGCTGAGGCAGGAGAATCGCTTGAACCCAGGAGGCAGAGGTTGCTGCAGTGAGCTGAGATCATGCCACTGCACTCCAGTCTGGGTGACAGAACAAGACTCTTAAAAAAAAAAAAAAGTATAGCAATTTGGTATTAAACTGGAAGGACCAAAGGACCTAACAAATAATCTTTAAACCAGTCAATGCCCTATGTAACTTGTTTACCAATAAATTGGACAGAACAGATGGAACTTTAGTGGATACAGGTGGTTTATTTTTAAATGAGGAGGGAATACAAATTCCCCAGGAGATAACCTCTTTCTCTAAGAACATAAAGTTTTATGGAGGAGACAGAACATTCTCATATGAAAAATACCTAAGAATATATGAAACTAATATATGTAATAGGAAGCTATCACATATATTAATGGTAACTTAGTTGTTCAGTTTTTAGTTACTGCTGAACATCTTGACTATTTAAACAAATCACTATTTTTTCCCTAACCTTGTCCAGATTTCTAAAACTCAGTTACTCTCCTAACCAGTCTACTTAAGTGAATATATTTTTCCAGTCATCAAGACTAAGATTCAGTATAATGGAGTCATCTTTGTCTTTCACCCTTCCCTTTCCTTATGAGTGTCCATTTCTACTTATTTAGGCCTTCAATGCATATTACACCTTAAATTGTATAACAGTTTATACATTTTAAAAGATTTTCATCATTATGTAATCACTCTGAGTTAAGCAGAAGTGATTAACATTTCATCACTCAAGTATTTATTGAGGGCCTACAAGGTCACTACAAGGTGAGTGACATATAAATAAGGATGCAGAATCAGGCAGGTCAAATGACTTGCCCAAGGTGACAGGATCAGTGATTATTACCAGTCTTATGATTCTAATATCAGCATTCTTTTCATTACACTATGATGCCTCTCAACTCATATTTGGTCCATTACTGTAAATTCATAGTGGGCTTCTCTGCCTCTACTTTTCCTTCTCCAGACTATCTTGCACATCACCATTAAATTAAACACAGCTTTCATTATAATGTAGCACAATAAAGAACTTTTCAATGGTTTCCTATTGTATAGAGGAGAAAAACTTTATCTCTACTTTTTACAGGATATCTCTATTAAACTGTGATCCTCATATTCTTTTGAACATACTTTTACTTTTCTAAGAGTATGCCTTTGCTTTTAGCAGTTTAACCTTCTTTGAGTTTCAAGTCCCTAAGTAATAGTTATTACCATAGATATAGATATTTATGTACCAAGCATTATCTATAGACTACATATATGCACAACTACCTTGTGTATTTTGACTGAGGGAGTAAAGTTTTGATATTAAAAAAAAAAAAAAAAGAGTCCTCTTTGCTGGGTGAGGTGCCTCATGCCTGTAATACCATTGCTTTGGGATGCCAAAGCAGGAGAATCACTTGAGACCAGGAGTTTGAGACCAGCCTGGGCAACATAGTGAGACCCTGTTTCTACCAAAACAAAAAACAAACAAACGCTGGGCATGGTGGTGCATGCCTGTAATCTCAGCTACTCAAGGAGGCTGAGGTGGGAGAATCAATTGAGGCCAGTTCAAAGTTGCAGTGAGCTATGATGAGGCCAGTGCACTCTAGCCTGAGTGACAGAAAGCCTGTCTTAAAAAAAAAAAAAAACCTCGAGTTTCACTTCTGATAATTAAGAACTCAGTGGTTTTGATCATACTTCTGCTGTGAACAATTAAAAAAGCTAGACCAAAACCAAACAAACACCCCTGTTTAAAGGCACTTGTTAGTGACAAGTTGTATTTTCCACTATCACAACAAAGAAAAGGCAAAATATGTGGCAGGCGTCTTTAGATTTGGAGACAACAAAACATAGTACAATTGGGTAAGCTGTTCTTAGAGGCTTAACTGTAAGTGTAAGACTACCAGTTTTGGCCAGGCGCGGTGGCTTACGCCTGTAATCCCAGCACTTCGGGAGGCTGAGGTGGGTGGATCACCTGAGGTCGGGAGTTCAAGACCAGCCTGGCCAACGTGGTGAAACCCCGTCTCTACTAAAAATACAAAAATTAGCTGGAAGTGGTAGTGCATGCTTGTAATCCCAGCTACTCAGGAGGCTGAGGCAGGAGAATCGCTTGAACCTGGGAGGCAGAGGTTGCAGTGAGCCGAGATCTTGCCACTGCACTCCAGCGTGGGCAACAGAACAAGACTCCGTCTCAAAAAAAATTACCAGTTTTGAGTAGGGTAGGGCCCAGACTTAGGCTTTATGATCCTGTAGACCCAATGGTATTAGAAGTTAATGTAGGAGAGATGTTATATGAAGCCTCTGGCAAGTTTCAGTGCAATAATTACAACATAGACCCTTAAGGTTTAGGAGTAAGGCCATATCTTCCTTAGCCATGATTTTGTTTCATTTTTTTTTTTATTTGAAAAGTACCTCTTGACTTGCTACTGGTACCTGGAAGAGATGTAACACCTGACCATGGGACATCAAGTGACTGTGTGAATCAAACTGCCCATCATGAATTGTTGTTATTTGACTCATCAAACTGTACAACTGGATGAACACAGGAGCAGTGCACTACATATGGGACTGGAACCATGAATGAGCAGGTGACTCAGACTCCTATAGTACCTGCCTCTACTCCTTCAGCACTTCTCCCTCAACCCACATAAACTGTCATCATAATGAGTTCCCTCTGACCAGTTAATGGAAGAGAAAAAAGTATGGATGTTGTGGATATCCTAACATATTTCTGGCCATTGGACCCCTAGAAACCTGTGGCAAGTCCTGGAAGTTTTTCAAGGTTCATCTTGCACCTTCTAGCATGCATATGTCGTACCAAAGCATGTAGAATGCTGCCTACTTCTGCTCTTCAGTTTCATTTAATATAATTTCATTACTCTAATAAATCAGTGTGATGTTCTATGGAATAACAAGACCATCAAGGTCCCTTCATACCATATAGAGAACAGGAGAGTTGATGTAGCCTGAGACAAGACAGTAAGGACTTACTGTTATCCCTCCTATTTAAACGTAGTCTGTTTCTGATTCTCCTTAGAATGGGGGTGGGGGGACATTTCCAGATCAATATCAGATCAGTATCATGTCAACATGGGTATTAATTTCTTCCGAAGAAGATACCACACCTAGAACAGTAACCATAATTGGCATCCCTACCTAATTAAAGTTTGCAGTCCACTGTCATTCTTCACTAGCCATCTGGTTTTTATGTTGTCATTCTCTATGATGCATCTGGTGGCCACAGGAAATTTAAATGGGAATGTGGTATGAATCACCATGGCAGCATGGTGGCACTAATCTCTGCAATTCTTTTGGTTTTTCTATTTTGCTTTTTTATGTTTTGTAGAAATGCACTCTTGCCATGTTATATAGGCTGGTCTCAAACTCCTGGTGTCAAGCAATCCTCCTGCCTTGGCCCCCCTAAGTGCTGGGGTTACAGGCATGAGCCACTGTGCCTGGCCAATCTCTGCAATTTCCTCAGGGATATAGCCCTGCTTTTCCTTTACTATCTTAATGAGGAGTGGTAGAAAGCAGACCTAAGCTGCTGTGTAGCACTTTCTACCATAATAGCAATCCCTCCATTGATCAGGAAACCAAAATAAAGATTGTTGTTAAAAGATATATATTACTACTACACATCTGGGACTGGAGAAATAGCCACAGTATGGGTCCTTCTGGATCTACTGTTAGCCACAGCCAGGCCAAGATTCCATCACTTGACTTGCTTAGGTCCCCTATTCTGACCAGTTGTCCAGGGTAGAGTTTTGGGTTTCTAGTATTAGTACAAGTTAAGAGACAGTGCCTTAAGAATTCTAGCCAGCCTGGGCCGGGCGGTGGGTCACGCCTGTAATCTCAGCACTTTGGGAGGCCGAGGCGGGTGGATCACGAGGTCAGCAGATCGAGACCATCCTGGATAACATGGTGAAACCCCGTCTCTACTAAAAATACAAAAAAAATAAGCTAGGCATGGTGGCGGGCGCCTGTAGTCCCAGCTACTTGGGAGGCTGAGGCAGGAGAATGGCGTGAACCTGGGAGGCGGGGCTTGCAGTGAGCCGAGATCGTGCCACTGCACTCCAGCCTGGGCGACAGAGCAAGACTCCATCTCAAAAAAAAAAAAAAAAAAAAAAGAATTCTACCCAGCCTGGCCAATATGACGAAACCCCATCTCTACCAAAAACACAGAAACTAGCTGGGAGTGATGGTGCATGCCTGCAGTCCCAGCTATTCGGGAGGTAGAGGTTGCAGTGAGCTGAGATTATGCCACTGCACTCCAGCCTGGGTGACAACAGAGCAAGACCTTGTCTCAAAAACAAAACAAAACAAAACAAAACAAAGAATTTTGGATATTTTCCTTTCTCTAGTGAATGGTCACTGGTCCCTACGGAAAAGGCTTAGGGCAATGATTCCCCCAACATGTCTGCTCACTGGAAGTATCTGGGGAACTTGAAAAAATACTGATGCCTGGGTCTTCCCCGAGATTACTATTTAATTAGTTTGGGTTGTGGCCTGGGCTTTAGAATCCTAAGGTGTTCTAATGTACAGACAAGTTTGGGAACCCCACTGGATTAGGGAACAATTCGTTGTATACAGCTGTGATTGCATTGCCCCTTTCATCAAAGGATCCAGTCTCTTTCCATCAGTGAAGGAGTACCAAGTCTGGGAGCTAGATGAGATGCTTCAAATTTTATTACAAAACCACAAGAATTTTTCCACCTATATATGTCAAGCAGCACCTTGGTAGGTTACTTTATTACATTTCCAGGGACCTCATGATCATTTAGCCATTATCACTTTTCCCTGTGGGTCAAACTACTCTGGTTAACGTTCTCTCCTTTGACTTATTTTGGTAATTGTGCCTACTTTGTCTCTGATATTTATTTATTTATATTTTTATGTTTTTTGAGACAGAGTCTTGCTCTGTTGCCCAGGCTGAGTGCAGTGGTGTGATCTCGGCTCACTGCAACCTCCACTTCCCAGGCTCAAGCCATTCTCTTGCCTCAGCCTCCTGAGTAGCTGAGACCACAGGCATGCACCATCACACCCAGCTAATTTTTGTATTTTTACTAGAGATGGGGTTTCACCATGTTGGCCAGGCTGGTCTCGGACTCCTGGCCTCAAGTGATCTGCCTGCGTTGGCCTCCCAAAGTGCTGTGATTACAGACATGAGCCACTGTGTCTGTCTTGTCTCTGATATTTATATGCCATTATGTGGGCTCTACTGCCTTAGGATTCTAATGTTCCCACTAAGATCAGCTAACTCAGTTCCACTACAGTGTTTACCACCATCATCTCTCGCAAACAAAGACAGCCACTTCAGAGCTCCTAGGAAATAGTGGTGCTCCCATCATCATTGCATTCCTTAATGACATGGTGAAAATTAACAATGGCTAAGGAGCCTTTGTGTTTTCTCCTCTACAATATGCCCAGGAATTTCTGGCATTTTGGCCATCTTATTTATAGGCTATTACTGAATTTAAGCCTCATCCTACCAAATTATTAATGCCAAAATATTAACTCTTGATTCTTAGGTGAGTGCACCCATGCCAATAAATTTGCCATGATCTAACCTTAAATGTATTCTCATATATGCTGTCCAAGTTTCCGCTGATTAAAATGGCAAGGCCTTTAGTTCTCCTACATAGGCTTTCTCTCTCCAGAGAAGGCCTCAATTCTCTGACTAGGCTATGTTGGGATATAACTGGAGGCACTAATAGGTAGTAAGGGTAAATTCTTTATTTTATTATTTTTGGAGACAGGGAGGGTCTTGCTTTGTTCAGACTGGAGTGCAGTGGTGTGATCATGGCTCATTGCAACTTTGAACTCCTGGGCTCAAGTGATCCTCCCACCTCAACCTTCTGAGTAGCTGGGACTACAGGCGCAAACCACCATGCATGGCTAATTAAATTTTTTTTTTTTTTTAGAGACAGAGCCTTGCTGTGTTGCCTAGGCTAGTCTTGAACTCCTGGGCTCAAGCAGTCCTCCCACCTCAGCCTCCCAAAGGGCTGGGATTACAGGCATGAGCTACCATGCCTAGCCCCAGCTGGTAAATTCTGAGGAGAGCATGTATCAGCTTGTGAAGGAGCTTGCCCAAGTGCAATCACTGAAAGCCTCTATGCATAGGAGGTTGGTTTCCTCAGAAAGAGATTTAGGGGAAGACTGATGTTCAGAGTTTTCAGCTTCATTTTTCTCTGCTCAAATGTCCCTATCGTATGTCTTAGGACTCCTCTCCCCACCAATGTTCCAGCATTAGAATAGGAAAGGGGAAGAATTAAGCATGTAATTGATACTACAAATCTACCATATCTGCCCAGTGATTACAGAAGATAATCAACTCCTTCAGACCTGTAATAGAGTTCTCATGCTCCACATACAGTCATTTTCTTTTTGTTGTTGTTTATGATAGTGTCTCACTCTGTCACCCAGGCTGGAGTGCAATTGTGCAATCAAGGCTCACTGCAACCTCCACCTCCCGGGTTCAAGCGATTCTCATGCCTCAGCCTCCCAAGTAGCTAGGACTACAGGTGTGCACCACCACACCCAGCTAATTTTTGTATTTTTTCATAGAGATGGGGTTTTACCATGTTAGCCAGGCTGGTCTTGAACTCCTGGCCTCAAGTGATCTACCCACCTCAGCCTCCCAAAGTGCTGGGATTACAGGTGTGAGCCACCGCACCTGGTCACCACATACAGTCTTAATTGTAGTTTTTATGTTTTTCTTTTTCTTATGTATTTTTCTTTTCTTTTCGTTAGAGATAGGGTCCCACTCTATCACCCAGGCTGGAGTGCAGTGGCATAATCATAGCTTACGGCAGCCTCAAACTCCTAGGCTTAGACAACCCTCCTGCCTCAGCCTCCTGAGTTGCTGGGATAACAGGTGTGTGCCGCCATGCGCAGCTAATTAAAAAAAATTTTTTTTAGAGATGGGGTCTTGCAGTGTTGCCCAGGCTGGCCTCAAACTCCTGGCTTCAAGAGATCCTCCCACCGTAGCCTCCCAAATAGGGGACTACAGGTATTAGCCACCATGCCCCTTAACCCACGTATGCCTAGCGTTCCATTATTGGAACACTAAGCATGTGGGAATTATTTATAGCCTACTGCTCAAGGTCATCGCCGAGGTCTGATTTTTCACTCATGCAAAAATTCAAAAAATTGCAACCTCTAGCATAAACGGGTTAAGTACTTTCAGTTTCGGACCATAAGAAAAGCCAGATGGATCTATAATCTTTATAATTACTATGGTTATCATGGTGATACACTCCTCACCTGCTTCACTTCATTTCATGTTGTTACTGGTAATCATAATACAACTGCAAACTGGCTGGGCGCAGTGACTCCTTCCTGTAATCCCAGCACTTTGGGAGGCAAAGGCAGGAGGATCATTGGAGCTCAGGAGTTCAAGACCAGCCTGGGCAATATAGTGAGACTCTGTCTCTACAAAAAAAGAAAAATAGGCCGGGCATGGTGGCTCACACCTGTAATCCTAGCACTTTGGGAGGCCGAGGTGGGTGGGTCACCTGAGGTCAGGAGTTCAAGACCAGCCTCGCCAATGTGGTGAAACTCTGTCTCTACTAAAAATACAAAAATTAGCTGGGCGTGGTGGTGGGTGCCTGTTATCCCAGCTACTGGGGAGGCTGAGACAGGAGAATCGCATGAACCTGGGAGGCGGAGGATGCAGTGAGCCGAGATCACACCATTGCACTCAAGCCTGGGTGACAAGAGCGAAACTCCATCTCATAAATGAATAAAAAATAAATAAATAGGCTGGGTATGGTAGTGCACGCCTATAGTCCCAGCTATTTAGGAGGCTGAGGCAGGAGGATTGCTTGAGCCTAGGAGGTTGAGGCTGCAGTGAGCTATGGTCACACCACTGCACTCCATTCTGGGCAATAGAGTGAGACCTTGTCTCAAAAAAAAGTAAACTAAATATTGTAAGCCATGGATTACCTGTAGTCTGTAGTCTCTTTCCTTATAGGAACGAGGTTATTCCTGTGATTGATTTTATGTGTGCCTGTGTGTGTGTGTGTGTGTGTGTGTGTGTATCCAACCCAATCTCAAAATCTTACTTAAGGGTCCATTTCCTGTAATAACTTCTGTTGCAAATTACCATATCTTTAGAGTCTTAAGAAGAAATAGAGGACAGATTAAAAATAATTTAAGAAGGCTTGGCATGGTGGCTCATGCATGTAATCCCAGCACTTTGAGAAGCTGAGGCAAGAGGATGGCTTGAGCCCAGGAGTTTGAGACTAGCTGGGACAATATGGCAAAACCCCATTTCTACAAAAAAAAACTAGCTGGGTGTGGTGGCACACACCTGTAGTCCCAGCTACTTGGGAGGCTAAGGTAGGAGGATCGCCTGAGCCCAGGAGGTTGAGGCTGCAGTGAGCCCTGGTTGTGCCACTACACTGCAACTTGGGTGACAGAGTGAGACCCCTGTCTCAAAAAAAAAAAAAAAAAAAGATATACTGGTAAAATGTATTACATTAATAATTCTGTTTATCAAGGCACCATTACAAAAAGACTAACCACAATGTAAGAAAAGATACTGGCCACACATATATTTGACCAAGAACTCATATCCAGAATATATAAATGATTCCTAAAAATCAGTAAGAGAAAGAATGACAACCCAACAGAAATAAGGGCAAATGACTTTAACAGGCACTACAGAAAAGATCTCCAAAATGTCTCTGAAGGCCATTTTTGTCAAAAACAAAAACATCTCCAAATGTTAAGTACCATAAAATGGTGCTCAACTTCAATGGTCATCAAGTAAAAGGTTAATGTCAAAATGAGATACCACTACATTCGCATCAGAATGACCAAATTAAAAAGATTGACAATACCACGTGTTGACCACAGTGTGGAGAAAGTGAAACTTTGACACACTTGTGGAGCAGTGACGGGGGACGGGGGACAGGGATTGGGTAAAGTTTCCATAAACTTGGAAAACTGTCATTCTTTACAAAATTTGAAAATACATCAATGACTAAGCAACTTTAATCCTAAGTATATACTCAACAGAAATGTCTTCACTTGCATGTGAAGAGACATACAGAAGAATGCACCATAATTGGTTAATAGCTTTAAAGTGGAAACAGCCCACTGAAATATCAACAATAAAATGGATAAATATATTTTATCCATTTAATAGAATATAGAAGTGAATATGAACAAACGATAAACACCACAGATCATTTTCAGAAATATAATGGTGAAAATATACATTACATAATTTCATTCATGTAAGACTCAAAACTAGGCAAAAATGATGTATGGTTAGAAATTAGAAGAGTGGTTACATTTGGGGAACAGTGACAGGATAGTTACTGGGAGCTCTCATAAGAAGGTTTCTATTTCCTGGGTGCTGGATACAGGGACACTCTTTGTGATAAATCACTCATTTTTGCATATATGCTATATTTCAATTTTTTAAAAGGGTGGTCCTTAAAAGATTATGATTTAGGGTTTACCGCCTTGCCCCTCTCCATCAATTCAAATATTTCTTCCAGTTCAGATCCCACACCTTACATGAAGCCTTTCCCAACCATTTCAGCCAGAAGGAATTTCTCTTTCTTCCTGGTTTTTATGCCATGTTCTCTGGGAGGTAGTGTAATATAGTGGAAATAGTATAGGCTAAGGAACTTGGACTTTAATCTGTGTGGCAATAAAGAGCAGAAGAGTGACTCGGTCAGACTTGTATCTACCTACCACAAATTTAACCAATTTTACTTACATTTCTCTGTGAACAAATATGAAAATTTATACACATATATTAAATATAAATATATAGCTTTTATACCACGGAATACTACTCAGCCATAAAAAGAAATGAAATAATGGCATTCACAGCAACTTGGATGGAGTTGGAGACCATTATTCTAAGTGAAGTAACTCAGGAATGGAAAACCAAACATCATTATGTTCTCACTTATAAGTGGGAGCTAAGCTATGAAGATGCAAAGGCTTAAGAATGATACAGTGGACTTGGGAACTTTGTTGGGGGAGGGTGAGAGGGGGGTGAGGGATAAAAGACTACGCATTGGCTACAGTGTACATTGCTCAGGTGACAGGTGCACCAGAATCTCAGAAATCATCACTAAAGAACTTATCCATGTAACCAAAACCCACCTGTTCCCCACAAACTATTGAAATAAAAATTTAAAAATATATAAAATGTGTAATTTGTGAGATTGTTACAATATTTGCCCTCAATAAATCATGCCTACTTTGTTCATGCATCTTTGCAATGTGCTTTTGCCACTTTTCCCATCAAAGGCTTTATTTCCTTACCCCTTGAATCTAGCTATCTTTGTGACTTGCTTTGACCACAGAATGCAAATAGATGTGACTTTGTACAACTTCTTAGACTAGGTCTAGAGAAGCTTCACAGCTTCTTTTTTCACCGTTTGGAACACTGCACTGAGACCACTATGTTATAAATCTGGGAGTGAAAGACAGTGTAAAGGCAGCCACAGGAGTGAACACAGGGGAGACTAACAGAACTTTCTGGCCAAATCACAGTGTGGTGAGAGATAATAAATCATGTTGTTTTAAGCCACTGTTTTGGAATGCATGTGTAATGCAGAAGTAGATAATTTGTAGGAAACAGAGTCCCTTTTCCATTACCTAGCTCACCTATTAATTTACTCTGTTGTGGCAGAGAATACAATTATTTCCCAATGTCCTTTCTCCTCTTCTTCCTTTAATCTTAGAACCCCCATATTTTTTTTGTTTTGTTTTTGTTTTTTTTTTTTTTTTTTGAGACGGAGTCTTGCTCTGTCGCCCAGGCTGGAGTGCAATGGTGTGATCTCAGCTCACTGCAACCTCCGCTGCCTGGGTTCAAGCAATTCTCCTGTCTCAGCCTCCCAAGTAGCTGGGACTACAGGTGCACGCCACCACACCTGGCTAATTTTTTTGTATTTTTAGTAGAGACGGGGTTTCACCGTATTGGTCAGGCTGGTCTCGAACTCCTGACCCTCAGGTGATCCACCCACCTCAGCCTCCCAAAGTGCTGGGATTACAGGCGTGAGCCACCGTGCCCGGCAGAACCCCCATATGTTAGCTGGGTACATTGCTACATGGATAGTGACTATAATTTCCTAACTCTCTTGAAAGTTTGGCCATGTAAGTAGGTTTTGGCCCATGGGTCGTAAGTGGAAATGGTGGCTCCAACTTCCGTGATATGCCCTTAGAAAGAAGAGGTATACTCTTTTACTATTTCCTGTTCTCAAATGTATCATGGCAGGAGCTGGAACTACCATCTTAGGCCATGAAATAGAAGCCACACATTCACATATTGAGTAGATCAGATTAAAAAGCTAAAAGTAGCTTGAGTACCTAATATCCAGAGCTGCTCTATCAGTCCTGAACCGATTATCCTTGGACTATGAGAGAAAAAGAAATTTACATCTTATGTCATTACTATTTTGACCTGAGAGCAAGCAAACCTATAATCCCAAGTAATATGTGTTTTTCACATTCCCTCGTATATATATGTTCATGTATATATATACATCTACAAATATAAATATCCGTATGTGCACACACAAATATGTAAACATCTCTATAGGTATTGATGTATTTTGTTTTACAGATTGAGATCCTGCACTTTTCTCCATCTTTTTCTCATTTAGCAATATCTGGAAATGACAACTCATACAACTTGAATTCATTCCTTTTGATAGTTGTATAATATTTTATAGGATGCAGGAGTTGTAATTCATTCTGCTGTTTTCCTACTGATTAGCTTTCATTTTGTTACCCTTTTTTCCACTATGAATATTTTTGTGAATAGAATCTTATGTATTTTATTTCTATAGAACAGATTCCCAAGAATGGTACAGCAAGGACAAAAGATACCTGTAGCTTAAAAAATTTTAATACAGGTTGTCAGACTGTTTTACGAATAAGTTGAAAAATTTCACATTTATGCCAGCTATCTATAACAATACCCTTTTACTTGGACCCCTCACCAGCCATAGTTGCTATTGGTCATTGAACATTTTTCCCAGTCTGAAAAGATGTTTCACCTCACTTGTGACAAGAGAAATGCATAGTAAAATTTTACTGAGATTAAACATTTCTGCTTATTAGTCCCAAATACAACAGTTTGAATAACATACTCTAATAACAATGCTGTGGGGGCACTCTCATCTGTTTATACAGCACCTATGGAGAGAAATTTGGCAATATCTGTCAAAATTACACACAAACACACACATCTTTAACTTAGCAATCTCTTTTCTGTGAATGTATCCAGCAGATATCTTGAACATGTGAGACAAAATTATGTACATTATTATTCAATGATACTGTTTTTAAAAGCCGAAGACTGAAAACAATGTCCATGTCCATCATAAGGGCTAGTAAAATAAATTCTGGCATTCATGTAGTGGAATACTAAGCAGCCATTAAAAGATAAGGAATCTCATTATGGAGTTACATAAATAATTCTAAGATATATTGTAAACTAATATATGTAGGACAGTGTATATATTGTTATGTTTATTTTTAAAATGGAGAATAATATAAATTTGTATTTTTCTGTAAAATATCTGGGAAGGTACGCAAAAAACTAATAAAAGTATTAATGGGATAGGTGGTGGTGTTATGAGAAATTGGTGAACAGGAGATCACGGGAGACTGAAACTCAAAACATCTGTCTCTCTCTACACATACAGTATCTGAATGAACTATCTATTCAAAAAGGAAAGAAAAATAGCTCCTATAGAGTGAATTCAATTTCCCCTACTGTGAGTTTTATGATCCTCACTTTCATCAACTGAATAAAAGGGATAAGATCCACTTCAAAGTACTTTCTGAACACTAAATTAGAGGTGTGCTTAGCTCAGTGTCTGTCCATATTAGGCACTCAGTAAATGTTAGTTGAATTAAAAAAAAATTGTCAGTCTGTTAGACTAACTGGCATCTTATTATTTTAATTTGCATTTTCCTGATTTCTCCTGATTCTGAGCCTCTTTTCATATTTGGATTTATTATTCTCTGAATTCATATTATTTGCCCATCCATTCTTCTGTTGAATTGCTTGTTCCCTTGATGTGAATTTCTGAGTTCCCTGATTAAACCTCCTTGCAAATATTTTTCTAAATTTGTTGTGTATCTATTAATTTCGTTTAGATTTTTTTTGCAAACAAAGGTTATTTTTATATTGACAAATGTGTATATTTTTTAAGGATAATGTATATTCTGCTGTTCTTACATGAAGTATTCTATAAATGTCAACTAGATCCAGTAGATTAATGATACTACAGTTCAATTTTTACTGATTTTCTGCCTGCTGGATGAATTATTGAAAGAGAGATATTGAAGTCTCTGTGATACTGGATTTGTCTATTTCTCTTCGTGGTTCTATCAGTTTTTGCCTTACACATTTTAATGCTGTTAGGTGCATATATGTTAAAGATTGTTTTATCTTTTTGGAGAATTTACCTCTTTATACTTATGTAATGCTTCTCTCTATCCCTGACAGTTTTCCTTTTTCTGAAATCTGCTTTGTCTGACAATATAGCAACTCCAGCTTTCTTTTTATTACTTTTAGCATGGCAGATCTTTATTTACTTTTCACCTATCTATGTCTTTATATTTAAAGTGAGTTTCTTACATATGGTTCCTGAAAAAATGAAAAACTAGTAAAGGCTGTTGTCTTCCTCCCTCCAAATCAACCCTGAGTAACAACAGAAACAAGAAGGAAGCAAAAGCTTGAGGAATAAGATCAAAAACTTAAGAGGAAACCATAGTTAGTGTTAGGAGTAGGTTCTGAAATACTGTTTTGCCATGGCCCACTTTGCTTTGGGACAATCAGTGCCAAACTACTGATTGCTACAGAAATCACCAGCAACAGATCAGGCTTCCTGTAGGATTAGATAAAGGGTCTGTTGAAGTGAGTTGCCAATGAAAAAGTGGGGCTGACCAGATACTATAGAATATTGGGGCATTGACCCCTCCACTCCTTCCCTGCTGCCAGAATTTTGATAAATTATAACAGCCTTCTGCTGCTGGATTGTGGATTTCAACACAGATCCTTACTGGAGAAACAGTAGCAAAGAGAGAGCATCAGTTCTGTGGTTGCCTACAGCTCTTGCTTTCTGCTCCTTAAACTTGTGGGAAGGGATAAAAACAAGGGTCTGCCATTTTGCTCTACCTTTCTATCCATTATTAGAAGGGGTAGTAGATAACACTAGGAGAACATGGCTTGTGAACCAAAATATCTAGACACCTGAGGAGTATGATCACTATCAAACACAACAAATTCTACAACATGTACCAACAGAAGTAGAATAATAGGATATACCAATACTTTTAATAACTCAATTATTCATTCAACACAATTTGTAAAGATACAGGGTCTCACTCTGTTGCCCAAGCTGGAGCAATCATAGTTCACTTCATGCAGCCTTGAACTCTTGGGCTCAAGCAATCCTCCTGCCTCAGCCTTCTTGCTAGCTGGGATTACAGGTGTGTGCCACCACACCCACCTAATTTTTAGAATATTGTTTATAGAGACGAGGTCTTGCAACGTTTCCCAGGCTGCTTCAAACACCTGGCCTCAAGCAATCATCCTGCCTTGGCCTCCTAAAGTGCTGTGATTACAAGCATGAGCCATTGTGCCCAGTTCATTCAGCAGTTTTTTACTGAACACCTACCAAGTGTCAGGTACTAAGGATTCATCAGTCAACAAGATAGGTAAATAATTTTGTTCATGTGGGACATGGCAAGGGGGACAGAGACAAAAAGATACAAATTAACTAAATAATAAAACAATTTTGGAAGGTAATATTTACTACCAAAACAATGCAGAGTAGGTAGATTGGGACTGATGAAAGGGTTGCCATTTTAAAATGAAACCCATCCTAAAATAGGAGCCACAAAGATGCAGGGTTGCGGTGAGGTTGGTAATATGTGAAGAGTGAACAAGAAACCATAAAGCCATGTGAGATTATTAGGTGTGGAAAAATATGAGCTAAAATAAGGATCATAGCTGGGCATGGTGGCTCATGCCTGTACTCCCAGCATTGTGAAAGGCCTAGGCAGGCAAATCACTTAAGGCCAGGAGTTCAAGACCAGCCTCGCTAACATGGCAAAACTCTGTCTCTACTAAAAATACAAACATTAGCCAGGCATGGTGGCGCAAGCCTGTGATCCCAGCTACTCGGAAGGCTGAGGCACCAAAAATTTCTTGAAACTGGGAGGCAGAGGCTGCAGTGAGCTGAGATTGCGCCACTGCACTCCCGTCTGGGCAACAGAGCAAGACTGTCTCAAAAATAATAATAAATAAAAAATTAAAAAATAAAGAACATCATAGATAAATAAATAGCAGGTGGATTGGATCTTATGATGCTTTTAAGATACAGAATTTTAATATTTTTGTGCAGTTAAAATCTCTAGAACTTTTCCTTTGTGCTTTCTAGTGCTTTCATGCTTTGAAAAAAAACCTTTTTATCCAGAGATATTTTTAGGTTGATAATTAAAATATTTAAAAATCATAATATTCGTATATGGAAAGAAATTCAAACAAAATAGGATACTAGAAAGTAAAAGGCCTCATCTACTGTCTCTCCTCCTTTCCTCAGAAGTTATCATTTTTCTAGGTATCCTTCCAGAAATGTTCTATGTATAATCAAATACATGTAATTTTTAAAATTTATAAATAGGATACTACACATACTTTCTACAATTTGCTTTTTTCATTCACACATATGGCCCTACTCCAGAGATTGAGGTTTTAAATATCAGGAAAAATTTTATTTAGAAGGCAAAACTACAGAGACAAAAGATAATTGGTTACCCAGGGGTATAAGGTAGGTAGGGGTAAATAGGTGGAGCATAGGGCATTTATAGGGTAATAAAATGATTATGTATGCTACTATTATGGTGGATACATGACACTATGCAGTTGTCAAAATAGATAGAACTATACAGCACAGAGTGACCCCTAATGTTAACTATGGATTTTAGTTAATAATGTAGCAGTACTGGTTCATCAGTTGTGACAAATGTACCACACTAATGCAGGATATTAATAGGAGAAATGGTGTGTGTTGGGTTAGAGGGTGACATATGGGAATCTGTATTTTCTGCCCTGTTCTTCTGTAAATTTAAAGCTATTCTTTAAAAAGTCTTTGAAAAAACTTCATTTAGAAAAACTATTCTTAAAGCTTTGTATAGAATATTTTAAAGTTGGAGGCTAGAGGTCACATATCTGGTAGACTGTTGCTATGGCCCAAACATAAAATAATAAAGGACTATACTATGGTAGCAAATAAAATTACTTTGAATAGGTTTGCTAATACCTAAGAAAATTTCACATTAGAAATTGAGTGGAATTTAAAGTTTCTAATATAAAGAAATCATGTGTCAAACATAGTGTTAATCAAAAATAGGAAAAAACAATATGCATAAAAATTATGAGAACAAAAGGAAATGTGGCTGAAAAGATGCTAATAGCCATAACATGTTGAATATGTTGTTTCTTTTTAAAGTTAACATGACACAGAGGAACCAGGAAATGCGTCTACTGCATTTAGTTTTATTTATGTTCTTAAATTGTTTATTTCCAGATTTCTGTAACATATATATATATTTTTAAATTCAATTTTATTTTGTGTGTGTGTGTGATGGAGTATCACTCCCTCACCTAGGCTGGAGTGCAGTGCTGCGATCTCAGCTTATTACAACCTCTGCCTCCCGGGTTCAAGCAATTCTTCTGCCTCAGCCTCCTGAGTAGCTAGGATTACAGGCGTGCACCACCACGCCTGGCTAATTTTTTTGTATTTAGTAGAGACAGGGTTTCACCATGTTGGCCAGGCTGATCTCGAACTCCTGACCTCGTGATCCACCTGCCTCGGCCTCCCAAAGTGCTGGGGTTACAGGCATGAGCCACCGCGCCCGGCCTGTATTTTCTTAAAAGATCAGCCATTACCAAGTTATTATTGGATGCCTTTAATCTCTTTTGTTAGTGTATCCATATTCCAATAAAAATTTATTTATAAAAACAGGCAGTGGTCTGCTCTATAGGATCTTGCACTAATAAGTTACTTTAATTCTTTAAGGTTGTCTTGAGAATTAAAACAAATAATGTACAAATAAAACACCATGATTTGGCATATAGTAAGCACTTGAAAATAGTAGTGGCTATTTTATTAAAATAGTGTGTTATCATACAGCTCAAAATGCTGATAAGATGAATCTGAAATTCAGACTTAAAAGTATTTTTATTATAGTAACAAGGTTATATTTGGGATTTTAAGTTTTGTTCTACCACCAGTGGTAGTTTAAGGCTTCTTGTATAACGGTTCTTTGTGATGTTCTTCTTGTCAGAGACACGTGTGATGAACTCTTGGGACATGTTCCACTACTTGGGGATCCTGGTATTTCCTCCTTGCTCAGTTTTCACAAGAAATAGGTTTGGCATCTCTAGGAGTATCAAATGAAGATGTTCAGAAACGACACAAGGTGTCATTTAAAGTTTAAAGTCATTTTCGACTTTAAAAAATATTCTGTTGATATCCATTAATAATGTAGTAAAAGCTTCCAAGTTACTCACTATAAAGTAATGGTTCTGGAAAGAGCATGTTAATTTAAAAAAATAACTACTTTAGGTATGATTGACATGTAAAGCTGTATATATTGTATATAATACAATTAGTTTGGGGATACATTCTAATCATTTATGATAATAACAACTTAGATCTCATACAAAAACTCGACACTTTAACTCATCTATCCTCTCCCACATTGTTATCGATGTCAAAATTTACATTTTTATATTGTGCATCAATTAACAAATTACTGTAGCTATAGTTATTTTTAATACTTTTAACTCAGAGTTAAAAATGATTTTATGTACCGCCATTACATTACAGTATTCTGAATGTAACTCTATACTTCCCTTTACCAGGGAGTTTCATACTTTCACGTTTTCATGTTGCTAATTAGCATCCTTTAGTTTCCACTTCAAGTACTTCAACTTTAGTTTCAGTTTTAGCATTTCTTGTGAGGCAGGTCTAGTGGTGATGAACTCCCTCAGCTTTTGTTTTTGTGGAAAAGTCTTCATCTTTCCTTTTCTGAATGACAGCTTTGTGAGTAAATTATTCTTAGTTGGGAGGCTTTTCTTTTCTTTCAGTATTTTGAGTATATCATCCCATTCTCTTCTGGCTTGCAAGGTTTACTGAAAAACCCGCTGAAAGTCTTATAGGAGCTCCCTTGTACATGACAAGTTGCTTTCCTCTGCTGCTTTCAAATTCTTTGTCATTAACTTTTGAAAATTTGATCATAATGTGTCTCAGTGAAAAAATTTTCATATCAGACAGGTAATGTGCCAGTGTTTTAGCAAGGTCTGAGAAAGGCACATCTTACACAATGGTATGAAAACCCAATCATCATGCTTATGAACCACAAAAAGATCAGTGAAGACATCTTTATGTTCAACCTACATGGAATTCTTTGGGAATTGTGGATCTGGATGTTCATTTTCCTCCCCAGATTTGGGCAGTTTTCTGCTATTATTTCTTTAAATAAGCAATCTGCCTCCTTTCTCTTTCTCTGCTTGCTCTACCACTTCTATAATGCGCATATTGGTTTAGAGTCCTGTAGGCTTACTTCATTATTTTTCCTTTTTGTTCCTTTGACTGGATAATATCAAATGATCTGTCTTCAAGTTCATTGATTCTTCCTTCTGCTTGATTGAATCTGCCACTGAAGCTCACTTTTGAATTTTTCAGTTCAGTTATTGTGTTCTTTAGTTTCAGAATTTGATTTGTTTTTTTTTGATATGGAGTCTCGCTCTGTCACCCAGGCTGGAGTGCAGTGGCGCGATCTCAGCTCACTGCAAGCTCCGCCTCCCGGGTTCACACCATTCTCCTGCCTCAGCCTCCCGAGTAGCTGGGACTACAGGCACCCACCACCACTCCTGGCTAATTTTTTTTGTAATTTTAGTAGAGACGGCGTTTCACCATGTTAGCCAGGATGGTCTCGCTCTCCTAACCTCATGATCCACACGCCTTGGCCTCCCAAAGCACTGGGATTACAGGCGTGAGCCACTGCGCCCAGCCAGAATTTGATTGTTTAGTGGTTTCTTTGTTGAAATTCTCATTTGTTCATGTATTGTTTTCCTGATTTCGTTTAGCTCACTGAGATTCAAGGTGAGTGTTCTGAATTCTTTATCAGGTAATTTATAGGTCTCTGTTTCTTTGGGGTCAACTGCTAGAACTTTAATTTGTTCCTTTGGTTGTCATGTTTTCTTGGTGTGTGTGTGTGTGTGTGTGTGTGTGTTCAACTGCTAGAACTTTAATTTATTCCTTTGGTTGTCATGTTTTCTTGGTGTGTGTGTGTGTGTGTATGTGTGTGTGTGTGTTCTTTTAAGCCTTGCCTTCTAACTTTGCATCTGAAGAAAGAGTCACTTCCTCCAGTCTTTACTGACTAGCTTCAGAAGGGAAAGATGTTCACCAGTCTGCCTGACTAGAGATTCTGAAGGTCTCTCAGACCTTTTCTATGATATGCCCATTCCATTCCTCTTGTTCTGTCTTGGGAGGGGAAGTCTTAGGATTGTGTGCTTTCTTTCAATCTCACAAAGCTAGACTATGTGCTGAGAACCTCCTTTTATTTTCTCTAGTGCAGTGCCTCAGAGTGTTCAAGGTTGTGTGCTTTCTTCCAATCCAGCAGGAGCCAGTTGCTGATATCTGTGTGCTATCTGCTGGGGCCTGCATACACTATCTGCAGGGGAGGTTGGGCTGCTGGCTAGTGGGTGGGTGCATGGAGTGCTGGGTGTGCTTGTCAGTTGAGGGGTTCTGCAGGTGAAGTGTCCTGTAGGGCTCATGGGTGAGCCTATGGTGGAGTCTGCAAGCCAGTTAAGAGACTCCACATCTAGCTCTGAAGAATCATGTGTTGGTTGCTATAAGCCTCTGCTTCTTTTCCCTTCTCCTAGATATTCCTAGACTCTTCATCTGTGAAGAGTCCCTCAGTATTCTGGATAGGGAAAAACAGAAGTGAGCCTTTTGGGCGGCAACACGCAAGGCTAGGGAAGCTGGGCACTCACTTGACTCTTACTTTCCTTCCTGGGAGAACTCATGGGCCAAAAGGGCCTCTCTTGGCACTGAACTCTGCTGCCTTGGAGGAGAAGGATGTAGGTAAAGTGAAACTGTTTTTCTTACCCTCTTCAATGTGTCTATTCTTGAGTTTTTCATTCTACTGGGGTGCTGGAACCTCTTAGCAGGTCTTCCAGGCTCCCAAAATGGTATTTGGTATTTCTGCAGGGGTTTGAGGGCTGGAACCTACTAATCCACCAACTTGCTGATGTCAGTCAGGGTGCCTTTAATCTGAATAGTATTATTTCACACAGAATGCTATCTCTGAGTTTAGTAGCTCAGAGGCAAAATATAAACAGTTAAATAAAGTAACATTATTAAATCTCACATTTATTCTGTGCACAACTACAATATCGCAAAGCATTATGCAGGTTCCTTCTTCATGCCTAGTTCATCAGTGCTTGGAGTAGCTAGTTCCATAAACTTCTGAGGTAATAAGAATCTGCCTTGTTATTTTATTATTTAATGACTATATTTGCAGATTACAGTAACCATGGAATTTCTAAGGCAAAAAAGATGGCTTCCAAAATAGCAAAAGAAACTTCAAAGATCTATGGAATTAAGCTTTTAATTATGCAATATGCATATATAATTATGTATATCATATATTTGCTTTGTAACCATAATCTTTTGTCTAGTCAATGACTGCAAAAGTGGTATGTCAGTGTACACTTATAGAATTATAGAAAAGAAAAGCTTTCTTCAGAGCTCACTCTATTCTATCATGTGTTTGCTTGTTTATTTATTTATTATGGATTGACTGACAGGGTCTCACTCTGTTGCTCAGGCTGGGGTGCAGAGGCATAATCATACCTCACTGTAACCTTAAACTCCTGGCCTGAGGTGATCCTCCCACCTTGGCTATATAGATAATTCTATATACTGTTAGTTTTTAGTACCACAAAGTGTTATGGAAGGTGATTTCAAAATAGTTTCGCCATGTTATTGATTTATAGATCCCAGTTTTGTTTCTTTAGTTTTCCATTTATTTCTAGTTTGCTGGACTTCCTCTTAAAACTGTGGGGTTAAGGCAAGGCAGTTCCAAATGTAGTTCCTCATACACAAAGGGGAAGTAAGAACACCAAACACCAAAATCAAAATGTTCTAATAAAAAAAGTTTATCTCTTTAAAATGTTGAATAGACAGATTTAATAATAATTCTTTTTTTAAAAAAATTGATTAGTTTCTCATATGATAATCATTATTTTAACCCCAACCTATAGTCCACTGTAAGTATCCTTTTAATTTGTTAAAGCATATTAGTTGTTCCATTAATTTCATCTACTTTTCCAATCCATCAATCTGTGATTCCTTTTACCTTTCTCTTATTTTGGGTTTCTTATACCTTGATCAAATGTCCTACTTTTTCTTAGTTTATTCCTCATTTAGGTGGAACACATCCTCTATTAGCTTTCTGAGAAGAGAATGCGTAGATTGTGTATTTTTTAAACCTTTTAGGTTTGAAAATGAGTTTATTGTAGTTTCACAATGGGTTCTTGGTTTGGATTGGTATAGAATTCTAAATTATAGGTAGTTTTTCTTCAGATATTTTAAGAATTGCCCTTTAACTACCAGAGCTACTGTTAAGAAGTCCAGTACATTTAACTTTTGTAGTATGTGTCTCAGTCTGTTTGGGTTGCTATAAAGGAATACCTGAGGTTGGGTCATTTATTTAAATAAGAGGTTTATTTGGTTCATGGTTCTGCAGGCTGTACAAGAAGCATGATGCCAGTATCTGCTTCTTGTGAAATCTTCAGACTGCTTACACTGAGGGCAGAAGGCAAGAGGAACCCATGAACACACAGTTCACATGGTGAGAGAGAAAGGCCAGAAGTGAGGGGTATGGGTATGCCCAGGCTTCTTTGTTTTTTTGTTTTTTTGTTTTTTTTTCTTTTTTTGAGACAGAGTCTCACTCTGTGGCCCATGCTGGAGTGCAGTGGCACAATCTTGGCTCATAGCAACCTCCGTCTTCCAGGTTCAAGCGATTCTCCTGCCTCAGCCTCCCAAGTAGCTGGAATTACAGGTGTGTGCCACCACACCCAGCTAATTTTTGTATTTTTAGTAGAAATGGGGTTTCACTATGTTGGCCAGTCTGGTCTCGAACTCCTGACGTCAGGTGAGCCACCCACCTTGGCCTCCCAAAGTGCCGGGATTACAGGCGTGAGCCACCGAGCCTGGCCCCAGGCTCTTTTTAACAACTACCTCTCACAGGAGCGAACAGAGTAAGAACTAATTATCACAAGGACTATACCAAACCATTCAGGAGGGAACCACCCCTATGACCCAAACACCTCCCACTAGGCCCTACCAACAACATTGGGGATCAAATTTCTTTTTCTTTTTTGAGACAGTCTCACTCTGTGACCCAGGCTGGTTGCAGTGGTACAATCTCAGCTCACTGCAACCTCCATCTCCCGGGTTCAAGTGATTCTCATGCCTCAGCCACCTGAGTAGCTGGGGTTACAGGTATGTGCTACCACACCTGGCTAATTTTTGTATTTTTAGTAGAGATGGGGTTTCACCATGTTGGCCAGGCTGGTCTTGAACTCCTGGTCTCAAGTGATCTGCCCGGCTCAGCCTCCCAAAATGCTGGGATTACAGACGTGGGTCACCGTGCCCAGCTGGGATCAAATTTCAATATGAGACTTGGAGGGGTCAAACAAACCACATCTAGAGAAAGAGCTCCAGAAATCTGCATGGGGTTCCTTAAGCATTTTATATTAATAACAATCTTACATACTCAATAGCCATGTTATTAGTATTGACACATTACATAATTACATTGATCATGTAGATCTAGACCAACCACTGTGAAAAAAACAAGGTGCAGCTAATAATAAAAAAGATGAGTTGATAATGAGGTAAAAAAAAAATGATGAAGATGAAATATCACACTAACTATGCATGTATATGTGCCAGGTACTGTTTTAATTGCTATCTATGTCTTAATTCAGTGAATATACACAACACAACCTTAAGATGTAGGTATTACCTACATTTTTACAGGTTATATAATTTATCCTAGTAGAATCAGAATTGTAGTCCAAACAGTGTGGCTCCAAGAGTCTACAGTCTTAACTATAATGCTGTATGTAATTCCTTGCAGTAAGTAGACAGTAGTAGTATTTTGTTATATTGTTATTAAACGCCCTTTCTTGACCAAATAAAAAATTGGCAAACCTATCTTGACTTCCCAATTTAAAAATTTATTGGCTGATGAAATCTAAAAGCCTGGAAATCATCAATTTATAGGGCCAGTAAAGAACAAAAAAAATTAAAATTTGAGAAGTAACTGATGGAGCAAGGTCTTAAAGGGATTCAGCTCTAGAATACAGGGAGCAGTTAGATTTGGAGAACAGAACAAAAGCTAAATATAGAAGGGATTATGACCAAGTAGAGATGATGGTGAGAAAAGCTTCTCTAGTAACTAAAAATCAAGGTCATCTGAGCTCAAAATAAGGCTGGTAATGTTAATAGAAGACATAATTATTAATATAGAATAGTGAAGATTTGAACAACTTTTGTCAGGAATGAGAAAAATAAATAAATCCAGGAATGGGCTGACAGAGCAGAAAAAGACAGGGTTTCAAAACTAAATCAAAGAATGTTTAGTGGCAGTAAAAATGTACCAGAATGTGAGAATGTGGTCACCAGTAAAATTGCTGAATTTAAGGTCTGAAAGCCAGAGTAAAGGGTCATTCATTGATGGTAAAGATGATAATGATAATAACCATTCATTGAGTATATTACAAAATTAATTGTATCTAGTCATAACCACTGGTATCACCATATCAAAGAGAAGAAAACTGAGGCCCTAATTAATTTTCAGTAAAAAGTTAAGTTTTTCATACAACTTGACAAGAGGACTCTGAAATTCATAGAGTAGTAAAAAGGCCAGGCATTCACAATGCAATTTGAAGAAAACAGGTGGGGAAGCTTATCTTGCTAGATATTAACACTTACTTACATAGTTGTAGCAATTATGACAGTATGGTATTGTTATAGAGGTTATACAAATACAGCAATGGAAGAGAATAAGCAACCCAGGATGTGTGGAAACCTGATTTGAGATAAGTGACATTACAAACCACAAAAAGAAGTTTAACTCTTCAATAAATGGTGCTAGAACATAGTTGTTTGTATGTAAAATAATAACAAATGAGAGTAGATCCCTTTTTCATGCACAAAAAGTAAGTACTGGGTTGAGTAAAGCCCTAATATGAAGAATATAAGTTTAAAACTTTTAGCAAAAACACAGGTGAATACCTTTGTGATTTAGGGGTAGAAAAAGATTTCTTAAACAAGGCTCCCAGAACACAAATTGTAAAGAAAAAGATGAATAAATTTGACTACACCCAAACCAAATTTCAGTATAAAAACAGACATACACGGCCAGGCACGGTGGCTCACGCCTGTAATCCCAGCACTTTGGGAGGCAGAGGCAGGTGGATCATGAGGTCAGGAGTTCAAGACCAGCCTGACAAATATGGTGAAACCTCGTCTCTACTAAAAATACAAAAATTAGCCGGGAGTGGTGGCGGGCGCCTGTAGTCCCAGCTACATGGAAGGCTGAGGCAGGAGAATCACTTGAACCTGGGAGGCAGAGGTTGTAGTGAGCTGAGATCGCGCCACTGCACTCCAGCCTGGGCAACAGAGACTCTGTCTCAACCAAAAAAAAAAAAAAAAAAAGACATATACTAGGAGAAGATAAGCAACAGGAAAAGATAAGCAACCAATGTAACCAACAAGGTAATATTTTCCAGAAAACATGTACCAGTGAAACTGATGAACAAACCAGTAGCACAGTGGGCAAAGATGTCAAGAGCAGACTAGTAGGCATTTGGAATTAGACTCCTAGAATTAAGATTAGCCTAAAGAAATCTGGGCTGGAAATAGAGATTTGGGCTATATCTTAATGATCATATTTGAATTTGGGGCACTGGATGACCTAATGGGAAAAAAACATGAAAGAAATAAAAGTCTTGGGCCTAGCTAGGACAGGCAGAAGATGAGTGATCCAAGCTTAAGTGCTTGAAAGTAAATAATGACTCCTTTAACTGTATTTACATATTTACTTTATCTTGAGTTTTCTGACCACAGTTTCTTTATGTCTTTTAAAGATGGAGTCTAAAAACACTATCGCATAAGGTGGTCAGATAAGCCTATTACATCTATTTAGAGCAATATTATCTTTAGACCATGTTTCATGTGCAGCCAAGAAGGCAGGGTTGTGGAAATGAAATACAAATATAAATGAAAACAGGATTTAAATTTTAAGTAAAGGGAATTTACGAAAATATTCCTTTTAAGTGGATAATAAGGATTTTTAAATTGGTGGAGTTAGGAATTATTTCCTATTACACATTCGCATAGCTCATGTAATGCATCAGAATACCTAATATATGATCCACACCTTTTCTCTGAATTTCAAGGCCTCCCAAAAAAGTTTTATCCATATAGACTTGCATTCACTACATTTTTTCTACTTGAAAATAGCAAACCAGCTATTCACATAAACTGCTAAGAGGAAGTAAGCCAACCATAAAAATTACATACTGTAAAATTACTTATATGTGAGGGTCAAAAACATGCACAGCAATACAGAATAGTAGTAATGGTGGTGGATGTGGTTGGAAGGGTCGCTTTTTAAAAACACCTCTATTGAACATTCTGTATATTGATGTGGGTGGTGGTTACCTGGAACTGTACATTTGGCATTTGAGCATTTTACTATATCTTTAAATTGAGGTATGTATTTTTTAATTCTTTAAAGAAAAACTGCTTGGAGGTCTTATTCTTAATGCACAACAATCACAAACATTAAATTTATACAGTCCAGAGAATGTAAAGTTGCTTTAAAAAAATTCTTTCCTTTTCTCACTTTAAAATACCAAGGGGAAAAATTAAACTCAACACAGCACGTCTTGCCCTTGTCAAGATGACAGATCCTCTAAGAGAAGAAACGAATAGGTAATGGCCTTTTCCAGATTTTCTTTTCCTAATGTACCCCACTTCCAACCTACCCCTACCTCAACTAGGGTATCTAGTTGTACCCAAGGGTGCTTCTACATTAGATCCACAGAGATTAAAGATAACAGTTAACAGAATAGTCCAGAGGACAAGGATATTCAAGTTCCATCATCTTCAGGATAAAAAAGCTCCAGGGTTTACCTCCAAACTCTCTCTAAAGGAAATCCCATCAACCTTTTAAACATCACTTTGTATACACCATCTTCTGTACTGCCCTAGCTCAAAAACATGAACCTGTATCTAAACGTGTTTGTAGAATTTCCATTGTAAATTTTACTTTAACAATTTTGAACAATTATAATGATAGAAAATTATTTAATCTAGATTTTGGTCAACTCTATTACTGATATTCTTTTTTAGTCAAGGACAATCACAAACACTAAACTTATACAGTCCAGAGAATGAAAGATTGCTTTAAAAAATTCCTTCCTTTTCTCACTGTAAAATAAAAATACCAAGGGGAAAAATGGAAAGTATTTATTATAACTGGCTGTTACACTGTCATACACAATGAAATACTGGACCATTAGCAGTTCATTATTATATGTTGTTAAGTGTAGAACTGTAAATAATGAGGCATATTATTAAGATATCACACACATTATCCAATCAGCAAGTGCACAACTTCGGACATTTTGACTTCAGCCAAAATATGAAACAAAGTCATAGCAAGAAAGTTATTTCAAGGGACTGAAATTTTCTCCTCTTACCCTTCAAATCTTTTAGAGATATTAATAAAAACAACTATCCAGCCTGGGCGATATAATGGGACTCCATCTACATACACACAAAAATTTTTAAAATTCGTTGGGTGTGGCAACACATGCCTGTAAACCCAGCTACTTGGAAGGCTGAGGCAGAAGGATCCCTTAAGCCGGAGTTAGAGTCTGCGGTGAGCTATGATCTGACCACTGCACTACAGCCTGGGCGATAGAGCGAAACCTTGTAACAACAACAACAACAAAAGTAAAACCTTCAAGATCAAGCTTGCCCAACAGGATGGCTTTGAATGCCACTCAATGCAAATCTGTAAACTTTCTTAAAACTTTATGAAAAAAAAATTTTTTTTTAGCTCATTAGCTACCATTAGTGTTAGTGTATTTATGTGTGGCCCAAGACAATTCTTCTTCCAGTGTGGCCTAGGGAAGCCATAAGGAACCCCTGCGCTAGACTTCAGCAGAAGCCTTGTAACATAAAGAAAACCATACATAAGGCTTTAGATTCTTTTTTTTTTTTTTTTTTTTTTGTGACGGAGTCTTGCTCTGTCGCCCAGGCTAGAGTGCAGTGGCACATTCTCGGCTCACTGCAACCTCCGCCTCCCTGGTTCAAGCGATTCTCCTGCCTCAGTCTCCCGAGTAGCTGGGACAGGCACCTGCCACCGCGCCCGGCTAATTTTTGTATTTTTAGTAGAGACGGGGTTTCACCATCTTGACCTGGCTGGCCTCGAACTCCTGACCTCGTGATCCACCCGCCTCGGCCTCCCTAAGTGCGGGGATTACTGACGTGAGCCACCGCGCCCGGCCAGCTTTGGATTCTTTTACCACTTTCCCGAAGGAAAAGGAACTGAAAATATCTAAGGAAGGACTACTACGAATCTTCTCTGAGTGGCAAAAACCAGAGGTTTTTGGAGCTAGGACTGCAGTTAAGTTGCCAAGGGGCAGAGATGTAAACAGTTCCTGGTTTAGTTAAAATATTTTAATTTTTATTTTTTTAAGCCTGGCCTTTTGGGTGAAGGAGTAAAATTAGGCACTGGGGTCTGGGTAGGGGGAGGATACTCATGGGCGAGTATGCAACCCTAGGGCCACAGCACCCAAACTGTAGGGGAAGAGGCGGGGCGAGAGGGGACGAAGTAGAGACAGCAAGAGAGACTCACTTTTGAAAGGCACTTTCGGTTAGAAAGCATTCTCACATGCTTATCTCATCGCACACAGTATCCTTTCTGCTGGTCTCCAGCATCTACAGACGTTAAAGGCCCAACAGGAGGGCCACCTTCACACGAGATTCCGAGGAGGGCCTCGCTACCCGCCAGTTCCCGCGCCTCGGCAGTCCGCCGCGAGCGTACGTCACTCGCCCGCCGCCAATCGGCGCCCGGCAGGTCACCTCTCCTCCCAGGGCCCGCCGCCCCGCCCGCCGCCCAGGCCGAGGCCGCCAGTGCCCGCCGGCCGCTTCCGCTCTCGGCGCAGGCGCTGCAGCTTGGCCAGAGCGGAGGGGGCTCGGGAGAAGAGTGGACGCCGCTGGCCAGGATGGTGCTGGAGAGCGTGGCCCGTATCGTGAAGGTGCAGCTCCCTGCATACCTGAAGCGGCTCCCAGTCCCTGAAAGCATTACCGGGTTCGCTAGGCTCACAGGTAATCCTCCCCCATCAGCCAGTCCCCATCCTTGCACGTTCGCCAAGCGGGGGAAGGAGGCGTAAAAATCCTAGGGCCAAGGGGCGGGACGGAGCTCGGCGCCTGGCACGTGATCCCCGCGCGCAGAGGAAGGTGGGCGCGCGCCGGCGCAGCTGCCTGGGGAAAGCCTGTGAGGCAGCCTCCGGGTGCTTGATGCCCCAGGGTCTTTTGTCCTCGGAGTTGTCTCCGGTGTCATTCCGTGGCAAGATACCAGGTTTTTGCAGAGAAGGTGCTGAGTTGGGAACAGGCCAGTCTCTTTCATCTCCTGTCCTGCTCATCGCTCTCTGTAGCGTACTTGTTTATTTTAAAGCGGGCTAAGTCGTCGTTATCTAAGGCCTCATGTAACAGGCAGCCCCAGCTACCGGCTGGGTTGTACCCTCAGCATGTGGGTGGGAGTGTGTGGGAGAGAAATATAGACTTACACGTAACACGTATATGACCGTTTTATTTAGTAACGAAATTAGGAGATAACCTCCATTCCCTCAGGTTAGAATTGACCTATCATAGGTGGCATTTGAGGTCATCTCCGTTTCTACGGTCCCGGGGCCTGCTGCGGTAACTTAAGTTGGAAGAAAGATACCTTACCCAAGAAAGTATTCGAAGGCCGGTATGAGGAGTGAAATCTTAGAAAATGAAATTTAGTGAATATATGTAACGTTCTATACTCAAGGACCCTCACTTAACCCACACAACTCATGAGGATTTCACATCTAAAGGATGAAAATCTCCAGAATGCAGTCAACACTTGGGAGATTGTGTTGAGTTATGAGCATTTCATTGTAAGGGGGATATTTCTAAACGGAACTCAGACCGAGTAGGATGGTGAAGGAATCAGCAAGTATTGAACTCCTATGTCCTAGGTTATCAGGGAGTGCAAACATGAATTAAGATAATTCTGAGGTAAATAGGGTTGCTTCGCCGGGAACGTTCTAAAGATCTGTAGTACCTGACCTAAAATACAGCAATCGCACAGCTGTCTGGTAGAAGAAATATAAGATTTGTGTAGACTAAAATATAGAACTGATAACAAATTAACCAAATGAGTGAAGGTTATTGGGAGGTGAATTTCAGTCTAAGGAAGATTTTTTTTTTAATTAAAGAATGCTTTCCCCAAACAAATGTGGTGCTTCAGTGATAGCCCCTCTCAAAGATGAAAAAAACAAACAAAAAGACTCTGGTGGTGGGTGGTCGATAGATTTAGAAGGGATAAACTAGATGACAATTAAATTCTCTTCCAAATCTAGAGATTCATTGAATTATGGTCAGACAGACGCTCTGTTGAGTGGATTGTGAGATTTTAATATTTTTTAAATATTAAGAGTTTTAGTAGAAAACATGCAATTGAATAGAAAGCATGGTAACAATAATAAACATTAAAAAGGAACATTAAACATCAGAAGCAATGCAAAAGTAAAATAAAATGAAAAACGTTTCACATCAAGTGTTTATAAACATCAGATCTTTTGATCCTACCAGTTTACTCTGACAGAATTGCAGCAATTCCATAAAATTTTGGCTTTCCCCACTTCTTTTACTTAAGTACTTTACATATTTTAATATAATCCTCATTTTTTCCCTAACAACTAAATACTTATTTTAGTTTTAACATCACAATGGGCCTAACCATTCATTCCCTTACAACTGGAAATTAGAAATGTTTCTATTTTTTAAAATTCATTATGTAATAGTTCATTGGCAAGTAAGCAAATACCAGTTGTCATATTTCTCCCTTTTGGATGTCTTCACTTAAATAGCAATACCAGGCCAAAACGGTATGATCATATTGTGACTTTTGTACCCTTTTGTCATTTTGACATTTGTACCTTCTTACTAATTTGCATAAGTTAACTGTTGAGGAATTTTTAACAGTCAAGAAAGGAAAATGTCCAATGAATTACGTATGTTTTTTCCAGATGGTGGCTGCATTTGTATTAGTTTCGATTCTCTGTAAATCAAGTATAATTGAAGAAAATTAGAAAGTATGAAACTAGATTTAATGGCTAGATTTTAGAAGTATGCTTTCTTTTCTTGAGGATCCCTAGTGTCAACAAATATTTAATTCCTATTAAAGACATTAAGAAAACTCAACCAAAACCTTTTCCCTCTTAAATCAAGAATATATAGTAACTTCCTCTTAAAAGTTGTTAAATATTTAATATGAAGACTGATTCTCAGAAATAATGACCATTCTGAGAAGTATTTTAATAACATACATTTAACTTAAGTCCCATTACAGTGTGGCTATAGTTAATAGTTCTCATTTTATTGCTGGTTTATTTAGGAAACATGAACATGCTTGTAATAACTGGTTTATGAAAAACATGAGATAGCCCTTTTTGGATTGGACAAAACAATTGCAGGGTTTATTTTGGAGTACTATAGAAGAAAAATTTCAGTGGCTATTTTCCACTCTCGGTCTCCCATTCTGAATAGATTGTAACAGTTAATGACATTTGGCTTTCTTAAATGAGTTACTTGTAGAATCCATAATGTACACTTTTGTTAAAATAAAAACCTGGAAGACAACTTTTTAGCAATTGTTTAAAATGTCTAGGAGACCAAAAAATATTTCCATTTTCTTCTATGAAAATTAGAGCAAAAAAAATACAGTTCACATTATTATTGCCTACATTTCCTTCCCTATTTAAATCTAGCTGTTTTTTAAAGCTATTGACTCTCTTATGATGACTCTGCATTCTTAGAAACCACATGGAGATCTTTAATGACCATATGCTAGTTAAGTACAGGCAGTTCTTACCTATCAGAAACAACTTAACTATGTTTGTTTATGTCACATTTTCAAGAGTGAGGCGTTCAAGATAAATTACTGTGATTAGCTAATTTATGTTTAACTTAGGTTTTTGTTTTGTTTTGTTTTTTGAGAGGGAGTCTCTTTTGCCCACACTGGAGTGCAGTGTCGGCTCACTGCAACCTCTGCCTCCTGGGTTCAAGCGATGCTTATGCCTCAGCCTCCTAAGTAGCCGGGACTACAGGCATGTGCCACCATGCCTGGCTAATTTTTTGTATTTTTAGTAGAGACGGAGTTTCACCATGTTGGCCAGTCTGGTCTTGAACTCCTGACCTCAGGTAATCCATCTGCCTCGGCCGCCCAAAGTGCTGGGATTACAGGTGTGAGCCACTGCGCCCAGCCCTACCTTAGGTTTTAAGTGGTAATAGTAAACTCATGCATTGAAAATATTTTATCTTTTCTACAGTTAAGAAATAGAAATAATTTCTGTGTTTAGCTACAAATGATAAATGAGAAAATATGTTATAAAATAACCAGCAACCAAGCTGCCAGTATTATTTTTATGGTATCATAAGATGATATGGCTATATTATATGTAGATGTTTGAAAATTTGAAATGGAAAAATTCTGTTCTAGTTCTGTGGAATGTAATTCCTCATTAAGATCGGAGTTTGTCTATGTCATTTTTATGTCATTTTATGTCATTTTTAGCTATTATTAAAAAATGTTTTAATAATAGTATTTATATGTCATAAGGAATAGGTGTCATAGCTAGCCTGTGTCACTATATATAATAAAAGGTTAAACCTAATTTTGTTTCCCAAAGAAGATACTTCGTTTTGACAGTGTCTAAACTTTCAGAAAATTTATGCTAAAATTGGTAGCTACTGTATTATTCCGTTTTCATACTGCTATAAAGAACTACGTAAGACTGGGTAATTTATAAAGGAAAGAGGTTTAATCCACTCACAGTTCAGCATGGCTGGGGAGGCCTTAGGAAACGTACAATCATGGCGGAAGGCGAAGGGGAAACAAGGCACCTTCTTCACATCATGGCAGGAAGAAGTGCCGAGCAAAGGAGGAAGAGCCCCTTATAAAACCATCAGATATCATGAGAACTCACTCACTATCACCAGAATAGCATGGGGGATACCACACCCATAATCCAATTACCTCTACCTGGTCTTTCCCTTGACACGGGATTATGGGGATTATAATTCAAGATGAGATTTCAGTGGGGACACAAAGCCTGACCAAATCAGCTATTCAAGTTGCTTTGAAATTTTCTTTTCTGACTAGATTTTGGTTTTCTTTTGTGAGAAAGGGTTTCACTCTGTTGCCCAGGCTGGAGTGCAGGTTTCATGATCTCTACCCACTCATTGCAGCCTTGACTTCACAAGCTCAAGCCATCCTCCCACCTCAACCTCTTGAGTAGCTGGTACTACAGGTGCACGCTACCACACCTGGCTCATTTTTTTGTATCTTATTTTAGAGACGGGGTTTTGCCATGTTGCCCAGGCTGGTCTTGAGCTCCTGAGCTCAAGCTATCCACTCACCTCAGCCTCCCAAAGTGCTGAAATTACAGGTGTGAGCCACTGTGAGTGGCCTAGATTTTGTTTCTCTGATGGTGCTGGTTCTTTCCTTCTTCCTTTTTGGTCCTGTTATTTATCTTAATAGTGGGATACGTGGAAGGCTGAGGCAAGAGAATTGCTTGAGTCGTGGCACTACATTCCAGCCTAGGCAGCAGAGCGAAACCATCTCAAAAAAAAAAAAAAAAAAAGGGATGTAAAAGTCAATATGAATATTAGGTCCTTGCTCAGTATTGAGCTCGATAAGAAGATGAACAACTCACATTTAAAAATTGGCAAAACAGGCCAGGTACGGTGTGGCTCATGCCTTTAATCCCACAGCTTTGGAAGGCTGAGGCGGGCAGATCACTTGAGGTTGGGAGTACGAGACTAGCCTGGCCAACATGGTGAAACCCCGTCTCTACTAAAAATGCAAAAATTAGCCGGGTGTGGTAGTGCACACTTGTATTCTCAGCTACTCAGGAGGCCAAGGCAGGAGAATCGCTTGAACCCAGGAGGCAGAGGTCACAGTGAGCTGAGATCGTGCCACTGCACTCCAGCCTGGGCAACAGAGTAAGACTCTGTCTTCAAAAAAAAAAAAAAAATTGGCAAAACAGAAAAATGAACAAAATCTTATCCTTTGCAGCAATATGGATGCAGCTGGAGACCATTATCCTAAGGAGATTAACACAGAAACAGAAAACCAAATAACACATATTCTTACAACTGGGAGCTAAACATTGTGTATTCATGGACATGAAGATGGCAACAGTAGACACTGGGAACTGCTGAAGGGGAGGGAGGCAGGAGGTCAAGGGTTGAAGACTATTGGGTACTATCCTCACTACCTAGGTGAGAGGATCAGCCATATCCCAAACCTCAGCATCACACAATATACCCATATGACAAACCTGCACATTTACCTCCTCAACCTAAAATAAAAGTCGAAATTATATTAAAATATTTTAAAAAGGAAATTTGGGCACACACAAAGGGAGAACACCATGTGAAGATGGAGGCAGAGATTGGGGTGATAGACCTACAAGCTAAGGGACACCACAGCTTCTCCCTCAGATCCTCCAGAAGGAATCAACCATGCTGACACCTTGATTTTGGACTTCTCGCCACTAGAACTGTGAGTGAATACATTTCTGTTGTTTTAAGCTAAAAAAGAAAACGAAAATGCAAGCACGAACACATTGTTCTCTGCAGTTTAGGGAATCCTAGTAGAGACTACTGCTCACATTTGTTCTCTCTTCTCTGCTTTAATGGCCACTACCTTAGTTTTATCTCAAACTATTTTCTTCCAGACCATTTCCATGGATTTTCAACAGGTTGTCTTGCCTTGTCTTCTTCCACTAGCCCTCTCTGCTATTCCTGTGGCCCTCTAATCCATCTTCCATCTGATACCAGAGTGACTTCATAGGTGAACAATTTCCTAGTTAGGTTAATATTCAAATATTTCAGTGGTTTCCTATTATGCACAGGTTAGATTCTTACTTACCTGTTGAATATCAGAGTTTGTCATCATACGGCACCTGCTCAGTTCTACAGCTCCCTTTCATTAAATTCTAACAGTACTATGGTGCTTAGTTTCCCAGACACTTAATGCATGTCATATCTCCGTACCTTTGCCTATGCAGCTTCCTCTGCACGGAATGAAGCTCCTCCTCCCATATTCCCATGAACTTCTGTACTCTTCATCTTTCAGAAACCTATTTAAGTATCAAAACCTATACAGTTTTTGCTCATGCCAGTAAAGAGTGAATAACTTGTACCTCTGCGTTGCTTCTGTATGATTGCTGATAGTACACAGTATTATGATCGTCTTTTATAGGTCTGTCTTCCATACTAAATGGCAAGCTCCTTTCTAACAGGGAGTGTGTTTTATAATTTTTGTATCTTCAGTACCTGTCCCATCACCTGATACATGTGAGTGAGGTATTACAATTTTAGAAGGTGCTGAAAGTTTTTTTCTTAAATATTTTAAGTAGTCTTCCTGTATTTTAACTTACACTGTTATTATTCATAAGCCATGAACAAAAACGAATAAGTCCAGACCTTGTAGGAATTATCTCAAATGCCAGTTTATTGGAGTACAAACTCAATTAGGCTAAAACTTACTGAGGTCTTGGTTTATGTAAGTCTCTGTTAAAGGGTAGGGAGTTAGGGATTTTTTGTTTAGTTGGGGAGGAGACAAATATTTACCTAACTATATAGTTTTAAGGCAGAATGCATTAATAGTTTGAATTGTGTTCTGTAGTTTTTACTGAGTGGGTTCCTACTTCATTCGTTTCTCCCAGCAATCCTATGAAGTTAGAAGACTCTTTTCTTTGTGCCTTGAAAATTCTGTGCTCAAGTGCTTGAGCTCCTGGCTTCTCATTCGTTAGGTCTCTGCTTAAAGGTTCTTTTTTCAGAAACCTTCCCTGACCCCTTACCTAAAATTGCAGCCAACCTACTGCTTTGCCCCAGGTTAGTTTTTCTCTTATGTCATCCTTTATTTCCTTTATAACAGTTACTACAGTCTGTGATCATCTTGTTTATTTGTTCACTTGTTTATAGTCTCTGTCCTCTGAAATATATACCCTATGAGAGAAGGGACCTTATCTATTAGCCTGTATCCCCACATAGTGCAATTTGTGGAGTGTGGTAGGTACTAAGTAAATATTGTTGAACAAATGAGCTTACAGTTGTTATTCCTGCTTTACAGACAAAAGAAACCTGGTTCCAAGTATATGAAAATCTGGATTTATACCACAGATAAACTGAATTAGTTGTTTACTGAAGTCCTGTTATATGCAAATTACTAAGCACTGGTTACATAGATATAAATAAGACAGCTACTGTATTTGCATTTAGCACAGTATCTCTCCATAGTAGGTGTATTAGTCTGTTTTCACACTGCTATAAAGATAACTACTCAAGAGGCCAGGTGCTGTGGCTCATGCCTGTAATCCCAGTACTTTGAGAGGCCAAGGTGGGCAGATCACGAGGTCAGGAGATCGAGACCATCCTGGTCAACATGGTGAAACCCCATCTGTACTAAAAATACAAAAAAATTAGCTGGGTGTGGTGACGCACACCTGTAATCCCAGCTACTCAGGAGGCTGAGGCAGGAGAATCACTTGAACCCGTGAGGTGGAGATTGCAGTGAGCCAAGATCACGCCACTGCACTCCAGCATGGTGACAGAGTAAGACTCCATCTGGAAAAAAAAAAAAAAGATAATACCCAAGAATGGGTAATTTATAAAGGAAAGAGGTTTAGTTGACTCACAGTTCTGCATGGCTAGGTAGGCCTTAGGAAACTTACGGTCATGGTAGAAGGGAGCGCAGACACCTTCTTCACAAGGAGGCTGGAGAGAGAAGAGTGAGGAGTGAAAGGGCAAGAGCCCCTTATAAAACCAGATCTCATGCGAACAGCATGGGGAAAACCACTCCCATGATCCAATCACCTCCCACCAGTTTCCTCCCTCAACATGTGGATATTATGGGGATTATAAGAGGTGAGATTTGGGTGGGGACACAGAGCCAAGCCATATTATTCCACCCCTGGCTCCTCCCAAATTTCACATTCATTTTGCATTTCAAAATCAATCATGCCTTCCCAACAGTCCTCCAGAGTCTTAATTCATTTCATCATTAACTCAAAAGTCCACAGTACAGAGTCTCATCTGAAACAAGGCAAGTCCCTTCCACCTATGAGCCAGTAAAATAAAACATAAGTTAGTTCCTTTTAAGATACAATGGCAGTACAGGCATTGGGTAAATACACCTATTCCCAATGGGCAAAATTGGCCAAAACAGAAGGGCCACAGGGCCCATGCAAGTCTGAAATCCAGTGGGGCAGTCATTAAATCATAAAGCTCCAAAATGTTCTCCTTGACCCCATGTCACATCTGGAGAACACTGATGCCAGGGGTAGGCTCCCATGGCCTTGGGCAGCTCCTTCAAGGGCTGGCATCGAGTGCCTGCAGCTTTTCCAGATGCATGGTGCAAGCTGTTGTTAGATATACCATTCTGGGGTCTGGAGCAGGTAGCCGCCTTCTCATGGCTCTGCTAGGCAGTGACACAGTGGGGACTCTGTGTGAGGGCTCCAACCCCACATTTCCCCTTTGCACTGCCCTAGCAGAGGTTCTCCATGAAGGCTCCACCCCTGCAGTAGACTTCTGCCTGGACATCCAGGTGTTTCCATACATCCTTTGAAATCTAGGGTGAAGTTCCCAAACCTCAATTCTAGACTTCTATGCACCTGCAGGCCCAACACCACATGGAAGCCACCAAGGCTTGCGGCTTGCTCCCTCTGAAGCAGTGGCTCAAGCTGTATGTTGGCCCCTTTTAGCCATGGCTGGGACACAGGGCATCAAGTCCCAATACTGCACAAAGCAGCAAAGCCCTGGGCCTGGCCCACAAAACCATTTTTTCCTTCTAGGCCTCTGGGCCTGTGATGGAAGGGCCTGCTGTGAAGACCTCTGACATGTCCTGGAGACATTTTCCCCATTGTCTTGGCAATTAATATTTGGCTCCTTGTTACTTACGCAAATTTCTGCAGCCAGCTTGAATTTCTCCCCAGAAAATGGGTTTTTCTTTTTTTTGGGGGGGCGGGGGGAAGGAGGGGGACAGAGTCTCGCACTGTCACCCAAGCTGGAGTGCAGTGACACAATCTCAGCTTGCTGCAACCTCCGCCTCCTGGGTTCAAGTGATTCTCCTGCCTCAGCCTCCCGAGTAGAACTACAGGTGTGCACCACCATGCCCAGCTAATTTTGTATTTTTAGTAGAGACGGGGTTTCACCATGTTGGCCAGGACGGTCTCGATGTCTTGACCTCATGATCCGCCCGCCTCAGCCTCCCAAAGTGCTGGGATTACAGGCATGAGCCACCAGCACCCAGCTGAGTTTTTCTTTTCTGTTGCATCATCAGACTGCAAATTTTCCAAACTTTTATGCTCTGCTTCCCTTTTAAACCTAAGTTCCGATTTCAGGTCATCTCTCAAGTTTCATCAGTGTCTTGGGCAGGGGCAAAATGCCACCAGTCTGTTTGCTAAAGCATAGCAAGAGTGACCTTTGCTCCATTTCCCAGTAAGTTCCTCATCTCCAGCTGAGACCACGTCAGCCTGGATGTTATTGTCCATATCACTGTCAGCATTTTGGTCAAAACCATTCAATAAGTCTCTAGGAAGTTCCAGACTTTCCCACATCTTACTGTCTTCTGAGCCCTCCAAAGTGTTCCAACCTCTGCCAGTTACCCAGTTCCAAAATTGCTTCCACATTTTCGGGTATCTTTATAGCAGTACCCAACTCTCTGTTGTAGCAATTTACTGTATTAGCTTTCACACTGCTATAAAAGAAATAAAAACATAAAATAAAAATACTACCCCAAACTGGGTAATTTATAAAAGAAATAAGTTTAATTGACTCACAGTTACGCGTGACTATGGAGGCCTCAGGAAACTTACAATTATGGTGGAAGGGGCACCTTTTTCACGAGGCAGGAGAGAAGAGTGAAGAGCAAAGCAGGAAGAGCCCATTTTAAAACCAGATCTCATGAGAACTCACTATCAGGAGAACAGCATGGGGGAGATTGCCTTGATGATTTAATCACCAACCACCAGGTTCCTCCCTTGATGTGGGGATTATGGGATTACAATTTGAGATGAGATTTGGATGGGGACACAGAGCCAAACCATATTAGTAGATACTTAATAATTATGTAGTAAATATTTAATTTTTATAGTAATAATTATATAGTAAAAATTTGTTTAACGAGAACTTGATTTATTCTTTCAGAAAATGTTTAGTAAGCACTTAATAAAAATCAGAAAGGGGGGGGATTGATTGGAAAAGTACTACAAGAGCAAACTTTCTGGGGCAATGGAAATGTATTTTGTCTTAGGTGGTGTTTATAGGTCCATATAGTTACAAAACTCATCAAACTGAGCGCTTCACAAACACAAAGCTTGGCCAGGTGCGGTGGCTAACGCCTGTAATCTCAGCACTTTGGGAGGCTGAGGCAGGCAGATGGGAGTTTGAGACCAGCCTGGCCAACATGGTGAAACCCCATCTCTACTAAAAATACAAAAATTAGCAGGGCGTTTTGGCAGGCACCTGTAATCCTAGTGACTCAGAAGGCTGAGGCAGGAGAATCGCTTGAACCCGGGAGGCAGAGGTTGCAGTGAGCCAAGATCATGCCACTGCACTCTAGCTTGGGCGACAGAGTGAGACTCCATCTCAAAAACAAACAAACAAAAAGCACAAAGCTCAATAAACTGAACTGTAAATTAAACACTTCAAAAGTAAGTTAAATAAATTGAGCCAGACGTTATATAGACACTGGGGACACAGATGATCAGACAAATAAGGTCCCTGCCCTTGTATCTCTCTTTTTCTTTTTATTTTTTATTTTTTTTTATTTTTTTGAGATAGAGTCTCTTCTCTATCTCCGAGGCTGGAGTGCAGTGGTGAGATCTTACCTCACTGCCACTTCCACTTCCGGGATTTAAGTGATTCTCCTGCCTCAGCCTCCTGAGTAGCTGGGATTACAGGCACGTGCCACCATGCCCAGCTAATTTTCTGTATTTTTAGTAGAGTTGGGATTTCACCATGTTGGCCAGGCTGGTCATGAACTCCTGACCTCAAGTGATCTGCCCACCTCAGCCTCCCTTAGTGCTGGGATTACAGGCGTAAGCCACCAAGCCCAGCCCCCTTGTATCTCTTATATTGTGAGTGGGGAACATGATAGGTAGATGCAGCCATTAAAATTTATGTTTCCAACTGATATTAAGGAATTGGGGAAATAATATAATAATCTGACATACCATTAAGTGAAAAATGCAATATAGCCTTATTTTTTAAGCATTTACAGCCTATGTATTTACATACCAAAAAAGAGATACATTTACCAAATAAATACATAAATGTTATTTTTTATAATCCTAAGACAAAAATAAATAATATGCTGAATAAAATACATTATTTTATACAAAAATTTGCTTGGTGTGGTGGCGCACGTCCATAATCCCAGCTATTTGGGTGGCGGAGGCACAAGAATCACTTGAACCTGGGAGGCAGAGGTTGCAGTGAGCCAAGATCATGCCACTGCACTCCAGCCTGGGTGACAGAGTGAGACTATCTCATTAAAAAAAAAAATTATTTTAAATTATTTTATTTGGTCAGGCACGGTGGCTCACGCCTGTAATCCCAGCACTTTGAGAGGCCAAGGTGGGTGGATCACCTGAGGTCAGGAGCTTGAGACCAACCTGACCAACACGGTGAAACCCCATCTCTACTAAAATACAAAAATTAGCTGGGCCTGGTGGCGTGCGCCTATAATCCCAGCTACTCGGGAGGTCACTGAGGCACGAGAATCGCTTGAACCCGGGCAGTGGAGGTTGCAGTGAGCTAACACGACACTCCAGCCTGGGAAACAGAGCGAGACTCTGTCTCAAAAAAAAAAAAAAAAAAAAAAATTTTTGCACATTATTTACAGTTAGTAATATTTTCCTTTCAAAGTATCTAAAATATCTGTAATAGCTGAACATATATCAAACAGATCTATAGAGACTAGCACATTTAAAATTTTTTTTAAGTTTCTTGTTTGATTCTTCTGTATTTTATCTTTCTTCATATAAAATCAGCCTTAATTGACAGAGAAATATTCTATGTACTCATTCATATGTGGGAACTAAAAAAGTTGATCTCATGGAGATAGTCAAATGGTAGTTACCAGAGGCCAGGAAGGGTAGGGAGGGAGAGAATGAAGAGAGGTTGGTTAATGGGCACTATAGTACGGTTATATAGAAAAAGTTCTAGTATTCAATAGCATAATAGGGTGACTATTGTTATCAGTAATTTTAGTGTATATTTCAAAATAGCTAGGAGAGAAAATTTGGAATGTTCTCAATATAAATAAATGATAAATGAGGTGACGAATATCCCAGTTACACTGAGTTGATCATTGCACATCATATGCATGTATGCATATAGCAAAATATCACATGTACCCCATAAATATGTACAGTTATTATGTATCAGTACAAAAACAGCCTGAATAAATGTACTTACAGTCATTTGAATTGAGCTTTTCAAGCTGTATTGCTTTCATGTATAAAGTTTTTCAGTAGTTAAATTGTAGTTGGTTATCTTTAAAAAGTAGATTACGTTAAGACTTTGGTAAGTTATTACTTTGTTGTAGGAGGTAATAGTACCTCTCATTATTGTATTTTTAAGCATAGTGTTTTACCAAGGAATTAAGTGTTCAAAAGAATATTTTCTGAAGTGGATTTTAAAACAGTAGTAATACCATTTGTTCTTGAGGTTTGTGGGTTAAGATAGGAAATGCTATATTTAAGAGTCTAACGTTAAGGTTTTCAACCAGGCATGGTGGCTCACACCTGTAATCCCAGGACTTTGGGGGGCTGAGGCAGGCGGATCACTTGAGGTCAGGAGTTTGAGACCAGCCTGGCCAACATGGTGAAACCACATCTCTACTAAAAATACAAAAATTAGCCAGACGTTGTGGTGTGCTCCTGCAGTTTTAGTTACTTGGGAGGCTGAGGCAGGAGGATAGCTTGCACCCGGGAGGTGGAGGTGGTAGTGACCAAGAGCACACCACTGCACTCCAGCCTGGGCAATGGAAGTGAAACCCTGTCTCAAAAATAAATAAATAAGATTTTCATCTTTGCGTTCCCATTCACTCGCTTTTTGATAAATTTAAGCTCTTATGACTTCTAAAATATTGTAATATGTACAATAATACTTAATGTTATTCTACATTGAACAAACATTTAATGACTGCTATTTCGAGTTACATACTGGATGCTGGGGCCAATTGCAATCTAAGATAATTAGTCAGATAAAACAGAAGGAACTCCATATGCAAAGAACTCAAAAAGGCTGCTTACTAGACAGTAGCTTTGGCTGGCCTCAGGTACATGAAGAGACCATGTTTGTGGAAGTTGAAGCTGGAAAGGTAGCCTTGCCATTCTGTGGAGATGGCACCTTATAGAGCCAATGATCTATAGTAGCACTGTCCAGTAAAACTTTGTGGTAATGGAAATGTTCTCTGTACTGTTCAATATGGTAGTCAGTAGTCACATGTAGCTAGCTATTGAGCCTCTGAAAGGTTACCAATGTGTCTTAGAAACAGCATTTTATATTTTACTTAATTTTAATTTATTTACATGTGAATAGCCACATGTTTGTTTTGTTTTGTTTTGTTTTTGAGACAGAGTCTTGCTCTTGTCACCCAGGCTGGAGTGCAATGGCACGATCTCGGCTCACTGCAACCCCTGCCTCCTGAATTCAAGTGATTCTCCTGCCTCAGCCTCCCAAGTAGCTGGAATTACAGGCACCTGCCACCACGCCTGGATAATTTTTTGTGTTTTTATTAGAGACGGGGTTTTGCCATGTTGGCCAGGCTGGTCTTGAACTCCTAACCTCGTGATCTGCCCTCCTCAGCCTCCCAAAGTGTTGGGATTATAGGCATGAGCCACCACACCCACATGTGTATATTAACCGTGTTTTCAATTTTCTGTATTTTATTATGCTTTAATATCTTAGGAGCCTTGTTGGCTGTGGAGACAATTTAATTCCTAGAGATACTAAATAACTTGCCTGTGAGCATGCCTTTCATATGCAAACCAACCAATCCAAAGCCCATGCCCCCAACCACCTCCTTTATCTAACCCTTACACATGAAGTCAGTATTTGTCCAGTCAATATTTCTCCTGCCCTAAATCACCCCAGGGACAGGTAGGAGACGACTAGAGACCACTACTTTTGCCCAGAACCCACTGAAATTATTCAAGCTAGCCATTCCTGAACAGTTTCCTGCCTTGCCTTTTCCATGGAAACCACAATAAAGGCCTGTGCCCGTGCTTTTTCCCTTTCCTCTTTCTTCCTCCTGATCAACCCTAGTACCTCTCATGTGGCCCTGCATTGCATAGTGTATCCTCTCCTCTTGGGAACTATAAGTAATAAACTGTTATTTCAAGACAGTTTCTACAAGTCTGTTGGGTACAAATCTAAACAGTATGGCTAGTGGTGCCCATATTGAATAGCACAGATCTCATACATAGGCCTCCTTCTCCCCCCAAAAACAGTTCTGTGTTATCTCCAGAGCTTTAATTCACTCAAAGAACTTATTTGGAGTGTCTCCACTTTGGTTATGAGAATGTAACAGCCAGCATGGCAGACAAAGTTCATACTTTTACAGAGTTTTATTCTGGTAACTACAAGATTATATTCCTGAAGATTTTTGCCCGTATAGCATTGTCAAGTTATTTGGCAAAATATTTTTTTCAAAGGAGTTGCTAGTACTTCCTCACCAATCTCTATAATCTCTGAATAAAAGCTACCATTTATTGTGTCTTTTTTGCCAGCCACTCTTATAGGTGCTATCTATGAAAATGGTAGATAAATAGGTTTTTTCATTTAGATTTCTTTGGCATGATGTTATATCAAAAATAATTCCATTTTGGAAGAGTTCATATTGTCTTTCTTTCAATAGTTAAATAGTACTATTATCTCCTGAGAGTAGTTTTACCAAGATAGGCACAGATTTTAATTTTAGATCTATTGGGTTTGATTCATGATAACTGACAACAGGCTTTGGATTTAGGGTGTCCTGGACTAAACCTGCTTAGGCTACAGTTTTCTCACATGTAAAATGGGGACAATAATGATACCTACCACATATAGTTGTTTAAGCTAACATAGTGTTAAATGAGCTAGTGCCCTTATACTCTTAGCATAACCTGTTCATTTATCTTTAATGTTTATTAGCATGAGTTAGCATATTATTTTCTGTTTTTCTCTTTTCTCAACTAAGCTATTTCCACATAGTGCCTAGCAAGGTATCAGATTAGGCATTCAGTGAAGGAAGTTAACTGATAATTCTATAAGAACAGAAAAAAGCCCAGCAGAGGCAGGGTGCCAGCAGACATTTGATAAATGTATGTTGAAATGTTTATCTTGGTTTCCTGGTATTTTTGTGTCCACATGCATAGGGACTGTTTCATTTGTATCACTTATATTCCCTGTCCCCTTAAGACAGGGTAGGTATTCCAAAAGGCTTTAAATGAAGTTTATGGAATTAGATGTATCTTAAAATGAGAACATTCAACATAGAAGGTTTCAATTTGTTCTTTAAAATAGTAGCTTTTACACAAAATTTCAGTGTTCTTTAGCAACATTTACCAAAAATGTACCTTAAAGCATCAGAGGATATGTTCTCTCTGATATTATGAATCAGTGGTAAAAATTCTGCAGATATTCTGTTGTATGATTTTGACATAGTATTAAGGAGATAAAATGTTTTCTTAACTTATAAAATATACATTGAATTTTGTTTATAGTTATAGTGATCATAATTCCTAAAATAAAAATAGACAAACACAAATAGACTTGATGTAGACAATGAGATAGGATATTTGAAATGGAACCTATTTCTGAAAAGTTAGGTTTCTAGTTTCACTGGTCTCAAATTATAAATAAAGTAAGGTGGTCTTTGGTAGAGCTGGCTTTATTGTGTTATTTATTCAGAGTTTTGTGGATCCATTAAAAAGGAATTAATGTAAAAAGTAACAAAGAATAAGCTCAAGGATGAAACTAGACATGCTATTTTGAATTCTTTTCCAAGAGCACTGCAGATTCTGACAAATCTACATGTTTAGTTTCAGAATGGCTTCGGTTATTGCCTTTCCTTGGTGTACTCGCACTTCTTGGCTACCTTGCAGTTCGTCCATTCCTCCCGAAGAAGAAACAACAGAAGGATAGCTTGATTAATCTTAAAATACAAAAGGAAAATCCGAAAGTAGTGAATGAAATAAACATTGAAGATTTGTGTCTTACTAAAGCAGCTTATTGTAGGTGTTGGCGTTCTAAAACGGTAAGATGTCTGTTTATGTGTACACTAAAATTTTGCAGTGCTAGGATTGTTTCGCCTCTTAAATCCCCAGTTTTGAAGTTCTTTAAGATGAGAGAATTTTCTGTAATATTTGGTATTGAAAGACCATATTCCTAAATTGAAGTTTTCATGTCATGATAGATACTACCTACATTAGAAAAGTTGGAGCAGCAAAGAAGAATAAAAACCTAATGCCTTCGCAATGTTTGGCATTTCTGTAGAGTAACATGTATTTTAAAATACACATTCTTTGAGAGAGGACCTAAGGTTTAATGGAAAAAAGCTTTGGTGTCATAGTAAATAGTGGTCAAATATACTTGTCACAGTGTGAGTTTGGTTGGACAAGTTACTTAATTTTTAATCTCTAATCTTCAGGGTGTGTTTTAACCTGATACATCCACATTACATATCTTTGAGAAGGAGATGATATATGTAAACTGCTTTAATAATATGAGGTAGTAAATGATAGCCTCAATTATAGATGATTTTTAATGTGGGAAGGAGTTTGGAGTGATAAGTACTATAAGTAGTTGACAAAATCTGTTTCTTGTACTTGATCATAGATTATTTGAGGTTTTTAATACAGTATTGCTCATCACAGCATCCTTTGTAATAGCAAAATTTTTATAAACTAAATATCTGATAAAAAGGGAATGATCATGTTTTTAAAGGATATATAATGACATGAGATCCTGATATGAGTAAGAAAGCATATTACAGTGTGATCCCAATTTTGTTTAAAAAACGAATACACGCAGGCCAGGCGCGGTGGCTCATGCCTGTAATCCCAGCACTTTGGGAGGCCGAGGCAGGTGGATCACGAGGTCAGGGGTTCGAGAACAGCCTGACCAACATGGTGAAACCCCGTCTCTACTAAAAAATACAAAAAAAATTAGCCAGGCGTGGTGGCATGCACCTGTAGTCCCAGCTACTCAGGAGGCTGAGGCAGGAGAATCACTTGAACCCAGGAGGCAGAGGTTGCAGTGAGCCAAGATCACGCCACTGCACTCCAGCCTGGGCGACAAGGCGAGACTGTCTCACAAAAAAAAGAAAAAAAAGAATACACACAGTAAATGCATAGGAAAAAATATACCAAACTGTTAATTATTATTACGTATATCTGGATGGGTTATGAGTGAATTTTTTAAAATTTATTTTTATTTATTCTTTATTTATTTTTGCGGGGGACAGAGTCTTGCTCTGTCACTCAGGCTGAAGTGTGATGGCATGATCTCAGCTCACTGCAACCTCCACCTCCTGGGTTCAAGGAATTCTCCCACCTCAGCCTCCCAAGTACCCGAGACACAGGCGTATGCCACCACGCCCAGCTAACTTTTGTATTTTTAGTTAGAGATGGCATTTTACCATGTTGGCCAGACTAGTCTTGAACTCCTGATGTCAAGTGATTTGTCTACCTCTGCCTCCGAAAGTGTTGGGATTACAGGCGTAAACTACCGCACCAGCCTAAAATATATTTTTGTTTTCAAAAATTGTGTGGTATGCATGAGTTTTATAGCAAGAAAAAATTATAATTTATTTTGAATTAAATTCCATTGTTTTAAAATTAAGCAATAGGTGAGCTCAAATTTTAAGCTCCACAAATGACCAAAAACTTATTCGATTCCCTTTTAAACCTGTTGTCTATTTTAATCACTCATATGGACTCATTCATAGGTTTTTATTTAAAATCTAAACCAAATAATGAAGTAACTTTAAATTGTTAGATTTTGAATATGGTTCAGTTGGATGTAGAATGTAACTATTACTCAGGAAAACGATCTGATTTTTTTTAGCAAGTGATATGCTTTCTTTCTGAGAGCATTTCACAAATTTTTCTACCTAATGAATCATATTTTAAAAATAACGCTTGTAATTCTTTTTTCTTTTTAGTTTCCTGCCTGCGATGGTTCACATAATAAACACAATGAATTGACAGGAGATAATGTGGGTCCACTAATACTGAAGAAGAAAGAAGTATAATAATAATATTATAACAATATTTTCTCATTCTTTGTGTATAGAAAATTTTTAAATGGTGGTCTTAATTATTACTACTGGTTGAACAATTATTTCTTCCAATTTATTTTCTTCCTGCACTACTGTTTGTATTTGATCCTTTGTCTATTCAGTCACTTAATTAGAAATTAAATTGTCAAGCCTCTTATTCTGACTTCAAAGAATTAATGTATCTTCCAACAATAAAATCACTTCTGATTTTAATCTAGGAAAACCTAAATTGTGGCTATGGATCCAAAGCTGTTTGTTTCTTTGAATATCAATATTTTCAACAGGATCTTGTATTTAAAATTCCCACCTACATTGTTAAATATGTTATTTTTTCATATCTCTTTTGGTTTTGATAATCTGAAGTGTTTTTTTCTCGTTTTGGCCTTCCAAACTGCATTTGGTTAGGTGAATTAAGAAAAATATTGCCATCAAGAATTACTTGTGTTTTCACAGAGATAGACTCTTTGCTTTATAGAGATTGTTGTGTATTTAATATGAATATCCCAGCTTTAGAAAAGAAGTAAACTGGATACAAAAAGTTCCATTGAGGAACAGTTATTTACAGTATAAAAGATTTGTTTACTTTACAAAAGGCTTGTGTCTGTGTGTGTGTGTGTGTATATTTTAAACTGTTTGACTCAGTGACAGCTGGGGTGGAATGGCAAGAACACTTACAACCAAACTCATGGGCTGCTGCAATTTGAAGATCAATTGGTAATAAACATGAGACATTAATTCATATTAAAATAGTTCAGTGTTCAAAATTGTGTTTATGTGGACATTTTTCTCTTTTTAACACTATAAACCATTAAAATACAGTCATCCCTTGTATACGCTGGGGACTGGTTCCAGGGCCACACATATACCAAAATCTGCCCATACTCAAGTCCCACAGAAAGTCTTGCAGAACCCATATGTAGAAAAGTTGGCCCTCCAGTTGACCCTCCGTACACGAGTTTCACATCCCATGCACAAATGCTGATCTGTGTGACCTCACCTGCATTTGATTGAAAAAAGTATGCGCGTAAGTGTACCCACCCAGTTCAAACCCGTGTGTAAGGGTCAACTGTACAAAAAAGTTTGTGAAATAATAAACATACTGGAGAATCTTTAAATTTTTGTGCTTTTTAATTCTACTATTATGAATCTTTTTAGTTTCATCTTACATTACTACTCTCGTAATAGCTATCCTTAGCCAGGTGCCATGGCACAGGCCTGTAGTCCCAACTGCTGGGAAGATTGAGGTGGGAGGATGGCTGCAGTACAAGAGCCCAGGAGTTCAAGGCCAGGCTGGGCAACATAGTGCTCTGCCTCTGCTGGGCTCTGTAGGGAATCCTTTCTGTTGTAAAAGAGTTACCATTTAACGCCCTTCACTGAGTGCGTTTCTGAGACCTTGCTAGGCACTCTGGAAACTGCTTAGTTGAGAAAAGACAAATACAAAAGCTTTTCTTTAGTCTATTTAAGATACAGTTTATTCAGTTCACTTTGCTTTCTTTTTATAAGAATGTACAAGAGGCAGACAGAGGTAATCCTTCTAGAAATAAAACTAATTGTTATTGGGCACTTGTATGTACCAGACACTACACTAAGCATGGTACTTGGGTTTTTAATTTATTACATGTAATGTCAGTAGGTTCAATTATATGATCGTAACATCTTCATGACCAGCAACATGTATTTTAGAGTTAGAAATGTAGTCTGGTTTTTGAGAAGTTTTACAAGGTGTATGTCCAAAATTGTTGTTCTTTCCTCACATGTCAGTGGGGGATAAATACAGCATTGCTCTCACTTCTTTGACTCTGGGTGCTTTTTCGGATACATTTTCTTCAACACTGTTAAGGGGCCTCACTGTCAGATTAACCAATTATTTTTCCACAGTTGGTCACCAGACTTTGGAAAAAATCCACCTCACCAAAATTTTGGATATCCTGATCTGTGTTCATGAAATGCTTTTCTTTTTGTAAAATCTATCACTGCATCTCACAGCAACTTGTTTTCACACATGTTCTAGTGGTTCCCATAACTTAGATTTTACAGGAGGCAAATTTACTAAAAATGAGGAGACTAAAATGAATGACCAACTTTGAATTTTGTCAAATAACATTGAAAATGAATTATCTCATAAAAGGTAATTTTAATACCCCAAAAGTAAGATGGTTGTACTCTCAGAATAAAAACTTTTTCCCTGCCACATTTTCAGTTGTTAAAATATGCTAAGAGCTATGCCCATATCTTTTCCCACCTGTGCACATTTTTCAGAAGCCTAGGGTTGGTAGTAAGCTGTTGCTTTAATAACTCCTTTAAATAAGCATTATTAGCAGTTTGCATTACTTCTTGTAAATTTACACAATTTTATCTTGTCCATCTTTAAAAAATAGACATCTAATAACCAAATGTATTTGAATTGATGCAGTGTAAGTAACTTGTAGAACTTGAGGATAAGTGGTAAAAGAAAAAAAAGTAACTTGGCTCTTGAAATACATGTCTTTGGTTTCTAGAGCCTTCAAAATACAGCCCTGTTGTTACTGCGTCACATTATGATTGTCTTGAGGGCTGCTTCTGCTTACCTAGGAAACTACTCATGCCTTACTCAGCAAATGAACATCACTATTATATAAACATCAGGTATCCAAAAGTGTTAGCAGGCTTGAGGTATGAATGATTCATTCATATGGGTAATTAAGCAAGTTGAATTATGGAAAGCACCTCACAATTCACACAATTCAGCTTTGAGTTCAATGCCAAATACGATGATTCATTAAGTTGCCTTTGTATTTTGTAACCTAATTTGTTAATAAGTAAGTTACAGGAAGCCAATTAAGCCAGCTGCTGATCTATATAGTACTACCTTCCTCATTGTGATTCCATAGTCTTCCAATAGAAATGTGCTGTCAGAATCTGTATAGAGAGTTTGTAAATGCCACTATTTAACAAGGTTCTTAAGAATTTAGGTGGGTGTTTTATTTGATACCTACCAAAGAAGCCTAAGTAATAATTGTATAATACTTAACCCATTTAGAATTCAGTTGTGGCAGCATAACCAATCTGGAGAGACCAGGGGAGATGTTACTAATGCTTGTACTTTATTCAGAAGTGAGTGCCTCATTGGCTTGGTGCAGTGACGACACACCTGTAATCTCAGCACTTTGGGAGGCTGAGGTGGGTGGAGTACTTGATCTCAGGAGTACCATACCAGCCTGGGCAACATGGTGAGATCTCATCTCTACAAAAAAATGCAAAAATTAGCCGGGCACAGTGGCGCACCAGTGGTCCCAGTTACTCGGGAGGCTGAGGCACAAGAATCTCTTGAGTTGAGGAGGCCAAGGTTGCAGTGAGCCAAGATTGTGCCACTGCACTCCAGCCTGGGCAACAGAAGTGAAACCCTATCTTAAAAAAAAAAAAAAAAACCAATATAAACATCTCAGCATTGTAGGAAATTTAACCCATGGAAAGCAGGGGTGAATTAAAGACCACTTTGAAGGCTGGGAAAAGCAGATAATTTAGATATAGTCAAAGTATGAAATGATCGATAGATCCAGAACAAGGAAATGATGTATGTGTTTACATATTACATCTACTTTATTAACAATTTTCCCTCTGTTAAACTAATATCGACTAATAGTAGTCTAGGTAAGTCAAGTTCAAATTAAGTGGTAATTGAAAAAGTCTTCTTTTTAAAAAATTTTTAATGGTAGAGGCAGCAGCTACCCAGAGTCTACTTATTCTTACTTCACATTGTATTCTAACAAGTTTGGTTATCTGATTTCTGCTTCTTAACAAATCACAAGTATCGAAAGGGTCTTGCAGAAGGGGTGAACTACAAAATGTGACAGCTGACAGCAAGGCAGGGGAACAAAAATAAATTTAAGGTGAACATTAAAGGCATAGCAGCTTGAGACAATTTATAGGATTCTGCATACAACTGTCTCTGAGGACACCACTGTGATCAAATTATACAAGTGATGTTTAGTGATTAATTAGAATCAAGATAAGTAGTATGTGTTATTTAAAAAGGCAGGATACGTGTTGCATTTGGTGGTAACAATTTCCCCTTAGCTATTTAGTTAAAAGCTTAGTGCTTAACATGTTGGAAAATTTATATGTAAAATATATTGACTTACTCGATGATTGGAGGCTTTATCACAGGAAGTTTTCCCATTCAATTGAAACACTTTTCAAGCTTAATGACTATAATTTACTACATAATTATTTATTTTGTTAAAGTTTGAGGAAAACTAAATAAAGCAGTAGCAATTTAAGTCATAATAAATTTTGTTAGATGACTTCTTCCACTTTAGGGGGAATTAAAAATCATGTTTAAAAACCACATGTGCAGCAGTTCTGTGACTCCCTCAACATCCGGTTGGCCATATAGTCCCTTTGCACCACAGAGGTTGGAGTATAGAATATGCCCAAAGCTGTTTTGTTTTGTTTTAACTATGCTGCATCATCTGAGGTTGTGTTAACATAGTTTGTCCTAATAGTCTTTTACTGGAAACTTGCTATATTTGATCATGTTCAGCAAGTAAACTAATTTTATCCACTTTCATATATTTTGAGACAAAGTCTGGCCCTGTCACCCAGGCTGGAGTGCAGGGGCATGATCGTAGCTCACCGCAGCCTCAGCCTCTTGTGCTCAAGTGATCCTCCCACCTCAGCCTTCCAAGTAGCTGTGACTACAGTCATGCTTCATCATGCCCGGCTAATTTTTTATTTTTCTAAGAGACAGAGTCTCACTGTGTTACCCAGGCTGGTCTCGAAGTCCTGGACTCGAGTGATCCTCCCTGCCTCAGCACTCCCAAAGTGCTGGGATTGCAGGCATGAGCAACCATGCCTGGTGTTTAATCTTTTGCAGAAATCCAGTTTAGTAAAGTCATGTTGTAGCAAGCATCACTTTAATATAAAAAGTGTACAGCTCATATTATTAGCAATTGTACTGTGTAATTTTATATTAGTTATGGTCTTGAAGGACATTGAAAATCTGTTCAGAAAGACTATGTTTTTCAACCAGAGATGACATCACTCTAACTTTCCTTTGGTTTAAATGCTTGATTCTTTGCTTACAAAACTTCTGTTTTGAACAATTATGGTGAGAAAGTATATTTGTGATACTGTTTTCTTAGAACACTGTTGTCAGATAGATCAGCCATAATGTTAACACATTTCTGATCTCTATTATAAGGCTGTAATTTTCCAAAATAATATAGAAAAGGAGAAAAGGGTAGTACATTTCATAATTACTGAGATAACCCTGTACTAGTGAGAAAATAAAAATGTCAAGTTTATTAAATTTTGAGATTTCCTGTAATTTTTCCATTACTATCCCTCATACATTTCTCTGCATGATCACACTAAAGATATAAATTAATCACATCCATTCAACAAATTAAGAAACTCAAAACTCACAAGTACAATCTTCAACCCTATAGAATGCTACCAAGAAGTAAAATAAGATGAAGGTAGAAAGATTCTCTTTGAGGGCCAGGTGCGGTGGCTCACACCTGTAATTAATTCCAGCACTTTGGGAGGCCAAGGCGGGCAGATCGCCTAAGGTCAGGAGTTCAAGACCAGCCTGGCCAACATCGTGAAAACTCGTCTCTACAAAAATATAAAAATTAGCTGGGCATGATGGCGGATGCCTGTAATCCCAGCTACTCGGGAGGCTGAGGTGGAAGAATCTCTTGAATCCAGGAGGCAGAGGTTGCAGTGCGCCAAGGTTGTGCCATTGCATTCCAGCCTGGGCCACAGAGCAAGACTCCATCTCAAAAAAAAAAAAAAAAAAAAAAAAAAAAGAAAGAAAACGAAAAAAGAAAGATTCACTTTGAAATGCTGCATGCAACTATATAGCAACACATTGGAAAATCTAGAGAAAATGGGTAATTTTCTGGAAAAATATAAATGACCAAAACTAATCCAAGAAGAAATTTAAAATGTTAATAGACCAGTTACAAAGAAGAGAATGTAAAGTGATTTTTTTAAATCCATAATTTAAAAAGTACTAGGGTTGCAAGAAGGATAATTCCAATGTTATTTAAAGTATCCCAAATTTTTTTAAAAAAGAAAAACCAATTCATTTCACATAGGCAGTGCAGCATTAATATGAAAACCTGATAAACATAAGACAAAACTGTAGGCCAGGTGCAGTGGCTTACACCTGTAATCCCAGCACTTTGGGAAGCCAAGGTGGGTGGATCACTTAAGGTCAGGAGTTCAAGACCAGCCTGGACAATATGGCGAAACCCCATCTCTACTAAAAATACAAAAATTAGCCTGGCATGGTGGTGCATGCCTGTAATCCCAGCTTGAACCCAGGAGGCAGAGGTTGCAGTGAGCCGAGATCACGCCACTGCACTCCAGCCTGGGTGACAGAGCAAGTCTCCATCTCAAAACAAAAAAAACAAACAAAAAAAACCAAAACTATAGACCAATCTGACATACATATGAATGAATATTCTAAATAAAAACCCAGCACTGTTATCAATAATTGCAACAACAAAAAACAGTAATACAGTATGCAAAGAGCACTGTATTTCAGGAATTCATGGATATTTCAATATCAGTTAAGTATATTAACACAATTACATAAATGACATCAAAGAAGAGAAAAATGTGATTATATCAATAGATGCTGAGAGGGCTATTGTTAAGATTAAACATCCACTCCTAATGAAGATTCTTGAGTAAAATAGAAATTGAAGGAAAGTGTCTAAACATAACCGTTATTTATGAAACGCCTACAAAACAAGTATTTTAAATCATGAAACAACGTTTCAATTAAAACAAGGAACCAGCAGGAATAGCTGCAGTCATTATTTGTTATTAAAGATTATCTTGGAGGATCCATGAATGTAACAAGATTTTTAAATGAAATAATCAGTATAAATATATAGAAAACTTTTTGTGGATATGATTATATGCCTAGGAAATCATAGAGATTAGGAAAAACAGAAATTTCAAATATTTTAAAGAGGAATATTGGTAAGGTATTTGGAAATAAGATGATAATACAAAATATATTAGCAATAAGCACCTTGAAATGCTAGTGGTAAAAATATTCACAATAACAAAAATAATAAAGGTAAAATAAATTTACCAAGAAAGGTAGAAGATCTATAAGAAAAAAACTATAAAAATGTTACCAAAAGCTACTGAATAAGAAACACATGAGACTAGGCGCAGTGGCTCATACCTGTAATCTCAGCACTTTGGGAGGCTGAGGCAGGAGGACTGCTTGAGCCCAGGAGTTCAAAACCAGCTTGGGCAAATTGTGAAACACTATCTCTAACCAAAACAAAAAGCTAGTTGGGCTTGGCGCGTGCTTATAGAACCAGGTACTTGGGAGGCTGAGGTGGGAGGTTGGGGCTTCAGTGAGCTGAGATCCCACCACTGCACTCCAGCCTGGGTGACAAAGTAAGACCCTGTCTCAAAAAAACAAACAAAACTCTTGTAAAAACATAAATCTCCTAAAATTATATATAAATTCAATTAAATTCACATTAGAATCACAAAAGCATTTTAAAATTGGATTAAATTATCTTAAAGTTTATGTAGAAGAATAGTCAGAAAACTGTTCCAAAAAAAAAAGACTATTGAGAGGAACTTTTCTCACCAGATATCAGCACCTACTATAGAACTATTGGAATTGATCAATTAAGAAAAACAATTGTATTAAGAATAAGCAAGAGTGGTAAAAACTTGAGAATCTACATGTAGATGAAAAATTAATATACGAAAATAAACAATTCAAAGAAAGCAAAATTGGACCCTCAATTTACACTGAAGGCTTTGAAATGACACATAAAATGATTTTTAAAATGATTTAAATACGTACATAAATGGAGAGAGGAAGGGTGGGAGAGAAGCGGGAGAGAAAGAAAATAGAAGACTAAAGAACAGGAACCCCTATGTGGAAAAAGGTAACACTTAATGACAAAATATGTTTTATGTGAATATCAGTTATACATAATAAATATTGGGGACATTGCCTTGTGGGTTACAATAAAGCATTAAGAAACAGAGTAGTGAACAAAAAAAGGAAAGAAAACTACCAAATTCCATGTATGATACCCCATTTTAAAATTACATAAATTAAACGCGTACACATAAGAAAATTTTAAACAATAAAATTTTGTTAACAAAACAGATTTGATAACACGAAGGCCAATGATGACCGTACCCACAGCAGTTTTGTTTAAATGGGGACTAAGGATGGAGCAAAATTTTTAGTAGAGCACTTTGAATAATGAATTAGCAAACTACAATAAACTGAAATCTTACCTACCAAATAATCTCAGTAAACAAATCTAAAAGAAATGAGTAAAACAATTGTGAGCAAAAAAGGATAGAGTCACTACATATAATGTAAATGAGACAAGGATGGCCTCTGTGTATTGGTGCCTAGGTTATTTCTTCACAGCAAGCTGAGACCCATTAGCTCAAAAGCCAACTGGCACCAAACTCAAATTTTTAAACATCCAATTGTGTTAAACATTGCCCAGACATGCAGATTTGTAGGCATTTAGAACCTGCCTGATTTACATGCCCTGGGAAACTGTGTCCAAAATCTGCCTGCCACAGATAAACCCTAGGCTGTAAGGACCCCAGGCTGCTTCTGCTCTTTGGAACTCTGTGAACTATAGACTCCATGCCATGCTGCTGAGTGATATCACTGAGACACGAAAGCCTCCTCTCTGATCCCTTCCTCCCTCAGGAGTTCCTTTGCCCTCCTCCCCTTCTGAGTGGTGGCCCCCTTGCCTCAATCCTCTGGTCCATCTCTTGCTGTGAAGGCCTTCCCCAGGATACAAACCTGACGAGATCATCCAGATAAAGCCCATGTGTGCTTCTGTCACATCTTTTTCTATATTTTTCTCATTTTTTTCTAAACTTTTCTAATTTTTTCTTAATTTTTATAAAATTGTGGATACCTAATAATGTAGTCTCAAAATAAATAAAGCCAAAATTAGAACTGGAAAGAGCAATAAAAAAATCCACAAACATAGTGAGAGATTTTAACAATTCATTTTTAGTAATTGAAAAAATAAACACTGCACAAACTTCCCGAGGCTCCACCCCGTAATCCCAGTGCACAGGTGGGCATTATTCAGAATCAGTGGGGAAAGGGCGGCTTCAACCAGGACCCGCAGTCCAGTTTATCTAACAGCCTTCAGGCTGTTTTAGTCTTGAAGGTGGGGTTTTACCGGGGTACCCTTGGCTGCCTCCTGTCTCTATCACTTTCACATTAGGTGCTTTGTGGTGAAAATGGTTTCAAGGGTGATGGCATTGTACATATTGAGACACAGAAGCAGCTGAAAGATCTTTTAAAAAATGAAATGGATGCTTCTAAATGATAGCAAAGTCTTTGTTGGATTAAGTCTTGTAAACAATGAGAAGCAGAACTCAGAGTTAAAAAGTTCACCAATGTTTACAGGAAGATTTTTGGAGAAGACATGGATGGTAGGTGCCTTAAAGATCTCTTTGGCAAGTTGGGATCTGTCTTAAGTGTGAAAGTAGTGGTTAATGAAAGTGGAAAACCCAAAGGTTTTGGATTTGTCAGCTTTGAAAGGCATAAAGATGCGCAGATGAGATGAACAGAAAGAAGCTCAATGGAAAACAAATTGATGTTGGTCAAGCTCAGAAAGAAGTAGAATGGCAGATGGAACTTGTGTGCAAATTTGAAAAGATCAAGCAGTATAGGATCACCAGATAACAAAGTGTTAACATTTATGCAAAAAATCTTGATGGTATTGATGAATGTCTCTGGAAAGAACTTTCTCCACTTGGTACAATCACTAATGCAAAGGTTATGAAGGATGGTTGTCACAACAAAGGGTTTGATTTGTGTATGTTTCTCCTCTCCAGAGGAAGCAACTAAAGCACTTTCAGAAATGAATGGTAGAATTGTGGGCACTGAGCCATTGTATATAGTATTAACTCCATGGGAAGAAGAGCAATGAAGAGCACCAGGCTCAGCTCATTAACCAGTACAGTATGTGCAAAGAATGGCAAGTATAAAAACTATGCTCAACCTGGGAATCAGCCTCTATCAGCCAGCACCTTCTTCAATTTACTTCATGGCAGTTATCCCACAGACTGACAGCCATGCTGCAAAGTATTCTCCTAGCCAAACTGCTCAACTAAGATCAAATCCTCCCTAAATTGCTCAGGGTGCCAGACCTCATCCATTGAAAAATATGCCCAAGCCACTCCTAGCTCACTACATTTAGTAGTAAGAGACCAGCTTCTTCACAGCTTCCACGAGTCATGTCAACACAGCTGTTGTAACACATCAACACAGACAATAGGAGCACATTCTGCAGTTGCCGCTACTGCTACTACAGATACTCCTGCTGTTTGCACCATTTCACAGTATAAATATGCTATGGAAGTTCACAGTCCTCAATGGCATTTTCATGCACAGCCCCAAGTTACCATGCAGCAGCCTGCTGTTCATGTAGAAGGTCAAGAACCTTTGACTTCCATGATGGCATCTGCTCCTCCTCAAAAGCAAAAGCAAACGAGTGAATGGCTCTTTCCTCTTCTTCAAGCCATGCCCTAGTCGTGCTGGTAAAATCATTGGCATGTTGTTGGAGATTGGTTATTTAGAAATTCTTCATATGCTTGAATCTCCAGAGCCTCTCTGTACTAAGGTTGACAAAGGTATAGCTGTACTACAAGACCACCAAGCTAAAGAGGCTGCCCAGAAAGCAGTTAATGGTGTCACTGGTGTTCCAATTATGTAAAACTGATCAGGGACCACAGAAAGAAACTTGCGCATCACTGAAGAAAAAATCTCAATATCAAAAACCTTAAATACTATGGAAAAAATTTATAAAGTATAAAATAAATTTAAAAAGGAAACTTTGAATTTTACATACCAAGCAAACATCAGATCTAACAAATGCAATGATAGTCCTAGATTACTTACTGATTTGAAAACAAAAAATCCTCCCAAAATAATAAAATATAAAAATACTGCAATGCTTTTCAGACTCTGTGATAAATAATTTTCAGCAAAGTATAAAAATTTAAAGCATTCCTTTAATTTTGTAATTCGTTAGTGTGGAATAGCTCAGAATGTCACTTCTGTTTTAAGTAACAGAATTGATAACTGAGCAAGGAAAGGTAATTTGGATTATAAAATTTTGCTTTAATAAAAATTCCTTAAACAGTGAAAAAAATAGGCAAAGATACAAAAAGTTTATAAGAAACAACAATCTTGTATTTATTTGTTATTTTATTTTATTTTTTTGAGACGGAGTCTCGCTCTGTTACCCAGGCCGGAGTGCAGTGGCGTGATCTTGGCTCACTGCAACCTTTGCCTCCCAGGTTCAAGTGATTCTCCTGCCTCAGCCTCCCGAGTAGCTGGGACTACAGGCACGTGCCACCACACCTGGCTAGTTTTTTGTATTTTTATTTTTTTTGTTATTTGTATTTTTGTATTTCACCATGTTAGCCAGGATGGTCTCCCTCTCCTGACCTCATGATCCACCCGCCTTGGCCTCCCAAAGTGCTGGGATGGTGTGAGCCACTGTGCCCAGCCTTATTTGTTTAAATACTATAAACACTAATATCATACACATGGTTAACTGGTTGTAATTTTTAAATTATATTAATAAATTTTTATAAAAACTTTTTATAAATAAAAACCTTAAAATTTCAAATAAATAACAACATCTGCCACACCACCTTAAAAGGGCGACTATTTCAGTATAATAAACATATATCACAGACACTTAGAGAAAGTTCAATAAATAAAGAATAAAAAGAATAGTTACAACAATTTTCCTCCTAATCAATAACACAGTTCCTCATTTTGAAAATTATTTATCTCTCTTTTATTAAAATAAACTTTCTACTTTGAAATCTAATCCTCTTGTGAATGTAAAATACTATCTTGTAAATATATATATATATATTTTATTATTATTATTTTTTGAGACAGAGTCTTGCTCTGTCTCCCAGGCTGGAGTGCAGTGGTGCGATCTCAGCCCACTGCAACCTCTGCCTCCTGGGTTCAAGCGATTCTCCTGCCTTAGCCTTCTGAGTAGCTGGGATTGCAGGTGTGCGCCACCACACCTGACAAATTTTTGTATTTTTAGTAGAGACGGGGTTTCACCATGTTGGTCAGGTTGGTCTCAAACTCCTGACCTCGTGATCTGCCCATGTCGGCCTCCCAAAGTGCTGGGATTACAGGCATGAGCCACAACACCCTGCTTATATTTTTATTTTCTTATAAGTGACAATGAGATGCCCTCATGATTTAAATAGTAGTCAAAACACTGGCACAGTTTAAATTTTTAGAATTTGAGTACTAGAATTACAATATTTGAAAATGGAGTCTGTACTTTGTTGTAAAACTATAAGGAGAAAATGTCACTAAAATAGTAGCTATTTTATCTTTTCCCAGAGTTATTCTCCCAGAGTGTATTTTCTAAGAGTTATTTCCCAGAGGGTTTTAGAACTTTTGGCAGTTTTGGTGATATATTCTGTAAAAGCCCTTAGTCTTAATAGGAATAACACATAGTTTTGATTGCCTTAAATTTTAATTGCTTCACTTGGCAAATTTATGTGTAAATGTCATATTCTGTGGTATTTTAATACCTTGCTTGTGGAGAAGAGGAAAAAGAGGAATGAAAGTAATATTCAGTCCTTGCATTGAGCTTTTGCCAAAGAAGTCTAAACAATTTCTAAGATGCCATTCAATAAGGCCATTTTAGAATCGTTTATATGACTCATATAACTTTAAAATAAAGAGTCTTGAAGTTAATGAAAACTCACTTTGCTTGTGATGGGTTCTACATTAACATGGCAGATTTAATCAGCCAGAATTAAAAGGTAATTCTATATTACTAAGGAGAAGAAACTGCCACATGACAGCAGTCTCCAAATCTTTCATTTTTGGAGGCTGCCTTTTATGCCTAGATTTTAAAATACTAATTGAAAAAATATATAGTTTACTTCCATTTGTGATTTAATTTTATTTCTATAAATAAAAATATAGTGTTTCATCTAAAAACTGCTAAACCAGACTTTCATTTTAAGGGCATGGCAGAAGTAAGGAAAGACTAACTTGGTTCTATTACTGAACATATTATTTACTCAGGTGGTCACCAAAACCAGAATTTAAAATCTATTTAGTTAACCCATTTAAAGTTGATGTGTTTTATTCCTTTTCTTTCTTTTTGTGGTGATCTTTTTAACTGAATTACTGGACATCATGGGAGTTCTACTCCTCCTATTTGGAAACTTAGGCTATCTTACCAAGTTCAATATTCAAAGTTTTTCTTTCTGCCATTAAGTTTGTTTAATTTTATATTAAGCTCAGTTTGTATTATGATATCAAATTCAGCCTGAGGGATTACTTTAAACTTTCCTAGGGTATTTACAGATTTAATTTGTTCTTACAGTATGTAAATACCAAGAGAGCATTCCATTTAATATTATTTTTATTAAATTAACTTTGGAGTAAAAAGTCCAAGAAAAGCCCTGTACTGAAATCACATGTTTACTAAATCCTGGATTCTCTGTACAGTCCCCACATATTTCTACTTTAAAATTCTTCTGTCATGTGAAATAATTCATTAAAAGAAGCAGGCAGATGATGACAGGTAAACTTTTTAATGATGTTCTAATGTTGACAACTGCAGTTTTATTTTGCTTGGATCATAATGGCGTGTAAGCATTTTAGGCCCCAGAATGCCCATAAGTAGAGCTCCATTTGGAGCTGTGATCAAGATGGCTAAAAATGCTACTGTCATCACATCCTTCGCATATGGTTCCAAGTGGGGTGCGGAGACTCTTGCTGTTTCTAGAGCCAGAGGACCTAACACAGCCTGCATTTAGGGGTAAAAATGGGGCATAAAGAAAAATATTAAACTGAGTTGATATATAATGTAAATGGCTCTGTTAAAATAAACAAAATCTAGTACTAGACTATTAGAAAAAAAAAGTACTCAGTAATTTTCATAAGTTACTCATCAGTTCCATGTTCTTCCTAGCAAATATATGTGGAGGAAGAGTACAATAGTGACAAATCAGCAGGCAAACATTTTTGGGCTGATTTTGCACTCTTGTCCTCTCAGTGTTCCTCTATTCGAATATCTCTTTTGAGTGTTCATGTTGCCCTCATAACACCAGGAGTTCTAACGAAACCAGTTTTGCTTAGTTGCCTTTACCATGTGCAAGTGGTTCTTGACTACAACAAGACAACATAAAATACTAAGGTTTCTTATGGTTCTCTAGGATTTGTTGCCCTTCTTCTCATTGTTCTCCCTATTCAGGGGGCACTGTGTTATAGCAGAACTGACAGCAGGCTTGGAATCTAGCAAACCGGGTTTGAATTCTATTTTTGCTGCAACCAGGCTAGTGACCTCGTACAAATGACTCACACTCTCTAACCTTCTACTTACTTATGTGTAAAATGAAGAACAAAATACTTATCTTACTGGATGGTTGTGAAAATTAAATATGAGAATGCAAAGAACACCTGGCACACAGTAGGTATTCAGATAGTAGTAAGTTTCTCTCTCCCTCACTCCTCATCCCCTGCCAGGTCAGAGAATGAGTTCCTTTGAAGTTTTCGTTTTAGAATGACTGTACTGGGTCACAAGTTTTTTTCCCTAGTCACCTTCTACCACATTATTTTTAATAACATAAAGCAAATTTCTTGCTAACCCTCTTTCTTTGTGTTTAATAATCTAGGCATGAAATTGCCTTAAAATTTTGGGGAATTAAATACCAATATATAACATATTTTCTATGGAGTTGCAAAGTAACAACATAATGGTGGAAACATTACCTCTGATATGGAACATTATGGCAAAAGAACCCCTCAATTTAAGATCAATTTCTATATCCTAAATCAATAATTTAAAATGGTATCATTTTTATATCGTAACTTTTAATGTACTGAACGTGAGCCAGTGTGCTGGAGGATGCTAGGGAGAAAAAGATAATCATGCAGAAAACCAACTGGAAAGAATCTGACAGTTTAGAAGAGGATTTGAACATAAAAGAACTTCCAACAGAAAAAACAAAAAACAAAAACCAAACCCATTGACTTTTAAGAGATGATGATGATAATGGTGAAACTAGAAATAATATTTATATAGTTATATGGCATTCATCATATGGCAGGTATCATTCTTAAAGCTTTCCATTTATCAATTCATTTAATTCTTATGACAACCTTATTATGTGAGGACTTTATTAGATGATAAATGATTTCCTCCTAGTGACTGAGATTTAATATTATTTCTTTAAAAGAATCCAATTGCCAAGCTGATCTTACATTTGTAAACTAAATTATTTATTTACTCTCCTAATAGCTTCATTTTTCCACTCTAATTTTTATCAGTAACTCGAAACTGAAGAACAAGAGAAAGAGCTGAACCTTAGCCAATTTTATTTTAGCAGCAGAGAACGGCGGAAGAGGATAAAGGTGAAAATAATTTAAAATTGAAATTTAAATATTTGTTGATCTTATTTACTTGTGACATTATTGTTATCTATTATTGCTGTTGTGACTCTACTTGTATAAATAATTAATTTTTTATGTCTTGCCAGTTCCTGGAACCAGCTTGATATTCTTTGTGTAGAAGCTAGCCTGAAGCCAGCAGACAGGAATAGGCAGAAGCAGAATAATACTGCAGGACTCGAGTGAGTGGTCTCTTTCCTCAAACCTGCTTTTCTTTTTTCCCTGCTTTATGAAAATTATGAAATAATAAAACAAAATTGTGAGAGTATTGTTGGAAGGAGAGAGAACAGATACTCCTTTTGTAGATTTATTATTTCCTACAGTAGACATTAAAAATAAAAAGTTATTATTTATATTACTTGAAGGTAAGATAAAATAACAACATTGTTAACTGAGCACCACCATATGCCAGAGAGAGTGCTAAGCACTTTACGTGGATTATCTCATTGAATCCTGACAACACTGCTAAGAAACAGATACAGTCATAGACTTCATTGTAAGATGAGAACACTGAAGGACTGAGAGATTAGAAAATAATTTTCCTGAGGTTATAGGCAAGTAATATGGTATTCAAAACAGGTAGTCTGGCCCTATGAACCTGCTTTTCTAACATGATAATAGAGGGTTTTTTTGCATGAAAATTTAGGAGCTTCTGTTTTGGAATAACAACTAAGAAAAGAGCCACAGGAAATTAAGGTATATTATGCTGCCAAGTTAAACAGTCTAACAAGAAGTAGCAATATATTTTAGGAGGAGGAGAATATCCTTGAATAAGAGGGCAAAATTACAAGGTTTCCCTTTCTGTTCATTCATCCTTGCAGGCATGCAATACACATTTGGCTCCTGCATGTCAGGCACTGTGTTAAGTGCCAGGGAGAAATAATGAAAAACAACTGCAACAACCAGACACTGTCCCTGTCCTTACGTAGTCTATCAAGGGGGCAGGGGCAGGGATTTAGCCATTAACCAAATAGTATACAAATAAATGTGTAATTAAAAACAATAAATGTGCATTTGTGTGATGGAGTGAGTGGCAAGGTAGGAAAAGTATTTTTTAAAAAATCAATGTGTCTCTATTTTACTTTACTTTTTTTTTTTTGGAGACAGGGTCTCACTTTGTCACCCAAGCTGGAGTGAAGTGGTGTGACCTCAGCTCACTGCAGCCTCAACCTCCCGAGTTCAAGCAATCCTCCTGCCTCAGCCCCCAAGTAGCTGTGACTACAGGTGCGTGCCAACACACCTGACTAATTTTTTTGTATTTTTTGTAGAGACGAGGTTTTACCATGTTGCCCAGGCTGGTCTTGAACTCCTGAGCTCAAGTGATCTGCCTGCCTCAGCCTCCCGAAGTGCTAGGATTCCAGGCATGAGCTACCATGCCTGGCCTGTGTCTCTACTTTTTAAAATCATAACATTTAGCTTTGTTATATTCAGCAAAATATAAAAACTCCAATTTTCAGATATATTCTTATTATATATTTTAGGAAAATAAAAAACATATTTTCATAAACTTAGGAAGTACTTATTGAAAGAATACTTTTTAATTTCAAAAGAATTGCTTTTAAAACTGAGATTTAAAAAGGTTACATTGGCTGGGCCCAGTGGGTTATGCTCGTAATCCCAGAACTTTAGGAGGCTGAGGCAGGAAGATCACTTGAACCTAAGAGTTCAAGACCAACCTGGGCAACATAGTAAGACCTCTTCTCTACAAAAAAATCAGACAAAAAAGACCAGGCGCAGTGGCTCATGCCTGTGATCCCAGCACTTTGGGAGGCTGAGGCGGGTGGATCACTTGAGGTCAGGAGTTTGAGACTAGCCTGGCCAACATGGTGAGACCCCATCTCTACTAAAAATACAAAAATTAGCTGGGTGTGGTAGTGTGCACCTGTATAATCCCAGCTACTCAGGAGGCTGAGGCAGGAGAATTGCTTGAACCTGGGAGGTGGAGGTTGCAGTGAGCCGAGATCATGCCACTGCACTCCAGCCTGGGCAACAGAGTGAGACTCTGTCTCAAAAAAAAAAAAAAACAATAAAAAAGCAGTTGGGTGTGGTGGCAGGTGCCTGTGATCCTAGCTACTCAGGAGGCTGATGTGAGAGAATTGTTTGAGCCCAGGAGGTTGAGGCTGCAGTGAGCTGTGATCATGCGACTGCACTCCAGTCTGGGTGACAGAGTGAGACCTGGTCTCAAAATGAAAATAAAAATAAAAATAGAAAAAGATTACATTAAGGTTCCTTGTTTTTGTTTGTTTATTTATTTATTTATTTTTTTGAGATGGAGTCGCTCTGTCGCCCAGACTGGAATACAGTGGTGCCATCTCAGCTTACTGCAACCTCCGCCTCCTGGGTTCAAGCGATTCTCCCATCTCAGCCTCCTGAGTAGCCAGGACTGGTTACGTTAATTTTAATGAATAGTTATGATCAATCAAACATTTAAAAAGTAAGGATAATAGCTCATATTTTGTGACTAGAGTAACATTTTTCATTTTAAATTTTAAAAGCATCAAAACGAAAGCATTAAGCAACAGGCTTAATATGTTCTTACCTGTACTGTAGCTTTGGGCATCCATGCTAAAGCAATAAATATTTTCTCCTTAAAACTAAAACCAGCAAAGCACATCAATAGATATGTGGTTAAAATTCGAACACATAATGCCAAACTCAGAGTGGCAACAGATATGCCTACAACAGATGAAAACAAACATAAATAACAAAATATTTGTGAAGAAGTGTTCTTCATGCCCAGGAATATGATTTCTAAAACTTTTGAAAACATTTTAAGGCTATTGTCTCTTCATGTGCTTATTTTTTACATAAAAACAATGATTATAAAAAATGAATATGATGGAGGATTCTCTGTAAAGTGCAGGAGAGTATCTGATGGTGGAAGTACCATGAAAAATAAGACAGATGACATTTATACAATTCTGAACTAATAGACTTCTTTTGAATACTTTTATTATTATTAATAATAATTTATTTTTTGAGAAGGATTCTTGCTCTGTCGCCCAGGCTGGAGTGCAGTGGTACAATCTCAACTCACTGCAACTTCCGACTCCCGGGTTCATGCGATTCTCCTGCCTCAGCCTCCCGAGTAGCTGGGATTACAGACGCGCACTACCACACCTGGCTAATTTTTGTATTTTTAGGAGAGAGGGGGTTCCCCATGTTAGCCAGGCAGGTCTCGAACTCCTAACTTCAAGAAATCTGCCCGCTTCGGCCTCCCAAAGTAAGATTACAGACATGAGCCACCACGCCCAGCCAATAGTTTTAAATGAAAGTACTCAAAAAGTGCTGATCGTATCAAATATGTTCCCTCAGGAAAGAAATCTTATATTTATTTCTTCAGATAACTCAGGGAAGATATTCAGGGCTGTCCTTGGTTTATAAAAAAAAGAGCACCCAGTGTAAAGGAAGAGCAATATGAAAATATGACACTGTATCAACACGTGTTTCTGAAGAAGGTCGTTGTAGCCAAAGATATATTGTAAATAAAAATAAATGTATTTATAATTTTCTTAAATATTTTTGAATTTCATATTTTTTTGTGCTCTAATTATTCTTACCAACAATATTTGATTCAAGCGATGAAACAGATACTTCTGCTCCAACTAAACCAAAAAGAAGTGGTTGAAAAATATCCCATACAGTCGTAATAATCTTTTGGACTTTCATCTATAGAAAAGAGAAATACATTTATAATGATTTTGGCACATAAATATATTTCAGAAACTTAAAGTCTTCCCCCCCCCTTTTTTTTTCATTTTTTAAGTATTTTAGAGATGGGGTCTTGCTCTATTGCCCAGGCTGGAGTGTAGTGGCATAATCATAGCTCACTGTAGCCGTGAACTCCTGGGCTCAAGTGATCCTCTCGCAGTCTCCCAAGTAGAACTACAGGTGTGTACCACCATGCTGGGCTAATTTTTAAATTGTTTATAGAGATGGAGTCTTGCTATGTTGCCCAGGATGGTCTAGAACTCCTGTCCTCAAGTGGTCTCTGGCTGTGGCGTCCCAAAGCACTGGCATTATAGGCATGAGCCACCATGCCTGGCCTAAAGTCATTTAACATTTAATAAATTTAAGACACTTTATTTTAATAAAAATGTTAAACTTAATAAAAACTGAGCACTTCAATAGTTTTATTCAAACACTTAGGTAGAATTTGATTAAAAGAAACTCACAAAGCAATAAGATAATACTATTTGGCCATTTTGTCACAGAATAAGTGATGTCCTTAGGGTTCTAGCCATGTTTCGTATGAGTTCCAGATTTTGTCTGTAAAGTAACTGAACAGAGATATAACTACATCATGCCTGATGAGAACATACCCAGTTCATGCAAACATTTGGGTTCTCAAAAGGGGGTTGGGAAGCCCTCCACTAACAACCATCCTGGAACTCAATCCCATTAAAGTGAATCCTGATATATATAGCATATACTACTAGGAAAAACAATTTGGAAGTCTGCTAGGCCTGCTTCCAAAGAACCCATGTTGAATATTTTAAAGTTACTTTTTCCTTAAAACAAAACCAAAACATATATTAGATTCTCATTTAACTGCCTACCCAGCTTCCCTTTCTGGAAACGAATGCCTCCCAGTGCTACTTCCCCAATTAAAACGTTACAGGAAAGGCCCCTATTGGCCTACATTACTCTGGCTCTTCTCCAGGAATTTGGATGAAGAGATTTCAGTCTCAGTCTGGGTTTAACTTTTTTTTTTTTTTTAAACAGAAGATATATAAGAACTTTGATGTCTCTTCCTTGAGGCATAAACTATCTTCATAACTATTTCCCTTATGACTGTGTTTTCTGATCCCCACTTATTATAGTTTAAAAAAAGAAAAAGAAAAACAATGTTACTATTCTTTACAGCATAATTATCCTATTTGTTACTTTTAATCTTTAAAACTTGTTTTAGTTCTGTTTCTTTTAACATTTAAAAAATTCTAGCAGTTTTAATTTTATTTATTGATTTGCATTTCATTCATTTCATTTCTTTTATCATTATGATTATATAAGAATACTAAACAAAATGTCACTATGATTTTTGGTTAGGGAACTTCTCAAGCTGATTCTAAAATTTATCTAAGAAAGAATATGTTTAGGAACAGCCAAAAAATACTTTAAAAAGAAGTATAATCTATATTAGATTTTGACACATAAAACTGCAGTGATTTAAAACAGTGGTGTTGGCATAGAAATAGAGAAGTAGGATTAAATAGACTTCAGAATTAATATATATGGGAGAATTTAGTTCATGTTAAAAAACTGAATTATTAATGAATTGGTCAATAAATAAACAATTTGGCAAAAAATGACTGTCTAGTTTATGTGCATATATCTGTATGTACATATTCATCATATGCAAGTATATATGTGTGTCTGAATATATATGTATATTTATGTGTGTGTATAGATATATATATACACACACACACACATCAGGCATGATGTAGTTCTATCTCTGTTCAGTTAACTTACAAACTGTATGTGTGTGTGTATATATATAAATAGTTTGTAAGATACACATATGTATATATGTATAACCTTACCTCACAGCATTCACAAAGATAAATTCCAGATATATTAAAAGACTAAATGAAAAAACAAATTAAACAAACAAAAACTACCAAAATATTAAATGATAATATACAAAATAGTATATCTTTGTAACGTTTATATGTTATAATCTTCAGTGAGAAAGTCCTTCTTAAATGAGATGCAGAATCCAAAACCAAAAAAGGAAAACCCAATAGGTTTGGTCATAGGAAATTTTACTTTCATACACCAGACACCATAAACAAAGTTGAAGATAAGCAAAAATTATATGCAATATATACATAACAAAGGATCAGTAGCCCTAACACTAAGAGAAACTATAAATTAGAAACAAAAAAATAAATAACCCAATAAAAATGGTCAAAGATCATAGGTATTTTAAAAAGAATATATGAAGAGAAGCTTACTGTACTACTAATCAGAGAAATGTAAATAAAGAATAACAACATCACATAATTGTAAGAAACTACAAGAATTGGATGGTGAGGTCATCTAATAGTAAAAAGAATAGAACTAGTGATAATATCAAGTGCTGTTGATGAGTTAAGGAATTAGATATTTTTGTGCACTGTTGGCAGAGTGTAAATAACCAAAATCTTTTGAAGGGATAATTTAGCAGTGTCCATCAAAATAAAACACAGATCATTTCCAGCTAGGTGTGGTAGCTCATGCTTGTAATCCTAGCACTTTGCGATGTCAAGTTGGGAGGATCCCTTCAGCTCAGGATTTTAAGACCAGCCTGGGCAACATAGAGAGACTCTGTCTCAAAAAAAAAAAAAAAAGTCATTTCTAGGACTCTATCCCTATAGATGTACCTGTAATCCCAACACTTTGGGAGGCCGAGGCAGGAGTATCACCTGAGGTCAGGAGTTTAAGACCTGCCTGGCCAACATGGTGAAACCCCATCTCTACTAAAAATACAAAAATTTGCTGGGTGTGGTGGTGTGCGCCTGTAATCCCAGCTACTAGGGAGGCTGAAACAGAAGAATCACTTGAATCCAGGAGGTGGAGTTTGCAGTGAGCCAAGATTATGCTACTGCACTCCAGCCTGCGTGACAAGAGTGAAACTGTGTCTCAAAAAAAAAGACATGAACAACACTGTTTATGACAGCACTGTTTGTAAATAACAAAAAGTGGAAACGATCTTAATGTCTATAAATAGAATACTGGTTACTTAAAAAAATGTAAGGGGGTTTGATATTTGACAGTGGTGGGGAATAAAGAAATCTTTTACATTTTATTCTATATGTTTTATTCTTTTACAAGCATTTCTATTTTTATTATTTGTTGGTTTATTATTTATTTATTTTTTTGTGATGGAGTTTTGCACTTGTTGCCCAGGCTGGAGTGCAATGGCATGATCTTGGCTCCTGGGTTCAAGTGATGCTCCTGCCTCAGCCTCCTGAATAGCTGGGATTACAGGTGCCCACCACCACGCCACCATGCCCAGCTAATTTTTGTATTTTTAGTAGAGATGGGGTTTCACCATGTTGGCCACACTGGTCTCAAACTCCTGACCCCACGCGATCTGTCTGCCTCCACCTCCCAAAGTTCTGGGATTACAGGCATGAGCCACCGTCCCCGGCCTTTTACAAACATTTTTCATGGATTAATTGTATAATTAAAATTTCAATGAATAAAATAATTAGATTGATAAAGGTAATATAATAATATTATATAAAACTTGGGAAAAAGAGAAGCCTGATGCGATTAACTCAACTTCTGATTCCATATTAGTATATTTCCAGGTGCTTTTCCTAAATATTTTCTTTCCTCGATTGATTCATACACTTTCTTGAGGACAGAAAGCCTTTTGGAACATTTTCCAACCAGAATGAGGGGATTTCCTAAATATATGTAAAAAATTCAGTTGTTTTAGCTTTTAAAATATAGCATATTAAAAATATTCACCTTTTCTTGGGACCATTTTGTCCCTGCAATGAAACTCAACACTAGTGTGCATAATCCTCCAGATCCATGTAAACCAATACGTTGGCTGCCTAAGACGGCAGAAACACACATAGTCAAAACAAGGAATCCTCTCTTCAATGTAAGTTTTTTCTAGAATTAGATAGATATTTAGAAATTAGTTTATATTAAATATATAATATTTGACATTATCTATTATATATTTTTGACCCTCTGATATTATGTCTTTAAATGTTATATTAAATGTCTAAAATTTTGATTTTCTTTCTCACCATATATTTTAGCAGACTTACTACCAAGTAACAAAATTTGCAATTAGTCACGTTTCATCTTCTGCCATATCTCTGATACTAGTATCAGTAAAATGGTTAAAGTATTACTGTAAGTGAAGAAGAAAAGAGACCCATAAAATCTCCAGTTTCATATAACATATCCAATGAATTCTTAAAAAATATTTGAATATCTCTTTGGTCAATATGTTACAGCTAAATTTGGATGGAAATTACAGAAATACAAAAGTAATGGCATGTTTTCCTTTAAGGCAGGAAATGGCTAAATTTGAGTGTTGCCTTTGTCAAAAGAGAGCAGGAGTGAATTTCAGTCAGAAAATATGCAGAAATAAATGGGGACCTATTTCCCCCTAAAATGTTTAAGGGAAAATTTGGGGGAAATTATCAAACATCAATAGGCAATTTAGTAGAGAAAGGGAAAGTATAATTCAGAGGGATACTCTGCATTAAGTATATTTTTTGATATTCCTTATTTGCCAAATTAGGAAGCAGAGACTTTAATCAAAGCCATTGACCTGTATCAATCACTGCTGTGCTCAGTTTTAAGTACAGAGTAGGCATTGGAGGCTAGTTTTAGAGAAACAGAATTAAGTATTAAATTTCATGGACCTTACCAAAGTTTAATATTTTGAAAAAAATTTCTAATATTATACTTCTATAAAATAGATTTTGTATTTACCTGGTCTTCACTTGGAAAATATCGAACAAAAAATCCCAAAACAATTCCTGCCAGCAGACTAATACATATGTTCCTTATAGAGGCTATGGCGCTTTTAAGTATACCACCTGTAGGGGCACACAATAAAAAAAAATTCACAAAGAAGTATTTTCACATACACTACACATCAGAAAAGCAAATCTAGGTGGTTCATGAAGAAAAGTAAGCATTTTATAGAACAAATATATGCAAATGGTCTTTTTATAGTGACATATATGAAAACATGTAGATCTATTTAGTACATTAAATATATACTCTCAAATAATTTAATATATACACACAACTTAGAAATGTCCATTATGTAAATAGGCCAGAAAACAAAGACTTAACAAGCACAAGATGCTCCCCTTACATAGCCAACTTAAAAGACAGAGTGAGGTAGTCCAGGCACAGTGGCTCACACCTGTAATCCCAGCGCTTTGGGAGGCTGAGGAGGGTGGATTACTTGAGGTCAGGAGTTCAAGACCAGCCTGGCCAACATAATGAAACCCCATCTCTACTAAAAATACAAAAATTAGCTGGGCATGGTGGCACACACCTGTGGTCCCAGGTACTCGGGAGGCTGAGGGAGGAGAATCACTTGAACCTGGGAGGCAGAGTTTGCAGTGAGCTGAGATCGTGACACCACACTCCAGCCTGGGTGAAAGACGGAGGCCACACCTCCAAAAGAAAAAAAAAAAGACTAAGTGAGGTACAAGAATGGAGAGAGACCGAAACACTTGTGGCACTTAACATATGGCTGTTAAGGGCTATATTAACAATTCTTCTTTCATGTACTATATGAAAAAGAAACAAATGATTTTAACATGAAAAGAACAATGTAATAACAACATAAAAAATTTTGTTCCAGGGTCAGTCCTAGAAACATTCAAGGGTCAATTAAGATTTCAGTATATTTAAGTATTTGCTTTTGGTGAAGAAAAAAGGAAAAAAAATACAAAAGATTCCACTATATTTTATAGTCATTAATATTAATATATCCATACTTGTAGTTCATTGTAATAAGTAAACAACAAAAAATAAAAAAAAACAAAATGAGTCACAAAAATAGTTCAGTTAAGCTCTGGGTAGTGGATTCAATATAGTAAGTAAGTATATTTTTAGACATATTTTCTACTAAATATAACAGGCAGGGCATGGTGGGCTCACACCTTTAATCCTAGCACTTTGGGAGGCCAAGGCAGAAGGATTGCTTGAGCCCAAGAGTTTGAGACCAGCTTGGGCAACAGAGTGAAACCCCATCTTTACAAGAAAATAAAAAATTAGCCCGGTATGTGCTGTGTGCCTATAGTCCAAGTACTCAGTAGGCTGAGGGAGGAGGTCCCTTGAGCTCAGGAGTTCGAGGCTGCACTCCAGCCTGGCTGACAGAGCAAGATCCTGTCTCAAGAAAATAAAATATAATAAAAATAAAAAATAATATAAACAGAGAGATGTCAGCCAGATGGTGGAATGGGGAGCTCCAAACCTTGATTCTCCATAAAGATACCAACTGAACAACAATATATGGTCTAAAAGCCTTTATGGAGTTCCATAAACCATTAAGAAGCTGTAGTAGCACAGACAAGTGCAAAGCCAAGAATAGTGGCATTGAACAAATAAGAAAAGCTGTTGCATTATACTCATGATACCCCTTCCCCAAGCTGGAACAGGTTGGTGTGGCTGGGAAGCACTCAACTTGCAGCTTCTCCATTAGCAGGGAAAGAGAAGACTGGAACGGAATAGTTTTATGAGGTTACCTGAAGCTCTCTCTCTCTCTCTAACTTGACACCCAACTGGCATACTTTGGATGCGTGGGAGCCACTGGGAATAAAGGGGAGGTCAGAGATGATGCAGCACCAGGGAACCTGCAGTACCACAGACAGATACCAGAGAGAACAACAGCTCCAGAAAAAGAAACTGGCAAACCTCTACTTGGGATGTTGCAATGTATAAACCCAAAGAAGATGCATTCCCAGAAAAGGTTTGAGAGGCTGCTAGAACCTATAGCCATGCTGATTCAGGTAAAGGTCTTCCGTATGAAGCCAGCTGATAAAAACTGGGAGCAGTGGCAGTTTTTTCAAACGTCCAAATCTTGGCAAAAATAAGTAAAAAATAAAAAAATAAAAAATAACAGGCATAAGAAGAAACAGAGAAACCTGATGACTAAATTAAAGGAGCAAAATAAATCTCCAGAAACCAATCCTAAAGAAATAGATAAATGAGTTACCTGACAAAGAATCCAAATTAACTCTCTTAATGAAGCCCAGTGACAACAGAAATAGATAACTAAATGAAAGCAGGAAATAATTCATGAACAAAATGAAAATATTAACAAAGAGATAGAAACTAAAAAAAAAAAAAAAAAAAAAAAAAAAAAAAAAAAAAAAGGAACCATACAGAAACTCTGAAGCTAAGGAATACAACAGCTCAATTGAAAAATTCACTATTGGAAATCACCAACAGACTGTGTAACTGCCCAATGGGTTCACCTTGTGCCCTGCTCAGACAGAGCTGATTTATCAAGACAGGGGAATTGCAATGGAGAAAGAGTAATTCATCCAGAGCCAGCTGTGCGGGAGACCAGAGTTTTATTATTACTAAAATCAGTCTCCCTGAGCATTCGGGGATCAGAAGTTTTAAAGATAATTTGGCAGGTAGGGGCTTGGGAAGTGGGGACTGCTGATTCATCAGGTTGGAGATGAAATCATAGGGGGTTGAAGTGATGTTTTCTTGCTGTCTTCTGTTTGTGGGTGGGATGGCAGAACTAGTTGAGCCATTATTACCAGTCTGGGTGGTGTCAGCTGATTCATCCAGTGCAGGGTCTGCAAAATATCTCAAACAATGATTTTAGGTTTTACAATAGTGATGTTATCCCCAGGAGCAATTTGGAGAGGTTCAGACTCTTGGAGCCAGAGGCTGCATAACCCTTCAACTGTAATTTCTAATGCTATAGCTAATTTGTTTATCCTGCAAAGGCAGACTGGTTCCAGGCAAGAAGGGGATCTTTTCAGGAAATGGCTATTATCAACTTTGTTTCAGAGTCAAACCATGAACTGAATACCTTCCCAAAATTAGTTCATCCTACTGCCAGGAATGAACAAGGACAGTTTAAATGCTAGAAACAAGATGGAGTTGATTAGGTCTGATGTCTTTCACTGTCATAATTTCTTCAGTTGTAATTTTTGCAAAGGCAGTTTCAATAACATCAAGCAGAAGAAAGAATCAGTGAAACAGAAGACTAGTCATTTGAAATTATGGAGTCAGAGGAGCAAAAGGGAAAAGGAATGAAGAGTGAAGACAGCCTAAGAGACTTATAGGATGCCATCAAGCAGACCAATGTATGTATTATGAAAGTGCCAGAAGAAGAGAAAAATAAAGGGGCAGAGGGCCAGTTAAAAAAATGACCAAAAACTTCTCAAATTTAAAGAAGGAAATGGACATACAAATCCAAGAGTCTCAAAGAACTCCAAGTTGGATAATTTGCAAAAGACCTACAATGAGACACATTACAATCAAACTGTCAAAAGTCAAAGACAAAGAGAGAATTTTGAAAGGAACAGGATCAGAGCAACTTTTCACATACAAGGGAGATGCCATATGGTTATCAGTGGAATTCTCAGCAAAAACTCTACAGGCCAGAAGAGAATGGGGTGATATATTAAAAGGGCTGAAAGAAAAAAAAAACTGTCAACCAAGAACCGTATAGCCAGTAAAACTGTACTTCAAAAATGAAGGACAAACAAAGAGTTCCCCAGAGAATTAAAAGGCGAGGGAATTGATCACCACTAGACCTACCTTACAAAAAATGTTAAAGGGAGTCCTCCATGTGGAAATGAAAGGGCATTGAATAGAAATACAAAAGCATACAAAACATAAACTTCTTTGGTAAAGGTAAATATATGAGTGAACATAGAATCCTTTAATACTGTAATGGTGGTAAGTAAAATACTTTTTTTTCTTTACTTTTTTCTTTTTCTTTTTTGAGACAAAGTCTCGCTCTGTTGCCCAGGCTGGAGTGCAGTGGTTTGATCACAGCTCACTGCAGCCTTGCAGTCCTGGGCTAAAGCAATCCTCCCACCTCAACCTCCCAAGTGGCTGGGACTACAGACATGCACCACCACACTCAGATAATATTTTTAAATTTTTAGCAGAGATAAGGTCTTGCTGGTCTCAAACTCCTAGGCTCAAGCGATCCTCCCATTTTGGCCTCTCAAAGTGCTGGGACTACAGGTGTGAGACACCACACCCAGCCTGTAATTCACTTTTAATTGAAGCATAGAATTTAAAAAGTAAAAGCATAACATTACTGTATTAAATTATGTGAATGAACAATATAAAAATATATATTGTGTGACACTGATAAAGTGAGAAGGAAGTGTAAAGAAGAGTTTTTGTATGTGATTAAAGTTAAGTTGTTGTCAATTTAAAATAGATTATTATAACTATGAGATGTTTTCATGTAATTCTACAGTAACCACAAAGAAAAGACCTACAGAAGATACACAAATAAAAATGAGAAAGGAACCCAAGCATGTCCCTACCAAAAAAAGAAATCAGTGAAACATAAAGGGAGGCAGGAAGAGAGGAAAAGTGGAAAAAAATAGCTGCAAGACATACATAAAACAATAAACAAAATGACAATAGTAAGCCCCTCCCTATCAGTAACTACTTTAAATGCAAATAGGCTAATTTTCCAATCAAAAGACAGAGATTGGCCAAATGGATTTAAAAAAATCTAAATATATACTATATGCAAGAGACTTACATTAGATCTAAAGACACACAAAGGTTGAAAGTGAAAGGATGGAAAAAGATATTCAATGCAGTTGGTAACCAAAAGAGAACAACGATGGCCATACTTAGACAAAATAGAGTTTAAGTCAAATAATAGCACAAGAGACAAGGATATTACATAATAATAAAAGGGCCAATTGACCAAGAAGATATAGCAATTATAAATATATATGCAACTAACAGTACAGCATCTAAATATATGAAGCCAACATAGACAGAATTGAGGGGTAACATAGATAACAACATCATAATAACAGAAAACTTCAATATCCCACTTTCAATTATGGATACAATAACCAGACAGAAGATCAACTGGAAAACAGAGAACTTGAACAACATTGTAGACCAATTGGACCTATCTGACATATACAGAACACTTCACCCAATAATAGCAAAATACACTTTCTTCTCAAGTACATACCAAGACTTTTCCAGGATAAATGGCATGCTAGTCCACAAACAAGTTTTTAAAAATTTAAGAAAACTGAACTCATACCAAGTATCTTTTCTGACCACATTAAATGAAATTAGAAATTCATAGCAGAAGGAAAAAGGAAAAGTAATAAATATGTGGAAATTACAAAAATATACTCTGTTAACCAATTGGCCTGTATGGTTAATATTAATTGTCAATTTGATTGAGGGATGCTTAGATGCCTGATGAAGCACTGAATGAGGGTATATCTGTGAGGGTGCTGCCAGAGGAGAATGATGGATGAGTTAGTGGACTGAGAGAGAAAGACCCATCCTCACTGTGGGTAGGCATCATGCAATTGGTTGCAAGTGTGGCTAGAACAAAAAGGCAGAAGAATGGGAACATTCAGCTTGCTTGGATTTCTTTTTTATGCACTTTCTCTCTCTTCCAGAGCAGTATGCCTTTTTCTCCTCTTGCCCTTGCACATCAAACTCTAGGTTCTTTGGCCTTTGGACCCTGGAACTTGCATCAGCAGCCTTTTGGGATCTCTCAGGCCTTTGGCCTCAGACTAGTGGCTGCACTGTCAGCTTCCCTGGTTTTGAGACTTTCAAATTTGGACTGAGCCATGTCACTGGCTTCCTTGGGAGCCATGCTGTAGGCTTCTCTCATTTTCCAGCTTATAGATGGCCTATTGTGGGACTTTGCCTTTGTAATTATGTGAGCCAATTCTCCTTAATAAATTATATTTCATATATATGTAAATATATTCTCTTTTATATGCATGTATCTATATCTATATCTATATCTATATCTATATCTATATCTATCTATATCTCCTATTGGTTCTGACCCTCTGGAGAACTCTGATTAATACATAGTCAAAGAATAAGTCACAAGGAAAATTAGAAAATGTCTCGAGACAAATAAAAATGGAAACACAACATTCCAAAGCTTGTGGGATGCAGCAAAATGAATATGAAGAGGACAGTTTATATATCTAACTACCTACCTTAAAAAAGAAGAAAGATCTAAAATAAGCAACTTAGCTTTACACCTCAAGAAACTGGAAAAAGAAGAACTCAATCCAATGTTAGCAAAAGGAAGGAAATAATAAAGTCTAGAGCAGAAGGCCGGGTGCAATGGCTCACGACTGTAATCCCAGCACTTTGGGAGGCCGAGGCAGGCAGATCACCTGAGATCAGGAGTTTGAGACCAGCCTGAGCAACATGGAGAAACCTGTCACTACTAAAAAATACAAAATTAGCCAGGCATGGTGGTGCATGCCTGTAATCCCAGCTACTCTGGAGGCTGAGGCAGGAGAGTCACTTGAACCGGGAGGTGGAGGCTGCACTGAGCTGAGATCGCGCCACTGCACTCCAGCCTGGGTAATAAGAGCAAAACTCCATCTCAAAAAAAAAAAAAAAAAAAAAGGCTAGAGAATAAAAAAAAACCAATGAAACTAGTAGTTGTTTCAAAGTTCAACAAAATTGACAAATCATCAGCTAGAATATTTAAGAAAAAAAATAAAGAAGACTCAACTTCTTTTAGGAACAAAAGAGAAGACATTGCAACAGATATTACAGAAATAAAAAGGATTCTAAGAGTCTACTATGAATGATTATATACTGACAAGTTGGATAACCTAGGAGAAATGAACAGATTCCTAGTAACATGCAAGTTACCAAGACTAAGTCACAAAATAAAAAATCTTAATAGACCTATTACTAGTAACTGAATCAGGAATCGAAAACAAACCAAATACCTGATAAGGGGTTAATATCTAAAATATATACAGAACAACAACTCAATAACAAAACAACATAATGAGAAATGGTCAGTTGACTTTGCTATGGTCCAAATGTTTATGTTCTCCCAATATTCATATGCTAGAGCCTAATATTCAATGTGATAATATTAAGAGGTGGGGCATTTTGGAGATGATTAGTTCATGAAGTCATAGCCCTCAGAAATGGGACTAGGGCCTTTATAAAAGAGGCTTAAGGGAGTTTACTTTCCCTTTTGAACATGTGAGGACAAAGAGAAGGTGCTATCTATAGTGAATATAGTGACCTCACCAGTCACTGAGTCTGTTGTAGCCTAAATCTTGGACTTCTCACATTCTAGAACGCAGGAAATAAATTTCTGTTGTTCATAAATTACCAGCCTAAGGTATTTTGTTATAGCAGCAGGAATGGACTAAGATAGACTTGAATAGACATTTTTTCCAAAAAAAAATACAAATGGCCAACTAGCATATCAACCCGACACTACGTGGCAGCTGCCAAGGCTTGGGGATTGAACTCTCTGAAGCAATAGCCTGAGCTGTATGTTGGCTCCTTTTAGCCATGGCTGGGACATAGTGCAGTCCCAAGACTGCACAGAGCAGCAAAGCTCTGGGCCTGGCCCACAAAACCATTTTTTCCCTCCTAGGCCTCCAACCCTGTGATGGGAGGGGCTGTTGTGAAGAACTCTGACATACCCTGGAGACAATTTCCCCATTATCTTGGCAATTAATATTTGGCTCCTTGTTACTTCTGCAAATTTCTGCAGTCAGCTTGAATTTCTCCCCAGAAAATGGGCTTTTCTTTTCTATCACATCATAAGGCTGCAAATCTTCCAAACTTTTATGCTCTGTCTCCCTTTTAAACATAAGTTCCAATTCCAAACCATATTTTTGTGAATGCATAAAACTGAACACTTTTAAGAGCACTCAGGTCATAAATTGAACACTCTGCTGCTTAGAAATTTCTTCTACCAGATGTCCTGGGTGGGTTCCAAGATGGCCAAATAGGAACAGTTCCGGTCTGCAGCTCCCAGCATGATTGACGCAGAAGACAGGTGATTTCTGCACTTCCAACTGAGGTACCTGGTTCATCTCATTGGGACTGGTTGGAGAGTGGGTGCAGGCCCACAGAGGGTGAGCTGAAGCAGGGTGGGGCATCACCTCACCCGGGAAGCACAAGGGGTTGGGGGATTTCCCTTTCCTAGCCAAGGGAAGCCGTGACAGACTACCTGGAAAAACAGGGCACTCCTGCCCAAATACTGCACTTTTCCCAAGGTCTTAGCAACTAGCAGACAAGATGATTCTCTCCCGTGCCTGGCTCAGCGGGTCCCACACCCATGGAGCCTTGCTCACTACTAGCGCAACAGTCTGAGATCCATCTGCGAGGTGGCAGCCTGGCTGGGGGAGGGCCGTCCACCATTGCTGAGGCTTAAGTAGGTAAACAAAGCGGCTGGGAAGCTTGAACTGGGTGGAGCCCACTGCAGCTCAACAAGGCCTATTGCCTCTAGACTCCACCTCTGTGGGCAGGGATAGCTGAACAAAACACAGCAACTTCTGCAAACTTAAACGTCCCTGTCTGACAGCTCTGAAGAGAGCAGTGGTTTTCCCAGCATGGCGTTTGAGTTCTGAGAATGGACAGACTGCCTCGTCAAGTGGGTCCCTGACCCCTGTGTAGCCTAACTGGGACACACCTGCCAGTAGGGGCTGACAGACACTTCATTTAGGCGGCTGCCCCTCTTGGACGAAGCTTCCAGAGGAAGGATCGGGCAGCAATATTTGCTGTTCTGCAGCCTCCACTGGTGATACTCAGGCAAACAGGGTCTGGAGTGGAACTCCAGCAAACTCCAACAGACTTGCAGCTGAGGGTCCTGACTGTTAGAAGGAAAACTAACAAACAGAAAGGAATAGCATCAACATTAACCAAAAGATCATCTACACCAAAACCCCATCTGTAGGTCAACAATGTCAAAGACCAAAGGTAGATAAAACCAAAAGGATAGGGATAAACCAGAGCAGAAAAGCTGAAAATTCTAAAAATCAGAGCACCTCTTCTCCTCCAAAGGATCGCAGCTCCTTGTCAGCAATGGAACAAAGCTGGATGGAGAATGACTTTGACGAGTTGACAGAAGTAGGCTTCAGAAGGTTGGTAATAAAAAACTTCTCTGAGCTAAAGGAGGATGTTGGAACCCATCGCAAGGAAGGTAAAAACCTTGAAAAAAGATTAGATGAATGGCTTACAAGAATAAACAGTGTAGAGAAGACCTTAAGTGACCTGATGGAGCTGAAAACCATGGCACGAGAACTTTGTGACACATGCAGAAGCTTCAATAGCCGATTCAATCAAGTGGAAGAAAGGGTATCAGTGATTGAAGATCAAATAAATGAAATAAAGTGAGAAGACAAGGTTAGAGAAACAAGAGTAAAAAGAAATGAAGAAAGCCTCCAAGAAATATGGGACTATGTGAAAAGACCAAATCTACATTTGATTGGTGTACCTGAAAGTGATGAGGAGAATGGAACCAAGTTGGAAAACACTCTTCAGGACATTATCCAGGAGAACTTCCCCAACCTAGCAAGGCAGGCCAACATTCAAATTCAGGAAATACAGAGAACACCACAATAATACTCCTTGAGAAGAGCAATTCCAAGAAACATACTTGTCAGATTCACCAAGGTTGAAATGAAGGAAAAAGTGTTAAGGGCACCCAGAGAGAAAGGTCAGGTTAGCAAGAAAGGGAAGCCCATCAGACTAACAGTGGATCTCTCTGCAGAAACCCTGCAAGCCAGAAGTAAGTAGGGGCCAATATTCAACACTCTTAAAGAAAAGAATTTTCAACCCAGAATTTCATATCCAGCCAAACTAAGCTTCATAAGTGAAGGAGAAATAAAATCCTTTACAGACAAGCAAATGCTGAGAGATTTTGTCACCACCAGGCCTGCCTTACAAGAGCTCCTGAAGGAAGCACTAAACATGGAAAGAAACACCCGGTACCAGCCAGGGCAAAAACAGGCCAAACTGTAAAGACCATCAATGCTAGGAAGAAACTGCATCAATTAACGGGCAAATAACCAGCAACTATCATAATAACAGGATCAAATTCACATATAACAATATTAACCATAAACGTAAATGGGCTAAATGCCCCAATTAAAAGACACAGACTGGCAAACTGGATAAAGAGTCAAGACCCATCAGTGTGCTGTATTCAGGAGACCCACCTAACGTGCAGAGACACACATAGGCTCAAAATAAAGGGATGGAGAAAGATCTACCAAACAAATGGAAAGCAAAAAATAGCAGGGGTTGCAATCCTAGTCTCTGATAAAACAGACTTTAAACCAACAAAGATCAAAAGAGACAAAGAAGGCCATTACATAATGGTAAAGGGATCAATTCAACAAGAAGAGCTAACTATCCTAAACATATATGCACCCAATACAAGAGCACCCAGATTCATAAAGCAAGTCCTTAGAGACTTACAAAGAGACTTAGACTCCCACACAATAATAATGGGAGAATTTCACACCCCACTGTCAATATTAGAAAGATCAAGAAGACAGAAGGTTAACAAAGATATCCAGGACCTGAACTCAGCTCTGCAACAAACAGACCTAATAGACATCTACAGAACTCTCCACCCCAAATCAACAGAGTATAAATTCTTCTCAGCACCACATCACACTTATTCTAAAATTGACCACATAATTGGAAGTAAAGCACTAGTCAGCAAATGTAAAAGAACAGAAATCACAACAAACTGTCTCTCAGACCACAGTGCAATCAAATTAGAACTTAGGATTAAGAAGCTCACTCAAAACTGAACAACTACATGGAACTGAACAATTTGCTCCTGAATGACTACTGGGTGAATAACAAAATGAAGGCAGAAATAAAGATGTTCTTTGAAACCAATGAGAACAAAGGCACAATGTACCAGAATCTCTGGGACACATTTAAAGCAGTGCGTAGAGGGAAATTTATAGCACTAAATGCCCAGAAGAGAAAGCAGGAAAGATCTAAAATTGACACCCTAACATCACAATTAAAAGAACTAGAGAAGCAAGAGCAAACACATTCAAAAGCCAGCAGAAGGCAAAAAATAAGATCAGAGCAGAGCTGAAGGAGATAGAGACACAAAAAACCCTTCAAAAAATCAATGAATCCAGGAGCTGGTTTTTTGAAAAGATCAACAAAATTGACAGACTGCTAGCAAGCCTAATAAAGAGGAAAAGACAGAGGAATCAAATAGATGCAATAAAAATGATAAAGGGGATATCACCACTGAGCCCATGGAAATACAAACTACCATCAGAGAATACTATAAACACCTCTATTCAAATAAACTACAACATCTAGAAGAAATGGATAAATTCTGGGACACATACACCCTTCCAAGACTAAACCAGGAAGAAGTTGAATCTCTGAATAGACCAATAACAGGCTCTGAAATTGAGGCAATAATTAATAGCCTACCAACCAAAAAAAAAAGTCCAGGACCAGATGGATTCACAGCTGAATTCTACCAGAGGTACAAAGAGGAGCTGGTACCATTCTTTCTGAAACTATTCCAATCAATAGAAAAAGAGAGAATCCTCCCTAATTCATTTTATGAGGCCAACATCATCCTGATACCAAAGCCTGGCAGGGACACAACAACAACAAAAAAGGGAATTTTAGACCAATATCCCTATGAACATTGATGCAAAAATCCTCAATAAGATACTGACAAACTGAATCCAGCAGCACATCAAAAAGCTTATCCACCACGATTAAGTTGGCTTCATCCCTGGGATGCAAGGCTGGTTCAACATACACAAATCAATAAATGTAATCCATCATATAAACAGAACCAAAGACAAAAACCACATGATTATCTTAATAGATGCAGAAAAGGCCTTTGACAAAATTCAACAGCCCTTCATGCTAAGAACTCTCAATAAACTAGGTATTGATGGGACGTATCTTAAAATAGTAAGAGCTATTTATGACAAACCCACAGCCAATATCATACTGAATGGACAATAACTGGAAGCATTCCCTTTGAAAACTGGCACAATACAAGGATGCTCTCTCTCATCACTCCTATTCAACATAGTCTTGGAAGTTCTGGCCAGGGCAATCAGGGAAGAGAATGAAATAAAGGGTATTCAATTAGGAAAAGAGGAAGTCAAATTGTCCCTGTTTGCAGATGACATGATTCTATATTTAGAAAACCCCATCATCTCAGCCCAAAATCTCCTTAAGCTGATAAGCAACTTCAGCAAAGTCTCAGGATACAAAATCAATGTGTAAAAATCACAAGCATTCTTATACACCAATAACAGACAAACAGAGAGCCAAATCATGAGTGAACTCCCATTCACAATTGCTTCAAAGAGAATAAAATACCTAGGAATCCAACTTACAAGGGAAATGAAGGACCTCTTCAAGGAGAACTACAAACCACTTCTCAACGAAATAAAAGAGGACACAAACAAATGGAAGAACATTCCATGCTCATGGATAGGAAGAATCAATATTGTGAAAATGGCCATATTGCCAAAGGTAATTTATAGATTCAATGCCATCCCCATCAAGCTACCAATGACTTTCTTCACAGAATTGGAAAAAACTACTTTCAAGTTCATATGGAACCAAAAAAGAACCTGCATTGCCAAGACAATCTTAAGCCAAAAGAGCAAAGCTGGAGGCATCACACTACCTGACTTCAAACTACACTACAAGCCTACAGTAACCAACACAGCATGGTACTGGTGCCAAAGCAGAGATATAGACCAATGGAACAGAATAGAGCCCTCGGAAACAATACGACACATCTACAACCATCTGATCTTTGACAAACCTGACATAAACAAGAAATGGGGAAAGGATTCCCTATTTAATAAATGGTGCTGGGAAAACTGGCTAGCAATACGTAGAAAACTGAAACTGGATCCCTTCCTTACACTTTATATAAAAATTAATTCAAGATGGATTAAAGATTTACATGTTAGACCTAAAACCATAAAAACCCTAGAAGAATACCTAGGCAATACCATTCAGGCCATAGGCATGGGCAAGGAATTCATGACTAAAACACCAATAGCAATGGCAACAAAAGCCAAAATTGACAAATGGGATCTAATTAAACTAGAGAGCTTCTGCACAGCAAAAGAAACTACCATCAGAGTGAACAGACAACCTACAGAATGGGAGAAAATGTTTACAATCTACCCATCTGACAAAGGGCTAATATCCAGAATCTACAAATAACTTAAACAAATTTATATGAAAAAATCAAACCCCATCAAAAAGTAGGCAAAGGATATGAACAGACCCTTCTCAAAAGAAGACATCTATGCAGCCAACAGACACATGAAAAAATGCTCATCATCACTGGCCATCAGAGAAATGCAAATCAAAACCACAATGAGATACCATCTCACACCAATTAGAATGGTGATCATTAAAAAGTCAGGAAACAACAGGTGCTGGAGAGGATATGGAGAAATAGGAATGCTTTTACACTGTTGGTGGGAGTGTAAACTAGTTCAATCATTGTAGAGGACAGTGTGGCGATTCCTCAAGGATCTAGAACTAGAAATACCATTTCACCCAGCCATCCCATTACTGGTCATATACCCAAAGGATTATGAATCATGCTGCTATAAAGACACATGCACACGTATGTTTATTGTGGCACTATTCGCAATAGTAAAGACTTGGAACCAACCCAAATGCCCATCAATGATAGACTGGATTAAGAAAATGTGGCACATATACACCATGGAATACTATGCAGCCATAAAAAGGATGAGTTCATGTCCTTTATAAGGACATGGATGAAGCTAGAAACCATCATTCTGAGAAAACTATCACAAGGACAGAAAACCAAACACCGCATGTTCTCACTCATAGGTGGGAATTGAACAATGAGAACACTTGGACACAGGGTGGGGAACATCACACACTGGGGCCTGTCATGGAGTGTGGGGAGGGAGGGGATAGCATTAGGAGATATATCTAATGTAAATGACGAGTTAATGGGTGCAGCACACCAACATGGCACATGTATGCATATGTAACAAACCTGCATGTTGTGCACATGTACCCTAGAACTTAAAGTATAATAACAAAAAAAAACTATGACACTGTCCTATATACCATATCTGTACAAAAATTATAAATTTTAGATAGCCATCCAGGGATATTTCTCTACTTCTTGGAAAAAATATCAACATTGAAAACATCAAAAAAATTAAACACTTCTTCTTTTGTCCAAAAAAAAAAAAAAAAAAAGAAAGAAAAAAGAGAATCCTCCCTAACTCATTTTATGAGGCCAGCATTATCCTGGTACCAAAGCCTGGCAGAGACACAACAAAAAAAGAGAATTTTAGACCAATATCCCTGATGAACATCAATGCAAAAATCCTCAATAAAATACTGGCAAACCGAATCCAGCAGCACATCAAAAAGCTTATCCACCACGATCAAGTCGGCTTCATCTCTGGGATGCAAGGCTGGTTCAACATATGCAACTCAATAAACATAATCCATTACATAAACAGAACCAAAGACAAAAACCACATGATTATCTCAATAGATGCAGAAAAGGCCTTTGACAAAATTCAACAACCCTTCATGCTAAAAACTCTCAATAAACTAGGTATTGATGGGACGTATCTCAAAATAATAAGAGCTATTTATGACAAACCCACAGCCAATATCATACTGAATGGGCAAAAACTGGAAGCATTCCTTTTGAAAACCAGCACAAGACAAGGATGCCCTCTCTCACCACTCCTATTCAACATGGTGTTGGAAGTTCTGACCAGTGCAATCAGGCAGGAGAAAGAAATAAACGGTATTCAGTTAGGAAAAGAGGAAGTCAAATTGTCCCTGTTTGCAGATGACATGATTCTATATTTAGAAAACCCCATCATCTCAGCCCAAAATCTCCTTAAGCTGATAAGCAACTTCAGCAAAGTCTCAGGATACAAAATCAATGTGCAAAAATCACAAGCATTCCTATACACCATTAATAGACAAACAGAGAGCCAAATCATGAGTGAACTCCCAGTCACAATTGCTACAAAGAGAATAAAATACCTAGGAATCCAACTTACAAGGGTTGTGAAGGAACTCTTCAAGGAGAACTACAAACCACTGCTCAACGAAATAAAAGAGGACACAAACAAATTGAAGAATATTCCATGCTCATGGATAGGAAGAATCAATATCATGGAAATGGCCATACTGCCCGAAGTAATTTATAGATTCAATACTATCCCCATCAAGCTACTAATGACTTTCTTCACTGAATTGGAAAAAAACTACTTTAAAGTTCATATGGAACCAAAAAAGAGCCTGCATTGCCAAGACAATCCTAAGCAAAAAGAACAAAGCTGGAGGCATCACACTACCTGACTTCAAACTGTACTACAAGGCTGCAGTAACCAAAACAGCATGGTACTGGTACCAAAACAGATATATAGACCAATGGAACAGAACAGAGGCCTCAGAAATAAGACCACACATCTACAACCATCTGATCTTTGACAAACCTGACATAAACAAGAAATGGGGAAAGGATTCCCTGTTTAATAAATGGTTCTGGGAAAACTGGCTAGCAATACGTAGAAAACTGAAACTGGATCCCTTCCTTACACTTTATATAAAAATTAATTCAAGATGGATTAAAGACTTAAATGTTAGACCTAAAACCACAAAAACCCTAGAAGAAAACCTAGGCAATACCATTCAGGCCATAGGCATGGGCGAGGACTTCATGACTAAAACACCAATAGTAATGGCAACAGAAGCCAAAATTGAGAAATGGAATCTAATTAAACTAAAGAGCTTCTGCATGGGAAAAGAAACTGCCATCAGAGTGAACCAGGCAACCTACAGAATGGGAGACAAATTGCAATCTACCCATTTGACAAAGAAAGAATTCAAACAAATTTACAAGAAAAAAACAACACCATCAAAAAGTGGGCAAAGATATGAATAGACACTTCTCCAAAGTAGACATCTATGCAGCTAACAGACACATGAAAAAATGCTCATCATCACTGGTCATCAGAGAAATGCAAATCAAAACCACAATGAGATATCATCTCATGCCAGTTAGAATGGCAATCATTAAAAACTCAGGAAACAACAGATGCTGGAGAGCATATGGAGAAATAGGAACGCTTTTACACTGTTGATGGGAGTGTAAATTAGTTCAACCATTGTGGAAGACATTGTGGCGATTCCTCGAGGATATAGAACTAGAATTACCATTTGACCCGGCAATCCCATTACTGGGTATATACCCAAAGGATTTTAAATCATGCTACTATAAAGACACATGCACATGTATGTTTATTTTGGCACTATTCACAATAGCAAAGACTTGTAACCAACCCAAATGTCCATCAATGATGGACTGGATTAAGACTCGTGACACATATACACCATGGAATACTAATGCAACCATAAAAAAGGATGAGTTCATGTCCTTTGCAGGGAGATAGATGAAGCTGGAAACCATCACTCTCAGCAAAACTATCACAAGGACAGAAAACCAAACACTGCATGTTCTCACTCATAGGTGGGAATTGAACAATGAGATCACTTGGACACAGGGCTGGGAACATCACACACTGGGGCCTGTCGGGGGGTGGAGGGCTGGGGGAGGGAGAGCATTAGGAGAAATACCTAATGTAAATGATGAGTTGATGGGTGCAGCAAACCAACATGGCACATGTATACCTATGTATCAAACCTGCATGTTGTGCACCTGTACCCTAGAACTTAAGGTATAACAACATCAACAAAAAAAGAAGTTTCTTCTACCAGATGTCCTCAATCATCTCTCTCAGTTTCAAAGTTCCATAAATCTCTAGGGCAGGGGCAAAATGCCACCAGTCTCTTTGCTAAAGCATAGCAAGAGTGACCTTTACTTCAGTTCCCAACAAGTTCTTTATCTCCATCTCAGACCTCCTCAGCCTGGACTTCCTGTCCAAGTCACTATCAGCAGTTTGGTCAAAGCCATTCAACAAGTCTCTAGGCAGTTCCAAACTTTCCCACATCTTCTGGTCTTCTTCTGAGTCCTCCCAACTGTTCCACCCTCTGCACATTACACAGCTCCAAAGTCACTTCCACTTTCTCAGGTATTTTATAGCATTACTCCATTACCTCGGTATCAAAATCTGTATTAGTCATGGTTCTCTAGACGGATAGAACTAATAGGATATATGTATGTATGAAAGGGAGTTTATTAAGGAGAATTGAATCACACCATCACAAAGTGAAGTCCCACAACACGTCTGCAAGTTGAGGGGCAAGGAATCTAGTATTGGCTCAGTCCGAGTCCCAAAACCTCAAAAGTAGGGAAACTGACAGGCCAGCTTTGAGTCTCTGGATGAAGGCCTGAGAGCCCCTGGAAAGCAACTGGAGTAAGTCCAAGAGTCCAAAAGCCAAAGAACCTGGAGTCTGATATTTGAGTGCAGGAAGCATCCAGCATGGGAGAAAGATGAGGGCCAGAAGGCTCAGCAAGTCAGCTTCTCCTAAACTTCTTCTGCCTGCTTTATTCTAGCCATGCTGGCAGCTGATTTTATGGTGCCCACCCACATTGAGGGTGGATCTGCCTCTCCCAGTCCGCTAAATAAATGTTAATCTCCTTTGGCAACACCCTCACAGACACAACCGGGAACAATACTTTGGATCCTTCAATCCAATCAAGTTGACACTTACTTAATATTAATCTTCACAATGTAATATTCATCCCATTTGTAATTTTTCTTTAATATACAAGCTCCTTGAGAACATGCACCATTTGATCTTGTCTCTCTGTTTTCTTGGGAGGCAGTGGAGAAGAGAAGAGTTAAATGTGTGGGTGTGGAGTCAGACTGCCAGATTTGCATCTTGGCTCCCCTACTTACTGGATCTCTGACCTTGAGTAAATTACTTAACATCTTTCTCAGTTTCCTTACCTGTAAATGAGTGGTGACATATATGGAACTTAGAACAAGAGCCAAGCAAGTATTCAATAAAAGCTAATGTTGTTGCCTACTGTTTATTCTCAGTGTTTGGCATAGTAGCCGGCAAAAGGAAGAGGAATTTTTTTTTCTTTTTTTCAGACAGTCTCCCCCTGTCACCCAGGCTGGAGTGCAGTGGTGTGATCTTGGCTCACTGCAACCTCTGCCTCTTGGGTTCAAGCAATTCTTGTGCCTCAGCCTCCTGAGCAGCTGGGATTACAGGCCTGTGCCACCACACCCAGCTAACTTTTTGTATTTTTAGTAGAGATGGAGCTTTACTATGTTGGCCAGGCTGGTCTTGAACTCATGTCCTCAAGTGATCCACCCACTTTGGCCTCCCAAAGTGTTGGGATTATAGGCGTGAGCCATTGGGCCCGGCCTGGAAATATTTTTTTGAAACATGACTGATAACAGTATTTTTTGAAAGAATGACAGATACCAATCATGAAGGAAAAGATTTTCACAACTGACAATAAAAAACTTTAACTTCTGAATGGTAAAAAGAGTGAGAAAATTAAAAGCCAAATTACAAATTGAAAAAACTAAAGTATATAAAACAAAGGTTTTCATTCTCAATTTAATGCAGAATCTTGACAAATCAAAAAGAACAAAAGGTGAACCCACCTAAAAGAAATAGGCAAAAAACTTCCAAGAAAAGCAATTTACAAAATGCCAATGACTAATAAACATGGATATTTAACATCACTAGTATTCAAAGTACTTCATTTATAGAGATCCCTCCTTCACCTATCAAATTAGCAAAGATGAAAAAGGCTAGTAATACCAAGTTTTGAAGACAGGTGAGAGGAAATGACAAGTTTATGTACCCTGGTAGGACATGATATTGTGGCAATTTGTTTCAGAACACTCATAAATGTATATACCTTTTAGATCAACAATTACACTTTTAAGCTTAAGAAAATATGAAGAATAGGTACAAATATTTCTCTATATGTTCAATTAAGTATTATTTTTTAAATTAAAAAAAAATTTTTTTGAGACAGTGTCTCACTCTGTTGCCCAGGCTGGATAGCTCACTACGGCCTCCGCCTCCTGGGTTCAAGTGATTCTTCTGCTTCAGCCTCCTGAGTAGCTGGGATTACAGATGCCCATCACCATGCCTGGCTAAGTTTTGTATTTTTAGTAGAGACGGGGTTTCACCATGTTGGTTGGCCAGGCTGGTCTTGAACTCCTGATCTCAAGTGATCCACCCTTCTTGGCCTCCCAAAGTGCTGGGATTACAGGCATGAGCCACCATGCCTGGCCAATTTTTTAATTAAAAAAAATTTTTATAGCAGCACAACTAAGTATTATTTTAATAGTAAATATTGGAGTCAAGTTTAATTTTGAACAGGATAAGTAATTATGATGCAGCACATTGAATACTCTTTCATTAAGCTAAACAACTATTAAAATGATATACAAATACATTTACTGAAAAGAAACATGTTTGTGATATACAGTTAAGTGTAAAACAATTCAGGTTATAAGAACATATTAGGCCAGGTGCGATGTCTCACGCCTGTAATCCCAGCACTTTGGGAGGCCGAGGCAGGTGGATCATGAGGTCAGGAGATTGAGAACAACCTGGCTAACATGGTGAAACCCTGTCTCTACCAAAAATATAAAAAAATTAGCCGGGCGTGGTGGTGGGTGCCTATAGTCCCAACTACTTGGGAGGCTGAGGCAGGAGAATGGCGTGAACCCGGGAGGCAGAGCATGCAGTGAGCCGATATTGTGCCACTGCACTCCAACCTGGGTGACAGAGCAAGACTCCGCCTCAAAACAAACAAAAAAAGAACATATTGGTCAATATTCACTGATTTTTATAAGAATATTTGACAGAGAGAGAGGGGGAAGGGAAGGGAAGGGGAAAGGAAAGGGAAAGGAAGAAGGGAAGAAGGGAAGGGAAGGGAATATGGGTGGATTTATATCAAAAGGTTCAGAAGGAAATGATTCTTTTCTTCTGGATGTGACTATTGCAGATTTTATTTTTAACTTTTCCTCTTTTTCTTATTTATTTATATTTTCTGATTTTAAGAGAAACTATAAAACTATATATATTACTTTTCAACTTAAAAATATTTTAGTGCTTCAATAATGCAGAAGACTCAATTTCAACATTGCAGATAATTAAAGCATTACTAAGTGTGGAAATGTTTACTTTCACAATTTCTGTAGTGATATTCAAGACCAGATATCACCTTGGGAATCAGAACTGGTGCAGGATCTTGTCCTAACACTACCAAAAAGGCATATGGCTGACCCAGCTCTGTATGTTTATGTTGTCTTATAATAGAGCAACCAGTTGTTTATTAGGATGGCCAAAAAGGCACATTTCAAAAATGCCTATTAAAATATTAGTAGTACAAATAATACTGCTGCTTAATTTTTTCTAATGAGAACTGATAAAATTCCAAAGCAACATAAGCAGATAAATAGTAATAATATGGTTTATCAAATTAATTGTCACATGATTATTAAAATGAGATCATGTGTGTTAAGTAGTGGTATCTTAAGCCACTGAAATATCTTCCTTGGTCTAGAATGAGCTTTCTATGGAGATTAAAAAGATGTTAAATTGAACAGTCTTGGTTAATAAATGAAGAAGCAAAGCCAGAAACCCTGTTTAAAGAAGTAACAAAAAAGGTCATGAATGATCTAGTGGTTGTTATATTTTCTTGTTTACCTGAGGAAAAGACTATGCTCAAGCATGTATTGAATCCAGAGATAGCCAGAATGTCATCCATACTGCTAGCAGCCATTAATAAGGTTGGAATGCCTTCCTCAACACCATATCCATTTTCTTGCAACACCATCATGTAAGGGACAACAACAGCAGGAGAGACAGCACCTAGAACAAAACTGAAAGAAAGAATGAAAATTAATTTAAAAGCATCTTTTAAATCAAGTAGTGTTTTATAAGTACAAGTAGTTTATAATAACTTTATAACAAACATTGTTTAGAAGAATTTCAAATTTGAGTGAATGCAATTTAATGGTGATAAAACTTTTCATGCATTGTTTAGTGCTGGCTAAAATTCTATACAGATGTGGTTTAAAATGTTGGGCTGAGCACAGGTTGCAGCCTCTCCCTCTATTCCTAAATCCTTTGAAGTGAAGATGTAAAAGTAATAGAAAAATTCATAACCTAACTAGAAAGCAAAAGGTGAATCCGCAATGGACAAGAAACTAAGTATATCCCAGTAAGATAAGAGACAGACAATTTAGGATTGAAAAAAGGAAACCATAAACCAAAATCTGTGTAAATAAGATTGCCTCAAAAGATACATGTGCTTCTAAAAGTGCTCCAAGCCCTGAAATGGCAGATGCTGGGAGCAGGAGAGACCTTTGGGGAAACCAAATAGTTGATTATTTGGAGTACCACTGTAAGAATGGTCAGACAAATCTATCTTCCACACATTTCCTACCTCTTGAGTAAATAAGTAAGTAAGGAAGGAAGGAACAGAGTTGTCTGCCCAAAAAAACAAGTGTGGCCACCTAAGTTACAAAGGCAAATGAGAACATTTCTGGAGTGGTTGATGACACCCATGAGGAATGGGGAGGCTCCTGCTCCGAATACCTTCTATTGACATATCTTATCCAGAATTTCGCCTCATCTCTTCTACATTTACTTTATAAAGGCTGAAGTATATCCTGTGTAGAAATGCTTTTGGTGCTCCTGCCAGAACTGACCTGGTAAATGAACACATCTCCCAGTGCTGCTTGTTGGCTGCTAATATCTGCAGATTTCTAGAACCCTTGTCCTGCTGACAAGCACCTACCTGGGAATACTAGGGAGGTTGTGCACCCCTCTACTTTCCCTCCAGACAGCATCTGCCAATGACTGACTGATGTGAGTGTCTAATAGTTTAGCCCATTTGCTTCTGGCTGTACAACCTCTATGGTGCAGTTTATGCTACAGATTTCCCTGTGGGCTCAAGAAGAGACTAGACTTCTCTAGGACCACATACTGGTCTAGTTCAGTGGTTCCTGAACTGTGCTGCACATTGTAATCACCTGTTGTATTATTTTTCTCATTTTGCTTAACAAGTCATCCCCAAACATAGCAGCTGAAAACAACAAATATTTATTGTCTTATGACTTCTGTGGGTCAGGAATCTGGGCATGGCTTAGCTGTATGCCTTGACTTAAGATTTCCCATGAGGTAGGGTGGGGTGGGAGAAGATCTGCTTCCAAGTTTACTCATGTAGCTATTGCAGGCTTCAGTTTTTTCCAATGGGGTTTTCTCCACAGGGCTGCCTCAGGACATGGCAGCTGGCTTCCCCAGGAATAAGTGATCAAAGAGAATTTAATCCATAACATCAATTAAAAACACAAAATATCTAAGAAAAAAACTGTGAAGAGAGTCTATACTTTTATAAAAATTGTGAATATAATAATATAATAATTAAGATAATACCTGAATACTTAGAGAGACATTTCACAAGTGTGAACTAAAAAGCCTCAATTTTACCATCGCCCAACACCACGTCTGGCTAGTTTTTGTGTTTTTAGTAGATACGGTGTTTCACCATTTTGGCCAGGCTGGTCTTGAACTCCTGACTTCAAGTGATATGCCCACCTTGGCCTTCCAAAGTGCTGGGATTATAGGTGTGAGCCACCATGCCCGGCCAAAGCCTCAATAATATAAAGATGTAATCTCTCCCCCAAATAAATTAATCAGAGATACACCAATCAAAATCTTTGCAGGGATTTTTACTGAGCTTGACAAGCTGATTATAAAATTCATTTGGAAGAATAAGATCTTAGAACGAAAGATCAAGTAAACTTAAGAAAACAAGATACTGTTTTTGTAAGGGTAAAATAGTTAAAACTGAATAATAGTGACATATAAATAGACAAAATAAATTGGAAGAAAAGAAAATACAATGTGTGGAAACAAATCTATGGGATTTGTTACATCATACAATTGGTATTTTAAATCAGTGGGAGAAAGAAAGAAATCTTTCATAAATGGTGTTGAGATAACTATTTATGTGGAAAGGAATATAGATAGATCCTTACACATAATAAATGTTAAAAGCTCAAAAGGAAAAGTAGTAATAAGAAAATGTAGGGGGCTAGGTGCGATGGCTCACACCTGTAATCCCAGCACTTTGGGAGGCTGAGGCGGACAGATCAGGAGTTTGAGACCAGCCTGGCCAACATTGTGAAACCAATAGCTGGGTGCAGTGGTGCATGCCTGTAGTCCCAGCTACTTGGAAGGTTGAGGCAGGAGAATCACTTGAACCTGGGAGGTGGAGGTTGCAGTGAGCTGAGATCACGCCACTGCACTACAGCCTGGGTGACAGCAAGACTCTGTCACAAAAAAAAAAAAAAAAGAAAATGTAGAATAATATATTTGTGATCATGAGGTAAAAAGGACCTTTTGAATGATACATACAAAGGCATTAGACATAAAAAGAGATTTTGATACATTCAATTATATTAAAGTAGTACTTCAAAAGCAACTTCAAAAGTACTACAATAAAGTACTACTTCAAAAGCAATTCTGCTCTTTCTCCCCCTTTTTTTCTTTTTCATTTTCAAAGTCAAGTGAACGGTGTTGTGTATTGGCAATTCTGTCTGTTGAAAATAACAAAATACACTTCTTAGAGAGAAAAAAAATCATCACAAACAAAATTAAATATCTAGTGATATTTGCAATACATATAATTTACAAATACATATAACAGATATAATTAATAAAGAAGTTGAAGACTCAACAAAAAAATGGACAAAGGATATGAACAGGCTAGTTACAGATAAGGAAAAGTTGAAGGACAACACATATATAAAAGATATTCAAGTTTGTGAATAATCACAGAAATGCAAATTAAAACAACAAAAATATGCCATTTTTTCAATTATCAGATGTGAAAACATTATAAAATTTAATAATATCAAGGATTTGCAAGGATTTTCAAGAACAACAGGTATGCTCATAAGCTATTGGTATTAGGGCAAATTAAAGTGGCCATACCGAAGGGATTTTGGCAGTGTATATCAAACTAAAAATGCATATAACCCAGGTAACTATTCTAGACAAACTTATATTTATGTAAAATGAGACAAATAAAATGCTATTTTTGTTATAACATTGTAAATAAAATCTGCTGTTGACATACAATGTAGTCTTATACAATTAAAAGGAATAAACTACGTGTGTATCCATCTTGAGATGGATAAACCTCAAGACTATTGTTAAGTGAAAAGAACAAATTGTAAAGTAAAATTTTCTTGGGTATGATTAAGTAAAAATGCACAAAATAATACTCTTTTTTTCTCTGGGTTCACAAATACATTTGTTAGAAGTCCAGAACATTATTTTTAAAGATCTAGAATGGTAACATAAAACTCACGAAGATGCTGCCACTCTGTCCCCAGTGGCACATGAGTGCACCCCACAGCACCATTGCCCTGGCTGGCCCATGCAAGTATGCAGAACAACCCCATCCCACTCCTGCCGGCACTGCACCCCTGCCAACACAGGCATACCTGCTGTGTGCTGCTGCTGCTGGCACATATGTGTGAGTAGGGACCTTGCTACAATCACTACAATGAAGCACTCTGGCTGGCACACCCCATCAGAGTGTTGTTGCCAGTGGACTGGGAACACCTCAGTGCTTAACATTGAAGGGCCAGACAACAAATCTGTGGGTATGGTACCAGCCCTGCAAAGTTAGAGCATGCAGCTCAGGAGTGCTGAGCTGAGCCTTTGCCCCCTGAAATCTTCCAGAAATGAAGCCATTTGACTGAACCTACCTTGTGCCACAGTCAAACCCTCAAGGGCATTAAAGAATATAAAAAAGGAAAAAGCTCCATCCAAAGGACAGTGACTCAAAACATTAAAGGAACCTTAGCCCACACAGATGTGAAAGAACCAGTGCAAAAACTGGCAATGTAAAAAGCCAGAATGTCTTCCTGTCTTCAAGCAATCATACTAACTCTCCAACAATGGTTGTTAACCAGGATTAAATGACAGACATAGAATTCAGAATCTGGATAGAAACAAAGATCATTGAGATTCAGAAGAAAGTCAAAATCCAATCCAAATAATCTAAGGAATCCAATAAGATGACATAAGAGCTGAAAGATGAAATAGGCATTTTAAGAAAGAACCAAACTAAACTGATAGAGCTGAAAAATGCGCCTCAGAATTTCATAATACAATAACAAGTACTAACAGCAGAACAGACCAAGCTGAGAAAAGAATCTCAGATCTCAAAGACCACTTCTTTGAATCAACTCAGTCAGATGAAAATAAAGAACAAAAAAGAATGAACAAAACCTCTGAGAAATCTGAGATTATGTAAAGAGACCAAACATATGACTCAAGGCATCACTCAAAGAAAGGGAGAAAGAATAAGCAAGTTGGAAAACATATTTGAGGATACTGCCCACAAAAATTTCCCAAATCTTGCTAGAGAAGTCACCATTTAAATCCAGGAAATGCAGAGAACCCCTGTGAGATACTACATAAGATGACCATCCCCAAGACATCCCCAAGTCATCAGATTCTCCAAGGTCAACATGAAAGAAAAAAACATGAAAGGCAGCTAAAGTGAAGGGGCAGGTCACCTACAAAGGGAATCCCATCAGGCTAACAGTGGAACTGTAAGATACTCTACAATCCAAAAGAAATTGGGGGCCTACATTCAGCATTCTTTCTTTTTGTTTTTGAGATGGAGTCTCACTCTGTTGCCCAGACTAGAGTGCACTGGTGCTATCTCGGCTCACTGCAACCTCCACTTCCCGGGTTCAAGTGATTCTTCTGCCTCAGCCTCCCAAGTAGCTGGGACTACAGGTGCGCACCACAACACCTGGCAATTTTTTGTAATTTTAGTAGAGACGGGATTTCACCATATTGGCCAGGGTGGTCTCAAATTCCCAACCTCGTGATCTGCCCACCTCGGCCTCTCAAAGTGCTGGGATTACAGGTATGAGCCACCATGCCTGGCCTTCAGCATTCTTAAAAAAAAAAACAAAAAAACTTGGCTGGGTGTGGTGGCTCATGCCTGTAATCCCAGCACTTTGGGAGGCTGAGGGGGGTGGATCACAAGGTCAAGAGATCAAGACCATCCTGGCCAACACGGTGAAACCCCATCTCTACTAAAAATACAAAAATTAGCTGGGCATGGTGGTGCGTGTCTGTAGTCCCAGCTACTCGGGAGGCTGAGGCAGGAGAATCACTTAACCCAGGAGGTGGAGGTTGCAGTGAGCCGAGATAGCACCACTGCACTCCAGCCTGGCGACAGAGCAACACTCTGTCACCAAAAAAAAAAAAAAAAAAAAAAAAAAAAATTCAACCAAGAACTTAATATCCAGCCAAACTAAACTTCATATTGAAGGAGAAGTGAGATCCTTTTCAGACAAACAAATGCTAAGGGAATCTGTTACCACCAGACATGCCTTACAAGAGGTCCTTAAAGGAGTGCTAAGCGTGGAAGTGAAGGACTGTTAATGGCCACCACAAAAATACATTTAAGTACATAGAACACTGACATTGTAAAGTAACTACACAATCAAGTCTGCATAATAACCAGCTAACAACATAATGACAGGACCAAAGCTATAAATATTAATACTAACTGTGAATGTAAACAGTATAAACGCTCCACTTAAAACTCACAGAATGGCAAGTTGGATAAAGAAGCAAAGCCCAACTGTATCTGCTGTCAAGAGACCCAGCTCATATGCAATGATACCCATTGGCTCAAAGTAAAAGGATGGAAAAAAATCTAGCAAGCAAATGCAAAACAAAAAAGGGTAAGCATTGTTATCCTAATTCAGACAAAATAGACTTTAAACCAACAACAATCAAAAAGACAAAGAAGGGCACTACGTAATGATAAAGGGTTCAATTCAACAAGAAGACTTAACTGTCTAAAAGATAAATGTGCTCAAAACTGGAGCATTCAGATTCATAAAACAAGCTCATAGAGACCTATAGAGACACTTAGATAACCACAGAATAATAGTGGGAGACTTCAACAACTCACTGACAGTACTAGACAGATCATAGAGACAGAAAATGAACAAAGATATTCAGGACTTGAAGTCAACACTTGGCTAAATGGACCTAACAGTCATCTACAGAACACTCCACCCAACAACAACAGAATATATGTTCCTCTCATCTGTACGTGGCATATATTGTAAAATTGATCACACTATCAGTCTAAAATTATTTTCAATAAATTTAAAAAAACCCCTGAAATCATGCCAACCACACTCTTGGACCCAAAGTGTAATAAAAATAGAAGTCAACACTAAGACGAACTCTCAAAACCATACAATTACATGGAAATTAAACAACCTGTGCCTGAATGACTTTTGGGTAAACAATGAAATTAAGGCAGAAACCAATAAATTCTTTATAACTAATTAAAACAAAGATACAACATTCCAGGCTCTCTAAGACACAGGCAAAGCAGTGTTAAGGGAAAAGTTTATAGTGCTAAATGCCCATATTGAAAAGTTAGAAGGATCTTAAATTAACAAGCTAATATCATACCTAAAGGAAACAGAAAAACGAGAGGAAACCATCCCAAAGCTAGCAGAAGAAAAGAAATAACCAAAATCAGAGCAGAATGGAATGAAATTGAGTCATGAAAAGCCATACAAAAGATAAATGAAACTAAAAGCTGGTTCTTCGAAAGAATAAATAAATTGGATAGGTCACTAGCTAGACCAATAAGGAAAAAAAAAAAAAAAGAGAGAGAAGATCCAAAAAACACAATCAGAAATGGCAAAGTGGACGTTACCGCCAACCACACAGAAATACAAAAAACTCTCAGAGACTACGATGAACATCTTCATGCAAACAAAGTAGAACACCTATAAGAAATGGGTAAATTTCTGGAAACATACAACCTCCCAAGATTGAACTAGGAAGAAACCGAAATCCTGAACAAATCAAAAATGAGTTCTGAAACTGAATGAGTAATAAAAAGTCTCTGAGCCAAAAAAAAAAAAAAAAAAAGCAAGCCCAGGACCCAACAGATTCACAGACAAATTCTACCAGAAGCGTAAAGAAGAGCTGGTACCAATGCTACTGAAATTATTCCAAAAAAATGAGGAGGAAGGATCCCTCCCTAACTCATTTTATGAGGCCAGCATCATTCAGATATGAAAACCTGGCAGAGACACAACAAAAAAGAAAACTTCAGGACAGTTATCAATGATGATCATAGATGCAAAAATCCTCAACAAAATACAAGCCAACTGAATCCAGCAGCATATCAAAAAGCTAGTCCACTATGATTAAGTAAGCTTTATCCCTGGGATGCAAGTTTGGTTCAAGATATACAAACCAATAAATGTGATTCATCATATAATAGAACTAAAAATAAAAACATCCCTTCATGATATAGACCCTCAACAAATGAGTTACTGAAGGAGCATACCTCAAAATAATTGGAGCCATTTATGACAAAACCACAGCCAACTTCATACTGAATGGGAAAAAGCTGGAATATTCCCTTTGAGAACTGGAACAAGACAAGGATGCCCACTCTCACTACTCCTATTCAACATAGTACTGGATGTCCTAGCCAGTGCAATTAGGCAAGAGAAAGAAACACAGACATCTAAATAGGAAGAATGGAAGCCAAACTATGCCTCTTCATAGGTGAAACACTTTTATACCAAGAAAACCCCATAGTAGCCTCTCAAGAGCTCCCAGATCTGACAAATGACTTCAGCAAAGTTTCAGGTTACAAAACTCAATGTACAAAAATCTGTAGCATTTCTATACACCAACAACATCCAAGCTGAGAGCCAAATCAAGAATGCAATCCCATTCACAATAGCCACAAAAAAACTACAAAATACCTTGGAATACAGCTAAGCAGGGAGGTGAAATATCTCTACAATGAAAATTACAAACGAGTGCTCAAAGAATCAGACAACAGAAACAAAAGGAAAACATTCCATGATCACAGATAGGAAGAAGCAATATTGTTAAAATGGCCATACTGCCTAAGGCTATTTACAGAGTCAATGCTATTCCTATCATACTACCAAGGACATTTTTCACAGGATTAAAAAAAGCATCCTAAAATTCATTTGGAGCCAAAACAACAACAACAACAACAAAAGCCCAAATAGCCAAAGCAATCCTAAGCAAAAAGAACAAAGCCAAAAGCATCACACTACCTGACTTCGAACGGTAGTACAATGCTACAGTAAGCAAAACAGCATGGTTATGCTCAGCAAAAGAAATAATCAGCAGAGTAAAAAGACAACCTATAGAGTGGGAGAAAATCTTTACAAACTATGCATCCAACAAAGTACTAATATCCAGAATCTATAAGGAACTCAAAAACAGACATAGACCAGTGAAACAGGTTACAGAACGCAGAAATAAAGCCGCACACCTATAGCCATCTACTCTTCAACAAACTTGACAAAAACAAGCAATGGGGAAAGGAATCCCTATTCGGAAATTGTGCTGGGATAACTGGCTAGCCGTATGCAGAAAACTGAAACTGGACTCCATACGTTTCACCGTTCACAAAAATCAACTCAAGATAGATTAAAGACTTAAATGTAAAACCCAAAACTATAAAAACCCTGGAAGATATCCTAAGAAATACCATTCTGGACACAGGCCATTCTGGACATATCCTAGGAAATTTCAATTCTGGAAAACACTTTATGATGAAGACGCCAAAAACAATTGCAACAAAAACAAAAATTGACCAATGGGATCTAATTAAACTAAAGGGCTTCTGCACAGCAAAGGAAATCATCAACAAACCACCTATGGAATGGGAGAAAATATTTGCAAACCATGCATTCGACAAAAGTCTAATATCCAGAATCCAAAAAGAACTTAGAAAAATCAACAAGCAAAAACCTAACAACCCCATTAAATGGGCAAAGGACAGGACCAGACACTTCTCAAAAGAAGACAAACACGTAGTCAACAAGTATATGGAAAAATATTCAACATCACTAACATTAGAGAAATGCAAAACAAAACTGCAGTGAGATACAACCTCACAGGAGGCAGAATGGCTATTATCAAAAAGTCAAAAAGTAACAGATGCTGGCGAGCTTGGGGAGCTACTCCCAGGTCTTTGGAAGGCTGAGGCATGAGAATTGCTTGAACCTGGGAGGCAGAGGTTGCAGTGAGCTGAGATTGGGCCATTGTACTCTAGCCTGGGCAATCGAGCAAGACTCCGTCTCAAAAAAAAAAAAACAAACAAACAAACAAAAAAAAACCCGAGAGAGAGAGAGAAAGAAAAACCCACAGCCAACATTATACTGAATGGGGAAAAGTTGAAAGCATTCCCCCGAGAACTGGAACAAGACAAGGATGCCCAGTTTCACCACTTCTATTCAACATAGTACTGGAAGTCCTAGCCAGAGCAATCAGACAAGAGAAAGAAATAAAGGGCATCCAAATCAGTAAAGAGGAAGTCAAACTGTTGCTATTCATGATGATATGATCATATAATGAGAAAACCCTAAAGACTCATCCAAAAAGCTCCTAGATCTGATAAATGAATTCAGTAACGTTTCAGGATACAAAATCAATGTACACAAATCAGTAGCACTGGTATACACCGATGGTGACTGAGCTGAGAATTAAATCAAGATCTCAACCCCTTTTACAACAGCTGCAAAAACAAACAAACAAACAACAAACAAACAAACAAAACCAAAGAAAAAACCCCAAGCAAACGAACTTAGGAATATACCTAACCAAGGAGGTGAAAGACCTCTACAGTGAAAACTACAAAACACTGCAGAAAGAAATCATAGATGACACAAATAGAAACACATCACATGCTCATGGATAGGTAGAATCAATATTGTGAAAATGACCATACTGCCAAAAGCAATCTACATCATCATTCTTCCCTGAACTAGAAAAAGCAATCCTAAAATTAATGTGGAACCCAAAAATAGCCCGCATAACCAAAGCAAGACTAAGCAAAAAGAACAAATGTGGATGCATCACATTACTTGACTTCAAACTATACTATAAGGCTATAGTCACCAAAGCAGCATAACACTGGTACAAAAATAGGCACATAGACCAATGGAACAGAATAGAGAACTGAGAAATAAAGCCAAATACTTAAGCCAACTGATCTTTAACAAAGGAAACAAAAACATAAAGTTGGGAAAGGACACCCTATTCAACAAATGGTGCTGGGATAATTGGCAAGCCATATGTAGAAGAATGAAACTGGATCCTCATCTCTCACCTTATACAAAAATCAACTCAAGATGGATCAAAGACTTAAATCTAACACCTGAAACTATAAAAATTCTAGAAGGTAACATTGGAAATACCCTTCTAGACATTTGCTTAGGCAAAGACTTCATGACCAAGAACCCAAGAGCAAAGGCAACAAAAACAAAGATAAATAGATGGGACTTAATTAAACTAAGAAGCTTCTACACAGCAAAAGAAATAATCAGCAGAGTAAAAAGACAACCTATAGAGTGGGAGAAAATCTTTACAAACTATGCATCCAACAAAGTACTAATATCCAGAATCTATAAGGAACTCTAACAAATCAGCAAGAAAAAACCAAATTATCCTATCAAAAAGTGTGCTAAGGACATGAATAGACACTTCCCAAAAGAAGATATATAAATGGCCAAGAAACATGAAAAAATCCTCAATATCACTAATTATTAGGGAAATGCAAACAAAACCACAATGCAATACCATCTCACTCCTCCAAGAATAGCCATAATCAAAAAATTAAAAAAAAAATAGATGTTGCCATGGGTGTGGTAAAAAGGAACACTTTCACACTGCTGGGGGGAATGTAAACTAGTACAACCACTATGGAAAAGAGTATGAAGATTTCTTAAATAATTAAAAGTAGATCTACCATTTGATCTAGCAATCCCACTACTGGGTATCTACCCAGAGGAAAAGAAGTCATTATATGAAAAAAACACTTGCACACGCATGTTTATTGCAGCACAATTTGCAATTGCAAAAAATATGGAACTAGCTCAAATGCCCATCAATCAATGAATGCATAGAGAAAATGTGGTGTATATATATGTATCTATGTGTATATATGTATATATATGTGTATATACACATATATGTGTATATACACATAGATACACATATATATGTGTGTGTATATATATATATACACACACACACACACACACCATCGACAGAATACTACTCAGCCATAAAAAGGAATGAAATAATGGCATTCACAGCAACCTGGAAGGAGTCAGAGACCATTATTCTAAGTGAAGTAATTCAGGAATGAAAAAACCAAACATTGTATGTTCTGACTTATAAGTGGGAGTTATGCTATGAGGATGCAAAAGCATAAGAATGATACAATGGACTTTGGGGACTTAGGGGGAAGAGTAGGAGGAGGGTGAGCGATAAAAGACTACACCTTGGGTGCAGTGTACACTGCTCTGGTGATGGGTGCACCAAAATCTCAGAAATTACCACTAAAAATATTTTCCATGTAAACAAACACCACCTGTTCCTTAAAAACTAATGAAAAAAGAAAAAAGACATGAGATCAACCTAAATGCCCATCAATGGTGAACTGGATAAAGAAAATGTGGCACATAGGAGGGGGTATATCTCAGGGTTAGAACATCAGACTGCGGACCAAGAAAATGTGGCACATATACACCATAGAATAATACACAGCCACAAGAAAGAATGACATCATGTCCTTTGGAGCAATGTGGATGGAGTTGAGGCCATTATCCTAAGTGAATTAACACAGGAACAGGAAACCAAATATCCCATATTCTTACTTATAAGTGGGAGCTAAACACTGAGTACACATGGACAGAAAGAAGGGAACAATCGTCACTAGGTGAATTTGAGGGTGGAGGGTGGAAGGAGGGGGAGAATAGAAAAACTACCTATTGGGTATTATACTTATTACCTGGGTGACAAAATAATCTGCATACCAAACCCCTGTGACATGCAATTTATCCATATAACAAGCCTGCTCATGTACCCCTTGAGCCGAAATAAAAATTGGAGAAGAAAAAAACTCCTAAGAGTTGTCACTTTGGGTAGAGTTATGGGCATTATGATTTGAAGGCATATTCTAAGGTCATTCCTCCTTTATTTATAAAGTTCTAATTTTTAAAATAAAAGTGCATTTGAGTATTTTATCATAAACATTAATTTAAGAATTCACTGGATTTTGTAGTAACTATGTAATGGATGAACTTTGCTATGAGTGTCATTGGAATGGATAAGCAGAGACAAAAGTTGATGAATTAAGAAATGAAAAGGAGTTAGGATCTAGAGACAGTAGTTACAGACTTATTTTGAGGAATTCAAACATAAGACAAATGGATGGTAGATAAAGATGGATGGGGCATTGGATATACGGCAAGAGTTTTTGTTTGCTTGCTTTCTTTAAAATGGGAGAGTTTATATTTATACACCTATGTCTATATAAAATGTTTCTCAAATATACTTATATATATACACATACATATATATGAAATGTGCAACTGTACTTACATACAGCTATGAGGAAGAGGCCATTAGATAGATTAAAACATACAGATATGTTATAATACAGATGAAAAGGAATAAATTGATCATGTGAATTTTCTTGATGATAAACATTTAGGGGCTATGAATGTTTGTTAAAAAAATTTCGTACAATTTGGGACATGGCTCTGCTTTTAATCAACTGCTTTCCAAGGATTTTAACACTGAAACGAATTTTAATAGAGCTTTTCTATACAACATTCTGAATATTTTAACAGTTTTAATGAAGCATCCTTAATTGAATATTTTCATAAGAAAAAATGAGAAAGAAATTACCCTAATAGAAATGCCCATTGCCAGGGAAATTTCATAATGAAGTGTGAAAAAACAGCAGCTGCACTTGCCTCCATAAGGCACGGACCTACAGCCAATCTGAAACAAACGACCTTCAAATGCCTCAAAGCCTGAAACACAAAACAGTCACACTTAGATACATTTACAATGGCCAACAAGAAAATTATTTTAACAAATGTCAAACTATAAAGTCTTTTTTCATAAGAAGCTTTCACTAAACGAAATCTCATTTCAACAGATTGTCCCACTGGACTTTGAACTCTATTACATTTTATATGTCATCATAGGTTGGATTATAAACAATTTCATCTTTTATAAAATATTATTATATTTTAATTATTAAAAGATCAATTTTACTGTGATTAAATAGCTAATGCTACCTTCCTGAACTTTCCTAATAAATAGTATAATAGTAGTGTCCTATTAGTGTTTTCCCATTAACTTTTTGATATGAACTGTTTGATTAACTTAATAAGTATAAATAGAATACCAAAATGCCAAAGAAAATAACTTAAAAACTGCATAATTCATTTTAAAAGGGAGAACTTTTCAATTTTCTCCTTGGTTCATACTTTCTGCTGGAGAATATAATCTTATTGGCTATAATTATTTATGCTCTTGAGCTATTTCTATTAAACCACATTTGCCACATTTATTTGAGTGGCTGTCATATTCATGAATAGTCATCTTCTTATAGATGGGATTTATGATCCCTAGAATGTAATATTTTAAGAAATGCTTTAAAAGATTGGATTTTACAATAATGCAAAGATAATCAGGAACATAATCCTGTGGAGAAAATGTCATAAAAAAATTACTGAAATCCTTAATCTCCCTAAAAAAAGAAAAAGACTTTTATAAGGTTTTTCTTATCCTATGTTAACTGAAAAGTACATACTTCTCCATAGAAGAGCCTCCCAAATAATATAGGTGCTACATAAGAGACATTTATCTCTGTGCAAATGATTAGATCGCTAATAAAGACCTCACAACACAGTCAATTCTCTTCATATCAGTGATAATGATGGCTAGAAATAGAAATTAGGGTGCCAACATTTCTATACAGTCTTTTTTTCTTCTGTTTTTTTCTTTGCTTGTTTTGGTTTTTTTTTTTGAGACAGAGTCTTGCTCTGTCCCCCAGGCTGGAGTGCAGTGGCACAATCTCAGCTCACTGCAACCTCCTTCGCTCAGGTTCAAGCAATTCTCCTGCCTCAGCCTCCCGAGTAGCTGGGATTACTAGGTAAATGCCACCACGCCCGGCTAATTTTTGTAGATTACAGGTATGAGCCGCCATGCCCGGCCTTTTTTTCTTTATCTTAGGTTTGTTTACAGACTCCACTTGGAACAGGAAAATAAATTTTTGCTTCTTTTTCTTTCTCACCGTCCTCTAATATTTGAAATAACCTTACTCGATTTGTAATTGTAAATCTACCTGTGGATCGAGTCCAAGCCCAGCTCGTATTAGAATAATGGTAAGGGCAATGCTTCTTAAAATTGAAGACCATGTGTTAGGAACATGGACATGTTCATTGATGAATGGAACATTCCTAATCGTAAAACCAGCCAGTAACATCCCTTAAAAGAAAGAAAATAAAGATACATGACAGTTCATTTTTCTGAGAAAGAAAAACGAAATGTTTACTTTCTTTTCTAATGCACTATGTCTCTCATTATTTTGGTAAAGAGCAGGTTACAAGCAAGTAGAGAAGGCAGCATGAATAAAGGAATGGCGATAAGAAACAATACACCTAAATGGGGTTCAACAAGTAAGTTAGTGTTGCTGGAACATACAGGGCAAGGAAAGGAGGGAGGAGAATGAGCTTGATGGGCCAGATCATAGAAAGGTCTCCCCCCACTTTGGCAAAGTAAGGCACCATGGGAAGGTTTTAGGCAGGAAGTAACATAATGAGTCTTGCGTTTTTTATGTGAGGGTCTTGGTGAATTAGTTTGGGATAAAACTGGAGACAGAGACCAAATTGAAGGCTCTGCCACAGTCCACGCAAAAGTTGGAAACAAATAGCCTAAGCTAGAGCAAAAGAGAAAGTTTGGAGAGGAGGAAAATGATTCAATAAATACTTAGAAGGTGCTGTAAGAAAATTGTGGATACAGAAGGGACAGCAGAGATAAGATGTAGAGATTATCTCTACTGACAGTGTACTGAATATATATTTATTTTTGAGGACAGGGTCTCATTCTGTTGTCCAAGGTGAGTGCAGTGATGCAAACATGGCTCACTGTAGGCTTAACCTCCTGAGCTCAAGTGCTCCTCTTGCCTTAGCCTCCTGAGTAGCTGAGACCCAGAAAAATTTTTAATATTTTGTAAAGACAAGGTCTGCTATATTGCCCAGGCTGGTTTTGAACTCCTGGGCTCAGGTGGTCCTCCTGCCTTGGCCTCCCAAAGTGCTGGGATTATGGGCATGAGCCACCGTGCCTGGCCCACTGTCCTGAATATTTAGATATATTTGAATACAGTAAGTTCTCACTTAACATCATCAATAGGTTATTGGAAATGGCAACTTTGAGTAAAATGGTATATAACAAAACCAATTTTAGCATAGGCTAAATGATATAAACAAGAGTCAATTTCCTACAGCATATTTCCGGTCACAAAACATCACCAAACTTCTAAATAAAGATCCAAAACACTTCTAGTATTAAACAATGAAATAAATGTGAGCTCTACATACACTTTAGAAAGTTTTATAAAAACAAATAAGATTATTATTTACTTAATTTTTGGTGAATCCATGAGTGATGGTGGTTATAGCGGTGATGGTGGTTATAGCGGTGATGGTTAAAATCAAAGAATAAATGTTTACAAAGTGAAAATTGTAAGGAGCACCTCCTCCCACTATGCAGTTCAAAAACAATCACAAATATGGTAGGCTGGCTGAGAGTTTTCATATCACATTGTCTATTGTCATGCATTTGTATGGTTACCATATACTTAACAAAATTTTATTTTACAATAATTTGTATTCATTCATTTATTCATTGTACAATCCACTTATTCTAGTTCAGGGCCAAAGGTGACTGAAACTTAATCCAAAAAAATCAAGGAGGGACTCCCTCCCTAACACATTCTATGAATCTAGTATCACAGTTATACCCGAATCAGGCAAAGCCATACACACACACACACACATACACACACACACACACACACACTACTGGTCAATATCCCTGATGAACATAGATGCAAAAATTCTGAACTAGCAAAATGAATTCAATAGTACATCAAAAAGATAATATAGTTAAGTGGATTTTACTCCAGAAATACAAGGATGGTTCAACATGTGAATCATTCTTCCATAAATACATATACACACATATGTTCATTGTAGCACTATTCACAATAAAAGGACATGGAATCAACTTAAATGACTAAAGAAAGAAAATGTGGTACATATACACCATGGAATGCTATGCATTCATAAAAAAGAATGACATCATGTCCTTTGCAGCAACATGGATAAAGCTGAACACCATTATCCTAAGTGAAATAACTCAGAAACAGAAAAATCAAATACCACATGTTCTCACTTATATGTGGGCACTAAACAATGGGTACATATGGACCTAAAGATGGAAATAATAGACACTGGGGAGTCCAAAAGGAGAGAGGGTTGGAGGGTTAAGGTTGAAAAATTACCTATTGGGTATAGTATTCACTATTTGGTGATGGGTTCACTAGAGCCCAAATCTCACCATTATGCAATATATCCATGTACTAAACCTGCATATGTACCCCGTGAATCTAAAATTTTTAAAGATTTTATTAAACAATAAAGCAACAGGAATAATGTACTAAGGATATTAAATTTATTTTAAAAATAAATTTTGGATAAAACTTGTGTGTATATATGTAGACAGAGAGAGAAATAAATGCATCTATAAAGGAGCTGTACACACACACACACATACAGTAAATACATACATGAAGAAACTATATAAAACATACTACATTGAAATATTTCTGAATTATAACTAATTCAACAAGAAAATGTTCAACATTTGCATATAGTCAATAATAAAGAAAAGAGAGCTAATTATATACTTACCAAGAAGAGGTGGAAGTGGAGGCACTAAAGGTATTCTAATAAGTTGTAAAATTTTTCCCCCAATAATGGCACTATAAAAAATAATGAACAATCCAAATAAATTTCCACCAGGGAGAGCTTCAGAGCCTAAGATTGACCAGGTCATACACCATATCACAAACAGTATAACTCCTGAAATACAAAAAAGTGTACAGCTATATATCTACATACACATAGATGTATACAAACAAAGGATCAATTCTCTTTTATCATATATACTAATAGCCAGTTTTATAAAATGATACATGGTATAGATCAACATTGCTTACTAGTTTGGTGAAAGAGATATCTGCTTAACATATATTCCAAATAACCTGTCAATTTATGAAGTAGGTTTCAAACAAAGTGTTTTTACTTTAAAAATATTTAAAACCTATATGTGGGCCAGGTGCAGTGGCTCACACCTTAATCCCAGCACTTTGGGAGGCTGAGGCAGGCTGGATCACATGAGGTTCAGGAGTTTGAGGCCAGCCTGGCCAACACAGTGAAATCCCGTCTCTACTAAAAATACAAAAATTAGCCAGGCGTGGTGGTGCATGCCTGTAATCCCAGCTACATGGGAGGCTGGGTCAGGAGAATTGCTTGAACCCGGGAGGTGGAGGTTGCAGTGAGCCAAGATTGTGCCACTGCATTCCAGCCTGGGTGACAGAGTGAGACTCAGTCTCAATAAAAAAATAAAAAAATAAAAAAAACCTATATGTGAACTCTGGAAAATGCTAACCATTATAATATATGATAGTTAAAAACATCATGGCAATATGATGAGATTTACTTCATTTTATATTTTAAAATAGCTTTTTCATCAGGATGGAAAATAAGAGGATGACTGGCTGTGATAAGAATTCACAACCTTATTGAAGATCACAGTGTCAAGGTGCCAAATCTTTTAGGAGGAACCTACTAAATCTTTGTATTGAAAGGATAATTCAACTGATATTTGGCATAAATGTATTAGAGGAGGTAATGGCTGGAAGAAATGAACCTAGATTTTGTGGGAATAAATATAAAGTATCTTAGATTATGTGTAGGAAGTAGAGGTAGATAAGATGAGTAGGTATAAGTTACTAGACATCTTGTTTCTGGCAACTAGGTGCTACTCACTGAGGAATCCATAGGTTTCTATAAAGGACAGACAATAACATGGTAAATTTCCATATGCTAATTAAATTGCTACCTTTATTTGCTATGAATCATAATTGCTAATGCTTTTAATATTCTTAAAACAGTTTATATGCATTTTTTAGCTATGACCCCTTTCCGGCTGTATAGAATTTGCCAGGGTAAAAGAGGACGATTTTGACTCACTCCAGGCAGAAAGTTAGAACAAAGTATCTCTTTCCTCCTCCCCTCTGATTATTGTCATCCTGCAAAACTGGAAGCCTTGGAGGGCTAAACTCTTACTAAAAGAATGGACCAGGCTGGGTATGGTGGCTCGTGCCTGTAATCCCAGCACTTTGGGAGGCTGAGGCAGGTGGATCACCTGAGCTCAGGAGTTCAAAATGAGCCTGACCAACATGGTGAAACGCTGTCTCTATTAAAAATACAAACAATTAGCCTGGCCTGTTGGCGCATGCCTGTAATCCCAGCTACTTGGGAGGCTGAGGTAGGAGAATTGCTTAAACCCAGGAGGCGGACATTGCAGTGAGCTGGGATGGCGCCACTTCACTCCAGCCTGGGTAACAAGAGCAAAACTCCATCTCAAGAAAACAAAACAAAACAAAACAGAAAACAAAACAAAACAAAACACGGACCAGAAAATGTCATCCTACTCACAAATTGAGAAGACAAGGCAGTTTGTCTTAGCTGGTCTCTGGGTGGCAAAGTCTTTTTTGAGAATTCATAGGTAAAACTGGCCTCATCCAACTTATGTGTAGGGCTCAAATTACATTACGTGCACAGGTTAGGGATCCCAAAGTTCTAAACCTACCATAAAAGTGTCCCTGCATAGAAGTATCCCTAGAACACTTAGTAGATGCTAATTCAAAAAATCTCTAATAGACAGTCCTGATCCCAGACTGCATAAAGTCTCAAAGGTAAAGCCAAGTGAATCTGAACTTAAAATAAGAAGAAATATCCCATGAGCAAAAGTTAACAGATACAACAAAGAATGGGATTAGATGTCTAAAAACCTTAGCTAATAGAACCACTAGATAGACACTATAAAATATGTATTTTCAAAGGGACTAGAGACAATTTTTTAAAATTGGAGACATGAGAAGAAGAAATTACTTGAAAGTATTGTAAAATAATTAAATAGAACATCTAGAAAAAACTGTAAAATTTACTCAACTAAAAAAAAAAACCACTAAGTACCCAAACAGCAGTCTAGACATGGCTGAAGAGAGAACACAGCAAAGTAGTAGATATGAGGAAATTACTTAAGAGCATAGCACACACACACACAAAAATGAGGTGGAAAATGAGAGATTTAGATTATGGAAAAGATCTAAAACACAACTAATAGTAGTTTCAGAAACATAATTGAAAGAATGAAGAAGATATAATATTTGAGAAAAAAAATGGCTTCAAACTTTACAGAATTGATTAGGGTTTTTATTCATTTGGACACAGGAAGTCAAATGAGTTCTAATCAGGATTAAGTAAAAATAGATACTTAGATAAAATGTTGAGAAACTATAGACTACCAAAGGCAAAAATAAAATCTTAAAGAATCTAGACAGAGAAAAAGAGATTAATCATAATCGAATAAACAATAGAGCAGATTCTCAGTACTTATCAGCAACAATAGAAGATGGAAGATAAATAAAGTCTTCAAAGTACAGAGATAAAGAAATCATTCAATGTTGAATTCTGTAGCCAGTTAACTGTCACTCGAACAAAAGACAAATGAAAGATATTGTCAAACAAATACATTTAAGAACATATGCCATTTTTTACCAGGGAAAAATCTACTGAAAGATATGCTTTAGAAATATGACATAGAACCAAAAAGGAAGGAACAATGTGCAAAGAAATTGGTAAAATGTAGGTTAGTCTAAACAAGTACTGGTTGTGTAACACATTACTAATGAAAATTGTTAATCAGAGGATATAAAGATAAGGTTGGGAGGTGACATGAAAAGGTTGGCAATTTATTTCCACACCAAAACTCCCCCCAAAAATTGCAAAAATACCAAAAACAAACATTTCAGGACCCTGAAAACTCATCAAAGGCAGTTATCAAATTAAGAAGCATTTATCCTTGAAAAAAGTGTTAGGGTTTTGGGTAGGATTGGTAAAAGTCTGAGCCCTTCCTGACTGGGGTTGCTCCCTGATATGGTTTGGCTTTGTGTCCCCATCCAAATCTCATCTTGAATTGTACTCCCATAATTCCCACGTGTTGTGGGAGATAATTGAATTATGGGGGTGGTTCCCCCCATACTGTTCTCGTGGTAGTGAATAAGTCTCACAAGATCTGATGGCTTTATCAGGGGTTTCTGCTTTTGCATCTTCCTCATTTTCTCTTGCCGCCACCATGTAAGAAGTGCCTTTCACCTCCCGCCATGATTCTGAGGCCTCCCCAGCCATCTGGAACTATAAGTCCAATTAAACCTCTTTTTCTTCCCAGTCTTGGGTATGTCTTTATCAGCAGAATGAAAACAGACTAATACACTCTCATCTCTCTTCTCATCCCCAAGCTCAGCTGGGAAAAACGGTAGTTTTACCAGTTTGAAGCTGGATGTAAAACCCAGCAGCTTTCCTGTTAGGGCTGGGGGCAGGGGTGGATTTGGTATGGAGTAGAGGGAAGAAATCAATGGTTTTGCCAGTTAAATATAGCAGAGTGGTTTGAGAATGAACAGACAGAATTGCAGCTTTGCTAGTCTGAGGTTGCAGTTTCAATTGGGGAAGTGGAAGACAAGACAAAAATTTAAATGAGAGATCCTGAGGGTCAATAGGTGCAGCAAACCACCATGGCACATGTATACCTGTGTAACAAAGCTGCACGTTCTGCACATGTATCCTGGAACTCAAAGTAAAATTAAAAAAGAAAGAAAGAGAGAGAGAGAAACAAACAAACAAACAAACAAAGAGGAAGAAAGAGAGAGAGAGAAAGAAAGAAAGAAAGAAAGAAAGAAAAAGAAAGAAAGAAAGAAAGAAAGAAAGAAAGAAAGAAAGAAAGAAAGAAAGAAAGAGAAAGAAAGACCCACATGCAAGGCTAGAGTTTTCCAGTTCCAAGTTCCAATTCTCTCACTGAGAAGAGTGGCTCACTGTGCCTAAACTGTTTATACAAACAATATGGTTTACTCTGAACAGCTGCTTTTCTTCTGGGAGTCTGGAATTCTGGTACATGTGAAGGACAGTAACCTCCGTAAAATCCTGAGTACTGAGTCTCTAATGAGACTCTGGTCCTAGTAGACGACATTGCACATGTGCTGTCAAAATTTCATGCTGGGGAAGAGAAACACATCCTTGTAACTCCACAGGAGATGATTCCAGGAAGTTTGTGCCTGGTATACTCCAGACTTTACCACATACAACTTTTTCCCTTTGCTAATTTTGCTTTGTATCCATTCACTATAATAAATTAAAAACCTGAGTATTACTAAAAAAAAAAAAAAAGACTGATCCTGGAAAGGAGAGAATAATAGAAAGTTTGTGATAAGTTCTCCACACATATATGGCCAATTGGAAAAGTATGGAAGTGCAGGAAAGACTCAAGAGAGTATGACAAAAAGTAAAAATGAAGTAAGACTTGAGTATTAATTGCAACTTTGAATGCATTAACCCACCCACCCACAGATTATTTGGCAGACAGTGGAAGCCTTACTAGCTTTAACATTATGTCTCTCCAAAATCAAGCTATGCAACAGACACAAAGGAAATCCCTAGAAAGACAGGCTAAAACAACAATAACAACAACAACACAATATAAAAGACATCACTGCTGAAAACCACTGGGCAGAAGGATTACACAGAACATGTATAGGCCAATTACCAAAACAATAACAACAAGAAAAACAATCACAAATAAAAACCAAATCCAGATTTGCTATAATGTGTAATTAAAGTGTTTAGTTTTCAATTAAAAATTATCAGACATGTAAGGAAACAGGAAAATATGGCTCATACTCTGGAAAAAAAGCAGTGAATAGAAACTCTCAATTCAGATACTGGATTTAGAAAGAAAGTTTTCAAAGTATATATTATAAATATGTTCAAATTAAAAATATGATAATGTGCTGTCTAATAGAGAACATGAATAAGGAGACAGAATATATTTAAAAATAGAATCTAGAATCGAAAAGTACAACAGTTAAAGTGAAAAAATCACTAGCGAGGTTCAGTAGCATATTTGGCCTTGTGAAAGAAAGTATCAGTGAACTTGAAGATAGACCAATAGAGGTTAATCAATCTGAAGAACAAAAAGAAAAAAGAACAAAGAATAATAAACAGATCCTCAGAAACTTATGGGATACCATCAAGAGCACTAACATATGCATAATGGGAATTCCAGGAGAAGAGGGAGATAAGAGGGCAGAAAAATATTTGAAAACATAATGTCTGAAAACTTCAAAAATGTTATGAAAAACATTAATCTTCAAATATAAGAAGTTCAACAAATCTCAAGTAGGATAAACACAAAGAGATTCACACCTAGAGCCATCATAGTCAAATTGGTGAAAACCAAGGATAATAAGAAAATCATGAAAGTAGCAAGAGATGACTTATCACATACAGGGGAACAATAATATGATCAATACTGGCATTTTTATCTGAAAAAAATGGAGGCCTTATGAAGCGACATTTCAAAAGTGGAGGGAAAAATAACTGTCAATTAAGAATTCGGTATCCAGTTAAATGATCCTTCAAAAATGGAGCTGAAATAAAGACATTTCCAGATAAATAAAAATAAAGAGAACTTATCCTTGCTAAAGAAACACTAAATAAAATGCTTTTAAGATAAAAGGATATGACACCAGATGGCAACTTGAACCTATAAGGAATAAACGGCACTGGAAGTGGTAAATAAATTTGTAAGTATAAAAGATTGTATGTGTGTATGTGTGTATATGTGTGTGTGTGTGTGTGTGTGTGTATTCTGATTTCATCTCTTTTTTAAAAAAAGCATCTGATTATTATAGGCAATAACTATAACAATACTGCTGAGTTCATAGCATATAAGAGGTACATTGGATCAAAGTTGCTATATAACACTGGAATTAAGTAAAAATTATTAAACCAAAGTAGATTGTAAAAAGTGAAGATGATTGATTATTATAATCCCCAAAGGTACTTGGGAGGCTGAGATAGAAGTATTGCTTGAGGCTAGGAGTTTGAGACTAGCCTGAGTAACACAATGAAACTCTGTTGATATAGTTTGGATATGTGTCCCTGCCCAAATCTCATGTTGAATTGTAATCCCCAATGTTGGAGATAGGTCCTGCCGGGAGGTGAATGGATCATGGGGGCAGATTTCTCCTGAATGGTTAGTACCATCCTCTTGGTGCTGTCCTTGGGACAGTGAGTAAATTCTTGTGAGATCTCGTCATTTAAAAGTGTATGGCACTGCCCCTTGCTCTTTTACTTCTGCTTTCGCTATGTGACATGTCTTTGCCTTCTGCCATGATTGTAAGCTTCCTGAAGCCTTCCCAGAAGCAGATGCCTGCATGCTTCCTGTACAGCCTGAAGAACTGTGAGGCAATTAAACCACTTATAAATTATCGAGTCTCAGGTATTTGAAAGCAATGCAAGAATGGACTAATACATCTGTCTCTAAAAAATTTAAGCAAAATTACCCAGGTGTGATGACACATGCCTGTAGTCCCAGCTACTTGACAGGCAAAGGTGAGAGGACTGATTGAGCCCAGGAGTTTGAGGCTGCAATAAGCTATGACCATGCCATTGTCTCTTAAAAAAGTAAGCCCCAGAGAGGCCAGGCGCAGTGGCTCACACCTGTAATCCCAGCACTTTGGGAGGCCGTGGTGGGCGGATCACAAGGTCAGGAGATGGAGACCATCCTGGCTAACATGGTGAAACCCCGTGTCTACGAAAAATACAAAAAAATTAGCCGGGCATGGTGGCAGGCACCTGTAGTCCCAGCTACTTGGGAGGCTGAGGCAGGAGAATGGCGTGAACTCAGGAGGTGGAGCTTGCAGTGAGCCGAGATCCCACCACTGCACTCCAGCCTGGGTGACAGAACGAGACTCCGTCTCAAGAAAAAAAAAATCAACAGAGAAATTGAAATAGGGCACTAAAAATACTTGGTTAACATGAAAGAAGCAGTAATGTAAGAAAAGAAAAACAAAAAGACATGACACATAGAAAACAAATAACAAAATGTTAAATGCAAGTCCAACCATATCAATAATTATGTGAATGGACTAAAATAAAAAGGCAACTATTACTGTACAGGACTTTAAAAAAACAAGATTCAGCTATATGATGCCTACAAGAAACAAACTTTAGATAAAACAAGCAGGTTGAATGTAAAAGGATAGGAGATTAGGAGACATATATATATATATATATACACACACACACACACACACGCAAATGGTAATTATGGGTGAAAGAAGAAAACACAAGGTAATTACTATATATATGTAATTTTTTTAACCTGTAAGTCAGTTTTATTATCTGTAAAATGGGGATAAAAAATTATCTCCTGCCAACATAAATAGGTTTTGTTACAATAAAATGAACTAGTGAGCATGAAAGAACATTGCAATCTGTTAAGATGTTCTTCCAGGAATTCTTGCATTCTAGGAAAATCAGAACATTTCTGGTTATAGAATTTTTGACATTTTGAGGAAAGATATTTTTTAGGATATATGTGAAAAGAACACTTTATCTTCTCTAATTACATCATGGATTCTCTTTTTGCATTGAGATTTTGCTTGAATATCAATAGACAAGAGAAGGGAGTGGTTCAGGCACTTGTCTAGTGAGCGGATCGCTGACAGGAAGCAAGGAGCCAGAAGGACGCTCCCCTGTGCTGTTGGTCAGGGGCCCGCTTGGCTGGTGCCAAGGATTTGTTCTCAGTGACAAGACAAATACAGAAATGGAGAGTGGTTACAAACTTCTATAGCAATTTGACACTGTATTTTATAAAAAGTAAACATCAGTCTACATCAAATAGGAAATTAAAAACAAAAACAATTGGGTATTAATCTACTAAGCTTAGTCCCTAGGTGACAAAATAATCTGTACAACAAACCCACATGACACAAGTTTACCTATGTTACAAACCTGAACATGCACCCCTGAACCCAAAATAAAAGTTTTTTTTTTTAAAGAAAAACAAAACAAAAAAACCACATCTGTTTCTTCATCACAGATAATTTGAGAAGCACTAGTGTCAGGAAAAAAGAATAATAAATAATATGTACATTAAAACTCACCAGAAAACATATATGCACTGGGATATCTTTTTGGACATTAAAGAAATGTGAAAAATCACACATATATTCCTAATGAACTTGACTATATTATATATATATGTTTATTTAGAAGTATTAAATTGAATTAAGTATTAAATTTATTTTTTAATAAGTGGTATAAAGGAAGGATGTTCTGATTAAGAAGGATAGGTAAAGGGCAATTACAACTCTGAGTAGAGAGATAGTAAAATGGCCAGAAACAGACTGGCAAAGGCTATGGAGTAATTAATCTCACAAAAGGAAGCAGAATTTATTAATATAAATAACATAGTATTGCTGATACTTAAAAAATTGTGAGTTATATTGAAGAATTATTTTATATTTTAAAATAGCAAAACCCCCCAAAAAACAGTGTGGTAAAGCTGTGGTGAGGTTTGTACATTTTAGGAAGCCTTGTTATTTTTAGCTCATATGGTTTTTTGATAAGTAAAAATTTAAAAAAAGTTAAAAATGATTTCTCTGCTGCTTAAATTCCGATACACATCTATTGAGTGGTAAGATATGAGTTTAGAGTCACTGTATTTTTTTAGTAGTTCTACTAATAAGAAATTTTCATTAAGCTTTACTTTCTTTCTTTCTTTCTTTTTTTTTTTTTTTGAGATGGAGTTTTGCTCTTGTTGCCCAGGCTGGAGTGCAATGGCATGATCTCAGCCTACCACAACCTCCGCCTCCCGGGTTCAAGCGATTCTCCTGCCTCCCTCCCTAGTAGCTGGGATTACAGGCATGCAGCACCATACCCGGCTAATTTGGTATTTTTAGTAGAGACAGGGTTTCTCCATGTTGGTCAGGCTGCTCTTGAACTCCCGACCTCAGGTGATCCGCCCGCCTCAGCCTCCCAAAGTGCTGGGATTACAGGCATGAGCCACCGTGACTGGCCTAAGCTTTATTTTCTAAAAATTATATCAAAATTGATATTTCTCTATTATGTAATCATAAATTATATCAAATATGCTGTTTTGAATTTTATTTTTCCCTTTAAACATAAAGACACACATTCAGTTCATTGTGCTATATAAATTACCAGTGTGATCACAAATTAAGACATGCAATTCAAAGAATTTTGCATACAAGGAGTCCTGAAAGTGTTAATAACTTTTGATGCAAAGATAATTTTATGAAAGTAATAGAAGACTAAAAAAAGGTACAAAACAATTATTATGTAAGTATCTTCCTTTTTCTGAATCACCCATGATTACTTTTTCCACCAAGCAAAAACTGACTACATACTTCAGATCTGTCTCAAATCTCCCCAGCCTCTTTTCCTAAACCTCCCCAGCCTCTCAGGACAGACAGGCTGCTCCTGTACTTTGTGCATTCTGCTATTTTTAGCAAGAGGCCTATTTTGTCAGTGTTGTCTGAATAGTATTTGCCAACTCCCAGACTTTCAGTCACTTATTTGTTTATTTATTTATTTATTTGGCTCTTTTCTTGTATTTCCCTTTTCCTTTTCTTTCCTTTCTTTTTCCCTTTCCTCCTCCCTTCCTTTGCTTACTTATTTTTTTCCCTTTAATTCCCATTCACTATTTCCATGACTGTCAAATAGTAGGCTGATCCTTTAAAATATTCCTTTTTAAAAATTTATTGTACTTTAAGTTCTGGGATACATGTGCAGAACATGCAGGTTTGTTACATAGGTATACATGTGCCATGTGGTTTGCTGCACCCATCTACAATATATCTTAAAATGAATAAAAGTGGAAACACGCAGGAGACATGGTGTATGGGGTGAGTGGGTTGCCAAGTGGATGGTGGCAGGGTGCTCCAGGGTGGCCAGTGGGGCTAAATGCTGTGTATTCCAAGCATGGCGGGGTTCCTGCCTTCCTGTGTGGCAGACTGTGGTATCAGGTAAGAGCCACTTGGTGCCCACCCTGGCTCCTCCATTGCCTTGCTCTCAGCCCCTGGCATCCAGCCCACACCTGGAGGTTGAGCTGCACCCACTGCTCTGGGTCTCAGCCCTGTGATCACCTCAGTAGATATTCTGAGCTTGGCTATGCAGGCAACACTGAGCCATAGTTTACTATTCTTTCTTGCATTTCTATCAGAGAGTCAGCAAAGGTAGTTGACAAAGCCCAAAGGAGAATGTTGAGGGGAGTTGATGACCTTGACTTTTTCATACAGGATGAAGCCATTGATAAATCTATGTATGCTACAAAGTGGTCAATATGACATGGAATCACTGAAGACTGGGATATTATGGAAAGGTTCATGGAGCAAGTGGTTTTTAAATATCTTTGAGCAGAATCTGAGGACCATTATTTTTTAATGACAGAACTTCCACTGAATACACTAGAAAATACAGAGCATTTTTGCAGAAATTATGTTTGAATTATTTAATGTACCAGGATTCTACATTGCAGTTCAGGAGGTACTGGCCTTGGCAGTATCTTGGACATCTCAACAAGTGGGTGAATGTATGTTAATGAGTATAGTCATTGACAAAGGAGATGGAGTCACCCATGTTCTCCCAGTTGTAGAAGGTTATGTAATTGGGAGCTGCATCAATCACATCCTGATTGTAGGTGATACTGTGTATTTCATTCAACAGCTGCTAAGGGAGAGGGAGGTAGGAATCCCTCTTGAGCAGTCACTGGAGACCACAAAAGCCATTAAGGAGAAATACTGTTACATTTGCCCTGATACAGTCAAGGAATTTGCTAAGCATGATGTGGATTCCTGGAAGTGGATCAAACAATACACAGGTATCAATGTGATCAACCAGGAGAAGTTCATAATAGATGTTGGTTACAAAAGGTTCCTGCAACCTGAAATATTTTTTTACCCAGAGTTTGCCAACCCAGACTTTATGGAATCCATCTTGAATGTTGTTGATGAATACAAAACTGTCCCATTGATGTGTATGGTCCACTGTATAAGAATGTTGTTCTTTCAAGGGGTTTGACCATATTCAGGGATTTGAACCTCAACTACAGAGAGATTTGAAGAGTGGTACATGCCAGATTAAAACTCAGTAAGGAGCTCAGTGGCAGGAGAATCAAACCTAAGCTTGCAGAGGTTTGGGTGGTAATCCATCACATGCAGCACAATGCCTTATGGTTTGGAAGCTTAATGATAGCCTCAACTCTGGAGTTATTTCAGGCCTGTCACACCAAGAAGGACTATGAAGAATATGGCCCCAGCATCTGCCACCACAGCCTTCTCTTTGGAGTAATGTCTTAGTGTCTGCCTTGAAAGCATCATTTAATAGTGTCATGTTGGGGAACAAGTGTCCTTCAGAACCCAGAGAAGACTACCATTTCTAAATGACATTTGGTGTTGATGTCTGAGCAGCATGCTTGCATCATCTAGTGCATGAGGCACAGGGCAGAGTCATTTCAGTAAAAGCCATTTCTTTATGTGTTGACTGTTGTATGCCCACTCCTTCTTCTCTCACTCCCTTTCTTCATGCTTCCCCAGTTTCCCTCCTCCTTTTCACTTGAGCTTTTTTGTTGACAAATACCATTCTGAAGGAATTCAAATGTGACTTTGAAAATTGTTAAGAGGAAAAAAAATTTCAAAAATGGCCCAAAATAGTTCTCCCCCAGGAAAGAATGCAGTGGTATAAATCCTTTTCCCCCAGCCTATTTTTATAAATAAAATGTTATAAACTTCAAATACAAAAAAACAATAACATAGCATTATTTACAGGATGCAATTAAAGCAGTGTATAGAGGAAAATGTATAGCTTTAAAAACAGAAAGAAAAAATAATCTAAAATTGGTAATTAAAACTTCCATCTTAAGACTCTAGAAAAAGATGAGTAAACCAAGCCAAAAGTAAGTAGGATGTATGAAATAAAAAGGTCACAGTGGAAAACGATAAATACAGAACAGGATAACATTAAAAACAACCAAAGAAACTCAAAATTGCTTATTTCGGAAAGTCAAGAAGATAAATAATATTTAGTTACATTGACCAAGAAAAAAGAAAGAAGACACTAATTCCCAAAATCAAGAATCAAAGAAAAATATCATCACAGACCCTACCCTTAAAAGGATGTTAAGAAAATAGCATAATAACTTTAAGGCAAAAAATTTGACAACTTAGGTAAAATAGAACAATTCCTAGAAAGACACAAATTACCAAAACTGACTCAAGGAAAAAGGAAAAAAAAAAAACAAATATCAATATCAAGTAAAGAAATTGCATCAGTAATTTCAAATCTTCCTATAGAGAAAAAATATACTTCACCGGTGAATTCTATCCAACTATTAAGGGAGGAAATAATACCAATGTTACAAAAACTTTATTAAGCAAATAGAGGAGGAAGGAAACTTCCCAATGAACTTTATTTCATTTGATATCAATATTACCCTGATATCAAAACAAGACAAAGACATTACAAGAAAACACAGCTATATACCAATATCCCTTATGAACCTAGACATAAATATTCTTAACCAAATATTAGCAAATGTAATTGAGCAACATATGAAAAGGATTTTATACCATAATCAAATGAAGTTTATCTCAGCAATGTGAGGTTGACTTAACATCCAAAAATCAATGTAATAAACTATATTAACAGAATAAAGGACAAAACCATATGATCACCTCAATAGATGCAGCAAAGCATTTGACGGAATTCAACACTCATATATTTTAAAAAATCTCATCAGCTTATGAATAGAAGGGGACTTCTTCAAATGATCAAGGCATCTACCAGAAGCCTACAGCCAACATACTTAATGGTAAAAATGTGCTTACCTCTAGATTAGGAAACATGCAAAGATATCTGTGTTTACCACTTCTATTTTTTCCTTGCAATAGTCAAGGAAAAAAGTTATGGAAAAAAGACAACTCTTTTTATTGTTAGCCTTGTATACAGAAAATCCTAAGGAACACACCCACACACACACACCCACATACCACACCCCCTCCCAGACTTACTAGAACTAAGAGGGTGGCTTAGCAAGTTTGTAGAGTATATGATCAATATACAAAAATCGGTTATATATATAGTAGCAACAAACAGTACAAAGATGAAATAAAGAAAACAATTCCAATCACAATAGCATCAAAAATAAATGTCTTAGTTTGTTTTATGTTGTTATAATAGAATACCTGAGACTGTATAAAGAGGTTTATTTAGCTCATGTTTCTCCAGACTGGGAAGTTCAAGAAGCATGGCACCAGTATCTGCTTAGCTTCTGGTGAGGGCTTTAGTAGTGCATCACAACATGGCAGAAGACCAAAGAGGAAGTGGGAATGTGCCAAGAGGCCAAACACAAGGTACAACCTTGTACAATGGGTTGCTTTATAACAATCCATTCTCAGGGTAACTAATCTATTCCCACAGGAACCAATCCAGTTTCATGAGAGCAAGAACTCACTCACTATATGAGGACTGCACCAAGCTGCTCAAAATGGCAGAGCCCCCATGACCCAAGCATCTCCCATTAGGCCCTACCTCTTAAAGGTTCCAACATGATTTTTGGCAGAGACACGGAAACCATGGCATTCCACCCTTGGAACCCCAAATTCATGTCCCTCTTACACTATAAAATGTAATTATTCAATCTCAATGGTCCCCAAAGTCTTAATGTATTCCAGTAAGAATTCAAAGGTCAAAGTCCAAAGTCTCATATAAGACTCAAGGCAAGTTCCTCCTAGCTATGAGCCTGTAAAATAAAATAAAATAAAATAAACAAGTTATTTACTTCCAAGGTACAATGGTGGAATAGTCATATGGCAGACAGTCCCATTCCAAAAGGGAGAAATAGGCCAAAAGAAGAAAGAGGTGACAGGCCTCAAGCAAGTTCAAAACTCAGCAGGGCAGACACTAAATCTTAAAACTCCAGAATAATTCTCCACTCCACGTGCTACCTCCTGGGCACAGTGGGGATTTTTTATCCCTAAAGCCTTGGGCAGCCCCACCTCCATTGCTTTGTTGGGCATAGCCACATGGCTGCTCTCACTGGTTGGAATTGGATACCTATGGCTTTTCCAGGCTGAGGTTGTATGGTGGCAATGGCTCTATAGTTCTGGAGTCCCAGTGGTGGTCCACTTCATGGATTCACTAGGTATTGCCCTGGTACAGACTCTTTGTGGCAGCTCCAACCCTACATTTCTGCTCAGCATTGCCCTAGGGAAAGTACACTGCAGTGGCTCTGGCCCTGCAACAAATCTCCACCTGAGCTCCCAGTCTTTTCAGTACATTCCTTAAAATCTAGGTGGAAGCCACCATGCCTCCACTTCTCTTGTATTCTGCACATCTGCAAAACTAGTACCACATGGTTGTAAACGCCATCAAGGCTTACCACTTGCACCCTCCAGAGTGCTGTCATGAGCTGTATCTGAGGCTGCTTGATCCACGACTGCGTGCCACCAAGGTTTATGGTTTGTATCTTGTGGGATGGCAGCCTGAGCCATACCTGGGTATGATTGTGCCATGGCTGGGGTGGCTGCTGAGGGCTGTGCCAGAATTTGGGGAGCAGGATCTCAAAACAGCACAGGGCAGTGATGCATGGATTCTGTCTCTTAAAACCATTCCGTCCTCCTAGACCTCTGGAAAGGCAACCTCAAAAATTTCTGAAATGTCTTCAGGGCCTTTAAAAAATTGTCTCAATAATTATCAACTGGCTCTCTTCTCTCAGTGCTAATCTCTTTAGTATTGGTTGTTCTGCTGCACCCTTGGATTCCTCTCCTGAAAATGCTCTTTCATTCTCTACCACATGGCCAGGCTATTAATTTTCAAATTTTTATGCTTGCTTCCCTTGTCATTTTGCATTTCACTGAATGTAGTAAGAAGTAACTACATAGCTGCTCTATATTTTGCTTAGAAATTTCTTCTGCCAGGTACCCTAGTTCATCACTCTTAAGTTTGGCCTTCCACAAAACCTTAGGGCACAAAGCCTTAGAAACAACACAGCCAAATTTTTGCTATGGTCTAACAAGGATGACTTGGTCTCCAGTTCCTAATACCTTGTTCCTCATTTCTATCTGAGATCTCATTAGAATGGCCTTTGCTGTCCATATTTTTATCAGCATTGTGATAATGACTACTTAACCAATCTCTAAGAAATTCTAAACTTTCTCTCGTCTTTTTGTTGTCTTCTGAGCCCTCATTGAAATTATCCTTAATGCTCTGTTTATGGCAATACAGTCTTTTTCTAGTCTGCTCCTTCAAACTTGTCCAACTTCTGCCCATTACCCAGTTCCAATGATGCTTCTGCATTTTTGAGTATCTAAATAGCAACATCCCACTCTCAGTACAAATTTTCTGTCTTAGTCCGTTTTGTGTTGCTATAACAGAATACCGGAGACTGAGTAATTTATAAAGAGGTATATTTGGCTTGCAGTTCTGCAGACTGGAAAGAATGACACTGGCATCTGCTTGGGTTCTGGTGAAAGCTTTAGTGTTGTGTCACAACATGGTAGAACAAGGTCAAAGGGGAGTAGGCATGTACCAGGAGGCCAAGCATGAAGCGTGACCTCACCGTATAGCAACTCATTCTCATGGTAACTAATCCATTCCTGAGACAACTAATCCCACAAGAGTGAGAACTCACTCACCAGTGTAAGAATAGTACCAAGCTGCCCACAAAAGAAGAGCTCCCAAGACCCAAATACTTCCCATTAGGCCCCACCTCTTAAGCATTCCAACATGAGTTTTGGTAGAGACACTCAAACTATAGCAATAATAATTAGGAATAAATTTAACAAAATAAGTGCAAAAACTTTGCACTGAAAACTAAAAAACATCACTCAGATAAATGCCTAAATAAATGGAAAGATATGTCATGTTAATGGATTAGATGACTCAATATTGTTAGATGTCAATTGATCTACAAATTAACTGCAATTCCTGCCAAGAGTCTAGAAAGATTATTGGAAAAATTGACAAGCTGATTCTAAAATTATATAGAAATACAAAAATACCTAGAATAGCCAAAACAATCTTGCTAAGTAAGAATGAAGTTAGAGTACTTAATACTGTCTTATTTGAAAATTCAGTGTAAAGCAGCAGTAGTCAAGACAGTGTAGAATCCACATTAAGAGAGATAGATAGATCAATGGAACTAAGTGGAGTTCAGAATCCAACCCACATAAATAGTCAATTGATTTTCATCAAAGATGCTAAGACAATTCAATAGGAAAAAGATGTTCTTTCAACAAATGATTCTATAATAACTGGTTATTCATTTACAAAAACTAAACCTAGATCCTTAGGTCATATGCGAAAATTAACTAAAATGGATCACAGACCTAATTGTATGAGCTAAAACTGTAAAACTTCTAGGAAAAAAATATAGGAGAAAATATTTATGACCTTGGACTAAGCAAAGGTTTCTTAGATATAATATCAAAAACATATTCCATAAAAGAAAAACTGATAAATTGGACTTCATCAAAATGATGAAATCTTTGCTTTTCAAATATTTCTTAAAAAAATGAAAAGAGAGGATTGTTCCGAGATGGCCAAATAGGAACAGCTCCTGTCTGCAGCTCTCAGCGTAACTGATGTAGAAGACAGGTGATTTCTGCATTTCCAACTGAGGTACCTGGTTCATCTCACTGGGACTGGTTGGACAGTGGGTGCAGCCCACAGAGGGTGAGCCGAAGCAGGGCAGGGCATTGCCTCATCCGGGAAGCAGCACAAGGGGTCAGGGGATTTCCCTTTCTTAGCCAAGGGAAGCCATGACAGACGGTACCTGGAAAATCTGGACACTCCCACCCTAATACTATGCTTTTCCAATGGTCTTAGCAAACGGCACACCAGGAGATTATATCCCATGCCTGGCTCAGTGGGTCCCACGCCCACGGAGCCTTGCTTACTGCTGGCACAGCAGTCCGAGATGGAACTGCAAGGTGGTAGCCTGGGCTGGGGGAGGGGCGTCCACCATTGCTGAGGCTTGAGTAGGTAAGCAAAGCAGCTGGGAAGCTCGAACTGGGTGGAGCTCACTGCAGCTCAACGAGGCCTGGCAGCCTCTGTAGACTCCACCTCTGGGGGCAGGGTATAGCTGAATAAAAGGCAGCAGAAACTTCTGCAGACCTAAACGTCCCTGTCTGACAGCTCTGAAGAGAGCAGTGGTTCTCCACCATGGAGTTTGAACTCTGAGAATGGACAGAGCTCCTGGTAGGGACTGACTGACACCTCATATAGCTGGGTGTCCCTCTTGAGATGAAGCTTCCAGAGGAAGGATCAGGCAGCAATATTTGCTGTTCTACAGCCTCCAATGGTGACACCCAGGCAAACAGGGTCTGGAGTGGACCTCCAGCAAACTCCAACAGACCTGCAGCTGAAGGTACTGATTGTTAGAAGGAAAACTAACAAACAGAAAGGAACAGCATCAACAAAAAGGACATCCACACCAAAACCCCATCTGTAGGTCACCATCATCAAAGACCAAAGGTAGATAAAACCACAAAGATGGGGGGAAACAAGAGCAGACAAGCTGAAAATTCAAAAAACCAGAGTGCCTCTTCTCCTCCAAAGGATCGGAGCTCCTCGCCAGCAATGGAACAAAGCTGGATGGAGAATGACTTTGACGAGTTGACAGAAGTAGGCTTTAGAAGGTCAGTAATAACAAACTTCTCCGAGCCAAAGGAGGATGTTCGAACCCATTGCAAGGAAGCTAAAAACCTTGAACAACGATTAGATGAATGGCTAACTAGAATAAACAACATAGAGAAGACCTTTAATGACCTGATGGAGCTGAAAACCATGGCACGAGAACTACATGACGCATGCACAAGCTTCCATAGCTGATTCGATCAAGTGGAAGAAAGGGTATCAGTGATGGAAGATCAAATGAATGAAATGAAGTGAGAAGGGAAGTTTAGAGAAAAAGAGTAAAAAAAAAGAACAAAGCCTCCAAGAAATACGGGACTATGTGAAAAGACCAAATCTAAGTTTGATTGGTGTACTTGAAAGTGATGGGGAGAATGGAACCAAGTTGGAAAACACTCTTCAGGATATTATTCAGGAGAACTTCCCCAACCTAGCAAGGCAGGCCAACATTCAAATTCAGGAAATACAGAAAACATCACAAAGATACTCCTCGAGAAGAGCAACCCCAAGACACATAATTGTCAGATTCACCAAGGTTGAAATGAAGGGAAAAGTGTTAAGGGCAGCCAGAGAGAAAGGTCGGGTTAGCCACAAAGGGAAGCACATCAGACTAACAGAAGATCTCTTGGCAGAAACCCTACAAGCCAGAAGAGAGTGGGTGCCAATATTCAACATTCTTAAAGAAAAGAATTTTCAACTCAGAATTTCATATCCAGTCAAACTAAGCTTCATAAGTGAAGGAGAAATAAAATCCTTTACAGACAAGCAAATGCTGAGAGATTTTGTTACCAAGAGGCCTGCCTTACAAGAGCTCCTGAAGGAAGCACTAAACATGGAAAGGAATAACCAGTACCAGCCACACAAAAACATGCCAAATTATAAAGACCATCGATCCTAGGAAGAAACCGCATCAACTAACGAGCAAAATAACCAGCTAACATCATAATGACAGGATCAAATTCACACATAACAATATTAACCTTAAATGTAAATGGGCTAAATGCCCCAATTAAAAGACACAGACTGGCAAACTGGATAAAGAGTCAAGACCCATCAGTGTGCTGTATTCAGGAGACCCATCTCACATGCAGAGACACACATAGGCTCAAAATAAAGGGATAGAGGAAGATCTACCAAGCAAATGGAAAGCAAAAAATAGCAGGGGTTGCAATCCTAGTCTCTGATAAAGCAGACTTTAAACCAACAAAGATCAAAAGAGACAAAGAAGGCCATTATATAGTGGTAAAGGGATCAATGCAACAAGAAGATCTAACTATCCTAACTATATATGCACCCAATACAGGAGCACCCAGATTCATAAAGCAAGTCCTTAGAGACCTACAAAGAGACCTAGACATCCACACAATAATAATGAGAGACTTTAACACCCCACTGTCAATATTAGACAGATCAATGAGACAGAAGGTTAACAAGGATTTCCAGGACTTGAACTCAGCTCTGCAACAAGCAGACCTAATAGACATCTGCAGAACCCTCCACCCTAAATCAACAGAATGTACATTCTTCTCAGCACCACTTCTCACTTATTCCAAAATTGACCACCTAGTTTGAAGTAAAGCACTCCTCAGCAAATGTAAAAGAACAGAAATCACAACAAACTGTCTCCCAGACCACAGTGCAATCAAATTAGAACTCAGGAATAAGAAACTCACTCAAAACCACAGAAACACATGGAAACTGAACAACCTGCTCCTGAATGACTGTTGGGTAAATAATGAAATGAAGGCAGAAATAAAGATGTTCTTTGAAACCAACGAGAACAAAGACACAACATATCAGAATCTCTGGGACATATTTAAAGCAGTGCATAGAGGGAAATTTATAGCACTAAATAACCACAAGAGAAAACAGGAAAGATCTAAAATCGACACCCTAACATCACAATTAAAAGAACTAGAGAAGCAAGAGCACACAAATTCAAAATCTAGCAGAAGGCAAGAAATAACTAAGATCAGAGCAGAACTGAAGGAGATAGAGACACAAAAAACCCTTCAAAAAATCAATGCATCCAGGAGCTGTTTTTTTGAAAAGATCAACAAAATTGATAGACCACTAGCAAGACTAATAAAGAAGAAAAGAGAGAAGAATCAAATAGATGCAATAAAAAATGATAAAGGGGATATCACCACTGATCCCATGGAAATACAAACTACCATCAGAGAATACTATAAACCCCTCTACACAAATAAACTAGAAAATCTAGAAGAAATGGATAAATTGCTGGAGAAATACACCCTCCCGAGACTAAACCAGGAAGAAGTTGAATCCCTGAATAGACCAATTAACAGGCTCTGAAATTGAGGCAATAATTAATTAGCCTACCAACAAAAAAAAGTCCAGGACCAGATGGATTCACAGCTGAATTCTACCAGAGGTACAAAGAGGAGCTGGTACCATTCCTTCTGAAACTATTCCAATCAATATAAAAAGAGGGAATCCTCCCTAACACATTTTATGAGGCCAGCATTATCCTGATACCAAAGCCTGGCAGAGACACAACAAAAAAAAGAATTTTAGACCAATATCCCTGATGAACATCAATGCAAAAATCCTCAATAAAATACAGGCAAACCGAATCCAGCAGCACATCAAAGAGCTTAACCACCACTATCAAGTCAGCTTCATCCCTGGGATGCAAGCCTGGGTCAATATACACAAATCAATAAACGTAATCCATCACACTTCAGCCTTCGAGTAGCTGACAGATGCGCCACCATGCCCAGCTAATTTTTGTATTTTTAGTAGAGATGGGGTTTCACCATGTTGCCTAGGTTAGTCTTGAACTCCTGGGCTCAGGTGATCTGCTCGCCTCGGCCTCCCAAAGTGCTAGGATTACAGGTGTGAGCCACTGTGCCTGGCCAATCTATGTAACTTTTCATGGAAGGCAAAACTATAAAGAAAGCAGATCATTTGTTACTTGGGACTTGCGTAGGTGGGAGGGAGGATTTAATGCAAATAAGCATGAGGAAACTTTTTGAGATTATGTAAGTATTCAAAAACTGAATTTTTGTAATTGTTGTACAACTCTATAAATTTACCCAAACTCATCAAAATGTGCATTTAAAATAAATAAATTTCGTGGTCTGTATATTATACCTCAAAAAAGCTGATAAAATATAAATTGGAACAAAAGTACTGGAAAACCATAAGTTGGAGACAAATGAGGGTGATCAAAATTAATGCATCCTTCAAGATGAAACGTGATTTTAATTTTAAAATTAATTTTTTAATTACTTGTTAATTCAAGTACACATATTAAATTTCAAGGGTAATCGTGAATAGAATAGAACTAGAACATACAACTTTTAAACAAATAGAGGGGAAAAACCTTGATCAATCTAACAGAATGCATTGGGGAAAAGCATTAGAGAAATAATACGGTTAACAGAAAGCACAAAACATGATGACAGAAATAAATATAAATTTATCAATAACCACAACAAACTTAAATGGTCTAAATTAGTTAAAGACAGACACTTGAAGACTGGATTAAAAACATGAAAATCCAGGTATCACCTGTAGTAGTTAAAAACATGAAGACACAAAATTCTGAAGGTATGAGAAGAGTAAATGATAAATAAAACAAATATTAACCAATATATGGCTGGTATAGTTATTTTCGTATCAAAAACTATAATTTAAGACAAAAAACATTCTGAGGAATAAAAGTCATTATGTAAAGACATCTATGCAAGTAACAATTCAACCTTAAAATATATGAAGCACAAATTGACAGAATTACAAAGAAAAATGGCTAAATCCTCAACCTTGAAGAAACTTAAACCTCTGAGTCAATGATAATCAAAATATAGTAAGATTATCTCAGATTTTAACCACCGTATTAAAAAAGCTTAATTTAAAGGAAATATATAGACTTCCATATGCTCAAATTAGAGAATATATATACTTTGAAGCCTGATAAAGTCTTAGGAGAACTGAACCTATACTAGCCTATGAATCAAATCACAACAAATAAACAAACATTATAACATGTGGCTTATACTCTGTAACTAAAATGCAATTTATAATAGAAAAAAATGTAAATTTCTTTCATTTTCAAACTAAAGGCATACCTTAAATAATTTTTCAGTCAAAGAAGACATGAAAACAAAAATCAGAAGATATTTGGAAGTGAAATACTACATAACAAAACTTGTGAGATAGAGCTGAGGCAGTACTGAAAGGGTAATTTATATCTTTAAATGTTTATATTGAAAAATAGGGTGAAAATTAGTTAAGCGTCCACCTTTGGAAGTTTAGAAAGAGAAAAAGAGATTGGGCATGGTGGCTCAGGCCTGTAATCCCAGCACTTTGGGAGGTCAAGGCGGGCGGATTACCTGAGGTCGGGAGTTCAAGACCAGCTTGGCCAACATGGTGAAACCCTCGTCTCTACTGAAAATACAAAAATTAGCTGGGTGTGGTGGCAGGTGCCTGTAATCCCAGCTACTCGGGAGGCTGAGGCAGAAGAATTGCTTGAGCTGGGGAGGCAGAGGTTGCAGTGAGCCGAGATTGGGCCACTGCATTCCAGCCTGGGCAACAGAGCAAGACTCTGTCTAAAAAAAAAAAAATCGGAGTAAACCTAAATAAAATAAATTAAAGGAAATAAGGCTAAAAGTAGAAATAGACATTAATAAACTATAAAACAAAGAAACAATAGGCAAGATTCACAAAACCAAATGCTGATTCTTTGAAAAGAATAATAAAATAGGCATGCTTCTGGTAAGATTGATTAATTAAAAAGAGAAGGCATAAATAAGCAATATTAGGAATAAAAAATGAGATGTAACATAAAATATGAGTGAAAAAATAATAAAGTGAATACTATAAATGACTATATGACAACAGTCTAAAAACATAAGTGAAATGAACAACTTCGTTGGCTACTATAACTTATAAACACTTAGTCAAGAAGAAATGGGACACCTGAATATTCCTGTATCTATTTTTAAAAATTCAATCAGTAAATACTTTTTCATAGAAAACACCCACTAGTATGAGATACTTTAATATGAAAGTTCTACCAAACATTCAAAGAACATATAAATAACCACTATCACATCAAAATAATTTCAGAGAATGGAAAAAGAGGGAACACCTTCAATTCATTTTGTGAGGCTAACATAAATGCAATATAAATATTTAAGATCATTATAATCCAAGAAAATTGGAGGCCAAACTAAGCTTAGATACAAACATCTAAAATAAAATAATAGTAAATCTAGTAATGTATTCTAAAAAAATTCTGGACCAGTTGGGTATCTCAGGAATAGAAGCAAACCTTTAACAGTTTGTCCAAGCAGCTTTTATTTCATTTTATTATTTTTAAAGAGACAGGGTCTTGCCCTGCTGCCTGGGTTGGAATATTGGCATGATCATATAGCTCACAGCATCCTTGAACTCCTGGGCTCCAGGGACCCTCTGCCTTAGCCTCCTGAGTAGCTGGGACTACAGGCACACACCACAATGCCTAGCTAATTTTAAAAAAGTTTTTATTTTGTAGAGATGAAGTCTCACTATGTTGCCCAGGCTAGCCTCAAACTCTTGGCTTCAAATGATTCTTCCACCTTGGTGCCCCAAAGTGTTGGGATTACAGGCATCAGCCACGGCACCTGGCCTGAGCAGGTTTTAATAAGTCACCCCATGTTTGGAGAATTTCTAACATTATTAATATTACTTTCCCAATGTAGAAGCCAGGAACTCAAGTTTTTAAACTTCCTTTGTCGTGAAGGCATAGACACATGATGAACACACCGCTACTGACATTAATTTCTGCTTTTATCTGCATAGTTGGTACCTCCAGGAAAAGGAGGGGAATGAGGTTGGAAAATAGTACACAGGAAGCTTCAACTATATCTATAATGATTATATGTACATATATATATATATATATATTTTTTTTTTTTTTTGAGGCTGGAGTGCAGTGGTGCAATCTCGGCTCACTGCAACCTCCGCCTCCTGGGGATCAAGCGATTCTCCTGCCTCAGCCTCTTGAGTAGCTGGGACTACAGGGGCATGCCATGATGTCTGGCTAATTTTGTATTTTTTAGTAGAGATGGGGTTTCACCATGTTGGCCAGGCTGGTTTGAACTCCCAACCTCAGGTGATCTGCCCGCCTCAGCCCCCAAAGTGCTGGGATTACAGGCGTGAACTACCACGCCTGGCCAGATAATGTTTAAATTAGAAGGTCACATGCATAAATATGATATCTTGGACATTGATGAGACCACATAGAAAAACTATATAAAAAGAAAAGAGGAAAAGGCCCAGGTCTAAGTCCTGAGTGATATTTGGTATTTAGAAGTTAGGAAAAGAAGAATGGAATATGGAAGACAAGAAAGGAAGAAGCAGTGAGGGAAGAAGAAAACCAGTTGGCGCCTCAGAATTAGAAAAAAAAGACAAGTGTTTCAATAAGAGAGTGATCATTGGTGTCAAAAGCTGGAAAGATCTTGAATACGATGCAGACAGAAACGTTCACTGGATTTGGTTAATACACTTAGTCAGATAAACCCCAGCAATTTCACCAGTTACGGTCGTTTTCATACTCCAGAGATGAAGGATAACATTTACTAGCCTATGTAATATTCTAGGTCTTGAATGTAGATATCAGTATTGATTTACTTTGAACTTCTACTTTAAAATCAAGAAATTAAGTCTCTTCTGAAATTCAAAGATATTATCATTTCTTAACAGTCATCAATAGTTTTCATGACATCTCATTTGAAGCAATAACTAATTTATATTGCATTAGCTAATTTAATAAATGGTTTCTGAAAGACTATATGCAAGGATAGGTCCCAATCATAAAGAGCTAATACCTGCTTTGAAGGAACTTACAATTAATTTAATAAAAAAGACAGAAATGTTGTACAAATTAAAATGGCATAAGTGCCAAAGTAAAACTGGAAAATCTGGAAAAAAATCATAGGTTCTTGAAAGATGAAATTTCAATAGGCAAAGATAAGGACGTGGTAAGTTAAGGGATAGGATGGACACAGATATAGCAACGTGAAGTCAAGAGCACATTGAGAGGTAAGTAAATTTGTCCAGATGAAGTGAGATATTTTGGCAGGTGAGAGTGGAAAGAAAATTCATAATTGAAACATGAAGTGTCTTGAATGCTTTGCTAAACTTTAGGAGTAAAATAAACATAAGAAATGTTATGGGCTGGGTGCAATGGCTTATTATCTGTAATCCCAGAACTTTGGGAGGCCAAGGCTGGAAGATGGCTTGAGCCCGGAAGTTGAAGACCAGCCTGGGAAACTCAGGGCAATGCTGTCTCTACAAAAAATTTTAAAAATTATCCAGCTATGGTGACATGTGCCTGCAGTCCCAGCTACTCAGTAGGCTGAGGCAGGAGGATCACTTGAGCCCAGGAAGTCAAGGTTGCAGTGAGTAGTGATGGTGCCACTGTACTGCAGCCTGGGCAACAGAGTGGGACTCTGCCTCCAAAAAAAGAAAAAGAAAAGAGAGAAATATTATGGAAGTGGAATTGATAGGGCTTATAAACAAACTGAATAACAGCATGAAGAAAAAAGGCCAAGTCAAAGATGCTTATGAGCTCTCTAGGCTGTATAACTGAGACAATATTATAACTTAAAAAAAAAAAACAGAAAAAAAGGAAGAAGAACAAGAGGAGCAGAGTTTTCTAGTGAGAAGATGAAGATACTTTTGACTACACTGGTGTAAGTGACCTTAAGAGAATTACAAACAGGATTCTGGTTAAATAATTTATTATTATGCTTGTAGTTGAGGGTAGATATTTTGTTTTAGCTCCCTGGCAAACAGAACCTTATAGATATTCAATAAATGTTTGCTGAGTAAATGACATTTTGATGTATCTAAATTAATGTTACTTCAGGAGAGCACCTAAACACCAATGTTGAGAACGTTTTTGGGAATACTTTAATTATGAACTTTTAGAACACTAGTACAATTTTTTTCTAACAACCAGAAAAATTTCTTGTCCCTAATAATTCTTTTCAATGTGCCATTCTCAGAGCCCCAGCTGGGTGCAGTATATGGCTAAGCAATTAATATGGGACAGCTAGAGTTTTAAAAATATATAGTCTACGAGAAGTTACAAATTTTTAAAAACATATTCTTTTTTTTATTATTATACTTTAAGTTTTAGGGTACATGTGCACAATATGCAGGTTAGTTACATATGTATACATGTGCCATGTTGTTGTGCTGCACCCATTAACTCGTCATTTAACATTAGGTATATCTCCTAATGCTATCCCTCCCCACTACACCCACCACACAACCATTCCCGGTGTGTGATGTTCCCCTTCCTGTGTCCATGTGTTCTCATTGTTCAATTCCCATCTAAGAGTGAGAATAAGAGGTGTTTGGTTTTTTGTCCTTGCGATAGTTTGCTGAGAATGATGGTTTCCAGCTTCATCCATGTCCCTACAAACGACATGAACTCATCATTTTTTATGGCTGCATAGTATTCCATGGTGTATATGTGCCACATTTTCTTAATCCAGTCTATCATTGTTGGACATTTGGCTTGGTTCCAAGTCTTTGCTATTGTGAATAGTGCCACAATAAACATACGTGTGCATGTGTCTTTATAGCAGCATGATTTATAATCCTTAAATGGGATCTAATTAAACTAAAGAGCTTCTGCACAGCAAAAGAAACTACCATCAGAGTGAACAGGCAACCTACAGAATGGGAGAAAATTTTTGCAATCTACTCATCTGACAAAGGGCTGATATCCAGAATCTACAATGAACTCAAACAAATTTATAAGAAAAAAACAAACAATCCCATCAACCAGTGGGCGAAGGATATGAACAGACTTCTCAAAAGAAGACATTTATGCAGCCAAAAGACACATGAAAAAATGCTCAATATCATTGGCCATCAAAGAAATGCAAATCGAAACCACGATGAGATACCATCTCACACCAGTTAGAATGGTGATCATTAAAAAGTCAGGAAACAACAGGTGCTGGAGAGGATGTGGAGAAATAGGAACACTTTTACACTGTTGGTGGGAGTGTAAACTAGTTCAACCATTATGGAAGTCAGTGTGGCAATTCCTCAGGGATCTAGAACTACAAATACCATTTGACCCGGCAATCCCATTACTGGGTATATAACCAAAGGATTAAAAATGTATTCTTATTTTTAGGATAATACTACAAAACTTTTCTAAAATAAATGCTCTAAAACTTTTTATTTGCTCTCTAGTATTTATTGATATGGTTAGCTTTCTGGTTTCTTAATTTACCGTACATGGTTATACTCATTATTAAAAGCTTTTTAAATATGATGCTGTGAAAGGTGTTACAGAGAGCAACTGCATAAATAGTTCTACTTATGACAGGGTAAAAACCACTAGGCAAACATACTTAATTGAATGGATGACTTCTTGGGGAATAAAAAAGCATTGTAATGTGAAACTGTAGGTGAAAACCCTTCTCAAGTTCATTGATGTTAGAGACAAACGTTTTCAACTCTTTTCATTTCCTATTTGCTCTTTGCCAAGATTGGAATAGTAAGTAGTTAACCTGATTGGTGAGAACCTCATAGTTATTGAGCCATATCCTAGAATCAGTAGGTAGGTTTCTTTTGCCTCAAAAGTGAGAAATCCATTCCTCTGTCTGTTTTGCATTGTTGGGATGAGTAAACTCTCCTCTTTTCATTTGTTATTCTCAGTAGTAAACACATGTGGGTCAGGACCCCTCTAAAAGGCATCCATTTCTCTTCTCCAGCCTCTAGTGAACTCCAGTCTGCTCATGATAGTGTTTTTGAGGCAAGTCCTTCCTCATAGTTAACTGCGTACTCAAAGTCTGCTCTGAAGGATCAGCTTTCCAGACAGGAGGAGACATGATCTATGGAGAAGCCTTATGTTTACTCCAGTTTTCCAAGGAGGTCTTACTTGGGGGAAGCACTGGCCCTCCACTAATGGAACTATGTTCATCCCCACTTGGCTCCTTAGTGTCTGTTCTCTACTGACTATAACCCAGAAGGAATGTGGATATTATTGTATTTTTAATAGGCTTTATTTTTTAGAGCAGTTTTAGTTTCACAGCAAAATTGAGCAGAGATTACAGAGAGATCTCAAAAATCCCCGCTCTCTACAACCTACAGAATGGGAGAAAATTTTTGCAATCTATCCATCTGATAAAGGTCTAATATCCAGAGTCCACAAGGAAGTTAAACAAATTTACAAGAAAAAAAACAAACAACCCCATTAAAAAGTGGGTAAAGGACATGAACAGACACTTCTCAAAAGCAGACATTTATGCAGCCAGCAAACGTATGAAAAAAAGCTCAACCTCACTGATCATTAGAGAAATGCAAATCAAAACCACAATGATTTACCATCTTATGCCAGTCAGAATGGTGATTATTAAAAAGTCAAAAAACAACAAATGCTGGTGACGTTCAGAGAAAAAGAAACACTTTTACACTGTTGGTGGGAATTTACATTAGTTCAACCATTGTAGAAGACAGTGTGGCAATTCCTCAAAGATCCAGGAGCAGAAATACCATTTGACCCAGCAATCCCATTACTGGGTATATACCCAAAGGAATATAAATCATTCTATTATAAAGACACATGCACATGGATGTTCACTGCAGCACTATTCACAATAAAAAAGATGTGAAATCAACATAAATGCCCATCAATGATAGACTGCATAAAGAAAATGTGGTACATATACCATGGATACTATGCAGCCATAAAAAGGAATGAGATCGTGTCCTTTGCAGGGACATGGATGGAGCTGGAAGCTGTTATCTTCAGCAAACTAATGCAGAAACAGAAAACCAAATAACACATGTTTTCACTTATATGTGGGAGCTGAATGATGAGAACACATGGGGGGAACAACACACACTGGGGCTTGTTGAGGGGGTTGAGGGACGGAGAGCATTAGGAAGAATAGCTAATGGATGCTGAGCTTAATACCTAGGTGATGGATTGATCTGTGCAGCAAACCACCATCACACACGTTTACCCATGTAACAAACCTGCACATCCTGCATATATACCCTGGAACTTAAAATAAAAGTTGATGAAAAAAAAATCCCGGCTCCCACACACTTCCTCTATGACCAACATTCCACACCAGAGTGGTCCATTTGTTAGAATTGATAAACCTATATTAACACATCATAGTCACCCAAAGTTCAGAGTTTACATTAGGTTCCCTCTTGGGTTTGTATGTTCTATGGCTTTTAACAAATGTATAATGACATATTTCCATCATTATAATATCATACAAAATAGTTTCACTGCCCTAAAAATCCTCTGGGCTCTGCCTGCTCATCCCTCCCTCCTCTCAATTCCTGACAACCACTGATCTTTTTACTGTGTCCATAGTTTTGCCCCTGTTAGAATGTCATATAGTTGGACTCGCACAGAATGTAGCTATTTCAGATTGGCTTCTTTCACTTAGAAACATGCATTTAAGTTTACTCCAAGTTGTCTCATTGCTTGATAGGTCATTTCTTTTCAGTATTGAATAATATTCCACTTCCTAGATGTACCACAGTTTATTTATTCACTCACCTAATGAAAGACATTTTGATTGCTTCTAAATTTTGATAATTATCAATAAGGTTGCCATAAACATGCATGTTTATGTGCAGGTTTTTGTGCGGACTTAAGTTTTCAGCTCATTTGGGTAAATATCAAGGAGTGTTAATTGCTGGATTGTATGGTAAGTCTTTTTATTTTTGCAAGAAACTGCCAAACTATCATCCAAAGGGGCTGTACAGTTTGTACAACTCCCACCAGCAATGAATGAAAGTTCCTGTTGCTCCGTACCCTTGCCAAGATTTAGTGGTGTCAGTGTTTTGGATTATGGCCATCCTAATAGGTGTGTAGTGGTCTCTCACTGTTGTGTTAATTTACAATTACCTAATGACCTATCATGTTGAGCATCTTTTCATAAGCTTACTTGCCATCTGTATATCTTATTTCGTGAGGTTCCTGTTCCAGTGTTGTGTTCATTTTTTAATCTGGTTGTTTGTTTTCTTTTTGGTGAAGTTTTAGAGTTCTTTTTATATTTTGATAACAGTCTTTATCAAATATGTCCTTTGCAAATATTTTCTTCCAATCTGTTGCTTGTCTTTTCATTCTCTTGAAAGTGTATTCCACAGAGCATAGATTTTTTTCCCTTCTCTTTCACAGAAGGGAACAGCATGGAAGAACATACATTTTAATGTTAAGGAAATCAAGTTTATCTATTATTTCTTTCATGGAGTGTGCCTTTGATATTATATCTAAAACTCATTACCATACCAAAGGTCATCTAGATTTTCTATGTTACCATCTACATTTATAGTTCTGTGTTTTACATTCAAGTCTATGATATGTTTCGAGGTAATTTTGTGGAAAGTTTTAAGGTCTACGTATAGATTCCTTTTTTTTTTTGCATGCATGTGGAGGTCCATATGTTTTGTCATCATGTATAGTTGAAAAGATTATGTTTGCTCCATTGTATTGCCTTTATTCCTTTGTCAAAGATCAGTTGACAATATTTTTGTGGGTCTATTTCTGGACTCTATTCTGTTTGATTGATCTCTTTGTCTAGTCTTTTACCAATACCACATTGTCCTGATTATTGTAGCTTTACAGTAAGTCTTGAAGTTGGGTAATGTCAGTTCTCTGATTTTGTTTCTCTCTTTCAATGTCGAGTTGGCTTTTCTGGGTCTTTTGCCTGCCCAAACAAATTTTTAAATAAATTTGTTCATATCCACAAAATAACTTTCAGGAATTTTGATTGGGATTGCATTGAATCAAGTTAGGAAGTACTGACATCTGACAATACTAGTCTTTCATGAACATAAAATATTTCTCAATTTATTTAGTTCTTTTATTTATTTCATCAGTTTTATAGTTATTACTCAAATAGATCTTGTATATATTTTTGTTAGACATATATCTAAGATGTTAATTTTTGTGGTGCTAATGTAAATGGTGCTGTTTTTAATTTCAAATTCCATTTGTTCACTGTGGCACATAGGAAAACAATTGACTTTTGTATATTAATCTTGTACCTGCCATCTTACTCACTTAGTAGTTGTTCCAGGAGTTTTTTTTACATGATTCTTTTAGAATTTTTACCGATACAATCATCTTATCTGTAAACAAAGACAAATTTATTTCTTCCTTCCTAACCTGTGTACCTTTTATTTACTTTCCTTGTCATAATTCATTAGTTGGACTTCCAGTACAATGTTGAAAAGAAGTGGTAAGAGGAGGCATCCTTACCTTGTTACTGATCTAGAAGAAAAGCTTCTAGTTTTTCACCAATGAGTACAATGTTACCTGTAGGATTTTAGTAGATAGTTTTTATGCAGTTGAGGAAGTTTCCACTCTATTCTAACTTGCTGATAGTTTTTTATTTTTAATCATGATTGGGCATTGGATTTTGTCAGATACCTTTCTGCATCTACTGATATGATCATGTGATTTTTCTTCCTTAGCCTGTTGATGTGATGGATTACATTACTTAATTTTTGAATGATGAACTAATCTCATATATCTGGGATAAATCCCAATTGGTCATGGTCATGGTGTATCCTTTTTATATGCTGTTTAATTCAATTTGTTAATACTTTGTTAAGAATTTTTGCATCTATGTGCCTGAGAGATATTGGTCTGTAGATATTGGTTCTATAATGTTTTTGCCAGATTTTGATATTAGGAATGCTGACCTTATAGAATAAATTGGAAAGTATTCCTTCTGCTTATGTCTTCTAGAAATAGCTGAGAAAATTGTATAATTTCATCCTTAAATGTTTTGTAGAATTTATCAGTGAATCCACCTGGGCCCAGTACATTCCATTTTGGAAAGAAACACTGATTCAATTTCTTTAATAGTTATAGGCCTATTCATATTATCCATTTCCTCTTGTGAGTTTTGGCAGATTGTGTCTTTCAAGGAATTGGTCCTTTTTATCTAGGTTATTGAATTTGTGGGCATAAAGTTGTTCATAGTATTCCTTTATTATCCTTTTAATGCCCATGGGATCTGTAGCAATGTCTTCTCTTTTATTTCTGATATAAGTAATGTCTGTCTTCTCTCATATTTTTCTTAGTTAGTTTGGCTAAAGGCTTATCAATTGTGTTGATCTTTTCAAAGAACCAGGTTTTTATTTCATTGAATTTATTGATTTCCTGTTTTTAATTGTATTGATATCTACTCTAAATTATATTACTTTTTTTCTTCTGCTTACTTTGAACTCAATTAGCTCTTTTCTTTCTAGCTTCCTGAGGTGGAAGCTTAATTTATTCATTTTAGATCTTTCTTTTTTTCTATTAAGAAATATTATCAAATGCTATAAATTTCCTTCTACTCATTGCTTTTGCTGCATCCCATAAATTTTGATAAGTAGTATTTTCATTTTGTTCAAAGTACTTGTATTTTTTATTATTTTATTTTATTTTATTGAGACAGAGTCTCACTCTGTCACCCACACTGAAATACAGTGGTGTGATCTTGGCTCATTATAGCCTCTGCCTCCTGGGGTAAGCAATCTTCCCACCTCAGCCTCCCAAGTAGCTGAGACTACAGGCATGCGTCACCACACTCAGCTAATTTTTATATTTCTTTGTAGAGACAGGGCTTCATCATGTTGCCAGGCTGGTCTCAAACTCCTGAGCTCAAGTAATCTGCCTGCCTCGGCCTAGCAGAGTACTGGGATTACAGGTGTGAGCCAACATGTCTGGCTGTTCAAAGTATTTTTACTTTTCTCTTGAGAGTTCTTTGATTTGGTGTTATCTAGAAGTGTGTTGTTTAATCTTTAAGTATTTTGGGATGTTAAAGCTGTTTTTCTGTTACTGATTTTTAGTTAAAATTCATTGTGGTCTGAGAGCAGAGATTGCATCCTTTCAAATTTATTAAGGTATGTTTTATGGCTCAGGATATAGTCTGTCTTGGTGAATGTTCCATATTAGCCGGAGCAGAATTTGTATTTTGCTCTTTTGGGATGAAGTAGTCTATAAATGTCAATTATATCCAGTTGACTGATGATACTGTTGAGTTCAACTATGTCTTTATTGAATTTTTGCCTGCTGTCTCTGTCCATTTAGGATAGACAGGTGTTAAAGTTCCAACTAGAAAAATGAAATTTATCTCTTTCTCCTTATAGTTTTGTCAGTTTTTAACTCATGTGTTCTTTTTTTAAGAAAAAGGGTCTGGCTATGTTTCCCAGGCTGGCCTCCTGGGCTTAAGCAATCCTCCTATTCAGCCTCCAGAGTAGCTGGGACTACAGATGCATACCAATGAGCCTGGCTTGACTCACGTATTTTAATATTCTTTTGTTAGGCACAAATACATTAAGGATTGTCATGTCTTTTTGAAAAATTAACCCTTTTATTATTATGTAGTGCTCCACTTTATTCCTGATAACACTCATTGCTGGAAGTCTGCTGTCTGAAATTAATATAGCTAATTTAACTTTCTTTTTATTAGTGTTAGAATGGAATATCATTCTCCATCTCTTTCCTTAATCAATATGTATCTTGTAAAAAACACATAGTTGGGTCTTATTTTTGACCCACTCTAGCAATCTCTGTATTTTACCTAGTGTATTTAGACCATTGACATTTAAAGTGATTATTGATATATTTGGGTTAATATCAATCATGCTTGTTCCTCTTTGCTATTCATTGCCCTTCTTCGTTGTTCCTACTTTTGTCTTCCATTCTTTTCCTGCCTTTTGTGGTTTTAATTGAGCATTTTATATGATTCAATTTTCTGTTAGCATATCAATTATACTTCTTTATAAATTTTTGTAATGGTTGCCTGAGAGCTTACAACATGCGTTTACAACTAATACAAATCCACTTTCTTTTCTTTTTTTTTTCTTCCTTCTTTTGCCCAGGCTGGAGTGCAGCGGCGTGATCTCGGCTCACTGCAACCTCCGTCTCCTGGGTTCAAGCAATTCTCCTGCCTCAGCATCTTGAGTAGCTGGGATTACAGGTGCCTGCCACCATGCCCGGCTAATTTTTTGTATTTTTAGTAGAGACAGGGCTTCACCATGTTGGCCAGGTTGGTCTCAAACTCCTGACCTCAAGTGATCCACCCACCTCCACCTCCCAAAGTGCTGGGATTACAGGTGTGAGCCACTGTGCCTGGTCAAAGTCCACTTTCAAATAATACTATATGGCTTTATAGGTAGAGCAAACACTTTATAATAATATTTCTAATTCCTCCCTCCCATTTCTTGTATTATTGCTCTCATTCATTTCCCTTAAACATAAGCTATAGTCATAAATACATTATTGCTATTATTAATTTGAACAAATTGTTATCTATTAGATAAATTAAGAATTTAAAAAATTTTATCTTTGTGTATTTCCTTTCGAATATTCTTCCTTTTTTACGTAGATGTGAGTTTCTGATCTACATCATTTTCCTTCTCTCTGAAGACCATCTTTTAACATCTCTTGCAAGCCAAGTCAACTGGCACAAAAGTTCTTCAATTTTTTTTTATCTGTGAAAGTCTTTGTTTCTCCTTCACTTTTCAAGGACAGTTTCACAGGATACAGAATTCTAAGGCTGGTGTTGTTTTTTTTTTTTTCTCTCTCTCAACATTTTAAATATTTCATGCCACTCTATTCTTGCTTCCATGGTTTCTGATGAGAAGTTGGATGTAATTCTTACCTTTGCTCTTTTATGGGTAGTTTTACCTCTGTCTTCTTTCAAGATTTTTTCTTTATCTTTGACTTTTCTGAAGTTTGAATATGATATGCCTAGGTGTAGTCTGTTTGGACATTTACCCTGTTTGGTCTTTTCTGGGCTTCCAGAATCTGTGACTTGGTGCTTGACATGCATTTGTGGAAATTCCTAGTCATTATGGCTTCAATTATGTCTTCTATTCCTTTCTGTCTTCCTTTTCCTTTTGATATTCCCGTTTCATGTATGTTACACCTTTTGTAGTGACCCCACAATTCTTGGATATTCTGTTTCATTGTTGTTCAGTATTTTTTTCTCTTTGCTTTTCAGTTTTAGAAGTTTCTACGGGCATATTCTCAAGCCCGGAGATTCTTTCTCAGCTTTGTCCAGCCTACTAATAAGCCCATCAAAGGCATTCTTCATTTGTTACAGTGTTTTTGATATCTGGCATCTCTTTCTTATAATTTTCATCCTGTTTATAATACTCATCTGTTCTTACATGTTTTCCATTTTTTTCCATTAGAGATCTTAGCATATTTAACATAACTTTTAAATTCACAGTCTGATAATTCCAATATACCCTCCATATATGAGTCTGGTTCTGATGTTTGCTCCATTTCTTTAAACTGTGTTTTTTGCCTTTTAATACACATTGAAAATTTTAGTTGAAAGATAAACATGATGTACTGAGTAAAAGGACCTGTGGTAAGTAAGACTTTAGTAATGTGGTGATAAGGTGTGTGTGTTGGGGGTGGGGAGAAAATTCTATAGTTCTATCACTAGATCTCAGTCTTTTAGTAGGCCTGTGCCTCTGAGCTGTGAATGTCAAAAAATGCTTTTCTGTTTTTTTTCACTCCCTTAGTTGGTGCAGGATGGTTAGAGGAGGCCAGAGTTGGATATTTTCCTTCAACTATGTGGAAGGCTAGAGGAGGCTGACTAGAGCTGGGAACAGAACTTCTCCATTAAAATCTTACTATCAGTTTTTATGAAGTTAGCAGTCTTGGAAGTTTAGATCAAAAATAACATCCCAGAGACTTCCAGTTTCCATTTCTACATATAAGGATATTAGAAGTCATCACTCTGTCCTAAAAACAAATAAAAAGCTGAAGAAACTGAAAAATCAACAACTCTTCTTAGATCCATCAGATCTAAGTTGGTTAGGCTCTGATAAAAACATGTGTAGGTTAGGCTCTGATAAAAATTTTTTTTTTGGGGGGCAGACTTTGTAAGAAGAACAGAATACTGTGGTATATTTCACAATGGTTACCCTCTTCCTTCCTTGATACTTTCCCTCTCCCCCTGCTGGTTGGCTGCAGAAGGTAAAACTTAAAAAAGTGTGGGCCTCTCCCATCCCATAACTGGGGACCTCCTCGACTTTTCCACACAGAGCTTTAGCCAAGTTTTAAATTACAATTCAGGTTTTTGTACCCTGCTCCTGGTTCCCAAAGAGGTTTTCATTCCTGTAAGTTATGATTCTCTGAATCTGTCTAATCACTCCTATTTTTTGGGCAGCAGTTTGCCCTGTGACTCACTTCTCTGATGGATTTAAGAAGAATTGTTGATTTTTCAGTTTCTTCAGCTTTTTATTTGTTTTTAGGACAGAGTGATGACTTCTAATCTCCTTACGTGTAGAACTGGAAACTGGAAGTCTCTGGGATATTATTTTTGAACCTTAAATTTCCAAGACTGCTAACTTCATAAAACTGATAATAAAATTTTAATGGAGAAGTTCTGTCCCCAAGATTACTTAAAAATCATAGTTGGACATACAAGAAAATTTTAATTTATTTAAAGAAAAAAGCTTCATAAAAATATATTAGCATTTTTGTTAAAAGTAGGCTGAAAAGAAACAAAAAGGAATAATATCTTAAGCTCTAAATCTACTGTCCTAGACTATCCATTTATTTGGGATGAAGCAAGCCATTCCCCAAATGAGGTATGCAAACAGTATGATTAAATGTGATGAGACTGATTTCTGTGTGCATTTGAGAGTTTAGATTTCTTATTTAAATTTAACTTGTACACATGTGGTATTGGTGAATTAACTATTATTTATAGAAAAACATGTTGTTCTATTTCCTTTTATTATCCAAACTCTATGCAGTTTTAAGAAATTATTTTGTTGTTTCATTCTGCTTACACATGGTTGTAGATTACTTATTCCATGATGCGGCAGAGTGGGATTACTAACAGTGGCATGTTCTAAGCATACCCAGAGATTGATATTCTATACTTTGTGTATAAAGGAAACAGTGTGAATGTAGGGAGTGTGTTGAGAGAGAGTGACAAACAGAGAGAGATTGATTTCAAAAAAGAGAGTCAAGAATATGCACCCCCAAATAGAAACACAGAAAATCTCCTTTTCCTATAAATGTCTCCAAAACTGCAAAATCAAAAATGAAAGAAAACAAAGGGGGAAATGAGTTATATCTAAACCTGCAGTTTTAGTTCTGATGTTCTAGAACTCCTCAATTAGTTCCTGAGCAAACTGTAGTCCACACTCAGTGAATAATTTTGGTAAATAATACATTTCCCTCTCTTCCACAGGCCCTGGCCCTACTCCTAATAACTGCTTTGTAGAAATGGCCTACTAAATAGACCAAGTCATGGGAACATATGTATATTTACAAAGGAGTCCAATCACTTACGCTGGCAGATGAGGACTATTCAAGTTCACAGAAAACTTTGATTCAAGGTCACCAATATACTGATGTAAATTAAAAAGCAACCTTTACTAATGAAAAAAATCAATGAATAAAATTTGCTTCAAAAGTTTAAAGTTAGCAAGCAGCAAATAAGAAAATAAAAATTTAAAACTTCAATTACTTGTGCTTCATCATTTTTAATCAATTTTTTGTTCTCTATAGGGAACAAAATTCTATATACTTCTGGAAGCCAAAATCTCTTTCTCTCATAGGTTTAATCAAACAGAATATTTAGAAAAACATACACAAGAAAATCTCTTTATAAGTATTTGCTGACAACAACACTATGCTTTAAAATTGTAGTGGGAAAGCAAGTGTTATACAACTTTTTACAAGGTTGCTGTTGTTTTAAAACTTAGGGCCCAATTTTAATAAGAAACATAATTATTTCCAAAATTATAATGTTCTTTCTAGCTAACTTAAAACTAAATGTCAAAGTAGGTTTTAAATAAAACCCTTTAATCAATGATGTTTCTAATCCCAAAAATTTAACATAAAAATGTATGACAAATATTAAAACATACACCTCCTAGGCAATATTTTGTTTTTATCTTTGAAAGATTCAAGAAAATATTTCCTCTTTGTTCACATATTGCTTGTAACAAAGCTGATCATCTGATCTGGAGTATATTGATTAAGTAGTGTCTTTGTTGTCTCATGTTTTAATATTTATCAAACATATTTCTCATCTTCTCTTCATTTACATTTTTTGTTTCACATACCATTTGTAATAATTACATTCAATACTCCTCTTAGAGGACAAGAAATGTATGTCTCCTTTTTTGTCTGTGGTTTTATTTCTTCTGTATCTGATAAGACAGTTTTAGTTTCTTCATGTGCAGTATTATTAGGATCAATGAGACTCTGTAGTAAAACAAGAAAATCTTTAAGGAACCATACTTTCTGTATAATTTTATGAATGAACTAAACCACCAAATTTTAGAATTAAATTTATATTATTACTGTCAATGCGAGGAATCACAGATAGAAAAGAAGATTCATGCTCCATATCAGTAGCTGTTTGGGGATGTAACAGCAGTGTATTTTGCAAGGTACCTTGATTGAACCTTTTATAGACTTGGGTCCCCACTATTTTCAATCATTTGTGTATACTGAATAAAGGTGCCTACAGTTTGGGCACAATAATTAAAAGTGTCCATCCTCTGTATACATCCCAAAGATTATTCACCAAAACTTTTGTGAAATGAAAATACAACTCAATTAGAAAGGAGGTGAAATATAATTTTACTTGGATTCATCTCATTTGATAAATTTATATAACTGAAAGAAAAATGAGAAAAACATAGGTCAAGCCTTCGGAAATTCAAGCATGCTTCCACTAATATTTATAGATAACATATTAAATAGTGCAAGGGTATACCTTAATCTCCCAGGCCTTTTAATGGTAGCCTGATTATGAAACTGCTGATTTTGAAAAAAAGGAATCTTTGGTTTGTGAGAATATTGAGAAACTTCTTCCAATGTAAAAAACAAAACATAAACAATGATAACAACAACAAAACACCAGAGTAGAGTTAACTCTGCAATAGAAATCTCCAAATTTGCCTTATGATTGTCATGGGTGGGTGGGTGTGGGGGTGTGTGTGCCAGCAATTTGAGTGACTTGATAATACTTTGAGTGAGTGAAAGAGGGAACATCTTATCATCACAGGAAACAATAAAAAGGCTAGAGTGCATGGACACATTGAGGAAGGGAATTTTACATGTAATGACTAAGGAGACAGAGATATCAAGGCAGCTGATGGTTAAAAATGAATTATGTAGCTCTTTAAGATCAAAGTTCTTCAAATCTGATCATAATTAACCTATTGGAGTTCTGGTATAGAGGCTTTTTCTGAAAATTCTGTTACTATATAAAAGGGATAAAGACACAATGGTGAATTTTTATTAAGGTGGGTGAAAGGTCATGTAGAGTAAAACCATATTATTTTAAGTTTTATTATTTTAGAATTTGTAATAAACTGATGTAGACTAAGATGACTTCTTCACAGATAATTAGAATCAATGGTGAATATTTAAAATATTTTTAAAAATGACTTTTTGACCCTTAAGAACTGTAGAAATCTCTATTTTAAAAAAATACGAAATTTACAATTCTAATTATGAGCAATTATTACTAAGTAAAACTAGATCAACAAAAGGTCTAATGACTTGCTCTATATATCTATAAAAATAAAAAACTTGGGTCTCTTCAAAATACACAGCACAACGTTTTAATTAATCTAGACTTATCTTTACCTCTGTTAGTTTAAGTTACTGAGTTTTCCCTGAATGTGGTGAGAAATAATAAGCGACATTTCTTCTTATTCCTAAAATCTGTGCTCTTTAGCTCCAAAATGCTCTATAGTCACACCTTTCCATTTGTTTCATTATTTCTGCTCATTTCCTAGGACCCATTACAACTAGCTATTTTAAAATTTACCACTTTTCATTTTTAACCAGATATATAAAAGAAACCTATCTAATAAGTAAACTTTAGGAATAAATTTTAAGATCAGGTTGATTTTATATCATATATTACAGTATACTTTTAAGTTTTTACCTGAGGAGTTGTAGATGTTTGGAAGTTTTCATCCTCCAAATGTTCATTTTTTGATTCTGTGGTATGCATGCTAAGATTTAAAAGAAAAATACTTTAAAAGAAGAAACAAGACTATAAATCCATATGAAAACAAACATGGTTAAGTGGGATTAATTTTTTAAAGGATTTTTTGTTCTAAAGTTGTATCACAGTCAAGTCAGATATCTTTATAGTCAACATAGATCCAAATATTCATCTTTAACATTATTAACCAAAGCCATATGCATAAGTTTTAAAAACCATTATCATACAGAAATGTAACATTTCTCAACAGTTCATAATGCTGGCCCATATCATAGAATCATGTATCAGAAAATGCAGAAATTTATTTTATGCACTGAACTGGTGTGTTTGAGTTAATATCCACTGTTGATTTAATCTACCTTCTGTCATGCTCTTACATAAAAGACTCCAGAAAAATTTTAAATGAAATATGACCAACTACATTAATACCTACATCTATAAGTTACTGATACATACTATCTTTTTATGTGGCCCATTTGAAGGATCTGTAGGTCCAACATTTAAATATATCTATAAAGTTTTATTTTGAAGAAGAATAAAATAGATTAATAAAAGAATAATTACTTATAACTTTTATTTTAAAGTATCTGTTGTTTCTACCTCCTCTGTAATCTTTGCTAGCTTCAAATGTAAGTAGGGTAACTTTTCTTAAAAATATCTTCTCTCAATTTTTGAGTTGTTGTTAAGAACAAAACTAAAGATATCAAGTTTTAATTTTTAGATAGTCTTATTACCATATCCTGTAGTGCTTCAAGTATCTATACTTTTCTAAAAGGAAAACAATTTTAATAATGAAAATTGTTAACGAAAAGGAACATTAACAGTTGAGTAGCTACCATATGCTAGCTGCTTTACATCTATTGTCTTACCGTAATGAAGTAAAATATTACTGCATAAAATCCTATAAAGAATCATAACTGAATTTATAACGTTATTAAAGCAAAAAATAACCTTTAAAAATTTTGATCAGAAACTTAGATCTAAATTCCTTTAAAGTGTAGTTCCATTTTGATTGAAGTGACTGTCAAAATAACTATCTTGTCATTAGAATGATGTATTAGTCCATTTTCATGCAGCTATGAAGAGATACCTGAGTCTGGGTAATTTATAAAGGAAAGAGGTTGAATTGACTCACAGTTCCACATGGCTGGGGAGGCCACAGGAAACTTAAAATCATACTGGAGGGGACCTCTTCACAGGGTGGCAGAAGAGAGAATGAGTGCAAGCAGGGGAAATGCCAGACACTTATAAAACCATTAGATCTTCTGAGACTAACTCACAAGATCCAATTACCTATACCTTGTCCCACCCATGACATGTGGGGATTATTATAACTCAAGGTGAGATTTGGGTGGGGACAGAGACAAACCATATCATTCTGCCCCTGGCCCCTCCCAAATCTCATGTCCTCACACTTCAAAACACAATTATGCCTTTCCAACAGTCCCCCAAAGTCTTAACTAATTCCAGCATTAACTCAAAAGCCTAAGTCCAAAGTCTTGTCTGAGACAAGGCAAGTCGCTTCTGCCTATGAGTCTATAAAATCGAAAGCAAGTTGGTTACTTCCTAGGTACAATGGGGGTACTGGGAGAAATTGGCCAAAACAAAGAGGCTACAGACCCCATGCAAGTCCGAAATCCAATAGGGCAATCAGTAAACCTTAAAGTTCCATAATGATCTCCTTTTACTCCATGTGGCACATCTAGGTCACGCTGATGCAAGAGGTGGGCTCCCATGGCCTTGGGTAGCTCCGCCCCTGTGGCTCTGCAGAGTTACAGTCCCACTCTCTGGTGCTTTCACAGGCTGGCATTGAGGGTCTGCTGCTTTTCCAGGCACATGGTGCAAGCTGCTGGTGGATCTACCATTCTGGGGTCTGGAGGATGGTGGCCCTCTTCTCACAGCTCCTCCAGGTAGTGCCCCAGTGGGGACTCTGTGTGGGGGCTCCAACCCCACATTTTCCCTTTGCATTGTCCTAGCAGAGGTTCTCCATGAGGGCTCTGCCACTGGAGTAAACTTCTGCCTGGATATCCAGGCATTTCTATATATCCTCTGAAATCTAGGTGGAGGTTGCCAAAGCTCAGTTCCTGAGTTCTGTGCACCTGTCGGCCTAACACCACGTGTAAGCTGCCAAGCCTTGGGGCTTGCACCCTCTGAAGCAATGCCAGAGCTGTACCTGGCCTCCTTTAGACATAGCTGGAGCTGAAGCAGCTGGGATGCAGGGCACCATGTCCCAAGGCTGCATAGAGCAGGGTGACCCTGGGCCTGGCCCACAAAGCCATTTTTCCCTCCTAAGTCTCCAGGCCTGTGATGGGAGGGGCTGCCACAAAGGTCTCTGAAAATGCCCTGGAGACATTTTCCCCATTGTCTTGGTGATTAACATTTGACTCCTCATTACTTATGCAAATTTCTGCAGCAGGCTTGAAATTCTACCCCCTTCCCCAGAAAATGTTTTTTTTTCTATTGCATCATCAGGCTGCAATTTTTCCAAACTTCTATGCTCTGCTTCCTCTTGAACACTTTGCCACTTAGAAATTTCTTCTGCCAGATATCCTAAATTATCACTCTCAAGTTCAAAGTTCTACAGATCTCTGGGGCAGAGGCAAAATGCCACCAGTCTCTTTGCTAAAGCATAGCAAGAGTGACCTTTACTCCAATTCCCAACAAGTTCCTCATCTCCATCTCAAACCACCTCAGCCTACACTTCATTGTCCATATCACCATCAGCATTTTGGTCAAAGCCATTCAACAAGTCTCTATGAAGTTCCACACTTTCCCAGATCTTCCTCTCTTCTGAGCCCTCCAACCTGTTCCAACCTCAGCTTGTTACCCAGTTCCAAAGTTGCTTCCACATTTCTGGGTATCTTTATAACAGCAGCCCACTCTGTGGTGCCAGTTTACATTAGTCCTTTTTCACGCTACTACAAAGAAATACCCAAGACTGGGTAATTTATAAAGGAAAGAGGTTTAATGGACTCACAGTTCCACATGGCTGGGGAGGCCTCAGGAAACTTACAATCATGGCAGAGGGCAGCTCTTCACAAGGCAGCAGGAAAGAGAATGAGTGAAAGCAGGGGAAATGCCAGACAATTATAAAATCATCAGATCTCATGACGTGATCACATCAGATCACTCATTATCATGAGAACAGCATGGGGAAACCACCACCATGATCCAGTTACCTCCACATTGTTCCACCCCTGACACATGGGGATTATTACAATTCAAGGTGAAATTTGGGTGGGGACACAGAATCAAACCATATCAAATGACTACCTTGTCATAAGCTGTTAGATTATGAGGTAATTGGTAAGAATAAGGGAGGTAGGTGAATCACCTAAGTTGTGTCATGTTCTGAATAGACAGGCTGGGAGTTAGAGCCATTAAAAAGTTTGAGCTGAAGTGCACATAAATTTTGAGGAGAGGACACAAAATTAATTTACACACTTAATAATTTTTGAATGTCTACTCTTCTGGCCTCTGAAGGCAAAGCAGCCAATCAAAACAAAATAAAACAGAAATATAGGCTTCTGTTCTCATGGATCTTATACTCTTGTTAGGTGGAAGGGGAAGATTATAAAAAACATTTTCAGTACTGCAGAAAATAAATGAGGATCATATTATAGAGATCAAGGTGACATTTGAACTGTGTCCTAAATGAGGAGAAGCTGTGAGTCATAAGTAAGCAGATGGACAAGGAGCAGGCAAACATAACACCAAGAATCATACAAATGGAGACATCAAGCGACTAGGCAGCATATTTTAAGATATGTAACTATAATGATTAGGATAGCAGGGCTTGGAACCCAGGCAAGCAGACTATGCATTAGAACTTCAAAACCTAAGTAAGGGGTCTGAATAATAGATGCACAGGTTAATAGCTATAAGAGAAGCTTTATACTGAGTCAAGCAATATATGTGACTGGCAGTCACTCAATACCCTCTTTATATATCTGCCAAGAGTGGAATTGGTAGGTGGTATGCCTAAATGCAAGGACTTTGAGTTGAGAAAGAAATGTATTCAATTCTTCTCTTATCTTTTCATAACTGTGGGAAGTGATTTATCTCCACTGGCCTCAATTTCCTTATCTGAAAAAATATATAATAATGCTTAGTTTATTGGTTATCATAATAATTAAATTATAATAGCTAATGCCAGTTGAACTATATTAAGCACTTAACATGAATCATCTTCCTCAATTCTCTCAACAACTCTATGAGGTATTTAATACTATTATCCCCATTTTATAGATTTTCAAACTATGGATGCAGGAAAGTTAAGTAATTTAACTTTCAATATGGTCATATAACTAGCAAGTGGGGAGCTGGAATTTAAATGAAGTACTCTTTAATATTACTCAGATCTTTGTCAACTTTAGTATTGTCTCTTTTTTTCTTTTAACTGTTGTGGTGACATTGCGTTATGAATTTAAATTGCATTTCTATAATGAGCATTTTTTCATATATTTACTGGCCATTTGAATATCTTCTTTAGTAAAGTGTTCAAATCTCTTGTCCATTTTTTGGTTGTACTGGATCCCATTTTCATATTGATATGTTGGAGTTCTTTTTAGGTATTAAAAATGTAAATCTTTTATTGGATATATAAAGAGCCAATATCATCTCCCACTCTGTGTCTTGCTTTTTTATGCTGATAATACCTTTTTTAAAAGATACTTTAATTTGGCCCAATTTACTCTTTCCTTTCTTTATCCTTAGAGCTTTTATTGTTTAAGAAATCTTTGCCAACCCATGTAGGAGAATGTTTATTCTCCTATATATTCTTCCACAAACATTATTGTTTTGCTTTTCACATAGGAAAGGAACAACAACAGGTCTATGGTCTATGAGCCATCTGGAATTGAATTTCATATATGGGATGTGAGGAAGAGATCAAAGTTTATTTTTCCCATATCAATATCTAATTGACTCAGCACAATTTATTAAAAATATCATCCTCTATACATTGTATTGCAATGCCACTTTTTTTTGTAAATCAGGTATATGAATTTATTTTCATATTCTATCCTGTTCCACTGGCCCATTTGTCTATCCTTAGGCTAACATTATGCTAGTGCTTGTATTTTTTTTTCTGAGATAGGGTCTTCCTCTGTCACCCAGGCTGGAGTGCAGTGACACAATAATAGCTCACTACAGCCTCAATCTCCTGGGCTCAAGTGATCCTCCCACCTCAGCCTCCTAAGTAGCTGGGACTACAGCCACAAGCCATCATGTCCAGCAATTTTTTTTTTTTAAATTTTTAGTAGAGTCGAAGACTCACTATATTGCCCAGGCTGGTCTCAAACTCCTGAGCTCAAGCAATCCTTTTGTCTCAGCCTCCCATAGTGCTGACAGGCATGAGCCATTGTGTCCAGCCAGTATAACAGATATTGACATCTGGTGTTGTTGTACATTCTCCACTTTTGTTGTTCTTCAGAATTGGATTGACTTTTTGATCCTTTGTATTTCCACATACATTTTAGGACCAAGTTGTCAATTTACACACACACAGCTGGAATTTTGACTGAAGTTACATTGAATCTATAGATTAATTTGGGGAGAACTGACATCTTAACAATATTGAGTCTTCCAATCTTTGAACACTGCATATTCCTCCATTTATTTAGATTTTCTTGATCTTAATAATTTTTTGTGTTTTCAATGTACAGAACAGTATGTCTTTCATTAGGCTTATTTTTAGGTATTTTATGTTTTTTGGATGGTTATAAAAATTATAACTTTAAAAATTCATTATTTGTTTCTTGCTGGCATACAGAAATATGAATAATTTTTATTCATTTCACTTTGTATCAGGCCTCGATAAATTCACTTAATTCTAATAGTCTGTAGATTTGTTTGGATTTTCTAAGTACATACATACACAGTCAGCAAATATAAGTTTTATTTCTTCCTCTCTAAATTTTATGTATTTTTCTCCCTTTTTCTTTGTTTTTCTGGCTTTAACCTGCTGTTACAGTTGTTCTAAATCATTGCTAACCTTGGTATTGTCTGTCTTCAGAATTTGTTTTAATATAGATCTGTTGGTGATAAATTCCTTATTTCTTTGCCTGAAAAATATCTATACTTAACCTTCACTTTTGAAAGTGATTCTTATTAGATATAGGTTAGAGTTTATTTTCTTTAAGTACTTTAAAGATGTTCCACTGTATTCTGGCTCCCATAGTTTCTGTTAAAAATTTAACTGTCATTCTTGCTATGACTCCTTTGATAATAATAATATCTTTTTTACTTTGGCTGATACTAATCACAATTATTTTAAGCAATTTTCCTGTGGTAAAATATGCATAAAATTTACCATTTTAACCACTTTAAAGTATATAGTTCCAGGGGCATTATGTATATTTGCATTGTTAAGCAACCATCACCACCATCCATCTCCAGAACTTTTTCATTATCTTGACCTGAAACTGTGTATGTATTAATTAAACAATAACTTCCCATTCTCCCCTCCTCTAATCCCTGATAGCCACCATTCTCCTTTCTGTCTCTATGAATGTGAATATTCTAGGTACTTTATATGATTCAAGTCATACAATATTTGCCCTTTTTTATCTTGCTTATTGCACTTATCATGCCTTCAAAATTCATCTAAAATTTATTCAAAATTCTGTGCATGTTGTAGCATGTACAGAATTTCCTTCCTTTTTAAAGGCTGAATAATATGCATTTATATGTACATATAACATTTTGTTTATCCATTCATCTACTGATAGACCTTTTGGCTATTGTGAATAATGCTGCTATGAAAATAGGTGTACCAATATCTGTTTGAATCCCTGATTTCAATTCTATTTGGTATATACCTGGAAATGGAATTGATGGATCATATGGTAATTCTATGTTTAATTTTTGGAGGAACCATCATCATATGGTTTTTTTTTTCACAGCAGGTACATCATTTTATATTGACATCAACAATGCACAATGATTCCAGTTTCTCCACATGCAAGCAAACACTTGTTATTTTCTGTTTTTTGGTAATAGCCATCCCAATAGGTGTGAATGGTATCTACTGTAGTTTTCATTTCCACTTCCCTAATGATTAATGAGGTTGAGTATCTTTTCATGTGCTTACTATTTGCATATATCTTTTTTGGAGAAATGTCTCTTCAAGTCCTTTGTCCATTTTTATTCTTATTTTTTTGAGACAAGGTCTCATTATGTCACCCAGGCTGGAGTGCAGTGGCACAAACATAGATCGTGCAGCCTTGAACTCCTGGGCTCAAGGGATCCTCTGCCTCAGCCTCTCAAGTGGTAGGACTACTGGTGCACACGTCCACACCCAGCAATTTATTTTTTTGTACAGCCAGGGTCTTGCTGTGTAGCCCAGGCTGGTCTGAAACTCCCAGCCTCAAAGTGCTGGGATTATGGGCATGAGCTATTGTACCCAGCATCTTTGCCCATTTTAAAATTGGGATGTTTGTTTTTTTCTGTTGCTGAGTTGTAGGAGTTCTTTATATACTGTAGGTATTAATATCTTATTAGTAATATGCAAGTATTTTCTGTAAGTTGCCTTGTCACTCTGTTGATAGTGTCCTTTGTTGCACATAAGTTTTAAATGTTAATGTAGTCCAATTTATCTGTTTTTCCTTTTGTTGCCTGTACTTTTGGCATCATAGCCGAGAAGTAAACTGCCAAATCCAATATCATGAAGCTTTCCTTCTATATTTTCCTTTAAGAGTTTTAATATTTTTAGTTTTTATAATCGTAGTTATTGTAACCTCTTTAACTCAAAAATCTGGATCCCTTTTGAGTCTGTTTCCCTTTTCAATTTTCTATCTTGGCTTAAGGTCATATAACATTGTCTAATACTATGGTTCACAATTTTTATTGAAAGTTTGACATTGTGTACAAATTGTACAGTCTCCAGATGATAACTTCTTTTGGAAAGAAACATGTGGAGTAGGGGGAGTGAAAAAATCACTTTAACCAAATCAGAGATGGAGCTCAGTTGATAGCTTTGTAATGCTCAGTTTTATTTCAATTTGTCCTTGTTCCTCAAGTATAGTCCTTTAGGGATTTTGCCCTAGATGATTTCCTTGATAAATTATGGCAGTGTCACTTGATTCCTCCCATATCAGGCATTGTATTATTCTGTTTTCACACTTCTTCTATAAAGAACTGCCCAAGACTGAGTAATTTAAAAAGGAAAGAGGTTTAATTGACTCACAATTCAACATGGCTGAGGAGGCTTCAGGAAACTTACAATCAAGTGGAAGGTGAAGGAGAAGCAAGGACCGTCTTCACATGGTGGCAGAAGAGAGAAGTGCAAGCAGGGGAAAATGCCAGATGCTTATAAAACCATCAGATCTCATGAGAACGCATTCACTGTCTTGAGAATAGGACGAGGGAAACTGCCCCCTTGATCCAGTCACCTTCCTCCCTTGACACATGGAAATTACAGGTCTCTTCCTCTACACATGGAGATTACAATATGAGATGAGATTTGGGTGGAGACACAGAACCAAACCATACTGTTCTGCCCTTGCCCTCCCAAATCCCATGTCCTTTATACATTTCAACATCAATCATGCCTTCCCAACAGTCCCCCAAAGTCTTAACTCATTCCAGCATTAACTCAAAAGTACAAGTCCAAAGTCTCATCTGAGGCAAGGCAAGTTTTCAAAACCAATCATGCCTTCACAACAATCCCCCAAAGTCTTAATTCATTCCAGCATTAACTCAAAGGTCCACAGACCAATGTCTCATCTGAAACAAGGCAAGTTCCTTCCACCTATGCTTCTGTAAAATCAAGAGCAAGTTAGTTACTTCCAAGATACAATGAGGGTACAGGCATTGGGTAAATATTCCTGTTCTAGATGGGAGAAATTGGTCAAAACAAAGGGGCTATGGGCCCCACGTAAGTCTAAAATCCAGTGGGGGCAGTCATTAAACCTTAAAGCTCCAAAATAATCTCCTTTGACTCCATGTCTCACATCCAGGGCATGCTGATGTAAAGGGTAGACTCCCATGGCCTAGGGCAGCTCTGCCTCTGTGGCTTGGCAGGGTATAGCCCCATGCCTGGCTGCTTTCACAGCTGGCATTGAGTGTCTGCCGACATTACAGGGGCATGGTGCAAGCTGTCAATGGATCTACCATTCTGGTGTCTGGAGAATGATGGTCCTCTTCTCACAGCTCCACTAGGTAGTGCCCCATTGGGGGCCCTGTGTGAGGGAGTCCAACCCCATATTTCCTTTCCACACTGCCCTAGCTAGAGGTTCTTCTTGAGGCTCCACCCCTGTACCAAACTTCTGCCTGGGCATCCAGTCATTTCCATACATCTTCTGAAATCTAGGTGGAGGTTTGCAAAGCTCAATTCTTGACCTCTGTGCACCCATGGGCCCAACGCCACGTGTAAGCCACCAGGGCTTGGGGTTTCACCCTCTTGAAGCAACAACCTGAGCTGTACATTGGCCCCTGTTAGCCATGGCTGGGATGCAGGGAACCAAGTCCTGAGAGTGCACAAAGCAGCAAGGCCCTTGGCCTGGCCCACAAAACCACTTTCTCCTCCTAGGCTTCCAGACCTGTTATGGGAGGGGCTGCCATGAAGATCTCTGATATTTTCCCCATTCTCCTCATTACTTACGCAAATGTCTGCAGGCAGCTTGAACTTCTCCCCCAAAAATGGATTTTTCTTTTCTATTACATGGTCAGGCCACAAAATTTGCAAACTCTTAGGGTCTGTCACCTCTTGAACGCTTTGCTGCTTAGAAATTTCTCCTGCCAGATACCCTAAATCATCTCTCTTGAGTATGAAGTTCCACAGACCTCTAGGGCAGGGGCAAAATGCCAGCAGTCTCTTTGCTAAAGCATAGAAGAGTGATCTTTGGTCCAGTTCCAATAAGCTCCCATCTCCATTTGAGACCACCTCAGCCTGAAATTCAGTGTCCATATCACCATCCAGCGTTTTGATCCAAACCATTCAACAAGTCTCCAGGAAGTTCCAAACTTTCTCACATACTCCTCTATTCTTCTGAGCCCTCCAAACTGTTCCCACCTCTACCTGTTACCCAGTTCCAAAGTCACTTCCACATTTTCAAGTATCTTTATAGCAGTACCCCACTCTTCACAGTACCAATTTTCTGTATTAGTCCCATTTTCACACTGCTATAAAGAACTGCCCAACATTGGGTAATTTATAAACAAAAGAGGTTTAACTGACTCACAGTTCTGCATGGCTTGGGAAGCCACAGAAAACTTACAATCATGGTGGAAGGCAAAGGAGGAGCACGGACCTTCTTCACATGGTGGCAGAAGAGAGAAGTGCAAGAAGGGAACAGGCCAAATGCTTATAAAATTATCAGATCTCATGAGAACTCACTGACTATCTTGAGGACAGCATGGGGAAAACTGCTTCTATGATCCAATCACCTCTCTCCCTCAACATGTGGGCTTACAGGTCTCTCCCTCAACACGTGGGGATTCCAATTCAAGATGAGATTTGGGTGGGGACACAGGCCCAAACCATATCAGGCATACCTTACCATTTCCTAACTTGGTTTATTTCTACTGTCCATACTTTCCTATATTGGAAGAGCTGAATTAACATCTTCAATGTTACATAACTATAAATAAAGGAGTCGGAGCCCATCAGGCAGTCTGACTCCAGAGCCCATACTCTTAAAACTAAACTGCTTATAATGTGACAAGTATTCTGTGCAAGACATAGACTAAAGCTCTCATAAGAATTTATAGGCTAACATTTAGAAAATGCTGTAATAACTTAAATCTATAAAAGATTAAATGATCTACCAAGAAAAGAGAAAAAAATCAAACAACTATATAATTTTTTGACTTTTCCATTTTAGAAAATGAACTAGTACGAGTAACTTCTTTAGGAAGTAAAAAAGAGTCTTAAGAAAAACTTAAAAATAGAAAATAAAGGATGAATAAGTCACAGAAGGCTAAAATGGTTTAGAAATAGCCCATTGGAAATCAATTACAAAGCTGTTCAGACCCTTGGGGATTATGCCAATAATGCTATTCCATTGCCTCTGAGCAGCCCTCTCCATGGTCCTTAACTCTCGAGTGCTTTCACTGAACACTCTGGAACTTCTGCCAGATAATTATCAAACTGTATTATATTCTCAACCTCTTTTCAAAGCATTCTGTCAAATTCTGTGCCCTATATGAAACAAAGCCCTTCCTTTAAGGAGGACACTGCTTCCCCTATAGTCCTCTCACATAACAGCATTTTATTCACTAACATTCCTTCTGACACCCTACTGCTATTTCTAAAACTTCTTATATAAAAAAGAAACAAAATCCTTGCTTTTTTAAAGCTTGTATAATTTGACAATACCACCTTCCTCCCCTTCTACTCACTGTTACTTACCTTATTTTGATCCCTTTCCATTATTCACCAAAGATGTTGGTGCTTGACCCCCATATTTGTAATCTTTTCATCTTACACACTTGGATAATTCATCTACTATCTTGTTTCTTCAGTTCTTTACTTCCTTTCTAATAAAGGAAAGACCACACTAAAACCTTCTATCATCTGAAATGCTCTATTATCGATAATCATGATTTCAAGCATCTACATCTCTGAATACTACTTCATCTTCTTTCAGTTCTCTTGTTCAGTTGTATTCACTTCATCCCCTCCAATTATTCTTCACTTTCATCAGGATGTGCAGTGTAATGAACCCTGTAACTCAAACTTTTGCCCTCTTCCTTCTTTACCTGTTTTTGTATTCAATACCTGTGATCCATCATCCTCAAAATACTGTTATAAATATCTTAAACTATCTTGAAATATCTTTGTTGCTTCATTGTTGCACATTTCTAGAAACACCTCAATCTAGGGATGCCGCTGCCCTACTTCCACTGATGCCCCTCCCCAGCTGACACACATGCACCCTTTTGCATTGCTGAGGCAGCTGGCATGTGTGAGCATGCAAAGATCCTCTTGCCACTACCCCAGTGAAGCACTCCAATGGGGGTAATTCCCCATTGGAGTACTGTGGCAGTGGACTAGGAATACCTTGGCTCCTGCAGCACAGCAGGTTCCTAACCTTGAGGGGCCAGAGAACAGAGCTAGGGGCCTGGTTTCAGCCCCCCAGAGCTACAGCACACAGCCGAGGAGAGCTCAGCTGAGCCTTGACCCCTTAAAATCTTCCAGAAATGAAGCCAGCCAACTGAACCCACCTTATACCACAACCAAACCCCCAAGGGCATCAAAGAAGATAAAAGCAAAAAGCCCCATCTATAGGACAACAACTTAAATGTTGAAGGAACATCAGCCCACACAGATGAGAAATAACCAGCACAAGAACTCTGGCAACTCAAGAAGCCCAAGTATCTTCTTACCTCCATATGACTGTAGTTGTTCCTCAGCAATGATTCTCAACCAGGCTGAAATGACAGACATATAATTCAGAATATGGATAGAAATGAACATTGACATTCAGGAGAAAGTTGAACCCCAATGCAAGGATTCTAAGGAGTACAATAAAATGATATAGGAACTTAAAAATGAAATGGCCATTTAAGAGAGAACCAAACTGATCTGATAGAACTAAGAAACTCACTACAAGAATTTCATAATACAACCACGAGTATTAACAGCAGAATAGACCAAGCTCAGGAAATAATCTCAGAGCTTGAAGACCATTTCTTTGAAACAACTGTCAGACAAAAATAAAGAAAAAAGAACAAAAAGAATAAACACCTCTGAGAAATATGGGATTATGTAAAGAGAACAAATCTACAACTCATCTATGTCCCAGAAAGAGAGGGAGAAAGAGTAAGTAATGTGGAAAACATATTTGAGGATATCATCCATGAAAATTTCCCCAATCTTGCTAGAGATGCCAATATTCAAATTCAAGAAATGCAGAGAACCCCTGTGAGATACTATACACAATGACCATCCCCAAAACACAAAGCAATCAGATTCTCCAAGGTCGAAATGAAAGAAAAAAGCATTAAAGGCTGCTAGAGAAAAGAGGCAGGTCATCTACAAATGGAACCCCATTAGGCTAAGAGTGGACCTTTCAGCAGAAACTCTACAAGCCAGGAAAGATTGAGGGGCCTATATTCAGCATTCTTAAAGAAAAGAAATTTCAACCAAGAATTTCTTATCTAGTTAAAAGAGGCTTCATAAGCAGAGGAGAAATAAGATCCTTTCAGACAAACAAATGCTAAGGGAATTTGTTACCACCAGATGTGCCTTACAAGAGGTCCTGAAGGGAGTGCTAAACATAGAAATTAAAGACTGTTACCAGCCACGACAAAAACACACTTAAATACATAGACCATTGACACTATAAAGTAGAAACTACACAATCAAATCTTCATAATAAACAGCTAGCAACATGATGACAGAATTAAATTTGCATATATCAAAGTATCAACTTTGAATGTAAATGAGCCAAATGCCCCAATTAAAAGGCACAGAATGGCAAGTTGGATAAAGAAGCAAGACCCAACAATATACTGTCTTCAAAAGACTCATCTCACATGCAATGATAACTATAAGCTCAAAGTAAAGGAATAGAGAAAAATCTACCAAGAAAATTAAAAAAAAAAAAACAGAAAAAAGCAGGGGTTACTGTTCTAATTTCAGACAAAACAGACTTTAAACAAACAGTGATGAAAAAAGATGACAAAGAAGGACATTACATAATGGTAAAGGGTTCAGTTCAACAAGAAGACCTAACTACCCTAAATATATATATGAACCCACCACAGAAGCAAACAGATTCATAAAATAAGTTCTTAAAGACCTATGAAGAAACTTAGATAACCACATACAAGCAGTGGGAAGTTTAAACATCCCATTGACAGTACTAGACAGATCACTGAGGCAGAAAACTGACAAAGATATTTGGGACCTGCACTCAACACTTGATCAATGAACCTAACAGACTTTTACACAACTTGCCACCCCAAAACAATAGAATATACATTATTCTCATCTGCACATGGCACATACTGTAAATTGGCCACATGATCAGCCATAAAACAATTCTCAGCAAATTTTAAAAAACTGAACCACACTCTTAGACCACAGTGCAGTAACAATAGAAATCAATACTAAAAAGAACTCTCAAAACCATAGAGTTACATGGAAATTAAGCAACCTGTTCCTGAATGACTTTTGGGTAAACAATAAAATTAAGTCAGAAATTAAGAAATTCTTTGAAACTATTGAGAACAAAGATACAATATAACAGAATCTCTGAGACAGGGCTAAAGCATGCTAAGAGAAAAGTTTATAGCACTAAATGCCCCCATATAAAAGTTAGAAAGATCTCAAATTAACAACCTATCCTTACGGCTAGAAGAAATAGAAAAACAAGAGCAAACCAACCCCAAGGTTAGCAGAAGAAAAGAAATAACCAAAATTACACCTGAACTGAATGAAATTGGGACATGACAAGCAATACAAAAAGATCAAGGAATCCAGGAGTTGGTTTTTTGAAAGAATAAATAAGATTATTTAAAGAATAAATAAGATTATAAATAAGAACAAATAAGATTATTTGAAAGAATAAATAAGACCACAGCTAGACTAACAAAGAAAAAAAGAGAGAACATCCCAATAAACACAATTGGAAATGACAAAGGGACATTACCCCAGAGAAATACAAAAAATCCTCAGACTATTATGAACACCTCTATGCAAACAAATTAGAACAACTACAAGAAATGGGTAAATTTCTGGAAACGTAAAACCTCCCAAGATTGAACCAGGAAGAAATTAAAATCCTGAACAGACAAATAATGAATTCTGAAATTGAATCAGTAATAAAAAGGTTACCAACTAGAAAAAGCCCAGGACCAGAATGATTCACAGCCAAATTCTGCCAGATATATAACGAAGACCTGGTAGCATTCCTACTGAAAATATTCCAAAAAATTGAAGAGGAAGAACTCCCCAAGTCATTCTATGAGGATAGCATCATCCTGATACCGAAACCTGGCAGAGACACAATAAAAAAGAAAAAGGCCAATATCCTTGATGAACACTGATGCAAAAATCCTCAGCAAAATACTAGCAAATGGAATTCAGCAGCACATGAAAAAGCTAATCCATCACGATCAAGTAGACTTTATCCCTGGCATGCAAAGTTGGTTCAACATATGTACCAATAATTGTGATTCATCACATAATTAGAACTAAACCCCAAAACCATATAATAATCTCGATACAGAAATGGCTTTTAATAAAATTCAGCATAACTTCATGTTAAAAGCCTTCAACAAATAGGCATGAAGGAATATATCTTAAAATAATGTCATTTATGACAAACCCATAGCCAACATCACACTGAACAGGCAAAAGCTGGAAGTATTACCCTTGAAAACCAGAGCAAGTCGAGGATGCCCTCTTTCAACACTCCTATTCAACGTAATACTGGAAGTTCTAGCCAGAACAATCAGGCAGGAGAAAGAAAGAAAAGGCATCCAAGTAGGAAGAGAGGAAATCAAACAATCTCTGTCTGTAGATGATATGATTCTACACCTAGAAAACCCCATAGTCTCTGCCCAAAAGCTCCTAGATATAAAAAACTACAGAAAAATTTCAGGATACAAAATCAATGTACCAAAATCAGTAGCATTTCTATACACCAATAAGTCCAAGCTGTGAGCCAAATCAAGAACAAGATTCCATATACAACAGCCACAAAAAGAAAATACCCTAGGAATACAGCTAACCAGGGAGGTGAAGGATCTCTACAATGAGAATTACAAAACACTGCTGAAAGAAATCAGATATGACACAAAGGGAAAAACATTTCATGCTACAGTATCTTGGCATCACTATAAATGCATAACAGCCTTGAAATCAGAAATATACTGGTTGTATGATCTTGGGTAATTTACAATCTCTTGTCATCTTTTTTTTTTTTTTTTTTCTGGAGAGATGGGTTCTCACTCTGTCACCCAGGCTGGAGTGCGGTGGTGTGATCATGGCTCACTGCAGTCTCCAACTCCCCAGCTCAAGTGATCCTCCCACCTCAGCCTCCCAAGTAGCTGGGACTACAGACATGTCATGTCTGGTTAATTTTTTGTAGGGACGGGGTCTCCCTATGTTGCCCAGGCTGGTCTTGAACTCCTGGGCTCAAGTGATCCTCCTGCCTTGGCCTCCCAAATCTCATCAGCTTTTATTGGGCATAGTACTATCTGTTTTTCTTCATATTCACAGCTAGGGAAAGCAGAATCACATTTGAGGACAGACACCCAAATATGAGTTTACTGGATAAGTTTATTAGAAATTATGGCCTGCTTTTTGTACTAACAAAAATAAGACTTCTTACTGGTTTATATTCCAGTGTCTTACATACAAATGATCAGCTCAGTTTAAAAAATTTTTATGCTTTACTTATTTCAATAAGCTTCTTAAAATCCTTTTCGGAATGAGGTAGATATAAGTACATACATAAACACACATATATACATATCTTGCTATTATGGGAATTAAGTGAGATGTTTGTACAACTTATAGCAAAAGCTATGGTATTTAAAACTTTTATTAGAAGTCTGTACTGCTGTTATATTGCTAGGCTTTGCTTTCAAAATAGTGAAAAATTTTGATGGATTTAGAAGTTCCATTTTCACCTTGGTTTTTTAGAATGTCTGTTTGATTATATATTAATAATGGACACAGTGTGGTATTGTAAAAAGAACTGGGCAATCTAAGTTCTCTGTTTTTCATTTGCTACTTTTTTTTTTGACAGAATCTCACCGCCCAGGATGGAGTGCAGTGGTGCGATCTGGGTTCACTGCAACCTCCGCCTCCCGAGTAGCTGGGACTACCGACGTAAGTCACTATGTCCGTCTAGTTTTTTTATTTTTTGGAAGAGATGGGGTTTCACCATGGTGGCCAGAATGGTCTCAAACTCCTGATCTCAAGTGGTCCGCCAGCCTCAGCCTTCCAAAGTGCTGGGATTACAGGCATGAGACATCGCACCTGACCCTGATACATCATATTGAGTAAATTTCTTGTCATTTCATCTCTCTGCTCGATTCCAAACCTATAAAGTGACGTAGGGAGTGAGGATCTTAGATGATCTAAGGGCTTTAACAGTTTCTTTCTTTCTTTCTTTCTTTTTTTTGAGACGGAGTCTCGCTCTGTAGCCCAGGCTGGAGCGCAGTGGCGCAATCTCGACTCATGGCAACCTCCGCCTCCCGGGTTCAAGCGATTCTCCTGCCTCAGCCTCCCGAGCAGCTGGGACTACGGGCGCATGACACCACGTCTGGCTAATTTTTTGTATTTTTAGTAGAGACGGGTTTCACCGTGTTAGCCAGGATGGTTTTGATCTCCTGACCTCGTGATCCGCCCACCTTGGCCTCCCAAAGTACTGGGATTACAGGTGTGAGCCACTGCGCCTGGCCAGGCTTTAACAGTTTTAAGTCTATGATTCTATTATCTGAGGGGCATACCAAGAAATAGGCTGAAAGAATAGCAATACGTACTTCTTGGGAACTTCATTTCTTAAATACCATGTATGTGCATATGTATCACTTAATATAAACAACTTGTCTTTCCTTGGTGTGTCCATACACAATACTATGGGTTTATGCTTTTGGAGCAATGTTGTGCAACAGTGACATCTAGTGACTACATATCACAGATCATTCAGCAAAACTTTATGGCCAACTTGTACTCTTCTAAATGTGGATGATTTACTTTGTAGCCCAGCTAAATACTTTTAAATAATTCCTCACCTCTCTCCTCTAAAGAAAGGTATGCCAATTAAATTTGACAACAGCATTAATAATTGGCTAAATAAGAACTGAAATTTCCTTTAAAAATCATAATGTATATGGAATTCAGTATAAATTATTCTAAATGAGACTGCAGCTCTTTTCCTTCCACTGAGAGTGGCAAAGCTGGGATTTTCAATTCCAGTGTGTTTAAATATAGTCTATTCTCTTATCTACTATGCATTGCTGACATGTAGTAGGCATTTAACACATACTTATTCAATTAATGTTAGGTAAAACATATGCATCAACAGTTGTATGTATTGCTTTGGAATCTTTGGAACTATTGCTGCCTTTCAAACAAAGAACTCTTCTTGAGGTCAGATAAAAGATTAACACAATTATAAACAACCATAGTATACATCTTTCTGAACAAATGAATTTGAGACCTACATGCATGCATAACAGAATACTCTTTATAAAAAGCATTCAAACTAGGTCAGTATTTTTTTTAAGATAATGACTACCTAGTATTATTATTTAATCAGGACAATACAAATCTGGGCTAAACTTCTACTACTATAATTCAAATTGACTGTCATTGTTAAAATTCCTAATAATATTTAGGATTTGATCTCATTAGTCAGATAGTACCTTGATTTTAAACTGTTTTTGGGTGCCTAGATCTTGTTGCCACAATAAAGTGACACGGTGTCTGTCTTAGGTCATTTTGTACGCTGTAACAGAATACCACAGATTGGATAATTTATAATGAAAAAAATTTCTTTCTCACAGTTCTGGAGGCTGAGAAGTTCAAGATCAAGGCACCAGCATCTTGTGAGGGCCTTCTTGTTCCATTCTCTGGAGGGGAGGGAGTCTATGTCCTCCTCACATGGCAGAAGGTATAAGGGTAAGGGACGCAAATGGGTGGCAGAACTTGTCCTTTTATAATGAAATTAACCTCACCCATGTGGGCACAGCCCTCAAGGCCTAATAACCTCTTAAAGGTCCCACCTCTTGATACTGTTACAATCAACATGAGTTTTGGAGGGGACAAACATTCAAACCATAGTAGTGTCTTAGTCTATTTGTGTTGCTTTAACAAAATCCTCAAGATTGGGTAATTTATAAATAACAAAAATTTATTTTGTCACAGTTCTGGAGGCTGGAAAATCCAAGATCAAAGTGCTGACAGATTTGGCATCTGGTAAAAGCTCAGATCTCTGCTTCCAAAATGGTGCCTTGAATGCTGCATCTTCTGGAGGAAATAAATGCTGTATCTTTACATGTTGGAAGAGACAGAAGGGCGAAAAGGGGCTAGCTAGCTCCCTCCACTTATTTTATAAGGGCATTAATCCATTTATGAGGGCAGAGCCCTCATGACCTAGTCACCTCCTAAAGGCCCCAGCTCTTAATACTGTTGCATTGGGGATTAAGTTTCAACATGAAATTGGAGGGACACAAACATTCAAACCATAGCATTTTGCCCCTTCCCCCGCAACAAATTCATGTCTTTCTCACATATAAAACACACTTGTTCCATCCCAGTAGCTCCAAAAGTCTTAACTGTTTCCGATACCAACTCAAAAGTCCAGAGTCCAGAGTCTCATCTAAATCAGATACGGGTGAGACTCAAGGTTTGATTCATCCTGAGGCAAATTGCTCTCCAGCTGTGAGCCTATGATATCAAGCAAGTTATATCATTCTAAAATACAATAGTGGGACAGACAGAGGAAAGATAGATATTCCCTTTTCAAAAGGGAGGAAATAGAAAAGGAGAAAGGGGTAATAAGTTCCAAGTAAGTCCCAAACCCAGCAAGGCAAACAACATTAAATCTTGAGACTTGAGAATAATCTTCTTTGACTCCATGTCCTGCCTTCTGCATACAATGGGGAAGGGGTTGAGCCCCCATGTCTCCTGGGAGCCTTGCCTGCATGGCTTTAGGGGGAGCAGACCATGCACCAGTTCTCACATGTTGGCATCACATGCCTGTCGCTCTCCCAGGCAGGAATTGTACACTGGTGTCTCTAGTGGCCTACAGTCTTGGTGGTGGCTCTGCCCCCATAGCTCCACTAGGCATTGCTCTTATGGGGGCTCTCTGCGGTATCCCTGACTCCACAGCTCTTGTAGGCACTGCCCTAGTGGTGACTCTCTGTGCTGACCTCACACCTCTGGCAGTTCTGTGCCTGGGCCCCAAGGTTCTCTGTGACCTCCTTTGAAATCTATGCGGAGATAGCCATGACTACAGAATTAGCACCACATGGGCACCACCAAGGTTTACTGTTTATACTCTCTGACACTGCACCTGGGCCTGCTTGAGCCACAGCTGGTGTGGCTAAGGAATGCTGAGCCACATGTGTGGAGCAGAAAGTTGACGTGGCCCTAGGCAGCAAGCCCTGAGGTCCCATGGACACCCTGGGCCCCTCCCTTGAAACTGTTCTGCCCTGAAGGCCCTGGCACTCTGAGCCTGTGATAAGAGTGGTAGCCTTAAAGATCTCTGAAATACCTTCAGGGCCACTCCTCCACTGACTTGATGAATAACATCTGGCTTCCTTCCATCCATACTAATCTGCTTATCAAACATGCACTTGGCCATATTCTTGGTATTCTCTCCTGAACTCAGTCTTTACAACCTGGTTAGGCTGAAAAATTTCCAATTCTTTAAGTTCTGCTTCCTTTTTGATTATAAATTCCATCTTGAATTAATTTTTCTCTTTTTGTCCAGTATCATAAACAGTCAAGAGAAGCATGTAGCACCCTCAGCATTTTATTTAGGTATTTCTTCCCCTAAATATCCTATTTCATTGCTCACAGGTTCTGCCTTTCACAAAGCATTAGGACACAGGTGGAATTCAGCCAAGTTCTTTGCTACTTTATAACAAGGATGACCTTTCCTCCAGTTTCTAGTAAGACATTCTTTATTTCCATTGAAGAACTCATCAGAATGGTCTTTACTCTCCACATTTCTACCAGCCTTCTGATCATGATTAACTTAGATAATCTCTAAGAACATGAAGGCTCTTTCTACAGCTCTCCTCGTCTTCTGAACCTTCATCAGAATTGCCCTTAATGCTCTGTTCATGGTAATCTAGACTTTTTCTAGGAGGCACTTCACAACTGTTCTAGCTTTTATTCACTACTAGCTACAAAGCTGCTTTTACAATAATAGGCATTTGTTATAGGAACACTCCACTTCTTAGTAACAATTTCTTAGCCCATTCCTGCTGCTGTGCCAAAATACTTGAGACTGAGTAATCTATAAATAACAGAAACCTATTTTCTCACAATTCTGGAGGCTGGGAAATCCAAGATTAAGGTTCGGTCAGGTTCAGTATCTGGTGAGGTCTCTGCTTCCAAAAGGGTGCCTTGAACATTGTGTTCTCTGAAGGGAATGAACATTGTGTCCTCACATGGTGGAAGGCATGTAAAGGCAAAAAAGTCCTAGCTAGCTGTCCCCAGGCCTCTTGTAAGGACTTTTATAATACATTCATGAGGGCAGATCCCTCATGACCTAACCATTTCCTAAAGGCCTCACCTCTTAATATTGTTGCATTGGAGATTAAGTTTCAGCATGAATTTTGGAAGAGACATAAACAGTCAAACCATAGCATAAACCATTCCAGGCATGTTTTATATTCTTTTATTTCTCTTAGCACCAAACACAATGGTTTTTCTCAACTATAGACAAAGCTACCAAAAACTTACCCAGAATCCAAGGTTTGCTACACATGGAATCAAACTGTCTTACCAGCTTTCTTTCTGGTTCTTTCTTTTGACCCTACATTTCAGTCAAACTGTTAACTGCACTCCATGCCTTTAGCTGGTTGGAACATCTTCCCACTGAACCTCTTTGTAAATATCCATTGATTATTCTAAATAAAGCTTCCTGCAATGCACACTACATAAACTGGACGTGTTTTTCCCCTTTTGAATTCTCACATCATTTTGTTATTTGCTCTACCATCCTTACCTCTCTGGTGTCCTTTCTTTGTCTTTGTTAGTGGTTTCTTTCCCCTATTCATCCTTTAAATATTGGGCTTCCTCAGAATTCTTCTCTATGCCCTATTCTCTTCTCACTCTATATACATTTCTCAACATCTATTCTACTATTATGGCTACAATTCTAACTAATATGCTGAGGAATTTGAACTAGAAAAGCTCTCAAGATTCTATTTAGTATATCTAATTACTTATTGAATATCTCTACTTGTCTTACAAGCATCTTAAGTTAGTATATGCACAAACTCAAGATCTTTCCCCACCAAAGTTATGCCTTCTCTGGATAATTTCCTATCTCAGAGAATGAAGCCACCATCGACCTAGTTGCTCAAAACAGAAACTGAGAAGTCATTCTTTCTCGCTGCTTTTCTTTATCTGCTAAAATCAAGTGAATTACTAAATCATGTTAAGACAAGTTACTGAATGTTTAAAAATTTTATTCATTTCTTTCCAGATAAATTGTCACTAGTCCAGTCTAGGCCATAAGCATTTCCCCACCTAAACACCGTAATGGCTTTCCAACTTTTCCCCACATCCAGTCTTGTTCCTCCTCAATGTAATTTTCACAATGCAGAACAATATTCTTAAATGTAAGCTTGATTATGGCAACAACCTTCTTAATATTCCTCAATGACTTCCCATAGAAGAAAAATGTTAAAACTCCTTACATTCAGCTTATAGGGTCCTTTGAATAAGGCTCTAACCCTGACCCTGCCTACCTTCTCATTCATCACTTGACACTCTAAACTTTAGCCATACTAAATTTTTGTTCTTCAAACTTGCCATGTCTCACATCTCCAAAACTTTATGCATTCTGTACGCTGCCTTCCAACACCAACACTCTTGCTTTTCATCCAGCTAACGCTTCATCAATTTAGAAGTCATTTCTTCCAGAAGATTTCCTGACACTACCTTCAACATGCATCCTTATCATGGCATCCAACGCTTATCACAGCATCCACCCCACTATTTTAATCCTTGTTTAACTGTCATCATTTTTAAATTTGACAAATATTCATTGAGAGCCCATTATATTACAGATACTGTATTCTCCTCTGTATACAGAATGTGGTCAATATAGAGTATTGTAGAAGCATGTTTAGGATGTGAGAGAAGTCCAAGAAATGCTTCTTAGTGACTTGTGTTCCCATCTATTTCCCTACTAAATTAAACCAGAGACAGTTTCATAATCATTTCTGAGTTATTTGAATTGCCTAACATAGTATATAGTAGATAAATATTTTATACCATCAATTATTGGATTTTAAATACATACTAAATATTCTTTGCATTGTAAGAGGCCACCAACCAGCCAATACTTTCTACCCAGCAACTTTTTCTTTGATATCACTTTGCATACAATAGAGTGTAAAAAGCAAAGAGACAAACTAATATAGTGGAAAATATGGGACTTAGAGTCAGAACACTGTGATTAATAATTCTGCCACTTACTAGGTATATGTCCTTGGTCAAGACCCTTAACCTCTCTGAGTCTCAATTTCCTCATCTGAAAAAGGCCGTTAGGAGAATGAAATGAGATAAAGAGAAAATAAAAGCATAAGAGGTTATCCAAAATGATGTCTATTATTATCATTGTTATTAAAGTCAATGCAGATCAAGTCTCCTTATGACTGGTTATCCCAGCTCTGTAAGGCTACAAGATTTTCAAAGTTCATTCTTCATCTTCCCTTTACCATCCAAGAGATAATCTTTTGTACTTTAATAAACACATATTGATGGAAATGGTTAAAAATCACAAAGAAAAACAAGCCCAAAATTGAATAAGTATACATTAATGTATGAAAGGGACAAGACAAAAGTACCAGCCTATGACAGTTTATAATTTGAATGTATGGACCAAAAAAAAAAAAAAAAAATCAGGCCACAATTTTTTTTAATGTTGACCAGAAGGGTAGGTAGGTGGCACAAAAGAGTAATGCTGTGAACTGTTTCACAGTAAAATGGTAACCCATTGACCTAGAAAGTCAAGATATCTGGGCTCAAATACAAATTTAGCTACTAATTCAACCACTAACACCCAGGTGGTCTACCCACCCAACACTCTAGTCTTTCAGTTCCTTGATCTCCTTAGCTCCTATTGTCTTTTTCTTTCACTGTATCTCAGCCACTCACTCACAGGGCCACAAATCTCAAATGGCCACTCAACTTTGCCCAGCTGTGCTATTATTCTGATTGCTTTCCATCCTCCAAATGACTATTTTGTATCTTATCTTCTCCCCTTAAACCTCCTACCCAAATATTCCTCCTCATTCTTTACTAATCTTGCATCATACCTTATCTTCATTGAGAAAAAGTATCAGTATCAGGCCGAAGGTCTCACCTCTGACCACTGAATCTACCCATCTATCTGCATCTCTACCCATACTTGCTGTCTTTCTTCTTACTAGAAATTATACGTTCATGTGGTTGGGTGCGGTGGCTCACACCTGTAATCCCAGCACTGTGGGAGGCCGAGGCAGGTGAATCACCTGAGGTCAGGAGTTCAAGACCAGCCTGGCCATGGTAAAACCCTATCTCTACCAAAAATACAAAAAATTAGCCAGGCATGGTGTGTTGGTGCACGCCTGTAATCCCAGCTACTCAGGAAGCTGAAGCAGGAGAATCGCTTGAACCCGGGAGGCAGAGGTTGCAGTGAGCTGAGATTGCTCCATTGCACTGTAGCCTGGACAACAAGAGCCAAACTCTGTCTCAAAAAAAAAAAAAAAAAAAAAAGGAAATTATATGTTTATATGTTCATGTTCCTACCTAAGGCCAATACTTCTATATATTCCCTGGATTCCATACCCTCTCATTTTCTCAAAGACTTCACTCCTAAAATATACACACTCTCTCTTATACCATCATTTCCACCCCCCTCTATTGGATTATTCTCAGTCTAAATATGCTTAAGTGTCCTTATCTTTAAGAACCCTTCTTTGCCCATACATATTTCTCTATTACCTCCATTTCTTGGCTCTCTTTTATAGTAAAACATCTTGAGATGTCTATAGTACTACATCAATTTCTGCCCAGCCAGCAGTACTATGTCAATTTCTTCACACCACATTTTCTCTTTATTGTACTAGTCAAGGCATATAACTACTTAATGTTTCCAAAACCCAATGCACAGATCTCTTTATTTTATTTGACTTCTAAGCATGATTCAGTACTATTGGCCATGTTTTGTAGTCTTGGCTTTTTTTTTTTTTTTTAAATTGAGATGGGGTTTCTCCATGTTGGTCAGGCTGGTCTGGAACTCCCGTCCTCAGGTGATCCACCCACCTTAGCCTCCCAAAGTACTGGGATTACAGGCATGAGCCACCATGCCCGGCCAGTCTTGGCTTTTATGTCACCGCACTCTTCAGATTTTCTTCCTACTTCATTGGCTATTCTTCCTTCTCTTTTGTTGGCTTCTTTTCCTCTGCTTTACACTAGTCACTGCAATGTTATCGGTGAGCACACTTGCCCTAGGTAGTTTTCCACATGCTGGTGACTCCCAACTTTGCATCTTTGGTTCCTTGCACTCTGCACAGAGCTGAAGCCTCAACTTACCTTTGATTTCTAATAAGAATGTAAAAATTAAGGTAAGCAAAATAAAACTCCCCCCTCCCACCGCCCTGGCTGCTCCTTTTTCTTCCTTAGTCTTTTCCATTTGGTAAATGGCACAATCATCCACACAAGCTCAAGACAAAAATTTAGGGGCTAGAGGTGACTCCTTTTTCATCACCTCTATATTCAAAACATCACAAAATCTGTAGGCTCTGCCCCCAAAATAGAGCTCACATACATCTACTTCTCTGCTATTTTATCCCAAACTTGTCATTCCTCTTTGGATTTCTGCAATTATCTTCTGCTATAGATCTTGCTCCCCACCCAGTATGATTCAGTCATCACATAATAGGCAGAACAAACCTTTTTACAATGTAAATCAGATCCTATCACTCCCTCCAACTCACTACTGGTTTCTCTTTACACTTTAAATAAATTCCAAACTTATTCCATGGGTAGATTTCCATGGCCTATTCAAAGCCTTACATGATTTGGCCCCTACCTATCCCTCCAAGCTCATCCTGTACCACTTTCTCTACATTTTAGCTTCAGTGGTCTTGATGATGTTCCTGGAAGGAGCCAAGTTCTTTCCTTCCTTAGGGCTCTTGCAATTGGAGTTGCCTTTACCTGTAGTGCGCTGATCCCAAATATTTCCATGGTTGGTTTTTAAAAATATCACTAAGCAATCAATCTAAACTAACCCCTCCCCCAGTCTTAAGGAAGACCTTTACACTGTTTTACTTCTTCACTGTGCTTACTATTATCCAAAATTCCTTGCTCATATAGTTTACCTATTTTCTATCTTCCACTCACTAGAATTTAAACTTCATAAGAACAGCGATCTTGCTAGTCTTTCTTACCATTGTATTCACAATGCCTAAAACAATGCCTGACAAAGTAGGATATTCTTTAAAAAATACTTAATGAATGCCTTTCCCTAAGCAAGTCACTTGACTTCTCTACTTAACTCACACTGGTGAGTTTACTACTGCTAGACTAAGCTCTGGATCCAGGAAAAACAAAAGTGGCTAAGGTATGGCTTCTTCAGAAGCTCATCCATTCATTCCCTCAAAAAATATTTATTGAACATATATTACACTATGTTCCAGGTACTATTCAATCTCAGTGTTTAGTAAACACCACAGTAACATGGGATTTGGTTAACCAACAGAAGTGTTTAAACAGGATGAGTACAAAAATAAGTACAAAATGAGAAGTACTATAAAAACGATACTTTATATGTTACAACTACAGCACCCACCTATTTCCTTGTGTCTAGTAATTGGCAGGACCTTATGACAAGAGCCAACTGAAAAACAGCAGTATAAATTCTGGTACTCTAAAAGCCCAGACTTCACTACTGTGCAATATATCCACACAACAAAACTGAACTTGTACTAACTAAATCTGTATAGAATTTTAAAAAGTAAGTTAAAAAAAATTCTGGTACTCACAGAGGACAATACCTATGAATGCCCTTTTCATAGGCACACAGTGACTAAAATATTTGGGGCATGAATTCTCTAGGGGTGACAATAATAAGTGTCATTTTTCATGCTTCTGTTGCACACATAATTATATTTATCTCTAAGGAAAATCAGAGAGTGGGGTGTGGCCTCCCTCAGTGCCACCTGGGCCAATTGTCTCCCCACATCACCAAATCTGTTATTTCACAGGCTCTAGGACACCCATAGAGGGGAGTGAGGGACCTGGTATGGTCCCGTGACGAGCTCTTGTAACACTACTGATTGATGTGACAGACACAGTATGTGTGCAACTTTCCTTTTTCCTTCAAAAGCACTGGTCTAAAGCAGGGATCCCCAACCCCTGGGCAGCAGACAGGTACAGGTTTGTGGCCTATTAGGAACAGGCCACACAGCAGGTGAGCAGGGCTAGAGGATTATGCCTGAGCTCCACCTCCTGTCAGATCAGCAAAGGCATTAGATTCTCATAGGAGCACAGACCTGATTATGAACTGCACATGTGAGGGATCTAAATTGCGCCTTCTCATGAGAATCTAATGCCTGATGATCTGAGATAGAAGAGTGTCATCCCAACCTGCCCCCCACCCCAAACTGTCTTCCATGAAACTGATCCCTGGTGCCAAAAAGGTTGGGGACTGCTGGAAGTGCTTGTCCCCTGGGTTAAAGCCAAGAGGAGTAAACAGGATTAAGGGGCGTGGATGTGGGTGGGTGGGGGAAGAGAGCTTTCTCAGGATCGGCAACCAATCCCAGAATCTCCAGTCGCAGGAGCATGTATGTGAAGGTTTATTTGCAGGGATCCACCGTTTGTAAAATAGTACACGCTTAATACAATTAATTTTGCAGTCAATCTTAACTGACAGATCTCTTCTTTCTTACTGGCGAGTATTTGTAAAATAAGAAAAACAGGAGGAAAAGAGAACAAACAAGAGAGATGTGGGATGACGGAGTAAGGAAAGGAGTCACGGAGAGGAGAGACAATGTCTGTGGCTGTTCCCTCAGCGTCTGGGAGAAGAGCCCAAGAATCCCATTGCACTGAGGGGGAGGAAAGGCCCTCCTGGGGCCTACCGCAAGGAAACGATCGCGGGAGACCCGGGACTAGCGCCAAAGGGCTTGGAAGGGCGGCGTTAAGAAAAATGGGCCGTACCTACAACTTCTTTGGCAGCCCTCGCTGGCCCGGGAGCGGCCCAGGAGCCCAGTAACCGTTGCGTAAGCCACGCGCCACCCAGGTGGGCAGGGTGGTGACGCGAAAGCCCGGATAGACTTCCGCGCAGGGGCGGGGCGGGGCGAGGAGGCGGCAGCGCGTTTAAGTGACGTCTTGGCTGTCCGCGCCGGCAGAGGCGAGGGTTCTGGGGCTTCTGGGACTGTCTGGTGTGTTTTCTGTCTATTGAACCCTTTCCTTTCGACGTCTCTTCTGAATATTGACTCATCGGGTTGTAGAAATCCAGGGACAGAGTTGACATCACTGGGCATTTTAGCCAAAAAGCAGTGCTCGGGACTGCGTGTGCCAGAAGTAAACTTGTCAAAACTCAGATTGTGTTTCCCCTAAAGTCAGCTTAAAGTGCAATGGTAGAAGAGCACGGTCTCTCCCCAAGACGGCCTGAGCTTAAACTGCAGCGCTGTCACTTGCTAGCTATGGGACCTAGGCAAATACATCGTCTCCCTGAGGTTGTCTTCTCATCTGTAAAGGACGCTGTGGTGGTGGTGTGAGAATAAATGAGACATGGCAAGTGTCTGGAACAAAGACGCTGTGTACAAAGTAAACACTTAATATACTGTTATCAGTATAAAACCTTTGTGAGTTTTTTTTTTTTTCCGCATGAAATCTTATGTGGAAAGTTGTATGTGAAAGAAATGAAAGCGGAGCTGCGTTGACGGTGGGCCCAGAAGCTTTGGCCTTTCAGTCCCAAAGTTTCCAGTAATAGAATCCGCGCTTCCTATAAAAGACAAAAACAACTGTTATTGGAGAAAGTGTAAACTTCTTAGAAAGACAAACTGCCCTTTCCTATCTAATGTTTCTCCTGACTCTCAATGTTTACTCTTGAACACTGTATTCCTTTTTGCCTCAGTGCGTTCTGTAAAGTTAATTCCTCTACCGGAGTGTTCTTTTTCTTAGTCATCATCTAAGATCTGATTCAAATTACCGTTCCTTCTTGGGTAACTTAAATACGAAATTATCTTTTTATTGGTTTTGTTGACGTTGTTGAGACAGGGTCTCACTCTATTACCCCGGCTGGAGTGCAGTGCGATCTAGGCTCCCTGCAGCCTCCTCCTCCTTGGTTCAAGCGATCCTCCTGCCTCCTGAGTAGCTGGGACTACAGGTGGGCACCACTACCCCCGGCTAATTTTTGTATTTTTAGTAGAGAGGAGTTTCACATATTGCCCAGGAGGACTTGAACTCCTGGACTTAAGTGATCTGCCCGTCTTGGCTTCCCACAGTACTGGGATTACAAGCGTGAGCCACCACAGCCCTGCCCTTTTTATTGTTTTTAACACCTTCCCTCCTTCAACGTGTTATAGACATCTCAGCAAGGATTTATTTTTCTTCCTCGTTTCAGGAGAGTAGACAGGGTTTCATGATTATAGGGTTAAGGAAATGTTTTGTACTCATGAAAAGGAAATGTTTTGTACTCACAGGAAAAGCAGGTAGATCCCTAAAGATAATGGGAGTTGGGACAAATGGTAAACCTGGGAAGGAAGACCTTTGCTAGGAGTCTGTTTGCCTCCAAGGCACTACTCTTATGTTCTAGAAGGAATGGGCTCCTGGAGAGGTAAGTGCTTTAGGGTCCATGTAAGGAAGATGGAGGGCACATCAACAAATGGAGTTTCGGAATTCTCACCAGGCCAGAGGGCTCAGGCTGGATTTGAGTCAGTCAACTATAAATATAATATTACGTACTCCCCAAATGCCATGAAGCAATTCCCACTTGTTACAGAGAGGTACATAAATGATTCATATAAAAATATAATGTTCTGAGACATTAAAAAAATACAGTGGTTCTTTGGGAGACAATATAATGAAAATTTACTAATAAAAAAACATTTAAACAATCATCTGATAACCTTTCTTATATAAATTAAGTGTTTTAAAAATAAGTAAATTGATTATATTTGCAACAAAGTCATGGAAAGCAAAAGCTTTTGAGGAATAAGGAGAATCTTAACTGAGAGCAATTTTTTAAAACTATATATGACATGATAAAAAAAGTTTTAACACTTTCTACATAAATAGTTTCATACTTCTGAAAGTACTTCAATAAAAATATTTAGCCAATGATCTATTTAGTATGATTTCAGTGCCAACTTTCTTTTCTAGTCTTATCTCTAATTCTCTTCATCAATCTCAAGTGCCAATCACTTTCTATGCTCCAGGCTTTACTGTTTTCAAAACTTTGCTAATATGCCAGCCTCCCACACTAGTTGTTCCCATCTTCACCTTACTCCCTAATATTACCCCATCCATCCAGATCCTCTCCATTCTTGAAGGTCTAGTTCAAGTATCAGTTCCTCTAAGATTTCCTCAACTTCTACACTAAAAACACTTTTGAATTATTCACTTGGATTATAGCTATTTGTACATATCTTATTTCCTTCTAAGGTTCTTAAAGGCAAGTATCATGTCTTATTCATATTTGTATTCCTCACATTGTCAATTTTCCACTAGAATCAAGTTCTATTGAAAACCAAGCCCTTGAATATCTTGTTCATCACTGTATTCCCTAGTATCTAGCACAAGACCTGGCACACAGTAGGCATGTTATAATATATTCTGAGTGAGGGAGTAAATGGATTTTAAAACAAGCTCCATGAAGGCAGGGATTTGTCTGTTTTATTCATTGCAAAATGAATATCTGAATATAAACATGAAGGCTTAGCATTCATTATATACAAAAGAATTCTTCAATCTACATAGCATCATAAAAGCCAAATATGAAATACTTATGTTGCCTTTCACCCAACAAATTCAGTTGATGATATAACTTTCTGAAAATAATACATCCCCCAAAACTGCAGTACAATTTTAAAGAAAAATAAAATACATGTTTATATTAGTTTCAGTTTTCTTGTTTGTATTTTTCTGTGTTCTAAATTTTTTGCAATGAAAATGTGTTACTTTATAATCAGAAAAAAATACTATTTTTAAAGAATGTAGTGGATGAGATCATTTGCAAATGTTTACCTGAGGAAATTTTGAGGACATCAAGATCAATCAAGGTGATTGGGAGTTAATACCAGACAGAAATATACTGTCCTTGGAAATATGACACTTCTTTCAGGGACTGAATTATGTCCTTCCCCACACATTCATATGTTGAAGCCTTAACTTCCAATATGATGTATTTAGATATGAGGATTTGGGAAGGCAATTAGATTTGGATGAGGTCATGAGGGTAGGGCCCTCATGCTGTGATTAGAGTACCCTTATAAGAAGAGACACCAGAGAGCTTGCTTGCTCTCTCTCGGCATCAAGTGATGACACATGAGTGAGAGGGTGAGAAGGTGGCCATTGGCAAGCCAGGGAGAGAGACTTCGCCAGAGCCCAACAATGCTGGCATCCTGATCTCGAACTTCCAACCTTTAATAGAAGTAAGTTTCTGTTGTGTAAGCCACCCAGTGTATGGTATTTTGTTATAGCAGCCCAAGCTGACTAAGATAGACTAAGTGGACTAAGATCCGAACTGTTGTGTGGCAAGTAGTTTTCTGATATTGAGAGAGGATCCTCTTCCTCTCAGATTTAGTCAGTAAATGTTTATTAAATGTCTACTGTGTTCCATGCCCTGTGAAAAATGCTGAGGATTCAAGGATAATTAAGACAAGGTTCCTACCCATAGGGAGCTGATTTAATAAGAGACAAACATGTAAATAAAGTGAAAAAAAGTGTTACATGTGCTCTGACATAAGTATGTATAAGGGACCCAAAAGTTAGAGTAATTGTTTCTATCTGTGGTTCAAATGGGGATAGGTTGAGTTGGTCAGTACTCTATCAGGTTAACCCTAAGTTCACCAACCAAGTCAAGAGATGTGGCTTTCAATGTGGTGACAAACCCCGGCCTTCACATGGTGAGCCCTGCTGAATGGTCAGCCTCTGTCATTCTTGACCTCACCATCTCCATGATATATAACAGCAACATAGTCTTATAGCAATTAATAAATTCCTACAAAGAGCTTCCAGGAATAGGCACAAATTTCAGAGATCCAATAGAGGAAGTCAAAAAGCCAGCACTGGGCAGTCACAGAGATTTAGATGGTGGCTACCCTCTTAGAGGTAGAAAAGAGTTTGCTGCATGACCTCAAAATGAAAACAGGTATTGGCAGTGGCTTCAGGTGCCCTTCAATCACTTCTGTACTCTGTGGACTTCCATTTCTAATTTTCCTAGGGGCCCTAAACATATTCAATAGCATTCTGATTTAGTTATACTAACTGTATTATGTATAAGTTAATAAATATTCCAAGCCTGTTACTTGGAGAAAATGCCTGGGAAACAGCATGAAGTGTAACACTTTTTGGTCTTACATCCCTTTTGCTGGCTAAGTCCTAATCTTCCCTCAGCCAATGCCCTACTTTCTCTGGGAAGCTGTGCCTAAACTCCACCACCCTCGGATTGATTGAGTGCTCCTGCCATGAGCTCCCTAGCAGCCCTGTAGTTCCTGCATAATAGCACTTATCATATTGTTTTGCAATGTCTTGTTTAACTGTCTGTTGTCTCTATTGGACTGTTAAATCCTTAAGGACAGGGACAATATTACTCTTGATGATGTGCCTGGATCTCAAAAGCTTTCAGTAAGTATTTTTTGGATGCATCTACTTTTAGAGCCTGCAAAAATAGAGGACCAGATGATCATTAAGTTTATGGTGCTCCCAGCAAAGTGCACCTAACCCATGAAGTTCAGTTCAAAACACTTATCTGACCTTTGGTATAAATTAATCAAGTCCAAATCAAGAGCATAAACATTAAAGGAATACAGCACCATAGGGTAACCAAAGCAAAGCTGACATAAAATTGAAGGCTATTTAGAAGAAGTGAATATTAAACTAGTTTTGAATAGAGGTGAAAGCCATGGTGGATAGGGCTCGAACAGAAGTCTAATGAAGAGAGGAATGGACAGGCTTTATTTATGCAGATCAGCTTGGTGGGATTAGGATATTCATAATTCATTCATCTAATACATATTTAATATCTACTTCAAGATTAAAATGAACTTTGAATTCTAGGTCGAGGAGTTTAGATAGGATATGACAAGTATATAATAAACACTTCAGGTACACAGATAACATAATAAAAACTGTAAACTGTATGTGAATGTGATTATTTCAGTAACTACACAGAAGATGACCTAGAGTGAAGAGGAACTTATGAGTGATACACAAAAGCAGAGATGGCCTGTTACAAAGTAGGATAAAATATGACCTATGCAGGTAAGTCTTTCTTCTAATATTTTCTCTGCTGGCAAGTCACAATTTCTGAAATCCCTGCCATAGAAGTCACTCTTTTGGTTTAAGGCAATGTCTTTCAAAAGCTTTTGTTTGCATGTAAGAATATGCTACTGAATGATGGTAACATCCAACACAGTGGAAGCTCTGGCCCCGAAAATCTGATGTTCCGTTCCTTCTAGGAGTGTGAATGCTTAGCTAGAGACAACACTTAGCTGCCTCACAGCCGGATATGATCAATACCAATAAATGTAGGAAAAAAGATGTGTCCAACTTCCACATCACTTCCTCAAAAATAAATTGCTATACTTGCATTTTCCTTGCGAGATAGAATGGAGATATGGTAGAGATGCATTTTTAACCCATTTATGCCTAGTGTTCCATTATTAGAATGCTAAACCTGTGGGAGTTATTTATATCCTACTGCTCAAGGTCATCGCCAAGGTCTGATTTTTCACAAAAAATTTTTGCAACCTCTGGCATAAATAGGTTAAGCCATGTCCTAAGCTAGGGAATGGCAGAGCTTCAGGACAGAAAGACATGGGACTCTGAGCAGACCTCATAAGCAGAGTAACCCTGTTGGTATTAACGAATCAGCCCATTTCATTAGACAGAAATAGAATTTTATTTTCTTTTAAGCACTGTATTTTTTATTTCTTCATTATAGCACATTACCCTAATGTAATATTCATAAGACTGGCATAGATTTGAAACTTACCTATCTCCCACCTAGAAATGGGAAGAGCCTAAAGATATGGGTCATAAGAAACAAAAAAAGGGCTGGATTAGGGCACTCCTTAGGGGAAGGTAGACTCACATGGGCCACTGAAATAAAGGAACCTGGGTGGTCAGCTAGGGGGCAGGATAAAGTTTTTTGACATCTGGAGGGGGCAAGAGGATGAACCAATGAAGATACTTCATGTACTTTAAAATTTTGGTGGAACCAATCAGTTACAGTAATTCAAAGAAAGGTAGTAAGGGAAGGAGAAATGGAGAAGAGGCAGATTATCAGGGTAAATGACGGTAAAAATTAATGAGAGACTGCATTATGATGTTTAACAACAAAAACAGAACCAAAAAAGAGGAGCCAAAACCAATTCAAGGCATCAGAGCCTGGGCAAATATGAATCAGGAAACTGTGAAAGTTAAAAGTTAGAGCAATCCTAGCTGAAGAGGATACTGAAGCTGGTCTTTCCCACGTTAATTGTAAACTGTGGTAGTACATTAAAGTAGATATGTCCTTATGCAAATTAAGATGGATGATGAAGGGGTGTTTGAAAAAAAAGGCAGAGAGATTAAGGTTGGTGATATAGATCATTACCACCCACATGGAAAGAGCAAGGGCTAAAAATGCTGTTTAAAGAAACAGCTACACTTTTGGTTCTATTACATTTTAAGCTTAAACATTACATATTTCAATATGCATCTTGAAAAAAGTAGCAGCTTTCTAAACATTATGTTCAGCACTCTCTCTTTTCACCTCTAAACTTGCACAGAAGTCTCTCCTTGAACTTCTTCATCTTTATTTTGATGTTCAACTTTCTGCAGAAGCCTGGGGCCCAGTAAACCAATAAGCAGACTTCCAATTGGGGCTGTGATGAGGATGGACAAAAATGCCACTGTCAACACATCCATTCCATAGTCTTCTAATTGTTTCTCTCCATGTGACCTTGCTGTGTCCAAAGCCACAGATCCTATTGCAGCCTATAAAAGTTTAAGGGTAAAAATGGAATCATGATAAGATAAGCACATATAAAAAAAGTGAGTTTTTTATTGTTTGCAAAAGCAAATTGCTTGTTCTTTTGCTCAACTAAGAAAGTTGTAAGCATTAGGAGATATACCTAATGCTAAATGACGAGTTAATGGGTGCAGCACACCAACATGGCACATGTATACATATATAACAAACCTGCACGTTGTGCACATGTACCCTAAAACTTAAAGTATAATAATAATAAAATTAAAAAAAAAAGAAAGTTGTTTTAGTATTCTTTCAAAGTGTATTGCAGGTTTTGTTTTGTTTTGTTTTTTTACTTTTTTAGAGACAGGGTCTCGCTGTGTTGCCCAGACTGGTCTTGAACTCCTGGCCTCAAGTGATCCTCCCTCCTTAGCCTCCCAAGTGCTGGGATTACAGGTGTAAGTCACTGTGCCCAGCCCAGCTGGTTCTGATGATCTAAAAACTCTGCCCTTGCATGGGAACATACTGATGACTCATTTGTACCTATCTGTGTAAGATAGGGTTACATAAATATCAGTAAAATACATTTCAAAACACAAAGCAAATCCAGACTCACAATATTAATTAAATATAACATAAAGTTCTATGTACTAAATTTTTCCTGAATAAAGATGGAAATTACTGGTCATCTCCTTTAATCTTTAGGAATGTGGAACTAAAAAATAAGATGAAAAACATGCAGTGATACCTACTGAAAACTGTTAAATTTTAAATAAATATATATTACTTTAGAGCTTAAACTCATTGTCAAACGTCATGAAACATGAAAATAGTGGACACCTTGACAACTTGAAGTTGATCTTATTAGGTATTTGGTCAACTCCTTGCCACAGAATTTGGTGAAATGTTTTATTTGGAATGCATCTGTTGGAAAACATTATGAAAATTCTCAGTTTCTTTTAGAGGCAAAATGCAATATTATCAGTGCAGATGGGAAAAATGTATTAATTAATCTGGTTATCCCTTATTCCACAGAGAACAATGTAAGCCTCTAAGACAATGAAAAAGAAAAATGTGCATCAGAAACAATGGCAGAAACTACTAGTTGCTCACAAAAACATGAATGACCCCTTTCCCTTCTATAATAGAACTGGAGTTTGGCTGGTCACATTGCTGTCCAGAGACCTTTTTATAGAACTCTTAGCCATTATGTTTTAGACATTTTTGAAAGTCTGATAGGGGTGAGGGGAATTCTGGAGTAATGCCCAAATGCAAAGAGCATAATTGAAATCTGGAATATAATTGCTGAGCATACACATCCCCCAAAGCCTCCTAAATGAAAAACACTTGATTTTAATTCCTTAATAACATAAATTTGAATATTTAATTATAAAATAATCTGGGGCAAAACAGTTAAATGTTGTTTGATGTAATTAGTCTGAAAATATACAACCAAAGATACATCACATTTGCAACAAATCATAATCTATACAGTTCTAACTTAATTAGCAATCATAGATATTCTAACAAATGCATGGTCAACAAATTCAAGCACCTATCTATAATAGCTTTATTTATCACATTTATTAGAATGCACAAATTTTCGGTTAAGTGATTGAGACATTTGCCAGGAAGTTCAGTGAGTTTTGAATAATTAATACCAACTAATAATCTAGGAAATCAATAAAGTGCTTTCTGAGTTGTTTTTCAATAAATCTTTTCTCCATTACATACAAAGACTCTGGTCAAGCTCAACTGATCATCAATCATATTAACATTAAAATATCTCCAAACATTAAGGGAACCATGTTATTTCTATTTTACTCTCTTCTTGGAACTTATTAACATGAAAAGAGTTAACAACTCTTTCCTTGGGTGACTTAGAGAGTGCTGACTGATGAAATTCAAACTCTTCTCTCCTGTTACTACTGCTTTCTAGTAGAATAGGGATTTACTGGATTTTTACCTGTACCCTGGTGATCTAAGGAAATTTAATGAGCTATCACATTTAAGGAATGAATATACCAAAAATACAGGTTTTAAAGAATAGATTAGGATAAACTCTTTTCATAAATCCACTTCAATTATTTATTTTCACTAAATTTAAACAAGCCCTCTTATTCAATATTTCAAGGTGTCATGCAGAAATAGCAGTTAAGATGCTAAGCCATCCTATCCATCATACCTGAACTGTGGCCTTTGGAAGCCATGCAAAAGAAATAAATATCTTTTCTTTTAAGTTAAAACCAGCAAAACACACCATCAGAAATGTAGTCAAAATTCGTATCAATACTGCAATGCCTACGGTGGCAACACAAAGGCCTGTAAGAAATATTCAATTTTTAGAAATAATAAAATACTAGGAGAGAAACTGCATCTCATGGTTACTAATTCAAAATAACCATCAACAGAAATAATTTTTAAAGCATTAAAAATTACAAATACAAAAATGTTTAGGAAGAATATATAAAAACAATCAATATTAAGGATCAATCAGGCTATTTGTTTAAAATAAGGTGTTTCCCTAGATTAAAACCAGAAATTAAGCATATTTGAATTCTTATGTAGAGATTTGAATGTTATATATGTCTTATGCTTTATAGCAAGAACCATGCTTGTTCATGTGTGTAAGAAGTGATTAAATGATAAGTAATAAGCTTTAAACTAAGTACTGTGTACACATAAATGTATAATGTATAGACTTTGCCTCAAAGTCAGAGAAAGACACATAAACAACCAATTCATAGACTATACAGTAAGTGAGGTATAAACAAACTAAGGGCATAAAAGAGGGAAAAACAATATTTTAACCCAAAAAGTCAATAATTCTTTACAGGGTATAAGACCAGAAGTGATAGCTAAAATATTTATGAGCCAGTATGGAGGGAATTAGCCAATCAGAGCTGGCTGGGCACTGACCAATCAGAATAGACACTGGCAGTCTACCACTGTTTCACCATACTGATGTGTACCGGTCGTACTGGTCCCAATTATCCCTGGTTAACATACACAGCTACCCCATTTAGTCCTGTAGAATTCTTTGCTGATAAAGACAAGTTCATCATCATTTGCCAAACAAGGGATTGTGAGTAGTGCTGCTACATGCTACTGGACCTAAGAATGATACAGCTAAGGTGACTCCTGAGTATTAGGGTGATTTTTTAAAAAGTAACATTTGTTGAGTGTTTACTCTGTGCCAAAAGCTGTACTAAGCTTTAAATGTATTATTTTACTTAGTCCTTACAACCTGTGGAGTAAGTATTATTTTATAGTTGAAAAAACCAGAAGCTCAGAAAGGATAAGTACTTATCTCAAATTCAAAGGGCTGGTAAAACATCAGATAGACATAGCGGGAGGATCTATTGTAAATCTGCCATATGGCTTTTTTATGGGAAAGTTTTGTGGTTCTTTGTTGAAAGGTATTTCTTCAAGGTTGGAAAGTATTCAAAAATACCTGTAGCCTGAAGTACAAGATAAAGAGTTGATACCATTCCCAGAAGGAAACATTGAAAGTTTGAGAAGAGGATGAGAAGGAAGTTTTAGTTGAGTTTGAAGGTTAACAGGACATACAAGTGGTGCTGTCCAATCAACAATTGGATATATTGATTTAGAGATAAATAGTTTGGAATTATACAGTTTATAGTTGATGTCACTAGTATAGATAAGGTTAGAGAAGTTATATAGAGCCAGAGGCACAAAGTTAGAAAGCAATTTGATAAAGGGCAGCATTTAAGCTACATATGGTGTAAGGAAAGGCTCAAACAGCACTGGGAAATAGGAAGTTTAAGAACTTAATATAAAGGAGTGTTAGAGGGTCAAAAGCAGCAAATGCTGCTGACAGATCAAGTAAAGCAAAGACTGGATTTAGCAATATTACCTTGGTGAGAGGTTGGCAGGTTGTGTGAGAGGTTGGCAGGTTGTGTGATAGGCAGAAGCTGGGCTAAAATGTATAGAAGGAGGAAATGGGAACTGAAGTGGAAAGGGGAATGTAGTGACCTCTTTTGAAAAGTCCGAAAAGAAGACAAGAGAGGTAGCATGGTAGAGATGGGGGGAAGTGAAATAGAGAAATTTTATATATATATAATTTTAACATATTATTTTAATATACATTATTTTAATTGTAGTAAAATACACATAACATTTACCATCTTAACCATTTTTATGTGTATAGTTAGTATCATTAAGTATATTCACACTATTATGCAACCAATCTCCAGAATTTTTTCATCTCACAGAATTTAAACTCTATACCCATTAAACAACAATTTCCCTTTACTCCCAGCCCCTGGCAAGTACCATTTATGAGTCTGACTACTCTGGATACCTCATGTAAGTGGAATCATACAGGGTTAGTCTTTTTCTGACTGGCTTATTTCACTTAGCATAATGTTCTCAAGGTTCATCCATGTTGCAGCATGTGTCAGAAGAGAAGCATTTTTTTTTTAAGATAAGAGAGATTGGAGACTAAATTCTGAAGAGAAGAAAATTGCGACATGGATATTTAAGATGTATGAGAAAAGGAAAGAATCCATATGCAAGATTCAGAAGGAGTAGCGGGAGATGGGATTCCTAGTATGGATGGAAGAATACTGTGATGGAAGGAAAGAAGGAAATAATGAGTACATATATACAAATTAATTTTTAAGTGCAGTGTTTTGAATCAACAGAGTTTTAATATGATGGCTTTTGAATGCAGGAATAAATAAAATAATTAATGAACAACAAGGCATTTCTATCCCATGGGTACAAACTATAGAACTAACTAGTTGTCTTTAAAATTCTCGCTCTTGTTTAGGACAAGGCTAGATGAATATTCTTACCCTTGGAAAAAGAATTGTAAGGCCTGAATTTTCTGGGTAGTGGTCAGCAGTGTCACTTTCATATACAAGGAACAATATTAAATGTGTAAAATATACCGTCTTAGATGAACAAGCATTATTTTCTAACCAACTACTCTAAAAAACTTACATCATAATTAACTTTTTATATAATTGTGACAATAGTAACCACTGTACACACACCTGCTGGAGATATTTCAATGAATATAAAAAGTAGACTTTATTGGTGAGTAGGCTGACCAAAAAAAGTGAATTTTAACAAAAGCACATTTTGAAATTCTTACCTACAGTTTCTGGTCTGAGAGATGCAATAGATACCTCTGCTCCAATTAGTCCAAAAAGAAGGGGCTGAAAAATGTCCCAGGCAACTGCAATTATCTTTTCAACCTCTGCCTAAAATAACAATAAAACACACACAGATTTTTATTATGTGAAGTTACAAATGCAAAGAATTTTATTAATTTGAGGTTTGAATTATTTGGCCTGAGATAAGCTTTATTTCTGTGCCATCTATAACTAAAAGGTTAGCTAGAACAGAGCGAAAAAACTGCATGAAGATCTTTCTATCACAGTTAAGATACATGAGGTGTTTTAGCATACTAAATATTAGTTTGCACATGGATATTAATAAAAAGATTCTTATAAAGTAATCTTATGAGGACTCCTACTTCTGAATACATCGTGTGTATGTGCATGTGTGTATACATATTGTAATATATAGTAGTGTTTTGTAGTTTAAAATTTTATGTCAACTTTCCTTCAACAATATGATTTAGAGAGCTTGCAATATTGGTACATATATCTAGATATGCCCCTATTACTGCTGCATAGTGATCTACAGTATGGAAGTACCATAGTTTATTCAATCATTTCTTTATTGACAGATCTTTAAATTGTTTCCAATTTTATCTGTACAAAAAATACTGTTTAAGGTTATCTCAAATCACGCACAAAAGTAAAATCCAGGTTTACTAAAGTGATTATCAGTGCCAATTATCACTTTATTGCCCATTATCTCCAGCTCCTCTTTCACTGTTGCTCCACAGAAAATGGAGCTGGGCCTTTAAAATATTTTTCCTTTGCCAGGTAGCACCATGTTAAACTTTGTCAGTAGAGTGTGCTAAAGAGATATTGCAAGCTGAAGGTGCTTTTCTTCCTGGTTTCTGTGGCTCTTCCTAGCAAGATCTTATAGCATGCACTGGTGGCCTTAGCTCTAGGTTCCTGCATCCCAGGTGGCTTCTCCAGTATCAGGGTCCTACAATTCATGCAACCAGCAGCACCTAGTGGCCATTACATTCCCTAGCATACCCCTGGGGCAGTTTCATAGCAGATTCTCTTGAGCAAGATACTTCCCCATGCACCCAAGGGGATGGATCTCCTGCAAATTGGGAGGGTAGATTTTCAGCAAATTCTGCAAGCACAGCACCACAGCGACTTCTCTAGGCTCTAACAGGTCTGGATCTCAGCCCTGCAGGCAGGAATGTGGAGGGTACAGGCTTAAGGGGATGATCTATTATAGCCATAGGTGCTATTCCCATATTCTTTAAGGATGTCTTCACATCTTACTAGCCAATACCTTGTTACTGGAATCCCTGGTGTGGTTAATAATCAACTTTTCCTATTCCAGTTACTATTTGATTTCTCTTTCCTCATAGGACCCTAATTGATACAAGAACTAACTTTGTAACACATAATGCAAAAGACTCTAGGAAAACAGTGACACAATTGACTAGAGTAACATCAAAATGTTTTGTGGCAAAAGAAGCCATAAACCAAAAAAGTGACAAACTAGAAGAAAATATCTGTACCATGTGTAACAGAATAAGAAACATTGGCCAATCAATAAAAAAAGACATAGATCCTAACAGAAAAATGGCCAATGAACCCAGAGACAGCATCATCATACTGAATAGGCAAAAGCTGGAAGCATTCCTTTTGAGAATAAGAATAAGACAAGGATGCCCACTTTCACCACTCCTATTTAACCGGAGTACTGGAAGTCCTAGCAAGAGCAATCAGGCAAGAGAAAGAAATAAAAGGCATCCAATTAGGAAGAGAGGAAGTCAAACTATTTCTCTTCGCAGATTATACTATACCTGGAAATACTATACCAAGAATAGTACAGAGATACTATACCTAGAAAACTTCATAGTCTCTGCTCAGAGGCTTCTAGATCTTATAAACAACTTCAGCAAAGTTTTAGGATAAAAAATCAATGCACAAAAATCATTATTTCTATACACAAATAACGTACAAGCTGAGAGCCAAATCAAGAACGTGATCTCATTCACAATCGCCAAAAGAAGAACAAAATATCTAGGAATACAGCTAACCAGGGAGGTAAAAAATCTCTACAATGAGAATTACAAAACACTGCTGAAAGAAATCAGAGATGACCCAAATGGAAAAACATACCATGCTCATGGATAGGAAGAATCAATATTGTTAAAATGGCCATATTGTCCAAGGCTATTTACAGATTCAATGATATTCCTATCAAACTACCAATGACATTTTTCACAGAATTAGAAAAAACATTATAAAATTCATTTGGAACCAAAAAAGAGCCCGAATAGCCAAAGCAATCCTAAGCAAAAGGAGCAAATCCAGGGATATCACACTACCCGACTTCAAACTATACCACAAGGCTACAGTAACTAAAACAGATGGTACTAGTACAAAAACAGACACATAGACAAATAGAACAGGTTAGATAATCCAGAAACAAAACTGCACACCTACAACCATGTGATCTTCGATAAAGCTGACAAAAACAAGCATCTGGTAAAGGACCCCCTATTCAATAAACTGTGCTGGGATAACTGGCTAACCATATGCAGAAGATTGACGCTGGACCCCTTCCTTACACCGTATACAAAAATCAATTTAAGATGAATGAAAGACTTAAATGTAAAACCGAAAACTACAAAGCCCCTAGAAGATCTAGGAAATACCATTCTGGACATTGGCCCAGGCAAAGACTTCAAGATGAAGACTCCAAAAGCAATTGTGACAAAACAAAAAATTGACAAATGGGACCTTATTAAACTAAAGAGCTCTGCACAGCAGAAGATACTATCAATGAAGTAAACAGACAACCTTTAGAACAGGAGAAAATATCTGCAAACCATGCATCTGACAAAGGTCTAATGTCCAGAATCTTTAAGAAACTCAAACAAATCAACAAGCAAGAAACAAACAACTCCATTAAAAAATGGGCAAAGCACATGAACGGACACTTCTCAAAAGGACACATACATGTAGCCAACAAGCATATAAAAATGTTCAACATCACTAATCACTGGGGAAATGCAAATCAAAACCAAAATGAGACACCATCTCACATCAGTCAGGATGGCTGTTATTATTATTTTTTAATATTTAAAATTAACCACAATATTTGAGCTTGTGGAAGTAAACTGGGTGACCAAATGTCAAAGGAAACATAATTGTACATCTTTTGATACTTTTTAATTTTTTGAATATTTGAGCTTGTGGAAGTAAACTGCGTGACCAAATGTCAAATGAAACATAATTGTACATCTTTTGATACTTTTTAATTTTTTGAAAAAATTTATTTTAAATTCAGGGGCACATGTGCAGGTTTGTTACATAGGTAAACTTGTGTTATGGCAGTTTGTTGTACAGATTATTTCATCACTCCAGTATTAAGCCCAGTACCCATTAGTTATATTTTTCCTGATCCTCTCCCTCCTCCCACCCTCCACCCTACAATAGGCCCCAGTGTGTGTTGTTCTCCTCTATGTGTCCATGTGTTCTCATCATTTAGCTCCCACTTATAAGTGAAAACGTGGTATTTGGTTTTCTGTTTCTGTGTTAGTTTGCTAAGGATAATGGCCACCCACTCCATCTATGTCCCTGAAAAGGACATGATCTTCTTTTTTATGGCTGCATAGTATTCGATGGGGTATATATACACCACATTTTCTTTATTCAATGTATCATTAATGGGCATTTATGTTGATTTCATGTCTTTACTATTGTGAATAGTGTTGCAATGAACATACTCATGAATGTGTCTTTATAACAGAATGATTTATATTCCTTTGGGTATATACCCAGTAATAGGATTGCTGAGTCAAATGCATTTCTGTCTTTAGGTGTTTGAGTAATCACCACACTGTCTTCCACAATGGTTGAATTAATTTACACTTCCACCAACAGAATGGCTATTATTAAGTCAAAAACTAACAGATGATGGTGAGGTTGTGGAGAAAAGGGAATGCTGATACACTGCTGGTGGGAATGTAAGTTAGTTCAGCCACTGTGGAAAGCAGTCTGGAGATTTCTCAAATAAATAGAACTACCATTTGACACAGCCATTCCATTACTGGTTATATACCCAAAGGAATAGAAATCATCCTACCATTAAGACACATGCACGTGTACGTTCATTAAAGTGTTATTCACAATAGCAAAGACATGGAATCAATCTACATGCCCATCAACGGTAGACTACATAAAGAAAATGTGGTACATATACACCATAGAATACTATGCAGATATGAAAAATGAAAAAAGCTGGAGGCATCTCACTACTTGAATTCAAACTATACTACAAGGCTACAGTAACTAAAACAGCAATGGTACTGGTACTAAGACAGACACATGAACCAAAACAACAGGCTAGAGAACACAGAAATAAAGCTGCACCCCTACAATCATCTGATATGTCACAAAGCCAACAAGAACAAGCAATGTGGCAAGGACTCATATATACCATGTACATATATACCATGGAATACCATGCAGTCATAAAAAATAATGAAATCATGTCCTTTGCAGTGACATCGATGGAGCTGGAGGCCATAATCCTAAGCTAATTAATGCAGGAACAGAAAACCAAATACCACAGTTATCACTTATAAGTGGGAGCTAAACAATGAGTCCACAGGGACACAAAGAAGGGCATGATAAACACTGCGGCCTATTTTAAAGTGGAGGGTGGCAGGAGGGGGAGGATTGAAAATAGTATGCTGATTACCTGGGTGACAAAATTATCTGTACTCCAAGCCCTTGCAACACATCATTTATCCATGTAACAAACCTGCACATGTACCCCTTGGACCTAAAATAAAAGCTGAAAAGAAGAAAAAAAAAGAAACATGGGCAAAACATATGCACAACTAATTCACAGAAGAAGAGATAAAATAGTCACAAAATCTAAGACACTAAAACTGAGTAATTATGAAACACAAATTAAATTGACATGCCCTTTTTTTTTTCAAGGGGGAACACCACATTGGAAAAATACTAAAAGGTTTTAATAATGAAAAGTATTCATGACTTTGTAAGGAAACTCACCATTTGGCAGGACAACAAATTGATAATGCTTTTTTGGAGGGCAATTGAGCAGTACCTATTATACTGTCTAAGAATTTACATAGAACAGATTTTCTCATAACTGAAAAGAAGCTATATTTTTGGATGACATTTCAATGCTTACAATTACACAATTTAAGGATCTGCAATATATACACCAGGTCCTCAAATAATGTCGTTTCTTTCAACGTTGTTTCCTTCCAACAATGAAAAAAAAATCAATTCTTCATGTTCTCCCCATATCTGCAAGCATTTTATGTGGGTAATTTGGTTTCCTCCCAAATCCCAAAGATGTTCTCATTAGGTGAACTGATGTGTCTACATGGTCCCTATCTGAATGACTGTGGGTGTGTGTGAATGCACCCTGTGATGGGATGGCATCCTGTGTAGGGTTGGTGCCTGGGATAGGCTCGGGCTTATTATCTTACTTGTTTTTATTAACCTTTCTGAAATGTATGTGTAGATTACAATTATTTCAATGTTTAATCTTCACAGTGTTTTGGTTTTTATTCAGAAGTTTGGTGATGTTTTTGTGACCAGAAATATGCGTTAGGAACTTAGCTCTTGTTTATACCAATTGGCCTATGGTAAAATTGGTTTTGTTATTTGTCTTTTCACTTAAAGTTGCAGCTTCTGAGAACCTATTGACAATGCTAAAATGAGGACTTACTATTAATATATCCAGCAGTTTGACAAAGAAGGATTACAATGTTTCTTTGTATTCTTTATTTGCATTATTTCTGATGTGTTTATAGTGGGAAGATTATATTTCCATTCAGCTTACAAGTGTTGAAAGAGAGCATGTGTGAGGGCATTGGTTGATTTATTTAATAGTTCTGTTTCTATAGCATGAAAAATATTATGTTTTCATCAGATAACGAGTTAAGTTTGAACCCTCCACCACTAACTGCAAGGCACTTGCCTCTCAGCACCTCACTTTCTCATGTGTAGAACAAAAGGCTTATATTAGATAACATCTAAGATCATTTATTATGTAATGGCTAGTTCTGCCAAAACTACGATCCAGTTAACATCCTTCCACATATCTTTAAATTTTACTTTTTAATTTAGTTTTTTGAGTATATTATAGCTAAAGGTAAGACTTTTTTTTTTTTTGAGGCAGAGTCTTGCTATGTCGCCCAGGCTGGAGTGCAGTGGTGTGATCTTGGCTCATGGCAACCTTCATCTCCTGGGTTCAAGTGAGTCTCCTGCCTCAGTTTCCCGAGTAGGCTGGGACTACAGGTGTGCACCACCACACCCGGGGAAGTTTTGTATTTTTAGTAGAGATGAGGTTTTGTCATGTTGCCTAGGCTGGTCTCAAACTCTAGAGCTCAGGCAATCTGCCTGCCTCAGCCTCCAAAGTGCTGGGATTACAGGTGTGAGCCACTGCACCCAGCCAACGTAAGACTTTAGTTGATACTCATTGTAGTAAAGAACAAGAATCAACTCTATTAATTTTAGATTACTTAGACTTTTGTTGCCATGAATAATTGTTTAAGAGAAGTCCTCAAATGTGTTTCATATACTCAGAATACAAATGAAAGTAGGACTAAAAATATTTCTAATCAAATTATTTTTTATTTCTAAACTGTAGACAAAGGCCAAAATTTGTTTTTGATTATAACACTTTAGACTAGTTGAACATCAGACATGGGCTTATATATTGCAAAACATAGAAAAACATAGAAAAGTCACAATGTATCTTCTTGTGGGTTTTTCATAATGTCAAAACTAAAATGAATTTGCCTATAAAGAAAATGGAGTCATTGAATAGGCTGTGTATAAAAGATAAGCCCAGGGTAATGAAGACTGTGTTGTCCCTTGAAAATTAAGGCCATTTGACACATTTGTATGCGTCATTAGTAAGAATCTGAAAAAATATCAATTACTTTGGAGGACCAACAAAGGAGAAAGTTAAGATAAATGGAAGTTTCATCATGAGTTGGATATCTACTTAAGTTTATACTTTTTTGAAAGAACATTTTAAGATTCAGAAAATCCAAAATACCATATCAACAAAAAAATCTGTAAAAGTCATTAGAAGCAGCACTAGATTTGACAACAGACAGAAAAAGAGAAGCAGCTTTAAAAAAGGTGAGTGCATCTGAATACAACAAACAAATGGAAAGATTAATGCTTATAAGAAGACCAAGCACAAAGTATAAAATCATATCAGAAAACTATGGACACAAACAGAATCTTATAAAATATTTTAGCTTTTCAAAGTCTAATAAGTTAACAACAATATTGCTACAGCCCTGTAGAATTTACAAGTGTGTCATTTTCATTTTCTCACATAATAGTTACAGCAATTTTTTAGATGATTATTGTATTCACTTTAGAGTTGAGAAAACTGAGTATTTGAGAAGGCAAATGACTTGCTTGGGATTATACAGCTAGAAAGTAGTAGGACTGGGATTGGCATCCCAATCTCCATATTTTAAATCTTATGCTCTTAGTATGATATCATGCTGTTCTGGAGGTAATTATAAAAATAATAAGAGTTATTATTTACTGAATGTGTTCTATGATTAAGAACTTTCCTTAGTGCTTTGTACATGTTATTTTACCGAATCCTCCAGTCAGTGAAGTTGTCATCATCACTGGGAAGTTAGATAACTTGCACATGGTCAGACACACCTAGTAAAAGCTGTAGTGTTGAGACTGGCCTGAGGAGTCTGAGCTCTTGGCCCTAGGCTATCCTTTAGAATAAGGTAAGAAAAGGAATCCAAACTCAGGACTTTGGTTTGGTTCCTACAGGAATAAGAACTTTCCTGAGTACTAAATTAGAAAAGATATGGAGAGTACCTGCCACACGACAGAGTCAATAAACATTACTTTTCCTTCCTTTCTTTGGGGAACCATTTTGATATATTCAAATGGTATATTCTTTTTTTTTTTTTTTGAGACGGAGTCTCGGTCTGTCGCCCAGGGTGGAGTGCAATGGTGTGATCTGGGCTCACTGCAACCTCCGCCTGCCAGGTTCAAGCAATTCTCTGCCTCAGCCTCCCGAGTAGCTGGGACTATAGGCACATACCACCATGCCCGGCTAATTTTTTGTATTTTTAGTAGAGATGGGGTTTCACCATGCTGGCCAGGCTGGTCTCGAATTCCTGACCTCATGATCCGCCCACTTCGTTCTCCCAAAGTGCTGGGATTACAGGTGTGAGCCACCGCACCCAGCCTCAAATGGTATATTCTTATCCTGGCTCTGCCACTTACTTTTTGTCCTTATTTTTGACCTTCGCAATATACTTAGTATTTGTAGGCCTTGGTTTCCTGACTTTAAAAGTTGCTCTAATGTTTACCTTTCAAGATTATTGTTAAGAATAAATAACATATATTTCACTAACAAAGAGCTCTTCGAAAAAATTAAAACTATTATAGGAGACTGACAGATCTGACTACATGAAAATATAAAATATCTAAGTGTTAAAAGTGAACAATATAAAAAGGTACAAAGATTACTTAGACTTCTGTTGCTGGGACTAATTGTTTAACAGAAGTCCTCAAATGTATTTCATACACTCAGAATAGTAATGAAAGTAGAAGGACTAAAAAGATTTCTATATCAAATTATTTTTTATTTCTAAAGTGTAGACAAAGGCCACAATTTGTATTTTGATTATAATGCTTCAGACTAGTTGAACATCAGACATGGGCTTATATATTGCAAAACACAGAAAAACAGAAAAGTTACAACGTATCTTCTTGTGGGTTTTTCATAATGCCAAAACTAAAATGAATTTGCCTATAAACAAAATGGAGTCATTGAATAGGCTGTGTATAAAAGATAAGCCCAGGGTAATGAAGACTGTGTCATCACTTATATAGATGTGTGTATTGGGGTTGTATCTTACAGATGGATAATCAACACACATTATACTTTGGAAGATAATGAACAAAAGACCTATCAAAGAAAAAGAAAAAACATACAAGTGTCTAAATATGTGAAAAACTGTTCAATTTCACTGTTAAAGAAACACAAAATAAACAAGATGCAACTTTTTACCTATCAGTATGGCTAAAGATTAAAAGCAATAATATTTTAAGCCAGTGGTTCACAGTGTGGTCCCTAGACTGGCAGCATCAGACTCATCTGGAAATTAATTACGTGCAAATTCTCAAGCCCCACCACAGTCTAAAATCAGAAATTTGTAGTAGGGCCCAGAACTCAAATTTAACAATCCTTCTAGGTAATTCTGCTAAAGTTTGAGAAAACTATTCTAAGGTGAAGTTGTAATGAGACAGGTACTTCATATTTTACTGGAAGAAAAGTAAATGGATAGAACTCTAGAAAGCAGTCTGGTAATATGTGTCGAAAACCTCAAAATGTTCATATTATTTCACCCCCAAATTTTACTGTTAGGAATATTCCTTAAGGAAGTGATCAATTTCTGATCATTTCAGCATAATTTAAAATAGCAGAGACTGGAAATAACCTTATAACTATATATAAAGGAATGGGTAAAAAAACCAAAAACCCAACTATGGTGCATCCATGTGTGTAGATAAAGAGATTCACATAGGAGAGTTACTAGAGGTAAATATTTTTAAAAATGTTAATAGTTATCTTTCTGGTTGTGGGGTTACACTGACCTTCTACATAGCAGGGCTACAGGAAATGTAAACAAAGGGAACAATGGTTTGGTTTATAAGAATCATTTATAGATAACCACATTATAGTTTCTCTGAATAACAGTGTAATCGGAAGTGATCGAAGTTTCCCTTTCCCTCCTTTTTCTTTCTGTGCTCTTATCCAGTGCCCACTTGCAGGAGGTATCAGTCTCTCCTTGATTTCCCTGTTGCTAAAACTACTTTTTTATGCTCTGTTTCAAATGATATTGCTCCTTCTCATTGTTTATTCTTTTTATCCTATCATTTATGAATTTAGAAGCTGAATTTTAAACTGCAAAAGTTTAGAATTATGTTTAAATACACATGGTAAGTGTTACTCAAACATGTCAAAATATAAAATTGTGTCATGCACAATAATGCTACAGTTGTACTACAGCATAGTACAACTCACCTTGGAGTCAAATTAATCTGAGCTTAAATCTCCGTGCCATTTTCTAATTGTGTGACCTTGGACATGTTATTTAAGTCTTTCTGACTTACAGCTTCTATAAGGTAGAAATCATAATACTTTTCAAAGGTATTTTTGTGAAAATAAATGACCATATCCAGTTAGTGCCTCATACAGAGCCATACAGCGTAGCAATAAAAATTTATTAATTCCTTTTTCTCTTTTTACCCATGACAGTATAATATAATGAGTTGATTTCAATTTGCAAAGATTTTTAAAGAGCTGGTGACAGAACACATTTCTGTTACACTGTTGATATGAGAATGAATGTTATTTACCCACAGTGAATGCTGTCTATGGAAGATCCCCACAGAGATCCACTTAATTGAGTTATGATTATATATCTCATCTCAAAATTTGTAACGTTTCCATATTTTCCATATGGCATTATTTTAATTATTTAAGTTTAATTATTTTGAACAGTTGTCTTCAGGCTTTGTAAGATTATCACAAAATGATATAGCTGCATTTATTTTAGGTCACCGACATCTTCATTAAGCAGAATAGCATACGATCCTATCAAGTTCAAATCTATAAAAATGAATCTGAAAATTAAAATAAATGACAACTAGTGAACTTCCATAATACATATAAACCAAGTGAATATTCTTAATAATCTTGAAAATCAGTATGAAAAACCAAAGCAACCTTATAAAAATGGCAAAGGCTTTTGAACAAACTGGGTAGTAATCATATGAAAACATGATTAGCACTGCCCATAAAGAAATGAAAATCAGAATAATAATGAGATATATTTTTAATTCATAATATCAGCAAAATATCTCGAAGACTTAGATCAGAAAAACAGATCCTCTCACATAATATTGGTAAAAATATGAATTGGTACAGTCTTTTAAAAGGTCATATTGATATTATCAAAAGTATAAATGTGAGTACTCTTTCCTAGAGCAATCTGATTTCTAGAAATTTATTGTATAAACTAAAATATATACTATATTTTATTTATTTTAAGACACATATTTTTATATTTTAACATTTCTGAAATTAGAATGTTATGTTATCATTTAATTGGCACTATTTTTTTTCTTTCTTGGTGTCATATAAAATAATTGTGTTTTTTGGAATTGACAGACTCAGATGAAATATGGTATGTAAGGATATATTATTGAAGCACTGTTTATCTTGGCAGAAAACTAGAAACAACGTAAATATCTATAAAATGCAATACTCCGTAGCCATTACAAAGAATAAGGAAGGCATTACGGTAGTATGACCATGATATATTTTAAGTAAAGACATCAAGTTATAGATTGATGTGTAAGGGGAAAAAAAAAGATGAACATTGGGTGTACATTTGTATATGCACATAAGATAGCTTTTATAATGAAATATTTTATTAATTTGATGCTAAGAAAGTATCTGGAAAGCCAACTTAATCTCATTAGAAAAGAGTCATGAGCAGAAAAACTTAAAATGAAATTCACCTTTTCGCTGGTCCATCCCATGCCTGCAAGGAAAGCCATGACCAACGTGCACAGTCCTCCTGATCCAGGGAAACCAAAATGCACACTGCTGAACACAGCTAGTACAGACAACCCCAACACAAGGAATGTTCTCTTACACACAAGTTTGTCCTTTAGGAGAAAAAAATTCATTTGCTCAATTATTTCAAATCCCTGATTTTTAATGATTGATTTTTTCCATATCTAGGATTTAGAAAGAAAATAAAAATTAAAATGTCTATATAAATAGACAAAACAAGTGCACTACATAACATTTACTTTCTCTTCTTAAACAAAAGCAGAGTTAGCACACTGCAATGGTGAGCTCTTCTTTCAGGAACACCAATTCTCTCCTCTACAGTTATCAATGCAGAATTTCACAGCACTTAATGAAGTAGCAGAAAAAAAGTACATGAGCTTTGGAGCTGGACAGACCAAGGTTAAACTTACAGTTTTTATACATTGTTGGTGTATGTAGTAGCCACATTACTTAACCTCTCCAAGCTTTGTTTCCTGAAAGCATTTACATCATAGGGTTTGTGTGAAGGTTAAATATATATCTCTATTATTTTCAGGCTCTATGTTTACTGTTTTAAATTTGACGCTCCCTTGGTTTTTCTTTCTAAATCTTTGAAAACCAGGAAGCTTTAAGAGGTTCTAGACTGACAGTAGTTTTTGTTGCTGTTGTTTTAAAGTCTAAGAATTGTGTACTTTTTTTCCCTTTACTTTTCCCTGTCCAGGCTTTTAAACTTCTTGATCACTTTAGAAAGTAGGTCTTTAAAAGTGCTTGACTTGGCAAAGGCATGCAAGCTCTGAAGGTGAATTACCTGAGTTCATTCCCAGTTCCACTGCTTTCTAGCTATGTGACCTTGTTCAAGTCACTTATCCTGCCTAAGCCTCCATTTCCTTATCAGTAAAATGTTCATAGTAATAGAAATCTCTTTATGAACTATTTTGTCGGTTGTACTAGAGCAGTGTTTTCCAATAGAATGTTTAGTGATGATGGAAATGTTCTGTATCTGCTATAGCCACGTGTAGCTAGTGGCTACTGTACTGAACAAAGTGGCACTAGATGATGATTGACTGATTTATGTATGTGTGTATGCATGTATGTATTAGATATGGGCTCTTGCTGTGTTGCCCAGACTGGACTCAAACTCCCAGAGGGATCCTTTTGCCTCAGCCTCCTGAGTGGCTGGGACTACCAGGCCTGGCTAGAATCTAAGGTATTTTGATACTAAAAAAGGGCACAAAAAAGCTATTATATATCTGGGTTTAGTTGAGTATTATGAACATTTAAAAAACTTGCATATCCTATTACTTTGGAACGATATTATTTGTTTTACAGTGGAATTTGAAATGTACAGAATTATAATACGGGAACCCATTACAGGACTGCATTAAAATCTTCTATATTGAGCCCACTTCATAAATCTCATGGATAGCAGTAAGCAATTTTAAAATGAGGAACCATTTGCTCAAACATGTCCTTCACATCTGTCTTTGAAGGAAGTGTTCTAGAATGTTTTCCCAATGATATTTGAGAGCACAACTTTCCCACATATTATTTCTTTCACCTGGTCACGGCTTGGAAAGTACTGAATGAAAAATCCAAGAACAGATCCAGTTGCCACACCAATTACCACCTCCAAAACTCCTCTGAGGACATTAAAGACAGTAGAGCCTGAAAAATATATTAAAAAAACTTAGAGCTCTAAATCCAACAAATACACAGGTTTTATTCGACAATCATCAACATGAAGCATCTAATTACAAAGAAGAAACATTTTAAAGACAGTTTCTGCTTTCCATATTCTTAAATATGTAAGTAGAACCTACATTTTCCCCCATAGCATATAGGATTTAGGAAACTTTAATTTAAAAAAATTTTTTGTTAGCACATTGTGCAGAAAATTATATTAAAGTTTCTCCACACATAAAGCACTTCTTCACAGACTGTCCTAAGAAAAATGTACTAACTGGTTTCTGTGGTCTCTTGTTATTATGGCAATCATTCTTCTTATCCAAATAAAATTACCTCTGAAGTAATTTTATTTAGCTAGGATCGCTTTCTACCAGGTAATGCTATGACTGTTAAAAACATCTAGTTGTGATAGTAGCATTATGCTTAAGCTACTGTGGTAATAATTTACTAGGAATGTGTAGAAAGTAGCTAATTAGCTTTAGTCTCTGGTATATTGAGGTGATAAAAAAAAAAAGTCTTGGGCCCCACCCCTAAAAATCTGATTCAGTAAGTCTAGCAGGGCTCAGATCCAGAAGGTCTAAGGACCACACTTAGTTGGTGGGGGGGTGGGGCGGGGAGAGGGAACACAGCAGAGTCAACTAGGAAGGTTCTTCGAGCTGTAGCTTATGAAAACCCCACTGCCTCTTTCCTTTCTCCTCCCACCACCATGATTCTAATGCAAACTCTGTTGCTCTAAAGCTGTGGTTCCTATTCCAAGCTGCACGGGTTTCCACTCCCAAAGGTTCTGATTTAATTGTCTAAGATAGGACCTACATAAGAGTATTTTTAAAAATCGCCCAGGTAATTCTAGTGTGATGGTAAGGCTGAGAACAATTGTTTTAAAGGTATATACCAGGAAAGTGGTAAGAACATAAATTTGGGTATGTGTAGTAGCATTAAAAATAGGAGTATGAATTTGACTTAATAGGTAAGAGAGCATCCTCAAAGGTTCTTGAACAGGAAAGTAATGTAATGAAAACAATGTTTTGAGAAAATCAATTTACCAGGGAATGGATGGAAGGCAGGCTCTGGAGCAATGAGACAGGGTGGGATTCTAGGTAACAGGCATAAATCATACACAATCACAGAATGGGGAGATAACTATAGGGAGATAACGAGAATGTATAACCTGCCAAGAAGATGTGTTCCCACTACAGAATCTGAAGCTAAACTTAGATTACAATTATACTTTGTCAATCATATAATGTTGCAAATTTTATATCCCAATTTTGAACATAAGATTAAGAAATGAACTTAAACTTGTGCTGTACCACAGGATAATAAAAGTGTTGAACTGCTTTTGGCCTTTTGGCTAAGATCAAGCGTACTATCTGTTCACATCAGTTTAATATAGGTGTTGAACAACAGTGGGAGAAAAAATAACTTAAGTTCCTCTTTTACTATACTTGAAACAAAATACCTCAATTTCAGACACTTACTAAGTATTAATGGGACATCCATTAAAATCATTGCTGTTATTAGCCATAAAAAGCTGAAGAGGAGAGAAGAGAAATTTTTCGTATTTTAAAGGCATGCTGTTCCTTTCACTTGGACTGCTCTTTGTCATTTGTGCTCCTTGAAAAACCTACTCATATTTTGTGTGACGTCTCCACACATCTTTTGTGTGAAGTCTCCACACATCTTTTGTGTGAAGTCTCCACACATCTTTTGTGTGAAGTCTCCACACATCTTTTGTGTGAAGCCTGAACGTTCCTGGATCACTTCAAGCAGAAACTGTTCTTTAAATCTTTCTACCTTGTACCGCCCCCGCCGTACTGCACCTACTGCACGCTACTTGAGCAGTCTCTAGAGGGAGCAAGAGAGTAAAGATAGACAGTTTCTGGACCCTCCTTAGGTACAGAACTCTTAGTGTTCTTTGGCCTATTTTTAATTTGCCTTAATCAATTATCAAGCAAATATGTCATGCTTATAATATTTTAACCTACGTCCCTAGAGTGCAAGAGTAAAGCCTGTTGTGAACTGATTAGGTTACCTGTGGAAAAGGCTATGCCCAAGCATGTGTTGAAGCCAGTGATGGCCAGAATGTCATCGAAGCTGCCAGCTGCCATGAGCAAGGTTGGGACACCCTTCTCAACACCATAGCCTCCTCCCTGCAAAAGGAGCATTGAGGGCACCACAACAGCTGGAGATACAGCACCTAAAACAAAACTAGGCAGACAGCATTTTAAACATTTATGATAACATCTTACTTATTACTATTTTGAAATTATAATGCCCTCCACTTTTTAGGGGTTATACTTGGACAACTACAGTCTTTCCTTTTTTTTTTCTAAATTAAGAAAACAAACTTTAATAAGAATTGTTTTTGTTTTTTTCTTTTTTTTATTATACTTTAAGTTTTAGGGTACATGTGTACAACGTGCAGGTTTGTTACATATGTATACATGTGCCATGTTGTTCTGCTGCACCCATTAACTCGTCATTTAACATCAGGTATATCTCCTAATGCTATCCCTCCCCCCCTCCCCCCACCCCACAACAGGCCCTGGTGTGTGATGTTCCCCTTCCTGTGTCCATGTGTTCTCATTGTTCAATTCCCACCTATGAGTGAGAACATGTGGTGTTTGGTTTTTTGTCCTTGCGATAGTTTGCTGAGAATGATGGTTTCCAGCTTCATCCATGTCCCTACAGAGGACATGAACTCATCCTTTTTTATGGCTGCATAGTATTCCATGGTGTATATGTGCCACATTTTCTTAATCCAGTCTATCATTGACAACTACAGTCTTTCAAATGGCAGAGAAGCATGAATCCAGAAAAACATGTATGTGTAAAACTTCTACAGAACACTGTTTTTCAAAATGTAGCCATAGACAACTTGCTTCAGACTACTTAGGTTGCCTAAAAAGATATATTTATTAGTGGCATAGAAGGCCTAATGAGGGTAGGCCCCAGGATGCTGGCTTTTTTAAACAAAAAAATTCATGTTATAAGGTTTGAAAATGCATGGACTTTCTGATTTGGAACCCAGTGATGCTGGGCCTTCTATTAGGGCTTGCTATGTCAAATAAGGCAACAGATTAGAAGAAAACGATATGACAGTCACATTGATACCAGTAACAACAGCAGTGGTAACAGCAGAAAGCATTTTACAGTATTTACTATGTACCAGACACCATTTTGAGCACTTTACACGTATTCACTAATTTAATCCTCACAACAACCCTATAAAATAGACAAAATCTATCTTAATTTTATAATTGAGGAAACTGAGGCACAGAGAGATTAAATACTTGTTGAAGATCACACACCGGAAAATCACAAGGCTGGGATTTGAATCCAGGGAGTAGAGTTCCAGAGACTTAACCATGAGAAGAATTTCTTACTTCTTGCCTCTTATTAGCACTAAATTCTTACTAAGTCCTGTCTTATTTATTTACTTTGTGTGGCTCTTAACTGTTGGAAGTAAAGAACTGACAGTGGAACGAAGAGACAGTAGAACCGCCAAGTCATAATAGTCTGGTGACAGGAGGAAAACAATAGTAGCTGTTGATCACTGTTGCTGTGTTTATTATCCTTTGTGCAGACTTTAGGTGGAATCCGGTATCTGTTTAACAGGCATTGAATCAGGTGTAGGCAAAAGACCACGACTTCTTCAACAGTTTGAATAGTGGGTGCTAACTGTAAGAGTTAGCGCCTATTAACACATAAACTATGTTTTGAAGTTAGAATATTTAAATTATGCTGTAACATCTGTGTTGCATTTTCTGATATCTATAAGAAAATTCTATTATGCATTCTCTTGTATGGAATCAGGGAAAGCCCTAAATGTCCCTACATATTTTCATATGACAAAGGAACAATCATTACCCCAGTATAAATCCCCATTGCCATGGTAAACCCAGCAGGTAATGGGCAAGAAGAGCAGATGTGCACGCCTCCACAATACAGGGACCCATGGACAGTCTTACACAAACACCCTTTAACTTCTTCAGGGCCTGAAATAGAAAAGTAGACATCCTAATATAATCCTCTGAAGATGTGCAGAGAAGATGACCTTGAATGCTTTCTCTTCAGTATATGGACCACGTCTGGGTCATCATGAGTTTTCAAGGTAATGAGTTGTGTTTAACAAACATTTTAGCACTCCAAGTGTTTTCAGACAGCTTATTTAGTCCTCACTGCAACCTTATAAGATAGGTAATACTATTATTATCCCCATATTTTTAGATGTCCTCATCTGAAAAGGCACAGGCTAAAGGCATTTGCCCAAGATCATGAAACTGGTGAGTGATGGGGCCAGGTTTGAACCCAGGCAGGCTGCTTTCAGCATCTGTGTTCATAATCTCTAGCTAATTTAACATTCTCATTAGTTTTATTTATAATTTGTGGTCCCAGAATGAGACTAAAGTGAAGAGCCTGATCCCCCAAGAAAATTCATTCCTGTATTCAAAAACATACATGAAAAAAAAGCATTAAAAGGCATACTTGACCCTCATTTTATATATTAGGCAGTTTCCTGAGCTAGTATAGTTAGCCCTGAACACTTGTATAGGGCTTTGCAAACCAAAAATATGTTGTTTTCTCCCCTGTGAGCATTATTTATAACCCTGGTCTATATCTACATCAGAGAAAAGTGGGGCCTTTATTCTTGGTGCTGGCCCCATAGACAGACTCTACCTTTCTCCAAGAAAGAGAATGAGACCGGCCGGGCGCAGTGGCTCATGCCTGTAATCCTAGCACTTTGGGAGGGGGAAGCAGGCAGATCACCTGAGGTCAGGAGTTTGAGACCAGCCTGGCCAACATGGCAAAACCCCGTCTCTACTAAAAATACAAAAATTAGCTGGGTGTGGTAGTGCATGTCTGTAATCCCACCTACTTGGGAGGCCTGAGGCAGGAGAATCACTTGAACCCGGGAGACAGAGGTTGCAGTGAGCTGAGATCAAGCCGCTGTACTCCAGCCTGGGTGACAGAGCGAGACTCTGTCTCAAAAAAAAAAAAAAAAAGGAAGAAAATGAGACCACCTTTTGAGTTATTGCAAACCACAACAAGGTCTCACTTGCAAAACAATCCTCCATGAAATAAATTCTATTCTATTCTCAAGAATGTCATGCAAAGTGTCCACATCCATTTCCTAATGCTTAGTGATTCTGTTAGATACCTGAAGCATTGAAGAAACAAGATTCCTATTTAATAATGAGAAATTTACATTTCATACCTTTGAATCCAGACCAAGGCCAGCACGAACCAGAATGATAGACAGGGCTATGCTTCTCAAAGAGGAAGACCACTTGTGCTTGATCTGCACATTATCGTTGATGACTGGGATATTTCTGATGAGAAACCCTGCAAGCAGCATGCCTTGAACGAAGAAATCAAACATACCTAGTTAGTTTTTAAATACAGAAAATATTTTTAGTACTTTAATTTTATACAGACTACTATATAATCCCAGGAACCACTTCACTTATGCTTAGAAGAAATTAAGTTAAACTTTTAAGTAAAAATTAGTATAATAAAGCAGCTAAGAAAATAATGTACAGATAAAAAGATAGATTATAATAATTAATATTCCAAAAATAACTGAACTTAAAAGGGAGACAAGATGCAGCATTTGGATAGAGAGTATGATCAAATTCTAAATATAAAATGTTTTAATACAATGCCAGCTCAGTCAGCCCTTTGCGTGCAAACAGCAAACAGCCCGTGAAATTATTTGCTATGTCAGATTACTTGAAATATCAATAAATACTTATATGGATTCTATTTTACCTTCAGATTAGATAATTTCATAAGAGATAGATAATCTACTTTGCAAAGGTTTTAGGTGTCAATTATGATGAAATGGACATTGCCCTGTCACGTCAGCTGGTGACTCTTCTTTCACTCAGTCATTCAACTCTACTGAATGCCTTCAGTAGTTTAGACACTAGAGTACGTATCACACATATAATAATGGATTACATTTCAACAAGCTTTCAGCCTCTAGGGAACAAGACAAATGGACAATACCAATTTTATGAAGGCATGAGGGGGATGTTACATGAGCTGAGGCAGGAAGGGGGATTTAGAGAAGGGGGAAGAGGATGAAGAAACGGCTAGGGGAGTTGAGAAGTTTCTGGAAAAGACAGTAGTTTATTCAAAGGTAAAAGAAAAAGTGACTCATTCTGAAAACTGCAAGTAGTTGAGTGTAACTGAGGAAGCTGAGTAGTTAGTGAGGGAATTCTGCCTTCATTGATACCACAGGCCCACACAAAGGGAAAGGTTTCTGTGAGAGACTGTGAGCCTCTTCCCTCCATGCTTCTCCAGCAGTGCCCTCTTCTCACCTTGTCCCTATAAGCACCACACTTCAAACAACTAAATAAATTTACTGAAGTTAGGTTATTTTGTGATGCAAGATGGGAGAAGAGAGACAACCTGCTGCACATGAAAGCATCACTCCAGGTATCTCTCATCACTGCCATTTATCTACGGGAAAGTCTCTAAGTTCTGAATGCTGTGGCAGTGGTCTTTCTGGAATGTTTATTGGGCAACAATATGAACAGGCTTGGTTTTTGGAAGAAATAATGATGAGTTATATATGCACATGGTAAAATTAAGACATTGCTGACAAAATGTAAAGTGACAAGTACATACTGTACCCCAACTGCAACCTTCCATCTTCATTCCTGAATGTATTTCACTGTTAAGGGTCTTCTGTGCCCTTCCAGAAAGTTTCTGTACCTATTCAAGTATATTTCTGTGTGTATAAGCTCTTTTGTGCTGGACACAAATAGGACACTTATACACTGCTGTACGGCTTGGGTTTTTTCCCATTTAATAATATATCCTGGACATTTTCCCACTGAAGCACATATATATTTGCTTTATTCTCTTTTAATAACTGGAATAGTATCTCACTGTTTGGAAGCTCCATAATTTTTGGACCACTAAATAGATTTTAAGAAACTTTTCAGGTTTTTCATTATAAACAGTGCTGAAATGAGCACAATTCATACATCAAGTATTTAAGTGCCTGCTACATGCTAGCCCTGTATGAGATCCTAGTAACAAAGAGGTGAGCTAGACCAGCAGTCCACAGCCTTTTTGGCACCAGGGACCGGTGTCGTGGAAGGCGATTTTTCCACTGATGGCAGGGGGAATGGTTTCAGGATGAAGCTTTCCACCTCAGATCATCAGGCATTAATTAGATTCTCATAAGGAGCACACAACCTAGATTCCTTGAATGTGCAGTTCACAATAGAACTCATGCTCCTATGAGAATCTAATGTCACTGCTGATCTGACAAGAGGCAGAGCCCAGGCAGTAATGCTCGCTCACCTCCTGCCACGGCCCGAGGCTTGGGCACCCCTGAGCTAGACTAATGTGGTCCTTGTCCATATGGAGCTTATATATTTGTAGGTTTACATTAACTATATTCATATTATAATTTCAAGCAGTGGAAATGTTAGGCCCTATGGTATAGGTATATGTCATTTTTATATATATTGATGGCTTAACAGCCAAAAATACTGCACTAATGCTTACATTCCATTATCATTACAATAGCTCTTTAATGAAATTTAAAATGTGTGTCTAAGCCACTCCTAAATTAACTATGGCATTCAATGACCTGAAATCAAATGGAATATCCTAAGAAGAACTCAAAACTATGTTAAGAGGTTTTTTTGTTTTGGGGGATATGAGGGGACACTTTTTTTTTTTTTTTGAGACAGGGTCTTGATATGTTGCCCAGGTTGGTCTCAAACTCCTGGGCTCAAGCGATTCACCCACCTTAGACTCCCAAGGTGGTGGGATTACAGGTATGAGCCACTGCTCTCTCTTGGCCTGAGAGAGCATTTTTCATTCCTGAAATGAACGTGACAGCAGCTTCCCTGGGACACTGTTTCCTTTGCTAGTGGTCTGGTTGATGTAATGTGACCACCTGATTTTGATTTGGCACGTGTCCCCACTCTTGCCTCTAGGGCCTCCCCTGGTCATGGAAGAAAGAACATCTTCCTGGATAGAGGAGTGTTGTTCTCTTAACATTTTGTATTATGGAAATTATCAACACATGGCTAATCTCATTTCATCCACTCCCAAGTTTTTTTTTTATTATTTGTGTTATGGAAATTTTTTCAATAATGATTTTTCTTCTCTTCCAAAGGGAAGCCGTTTTCAAATTCATTTCAGGAATCAAAAATGCTCACTCATACTCTGTCCCTGGCAATCACTTCAATTAAACTCTTAAAAATATAGAACAGGCAACCATCACATACATTTTGTCTTAATAAGTTTCCTTTATGGATTCAGATAATGCTTCAGTTTTGGATACTGGCCTTAATATAATAAGAACCAGTAAACTTTCTTCCTCTATGCAAGTATACAACTATAAAAAAGAATGGTGAAATACATATATAATTTTTGAGAATGATTTCAGCTACCTTAGGAGATTTCATTTTATCACAAATCCCAAGACTTTACATCTTTTTGCAACATGGTATATTTTGTTTTTGCAATAGGCATGGAGTGAAAAAAAGACAAACGGGGTGTAATGGGCATTTTCATGTGTCTAGAACAAGAGTCTTCAACATAGGTTGCATATTAGAATCATCTGGAGAGCTTTTTAAAACTTCTGATGTCCAGGCCATATTCCATTTCAATTAATTCAGAATCTCTGGGGTAAGACCTAGGCATCAGCTTTTTTTTTTTCTTTTTTTGAGACGGAGTCTCGCTCTGTCGCCAGGCTGGAGTGCAGTGGTGCGGTTTCGGCTCACTGCAACCTCTGCCTGCTGGGTTCAAGCGATTCTCCTGCCTCAGCCTCTTGAGTAGCTGGGGCTACAGGTGTGGGCCAACCATGCCTGGCTAATTTTTTGTATTTTTAGTAGAGATGGGGTTTCACCATGTTGGGCAGGATAGTCTTGATCTCCTGACCTCGTGATCTGCCCGCCTCGGCCTCCCAAACCAGCAGCTTTTTAAAGACAGGTGATTCCTGGCCTGGCATGGTGGCTCACACCTGTAATCCCAGCACTTTGGGAAGCCAAGATACGAGGATTGCTTGAGCCCAGGAGTTCAAGACCTGCCTGAGCCATAAAGTGAGACCCCGTCTCTACAAAAATAAAAAAGGTGTAGGGACATGTGCCTGTAGTCCCAGCTACTGGGAAGGCTGAGGCAGGAAGATTGTTTGAGCCCAGGAGATTGAGGATGCAGTGAGCCATGATTGTGCAATGATTGTGCAACTGCGCTCCACCCTGGGCAAATGAGACCCTGTCTCAAAAACAAAACAAAACAAAACAACCAATGAGAGATTCTTATGTGCAGCCAAGTTCTAGAATGAATGATCTTGCTACATAAAATGCGATCTTAGAGCTTAGAAATGCAGAATCTCAGGCCATGAAGACCTACTTAATTAGAATTTGTATTTTAACAAATTCCAAGGTCATCCTCTGTACAGTGAATTTTGAGAGTCACTAATTTTGATGCAAGGGTCAGCAAAAATGTTCTGTAAAGGGCCAATGAATATCTTAGGCTTTGTGGGCTATAAAGTCTCTGTTACAACTTCACAACTCTGCCAGTATAATGTGAAGGACATAGACAATATGTAAATGAATAAACGTGGGTGGGTTCCAATTAATATTAATTTATAAAGAAAAGTAGTCTGCCAACCCTTTATCCTGGCATATAGGCATATTTAGAAACAATTCATTTTAGGCGATCATTAAAAAGTCAGGAAACAACAAGTGCTGGAGAGGATGTGGAGAAATAGGAACACTTTTACACTGTTGGTGGGACTGTAAACTAGTTCAACCATTGTGGAAGTCAGTGTGGCGATTCCTCAGGGATCTGGAACTGGAAATACCATTTGACCCAGCCATCCGATTACTGGGTATATATCCAAAGGATTATAAATCATGCTGCTATAAAGACACATGTACATGTATGTTTATTGTGGCACTATTCACAATAGCAAAGACTTGGAACCAAGCCAAATGTCCAACAATGATAGACTGGATTAAGGAAATGTGGCACATATACACCATGGAATACTATGCAGCCATAAAAAATGATGAGTTCGTGTCCTTTGCAGGGACACGGATGAAGCTGGAAACCATCGTTCTCAGCAAACTATTGCAAGGACAAAAAACCAAACACTGCATGTTCTCACTCATAGGTGGGAATTGAACAATGAGAACACATGGACACAGGAAGGGGAATATCACACACTGGGGCCTATTGTGGGGTGGGGGGAGGGGGGAGGGATAGCATTAGGAGATATACCTAATGTAAATGATGAGTTAATGGGTGCAGCACACCAACATGGCACATGTATACATATGTAACTAATCTGCACGTTGTGCACATGTACCCTAAAACTTAAAGTACAATTTAAAAATAGAAACAATTCATTTTAACAATAATACAATTAATAACTTTAGAGAACAAAAAGTTTCCATGAGAAATAATATGAATTAAGTGGACTATCTTTAGTTTTACCTAAAATTAGAAATACATTGAGAAATGGGGCATAGTAAGAGATAAATAATTCTACTTCTTTTTATATTTAACTACTGACCACAAGTTCAAAAGCAGATAATTTTGGTGAATGTTAGCGAATCCTGATTGTTCTCACTTATACAGCTAACAGAAAAAAAAGAACAGTTCAGGAAATGTGTGTAAATATATATGCATGTATGAAAGGTAGGTGGTTTTTTACTAAAACTGAGTGATTAATAAATCTGTTAGAAATGAACACAAAATGCCTCTGTGGTAAACAAATTTTATAATGCAGAATTCTTTTTTTTTTTTTTTTTTGAGGCGGATTCTCGCTCGGTCACCCAGGTTGGAGTGCAGTGGTGCGATCTCAGCTCACTGAATGCTCCACCTCCCGGGTTCACGCCATTCTCCTGCCTCAGCCTCCCGAGTAGCTGGGACTACAGGTGCCCGCCACCACGCCCGACTAATTTTTTTGTATTTTTAGTAGAGACGGGATTTCACCATGTTAGCCAGGATGGTCTCGATCTCCTGACCTCGTGATCCGCCCGCCTCGGCCTCCCAAAGTGCTGGGATTACAGGCGTGAGCCACCGCACCTGGCCTATAATGCAGAATTCTTTGAAGAAACGTTAAAGGTATCACACCTAGTTTTAAGACTAATTTGTGTATGTGTCTTGTTTGGGCAGTTCTCATTGCCTCTGGAAGAGTATGTTCAGCTATGTCTTTAAGAATCATGGTATTTTATTTCATTTTTATCTTTTTTGAGATGGAGTCTCGCTCTTGTCACCCAGGCTAGAGTGCAGTGGTGTGATCTCGGCTCACTGCAACCTCCACCTCCCAGGTTTAAGTAATTCTCCCGCCTCAGCCTCCCAAGTAGCTGGGATTACAGGCACCCGCCACCACGCCCAGCTAATTTTTTTATTTTTAGTAGAGATGGAGTTTCACCATGTTGGCCAGGCTGATCTTGAACTCCTGACCTCAGGTGATCCGCCTGCCTTGGCCTCCCAAAGTGCTGGGATTACAGGTGTGAGCCACCATGATCGGCCAATATTATATTTTAAATATACCCAATGGTGTGCTGGTAAATGCTTAACAAGTGGCTTGCCAAAAAAGTATGCATTTTATATAGGCACATACATTATTAAATTTTACTGATATAAAGGATGTGCAGCACACAGTTTACAAATATACAACCATCTTCACTGTAAATTCTATATAGCCAATTTATTCTCACAGAATGTTTTCACTGCTGTTTGTCAAACTTCTGTGTCCATAACCAACTATGGTTGCAGTTCTACCAAGATTTGACAGAATCAGACTACAAATAAATGGCTGCATACTATATGATTCAGCAAAGAAGTCACATATCATGAATGAGCAAGTGCAGTGTTACCATGAATGTTGGTTGATATTTTTGCTTATATTAATAAGATGAAAATGAAACAATAAAAATACATGGCAGAACTTCACTCTGTCAATGACATAAGTGACTTATACTATGACACACTTTGATTTGTAGCATTTGCTGATTTTTTTTGTTGTTGTTGTTACAGATACTTCTACCATGGCCAATTTAAGCTACAACATGATGTCACTGAACGTGGAGTTGGGAAGAGGTGGCAGTGGCACACCATTATGTAGTATTTCCATAATCTCAAGAGCATAGGTGAGGGGAAATAGACTAAAACATTAGGAAGTCTTCAGTGTTGAGCACTGAATGCTTGTTTTTAATGTCAGTTAATTTTAAGTATATATATATATATATATATATATATATATATATATATATACACGCACACACACACACACATATTTTGAGACAAGGTCTCATTCTGTTGCCCAGATTGGAGTGTAATGGTGCAATCATGACAGCCTCAACCTCCTGGGTTCAGTCAATCCTCCCACCTCAGCCTCCTGAGTAGCTGGGACTACAGGTGCACGTCACCATGCCCGGCTAATTTTTGTATTTTTTTTGTAGAGACAGGGTTTCACCATGTTTGCCCTGGCTGGTCTCGAACTCCAGAGCTCAAGCAATCTGCCTACCTTGGCCTCCCAAAGTGCTGGCATTACAGGTGTGAACTACAGCACACGGGCCAGGATAATTTAATTTTTTAAATTGCTATGTTTAACAACTAGATTACAGAACTCCTCAAAATTTAACAACTGGCTTTTGGCTCCAGCATGGCAAATACAGAAATATTTTATTCCTTTATTTCCCAAAGCTTTCCAAACTACTATCTTAAAAATATGGTTTACTCTGGATAGAACAGGAAACATTTAGCACTTACCAAGAAGAGAAGGCAGTGGAGGCAATGTAGGTAACTTAATAAGCCCCAAAAGTTTACCTCCAATGATGGCACAATAGAATAGGATTATAATTCCAAATAGGTTTCCTCCAGGAAGACATTCACTGCCAGTAATTGACCAAACTACAGCCCACAGAAGAACAATGATGGTAACTGAAATAAACCAGGAATACTAGTTACTATCAATAAGTTGTCACATGGAGGTTTTGACAAAATCTAAAATAATTTGTAAAAATAAATACTGAATGAAAATGCAAATATTTATAATCATGTTTAATCTGTAAAGAGTATCAGTAAGATGAACAACTGGGTAACTGCCAACATCTTAAGAAATCGGATATTACCAGTACTTTTGAATCTGCCTATGTGCCCCTCCCCATCCATCTCCCTTTATACTGCCAGAAGGAACCATTATTTTGACTTTCTTCACCATTCACTTTTTTCTTTATAATTTTAACACAAATTTAGTTCTGTCTTGAATTAAACATTATTGTTACTTTTTTTATAGTCAATATTTGTTTAGAATTACCTACTAAGGTACCTTTTTTGAAATCATCATTCATTATGGCATCTCAAACTTTTCTTTCTTTTTGTTTTGAAACAGGGTCTCCCTCTGTAGCCCAGGCTGGAGTGCAGTAGCACAATCATGGCTCACTACAGCCTCAACCTCCCAGGCTCAAGTGATCATCCTGCCTCAGCCTCTCACGTAGCTGGGACTACAGGTGTGCACCACCATGCCTGGCTAATTTCTTAAAAATTTTTTAGTGGAGACAGGGTTTCATCTTGTTACCCAGGCTGGTCTTGAAGTCTTGAGCTCAAGTGATCCTCCTGTCTCAGCCTTCCAAAGTGCTGGGATTACTGGTGTGAACCTCCTCATCCAGCCTCAAATTTTTCATCTGGGACAATTATCCTGCTGCCTAAAGCATTTCCTTTAGGAAAACCATTTCTATAAGAATGTGAAATAGGCCAGGCATGGTGGTTTATGCCTGTCCCATCACTTTAGGAGGTCAAGGCAGGAGGATTGCTTGAGCTCAGGAGTTCGAAACCAGCCTGAGCAACATAGTGAGACCTTGTCTCTACTAAATATAAAATATAAAAATTATCTGGGTATGGTGGTGGGCATCTGTAATCCCAGCTACTCGGGACGCTGAGGCAGGAGGATCCCTTGAGCCCAGAAGTTTGAGGATGCAGTGAGCTACGATTGCACCACTGCACTCCAGCCTGTGTTACACAGCGATACCCTGCCAAAAAAAAAGTGAAATGTTTCCATTTGAAAACTTGTGTTTTACAAAACTGTGCACTAAAAATTGAAAAGTTTATGGGAAAAAGAGAGTTGGGGCAGACCACTCAAAACTGGTGACCAAAGCACTAAGAAAAACCAAAACAATCCTAATAAGAGTCTCAGCACAGATGAATCTACACACTGACATTTGTGTCCCACACAGGCAGTCTGTTCTTTACAGACTTAAACCTGGCCTCACATTTCCTACTTCACGATGGAAATTCTTGAGGGCATTTTCTTTAAACAGAGAGCAGTTCCATCAAAATCTGATCCATATTTTAGCCCTCTGCCTCAATACAATAAATTTCAACAAAAGGAAAAGCGTTGGCAGCTTCTTTACCTCAGCTTATACTCTCAGCCGCTTCATCCACGTGTTTTATTAGATAGCTTAATGTAGAATGTTTGAGTCCTTGAAGCCCCTAAACCAGCTACTAATTGCATGAAAAGTCAGCACTTCCACAGAGATTTCATCCTTTAAAAGGTCCTCATGCAGGGAAGGCTTTATCTTTAATTGTAAGAAAGCATATATTTGGTCTTTTCTTCCCCAGTTCACTTTGCCTTCACTTGCTATTGCTTGACGATACAAAATATTATGGGCCAGGAAAAATTATACACAAAACTGCAAATTCCATACACTCTAACAAAATTCTATTTACCATTGCATATGAGCTAATTCATGACATAGAAACACTCTGTATCACAGCATGCTGTATTTCTCAGGAGAATCTGTTAAAGTAAATTCTTAGTTATATCATCTGGAATTATCTTTATTCTCATTCTTAAAAGATAGTTTTTCTAGGTATACCTCAGTTTTATGTTAAATTCTAGGTAGAGTGTTATTGTTTCTCCATTCCTTCAAAATACTATTCCTTGGTTTTCTGGTTTTGAAGAGCCTGATTTCAGCTTTTTAAAGGAATTCTTTTTCCTTGTTTTCAACATCTTCTCTTTTTCTTTGGTTTTCCTTTCAGTATGATGTGTTTAGGTGTGACTTCCTTTTGTTTTGCTTAAGATTTATGTTTTTTTAAAAAAATCAGTTCTGGAAAATTCTTAGCCTTTATTTCTTCAAAGATTTCCTCTTCCCCATTCTCTTTTTCCATGTTGCTATCCCTAGTTTTCGTATCTTTCATCTTTGTGTGTACTGCATTCTAGATAATCTCTTCACATTTATTTGCCAGTTCACCATTTTTTTCACTTAATCTGCTGCCTAATTTGTCCAGTGAGTTTTTAATTTCAATTACTATCCTATATCTTTCATTTCTAGAAGTTCAAGTTGGTTCTTCTTCAAATCTATTCATTTTTAAAAGTTACTTGTTTTGTACTCATGTTTTCTAATTCTTAACTTCTTTATATATATAAATGTCTTATATTCTGTTTTCTGATAATGTACATTTTTGAAATCTGTTTTTTTGTTTCCTTTTGCATGTTGTGTGTTTTTTTTTTTTTTTTTAGTTTTTTTGCAATAGTGAGCTCTCCCTTGGAACTTTGTCTAGTTTGTTTTTTGCAATAGCGAGCTCTCCCTTGGAACTTTGTCTAAAACTAAACTTTTTAGTTTGTCTTTTGCAACAGTGAGCTCTCCCTTGGAACTTTGTCCAACTTTGTTGAAGCCTTATGTTGAATGAGTTTTCCCAGATGGGAATGAATTTACTTCTACCATGTACTTAAAAGCTTCCCATCCAAGACCATCTGAAAATGTTTTTTGAAAATAGATACATTTTCAAATTGAATTTTTTCTGTGAAATTGGAGACAAATCAGGATGAAGTTAAACATTTTTATTGGAGACTCCACACCTGCCCCAGCCAGCAACTACAGTTGAGACAGGTTTAGTCAGGGGCCCCATCTGCAGAACAGATTTACCTCAAATTTGGCATCACACTGGGTTTCAACTTTATATGGGTGAAGGAGAATGCTTTTTCCTGTTAGACTTCTCCCAACCTGGGCAGGCTCTAGCTTAGCCTCCTGTGCTCACAGCGCTCTCAAAATCAATCTCAAATTCCCTGAGGTGGATCTAGAACTAGAAATACCATTTGACCCAGCCATTCCATTACTGGTATATACCCAAAGGATTATAAAACATGCTGCTGTAAAGACACATGCACACGTACGTTTATTGAGGCACTATTCACAATAGCAAAGACGTGGAACCAAGCCAAATGTCCAACAATGATAGACTGGATTAAGAAAATGTGGCACATATACACCATGGAATACTATGCAGTCATAAAAAATGATGAGTTCATGTCCTTTGTAGGGACATGGATGAAGCTGGAAACCATCATTCTCAGCAAACTATTGCAAGGACAAAAAACCAAACACCGCATATTCTCACTCATAGGTGGGAATTGAACAATGAGAACACATGGACACAGGAAGGGGAACATCACACACCGGGGCCTGTTGTGGGGTGGGGGTAGGAGGGAGGGATAGCATTAGGAGATATACCTAATGTTAAATGACGAGTTAATGGGTGCTGCACACCAACATGGCACATGTATACGTATGTAACAAACCTGGACGTCGTGCACATGTACCCTAAAACTTAAAGTATAATAATAATTAAAAAAAAAGTTCCCTGAGGTTTGGTAGAAACCTCCAGGGTGGGGCCACCTTGAGTGCTTACTGACCTCTGCTACTTACACTTTGGTTTTGGTGTCTGATGATTCCCTGTTTTCTTGACAGATCATTTCAAAAGACTTAAAATATTTTTTCAGATGATGTCCTTGGTTTGTGACAAGATTGTTCATTGAGTCTCATCTACCATACTGCTAGAGACTGAATTCAATGTCCCTTTTTCTAAACCCTCACAGAATTGTTCCAGATTTTCTAGGCTTATGATACTACTGCAGTGGAATACCTAAGGGACTTCCAGTATTTTCCAATTAGCTACAAGGGTTGAAATTTCTATGCGATATCAGAGGTAGAATGGGAAAGCAGGATTTGCCAGCTATTATACCAAATTATACTTTATCATAGCATAAACCCAAGCTAATATTAAATTCAGCAAGGTAGAATTAAGTGTTTTCTCTTTTCGGCTGGGTGCAGTGGCTCACACCTGTAATCCCAGCGCTTTGGGAGACGCCGAGGCAGGCAGATCATGAGGTCAGGAGTTCGAGACCAGCCTGACCAACATGGTGAAACCCCGTCTCTACTAAATACAAAAATTAGCCAGGCATGGTGGCATGTGCCTGTAATCCCAGCTATTCAGGAGGCTGAGGAAGGAGAATTGCTTGAACCCAGGAGGTGGAGCTTGCAGTGAGCCGAGATCGAGCCGTTGCACTCCAGCCTGGGCAACAGAGTGAGACTCCATCTCAAAAAAAAAAAAAAAGGAGATTTTTCTACTTCAAGACTATTAAAAAAATCTCTCCCTGTGCTTTACTTGAAACACGGTTGTAAATACATAGCAAATGGTATGTCTATAAGGTTTCTCTAAATCATGTTTAAATCAGTTAACAATTTACTTCTCATTTACGATTATGGAAAACCACAAATTTTCACATGTAAGATTTACTTTTTTTATTTTTATTTTTTGAGACAGTTTCACTCTTGTCACCCAGGCTGCAGTGCAATGGCACGATCTCAACCTCCGCCTCCCAGGTTCAAGTGATTCTCCTGTCTCAGCCTCCTAAGTAGCTGCAATTACAGGCACCCACCACCATGCATAGCTAATTTTTTGTATTTTTAGTGGAGATGAGGTTTCACTATGTTGGCCAGGCTGGTCTTGAACTCCTGACCTCGTGATCCACCTGCCTTGGCCTCCCAAAGTGCTGGGATTACAGGTGTGAGCCACTGTGCCCAGCCTACTTTTTAAGAAGAATACTGATATATACTGCATAGGCACAGGAAAAAATATAGGACAAAAGTCGTCTTGTAAACCTCTGGAACAGAAGAACAGAAAAATAAGCGATGAGATGTTTATCTACCATGAACCTCATTTTTCAGGCTGCTTTATGAACGATTATACATTTTTTAAAAATGTGTCCCAAAATTACATTATTCATTTTTACTCTTTCCTTATGTCAGTCCATATCTGTTTCATTGTAAACATTTTAACTATAAGTAGGCCATATTTTGAATAATAAAAGTTTAAAAAAATAATGAAAAGAACAGAAAAGGTATTCAATTATCTGTGATCTTATCAGCTAGTGTATATTTTTGGATTCTGGTTTTCTGTACATGTTCTAAGTTTGAGATTTTCTTCCATGCTTAGTTAAGTAAACTGACTTGGTTTCATTAAAAACACATCTAGAGCCTAAAGTATAGTATATTATGCTTGTCTTTCATTGTCCCAGATGATAATGGTAAACATGTCTTTCAGAGCCCACAAAGTATAACTATGGAATTGAGTCTCATTTTTCAGTAAACATATGTGGGCATCCATGTATTTACTTCAATGATGCTATTATTCCTGAACACAATTTTTGAAATTGTCTTTAAATTTTCTTTAAAAGGCAAATTTAGTAAGACATAAAACTATGAAACTATTAGAAAAAAAAACATAAATAAAAAGCTCCATGACACTGGTCTGAGCAATAACTTTTTGGATATGACTCCAAAAATATAGGCAACAAAAGCAAAAACAGACAAACCAGATTACACCAAACTAAAAAGCTTTTGCACAGTAAACAATCCACGGAGTGAAGAGACAACCTACAGAATGGGAGAGAGCAGTTGCAAACTATGTACCTGGCAAGGAGTTAATGTCCAGAATATAAAAGGAACTCAAAAAACTCAATAGCAGGAAAACAAATAATCCAATTTAAAATGGGCAAAGGACCTGAATTTTTCAAAAGAAGACATACAAATGGCCAACAGGTATAGGAAAAAATGTTCAACATTTCACCCCATGCCTGTCAGGATGGCTATTATCAAAAAGACAAAAGATAACAAGGGGTTGGCAAGGATGTAGAGAAAAGGTAACTCTGTGCACTATTGGTGGGAATGTAAATTAATACCACTATTATGGAAAATGGTATGGAGAGTCCTCAAAAAAGTAAAAATAGTGCTACCATATGATCCTGCAATCCCATTACTGGGTATGTATCCAAAGGAAATGAAATTGGTATGTTGAAGAGATTTCTGCACTCCCATGTTTATTGCAGTACTATTCACAATAGCCAAGATATGGAATCAACCCTAAGTGTCCAACAATGAATGACTGGATGAAGAAAATATGTGTATATACACAATGATATGCTTTTCAGCCATAAAAAAGAATGAAATCCTGTCATTTGCAACAACATGGATGAACCTGGAGGACATTATGCTAAGTGAAGTAAGCCAGGCACAGAAAGACAAATACTGCATGTTCTCACTCATATGTAGAATCTAAAACAGTTGTTCATATGGAAATAGTAAATAGAATGGTGATTACCAGGGACTGGGGAGGGGAGGAGCTTGGGGTTATGGGGAGAGAGTGGTCAACAGGTACAAAGTGATAATTAGATAGGAAGAGTAGTTTGTTCTGTACCACAGCAACGTGACTATAGTCAGGAATAAGGTATTGTATACCTCAAAACAGAAGATTTTCTATGTTCTCACCACAAAGAAACGATAAATGCTTCATGTGTTAGATATGCTAATTAACTAGATTTGATCATTATACAATATATACATGTATTGAAACATCATATTGTACCCCACAAATATGTACAAATATGTGTCAAAAATAAAAATAAATAAATAATGCTGATGAATGGATGTTTATGTTTTTGAACAATTCTTTTTATATTTTGATGTTAAAATTATCTTTATCTTTTGAAAATATGATTTATAAAAGTGAAAAATTGTGGATAGATTCCAGGCATTTAAAAGTTGGCTGGTTAAAACTAGTTCTGCCAGATGCAGTGGTATACATCGGTAACAAGCTACTTGGGAAGCTGAGGTGGGAGGATCCCTTGAGCCCAGGAGTTCAAGACAAGCCTGGGCAACATAACAAGATCCTGTCTCCAGGAAAAAAAAGGTTGGGTGGGGGAGGTGAAAGTGGCAGGAAGACCATGACCAATGCCTTGACATGTAATTTTCTCTAGACTTTAAATATGAAGATCCATGAAAAAAAAAATGTACACACACACACACACACACACACACACACACACATATAACTCAAGTATATTGGGTGATATATATTGGGTTGTTGGTCACAGGATACAAAATTTCAGTTAGACAGGAGGAATAAGTTTAAGAGGTCTATTGAACAACATGAAGACTATAGTTAATAAATATATTGTATTCTTGAAAAATGCTAAGAGTGAATGTATTGTGTTCTCACCACAAAAAATGACAGCTATGTGAGGTAATACATATGTTAATTAGCTAAAATTAGTCATTCCAGTATGTATACATACTTCAAAACATCATGTTGCACATGGTAAATACATACAATTTTATCTATCAATGTAAAAAATAAAATAAATTTTAACTCTCAATAAAAGAATACTGTCTTCTTAAAAAAACCTAATTTGCCTTTATAGATAATTTTCAAATCTCTTCTTTTTTCTACTTTATCACATATTCCCCCAGCATACACAGCACAGACACACATATGCACACAATTCATTTCTGAAGAAAAATAGGGCATAAATGAATCTGAACTTCCATATATTTATCAAATTGATAGCAGAATAACCTTTGGCTTCCTTCAAAGACCAAATCCATTCCTGAAAGACAAATATATACAAGCCTAAAAATTTTCAAAATAGTGCTGAGATAAACTCCCAAAGAAAAATCCCCCAAATGTCTTATGTAACAGCAACTCTACTAAAATAAGCTGAATTGCAAACCAATATTCTTACTTATAAAGTAATAGGATTCATCTGGAAGTATAAATGGGGCTGTGTTTGCTAAAATATTACTTGCATTACTTAACAGTAATAACAACAAACGTTTATGTAGTGTTTTAGACAGTCCTAAAGTAATCCTGTGAAATTACTCAGATATAGTAAAGGAAAAGGTCCTTGATCTGTGTTCCTTCCCCCTTCCCACAATGGTGGTGACCAGAGTGATCCTGAAAGCCAAGGTGAAGACAGTGGAGCCCTGTTAGTCTAGGTCCTTCCCTTGAACGTGTGGAGCAGAGCCACCCATGTGTGTGAATTGTTCACCAACTAGTTTTTACATGTGGGAGAAGTGAACTTCTTTTTGTCCTTTCAACCATATTATTTAGTAATCTGCCATTATAACAACTTCATCTTTTGCCGTCTCTTTCTGAATTCATCCTTACCATTTGTTATGACCCTGTCCAGTAAACCATGTGGAGGGCAAGCCAGCATTTGTCTCAGTCTTTGTACGTGATTTGCTTCAGTTGGTGTTTCTTGTAGCTTTTTTTCACTGCTTTTCAAAAGAATACTTCCTTCTGTTGGTTCATTTGCATCTATACCTTTGAGCTTCATAACTGTCTCCTCCTGTGTTTAAAGTAATTTTAAAAATCCTTAAAACTGTATATATTTTACACATATTTATAGGTACTGCATCATCACTTTACAAATCAAATTTCTATGACTAGCATCAAGGATAACACTTTGTAGAAAAAACACACAGCTTTATTACTAGCTAATCAGCTTGAAACAAGAATGATGCTAGGAGTATTTAGCACAGTCACTATTTTTAGTACAGGTTGAGTATCACTAATCTGGAAATCTAAAATCTGAAATGCTCCAAAATCTGAAACGTTTTGAGCACTGACATGACACACAAGTGAAAAATTCCACACCTAAAGTCACATGACAGGTAACAATCAAATGCAACTTTGTTTCATGTACAAATTATTTAAAATATTGTATAAAATTACCTTCGGATTACCTGTATAAATATGAAACATAAATAAATTTCCTGTTTAGACTTGGGTTCCATCTGCAAGATATCTCATTAGGTGCATGCAAATATTTAAAAAAAAAATCCAAGACACTTATGGTCCCAAGCATTTCAGATAAGGGATATTCAACCTGTATTATAAATGCTTGGGTCACATAACATTTTATTATGTTTTATAATACTGGGTTTTAAAACAAGCATATTTAAGATAAAATTCAGGGCAATAATTGGCACATATACCAAAGTGGTTTAGAAAAAGATAACTATCTGTAATGAAAACCACTTCACATTCATTAATCTACTTGAATTTAAACAATAAAAAGGAAGAAACCAAAACCATTCTAGAGATTAGGTCAGAGACACAAAGTGTTTCATAGGCTCTCCATTTTTCTAGTTACAGGTAGGGTCAGCTGGCAATGATGTTAGCTGGGAAAACTGGTAGTCACACCTGCCTTGGATTGTGTAAGTTTGGGGATAGGAGAATTGGTAAATGAGTGGTAGAATACGAAGAAAACACAATTCTATCACAGCTTAGATTTACCTGTGTTTCTTGATGCATGGAGGGCGTGTAATTCATTCCTGTGGATGGTTCTGAATCTTCATATGTAATTCTTTTATCTTCATCCTCCATTATTTATAATTAAGAAGATGACACAGGGAAGAGGAACGAGATCTGTTTTGAAAGAGTATAGATATAGAGCAGTAATTTGAAAGTCTTGTGATTTCAAAGACTTTGGATTGTACTTATTTTTTTCCCTAAAAATTCCAAATGGCTAAACTATTTGAAATTAGACTATTCTTAATTTTCAATGGCTGGTTTTTTTTTTTTTTTGCTTGATTCTAGTATATTATCATCATTCTTATCTACCTTTTTATTTTTCTTGAAAAAGCCTTTGTTGACCAATCACATTTTTATGATTTCTTTCCCATATTATTTTTTGAGTTAAACTTAAAAACAATCCAAGCAATATCAGTGTTAAACTGTCCTCTCTCATGGGCCAACTGGATGAAGCAGGAAGTCTCCAGGTAACTTTCCAATGTTGATATGAGGAATGAGTCACTAAAGGGAAATCTCTGGATTCCATCCTTTTCGGAGAATCTAGAGTCACTAACTCCTGCCTGGTTCTTATTTCTAAATTAAAGTTTAAAAATACACCACAATTGACTGAGTAGCCACAATGTCTCAGACACTATGATGAGTGCTATGGTAGTCACTTTTTAGTCATTGTGGGCAATTCAAAGATTACCAAAACATATTGTTTGTTTTCCATTGACTTATCATATACCAGGAAAAATAAATTTATACCAAATAACTAAGAAAACCTGTAAGACTACGGATTGGCTCAATAAACACTCACTTCAACACATTCTCCCTTGGCTTTCCATGCTATACAGGCTACAAGGCAAATACAGCACTCCAGTTCCTAGCCACTTTTGCAGGTAGAGGTGGCCATGTGTCACGGTTCTACATATGAGATTTAGGTGGGAGTTTTGGGGGAGGCCTTTAGAAGATAACACTTTGTACTTTTTGTCCTCTAACATTTCCCTTTCTCCTTCCTAGAATGTAGATACAGTGCCTGGAAGCGCAACAGACATCTTTCAAGCATGAGAATAAAAGCCCTCTACTTAGGATAGTAGATAAGTAAGATAGGAGAAGCTGGTTCCTTGACGACATCTTCCAGTTGCTCCATCAGCCTTGGACTGCCAAGCATTGGGGTAATTGTTTAAACCACTATTAATCAAGTTTTTTCTTCTTTTTTAACTAGTAAGGAAACTTACTCCTAATGCAACAAGTACAATGAGTATCTTGATAGAGGTACACACTACAAACTTGTGGTAGAATCAAAGAGAAAATTATGTAAGAGAAGGGAAAATCTAATTCAACACACATCAAAGTGCCTAATGTGTTCCAGGCACTATGCTAGACATAAAGACAAGGATGAATTAGACAGGACCCCTCCCTCAAGGAATCATTTTCTCTGTTCAATGAAGTGCCAAGAAATTTGCATTTAAAACTTCAAAGAACATCATAATCTTTTTACCACCACCACCCCCATTTTTCCTACTTACAAAACACATGGTAACCAGAGTCCCATCTCAAAAAAACCTTTAGTTTGTTTTTTATTATATATAATTTGTAATAAATATGTTTATATAATGATATATATGTATGTGTATGTATGTTTGTATATATAATTTTTTAAATTAAAAAACTTATTTCAAAATTTAGACTGATAATAAAAAAGTCACTTGATGAGAAAATGTTAGACTCAGAGAACACTTGTCTTAAAGGCATGGAGACATGAAAGCCAGTGGTGTGTGAGGGGAAACTGCTGGAGCTTGTGGCAAGAGGCTGAGAGTAATGCGAGATCAGGTTAAAGAGTTAGGATATCATATCTCAAACCACGGCACTTGGCCTTTACCTTCTGAAGTGAATGACCCCAAATATGGTAACTGACAAGATGGGCTGGGTTCGGATTTGGATAAGCCTGAGTTTGAAGTCCATCTATACCAAATTGCTTAACCTCTTTGTGATTAATTTCTTATTTATGAAATGGAGACAAGAATAGTTCTAACCATGCACAGCTGGCATTCAATAGTCTTCGTTATTGCTAACCATGCATATTCCTTCTTCCTGATTATCATAAGAAGAATCTTTAAGAATCATTTTGCTTTCCCTATTAAGCAAGAAAAAGTCACCTCAACCTTGAAGAATTTACTACTTAATCCCACTGATTTTATTTGGTCATGATTTTTCATCTGTTTTTGAGGCCCACTTCTTGATCAGGTGGATGTAACATTCATTTCTTCACCCTTCTCATTAGGAGAATTACATAGAAATTCTTTGGCAGTACCACTAGAATTACCTCTTTCATCAAATTCTCAAAATCAGCCCATTCTGCCACTTACAAAAACTATTTTTAAATAGTCATGAATTAGAAATTATTATTTTTAGTAGACAAAAACTATTGGTTAAAATGAAGCCTTTGCGAACAAATTTTATCAATGTTATTATGGGGTCCTTATAAATATAAACAATCACAACTTGGCATGTTATGCCATCTGTGGGAATTTATATAATTTTACATTCCAGAAAAGTTCCCTATTCTCCAATACTCTCAACCATAAATGCCAAAGTACTTATACATGATCAGAAAGGTACTGCAGAAATAAAGGGTAAAATGAAATACAAGTCTTTTAATAAGCCCGGTAAGAGATCTTACAACTAGTCAGCTGTATTTGTTTGCTCTCTGCTGTGTTTCCGTTTCTAAAAGACCATTTAAAATGCATGTCTCACTTCAGGAACCTACTTAAATTTAGGAAAATTTCAAAAATGTTAGCTTTACTTAAAGTGACCATGTTCATGGTATTTATTATTTGTAGTCATTGGGTCTTGAAATTACAAAAATGACCTTTGAAGGGCCATAAAAAATGTCATGAAATGCTTATTAGAAAGTTTATTCTCCTTACTCATAGAGAGGCTCTTAAGGACTCATGCAGAGCCCATTAACCCTTATTTTGTTTTGTTTGTTTGTTTGATTTTTGAGATGAAGTCTCCCTCTGTTGCCCAGGCTATAGTGCAGTGGCATGATCCCAGCTCACTGCAACCTCCGCCGCCTGGGTTCAAGAGACTCTCCTGCCTCAGCCTTCTGAGTAGCTGGGATTACAGGCGCCTGCCACCTCGCCTGGCTAATTTTTTGTATTTTTAGTAGAGATGGGTTTTCGCCATGTCAGCGAGGCTGGTCTCCAACTCCTGACCTCAGTGATCCACCCGCCTAGGCCTCCCAAAATGCTGGGATTACAGGCATGAGCCACCATGCCCGGCCCTTATTTCAAAAACAATTCTAATGACTTTGTTCCTTTGTTTTTCAAACCCTCAGAAGATTAGGTGTTAAATATTAAAATTCAGGAAGAGATTGCTGTGATAGAGGCAAATTGAGAGCAGCATTAGTGACTGATGACAGTGAAAGAGATGAAAAAGACAGCAATCTAAGAGTCATTTATAGTGGGGGCGACAGAGCAAGACTGTATAAAAAAAAAAAAAGAAAAAAGTTTTCTTAACCTTTTCTCCCCACTTGAAATAATTGTCCTTAACAGATCAAGAATATAAGCAGTTTGATATATGTACCTGTTAAGAAGGAGACAGAAAAAAAAATCCTTTAACAGCAGTTGCCTTTGGGAAGGGAAATGGAAGAGGAGTGGCTGGACTTTCTTTCTTATTTTCTACATTATTAAGATTTAATAGGATTTTCTTATGTAATTTGATATATATATATATTTGTTGTTGTTGTTGTTGTTGTTGTTTTGAGATGGATTCTCGCTCTGTCACCCAGGCTGGAGTGCAGTGGCATGATCTTGGCTCACTGCAACCTCTGCCTCCTCGGTTCAAGTGATTCTCCTACCTTGGCCTCCCGAGTAGCTAGGACTAGAGGCATGCACCACCATGCCTGGCTAATTTTTGTATTTTTTTTTTTTTTTTTTTTAGATGGAGTCTCACTCTGTCACCAGGCTGAAGTGCAATGGCACGATCTCGGCTCACTGCAACCTCCACCTCCCGGGTTCAAGTGATTCTCCTGCCTCAGCCTCCCGAGGGACTACAGGCACGTGCCACCATCCCTGGCTAATTTTTGTATTTTTAGTAGAGATGGGGTTTCACCATGTTGGCCAGGATGGTCTCGATCTCTTGACCTCATGATCCACCTGCCTCAGCCTCCCAAAGTGCTGGGATTACAGGTGTGAGCCACCACACCCAGCTAATTTTTGTATTTTTAATAGGGATGGGTTTCACTATGTTGGCCAGAATGGTCTCAAACTCCTGACCTCAAGTGATCCACTGGCCTTGGCCTCCTAAAGTGCTGGGATTAGAGATGTGAGCCACCCTGCCTGGCCCTAATTTTAAATACATTTAAAAATAATCTACTCAATTCCTAAAGCTTTAGAGAAAAGAAAATGGTACCACATTTCTTGGTAATATTTCTCATAGATACAGTCTGGTGATTTGATTTGAGGTAACTTAATAACACCTGCCACAATTTAAAATCATTTTTTGTAGTTGTGATTTTTCAAAGAAGATGAGTAACTGCCCAGAATCACCAATAGCAGTGGTTTTCAAAATTTTCAAGTCTGGTTTTCATGTTTTTTTTTTTTGTTTTTTTTTTTTGAGGTGGAGTTTCGCTCTTTTGCCCAGGCTGGAGTGCAGTGGCGAGATCTCAGCTCACTGCAACCTCCGCCTTCCGGTTTCAAGCTATTCTCCTGCCTCAGCCTCCCGAGTAGCTGGGATTAAAGGTGCCGGCCACCATGCCCAGCTAATTTTTCTATTTTTAGTAGAGACGGGGTTTCACCATGTTGGCCAGGCTGGTCTCAAACTCCTGACCTCATGATCTGCCCGCCTTGGCCTCCCAAAGTGCTGGGATTACAGGCGTGAGCCACCGCACCCGGCCCTGGTCTTCATATCTTTATGTCAAATATCTTTCATCAAATGAAACCTAATCCTTAACTCCTACAAATGGAACGACTAAGGTGGTGCTGCAGGAGCCCTGTCTACTCACCCCTGTTCTTTCTGGCAAGTGGAGCATACTTTGGAAACCATTTCTGTAAATATGTTTTCACATAGAGAGATATTTGTTAAATGTTCTCTTTTTCATATTATCTTACTAATCTAAATGTTTACAAGTACTTTCTGTAATATTCCAGAAGAAATAAAGGAACTATCAACTTGCAAATGTCCGTAGGCTCTCGGTCAAGTAAAATAGACTTACTGCTATCATTTCAGTTACTGCTAAAAGATATGGATAAAGACTTTTTATTCTTGCTATTTGCTGCCTGTGATTTGGATAGGCTGACATTTAAAGGAGTAATCTTATGGAGAATTTACATATATTGCTTGCTATGGCTTGAATGTTTGTGTCCCTCCAAAATTCAGATTTTGGAATGTAACTGCCAAGGTGATGGTATTAAGAGGGAGGTACTTTGGGGAAGTGATTAAGTCACCAGCACTCAACCCTCATGAATGGGACTAGTGCTCTTATAAAAGAGGTCAAAGGGAGCAGCCTAGTCCCTTTGGCTCTTTCCCTTCCACCATCTGAGAACACAGCATTAGTCTCTTCCTCCATGTGAAGAAGACATGGCAAGAAGGCACCATCTTGCAAGCAGAGATCAAGTGTGTAACAGACATCAAAACTAATTAGCACCTTGACCTAGGACTTCCCAGCCTCCAGAACTGTGAGAAATAAATTTGATTATTTATAAATTAATTAGTTTGTGGTATTTTGTTATAGTAACAAAAATGGACTAAGACATTGCTAGAGTACTCTGGGTTGTATTCACGCCTTTGAAAGAGCATCACTATGATTGTTCAATACTCTATAATGATAATAATAACAACAATCTCCTGCCTTTGTGTTCATCGATTCATGTGTTGAATGTATAGGTTCTCAGTCTCATATAGTATTTCTACATAGAACATACAGAAACATTCCAGTTTCTGTATTTGCTTATCAACACTGATCTAATGGTCATTTCCCAAAAGGAGCCCTACCCAGCAATGAGGAATTCAGATCAGGCTCAGAGTAGGGCTTAACACTTTCTTAGACAATTAATTACTAAAATGACTAACAGTGTTTCCCTGAATGAGAACTACCTTATCTGAAAGACTTAGGTGTGTCAAATACATGTGGCCAAGTTACCAAAGGAAAACAACCGCTATTTTATTTGGTTAATTGATTTAGTAATTTCATTGACTCATGAAGGAAAACACTACATAATGAGATAAGAATAAAAGGAAATTACCCCTACATAAGGGACCCAATACTTGCTTTCATCCTTTCTATTCTCTCTCCTCACCAAAGTGAAATATATTTACTAAAAGTTTAAAATATTATTTCTAGGCCCACTAAAATCAGAATCTACAGAGACCGAATCTACCCCAAGTGGGACAGACATGACTTGTGGCCTGTCTAAATGCCAAGTGTTCAGGTATGCCAGTGGGACCCTTCTCCCGCCCTAGGGATAAGTCATTATTGGTGTAAATCAATCTCTGTAACACCATTCCTCTTTGCCACTTATTGGCTAAGGAGTGAGCATGATTCATTTCTTGCCATTGGAATTTGTACGCAAGACTACTGGGGCATATTATGTAAGATTTTCCTTCTTAATAAAGACAGAGAGAGAGGAGGAAAATCCTCTCCTCTTTTTGTCTTTAAATGACCAGGTAAACAGGCAAGGGAAGTTGGGATTGTGGATGCGTTTCTTGGGACAATTCTAGCAGCCATCATTCACCCATGAAGAAAAGTCAAGATTAGCTGAACACAGAAAGCAACATAGAGCCCTGATATTACTGAGCTACTGAACAAACCCTGGACCCACCTACCTTCAAACATCTTCATGTATGAGCAAAGTACATCTGTATTTTTGAAGGGAGTTTTGGCTGAATATCCTGTTACTTGCAGCCAAAAGCATCCTAACCAATATAACAGGTGATTTTGTTGCAGAACCATCCCTGAGAAGCCCTGATGAACAGCAGTGATGAGGAACCTCTGTCTTATAAACTTTAGTTTCTATCTTTCTAGCTTCTTGTTACAGTGCAAAATCATCACAGACAATGAATGATCAGAACACTGCCTTTGTATTGAAATTTCTCAAAAATGTCCAGAAAATAACATTTTAGAAAGTTAAAAATTAGTGCCAAGGTTTTCACTGCCATTCTTTTAGTCAACAGAAATTATTTGGATTGTAAGATTATGTATTTCCCCTCCTCTACCCTGAAGTTAAATTGTAATATTTGAATACCGAATGAAGAAAAGTTGGACTTATAAACGTTTGGTTGTTTTCCAAATTTCCACTCATGAAACAAAACAACAACAATAAAATATCACTACTACTGCTGCCTGGAGTTTCATTTCTGCTTTTTCTACTTGAAGAAATTCAAAATCTAACTCAAATGTCACCTTCTCAGTATTTCCTAACTCCAACATTGACAAACTGTCTCCCTTGTTTTCCTCTCTGATGATTCATTCATTCATTCATTCAACAAACAAGAGCTATTAAGCTCTTGTTACGTCCCAGTCCTTGAGCTGAGGATTCAGAAGAGAACGGTCTTAAATAGTTCCTATATTCAGATCTTGTAATCTAGTTAGAGGATGATAAATGATTCCTAAGCAATCACAATGAAATATGGTTAAGTTTCAACTTTAGACACATAACAACCCCATCCCTTAACAAGTTTCATTTCCTTTTTTTTTTTTTTTTCTGAGATGGAGTCTTGCTCTGTCACCTAGGCTGGAGTGCAGTGGCACAATCTTGGCTCACTGCAACCTGTGCCTCCTGGGTTCAAGCGATTCTTCTGCCTCAGCCTCCGGAATAGCTGGAATTACGGGCGTGCACCACCATGCCCAGCTAATTTTTATATTTTTAGTAGAGATGGGGTTTCACCATGTTGGCTAGGCTGGTCTCGAACTCCTGACCTCAGGTGATATGCCCACCTCGGCCTCACAAAGCCTTAAAAGTTTCTCTGGTGTGCTAGGCACAAGAGTAACAAAGATGACTAAGATGCAGTCTGCCCTTTAAGGGATGGTCAGAGATTGATATGTGTTTACCAAAATCGTTTACTCTTCTGCCTGGGTCCATAGTACATTTCCAGTCTCCCTTGCAGGTCAGTGTGGCATGTGACTGAAGTCTGGTCAATGGCATGTGGACATAAATAGTATGTGATTTCCAGTCCGCACCCATAAGAAACAATCCTCATGCAATCCTCTAGTAGCTTTTCTTTTTCTGTCCGTTGCCTGGAAACTAAGGACTCCAAGGTCTTAGGGGATAGCAAAGCCATAATATAAAAGGAGTTTGGGTTCCTGAATAATTGAGTAGAAGGCCAACAGCTGAACACGTGAATGGACTTGACATGAACGAGAAATAAGCCTGAACTATGTTTAGTTACTGAGATGTTTTACTTTATCTCTTACAGCAGCCACTGCTGTCTTCAGTCAATAGCATATGATGATTCTTAGCACCTCGAGGATGCTAACCCAGTCCACAAAGGCAACACCCTCTGGTTAATCTGAGAACTAAAATAAAAGCAAGCAAGAAAACCCACGCCAACACCTTACAACAGTAAACAGACACGCGCCCGTCACCGGGTGTACAAACAGAAAAGGCTGGGCCCCTCGCTCGCGTCTCCGGTCCTGCAGGCCTACAGGGTACCCGCCGCTGGCGCTGGGTTTATTTTTACCCTTAGTGTCTCTGGGGCCTCTCACCTGGCAGTCTCCGGCGAAGTCGACCAGGCTCCGTCTGAACGATTAGGAAAGGGGCTGTGGGGGAGGCGGCGGAGCCCGGTCTAGCCACCGCCCTCTGGGGTTCCCGATTCGCGCATCTTCCCAGGCTGAGCCGGGAGGCTGCGTTGACTGCAGATAAACGGTCTCAGGGCGCGGCACCGCGTGTAGTCGGCCCCGCCTTTCGCACGAACCCGCTGGGCGACACCGCGCAGGGAGGTCCGACCCGTCGGCGCCGGTACAGGCTCCGGAGTAAGCATGGGTTGGTCCGGGGCCCGCAGCGGCAGCCCCGTGTGCCCTCCGCCGGGTTTCAGGTCCGGCGGCGCGGGTGCAGAGCCGCGTGCGATGCCGGGTGCGCGTGGCTTCCCCCGGAAAGGTGGCGCCAGGCCGACCATGGGCCCACGTCCCGGGGCCTCGGAGCGGCACCGCGCGGTCTTTCAGCTGCTTATCCTCCCTGGGCGGGTCCGCAGGCTTCTGAGGCCAGGACCAGCGAGCTCCCGGGAAAGCTTCCCGGAAAGCTTACCCAGAGAGCGCGGACCCAGGCGCCGAGTCTTCCCGGAGATGACGAGACACCGCGAGAGGAGCACAGCGCAGGCTCCTCGGGACTCCGCGGCGCAGGCCGGGCAGCCCATTGCTTGTTTTATCGTTCCCTAAACCAACCTCTAAGTTGTCTATCAGTCCTCCACCTTTTAGCTGTACCTCTTAGAAGTGTCTTCTCAGCTGCGGTGGGAAGATAGGATTCTTTCTTAAGGTGACCAATTAAATGGCCGGATAAAAGACTTGTTCTGCCCCCCTTTATCGCTTAACACCTGCCCTTCTTGTTGTATTTTAGATTTTTAACCCTTCTATCAGCAGTGTGATTCTATTTCATTTAATTCTCATTTCATGTTTGTGTCTTCCTTTTCTCTGTATTTCCTCTTGTGTGTGTTAAGACGCGCGCACCCCTTACCTGTTTTTCACTCCTGTAAGCAAGTGCCAATCTTAATCACCGCTTTTCAAGCAAGGGAGATTATCCTCAAATTTCTCCACCAGTCAGAAACCATTCATTCTTGTCTCTCAGGTCCTCTTTTGTGATGAACCTATTGGATAGGTTCCATCCAATACCCTTCTTCAGATCATCTGAAATGATTATTTTCCTAAACGGAACTCTTCCTCTCCTAAAACTTGTAAAAATTTCTAGTGACATTCAGCTTCCTCTTACCACAGGAATGACATATATTTTTCCTTTTAGTCATATGTACTTCATTAATATATCACCTGATTTGATTAACATGACTTTGGAGAACATTGAATTTTTTGGCTAGATTTTACTTCGTTTTTATTGCTGATAGTGTTTATAAAAATGTTTTATAGTTTATGGTCAGCTGTGAGAAAGACTAACTCAGATCATTTGTTAATGTTGGAGCCCATTTTGTAGAATTCGTTGTGCATTTATTTAAAATATATTTATTCATAGCTATACATATATTATACATGTATACCTGCTCACAGCATAAAGTATTTCATGACATACTTGTAAGAGTCAGTGTTCTATGAATTCACTAGAGAAGTTACAGCATTTTGATTATGATACACGAAAAGAAACCCAAGTCATTTAGCTTAACCCTTAATTTCATAAACCAGAAAACTAAAATCCAAGATAGATTGGGTGACTTGGTCTAGATCACAAACCAAAGTTAGCCATAATTCGGTAGTGTAATGCCCGGTCCAAAACCTCATAGATAATCTTATAATCAATGGACTCTTTCTGAATGCTAGTCAAAATGTCCTTTTGTGTGAATTTTAATGTACCGTCATCAACTGCATGATATTCTTCCCCATACACAAAGTGTTATCTTTTTATTGTCCATTTCAAAATTTTCCGTGTTAATATTAAAGTTCTAGGAAAAAAGGCTAAGAATAACTGCACATTTATTGAGTATCTCAGTGTGCATCATACCATTTGGTCATTTGAGGTTGCAACAAGTAAAAAACAAACATAAAACCCTTAAATTAAAATAAAAAACTTTGCCCTGACAATGTTACAGAATTAACATCCATAAATTTACTTTTCTTGAAAAATTTATTTTCTTTAATTTTGTTTGTTTCCTGTTACATAATTTATATTTAAATTTACATTTATTTATCCAGAGACTATGTCCAAATTTTATGTCCTCTTTTCTGTTATCCTGGAGTTTGGTGAAGAAATCTGTACTTAATTTAAAAAAGAAATCCTTCTGACTGACAATATTGTTAGCTAACTATATATTTCTTAGGCCCATGTCAAATATCATTGCTTATTTTAATAAAGACTGTTTAGTTAGACTAAGAAAATAGTAAATAATAAGGGATGGCATCCGTTAAGTATAAACACTGGATTATTTTTCATAACATAACAGGTCAACAATATCGTTTTGAGGCTGAACTCCTTTACTCCTTTTACTGTAAGCTATTGAAGCCAAACTCCTTCCTACCTTTGTTCATTTATGATGGTGTAAAATTTTAAAATTAGGATCTACATACAGAACAATGCAGAATTATATAAAAATATTTGAATATTGAAAAATAAAGTGGAAATTATTATTATTATTATTTAGGTACAGGGTCTTGCTCTGTCACCCTGGAGTGCAGTGGCATGATTACAGCTCACTGCAGCCTCAAACTCTTGGGCTCAAGTAATCCTCCTGCCTTAGCCTCTGTTAACCATGCTGGTCCTGAACTCCTGGCCGCAAGTGATCCTCCTGCCTTGGCCTCCCAAAGTGCAGGAATTATAGGCATGAGCTACCATGCCTAGTCCTGAAATTACTATCTTCTTCCTTAACCCCCACCCCCCCCAAAAAAAAAACAAAAACTTCCTTTTTTCTTCATATTTACATTTTAATTGTATATGCTGCAATGGCCTATTTGTATCACCCCAGAGTCATGTGTTGACATCCTAACCTGCAATATGATACATTAGGAGGTGGGGCCTTTGGGAGGTAATCAGGTCATAAGGGTAGTGCCCTCATGAACAGGATTAGTGTCCTTATAAAAAGATACATGAGAGCTTGCTTTTTTTCTCTGCTCTTGCTATGTGAGGATACAGCAAGAAGAGGACCATCTGCAAACCAGAAGTGGGCCCTAACCAGAAACTATATCTGCTGGCACCTTTATCTTGTACTTCCTAGCCTCCAGACTGAAAAATAAATGTTTGTTGTCTATGACACTCCATCTAGGGTAATTTGTTATAGCAGCCCAAAGTGACTAAGACAGATGCTAACAAATCGAGATTTATTTTAAAAACTATTCTCCCGCTATGAGTTCAATATTTGTATTTCTTTACAATGATTTCAGAAGAGATTACAAAGAGATTAATATACTTAAAGAATCAGACTCTTGCAAACAGTGACATCATTAAAAAGAGCTTATTTTCATTAACATGTGATTAACAGGAAGGAGATGATTGGTGAGTTTTCTTCGTAACCAGGTTCACTGTGGATAGGAAGGGCCTGCCTTCCTTCCCACCATGGAAATCCTAAAATCACAAGCTCCAGCCTCCATCAATGATGACAGGGTTACCAGTTACATAAGCAGACTGCAGTGATAAACACAAGGAGACAGAACAATTAACCAGGTTTGATACAGGCTGTATTTTCAAATTTTCCTGTGACTAGGATAACTAAACAATTTACTCTTGTCCTAACAGGAAACCTCACTTAAACACTTAATTCAGGGAAATCCAAATTAACATTTGGTTGACTTAGAACCGCTGAGTGTCCTGTGATCTGGAACTGAATGGCCTCTGGCTGGTGTCTAAGCACCTGTCACTGTTAGGTATTTGGTCTCAGAATCCCCAAATTAAGGAACAGTGATGTATAGCCATTCCCCAAATTAGGATATAGGCTAAAAGCACATTTTCATTTTGAAACTCAGAACTATTCAAAACTAGCTAAGTTTTATGCCACTAATAAACTTTTGAACATAAGTGTATCAGTCATAAAATGGTCATATTAATGACCACTTTTTAAAAAAAGACAGCATATATTTAGTTGATCAATTATAAGTGGATAATTCTAAGAGCTGAAGCACACTAAATGTGTTTTAAAAATTTACATGAATAATAACTATAATCCATTAAGCTATAAAAATATTCTATATTAGTTTCAGATATCCAAATCTTTATAAAACTAAGGAATTTAAAAAATAATTGCTGGTTTATTCCCATAAATTTTTCATTTTCTAAATAAGGCTGAAGTGATCTTTTTGGTAGAAGTTTAAAAATCTTTTAACTTAAAATGGATAATAAAGACTCAAAGAGTCTAAATTCATCTGAAGCCTGAAACAATGGAAGAGGAAGTAAGGATATCATAATGAATAGAGAAATTTTAAGAGTTCAATGTATAAAAGCTGATAATATACAGTAGGTGAACTAGGAAGTTATTAGTCACTTCACCAAAGAAATACCTCCAACTCCCCCAGGTTCTTTTAAAAGATAAGCTCTGTTACACATATGAACTCCTCTGGAAACCTCTAAAAAGCCAAAGGTACTTTTGTAGCACATTTCAAGCCACAACACTTCCAAATATCTTGTAACCTAAGCTCTGGCTAACTAAGGGTAATTTAGCTTATCAGCAGTACCCAAATCAAATGAGCTCTTCTGAAGATATGGATTCAGAGAAATCACATAGGCTCATGTGCTTCTTCATTAAACATTTGTCTATTAATTTCCCCAGCTATTAACAATTGTTGTTAATAGTTGGGAGAAGTTCTGAGAAGAAACTGCGCTGTCACGGAAACATTTCAATCCCTGTATTTGTCACATTCACCAACTATCTGGTGTGCACCAAGTTACTGGGAAGAGGAGCTATCAGTTATTCCCTCCTCGCTCCCGCCTAGTCCCCTTTCCTTCCCTCTTCTCACACATTACAGTTCCTTGTTCCTGTAGTATTCAGAGACATAAAACAGAGGAGGATGCTCTTGTGCTCTATACCTTATAAGCATCATTTTTGCTTTCATCTTAAGCCATTTAAAAGTAAACAATACCTATTAAGGAAAAAGCTGTTAAACAGATGCAAAGTGGAAGAGATTAAATTAGGAATTTCCATACATGATGACGAACAAGTAAGAATTTTTAAAAATATTTATTTATTTTGAGATGGAGTCTCACTCTGTCACCCAGGCTGGAGTGCAGTGGTGCAATCTCGGCTCACTGCAACCTCCGCCTCCCTGGTTCAAGCGATTCTCCTGCCTCAGCCTCCTGAGTAGCTGGGACTACAGGCGCCCGCCACCACGCTCAGCTATTTTCTGTTTTTAGTAGAGACGAGGTTTCACCATGTTGGTCAGGCTGGTCTCAAACTCCTGAACTCAGGTGATCCGCCTGCCTCGACCTCCCAAAGTGCTGGGATTACAGGCATGAGCCACCATGCCCGGCCACAAGTAAAAATTAATAGAGAAGAAAGAACCAGTGGAATTCTCCCAAACAAGTCACAAGTAAAACTAAAACACCACATGCGAATTCTGTGTCCACTGAACACAAATCTGCTTAATCCTCTCCCCATTTCACTTAAAGCTCTTATAATCCTGGAGGTTCAATTTTTTGACTTGCATTTAATCAGGGTTTCCTCAATTATAATTTTTGAAAGGAACTGTCTCTCAGAAAATTGAGCACTTTAACTTTTTTAGTCCCCCATTTTGTTTGCTACAAGATTTTATGTAAACCTGAATAAGGAAGAATTAGTGGCTCAGATCGAAGTGGTCTTTCTTTGAGCAAATTAAATGAGAACTTATCCCTATCTTATAAATGTAGCATCTTAGCACATATATGCCATAAACTCTCTAAAATGATATTATTTTGATGAGCAAATTGTGGCCAAATGTGATTGAGGGTAATGAGCTCCTTGGGAAGAATAGTGCTTACTTCATCAGAAGCCAAATACACGCAGAGCATGGCTATTTCTTCTGCAGTTGCGAATCTTCCCGTCTTTTGTCTCTTCAGGAAATCATTCCGTGCCTGTGACCAGAGACCATACCAGACATTAGTGATGGAAGCAGCTGTATGTGCTCACCTGCATCTTGTTCAAGGAGTTAAAGGCAAGAGAATCCACTGGCTTGCTGCCTTGATGAATAATCAACTAGGGTTATGGTGATTCTTTTGCCAAAGTTACTCAAATTGTTTGTGTTATACTAAAACCCACAGATATTGTGACACATCAGAAAGCTAATGTTAAAGGATGAGGGCATTATTTTTTCATCTTCGAAAGTTGTGGTAAAGTATACAGAATATAAAATTTACTATCTTAACCATTTTAAGTGTACAGTTCAATAGTGTTAGGTACATTCACACTGTTGTGCCACCATCACCACTGTCCATCTCCAGAACTCTTATTTTTATTATTATTATTTTTTCTTAGAGACAGAGTCTTGCTCTGTTGCCCAGGCTGGAGTGCAGTGTTGTGATCATAGCTCACTGTTGTACCTCAAACTCCTGGGCTCAAGCGATCCCCCAGCCTCAGCTTCCCAAGCAGAACTCTTTTCATCTTACAAAATGGAACCTCTCTACTCATTAAGCATTAACTACTCATTTCCCTCCTTCCAAGCCCCTGGCAACTACCATTTCACTTTCTGTCTCTATGAATTTGTCTGCTATAGGTATGGAAGAGGGCATTTATTAACCAAAGGTTTAAATACATTTTAAATGCTAGATGTACCTCTTCAGGATTTCCTCTGGCTTGTATTCTTTCTTGTAGAGATGGCGTATCAACTGTTCCTAAATCAAAGGGGGATATTCAGCTTGGTTACTCACTTAAACTGAAAAAGAAATCGATAACTAAACTTCCTTTCCATATGACAATCAGTGAGATTCTTCTCCTTGACTTAAAATGACAACTTTTCAGCTGCCTGCCTGAGGCCTCTTATTTAATAGGCTTATAATTTCTTCAATAACATTTCTATGATTTTAAAAACACAGACTATGATTCTTCGTGACACTATGTAGGGACTCTGGATGAATCACCCAGCATTCTCAAGGACATATATTTTAGTCACATTGCATTTATATGATGCTTTATGGATTTTAAATACATTTATGCATATGATCTCAGCTAATCCTCACAATAACCCTGAGATGTAGATAAAATCGTACAAGCACTTTGCCAGCTTAAGGAGCCAGTTTGCCTCAATGATCTCAAAACCATTATTTGCTGTCAAGTTCACTGTGGCATCTTTGGGGACAATCCCATGGCTACCATAGTCCTTGGTAATTCAGGTGGCGCTAAATTTTTCTTATCACCTTGCCTATTTTCATTGTTTCAAATGCCTACTTTTAACCACAGTTTCAAGTTTTTAATCAAAAATATAATTTAATTTAAAGTTATTTTACTTTAAAAAAGAAAAATAAGAACAACGCTAACATTTTAAAATTCCACTTAGTTTATGGTCTCCTAGAGCACGTTACCCAGACTTTTTTGTTAACGGACATAAACTGTTCATTCTCTTTAGAGGGCCCTTTTTTCAGACTAAAGAGTACTCTGGCAAATAATGTGATCTTTCTGAGGTTGTAACAAATGGTTTTACAGTCATACTTCACCCTTAGATCATGTTCCTGAGAGTGCCATAGATTTGATCTTTATTCAGAAAACATTTCTTAATTTTAGCATCATTTGCTATTTTTTTCTGATGAAGCTGGAAATCTTCAAAATCAGAAAGCCTGACTCTGTTTTGGAACCCCCTCTTTAGGTTGGTTATCTGTCTCTTGTCACATTTTACTATAAGCAGCCAGCACTTTCAAGACTCTGGGTAGAAATCACCTTAATTAGATCACCCAGTTCATTAGGAACATCTTCTACTTTCACACTACAGGCAACAGTGTTGATGTACTTTCTGAAACTGTATGACAAAGACACTCTTTTTTCTAATTTTCAATAATATTTTCCTCACTTTCCTCAATAGCCTCCTTAAAGTCCACAGTTTTACCAACAGTGTGCACCTCAAGCTTTCACTAACACTCTCTTCAGAATCCTTACAGCTTTAATAGCTTTCTCCCTCTGAGGTAAATGAACATCATATCTTACATATGACTGGTACTAATGGCTATTAAATAAGAACTGTAGAGCAAGCCCATGCCTTTAGAGTATTCCAGTGTCACTGGGTTCAGCTGTGTCCATGGCACAGACATACTATGCCAGGTTCTACACAAGTCTGGCTGGAGATTTGTGACTATACAACCATCAGCAGCATCTCAGACATACTCAGTCCTCCTCAAGTTTTTTTCTGTGATTGGTTCACTGAGTCACAGCTAGTTCCTTGTTCCAAAGAGTTTGATAACATATTTTCCAATCTTCTGATAAGTCCAGTCGCTGAAACAACCACATTTTCCAAATCATTTTACCATTTATTCCACTGGGTAAATGGCACCAAGAATAGCTAGACTCAAGTATCGCCAGGATGTACATTAAAACCCAATGAAATGACCTCTCATGCATTCTTCTTTTTCTTAGTGTTACCTACGTTTACATTTCTGTTCCAAGAAAAATAAAACAGAACATCTCAATCGCTGAAATTCTGTAGCTTGGGGGATGTTTAGTTTCCCCTCTTTAAGTCAGTGGGTTTCAACTGAAGATTCAATCAGAATCTCTTGTGGGTCTTTCTAAACGACACAATTCTCTCCATGAACTCCTTCCCTAAATTCTGGCATGCCCTTCAGGTTTGAAAGGTCCCCAGGTCATATTGAAATGTTTCCCTTTCACACACCACCCCCCATATCAATTGTGCACTACCAAGGGAAACCTTGATCCTGGATATGCAATAATTTCCTTTTAAAGAATATTATAATCCTTATTAGATACCTTAAGTTCCTTTTAGATTGGTAGAACCAGGTAAAATTACATATCAATTTAATAAACACATCTACGGTTATTGTGAAAATGAGACACACCCCTATAGTTATTAAGAAAAGGAAAGTTCTGCTTTTCTTCTTTGCTTTGTATGAGGGATCGGCACACCTTTCTTGGTAAAGAGGCAGACAAAAAATATTTATGGCTTTGAGAGTCATTTTATCTGTTGCAACTATTATACTAAACTCTGCCTTTGTAGCATGAAAACAGCCATAGGCAATAACACAAGCAAATTGGGTGTGGAAGTGTTTCAGTAAAACTTTGCTTACAAAACAGGTGGTGACCCAGATATGGCCCATTGGCCATTGTTTGCTGGCCCCCTTTTTATAGCATCAAGGAAGGTTAATGCCTCCTTTTTATTTATAGGCCACCCCAGTGGTTCAAATGATTTTAGTGGATCCTTGTGTTTTGGAAGACTCCCCTTACTTTTCCCTGCTGTCCTGTGAGCGTGGTCTATTTTCCTCCTTCCCTTGACATCTTTCCCCTGAAAAGGTCAACCCTGATCAGCTTCCCAACAGAAAGCCTGGCCAACTATGTCTCTTAGCCACTTGCTTCTGAATTGTCCAACACATGAGTAGCATTTAAGCCTTTTGCATCTGTGGCTCGTTCCCAGTGACTTAGGATCTCCATCTCAGCTTACAACTGTACTGTTATCTTAATAAGCCCAGCCCTCACCCCTTTTTTCTGAACTTTTCCCCAGAATACAATATAACATATGGTAAACAAACTTTTATAGATACATTTCACGGTGGCAAACACAGTGTCAGAAGGCCAAGTTCACAGCCCTGCTGTGCCTTACTCACCTGGGCACACACAGTTGCACCTGATGCCCTGCTGGATGAAATCTGCAGCCACAGATTTTGTGAGGCCAATCACGGCTGCCTTGGTTGTGCTGTACACACATCTGTTCACAACTCCTGAGGGTGGAGGAAAGGTTCAACAATTGAAGGAATAAAAAATGTATTTTCCTTCAGAAAGGTAACACAAATAAGTTTTCCCAGTAGCCATTTTCATGCTTTCTCCCACATTCCTCCCCTTTTAAAAAGATTGATATCAGATTTTTTTCCTTCAATAGAGTCAGTTTCTGGATCTAGGGAAATAATATCAGTATAGGCACAACTTAATGGAGACTTAATTGAAATGCTGAACTTACTTAACATTGGTAGTCTTAGTTTCTCATCATCAGTTGCCATAACTCTTAGGCAGATTCCAAAAGAAAATGAAGATTAATAACAAAACAAAACAATACAACAGGAGGCCTAGGCACTTCTTTACATTCCTCTCTTGTGTATGTTGAATATGTGTATCCTTGCAAAGAGAAGAAATGTTATCTCAGCAGTAACTATTTCATTTTAAACTCACAGATCCAACTATGCCAGATTGTGACATAATCCACATTTTGTACTGCTGTCCTTGTCCTTCAACTTGACTTCTCGCTGATGGCTCAGATCAACTGTCTTTGTGAAGCATTCCACAAACTCACAGGCAGTTATTTCCCTGTATTTTGACAGCGCTTTGTACAAACCTCTGTTATATATCATCACACTGGAGAAGATGATGTTTGCTGCCTTGCTCCTAGTTTTGGACTGTGAATTCTTTTATGGCCAGAGCACATACCGGTGCTCAATACACTATTTTAAATTAATTAAATGTTAAATGGTTCTTTCTCCCAGTTTGATGTTCATTTCCATGTCCATTAGAAAGAATAAAAGGGAGGGCAAAAATACTCCACATTTTAATTTAATTTTACCACTGGCTCACATCGAGAGCAAAAGATCTGTGGTTAAGGAACTTAATACCAATTTTGAAAAAAGCAGTTTTGAAATCATTTCAATACTTGAAATTATAATCTCTGCTATGCCTGTTCCCAAACGCAGAGCTCTTAATGATGTGTGTGTATGAGCATCGCAGTCCTCAGAAGGAGACAGACCCACCTTTGACGCTGGAAGCCACAGAAGACATGTTGATAATATTGCCAGATTTCTGAGCAAGCATCTGCCAAAACAAAACAAATACCAAAAAAAAAAAAAAAATCCACTTTGTGGGCTAAAATACTACCTTTTAAAAAGATTTGCATTTTCTTAGGGTTTGCAGAATGAATTTAATTACTGTATTAGCTAGTCACATGAAGCACTATTAAGCAGTCTTAACAGTGAACCCAAAACACCTCATCAACTATTGCTGGGAAATGATGGCAATGTGACTGCACTCACTGGCATTTCCCAGGGGGATTACCACCTTCCCATGGTACAAGAATGTCAGCAAGACTACAAATGAATGCTGACTTAAATGAAATGCGAATAAATGTTGTTATTGTGTGTTACTGATGTTGGGAAACTTACTCCATTCAACACATATTTTTTGAATACCTACTGAGGCCAGGTATTGTGCTAGGTCCAGGAGATTACTGCCTACAGGAGGCAACCAGTCTGGTTAGAGTGGCTGACATAATCCACATCCAGCCACAGCAGAGACCTCCACAGAGATCTAACAGCAGGGTGAGGGCAGAAAGGGAGCAATTCAGGCTGGGTGACTCTCAGAGGGGACCTCCTGAGAAGGAAGGATATGGGCTGAATTTTGAACACTAGAGTATTAGTCAGAAAAATAAAAGAAAAGGATGTTTTGAGGAGTGGGTACACAGGTATAAAGGTTCCATCGGGAACTGGGAGGAGGGGCTGGGTCTGGCTGGAATGCAGGGTGTGGAAGCAATGAGGCTGCAGAGGTCAACAAGGGCTGAATTTAGAACCTGGGTTTTACCCTGAAGGTGATGCAGTGACATTGAAGGGTTTAAAGCAGAGGAGAAGTGGCATGTTCAGACTTGGGGATTGCAAGGATTACTGTGGTGCCCAGAGACTAGTGGAAGCTGATGCAGGCTTCAGGAAAGAGTGATAAAGGTGGAGCTGCAGAAATGTCTATGGGTAGCTGAGGAGGAGAGGGCTGAGGCAGGATGGGCAGGACCTTGTAGATGGTTGCTGCAGGGATGGTGGGCCTCACCAATTTAGGGCAGTGTTTCCTAAGAACACCTTCTTCAGAATTCCCCCACTAAAGTGTGAATTTATTAAGATGAGGGTCTTTGGCTGTTTTGTCCTCCTAGACAGTGTACACAGTAGGCAGTCAATAAATGTTGATGAATCAGAATCTCCTGAGGTGCTACTTTAAAACACAGATTGCTGGGCCCTGTCCTATAGCTAAATAAATATATAATAAAGAAAATTGCTATGAATTTAAAAATGTTTTCAAACTTTACTAATTATAACATGTACATAGAAGTCTCAATAGGCAGTGTAAAGGGCCAGAGAAAAAAAATGACTTCTGTTGGGACGAGTTTCTTTAGCAGCTTTTAGAAAAAGAGGTGTAGGAAAGGAAAAAGTAAATAATTGAATGGATCCAGGATTGGTGTGGCCAAGATTATTGATTCCTTAGGATATTCTTCTGACTTTGTTCTGAGATTTAGCTACTAATTGCCCCTAAAAACAGAATCTAAACTAACCCGAAGGCACTATGCTGAATGGAGTAAGTGGATACAAGGAGAGGCTGACTGTAACCCAACCAAGCTAAGGAAGACAGCAGGGGAAAAAATAATGTTTAACTTAATTGTGTGTTTTATATAATAAAGAGGATCATAATGAAATGGGGTTCTCATAAAAAGTGTCAAGAATGTTGGTCAAGTGTAATGGTGTTGAAAAGTAAGCCTTAAAATTGTTCTTTCTTATCCAATTTAGCAAATAGCATTCCCCATTTAAAATACATATAGAATACATATACCCCAATTTAATACATAAAGATGGGTTATTATGTAGGTTCAATCTCTAGTCCTCTCTAGAAATGCAATATTATCTCAGGCAAAACCTTAGAATAAAACCACCTAAGAGACATTACATTAGTGCTGCCCCCTAACACTTGCACTATCCATTCAACCAAGTTCAACCGAGGTCCCTCTGCTGCTTCTAGAGCCCCTAGTTGGTACCTGTTCCCATGCTGCCTTCCCAGTCCAGGTCAGGAGCTGTCGTCACGGTGTCAGGCTCTCCCTGGCTCCCCGTGCAATAGCCTTCTCTGGCAGGCATGACTATAAAGTCAAGTGCCTGGTACATAGCACTGCTATCTAGGATTGACCTCCCAGAAGCTTAGGTAGGGGCTAGAAATACCCCTTAAGAGTCCCTGGAGCTGTATCTAGTTAGTCTTACTCTGACCCAGCCCTTCTGTCTCCATTGGCCAGAGCTCAGCCCCTAACCCTGGTGGAACCTGGCCACTTGGGTCTCCAGTGGTTCCTGCTGGACTAACAACCTTGATTCATTTATTTATTTGACAAATGTTTGCAGAGCACCTCTATATGCTGAAGACTCTTCTAAGACACAGCAAGGTGGGGGAAAGAAGCAAGCAAACAAACCAACCCAAATAACAAAGATATCCCCAAATCTTTGCCCTAATGGATCTTCTCTTCTGGTGGAGCCTGGATTCTGCATTGACCACTTCTTAAAGTATTTTCAACTTGTTCTCTGCCTTTTGACTGATCTTCCAGTCTTGGAATGCTTTCCTGTGTATCTATCCATGAATAAAAATTTCCTATGAGTGTTCCTATGTTCTGACCAGCTGACCTTCCAGAGCTGCCTAGACTCCAAATCCTAGCTTCCCCTGGAAAGTTCTAACATGGGATATGTGTGTCATAGTTAATGATACAGAGGATCATAGATAATTATGGCTGGAAGCGATTGTGTAACCTATCATCCTCATTTTTTAGCTAAAAGAAATATGTACTGGGAGGGTACAAGTGCCATCTCTATGGCACATGGCCAATTAGGGGCAGGGCGCAGACTGCACCTAAGGACTTCTGATGATAGAGTCCAAGACCAGGATTCGATTTTGTCAAGGTCACTTTAAACAAGAGGCACTAGAACCTTCTAATACCATATTCCTGCCATTAACATCTCTTGGGATTTTTTTTTAAACAAATCTGTGTTTTTGGCCCACATGGATAATTGTTAAGATATTGTAAATCACAAGCAAACTCACTAGTTTGCAAGATAATGTTTGTATATTTTAAAAATTAACACGTTTACATTTCAGCTCCACTGTACTCCACACCTACTTCCTTTACTAAAATTTGTAAAGCATTTTAGAGCCTGGTTTTGCAAATGAGTCTCATGCATGTGCAACAGTCTTACCCACGATGACTTAAGCTTTCCTCCTATACCACAGTCTCTGCTCTACCCCTGTAACCTATGCAAAGGATCTGTCTTCAAAAATACATTCGTGTTCCAAATACTATAGTTTCTCATAAACTCCAAATAGGCTAAAAAATCAACTTACATTAAAAAAAAAAATTCATTACAAAAATTTGCTAGTTCAACATTCTGTGGACCCACCCAAAAATCCCTTCTAGGCACTAAACAAGTAGATTTTTCAAAGTCCCTTCATTACTAAGTCAGTTTCTCTAATTTTCCTGTTAATGTTCATCTGGAACCTTCTTAACATTAGGTTGAATATTCAGAGTAGAATATCAGCCCTGCTGTGCCATTAACAAAGCTCTTCTCCTGCCCAGACATGGACAGGACATCAAATCCAGCTGGGATGGAAGGGAAAAGTGGTTCTTCTGCATTTCACTAGGTTCAATTTACAACCTTGAGTTGAGCTGGCTCTGTACCCAGTCAACCCCTTTCATTGTCTCAGCCTGCACTGTCTGCTACTACTGGTTTATAAGCTCATTTGAAATCAGGGATGTATGTTGCTCATATTTATACTCCCCTAGAACACTTTATATAGTGATTTATACCAAGAGGTACTTAATGCTAGTTTATAAAATAAAATTTTAAACATTGATGAGTTGTGTGAAGGCTTGAGAATTCAAGGAGGAATGCTGTCTTGAGCACACACTGTCTCTCACCTGCCCAGTACCACTGTGGTTCAGATCAAAACAAGAGCGAAGGGAGAAGCTTCAGGGCAGAGAAAAGCAATGGGGTACATCCCTCTTGAGAGTGTGAGCCTAGACTGAAATTCACGAAGGGGCTCAACGTCCAGGCTTCAAATCTTGGTTCTAACCATGTGCTAGTTGGGTGACCTTGAGCAAGTTGTCTGAACTCTCAGTTTCATCTTCTGAACAATGGATGAGATAATAGTATCTACCTCATACGATCATTCCAGTCTCATGTGCCTCCCTGCTGTTACCTCTGCCTGGAATCATCTCCCAAGGTACCTGAATGATCAGCTGTCTCACTTCTTGGACTGCTATGCCAATTTCACCTTTGCGGTGGAGTCCAGAGGGGCCGCATTGATATCCTAGCTTCTTTCTCTTCATTATACTTAAAACCACGCCACATATTCTATGTCTATTTGATTACTAATTGTCCCATCTCACCCCCAATAATGGAACCTGCCTTATAGAAGGCACTTTGTTTAGTTCACTTGTGTGTCTTCTGTGCCTAGAATGGAGCCTGGCATGTGGAAAGTGCTTAATAAATATTCCCTGAGTGGATGAGCTGGAAGGTTAAATAGATTAATTTATGTGAAATGCCTTGATATAAAAGTTCAATGCAAGTTAATCATTGTGTTAGTTATTATCACTCTTCAGCACATGTGGGAATCCCTTCTGTGTGCCCAGTACAGAGACCTAATGTGGTGCGTATCCTGGTGGTGGTGGTGGAGGTCTTACTTTAGGAAGGAATGCCTTGATCATCAGGTACATGCTGCGCACATTGAGATTCATCGAGAAGTCCCAGTCTTTCTCCTCACAATCCAGGACAGTTCCATGATGGACAAAACTAGAAGAGTGATTAAACAATGGAAGAATAACTGCCATTAAAATTTTTCTATTCCATTTGCTGATTATTTTTATTGTCACTTAGTGACTTAGACCACTGTCTCTTTCCCTTATCAAGACTTTAAACAATTCATAGTATCACTTAGTATATTATATTAGTAAGAATCCCAACAACTTAAGCTAGAAATGTCATCTGAAAACAAGATCCTTGTTTTCCAAACAAAAGTATGGTCACCGAACATAAGAAGCTTTATATTAATTGTGCTGGAAACATCAACGCCATTAAAAACAAACAACAAATAAAGGAGAACAGGGCTAGGCATGGTAGCACACACCTGCAGCCTCAGCTACTTTGAAGGCTGAGGCAAGAGGACCACTTGAGCCCAGGAGTTTTAGGATGCAGTGAGCTATGATCATTCCACTGCCCTCTAGCCTGGGGAACCAAGACAAACCCTGTTTCAGAAAAAAAAAAGAGAGAGAAAAAAAAATCTGCCCTATTTGCCTATGTGATTCCTATTTCAAGAGCAACAGTGCCCTCAGGTGGCACAGATTTAGAATTCTCAAGGGAAATCAAAATTGCAAGGAAAACAAGTGTCTCAACATCTCAGAGCAGCAAAGTGATACTGCTAGTGTTCTAACATACTGAGAGATGTTAGTTTGTTGTAAGAGAGACGTTAAGGCAGAACAAAACAAACCCTTAAAGTAGCTTTCACTATTTTTCAAGTTACGTTTTCTGAGGGAAGCTTCCAAAACACTGGAACCCTTACTGATTTGGTCCTCTGGACCCAAATTATGTAATTCATTATAAAATATTGTTGGCTATGACTTCCATGTACCAAAGTTCTGCTTTTTCAGTCAGAATGTCAGTTTCATGACAGCAGGAACCACATGATTATTTCTACATCCCCTACATGGCTGAAAATTTAATAGATGCTCAGAAACTAACTTTGCTAACTATTTGTTTCATGTTTCTGGGTGTATTCTTACATGAGGATGGAAGACTATTTATAAAATAGATGATCAGAAATTATTGCTTTAATTTAACTTCCATACATTGTAACACATAATACAGCTTTGTATCAGTACCATCTGTCTTGAGTAGACCTCATTTGCCCCAGATCATGTCAAACTCTAAGGCTGTCTTACCTGCTGAATTTTATGTGTAATGAAAATGCTGTGTAATATCTAGCCATATTTCCCAAGGAATATGTCATGGTTCACAATGAATGATTTTGCCACATTATGAAAATTCTTTGAATGAAAGTCATAGAAAACTTTCTGTAAGGAAAGTGAAACTAAAAAGTTATGAATTACCCAGCAACATTAAAGAGAACATCAAGTCTCTCAACTTCATTGGCAAACTGATCAATTTGTTTCTTCTTTGTGACATCAAGGACACGAGTTTGAATACCTGAAAAATAAAACAAGAGACACTATTCCTAAAAATGTTTAGCCTTGAAGGTTTAGCTGTTTTGAAGTGTGAAGTGTGAAGATTGCAACATCTATCCAGCTAGGCTTCATAGATTGCTGACCTTCTTACTAGGGTCTTAAGAATCTTCAGAGTCTCATTAGTGAACTTAAAGTCCATCTTGACTCCTCCAATAACCCATCCATCCCTCTTCCTTCCTCTCTGTCCATTTTCCAAGTTGAATAATAAGGGTCCTTTCTGAGTAATGGCTTTATAGTAAAGAATGACTGGTGTACATTAGATGTTTCTCAGTAAGCCAGCAGTAATAACTGAAAATGGACTCATTTGAAGTTCTTACAAACTTCAAACATTAATTTTCTCCTCTTTGCAGCTTTTCTCTTAATTTTCTCTTCTTTGAGGTATAATTGAGAAATAAAAATTGCATATATTCAAGATGTCCTTCCCCTATCCTTCCCCTGCCAGAGACTGGGTTACTGGTACCTATACAGTAATCAGAATTTTGTCTGAGTGAGGGGTGGAGAAGAGCAAGTGTTCTGGAATAAGAGACTGTTTCTATTTGTGAGCTTCCCCTTTATGTCATTTCCATTATTTATTAGAAATGACTCTGTTAGTTAAGGGTATCCAGTCAAATACATGTATTTCTGGACTAAACTGCAAGGAGAAGAAATGAGAGGGTCAGAAGAAGGGATGACACCCCTGAAGGCTAGACATGAGAGATCTGGCATGGCGGGCACCTGAGAGATACACACTGCACTAGTTGCTGAGAAACTCCAAACAGTGTCTAACAAAAGCAGCAGTCATCATTATAAATATATACACATATTATTTATAATGTGCATAATATATAACATATAGTAATATAATTTATAATATATACAATGTATCAATATGTATACATATAATATATAATAATATATGAATAATACATATAATATATAGTAATATAATTTATAATATATACAATGTATTAATATGTATATGTATAATATATAATAATATATGTATAATACATATAATATATAATTATCTATAATGTGTATTATATTTTATAATTTATAATATATTATAAATAATATGTATATGGTTTATTTTATTTTGGGGGAATATAGAAATAAAAGATTCATAAAGAAAGGGAAGACTTGAAATTTTGTTTCAGAAACATTTCCTTATCTTTGTGCTTCCCCAGTGCAGCAGCTTTACTTTGACTTGTTTGAATTATAATTCAACATATTCCAATTCAATTAACTAATTCAAGGAACTAATTGCTGTTTGATTATGTAACCTGTTCTATTTTGCTGTAAGGGTTACCTTTCATATAGGTTCTCTGTTCTGATTTCTTTGGGTAAACTGCAATTAAAATCCTTTGGTGTTGGAGTTTGGTTCAGTGGGGTGAAGAAGTGGTGGTACACACCTAATAATCTGGGTACTCTCTTAGGGTTTCTCATGATGATGTGTGATTTTAGAGCTAAGCTGTCTCCAGCCACATGTGGCTACTGAGCACCTGAAATGCAGCTAGTCTGAAATGAAATGTGCTGCAAGTGTAAAATACACATGAATTTTAAAGATTTAGTATGAAAATATTGAGACGTTGGTCAAAGGGTACACTCTTGCAGTTATAAGACTTAATGTACAGTACAGTGACTATAGTTATCAATAATGTATTGTATACTTGAAATTTGCTAAGAGGGTAGATCCTAGGTATTCTTAGCACAAACATACATACACACAGAGGTAACTAAATGAGGTAATGGATATGTTAATTAGCTTAACTGTGATAATCATTTCACAAGGTATTTTACAACATATATGAAAACATCATGTTGAACATCTTGAATACATGCAATTTTTATTTCTCAATTATACCTCAAAGAAGAGAAAATTAAGAGAAAAGCTGCAAACAGGAGAAAATTAATGTTTGAAGTTTGTAAGAAACTTCTAATAATTTAAATAAAAAAGTTAGTAAGAAAAAATTAAAATATTCTATTAATTTTTTAACTTGAGTGCATGTTGAGATTATATTTTAGATATATTGGATAAAAGAAAATATATTATTAAATTAATTTTCACTTGATTCTTTTTACTTTTTTAATGTGGATACTAGAAAATTTAAAATTACACAGGCAGCTCACAACATGTTACTATTGGACAGGGCTATCCTAGAGGAGGAGGGCACGGAAGTGAAAAGCTGTCATGAAAAGTTAACCTAACAACTAGTAAATTTTCACGTGTCAGTTTGTAATTAGGAACTGAATCCCTCAAATGTGTTAGCTAAATAAAGGATTTTAAGTATTTGTCCTCAAATTTTTTTATGCATGTAAGTCACAGATTTTTGTCTATAGGTTCACAAAATATAGATTTCATATCAGAGAGTGAGAATCTAAAAAGCACGGCAGTGGAGCTCAGTAGCTAGGGAATTTTCTTTCAACATGTGAGTGCCATGCTTTATAATACCTTGCAGACACTGAATCCCAAATTCAAGCTGCTGAGTTGCTTACCTGGGTACTTTTCCAGTTCCTGAAGTTTGGACTCATTAATGTCTGTGGCTATGACTTTGGCACCTTCTCTTGCAAAAGCCTAGTAGACACAAAGTACAAATAAATCCTTTGTTTACTTGAATAAACTGTGCTCATGAATGGAACATCATGTGGTCTTTTTCTCCTTTATCTTATTTTCATTGTTCTTTTCCCTATAAGATAGCTAGAATTTTAAACTATCTAGTCTTACCCCTTCTCCATTGTTATTATTTTTATCATTAATTAGAACAATGTGACATACATTGTGCTTGTCATCTGACTTAGTCCCTTTAAGTAATATCAAACAAAATAACGTTCTTAAAAAAATGACAGCTGTTTTCAATACTCTGAAAATACTGCTCTTCTGTAATGAGACTATATATCATTTCTGAGTTTGAGTTACTAAACTCCAAATAATAAGAGAAAAATTGGTTGTTTCAACACTTTTCCTACTAAGAGTATGCTAGTGCTTTCATAAATGTCAAACCATACCCTGCCATTATACTTAAGGTACTGTTATACTTAAGGTGCTGTTATTAGCTTAAGTGGGGTACATAATGTAACAGAAATTGATATAAATCAGGAGAACAAGGTAACCTGTCTTATAACTCTGGAGTCATATATCTAAACTGACACAATTTCAGAAAGCTGTGTAACCCTGTTTGCCCTCTGTAGCGAATATATCATGATGCAGAGAAACTGAAGTAGAGAAGTTTCTCAGAGTCAATGGTTATCAGTGATGTCATGTACTAAATATGAGGTATTCATTCCTTCATCTGCCTGGGGTCAGGAGTAGGGACCTATTTATTTATTTGTTTATTTTTATAACTTAAGACAACAGAAGCACAAAAGTAAAAAAATAAAAAAGCAGAGCAGAAGTAAACAACCATGGCATCAGTCCACATAATTCAATATGTCAAGAGTTAGTAGGCAAACAACAAAGATAGTAACTTATAACTTACTAAGGCAGCTGCTTGGCCAATCCCCTGAGCAGCGGCCGTCAGGATGATGACTTTCCCATCAAGTCGACCCATAATGGAACCTGTGGTTTAATCTAAAGACATGTGTGTTTAATGGGTTATACTGTAGAACATGATCTTGAGCAGGCAGTAACATCTAGAATGAATAGTTCAGTGTGCTCTTTTAAGAATAATTTAGTGAGCTCCTTCAGGAACTTGAAGACAGCACCTCTGTGCAAGTAGTCCCATCATCTGAATTCTCCTAGAATGCTTACTCTGCATACCTAGCTTTGTATATCAAACACATTTACCATAACCCACTGAAGTAATGACTGGTGACAGACATTGGCCATTTTTTTTTTTTTTTTTTTAATGAGATGGAGTTTCGCTCTTGTCACCCAGACTGGAGTGTAATGGAGTGATCTCAGCTCACTGCAACCTCCGCCTTTTAGGTTCAAGCAATTCTCCTGCCGCAGCCTCCTGAGTAGCTGGGATTACAGGTGCCTGCCACCACGCCCAGCCAATTTCTGTATTTTTTGTAGAGACGGGCTTTCACCATGTTGGCCAGACTGGTCTCAAACTCCTGACCTCAGGCGATCCACCTGCCTCAGCCTTCGGAAGTGCTGAGATTACAGGCCTGAGCCACTGTGCCCAGCCCAGATATTACACTTTAACCTACCTTACCCTTCCTTCAGTACCTGGAGAGGACAGCCTCTGGTGCTGAGTTTCCTCACTACCACCATCACTCTCTCCATGACCCCTGCACACATTGCTATGACATTATTTGTGTCCTTACTACTCAGGGCTGCTTCTTGATTTCTCTTCCATAAACTTTTGTTGAGGTTTGCACTATCAATTGCTTATGATTTTTTTTCTCTTGAAAAGATTTCATAGTTGGTCTCAGATATTCATCGAAAAAAAAAAGGATGGAAAAATCAAATCACATCCAATACTCCCATTTTACAGATGAGGAAACTGCTGAAACATGCCCAATGTCATAGAGCCAGTCAATGGGAAAGCCAGAACTAAACTTAGACTTCCAGACTCTTGCTATGTGAACAGTCCAGCCCACAATGCTGCTGATCCTCTTATAAAGTTTAAGCATGCAGTAGTAACACATTAACAGGCATAATCAGTAATTTCTAAAAGATTGAGAAACACTGACACGGGGGCTCATGTGCATGAGATATTTCACCAGTGCTTGGATTATAGATCACAAGGTGAGAGAAAGAGCTAGTAGTGAGGCTGGGGGTGGAGAAGAGTCAAATGACCATCAAATGAGGCTGTCTTCAAGGACACAGGCTCCAAGTCTTGCTGGGCTCTGTAATTAATGTGTGCCTCTGACCTCATACGAACTCACAAAGTGGCTGCTTTGTCCAAGGCATCATATCCACATTTCAGGCAAAAAGAAAGGGAGGAGCAAAAGCCAAAAGGCTTTCAGAGAGGTCTCACCTTTCTATTTAAGAAGGAAACCTTCTCAGAAATTCCCACCTGCAGTTCATTCACCAGATCTATGCTACTTGGCCACTCCTAGCTGCAAAGAGGTTGGAAGTTGAGACTTTTGTTTCCAGCTTTGATAAAGTGAAGAATAGGGGAAAGTGAGTTGGATGGTGTTGATGAACCAACTTACAGTACATGCAAACTAGCCTACACAATCACTCTGTTCCATTATCTGCCTGATTTTGTACAGGTTGATAGCCTTGCCTAAAGGCCTTATATTACCTAGTCCTTTCTCTTTGAACTTATCTCAGTTCTCTCTTTAGCCAAACTTTTTTTTTTTTTATATCCAATATGCTCTTCCATTTCAAACCTCCACACTTGGTCCAAGGTCCACATGGTGAAGGGCAAGTTACTCCTATAGGCAACAGCCACTGAAGGATTTATGGCAAGGGTGTGACATGATCAGATTTGCATTTTGGAAGGACTGCTGTGGAGAACATACCTGGGCAGGAGCATGGGGTGCCATTAGGAGGCTGCTAGGGTTATCTGGAGGGGGGCGCTGGTGAAATAGCAGGGCTGGAGAAAATAGCAGGGATGGAGAGATAGGTGGATTGGAGAAGTGTTTCAGAGATAAGAGATAGGTAGGACCTGATCACCAACGGGGCTAATTTCAAAGAAATGTTATTTGCCCAGTGTTTTGCAGCTATGAATTCAAACCTAGGCCTTCTTGTTGCAGGTCCAAGGGAAGATCTCATGGCATTGTCTCATGGTACTCAAAGCCCTGCGGGCCTCTCTAAATCCCCACTGTGGCACCAGGAGCCTGTGCCTCGCAGACCGCTGACCCCAGGAAGTAATGGACAATGAGGCGCAGCTGCTGCTGCCTCTCTGGGTTTGTGCTGAGGCCACCTTCTCAGGGCCGTTACAAGCCAGTGCCTGAGCACGCATGCTTACTAAGGCAGACTCATTTCTGGGAGACATAGACCTCCTCCCCAACGGATGACTGGCTAGAGAAGCTCCTTATTACCTTGCTGAAGTTCTCTTAGACTACACAGCTGTCTGGGATGCTTCCACTCAACCTGGCTTCCTTCTTTTCCTCCCTCGCGGGTGGACTTGCATCGAGGTCTGACGGCTCTCACAGCCTTACCTAGTTCTCTCCTCATTCTCTCTCACACCAGCATTTCCCCTAATAAAATCCATGCATATTTAATTCTATCTTGGAGTCTGCTTCTTGGAGGAGCAGACTAACACAATTATGTAAGAACTGGCTCCAGGGATCAGCTTACAACTCACTGACTTCCTCTGAGTTTGTCCACATTTTTTAGGCGATGGGGAAGCTTGGCTTTAACAGTGCCTGACCTACTTTGATGCAATGAATTTTTGCTTTTTTACTTCTTACACAAAAGATAAACATGGAATGTTTATCATTTCAACATGGAATGATAGTTTCTAAAGTATAACTTTAGAAAGATATACTTTATCTTTATCCTCCTTGAATCCTAAGCATGGTGCACAAAAGCTATTTTACAACACTGTCATTAGTGATATTGGGTATATGGCCCTGTAAAGCCTCCAGTCAAAGGTTTTGCTAGGAATCTTTGCCAACCGAAGAAGCACTTCCAGAAGAATTGCCGAAGCACAGAGCAGCCTTTCTACGCACTCTGAAAACCTCCTCTTAGCTGGCCTTCCTGTCTTTCTGGGACCAGATTTTGGGGTCAAAGCCTTAACATTTGATAAACTGTAATCTCAAACTAAAACAGATTTCTTTGAGAAAATGAGAGCAAACACGGCCTGAAATGGTAAAACAAGGCACCTCTCAATATATCCAATGTGAAAACCATACATGTTGGCTTCCTTAGTCCAAAAGTTAGAATCAAAATGTTGATTTTTGATTAGCAGAGACACAAACAGCATATTCAGGAAGCCATTGTTTTCAAGAGCCAGGAAGAAAAATGTTCACTTAGGATACCGTAAGAATCCTTTTTTCTTGGGCTACTTTATAAAACATACATACGACAGAGTTTCAGGCTCATTAAAAACCCATCTTTACACTGATCTAACTGCTCAGATTAATTTTGAAACAGGCAACGTGCAGAACAAAACAACATCTAAAAATTAAACCTCCCCTCTTTCCTTTCTAAAGTTTCATTTCAAAAGTATTAGGAAATCTTACTTTAAGCAGCGAGCTGATGGCGTTCTCCAGAACTCGGTGTGAGCAACAAATTTGAGACAACCTTTGTCTGGAAGCAAGTCAAGCGCTTAATATTGCATGCTGGGATTTGTAGTTTCCCTGCTTTCAGAGTTTAGTGGCTCCATCCATACACTTTATAAATGTATGTGCTGCCATCTAGTGGAATCCAGGTAGAACTATGAATTCCAAGTGGAAGGTGAAAAGTGGAAAAGCACCTTAGAGCTTACTTAGGATGCGGAAATCATTTCCTTCACTTCAGTCTCTCCACTTCTCTGTTTTGTTTATGCCTGCTATATGCGGTGCCAGGGTAGACGAGATTGGCTGAGCTGGAAACTGCGTGTGGAAGATAGCAGAGCAACAAAATAGAGGGAACCCAGGTCACTGAAAATTCTGGAGCCTTCCTGTCACTTGGCCTGGATTGTTTTAAGGGAGAGAAAAAAAAAAATCCTTTTTGTTTGAGATACAGTTGTGATTTTTATTTTTTCATGCTCAGACTATTCTAACACTAATGCACATTTAGTGGAGAATGCCAGGAGCCTTTTACTACACTGGGAATGGGGTCAGGGAGAACGTGAAACTTGGATGACAGGGTGGAGGCTTAAAAGGGAACATGTTAACAGCGAAAAACCCGTTTGGCTGAAGAGAACAGAGATATAAGGCCAAAAAGAAAGGACTAGATCTCATGAGCCCTCTAGGTTAGGATAGCAACATGTACTTTATCTGTAGTGCCATTGAGCAGAGTGATTGTGTAGGCTACTTGTATATGTACTGTATAAATTGGTTTCCTCAGCACCCATCCAACTCACTTTCCCCTTTTTTCACTTGTCAAAGCTGGAAAACAGAAGTCTCTACTTCATAGCCTCGTTTGCTGCTAGGGGTGGCCAAGCAGCATAGATGTTGCCAATGAAATGCAGGTGGGAATTTCTGAGGAGGGCCTCCTTCTTAAATAGAAAAGTAAGCCCTTCTGAAAGGCTTTTAGCTTTTGCTCCTCCCTTTCTTTTTGCCTGGAATGAAGATAGGATGCCGTGGGACAGAGCAGCCATTTAGTGAGTTCATCTGAGGCCAGAGGCACACATTAACGACAGGGACCAGCAAGAGAAGGAGCCTGCGGCCCTGATGACAGCCTCAAGGCAACAACTCCTCTGGACTTCTTATGTGAGGACAATAAACTTTAGTGTTTTTCAGGTTTTTTGTTACATGGAGCTAAGTGATTTCTAACAGTCACAGGGGATAAGAACAAAGACTGTGGCGTCAGTAAGACTAGAGCAAGTCCCATATCTCTCTCTCACTAGCTAAGTGAGTAAATCACTTAAATCTCTGAACCTCTTATGTTTCTCATCTGTAAAATGAAGGTAAAATAGCACCTACCTCAGGGATGTAGTGAGGAGGAACGACTAAGCCTGTGAATCCATCAGCACAATGTTTGCCACACAGGTGCTTAATACATGTTAGTGATTCTTATGATGAAGACATTGTTGGAGAAATTTAATTATAATGGATGGTAAAAGTTGCCCTTTTTAATGTTCTTTTAAAAACTGGACTTAGTTTCTGCATGTGTCTATATAAGGTCTATGGTAAAATTGTCCCTCCTTGTTCATTGTTTCAGCAACTTCTAATGCTGGCTCTAACAATCTGTAATCACATCTAGCTTTGTTCCTGCTTTACTAATAATGCCCTTTGACTTTTGAGGCTTTTGGAACAGACTGTTTATGAGTATGAGAGTTCCCTAATCAAAGCCAACTCCAATGCTTCTTGATGTAGCTTTCTTCAGCATCCCTCTGTAATCTTCAGCAATAATGCTTACTTGATAACAGCCTAAGTCACATGGTATTGCAAATACTTGCTTACCCATTAGTATTGTCAGCAGACTAAATTTCTTCAAGGGTGGGGACTATGTTTTACACCTTTACATTGTGATTAGCTCGTATTAAAAGAGTGTTAGTTACTTGTTTTCTTATCTACAATATGAGTTCCACATTGGTAGTGCCTTTCAGTGCCTAAAACAGTAATTGGCAGATAGTAGATGCTCATTAAATATTTGCTGAGTGAATGGCAGTTTCTTAATAAGTTTCCTGAATATAATTCTGCCAGGCTCTCAAGACAATGTTTGTGATAGTTAATTTTAGGTGTCAACTTGACTGGATTTACGGATCCCCGGAGAGCTGGTAAGCATTATTTCTGGGACATATCTGAGTGTTTCTGGAAGAGATCGGCATTGGAATCAGTGAACTGGGTAAGGATCTACTTCACCCCACGTGGGCAGGCACTATCCAATTGGCTGAGGGCCCAGACAAAACAAAAAGGCAGAGAAAAGGTGAATTCTCTCTCTTCCGGAACTGGGACATCCATCTTCTCCTGCCCTTGGATACCTGAACTCCAACCAGATTCTCAGGCCTTCAGACTTGGACTGAGCCATGCTCCTAGTTTCCCTGGCTCTCCAGCTTGCAGACAGCCTATGGTGGGACTTCTCAGCCTCCCTAATTGTGTAAGCCAATTCCCCTAATAAACATCCTCTCTCTCTCTCTGCATATATATATATTTTTTTTTCCTCAAGCTTCAGTGGGGTTACATCCCAATAAGCCCATTGTAAATTGAAAATATTGTCAGTTGAAAATGTATTTAATATACCTAATTCACTGAACATAGAGCTTAGCCGAGCCTACTTAAATGTGCTCAGAACACTTGTTAGCCTACAGTTGGATAAAATCATTTAATACAAAGCCTGTTTTATAACAAGGTGTTGACTGACTCATGGGATTTATTGAACAGAGTACACTGAACAGTGTCAGTTGTTTACTCGTGATCCCATGGCTGACTGAGAGCTGTGTCTTGCTGCCACTGCCCATGATCACAGTAGAGTATTGCTATCTTGTGAAGAGATCAGAATTCAAAGTAAAGTTTTCACTGAATGCGTATCGCTCTCACACCATCCTAAAGTTGAAAAATCTCAAGTTGAACCATGACAAGTTGGTGACCATCTGTGTATATTCTATTGGTTCTGTCTCTCTGGAAAATCCTAAGACAGATTTTGGTAACAGGAGAGGTTCTAGAGGAACAAAATTTTAAGGATGAGTTTCCTGAGTTGATTTTGGGGTTCCTGGAATTGGCTCTTAGTCTGATTAGATTTGAAAATGCTAAAGGCTCTACTCTTTGAGATGGGGTCCCACTCTTGAACAGGTTGGAGTGCAGTGGCACCATCATAGCTGACTGTAGCCTTGAATACCTGGGCTCAGGCCATCCTCCTGCCTCAGCCCTCCAAATTGTTTTTTTTTTTTGGTAGAGATGAGGTCTCAGTATGTTGCCTAGGCTGGTCTCAAACTCCTGGTCTCAAGTGCTCCTCCTGCCTCAGTTTCCCAAAGTGTTGAGATTACAGGGATGAGTCACTGCGCCCAGCCTGGCTCTCCTTTTAATAGTACAGAGAGCACTGATTGTCCAAGAAATGAACTGTTCATAGAAGTATGCAAAATGTCTGCATTGGATACTCCTAATCAACCACTTCTTAGAGGTGAGGAACTTAAGTGACTCTATATATAATACTTTTTTTTTTTTCCGAGACAGAGTCTTGCTCTGTCGCCCAGGCTGGAGTGCAGTGGCATGATCTCGGCTCACTGCAACCTCTGCCTCCTGGGTTCAAGCGATTCTTCTGCCTCAGCCTCTCGAATAGCTGGGATTACAGGCACACACCACCATGCCTGGCTAATTTTTGTATTCTTAGTAGAGACGGGGTTTCACCATGTTGGCCAGGCTGGTCTCGAACTCTTGACCTTGTGATCCGCCTGCCTCAGCCTCCCTAAGTGCTGGGATTACAGGTGTGAGCCACTGTGCCCGGCCCTATAATACTTTCAAATATTTATGGAAAACTAAGAAATATACCAATGTTGGTTGGTTGCTTCTAATATTGTTGGGCAAAATTATTTAAAAAAAAAAAGGATGACTTCAGGGATTCAAATTCGTGGCTCAAGCTCCACATAAGTAACCTAAGAGCTTCTAGGCGTGCCCTGAAAGAGGATCTTCTCTCCTGTAGACATGAGGCTAAAATTGCTGAAAATCAAACACCAGTCTTCATCATTTGATTGGTGCAACTACAAAAGGCCTCAGTGTGTCTACTGGTAAAATAAGCCACAGTGACTGGGAGAGTGAGATTCTATAAGTTGGGATAGGGACGTGTGGGAAGACCCTGAAGCCAGGAACATTGAGCTCCTTTTTTTTTTTTTTTTTTTTTTCCAGTTTCACCCTGTTGGCCAGGCTGGAGTGCAATGGCATGATCTCGGCTCACTACAACGTTGACTTCCAGGGCTCAAGTGATCCTCCCACCTCAGCACCCCCGAGTAGCTGAGACTATTGCCATAAGCCACCATGCCAGGCTAATTTTTGTATTTTTTGTAGAGACGGGGTTTCACTATGTTGCTCAGGCTGGTCACAAACTGCTAGGCTCAAGAGTCCCACACCTCAGCCTCCCAAAGTGCTGGGATTACAGGTGTGAGCCACCATGCCTGGCCAGTTCCTACATTCTGAGTTTTTTTTTACCAGCTGTAGTGGCCTCTCCAACCTCATTGGGGTTGGTAATGGCCTTTCCACCTTTGTCTGAAGGGTTAACCCTGCATTGCCTGAGGAAATAATAATGGCCTCCCCTGAGGCAGCTGCCAAGCAAGACAATGCTGATTCTCCTCAGGACCTACCCCCACCACCCCTCTATGCTCCTAGACCTATAACTAGACTCAAGTCCCAGCAGATCCCTAATGTGAGGTACAAAGTGTGGCCCATGAGGAGCTCCATCACAATCAAAAGAACCACTTGAGTTTTCTAACTTATATAAGCAGAAATCTGAGAAGAATGTGTGGGGATATTAAGGGTGTGGGATAATGGTGGCAGCAAAAGGGACAGAGCTTATTTGAAGAAATAATGGCCACAAACTTCCCAAATTTGAGGAATAAAATGGACACCCAAATTCAAAAGTTAAGCAATATTCTACTAGGCTGGCTACCTGACAACTAGATTTTTAATGGCTTTAATGTAGTTTTATCAATCAGGTAAACAACCACTACTTTGGGTTACTTTTGTCCAGTGGAGAAGCAGACATAAAGAATCAAACCTGCAGGCGTGTTAGTGTTTTGTTTGGATAAGGGTGGAAAGCCGAAGACAGACTCTCAAGGTACAGGTCTGGGGGAAAAGATTTTAGGAAGGGATAGTTTCCCCTTAGTCTTAGTTAATTCCTTTGGTGTTATGTTAAGATACAGATAAATATCCAATCCACAGACTTTGAAATACTAGATATGATGCAATCAATAACGTCTCCCTTTGAATGAATCTTACCAAAGAGCCGAGAATGACTTGAAATCACTTTACCTCTGTTCTATAACCTAATGCAACTTGTTTTAAGTGGTTTTTCAAAGTCATATGGTATAAAAGTAATATCAAATATCCTCTAAAACCATAGTTCTTAGATTTTTACAGGATCACGGGCCCCTCTAAGAATATGATAAAACAAAGTATAAACCCTAGTATCCCCTCCCCCCAAATAAATCCACACAAAAAAGTTCATAAAAAATTTCAAAAATTTTAGATTACAAGAAGTCCATCCATATATGCTTTATCTATCTGTGGGGACTCCAGGTTTAGAAAACTTTACTTTGATAAAAACTCTGGTACTATTTCCTTATGTCTACAATGAAGAGGTAGAATAAATGATCTATAGGTTCCTCCAGGCTGGGAGTGAGGGGCAATGAAAAACAAAGTCTAATAATAAACCAACCAATTTAGAGAGTTTGTATAGGGATTGGGATAGGTAGGTTACCAGAAATGTGAGAAAGAACTTCTGTGGTTATTACAGTAAAAGGAATATTAGAACTGGAAAGTTAAGAGGACATAGCCTCTGCTATCCTTTAAGAATTTAAATCCAGATCCAGAAAACTTGTGTATATTTTCATAGCAAAATACTGAGTCAACAAGAGAGACTACCTCACCAAGAAACCATTAACATTATATAGAAGAGCGGTGATTCAGGACTACTAAACATTTATTGAATGTGTAAGGTATTAAAAACATTTACAATTTTGTTAATAAAATGATGTTTTATATTAATGTATGTATTATGCTTTGGAATATGCTAAGTCATGTAGATAACTTTACATTTCTTTCAATAACTTTATTCTTTACAAAATATACAAATAAATAAAACAATTCAACTTTTAAAAGTATTACCATATGCAAGAAGAAGGTATTGCTATCACCATTCTAAATTACCACAATGCATTCATTTCCTGTTCCCTTATCTTTCAACTCTAGCGGCAAAGTAAAGACTGAATTGAAATTAAGCTGCACTACAACATCATTACCAGGGATAGACACATAAACAAAGTCATTTCCAAATAAGGAATGCTGGATCTCCAGAGAAGTGACAAAGAGGAGTCTACTGAGTTTTGCACTCAGGCACATCTTTTCCTGAGGAGGCGTGCCAAGGACCTGGCTGAGAATCCACACTCTCTGCTCCTGCATTTTGCACCTCTGAGAAAGAAAATGAAAACAACATTCATCCTATTACAAAAATACACAAAAACCAAGCACAGCTGGAAGTGGAAAGGAGGTTAAGACAGGAGAGATGTGAAGAATGAAAAATGGCAACGTGATTCACCGTGTTTGGTCATGAAGATGGTGTATTTCACCTCAGAGTTGGAGAAGTTTACTCCCCATTTTGTCCTAAAATGAACTATTAGACAAACCATAGTTAAACTGAGAGGTAATAAAGTTTTATTTGGAATTCTTCAATTTGAAATTCAAAGTGAATCAAACACGGGCTGATTGAGTTTTCTTTCGTCCTGTTTTTCAAAATAAATGGTGTGCTAAACAAATAGTATTTTAGAGAATATTTAATCATCTTTGGAAAGCTTTCTGTGAGCCTTTAAAAAGGACTTTAGCTGCATCTATTTGCTTATAAACAATATTTATTTTACAATTATTATATTTATAAAAGTAAATCTACCATAACTGGTCTTGGAAATTACCTTAGTTTAAGGTAATTTAGATTACCTTTTATAATTAAAAGTAAAAACTCACATTTATTTTTTTAAAGACTGGTATTAATTCAAGCTGGGACTATCTCATTTAATTCTGAATTGGTCAGTTTTTGATGTATGTATTCTTCTAGGCTACTCTTTTATTTATCTAAAAACAGTACCAGAGAGATCCACATATTAAAAAAGGACTCAAACATTTTTATTTGCAGTTTGATGAATTCACATTATGCATATGCCTCTGGCACTAGCAGACAAATCAAAAGGTGATTACAGCTGGGTGTGGTAGCTAGCATGCACCTGTAGTCCTTGATGCTTAGGAGGATTGCTTGAGCCTAGGAGTTCAAGGCCAGTTCGGGCAACATAGTGAGAGAGTTCCATGCAAGTGTTAGCTAGCCAATAGAAGGTCCTTAAATGTTTGTTAAATACTATTTAATGAAGAGAATATTTCAAACATGTTTTTATTCCAAATGTTTCTGTGCCTACCTATCTCCCTAAGAACACTTTTAGACTGTCAACTTGATCTAATTTTGATGTAGTTGATGAGAATGGATAGATTTTTTCTTAATCACAAAGTAGAGGTTTATAAACTCTGGCAAATAGTTCTCAAGGTTTTAAATGATTTGGCAACTGCCTTTCTTACTGTACAATTTTGTTGCTTTAGATTTCTACAGTTGCATAACAGGGTACCTCTGGTAGGGTAGGCAGACACACTGTCACAAAGGGCTGTGCACAGTAGATGCTATGTGGTGAGAAAGGCTACAAGAAATGCCGTGTTACCGTTTCTCCTGCAAGTCCCCCCACTTCTGTGGACAACCTCCATGCAGAGCTGGGGGTGATCCTTGATACCTCCCCACTCCTTTGTTCAATCAGGTGCCTGGTGTTGCTGATTTTACTCCAAAATCTCTCCCGTCGGTCTACTTCTCTCCTTCTCTACTCCAAGTCCACACTACCATCATGTCTTGTTTAGACAACAGTCTAACTCCTGCTCCTATTATTTGCTGGTCACCTTAGAGACGAGGTGATGTTTTCAAAATGTATAACTCATGTTCTCCTGCCATTGCTTAAGATCTTTCAAAGGCTTCCTCTACACAATAAATGAAACAATTCCTTTATATAATTTATAAAAGTCCAGCATTTCTGGCTCTTATTTCTCTCTTTGGCCTCACTGACTTCACCCACACAAGCTTGTACTCACTGTGCTCTGACCACACCATATTTCTTTCAACTCTTCCCCTGGTCATGTTCCCACCTACCCTAACGCTGTTGCTGTTCCATCTGCCTGAGATGTTTTTCCCTCTGCTCTTTATTAAGACAACTCATGTTAACCTTTTAGATCTGATCTCAGTTTCCTTCCTCAATACTCCTCAAATACTTATTATATTTCTCACAGTCTTTTGTACTTGCACTGCTAGAATTTCACTTTTTTTTTTTAAATCACTTGATTACTGTCTGTATCTTCCATGAGAATTAAGCTCTATGAAGGCAGGGATCATGTCTGGTTTTGCTTATCAATGTGCCACCAGGATCTAATCCTTAACACATAGTAGGGGCTCAAAACAATTTTGTTGACTGAATAAATGAATAAGTAAATGATTCGTCTATTATCTGGCTTGGGTAAAGTAAATATAATGCTATTGGATATTCTGGTCCATTGAATTGATAAGACTTTTCAGTAAAAGTTGCTTTTTAGGGTAGTATCTTCATGTCCTTGAGAAAGTTGCTTGTCTCTCTTTGGACGAAACTAAGGGCTTAAAGGGTAGACTAAAGACTTCACTTGGGGTAAAAGTGAATTGCACTTCACTGTGTGGGGTGCCTTGGAGAAATCAACTTTCTTACAGAGTCAGCAAATGAAGCCTGTCATTGTAGCTTACTCGACTAAATCATCTCTTATCTAAACTTGCCCTTTGGGATCACATATTAATGATAAGTTCCAACTGTTACCCTCTGATTTCCAAGTAACCAGTATATTTACTTACCTGGACAAAGGCCTAAACTTGAGTTATCAAAATAGCGAACTGGATGAGGTGATGGTAAAGATTTTGATCGGCTATCAAAAAACCAAGATTTTGGTGATTCCTTTGGCACAGGATCTTGTAAATTCCGTTCCTTGCATTGAGAGGGTGTAATTTGTTTCTTTTTAGAAGCTGTTCCAGTCACTTTAGGAGACTTTGGAGAATTCTCACAAGTTACTTGTTTGTGAGCCTCTCTTTTAAGGGTTCTTTCCTTCCAAGTTTTGACCTCATTGGAAAGATGCTGATTATTGCTTAAATGTGGGGGAAGAAAAGAGAGACTGTAAGACTTCTTGATTCTTAAGATGTATTCACATTTATATTTAAAAATTAAAAATAAATTGTGATGAAATATATATAACATAAAATGTACATTTTATCACATTTACATTTTAATTTCAACCTCATGCTTCCTGTTTTGACTATTTTCAAAGTTCAGAAAACAAAATGGATCTATATAAATTGAATAATATAGTAAGTTTCCATGATCATGGAGTCTTGAAAAGAAAGCTCTAAGTACAACATTAGGTTTTCAAATGAATCAATGATATAATCCAGGGTGGCTTATCTATTGATGCTTTGCCACAATAATTTGATAAATTAGTCTCCTGGATAGATGAATCTTTGATGTACCTTTCTTACTGTAAAATAAATATTACACTGTGCTTTTCTAGTTACAATGCTGCTTCTTACAGGAGATGCCACCAGCATTTATCCAGTTCCTCCGGAGAGAAACCTGGGAAGCAATCCTAGAGACCTCACTCTCTTTTATTTTAAGTCATCCAAGTCTCTTGATACAATCTCATCCTATCTATCAAATTCACTTCCTTGTTTTTATCCCTACTGGGGCCAAGCTAGTCCATGCTAAAATTACTTTTTGTCTGAACTACCATAAACACATTCTAAAATTTGATCCCTCTATAATGCTCTAGCAGCCAAAGATGCTATATGATCTCATCAGGTCACTAGCTTAAAACCCTCCAGTGCAGGTAATCCTGCCATTACATTTAGGATACCACTCCATATTCTTCAAAATGAACTATAAGGGCCCATGTAATCTGAATCTAGTTACCTCTGGCACCTTGTCTTGCACTTTACTCTGTCTCATTCTCTACATTCTGGCTACACTGGATGTCTTTCAGTCCCACCAATTAGTTATTCTTCTTAACTCAGAGCCTGTGAACATGTTCCCCTGGCCTGGAAAACTTATACTTCTTCCCTCATCTAGCCTAATTCCTACTCATTTTTCATATCTATTCTGATATAGGCATACCTTGGAGATATTGCAGGTTTGTTTCCAGATCACTGAAATGAAGTGAATCGCGGAAATCTTTTGGGTTCCCAGTGTGTATAGTAGAAAGATAAGTGCAATAAAACGAGGTATGCCTGTTTGTTGGCTTCCTGATCAACCAACCCTCCACCCCTAACACCTAGATAACGCTGGATCTCTCTCTTTCATAATATAACCCTTTTATAATGTCCTTTTTGTTTTTGTTTCTTTTTTAATAGCACTCATGGCAGAGTTAGTTATTTGTAAAATTATTTAACACTTTTTTTTCTACTGTATCATAGTAGAGTGCTTGGGGAAAAGATTCTACTCTTCCACGTGGTAGAAGCCGAATAATTTGTTAGATCTGTTTATAAAGTAAAAAGCCTACAATAATGGACGTAAGGAGTTCCTCTCTAAGTAAAGCCTCACTGGCTTGGGTATATGGACTTGTGGTGTATTTCAGCTGCCCCCTCAAAGGTCTTTGTTTCTTTCCTGTTTCTTGCCTTGGTTAAGAATTGGTCAGTTGATAGACAGCAAACACTGGAATAGTGCTACCATATTCTCATTTTTTAAAAAAGATACTTATTACGTGAGCTCTAAAAATTACTTTCCCCATAATGACTGAAGTGTTACCACCTGCAAAAAATACGTGCATATACCATGTCCCTACATATATGTAATAGCCGTAAGCATAATATCCGTATCATGTAAGCAGATCTTACCTTAACAATTCATTCTTTTGTTTTATTAGCTGTTCATTTTGCTGCTTTAACTTAGAAATTTCCTTTTCTAGCCTTATATGTTCACTTTTCAAAATAAGAGCTTTTGTGTTTTGTACAATGCCACTGCCACCTCCACAAGTTAAGGGTTTATTTGAAGGCTGAGGATCAGTATGTTCTGATATCACTGTGGGAGGAAAATATACAAATAGGTGATAATTTTAATTGTCTCCAAAGTTCAAAATAAAGGAAATACTACTAAGTACAATAAGCCATTATAGAGACCCAAACAGCTCAAGTCTTATTTCCCTGGAAGTCACCCTTGACTTCTGCCTTCTACCTTACTCCCTCTGCTTATTTGACCAACCATTAATTCTATGCCTCTAGAATCCCCCTCAACCAATTCCACTAACATATCCTGATCCTGATCACCAAGATCTTTCACCCTGACTGCAGCAATAGCAATCCTCTCCACTTACTGCTGTCCTTTATTGATCTATATTTTCTACATCAGTTTTCCCCTGGAGGGCTTGTTAAAACACACTGCGTGTGTGGCGGGGAGGTGAGGTAGGGTGGGAGGGCCACCCCGTCATTCAGTGCATTATATATATTCAATACATATTATTAACTAAATATATGTTATGATAATATTAAAGCACATATTAAATATTCTACACTATGTGTGTAAAGAGACTGTGTTTTTTAAATTGTAGGCAAAGTTGCATAAAAATGTGAGATAGTTATGAAGTGGATTAATCCATTAGGTCACTGGGAATTCACAAAAGAGGGATAGTGTGTGTGTGGGGGGTGATTCTTGATGTCTATTTTATTTTGAATTCCTCTACACCATGTACCTGAAACTCATCTACAAATCAAGAATAAATATCCTCAACCTTCTGAAACAAAGAATCCTCACTTCTATTTTTACCCCTTTAAGTTTTCTCGGTAGGTGCTGTGGTTATCCTGTAACAGACACTAGGGAAGTTTAAGCTACAACAGGTACTAGGTAACACCTTAACACCTTTAGCACCATCTTTTTTTTTGGAAACAAGTGGACAATAATACAAGCGAATATCATCTTATGTTTTGCTTAGTATTTGGAATTTTCAATGTGTTTTTACCCACAACTTTTGGTTTGATCTTTATGTACGTGTGTGTGCATGTGCATGTATATAAATAAGTGTATATGTATATACACTTTTTAAAAAAAGATACTTATTACATGAGCTCTAAAAATTACTTTCCCCATGACTGAAGTGTTACTACCTGCAAAAAATATGTGCATATACCATGTCCATATATATGTGTGAGCATAAATATATATGTGTGCACATGCATATATATGTGTATACACTTATATGTATCCTGTAACATATAATATACAGAATTCTATATATTCTGTAAATATATAAGTATTATATATAATATATATTACATATTGAAAATTCCAAATACTAAGCAAAACATAAGATATTTGCTTGTACTATGTACTTATAAGTGTATATATATACACTTATATGTAAGTATATATAAGTAAGTATATACACATATATACATGTGCACGCACAAATATACACTTACATATATATGTATATACTTATATACTTATACATACATATACTTATATATACATATCTATACATATATACTTATATATACTAAGTATACTTATGTATACATGTATATATACACATATATACATATATATACACTTATAAGTATATATGTGTATGTATGTATATACTTATAAATGTATACATACTTATAAGTATATATAAGTCTATATATATACTTGTAAGTATATATAAGTCTGTATATATACTTGTAAGTATATATAAGTGGATATATACTTATAAGTATATATAAGTCTGTATATATACTTGTAAGTATATATAAGTGGATATATACTTATAAGTATATATAAGTCTGTATATATACTTGTAAGTATATATAAGTGTATATATATACTTATAAGTATATATAAATGTATATATATACTTATAAGTATATAAGTATACATAAGTGTATATATACACTTATAAGTATATAAGTGTATATATATACTTATAAGTATATAAGTGTATATATATACTTATAAGTGTATATATATACTTAATAAGTATATAAGTGCATATATATACTTATAAGTATATAAGTGTATATATATACTTATAAGTATATAAGTGTATATATATACTTATAAGTATATAAGTGTATATATAAGTGTATATATATACTTATAAGTATATAAGTGTATATATACTTATAAGTATATAAGTGTATATATACACTTATAAGTATATAAGTGTATATATACACTTATAAGTATATAAGTGTATATATACACTTATAAGTATATAAGTGTATATATACACTTATAAGTATATAAGTGTATATATACACTTATATGTATATAAGTGTATATATACACTTATATGTATATAAGTGTATATATACACTTATAAGTATATAAGTGTATATATACACTTATAAGTATATAAGTGTATATATACACTTATAAGTATATAAGTGTATATATACACTTATAAGTATATAAGTGTATATATACACTTATAAGTATATAAGTGTATATATACACTTATAAGTATATAAGTGTATATATATACTTATAAGTATATAAGTGTATATATATACTTATAAGTATATATAAGTGTATATATATATATAAGTAAATATTAGAAAATCCTTCACAGCAGTTCTGTTTATTCTCCTGTAAAAAAGTATGTATGAGTATATAAGTACATATACTCATATATATACTTCTATAGACTTATAAGTATAATACTTCTAAGTATATAAGTATTTACTATATATACTTATATATTACTTATATATATTACTTATATATAATATATAACATATATTACTTATATATTATACTTATATATAATATATAATATATTATACTTATATATAATATATAATATATTATACTTATATATAATATATAATATATTATACTTATATATAATATATAATATATTATACTTATATATAATATATAATATATTATACTTATATATAATATATAATATATTATACTTATATATAATATATAATATATAATATATAACTTATATATAATATATAAGTAATATATATTTTATATTACTTATATATTACTCATGTAAGTAATAAAGAAGTAATAGATATATTACTTATATATTATATACTTATACTATATATACTTATATATTGTGTATACTTATGTATGTTTAATAAGTGTATATATACTTATAGTAAGTATATATATAAGCATACATATATGCTTATAAATTAGAAGGTCAGGTGCTAACCCCACGATTTCATATAGCCATTGAGATCTGCACCTTAGTTCAGTACTTGTTCTACTGCGCAAAGCTATCTCAAGTACTGTTCAAGCATTCTTTCTTTTCAAATGGAACATGACAGACAGAATATGAATAAAGGTAGTTTGAGGAATGCATGTATATTGAGAAATTTGACCAACAGATCTAAAAAGTATCTCAGATAAATTTCAAAGACCTTTGCAAGTAAATATTAACTTGGTATTTTTAGTTTCAAGAACAAACAGAATAGTATTTATTTTTACTGTACACCAATTATAACTTATTAGATGCATACAATTAAAATCTACGAAGACATGTGTTTCGTTTTATTGGGAAGCATAATTCCATGTTGATATAGTATAAGTCATTCCTTTATTGCCTGAAGGTATCTTCACTAATAGGTAAAGATTTGACAATACAAAAGCAGAGTTCGTATTTTTCAAGAATCTATAATGGATAAGCATCTAAGATTACAACAAACGAAGATGTCACAAGATATCTGGAAATATGGTTCCAATAAATTCATTTAAAAATAGATTAGTGGCCAACTTCTGTTTACTCTCGACTGTCACATACTACATAATATTAGTCTTCAAAGTCTGTTGTGTGTTGAGAAGTAAAATTTAATCTGAAAATATCTGCATTTTCTACTTACCTGAGGTATCTTGGGCCTGTTGACTTCTTCTGAGATTTTCTCTCAATAGCCTTATAACTTCCTTTTGATATTCTACAGTGGCTTTTGTAGCACTGATTCTAACAAAAACAATAAAAATATGTAAAAAGCTCAGCAACTGATTTTTTACAGGAGAATAAACAGAACTGCTGTGAAGGATTTTCTAACACATCACATTGACATAATGTCTGTAAGTGGCAGTAGATAAGCCCTCGTGATACCTCTCTGGTGCCATGTCCCTTATGGCATTAATGCCATCAAACTAGAAGCATTCTGCTTGGGTGCAGCGGCAGTCCGATTTTCTTATATTGAGAAACCCCAGTTCTTTTAAAGCTTCTGGAGGCCGAATTCATTGTATATTGAACAAAATTATAATTACCTAATTATTTTTTACCATGGGGTCCTAGAAATATTTGAAGGTATAAGGAGCATGAAAGAGAAAGTGCAGCTTTATTTCTGTATGGTCAGGAAAGCAAACCCTGACTGCAGCTCTGGTCTAAGGTGCTACAAAGGTCAAATTCTGATCACTGTTCTCCAGTAGAAAGAGACATTTTATGAGTTGTTAGTTTACGCATTAATCAGTAACGATAAATTATAAGACTTTCTGCCTTTCTTAATGACTATGAATTATCTGTATCTGCTGACCCTATTCTTTACTTTCTTTTTCTTTTTTTTTTTTGAGACGAAGTCTTGGTCTTGTCCCCCAGGCTGGAGTGCAATGGCGCTATCTCAGCTCACTGCAACCTCTGCCTCCTGAGCTCAAGCGATTCTCCTGCCTCAGCCTCCTGAGTAGCTGGGATTACAGGCACCTGCCACCACGTCTGGCTAATTTTTGTACTTTTAGTAGAGACGGGGTTTCACCATGTTGGCCAGACTGGTCTCAAACTCCTGACCTCAGGTGATCTGCCTGCCTCAGCCTCCCAAAGTGCTGGGATCACAGGCGTGAGCCACCGTGCCCGGCCCTGCTGACCCTATTCTACAAGTAAAATTGTTTTTATAATTAAGAATCTAAAAGATCTATGTTTCACTGAAACCAATAGACTGCTTAGAGAGCATGAAAATTCCAATGCTACTTCCTGGGCAAAATAAGAGATCATTAAATATTTATTCAAGATTTATATAGGAAGAATGAAAAGTGTTAAAAGCCAGGAAGCATCCTAACAAATCCTCTAAATAAACCTTTCCTTATTGATTATGAATGCGAGGACCAGAGAGAATAAACAGTGTAAGGTGATGCATTAGTAAGTGAGAACATATTTCTTTCTTTTTTTTTTTTTTGAGATGGAGTCTCACTCTGTCGCCCAGGCTGGAGTGCAGTGGTGCGATCTCGGCTTACTGCAAGCTCCGCCTCCCGGGTTCACACCATTCTCCTACCTCAGCCTCCCAAGTAGCTGGGACTACAGGCGCCTGCCACCATGCCGGCTAATTTTTTTGGTATTTTTAGTAGAGGCGGGGTTTCACCGTGTTAGCCAGGATGGTCTCTATCTCCTGACCTCGTGATTTGCCCGCGTAGCCCTCCCAAAGTGCTGGGATTGAGAATGTATTTCTACTTCAGTTTCCTAGACTCTCTTTAATGTTCTTTTCATTATGCTATACCACAAAGAATTTAGGCATGCTGTTATGTATAATGCTACCTATAAATAAATCAATAAAAAGAGGATTTGCTCTTGGGCCCTAGGGAACTATAAACTAAAAGGAAATATAATCTTCACACAGAAACACAGTAAGGCCAACAAATGAAATTAAGAGAACCAACAGAAACCTTAGTAAAACTAAATACACACACACACACACACACACACACTCTTAATGTTCACTTTCAGGCATACAAAAGCCACTTAAAATTGTTTATATTCTGTATGACTAAGAAGTGTTCAAAGACACAGCGTGTTAATTGATCAGAATTGTGTTTAGTTTTAAAAACTTTGCATATGTAATGAGACCAGTATATTTAAAATCTATGGATGTGTACATTTTTAAAAAAAGAGCAGTAACAATATTTTCATAAATTATATCTTAAAAAGTTAACTAATGAAAAGTATATGTAGTTTAGGAAGAAAATTTAAGCTATTAAAATCACATTAAATTAAGACGAATACGTACTCCTTTTCAAATTCTTTGGCATTTTTCATTTTCTCTAGGTCTATTTTCACAAGCTTCGTTTTGAGATCTTCAATTTCTTCTTTATATGGCTTAGCTCCTAAAGCAACTTTGTCCTAAATTTTTTTTAGAGAAAATAAAAATAATTATTAGAGGAGCTTCAGTTTCTCCAGTTGTAAAGAATGGTTAGCTGTCTTTGCTCTAAAAAGGACATTTTAAAATAGCAAACAATTCCAAATATATGAAAAAGCATCAATTTTAACTGAATAACTAGATATTGATATGAAGTCTATTTGAAGCTAATATGCAATTAGAAACATGATTTTTTATTTGGGGCTATCATAATATGCAATTAGAAACATGATTTTTATTTCTTAAAATAAATATTTTTTTTCTAATTGAAAATACCTACAAAATGAAAAAAGTTGGAAATAATGAAAAGGGTGGAAAAAGGTAAATCAGAAAATGAAACAAAAAGATGTTGGAGCAGTGATGTAAACATCAAACTAGAACTAAATTTAAGCCACAAAACAAAGCATTACTAAGTATATTTTGTACTGAAACATAGTTCCATCCAGTGATTCAAAACACTATATTTTACAGCAGCAGTTTTAGGTTTCCAGAAAAATGGAATGGAAAATACTGGGAGTTCCTACATACCCAGTGTCCCCTATTCCTTTTTCCCCATATTAACATCATGCATTAGTATGCTACATTTGTTATAAGTGATGAATATTGATACATTATTATTAAAATCTATAATTTCCATGACAGTTTATTTGTATTGTACATTCTGTGGGTTTTGACAAATGTAAAATGGCACATGTCCATCATTACAGTATCATACAGAATAGTTTCACTGTCCTAAAAAACCCCCCGCTTTGCCTATTCATCCCTCTCTTCTCCATTATCCCTGGCAACTGTTTATTTTTTTACTGTCTCTGTAGTTTTGTCTTTCTAAAAATGTCATATACTTGAAATCATACAGTATGTAGCCTTTCCAGATTGGCTTCTTTCACTAAGCAATGTGTATTAAAAGTCCACTCATTTCTTTCCTTTTTTTTTTTTTTAAGACAGAGTTTTGCTCTGTCACCTAGGCTGGGGTGCAGTGGTGCGATCTCGGCTCACTGCAACCTTCGCCTCCCGGGTTCAAGCGATTCTCCTGCCTCAGTCCCCTGAGTAGCTGGGATTACAGGTGCTTACCACCATGCCCGGCTACTTTTTTGTATTTTTAGTGAAGACAGTGTTTGCCATGTTGGGGAGGCTGGTCTTGAAATCCTGATCTCAGGTGATCCGCCCGCCTCAGCCTCCCAAAGTGTTGGGATTACAGGCATGAGCCACTGCGCCCAGCCCTCTCATTTCTTTTAATTGCTGAATACTATTCCACTGTATGAATGTACCAGTTTATCCATTTACCCACTGAAAGACAGTCTTAGCAATTATGAACACAGCTGCTATTAACATACACATGCAGCCCTTTGTGTGCACATATATTCTCAGCTCATCTGAGTAAATACCAAGGAATACAACTGCTCAATCATACAAGTATGCTTAGTTTTGTAAGAAACTGCGAAACCATCTTCCAAAATGGCTGTACCATTTTGCATTTCCACTAGCAATTAATAAGAATTCTTGTTGCTCCGCACACCAGCATTTGGTGGTGTCAATGTTTTGGATTTTGGCTATTCTGGTAGGTTTGTAATGGTTGATTATTTCAATTTGTGATTCTCTGATGACATATGATATGAAGCATCTGTTCATATGGTTATTTGTCATCTGGGTCTTTTGCCAATTTTAAGATTGATTGGTTGTTTCCTATTGTTGGTTTTAAGAGTTCTTTGTATATTTTGTATAACATTCCTTCACCAGATTCATCTTTTATATACAGTTTCTGCCAGTCTGTGGCTTCTCTTGATTCTCCTGACAGCGTCTTTTGTAAAGCAGAAGTTTAAGTCTCAATAAAATCCAACTTACCAGTTTTTTTCTTTATGGATTGCACTTCTTGTATTATATCTTAAAAAATCGCCAAACCCAAGGTCACTTAGAACTTCTCCTATGTCATCTTCTTGGAGTTTTCTAGTTTTGCATTTTACATGTATGCCTATGATCTATTTTGAGTTAATTTTTGTGAAAAGTATAAGTTCTTTGTCTTTTTTTGCTTGTGGATGTTCAGTTGTCTGGCATCATTAGTTGATCAGACTATCCTTTTCCCATTGAGAAGCCTTTGTTTCCATCTCTCCCAGAATAGAAATGAGAGTTCTTAAAATAGCTTACAGGGCCTTTATGATCTGGTCCTCTGCTACTTCTCACCTTATTTTCTACCTCTATCCTCTTGCTTATTCTGCTCTGGATGCACAAACTTTCTTGTTGTTTTCAGTTTGCTATTTCCTTTGCCTGGAATATTTCTCCCTGGCTACACAGTTCACCCTATCACATCCTTCAGATCATCTTACTGGTGTGACATTCCTCAACTCCTGTATATACAATCATCTCTCTTCCCACACATGTCCACTTTCACCCAGAACCATGTACCCCCTTGTCTGGCTTAATTTTTTTCCATTTCACTTTTCACCACTTGAGATATAATATACCTCTTAATATATATAACATATATAAAAATATACCTTCTATGTTTTACATTTTTAATTAATATTCTGTCTCCTTCAACTAGAATGTAAGTTCCTTGATGGCGTGGGCTTTGTTTTTCCATTGGCCTCTAGAACAGTGAGTGACACATAGCTGGTGCTCAGCAAATATTTGTTGAATGAATAAAAACTGTGATCAATTATTAGTAATATTAAAAAATTACAACATTCTAAAACTTTACAGTTGAATTTTTTTAGTTTCTAGCTATAACAATTGTTGAAATAACAAATTTAATTTTTTCTTTTGCCTCTCTGCTCATGTCTCACTGAATAGACCAGAATTTTTAGAACAATGTTAAATAATGAATAAAGCAGGCATTCTTGACGTGTTCCTAATTTTAACTGGAGAGAAAAGACACTGGAGCAGAACAGCAAATTTAAATATGCCAATTTGGATCAGACTCGAGTAGAAGAAATGTGGGAAGTGGCTGGAACTAAAACAAGAGGGAGCTGTAAGTAGTGATTATTGAGTGTGTGATTTGTCTAATGACATTCAAGTTGAAAAACAATTCAGTTATGGTTCTTCCCCCCAAAACAGGTCAGATTCAGCCCATGGGACATCAGGTGGGACTCAGTAACAGAGGCAGTAAGTAGGAAAAAAAGAATTTAAAAATTTACTTATCTAATAGTATTATATATTTTGATAAGCAATTTTTGAAAAATGAAAAAATATACACTAAACTATAAACAACATGTATGTCTTTTAAAAATTATTTTTCCAACATAATAAAAATAATATTTTATATGACAATATGCTCCTACATTTCACTTCTAAGTTAAGCTGCCTCTGCTTGAGTACTGAACTTCAGAAACACATAGGTAACAGTAAGTTGTTGTGAGAGGGAAGAATAGAGCACAAGGAGATTTGCTGAATTCAATAGGTTAAACAAACAAACAAACAAACAACTTTTATTTTTATGTTTAAGTTACCTGAAGTACTTGAATTGTCTCTTTTGTTTTTTCAAGGCATTTATTTGATTCATGAACTTTGGCTTGAAGTTTTGCTATTATGTCATTAGTCACCTCAAGTTCTTTCTGCATCTTTATAATCTTGCTTTCCTTATGCATAGCACTTTCTTTAGCTTCATGCAGTGAATTTTCCAGCTCTCGAATTTTCTATTAGAAAAAGCACACATTCATAAGCTCTATCATCAAGACAGAATCACAGTATAGAAATTTGAGACAGAGATGATCATATTTAGATATTGTTAATTTTTCACAGATTGTATTAACAATGGATAGAAGAGAGGCCAAACATCAATCTACAGACATGTTATTTCCCTCATTTAGATGATGATTTTTGGATTGAAAATGTCAAAGGTTTATATTATAATCTGTCTGCAAATTCTTAAAACATGCAGTTAAAAACAGCACAGTGGTTATGCGATTTATTAGTTAGCATAGTGCTAAGCATATTAAATAGGCACTCATATTTTACATGAACACCACTTAAACAAAGGACATTGGTTAATTGACTCTCTAAAGTAATATATATTTATCTTTCCCTTTAATTTTATTAATTTTTTTTTTTTTTTGAGATGGAGTCTTGCTCTGTTGCCCAGGCTGGAATGCAGTGGCGCAATCTCGACTCACTGCAACCTCCACCTCCTGGATTCAAGCGATTGTCCTGCCTCAGCCTCCCGAGTAGCTGGGACTACAGGTGTGTGCCACCACGCCTAGCTAATTTTTGTACTTTTAGTAGAGATGGGGTTTCACCACGTTGGCCAGGCCGGTATTGAATTCCTGACCTCAGGTGATCTGCCTGCCTTGGCCTCCCAAAGTGCTGGGATTAAAGGCATGAACCACCATGCCCACCCTTATTAATCTTAAATAGAAAAACACAAATATGTGGAAAAAAGTTCAAAGACATATAATGAAGAGTAAGTCTCCCCATCTCAGACCCCCAGTTGACCCTGAAGCAATGACTACTAAACTTTTTCAGGTGTATCCTTCCAGAAATTTTCTATCTATAACCAAATATACATGAATATATAGTTTCTAAAAATAGTATACACACAATATACTAAATATAGTTCTGCTTTATTTTAAAACTTGAGAACATATTTTTTCCAGATCTTTCCATTATCAACACATAGATCTCTCCTATTTTTTTGTTTTCATGGACATATAGAATCTCATTTCATAAAGGTATCATATTATTCACATGTACACACTCTTTTTTGTTTTTGGCAAAATGTCTGGATTTTTGGGGGCCCATTTAGAATTCATTTTTGTTTAATGAACGAGATAGGAATCCAGCCTTACTTTTTTCCAGATGGCTATCCTGTTGTATCAAAATCATGCACTAAGCAAACCATCTTTTCTTTCCTTCTTTCTTTTTTTTTTTTTTTGAGGCAGTGCCTCACTCTGTTGCCTAGGCTGGTGTGCAGTGGCATGATCATGGCTCACTGCAGTCTCGATCTCCCAGGCTCAAGTAATCCTCCCAGCTAAGCCTCCCACATAGCTGAGACCACAGGTGGATGTCACTGCACCTGGATAATATATTAAAAAAACACTTTTTTTTTTGTAGAGACAGGGTCTCACTATGTTGTCCAAGCTTATCTTAAACTCCTAGGCTCAAGTAATCCTCCAACCTTGGCCTCCCAAAGTACTGGGATTACAGACTCACACACCTGGCCAAGTAAACCATTTTTTTTTCCCACTGAATTGAATGTTACTGTTATCATACACCTGTACTAAATTCTCATACTTAATTGGGTATATTTCTGAACCTTCTATTCTGTTCCACTGCTCTACTTGTCCATTTTTGCATCAAACTTGTCTAATGATAGTAGCATGTATTTTATTATCTGCTAGACTATTTTCTCTGGTCATTGAAGATTGACCAACTTTCCTTTTGTTTCTTTAAATTACTATATTGGTAGATGGATTTCATCTTTCCTCTATTTTATCTGTAATACCCTACAAATCAAAACACTGTATACTAGTGATCTAGTTCTCATTAAGCTGGTGGTTGATGTTTTATTATAAGTATTTATTTTGGTAAAAATGATAAATTGTAATTTACTATTGGGTTCCCTACAAGTCGTTTTGTGTGCTAACAAAATACAACATTTTACACATGTTGTTAGATTCCCGAGTAAGGGTAGTTAATAAGGTAATTTGGTTATTCAAATAATGTACTGGTTCTTAGATACAAGTTAATCTGCGTAACAATCTTGTTATATTTTTTAACCTCATATTTTTATTGTGATTATAACATTAAGCAATATTAAATACGCTGATGATAATGAGAAAAGCTGAATTGCTATTTCTCTCCAAGCTAATATTTGTTCTGCATACAGACATAGATCACAGTTCAACAGAAAGTCACATAATTTGGAAAACTTTTATGGTAATTGTACCTTAACTGGTAGTAACTTAAACTATAGTTTATGAATGTAATAATCAAATGAAGCTACGATTTATGTTTTATAATAATATCTTATATAATGTCTAGCTTTATAATTAGTTTAGTTGAACGATAGCCATAGTAGAACTACTAGTAAAAATCAAGCCCATCACTTACAAAAATAAATGTGTTCATGTTCAGTAATAAGTAAATACTATAATTTTGCTCTAAACTCTGTGATGAAGCTGCAAACTGAAGAACATTTTATAAGAAATTATATACCTCTGTGGTTAACTGTGTAGCTCTTGATGTAACATGAGGATTCTTATTGTCTTGTGTGGTAGGATTAACCTGGGCACCAGATGCCAAGGAAGTCTTCAATGTTTGGTAGTTTTTAAATAGTTTTTCATTTTTCTCTTTCAGTGATTTCAGGTCCTGTTCCCACTCTTTGGATATGGTAGCACTTCTTTCCTCAAACTCTGTTGATTCATTCATTATGGCCTATTGAACAGTAAAATACCATTATAGCTCTAAAACGATTTATAGTAGTCCCCACTTACCTGCAATTTTATTTTCCATGGTTTCAGTTACCCTCAGTCAAAAGTGGTCTGAAAATATTAAATGGGAAATTCCAGAAATAAACAATTCACAGGTTTTGAATTGCACACCATTCTGAGTAGCACAGTGAAACTGAGTCATCCTGCTCAGTCCTGCCTGGGATGTAAATCATCCTCTTGTCCAGCATACACTACTTGTTCACTTGATTAGCCACCCTGATTATCCGATTGCTGCTGTATTGCAGTACTTGTGTCCAAGTAACCCTTATTTTAATTAATAATGGCCCCAAAGCACAAGAGTAGTAATGCTGGCAATTTAGATATGCCACAGTGAAGCTGTCAAGTGCTTCTTGTAAGTGAGAAGGTAAAAGTTCTCAACTTAATAAGAAAAAAAATCATATATTGAGGTTGCTAAGATCTATGGTTAGAATGAATCTTTTATCCGTGAAATTGTGAAGAAGGGAAGAGAAATTTGTGCTGTTTTTGCTGCAGCACTTCAGCCTGCAACAGTGTGTGATAAGTGCTTAGTTAAGCTAGAAAAGGCATTAAATTTGTGGTAGAAGACAAGAACAGAAATGTGTTCCAGTTGATGACAGTGTGTTGTACCAGCAAGCATTGAGCATCTAGGAAGACTTCAGCAAGGGATCCCCTGAAAAAAGTGACATCAAGCCCTTTATTGCAAGTAAGATTTATTCATGGATTCAGGAATACAGAAGGTCAATAGTAGTCTAAGACTATATCAAAATGTCTAGGTCATTCATATTCCTTCATCTTATCAGGTAGGCACTGTATCATCTCACATCATAAGAAAGGAGAGTGCAGTAAAATAAGATATTTTGAGAGTCCACATTCATATAACTTTTACTATAGTATATTGTTAAAATTTTTCTATTTTATTAGCTGTTGTTACTAATCTCTTACTGTGTCTAATTCATAAATTAAACTTTATCATAGGTATGGATGTATAGAAAAAACAGAATACATAGGGTTTGGTACCATCCATGGCATCCCCTCGGGGGTGGGGGGTCTTGATATACATATTTTAAAAAAACTTCAAAAAACCCTAGAATTCTAGGACAGTGTATATGCTGAAGTTCATTATTTAGAACATTCTAAAACAGTACTTTAAAAGAATGTGAACATTCTTTGTAGTTTGCATCAGTTTCTGAAATTTCAGATGTTGGATGTGGATGATGACAATAAAATGAATAATGACTAGAGAGGATTCATATTGATCTGCAAGATGATAATCTCACTTTATTAGATTTGTACTAACATATGAAGAGAACCTGAAGAATTATCCAGGTTAAAATCATTATATATGCTATGGCTGATAATGAAACATTAACTGATATCTAATAGCAGAGCACAGCTAGAAACTTAACAATTATCTATTGTCCTGCTTCATTACAAACCTCAATGTTAATAGGGAAAATAACTCACTGATTGTTGGTAATTAATCTGAATATCTTGTATTTCTGTACAGGGAATAACAATACTCTTTTATATTGAAGGCTAACTAACTCTGAAATTATTGATATCTTTTTTACTTCCTAATTCCTGCAGATTGTACTTTCTGCTCTCATCATGAATGCCCCATTAGTCTCATCCCTAACTTCTTTGTGGCTTTGTGGTCATTCTACCAGGCTTTGTGGTCATTCTACCAGATCTTAAATTCGTTGTGTTCCTGACACCCTGGACACTCCTTGGCTCTGGTCCTCCTTCATTACAAACCTCAATGTTAATAGGGAAAATAACTCACTGATTGTTGGTAATTAATCTGAATATCTTGTATTTCTGTACAGGGAATAACAATACTCTTTTATATTGAAGGCTAACTAACTCTGAAATTATTGATATCTTTTTTACTTCCTAATTCCTGCAGATTGTACTTTCTGCTCTCATCATGAATGCCCCATTAGTCTCATCCCTAACTTCTTTGTGGCTTTGTGGTCATTCTACCAGGCTTTGTGGTCATTCTACCAGGCTTTGTGGTCATTCTACCAGATCTTAAATTCGTTGTGTTCCTGACACCCTGGACACTCCTTGGCTCTGGACTATGCACCTCACACCATACCAAGTTATTAATGCCTACTCTTATGTGCTGGAAGAAGCCACATATACATGCTGATCCACATAGTAGAAATCCCTGCTTTCTAATCACAACTGGGTCTCCAGTATTACAAGAAAAACAACAAATTACAAATAGACATGATCTTATCCAAACATTGGTTTTGTGCCTTTCTCTACTGATTGTGGACTTCTTTGTTTTTTCTTGAAATAGCCAACTGCTATTTGGCTAGCTCTGACTAATCAATAAACAGGATGAACTTTCCATGGGAAAACTTTTTAAAAAAGGCATTGTTCCTTATTTCAACAAGATTCCAATATAATTTGCAGATGAAATTAAATTGTCAGAAAAGAACTGTCCAAACATATGAACTATAAAATGTATTTTGGAAACTATAATATTAATCTAGCTACCATTGCTCCAATTTAATATAAATAAGCAATCTTTTGAATATTACATGTTTTACCAATGAAACAGAGAAGGGATTACTTCTGAAAGCAGAATGAATACTGCAATTACTTTTGTACCCACCAAATACCAATCACTGAAATGTAAAACAAGTTAACAAACTGATCTTAAGCAATGTTGGTCCTTATGACTCAGTACATTTGGGCTGATCACCTTGGGAACAATGATTTAAAAAAAAATCAAAATTTTGGAATTTCTAGTTTAGCATTTTAGGTGTTTAGAAGTTGCCAGTCCAGGACGGGTGCAGTGGCTCACACCTGTAATCCCAGCACTCTGGCAGTCCGAGGCAGGCAGATCATGAGGTCAAGAGATTGAGATCATCCTGGCCAACAGGTGAAACCCTGTCTCTACTAAAAAAAAATACAAAAATTAGCTGGGAGTGGTGGCACGTGCCTGTAGTCCCAGTTACTCGGGAGGCTGAGGCAAGAGAATCGCTTGAACCCAGGAGGCGGAGGTTGCAGTGAGCCGAGATTGAGCCACTGCACACTCCAGCCTGGGTGACAGAGTGAGACTCCATCTCAAAAAAAAAAAAAAAAAAAAAAAAAAAAAGGAGTTACCTAACAAGGAAAAAGCAAAACAAATGAAAAAAATCCACAACTCTGCTTAGATCCATCAGAGAAGTGAGGTTGCAGGGCAAAGGGATGCTCCCCAAACTGGAGAGGCAGAGAAGCACATACAGAGAATTACAACTTAGAGCAGAAACCCTTTGCAGGAACCAGTTATGGGGTAGGAAAACCTGAACTGCAATGATGAATTATTGGAGCTCAGTGTGGCAACTCTGAGAGTTAAAAACTTCGGAGACCTAGTCATACAGTGGCCGCCACACTTTTGTATTTTACCTTCAGGAGCTCTACCAAGTCATCACAGTTAATATTGGAGAAATCCCTTTGTGAGTCTGGCAGGAGAGGAGAAAAGGAACCATTTTAAAACAAAACACAGCATTTTTTTTTTCTTAAGGCCTGACCTCAGCAGAAACTATTTCACCAGAGCCTAACATGCTGGGGTTTTATCAGGGCCTAATATATCTGGAGGAGGGGGAAATACTAAGTTTCAGCTGGCTCTTGCCTTCCATGTGAAGGCAGGGAAATATACTCCGCCTGCCACCCACCACACACACCTTGCCACTACATTACTAAAGGCCTATTTGCTACAGTTACTTTTACCCAGTAAATCATGCCTGCTTTTCAGCAAAAAAAATTACAAGACATACTAGAGGGCAAAAAACACAGTTTGAAGAGACTGAATAAGCATCAGAACCACAGTCAGAAATGCCAGGAACATTAGAGTTATCAGACCAGAAATTTAAAAAAAATGGATTAATATGCTAGGGGCCTTAGTGGAAAAAGCAGACGACTTGCAAGAACAAATAAACAATGTAAGAAGAGACATAGAAATTTTGAGAAAAAAAATAAAGAAATGCTAGAGATCAAAAATGCTCTTAAGAGAAACGAAGAATGCCCTTGAAGAGTTCATTAGCAGACTGGCTGAAGAAAGAAACTCAACTTGGAAATATGACAATGGAAACTTCCAAAACTGAAAAGCAAAGAGTAAAAAGACTGAAAAAATCCCTAAACAGCATCCTAGAACTGTGCAGTAATTATAAAAGGTGTAACGTATACATAATGGGAATACCAGAAGGTGAACAGAAAAAGAAAGAGCAGGAATATTTGAAGTAGTAACGACTAAGAATTTCCACAGATTAACAACGTACACCAAACCAGGAATCCAGAAAACTCATAATGCTAAACGGGACAAATATAAAAAAAAAAAAAAAAACCCCAAAAAACCCGAAAAAAAACCCCAAAAACAAAAAACAACATCTAAGCATATCATATTCAAACTTCAGAAAAATCAAAGGTAAAAAAAAAATCTTTGAAGAAGCTAGAAGGGAAAAAACACCATACCTATAGGGGAGTGAAGATAAGAATTACATCTGACTTCTCTGAAGCTATTCAAGCTAGAAGACAGTGGAGTGAAAAAACATACTAACCTATAATTCTATTCCATGTAAAATTATTCTTCAAAAGTAAAGTAGAAATAAAGACTTTCTGAGACAAACAAAAATGGAGGGAATTTGCTGTCAGTAGACTGGTCTTGCAAGAAATGTTAAAAAGAAGTTCTTCAGAGGAAAGGAAAATGATATAGTCAGAAACTCAGATCTACATAAAGAAAGGAAGAGCACAAGAGAAGGAATAAGTGAAGGTAAAACAAAAACTTATTTTCTTATTCTTAACTGAGCTAACTTATGTATGCTTATGAATAAGTGAAATGAATAAAGGCAATGATACAATGGATGGGAGGGAGAAATTATAAATATTTTGTTATTATAAGGTACTTATATTATCTGTGAAGTGCAAAGTGTTATTTGAAATTGGGCTCAGATTAGTTGTAAATGGACATATTGCAAACTCTAGAGCAACCACTAAAACAAGATAGAAGTGTAGTTGTATGCTAAGCAGAGAAAATGGAATCATAAAATAATTTAAATCATAAAAGGCAGAAAAAATGTGGAAGACAAAAATAGGTACAAAGAATAGGGCAAAAAATAGAAAACAGAAACAATATGGTAGATATTAATCCAATTATATCAATAATCACCTTAAACGTCAATGGTCTAAATACACCAATTAAAAGACCGACTGTCAAAGCAGATCAAAAAATAAGAGCTGACTGTATGTTGTCTACAAGAAACCCATCTTCAATATAAGGACACATAGATTAGAAAGTAAAGGGATGGAGAAAGATACACCATGTTAAAACTAGTCAAAAGAGATGAAGTAGTGATATTAATTTCACACATAGCAGAGTTCAGAGCAAGGAAAACTATCAGGGATAAAGGGACATTACGTAGTGATAAAGACATCAATACCCCAAGAAGACATAACAATTTTTATTTTGCATGCACCTAACAAAAACGCATTAAAATACTTGAGGCAAAAACTGATAAAACTACAAGGAGAAATAGATCAATTTATTATAGTTGGAGACTTCAACGCCTCTCTATCAGAAGTGAACAGATCCACCAGGCAGAAAAATCAGGAAGGACATGGTTGAATTTAACAGTACCATCTATCAACTGGATGCAATTGACATCTATTGACTACTTCATCCGACAACAGCATATTATATATTCTTCTCAAACTCACATTGAATATTTGTGAAGACAGACCACATTCTGGACCAATCATACCATGTCTGCTCTCAGACCACAATGGAATTAAACTAGAAATCAAAAACAGCTGAAAAATCCCCGGATAATTAGAGATTTAAAAAATACATTTCTAAACAACATACGGGTCACAGGAGAAATAAAGAGAAATTAAAATGTATTTTGAACTCAATGAAAATGAAAATATGACTTATCAGTATCTGTGGGATGCAGTAAAAGCAGTGTTTAGAGGAAAATTTATAGCATTGAATACCAGTATTAGAAAAGAGGAAAGACCTAAAAATCAATAAATGAGGCTTTAACCTTAGGAAACTAAAAGTGAAGAGCAAATTAAATCCAAAGTAAGCAGAAGAAATAATAAAAGTAGAAATCAATGAAATTGAAACAAAATCAATAGAGAAAATAAATATCCTAAAAACTGGTTCTTTGAAAAGATCAATAAAGTTAATAAACCTCTAGCTAGGCAAACTAAGAAAAAGAAAAAGAATACAAATTACTAATATCAGAAATGGATCAGAAATGGACATCACTATAGAGCCCATGGACATTAAAAAATATTAGGAACAACTCAATTATTACAACCTACAATTATGAACAACCCACAAATTTGATAATTTAAATGAAATGGACCAATTCTTTGAAAGACACAATCTACCAATACACAAGAAAGGCAGTTCGATTAGGCCTATATCTATCAAAGAAATGGAGTCAGTAATTAAAAACTTTCCAAAACAGAAAGCACCAGGTCCAGATGAGTTCAATGGTGAATTCTACCAAATATTTAAGAAATTTAAGGAAAAAACTATACCCATTCTCTACAACCTACAATCTCTTCTAGAAGATAGAAACGGAAACTCATTCTATGATGTCAGCATTATTCTAATACTAAAACCAGATGATGACATTATACAAGAAAACTACAGACCAGTATCTCCCATAAAAAGAGATGTAAAAGCTGGGTGCGGTGGTTCATGCCTGTAATCCCAGTACTTTGGGAGGCCGAGGTGGGTGGATCACGAGGTCAGGAGTTCGAGACCAGCCTGACCAACATGGTGAAACCCGTCTCTACTAAAAATACAAAAATTAGCCAGGCGTGGTGGTGCGTGTGTGTAATCCTAGCTGAGGCAGGAGAAGTGCTTGAACCTGGGAGGCAGAGGTTGCCGTGTGCCGAGATTGTGCCATTACACTCCAGCCTGGGAGACAGAGTGAGACTCCATCTCAAAAAATAAAATAAAATAAAATAAAAAACAAACAAAGATGTAAAAAAAGATGTGAAAATCTCAACAAAATATTAGGAAGTCAAATCCAATCACGTGTAAAAATGATTATACATGACCAAATGGGATTTATCCCAGGTATGCAAGGCTGGTTTAACATTCAAAAATCAATTAATGTTCCATCACATAGGCTAAAGAAGAAAAATCACATGATCATATCAATGGATGCAGAAAACATTTGTCAAAATCCAATACCCATTCATAATTTAAAACTCTCAGCAATAGAGATGAACCTCTACAACTTGATAAAGAATGTCTACAAAAAACTACAGCTAACATCATAGTTAATCATGAGAAACTAGAAGTCTTCCAGCTGTGATCAGAAACAAGGCAAGGATGTCCCCTCTCACCTCTGGTTTTCAACACTGTACTGGAAGTCCAAATTAACTTCATAAGACAAGTAAAGAAAATACAAGGTACACAAATTTGTAAAGAAGAAATAAAACAAAACTCTCTTTGTTTACACATGACATGATCATCTACACAGAAAATCTGAAGGCATCAACAAAAATACTCCTGGAACTAAATAAGCAACTATCGCAAAGTTGCAGGATAAAAAGTCAATATACAAAAGTTAATAGCTTTCCTGTATACCAGCAATTTACAAGTGTAATTTGAAATTAAAAATACATTACCATTTATACTAGCACCTCCCAAAATAAAATACATAGGCAAATCTAACAAATATATACAAGATCTATATGAGAAAAACTACCAAACTCTTATAAAAAAATAAAAGAATCAAATAAATGGAGAAATATTCCATATTCATGGATAAAAAGACACGATATTGTCAAGATGTCAGTTCTTTCCATCTATAAATTAGAAGTAATCCCAACAAAACCATAGGAAGTTATTCTGTGAATAGGGACAAACTAATTCCAAAGTTTGTATGGAGAGGCAAAGGACCCAGAATAACCAACACAATGCTGAAGAACGACGTCAGAGAACTGATGTTACTTGACTTCCAGATTTACTATAAAAATCAGCAGTTTCCAGATTTGCTATAAATGAAAGAACAAATAGATCAATGGAATAGAATAGAGAGCTCAGAAATAGATCCCACGTAGTCAAATGATCATTGACAAAGGAGCAAAGACAATATAATGGTGCTGAATCTGGACTTCTACAAGCAAAAAAAAAAAAAAAAAGACCTTAAGAACTTCAGAAAAATTAACTCAAGATGGATCATTGGTTTAAATGTAAAACAAAAACTATGGAAGACAGCATAGGAGAAAATCTAGATGATCTTGGGTTTGGTGATATTTTAGATACAAACTCAAAGGCATAATCTATGAAAGAAATAATTGATAAGCTAGACTTTTTTTAACATTAAAAATCTGCACTCTGAAATACAATGCCAAGGGAGTGAGAAGACAAGCCACAGATTGGTAGAATATATTTCCAAGACACATCTGATAAAAGACCAATACTCAAAGTATACAAACAATTCTTAAACCTTAACAATGAGAAAACAAATAACCTGACTAAAATAAGGGCAACAGACCTGAACAGACACTTCACCAGAAAAGATACACAGATGACAAATAACTATAAAAAATGTTCAACATCATATGTTATTAGAGAATTGCAAACTGAATGAGATACCACTAGAATGGTCAAATACTACACTTACTACACTTACTAGAATGGTCAAAATCCCAAACTGACAACACCAAATGCTGATGAGAATGTGGAGCAACAGGAATTTTATTCATTGCTGGTGGGAGTGCAAAATGGTACCGCCCCTTTGGAAGACTGTCTGGCAGTTTATTACAAAACTAAACAAACTTTTACTGTATGATCCAGAAATTGCATTCCTTGATATTTACTCAAGAGAGTTGAAAATGTATGTCCACACAAAAAGATACATATGTATGTTTATAGCAGCTGAATTCATAATTGCCAAAACATACAAGCCACCAAAATATCCTTTGGTAGGTAACTAGATAAACAGGTACATACACACAATGGAATATTATTCAGCATTAAAAAGAAATAAGCTATGAAACCATGAAAAGACATGGAGAAAACGTAAATAAATATTACTAAGTGAAAGTTGTCAACCTGAAAAGGCTATATACTGTATGATTCCAACATATGACATTCTGGAAAAGGTGCTACTATGGAGACAGTAAAAAGATTAACAGTTGCCAGGGTTTAGGAAGGTGAAGTGATGAATACAGGTGGAACCCAGGGAATTTTTATGGCAGGATAGTAAAATTACTCTGTATGATACTGTAATGATGGATACATGTCATTTTACAATTGTAACTCATAGAATGTACTATGCCAAGTGTGAACCCTAATGTAAGCTACGGACTCTCTTGGGTGATAATGATGTATCAATGTACGTTCATCGATTGTGCCAAATGTGCCACCCTGATGTGGGCTGTTGATAGGGGAGATTGTGTTTGTGGAGATGGGGTATAAGAGAACTCTCTGTACTTTCTGCTCAATTTTGCTGTGAACCTAAAACTGCTCTTAAAAAAAAAAGTTTATTAAAGCACATGAGGCCCATCTAAAGTAGCTGGCCAGGCTTGTCTATGACTTTACCACAGTTGCTGCCCATAGCTTGAAACAGACTCATGTCTTACGATCTCTAAGGCTACTTGTGGAAAAGGCTCAGTTCTTACAGAAGCAGTGAGAAGGAGAAGAAAAAGAGGAGAATAGTAAGAGGATTCAAGATTTCACAAGTGGAAACTAAATATTATACAACAAGATTTCGTTACCTTGATCAGTATGAATTGATAAGGAAGAATAATACATTAGAGGAAGAACACGTTTTATCAAATCAATTTTTTTAAAGCATATACAAATAAAGAAAATATACATAAGTTGCCCTTTTAAGAATGAGGTAGGACAATTAAAGCAAACAGCAACAAAAAAGTAGTACAGCAAAAAGTAATACTTACAATTATTCTGTTATTAAAGAAGTTATTCACTTGACAAATCCTATCATTTTCTTTCTGGATGCCATTTTTAAGCTTTTCTATATCAAAACGAGTATTTAACCACTCTTCCAAAAACTGTGTCATTTCTTTCCTATTACTTAGTACTTGTTGAAATTCAGTCTTTATGCTAGGGAATTCACTTTCTGAGAAATCTTTGAGAATTTCCTGTGTGAAAAATAAGCGTCAAATTGTTTAAACATTAGGAAAGTTTTGATCCAAATATTTTATATATATATATATATATATATATATATGGCATAAAAAGAGGGCAATACCTAGTGGACTCTTGCTTTTCTTCCTTTTAATATCATTTCTTAATATTTTAAAGTAAACTAAGAAATATAATTGTAAGTTAAAACTTTACTCTAGTTATTTGCATAATATAATTTTGGCAGTATACATGATGTAACAGACTGTACCTATTAGAATTAAAGCTTGTCAAAATGACAAATTTGTGACTAATTGCTACAATACCTGAAGTGCATCTTAATTTTTATTTTTTGAGATGGTCTCACTATGTTGCCCAGGCTGATCTTGAACCCCTGGAGTCAAGTGATCCTCCTGCCTGAGCCTATTAAGTAGCTGGAATTATAGGCATGCCACTGGGGCTGGCTTCATGAAGTGCTTCTAAATGTAGCTTTTCAGTACATATAGCAGACCTTACATACATGTTGGGAATTGGATGCCGGCCTCACATAGATGAATGCAAGTAACACATTCCATGTGGAGTTGTTGTAATAAAGAGGTTTCTGACTCCCAGCATAGACATAAGTTTTCCTGTATCTATTGAGGTCTGAAGGGAGGCTAGTCCATTATTTGCCAGTCTTTATGTCTGGCCAGGTATCACTCTGCAACGTATTTTTAATTTCTGGTAAATGAAAATAGCTCTAAGCACATGAAAAAGTACCTTTCTACTTGATAAAAAGGCTTAAAATCTAATTAAATCCATTTAAAATAAATTATACCTCAATATGTAGATCCATATTCTGGTTCAATTTGAGATCCCTTAATTCTCTGGATGGTACATCACAATCTTGTTGAAGGTGCTGTATTTTAATTAGCAATTCCTTTTGCTTTTCCACTTCACCAATAAAATCCATTTCAAATTTATTGATGGATTCATGTTGTTCTTCTTTTATTTTTGTAACATAGCTTAACACATACTTGCAGAAAAAAATTAAACAAATTGGTAAATGAAAATTTTGTCACATGTAGAGAAAGTTTTCATCCTTGAGACTACGAGGTAGGATGACATCTCTTATTTACCTATATCCTCTCACAAGTGAGGAAAAGGGAAAGAGCTTCTCTCTATCCCCAGTTTTTTCCTCTTAGTATCTTAGGAGAATAACTAACTCCCAGACCTATAATTCCTTATTTCTGACTTCTTACCAGATATACTTCTTGGATGTCTTACAAGTACTTCAAATTCAACATGTTTAAAATGTAACATGATCCCTTTCTCTACAAGTCCTCCTTTTTCTATTGCCCAGTTTTTGGCTAATTACATTACCAATCACCCAGGTTTCCCAGTTAAACTCATGAGACTCATTTTCAACATCCTCTCCTGCCAACGCTGATTGGGTAACCAAAAAGATGATGTTACATGCCTCAAGACTTCCTTGTCGGCCAGACATGGTGGCTCATGCCTGTAATCCCAGCACTTTGGGAGGCTGACGTGGGCGGATCACAAGGTCAGGAGTTCGAGACCATCCTGGCTAACACAGTGAAACCCTGTCTCTACTAAAAATACAAAAAATTAGCTGGGCGTGGTGGCAGGCGCCTGTAGTCCCAGCTACTTGGAAGGCTGAGGCAGGAGAATGGCGTGAACCCGGGAGGCGGAGCTTGCAGTGAGCCGAGATTGCACCACTGCACTCCAGCCTGGGCAACAGAGCAAGACTCCGTCTCAAAAAAAAAAAAAAAAAAAAAAAAAGACTTCCTTGTCAAGCATATTTAGATATTTGGCTTCAAGAGACAATAATTTCAATGCCAAATGTCACATGGACTTCATGAATAATTCTAGATGTCTGATTACCAGGATTTGTGGAAGAATTACCAGGGCCTGAAGGGCAATCCACCCAGGTAGGGCAGATACCAGCTTACTTATTCCTCAACTTCCACCATTCCTTAACCTCTTATAATCTGGTCTCTTCCTTAACTACCCAGTTGAAACTGTTCTGACAATGATCACTAATGAGTTCTATTATCACCACATTGAGAGAATATCTTCAGTCCATATTCTGACTCTCTGAAGTATTTGCCACTCATAACTTCATCTTTGACATACTCTTCTCCACTGATTTGGGTAGCAGTACTTTTGCTAGGTTCTCTCCTGTATCTTTGACTTTTCCAACCTTGAACCCATGTGTTGCTCCCTTTTCTGCTACTGCCTCTTAGACATTTATCTTTTCCAGAGTTCTGTTTTTATCCCAAGGCTCTTAGTCTTCATTATGCTTTCTGGATGATCTTACAAATGTATTATCTATCACCTATATGCTGATCAGTCTCAAATCTTAGTTCTTATTTTTCTCCTGCCAAACCTCAAACTCAAATCTAAATGTCTACTTGGTTTCTCTTCTTGGATGTTCCATCATAGGTATTTCAGCCCCCAAACATCTCAAATTAAACAATCTCCTGCCTCATCTACCTTGTTTCTCTTTCTTTTTTATTTTTGAATCTCTGTTAATGGTACCACTATCGACAAACCTGACTAAGCTCAAATCCAAGAACTCCATCTAAACTTCTCTCCCTTATGTCCACTATCAATTATGTTGACCTACTATTTTAAGCTGCTAAATATTTCTTTAATCTCGTTTGTCCTCTCCAGCCCTATGAAACCCTCCCTAGTAGTACAGTCACATATAATATCTCATCTGGACCACTGTAACTGCCTCTTATTGCTTTCTGCTACTAGGCTTATCTCCCTCAAACTCATTTCTTCTGTATTCTTTAGTTTAGTACCTAAGTGGTAATCAGATCCTGTTAACACCACCACTTAAAACAATAGTCTAATGATTCCCCATCTACAAAAAGAACTCCAAGCTTTGTTATTGAGTCTGGCTTCTACTACAGTTTCATCTTCTGTAATTTTATTTAGTACATCATATAACTTGCATACACTTCTATCATTGCACTTAATACTTGTTTATATGTCTGTCTCACCCCAGACTATGAGATCTTTGAGATGTTAACTCACATCTGCCTCCTGAACATCCTGACATAATGTCTAGGCCCACAGGCAGAGTTCAGGTGTTGCTGATATCCTACATATTACTATGCTCAGACCCACATAATCTTTAATTTGGTAGTAAGAATACTAAATAGCAAATATGCCGGCACCTGAAGCAGGACTTAAATACATTGATGTTTATAACTGAAATATTTAAAAGGATATTACTAAAAAAGATGGTACCTTCAGTTTCTTCATGATTCTGTGGAATTCCATGGAGCATCTCTGGTTTGCAGTAAAAAGTTTTTCAATGTGTTTGGTTTGTAAATAGGGAAGTGAGAGGTTTGCTTTAACTCTCATTGAAAGCTCTTTTTGGATTTCAATTTCCTTCTCCAAGTCAAGAGACAATCTATTCAAGCACTCATAATGATCATCCATCTCTGAGTATCTCTTCAAAAGCTCCTAAAGGAAATGAGAATTCACTCAATTTATAACAATTCATTCTAATATCACAATAAGTAGTTACAACTCTAGAATTGTAACAAAACTTATGCTTTAACATTTTCTGTAGGAGAGAAATAAAGACCTTTGTGTCTAAAAACAAAAGGAAACTCTTGTTGTCATTTTGGATAACAGAAATAATAGATAATTATTACGGCAATTTAAAAAATTTAAGCAAATATAACAAAGAAAGCCAGGACCAACCATTCTTAACATTTTGATGCATTTTCTTTTAGTTTTTTGAATATCCATGATATGAATCAACATTGACAAAGTCTGATGAGAAATTTGAGTAAATTCAATTAAGTATGTATTGTAGTTCATGGTTGAGTGCTGGTTTATGTTTATAGTAGGCAGTCTGAGTTAGCAGATAAAACAAGTGATTAAGAATCAAACCACCTATTTGTCAGCTTGGTATAGATACTTCACACAATCCTACTATCTACCTACAATCTGTTTTCTAACCCTTTGTCAGAGGTAGAGTTCAGGTTCCAGCTCTGCCACTTCTTGACTGCGGAAGTCACTGAGCCATTTTCACAACAACAGGAAGACTACAATAATTACCACAAAGTTTTCTGGGGTCAAGTAAAATATATGATCTATACCTATATACCTATGTAATCTATAAAACAGACACAGTCATTTAACTTGAAGGAGACAAAATTATGTTTATAAACATGTTTCTATACCCAAGTTTTGAACTAAGTCAGATACAAGTCTGACTTAGTTTAAAATTCTGATTCTAACAATTTACTAGCTGTGTAACCTTGGGCAACTGCCAAACTTCCTTTCTGAGGAAAGGCAGTTTCCTTGTTTATGAATGGAGCAATAAAGCCTATATCATGAGGTAAAGCACCCAGTATGGTACCTGGCATACAGTAGACATGCAATAAATCTGGACCCATACACTCAAGTGACTTGAGGCTATGCAGGTGACACACTGGTCAGAGCACAGGTAGAGAAACATGTAAAATTCAAGTTACTGTAATCATGTAGTAGGTAACATGTTTAGTTCAGGCTGCTAAACAATAAAACAAGGGCGTTCTCACAAGAATGAGCCCTTTATTTTTAATAATTTAAGAAAAGCTAGATGTTAATCAATCTGGAATGTTGGAGAGGGGATTCCTGTTTTTGGTTTTAGGATGAATCAACTACGGTATACAGCAGCATATTGAACACTGACTTATGTCAGGAATGTGCTAAATGATGTAGTCATAAACAAAACAAAAATGTCCTTAGAGATCTTGCATTCCAACAGGTGTGACTGTAAATCCTGTTGGCTTTCCCTTCAATGTATATTCAGAATCTCAACACTTCTCACTACCTCTATTGCTCCCTCTCTGGGCCAGGCCAGGATGATCTCTGCCTAGGTGATTGAAATCAGTCTTTATAATGGTCTTCCTGCTTCCACTCTATTTTCAATATAACAATTAAGAGTCATCCCTTTAAAATGTTAAGTCAGATTATGTTTCTCTTGCGGTAAAAATTCCCCAATGGATCTCCACCTCACTTAATAAAACTCAGTCTTTTTTCGTGTCCCACAGCTTGCCTCTTCCCTGTTAACTCTCTGATCTCATTCATTAGCAGCTTGCCCTCTTTTCGATATTCCTTGAACCACCACAGAGTCTTCTGCCTCAGGAACTTTGTACTTGCTGTTCCCTTTGCCTATAATGGTCTTTTCAGACATCTGTATGGCCTGACCCTTTACCTCGTTCAGGTATTTGCTCAAGTATCACTTTTCTGGTGAGGACTTAAATTCACAAGCTCCCATTGTTGTTTGTGTATGTGTGTATATATGCATTATACCCACACACCTGTACTAGATTACAATGTTTAGAAAAATACTGAGCACTATGTATTTACTCCAGAGGTTCCTTCAATCCCACTTCAGGTTTCAGTAAGCCTTTGGAAGACAACCAATAATCATTTGTAGTTTTAACAGGGGGTACTTACTTTTATTCTAGAGCACTTTTCTCTCAGGCTTTCCGTAAGGTGCTGTTGTCCATCACTTAGTAACCTTTTTTCAGGTTTTACTTGGTGGTTCTGTCGGTCCTGCTTTGGTAAAAAGAAAATAAACAGGGCTTTTTCATGACTATATTCACATATAATGTCTAATCGCACACTTCTAAATTACATGACATTTCAATAATGGAATTAAATATTATACTTGTCACTCAAAAGCAATGTTAAAATGATCAGAAAATGAATAATAGTATCAGTAAGTTTTATAGGGAGTGACCTTAACTCATTGGTAAAAAAGTAGAAAAATCATGTAATTTTTGGAGACAGGATTTGCTTTTCATAGCTACAAATTAGGTTTTAGGGCCAGGCATGGTAGCCCACGCCTGTAATCCTAGCACTTTAGGAGGTCGAGGCAGGAGGATCACTTGAGCTCAGGAGCTCGAAACCACCCTCGGCAACATAGCGAGACCCTGTCTCTATAAAAATAAATAAATAAATAAATAAACAACCAGGAAAACAAATAAATTAGATTTTAATTTCTGATTCCTACTCTTCCAAATCTCTGCATTATTCACTTGTAGTTTTAACAGTGGCACTTGCTTTTATCCTAATGCACTTTATTGGCACCAACCAAATATACTGGCAAAACCACCTGTACTGTCTATGGTGTTTCAAACCCTAGTCATATATTCTTCCCAGCACCTTGGAAAAGTTCATATCCTGTGTACATTTTGCATTTCTGATTAAAAAGTATAAAGTGAAACAAAAACATTTTCTCCCACTTATCTTGTTCACTACAGTACCTAGAAGAATATTTGTTGAATGAATTAAATCTCTCTATAAATTTAGTTCAGGCCCACATAAAGAAATATGAGAATAAAAAAGATTTTTACAGATTTTAATAAACTTATTTGTCTGAACTTTGTTACTTTCAAAAAGAGGATTTAATTAGATATTTTAAGATATATGATTCTGAATATCTATAAATAGTCATACCAGAGGAACTTAATTTTTATATTTATCTTGCCTTTTTTCCTTTTAACTTCACCAATAAGAGCCCAACTCTAGAACTCCAGCATGTATAGGTAGAGAAATGGGAATATTTGCTCTCTTACAAATCTAATCCTTCAAATATTTCTCCATTTAGAATAATGCTATCTCTTGATTAAAAAAAACTTTAAAATGTTATATTAAGGGAAATAGACTGCTTTAACACAGTTTATAAAAATAAAGAATTAAATGTTATTTTCTGAAAATATTTTTGCTTCTTTTAAAACTGTTTTCTATTGTGTAAAAATTAGAGTAACCATTTCCCACTGTCCTTTACTGTTCATAGGAATTTCCAGAGAAAGAAATAAAAACATTGTAATTCTTTTCAAAAAAGCTCAATTCTTATTAATAGTTACTACACAAGGGAAGATTCTGAACTCACTCTAGCTATCATTTCCCTTAAGGTTGCTATGAATTGGTCCCTTTCCATTTTGAGAGATTCTTTTATCCTCCTTAGCTCATCTCTTTCTTTAGCTACAATTCTTATTTCTTCAAGGCTTTCATGAAGTTTCTTAGTCAACTGGAAGTTATCCATTCTCACACTTTGCATAGATAAGTTTTGGGCCTCAAATTGCTTCTTCAACTGTTCCATTTCATTAATTTTTTTATGACTCATATTGACATCTTCTTTCACTCTAAGCAGTTGAAGTTCTTTTTTCTGAAGTTCTTGGATCTTGAGATAATTGTAAAACAAGTTAGAATGTAAGCAGTTTCTTCAAGGAAGGCAAATAGTGTCTACTTGTGTTCTATATGCACATATCTATCTACATATCTGTATCTATATCTTTTTAATTCCACAAATAATTTTGGGCACAGTTACTTCCAAAAGAAGAACAAAACAACACATACCTTTTTCTGTAATTCATCTTTTGATTTATCTAAATCCTTTTGAATGTCTGAAATTTGAATTGTCTTTTCTGAAATTTTTTCTCTAAGTTTATCAGCAGTTTCTTTGTGTTCTTTTGATAGCATACGAGCAGTTTTTAGTTCCTGCTGTATTTCCAGATCCTTTATGGTTAGAAGAAATCAAGAAATGTAATGATATAAAGGCACATTACCTTTACTTAATGATTGAGTTTAAACAAAATCTTAAAAACTATACACTCACAGTTAAAAACAACCATTATACAACCTCCTAAATTAGAAGAGTAAAGTAAAATTTTCTGCTGGTAGCCTCACCCATAGCCTTCTCCTTTCACACCACTTGGACATCTTTCTAAATCAATATCACATAAAGAATACCCCATTCTTATGCTTAGTTTTCCATTATACAGATAGTGCCTTATTGGTGGACACTTAGATTGTTTCTAGGTTTTAGTCACCAGACACAACGCTGCAGTGAACACTGTATTTTTGCCCAAATATGTGAATATAATGGTAGGGTAAAGAGAGAACACAACTCACTCTAGCTTTGGTTTCTTGCAGGCTTTCCTTGAGTTGGTCTCTCTCCAGTTTGAGTGTCTCTTCTACTCTTCTTAGATTATCTCTTTCTTTCATTACAGATTTCATTTCTTCAAGGTTTTCATGAAGTTTCTGAGCCAAATTTAAATTCTCCATTTCTAATTTACTCAGAGTTAAGCTTTGGTCTTTTATTTGTTTCTTTAGTTGCTCCATTTCAGACACTTTTTTCTGTGTCTCATTGACATCTTTTTTTAACTTAAAAAGTTGATGTTCATTTGCCTTAAGTTCTTGAATCTTAAGATAATCATAAAATAATATGTTAGGTAGCTTTTTAGGGACAGATAAATAATAGTTTCTAAATTGATTAAGACAACTGTCTACCCATGTTACTCTCACTGATATCCTGCACAATTCCACACAGAATTTTACTTTCTTTTGAGGTATAACATATATAAAGCATGCTCATCTTCAATGTATAACTTAATTATTCTTGACACAGGTATAAATCTATGAAACTACAACCCAGATTAAAACAGAGAATATTTCTAGCACTTCATAAAGTTTCTGTGTGCTCCTTCCTAGAGACAGCCACTATTCTGACCTTTATCATCCTGGTTCAGTTTTGCCTGCTTTTGAACTTATATATCACAATGTATGTATCCATTTTCCTGCTGATGGACATTTGAGTTTTCAGTTTTTTGTTATTTTGAATAAGGCTGCTATAAATATTCTTGTGTCTTTTTACAGAAGTATGTACGTACTCTTTTCTCTTAAGTACATACCCAAGAAGCGGAAATGTTGGGCCTCAGGCAGGCTACGTCCAGCATTAGTAAATACTGCCAAGGTGTTTTCCAGTGTGGTTGAACCATTTTATATCCCCAACAATTTTAGGCACAAACAAATCAGATATCCAATCAAACAATCCCCCCATAAAAATACCTTTTCTTGTAATTTAGCATTTGAATTTTCTAAATCTTTTTGCATATTTGATATTTTATCTGTCTTCTCAGAAACAATTCCTCTGAGTTTGTCAATAGTTTCCTGCTGCTCTTTCAGATGCATGTGAGCAATTCTTAGTTCCTCTTGTATTTTCAGATCCTTTATCATTAGAGAAATTTTAAAAACAGTGACATATCTTAATATTAGTTTTTAAAAAATAAAGTGATATATTTTCTTAGTAAAAATAATAACACTGTTACTCTATATCTTTGTTGTTGTTTTTAAGGTACAGGCTTTCTCTTCCCTGTCCTCCTCTCTTCACACTCTACTTCTGCTTTCCAGAGGCAAACACATTACACATATATTACTTTTTTTAAGTGTTGCATGGTATTTCGACATATTGTTCATATTTACTGTTTCCTTCTGAGGAACATTTAGATTGTTTCAGATTTTTAATTAAAATCACTACAATAAATAACCTATGGCATATGTATACGTTGTGTTTGTATATACACACACACTCCTTTAACAGTATATATGTAGGCTAAAGTCCATAAGGAAAATGCTAATTGCAGACTTGAACTTTTCAAGAACAGTACCAAATTATCTGCTTAAAAGGCTGTATCATTTCATTCTTGCCAACAGTAGTACTTGGTTCAAAGAAGGGTTCATTGCTGTAAGAACACAATACATTGAATTGCCAGGGAGAGGAATGAGCTTACTTTAGCTTCTATTTCTCTAAGGCCTTCCCTAAGTTGGTCTTGCTCCATTTTAAAGATTTCCTCTACTCCTCTTAGGCCATCATTTTCCTTAGTAACAAATCTTACATCCTGAAGGTTTTCATGAAGCTTCTGAGTCAATCTTAATTTCTGCGTTTCCACACTTTCCAGAGTTACATTCCAGGCCTCTAACTGCTTCTTTAACTGACCTGTTTGATACATAGTTTCCCTAAGATCATTTTTTACTTTAAGAAGTTGAGGCTGGGCCTGGTGGCTCATGCCTGTAATCCCAGCACTTTGGGAGGCCGAGGCGGGTGGATCATGAGGTCAGGCGATCAAGACCACCCTGGTCAACATGGTGAAACCCCCTCTCTACTAAAAATACAAAAATTAGTTGGGTGTGATGACATGCATCTGTAATCCTAGCTACTTGGGAGACTTGAGGCAGGAGAATCGCTTGAACCCGGGAGGCAGAGATTGTAGTGAGCCGAGATCATGCCGTTGCACTCTAGGCGACAGAGCAAGACTACGTCTCAAAAAAAAAAAAAAAAAAAAAAGAAGTTGATGTTCTTTCTCCTGAAGTTCTTGGATCTTGAGATAATCATACAATAAGTTAGGATTATCAGTAGATATAAAAAGATCAATGATAGTTTCTAAATTGAGTAGGCAAGTAAGTCTTCACTTGCCTTCAATTTTAGGTTAATTCATATCTTGTTTCATTACACAAAAAGTTCGATTCAAACTCTCAGTAACTGAGATAACTTAAAAATAAAATACCTGTGCTTTTAAGGCATCATTTGAGTGTTCTAAGTCCTTTTGCATATTTGATATTTCATTTGTTTTCTCTGAAACAATCCCTCTTAGTTTATCAATAGTTTCTTGGTGCTCCTTCAGATGCATGTGAACAATTTTTAGCTCCTCTTGTTTTTCTAGGTCCTTTATCAGTAGAAAAATAAAAATAATACATTGAGAGTAGTACCATCCACACGCTATAGAAAGGTATAGGGCAGGAGGTAAAAATCTTCCACCCTCTTCAGAGGCCTCCTAGTTCTCACCCTCTAAGCTACTTTTAGATGTCAACACATTCTAGATACACTATTCCTGAACTTACCCTGTTCCCTAACAGGACACTTCACCCTTCAAATCAGCACTATAGCTCTACCACACTTTTTATTTGTGGCATAGAATTCCATGACGTGAATGTGCTGCACTTATTTAACCAGTCCCTTACCAATGGATGGTTAGAATTTTCCCTGTTTTTGTTTGTGTTATTTCATTATTGCAACTTGTTGCAAAGAATATCCTACAAATATCTTTATACAGTTGTGCAAATGTGTGGAGGATAGTTACAACTGGACTTGTGGATCAACGAATAAACCTTTCGAAAAATTTGGAAGGTATTTCCAAATATACCCTCACCAACTTTCCTCAATATTGGACCAATTTTATCTTATTTTTTTATTTTTTATTTTATTTTATTTTTTGAGATGGGGTCTTGCTCTGTCACCCAGGCTGGAGTGCAGTGGTGCGATCTTGGCTCACTGCAACCTCTGCCTCCTGGGTTCACGCCATTCTCCTGCCTCAGCCTCCCGAGTAGCTGGGACTATAGGCGCCCACCACCACGCCTGCCTAATTTTTTATGTTTTTAGTAGAGATGGCGTTTCACCATGTTAGCCAGGATCTCCTGACCTCGTGATCTGCCTGCCCTGGCCTCCCAAAGTGCTGGGATTACTGGCTTGAGCCACCGTGCCCGGCCTGGACCAATTTTATACTCCCACCAACCCTATGGCAGATTTTTCTCTTAGGACTCAATGTCATAGTTACTAGAGGTGTAGAGAGATGGTAACTCACTCTAGTTATAGTTTCTCTAAGGTTTTCCTTGAGCTGGTCTCTCTCTACTTTGAGAGTCTCCTCCACACTCCTAAGGTCATCTCTTTCTTTTGTTACAGATCTCATTTCTTCAAGGTTTTCATGTAGTATCTGAGTCAACCTTATATTCTCTGTTTCTATGTTTTCCAGGTTTAACTTCTGGGTCTCAAATTGCTCCTTCAAGTGGTCTATTTCACACATTTTTTCCTGAGTCTCATTGACAGCTGTCATCTTAAGAAACTGATATTCTTTTTCTTGAGATTCTTTCATCTGAGAAAATTATAAAGTAAGTTACAACACAGGCAGAATTTTTTTAGGAAAAGGAAGAATTGTTCCTAAAATAAGGCAATCATTTTTACATTGTAATCTAATGTATGTACTACTTTCTTTCATAAGGGATATGAGTAACAATAATTAGATGTCATTTTCCAATTTAACAAGTCCCACTTTTTCCTGTAATTCACAATCAGAATTTCCTAAATCCCAATGAATATTTGCTACTTGAGCTGTCTTCTCTGAAATATTCTGTCTACTAACAGTTTATTGGTACTCAGTTGAATATGAGCAGTTTTTGATTCCTCTTTTATTTCCGGTCCCTTTATGATTAGAGGAAAATAAATAAAACTTAACATGAACACCGTCATTATCACCTTAACACTATTTCTGTATCCAAAAAAAAAATAAGATGGGAACTTACTTCAGCTACAATTTCTTTAGTGTTTTCTTTCAGTTGGTCTCTCTCTATCTGAAGGGCCTCCTGTACTCTTTTCATTTCCTCTTTTTCCTTAATCATAATTTGTATTTCTTCTTGACTTTCTTGAAGTCTGTTGGTCAACTCGAGCATCTTACTTTCTATACTTTGTAGTGCTGAATGCTTGACTTTGCGATGCTCCTTGAATTGTTTCAGTTCATTCACTTTTTCCTGAACCTCACTAATTTGTTTTATATTAAGTTGTTCCTCTTTCTCATAAATCTCTTGGATCTTAAACATAATTATAAAATAAGTTAATAGTCATAAAAATATGTAAACACACACACACACACACAACTTAAGAGGAAAAGGTTGCTTCCCAAAACAATTAAGCATGCCAAATAGTAGTCTTCATAATTCAGTTAGCTACTCCAAACCCACCCATTTCCTCCCACTGTTTCTTCATCCCCAATTTACCTTGTTCTGTAATTTATCATTGATTGCTTCTAACTGCTTTTGAATGGTTGATATTTCAGTTTCCTTCTCTGAAAGATTCACTCTTAACTCATTAATAGTTTCCTCTTGTTCTTTCAGGCAACAATGAGCAACTTTAAGTTCCTCTTCAGTTTCCAGGTGCTTTATTATTAGAGGAAATTCCAATAAATTTATAGAAACATTATAACTATTATGTTGTAATTAACTCCCCTTTCCAAATATTTAGGGTTTATAATAATATTTGGTTACAAAATATTTTTTAAAAACATGGTGAAAAGATGAAACCTACTTTAGCTACAATTTCTTTTATGTTTTCTTTGAGCTGGTCACTTTCAGATTGAAGAACTTCTTGCAGCCTCTGTAGGTCATCTTTCTCCTTAGCTACAGATTTCATTTCATCATGACTTTCTTGAAGTCTTTTGGACAATCCGAGCATTTCTATTTCTATCCTTAGTAGTGCTGAATCTTTGGGTTTGAATTGCTCCATCTCACTCACGATTTTGGTAGTTTCATTGTGTTTTTCTTTCATATTTAAGGACTGTTCTTGTTTGCTTTGAGACTCCTGGATCTTAAGAGAATCATAAAACAGTACAGTTGATATCCAGAGATATTGTGTTTTAGGGGAAAATAAATCAGGATGCTTTCTAAAACAATTAAGGCAGGATTCAATGCCTCATTTACAGAGCAATCTCTCCATTCTCCCACTCTTCCATTATTCAGGCATTTAATGCTTTTTAAAAATTGAGGTCTCACTGTGTTGTCAGCATCTCATTCGAGGCTGGAGACAAAATGATGAGACTTACAGGATCTCTCTCTTTTTGAGACTTATACTTCAAAGACAAAGATAGATATGATGTTGAATCTTACCAAATAGAGATGCTGGCTTCTCCTACAGCCCAAGTGTCAAATATAATCTATTGTGAATGATAGGAAGGGATTCCTAGAGGAGAAAGCTTTAACTGAGATCTGAAGGATGAGAGCATTAGTTAGGCAAAAAGGAGTATGGAGGTACTGCAGGTAGAGAGACCTGAGAATCTGAAAGCCATGAGCTGAGGAAGAGAGTTGCTGGAGAACAAAGAATAGGAAGAAGAATGAATTGAAATAAGACCGGCAAGATCTGCACCTAGGGCCTCATAGGCCACATAAAGGATCCTGGTCTTTATTTAAAAAGTAGCAATAAGATATTAAAAGAATGTAAGAAAGGATCACTTAGGCTTAGTATAGAAACTGGATTAGATAAGTCTAAGAATGAGTGTGGGAAGACCAGTTAGGAGGCTACTGCAGATAGCCAGGGAAAGAAATGATGTTGACTTGGATTAGGGTGGTGGCAGTATGGAGAGATAAGCAGGATGACTTTTAAAATACACACTCAAATCAATAAGATTTGGTGACTGGATTACAGAATAAGCAGAGAAGGAGGCATATTAGTAGGGATAGCTCCCAGATTTCTGACTAAAACAATGAGAAAGCACAGTAGTGCTTTATGAAACATTAAAGGAACAGGTTTAAAAAAGAAAATAAAACAATCTCATATTTGGTTTTACCCTTTCTTGTAATTTAGAATTATTTTTTCTAAATTATTTTTTGAATATTTAAGAAAACAGTTCTTTTCTCTGAAACATCTTCTCTCTGTTTCAATACCTTCTTGGTATTCAAGAGCAATTTTTAATTGTTCTGTTTCTGGTCATTTCATGATTAAGAGACATTAAAAAAACTGGTAACATAATTATAATACAAACATTATAACTATAACACAAACACAAGCCTTGATTCTTATAAGACACTTGTTAAAATGGGAGGAAAATATGAAACTTACTTTAGCCAAAGTTTCTCTAATGTGTTCTTTCAGCTGGTCATGTTTAACTTCAAGGGCTTCTTTAATCGTTTTAAGGTTGTCTCTTTCCTTGGTTAGAGATTTTATCTCTTCCTGACTTTCTTGAAATTTTTCATTCAACCTGAGCCTTTCCATTTCTATTCTTGCCAGTGTTGTTGAGTCCTTGGTTGTGGACTGTTCTGTTAATAACTCCAGTTCATTCATTGTTTCCTGAGTCTCACTGACTTCTTTCACATTAGGAAGTAACTCTTGTTCCTCATGAAGCACTGGGATCTTAGGACATTCATAAAATACCAAGGTTACTATCAGGAGATTATGATCATAATTTTTTTTTTTTTTTTTTGAGACGGCATCTCACTGTTGCCCAGGTGGGAGTGCAGTGGCGCAATCTCAGTTCACTGCAACCTCTGCCTCCTGGGTTCAAGAGATTCTCCTGTCTCAGTCTCCTGAGTAGCTGGGATTACAGGTGTGTGCTACCATGCCTGGCTAATTTTTGTATTTTTAGTAGAGACGGGGTTTCACCATGTTGGCCAGGCTGGTCTCAAACTCCTGACCTCAGGTGATCTGCCTGCCTTGGCCTCCCAAAGTGCTGGGATTACAGGTGTGAGCCACCGCATCCCGCTGGCTATTATCATAAATTTTTAAAGGGAAAAGATCAGGATACTTTTCACAGCAAGGAAAGTCATCTTGAACCCTCAGGCCTACCTTGGATCACAAACTGCTCGTTATTCATTTTCCCTCAATTCCTGCTAAAGCTATTCATGACTTTTCCGGGTCATATTCTGTCATACTTGTCTTTCTTTCTAGCTTAGACCCAAAGTGAACCAATTATACTTTGCTAGCAGTCTGTTTCATACTTCTTATTTCTCCACTAGTTTCCAAAATGCTATAAGAGAAAAACCATAGCTGAGCAAACTATATCCCAATAAATGTATGATCTCCATTTTCAGATGGGCTCCAATGCTATGTCTCAATTTTTCTATGTGTATAGATTGATTTCTCTTTCCATGATAAATTAGTGTTACCATGTAATTTTGCATATTTCTGCATTTACCATATTGGAATTAAGGGATTTTCTTTCTAGTTTATAATGGGGGGAAAGAACAATGTCTTATTTATATCTACAGTCTCAATGTCTGGCATGGAGTAGGCTTTTAATATAGGTTGGCCCAGTAATCCCAGTGTTTCACTTTCTCCATAGCATTTACCACTATTTAATGTTTTCTTGTTCATTTGATTGCTTATTTATCAGCTACTTTCTTTCACTACAAATGGATCAGAGGGATTTTAGGGGTTTTGTCCACCTTGTTCTCATTGCATTTCTATAACCTAGGAGTGTGCCTGCCACATTAGACACTCGACAAATACTTACCCAGTCAATTAACGAACCACATCCTAGCTACTTCTTACTGCTTATCTTTCCTTCAAAGGAGAAAGGAAGGAAGAAGTGACAAAGGATGAAAGGAATAAAAGACATACCTCTTCTTGTAATTTGGTATGGGATTTTTCTAAGTCCTGAGTATTTACTATTTGAGCTGTCTTCTCAGATATGCTTCTTCTTAGTTCATCAATAGTTTCTTGGTGTTCTTTTAGGTGAATATGAGCAATTTTTAGTTCTTCTTTGGTTTGTAGGCCCTTGGCGAGTGAAATTTAAAGAATATTGTAACATTCTTCCAACATTGCTCCCCTCTTTCCAAGTGGCTCAGATTTTAAAAGAAACACTTAATAGATGAAGGAAAAGGGTATAACTTACTGTAGCTTCAATTTCTCTTACATATCCTCTGAGTTGGTCTCTCTCTGTTTCAAATGACTCCTGTAATTCCTTTAGAACTTTTCTTTCTTTGGTTATAGATTTCACTTCCTCATAATTTTCATTAAGTTTCTGAGCCAACTCAAGCCTCTCTGTTTCCATATGTTCCAATGTCAATTCTTTGTTCTTTAATTCATTCTTTAAATTCTCCATTTCATTAATCTTTTTCTGCATCTCACTCATCTCTTCTTGTACATTAAGAAGCTGTTGCTGTTTTTCTTGGAGTTGCTGGCTCTTAAAATGCACAATTTTTATAATTACCATTTTACTTATATTCTCAAAATTCTTACACAAAATCATTAACAGCCTTGCCTCCTATCAGCATATAAATAGGTAAGTAGCATTAAAAGTAAATGAAACTCACAGGCATAAATGTCTGCAGTGGGTTGAATATTGTCCCACCCAAAATTCATGTCTCCCAGGAACCTCAGAATGTGAACTTATTTGGAAATAGAGTCTTTGCAGATGTAATTGGATTAGGATTGAGACGTGATCCTACTGGAGTAGGTCTTCATTCCAATGAGTGTATTTATAAGAGACATAAAAGCACATAGAGAGGCACAGAGAAGGAGGTCATGTGAAGCAGTTACAAGCCAAGGAATACGAAGGGTAGCTGGGAGACACTGGAAGCTAGGAAGAAGTAAGGAATGATTCTTCCTTAGAGCCTTCAGAGGGAATATGGTATTGCTGACACTTAAATTTGGACTTCTAGGACTCAGAACTGTGACAGAATATGTCTCTATTGTAAGCCATCAAGTTTACAGCAATTTGCTATGGCAGCCCTAGGAAACTGATACAGGCTGATTAAGGAGATAAACTGATTAAAGAGATAAGGGGAAGATGAGATAAAGTAAAAAAGCAAAGAGACTAATTAAATATACAAATACAGCTACCAAATAACTATAATTCCTCATCCTCTTAAAAACTTTTGGAGAATTTATTTTCACTTCCAATAAGATGCTTATGGGTGGCTCCTCCAAATACTGAGACATTAACCTTCACAGGCTGTTGATTTTACCATTTTTATAGGAGTATGAAACAGACATAAGGTTTTTGTAAACTCAATTAGGTGAGATAGTGAAAGGGATCAGAATTAAAAGAAAACACATATTAAGAAAAAAACAGGCTGGGCATGATGGCTCACACCTGTAATCCTAGCACTTTGGGAGGCTGAGGCAGGAAGACTGCTTGAGCCCAGGAGTTTGAGACCAGCCTGGGCAACATAGTGAGACCTCGTTTCTACCAAAAATACAACAATTAGCTGGGTGTTGTGGCACAGCTAATTTAGTCTCAGCTACTCGGGAGGCTGAAGTGGGAGGACTGCCTGAACCCAGGGGGGGTTGAGGCTACAGTGAGCTGTGATCATGCCACTGCACTCCAGCCTGGGTGACAGAGTGAGACCCTGTCTCAAAAAAAAAAAGAGGAAAGAAAAAAGAAAAAATATTCCACAGAATAATAACAGAACCGTACTATATTATCTATTATGCAAGTGGCACTGCCCTTAGCTTATATAGAAAGATCTCTATGGGTGCATTTTAGAATCTCTTGGGAACTACAGCTGTTACAGGGGTCTTAGCTCTTACACAAATATCCCAATAACACCTAGCTTCTATATAAGAAATGATTCGGGAAACTGCAAACATCTAAGAGATGGTAATAGTGATAAATCTTACATTTCAAAATGACTAATGCATCTCTGCAAGGAAAGAATCTTTGTTTTGTTGGCTAATATATCTCAAGTGCCCAGAACAGTGCGTGGCCCATGACAGTGCTCAATAAATATTTGATGAATGAATACATCATATGATTTGTTTAAATGATACAAAGCCCTCTCTCACCTAAAGACTCTGGAATAATATAATCCTCATAAGGTATGTTAGTTTAGATCTCAGTGTAAGTTGAAATCATCTAAAATACTAGCATTGAAATATGTTCATTTGGATGGTATGTGCTATTTCTGGATTTAGGTCTACAGAAATAAAAATTACCAAAAAAAAAGTTTAGTTAGAAAAAATGGCCAGGGAAATAACTTTAAAAATTCACCTTTTCCTTTAGTTTTTCTTCGACTTCTGCCAGTCTGTCACAGGTCCTAGAAAGCTCTTCTTCTTTCTTTATGGCATGGTTCTTTTCTTGTGCAACTATCTGTTGTTGCTTTTTAAGTTCATCTCCAAGAAGTCTTAACTCTTCCTGGTTTTCAATGGTCTAGAAAGAAAAAAAAAAGTTGAGATTAAAGTAAATATTAGCTAACATTTATGAAATCAGGTAAAACATCAGCATTTCTCTCAGTCTGCAAATGAAGAAATCAGGGAAAACTATATAGGAAAAGACAAATTTCAAAAAAGAAAGTCCTTAATTTAATAATATAAGATGCCAAGAATCTGCTTTTTATACTGTTTCTTTACTGCTCAATTTACATTCCTACCATGAGAATTAGAATTGGATTTAACATTCTATCATGAGAGCTTAGCTTATTTCTACCTTTAAGCCAAAAGAGACTTTTTCTGAGCTATCACTGAGTAATAATGAGACTATAGCTATAGTTTTTTCAAACACTGGGATGGCTTTGGTTTTAGCACCGATCACTGCCAGCGAGCTCAAAATGGCAGCCACCCTCTGCTAGCATGACTTGGGCTGATCCTGGTTATTAGGCTCACACAGTGACATTCTCACGTATCAAGACCACAAAAACATAACAAGCCAGAGACTGAGAAGAAAATACCGTTGTTTGTTTGTGTGCTTATTTACATTCTGCTCTTTTGATGAAGGAGACAATCCCCAAAACTTATAAAATTAAAACAATACAAATGGTCGCATTCTACTATGATCCACAGTGAACTTCTCCAAATATTTATTTAAACTTATACACATTATATCACCCCTAAACATAGAAAACCTAAGTGTGAAAATATTGGCAGACATCAACAACAAACAATTAAAAATAAAATTTAAAAATTATGGCAGCAAAAAAAAAGAGAAACATTTAGGAACAAATTTAATAAAATATTAAAAGACCTATACACTGAAAATCTACAACATACCTCTTTGAGAACAGACAAATTACAGAAGAAGATATACAATGGTCTAGAAGCACAAGAAAAAATGTTCAACATCTTTAGTCATTAGGGAAAGGCAAATTAAAACAACAGTCTGCACACCCATTAGAATGGCTAAAATTAAAAGCACCAATAAATATGAAGTGTTGGTGAAGAAGGATGTTTGAGCCACCAGAATTCTCTTAATTTGCTAATGGGAATGTAAAATGATATAATTACTTTGGAAATCAGTCTAGCAAATTCTCATCAAGTTAAACATATTCTTCCCTGTGACACAGCAATTCCATTTAGATATTTACCTTAAGTAAATAAAGATATGTAAATAAAAAGAGTTGTACAAGAATGTTTACAGTACTTTTATTCAAAATAGCCAAATACTGAACGGAACCCAAATTTCCATCAATAGGAAAAAGAATAAAAAAATTATGGCGTATTAATACAATGAACTATTCCTTGGCAGTAAAAGGGAGTGTAGAAAGTCAAACATAAGAGACTACATACTGTATGATTCTATTTGTATAAAGCTCTAGAAGAGACAAATGATTTAAGGTGAACATATCAGGACTGATAATCTGGCGGGGAGGAGGTGATGAGGGTCTGTGATAGGGGTGTGAGGAAACTTTCTGGGGGTGATGGAAACATCTTCTATCTTGACTAGGGTGAAGAGGAAATGGGTAGAGACATTTGTTAAAAGTCGTCAGACCATACACTTCCACCAGATACATTTATTGTATATAAATTATACCTCAATAAAGTTGATAAAAATCTGAAACAAATGAAGACAAAAAGGTAATGCCAAGTATACAGTGCTAAATCCTACCATTTCAATATTTTCCTTTAGGTCAGTCTTCAATTGTTCCTTTTCTGCTATAACACTCTCTAACATTTGTTGGAGTTCATTTTTCTCCTGTATTAAAGAAAATATCTTCCTTTGTTGCTTAATTATCTCATTATCCTTAACATCTGCAGTTAGTGTTTGGGTATTTTTAGCTTCCAAATCCTGTTTTTTATCTATGCCAACCATCTAAAACATAAACACATTACAGAAGAATTTCTTAAGTAGTTAACAACAACTTAAAAAAATAATAAAAATAGCCAACACATCTATTAGGTGCCAGGTACTATTCTCATATCTTAACACATTTAATCTTGACAGTAACTTTATGAGGTAGGTATTACCATAATCTTCATTTGACAGATGAGGAAACTGAACTGGAGAGAGGTAAAGTCACTTGCCCAAGGTCACTCAGAGGTTTAGCTAGGTTTTGAATCCAAGTGATCTGGCTCCAAAGTTTGTGCTCTTATGTCTGTTCACTAATCAGAACAATATGGACAACTATAAATATTAATAATTGTCTTCACGTATGATAGGTTAACATGATTCTGCATGTTTACTTATTTCAATGACATTAATACATTAATTAAAGGATATCTGCCTTTAGTTTGTACATATCTTCCATAAATATTTTCCAAGTTTCATTCTAGTAGTAGTTTGTTTATTTACTACTAAAGGAGTAAGCAATCTTGAACTCTATCACTTTATCTATTTCCTCCTAAAAGCTGGGAATCATTCCCTGTCTCCCACTCCCTGCAAATCTTTATTTTCAGAGGCAGCCCTACTTACAAAAGGCTGGAGTTTTATTATATGTAGGGGGCTAAATAATTTTGATAGAGATCTATTTCGTAAGGGTGAAATTCATCTTTTCTTAATATATGTATATTTTATATACTGCTTAAGAAAAATGTTATATAAATTCATTTATTCATAAATAAGTCACGACCAAATGTAACCTAATACGTGAACTTATTGGTAAAGGGAGACGGAGACTGAAATTACTATTGCTGGTACAAATTTAGGGTATTATTATATAACATTACACTAGTTCAGCAAACAGCTCCATATTGCCTTACACAGGTATTTAAAAGTTTTTATAATAATCTATAATCACATTAGAAAACAATAGAAAAACAAAGAATAAAAATCATCCACTGTCACCAACTTCACACAACAAACTATTAGAATTCTGGTAAATTTACTTCTGGAGTTTTTTCCATTAAAGGTTTTTTTTTTGTTTTTTTTTTTTTAAACATAGCTATTATAATGAATTTATATGTGTGATTCTTTTTAGTTTTTATCTTTTCCACTTAGATCATATGTATTTTCACATGCTGTTATGTAACCTACAAATAATTTTTAGTAGCTGCTTGATTCTCTAGAGTAGATATAAACTGTACTTTATTTAGCAACCCCCTTATTGTTGGCAATATGCATGAGCTTCTAGAAGATAACGGTGAACACAGAGCTAACTACATGAGAAATTAAGGTAGGGAACACATAGTCTTTTGGGACTAGTCTGTTAGATATTATAATTCAGAATCTCCTATCTTTCAAATACAAAGCAGATTGAGACAAAATTTTCTGTAATGATAGCCAAGGTTTATTTCAAATCTGAACTCAGCCTAGAAGGTACTTCAACTACCACAGTTATGAATAAAATCTAATAGATCTAATTATTAAATAAAAAATTATTAGAACATGTGAAAAAGGAAAAAAAAATTGTCCTTTATATAAGAATAAGCTTACTAATCATAAAATATTTTTGTTGAGATACATTAAAAATACTGCATTTCCAGAAACAGACACATCAAGTAGGACTAAAAATGAGCATTCCAAGGAGATTCATGATAGACCTGCTAGTGCAGCTCTCTGGTGCCTAGATGAACAGGGGAGCACCTGGAAATCCCCATTTCCACTCTTTTATTCCCATGGCAGATTCCAGCATGAGCATGATACAAGACCAAATTGATCTCAGCCTTCCATCCCAGACTTTAGGATCCCTGATGAACAGAATGGCCTCAGAAAAGCCCCAGCTACATCCTTTTATCAACATGGATAAATGACTCCTGCATATACTTGGTAACATAGGATCTTAGCTGTTCCCAGTGAATATAACTCTACTCTTCCCTTCATCTTCTATTGTCTCTATAACTGCATTTTGGATTTGTTTAAAACAGTTATTGATTGCCATATATTATTGTCAAAAGTCTACTAAAAAAACTTTCCCATCATAAAAGTGGAAGTTATTATTTCTTTCTTTTTTTTTAGACAGGGTCTCACTCTGTCGCCCAGGCTGGAGTGCTGCAGCATGATCTGGGCTCACTGCAGCCTCAACCTTCCTGGGCTCAGGTGATCCTCCTACCTCAGCCTCCTGAGTGGCTGAGACTACAGGTGCGTTGCTACCACACCTGGCTAATTTTTGTATTTTTTTGTAGAGACAAGGTTTCACCATGTTGCCCAGGTCGGTCTTGAACTCCTGGACTCAAGCAATCTGCCCACCTTGGCCTTTGAAAGTGCTAGGATTACAGGCATAAGCCATTGTGTTGAGGGTAAATTTCAAATTGAGGTCAAATGCCTTTGGCCTATGGTTATTCCAAATTATAAATAAGCTGAGAACATAAGATACAGAAAAAGTGAGAGAGAACTAAAGCATAAGGAGATGGAAATAAAAAAAAAGTTCCATTTTCCAAGGCAGTATTTTGCCCTGGAGTAAATGGAGGAAAATGCAGCTCATTTTATAGAAGTAATATATAAATGTACAGATATTTATTTATATCAATTGGATCTTACTGAATTATTTTGAAATGTGTATTTGCTTTTATTTAATAATGTATTCTGTTAAAAATGCATGACTGTACAACATCAGTTGCATTTCTGTACACTAACAATGAATGATCCAAAGAAGAAATTAAGGCAATTTTATGTATAATAGCATCAAAAAAGAACAAAATACTAAGAATAAACTTAACCAAGGAGGTGAAAGACTTATCTGCTGAAAACTGTAAATGTTGCTGAGAAGAAATTAAAGAAGACACAAATGGTAAGACATCCCGTGTTCATGGATTAGAAGACAATATTTTTAAGACATCAATACTACCGAACAATCTACCGTTTAATGTAATCCCTATCAAAATCCCAATGGTGTCTTTTGCAGAATTAGAAAAATCTACCCTAAGATTAACATAGAATCTTAAAGGGCCCCAAATAGGGAAAAGAATCTTGAAAAAGAAGAACAAAGTTGGAGGTCTTGTACTTCCTGATTTCAAAACTTATAAAGCTACAGTAATCAAAAGAATGTGGTGCTAGCATAAAGACAGACATATAAACCATTGGAACAGAATAGAAAGACCAGAAATTAATGCTTGTGTATATGGTCACGGTATCTTCAACAAGGATGCCAAGACTACTCAATGGGGACAGGATGATCTTTTCAAAAAATGGTGTTGGGAAAACAATAGCCACACACAAAAGAACGAAGTTGTACCCTGACCTTACACTATATATACAAATAAATGCAAAATGGATTACAGGCCTAAACGTAAGAGCGAAAATTACAAAACTCTTAGAAGAAAACATAAGGGAATAGATTCATGATAAGGGTCTTGGCAATGATTTCTTGGATATGACACCAAAACACAGGCAACAAGAGTAAAAATAAATAAACTTGACTACATTGAAATTAAAAACTTCTGTGTATCAAAGGATACAATCAACAGAGTAAAAAGACAGCTGATGGAATGGGAGGAAATTTTTGCAATATTGCATATAACTGATAAAGGGGTAATATTCAGAAGTATAAAGAACTCCTACAACTCAATGACAAAAATCAAACAACCCAATATAAAAATGGGAAAAGACTTAAATAGACATTTCTGCAAGGAAGATAAACAAATGGCCAAAAAGCACACGAAGACGTTCAACATCACTAATCATTAGGAAAATGCAACTCAAAACCACGATGAGATACTGCCTCACATCCATTAGGATGGCTACTATCAAAAAAAAAACAAAAACAGAAAATAGTGTGTTGGCAAAGGTGCATATAAACCAGAACACTTATGTCCTGTTGGTGGGAATTAAAATGGTGCAGCTGTTATGGAAAACATTATGGTGCTTTCTCAAAAAATTAAAAATAGAATTACCATATAACCTAGCAATTCCACTTCTGGATATATATATCCAAAATAACTGAAAGCAGGGTTTTGAAGAGATATTTGTTCACCCACATTCATAGGAGCTTTATTCACAACAGCCAATAATGGGTAGAAGCAACCCAAGTGTCCATGATGGATGCATAGATAAGCAAACTGTGGCATATACATATAATGGAAATTCACTCACAAAAAGGAAGGAAATTCTAACACATGCTACAACATGGATGAAGACATTATGCAAAATGAGACAGGTCAGTCACAAAAGATAAATACTGCATGATTCCACTTATATGAGGTACTCAGAGTAGTCAAATTCATAAAGACAGAAAAAAAATGGTGGTAGCCAGGGTCTGTGAGAAGGAAAACTGGGGAGCTGTTGCTCAATGGGTATAGTTTTGGTTTTGCAAGATGAAAAAATTCTGGAAATTGGTTGTATCACAATGTGAATGAATTTTACACTAGTGAAGTATATACTTAAAATGGTTAAGGTGGTAAATTTTATGTTATGTGTATTTACTACCAATTTAAAAAATATATACTACTATATACTATTCCAAGCTATATATTTACAAAAGATTATTTCATCTGTCTCCTATTGAATATTTTAAAATTCTAGCAGTAAATACTCTGGATAAAATAATATGAACTATAATAAAAATGAGACATGTTATTACAAAATTACTGTTACCAATATATCTTAGAGGTGTTGTGGGAAAGTAGAAAAGAATACTGTTAATAAATGAAACCCTGGTATAACGTTATAAGGCAATCCCCCCTGCAATGGACTGAATTTTAAACTCTAAGCAAGTTTAGTATAGTAAATCTGACATAAAATAAGTATCAGCTATGCAAAATTTGGACTAATACATTTTTGGGCCCTTTCCCTTTCTAATTGATTATAAACATATTCTATCCTAAGTTATTTCAAAGGCATTAGGGATAAGCTTGTAAAATTATTGTTAGTTATTACCATTGTGAGTAACAAATGAAATTGAGAATATTATGTGTTTAAGTATTTGAGGTTAAAGAGTATATATACAAGTATATGAAAACTCTGAAAATAAACACCCTTTACCTTTTGCTGAAATTCATCTTTAGTTTCTCCTGTATTTTCCTCCACATGCAAATTCCTGGAAACTTCCTCAGAAATTTCCGATTTTAGTGTATTAATTGTTTCTTGATGTTGTTTCAGAGACTCGAGAGCATTTCGTAATAGTTCTTGAGTATCTATGTTCTTTGTTAGAGAAATATAAAAACAATTTCCATTAGAATATGAAACAAAATTATTTTGTAGCTACTACATAACATAATCATAAATAATAAATGATGGCCTCTGCAATGTTTTTAAAAGTCTCCAATTTTTCAAAGTTTAATCAATCAAAACCTTACCATGTTTACAGTATCGTGAATATCACTTTTGAGTTGGTCCCTCTCAATTTGCAAGCTTTCTTGGAGTTGTTTTAGGTCATCTTTTTCTTGAGTTAAAGTTTTTACTTCTTCTAAAGTTTGCTGCAGTTTCTCAGTAATCAGTGTTTTCTCCCTTTCTACAGTTTGCAGTGTAGAATCTCTATTTTCTAATTGTTCCTTTAGCTGTTCCATCTCATTTAGTCTTTCTTGAACCTCACGTGTTTTCTCCTGAAGTTCTTGGGTCTTGTAAGAAAGCTTTAAAAAAGAAAAAGTAAATGTCACACAGTAAAAGCAGAGCAGTCTGAGGCATACATATACACAGAAACCAAAACCCCAGAAGACTAAGGAGCATTTCTCAAAATAGCATCTTGTACCAACCTCGGTCTTCAAAGCACCCAAACTCGAATCAAATTTTTGGGCTTCTTTAGAGAGATTAACTATTTCCTGATTCATTCTCTCATTCTCCTCAAGGACCATCTTATACTTTTGCTCAAAGTCCATATGAAGGGTTTTGAAATTTTGGAATTCTTGATCAGTGCTTTTATAATTCGACTGGGTAGTTGCTAGGTCATCTTTTGTTTTCCCAATTTCTTCAAGTAAACTTTGAACTCTACTCTCCTTATGAACTACTTCAGAAAACAATTTATCTTTTTCTGATGTTATTATATGGAGCTCTTCAGATTTGTCATGTATCTATGGAAAAGAAATAAAATTTAGGGATGTTAGCAACATATGATTCACTGAAGCAATTTTTAGGAAAAAAAGCTTTCTTTGCAAAAAGAGAAGTTATTTACATTCAGCAAAAAGTTGACTGTGGAAAGGCAATATAGTAGTACTCTTATTGTCACTTTTCCCTAACTCAGCTTGTTTAACTCTACCTTTGATGTTTTATTTTCTAATCTCTTTGTATTCTAGAAAGTAAGGTCTGCATGGAAAATAGTAAAGGCACATAATCAGATTGTCTTTATTTCCTTACCTATCATGCTAAAGTGTTTTCTAACTTTATCATGTGGCAGGCATTTCTCAGAATTTGACATTTTTTTCCCTAAAGGCTTTGAATGCCTCTCAGGTTTCCAAAAACTTAATCAATGAATAATTTAAGTAATGTTTAATCATTTAAAATTATCTTAAGTGGTATGGTCCATGAAAAAAATAAAAATAAAAGTATCACTTAAGTAATATTTAAATAATTACATAATTTAAATAACCCATATCTTGTATATTAACAGTTTAATCACTGTGAAAGATAAGGGCAGAGAGAGATAAGAAAAAAAGAAGAGATAAAGGAGGGACAAAGTAAAGAGGGGCAATACAGCGTGTAGCTACAATCACGGGTTTAGGAGGCAGATTTATGTGGCTCAACTATTAGTTTGATAATGGGTTATTGGGACTAAAAAACTACCTACTTTTGAAGAGTTTATAAGATGAGTAAATGAAATAATGTTTTTGAAGTTCTTTAGCATGATGTTTGCCATACAGTAAGTACTCAAATTTTTGCCATTTTTCTTTTAGACAAGTAGAAAGAAAAACTGGCAGGCCATGGATTTACAGAAACATTCACCAGCCTGCAAGGTTTGCATTAACCTCTAAAACTTTATCAGTGCAACCTCTTTTCCCTCATTACTGTCTTTTATTCAACATAATGATACTACTACTACCAAAAAAATGGTAAAGACTAAGGGTGGGCTGTAATACTGTATAAATGCAACATTTGAGGACTACAGAAATGGCTGCTACATGGATTATATTACTAAGTATACTGTTAAATACACCTTGAAAAAAAATATTTTTAATCTAGTAGCATAAGAACAAATTAGAAGATCAACTATATTCATTTCTATTTCTAACTAGTCAAAACGTTTACAGTATCTCTCTTGTCTGCTAGTTTAAAATAAACTATACCAAAATATTTAAGGCACTATTATCGCAAAGGTTTTTATTTCAAAATAAGGGATAAGTGCTTATAAATGTGTTTACCTCTTTCCTCAGTCTTTCTACTTCAGAAGGTAAAGATTTCAATTCTGAAAGCAAAATGACTTCTTCCCGCAAAGCTTCATTTTCTTCAACTTCTTTATTTAGTTCTTTCTGAAGATCAGTAATCTTTCCTTCCAATTCCAAATTACAGAGCAAATCTAGAAAGTTTTGGTAAATTGTATAAAGATCCAATGTTGCCAAACAGGTAATTTAATTTTTAATTGTCCTTGAATCACCTTTTTTCAGGATCAGGTAAAGTTTATTTGAAAAATAATCCCTTATGATTTGAAACCCATGGAAATCTTTATAAATATTAATACCAAATGAAACTAAAACGTAATATTGAGTTTTTAAAAAGTCAGAGTATAATGAATTTTTAATCATTGAAATATGCTTGTCAAATTGTTTAGGTACATTTCTAGAAGAAGTCAGATTCGAAAAAAGATGTTTAAAATTGCAAAATACCTTTTGGAACTTTGCCATCTATAAGGGAGGTGAGTTTTGTTATCTCATTAAAAGCAGATTGTAATTCTTTCTCCAGATCAACTTGCATTTTCTTTTTTGCCTCCAATTGGCTTTGATATAACTGAATATCATTTTCCATTTGCTTGTATGTAGTTGCAACTTCTTTCTATTGAGAAAAACATTGCAAATGCACAAAAATACACTGATCATTACAACTACTTTATTATAAATATTACAAAAAATACTTACCATTTTCTCCTTCAGCTCCAGATTTTCACTTCTAAGAAAGGCTGATTCTCTCTTGGCATCAAGGGCTACAGTTTCAGCATCAAACAGAGTCTGCTTCATTTGTTTTGGGTCTTCAATGCTTTCCTAGACAGACGACAAAAGGGGTTCAGTGAAATCTAATTTTCACAGAGTTGGAAAATTGTTAAGAGAACATGTATATAAATGTTAACTCTAGCTAATCAAAAAGCATACAAATATGCTAGTTACCAAATATATAAAAAGAAATCATGTTTTCCTAATAAAAATAATTTTTAAAAATTCTGGTCATATTTTTCAAATTATATAAGCAATATATCAAATTATATAAGCAATGTATCATAATTTAGATCTGTTTCGTTTAAAGGTTAAAACAACTTTTGTTCGGCAAGGCTGATGAAGTTTTCTATGTATTTTTATTTTGAGTTATTCTCTTCAGCACATGATAGGTAAGTGGCTAACAGTTAAATTAAAGATATTAACCCACAAATTGAAAAGGAAAAAGACAAATGATCTAATAGAAAAATAGAGAAATGATATGAACAAGAAACTTACAGATGAGAAAATGCAAATGAAAAATACATGAAAAAAATCTACAACCTCATTTCTAAAGAGAAGTGGCATTTTAATATGACTTTAGCTTATATGAAATCAATGATATGTCCTTGGAAAAAAATTAATAAATTAATACATGAATGAATAAGGAAAAAGAAATAGTAATTTTTAAAAAGTGGGCAGTTCTGCTTGCCACGCTATGAACAGACACTCCAGAATACATAAAAGTGCCTTCCTATCCAGGGCCTCAGAATAGGATGATATGAAATGGTATGAACCCCTTTGAAAAGAATCATTTGTCACAAATAAAAGGCAACAAAAGAATAGAAGGTAACAAAAACTAAAAAACTCAACTGAAAACAGAAGAACAGAAACTAGTCTTTTAAAAGTTCCAGCTAGAAACTGTTATCATAAAAAAAAAAAAGTATTAAAAACTGGAACCAAACATATATAAGTAATCAGGTATATTGAAAGCAAACTGAAGCAATTAAATGACATCATCATCAGATTCAATGTTATTTAATGCCAAGATCTTATATCAACTAAAATCATCTAGAGCTATAAAATTATGAAAAAATATCCCAGTTTAATATTTAAGATCTTGACTATACACTACTGCATGCATTTGTATAAAACTACTGAAAAAAATTCAGAATTTTAAAATTTTACTGATTTTTTTTTTTTTTTGGAGACAGAGTCTTGCTCTGTTGCCCAGGCTGGAATGCAATGGCATGATCTCGGCTCATTGCAGCCTCAACCTCCCAGGCTCAAGCAATCCTGCCACCTCAGTTACCCAAGTAGCTGGCAGTACCTGCCAGGCTTATTTTTGTATATTTTGTACAGATCAGGTCTCACTATGTTGCCCAGGCTAGTCTTGAACTCCTGGGCTCAAGTGATCTCCCACTTCAGCCTCCCAAAGTACTGGCATCACAGGGATGAGCCACTGTGCCCTGGCCTAAAACGTACTGATTTTTAATGGGAGCCTGTCCTTAACTTCCTTATATTTACTCAAAGGATGATATGATCAACTTTCCACAAATGTGACTTTATCTCTAAAATGGCAAATATACTAACAGTCCCTATCTCATAGGGTTATTGACAGATTTAATGAAATATATATAAATTTATTACAACAATACACAGCACAAAGTAGGTCCAGTATAAGCATTTGCTAAGATGATGGTATGCTATATATATTTATGTGATTACACAACAAAATAAGCCTGATTTTTACCAATGAGTATGACAAGTCCATTTTTATATTTTCTAGCTTTTGAGAGTCTATGTATTCCTGTAGCTTCTTAATCTGGTCTTCCTTTTCTCTAAGCAGCTCTACTTTTGAACTGAGTTCATTCTAAAAGAATCAAAGGAGAGAGTAACAATTTAGAATCTGATTTGAAGTCTAAGGGATTAAAACAGAACTTATATATATTAGTGTAAATTCATAGTAAAATTCAAAGTCACTAATATTTTAAAAACATAATTCCCTTATTTCTGACATCATGTTCAGTTACATATGTTGCATGTTTTATAGTTCTAATTGCTTATCAATAGAAATACCAACATGAATGCTCACCTCAAGATCTTGATTATATACTTCTGCATGCTTAACTAAATTCTTTAAGTTCGAAATTTCATGAATTAGTTGCATCTGTAAGAGCATGTGAACAGGTAACAGAGCAAACCAAGTTAATAAAGCAAAGCAAAAAAAAAAAAAAAAAAAAAGAAAAAGAAAAAAAAGGGCATTGGTTCACTGCTTCAGAATCACCCAACAGTTAGAAAGGACTGAGATCAATTGTTCAAGCTTCGCAACAAAGCACCTCATTATTTAAAAATACTAGAAATATCACCCAAAACATATCAAACAAATAAAAAAAAAAACCCTCAGCATGACCCCACCAAGTAGCTATATCATCTGTTAATAAAGCTACAATAATGTCAATAGCAAATTAGTATGCACCACTTGGAGGAGAGATTAAAAAAGTGGTAATCAAACCTTGAAAAATACACGTTTAGTAGATTTTGTTTTCAGTCAGTTAAGTACAGAAATGTATTAATTCTTATAAAGTTTTTTCTTCCCATAAAGTATCCATCGGCTCTACATTAGTGTACTTTGTAATAAGTTCTGATTTGGAATCTAGGTTTGGATTAGGGTTGTTTCATGCAGTGCCTTTACAATATTATTACTTTTCACCCGTGCTACACAGGTATGGAATGATCAACTATGACCTTGATTTATTCCAGAGGAAATATTGCACTCCATTATATTGTTCAACCATGTAAAAGTATAAAGGTAGAAGTATTTCTATTGAGGTGTCCTTTCTACCAAAATATCTGTAGCGTTAAATATCTGAGTACCAAAAAGTTTGTTGAAAACAAGTAAACCACACATAATCAAGATAAACATTTTCCCTTAGAATTATTTAATCTTCATAATCAGATGAGCACTTACAGAGTAAAAGCAAATTCTAATAGTATGTAAGGGGCTTGAAAATAGTATCTTATTTAAATATTTTCTGGATGTTTAACTGAGTCCTGACTAGTTTTAAATTTCAGACTGGTGCAAGTGTTGACATTACTATTTTAGGTCGGTGCTATCCAAGAGAAACATAATGTCAGACACATATGTAATTTAAAATTTCCTAGTAGGCACATTAAACACAAAAAGAAAAAGGCAGAATTAACTTTGAGAACATATTTTATTCAACCTAATATATCAAAAATATTTCTTCCAAAATGTTTCTTCAGGTAATCTATCCAACATGTTTCTTTAGGTAATCAATATAAAAAAATGAACAATTTTACATTCTTTTTTATATACTTATGTCAATTCAGACTGGTCCCATTTCAAGTGCTTAATTGCCACATATGGTTAGTGGCTACCCCACTGTAGAACACAGTCTTAGACATTTGTACTGCTTTTAATTTAAATTGGCTCCTTCTTTTACCTTTTCTTCCTTATTTTTAACTTCTGTGAAAGAAAACCACATTTACCAATAAGAAAGAATCAAAAATCAATCTTAACTTTTAAAAATACTTAGAAGAGATCGGGTGCATTCAGGGTAGTATGGCCATAGATAATGAAAACATTTAAAGAATACTAATTTAGAAAAGAAAATTTTCCTACTTCTTATTTGAAATAGCACTTTATCTTAGTACTGGTTCTTATGCATAGAAAATAATTAGCTTTTATAAAAATAAAAGTGTAATCTCCCAATGACATGTTTAAGATGCAGAGCATGAAGTGAAAGTGTGTGAAAAGGAAAAATGATTTAAACATATGATCTGATCTACAGTTAATCCATTGCTACCATTTAAATTGCAGATTTAAATGGTAATTGTCATTAGGTGAAATGAAATATTTAACTTACATCTCCAAGTAGTAAAAATTATAAAATTAAATACACCAAGTTAAAATAGGTAGATGGTAAAGATTTTTCTCATTCCTCGAGTATGGTGATACTTGACATTTTCCATTCTCCCTCTAAAACATACTATTTAAGCATCTCATGTTACTATATTCCCACTAGAAAATTATCTACAACTTGGGTGATTTTTGACAAAAGCTTTAGGAAAACCAGGGAAATGGCTCCATGTCCTAAGGCCAATTTGACTTTTATTCCCTTTTAGCTAAACCTTTCCCCAAAATGTAGGTTTTGGAACATATTTTGCTACATACACATAGACTTATATTTTTAGTTTAACATGGACTAGATACTGCAAAACTGTTTTTGAACAGGATGTTTTTATTACATAATCTTTTAAGTAACCTTAAATTTTGTGTCGAATTAAAAGTAAAGGGCCTAGAGCAGTGGCTCACACCTGTAATCCTAGCACTTTGGGAGGCCGAGGCGAGCAGATCACTTGAGCCCGGAATGTGAGACTAGCCTGGCCAACATGGCAAGACCCCCGTCTCTATAAAGAAAAAGTTTTTTAATTATATGTCTTTTAGATTAGAAAGCTGAGCTTTGTGTTTAAAAAAAAAAAAGAAAAAAAAAGAAAAAGAAATTTAAAAAGAATGGAGTAGGATTCTTCCTCCTCAACTGTGGTTAAAATGGGAGAAAAACTGCAGTGTGATACATGTCATATATTCTGTGGTATTTTTGTAATCTTTCTCTGTGTTGACTCAATTCAATAAGCTTCAATTTTTCTTATTAATCTATTAATGATGTGAGAAAAATATTAGAGAAATTATTACCACTTATCCCAAACGTTAGTTTTATGTCATGTTATTATCACATATAAAAAACATACAAAAATTAGATGAAATTTTAAAGTCAGAAGGGACCTTGGTGAGCACCTGGTCTCTACTTCAAGGGTGGAGACATATAGGAAGCCCTGAGATTCAATGACTTGCCCAAGGCCTTGGCAACAATTCATAATAGGACTGGATCTGCGGTAAGTTTATAAGTGGCAAAACTGCGGCTTAAATCCAGGCAATTTCACTCTAGAGACCATGTTCTTAATCATGACACTAGGCCAGTCCCTTCCATAAAACCCAGTTTTATTGATTAAAGTCCAATGGTTTCGTCATGCATGACATTTTGCACTTCATTAACATGCATTTTAAAACAAGCTAAATGAAACCCTGTGGACAACTTATAAACTTTTACCTCTTTGAATATAATACCTATGAAATAAAGCAATAATTTTAATTTGTAGGTAGAATGGAAATAATAGCTTTGGCATAGAATTCTTTTTTCCTTTAAAAATGAAAAGAGGTTGAGAAACTGAACAATGATATCGAGGAAAAAGGATCATGGCCTTTTGGGCTAGCCACATAGAAGTCTGAAGAGTAGCTGCAAATTAATTCATCTTTTAACTACATAAAACACTGGGTCTTATTTTTTTTTGAGGGGGGGATGTTCACGAATCACTTTGCAAGTCTGATAACAACTACAGATTCTTGTTCCAGAAAAATGAATATGCATTGAAAAATTCTGCAAAATAATTTCACAGCATCTGTGGCCTCTAGGTTAAGGACACTTTACACTAATAACTCCCTTTAATCTTTTGGACAATTTCTGAGTCCCTAAAGTCTGATGGTTTCTGGATTAAGTTCTCTTAACATGTAGCCTAATATTTTATACTTAGAAAATGAGTGATCTGTTTCTATAAATTCCATTATAACTATTTAGTATTAGTTATACTAATTTTCACATAACTCTCTTAGATGGAGAAGGAAAAACAAAACGTACAAAATTAGCTTCTCCAGCTATTCTAATGTTTTAATTATTTAGAAACATACTTTCTAAAGAAAAAGAAATCCATTAATATGTAGCATCCATATATAAAATAGTCATCTAGATATTAAAATTCATACTGATCTCAGTAGGAAACTGCTGTGCTCTACGTAGCATTTATATACGCTCAATAAAATGTAATATACAAACTATAAGGAAACAATTTCAAGACAAATCCATCAAGAGGTAGATAAACCAACCCTTCCCATAGATGCTTTTAATTCCTTTTTCTCTTGCATAAGCACCAGGGAAACAAACATGATTTAACTATTTTTAAAATATAAATGAAGAAAATATTTCTTAAATTTTCTAAATTGTATATACATATGAAAAATGGTTAGATCTTCAACATCTCAATCTTAGAAAAAAAATATCTTTAAGACAATACTTCTGAGTGATGTCAAGAAGATGACAGAATAGGAGGTCACCTGCTCACATCCCCCCAAAACAACAAGAATTCTGTACCTATTACAGACAAGTCTTTTTGTGGGAGCCTTTGGATTCAGGTAGGAGGTTGTAAAACCCCAGTAGAACTCAAGACCCGGAAGTGTTGTTTTTGCGAGTGCATACCAACACCTGTGGGAGTCCTGCCAATTGTGCTCCCAGGTTCATATGCAGAAATGGTCCCATTCCTTGAAGGACTTAGCTACAGCCCTGTTTGGCCTAGAGTCTGCAACCAAAACTATCTGTCAAGGGGTCCAGGAGAAATCACACACTCTAGGGTCTCGGCAGATGGGCTCTTCTGCCTGTCGACATTGGTCTTGGCAGTGGACCCAAAAGTTAGCCTGTAACTTGGCTCCTGCCCTCCTCAAGCTGTAGTCCTAGCTTAGTACTGCTTGCACAAGGACCCAGAAGGGAACATGCCCATCTGAGCCACCAGGACAGGCTTGCCAGCCTCTGTCTCATAGCAGATTCTGACGGGGACATGTACTGGCTCCAGCCCTCCCCCGCTGCAGCCTCCCTGCTCTCACCCACACAGAGAACTGCCAAGAGATGAACCTGTCTGAGCCACTGGGTCAGGCTTGCAGTCCTCCATCCCATAATAGATCCTGAAGGGGCCCTGTCTCAGCTTCAATGCCTCTTTGCTGCAGTCAGGAAGCTATCTTGACTGTATTGGGAACTGCTGGGTGAAGCACCTGCCCCAGCCACCAGGACAGGTTTCATGCATCTTTCCCATAATAGATCCTAAAGCGGTCTTGTCTTGACTGCAGCCCCTCTCTACTGCAGCCTGGCAGTTATCCTGCCTGTGTAGGACAGGCCTGCTGGCTTCCATCACATAGCAGTTCTGGAAAGAACTTTGAATGTCACAGCTACAGAATGCAAGCAATCCTCCCTGCATAAGGAACTGCTGGGAGTCTTGACTGCTGGTGCCACCAGGTTAAGCTTACCAACATTGGTTCCATAGCACATTCTGAATTAACTCTGAAGCTTGGTTTCAGTTTCTCCTAGCGATAGTCTGAGAATGGTTTTACCCAGCTGGGGTGCTACCGGGAGACAGGCGTATCCAAGTCCCTGGGGCAGGTTTTGCAACCCTTGTCCATCAGCAGATTCTCAAATGGCCCTGGATCTTGATACTGACCCCTCTCATCTGTGGAATAAGAACAGCTCTGCCCACCTGGGGACCTAAAGAGAAAGGTGTCCAGTAGTGCCTCTGCAGGATAACACGCTGACCTCAGTCATATTATGGATCTTGAAAAGACCTTATAAAGATGGTGAAGACTAAAATAAATAGCTAAATTCATCTTCAATGTGCAGACACTACTGCATGACCACAAGCATCATGATCAGGGAAACATGATGTCACCAAAAGCACAAAGTAAGATACTGGTGACTGATTCTAAAAGATGGAGATGTATTATCTGCCAAAGAATTCAAAATAGCTATTTTAAGCGAGCTCAGCAAACTTCAAGAAAACATAGAGAAACAATCCAGAAATTCATCAAGGAGACTGAAATAATAAAAAAACCAAACAGAAATCCTAGAGCAAGAAAATACAATGAACAAAATGAAAAATGCAACAAAGAACATCAATAGAGGAATGGATCATGCAGAAGAATTTGTGAGCTTGAGACAGGCTATTTGAAAATATAGAGTCAGGAGGCAAAAAAAAAAAAAAAAAAAAAAGGATGAAAAGGAATGAAGTTTATGGGACAACATCAAAAAAGCAAATATTTGGGTCACTGCAGTTCAAGTAGAGAAAGATAAAGGGACAGAAAGCTTATTTAAAGAAATAATAGCAGAAAATTCCCAAACCTGAAGAAAGCAATACATATCCACATATAGGAAGGTCAAAGGTTACCAATCAAATTCAATCTAAATGACCCTGCCCTAAGATATATTATATTCAAACTCAAAAGTCAAAGACAAGGAGAAAATCCTAAAAGCAGCAAAGCAGCAAGAGTAAAGAGGCAAATAACATAGAAGGGAGTTAATGGGTGCAGCACACCAACATGGCACATGTATACCTATGTAACAAATCGGTATGTTATGCACATGTACCCCAGAACTTAAAGTATAATTAAACAACAACAACAACAACAAAGAGGAATCTCACAGGCCAGGAGGGAGTGCAATGATATAGTAAAAGTACTGAAGGAAAACAGCTGTAACATCAAAAGTTAGAAAATCAAATATTCAGAAAGTGGGAGGAGATAAAGTGTGGAGTTTGTTTGTTTGTTTAGTAATCAATGATAATCTGTTATCAGTTTAAAATAACCTGCATAACTGTAAGACTTTTTCTTGTAAGCCTGATGGTAACCACGAAGGAAAAAAACCTATAATAAATACACTAAAAATAGAAAGGTATCAAAACATACTATCAGAGAAAATAATTTAACCAATAAGGAAGACAGTGAGATAAGATAAAAGGATCTAAAAAACAAATAAGAAAATAATTAGCAAAATGGAAGTAGTAATTTCCTACCTATCAGTAGTTCCTACTTATCAATGTAAATGGACTGATTCTCCAATTATAAGACAGAGTGGTTGAATGGATTAAAAAATCCAAATATATGCTGCCTGAAAGAGATTAACTTCACCTGTAAGGATACAAATAGATGGAAAGGAAGGGGTGGAAAAAGATATTCCATGCAAACTGAAATTGTAAGAGAGCAGGAGAAGCTATACTTATATCAGCTAAAATAGACTTTACATCAAAAACTGTGAAAAGAGACAAGGTCATTACATAATGATAAAGGGGTCAACTCAGCAAGAGGTTGTAACAATTGTAAATATATATGCACACTGAACATGGCAGAATATATATAAAGCAAATATTAATCTGAAGGAAGAGAGACTGCAACACAATAATAATAGAGGATTTTGAAACTACACTTTCAGCAATGGACAGATTATTCAGACAGAAAATCAACAAAGAAATAGCAGATTTAAACTGCAGTCTAGACCAAAGAGACCTAACAGATGTTTACAGAACATTCCATTCAACAGCTGCAGAAAACACATTCTTATCAACTGCACATGGAACATTCTCTAAGACAGATCATATTAGGCCACAAAAACAGTCTTAAAAAATTTAAAATCAAAATTATATCAAGTATCTTTTCTGACCACAATGACATAAAACTAGAAATTAATAATAGCAGAAATTCTGGAAATATTACAAATACATAAAAATTAAACACGCTCCTGAACAACCACTGGGTTAATGAATTAAAAGAATAATTTTAAAAAGCTAAGACAAATGAAAATGGAAACACAATATACCAAAATGTATAGGATGCAGCAAAAGCAGTTCTAAAAGCCAAGTTTATAGTAATAAACATCTACATCAAAAAAGAGGAAAGATCTCAAACTACCTAAACTATTACCTCGAAGAATTAGAAAAACAAGAACAAACTAAACCCCAAATTAGCAAATGGAAAGAATAAAGATCAGAGCAGAAATAAACAAAATAGGGACTTTAAAAAAATCCACAAAATAGTTTTTTCTTTTTTTGAAAGAAACAAAATCAAGAAACCTTTAGCTAGACTAGGTAAAAAAGACAGTCGACTCAAATAAATAAAATCAGAAATAAAAAAGGAGACATTACAATTGATACCACAGAAATACAAAGAACACTTACATGCCAATAAATTGAAAAACCTAGAAGAAATGAATTCCTCTACCACATTACCTACCAGGACTGAATTATGAATAAATAGAAAACCTGAACAGGCCAGTAATGAGAAAGGAGACTTGAATCAGTAATAAAAAGTCTCCTATCAAAGAAAGGCCCAGGACCTGATGGCATCACTGCTGAATTCTACCAACAGTTAAAGAAGAACTAATAGCAATTCTTCTCAAAGTATTCCAAAAAATTGAAGAGGAAGGAATTTTTCCTAACTTATTCTACAAGGCCAGCATTACACTGATACCAAAAATAGACAAAAAAGGAAAACTATAGGCCAATATCCCTGAAGAACAGACAGAAAAACCCTGAACAAAATACTATAAAACTGAATTTAACAGCACATTTAAAAGATAATTCACCATGATCAAGTGGGATTTATCCCAGGAATACAAGAATGGTTCATCATAAACAAATCGATAAACATGACATACCGCATTAACAAAACAATGAAAAAAAGTCATACAATCACTTCAACAGATGCAGAAAAATCATGACAGAGTTCAATACCTCTTCATGATAAAAACTCTTAATTAGGTATAGAAGTGATATGCCTCAACACAATAAAGGCCACATACAACAAACCCACTGCTAACGTAATACCAAATGGGGAAAAGCTGAAAGCCTTTTACTCTAAGATCTAGAACAGGATAAGGATGTTCCCTTTTGCCACTTTTATTCAACATAGTACAGGAAGTTCTAGCTAGAGCTATTAGGCAAAAGAGAAAAATAAAACATAATAGGAAAGGAGGAAGTTAAATTGTCTCTATTTGTAGATGATATGATCCTATATACAGAAAACCCTAAGGACTCCATCCAAAACTGTTACAACTAATTAAAAACTCAGTAAAGTTGCAGGATACAAAATCAACATAAAAAAAAGTAGTATCTCTATATGTTAATGGCAAACTATCTAAAAATGACACAAAGAAAACAATCTCATTTATTACCAAAAGAATACCTAGAAATAAATGTAACCAAGGAGGTGTCAGATCTCTCAAATGAAAACTATAAAACATTAATGAAAGAATTTGAAGAAGACACAAATGGAAAGACATGCATGTTCATGGATTGGAAGAATACTGTTATAATGTCCATATTGCCCAAAGTGATCCACAGATGTAATGCGATATCTATCAAAACACCAATGACATTCTTCACAAAAGTAGATTAAAAACAATCCTCACATTCGTATGGAACCCCAAAAGACCCTGTATAGCCAAAGCAATCTTGAGCAAAAAGAGCAAATCTGGAGACTTATTATAAAACTATAGTAACCAAAATAACATGCTACAGGCATAGAAACAGACAACAGGCCAATAGAACAGAGAACGCAGAAATAAATCCATGCATATACAGTCAACTGATTTTTGACAAAAGTGCCAAGAACATATGTTGGGGAAAGGATAGTCTTTCTTCAATAGTGGTGCTGGGAAAACTGAATGAATATCTATATGTTGAAGAAAAACTAGATCTCCTGTCTCTCATCATATACAAGAATCAATTCAGAATGAGTTAAGGACTTAAATACTAAGACTTGAAACTATGAAACTACTAGAAAACAAGATAGTGGAAATGCTTCATAACATTGGTCAGGACAAGGAATTTTTGAATAAGACCTTAAAAGCACAACCAAAAAGACCAAAAATAAATAAACGGAATTACAACTAAAGGCAAAGGAAATCATCAATAAAGAGACAATATTTGCAAAATATTTGCAATATTTGCAGGAATATTTGCAAAATATACATCTGACACATGGTTAATATCCAAAATATATAAGAAACTAAAACAACTCAATAGCAAAAAAAACCCCAAACAACCCAATTAAAATATAGGCAGAAGACCTGAACAGACGTTTCTCAAAAGAAGACATACACATATGTTCAATATTACTAATAATCAAGGAAATGCAAATCAAAACCACAGTGAGGTATTGCCTCATCCCAATTAGAATGGCTTATCAAGAAGGCAGAAGAGAACTTGTTGGCAAGGATGTGGACAAAAGGGAATCCTTTTATACTGTTGGTAGGAATATATAGAAAACAGTATGACGGTTCCTCAACAAAGCAAAAATAGAACTACCATAAGATCCAGCAGTCCTACTACTGGGCATGTACCCAAGGGAACTTAAATGAGTATGTTCAAGAAATATCTGCATTCCCATATTTACTGCAGCACTTTCCACAACAGCCAAGATATGGAACCAACCTAAGAGTCTACCAACAGAAGAATGGATAAAGAAAATTTGGTATAAAGTCACAATGGAATATTCTTCAGCTATTAAAAAAAAAAAAGAAATCCTACCATTTGCAACAATATGGATGAACCCAAAGGACATTATAAACCAGGAACAGAAAGACAAATACTGCATGATCTCACTCATATGCAGAATCTTAAAAAGCTGATCTCTTAGAAGTACAAAGTATAATGGTGGTTATTGGAGGCTGGGGTGTTTTGCAGGGAGAAGAAAATGGGGAAATCTTGGTCAGATGACATAATGACAGTTAGATAGCAGGAATAAATTTCAACAGCTCTATTGTACAGCAAGGTGACTATAGTTAATGACAATGCATTGTATTCTTAAAAAACATAAAATCTGTGGATATTATGTGCTGTCACCACAAAAACAGTAACTATGTGAGGTAGTACATTTGTTAGCTAGATTTAACCATTCCACAATGTATATATACTTCAAAACATCATACATCATGTTGTATACAATAAACACATAAAATGTTATCTGTACATTTAAAAAAAATTAAAAAAGCTTACATTATAGAAAAAAGAGAATACTTCTTTTAAAAGTATGCTTTTAGTTTAGTTTTACATTTCTGTCTCTTTTACCTCTTGATCTTTTTTAGTTTTTCTTTCTAGAGCCTCAAATTCATCCAAATCATTCTTTTCTTTTAATTTCAATTCCATTTCTTCTTTTTCTGTTCGTAGTTGTTCATAGTCTAATACCAGATTATCATAGTCAGCACGAAGTGAGTTCAACTCACTTTCTATATTCTCCTATTATAAACAAGAACAGATTTTCCAATCAGAAAATTCATATATTTTTTGTTTCCTTAATAAAATTTGGATTATTTAAATAACTACTTTAACTTTGATTTGATATCTTTCTAAAGTTCTACATTTTGGCAAACTAGCTAACTTAGAATAGATTATTTTGAAAGAAGGAGAATTTTAAAAATATTTCAATAAATTGTATGTTTGCCTGTGCCTGACAGGGAATTTTGACCATAAGTCCTCAAGCTCCTCAGTAATAAAACTGATAATTTAATTCCCCAATCTAACTAACTCCTATTTTATGTCTCAGATGGTTCTGAATTCAAGAATGGAAACAGAGATATTATTTATTGACTTCTAAAGCTAATGATAACTGTGTTTTACTATAAAGAGGCCTATTTCTATTTTCTATATTATTATAAGAGAAGAGATAAACCATGAGTTAAAAAAATACTTTACACCAGAGATTGTAAAAAAAACCCAAGAAACTTCTAATGTATGTATTAGGAACACAAAAACACTTTGTCAATAATACTTTACAGGAATTAACTAACAATAATAAGGAGTAATGCAATTATATTCTAAAATTCAAATGAAAATGTCTATTACTTTATACAACTATACATCTTTAAACACGAGCAATCTACTAAGTAAACACGGAATCTAAACTTATTGATGTATTCACCAAAATTACCTCTCCCTGATATATTATTCTATACATTATAAATGCCTGAGAATTGACACTTTTAAAATCAGAATTGTTACCCTAATGAAGTTTACCAAGGCAAAACAGAAACTTTACAAACATTATGAATACTAAGATCTGCTAGTAAAGAGCTAGAGGCAAAGGTTTACCTACTAGCACATGTCTGCCTTATGAAATTTTTAGCCTTCCTCTAGGTGCCTGATGGTTATAGAGTAGAAATGTAAAGAGAAAAGCCTTCATTAGAGCCAAAATCATTACTGAAATTAAATGAGAACAAGTAACAAAATCTAATAACAAAAGAATTTTAAAAAGAGTAAAAGCATTATATGCTGTAAAATACATTAAGTTACCTGATTTAGTAGCTTTGTTGCTGGATTCCATTCTATCTCACTTAATGTGTCAAGAGTGTTACTGAAAACATCAGACTCTGAACAGACAGCTATAATTAGAGAAAAAAAAAATTTGTCCATGAACATGTTTACCAAATTTCCTAAGTCAAATTAAAGATTACTAAAAAAATTCTTATCAGAGATACTAAGAACTTCAAATTAACTAATATGTGCTCAGAGTATGAATACCAAAAGTACATTAATAGATATGGTCATTTATATTATTGTATGAATTAAGATGATCACTGGTTGGAATTAGTGACACAATACAGGATCCTTAATGAAATATAGGTTAAAAGGACAAATTCTGAATTTGAGATTTGATCATTATAAGTAGATTTAAAATGTCCCCCCAACAGACTGTACTATTGAAGAAATAATTTTGAAACAGATTCCTATGTCAATGCCACTCTTTTAAGATTAGCAAAGGCAGATGCCATATAACTAATAATTTAATTGAATAATAATTAGAAAATAAAAACACCTGTCTCATGTGTGTTTCAACTAGTGCATCATTCTTAGGAGATTCAGAATAAATAACTTATGATTACTTTCTATTTATTTATTTATTTATATTTGTTTGAGACAGAGTTTCACTCTTGTCACCCAGGCTGGAGTGCAATGGATCTTGGCTCACTGCAAGCTCCGCCTCCCAGGTTCAAGCAATTCTCCTGCCTCAGCCTCCCAAGTAGCCGGGATTACAGGCGCCTGCAACCACGCACAGCTAGTTTTTTTGTATTTTTAGAATTACTTATTTTAAATCATAGTCTCCATTGTAATCACATATGAAATACACAGTATTTAAACATGTTTATCACATTAACTGAGCTATAAACATAGTTTCTCTTTATAAGGATGCTTTTATAATTAAACATAGTTCCACTTGAAAAAAGCACTCACATTCATCAATTTCTCGTAATAAATTTATAGAAAGCTTATGTGTTTTTGTTGTTATATTTGTTGGCATATTAAATTGATCTGCATAGTTTGAGCTCTTCATTTTGTTAATTTTGCCAAGGCACCAAGTAACTCTTCGTTTTCTTTTATCCTAAAGAAGAAGAAATCAAAATTATGTCATATAGATCTGTATTCAAACATAATAAAACAAGGGAACTAGTTTCTATTTTTGAAAACCATTGACTTGGTAGAATTCTTATTAAGCCTAGTTTAAAATTTTATTAGTCTAAGGATATTGCTTAAAAAAAAAAAAATCAAACTCTTGACTCTTTACTTCACTCTAACTACCATTTTCTTTTTTTCCTACTTTGTCCTCCTCATCATTTATCCACTCCTTCCTCAACACTTCAGGGACCCATCTCCTGGTTCTTACCTTACCCAGCTGCTGTCCTTACCACTCACTCTGCTTTGCTAGTTTCTCTTCCTGTGCCTGCCTCTTAAGTGTGTTTCTCCAGGTTTCATAGCCACCATTCTTCTCTTGACTCTTTACTGGGTGCAAGTATCATCTCATCTTATTTGACTCTCTCGGCAACCCTAGGGTTGTAATCACATCTGAAACACACAACCCTAAGGTTGTTGAGAGAATCAAATAAGATGAGATGATACTTGTATCGAGTATCAACCTTACTACATCTTTTTAACAGATGAGCTGGGTGCCCAACAAGTTTGGAGAAGTTGCATAAGGTTGTACAGCCAATTGGTGGCTGAGCCCATTGTCTATTACTTCAGAGCCTATCCATGCAACCGTTCCATCACATTGCCTCTTAAGATTACTTGTTGTCCCCAGAATATACTGCATACTGTCATGCCTCTCTGAGTGCTGTCCTTCTGCTTGAAATGGCCAGCCCTTTCCACACCCTGCTCTGCAAAAGCCCCATCATATTCAAATCCTCGACTCCAATAACCTTCAGTTTAATGCCAGTTGCTACCAAAGCCACACCTGGACCTTGTCATTATCTGAAAGTCATAAACCTAGACCTCTTGCTCTCATTGCCGTTGCTATCCTTCCAAATCATTACTTTAGTTAATCCCACTATAGCTATTTAGCTCATCAGGGGCTATTTAGCTCTGTTCCCTTGTTGCATGACTTTTTTTTTTTTGCCATCTCCCTCTTGGTTCTCACCCTATCATCTTAGATTCCATAGATCACTGTAATCATGTTTGAAATTTGAGGTCAATGTTCTCAAATTATTTGACCCACTCTCTGTCCCTTACATGTACCCTACACGGCACACTCAAATGACACTGTGTTCAAGACCTTTATCAGCCTCCTGAGCACTGCCAGAGCCACACAGCCAGAAGACCGGCTGACAAGATAAACTGGACCTTTAATGTTGCATGGCAATATTCCCTTCCCCCTTGTCAGCTTTCTTTTTCATTACCTGCAAAGGCTAGCCTATTTCAAACCCCTAGTATCTCTGCAAACTTATGACTCTACCATCACCTGCCATCTCAGCAGAAGAATTAAACCTATTTCACAAAGAAAGTATAAACCTAAACTCCTAAGAGTACTACCTGCACAGAAGCCTATCCTTTCCTCCATGTTTGCTCCAATTCAAGAGGTATTTCTCCTATGTTAGTCCAATTCTTTCTACTATATTCAAGATTCCATCCATCTAGGCCACCTCAACACACTATAAGGTGGCTTTCACCCCCATCACTTAACTCAAATTACTTTTGCAAATGAGCTCTGTGTTTCTAAATGCAAATAATTTTTGTCCATCTTTATCTTATTTAACTTCTCAGCAGAATATGACACTGCTGACCACTACCTCCCTGAAATATTCTCTCCCCTTAGCTACCATATTCACTAGGTTTTATTCTTAACTGTAGAGCTAAACCTGGGTTGCTTTACGGATTCTTCTTTCTCTGCCTTACCCAATTGGAGTTTTGCCTTCTGTCACTTTGCCTTCTGTTGCCTTCTCTCAACATGCAACCAGAACAAACTTTAATTTGGATCTGTAGTAATTAATGCCCAAATTGATATTTATATCTCAAATCTTCTACTCATATTCACACATTTGCATTTTCAACAGCCTGACATCTCAAACAAAAGAAATCCCAAATAAAACACCCACCATTTCCACTGCTCTTTATTCAGTGTGCCTTAACTCAACCAATATTGTTACCAGCTACCCATGGAGCCAAGGAATTGCTTGCAAGTCATTCCGGACACCTCCTTCTCCCTTTCTCTGCCCTCAACATCCAAACAATCACAAAGTCCTGCTAAGTTTACCTTCCAAACATTTCTCCAATTTATCCAATTCACTCCAACTCCAGAGCCATAATCTTTGCAGGCCCAAGCAATCTGATGTGCACAGCAGCTATATCTTTCTCAACTATAATTCTGATGTCACACACAAGGCTGTTCTTTGTTGTTAGCAAAACATCACATTCAAATCCCTCAAGGAGGTTTAAAACGCCCCTGCTACTAGAACATCTTAAGTGCAAGGAATGCATAATGTTTCTTCACAACTCCAAGATTTTGTACATGTAGGTCTCTTTTGAAACATTCTTCTCTAGGTCTTTCATTGGGCTACTTCCTGCTCACCACTCAACCAATAGTTCTTGATTGTCTCCTATATACCTCTGTACATAATGCTTATTCACATTAACAATGTACATTAGTTGAGAATATGCTGTGTGCAAAGTGCTGTGTTGAGCTAATTCTACCTATTATCTCATTTAATTCTCACACAACACTTATGAGGTGAGTATCAAGCTATTCCACACTGCTACTTTCACAGGAAAAAGCAGCAAAGTGAATTCAAGAAATTGTCCAAGGCCAAGAGTCAGGAAATGACAGATTCAAATCCAGGCAGTCTAGCTCCAGAGGTCATTCTCTTATGCATGACACCCTCACACCCCAAAAAGTCTATTGAATAAATAAATTCCTACTCAATTAAAAACAAACAAAAAATTTACACAAACAAAGTAAGAATTTTGTTCACTGTTGTTTTTCTTTCACCAGAGTCTACATTGACACAATTATGTTGTTTTATATTCTACACCAATTTTCCTGAGATTAATATTTCTGTTTAAGTAGAAAATAATATTTCCACATATTCTAGAAACCTATGGCTTCCAATCACCCAGTTTCTCTAGAATTTATTAAGCAGAATATTGCAAATAAATTATTTAAATACATTCCAAACTTGTTGAATTAGAATCTCTACAAATAGGAATCAGAAATTGGCATTTTTAATGAATCTCTTAGGTACTATGAAAACACAAAATCTTCTGGGTTTCTGGAATATACTGTATCAAAGGATAGAAAGTGCATACTATATAATAAACATATAGAAATACCAATTCTATTCTCTGTACATCAAGTTTAAGCTGTCATCTTTTAATTTTACCTTTAATTCCTGTTGCAACGTGAGGGAAGAAGAGGTCACCAGCATCCGTGTTAAGTTTTCAATTTTCTCATTCTGTACTTTCTGAAGCAAATCTTTTTCTTCCAAAAGTTGGGTCAATTGGTCTTTTTCCATTGCCTGAGCCCGCGTCTCTAAAGAAACCTATAGAATGCAATATTGGATTATGTTAATAATAAATGTGGCTAAGTTTTAAAACCTTAAAGTAGCATAAAAGAATAAAATATTAAATTTGTATATGAAATATAAGAATTTTAATTTCACTGAAATAAAATATACTCTAACTGCAGAACACCAAAATGCAGTTACCATAATCAATAATTTCTCAGACTTACAATAAAATACACATTTCTTCTCATGTAACTATTCTATATACCATGTATAAGACACCAATGCTGTTAATATAACTCTATTAATTGCCTAAGAAGATATGAATAGTCAGAAGTCACAAAACAAAGACTTGAATTCTGATAGTAAAGATAGAGATGTTCTCATAAGATTACCATCTGATATTTTAGCTCATTTTAAAAAAGATCCTTAATGCGTGATTTTTTACAAAATATGGGACCATGATGGTTAAAACAAACTAAAATGATAAGTAATTATGCTATATTATTAGACTGCTATCTAAGGATTAGAAGAGGAATTCAGGATAACATGAAAACACAGAAGGTGGTTCTAAGTAACTCTGTAGTTTCTCTTTTTAACCGAATTCATATGTATTTGTGAAAAATTTTAAGAAATGTCTCTACTTGGCCCATTTGATAATCTCAGATTTTGCCCTTTGAAAATAAAAAACAAAATCTAAAATAATTTCAAGAACCAAATCTTACAATTTATAGTAAATTAAACTAAAATTTTTATGAGTGGATTTCTTCTTCTTTAAAAGTGACTAAAAACCTAAGTTGTAGCAACTCAGATATTCAGGAATGAAGAGTCTCTGGGCATTTGGGCAGGTCTCCATTCTAAATTGGTTCTTTCTATTTAATGAAATAAATGATTCATACATACCTCCTCTAATTGTTTTTTAAGATCCATTATTTCTTTTCTATACCTTTTCAGGAGAGCTTCATCAGTTGATACCTCATTAACATAAGGAGTATTCTTCATATATTTAGCAGTACTGGCAAACTGGAAAAAAAATACAAAAGTGCTAAGTGTTCAACACTTAAAAAAATTCGAATTTAATTAATAATATTTAGCTTTCTTATATTCAAGATAAAAAAATCAATACTCTTTCTAGTTGGCTTAATACTTTTGAACAAAGGGAACATTCTATGTCCTTATAACAATGCTCTGTAACTTATCCTGGGTGATAGTCTTCAAGAGAATAAAAAAGATATATCGAGAGAACTTAAAAACATCAGCTTATTGGAATCTCATTTATCCCTCAAGGTCCAGTGCTAACGCCTCCTCTACTCTGAAGTTTTGCTTCTAGCCAAAAATATCTCTCCTTCCTTTAAACTCTATACTAGTTATTAACCACTTAACTACTAATCAAAGGCAATTATGTTGCAAGACAAGTGTTATGTGCCTTGTCACAGAATTCATTAATTCTGTTAAGCCAGGGACTCTAGTTTCTCTTTGCACCTCTGACAGTACCTTGATCTGGTGCTCAACAGCTATTTAAAGCAATGTTTCTCAGAGTATAAGTACCATAAGTAACTTTAGGTGGGTACACCAAGGTGACCATTAGATAACATTGAATCCTTCATTGAGAAAGCTACCCTACTGATATTTCTCATTTTTCCTTTCTTTTTTTTTTTTTTTGTTTTTTGTTTTGAGACATAGTTTTGCTCTTGTTGCCTAGGCTGGAGTGCAATGGCGCAATCTCGGCTCACCGCAACCTCTGCCTCCTGGTTCAAGTGATTCTCCTGCCTCAGCCTCCCCAGTAGCTGGGATTACAGGCATGTGCTACCACATCTGGCTAATTTTGTATTTTTAGTAGAGACAGGGTTTCTCCATGTTGGTCAGGCTGGTTCCTTTCCTTTTTAAAATCGAAAATGTAGGCCTTAGGCTCAGAGCAAATGAAGGCAACAGTTAACTACCAGGAATTTCAGAATTATTTTGTTATACAGACAGACACACAATTTTTTTTGTTACCTTCTATTTGTGGCAAGTAATAATAGTTTCCCATTGATAGGACTAATATTAAAGTTTCCTTTTACAATAAATTAAGTACAAAAAGTGAGTTATTTTAAAAATATCAAGTCAATTTCAGTAAAATAGTGTTGGATGTGGCAAAAATTATGAAGGTAAGATACAAATAATCGAAGTCTGGCAAAATTAAATTAAGAAATGCTATTTAGTAGACAACATATCGATTATAACAGGCGAGTTAATTAAAAAAAACTATGCTTAATTTTAGTAGGTAATGTTTTCTTCTTCAAGTTGATCTTCCCCTATATTAAGTTGAGATAAAAATCAAACTCACCTGGAGAGCGGTAAGGGTTTCATCAAAAGATACTGGAGTAATTGTGCAGATAATACGTGTCTTTGCATTTCCTCCCAAGGAATTCTGGAGAATTCGTGTTAACTTGCTATCTCGATAATTTATGAAACCACTTAGCAAGGAATAAGTTTACGGGAGAAAAAGATTGAGAACGTTTATATAATAAAGTAGTTGGTTTTTAATGCAGAACTCTTAAATCAGCCAGAGTTTCAAAAATTAGTTTACAGGTTATGAGGCAGATTAAAACTACTAACTAAAAAATATTTAAAACAGAAAGTAAATTCAGTAGATTATAATCATATGTATAAGTTTTTGAATATATGGAAGAAATCAGTACATTTGAGTGTCATCGAAATGTTGCAATGTTCAACCAATGAAAAATATAAGAATCAGTAGGTAAGTGCACAACGGGATAAACTTACCCAACTTGTCCATCACTAAGTTTCTTGATCACTTGTCCCAAAATAAATAAGCTTCGATTTATATTACAGCCTTCCTTGAGCCGCACACCTGAATTTATTAAACAAATATGAAAACTAAACTTGAGTCCTTTTCTAGATGATAAACTTATTTATCACTAAGTTAATGAGAGAAATTAGAGGGCAGATGCTAAAGTCTATGCTCTGGTTTAGACATGAGCCCATCTTTAATATCAGTGGTAGAAAGAGCTCTCTCCCTATTGGTCCCACTTCAAGTGAATCAGAAACGTTATTACCTGAGAAAAATAGTAAAAAGAAAAAAATGAAGAGGGAGGGAAGAATGTAGGGAAAAAAAACCTGTTTCCTGAAAGAGCTTCTCTAGCTCTTCAGTTCAAATCAATTTTTTTCCAACATCTAAATATAGGCAACTATGAACTTACAACCAAATTAGCCTCTAATTTCTTATTTTTAAATTGTTAATATGCTCACATGGTTCAAAAAGTTTAAAAAAAAAGTACACTTTGAAAAAGCTCCCTTCCACTTTCATCCCCATTCAACCAGTTCCTATACCTCTACCAGGAAACCACTGTTATTAGTTTTTTTCTTTAGAGATTTTTAAAAATACAAGTTCATATGTATTTATTTCCTTCCTTCTTCACTGATATCAATAGTAACAGTCCATACATACTATTTTGCACTTTGCTTTTTCTCACTTGGCAACATATCTTGGAAAAATTTCCATATCGGTAAACACTGATCTTTTTCATTCTTTTTTAAAGTATAAAATTCCATTTTACGGCTGCATCAGACTTCATTCACCCACCCCATCCCCTGTTGAAAGACTGTAGGTTTTCAATCTACTGCCTATACAAAAAAAATTGCAAAAATAATTTTGAACAGATGTTATTTCACAGGTGCATTAATTAGCTATTGCTTTAACATTACTACCTAACCAACCAGCTAAAACAAGCATTTATTTTTTGTTCACAGGTCTGAGGATGGACTGGTTTGGTGGATGTAGGCTAGGCTCAGTTGAGTGGCTCTACAATAGGTTGCAGAATGAGCTCAAGTCTGTTGAACAAACTTCTAATCTTCCTTGGATCAGCAGCTCTTCTAATGGCAAGAGTGCAGGTGCAAGCTAAACCATTTAAGCATTATGAACTATTCATTTATATCCTTTGCCCAGTTTTTTGTTGGTTTCTTTTAAGCTTTTAAGGCATCTGGACTTTGTATCAGTTACAAAAGGGTTTTCCCACTGTAAGTTGACTTCCAATAATTTTTAGTTTTTTTATATTGAAACTTTTGAGCTACTTATAATGCATTCCTTGGTGTATGATATATGGATCCGACTTAATTTTTTTCCCAAATGGCTATCAATTAATGAATAATCTATCTTTTCTTTACAAATTTGAAGGACCATCTTTATTGTATTCTAACTTCTGTATGTATTTGGGACTCTTGATGGATTTTCTATTCTATTTCACTGGGCTGACAATTCACACAGTTTTAATTACTATGGCATTATAATATGTTTTACTATCTTATAGTAAGATAGTAAAATCTTAAATTCCACTTTCTGCTTTTTGGAATTTTCCTGGCTACTCTTGTCTGTTTTTATGTTTCCATACAAATTTTAAAATCATTTTACCTAATTTAAACATGAAAATGTACTCTTGATAGTTTTATTAGGATTGTGTTAAATCTAGAAATTAACACAGAGGCCTGATATCCTTGTGATTTTGAATCTTTTCCACTTAAGTATGCTTCTCCATTTTTTCAAGTATTTGTTTGTGTCCTTCAAGTCTGATTTACAAGTTTTCTTAGGCCGGGTGTGGTGGCTCACACTTGTAATCCCAGAACTTTGGGAGGCTGAGGTGGGCGGGTCACTTGAGGCCAAGAGTTAGAGACCAGCCCGACCCACATGGCGAAACTCTGTCTCTACTAAAAATACAAAAATTAGCTGGGCTTGATGGTGCATGTCTGTAATCCCAGCTACTTGGGAGGCTGAGGCATGAGAATTGCTTGAGCCCAGGAGGTGGAGGTTGCATTGAGCTGAGATCGTGCCACTGCACTCCAGCCTGGGAGAAAGAGTGAGAGTCTGCCTTAGGAAAAAAAAAAAAAAAAAAGTTTTCTTTGTATCAGTCTTGTACAAATCTTTGTTGAGTTTCTTCCTAGGTATCACATCTTTTAGGTTATTATAAATGGAGTCTTTTTGTCTACTAAATATTTTAACTTGTTTTTATTAATATTTTAACTTTTAAAAATTAATATCTGCATATTAATTTTGTACCACATTATCTTTCTTAATTTCCTTATTTTGAAAGTTTAAATGGTTTTTATGGAATTCTCATGGGCTTTCCTGCTGTACAATCCCATCAATTGTATAATTTTCATTTTTTAATTGATGCTATTGTAGACTAAAATAAAAATTAAGCAGATACAGATGCTGATTTCTATGTTAAACTTTTATCAGAAAATCACAATTAATGATTCATTATTATTAATAATGAATATAATTACTTTATCAATTTCTAAAAATGCCTGGTAGTACTTTTCAAACCTGTAAAATAGGAAGACATTAAGACTAACATATTTCATGAGTTTTAATTACCTGCAGCGCCTGTTTGAGCAGCTCTTTCACTGCCTGCAAGATCAACCAAATTCTGTAAGATAGATAAAAATAAATCTTTAGGGCAGATAATTTGAAATAATAAAATTCAAACTACTGAAAGAACATTTTTAATACATGGTATATCTGAATATTTGATCTATCCATGTCTCCCATGCTACTGTTTAGGCATTCCCTTTTTTCTCTGAGTCAAACTGTTCTCTATCTGTTCCTTTCTTTATATCTTCCATAATGCCACCAGTATAGGTTCTGTTTCCTATACAAGGTCCAAAAACTTACTATGGCAAATATAATTCTTTATAAGCTGGCACTTGCACTGCTCCAACTTTGTATCTATCCATCCCTTATTCTTACCTCTGGCTGAACTACTCACTATTCCCCAAACACCCCATGTACTTCTACACCTCCAAGCACCAGCTTTTTGCTATTTCCTTTATTCAGTTAGTTCTAATGTTCTATTCTGTCCTTATTCTTTATTCAAGAACCAGGCACAAAGATTATCTCCTCAGCATAGCTTTGCCTACTTTATCCTTCCTCCCCGCCAGATTTCAGATGAACTGCTCCTTGAACTGCATAACCACAACCCTTTATAAACATGACTTATAGATACAACTTACATTTATAGCACTTATTTTGTTGGGCTAGTCATGCATGCTAGCTGTACTATGCTGTAGCAATACCATGACTTTACTGTGGCATCTTTAAGAGCTGGACCTCTCTTTCATTTCACAAATATTATTGAAAAGAAGTGGCTGCTTATTATGCTCCAGGAAGTGCATCAGGTGCTAGGGCTACAAATAAATAAGGTCTCTGCTCTCATGGAGCTTACATTCTACATAGAGGAGGAGGCTGGTGAGAAGAGATAAACAGACAAATAAGAAACATGTTGTGATAAGTGTAACAGAGATTATTTAAATAGAGCGGGAAAAGGGGCCAGTAGCTTTAGGTTCATAGGACTGGATAGCAGTGGAAGGCTTGTCATTAAGCTGCGATCTGAATCACCGTAGAAGAGGAAGCTGGTCCCAAAAAGATCAAGGGAAACAGTAGTATAGACAAAAAGAATAGCCAAAACACTTAGTCACAAAGCAGAATGTGCTCAGTGTGTTCAAAAAATAGAAAAGGCAGTGTGGCACAGTTGGTGAAGTGAAGACAGGAAAAGACAGAATAAGAGAAGTAGACAGGGGCCAGATAATGCAGGACTTTTTAAGTGAGATCTAAAACTCTGAAATGTTTAAATTCAATGAGAAGCCATTGCAGAGCTTTATGCAAGGGAGTAATAGAACCCTGCCTTGCTAGATTGGGGAAGTTCTCCTGGATAATATCCTGCAGAGTGTTTTCCAACTTTGTTCCATTCTCCCTGTCACTTTCAGGCACACCAATCAGACGTAGATTTGGTCTTTTCACATAGTCCCATATTTCTTGGAGGTTTGTTCATTACGTTTTATCAAATTCAGGAAATACAGAGAATGCCACAAAGATACTTCTCAAGAAGAGCAACTCCAAGACACATAACTGTCAGATTCACCAAAGTTGAAATGAAGGAAAAAATGTTAAGGGCAGCCAGAGAAAGGTCGGGCTACCCACAAAGGGAAGCCCATCAGACTAACAGCGGATCTCTCAGCAGAAACTCTACAAGCCAGAAGACAGTGGGGGCCAATATTCAACATTCTTAAAGAAAAGAATTTTCAACCCAGAATTTCATATCCAGCCAAACTAAGCTTCATAAGTGAAGGAGAAATAAAATCCTTTACAGACAAGCAAATGCTGAGAGACTTTGTCACCACCAGGCCTGCCCTACAAGAGCTCCTGAAGGAAGCACTAAACATGGAAAGGAACAACCGGTAACAGCCACTGCAAAAACATGCCAAATTGTAAAGACCATTGAGGCTAGGAAGAAACTGCATCAACTAACAAGCAAAATAATCAGCTAACATCATAATGACAGGATCAAATTCACACATAACAATATTAACTTTAAATGTAAATGGGCTAAATGTTCCAATTAAAACACACAGACTGGCAAATTGGATAGTCAAGACCCATCAGTGTGCTGTATTCAGGAAACCCATCTCATGTGCAGAGACACACATAGGCTCAAAATAAAGGGATGGAGGAAGATCTACCAAGCAAATGGAAAACAAAAAAAGGCAGGGGTTGCAATCCTAGTCTCTCATAAAACAGACTTTAAACCAACAAAGATCAAAAGAGACAAAGACCATTACATAATGGTAAAGGGATCAATTCAACAAGAAGAGCTAACTATCCTAAATATATATGCACCCAATACAGGAGCACCCAGATTCATAAAGCAAGTCCTTAGAGACCTACAAAGAGACTCAGACTCCCACACATTAATAATGGGAGACTTTAACATCCCACTGTCAACGTTAGACAGATCAACGAGACAGAAAGTTAACAAAGATATCCAGGAATTGAACTCAGCTCTGCACCAAGTGGACCTAATAGACATCTATAGAACTCTCCACCCCAAATCAACAGAATATACATTCTTCTCAGCGCCACATCACACTTATTCCAAAATTGACCACATAGTTGGAAGTAAAGCACTCCTCAGCAAATGTAAAAGAACAGAAATGATAACAAACTGTCTCTCAGACCACAGTGCAATCAAACTAGAACTCAGGATTAAGAAACTCACTCAAAACCGCTCAACTGCATGGAAACTGAACAACCTGCTCCTGAATGACTACTGGGTACATAACAAAATGAAGGCAGAAATAAAGATGTTCTTTGAAACCAACGAGAACAAACACACAACATACCAGAATCTCTGGGACACATTTAAAGCAGTGTGTAGAGGGAAACTTATAGCACTAAATGCCCACAAGAGAAAGCAGGAAAGATCTAAAATTGACACCCTAACATCACAATTAAAAGAACTAGAAAAGCAACATCAAACACATTCAAAAGCTAGTTGACGGCAAGCAATAACTAAGATCAGAGCAGAACTGAAGGAGACAGAGACACAAAAAACCCTTCAAAAAATCAATGAATCCAGGAGCTGGTTTTTTGAAAAGATCAACAAAATTGATAGACCGCTAGCAAGACTAATAAAGAAGAAAAGAGAGAAGAATCAAATAGACCCAATAAAAAATGATAAAGGGGATATCATCACCGATCCCACAGAAATACAAACTACCATCAGAGAATACTATCAACACCTCTATGCAAATAAACTAGAAAATCTAGAAGAAATGGATAAATTGCTGGACACATACACCCTCCCAAGACTAAATCAGGAAGAAGTTGAATCTCTGAATAGACCAAAACAGACTCTGAAATTGAGGCAATAATTAACAGCCTACCAACCAAAAAAAGCCCAGGACCAGATGGATTCACAGCCGAATTCTACCAGAGGTACAAGGAGGAGCTGGTACCATTCCTTCTGAAACTATTCTAATCAATAGAAAACAAGGGAATCCTCCCTAACTCATTTTATGAGGCCAGCATCATCCTGAAACCAAAGCCTGGTAGAGACACAACAACAAAAGAGAATTTCAGACCAATACCCCTGATGAACATTGATGCAAAAATCCTCAATAAAATACTGGCAAACCGAATCCAGCAGCATATCAAAAAGCTTATCCACCATGATCAAGTGGGCTTCATCTCTGGGATGCAAGGCTGGTTTAACATACAAAAATCAATAAACGTAATCCAGCCTATAAACAGAACCAAAGACAAAAACCACATGATTATCTCAATAGATGCAGAAAAGGCCTTTAACAAAATTCAACAACACTTCATGCTAAAAACTCTCAATAAATTAAGTATTGATGGGACATATTTCAAAGTAATAAGAGCTATCTATGACAAACCCACAGCCAATATCATACTGAATGGGCAAAAACTCGAAGCATTCCCTTTAAAAACTGGCACAAGACAAGGATGCCCTCTCTCACCACTCCTATTCAACATGGTGTTGGAAGTTCTGGCCAGAGCAATCAGGCAGGAGAAGGAAATAAAGGGTATTCAATTAGGAAAAGAGGAAGTCAAATTGTCCCTGTTTGCAGATGACATGATTGTGTATCTAGAAAACCCCATCGTCTCAGCCCAAAATCTCCTTAGGCTGATAAGCAACTTCAGCAAAGTCTCAGGATACAAAATCAATGTGCAAAAATCACAAGCATTCTTATACACCAACAACAGACAAACAGAGAGCCAAATCATGAGTGAACTCCCATTCACAATTGCTTCAAAGAGAATAAAATACCTAGGAATCCAACTTATAAGGGATGTGAAGGACCTCTTCATGGAGAACTACAAACCACTGCTCAACGAAATAAAAGAGGATACAAACAAATGGAAGAACATTCCATGCTCATGGGTAGGAAGAATCAATATCGTGAAAATGGCCATACTGCCCAAGGTAATTTATAGATTCATTGCCATCCCCATCAAGCTACCAATGACTTTTCTTCACAGAACTGGAAAAAACTACTTTAAAGTTCATATGGAACCAAAAAAGAGCCCACATCGCCAAGTCAATCCTAAGCCAAAAGAACAAAGCTGGAGGCATCATGCTACCTGACTTCAAACTATACTACAAGGCTACAGTAACCAAAACAGCATGGTACTGGTACCAAAACAGAGATATAGACCAATGGAAAGGAACAGAGCCCTCAGAAATAATGCCACATATCTACAACTATCTGATCTTTGACAAACCTGACAAAAACAAGAAATGGAGAAAGGATTGCCTATTTAATAAATGGTACTGGGAAAACTGGCTAGCCATATGTAGAAAGCTGAAACTGGATCCCTTCCTTACACCTTATACAAAAATTAATTCAAGATGGATTAAAGACTTAAATGTGAAACCTAAAACCATAAAAACCCTAGAAGAAAACCTAGGCGATACCATTCAGGACATAGAGGACATAGGCATGGGCAAGGACTTCATGTCTAAAACACCAAAAGCAATGACAACAAAAGCCAAAATTGACAAATGGGATCTAAGTAAACTAAAGAGCTTCTGCACAGCAAAAGAAACTACCATCAGAGTGAACAGGCAACCTATAGAAAGGGAGAAAATTTTTGCAATCTACTCATCTGACAAAGGGCTAATATCCAGAATATATAAAGAACTCAAACAAATTTAGAAAAAAACAAACAAACAACCACATCAACAAGTGGGCGAAGGATATGAACAGACACTTCTCAAAAGAAGACATTTATGCAGCCAAAAGACACATGAAAAAATGCTCATCATCACTGGCCATCAGAGAAATGCAAATCAAAACCACAATGAGATACCATCTCACACCAGTTAGAATGGCAATCGTTAAAAAGTCAGGGAACAACAGGTGCTGGAGAGGATGTGGAGAAATAGGAATGCTTTTACACTGTTGGTGGGACTGTAAACTACTTCAACCATTGTGGAAGACAGTGTGGCGATTCCTCAGGGATCTAGAACTAGAAATACCATTTGACCCAGCCATCCCATTACTGGGTATATACCCAAAGGATTATAAAATCATGCTGCTATAAAGACACATGCACACGTATATTTATTGTGGCACTATTCACAATAGCAAAGACTTGGAACCAACCCAAATGTCCAACAATGATAGACTGGATTAAGAAAATGTGGCATATATACACCATGAAATTCTATGCAGCCATAAAAAATGATGAGTTCATGTCCTTTGTAGGGACATGGATGAAGCTGTAAACCATCATTCTCAGCAAACTATCGCAAGGACAAAAAACCAAACACCGCATGTTCTCACTCATAGGTTGGAACTGAACAATGAGAACACGTGGACACAGGAAGGGGAACATCACATACCGGGGCCTGTTGTGGGGTGGGGGGAGGGGGGAATAGCATTAGGAGATATACCTAATGTAAATGACGAGTTAATGGGTGCAGTATACCAACATGGCACATGTATACATATGTAACAAACCTGCATGTTGTACACATGTACCCTAAAACTTAAAGTATAATAAAAATATAAATAAAAATAATAAAAACGTAAAACTGGAAAAAAAAGAGAACCTTGCATAAAGCTCAGCAATGGCTCCCACAATGGATCCACTATGACTACTGGGTGGAGGATGGATTGGGAAGGGGCAAGAGCAGCTGCAGGCAGTCCCATCAGGCAGCTGGGGCAGGAATCTGGGTGAGAGATAATACCAGCTTGGGTTAGGGAGGTGGCAGAGGAGACTGCTTGTAAGAGAAGCAGTGAAGGGATGTCTTGTTTATTGTTTTTTTAATCTCAGAGCCCAACACCATGCTCAGAAGACAATAACGACTTAGTAAATATTGTGAGTGATTTGAAAGAAAGTCAAAGCTTTACGTTATTTCTCTCTGTGGAGATTTTTGAGACTAGGCAGGTAAATATGTATTACCAGTTAAGGAGGCTAATTTTTCTTGCACAGTGTCCACTACAGATGACACAGATACATAATAAAAGGGCAAAGTGGTAATGAAGGCAGCATGAGTGAAGGTTAAAGACGAGAACAAGCATTCATATTCAAAGATACTCAGAGGCCCAATCTATGAGGGAGGAGTTCATGTGGAGTAGAAGGAAATAAAGTTAGATTGGTTAAGAGTGGCCAAATCTTGCCCCAGGAAGTGATATACAAAAGCAATGGTTAGTATATTAGAAATCCTTATGATGACTTCAAGAAACAAAGACAAGAGTCATGGAGACAAGGTTCCAGGAGACTGACATAGTAATTCAAGAGAGATGAGAAAGTAAATGAGTGTAGCACCCATGGAAATGTTTAAAGGTAGGATCAGTAAGAAATGGGACAAGTGGACAAAGAGAAAGGCAGAAAAAGATGAGTCAAAATTGACTTAGGTTTCCAGCTTAGGCAGCTAGGATAATGCTGGTTTTACTGGAAATAAGGAATATTCACTATGGTAGGAAGAAAATAGTTTTGTTTTAGACATATTAAAGTTTGAGATAATGATGGGACACAATTATAACCATCTTTAGGAAGACATGAATTAGAATTCAGAGACTATAGGTAAAATATTTGGCAGTCATCAACATGGAAATGATGACAGAACATTTGAGAGCAAGAACTTGAGTAAGAAACGTCACAGAATACCTCCAAGTTTTTTTTTTTTTAATTATTTTTTTAGGAGGGTAGGGAAAAAGAAGCCAGGGTAGAAAACAGAGGAGTACAGCTAAGAGAAACTGGATATTATCATCCCACCAAGGCCAGGAGATAATCAGAAAAGAGCCACCTCTAAAGAGACAGAGATGACTCTTTAGAGACTTCTTTCCAAGAAGATTCTTAGAGTAAGTGGGTAGGCTGGAGGGTTGGAACAGATGGAACACGAATGACAGAGCATCACGTAACATGAGGAAAATCATCAAGTAGATCACTGAATATGCCAAGAGTATTAAAGCTAAATTATTAAAAGTTAAAATTATACGAAATATCACAGTCTTGGATGAGAAAACTAAAGAGGTTAGGGTTTGGTTTTTTATTGTTAAATTAAAACAAGATTAAAGTCTACTAAAATAAGTTATACAATTTTATAGCAAAATAGCTAAGGTGAAATTAGGATTGAATATTAAGTAATTAATAATCTAATTTTATAAAATCTGAAAATGAATAAACATATTATAGATTGCTTTTTTCCCTGAAGTTTTCTAATCAAATAATCTTAAATCATATCCCACATCAAGCTAAAGAATTTAGGCCCTAAAAATGCAGAATAAAGCAATATGGTAAAGGATAGAAAAGGAGCAAGAAAGAAACAGCAATAATTTAGTGTGGCAAGAAGGAAGTGAAGGTTTACTAATGTGGAATATAGGAATGTTTGCATAATGCATATATTCGCTTATTCAGCAAATCTATATTAGACATAAAATAGGTATAATGTGTTGGGGCTACCAGGATGAATGCAGTATCACTCCTCAATGGATTTACAGTCTAAAATACTATGTTTACAATACAAAATATATTTTATTATTGTACTTAAGTAAAACCTAAAGCAATGTGATTACTTTTTAACCATCCAACCTAGATTTTTGTTGATCACATAAGTCTAAATTACATTGGCTGAGATTTTACAAAAAGACCCTCAAATTCTAAGATGATCTAAAGTGTTAAATGTGTATAGAAAAAAATTCTACTTCATTAGTGGTTAGAAAACACATCAATTCCTATAACCCTATAGCCCTGACATTTAAATTTTAGGAGATGGCAACCATGACATAACAGGAAGAAAGATCCTCTGAATTTTTCCTACGACATTTTAGCTAGGAATTTGATGATACTGACAAGACTAAGCAGACAATTTGTAGATTTCCTCCCACATTTAGTTTAGTTAACAGTTCTTATTAAACCAAACATCCAGCAACTAAATTAAATTTTGTTTTGGCCCATACAGTACATTATTATGGTTCATTAATACTCACCAAATGGGATACCTTAACAGATCCTTCACAATTAGAAGGTTCACCCTTCTCTCTACTTTCCAAAATCTAGATAGAAAAGGCAAGCTGTAGAAAAATTAGTGCATTCTTACTTGGAAAGATCTAATAGATAGATAGAGAGAATTACCTACCATCCTAAAGATGGTATGAGAACGACTGCTTCTTTGATTCATTTTTGTTTCTCCATAATGCCTGCTCTCTGTAAAAATGAGTTATATTTCAGCTGCATATATATTAAAATCCATAGAAACACAATAATTTTTATTTTAACTTAAAAAAGTATGATTTGAGGTCCAAACGTGCTTGATTGAAAAGATAGTTTTTACAAGTGTTCTAAAGAAATACAGCATAAAGTCTTACTTTCACCCTTTGTAATCCATTTCAAAGCCATTTCTGATGTATATACAACTTCTTCTGTGAGATCAGCAACATACACATTCCTCTGAAACAAGTTTAATTATGGAAAGATTAGAGAACTAGAAGTCACAAGTTTGCTTTTCAAAAGAAGGTGCAAACTATTATAGAATTCATTTGTGAAAGTTAAAAGTGGCAAATGGAACCATAATTCTGTAGGAATGTAACAAGTAATTCTATGAATACCCACAATTTATTTCATATACCAAAGCACAACAAATTCTAACCTGATACTTCCAACTTGCTATTTTTACACTTAAACCAAAATATTAGAGCTGTCAGTATTTTAAAACTATTCATATTATTTAAAAGATGAATATAAATACTTCAAAAAAACCCTCACATACTATAGAAATAGGAGACACTTTAAAAACTATAGAAATTAAAGGTAAACATTCAAGAACAATAATCTCAATAAGTCAGTCAATTTTAAAGCTCCCTTAAGTCTGCTACTCACATTGACATCTTCTCGAATAATTAAAGGTTTCATTTTTTGAGTGCCACAGAGTAAATCTGTAATGGTTTCATTGTATATTTCCATGTAAGATACACGTAAGAGAAATTCCCTATCAGGAAACTAGAAGAAAAAAAATTATATAAAAACACCAGGAAGCATCCAATTGTGAAAACCTAATGCTAAATGCTCATGTGCTTAAAGAGGTAAAATGTCTGTAAAACAAACTAAGAAACCCCTTGGTTCTACTGTTGACAAAATAATAAACACAAAAATATAAAAGCATCATTACAGAAATAATGAAAAGTGAAGTACCATAAAGCTGGGAGAACACCAACTCTAGGCTCAAACTCTAGGCTCAAAATAAAACCCTCTCAAAAGATGTTCTTATTTTAATAAAAATGCTAATTTAAAACCAACTAACTCGGTTGCCTATTCTGGCTTTCTGCTTCCCTTCTTTTTTTACCTACATCTACTTTCTACTGTTCCTTTATAATCACTGATAGTTAAATGGTTAGGTGGAGCTAACCATTCTGATAACATTTTCTTGTTCCTTAATGCCTACTTTTTGTTGAGAGTATTATTGTTGCAGAATTCAAGAGAAAGAATAAAAGAACTTTAAGCTTTATAAAGTAAGTTGTGGAGATAAAAGTGAATCTATGCTATGCCTTTCTTCTTTCCCCATGGATAATCAAACAATAACTGTAAATCTACTTCCTTTCATCTTTACAAGAGAAATACAGTAAGACTGGTACCCAGTTTTTACTAGTTTTACCTGTACGTACTAGAAATCCAGTTAAGTTACTTACCTTCTTAATTTTTTGGAAAATGTCATGAATTGCCCTGGGTATAACTCCCAAATGATCTTCTGAACCCATCATGGTATATGTTTTTCCTGAAGCAGTCTGTCCATAGGCAAATATAGTACCTGCAAAAAACAAAACACACATACACAAAGATTAAAAACAAACCTATAATGGGTAAAACTATGCATGCTTGTTGCACAGATGCCCAAGACTAAAATGTTTCTGCAGCATTGAGTGAATACAAACCATTGTAGCCTTGTATGGCAGAATCGATGATTGGTGCTGCTATTTCTTCATACACATTTTTGGTAGTTTCATTACCATGAAAGACACGATCTAAACAACAACAACAACAACAACACAGAAGTTAAACCAAATGAGTCCACTGTGTTTTCATTCCAAATTAGTAATTATTCCCAAAAGTAAAACTGTCAGAATGTAGGATGATCAACTATTTAAGACACAGTATTTTTTTCAACTTTTTGGTTCTCTGAAAATACCCTTCCCTAAGGTAAAATGAGTTCATTTTCACACACAAAAAATACACTACAAGTCAACTTTTCTATGTTCTTTCAAGAGGCAGTAAGGTATAGTGTTTGCATATGGGGGTCTGGAATCTACCTAGATGCAAATTAGATAACTGTGATTATAACTGTTTTAAATGCCAATTGGTTACCTTACTTAAATACATGATGGATAAACAATTTTGTTTCCAGTGAAGCAGTTTATAGAAGGCTTAGTCTAATCTTTAGTGACAAATCTAATATTATTGATAAGCCTTTTGTACTTTTAATAGCAAAAGGATAACAAGGTAACTTTTGATGCTATTATAAGCTTACCAAAATTGAAGGATTTACTTCCATCAACTTGATAAATGACATTATTGTCAGTTTTCCAGTAAACTTGGGCAGTTTCTCCAAGTGATTCTTCTCTAAAAGAATAAAAATACCACATTTTAACCAGTCATAAAAGTCATGTCATAGGAGGGATAATTGAAAAGGTTTCACCTTCTAAAGAATATTTTGAAAGATAGTAATATAAGAGAATGACAGAAAGTCCATCTTTGAGGATTCAACTCTTAAATGGAGCTTCAGTGACCTTCTGCCGCCTCAAAAGTGTTTTCTTGTGAAGGCTTTCATTCTCACCCTCTCCCCCAGTACTGGTAAACGAAGGGATGGATTCAAAATGCAACTCTGATTATGTCTGTCTTGCTTAAAATTCTTAAAACCTTTTGGAAACTTATGAAATCCTCAGCAGGGCACGAGTCCTAGATCATCTCATTTCTCTCTTCCATTTTCCTCTGAATTCCTAGATACATCCTAAGGTCTACCTGAAGGTCTTCCCCAAATGACAGATGTAACCTCTCTGTGCCTGGAATACTCTGACTTCCCTTTCCATTAAGTAACATAGGGATTATTTCACTCATGAAAAGCGTCAAGACTTTCCTGACACCAGTTCACCCCACGGGAAGCTTTCATCTCTGATGGGCTAATAACACCTCTAGCAAGCATTCTCTACCTGCCCATCATAACACTTGTCAAAAGGTATCCTAATGGTTTCTTTATGTAGCCGTTTAAGGCATTAGATAATGAGCTCCTCAAAAATAGGAAATTCCTGATCTTGATATTTGCATTTATTAAACCCGTGTTCAATAAAAATTTCTCACACACACAAAGTGTTAGCATTTCGGGTCGAGGGCCAGAAGCTATGAAGCAAACCGATTTCATTTATTCCTCTTCCTGCTTTTTCTCCATAGCACTTATTACCTACATATCACCACTTAACATCCTACATTTTCAACTTTACTTTCTGTCTCGTCCCATTAGAATGGAAGAGCCACTGGGCAATGACGGGAGTGTCTGTGTTGTACAAAGGCACTAAAAAAAAATTGATAAATATTTGTAGAATGGTCTTGAGTGACGATTGAATGTAATGTGACAAGACAGACTAGTCCTTGTCTTCAGGGGGTCTGGAGACAGCAGTTACGTGTAAAATGACTAACTGTGATGAGGGCCAGGAAGGCACGGTCCCATACGACTTCTCTAGGCGGGGAATGGGGCAGGGAGGAGCAGATGCCGCAAGGCAGAGCAGCACAGAAGGGAAGGTCTGTGTGTCAGCGAGACTGAGTTAAATTTAAGTGAATCTCGCAGCTGGAAAGTATCTTCTAGATCTCCGATCCTCCCCTGTCACTTTACAGACCCTGAAACGATGGCCAGCAGCCGAGTTACTAGACAGCAGAGCCGGGAAGCAGCGGCTCCTGGAAACATCGTAGGCCTCGCCCCTCCGGCTCAGGGCGGCGCCGCAGGCCCAGCGGGCACCGGGCCGTGGTGTGGCCCCCCTACCTGCTGTTCAGCGGCCGCACTCGCACGCAGACGGCCACGGCTCCTTCCTCCGCCATCCTATCAGGCTGAACTGGTCCCAGGAAAATGGCCAGGACCCTCCGCGGCCGGCACTTCAGGGCTCACAGGCCGCCCCGCCTTTAAATTTAAAATTTCCCAAACGCCGCATCTGATTGAGCCGTGGCCTCGTGACGTCATGGGCCATTCCACGTGCGGAGCAGCGCGGGGGACGCAAGGCGGGCGGCGTGACCACTGCTAAACAGGAGAGGGGATTTAAAGGGCCCAGCAGAGAGTCGGAGGAGAGGGCCGAAGGGAGGGGCTCCCAGGAGTGGGCAGAGAGTGGTGGTCCTGGAATACCAGAATACTATTATCTGCCAAAAGCTAGCGAACGTCATCCTTCACCCCATCCTTAAAAAGTTTGGAACCTGTAGAAGAAACTAGGTAGAGATACATATTTTTCACTACCCAAACAGAATTGCCGTCTTTTAAAGAAACTGCACCAACAGTTTAAAGTAAACTTTAAACAGCAAGAGTTGAAACTCACTGTCCAGTCCAGAAACGTGACAAGCCTGTTGTGCGCCTTAGAAAATCTGAGTTTAGGCTTTTCTCCTGTTTCTCTCTTTCTGTAACTCGTTTCCATTAGCTGTGGCTTCCTCAGAGGTTGAATTAGGGAAAATAAATACCGAGGACTGAAAAACTCATTGAGTAATGGGTTGATACTTTTTTTTTATTCTTTTTTTTTGGAAACAGAGTCTCGCTCTGTCACCCCAGGCTGGAGTGCAGTGGTGCTTATCTCTGCTCATTGCAACCTCCACCTCCTGCATTCAAGTGATTCTCCTGCCTCAGCCTCCCCAGTAGCTGGGCTTACAGGTGCCCGCCACCACCCCCAGGTAATTTTTGTATTTTTAGTAGAGACGGGGCTTCGCCATGTTGGCAAGGCTGGTCTCAAAGTCCTGACCTCAGGTGATCCACTTGCTTCGGTCTCCAAAAGTGCTGGGATTAAAGGCGTGAGCCACCGCTCCTGGCCTGGTTTGTTACTTTTATTAACTAAGAGGGAAAGCTATTCTAAATACAGTGATTTTTCCCCAAAAATAATGCTTGTTTTCCCTTTCTTCTCTCTCTCTCTTTTTTTTTTTTTTTTTAATAAACATGAGTTCTTGCTTTGTCACCTAGGCTGGAGTGCAGTAGGCTGAACACAGCTCACTGCAGGCTCAACTCCTGGCCTCAGCCCAAGTGGGGTTCCCACCTTAACCTCCTGAGTAGCTTGGATTACAGGCACATCACAAGCCCGATAATTTTAAAATTTTTTTGTAGAGACGGGGTGGTGGGGGGATTAGGGTAGGGAGTGGGGTCTCACAATGTTGCCTAGGCAGGTCTTGAACTCCTAGGCTCAAGCAATCCTCCTTGCCTTGGCCTCCCAAAGTGCTGGGATTACAAGCATGAGCCATCGTGCCTGGCCTAGCTTTTTATGTGTACTTTAGAAAGCTATCCAAGATGTTTCATTTAGTAAGAGAAATTCAAGGTGCACAGTTATGTACACAGAATATGTCTGGATATACATACATAATTTCTGGAAAGATACACAGAATATGCCTAATTTCCTTGCAGAGTGAGGACTGAGTTAGATGGTAGACTGAGTTAGATGAAAGTAGTTTCTTTCAATTTAAAGAAACTAGTTTATAGATAAGAACAGTAAAGAAAAATGAGTCTATTCATTCAAGATTTTTTTGGTTAACCAGCTGTGAGGTAGTATAAATAACTCTTTTTTATTGCTAGACTGTAAAGATACTTGGTTGTATCTAGTAAGAAAATACAGAGTTAAGGAAGGTATATTTTAACTGTTGTTTTTGTTTTAATTGTGGGCAAATATGAGACAGCTGAAGGCAAGGAACCTATGAAGAAGGAGAAGGGAGATGTGATTAATCAAAATTTCTAATGAGACAAGAGGAGATTGGTTCACAAGTAAAGAGAAATCATCAGCCTTTCATAGTTGTGCTTATGATCGTTGCTATGACTGTCTTTTTTTATCATCACAGCAGGTGACATTTATTGAAGATTTACTATATGCCAGGCTCTCTATTATATGCTCTCTATCCAATTTTTTCATCTGACTTTCCAAATTGTTCATCAAGAAATATTCATTGAACAACTATTATGTGCCAGATACGGTTCTAAGGTCAGGAAGCACAACAGTGAATAGAATAGACACAGTACCTGTTGTTGTAGAGTTGCTATTCTCTTAGAGGAGATGGGTAATACAGAAAAATCTCAATCTCTCTCTCTCTCTACACACACACACACACACACACACACACACATAATGTAATGATTAGTAGGATCAGGAGACAGAGAGTGATAAGGTGGGTTAAGAGTGCTAGTTTGTTATGAAACACATTCTTGTGGGAAGCAGCAGACAATACATAACAAATATATAGTAAAATAATGTGTTGGGAGGAAGGTTTACTTTAGATGAGATGTTCAAGAAAGACCTGAGGAGGTGACCTTTGAAGTGAAACCTATGTGAGAAGAGTGAGCCAGACTTGGGAGGACAAGAGAAAGGGCGTACCAGACAGAGGAACAAGTAAGTCAAAGAAGCCAAGGCTTGATCGAGCTTGTCATCTGTCTGAGACACAAAGGGGAGGGCCCTGTGACTGAAGCATTTGTGGCAATGGAGAGAGGTAGGCAGGTCCAGGTCCAGGCCCCATGGGGCCTTGTGGGCTGTGATAAAATGTTTGGATCTTATTCTCAAGGGTGAGGGGAAGCCTATGGAGGGTTTTAAGCAAGGGGATAAAAAGGGATTCATTAATTCCTTCAAACAAGACACTCTTTATTTCACTATGAAAATAGAAGCTTCCAGAAAAGACTTTGCCCTAGTTCCTGTCAACCTGGCTACTCACTATGTGCATTTGTGCTTGCATACTCGCCTTCCAGACTGTAACTTTATAAACATCTGTGTGTTTTCCACTCTGGAAACTCTCCATGTGTGCACTGGATACAGTCCTCTCCTTCTCACTCTCTGTCCTGCTTGTCATTTTCTCCTGCTCTAGTAAACCAGTCTTAACAGCAAACATATGCCTTAATTTCTCCCATATTGAGTGTCTAATATATATGGCAAACTTAAAATGTCTAATACCAAATTCATGCTCTTCCCCTCAAAATCTGCTCAATCAGCAGTTTTCTGCTTCTCAGTTGTTGGCAAGTCCATCCTTCCAGTTATCCAGGTGCAAACTCTGGAGCCATGCTGCTCAGCTGCTCACCTGAAAATTCTGTCAGGGCCACCTTGAGAAAATTTCAGAATATGAAAGTTTGTCACAACTTACGCTTCAGCTACCTGGTCCAAAATATCATCATCTGACATTGAGCTAATCTCAGTGTTTCCACCCTTGCCCACCCCCACTGCCAGTCTGTTCTCAACACAGCAATTTGAATGATTCTGTGAAAATGTGTCAGATCATGTCACTCCTCTTTCAAGACCCCCAGTGCCACACCTTCACCCCCACCCTCTGATTTCTCTCAGAACAAAATCCAACGTCTTTCAGTTGTCTCCCAAGCCTCACATGATCTTGCCCTTTGTTTGTCCTCTGGTCTTACCTCCTACCACTGTCCCTCCCCTTTGCTCTCCCCACTCCAGCCACACGGGCCATGGGCAGTTTCCTGAATCCCAGACAAACCCCCTCTTGAGACCTTTGCACCGGCTGCTGTGTCTGGATGGAAGGCTCTCACTCCAGATATACATGTTTCCCTCCTTCCCATTGATTCCAGTGTTTACTCAAATGTCACCCTCTCATAGCTCTCTCTCTATAAAATAGCAACTCCATTGTATGTTACTTCTATTTCTTAAATCTTCTTCTTAAATTAGTTACAAGATTACTTGTAACTTTTAGACATAATATGTGTATGAGTATTAATTTATGTATATATGTCTCCTCCCACTAGAGTGACATAGTTTTTGTTTACTCCTTGTCCCCTGTGTGTACAAAGATGCTTGGCATAGAGTAAACGTTCAATTAAAAATTACTTATTACTTAAGTATTACTCAAATACTTATTGGCATAATTTCTGGAAAGATACACAGATTACACCTAGCTTTCTTTGGAGGGAAAGGACTGAGTTGGAAAACAGATTCACCTTTCATTTTATATTATTTCATAACAATATTTTAACCACATGAATATTAGTTTCTCTCAAGTTAAAGAAATTAGTTGACATAAATCAGTGTGTAAAATGGAGTCTACTCATTCAGATTTGTTTTGGTTATCTAGCTCTGAGCTCATAGAGATTATCCTTTTTCATGACTAAATTGTGAAGAGGCAGGGCTGCTTCTAATAAGATAATCCAGAGTATTGTGGTGTATACATACTATGGAATACTACTCAGCCATGAAAAGGAATGAAATAATGGGATTCACAGCAACCTGGATGGAATTGGAGACCATTATTCTAAGTGAAGTAACTCAGAAATGGAAAACCAAACGTCATATGTTCTCACTTATAAGTGAGAGCTAAGCTATGAGGACTCAAAGGCATAAGAATGATACAATGAACTTTGGGGACTTGGGGGAAAGGGTGGGAGGGGGTGAGAGATGAAAGTCTACACATTGGGTACAGTGTACACTGCTTGGGTGATGGCTGCACCAAAATCTCAGAAATCACCACTAAAGAACTTATTCATGAAATAAATAAATTAAAAATCAATAAATAAAATAAAAGGATAATAACCAACATGCATGGAACTGGAGGCCATTGTCCCAAGTGAAATGACTCAGAAACAGGAAGTCAAAAACTGCATGTTGTCACTTATAAGTGAGAGTTAATCAATGAGTACACATGAACATTGTAATAGTCTGTTCTCATGGTGCTATAAAGAAATACCCGAGACTGGGTGATTTATAAAGAGGTTTAATTGATTCACAGTTCTGCATGGCTAGGGAGCCTTCAGAAAACACAATCATGGTGGAAGGCGAAGCAGAAGCAGGCACCTTTTCCACAAGGAGGCAGGAGAGTGAGTGGGAGCAGGGGAAATGCCAGACGCTTATAAAACCATCAGATCTCTTGAGAACTCACTCAGTAACAGAGAACAGCATGAGAGAAACCATCCCCATGATCCAGTCACTTCAGGTCCTTACCATGACACATGGGGATTATGGGGATTAAAATTCAAGATGAGATGTGGTGGGGACACAGCCAAACCATATCAGACATATAGAGTGAATAATAGACACTGGCAACTCCAAAAGGTGGGAGAGTGTGAGGGGACTGAGGGATGCAATACTAACCATTTGGTACAATGTTCACTATTTGGGTTATGGGAACACTAAAAACCCAAATTTCATCACTACGCAATATATCCATGTAACACAACTGCATGACATGCACAGATGTACCCCCTAAATCTAGAAAATATTTCAAAAAGAGAAAAAAGAAATAAACATGTTCTAATAAAAAAGAGATGGATCAAGTAAATCTGACTAAAAAAAAGTTAAAAAATATAAAAATAAAAATAAATTGAGTGGTAAGGGAAAGCATAAAGATTAAATAACCTATCTAAAGTTATGGAACTTCTGGCAAGAGAGGCTTAACATTTGGATGCCTACCATTTCTCTGATAGGCAATCGAAATTTTTTGTTAACTTTTTTTTTTTACCTGAAAGATTAATACCTGCATATGATCAAAAGATTCAAATGAACAGAAGATTCACAGTGAAAAACAAATCTTCCTACATTGACTCCTAAGGTGTCATTTCACCTCCCCAGAGGCAACTGTGCCATTTCCTAAAGTGTTCTCATCAAAATAATTTACAGATAGGCACACATATACATCTTTTTCTATATTGCATATCTTTTACACAAAAAGGTACCTGTCATACATGCTGTAGTGAACTGTGCTTAAATATGATCTTTATGTAAGTGTTTTCATTCAGTTTAGGAAGAAAAGTGAATTTCTGAGGCACATTAATAGCACACACTTTTATGTTGATGTTTCAATTACTGTTTTTTTCCCCAACTGTGTTATTTATGCTGAAGCTGCAGAGGGCACTGTAATCTTTCCCAAAACATGGCATAGCCTTGAATGGTATTTTGAAGAGTGTGAATATGGTGCAAACTGTAGGATTCGGAGAAGCTACTGATATTAAAAATATACATCAATTCAAATTACTCACCTGTTCTCTCTCATTTTAATGCATTTCATAGAAAATTAATAGTAATATACTTATTACATATAATCAACTTCAATGGGGTAATTTTTTATTTCAAATTTTATTTTAGGTACAGGGAGTACATGTGCAGATTTGTCACATGGGAATATTGTGTGATGCTGAAGTTTGGGGTATAGATATCATCCATAGTGAGCATAGTGCCTGATAGGTAGTTTTTCAACTCCCTCCTCCCTCCGTCTCTCTCCCTTCTAGTAGACCACAGTGTCTATTGTTCCCATATTTATGTCCATGTGTGGTCAATGTTTAGCTCTGCTTATAAGTAAGAACATGCAGTATTTTATTTTCTGTTCCTGCATTAAGTTGCTTAGGATTATGGCCTAAATAGGAGTAATTTTTGTTTAATAGAGAGAATGCCTAATTTTCAAAGCATAATTCTTATTTTTAATTTGGAGACATCTATTTGTAATGATCACAGACATAGTATTTCTTACCTTTTAATCACAGTAACAGGGGATTTGTATGGCATCATGGGAACTGCTCTGGCCTGGGTCAGTCCAAAGACTATTTCTAAGCTATGCCACATTGGAAAATCATTTATCTCTGTGTGTCACCATTTTCTCATCCATACAATGAGATAACTGGATGAGAAAATTTCTAAGGGTTTTTTTCAGCTTCAATAATTCTATAATGTCTTCATTAAGGAAAGAAAATTGAATTGCTAAGAGAATAGATTTTAAGTTACTCACACAAAAATATGTGAGGTAATGCATATATTAATTAGCTTGATTTAGCCATTCCACAATATATACATACTATAAAACATCAATCATATTGTACCCCATAAATATAAGTACTTTTTGTCAGTTAAAAAAAAATAAAAAATTTTTTAAAGGAAACTTGTTCAAATTGAGTATGGATGAGTGTAAAATTGAATACAGATTTGTGAGGGAGTAGGAAAAGTGATCTGTGTTACCAAGAAAATCTAAGATAGTCACAATGTGGCAGAGGATGATGGCAGCCCACCAAAATCTATTCTCTTCTTTCTGGCCAGAAAGCAAGATTACATTCCCAGCCTGTCTTGCAGTTAAGGGCCACTTCTAGGCCTATATAAAATTCCAGGGGTGCACTTTTCCTGCCTCATCCTTGGTGAGCATCCTTTCTTCTTTTCTTCATTGATTCTTCCAAATCCTGACCACTTTCTTCAAGCCCAGGTTTCATCCTCATCTTTATTGAGAAATCAGGACCATCAGGCAAGATGTCTCAACTTCCAGGTTTCCCACCCTACCTCCTGCACTCCTACTGATCTATATCCTCACCAACTCTTCCCTCTTTTCATGTACGTCCAGAGTGAAGTGTCTGTGGTGTCTGAGATGAGCCCTTCCATTTATGTCCTTGGCTCCTTTCTCTCCAGTGTCCTCTACATCCTTGCTCAGGCAGTTATTTTCTCTCCTATTTCAGAAAAATGCTAGAAAATAACAAAAAGAATCATCCGTAATTTCACCTTAAAAATTATCTAAATTGCCTAGTGAATGTTCCTTCTTTTACCCAGTCATCAAATTTCATCTTCCCTAAGGTAATCTATGTTAATTAAATTTATTTATCTTTCTTGAATATATGCAATAAATCTATGTGGATAAATAACCAGATGTTTTCATATTTTCAAGAATAAAATTATTCTGTAATTGATCTAAAATTTGCTTTTTACACTAACAAATCAATATATAGATCTGCCTTTTATATTGGCTGCATAATATTCAATTATATGGCAGCATTATAGTTTATTCAATCATTTCTTTCTTTTCTTTTCTGTTTTTTTTTTGTTTTGTTTTTTTTGGAGATGGAGCCTTTCTCTGTCACCCAGGCTGGAGTGCAGTGGTGCGATATCAGCTCACTGCAACCTCTGCCTCCCGGGTTCAAGTGATTCTCCTGCCTCAGCCTCCCCAGTAGTGGGGATTACAGGCACCCGCCACCATGCCCAGCTAATTTTTGTATTTTTAATAGAAACGGGATTTCGCCATGTTGGCCAGGCTGGTCTTGAACTCTTGACCTCAGGCAATCCACCTGCCTCGGCCTCCCAAAGTGCTGGGATTACATGTGTAGGCTACCACACCCGGCCTCAATCATTTCTTTATGTATATTTAGATTGTTTCTAATTTTCAATATTGCTTATAATACAAAAATCCATCTGCATATATCTTTCCATACTTATGCTTTTATTTTCATAAACTAGATTGCTAGAAGCTAAAATGCCGACTCAAATGATGTGCTTGTTTTGAATTATAACAAGTACTACCAAATTACTTCTCAAATAATTTGTACCAATTATATTACAACCAAGAGTCTGTAAGTGTCCACTTCCCCATTTCTTCATCATCACTGGGTACAAATCAATATTTCTAATTTTTGTCAATTTTATAGGAAAAAGATATTTTATTTTCATGTGCAATTCCCTGATTACAAGTAGGATTGAGCATCTCATCACTGTTTATTGGTAATATTTATATTTTATTTTTTGCATTGTACATTTGTACTGTGTAGTCCTTTGCTCCTTTGCCCAGTTTTTTTTCATATGGATTGTCCTTCTAATTGACGTGTTATAAGTCTTTAAGTATTACAGATTACCTATCTAGCAAATATTTCCATTTGGTCAGTCATCATCTTCTAAATTGCCTTTGTGTAAGGTTTCTTTATAGAGTCCTTGTTTTTGTCCATTTGGGAAATTCTTCCCTACTTTGAGGTTATAAACATGTTTTATTACCTTTTCTTTTAACTTTTGTTATTTTATTTCTTTCATTTACAAATTTAATTCTTTCTTGTAGTTTTTGTTTTTAACTCTCTTGATGGGTCTGTCCACTCAGTTTATAAATATTTTAGGTCTTTTTTTTAATATATATAATTTGAAAGCTTTTCTTTGTGTTACCCTGCATGTATCTGAAAGCCTTTCTCATTTCTTTCTTTTAGTCTATGAAGTAATTATATTTACTGTCTCACTTCTTTGTTTTCCATTTAATCTTCATATACTTATAATTTGGCTTACAATCCTACTGTCATGTTAATAAAATTAATCTATGTGCACCACAGTAAGTAAATTTCTGAACCAAATGGACATTTTTCAGTGCTTTGGGGCATTTTTAGTGCCTTTGGGCATTAGGTAGTCTCCAAAGATGGCTGCTTTGATTTTCTCCCCTCGCTGTTGTGCATTCACCACTCTACCCATCAAAAGATGGATTCGATTTACCCTCGTCTTTAATCTGGTCCTCTTTCTTCCTAGCACAGTAGTCTCAGGATAGCTAAATTTCTTACATGATGGCTGGCTTTGCAGAATAAGATGGAAGCTGCTAGGCCTCTGAAAGTTTAGGCCCAGAGCTGGCAGACTCATTCCCACTATAATCTCTTGGGCTAACTTCACAAGCCCAAGCTAGCCACATGACGAGGCCACATGGAGGAGTTCTAACATGCCAGACACGAGTGAAGCCTCTTTGACCTTCCAGGTTAGACCAGTTTCTGATCAATGCTGCTTTGTAAATTTCCCTGGCTAATGCTGCATAGAGCCAAAGAAGCATCCAACTAACTCCAGTTGATCCCCTAAATTGTGAGAAATAATAAAATTCAGTCTCTTTGGTGTATAGTTCTAATGAAGTTTGACAAATACATGGAATTGTGTGATACTCACCAGAACAGTTCCATCATCCTCCAAAATCTTTTGTGCTGCTCGTTTGTAGTCAACCCTCCCTTACATCCAAGATTTGGAAACCACTGATCTGTTTTGTGTGCTACTTTTGCCTTCTCCAGAATGACATAAATGGAATTTTACAGTTTATAGCTTTTTGAGCCTGATTTCTTTCACTTACATTAATGGATTTCAGATTCATTGTGTTATTGTATCAATACTTTGTTCCTTTTAATTGGTGAGTAGGATTCTGTTTTTTGGATTTATCACAGTTTGTTTTATTCAATCACCAGCTGAAGGACATTTGGGACATTTGTTTTCAGTGCTTAGAAATTTTGAATATAGCTGCTAGAAACGTTTATACACTGGATTTTGTGTGAACATCACTTTTTATTTCTCTTGGATAAAATATCTAAAATTTAATTTTATAAGAGATTGCCAAACTGTTTTCCAAAGTGGCTATACCTTACATTCCCACCAGTAGTGAATGAGTTCCAATTGCTTCACACATCCTCATTTGAGCTTGGTATTGTCATTAAAGAAAACCGCTAGACATTCTAATAGGTATATAGTAGTATATCATTGTGGTATTAATTTGCATTTCCTTAATAATTAACGATGTTGAGCATATTTGCATGTGCTTATTTGCCATATATATATATATATGTATATATATATCTCTTCTTGGTGAAGTACCTGTTTAGATAGTTTGCTCACTTCAAAAAATTTGATTGTTTTCTTACTTTTGAGTCTTGAGAGTTCTCAATATATTCTGGATTCAAGTCCTTTACTAAATATAGAGTTTGCAAACATATTCTCTCAGTTTGTGGTTTTTCTTAACAGTGCTTTTCTCTTAACAGTGGCTTACACACAACAAATGTTTATAATTTTTATGAAGCCCAGATTGTAATTTTTTTCTTTCATGAATTGTACTTTTGGTGTAATATCTAAGAACTCTTGGCATGACCCAGAGTTACAAAAATTTTCTTCTACGTTTACTTTTAAAGGTTTATAGGTTTACATTTTAAAGTAGATTTACGGTCTATTTTGTGTTAATTTTTATATAAGGTGTGAGATATAGGTTGATATTTACTTTGGGGCATATGGATAGTCATTTGTTCCAGCATCATTTGTAGAAAAAATTGTCTTTACTCCATTGAATCACCTGTGTACCATTGTAAAAAAAGTCATTTGATCTTACTTATCTGGTTATATTCCTGGAATCTGTATTCCATTTCATTGATGTATGTGTCTATCTTTAGTTGTTACTGTTTTAAGCCATTAAATTTTGTATTTGTTTGTTATACAGAAAAATGTAACAATATGTGACACAGTCACTGTGAAGAACTTTGAAAGGGCTGAAATTTTACTCCTCTTGAAAGCTAACAAGTTAGTCTGCCACAGTTTCATGAATCCTGGTGGAAGACTCAAGACTTCTGGGTCAAGGATGAAGAAAAATTTACTAATCAAACCAATAGCCATAGCCAAAGTATTTGCATTTTTGTGTTGGTTTTCTAAACCCCAATTCCCATAAGGTGATGCAAAGAGGGCCAGGTAACACCTGTACACACAGGTATAATTTAATCACTGATGCACAAGAGATACAGTAATACCACTATTAGTATAAGTGGTAAGTGACATAGTAGTTCCACTGATGTATTTCAGCCTCCCCTTCTTTCTGTGGCTGATTTTTTTTTCCAGAATGAGGTCAGACATTATCTTCCAAGCAGCTTCTGGTTCTTTATCCTCTGAGTTCCTGTAGCATCATATGTAGTATTATGACTATGAGTATTTTATCTTCCTTATTAGGCAGTGAGCTCTTCAAGAGTAGGCTCTAACTCATTTTCCTTATACTCTAATTTGTCAAAACTATTAAAACGTTTGATGTACTTCCTTTTGAAGCATCTGTTGATACAGTTACCATGCCTTCACTATCTTGATGATTTCATAAGAAATGGAACAAATGGAATACATGTAATAAAAGGCCCTATTTTTCTTGATGATCGTTTCCCAAAGAAGTTATTTCTGTACTGAAGGAAGTAGCTGAAAATACCTATGAAGTAACTGCTTTCCTGAAAATAGTACTTGTTACAGTATAAATAGAAGGAGCCTTAACATATAATTTTTAAAAGGCTTATAGCTGTGGGTAATATGAAGTCTCTAAAATACGTGCGTGCCAGTAATATTGAGAACAATGCCATTTTATTCCAGGATCCAAGAAGGGCATTGCATAATTAGCAGAACAAATTGACAAGCAGGGCACCTAGTTTACATTTCCATGGTAGGTAAGAATGACTATTTTGATTACAATTTCATGTATTTTGTTTACTTTTTTTTGGTGGGGGGACAGAGTTTCGCTCCTGTTGCCCAGGCTGGAGTGCAATGGCGTGATGTTGGCTCACCACAACCTCTGCCTCCCAGGTTCAAGTGGTTCTCCTGCCTCAGCCTCCTGAGTAGCTGGGACTACAGGCAAATGTCACCACACCCATCTAATTTTGTATTTTTACTAGAGACGTGGTTTCTCCATGTTGGTCAGGCTGGTCTTGAACTCCCAACTTCAGGTCATCTGCCCGCCTCGGCCTCCCAAAGTGCTGGGATTATAGACATGAGCCACTGCGCCGAGCCTCCTTTGACTTTCACAGCCTTCAATGTCTTCATCCTAGTACAAGAAGACACATTGAATTTTTATAATAAAACATTTATTAAATTTGGTGAAGTATGAGATCTGCTCACCAGTATAACATCCTGGTTTAACTTTATTATTGCTTATATTTCAGTAAGTATTTTAAGCATAACTATTTGGTTTGGTTTTTGAAAGTTATTTTCTGAATATTTTGGCAAATGAACGTGCAAGAACATCATGAGTTTTCTTGGTACACAGAATAATAATGCTATGGGTTTATCTGGGAACCTAATAGTAGAGCTTGCTATAGCGTAACATGGAGCTCTTTGCTGGAGTGTACTTTCTGTTGTTAATTTTTTAGTTTCTTCTAAACAGGTTTGTAATTTGACTTTTCTATTTCTGAGAAAATCTGTCATCTTAAAAGAAACTTTTAGAGAGTTAACTGAAAGTGAAAGCAAGTTCCAAAGAACCCCCAAAGAAATATCGTAACTCATCACTTTATCCTACCACCAACTTTTGCTGCTGTATGAAGCAACCTAACTCAACCTTGTAGGAATTTATGCATCTACTATTTGGAAACATAGAGTTAAATGCCCATAATATATAGCTAAGAGATTTGAAAGAGTTTGCCTCTGAGGAGGGGGTGTGGGCAGTAGATGCGGAGTAGGGAGTGTAAAGTATGGTTTTTGTTTTCAGCCTTCTAGCACTAACTTATTTGAAATATATGTGCACATAGTATTTCAATAAAAATAGAACAAGTTATAAAAAGAAAACATAAAAAGAAATGATCAACCCCCAAACTTGGCTTAGTTCTTGTATTATTTCTTATAGGCTGGAAATAGACCCACAAAAAGGAGGCTGGATTGACCCTCCTTTAGTGGAGGTTTCCCCAAAGACCCTCCTGGAGTGAAGGGTCCCCAGAGGAGAGTGAAACACAGGAGTTAGGTGGTTGAGGCATGAGTTGGCCATGAGCAAACAGTGAAGGTGAGAAAGGATTACTTATACCAAGAGAACCACAGATGAGAGAATCTTCCAACACCCCCAAATAAAAAAAGTCAATACAGTTGCTTCCCAATGCAGTCTACTCCACCCTGCTTTCCAAAGTCTGATGTTCCCTGTTTAAAAGGGAATCTGACTAAAAAGCCAGCAGTTTTGGGACTCTTTGACATGTGGCTCCTTCACCAAATCCTGGTATCATCTCTGTGAGAAAGATGAGAGCAGAATCCACTTGCATCATCAAATGTTCTGGGTCTTCTTTGCTTGTCAATTGAAAAAATAGTAAAATAAAATGAAAGTATCTCAAACTAGACTACAATGTCATTCTTACCAATCTTTGTACCTTGACCAAACTTTGTCATTTGAATTAGAGTGTTCTATATTGGGAACAAAGTTGGCCAGAATGACTTAATGGCTTATAATGGGAGCTAGGAAAGATGGGACAAGGATTGCTGCCCACTATATAGGTATGACTTGCTATGGTCCATTCCCTTTGGAGGCATTGAGCTCTGGGTTGTCATCAGTGGTATTTATCTGGTTATCCAGATAAACCAGAGGAGGTCTCCATGTAGAGTAAAAGGAAAAAGGAATGTAGGGCTTTGGTGGACTCTCCTGGATTGTAGGGAGGAGTCGGTAAGATAGAGGGCAAGTAGTGGAGCTAAACATCCCCTGTTAGAGCAAGTGCCTCTAGAGAGATAATATCAGCTTTTCCAGGCAGATGGCTACAAATGACATTCTTTCTGTCTCTCCCAGAATCAGGATGTCTAAAGCTATTATTTTATTTTCATTTCCCTCCAGGATCACTTCAGTCCACTAATAATCACACAATAAGAAAGATCATGAACTAACAATTAGCCTACCTAATTGTACCACTTAGCCAGTCTTATTCCTTTAACTGTTGCCCCCAAAACAGGAGCCTTCTCAACTGAATTAATGAAGGCAAGATACATTATGTCAACTACATAATGCTGATTGATTATTGAGTATCTCTTTATGTCAGGAACTAGGCACTTGGGATGCATCTTTGAACAAAACGGATAACAATATTTTGCTCTAATTATGCATTTTTTGTTTTAATCACATTTAGTGATAGCTTAGACCAAGAGATTAAAAATTTCAAGTACATCTCCATTCCTTGTAGACCTTTGTGCTCTACACACACACACACACACACACACACACACACACACACACACACACAGAGACATCTTAACATTTGAGGTGTTTAATGGTAAATGTTGAAGTACAAATGTGCTTTTAACTTTATTGTTTTCTACCACTCTTATTTTTTTCTGCTAATGGCCATAAAGTACATTCTTTCCGAATCTTAGTTATATTTGCTTCTTTTTTTGCTAAGATATTTTTAACCACTGGATAGCAAAAGTCAAATAATCATGTACAAGTTTTTAATTTTATCTCTCTCAAACATGTTTTTGCTTTTGAAGCATTATGTATACTGTTTTATTTCTTTAAGTAACAATTAAATTCGTAAAGTTAGAGTTTGTCTTATATAGTAATAAAGATGGTTTCCTTACTCCACTTCCTGTATTCAAACTATTATCAATGATAGATAATATATAGGAGAGAAAATTAAAATTAAGTTAGAATTTTTATGAACTAGAAATGACGCAGCAGGATAAAGTGGTGAACAGGCTAAAGCCCAGGATCGGCTGGGAGTCTAGTCCCTATGAATTAAAGGGTCAGGCAAGAAAACCAAGCCAGATTTGAGTTTGAATTCAGGAACTACAATAGAACTTTTCTATTCAGCAGAGGAGACTGATAAAATTTACTATCAGTATCTGCCTAGAGCTGTGGTTTAAGTAAAGCCTGAGTCTATGAAGGTTTCTGGATATAGTGTTTTGAACAGATGTTGAGCCAAGCTTCCTTCTGGTGCAGCAAATTAATTTATTTTATGTTCAATAGTACTGAGAGGCAGGAGCTCAGACCAACCAATATGATATTTGGTTCTGGACTGTAAAACTACTGGGAAAAAGAGAGGTGAGTGGAGACAAGAGAACATCAGCAAGAACCTTCAACTAGAGAAAAAAAATCCAAATTTCAAAATATGTGGAAAATTAAATTTAGGAAACACATCCAATAAAATCAATAAGTGAAAGGTCAATGTATCCTAGATTAATGAAAATAAAAGCATGATCTGAAGGGTCTTTTAAAATATGTTGAGGCCCCTCAAACATAAAAATGAAGGGATAATTCACAACAAGAAAAAACAAAAATGAAGAATATATGCATATAAAAAAATGAAATCTTGGAAATGGAAAGCATAATAATTGAATTTAAAAACTTTAATGTTATCTGACTTCGAATTGTACTATGGAGCTATAGTAATCAAAACAGCATGTAACTGACACAAAAACAGACACATAGACCAATGGAAGAGAACTGAGAACCCAGAAACAAGCCTACACACCTACAATGAACTCATTTTCAACAAAGGTGCACAGAACATACACTGGGGAAAAGGGAGTCCCTTCAATAAATGGTGCTGGAAAAACTGGATATCCATATGCAGAAGAATGAAACTAGATCCCCTATCTCTCTCCATGTAAATCATCAAATCAAAAAGGACTAAAGACTGAAGTCTAAGACCGCAAACTATGGAAGAATTACAAGAAAACCTTGGGGAAAATCTCCAGGACATTGGTCTGAGAAAAATTTTTTGAGCAACACCCCACAAGCACAGCCAATCAAAGCAAAATGGACAAGAAGGATAACATCAAGTTAAAAAGCTTCTTCACAGCAAAGGAAACAAACAACAAAGTGAAGAGACAACCCATAGAATGAGAGAAAATATTTGTAAACTACCCATCTGACCAAGGGTTAATAACCAGAGTATATAAGGAGCTCAAACAACTCTATAGGAAAAAATCTAAAATAAGCTGATGAAAAAAATGGGCAAAAGATTTGAATAGTCATTTCTCAAAGGAGGACACACAAATGGCAAACAGGCATGTGAAAAGATGCTTAAACATCATGAGTCATCAGAGAAATGCAAATGAAAACTATACTGACATATTATCTCACCCCTGTTAAAATGGCTTATATCCTAAAGACAGGCAATAACAAATGCTAGTGAAAATGTGGAGAAAAGGGAACCCTTGTACACTGTAAATGTAAATTAGTACAACTGCCATGGAGAATAGTTTGGAGGTTCCTCAAAAATCTAAAAATGGAGCTACCATATAATCCAGCAATCCCACTCTGGGCATATACCCAAAAGAAATCAAAGAGGTATCTGCACTCCTATGTTTGTTGCAGCACTGTTTATAATAGGTAAGATTTGGAAGCAACCTAACAGTCCATCAACAGATGACTGGGTAAAGAAAATGTGGTACATATACACAATGGAGTACTAGTCAGCCATAAAATAGAATGAAATCCAGTCATTTGCAACAACATGAATGGAACTAGAAATCATTAAGTTATGTGAAACAAGTCAGGCAGAGAAAGACAAACATCACAAGTTCTTACTTATTTGTGGGATCTAAAAATCAAAACAATTGAACTCATGGACATAGAGAGTAGAAGGCTGGTTACCAAAGGCTGGAAAAAGTAGTAGGGGGCTGGGGAAGAGGTAGGGATGGTTAACAGGTACAAAAAATGATAGAATGAATAATACCTCTATTTGATAGTATAACAGGGTGACTATAGTCAATAATTACTTAATTGTACATTTTAAAATTACTTAAACAGTATAATTAGATTGTTTGTAACTCAAAGAATAAATGCTTGAGGGGATGGACACCCCATTCTCCTTGATGTACTTATTTTACATTGCATGCCTGTATCAGAACATCTCACTTATCCCATAAATATATACACCTACTATGTAACTACAATAATTAAAAATTTAAAAAATCTTTAGATTGGGAAAACAAACTATAATGTCTACTGATGGATGTCCTACATACTGGAAATGTAGTGAAAATGGTGATGGTGATGTAGAATGAGGAACTGGTGCTTGTGAAGCAGGTTCACTGTGCACTGCTTACCACTTCAGCATCCTGGGCTGCACTTTTACTATGTACCTGAGTCTTGTGAGATAAAAAAACTTTCTCACACACAAATTGCATAGTTTTGTTACTCATAGATGGGCAGAAAGGGACAACAGAAGCCTAGGAATTACGATGAGCCAGTCCCCTGGGGCTCAGGAAATCTCCTCAGAGCAGATGGAGTCTCCTCTGAGAGTGACTTATTGCTCCCAGGGTAAAAAACCCAGGGTGGGCTGCTTTCCAGGGTCCCTTGTACCACAGCTGAGGAACCCTGGAAACCAGCCCACCCTCAATTTTTCACCGTGGGAACAATAAGACACGCTGGCTGAAGCGATGAAGGATATACTCTTTCTAGGGGCAACAGGGACAGAGTCTGTGCTCTTCTGGCCACCTCCTCCTTATCTCAGGATATTGCATGTCCAGCACATTCTACAGTTAATTCTGCAGAACTACAAGTAAGAAATGGGGGAGAACTGGGTTGGTTCAACACCACCCATGGAACTGTCCTGCAGTAATGTCATGTATGGAAAATTATACAGGAATATGAAAAATCAGTAGAAAGAAAGAAAAAAAGATATTATTGGCACATAGAATAAACTCTAGACAGGTCAAAATCAAATAGAAAATTAGTAAATTGGAAGATAATATTTAGAAATGGGCTCAGAATGCAGCCGAGATAAACAAAAAGTGATTTAAAAATATGAAGGATTCATTAAAAGAAATGAAGGATAGCTGCAAAGACTGCAACATACAGACTTATAGACACTCTATGAAACCCTACAAGTTTGAGGAGATGCAAATAAAGGAAATAAAGAAGCAATATTCAAAGAGATCATTTCTGAGGAATTTTCAAAGTTTGAGAAAGATGTGACTTCTTAGATTGAAAGTGTACCCCAAAAAGCGTGTAGGATCGTTAAAGGTAACTCCATACCTAGTCACAAATTTGTGAAACTAGAGAACATGAAGAATAAAGAGAAAAGTCTTAAAATCTTCCAGAAAGAAAAAGAGAAAAGATTACCTAAAAGGCCTGACAATGAGAATGTGAGCAGACTTCTCACTACTAATAGTATGTGCCAGAAGATATTTGTTAATTATCTTCAAATTGCTGCGGTAAAATTACTGTCGACTAGAATTTTATATCTAGCTAACCTATCACAAGAGTGAGGGTAAAATATAGACGTTCACAGACATAGAAATAAGAGAACTTAACTAAAGCATATTCCGTAAAGAGAGGAGGAACGAAATTAAAAAAAATGATAAACACAGGAAGTGGCAAAATATGTTGATGAATTTTACTAACTTAAAAAGAAGATTGAGGGAGGCTGGCCAGGATTGCCAACTAGAAGTGGATAGTGTGCTCTGCTCTCAGAAAGAGAAATAGAAGGGGCAAGTAAATACAGCACCTTCAACTGAAACATCCAGGTACACACATTGGGACTCATCAGGAAAACAGCTAAACCCATTGGGAACAGAGAGAAGCAAGGCAGGATTACTGCCCACCTGAGAGTGACAGGGAGCCAGGGCAGCCTCCCTCTTTCAGGGAAGTGGTGAGTAAGTGAGTGACCCCAGGGACCCATGCTTCTCCCATGGATCTTTGCAACCCTTGGGTCAAGAGAGCTCCTTGTGAACCTCTCCACCAGGGACTTCAGTCTGACACACAGAGCTACGTGAAGTCTTGGCAGAGCAGCTGCTCAGGTACATATGGAACCTGGGGAGGCTTAGATACCTGGGCATCCAAGCAAAAGTGGTTGCAAGTCCAGCAAATCAGAAGGTTAGACCCCTATACATACCCATAAGAAAGGGGATGAATCCAGGGGCCTGAGAAGTGACAGTTTGCAGGCCCTGCTTCTACAGCACTTGGCAGGACAAGACCCACTGGCTTGGATCCTGTTTATCTTCACTGGCCAGAATCTATTGACTGAGGTCTGCAACCACCCCCACCAGTGTTTTCCAGGAGACATCAGTTCCAAAACTCCCTGGAATGGAGCTTCCAGAGGGAGGGGCAGGCCACAATCTTTGCTGTTTTGCAGCCTTAGACATTGTTGCCTTCAGGCTTTGGAGAGCTCAAAGTGACTGGGGGCTGAAGCAGACCCCTAGTACAGCACAGCTGCCCTATGAAAAAGTGGCCAGACTGCTTTTATGCAGTAGGTCCCTGATCCTGTTCTTCCTCACTGGGTGGGACCTCCTGACCAGGGTCTCCCGCCATCTCTGCCAGTGTGTTTGGGCTGGAAACCCATCCATACCTCCCTGGGATGGAGCTTCCAGAGAAAGGGGCAGGCTGACATCTTTGCTGCTTTGCAGACTTCACTGTTGATACCTTCAGGTAATAATAGAAAATCCAAGGTGACTAGGGACTGGAGCGGAACCCCAGCATACTGCAGCAGCCATATGGGAAAGTGGCCAGACTGTTTTCCGTACATGTCCTGGTGCTTACTTCTCTTCACTGGGCAGAGCTGCTTGACCTGAGACACCACCACAGCCACCCTGCCATTGCCTGACCACTTCAATCAGAGGCAGCCCAGCATTTCTGTAAGGAGAAAATCCTAAAGTCAACCCACAGCCCCTCTGCCACTGCAGTTGCAGTGGTACTGCCCTAATAGCCTACAGGCTGGGGAAAGAATAAAGGCCTAGTCACTCACTCCCTGGTACCTCCAGCACACCACAGCCACCATATGGAGAGGAGTCCAGCCCCTCTGCCCTAGGAATCTTCCCCTTACACTCTTCACCAGTCAGGGCCTCCACCTCATAACTGCAGAAACATCCCACCCATGGTGGAGTATACCCACTAGTAGTGGCTTGGAGTTTTCTTGTGAAGAGGCTTCCAGAGGCATCCCACAGCCATTCTGCCACTGCCAAAGCAGCAGTTCTATCCCTGCTGCCCTTGGTCTGGGGAAGAGACAAAGAGCCTGAGGACTATACCCCAGGTTACAGAACATCACATCCACCATATGGGGAGAGCAGTATCTCCTCCCAGTGAGCCCTTGACCCCCTACTCCCCAACAACAGAGTTCTAAGCTCATACCACTAGTGCTGCTGTCCCACCCCACTGGCTGAACACTCCCAGTAACAGCAGCTCTGCATTTCTTGGAGGTGGGGCCCTCAGAGGCAACCCAAAGCCCCCCTGCCATGGCCTCTGCAGTGGTACTACCCCTTCTACCCTTGGACTAACAAAGGAGCAAAAGCCCTAAGTACCTTATCCATACCTTCAACAAGCAGCAGTTGACCCAAGGAGAGGAGGCCAGTTCATCTTCCATGAGTCCCACCCACCCCACTGCTCATCACTAAGCAGGGAACCCCCAGCTTGGGTCCACAGCACAGACCCCTAACTTGGGCTGATTACACTGAGAGATAGCTGACCTGTATCTCTTTAGAGCAAAGCCCCCAGGAGACAAGTAGAAGACCCTCATCACAACCACTGTGAAGGTCCTGTCCTCTGCTGCCTCCAAGTTGGGGAGGAAACATTAACCTTGAGATTACCCCAGAACTGTGTTGGGCAGCCTGGGAATGCCAAGCTGTGATCTACAGCCAGCACTGAAGTGGGAGAGGAGCTCACACTTTCAGAGCGTAGAGAGGCAGCATGGCTACAGCTGTGAGGAAATATAGGAGAGCCACAAGACTGAGCAAGAGACTCTTACTGACCATTATGCCTAAGTGCCACCCACTGGATCACATCCCAAAACTTCAACACCTAAAGTATCTCACTAACATATTCCCCTGTGAAACCAAAGACAAGAAGCTACAAATAATTACCCTGCACAAAGCCTTGGTCCTGTGAAAACATCCAGAAAAGAAGTCAAGAAGTCTACTGACTTTACTCAATCTTCACTGCAGTTAAAGGAACACCCGCATGCAGAGATGAGAAGGAACCAACACAAGAACTCTGGTAACTCAAAAGGCCAGTGTCTTATGTCCTCCAAATGACTGCACTAGTTCTCAAAGAAGGGTTCTTAACCAACTCATTGGCTGAAATGGCAGAAATAGATGGATAGGAATGAAGATCATTGAAATTCAGGAGAACAGCAAAAGCCAATCCAAGGAAACTAAGAATCACCATAAAATGATACCTGTGCTGACAGATGAAATAGCCAGTATAAGAAAGTATCTAACTGGTCTGATAGAGCTGAAAGAGACACTACAATAATTTCATAATGCAATCACAAGTATTAACAGCAGAATAGATGAAGCTGAGAACAGGATCCTGGAACTTGAAGACTAGCTCTCTGAAGTAAGATAGTGAGATGAAAATAAACAAGAATGAAGAGGAATGAACAAAAACTTTCAGAAATGTGGGATTATATAAAGAGGCCAAATCTACAAATCACTGGTATCCTTGACAGGGATGATGAGACAGCAAACAACTTGGAAAATATATTTCAGGATATCATCCATGAAAACTTCCCCAACCTCACTAAAGGGGCCAAAAATAAAATTCAGGAAACACAGAGAACCCCTGCAGGATTCTACACCAGAAGGTCATCCCCAAGACACATAATCATCAGATTTTTCAAAGTTGAAGTGAAAGAATGTTAAAGGCAGCTACAGAGAAAGGGCAGTTCACCTACAAAGGAAACCACATCAGACTAACATTTGACCTCTCAGTGGAAACCTTACAAGACAGAAGAGATTGGGGGCCTATATTCAACATTCTTAAAGAAAAAAATCTTCAACCAAGAATGTCATATTCAGCCAAACTAAGCTTTCTCGGCGAAGGAGAAATAAGATCCTTTTCAGATGAGCAAGTGCTGAGGGAGTTCATTACCATAGAGCTTTGTATTGTTACTAGCCAATACAAAAACACACTTAAGTACACAGACCAGTGACACTATAAAGCAACCACACAAACAAACCAGCATAATAACCAGCTAACAACACAATTACAATATCAAATCTATACATATTAATACTAACCTTGAATGTAAATGGGCTAAATGCCCCATTTAAAAGGCAAAAAATAGCAATGTGGATAAAAAAGCGAGACCTGATAGTATGCTATCTTCAAGAGATCCATCTCACATGCAGTTACACCCATAGGCTCAAAATAAAGGGATGAAGGAAAATCTACTGAGCAAATGGAAATCTGAAAAAAGCAGGGGCTGCAATCCTGATGTTAGATAAAACAGACTTTAAACCATTAAAGACAAACATTGACAAAGAAGGGCATTATATTAATATAATGGTAAAGAGTTAAATTCAACAAGAATACCTAACTATCCTAAAAATATATCCTGTGCTCCCAACACAGGAGCACCAAGATTCATACAGCAAGTTCTTAGAGACCTCCAAAAAGACATAGTCTTGCACACAATAAAAGCGGAAGACTTCAGCACTCCACTGACAGTATTAGACCAATCATTGAGGCAGAAATTTAACGAAGATTTTCAAGAACTAAACTCAGCACTGGATAAATGGACCTGATAGACACCTACAGAACTCTCCACCCCAAAACAACAGAATATACCTTCTTATTGCTACATGGCACATACTCTAAAATCAACGACATAAACAGACATAAAAGAATTCTCAGCAAATACAAATGAACCGAAATCATAACAACCACTCAGTTGGACTGCAGTACATTAAGATTAGAAATCCAGAGTAAGAAAATTACTCAAAACCACAAAATTACATGGAAATTGAATAACCTGCTCCTGAATGACTTTTGGGTTAATCGTGAAATTAAAATAGAAATCAAAAAGTTATTTGAAACTAATAAGACCCACAATACAACATACCAGAATCTCTAGGACACAGCTAAGGTAATGTTAAGAGGGAAATTTATTGCACTAAATGCCCACAACAGAAAGTAAGAAAGATAGCAAATTAACAACCTAACATCACATTGAAAACAACTAGCAAAGCAAGAGCAAACCAACTACAAAGCTAGCAGAAGGCAAGAAATAACCAAAATTGGAGCTGAAATAACCAATTGAAGGCAAGAAATAACCAAAATTGGAAACTGAGCAGAAAACCATTCAAAAGATCAACAAATCCAGGAGTTGGTTTTTTGGAAAAAAGAAAAAAGATAAATAGGCCACTATTTATCTTATTACTGTAATAAGACTAATAAAGAAGAAAAGAGAGAGGATCCAGATAAACACAATTGGAAATGACAAAGGGAATATTAACACTGACTCCACATAAATACAAATAACCATCAGAGACTGCTACAAACACGTTTATGCACACAAACTAGAAAACCCAGAGGAGAAGGATAAATTCCTGGGCACATACACTCTCTCAAGACTGAACTAGAAGAAATTAAAACCCTGAACAGACCAATGATGATATCCAAATTGAATCAGTAATAAATAGGCTACCAACCATAAAAAACCCAGGACCAGATGAATTCACAGCCAAATTCTACCAGATGTACAAAGAAGAGCTGGTACTGTTCCTACTGAAATTATTCCAAAAAATTGAGGGGAGGGACTCCTCAATTCATTCTATGAGGCCAGCATCATCCTGATACCAAAACCTGTCAAAGACACAACAAAAAATAAAACTTCAGACCAATATCCTTGACAAATATTGTTTGTCAACAAAATACTGGCAAATCAAATGCAGAAGCACATCAAAAAGCTAATTCACCATGTCCAAGTAGGCTTTATCCCTGGGATGCAATGTTGGTTCAACATATGCAAATCACCAAACGTGGTTCATCACATAAACAGAACTAAAGACAAAAATCAAATGATTATCTCAATAGATGCAGAAAAGGCTTTCTATAAAATTCAATATCTCTTCATGTTAAAAACCCTCAATAAATTAGGCAGTGGAGGAACAGACCTCAACATAATAAAAGCCATTTATGACAAACCCACAGCCAAAATCATAGTGAATGAACAAAAGCTGGAAGCATTCCCTTTGAAAACCTGCACTAGACAAGGATGCTCTCTTACTTTTCCTATTTAAGATAGTATTGGAAGTCCTGGCCAGAACAATCAGCAAGAGAAAGAAATAAAGGACATCCATATAGGAAGAGAGGAAGTCAAATTACCATTGTTTGCAGACTACATGATTTTATACCTAGAAAACCCAATAGTCTTGGCCCAAAAGCTTATTAAGATAATAAACAACTTAAGCAAAGTTTCAGGACACAAAATCAATGTACAAAAATCACTAACAGTCCTATACATCAGCAGCAGCCAAGTGAAGAGCCAAGTCAGGAACACAATCCCATTCACAATAGCCACAAAAGGAATAAATAACCTGGGAATACAGCTATCCCGAAAGGTGAAAGATGTCTACAATGAGAAGTACAAAACAATTCTGAAAGAAATCAGAGATGACACAAACAAATGAAAAAACATTCCATGTTCATAAATCAGAAGAATCAGTATAATTAAAATGACCATACCACCCAATTTACAGATTCAATGTTAATTGTACCAAACTTTTAAAGACATTCTTCATAGAACTAGAAAAAATTATTTTAAAATTCATATGGAACCAAAAAGGAGCCCAAATAGCCAAGACAATCCTAAGCAAAAAGAGCAAAACTGAATGCTTCATGCTACCAGATTTCAAACTATACTACAGGGCTAGAGTAATCAAAACAGCATGGTACTGGTACAAAAACATACACATAGAGCTATAGAACAGAATAGAGAATCCAAAAATAAGGTCAAACACCTACAACCATCTGATCTTTGACAAACTCAGCAGAAACAAGCAGTGTGGAAAGGAATCTCTGTTCAATAAATGGTGCTGGGATAACTGGCTAGCCACATGCAGAAGATTGAAACTGGACCCCTTCCTTACACCATATACAAAAATTAACTCAAGATGGATCAAAGACCTAAATGTAAAACCCAGAAATATAGAAACCCTGGAAGACAACCTGGACAATACAATTCTGGACACAGGAACTGGCAAATATTTCATGACAAAGATGCCAAAAGCAATCTCAACATAAGGGAGGAGACCACCCCTCATATTGTCTTATGCCCAATTTCTGCCTCCAAAGAAAGAAGTAAAAATTAAAAGGCAGAAATGACATCCACCGGCAGACAGCCCAGCGCCCCACCCTGGGCCTGGTTAAAGATCAACCCCTGACCTAACTGGTTATGTTATCTATAGATTCCAGACATTGTATGGAAAAGCACTGTGAAAATCCCTGTCCTGTTCTGTTCTGATCTGATTACTTGTGCATGCAGCCCCCAGTCACGTACCCCCTGCTTGCTCAACTGATCACGACCCTCTCACATGGACCCCCTTAGAGTTGTAAGCCCTTAAAAGGAACAGAAATTTCTCACTTGGAGTGCTTGGTTTTTGGAGATGTGAGTCTTGCCAAAGCTCCCGGCTGAATACAGCCCTTCCTTCTTTAACTCGGTGTCTGAGGGGTTTTGTCTGTGTCTTGTCCTGCTACATTTCTTGGTTCCCTGACCAGGAAGTGAGGTGATTAATGGACGGATGGTTGAGGCAGCCCCTTAGGCAGCTTAGGCCTGCCCTGTGGAGCATCCCTGCAGGGGACTCTGGCCAGCTTGAGCAACATGGATCCTGAGAGCACTCCTGGGTAGGCATTTGACCTGGTAGAATGCCTTGTCAGAGTGGTGCATGGCAGGCCTCTGTGGAGGATCAACACAGTGGCTGAACACTGGGAAGGAACTGGTACTTGGGGTCCAGATATCTGAAACTTGGTAAGACCAGTCTTTGGAACTAGCCCACTCCATTTGAGTGGAAGCGTGGCCTGATCACCCATGACATGCCTGTACTGGCACTTTGGTTTTTAACTTGACTTGGATTGCTTGATACTTTGGTTTTGGTTTTGACCTGGCTTGGATTTCTTGGTACTCTGATCTTGGTTTTGATTCTGGTTTGGTGTAAACTGTAAAAGTGTGTGTGTGTGCCTTTTTACCCGTTCTTTGTTTTGTGGTGTACGTGTGGTGTGAGCATGGTGTTTTGTCTCAAGGAAGCATGGGTCAGGCACAAAGTAAGCCTGCCCCACCAGGAACTATGTTGAAAAATTTCAAGAAAGGATTTAAGGGAGACTATGGAGTACTGTGACACCAGGAAAACTTAAAACTTTGTGTAAGATTAGAGGTGCGTTGGCCATCAGAAGGAAGCCTGGACAGGTCCCTTGTTTCAAAGGTATGGCACAAGGTAACCTGTAAGCCGGGCACCCAGACCAGTTCCTGTACATAGAGATTTGGTTACAGCTGGTTTTAGACATCCCCCACCACAGTGGTTGAGAGAATAGCAGCATAAGTTGCTGGCAGAGGCAAGGAAAGACCAGCAGAGAGAGAGAGAGAGAGAGGAAAGAGACAGAGAGAGAAAGATGCAAAAAGAGAGAGGAAAAGACAGAGGAAGAGACAGAGAGACAAAGAGGGAGTCAAGGAGAGAGAGAGAGAAAGAGGCAGAGAGAGAGAGGAAGAGACAGAGGCAAAAGGAAAGTCAAAGAAACAAAGTCAAAGAGAGAAAGAAACAGAGAAAGAGAGTAATATACAAGTAGTTAAGAAAAAATAAAACAGTGTATCCTATTCCTTTAAAAGCCAGGGTAAATTTAAAACCTATAATTGATAATTGAAGGTCTTCTCCATGACACTACAACACAACAATACCACCTTGTTGTAAGTGTAAACAAGGGCATAGCCCGAAAGCACTGAGGCCACTGACAACCTGTAGCCTCCCTATCAAAAATCCTTAACCCAGTAACCTGTGGATGGCCCAAATGCATTCAATCTGCAGCGGCAACTGCTTTGCTAACAGAAGAAAGTAGAAAAATAACTTTTAGAGGAAACCTCATTGTGAGCACATCTCACCAGGTCAGAAGTATCCTAAGTAAAAAAAAAAAAAAAAAGGTGATTTAACATTAACCACTGAAAATTCCCTTAACTCAGAAGGTTTCCTAACAGGGGATCTAAATCTTAATTACCATACAAAGGTCTGACCAGACCTAGGAGGAACTCCCTTCAGGAAAGGAGGATAGATGGTTCCTTCTGGGTAATTGAAGGAAGGAAAAACAAAAAAGCCATCTATACTGGTTTTAAGTTAATTTGGACTAAACAAGATCTTATTAATAGCAAAGGATAATTGAAATCCCAAACTTACAAGGTTTTCAACAAAAGTAAAGTTTGCTAAAAGTTAACAGTGTAACATGTATTATAGTAACTTCTAATCTTGTGGCCTTAGACAGTCTAGTCCACAGACATAAAGGAAGTTCACTTTGGAAAAGAATGGTTATCATCTTCCAGAAAAAAAAAGTGAAATAAAGGGGGGAGGGCAGAATTTATGTAAAAAGAATGTTTTATGGTAAATTATTGTCCTGAAATAACTTAACTGGTTGTTTAAAGAAAAAAATGTTTGTAATAAGTCAGAAAATTGAGGCATGTCAAAGAATTGTCTGTGAAAATCATGAAAAAATGTTATAAAAAAGAATTTATGCCAGAAATGCATAATTTAAAAGTAATAAGGCCTCCTGAGTACTATTGAAGAAACAGTTTATGTGCAAGGTGTATAAGGAAAGTAAAATATACCTTTGGTAAAAGGATTATAAGGAGGCATGAGAAAGCAAATTTTTACATACACTAAAATATCAAAAACATTTTTGTTTTGAAGGTTTAAGCAAGTTTTAAAATGTCAATTGTAAAGAAAATTCTGTGTGTAAACATATTAGCTAAAGTTAAAGGCGTATCATCCAGTTTTTCTTTGAACTGGACATTAAAGTAAAAACACAATGGGTTTTTCTTAAAGCACTAACCTGCTCTTTAACAAAGATTATAAAAGGTTAAAAAGAGTCTATAAAAATCTTACCTTATGGTCTGACATTAAAAATTAAATAAATATATCTACAAAGTTTTATTAAAACTAAGTTTAACATTAGTAACACACTAATATAAAGGTGAAATTTAGCTTATCTGGTATAAAAGTATACAGGAAGCATTGTCAAATATAAAATGGTGTTTGGCTTCTTTGATCTAAAAACTAATAAAAATAGGTGCTGAATGAAATTTCTCAGTAGAAAGGCACTAAGGACTATAAAATAAAGTCCACTGCTGATGTCCCCACATTTAAAACAAAAGGTCAATTTCTTAAAAATTATATACTTGGTTTATCTTCCACTTTCCTTTCCCTCAAAACTAAAAGTCTTTAAACACATGTACCACCCCTAGAATTTCCAGTAAACCAGCACCAGCCTGAAGATCACATTCTCATCAAAAGTTGAAAAGAAGGGAAACTCAAGCCAGCCTAGGAAGGACCCTACCTTGTGCTGCTAACCACCGAGAATGCTGTTCGTACAGTGAAAAAAGGATGGACTCATCACACCGGAGTCAAGAAAGCACCACCCCCTCCAGAGTGGTGGGCCATAGCCCCAGGGGAAAACCCTACCAAACGAAAGCTAAGAAAAATTTAACCCCTTCATCTATTCTATTACTCTTTCTTTTTTCCTTGCTCTATTGCTGACCATCTAGTTATTAACATAACCAAGTCAATTTCACCTCAAACTGTTGCATTTAATGCTTGCCTTGTTATACCCTGTGGGGACTTGCCAAGTCAAAGACAGCTCTCTACTTCAGAAAAGTACCTCTGTCCCTCCTGACTCTCCTCAGACTGGGCATTAGTAAATTAGGACCATTTAATCTGGGGAAATTTCGATAAAGACTCCGGTGTCAACCAGGAGTCTTGCCCCCCATTGTGGAGCTTTTATGCTGTAGTTGGTCTAACGTTCTGTGGACCACTAAAGAGCAAGGATGGTCTGCCCCAACAGATTTTTGTAATTTCCTAAAATTATACATTCATTTTACTAGAGGATCATAGAAGTTAAAGACTTAAAACAAACTTTGGCAATTAAGACAGGATACCAAGGTCCAAATGCCTGGTTGAAATGGATCAAATATTCCATCCACATGTTAAACAAAAGCAATTGTTATGCTTGTGCACATGGCAGGCCAGAGGCCCAGATTGTCCCCTTTCCACTAAGGTGGTCCTCCAGTCGACCAGGCGTGGGCTGCATGGTAGCTCTTTTCTAGGATTCTACAGCCTGGAGTAATAAGTCATGCCAAGCTCTTTCTGCTACATCCCAAAGTCCGGCACCCTGTGGGTCAGTCCCTGAGGCCCATCCAGCCTCCGTCTCCCAACACTAAGGTCACTTTGTGTCTCTCACAACAGGGAGGAAATTTAGCGTTCCTTGGAGACCTGAATGGATGCAGAAACCTTAAGAATTTTCAAGAGCTTATCAATCAGTCAGTTCTTGTTCATCCCCGAGCAGGTGTGTGGTGGTATTGTGGTGGACCTTTACTGGGCACTCTGCTGAATAACTGGAGCGGCACTTGTACTTTAGTTCAATTGGCTATCCCTTTCACCCTGGCATTTCATCAACCAGAGGGAGGAAAAATAAGACATTGTAAAGTGAGAGAACTCCTTTATGGGTCTTTAGACTCTCACATCTATTTAGATGCAATTGGAGTCTCTCAGGGAATACCAGATCAATTTAAAGCTGAAATCAAAAAGCTGCAGGATTTTAAGTCAACATTTTGGTGGGTAACAGTTAATAAAAATGTAGATTGGATAAACTACATCTGTTACAACCAACAGCAATGAGCTTTTCATGAGTTAAAAGAAATACTCATGTTGGCCTCAGCCCTGGGGCTACCTGACCTGACAAAAGCCTTTACATTCCATGCATCAGAAAGAGAAAAAATGGCAGTTGGAGTTTTAACCCAGACTGTGGGGCCCTGGCCAAGGCCAGTGGCCTATCTCTTAAAACAACTAGATGGGGTTTCCAAAGGCTGGCCCTCATATCTAAGGGCCCTGGTAGCAATGGCCCTGTTAGCACAAGCAGCAGATAAACTAACCCTTGGGCAAAACCTGAATATAAAGGCCCCCCATGCTGTGGTAACTTTGATGAATACCAAAGGACATCATTGGCTAACAAATGCTAGATTAACCAAGTACCAAAGCTAGCTATGTGAAAATCCCCACTAACCATCAAAGTTGGCAACACCCGAAACCCTGCCACCTTGTTCCCAGTATCAGAGAGCTCAGTTGAACATAACTGTGTAGAGGTATTGGACTCAGTTTATTCTAGTGGGCCCAACCTCCAAGACCATCCTTGAACATCAGTAGACTGTGAGCTGTACATGGACAGGAACAGCTTTGCCAACCCCTGCAAAGTGACTCTGAAGGAAACAACAAAGCCCTGCTCCATTCACACCCTGAAGCTGACTGGCCCACACATGGGCGAAGCATGAGAAAACTCATTGTGGGACTCATTTTCCTTAAAATTTGGACTTACAGAGTTAGGACTTCAACTGACCTTCCTCAGACTGAGGACTGTTCCCAGTGTATACATCAAGTCACTGAGGTAGGACAAAAAGTTGCTACAGTCCTATTATTTTATGGTTATTATAAGTGTACCAGGACTCTAAAAATAACTTGTTTGTATAATGCTGTTCTATACAAGGTATGTAGCCCAGGAAATGACCAACCCGATGCGTGTTATGACCCATCTGAGCCTCCCATGACCACAGTTTTTTGGTTTTTTGAAGTAAGATTAAGGACTGAGAACTGATGGGGGCTCATAAATGATGCGAGTTAGCCAAAACAGAAGAAAAAGCGGTGCCCAAACAAGTCACCTTGAAATTTGATGCCTGTGCTATCATTAATAGTAATAAGTTAGCAATAGGATGTGGTTCTCTTAATCAGAAAAGAGGCTATATGGCAGAAAATCAGTACATTTGTCATGAATTAGGACTGTGTGGAAATGAATGTGGTTACTGGTCTTGTGTCATTTAGGCTACTTGGATAAAAAAGGAAAAGTATCCCGTCCACTTTCAGAAAAGGAAAAGTGGCCGTTCCTGTACCGGTTGTCAGTGTAACCCCTTAGAACTAGTAATAACCAACCCCCTTAATTCTTGCTGGAAAAGAAGGGAGTGTGTAACCCTAGGAATCGATGGGGCTGGACTAGATCCTCTAGTAAATATTGTGGTTTAAGGAGAAGTTTATAAACGCTCTCCTGAGCCAATATTTCAAACCTTGTATGATAAACTGAATGTGCCAGTACCAAAAATTCCAGGAAAAACAAGAAATTTGTTTTTGCAATTAGCCAAGCATGTTAGCCCAGTCTCTCAATGTCACTTCATGTTATATATGTGGAGGAACTGTATAGGAGATCAATGGCCATGGGAAGCCCAAGAATTAGTACCTACAGACCCAGTTTCTGCTGAATTCCTGACTCAAAAGAATTACCCTGATAACTTCTAGGTCCTAAAAGCCTCAATCATTAGACAATACTGTATAGCAACACTAGGGAAGGACTTCACCCTTCCTGCGGGAAGACTCAGCTGCCTTGGGCAAAAATTGTATAATAGTATTACAAAAACAGCCACCGAGTGGAGTTCAAAGCACATTAAGAAAAATTCATTTGGTAAATTCCCAAAGTTGCAAACCGTGTGGACCCACCTGGAGACCCACCAGGACTGGACAACCCCCACTGGATTATACAGGATATGTCGACATAGAGCTTATGCAAAATTACCCAACCAGTGGGCAGGTAGTTGTGTTATTGGCACTATTAAACCATCTTTCTTCCTACTGCCCATAAAGACAGGCAAACTCCTGGGCTTCCCTGTCTATGCTTCCTGAGAAAAAAGAAGCATAGCTATAGGAAGCTGGAAAGATGATGAATGGCCCCCTAAGAGAATCATACAATATTATGGGCCTGCTACTTAGGCACAAGATGGCTTATGGGGATACTGGATCCCATTTACATGCTCAACCAAATCATACGGTTACAAGCTGTCTTAGAAATAATCACTAATAAGACTAGCAGAGCCTTGACTATTCTGGCCCGGCAAGAAACTGAGATGAGAAACGCTATCTATCAAAATAGATTGGCTCTTGACTACTTGCTAGCCGCTGAAGGAGGGGTCTGTGGGAAATTTAACCTTACTAATTGCTGTCTACACGTAGGTGGTCTAGGGCAAGTAGTTGAAGACATAGTTAGAGATATGACAAAACTGGCACATGTGCCCGTGCAAATGTGGCATGGATTTGATCCTGGGGCTATGTTTGGAAAATGGTTCCCAGTGCTAGGAGGATTTAAAACTCTTATAATAGGAGTTATAATGGTAATAGAAACCTGCTTACTGCTCCCTTGTTTGCTACCTGTACTTCTTCAAATGATAAAAAGCTTCATCGCTACCTTAGTTCACCGAAATCCTTCAGCACAGGTATACTATATTAATCACTGTTGATGTGTCTTGCAAGAAGACATGGGTAGTGAGAACTCCCACTAATAAGTGAAATTCTCAAAGCAGGGGAATAAGGGAGGAGACCACCCCTCATATTGTCTTATACCCAATTTCTGCCTCCAAAGAAAGAATAAGTAAAAACTAAAAGGCAGAAATGAAATCCACAGGCAGACAGCCTGGCCCCACACTCTGGGCCTGTTTAAAGATCGACCCCTGACCTAACCAGTTATGTTATCTATAGATTCCAGACATTGTATGGAAGAGCATTGTGAAAAATCCCTGTCCTGTTCTGTTCCGTTCTGATTACTGGTGCATGCAGCCCCCAGTCACATACCCCCTGCTTGCTCAATCCACCACGACCCTCTCATGTGGACCTCCTTAGAGTTGTAAGCCCTTAAAAGGGACAGGAATTGTTCACTCAGAGAGCTTGGTTTTTGGAGATGTGAGTCTTGCTGAAGCTCCCAAGCCATATAAAGCCCTTCTTTCTTTAACTTGGTATCTGAGGGGTTTTGTCTGCAGCTTGTCCTGCTAGAAACAAAAGCAAAAATTGACAAATGAGATCTAAGTAAACTTAAGAGCTCAGCACAACAAAGGAAACTATCAACTGAGTAAACAGACAACCTACAGAATGGAAAAAAATTTTCGCAAACTATCCATCTGACAAAGGTCTAATATCCAACACCTATAAGGAACTTAAACAAATTTACAAGGAAAAAACTCCATAAAAAAGTGGGCAAAGGACATGAACAGACACTTTTCAAAAGAAGACATACATGTGGCCAAGAGTCATATGAAATAAATCTCAATGTCACTGATTATTAGAGAAATGCAAATCAAAACCACAGTGAGGTACCAGCTCATACCAGTCAGAATGGCTATTATTAAAAAGTCAAAAATTAACAGATGTTGGCAAGCTTGAGGAGAAAAGGAAACACTTATACACTGTTGGTGGGAGTGCAAATTACCCGAATCATTGTGGAAAGCAGTATGGTGAGTCTTCAAGGAGCTAAAAACAGAACTACCATTTGACCCAGCAATCCCATTACTGGGTGATATGGTTTGGCTGTTTCTTCACCCAGATCTCATCTTGAATTTCCATGTGTTGTGAGAGGGACCCAGTAGGAGGTAATTGAATCATGGGGGCAGGCATTTCCTGTGCTGTTCTCATGATAGCAAATATGTCTCATAAGATCCAATGGTTTTAAAAAGGGAAGTTTCCCCATACAAGCTCCCTCTTCTCTTGTCTGCCACTATGTAAGACATGCCTTCCACCTTCTACCATGATTATGAGCCTCCCCAGGCACATGGAACTGTAAGTCCATTAAACCTCTTTCTTTTGTAAATTGCCCAGTTTCTGGTATGTCTTTATCAGCAGTGGGAAAGCAGACTAATAGAGTAAATTGGTACCAGTAGAGTGGGGCACTGCTGGAAAGATACCCAGAAAGTTGCTGGGAGCAATTTGTTATAGGAAGAGGTTAGAACGGTTTGGAGGGCTCAGAAGAAGACAAGAAAATGTGGGAAAGTTTGAAACTCCTTAGAGACTTGTTGAATGGCTCTGACCAAAATGCTGATAATGATATGGACAATAAAATCCAGGCTGAGGTGGTCTCAGATGGAGATGAGGAACATGTTGAGAATTGGAGCAAAAGTGACTCTTGCTATGTTTTAGCAAAGAGCTGGTGGCATTTTTCCCCTGTCCTAAAGATTTGAACTTTCAACTTGAGAGACATGATTTAGGGTATCTGGCGAAGTAATTTCTAAGCAGCAAAGCATTCAAGAGGTGACTTGGGGCTGTTAAAGGTATTCAGTTTTAAAATGGAAACAGAGCATAAAGTTCAGAAAATTTGCAGTCTGACAATGTGGTAGAAAAGAAAAATCCCATTTTCTGAGGAGAAATTCAAGCTGGCTGCAGGAATTTGCATAAGCAATGAGAAGTTGAATGTTAATCCCCAAGACAATGGGAAAAACGTCTCCAGGGCATGTCAGAAGTCATCACAGCAGTACTCCCATCACAGCCTGGAGGCCTAGGAGGAAAAAGCGGTTTCATGGGCTGGGCCCAGGGTCCACATGCTGTGTGCAGTCTAGGGACTTGGTGCCCTGTGTCCCAGCTGCTCCAGCCATGGCTGAAAGGGGCCAACATAGAGCTCAGTCCATGGCTTCAGAGGATGTAAGGCCCAAGCTTTGGCAGCTTCCATGTGGTGTTGAGCCTGTGAGGGTGCAGATGTCAAGAATTGAGGTTTGGGAACCTCCTCCTAGATTTCAGAAGATGTATGGAAATGCCTGGATGCCCAGGCAGAAGTTTGCTGCAGGGGAAGGGCCCTCATGGAAAACTTCTGTGAAGGTGATTTGGAAGGGAAATGTCAGAGCCCTCATACAGTGTCCCTAATGGGGCAGTGCCTAGTGGAGGTGTGAGAAGAGGGCCACCATCCTCCAGACCTTAGAATGGTAGATCTACTGACAGCTTGCACTGCGCACCTGGAAAAGCTACAGACACTCAATGCCAGCCTGTGAAAGCAACTGGGAGGGAGGCTGTACCCTGCAAAGCCACAGGGGTGGAGCTGCCCAAGACCATGGGAACCCATCTCTTGCATCAGCACGACCCAGATGAGAGACATGAAGTCAAAAGAGATCATTTTGGAGCTTTAAGATTTGACGGCCCTGCTGGATTTTGGACTTACATGGGGCCTGTAGCCCTGTTGTTTTGGCCAATTTTTCCCATTTGGAATAGGTGTATTTACACAATTCCTGTACCCCCCACTGTATCTAGGAAGTAACTAACTTGTTTTTGATTTTACAGGCTCATAGGTGGAAGGGACTTTCCTTGTTTCAGATGAGACTTTGGACTGTGGACTTTTGAGTGAATTCTGAAATGAGTTAAGACTTTGGGCGACTGTTGGGAAGGCATGACTGGTTTTGAAATGTGAGGACATGAGATTTGGGAGGGGGCCAGGGGTGAAATGATATGGTTTGGCTGTGTCCCCACCCAAATCTAGTCTTGAATTTCCACATGTTGTGAGAGGGACCTGGTAGGAAGTAAATGAATCATAGGGGCAGGCCTTTCCCATGCTGTTCTCATGATAGCAAATAAGTCTCACGAGATCTGATGGTTGTGAAAAGGGGAGTTGCCCCACACAAGCTCTCTCCTCTTGTCCGCCACCATGTGAGACATGCCTTCTGCCTTCCACCATTATTGTGAGGTGTTGCCAGCCACGTGGAACTGTAAGTCTATTACACCTCTTTCTTTTCTAAATTGCCCTGTCTCGGGTATGTCTTTATCAGCAGCATGAAAACAGACTAATACACTGGGTATATACCCAGAGGAATATAAAGCATTCTACCATAAAGACACATGCATGTGAATGTTCATTGCAGCACTATCCACAGTAGCAAAGACATGAAATCAATCTAAATAACCATCAGTGGTATACTGGATAAAGAAAATATGGTACATATACACCATGGAATATGATACAGCCATTGAAAAAGAATGAGATAATATTCTTTGCAGGAACATGAATGGAGCTAAAGGCCATCATCCATAGCAAAGTAACACAGGAACAGAAAACCAAATACTGCATGTTCTTGCTTATAAGTGGGTGCTAAATGATAGGAACACATGGACACAAAGAGGGGAGCAACCGACAGCAGGTTCTACTTAAGGGTGGAGGGTAGGAGACGGGAGAGGATCAGAAAAAAATAATATATTGGGTCCAAGGCTTAGTAACTGGGTGATGGAATAATCTGTACAACAAACCCCTGTGACACAGTTTACCTATGTGACAAATCTGCACATGTACCCCAGAACCTAAAATAAAAGTTAAAACAAAAGATTATAAAAATAACTCAGCTTTTAGAATGTGTTTGTTTGTAAGAGATAACAAAACCCTAGCAAAAAACAATAAGGAATACAGGATAGTAGTAATATTCGAAGTGTAGTTGAAGCATGTTAAAGATTTTGTTTGCTTTGGAGGAAACAAAATGTCTCCAATAACGCCCTCAGATTTTGTTAGAAAAACTTACGGTTAACTATGCACCAGTTAGGTTCTATAGATTAGCTAGAATCTCCTTTACCATGATACTTATATATCTGTGTGTAAATTCCACTTCCTGAATTCAGAAATATACTTGGATGAGGCTTTCATTGGTGAGGTTGAAGGTGACAAGTCTGGGCTGTGGTTGTGTCTGAGTGTGCTGTGCTATTCTATACCCTGCCATATTACACAGTTCATGACTCCAGATTGTCATCCACCTGTACCTTGTCAACCCGCATCCACAGATCCTGACTGGCATATGAGCATATGGACAAGGAGAAGGACATTTATGCTGACTGAATTTCTGATATGTCCCTTAATTAGGTAGACATTATTATCCATACAGGTGAAGCTCTTAAAGTTTGAACTTCTATCTCTTCTAGAGAATGTTACTAATATTTTTTCTGTAAATTCTATTTTTGATGGCTTTCTTCCCTATCCTTTAGAGCAGTAAACCCTGTTTGATTTACCCAAATGATATTTGGTCTGCCATTTCTTCCAATATGATCTTACAAATTATTATACTATAGGTTCCAACTAGTAGAGGAAATTTATAACCCTCAAACATGAAGAGAAAAACAATGTACATGTGTATGTGTGCATGTGCATGTATGCGTGTGGGTGTGCTCGCGGGAAGAAGTATAGAAAATTTTATCAATTCAACAGAAAGCAGGAATAAGGATGGACAAAGTATGAGACAGAAAATACCAAATCAGAGTAGAAATGAGCCCTGATACATAGAAAATTTCTCTAAAAAGTCACTCATAAAAAAGAGATTATCACTTTGGACACAAAGAAAAAACACATTAATGTTGCTTTTACAAGAGACTGATTTAAAACAAAATAACACAGGAATATTGACAATAGAGTGATGAAAAGAGATGCACCAGATATCTGTTGTCCTAAAAGAAACAGTACAAAAGTAATATAATAATCATGAATTTGTATGTGCTAGCAATAAAGCTTTGAAATATGGAAAGTAAACATGGATAGAATTTTAGGGAGAAATTGACAAATGCACATTCAAATAAAAAATATTAATAAGGTTATGCAAGTGTTAAACAACTTGATTAATAAGCTTGGTCTTAACAAGTGTTAACAAACTTGGTTTATTATAGAACTTTATCCTGCAAAATAAATATGCGTTTATTTTTCAGGTACATAGAATTAATTACTTATTTTTATCCTACAGAAACTCTGTACCATGGAGGGTTTAGCAGTGCTGTACCGCTACTACCACTCTTCCTACTAAAATTATTACCACTATTATTACTGTTACTAGTTTATTACTAATAGCCTACACTAATTTAGCATTTAAATGTACATGAAACATGCCTAATATGCATTTTCTCATTTAAAAACCAGAACAATATTTTGAATATACATGCTTTCTCATTCAAAGTGCAAAGAATATCAGTAGTGACAAAACATTTTCTGTTATTTAGGTTAAGAGTATTGTATGTGAGGTAATGCATATGCTTATTAGCTAGATTAAGTCATTTCACAGTGTATATATACTTCATAACATCATATTATACAATGGTAAATACATACAATTTTATCTGTTGATGTAAAAAAAAATTTAAGAAGCATATTCCATCACTGTTAATGGATAACCTATCAGAGGTAATGAGAGGAATCTTTTAAAAACCTACCTGCCATGAAAGCATCACTATAGAAAACATATCACTACTATCAGAATGGCAGAGAAACTGGATCAATTATACAATGCTGGTGGGAATGTAAAATGGCACAGCCACTCTGGAAAACAGCTTGGCAGTCTCTTTAAAAGAAAACTAAATATGCAGTAAATATGCATTATTGGGCATTTATCATAGGGAAATGAGAACTTATGTTCATGCAAAATCCTGTTCATGAATATTCTTAGCAGCTTATTCGTAATATCAAAAACTGGAAGCAACTCACATGTCCTTCAACAGGTGAATGGTTAAACAAACTGTGTTCCATCCATACCATTCAATACTACTTAGCAATACGAAGGAATGAACTATTGATACAAGCAACAATTTGGATGTATCTTAAGGTAATTATGCCGAACGAGAAAAGCCAATCTTAAAATGTTACATACTATTGGCCAGGCATGGTGGTTCATGCCTGTAATCCCAGGCCTTTAGGAGGCCGAGGTGGGCAGATCACAAGGTCAGGAGTTCGAGACCAGCCTGGCCAAAATAGTGAAACCCTATCTCTACTAAAACTACAAAAAATTAGCTGGGCGTGGTGGAGAGTGCCTGTAATCCCAGCTATTCGGGAGGCTGAGGCAGGAGAATCACTTGAACCCAGGAGTCGGAGGTTGCAGTGAGCCGAGATCACGCCATTGCACTCCAGCCCAGGTGACAGTCCAAGACTCTATCTAAAAAAAGAAAAAATGCTACATACTATCAGATTCTGTTTATATTGTGTTCTTGAAATAAAATTGTAGAGATCAATGGAACACAAATTAGTAGTTGCCAGGTGTTAGGGATGCAAGGTTGGAGTTGAGTGGGTGTTGCCATAAAGAGGTAGTGGTTATGGGAGCCTTGCAGTGATAAATCAGTTCTGTATCTTCATGGTGATGGTTACACAGATCTACAGCAGATCACACACATGCACACACGCACACACACACACACGTACTTACAAAACTAGTGAAATCTGATAAACTCTGTGGATTGTACCAATGTAATTTTCTTGGTTTTGATATTGTACAATAGTTATGCAAAAATGTTATCATTGGGAGAAACTGGATGAAGGGTAAAAGGCACCTCCCTGTACATGGTTTTTTTTAAAATTTCCTGTGAATCTACAATTATTTAAAAACTAAAAGTTAAAAAAGTGATCTATTCAATATTTGTCTTTTACAGTTGATTATCATAATTTTTGTGTTAAAAATTGTGAAAGCCCTGAATCAATATTTAATAAGATAAGTTTCTGTGAATGTGGATGGTAGGCTCTTTACGTTCCAGGGAACATAGTTATAAATGTTTTTCCTTTTCTTGACAAAGGAAGAGGTTTTTGGTTTGTTTGTTTAGACAAACCCACATGTTTTTAGAAAAAAGTAATTTATTTAATTTTATTTATTTTATTTATTTTATTTTTGTTGTTCCAGTTATATCTTTTTTTTATTATTATACTTTAAGTTCAAGGGTACATGTGCACAACGTGCAGGTTTCTTACATATGTATACATGTGCCATGTTGGTGTGCTGCACCCATTAACTCATCATTTACATTAGGTATATCTCCTAATGCTATCCCTTCCCTCTCCCCACACCCCATAGCAGGCCCCGGTGTGTGATGTTCTCCTTCCTGTGTCCAAGTGTTCTCATTGTTCAATTCCCACCTATGAGCAAGAACATGTGGTGTTTGGTTTTTTGTCCTTGTGATAGTTTGCTGAGAATGATGGTTTCTAGCTTCATCCGTGTCCCTACAAAGGACATGAACTCATCCATTTTTATGGCTGCATAGTATTCCATGGTGTATAGGTGCCACATTTTCTTAATCCAGTCTATCATTGATGGACATTTGGGTTGGTTCCAAGTCTTTGCTATTGTGAATAGTGCCACAATAAACATATGTGTGCATGTGTCTTTATAGCAGCATGATTTATAATCCTTTGGGTATATACCCAGTAATGGGATGGCTGGGTCAAATGCTATTTCTAGTTCTAGATCCCTGAGGAATCACCACATTGACTTCCACAATGGTTGAAATAGTTTACATTCCCACCAACAGTGTAAAAGTGTTCCCATTTCTCCACATCCTCTCCAGCACCTATTGTTTCCCGACTTTTTAATGATCACCATTCTAACTGGTGTGAGATGGTATCTCATTGTGGTTTTGATTTGCATTTCTCTGATGGCCAGTGATGATGAGCATTTTTTCGTGTGTCTGTTGGCTGCATAAATGTCTTCTTTTGAGAAGTGTCTGTTCATATCCTTCACCCACTTGTTGATGGGTTTGTTTTTTTCTTATAAGTTTGTTTGAGTTCTTTGTAGATTCTGGATATTAGCCCTTTGTCAGATGAGTAGATTGCAAAAATTTTCTCCCATTCTGTAAGTTGCCTGTTCACTCTGATGGTAGTTTCTTTTGCTGTGCAGAAGCTCTTTAGTTTAACTAGATCCCGTTTGTCAATTTTGGCTTTTGTTGCCATTGCTATTGGTGTTTTAGTCATGAAGTCCTTGGCCATGCCTATGTCCTCTATGTCCTGAATGGTATTGCCTAGGTTTTCTTCTAGGGTTTTTTATGGTTTTAGATCTAAGATTTAGGGCTTTAATCCATCTTGAATTAATTTCTGTATAAGGTGTAAGGAAAGGATCCAGTTTCAGCTTTCTACATATGGCTAACCGGTTTTCCCAGCATCATTTATTAAATAGGGAATCCTTTCCCCATTTCTTGTTTTTGTCAGGTTTGTCAAAGATCACATGGTTGTAGATGTGTGGTATTATTACTGAGGGCTCTGTTCTGTTCCATTGGTCTATATCTCTGTTTTGGTAGCAGTACCATGCTGTTTTGGTTACTGTAGCCTTGTAGTATAGTTTGAAGTCAGGTAGCATGATGCCACCAGCTTTGTTCTTTTGGCTTAGGATTGTCTTGGCAATGTGGGCTCTTTTTTGGTTCCATATGAAGTTGACAGTAGTTTTTTCCAATTCTGTGAAGAAAGTTTTTGGTAGCTTGATGGGGATGGCATTGAATCTATAAATTACCTTGGGCAGTATGGCCATTTTCACAATATTGATTCTTCCTATCCATGAGCATGGAATGTTTTTCCATTTGTTTGTGTCCTTTTTTATTTCATTGAGCAGTGGTTTGTCGTTCTCCTTGAAAAGGTCCGTCACATCCCTTGTAAGTTGAATTCCTAGGTATTTTATTCTCTTTGAAGCAATTGTGAATGGGAGTTCACTCATGATTTGGCTCTCTCTTTGTCTGTTTTTGGTTTATAAGAATGCTTGTGATTTTTGCACATTGATTTTGTATCCTGAGACTTTGCTGAAGTTGCTTTTCAGCTGAAGGAGATTTTGGACTGAGACGATGGGGATTTCTAAATATACAATCATGTCATCTGCAAACAGGGACAATTTGACTTCCTCTTTTCCTAATTCAATACCCTTTATTTCTTTCTCCTGCCTGATTGCCCTGGCCAGAACTTCCAACACTATGTTGAATAGGAGTAGTGAAGGAGGGCATCCCTCTCTTGTGCCAGTTTTCAAAGGGAATGCTTCTAGTTTTTGCCCATTCAGTATGATATTGGCTGTGGGTTTGTCATAAATAGCTCTTATTATTTTGAGATACATCCCATCGATACCTAATGTATTGAGAGTTTTTAGCATGAAGGGTTGTTGAATTTTGTCAAAGGCCTTTTCTGCATCTATTGAGATAGTCATGTGGTTTTTGTCTTTGGTTCTGTTTATATGCTGTATTATGTGTATTGATTTGTGTATGTTGAACCAGCCTTGCATCCAAGGGATGAAGCCCACTTGATCATGGTGGACAAGCTTTTTGATGTGCTGCTGTATTTGGTTTGCCAGTATTTTATTCAGGATTTTTGCATTGATGTTCATCAGGGATATTGGTCTAAAATTCTCTTTTTTTGTTGTGTCTCTGCCAGGCTTTGGTATCAGGATGATACTGGCCTCATAAAATGAGTTAGGGAGGATTCCCTCTTTTTCTATTGATTGGAATAGTTTCAGAAGGAATGGTACCAGCTCCTCCTTTCACCTCTGGTAGAATTCGGCTGTGAATCCATGTGGTCCTGGGCTTTTTTTGGTTGGTAAGCTATTGATTATTGCCACAATTTCAGAGCCTGTTATTGGTCTATTCAGAGATTCAACTTCTTCTTGGTTTAGTCTTGGGAGGGTGTATGTGTCCAGGAATTTATCCATTTCTTCTAGATTTTCTAGTTTATTTGTGTAGAGGGGTTTATAGTATTCTCTGATGGTAGTTTGTATTTCCATGGGATCAGTGGTGATATCCCCTTTATCATTTTTTATTGCATCTATTTGATTCTTCTCTCTTTTCTTCTTTATTAGTCTTGCTAGCGGTCCATCAAGTTTGTTGATCTTATCAAAAAAACAGCTCCTGGATGCATTGATTTTTTGAAGGGTTTTTTGCGTCTCTATTTCCCTCAGTTCTGCTCTTAGTTATTTCTTTCCTTCTGCTAGCTTTTGAATGTGTTTGCTCTTGCTTTTCTAGTTCTTTTAATTGTGATGTTAGGGTGTCGATTTTAGATCTTTCCTGCTTTCTCTTGTGGGCATTTAGTGCTATAAGTTTCCCTCTACACACTGCTTTAAATGTGTCCCAGAGATTCTGGTATGTTGTGTCTTTTTTTCTCATTGGTTTCAAAGAACATCTTTATTTCTGCCTTCATTTCGTTATGTACCCAGTAGTCATTCAGGAGCAGGTTTTTCAGTTTCCATGCAGTTGAGTGGTTTTGTGTGAGTTTCTTAATCCTGAGTTCTTGTTTGATTGCACTGTGGTCTGAGAGGCAGTTTGTTATAATTTCTGTTCTTTTACATTTGCTGAGGAGTGCTTTACTTCCAACTATGTGGTCAGTTTTGGAATAATTGTGATGTGGTGCTGAGAAGAATGTATACTCTGTTGATTTGTGGTGGAGAGTTCTATAGATGTCTATTAGGTCTGCTTGGTGCAGAGCCGAGTTCAGTTCCTGGATATCCTTGTTAACTTTCAGTCTCGTTGATCTGTCTATTGTTGACAGTGGGTTGTTAAAGTCTCCCATTATTATTATGTGGGAGTCTAAGTCTCTTTGTAGGTCTCTAAGGACTTGCTTTATGAATCTGGGTGCTCCTGTATTGGGTGCATATATATTTAGGATAGTTAGCTCTTCTTGTTGAATTGATCCCTTTACCATTATATAATGGCCTTTTTTGTCTCTTTTGATCTTTGTTGGTATAAAGTCTCTTTTATCAGAGACTAGGATTGCAACCCCTGCCGTTTTTGTTTTCCATTTGCTTGGTAGATCTTCCTCCATCCTTTTATTTTGAGCCTATGTGTGTCTCTGCACTTGAGATGAGTCTCCTGAATACAGCACACTGATGGGTCTTGACTCTTTATCCAATTTGCCAGTCTGTGTCTTTTAATTGGATCATTTAGCCCATTTACATTTAAGGTTAATATTGTTATGTGTGAATATGATCCTGTCATTATGATGTTAGCTGGTTATTTTGCTCATTAGTTGATGCAGTTTCTTCCTGGCATCGATGATATTTACAATTTGGCATGTTTTTGCAGTGGGTGGTACCAGTTGTCCCTTTCCCTGTTTAGTGCTTCCTTCAGGAGCTCTTATAGGGCAGGCCTGGTGGTGACAAAATCTCTCAGCATTTGCTTGTCTGTAAAGGATTTTATTTCTCCTTCACATATGAAGCTTAGTTTGGCAGGATATGAAATTCTGGGTTGAAAATTCTTTTCTTTAAGAATGTTGAATATTGACCCCCTCTCTCTTCTGGCTTGTAGAGTTTCTGCTGAGAGATCTGCTGTTAGCCTGATGGGCTTCCTTTGTGGGTAACCCAACCTTTCTCTCTGGCTGCCCTTAACATTTTTTCCTTCATTTCGACTTTGGTGAATCTGACAATTATGTGTCTTGGAGTTGCTCTTCTTGAGGAGTATCTTTGTGGTGTTCTCTGTATTTCTTGAGTTTGAATGTTGGCCTGCCTTGCTAGATTGGGGAAGTTCTCCTGGATAATATCCTGCAGAGTGTTTTCCAACTTGGTTCCATTCTCCCCGTCACTTTCAGGTACACCAATCAGACATAGATTTGGTCTTTTCACATAGTCCCATATTTCTTGGAGGCTTTGTTCATTTCTTTTTATTCTTTTTTCTCTAAACTTCTTTTCTCACTTCATTTCATTCCTTTGATCTTCAATCACTGATACCCTTTCTTCCAATTGTTCGAATCAGTTACGGAAACTTGTGCATTTGTAACGTAGTTCTCGTGCCATGGTTTTCAGCTCCATCAGGTCATTTAAGGACTTCTCTACACTGATTATTCTAGTTAGCCGTTTGTCTGATCTTTTCTCAAGGTTTTTAGCTTCTTTGTGTTGGGTTCGAACTACCTCCTTTAGCTCAGACAAGTTTGATCATCTGAAGCCTTCTCCAAACTCGTCAAAGTCATTCTCTGTCCAGCTTTGTTCCATTGCTGGCAAGGATCTGCGTTCCTTTGGAGGGGGAGAGGCGCTCTAATTTTTAGAATTTTCAGCTTTTCTGCTCTGTTTTTTCCCCATCTTTGTGGTTTTATCTACCTTTGGTCTTTGATGATGGTGATGTACAGATGGGGTTTTGGTTTGGATGTCCTTTCTGTTTGTTAATTTTCCTTCTAACTTTCAGGACCCTCAGCTGCAGGTCTGTTGGCATTTGCTGGAGGTCCACTCCAGACCCTGTTTGCCTGGGTATCAGCAGCAGAGGCTGCAGAACAGCGAATATTGCTGAACAGCATATGTTGCTGCCTGATTGTTCCTCTGGAAGCTTCATCTCAGAGGGGTACCAGGCTGTGTGAGGTGTCAGTCTGCCCCTACTGGGGGGTGCCTCCCAGTTAGGCTACTCAGGGGTCAGGGACCCACTTGAGGAGGCAGTCTGTCTGTTCTCAAATCTTAGACTCCGTGCTGAGAGAACCACTACTGTCTTTACAACTGTCAGACAGGGACATTTAAGTCTGCAGAGGTTTCTGCTGCCTTTTCTTCGGCTATGCCCTGCCCCCAGAGGTGGAGTCTACAGAGGCAGGCAGGCCTCCTTGAGCTGCAGTGGCCTCCACCTAGTCTGAGCTTCCTGGCAGCTTTGTTTACCTACTCAAGCCTCAGCAATGGTGGGCGCCTCTCCCCCAGCCTCACTGCTGCCTTGCAGTTTGATCTCAGACTGCTGTGTTAGCAATGAGCGAGGGTCTGTGGGCGTGGGACCCTCTGAGCCAGGTGCAGGATATAATCTCCTGTTGTGCTGTTTGCTAAGACCATTGGAAAAGCACAGTATTAGGGTTGGAGTGACCTGATTTTCCAGGTGCCATTTTTCACAGCTTCCCTTGGCTAGGAAAGGGAATTCCCTGACCCCTTGTGCTTCCCAGGTGAGGCGATGCCTCACCCTGCTTCAGCTCATGCTTGGTGGGCTGCACACACTGTCCTGCACCCACTGTCTGACAAGCCCCAGGGAGATGAACCTGGTACCTCAGTTGGAAATGCAGAAATCACCCGTCTTCTGTGTCGCTCATGCTGGGAGCTGTAGACTGGAGCTGTTCCTATTCGGCCATCTTGGAACCACCCCCCAATTTATTTAATTTTTATAGATTGCCAATTATGTAGAACTTCAAGGTAATACTGTGTCTTAGTTGTCTTTATTTGCTTCTATAGCCTGAAACAACCAAAATACATTAATCATTTCTGACACTCAACACATGCTTGCTGATTTCTTAATTTTGCTGCCCCTATTCTGCACTGTTATGCCAGATGTGTAACTCCCTCTTTCCTTGGTGTTCATGAGAAAACAATTTGAGCAATTTCCTAACTAAGGCGTTTGTGTGGGCAGCTGACTTTTCAGGTATGACTAAATGAATATGGTTTACATGATACAATGCAGGCCACTTAATATTTAAGATTTTAAATGCCTCTTTTTAAAAGTTCTTTGGTGGCTTTTTTCATAGACCTGTTATCTCTGTAGGTGGTAGCCTTCTGTCATGTAGCCTTAATCCTTTCTCTCTATAAACTTTTCCCACTTCTCCCTTTTATATTCTTTCTTGCCCATACATTTTTTTCGTTAAACAAATTCAGAGTGGTTTTTGGTCTAATTGTTCTCTTCTACTCATCTGTCCAGAGCCTCACCTTTCATTCCTAACAAAGACAATTTTTTTTTTTTTTGAGACAGAGTCTCACTCTGTTGCCCAGGCTGGACTGCAGTGGTGCTATCTCTATCTCGGCTCACTGCAAGCTTCGCCTCCCAGGTTCATGTTATTCTCCTGCCTCAGCCTCCTGAGTAGCTGGGACTACAGGCGCCTGCCACCATGCCTGGCTAATTTTTTGTATTTTTAGTAGAGACGGGGTTTCACTGTGTTAGCCAGGATGTTCTTGATCTCCTGACCTCGTGATCTGCCCACCTCAGCCTTCCAAAGTGCTGGGATTACAGGCATGAGCCACTGCACCTGGCCGACAATTTCTTTTTAAGTGGAGCTTAGACACTGTTTATTGATTACTTGCAACTTGTCCTATAGCAATTGTAAAAAACCTCTTTAATACTTTTTGCAACAATTTGGGATGTAAGTGAACAAATAAAAGAAAGTTTTGTATATACTACATAGAAATGTGTAAATATATGACTAAAATATATGCATAAAAATGTTCATAGCAGCATTATTTGTAATGGCCATGAAAAAAAGGAAACAACCAAATGCTTATCAACAGTGGAATGAATAGTATTTTCATCCTATATTCTGCACTATATTACATTAGTAATATAGCACCACCACCACCACTACCCTTTACCCTGCTTCATGATATTTCTTGCAGTGAAGATCCCCACCTGATAATTAACATGTATTTATTTGTTTGTTGTTTATCTTACCAAACTAGCATGAAACCTCCAAATTGCAAAGGATGTGCCTATTTCTTATATAGTACAAAATAGGGACAGGAAAATTAAGAAACCAGCAAACATGTTAGTATCTGAAATGATTCATATGTTTTGTTCATTATAGGCTATAGAAACTTTGCTCCAACCCACTGGGATAGGAAACCACTAAAAAATTGCAGTCCTAATACTGGGACTAACCCGTGGCAGGGAATGTTGCTGCCATACACTCCTAGAGACACCACAGGGCATGCACGTCTGATCCTGATCTGCCCATCCTGCACCATGAGCAGACCCCAACTGGAGATGGAGGATGACGGTGAATATAGGCTTCTCACCCCTGATGACACTACCAGGGTCCTCAAAATCCTGGCTGAGGGCAGCAACAGTCACAGAGCAGGGACTTGGAGGGGATGGCTGGCTGGAATCCCAGGTACTAAGTACCAGGGACCTGGAGCAGGTGGCTGAAAACCTATCCAGGGGAGGTGGGAAGGCAGCAGGCTGTAGGGTCCATAGGACTAAGACTCCAAGTCCTGAAACATGCTCCATTGTCCTATCAGATTTCACTTCCACAATACAAGTTCAAACAAAAAATTAAGGATTTCAAGAAAGTGACTGTGGAGCTTTAAGCCCAAATTATGGTGCCTTTCTGAGTGTTGGTCCTGTGTGGCTGCACTTATCTCATGGTTGTGGAGCCAGGCCTGTGTGCAACATAAGAATAGAAAAAAAAAAAAAAAAAAAGAAACAAAGATAACTAAGTCCTACCTTAAAGTTGTACATAATTGACAATCTATAGCAATGAAATACAATAGAGCTAATGCTACATTACAGTGACATGGGTAAAGCTCCACAATTCAATGTTGGGCAGAAGCCAGACATAAAAAAAATACCATTTGATTTATTTCGATAAAGTTCACAAATAGGAAAAACAAATCAGTAATGTTAGAAATCAGGATAGTGGTTTCTTTTGGGAAAGTGGCCTTAGGGGGACTTCTAGGGTACTGGTAATATTTTATTTCTTGAAATTCATGGAGGCTACAAAAGTATGTTCACTTTGTGAATGTTCATTGCATTTGTATATTATGTATTATGGTATACATAGTTGGTATAGTAATTATAATAGCTAGTTTATAGTTTGTGTATTATTTATATCATACTTCAGTTACATAGTTTCTTTTTAGAAAGGCGAGTTAAGTATTCTCATTTCTATTTCTTAATTGTGCAAATTAACTTAGAAGATTGATTTATTTGGCATTGAATCAGCTGTAGAACACAGGTCTAGTGCTTCTGTATCACTGCTACAGCTTTCAAAAAAAGTTTACTTAAATTAACGTCCATTTAGATGATTAAACTTTTCCTGCCATTCTTCACCTTTTACTTTCTCTTTAAAAGACCATGTAGTAGATATTTTGGGCTTTAAGGGTCATATGGTCTCTGTTGTAACAATTCAACTTTGCCAATATAGTGCAGAATCAGCCATAGACAATACATAAAAGAATGAATGTGATGGTGTTTCAACAGAACTTTATTTATAGGTAATAAAACTTGAATTTTATATAATTTTTACATATTATGAAATAGTATTCTTCTTCTGTTTTCTTTGCAACCATTCAAAAATATCAAAACCATTCTTAGTTCCTGAGCCATACATAAATGGGTGGCAGACTGGATTTGTCCATGAGCCTCAGTTTGCCAACCCCCGTTTAAGGAGGTTTATTTGCAGTGTTGATGTTAGTTATAATTTATATCAATAACTTATGTGTTTCCTTATATACATGGGCAAAGGAGCAGCACCCCACCTTCCATTCTGTCAAGCTCTGTAAATTGTAACATTTTCAACTTGTTTAGTATATCACTAATTTCATGGCTCATAGGTTAAGCCAGAAAGTTCCCTGGAAAACACTTCTGTTTGCAAGTTCTCTCCTGTGTTTTCTTTCATTTCTTCCCTTTGCATTTAATGAGAATAAACAAAATGTTCTGGAATAAGAACAAGTAGATTCATCAAATGTCAACAGCTGTTGAACCATCTGTTATTGAAAAAGTGTTTGATTAGCACCCTAGGGCAATCAAGCCACTTTAGCTGCGGGTGTACTAAGTGAAAGAGGAAATAGAAGGCACAGCTAACTAATGATGGGTTTCGCTATTGATAAGAGCCCACCTCATTTGGAAAAAGATGCACATAACAAAGGAGTAGTAACTAAAAGACTGCTAATAAACTGTCCTTCGTAAGAACTCATGTTTATTTTGGTGAAAATATTAAAGAAAGTCATGGAAGGTGAAAAGAAAGAGCTGAAAAATTTACCTGTTAATATGTGAAATCAAAATCTGTTGGTCTACATGTCATTGATTCTCAGTTGATTTCCTGGGCTTGAATGCTAGACATTTCCCACAAATGTGGTACCAGATTTTGCTCATCGAGTTTTGGCTACAGCTGAGAATGAAAGCTATTTTAGAAATGTCTGGCAGACTGAACTCACAGCCCTGAGTGTCATAAGATGTGGTGTAGTTGATCCTACTTCCATAAAGCTGGAAAAAAGATGTGGTGAAAAGTGGAGCAAAAATTGCTGCAAGGAACATAGAAGAGGTGGCATACATCCACAAACTTAGCACCTAGGAAAGATTTGGGTTTACTGAAACAAATGAGAATTTGGCCTGGGGAGATTATGGGATGGAATTCAAAGCAGTAAACACTTCTATTCAAACAGCAAGACAGTGCTAAAAGTCATCCAAGGAAATGCAGTAATATGTGACTACAATTGCATTTCTTTGAATGTGCATCCAAAAATTCCAGTATTTTGTGTAAAGTGTGCCATGAACACAATCATGGTTTAAATAAGTGTTTCTCAACGTGAACACTACTGGGACATTGGGGAGGGTAATTTTTTTGTCGTAAGAATAGTCTCACATGCTTTGCAGGGTGTTTTTCATCCCTGGTGCCACCCACTAAATTATGACCATATCCCCCAGCTATTGTGACAACTAAAACATCTTTACATCTTCACACTCTTCCAAATGCCTGTTAGAGATATAATACCACCAATCCTCATTAAGAAACACTGGTTTAAATAATACACTTCTTCTATGTTGTGAATCTTATTCACACTGGAACTTTGTCAGGCTATTTGATGGACAGGTGGCTTATATGCTACTAGAGTCTGCAAAAATAGATGCCTTGGCAATAATATATAGAGATATGAAATGCTTCTTTTGCCCTTCAGAAGAACAAAGTAAGGACACATTAAATAAAAGATGTTCATCCCTAAAATTAAAGTATATTGTTCTTTATTCTTTCTTTTATATACATAAGGGGCATATTAAAGTTTGTATATGGCCATTTCTAATAAACAGGACTTTAAAAAATTTCAATAGATTTAGGGATACAAGTTGTTTTTGGTTACATTGTATAGTAGTGGAGTCTGGACTTTTAGTGTATCCATCACCCTAATAGTGTACATTTTACCCAATAGGTAACTTTTCATCCCCTCCCCTCTCCAACCCTCCCTCCTTCTGAGGCTCCAGTGTTCATTATACCACTCCATTTGCCTTTTCATACACATAGCTTAGCTCCCACTTATAAGTGAGAACATGAAGTATTTGGTTTTCCATTCTTGAGTTACTTCACTTAGGATAATGGCCTCCAGTTCTATGCAAGTTGCTGCAAGTGACATTATTTTGTTCTTTTTTATGGCTGAGTAGTATTCCATGACAAATACACATGTATGTGTATATGTGTATGTGTGTGTGTATATAAAAAATGTATATAAAACAAAATCACTTTTGGTTACATGAACTAATGCCTCATATAAAATAAAAAATATATATGATATACATACATATATGTATATATATCATGGAATACTGGTGTGTATATATATGTGGTATGTACGTATGTGTAGTATACATATGTGGTGTGTATATATACGTGTTGTGTGTGTATATATATATGTGGTATGTAAACATGCATGCACACACACACACCCCTATCTTTTTTTTTCCCTTTTTGCACATATCAAAGTTTTATTCAACCCATTAATGAGAGAACCATCCAAAAGTCAAGATCTCTACTTCCTAGAGTAAGTGAACAGAGATTTATAGTCTGTTAGCAAAGAAATACTGAAATAAGATTCCTAAATTAGATACACGTTGGTTAGTTTCCCACAGGGCAATACAGTTGTAACTTTTGGGGTTATCTTTCCTACCAGACCCACGAAGCAAAAAGAGACAGGGGTGGAAAGGAGGAAATGGTGATACCTCGAACTCAGGAGAAACTGATACTGGATTTATCTTTCCCAATATCCAATGTCTCCTTCAAACATCTGGACTTCTCTCAAGGACACCAACTATTATCTTTTGCCCTTGCTCTTAGTTGTTAAAGCTTTTTTTTTTTACAGAATTTTCATAACCACTGCTTTCTTTTCCTTCCCACTGATACCCCTATAAACTTCAGTTTCTTATCATCTCATTGTGAAAGTCAGTTAAGCAAACAAAACTCTTCTGGAGTGTTTAAGATTCCAGAAAACTTCTCAAATCACGTTTCATATCTACTATAAGTTGTTCATTTAACACCACAAAGACAAATGGAACTCATAAATTGTGAATACTCTGCCCCTTTAAGAAAACTTTAGTATGTTTTTACATTTCTTTTTTTTTTATTACACTTTAAGTTTTAGGGTACATGTGCACATTGTGCAGGTTAGTTACATATGTATACATGTGCCATGCTGGTGCGCTGCACCCACTAACTCGTCATCTAGCATTAGGTATATCTCCCGATGCTATCCCTCCCCCCTCCCTCTACCCCACAACAGTCCCCAGAGTGTGATATTCCCCTTCCTGTGTCCATGTGAGCTCATTGTTCAATTCCCACCTATGAGTGAGAATATGTGGTGTTCGGTTTTTTGTTCTTGCGATAGTTTATTGAGAATGATGATTTCCAATTTCATCCATGTCCCTACAAAGGACATGAACTCATCATTTTTTATGGCTGCATAGTATTCCATGGAGTATATGTGCCACATTTTCTTAATCCAGTCTATCATTGTTGGACATTTGGGTTGGTTCCAAGTCTTTGCTATTGTGAATAATGCCGCAATAAACATATGTGTGCATGTGTCTTTATAGCAGCATGATTTACAGTCCTTTGGGTGTATACCCAGTAATGGGATGGCTGGGTCAAATGGTATTTCCAGTTCTAGATCCCTGAGGAATCGCCACACTGACTTCCACAATGGTTGAACTAGTTTACAGTCCCACCAACAGTGTAAAAGTGTTCCTATTTCTCCACATCCTCTCCAGCACCTGTTGTTTCCTGACTTTTTAATGATCGCCATTCTAACTGGTGTGAGATGGTATCTCATTGTGGTTTTGATTTGCATTTCTCTGATGGCCAGTGATGATGAGCATTTTTTCATGTGTTTTTTGGCTGCATAAATGTCTTCTTTTGAGAAGTGTCTGTTCACGTCCTTTGCCCACTTTTTGATGGGGTTGTTTGTTTTTTTCTTGTAAATTTGTTTGAGTTCATTGTAGATTCTGGATATTAGCCCTTTGTCAGATGAGTAGGTTGTGAAAATATTCTCCCATTATGTAGGTTGCCTGTTCACTCTGATGGTAGTTTCTTTTGCTGTGCAGAAGCTCTTTAGTTTAATTAGATGCCATTTGTCAATTTTGGCTTTTGTTGCCATTGCTTTTGGTGTTTTAGACATGAAGTCCTTGCCCATGCCTAGGTCCTGAATGGTAATGCCTAGGTTTTCTTCTAGGGTTTTTATGGTTTTAGGTCTAATGTTTAAGTCTTTAATCCATCTTGAATTGATTTTTGTATAAGCTGTAAGGAAGGGATCCAGTTTCAGCTTTCTACATATGGCTAGCCAGTTTTCCCAGCACCATTTATTAAATAGGGAATCCTTTCCCCATTGCTTGTTTTTCTCAGGTTTGTCAAAGATCAGATAGTTGTAGATATGCGGCGTTATTTCTGAGGGCTCTGTTCTGTTCCACTGATCTATATGTCTGTTTTGGTACCAGTACCATGCTGTTTTGGTTACTGTAGCCTTGTAGTATAGTTTGAAGTCAGGTAGTGTGATGCCTCCAGCTTTGTTCTTTTGGCTTAGGATTGACTTGGCAATGCGGGCTCTTTTTTGGTTCCATATGAACTTTAAAGTAGTTTTTTCCAATTCTGTGAAGAAAGTCATTGGTAGCTTGATGGGGATGGCATTGAATCTGTAAATTACCTTGGGCAGTATGGCCATTTTCACGATATTGATTCTTCCTATCCATGAGCATGGAATGTTCTTCCATTTGTTTGTATCCTCTTTTATTTCCTTGAGCAGTGATTTGTGGTTCTCCTTGAAGAGGTCCTTCACATCCCTTGTAAGTTGGATACCTAGGTATTTTATTCTCTTTGAAGCAATTGTGAATGGGAGTTCACCCATGATTTGGCTCTGTGTTTGTCTGTTGTTGGTGTATAAGAATGCTTGTGATTTTTGTACGTTGATTTTTTATCCTGAGACTTTGCTGAAGTTGCTTATCAGTGTAAGGAGATTTTGGGCTGAGACAATGGGGTTTTCTAGATATACAATCATGTCATCTGCAAACAGGGACAATTTGACTTCCTCTTTTCCTAATTGAATACCCTTTATGTCCTTCTCCTGCCTAATTGCCCTGGCCAGAACTTCCAACACTATGTTGAATAGGAGTGGTGAGAGAGGGCATCCCTGTCTTGTGCCAGTTTTCAAAGGGAATGCTTAGAGTTTTTGCCAATTCAGTATGATATTGGCTGTGGGTTTGTCATAGATAGCTCTTATTATTTTGAAATATGTCCCATCAATACCTAATTTATTGAGAGTTTTTAGCATGAAGGGTTGTTGAATTTTGTCAAAGGCTTTTTCTGCATCTATTGAGATAATCATGTGGTTTTTGTCTTTGGCTCTGATTATATGCTGGATTACATTCATTGATTTGCGTATATTGAACCAGCCTTGCATCCCAGGGATGAAGCCCACTTGATCATGGTGGATAAGCTTTTTGATGTGCTGCTGGATTCATTTTGCCAGTATTTTATTGAGGATTTTTGCATCAATGTTCATCAAGGATATTGGTCTAAAATTCTCTTTTTTTGTTGTGTCTCTGCCCGGCTTTGGTGTCAGAATGATGCTGGCCTCATAAAATGAGTTAGGGAGGATTTCCTCTTTTTCTATTGATTGGAATAGTTTCAGAAGGAATGGTACCAGTTCCTCCTTGCACCTCTGGTAGAATTCGGCTGTGAATCCATCTGGTCCTGGACTCTTTTTGGTTGGTAAGCTATAGATTATTGCCACAATTTCAGATCCTGTTATTGGTCTATTCAGAGATTCAACTTCTTCCTGGTTTAGTCTTGGGAGGGTGTATGTGTCCAGGAATTTATCCATTTCTTCTAGATTTTCTAGTTTATTTGCATAGAGGTATTTGTAGTATTCTCTGATGGTAGTTTGTATTTCTGTGGGTCGGTGGTGATATCCCCTTTATCATTTTTTATTGCGTCTATTTGATTCATCTCTCTTTTTTTCTTTATTAGTCTTGCTAGCGGTCTATCAATTTTGTTGATCCTTTCAAAAAACCAGTTCCTGGATTCATTAATTTTTTGAAGGGTTTTTTGTGTCTCTATTTCCTTCAGTTCTGCTCTTAGTTATTTCTTTCCTTCTGCTAGCTTTTGAATGTGTTTGCTCTTGCTTTTCTAGTTCTTTTAATTGTGATGTTAGTGTGTCAATTTTAGATCTTTCCTGCTTTCTCTTGTGGGCATTTAGTGCTATAAATTTCCCTCTACACACTGCTTTGAATGCGTCCCAGAGATTCTGGTATGTTGTGTCTTTGTTCTCGTTGGTTTCAAAGAACATCTTTATTTCTGCCTTCATTTCGTTATGTACCCAGTAGTCATTCAGGAGCAGGTTGTTCATTTTCCATGTAGTTGAGTGGTTTTGAGTGAGATTCTTAATCCTGAGTTCTAGTTTGATTGCACTGTGGTCTGAGAGACAGTTTGTTATCATTTCTGTTCTTTTACATTTGCTGAGGAGAGCTTTACTTCCCAGTATGTGGTCAATTTTGGAATAGGTGTGGTGTGGTGCTGAAAAAAAATGTATATTCTGTTGATTTGTGGTGGAGAGTTCTGTAGATGTCTATTAGGTCCGCTTGGTGCAGAGCTGAGTTCAATTCCTGGGTATCCTTGTTGACTTTCTGTCTCGTTGATCTGTCTAATGTTGACAGTGGGGTGTTAAAGTCTCCCATTATTATTGTGTGGGAGTCTAAGTGTCTTTGTAGGTCACTCAGGACTTGCTTTATGAATCTTGGTGCTCCTGTATTGGGTGCATATATATTTAGGATAGTTAGCTCTTCTTGTTGAATTGATCCCTTTACCATTATGTAATGGCCTTCTTTGTCTCTTTTGGTCTTTGCTGGTTTAAAGTCTGTTTTATCAGAGACTAGGATTGCAACCCCTGCCTTTTTTTGTTTTCCATTTGCTTGGTAGATCTTCCTCCATCCTTTCATTTTGAGCCTATGTGTGTCTCTGCACGTGAGATGGGTTTCCTGAATACAGCACACTGATGGGTCTTGACTCTTTATCCAATTTGCCAGTCTGTGTCTTTTAATTGGAGCATTTAGTCCATTGACATTTAAAGTTAATATTGTGATGTGTGAATTTGATCCTGTCATTATGATGTTAGCTGGTTATTTTGCTCATTTGTTGATGCAGTTTCTTCCTAGTCTCGATGGTCTTTACATTTTGGCATGATTTTGCAGTGGCTGGTACTGGTTGTTCCTTTCCATGTTTAGTGCTTCCTTCAGGAGCTCTTGTAAGGCAGGCCTGGTGGTGACAAAATCTCTCAGCATTTGCTTGTCTGTAAAGTATTTTATTTCTACTTCACTTATGAATCTTAGTTTGGCTGGATATGAAATTCTGGGTTGAAAATTCTTTTCTTTAAGAATGTTGAATATTGGCCCCCACTCTCTTCTGGCTTGTAGGGTTTCTGCCGAGAGATCCGCTGTTAGTCTGATGGGCTTCCCTTTGAGGGTAACCCGACCTTTCTCTCTGGCTGCCCTTAACATTTTTTCCTTCATTTCAACTTTGGTGAATCTGACAATTATGTGTCTTGGAGTTGCTCTTCTCGAGGAGTATCTTTGTGGCATTCTCTGTATTTCCTGAATCTGAACGTTGGCCTGCCTTGCTAGATTGGGGAAATTCTCCTGGATAATATCCTGCAGAGTGTTTTCCAACTTAGTTCCATTCTCCCCATCACTTTCAGGTACACCAATCAGACGTAGATTTGGTCTTTTCACATAATCCCATATTTCTTGGAGGCTTTGTTCATTTCTTTTTATTCTTTTTTCTCTAAACTTCCCTTCTAGCTTCATTTCATTCATTTCATCTTCCATTGCTGATACCCTTTTTTCCAGTTGATCGCATCGGCTCCTGAGGCTTCTGCGTTCTTCACGTAGTTCTCGAGCCTTGGTTTTCAGCTCCATCAGCTCCTTTAAGCACTTCTCTGTATTGTTTATTCTAGTTATACATTCTTCTAAATTTTTTTCAAAGTTTTCAACTACTTTGCCTTTGGTTTGAATGTCCTCCCGTAGCTCAGAGTAATTTGATCATCTGAAGCCTTCTTCTCTCAGCTCGTCAAAGTCATTCTCCATCCAGCTTTGTTCCGTTGCTGGTGAGGAACTGTGTTCCTTTGGAGGAGGAGAGGTGCTCTGCTTTTTAGAGTTTCCAGTTTTTCTGTTCTGCTTTTTCCCCATCTTTGTGGTTTTATCTACTTTTGGTCTTAGATGATGGTGATGTACAGATGGGTTTTTGGTGTGGATGTCCTTTCTGTTTGTTAGTTTTCTTCTAACAGACAGGACCCTCAGCTGCAGGTCTGTTGGAATACCCTGCCCTGTGAAGTGTCAGTGTGCCCCTGCTTGGGGGTGCCTCCCAGTTAGGCTGCTCGGGGGTCAGGGTCAGGGACCCACTTGAGGAGGCAGTGTGCCTCCTCAATATGAGTTCTCAGATCTCCAGCTGTGTGCTGGGAGAACCACTGCTCTCTTCAAAGCTGTCAGACAGGGATATTTAAGTCTGCAGAGGTTACTGCTGTCTTTTTGTTTGTCTGTGCCCTGCCCCCAGAGGTGGAGCCTACAGAGGCAGGCAGGCCTCCTTGAGCTGTGGTGGGCTCCACCCAGTTCGAGCTTCCTGGCTGCTTTGTTTACCTAAGCAAGCCTGGGCAATGGCGGGCGCCCCTCCCCCAGCCTCGCTGCCGCCTTGCAGTTTGATCTCAGACTGCTGTGCTAGCAATCAAGGAGACTACGTGGGCGCAGGACCCTCCGAGCCACGTGCGGGATATAATCTCGTGGTGGGCCGTTTTTTTTTTTTTTTTGAGACGGAGTCTCGCTCTGTCGCCCAGGCTGGAGTGCAGTGGCGCGATCTCTGCTCACTGCAAGCTCCGCCTCCCGGGTTCACGCCATTCTCCTGCCTCAGCCTCCGGAGTAGCTGGGACTACAGGCGCCCGCTACCACGCCCGGCTAATTTTTTGTATTTTTAGTAGAGACGGGGTTTCACCGTATTAGCCAGGATGGTCTCGATCTCCTCACCTCATGATCCGCCCGCCTCGTCCTCCCAAAGTGCTGGGATTACAGGCGTGAGCCACCGCGCCCGGCGGTGGGCCGTTTTTTAAGCCCGTCGGAAAAGCGCAGTATTCGGGTGGGAGTGACCCGATTTTCCAGGTGCCGTCCGTCACCCCTTTCTTTGACTCAGAAAGGGAACTCCCTGACCCCTTGCGCTTCCCAAGTGAGGCAATGCCTCGCCCTGCTTCCGCTCGCGCATGGTGCGCGCACCCACTGACCTGCGCCCACTGTCTGGAACTCCCTAGTGAGATGAACCCCGTACCTCAGATGGAAATGCAGAAATCACCGTCTTCTGCGTCGCTTACGCTGGGAGCTGTAGACCGGAGTTGTTCCTATTCGGCCATCTTGGCTCCTCCTCGCAGGTATCTTTTTGATATAGTGAATTCTTTTCCTTTGGGTAGATACCCGGTAGTGGGATGTTGAATTGAATGGTAGATCTACTTTTAGTTCTTTGAGAAATCTCCATACTGTTTTTCATAGAAAATAATTATTGTTAATGTTTAAAAGAGTGATAATTTTTTAAATAAAAAGAATCCTTTTCTTTTAGACATACACTGAAATATTTATGAATTAAATGGAATGTTTAGTACTTGCTCTTCATTGGAGAGTATCCTGTCCCATTGACCCTCCAGGATTGTTTAGAATTTGTGGTGATATCTGAACAGCTCAGGCAAGCTTTAGGGTAACATATTCATAAAGATTGTACTTCCTGGAGAAAATGAAAATGAATTTGCTTAATGGATCATTCTGCCATCTCTTTTATCATCCATTAACATTTCATTATCTACCTCTAGTAGAGAAATAGGCATTGCTTCTTCATTGCTTCCCTGAAATTAGATTAAAATGTCCCACTTGTTTTTAGGTTTTCCACAATTTCAGCATGGTCTTGGCTTAAGTCTTTTGAGAGCTATCTTCAGATTTTATGTCACTTCTGTATCATTTGTGTTAAAAACTTTGAGATCATCATATTTTTCTCTCCTTTCTCAATACATTTTAAATTTGCTGTTTGACTATGTCTAGTATTTCTTCTGCTATTAGAAGAGGTAATTTCCTATTTAAATTTCTATCCTGCTCATATTACAAACTAGTCCAAAATAACATGTTAAAATAGCAGTTAAATATGTTTCTTCAAGCTTGTGCATGAGGATATTATCAGAAAGGGAAGCATGAGGATATTATCAGAAAGGGAAGAAGTGATGACCAAAAAATAAAAATAAAAGAGGGAGAGAAGACTAGAATATATCTAAGGCAGTTTTTTTAAAAGCAAGATTTGACTTCTAGCAGATATTCAGATAATGGAAACTCCTCATCACTACCATCTCTTGCCTGTGCTGAATTTGTCACCTGTGTTAGGGATGATTCATTCCTGTTTTCTATGTGGAAATCTGAATCTGTAATTTCTTTCTTTCTTTCTTTCTTTCTTTCTTTCTTTCTTTCTTTCTTTCTTTCTTCTTTCTCATCTAAATGCTCTCCACTAGATTGGCACAGTAAGGCTTATGAATCAATAAGTTTTATTCTTGTATCATATCTATGTAGCCACTGTTGAGTTTTTATTTCCAAAATCATGATCTTTAATAGAAGCAGAAGGAGAAATACTACGTGTGCCCTCAAACCACCTAAGTTTCCTAAGTAGTGCTCCGAGGTTGCTCTAGTTAAATTCTGACTATGTTGTTTCTCACAGTGAATCAGCAGAAACAAGTCCACATCCAATATGGTTATATGTTTTGCCTGACTCACTTCAGAGCAATTACTTCTCTATCAAAGTTTTGAAAATAATTATTGTCATCTTCATGATAAGTCTTATTCAGTAATATCTCAATAATCAAACTAATGGGAGTCACTTGGTTTCTTTTGTCAAAATTTTGAGTTATTTTTAGTAAGATTTTAATAGTGCTTAGTCCATATACTGCTATGTAGTGGTACCATACCTTAGTAGAAGTAGAAAGAACATCAGAAAGGGTGTCAAAAATAAATCTTAACATAATGGCAGTAGAGTTTGTCAGGAGTGTGACTTACTAGTATGCCCTAAAGTTTTCTAATGCTGTAAGGGAGAAATGATGATACCTGAGATTTTTGTAATACATGTAAAAGTACTTCACGAACATTTCATGTACACATGCAACTATAAGTTAGTGTGATTGATATATCAACCCTTGAGTCCATGTTTTTATTTTCATTGATGTTATTTTCTCTTGTTTCCTTCTGTATATGATTAGACATCATCTTTGTTAGTTTCTTTCTATATCATACTTCTATCTTAGAGGCAGTATACTGAGACAGAGTTTTAAAACCCCAGGTCTTCTTTTTTTTCCTGTAATTTATTGATTTGTTGCTTATTTGTAAAGTTAGGATAATAATACTGATCTCATGAACTTGTTGTGAGGGTTAGATAGAAACATGATAGAGAAATCAAGAGTTCTTGTGTTGAATTTTTTCCCGAACCCGAATATCCAACTATGTAGCAGATGGTCCCTCATTGATTTTCACTATTTCTTCTAACTCAAGTTTTAAAGATTGAAGCAATTTTCTCATACAAATATCCTCCTGTGTTCTCTATCTTAATCAGTAACTGTATGATGTGTCAAGTAGCCCAAGTATCTGGGACTAATCTCTTTTATTCCATGAACAATTAAGTTTTACTGAATTGACCATGTATAATTTTAAAGCTTGTGGCTCTCCATTCCAATTTTCACTATATTAGTTCAGGCACTTGTGCTTTTATACCTGGGTTATTGCAATGGCCTTCTAACTCTCCTTTTGGCCTATAGAATTCTCTGTCCTGTGTCCAGCTCATTTTCCTCCTCGGTGTTGGTAGGTGCTTTTTAGAATGCATATCTAATCACCTATCTAATCCCTTGAAATATTAAACAGCAATGGTAATAGTAAGCAGAGAACCTTATGTAAAAATTCATCTAATGTTCTTCCATTAAGGATAAGATCATATTAAAAAAGCATCCACTGAGTCCTGTTTTATTAACTATTTTCTTCTTTTTTTAAAATCGAGAATTGCTGCTAAACTATGCTAAATGCATTTTCTATATCTGTGGAGATAATTGTATGATTTTTCTCTCCTTTGAGCTATTAGGATTTCATGATATTGAACAATTTTTGCATTCCTGGAATAAACTTACTTGGTCATCCTGTGTTTTCATTTTAATGTGCTACTGGATGACATTTGCCAATACATTATGTATAATTTTTGCATTGATAATCATAAGTGATATTAGTTTGCAGTTTTTTTATTCTTGTGTGAACCTTGTAACTTAAGGTATCAGTATTAGCCCAGCATCTTTAAATTGAATTTGTTTCTCTCTTTTATATATGCTCTGAAACAGTTTAAATAACACTAGAATTGTGTGACCTAAAAATATTGTGTAGAACTCTCCCCAGAAACATTTGAGTCTGGTGCTCTTTATGGAGTAGCTCTTTTATCTTTCTTTCTGTTTTCTTTTTTGATGGTAATTGGCTTGTTTACAGTTTTACATTTCTTTTTTCTTCTGTTAGTTGTGCTACATTGTAATCACTAGAAAATTTTCCATTTCACTCAAGTTTTAAAATGTATTTGAGTATAGTTTCATAATACAGTTTTCAAAACTAAAATTGATTTATATGGTTATTTGGCCTTTGTCATTTCTTATTTTGTGTATTTATACTTTTTCATTTTTATTAAATCATTTTCTATTTTAAAAATGTATCCAAGTAGCAGATTTTAATTTTTATATTGGTTTTACTGTTTTTCTGTTTCCTATTTCATCAATTTTGAATTGATACTTAAAGTGCATATGCTAAATGACTATAGATGCATAGATTTGACTTTAAAATTCATGACATAACATGTAAAATGTGTGCATTCAATAAGTACTTATTGAATGAAATTTTTCTCATATATTGGAGAATATTTGAATATATTACACATTTAGAAAGTACACTTGGGTTTTTTAGTTTTTTTTTTTTTTTTTTTTCTTTTTGAGATGGAGTCTCACTCTGTCACCCAGGCTGGAGTGCAGTGGTACGACGTCTGCTCACTGCAACCTCCACCTCCTGGGTTCAAGTGATTCTCCTGTCCCAGCTTCCCGAGTAGCTGGGACTACAGGCACATGCTACCACGCCCAGCTAATTTTTTGTACTTTTAGTAGAGACAGGGTTTCACCATGTTAACCAGGATGGTCTTGATCTCCTGACTTTGTGATCTGCCCGCCTCGGCCTCCTAAAGTGCTGGGATTACAGGCGTGAGCCACCGCACCTGGCTGGGTTTTCTAGTATTTTATCAGGTTTGTCTTTTATGGTGAGTGGTTAATCTGTCCTTAGAATTTTCATCCTAATATTTTAGAAAAAAGTTTTATGGGCTAAGATTTCTGAAAGGACTGAAGTGGTACATCAGTGAAAAGTGTGCTAAATTGTAGCTACAACTGCTTTTGGACTATTAGAAAGAAAGAAACTAAAACGCCATTTGCAAAATAAAAGTATCAATGGATAATGCAAGACATTTAATAATTGCTATGATTAAAGTCTGGGGATATTGTTGGTTTCTCTGTAGATATTTTTAATCTTTTGGTGTAATATAGGAAGTGCCACTATAAAGTAATTAATATAGTAATGTTTTATGTGGCTTTTAGCAAGTATGCCAGTATTCTCAGAAATGATATCAAGAGTGGAGAAACCAGGATGAGCGTACACCAAAATGTGTACGGGGAGACATTGTAGCTAGTGGAAAGAGAATTGGAATAAGAGCAAGAAGAACCCCGACTCTGCAAACAGCTGGTCATGTGAATGAGCCCAAATTACTTGACGTTTTTTACCTGCAAAAGCATTGGGTTGTCCCTATTCATCCTTTATATCCATTTTATGATATCATGATTTTAGGTTTAAAATAATTTAAATGACCAATGAAAGTGCTGAGATTATGTGTAGCTAATTAGTTCAGAATGATTGATGTCTAAAAAATTAAATGTAGATTAAAGTTGTGTGTATGTGTGTGTATGTATATACGTGTGTATGTTAGAGAAAGTTTAAAAGAAGAAAGCTTAAAGAGGATGATTATTTGTGTAAGATGCAATATGGTAGTAAAACTTGCAATACTTTAGTTTGTATTTTATATTTGGGTTATTTTGCTTGTTTCACTGAAATTGAAAAATATTCAGATCACATCTAAACTGATATAAGCATCTTCAAATGCTTTTTATTAGGTTACTTTATATTGGATTAAATGTGGTTTCAGTTGAATGAAATGTAAAAAGGTGGGTGTGGAAAATCATGGGATGAAAACTGTTGCTAGAGAATTTAGAAGCTCCATATTAATTTGTTGGTTTATCTCTACACCTCCGTATCTAACACAATACCTGGCCCATAATGAATTCTCAATAAATCTCTGTTGGATTGAATTGTGGCAGTAAATAGCAAAAATAAAGAATATAGCAGGTCATTCACTGTTTTAATATAAAGTCTATACTCATATACATATCTTTGTAGTGCATGTGGTTACATTTTGCTGTGCAGTAATATCATTGAAGGTTTTGCTTGAATGAAGCAGGTTGTCTTGAACGGGTGGTTGCTATTTTAGTCTTGTTCATCAGTACTTTACATAAAACACAAATTTTTCTATTTATCTAAAAATATTAATATAAAACACCATGGTAAGTAGCAAAATTAAAGAGTAAGGGGAATATTTCGTACAGTGCTTTTAACAGGACAAACTTCCATAACATTTGGCACTCTCCTCACTCACTTTTATTGCTATTTACTTATTTCAACCAAAATTTCCTTCATAGACTTAATTTGTATGTGTTTAGCAGTACATTTAAAATACCTTACTTGAAGTTGGGAGCTCTTCTTGGATGTTTGCAGTACTCTGGTGTTTCAAGCCAGTCAGCTTATGATAATTGCTTTTGTGCCCCTTTCTGGCTACCTCCTGTGATTAATAATTGGCTCTGTGATTCTATTTTGTATTCTCTTGAAATAATTCTTTGTGGTTTTCTACTTCCCAATTTTTCAGAATTCTGCTTTCATCTTTCATACATCATAACCCCAAATACAGTCTTCAGGTAATTCTCTGCTTTTCAAGAAGAGTGAAAGCTAGAAACCTGTTTTGTTTGCTGACCTTTGCTTAGAGTCACTAGCACAATATTTACATTTAACATAATTGCACTCTCATATTAATCACTTGCTTTTTATGTGGTTTGTTTTTATTTCTCTGAATTTTAAATTGAGCACAGAGATTATGTGTCAGATTTTGTGTTTTCACAGCACTTGTCACCTGAGACTCACTCAATTTATATCCAGAATTTGTAACTGAAAATGGTTTCAGGTTTCTTTTACTCCTTTCTTCTTTTGTGAATCTGTACAGCAACCTGTAATGAATGTTATTATTGACTTTCAATACTGCTGCTCTGAAAGATTTAGAGATAGTACATAATCTCTCATCTAATATCTTTATGGCTACAAAAAAGAATGGATAAGCAAATTTTTATTGCCTTTAGTGACTCATTAAAATATTTTAAAAACATAATTCTAGAAATAATAAAATCATGAAAGCATGAATTCAGCAATTATTTTGAAAAGTTTAGCATTTTTTCTATACTTGGCTCTGTCATAATGTTATTCCAGGCAGAAAACTTATATATCTTTCTTTGTGGTCTAAAAAGATTAAATCTTCTTGTCTACAATAAGAATGTCATTTTTTTCTTGTTAGAGCCCCATTACTGGTAGAGAATATCTGGTCCTAGTTACCGATAAGGAAAAATAAATTTTTTAGAAAATGTATTTTTTACTCAACCTGAATTCTACTTAATTTTCCATATATCAAATAGTTTACTCAAATATAACTTCCAGTTTAATATTTTATGTGATTTGTGGTATATGTTAGTCATGAAACTTTTTAAAAACATTTTTTTTTTATTTCAATAATACTTTTGGGGAACAAGTGGTGTTTGGTTATATGAATGAATTCTTTAGTGGTGATTTGTGAGATTTTTGTGCCTCCATCACCCGAGCAGTGTATGCTATACCCAATGTGCAGTCTTTTATCCCTCGCCACCCCCCAATCCTTTCCCCTGAGTCCCAAAAGTCCAATGTATCATTCTTATGCGTTTGCATCCTTATAGCTTAGCTCCCACACAGGAATGAGAATGTATGATGTTTGGTTTTCCATTCCTGAGTTACTTCACTTAGAATAATAGTCTCCAATTCTATCCAGGTTGCTGTGAATGCCATTATTTTGTTCCTTCTTACGGGTGAGTAGTATTCCATGGTATACATATATCACATTTTCTTTATCCACTAGTTGATTGATGAGCATTTGGGCTGGTTCCATATCTTTGCAATTGCAAATTGTGCTGCTATAAACATGCATGTGCAAGTATCTTTTTCCTATATTGACTTCTCCTCTGGGTAGATACCTAGAAGTGGGATTGTTGGGTCAAACAGTAGATCTACTTTTAGTTCTTTAAGGAATCTCCACATCATTTTCCATAGTGGTTGTACTAGTTTACATTTCCACCAACAGTGTAAAAATGTTCCCTTTTTGCTGCATTCATGCCAACATCTGTTATTTTTTGATTTTTTGATTATAGTCTTTCTTGCAGGAGTGAGGTGGTATTTCATTGTGCTTTTGATTTGCATTTCCCTGATAATTAGTGATGCTGAGCATTTTTCCATATGCTTGTCGGCCATTTGTATATCTTCCTTTGAGAACTGTCTAGTCAACCCCATTTTTTGATGGGATTGTTTGTGTTTTTCTTGCTGATTTGTTTGAGTTCATTGTAGATTCTGGATATTAGTCCTTTGTCAAATGTATAGATTGTGAAGATTTTCTCCCATGCTGTGGATTGTCTGTTAACTCTGCTGGTTATTTCTTCTGTTGTGCAGAAGCTTTTTAGTTTAAATAAGTCCCATCTATTTATTTTTGATTTTGTTGCTTTTGCTTTTGAGTTCTCGGTCATGAAGTATTTGCCTAAGCCAATGTCTAGAAGGGGTTTTCCAGTGTTAACTTCTAGAGTCTTTATGGTTTCAGGTCTTAGATTTAAGTCTTTGATCTATCTAGCAATTAGTTGATTTTTGTATAAAATGAGAAATGAGGATCCAGTTTCATTCTTCTGCATGTGACTTGTCTATTATTCCAGCACCATTTGTTAAATAGAGTGTCCTTTCCCCACTTTATGTTTTTGTGTGCTTTGTAGAAGATCAATTGACCGTAAGTATTTGGCTTTATTTCTTGGTTGTCTATTCTGTTCCATTGGTCTATGTGCCTATTTTTCATACCAGTACCTTGATGTTTTGGTAACTATGGCTTTATAGTATAGTTTGAAGTCGAGTAATGTGACGTCTTCAGATTTGTTCTCTTTGCTTAGTCTTGCTTTGGCTATCCAGGCTCTTTTTTGGTACTATATGAATTTTAGAATTGTCTTTTCTAGTTCTGTGAAGAATGATGGTGGTATTTTGATGAAAATTGTATTGAATTTGTAGATTGCTTTTGGTAGTATGGTCATTTTCACAATATTGATTCTACTCATCCATGAGCATGGAATGGGTAGAATCAATATTGTGTTGCTTGTGAATTCTCTCAGCAGTGTTTTGTAGTTTTCTTTGTAGAGGTTTTTCGTGTCCTTGGTTAGGTATATTCTGGGTGCACTTATTCCAAAACTGACCACATAGTTGGAAGTAAAGCACTCCTCAGCAAATGTAAAAGAACAGAAATTATAACAAACTGTCTCTCAGACCACAGTGCAATCAAACAAGAACTCAGGATTAAGAAACTCACACAAAACCGCTCAACTGCATGGAAACTGAACAACCTGCTCCTGAATGACTACTGGGTACATAACGAAATGAAGGCAGAAATAAAGACATTCTTTGAAGCCAATGAGAAAAAAGACACAACATACCAGAATCTCTGGGACACATTTAAAGCAGTGTGTAGAGGGAAATTTATAGCACTAAATGCCCACAAGAGAAAGCAGGAAAGATCTAAAATTGACACCCTAACATCACAATTAAAAGAACTAGAGAAGCAAGAGCAAACACATTCAAAAGCTAACAGAAGGCAAGAAATAACTAAGATCAGAGCAGAACTGAAGGAGACAGAGACACAAAAATACCACTGAATAATTTTCAATGCTGGCCTTACAGAGGCTATTTTTTCCTAGGTATTATATTTGTAATTAAGAGATATTCAGCAATAGGCAAACTCAGTAATTATGCAATATTCAGTAAAAGTAAAATTTAATAAATAAAAGTAATAAGTATATGATGGGAATTTGATTTTGGCTGTAGAGGACTATTTTTTCACTTTTTTAAATAAAAATTTTAAGGAGGTTCCACTTTGGAGAGAATAGTGTAGATTTCGTTTTCCTTATTTCTTCCTCTCAGTGAAACTACAAACTCTGGACATTAAATAAAGAACAAATAAGGCTGAGGTGGGAAGATCACTTGAGCCTGGAAGACAGAGGTTGCAGTGAACCAAGAATGCACCACTGCACTCCAGCTGGGCATCACAGTCAGATCCTGTTTCAAAAAAAAAACCCCAAAACCAAAACCAAACAAAAGCAACAACAAAAAACAAATAAGAAGACTCTGAAAGGTGTGAAGGGAAGATAGACAAAGACAAACTGGCCAGGGAATCTGGAACACAGTGGTGATAAGAGCCAAAGAGAAAAAACACATTCCCTAAAGGGGGAAAAAAAAACATTCAAATGACAGCAGATTTCTCATCAGCAACCATAGATGCTAGAAGAAAGTTTAGGCATTACAACATTTTAAAGTGCTTAAAGAAAAGAATTATTAACCCAGAATTTCATATTGGGTGAAAATATTATTCATGAATGAAGAAAAAATTAAAATTCTGAGATGAACGAAAACTAAGAGAATTTGTCAACAGCTACCTACTCTAAAAAATGGCTAAAGGAAGTTGTCTAAACAGAAAGTAAATGATGAAAAAAGAAATCTTGGAACTTTAGAAATGAAGAAAAAACATAAAATAAAAATATGGGTAAATACAATAGACTTAATTTCTCCTCTTCAGTTTTCGAATTTATACTTTACAGTTCAAAAAAAAAATAACACTGTGTAATGCTGTTGTCAATTTATGTAGAGGAAATATTTAAGACAATTATAAGTTGGGGAGGATAAAGAAACATAGAGAGTGTAAAGTTTATACACTTCATTCAAACTGGTAAAATGTAAATACCAGTGGATACTAATGTAATACTTAGGGTAACCACTAAAACTTTTATCAGAAGAAATACACTCAAAAACACTAGACATGAATCAAAGTGGAATTCTAAAATATGCTCAAGTAACATACAGGAAGACGAAAAAAAGAGATATAAAAAGACCAGAAAAATCAACAGAAAACAGAATAAAATGGCAAACAAGCCTTGACATATCAATGATTACGATAAAGTTTATATAATATTCATCTCTGACTTTCAGTTGGTGCATTTAGATCACTTAACTAATGCATTAATTAAAAGACAAAGATCAGTAGAATGGATAGAAAACATGACCAACTACATGAGTTTTCTACAGAAAACTCACTTCAACTATATTTATACACATAAGTCAAAAGTAAAAGGATGAAAAATATATGCAGGCATTCAGGAAAATAAAGGAGGAGTGGCTATATTAATATCAAATAAGTTAGAGTTCAGAGCAAAGAAATTACAAGGAATGGAGAGTGACATTACACAATGACAAATGCATCGACCCACCAAACAATCTAAATGTGTGTGCACCACACAACAAAAGTGCACGATTATGTAAAGAAAAACGAATAAAACTGAAAGTAATAATAGGCAAATTCACAATTATTGTTAGACACTTCAACAACCCTTTCTCAACAACTGATACAATAAGTAGACATAAAATCAGTAGAAGAGCTCAACAATATCATGAACCAACAGGATTTAGTTGACATTTACAGAACACCCCACTCAACAGCAGAAGACTTTTTTTTTCAAGTACCCATAGCAAGAGACACAATATTCAGTTACTCAACAAATACCAACAAATTTAAAAATATTGACATCGTACAGAGTGTATTCTCTGACCGCAATAGTATAAAACTTGAAATTGACAAAGGATAATTAACAGGAAAACCCCCAAACACTTTGAAACTAAACAATACATGCCTAAAAATTCCATGGGACTAAGAAGAAGTCTTGAAGGAAATAAAAACATGCACTGAACTGAACAAAAATGAAAATACAATATATAAAAATTTGTAGAATGTAGCTAAAGAAATTTCAAGAGGTAAATTTATAGCACTAAATGATTACATTAGAAAAACAGGAAAAAGTCTCAAATCAAAAATCTAAGCTTCTACTTCAGTATCCATAAAAGAGCAAAATAAACCCAAAGCAAGTAGAAAGAAGAAAGCAATAAAACAAGAACATGAATCAGTGAAATTAAAAACAGAGAAACAATATAAAAGATTAATGAAACCAAAAGCTGTTTTTTGAAAATATTAATACAACTGACAAAGCTATAGCAAAGTAAAAAGAGAGAAGACACAAATAACAAATATCAGAAATGAAATGGAAGATCTCTCTGTAGATCTTGAGGACATCAAATGCCTAATAAGGCAATAACTCAGACAACTCCATAAACATTAATTTGACAACTTAGATGGAATGGACCAATTTCATCTCAAAAAACATAAATCCAATTTGCACAATATGAAATAGATAATTTGATAGCCCTTTAACAAGGAAATCAAGTTTATAATTAAACATTTCCCCTCAAAAAGAAAGCTCCAGGCCCAGACACTTTCACTGGATAATTCTATCAAATGTTTAAGAATTCACACTGATTCTATACAATCTGATCCAGAAAACAGGAGAGAAGAGAATACTTCCTTACTAATTCTGTGGTGCAAGTATTATTCTGATACTAAAACCAAAAAGAGACAATGTAAAAAAGAAAACTGAAGACCAGTATCTCTTATGAATATAGATAACAACTTCTTAACAAAATACTAACAAATAGAATTCACGAATAGAAAAAGCTGGCTCAATATTTGAAAATAAATTGAATAACAAAATTAACAGACTAAAGAAAAAGACCATATGACTATATTGGTTTATTCAGGAAAAGCATTTGACAAAATTAAACACTCATTCATGAGAAAAACTCTCAGAAAACTACGAATAAGGGGAAACTTCCACAACATTAAACAACATCTTAAAAAATCCCCAGCTAATGTCATACTTAAAAAACTGAACGCTTTCCCCTAAGACTGGGGCTAGACAAAAATGTTGACTCAACATTGCTATTCAACATAGTGTGAGAAATTTTAACCAGTGAAATAAGCAAGAAAGGGAATAAAAAGCATTAGAAAAAAAGAAATAAAACTGTTTATAGATTATACAATGGTTTACAATGACTCCAAGGATTATGGGACAAAAGGCCAATTTCAAACTGCGAGAAAATATTTGCAAACCTGACACATTTGCTAAAGACAAATTTTAGAATATAAAGAACTCTAAAAGCTCACATTAAAAAGTAACTGAAGTAAGAAACGAGCAAAAGACATGAAAAGACATTCCACTGAAGATAATACAGTAGTCTTCCCTGGCCATGGTTTTGCTTTCCAAAACCAAAAATATTAAATGGAAAATTCCAGTAATAAACAATTCATCATTTTTAAATTGCATGCTGTCCTGAGTTGCATGATGCAGCCTTGTGCTGTCCTGCTTCACCCTACTAAGGACATGAGTTATATCTTTGTCCAGTGTATCCCCATGCTGTATATACAACTTGCCTGTTAGTTGCTTAGTAGCCAACTTGGTTATCATATATAAAAAAAATAGTATATATAGGGTTTGATACTATCAGTGGTTTCAGGCATTCACTGGGCATATTGGAACATATGTACCCTAAGTAAATGAGGGGGGACTATTATATACAGATGATAAATAAGTGCATGAAAAGATGGTAAGACAAAAGACAACAAGTGTTGCCAAGGATGTGGAGAAATTGGAATTTTTGCACATGTTAGGTGGGGATGCAAAATGGTATATATGCTATAGAAAACAGTAGGAAGGTTTTTCAAAAAATTAAAAATATAACTACCGTATGATCCAGCAATCCCACTTCTGGGTATTTATTTGAAAGAATTGAAATCATGATCCCAAAGAGTTATTAGAATTCCCATCTTCACTGCAGCACTATTAACAATAGCCAAGATATAGAAGCAACCCAAATATCCATCAATAGATGAATGGATAAAGAAAATGTGGAATGTATATGAAATGCTATTTAGTCTTAAAAAGAAGGAAATTTGCAGTATATGACTACATGAGTGAATTTTGAAGGCACTTAGCTAAGTGAAATAAGCCAGTCACAGAAAGACAAGTACTGCATGATTCCACTTATATAAAATATCTATAATAGAAAAATTCATAGAATCGAATATGCAATGGTGGTTACCTAGGCTGGACGGAGGGGGAAATTGTCCATTACTTATCAATGGACATTGATTAGTAATGGACTAACCCATTACTTAAAGTTTTAAAGTTAAAGACTTAAAGTTTTAGTTAAGTAACATAAATAGCCTCTAAAGATCTAGTGTAGAATATTGTACTTATTTTTAATAATATATTATACATTTAAAGATTTAAGAGGCTGATATTATTTGGCTGTGTCCCCACCCAAATCTCATCTTGAGTTCCCACGTGTTGTGGGAGGGACCTGGTAGGAGGTAATTGAATCATGGGGGCAGGTCTTTCCCATGCTATCCTTGTGATAATGAATAAGTCTCATGAGATCTGATGGTTTTAAAAAGAAGAGTTTCCCTGCATAAGCTCTCTGTCTTTACCTACTGCCGTCTATGTAAGATGTGACTTGCTCCTCCTTGACTTCCACCATGATCGTGAGGCCTCACCAGCCACGTGGAAATGTAAGCCCATTAAACCTCTTCATTTGTAAATTGCCCAGTTGCGGGCATGTCTTTATCAGCAGCATGAAAATGGTACAGTAAATTGGTACCAGTAGAGTAGGGTGCTGCTGAAAAATACCCAAAAATGTGGAGGCAACTTTGGAACTGGGTAACAGGAAGAGTTTGGAACAGTTTGGAGGGCTCAGAAGATGACAGGAAAATGTGGGAAAGTTTGGAACTCCCTAGAGGCTTGTTGAATGGCTTTGGAACGGGGTAACAGGAAGAGTTTGGAACAGTTTGGAGGGTGCAGAAGAAGACAGGAAAATGTGGGAAAGTTTGGAACTCCTTAGAGGCTTGTTGAATGGCTTTGACCAAAATGCTGATAATGATATGGACAATGAAATCCAGGCTGAGGTGGTCTCAGATGGAGATGAGGAACTTGTTGGGAACTGGAGCAAAGGTGACTGTTGTTACATTTTAGCAAAGAGACTGGTGGCATTTTGCCCCTGCCCTAGAGGTCTGTGGAACTTTGAACTTGAGAGAAATAATTTAGGGTATCTGGCAGAATAAATTTCTAAGCAGCAAAACATTCAAGAGGTGACTTGGGTGCCATTAAAGGCATTCAGTTTTATAAGGAAAGCAGAGCATAGAAGTTTGAAAAATTTGCAACCTGACAATGTGATAGAAAAGAAAATCCCATTTTCTGAGGAGAAAGTCAAGCTGGCTGTAGAAGTTTGCATAAGTAACAAGGAACCAAATGTTAATTTCCAAGAAAATGGGGAAAATGTCTCCAGAGCATGACAGAGGTCTTCACAGCAGCACTTCCTATTATAGGCCTGGAGGCCTAGAAGTAAAAGGTGGTTTCATGGGCCAGATTCAGGGTACCCATGCGCTGTGCAGTCTAGGGAGTTGGTGCCCTGCATCCCAGCTGCTCTGGTCATGGCTGAAAGGGGCTAATGTAGAGCTTGGGCCATCACTTCCGAGGATGCAAGCCTTAGGTCTTGGAAGAGTCCATGCGTTGTTGAGCCTGTGAGTGCATAGAAATCAAGAATTGAGGTTTGGGAACCTCCACCTATGTTTCAGAGGATGTATGGAAACACCTGGATGTCCAGGAAGAAGTTTGCTGCAGGAGTGGAGCACTCATGGAGAACCTATGCTAGGGCAGTGTGGAAGGAAAATGTGGTGTGGGGGAGCCCACACAGAGTCCTCACTGGGGCATTTCCTAGTGGAGTTGTGAGAAGAAGGCCACCATCCTTCAGACCCCAGAAGGGTAGATCCTCCGACAGCTTCCACTATGCACCTGGAAAAGCCAAAGGCACTCAACACCAGCCAGTGAAAACAGCCAGGAGGGAGGCTGTATCCAGCAAAGCCAGACAGCCAGTCTGCCCAAGACCATGGGAACCCACCTCTTGTATCAGCACGTCCCAGATGCGAGACATGGAGTCAAAGGAGATCATTTTGGAGTTTTAAGATTTGAGAGCCCTGTGGGATTTTGGACTTGTATGGGGCCTGTAGCCCCTTCATTTTGGCCAATTTCTCCCATTTGGAATGGCTGTATTTACCCAGTGCCCTCATTGTATCTGGGAAGGAGCTAAATTGTTTTTGATTTTACAGGCTCATAGGCAGAAGGGACTTGCCTTGTGTCAAGTGAGATGTCGGACTGTAAGATTAATGCTGAAATGAGTTAAGACTTTGGGGGACTCTTGGGAAGGGATAATTGGTTTTGAAATTTGAGGGCATGAGATTTGGGAGGGGCCAGGGGCAGAATGATTTGGTTTGGCTCTGTCCTCACCCAAATCTCATCTTGCATTCCCATGTATTGTGGGAGGGACCAGTAGGAGATAATTGAATCATGAGGGCAGGTCTTTCCCATGCTGTTCTTGTGATAGTGAATGAGTTTCACCAGATCTGATGGTTTTTAAAAGAGGAGTTTCCTGCACAAGCTCTCTCTCTTTGCCTGCTCCCATCCATGTAAGACATGACTTGCTCCTCCTTGCCTTCCACCGTGACTGTGAGGCCTCCCCAGCCATGTGGAACTGTAAGTCCATTAAACCTCTTTCTTTTGTAAATTGCCCAGTCTTGGGTATGTCTTTATCAGCAGTGTGAAAATGGACTAATACAGAGGCTAAATCTCATGTTAGTGTTTTCATCACATGCTTTTTCTCTAAAAATATCTTTTTAAATAAAAAACCTAAAAAAACTCTATTATAATAAAGTGACACACACATCACACATAGTAGAATTTGTAGAAATATAACTACCTATCTAATGATGTAAATTTCTGTCCTAATATTCTTCCCTGTGACTTTAAATCTTGGTTTTCTATAGGAATCTTTAAAAAAAATTTGATAGCTTTTCAGCATTTCTCAGAATACTACTGTATTATTCTTGCTTATTTTTCATGTGGCACCTGTGGTATAAGGGCAGCCATTCTGAGTGTAAGTCTCCTAAGGTGATGGTCTTTTTATAGCAGGGTCTGTTTACTCAGAGAATGAGGCAAACAGTCAGTTCTAAATAAGATATAGGTGACATGTTACCATGGGAATAATTTCCTTTATTGAAGCAATTTTTAAGTTCTTAAATTCTGCTTTATGATCTTTTCTCTGAGTTCATTTTTTTCTTAAAATATTCTTTCCAAACATATAAAACATAACTGAACAAGATTCAAAGGATGCATGTTACAAATAGGCAGATTTTAGTTCAAATAGCAGGAATTTTCTAATAGTCAAAGATATTCAAAGATGTGATGTATTGTTGTGGAAAGGAGCAATTAAGCTAGAGAAACTTTGAAATCACTTCCAACTTTAAGGTTATAGCAATAAAGAAAAGCTGGGCTGGGTGCTGTGGCTCACGCCTGTAATCCCAGCACTTTGGGAGGCCAAGGAGGGCGGATCACGAGATCAGGGATTCAAGATCAGCCTGGCCAACACAGTGAAACCTCGTCTCTATTAAAAATACAAAAATTAGCCAGGAGTGGTGGTGCGTGCCTGTAATCCCAGCTACTTGGGAGAATAAGGCAGGAAAATCGCTTGAATCTGGGAGGCAGAGGTTGCAGTGAATGGAGATCATACCACACTGCACTCCACCCTGGGCGACAGAGGGCAACTCCTTCTCAAAAAAAAAAAAAAAAAAAAAAAAAAAAAAAGAAAAGCTAACATTTATACAGTGGTTTTCTTTTCAGAAAAACTAAAAAAATGGCAAGTTTTCCTTTTCAAAGGGAAATAATGCTTGCTGAAATCACATAGAGAAGTTGTTGTAAATTATTAAAATTATACCCCTTATTAATAAACTTATTTATTCATTAATTCAACAAATATTTATTAGGTTCTACTAAGTTCTAGGCATGATTCTAAGTTTAGGGCTAGAAGATCTAGATTAAAGCAAGTCTCTGCTTTCATGGAGCTTATATCTCAGTGGAGAGAGGGCAAAAAATACAAAGATACATGATAGGCATGTGGTAAATATTGTGTAGAGAAACATAAATCAGGATAGAGGCAATGGGAAATAAGGGGTGAGGTGTGTGCTTGTCATTTTATATAGATGAGCAAAGAAGTCCTCTTTGATTAGGTGATATTTGAGCCTAAACTTCAAGAAAGTGAGACAGTTATGAAGATATTTTGGGTGGATAGGGAGGGTGGGATTGAATTCCAAATAAAGACAGCTGCTGTAATGAATTAGGTATGTTGGCAGAACACCAAACAGGACAATGTGGCTGGAGTGGAGTAAGAAAGAGAGTAACAGAGGAAGAGCTTCATCATTAATAACAATATATTGTATATTTCAAAATTGCTAAAGGAATAGACTTTTAAAATCCTCTCCAAAGAAAAATAAGTTGGTGAGATGATGTATGTGTTAATTAGCTTGATTGAATATTTTGCAATGTATAGCTAGATGAAAACATCACATTGTACCTCACAAATATACAGAATTATTATTTTTCAATTAAAAATAAATTTGTAAGAACAGAAAATTTTAGAGAAGTGGTGGTGGAGCAGAGAGTGGTTAAATTATAGGACATGGTAGGCTGTGATGAGTCTTTTAGCTTTGTTATGAATGAGATGGGAAGCCCTTGAAAGTTATGACCAGAGAATGACTTCATCTTTCTCATGTTTTAAAAGGATTGTTCTTGCTGCTCTGTTAAGAACATACTGTAGGGTGTAAGAGTGGAAGCAGAGAGACTACTTAAGAAGGAGACTACTGCAATAATCTAAGTGAGAGATGCAAGTGCATTGGAACAGGCTTGGGAGTGGGTAGTGGTGCAGGTAAGAAGTGGATTCAGCATATAATTTGAAAGTAGAAACTACAGGATTTGCTGGTGAATTGGATGTAGGATGTGAGAAAAAGAAAGAAATAAAAATATTACATCCAAAATTTTTGGCTTGAACAATTGGAAGAACATAATACTGAATTAGGTAAAATGCATGATTGAAAGTTTCCAGGTGTTGAGGAATATGTCTTTGGGCTTGATGAGCTTCAACACATGGCTGTTGCTGCTCCTTGGTTCATAGTTGAAGACTTGGTGAAAATATTTACTTTTCTTCTTCTTGCCACTTGCCACCACATATATATCTGTGGTGCCTGGTAATTCATGGAAGATGAGGATTAGCCAGTGCTTAAATAAGGTATACCAGTGACAGAACATGAATTTAAATATTATGAGTACAACTCAAATCAATCAAGGCAGGATGATTTAGAATGCCTGTCATTTTGTAATTAGGTTTTATATCATTATGTGAAAAACTTTATGCGACTGCTTAACTGGACCCATTATTTGGTTTCTCTTTTTGTCTTTAACTGCTGTATTCCTGCCTAGCTGTACCTCCAAGGCTAATCTAGGTTATCAAAGCTTTTCTTTCCTTAAAATACAACTTTCAAACCAATAGAAAAAGTTGACAGCTTTCTTTTAAAACACTACTGCATGTCACCTTTCAACATATCCAGTAAAATGTTATTTTTACAATACTGGCTAGGATGAATGATAGTATCCATTTTACTTGGAAGGACTTTAGCTGTTTTCTCTGAGTGATGTTTTTGGGTTTCTCTAGGGCATACTTTGAGTGAGTATTCTGGAAATTGTTATTTCAGTTTACACAACAGTTTACTAGTTTTTGTATGCTTATTTATATCAGTTAATTTGACAAGAAAATCTGTGTTGAAAAAATGTGTTCATTTGTCTCATGAGTACTAGAATGTATTATGGGACTTTGAAGAAATATGAGTATGGGTTCAGGGGAATAAGAGACAAAACTCAGAAATAATTAGATGGAACAAAGTTAAACATACAGTTATATATCAAGACCATAAAAATCTATAAGTAACTGTAGTGTTAGAATAGATTTTTAGGTCAGTCCTGAAGACCATTGGGATTAGCAGGATAGAAACACAAGTAAAAGTTTCAATAATTAATGAAATAAGATCAAAATAGGTACTTTAAAAGAATGCTGTCAGGAATCATAATCTTGAATATAAAATTAGTTGTTGTGGTCCAGCAGCAGTGGGAACAGCTAATTGTTGCTGAATGGTGTTATGTAGATTGATAGTGAGGAGTGGGGAAGGCACCGAGAACTTCCCTGGGTGCCGTAAGAGTAGTTAGAGATGCTTTTGTTTGACTTTGCGATGGCATCACCATAACCCACCAATGAATGATGGGTTACTACCAATGGGCAGAGCAGTTTCTGGAATGTACTGAATGCAGGTGGTTGTCTGAGTGCCATGCTTTGAGAAGCCCATTGTAGCTCAGAGGACTTGAGGAAGGCTGAACAGATCGTACAGTTGGCCCTAAAATATTGAGAGTCTCATATTCTAAAATCATGTACTTTCTTCTGTATGGTACACATCTTTAGGCTGAATGTTGCTTATTTATAACTACTTTTTCCCACTGAATGCTACTCTTTAGGGCTATTTAAAAACTCTAGAGTTGGCCTGAATCTTAATTTTCTAAAAACAAAACAAACCCCAAGATCAGGGAGAATTAAGCAGAACACCATAGTAGGTATGACATGTGCTTTGGAATTGGGGAGCGTTCTGGGAGAGGATTCTGGGTCTACCACTTAATTTCGTGTGCAATCCTGGGCAAATTGCTTAATTCCTCTGTGCTCCAGTTCTTTTATCACTGAAATGGAGTTTCTAATAGTGTCTACTTCATAGAGTTGTTGTGAAGAATAAATATAACAATGGATGATAATGGATATAAAGTGCATACATTATCTGGCTCAAAAAATAGTAGCTCATATTAACAGGTCATTTAGTTGGCCCACTAAGAAATATCTTTCCACTTCCAGAAAATAATAAAGAGGAAAAAAATCTCTGTGAAGTTTAGTGTGCACGGATAGGTAATATTTAATCTCAAAATTTGCTATTTTTAAATAAAAAAACTGCTTTTTAAAGTGCGGATTTATCTAGCGATTAGGATTTAAAATTTTTCATCTAAAAATATTCAAACTATTATAGACATTTAGATTTTTATAGGGAAAAATTTCATTTTCTTTAAGGAGGATAACTTCCATCTCTTAATAGTTTGTAGTATATACATTAAAATATTCTGGAATAAGCTATCATTCAAAGTGAAGCTTAAAACTAAAAATCAGCAACAAACATTTCATAGAAACTAGAAAAATTCAAGAACAACGCGTCCTTTGGTGGTGCAGGTCTCCAGGCATGACCAGTTATGGATGTGGAAAGGAAAGCCAGTGTGGAAATGATTAGATGACTAGCCAAGGCACAGGTATAGTTTTCTTTTTCACCATCTAGAATTAATGCAGGTTTTTAGTTGCTTTCCTGGCTGGCTTCGGCTATAAGGCAGCAGGTTTGTTTTCTGATAACAATCCAGCTTTTTATGCTCTCTCAGATTTAACCTTACATTGATTATGTTGCCCCTTCACTTTTGTGGTCAGCTGATAACAAAAGAAAGGAGCGCAAAGAATTCAGTTAGAAATTCACATCCAAAACAGCAGACTTTTCTTTGAATTCTACTATTAGTTTGTCTTCTCTTATGATACGTATACTCTGTAGTGGCATTTTGGTTTGCATATAAAATTTCCCCTACTACTGAAGTGTAGGTATTGGAGAGCTTTCCACCTACCACTAGTATTTCTTTTCTCACACCTGTAACAACCGATTATCAGCCCCTGCTCCAAAACTTTCAGTCATCAGCGGTTTTACTTCATAACATATTTTTGGATAGATAGGTTCCCCCAACACCAATTTTACTGAGCTGAAATTATTAATATTTTATTGGGAGAAATCACATAACATTTTAGTTCAAAAAGAATACCTTTTATTTTGGCTCATTACATTTCTTCATGGATATTTCCCTTAGTTTTCCCTAGTTAGAATCCGCCTCCACAATTCTTATTAGCCTGCAACTCAAACACATTATTTTTTTCAAACTGGTTCCTTCTATATGAGCTGTCTGAATCACTAAAGCAAGAATCAATCAGTCAGCAATATTTATCAAGCACACACTAGGTGCAGAAAACTGTACAAAGAGCTCTAAAAGTCTGCAATATTGATTGTACCTGTCAGCCAGGGTCAGATCGTCTTGTAAAACAATGCTGACATTTGCCTTGTGCTGTAAAAGGAAGAAGAAATATAAAGGTATGACTTGGGTATTGTAAGCCCAGACATGTAAAGGCCCTTATCACAAGAAGGAGGTCTCCTTAATGTAAGTTTTTGGTTAGCAGGATGTGGGATCTGGACTGCAGTGAGAGAAAGAGACATTGCAAAACTTCTCTGCCTAGGAAATAAACAGTAATTTTGGGGTGGTGGGGGAGGTTTGGGGTGAGTAATTAAGGGAGGAGATATGAGGTGAGGAAAGGGTATAGGCAGGTAGGGACCTACAATCTGATAGGAGTCTAGAGCCTGGGAAGACACAACTGTTGAAGATGCCTCTGAGGCAAAAATGGCAGAAGGGAGGGCTAATCCTTAACTGTAACTTGTCGGCAATGCTGAGCAGTGATGTGAGCCTCAGGTCCTCTCTCCAAATTTCAGTGGAGTCTCCTGTAAGAACAGCTTTGAGTCTTTGGTTGCTGAATGACAAAAGAAGAGGCCAGATGGAGTGGGAAAAGGGAGATAAGTATAATAAAATGAACACATGAACCTACCTCACCTAAGGGAGTAGTATTACTAATAATGTCGAGGCTGCCTTTGCAACATTGTACCCAAGCAAGGAGCAGATTCTCCTAAATTTAGGAGCCTAGTTTATTTTAATCACCTTATTCCTGAGCTTTTGTTTGGTCTTTGCAGGCTTCTTCTAGGACAGTGAGGAGTAGGAAGCCATTGGAGCATGTGGTGATGGTGGCAGCAGCAGGAACAACAGGGTGTGGAGTCATACTTAGGCACAGGTGAGAAAGATTCCTAATTTCTATAGATCCTGGCTGACTGAGAATCACTTGTCTTTAGCCTGGTCCAGCAGTGCAAAGTTAGGGGCTGTTGATCTTACTGAGGTGGCATGTTTCACATCTGTCCCTCTGATTCTGAATATGCATACGCAATTACTAATCGTGATGTCGGAAAGGACAAGGCTTTGCACAACTACTGATGTACCTGCTTATGTCCGTTGCCTAGACTCATCTCCTTCGTGAGTTTTTAGATAGTCAGATTGTGGTCTTAAACCTCAAATATCTCACTCTTCAAAGGCAAAGACTTACATTTTAGGGCTTGTTAAGAGTCTTCAGCTTAGCAATATGAATATAATACCCAGAAAGTGACTGTATGTGCCAGGTTCTTGCCAGGAAAGAGGTGGCACACTCAAACTGGGTAACTGGGTGAGTTTTAAAAAATGACAATTTATGAAGGCATAGGTAGGGTTTAGTGAAAGCTGTAAGACACAATGCAGTGCCCTAGGGCTAGTATCAGGTAGGAACTAGCGGACAAACAAAAGATATCAAGCTACTGCCACGTTGTTTTTCTGTATTTTGAGGGATTTAAGTGTTATTCAAATATAGGCTATCTTATATCAGGTATCCGGAGGCTACTCATTTCAGCCCTGCTGAATACCATTTCCTCCAAGAAGGCTTTCTCATAAGCCCAGACAGAGGAGCTTTGTTACCCTTTGAACATCTACAGCAACTGTATTTCTCATACTTATTGAACACAGCAAGATACTGCTTTGAATTCAATGTACAGAAAAACCTCTCTATTAATTATTAATTTTTTGGCTCCTAAGGCCAAATTGGTGTCTGGCTTATTTTTTGCATTCTCCCAAATGCCTAGCACAATGCCTTGTACCCTTTTTTTCCACTAAAAGTTAGTTGTTGTTTTTTGTTTTTTTGAAGTTGCCAGCCACAGGGTAGCAGGGAGAAGATTGATGCCTACGCAAATATAACAGATCCTTGCCTTGTGTTTTCACTCTTGCTAAGATAATCCAGTCTCTGCCTGGATGCTACTGACAGCATTTTTAGCAAGATTCATGACATTCTCCTTCTATGCAATCTCTAAGACATGGAGCAGCAAGAATTATAAACTTGAAATGTTACTGGGATGATTGTTCCCTTGTTGTGAAGTCTCTTGCTGTTTACCTACTTCCTGCTTTAGCAGTTTCTTTTAGACTATTCTCATCTGTTCCATTCTGAAGTCTAACTCCCTTTTCCTCATTACTTTTTATCCCAGGCTCCTTGCTCTAGGGTTAAGCAAAGTTGCTTGTTGCTGTCTCCTCAGTATGAACAGCCTAATTTGCCTCAGGTTTTTCACATGCATGTTGGTAAGGGCCAAATAAACAACCTATTAATATGAGCTACTATTTTTTCAGCCAGATAATGTGCCATCCACTTTATATCCATTATCATCCACTATCATATTTATTCTTCACAGCAACTCTATGAAGTAGACACTATTAGAAACTATTCTTTAGTGATATAAGAACTGGAGCACAGAGTAATTAAGCAATTTGCCCGGGATTGCACACCAAATTAAGTGGTAGACCCAGAATCCTCTCCCAGAACGTTGCCCAATTCCAAAGCAAATGTCATGCCTACTATGGTGTTCTGCTTAATTCTCCCTGATCTTGGGGTTTGTTTTGTTTTTAGAAAATTAAGATTCGAGTCAACTTTAGAGTTTTTAAATAACTCTAAAGAGTAGCATTCAGTGGGAAAAAGTAGTTATAAATAAGCAACATTCAGCCTAAAGATGTGTACCATACAGAAGAAAGTACATGATTTTAGAGTATGAGATTCTCAATATTTTAGGGTCAACTGTACAATCTGTTCAGCCTTCTGCAAGTCCTCTGAACTACAATGTGCTGGGATTACAGGCCCTTTCTTTTTTAAAAATTGAACTAATTTTTAGAAATTATTTTAAAAACTTTTGTTTTAAGCAATGGGGAAAGGATTCCCTATTTAATAAATGGTGCTGGGAAAACTGGCTAGCCATATGTAGAAAGCTGAAACTGGATCCCTTCCTTACACCTTGTACAAAAATTAATTCAAGATGGAATAAAGACTTAAATGTTAGCCCTAAAACCATAAAAACCCTAGAAGAAAACCTAGGCAATACCATTCAGGACATAGGCATGGAGGGCAAGGACTTCATGACTAAAACACCAAAAGCAATGGCAACAAAAGCCAAAATTGACAAATGGGATCTAATTAAACTAAAGAGCTTCTGCACAGCAAAAGAAACTACCATCAGAGTGAACAGGCAACTTACAGAATGGGAGAAAATTTTTGCAATCTACCCATCTAACAAAGGGCTAATATCTACAATCTGCAAAGAACTTAAACAAATTTATAAGAAAAAAACAAATAACCCCATCAAAAAGTGGGCAAAGGATATGAACAGACACTTCTCGAAAGAAGACATTTACGCAGCCAACAGACACAGCAAAAAATGCTCATCATCACTGGCCATCAGAGAAATGCAAATCAAAACCACAATGAGATACCATCTCACACCAGTTAGAATGGCGACCATTAAAAAGCCAGGAAACAACAGATGCTGGAGAGGATGTGGAGAAATAGGAATGCTTTTACACTGTTGGTGGGACTGTAAACTAGTTCAACCATTGTAGAAGACAGTGTGGTGATTCCTCAAGGATCTAGAACTAGAAATACCATTTGACCCAGCCATCCCATTACTGGGTATATACCCAAAGGATTATAAACCATGCTACTATAAAGACACATGCAAATGTATGTTTATTGTGGCACTACTCACAATAGCAAAAACTTGGAACCAACCCAAATGTCCATCAATGATAGACTGGATTAAGAAAATGTGGCACATATAGACCATGGAATACTATGCAGCCATAAAAAAGGATGAGTTCATGTCCTTTGCAGGGACATGGATGCAGCTGGAGACCATCATTCTGAGCAAACTGTCACAAGGACAGAAAATAAACACCACATGTTTTCACTCATAGGTGGGAAATGAGCAATGAGAACACTTGGACACAGGGTGGGGAACATCACACTCTGGGGCCTGTCATGGGGTGGGGCACAGGGGGAGGGATAGCACTAGGAGAAATATCTAATGTAAATGATGAGTTAATGGATGTAGCAAACCAACATGGCACATGTATACCTATGTATCAAACCTGCACATTGTGCACATGTGCCCTAGAACTTGTAAGTATAATAAAAATAAAAAATAAAATAGGAAAAAGAAAAACCCAAAAACCAAAAAACAAAAAAAAACTTTTAAGTTCAGGGGTACATATGCAGGTTTGTTACATAGGTAAACATGTGCCATGGGGGTTTGTTGTACAGATTATTTTGTCACAGAGGTATTAAGCCTAGTACCCATTAGTTATTTTCCCTGATCCTCTCCCTCCTCCCACCCTCCACCCAGTGTGTGTTGTTCCCCTCTATGTGTCTACATATTCTCATCATTTAGCTCCCACTTATAAGTGAGACCATGAGCTATTTGGTTTTATGTTCCTGCATTAGTTTGCTAAGGTTAATGGCCTCCAACTCCATCTATGTCCCTGTAAAGGACATAATCTCATTCTTTTTTATGGCTGCATAGTATTCCATGGTGTATATGCACCACATTTTCTTTTTCTTTTTCTATTTTTTTTTTTGAGATGGAGTCTCACTCTGTCACCCAAGCTGGAGTGCAGTGGCACACAATCTCGTCTCACTGCAAGCTCCGCCTCCTGGGTTCACGCCATTCTCCTGCCTCAGCCTCCCAAGAAGCTGAGGCTACAGGTGCCTGCCACCATGCCTGGCTAATTTTTTGTATTTTTAGTAGAGATGGGGTTTCACCGTGTTAGCCAGGATGGTCTTGATCTCCTGACCTCGTGATCCACCCGCCTCAGCCTCCCAAAGTGCTGGGATTACAGGCGTGAGCCACCGTGCCCGGCCTCGCACCACATTTTCTTTATCCAGTCTATCACTGATGGGCATTTAGGTTGATTCCATGTCTTTGCTATTGTGAATAGTGCTGCAGTGTGTCTTTATAATAGAATGATTTATATTCCTCTGGGTATATGCCCAGTAATGGGATTGCTGGTCAAATGGTATTTCTGTCTTTAGATCTTTGAGGAATCGCCACACTGTCTTGCACAATAGTTGAACTAATTTACACTCTTACCAACAGTGTATAAGTGTTCCTTTTTCTCTACAACCTTGCTGGCATCTGTTATTTTTTTGTTTTAATAATAGCTATTCTGACTGCCATGAGATGGTATCTCATTGTGGTTTTGATTTGCATTTCTCTGATGATCAGTGATGTTGAGCTTTTTTCCATAGGATTATTGGCTGCATGTATGTCCTCTTTTGAGAAGTATATGTTCATGTCCTTTGCCCCTTTATCGGGTTGATTTTTTTTTTCTTGTAAATTTATTTAAGTTCCTTATAGATGTTGGATATTAGACCTTTGTCAGATGCATAGTTTGCAAAATTTTTTTCCCATTCTGTAGGTTGTCTGTTTATTCTGTTGATAGTGTCTTCTGCTGTGCAGAAGCTCTTTAGTTTAATTAGATCCCATTTGTCAATTTTTGCTTTCATTGCAATAACTTTTTGTGTCTTCATCATGAAATCTTTGCATGTGCCTATGTCCTTAATGGTATTGCCTAGGTTGTCCTCCAGGGTTTTTATAGTTTTTGGGTTTTACATTTAATTGTTTAATCCACTTGAGTTAATTTTTGTATACAGTATAAAGAAGGGGTCCAGTTCCAATCTTCTGCATATTGCTAGCCAGTGATCACAGCACCATTTATTAAATAGGGAATCCTTTCCCCATTGCTTGTTTTTGTCAAGTTTGTCAAAGATCAGATAGTTGTAGGTGTGTGGTCTTATTTCTGGGTTCTCTATTCTGTTCCATTGGTTTATGTGTCTGTTTTTGTACCAATACCATGCTGTTTTGGTCACTGTAGCCCTATAGTGGAGTTTGAAGTCGGGTAGTGTGATGCCTCCAGCTTTGTTATTTTTGCTTATGATTGCCGTGGCCATTGAGGCTCTTTTTTGGTTCCATATGAATTTTAAAATAGTTTTCTCTAGTTCGTTGAAGAATGTCATTGGTAGTTTTGTAGGAATTGCATTGAATCTGTAAATTGATTTGGGCAATAGGGCCATTTTCACGATTCTTCCTATCCATGAGCATGCAATGTTTTTCTATTTGTTTGTGTCCTCTCTCATTTCTTTGAGCAGTGGTTTGTAGTTCTCCTTGTAAAGATCTTTCACTTCCCTTGTTTAGATATGATCCTAGGTATTTTATTCTTTTGTGGCAATTGTGAATGGGAGTTCATACATAATTTGGCTCTCGGCTTGACTGTTGTTGGTGTATAGGAATACTAGCAACTTTTGCCCACTGATTTTGTATCCTGAGACTTTGCTGAAGTTGCTTATCAGCTTAAGAAGCTTTCGAGCTGAGACAATGGGGTTTTCTACATATAGGGTCATGTCATCTGCAAACAGGGATAGTTTGACTTCCTTTCTTCTTATTTGAATGTCCTTTATTTCTTTCTCTTGCCCGATTGCCCTGGCAAGAACTTGCAATATTGTGTTGAACAGGAGTGGTGAGAGATGGCATCCTTATCTTGTGCTGGTTTTCAAGGGGAATACTTCCAGCTTTTGCCCATTCAGTATGTTGGTGGCTGTGAGTTTGTCATAGATGGCTCTTATTATTTTGATGTACGTTCCTTCAATACCTAGTTTATCGAGCATTTTTAACATGAAGGGATGTTGAATTTTCTTGGAAGCCTTTTCTGCATCTATTGAGATCATCATGTGGTTTTTGTCTTTAGTTGGCTGTTATGTGATGAAACACATTTATTGATTTGTGTATATTGAACCAATCTTGCATCCTGGGGATGAAGCCTACTTGATCATGGTGGACAAGATTTTTGATGTGCAGCTCTTTCTTTTTACCTCCCTGGGTTATTAGGAAGTTGATGTTGCCCTGAGGTTGTGGGCGCAGATCTCAGCAGAACTGGAAAAAAAACTGCATAAAGCTTGTTTCTCAATTTGGCATTGTGGTATTTTGGGGTCTACAGATAGTGTTCAAGGTTTTCCTTAAAAAACGTTTGCCTTTCTAACTTGGGTTTATTAGTACAGGCAATTACATATTGGATCTTGAATTTTCTCTCAAACATCTGAATGATTTCTCCAAGTTCTATTCATCTGCACTTTTTAAGGCATAGATTAAATTTTTTTCATGCAAAATATTGGTGAAAACATTAACATAACAATTTCTTATGATTAAATTTGATACATTAAGCAACACTCTCATTTCAGGTAGGCATTAATTCACTCAGTTGTAAATTATCCAGATCATATTTCTCTAATTAATAACTACATCATTAAAAACCTCAAATGCTTTGCTACAACCCAAATATAATCTTTATGTCAACCTGGCTATCAGAAAACAATATTAGGGCCGGACGTGGTGGCTCATGCTTGTAATCTCAGCACTTTGGGAGACTGAGACAGGTGGCTCATCTGAGGTCGGGAGTTCGAGACCAGCCTGGCCAACATGGTGAAACCCCATCTCTGCTAAAAATGCAAAAATTAGCTGGGCACGGTGGCCCATGCCTGTAATCCCAGCTACTCAGGAGGCTGAGGCAGGAAAATGACTTGAACTCAGGAGGCGGAGGTTGCAGTGAGCCAAGATTATGCCACTGCACTTCAGCCTGGGTGACACAGCGAGACTCCGTCTCAAGAAAGAGAAAATGATATTAGGTTTTTGCGTAATTTATTATTTATAATGCAAGGTTGGCTGCTAGTGATTAGTACTTATAAATGTTCATACACTCTGTTAATGATTTGTTCAAAATTTTTGCCAGTGATTGAAATATGATTTGAAAGTCTGTCGTTTCTAGAATATATATTTGAAAAATGAAACATGTGTCTGCTAATCTTCAGTCTTCTGCCAACTCCTTTATTCACTACAATGTCTTAAATACTGATATTTGTCCTGCATTATACTTAAAAATTCTTTTAGTATTAGCAATAAAATTTGTCATGGTCCCTAGTAGTGGGCTTCTTGCTTCTTCATTTTGTTCTGACTATATTGTTTATTACCCTTTCCCCAGAAACAAACAAATTAACGAACAAACAAATAAAAAACACAATAAACCAAGCCAAAATTAAAACCAAAAACCAAAACCTGACTAAAATAACCTCTTTTAATTGGAAGGTCTGGTCTCGGGTGCTGAAAGCCCAGAGAAGAGGACTGCTTCTAACCTGCCTTCTGAGGTTTCCATGGTGTTCAGCTATTCTTGTAGAGTTTACTTTGCTTTTTAAGTATTTTTGCAGCTTTTAAATGTACTTAGATAACTTTTCATTATACTACCACATTTTTTTATGGGTTAGGAATGAAACAATAATTGCCAGAAGTGCCCAGAACTGTAGAGATAATAGCAAGAATTCACAGACAGGTGTTCTCCTGAGTCTGTTTGCCCAATATCAGTTTGATTTGATAATCTCACCACAGAATCTCTTACTCATCACGGTATTAGCTACTTCTTTTAAAACTTTACCCCTCAGCATTTGACTCTGTTGTTCTCCTCTCTGTTCAACACAACAAAATTCCAAGTCTTATTTATAAAGACTCTTCACTAGAACACCTAAGGTATTTAGCACATGGGAAAAATGTGTGCATATAAAGTTTTTATTATGCTCTTTCATTTGTGTTGCTGTGGTGTATGTCTGTTCTAAGTATGGATCTTTGATCTGATTAGTTGATTTTTGTGAGTAATTCCTTGATATTTTAAGCCAGTAGAGGTGTGCTTTAATTCAAGATACTAAAACACAGTTGCTAAACAGAACTTGGTACTCCTTAAGGATTCTGCCCTGTGATATATACAATTGTTATAAGGTACATTTTTCTTATCCAACTAAAGACAATTTAATAATGTTTTAACTATGAGAAAATCTTTTAGGTGAAGAATGGCGTATATTTATTGTTCACTTTTTGCTGAAGAAAGACAAAACAAACTGATATTGAACTGCACATAAAGGATTGAAATAAATTTTGAGAAAAATTTCTTAATAATGAGAATAAAATATTAGAAGAGAATTCTGTCTCCTTTTTGGGAAGTGAGGTGGGAAGAAAGAAGGTAGAAATGAGGCCACTGAGAGGTCATATTTGGGGTAGAAAATTATATTCTATGATTTTCAGATGGGCTTTCATAAGATGGTAGATTAAAGAAAATTTAAATTAGAGTCTCTCTTGGCTAGGTGTGGTGGCTCACGCCTGTAATCCTAGCACTTTGGGAGGCCGAGGTGGGCAGATCATAAGGTCAGGAGATCGAGACCATCCTGCCTAATACAGTGAAACCCCTTCTCTACTAAAAATACAAAAATTAGCCAGGTGTGGTGGCGCACACCTGTAGTCCCAGCTACTCAGGAGGCTGAGGCAGGAGAATCACTTGAACCTGGGAAGTGGAGGTTGCAGTGAGCTGAGATCGTGCCGCTGCATTCCAGTCTGGCATACAGAGGGAGACTCCGTCTCAAAAAACAAAACAAAAAAACAAAACAATTAGAGTCTCTGTGGGAATTCAAGGAGGATATTAGAGGGTGATTGTATAGCAAACAGTATTTTAAGATCTTGGTTAATATTACGGTTTTATGATTAGCTGTTTTTTAACGATTCAGTTGCAAGTTTACTTTACATACATCACATTTTCTATAATTAAACCAAACAACACACATGTATTGAACATGATCATATAGAGGGCTCTTCTAAGTTGGCTGCAATTTGTATTTTCCTAAGGGCAGGCATTAGTGCTTAGGGGTAGAAATGCTTACTCTGAATACTCAGGTTGGGTTTAGATGATTCATGAAACTTCTTCTACCCACCCAAACTCTCAACTTCCTATGGTTTCATTATTTTGTGGAAGTTTAAGGGTACTATGTGGGGGTGACTCTCCATGTATAGTGTATTTGGCAGTCTCACATGAGGCCAGTGATGCATGTTGATCATGTATTATCTGAAATTCTCCAGGTCACACAGTAACTACTAGGACCACCCTTAAATCCAGGTGAAAGAAGCCTCTTCTTTGGGTATTGTTATGAGCTGAATTGTGTCCTCCCTAAAGTTATATTGAAGTTCCAGCTCCCAGTACCTTAGAGACATGTTATGACTTTTGACTTTAAGGCCAGGAATGGGGGCAGGAAGTAATCCAGAATTTACACCTGGGAAAGGAAGCATTGTTTACATATGCAGATCTCTGGGGTCAGATAACCTTTGGTGAATCATAACTTTAGCATTTTTGGACTGTAGCTGCATCAGTCCAGGTACTCTAGGTAGCAGATGCTAAGACAAAGTTAAAAGTGTAAGAAATTTATTGGAAGTATACCTAGGGAAAGAAAAAAGGCAGGGCTAGCAGGATCAAGCAGGGAAATCCTTCAGGAAATGCCGCAGTTCAGAGTTTCAATTTCTTCTTGTTTTAAACTTGAGAGGTTGTATGTTTTCAGGAACTTATCCGTTTCTTCTAGGTTTTCTATTCTGTGTACATAGAGGTGTTTGGATTATTCTCTGTGGGTTTTTCTATTTCTTGTGGTCAGTGGTAATGTCCCCTTTTTCATTTCTGATTGTGTTTATTTGGATTTTCTCTCCTTTTTTTTCTTTATTATTATACCTAATGGTGTTAATCTTATTTATCCTTAGAAAGAACCACGTCCTACATTAGATCTTTTGTATGTTTTTTTTTTTTTTGCATCTCTACTTCCTTTAGTTCAGTTCTGATTTTGGTTATTTCTTGTCTTCTGCTAGCTGTGAAGTCGGTTTTTCTTGTTTCTCTAGTTCCTTTAGGTGTGCTACTAGGTTGTTAATTTGATATCTTTCTAACTTTTTGATGTGGACATATAGTGTTATAAATTCCTTCTTAATACTGCTTTAGATGTATCCCAGAGATTCTGGTATGTGGTATCTTTGTTATTAGTTTCAAAAAATTTCTTGATTTCTGCCTTAATTTCACTGTTTACCCAAAAGTTGTTCAGGAGCAGGTTCTTTACTTTCCACATAACTGTATAGTTTTAAATGATTTTAAAGTATTTACATTTTTATTGCACTGTGGTCTAAGAGTGTGTTTGGTATAATTTCAATTTTTTTAAAAGTTTGCTGAGGATTGTTTTATGGCCAATTGTGTGGTCAATTTTAGAGTATGTACCATGTGCAAATGAGAATGATGTGTATTCTGTTGCTTTTGGCTGGAGTGTTCTGTAGATGTCTTTAGGCCCATTTGGTTGTGTTGAGTTAGTTCCTGCATATCATATCTTTGTTAGTTTTCTGCCTCAGTGATCTGTCTACTACAGTCAGTGGGGTGTTGAAGTCTCTCACTACTATTATGTGGTTATCTAGGTGTCTTCATAGTTCTTTAAGAACTTGGTTTTTGGATCTGGGTGCCCCAGTCTTGAATGCATATGCATTTAGGATGGTTGATCTTCTTGTTGAATTGAATCCTTTACCATTATGTAATGGCCTTCTTTATCTTTTTTGATTGTTGTTGGTATTCTTTTCTTTAAGAATGCTGAATATAGGCCCTGAATCTCTTCTGCCTTGTAGGTTTCCTGCTGAAAGGCTCACGTTAACCTGATGAGGTTCCTTTTGTAGGTGACCTGCCCCTTCTCTCTAGTTGCCTTTACTATGTTTTCTTGCACATTGACCTTGGAGAATCTGAAGACTATGTGTCTTGGGGATAGTTATCTTGTATAGGATCTTGTAGGAGTTTTCCGCATCTCCTGAATTTGAATGTTGGCCTCTCTAGCAAGGCTGGGGAAACTTTTGTGAACATTATCCACAAATATGTCTTCCAAGTTGCTTGTTTTCTCTCCCTGTATTTCAAGGATACCAATGAATCATAGATTTGGTCTCTTTACATAATTTCATATTTCTCGGAGGTTTTGTTCATTCTGTTTTATACTTTTTTCTTTATTTCTTTCTCACTGAATTAGTTTGGATAACCAGTCTTGAGCTTTGAGATTCTTTCCTTAGCTTGGTCTATTCTGCTGTGGTCTACTTGTGATTGCATTATGAAATTCTTGTAGTATGTTTTTTAGCTGTATCAGATCAGTTTTGTTCCTTCTTTTAATGGCCATTTATTGTTTCAGCTTCTGCATCATTTCATTGTAATACTTAGATTCCTCGGACTTCAACTTTCCCTGGAATCTTGATGGTCTTCATTCCTATTCAAAAAATTGTGAATTGTATGTCTGTCATCTTAGCTATTTCAGCCTTACTAAGATACTCTGGCTTTTTGAGTTGCCAGAGTTCTTGAGCTGGTTCTTTCTCACTATGTGGGCTAATGTTCCTTTAACTGTGATGTAATTTGAGTACACTTTTATTTGATTTCTTTTCTGGATGTTTTCAGAGGGCCAAGGCTTTGTGTAGGGTCTTTATTTGTAGCTGAATTCTTGTCCTTGGTTTCACAGGAGGGCATATTAGCAAAGTATTTTTGGTGTTGAATTTTGGGCTTTGATCCAGTAGATGGTGTTTAAGCATAATGGCCAATAGCTAGGCTCTTGCTTGGCCACGTGGCTTCTCTGTGTTTCCTCATGATTGCGGCTGTGCTCCCACTCAGTGCTCTGAAGTTGTGGGCTCCTCTCCTCCTTCAGTGCTGGCTGTAGATCTTGGCTTGGTATACCACAGCCCTGGAGTGAGCTCAGGCTTTATGTTCCTTCCCCAACTTGGAGGCAGCAGGGCAAGGGGCCTTGGAAGTGGCTGTGGCAGAGGCAGAGGGGCTTTCATTTGTTTCTTGGGGCTCCACTCAAAAGAAAAGCAGAGCCGCTGCCAATTGGTGTGACTGGCCTGGGGTGGGGCAGCTGTGTTGTGAGCCCAAGCTGTGGGGCCCTGCCTGGTGATGAATTGGGGGTGGGGAGCTCACAAGGGAGATAGAGTGGTCTCTTTTCCTTAGGGAGACTGCAGCTTGCTGGAGTTGTGGGTAAAGCCTTCAGGATCTTTGTTCCTTCCCCATTCTAAGGGCAGTAAGGGCAGTACCACTGCAGTGGCAGGTGCAGAGGGACTTTCAGTTGCCTCTGGGAGCTCTATCTCAGAGAAATGCAGAGCCACTGTTAATGGAAATGTTCAGCCAGGGGGTGGAGTGGCTGCACTGCTGGCTTGAGCTGGGGGGCCCTGATTGGCGAAGAGTGGGGGGGCGGGGTGGAATGATCACAGAGAGGAGAGACTGGGCTCCTTTCCATATGACAACAGTGAAGTGGCCTCATTGTTTGGGGTGACACCCAGAGCTTTTGGTCTCATGGCCAAGGAAATCAAGGATGTGACACACCAAGGATGAGGTTGAGAATAGAAATTTAATAGGAAAAAGAAAGAGACCAGCTCTCTGCTACAGAGAGGGATCCCAGAAAAAGGGTTGCTGTACTGCAGTGAAATGCAGGGGTTTTTATAGACGAGCTAGTGGGGAGGTGGTATCTGATCAGCATAGGGCATGAAAAACCAGTTAGGACCAGGTGTGCTATCTACTTAGGGTACATATCTCTGGTAGCCCCCCACCCCAATGTTTTATTATGCAGGCGGTTCCTCAGCTTGAGCTATTCCATGTTGCTTATTTCTTTCTTACTGTGCATCTGCTAAAAAGGGGAGGTGGAACCCCCATGGTGGACGTGCCTGGTCCTTTGTAGCCCTTTCTATCTGTGCAACGGCCAGCATCCCCTCATGCAAGCTTCCAGCTTCCTTATCTATGTTTGCAGCCCAATCTTCCAGTTGCTGTTTGTTAGAAAAGAAGTGATTTCTTGGGCTGCTTTTTGTGAGAAGCGGAGTTCTGTCTGGGACTATTTGCCCTCACTATCTGTCTAAATCATTTTTATCTACTCCTGTATCAACATTGGTGTGCTGGAATTGCAAGTAAAGTTCCTAGGCTCTTAGTCGGGTGGCAGCAAGGTCAGAATCACTTCAGTGGCAGTGACAGAGCGGCTGTTGTTTGCCTCTGGAAGCTCCACCCCAGAGAAACAGAGCTGCTGCCAGTGGGAATGTTCAGCTGGGGGTGGGGCAGCTGCTCTGCAGTCATGAGCTTGGGGCCCTGCCTGGTAAAGAGTCCGGGGTGGCGGTTCACAGGGAAGAAAGTCTGGGCTTCTTTCTGCATGATGGCTGCCATGTGCTGGGGTGCCAGCATAGCGACCACACCCTTTCTTCCTTTCCCAGACCGAGAGCAGCAAGGGCAGTACCACTGAAGCTGCAATGGCAGAGGGACTTTGGGTTGTCTCTGGAGTTTCCTCCCTGGAGAAATGCAAAGCTGCCACTGACTGAAGTATTCAGGCTAGGGCAGAGTGGTTGTGCTGGGGGCCCAGGTGGAGAGGCCCTCCACGGTGAGGAGCAGCTGAGGCACGGACCTGCATCGAAACAGACTGGCCGCTTTTCTGTAAGGCAACGGAACTATGCTGAGGGTCCATGTTAGATTCTAATCACTGCTTTTCCTCTGGAGTCCGAGGGTAACAGGAGAGAGGACTGTGTAGCAGCAAACATGAGAGCCTGTCTGCTGCCTCTGGTAGCGGTGTCTCAGGGAAGTGCAGAGCTGTTCCCCGATGGAGAGCTCAGGAGTGGTTGGGGTGGCTGCATTACGGTCCCAGGCCAGTGGGCCGTGTCCAGAGAGGTGCAGTAGAGGTGAGGCCTGCTGTTCATCCACTGCTCAGTCCACGGATTCGGCCCCTAACCTGGGGGCATGCTAGGGATCCTGGCCTCCGATGTTGCAGGAGCTGCAGCTGCTGGTGCTGGGATGCCCAGGGATCAAAGAGTCCCGGTACTTCTCATGTGCCTGAACTGTGACTGTGCCCAGACTCCACATGGCTGTCTTTTTCAGTCTGGAGGCCCCGGCTGGGGGAGAGTCATGGGGGAATCTCTTGATTTCAGGGTTGCAAAGTTCCGTGGCAGAAATGTGGGTCCCTAGGAACTCTCACTAGCTCACTGTTTCTTCGCAGTGGGAGTCTCCCATGGCTCTGCGCCACTCCTGGGTGGGTGGCTGTCGTGTCTCACTCTTCTCTGTTCTACATAGGTCGTGTTGCTTCCTTGATGATTCCCAGTGCGTCCTCCTGGAAGATCCAGTTGAAGAGCTAGTATTTACTCAACACTCCTCTCTGTGAGAGCGGCCCACACTAGTTGCTCCTAGTCATTTATCTTGGCCGGAATCTTCTCTGTTCTCTGGTTATCTCCATGTCTGCCCCCTGCCAACACTGACACATAAAAAAAAAAAAAAAAAAAAAAAAAAAAAAAAAAAAAAAGATGCCTTGGAACAGTTCCAGAGGATGAAGTTTTTTTCTCACTATTTATGGGAAACGGGGAGCTTCGCAGCCAAGCTCCTCTTCAGCAGCAGCACAGACCCCTGCCTCTTGCCTCATTTCTCACTTCCACCCTGGAAGTTGCAGAACACGCATGTGCGCTGCACAGGCCTGTGAAGGTGGGATCAGCACGTCCTGCCAGGCACCATCTCCAGCGCAGGATACTGGAGCTCCCTGTTGAGCAGTGCAGGTTATATAGAATAGGTTAGGAGTTAGGGCATAGGGCTTGGGTTAGGTGTTAGAATCTACATGGCTGATTCTTGCTTACACTGTTGAATTTACTTTTGAGGACTAACCTGAAAAATTGTTTCTCAGATTCCCTTGAATCACAACTTTACAGATATTTTTTGACATTTTGGCAGTAACAGTTTTTATAGTGAAGGTAATATAAAGATCAGGATGAAATAATACAGTCACCAATAAAAATATGAAAATTGTGAGCTTGAGAAACCTGACTCTGGGGATTGAGAACATGCTTTGAAAATAAGACCAGCTATTATACATTTAGATGTTAAAACTGAATGAGATACAGAAATCAATTTGAATTTTTGGGTGTCAAGTTGATATACTTCAGGTGTCTAATTGTTTTCTAATTGACTATAAGATGATTTTATTTTTCAGAGAAAAATACTGTTGAGAAAACAGAGAAAGATTTTCTTTTGCTGCTATTTTTTGCTATTAGTTTAGAGGAGCTGAAGGTGGCAGAGTGATAAAAAAGTGCCTCAGGATTCACAGAAAACTTAATAGATATTTGACTCATAAACCCGCAGTGTGGTAAACCTATTCCCAGGTCAGAATACAACAGTCTTTGAGCTAACTTTCTAGTATGTATTACACAAAGCTATTTCTTTTCTTATGCTCTTTCTAGCTGGGAGAGTGCACACAGTAAGAATTACAGTTCCCACTTTACAGGGAATTGGGGCTGTAACCACCTTCTGATAGTTGCTTCTAATTATTTTAGTATGAAAATGAGTTTTTCAAAACATATCATTAAAAAAATATTACATGTTGTAAAAAGTCAACCTATACATAAATTTAAAGTGTTCATTCATTTACTTAGCAATTATTTGTTGAGTGCCTATTGTATCTCAGGCACTGTTCTGGTCCTGTGAATACATCAGAAAATATATCCAACAAAAATTCTTATCTTTGTGAAGCTTACATTGTAATGGGAGAAGACAGATAATAATAAAATAGTAATTAAATTATGTAAGATGTTTGGAGTGATAAATCCAATGGGGAAAAATAGAGCAAGCTAAGAGGGACTGGGAATACAAAGGCAGTTGGGGAGATTACAACTTAAATGAGGTGGTCAGATATTACCCCATCTATAAAGTGATATTTCAGCAAAACTTTAAAGGAAATGGGAAGATGAGTTATGAGGCTATCAGGGAAAAGAGAATAGATAACAGCCAGTGCAAAATACCTGAGGTGGCAGATGATGGTGTAGCAGGAACCATGAGGAGGTCAATATGGCTCAAGAGGGCTGAATGGGAGAAGTAGTAGAAAGTAAACTAGAGGAGTGAAATCAGGGATGAGAAAGGAAGTTGGTGGACAAACTTGGGGGAGTTTGTTATGAAGTCTAAGACTTTTTACTTGGAGAGAAATTTGGAGTCATTGGAGGGTTTGAGCAGGTAAGTGACTTGTTCTGACATCTTTTTAAAGGAGTATTCTGGTTGTTTATGTTAAGAATAGAGTGTACAGGGCATGTGTGGAAGCAGAATGAATAGCAAGAAGGCTACTGTTAAAGTCCAGGAGAAAGATGCTGGCAGCCAGGATCAGGGGGTAACAATGAAGGTGGTGTGGAGTTTCTGGGTTTTGAACATGGCAGTGTTTTGAAATGACAGCCAACAAGATTTCTGGATAGGTTATATGTGGGGTTTGAGAGTGAGGAGTCAAGTATGACTCTAATCTCTTTGGCCTGAGCAGCTGGAAGGATGGAGCTGACATTGACTGAAATTGGGATGATTCAAGTCAAATAGGTTTTAGGGGAAAGATCAAGAGTTTCAGCTTGAGATGCCAGTTCATCATCCACATAGACTAAGTGAGTATTGGTTGAAAGTAGTCCCAGGCCAGAGATAGAAAGTTGGCATTTGTTTAAAGCCATGATACTGGGTAAGCACATCTAGAGAATAAGTGTACATTGAGAAGAGAGTAGGACCAGTGACTGAGCTCTAGGAATTACACTCTTTTTTTTGTTGTTGTTGAGAAACTTCTCCAATTTTATTTTATTTTATTTTAATTAATTAATTAATTTATTATACTTCAAGTATTAGGGTACATGTGCACAACGTGCAGGTTTCTTACATATGTATACATGTGCCATGTTGGTGTGCTGCCCCCATTAACTCATCATTTAACATTAAGTATATCTCCTAATGCTATCCCTCCCCACTTCCCCCAACCCACAACAGGCCCCGGTCTGTGATGTTCCCCTTCCTGTGACCATGTGTTCTCGTTGTTCAATTTCCACCTATGAGTGAGAACATGCAGTGTTTGTTTTTTTGTCCTTGCCATAGTTTGCTGAGAATGATGGTTTCCAGCTTCATCCATGTCCCTACAAAGGACATGAACTCACCCTTTTTTATGGCTGCATAGTATTCCATGGTGTATATGTGCCACATTTTCTTAATCCAGTCTATCATTGTTGGACATTTGGGTTGGTTCCAAGTCTTTGCTATTGTGAATAGTACTGCAATAAACATATGTATGCATGTGTGTTTATAGCAGCATGGTTTATAATCCTTTGGGTATATACCCAGTAATGGGATGGCTGGGTCAAATGGTATTTCTAGTTCTAGATCCCTGAGGAATCGCCACACTGACTTCCACAATCGTTGAACTAGTTTACAGTCCCACCAACAGTGTCAAAGTGTTCCTATTTCTCCACATCCTCTCCAGCGCCTGTAGTTTCCTGACTTTTTGATGATCGCCATTCTAACTGGTGTGAGATGGTATCTCATTGTGGTTTTGATTTGCATTTCTCTGATGGCCAGTGATGATGACATTTTTTCATGTGTCTTTTGGCTGCATAAATGTCTTCTTTTGAGAAGTGTCTGTTCATATCTTTTGCCCGCTTTTTGATGGGGTTGTTGGTTTTTTTCTTGTAAATTTGTTTGAGTTCATTGTAGATTCTGGATATTAGCCCTTTGTCAGATGAGTAGATTGCAAATTACAGTCTTTAAGAGTGAATTGAAGAGATTGAAGAGAAGTAACAAGCAAAGGAGATTGAGAAGGATTGGTCAGTGAGAGAAAAGGAAAGCCAGGGGAGGTGCTGTCTCAAAAAATCAAGTGAAAAAAGTGTTTTCAGGAGGATAAAGTGGCTTAAGACCTATACTGCTGACAGGTCAGGTTGCAGGAGGATTGAACACTGGCCACTGGACTTAATAATGTGGAGGTCATCTATAACTTGACAAAAGCAGTTTTGGTGGAGGCATATGGAAACAAACAGTTTTGGTGGTGTGATAGCTTGATGGAAGTGGATTTCATAGAGCATAGGAAAAGATGAATTGGAAACACTGGGTTTAGTCAACATTGAGGAATTTGCTGTAAAGGAATATAAAGAAGTGTACAATTGCTAAAAGGAGAAAAGGGCACAAAGGAACTTTTTTTTTTAAGAGTTTGTTTTTTAAGCAATCACAACAAAAGCAAAAATTGACAAATGGGATCTAATTAAACTTAAGAACTTCTGCACAAGAGAAACTATCAGCAGAGTAAACAGACAACCTACAGAATGGGAGAAAATATTTGCAAACTATGCATCTGACAAAGGTCTAATATACAGCATTTATAAGGAACTTAAATTTACAAGTGAAAAACAAACAACCCCATTAAAAAGTGGGCAAAGGACATGAACAGACACTTCTCAAAAGAAGACATCCATATAGCCAACAAAAATGAAAAAAACAGTATCACTGATCATTAGAGAAATGCAAATCAAAACCACAATGAGACATTATCTCACAACAGTTAGAATGGCAATATTAAAAGGTCAAAAAATAACAGATGCTGGTGAGGTTGGGGAGAAAAAGGAACAGTTATACACTGTTGATAGGAGTGTAAATTAATTCGACTATTGTGGAAAGCAGTAGGCAAGTCCTCAAAGAGTTAAAAGCAAAACTATCATAAAACCCAGCAACCCTATTACTGGGTATATACTCGGAGGAATAGAAAGCATTCTACCGTGAAGACACAGCACGTGAATGTTGATTTCAGTGCTATTCAAAATAGCAAAGACATGGAATCAGCCTAAATGCCCATCAATGACAGACAGGATAAAGAAAATGTGCTACATATACACCATGGAATATTATGCAGCCATAAAAAGAATGAGATCATGTCTTTGGCAGGAACATGGATGGAGCTGGAGCTATCATCCTTAGCAAACTAACACAGGAACAGAAAACTCAGTACCACATGTTCTGACTTATAAGTGGAGCTAAATGATAAGAACTTATGAACAAAAAGAAGGAAACAACAGACACTGGGGTCTAACTGCGGGAGGGATGTGGGGGAAGGGAGAGGAACCGAAAAGATAACTATTGGGTACTGGGCTTAATACCTGGGTGAAAAAATAATATATACAACAAACCCCCATGACATGTTTACCTATGTAACTAAACTTCACATGTACCTCCAAACATAAAAGTTTTTTAAAAAGTTTGTTTTTAAGGTAGAAGAAATAACAGTATGTTTATATGATGATAAGAATGATCCAGGACAGACAGAAACATTAATGATATAAGAGAAAGAAAGGAAAATTTCTGTATTTAAATAGCGGGAAAGGATGGATCTAGTGCACAAGTAGTAGGATCACTGATGGAGGGAGCACAGATCGTTCATCTATGTTAACAAGAGAAAGGCAGATGTAAGGATGCAGGTACTGGTAGGATGTAGTGGTAAAAAAAAAAAAAAAGTCCTCAAACCTCCAACTCTCCAAAACCCTACTCTGGTAAATGATTTCTTGTGCATTATTGTACATAATTGTGTGATGGTATTGCCCTTGCTAGAACTTCCAGTACTATGTTGAATAGAGTTGTCCATAAACATTTAGGTCCCCACTTAGCTATTTTGAATAATGCTGCTATGAACATGAGTGTGCAAATATCTCTTGAAGATCCTGCTTTCAGTTCTTTTTTTTTTTTTTTTTTTGAGATGGAGTCTTGCTTTGTCACCCAGGCTGGAGTGCAGTGGCACAATTTCAGCTCACTGCAACCTCTGCCTCCCAGGTTCAAGCGATTCTCCTGCCTCGGCCTGCCAAGTAGCTGAGATTACAGGCATGCACCACCATGCTCAACTAATTTTTTGTATTTTTAGTAGAGATGGGGTTTCACCATGTTGGCCAGGCTGGTCTCAAACTCCTGACCTTAGGTGATCCACCTGCCTTGGGCTCCCAAACTGCTGGGACTATAGGTGTGAGCCACCACACGTGGCCTTCATTCTTTTGAATATATACCTAGAAATGGAATTTCCGAATCATATGGTAATTCTATTTTTAGTTTTTAGAAAACTTTATACTGTTTGCCACAGCAACTGCATCATTTTACGTTCCCTCCAACAAAGCACAAAGTTCCAATTCTTCCCTATTCTTACCAACACTTGTTATTTTCTGCTTTTTAAAAAATAATGGCAATTCTGCCAGATATGGTGGGTCACACCTGTAATTCCAGCACTTTGGGAGGCCAAAGGAAGATATTTCACCTATAGCTTACATATGGAAAGCAAATGAAAAGTATGAGCCTCCATCAGGATGGAAGTGGGGGGAATACTCCAAGCACAGCCTCTAACTGTGGTCCTGCAGTACTTTGGTTTACATAGGAGTGTATGTGTGTGTGTGTGTTTGATCAATCCCAAATCACTGTTTTGCTCTCTACTCCTGCCATTTTCTCAATTCCTCTGCATTCCAAATGTGTTACACGGGAACTTCGGTTTTTTTTTTTTTTTTTTGAAGGAGTTTCACTCTTGTCACTGAAGCTGGCATCCAGTGGTGCAATCTCAGCTCACTGCAACCTCTGCCTCCTGGGTTAAAGCAATTCTCCTGCCTCAGCCTCCTGAGTAGCTGGGATTACAGGCACCTGCCACCACACCTGGCTAATTTTTTGTATTTTTAGTAGAGATGGAGTCTCACCATGTTAGTCAGGCTGGTCTTGAACTCCTGATCTCAGGTGATCCACCCACCTCAGCCTCCCAAAGTGCTGGATTACAGGCGTGAGCCACTGTGCCTGGCCTGGGTTTTTAATTTTTTAAATTTAATTCAATTTAATTTAATTTTAGGTTCCAGGATACATGTGCAGAACGTGCAGGTTTGTTACATAGGTAAACATGTGCCATGGTGGTTTGCTGCACCTATCAACCTATCAACTAGGTATTAAGCCCTGCATGCATTAGCTATTTGTCCTGATGCTCTCCCTCCCCCCACACCCCCAATAAGACCCAGTGTGTGTTGTTTCCCTCCCTGTGTCCATGTGTTCTCATTGTTCAGCTCCTGCTTATGAGTGAGAACATGTGGTGTTTGGTTTTCTGTTCCTGTGTTAGTTTGCTGGGGATGATGGCTTTCAGCTTCATCCATGTTCCTGCAAAGTATATTATTTCATTCCTTTTTATGGCTACGTAGTATTCCATGGTGATATGTGCCACATTTTCTTTATCCAGTCTATCATTGATGGGCATTTGGGTTGATTCCATGTCTTTGCTGTTGTGAATAGTGCTGCATTAAATATATGTGTGCATGTACCTTTATAGTAGAACGATTTATATTCCTTTGGATATATACCCAGTAATAGGATTGCTGGGTCAAATGGTATTTCTGGTTCAAGATCCTTGAAGAATTGTCACACTGTCTTCCATAGTGTTTGAACTAATTTACATTCCCATCAACAGCGTAAAAGTGTTCCTATTTCCCCACAGCCTCGCCAGCATCTGTTGTTTCTTGACTTTATAATAATGGCCATTCTGACTGGTGTGAGATGGTATCTTATTGTGGTTTTGATTTGCAGGAGGTTGAGGCTGCAGTGAGCTATAATCACACCACTGCACTAGAGTCTGGGTAACAGAGTGAGACCTTGTCTTTATTTTTTGACTCTTTTACTTTCAGTTTTTGTGTGTCCTTAAATCTAAAGTGAGCCTCTTGTAAGCAGCATATTGTTTGATCTTTTTTTAAAAAAAAATTTATCCAGCCACTCTGTGTCTTTTTAGTAGGGAATTTAATCCATTTACATTTAAATAATTACTAATAAGGCAGGACTTACTATGATCATTTTGTTGTTTTGTGTATATATTATAGTTATTTTGTCTCTTTTTACTCCATTCCTGCCTTCCTTTTGTGTTTCATTGATTTTGTCAGTGACATACTTTGATACGTTTCTCATTTTTTTTTATGTATCTTCCATGCATATTTTCTTTGTGGTTACCATGGATATTATATAAAACATCTTAATTATATCAATCCATTTTAAAGTGATAACAACTTAACTTCAATTACATACAAAGCTGTACTCTTTCACATCCCACCACCACCCACTTTGTGTCATTGATGTCATAAATTACACCTTTTTATTTTTTGTATTCATTAACATGGTGTCCTAGTCCATTTGGGCTACTATAATAAAATACCATAGATTGAGTGGCTTATAAACAACAAAAACATATTTCTCACAATTTTGGAGTCTGGGAAGTCTGAGATCAAGGCCTGGCAGATTCTGTGTCTGGTGATGGGCCACTTCCAGGTTCATAGACTGCTGTCTTCTTATTGTGTCTTTAAGTAGTAGAAGGGAATTTGTACTTGCACCAAATTACACCACCACCCTTTTTGGCTCTCCAATTTGTGCACAGCAGATTGCCAGCCTGAATAATCATGTGATATGATTCCTAAAACCATTCAATCAATCAATCAATCAATCAATCAATCAATCAATCCTACTAGTTCTGTTTCTCTGGAAAGCCCTAATACATGCAGTTTTATATAGATTTTTAAAAATGCTTTTATGTTTTGAATTCTATACCAGAATTTAAAGTGATTTATATGCCACCATTACAAAATTACAGGATGCTATATTTGTCTATATATTTACCTTTACTAGAGAGCTCTATATTTTCATATGCTTTCATGTTGCTGTCTGGTATCACATTCTTTTTTTTCATCTTGAAAAACTCCATTTAGCATTTCTTTTAAGGTAGATCTAGTGGTGCCAACCTCTGTTAACTTCTGCTTTTCTGAGAAGGTCTTTGTTTCTCTTTCATTTTTTTAAGAATATTTTTGCTGGTTATAGTATTTGTGGTTGACAGTTTTTTTTTTCTCCTCAGTACTTTGAATATATAATCTCCTTCCCTTCTGTCTTGCAATGTTTCTGCTGGGAAATCTGTTGATAATCTTATGAAACCTTCCTTGTATGTTTCAAGCTGCTTTTTTCTTGCTGTTTTCAAGATTTTTTCTTTTTCTTTGTCTTTTGACAATTGGATTATAACATACCTCTGTACTGTCCTCTTTGGAGTCATCATAGTTGGAGTCTTCTGAGCTTTCTGAATTTGGATGTTCACTTCCTTCCTCAGGTTTGGGAAGTTTTCAGTGACTATTTTTTCAAATAAGCTCTAACCGTTTCTCTTTCTTTTCTCCTTCTGTAATTTCCATAATGTTTATGTTGATTCATATTATCATGTTTCATAAGACTCTTAGGCTTTCCCCTCACTTTTCTTCTTTTCTTTTAAAATGACTTTTTAAATTCACTGATTTTTTTTCTGTTTTCTCTAGTTTATCATTGAACCTTGCTAATGATTTTTTAAAAATTCAGTTATTGTGTTCAAGTCCAGAATTTCTATCTAGTTCTTTCTTATTGTTTCAATTTCTTTCTTCGTATTGTCATTTTGTTCACACATCGTTTTTGTGATCCCTTTGGTTGCTTCTCTGTGTTTCTTGTAATTCATTGAGCTTCTTTAAGATGACTATTTTGAATTCTTTTTCAGGTGATTGATACATCTCTGTTTCTTTTAGAGTCATGCATCCCAAGCAGTTGGGATGCCATAACTAAATGCCACAGAGTGGGTGGCTAAAACAACAAAAATTTATTCCCTCACATTCTGGAGGCTGAGATATTTAATATTAAGGTGCCAGCCAATTTGGTTTCTATTGAGGTCCTCTTCCTGGCTTGCAGATGTCCACCTTCTTGCTGTGTCCTTACATGGTAGAGAGGGAGAAAGAAAGAAAGACAGACTCTCTGGTGTTTCTTCTTATAAGAACACTAGTCCTGTAGGAATGGGGTCCCATCCTTATGGACTCATTTAACTTTAATTTCCTTTTTATAGGAAATTACTGAGATATAGGATCTGAGTACCATCAGACTAGGTATTAGGGCTTCAACATACGAAGTTTGGGAAGGACAAAATTCTGTCTGTATCAGGTCAGTTTTTGGAAATGTACTTTGTTCCTTTGATTGGCCCATGATTACTTGTTTCTTTGTCTGTCTTGTTATTTTAGTGATTAATTGATAGATTGCTGGAATTTTTTTTTTTCGTTTGAGAAGGAAGCCATCTCTGCAAATCTTTAAGGACTGGCTTTGTACAGGGAAAGGCCTTCACTGATCAGTCTGACTAGAGGTTCTGGGGGCCTTTCTTTCAAACCTTTTCTGGGTATATGTCTTCTTTGAGCTTGCACGTATCTTTTCTTTCTTTTAAGGTGTTGAAAAGTCTCTTTATATATGAAACAGCCTTGGTTTGGTACTATATCGTTTATGAGACTGAAAATGAAATTACGGGACATAAAATATAAAAAAACCTAATCCATATCATGTAAGAAGGAAGCTTGGCAATTTAAAGGACTTCTCATGTGCTACACTTGAGGCCACAAATATGGCATGTGGAGAGGAAATTAGAGTTCAAATTATGCTCAGATTACCTTGTTCAAGGGTAACACTTCTTCCATGAGCTCAATTGTGAAGCCTGGCATCCAAGACAGGTATTGATTTCTGTGCCTTCCCCTGCTCCTCCTCCTTCTCCTTACTCTTTTCAATAGCAGGTAAGCTTACTGTAAAATCATCGGCTCTTTTTTTATGTAAAACTTGTGAATGCTTTCTGATCTTAAACATGAGCAGTAAATTATTAAGAGATATTATGTCTCTGAAGACACAGAGGAGAAAATTTTGAGAGGTTTTCAGGAGTTTGTAATTTCTTGCTTCCTCTGGTGTCTGTCTTCAGTACTGCAGGTTCTCCGGCACAGCAAAGAACTGCCTGGCTCTCTTGCTCTCAGCGGTGTCAAGGCATTCAAGCTATGCTGGTTCCTGCTAGTGCTTCAAGTTAAGCAAGACAGAAAACAGTCCCTCAGGTAGCCCCTGGGAAAGCTAAAACATTGGATGTATGTTCTACTCTTCTCTTTTCCTCTTTAGAAACAAGCCATAAGTTGGGCACTTTCTCCTGATTGAGCTGAGCTGTGCTAGCTCGGGGGAAGGGCTATTATGTGGATGTTTTTGGCTTTGCACTCTTGCCTGTCGTACTGTAATTTCTTGTTTCTGAAGTTCTCTAAAGATTTTTAGACTGTATATTGTTAACTATGTCTGTTTTGAGGACTGAGATTTGTGGCTTCCTATTTTGCCATCTTACTGACATGAGTCCTGATATGCACTTCTTTTAAGGATCCTTTTACAAAGCCCTACCCTACAACTTTTGCTTATATCTCATTTCCCAGGATACTGCCACATGATACCTATCTGCAAAGGAGGCTGCATAAAGTAATTTTTCAAAATCTGGGTTTGATAGTAATAGAAAAGTTAAGAATTTACATCTGGTAGTCTAGACTTCCTTCGCTACTCAATATACATCCATATTCATTCTTCCTGCCATATGTGGAATACTCTCTCTCTTTAAGAGAGACAACTCCAAGGTCTCATATATTCACTTCATCAGCTAATTTAGTCTCATTTAGTCACTTCATAAGCCATGGTATACTGTCGTGATTCTCAAGTCATGAGTACCAAATCCCTGAGGTATATATACCAAGCATTATCAGTCTACTAAGTTATATTAATCAACTAATAATCAATTATGCTATAATTAGTCCAAAAAGTCATACATACATGCACAAAAAATTAAATATAGGATGATACAGTTGTGATAACTGAAACTTAAAAAATTTTAAATGTAGTGGTGCAAGATTCTGATTAATGTAATGTCCTCTTCATTGGATCCTAATATGGCTTCTGTGGTTCAGTAGCTTATAAACCAAAAGACAAGCTATCTGTCCCAAGCACCACATTCCCCCCATCCCCATTATATGAATGGAGAAAAAAACCAAGATAATCACAGTAAAACCACTTATTAAAGGGGAAAATTAGAAATGGCATAGTGGACATTGCCCATAATGATGCTCGAACAGTGTTGGACAGGAACATCAAGGACTTACTGCCTTAGCTAAAGGTGAAAATTCTTGATTAGGTTATCTGGTAGACCATGATTCTGTTATCTGGGAGAAACTCTCTAGTCTACTGTCCTCTCTTATCCTCTGGTAGGTTTAAATCTTGTTTTTATTGAATTACATCATTACAAACAACATGCAGTGAACATCATGTATCCTAATTAAAAATTAACAGATATTTCCCAATTGTCCCCTAATTTAGTTTATACCCAGTGATAGAATATTTTTGGAGTACCCCTTTTTAATACAAAGAACTTCATGGTTGCATATATTATGTAATTGTAGTTACAGTCCTTGTTGCTTAATATAATACATAATGACACCACTGCATTTAAAAACTTTTTAATTTTAGTTATAACAGTATCATCCTATATTTTTTTTGGTGCATGTATGTATAAGATGACTTTGTTGACTAATTATGACTTAATTGATTAATTGTTACTAATATGACTTAGTAGGCTGATAATGCTTGGTATATATACCTCAGGGATTTGATACTCATGACTTGGGAATCATGGAACTAGACCATGAGCTTATTTAGCTGCAGACTTATGCTTGGCCCTTTGCAGCATTTGGCACCAAGGTTTGCACATGGCTGGTCCTCTGGAAATGTTAGTTGGTTTGCATCCCTTTTTTGATCACTATCAATTGCTTCAAACTGGGGTTGCTTTCCTCTCAAAATCACCATGGGAAAGAAATGTAGATTCTCACGATTTATACTATCCTTTTGAAATGAGGCTGTTGGATGTTTTCTAAGAATCATTTTTGTTTTGGTATCAACAACTATTGAGAAATAAGAAAATAAGAAAAAGATACCTTCACGTTTTGGCTGCCTCCAGTAATTGACATTAGGATTGGGAGTAGCATGGGTCTAAAAAAGCTAGGCCAGGGATTGCTAATAGAGGAGTAATAGAAGGTGTTGAGGACTGAGTGGACTGTATGACAATTGCCATGTAAGAATGCAAGCCCATTTTTGCTACAGCTTTGATTTATTCAACAGCAGCCAGAAATGTAGACTTTATGATGCATCCTATTAAAATGATTAAAAATAAAGCATGACATAGCCTCCCCCCTCCAAAAAAAAAAAAAAAATCAAGTCTCTGGGTTGTATTTGGTCTGTAGCTTCTAGGTTTATAACTTCTGTGCAAGGAAATCTTTATGCTTTGGCTTGTATCTCATGCCTTTAAAGTTCTCGTTATTGTAAATAGCACACCAAATGTCAGGAACACTTTATAACAAACAATATCATATCATATGAAGGCTTTTGCCTAGGGTGCAAGAGGGACTTTATTAGAGAAGCAGCAGAATGGTAGGCAATGCATTGTGAAAAAGCTTGCTAAGGATTAGAATTTAGTGCAACAAAAAGATGACTGTATTTTGACAATTTTTAGTAAATGTATAGAGTTGTGTAGCCATCATCATAATCTAATTTTAAAACTTTTCTCATACTCCCCAAATATCCCTCGATGTCACAGGCAATTAATCCCAGTTCCACTCTCTTTACTCCCAGGCAACCATTGATCTATTTTCTGTCTCTTTAAATTTGCTTTTTCTGGATATTTCATATATGGAATAATATAACTTGTCATCTTTGTGTCTGGCTCCTTTCACTTAGCATAATATTTTTGAGATTCAGTAATTTTTAGGAATAAACACTTTTTTGTTTGTTGGGTGCCTTTGTTGGATTTCCAGTGGGCTAATATGGTTGTTTGTGACATTTTGTCCAGCTTTAAAGCTGTTTTTTGAGGACTGGATTGTTGAACTCTTCTATTTATGCTGGAAGTGAATCTCCTCTTTGGCAAATCTTTTGATTTTATTGATTGAATTTTTTCCATCTCAAGAAATTTAATCTAAAACTTTAAATAGAAAATTTCTGAAAGAAAATTCTGGCTGATTTCTGTCATTTCGTGGTCTTTACCCCTTTATCCCTGGTTTTTTGAAAATTTCTGTGCTCTTTATCATCCTCCAATTCTTCTCATAGCCTGTGGCTGCATCCCTCAGGTCAGTTGGCTCTCCATGGCGTGTTCAAACTGTCCTCAGTCGTACAAGAACGCATGTTTTTGCTTTCTAAGCCATAGCTTATGGGGATTCTTTGAGGTTTCCTCAATCTGCCTTCCTAGAAGCTTCACGTAGCCATTTCGAATACACTCTTGTATGGCCCTGTTTGTCTCACAGTGGGGATGCTTTATAAATCTCATCCTTTCCCAGGTTCTACATTGGAGTAATGCACATATGTTTTTCTGCCTTCAGAACCTTAGTTCTACTTAAGGGTTTGCTGTTACTCTTTACAAGTCTAAAATCATCCTTATGTGGGGTTGGGGTACAAGGCCCTTTCTAAGATAAACACTGTTTTACAGGGGACAAATAACTAAAGATTATTTTTTAGATGATTTCTGATTTCTATATTCCCTCTATCCAAAGACTTTATGTAGTTTGGCATGGGGTGTTTTAACTATCTCTATTTTTTCCAAGTTTTAAAAAAATTTATTTCATGAATATTATGCCCTGAATCTGTTGGAATTTAGATTTTGATATTTGAAAGTTTCAATTTTGAAACTCAGAAGACTTTTCTCTCAAAAGTGTTTTCTCTGCCATGAATTTTAGAAAGTTATGTTAAAACCCAAAAGCTATGAATTATTTTCCTTTTCTTATTATCTGTGATTTAATCCCTTTCTTGAAGTAATAGGCATTCTGCTTGAGGCAGCGGAGAAACATGGGATAAAATGAATAAATGGGACTGAGAAATAAGTTATTTGACATAGGTAAACATTATTTTACTACATATATATTTTAAGAGTACAAAAAGTTTAGTGTTGAAAAATCTGGGGATTTTCTATTCTGTGGCATAGAACATGAGATAACAATAACAAATTATGAAGTAGTATATCTCATATTTTCAACCTTCATTTTTATTCTTTCTTGTTTCCTAATTCCAAGGTATCAAAACTAAATAATTCATGGTAGTTAGACAATAAATACTGATAAGTAAAAGTGTGTGGAATGCCTACCATTACCAGATAATATTTACAGATTACAAAAATTTTTTTGTGTATAATGCTATACATAAAAAAGAGGATTTCATTCCATCTTTGGGAATAAGAGGACATGGGGTAAGAGAAGGCAGAACAATAGCAGCCAGCAAAAAGTGTTTTGGTGCAGAGAGATTATCTTGTGATTTGCTCCACATTCTATCCCAACATACTGCCTGACTCTTAGTCTGCTGGCATGGGTCTACTTTATACACACATCTGAAGCCTCTTGTGCCTGTTATGTCTAAATATACTTTTAAAATCCACATTTCAAAAAGATATCCCCTTTTATTTCTCTCTTCATTTATAAACTTCACTTAAAAGTTAATAAAGTCCTCTCACTTTTTTTCCTCACAATCAAACCTATCAATGGGAGAGACTGAAAAACACTGTCAGCACAAAAGCTATGATTCACATTTATAGAAACAGCTAATCTTTTGCAGGTGTATAATTCCTCTGTGGAAACACAAGCATACTCCAGAGATATTGTGGGTTCAGTTTCAGGCTACTATAATAAAATGAATATCACAATAAAGCAAGTCACCCAAAGTTTTTGGTTTCCCAGTGCATGTAAAATTTATGTTTACACTATATTGTGGCCTATTAAGGCCACAATTTGTAAATTACACAAAGTGTAAATTGTATTTACACTAAAATACAATGTACTTAATTTAAAAATACCTTTTTGCTAAAAAATGCCAACAATCCCCTGAGCCTTCAATGAGTCATAATCTTTTTGCTGGTGGAAGGTCTTACCTCAATGTTGATGGCTGCTAACTGATCAGAGTGGTGGTTGCTGAAGGTTGAGGTGGCTTTGTGTGGGAATTTCTTAAAATAAGACAACGAAGTTTATCACATTGTCTGACTCTTCCTTTCAAGAATTATTTCTCTGTAGCATGTAACGTGGTTTGATAGCATTTTACCCAAGGTAGAACTTCTTTCCAAATTGGAGCAAATCCTCCCAAACCCTGCCATTGCTTTATCAACTAAGTTTATGTAATATTCTGACTCCTTTGTTGTCATTTTAACAATGTTTACAGAATCTTCACCAGGAGTAGATTCCATCTCAGGAAACCACTTTGTTCGTTTTGTTGAAGCAACTCCTCGTCTGTTCAAGTTTCATCATGAGACTGCAGCAATTCAGTCACATCTTCAGGCTTCATTTTAAAATTCTAATTCTCTTGTTTTTTCCCAACACATCTGCAGTTACTTCCTCCACTGAAGTCTTGAACTCCTCAAAGTCATCCATGATGGTTGGAATCAACCTTCAAATCTTTTTAATGTTGATATTTTGATCCCCTCCCCTGAATAATGACTGTTCTTAATGCTATCCAGAATGGTGAACACTTTCCAGAAGGCTTTCAACTTACTTTTCCTAGATCCACCAGAGGAATCACTATCTATGGCAGCTATAACCTTCCAAAATGTATTTCTTGAATAATAAGACTTGAAAGTCAAAGTTACTCCGAGTAATTATTCTGAGATGCAGAATAGTTGTTGTTAGCAGGTAGGAAAACACTGATCTCTTTGTATACCTTCATCAGAGCTCTTGGGTGACCAAATACATTGCCAATGAGCAGTAATATTTTGAAAATAATCTTTTTTCTAGACAGTGGCTTAAACAGTGGGCTTAAAATATTCAGTCAACCATGCTGTAAACAGATGTGTTATCATCTAGGCTTTGTTCCATTTCTCGAGCACAGGCAGAGTAGATTTTGCATAATTTTTTAAAGGCCTTAGGATTTTCAGACTGGTAAATGAGTGTTGGCTTCAACTTAAAGTTATCATCTGCATTAGCTACTAATAAGATAATCTGTCCTTTGAAGCTTTGAAGCCAGGCATTGACTTCTCATCTGTAGCTATGTAAGTCCTAGATGGCATCTTCTTCTAATAGAAGGCTGTTTCATCTACATTGAAAATCTCTTGTTTAGTGTAGCCACCTTCATCAATGATCTTAGATAGATCTTCTGGATACCTTGCTGAAGCTTATCCATCAACATTTGCTGTTTTATCTTGCACTTTTATTTTTGGAAATGGTTTCTTTCATTAAACCTCATGTACCCACCTCTGTTAGCTTCCAACTTTTGTTCTGCAGGTTCCTTACTTCTCTCAGCCTTTGCAGAATTAAAGAAAGTTAGGGCCTTGCTCTGGATTAGGCTTTGGCTGAAGGGAATGTTATGGTTGGTTGGGTCATCTATCCAGACCACTCAAACTTCCTCCATATCAGCAACAAGGTTGTTTTGCTTTCTTATCATCTGCATTTTCACTGGAGTAGCACTTTTAATTTCCTTCATCTTCCTTTGTATTCAAAACTTGGCTGTTTGCTGCAAGAGGCCTGGATTTTTGGCTTATCTTGACTTTCAACATACCTTCCCCTCTAAGCTTAATAATTTCTAGCTTTTGATTAAAAGTGAGATATGTATGACTCTTTCACTTGAACACTTAGAGGCCATCGTAGCACTTTTAATTGGCCTAATTTCAATATTGTTGTGTCTCAGGGAATATGGGGCCTCACAGAGAAGGGGAGGTGTGAGAGAATGGCCAGTGAGTGAAGCAGTCCAAACGCATACAATATTTATCAATTAAATTCACCATCTTATATGGGCATGGTTTGTGGTCCCCCAGAACAATTATAATAGTAACATCAAAGATCACTAATCACAGATCATCATAACACATATAACAATAATGAAAACGTTTGAAACATTTTAAGAATTACCAAAATGTGACACAGATACACAGAGTGAACATATGCAGTTGGAGAAATTGTGCCAATAGACTTGTTCAACTCAGGGTTCCCACAAACCTTTAATTTCTTTAAAAAACCCCCACAGTCTGTAAAGTATAATAAATCAAAGTGCAATAATATAAGCTATGCCAATAAATAGAATCTTCTATCAAGATTATCCATATTGTAGCACAAAAATGCAAAAAATGCAACTCCTAATAATCTGAAGGAATGACTGGCTTTAGAAAATATTTACATTTAATATTGCAAAGAGAATTAGACCTATAGAAGATAACCTGTACTTTCTGTATCATTTACTATATTGTTGTACCTTCTCAGCAAGAGGTGGTACTTTAGATTCATTGAATGCATTCATTGTTTGGAATTTCCTGAGTACTAATGTAAAAATACATCTGACATATATATTATAAAATACAATGAATACTATTATTTTCTAATTCACATAAATGGTAGAGCCTAGTTATTTTGTTTATGGTTTTACAAAGACTTCAGCTTATTTAGAAATTGTCTCTCATAAAAAACTTGCAACTAAGTTTATTATCTTTCAGTGCAAAATATTCTCAAATAATTAAATAATTTATATTTTTAATGCCCTGTAAAATATAATAGTGACTGCAAGGAAACAGTCTTGGCATAACAAAAATATGTAGAATTTTGGGGGTATGGTCTTATTACTCCTTTCAGAATCAATTGTATAACAATTTGGATAACTTAGATATTTTCAAACTTGATTTCAGAAACTGCTAGTTAATTGAAATAAAGTCATCTTTCCCATCAGTTTACCTTAACAGTTTTCATTCTATACCCAGGCTGTGTCAGAGATACTTGTAATACTTATGTATACACAGAGTAGGTATTCTATAAATATTTATTGAAGTGATGAATCAATACCTGTGTTGGCCAAATATTTGTAGGGTAAAAATGATAAGTGAACACTAATGTTGTACTTCCATTGCGTGAAATCTCCCCACACATCCTGTGGCCCAATGTTTGCTTTAAAAGGGAAGTTAAGGAATAATATTTATAATAAAAGTCTTCAGATTAGAGTCCTATTAGTGCAACATTTGGAAGCTTAGCCCCACATGTGTTTTACTTCTTGGTGGGAGGCTCTGATCTACAGGGTGGTCCAGGGATGCAAGTACCCCTATTTTGTTGCTTCATCAGCCCTGAAAGCAGTACTTCTCAAACTTCAAAGTGTATACAAATCCCCTGGAAATCTTGTTAAAATGCAAATTCTGTTATTTCTTAACAAACTCTAGGCCTAATTTTATCTCTTTGCTTTGTCAGATACTTTATGTTTTGCCTTAATGCAGGATGAAAGCCTGCTGAAGTTTAATTCAATTTATTTACTGAAAATATGAATAACCAATAAAGTACAAATAGCTACATTTATTCCTCCCAATGCATAGTTCAATCCTTGGGTTAATTATAAAGCATAAAATTGCCTTGTTTGAATGCTGTGGGAATAATTGAATGCCATTATTGATTAGTGAATCTCGCTTGTGTGCTGTCCTTCTTCAAGGCTTGCTAGATAGACTTGTGTACTATTGCAAATCCCCCTGTGTGATTTATTTATTAAACTGAATTGTTTTCTTCCATAGCTCAAGGGATGGTATTTTGTGGGTATCTTTGAGTCCGTAATAACCCCTTTTTCATAGTCTGAGCTGACTTCTAAATTCATTGTTATTCCATATCCTCCGACTTAAACTGTTAGCGTATGCTAAATGTTATATCTTCTCAGAACAGAAAGGGAAATTAAACATGAACCATAGTGCACTTGAACAAAACACATGCTACTGTTATAAATTGAGTGAATAAATACATACTGAAACATCTCCCAGTGTAGTCTATTAAGAGTCTTTGGTTTATTTAACTCCATATATTTTTGTTATGCCAAATCAGATTTTTTTAAAAAGGTAGAACTTCCACCATCAAAGGCATTTTTAACCAGATAAATATGTTGTAGTGGAAGAGTGACCACTGCACAGAGGTTTTAAGAGCTGGCCATCTAGATGACAGGGTGACAATTGCCTTTAAGCAAATGATTGATTGTAATGCAATAGACTCATTTGTAAAGGTAAAAACTTGCAATTGGCCTCTATTATAGGAACTCAATTATTGAATTTACAGAGATATCTTTTAGGCCTCTTTTACATTTCCTTATCTATAAAATGGGCTCCATGTGAGTTTACTACCTGAATGTCCAACTAGAATTAAAATGGGCCCGGGGTGGTGGCTCATGCCTGTAATCCTGATACTTTGGGAGGCTGAGGAAGGTGGATTGCTTGAGCTCAGAGTTCAAAACCAGCCTGGGCAACATGGTGAAACCCTATCTCTGCCAAAAATACAAAAATTAGCCGGGCATGGTAGTGTGTGCTTATGGTCCCAGCTGCTCGGGAGGCTGAGATAGGAGGGACGCTGGAACCAGGGAAGTCAAGGCTGCACTGAGTCATGATGACGCCACTGCACTCCAGCCTGGGTGACAGAGTGAGACCCTGGCTCAAAAAATAAATAAATAAGAATAAAAATAAAAATAGATTAAATACATACATAAAATTAGACCATTATGTGAATATGATGAAATTCATGGAACTTCTTCAAGAAAAATGCACACATATAAATATGCTCAAGTTTTTTTTTGCTGTATTTTATTTCAGATTCGGGGGTACATGTGCAGGTTTGATACATGGATATATTGTATAATGGTGAGATTTTGGCTTCTAGTGTACCCAACACCCAGATAGTGAAGATTGTTCCCAATAGGTAAGTTTTCAGTCTTCATTCCTCACCAGCTTCTCCCCTTTTTGAGATCTTTGTGTCTACTATTTTGATCTTTATGTCCATGTGTACCCATAGTTCAGCTCCCACTTATAAGTGAGAACATGTGGTATTTGATTTTAAATTGATATTCTGATTCACTAGATCTGACATGGAACCCAAGAATTTTTATATCTAAGAAGCTCTTAGATTATACTGGTGCTGCTGCTGTTCTCAGTACAAGCGGAGCAGCAAGATTATACAGTGGTATCTACTGACAAGTGAAAAAAATGTTACCAGTATATTCCTATATAGAAAAAACTATTCCAAAAGTTACATAAATTATCAACAATTTCTTTAAGGGATATGTAATACAAATATGTCATATACATTTATATATAGATATATAATATTTATATGCACTGTAAGTTGACATAAGCATAGTTTGTGTGCATGGCTATCTCCTCAAATCTATTCTTCCTCTCCAACTTTGTTTTCATTTTGTATTCCTGATGCAGTTGAGAATTCTAAGAGCTTTGGAAGAAGTTGTCAATCTTCTCTCCTCTACTTTTTTCGGTTTGGTAAATATACATTTGAATCTGTCTTTTCCCTCTGGTAGGCAAGATCAATCAGGTTTTGGTCTGGATTGAAATTCAACCTTAGCAAACAATACAAAAGTGAAGGATATGCCTTAAAATACTGGCAGTGACTGTGGTAAGGTAGTGTGGTTGTGGTGTTTCCATTGAACTTGTATACACTTTTCCATTTTGGAGACAACATATCACTTCTATAACATAAAATATCTTACTATCTATGTATGAAAATGGCTTTTCTTATTGGAGGCAAATATTGCCTGATTTACTGAAAATTCTAAAAGGTGTGTAACCCTTGATTTGTTTCTGTATATGGTTACCTTTGTCTTTTCATGTACCACCTTCCTCAATTAAAAACATGCCAAAAAACAATACTTTTCCTTCTAGTTAATAGCACCACATCAAATTTCCCCATTGTTAGGGGAGATGATGGGCAACGGGGCCAGCTGAGTTACAGCTATGTACAGAATGAATGAGTGAATGATCACATCTTAGCTGACGGGTGGAGTACAGCTTGGCAATCTGGAAGTGGGTGACACTTGAACATACAGGCTTGGAGATATTTGGTGTCAAGAAATAATTTGATACCATTGATTCTAATTCCTGGGCTAGAGGTCAGGATCAGAACTCTCATATGTGAGTAAGGCCCAGGAAAGAATAAGTTTCAGGGTTCCAGTTTTGAAGATGCTGTCATTCTGGGTATTTTTGGAATCAGGGATTCCCATTCACTTACTATGCAGACCTTCCAAACAAGGTAAATCTTTTTAGTATCTAATTCCAGTGAAAATACTGTTAGGAAGCAGTTACAGGGGCAAAAAAGGAAACAAGGGAATACTCTAGTAATTCAGAACTTCAAATGTAAGATTGGGGCTGGACCAGAGTGAGGGTGATGGATACTGAATCTTGAGTATTGGGTTGGTGTTTCTTAAATTCTACCTGTTGGATTTGATTTTAGAATTTCCTGCTTGGGGTGAGGATGGTGGTGAGAGGTTTGTGCTTGCAGAAAGGAGGAAGTGTGAAGTTAGATGCAGAGACTGAAAATGAATTAGGTTTGTGTTTTTCAGTATAGTCCTAAAACCACCTGCATTTGGATCATTTTGACTGCTTACTAAAAATGCAGATTTTCAGACTAAGTGATTAAGTGTATGTCAAGGAATCTGCATGGTTGTGAAGTACCTCAACTCTGATAAGAACCACACATTTCACAGAGCAAAGACATGCCCTCAAGATGAGCCTCTGTCTCAGAATGTCTTTTGCTTTCAGCTCTGCTGATACTCCCATCCTTTGTTATTCAGATCAAATGCTATCCCTGTTGCAAAGCTATTCTCAATCTTCCTAGATGAAATATATCAAGTAGTCATTGATGCTTTCATGGTACTTTACTGTGTTTTGAATAAGTAAATATCCTTAAAATACCGTTATTTGTACATATGGCTCTACTTGCATTGGGGCAGTGCAATGTATCACAGTGGTCAGTCAGCCTGGATTTAAGGCTCAGGTCCACCTTTCATCTACTGTATAACTTTCATCAATTGTTTACTTTTAAAAAACGCTTTACTTTTTTATCTGTTAAACAGGTAGCTGTGAAAATTAAATGAATTAATGTAAATAAAGCACTTAACAGTGCGTGGCACGTTGTGTATGCTCAAGAAACTTTTGTTATTATTATCTTCTTGGGTAATAAGGCACGTTATATTATTTTTTTGTCAAGCACCCTGTGAAAAAGTAGGCACTCAAGAGAATTGATTAAGTTGAATGAAACTTATCTCATAAGACATGTATAAGCCCAGAGGGACAACATCCAAGGGGGAAAGACACACTTGGTTCTCTGGAAGAAATACATGAAAACGCACAATGTAATATTTATGGTTTTGAATTTGAGAGTGTGACGGTGAGGAGATTTAATTTAAAGATACCATAAAGAGAAACTAGGGTGAAAGAATTGCCAGAGTTTTCAAAACACATCCTATAGTATATTTGATAGTCTGCCATGTATGTCTTATAGAAAATAATTGCTACTAGCTAAATGACCTATACCCTTCCTGACTCTTTTAAAAGCAGAATGCTGGTTTAGAAGCATACCATGAAAGCAAATTCAGAACTATCAGGCAATGTCTCACTTCCTATTTGGCTTTTAGGATTCTGGTGTATGGGAGCTCAATTTTCAAGTAACAGACATTTACTAATTAATAATAAAAGTAGTAAGGAAAGTAAATATAGGATATATGGGCTTTGTTTGATAAGATTTGTTAGTATATAAATTCAAGGAAATTTTTAATTATGTTTTCTACTTAATTACTTATATTTTTGCCTTTTTCCACGAAAGATTTATGGTCCCTATTTAGCTATTTTGATAAAAAGCAGTTTTTTCCAAGCTCTTAAAATTTAGAATCAAAAAAATTTCTGTAAGTGGATCCATTTATATCTTCCATAATCCTGCTACTCATAGCTTAGCAAAATTCCTTACTTTAAAAAATTAGGTTTATTGCAACTTATCAAAGAGTTGAATATGAAATAAATCTCATATAATTTTATATTATGTATCTAGACATGTTTTTAATAAAAAACAAAGGCTATTATTTTCTTTTTTTTAAAACTTTAAAGTTCAAGGGTGTATGTGCAGGTTTGTTGCATAAGTAAACTTATGTCATGGGGGTTTGTTGCGCAGATTATTTCATTACCCAGTTATTAAGCCTAGTACCCACTAGTTATTTTTTGTGATCCTCTCCCTCCTCCCATCCTTCACTATCTGACAGGCCTACTTTGTGTTGTTCCCCTCCGTGTGTCCGTGTGTTCTCATCATTTAGCTCCCACTTATAAGTGAGAATATGTGGTATTTGGTTTTCTGTGCCTGAGTTAGTTTGCTAAGGATAATGGCCTCCATCTCCATCCATGTCCCAGTGAAGAATGTGATCTCATTTTTTATGGCTGCATAGTATTCCATGGTGTATATGTACCACATTTTCTTTATCCAGTCTATCACGGATGGGCATTTAGGTTGATTCCAGGTCTTCGTTATTGTGCATAGTGTTGCAATAAACATACATGTGCATGTCTTTATAATAGAACAATGTATAGTCCTTTGTATGGGATTGTTGGGTCGAATGGTATTTCTGTCTTTAGGTCTTTGAGGAATCACCACACTGTCTTCTACAATGGCTGAACTAATTTACACTTTCACCAACAGTGTATAAATATTTCTTTTTCTCTACAATCTTGCCAGCGTCTGTTATTTTTTAACTTTTTAGTAATAGCCATTCTGACTGGTATAAGATGATATCTCATTGTGGTTTTGATTTGCATTTCTCTAATGATCAGTGATGTTGAGCTTTATTTCATATGATTGTTGGCCGCATGTATGTCTTCTTTATTTTCAATGATAAAAATACATATGACTTTATTGATCAAGAGTCAGTGAACAGTTTCAAGGAACCATTGGATAATACTGCTTTGTTGGTGTGTAGTGTGAGCTGGAGGAAATGATCATTTCAAAATTTGTAAAAGATTTCTATGTTATTTAAAATATTCTTTTTGTGTCATGGCTGATATTCTCCGTTTAACAAACGTTGAGAGTAAAAGCACTTGCATTCCTACAATAAAATATTATTTTCAGATTAAATGTTAAGACTTCAAGACACAAGTGTAGTAAAATGGGCTAATAAAACCATATTAAAGTTTGAGCCTATGCAGCAGTATGCAGGCACAGATGGCCTTGGCTGGTACAGAGGCTCCACCTTGTATTTTCTAGGCCTGTTGTGTTTTCAGACAAAGATCTCCAAAGGCAAAGGGTTTTCTTCAGAAAAATCTCAAAGCCATGTCTCTGTAAAACACCAGTATCTCTACTTCCAGTTTACAGTCATGATGGAGTAATGGGGACCAGATTTACTCTCCTGCCTAAAACAATTTTAAAAGTAGCCAAAAATGGAAGAAACATTTTCACCTTGGCAGTAGGTAATAAAAAGGAAATAAATAAGATGAGCTTTTGATTCTCTAGTTTACTGCCTGGAGAGAGTTTATAGGCTACAGAGCAGGAAAAGCAAGCTCATACTGAGCCTGGAGAGGTTTTTGAGTTGAGAAAACAGAGTTAAGAAGTTTCAAGATATCAAGGCAGCTAAAAGCCATGCGATAGGGTACTGGGGATGAGGGAGTTGCACAGAGGTATAATTCTAGCAATCTGCCAAAGATTCCTCCTTGAGTGTTCAGATGAGTACCGAACAGTGCTTATATATGATGAAATTACCCAACACTGGAAAAGAATCACAGGGAAGGAGCTAGTAGAAGAATCCCTGATGGTTACAGAGTTGTGAATAGGTTGTATCTTACCAGCCACAGAAGAAAAATACATGGATATTAGTCAGAATACTCAGAAGGGTAATGCTTCAGTAATGGGGCAAAATTAGCTCTGCACCAATGGCCAGAGTCTTGCCTAATGAAGCCTAAAAGAAAACCTCAAAGGGATGAAACATTCCAACCAATTTAACAATGTTACAGAAAAAACTCAGGAATATGAAAATATCCAGCACCCAAAAGGTAAAATTCATAATGTCTGACTTGCAAAGAATCAGAAAAAATAGGACTCATCACAAAGAGAAAAATAATCAATTGAAAGAGATCTGTAAATGGCACAGATGATGGACGTAGTAGACAAGGACATTAAAACCCTGTTACAACTCCACTCCATATGCTCAAGAAAGTAGAGGAAAGCATGAGTATGATGGTAAGGAAATTAAAAGATGTGAAAAAAGACCCGAATAAAATTCTAGAGATGAAAAATGCGAGGTTTGAAATGTATGCATTGAATTAACAGTAGATTAGATACTGCAGAAGAAAAGACTTATGAGTTTGAAGAAATTGCAATAGAAACAATGCGAAATGAAACACAGTGAGAAAAAGAGTGGGGAAAAAATGAAAAGAGTATCAGTAAGCCTTAGAAAAACTTCAGGTGGCCTAATACATGGGAAATTAGAATCCTCAAAAGACAGGTGAGAGGGACTAGGATGGAAAAAAATATTTGTAGAAATAATGGCTGAAAACTTCTTCAAAATTGATAAAAGCTAACCTACAGATCCAAGAAGCTTAACAAGTTCTACATGTAAGAAATAGGAAGAATATTTACCCCAGGCACATCATAATCAAAATGCCTAATAGTAGTGATAAAATAAAAATAGGAAAAATAGCTGGGTGGGACAGAATACATTATGTATAGAGAAATGAAGTAAAAAATAATAGTGACTTTTTTTTCAGAAACAATGCAGAGTAGAAGACAATGAGTGTAGGGAGTGACATATTTAAAGTACTGAAAGAAAAAAATTTTAAAAACCTGTCAACTTAAATATATAACCCAGCAAAAAATATTTTAAAAACAAGATAAAAATAGATACATTTTTAGATGTATAAAAGCTGAAAAAATTTAACATCGTCAGATTTACACTACATGAAATGTTAAAATGTTGCTTCACAGGCAAGAGGAAAAAAGTACCAGAAGTAACTGAATTGACACAAATAAACGAAGAGCTACTGAAATGGTGAATATGTGGGTAAATATAAAGGACAGAAACAAAACTCTCAAATGCTGCTATTGGAAATATAAAATAGTACAATAACTTTGGTAAACAGTTTGGCAGTCATTTTGTTAAATTACCCATCACTTACCATATATATAAACCATTCATTCTATTACTGGGTGTTTACTCAATAGAAAAGAAATAAGACTTTTAAATTATTTTTTATAGTATTTTTATTCAAGATAACTGAAAACTAGAAACAACCCATACAACTATCAACAGGTAAAGGAAGAAATAAATTTTGTGATGCGTCCATATAATGAAATTGAATACTACTACAGTATAAGTATCAATATGTTTCAAACAACAGTAATAAAAAGCAATAAATTATTGATAAATACAATAAAATGGATGAATCTCAAAATTTGTTTCTGCCTCATATAGGCTAAATGGGATGCATACTTTATGATCCTATTTATATAAAATTCTATAAAATGTAAACTAATCTAAAATGACAAGAAGCAGATTAGTGTTTGAGGATTTGGAGTTCAGAGAAAGGGCTGAATTACAATGGGACAAGAAGAAACTTTTGGGGTTGATATAGGTATTATATGTATTCATTATCTTGATTGTGCAGATGGCTTAATAGGTATGTCAACATCAAAATTTGTTAAAGTGTACACTTTATAAGAAGTTTTATTGTGTAATAATCATACCTCAGAAAAGCTATAAAAATTTATATTAAATATATCTACTTTTACCTTTTTCTGTCACACACGGGTTTATCACTCACATAACAAGTACATGGTAGGATAAAAGAGAGATAATACCACTATCATATGTGCAGTTCTGCTTCATCAAAGATCTCAGTGTGCTTTTACATTCATTACTAAATGTAGTACATGCCTTAGCCAGAATGTGATTCAGATGTGTGGCCATATTAGGCCAGTTAGCATGGTGGGCCAATTATCATTGCATTCACATGATGATTGAGAAGGATGTTGCAAAGTTCATCCTGAAGGAAGGAGGAAGCAGCCATGATAAGCTTGATTTAGCAAGAAAATCTTAATGAGTCTCTGAGAGTCAGGGACAATGAAGAAAACATGCCAGGGTGTCTCATTCCTGTCTGTATTATTCAGCACTGGCTGCTATAACAAAATATCAAAGACTGGGTGGCTTCAACAACAGAAATTTGTTTATTATGGTTCTGGAGGCTGGGAAGTTTAAGATCAAGGAGATAGCAAGGTAGATTTCATTCTGAAGCCTCTTCTCTTGGCTTGTAGGGTACTGCCATCTCACTGTATGCTCGCATGACCTTTTTTCTTTCTTTCTTTCTGTCTCTTTCTCTCTTTCTTTCTTTCTTTCTTTCTTTCTTTCTTTCTTTCTTTCTTTCTTTCTTTCTTTCTTTTTCTTTCTTTCTTTCTCCTTCCTTCCCTCCCTCCTTCCTTCCTTCCTTCTTTCTTTTTTTTTCTTTTTCGAGATGAAGTCTCACTCTTGCTTAGGCTGGAGTGCAGTAGCACCATCTCAGCTCACTGTAACTTCTGCTTCCTACATTCAAATGATTCTCCTGCCTCAGCCTCCTGAGTAGCTGGGACTACAGGCACATGCCACCACATCCGGCTAATTTTTTTGTATTATTAGAAGAGACAGGGTTTCACCATGTTGACCAGGCTGGTCTCAAACTCCTGACTCAAGTGAACTGCCCACCTTGGCCTCTCAAAGTGTGGGGATTACAGTCGTGAGCCACTGTACACAGTCTCACATGACCTTTTCTTTGTGTGTGTGGAAAGAAAGAGTGAGTGAGCGAGAGAGATCTCTAGTGTCTCTTCCTCTGCTTCTAAGGATATCAGTTCTATTGCATTGGGGCCCTACCCTATTACCTCATTTAATCTTAATTACCTCTTTGAAGGCCCCTTCTCCAAATACAGTCACATTGGGAGTTAGAGCTTCAACATATGAATTTGTGAGGGTCATGGGGGACACAATTCAGTCCATAGCACCTTCTGTAATTGGACTGCTGCAGATAGAAGCAATTTGAATAGCATTTTCCTTCCTTCCTTTGTTCCTTCCTTCCTTCCTTCTTTCCTCCCTCCTTCCTTCCCTCCCTCCCTTCCTCCTCCCTGCCTTCCTGCCTTCCTGCCTTCCTTCCTTTTCTTCTGACTTAATCATCAACACTGAAGGAATAATATATGTGAGACACTCTTCTAAATGTTAAAGATAAAGAAGTAAATAACTTAAAGTCCTTGATCTCACTAAGCTTACAATGAGAGACGACAAGAAATAATATAAAAAATCCAAATGGATGTGTAAAAGAAAGTCTTATAAGTATAAATGCCAGTAAGAAATGAAGCAGAGTAAAGGAATAGAGGGTGATGGGGCAGAGCAGTGTAGATATGTAAGACTGGAATAATCAGTAAATGTCTCTTAGCTAATCTTTGAGGAGAACCCTCATAAAGGGAGGGAAGAAGTCAGGCCAGAGGGTGTTATTAAACAGAGACTAGTCAGTGCTAAGGTCCTGAGGGTGAAGTTTTATTGGTGTGTTTGAAGAACAACAAAGGGTCCAGTGAAGAGAGCAAATTGAAAAGTAGTTGGAGAAAAATGTGAAGATATAATAAAGTCCAGGTGATATAGAAATTATAAGAAATGTTAAGAATTTGGGATTTGGTTCCAATTATCATCAGAAATCATTAGCATTTTGCATAGAAAAAGGGCTCAGTGTGAGTCATATTTTAGAAAAATCATTCAGTCTTTTGTAGAGAACAAAGCAATGGCAGCAAAATTGGAAGTAATAAGACTAGTTAGAAGGCTATTAAAGTAATTTTAGACAAGACATAATTGCCGACTTTACTAGATGGGAGCCATGAGTATGGTAATAACTGGGATTTGGAATGTATTTTGATGGTAGACCCACCACCCTTAATGATGGATAGGATGTGTGTTATGAGGTAAACATAATAGCAAAGGCAACTTTTAATTTTTGTTCTGAGGTACTGAGTGAATTGTGGTGTCATTTACTAAGGTGGGGGAACATTAAGAGAGAAGCAAGCCTTAGGAGAAAAATCAAAGTAATGTTTGGAAGCTGTTAGGTTATGGATATGTAATAGATATTAAAGTAGTCAGTTGGCTATACGAGTCTGAAGCTCAGGGGTGATGAAGAAATTGGAGATATAAATTTGGGAGTTATAATGAAGAGATAGTATTTAATGTGATGAAACTTGACAGTATCACTACAGTAAGCATCTAGTCAGAAAAACAGAAACAGGGTACTTAGCAGAGGATATTTAATTTAGGCAACTGGTTGTACAAGTGTTAAAGGCTGAAAGAACAAAATGGGAACATCAGGGTACTCTATAGGTGATCACTGCAAGAAGAAGTTGCCAACAGATAGGAATGAGAAGAAAAAGGGAGAAATAGGGTTTTGGGGAAGAAATTCCTCAGATAATGTTCAAACCACCAAGAATGGAGTCCAGCCTGGCTGCTGTTACTACAACTAAAGGACACAACGAGGCTAGTTGAGGGGATCCTGAAATAATCCAGCACTCCAACATTTAAAGGTTGGGAAGAGGTGAATCTGCAAGATGATTCAGGATAAATAGTCTATGAGGTAGAAGGAAAGTAGGAGAGGGTAAACTCCTAGAAGCTAAGCGGGAAAAAAAAGACTTTCAAAAAGGAGGAAGTATCATGATGTCAAATACTGTTTAATGGTCACATAAAAGTTGGTCACATAAGTTGGAAACTGAAAATTAACTATTGGATTTGATAAAATGGAAGTTGTTGATTGCCTTGACAACAGTGGATGCATAAGGGTTATGGGGATAAAGTCTAGCTGAGGTGAATTCAAGTAAGAGTAGAAAATATGGCAGCGAGTATATGGAAATAAGTTTTTCAGGGAATTTTGTAATAAGTTGGAGAAAGGAAGTAGGGCAATAGTAAAAAAAAAACGTGAGGGTAAGGTTTTTTGTTTTTCTTTTAATGTCAGATATGACAAATTCATTTGTTGTTGAAAAAAATAATTGAGAGGGAAAAGGTTGATTACAAGAGAGAGAAAAGGGTAATTGCCAGAGCAAAATCCTTGAGTAACTAGGAGATAAAGGATATAGTATACATGTTGAGGGATTGGGCATTCATTTACTTCAACAAGAAAGAATTCAGGGACTATGGGTACAGACAATGGAGGGTTGGCTGATTTTGTAGTAGGAAGATGAGGAAGTTCTCTTGATTATTTCTGTTTTCTGAGGGCATTACAATGTACTGCAGTCTTCTAAAAGTTAAGAAGAGGAGGTGAATGAGGTTTGGGAAACTGTAAAATAGTAATTTTGAGACAGAGCTCACTTGAAGTTAGTAGTTCTATCTGTGGAAAAAATTGAGGTAGTGGAACCTGTATCATTCTAGATACAGAAAATTAGGCATAAACTGTATGTAAAAATTTAAAAATAATAAACCAATTAAAACTTGGTTGTTTTTTACTATCACTGTGTTTAAGCATTCTAAACAATGTCAATGATAAAGCACTCCTCCCTGAAAAGAATCTTTTATTCATCTAAATCCTAATATAAACAATTGCTATGATTACTTTTGAGTTTTAACAGTACATATTTAAGTTCATTTTAGTACATGAAAATGTGTTGAATTGCTAGATGTATTTAATATTTAATAAATATTGTAGTTTATATGGAAGCTATTTTGGAAAACTTGTATTTTAAAAATTGGCCCCTGCGCTCTAACACAGGCAGACTTAGCTTCACTGGTTCCTTTAGTATTCTAAAATGGTATCATTCAAGCTTGCTTCAGGCAAGTTCACATCTATATGTATTCCTGTGTTTAGTAGATTTGAAGTAAACAATAGCTCAGTGATTGTAAAGACAACAGAACTTGAGTTATTTCAATTCCGTCACTCTCTGTGACCCCTTGGAGTTTTTAGTAGTGTTTAAAATTTACAACAGTGGAACAGAGTTCAAATTGCAAGTTGTTTTAGTTTTGTTGAAGAATTCAACTTTTAGTTCATCCATAAAATAGATTAATTCTCAGTCATAATATTACGGAACATAATTTTGTTATATGGAGGAAGAGAATGTGGTAAAACATGACCCATTCCTGGTGTCGATATGCCACGTGCAACATTGGTTGTCATGAATCTTAAGCTCAACTAGCATGTTTATATGTCCACCCCACTCAACAAAATGTTTAGCTGTAGAGTCACCCCACATCCTACCCCCTACCATTCAGGGGCTTTGAGGTAAAGGACAACATGCCATAGGCAGAGTGGAATATGAGAAGTCAGTTCATAAACATATTTGAGACACCGAGAATTTAAAGGAAGTGGGGACCAAAATTCTATATAATGGATTTGGGAGAAGTGAGCAAATACCTTCTAAATTGCTACTGTTAATTTGCTTTTGCTTGTACCTCTAGGCCAGTCAAGGTTGGAAAACTTGGGTTATATTTATTTGTGCCATATACTATTTGTGCCGTTATCCTATTTTTGTTTGAGGTGTACAATGGAGTAGGTAAAATGTTTAAATATATCTGATTAATAAAATTGATAAATGAGATTTTAACTCAGACTTACATATTTTCTATTTGGTGTTTTATATACTAAAATAGGTCAAAATACATGGTATGTAGAAACTATGAAATAAACTTATTTTATTGTACTCAGTACTAATTAGATGTTCATTGCTGTCATCTGAATGTTCATATCCTTCCAAAATTCATGTTGAAACTTAGTCTTCAATGTAATAGTATTAAGAGGCATGGCCTTCAGAGGTGAGCTTAGTTATTTTTACTACAAAATTAAAACAACTATTAGTACCCAGGATTAGTTTCCTTAATTGGTAAAAACTTTATTAAAGTTAGGTAGGAAACCCAAAGTTATACAGCAGTAGAAAATAATAAAGGCAAAAATGGGATTCTATAGGTGAGCTAACAGACTTCAATAAGAATCAACTTTCCACTTTCATTGCATTGGATGTATAGACATTTTCTACCGTACTTCTAATCAAGGGCATTCATAGAGATAAGCTACGAGTTTGCCAGAGAGATCGGCCAGAAGCTACTCCAGGCAGCAACATGTAAGGAAGATATCCTGTCAGAGATTTAGTGTGACTGGTTCCACCTATAGGTTCTGATTGTAGCCAGCCATGTTGGCTTACTTACCTTTTTGATTCTGCAGTAAAAATCTTATTTAAAATAATAGTCTTGCTTCTCCTATTCTCTAGGGAGACCTTGACAGAAAGTTCTATGCGTAGGTTAGAGTGCTAATGGAAAGACAGTGACTGCTCCTCCTCCCTTTCAGCTGCCCTCCCATTCTCCAGGAACACAGTCAAGGCAAGTTGGGTGGTAGTGCTGGTGGCCAAGGGAGCCCTGTGAGCTGGTACTACAGGAAGCGACAAGCACAGGAAAATTCAGTGGGAAGACACAATTCTGGGTCCTCTCTGAAGGACACTACACCATAGAGGGTGCGAGTAGCTAGCTCTTAAGGAGACAGGGAAGTGATTACAAACATATCATTCCCCAAGCATATCTCAGACTAAAAGAAAATTGCAGTGGTGGCATCATTTTGTTTGTGGGTGCAGCTATCATTTGCTAAATTGGAGACATTTGACTTTGGCTCTTAAGAATTGTACTGTTGTTTATAGAAACAAATCTTACATTTAAAACTTAAAATAAAATAAACCAGATTTTGATCTTCCTTACATAATCCAATTTTCAAAAAACAGCAAATAACAACTTTTTTCCAAACTGAAATTTGAAGCATATGTGTTGGTGAGCACCTGTTCTAGAAGCAGCATGTATCTACTTGACCTAATTTCATTCTGTATGTCAGCCTGCAATGCAATAGGAAGTCCATAGAGAAGATAAACAGAAAGCTTAGTGTGCAGTCTCCCTCTGCCACTAGGAAATAAATGGCAGAAGAGTCAGTCAATCCTGTAAGTTTCCACTATTTTCCATTTTTTAGCTAGAAGGAAAGGGAGCAATGTAATCAAGCAGAGACCAGAGAGCAAAAATAAAAAATAAAAAGAATAATCAAATATCTCAAATATCCAAAGCAATCTTGAGCAAACACAACAAAACTAGAGGCAACACACTACCTATTTCTGAATATACTACAAAGCTGTTGTTATCAAAACATCGTGGTACTGTCATTAAAAGCAGACACATAGACAAATGTAACAGAATGGAGAACCCAAAAATGAATGTGCACATTTATGGTCAATTGATTTTCGACAAAGATGCCAAGAACAAAAAAGGAGGAAAGGAAAGTCTCTTCAATCAGTGATGATGGGAAAACTGGATATCCATGTATATAAGAATAAAATTAGACCCTTTTGCCACACCATATCATAAATCAGCTCAAAATGGATTAAAGACTTAAATGTAAGACCTGAAATTGTACTATTAGAAGAAAACACAGGAGAGAAGTTTCATGAGATTGGTCTGGGCAATGATTTTTTTTTAATATGACACCAAAAGCACAAGTAACAAAAGCAAAAATAAATGAACAGAATTACAACAAACTAAAAAGCTTCTGCACAGAAGAGGAAGCAATCAACAGAGTAAAGTGACAACCTATGAAATGGGAGAAAATATTTGCGAGCCATATATCTGATAAAGGATTAATATCCAAAATATATAATAAATGCATACAACTAAACGGCAAGAAAACAAATTATATATATATATATATATATATATATATAAAACAAAAAAGTCACCAAGGATAGGGAGGAAAAATGGGTTACAAACAGAAAAAAATGAACGTAACTGTATTTCGAATGAATAATATAACACCAAAGTGTTCGGATGATGGGAAGAAATAACCTAAACAACTTCTATATGCAGTATTTTGATTCTGTATCTTCAGGTGAGAGTAACAACTATTGTACTCAAGTTGGTAGATTTGTTCTTACCATGATATGGATTAGCGGTTTCTAAGTTTGGGAAAGAAAATGTTTAGCAGCTGGTCTGTGATCAACTTATCTGTCATTACCAGGAAAGAAAGAAAGAAATAAATAAGATCTAATCTCTTGGCAAACATGTTGATAACAGATGTATGGTTTATCTATGGAATCTATGGAATGATTTAACAAGAAGTCTCTGGTTAATGATTGCTTATGGGAAATAAATCTAGAATCTATAAATTTATGTGGCAGTGCTTCCTGAAAAATAATCTATGTAAATATTTGAGTATAAAATGGCAATGTTTCATAACCAAAAATGCTCTCTGCTGTGTAAGTTAGGAGACTATTCATAGTTACTAATATTATACTTTTTTCCAATAATGGATATTGAATTGATACATATAATGGGAAAAATTCGTTGGATTCTCAATATAATTAAAACATTGGGTCATAGATTCCCCACCATGACCTATGCCAAAACTTGAGAAGCACTATTTTACTGTCTTAAATTTAACAATGTTGATATGTTTTCTGTTCACTTTATAGCTGATTTTCTAGGTAATACAGCTTTGATATATAAGCCTCTGTAATTATAAAATTGTTAACCAAAAATGTAATGATGTCTAAGATGTGACTTGCTGGCTCACAGTTAAGCATTCTAAAGGAGAACTAAAGTCACGGATCTCCAACCTGTTACACATTAGAATTGCCTGAAACATTTTGGAAGCTATATTGATAACCAAAATTTTAATTATCTTTTTTTTGTATTAAAAATTATTCCAACACTTAGTGGTTTAAAACAATGCCGATTTATATCTTACAGTTTTACAGGTACAGAATCAAGCAAGAATTGGCTAGGTGATTCTTCTGCTACACCTGGCTAGGCTTGGCCGAAGCTCAGGGACAGCTCCTCTCATATGCCTGGTACCTTGTGTATATCTGGAAAACTGAATTCATCAAGGCCCCTTGCCCTCAGTATGTATTCTCAAACCTCTCTATAGTGTCTCTCCAGCAGGCTAATTAAAGCCTCTTAAATGGAGGTTCAGGGCTCCAAATGCTTGTTTCAAAAGTCCTAGAAAGTAGTAGAAGACTTTCTGTGACATAGCCACAGAAGTCCCAGAAGATTACTCTGCCACAATCAAATAAGTCACTAAGGCTGGCCCAGATTCAAGGGGAGGACAATTACACTCTATGGCACAAAAGGAGTAGCAAAGAATTTGCAACATCTTTAATCTACTACATAGGCATCACCTGAGACCAATTAAATCAGAATCTCTAAGGATGGAGTTTCGCATCAGTATCGTTTTAAAACTCTTTGATTCTAATTTGCACCTAAGGCTGAGAATTACTGAATTAAAGTAAATGGCACTAGTAATTTCCAAGTCATTATTCCATTTAACTTCTAAAAATAGTTTACTTCCTATTTTTGCAAAGCAGCCACCCTGATGAAAACGAATAATGTGTGCAACACTTGAGCTACATTAATTTTTATACACACAAAAAAATGTTGCTAATCCAACCTCAGGAGACAGGACTATTTAAGATAATTTTTCAACATTTGTGAAAAATTTGTGTTCATTTATGCCATCTTTGCTTTCCAGGTGTTTCTTATAAGGGATTTGACTTATTAACAGTTTTCTAATCAGTTAAGATGTTTACAAATATATTAATCTCATCTGTAACCACCCTCCTTGAGGAACCAATCCATGTTGCCACATTCCATAGGTTTTCAAAATCCACACTATTTACTTTTTCAATTCTGTCCCCCTCACTACTCATCAAGCACTTTGCATTCCATTCACAATGAACTCTCCACTATCACTTTGCAAGGTTCAAATATCTCTATATTTACCCAATATTCTGAATGTCCTCCACATCCAGCTTCTATGACCTCAACCTCTATACCAACCATCTTTTGATGCATGCTTTAAAATTAAGATCAACATATTTTAAATGTGTGATGCAAAATACTACACTGTCCTAGAAGAAACCAAATTAGTTTTTGAAGTCAGAGAATACTTCCTAAATAATTGGTATTTAAGGTGAGTTCTGAGAGACAAGTGGTGATTTACCAGTCCTATAGAAAAAACAAGAAAAGTTTGACTATAACAGAGGCCAAAATATCAGCATCTTAGACAAAAGTTTACTTCTCGGTCACATAGCAAACTAAGCATAAGCAATCCAAGACTGATCTGTTGGCTTCATGAAACTAGGAACACAGGCTTCTTTTTGCTTGTTGCTGTGCTGTGTTCAAGAAGTAGCTTTTATCTCATTGTCTATGATGACTCTTCCAGCCCCTACGTCTTGTTTCAAGCTGGAGGTGAGGAGAGAAGTGGAGGTCATACTCCTCCCCTTTTATGACTACCACCTGGAAATTGCACACCTCACTTCTACTTACATCCTATTGTCTAGAACCTAGTCACAAGGCCTTTTGTAGTTCCCATACAAAAGATACTGGGAAATAAAGTATTTAGCTGGGAGGCAAGGTGCCCAGGTAAAGCTCTAGAGTTCTATTTAATAAAGGAAGAAGCAGAGAGGGACAACCAGCAGAATGTGAAAAGTCTCTGACAAAAGAAAGAATATGGTGAATCATAGGAACTGAGAAAAATCCAGTAAGGGATCAATCACAGGTGTGATGACAATAGAGCAAGCAGCAACAGACAACAGAATCTCACGGAACTGATTCCAACTCTTGATTTCTAACTTGTTAAGTTTTCTGGTTTGAAATTTCAATTATCTTCCAGTCCTGAAGTCCAGGCTCCAATCCCAGTTACCTTCCCCATGATAAATGTCCTGCCTCTACCCCAATCTGGCAATTCAGCTTCACTTTATTGATAAATCACCGGTTATAACTCAATTTTGCATCTGGCATCCCTGGATATCATTATTCTTACCTGGCCTCCTGACGCCACCTAATCCACCTGATTAGGAAAATTTTCGGAGAAGGAGTTGTGGCCTAGGAGAATACATTGAAAAATGCTATCTGCATATTACTGCATTTGAGTTACACTGGCTATCCATAATTCAGGGCAATGGATTTAGAGTTGTAAATAGACTAATTATCACCCACATTTTAACATCCCATTACATAAGATCAAGAATCAGCATAGAGAATTCCATCCCCCAGCTCATGCCTCTCTACTAAAAATGTGCTGTAGGTGCTGCTTGACTTTTAGAACTAAAGATGGGTAATTCTAAGAAAACAATAATTACAGAAAGATCTTCCAGGTGATCAGATTGAAAGAATCATAAATAACATCCAAGTTTGGTTGTATTTTGAAGAAAATTATCCATGATTCCTCAACATAGAAATAACCAGTATTTTGGTATATTTTCTTCTAACCTATTTAGGTTAGAAGGCATGCTTTTTTTACATAAGTAAAATCATGCCTCATGTATATTTTTGTATACTGATTTTTTTAAGCATTTTCTCATATCTTAAAAGATTCTGAGGATATCTTTGAGGTGCACATAGGAACCTATCTTTTTAATGTGCTTTAACTTATTAATCTGTTTCCTGATTATTGGACACTGATGCAGTTTCAGTGCTTTTATTGAAATTCATACTCTAATAATCGTTCATCTTTGGATATAAATCTGTATAAAACAATGTTCCTAATTGTTTGCTGGAATTGTTGGGTTTAATGAATAATACATTTCATTTTTAAAGGTTTTATCAGTTTGTACCCAAATAAAAAGTATATAAAGTGAATTTTTCATTATGACTTCATCACTATTACTTTTGTAAATAGTTCCTAATTAGATGGGTAAAAAATAATGTCCCATTGTCTTAATTTACATATTTTATGTTGGTAATGAGATTAGGCTTTTGGGGGTTTTTAATATATTTAAGGGTTATATGTGTGTTTGATCTATGAGCTGTATATTTGATACCCATCTTTTAGGCTGGACCTTGCAGGTGGTGGGGTTCTTTGAGAGCTATTTATTTTGTCATCTTTTGTTGCAAATATGGCTGAGTTTCTAATTTCCATTTTAATTGGGTTTATGGGGCTTTTAATATGAAGAAATTGTTAACTACTGTGTGGCCAAGCCTATGAATTTTTATCTTTGTGATTTTTTTCATTTGCTTTAGCAAATCTTTTTCCATTTGGAAATAAGTATTACTTATATATTATGTAGAATTTAAAAAATCGTTTCCTTTTTATTTTTAATTAATTTTTATTTATAATTGACACAAAATAATTGTACATATTTATGGGGTATAGTGGGATGTTTCAATGCATGCATACATTGTATAATGATAAAATCAGGGTAATTACCATATCTATAATTTTAAACATTTATCATTTATTCCTGGTAACAACATTCACAATCTTTTAGCTATTTTGAAATAAATACTACACTGTTATTTGCTGTAGTCACCCTACTGTGTAATAGAACACCAGAACTTATTCTTCCTGTTTAGTTGTGACTTTGTACTCCTTTATACTCAATGACCAACCTTTCCCAGTCCGCCTTCCTCTCTATCTTCCCTAGTCTCTGGTAACCACCATTCTACTCTGTTCTTCTATGAAATCAACTTTTTAGATTCCACATGACTGAGATCATGTGATGTTTGTCTTTCTGTGCCTGGCTTATTTCACTTAACATAGTGTCTTCCAGGTTCAACCATGTTGCTACAAATGAGAGGATTTCATTCTGTTTTATGGATGAATAGTATTTGATTTTTTGTGTATATATACATCTACAGATAAATGGATAATGAAATGTTATGCACACACAACACACACACACACACACACATATATATATATATATATATATATATAACATTTCTTTATCTGTAGATAGTCATTTAAGTTGATTTCATATCTTGGCTATTGTGAATAGCACTGCAATAAACAGAGTGTAGATATCTCTTGGTCATATGATTTCTTTTCCTTTGGACATATATCCAGTACTGAAATTGCTGGATCATATGGTAGTTCTATTTTTAATTTTTTGAGGACCTTCCATGCTATTTTTCATAATGGCTGGAGTAATGTACATTTTTACCAGTAATATATAAGAGTTCCCTTTTCTCCATATCCTTGCCCGTATTTGTTATTTTTTGTCTTTTTGATAACAAGCATTCTAATTTGGGTGATGCGGTATCTTACTACGGTTTTGATTTGCATTCCCTTTTTAGCATTTAACTCTGATACACCTGCAATTTACTTCTGGTGAACGTGGAAGTTGATTTTTGGCATCAATTCAGTTTTCAATTTCAATTTTCCCTTTGGCTAATGTAATTTTTAATGTACATAAGCAGTAAGAAAATATTATTGCCTCAAAATTATAGAACTGATAAGGTAGACTTTGAAAGCAATGACACAAGCTAAGGCAGAGTGAAAGACCTTGAAGATCTCTCAGGAAAGCTTAGCCATCACCAATAAAAAGTATTGGTTGGGGCTGTTGTTTAGGGAGTTTTAAAGTCCAGGCCTGGAGCACATTATGCTAAGTAGGATAAGCCAGACACAGAAAGATAAATACTGCAAGATCTCAATTATTTGCAGCATCTAAGAATGTCAAATTCATAGAAGTGGAGAGTAGAATGGTAGTTACCAGGGCTGGGAGTGGAGGAAATGAGATGTTGGTTAACGGTCACAAAGTTTTGTTATGTGAGATGAGTACGTTCAAGAGATCTAATGTACAGCATGGTTGACTATAGTTAATAATACCATGCTATATACTTGAAGTTTGCTAAGAGAGCAGATCTTTAGTATTCTTACCACACATACAAAAAGGTAACCAAGTAAGGAGATAGATACGTTAATTAGCTTGACTATAGTAATCATTACTCCATGTTTACGTATACCAAAACATCATATTGTACACTTGATACATACACAATTTTTATTTATAAAAATAAAAATTAAATAAACGATTAAGTCCATCTATTCCCCAAGGGGATCACAAAACATAGAGCTGCTTTATATGAAAACTACATGTTCTATTAATTTGAACTATTTTAGATGTAGGAGTCTGAACTATGTCACAAAGTTGCTTCAATTTTCTAATTCACTTAGTCTGTATAAATGCAGCTTGAGAACAGTCCCTGGCTTCTCTATGCTAGTGGTTTATGCTAGTGGCATGGCAAGATAAAGATGATCTTTTATTGCTAGTACTTCCAGGCATAATTTCACAATAACAACTATGAAAGGAATAAAAATCAAACAGAAATAAATATTTCTCTCCTTATGCCCTATAAAAATTGTACCTATTGCAAAATGGATGCCTAAAATACATTCAGGGAAGAAACCACATGAATTATTCTTAACCCAGAAAGAAAGCAACCATAAAGGGGAATATTCCCTTCTTTTTAACCTGTGTTACTTTGTGATAATAACCTCAAAATTCCAATTTTGTCTTTACTGGATTAAAAGAACAGCAAGTCTTAAGACAAGTTTAAAAGCAGAACCTCAAACAGTATTCTTGTAAAAATAATTTATTGATGGAGGTCAAAAGGGGACTTATGGAAGTCCCTAGCAGGCAGAAAAGCTAAGCTAGGAGGTGGTCTCGGCTGGAGATGAGCTTCAGTCTGATTCCACTGGGAGCTCAAGGGCGTGAATTTCACAACAGAGCTGCTGCCAACTTGAGGTAAGGGAGCCAGTCATTGGCTGTGGGCTAGGTAGCAGCTGTGATCCCTTTAAACAGTCACCTACGTGTGTAGGAGCCACAAAATGGGACAACAGCACCCCACTGCCACTATCCCAGCCTCCTAGCCACACTCACTTTTCCCTGGGCCTGGAAAGTCCTCCCTTTCCTAACTCCCATGTTATCTACTAAGTGAAGTCTTTTCCAACCTCCTACAAACATCCGCAACTCCCTTGCTCTTTTTGTGTGTGATCTCACTATACTCTTTCGTAATATTTATGACATCATATTGGAGCAATCTGTCTACATGTCTTTCCTTTCCTCCTGAGAATGCCTGAAAGAAAGCAATTATGGCATTTATTTTCATGTGCCCAGTGCTTGGGAGAGTGCCTAATACATAACTGGTATTCAATAAATCTTGGTAATTCAAAACTTCTAAATATAAAACCAAGAGTTAAATTATAATGCTGCATAACTGGGTATCCAATGATAAAATTTAGACAGCAGCAAATGCAGCAGAATTGCCTTTGAGTGTCTTGAGTGCTAGAGTGTCAATGGTGGTCAGACTCCAGTACTTACCCTATCTTAGTTCTTTTCTGTTGTTAGATCCGTAACTCAGTTATCTGTAAGGATTCTCAATCATCTCCTTAAAGCAATGGAGCAGCCGCACTATATACCCCAAATAATCTCTCACTGACAAACTAGCAGTATTAGAAATACCTGCTGCTGCTCCCTACCCCATGGCCCAATTCCCTATGCTCTTCATCTCAAAATTTCATGAGAAATTCAGGACACCAATTTATATAAGTTAGACACTACTGCAAAATAAATCATTTCAAGACTCAGTGGCTTAAAACAAAAATTATTAATTCTCATGAACACATTTACAGATAAGCTAAAAGTCAGCTGATCTGGGCCTATTTTGGCTGGGAGTATTTGCTTCCAGGCGCTGGTGTACCTATCTCAACTCTTTATTATGGGTCAATTTCATTTTCTTCTCCACTTGTGTTCCTTCTCATTTGCTTTGTAAATTGTTTAGCCCCCAGCAGCCCCTGCCCCCAAAACCTGTACGTGTGATAAGGTCTACAAAGCAGTAGCATATTCTAGAAAAAACTCTGCTAGTTGTGGAGTCAGAAAATACTTTCCTAAGGAATTGGTATTTAAGCTGAGGCCTGAGAGAAACTCTTAGCAAGAACAAAAATGAGGAAAGGGAATACTAGGCATGAGAAATCTTATTTTAGTTAGGATATGGTTTAACCTCTGAAACAGAGACCAAAACCACAGTGGTTTACACAGGATTAAAGTTTATTTCTCAATCATGTAACCATCTGGGTAAAACAGATCAAGGCTGTTATGACGGCTCCATGGTACCAGGGATTTAAGCTTTTCTCATCTTTTTGCTCAGTTGTCTTCCACATGCAGCTTCCATTCCATGGGCAAGGTTACACTTGTCCACATAAAGCTGGTAAATTGTGTGTCACAGCTGATATCATACTTACAAGAAATCCTTTATCTGATTGTTTCATGTTTAATATAATTTGGATATTTGTCCACCAAATCTCATGTTGAATTATAATCCCCAATGCTGGATCTGGGGCCTGGCAGGACGTGTTTGAATCATGGGGGCAGATCCTTTATGGCTTGGTGCTATCTTCGTAATAGTGAGTTCTCGTGAGATCTGGTCATTTAAAACTGTGTGGCACCTCCCCCCACACTCTCTCTTGCTTGCTCCTGCTTTCATCATGTGACGTGCCTCGTCTCCCTTCACCTTCTGCTTTGAGTGAAAGCTTCCTTAGGCCTCCCTAGATTTCAAGCAGATCCCAGCACCATGCTTCCTATAAAGCCTGTGGAACTGTGAGCCAATTAAACCTCTTTTGTCTATAAACCACCCAGTCTCAGGTGTTTCTTTACAAGGCAATACAAGAGCGGCCTAATACAGTGTTGCTCAATAATAAACTGCAAAGTACAAGTACAGAAACTTTCTGCTCCAACTACACAGACTTAATGCAGAAACCTATTGCATATTTCCTCTGCTTCTGCTATGTCTGCTCTTATTTATAATATCACAATGTGGAAAAGAGGGAATATTGAAAAAGTGTAGTTCTCCTGGAACATAAACATACTCCTAACTTCTAAATTCTGTCTATCATTTGAAATTCTTGGGGACTACATGGCTGCATATACCCATGTGTCATCTCTAGCCCCACTTATTGTAGTAAATATTTCCTAAATAACCTCCTTTCCCCCAGGCAATCTTTATGCCATTATTCTGGTTCATTGCCTTCATTGCAGTCATCACTATTTGAAACTATCATGTTTATTTATTGTATTCATTTGCTGCCAGAAAGTAATTTCCATAAAACACAAATTTTGCTTACCTTGTATCACTGTATATCAAATGCCTTGGATTATGCCAGGCATAAAATGCACATTTGACAATTATTTGTTCAATGGATGATATCCAGGGTTTATGCATATGGGGTATAATTGTCAGAGAATGAGTTATGAACTGGCAAGGTGCTCTAAAATTATTGTTAGTATAGTTGAGTTATACAAAGTAGATTTTCAAAATACAGAGCAATTGACTTAGAATTGTAAAGAGGATATGTAATTACCAACTACATCTTGTATCCAATCTCTTAATGTCAAAAATAATTAAAGTTTCATTTCCACCCTTGCATCTCTCTCCCAAAGATAAGTACTTATTCCTTCCCAGCTTAGAACTAGAACTGGACTCAGAGGAAACAAGAAATAATTACAAAAAATAACTTCAGGGTGATCTATATTAGAAAATCAGAAATAACGTTTAGGTTTTGAAAAAAACAGGAAATGTTCTATTTTCAATTTTCAATTTTTTTGCTTCAAACTTTCAAAATATTTACAAGCCTCTAAATCTAGAATAAAGCTTAGTTACCTTGACTCATGTAGCAGCACTTTCAATGTGGACTTTTTCCTTTTTAAAAATATATTTTCATTTTAATTAAAAATTATTATGTAAACTTTAAAAAACTCATTTAAATTTTCAAAATAGTTCATTTTGAGATTATTAAAGAAACACTGAAAAAGCAAATGAAATCATCCACAACCACCAAAAAAAAGTTACCTGCTATTAACCTTAAGGCAAATTTACTTCTAAGTCTTTTGCGAAATGTTACATAGAACCCTAACTTAATAGAATACTATTTACTAATTTTATAATTTTTCTCATGTCTTTAAATTATTTTAAGAATGACTTCAAAGGCTATATAATACTTTATCACTTGAGTTTATCGTAATTTACTAATTGTTGAACAAGAACATTGTTTTGATGATTTGTATATAAATAACACTGCAACAATTACATTTGAAATAAATTTCCACCATATTGCTATAATTTTCTTTATAGAAATGAATTATTAGGTTGATGATTATATAAATGAGTGTTTATATATTGATAAGTATTTTTTCCTTAGCAGTTCATTCATTGCTCAATTTTATAGTGATACATAATGGTTGTACATATTTATGGAGTACATACAATGTGTATGTAATATGTAATGATCAAGTCAGGGTAATTGAGATATCTATTATCTCAAACATTTATTATTTCTTTGTGCTGGGAAAATCTCAAACCTTGTCTTCTAGTTATTTGGAAAAATACTATAAATTCTTGTTAATTATAGTTGCCCTACTGTATTATCAAACACTAGAACTTATTCCTTCTAACTGTATTTTTGTACCCATTAACCAGCCTCTCCTTATCTCCCCCTCTGCTTACCCTTCCCAGCCTCTGGTAACCATCATTCGACTTTCTACCTCCACTACGTCAACTTTTTTAGCTCCCACATGAGTGAGGATGTTTGATATTTGTCTTTCTGTGTCTGTTTTACTTGACATAAGGTCCTCCAGGTTTATCCATATTGCTGCAAATGACATGATTTCATTTTTTAAATGGCTGAATAATATTTCATTATTTGTACGTACCACGTTTTCTTTCATCCATTAATGGGCACGGGCACTTAGTTTGATTCCACATTTTGGCTATTGTGAATAGTGCTGCAATAACCATTGGAGAGAAGACATCTCTTCGACTTATTAATTTCCTTTCTTTTAGATATATATCCAGTGGTGGGATTGTTGGATCATATGGTAGTTCCTTTTGTAGGTTTTGAGGAACCTCCATACTGTTTTCCGTAGTGGCTGGGCTAATTTACATTCCCACAAGCAACCTATGAGCGTTTCTCTTTCTCTGCCCCCTTGCCAGTATCTATTTTCTGTCTTTTAAAACTTTTAATTTTTAATTATTATGTGTATATATTTAGGAGGTACATGTAATGATTTGATACAGGCATGCAAAGTGTAATAATCACATCAGGGTAACTGGGGTATCCACCACATCAAGCACTTCTCATTTCTCTGTGTTATTTTCTGTCTTTTTTGTAATAGCCATTTTAACTGGGGTGAGATGATATCTTATTGTGGTTTTGATTTCCATTTCCCTGATGATTAGTGATGATGAACAGTTTTTCATAAACCAGCAGTTATATGAGCAGTTTTCATATACTGGAATCAACAGGTATATGAAAAAATGTGTTTCTTTTGAAAGAAGACATACAAATATTTATTTGGATCTTTTGTCCTTTTAAAAATCAGATTATTTGTTTCGCTTTTGAGATATTACAGTTCCTTATATATTCTGGTTATTAATGTCTTGTTGAATCTATAGTTTGCAAAAATTTTCTCCCATTCTGTAGGCCATCTCTTCACTTTGTTGATTTAATTTCCCGTTTTTTACCAGCAGTTTATGAGTATTTAATAGCAACCTAATTAGCATATTATTTTTCTTAAGATGTTTCCCAAACTGTTATGTGAAAATGACATTTCATTGTTTTAACTTGCAATGTTTACATAGATATTAAAGTTTAGTTTTTATATTTTTTTCACATATTTGTTAACATTTTTTTCTCTGAGTGGTACACATAGTGCTCATTTTAAGTTGTGTCTCAGAGGTTCTTTGTATTGCATTTGTGCACCTTTTTGTTTAAAACTAAAATATAGGTACACAAGAGAACCTACATGAAATGAAGGTAGAACTTAATAAATTATCATCAGGCAAAGACTCTTGCATAACTATGACCCAGGTGAAGAAAGAGAAGGTCTTTAGTTCTTGTCACTCAGAAGTCACTCCATGTCCTCCATCCCAGTCACAATCCCCTTCTATCAAAAAGTGACCAATATCCTGTGCATGCCCAGGATCTAACTCTGCCGTGTCTAACAGAAATTGCATGCTCCCAGGCTAAAAGATAAATGATTAAAGTTGTACCATGCTGGGAGATGTTGGAGCATCAGCCCAGCTAGTATGGAGAGACCACACCGAGTGCCTTGGGCATTTAGTTGAGATAACAAAAAGGCCACTGTGTGGATGTCAGAATTATGCTCTGGCATAAGAGTCATGTGTTAAGATGAAATAAAAAAAGCACCCTCTCGCCCTAACAAAGAAAAAATACCAAGCTTGACAAGACCCGGAATAAGTGAAAATTTAACTAACCACCAGAAATAAGGTAAATACCCTTTAAAAGAGAATGCATAATTCATAATCATAGCAATGTATCATGTACAATGAACATTGTACAATCAGGAATTACTAGATACACCAAAAAGGATAAACCTAGTGCATAAGAAAAACTGCCAGACAGTAAAGACATACCCCTTAAATTTATACAAATAAAGAAACAAAAAAGAAAGGCACAAATATGACCCAAATATTGAAATTAGTAGTAAAATAAATTAAAGCACCTATTGCAAATATATTCTGATACCTAAAGGAAACTATGGTCATGCTGAAAGCAGATAAATATTCTTAGCAAATAAAAGCAATTCATAAAAAAGAACTGAATGAAAATTTTAGAACCAAGAGTACAATATCTGAAATTAAAATTTCACAGGATGGTTTTAAAAGAAGATTTAACATAACACATAAAAGGAACAGAAAATTTGAAGACAGATCAACAAAAAGCATCCAATCTAAAGAACAGATAGAAAAAAAAAAAGGAACAGACCATCAGTGACTAATCAATATCAAGCTCTCTAACAGAATTAAATTTTCAGAAGAAGAAAAGATGCGGAAAGGTCCATGTGGATAGCAACCAGCAGCCAGTACAAACTTGCCATCTATCTATGTGAGTGAGCCATCTTGAAAATCAATCCTCCAGTCCTAGTCAAGCCACATCAACAGATGTGGTATGAGTAGAGACTGGCAGCTCCTGCTTGAGCCATGCCAAAATTTCAGATTCTTGAGCAAAACAAATGATAGTTGTTGTTTAAAGCCAAAGAAGGAGGAGGAAGAGGAGGGAATGGAACAAAAAATGATAATTTTAAAGAAATAATGGCCAAAAAAATTTCAAAATTTTATAAATAACATAAATAGAAGCCAACATATCAGCTAACCTTAAGCAGAATAAGTACAAAGAAAACAGTGTCTAGCTATCATAGTCAAACTGTTGAAAATCAGACATTAAGAGAACATTTTGACAGAGGATAGTCACATGTATATATGATTTAAATGATCACTGACTTCTAACTAGAAACAACAGGGACCAGAAGACAATGAGCCAACACTTTAAGGTAAGGAAAGAAAAAAAAGAGTCAACCCAGAATTCTACGTCCAAGGAAAATAGCCTTCATAAAATAAAAATGAAATGAAGATATAAATTAAAACTCAGAATTTCTGGCAGAACTACACTACTCAACATGTAAAATAAAATTATTTATCCTGAAGAGAAATCTCCCAAGAGAGAAACTTAAATTTAGAGGAAAAAACAAATACTAATGGAAATAGTAAGTCTGTGGGTAAATATAAGGATTATGTAATTTTTTTTACTTCTGTTAATATCTTTAAAATACATATGACTGCTTAAAACAGTAATTATGATACTGTACTTCAGGATGTACAACATGTATAGATGGGATGTAGATTAACATAATAGCCCAACAGATAGAAGGCAAACAGAACTTTATTGTTGCAAAGTTTTTACATTTAACACAAAATAGTAAACGTTAATTCTAAATAGATGTGACAGGGTATGTATATTGTAATCTCTAGAGCAACCTCTAAAAAATGCAAAGAAACCTTAGATTAAAAAGTCAACAAAATAAAAGGAAATCAAAAAATATTTGACTAAGCCAAAAGACATCAGGAAAGGAGGAACAGAGGTTAAAACATATGAGATTAATACAAAACGAATAGGAAATTGATAGACTTATATTTAAATAAGCATATCAATAATTGTATTAAATTTTCACAGACTACACATACCAATTGAAAGACAGAGATTGCCAAACTGGGTAAAAGAGCAAAATCCAACTATATGCAGTCTATAAGAGATGCTCTTTAAATATAAAGAAACCAATAAAGTAAAAGGATGAAAAATGATAGATCATGCATATAAGTTATACAAGCATAAAAAACTGAAATGAGGATATAAATAGCTGAAGAGATAGACTTCAAGACAAGAATTATTATCAGAAGTAAGGAAGAACCTTTCATAATTTAAAAGAACCTACTCATCAAGACAACAAAACAGTCTTAAACATGTAAACAACTAATAACAGAATTAGAAAATATGGGAAACAAAAATGACTGAACTAAATAGGGAAAATGTAAATATCCACAGTCGTAGTTGTAGTTTTTAATATTTTCTGACAGTAACGCATAGAATAACTAGACAAAAAATAAGAAGGGATATAGAAGATCTGAACACCATCATCAACCACACTGACTTGTTTTAGCCCATTTTGTGGTGATGTAACAGAACACCAGAATTCATAAAGAAAAGAAATTTATTTCTCACAGGTTTGGAGGCTGAAAAGTGCAATATCAAGCTGCTGGCCTCAGGTGAGGGCCTTTCTACTTCATCATCCCATGGCAGAAAATGAAAGGATCACAGAGGGAGAGAAAGCAAGAGAGCAAGAGAGGGCCAAACTCACCCTTACAATAACAAACCCATTCCCTCAAAAGTGATATTAATCATTATAATCATGCCCTCATGGCCTAATCACCTCTTAAAGATCCCACCTCTCAACACTATTGCATTGGGGACTGAGTTCCCAACACATGAACTTTGGGGGACAGGTTCAATCCATAGCACGACCCTGCCCTCCAAAAATACAGAGGTATTTTCAAGTGCACATAGAAAATTTATGGAGATAGACAACATGCTTCGCCATAAAACAGCAGCTTCTAGAAGCTGGGAAAGGCAAGAAAAAGGATTCTTCCCTAGGACTCCTAGTATGAACACATCCCTGCCAAACTTTTAGCCCAATGAGACCCATTATCGACTTCCAACCACCAGAACTATAAATAATAAATCTGAGTTGTTTTAATCTACTAAGGTTTGGTACTTTGTTTTAGCAATGATAAAAAACACATGCTTAACCTCTACAACTAATATCAAATATAAAAATAGAGTTCTCCTGGCTGTAGCAGGGAGTAGGGAGGCAACATTTTCTCTCCAATCTCTGCAGTGGTTCTCTAAGAAACATGGCAAAAGCCTGGAAAGGTTTTGTGTGTATGGTACATCTAGGCTCATAGTACCATAATCAGCCTTCCAGAAAGATTCCCCAAGCATTGCAACTAGTAAGCAGAAACATATGAAATAAAAATAGCCAACCTAACAAAAAAAATGAGTATCCTTTTGTACATCTGAGTTTTTAAATTGAAATTAAGTAGATATTTCCTGATTTCATACCATCAATATTTTCTTATCATAGAGTGGATACACACAGAAAAATTACTGTAGATAATTCCTTACAGGATAAATCAGTTTTTGAAATAAAATCACAATTTAAATGAATAAAAAAAATTCCTTCACAAAATATTCCTAAATTGACTCTGGGATATAGACCACTAATTTTGCTTGAAGCAAGATGCAATCATGCTTCCAATGATAAATCATTTTCCAATTCTAGTAACATCTTGATTGTTCTCTATAGATATTTGCAAATTCTGCACATCACACTAGCTGAGAAAAGCAGAAATGAATATATTACTTTAATGAGTAATATATTTAATATTTAATGAGTGCCTTAGTCCATTTAGGCTGCTATAACAACATACCTTTGACTGGTAATTTATAATCAGAATTTATTGCTTACAGTTCTGGAGACTGGGAAGTCCAAGATCAAGGCACCAGCAGATGTGGTGTCCTGTATGGACCTGTTCCTTATAGATATCACCTTCTTTCTGCATCCTCACATGGCAGAAGAGGGAAAGTGCTAATAAGCTCCCTAAGGCCTTTTTTATAAGGCACTAATCCCATTACCTAAATGGCTTCAATGTCGTAACTGATCATCTTTTCTCACTTTCTGTCTCTAAAATAATAGACCCTTATTATTTTCACAGGTGTCAACAATATCATTAAACATGGACTCTTTAAAACTTTAAACATAAGATTAAAATGTAATTTAATGTCTAATACTTAAATAAAACAAATTATGTTTTTATTTTTAAACACCTTTATTTGAGGTACAACATACATACCAAAATATTTAACAATTACAAGTGTACAATTCAATGAATTTTAGTAATGCCACAGAGCTATGCAACTATCCTCGCAATTTTAGAATATTTTTGTTTCTCCAAAAGGATCCTCATGTCTATTTTACTTGCCTTGGCATCGTTTTAGAAAATCCCTTGAATGTAAATGTAAGGATTTATTTCTGAATTCCTGATTATATTTCATTGATATGTCTACCTTTAGACAAATGCCATGTTTTAATTACAATAGCTCTGGTTTTAATTACAATAGCTTTGTAGTAAGCTTTGAAATCAGTGTGAGTTCTCCAACTTTGTTCTTCATTTCAAGACTGTTTTGGCTATTTTGTGTCCCTTTGCAATTCCATGTGAATTTTAGGATCAGCTTGTCAATTTTTGCAAAAAAAAAAAAAAGCAGCTGAGATTTTTGACTGGGATTGTATTGAACTTGTAGATCAATACATCAATTTGGGAGTATCATCATCTTAATATTAAGTCTTCCAATTCATGAACTACAAATAATTGTTAATTTGTTTAAATCTTACTCCAAATTCCAATTCTAAAAATTTCTGTTCCCCTCCCCCGCTGCCCCCAGTTGTGTCCTTAAGAGTATTTCTTGATAGACACAAGAAACTAGTACTGGTTGTTGCTGCTAGGAAAACACCTAGGTGGCTTTGAGACAGGAAGGGAAGAGGACTAACGTAGTTTGAATTTGCGTCCCCACCCAAACCTCATGTTGAATTATAATCCTCAGTGGAGGAGGGGCCTGGTGGGAGGTGACTGAATTATGGAGGTGGACTTCCCCCTTGCTGTTCTCATAATATTGAGTTCTCATGAGATCTCACTTAAAAGTTTAAAAGTATGTGGCACATCCCTTTCCTCCTCCTGCTCTGGCCATGTAACATATTCCTCCTTCCTCTTTGCCTTCTGCCATAATTATAAGTTTCCTGATGCCTCCCCATCCAGGCTTCCTATAAAGCCTACAGAACCATGAGCCAATTAAATCACTTTTCTTTATAAATTACTCAGTTTCAGGTTTTTCTTCACTGCAGTGTGACAATGGATTAATAAAGAAAATTGGTACCAGGAGTAAGGTGTCACTATAAAGATACCTGAAAATGTGGAAACAGCTTTGGAACTGGGTAACAGGCGGAGGTTGGAACAGTTTGGAGGGCTCAGAAAAAGATAGAAAGATGAAGGAAGTTTCTAGAGACTTTTTGAATGGTTGTGACTGAAATGCTGATAGTGATATGGATAGTGAAGTCCAGGCTGATGTGGTCTCCGAGATGAGGAACTTGTTGGGAGCTAGAGTAAAAGTCACTCTTGTTATGCTTTAGCAGAGAGACTGGCAGCAGTGTGCCTCTGCTCCAGGGACCTGTCAAACTTTGAATTTGAGATTGATGATTTAGGGTATCTGACAGAAGAAATTTCTAAGCAGCAAAGTGTTCAAGATTTGGCCTGGCCGTTTCTAACAGCATATAGTCATATGCATGTGAAGAGAGATGATCTGAATCTGGAACTTATATTTAAAAGGGAAGCAGAGCATGAAAGTTTAGAAAATTGCAGTCTCTTCTTTAGGTGGAAGAGAAAAACCCATTTTCTGGAGAGGAATTCAAACCAGTGGCAGAAATTTGCATAAGTAAAGAGGAGTGCAATGTTAATAGCCAAGACAATGGGGAAAATGCCTCAAAGGCATTTCAGAGAACTTCACAGCAGCCCCTCCCATTCACAGGCCTGGAGGCATAGGAGGAAAGAATGGTTTCATGGGCCAGGCCCAGGTCCCTGCTCCCCTGTGCAACCTTGGGACACTGATCTCTGCGTCCTAGACATGCCAGCTCCAGCTGTGGCTAAAAGGGCCCCAGATATGTCTCAGGCTGCTGCTTCAGAGGGTGTAAGCCATAAACATTGGTGGCTTCAATGTGGTATTAAGCTTGTATGTGCCCAGAGGGCAAGAGTTGAGGCTTGGGAGCCTCTGCCTAAATTTCAGAAGATATATGGAAATGCCTGGATGTCCAGGCAGAAGTCTGCTGCAGGGGTAGAGTGCTCATGGAGAACCTCTACTAAGGCAGCATGGAGGGGAAATGTGGCATTGGAACCCCCACACAGAGTCCCCAGTGGAGCACTGCCTAGTGGAGCTGTGAGCAGAAGGTCACTGTTCTCCAGACCCCAGAATGGTAGATCCCCTGACAGCTTGCATTGTGCACCTGGAAAAGCCACAGGCACTCAGTACCAGTTGTGAAAGCAGCTGTAGGGGCTGTGCTCTGCAGAGCCACAGGGGTGTAGCTGTCCAAGGTTTTGGGAGACCACCCCTTGCATCAGTGTGGCCTGGATGTGAGACATGAAGTCAAAGGAAATTATTTTGGACCTTTAAGATTTAATGACTGCCTTGCCAGGTTTTGGACTTGCATGGGGCCTGTAGCCCTTTCATTTTGGCTGATTTCTCCCTTTTGGGACAGGAGTATTTAGCCAATGCCTGAACTCTCATTGTATCTTGGAAGTAACTAACTTGTTTTCGATTTTATAGGTTCATATGGAGAAGAGACTTGCCTTGTCTCAGATGAAACTTTGGACTGTGAACTTTTGAGTTAATGCTGGAATGAGTTAAGACTTAGGGGATCACTGGGAAAGGTTGATTGTATTTTGCTGTGTGAGAAGGACATGAGATTTGATAGGGGCCAGGGGCAGAATGATATGGTTTGAATCTGTGTAACTACCCAAATCTCATGTCAAATTGTAATCCTCAGTGTTGGAGGAGGGGGCTGGTGGGAGGTTACTGGATCATGGGGGTGGACTTCCCCCTTGCTGTTCTTGTCACAGTGAGTTCTCATGAGATCTGGTTGTTTAAAAGTGTGAAATGTGTGGCACCTCCCCCGCGCTCTTCCTCCTGTTTCAGCCATGTAAGAGATGCCTCCTTCCTCTTCTGCCATGATTGTAAGTTTCCTGAGGCCTCCCCAGACATGTTTCCAGTACAGCCTGTGGGACCATGAGCCAATTAAACCTCTTTTCTTTATAAAATGCCCAATTTCATAAAATTGATAGCAATGTGAGAATGGACTAATATAAGGACTTATATTTTACTTTCTACCCTTTTGCACTTTTTGGATTTTATACACTGTACATGAATAAGTTATTTAAAAATTAAATTTACTAAAATGTGCTCCCAGTTTTTTGAGGTGCAATAAGATGCACAGACATGAATGTGTTAGATGGGTAATATTTGTGTAATTAATTCCTGTTCTGCCCTTAGACTTCTCTGAACATTGCCTCACGTTGTTAGTGAAAGTCCCCAGTTCTTGTCAACTTGGGAGAAAGATTTCAGGCAAGAGAAGATTTAAAGATAAGAGAAACCTTTATTGAAAGGAAATAGGGAGAAAAGAGCTTGTTGTAGGATAAAATAAGTATTCTCCCAGAGAAGAGTGGGCTGATCCTGCAGGAAAACATCTTCGAGGGTCCTGTTCTGTGAGTTTTAACACGTAGAGCTCCCTTTCAAGTTCCCACTTCTGTCTTAAGTAAGTCTCCACCTTTTTCCTTTGTCTACTTTTCCTGCTTCTGCTTTAAGTCTCCACTTTTTTCCCTGCCTATGCTGGTGGGATTCTTCAATATGTTTGTTAATACCCATGCACAAGTTGGTGATCAATATGAATCTTGCTTAATGGCATCCCTGCTCATTACTGCCACTCCAGGAAGGTTGTATAGCAGTCAAATATCTATCTATTGCACCTGAATATCTCTTAGGAATGTCCTCCCTTGCTCTCCTGTGTACTTGTGGCACCAGTGTACGTCTTAGGAATGTCCCCTTTTGCCCTCTTTCTGTCCTTATCAGCATGTACCTAGTGACATTGTGACATTTTTACTGCAGAGTGAATGATTACTGGGGCATCTTAAAAGGAATTCCAGGGCATTTCTTTCTGCCTAGGTACTTCCTCTCCTTCTTGCCCACCCCCTCCAGCATTAGAGATTCTATTGCTATGAAAATTTTGGGTGGTCCCTTGGGTCTGAGACTCCCCAGACTTTTCCTTTCTCAAGTGGTCCCCCTCCTGCTCATGTCTGGCTATCTGCATACTCTAACAACATCAGGCTATCTCATATCTATTTCTTACCACCTCTCCAGTTTCTCTTCTTAATCCTGATGCACAATTTTATCTGTTTTTGGCTCTCATTCTTCTTGATATTTTAGTCAGCTATTGATCAGTTTGCTTTCTTCTGGCTTAAACCAGGTACTTATAAGCAAGTATAGACTGTTCTCTCTTCCCTTTTCCATTCCTGGCTACCTTCTACTTCCTGCCTCACCCTAATATAATCTATAGTACCACAATTTTATCTTACTTTTGTAGGGTAAGATAAATTTTTTTATCTACTTTTGTAGGTATTTTACTTTTATCTTACTTTTGTACTATTTCTTACCCTAGAAAGGCTGTATTTCAGACACTTTCTTCCTCACTTTGAACCATTAACTTAGATTTCCTAATTTCTTACCTGTATGTCTTGAATCTTGTACTTATTTTTGCTAATATATATTTTTAAGTAGGTAGTCATACAATATACTCTCTGTAACATGGATTTTATTTCAAAACTTGTAAGTATTAAAATATAAAATAAAATAACCCATGTATTAAATCAATATTTATTAACAAAATGATTGTGAGTTAAGATACAGTACCTAAGAGAATAAAACATGCAAAAATGCTTATTTTCAATTATAAAGATAATTTTTAAAAACTTCAATAGATTTAGAGGTACAAGTGGCTTTTAGTTTCATGGATGGATTTGATAGTGGTGAAGTCTAGGCTTTTAGTGTACCCATCGCCTGAATAGTGTACATTGTATCCAAATATGTAATTCAGCTATAAAGATAATTTAAACAGAGTATTTCAAGCAACATACCAAAGATATTTAAACAAATATTTAAAGAAGTACTGTGACTTTATTCTTTTTAATAAAATTATTATTTTTATTACAATGTAATTTATATTTGCTGTGAACAAATCCTATCATTACAAAGCATATAAAAGTTAGTCCACTTGTTATCTCAATCTCTACAGGTCACTTTATGTTTTTTTCATACAGATGTATTAAAATATATTAGTTAGAAGATGCTTCCTGCTGCAATTGAATATATGACTAATGGTGACTTAATGATTTAAAACCTTTTCTTATGTCACATAATCAAGAAGCCTGAAGATCAGTGATCCCAGGGTTGGTGGGATGGCTGAGGGCTGTAGGACCCAGCCCCCTTCCCCCTGCTACTTCTTACCTGTTGGCTGTTTTCCCAGGAAGTTTCTTGTCTTGTGGTTATAAGATGGCTGCCACAGCCCCAAGTGCCACATCTTTGTACAAGGGCATTGCAGGCAGTAGGAAATGACTAAATGAAGAAAAGATACTTCCTTTCATCAAGGAGAAAAATAATTCCACAGTCTTCTCTACCCTTCGGTCAGACCTGACTCCTTTGGCAAATTTGTGCCAAGAAGGCTGAGAAAGTGAATATGTGGCATATTGGAATGATGATGGAAATGACATGAATATAGTTGGTCAATTACGATCTTTTTCAGAGTTCTAGGAAAATTGTTTCTGCAAAATAATTGTGGTTCTTTTTATTATGAAACAAGAGGAGAAGGGATATTGAGTAGGCTGCTAGTAGCAGCTGCTGCACACATTGTATCAGTGTGTGTGTGTATAAAGACTTAGGTTTGCCTTTAAGTAATTCAGACCCACAATAGCACTCATTTAAACAGAAAGATTGGCCTCACCCCTGTAAAAGTTCAGAGCAGATAGGACAAAGAATCAGTTTCCTTCTAGATTTCCCCTTTGCCACCTAGAGAATGGGCTTTTTCTCCTTGGTTCGAAACGGTGATCAGCACATGTAAATTCCAAATGGTGGGACGAGAAAGGGACAAGGTCAAAAAGGGTCAAAAGGGCCTGCACTGGCTGTCGTTTAAGTGAGGTTCCTTGAAGCTGCTCTGAAACATTCTGCTTCTGTTCCATTGTCTGATACTTAGTCATGTGGCCATGCCCAGCTGTGAGGGAGCTTGAGAAATGCTCCTTTTATGACCAATGGCTACGTGTTTAGGTAAAAATTAGTGCCTATGAGAATAGGAGCCCTAAAGAATCAAAGTAAAATGGATTCCAGAGGATTGTTAGTAGTCTCTGCCATTTACGGGCATAAAGGATATTCAATGTTGTCATTATTGTAAAAAGAGCATGATTTTGAAAGTATTTATTTGTATCTTCTTTTTATTTAAAGGAATATTTTTAGGTTAAGGCATGTGCAAGTTGTGGGGAGCCACACCTTTCAGTTGTTTAATTTATCCCTACATTTTTTCCAATCTAGTGTTTTGATCAGGACTAAAGCAAACATTACTGAATGACACTGAATTTTCCTATCGTAGACATTTTGAAAAACATTTTTGATAGTTGTCTTTTTGGGCATGACTTGAAATCATAAACATTTCTAAAAAGATGTGAAGAAAAGAACTGAAAGATTTCTCCAGGGTCTTAGTCAACACTATTCAGGTCTTTTATTCTATGAAAGCTGTGTATGAAATCCTGTCACCACAGGGTAAACCATTAAATAGACGGTTCTTTTTCTTTTTTGAGCTTTTCTTTTTGGATTTTTTCTGAATGTTTACCAGATACTAGATATTAGGATTTTATTGAACAGATTTGCGTGTGAAAAGAAAAGCCATAGTAATCTCTTTCATGTGTACTTTTTGAAATTGCTTCTGCACAGATTAAATCTTATACCCAAGCTTAGAAGTAAAAAGCAAGCTAGTCATATAATTGTTCTTCATCTGGCCTGGTTATAGCCTGCTGCAGGAAGCTCATTCAAATATGGGCGCTTCAATATTTCTAGCACAAAATAAAAATCTATCTTTTTTGTTCACCTAAATAATACCATGTCAGTGTATCTTTATTAGCTCTGACTTTGTGAAATGAAGTTTCAAAGTCTACTAAGTATTCTCTAATTCAAATAATTGCTCTAATAGAAGGAAACAAGATAACTGTTTCCCTACTCAAAGATCATATAGTCTGTTTTCAATCTGTCTTTCATTGCTGCATTGGTGGAATGCCTGCATTTAAGAGAGAACTTCTGTTTGCCAGTCATTCCTCACAGTGGTGCTGGTGACCAGCTGTCTGAGAATCTACTATTAAGGTTTGCATTCTGCATGCCACGTGATGTCTTCTTCCTAATACCGTTTAGCTCTACAATATTCTTTATGAAGTCCCTTAATCACTCCATTATTCCATGTTGCTAAGCGGTCAAGCAGCTGCTAGCTACTGAAAGGAGAATTTGCTTCACATATTTTGTACCACATTTAAGTAGGCTTAGATTTTTGTAATGTCACAGATGGTGTAGCACAAATAAGAAGGTTACAGGGACTGTGGTAATATTTGGATTCTGCTTACAACTGGGATTTTTGGAGCTCTTCTCTGTGGCATTGTTTGATTTTTGTTTGTTATTTTTTATTGAAGTTCTGCTACTGTATTAGAATATTAGTCATTTATGTTTTATTATATACAGAACATTGTTCTGGGTGCTTTGACAGATATAATACAGCAATAAGAGGATTTTTGCCCATTTATCCATCTAAACTCTTAAAGTAATTGTATGGGGATATAGTAGACATTTCCCCTTTTTGCCTAACCCTAACCCCAATATTTGAAGCTTCTTGTAACTTGGGAGACTGCATCTACCTCTCACTAGAGAACCTCCCTTCTTAGCCTTCCTTGTGTCTGTGTAGGCATGACCCTTGACTTAGCTCTGAAAAGCAGGTATATATCCTCAGATAAAGGAGGAACCACTCAAAATGCATTCTGGTGAAGCAAAGTGGTGGCCACTTCTGAATTCACTTTCCAGAAGCAACAGGCAACAGTAGTAAGGGGTGTAGCAGGAGCACCCCGTGGCTGGCATTGCAGCATTGGTGGAGGTTTTAAGGTGTCTGTATCCACAGGTGGTCATCATGTTGTTTTCATGAGACCAGTTTTGTGATACAAATTTGGGCATTTCCCTGGTGGGGAAGTCTCTATGACTAATTGCTGGGCTCATCTGGAGATTCTGTGAGTTACTAAAAATATTTAATAGAGTGAGAATTTTTACTGCTTGTAACTAAGCATACTGATTGATACAAGAGGCTAGAAGCTATTATACCATTAACAAGTAACAAGGACAGGTAAAATAAAAATTTGGGGGTAGACATATTAATGTGATCTGATGGAGATAGATAAGGGCTCAAAAGATAGGAAAGATTCACACAAGATGTAGATGTGGAGCTCTGCAGCCTTAATTAATTCAACAAATACTGTGAGCTGCTAATGGATAACAGAAATGGTATTACATGCTTAAGATAAAACAATGAGCAAGAATGACACAGTCCTGCTTTCATGAAGCTTACAGTACGACGGGGAAGAAATGAATCAAGTTATTATAACAGTTCTGTCAATGTGGAAGAAATGAATTAAGTTATTATAACAGTTCCGTCAATCACTCTGTTGGGAGAAGTAAGAGGATATAATGTAAACCTTTATCAAGGGCACTTGTATCTAGAATACTCAGGTGAGGCTTCCTTCCCAGAGAGACTTTAAGAAACATTGACTATGCATGGATCATGCCTGTAATCCCAGCAAATTGAGAGGCTGAGGCAGGAGGATCACTTGGACCCAGCAGTTTAAGACCAGCTTGGGTAACATAGTGAGATCCCATCTGTTAAACAAAAAAAAAAAAAGAAAAAGAAACATTAAATTAAATTAAAGGGAATTGAAGGAAGACAGTCTGGGCAAAGAGTGTCCCGGGAAAGGCATCAGCGTTTGAAAAACACTTTGCAGTGAGAAAGAAAATGGCACATTTGAAAACTGAAAAATTTTCTATGTGGTTAAAATATAGAATGTGGAAATGGGGAGTGGCTAGGACGATCTGGAGAAGAGAACCAAATATATTTTCTTCTGTATTTAGTTGGTGATTAGTGAGAGTTTATTGAGTTAGTGTTTATGAAAGATAATGCCAATACTGCAAATAATACGCAACGTTATGGTGATAGTATTATTTTTTATAAATAAAGATTGCTCTGCTGGTCCTTAAATACCCATTATTAAGTCTTAATATCCTGTGTAATCTTGAAATACAACTTGGTATGGGTTTATGATAATCTGAAGAAGACAAATCATTCCAAACAACTCTAATTGAGTCAAACTAGTACAGTGCTCTGTAATTACAGGATTTTTAATTCGTGCTTTTAGAACTGATGGGAGACTGTAACAAAATTCGGGAAATGTTGGTTTTCTTACTTTGTAATGGTTGAGTATCTCTACCTTGTTGTGTGATAGTATACTGAATGGGAATAGGAATAGTAGCAGTGTTCAAATGGATAAAGAGAGATAGACATATTTAAGGTATATTTAGGATATTTGGTATATATTAGGATATCCATTGACTAAAAGGATAAGTGAAATGAAGAAAGCGATGCAGTCAAGATGTCGATCCTTATATGAAAGTCACAGACTTGTGCTTCCTAAGTGGTCTTTCTGTCTTCCTGTGATTATTTAGTTGATATTAAATAAATCACATAAAATTTACATTTATTCATCTTGTCATCTAATTTTGAAAGTGCAAATACCTTTAAAAAACATAATAGTAATGTACCTAAATCTACTCCTCTTCTCCTTTGACTAGCAAGACTTTAGGTGGAAGATCCAGGATGTATCTATTTCACTCTAGTGGCTGAGGGAAAATTTGACATTTGCTTTAGATAATGATGAATTTGAATGACACTTAGGCATATATTCAAAGAGTTGTATGTGATTTATTACATATAGTTAATTATATAATTATAACTATAATAATTATGTAATAATTATGTTAAGTAAAATTATGCATATAATTATAACAAATAATAATTTTCCTTGATATAGCAGTTTGTATTTATTTTCAAACACATTTTCATTATTCTATTTTATATTCACCAAAACTCTGTGAAAGGCAAAATTATCCCTATTGTACATATCAGCACACACTAGCTTATAAAAATTTAATAGCTGTAAGTTTATCCAGACTGCAGGTAGCAGAACACGAACAGAAGCTTGGATTTTCCGCTCCTTGTTCAGAGACAGTGAAAAGAGTTAAACATTTTTTTTTAAACACTGGGTGATTGTTTTCCGAAGGTCCAGGATGCGTACTGCATTAAATGAAGACTTGAAGATTTATTAAGAATAGGAGACATATGAACTTCTAACTAGATAACCAATCACTTAATTATAATTTGGAGTGATGTGGTTATGGTGCTTTTCCTTAATAAAAATACAAGCTATATTTATTCAACCAAAGTGAAATAGAGGGTTGATCAATTGTTTTTCAAACGTCACTCAGTAAAGAGCCATTAAAATCATCTAGTCATTATTTCATGTCTTATTCATTAGTGTTTTTTTTTTTTGTCTTTGTTTTATATTTTGGACTGCATTACTCCTTTAAGCTGGAATTAGTCCCTGTGCTTGAAAGTAAAGACATTATTTTCTCCTATTTGCACATTTTCCCCAAAATCTTGTGCAACCTCCAGTTAATTGCACTCAAAATTATTGATGCTTAGGAGCTCAAAAATGCCATTGCATAAAAAAAAAAAAAGCCTTTCAAAACCCAGCTTGGCTTTAGAAGCTAACTTGCTGAAAAATGCTTATAGCAATGAAATATCATTATTCAGCTCTGTGAGGTGCTAGCTGGAAAGTTACAACGTCATTGCTTAAAGGGCTATATTTGTTTATAGATGGACAGTTACAAGTGACTCTGGGGGCTGAAGTTTTGTAAAATTATACACTTATATAGGTCTCCTGTTGGCCCAGTTATGTAAATCTACAAATAGGTTTTCTTGGCACGAGGGCCACATAACTGACGATAAAACTCTGACTGTTAAACGGGATATATAATTACCAATGACCATGGTTGGATTTGGTCAGGTTTTAATCAGTTTGCAGAATACATTAGTGGTGCTTGAAAATCTTATGAAATATAATTCCTTACACAAAAGCCAATTAATTTATATTTTCTAAAGAACAAAATTAAATGATAGTTTATCAAACATAGAATTTAAATATTGTCTATTAAAAACACAACCACACACACACACGCGAACATACAGTGTATGTTTATTATAAAGTTTCCAAATGATCTCTAGGGAGCCAAAGCCCCTTCTGCATGTTATCAAGCTAAGAACCCTAACTTGATAGTATTCTATTAGTAAGTTTGAAAATGGCAGTGGAGGGCTAAAGGAGGTGGAAAGAAAATTGAAGTGCCAGACTTGGGCGTTAGTAGGGGTAATTTGCTGTATTCTGTCTTAATTGGGTTAGAATGTTGAAGGCTTTGAGAGATAATTTGTTTAGAAGACAATCTGATTTTCCTGAATAGGAAAGTTTAGAAACAGTGTTTGTTACCACTATGTTAATAGAAGTGTCATATTAAGTACTACAGGATTTTTGCATCACTGAGATTCAAGGAAAAATTCCATAACTAGTGAATCAGAAGTCTTGGCTTTTACTGAAAAATGAGGAAAAAGATTGCCATCTAATTGGTTGTCTGGACTTATGTGGACATTATCTAGAAAGGCCATGATAGGAAACCTGAACTACATGGTCAGACCTCAGAACTGTTTTGATCCCAAACTAATTTCCTCAAGTGAATAGTAAGAAATTGCTTTCTTATAACAATTTCAAAAGGAATGAAATGGGGGAAAGAAGTGGGTCATCAAATAAATGGCAAATGCTCTTATTAAAAAAAAAGACCCACAAACGACATTAGTCTCTCCAAAGAGGGTAAGAGAGGTTTGGGGAAGGGGATAAGAAAGAGGAAAAACATTATTGATCCGCATTTTTGTCTTTCAATATTTATTTTTAGATTACTCCTGAAAAAGGTGAATATCCATATCCATTTTTTTTTTTTTTTGTGAGACGGAGTCTCGCTCTGTCTCCCAGGATGGAGTGCAGTGGCGCGATCTCGGCTCGCTCCATATCCATTTTTAAATGGAATAAATTGCTGTATGGTGGAGGATGAGCTATTTTACAAAACATCGTAGAATAACCACCAAATGAATACATTCTTCAGTTTGGAGTCTTTTGTTTTTTCATGAGGCATTTTTTTTTTTTCCTAGTAAGTTTCGTTGCTTCACTCTAGAGGCTCTGATAAGATGCGTCATCCAACCCAGGCTTAAAAAAAATGCCTCATGAGATAACTCAAAGAAGTTATAATGCCAGCATTCATTTACAATTGCTAGCCTTCGTTACCATTTAGAACATTTGTTGAGAAGATGAAGCTGTTATCCTTTATTTGAGAGCAAATTGACTGAGTGTAAAGTGCCCTCTGAATATTCTGTAGGACATCCTGTTTCCTCCCTATTTCCTCACTTCACGTCCTGCAATGGTGACAGCTGTACTTACATTTAGTACCCAGGATTTTGACTTTTGTATCCAGCCTCTTCAATGATCTCGTAATTGCTGCTGTGCTTGAGCACTCTGCCAAAATACAGGAGGGCGGCGTTAGGCTGAGAGAGGACGGTTCCCCATGGATTCTGCTTCAGCTTGCCCAGGCTCATTAACACTCAGGGTTGTTGCTTTTGCAGCTGCTTTCCCAGTGAGGTTCCATTTAAAGCAGTTTTGAAAATATTGAGAGACACCAGAGTAACAATGAGGTTTTCTTCCTTTTTTTTTTTTTTCAATTTTACTGTAAGTTCTGGGATACAAGTGCAGAACTTGTAGGTTTGTTACATAGGTATACATGTACCATGGTGGTTTGCTGCACCTATCAACCCACCATCTAGGTTTTAAGCCCCACGTGCATTAGCTATTTGTCCTAATGCTCATAAAAATGATGTTTTCTGAAAACATGCTACTAGTCTGTTTGGGATATTATTTCAGCATCTTATTAAAAGCAAAAAGTTGTATAAGCCCCATTGCTTTTAATAGGCAGCACTTTTCTACTAAATCTGGGAATATTGTAATCCAAAACTAAAAATTAACAGCTCAGAATATTCTAAATATAGAAGATAAATATTTAAGATACTAGATATGGAAGGTATTACTGATCTTAACTCTGAATGCATTTCTTATTTCTGTTCTCTACCCAGGTGCTGTTGTCTCTCACCTGGTTTCTCTAGTTCTTGTGTAAGTATTTTAGTGTGTGAATAGTTGTTTAAATGTTTCTGCAAGAGGATGTGCACTGGAAGGTTCTATTTCATGATCTTGACAGTGTCACTGGAGCACCCTCCTGGATGCATTTCTGTATCTTCAAAAGGAATGCTGGTTAAAATGTTAATAAAGTCTCTGAGCAAAGTTGCCTAGACATAAAATCCCAGCTACTTGAGAGACTGATGCTGGAGGATCCTTGGAGCGCAGGAGTTTGAGGTTTCAGTGAGCTATGATCATGCCACTGCACTCCAACCTGGGTGACAAAGCAAGACTTCATCTCTAAAAATAAATGTAAAATGAAATAAAATGTCAATGAAATAATGATTAAATAATCTCTCTAATATGTGAGTTTGAATGATGAGAAGGAACCAAGATGATATCCACATGCCAAGGAGCTTTAGTTGCTGAATGTTTAACAAACGTGGGTGTCTGGAAATTATTATTCTTGGTGGTATTAGAAACTTGGTAGATGTGTGCAGCAAGTTAATATGTCAAAATGCCAGGTTGCAGCGGAGAAAGAGGTTTAATTGTGGGGCCGCTGAACAAGGAGACAAGAAGAAACCTCAAATTCATTTCTCAATGGAGCTTGCGACTAAGGTTTTTAAGAGTTTCAGAGTGGAGCTAAATGTGGAGATCACTGATTGGCTGAAGAGTGCAGGGTGAAGTCATGGGGCAGGGAGATGAAAAAACTGTAGTCTCATGCTGACTCGGTTCCGTTGTGGTAGATCTTTGAACTGGTTGGTGTCAGCTGTGCCCTTGAAAGTCAGGATCTGCTTAAGCAATTCTTAAACAAAGGTCTTGGGATTCTAATATGGAGATCCTATCTATCTTAAACAAAAGCCTTATGACTAATGTCAGAAATTTTATCTATAGGAACAATGGGGATGCAAATGGTCAGTATCTAGTGCTATGTGACTTTCGGTTTCAAGGAAGTGAGTAAAAGTGCAGCCTGATTAATGCTTAAATATAACTCAATTTATGTCCAGAATTCTTGTTAACCCTGTGAGGATGGCTTCTTCAAGACCTGCTACCAAAATGCTTATTCTGGTCTCAGGCTGCAAGGAAGCAGAGGACTTAGGGAATTTGGCCTGCATATACTCAAGGAGGTGGCTTCTTTTATAGATAAACTTAAAAACTCTTGCCCTGAAGAAAACAGCCTCTGTTTTTATGCAGACGAGATACCCAAGTGAGGGCCTCAGTGAACATCTGACAAATGCTTCTGTTAGCACAATTCATCTGGCTGACCCTGGCTGATACTTCCAAATTTGACTTAAACATATTTCACTGAATCTAAGACACCAGTGGTTCTAAGACAGAGCATTATCTACTATGTAAGAGAAAAAATGATGACATAAAGGTAAGACTCTAGTGTCTATTATTCAGGGTCGTACAGAGAAACAGAACCAATAGGAGATAGATAGATAGACAGATAGAAGGATGAGAGGGGATTTATTAGGATAATTGGCTCACATGATTAGGGAGACCCAGAATTCCCATGACATGCCATTTGCAAGCTGGAGACCCTGGGAGGCTGGTTGCATGGCTCATTCCAAGTCCAAAGGCCTTAGAACTAGGGGAGCTGATGGTGTCATTGTTAATCAGAGACTGAAGACATGAGCACTCCAGGGAGCAGCTGGTATAAGTTCTTGATTCTAAAGGCTGGAGAGCCTGGAGTGCTGATGTCCAAGAGAAAGAGAAGAAGAGCATTCCAGCTGCAGGGGAGGAGGGGAGAGAGAGAGAGACAGAGAGAAAGAATTGTCTTTTCTCTTCCCTTTCTATTCTATTTGGGCCTCCAGTCGATTGGATGATGCTTACCCACATCCAGTCGTCTGGGGGCCCAGATAGAATAGAAGGGCAGATATTTCCCACTCAGTCCATATACTCACACCAATCTCTTCTGCAACACCCTCCAAGACATACCCAGAAATAATGCTTTACCAGCTTTCTAGGTATTCCTTAATCCAGACAAGTTGACACCTGAAATTAATCATCACAGACTCTAAGATGCATCTCTACATTGTCTTAAGGGTCTGTGATGTGCACATTAAGATGCACAGATTCTAAGATGCAGAGAAAACATGCATTTAAAATAGAATAAATAATCATCTCTTCACCTGAATCCAAGTCTTTCCTAGTTGGTGACGCCTAAACTTCATCGAAGCCTTAAATAAGCCATAAGCTTATTCATTGTCTTGTGCTTTACACAGGGGGTTTTATCTTTCTCTTTCCACTTTGCCCCAGCCCTCTGTCATATACTGTAGAAATTGCATAAAATCAGGAGCTGTTACATTATGGGGGAGCCCCAGCTTTCTTTCTCTGGCCTTGCATGGTAGTATGTGGATATATGGATACAGATCATGGCAATCTTTTTTTCTCCCTTGGATATTTTTATCTGATAATAAAAATTGTTTTGTTAGTAAGATGTAATTAATCTTGGCAATTCTTCCTTTAGTGCCACTGTAAGAGTTCTCTATGAGGGAGAGTACCTAGTTTTCTAGGTTTCCTGATTCAGTCTATGCTGAGGTGCAGTCCTCCCTGATGACATCTTCTGCTTCTGAACAGTTAATAGAAAAGTCCCTTCTTCCCTCTAACCAATATCATTCATAACAATTATGCTTTGAGCCCCTTCAATGTTTCAGGCACTATTATAGGCTCTATTGAATATAACATATAGAGCATTACTGATAGGAATTACAAGAGCCACCTGTATTTAAGCAAAGACATGAAGAAAGTGAAGCAGTGGGCTATGTGGCTATCTAATGGAAGAAAGTCCCTGGGAGGGAGTAGCAAAGGAACAGTTCTGTTGTGCATAGTAGAACATGCATAGTGTGTTTAAGAAACAAGGCAGCAAGGAATACGCCAGCTTGGCTGAAGTAGAACAGGAGGACAGTAGTAGGAGATATGAGCAGAGAGATGTTGAGGAGAGGGCAGACAAATGTAAAAGACTTTGATTTTTACTCTGAATGAGATGGAAAGGCACTGAAGGAATTTATACAAAAGAGTAACATATTCTGACTTTATTTGAAATGCATATGTTAAGTCTATGTGAAGGGAGAACTTTAACATGGAAGAGTGGAAACAATGAGACCAGACAGAAGGCTAGTACAATAATAAAAGAGAGTGATGGTAGCACCTGCAAGGGTTCCAGTTGAGGACTAAACTCTGATTTTTTTTTTTATCTTGCCCAAATTCTTATCTAAGAAGAGGTCTAGGGGGTCATGCCCTACAAATCATAAATTCTCATCAGATGTGTTTTATTTAATCCTATATATCATGATTTACTTTCCAAACTGACTCTGGCATAACATTACGAGATAAAGAAGAAAATCAAAATATTTTACACCAAAACATGTTTCTTTGCCGTATTTTGAAATGGCCCTGCAGAGCTATTCTTTGTGGGGGAAAATTTGCATCTGTAAAGACTCTCTATTAACATAGCTAGATCTTTTTCTTCCAGACCCTCCTAATCCTAAACAGATTAACTAAGATCTCAATAGGAAACATTTGTCACCTATAGCCTCTAAGGGCAGCCACTCTAAGACTTCAAAAGAACTTGGATCTCTACAATCTTTATCTTAACCTGAACATTCCGTTGTTTCTATCTATCCCAGGTCTTTAGACAAACTCAACCAATTGCCAACCACAAAATATTTAAATTCACCTATAGCCTAGAAGCCCCCACTTTGAGTTGCTCTGCCTTTCTGGACCAAACCAATGTAGTTCTTAAATGTATTTGATTGATGTTTCATGCCTCTTAAAATGTATAAAACCAAGCTGCGTCCCGACCACTTTGGGCACATGTTCTCAGGACTTCCAGAGGGCTGTGTCAAGGGCCATGGTCACTCATATTTGTCTTAGAATAAATCTCTTCAAATATTTCACAGAGTTTGACTCTTTTCGTTGACACAGTGGTGGAGATGGTAGGAAGTAGTCAGTCAGTCCTGGATATGTTTTGTGTGGAAATCTGCCAGGTTAGATTGACTAAAGGGTAGGGAATGGAGTCCAGGATGACTCAGGGTGTTCAGCCTGAGTAGCCTGAATATTGAAGCTGCCATTGACTGAGATGGACAATCATGTGGGAAAAACGGTTTGAGGGGAAGAATTAGGAGGTCAGTTTTGGGCATTGTGATGGTTAATACTGAGTGTCCATTTGACTGGATTGAAGGATGCAAGGTATTGTGCCTGGGTGTGTCTGTGAGGGTGTTGCCAAAGGTGATTAACATTTGAGTCAGTGGGCTGAGTGCCGTGGCTCATGCCTCTTATCCCAGCACTTTGGGAGGCTGAGGCGGGAGGATCACTTGAGGTCAGGAGTTCGAGACCAGCCTGACTAACATGGTAAAACCCCGTCTCTACTAAAAATACGAAAATTAGCTGGCCATGGCAGCAGGCGCCTGTAATCCCAGCTACTCAGGAGGCTGAAGCAGGAGAATCACTTGAACCTGGGAGGCAGAGGTTACAGTGAGCCGAGATCAAGCCATTGTACTCCAGCCTGGGCGACAAGAGCAAAACTCCATCTCAAAAAACAAAACAAAACAAAACAAAACAAAACAAAACAAAACAAAACAACAACAAAAAATTTGAGTCAGTGGACTGGGAGAGGCAGACCCGCCTTCAATGTGGGTGAGCACAATCTAATCAGCTGCCAGCGTGGCTAGAATAAAGCAGGCAGAAAAAGGAAGAAGTGGACTTGCTTAGTCTTCTGGCCTTCATCTTTCTCCCGTGCTAGATGCTTCCTGCTCTCAAACATCAGACTCCAAGTTCTTTGGCTTTTGGACTCTTGCACCAGTAGTTTGCCTGGCGCTCTCGAGCCTTCAGTCGCCAGCCACAGACTGAAAGCTGCACTGTTGGCCTCCCTACTTTTGAGGTTTTGGAACTTGGACTGGCTTTCTTGCTTCTCAACTTGCAGATGGCCTATTGTGGGACTTCACCTTGTGATCATGTGAGTCAACTCTCCTTAATAACACCGCTTCGTATATACATCTATCATATTAGTTCTGTCCCTCTAGAGAACCCTGACTAACAAAGGCATGTTAAATTGGCCTGTTTAATATTCAAGTGGAGTTTTCTGCTGTTCAATACTGTGTGAAGATCTTGCAGAATCACTAATATATAGAGTGAGGTTTATTACTCTTGTTAGTCTTCCATTTGTCATTTCTCCACATTTTTGGACTGCTCAAGAGGGTGAACATGATATTGGATACCTTCTACCATGTACACAAGATTTAAGAGAGACTTCTCATGATGGCTTTGTGAACTGAAGTGAGTCATAAATACTGATTAGTTGTCTAACCTAATTATTAGTAGTATATATAATCTTGTCAATATACTTTTCTGGTATTGTTATTCTTTCCTATTTTTATCAATTATTCTAAATTATGATGATTGTCAGTTATTTAATCTACTTAGATGTGTGTAAATCTCATTCATATTTAGATATGACAGTGCATATTAATAATATGTGTTATATTACTTGAATTGCTTTATTTTTTAGAAGAGATCATGATTAATTGAATCATATGCTGTGATGTGTTCCTTTGTTACTCAGGCCTAAAGAGAGTCTTGGAACATTATGTTATCTCCTGAGAGCTTGCTTAGTGGGAGAATCTGACTTGCAGATAATGCCAAGGGGACAATAAAAGTCTAGCCCAGGCCTTTTAAAGTAGAAGCAAATATTCTGCAGCAGATATAAAAATAATAAAATGTTACCTTCATAATCAGGTAAAAAATCTACGTAAAAATGTTAAGAGCTCATTCATATTTATGATTGCCCCATATAAGAATAAGAAAGCAGAGAATATAATAATGATATAATTTCTAAAGTCCTAATTATGAACCTGTAAACTTTTTAAGGTCACCTGTTAATCCTTAATTAAATTGTACTTTGACAACTGAGATTACTTACTTCATTAGCATTCTTGAATTTGCATATAATTTGCATTATAAAATTTGTTGTTTTCTCAAGATTCTCTTTACTAGTTCTATTTATGCTGAACGATGTAATTGCTCTTTATTTAATTCCCTTCTTAATAGCTCTAACAATTCTCATTTGGTGAAGATAAAATGTAAAAATTTAGGGAGCAAAATGACAATTAAACATAAGTACATTAAATGTGGAATATTAGATGGGACTAATAGTTCAGGCAGGTTTGGTCTTTGGCAATAAGGGACTGTTTGTTGGAGTAGGAGTGGCAATTTCTTTTCTTTTCCTTTTTGAGATGGAGTCTGGCTCTGTCGCCCATGCTGGAGTGCAGTGGCACGATCTCTGCTCACTGTAAGCTCCACCTCCTGGGTTCACGCCATTCTCCTGCCTCAGCCTCCCGAGTAGCTGGGACTACAGGGGCCCGCCACCACGCCCGGCTAATTTTTTTGTATATTTAGTAGAGACGGGGTTTCACTGTGTTAGCCAGGATGGTCTCGGTCTCCTGACCTCGTGATCTGCCCGCCTCGGCCTTCAAAAGTGTTGGGATTAGAGGCGTGAGCCACTGCGCCTGGCCGGCAATTTCTTTTTTTAAAGGACCAGATAGTAAATACTTCATACTTTCAGGCCATGTGGTTTCTGTGGCAATTACTCAACTCTCCCTTTGTAGAACAAAAGAAGCCATAGAGAAACTGTAAACTAATGGGCTACATTTCAATAAAACTTTATTTACAAAAACAGGGATTGAAGTAGATTTGGCTATGGGTAGTAGTCTACAAACCTCTGTTGGAGCCCAGATGCTTCATTTTGACTTCCAAGTGTTTAGGATTCACTGAGAAAACCATCCTACTGTCAAATTTCCATCCATCTGCCTATTATCTATGCATTATTTATACTTTCTTCAAGTGACTTTTATTTTAATATGTATAACATCTTAGGGTAAAACATTCCATAATACATTCTTTCTGTGGAAGACTTTGGTACCTGTTTTTTTTTTTTTTTTTTTTTTTAATTCACTTCACATACCTATGGAGCATTTGCAATATGCCAGGCATGTAATACAAACTAAACTATACAGCCATGAACATGCCAACCTGTGCCCTTATAGAGCCAACATTTTAGTGTTTCACACTGAAGTATTTACTGTCTAATGTAATGGTGTGATAATTGCCATGATGGAAGAAAACGTGTTCAGGGATTAAGTGAGGGTGTCAGGGAGGACCTTCTAAGTGTTATCTAAGAGGGAAGTGATGTCTAAGTGACATCTAAGCTAAGAGTCAAACAGTAGATAAGATTTATCTACATGAAGAAGTGTGGATAAGTATTTTGTAGAAGGAGCAGCTAATAGTTTGTTTTTTGAAAAAGAAAAAATAGTATAAAAACATACATTTTTAAAGCAGTGGAGGAAACAGTATCTAAAGTTATAATTTTATCTTAAAATTAAATGGATTAAAATATGCTCATGAAGAACATATAGGACACTTTAATTATTTCGACTTTTATTTTAGGTTCAGGGAGTACACGTGCAGTTGGTTACATGGGTAAATCATATGTCACTGGGGTTTGATGTACAAATGATCTCATCACCCTAGTAGTGAGCATAGTACCTGAGAGCAATTCAACAAGCAAAAACCAAATAACCCCATTTAAGAAATGGGCAAAAGACATGAACAGATACTTCTCAAAAGAAGACATATAGGTTGCCAACAAACATGTAAAAAATGCTGAACAGCTTGCAGTTCTCTAAGTAAGAGGGAATATAGGAGTTGAGAGAATCAAAGGAAGCCTGTGCTTTGTAGCAGTGCGTATTCACCAGAATGCTATGGTACACTGTGATATTCCAAACTCTTTGTAATTTTGACCTCTAATGAAAAATTTTTTTTCAGAAAAATTATAGAAATGAATTTAAGAGGAAAGACTGATGAACTCAACAAGCTATGGGTGTAAAGCGAGCCACAACTTGCTTTATGAGTGAAATGTGAAGTGTAATATAAATGGAGCCAAGGAAAGATTTTGACTTAAAATAAATGCTCAACATTATTAATCATCAGATAAATACAAATTAAAAACACAATGAAACATCATCTTACACTAGTCAGAATGGATATCATTAAAAAGACAAAAAAGTAACATATTGAGGAGGATGTGGAAAAAATGGAACTCCTAGAAACTGTTGGTGGGAATGTAACTTAGTACAACCTCCATGGAAAACAGTATGGAGATTTCTCAAAGAACTAAAAATAGAACTACCATTGACCCAGCAGTCCACTAATGGGTATCTATCCAAAGGAAAGAAATCATTACATCAAAAAGATATCTGTTTATCACAGCACTATTTGCAATAACGAAGATATGGAACCAACCTAAGTGTCCATCAATGGAAGACTGGATACAGAAAATGTAGTATATATACACAATGGAATACCATTCAGCATTAAAAAAGTGAAATCATGTCTTTTGCAACAACATGGATGGCACTGGAGGCCATTAGATAAAACAAGTCAAACACTGAAAGCCAAATATGGCATGTTCTCACCTATAAGTGGGAGCTAAATAATGTGTACACATGGACGTAGAGTGTGAAATGATAGACAATGGAGACTCAGAAGGATGAGGTGGGGGAGGGTGGTGGATCATGAGAGATTACTTGGGTACCAGCTCACCATAGTGAGGTAGAGCACCAAGCAGACTTCTAGGGTCCCCACTTCCAAGCCTTGGCTCTGGGATGGAATTTCTGGACTGCCTTGGGCCAGAGGTAAGCCCACTGCCCTGAATGGAGAGACCCAGGCCTGGCAATATTTACCACAAGTTGAGTGATGAGCCCTTTGGCCTTGAGTGAACATTGGCAGTAGCCACACAGTACTCGCTATGGGCCTGAGGCAATGGTGGCCACAGGGAGAAACTCCTGCTTGAGGAAAGGAGAGTGAAGAGTGGGAAGGACTTTGTCTCTTGCCAGCTCAGTTATGTGAAATAGAGCACCTAGTAGATTTCTAATGTTTCTGCCTAGAGGCCCTGACTCCCAGATGGTGTTTCTGGACCTGTTGTAGGCCAGGGAATGCTCACTGAAGGGAAGGACACAAGTCTTGTTGGATTGGTGGCCTGCTGACTGAAAAGCCCTTGGGCCTTGAGTTAACACATGGGCCTGGGTGAGACCAAGTGATGAGCTGGCTTCTGTTCTGACATAGCAGAGGTGGTGGCCACAGGGGTGCTTGTGCCACCCCTCTCCTGCCTCCAGGCAGCTTAGCAGAGAGAGAAAGACAACATTTGTTTGGGAGACAGTAAGGGAAGAGAACAAGAAACTCTGCTTGGTAATCCAGAAAATTATCTCAGATCTTAATTAAGACCACCAAGGTGGTTCTGCAAGAGTTACATTATTACTGTGCTTGGGGTGCCCCCTAATGCAGATACAGCTTCAGGGACCAAAGACTTAGATCAGAACACTCAATTCACTTTTAATACTTGGAAGGCCTTCTCAAGGAGGTTGGGCGCAAACAAACCCAGACTGTGAAGACTACAATCAGTATCTAGCTCTTCAATGCCCAGACATCAACAAACATCCACAAGCAGCAAGACCATCTAGGAAAACATGGCCTCACCAAATTAAATAAGGCACCAGTGACCAATCCCAGAGTGACAGAGATATGTGACCTTTCAGACAGAGAATCCAAAATAGCTCTTTTGAGCAAGCTCAACAAAATTCAAGATAGCACAGTGAAGGAATTCAGACTCCTGTCACAGATTCGCAAGACAAAAAAAAAAAAAAAAAGATGAAAAGAAATAAAATAAATCAAAGAAAGAAAGAAACAGAATCCTATAAGATAAATTTAACAAAGACATTGAAATAATTTAAAAAAATCAAGCAGATGTTCTGGAGCTGAAAAATTCTATTGGCATACTAAAAATGTATCACAGTCTTTCAAAAGCAGAGTTGATCAAACATAAGAAATAATAAGTGATCTTGAAGACACGTTTATTTGAAAATACACAGTCAGAAGAGACAAAATAAACAAGAATAAAGCACACCTACAAGATATAGGAAATAGCCTCAAAAAGGCAAATCTAAGAGTCACTGGCCATATAAAGGAGGTAGAAAGGGAGAGAGATCAGGGTAGAAAGTGTATTCAAGTGGATAATAAGAGAACTTCCCAAATCTAGAGAAATATATCAATATTCAAGCATAAGAAGGCTACAGTACCCAAAGCAGATTTAATCTAAGTAAGACTACATCAAGACATTTAATAATCAAACTCCCTAAGATCAAAGATAAAGAAAGGATCTTAAGAGAAGCAGAGAAAAAAAACAAATAACATACAAAGGAGCTCCAATACAGCTGGCAGCAGACTTTTCAGTGGAAACCTTAAAGGCCAGGAGAGAGTGGCATAACATATTTAAAATGCTGAAGGAAAACCAATCCTTTTATCCTAACTTAGTAGACCAGGCACGGTGGCTCATGCCTGTGATCCCAACACTTTGGGAGGCTGAGGTGGGTGGATCACCTCAGGTCAGGAGTTTGAGACCAGCCTGGCCAACATGGTGAAACCCCGTCTCTACTAAAAATACAAAAAAGTAGCTGGGTGTGGTGATGGACACCTGTAATCTCAGCTACTCAGGAGGCTGAGGCAGGAGAATTGCTTGAACCCAGGAGGCAGAGGTTGCAGTGAGCCAAGATTGCACCACTGCACTCCAGCCTGGCTGATGGAGCGAGACTTCTTCACCACCCCAACAAAAAAAGTATATCCAGCAAAAATATCCTTCAAACATGAAGGAGAAATGAAGCCTTACCCAGATAAACAAAAGCTGAGGGACTTCATCAACACCAGATCTGTCCTACAAGACATGCTAAACAGAGTTCTTCAATCTGAAAGGAAAAAACATGTTAATGAACAATATGATATCTGAAGGTACAAAACCCACTGGTTATAGTATACATATGCAAAGAATATTATAACACTATAACTGTAGTGTGTAAATTACTCTTAAATAGAAAGACTAAAAGATGTATCAATAAAAAATAATAACCACAATAACTTTTCAAGACACAGTACAATAAGATATAAATAGAAATAAGAAAAAGTTAAAAAGCGGGGAGGATAAAGTTAAAGTGTAGATTTTTATTAGTTTTCTCTTTGCTTGTTTGTTAGTTGATTTGTTTGTTTACACAATCAGTGTTAAACAGTTATCAGTCTAACATAATTGATCATAAGATGTTAATCGTAAGCTGCATGGTACTCTCAAGTCAAAAAAAAATCCAAACACCTATAAGAGACACACACAAAGTAAAAAGCAAGAAATTAAAACATACTACCAGAGAAAATCACCTTCACAAAAAGGAAGATAAGAAGGAAGGAAGAAAGGAAGGAAACCACAAAACAACCAGGAAACAACAAAATAGCAGCAGTAAGCCCTTACTTATCCATAATAACATTGAATGTAAATGGACTAAACTCTCCAATCAAAAGACAGTGGCTGAATGGATAAAAATAATAAGACTTAATGATCTGTTGCCTACAAGAAATACACTTCGCCAATAAAGACATGCAAGACCAAAAATAAAAGGATGAAAAAAGATATTCCATACAAATGGAAACCAAAACCAGGCATGAGTAGCTATACTTATGTCAGAAAAAAATATATTTCAAGACAAAAACTATAAAAAGAGACAAGAAATAATACACAGGTTAATTCAGCAAGAGGATATAACAATTGTAAATACATATGCACCCAATGCTAGATCATCCAGATATATAAAGGAAATATTACTAAAGTGAGAGAGAGAGAGAGAGACAGAGAAAGAGGAGGAGAGAGAGTTAGTTTATTACTAGCTGGAGACTTCAACACCCCACCTTCAGTATTGGACAGAAAATCGTCAAAGAAACATCTGATTTAATCTGAACTACAGACCAAATGGACTTAAGAGATATTTACAGTTCATTTCATCCAACAGCTGCAGAATACACATTCTTCTCCTCAATACATCAATCATTCTCAAGAATAGACCATATGTTAGGCCAAAATCAAGTCTTAAAACATTCATAAAATTGAAATCATATTAAGTGTCTTCTCTGACCACAATGAAAAAAAACTAGAAATCAATAACAAGAGGAACTTTGGAAGTTTGAAACTTTGGGGATTTTGAAAACATATGAAAATTAAACAATATGCTTCTGAATGACCAGTGGGCCAATGAAGAAATTAAGAAAGAAATTAAAAAAAATTCTTGAAACAAATGAAAGTGGAAACACAATATACCAAAACCTATGGGATACAGCAAAAGCAATACTAAGAGCAATGTTTATAGCAATAAGCACCTACATCAAAATAGAAAATCTTCAAATAAACAACCTAATGATGCATCTTAAAGAAATAGAAAAGCAAGAGCAAACTGAATCCAAAAGTAGTAGAAGAAAAGAAATAAGAATCAGAGCAGAAATAAATAAATTTGACACAAAAAACAACACAAAATCAATGAAATGAAGAGTTGGTTATTTGAAATGGTAAACAAAATTGACAAACTTTTAGACAGACTAAGAAGAAAACCAGAAGACTCAAAAAAAAATCATAGAGGAAAAAAAGACACAACTGATATTGCAAAAATTAAAGGGATCGTTAGAGACTACTATGAGCAAATGTATTCCAATAAACTTGAAAACCTAGAAAAAATGGATAAATTCCTACACACATACAACTTACCAAGCTTGAACCATGAAGAAAATCTCAAACCTGAACAGACCAATAATAAGTAATGAGATCGAAGTCATGTTAAAGAGTATCCAGGAAAGGAAAAGCCTGGGACCCAATGGATTCACTGTTGAATTTTACCAGACACTTAAAGGAGAACTAATGCCTATCATATCCAAATTATTCTGGAAAATAGAGGTGGAAGGAATACTTCCAAACTCATTCTACAAGGCCAATATTACCCCGATACCAAAACCACATAGAGACACATAAAAAAAAAGAAAACTATATGCCAATATCCCTGATGAAACGGATACAAAAATCCTCAACAAAATAGTAGCAAACTTAATTCAACAATACATTACAAAGATCATCCATCATGACCAAAGTGAGATTTACCCCAGAGATACCAGGATAGTTCAATTTACATGTATCAATCAGCAAGATAGATCATACCAACAGAATGAAGGACAAAAACCATTGACCACTTCAAATGATGCTGAAAAAGCATTTGATAAAATTCAACATCCCTTAATGGTCAAAACCCTCAAGAAAGTAGGCATTGAAGGAACATACCTCAAAACAATAAGAGCTATATATGAAAGATCAACAGCTAGTAGCATACTGAATAGGGAAAAAACTGAAAGTATTTCCCGTAAGTTCTGGAATGTAATAAGGATACCCACTTTTACCTCTATTATTTAACATAGTACTGGAAGTTCCAGCTAGAGTAATCAGACAGGAGAGAGAAATAAAGAGTATTCAAATTGGAAAAGAAAAAGTCAAATTATCTTTGTTTGCAAATAATATGATCTTATATTTGGAGAAACCTAAAGACTTCACAAAAAAAACTATTACAACTAATAAACAAATGCAGTAAAGTTGCAGGATAAAAAAATTAACATACAAAAAAATCTTGGGAGGCTGAGGCGAGCAGATCAAGAGGTCAGGAGATCAAGACCATCCTGGCTAACATGGTGAAACCCTATTTTTACTACACACACACACACACACACACACACACATAAAATTAGCCAGGCAAGGTGGCATGTAACTGTAGTCCCAGCTACTCAGGAGGCTGAGGCAGGAGAATCACTTGAACCTGGGAGGCAAAGGTTGCAGTGAGCCGAAATCATGCCACTGCACTCCAGCCTGGGAGACCAAGCAAGACTCTGTCTCAAAAAAAAAAAAAAAAAAAACAAAACCGGCAGCATTTATATATGCCAACAGCAAACAACCTGAAAAAGAAATCAAGAGATAGCTAGCAAGACAGCCAAATAGGAACAGCTCTGGTCTGTAGCTCCCAGTGAGATCAACACAGAAGGTGGGTGATTTCTGCATTTTCAACTAAGGTACCCCGTTCATCTCACTGGGCCTAGTTAGACAGTGGGTGTAGCTCACGGAAGGCGAGCCGAAGCAGGGTGGGGTGTTGCCTCACCTGGGAAGTCCAAGGGGATGGGGAACTCCCTCCCCTAGCCAAGTGAAGCCATGAGGGACTGTGCTGTGAGGAATGATGCACTCCGGCCCAGATACTATGCTTTTCCCATGGTCTTCGCAACACACAGACCAGGAGATTCCCTCCAATGCCTATGCCACCAGAGCCCTGGGTTTCAAGCCTAAAACTGGGTGGCTGTTTGGGCAGACACCAAACTAGCTGCAGGATTATTTTTTTTCATACCCCAGGGGTGCTTGGAATGCAGTGAGACAGAACCGTTCACTCCCCTGGAAAGGGGGCTGAAGCCAGGGGGCCAAGTGGTTTAGCTCAGAGGAGCCCACCCCCATGGAACCCAGCAAGCTAAGATCCACTGGCTTGAAATTCTTGCTGCCATCACAGCAGTGTGAAGTCAACCTGGGATGCTAGAGTTTGGTGGGAGGAGGGGCGTCCACCATTAATGAGGCTTGTGTAGGTAGTTTTTCCCTCACAGTGTAAACAAAGCCACCAGGAAGTTCGAACTGGGTGGAGCCCATCACAGCTCAGCAAAGCCGCTGTAGCCAGACTGCCTCTCTAGTTTCCTCCACTCTGGGTAGGGCATCTCTGAAAGAAAGGCAGCAGCCCCAGTCAGGGCCTTATAGATAAAACCCCATCTCCCTGGGACAGAGCACCTAGGGGAAGGGGCAGCTTCAGCAGACATAAACGTCCCTGCCTGATGGCTCTGAAGAAAGCAGCAGCTCTCCCAGTACAACGTTCGAGCTCTGATAGGGGACAGACTGCCTCCTCAAGTGGGTCCCTGACCCCCGTGTCTCCTGACTGGGAGACACCTCCAAGCAGGGGCCAACAAACACCTCATACAGGAGAGTTCTGGCTGGCATCTGGCAGGTGCCCCTCTGGGATGAAACTTCCAGAGGAAGGAACAGGCAGCAATCTTTGCTGTTCTGCAGCCTCCGTTGGTGATACCCAGGCAAACAGGGTCAGGAGTGGACCTCCAGCAAACTCCAGCAGACCTGCAGCAGAGAGGCCTGACAGTTAGAAGGAAAACTAACAAACAGTAATAGCATCAATATCAACAAAAAGATGTCCAGATACAGAAACCCAATCTGAAGGTCACCAACATCAAACACCAAAGGTAGATAAATCCATGAAGATGGGGAGAAACCAGCACAAAAAGGCTGAAAATTCCAAAAACAAGAATGCCTCTTCTCCTCCAAAGGATTTCAACTCCTCACCAGTAAGGCAACAAAACTGGAAGGAGAATGAGTTTCCAAATTGACAGAAGTAGGCTTCAGAAGGTGGGTAATAACAAACTCCTCCAATCTAAGGGAGTGTGTTCTAACCCAATGAAAGGAAGCTAAGAACCTTGAAAAAAAGTTAGAGGAATTGCTAACTAGAATAACCAGTTTAGAGAAGAACATAAACGACCTGATGGAGCTGAAAAACAAAGCGCGAGAACTTCATGAAGCGTATGCAAGTATCAACAGCTGAATTGATCAAGCAGAAGAAAGGATATAAGAGATTAAAGGTCAACTTAATCAAATAAAGTGTGAAGACAAGATTGGAGAAAAAAGAATGGAAAGGAACAAACAAAGCCTCCAAGAAATATGGGACTATGTGAAAAGAGCAAATCTATATTTGATTGGTGTACCTGAAAGTGACAGGGAGAATGGAATCATGTTGGAAAACACTCTTAAGGATATTAGCCAGGAGAACTTCTCCAACCTAGCAAGAGACGCCAACATTCAAATTCAGGAAATACAGAGAACACCACAAAGGTACTCCTCAAGAAGAGCAACCCCAAGACACATAAACGTCAGATTCATCAAGGTTGAAATGAAGGAAAAAATGTTAAGGGCAGCCAGAGAGAAAGGTCTGGTTACCCACAAAGGGAAGCCAATCAGCGGATTTCTCTACAGAAACCCTACAAGCCAGAAGAGAGTGGGGACCAATATTCAACATTCTTAAAGAAAAGAATTTTCAACCCAGAATTTCATATCCAGCCAAGCTAAGCTTCATAAGTGAAGGAGAAATAAAATCCTTTACAGACAAGCAAATGCTGAGAGATTTTGTCAACACCAGGCCTACCTTACAAGAGCTCCTGACGGAAGCACTAAATATGGAAAGGTAAAACTGGTACCAGCAACTGCAAAAACATACCAAACTGTAAAGACCATCGATGCTATGAAGAAACTGCATCAACTAACAGGCAAAATAACCAGCTAGTATCATAATGACAGGATCAAATTCACACATAACAATATTAACCTTAAATGTAAATGGGCTAAATGCCCCAAATAAAAGACACAGACTGGCAAATTGGATAAAGAGTAAAGACCATCGACGTGCTGTATTCAGGTGTGCCCATCTCATGTGCAAAGACACACACAGGATCAAAATAAAGGGATGGAGGAATATTTACCAAGCAAATAGAAAGAAAAAAAAGGCAGGGGTTGCAATCCTAGTCTCTGATAAAACAGACTTTAAACCAACAAAGATCAAAAGAGACAAAGAAGGCCATTACATAATGGTAAAGGGATCAATGCAACAAGAAGAGCTAACTCTCCTAAATATATATGCACCCAACACAGGCGCACCCAGATTCATAAAGCAAGTTCTTAGAGACCCACAAAGAGACTCAGACTCCCACACAATAATAATGGGAGACTTTAACGCCCCACTGTCAACATTAGACAGATCAACAAGACAGAAAGTTAACAAGGATATCCAGAAATTGAATTCAGCTCTGCACCACGCAGACCTAATAGACATCTACAGAACTCTCCACCCCAAATCAACAGAATATACATTCTTCTCAGCACCACACCACACTTATTCCAAAATTGACCACAGAGTTGGAAGTAAAGCACTCCTCAGCAAATGTAAAAGAACAGAAATTATAACAAACTGTCTCTCAGATCACAGTGCAAACTAGAACTCAGGATTAGGAAACTCACTCAAAACTCCTCAGCTACATGGAAACTGAACAACATGCTCCTGAATGACTACTGGGTACATAACGAAATGAAGGCAGAAATAAAGATGTGCTTTGAAACCAATGAGAACAAAGACACGACATACCAGAATCTCTGGGACACATTTAAAGCAGTGTGTAGAGGGAAATTTATACCACTAAATGCCCACAAGAGAAAGCAGGAAAGATCTAAAATCTACACCCTAAAATCACAATTAAAAGAACTAGAGAAGCAAGAGCAAACACATTCAAAAGCTAACAGAATGCAAGAAATAACTAAGATCAGAGCAGAACTGAAGGAGATAGAGACACAAAAAACCATTCAAAAAATCAATGAATCCAGGAGCTGTTTTTTTGAAAAGATCAACAAAATTTATAGACTGCTAGCAAGACTAATAAAGAAGAAAAGAGAAAAGAATCAAATAGGCGCAATAAAAAATGATAAAGGGGATATCACCACCGATCCCACAGAAATACAAACTACCACCAGAGAATACTACAAACACCTCTATGCAAATAAACTAGACAATCTAGAAGAAATGGATAAATTCCTCAACACTTACACCCTCCCAAGACTAAACCAGGAAGAAGTTGAATCCCTGAATAGATCAATAACTGGCTCTGAAATTGAGGCAATAATTAGTAGCCTACCAACCAAAAACAGTCCAGGACCAGATGGATTCACAACTGAATTCTACCAGAGGTACAAGGAGGAGCTGGTACCATTCCTTCTGAAACTATTCCAATCAATAGAAAACGAGGGAATCCTCCCTAACTCATTTTATGAGGCCAGCATCATCCAGATACCAAAGCCGGGCAGAGACACAACAAAAAGAGAATTTTAGACCAATATCCCTGATGAGCATTGATGCAAAAATCCTCAATAAAATACTGGCAAACCGAATGCAGCAGCACATCAAAAAGCTTAACCACCAAGATCAAGTGGGCTTCATCCCTGGGAAGCAAGGCTGGTTCAACATATGCAAATCAATACACTTAATCCATCATATAAACAGAACCAAAGACAAAAACCACGTGATTATCTCAATCGATGCAGAAAAGGCCTTTGAGGAAATTCAACAGCCCTTCATGCTAAAAACTCTCGATAAATTAGGTATTGATGGGAGGTATCTCAAAATAATAATAACTATTTATGAGAAACCCACAGCCAATATCGTACTGAATGGGCAAAACTGGAAGCATTCCCTTTGAAAACTGGCACAAGACAGGGATGCCCTCTCTCACCACTCCTATTCAACTTAGTGTTGGAAGTTCTGGCCAGGGCACTCAGGCAGGAGAAGGAAATAAACGGTATTCAATTAGGAAAAGATGAAGTCAAATTGTCTCTGTTTGCAGATGACATGATTGTATATTTAGAAAACCCCATCTTCTCAGCCCAAAATGTCCTTAAGCTGATAAGCAACTTCAGCAATGTCCCAGGACACAAAATCAATGTGCAAAAATCACAAGCATTCTTATACACCATTAAAAGACTAACAGAGAGCCAAATCGTGAGTGAACTCCCATTCACAATTGCTTCAAAGAGAATAAAATACCTAGGAATTCAACTTACAAGGGATGTGAAGGACCTCTTCAAGGAGAACTACAAACCACTGCTCAATGAAATAAAAGAGGATACAAACAAATGGAAGAACATTCCATACTCATGGGTAGGAAGAATCAATATTGTGAAAATGGCCATACTGCCCAAGGTAATTTATAGATTCAATGCCATCCCCATCAAGCTACCAATGACTTTCTTCACGGAATTGGAAAAAACTACTTTAAAGTTCATATGGAACCAAAAAAGAGCCTGCATCACCAAGTCAGTCCTAAGCCAAAAGAACAAAGCTGGAGGCATCACACTACCTGACTTCAAACTATACTACAAGGCTACAGTAACCAAAACAGCATGGTACTGGTACCAAAACAGAGATATAGACCAATGGAAAGGAACAGAGCCCTCAGAAATAATACCACACATCTACAACCATGTGATGTTTGACAAACCTGACAAAAACAAGAAATGGGGGAAGGATTCCCTATTTAGTAAATGGTGCTGGGAAAACTGGCTAGCCATATGTAGAAAGCTGAAACTGGATCCCTTCCTTACACCTTATACAAAAATTAATTCAAGATGGATTAAAGACTTACATGTTATACCTAAAACCATGAAAACCCTAGAAGAAAACATAGGCAATACTATTCAGGACATAGGCATGGGCAAGGATTTCATGTCTAAAACACCAAAAGCAATGGCAACAAAAGCCAAAATTGACAAATGGGATCTAATTAAACTAAAGAGCTTCTGCACAGCAAAAGAAACTACCATCAGAGTGAACAGGCAACTTATAGAATGGGAGAATATTTTTGCAATCTACTCATCTGACCAAGGGCTAATATCCAGAATCTACAAAGAACACAAACAAACTTATAAGAAAAAAACAAACAACCCCATCAACAAGTGGACGAAGGATATGAACAGACACTTCTCAAAAGAAGACATTTATGCAGCCAACAGACACATGAAAAAATGCTCATCATCACTGGCCATCAGAGAAATGCAAATGAAAACCACAGCGAGATACCATCTCACACCAGTTAGAATGGTGATCATTAAAAAGTCAGGAAACAACAGATACTGGAGAGGATTTGGAGAAATAGGAAATCTTTTACACTGTTGTTGGGACTATAAACTAGTTCATCCATTGTGGAAGATAGTGTGGCGATTCCTCAGGGATCTAGAACTAGAAATACCATTTGACCCAGCCATCCCATTACTGGGTATATACCCAAAGGATTATAAAACATGCTGCTATAAAGTCACGTGCACATGTATGTTTATTGCAGCACTCTTCACAATGCCAAAGACTTGGAACCAACCCAAATGTCCATCAGTGATAGACTGGATTAAGAAAATGTGGCACATATACACCATGGAATACTATGCAGCCATAAAAAATAATGAGTTCATGTCCTTTGTAGGGACATGGATGAAGCTAGAAACCACCATTCTCAGCAAACTGTCGCAAGGGCAACAAACCAAACACTGCATGTTCTCACTCACAGGTGAGAATTGAAGAATGAGAACACTTGGACACAGGAAGGGGAACATCACACACTGGGGCCTGTTGTGGGGTGGGGGAAGGGGGAGGGATAGCATTAGGAGATACACCTAATGTAAATGACGAGTTAATGGGTGCAGCATACCAACATGGCACATGTATACATATGTAAGAAACCTGCACGTTGTGCACATGTACCCTAGAACTTAAAGAATAATAATAATAATAACAATAAAAGATATAACTGGAACAGCAACAAAAATAAAATAAATAAAATAAAAAATTAAATAAATTACTTTTTTCTAAAAACATGTGGGTTTGTCTAAACAAACAAACAAAAAAACCTCTTCCTTTCTCAAGAAAAGGAAAAACATTTATAACCATGTTCCCTGGAATGTAAAGAGCCCACCTTCCACATTCACAGAAACTTATTAAATATTGATTCAGGGCTTTTATATTTTTTAACACAAAAATTATGATAATCAGCTGTAAAATAGACAAATATTGAATAGATCACTTTGTTAACTTTTAATTTTTAAATAATTGTAGATTCACAGGAAATTCCAAAACAAAAAACAAAACCATGTACAGGGAGGTGCCTTTTACCGTTCGTCCAGTTTCTCCCAATGATAACATTTTTGCATAACTATTGTACAATATCAAAACCAAGAAAATTACATTGGTACAATCCACAGAGTTTATCAGATTTCACTAGTTTTGTAAGTACATCTGTGTGTGTGTGTGCATGTGCATGTGTGTGATCTGCTGTAGATCTGTGCAACCATCACCATGAAGATACAGAACTGCTTTATCACTGCAAGGCTCCCACCACCACTACCTCTTTATGGCAACACCCACTGCACTCCAACCTCCCATCCCTAACACCTGGCAACTACCAATTTGTGTTCCATCCATCTCTACAATTTTATTTCAAGAACACAATATAAACGGAATCTGATAGTATGTAACTTTTTTTTTCTTTTTTTAGACAGAGTCTTGGACTGTCACCCAGGCTGGAGTGCAATGGCATGATCTTAGCTCACTGCCACCTCTGACTCCCGGGTTCAAGGGATTATCCTGCCTCAGCCTCCTGAGTAGCTGGGATTACAGGCGCTCACCACCACGCCCAGCTAATTGTTTGTAGTTTTAGTAGAGATGGGGTTTCACTATTTTGGCCAGGCTGGTCTCGAACTCCTGACCTTGTGATCTGCCAGCCTTGGCCTCCCAAAGTGCTGGGATTACAGGCCTGAGCCACCACGCCCGTCCGATAGTATGTAACATTTTAAGATTGGCTTTTCCCATTCGGCATAATTACCTTAAGATACATCCAAATTGTTGCTTGTATCAATAGTTCATTCATTTATATTGCTAAGTAATATTGAATGGTATGGATGGAACACAGTTTGTTTAACCATTCACCCGTTGAAGGACATTTGAGTTGCTTCCAGTTTTTGATATTACGAATAAGCTGCTAAGAATATTCATGAACAGGATTTTGCATGAACATAAGTTCTCATTTCCCTATGATAAATGCCCAATAATGCATATTTACTGCATATTTAGTTTTCTTTTAAAGAGACTGCCAAGCTGTTTTCCAGAGTGGCTGTGCCATTTTACATTCCCACCAGCATTGTATAAATTGATCCAATTTCTCTGCCATTCTGATAGTAGTGATATGTTTTCTATAGTGATGTTTTCATGGCAGGTAGGTTTTTAAAAGCTTCCTCTCATTACCTCTGATAGGTTATCCATTAACAATGATGGAATATGCTTCTTAGAAAATTTTTTACATCAACAGATAAAATTGTATGTATTTACCATTGTACAACATGATGTTATGAAGTACATATACCCTGTGAAATGACTAAATCTAGCTAATAAGCATATGCATTAGCTTACATAGAATACTCTTAACCTAAATAACAGAAAATGTTTTGTCACTACTGATATTCTTTGCACTTTGAATGAGAAAGCATGTATATTCAAAATATTGTTCTAGTTTTTTAAATGAGAAAATGTATATTTCATGTACATTTAAATGCTAAATTAGTGTAGGCTATTAGTAGTAAACTAGTAACAGTAATAATAGTGGTAATAATTTTAGTAGGAAGAGTGGTAGTAGCGGTACAGCACTGCTAAACCCTCCATGGTACAGAGTTTCTGTAGGATAAAAATAAGTAGTTAATTCTATGTACCTGAAAAACAAATGCATATTTATTTTGCAGGATAAAGTTCTATAGTAAACCAAGTTTGTTAACACTTGTTAAGACCAAGCTTATTAACCAAGTTGTTTAACACTTGTATAACCTTACTAATATTTTTTATTTGAATGTGCATTTGCCAATTTCTCTCTAAAATCCTATCCATGTTTACTTTCCATATTTCAAAGCTTTATTGCTAGCACATACAAATTCATGATTATTATATTACTTTTGTACTGTTTCTTTTAGGACAACAGATATCTGGTGCATCTCTTTTCATCACTCTATTGTCAATATTCCTGTGTTGTTTTGTTTTAAATCAGTCTCTTGTAAGCAACATTAATGTGTTTTTTCTTTGTGTCCAAAGTGATAATCTCTTTTTTATGAGTGACTTTTTAGAGAAATTTCCTACATATCAGGACTCATTTCTACCCTGATTTGGTATTTTCTATCTCATACTTTGTCCATCCTTATTCCTGCTTTCTGTTGAATTGATAAAATTTTCTATACTTCTTCCCGCGAGCACACCCACAGGCATACATGCACATGCACACATACGCATGTACATTGTTTTTCTCTTCATGTTTGAGGGTTATAAATTTCCTCTATTAGTTGGAACCTATAGCATAATAATTTGTAAGATCATATTGGAAGAAATGGCAGACCAAATATCATTTGGGTAAATCAAACAGGGATTACTGCTCTAAAGGATAGGGAAGAAAGCCATCAAAAATAGAATTTACAGAAAAAAGATTAGTGACATTCTCTAGAAGAGATAGCACTTCAAATTTTAAGACCCCAAAAGCTTCACCTGTATGGATAATAATGTCTACCTAATTAAAGGACATATCAGAAATTCAGTCAGCATAAATGTCCTTCTCCTGGTCCATATGCTCATATGCCAGTCAGGATCTGTGGATGCGGGTTGACAAGGTACAGGTGGATGACAATCTGGAGTCATGAACTGTGTAATATGGCAGGGTATAGAATAGCACAGCACACTCAGACACAACCACAGCCTGGACTTGTCACCTTCAACCTCACCAATGAAAGCCTCATCCAAGTATATTTCTGAATTCAGGAAGTGGAATTTACACACAGATATTTAGGTATCATGGTAAAGGAGATTCTAGCTAATCTGTAGAACCTAACTGGTGCATAGTTAACTGTAAGTTTTTCTAACAAAATCTGAGGGCATTATTGGAGACATTTTGTCTCCTCCAAAGCAAGCAAAATCTTTAACATGCTTCAACTACCCTTTGAATATTACTACTATCCCGTATTCCTTATTGTTTTTTGCTAGGGTTTTGTTGTCTCTTACAAACACATTCTAAAAGGTGAGTTATTTTTATAATCTTTTGTTTTAACTTTTATTTTAGGCTCAGGGGTACATGTGCAGATTTGTCACATAGGTAAACTTGTGTCACAGGGGTTTGTTGTACAGATTATTCCATCACCCAGATACTAAGCCTTGGACCAAATATATTATTTTTTCTGATCCTCTCCCGTCTCCTACCCTCCACCGTTAAGTAGAACCTGCTGTCGGTTGTTCCCCTCTTTGTGTCCATGTGTTCCTATCATTTAGCTCCCACTTATAAGCAAGAACATGCAGTATTTGGTTTTCTGTTCCTGTGTTAGTTTGCTATGGATGATGGCCTCTAGCTCCATTCATGTTCCTGCAAAGAATATGATCTCATTCTTTTTTAATGGCTGTATCATATTCCATGGTGTATATGTACCACATTTTCTTTATCTAGTCTACCATTGATAGCTATTTAGGTTGATTTCATGTCTTTGCTACTGTGGATAGTGCTGCAATGAACATTCACATGCATGTGTCTTTATGGTAGAATGCTTTATATTCCTCTGGGTATATACCCAGTGTATTAGTCTGTTTTCATGCTGCTGATAAAGACATACCCGAGACAGGGCAATTTAGAAAAGAAAGAGGTGTAATAGACTTAGAGTTCCACATGGCTGGTGACACCTCACAATCATGGTGGAAGGCAAGTTCTTAGAGACCTACAGAGAGACTTAGACTCCCACACAATAATTGTGGGAGATTTTATATGCCCCACTGTCAATATTAGACTGATCAACAAGACAAAAAATTAACAAGGATATTCAGGACTTGAACTCAGCTCTGGGCCAAGCGGACCTAATAGATATCTACAGAACTCTCCACCCCAAATCAACAGAATATACATTCTTCTAAGCACCACGTCACACTTATTCTAAAATTGGCCACATAATTGGAAGTAAAACACTCCCCAGCAAATGCAAAAGAACAGAAACAATAACAAACAGTCTCTCAGACCCCAGTGCAATCAAATTAGAACTCAGGATTAAGAAACTCACTCAAAACTTCACAACTATATGGAAACTGAACAACCTACTCCTGAAGGACTACTGGGTAAATTAGGAAATTAAGGCAGAAATAAATAAGTTCTTTGAAACCAGTGAGAACAAAGACATAATGTACCAGAATCTCTGGAACACATTTAAAGCAATGTTTAGAGGGAAATTTATAGCACTAAATGCCCACAAGAGAAAGCAGGGAAGATCTAAAATCAACACTCTAACATAACAAAAGAACTAGAGAAGCAAGAGCAAAGAAATTCAAAAGCTAGTGGAAGACAAGAAATAACTAAGATCAGACTGGAACTGAACAAGATAGAGACTTGCCATTCTTGACAGAAATAGAAAAAATAATCCTAAAATTTATATGGAAGCATAAAAGACCCAGAATAGCCAAAGCCATTCTGAGCATAAAGAACAAAACTGGAGAATCACATTACCTGATTTCAAATTGTACTACAGAGATATTGCTTCAAAAAATCAATGAATCCAGGAGATGGTTTTTTGAAAAGATCAACAAAATAGACCGCTAGCTGGACTAATAAAGGAAAGAGAGAAGAATCAAATAGATGCGATAAAAAGTGATAAAGGGGATATCACCACTGATCCCACAGAAATACAAACTACCATCAGAGAATACTAAAAGCACGTCTATGAAAATAAACTAGAAAGTCTAGAGGAAATGGATAAATTCCTGGACACATAAACCCTCCCAAGTCTAAACCAGGAAGAAGTCGAATCCCTGAATAGACCAGTAATAAGTTCTAAAACTGATGCAGTAATTAATAGCTTTTCAATCAAAAAAAGTCCAGAACCAGACAGATTCACAGCCTAGTTTTACCAGAGGTACAAAGAGGACCTGATACCATTCCTTCTGAAACTATTCCAAACAATAGAAAAAGAGGGAATCTTCCCTAACTCATTTTATGAGGCCAGCATCATCCTGATAACAAAACCTGGCAGAGGCACAACAAAAAAAGACAATTTCAGGCCAATATCCCTGATGAACATTGGCACAAAAATCCTCAATAAAATACTGGCAAACCGAATGTAGCAGCACATCAAAAAGCTCATCCACCATGATCAGATCGGCTTCATCCCTGAGATGAAAGGCTGGTTCAACACACGCAAATCAATAAATATAATCCGTCACATAAACAGAACCAATGACAAAAATCACATGATTATCTCAATAGATGCAGAGAAGGCCTTCGACAAAATTCAACATCCCTTTATGCTAAAAACTCTCAATAAACTAGGTATTGATGGAATGTATCTCAAAATAATAAGAGCTGTTTATGACAAACCCACAGCCAATATCATACTGAATGGGCAAAAACTCGAAGCATTCCCTTTGAAAACCGGCACAAGACAAGGATGCCCTCTCTCACCACTCCTATTCAACATAGTATGGGAAGTTCTGGGAGGGCAATCAGGCGAGAGAAATAAATAAAAGATATTCAAATAGGAAGAGAGGAAGTAAAATTGTCTCTGTTTGCAGATGACATGATTGTATATTTAGAAAACCCCATCGTCTCAGCCCAAAATCTCCTTAAGCTGATAAGCAACTTCAGCAAATTCTCAGGATACAAAATCAACATGCAAAAATCACAGGCATTCATATACACCAATAATAGACAGAGAGCCAAATCATGAGCGAACTCCCATTCACAATTGCTACAAAGGGAACTAAATACCTAGAAATAAAACTTACAAAGGATATGAAGCACCTCTGCAAGGAGAACTACAAACCATTGCTCAAGGAAATAAGAGAGGACACAAACAAATGGAAAAACATTCCAGACTCATGTAATTAGATTAGGCCTATGCCCTGTCATCTCCATATTGCCAGATTACTGTAACAGTCACAGAAGTAACACTGGGCAGTAAAGGTCATGGGAACCACTTTAAAATTCTTCCTATGACATTTTTTCTGTTGTTCCATTTTTTTCTGTTCTATTGTGTTTCAGAACAGATTACTTTCCTTAAATAAAAACCTATTTATGAAAAGTAAATATTATATGTAATATTTTAAAAACAGTTTCTAATTATCTTATGTTTAAAATGGAATAATAACAGTAACCAGTCACAGGATTGGAATTAGGACCAAATAAGGTAATGTATATGAAACATTTATAAACTTTGAAGCTGTCAGTAAGCATTAGTTATACTTAATTTAACTTTTGTCTAGATTCATAGAGATGAAAAAGATAGTCAAATGGTCATATGGTTTAGTAGTTTCTAAAGTTTTAGAAATTATAGAATGTCTCCTACCATGCTATTTTAATATCACAATAGATCCTTGAAGTAAGGGCAGCTATCATCAATATCACATATTTTTACTTGGTTTCAGTGTCTTGAAATTTCGTAGAACAGGTATTGCAAGATATTTCAAAAACTATGTTTTTTTCACACAAAGAATTTAATAAAAATTGTTTTTAATACAGCATTTCGAACATGGGAAACTCAAGGATGGCATGACAGATATAATATTTCTTACAATATGTCTGAAATATATGTTTGGGAGAGAGAAAATGAAGTCAACATTCCAGGGCTTTGGGACGTCTATCCTCTTAGGAGGGAGATGGCTAATGTGAGGGAATAATAACGGAACAAAAGGTCCTAGCATGTTCTGATGGGTTCCACTTGGTTCAGACAACCAAAATAAGTGATTAAGTCATGTCTCAAATCATTGAGGTTTATTGAGCCAGCTTGAGGGTGCAACTGGGAAAAAACTCCAGTCACAGAAGCATCTGTGGCCATTTTTTCCATAGAGGTTCTCAGGAGATTTAGTATTTATACGTTTTCCTTAAAAAGGGGCCAAGGGTGGCAGTGAGACAAATGATTATATACTTCTGAGACTTTAGTCACTGCCCAGTAAATCTACATTCTATATAAGGTAAGGTGCATCTTGGGGATGGGTGAAGGAAGGATTAATTTTATTTTTGTTACCTACCTGGGAAGATAAGCTAGTGGTCTTTTGAAAGAACTGGTTTTTGTTTAGTCCTTAGGAAAGAAAACCTAATGACTCAGCTAGGAGGAGGGTATAATGAGGCATGTCCAATCTCCCATCCCATCATGGCTGTAAATTCAGCTTTCAAGATTTCTCTGGGATTCCCTTGGCCAAGAGGGAGTCTGTTCAGTTAGTTGAATCTACTGATCCAAATGCTAATCTCTTCAATTAACCCTCTCACAGACACACCCAGAAATAATGTTATACCAGCTATCTGGGCTTAACCTAGTCATATTGACACAAAATTAACCATCACATGTTCTTTACGTGATGGACACTTCCAAGGTACAATGATTCTATGGAGGCAGTCTTGATTAGTCCTTCATAAGGAACAAATTTATATTTTCTTTAAACCTATGACTAGCTCAGTAATTGATACCTTGTATTTAATTTCCACCTTTGTCTGTCTCACTTTTCTTTTTTCCACATTTTTAATGTCCTAGAATTGAATGACCGAATAAAATATTAGTGGATTAGCTTTGCCTAATTCTCTGTTTTCTGGGGAACTCAGGCTAAGATTCCTTCATTTATTCAGCAACTATATTGAATAAATATTATTAAGTGAATATTGTTGTTGGATGTCTACTCTGTACCACATAATGTTTAAAGCGCTTGGGATACATCAACGAACAAAGTAGACAAAAATCTTTGCCCTTTCTGAGTTACTTTCTTGGAGAGGGAGAAAGAGAGAGAATACTAAAAATAATGAACAAGTAGATTTTACAGTATATATGATAGAAAGTGATAAGAGAGCACATAATCAGCTTCATTTTCCAGTTTTTCTTCTACCAATCTCCTTCTCTTCTCCCAAGTCCATCTCTCACCATTTCTTTTCTTTTCCTTTACACTCCAACAACTTTGAATTACTTACAGTTTCCTCTCCCTTTGAGGTCCCCCAACACCCCATGCTATTTTCCATCTCCATGCCTTTGCTCTGCAGCTGCCATAGCTGGAATGACCTCCACATATTCCTTTTCTATCTAGCTATTCAGACTCACCTCAGGATCATGTTTTCAGGAAATCTTACCGGATTTCTTTCTCTGCTTTCCCCAAGCTATTTTAGGGGTTAGTCTAGACTTCCATAATTCCCTTATAAATATCTTTATCATTATACACTCATGTTATTTTTAAAGCATAATTATTTGTGTTTTTATGTTTTCTACTAATCTGGATTTCACTGAGGACAGGGACTATGTCATATATACTGTTTTACTCCTAACACATAGGATGGTGTTCAGTAACATTATTTTACATAAATGACTAAATGAAAATACATAGTAATGAGGTTCCAGAATTATGAGCTATGGAAGTCCACTATTAAGGTCTCATTGGAAAGGTTAAAGAAGCAAGACATTTGGAGACACAAAATAAGTAAAGTTAAAGAGAAGCAGCAGCAGATTTGGGGTTGGTTCAGTGCAGAGTTGGCTTCAATTTATGTTCTCTGAATTATACTCTGTGGTAGATTAATTGCTCAAAATGACCACAATTCTTTCCCCCGATTATCCTATTGCAATGCTTGCATCTCTTCACTTCAAGGTGTAGAGTCTTTTTCCTTATCTCTTGAATCTAGGCTGGACTTTTGACTTGCCTTTGTTAAAATAATTCATTGAAAATGACTGTTTTGAACCTGAGCCTCAAGAGACATTGCACTTTCACTTCCCTTGTAAACTCTTCCCTCTGCCGTGAGAACAAACCTGGTTAGTCTGTTATCCTGGAACTAGGCTGAGTCATCACAGCTGAACCACCAGCTGATGGGAGACACATGAACAAGTCCCATCAAGCTCAGCTAAATCTATTCACATGAGCAGAACTACCCAGCTGACCCAGAGACTCATGAAGAAATCATAAATACTACCTGTTTAAAGCTACTAGATTTGGTGATAGTTTATTACACAACAATAACTATTAATTAATGATGTGGAACTTCAAGTGGAAAGTTTGTTTCAGAGCACTCATTGTGGTACAAAGTGTTTTCTGATTTTTTAGAGAGTGACTTTATGGTGTTTGTAGAAATGATATGTATTATAAAAAAGTTTAAGCAATATGAGTACCACAAAAAAGTATAAAATTACACCACCTAGTTACATATTTACTTTATAGCTAAATATGCATATTTCAAACCATATATTATGTGAAATAATATATCAGTTTATAAATTTAAATGCTATTCTCTCATATTTTAAGAAATAACTTAAACCCTTTATTTGTATATTTGATATTAATAATTGTTCTTGATTATTAGAGCCACTTTTTGAGTTGTCTAACAGTTTTCCAGAGAATGTCATTTTGACTGCTAGGTCATTTGGCATGTAGCATTATTTGAAGTCTATCTAATGCTGTCACTAAATGTTTTTTCTAAAGTGATAAGTATATGTTTCCATAATAGGAGGGAAGTTGTTTCTTCATTTACCCTGTAGGTGATCTCAAAAATGTTGCTATTCACTATATTGATTTTAAGTTTTTTTAAAGGCAAATATCAATTGAATAGTGAATAATTTTTATAAAATATGTGTGATGTACTTAAAAGTTATGGTACAAAAAATACCTAGCTTCAGAAATAAAACATTATCATCCTCTTTTAACATTGTTCTGATCTTCCTCCTCAGTCTTTTACCCCTTTCTTTGCCCTCAGAGATAACTACCATACTGAATTTAATTTTTCCCCTTGCTTCTTCTTAAACTTATTTATTTATTTATATCATGAGAACATTTGTTCCTGAGATTCAGCATTGATATTGTATATACCTGTAATTGTTAACTCATTAATATACATTGCTGTTTGGTATTCCAGTGTATATATAGCGTGATCTATTTATTCATTTATGTTGGTTATGAAAGTAATGCTAATTCCTGTTACAATCTCAACATCACATTTGTTAAATATAATATAATTAATATAATATAATATAATATAATATAATATCTTTCATTTCACCGTCCAAAGTGAATCAATTTTTGTGTAGGTGGGGTGGGGTGGGGGGTTCGTGGAGGGGTATGAGGAATGTTTCTGCTTCATGTAGTAATTCAGAAATCTAGATTCCTTTTATAATGAAGCTCCTCCGTATTCAATACATGGCTTTGAGGTTACACTGGCATCATGCAGTCAGCAGAGAGAAAAGGATCATACAGTAGGCATGCTTAGTTTTAACTGCTGTGCACACTGTCTTTGATGAGAAACAGTTGAAGGCCTCGTTTTGATGCAAGTGAGGATACCTGACAATGTGGTTTATCTGTGTGCTTAGAGGATAATAAAATTGTTTGATGAATGCATAGCATTGTTATTTCTACAATCTTCTAGACACTAAATATCCATTTAACTTTTATTCTCATACTCACCTTTCCAATAGAGGCAATTGAAAGTCCAACCTCAGCTAAAAATTCACATCCTTATTCTGTCTTCACAAGCCTATAGCTTAATGGACTTTGTTGCCTCAAGAATTTTATGTCTTACTGTGTGGTTTCTAGCAGTGATCAGATTTCCCATTCTTCAAGGCTCTACATTTCTTGCCCCTCTAATCCCTTTCAAATTCCATCCTGATTTAGTTATTTCCTAAAATAGTTAGCTGCCCTCTAACCCTTCTACTCTCTGTAATCACCTTCCACTATGTACATGGCTCATTTTCCAACCTCTGATATCAGTTTCCTTGCCATCCAGCATCCGACTGCTCGGCTAATGACATCTATTTAAGGATCTGTTAAGCCAAAGTATAAATTATTATGTTATTCAGAATAGACTACTTATTGCCAAAAATCAATATGAAAATCTCAGTGGCTTAATGTTATTTCTCACTCAAATCTCAGGCTTCTTGAATGGTTGGTGGGTGATCTTCCCTGCTGTAATTCAAGGGATCAGCATCTTACTTCTTGGGGCACTGCTATTTTCAACCTCTGGCACATATAGAATGAGAAGAGAGTATGGGAGGTTGCACGTGGGCAATTTGTCATTTTTATCATTTCCATCCACAATGCCTATATTGTGTATTATAAAAAGTGTAAAACAATATATATAAAGTGTTTCTGGGAGATGGCTTTATGAGTATTTTAAATTTTATTTCATGTTTGCTTCTTCGCTTGTCCCAGGATTCCTGGAGGAAACATTATATCCCTTTTGCAGTAAGTTAAAAATTATAATTGAATAACTTGCTTCAGAAATGAAAGTATGAATTTTACAACATGAGCTAAGCATTAAATACTAAACTGGTTAGAAAGGTACATCTGGAAAAACCTTTGAGTATTCAAATATTTCAGACAAAACTTGTTAATATAGTTTTTCACGACCACAGATATTGATCTCTGATTTATCCAAGGCTTTAATTGATAGTTTGAAAAGGAAAATATTAGAAAATATTAATAGTATTAATATCCTTTTTATGGCTATTTTATGCCTTTATAGGTCAGATGCTTAATTACTTATTTGCTAGATGCATTCTTGAAGGCTTTGTTTCTATGTTTCTTAGAGAAAAATTTCAAACTTCATTCAAAAATGTCTTCATTTCAATTTAAAAAACGACTTGATGGCCATCACATGCTTATCACAGTGAAGTTAAAGTAGAAGCTTATGACATGTGTCTTCTCCGAAATTCCTACAAAAAATGAACACTATTATGTTTGGGATGATGAAGAAGGAAAGAAACCAATTATGAAAAATCATAATGGGCAAATTAGCATTTAGGTGAAAAATTACAGGTGTGGAAGAATTCCCTTATTTTAGGATTTTAAAAAATGCGTCCTTATTTTCCCCTCCTAATTTGGCTTCTTGTCTTTCAAAAATTTTATTTTTATTGTTAACATACTAGTGATTTTTGTACATTGATTTTGTATCCTGAAACTTTGTTGACAAAACTGTGTAACTCCACTCAGTGACATCAGAAGTCAGTTTATACTTTGGCAGGTACTGGGCAAATGTTGTTGTTCTTAGCATTGGTCAGAGTGAACACTGCCCCTATGGCTTGGTCCTCACTACAGAGTGCAGCTGAAGCAGGAAATGGTCTGATGCATTTATGTTTTGTGTAGGAATCTGGGAGGATGCAAGAGACATTGGAAGTGTGATTAGAATATGTCCCCCAATTTCTTGTTTCATTTATTCTGAGGAAACTATTTGTCCTGTTATCTGGGTGAGACCTGTAGGGGATTGGACCCAAATCTAAACTCTGAATCAAAGAAGAAGATGCAGCTAAAAGAAAAAGGAGGAAGTCCAGAATTGAGAAAAGCCTATAGGATGGTGGTTATATAATCCTTAATAAATAATTTTAGAGCTAATTCACACCTTTTAGAGCTAAGTCTAGTAGAAAAATTTGCATATATTTATATGAACGTTGAGTAGAGATGAATGCTTACTTTTAAAATAATGTCTTATATCTGAATAAAAATAAGAGCGAGACTAAGATAAACTGACAAACATGAGACTAAAGAACGAGAAGTTCCATAATAAAGCATCTGACTATAAAATTAATTTAGTTATATGTTGGCCAAATCGGGCTTCTTGTATCTATAGTTACATGTAGTATAAATATCTCACCATGAGACTGGAAACATATGACAGGTAACTCTTATCCTGATAGCAGTTTCACAACAGGATACCCATCTATTAACAAAGTAATTCTACAGAGTATGACTACAGTGCTGAGTATTTCAGCACGCTCCATAGATACCTGTTTTACAGCTTTAGAGTTTTTCTTTTTTTCCCCCCCGAGACGGAGTCTGGCTGTGTTGCCCGGACTCACTGCAACCTCCACCTCCTGGATTCAATTCAAGCGATTCTCCTGCCTCAGCCTTCCTAGTAGCTGTGATTACAGGCACTCGCCACCACTCCTGGCTAATTTTTGTATTTTTAGTAGAGATGGGGTTTCACCATGTTGGCCAGGCTGGTCTCAAACTCCCGATCTCGAGAGATTCACCAGCTTCAGCCTCCCAAAGTGCTGGGATTACAGGTTTAGGCCACCGTGCCCAGCCTCACAGCTTTATAGCTTTTCATCAGCAATACAAAATGTCTTCAACACACACATTATGTATTTCTCTCTTTGATTTATATTACTGAAGCCTGTGAATATGTTTTTGGATCAAGAACCTTTTTGAAAATCTAGTGAAAGGCAATTCCTTCCCAGGAATATGCATAGATTATTGTAGAAAACGTATTGCAGACTCTACACCAGAAGTTCTTTTACAGACTCCAAGTTAGGAAAGTCTACTCTCAATCACCATTTTTTTTTAATGTCTTGGGAAGAAACTAGAAGTTAGCAAAGTCTCAATCCTGGTTTACCTTGTTGCTTTTTGGAAGGTCTGGGGAAATCTAGAGCCTTCAGTGTTGCCTAACTCTACTGAGGGCATTCCTCTTGGTGCCATCTATAGCAAACAATGTGATGATGGGAGAGAAGTACTGAATATGAGGCTGCATGTCTCTCTAGAGTAAGAATAGAACATCATCTATTTATGTATTCATCCATTAAACAAACATATAATAGCCATTCATTATGTAGAAAGCGCTTTTTTAGGCACTGGGGGATAAATGATATATAAGATAATCAAACCACAAGAAGAAGCCCAGAAATGTTATTCATATTATTAGTTTATGTAAAAACTAGAGATTCCAAATAGTAAAAAGATAGAATTATATTTATTTATACTGAATGGCATATTATATGCATAAATGCCTTGTAAATTGTATACTTACAATGCTATTTTTATCTTTTACCTTGATATTAGGAAACTGAAACCAGTGAACATCACAGTGAGCAAAGGAGTCATGAGATTTTCATGCAGGAAATAGAATTTAAAAACTCACAGATACTCCAAAACAAACCTGATCTGAAGCAGAAAAAGAAATTGTTTATGGAATTGTTATCAATAAGACTTAACAGGTACTTTCTGAATGGCAGTGTGAATTGATAATTAGCAGACATCTTGTTTCAATATAGAGCTTGAAAAAGCCAGTTATAACAATATAGTTGAAAAATACAGTTTAGTAGCAGCACACAGGTGGGTCCATGCTCTCACAGGGTAATGATTTAATAAAAAATAATAATCCAGGAAAAAACAGGTCAAAACTCCCAGAAACTTTCACACATGGCACAATGTATTATGGGAGATTTTCTAAGAATATTGTTAAAACCTGACCTTGATAACCACCAGGAAACCAAGAGAAAGAACATTCAAATTAACTACAGGAAATATACATTTCTATATGTATTGGTTTCCTAGGGTTGTCATAACAAATTACTACAAACTTTTTAGCTTAAGATGACAGAAATGTGTTCTCTCACAGTGCTGGAGGCTAGAAATCTGAAATCAAGTTGTTGACAGGGCTGTACTCCCTCTGAAGACTTTAGGGAAGAATCGTTCCTTGCTTCTTCCTGGCTTCTGGTGGCTCCCAGCAGTTCTCGACAGTCCTTGGTTTGTAGCTGCTTCACTCCAGTCTCTGCTTCTGACTTCACATGACCTTCTTCTGTCTCTGTCCCCTCTTTTTCTGTCTTTTATAAGTACACCTGTCACTGGGTGTAGGGTCCACTGTAATCCAGGATGATTTCATCTCTAGATCCTTACATTAAAGCATCTGTAAAGACCCTTATTCCAAATAAGGTCACATTTTGAGGTGCTGTGTGAAAATAGCTTTTGTGGGCCAGTATTCAACACACTCAACTATTCCACTGATTTAAAACAATTTTTCTAAACTTTGTACTGTTTCACATTTGGAAGAGAAGATATTTGTCTTACTATTTCAAAACTCAGAAATTATTCCTATAAGCCACCAAATTCAAGGAGTATGTGAAAGTGAAATCACGTTTTTCTCTTGTAACATTTCAGAATCTTGTCATATAATAATTCATGCAGAAAGGCAAGGGATGCTTGCCTAGATCCTAACAGTGGCAAAATGTGTTTTATGATTACTGCAATAGAACCTTCCAGTTGAACACTACTATACTGTAAAGAGATGATCTAAATTCATTTATGTCATTAAGAACATCATGTGACAATAGTGACTGAATCTTCAAAACAATCTTCAAGACTTGCAGTAAAAATGTGAATTCTGTTTTTGCTTAAGTGGGCTATGTTGTATGATGAAGACATTGTTCTATTGCAAATGACAGAAATGCAAATAAACCCATTTTATAAAGGGAATTTATTGAATCAAGCACGTAACTAAGAAGTCCAAGAGAATGGGAATGTCTTTAAAAATGCTATGGATTTAAAGAACAATATTTTTTCTTGCTTTATTGCTCCAGTTCATCTTTCCTCTTATATTTGGTTTCATTTCTACTGGTGTGTTTTCTTCCTATAACAGACAGGCTTTCTGTATGTAGTGAGGGAAATAGTAGCATAGCCCACAGAAATATTCATGGTTGCATCATCCCAGTTTTGTGATATAGATATACGCCTGAGAAAAGAAACAGTAGTCATGAATACAATTTGACAGAATGGTTCTGATTGGTTTGTGACCCAAATTGGGTCACCTTCCAATTTGGGGGCCAACTATATAGTCAAGGGATTGAAATGATTTGTCAGAGTAGGCCTGCAACATGTGCTACTGTGGTTGGGGTGTAGTGCGGGGTAGTCTGCAGTCATAGAACAGAGTAAAGCTAATTTAGCCATGTTGGGATCAAACTGATGAAACTACTAGCTCCAGGTTCACACTAAATAACACTAAACATTTTATATGTTGAATTTCTGTGGTTACTCTCAGAGTATTGATAACAAACATTCAAAATAGATGTCTAAATAACTATGCTTCCTCTTTTTGAGGGACCCTGAAGTAAAATCATTATGCTTCCTCTAGCTTACTAATGACTTTTGGAGGTCTTCCTTCTAGCACTTTTAAAAGCATTGCTCTTAAGAGTGGATTAAGTGTGACATTTGGAAATGTCAGAGGTAACTTTGGCTGTGAGAGCACTGACCAATAAATCTTACCTATACAAAATCCTATTTATTGAGGGCTTCGGTGTTCATGACATTACTAGGCATCTTTTCTTTGTCCTGTTTCAGCAAATAGGTTTAGCAGGGAAGCAATTCACTCCTTACAAAGCAATTATCATTAGAAAATGTCACTGCATAAATTGTAGGATAAAAAAGCAGAAACATCTGATTAGTGACTGATTTAGGAGAGAAGAGTTCATGCCAAGTGGAATAGATATCAGGAACTCATACCCTGTTCTTCAAGTCTGTTGAGGTAAGCTTATTAGAAGGATTTCTTTAAATGGTGGAATGGTTGGTAAGATTTTTCCCCAACTCAAACAATAATAGGAAGAAAAACACTTAAAATCTTTGTTTAAAAGTTGTCAATAGCTGGTATGTTTTTATGCAATTGATGCATTTCTGAACATAGCTATAAAATGAATTAATTAGTAAATCATATTTATTAACTACTTCTAGAAACCAAATTCTGTGCTGACACCTTTACAAATGTAGTATTATTAAAATCCTCTTAATAGCACTATAATATACACAATATAATAATTCTAATTGTACAAATGTGAAACTCCAGGCAACTTTTGTAAATTTTCCAAGGTCACCTTGCTAAAGTGAAAATGAGGTATGTAGCCAGATCTTTCTGACTCAGTTTGTCATATATTAAGCAAGCTTGCTAAGTTTTATACATCTCTATATTGGATTCTTTTGTAAGTCAGTCATGTTATCATTCATGTGTAGGTTTGATGGTCAATAAAATTAAATTGGATTGAAATTAATTTCTGATATAGGCCACATCTATAAATTTTGCCTCTCAATATAATGCAAGAGTTGTAATAGTAGCTGGACATCGGCTCATCCCTCTTTCTTCGAGCCTTACTGTTCTTTGACCCAAGACTTCACATTTAAAAGAGAGGGGAGATGAGTTTTTAACGCTGCTGTGGAGATGTATTAAAATCCCATTTCAGTTAAGGTTGCAGATTTAGCAAATAAAAATTAGTTACATTCGAAATGTTTATCTGAAATTTAAATTTAATTGGACATCTTTTATCTACAATGTTAATTTGAGTTCCTCCAACCTGAATCTCTGTGAGGTTTGCTCTTGTTCCTCTTGAATTCTCTTTTCTGTTACTGGTATTTTTTTTCAGATCAGGTCTTCAATGAGATATTCCTTTTTATTTGAGGTTTCAAGCTTCAATATCTTGAGTTCATCATCAGCCAGTATCTCCTACCCTGATTTCTTATTTACAGCTTTATTCTCTGGCTCATACTATGACTTTAAGTTTCTCATGTAATGCATTTACTGTTACACTGGACTTTGACAATCATCCACAATGTGGAAATCTAAAGCAGAAAATGGGAAGGCAGAACAGGAAAGAGTAAGGCACATTGGCAGGAATTAAGTCTAGAGCTTCTTACAAGAGTAAAAGTTTTGTTGGATAAAATGGGATCAGATATTAGGACTAGCAAATAAAGGTCAGGCAGTTAAGAAACCTGGGAGCACTGGAAAAACTGAGAGGTGGATGATGCAGAAGATGAGCTGGTCATGCACAATGGCAGAGGGATTCTCCTGGAGCAGAGGTTTGGATAATCAGAGATGGATCATGATTTGTCAGGACTTTCAGGAACTGCTTTGTCCAGAAACAGCCCCTCTTAGTCTTAAAGTTACAACATCCCCTAAAAAGACAAAGTGCTCTGCTAGAATACTGCACCAACAATTTAGAGAGGAGCTTTCCATTCCCACCCACAGATATGTATTTGGCTAAATATGGCTCTTGCTAATGAAGAGCCTGAAAACATATCTGAAGAAATATCTACTGAAATTGCATTATGATATGATATGTAGACCATAATTTGGTTAGATACACAACCACCTGCAAGCCCATCCAAGACAGAAAGAAGCTCCAGAGAAAACTTAATGTAGCATGGCCTCACCTGTAGGAGATGCCTTAAAATGAATGCATGACCAGCACAATAGTGAGAATACAGGATTTGTATTCTCATTCTTACCTCTATGTCTTTGTGTGTTTTACACACACACACACTCCACTTTTATCCATAAATATAAACACACACACACGCTCCACTGTTATCCATAAATATAAATCTTAAATACAAATTTAAATTTGAATTGTCCTGAATCTCCTCATTTACTGCTGACCAATTTCCATATTAATCTAGTTTCCACTTTGGTAAATGACTTTGTCCTCACATTTGAGTTCTCATTCTGGCTTTTCTGGATAGGCATATACATCTGGTTTCTCTGATTTTAGATTCAGTTTCTTCCCCAAAGATTCCAAATACTGGATATTCATAAATCAAATTGTATAGATAATTTAGGACTATCATCTATAACAAGAAATATCATAAAATTAGAGTGTTGTAAGTCAAATTGCCAGAGGGTCAGCTACAGTCCACCACTCCATAGGAACTCAGAATAAGAATTCCATAGTTGTCAGTAAATAAGATTAAAATAACAACAAGAGATTATTTTCAAAAATCATGAAATCACCAAAATTCTATCTGCCAACCAAACACATTGCTAGTTCAATAATCTTTGTTGATAGGTCTTTAATTTCCTTACATGAGCATTCTGCAAAATGCTTTAAGCATAAGTAAATGTTATACAATGGACTTTGGGAGTCAACCAGTAGAAAATTAAATAGAATTTAGTGTGACTAAGTCACTGTGACGGAATTTAATGCTTTACATTTTTGTGAATTATGAGGAAATTTCATAGGGGGAACATGATGGAATACAAATACTCATAACCCTGTTAACTGCAGCTAGAGCAGGTGGAAAGTGTGAAGTTGGGATCCCAGTGGTACAGAACAAATTGTGAATCATGGCTTCTTCCTGTTAAACCTTGAATCACCTTTAGGATAAAGTCCAAAATTCCTAACATGATCTTTAATGTCAGTCATAATGTGGTCCCCTGTATTTCTTTGTATCATTTTCTCTCGCCACTTTCTCCGCAACCATGCTGATCTATTGATATACTTGCCATTTCCCGAATTTGAGGTATTCTTCTTTAATCTTGGCTTTCGTATAATCTATTTCTCTGATAAAACACCATCCACCACTCTACTCAACACCTAGTTAACTTTCCAGATTCAGTTTCTTTGTGCTGCCTCTGTTCTTATCCCTGGATTAAGAATTATCTCACAATATGATGGTTGCTCTCTTGCTTGCATATCTTCTATATTTGTTTTTGAGTGTCTTTTGAAAGAGAGTGCCTCTTATGCTTCATTATAAATCTAGGGCATAGGAAATTTCCCAGCTGACAGCAGTCATTTAAAATATACTTTTTGAAATAATGAGGCAAGCAAACATAGGCAGACTCAGCTGCTGCAGCTTGGAGGTTGTCTAGTTGATAGAAAGACCATGGAATTCCAAGGGTACACAAAAGTAATTCAAACATAATGGCTCCAATGGACAGCCTCTGATTTTTCTTTGTATAATCTTAAAAAAAAGCTCTTAAGCAGCACTTTATCTTATATTTTACACACACACACACACACACACACACACACACACACACCCTTCTTCTCTCTACAACCTTTTTGTCTCCTGTAAGTAGTTAGGGAGAGGAGAACACCTGACTGTGTGAAATATGTGTGGGTGGAAATACAAATTTCTAACTGTCCCTCTGTAGGTATTTAGGTTCCATTTTTCCACTCTGCTATTAACAGTTGCCTTTCATGTCTCTATTTTCCAGCTTACCAAATTTGGGTGACATATTTTTTCTGGTATGTGGTCCTCTCCCATTCTCTTTGTGCTTGTGAATTTTTAAAAAATAATTCCTTCATTATTTGTGGGAAACAATAGAAAAAATATGAATTTATTTCACCAAGTTTAAATGGATCTTTTCTGCTTCAATATTTTACTGATTTTTACTTTGACAAACATAGCTTTGCCCTCATATTTAAGAAGTTTTGAGTGGCTGTCAATAAATTCTGCAACTGGTTGCCAGGGATGACAATATCATGTGTGGTATGCAGAAGCTAGCTTGCAAAAGCTGATGATAATTAAATTGTTAATTTTTCTCAAGCTTTGTGAGCCAGTTGTATACACAGCCATTATTAAAATTTATATTACATAGCCTTATTATTAAACGTATTTAAAGCAAAGTTAAGATAGCCTTAAATCTCATCACTTCTTAATTATTTTACTATTTTCTATGTTTTTGAGGATATTTACATATATTACATCTATAAAGTAAAAATACCAAATAATAGTGTATTATCGTGTATTTCTGCAAAGTGTTATCACATTGTTGGCTTATAAATTGGCCATAATGAGAGTATTAATGCCACAGGAATCTGCAAATGCTAAAAATCAAGCTATTTTTAATTCAGAAATCTAGTTGTTAAACATTTACCAGTATGCCATTGTTATGTATCCTCCAAAGTTAAGAAGTCAAAGCACTCCTCACCTGCATCCATCACCTTTTATTTAGATATTTCCCATAGTCTTGAGATTTCTGTCTCAATTTCCTTTATTTTCTTCTTCCTTCTATTTCATTCCCTGTTTTCCTCAGTCCTACCTTTATTCTATCTTCATGCTCTTCCTTTTCTTCCCTCCTTTCTTCAGAAGCTAACTCCATGTAATAGATTTAGCCGCTCATTGGCCAAGGTATGGCTATGTTTGAAATGCTGTTCCCTGGTGCCATAAAGAAATAGCACTTGAACATAAATTTAATTTCCTCAGCAGGCCATTTGTATACTTTCTGCAGAAAGGGTATACGCGCCAGCAGTTTTGCCATGAGAGTACACTGAACAAAGGAGACAGGCTCATTTATAACCTGATGCATCCACCCTACTGCTGTGTCCAGTTTCCATTGGCTGGAATAGGACCTCACATTCTGTATTTGTCCCGATTGGCTAGCTTAGAACTTTTTAAAAGAGGCAAAGGCGGAGGAGAACAAAGGAAGGAGGAAGTAACTTGTGGAATGCTAAGAAAGGTAAAAACACCTTCAAATAAGGAAGAGGACCAGGCTATGACCTAATGCTTGCTTGAACGAGTATAAGCATGCCAGGGCAAATATTTAGGCTAACTTGTGGGAGCTAAGAACATAACGTACATTGATTTCTTTATTATGGCTAGCAGATATTTAAGAATGTTAGCACAGGTCTTTGAAAAAATTTTGCTTCTAAGAGAGGTTACTATTTATTCCTAATTAGATGAGGAGGAAAGTCTTTGAAGAGGAATCTCTACTTTACTTTTTACAGCTGGAAATGGGCAGTTTTCCTGGAACCAGAGCATCCCCAAGTGTTCCTCTACTGCTGCTTCCAACTTTTAGAACCAAGGAAGTTCACCATAACCTTTGTACACTCTGCCTTGGATGTCATGGTTTTATTCTTCAAGGTTTCTCAGTGTGTTTGTGTCAGTTTTCATATACTCTGGATTCTCACCCCTCCTCACTGGCTCATGTTGCTTGGGTCTGAACCTTCTCCCATTAAAACTCAGAAAAAAATGAATGAGCATTTCATATATTCTTAGAAAAATTCTGCTTCAGTTGCAGGACAGGATGGAAATAATGCTACATGTCTTTTAAAAGAGCTTTCCTCTGCCAAGTGGCACCTGATTAATTTACAACTTTCATTTAATAAAACAACTGGATTGTTGTTCCACATGATTTGTCCCAAAGCTTGATCTGTTATTGATGTAATTAATTTCTTACCAGTTCTTTCCCCACTTCCCATTTCCAGACAAAAATATCTACTACAACTAACAATGACTAAAGTACCTTCCAAGTTTCAGGGTTTCTATTCCCATTAATCTCACTGATATCCTTATTACTTTGTTTATGAATTATTTAAAAGTCTATATGTTACAGAATTGAAATTCAAGATGAGATTTGGGTGGGGACACAGCCAAACCATATCAGTCATCTTTCTTTACTCTAAACATATTCCCCCCGAACACTTACTTAATAATTTATAATAAAGCAAGTACACAAATAATTCAAAAAGTGAGTTAATTTTTTTTTTTTTTGTAAAATCCAAAGCAAGTAAACGGGAACCACATTTGATGTTTAAAAAAAATGCATGAGATTAAAATAACTCCTTTTCAGAAACAGAAATGGAATCTCCAAAAGTAAAAGACTGTTTCTATAGATGAAGGAACTAATATCTAGAGATAATAAATGCCTTTTGAAGGTTGTACAACAGACCTAAGGAATGAACCCACAATTTGGGTTTGATGTTTGTTTAATTGTAATATTAATCTACTTTACTAGCACCATTAATTTATTTGCAGGATCTTAAATGTCAAGCTAAAATTAAAAATATCTTTTTTCTTTTTAAATTTTGTCTTTAAAAGTATTTTTAATTTACTGCTAAAAAGAGAGAATGGCATTGATTCTTCATCTGCATAGAAAACAGCTCACTCCCTTCTAGCAGATTTATTTTGAATTATATAAACACCAAAAAAAAAATCCTCACATACGCTCTGCATTTTTATAGCTTCTTTTTAAGCAAACTCTCTCTTCTTGGAAGATCCCCTCCCTTCTTCAAGATATTTCTGCTCCTCCCACTACCTCAAACATAACTGCTTTGTTGTCCTTGTTGCATCCACATCACCCTGTGCCTCTATTAAAAGCACTTTACACCTCATAATATAATTTAATACATGTATGTTCCCCTAATAAGATCTAAGTTCCTCTAGGGGAGGAGCATATCTTAGGCATCTTTGTAGAAACAGAATCAGCCACAGGATCTGGCACACAGTAGGAGCTCAACAAAAGAATGTTGAAGTCATGAATGTGATAGTAATAGATACTAAATTGTTCTCAATCAATAAATTTTTATTTGGGAAAATAGAGCATTTGGAAAGAATATTTCTCAGGATTTTTTTCCCCTGCAGGTAACGTAAAACTGAAAAAAAAAAAAGGTTTAAATTTAAATTAAAACGTAGAAATGAATTTGTTCCCTTGGCTGAAAATTCCAAATGTGAGGCAGCTCTCAGGAGTAATTTGAGGGTGCGAGCCTCAAGCCTTGGCAGCTTCCTCATGGTGTTGAGCCTGTGAGTGCACAGAAGTCAAGAATTGAGGTTTGGGAACCTCCGCCTAGATTTCAGAGGATTTATGGAAACACCTGGATGCTCAGGCAGAAGTTTGCTGTAGGGGTGGGGTCCTCAGGGGGAGAACCTCTGCTAGGGCAGTGCTGAAGGGAAATGTGGGGTCAGAGCCCCCACACAGAGTCTCTAGTGGGGCACTGCCTAGTGGAGCTGTGAGAAGAGGGCCACCATCCTCCAGACCCCAGAATGATAGATCCACTGACAGCTTGCACAATGCACCTGGAAAAGCTGCAGGCACTCAATGCCAGCCTGTGAAAGCAGCTGGAAGGGAGGCAGTACCCTGCAAAGCCACAGGGGTGGAGCTGCCCAAGACCATGAGAACCCACATCTTGCATCAGCGTGACCTGGGTGTGAGACATGGAGTAAAAGGAGATCATTTTGGAGCTTGAAGATTTGACTGCCCTTCTGGATTTTGGGCTTGCATGGGGTCTGTAGCCTCTTTGTTTTGGCCAATTTCTCCCATTTAGAATGGCTGTATTTACCCAATGCCTGTACACCCATTGTATCTAGGAAGTAACTAACTTGTTTTTGATTTTACAGGCTCATAGGCAGAAGGGACTTGCCTTGTGTCAGATGATATTTTGGACTGTGGACTTTTGGGTTAATGCTGCAATGAGTTAAGACTTTGGGGGACTGTTGGGAAGGCATGATTTGTCTTGAAATGTGAGGATATGAGATTTGGGAAGGGCCAGGGGATAGAATAATATGGTTTGGCTGTGTCCCCACCCAAATCTCATCTTGAATTTCTATGTGTTGTGGGAAGGACTTGGTGGGAGGTAATTGAATCATGGGGACAAGTCTTTCCTATGCTGTTCTGATGATAGTGAATAAGTCTTATGAGATCTTGCTGGTGGAAGGGTTTATGGGGTGCCAGTTTAGTCAGTCACCCCTGTGTAGGACACCTCTGGAACACCATAGGGGGCACCTGAGGAGAAACATCTCATTATTGCCATTGTGCCCCCAGGCCAGTGAGCATGACCTGCTCTGTGGCTTTACACAGAATGCTCTGGGCGGAAACACTCCCTTGAAGCATTGGAATGTGACCAGACATCCTATCCTAGCTCCCACCAGCTGCAGCCTGGTAAGTTAAAGATTATCATAGTAGTTAGACATATGCTTTGAGCTTAAAGGAAATTCACATAACCACCAGTGCTATACATCTTTCCAATGACGCATGCTCCCCCACCTTCACCATTTCACCCCGTACCATCTGCTTCTTAGACCAAAAAGATTGTACTCAATAAATTTTCAGGAAACCAGTGTTCTGGGCCTTCTGCAGCCTTCACTCTAGCAGATGGCCCCCTGGACCTGCTTTTACTCTTAACTTGTCTTTTCTCATTCCTTTGTCACTGCCGGACTTTGGGTACCCATGGCTGGGGGTTGGGACTGATCTCCCCAACAGGTCTGATGGTTTAAAAACAGAAATATCCCCGCACAAGCTCTCTCTTTGCCTGCCATCATCCATGTAAGATGTGACTTGCTTCTCCTTGCCTACCATCATGATTGTGAGGCCTTCCCAGCCATGTGGAACTGTGAGTCTAATTAAATCTCTTTCTTTTATAAATTGCTCAGTCTCCAGTACATCTTTATCAGCAGCGTGAAAACTGACTAATACAATGACTTAAGTATTAGTAGGCCCTTCGTCTGTTGTTGTTGTTAATATCCTTCCTTATATAAGAATGATGCTCTTAACTTCTCAAAATAAGGCATATACTTTGACATATTGTAGTGTTTGGTTTAAACTGAGTGTTTCATTGACCCCCATTTATTTTACATGGCAGTAAAAGTCAGTGACCAGGGAACGGAATAAAAATAACTTATTTCTTTGCTCAGAATTATTGTCATGCAAAGACTTCTTCATTAGGGACACACTCAACATCCCTTCTTCACTTCTTCTTATTAAGAGACCTCTAATCCACTTTGGGAGGCCAAGGTGGGTGGATCACGAGGTCAGGAGATGGAGACCATCCTGGCTGACATGGTGAAACCTCGTCTCTGCTAAAAAATACAAAAAATTAGCCAGGCATGGTGGCAGGTGCCTGTAGTCCCAGCTACTCGGGAGGCTGAGGCAGGAGAATGGCATGAACCTGGGAGGCAGAGCTTGCAGTGAGCCAAGATTGTGCCACTGCATTCCAGCCTGGGTGACAGAGCAAGGCTCCATCTCAAAAAAAAAAAAAAAAAAAAAAAGAGACCTCTAATCTTATGAATCCAGTTATAAGTCAACATTTCCTAGGGTTTTTTTTTTTCAGCTAGATATGGCCATATGATTAAATTTTAACTCATAAAATACAAGTAGAAGTGATATATGGGATTTTCCCAAGTTTTCTTAAGCAAGAGGTCACATACTTTTTCTTCTTCTTACCCTCCTGCTTGCTATGTGTAATGTGGCTGGAGCTCGAACTACCATTTTGGATAAAGAGTAATAAGATAAGAATATCAAAGGTTCAATAGAAGAAATCTAGATTTCTGTACTACCTATCTCTAGATTTAAATGAAATAGGAATTAACTTCTATTTTGTTTAAGCCATTTTGGTTTTCTGTTAAATGAACCAGAATCTAAGTCTTAACAAACACTGTGGGAGATCAGTGCCAAATCCTATCAGGTTTTTATCCTGTGTTTCTTAAATCTGTCCTTTTCTCCCTGCTTTCTACTCTCATCCTTCTCACCATCACCGCCACCACCACCATTACCTTTAGCCTGACACATTTACTGATTGCCTAGACTACTGCAATGGTTTTCTAACTGGTCTACACAATTCAGTCTAGACCTCTCCAATCTGTTTTCCACTTTGCTGTCTAACTAATGTTTTCAAAATTCATATTTTGAAGATCAGATTATTACCCACTCTTCTTCTAGGGTGAAACTTTTCAGATGTTTTCCAATTACAATTAGGATGGAGGCTACAATTTTTAACATGACTGTGTTGGTTAGCTAGGGTTGTCATAACAAACTACCACACATTAGGGGACAAAAACAGTAGACATTAATTTTCTTATAATTCTGGAGACTGGACGTCCAAGATCAAGATGTCAGCAGGGTTGGTTTCTTTTGTGCCTCTCTCCTTGGCTTGTAGATGATGATCTTTTCTATGTCTCTTTCCTCAGTTTGTATCTGTATCCTAATATCCTCGTCTTATAAGGACAGCAGTCATATTGGATTAAGACCCTCCCTAATTAACTCATTTCAATTTACTTATCTCTTTAAAGATTCCATCTCCAAATGTAGTCATATTCTGAGGTACTAGGGGGTTAGAACTTCAACATACAAATTACAGGAAACAGTTCGGCCATAACAATGGCCCATAATGTTTGGTTCCTGATTCCATGAGTTTGTAAGACTTTGAAGTTCCCATGCACTAGAACACTAGAAAAACTTGTTTATCCTATAAATTTCCTGGGCAAGGGAGAGCATCACCTTCATAAAGTCTCAGTAGGAAGACTAAATTTTTCCTCAAAAGGGAGAAATTTGGAAAGAATACTTACAGTGTGGTCTGGGCAGGGATTGGTTAACAAGTTTATCAACTAGGCAAGTTACTGGAGCAGTGTTTCTATTGTTGAAACATATGAGTCTAGTATGAGTTTGTGTTAAAAGTGTTAAAGTGACCTTATGTCTTCTATGTTGTATGCTGTGGTTAGTCCTGTAATGATGTTTAACTGTTTTGAGAGTCACAGTATAGTTCTACTATCTCTGTTTTCTGTACTTTTCTGTTTATTTTCCAGTGTCCTTCCCTCCTTAGCCTAAGCTAAGGGAAAAACCATTATCTCTGGATATGTGATTGAACTGGATCTATACTGGTATTCAATGGGTTGTGAGTCATTTTGATATCTAATAGTGTCAAGGCCAGATTTCTTGGTCTTTTTGTTAGAATGATCATCTGTTACAATAGTGGCTGCACAACAGTGTTTAAGACATACTTGCATACGGCAACACCAAGATGAAGACAATGATTACTATTAGAGTTTGCAAAGCAACTATGAAGCTGTGATTGTAGACTTAGAATATCATGAAAACATGTTCCTAGTTTATTTGTATTTTTCTTATATACGCAAGTAGCTTTCCCTTTAATTTAGATATTGATTTTTCACTTTTGTCAGTGTCTGAAGATTTAGTCCCAGATTTGGTTATTGTCAAGGATAAGGGTCTTGGGAGTACCATGACTAAAGGTAGAGGTACCTATTAACAATTTAGAACCTTTAAATAGCAGACAGGAAAGAAGATAGCAAAGAGGTTAAGCCTAGCTTTGTCATTCGCATGGATATGCGCTAGGAAAATCACTGACTCTCTTTTATGGAGAAATGTCTGTTCTCACACTGCTATAAAGATACTCCCTGGGGGCCAGTTGCAGTGGCTCATGCCTGTAATCCCAGCACTGTGGGAGGCCAAGGTGAGTGGATCACCTGAGATCAGGTGTTCAAGACTAGCCTGACCTACATGGTGAAACCCCGTCTCTACTAAATACAAAAAATTAGCCAGGAGTGGTGGTGTGTGCCTGTAATCCCAGCTACTTGGGTGGCTGAAGCAGGAGAATTGCTTGAACCCGGGGAGTGGAGGTTACAGTGAGCTGAGGCTGCAGCATTGCACTCCAGCCTGGGTAACAAGAACAAAACTCTGTCTCAAACAAACAAACAAACAAAAGATACTACCTGGGACTGGATAATTTATAAAGGAAAGGGGTTTAATTGACTGACAGTTCTGCATGGATGAAGAGGCCTCAGAGAACTTACAATCATGGTGGAAGGTGAAGGGGAAGCAAGGCACATCTTACGTGGCGGCAGGAGAGAGAGAGAGCAAGGATGGGGGAACTACCAAACTCTTTTAAACTGTCAGAGCTTGTGAGAATTCACTCACTATTCTGAAAACAGCATGGGGGAAACCACCCCCATAATCCAGTCACCTCCTATAGGACCCTTCCTTGATATGTGGGGATTACAATTCGAAATGAGATTTGGGTGGGGACACAGAGCCTAACCATATCATTCTACCACTGGCTGCTACCAAATCTCATGTTCTTTTCACATTTCAAAACAAATCATGTCTTCTGAACAGTCCCCCAAAGTCTTAACTCATTTCAGCATTAATTCAAAAGTGCAAGTCCAAAGTTTTATCTGAGATAAGGCAAGTCACTTCCACCTATGAGCCTGTAAAATAAAAAACAAGTCAGTTACTTCCAAGATACAATGGCTGTATAGGCATTGGGTGAATGTTCCCATTCCAAATGGGAGAAATTGGCCAAAACAAAGGGGCCACATGCCCCATGAAAGTCCAAATCCTGTCAAGGCACTCATTAAATCTTTTTTTGTGTTTCTTTTTTTTTTTTTTTTTTTTGAGATGGAGTCTCTCTCTGTCACCCAGACTGGAGTGCAATGGCACGATCTCATCTCACTGCGACCTCCGCCTCCTGGGGCAAAGCAATTCTCCTGCCTCAGACTCCTGAGTAGCCAGGATTACAGGTGCCTGCCACCATGCCCAGCTAATTTTTGCATTTTTAGTAGAGACAGCGTTTCACCATGTTGGCCAGGCTGGTCTCAAACTCCTGACTTCAGATGATCCACCTGCCTCAGCCTCCCAAAGTGCTGAGATTACAGGTGTGAGCCACTGTGCTAGGTCTCATTAAATCTTAAAGCTCCGAAATCTCCTCTGACTCTATGTTTCACATCCAGAGCACACTGATGCAAGGGGTGGGCTCCCAAGGCCTTGGGCAGCTCCACTCTTGAGGCTCTGCAGGGTTCAGCCCATACAGCTGGTACAGCTGGCATTGAGTGTCTGCAGCTTTTCCAAGTGCACAGTGCAAGTTGTAGGTGGATCTACCATTCTGGGATCTAGAGGATGGTAGCCCTCTTCTCATAGCTCCACTAGGCAGTACTCCAGTGGAGACTCTGTGTGGGGGCCCCAACCCCACATTTCCCCTCTGCATTGCCCTAGTAGAGGTTCTCCATGAGAGCTCCTCCCCTGAAGCAGATTTTCTGCCTGGGCATCTGGGCATTTCCATACATCCTCTCAACTCTAGGTGGAGGCTTCCAAAGCTCAACTTTTGTCTTCTGTGCACCTGCAGTCCCAACACCACATGGAAGCTGCCAAGGCTTGGGGCTTGCACCATCTGAAGCAGCAGCCTGAGCTGTATGTTGGCCCCTTTTAGCCATGGCTGGAGCTGGAGTGGCTGGGATGCAGGGCACCAAGTTCTGAGGCTTCACAGAGTAACAGGGCCCTGGGCCCACAAAGCCATTTTTCCCTCCTAGGTCTCTGGGCCTGTGATGGGAGTGGCTGCTGTGAAAGTCTCTTACATGCCCTGGAGATATTTTTCCCATTGTCTTGGCTATTAGCATTCAGCTCCTCATTACTTATGCAAATTTCTGCAACTGTCTTGAATTCCTTCCCAGAAAATGGGTTTTTAATTTATACTATGTGGTCAGGCTGCAAATTTCCCAAAACTTCATGCTGTCTTTCTCTTTTAAACATGAGTTGTGTATGGTGGCCTGGTATTCAATCTGAGAGGTGGGAGTATGTTAGCAGGACCTCTTCTTTTTTCACTGAGAGCTTTTTAAAAATAAATTCTGCTCTCCTCACCTTTCGATGTGTCTGCATGCCTAATCTTTCCTGGTCACATGACAAAAGCCTGATTTTAGCTGAACTAAGGAGCAAAAACTTCTGCATCAAAAGCTACCTCCAAGTAACTAAAAATTGGCATCATTTCCCTAGGGTTTATCAAAGAGAAGAAAAATTGACATAATTTCCCTAGAGTTTATAAGAGTTTACCTTTCTCTGATAAACAATTTTGCACCTCTACCTCATTCAACCCACAAGACACATATGAAAATCTCTGTGGAGGAGAAAGGGAGGATGCTAGAATATGGACTTCAGTAGGGAGGTCAGTGCTTAAGGTGGTAGGTTGTTCCCATTCCTTTTGAAAGGAAAGAGGCTATGGGTACAATAGACTTCTTTTTTTTTATTATTCCTGAAACAATATAGTGTAACAGCTATTTACATAGCACTTACATTGTCTCAAGTATTACAAGTAATCTAGAGATGAGATAAAGTGTATGGGAGGATATGCCTAGGCTATATGCAAATATTCAGCCATTTTATGTAAGAGACTTGAGCGCCTGTGGAATTTGGAATCCTCCAGAGGTCCTGGAGCCAATCCCCCATGGATACCGAGGGATGACTGTACATCATACTTTCATTTATTTAAAATTATATGTATTAGGTTGGTGCAAAAGTGATTGTGGTTTTTGCCATTTTTTTTTTAAAGCTATGGCAAAAACTACAATTACTTTTGCACCAACCTAATATAAATCCTACGTCACTTTTCATCAGCAACTGGTAAACCAAGAATCAGGGACCATCCTAGGCAAAGAGAACTAGAAAGATTGTTCTTGCTTTTCAGAACAGTTGTTCAAATGATACCCTGTGGATCTGATTCCATTATAATTTCCCAGGGTGCTTATTAAATAAGCAGATTACTGGATCTACCACAGATTCACTGAATCAGAATTTAGAGCTGAGGCTAGAAGGCTGCATCCTTAGCAAGTGCCTTTGATGACTCCTATGGTTCCTGATGTTTTATAACCTTTGTTCCAGAAATCCACACTATCTAACATGAGACAATATAACATACATGAAGAGGCCACAAAATAGTGAGCAAAATCATTTTACAGACTACAAATCTTTTTATTACATTCATGGCTTAGCCCAAGGTTGAACCCATAGTAGATGCTTAATATTTGCAAGTAATAATGAGATGGTTTATATACTAGAACATTGAATCATCATGGTGACCTAAGTATTTGGAATTTTTAACATGACATCTTCAGTTATTTTTGATTTCAAAGAAAAGAGCCACTCCTTACTTTTTATTTTGAAATGTGGCATAAACCTGTTTGATTTTCACAATTTTAAAATGATGGGAAAAGAATTGAAAGGTTTTGTGGGAGAAGAAGTACAAATAGGTCCATAAAATATGTCTAAGATTGACTTGTAAAAAATAAAGAGAATCTATAAGTGCCAAAAGTTTTTTCTATGCTTACTGACATATCTTTAATCTCACAAAATGCTCTACCCTGTGGAAGAGGGCAGCAGATATAATAAATAATCTATTAATCATTTATTTGAAACTCTGTTGATCCTAGTCTGACAAAATGAAATAAAGATCGATCCAATTTGTTAAGGCCTATGCCTGCTAGAAACAGAGGCTTAATGAAATATGGTTTATTTTTCTCACATAACAACTCTCTAGGCAGGTGATGGTGGGTGTTGTTAGCCTCTCTCTGGAGTCATCCAGAATCCATACCCTTGCTATGTCTGCTCCACCATCCTCATCTTGTAATTTTTGGTTTTAGGTTTATCATTTCATGAGCTTAAGGTGGCTGCTGCAATTCCTGGCTTTATGCACATGTTTAAGGGTGGAGGGAGCTAGCAAATGTGCCATTTTCTGTTTTTCTTCTTTTTTTTTTTTTTGTCAACAAATAAATTCTTTCCTGGAAACTCTAAACTGGTATTTGTTTTTCGACTTGTGGCCCTTAGGTCAGAACTCTGTCACATGGCTACCCATTACGGTGAGTCTGGGAAAGTGAGTATCCAGCTTTCTGAATTCTAAAGTGGGCAGCAATGGAAATAGCAGTTGGAAAATGACTTCTGAGTTGGCTAAAGGACAATGTCTGCCACAATATTCTCTCATTACCAATGACCCAGGACTTGGACTCTTTAAGAACAGGAGAGCTGAGAGCTGAACTACTGGAAGGGTAGCTTCACTGCTATGTTAGGCTTGCTTCTTCACCTGAAAGTTCTTTCAGAATCTTGGTTGTGTGTTACCTGCTGTGCATTCTAGCCCTGCACATGATATTTGTCTCCTAGACTGACTGCTTCTTATTCCTTTTCCCTTTCTGGTAAGCAGTATAGGTTAGTGGTGGGGAGTGCAGGCTCTGGAAGCAGAAAGTCTGGGTTTAAATCCTGGCTGGCCTACTTATTAGCTGTGTGATCCTGAGCGAGTTATTTAACTTCTGTCGGTCTTTTTATCCTCATTCGTCAAGTATAAATAGCAGTGGTACCTATCCCACAGATTTGTTATAAAAATGCAATGACATCACCTCATAAAAGTATATCATGACCATGCTAAGCATGTTAAGTGTTTGGAAAATGTTAATAATTATTATTAATTTCTTATTGTTTTGACTCATTTCTAGATCTATCAATGTATGTAATCACAATGCTTGGCACATAGAACACACAGAACTCAGCTCACTTTTTTGTGCATAAAGATATGTAATTATGTAACTTTGTGTATGTGTATGTGTGTGTTATGTTTGTGTGATTTGTGAAGGTGTTGTGCAGATAAAATCTTTTTACAGAAATGCCCAATGCCCCTGGCTTTCTGCCTTTTAGAGAAAGATTATTCAACTGGACTATATTTGCAAAACCAATTTTCTAAGAAACCAGATTTTTAAAAATAAATTTCTAAAATCCCTGTGTTGTCTTTTATTAAAATTATAAATTTCTCTTGGTCTTTTAGTATACTGTACATAGACTGTATTATTTTGTTAGATTTTCCCCAGTTATTTCTTTTTGGGGGAGCAGATATTGGTAAAAGATAAAATGGCACCCAAGAATATTTTTCAAGAACAGAATACATGGCTTAAGAAAAAGAATAACCTGTCTGAGGAATGGTGGGAAGGACAGTTGGAAATGAACATGCCTCAGTGGTGAGGAAGATGCTGACCAGAAATGTGTGAGCAATCTGGAGACAAACTGTTGCTTTCTTTATAATTTTACTCCTATTCAGTTCTGGTTTCATCTTTCCATTAATGCATATTCACTTTATAATGTAGGGAGCACTCTTTCTTGCCTTTGGGATTTAAGTAATTGAAGTTAATCGTTTTGAAAGAGATCTCAGTTGAATTGATCTAAGATTGAAAAGGTCATTAAGAGGAAATTAATAAAAGGGAACTCTTTAAGGTGGGTAACGCAGGTATTATAGCCTTAGCCCCTGGAATATGACCCAGTGGGCAGAGTAAGCCCTGGCAAAGCAAGGCACACAGCAAAATGTTAGCTTTTCACATGCAAAAACAGGATTATGCAATAGTACAGACTTTGCAAGTCTATTGTTTACAGAAGGAATTAAGCAACATTTGTTTACCTACTTCATTATTATACCAGCAATCCAGCCTGAGGGACTTAGCTCATAGATGTCTTCTGAAATGTGGAAGAAATACTTTCGTTTGTCATAAAACCTCAGCAGGAGATTGGAGTCTGGAAGAGGGAGGGGAGAAGAGGAGGACCTCAGGGAGGCAAGTTAAACAGTCCAGTTTTTGCATCTTAATTTCCTTCTCTGTGCTTTTGTCTTTCAAGGGGTGGTGCCGGGCACAGATATTTTAGATAAATAAGTAGGATGGCAAGAGAAGGACCTTTTTACTGCTCACCCATTTATTGGGTGACAATCCAGTGTGCTGTCCAGAATGCAATATTTTTGAGAGTAAAAGAAATCATACTGGGCCAGATCATAAAACCCAGCATTTTTTAGACAAACTGATATAGTGTATATGGTTAACTTACTTTGTACGAAGAAGGTATAACAAACTCACTTTAGAGGACAGTGGTACAGTCTGATAGAGTGAGTACCCAGTTAACTCTCTGTGTGTTATGTCAGCTGGCTTTGTATCAGGAAGCTTCTAGTGAGTTTAGGTGACCCCATAGCAGAGGCAGGTGGAAAATTCCAGGCTAGGAGGCTGGATGGAGTAGATGGTAAACACTCAAGGGTCAGTGGTCTATGATGAGAGCACAAGCCAAGAACCAACCATGAGGATTCCAAGGGGAGCCTGGGTTATCAGAAGCCATTAGAGCTGCAGTGACCAGATTAAAAAGGACATTGCCCCAAGAGTGTCTGCATGAAATAAGGGATATCCTTGCTTGTTTGTGACCCAAGGATATGTAAGCCATACATTTTTCCCTTTATATCCCTGGATGTTAGAGAGAGAAACAGAAAAGATGGTGGCTATATGGGATATGAAATATTTTTATTAATAAAAATGTTAATAGAAATTGCATGGCCTTTTAAGTGATGGTGTGGGACTAAATTTAAACTACAAATGTAGTTGAGTTTCTATTTTGTGGAGAGATTATTTATCAACAAAATAAAGGAGTTACAACTCTTTATAAATAAGTCATACTATAAAATGTGTGACCCTCCTTGTTGCATTTAAAAAGGCTATATATTTTTTGATAGTGAGGTCTTTTCCCTCTGTATTTCTCTCCAAAAATCTTAATAATGTCACCATTTTATTAAATCATTGGATAGGATCAATACTTTATATGAACTATCTCATCTGAGCAGCCCCAAGAAACCTGTAAAACAGGCATTATTGTCCTATTTTATAGGTAAATTAGCCAAGGATAAGATAAATCGAAGGGATTCATCAAGTTCATCTAGATAATAAGTGGTAGAGCTTGGATTTAGAACCAAGCCAAAACGCTCACATGGCTTACCTATTACTTTTCATTCTAAGCTGCCTTATTTTATCACAAATAGATTGAGATGAATGCATTGAACCCTTGACTTCTAAACTCTCTTCTATATGATTTTAAATTTAGTTAATTACTGAACATTTCATGTTCTTATATCTGCTCAACTAGATTCAAAATTCTTCAGTGCTTCCTTTTTTAATCTCTGTGTTTATTGCATTATTGTTGTATTTAGACATATTCATTCATTCAATAAGTATTTATTGAGCACCTATTATTGCCAGAAACTGTCTCAAGTGTCTGATATATATATATGTATTTATATATATAATATATATAAATATAATATGTAATATAATACATAAATTTATATATATATATAAATACATAAAACTGACAACAACCTTTGTCCCTTTGGAACTTACCTTTTATTGATGGAGGCAAAAAATAAAATGAGTGAGTTAATTTTAAGATATAGTAGAAGGTATTAAGTACAATGCACAAAAAAGTAAAGCAGAGTTAAGTGAAATTGAGAATGGGAATGGGTTACTATTTTAAGAAACATGATAAGAGTAGGTCCATTGAGAAAATTTCATCTGAAAAATGCCTGAGGGAATGTCTGTGCACATGTTCAGAGGAAGAGCAGTTTATGTGGAGGGAAGCAGGCAGTGCAAGAGGCTTGAGGTACATGTGGCCAGAATAGAATAAGTGAAATAAAGTCAGAGAAAGAACAATTTTGGGTGTTGTCTGAATAGATCTTATGGGAACTTGAAAGTCATTGCAAGAAATTTCACAAGATTTCAATGAGATAAATAACTTCCTATTTCTTATTAATATCCAGTATGGCTATAAGAATAGACGTTGCTATAAAAGCTTTTATTGACACATGTTGACATCCAGACATATTATGCTGACATTTTTGTTGACGAACCACAGTCTATCATAGATTGTTAACAAATTATTGGTTTATGTACTCAGATACTCAGACAGTGATTTTTAGTTACCAGACCACGGTAATCACAGAGTTTCTCCCTGCCATCTTTGGTTAACTGATGTGTATCAATTTTTTTTTTTTTTTTTTTACCATCACATAACTCAAGATCTGGTAACACCATGGGAAGATTGTATTTCAAGAGTTTTCTTTTATTTTTTTTCTTCCCTCCCTTAACATTATGCTAAGTAATCAGGAAGAAGGAGTTAAGGGAGCTTCTTTTCATGGACTAGACTCTAGGGAAAAAAGATTGATGATATTTGGTAGAAGGAAAAGTCTTATCTCTAAAATGCCCTCAGTATTATGTCAGGCTAAGCATTACCTATGGCAAAGAAAACTAGGATGATGAGCTTCATGCTTGGAGAATGTCTCTTAAGCTATGAAATCCTCTGAGCCTCCATTTAGAGACCTCATCTCTTCTTAACAAGAAGGGTATTCCAGACCCAGCAAAGAAGGGCTTCGGGAGCTACTCTTGACATCTCAGTCCTTTCCCTGCTTGTCTGATCCTTTTATTTGAAATTACTTAGTAGATTGAGGTACTAGTTAAAGCCTCTGACTCGTATTAGTCTGTTTTGACAATCTAATCCTGTGTTAGCCCAGTGATAGAGGGAATCTTAAAAAAATGTTACTTCTAAGAAAGGACAAAATTTGGCACAGGTTCATAGACTGTTGTTTATAAATTCAAGGGCTTAGGTATCTTCTGAATAACAGTATTTTGGAAAAATTGCACTCTACATATTTTGAGGGGAGTCTGAAGATAAATGGTTCATCACTAAGAGTTAAGAAGATTATATTTTAGCAGAGGAAAAATCCATACAGGTCGTCCCTTCAAATTTTATAATTGGGAACTATTAGCTCATTTAAGTGATTTTGCCATTGTTTGAAACTTCTGAAATTCCTCTTCTAAGATTTGTTTTGGAAACTGTGTATTTTAAACATGTCTTCCAATGTGGCATATCTTTACCCTTTGAAGGAGTATTTCATTTTTGAAAATACTTAGGAGCTACTCCAAAAAAACTGTTATGATAATAGATATTTGAGAATAGCAGATATTTGAGAATTTTTAAAAAAATGTGTGAATATATAGTAATGTTACTTGTTGTCTTGAACATTTTGTAAACTGAGTGATAATTCCCAAAGTGACATGCAAAACTATATCATCAAAAATTGCTTCATCAGAATGACTTATATTTTCCCAAAATGACTGCTTTGAAGGACAACATTCATTTGACTACATTTCTCCTCATCACCTACCCTGATCATCCTGTTTAAAATATCTAGTTTGATCACTCTATTTAAAATAGCTATTTCTAATCAAGATCTCTGTTCAGTGCATAATTCTCTCATGTCATTTTTAATACTTGCTATTTATAAAGAACAGAACTGTCTTAATATTGTATATTTCAGTTTTCTCATAATAACAATGGCTATGACTCAGAGCAAAAAGTATAATTTTCCCAGTAGGGACCTGTGGGAATATATATATATATATATATATATATATATATATATTATTACGAACCTAAGGAAAATCTACTGCATTGTATTTACCTACAAAAATGAAAACAAAAACACAACAACAAAAACCTTCTAAAAATAGCTAGTGATTACAAGAAATAACACTCTGCAGACCTTTCTTCTGTGTAACGCAAGGTGTTTGCTTATTGTGCTTCCTTTATCCAGATCTGAACACTGTGATCCAGTTTCTGTTGAGGTGACATAATTTCTTTCCTAACAAAAGAGTCATAAATTTAGGAGCAACTTACATAAAGGTTGAGATGAGTTAGATTGCCCTAAAAACTGAAGAATACTCAATTTGCTTCATGCTGTACATGAGATTATGTGTAAATGTGTGTGTGTAAAAATAAATACTATACACACTTATTTTAAACTCAAGTATTACACGGTAAAATGTAAAATACTGGTGTGTGCACCAGTTGGGGTCCTCTGAAGGAGAAGATGCTGAGAGACAATTAGCAGTCCAAGAAGTTTATTGGAGGTAATGCCCATGAAAGACAAAGGGAGGAGGAAGCCAATTTTACACCTGAAAAGGAAACCGGAGGAAGGGGAGCCAGATGGGGCAGGAAGAGCCTCAGTCTGCGATGCAGATGCGAGTCAGTATCCGACAAACCAACAGGGGGCTCTAGATCAAAGAGGCCTGCTGGGAGTCTGACAGTTGGCAGAAATGACTAGGTCCTGGTACCTGCAGCACACTCAGTCATTGGCTGGGGGGTGTGGGGGAAGAGCGTGGCCTCTGCTGGAAAGCCGAGGTAGACACTGAAGGCAATAACAGCTGGGAGCTGTCAGTAACCACATTTCTTGAAGCTGAAAAAGAAGTTTTTTCTTGAAGACAGATATGAGTAGCCCATCTCCATGGCTGCCACAGTGTGTGTGTTTGTATTTTGACACTACTATGGTCAAAGCACAGTTGAAACAAAGTTCTCTATCATTGAAAGTCTACCTTCTTGTGAGGTATTCTGACATTACAACACATATTAACAGATTACATAAGCTTGCCTGATTTTCCTTGGAAAAACTATATGTAGTTGGCTTGATTTGGGTACATTTAAAGAGATTGACGTTACTAAAATATTCCATACTTCTGACCAATGGCAACAATCTTACCATTAGAATTAGGTAAGCCTGGACAACCAGGACAGGCGGGAATGGGAACCCTGGAATCAAATCCGCAACACAGAGCAAGCACAATTATAACTACCACATTCATTTTCCTCTTCGTATTTGGGGTAGAGGACATGAAGAAGGGAAAATGAGATGGAGTTTGCAGAGGAATTCTAGAAAAGTTTATCTTTGTTCAGAAGTAGGAAAATAAAAATAAAACCTGTGAAAGAAGAACTGGATTAAGATCTCCTTTATTTCCCTGGTCATTGACTTACCCACAAAGGTATGTCTAATATATAAATGGAATCAGATATTAACCCTGGAAAACACATTGGTAGCATATATTACTAAATCTTATTTTATTAGTATTTTTATGTTAATTTTCATAATATTTTATGAAAAGTTTAGTATGTTAAGACTCTGTGGTACCAAGAATAGAATAAAGGATGGGTTAGAATAATAGAGAGGCTAATAGGGAGTTTTGTAGGTCAGAAAATGCTTTTAGCTTCTTTTTAAACACCTCTGCTGATTTTTGCCTATGGAAAGAAAAGTGAAAAACATAGGTAACACATTGTGATACAAAACACAGAAATATATTGGATTTACAGATTCTTTCTTTCCTTCATAAAATTTAGCATTTGTACCTTTTAGTTCTCATCAAAAGTGTGTTGATATAATTTTATGCATCAGTTTTGAAACATATAGCTAGTATACAGGTAAATAAATATTTCACATGGTTTATGAACCTACAATGTTGAGAACATCTTTTCAATTAATGATCAGATATTTATTTGGCACCTACAATATGACTCAAAATTTGGAATTGCATTGTGTGGCATACACAGGAAAAATAAGTCTTTAACAACTATGAATCTCTAACCTACTTGAAGAGGTGAGAAAAATGCACAAAATACAAAGATACAAAGAGGGACTGATACAAGGCAATATGTACTTAAGGGCTTAAATAAGAATAATAGTGGCTTTGAGATGGGCGAGTTGATTGGGCTGGTTCTAGAAAATTTGTGGAGAAAATTGGATTTAAGCTGGACAATGAAAATGAGTAGGTTTTGAATAGACAAAGAAGCAATAGCAGAAATCATGTAAGCAAAATCAGAGACATCAGTGGGCATTAGTGTGGTATATAGACATTAAGAGAATGATTGGATTTGGTTGGATGACTTACGCTGAGAGAGGAGAGGGAAATATAGTTGACCCTAGAGTCCTGATTATGGTCTTGGGCTAGACAGGGCATAAGAGGCAATAAACAATTGTTGTAATAATAAAATGTAATTAGTGTAGGTTTTACTATTGTTAGCTCAAGCATAATTGTTTAGCATTTCTTTTCTATTCTACCCCTTTTCTGAGGACTCAGCCTTTTGTTTTGGAAAGCTTATGAAAGTTATAGACTGTTGAAAAATGTTAGTCTACATAGGAGAGTTTGGATGAAGCCCAGCAAATTCCTAGCTGTGGGAAGATGTTTCCACCAACAGTTCTGTGGGAGACAGACAGACTTTTGCTGCTAGAAGGCTCCCACCAGGCAGCTACAAAGGCACAGCTAGCAGGGCTCCTTATCACAGGGATGGATGGACAGTCGGCTTGCCTGGCTCCCTCCTGCCTAACCCTATTGCTGATCTGACAATGCTCAGCAGGCTCTAGATGTGACTCCCCTCCACTCCCCTCCCTGGAGTCCCCAAGTCTTGTCTTTGGCATCTCATTCAAGCTCCACAGATATCCTACAAATTCCTATTCCATTGAATTCTCCTTTCTCCTGAGTCCAGTTGATTCTCACATATTCTTGCCTGAGTAGGAGAGTCAGGGTTTCCCTCTAGCCTTTTTTTTTTTTTTTTTTTTTTGAGACGGGGTCTGGCTCTGTCCCCCAGGCCAGAGTGCAACGGCGCGATCTTGGCTCACTGCAAGCTCCGCCTCCCGGGTTCACGCCATTCTTCTGCCTCAGCCTCCGGAGTAGCTGGGATTACAGGCGCCCGCCACCACGCCCGGCTAATTTTTTGTATTTTTAGTAGAGACAGGGTTTCACCATGTTAGCCAGGATGGTCTCGATTTCCTGACCTCGTGATCCACCCACCTCAGCCTCCCAGAGTGCTGGGATTACAGGCTTGAGCCACCGTGCCCGTCCCCCTCTAGTCTTTTAAAAATCTGTTTTTATGACATTGGACTCTGTGCTCTCATTCTTTCAAGATCTTACTTTCTGATTCTCAGGAGTCTTTTCTTTCCTCAATAATCTTGGTTCCTGCACATTGAAAACATTGTTTTTGTTTTTTACATGGGTTCAAGAATCTGTTTTATATTTATAATTTTATTTTTTATTTTTGTAGAGATGGAGTCTGTGTTGCCAGGGCTGGCCTAAAACTCCTGGGCACAAGGGATCCTCCTGCCTTGGCCTCCCAAAGTGCTGGGATTACAGACGTGAGCCACTGCGCCTGGCCAAGAGTCTATTTTTGTTTCTTGTTTTTTTGAGACGGAGTCTCACTCTGTCGCCCAGGCTGGAATGCAGTGGCGCTATCTGGGCTCACTGCAAGCTCTGCCTCCCGGGTTCACGCCATTCTCCTGCCTCAGCCTCCTGAGTAGCTGGGACTACAGGCGCCCTCCACCACGCCCGGCTAAGTTTTTGTATTTTTAGTAGAGACGGGGTTTCACCGTGTTAGCCAGGATGGTCTCGATCTCCTAACCTCTTGATCCGCCCGTCTCGGCCTCCCAAAGTGCTGGGATTACAGGCGTGAGCCACCGCTCCCGGCCAGGAGTCTATTTTAAGTCAAATAAACAGCAACGAGAACAATAATTGATCACTAGCAGTTTCTTTTAATTTCTATTCCTGCTTCATAATTCTGATTTCATGAAGGCAAAGCAGATACCTCTGACTGACTAGGGAAGCACATATAAGGAATAAGAAAAAGAGCAAGCTATTGTTATCCCTACATAATAATAATAGCTTATATTTATTGACTACTTAGTCTGTGTCAGAACCTGGGGCAATACTCATAGATTGTTTCATGTAATCAGCAGTACAGTTTTAAGGGTTGTGCACCACTGCTATCTGCATTTTATAGGTGAAGACAGCAGAACTCAGAGGTTAAATATCTTGCCATCCTTGTAGCACTAGTAAGTCAATGGTGAAAGTAAGATTCAAACCCAGGAAATCTACCCCAAAGCCTGCACTCTTACTGGCTGTATTCTTAAATATTTTCTTTATCAAGGGATTAACATAATTATAGAAGTATTTTTGGAAGATTAGTCTGGCATCTGCATGAGAGCCTAGAGAGAGGATTATTAGTTTGGAGGTTATTTTGGTCTTTCAAAATGCCAGGAGCTTCAGGCATAAACTAAAGTGGAGGTCCTAGGTGTTCAGCCTAGTGAACCAGGGTAGTGTGAGCAACATGAAGAGGTAGAGAAATTAAAAATTAGCAATTTGAGAAATTAATAGAAAAATAGACAGTATACTCGAGAAGTATTTTTTAAACTTTTTTCATAATAAAATCACCTGGCACACTTGCTAAAAATATCCTGGTCCCAACCCAACCAGCCTGTCAGGAGATTTTCTAAGTGAATCTCTATTTTAAATAAGGGTCCTAGGTGATTCTTGGGATCGGGTAAATTACAGAAGTCATCCTAGAATGTATCTTTTAATTTTTCCTCTACCGAAGCTATACATTGCTTAATTACAGTGGCTTTTCTTAACTCACAGACACAATTTTCCTTTTTACAATTAGTAGCTGATGTGTAGAGTGGTTAGCACATTAGGCCATGACTGTTAAAAGCTTTTAGTCTAACTAGTAAATCATCCAGGTAATTTGAGGTTTTATTGCCATTGCATTGTTGTTTATGGCAGCAAATCAGTTGATTTGCTGCTACCAGACACAGGGTGTAAAGTCATATGCCATAATTAAATGATATGTGACTTCTAAACCAGACATCTTTTGAAGATCCCATTTTATCAGCCAAGTCAGCCAATTTTAAAGCAGAGTGTGTTAATCACTGAGACCATTTCCTCAGCTGCTTCTATGGAGAGTCAACCAAAATTTCTTATAGTTGGTGGGTTCAAGCTTTACAAGTTCAGCTTTAGAATTCAATTGTAAAGCTGAGCTCAGATTTTAAACAATACATATTTTGGGCTGAAAATTCTCTTCAGTGTTTATAATAGTCTGGGGAAATGAACATAATAACCATTTTGACAGTAAATGGTAACATATGCAATTTTTTTACATACTGATTCCTTCATCAATTTTGTATCTAATTACTAAGCACTTGGGAATAGAGGCTTCTAATTCAGAAATTGTCAAGTGAAGTATTAGGCATACTCAAGGCAGCTCACCAAAGGTGAGAAGTCCTCTTTTTTCACATATTTATAAACAAGGAAGTTATTGTTCTTTGTTTACTTCCCAGATATTCTTAGTAATATTTAAAGAATCTCAGAGAGGCTTGCAAGGATGTTCAAAGTCCAAAGTCCTTGCCCTAAAACAGCACCCAGTGCTCCTCAGGAGTCCAGTATTATCTCTAATTCAGCTCTATCCCAAGTGACCAATGTCCAATTTCACGAGCCTTTTGGTTGTGGAGTTCTTTGGCTTTAGCAGCATTTCACCTATCATTGAGAATGAGATGAGAATATCTCAACGATGGCAGATAGGATTCTCCCTACTTTTCAGGTCTCTTGTAAAACAACATAAAGAAGCCAGAGGAGAGAAGGAATCCAGAATTGCAGCATAGTTTGCATTTTAGTTCTTGAATCAGGGCTGGGTTTTCTTCGTCTTGAGTTAAATTATGTACCGATCTATTTATCCTAGAGGACAAATAGATAGGGAAAATGGACCCGGGGTGATGTCAGAGACAATCCTGAAAGTTTTAGAATCCATTAGTTTGCCAAGGCCCTGACCAGTTTCGGTAATAGACAGTAGACTTTCATACCACTGATCCAATTCCAATCATTAGGGGACACCCAGGGATCTGTTTTTGCTCTAAATATCCCAATTGAACTGTATTTTCCTTATTTATTTAATCATTTATATGTATGAGCATGGACACATGGATAAAATATTTTAAACTTTGCAACATAATATTTTATATTACATTATTTTACTGCTATAATTGGTTTAGCTTTAGCCACTGGATGTTCTTTCAGAATAGCTTCTTTGTCTTTTTCACATGTCCCTTCCTTTAGTTTCTGGTACCCCAATATGCTCTAGACTCATCTTGTATATTTTCTTAAAAAATGGGAAGTCATCAGCAAGTAGAGGTTTGTTGAGGCTATCATATTATGATAGTGTGTGGAAGTGTAAATTATAAAAAGAAGTGTGCTGAGAATGAAATCTAATGCCAAGATTTCATTTTCAGCACCCTCTTTTTATAATTCTTTTAAAAAATGGTTACAAGAAAGATATTCTTAGAGCAGATGGAAAAAAAAACTAGCAGGAAAACAGAAATAATCAGAAGGAGATAGAAACAAATGTAGGATACTTCCAAGAAATAGGAGATAGAACTAATATGAATTAGTTATTTATTGATTGCTTCAAGAAGGCTTCATGAAATTCTGGGAAATACATGAGTCAGTGATACATAGATAAGTTTATTGTAGGTCAGGAACTGTGGGCTCTCAAAACTCTGTGGTTCCCCTCAGAGGGCTGTAAAAGTTAAAGCAATTTGATTGGTTTTATATTCAAGGAGAAATGTTAAAGAGTTAACTAGTTAAAAATTAAGACAGAAAAACAGAAGATAATTTATTTTCTACAAAATAAACAATTGTAGAAATCAATTCTTTGTATGATCAAAGGATAGCATGTCTGAAGGAAATGGACTGGGAAGAAGAATGTGCTTGACAGGGTATAGAAGTGGGGATGTGGAGTCCTGATACCTGGACCATGAAGCATAGAACCTGAATCTATGACTTACCTTCTCTTGGGATTTCTCATTGATTACTCACTAATTCTATCACTTTACTAACTACAAGGAGGTCTGTTTCTACTTTAAAATATGTTCAAATGTAGGTAAATGTCACTTGGAATATCCCAGAACACAACCATACTGAGGAATACAGAGGATACTAGAGCTCTTAGTAATTTGGCTTTGAAGATGCTGCTACCTTTAGCTTCAAGTTCATAAGTTCCTGATTTCCCAGCCCCTCTCCCTAGGATTGATGGCAATTTTATTTTATTTTTTTATTTTTATTTTTATTTTTGGAGGCAGAATCTCGCTCTTTCGCCCAGGCTGGAGTGCAGTGGCGATCTCGGCTCACTGCAAGCTCCGCCTCCCGGGTTCACGCCATTCTCCTGCCTCAGCCACTCGAGTAGCTGGGACTACAGGCTCCCGCCACCGCGCCCGGCTAATTTTTGTATTTTTTAGTAGAGACAGGGTTTCACCATGTTAGCCAGGATGGTCTCGATCTCCTGACCTCGTGATCCACCCGCCTCGGCCTCCCAAAGTGCTGGGATTACAGGCGTGAGCCACTGCGCCCGGCTGCCAGTTTTAATACTCACTGCCCAAGACAATTCCCATATCCCTGTGTCCCAGGTGTCTAGAATAATGCCTGAACTATATTAAGCAAACAAGAACTATTTGTTGAATGAATAAATGTATGAATGAATTAATTATATCCTAAGTTACATTTCAATATTTTAGAAAGACGCCATCTTATAGCATCAGCATACTTGTCTTTGTTTACCATATTATAGCTCTTGGGGTTTTAGATGTTAGGTCTATTATTTTCCTAAATTTCACCCTCTCTCCTTTTTTCCTCCCTAGTTAATTGTATGTCTCTCCTGTTATTGATATTGCCCTACATTTCCTTGTAAAATATTTTACAAAATTGTTCAGGCTTCCTGCATAACTCTGACTTGAAATATTATGCTTAAAATTTTTCTATATTGCTTCTCAGTATCTTTTCTAAAATAGATCTATGTGATAATTATTTTTGGAGGGGGTATGCTTTTCACCATAACAAGGAATATGAAAATTTAAATGTGTTATAATTTTTTACCTCCACAGATTGTTTTGCTTATTGGTGTTTAATTAAAAACCAAACAACTTTTCCTATTAACTTGATGCTACTTATTAATTCAAACGAGTAGACTGACTCTGGATATTGGGAAAATTTATGGTACGTCTTTATCTTTTCCCATGGTTTGTGGATTATTTACTAGGGAACGTTTGTTACAGACTTGGGCTTCACATGGTTTTCCTTGAGTCTCACAAGTAGCTTCCTTTTGAATAGATTTAGATTCCCTAAACATTTGGTAAATGTCTAGCACATGCCAAACATGTAGGTAGGTGTTAGGAACTTCTTTTAATCAATGAGGAAACAGATGTAAAGTGACTCAGTGACTGTAATCCAGCAACTATCCAATAACTATGGTCCCACAGTCAGTGAGAGAGGTAGGGTTAAAGTCTATCTCTTGGGACTCAAGTCCAGTACTTTTTCCCATTATATACTTGGTAAAAGCTCATGTGTGTGTATATATATATATATATATATATATATATATATATATGAGTATATATATATGAGTATATATATATTAGTATATATATATTAGTATATATATGAGTATATATATATTAGTATATATATATGAGTATATATATATTAGTATATATATATCAGTATATATATCAGTATATATATGTGAGTATATATATATTAGTATATATATATCAGTATATATATATCAGTATATATATATGTGAGTATATATATATATATATGAGAATGTTCACTTTCTTCTGGGGTCCTCATAGCTTAAACGATAATTCATGGTTTTTATTTTGTGTTCCTTTTCTCTTAGTCTGGAATAGCAAATTGACCTCAAAAGATATATTTTGATCAGGATGAATTCCAAAGCTGAAATTAGTTGTTCTCTGAGCTCAGAGTTTTAGATTAAACATCTCTCTCTTGATATATATATATATATGGTAAGTTATTTAAAATTATTCTTAATATTTGGAATAAGAGTTAAAGTTAAGCAAAGTAAGTCCAATAATATTTGAAGTAAGCTTTAAATTGGACTTTGGTTATTTGAAAATGTTTTAATCATTAAACTATGGATTGAAATAAAGTATACATGATGGACATAACATTAGACTATTAAAAGTCAGGGAACACGGCCTTGATGACAAACTTAAGAGAAGCAGGGGAGGGTTTGCTGCTACTGAAGATTTTACATTTAAAAAAAAAGAAAATAGACTGTGTGGTATTTGAATGAATTCGTAAATATAAGAAGCTATAGTTTTTGTAAAGATTTGAATTCCAGAAAATAAAATTCCACAGTTATGTATGAGAAAGGACATTTAAAAAAAATAAGATGTTTTTGGCCAGTCGCAGTGGCTCATGCCTGTAATTCCAGCACTTTGTGAGGCTGAGGTAGGAGGATGGCTTGAGCCCAGGAGATCAAGACTAGCCTGGGCAACATAGTGGGACCCCCATCTCTACAAAAGATAAAAAAATTAGTCAGTGTGGTGGCACGTGCCCATAGTCCAAGCTACCTAGGAGGCTGAGGTGGGAGGATTGCTTGAGCCAGGGAGGGAGATCAGAGCCTGAGAGCTTGAGGCTGCAGTGAGCCATCATCACCCTGCTGCACTCCAGCATGGATGACAGAGTGAGAACCTGTCTCAAAAAAACAAAAAACAAAAACCCCAAACAACCAAATGTATTTGCTAACTTGCTATAAATATAAAATGATACTTCTTTTTTAGATTGTAAAAAATCAAGTGAAACTAACTTTGTGTTCTTTGATCATTTCCGTTTTCTCTGTTCTTCCCACCTGCCTCCCCATTCCACTCTCTACTTCTATGAGTTTGACTAAGATTCCACATGTAAGTGACATCATACGGTTATATATATACATATATATATATATATATAAATATATATATATAACGTTTTCTTTTTCCATTCATCCATTGACACTTAGGTTTATTCCGTATCTTGACCCTCGTAAATAAAGCTGCAATGACCATGGGAGTGCAGATATCTCTTCAACATACTGATTTCAATTCCTTTAGATATATACCAAGAAGTGGGATTGCTGGATCATATTAGATGATCCACTGCACAGCATGCAATAGTAATCTGCACAGCATGGTCACTACATAGTTAATAATAACGTATTATGTATTTCAAATTATTAAAAGAGTAAATTTTAAATGTTCTTACCATAAAAAATAAGTATGTGTTGAATATGGGATATGTTAATTACCATGATTTAATCATTCCACACTGTGTACATGTATCAAAACATCACATTGTACCCCATAAATATATATATAATTATTTTGTCAGTTAAAAATAAAATACAAGTAAAATCACTTTAAAATAAAAAAATCAATTGAAAGCATTTCTAAGCATTTGAACATGTAATTGTTGAGAAAACACACAATGATTTCACTAATTCCAGCTGATCATTTTTCCGCTGAGAGATAATATATTAAGGGAGTTTAGAAATATATTTTCAGAATTCTATCTATCTACCTATCTCTATCTATCTGTATATCCATCCATCACATTTTGAAATCTTTTTTAAAGTAAAAAAGTAATAAAATGTCTCTTGTGTAGCAAATCAGCAAATTAAATTGATATAAAATTCTCTCACATATGCTTGACTTAATGTAATAATAAATATCATAACATATAGCTTAAAACTTATCTTTCATCCCTTTCCCTTTCCTCTTTCTCCACAGGTGACCATTATTCTGAGTGTTTTAAAAGCATTATTTTTCTATTGAAGAAATGAAAATAGCAGTCATTCAAAATCCTATTGTGCTATCTTTTGATCATCATAATAAGCAAACGCAAATAATTCTCCCTTGCTGATCCAATTAAATGATTTTAAAATATCAGTGTCAAAGCTGTTCCTTCTAAAATTTAAGGCAAATCTAATAGATTCTAAACATAGATTACAAACTCAAACACCCTCAGGTGCCAGGCAGGAGAGATTAGAGAGCCGCCTGTCAGAATGGAGACGCTAGATTTAGTTTATCCCCAATTTGTAAAAGACAGACGCTGGTTGTCTTTTCAGAATGACAAGAAATCAATAGACAATATTATCAAGTGGTCAGAATCTTGAAAGAAGGCAGAAATTTAGGTATATTTATTTCTAATTTCTAAATGTTGACAAAGATTTAAAACTTTAAAAGTACCTTGTATTTTAAATTAACCCTGTTCGAAGTCCAGCGTCAGCTGTTGGACTGCTACTTTGCAATTACGGCAAAGTGGGACAGCTACAACCATCTTTCTGGTTGAGTGCACTATCCTCTTTCCCTTTCCGAATTCACTTATTTATTAAACTACATTTGCTGCTCAAGTCTGGGCTTCGTGGATGTAAAAAGTTCTCCGTGATCTGGCATCACTCTGCCATCCTGCCTTCAACCCTGCTGCTCCCATCAGAGTGGCTTCCTTGCAGTCATCTGACATATTCAACATTGTTTTGCCTTCACTGCTGAGCTCATGAAGTTGGTCTATGAATGTGTCATATAGTAGAAAGAAACTGGATTTGGACAAAATTCTATGCTGATAAAAAGGAGGATGAGGCCAATGCTGTGGATGTATTTACATATCTGCTGAATCTGTCATTTAGGAATTAGTAAATAGTTGCTGAATCCTTTGTTTTAAATATTGCGTACTTGAAAACGATAAATAATTTTTCAACCTTTGGTTCTTTAGATTGAAAAATTTCAGCTCACAGAATCTTTCCCAAGATAGAGAATTTCTAAACCTGTAATTATTTTTGTAACTTGCCTGTAAACTCTCTTTACATCTTTTATTCTTTTTGTTTCAAGTCTACAATATTTCTCGTTGTTTAGAATGAAGTTGATAATATTTTAATATAAAGCAGAGTTTCTGCATTCCTTAGTATGTTCTGATTCGTTGTTTATAGTGATTGTTTTAACCATCTCTGAATCTGAGTTTTTGATTTGCAATGATTTTGTGAATTATTGTGACATGTTGGCAGCTGTATTAAACCATCGTATTGAAGAGATATTAAGTAATTATTAGTCCATATTCCCATTTTAAAGCGTTAAAATAGCATAAATGGCATACATTCTTCTTAATATCCTGGAATACTGAAATGCTTTCAACCAAACATATAAGAATTTCAGAAAGCTAGACTCTGACATGCGCAATAAAACGCACTAGGTTACTCAGAATAGAGACTCACTTAGTTTAAAAGTAGTTTTTATTGCTACATAATATTGTGAAGCAAACTATTCATCAGTAGCCTCAAGCATGTGCTACCTGCATGAAATACAGGGACATCTGAAAGACTGGGGGAATAGGTTGGATTTCTTAGCCTCTTTTGTGGTTTCCTTATACTTTTTTCTGATCTTCCCATTAATAATCCATAACACCTAGCACTGGCTATCAAATATACTGAAAAAGCTTGTTGAATAAATGAATCAGTGAAGAAATTTGTGATATCCTTTTGACAAATTCTTTATTTCTCTCTCCTATCTGTCAATTCCCATCGTATACATAATGAATATCTACACATGTTACTAATGTATGGAATGCTATGTTCTTCCTTTAAATGAACACATGCTCCAATTCCTTAGTCTATTAAGATGCTTGATAGAATGTGGCTTCTCTGATCTGAATTTTTGTGGAAAGATGTATTAGCTAGATATCCAAAACATGACATGTTTTGAAGAGTGTGCTCAAAGTGAAGAAATGTTTCAAATTCCCAAAGCACAACTTGAAGTATTGTTGTGATTGTGACTTGTTGGCAGAGGAAGGCAGGAGGAACAGTAGTTTGGCACCTAGAAAATAGAAATGCAGTGGACCATTTTCAGCTGGAAAGTCAAGGCAAGGTTGGAAATCAAAGTGATCAAGTGGGTGAACTTAGAGCAAAATTTTAGGAGCATAAGGCTGAGAAGCAAAACATCTGACTTTGTATCTCTTTTATCACTTGCTATAGGAAAACTTCAGTTTTACATTTTTAATCAATGTGGTAGTACTAATAGTATCTACTACCTAATAGTACCTAATGGTATGCTTTTTGTGAGGATTAAAGAGGCACATTATAAAGTACATAATATAGTACCTGGTACATACTAAGGATAATAATACTGTTCTTATTGTTATAGAAGCTATAAATCAGAGAATTGTCACATTCTAAGATGTGTAAGTCCTTTCTGGGGAACTGACACACACAGAGCAAAATCATTAGAAGCATCTTTGTATATAATGCTGTCAAATGAATATGTTTTTGATTATAGCTTTCAAGATAACATAGCTATTAAGCCTTAGATAAATTATTATTTACATTTTTTTCTCCCTTTACTTACTCCCTGCCTCATTTCCTCCCTTCTTACTTCCTTCTTTCTTTTCCTTCCTTCCTTCCCTCCCTCCTTTTCCCCGTTCCCCCCTTCCCCCGTTGCCCTCTTCCCCTCTTCCCCTCTTCCTTCCTTCCTTCCTTCCTTCCTTCCTTCCTTCATTCCTTCCTTCCTTCATTCCTCCCTTCCTTCCTTCCCACCAGTATTTACCACCTCACAACTATGTTCTAGAGTATCCTGGGCACTGGGAATACTATAAATATATCTATTAACATATCTCTTTCTATAGCTGTATATCTAAGTATCTATGTAGTTATCTGTATTATTTAACTACCTAGCTATGTATCTATCTACTTATCTCCAGCTTGGGCTATATAACAAAATATCATCGACTAGGTGGCTTAAAGAACAACAACAACAAAAATTTCACCCAGTTCTAGAGGCTGGAAATCTAATATCAGGGTCCCAGCATGGTCGGGTTTTTTTTGAGGGCCCTCTTCCTGGCTTGAAGTTGGCTACCTTCTTGCACTGTATTCTCACATGACAGAGAGAGTAAGCTCTGATGTCTCTTCCGCATCTTATAAGAACACTAATCCCATTATTGGGGCCCTACCCTCATGACCTCATCTACACCTAATTACCTCCTAAAGACCCCACTTCCTAATATACTGGGAGTTAGGGCTTCAACATGTGAATTTCAGGGTAACACAACTCAGTTCGCAATACTATGTCAATATATTTATGAAAAGGGAGTGGCTAATTCTAATTGAGTCATTGAAATTCTCATAAAAGAAAAATGTTTAAACTCAGCCTTGAGTATCTTCTCCAGGTGGTTAGATAGAACAGGGAGTAGAGCAAGAGAAAAAGGGTAGAAGATGTGGAATTACAAAAGGGACAGAGATGGGAACTAACACAGTGGTATTTAGTGGCATGCTTAGAAGAAAATAGCTTCACTAAAGATTCTGGACATTGCCGTGATGATCATTGTGTCTTCAATGAGGGAGTGACATGATCAGGGTCACCATCTGGCAGCAGCATGGAGAATGGATTAGAGATGGCATGAAGATTTTAGGAGACTACTCTGATAGTTCTAATGAAATACACTGTGGGCAGAAGTAGTTTGGATGAAGAAGAGAGTAAATAAAAAATGACAAGATTTTATCTCCCATAAACCTACAATAATTATATACAGTCATATACTGCATATAATATATACATAATGTATAAAGATGTTTTGGTCAAAGACAGACTGCGTGTGTGACAGTGGTACCGTAATATTATAGTGGAGCTGAAAAATTCCTGTTGCCTGATGGCGTTGTAGCCATGGTAACGTCCTAACACAAAGCATTACTCATGTGTTTGTGATGATGCTGGTGTAAACAAGCCTACTGCACTGCCAGTTGTATGAAAGTATAGCATATACAATTATGTACAGTACATAATATGTGATAATAATAAAAAACAAGTATGTTAATGGTTTATGTATTTACTAAACTATAATTTTTAATTGTTGCTTTATAATGCACTTACTCCTACTTATTTTTAAAAAAGCTAACTTTAAAACAAACTCAGGCAGGCCAGGAGTGGTGGCTCACGTCTGTCATCCCAGCACTTTGGGAAGCTGAGGCAAGTGGATCACCTGAGGTCAAGAGTTCAAGACCAGCCTGGCCAACATGGTGAAACCCCATCTCTAAAAAAAAAATAAAACTAAAAACACACACACACAAAGCAGTCTCAGGGATGTACTTCAAGAGATATCCAGAAAAAGACATTGTTATCATATAAGAGAACAATGTTATTGCCCCTGAAGACCATACAGTGGGACAAGATATGGAGATGGAAGACAGTGATATTGATGATTCTGGCCTTGAGTAGGCCTAGTCTTGTGTGTGTGTGTGTGTGTGTGTGTGTATGCGTGCGTGTGTGTTTTGAGACAAGGTTTTGTACTGTCGCCCAGGCTGGAGTGCAGTGGCATGATCTAGGCTCACTGCAACCTCCCTCTCCTGGGCTCAGGCAATCCTCCCATCTAAGCCTCCTATGTAGCTGGGGCTGCAGGCACACACCACCACTCCTGGCTAATTTTTTTTTTTTTTTTTTTTTTTAGAGTTGGGGTTTCGCCATGTTGCCCAGGCTGGTCTTCAACTCCTGGGCTCAAGCGATCTGCCCAACTCAACCTCCCAAAGTTCTGGGATTACAGGCATGAACCACCATGCCTGCCTGGCCTAATGTCTGTGCTTATGTCTAGTTTTCAACAAGAAAGTTTAAAAATTAAAAAAATAAATACATAAATAAAATATCTTATAGAATAGAATAAGAGTGTAAAGAAAGAATAACTTTGTACAGCTATACAACATGTTTGCGTTCTAAGTGTTATTACAAAAGAGCCAAAAAGTTAAAAAAATAGTTTATAAAGTACAAAAGTTATTGCAAGCTAAGGTTATTTTATTATGGAAGAAATAATTTTTTTAAAAAATGAATTCGGTGTAGCTTGCATGTACAGCGTTTATAAAGTCTGTAGTAGTGTTACCAAGCAAAAGGGGCTTGCTGCCTGATGCACTAGAGGCCAATAGTATGACACCGAGTTTTTTAGAAAAGAAAAGCTTTTTATTGCAAGTTGACTAACAGAGACAGGAGTCCAGTTCAAATGTGTCTCCCTGTGCTGACTTTAAGATAGTACTTTTATTAGAAAAGGTTTAAGGGATGAATTCTGGGATTGGTAGATTGGTGGAAAGAAAGAGGAGGTCTGAAAAGTCCTCAGGAATGCAGTTATCTTTCATGCTACGTCATGGGTCACATGTACAAATTCAGGGGGAGTTAGGATTTAACATGTGGTGGAAACTCAGGCTATAACGTTAGCAAGCTTGTTCTGCACACACTCCTATCAGCCATATTGGTTCCCATCTATTTCAGCTAGTTTTGTTATCTTTCAAGTGAAGGGAGTTTCAGCAGTTCAGCAAGTTGTTTCTTTTCTTACCTGCCATCTTTCAAACTTGAAAATTTCTGTTAGCTATTTAACTCCTTGGGGCACGGTTTCAGTAGTAGATGATAATGTCCTAGGTCTTCACATTCACTGACCACTTACTCACCACAGAGCAATTTCCAGTCCTGCAAGCTGCATTCATGGTTAAGTGCCCTGTACAGGTGTACCCTTTTTTGTCTTTGATATTTTCTTACTGTGCCTTTTCTATGTTTAGATATGTTGAGATACACAAATATTTACCATTGTGTTAACAATTACCTGCAGTACTCAGTATGGTAATATGCTGTATAGGATTGTAGCCTAGAATCAATAGGCTATACCATATAGCCTAGCTGTCTTGTAGGTTATACCATCTAAGCTTGTGTAAGTATATTTCACGATTGCACAACAACAAAATAACCTAATGACACTTTTCTCAGGATACATTCCCAATGTCAAGTGGCACATGATTCTGTGGTTTTTCAGGCTGTGTTCGCCAGTGGGATGCCAAGAGATGATTTCTGGGGGCATATGCTTACCTCTTTTTGGCTTGGAGGTTATTCATGATCTCTGCCTTGCCTCCTCCAAATGGTGCTGAGTATCTCCTTTCCACACTGTTGTTCCAATAAGTGTCACCAGTGCTGCTGGGATCTCATTTCTGACTTTAGCTGCTCTTGCTCCTTCCTTGGTTTCATTTTTGTAGCTATTTCTGCTGGTTCTAGTCCAACACCATGGTCACAGTCACTGTTTTTGCTGGTTCCACTACCATCATGATCATGGGCAGACCCAAGATTTTTCAGGATTGCTATCTCTATCATGTTTGAAGGCTCCTGCCAGTCTGCAGCTGCTATTGTAGCATGCTTTGCTCTTGTTTTACTATGAGCATGAAGTGTAGCTTGTGATGGTATGGCTTTCAAGCATTAAAGTTAAGATTTCATTCTTAACTCTGCCACTTACTAATTTTGTGACATTTTGGTTAAGTTACTCAAATTCTTTGAGTCTTAGTTTGTTTATCCTTAACATTAGGATAATGCTACCTACCATGAAGTGTTGTTCTATGGATTCAATGACTTCGTGTAATTAAAACACCTCACATACTGGTTCCACACCATGCAGCATAAAGTAACTACTTATTATTGTCACCTTAAGCCCCATCATGAGTCCACCTGAGTCCCATTGCCACTTTCGCTCTCTTCTACTTCCCAAAGCTTATTGCCGTCTTGCTTCTCAAAAACTCTTATGGATAACAGGTTAAAAAGATCATTTACATAACTCCAAGTAGAAGAATATATGGAACATAATAGTTGCTTGATACATGCTAACTTCTTTCCCATCCTTGTTCTTGCAAACTCCCATTGGGTTATTTTTCCTTAGGGACATTTTCCACAGTTTCCTTTCTTTGGTGCTATAATCCATCTATGTGCATTATTTTGTGGAAGCCTAAATCTTAGTGTACAAATTTACCTGACCATGTAACTCAAATGACCAAATAGCCCAGGAGAGAGAGGGACAGAGGCCAGAAGAAGCAGAATTGGAGAAATTAAATGGGTTATATCTGCTGAAACTTGAAGCAATTAAAAAAATGTCCATTATACTATCCAAAGAGAGTAACACACTCAACTATGGTCTGGACATTTGTTTCAAGCAATAAAGTTAATATGCTGATTCTAGCCATAAGAAAAGTGCAGTAATGGCTGATGCTTTAAATGAAGCATTAAAGTTTTGAAGCAATATTATACTCACAGTAAAACTCTAACTTGCGACAGCCAGCAAAGGAGCTTCATAGGGCATATTCCTCCCCATCTCAGGTGAACGACCTTGTTGAGAGGATATATGGCTTCTGACACCCAAATAGGCAAGAGTTCAGAGAAAAGTTCCATTTCTAATGAAGCATAGAGTAATGGTTAGAAGTATAGTCCCCCAGACCACATTCCCTTCCAGCTATACTGCTTACTAACTCTGTGACTTTGGGCAACTTATTTAACCTCTTGGTGCCTCATGTCCCCATCTGTAAGATGGGGGATGATAATGACAACTACTTCATAGGTTGTTGTGATAATTTAATAGGTAAAGAAATGTAAAGTTCTACAAAAAATGCCTGGCATATAGTTGACATTGAACAAATATTAGCTATGTTATTATTATTACTTTCATTTGATAGGGAAATCAAGACAAAACAGAGTTCCAAGGGTGGAGCTGATAGATTCATAGGGTGGAGGAAGAAGAAACTTCAGGGAAAATTTGCAGCCTGAAAACAACTAGTGAGGACTTCTGTCTGGCACAATGACATCAGGTTGTGACTGCACTTCTATTCCTGAATCAAGACTGGCTGAGGAATAGGGTGGATCTGATCCAGCAGACAAATCCTCAGTGATGCCCACTGGAGAGGCTGGAGGAGGCAGGAGTTTAAACAGTGCAGAATTCTTGCTGCCATCCTGCTGGCCTCCCAGGGGACCAAGAGAGCACTTTTGTACCTCCATCCTACTGTGACTCCGCAGTGCATCCAATCTCATGCAAACTCCTTTAGCTGTACTTGAAGCTGTTCTGGATGATTAATCTGCTTGTATTGATTATTTTTAGCCTAAGTTTAAATGAAGAGCAAATATTTCTCTCGGATAGATTTACAGTGCTTTGTTTATTGGGAATATTTTTGGACTGAACAACAAGTAAACTATGTTCTACATAAAATGGTAGTGGTCAATATGCTAAATTAGGTAATACTAAGTAAACTTTTTTAGTATAGTCTCAATACAGAGATAATAGGTAAGTTCAAAAATTTTAAATTACTATCAGTACATTTGAGATTCTGGTGCTTCTGAACTACAAGTGATGATGTCATTGAGGTACAGAATTACTTTCTCAGGTGGTTTGACTATTAAAAAAGTGTTTACATTAGATTATAAGCTGGCAAATATCATACACATTGTTAGAATGTTTAATATTTTCATATGTCACAGGAGAACCTGGAACTGTGATATCAAGCATTGCACCTTTTGGATTTAATTCTGTAGTTCTTCCTAACATTTACTTGCTAACCTTTGGTGTTTATTTCCTTTTTGAGGAGGGGAGTTGTTTTGCTCTGCTCCGGGTAAAACTTTTAAAATTATTTTATTTTTTACAAAATTTATGTTTGTCTTTGAAGTACAGAATTTCTACATTGGTTTCCCTATTTGACATGTGAATTAGATCACTGGGATTTTCAATCCTGAATTGTGTGAAGAATCATATCTGAAATAAATTTAATGGATTAAGCTAGCTGATAAGATCCAATGTTGTGATTTATATTTCTATACACATGTTACTATATTTCCAATTATCTTTTGAATATTTAAAAAGGGTGCCTGATAGACTATAAGAAAAATTTTAGTGTTTTTTGGAAAATAATTTTATATTTTTGCACTGTGTGCCCACTTTTAAACACAAGTTGTGTATGTTTTTTCAGAGAAATTTAAAAAATAAACTTGAATATTTTGGGCTGCGGATTTTAACTTCCCTAGGAAGTGCCACCCTCAAGGCATCTCTACCATTTTGAAATTACGACTATAATATTGACTATAATTATGACTAAAATATTTAAACAATAATAAATATTTTCAAATATATATGTTGGCCATTTAAAAAAGTATTGCATCACATATTTTAAAATTTTTCTCACTTTTAAAATTCATAATATTATTTTACATTTGTATATTACTCTATTTAGAGCCACAATGCCTAGCATAGAATTTGAACTCCACCACTGATGTGATCCATCTTGGGAATATTACTTAACCTCTCCTGAACCTCAGTTTCATATTGTAAGGTTAAGATAAAAATAGTACCTGCCTCACAATTTTATTGTGAGGATTTTATGATTTAATATAGGTAAGGTGATTAAAACAGTATTTGGAACCCAGTAAGGGATACAGAATTATTTACTTTGTTATTTTTAAAACTTATTTGGGGAATATAGGAAAAAGTGATATAAATCATAAACCTGCAGAGGGGATTTTCTACACAGTATTATTACAATAATCTCCCCTTGAGAAAGGATACTAAGAGTCTCACTGTCTATGCTTAGATTTAACATGAATACAGTATGAATCAGAGAAAACTTTTTATTGATCAGCATAAGATGGTTAGAAGAATGCTTTAATATCCAAGTAATAACCATGATGTTGAACTCTGTTCTTTAAATAAGACAAAGTATTTGAAACAGTTGTAATTATCTGATACTCTCACCTGTAGGTGTAGGTAAAGTAAACCAATGAGAGCTAAGCTCTCACTCTGCTGCAGCAGAGGGAGATGAACAGACTAGTAGGAAAGGGACTGCTCATGGAGGACATGGGTTGTGGTGTTAGAGAGCAATATAAAAAGCTGGGCTGTGGTCAGGGCTGGAACTACTGAAGTACACAGTGCAATTGTGCTTTGAGACCTAACTTGCCCTTGATCACATCTATGAGAAGTAGGCCCAGAAAAAGTCACTTATGGTCCAAAGGTAGCATTAACATTCTAAATACATCTAGTCATTTCCATTCCAAGGAAGAATGCCCAGATAGATAGTTGTGAACATCTCTTATCTTGGGATCAATAATGGAAGAATAGAGGAGCGATTTGCTTCACTTCTCTTTTTTCTTTTTAAAATGCACTGTAACCAATGTGTCTGGCTTGAAGGCTATTAACTGGGTTGCATCATACTGGTGGGCTAGGGAGTTAAACAATACAGACTAGAAGTCATTGCTACAGGTTTTTTTTTTATTTTATAAAGCATATGCTAATGTGATACACATTTATCTCAAACATGTATCCCAAAACCTACTCATTATTTTATCTCCCAAGATTATTTCCTTTGTTCTTGATTAATATTATCACTATACGCCTGCTTTTCAAGGTCATAAATCTCTGTATTCCATTCAATTTCACTCCTTTCTAACTCTTCACATAAAATTTGTTAATTTAGACCAGTACGTGTCAGACACTATTCTGGGAACTAGTTGTATTTTAGTGAAAAGAAATCGACAATAAAAACATTACCTGTCCTCATGGTGTTGACAGGAGACAAGCTCACAAATAAATATATGATTTAGTGGAGTGTTATGATTTGTTATGTTTTGTCATTATTTTTATATGTTTTTATATAAAATATGTTATATCATTTATATAATAAATAATTGTTTAGAAGTATCAGTAAAATATCTTGAATAGGAATGAAACGATAATTTAAAATGAGTGGTATCAGCAGAAAACATTATAGTGGACCCAGAAGGACCAAAAAAACAAAAATATAATTTTGTTATTCACAGAAAGTACCTTGAGCCTAGGAATATTTAATTAAGCAAACATTTTTCAGACATGCGCTATGTATATTTTCATTAACTCCACAAAAATTTCTTGAGAATCTTTTGGGCACTGGGACAAAATAGTAAACACCCTATATAAAATCCCTACCCTTATGGAATTTACATTCTAGTGGAGAAGGCAGATGAATAAGAAAATGCCACACACATACTTCTTAATTATTCTACTTCCTAGCTTTCCCAGTCTGCCCCCCATTCAATAAAACCTTTCTTACCAGTGCCCTGTTGTGGCCCTTTCCAACCACAGATTATTGTATCAATTGGTCTCCACTTCACCATCTATATTGTCATAGTTATCCTTCTAAAGCATAGAGTTCATCATTAGAACCCTCTGATATTAACCTTTTATGACTTCCTGTCATCTTCCTTATGATTTCATTTACATTCCAGTCCTGTGATTCTCCAATCCTATTTACTGCTTTATAACCTGAGCAACATATCCTCTTAGCTGCAACTTCAGCTTTTAGCTTAAGAATTGCTCATACTTCATTGAGAAAATATAAGCAACCACATAGGAGTGTTTTCATCTTCTTACCTCCATATTGTAACCCTATTTCCATAAAATAATATGTATCATATTCTTTTTTCTTCCTTTGCAGCCTGTCGATGGCAAATATTTCCACTTGTGCTTCCCTTTAGTTTCAAGACCTTTGCACTTGAATTAATTGTATCATAAGTTTCTTCTTTTCTAGTGTGTTATTCCCACCTGTATACAATATGCTAATTCATTTAAAACATCTATTCCTTGATTTTCCATTTCCCTAAAGATATTACTCCATTTTTCGTAATATTGTTATCTTAACTTGCTCTCTCCATTCTTCACCTACTGCTTACTAATCAACCCACTCCAGTCTGGCTTCCATTTCTGCCATTTATGGAAACCTCAGCCCATCTTCTCTCTTTTCTTTTCTTCTCTCCTGCCTCATTTCCTTTCCTTATTTTGCCAAGGACATCAATAATAACCACATTGCCAAATCTAATAAACCTTTCTGTACTCATGTTACCCTGCTACTCAGGAGCATTCAATATGAGTCAGCCTGCATTCCTTGAAAAACTTGACTGTCTAGACTACTTCTTCCTTTCCAGTCTGCTTGTTCTGGATGATCCTTCCCCTTTACCTGAAATCATAATTATCCACACCCTCTCCCTAGGTGATTGCACTTAGTCACTGTGATTTAAATGCTAACAATTGAAAAACTAAAGAGCTCCAGACGTATACACCTACTGCTTATTGTACTTGTCCAGTTGAATGCCTACTAGGCATTTCAAGCTTGAATTTTACAAACCAGAACTTCTGGTTTTTTTCCACTCCCCACCTGTTCTTCGAAAAGTCTTCCCCATCCCAATAAGTGGTACCACCAAACACCCAGTTATGCAAACCCCAATACCTAGAAGTTATCCATGATTTCTTTATTTTTTCCTCATCCCCCCACAGCATCCATTAGCATGTTCAAAATATATTTTGAATCTCTCTGCTTCTTTCCATTTATACTGTTACTACCTTGTTTTAAGTCACATTCATCTTTTCTGGACAATTGTGGCAGCTTCTTAACTGCTATCTTTGCTTCCTCTCTTATTCATGCCCACGTAGCAGCCAGAGTAATCTTTATTAAAATATGCATCAGATCCTGTCACCCCCTTACTTAAAACTCTTCAATCGTTTCCCATTTTGTTGAAAATAAAGTCCAGAAACTTTTCTGCCAAGGCCCTGCAGGATTTAGTTCCTGGATATCTCTCTGGGATTATTCCTTACTGTTCTGCCCTAGCTGATTTCATTCTAGCCACACCATCCTCCTTTCTGTTCCTTGAATAAGCCAAACTCTTTTCCACTTCAGAACCTTTCATTTGATACTCCTAACACTTGGAATCCTCTTTCTCTGGCTTTTTGTATAGCAGCTTATTTTTCTTTGACTCTTAGCTCAAATGTCATTTCCTTAGAGAAGGCTTCTTTACTTTTTACTCAAAATAGCATATTGGTCTTGTGAGAATATCTACAACAAACATTTTCTAGGGTCAAATACAGTTTGATGGTTTTATATATATTACATTGCCTTTTTGGAATTCTTATGCACAGTAGCACATTATAGCTTCATTAATTCATACATTCATTCTTTTAGTTAACATTTATGAACACCTGCTATGTGCCCCAAATTATTCTAGGTGCTTGAGATACATCAAATAGTAAAACAGACACAATTCCTAATTTGTAAAGTTTACATTCTAGTGAGTGAGACAAATAATAAACACTTAACATAATTCAAAACAAATTATATAGTATAAGGAAGGTCATTCATGCTGCAGAAAAAGAGAGTTAGGTAAGTAGGATTGAGAGTGCCATGGTGGTTGTGGTATTCTGAGAATCATATTATGAAGAAACCAGCATTTTTCAAAATTATTAAACCATGCAACACACATTATAATGTTGTGAAACTAATTTTCCAAGGAACACACTTTAGGAAATTATGATGAGCCTACCTTTCATTCTCTTCTCCCCTACATTCATTTTACAGAGTAGAAGCCTGAGTTCTAGAGAAGCCATCTAATTATCCATGAGTCACAAATCCTTCCTAGAAATTTAAGATATGATGTACACTTTACAAAGTCGATTGTGAGGATTATGATAGAAATAATCAGTTGCATATCTAGCATATTTGGCACTTGAAGTAACTTGTTTATATGACAAAATTTCTTCCAGTAATAGTCATGAAATAGGACAAATAATGGTTAGAAAAATCAGCAGACTTTAAAATTTTTCTTCTATTGAATTTTGTATATGTAATAATACCAATAAAAAGAATAGTAAGTAAATAAATATTACAGTACAAAATGAGAAAGGTAATGGGTTAATACTTTGAAGTTACAATAATATTCTCTTTTTAAAAACATGCCCAAATAGGTGGTCTGTTACATATAACAATTATTAGGGACTGAATGTGTCCCTACCTGACTCCCAGCCCTAAATTTGTACGCTGAAACTCTAACTCCCATGTGACTATATTTAGAGTAAGGAAGTAAATAAGGTCAAATGAGGTCATAAGGATGGCGTTCTGATCTAATAGAATTTGTGTCTTTATAAGAAGAGACATCTTTTTTTTCTCTCTTTCCCCGAGGGCACATACAGAGGAAAAGACATGTGGGGACATAATGAGAGGACAGCCATCTGCAAGCCAAGAAGAGAATCCTCACCAGAAACCAACTTGACTGGAATCTTGATCTTGAACTTCTTGCTTCCAGAATTATGAGAAAATAAATTGTTGTTTAACCCACACAGTCTATTTTACTTAGTTGTAGCAGTCTGAGAAGACTAATACATTGATAAACTGGTCAGTTACAACAATGAATATATTATTTATACATTACATAAATGATTATAGTTTCTGTATCAGCTTAGATTTTGCAAATTTGTCAATAGCTTTGTCAAAGTTGATTTTCTTTATATATTCCTATTTCATAGACTATATTAGCTAGATTTGTCAATCTATCTTACTCATAATGACTGAAGAACACTTTTAAATTCAATTTAAAAGGTTTTTGTCACATAAAGCAACAAATATAAAACTAGAAAAAATTATAAATGTGAATATAAATTTGAAGGACATTAATAAAAATCCTATTGTACCATGTATTCCAGAAATTTTAAACACTGATGAAAACTTCAGGTGGTACCAAGGAATGAGAGAATTGAAGTAATTCAAGTGTTATATTTCGTCTTTTCTATCACTAGGTTGTCATCAATTATTTCAAATCTGGTTTTTTTTTTTTTTTTGTAATTTAACTTCTAAGTTCAGGGACACATGTGAAGGTTTGTTATATAGGTAGACTTGTGTCATAGGGGTTTTTTGTACAGATTACTTCATGACTCCGTTATTAAGTGCAGTACCCATTAGTTATTTTTTCTGATCCTCTCCTTCCTTGCACCCTCCACCCTCTGATAGGACCAATTGTCTGTTGTTCCCTCTGTGTGTCCATATGTACTCATCATTCAGCACCCACTTGTAAGTAAGAACATACGATATTTGTTTTTCTGTTCCTGAATTAGTTTGCTAAGGATAATGGCCTCCAGCTGCATGATGCTCCTGCAAAGGGCATGATCTTATTCTTTCTTGTGGCTGCATAGTATTCCACAGTGTATATGTACCACATTTTCTTTATTCAATCTGACATTGATGGGAATTTAGGTTGATTCCATGTCTTTGCTATTGAGAATAGTGCTGCAATGAACATATGCATGCATGTGTCTTTATGACAGAATGATTTATATTCCTTTGGGTATATCCCCAGTATTGGGATTGTGAGGTCTAATGATATTTCCGTTTTTAGGTCTTTGAGGAATTGCCACACTGTTTTCTGCAGTGGTTGAACTAATTTACATCCTTCAAAACAGTGCATAGGCATTCCTTTTTCTCTGCTACCTCGCTAGCACTAATTTATTTATTTTTGACTTTTTAATAATAGCTATTCTGACTGGTGTGAGAATCTTCTGCTTAACTCAGGAATGTGTAGCTCCACGAGAGTAGCTCCCCAGCACCCAAAGAGAGCTTGAAGGATTCAAAACCGTTATGAACTTCCTCTTAAAAGGAACATATGTAGTTATGTCTACATGCATCAGGGACTGACTGGATGACTGAGGATTCTTTGAATTAACTTTTATGAAGATTACAACATTTATTAAAGAACAAGTAATTCAAATGTGCTAATTTGTAACTTAAATAGCATGTTATTGAAAATCGATAGTAATCTGTGCAATTATGTAGAACTTAGACTAGTAGAAGCCTTTAAAGACAGGACTATTTATCAGTGATGTTGCTTAGAATTACTGGCATACTTCGATAATAAAAAAGAGATTATTTTTAAGTTAGTTTTATCATTGCTTTTAAATGCTCCGCAAGCAATGCACCTCCTTATCCTATTGCTCTGCCCTAGGTAAGTCCCTGGAAATTATAATAGTAGTTAATATTTGTTGAGTAATTCAGAGTTAATGCATGTTTAATCATTGTCATGAATAAATCAGCTGAATGAGTAGGAATATCCCAAATGCCTTTCCAATATGTTTTTTGGTGGCTTTTGCCCAAGGGTTTTTTTTTTTGGTTTAGAAGACTTAGGGCTGACTATTCAATACCATTGAAAATATTAGATCAAAGCAAAAAGAACAAAGCCAGAGGCATCACATTATCTGGCTTCAAACTATACTACAAAGCTACAGTAATCAAAACAGCATGGTACTGGTGCAAAAACAGACATACAGACAATAGAACAGAATAGATAACCCAGAAATAAAGCCACACACTTACAGTCATTTTATCTTTGACTAAGTTGACAAAAATAAGCAATGGAGAAAGTACTCCCTATTCAATAAATGGCGTTGGGATAACTGGCTAACCATACGCAGAATAAAGAGACTGAACACCTACATTTTACCATATACAAAAATTAATTCAAAATGGATTAAAGTTTTAAATGTAACACCTCAAACTATGGGACTCTTAGGAGAAAACCTAGGAAACACCATTCTGGACATAGACCTTGGGAAAGAATTTAGGGCAAAGTCCTAAAAAGTAACTGCAACAAAAACAAAAATTGACACACGGAACCTAATTAAACCAAAGAGCTTCTGCACAGCAAAAGAAACTAACAACAGAGTAAAAAGACAACTTACAGAATGGGTAAAATATTCACAAACTTTGCATCTGACAAAGGTCTAATAGGCAAAATCTATAAGGAAGTTAAGCAATTGAAAAAGCAAAAATCAAATAACCTCATTAAAAAGTAGCTGAAGAACATGAACAGACAGTTCTCAAAAGAAGACATACACGCAGCCAACAAGCATATAAAAAATGCTCAACATCAGTAATCATCAGAGAATGCAAATCAAAACCACAATAAGATACCATCTCACACCATTCAGAATGGCTATTAATAAAAAGTCAGAAAACAGCCTGCTGGTGAGGCTGTGGAGAAAAGGGAATGTGTATACACTGTTGGTGGAAAAGTAAATTAGTTCAGTCACTGTGGAAAGCAGTCTGGAGATTTCTCAAAAAATTTAAAACAGAAGTAACTTTTGACCCAACAATCTCATTACTGGATATATATCCAAAAGAAAATAAATCTTTCTACCAAAAAGACACACATACTCACATGTTCATTGCAGCACTATTCACAATATCAAAAACATGGAATCAACCTAGGTGCCCGTCAGTGGTAGATTGGATAAAGAAAATATAGTACATGTACACTAAGGAACACTACACAGCCATAAAAGGAATAAAGTCATGTTCTTTGCAGCAACTTGGATGCAGTTGGAGACCATAATTCTAAGTGAATTAATGCAGGGACAGAAAACCAACTACTGCACATTCTTGCCTATAAGTGGGAGCTAAATGTGGGGTACCCATGGACATAAAGATGGCAACAAATGAGAGTGGGGACTGCTGGAAGGGAGGTTTTCCCCTGGAGGGTGGCAAGAGTTGAAAAACTAACTGTTGAGCACTATGCTCACTTCCTGGGTGATGGGTTCAATCATACCCCAAACTTCAGCATCACATAATATACCCAGGTAACGAACTTGCACATATACCCACCCTGAATCTAAAATAAAAGTTGAAATTATAAACTAACATAAAATATAAAATAAGTAGATCAACAAGTTGAGTTGGGATTGTATGTGATGGAAGGGAAGAACACATGGGGTAAAGGCAAGTCTTTCAGGCTTATTTCCTATTTCTTTGAGCATGGGTACTTGCAGCTCCATTCCACTTTCTTCATAATGGTTTCCTCCACTATCGAATGACAACATCAAAACATATAATATTGGTAAAAGCAATCATATTGTTTTCCTATATTCTTTACATTAGTATTATGGAAATACACTTGTAGTTTACTTTTTTGTTTATTTACAATAATCATTTGGGAGAATTTGTCTGCTGTGAAATAGAATAATAAAAATTGTTTTACTCTCAGTACAGATGCTAGAGGAAATTCTTTCACTTTCCCTTTTCCCCCCTTATTTTTATCATGAAAAGAGAAGATATTTAATCTTTTTTCTATATTTTATGTTATTTTAGTTGCTAAATATATAGATTTGGTAATTCAATTGTCCCTCGTATCATATTACTCGAAGAAACCCTGACTGCAAGTATGCCGCAATGCCAATATCAGCCCATATTTTTCTAGCTTATTAACTGGTCTGTTCTACTCAGCTTCCTCTATCCTACAGGGCCCCATCTGCAGTTTTAACAGTATTGATGATTAATTTTACAAAGAGTAGTTTAAACTGCAAAGCAGAACCTGGAACTGAGCCATAGAGGGCCCATATGCTCAGAGACATCTCTAAAGCAGAGAAAGAAATGTTTTCCTGAAAATGTTTCTACTATGTTGGTGAAAGATAGTCTGGAAGCTCCTGCTCTAAGTGGTTTTGGAGGGCTCTAGTAATAAGTTAGATGACTGTAAACTTGCAATAAAAATGACCCAGTTTAGGCTCTCATAGTAACTGCATGTCAGATATCAGAAAAGTGGAGTGTTTCTCACACTCAAAAAGGGAGACCATTTTGCCTTCCATATAATTTGTTATATTTTTCATCTGGAACTTCTTTTTTTGCTGAATTTCCACTGTTACTGTATCACTATGCATGGCAATATGATATCTGCAATATCTTAGCAATATAGAAGAGCACTGGATTTGAAATTTTTATTTCTAACATTTATGAGTCATGTGATCTGAGAAACAGCTTATTTTTAGAAATTGTATTTTCTTCATTTGTAAAATCTGCCTTCTCAGGATGATTGTGAAGATTAAATAAGACGACATGTGTTAATGTATCTGGTGCAAAGCATCAAATCAGGGTGGAATCAGAAAGCCAATGTTAGGTAACAAGCATTCCCTAAGTCTGTATTGCATCTGTATTCATAGCTGCCTGACTTATCATTCTTGAATTATTTGATATTTAAAGGTCAAATGGGGAAAATGTACCTATATTTGATAAAAAAGAGGCATCCCAAGTGTAGATTAGCTTGTATAGTTTAAACTTTCATTTTTTTTTTTTTTTTTTTTTAAGACAGAGTCTCACTCTGTCACCCAGGCTGGAGTGCAGTGGCGCTGTCTGCAAGCTCCGCCTCCAGGGTTCATGCCATTCTTCTGCGTCAGCCTCCCGAGTAGCTGGGACTACAGGCGCCCACCATCACACCCGGCTATTTTTTGTATTTTTAGTAGAGACGGGGTTTCACCGTGTTAGCCAGGATGGACTCAATCTTCTGACCTCATGACCTCGTGATCTGCCCGCCTTGGCCTACCAAAGTGCTGGGATTACAGGCGTAAGCCACCGCACCCGGCCTAAACTTTCAAACACATTTACTTAAATTAGCTAAAACAAGGTAATTATATTTTAGGTGTTTCTCAAACTAATATGGACAAAATTATTTAATGTTAAGTTTATTAAACACATTTAGAAAGAATTTGTCATTCTATTTGCCTAATTTGTCTATTATTTCTAATTAAATACAATGTAATTATTTTTAAGAATAGAAAAAAGTGAGATGAATTGATTATAGAGAATAATTAAAAATGGGATATAATGTGAGCATTAGTGATTATACTCTCAATTCTCCCCCAAATAATTGACTCTTATTATACTATTGTTTTTATTTATGACAATAGAGCATAAAGAAAGAAGATATTACTACACACTCCCACTGAATTCATTAATATGATTATCATACTGTTTTAGTTTAAAATATTTGTAAATAAATTTGGAAGCAACCTAAGTGTCCATCAACAGACAAATGGATAAAGGAAATATGGCACATATACTCAATGGAGTACTATTCAGCGATGAAAAAGAAGATTATCCTGTCATGTGTAACAACATGGATAGAAATGGAGGTCATTATGATAAGTAAAATAAACCAGGCACAGAAAGACAAACTTCACCTGTTGTCACTTGTGGGAGCTAGAAATTAAAACAATTGAACTCATGGAGATAGAGAGTATAATGATGGTTACAGAAGGCTGTGAAGGGTAGTGGTGGTGGGGAGGGTGCATGATTAATGTGTACAAAAAATATAGTTATACGGAGTGAATAAGATCTAGTATTTGATAGCGCAACAGGGTGACTACAGTCAACAATAATTTATCATACATTTAAAAGTAACCAGAAGAGTATAATTGGTATGTTTATAACTCAAAGAAAGCTGGAATTAACTTCTTCCAAAATTTTGTTAATATTGATATTTTGACCTCCTCTCATGAATCATGAATGTTCTTGATGGCATCTAGAATGGTGAATCCTTTCTAGGGGTTTTCAATTTACTTTTCCCAGATATACCAGAAGAATTACTATCTATGTCAGCTATAGCCTTATAAAACGTATTTCTTAAATAATAAGACTTAAAAATTGAAATTATTCCTTGACCTATAGGCTGAAAAATGCATGTTGTATTAGCAGGCATAAACACAACATGAACCTCCTTGTACATCTCTATCAGAGCTCTTGGGTGACTAGGTGCATTGACAATGAGCAGCAATATTTGAAAAGGAATTTTATTTTCTGAGGAGTAGGTCTCAACAGTGAGCTTATACTATTCAGTAAACCATTACTATTAGTAAACCAGTAAATGGATATGCTGTCGCCCAGCCTTTGTTATTCTATTTATAGAACACAGACAGAAAAGACTTAGCATGATACTTAAAGACCCTAGGATTCTCAGAATGGCAAACTATTGCTGGCTTCAATTAAAGTCACCAGCTGGATCAGCCCCTAACAAGAGAGTCAACCTGTGCTTTGAAGCCAGGCATTCACTTCTCTCTAGCTATAGAAATCCTATATAACATCTTCTAATATAAAGTTGTTTGGTATATTATACACATTAATGTATATGTAATATATTAACAATAGATTGTTTAATGTAGTCACTTTCATAAATGATCTTAGGTAGATCTTTTGAATACATTTCTACAACTTCTCCATCAGCACTTGCTGTTTCATTTTATTCTGTTTTTTTGAGACCACATCTCACTCTGTTGCCCATTCTGGAGTACAATGGTGCAACCTTGGCTCACTGCAACCTCTGCCTCCCGGGTTCAAGTGATTCTCCTGCCTCAGCCTCCTGAGTAGCTGGAATTACAGGCACCTGCCACCATGCCTGGGTAATTTTTTGTATTTTTAGTAGAGAGGGGATTTTGCCATGTTGGCCGGGCTGGTCTTGAACTCCTGACCTCAGGTGATCCACCCGCCTCAGCCTCCCAAAGTGCTGGGATTACAGGCTTGAGCCACCGTGCCTGACCCACTTTATTTTTTTATTTTATGGAGATGACTTCTTTCCTTAAATCTCATGAAACAACCTCTGCTAGTTTCCACTTTTTATTCTGAGGCTTCCTTACCTCTCTCAGCCTTCACAGAATTGAATATGGGGCTTTGTGCTGGATTAGGTTTTCGCTTTAGGGAATGCTGTGGCTGCTTTGATCTTCTATCTAGATGACTCAAAAATTTTTTCATATCAGCAATGAGGCTGTTTTGCTTTCTTATCATTTGTGTGTTCACTGGAGTAGCATTTTTAATTTTCTCCAAAAATTTTCCCTTTGCGTTCACCACCTGGTTGTTTGGTGCAAGAGACCTAGCTATCAACCTATCTTTGCTTTCAACATGCCTTTTTCACTAAGCTTAATCATTTCTTGCTTTTGACTGAAAGTGAGAGATATGTGACTCTTGCTTTTACTTAAATACTTAGAGGCCCTTGTAGGGTTATTAATTAGCCTAATTTCAATATCATTTATCTTAGGGAATAGGGAGGCTCAAAGAGAGGGAGGGAGATAGGGAAATGGTCAGTGGAGCAGTCAGAACACACACAACATTTGTTAAGTTCACCATATTATCTGGGCATGATTTATGGTGCCCCGAAACAATTATGATAGTAACATCAAAGATCACTGATCACAGATCACCATAACAGGTGTAATAATAATAAAAAAGCTGGAAATATTGTAAGAATTACCAAAATGTTACACAAACACACAAAGTAAGCACATGCTGTTGGATAAATGGTGCCAATAAGGCTTGTGTGATGCTGGGTTGCCAAAAAACTTCAATTTGTAAAAAACGCATTATCTATGAAGTGCAGTAAAGTGAAGCAGAATAAAACAAGGGATGCCTGGATTGTTTTGCTCCATCCCTGCTTCTCTCCTTAGTTCACTGCCCCCTTTTTTTTTTTTTAATCAAGATGACTTGCCATCAAAGAAAGGGAAGGTTATAGAAAAAGACCAAATAATAGATTTTTTCCCTGGGCAAAATATCAAATTAAAGAGCTAAACATCTCAGAGATAGGATTAATCTTTAGGTAATATAGCATTCTATTTCTATTTAAAATCTTTAGAAGTATTTCATATTTCTATAAAAATACGAAATTCCCTCTCTTCCCTTTTTAAAATATTTATCATGTAGTTCACATTTTTTTCTTTGATAAAATGTGTTTTCTGTCTCCTAGCTATTTTCTTGGTGCAATTTTCAGACAATTCTCCTGCGTTTGCCTCTTGGAAAAGACATTACTAAATAACTTTTTTAGGAGGTATCATTCTCAGAAATTGATATTCTTACAAATTGCACGGAGTTTGACAGTAAAATTTTATTTAATAAGCATGATACAGTATTATTCTTTGAGAACTTATCAAAGACTGTAATGACTCTAGTTTCAGACATTTTTTTTCCTGAAATATATAAGCTTTCCCCAAAAATCTGGTCCACTTTCCTACCTCAATATTCTACTTTTGCTCTTGGATTTGCTGATAGGGCACAGAAGACTTCCCGTGGGGCTGTAAAGAGCTTATTCTTCCATGTGGGTTATGCACACCATGGGGCTGTCATTACTATTACCACCAGGAGACTCCTTAAACACTTAGGATATATGACAGTTTTCACTTGGTTCAAAAAAAATGATGAGTTCATGTCCTTTGTAGGGACATGGATGAAATTGGAAATCATCATTCTCAGTAAACTATCGCAAGAACAAAAAACCAAACACCACATATTCTCACTCATAGGTGGGAATTGAACAATGAGAACACATGGACACAGGAAGGGGAACATCACACTCTGGGGACTGTTGTAGGGTGGGGGGAGGGGGGAGGGATAGCATTGGGAGATACACCTAATGCTAGATGATGAGTTAGTGGGTGCAGCACACCAGCATGTCACATGTACACATATGTAACTAACCTGCACATTGTGCACATGTACCCTAAAACTTAAAGTATAAAAACAAACAAACAAACAAAAAAAACTGTCAGTTTCTCAGTAAGAGCTTTCTCACTATTAAGTTTTAACTCACAGATGGAATTCTGGTTCCTTTTGTCCATTAACTCTTCAGATATTATTGTTTCTACCTTGGCAGTGGAGTCTACTGTGATTGCTTTTATGTTATATACGTGGCTGATAAGGGGGCTCTGGGTGCAGTTGTAAGTACCATTGTCACCTTTCCACCCTAAGTATTTGCTCTGGGTGCAGTTCTAAATACTACTGTCACCTTTCTACCCTAAATATTTCATTAAGCAAACACCTTGTAGCTGTATTAATATTATTACAATTTTCAGTCATTTCCATTTTTAGACAATGTCTAAAAACTGTGGACAAAACCCACAGTTTTAAAATCTTAATTTATCCAGGGAAGGGGGGCCAAAAGCACTTGCAGAAGATGACCAGGAATTAACACAGAGGAAAACATTAAACAGGTACTGATCAGTTCTATTTCTAAAATCTGTGATTAAAAATCAGTAGCATAACCATTGAGGAGAACAATAAGCATTTTCATTCCTAATTTTGATAGGATTTTGAATTGGACTCTTCCTTCCTTTGTCTAACATTTTAGAAAATGCATTTCATTCAGTGAAATTGCCCCCAGTACCAGATTTTATTATTTTAATCTGATTTCTCATAATGGAATCTGTATATATTTCAAAATGTGTGTTGTAACCTTAGTCAATGTATTATAAACTTGATATTTTTGAGCACTATGGTGATGAAAAACAAGGCAATTTAATGGTCTGATGATTCAGACTTGAAGGAGTTGAGAGTGAACATTATATAATACAATATTCTTAAACTCAAGACCATAATTAAATTATCAATTCTAGATATATTTTCTTCCTCTAGGTATATATCTCAGAAAAAATATAACTTTGACTTTCATAGGAGATTTTATTGCTCTATATCTATCTGAAAGCATGTAATTCTTTAGCATTACACAGCTCCATCAGAGATAAGGAGGAGCATGCAAGGCAGCAATTTGAGAACAATAAACATAACCCAATAGGCTTGGTAGTACGATGTGCTTCAATTTGGATCATGAAAAGCATTGTAGAGATTATTGAGTTTAACCTCTACCTCCACCTTTTAAAGTTCTTTGCAATGTTTATAACAGACCTGCAGAAGCAAACTAGAATGATCAGAAGGAAAAAACTGATAATTTTAACTCCCCTATTTTTTCTTTGTAGTTAGTCAAAATATTAGGGCATATAAAACTAAAAATATACCTTGATAATGTTCCAGTTTTCAAATGTAATTTCTCTTCACGATTAATGATGGTAATCAGAATGATCCTTATTTTCCAGATGCTTCTTTAAGCACACTATGTGAAGTTTCCGTTGTTATTAGGCAGAAAGTGGCATAGATGTTTTTGTGGGAATATTAATACTATGATCAAATCAATAACATCTGAGTTGTCCCCACATACTGGATATTTTAAGTAAACATTTATTTATTCAACAAATACTTACTGAGTGTCAGCTATGTAGCATGTGCTGTCTAAATTCTAGATAAATAAGAGAAACTAAATCTCTGTCCTCATGTCCATATATGCTTGAAGGTGTGGCAGGAAATAAATAAGTGTAGACTGTAATAGATAGCTATAAATGCTGCAACAGAAAATAAAATAGAATGAGAGGACAGTGAGTGATGGAAGATGCTATTTCAGATCAATTAATGAGGGAAGTTCTTTCTGAGATGCACCTTTTGAGTAGAGGTGTAAAATAGAGAAGAAGTCATGTGACTATTTGGGATAAAAGTATTCAGGGAAGAAGGCACAGCAGGTCCAAGGACTCAGAGACTGAAATGTGCAAGGGAACCAGAATGGCAGGAGAGGTGTGGACAGGGAGACAGTGGTAGAAAATGAGGTGAGAGAAGCAGCCAAAGGTCAACTGATCAAAAGCTTCTGGGTCAGGATCACAAGACACATACAGCTTAAACTGCCTTGGCCTCTTTTGTTTCCTATTAACTCTTTAGAAAAACACATTCTAGTTAAATTCAAATCTTTCCCTACTCGAAACATGAACTGTGTTAACCTAAACTTGTAGAAAAATGGAAACATTATTTTTACCAATCTCACTGTAACTTCATGACCACAAGTCTCAGGTGAATGGAATGAAGAAGTTTGTCATAGGTCTGTAAGGATGAGACACATTACAAATCCAGGTAAAGATGTAGAACTAGATAAAATGTAAGGAATGTGGGGTGGGAAATGTGGGCTGATGGTAAAAATTAGGGATTCATTAATGTACAAATAGTATGTGAAGGAATAAGCATGGGTAGAAAGAAGTCCAAAAACTGAGCCATCGGGGATCAACATTTACAGTGTGGACAGAAGGAGAGGATGCAGCAAAGGGGGCTAATAAAGAGTGATGGGTAAGGTATGAAGAAAATCAGTGGGCCTGGGTATCCCAGAAGTCAAGTGAAGACTTTTTCAAATAGAGTGGAGTGATTAACCATGCCAAATACTGCTAAGGGTTGAGTAAGAAGGGATTAATTATTACGTTTGGCAATGTGAAGGTGTTCAGTGGGGAAAGTCTAATTGGGATAGGTTCAAATAGATATGGGGAGTAAAAAGGTGAAGTTTGCAAATTTGAACAACTTTTTAAAGGAGTGTTATAAAAGGAATCAAAAATAGAGTGGTAGTTAGAACAATATATGGAATCTAGGGAGGTCTTATTTTTAACAGAAAATATTATAGCATGATTGTATCAGAATAGTAAAATCCAGTAGAGAGTAAGGGAAAAAAACTGATAATGAGAGAAAGGGTATAATTTCAAAAGTAAGTTCTTTGAGTAGGTGAGAAGAGGTTAAATCCAGTGCCAAAATTGAGAAGTTGGCAGTAGGTAGGGTCTCAAATAAGTTACCTTTACAACTGGAAAGAGAGTAGAATATAAATGAGTACAATGGGAGTGGGTAAGTAGAAAAGACAATAGAAGTTCATGGAAGTTCTTTTTGGATTGCTTCTCTTTTATTTATGAAATATGTTGATGAAAAGAGTCAAACTCTGTAAAATATTTGAAGAGATTTATTCTGAGCCAAATATGAGTGACCAATGGACAGTGACACAGCCCCAGGAGATCCTGTAAACATGTGCCCCAGGTGGTTGGGTTACAGATTGATTTTATACATTTTAGGGAGGCATAGGAAATCAGTTAATATATGTAAGATGTGCATTAGTTTGGTCTGGGAATGGGGCACAACAGGAAACAGGGGCTTGCAGATCATAAGTGGATTCAAAGATTTTCTTACTGGCAATTTGTTGAAAGAGTTATCATCTAAAGAGCAGGAATCAGTAGAAAGGAATTTTGGGGTTAAGAAAAGGGGTTGCAGAGACCAAGGTTTTATCATACAGATGAAGCCTCCAGGTAATAGGCTTCAGAGCCCTTATCAGGACTAAAGAGGTGCTAGGCTGTTAGTTAATTCTCCCCTGGACCAGGGAAAAGACCTGGAAAGGAATGGGTATTCTCTACAGAATATAAAATTTTTTCTCCATAAAAGACAGTTTTGCAGAGCCATTTATATTTTAGGGTAAAATACTTCAACGTCTTTCAGAGCTTTCTATCTGTCATGTAACGCTATACTAGAGTCAGCCTGGAATTTGTTGTCTTATTGCTACAAAAAGTCTGTTTTCTTCAGTCCTAATGTCTCTGTTTTAATGTTTATGCTGGTCATCTGTGTCTGAATTCCAAAAAAAGGAGGATATAATGACATATATCCTACCCCTGCTTCCATCATGACCTGAACTAGTTTTTCAGGTTAATTTTGGAATGCCCTTGGCTGAAGGGAGCATCCTTCAGTTGGTTGGAGGGCTTAGAATTTTATTTTTGGCTTACAAATAAGAGAAAAGGTGGTAAGTACTTGAGGGAAAGGAGAAAGGAAGGTATGTTGGAGGTTTGAGCAGAAAGAAGGTGTGAATAATCATCTGGCATCATGGGAAAATAAATGAAATAAGAAAATGCAGCATGTTTGCCAGAGTTTTTTGACTTACATTCATAACTTTAAAGTCAGGGTGTAGAAGGATTTGGAAATTTGCATAATGAAGACAAAAAGCAGGAAGAATGGTTCAGATGAAAAGAACCAACCAGATATTTGATAGCTGGTATTTTTCAGAAAAGCGAAATAAACAGTGGTCTACAAGTGGTGATATGGAGTAAGGAGGTAATCTACATCACCTCTAAGATCAGAGGCTTATGTGTTTTAGGAGATAAAATAGTCTACTCATGACAGGGCTGGAGAAGAACAAGTGAGAACATTATTTTTTGTTTTTGTGTGTGTGTGATTTTTTTTTGTTTGTTTTTTGTTTTTTTGAGAGGGAGTCTTGCTGTGTCGCCCAGGCTGGAGTGCAGTGGCCTGATCTCAGCTCACAGCAAGCTCCGCCTCCCATGTTCACTCCATTCTCCTGCCTCAGCCTCCCGAGTAGCTGGGACTACAGGCGCCCGCCACCACACCCGGGTAAGTTTTTGTATTTTTAGTGGAGATGGGGTTTCACCATGCTAGCCAGGATGGTCTTGATCTCCTGACCTTGTGATCCACCCGCCTCGGCCTCCCAAAGTGTTGGGATTATAGAGAGAATATTTTATAATTAACATATAAATATCAGGCGATCACAAGTGAGGATACCCCACATTAGAACAAATTAAAAATTTGTATATGCATATCAAAATTTATGCCTCGTTAACCTAGAGTACAGATGTCAAATGATAATAGTGTTTAGTTTTAATTTTTCATTCTGATATTTTATCACTGACGTTAAGATGGCAGCTTGATTTCCTATAATTGATATTTTGCTATCAAGAGATGAGACAGTGTTTTAATTTACTTGATCTTAAGGTTTTCTTATTGAATCCTTCCTCCCATCTCCTGGAGTGTAGAAAACAATATAATGGAGTTTTATTCAGGTGGCTAAATAGAACTCTCCAGAGATTGCCTTTTCTTTAACCTAGGAACACCAAATTGAACAACTCAACTATCTATGCAAGAAAGCACCTTTGTAAGAACCCAAAAATCTACTGTTTCTTTCATTTTTAGTGGTCAATGTAAGCTTCACAAATGTCAGAAACATATATGGCATGCTCTTTTCTATAGTCTTTGTATCTTCCAAAATGTTTGGCTGATAGGAATTGCTATTATTTGCTAAATTAATGAGTCAAGTTTATATTATTCCTATTATTTCATGTTCTTTCTTAATGAGATTGTAAGGTTCTTAAGGAGAGGGAGATGCTTTTATCTATGTGTATATATATGTAAAATACATTATATATATATGACTAAATAAATTAATGAGTTATGGTGTCACTTTCCATGTCAAGTCATAAAAATCATCAAACAGAAGCACTAAGAATATTCCACAATTTTTACTTATTTTCCTTTAGTCTGATATTACTACTCACACTTTCCTCTTAGGCATTATGTAGTTGTGCATGCTGATGATGTTTTAAAAATAACAAACAAATAAAATATTTTATTGATCTGTTCTTCCCTTAAGTCATTACTGTCATCTCTTACCCTCTTACATTTTGAAAGAGCAAACTACATGGCTGTCTCTATTTTCTGAACTTCATCCTTCACTGCGTAATAATCCACATCAATCCTTACTGTTCTGAAATTGTTTTCGCTGAAAGCACTAATATCTTCTTAATTGCAAATCCAAAGTCCATTCTCGGTGTTATTTATGTTTGCTTTCTCATCAGCCTCTGACACAGTAGAGCACTGCCTGTAGACTTCCTTCTTTCTAGACCAGGATGTCTCCTGGACCTCATTCGGCTTTAAAAACTATCAAGCTGTTATTTCATCAAATTCTTCTCTATTTCTTTTAATTTGTTCATGTAATTCTAGGTGGTTTCCTTGACTAAAATAATCCACTTTTTTTTTCAACTACCACCTTGCATTCTGAAGAGTTATACCTATCACCTCCAGCTCCATATGTCCAAATATTGCTATTGAATAACTGCATTAGATACACTACATGAACCTTCAACTTGGCATGTCAGAATGAGAAGTTACTATCACCACACAGATATCTATGTTGGCTGCTGGAAAGGGTATATATCTAGTCCCCCTATCTAGAAGCCTTCCCCTCTTTCACACCCAACAATCAATGTACTGTCAGGTGATGCTAATTTTACCTTAGAGGTATCTATAAATACAGGATTCTTGTTTTCCACCTTTACTTCTGTTCTGTTGTCCATAGCATCTTTTGCAATAATCTTCTAAATGATCTCCATCCTGGCAATTTCTGCCCACTCCAGCTCATCCTTTATTCTATCACCAGAATTACAATGCCAAAACCCAAGACAGAGTTGTTTGCTTCCCTGATTTATACCTCTGTTGATCTCCATTATATAAGGTATGAACAGAACTGATTCTGGAACACTAAGCCTTTTAAGAATATGTTTTCAAGCTATTATTTTAGTCCTATCTCTTGTTATTCTGGACTGACTTTCCACTAGAACCCTATACTGCACTTGCGTTAATGTCTATTATGTCCCAGACTTAGGCTTTTTCGTGAGTCTGAAATTGTTCACGCTTCCTTCTCCCCAAAGTAAGCATGTTCTTTTCCTCATTTATTCATTGGCCGATTCAACACAAATATTATTGGATGACACTATGCAGGTATTTTTCCTCGAACCGAATTTATGATATAGAAGGTAGGGGAGGAAGATATTAAACAATCACTATAATGAATGCAAAATTTAAATCAGAGATAAGTACTTTGAAAGAAAATAATATGACACCATGAGAAAGTCTGTAAAAGATTTTTGATCAATCCTGGGAGGAGGAGATGGTAGTCAGAAAGGATTAAAATAGGAGAAATAAATGGAAATTAACTAGGTAAGAAATGGAGGAATGGGCATTCCTGAAAAAGGGATCAGAGGGAAAACTTGTGTGGATGGAACACAGAGATAAGGTGGGGAAGGTGGCGGACACTGAAGTTGAACTCGTAGGCATAGCACGGGCATAGACACAGAGTACAAGTGTCTAGGTTAAAAATATTGATATTAATCCTAACATCAGTGGATGCCTTCAAAGGGGAGTAAGCATAGGCAGGGGTATGCATTACATAATCAGATTTGACTGTATTGTGGAGAACAGTTTAGAGAGGGAGGAGTGAATTAATGCACTGAGAAACAGTAGTGTGCTGTTGCATTGGTCTAGTAGAGAGATAATGGTAACCCGAATGATAGTGGTCAGACTGGAGATGGTGAGAAGTGGAAGATTCAAAAAAATGTTTAGGAGGTAAAAATCAAGGAGATTTCCTGATGGATTGGATATGAAAAACAAGGCAGAAGGAGAAAAATTCCTTCTTCCTTATGTATCAAACTAGTTCTTATCTTTTAAGACCGTTCACATATCACCCATGCAGTTTAGCATTTTCTTACTATCCCAGCAGCAATAAGAAGGGAGCTCATGTCTTTCAGGTTCCTTTGGCTCGATATTCAGATCTCTGCACTTAAAGTAACTTCCCTGCTAAAATAACTGTCTGCTCAATGGATAACGGGTTTCATGAAAGCAATGATCATGTTTCATTCTTTTTTTTTAATATTCCAACATCTGATATCATACCAGTCATATAATAGACATTCAATGAAATCGTTTATTGACTGGCAGAAGAAATCTAAATGCCATAGATAATTAAAGCCAGCATTCATTAAGAATTTTCAATAAAATTTTCAATAAAGTAACATTTCAACAGAAAGTTAAGAGCTAATATAGATAACATTTTTTTTATAGATATATCTGCGGAAATAGGTTTGCTCCATTCAAGGAACCATTAAATCTGAATTCTTAGAAGAAGTATTTTTGTATCATGTGTACTTTTGAAAATTAAGGAAGAGTCAGTATACTCTATTTAACATTGAAATTGTGAAGAGGCAGAAGGATTCAAAAATCATATTAAGAAAAATTTTCACTCACAATTTTTAGTTTTTATTCATTATCTCATATTTTTTTCCATTTCTCTTCTAAGAGCTTTTTTGTTAACTGCACAAATGATATATTAGCAATTATTCTAAAATAAAAGTTTTTAGAACTGCAACAGTATTCATTCCACTAAAAATGATACATTTAAAAGTATTTCAAGAATGCTTTTGGAATACTATTAAAATATAAAAATGAAATAAATGAATGAAGGAACATTTTTAAGAGGCTTATTTTTTCAACAATGCTGCCTACTTCCTCACAAGACAGTGCCCTCCTTTCCCAGCCATTCAAATTTTCTCATCTCTTCAGTGAATCTCCATGGGTGCTGCATCTAGCACTCTTCATGTTCCTTTCCAAAATCAGGGAAGTGCTGGGATGTGTGGTGTTTTACTGAAATGAAAATTTCAGTTACATGTCACATAAGGATGTTTCAGCCAATAACAGACCATGTTTACCACAGCAGATTTATGAGATTATAGTACTGTATTTTTACTGAACCTTTTCTGTGTTTAGATATGTTTTGTTACACAGATACTACTCTGTGCTACAATTTTGCCAATAGTATTCAGGACTAGCCTAGGAGCAATAAGTTATACCGTATAGTCTAGGTGTGTAGTAGGGTATACTATCTAGGTTTGTGTAAGTACACTTGATATTCACCCAATGGTAGAATCACCTAACAATGCATTTCCAGAATATGTCCTCATTGATAAGCAATACATGACTGTATCCAGATACTGGCTAAAACAAATCAGGAATATGAATAGAAATGGAACATTTATACTCATATATGAGTTGAAAACTTTTATGTTTTCAACTATTTGAAATATAAATGCATATGGACAAGGACAAGATTATATCTTGGGAAAAGGAAGTTGTTAAGTTAGAGATAATGTTTTTAATTTCCACAAATGGTTTAATTTTATGATTTTTTAACAATAAAACAAACAAGAATACCTGAAAGATAAATAAGAAAAACTGAAGTTTAAATAAATTAATTTTTAGAGGAAAAAAATCACCTATATAAAATTCACTTGTATAAGTGAGAAGGCAGAAAGACAACTGAATATTTCTCAATAAAATGTGATGCCTGTTTGTCATGAACTGTAAGAGCATAAATATGAAAAATCAAAAGGTTGTCTTAGTATATGTCATAATTTCTTAAAGGAATACTTAGAAAAATAAATATTTTGGAATATATGCTTGTGGAGTTCAATTTTAATTTGTAGGATTGTTTAGACTCAGAGTACATAATATATAAATTCTGATTTCCAAAATGAGTTGCTATAGTAATATGTAAAATAGAATCTTAAAAACAGTCTGTATAAAAGAAATAAATTTGAGTTTTCTTTTAAAATATGTAACCATTTTCATCAACAATGAATAAGAATTCTGTCGCTCTCCATCTTCACCAGCAATTAGTACCATTGTCCCACATTAAAGTCTTGGGGGATACGTTCCAAGGCCCCCAGTGGATGCCCGTAGCCTCAGATAGTATTGAACCCTTTTTATGTTCTATGTTTTTTCCTATACATACATACCTATGACAAAGTTTAATTTATAAATTGGGCACAGTAAGAGATTATAACAATAATACTAAAATAAAACAATGATGTCAATATACTATAATTGAAGTTATGTGACTGCTGTCTCTCAAAATATCTTATTGTACTGTAGATCTTAGCAAACTCAGTGCAAAATATTTTTCCTTTCTTATTAAGTCAAGTACTTAATATTTTCATTTCAACAAAGCACATCATGGCTTCCCTTTGGTGTATCTGAATTGCCAGTGTCATTACTTTTGTGCCTTGGGGCCATTTTTGAGTAAAATAAGGTTACTTGAACACAAGCACTATGATATTGTGAGAGTCAATCTGAAAATCAAGATGGCAACTAAGTGACTAACAGGCAGATTGTGTATACAGTGTGGATACAGTGGACAAAAGGATGATTAAGGACACAGGAGGGCAGGTGCGAAATTTTATCATGCTACTCAGAATGGGATGCAATTTAAAACTTATAGTTTATTTCTAGAATTTTCTATTCAATATTTTCTGATCTCTGAAACAGTGAAAAGTGAAACCATGGATAAGGAAGAAGTACTGTATCATAAATTTTTCCAATCATAGCTATTCTATGAGGTGTGTAGTTGTATCTCATTGTTTTAGTTTGGATTTCCTACAGAATAGTGATAGTGAGCAGTTAAAAATCTGCTTATCTATCATATGCATATCTTCTTTTTGAGGTCTCTGTTAAAATATTTTGCCTCTTTTTAAATTCAGTTGTTTCCTTATTGTTCAATTTTGTCTTTTTTTTGTATATTTTGGACATGAGAGTCATTTGTATATTTTGGATAGATGTCCTTTATTAGATATGTATTTTTAAAATATTTCCTCTCAGTCTGTTACTTATTATTCTCCTAAGTGTCTTCTGCAGAGCAGACTTTTTAAATTTAAAAGACTAACATCAAGTTTTTCTTTCATGCTTTTGGTGTATATAAAAACTCATCACCAAGCCTAAGGCCATGTGGGTTTTCTCCTATGTTTTCCTCTCAAAGGTTTGTAGTTTTGCATTTTACATTTAAATCTATTACCAATTTTGAGTTAATTTTTGTTTAAAGTGTAGACTTGTAAGTTTTTTACTTGAGTAACAACACAGAATAATAACATTTATAAAATGGGGAAAAAGCAGTTTGGGGATTGGAGGTGGGAATACAGTTTAGATATGGACATGTTAATATTTGAAGCCCCTACTTGACAAACATACGGTTAAGTAGGAAGTTGGATACAAAGTTTAATTCTGATATTTCCACATACCAACACTGTCAGGAAGTCCAGGAGTCTGATTTATAACTTCACCAGCACCTTGAACTCTGTATTTCCCCACCTCCCTTTCCTTCCCCTACAAGCTTCCAATCCCCATTTTATGTTTTCGGGAGTTCGTTATCACTTAAAATAATCTTCAAAGTATGTGTAGGGTTGGAGTCCATTATGACTAAGTCCTATTTTGGTGCTTAGTCTGTGACAGAGATGCTTTGGCTGGTTGAAGAAATTTGACCTTGGTGTGTCCTATTCAAAGTATAAAATAAGGCTGGACAGTGGTTCACATCTGTAATTCTAGCACATTGGGAGGCTGAGGTGGGAGGATTGTTTGATGCCAGGAGTTGGAGGCTGCAGTGAGCTAAAATTGCACCACTGCATTTGCCAGGTGACTGGGAGCTAAAATTTTTTCTACTCCAGTGAGACTTGCTGACATAAAAAGAGAAAATATGCTTTAAGCACCTAGTGCTATGCATGGCACATAGTAGACACTCATTAAATGAATGGTTCTTTCTCTTTCCCCATAGATGGGACAGTGTGCACTAAACATCTGAAGACCGGTTGCTCAAGTGAAAAAGAATGACCTGATGTATTTCAGATCAATATTATGCATATAATAAAAACTATAAAATGCTAAAAGCTTAGCTGCAAAGATAAAATGCAAGAAGCTTGCTGGTGAGGTTGTGGTAGCAACTGAATATATGAGAATAGATTGGTACAATCACTGGATTCCTATAACTCAGTTAAGAGTTGGAAGTAAAGTGTAATTCTGTTGCTGTTTATGTATTAAAGTAGAAGGATAATATGTTTAATTAATAAATTAATAATAGATATTGGTATACTTATAGAAATGGATTGTCACAGTTTCTATCTTTGAGGGATTAATTGGAACAAAAATGTACTTAAACTATGAATTACCTAGCTCCAGAGATATCTATTAGTAGAAAAAGATTGACAATGAAAAGATAAATTTCTATTTACTACACAGTGAAATAAATGTTTTATGTTAAGAGCTCATCTCATGCATCCCTGTGGCTTCAGTTTTCTTCAATATCTGCCACTCTCAGTTTTATTTCCAGCTGGAATCTATTTTCTGAGCTCCACAACTAAATGGCTGTGTACCAACTGGACATCTCTTTTTGAATTATTCACAGGCATCTTAAATTCAGTCTGTGTAAAACTGAACTGGTGAAATTGCTCTTTAGACCTGCTCCTCTAGTGTTTCCCATCTTAGCAAATTGCACAATCATTTCCATCCAATTACTCCAGCTGGGAACATACAAGATATCACTGACTTTTCCCTCTCTTTTATTTCGATCAATTACTTCAAATTCTTATTATGGCCTCCAAGGCTCTGCATAAAATATCCCTTTCTCACTTTAACGATTACAGTAGACTGAACCATTATAACAAAGAAATCTCCCAAAAAGTAAGGGTTCAAACAGTAGAAATATATTTCTTGATCTTATAAAAGTTCAGGGTAGATGTTTCGGATAAACAAGTGCTTGGCTCCACACTGGGACACAAGCTGATGAGATCTGCAATCTCTAATACTTAGTTTCCAAGGTCATTCTGAGCATGGCCCAACAATCATCCTGAAAGAGAAAGAGCATAAATAAGCATGCATGGGTTTTTTTTATGAATGAAGCAAGGAAGTGGAACATATTTCTATTCTCAATACAATGGAAAGAACTTAGTTACAAAGCACACTTCATTGCAAGGAAGGCTGGGAAATGTAATGCATTTGGGCAGCCATATTTCCAGCAACTATGGAAGATGAGGAAAAGAACTTTGGTGAATCATTGGCAGTCCCAGCAACATTTGTTGTTCTTTCCTTCTTTATTCTCTGTGATCCAGGTATATCAGATTTTAGTCTTTGATTGCTCTTTCCATCCCTAAGGACTTTGTACATGTCATTCTCTTGGCTCATATGCCCTTCATCTCTTTCTTGATTCAGCTGACAATTATTATTCAGAATTAAGAATGTTTTATGTTCCTGTGGAAAGTTGTTGTCTTCTTTGTAATACTTGGAAAAGCTGCAATAAATTATTCAATGACTGTTTGTCATGCTAGACTGTAAGATTGAGGAGTAAAGGAACTCTCTGTTTTGTTCTTTATTATATTCCCAATATCTGGCACATAGCAGGATGTTTAGTAAATATTTCTTGAACTCACAGAAAGATGGATGAATGGATGCCTGAATAAGTGCAAAAATAGATAAGTTTATAGATGAATGGGAAATAAGCTGATATAACCCCACTCTGAAACCTTTAGTTTGTTAAAGAAATAATTATTTAATGACACTTGTTAAGCACGATAAGGAAGTCTTTATTATAAACCATCATGGTAAGTACAGGGACCACTGAAATGGGATTTTGCAGTGAGGGGGGGAGATGGGGCTCAACTCTTAATAAAGGATGGGCAAGTGGGAATTTATCACCAAGTTGCAAGGTGGGGGTCAGTGGATAAAACATGACTAAGAGGAAGCATCAGGGGTAAAGGGGGTTCTGGCTAAATTGACCTAGAAAGATTCTTGCTGAAGGTAGGCTAGGGTGATCAAACATCACTTATGAGATGGTGGAGGATGAGTAATCCCAGTGGATACCAAGGATGAGCAGATATTGGGGGTAGGGGATTCTTGCTAAACATAGTTAGCAAGGTATTTGCTAAAACTGGATTTTACAAGGAAGTGCACAGATGAACCTAGGAGAAGTTTCAAGAGTCTGAATAAATTTTAGCAATCAGATACTTTGTATCAAGTTTTCTCCAAGAAGGATTTGTGCAAAAGTAGGGTAGGTGTTTGCAAAAAGAAAATTTGAGAAGATTGGTACAAATTTGGGTAGCTACAAAGAAAAATGATAAAGAGAGACAAATGAGAAAAAGAAAAAGTATTGTTCAACAATGTGGAACACTCAATTGCGGTTGGAAACCACAGCTTTGTAGTGAAAACTATTATTTTTTTTTCTTGCATTTAATTTCAGAGAAAATGCATTTTGGAAATAATAATGGTTAATAATGCATACAGTACATTGATCCAGATATGAGCTTAGCATTTAAAATGCAGTTTCTCATGTATATTTTCAAAACTTTTTTATAGATGAGAAAACTGAAGGTCAGAAAGTACAAGTAAATGGCATAAGGAGTAAATGACATTAGCAATCAGAGAAGCTCAGATTTGTACCCAAGTCTGTAATACTTCAAAGGACAGAGATTGACAAAACAGGCCTTGAAGAAGTGTGAATAACAGGAAATTAACAGTACTGTGTTAATGTCCACACAGTGCTGGTTCCTAGGGTCAGTTGATTCAAGAAGGTGTAATGTTTCATCAAGATTTAGTGGATGAGATAGTAGTAGACATGTAAAGAGAGGAGATTGTGCTGTGAGAATTATATTTTCAAATTTTGGATAAGAAAATGAATTTTGGAAGATGACAAGGCCTGGAATATAGACCTCAAAAGTGTTTTGTTCGAGGGGAATGGGAAAGAAGTTTGTCAGATGGCAGCCCACATGGACGCTGTCTTTCAGAATAGTGACAGGAATTGGTGGAAGGAAAGATTACAATCCAGATACCAAAGCCCTCACTAATTGTGGCATAAGGGAGTAGAGGTGAGTTGATGACAGTGATGAAGATAAAGAGCACAGAGTATAGTTCAATTTTTAGGGACTCAAGTATGGAGGACTTTTTGGATGAGCATCAAGTATAATCAGAATGAAACTGCAGTGGGTAAACAAGAGAAAGATGAATGTACCTCCTCACTTAAAAATACAGAGAATTAAAGCTTCTTTTGAGGCTTTTTTGAGCAAAATGGTATTATTAGAGGAGAAAAAGGTTACAGTTAGGGTGAAGAAGTAAAGGGGAATAGTCAAGATGTTGCATATTACAAAGAAGTTTCTTTGAAATAGGATGGGTTTCTATGTAGTTACAGTAAAGAGGTAGAAGTGGAATTAGATAGAGAATGATAAGTCTGAGAAGGAGAAGATATAAATTAGATGGAAGAGTTTGCAATGTGAGTTTTAGATCAAGGGCACTAGAAAGTCAAGGAATACAGAGGAAGATGGGAAGTACTTGAAAGAAACTAACTAGCCTCAGGGTTCCAGCTGGGGCTTTGATGGCAAGTTGTTTTGTTGCTGCCGCAAACTCAGACCAAAGCATTCTGGGGAAACTTAAGAATAGGAGGTGGATTGCCAATTAATATCTAGGGCTACAAGAGTGAGAAGAAATGACTAAAAATACAAATTAAAGTTCATATAAGTGGAACAAATTTTAAAGAGGAATGGGAATTTTGAGAAAGAAGTGACAAAAATGTATAACTCTTTATTTATAAGTACATATTTTGCATTATGCACTGGGTTTGTAGTGACCAAGACAGTCTTAACACATCCCTGAGCTTGATTAAACTTTAGACAGTCTTCCTCTGGCCTTTAAGGCCTGATCTCCCTCTGACTCCCTCCCCCTAAAGAATCCAGATGGCCCAGTCACAGGAGTTCCTCTCCTCCCTTTATAAAGAGTGTTTATTTCAGATACCTTATAATTGCAAATTCTTCTTGTTTGCTACTTGAAATGTAAATTTTTAAACATCTCTTATCAGTTTTACTACCCACCAGGTGTATCTTTCTCAAGGACCTAGAGCTATTCCTTTGAGATGTTATCATTAGGGAAAATAGTGACCCTGTCTCTCAGTCTCTGTGGGAGAGTAAGTGCTTAACTTCAGTGGTCACCTGGCTGTAAGTTGTAAAACTATCTGCTGTCATGAAGATAAGAGAAGGTTTGCTTTTTCTTTGTGAGGCCAATTAGCAGACACAGGTAGCCTATGTTACCCCCTTTCACCCCAATGCTTAAAAATCCTCCCACCCTGTATTTCAGTAGAGTTGAGCACAGACTGATTTCTGGCCTCTCTCTCTTATTGCAATAGACTTGAATAAAGTCTTCCTTACCTGTTTGACTTTAGTGCAGCTTTTGTTTTGACAGTAACTTATAATGAGTTTATTTTTCATTTCCCTAAAGAAAAATGTTTCATCCTGACCTCCAGGGCACAATTTGGTGCTGGCTGATGGTGGTGTGGCAGCTGGAGATGTAGCATAATGATCCAAAATTGGGCCCTTGTAAAAAACCAAAGCACGTACTTCTAAAATAGAATCAATTACTTATTTACTTATGTCTGCACATTATACCCCAGATATAAACCCCAAGGGGGCAGCAGTATATCATGAATTAGAGCATAAGTTTTTCATCAAAGATCAAAACTGAGTTTTCATCTTTCCCTTGCTATTTATGTAACTTAGGTGGGTTATAGACCTCTTTAAGCTTCAGTTTACTCATTTGCAAAATATGAATATAATACACTATGATATTACATATAACATATAACTTAAGCACCTGGTTATTGCACAAATTAAATAATATGTGTAAAGCACTTAGCACAGCATAACAGATAGTTATGGTTTTCCTTTTTATAGGTGATATTGTTGTTATTACTATTATTTCTTTAAAGACAGGGTTCATATCTGTCTAATAGTATCTACTCACCTGCTCACAAATATTTAATGATTAAATTATTTTTCAAATAATACCTAGTACATATATACATTACCTAAATGGAAGCAAACATATGGGATGGAAATTAACGTCTGTTGTTGAAGATTGTCTTAGTAGCAGTTATGGTCTATAAAATATCTAAATCACAGTTTCAAGCATGTGTTCTGAGACAAAAATTTCAAGCAGAAGCTTCCTAATGACCACATCCAGTCCTCACTGAGCACACCTTTAATATATTTTATAATATATATTATGCCAACATTTGCTTTGTGAACAGGGTAAAGACAGTCACAGTCAAGAATTGGCTAAAAAAAGTCTTTTCTGTCATTTCTCTAAAGACTCAATTTTTCCAAAGTAACCTGTTGCCTGTCCAAGGGCAGGGTAAAAATGATTTGAAATAGCTTAGGACATATGATCATTCAGAGAAAAGTTTCTAAGCCCGTTAAAATTTATAGAAACTATTTTCACAGAAAAACAGGAAAAGTAGGTATAGAATTATTATTTCCCTAGGCTTTTAAGAATGAAACAGAATATTTACAAAGTTAAGAGCAGTAGATGTTTTCATTTGAACTACCAGTATTGGCCTTCCACCTTTCACTGAGTGCCTGGGCAGGGAGTGCTGGTGTCTGGTGAGGAAGAAGGAGAGTACAGAGAGGTGAGCCCTCAGAGTCCCATGCAGTCTGCTGTAGACCAAGCTCAGAAGCAGAACTGACCTGACCCACAGCTCACCGGGGAGCAGAATGGCCATGACCAACAACTGAGACTGGGGAAATACTCAGAATAAGCAAAAGGGAAAATGTGGAGGATGTGCCATGCCAGGTCCAAAACTGATATACGGGATGTTTTCAACTATGAAATGAATTAATGCCAGAATATTGTGTTTCCTAATCACTCTCATTCTATTATTTGGCTCACAATCAAACTTGGTAGTGCTTTAAACACAGATTTGTTAGTAACGATGAAAAATGAGATAAGCAGCATGTGGTAATAAGAAAGATTATTTGGGTGTATCCAGACAACAGAGGAATTCAAAATAAACAACATAATGAGAGACTTCATCATTTCTAAGGAAACAAAGCTTTGATTTTTAAGATTCTTTCTTTTGTTTAATCATTTGAATAGAAAAATATAGTGCTCGAAATTTCTAAAAATTTTAAATGTTCAGTTAGTTACACTGAGACAATATTTCTCTCATGCAATCTGTGAATGCTGCAAATCATCAAGATAAAAAGCTTATAAATACTTATTCCTAAGAGGGCTTTGTATATTAATCCTCATCTTTGGAAAACGACCAGGCTAAGCAGAAAAGCAGGGGCCAGCACACCACCACCCTCCTGCAGGGAGCACACAGAGAGAGCTTCCTACATGCTGGAGCTTGAGGTCTAGAGGGAGGCGGTGGCCAGTGTGACACGCACTGTCCATCATGGGGGCAGGGTCCATGCAAGCACTAAAGGTGGCAGGCCTGGAGCAGCTGAGTCCCACAGGGCACCCAGAGGCTTGGGGGAGGGTGCAGGCTTGCTCAGGTCATGAAGTCAAGTCCTTTTTCAACCCTTGTGCCCTCCACTGGGGAAGAGACTTGCAGAGGCATCTGGACCTGGCTCTACAGGGGCATGGGTGGCACGGTTAGGCTACCATACTAGCTCTGGCCAAAAACACTAGAAACAAATGAACCAGCACAGGCAGGGATGTGACAGAAGACCATGCTGGGGACCTGGTCACCACTTTCAAACTCTCCCAAGTGATCAAGAGATCACTTACTAGGACATCACTGTTAAGAGTAAAAAGAGCTAATTTTACGAGAATAATTAGAAAAATCAGAAGTAAATAATGTTTAAACAGAACCTAAAACTGTAACAAGACCACTGGGCTTTTAGATTGCCTTTTGGTCTCGACACAAATTGAGTGGATGTTATTGCTTAGAGAACTTGCAGTGGCCTCACTTGGCCTTCTGCAAGCAAATTCTTCTTGGAGAAAGTAGGCTTTTCCACAAATTTGTCTTTTAGCAATATTCTGACAAACTGCACTAAAATTGCCTTGCACAAACTATCACAACTCCACAACAATGCAGCCTTACAATGGGCCAGACACTACACATCAGTGCTTCAAAGATGTGTGTCCTTTTGATCCAGCAATTATGTCTAGGAATTTATCTGAGGAAGTAACCAGGGAAGCAAAAATATGCATGTTCACAGATGCTCATCACAGTGTCACTTTGAGGACCAAAGTGGAAACTGAAAACTGTAGGATAATTCAAGAGATGATGCTTTAACCTCTCTATCTTACTTCCTCCCCTGGATTCCTTAAGAAAAGAAAAACAGCAATTTCTCATAAGAAAAATATATACAAAAACCCTACTGATATGGGAAGATGCCCCCTTCATGTGAGGTGTGCATCATAGTCTACCACAGTGTACCATTATAGCTCCTTCTTTTGTTATGAGCAAAATTAGCATGGCTGGCCACAGAGGAAACATATGGAAGAGCCCACACAGTTGGTGATGTGTTTATTGTCTTTTGGTGGAAGGAATACAGATCATCTATATTTTCTTTATATTTTCTACATTTTCAGAACTTTTGCAAATAGTGTATATAAACCAGAAATGAAAATAAACAAAATAAAACAAAACAAGGTATGTATGTGCAAATGTATTCTAAATGTTATGAGGTCCCAATTCCACTGATGAGGATTCCTAGGGTAAGAAAGCTCCTAGGGAGGGAGAGCTAGCAAGATGGCCAAATAGGAACAGCTGCAGTCTGCAGCTCTCAGTGAGATCAATGCAGAAGGTGGGTGAATTCTGCATTTCCAACTGAGGTACCCAGCTCATCTCATTGGGACTGGTTAGACAGTGGGTGCAGCCCACAGAAAGCAAGACAAAGCAGGGTGGGGCATTGCCTCAGCCAGGAAGCAGAAGGGGTCAGGGAGCTCCCTCCTCTAGCAAAGGGAAGCCATGAAGGACTGTGCAGTGAGTAATGGTGCATTCCGGCCCAGATACTATGCTTTTCCCATGGTCTTCGCAACCCGCAGACCAGGAGATTCCCTCAGGTGCCTACACCACCAGGGCCCTGGGTTTCAAGACTAAAACTGGGTGGCCCTTTGGGCAGACACCAAATTAGCTGCAGTTTTTTTTTTTTTTTTTTTTTTTTTTTCATGTCCCAGTGGCTCCTGGAACACCAGCAAGACAGAACCATTTACTCCCCTGGAAAGGGGGCTTAAGCCAGGGAGCCAAGTGGTCTAGCTCAGTGGATCCTACCCTCCTGGAGTCCAGCAAACTAAGATCCACTGGCTGGAAATTCTTGCTGCCAGCAGAGCAGGCTGAAGTCGACCTGAATGCTAGAGCTTGGTGGTGGGGAGGGGGCAGTTGTCCACCATTGCTGAGGCTTGAGTAGGCAGTTTTCCTCTCACAGTGTAAACACAGCCGCTGGGAAGTTCGAACTTGGGGAGCCCAACACAGTTTGGCAAAGCTGCTGTAGCCAGTCTGCCTCTCTAGATTCCTCCTCTATGGGCAGGCCATATCTGAAAGAAAGGCAGCAGCCCCAGTCAGGGGCTTATAGATAAAACCCCCATCTCCCTGGAACAGAGAACCTGGGGAAGGGGCAGCTGTGGGCACAGCTTCAGCAGACTTGAACATTCCTGCCTGCTGGCTCTGAAGAGAGCAGCAGATCACCCAGAACAACGCTCGAGCTCTGCTAAGAAACAGACTGCCTCCTCAACTGGGTCCCTGACCCCTGTGCTGCCTGACTGGGAAATATCTCCCAGCAGGGGTCGACAGACACCTCAAACAGGAGGGCTCCAGCTGGCACATGGCGGGTGCCCCTCTGGGATGAAGTTTCCAGAGGAAGGAACAGGCAGCCATCCTTGCTGTTCTGCAGCCTGTGCTGGTGATACGCGGGAAAACGGGGTCTGGAGGAGACCTCCAGCAAACTCCAGCAGACCTGCAGCAGAGGGGCCTTACTGTTAGAAGGAAAACTAGCAAACAGAAAGGAATAGCATCAACATCAACAAAAACGACATCCACACAAAAAACCCATCCGAAGGTCACCAACATCAAAGAAGAAATGTAGATAAATCCACGAAGATGAGGACAAAACCAGCACAAAAAGGCTGAAAATTCCGAAAACCAGAATGCCTCTTCCCCCCCAAAGGATCACAACTCCTCAGCAGCAAGGGAAAAAAACTGGACAAAGAATGAGTTTGATGAACTGATAGAAGTAGGCTTTGGAAGGTAGGTAATAACAAACTCCTTCGAGGTAAAGGAGCATGTTCTAACCCAATGGAAGGAAACTAAAAAACTCGAAAAAAGTTTAGAGGAATTGCTAACTAAATTAACCAGTTTGGAGAAGAACATAAATGACCTGATGGAACTGAAAAACACAGCACGAGAACTTCATGAAGCATACACAAGTGTCAATAGCCAAATCGATCAAGGGGAAGAAAGGATATCTGAAATTACAGATCAACTTAATGAAATAAAGAGTGTAAACAAGATTAGAGAACAAAAGAATGAAAAGGAACAAACAAAGCCTTCAAGAAATATGGGACTGTGTGAAAAGACCAAAGCTAGGTTTGATTGGTGTACCTGAAAGTGATGGGGAGAATGGAACCAAGTTGGAAAACACTCTTCAGGATATCATCCAGGATAACTTCCCCAACATAGCAAGACAGGCCAACATTCAAATTTAGGAAATACAGAGAACACCACAAAGATACTTCTCAAGAACAGCAACCGCCAAGACACATATTCATCAGATTCATCAAGGTTGAAATGAAGGAAAAAATGTTAAGGGCAGCCAGAGAGAAAGGTCAGGTTACTAACAAAGGGAAGTTCATCAGACTAACAGCAGATCTATCTGCAGAAACCCTACAAGCCAGAAGAGAGTGGAGGCCAATATTCAACATTCTTAAAGAAAAGAATTTTCAACCTAGAATTTCATATCCAGCCAAAGTAAGCTTCAGAAGCGAAGGAGAAAAACATCTTTTACAAACAAACAAATGCTGAGAGATTTTGTCACTACCAGGCCTACCTTACAAGAGCTCCTGAAGGAAGCACTAAATATGGAAAGGAAAAACTGGTAGCAGCCATGCAAAAACATACCAAACTGTAAAGACCATTGACGCTATGAAGAAACTGCATCAACTAATGGCCAAAATAGCCAGCTAGCGTCATGATGACAGGATCAAATTCACACATAACAATATTAGCCTTAAAGGTAAATGGGCTAAATGCCCCAATTAAAAGACACAGACTGGTAAATTGGATAAAGTGTCAAGACCATCGGTGTCCTGTATTCAAGAGACCCATCTCATGTGCAGAGACACACATAGGCTCAAAATAAAGGGATGGAGGAATACTTACCAAGTAAATAGAACACACAAAAAAAGAAGGGGTTGCAATCCTAGTCTCTGATAAAACAGACTTTAAACCAGCAAAGATCCAAAAAGACAAAGAAGGGCATTACATAATGGTAAAATAATCAATGCAACAAGAAGAGTTAACTATCCTAAATATATATGCACCCAATACAGGAGCACCCAGATTCATAAAGCAAGCTCTTAGAGACCTTCAAAGAGACTTAGACTCCCACACAATAATAGTAGGAGACTTTAACACCCCACTGTCAATATTAGAAAGATCAATGAGACAGAAAATTAACAAGAATATTCAGGACTTGAACTCAGCTGTGGACCAAGTGCACCTAGTAGATATCTACAGAACTCTCCACACCAAATCAACAGAATATACATTCTTCTCAGCACCACATTACACTTATTTTAAAATTGACCATGTAATTGAAAGTGAAACACTCTTCAGCAAATGAAAAAGAATGGAAAGCATAACAGTCCATCAGATCACAGTGCAATCAAATTAGAACTCAAGATGAAGACACTCACTCAAAAATGCACAACTACATGGAAACTGGACAATCTGCTCCTGAATGACTACTAGATAAATAACAAAATTAAGACAGAAATAAATAAGTTCTTTGAAACCAATGAGAACAAAGACACAATGTACCAGAATTTCTGGGACATAGCTAAAATGATATTTAGAGGAAAATTTATAGCACTAAATGCCCACAAGAGAAAGCAGGAAAGATCTAAAATCAACACCCTAACATAACAATTAAAAGAACTAGAGAAGCAAGAACAAAGGCAAAAGCTAGCAGGAAACAAGAAATAACTAAGATCGGAACAGAACTGAAGGAGATAGAGACATGAAAACCCCTTCAAAAGATCAATGAATCCAGGAACTGGTTTTTTGAAAAGATTAACAAAATAGATAGACCACTAGCCACACTAATAAAGAAGAAAAGAGAGAAGAATCAAATAGACACAATAAAAAATGATAAAGGGGATATCACCTCTGATCTCACAGAAATACAAACTACCATCAGAGAATACTATAAACACCTCTATGCAAATAAACTAGAAAATCTAGAAGAAATGAATAAATTCCTGGACACATACACCCTCCCAAGACTAACCCAGGAAGAAGTTGAATCCCTGAACAGACCAATAATAAGTTCTGAAATGGAGACAGTAATTAATAGCCTACCAACCAAAAAAAATCCCAGGACCAGGTGGATTCACAGCTGAATTCTACGTACAACGAGGAGCTGGTACCATTCCTTCTGAAACTATTCCAAATAATAGGAAAAAAGGGACTCCTCCCTAACTCATTTTATGAGGCCAGCATCATCCTGATACCAAAACCTGGCAGAGACACAACAAAAAAAGAATATTTCAGGCCAATATCCCTGATGAACATTGATGTGAAAATCCTTAATAAAATACTGGCAAACCAAATCCAACAGCACAACAAAAAGCTTATCCACTGTGATCAAGTCAGCTTCATCCCTGGGATGCAAGGCTGGTTCAACATAGGCAAATCAATAAACGTAATCCATCACATAAACAGAACCAGTGACAAAAACTATATGATTATCTCAATAGATGCAGTAAAGGCCTTTGATAAAATTCAACATCCCTTCATGCTAAAAACTCTCAGCAAACTAGGTATTGATGGAACATGTCTCAAAATAATAAGAGCTATTTATGACAAACCCACAGCCAATATCATACTGAATGGGCAAAAGCTGGAAGTATTCCCTTTGAAAACCAGCACAAGACAAGGATGCCCTCTCTCACCACTCCTATTCAACATAGTGTTGGAAGTTCTGGCCAGGGCAATCAGGCAAGAGAAAGAAATAAAATGTATTCAAATAGGAAGTCAAATTATCTCTGTTTGCAGATGACATGATTGTATATTTAGAAAACCCCATCGTCTCTGCCCAAAATCTCCTTAAGTTGATAAGTGACTTCAGCAGTCTCAGGATACAAAATCAATGTGCAAAAATCACAAGCATTCCTATACACCAATAAGAGACAAACAGAGAGCAAAATCATGAGTGAACTCCCACTCACAATTGCTACAAAGAGAATGAAATACCTAGGAATACAACTTACAAGGGATGAGAAGGACCTCTTCAAGGAGAACTACAAACAACTGCTCAAGGCAATAAGAGAGGACACAAACAGAAAAAAATTCCATGCTCATGGACAGGAAGAATCAATATCATGAAAATAGCCATACTGCACAAGTAATTTATAGATTCGATGCTATCTCCATCAAGCTACTGTTGACTTTCTTCACAGAATTAGAAAAAAACAACTTTAAATTTCATATGGAACCAAAAAAGAGCCTATATAGCCAAGGCAATCCTAAGCAAAAGGAACGAAGCTGGAGGCATCACACTACCTGACTTCAAACTGTAGTACAAGCCTGTAGTAGCCAAAACAGCATGGTACTGGTACCAAAACAGATATATAGACCAATGGAACAGAACAGAGCCCTCAGAAATAACGCCGCACATGTACAACCACCCGATCTTTGACAAACCTGACAAAAACAAGAAATGGAGAAAGGATTCCCTATTTAATAAATGGTGTTGGGAAAACTGGCTAGCCATATGCAGAAAACAGAAGCTGGACCCTCTCCTTACACCTTATAGAAAAATTAACTCAAGATGGATTAAAGACTTAAATGTTAGACCTAAAACCATAAAAACCCTAGAAGAAAACCTAGGCAATACCATTCAGGACATAGGCATGGGCAAAGACTTTATGACTAAAACACCAAAAGCAATGGCAACAAAAGTCAAAATTGACAAATGAAATCTAATTAAACTAAAGAGCTTCTGCACAGCAAAAGAAACTATCATCAGCATGAACAGGCAACCAACAGAATGGGAGAAAATTTTTGCAATGTATCCATCTGACGAAGGGCTAATATCCAGAATCTACAAGGAACTTATACAAATTTACAAGAATAAAAAAAAAACCCACCAAAAAATGGGCAAAAGATATGAACAGACACTTCATAAAGGAAGATATTTATGCGGCCAATAAACATATGAAAAAAAGCTCATCATCACTGGTCATTAGAGAAATGCAAATCAAAACCACAATGAGATATCATCTCACGCCAGTTAGAATGGTGATCTTGAAAAAGTCAGGAAACAACAGATGCTGGATAGGATGTGAAGATATAGGAACGCTTTTACACTGTTGGTGGGAATATAAATTAGTTCAACTATTGTGGAAGACAGTGTAGTAATTCCTCAAGGATCTAGAACCAGCAATACCATTTAACTCAGCAATCCCATTACTGAGTATATACCCAAATGGTTATACATCATTCTATTAAGACACATGCGCACATATGTTTACTGCAGCACTATTCACAATAGCAAAGAATTGGAACCAACCCAAATGCCCCTCAATGATAGACTGGATAAAGGAAATGTGGCACATATACACCATGGAATACTATGCAGCCATAACAAAGACGAGTTCATGTCCTTTGCAGGGACATGAATGAACCTGGAAACCATCATTCTCAGCAAACTAACACAGGAACAGAAAACCAAATATCACATGTTCTCACTCATAAGTGGGAGTTGAACAATGAGAACACATGGACACAGGGAGGGGAACATCACACACCAGGGCCTGTCTAGGGGTGTGGGACTAGGGGAGGGATAGAATTAGGAGAAATACCTAATATAGATAATGTGTTGATGTTGATGGGTGCAGCAAACCACCATGGCACATGTATACCTATGTAACAAACCTGCACATTCTGCACATGTATCCCAAAGCAAAGTATAATAATAATAATAATAATAATAATAATAATAATAATAATAAGCTCCTAGGGTGGGAGTTTCCATAGTTAATAAGAGGCTTCAATGTCAATAAATTCACAAATACATCAGACTTAATACATTTATCAACAGACTTTTATTTCCAGACGAGCTCCCTTACCTTTTCCAGGACTGAGTCTGGACTACAAAGACCTTTAGTTGTCCATTAGCTTCAATTAGGAGACCTGCAGAAAGTAACAACAATATTAAATGCAATATATAAAAGAGCTACAAAGCTACAGTTGTTAAAAACTATCATTATCAAAGATTCTGTAAAATAACATCACAAAAAGACAAATCACTGTTATGAAACAACTCTGGCAACAACTAGGAGGATACCCAGTCTTAGGAGAAGGATTGAAGCTGTGGTTACTCCTAGTGGCCAAATGGTATAGGTTACTTGGAAATGGTGTGACTTATAGAGTCAGTGTGATCATTTAAAATCAAGATATTAATAAAAGAAAAAATTCTTACAATAGAATGTTGAATGAAATGTAGCATATATTTAACAAAGAGAGTATTAGGCAAACATTAAAAAGGAATCTTATCAGAATTGTCAGTCTCACCCTGCTACCACATGAAAGCCAGTGAAAACCTTTTGTTCTCTTCCTATTCTCAGTAAAATGTCAGTTTCCAGGAGCAGGGGACTGACTGTCCCATTCCAAAAGGAAGTCCCAGAGGCTGTCTGGAAGTGCGTGTTTAGGGCACACACATGACAGCTTGAAGTTCAAGAGTGTGCATATGTGCAACACACTCAAACACCCAAAGTCAACTGTGTAAGACCATTTACCTTGGGCAGTGGGACTGTGAGGCAGGTATGGAGTATATTAATTTGAGTATAAAAGTAAACAAACCAAATACATTCAAGTACACTCTTACATAGAAGAAACTGGGGTAACAAATTCTGACCTCGTGATGTGACCCCAAATGGAAGTCAGGGGTCAGGAAGAGTGAGGGACATGATTACAAGTCATGTGGTCAAAACTCAAAGCCCAACGAGGCCACTGGGGAAATTTCATGGTCTTCCAAACTTCACTTTTCTACAGAAGATGAAGAAAGTGAGAGCTTCCCATGAGCTCCTGAACCATGAGAGAATCATATCCAGGTTGGCTTAGAAAGACCACCAGTGAGAGATCTAACATGTTCAAACCATTGCGGACAACCTTCGCCAAGCCTTGCTGTGCTGCAGGCCTTTTTCCAGCCTGACAAGAAGGGTGTGAAGGTGCCTTCATAATGACCATTTAGTCCACCTGTTACACAAAGCAAAGGCCAGCCAGCATGCCAGGCCATGGAGGAAAGCAAGGTGCTTGCATGAGGGCCCTGCAGTTTTCAGGTTTGGGCTTTGAGAGATCAGGTCTAGGTGCTTCCTGGGAAGTCTCTATCACACTGGCCTCAGCAGGATTATAGGAACACAGGCTCTGCAATGCCCAGGAGCCTGTCATTTCACACTTGGGCCACACTTGGAAGGCACTCTTAATGTCACCACACCTGACGTAGAACTAGCATGGAGAGCTGATAAAAGTATGCTTTGGGCCAGGCGCAGCGGCTCATGCCTGTAATCCCAGCACTTTGGGAGGCCGAGGTGGGCAGATCACGAGGTCAGGAGTTGAGACCATCCTGGCTATCATGGTGAAACCTCGTCTCTACTAAAAATACAAAAAAATTAGCTGGGTGTGGTGGTGGGCACCTGTAGTCCCAGCTACTCTGGAGGGTGAGGCAGGAGAATGGCGTGAACCTGGGAGGCGGAGCTTGCAGTGAACTGAGATTGCACCACTGCACTCCAGCCTGGGCGATGGAGAAAGACTCCATCTCAAAATAAATAAATAAATAAAATAAAATAAAAAGAAAAGTATGCTTTGGTGCAAAGATAACCATGGTGGGAACCTATGTGACCAGTCACCAGCCATGGCCCAGAGGCCAAGAAGTAAAATTCTGTGCTGGGACCCATTAGTGTATTCTAGATATGATGAGATCCAAGAGTTATTCATTACCAGAAGAGGATGCAAGATCCAAGCCAGTTGTGTAAGACCAGGAGGGTAAGGCCAGGGAGGTTAGGCCTGATGGGTAAGGCCAGGGAAGATGAGAAGGCCAGAAGGGTAAGGTGAGATAGATAAGGAAAAGTGAGTAGGACCAAGTGAGTAAGGTCAGTTGGGTAAGGCCAAGAGGTTAGGCCATGTGTTCAAAAGCAGGTGAACAAGGGCAGGTAGATAAGGCTAGGTGGGTAAGGCATGTATGTAAAGCCAGGTGGGTGTGGCCATAAGGGCAATGCTGGGTGGAGGATAATGCCATCAGAATAAGGACAAAAGGAGAAGGCAAATAAGTTAACTACAAGAAGCTAGGTTCAGTGAGGAAAGCCAGGAGGGAAAGGCCAGGAAGTTAGAGCTAGGTAGGTAAAGTGATTGAATAATGCCAGGAGGCCCAGTTGGTAAAGGCAAGTGGTTAACATTAGGTAGGTAAGACCAAGTGAATAAGCCAGGTATGTAAAGCCTCACAGATAGGACCAGGTTCCTGCATAAGGCCAGGAAGTTAATAAGGCCAGGAGATTACAGATAGGAGGTGAGGGGCAGATGGATAAGGTCAAGGGGAATTGCAAAGGGAGGTAAGGCCAGAAGGCTAAAAAAAGTGGTTAAGGGCAGCACCTAACAGCAATAAGTTAGCTTAAGCACACCCTGTGAATGACCCTGTGGTCTAAGAAGAATATGTGTCCAGAGTTTCGAGCTAAGGAATCTGGGAGTGGCCAACCTGCAGATTCATTCCTTATCTATGAGGGATATCGAAATCCCTGGCCTATTCCATGGAATGCAGGCCTTACAGAGGACTGAGACCCTTTGTTCTAGGTTAAATGAAAGTTGCCAGAAAATGCTATATAAACCATGTGCTTTTTACAAATGGTAATGGTTCTCCTGTTCAGCCTACCGCCATTAGATTGTCCTGCATGTAAGTCCTTTCAATAAACCCTATGTCTCATTCACTGGCTCCAGGTCTTTTCTTTGGCCTTTGAAACATGATGCCATTCCTTTTGAAGTCAATATGGGTCCAGCATGATGAGTGGGTAAACTTGTCCAGTTTGGTAAACCAGGTAATGAAGTTCAGAATGTCAAGGCAAGGATTTAAAGTGAGGAGTTTAAGGCTACAACTTTAAGGCCAAGTGTGTATGACCATGTGGGTAAGACAGGTACAACTAAGCCCAAGAGTTTATGAGCAGTGGGTGAATGCTAGGTGGTCTAAGTCTACTGAAAACTTAATGGTTAACATCAGATGGGTCAGGGGAATAAAGCAGGTAGGTAAGTACAAGAGGTTAACACTGGGAGGTTATGGCCAGGAGGCTGAGGCCAGGTGAATGAAGCTAGGTGATTAACACCAGATAGGTAAGAGCATGGCATTAAAGCCAGGTAGTAAGGTAAAGACATTAATTGTAGATAGTATTAAAGCTAGTTTAGTAAGGTAAAGAAGTTAATTGTAGATATGTAAGACCAGGTAAGTAAGGTCAGATGGGTGAGGTCAAGATGTTAAAGCTAGGAGGTCAAAGTTAGATGAATCAGGCTAGGTTGTTAACACCAGATTGGTAACAGCAGAAGTTAAAGCCAGGCAGGTAAGGCCAATTGCCTGAGGCCAGGTGGGTAAGAGCAGAAAGTTAAGATTGGGTGTTTGAGGCCTGGTGGTTAATAAAACCATTAAGTAAGGCAGGAGGATAGGTCCAGCAGTTAAATGCCAGTTTGCTAAGATCAGCAGGGTAAGGATCAGTGTGTAAGGCCAGGTAGGTATTCCTAGTTGAATACAGTTAGGTGGTTAACATCAAGTTGCTAAGTCCAGGAGGTTAAGGCCAGGATGGTGATATGGCTTGGCTCAGTGTCCCCACCCAGATCTCACCTTGAATTGTAATAATCCCCACGTGCTGTGGGAGAGACACTGTGGAAGGTAATTGAATCATGGGGGTGGGTTTTTCCCATGCTGTTCTCGCGATAGTGAATAATTCTCATGAGATCTGCTGATTATATAAAGGGGAGTTCCCCTGCATACGCTCTCTTGCCTGCTGTCATGTAAGATGTGGCTTTGCTCTTCCTTCACCTTCTGCCATGATTGTGAGGCCTCCCAAGCCATGTGGAACTGTGAGTCTACTAAACCTCTTTCCTTTATAAATTACCCAGTCTCGGGTATGTCTTTATTAGCAGCATGAGAACAGACTAATACATATGGTAAGACCAAGTAGGTAACCTGGTGGGCAAACACAGGTTAAGGCTCGCATGGCAAGACCAGTAGGTAACCTGGCATTAATATCACAGTCATAACCTTGGAGGTTAAGGATAGAATGTTCAGACTGATGGTTATGACTGTGATATTAATGCCAGGTGCGTGACTTGGTATTTAAGGACAAGCGGGTAAGGCTAAGAGGTTGCAAAGAGAGATTATGGCCATAAGATTAAGACCAGGTGGGAAGGCCAGGTGGTGAGGTTTTGTGGGTAAGGCAAGGGGGCTGGGATGAGGCGTATAAGGTCAGGGGGGCACAGTCAGGAGTATAATCCTCATGTATAAACCAGGTTGGCAAGGCTAGAAGGTTAATGGCAGATGTGTAAGGCCAGGTGGGTATAGCCAGGGGTGAAGGCCTGGGGATTACAGCTAGGAGCATAATGTCAGCATGATATAGACAGGGGTATGTGGCATGGGAAGTATGATTAAAGGGGGACTTCCAGGGGGGTATGGCCAGGACAGAATGGCCAAGGGGGTGTCCTGGACAAGGGTATCTAACCAGGTGGGTAGGTACAAGAGGTTAAGCCTAAGAGTTTAAAGCCTGGAAGTCCAGGCCAGCTGAATAATGCTAGGTGGTTTACACCTGGTGGGAGAGGCCGTGAGGTTAAGTTCAGAAGGCTAAAGCTTACAGGGTAAGGCCAAGTGGGTGAAGCCAGGAGCTTAAGACTGAGAGAGGCCACAAGGTTAATAAGATCATGTGGATAAATCTAGGTTCATACATCTAGATTAATGCCAGTTATGTAATGCTACTTGAGTTAGGACAGGTGGTTAAGGCCAAGTATGTGTGGCCAGGTGGTTAAGGCCAGGAAGTTAAGACTGAGTGATACGGCCAGGTGGTTAATGTGGCCAAGGGGTAAGGTAATGGTCTACCGAATAAAGCTATGTGATTCATACAAGGTGGCCAGGGCCTCACGGGTAGGTCCAGGAGATTGAGGCCAGGTGGGTAAAACCAGCTAAGTATGATTCCCAGGTCAAGGCTGGGTAGGGAGGACCCAGAGGCTATGGTTAGGAGGGTACTACCAGGAAGGTAAGGTCAGATGGATAGACATGGGGTTAAAGACCTTGGCCAGGTCCTGGCTGAGCCTAAGTCTCAGTTTTAGCAGTTACACCTGTGAGAATATAATGTTCCTCATACATCACTTTATTCATAGGAGATGATAATAATCTCTGGGTCGTTGGTCTTGGGAAGCACTATGTGAAATACAGGCAAAGCATGGCATACCACTACTTCAAGTTAGTTCCTCTCTTGTGTCATCACCATCACGATTTAATAGACTAAATGGGACAAACTCATCCTTGCACTGGACAAACACCTACTGGAGGATGGCCACCTTCTCACTTGCTCATTTGCCCCATGTCAAGTCTATGCCAGCTCCTAGGGCCCCTGCAGATCATCTATGCACCCCGTCCTTCCCTATGGCAAATCCTGTTTATTAACTTCGTAGAAGGGTCACTCACAGAAGTTATTTTGCTACTGGCTTCCCTATTTATTAATCCTTCTTCACTACTACGACTAAGAAATGTAGAGATGTGTAAAATGCACAGGGTCAAGGACTGAAGGCGGGAGGTGGTGGCATTTGCTGCCTTTGGTAGGGAAATGGATTGCTGTTGATGGGTGCAGCCAGCTGGGACTGTTTCACTCCTGGCAGCAGTAGAGCATATATAAGACACCACAAGAGGGAGCTCTGTTTACTGCCCACTGAGGACTCCTGCCTTGAGGGCAAGTCAGGCTCCATCATAAAGGGAAAACACCTGGGGATGCGGCACTCTCAAACACAGCCTACTGCAGCAATGGTGGTGATACCAACTGTTGTGCTTGTGTTTATAAATCGCATTATGCTTCTGCTCACAGAGATCAATTTCTAATCTACACCAACACAGGCACTGCAAGAGCAATGCAAATCCCCTCCTGCCTGGTCGGAATCTCTGGCAGCAGTGCAGAGGCTGCAGCCTTTCCTTATCCCTAAAACTCATGCTTGCTCTATCCAGCTACAGCCTCAACTGTGATGGCCACACCTGCTGCAGCCTTTTCTTATCCTCAATGCCTGTGCTAGCACTGTCCAGCTGTAGGGCCAGGTTGCCTCAGATGCAGCTCTGCCTCTACATCTCAGTAGTCTGCCCCAGCTATGACATGAACCCTGTATCCCACAGCAATCCACTCCTAGGAAAACCAAAGTCCCGGAGAACAACCCCCACAACCCCCTCCCCCACCACAAATCACTGTAGGAGGGGAGACATACAGATGTACTGACTCATGGCAGTAGTACATGACTCATGGCAGTAGTACATGACTCATTTTGGGATACCAGGCTTGTTCCCTGGTACAGCCCCTTCTTCTGAAAAGTGCTTCTTTCTTCTTATTTCAGCCATGTTGCTCTAGAGCAGCTGTTCTCTTGCAGCAGAGAGTTAGCTGGCCAAAAGTGGACCAGCAAGACCCTTACTAGAAGGGTAAAGTAAGACCATGACATTGAGGCCAGGTAGGTAAGTCAGTTTAGTAAGGCAAGGAAGTAATTAACAATTGTATTAAATAGATAAGGCCTATCTGAGATCGGATGAAGGGGCCAGGCTTTCTCCACAAGCCTCAAATTTATGACATAAAACTGGAGTAACTGGAAGGTACACAGACCAAGAAATAAAGGCAGCCAGTTCTGATAACAAGAGAAGAGAATGATGCAAACCTATAACGTGCCAGACTATTGACAGAAGTTTTAACATATATGGTTCCAGCTACATCTGCAAACAATCATTTTGTTACAGAAAAATGCTTAAAGTAAATTCCTTTACTTGTGCTCACTAAAATTGTTTGTCTCTTGTGCTCCAAAAAGAAGCTAAGAAAGAAAAGTTTCTGGCTTTTTTAAAACCTACTGCCTTGATCTGCCAATTCCATTGACCATATGTCCAGCAGTCAGGCTGGTTACCTGATAAGCACTTGTACCTCATGCGCCCTCATCCTTCCTTTAGCTTTCTCCAGAGAGAACTAGAGAGCGAATGGGTAACAGAAGAGAGGGTAAAATCAACATCCAGAGCAGGCTCTCTGAGCCACAGCACTACTGACATTTGGGCTTAGATAACTCTTTGTTGGGGATCTTTCCTTCACTGCAGAGTGCTTAGCAGCATCCTTGGCCTCCACCCACTAGAGGCCAGTAGCACTCTCCAGTCCTGACAACCAACACCAACATTACAAAATCACCCTCAGTTGAGAAACACTGACTTAAATGCATGATATCTGGGGCTATGCTGACTCTAAAACAGATCTCTTCAAAGATGATAGTTAAATAAATATACAGTTGGCTATATTTTCAACTCTAATTTTCAGTTAGGAGCATTACACCTAGAAGACAGAAAATCTGACATAAAAGGAGCCAAGCAGTGGGTTCCTGTGGCTGCTTGTAAACACCCACCATGGCAGTACTAGTTTACCCTGTAGTGAGTTTTACAAGCACAGAAAATAACTATTACATAACACATTGTGGGTCAAAATCTCAAAAAGAAACGCAAGTTCTTTACTATAAAGGAAATTGGAAAACAAAAATACCACTTATAATTTTGTTTATCAATAATGTGAAGAACAATAATACAAAATTTTCTATAAACCAATACTGGAGCTTGGTGACTTTCTTACTGAGATATAACCTTGAATGGTAGACTTCTGTTATACCTGAACTGACACACACACATACTTGACAGCTGAAGATGTGGCTGACAGGGTTGCCAGTCTCCAGGAGGGCAATTTGATGGTCTGAATGTTTTTGTGCCCCCCTCAAATTTACAGGTTGAAATCCTACTCCCCAATATGATGGTATCAGGAAGTGGGGCCTCAGGAGGTATTTAGGTCCTGAGGGTGGAGCTCTCATAAATGAGTTTAGTGCCAGATAAAAGGAACCCCAGATATCTTTTTGCCCTTTCTGCCACATAAGGACACAGTAAGAAGGTGCTGTCTATGATTCGGAAAGGAGGCCCTTACCAGATGCTGACTCTACCAGTGCTTTGATCTTGAACTTCCAGCCTCCAGAAATGGGAGAACTGAATTTCTGTTGTCTATGAGCCACAGAGTTTGTGATGTTTTTGTTATAGCAGCCCAAATGGGCTAAGGCAGGGTCCCACCTTTTGATATTCATGCCTATGTCATCTTCTTCTCACGGAATTTGCTTCTATAACCTATAGGAGATTGGAAATGACAGAATGTAATTCTGAAGCTAGACGATTCCCTGTTCTCTTGGATCACTTGCTCTGGTGAAAGCTGGTGGCCATCTTGTGAGGACACTCAAGCAGCCCTCTGGAGAGACCCTCTTGGGGATGAGCCAAAGCCTCCTACCCGCAGCTGTGTGGGTGAGACGTCTTGCAAGCAGTCTCTCTAGTCCCTGACAAGCCTTCCCATGGCTGTAGATAAGGACAACATCTCAACTTCAACAATGTGACAGACCTTGGAACAGAAGTGCCCAACAAAGCCACTTCCAAATTCCTGATCCACAGAAACTGTGAGGGATAATTTTTTATTTCCATTTGAAGTCACTAAATTTGGGGGTTATTTGACAGTAATAGATACCTAACACAGTGGTGAAAGAGTTTTCTCTAGAACATAAAAAAAAATGTGTTTCTTTTCGTCAACTGGGTAAGTCATTGAATATATTTTTGGAGGGATCTTGAACCCTCCATAAACTTAGTTCCATATGAAAAGGTTATTGGGATAGTCACCTAAAAGAACTAGATTCCACCCTCCATACCCCAAACAGTGCAGCTTAAACCTTCTCATCACTGTGTTTGATTTCCTGAAAGTCTGCTCCCTTTCTGGAAACTGATGCTGAAGAAAAATTGAATAACCTAATAAAGACCTTGTTTGTTGACAATGGTGAAGTACAGCAAGAACCAACTAAGCAGGGAATTACTTTAGTCTTCCCTGAAAAAGAAAATCACAATGTTGCTGGTTCAATTCTATTGTGGTCAACAACAACACCACAATGAAGTTGCAAAGTCGAAATGCAGGTGATATTCAAGTGCAGAAGAAAGAGAACATGAAGTTAAAGGGCCAAATAAAAGGATGAAAGAGAAGAGATTTAAAAATGATAATGACACATAAACTTGAAAATGATGCCACAGAACAAGAATGCTACACAAATCTCACTTGTAGATGTTTACCAGGCACACTGAAAGAGTCCACAATGACCAACTGGAGACAAAGCCACAAATATAAATATAAGGAATCTGCATATATTATTGACCTCACTGCCTGATATGGTTTGGCTGTGTCCTCATTCAAATCTCAATTTGAATTGTATCTCCCAGAATGCCTATGTGTTGTGGGAGGGACCCAGGAGGAGGTAATCGAATCGTGGGGGCTGGTCTTTTCATGCTATTCTCGTGATAGTGAATAAGTCTCACAAGATCTGATGGGTTTATTAGCGATTTCCACTTTTGCTTCCTCCTCATTTTTCTCTTGCCACCACCATGTAAGAAGTGCCTTTTACCTCCCACCATGATTTGGAGGCCTCCCCAGCCATGTGGAACTGTAAGTCCAATTAAACCTCTTTTTCTTCCCAGTCTCAGGTATGTCTTTATCAGCAGCATGAAAAGAGTAAAGTGGGGTGTTGCTGAAAAGATACCTGAAAATGTGGAAGTGACTTTGGAACTGGGTAACAGGCAGAGGTTGGAACAGTTTGGAGGGCTCAGAAGAAGACAGGAAAATGTGGGAAAGTTTCGAACTTTCTAGAGATTTGTTGAATGGCCTTGCCCAAAATGCTGATAGCCATATGGACAATAAGATCCAGGCTGAGGTGGTCTCAGGTGGAGATGAGGAACTTGTTGGGAACTGGAGCAAAGGTGACTCCTGTTATGTTTTAGTAAAGAGACTGGTGGCATTTTACCCCTGCCCTAGAGATTTGTGGAACTTTGAACTTGAGAAAGATGACTTGGGGTATCTGGTGGAAGAAATTTCTAAGCAGCAAAGCATTTGAGAGGTGACTCGAGTACTGTTAAAAGCATTCAGTTTTAAAAGGGAAACAGAGCATAAGAGTTCAGAAAATTTGCAGCCTGACAATGCAATAGAAAGGAAAAACCAATTTTCTGGGGAGAAATTCAAGCTGGCTACAGAAATTTGCATAAGTAGCAAGGAGCCTAATGTTAATGCCCAAGACCATAAGGAAAATGTCTCCAGGGCATGTCAGAGGTCTTCACAGCAGCCCCTCCCATCACAGGCCCAGAGGCCCAGGAAAAAAAGTGGTTTCCTGGGCCAAGCCCCAGTCCCTGTGCTGTGTGCAGCCTAGGGACTTGTGCCCTGTGTCCCAGCTGCTCCAGCCATGGCTGAAAGGGGCCAATGTAGAGCTTGGGCTCTGGCTTCAGAGGGTGGAAGCCCGAAACCTTGGCAGCTTTAACCGGGTGTTGAGTCTGCGGGTGCACAGAAGTCAAGAATTGAGGTTTGGCAACCTCTGCCTAGATTTCAGAGTATGTATGGAAATGCCTGGATGCCCAGGCAAAAGTTTGCTGCAGGGGCAGGGCTCTCACGGAGAGCCTCCACTAGGGCAGTGAAGAAGGGAAATGTGGGGTCAGAGCCCCCATACAGAGTTCCTACTGGGGCACTGCCAATGGAGCTATGAGAAGAGGGCCACCGTCCTCCAGACCCCAGAATGGTAGATCCACCAACAGCTTGCACTGCGTGCCTGTAAAAGCCACAGACACTCAACACCAGCCTGTGAAAGCAGCTGGGAGGGAGGCTGTATCCTGCAAAGCTGCAGGGACGGAGCTGCCCAAGACCATAGGAGCTCACCTCTTGCATCAGCGTGACCTGGATGTGAGATCTGGAGTCAAAGGAGATCATTTTGGAGCTTTAAAATTTGACTGCCCCGCTGCATTTCGTACTTGCATGGTACCTGTAACCCCTTTGTTTTGGCCAGTTTCTCCCATTTGGAACAGCTGTATTTACCCAATACCTGTACCACCATTGTATCTAGGAAGTAACTAGCTTGCTTTTGATTTCACAGGCTCATAAGCAGAAGGGACTTACCTTATCTCAAATAAAACTTTGGACTGTGGACTTTTGGGTTAATGCTGAAATGAGTTAAGACTTTGGGGGACTGTTGGGAAGGCATGATTAGTTTTGAAATATGAGGACATGATATTTGGAGGGGCCAGGGATGGAATTATATGGTTTGGCTATGTCCCCTTTCAAATCTCATATTGAATTACATCTCCCACAATTCTCACATGTTGTCGGAGGGACCCAGGGGGAGATAATTGAATCATATGGGCCGGTCTTTCCCGTGCTATTCTCCTGATAGTGAATAAGTCTCACGGTATCTGATGGGTTTATCAGGGCTTTCTACTTTTGCTTCCTCCTTATTTTTCTCTTGCTGCTGCCATCTGAGAAGTGCCTTTCGCCTCCTGCCATGATTCTGAGGCCTCCCCAGCCATGTGGAACTGTAAGTCCAATTAAGCCTCTTTTTCTTCCCAGTCTTGGGTATGTCTTTATCAGCAGTGTGAAAACAGACTAATACACTGCCTTAGGAACACACATAATATGGTCAATGTCCATTTTGACTGAACAAGAGTTTACACACGGTACACTTCAACTCCACAGCCAGCATCATGATTACTAGTTAAAGATCAGAAGCACTCCTGTCTTATCCATGTTTCCTGATAGTGCCTGTACCAATTAGAAAAGGTAAAAAATTATCATTATTTGCCTTCATGAAAATCATTAGAAAAACTATTATAACAATAGCTTTCCTTTATATTAGCAATAAACTAGTAGAAAATATAAAAATTAAGCCTCTTTCACAATAGCCATAAAAACTTAGAATACCCAGGAGCAATCAATATAAAACATATTCAGAACCAAGAAGAAAGCTACCTAACTTCCCTGAGGAATACAGATAATGACTGGAATAAATATATAACATGTTATAGGGCCAAAATATTAATATTACAAATCAAACTGCATGATAAATGCAATTTAAATCAATATCGCAAGTTTTGAGCATGATCTTAAAGAGTTGCAAAACAGATTTTTGAAGAGGGCTGGAGAGGAGTCCAACTCTACAAACAGCCCCAATCAATGGGAACCTGGTCCAAATGGCTTGATTGTCTGGAACCCAATCCAGTCTGGAATCCATGGCCCTCCTGGAAACAGCCCTTAGATTCTCCTCCTGAGATTTCCCTGTCTACTTCACCAGGGCTTGTGGCTCCTGGGTACCCCTCTGTCAGACTCCAAAATGGACAAGGACCATAACTGAATGACACCTTTCTTTCACCTGGCCTTGAGATAAGTTCTGCACCCAGCCAGGTCCAGCAAGACACATTTGGGGGATGAGCTTGTTCTGGATGCTGGGCTGTGGAACTGTAGCCTGGAGTTGCCAGTAGTCCTCTTGGCACTTTAAGGGAGAACATGCCTAGAAATGAATCCAATCCCTAGAGGTAAGGTAACCTCCAGGATGGCTTCAACCATCCTGATTTTCAGAGCTTATAGCCTTGTCTGATCCCCTCCTCTTATGTGACTGACCTGCTGACTTGCTTCTAACCTCCAGAATCAAAGGTGAGATTAAGTCTCAAGAGACTGTGACTTTCTCTTTCTCTTTTTCTCTTTCTCTTTCCCTCTCTCTCCCTTTCTTCTTTCTCCGCTGCTGCTGCTTCTGCTCCTTCTCCTTCTCCTCCTCCCCCCACCTCTCTAACTTGCTTTGAGGAAGCCAGCCATCATTATGTGAGCTGCCCCATGGAGTGGTCTATGTGACAAGAAACTGAGAGCCACCTGAACCAGGCAAGTGAGCTCAAAGTGGGTCCTGCCTAGTGGCACTCAGGGCAACCACAAACTGGCTGAGATCATTTCTGTAGCCCCTCAGGCTCTGGGCTCAGGACCTAAGCTCTTATCTGACAGAAACTGAGGTGATAAATGTTGTTTCAAGTCACTAAGTTGTGGGAGTAGAGAGATATTAGGTGACCTCCCAACCTCTGTCCTTCTCACAGCCCCCACTTTAGGGAAGACTTCACAGTGCTATTACAAAGAATAGGATATGGCTGGATTATAAAAAAATGAATTTATGCCAGGAGATTTGAGGTAGAGCTAAGGTTCATTGATAAATATATTCTAAGTGGATAAAGGAATGAAGTAGAAAAGATAAAGCTAACAGTGCTATATCTGAGAATGGTAGGGTAAGGAGCTTCAGGTCAAGCCTGCTGCTGAAAACAATGACAAAATATTAATAAATTAAGAAATGTGTATACATTTAAATCTGTTTAATAAAATCAGAGCACTCCTTAGGCAGGGAGAAGTAAAGGGCCAGGATCCACACCCAGGAGGGAATGGAAACCCAGGGAAATGAGTCAGGACCACTTTTCCAGCCCTGGAGCCACCCCTATTCCAGTCCAGCAAGAGAGGGACTGATGAACTGAAACTCATAGAGCTTGGAAACCAAACCTAGAGCTGCCCACCGGCCCCCCAAGAAGCAAGGCTTCAGGCAAATATCTAACTCTGGGGCTGGGGGCCCCAACAGCCACACCTTGAGAAGAGAAACCTAGACACTGGAAAGAAACTTGGCTTTCACTGAGAACAAAGCCCAGACTCAGATTCCATGACCTCAGGATTCAGGAGTAGACTCCATCCATCACCACCATTCACAGACTAGCCACTGAGAAAAGCAAAATATTCCCCTCTGAAGGAGGGCATCATTCATAGGCTCAGATTTTCTCTATAGCTTTTGAATAAAAAAAAGTCTAACAATGAAAAAATGCCAAAGCAGACAAGAAGACAAGTCATGACCAAAAGACCAGATCACAGAATTAGGATAATGAAATCACTGGAAGTAAACTTTAAAATAACTATGATTAATACATTGAAGAAATTAAAACTCAAGAGTTAGAATTTCAGCACAGAATGAAAAACTATAAAAATGGAATTCTAGAACCGAAAAATACAATAACTGTACATCAGACACAACTAGACACAGGTCAAACAATGCCCTATGATGCTGGAAAAAGCAGAGACACCACCATACATGAGCCAACAATGCTAAACAGCCTGGTATCATTTGACATGTCAAAGAAACGAACCTTTACATGAATGATTCCTTATCTATTTATTTCCATCCTCCAAACTAAGATTTGGGCTTGCAGCTCCCTTTCCATTTGTTAAAGAAGTTAAATCCATGTGATGAAATTGTCCCAAGTAGATCTTAATGCCAGTCTGAAAGAGCTCTGCTAATGCTGAAGTCTACAGACTAGGATTTCAAAGCTATTTGGAGTTGCAAAACCCCATGAGATTGTTTAATTTTGTGACTTCCCTCCTATTCAAGCCTCCTGTGTGTTGAGAGGGGGGGCACATCCGAGTTATCACAAAATGAGGATGAAACTACCCCTGGTAATCTACAGCCACATCAACTTTTGTGCTACTTATTTGGACAATATTAAACATTTTAATTTTATGTTGCATACTATTTCAAACAAGATATCTACATTAAAAAAGATTTTCAAAGGAAGCTCTAAAATAATAACTTCTAAGAATGAATAACTGGATTAATAAATATCTGGATTAATCTAAAAGTACACCAGACCAAAGATAGGTATGTCTTTATAACTGAGCCTCAAACTCAACCATGAAGACAAAGTTAGAGGTTGACTTCACCATAACTATCTCCCTTTCATCCTTCTCTGCAAAATACGATTTAGGTTCTATCGATAGAGATGTCATTAGAATCTCTGTCATTAGAACATTTTAATTCAAACCGTAATTTTTCTGAGAGGCAAAAGAAATAGTCTAAAAATAAGACCCACACAAAGTACTCTAGTCATTAATTAACAAGCGAAGTAAACTGTTATGCAATAGGTGAAAAGATCTGATGGGCTATTCCTTATGCTGTTATCATTTACCTGAGAAGTTCTAAGAATATACAAACTACTGTTTTGAACTTAGGCCTCAAAGAATCTTGGTAATCACAGTAAATAATGATGAACAAACACATACTAATGAACGAAATGAAGAAAAAAAATTTAACCTATCCAAAAATTCACTTTATTTAATGTTAAAATTCAAGATACGTTCTCTTAAGTTTATATTCAAATGAGCTTATATTTCCAACTCTTGCTGAATGACAGAAGCACACATAATGTTCACATTTTGCTGTAAATGATGGACAAAGCTTTAATGTCCTTCATTGATAAAGGGTGGGTACAAATCAACAGAAAAATAGAGAAACATCTGAAAAGAAAAATGAGCACAGGATATGTTCATCTATTCACAAATAAATATAATGTTTTAAAAGAAAAATACCAAATTAAAAATGCAAACTAAAAAATGCAATTAAAAATCTTACCCATCAAATTGAGCAAGTTTTGTGAGTTTTTAAATGTAAGAAGTGGGCTGCATTCCAGGCTATAACAAGCTGTAGGGGAGGCACTACTGTCACTGAGTAAGGGTAGACCAGGTATCTTGATGGACAGTCCCCTTGGCAAGAAAATTCTTGTCCAAGATGCCAATAGCAGGAGTTAATTGTATTAAATTTCTGGAAGTAACCCAAAAAGCTGTTGCTAGGGGTTACTTTGGGGTGTGATCAGACATGAGGTTTCTATTACTTGGCCTGTATGAGCTTCTGTGTTGATTGACACTTGTTCTCTGCTTTCTGTCCACACAGTATATGAATGGAAGTGTTCCATTTGAATTTTTTTTTACCTTGATTATTTACCAATTTAATTCAGATAAATGAATTTTAAAGGTAAAAACCAAGCTCTGATTGCAGGGGTCAGGGACTGAATCTCTCCCATCTGTGCTTTCCCAGCTAGGGCTGCACCAAAAGGGTTCTGTAGGCTGCTTCAAGTTCTTTCTCCTCCTCTGTCTCCTCTTCCGTCCATCTCCCCACTCAATCTGTGACAAGAAGCACATTCCTAGTATCCTGCTAGAGTTTTAAATGTACTCTGACATGACTACAGCTAAAGAGAGAGAAGCATTTTCGAAATGAAATGTTAGCTATTAATCACCAAGGAATTAAGATATTATCACACATTTCATACATGGCTGGAAAACATGTTGTTGTTGTTTAAATAAAAGAGTTACAATGTCATATGAAATCAACCTAGGTGCCCACCAATGTTGGGTTGGATACAAAAGTGTGGTACATATACACTGTGAAATACTACACAGCCATAAAAAAGAATAATGTCTTTTGCACCAACATGGATGCAGTTGGGAGGCTGTTATCCTAAGCAAATGAACACAGGAACAGAAAAGCAAGTAACCCATGTTCTCACCTATAAGTAGCAGGTAAACTCATGGACATGAAGATGGCAACAATAGAAACTAGGGACTCTAGCAGGGAGGGAGAGGGGCAAGAATTGAAAAATTAACTATTAGGTACTGCACTCAGTGCTTGATTGACAGGATCAATCGTACCTTAAACCTCAGCATCACACTATATACCCAGGTAATAAACCAGCTCATGTACCCCCTGAATCTAAACTAAAAGTTGAAATAAAAAATAGTTACGTGTTTTGTCTAGATATCTTTTAAAAATACACAAATATCTAATTTATTTGTGTTTTAGAAACAAAAAAAACCATCGGATTTATAGTTGATGCCAGGGCTCACACACACTCCAGCAGACATCAAGGCATCCTGAAAGTCACCCAATTGTCCCATAGCAATGATATTTATGGGTTTTTGAATAAACATGGAAATTGAAACTTCCAGTCTTAAAACTTGAAATTTACTTTTGTCTCATCTGAGTTCCACCTTCAGGAAACTTTCTGTCAGGCAAGGGACTGAAACTCACTAGATCATTGTATACAGACAATGAGATATCAGACCCTTCATTCCTTCTGATTGCTTCTCAGATAGAAGATAAGAAGTCCCAGAATTTGTAGTTGGCAAGCTGGAGACCAAGGAGAACTGATGGTATAAGTTCTAGCTCAGGTCTGAAGGCTAGTGACCCAGGAGAGCTGGTGGTGTAATTTCCAGTCTGAGTGTAAGTCCTAAGGAAAAGAAGACTGATGTCCCAGCTTGAAGATAGTCAAGCACACAAAATGAATTCTCATTCCAGCATTTTTGTTCTATTCAGACCTTCAATGAAGTGGATGAGGCCCACTCATATTGGGGAGAACAATCTGCTTTGCTCAGTCTACTGATTCAAGCATTAATCTCATCCAGAAACACCCTCACAGGCATATCCAGAATAATGCTTAACCAAGTATCTGGGCACCATGGCCAAATCAAGTTAACGCACATCCACATTGCTGCTAAGGACATGGTTTTATTCCTTTTATGGCTGCTTAGTATTCCCTGGTGTATATGTGTCACATTTTCTTTATCTGGTCCACCATTTGTGGGTAGTTAGGTTGATTTTATGTCTTTGCTATTGTGAATAGTGCTGCAGTGAACATGTATGGGCATTTGCCTTTATGGTGGAAGGATTTATATTCCTTTGGGTATATACCCAGTAATGTGATTGCTGGGCTGATTGGTAGACCTGTTTTAAGTTCTCTGAGAAATCTCCAAACTGCTTTCCACAGTGGCTGAACTAATTTACATTCCCACCAACAGTGTATAAACATAACCTTTCTCCATAACCTCACCAGCATCTTGTTATTTTTTGACTAAATAAGTAGACATTCTGACTAGTATGAGATAGTATCTCATCATGGTTCTGATTTGTATTTCTCTAATGATTAGTGATGTTGAACATTTTTTTCATATGCTTGTTGGCTGTGTTTATGTCTTCTTTTAAGAAGTGTCTGTTCATGTCCTGTGCCCACTTTTTAACGGGGTTGCTTTTTGCTTGTTAATTTATTTAAATTTCTTATAGGTTCTGGATATTATACATTTGTCAGATGCATAGTTTGCAATTTTTTTTTCTCATTCTGTAGGGTGTCTGTTTTGCCTGTTGATGGTTTCTTTTGCTGTGCATAAGCTCTTTAGTTTGATTCAGTCCCATGTGTGAATTTCTGGTTTTGTTGCGATTGCTTTTGGTGCTTTTGTCATGAAATCTTTGCCAGAGCCTGTGTCCAGAATGGTATTTCCTAAGTTATCTTCAGAATTTTTATACTTGTAGATTTTATATTTAAGTCTGTAATCCATCTGCAGTTGATTTATGTATATGGTGTAAGGAAGGGGTCTAGTTTGAATCTTTTGCATATGGCCAGCCAGTTATCTCAGCACCATTTGTTGACTAGGGAATTCTTTCCTTATTGCTTGTTTTCATCCACTTTGTTGAAGATCAGATGGTTGTAGGTGAGTGGGATTATTTCTAGGCTTTCTATTTTGTTCCGTTGTCTGCTTTTGTACCAGTACCATGATGTTATGGTTACTGTAGCCTTATAGTATAGTTCAAAGTTGGGTAGTAGGATGCCTCTGACTTTGCTATTTTTGCTTAGGATTGTTTTGACTATTCTTCCTCTTTTTTGGTTCCATATGAATTTTAGAATAGCTTTTTTAGTTCTGTAAAGAATGTCACTGGTATTTTGGTAGAAATAGCATTGAATCTGTAAATTGCTTTGGGCAGTATGGCCATTTTTACCATATTGATTCTTTCAATCCATGACTATGGAGTGTTTTGCCATTTATCGTGTCTCCATTAATTTCTTTCAGAAGTATTTTGTTATTCTTATTGTAGGGATCTTTCACCTCTCTGAGTAGCTGTATTCCTAGGTATGTTATCCTTTTTGGTTATTGTGAGTGGGATTGCATTCTTGATTTGGCTCTCAGCTTGGATGTTATTGGAGCATAGAAATGCTACTGATTTGTGTAATTTGATTTTGTATCTTGAAAATTTACTGAAAGTATCAGTTATAGGAACCTTTGGGCAGAGACTATGAGGTTTTCTAGGTATATCATCTGCAAAGAGAGACAGTTTCACTTCTTCTCTTCCTATTTGGATGCCATTTCTTTCTTTGTCTTTCTTAATTGCTCTGGCTAGGATTTCCAGTAATATGTTTAAAAGGAGTGGTGAGAGTGGGCATCCTTGTCTTGTTCCAGTTTTCAAGGGGAATGTTTTTTGCCCATTCAGTATGTTGTTGACTGTGGTTTTGTAATAGATGGCTCTTAATATTTTGAGGTATGTTTCTTCAATGCCTAGTTCATTGAGGGTTTTTAACATGAAGGGATGTTGAATTTTATTGAAAGCCTTTTCTGCCTCTTTAAGATGATCATGTGGTTTTTGTTTCTACTTATGTTTATGTAATGGATCACATTTATTGATTTGTGTTTGTTGAGCCAACCTTGCATCCCAGGAATAAAGCCTACATGATCATCGTGGATTAGCTTTTCGATGTGATGCTGGATTCAATTTGCTAGTATTTTGTTGAGAATTTTTATGTCTATGTTCATCAGCGATATTGGTCTGAATTTTTTTTTGTTGTTGTGTCTCTGCCAGATTTTGGTATCAGGATGATGCTGACCTCTTAGAATGAGTTAGAGAGGAGTTCCTCCTCTGCATTTTTCTGGAATAATTTCAGTAGGATTGGTACCAGTTCTTTTTTACACATCTAGTAGAGTTTGTATGTCAATCACTCTGGTCCAGGGCTTAATCTGATTGGTAAGTATTTTTATTACTGTTTCAATTTTGGAACTTGTTATTGGTCTGTTCAGGCATTCAATTTCTTTCTGGTTTAATCTTGAGAGGTTGTAGGTTTCCAGAAATTTATGCATTTCTTTTAGATTTTCTAGTTTGTATGAATAGAGATGTTCATAGTAGTATCTCAGGATTTTTTGTATTTGTTTGAGGTTAGAGGTAAAGTCACCTTTGTCATTCCTGATTGTGTTTATTTGGATCTTCTTTTTTTCTTCATTAGTCTAGCTAGTGCTCTATCAATCTTATTAATTGCTTCTAGAAACAATCTGGTTTCGTTGATGTTTTGTGTGGATTTTTACTTATCAAATTCATTCAGCTCAGTTCTGATTTTTGTTATTTCTTTTATCTCTGTAATCTTAAAGTTGTTTTCCTCTCCATTTTCTAGTTCCTTTAGGTGGGATGTTTGGTTGTTAATTTGACATCTTTGTGACGTTTTTAGCACTATGGTTTTCCTCTTAACACTGCTTTAACAGTGTCCCAGAAATTTTGGTATATTGTATTTTTGTTTTTATTTGTTTCAAATAATTTGTTGATTTCTTCCTTAATTTCTTCAGGAGCAGGTTGTTTAATTTCCATGTAATTGTGTGGTATTGAGAGATCTTGGTATTTATTTCTACTTTTATTGTACTGTGGTCTGGTTGGTATAATTTTTTTTAATTTGTTGAAAATTGCTTTATGGCCAAGGCTGTGGTTGATCACAGATTATGTGCTATATGCAGATAAAAAGATTGTATATCCTGTTGTTTTTGGGTAGAGTGTTCTGTAGATGTCTGTTACACATTTTGTTAGGTGTCAAATTTGAGTCCCAAATCTTTGTTAGTTTTGTGCCTCAGTGATCTAACACTGTCAGTGGGCTGTTGAAGTCTCCCGCTATTATTATGTGTCATTTAAGTCTCTTTGTAGGTTTCAAATAACTTATTTTATGAATCTGGTGCTCCTGTGTTGGGTGCATTTATATTTAGGGTAGTTAAGTCTTCTTGTTGAATTGGATACTTTATCATTATGTAATGCCCTTCTTTGTCCTTATTTATTATTGTTGATTTAAAGTCTGTTTGGTCTGAAATTAGGATAGAGACTTCTGCTGTTGTTTGTTTTCTGTTTGCTTTTTAGATTATTCTGCATGCCTTTACTTTGAGCCTATGGGTGCCATCACGTGTGAAATGGATCTCTTGAAGACAGCATACATCACTCCTGTTTCTTTATTCAGATTTTCACTCTCTGCCTTTTAAGTGGGGCATTTAGCCCCTTTACATTCAAGGTTAATATGGATATGTGCAAATTTCATACTGTCATCATATTGTTAATTGGTTTCTAGGTAGACTTGATGGTCTAGTTGCTTTATAGTGTCAGTAGGCTACGTACTTAAATAGGTTTTTTTCATGGCAGGTAACAGCCTTTTGTTTCCATGTTTAGTATTCCCTTAGAGACCTTTTATAAGGAAGATCTGGTAGTAATAAATTCCCTTAGTATTTGCTTGGATGAAAAGCATTTTATTTCTCATCCACTTATGAAGCTTACTTTGGCTGGATATGAAATTCTTACTTGGAATTTCTTTTCTTTAAGGATGCTGAATATATTCCCCCAGTCTCTCCTGGCTTGTAGGGTTTCTGCTGAAAGTTCTGCTGTTAGCCTGATGGAGTTCCTTTTTATGTGAGCTGCCCCTTCTCTTCAGCTGCCTTTAATATTTTTTCTTTCATGTTGACCTTGGAGAATCTGATGCTATGTGTTTTGGGCATATTCATCTCATATGGTATCTCACTAGTGATCTCTGAATTTCCTGAATTGGCATGTTCACCTCTCGTGAGCTTGAGGAAATTTTTATGGAAAATATCTACAAATATGTTTTCCAGTTGCTTGCTCTCTTTTCCTCTCTGGGATGCCAGTGAGTTGTAGGTTTGGTCTCTTTACATAATTTCATACTTTTCAGCTGTTTTGCTCACTTTAAAAAATTCTCTTTATTCTTTTTTTTTTTTTTGAGATGGAGTCTCACTCTGTCACTCAGGCTGGAGTGCAGTGGCATGATCTTGGCTCACTGTAACCTTCACCTCCTGGGTTCAAGTGATTTTCCTGCCTCAGCCTCCCAAATAGCTAGGACTACAGGCATGCACCAATATGCCTGGCTATTTTTTTTTTTTCTGTATTTTTTGTAGAGACGGGGTTTCATTATGTTTGCCAGGCTGGTCTCGAACTTCTGACCTCTGGTGATCTGCCCACCTCAGCCTCCCAAAGTGCTGGGATTACAAGCATGAGTCACCATGCCCAGTCTTCTTTATACTTTTCTGACTGAGTCGATTCAAAGAACTGGTCTTCAAGCACTGAAAATCTCTCAGCTTGGTCTATTCTGGTGTTAATACTTCTGATTATATTATGAAATTCTTGTAGTGAGTTTTTCATCTCTAGAAGGTCAGTTTGGTTCTCAAAATGGCTATTTCATCTTTCAGCTCTTGTATCATTTTGTTGGATTCTTTAGATTCCTTGTATTGGGTTTCAACTTTCTCCTGAATCTTGATAATCTTTGTTGCTACCTGGATTCTTAATTGTACATTTGTCATTTCAACCATTTCAGACCAACTTAAAGAACCATTGGTGGGGAGCTAATGCAGTCATTCGGAGGTAAGAAGACTTCCTGACGTTTAGAGTTGCTAGAGTGCTTGTGCTGGTTCTTTCTCATCTGTGTGGCCTGATGTTCCTTCCTTAAATCTTTAAAGTTGCTGTCCTTTGGATGGCACTTTTTGCTTTCATATTCTTTGATGACCTTGAAGGGTTTGTTCATGTTATGAGTTGGGTTTTATTGATTGGTTTCATTTCTGGATTATTTCAGGGTGCTGAGGTTCAGAAGGGCAGAGGTGTTCCTGGTTGGCTGGCAACAAAACTCTGATGACGAGTACTGGCAAAACTGTTTCACCAGGGAGGTGGTGGGCTGCAGTGGTTCCCATATGTGTGCTTGCACCAGTGGTGGTGGGCAGTGATGGGTCCTGCATGTGCACATGAGCCATGAAAGCAGTGGAAGGAGGCTATGGGTGAGTGCAGACTGGAAGGGGAAGGCTGTACGTGCGTGCATGCCCAAAGGGACCTATGTGCAGAAGCTCTCTGACTGTTAGGTGGGTTTTGCTGGCCAAAGGCCTGTGGCATTAGCTGCTGGTAAGCCCTGCAGATGGGCAGCTGAGGCTGCACTGTAAGAGGTGGCAGACAGGCTGGGACCCTGGGATAGGCCAGCAGGCATGGGGGACACCCAGATCATACTATCCCTGTCCCATGGGCAAGATAGCCCTATTCTGTCCCAGTCTGGCAGATAACAAAGGCTAAAGCCACCTAGATGAGTACAGAGAGCTTTGGGGGATGGGCACCCTTTACTGTGCCCCACTGCAGCCATTCACATACCAAAATCTTTTGGATTCATGAAGGCTGAAATTCTGTCATTGCCAACTCTCTGGGACATTCCCCCTGCCATGTCAAATGTTCATGATGGTCATGGGGTCTCCTGCAACTAGGATTCTGGGGATCTGTGGTGAGAGTGGGCCACTCTATGCCTATTTCACTCACCCCTCTCCCAAGATCCCCTTGGGGCCAGGAATGAGTCCTAGTGCTAGGCAACCATGTGCATGGGGTCCCAGCTTTCTCCCTTTTCAGGCCAGGATTGAATCCTCCCTTTGTCCAGTCTCAGTGCCTTGTTTTCAAAAATCTGTTTGGACTATCCGAGCCTACTTGATGATCTGGCCTCTCTTGGTGGGCGAAGTTCTTCCTGGCTGCATCTAGTTGGTCATCTTGGCTCCAATAAATGCTTAAGATTATTTTCTGTGGGCGAATACCTGAAAGTTTTGGGAAGATTGGGAAGATGTACTGAAGATCTCAATTTCAGGAAAAGTAACATCATGCTAATGGAATTTTGTCAAGTGGCCTTTGTTATCCAGATTAAAAAAAAATTGGATGATGGGATAGAAATATAATGCCAGGATATATAATAATATATTGTTTCTGAATACCTTATGGAAAAATGCCTAATTTTAGGATTTCTTTGTATTATTTAATTTTATTTTAATCATTTTTTAAATACAGGTTTCTCAAAAATAAGTAGTGCTGAGTAATTTCATTTGACTTAAAGTCTAAATGATCAAGGAATATTCACTATTGTTTATAAATTTTTCTATATGGATGCTATCATGAAGTCTGTAACAATGAAAGAATCCAATTTATGAAATAATCTTATTTCCAAATATTCTCTATACAAGATAAATTAATGTGTCTAAACAATGTGTTTGGTCATTTTGATAAAACTTGGTCAACTTGGCAACTTTTACTACATCAGTAACTGAAATGGTATCTCTGAGCATTAGTGTTTTCATTTTTTGAATCTCTTTATTGACTGGTACTTCCAGAAAGTGATGGATAAATATTTTTGCAGAAAAATCCTGCCATTTTCTTGAGAGATCACTTTGATTAAGCAAGATATTAAAAAATTCAAGAAATTTATAATCTCTTCTTAGCCTTTTGGCTAAGATTATGTGAATAAATTTGTATATTATTTTATTTTGTAAAAGAAAGAAATACTCTTTATTCAAATGTCAATGTGTTGTAAGCATCAATAGAATATAATAAAACCAATGTAAAGAAAGACTTTTAAATATTTTTCCCTTTAGAGGCCAGGTATGGTGGCTCAAGCCTGTAACCCTAGCACTTTGGAGAAAAAACTTTACAGTTAGCCTAGAACATTTATAAAGAACATGGACATTGTTGTCAAACAAACCTGGATTCTAATTTGGTGCTTTTATTTACCTCTTGCCTTTACTTGGGCAGGGTATTCTAAACTATCACATATTCAGACACGCCATTATTCAATAATGAAGGGCTACTGTTGTAGCACCTTCTTTCCCATTAATCTTTATGCCTTTTCCCTCCTCCCTCAATTTTTTTTTGATGAGGGATTTATTTCTACATGACATTTGGTGAATATATGTATGTATGTGTATATCTTTACACCCACACATATATATATGTACACTTACACATAAACATACATGCACACACAAACAATATGCCCAGAATATGTAACAATGCCTGACGCATAGTATGTAATCAGTAAATATTTGTTCAACCAATACATTGTAAATTTAATTTAATTCACTCATAAATTATACTGTTTCATGCCTTTGCACTACAATATATTTGATAAAGAATATTATAAATTATTGGCCACAATTCCAGTCTCAGAGGTTATGGGTAGCATCAACACCCACATATTGGGACCCTAAAGAAAAGATGGCCAAAGCAGCATCCTACCCACAAAAATTATCTAACAAGTCCACTCGCTAAGTATACCTTCACTATTCTTTTTTTCTCTATGCTTCTGCTTGATTATATGGTGTTTGTTTTTTAATAATTATTACAGAATGTTTATTTAGATCATTAGGAGAAGTATAAGAATAAAAGTAAAAACACACTGAAAACTCCATCACTATACACCTGCTTTTATAATTTAGTGTGGACTGTATTTCCTTCTATTTTTTTTTTTTCTTTAAGACAGAGTCTCGCTCCATCACCCAGGCTGAAGAGCAGTGGCGTGATCTCGGCTCACTGCAACCTCTGCCTCCTGGGTTCAAGCAATTCTCCTGCCTCAGCCACCCGAGCAGCTGGGATTGCAGGCACGTGCCACCACACCAGCTCATTTTTGTATTTTTAGTAGATACGGGGTTTTACCATATTGGCCAGGCTAGTCTTGAACTCCTGACTTGAGGTGATCCACCCACTTGGCCTCCCAAAGTTCTGGGATTACAGGTGTGAGCCACCATGCCCAGCCTCTTTCTAATATTTTTAAATATACATTTCCTGCCTCCCTCCCTCTCCTCCCTTCTTTTCCCTTCCCCTGCCCCTCCCCGTTCCCTCCCTTCCCCTCCCCTCCCCTCCCCCCAACCTCCTTCCCTCCTCTCCTGCCTTCTCTGGTTTCTCTTTATTCCTTCCCATAATTGATATCATGTTATATACTTTTATATTGTGTATATGCACTTTTACCTTTAAAATAAATTTCCAGAAAAGTTTTCTCTTCTTTATTTCCATCATAAGATTCCCATTTATCCAATCTCTATCTTACAGCAATATCATTTAAAAATGGTTGTTAATTCTTGCTAATGTGATAGATGAAAATAGAATATTAATATTGTTACTCAAAAACATATTTAAGCATTTCAAAAATCTGTGAAATTATTTAGTTTTTATTTTTCTGTTTTTACCGCTTTTAAGTTTTTACAGCTTTCTGCTGTAGATTCCTTAGAGTATTCTTTCTATGCACACCCATGACTTCTACAAATAATTATATTCTTTTTAATCTTTATAACTATTTGTGTCCTATTTCACTGGCTAGGACCTTCAGAATAATGTCGAATTGAAGGTGACAGAGCAGATATTATTGTCTTACTCCTACCATAGATAGAAAGGGCTATCAACATCGAGCAGGATTCTAGCTATAGGTTTTTTAATAGGTCACCTTATCATGTTGAAGAAGCTTCTTTCTATTTCTGCTTGCTGAGAGTTGTTATTTTGAATGATTGTTGAACTTTATAAAAACAATTAATGCTCCTGTTAAAATTATCATATAGCTCTTTTTCTGTAATCTAGTAATATAATAAAATCTATTATTTGATATATGGTTGCTAACAATCTTCATTCCCCGGTAAATTGCACTTAGTCATTATGTATTATCCCTTATATATATTGTTGGATTTGATTTGCTAAAATTCTTTTCAAGATTTTAGATCTATGTTTATGAGAGATACTTACCTGCAGTTCTCTGCTTTTATAATGTCTTTGTCTGATTTTGATAGCAAGGTCATGCTGACCACATAAAATAAAATGGAAACTTCCTCTTCTATTTACTGAAAGAGTTTTTTGTGTGAAATTAGTAGTATTTCTTCCTAAAATTTTTGATAGAATTTGAAGTGAAGCCATCTGGACCTGAAGTTTTCTTTGATGGAAGGTTTTAAGTGATAATATCAATATTTAAGATTGATATAAGAGTATTCATTCTTTTTTTTCTTCTTGAATTAGTTTTGGCTCATCTATGTCTTCCAAGAAATATGTATATTTTATCTAGGTTGTAAAGTTTATTTGCATTAAGTTGGTAAAATTATTTCCTTATTATACTTTTTGTGTGTGAAGAGTCTGCAATTATGTCCCCGCTTTCATTTCTAATATTATTAATTTGTATCTTCTCTTTTTTATTCATGATTATTCTGGGTAGAGATATATCAGTTTTATCAATATCTTAAGTGAACCAATTTTAGCTTTATTGATGTTTCACTACTGTTCATTTGTATTTCATTGATTTTTATTCTTGTCACTGTTTCCTTTATTTTAGTGAATATGGATTTATTTTGCCCTTGACAAATTTCTTGGTGCTCAGATTATTGGTTTCATTTCTTTGCTTTTTTTTTAAGTATTAGCATTTAGTGCTGTTAATTTCCCTCTAGGAACTGCTTTAGTTGCATTTTTAAAATTTTGGTATGTTAGATTTTATTACATTTAGTTAAAAATAATTTTTATTTCCCTTGTGATTTCTTCTTTGATTTGTGAATTGCTTAAATATGTGTTGTTTAATTTGCAGTATTTGGTGGTTTCCTATTCCAATGTAGTGAAATCTTTTTAATTTATTAATTCCTGTTTTATGTTCTATCCTAGTAATATACCATGTACATTTGAAAGAAATGTGAACTCTACTATTTTTAGGCATAATTTTTTGTAATTTTCATCAGGACAGTTGATAATACTGTTCAATTTTTCTACATATTTGCTAATTTGTATATCTAGTTGTTCTAATAATTGTTGAGAAAGAGGTGTCAGCATGTTCAACTATGACCATGGAGTTATCTCTCTCTCCCTATAATTATGTCAATTTTTGGTCTGTCTTTAGATGCATACACATTAGTGATTTTTATTCCTCATAAATTGACATTTTATTATAATTAAATATTCCTCTCTCTGCTTATACATTTGTCTTATATTTTATGTGATATAAATATAGCCACTTCAGCCCTTTTATGCTTATTGTTTGCATGTCATATTCTTTTCCATCCATTTACTTTTAGCATATCTGTGTCTTTAAAGAATACTTTTTTTACAGCATGTAATTGTGTTTTAAAAAAATTCATTCCAACAGTTTCACTCCTTTTTAGTTATTAGTTTTTGTTTGATTAGTCTATAGTATTTAATGTAATTATATATATGACTGGATTTTGTCTATGTCTTCATAATTGTTTTTTCTACTTTCCTCTTCTGATTTTTTTTTTTCTGTTGGTTCTACACTCTTGACTTTTTTAGATTATTTAAGCGTGTTAAATTTTTTAAAATTGTTTTGGTTATTTTAGGTTGTACTTCTTCATTTTAATTAATTATTTTTTAAAAAAGTTTGCTCTAGGGATTATAATAAACATTGTTAACATTTGTAGACCAGTCAGTGTTAAACTTGCACAGATCCATGTAAAATACAGGAATCTTACAAATGTATAGATCATTTCCTAACTGATTATGTATATTATAGTTGTTACATGTACTACATGTCCAAAATTTATATGGTAATATGATTATTCAATAGTTATTTGGTTGTTATTTCTTAAAATATTTTTTCTGTCTCATTCTTCCTCATCCTTCTTCTGACATTGCCTTTACCTGTATGTTAGGCCATTTGATATCTAACAGATCCCCGAGGCTCTGTTTCCTTCTTTCAACATTCTTTAGTCTGTATTTTAGTGTTGGATAATTTCTATTGAGCTGTCTTCAAGTTTACCTACTTTTTTATTGTGCTCTCTATAGGCTGTTCAAACCACAGCCACAGAAATTTTTAATGTCAGATCTAGCATTTTTTAGAAGTACCTTTTTCTGTTCTAGAGTTTACATTTGTTCTTTTTTATTGGCTCTAGTCTGCTGAAATTTCCCATTTTCCATTCATGAAACCATATTGAATTTCCTGAGGATAATTACAATAGCCATTTAAAAATCCTTGCCTGTTAGTTTTAGTACTGACTTCATCTTATGTTTGGATTTAGCTGATTTTCTTTCTCTTAAGAAGTTGCTTATTTTCTTGATTCTTTATATATTAGATCATATTGGATTAAATTCTAGACAATATAAATATTAAATTATGGAAATTCTGTATTCTTTTATTTTTGTACAGTGGGCAGTGTTTTGTTGGTTTTAGCAAGTAATTATCTTGACTGAGGTTGTATTACAAACTTTTTTTTTGGGATGGCATCTCCAGTCTAATGTTAGACACTTTGTCTTTGACTTAGTTGTTTTGAGTTTATTCAGGACACCCATGGCTCAGAAGTCAGCAAAGATGTAACTGATAGAATTTGTGTCACCCCATTCTAAATTTTCTTTTCTTAATTCTTCCATTCTCTTCTGAAACTATGGTTTCCCCATCTAAAGAGGCTGGATTTTTTTCTAGCATTGCTTTTGACACCAGTGTGCACTTAAAAAAATAAAAAAGGATAAAAGTTATGAAAACGGGGAAAGTATATTGTACAGCTCTCCTCCTCCTCTCTTTAAGCCTAAATTGTCACCAGAATCTGTTTGCTTTTGTTCACTCTCTAGTTCTTTCAGGGACTTGCTTTTTGAATTCTTATTTTCTGTGATACAGTCATCTAATATGATCTTATTTTGTTGTAACCGAAATGGAAACAAATGGTATTATTTTAAAACTATATTGTCTATTTGTGTTTTCTTTTTTCCTGATATATACATGTAAAGAGAGAGAGACACAGAAAGTAGAATGGTGGTTGTTAGAGTGTGGGGCAGTTATATATATGCATTATAAACATGCATATATATGCATTATAAACATACATATGCATATTGGTCTTTGTAAATCCTCTTATTGATTTCTATATATATAATATCATTATACATATAATTTTCATTTATATGTATTTACTGAATATGTATATTGAAATTATACATATAAATGCATGTTGACCTTTGTAAATCCTCTTATTGATTTCAGAAGTTTTCTTGTAGTTTCTTTTGGAGTTTCCATTTTACACTATCTCTAATACAATGTTGACTAGAGTCAGTGATAGTGAACATTCTTGATTTATTCTCAGTGTCAGCACAAAAATATGCAATAACTGACCATTTAATATTTCTTTTGAAATACTTTTTATCAGATAAGGAGGTTTCTATTTATTGCTTGTAAAGTGTTTTATATAAATAGCTATTGAATTTTTATCATATTCCTTTCCACATTTATTGAGGTGACTGAAAAATCATATAATTTTTCTTTTTTCTGTAAATATAATGAATTACATTGATTTTTTTAAAAAAATCACATTTGCATTCTTAGATAAAGACTAATGATTGCAATATACTATCCTTTTTATAAATTGTTGCCTTCAAATTACTAACATTTTATTTAGGAGGTTTGTATGTATGTTCATGAGTTGGATAGATATTTAATTTTTTTCTTTTCATATTATCATCCAGTGTTAGAATCAAATTTATTTTTGTTCTCATAAAAATAGGTGTTGAGAAATACTTTCATTTTGCTATTCTCTGAAAGTTTGTATAAGATTCATTTTATGTAGATCTTAATAATTTAGAGTAATTTATTGGTTAAATCTCCTAGGCCTCAAGTTTTTCTTACAGAATAGTTTAAATAATCCAATTAAAAATCGGTGGCTCACGCCTGTAATCCCAGCACTTTGGGAGGCCAAGGCGGGTGGATCATGAAGTCAGGAGATCGAGACCATCCTGGCTAACACGGTGAAACCCCGTCTCTACTAAAAAAATACACAAAATTAGCCGGGCGTGGTGGTGGGCGCCTGTAGTCCCAGCTACTCGGGAGGCTGAGGCAGGAGAATGGCGTGAACCAGGGAGGCGGAACTTGCAGCGAGCCGAAACTTGCAGCGAGCCTAGATCGCGCCGCTGCACTCCAGCCTGGGCAACAGAGTGAGACTCCGTCTCATAAAAAAACAACAAACAAACAAACAAACAAAAAACCATATAGGACTATAATATTTAAATACCTCTTTTTTAGGGGGAGGACAGTTTTTCCCCCATTTTAATCATTTGTAAACGTACAGTTCAGTGACATTAAGTACGTTCACATTGTCATGCAACCATCAACATCACACATCCACAGAACGCTTTTCATTTTGCAAAACTGAAAGTTTGTATCTCTTAAACAATAATTCTCCTTTTCTGCTGTCCCACACTCTAACAGCCACCATTCTACTTTCTGTCTCTGTCAATTCGACTACTGTAAGCGTACCTTATGTAAACTTACGTGGAATCAAACTGTATTTGTCCTTTAGGGACTGCCTTATTTCACTTAGCATTATGACTTCAGATTCATTCATGTTACATATCTGAATTTTCTTCCTTTTTAAAGGTGAATAATATTTTGTTGTGTGTGTGTGTATATATATATATGTTGTGTGTGTGTGTATATATATATATATATATGTTTTGTTCCTCCTCTTACCTGTCAATGAACATATAGGTTGGGATTCTTTCAACTTTTGGCAACTACAAATAATGCTGCTTTGAATATAGGTGCACAAATATCTGTTCAAGTCCCTGCTTTCAATTCTTTTGGTATATACTCAGAAGTAGAATTACTTAATCACACGGTAATTCTAATTTTAGTTCTTTTTAGGAGTTGCCATACTTTTTTCCGTAGTGGCTGCACCATTTTACATTCCCATCAACAGTGTATAAGAGTCACAATTTCTCCACATCCTCAACAACACTTAATTTTCTTTCTTTCTTTTCTTCTTTCTTTCTCTTCCTTCTTTCTTTCTCTTTCTTTCTTTCTTTCTTTTCTTTCTTTCTTTCTCTCTCTCTCCTTCCTTCCTTCCCTCCTTCCTTCCCTCCTTCTTCTTTCTCTTTCTTTTTTCTCCTTCTTCCTTCCTTCCTTCCCTCCTTCCTTCCTTCCCTCCTTTCTCTTTCTGTCTTTCTCCTTCCTTCCTTCCTTCCTGTTCGTCTTGCTTTGCTTGTTTTTTTCTATCTCTCTTTTTCTTTCTTTTTAAATAGACATGATAATGGATGTGAGGCGGTGTCTTACTGTGGTTTTGACTGTGCATTTAAGTGGTACCTTATTTTACATTTCCTTAATGACTAGTGATGTGAAGCATCCTTTTATGTCCTCATTGGCATTTGCATATCTTCTCTGGAGAAATGTCTATTCAAGTTGTTTGCCCATTTTAAAGTCAGGGTTTGTTGTTGCTGAGCTGTAGGAATTCTTTAATATTTTGAATATTACTTCCTTATCAGATATGTGATTTGTAAATATTTTCTCTCATTTTGCGGGTTGCCTTCTTATTCTGTTGATAATGTCATTTGATGCACAAGTTTTTAATTTTGATGCAGTTCAATTTGTCTACTTTTTCTGTTGTTGCCTGTGTCTTCGGTGTTTTAGCCAATAAATCATTGCCAATTCCAATCTTATGAAGCTTTTCCTTTATGTTTTCTTCTAAGAGTTTTGTAGTTTTAGCCTTTATGTGTAGACCTCTGATTTGTTTTAATTTTTGTATATGGTATGAGGGCTCAATTTCATTCTTTTGCATGGATATCCAGTTTTCCTAACTTCATTTGTTGAAAAGATAGTTTCTTCCCTGTTAAGTAGTCTTTACACACTTGTGAAAAATCATTTGTCCCTTTAAGTCAGAATTTATTTATGGGCTATTCTATTCTATTGGTCTGTTTATCCTTATGCCAGTACTATATTTTGACAAGTTGTGGTTCTAAGAATTTTCTATATTATGTAAATTGTCAAAATTAATGGGATAATATCTGATTATTTTTTAATGTCTAATGGATCTGTGATTATTCCCCATTTTTACTTTTTATGATTGATAATTTGAGTTTTTGCTGTTTTTCAGCAATCTTTTTAGGAACTTATCAAATTCATTAACTTTTGAAAAATCATCTTTTGGTTTTATTAAAGTTCACTTTTGTATGTTTGCTTTCTATTTCTGTGATATCTATTTTTAATTGCTCTCATGTCTTCTCAATTCACTGTTACAAAATATTCTTCTATTTTCTATGGAAAGTTATTTTATGAGGTAACTACAATTTTCAAATTTCATTACTTGTAATTTTGGTCCTTGAATTTCTAAAATAACTATATAATTCTTATAGAAACAGGTATGTTCCTGAAAAAGAAGTGTATAATAATTGACTTGAGTTGTGCAAATTATAAAGCAGTAAAGTATGTATTAATGACTAACACTAATTACACCAGGTCTATTTTCTACATATTTTTCATGCTTCAAATTTCTTCGTCAGCACTCAGTGCAGAACCATCCTTTGTTTACTGATTGCACATTCAGAGCTGTGGCATGAAGGCTGACTGTGTTGAAAATATAAGAAAGAAAACACAAAAAAGACCTATTAACCATAATCGAAGGCACATTTATGCCATACAATAGATTAGGTACTAAATTAGGTTAAATGTTGAATTTCAAAGGTGAGAAATGTGTGCTGCTGCTTACTATCTTTTCCAAAAAGGTGGCTAGGCCATTACACAGAAGGAGTAATTTCTTCTGAGACAGTGGAATTCTATTTACACTCTATTAAAATATAAATTTTACATCAGTCCAACTCTTGTATCCAGAAATTAAATTACTAGCCATTGTGCTCTGGGAGGTAATTACTTGAAAATCTGATTAATTCTGAATTAATTTTTAATGCAGGTAGAATATTAAATGATCTATAAAGAGCAAAAAAATTATCAAGACAGCCGTAAACTGTCTTAGTTTAGACTCAAGACACTCTTTACTTTCTACAAAGTATTTCAGAGAGAAAAAATAGATAACCCTGGCATTTATTTCATTATTTGATTTTATCAGTGACTCCAGGCATTCAACTTAGCTAAGATAAAATTCTAATCTAAAGATGTGTTTAGATTCTTTTCTCCTTGAAAGTCTGCTTAATAGGAACTAAAGAAGACTTTAGGTAAGTGAATGTCCTATAATTTGTCACCTTCTTAAAAAATCCATCTATTATGGAAAATATAATGTATGATTTCAAACTCAGGATTACAAAAAAGGTAAAATCATTGATAGAAAATTCCAAAACTATTTAACTTTTTATGTATAATTTCAAGTTTAAAGAACTTCAGAAATGTTTATCATGTCAGGGTGTATCAGTCCATTTGCATTGTTAATAAGGAATACCTAAGACTGGGTAATTTATAAAGAAAAGAGTTTTATTTTGGCTCAAGTTTCTGCAGGCCATATTGGAAATGTGGTGCCAGCATTTGCTTCTGGTGAGGGCCTCAGGAAGCTTACAGTCATGGCAGCTGTTATGGGGGACAAGGCATATCACATGGCAAAAAAAAGCAAGAGAAAGCGGGGAGGTGCCACACTTTTTAAACAACCAGCTCTTGTCAACTGCCAGAATGAGAACTTACCATGGAGATGACATCAAGCCATTCATGAAGGATCTGCACCCATGGTCCAAACATCTCTTATGAGGTCCCACCTTTGATATTGGGAATTACATTTCAACATGAGGTTCGGAGAGGACACACATCCAAATTATATTATGTGCACCATTGCCTTTTATTATTTTTTAATTTAGCAAATTCAGATTCATACTTTTTTTTGATGCTCAAAATTTGATGGTCATAATTTTCCTTCAAAATGCTCAATCCTTATGTTTTGTTATGGCTTTTAGTTGTAAACTTTCTGAAATTAACCCTATTCTTTCAGGTGGGTTTACTCTGGTAACCAAATAATCCACACACTTTTTCATTGCATGAGCATGCAGATGCATTGATAGGCAGATCCATATACTACTGTTAATGACAATCTTTTGTCTTGGTTGTCCAAAGTTGCCAAATTACTATTTTAGCAATAGTTTTGCTCTTAGCAAAGAATGTTACTCTTGGGAAAAAAAAGAGTGAGGTTAAAATTTTTCCTACTGTTTCATTTAATATAATTTTTATGTAACATTTATCTTTCCTTGCACCTTTATTGGCCATTGACCTTTTCTTTTGGCCGATCTCTTCCTGAGTTGTTCAAGCTCCTACCTTAGTTCTCCACATATACTTGTCTTTATCAAGGAAAACTGAGGTCCTGAATTTTTCTGCTTTTCTAACCATTAAAATATTAACTTAAACTGTGTTCCATCATTTTAGATTCCTTTTGAAGGTACTGATAATCTGTATTAACAGTTCTATGAAATTTATACTTCTCCAAAGGGGACAAATTTTTAGTCCAAGTCTTAGATGTTGTTTTTTAGTTCATTCTAGAATCATTATTTCACCTCTTACTGAGGTGACTAATATCACTTGATTTGAATACTACAATATTTAGATTTATGTATTGGGTCAAAAAGTGAGAAATATGAGTCATCCATTTTAAATTAATATTGTGTGTTCGTGTATGTATAGACATAGATAATACATACATATGCATGTATATATGTACATATATGACAATATGCATTGTTTCAATTTATATTTTCCAGTTATATTCTAGTTAGAACAAACAGAAAATGTACTAATTTCAGTAATATTTTAATAAAATCATAGTAAATTCATACTTTTATGGGATTTTGTGTGTGTCATATAAAATTTTTTCACTTATTTGATGTAATGTGTTATGCAGCAATTCTGTAGAACCAGTCTGGTTGTGAGAGGGCTGGTGAGGAAACTTTAGTGGAAAAAAAAAGTTCTTTGGAGATCAAACATTTGTCTTGCATGGATTGCTGCACCATTTGGACAACATTATTCTAGTTTCTTGTTTATATATAACCTGAGATTTTGTTCACTACAGTTAAGAAACTGAGGTGCAGACGCAAAGAAATTGGCTGATTGGTTGGTAAGCTATTAATTATTGCCTCAATTTCAGAGCCTCTTATTGGTCTACTCAGAGATTCAACTTCTTCCTGGTTTAGTCTTGGGAGGGTGTATGTGTCGAGGAATTTATCCATTTCTTCGAGATTTTCTAGTTTATTTGCGTAGAGGTATTTATAGTATTCTCTGATGGTAGTTTGTATTTCTGTGGGATCAGTGGTGATAACCCCTTTATCATTTTTTATTGCATCTATTTGATTCTTCTCTCTTTTCTTCTTTATTAGTCTTGCTAGCGGTCTATCAATTTTGTTGATCTTTTCAAAAAACCAGCTCCTGGATTCATTGATTTTTTGAAGGGTTTTTTTTTGTGTCTCTATTTCCTTCAGTTCTGCTCTGATCTTAGTTATTTCTTGCCTTCTGCTAGCTTTTGAATGTGTTTGCTCTTGTTTCTCTAGTTCTTTTAATTGTGATGTTAAGGTGTCAATTTTAGATCTTTCCTGCTTTCTCTTGTGGGCATTTAGTGCCATAAATTTCCCTCTACACACTGCTTTGAATGCGTCCCAGAGATTCTGGTATGTTGTGTCTTTGTTCTCGTTGGTTTCAAAGAACATCTTGATTTCTGCCTTCATTTCGTTATGTACCCAGTAGTCATTCTGGAGCAGGTTATTCAGTTTCCATGTAGTTGAACGGTTTTGATTGAGTTTCTTAAACCTGAGTTCTAGTTTGATTGCACTGTGGTCTGAGAGACAGTTTCTTATAGTTTCTGTTTTTTACATTTGCTGAGGAGTGCTTTACTTCCAACTATGTGGTCAATTTTGGAATAGGTGTGGTGTGGCGCTGAGAAGAATGTATATTCTGTTGATTTGGGGTGGAGAGTTCTGTAGATGGCTATTAGGTCCGTTTGGTGCAGAGCTGAGTTCAATTCCTGGATATCCTTGTTAATTTTCTGTCTCATTGATCTGTCTCATGTTGACAGTGGGGTGTTAAAGTCTCCCATTATTATTGTGTAGGAGCTTACCAACCAAAAAAAGTCCAGGACCAGATGGATTTACAGCCAAATTCTACCAGAGGTACAAGGAGGAGCTGGTACCATTCCTTCTGAAACTATTCCAATTAATAGAAAAAGAGGGAATCCTCCCTAACTCATTTTATGAGGCCAGCATCATCCTGATACCAAAGCCTGGCAGAGACAGAGCAAAAAAAGAGAATTTTAGACCAATATCCCTGATGAACATCGGTGCAAAAATCCTCAATAAAATACTGGCAAACCGAATCCAGCAGCATATCAAGAAGCTTATCCACCATGATCAAGTGGGCTTCATCCTTGGGATGCAAGGCTGGTTCAACATACGCAAATCAATAAATGTAATCCAGCACATAAACAGAACCAACGACAAAAACCACCTGATTATCTCAATAGATGCAGAAAAGGCCTTTGACAAAATCAACAACCCTTCATGCTAAAAACTCTCAATAAATTAGGTATTGATGGGACATAACTCAAAATAATAAGAGCTATCTATAACAAACCCACAGCCAGTATCATACTGCATGGGCAAAAACTGGAAGCATTCCCTTTGAAAACTGGCACAAGACAGGGATGCCCTCTCTCACCACTCCTATACAACACAGTGTTGGAAGTTCTGGCCAGGGCAATCAGGCAGGAGAAGGAAATAAAGGGTATTCAATTAGGAAAAGAGGAAGTCAAATTGTCTCTGTTTGCAGAAGACATGATTGTATATCTAGAAAACCCCATCGTCTCAGCCCAAAATCTCCTTAAGCTGATAGGCAACTTCGGCAAAGTCTCAGGATACAAAATCAATGTGCAAAAATCACAAGCATTCTTATACACCAACAACAGACAAACAGAGAGCCAAATCATGAGTGAACTCCCATTCACAATTGCTTCAAAGAGAATAAAATACCTAGGAATCCAACTTACAAGGGATGTGAAGGAACTCCAAGGAGAACTACAAACCACTGCTCAAGGAAATAAATGAGGATACAAACAAATGGAAGAACATTCCATGCTCATGGATAGGAAGAATCAATATTGTGAAAATGGCCATACTGCCCAAGGTAATTTACAGATTCAATGCCATCCCCATCAAGCTACCAAGGACTTTCTTCACAGAATTGGAAAAAACTACTTTAAAGTTCATATGGAACCAAAAAAGAGCCTGCATCACCAAGTCAGTCCCAAGCCAAAAGAACAAAGCTGAAGGCATCATGCTACCTGACTTCAAACTATACTACAAGGCTACAGTAACCAAAACAGCATGGTACTGGTACCAAAACAGAGATATAGACCAATGAAACAGAATAGAGCCCTCGGAAATAATGTCGCATATCTACAACTATCTGATCTTTGACAAACCTGACAAAAACAAGAAATGGGGAAAGGATTCCCTATTTAATCAATGGTGCTGGGAAAACTGGCTAGCCATATGTAGAAAGCTGAAACTGGATCCCTTCCTTACACTTTATACAAAAATTAATTCAAGATGGAGTAAAGACTTAAATGTTAGACCTAAAACCATCAAAACCCTAGAAGAAAACTAGGCATTACCATTCAGGACATAGGCATGGGCAAGGAGTTCATGTCTAAGACACCAAAAGCAATGGTAACAAAAGACAAAATTGACAAATGGGATCTAATTAAACTAAAGAGCTTCTGCACAGCAAAAGAAACTACCATCAGAGTGAACAGGCAACCTACAGAATGGGAGAAAATTTTTGCCATCTACTCATCTGACAAAGGGCTAATATTCAGAATCTACAATGAACTCAAACAAATTTACAAGAAAAAAATAAACAACCCCATCAAAAAGTGGGCGAAGGATATGAACAGACACTTCTTAAAAGAAGACATTTATGCAGCCAAAAGACACATGAAAAAATGCTCATCATCACTGGCCATCAGAGAAATGCAAACCAAAACCACAATGAGATACCATCTCACACCAGTTAGAATGGTGATCATTAAAAAGTCAGGAAACAACAGGTGCTGGAGAGGATGTGGAGAAATAGGAACACTTTTACACTGTTGGTGGGACTGTAAACTAGTTCAACCATTGTGGAAGTCAGTGTGGCGATTCCTCAGGGATCTAGAACTAGAAATACCATTTGACCCAGCTGTCCCATTACTGGGTATATACCCAAAGGATTATAAAACATGCTGCAATAAAGACACATGCACGCAAATGTTTATTGTGGCATTATTCACAATAGCAAAGACTTGGAACCAACCCAAATGTCCAACAACAATAGACTGGATTAAGAAAATGTGGCACATATACACCATGGAATACTATGCAGCCATAAAAAATGATGAGTTCATGTCCTTTGTAGGGACATGGATGAAGCTGGAAACCATTATTCTCAGCAAACTATTGCAAGGACAAAAAACCAAACACCGCATGTTCTCACTCAAGGTGGGAACTGAACAATGAGAACACATGGACACAGGAAGGGGAACATCACACACTGGGGACTCTTGTGGGGTGGGGCGAGGGGGAAGGGATAGCATTAGGAGATATACCTAACGTTAAATGATGAGTTACTGGGTGCAGCACACCAACATGGCACATGTATACATATGTAACATACCTGCACGTTGTGCACATGTACCCTAAATCTTAAAGTAGAATAATAAAAAAAAAGAAATTGGCTGATTGGCCTTTGATTATTATAGTCATTTATTCATTCATTTAATTTTTTTTAACTGACAGTTACAATCTAATGGGAAAAAGAATCTAGCAGCATACCTAATTGAAAATCCTGCCATGAATTTGTACTCTAGCAAGAGCATGAAACCTGGTTTTTATTTTGAGGTACTTAAAATTAGAGTAAATGAAAACATTTTAGCAACTACTTATAATTCCTCAAAATATCAGCATTTGTAAACTTTTGCATCTAGCTTACTTAAATTCTTTATGCAAATTAGCATCCAGTTATAATTATCAATATTACAGTAATTGAATATAGTGATGGTGTGCATAGCAGAACTAACATTTTAATCCTTTATGTAGTTTCTTGAGTCTGTTGAACAGTACACATATAAAATGTCTTTAACCTACCTGGTGTCGAGCATACTGTGCTGCCCACAGCAGTTCACAGTAACCACAACCCCTGACTTAAAAATATGGAGAAAACGCTCTTGACAGACCTCTGTTGTTGTACTTTGTCAATGTAGTTTGTGATAGTCTTGGCTAATGTGTTACACCTTGATTTACTTCCTATCCTATTAAATTATTCATATCATGCCATATATGAACATGCCAATCTTTAATAAAATGAGCTGAAAATTAGCATTTAGAGAAAAACAAGTTCAAGAACAAATACTCCCTGGAAACATAGTCTTGAGAGAGTCAAAATGAAATCCATTATTTTCCTTTTCATTGAAGGTAAAAATGTGGGTTGTGGGTTGTCCATCTGATAATGCCCCTCACACACATATGAGATCCACGGATTTCTATACCACTAGGTTTCCTGGGAGGTCTACATTAGCCCCAAGGCAGCTGGCCAGCGTGAGTTGTACCTGCATTGTGAGAAGATCATCTTTATTATGTGTTTACGGTTGCCTGACTCAGTATCTGTTCCTAAGCAGACAGTGGACTGCCCACTTGTAGGCTCACCTAACTAAAGTTGTCTCTTACATATCTGGCTATGGAAAATTTAAATGATGATGTCCCTTACATGGCCTAAAGCATGTAAGATACCTAAAGCGTACATGATGTGTAGAAGATGCCTAAAGCACATGCCTAACATGCTTGGGTGAAAATCCAAGCTGTTACAACTTACTTAGAAAAGAGATTTACTCATTTTTGTGATCAATTAAGTCAATCACAATAGGAATATTAAATACGTATTATATGCTGAACATGACAGTCATTGCTAGTATGAATTTAGCCATTATTGACTTCTCTGATAATCTCAAAACAAGATTAAAATATGTATAAACAATGATTTGTTCTCTTAGATGAAAAATATTTACAATAAGCAGAAAAAAGCACCATTCTTGAACTATGATTTGGTTAATTTGTAACCTATCATATGTAGTGTTTTTCTTTTTTAATAGAAGAACTTTGGCCCCGTTGCTTGCAAGTAGTGCATATTGTTGCTAATACTTTTGTTGTTAACTTACAATTTTGAAATTAATTAATTTAACCACAGGGTGATATGAGATAAGATGATCTATAAATGTTCTAATTTTGACAAATTATTGAAATTTTATTTGTGGTATTTTTATGATTGTTATGAATACTTATAACTGAGAAGATGATATGTTTTATATTCGAAGGGTATATATTTTTGCATATATATGAATTTATTTAAATCAGTCTCATTATTTAAAGTAATCTATGTCTTGTTAATTGGCCATTTCACAGGTCATAGATAGATAGAGATATGGGAACAATTTGTACTCTGATTGTTGCTATCAGTTTCTTTTTTTTTTCCTGAAAGACTTTGCTTATGTATGTGATGCCCTTTCATTTGATGCACAAAGTTAATACTAGTATCAACTTTTACACCTACATTATGGACTAGAATTTTGAATTAACCCAACAATTGACTAAGTCTACACTGATACTTTTTAAACATTAAAATTAAGTTAAAATTACGATGTTAACATTACAAGCTCATTTTTATCATTTCTTGCACAACTCACTCTGGAAGAAACTAACATTAACCTCACACTCACCCCTTATTCTATTCTCAGTGCCCTCCTTGGACCCTATGACTCCTTCCCAAGGTCAGAACTGATTAAACACTAGTGCTACTAAGAGTTTTAGCTGAGAGATAGACTGATTTGTTATTTGCTAGGTACTTTGAACAGAAAGGTATTGCAACGCTGGAGCTTAAGTGACTATGTTTGAATTTTGAGTGGGTGAAGCAAGAAAATATGGTGTTCAGAGAGAATGAAGTTTGGAGTAGACATGCAGAGAGAAGCAGGGACCAAAGACCATACAATCCAGAGAGCGTAGAGGGCAGTGTTTGCCTGGTGCTAAAAATGTTTTGGTTGTTGGTTCCAGTCTTTTTAGATACTTAGCTGTTCTTTCTCCTCAGTTTATTTCCTATCAATTCCCTTGAGCGTCTTAAGCAGCTTCTATTCTTTCAACTAAATAACTATTAGGATACTCATCCTCGCTTTATTTGGTTAGCATTTGCTAAATGTATCTACTCCTATTCTTTAAGTTTTAACGCTTATCTCTCAAGATTTTTCTGGATTCTAAACAAACTTGTTTAGATAATTCATTAGGAATTTCTGAGTAGGATGTGAGTTTCAATAGTCGTACAAGATAATGAATAACAAATTTGGTTAAAGTAAAAGAAAGTAAAAGACAGAAATTGTAATAGATGTTGCCCATACCTGATACAGATTTAAAAAACTAGATGAAGGCATCATGAACCATTAACTAACAACTGTGAAGTATTGAGCAAATAACCTACCGTTTTTGAATCTCTCTCTCTCACTTTTTAATTTGTAATAGAGGAATTGTATTAGCTGTCTAAACTATTTCACAGGGAACTTGTGAGGATCAAATGAAATAATATATATGAATGTGCTTTCAAGAACCCTATTACTGTTTTGTAATGCAAAAGGGTGTAAACCTACAGATACTTCAGATTCAAAAAGAACTAAGTACTGATAGATCTTTAGTCTATACAGATTTCAGATTTGTTGGCTGTGTCACCACTTCAGTATATCTGGATAATTCTGAGTAAGGTTCTTCCAGGCAGAAGTTAGGGTATGGGGTAAACTTTCTAAAACACTCAGCAACCTAAGCACTTGGTGTAATTTCATGCAGTAAATATGGAATGGGAAATTTTAAAGTGGAGCAGATTCTTTGAATCATGGATTGCTCTAGAATCTCTAAAGTCACTTTAAAATACTGAGGTTTGGCAATAGAAGCATTTGGCTGCTCTAAACATGGTTGCTAGGCAAATAGCTATCCTGTGGGGATCCCCTGGGAAGTGAATTGCCCTTAAACCATGAGATTGGTGTACTTTTTCAGTGGCTCTTGCATTGTCAATGTACAGAGGAGTTGTGAAAAGTTGCCATTCCTTATCTGTAGCATCACACTGAATATTTTACACATTGCATAAACTTTAGTGGTGAGCAAAGTACCTCTTTATTTTGACAGAGAAAATTTTATATTTGCGTATAATTACATATAAAAATTATATCCAAGAAGGCCAGGTGCAGTGGCTCATGCCTGTAATCCCAGCACTTTGGGAGGCCGAGGCGGGCAGATCACGAAGTCAGGAGATCGAGACCATCCTGGCTAACATGGTGAAACCCTGTGTCTGCTAAAAATACAAAAAAATTAGCCGGGCTTTGTGGTGGTGGGCACCTGTAGTCCCAGCTACTCGGGAGGCTGAAGCCAGAGAATGGCGTGAATCCAGAAGGCAGAGCTTGCAGTGAGCCGAGATTGCACCACTGCACTCCAGCCTCGGCGACAGAGTGAGACTCCGTCTCAGAAAAAAAAAAAAAAATATATCCATGAAATTGTCAAAGGACATGAGATATATTTTTGTAAGGTAAAAAAGCATAATAATGAAAAATGTGAGTTTTGTAGTTACTTTACTTAGGTTCAAATTCTGGCTTTTTGTTTAATTAACTGACTGCATGGTTTGCTTGCATTGTTTGGCCTTACTGAATCTCATTTCCCTCCTCTGTAAAATGATGTAGTAATAATACCATTATCATAGAATATTTGTAAAACTTAGAGAGAAAATGCAGATGAAGCAAATATTGCAGTATTTGGACCCAGGTGCTCAGTAAATATTAGCTAATGCTATAATTTAATAACAAATACTTTAAAATAAGACAAAATTTTTGTTTGAAATGAAAAGCAATGAAACTGCTGGTGTTGCTATAACATCATTCACTAACATCACTGTTTTGTAATGAAAGGTGCAAAGAATTAATCCAGGCATCCAAATTTATTACAAATATAACCTTAAAGCTATGTGAAAAACTTCAATATAAACATTTTTCAACACTATCAATCTCTTCCAATTTTGTGAAATGTTGACACTGGCACAAAGATTTTGATGGTTATGTGATTCTTTGCCATGACAAACAACGTTTTTGTCTGTTTATAATGCGCTTTAATTAGAAGTATAAAATCAGAGTTAAGAGGATTTTTGAAGAAATTAGTAGCTTCCTAAGCCCAACTGTATGAACAAGCTTCTAACGGAAACCAAGGACAGGATTATTTTCAGGCTTTTAGTCTTAATAAAAATGTGCAGAGAATTTCAATTCTAATTTATATAAGTAAGTCAGATAAATCAATTTATTTACCTGGATTTTGGCCTGTCACTTTCTATTTGAAAATGAAAAGAATTAATTTTCATATTCTATGCATATTTATTAATCAGTATTTTTTACACTTATTGTTACTACCTTGCCATTTATTATTACCAATTAAATAAGTCCAATCATTTTTTAAACTTTTTATTTTGAAATAATTTTATATGTGTAGAAGACTTAGAAAAATAGCATAGAGTGTTCTCATATACGCTTCAGCCAGTTTTTGTTAATGTTAACATTTTATGTTACCATGGTACATTTATCAAAATCAAGAAATTAATATAGATACAATACTATTAACTGAACTACAGACTTCATTTATAATTTCACTGGTTTTCATTCATGTCTTTTGTTTGTTCTAGGAGCCAATCCAAGATGGCGCCAGTTATATCTTCTTGGTTTCCTCCAGTCTGTGACAGTTTATCAGCTTTCCTTCTTTATTATGACCTTGACACTTTTGAAGAGTATTGACCAGGTATTTTGTATAATGTTCCTCAGTTTAGGTTGGTCTGATTTTTTTTTTTTTCATGACCAGACTGAGATTGATTATACATTTTGGGGAAGAATAACACAGCAGCGAAGTGCTCTCCTCATATCAAATCAGTAATACATTTGTTCAACAACTTCTTACTGATGATGTTGATCTTGATCACTTGGTTAAAAGTTAATATTTTTCCTGTCATATAATCTATTTCCTAGAATTAAGTAACTAGACTCAGCCCATATTCAAGGGGTTTGGGAATGATTAAGCTCCACCTTCTGGAAGGAGGAGTATAAAAAGTTTGCGAGTGTAGGCTAATATCACCATAATAATTAATAAATATTTCAGAGAAGTACCAATACAATAGTTAAACAGTACTTTTGGAGAGATATGTAAATATTCATTTTTCCTAAAAGTTTCTTCCACTAATCTTAGCATCTGTCAGAGGATTTTGCTTGCAGCAATTATTGTGTGTTCTAATGGTTCCTTCATTTCTCCACATTTATTATTTGAAATTGTTTTGTAAAGAATAGTTCTCCATTTCCCCAGTTGTTTGCTTATTTATTTATTTATGTAATTATTTATATATATCAGCATGGGCTCATGAATGATTATTTCAATCTTTGGAATATAATTTAATACTGTCATTATTTTGTTGCTCAAAGTGTTTCATCTTTGGCAATTGGGAACTCTTTTAGGTTGGCTCCTGTATCTTTTCTGGAATGACAGTTCCTCCAAGCTCATCTTGAATTTTCCCTGCCCTCATCCCTATCATTAACCATTTCTCCGAGGGTACCTGGTTCACTTCATTAAAGCATGGTATTTGGGAAAGACTATCTGGGCACAGAGCATGCTCACTGCTACGGGAGTGTCACTGGCTCTAAAGCCTCTAATCCTGTCTGATAGGCCGATTTAGTCAGGAAATATTTGTATGTAAAAAATCCAAAAAACTTTGCCTGTGCCTATATAGATATATCTATATTTGTTTGTCTATTTATTAAAATGTTTGAGTATATACTGGTATATCCAACTCAAATTCAGCACCACAGAGTTTATTCTAACCTTCTTTATTATTTATTGTAATTTTTTTTTTCTGAAAGTAGGAACTCTGACTCCCATTATCTACAATTCATGTAACTAATGAATCATTTATTTATTTATATGCATACCCCAGTATACATCTAAAATAGTTTCTGAATAACTAAACTATACTCTTGTGAGAATCAAATTTGCCATTGGGTACAGTGTTTGTGTCTAATTTTATTTTATTTTATTTTTTATCTTTATTACACTTTTATTCTCAAAGAATATTTCACCGGATATAGATTTCTGGCTTGATTGGTGTTGGTTGCGGTGGTTGTTTTTCTTTTTTTTTTATTATACTTTAAGTTTTAGGGTACATGTGCACAATGTGCAGGTTTGTTATATATGCATACATGTGCCATGTTGGTGTGCAGCACCCATTAACTTGTCATTTAACATCAGGTATATCTCCTAATGCTATCCCTCCCCCCTCCCCCCACTCCACAACAGGCCCCGGTGTGTGATGTTCCCCTTCCGGTGTCCATGTGTTCTCATTGTTCAATATCCCACCTATGAGTGAGAACATGTGGTGTTTGGTTTTTTGTCCTTGCGATAGTTTGCCGAGAATGATGGTTTCCAGCTTCATCCATGTCCCTACAAAGGACATGAACTCATCATAATTTATGGCTACATAGTATTCCATGGTGTATATGTGCCACATTTACTTAATCCACTCTATCATTGTTGGACATTTGGGTTGGTTCCAAGTCTTTGCTATTGTGAATAGTGCCACAATAAACATATGTGTGCATGTGTCTTTATTGCAGCATGATTTGTAATCCTTTGGGTATATACCCAGTAATGGGACGGCTGGGTCAAATGGTATTTCTAGTTCTAGATCCCTGAGGAATCGCCACACTGACTTCCACAATGGTTGAACTAGTTTACAGTCCCACCAACAGTGTAAAAGTGTTCCTATTTCTCCACATCCTCTCCAGCACCTGTTGTTTCCTGACTTTTTAATGATCGCCATTCTAACTGGTGTGAGATGGTATCTCATTGTGGTTTTGATTTGCATTTCTCTGATGGCCAGTGATGATGAGCATTTTTTCATGTGTCTTTTGGCTGCATAAATGTCTTCTTTTGAGAAGTGTCTGTTCATATCCTTCGCCCACTTTTTGATGGGGTTGTTGGTTTTTTTCTTGTAAATTTGTTTGAGTTCATTGTAGATTCTGAATATTAGCCCTTTGTCAGATGAGTAGATGGCAAAAATTTTCTCCCATTCTGTAGGTTGCCTGTTCACTCTGATGGTAGTTTCTTTTGCTGTGCAGAAGCTCTTTAGTTTAATTAGATCCCATTTGTCAATTTTGTCTTTTGTTGCCATTGCTTTTGGTGTTTTAGACGTGAAGTCCTCGCCCATGCCTATGTCCTGAATGGCATTGCCTACGTTTTCTTCTAGGGTTTTTATGGTTTTAGGTCTAACATTTAAGTCTTCAATCCATCTTGAATTAATTTTTGTGTAAGGTGTAAGGAAGGGATCCAGTTTCATCTTTCTACATATGGCTAGCTAGTTTTCCCAGCACCATTGATTAAATAGGGAATCCTTTCCCCATTTCTTGTTTTTGTCAGGTTTGTCAAAGATCAGATAGTTGTAGATATGCAACATTATTTCTGAGGGCTCTGTTCTGTTCCATTGGTCTATATCTCTGTTTTGGTACCAGTACCATGCTGTTTTGGTTACTGTAGCCTTGTAGTATAGTTTGAAGTCAGGTAGTGTGATGCCTCCAGCTTTGTTCTTTTGGCTTAGGATTGACTTGGCAATGCGGGCTCTTTTTTGGTTCCATATGAACTTTAAAGTAGTTTTTTCCAATTCTGTGAAGAAAGTCCTTGGTAGCTTGATGGGGATGGCATTGAATCTGTAAATTACCTTGGGCAGTATGGCCATTTTCACAATATTTATTCTTCCTACCCATGAGCATGGAATGTTCTTCCATTTGTTTGTATCCTCTTTTATTTTGTTGAGCAGTGGTTTGTAGTTCTCCTTGAAGAGTTCCTTCACACCCCTTGTAAGTTGGATTCCTAGGTATTTTATTCTCTTTGAAGCAATTGTGAATGGGAACTCACTCATGATTTGGCTCTCTGTTTGTCTGTTATTGGTGTATAAGAATGCTTGTGATTTTTGCACATTGGTTTTGTATCCTGAGACTTTGCTGAAGTTGCCTATCAGCTTAAGGAGATTTTGGGCTGACGTGATGGGGTTTTCTAGATATATAATCATGTCATCTGCAAACAGGGACAATTTGACTTCCTCTTTTCCTAATTGAATACCCTTTATTTCCTTCTCCTGCCTGATTGCCCTGGCCAGAACTTCCAACACTATGTTGAATAGGAGTGGTGAGAGAGGGCATCCCTGTCTTGTGCCAGTTTTCTAATAAAAAAAAAAAACTTTAGTCTTAAAATACCCAGTTAATACACTGTTTCCCAAAGTTACATAGATCAGATTATTTTCCCTCACCCTCTTCAGTGAGATTTTACACAATACATTTGTAATACAGTTAGATTCATTTTTTCATAGTCTGCTTTCAAAACTAGGAACAAATGGGTTTGGATCCCCAAAATCTAGTTAATTGTTAAAGTTGGCATATAGTGACGTTTACTCTATGTGGTAAACAGTTCTTTGGTTTTGACAGATGCATAAAGAAATGTATCCATCACCACAGTAACATGCAGAACAATTCTATCACCCTAAAACTTCCCTCATACAGTCTTTTTATAGTAGGAATCTTCCCGCAAGCCATGACAATCACTAATTTGTTTCGCGTTCCTATAGTTTTTGTGCCTTTTCCAAAATGTTACATAAATGGGATTGTATAATACATAAGGTTTGGTTATGGTTTCTTCTATTTGAAAGGTGTATTTAAAATTTATCCATGTTGGATAAATAAATTTATCCAATTTATTCATAGTTCATTCTGTTTTATTGCTGAGTAGTGAATTCCATTGCATGGATGTATCACAGGGTTTTTAGTTAGTCACCTATTAAAGGACATCTTGGTTATTTCCAGTTTGGGACAAGTATGAAAAAACTGCTACAAATATTTATGTAGAGCTTTTTGTGTCAATATAAATTTTCAATTCATTTGGGTAACTGTTTAGTAATGAAATTGTAAGTTGTATGATAACGGTTTGTTTACCTCTCTAAGAAACTGTCAAATGGTTTTCCAGTGTGGTCAAACCAGTTTGCATTCCTATCAGGAATGAATGAGAATTCTTGTTGCTCCGTATCTTTGTCAGCACTTAATATATTGGCCTTTAAATGGTTCTAAATTTCTTTTAAACTGTTAATAGTCTCAAAATGACACTGAAGCATAACTGGTATAATATTATTTGAAAATATTCTGTTGCATGATACTACATAATACATAGCAAGGTAAATTATTAGTATGTTTAAAGTTAAGGGAAAGGTAACTTTCATATTGTTGTGTATCATTTACAGTTTTGCCCAGTTTTTAAATTTTTTTGGAGTGCATTCCTCTCTTTTGAAGTCAATGAATGATTCATAAGAAAAAATATAAGATCCTATTTGCAATTTTTTTGCTTTTGTTGCAATTGCTTTCAGTGTTTTTGTCATGAAATCTTTGCCTGTGCCTATGTCCTGAATGGTATTGTCTAGATTTTCTTCTAGGGTTTTTGTAGTTTTGGGTTTTACCTTTAAGTCTTTAATCCATCTTGAGTTAATTTTTGTATATGATGTAAGGAAGGGGTCCAGTTTCAATTTTCTGCATATGGGTAGCCAGTTCTCCCAGCACCATTTATTAAATAGGGAATTGATTCCTCATTGCTTGTTTTTGTCAGGTTTGTGAAAGATCAGATGGTTCTAGGTGTGTGGTCTTACTTTTGAGTTCTCTATTCTGTTCCACTGATCTATGTGTCTGTTTTTGTACCAGTACCATGCTGTTTTGGTTACTGTAGACTTGTAGTATAGTTTGAAGGTGGGTAGTATGATGTCTCCAGCTTTGTTCCTTTTGCTTAGGATTGTCTTGGATATACTGGCCCTTTTTTTTGTTTCATATAAATTTTACAATAGTTTTTTCTAATTTTGTGAAGACTGTCAATGGTATTTTAATGGTAATAGCATTGAATTACTTTGGGCAGTGTGGCCATTTTCACAATATTTATTCTTCGTATCTATGAGCATGGAATATTTTTTCATTTGTTTGTGTCGTTTCTGATTTCCTTGAGCAGTAGTTTGTAGTTCTCCTTGAAGAGGTCCTTCACATCCCTTGTTAGCTGTATTCCTAGATATTTTATTCTTTTTGTAGCAATTGTGAGTGGGAGTTCATTCATGATTTGGCTCTCTGTGTGCCTGTTGGTGTACAGCAATGTTAGTGATTTTTGCACATTGATTTTTTTTTTTATGCTGAGATTTTGCTGAAGTTGCTTATCAGCTTAAGAAGGTTTTGGGCTTAGATGATGGGATTTTCTAGATATAGGATCAGGTCACCTGCAAACAAAGATAATTTGTCTTCCTGTCTTCCTACTTGAATACATTTTTTTCTTTCTCTTGCCTGATTGCCCTGGCCAGAACTTCCAATACTATGTTGAATAGGAGTGGTGAGAGAGGACATCATGGTCTTGGGCTTGTATTCAAGAGGAATGCTTACAGCTTTTGCCCATTCAGTATGATATTGAATATGGGTTTGTCATAAATAGCTCCTATTATTTTGAGGTATGTTCCTTCAATACATGGTTTATTGAGAGTTTTTAACATGAAGGGATGTTGAATTTTATTGATGGTCTTTTCTGGATCTATTGAGATTATCATGCAATGTTCGTCTTTAGTTCTGTTTATGTGACGAATTACATGTATTGACTTGCATATGTCGAACCAACCTTGCATTGTGGGGATGAACTGAACTTGATTGTGGTGGATAAGCTTTTTGATGTGCTTCTGGATTTGGTTTGCCAGTATTTTTCACATTCATTTTCATCAGGGATATTGGCCTGAAGGGTTTTTTTGCTGTTGTTGTATCAAAGTGAACAGAAAACCTACAGAAAGGGAGAAAATTTTTGCAATCTATCCATCTGACAAAGGTCTAATATCCAGTGTCTACAAGGAACTTAAACAAATTTACAAGAAAAAAGCAAACAACCACATTAAAAAGTGGGCAAAGGACATGAACAGACACTTCTCAAAAGAAGACATTCATGCAGCCAACAAACACATGAAGTAAAGCTCAACATCACTGATCATTAGAGAAATGCCAATCAAAACCACAATGAGATACAATCTCATACCAATCAGAATAGCAATTATTAAAAAGTAAAGAAACAACAGATGCTGGTGAGGTTGTGGAGAAACAGGAACACTTATACACTGTTGCTGGGAATGTAAATTAGTTCAACCATTGTGGAAGAGTGTGGCAATTCCTCAAAGATCTAGAAATATGGTTATAAGATAGAAATACCTTAATATACAGGTGATACAAGATAAAATATGGTTGTAAGATAGAAATACCATTTGACCCAGCAATCCCATTACAGGGTATAAATCATTCTATTATAAAGATACAGTACATGCATATGTATGTTCAATGCAGCACTATTCACAATAGCAAAGAGATGGAATCAACCCATATTGCCCATCAATGATAGACTGGATAAAGAAAATGTGGTACATATTCACCATAGAATACTATACAGCCATAAAAAGAAATGAGATTATGTCCTTTGTGGGGACATGGATGAAGCTGGAAGCCGTCATCCTCAGCAAAGTAATGCAGGAACAGAAAACCAAACACTACATGTTTTCACTTATAAGTGGGAGCTGAATGATGAGAACATATGGGACACATGGCAGGGAACAACACATACTGGGACCTGTTGGGGGCTGGTGGTGGAGGGAGAGAGACCATCAGGAAGAATAGATAATGGATGCTGGGCTTAATACCTAGGTGATGGGTTGATCCTTGCAGCAAATCACTATGGCACATGTTTACCTGTGTAGTGTAACAAAACTGCACATCCTGCACATGTACCCCGGAGCTTAAAATAAAATTGATGGAAAAAAAATAAATATGCATTTTAAATTTTGGAATTACATATGATAAAATGCTAAGATAATAACAGCTCCACATAAAAATTAAAATATAGAAAACTTTCACCAAATTTACAAACATTTTTGAAAAACAAGATTACTATTTGTTTTTGTGTAGGCATAAAGAAATCATTGGGATTTTAAAATATTGATTTATTGTATGACAATAAGTTTATACAGATTATGGCAAATATAAGAAAAGGCACTTAGTAAAAACACAATAGAAGTACTGAGAAAAAATTGAGTTAATCTCTGAACATGCCCCCTTTTATAACCTAAACCTAAACCTCAGAAACTCCTGGAACATTACAGAATATACAATCATACTTTCCATTAGCTATCAGAGTGATGATATCATCACACATCATGTAACCTCTGGAAAACTGTACCAGACACTCATTAGAGAATAAGAGTGAAAAAGACAAACAGCATTTTAGTTTATTTTAAAAATAGTCGTGTACACACTGACAGAGTGTTGATGACCCCTAATACTGTGAGAACTGCTCTATTAGGCTGTGAACAGACACTGACAAACTGGATTGAAAAAGAAGTATAGGGAAGCATAATGAAAAGTTCAGATACTTGAGAGTTTTAGTAATGGAACTTTACCAAAGTGAGGTATTTACTTGAGAGAGCATCTTAGTCTTTTAGTAAATAATTGAGTGGCAAGGTCAAAACCACCTTATATACATTTAGTAATTTTTTGCTGATATAGTACATGAACATCTTGATAAATATTTAATATTAAAATATGGTTATAAGATAGAATCTTGTAATCAATGACCCAGAAAGCCATTTAATCCATCATCTAAAAAAGAGCATATCAATAGTGAAAGGGCACTACTAATTATAATGCTGAGTCAATCAGTGTAACACAGGTTTGTCCCAGGGGATAAAAGTTCACCTTATCTTGCAAATACATATTCTGAGAGCTTAGTAGATTTCTAAATTTGTGAATACTTCTGTGGCTTGTGCATTTCTCACATAAGTCAGTAAAGTTTAGATTCCTGAGAGTTACTAAAGGTTTGAATGATAAATAGCAACAGTTGATGAGATATGAATGCTGAAATTTTGGCTAGTTCATTCAGTAACTAAGTAACTCATTTCTGTACATCATCTTCAACATAATTAAATCTATTTTATACACAATGAAGTTGAAAAAGCATCATCTAGTCCTAAATTATGTATGGTTAGTATGAGTATGTTCTCCTGACTCTATATTGGTTTCACACCAACGATCACTGACATGAAAAACAGCCACACACCCTTTATAAAAACAAAAGGCTAATTGAGAATGAATCTTTAGCTCATCACTTGTTATTCATGTTAGTTTCTTGCTTGTATATACATGTGTTGTATTCAACACAAATATTATGGATAGCGTTGTACTATGAACAAATTTTAAGGCTATATCTGTGTAAGAATGTATTTGGTGACAGAGATGGCCAAGTTAAAAAAGAAAACTTGATAGTAAAAAAAAAACCTTGATACTTTTTATCTCTTTTTTTTTTACTAGTGGCTAAGAGGGCAGGAATCCTCATCATACACACAAAAGGCTGGTAAATTAAGAAACACAAAGCAATAGTCTCAAACCTGCCACTGCCTTGTTATGGAACTTCTGAGTTATCTCATTCACCTTTCCTTCAGGTGACAAAGAATGGATTATGGGAATATTGAACTACTCCACAAAATGTATTGAAAGGAATAATCAATATAAATTATTACAAAGTAGTTTCTCTTTTATACCCTCCCTGGGTCTCCATTATCCAATTTCCAGGTTGTCTGGCATCTTCCCTTTGTCTACTTTGTCATGCTGCTTATCTTTTTAGGAATTTCTCACTGAAATCACATTTTAAATGGAGAAAGAGAGAATTGATTACTCTCTTATTGCTTTTATTCTTCAGTCCTCTTAATACCCAACATTTATTTAAAAATATTTAACTGTTTAAAAAAGACAATAGCCCTTTTTTCTTATCTTCCTGAAATACTGCATTTTCTAGCAATGCTTCTCCAAAGCTCCACTCACAAACCTGCAACAACCTTCCATAACACAAGTTTACCTACATAACAAATCCGCACATGTACCCCAAACTTAAAATAAAAATCATAAAAAAGGCAAAACAAAACAAAACGAAAACAAAAACGCACTTTGTTTAATTAAGCTTTATATCAGGGAGCGGTGAGCTCAAAAGGCACGTTAAATCATGACCTGTCATATCTGAATTATTTTGAGTGTCACATTTAAAGCCTTTAAAAAAAGGCTCTAGCTTTTTCTGTGTGTGATTGTAAAAAAGTAATCATCTGTGATAGATGACTATTTGCATCAATATGTGGCCCTTAAATCTTTCCTGTAAAGTTCCATTAAGTTAGCTTAATCTCTACAGCTTGATTGAATCTTTGGAGCTTCAGTCTTCTTATGTAGTGTTATTCCATTCATTTTTGTTATTGCTTTTCCTCTAACCTTCTAAAGGTGTGATCTTTGGGAGACATTATCTTTACAATGAGGAAAGGTACCTCGATGGTTAGCATGTGAACTCTGGATCCAGACTGCCTATATTCAAATTAAACCTTGTCAGGTTCTAACCTGAGCTGGGGTCTGAGAGGAATTGGGGGATGGGTGGCAGGTAGCCGAAAGAACTCTTGAGGGATTGTAGAAAGTTGGGACATGGCTTTATTCTCTCTCTCCTACAGAGTCAGCAGTGCAGTTATATTATTCACAGGCAATAGTAGCTCAAAGCCAGGTAAGAGCTCAAACAGGTTACATTAAATGGTTACATAATGCACAGGGTTGTGCACCTGTGCTCCAAACCTGCTGTGTCATATTGTAACAGATGTCTTCCTCAGCCCACTCCTGACTGAAGCACAGCCATTTTCTTACACTCCACCCCCTACGCTGAGGGAGTTCTCGTAGTGGGGAAACATGCCCGCAGGGCAGAACCCTGGACCCAGAGGCCACAGCAGCAATACAGGAAGCAACACCCATGACTAATATTCCCGCTATGCTGCCCATTATTATTAGGATCCAGCATGGGCCAGAGCCCAGAGACCCACCATATCTGTAGGGATTCATGAGTAAGGCTCTCAACTGCTTTGATTTCCTTGAAAAGCTGCTGTTATGTTTTGTTGATTGTCAGGGATGAAGGTACAACATGTGGTCCCAAAAGAGCAAAGGTGCCACCTTGGGCAGCAGTTAATATGTCTAGGGCCATACGGGTCTGCAGTACCACCTTCCTGGTTTGATCAACCTCATCTGTTAATAGAACGAAGGCAACTCAGGTGTTATTCAAGGCTTGAGCATTGTGCTCTGCAAGGGCCGTAACTTACATTTCTACAGTTATGACACCTGCTCCAGGGATGGTTAATGCTAACGGGTAGAGCCACCAGGGGGCTTGCTGGATTTGCAAAAACCAGGAACATTGTCCCTTCCAGTTATGTGAGTGTCTAGGCAATGTGGGGATTACAGTGGCAGGCACATAAGGGCACTAGGTAATGCATGGGGTTGTGTTCCTGGGCTCCAAACCTGCTGTGTCATACTGTACTGGATGTCTACCTTGGCCTACTCCTGACTGAAGAACAGCCATTTTCCTTATAGACCTCTTTCACAGGGAAATTATGAGTATTAAATAAGTTAATTCATGTAAAATGCTTAAAATTATCACTGATATGAAATAAAGATTTAATACTGTTAGTAGTGGCAGAGATCTAAGTTACCCCAAGTTACCAGTAGGAAATCTGTATACGTCTGCAAGCAACGTTAGCCCTTGTCTAATCAAAAGAAAGAATTTGACTGAGGGACATGAAGCAGAAAACAAGACTGAGGCAAGTTTCAGAGCATGAGTGGAAGTTTATTTAAAAAGGCCTTAGAACAGGAAAGAAAGGAAGGTGCAGTTGGAAGAGACCCAAGCGGGCACATGAAGGTTTAAGAGAGAAGGTCAAATGTCCCGTTCAACCATGATTCTTGGCCTTTTATAGGTTCACCTCTTTCCCAAGATTCTTCCCGTATGTGCAGAGCCCTCTCTACACTTGGGAAGTGAGCATGCGCAGTGTGTTTAGGAAGAGTACATATGCCCACCTGAAGCTTTCTTCCTTTTTTCCAGTTGTGGGTACGTGGAAGATAATATTTTGCCGTTTTTATCTCTTAATGTGCATGCCCAGTAAGTTTCTTCTTTCTGGGGTCTGCCTTTAATAACACTTTAATGTTAACAGGTGTGGACCATCAGAAGATTGCCTCTCCCCGGTTGCTGAATTATCATTTTCTGAGAGGCAGTGTGACAATTTTTAAAACATCACTTGACATTTCTAGTGGGTGGAGGGAGAGCCCTCTCCTGCCCTACTCATGCCTATCTATCTACCTATAACAATAAAATGTATTGAGGGCCTACCATAGTTTAGGGTCTGATAGACACTAGGTGTATAGCTATAAAGATACTATATGCTTAAGAACTGAGTTTAGAAGGAGAGGTACACATTGAAACAAATATAGCTGTCCCTTGGTATCCATGGGCAATTGGTTTCAGCACCCCTCATTGATACCAAAATCTGTGATGTTCAAGTGCTTTATATAAAATGGCACAGTACTTGCATATAACCTATATACATCTTTCCATATACTTAAATCATCTTTAATTACTTATAATGCCCAATGTAATGTAAATACTATGTAAATAGTTGTTATACTGTATTGTTTAGGGAACAGTGACAAGAAAAAGTCTACATGTTCAATACAGACTCAAACATTAATTTTTTCCCCAAATATTTTCATTTTACTGTGGGTTGAATCCATGTATGTGGAACCCACAGATAAGGAGGGCTGACTGTAAGTGAAATAGAACATAATATGCATTGTAATAATATTACACAGGTTATAGAGGTGGCATAAATCTGGAGGTTCTGCAAAGTCTTCCCAGAGGTGAAGTATTCAGGCTGATCTGGAACTCTGGCTGGATAATGGAGAAGAGCAATCTGGGCACTGTTACCACTGGGCAGGTGAGTTCTGTAATGCTGTTCCTGGAGTCATTTCTCCAGGCCTACCCAGGCACTAGTTCTCAAGGTGTTTCAATAATTTGGAAAACCCAATTTATTAGATTAGTTTTTGCTTAAATTATCTAGAGTAGTTTTATATCTTTGCAATGAAACCCTCTATTATCTTTCTTTCCCACAAGACTTACAAAAATCAGAACTCTTGCTTGACAACTGTTTGCTTCTAATCTTAGAAAACTGTCCACTCCTAATATACATGTAAGATAGATACCATGCTTATATTTCTTAAATGCCACCTATTTTTCTGGGTCATATTTTTAAAAATGTATTTTAAATATTCACTACTATCTATTTGTACATTTCAAGTAATTCAACCTTACGAACTCCAACTTGCTTAAATGCAAAATATACACATTAATATCTATGATATATAGTTACTGTAAATAAACAAAATACTTTTTATAAAAATGTTTTGAAAACTGTAATATACTACGTAAAGTTAGACATTAAAAGTTACTCTACGATCAAATCATAGGGATTTGTTTTACAATAAATGAAGCCCATAAGTGAGTGTTCTGAGGTCAGATAATTAGCATTTAGAAACAGATGCAAATGCAAGTAATTAACCTGTGGTAGGGCTAATAAATGTCTAGTGACCTAAATAGGGATTAAATTTACATCTCTATTATAGTTTCATTTTTCTCTGTATGCTAATTTGAGAATGCATATTAAGAAAAGCATCATGGTGCAGTGTTTTTTTTAATGATGTGAACTTAGGTTAAATGCCATCTTAACTCTGCCAAGTGATGAGGAAATTATACAGCCATTTAAAGTCATTAAAATATTTTGCATTTGTTTTTTGGTCACTTTTAACATTTTATTTTGAGTTGCTAAAGTAATTGCCTTGAATTAGGATGACTTTTTTGCTTTTGTTTCTGATATGTCATTTGGCTATTTTGTGATGTGAATTTTAGAAACATTTTTATGGCCTGAGTGATATCTTAAACCTATTTGGGTAGTTCCTTTAAGGTCCTAATTGTTTTTGGCATTTTGTGATGGAGTAATCAGGACTGTATTTAAGTCCCTTGCTATTGAATATTGCAAATAATTTTAGGGCTGTAAGTACCTTAAAGAACTTTCTTAGTAAATCTAATAAGCAGTAAATACAACTAATAATTGAATTCAGTCTTAGATTCAGAAACATCAGTGAGATCAATATCTTTTTATTTCATTTCCAAAATTTTTATTTTTTCTCTTCCTTTCTCTAATCTAGGTAAAGACATATGCATCATTATTATCTGTGTTCATTGTAATAGAAAATTACATGCACCAAGAATCAACTTTTGATGAAACTACTATTGTTTCAGCTCCCTGTCAAAACTCTCGTGTTTAATCCCAAACTAACTCAAAATACTTAACTGGTTAAATGATGAGATCTATTGAGGAAAAGAGTCAAACTACATAAAATATTTGAAGAGATTTGTTTTGAGCCAAATATGAAAGACCATGGCCTGTGACACAGCCTTCAGGAGACCCTCAGAACATGTACCCAAGGTAGTCAGAGCACAGTTTGGTTTTATACATTTTAGGGAGACATGAGACATCAATCAAGTACATTTAAGATATACCTTGGTTCTGTCAAAAAAGGTGAAACAATTTGAAGTATTGCAGGGTGGGAGTTGTGCCGCAAATTTAAGGAGACAACTTCAGGCTAAACCTGATTTAACGTGACAAAGACCAGATATTTCCTTTTAATAGAAACAATTTCCTTAAAACATCAATAAAACAGAGATAAATAATCACCATTTTATCTGCTAGTAAATGTTAGCTGCACAAAAATACACTTCCAAATAGCTCTAAAAGTAGCTTAAGGTAACAATTTATTTAGTTTTTATTGCTGCTGAGCAGTTCTATTCTAGGCTGGTCTTGGCTGGTCTCAGTTAGGCTTACTCATGCATCTGTGATCAGCTTGTGTGTTGTGTGTTGGCTAGGGCTGGCTGGTCATGGATGGCCTCAGTCCCGTGTCTGGTTATTGCCTGAGATGAAAGAGGAGCAATTGGGCACACATGTCTCCACGTGAGTTCTAAATGCAGAAATATGGCATACACCATTCTTCTTCTAAGCATTAGAAACAAACCAAGTTCTTGGCAAGCCTCTGCTTGTGTTGTGCTTATTAATGTTACATTGGGTGAAGCAAGTCACATGAATAATCAAGATTCAAAGGCTGGATAAATGGACTCTCTCCTTTGATGGGAAGGGAAGAATTGATAGTCATGTTACAATCTATCTTAACATTATTCAAAGCTCTTTTTGAAAAATATAATTGCTCTTCAAGTTTCTATCAAGTGGCATGCCCAAACTCCATGATCAAAGTATCAGTAATCAAGTAGATGCTGTTAGTGGTAGGAAGTGTTTTCCCATGAGGTTAAGTTAGGAGACTCGTAGAGAGGCTGCTGTTAAAATAAGCACATTAACACACACATCCTGAGTCATAAAACTTCTTTGCAGAATTTTGGTCATAAGCTGAGTTTTTGAAAGTTAGTGTAAGCTAGCCCACCCAACCCACTGAAAAAGAAATCATGAATTTGCCTCTTGCATTGCATTTTCTTCTAGGAGAGAGGTATGCCTAAATCACATGTTATAGTGGAATATAGAGCTCTTTCTCTAATATATAATATAATTAAATTATAGAGCTCTTTCTCATATATATTTATTCAGTCTTTCTGTAACAATTCTTGAGATATTACATTACAGGTTTAAGTTGAAAATTAATACCATTCCAAATTGTTCTAGTGCATGTTTGAACAAAGTTGTGATAAAAGCTTCAACAGTTGGTCGTTTTCTCTGCTTGCTTTCTTCCAACTGCCTCTGTTACTACCACAAAGGCAAGTTTTTTGTACATATGTTATCTGTGATCTGGTACTAGTCACAGTTGTAAAATGAATCATTTTTCCCTCTCAAACTTGGCAATATCTTTTTAAAAAATAAATAAAATGACTTTTTGGGCTGGGCATGGTGGCTTATGCCTGTAATCCCAGCACACTGGGAGGCCGAGGTAGGCGGATTGCCTGAGGTCAAGAGTTCGTGACCAGCCTGGCTAACATGGTGAAATCCCGTTTCTACTAAAAATACAAAAAATAGCTGGGCGTGGTGGTGCATGCCTGTAGTCCCAGCTACTCGGGAGGCTGAGGCAGGAGAATCACTTGAACCTAAGAGGTGGAGGTTGAAGTGAGCCGAGATCACACCACTGCCCTCCACTCCAGCCTGGGTTACAGAGCAAGACTCTGTCTCCAAAAAGAAAAAAAAAAAAAAAAAAAAAAAAGGACTTTTTGCTGTATGACGAAGTTGTTGCCCATGTCAATATTTCTCTGTAGTTAAAAACTTTTTTAGTTGCCCAGAATTAAAAAAATCCCATTTCTTGGGATGATAATCATCTGTTCACCATTCATCTATTAATTAATTAATCAATAATAAGCTCTGATTATTTCCTCTAAGCTAAGTGCATTGAAGGATAGCAAAATGAAATAGAACATTCACTGGACCCAAGCTGCTTATAATCCTGTTGTACATAAAAGGCGTAAATATAAAAGGTAAGTGAAAAACCAAAAATAGACAATATATAGCAGGCGACTGTGCTTTACCCATCACCTTCTTTGTTTTACTCTGTCTCTCTCCAGAATGACATGGCGGCCATGCCCTCTTCATAATCTCTTGTTGTGATCTATCACTGGGACAGAAGGAAGGTAATCAATACTTTCTTTATAAATAACATATCATTGAATTCTCACAACACCTTTGTGAGGTAGATGTGTATTACAACATTTACCTCACAAGTAAGGAAAAATAAACCTGGAGTAATTAAGTAAACTTCTGTAGAATACATGAATTTAGATACAGATCTTTTAGGATCTCAAGCCTACAACTTATACAGATTATCAAGTCTTCCTAAAATTTTCCATCAAAATACTCCAGAGGACAATACCTTACTTTTTTTTGAGAGATTATGGAAGTATAGCCCAAAGCAGTCAACCATGAGCCCTTTTTTATTCTAAATTTACATCTGAGTTTTGTTGTCAGCATTACTGCTTCCCCTGTTCACAGGGAATTTCTGCACTTGTTAGTGAGAAATGTCCGTTCAGAAAGAAAACTAACTTAGCCGGAGACCCTTCCAATAGTGTATTGCATACTTAAAAATTGCTAAGAGTAGATTTTATATCTACTCACCACAAATAAATGATAAGAATGTGAGGCATTTCATATGTTAATTAGCTCACTATAGCTATTAAAGTATACATATTTCAAAATATCATGTACACCATTACGATATACCAACATTCCTTGACTTACGATGGCTTGACCTATATTTTTCCACTTTACGATGATGTGAAAGCAATAAACATTAAGTAGAAACCATATTTTGATTTTTGAATAAAAATCCTTTCTAATAACTTTATTAGAAAGTAGGCTATGTATTAGATGATTTTGCCTAACTGTAGACTAATGTAAGTGTCCCACGAATGTTTAACCTAGGCTAGGTTAAGCTATGATGTTTGGTAAGCTAGGTTTACTAAGTGCATTTTTGACTTACATTATTTTCAACTTACAGTAGGTTTCTTGGGATGTATCCCCATTATAAATCAGGAAGCATATGTGTATACAGTTTTTATTTGTCGATTAAAAAAACACAAATAATTTTTTAAAAAACACATAAAACACGAATGAAAAACCCCAAAAACCTTGTACTTCAAGTCAGGAAGGTCAGACTCTGATTCTGTTTTCATCATAAATACCTGTATGACAGTGAAAACAACAAGAAAAACAACAGCAAAAAAGAAATACCATGCATGACCACAATAGCACAAAAGCAGGAGTGGGGTAAATGTCCATTTGTGTGTGTGTGTGTGTGTGTGTATTTTCACTCGAGTCCATGTGAAGAGACCAGCAAACAGGATTTGTGTGAGCAACATGGCTGTCTATTTCACCTGGGTGCAGGTGGGCTGAGTCGGAAAAGAGAGTCAGCAAAGGGAGATAGGGGTGGGGCCGTTTTATAGGATTTGGGAAGGTAATGGAAAATTACAGTCAAAGGGGGTTTTTCTCTGGTGGGCAGGGCCAGGAGAAGGAAATTCGCAGGGTTAATCACTCAGCTAAGGTGGGGCAGGAACAAATCACAATGGTGGAATGTCATCTGTTAAGGCGGGGCAGGGCGTTTTCACTTCTTTTGTGATTCTTCAGTTACTTCAGGCCATCTGGGCGTATACGTGCAAGTCACAGGGGATGCGATGGCTTGGCTTGGGCTCAGAGGCCTGACATTCCTGCCTCCTTATATTAATAAGAAAAATAAAACAAAATAGTGTTGAAGTGTTGGGGCGGCGAAAACTTTTGGGGGTGGTATGGAGAGAGAATGGGCAATGTTTCTCAGGGCTGCTTCAAGCAGCATTAGGGGCGCTGTGGGAACCTAGAGTGGGAGAGATTAAGCTGAAGGAAGATTTTGTGGTAAGGGGTGATATTGTGGGGTTGTTAGAAGAAAGATTTGTCATATAGAATGATTAGTGATGGCCTGGATACGGTTTTGTATGAATTGAAAAACTAAATGGAATAAGAGAAGGAGAAAAACAGGTATAAAAGGTCTAAGAATTGGGAGGACCTAGGATATCTGATTAGAGAGTGCCTAAGGAGGTTCAGCATAGCCTTGCCAGCAAAGATTATTTATTTACTTCAAGAGTTTAGAGTGGCAGTTTGGGGATAGCACCAGAAGATATCAGCTGTGATGGCTTGGAGAAACAGTGTAAACCGGCAGTGTAAACAAGAGCAGGGCATGTATGAGTAGTTGAGAACGGTGAATAGGAGTATGACTAGACAGAAGATAGTAGGGATGACAAGTTTTTTTGGGGCACAGTCTAAGTTGGTCTGGTGTCGAATGAGACTGGGGCCTAATAAAAAGGAGCGTCTATACAGGAGCTTAAATGGGCTGTATCCTGTAACATTCTGAGGACAGGCCTGAATTCTGAGAAGCGAAAGTGGTAAAAGTATTGTCCAGTCCTTTCTAAGTTGGTGGCTGAGCTTGGTGAGGTGTGTTTTTAAAAGACCTTTAGTCCGTTCTGCTTTTCTTGAAGACGGAGGACCGTAAAGGATATAAAGGTCTCACTGAATACTAAGGGCCTGAAAAACTGCTTGGCTGATTTGACTAATAAAGGCTGGTCTGTTATCAGACTATATAGAGGTGGGAAGGCTAAACTGAGGAATTATGTCTGACAGAAGGGAAGAAATGACTGCGGTGGCCTTCTCAGACCCTGTAGGAAAAGCCTTTACTTATTCAGTGAAAGTGTCTATTTAGCCTGAGAGGTATTTTAGTTTCCTGACTCGGGCATGTTGAGTAAAGCTAATTTGCCAGTCCTGGGTGGGGGCAAATCCTCAAGCTTGATGTGTAGGGAAGGGAGGGGGCCTGAATATTCCCTGAGGAGTAGTAGAATAGCAGATGAAACACTGAGAAGTTATTTCCTTGAGGATAGATTTCCAGGATGGAAAGGAAATGAGAGGTTCTGAGAGGCAGGCTAGTGGCTTGTACTACAGCATAGCCTGCCTTTGCTTGTGTGTGGCGATTAGGCCTGGTGGAACTGCCATCAATAAATCAAGCATGGGCCGGGCGCGGTGGCTCACGCCTGTAATCCCAGCACTTTGGGAGGCCGAGGCGGGCGGATCACGGGGTCAGGAGATCGAGACCATCCTGGCTAACACGGTGAAACCCCATCTCTACTAAAAATACAAAAAATTAGCCGGGCGTGGTAGCGGGCGCCTGTAGTCCCAGCTACTCGGGAGGCTGAGGCAGGAGAATGGCGTGAACCCGGGAGGCGGAGCTTGCAGTGAGCCGAGATCGCGCCACTGCACTCCAGCCTGGGCGACAGAGCGAGACTCCGTCTCAAAATAAATCAAGCATGATCAGGGTGAGGAACAGGAAAGAAGGAAATATGGGGAAATGGTGAATATCAGGTGGATCAGAGAGATACAATCATGGGGGTCAGGTGTGGTATCAGGAATAATGTGAGAGGCCTTATTGAAGTCCGGGCCAGGAACAGTGGTAATTGTGGGACTTAAAGAGTGAGTACAGCTGAAGGAACCAGGGAGCAGAAAGTATATGCGTCAGGTATGAGGAAGAAAATAGATTTTGGAAGTTACGAGAAATGTAGAGAGTGAGTTGAGCATAGTTTGTGATTTTTAGGGCCTCTAACAGTATTAAAGCAGCGCAGCCGCTGCACGCAGACATGAGGGCTAGGCTAAAACAGTAAGGTCAAGTTGTTTGGACAGAAAGGCTACAGGGTGCGGTCCTGGCTCTTGTGTAAGAATTCTGACTGCACTAACTATGCCTAGGAAGGAAAGGAGTTGTTGTTTTGTAAAAGGTGCTGGGGTTTGAGAGATCAGTCGGACACGATTGGCAGGGAGAGCACGTGTGTTTTTATGAGAATTATGCCAAGATAGGTAACAGATGAGGAAGAAATTTGGGCTTGATTGAAGTAATGGGGGCTGTCTGTGAAGCTTTGCGGCAGTACAGCCTAGGTAATTTGCTGAGCTTGCTGGGTGTCAGGGTCAGTCCAAGTGAAAGCGAAGAGAGGCTGGGATTAAGGGTGCAAAGGAATAGTTAAGAAAGCATGTTTGAGATCTAGAACAGAATAATGGGTTGTAGAGGCAGGGATTGAGGATAGGAGAGTATATGGGTTTGGCACCATGGGGTGGATAGGCAAAACAATTTGGTTGATAAGGCATAGATCCTGAACTAACTTGTAAGGCTTGTCTGGTTTTAGGACAGGTAAAATGGGGGAATTGTAAGGAGAGTTTATAGGCTTTAAAAGGCCATGCTGTAGCAGGCCAGTGATAACAGGCTTTAATCTTTTTAAAGCGTGCTGCGGGATGGGATATTGGCATTGAGTGGGGTAAGGGTGATTAGGTTTTAATGAGATGGTAAGGGGTACATGATCGGTCACCAAGGAGGGAGTAGAGGTATCTTATACTTGTGGGTTAAGTTGGGGAGATACAAGAGGAGGACGCAGAGGAGGCTTTGGATTGGGAAGAAGGGAGGCAATGAGATGTAGCTGTAGTCCAGGAATAGTCAGGGAAGCAGATAATTTAGTTAGTGTCTCAGCCTAATAAGGGAACTGGGCAGGTGGGGATAACTAAAAAGGAATGCTTAAAAGAGTATTGTCTAAGTTGGCACCAGAGTTGGGGAGTTTTAAGAGGTTTAGAAGCCTGGCTGTCAATACCCACAACAGTTATGGAGGCAAGGCAAACAGGCCCTTGAAAAGAAGGTAATGTGGAGTGGGTAGCCTCCATATTGATTAAGAAGGGGACGGGCTTACCTTCCACTGTGAGAGTTACCTGAAGCTCGGTGTCCGTGATGGTCTAGGGGGCTTCCGAGGCGATCGGGCAGTGTCAGTCTTCAGCCGCTAAGCTGATAAGATCTGGGAAGGAGTCAGTCAGCCTTGGGCCAGATTTCCAGGGGCTCTGGGAGTGGCTGCCAGGTGAGTTGAACAGTCCGATTTTCAGTGGGGTCCCACACAGATGGGACGTGGCTTAGGAGGAATCCTGGGCTGCCGGCAGTCCTTGGCCTGGTGGTCAGATTTCTGGCACTTGTAGCAAGCTCCTGGGGGAGGAGGTTCTGGAGGAATGCCTGACTGCTGCGGTTCAGGGGTTTGGAAGTTCTTGTGTGCTGGAGATGTGGCTGGGGTTTGTCTCACAGTGGAGGCAAGGAATTGCAACTTTTTTTTATTATTGTACACCTTGAAGGTGAGGTTAATTAAGTCCTGTTGTGGGGTTTGAGGGCCAGATTCCAATTTTTGGGGTTTTATTTAATGTCAAGAGCAGATTGGGTAATAAAATGTATATTGAGAATAAGATGGCCTTTTGACCTTTTAGGGTCTAGGGCTGTGAAGCGTCTCAGGGTTGCTGCCGAATGAGCCATGAACTGGTCTGGGTTTTTATATTTGATGAAAAAGAGCCTAAACGCTTCTGATTTGGCATAAAGAAAAAGGAGTATTAACCTTGACTATGCCTTTGGCTCCAGCCACTTTTTTAAGAGTAAATTGCTGGGCAGGTGGGGGAAGGCTAGTCACAGAATGAAACTGTAAGCCGGACCAGGTGTGAGGAGGGGAGACGATAAAAAGATTGCAGGGTGGAGGAGCGGAGGCTGAGGAAGAATTGGGATGTAGCTTGGCCTGGCAAGGAGGGGAGAGGTCAGATGGGTCTGTAGAAAAGGAAGATTAGAAAGACTCAGTGATGCTTGGGGTTGGGACTGAGGGGACAGGCGGGAGGGAAAGAAGGACGATTTGGGACAAGTTGCACTGGGCACAGAGACTAAGAAGATACTGTTGTGTGAAAGAATGCCTGGACATCAGGCACCTCAGACCATTTGCCCATTTTACGATAAGAATTATTTAGATCTTGTAGGATGGAGAAATTGGAAGTGCCATTTTCTGGCTATTTGGAACTACTGTTGAGTTTGTATTGGGGTCAAGCGGCATTGCAGAAGAAAATAAGGCGCTTAGATTTTAGGTCAGGTGAGAGTTGAAGAGGTTTTAAATTCTTAAGAATATAGGCTAAGGGAGAAGAAGGAGGAATGGAAGGTGGAAGGTTGCCCATAGTGAAGGAGGCAAACCCAGAGAAAAGAGAGCATAGAGACATGGAGGGAAGGGGTTCGGGGGTTCTTACCCTCCAGAAAAGTGGGAAGAGGGGTCGGGGCACAGAAATAAGGGATTGGGGCACAGAGATAAGAGGTTGGGGTGTGGAAATAAGGGATTGGGGCACAGAGATAAGAGGTCAGGGTGTGGAAATAAGGGATTAGGGGTTCTTGCCTCCTAGAAAAGCAGGACTTGCCGCTAAGGGTGAAGGAGAAGGGGTTGAGGGGTACTTGCCCCTCCCCCAGAAAAGCAGAGAAGGGGTAGAGACATGGAGAGAAGGGGTTGGGGTACTTGCCCCTTCCCCAGAAAAGCGGGACTTGCCGCTAAGGGTGAAGGACCAAGGCAGGCGTCCCTGCGTGGTCTGACACCTTTGAAACGTGGGTGAATAATCAGAGAGGCGTCCCTGCAGTGATTAAACACCAAGGGAAGGCTGCCTTCCCAGTCCGTGACCAGCACTGGAGTTTTGGGTCCATGGATAAAACATGTCTCCTTTGTCTCTACCAGAAAATGAAAGGAATTGAAATTAAGAGAAGGGAGAGATTGAAGTGTGGCACCAAGATTGAAAGGAGAAAGAGGTTGAGGGACAGTGAGGGAAGCTGGAGAAAAGAGTAAAAAGAGGCCGCTTACCGGATTTGAAATTGGTGAGATGTTTCTTGGGCTGGTTGGTCTGAGGACCTGAGGTTGTAGGTGGATCTTTCTCACGGAGCAAAGTGCAGGAGGACAGGGGATTGATCTCCCAAGGGAGGTCCCCCGATCCTAGTCATGGCACCAAATTTCACTCGAGTCTGTGTGAAGAGACCAGCAAACAGGATTTGTGTGAGCAACATGGCTGTCTATTTCACCTGGGTGCAGGTGGGCTGAGTCTGAAAAGAGAGTCAGCAAAGGGAGATAGGGGTGGGGCCATTTTATAGGATTTGGGAAGGTAATGGAAAATTACAGTCAAAGGGGGTTGTTCTCTGGTGGGCAGGGGCGGGGGTCACAAGGTGCTCAGTGGGGGAGCTTCTGAGCCAGGAGAAGGAAATTCACAGGGTTAATCACTCAGCTAAGGTGGGGCAGGAACAAATCACAATGGTGGAATGTCATCTGTTAAGGCGGGGCAGGGCGTTTTCACTTCTTTTGTGATTCTTCAGTTACTTCAGGCCATCTGGGCGTATACGTGCAAGTCACAGGGGATGCGATGGCTTGGCTTGGGTTCAGAGGCCTGACATGTATGTGTATGTGTGTGTATGTGTGCTTTAAAATATAAGGCTTTATTAAGGGTTTAAACTGTCAATTTGAGACAGGATTGAAATTTTACCATGAAGGTCTTAGGGTGGCTTGTGCAAGCCCACAGAGCAAATAAAAACCACATACATCATATAAAACACCTGAATGGGGCACCAGAAAAGTCACAGTTCGGAGTGTTAGTGATTTGTAACTCCTGGGTGCAGAGTAGTGTACCTAAGGGCCCCAATCCCTGTCCTTTGCAGGTGTTCAAGTCAGGGAGTTCAGGTTCCTTGCAATCAGATTTTTGCCTCAGTGGTTGTATCTGCTTCAGCAGTCATCTGTGATTGTCAAGTTGAAATTTTGCTCTTCCTCAGCCATCAGAAGTGCCTGGTTTCATCACCAAATTCAGCTTTGGGGTAAATGAAATTAAGATAAGATCTCTGTGTTCTCTAGAAATACTACATTAATAAGTCAAGGATGAATATTGTAATTTTTAGGCTAACTATTAAAAGAACTGATGATAACCATATATATTACAAGCTAATGGACAATTAACTTAGTGGGTGAAATGTAATTGCAAGGGTCCTGTACAGTATGTTCAATGATGATTATAACCCTCTCTTCTGGAATGGGAGCAAAACAATAATTCACTATCATTATAGTTGACTCTTGAACAATGTGGAGGTTGGGGTACCAACCCCTTGCACAGTTAAAAATTGATATATGACTTTTGGCTCCCCAAAAACATAATCGCTAATAGCCTACTGTTGACTAGAGCTTTATTGGTAACATAAACAAGCAATTAACACATATTTTGTATATTGTACGTACTGTAGATCTATTGAGCATTTGCTAGAATTCTTAGTAAACAATAGTAAAAAAAAATGTTTATTCTAAAAGGTTTTTTAGGTGGAGCTTTTAGGATTTTCTGTATATAAGATTATGTCATCTGCAAACAGGGCAATTTAAATTCTTCCTTTCCAATTTGGTCACCTTTTGTTTCTTTTTCTTGTCTAATTGCTCTAGGCAGGTCCTTCAGCATTGTGCTGAATAGAAATGGTGAGAGTGGGAACCCTTGTTTTGTTCTTGATCTTAGAGGAAAAGCTTTCAGCTTTTCTTCATTGAGTATGATATTAGCCGAGGGCTTGTCAAAAATGGCATTTATTATTTTGTGGCCCATTCCTTCTGTACCTAATTTATTGAGAGTTTTTTTAAATCATAAAATAATGTTGAAGTTTGTCAAATAATTTTTTTCTGCATTTATTGAGATGATCATATGTTTTTTGTCTTTCATTCTGTCAATTGGTTTACCACATTTATTTGTGATGCTGAACCATCCTTCCATACCACTTAATCATGGTGTATGATCATTTAAGTATGCTGTTGAATTTGCTTTGATAATATTTTGTTGAGAGTCTTTCACATTTATGTTCATTAGGGATTTTGGCCTGTAATTTCTTTTATTGCAGCATCTTAATCTGGTTTTGATATTCAGGATACAAAATTAATATAAAAAATCAGTTGCATAGCTATACACTAACAAAGAACCGTTTGAAAAAGAAGTTAAGAAAATGATCTCATTTACAAACACATGAAAAAGAATAAAATACTTAAAAGTAAATTTGGTGAAGGAGCTGAAAGGTCTGTACACTAAAAGCTATAAGATATTGATACAAGAAATTGAAGAAGACACAAATCAATGGAAATATATTTAATCTTCATGAATAAGAATAGTTAATATTATTAAAATGTCCACATTACCCAAGGTGATCTACAAATCAATACAATTCTTATCAATATTCCAATGGCATTTTTCATAGAAATAGAAATACAATCCTTAAATCCACATGGAACCACAAAAGATTCCAAATAGCCAAAGCAATCTTGTAAAAGAAGAGCAAAGCTGGAGGCATTACACTCCCAAATTTCAAACTATATTACTAAGCTATAGTAATCAAAACAGTATCGTTCTGGCTTAAAAGCAGATGCATAAACTAATGGAACAGAAAGGGCAGCTCAGAAATAACCCCATACATATATGGTCTACTAATCTTTAACAAGGGTGCCAAAAGTCCACAACAAAGAAAGGAAACTCTCTTAAATAAAGGACACAGAAAAAATCTGAATTATCAACATGCAAAATAATAAAATTGAGCCTTTATCTTATAGCATATATAAAAATAAACTCAAAATAGATAAAAGATCTAAATATAAGACCTGAAACCAAAAAACTTCTGAATATGGGAAAAAAGTCTTCTGATATTGGTCTTATTAATGATTCTTTTAATATAATACCCAAAATACAGTTATCAAAAGCAAAAGTAAACTAGTGAGACTACATCAAAATAACAAGCTTCTGCATGACAAAGAAAACAATAAAATAAAAAGGCAACTTATAGAATGGGAGAAAATATTTGCAAACCATGTATCTTATAAGGGATTAATCTCCAAAATGTATAAGGAACTCACACAACTCAAGAAAACAAACAACCTTATAAAAAATCAGCATAGGATAAATGAACAGACATTTTTCCAAAGCATACAAATGGCCAACAGGTATACAAAAAGATGCTCAACATAATTAATCATCAGAAAAATTAAAATGAGAAATACAATTAGATATCATCTTACACCTGTTGGATGGCTAATATAAAAATGTCAGGAGATAACAACTGTTGGCAAAGGTGTGGAGAAAAGGGAAGCTTCATATATTTGAGTGGGAGTGCAAATTAGTACAGCTATTATGGAAAGCAGTATGGAGGTTCCTTAAAAAATTAAAAATAGAACTACTATATGATTTAGAAATCCCGCTTCTCTGTTTATATTTAAAATAAATTAAATCAGTATCTGGAAGATATATCTACACCCTCATGTTTCTTACAGCCCTATCTACAATAGCTAATATATGGAAACAATCAAAGTGTTAATCATTGAATGTATGGATAAAGAAAATGTGGTATATACCATGGGATATTATTCAGCCATAAAAAGGAAGAAAATTCTGCTATTTGTGACAATATAGATGAACCTGCAAGACACTGTGTTAAGTGAAATTAGCCAGGCATAGAAAGGCAAATTTTGAATGATTTCACTTATACTTGGAATCTCTGAAAGTCTGACTTGTAGAAGGAGAGAGTGGCATGGTAGTTGTCTGGGCCTGGCAAGTGGGGAAAAAGGGGAGAAGTTTATTAAAGGTACAAGCTTTTCATTATAAGATAATTAAGTTTTAGGGATCTCTTGTACAACATGAGTACTGATGGATGCATTAATTTGATTGGGACAATCAGTGCATAATGTATATGTATATGAAATCATCATGTTGTACAACTTCAATATATACAATCTTTATTTGCCAATTAGATATTTTAAGATAAATAAATAAGACATGGAGAAAGAAAAAAAGCAAGAGAAAAATGAAATGTTAAAGAATTGGAAAGGAAGAAATGAAATTGTCACAATTTGCAGATGACTGATGCTGTTTGTAGAATACCCTAAAGAATCTATGGACATATTTTCAGAACATATGAGTGAAGAAGCAAGTCATCAAGATTCAAGATGAACATACACATATCAATTGTGTTTCTATATACCAGAGGAGATAGGATAAAATTAAAAATTCATATCATCAATATAGCATCTGAAATGGAGTATTATGAATAATTTAATTACTTCTACACAGAAAACATATCAGTCATTATTGGGGAGAATAGAAAACCTAAGTAAATGGACATATATATAGTGGTTGTGAATTAAAAACTCAATATTGTTCAGATGTCAACTTTGCTCAAATTTATTCTTAACATTCAATGCAATCTCATTCAAAGTTGATCAGATTTTCTTGTTGAGAATGCAAAGCTAATTCAAAACTTTGTAGAACTCAGAATAGCCAAGACAGTCTTTACAAGGTAAAAGAAGAGTTGGAAGAGTTTCACTAACACATTAGTACTTTACTATACAGTTACAGTAATCAAGACATTGTGATAATGAAACACAAACAAACAGACCAATGTAATAAAATAGCATCCAGAAAAACACCTGCACATCTTCATACTGCCACCTGATTTAAAACAAAATGCCACTTCAATTCAGTGGGAGAAAAGCTGGTCTTTTAAATAAATTATGTTCGAGCAATTAAATATGTGCGAAAAATGAATTTTGATACCTATCTCACATTATACACAGAGATTATTTTGTACAGAATGTAGATCTACATGTCAAAAGTAAAACAATGACTTCTAAAAGAAATCGAAGAAGAATATCCTCATGGGTTTTGGGTAGGCAATTGTTTATTTGGAGGACACTGTACTAACCATAAAGGAAAAGATTGGTAAATTGTAGTACATTAAAATTGAGAACTATTGTTCATCAAAAGATATCACTCAAATGTCAGAAAATTCAGGTGACATAGTGGAAGACTGTACTTAAATGTATATAACTGATAAAGCATTCATACTTAAAAAATATATATATAAATATTCTACATATCAATTAGAAGAAACAAGTAATCCAATTTTAAAAAAATGAGCAAAAATGTTAAGTGCTCACAAAAGAATAGCTCCAAATGGCCAATAAATATTTAAAAGGTGCTCAACTTTGATCATCAAATGCCATTGGTGTAGTAAGTGTTTTAAAAAGTGAGTAACCTTGTACAATAAGTGTTTTAAAAGGTGATCCACCTTAAGCTGCAATACTTGTTTTAAAAGGTGAGCAACTTTAAAAGGTGCTTAGCTTTGATCATCCGTAAAACACAAATTTAAACAACAATGTAATTTTTTACACATCTGATAAGATGACTAACATAGAAAATTACAGCAATACAAAGGTAATTGAAGATGTGGAGCCATTGGAATTTCATATGGTGTTAGTGGAAGTGTAAATTATTGCAACCACTTTTGAAAACTGGCAATACCTACTAAAGCTGAACATGCATATTTCCTACAACTCTATGACCTATGCATCTAAAACCTAGTATAAGACTATTTCATAGCATCACTGTTGGTAATAGTCCACATTAAAAACACCTCAATTCCCATCAACCATAGATAAAAGTATGGCATACACATACAGTGGAGTACTATATAGCATTAAACTAACGTAAAAATTTCAAATCTCACACAGAAAAGGAAGTTCAAAGCAGTTACTTTTAAATGTTAAAGTCTTGAGTCCAATGTTGAATTTTATTTTTGATGAAAAGTTGGACTTGACATACTCTTATAACCTAAAATCATCAAGCACTTTCTATTGTCATATATGTTATACACTGGGGATAGTGTAGAGGGGAATAATTTTGGAGAAAAATGCTCAATACCTATTTCTGATAAATGTTTTGTTTAAGTGTTATACACAAGTCCATGGAGAAAATCATGTTTCATAATAAAATTATCTTCTTGTTAACAAAAGTTTATTAGACACATGTTATTGATGTAAATGGGCTAAATGCCACAATTAAAAGGCACAGAGTAGCAAGCTGGATAAAAAACCAATACCCAATTGTATGCTGTCTTCCAAAGACCCATATCACATGCAATGACACCCATAGGCTTAAAATAAAGAGATGAAGGAAAATCTCCAAACAAATGGAAAACAGAAAAAAGCAGGGGTCACAATCCTAATTTCAGAAAAAACAGGCTTTAAGCCAACGGAGATCAAAAAGGATACAAAAGGGCATTACATAATGGTAAAGGGTTCAATTCAACAGGAAGATCTAACTATCCTAAATATATGTGCACCCAACATAGGAACATCCAGATTCATAAAGCAATTTCTTAGAGACCTTCAAAGAGACTTAGACTCCCACGCAATACTAGTGGGAGACTTCAACACCCCACTGACTAGACAGATCATCAAGGCAGAAAATTAAGAAAGACATTCAGGACCTTAACTCAGCACTGGATCAAATGGACCTGATAGACACCTATAAAACTCTCCACTCCAAAACAACAGAATATACATTCTTCATTCATCAATATATATTCATCACCACATGGCACATACTCTAAAACTGACCACACAACCGGACATAGAACAATCCTCAGCAAATAAAAAAGAACTAATATACCAACCATTCTTTTGGACCACAGTGCAATAATATTAGAAATCAAGACTAAGAAAATTGCTCAAAACCATACAATTACATGGAAATTAAAAACCTGCTCCTGAATGACTTTTGGATAAATAATGAAATTAAGGCAGAAATTAAGAAGTTCCCTGAAACTAATGAGAGCAAAGATAAAACATACCAGAATCTCTGGGACACAGCTAAGACAGTGGTAAGAGGGAAATTTGTAGCACTAAATGCCCACACCTGAAAGTTAGAAAGATCTCAATTTAACAACCTAACATCACAAATAAAAGAACTAGAGAACCAAGAGCAAACCAATCCCAAAGTTAGCAGGAGACAAGAAATAACCAAAATCAGAGCTGAACTGAAGGAGATTGAGATGCGAAAAACCATTCAAAAGATCAATTCAGGAGTTGGTGTTTGAAAAAAATAATAAAATAGGCCACTAGCTAGACTAATAAAAAAGAAAAGAGTTAAAATCCAAATAAACACGATTAGAAATGACAAAGGGTATATTATCACTGACCACACAGAAATATAAGTAACTGTCAGAGACTACTATTTTCCAAAAATGTAAAATGTATAGCATTTGTATAACAGCTCAAAAGTGTAAGGCAAGTTAAATTCTGTTTCAGCTTTTTAAAATTGCATATTAAGTTGCTTTACTGTGATTCCAAGCACCTTGACATGAGAAATGGTACTATGACTTTCATATATTTCTACACACTTGTAGTGAGCCTTAAGCCTAGTTTGAGAGATATGCTTTAAAATAGCCAATAAGATTACAACTTAGTCAAATAAATTGTGAAGACTTTATCTCTTAAATGCTTCTTATTTATAGATTTTTTTGCTATTATTTAACAAATAGATTTTGAACTAGATGCTGAAAAGGAAGTTATGCAATTTCTGTTCAATCTTTTTTTTTAAATGTCTAGCAATTAAGTGATCTGAGTGAATTGGAGTTTATGATTCTAATTTTACTTTTCTCTTCTGTGTTGTCTCCTGATTTTTTTGAGAAGCCAACTGAACGGTTTGATAGTAGTTTATATTATTATGTAGGTAGTATATTCTAGAAGATGTTTAGAAATTTAAAACTCATTATATCTAGTTTAATTCCTAATATCTCCACAAAATAGCTAATGGGATTTGAATAATGGCCTGTATAAATCATACATTTATGCTTTAATTATTGCATTACTTTGTTTAATTCATTCATTTGTTCTTTTAGCCATTATATATTATTTTCCCATTATGTGTCTATCATGGCTGTAGATACTGAGATTGCAGTGGTGAATAAGCCAATCAAGGCATTGACTCTCCCCAGTTTCCAGCCTGGTAGAGGGCAAAAATATCAAGTAAATGAGTAAGTAAGTAAACAGATAACAGATGGCAATAAATGTATGAAGAAGATTAAAAGGTGATATGATATAGATAAGGACATATAGCTAAGAGGAGCTCTTGTTTTAACTGAGATCTGAATGATAATAATTAACTAGCCATAACAAGATAAGAAGAAGCCCCTTTTCAGGCAGAAAACACAGCTAGTGTAAAAAGCCAAAGACGAGAATCAGTTTATCCTGTTCCAGGGAAACAAGAAGTTGAATGTGCTTGAAATGAGTGGGTGATGTGAAGCATAAGGCAAGATAAGTTAAGGAGGCAGGCAGAATTAAATGATTTAAGACTTTATAAGCTAGGGAAAGAATTCATATCTTAAGCGTAATGGAAAACTACTAGGGTTTTTAAAAATGTCTTTTATGTAAACAGTGAATTGTTCACGGTAAAAGTAAAGGCTGAGAATTCAGCTAGGGTGTCCCTGTAGCGATTCTGATGAGAGATAACATTAGGTAAACATAGAAGGTAATGCAGATGGAGAGAAGCAGATAGTTTGGGATTATGTTTTTGAGGCAGAGTTGAAAAGGCTTTCAGACTGATTAGATGTGGGTAAGAGAGAAAGATAAGAAAGAGAATTTATCTGCTTAAACAGCTTATTGAATGATAGCACCATGTATTAAGATGCAGATCAGAGGAAAAATTAGTTTTGGGGTGTTATGACCACTTCCTATTCATCCCATTGGTGAAGGAGGAGTCTCGTGCCCAAAATTGTAGGAGATGTTCAAGCACACAACCCCTGACACTGGACAGATGAGATCATCCAGCCACAACACACTGCATGCTGTAAAGGGCCACAGAGATGTTGCACTCAGGAGCTGAGTGAACTGGGCTGTGGGAGGCAGGCTTTGTTAGTAATGGGAGGGTGAGATGTCCCCTGGTTCCTGCAGAAGGATTGGATTGCTTTGCTTGAGTAATTGTATGGGTTGGCCGGGAGATTAAACCTGTTAGGTTGAGGACAGGGTAGGATGCAACAGCTGACAGAAGAACTAGCTGGGCAGAGAACATTTCCTACTGAGTAGGGGCATATCTGGTGACAGCAAGAGAACTCACAGATAGGCCTTTCGGGCCCTGTAAAGCTAAAAAATGTCAAGGCAGCACTTGAAATTTTAGGTCTTACCCTACGTTGGGGAAATTAAGGTCCCTTTGGCCATGTTACATTTGAGATGACTGTGTAAAGACTGCATCGAAGTGGAGACATCATGTTGTATATGTAAGTCTGAAACTGTGAGACATCAGAATTGGAGGTAAAGATTTAGGCGATAAGGACATTTAACATCATGGGACTGAGTAGAAGAATGTGTAGATAGAGAAGAGAAAAGGTTGAGCTTTAGATGCATTTCAACATTGAGAGTTGGAGCAGAGGAAAGGGAGCATCAAGGAGACTTGGAAGAGTAGCTATTGAGGTAGGAAGAAAACCAGGATGGTGAAGTGTTATGAGTCGAGAGAAGCATTCCAAGAAGGAAGTGATTATTTCTGACAAATGCTGCTGAGTTGTCATAGAAGGTAAGTAATCATCAGACCTACAGCATGATAACCTTGACAAGATAGTCTCTGTAGAGTTGTGGGAAATTGGATGTTCTTGGTAGGTACTTATTTATAGTTAATTGAAACTAGTGGCGTCTGCTGGTCTGTAGCCTCTAGTTACTGTTTCCTGTTAATTGCGCTATGTAAAAAATAATCTCCTATGGAATCAAAGGCAAATTGATAAGCTCAGAATTCCATAGAAAATTGGCCTCATCTCCCTTTCACAGGTCAATGTAAGATTTTGTGAGCTGTTTTCTATCCAATAGTGCAATTGCTTATGGTCATAGGCAGAAGTATAACAAGCACCCCATGGCCCTGCCTTTCTGTCATGGTATACTCCATGATTGGTTATACTGGGGCCCTGCTAACCTACTTTATTTTCACAAACAAGACAAGCTCCCATCTCAGAGCACTGGCACATACTTTTCTCTCTGTCTAGAAACATAATCTCTTTTCTTCTGGATAATCTCAACTTTAGGATCACCTTAGGTTTCTTCTTAAATGTCCCTTTCTTAGGAAAGTCTCCCTGGTCTCATAAATTGGCTTATGGTTCCCTGCAATGCACTCTTATCCTGATTTTTCCCTTTACAACTCTTGAACGCATCTGCATTCCGTGTTCATGTAATTATCTGAGTACAATCTCCTTTACTCGACTATAAATTCTATGAAGTCATCTTCTCAGTATATTTTATTCTTCACGGTATTTCTGGTGCTTGGCACAAGCCCTGGTGTAAAGGGAGTGAACAATACATTATAAAAATAAAATAATAATAAATACCAGAGGGTTTTTTTTTAAGGGAGGTGGCAGACAGTTTATTAATTCTTTTTTTTTCTTCTTTTTTATTTTTATTTTTGTTACAGATGAAAACATTTACTTCGGACTGTTTACTACTGTTTGATTCTATTTTTCCTTTGATTTTCTCTTCTCAGTTATAAGCGAAAATGGAAGGGATTCATTCAAAGGTAGGGATAAGGACAAAATCCATTTCAATTAAAAAATTACCTTATGTATAGGATAAGATTATTGAAATGGAAATTATTCTGTTTAAAGTATTAGTATTGCTTAACTTATTTGCTTCTGTGCTCAACTTCACTGTTTAAAAAACCTCATCGAACATCAAACTGTAATATCTACATAAAAATAGTTTTATTTCAGGAAAGCTACACTAGTTTATATATAGTTTCATAGCAAAATTTTATCTACTTTTGTTGTTATTTTTGCACTGTGTATACTTTAAAATATTAATGACTAACAAACATGGGAAGATATTTTGTTAATGGAAAAATGCTTCAGAGTTCTTTTTGTCATTCCGTGGTCAGTAATTACTTACCAGCAGTAGACAGTGTTCTGAGACAGGGGATTGTCTACACTCCATACATAATCTTCATTTCAACTTTGCCCCTCACTCTGAACTTGGTGTCACTCAGTTCTTGATCTTTATATCTCCCCTCCCTGTACCTCAAGCCCTTTATCTCTCCACTCATACTTGACCCTTATTGTTTCCCACATTTCCCTCTCTGAACTGAAGTGGTAAGTCTCAGACATGAACTGAGCACATTGCTTTAAAAATTGTGGTAATAAAACAAAGCTGAATATTTCATCAAAAGCCTTCCTGAAATAAAAATGACTGCATTAGTATTGCTGGGCCAAAATATTATGTACTAGCTTGTGTATATAGTAGAAATTAAAAAAAAATTTTTTTCATTGCTAATAATGATTCAGGAAACACACTGCACACCAAGTTTGATCTGATGTGTTACAGTTAGGAAAGGCTTTGATCATTTGTAATCAGATTAGTGTCCAGTCAAATGACTTTGATGGCTGGCTGAGAGAACCTGAGAAGAATGCGAGGAAGACATGAGAATGTCTTTATTTGTGTGTATCTAAATTGATATTATAAAAGGTAACTGGCTCTGCCTTGCAGAAGAAATTTTTCAGTTGGCATTGTCAAATCTCAAGATAATTTTATTGGTGCCTAATGATATACCATTAGCTTTCTTAACTTCAAAAGTTATTTAGCAGTTAGTGGAAAAAAAAATTATGTATTACTTAGGCTTCCTTGTTCCTGCATACTCTGTTCTCGGTGCTTGCCTTTTTTCTTCTCTTCAGATAATTTGTATTTATTCTTTAGGATTTAGCTCAAGCATCTCTTTGTGAAAATTATTCCCTGTTTATCTCTTCCTTCCTACCAATTCTTTGAGATAGGCAGAGGTCCTCTCCCCAACCTGCTCTCATGGCACTCTCTCTCTATATATATATTCTTTGATAATTTATTATATTGTAGTGAAATTATTTGTTCACAAATGTAACTGGAGGTTAACTTGCATTTTGATGGTTCAACAAGATAGATTCATCAAGGATAGATGCAATATTAATCAAGTCTGTCAGGCATAGATTAGAATTTTTATCCAAGGAACAATATATAAAAAATAAATAAATGAAAATGACTATATAATAATACTTATTCTTTCCTAAGTTCTCAAATTTGTCTTTCCATGTAGGAAGACAATATACTAGTTAGTCAGTATTCTGATATTTTCTCCAGTTTCTTGGGAACTTTGTTAATATTGCTTAACTATCTTAATTTGGAATCAATACTGGGACACCCTAAGGCTTAGAATAAGAACCAGAACTGGGGTTAATTGATCATGGTAACCAGGCTTCGTATAATGTCTAAGCATTCATCTGATCAGCCTCTTCTCTGAAAACACTATGTGCTTTAAAACACATAGAGGTGGGCCAGGTAGTGGCTCACGCTTGTAATCCCAGCACTTTGGGAGGCCGAGGCAGGTGGATCACGAGGTCAGGAGATCGAGACTATCCTGGCTAACATGGTGAAACCCCGTCTCTACTAAAAATACGAAAAATTAGCTGGACATGGTGGTGGGTGCCTTGTAGTCCCAGCTACTCAGGACGCTGAGGAAGGAGAATGGCATGAACCTGGAAGGCAGAGCTTGCAGTGAGCCAAGCTCACGCCACTGCACTTCAGCCTGGGTAACAGAGCAAGACTCCATCTCAAAAACAAAACAAAACAAAACAACAACAACAAAAAAACACTTATAGGTGGTAGTTCATCTACTTCAAAACTACTACACGAAATGCATAATATCTATGCTTTAAAGATTAAAACATCAGAATGCAAAACACTTGTTTGTTTCCTAGGGTTATTATTGATAGTCATAGGTGGATAAACATAGCATTTACTTCAAGTTCATGTGGCTGCATCTCAGAAACTACTAGTTAAAGCCATGGGTAGGTTCTAGAGTCAAACTACCTGGATGCAAAGCTTAGTTTCATGAGTAGCAAACTGTAGTTTGGGCAAGATGCTTAAAATTTCTGTTCCAATTTCTTCATTTATAAGATTGGGATAATACTCTAATTCATTAAGTTGTGTTTAATAAGCCATGTATGACTTTCAAAATACTGACTAAATGCTTAAGTTGGTAATATGAGGTGTGAGGCTGATTAAAGATAATAAATTATATTTGACAAAATAAATGTTAACTTTTAACAACTCTTACTAAACTGAACATAGTTGTTTTGCCTTCTTACTCATATTTTCTGTTAAAGACAGATAAAATAGAGCTACAGTTCTTTCATGAGAGGGCCTTCACGGTGAAACAAACATATTAGCTCAGCAGTGGAAGACTCCTGGGTACTCTTCAGGGATGAGTCATGTGGTGATTGAAAATGTGCTTGGGTTGGACCAGCAGTTTGCTGGCCTAGACCTGGCCTATTCAGATAATCAGAGTGGGGGAAGTACAGCCAGCAAAGGGCACTATATCCCTTTTCGTTGAGGAACAGAGCAGCTACTAAGGATTCTACCATAAAGACAGTTTAGGGTGGCATTCTAGCAAAGATAAGGATGCCTACAGCAGTTTTGAATCTCCTAATGATTCAAGCACTAAGTCTAGCTTCTTCAGAGATCATGGAAGTGGATCAAGGGGAGGGTTTGATAATCGTGGATGGAGTGATTATGATGGCACTGGCAGCCATGGTGACAGAAGTGCCTTTGGCAAATCAGCATGTGGTGAAAACAGTCACTGGTGTGACAAATAAGATGAAGATGATTGGTCAAAACCACTCCCACCAAGTGAATGCTTGGAACAGGAACTCTTTTCTGGAGGCAACACTGGGATTAATTTTGAGAAATACGATGACATTCTAGTTGAGGCAACAGACAGCAATTGTCCTCCACATATTGAAAGTTTCAGTGATGTTGAGATGGGAGAAACTATCATGGGAAACATGGAGGTTATTATACTAGCCTGACTCCAGTGCAAAAGCATGCTGTTACTATTAGAAAAGAGAAAAGAGACTTGATGGCTTGTGCCCAAACAGGGTCTGGAAAACTGCAGCATTTCTCTTGCCCATGTTGAGTCAGATGTATTCAGATGGTCCAAAGGAGGCTTTGAGGGCCATGAAGGAAAATTAAAGGTGAGGGCGCAGCAAACAATACCCAATCTTCTTGGTATTAGCCCCAAGAAGAGAATTGGCAATACAGATCAATGAGAAAGCAAGAAAATTTTCGTACTGATCTAGAGTTCCTCCTTGCGTGATTTATGGTGGTGCTGTTATTGTTCAGCAGATTTGAGTCTTAGAAGGTGGATGGCACTTGCTACTAGCCACTCCAGGATATCTAGTGGATATGATGGAAAGAGGAAAGATTGGATTAAACTTTTATGAATACTTGGTGTTAGAAGAAGCTGATCAGATGTTGGATATGGGGTTTGAGCCTCAGATACATAGAAAAGTTGAACAAGATACCATGCCTCCAAAGGGTGTCCACCAAACTATGATGTTTAGTGCTACTTGGCCTAAGGACATACAGATGCTCGCTCATGATTTCTTCAATGAATATATTAATATCTTATTGGCTGTATGGAGGAGTTGGCTCTACCTCTGAGAACATCACAAAGAAAGTTGTTTGGGTGGAAGAATCAGACAAAGTTGTTTCTGCTTGACCTCCTAAGACATCCACTTGATCCCAGGCAAGTATGCACTAACCTTAGGTTTATGGAGACCAAAAAGGGTTTTTATTCTCTAGAGGATATCTTATACCATGAAGGATAGTCATGTACCAGTATCTATGGACATCATTCTCAGAGGGATAGGGAAGAAGCCCTTCACCAGTTACCCTCAGGAAAAAGCCCAATGCTAGTGGCTACAGCAGTAGCAGCAAGAGGACTGGACATTTCAAATGTGGAACATGTTATCAATTTTGATTTGCCAAGTGATATTGAAGAATATGTATATGGCATTGGCCATACAAGATGTGTAGAAAACCTTGGCCTGGCCACCTCGTTCTTTAATGAGAGGAACATAAATATCACTAAGGATTTGTTGCATCTTCTTGTTGAAGCTAAACAAGAAGTGCCATCTTGGTTAGAAAATATGGCTTATGAACACCACTACCAGGGTAGTAATTGTGGACGTTCTAAGAGTGGCAGATTTAGTGGAGGATTTGGTGCCAGAGGCTACTGACAAAATAGTGGTGCCAGCCATTCCAGTTTCAGCGGCAGCCATGCAAGTAGCAGACACAGTGGTGGAGGTGGCCACGGCAGCAGCAGAAGATTTGGCGGAGGTGGCTATGGAGGCTTTTGCAACACTAATAGATATGGAGGAAATTATAACTCCCAGAGAGTTGACTGGTGGGTAACTGAGCCTGCTTTGCAGTAGGTCACCCTGCCAAACAAGCTAATATGGAAACCATATGTAACTTAGCTGGATGATACCTTGTGTAGCTTGAAGAACTCGCAGTATATTACCAGCTGTGATTCTCCACTAATTTTTTCTTTTTTAAAGGAGCTCAAGGTTCCACAAGAAGAAATGAAAAGAACAATTAACAACTTTGTTCGGAAGGTGGTTTGAAGACTTCATTGCCATTGTTTGGATTAATTCCCCTCCTGCCTACCTCCAACCCAAACTGCATTTATAATTTTGTGACTGAGGATCGTTTGTTTGTTAATGTTAACTTTAGATAACTTTTTATTTTGATGTCCTGTTGGCTCAATACATCAATTGTTTTGACAAAATTACTGAACTTGGGCTGAAGTCAAACCTTGGGACACAGGTGTGATACAACTTAAAAGGAACCATCGATTCATCCATAAATATTTTAAGGATAAACCTATTTGGTAGCCTCCATTAGGGCTTTTTGATACTTGAAAATTGGGGGAAAACAAACAACAAATCTTGTAAAGTATATTAATGGAATTAGTTTCTACTGCTGCAAACTGTATTAAGTTAAAGTTCTGATTTTCTCACTCTGTCCTGGATAGGTATTTGTAACCTCACAGCCTTTAAACAAGCCATTCCAGTCACGATGAGGTGATGTATGAATACATGCATACATTCAAACACTGTCTTCAAAGTTAACTCAAGTAAATACAGCAACTCCTCTTTCAGTGTTTAGGCAGATTATTAACTATGAGCTAGCCAAATGTGGGCATACTATTACAGGGAATGCTTAAAGTTCTGGTAACTTGAAGTAGGTTTTTAGGAGAACTCATCTGCTTAGACTTTTTAAATGCCTGCCATAAGTGAAATTGAAATGGTAGATGGGGACCACAGCAATGACCAACCCTCGTTAGGGCCCTGGATGATTTTTGGTCTAATAACACATGCTAGTGTTGATGTTTTCTGGTCAAGAGGGTATGAACAGGAAGAATTATGCAGCCGGCTTTGCTTTAAATGCTGATTCACATGATTGTTCAAGCTGAGTTGAGATGCTAAACTGGCTTACTATAGACTTTGTAAAAATGGCTCCAGAAGAGTAACTAACTGAAATCTTTAAGCTCACACAGGTTGGAAATATGTACATAATTGCACAAGGTGTCAATTTACTCTACAGCGCAGTTTTAGTTGCATAGGTTTCCATTGTATTTATAGTCAATTTAAGTTAAATCTGGCCAAAGATGAGCATTGTTCACCACTAAAATGCCTCTGCCACTTTGAATTCTGTTCTAATTTTGTGGCCAGAATGTGGTGATTAAAGCGCTCAGTCTTTTTACAGTGGCATAGGAAAATGGCAAAAATTTCCTAAAGTGCAGTAGATTTTCAAGTGTATTGTGCCTTGTTCTAGAACTTTTATTAAGTAGGTACACTTGACAGTATTGAGGTCATTTGTCATGGTGCTATTTCAATTAGTCTAGGTTTAGGCCCTTATACTTATTGTCCATAATTTGTACAAAGTACTTCTTTTATTGCACATTCAGATATATATGTATATAGGTCTTCTCTTGTCTTGTGTGCATGTCCTTAAACTTCCAATCTTATTTTGTCTCTTGGAGATTGTTGAACACAGCTTGTCTGGGAAGGGGATGGGACTAGATTTCTAAAATTTATTTGGGACCATTGGGAAGAAAACTATTTGCACATGACAGATTTCTAGATACTTTTTGCTGATAGTTTTATGTAATATTTATTGAACATTTTGACAAATATTTATTTGTAAGCCTAAAAGTGATTCTTTGAAAGTTTAAAGAAACTTGACTAAAAGACAGTACAAACACAATGGCACTTGAATGTTGAATGTCACCATATTCATGAAATTATATATTTCAGGGTACTATGAGCTTTTAATGTTAAGTCATATTAAACTCAAGTCAAATTAAGCAGACCTGGCATTGGCAGTATAGCTATAATTTTCTGATATTAGTAAAAACAAAATTGATGACTTGAAATTAAATCATGCCAAGGTATTGATACACTTGTCTTAAGATATTAATGAAACACTTCACCACACTGATACGAAGTGTCCAGATTTTCAGATGTTTGTTGTGTGAGTTTTGTTGAATTTTATGTATTTTTTTCAGTGAATGTCTGGCACATTGCAATCCTCAAATGTGATTATCTTTAGTTGGCAATTTAGTTGGCATAATCAGTGACTTGTACATTCAGTAATAGCGTTTGAGCAAGTTTTATCAGCAGGCAGTATTTTCAGTTAATAAATAAGATTTCAAAATCATGTAAGGTTTTAAACTTGCTGAATGTAAAGATTGCACCTCAAGTCACTGTACCTTTAGTAATTGCTTATTATATTAGTTCAGATGCTAGCAATGCATGTGCTGTGAATATTCTGATTTTATTAAAATTAAGTTGAACTACAAAAAATAGATAAGATGCATAAATTGAACAATCTCTAAGACTACATGGAAAGGAAACTCTTTTGTTCTTGGTATAATATTATGGACCACTGTGAATGTTCTATGGACTTTGTATTCTATATATACTCATATTCTCTGAGGACGATCATAATGGTAGATTGAAATATCACAATGATCTCAACCCCATTCTTAGCAATGCAATTTCATGTGATCATTTAAGAGTATTAGCAATGCACTTATATAGTGCTTAGATATTTTTAGTTGCTTTCACTCTTATCTATAAGGGGTTGTCCTTAATAATCATAGTTTACAAGGTTATCATGTGAGGTAGGTTGCTATCATACAAGGTAGATGAACTACATTGTGTATTGAACCATGAATTCCATGGATTTTGACAGGCATAAAAGATAAATGGCTGATTTGTGTTTGTGGAAGTTCATTCAATTCCTGAGAAAAATCAGAAGGTGAAATCTAAGAAATATTAAGCCATCGAGAGGAGGCAGCTATCTTTTTGAAATTAAGATGGGATGACAGGTCTTTCAGCCTGAGAACAGCTAGCATGTGTACTTTAGTTGTCATGCTCAAGGTCAAAAGAACTTTCAAAGTAGTTAAAGTAGTTGCTTGATTGCCCGCCCGCCATTCGTTCGTTCTTTCTCTTTCTTTCTTTTTCTTTCTTTCTTCCTTCCTTCCTTCCTTCTTTCCTTCCATCCTTCCTTTCTTTCTTCTTTCTTTCTTTCCTTCCTTCCTTTCTTTCTCCTTCCTTTCTTTCCTTCTTTCTTTCTTTCCTTCCTTCCTCCTTCCTTTCTTTCCTTCTTTCTTTCTTTCCTTCCTTCCTCCTTCCTCCCTCCCTCCCTCCCTCTCTCTCTCTCTCTCTCTCTCTCTTTCTTTCTTTCTTTCTTTCTTTCTTTCTTTTTCTTTCTTTCTTTCTATCTTCTTTTTGGAGTTTCACTCTTGTTGCCCAGGCTGGAGTGCAGTGGTGTCATCTCGGCTCACCACAACCTCTGCCTCCTGGGTTCAAGTGATTCTCCTGCTTCAGCCTCCCAGGTAGCTGGGATTACAGGTATGCGCCACCACACCTGGCTAATTTTGTACTTTTACTAGAGATGGGATTTCTTCATGTTGGTCAGGCTGGTCTCGAACTCCCAGCCTCAGGTGATCCACCCGCCTCGGCCTCCAAAAGTGCTGGGATTACAGGGGTGAGCCACTGCGCCCGGTCTGATTTTATTTCACTATGAATTTGGAGCTCTAAGCCTAAAAGAAGATTTCTCATAATTCATGGAAAAAGGAGGAAACTTTCTCTAAAATATTTCTTGTGGGCATATTTATAAAACCTAAACATAGATTTTTTTTCGGAAATATTTAAATATGCTATTTTAAAGAGTTTCATTTTTTCCATGTTTATATAAGGCATGTTAAAATAGTTGTACACCTAAGATAATAGAGCAGCTTTCAGCATTTAAGTATAAGTGATTGAATGTTGATTTATGAACATTACAGACCAGAAGATTAACAAAAATTTTTGCATAGTGAAAAATAATTAGGATTTGACCTCATTTTTATGCTTATATCCATATAAGGAATATTTTCACTTATTTTATGTTTAAATATCCATTATCAGTAAGGGAAGCTAATGATATACATTTTTGCATCTACATATATCTTTGTGATGCACAGCCATTTAAATTCAGATATTGAAATACACCACTGCCAGGAGAGGAAATGCACACGATACTTAACCTCTAGAACTTTGTCATTGCTATAGACCAGTGCCTGCTGTGTGCTTTCCATTGTTCCCTTTTCTGAATTTGAGTTTGTAATTATGTTTATGTTATTTATGTCACCCTTTCTCCACCACTGTATATTAGATGTAGAGCAGGACAGATGCCTTGGCATTTTAGATCGTAGATTATAGAACTACGAGTAGCCCCATTAAGGTCAGATGGAGAAGACCACACACCAGCTGGATATCTGAACTTTGAATAGGATGAAGTAACTGGAAGCTATTTGAGAATGTCAAAAATGGGATGTGACAGGGTATGTTCTGTGTTGGGCACTAATGGTGCTCATAGATATTTGGTAGCCAGGTAGGTAATCTGTAGCATAAGGCTAGATTTTCACCGGTTATGCTGCCTCCCCCACAGTGCTAAGTTGTTGCTGGGAAGTAGCTGCCTAGTCAGGGTCTGTATTTCTCTGGATCCCTTGCAATTAGGTGGTATCATATATCCAGTATTGCCAGTGGAAGGCAGTTAGGAATTAGATGTATCTTTTCTAAGACTTTTCTTTTCTCATGCCTTGATGCAAGAAAACACATTGAGTGTTGGATTTTGGCAGTACCAAAACCACAAGAGGGAAAGAGTTCAATTCATTGACTCATATCTTGGAGAAGAACCACATCCTCCAAAAGCAAAAATCTTATTTTGGAGCTTAGTGTGAAAAATAAACCACTTAAGGTGTTATACATTTTTAGTATCATACATTTAAATGATTATTACTATAACTATTGAAAAATATATGTTTGGCATTTAAAAGTCAATTTCTTAAAAGTAACTTTCATTTTTTGGTGGCTTTGAATTGGCAGTGTAGTTTTTGTCTTTAAATGAATGGTGCATTTGATTTTAAAATTATTTTTCATTTTTTATTGAGGTACTTAAACTGTCAACTTTAGCATTTTCCTCACAGATCTGTGTTTTCTGTACTATCACCTTGATCTTTAAATTGCAGAGGACTAAGAAATTATTTGTCCCTCATGTTCTTTTTAAAGCTTTTAATGAGCTTGCAGACAACTATCTCTTTGCTGTTCCTACTATTAATATTGCAGATGCAACCCTGGGATAGTGTAAAGGTAGGGTAAAGGCAGAGCACTCACTTGACAAGGGGTAGTATGGGATGGATAGGATGGGATGGATTAGATGCAACACAAAGCAATGAGGTAAGGTGAGATGGAATAACTGTGTAGTAGTAACTCAAAAGTATCACAAATTTTTGGACCACATTAGCCTGGATGACTATTCTTAAGTAAAGAAACAATGTTGGGAGGCTGAGGCAGGCGAATCACGAGATCAGGAGATCGAGACCATCCTGGCTAACACAGTGAAACCCTGTCTCTACTGAAAATACAAAAAAATTAGCCAGGCACGGTGGTGGGCACCTGTAGTCCCAGCTATTCGGGAGTCTGAGGCAGAAGAATGGCATGAACCTGGGAGGCGGAGCTTGCAGTGAGTGGAGATTGCGCCACTGCATTCCAGCCTGGGCGACAGAGAAAACTCCATCTCATTAAAAACAAAAACAAAAAAACAATGTTATTCTGGCTTGGCTTTGGATTAAAAGGCTTTGGCTAGGGAATTTACACTCTTTGTTTTCTCTCTTGTCTTTATTGTGTAGGCAGAGAGAGTTTAATTTTAGCCAAATTCTTTTATTCTTTAATAATGAGCCATATTAGTCAAGATTTGCATTCTAGCACCCATTCTTTCAATATGTAAACAACTTTTAAGTATGCAAAATTTTCTTTGAGACGCCTGGGTTCTGCCACTAGGACCTAACATTTTGAGTTAGTTTTTCTTGCCTAAAGCCCACATACTTGCCTAAAGTCCAGCATCCTCACTGAACCACCATTGGGCTGTTCCACCTTGTTTCTCCTTCCCTATTTCAGGTTCTCAGTTACTTCTTGGGTGCTCAGAATTTGCTGTTACCATGATTGCATATGCTGAAATCAATGAATTCAGTCATGCATCCTGCCAACTCTCTCCGCTCATTACACTTGCATATATGAGAATTCATGGTGCTCTGCTAAATAAAGGGTTATGTTTGGGGGTCACTGCCTTTTAAGAGCACAAAACTGAAGCTTTAAATGTTTTAGTGCTTTCCACAGCTTAGTGTTTAAACACGTGCTCAGAGATGAATTCATTAAAATGCACTCATCCTCTCAGGCCACTTAGGATTGCCCACATGCATCCATTCTCAGGCTATTTGAAAAAAGGAGGAAGAGGAAACTCAACAATGGATATTTCTAGTACAGAAAGGATTTATGATTCAGAATGTATAACAATATTCTGGTGACTTTGCATTCATGCACTACTATCCTTTTCTATAATCTTTCCAGTACATTTTAGAATAAACTGTGGGCTTCTTGCTACAAACTGAGAAGAACAAGATCAATGAAAATAAAAGATATAGGTAATCAAAAGAGGTCTTCAATTTTCCTCCTGAAAACTCAGACAAGGTGGAGGCTCAATTCAGTTAGGGGAAGATTGGGCTGTTCATAATTGCCTATGTGACTTGTCAGTTCCTTTTTAATTCGTACAAAACCTTTGTGAGTGTGACATTATATCTAGACAATAGTTATGTTAATTTCCCTAATTGTGATATTATCTGCCTATCAATAGCCACCTATTCTAAACTTTAAAACATGTAGCAATTATTTTTCATGCTCGAAACTCAAAGTGACAATAACGTTGGAAAAAAATAAAGACATTTCCTGTGAATTCAGTTAAAATAGAATGCTCACTTTTTCCACAGAATAATGCTTTTTAAAATTTTTATTGCTTATGCAGTACATGCTTATTAAGGAAAATATGGTTAACACAGGAAAATAAAAGGAAAATTGTAAACTGTAATTTTACTAAAGACGTCTACATAACATTTAGGTACAGTTTCTTTTCTCAAGGCATCTATAAAAGATATTTGCCATTCTTGTTGAATTCTCAGCATGTGTGTTTGAGGAATTTCCAGCTTATGAAGCAGATCTTGCCTCCCATTTTAGAAGCAGAAAACCCAAGGCTTATTTTCAGTTGGTCCCATAGCTAAGTGCAAGCACATTAACTTCGGCTATCCCAATTTGATATGCACACTCTGGGCTTTGGATTGAGAATTCTTGAGGCAAAGCAGCAGACACACAGGAGAATGTATTCCCATTGGGGTGGAGAGGCAGTAGCATCAATATCCAATTTCCAGAGGGAGAAGAAGCAACAATTTCAGTGTTAGCATCATTTACATGGTTTTGGTGATAAAACATTTTTGAGTGACAGTGACTATGCCCTGCAGTTCTGGTGGCAGTGTAGCTACTTTAATGGTTCTGAGGTGTGATTTATGTATTGACAGTGACTACCAGGCCCCACACTTGTTCTTCTAGCTCTCAAAGTTTACAAGTTTCCTAACATAGTATCATGCCTATAATCTTAGAACTCTGGGAGGCTGAGGCAGGAGGATCACTTGAGGCTAGGAGTTTGAGACTAGCCTGGGAAACATAACAAGACCCTGTCTCTACAAAAAAATTAAAAAAATGTATCCAGGTGTGGTGGCGTATGCTTGTAGTCCCAGCTATTTGGGAGGCTGAGGTGGGAGGATCACTCAAGCCCAGGAATTTGAGGCTGCAGTGAGCTATGATCACATCACTACACTCAAGCCTAGGCAAGAGAGTAAACCCTCTTGTAAACAAACACACAAACACAAATAAATAAATTAAAATTTATTTTTACTAAGATTATCTGAGTTAGTTTATACTGCTCACAACTAAAAACACTGAATCAGTGGATTATTTTTTATTATGTGGTTGGAATCCTATTTATCATGTTTCTTAGTCTGGGGTGAATTCTACCTAGGGACCGGAATTTTCTGAAGGAAATTTTTATGTATGGTTTCAGAGTTATGTTCATAATTAAAGGAAATATTAATAAAAAATTCCAGTTCCATTTGCAAAGACAGAAACTGATTCATTATTTTGTAAGTTACTTTTTAAGGTTTCTTCAATTATTTTGCTTGCTGATTTGATAATTTTCTTCCTTAGAGTTCCTTTAAAAGACGTAGGTCATTGACTTTTGCTTAATAAAACTCCTATTTTTTTTAAAAAAAATAGGTTTATTGATATATAATGTACACGTTTAAATGTTCAATCCAGTAGTTTTTAGTATATTTACAGAGTTGTGCAGCCAACCCAATAATCTAATTTTAAAATATTCTCATCATTCCAAAAAGAAATTGTGTGCCTCTTCACAGTCATTATCCTTTTACACTCCTTCCTCTCTCCTTTAGCACTAGGCAACCAGGCAACTACAAAGCTAATTTCTTTCTCTTTAGATTTACCTACTCTTTTTATTTCATAGAATTGGAAGTACACAGTATATCGTCTTTTGTGGCTGGCTTCTTTCACTTAGCATAATGGTTTTGAGATTAGTCTATGTCATAATACATATCAGTATTTAATTTCTTATTATGGATTGCCAAATAAAATTTCATTTTATTGCAATTCCATGTTTTATTTATCCATTCATGAGTTGATAGGTAGTTAGGTTGCTTTCACTTTTTTGCTATTATAAATAATGTTGCTATGAACGTCTGTGTATAAGTTGTGTGTGAATTTATGCTTTCATTTCTCTTGGGTAGATACCTAGGAGTACAACATCTGGGGTCCTATGGTAACTCTGTGTTTAACATATTGAGAAACTGATGAAGTGTTTGCCATGGTGGCTGCACCATTTTACACTCAATTCAATTTAATGTATCCACATTCAATGCATTCAGTTTCTCCACATTCTTGCCTCAGTATGTTATTGCCTGTCTTTTTGATTATAGCTATCCTAGTAGGCATGAAGTGGTATTTCATTGTGGTTTTGATTTCGAATTCCCTAATTGCGCAAATAATTATGGAGGCTGAAAAGTCTCATAATCTGCTATCCACAAGCTGGGGAACCAGATAAGACAGTGGTGTACAGTAGTCCCCTCTTATTTGTGATTTCACTTTCCATGGTTTCTATATGTGTATGTTATGACTAGTTGGTTCATAGTATTGCGTATGTTCTCTATTTTCTTATTAACTATCTCTGTAGATATTCTGTCCATCATTGAAAGGGGAGGGTATTGGAGTCTTCAAGTATTATATTACTATAGAGCTATTGTTCTCTTTATTTCTGTCAATATATGTTTTATACATTTTGGAGCTCTGTTGTTAGGTGCTTTTACATTTACAATCATTATATCTTCTTGATGGGTTGAGCCTTTTAGAGTTGTATAATATCCTTCTTTGTCCCTTGAAATAGTTTTTCACTTGAGGTCTAATTTGTCTGTTGGTATAGCTAACTCAGTTCTTGTTTAGTTACTGTATTACATGAAATATATTTTATCCTATTTGTAGCTCTAGATCTAAAGGGAGTTTCTTGTAGAAAGTGTTAGTTGGATCACTGTTTTTTTTTTCATTATGCCAGTTTTTGCCTTTTTAATCTGCTTACATTTAAAGCAGTTACTGAGAAGAAAGGGTTATTTCAATCATTTTGCAATTGTTTTCTGTAAGCATTAGGCCATTTTTGTTTCTAATTTCCTCTTTTATTGACTCCTTTTGTATTCAATGTATTTTTTGTAGTTAAACCATTTTGTGTCCCCTTTCATTTCCTTTTTTGTATTATTTTTTAAAGATATTTTATTTGCAGTTGCATGGAAATACTTTAACATCTTAAGTTTATGACAATCTAGTTTTAATTGATATCAATTTAACTTCAATAGCATAGAAAATTCTCTGCTCCAGGACAGTTCTGTCCCCACTTGTATGTTGTTATCATCAATTATATATTTATACATCATGTTCTTAACAACAGATCATAATTATTTTTATGCATTTGTCTTTTAAATTGTGTTGTAAATTAAAAGTGAAATTATGAATCAAAAATGCAACTACAATACAATAACACTGGATTTTACATTTGCACAGGTAGTCACCAGAGAGCTTTATTTCTTCAATGACACTGAGTTACTGCCTAGTGTGCTTCAATATCAACCTTAAAAACATCCTTTAGCATTTTGTATAGGGCAGGCCTACTGATATAGGACTCTGTTGGTTTTTGTTTATTTGAGAACATCTTAATTTCTTCCTCATTTTTTGAAGGATAGTTATGATGGATTAGAATATTTTTTTCCAGCACCTTAAATAATATCATCCCATTGCCTTCTGGCCTTCATAATTTCTGATAAGAAATCAATTCCTTTTTTATTTTATTTTATTTTATTATTATTATACTTTAAGTTTTAGGGTACGTGTGCACAATGTGCAGGTTTGTTACATATGTATACATGTGCCATGTTGGTGTACTGCACCCATTAACTCGTCATTTAGCATTAGGTATATCTCCTAATGCTATCCCTCCCCCCTCCCCCGACCCCACAACAGTCCCCGGAGTGTGATGTTCCCCTTCCTGTGTCCAAGTGTTCTCATTGTTCAATTCCCACCTATGAGTGAGAACATGCAGTGTTTGGTTTTTTGTCCTTGCGATAGTTTGCTGAGAAGTGTAAGCTCTATTAGGGTCTGGACTCATTAATAGTTATTGAATGAATGAATGAGTTTTTAAAAATAATAAAATAAGCTGAAAATAAATTTTTTATTTTCATATTCTCATAAAATCATCATTCTCAGAAATCAATTCTTTTAAAATTTATTTTCAGATTATTATTTTTAAAAACTCATTCATTCATTCAATAACTATTAATGAGTCCAGACCCTAATAGAGCTTACACTTTAATTGGGGAAATATATAATAAATATAATGAATTATTAAATTATGTAGTATTCTGGAAGGTGATAAATGCTATGAAACAATAAACATCAGGATGGAGGATAGGGAAAAATTGTGCATGTTGCTGAGGGGGAGAAGATATGCAATTTTAAATTAGGTAATCAGGATTGGCCTTATTGGGGAAAGATTTGGTGAAATGAAGAAGTTTGTCATGCCACTATCTTGGTGGCCAGCATTCTATAGAGAAGGAATAGTCAGTGTGGGTCCTGAGGTTGTAGCATGCTTGGCAAAGATACAGAACAATAAGGAAGCTAATGTAGATGGATCCGTGAATGCTGATGAGCACAGGAAAGAATAGGTGAAAGGAGGAAAGTTAGAAAAGGCTACATCATAAAAGTGCTTCTAGGCCATTGTAAAAATTTTGGCTTTTCCTTTGAGTTAAATGGGAAGGCAGTAGAGGGTTTTGAGTAGAGGGGCAAGATGGTGTGATGCAGTTTTAAAATAATCATTCTGGTTACTTTATTGAGAATCAACTGTATAAAGGAAACTGTGGACACTATTGTAATAATGGTTTTGAACATTTTTTTTTGTTTGGCTCTGCCCTTCTTATGCTTTAGCTCATTTAATTCTCATATCAGCACTTTGAAGAAATTGTTATTTTTCCCTTCTTCACTGATGAGTTAAGTGAAGCTCAGAGCAGAGAATCCCTTGCTTGAAGTCCTCTGGTAAACTGTTGGTGAAGATTGGATGTAACCCAAGTCTGTTGGTTGGACGATCCCGGTTGTCACAACTCAAAAATTCTATGCTTCATTACTCAGCTACATGCACTTTTGGCCCTCCCTTCCAATTCACCAGCTCTCTAAGCATAATTTTTTTTATATTTTGAGAATTTTGTCCCCATAAATTTTTTTTCTGAATCAATAACAGGAAAATTAGACATTTCTATGAGGAAAAAATCAACAAGGAAGCACAATGTAGTTTTTGAGGAATGGCTGGGTGAGTGTGTTTAGAAAAGAGAGAACCCTCCATGACATATATTTTACTAGCCAATAGGAAAGTAGTAAGACTTCTTTTACTTTTAATATTAGTTTTAATGTTTTTAAAGAAAAAATAGAAATTAAATCTGTCACATTATCACATATGCAAAGGGTGTAAATACATTAAACATATTCAATATAATTACCACAACTTGAAAATACTTTATTCACTACAAACTTTACATACATTTACTTCTTATATAAACAGATTTTTCATATATATATATATATATATATATATATATATGTATGAAAACACAAAACTAATGACCTTGTACAGCCCTACTGAACTTTATTCTCTATTCCTGCTTGGCCCTAAGGGAAATTATGCCAACCTTATTGTTCTACATGGTCCATGTCATTCTGGATTTCCTTAGCTTTTGACATATTATCAATGATAAATAGGAAATTGTTACTGTTAGAAGTGTGAGAAATGTTTGTAAGTCTCCTGCTTTTCTATTTGATGAAATCGTTTACCAGGTACTAATCATAAATTTTTAGAGGAAATTTTGCATTTGCAAAAACTAAATTCAAATGTTGAGCTGGCCAGCATTTATTTTTCACATTTATTTTGTATTTCATAGGCTTGATACCAAGCTTCTTCGTATTCTTTATGTGCTTTGTAAGGGCGGGGTTCACTCTGAAATTGCTCACTGTTTCTAAGACATTGGCAGGATTTGGAAAAGGACATGAATTCAGCTGCTGGGTCAGAAATGTCACATCATGAAGTTAGAAGATGGAATAATGCAACAGTGTGCTGTACTTGGTAAAAAATAAAAAAGTGTGAGAGTGGATTCTGTAACAATTATGTCCGCTTTAATATTTTCCCATACAGGTAATTTCAATATCTTGTACTTTGTCCAGATGCAAAATAGTAAGCAATGTTTATTTTTGATTTAATGTATTTTGTTTAAAAGAGAATACTTACAATGATGTAAGCCTTTTTGATTCTTTCATATTTGTTTAAAAATATTTTGAATTTTTCTGATACTGATCTAAGTAAAAAAACCTGGGCTGTTTTAACCATCTGCCTAGTAGTCTGAGCCAGTGTTTGCCTTCAAACAATGGAAAGATTCATACTGAACTTTAGGAACAGAGGGTAGAGTAAATTTTGAAGGCAGATTCTTTCCAAGCTTAGCAAATATGAAAACACTGGGATGACTTTATTTAAAAATGAATCTCACTGAATTTGATTTTGTGCATTATTCTGTAATTCTTATTGTCAAAATGCAGACAAAAGAGTGAAAAATCTTCTCTTTTATATTTCACTCGTTTTATTATTGTCGTTTAAATTTTTGAACTTAAAAAATTCTGCCTATAGGTCTCAGTTTAAGGGCCATGAGTAGTGAGTGAATGATGCCAGTTTTTTTCTGGAAAGCATTGAAAAAATACTGTCTGGGTATTTCTGTCACACTAGAAGGGAGGTGCTCGGTAAGCAACACAACAATATGTATGTTCACAGAAGCCAAAGCAAACCAACAATCCAACTGACGAGGCCAGTATTTTTCCTTAGACATAAATGTCTTAGAAAATTCTACTGAATTTCTCTAATATGTGAGGGCCAGGAGTTATATTTTTCAAATGTATGACACTTTGGTAGTGGCTGATGACATTAAATTTGAGGGCTAAACTTCATATTTTACAGCTGAATATGGTTCCATATGTCTAAAACATTAATTAATGCTAGTACCATATCATTCATAAATTTAAGATAATAATAACTGTTTTTACATATTAGGCTTTTTCTTGACACTTTAACATTGTATGATAAATATTCATATGTTTTAAGAATGAACATTCAAAAACATTATATTCAAACAATTAGATACTATATATTAAATTTGCTTATTTAAAACATGCACACAAGCTTCACAGACTTTATTGAGCATATGGCAATGCTGTAATGACCACTTATCATTTCAGTATTTGATTTTAATTCTTTGAAGTTGTTGCATTCATTAAATGATTGAATGTGTAGGCACATTTGTATGTGTGTGTGTGTGTGTCTCTTTGTTTATTGGTATCATCAGAAGAAATTCAGCTGGAACACATATGTTTAGCTTGTTTAGACTCCGAACATTTTGTAACAATTGGATATTTCTGGTTTTGGCTTCAAAATAGGGAAGAGATTTGAGAAATAGATCATGATTTGCCATTGAATATTTGCTTTTATTCTGTTCTTCAAAAATATTTTGTTTTAATATTGGTGGAGGCACAACAATAAAGTGTTAGAGAGTATTATTTTAGACAAATATCTTTAAAAATCAAACTGAAGAGTTTAAAGGAGAAGTTCATACTACACATTCACATTCTCAAAAAGTTTCTGCTTTCTTGAGCAGGATTAACAGTATCCCTAATTCAAGGAAAGATGATCTGTAAGCACTGAGGCCTGGATGTTACTTTTTACACTTAAAAGTATTTCTTGTTATGTTATGAGTCTCAGAAATGTGCTAGTATATATCTTCTTGTAGTAAATGTGATGCTTTCTTAGGACTATTATCTCATTTCTTTCTGGTAAGACTTCTGAATAATCTAAGCAAATGAAAGAAAAGGTCTTTCTGTGGAAGGATGTGTGTTAAACTCACCCTCTTGCTCAGCTGGTATTAGTTTACATGTATCCAAACTATTGTGCAGATTTGTTTTCTAAGAGGTAATTCACTTGTCTACACCTTGCCTAGTTTACTCATATGTAACATATATTGGTATTTTTCAACCATATATTCTTTTGTCACACTTGTGACTTTTTTTCCCTAAGGAGTTGCCTTTGAAGATATTTTCTCCTAGTCCTTATTCTATTTTCAGTGAGGGGAGAGGAAGAGAACATAAATAGTATTCTTCCTCTATTTATTGGAATGTACCTTTACTGTTTTATAATCTAGCTATTTAAAAAAATCTGTGAAAAATAAAAAATGATAGGAATTTTCTATATATTTTTGGGGTCTTAACTGACTACGTTTTAGCTTGGTATTCAAAAATAAGTAATGGTCAAAAAGTATATAATTTTTTAAAATTTCACTTTCTCAGAAAAAAAATCAAGAGAATGAAATATACATTTGCCTAATGATTTAACTAGATTTCCTTTTCAGTTAAATGCCATGGAAGAAATCTTTAAATCTTTAAATCTTTACATTCTACAAAATGAGTTTTCTTGAGCAAAGATTTTCAGTTCCTACTTCTTGAGGTTAATTTTCCATTACTCTAGTGGGAAAATGAATCATTTAACTTTTTTTCCCATTTTATATCTCTAGGCAAAAAAGCCTATTTTATACAGATTTTATACAGATTTTGTTTCCCTTCACTTACAATATTATATTTTAAAGATTCTTTAATCTCTTGGAAAAACTATATATCATTTTAATGTCACAAATGTATATTGCAATTTGTAAATGAGATAGACTGGCGAGTTTACAAGTATTTTTCTGACATATTTTTGTTCATTGCATATAATAATTTAGAGTTTTCAAAGAATAAATTTAAAGCCCATTTTATTTTGGGTGGAGGCTAACATGTTACTAGTGTCTTTGTCACATTTATACGCTACCTTTCTCAATTTGACCATAGCTGCCTAAAAATTGCTTTCTGTTTCTAGAGGGTATATAGGACAGGACCGATAAATAGGAGAATGGGGTCCTAGACTGGCACCATGATGGCCTCACACTAATCTTTTACCTCAGGAAATGGAATTAAGAATATTCATCCACAGAGGTATAGGGTGAGCTTATGAAACTTGAAGTGGCGGAGGCAGATTTGGAATTCCTGCGAGAGCAGCCATTGAAACTTGGGTCTCTTGGCGTTGCTCTTTTCTTCCGACTGGACCTGGTGGTGTCTGCATCGTTGGGGTCAAACACGACTGTCATGGACTCCATTCTGGTCACGGTGTACATACTGCTTTGCCGGGTTGGATGAAACCTGGTGGTCTTGAGCTCTAGCTCATCATAGCTGGAAACTTTGATGAAAGGACACCAGCGAAATGCTCTCTTGAAGCCAGCTCGAAATCTGAGGAAAAGCAGGCCGCAGAAAGAAAAAGTTATTTTTTTCAAGCAGATATGTCTTTCAGCTGCCACAGAAAATTCTACGTAAGGCAGTTATAACAACTCAGTTTTTGAGTTTGGTTTTTAGCCAGACTCTTAGAATTTATGTCACAGTACTGTTGTTAGTCGTTTAGTTCTTGTTTGAATTGAATCTTAATTTCCCATTAATGAGAAGCATTGATTCCCAGCAATGAAAAGCATCTCATTCCCATCAGTGAGAAGTCATCAATAACAAACGCATAGCATCAGGTAATCAATATGTTAAAGAAACAGTACATTTTTCTAAAATAATTGTATACATTTACATAAATATAATTGAATTAGGCTGGCCAGTTAAGGCACTTAAAAATGATATATTTCAAAATAGTTTCTTTCAGAAATGATTACACATTTATAAATTAAAGTCTCATTTAATGTTAGAATTAATTGCTAATCTTGATGATTTTTATCTAATTATATATGAAAGTGCAAAATCCTTATCTTTGTAAACCATTAAATGAAGTTGATTAAAAGTGGATGTAATGCTTGTGGGGTGGCGGGAATTGAGATATGGCTTATGCAATTAGTGAAAAAAAAAAGCAAGAGTTAATTATTTAACAAACTTAAGGCACAGTGTGGTAGAACCCCAACTGGGAAGAGAGCTTAGGATTTAATTCATGCAGTTATTTACATAAAGTCCCAATTCTACTTGTGAAAAAAACACATTGGTTTATTACAGGACTTACCAGCCCTATGAAATTTAACCCTATCCCTTCATGTGCTGACCAATACAACCAAGGTGTTTTTATCTGGAAAGCAGATTTTATCTTTTTTTTTCTAGTCTTACATTTGACTACAAATATTCTCACTTTTCATTTTTTAACTTTATAAACATCTTTCCCTTGACCACTGTGATTTCTTCACAAGCCATCTCCATAGAGGCTGCATGCTCTGTTACTCACCCCACCTCACAATGAAGGAAGGAGGATTGGAGTTCCCATTGTTTTTACAAAACCTTCTACTTCAAAGTTTATTTATTTACAACATATCCTTTTTAATAAAGTCCGCTCACATATGCCATCATCTCTCCATCTTATAGAAATTATTCAAGAATTTCTAGGAAGTATCTTCATTTCTTTGAGGATTTGAGCATATTTTCAATTCTCCTTCAATCATGAGGGCACTTCTTTTTCTTTGGCAGGTAAAATTCTGAGGTTTTGGAGGAAGAAGTTGGCCCATAGAAGAATCATCCAGTTAGAACCCCAAGATCATTATTTGGGGCATCTAATTATTAATGTGGGATGCTTTATAAAGTGTGTATGGGGGTCTTGAAAGATAAAGCCTGTGCCTCTCTCAGTGAATTCTTAAATTTTCCCTTCCTTCTGCATTTTGAATTTGCACCAAGAAAATGGAACAACATTGTATGTTTCTAGCGAAGGTGGGTGTGACAAGCAACTTGCATTTCGTAGTTTTGTCTTTACCTTTTATTCAGACAGCAGTAGATGATGGGATTGTACATGGTTGAGCTCATTGCCAGCCAAAAGCTAGCCAGGTAGACCTGCTGGATGTATTTCCATCTATTTAGTTGTTGATAGATTGCAGTGAGAATGAAGTAAATATGATAGGGCAGCCAGCAGATAGCAAATGTCATGACAACAATAATCATCATTTTGACAACCTATAAAGAAAAAAAGTCATTTTTGACAAATATAATACTCATTAAATATAATAGTTCCAATAGCATATTGCAAATCATGCTTTTCTGCCAATACAGTTAAATACACATCATGCCTAGGGAATAATCAATATATTAAGAAATGGTGAAGCAATATATGGACAGTTGCCTAAGGTAAGTCTCAAGAAATTATGCTATGTCACTATTCATTTCTACCTATCTAAGTGAATGGGTAGTGCTAACTCAAACACGGACAAATATATTTTGATTGGCCTGAAGAAAATCGGTGTTTACAAAAACCCAGAGAGCCTGGAACAGAGAGAGATAGGAACTAGGATGTGGCTGTGTAGCCTGCATTGTACGATAGTGGAGATGTTATCTCCAGGAAATCAACTGTTAAGTCACTATGGAGGTTTACTAGGCTGCTAGGGCTGGGTTTGTTCAAGTCAGTACTCTTCTATAGCCTGACTATAGCTTAAGACTATTTAGATTTCTTTAATAGCCTGCTCACTACGTAACCTTATGAATATTAATTTGGTTTCTCTTATAATCTGATATTGGGAAAGATTTCCCCAAATAGTGATTATGTGTAAATATTCACATTAGTGTGAGGAAAATAGTAACTTTAGATTTGCAAATAGATTATTGGTTTATGCAAGTGTTTTATGCATTAGCTTTTATGACTTTGGTAAGCATAGGCCATTTCCTTTGATTGTATACTTGTGAATGATAATATCCTGGACAGCTCTAATCAAAGTAGAATGTCTGTCAGCTATTATTTCTCTTCCACTAGGCCTAAAATTCCTGAAGACAGAATGTCTTAATTATCTTTTTACTCCCAGCATCTATCACAGTCCTTGATATATAGCTGGAGATAAATAGATATAGAATGAATGAATAATAAATAGCAATGTACAATGAACAATGTTCATATCTCTTTTGGGAATTTGGAAATAGTAAAAAGTTTAAAATAAGATACTTTAAGCTAAACAATTTTGAAGCTTACCTGCAGTCAGATTAAAACAAATCAGGGAAAGCTCTGATGTAAAGGGCCTATGAGGCACCTCAGAACTAGGAAGATACAGTATTTATGAAATGGACTTGTCATTTGACTGCAAATTAGGGATTCAGATGAAGGTTGGCAAGGTTTAGTCAGGAGAGACATGATTTTAGAAATAGGCAAAACATGGAATGGATCAATGTGGAAGGTAACTCTTCCCTAAGGGCCAAATCACCGTACCATCCAGGTGACCAGCATTGAGCAGATGGAAATTGGCCATCAGAGTTGAAAATCCAGGTCAACAGCTCACAAAATGTCATCACTGGCCACATCACATAACATCTTTTGATTTTCCCAGTGTTCTTTAAATTACATTGCTTTCTTCTGAAGAACTGCTTTTGTATTTCTGCATTTTATTTTTCAGATTTCCTATTCATAATTCATATATTTGTGAAAAACAAATGATTTAATTTACATATATGCAATATTTTATGTATTTAACAATTAATTAATTGTCTTTCAATTGCACATTAGGAAATTGAGGCAAAAATCCAAAGATCTGACCACTGTGATTCATGTAACTAAGATCTTTCTTGTCTTTTTACCCTCTATTTACAGATAAAAACATCTGTTGAATATCTTGAGTCTAGAAAATAACATTGAGAATACATTGGTTGAGGACCAATTCCTCATCCTGAAGTTTACAATATAATGAAAAAAAGGAAATGTATAATTTTAATAAAAATGCATGCATTGAAATGTGGTGAGTATGAACATGTGCAGATAAAATTTAAAATAATATTTATGAGAATGTACTAGTTTATTGTAATAAAGAATGACTCAATACATGCCTACTAACTGTAGGCTCAGAGGATATTAGACGAAATGAAATGAGTCTACTGATGTTTTCATTGTTGAATTTGTGAGCATTCTACTATTCCTTGAACAGGGTAGTTAAGCTCTGGCCATAGATTATTTTCCCTGGCTCCTCCCTCTACCTAGAACAGTCTTCTAACCATGATTCCCAGGGTTTAAGTACCTCATCTCCTTCAAGCACAATTGTCATTTTTTCTTTGAGTGCTATTCTGACCAACTAATTTAAAATCACAATCTGCCCTTCCAGCCTTCCCAGAACCTCTTAGCTTGCTCTTTCTCTTCAGTTTGTTATGTTTTTTCTTTATTTTGTGTCTCCTGATGCTGGACTACAAAAGAGCAAGGATTTTCTGTTTGTTTTGTTCATTTGTATATTTCAGGCACCTAGACTGGACTTCATACATAAAGGGTACTCAGAAATTTTTTAAATGAACAAGTGAAAGTGACTATAAAACAAAAGAAACTGAAAGACACAGACAGTTAAGTAATGTCTAAGATTTTACTCAGTTATCAATTACTAGTATCATTTGGTTTTCATTTAAGATGGACATGTGTATGTAAAATAAGCATGGAATTTACTGCTATTTCTGCTTTCAAGGCAAACAAATTTAAAAAGAGAATGAGTCCAAAAATAATATAACTTTTTTTTTTTTGAGACAGAGTCTCACTCTTGTCACCCAGGCTGGAGTGCAGTGGTGCGATCTTGGCTCACTGCAACCTCTGCCTCCCGGGTTCAAGTAATTCTTCTGCCTCAGCCTCCCAAGTAGCTGGGATTACAGGAGCGTGCCACCACACCTGGCTAATTTTTGTATTTTTAGTAGAGACAAGGTGTTACCATAGTGGCCAGGCTGGTCTCAAACTCCTGACCTTGTGATCCACCCACCTCGGCCTCCCAAAATTCTGGGATTACAGGTGTGAGACACTGCACCTGGCCTAATATAATTATTTTCATGGGGCACATGAAAGCATTAGATTTCATTCTAAGCAAATGTTAAGAGCAAGTAAAATATCTTTGAGAATGTTAACATAAATTGTATTTGAATCCTTTTATACAGACTGACTACAAACTCCCTATGCACAAAACTGTTTTCCGACAATTGCTGAAAACCTACTAAGGCTATCAGTCCTTTTAGATAAATTTCAATTTTCATAGTGCAAAAAGTTCAGAAAAGCATGCAAAAATTAAAATGCATGTGGAAAATGGAACAGAGACTTCAGATAGCTTTTAACTCACATACAGAGGGCCTTTAGGACTTCTTGCGAAAGATTTATAAACATATTTAAAAAATTTTAAGAAAAGCTTAAAATACTCTACAGAAATGTTAATAAGTGAAACAGCTGCTATAATATATTTTCTGTACTTATTTCTATATAATACTGTTACCTTGGCACTCTGCTTACAAAATCTCGTAGTGTTATTTCAGATGATGAACTCTCTGGACTCTAGTTTGGATGTGAATGCAAACGTAGGCTCTCGGGTGGGAGAAATTGTCTTGCTTTGTGAAATGCTGAAATCACAAGACTGAAATCACCCTCCTGATAAAATGCCAAAGAAAAGAGCTCTTTGAAGCATGAAGCTTGAGCAGTGATAGATGTGCAGGTGCTATGAGCAGTTACCACTGTATTGCATGGCTGAACAATGGTACTAGTGCAGACAGCCTATAAACTGTTAAGGAGAAAAAAGAATCAGGTGGTAAACTTTCAGAAATTCTTGATATTTTTAGGCAAGATGACAATCTGGGACAGAGAAGGTACAAATCTCTCATCATGTCTTAATAATATTATTAAGTGGGTAGCCACCCATTACCCTTGGAAACTTACAAGCAGGATAAAGGAGTAAAGTGGGGACATGTAATGTAGCCCTTACAAAGTTATAGTGCCTTTTTTTTAGCAGTTAAGAATCTAACTACGTAGACAGGATGGAACTGCATGTCCTCATATATTAGTGAGAATAAACTTTGGATACCATTCCTTCATGTATCGAAGGGGAAAGATCTTAGATTTTTTTATACCGTACAGATTAGAACTGAAATGCCTACAGTTGTTCTTATTCATCACATTAAATTAGTGTAGGATGGATGATTTTGAGGTTTGGGTTGTAAAAGCAAAAATTAGTTTAGGAAATTAACTAAAATGCTGACAAATATTTAGAAAACTCTAGGGGTCATATTCTTTTTTTTTTTAATTTTGGCAATATTCTAATTTTTTTATTTTATTTTATTTTATTTTTATTATTATACTTTAAGTTTTAGGGTACGTGTGCACAATGTGCAGGTTAGTTACATATGTATACATGTGCCATGCTGGTGCGCTGCACCCACTAACTCATCATCTAGCATTAGGTATATCTCCCAATGCTATCCCTCCCCCGTCCCCCCACCTCACAACAGTCCCCAGAGTGTGATGTTCCCCTTCCTATGTCCATATGTTCTCATTGTTCAATTCCCACCTATGAATGAGAATATGCGGTGTTTGGTTTACTGAGTGACAGTTTACTGAGAATGATGATTTCCAATTTCATCCATGTCCCTACAAAGGACATGAACTCATCATTTTTTCTGGCTGCATAGTATCCCATGGTGTATATGTGCCACATTTTCTTAATCCAGTCTATCACTGTTGGACATTTGGGTTGGTTCCAAGTCTTTGCTATTGTGAATAGTGCCGCAATAAACATATGTGTGCATGTGTCTTTATAGCAGCATGATTTATAATCCTTTGGGTATATACCCAGTAATGGGATGGCTGGGTCAAATGGTATTTCTAGTTCTAGATCCCTGAGGAATTGCCACACTGACTTCCACAATGGTTGAACTAGTTTACAGTCCCACCAACAGTGTAAAAGTGTTCCTATTTCTCCACATCCTCTCCAGCACCTGTTGTTTCCTGACTTTTTAAAGATTGCCATTCTAACTGGTGTGAGATGATATCTCATTGTGGTTTTGGTTTGCATTTCTCTGTTGGTACAGGATTGATTCTTTCTAAATGCTTGGAATAAAAATGGTCAGCTTGGTGTGACAAAAAAACAAAACAAAGCAAAACTTGTTTTGATTAGAATCCCTTTTTTAAAAATTTTATTATTATTATACTTGAAGTATTAGGGTACATGTGCACAACGTGCAGGTTTGTTACATATGTATACATGTGCCACGTTGGTGTGCTGCACCCATTAACTCGTCATTTACATTAGGTATATCTCCTAATGCTATCCCTCCCCCCTCCCCCCACCCCACAAGAGTCCCCGGTGTGTGATGTTCCCCTTCCTGTGTCCATGTTAACTCATTGTTCAATTCCCACCTGTGAGTGAGAACATGCAGTGTTTGGTTTTTTGTCCTTGTGATAGTTTGCTGAGAATGATGGTTTCCAGTTTCATCCATGTCCCTACAAAGGACATGAACTCATCATAATTTATGGCTGCATAGTATTCCATGGTGTATATGTGCCACATTTTCTTAATCCAGTCTATCGTTTTTGGACACTTAAGTTGGTTCCAAGACTTTGCTATTGTGAATAGTGCCACCATAAACATACGTGTGCATGTGTCTTTATAGCAGCATGATTTATAATCCTTTGGGTATACACCCAGTAATGGGATGGCTGGGTCAAATGGTATTTCTAGTTCTAGATCCCTGAGGAATTGCCACACTGACTTCCACAGTGGTTGAACTAGTTTACAGTCCCACCAACAGTGTAAAAGTGTTCCTATTTCTCCACAACCTCTCCAGCACCTGTTGTTTCCTGACTTTTTAATGATCGCCATTCTAACTGGTGTGAGATGGTATCTCATTGTGGTTTTGATTTGCATTTCTCTGATGGCCAGTGATGGTGAGCATTTTTTCATGTGTTTTTTGGCTGCATAAATGTCTTCTTTTGAGAAGTGTCGGTTCATATCCTTCACCCACTTTTTGATGGGGTTGTTTGTTTTTTTCTTGTAAATTTGTTTGAGTTCATTGTAGATTCTGGATATTAGCCCTTTGTCAGATAAGTAGGTTGCAAAACTTTCTCCCATTCTGTAGGTTACCTGTTCACTCTGATGGTAGTTTCTTTTGCTGTACAGAAGCTCTTTAGTTTAATTAGATCCCATTTGTCAATTTTGGGTTTTGTTGCCATTGCTTTTGGTGTTTTAGACATGAAGTCCTTGCCCATGCCTATGTCCTGAATGGTATTGCCTAGGTTTTCTTCTAGGGTTTCTATGGTTTTAAGTCTAACATTTAAGTCTTTAATCCATCTTGAATTAATTTTTATATAAGGTATAAGGAAGGGATCCAGTTTCAGCTTTCTACATATGGCTAGCCAGTTTTCCCAGCACCATTGATTAAATAGGGAATCCTTTTCCCATTTCTTGTTTTTGTCAGGTTTGTCAAAGATCAGATATTTGTAGATAAGTGGCATTATTTCTGAGGGCTCTGTTCTGTTCCATTGGTCTATATATCTGTTTTGGCACCAGTACCATGCTGTTTTGGTTACTGTAGCCTTGTAGTATAGTTTGAAGTCAGGTAGCATGATGCCTCCAGCTTTGTTCTTTTGGCTTAGGACTGACTTGGTGATGTGGGCTCTTTTTTGGTTCCATATGAACTTAAAAGTAGTTTTTTCCAATTCTGTGAAGAAAGTCATTGGTAGCTTGATGGGGATGGCATTGAATCTATAAATTACCTTGGGCAGTGTGGCCATTTTCACAATATTGATTCTTCCTACCCATGAGCATGGAATGTTCTTCCATTTGTTTGTATCCTCTTTTATTTCATTGAGCAGTGGTTTGTAGTTCTCCTTGAAGAGCTCCTTCATATCCCTTGTAAGTTGGGTTCCTAGGTATTTTATTCACTTTGAAGCAATTGTGAATGGGAGTTCACTCATGATTTGGCTCTCTGTTTGTCTGTTATTGTTGTATAAGAATGCTTGTGGTTTTTGTACATTGATTTTGTATCCTGAGACTTTGCTGAAGTTGCTTATCAGCTTAAGGAGATTTTGGGCTGAGACAGTGGGGTTTTCTAGATACAAAATCATGTCATCTGCAAACAGGGACAATTTGACTTCCTCTTTTCCTAATTGAATACACTTTATTTCCTTCTCCTTCCTGATTGCCCTGGCCAGAACTTCCAACACTATGTTGAATAGGAGTGGTGAGAGAGGGCATCCCTGTCTTGTGCCAGTTTTCAAAGGGAATGCTTCCAGTTTTTGCCCATTCAGTATGATATTGGCTGTGGGTTTGTCATAGATAGCTGTTATTATTTTGAGATACGTCCCATCAATACCTAATTTATTGAGAGTTTTTAGCATGAAGGGCTGTTGAATTTTGTCAAAGGCCTTTTCTGCATCTATTGAGATAATCATGTGGTTTTTGTCATTGGTTCTGTTTATATGCTGGATTATATTTATTGATTTGCATATATTGAACCAGCCTTGCATCCCAGGGATGAAGCCCACTTGATCATGGTGGATAAGCTTTTTGATGTGCTGCTGGATTCGGTTTGCCAGTATTTTATTGAGGGTTTTTGCATCAATGTTCATCAAGGATATTGGTCTAAAATTCTCTTTTTTTGTTGTGTCTCTGCCCGGCTTTGGTATCAGGATGATGCTGGCCTCATAAAATGAGTTAGGGAGGATTCCCTCTTTTTCTATTGATTGGAATAGTTTCAGAAGGAATGGTACCAGCTCCTCTTTGTAACTCTGGTAGAATTCAACTGTGAATCCATCTGGTCCTGGACTTTTTTTGGTTGGTAAGCTATTGATTATTGCCTCAATTTCACAGCCTGTTATTGGTGTATGCAGAGATTCAACTTCTTCCTAGTTTAGTCTTGGGAGGGTGTATGTGTCCAGGAATTTATCCATTTCTTCTAGATTTTCTAGTTTATTTGCGTAGAGGTATTTATAGTATTCTCTGATGGTAGTTTGTATTTCTGTGGGATCAGTGGTGATATCCCCTTTATCATTTTTTATTGCATCTATTTGATTCTTCTCTTTTCTTCTTTATTTGTCTTGCTAGCAGTCTATCAATTTTGTTGATCTTTTCAAAAAACCAGCTCCTGGATTCATTAATCTTTTGAAGGGTTTTTTGTGTCTCTATTTCCTTCAGTTCTGCTCTGATCTTCGTTATTGCTTGCCTTCTGCTAGCTTTTGAATGTGTTTGATCTTGCTTTTCTAGTTCTTTTAATTGTGATGTTAGGGTGTCAATTTTAGATCTTTCCTGTTTTCTCTTGTGGGCATTTAGTGCTATAAATTTCCCTCTACACACTGCTTTGAATGTGTCCCAGAGATTCTGGTATATTGTGTCTTTGTTCTCATTGGTTTCAAAGAACATCTTTATTTCTGCCTTCATTTCATTATTTACCCAGTAGTCATTCAGGAGCAGGTTGTTCATTTTCCATGTAGTTGAGCGGTTTTGAGTGAGTTTCTTAATCCTGAGTTCTAGTTTGATTGCACTGTGGTCTGAGAGACAGTTTGTTATAATTTCTTTTCTTTTACATTTGCTGAGGAGTGCTTTACTTCCAACTATGTGGTCAATTTTGGAGTAGGTGCGGTGTGGTGCTGAAAAGAATGCATATTTTGTTGATTTGGGCTGGAGAGTTCTGTAGGTGTCTATTAGGTCAGCTTTGTGCAGAGCTGAGTTCAATTCCTGGGTATCCTTGTTAACTTTCTGTCTCGTTAATCTGTCTAATGTTGACAGTGGGATGTTAAAGTCTCCCATTATTATTGTGTGGGAATCTAAGTCTCTTTGTTGGTCACTAAGGACTTGCTTTTGGAATCTGGGTGCTCCTGTATTGGGTGTATATATATTTAGGATAGTTAGCTCTTCTTGTTGAATTGATCCCTTTACCATTATGTAATGGCCTTTTTTGTCTCTTTTGATCTTTGTTGGTTTAAAGTCTGTTTTATCAGAGACTAGCATTGCAACCCCTGCCTTTTTTTGTTTTCCATTTGCTTGGTAGATCTTCCTCCATCCCTTTGTTTTGAGCCTATGCGTGTCTCTGCATGTGAGATGGTTTTCCTGAATACAGCACACTGATGGGTCTTGACTCTATCCAATTTGCCAGTCTGTGTCTTTTAATTGGAGAATTTAGCCCATTTACATTTAAAGTTAATATTATTTTGTGTGAATTTGATCCTGTCATTATGATGTTAGCTGGTTATTTTGCTCGATAGTTGATGCAGTTTCTTCCTAGCCTTGATGGTCTCTGCAATTTGGCATGTTTTTGCAGTGGCTGGTACCAGTTGTTCCTTTCCATGTTTAGTGCTTCCTTCAGGAGCTCTTTTAGGGCAGGCCTGGTGGTGACAAAATGTCTCAGCATTAGCTTGTCTGTAAAGGATATTATTTCTCCTTCACTTATGAAGCTTAGTTTGGCTGGATATGAGATTCTGGGATGAAAATTCTTTTCTTTAAAAATGTTGAATATTGGTCTCCACTCTCTTCTGGCTTGTAGAGTTTCTGCTGAGGGATCAGGTGTTAGTCTGATGGGCTTCCCTTTGTGGGTAACCTGACCTTTCTCTCTAGCTGCCCTTAACATTTTTTCCTTCATTTCCACTTTGGTGAATCTGACAATTATGTGTCTTGTAGTTGCTGTTCTCGAGGAGTATCTTTGTGGTGTTCACTGTATTTCCTGAGTTTGAATGTTGGCCTGCTTTGCTAGATTGGGGAAGTTCTCCTGGATAGTATCCTGCAGAGTGTTTTCCAACTTGGTTCCAATCTCCCCGTCACTTTCAGGTACACCAATCAGACGTAGATTTTGTCCTTTCACATAGTCCCATATTTCTTGGAGGCTTTGTTCATTTCTTTTTATTCTTTTTTCTCTAAACTTCTCTTCTCCCTTCATTTTGTCTTCCATCACTGATACCCTTTCTTCCAGTTGATCGCATCGGCTACTGAGGCTTGTGCATTTGTCACGTAGCTCTCATGCCTTGGTTTTCAGCTCCATCATGTCCTTTAAGGCTTTCTCTGCATTGGTTATTCTAGTTATCCATTTGTCTAATTTTTTTTCAAAGCTTTGAACTTCTTTGCCATTGGTTTGAATTTCCTCCTGTAGCTCGGAGTAGTTTGATTGTCCGAAGCCTTCTTCTCTCAACTCCTCTAAGTCATTCTCCATCCAGCTGTGTTCCGTTGCTGGTGAGGAGCTGTGTTCTTTGGAGGAGGAGAGGTACTCTGCTTTTTAGAGTTTCCAGTTTTTCTGCTCTTTTTTTCCCCCATCTTTGTGGTTTTATCTACCTTTGGCCTTTGATGATGGTGACGTACAGATGGGTTTTTGATGTGGATGTCCTTTCTGTTTGTTAGTTTTCCTTCTAACAGACAGGACCCTCAGCTGCAGGTCTGTTGGAGTTTGCTAGAGGTCCACTCCAGACCCTGTTTGCCTGGGTATCAACAGCAGTGGCTGCAGAACAGCGGATATTGGTGAACCGCAGATGCTGCTGCCTGATCGTTCCTGTGGAAGTTTTGTCTCAGAGGAGTACCAGGCCATGCGAGGTGTTAGTCCGGCCCTACTGGGGGGTGCCTCCCATTTAGGCTACTCAGGGTCAGGGACCCACTTAAGGAGGCAGTCTGCCCATTCTCAGATCTCAATCTGCGTGCTGGGAGCACCACTACTCTCTTCAAAGCTGTCAGAGAGGGACATTTAAGTCTGCAGAGGTTACTGCTGGCTTTTTGTTTGTCTGTGCCCTGCCCCCAGAGGTGGAGGCTACAGAAGCAGGCAGGCCTCCTTGAGCTGTGGTGGGCTCTGCCCAGTTCGAGCTTCCTGGCCATTTTGTTTTACCTAATCATACAACTAACTCAGCAATGGCAGGTGCCCCTCCCCCAGCCTCTCTGCCACCTTGCAGTTTGATCTCGGACTGCTGTGCTAGCAATGAGTGAGACTCCATGGGCGTAGGACCCTCCCAGCCATGTGCAGGATATAATCTCCTGGTGTGCCGTTTTTTAAGCCCATTGGAAAAGCGCAATATTAGGGTGGGAGTGACCGGATTTTCCAGGTGCTGTCTGTCACTGCTTTCTTTGACTAGGAAAGGGAATTCCCTTACCCCTTGCACTTCCCGGGTGAGGTTATGCCTCTCCCTGCTTCGGCTCACGCACGGTGCACTGCACCCACTGTCTTGCACCTACTGTCTGGCACTCCCCAGTGAGATGAACGCGGTACCTCAGTTGGAAATGTAGAAATCACCCGTCTTCTGCGTTGCTCACGATGGGCGAACTTATCCTTTTTTCTAGCGGCATAGTATTCCATGGTGTATATGTGCCATATTTTCTTTATCCAGTCTATCATTGATGGGCATTTGGGTTGGTTCCAAGACTTTGCTATTGTGAACAGTGCTGCAATAAACATACGTGTGCATGTGTCTTTATAGTAGAATGATTTATAATCCTTTGGGTATATACCCAGTAATGGGATTGCTGGGTCAAATGGAATTTCTGGTTCTAGATCTTTGAGGAATTGCCACACTGTCTTCTTCAAAGGTTGAACTAATTTATACTCCCACCAACAGTGTGAAAGCATGCCTATTTCTCCACATCCTCTCCGGCAACTGTTGTTTCCTGACTTTTTAATGATCACCGAACTACAAACCACTGCTCAAGGAAATAAGAGAAGACACAAATGGAAAAACATTCCATGCTGATGGATAGGAAGAATCAATATCTTGAAAATGGCCATACTGCCCAAAGTAATTTATAGATTCAATGCTATCCCCATCAACTACCATTGAATTTCTTCACAGGATTAGAAAAAACTACTTTAAATTTCATATGGAACCAAAAAGGAGCCCATATCTCCAAGACAATCCTGGGCTAAAAGAACAGAGCTGGAGGCATCAGGCTACTTGACTTCAAATTATACTACAAGGCTATAGTAAACAAAACACCATGGTACTGGTACCAAAACAGATATACAAACCAATGCAACAGAACAGAGGCCTCAGAAATAACACCACACATCTACAACCATCGGATCTTTGACAAACCTGACAAAAACAATCAATGGGGAAAGGATTCCTTATTTAATAAATGGTGTTGGGAAAACTGGCTAGCCATATGCAGAAAACTGAAACTGGATCCCTTCCTTACACCTTATACAAAAATTAATTCAAGATGGATTAAAGAATTAAACATAAGACTGAAAACCATAAAAACCCTAGAAGAAAACCTAGGCAACACCATTCAGGATGTAGACATGAGAAAAGACTTCATGATTAAAACACCAAAAGCAATGGCAACAAAAGCCAAAATTGACAAATGGGATCTAATTAAACTAAAGAGCTTCTGCACAGCAAAAGAAACTACCATGAGTGAACAGGCAACTTACAGAATGGGAGAAATTTTTTGCAATGTATCCATCTGACAAAGGGCTAATATCCAGAATCTACAAAGAATTTAAACAAATTTACAAGAAAAAAAAACACCATCAATAACTGGGCAAAGGATATGAAGAGACACTTCTCAAAAGAAGACAGTTATGTGGCCAACAAACATATGAAAGAAAGCTCATCATCACTGCTCATTAGAGAGATAATAATTCTTTTTTTTTCTTTTTTTTATTATTATACTTTAAGTTTTAGGGTACATGTGCACATTGTGCAGGTTAGTTACATATGTATACATGTGCCATGCTGGTGCGCTGCCCCCACTAATTCGTCATCTAGAATTAGGTATATCTCCCGATGCTATCCCTCCCCCCTCCCCCAACCCCACAACAGTCCCCAGAGTGTGATGTTCCCCTTCCTGTGTCCATGTTAACTCATTGTTCAATTCCCACCTATAAGTGAGAATATGCGGTGTTTGGTTTTTTGTTCTTGTGATAGTTTACTGAGAATGATGATTTCCAATTTCATCCAAAGGACATGAACTCATCATTTTTTCTGGCTGCATAGTATTCCATGGTGTATATGTGCCACATTTTCTTAATCCAGTCTATCATTGTTGGACATTTGGGTTGGTTCCAAGTCTTTGCTATTGTGAATAATGCCGCAATAAACATACGTGTGCATGTGTCTTTATAGCAGCATGATTTATAGTCCTTTGGGTATATACCCAGTAATGGGATGGCTGGGTCAAATGGTATTTCTAGTTCTAGATCCCTGAGGAATTGCCACACTGACTTCCACAATGGTTGAACTAGTTTACAGTCCCACCAACAGTGTAAAAGTGTTCCTATTTCTCCACATCCTCTCCAGCACCTGTTGTTTCTTGACTTTTTAATGATTGCCACTCTAACTGGTGTGAGATGGTATCTCATTGTGGTTTTGATTTGCATTTCTCTAATGGCCAGTGATGATGAACATTTTTTCATGTGTTTTTCGGCTGCATAAATGTCTTCTTTTGAGAAGTGTCTGTTCATGTCCTTCACCCACTTTTTGATGGGGTTGTTTTTTTCTTGTAAATTTGTTTGAGTTCATTGTAGATTCTGGATATTAGCCCTTTGTCAGATGAGTAGGTTGTGAAAATTTTCTCCCATTTTGTGGGTTGCCTGTTCACTCTGATGGTAGTTTCTTTTGCTGTGCAGAAGCTCTTTAGTTTAATTAGATCCCATTTGTCAATTTTGGCTTTGGTTGCCATTGCTTTTGGTGTTTTAGACATGAAGTCCTTGCCCATGCCTATGTCCTGAATGGTAATGCCTAGGTTCTCTTCTAGGGTTTTTATGGTTTTAGGTCATACGTTTAAGTCTTTAATCCATCTTGAATTGATTTTTGTATAAGGTGTAAGGAAGGGATCCAGTTTCAGCTTTCTACATATGGCTAGCCAGTTTTCCCAGCACCATTTATTAAATAGGGAATCCTTTCCCCAATTCTTGTTTTTGTCAGGTTTGTCAAAGATCAGATAGTTGTAGATATGCGGCATTATTTCTGAGGGCTCTGTTCTGTTCCATTGATGTATATCTCTGTTTTGGTACCAGTACCATGCTGTTTTGGTTACTGTAGCCTTGTAGTATAGTTTGAAGTCAGGTAGTGTGATGCCTCCAGCTTTGTTCTTTTGGCTTAGAATTGACTTGGTGATGCGGGCTCTTTTTTGGTTCCATATGAACTTTAAAGTAGTTTTTTCCAATTCTGTGAAGAAAGTCATTGGTAGCTTGATGGGGATGGCATTGAATCTATAAATTACCTTGGGCAGTGTGGCCATTTTCACAATATTGATTCTTCCTACCCATGAGCATGGAATGTTCTTCCATTTGTTTGTATCCTCTTTTATTTCATTGAGCAGTGGTTTGTAGTTCTCCTTGAAGAGGTCCTTCACATCCCTTGAAAGTTGGATTCCTAGGTATTTTATTTTCTTTGAAGCAATTGTGAATGGGAGTTCACTCATGATTTGGCTGTCTGTTTGTCTGTTGTTGGTGTATAAGAATGCTTGTGATTTTTGTACATTGATTTTGTATCCTGAGACTTTGCTGAAGTTGCTTATCAGCTTAAGGAGATTTTGGGCTGAGACAATGGGGTTTTCTAGATATACAATCATGTCATCTGCAAACAGGGACAATTTGACTTCCTCTTTTGCTAATTGAATACCCTTTATTTCCTTCTCCTGCCTAATTGCCGTGGCTAGAACTTCCAACACTATGTTGAATAGGAGTGGTGAGAGAGGGCATCCCTGTCTTGTGCCAGTTTTCAAAGGGAATGCTTCCAGTTTTTGCCCATTCAGTATGATATAGGCTGTGGTTTTGTCATAGATAGCTCTTATTATTTTGAAATACATCCCATCAATACCTAATTTATTGAGAGTTTTTAGCATGAAGGGTTGTCGAATTTTGGCTTCATCCCTGGGATGCAAGGCTGGTTCAATATGCACAAATCAAATAAATGTAATCCAGCATATAAACAGAGCCAAAGACAAAAACCACATGATTATCTCAAGAGATAATAATTCTTAATTAGACTTAGCAAATCATACTTATCTTTTGTAACACAGATATGCGGTATTGTTAAGCATGTTTTTGTTTCTTTTAGTCCATATCATGTCCTATGCATTATTCATCTTTGTGCCTCTAGAAATTAGCATAGTTCTTGAGTTTTGAATTTTGACGGTTTCTTTTGACTTTTGAAGGTATCTGATTTTCAGACTCAGTTTATGAACATTTGAATTGCAGGAGGTGTTATGTATTTATTTTTATCTTACCAGTGTTTAGTGTTATTATGCTCATAATAAGAATTCAAAAATATTATTTAAAACAAATAAAACAAAAATACTTTTAAATATTTTACATTTAAATTAAAGTAATCTTTATTGCTCTTAGTTTTTGTCTCTAGCAGGCTGGATGTTTGGAAAGAATAGCTATTTGAGCCATGTGATAATATAGGCTTAAGAAAGAAATACAGTTGTTTTTGTGTACTTAATCTATTGTATACTTAGATTGAACATATAGATAATATACATTTTAGATGATATTTAATGCCATGGGAATGAATGAAATTACTCAGAGAATAGAGAGTGAGAAGTGGTCTAGATTAAGCCCCAAATAAGTCAGACATTTTGAAGTCAGTCAGATAGAGACAAAGGGCTGGAAAGGATATGAGGAACAAGCAGTGTTTGGCAAGAAAACTGCTATAACGTGGTCAGAAACATCACTACAGGGTTTTCCTCTCCTTTGGGAGGGAGGATTGCCAGTCCTGTAGAATGTTGCTCAAAGTTTTAGTAAGATAAGAAATGATGGTTTCCATGGAGACTAGTGGTTGAACTGAACCAGAGCACCTGTGGTGGAATTGTGCAGTCAAAATCTAAATGGAAAGGTTTAAAGTGTGAATGAAATATTATTGGATACATACCTAAAAGAAAATAAATCATTCTATCAAAATGACACATGCAATCATATGTTCATTACCACGCTATTCACAATAGCAAAGGCATGGGATTAACCTAGGTGCTCATCGATAATAGATTGGATAAAGAAAATGTGGTTCATATACACCATGGGAAACTACATAGCCATAAAAGTATAAAATCATGTCCTTTGCAGCAACATGGATGCAGCTGGAGGCCATAATCCTAAATAAATTAAAACCGAAATAGAAAACGAGATACCACTTGTTCTCACTTATAAGTGGAAGCTAAACATTAAGCACGCATGGACATAAAAGTAGGAACAATAGATACTGTAGACTACTAGAGGCAGGAGAAAGGGGAGCATAGGTGGAAAAACTACCTATTGGGTCCTGTGCTCACTACCTGGGTGATAGAATCCAGACCCCAAATCTCAGCATCACACTATATACCCATGAAACAAATTTGCACATGTACCCCATGAATCTAAAATAAAAGTTGAAATAAAAAAAGAAATATGGATGTTTTCATTGGTTATAATGGAGGGACATAGATTGGAAGCTGGGTGGAGGATCAAAAGATAATTTTCTAAAATTAAACATACTGAAAGGTGTTTGAATGCTATTGGAATAAGCCTATAGGTCGTCAAGTACAACCGAAGGCTTATGCTTTCTAACAGAGTATGAGCAAATGGATTCTGCAAACTTTGGGGAGGTGGACATTTCCTCATTGTAATAAAAAGGTATGATTGTAGAGAGTATATCAAATGGATTTGTAAGTAAGTTACATGGTCAGAAATCTAATGTCATCTATTGTCTCCTAGTTTCTTAATAACTAGTGCTCAGTGTGCCTACAAACAAGATAGAACATACAACATTCTGAATAAATATTTGTAAAATCAATAAATTAATAGAGCCTGAGGCAATGTCATTAGCTAAATAGATGAGGAATTAATTTGATTAGAAAACAATGTATTCTTCCCTAAATCATACATATTTCATATAAAATTGAAAGTGCTCAGAAATTGGGCTGCCTCTAGGGTGGCCAAAAATATGAAGTGTATAATAGGGAACTACACAGTGTAATGAATATCATAGCACAGGCTTCATTATGCTGTGGAATTATTAGTGATAAGCTACTAATAGTAAAAGATAGATATTTGTTGGCCTTATTCACTGCATTCTATTTCAACAGTGGCCACAAAATTATTTCCATACACAAATGTTTTTGTAGGATGTAATATTGTGTTAGTGTAGATTTATTTACACCCTAAAGCAAATATAATTCAAAATATATGTTATAGAAGCTCGTGCTGTCTTCCCTCAATATCAGCAATGCAAAAAGAAAGAAACTGCTTTTTATTGTAAGAAATAACTCAAAAAGGAGCAACATAAAAGTACATTTGGTCTTTTATTTTTATGTTTTATTTTGTTTATAATTAACAGATAATGGTTGTACATATTTGTGGGGTAGTGTGTTTCAATACATATATAATGAAATGATCAAATCAGGGTAATTAGAATACTTATCTCAAACATTTGTCATTTCTTTGTAGTGAGAACATTCAAAATCCTTTCTTTTAGCTATTTTGAAGTGCACAATACATTATTGTTGACTATAGACAACCTACTGTGTAATAGAACATGATAACTTATTCTTCCTATCGAACTATAAATTTGTACCTGGTGACCAACCTCTCCCCATCCCCTCTCCTGCCACTCTCCTCAGCCTCTGGTAACCACTATTCTACTAGTGATTAGTGAGAAGTAACCACTCACTTCTTCTATAAGGTAAACTTTGTTAGATTCTACATATGACTGAAATCTTGTGGTGTTTGTTCCTCTGTGGTTGGCTTAACATAATGTCCTCTAGGTTCATGGAAACTGTTACAAATCATAAAAAATAATTTTTTATGACTAATTAGCATTGTATTGCATATATAACCATATTTTCTTTAACCATGCATCTCTTGGTGGACACTTAGGTTGATTCCACTTCTTGGCTATTGTGATTAGTGCTGCAATAAATATAGGAGTGCAGGTATCTCTTCAACATGCTAATTTCATTGCTTTTGAGTATGTACCTTGTAATGGAATTGCTGGACCATGTGGTAGTTCTGTTTTTAATTTTTTGAGGAACTTCCATGTTATTATCCATAAAGGCTGTACTAGTTTACAGTTTGTCCCTCCAATAGTGTATAAGAGTTCTTTTTCCTGTGCACCTTTGCCAACATTTGTTATTTTTTGTCTTTTTCATAATAGCCATTCTAACTGGGATGATATTATATTTCATTGTGATTCTAATTTGTGTTACTCCAATAATTAGTGATGTTGAGCATTGTTTTTCATATACCTGTTAGTCCTTTGTATGTCTTCTTTTGGGAAATGTCTACTCAGATCCTTTATCCATTTTTAAATTTTATTATTACTATTATTTTTGCTATTGAGTTGTTTGAGTTCCTTATATAGCCTGGATATTAACTACTTGTCAGATGCATAGTTTGCAAATATTTTCTCCAATTCTGTAGATTGTCCCTTCACTCTGTTGATTATTTCCTTTGCTGTACAAAAGCTTTTTAGTTTGACATCATCTTATTTGCCTATTTTTGCTTTTATTTCTCTTGCTTTTGAGGTCTTATTCAAAATATCCTTGCCCAGATCAATGTCATAAAGCATTTCCCCATAAATTTTTCTAGTAGTTTCATAGTTTTGGGTCTTACATTTATATCTTTAATCCATTTTGAGTTGATTTTTGTAAGTGTTGAAAAACAGAGGTCTAGTTCCATCCATCTGCATATGCATAACCAGTTTTCCTAGCCCCATTTAGGGGCTTGTCCTTTCCCCAATGTGTGTTCTTGGTGCATTTGTTAAAAATCAGTCGGGTGTAAAGTGTGGATTTATTTCTGGGTTCTCTAATCTGTTCCATCGGTATATGTGTCTGTTTTTATGCTAGTATCATGCTGCTTTCACTACTTTTGTTTTTAGTATATTTTAAGGTCGGGTAGTGTAATGCCTCCAGCTTTGTCCTTTTTGTTCAAGCTTGCTTTAGCTATTCAGGGTCTTTTATAGTTTCATGAAAATTTTAGGATTGTTTTTCCTATTTCTGTGAACACTTTCATTGGTATTCTGATAGGGATTGAATTGAATTTGTAAATTGTTTTGGGTAGTATGGATATTTTAGCAATATTAATTCTTCCAATCCAAGAACATGGGATATTTTTCCACTTATTAGTGTCCTCTTTAGTTGCTTTTGTTAATGTTTCATAGTTTTTATTGTAGAGATCTTCCATCTCCTCAGTTAAGTTTAGTCCTAGTTACTTTATTTTTTTGTAGCTATTGTAAGTGGGATTGATTTCTTAATTTCTTTTTTAGAGAGTTTGCTGTTGGTGATAATTAATAACTAATTAACACCTTAAAGAGCAAAAGTAAGGTACACACAGTTGCCTCCTAAGGCAGAGGGGGAGTAAAATTTGTTGGAGACCTTTTATGTGCAAGGCTCTGTGCCACATGCATTACCTCTTTTGAACTAATGCAATCTGTACATATTGGAGAAGCAGCTAATTATGTTTCAATTATAGTTAAACTGTCTAGTAGACAAGCATTTCCTTTTTTTAACACAGACGTATCATCAAGAAGTAGAGGAGAATGATTCTGGAGCAAAAGGCCAATAAAAAAGTTTACTTTTTTGCCCCTCTAAAAGCTACATTCTTCTTGTGAACATCCACACCTCAGTAAGTGGCATCATCATCTATCTGACTGCCAGAGACAGACACTTATAAGTCATGGTTGTTTCTTTGGTTTTCCTCATTTTCACTGCCCCATTCAATCACTTGGCAAATCCTATTGACCAAGACATCAAAATAAGTCTTATATCTTTTAATATCTTGTCATCTCTACTACTATAACCTCTGAGAAAGCATTGTTGTCTCTCTCCTAAACAAATGCGATAACCATCTAATTGGCCTCTGCTTCCAAATAGCAGATACAGTAACTTTTTAAAAAAATGTAAAATAGATTACCCTCTACTTAATTTTCTTATTGTATCTGAAATAAAACTGAACATTCAAAGCTTCTGTTATATTTTGCTGCCGTGTTCTCCAGTCTCACCCATTACATACTCCCATTGGTTCTTTATGACCCAACATCCTGACTTCTTTCTGATCCTTAAAAACATCAATCATTTTCCTACTTCAGGCATTGCTTATGTTGTCTTTCTTGCCTGGAGTGCTCTTCTCCTAATTCTTTGTGTGCTTTATTTGTTCTTATTGATAAGAACTCAGCTAGAATATCACTCCAACAGTCATTTCCTACCACCCTAGTTGAAGACAACTCCGATTGCAATTATTCTCTTTCATGGCTTATTTCCTTCAGCTTTTCCAGTGTAATTTGTTACTCTCTTGTTTATTTAGGGGTTATCTTTGCCCTGCTTAAATGCAAATCCCATGAAGTTCTTTTTTTTTTTCTTGTGGTTATTTTTTGAGACAGTCTCGCTCTGTCACCCAGGCTGGAGTGCAGTGGCTTGCTCTTGGCTCACTGCAACCTCCGCCTGGTTCAACTGATTCTTGTGCCTTTGCCTTCTGAGTACCTGGGACTACAGGTGTGCACCACCACACCAGCTAATTTTTGTGTTTTTTAGTAGAGATTGGGATCTCACCATGTTGGCCAGGTTGGTCTCAAACTCCTGACCTCAGGTGATCTGCCCACTTTGGCCTCCCAAAGTGCTGGGATTACAGGCGTGAGCCACAGAGCCCGGCCTGGGAAGTTGTGTTTTGCATTTCTCTCTCTCTCTCCAGTGCTTAGAAGAATACCCAGAGCACATGATAACCCTCTTGTAAATAAATGAATAAATGAATATATAAATAGATGAATGGTACAAAGTGAAAGAATGGTATTCTCATACATGGTTTGGAGTTGTGATGCCCTAGATAAAAAACAGCTTAAACATCATATGGGCTTCTGAGAGAGTGTTATAAAGTTTCCCTTTAGAGTCTCTTTCTATATTGCAAATATAATTAATAATATACGGATAGTTTTGTAATGTGCAAAAATGGTCAATATATTATATTTTAGCAGTCGTATATAGTGCTGGTGAAAATAAGTCTTTGTATAGGCAAAGTGCTTACTTTTTAGTATAATAACATAGGCGTTGTGATTAAAAAGAAGGACTAAGAGCCAGGTGATAAGAATTCTAGTCCCAACCTTGCTAGTAAATATCTGTGATAAAGCCTCAGCTTTCTCACATACCTATAAAATGAGGCTAACCTTATAAGGTTGTGTGAAAATTATTTAAAATAATGCTTTTAAGCATTACTTAGGGAAAACTGCCATCTTGCTCACTGCAACCTCTGCCTTCCAGGTTCAAGCGATTCTCCTGCCTCAACTTCCCGAGTAGCTGGGATTACAGGTGTGCGCTACCACGCCCGGCTAATTTTTTTTTTTGGTACTATTGGTAAAGACAGGGTTTCACTATATTGGCCAGGCTGGTCTTGAACTCCTGACCTTGTGATCTGCCCACCTTGGCTTCCCCAAGTGCTGGGATTATAGGCGTGAGCCACCGTGCAAGACTAATATTGTATTTTAATAGCTGGTAATAAAATGAAAATTGTCTTAGCTTAGACTGTCATAACAAAATATAGATTGGGTGGCTTAAACAACAGACATTTATTTTCTCACAGTTCTTTAGGCTGAGAGTCTAAGATCAGGGTGCCAGCATGGTCACATTTTGGTGAAGGCTTTCTTCCTGGCTTGTAGGTGGCTACCACCTCACTATGTGCTCACATTACCTCTTTTTTTTTGGTATAGGAGGAGAGGGAGTGGAGAAGGGGAGAAAGAGAGAGAAAGAGTGAGGCAGAGAGAGAGAGAATGAATGAGTGAGAACTCTGGCATCTCCTCTTATAGGGATACTCATTGTATTGTATAAGGATCCCATTTTTATGTCCTTATTTAACTTTACCTCCTTATAGACCTCATTTACACACACAGTTATAATGGGTGTTATGGCTTTAACATATGAATTTTGGTGATGTACAATTTAGTCCTTAGCAAAAATAAATTTAAGATATATTCTCAAATGTTCATTTATGAATGTTTAGTTCTATTACTTTCTAGACTTTTCCTTTGAGTTCTAATTTTCCAGTACAACTAAAACAAATATCAAGAACAAGACATTTAGTCTTTTTCTTTCTCTGGTAATCATCATAATAGTTTTTTAATAGGAAAGCTATTCAAGGAATATCTATCATCTTGTTATTTTGTGGAAATATGCTATGTTGGAGAAGTAGTAAAGCCAAAAAATTGACAGATTTTTTTTCCCTTGATATTCTAAGGTCTAGGTTTTATTAACTTGGTTCCATTTAGTGTTGAGGCAAAGGCTTTAAATGAATCATTAAATGGTTGACCAGTGGTATATGTTTAAGCTCATGCTCTTCATGGAATGGTTAGAGTCAAACCTTGCAGTCTTCATTGCACAGTACTGTACTGCAGTGCTAAGAGCATTAAAGTTACAAAATTTGATTTAAATCTAGACTACGTTAGTATATTGGATATAGTAAGAATATTGATGTTCAGAAAGATTAAGTAATTTGCCCAAGGACACAATAGTCTTATTAGTGAAGAAGGGATGAGAACACTCATCACTCAGGGGATTATGAAGATTAAATGAAAATGTGAATGCCAAACTCATAACATACTCAGGGCTTGATATTCATTCAATATTCAGTAAGATATTCATTTTTACTTCATTTTCATGATCTTGCTAATTTATAATCATATTTTAAATCATTAGCACTATAACCTAAGTTGATTATGAATGTGTGTGTGTGTTTTTTTTTTTTTTTTTTTTTTTTTTTTGAGACGGAGTCTTGCTCTGTCACCCAGTCTGGAGTGCAGTGGCGCAATCTCCGCTCACTGCAAGCTCTGCCTCCCAGGTTCACGCCATTCTCCTGCCTCAGCCTCCTGAGTAACTGGGACTACAGGCGCCCGCCATCACGCCCGGCTAATTTTTTTGTATTTTTTAGTAGAGACAGGGTTTCACTGTGTTAGCCAGGATGGTTTCGATCTCCTGACCTCGTGATCCGCCCACCTCGGCCTCCCAAAGTGCTGGGATTACAGGCGTGAGCCACCGCGCCCGTCCTATGAATGTATTTGTAAAGGCAAGAGAAGACCATGGTCGTGAGCTGAGGGACCATGGGTAACATGAAGACCGAGTACTGGAGGGCCAAATACTTCTGTCAAATTTCATAATAGCAAGTATGCAGCTAGTAGGAGTTAAAGCAGTTAAAACAGCTCTTCCTTTTACCATATTTCCTGCTATCGTGTGTGTGTGTGTGTGTGTGAGAGAGAGAGAGAGGGAGAGAGAGAGAGAAAGAAAAAGAGAAAGGGAAAAAAGGTAGAGAGAGAGGGAAATGGGTTTGTTTTGGCAAGTGGCATCAAATTCATGTTTGTCATTGCAACTTAAAAAATAGCAAGCCTAATTGTTGGATAGTTATAATGGCTTTACTACTTCTCCAACATAGCATATTTCCACAAAATAACAAGATGATAGATATTCCTTGAATAGCTTTCCTATTAAAAAACTATTGTGATGATTACCAGAGAAAGAAAAAGACTAAATGTCTTGTTCTTGATATTTGTTTTAGTTGTACTGGAAAATTAGAAAAATAAAACTTAATAAAATATGTTTCACAATGAAAAGACAATATATGTTCTTAAACAGTAAAAAAGTACACAGATTCTAATGGCAATTTAATTCCTAACTGTAATATGTAGAGCATAAAATTAACCAAGGCATGAAATCTCGGTATATTTTTTTGTTTGTATTTAAGATTTCAATTTGTACTGGCTCATAAATTTCATCTGAGATAAAGGAAAACAGCTTGTCTATATATCTACTCCTTTAGATCATAAATATTTTCTGAGAAAGAGTAATATCCTCTGCTTTGACAATTCCGGAAATACATTTTATAACAGTGCATTCAAATGTTTCCCATAATATGTCAGAAAAACTGCAGATGTTGTGGAAAATTCAATGTTATGGATTCATACAGGTCAGTAATGTCAGAAATTCATGACCTGTGCTAGAGGAAACTCCTAGACAGGATAGTGAAGAATGCAAAGTTTTAAGTGAAACATTAATACAAGTTTGTGGGTTACTACACAGCACAGAACAGACAACCAAAGAAAAAAAGACAGGACATATTATTATAAAGATGTTTCCAATATAAGAATTTTAGGGATTCTGGCTCCCAATAATGGCAGAGTACATACGTGTATGTGTGTGTGTGTATCACAAATGTACAGAGCATATACATAAATAACATATGGAGTATATAGTATATATAGTATTGTACAATGTAAAGAGTAGCTTGTATATTTATCTCTCTATAGACACACTCTATAGACACACACATATACATTATACTTGTGCATATATATGTATGCATGTATTTGTATGTATACATTTGAGTCCCACCAAACTAGAGAAAAATCCTCAGTAAAAACTGTTTTCAGTAGAAACTCTGATTTTCCCAGGTGTATGCTTAAATGCTATGCCTAAAATTAAAAGATTAATCCTAAAACCAAGGGCAAAACTAAGATAGATTTCCCTAACAAAATATAAAACCAAATCTCAGCCAGGCGCAGTGGCTCACGCCTGTAATTCCAGACCTTCGGGAGGTCAAGGCAGATAGGTCTCTTGAGCCTAGGAGTTTGAGACCAGCCTGAGCAACATAGTACAACCCTGTCTCTACCAAAAAATACAAAAATTAGCGGGGCATGGTGGCATATGCTTGTAGTCCCAGCTACTCAGGAGGCTGAGGTGGGCATGTCGATTAAGCCCAGGAGGTCCAGGTTTCAGTGAGCCATGATCAGGCCACTGCACTATCACCTGGTAAACAGAGCAAGACCTTATTTCAAAATAATATTAAATTAAAAAGAATTAAAAAACCCAGACCTCCACAAATCTGAGATGACCCACCAGTAATTTTAACTGACTTACAGGAGAAAGCATAGAATTTTTCAGATGAAGATATGATCCAGACTCTTAATATGCTACTTCACAATGTTCACTAAGCAACAAAAAATTATGAGACATGTGAATAAATAGAAAAATGTAATCCATAGTCAAGAAACAAAATGAGCAAATATATTTCACAATTAGCAGGGAAGACCTTTAAATAAGTACGATAAACATATTAAGGTATCTACAGAAAAAGTTAGTTATAATGAGTTAAAAAATCGAGAATTTTAGGAGAGATATAAAAAGTATTTAAAGAAAGAGAGAAGCAAATGCAAATCTTAGAATAATATCTTAAATCAATACAAAACATTTCATTTTAATCATGATTATGTAAATACTTGATAAAAAGTACTTGATAATACTTGATTCATTTTGTTACTATCTCAAATCTTTTTCCAAGAATATAGCTCTAGAATAAAACATTTCTTTTGTTTTCATCATTACTAGAAGAAAAAAATTAATTTTGGGGGACTTCTAAGCAAAATCTATTGTTAAGTTCCCATTAATTGCTGCTGTTTCTGGTCAGAGTCTATTCTTTTTAGCAACTCATAAACATAAGAATTGGTGTATGCTGCCTCATCAAAAGTGGAAACCAGACTTGGAATATCAAAATGATTCATTATCGTTTAATGTTTATTTGAGTCATAAATATTAGAAGATCATAATTCATTTGAGTCATGGTTTAAGAAAAACAAGCAAGAAAATGTATAGCAAACTGATTTATTTTGAAATATTCTACCCTCCATATTAAATGTAAACTTTCATATATAATGATTATTTTTTTAAGTAATGACTTAAATAGAGGAATGAACGTAACTAGTATCATTTTGAAAGAATATGTGTTTATCAGGCACCCGGGGGAAGGTAATTAGGAGAGAAAAAAATATCACCAGACGTCATGATGCTTGTAGTTAGAGAAAATAAAATTGATGGGAGAAAAATCATAAAATATCCTAAAAATTCAGTGTCTATGAATTTAGGAAAAATATTTTTTCACTGGCTTTTAGTCGTCCTTTGAGGGCATTTGCCATCAGAAAAAATAATTCTATTTTTGTTTTTGTTGCAATTGCTTTTGGGAACTTAGCCATAAATTCTTTGCCAAGGTCGATGTTGAGAAGAGTACTTCCTAGATTGTCTTCCACGATGTTTATAATTTGAGGTCCTACATTGAAAGCTTTAATCCATTTTAAGTTAATTTTTGTATATGGTGAAAGGTAGGAGTCCAGCTTCAATCTTCTGCATATGGCTAGCTAGTTATCCTAGCACCATTTGTTGAATAGGGAATCCTTTCTCTGTGGCTTGTTTTTGTCAGTCTTGACAAAGTTCAGATGGTTGGTTGTAGGTGTGTGGCTTTATTTCTGAGTTTTCTATTCTGTTCCATTGGTCTAGGTGTCTGCTTTTGTACCAGTGCCAAACTGTTTTGGTTACTGTGGCTTTATAGAATAGTTTGAAGTCGGGTGGTATGATGCCTCTGGATTTGTTCTTTTTGCTTAGGATTGCTTTGGTGACTTGGGCTTTTTTTGTTGTTGTTGTTCCATATGAATTTTAGAGTAGTTTTTCTAGTTCTGTGAGGAATGACATGGGTAGTTTGATAGGAATAGCACTGAATCTGTAAATTGCTTTGGGAAGTGTGACCATTTTTACGATATTGATTCCTCCAATCCATGAGCATGAGATGCTTTTTATTTATTTGTGTCCTCTCTGATTTCTTTCAGCAGTGTTTTGTAGTTCTTCTTGTAAAGATCTTCCACCTCCTTGGTCAGTTGTATTTGTAGGCATTTTATTTTTTTGTGGCTATTGTAAGTGAGATGGTGCTTTTGATTTATTTCTCAGCCTGGAATGCTGGTATATAGAAATGCTATTGATTTTTGTACGTTGATTTTGTACCCTGAAATTTTACTAAAGTTGTTTATCAATTCTAGGAGCCTTTTGGCAGAGTCTTTAGGATATTTCACGTATAGAATAATGCCATCTTCAAAGAGAGATAGTTTGACTTCTTTTCCTATTTGGATGCTTTTCATTTCTTTCTCTGAAAGTTGCTGAAAGTGTTTATCAATTTTAGGAGCCTTTGAGCAGAGACTATAGGGTTTTCTAGGTATACAATCATATCATCTGTGAAGAGAGATAGCGTGACTTCCTATTTTTTTTTGACGGAGTCTCACTCTGTCACCCAGGCTGGAGTTCAGTGGCACGACCTCAACTCACTGCAAGCTCCGCCTCCAGGGTTCAAGCAATTCTCCTGCCCCAGCCTCCTGAGTAGTTGGGATTGCAGGCACCTGCCACTACGCCTGGCTAATTTTTGTATTTTTAGTAGAGACAGGGTTTCACCATGTTGGCCAGGCTGGTCTTGAACTCCTGATCTCAAATGATCTGCCCACCTCAGCCTCCCAAATTGCTGAGATTACAGGCATGAGCCACTGCACCTGGCCACTATTTAGATGGCTTTTATTTCCTTCTTTTGCCTGACTGCTCTGGCTGAGACTTCCAGTACTATGTTGAATAGGAGTGGTGAGAGTCGGCATCCTTGTCTTGTTTCAGGTCTCAAGGAGAATGGTTTGAGCTTTTGCCCATTCAATATGATGTTGGTTGTGGGTCTGTTACAGATGGCTCTTATTATTTTGAGGTGTATTCCTTTGAAGTCTAGTATGTTGAGGGTTTTTATCATGAAGAAATTTTGGATTTTTATCAAAAGCTTTTTCTGCATTTATTGACATGACAATATGATCTGTGCTATTGATTCTGATTGTGTGGTGAATCACAATTATCAACTTGCAGATATTGAAACAGCCTTGTATTCCAGGAATGTCTCCAAAGTAACAAAAACTTGCTAAGTTGATAAGTGGGACCTAATTAAAATAAAGAGTTTCTGCACAGCAAACAAAAACTATCAACAGAGCAAACAGACAACCTACAGAATGGAGGATATTCACAAACTATGTACCTGACAAATGCCTTATATCTAGAATCTATAGGGAACTTAACAAGCAAAAATAAAAACCTTATTTTAAAAATGGGCAAAGGACATGAAAAGACATTTTTCAAAACAAGACATACAAGTGGCCAACAAACATATAAAAAATGCTCAGCATCACTAGTTGTCAGAGAAATGCAAATTAAAGCCACAATGAGATATCATCTTACACCACTCAGAATGGCTTTTATTAAACAGTCAAAAAACAACAGATGCTGGTGAGATTGTGGAGAAAAGGGAACACTGTTGGTGGGCTTAAACACTATTGGCGGGAACATAAATTAGCATGACCGCTATGGAAATCAGTCCAGAAGTTTCTCAAAGAACTTAAAATAGAGCTGCCATTCAACCCAGCATTCCCATTACTGGGTACACCAAAGAAAACAAATCATTCTACCTAAAAGACACATACATTCATCACTGCATATTCACAATAGAAAAGACATATGATCAACCCTGGTACCCATTAATGATAGAGTACAGTTTAAAAAATGCCCATATACACCTTGAAATACTATGCAGCCATAAAAAAGAGGGAAATCATGTCCTTTGCAGGGACATGGATGATCCCGGAGGTCATTATCCTAAACAGACTAATGCAGGAATAGAAAACCAAATACCACATGTTCTTGCATATAAGTAGGAGCTAAACATTGAGCACACATGGACATAAATACGGGAACAATACACATCGTGGACTACTGGAGGGTGGGGGTGGATTTAAAAAACTACCCATTGAGCACTATGCTCACACCTGGAGGATGTGGATTCATACTCCAGACATCAACATCACACAATATTCCCATACAACAAATCTACACATGTACTTGTCTCTAAAATAAAAGTTAAACTTTAAACAATAAAAAAGATTCCAAGGAAACAGATTCATTCATTAATCTTATAAGCATTTATACCATTCCTGAATTATGTTATGTACCTTGTGAGTTGTTGACTATCTAATGCTAAGGCATAGACCCTGCTCTTCAGTTTGGTAAAATTTCTTGGAACGGATAGCTAAACAAAAGAACATTACTTATATAATGTTGTATGCCACATGCTAGAGTTTTCCATGTGGTATTGTGGAAGCTCAATGTGAAACACTGAGGAAGTGGAGATATTGAAGAGTCCTTCTAGAAGAATAGCTGTCTGTGATGAGAGCAATTGAAAAGCGGTGGGGGAAAGCAGGGACGAGTCTTCTGATCACAGAAAATAAGGTAACCAAAACTCATGCCTCCTTCTAGTATTACGAATAGTTTCGCTGAGCGGGATGTACCATGTACTACAAGGTATGCTGATCAAGAAGCTGGAAGATAAGGATGGAGGTGAGAATAGAGGGCCAATATGTGTTTACAGGTCAGATAAACCATTAAAGAATTTTAATAAGGGTATTCATAAATTCAGATTTTAGAGAGATACTTTGAAGACAGTTTAGAATAGACTTCATTTGAGTGGAATATAAGATAGGCAGGAGGCTTTTTATAAATCCAGACAAAGAATTAGGTAGTTCTAAACAAGAATGGAGGAAAGGCTTAGGAAAGAAGAAAATAACTATATGAGTACATTTAGAGTTAATTTGAAGGTCCTTGTCATTCATTGAACATTGATTAAGGAAAGGGAGAAGTTATAGATTATTTCCAGATTTTTTGTCTGGACCACTGTATGGATATTAAGAATATTCTATAAAATGGAAACAAGCATTTCAGAGCAAAAATTATTATTTAGTTTTTACCAGCTTACTTTGAAGTGTCTACTACACATGGGTTTGGGGTGAGAGGTGGTTAATAAAATTTTAATCTCAAGCTCAGGGCCTAAACCTAGAGAAATCTAGATATGGGCATAATACCAATGTAGATTTGAAAGTAATTTTTAAGGGTGTTGATATCCTGGGAGATGAGATTATCCAAATAAGATCCTAAATGAAAGTATAAAAATACAAAGAACGCGACTTTGGGTAAAGAGTAGCATTTAAGTGGTTGTTAGAAGAAGAAAAGCCAAAAAAGTCTACTGAAGAGGAATGGTCTGCAGAGAGAAACGACACCAATGCCATGGACAGGGAGACTTCTCAAAGGGGGAGTGATCAAAGGGTGTCTGTTCCTTCAATCTAGCCAAGGACTGAATACATCCAGTGAATTTAGGAACAAAGAAGTCAAAGGTAACTTTGGCAAGGGTAGTTTCAGTGGAATGGTGTGCTGGAAGCCACAGCGAATTAATCAAAGGTGTAAAAGATTGATAAGAGAAGCAGGCAAAGAGATGTGAGCATACTTACATTTTGAGAGAGAACATAGTGAAGTAAAATAGGTCATGGTTCAGAAGACAGATGGTTTCATTGACGGAGGACTACTCTTGAGAAGGAAGTGCCGAGGATACAGAATATTGGTAATGAGTGGATGAAGGACATGAAAAGATAGAAATCAGTGAAAGGCCAGGCACGGTGGCTCATGCCTGCAATCCCAGCAGTTTGGGAGGCTGAGGCGGGCGGATCACAAGGTCAGGAGATCGAGACCATCCTGGCTAACACAGTGAAACCCCCTCTCTACTAAAAACACAAAATTAGCCGGGCGTGGCAGCGTCTGCCTGTAGTCCCAGCTGCTGGGGAGGCTGAGGCAGGAGAGTGGTGTGAACCCGGGAAGTGGAGCTTGCAGTGAGCCGAGAGGCTTGATGAGGTGTTCAGAGTGAGTCTAGCCAAAAATATGTGGCCAATTGAATCTCCAACCCCCACATAAAAAAGAATCCAAAATTCAATACTAGGAATTATTCAGGTACCAGAGAAGAACTGCATTGCTGTGGAGTTATGGAGCTCAGTAGCAAGCAGCTATCAGACCCAGAGGAGACTAATGTCAAGGTGGTTGGATAAGGGCATTCACCCAATTTTAAGAAACTACACTTCCAAAAATAAAATAAAATGCATGTTAAAGTTCTACTCAAAATGAATCAGAGGGCAAAATTTAAAAGATGAAAATGCCACGAGGTCATTTCCTGGATCTACCTGTCCTCCAACTGGAGTATACCTACCTAATGTATTTAAAATAATGTACAAATTTAAATAACAAAATCTTTAAAATATGTATTTATCTTAAATCCTCTTCACAGGAGGATTTAAGATACATTATTTTAAATATTGTATTATTTAAATCCTCCTGTGAAGAAGATTTAAAATAAATACATTAATGCTTTATACATATATTTAAAATTTATACAAATAAAACTATAAACTTTTTTTCCACTCAACTATTGTAATCTGGTACTTTAGTTGGATCAAAATATATTTGCAAAGCTATATATTTCAGAGAGAAGAAAATCTGATTTATGCTGCTAAATCATGCAAAGATAGACACCCTGGGATTTTTCTCTATTTTTTTTTTTTAAATTAACAACGTCATATGCTGGTAAATAGTTTTCTGCTTATTTTATGGCAAAATTTATTTTGGCTTGTAATCATAGACTATAACAGCCATGTTTGTGCCGTATAAAAATTTGATAACATGACTATAGCAAAACGTATCTGAACTATATGTCCCATTTTAGGTTATGAGACTTAAGAAGGGTGTGGGTTAAATCCTTTATTTTTGAATCACTTGCCCAAGACTGCCTAAATCCTAGGCAGTCTTATAGGAAGACCAGAGAGCAATAGAAACTGAATTTTAAGGCATAGGGTCTCCCATTCAATGTATTACAAGTGATCCCTAAATAAATGTAAGTTGTTTTATTTATTGCCTCACAGTACTGGATTCAGAGGTCTCTATGCATAGTCCTTCTTGCAAAAATTTCTTGCTTGGTAATGAAATTTTCTAGGAGATGCTCCAGGAAATCTCACAGCTAGAAGGTAGACTCGTTTTCGGATGATGGAGACCTGGCTTATATTCTGAATAATGTAAATAAAACAGTGACTTCTAGTTCTCCAGGATATTTTGTTTTAAAGTAAAACACACTACCTTGTTCAATCTAGGTTAACTGTGGCATATCAACCTTTGACTATCACTCATCAGTTTTTAATTTCTAATGAGAAACTTTATATGAAGAGAATTATTTCATACTTGATCGTCTGCCTTTTAATCCACACGGGTAACATTTGAAGGACCCGTTGCTTATTCTAATTAATATTTGAGTTCCTATTCCCTTTAGGTATGCAATTACTGTTTTCTGTGTTGTTCTCATGTCTTTTATGATGCTGTTTTCTTTGCAGATTTAGTATACAAAGCATGTATGTTCCTTTAGGGTGTTAGCAAAAATAATTTTCCTTGTCTGGGCTTAGATGGTACAGCAAGAGGCTTTAGAAATTCCTGTTTCAGAGATTTATATAAGGCTGCCACAACTTTCTGGAGAATGATGAAATAATGAAGCAGAAATAATCTGAAGATAATACCTGAGAATCAAAAGGGATAAAGTAATCACAGTGCATTATTCCACTAGTTCTAAATGTTTTCAAATAAAAAAAGATTAAAGACAGGCTTGAGAGGCATACAAATGATTTCGACAAAGCCATAAATTTGAAAATATGCTGAGTAAAGTATACAGGTGTATAGAAAATCATAGCACTTTGGAATTTACAACTTAAGCAAAGTAGTAGAAGAAAGTCTCCCCGAAATCTTTGTTGAAATGAAATAAAAATGAAAATAGTATTAGAAAGAAATCTGAAGAGATTTACAGCATGTAATTGGAATTACAGAAATAAAGCATTTGTGTAACATGGTTTGTAAGACAAAACATTATTTTTCTATTTGTAATTCCCTTTTGACTTGAAGGAGAGTGAAATGTGGGTACGTGGAAAATATTTTGTTTTCTGAGTAGGGTAACAGATGTGGGTAGGTATTTGGAAGTTTGGAATCATTTGAATTATAGGAACAGGGCTACAGTTTGAATTGTCAGAACAATTCTAAATTTGTCTTTAAAAAGTGTGGGTGAATGGTCTTTCTGGATCAGAGAAATGGATCAAGGGGGAGCAGCAAGACAGCGAAAGGTAGAGAGGGAGAAGAAAAGAGAGAAGGAGATTAAAAAAGAGAGAAACACGCAATTGCCTCAGAACTGACTTCAGAAGAAATGTTGAAAGGAATTTTATGCCGTGAGAGACAAATTATCCTTTTGGACTAATCTACAAAATCCTCAGTAAATTTACATTTTTCATTAAGGACATATGAAAAAATTTAAAAAGTTATATACATGGAGGCTGCTAAAATCTGGTTTACATAGGTAATGATAAATGAAAACAATATTACTGGGAATTGAATGGTATAAAACGTGTAAGGACTATGAGACATTTACAGAGTGCTCTCTTGGTGGGAAGTAGGTGTCGTGCTAGGCACATTGAAAACTTGGTCCCTTGTTACAAAGATTATGTACAAATGAAAAGGTGAAATAATTTTGAAATGAACTGTTTCCTGTAAGGCAAGGATAGACAAAAGAGAAGTAGAAATGCAAGGGAAAGTGGAAAAAAAACTGCCAAGTAGGGATGAACAAAAGGAGTAAAATATTCAAGTCAGGCCAGCAGAAAAATACTTTCCTCAATTTTCTTTCAGCTAAAGAATAAACCAGTTAGAATGATATGGGAGTAGGGGATGGGGGGGTTGTAATTCTACCTTTATTTAGTAGCACTCTCACTTGCCATGAAACCTGTATCTTCATATTAGAGCAGAATTCATCCTTGGTGCCAGGAAGCTCCCGGAATCTATGAGGTGACTTGGATCAAAGAGATCAATATCTAAAGACTTTAAATAACCTCTGTGTTATCTGCTGAACTATATCCTCCTAAAATTTTTTTGTTGAAGTCCTAACCCCCAGTACCTTACACTGTGACAGAATTTGAAGATAGGGCCTTTAAAGAGGCAATTCAGGTAAAATGACATCATACACCTGGTCTGTAATCCAAAAATAACTGTGCTTTTATCAGAAGAGATTAGGACACAGACCTGAAGGGAAGGCCACATGAAGATCCCAGAGGGATGGAGCCTTTTACAAGCCAAGGAGAGAGGCCTCGGGAAAAATCAACCCAGCCTACATTTTGATCTTGGACTTCTAGCCTCCAAGACAGTGGAAAAATAAATGTCTATAGTTTAAGCCACCCAGTCTGTGATACTTTGTTATGGCAGCTCTAACAAACTATCTTTTTTACCTTTCCCTCCCTATCACCCTCTAAATCATATGGGACAGATGTGAACTGACATTTGTATTGTTATTCAACCTAGGTAGATCCATGTTGAGTCATATACTTGTGTAATTTACGTAGGTGCTTCTGTGGCTGAAATTACTAATCTAATCTGGTATCTTTTACCAATTACATCCATCAGAGAGAGCCTGGTCATATGTCACCCCTGGATCTTAGCTGTCAACCAAAAGGACACTAAGACAAAAAAGCCTGTCCTTTATGTGGGCTTTTATTATTATTGTTATTTTTTTTTTAACGAATTTTTGTGTTTAGGAAAAAGACGTATAGCTGGTGTAACCAGCTAAGGGCCTGGGGCAGAATGGGAGGCTTGCGGGAATGTGTGTCGGTTAGCAAATATGCCATGGAGATTTGCAACACTTAAGCCTGCGTGTACTCCTTGCTATTCATCATTCTGTTAACTGCACCTCTCTAGTAATTATTTTACATGGCCAGGTAGTTTATATTTGATGTTGATAAATATAGTCCTACAAAACATTGAAGTAGTTTTCTCCAGTATGAAAGAAAGCAGGCATTGTGTTTGTTGTTGTTTTCAGTATAGTTTAAGGTTAAGGGAATTTGTAACTTTATAATGAGTAATAAATGCATGGTATAATTTCTTTTTACTGATTAGAATTTTTAGTTTACTGCATACTGTATCAGTAATCTATATAATAAAAAGGTTCCAAAGGTCCCTATGTATTATTTTAATTGTGGTGGGGCCGAGCACGGTAGCTCACACCTGTTATCCCAGCACTTTGGGAGACTGAGGTGGGTGGATCACGAGGCCAGGAGTTCGAGACCAGCCTGGCCAACATAGCAAAACCCCATCTCAACGAAAAATAAATTAAAAAAAATTAGCTGGGCGTGGTGGCAGGCACCTGTAGTCCCAGCTCCTTGGGAGGCTGAGGCAGGAGAACCACTTGAACTCAGGAGGCGGAGGTTGCTGTGAGCCGAGATCACGCCATTGCATTCCAGCCCGAGTGACGGTGCGAGACTCCGTCTCAAAAAAAAAAAAAAAAAAGTCTAGGTATTAAAGTTGTGCTAATTCCTCCTTGGTGGTTCACACCTGTAATCGCAGCACTTTCAGAAGCCAGGGTGATGGCTCACCTGAGGTCAGGAGTTTGAGACCAGTCTGGCCAACATGACGAAACTGTGTTTCCATTTAAAAATACAAAAAAAAAAAAAAAAAGCTGGGCGTGGTGGTGTGCACCTATAATCCTAGCTACTCAGAAGGCTGAGGCATGAGAATCACTTGAACCTGGGCGGCAGAGGTAGCAGTGAGCCGAGATTGCTCCACGGCACTCCAGCCTGGGCAATAGAGCAAGACTCGGTCTAAAAAATAAATAAATAAATAAATAAATATTTAAAAAAAGTTTTGGTAAAGGGATCAATTCATCAAGAAGAGCTAACTATCCTAAATATATATGCACCCAATACAGGAGCACCCAGATTCATAAAGCAAGTCCTTAGAGACCTACAAAGAGACTTAGACTGCCACACAATAATAATGGGAAACTTTAACACCCCACTGTCAATATTAGACAGACAGATCAACAAGACAGAAGGTTAACAAGGATATCCAGGAATTGAACTCAGCTCTCCACCAAGTGGACCTAATAGACATCTACATAACTCTCCACCCCCATATCAACAGAATATACATTCTTCTTAGAACCACATCACATTTATTCTAAAACTGACCACGATTGGAAGTAAAGCACTCCTCAGCAAATGTAAAAGAACAGAAATCACAACAAACTGTCTCTCAGACCACAGTGCAATCAAATTAGAACTCATGATCAAGAAACTCACTCAAAACCGCACAACTTCATGGAAACTGAACAACTTGCTCCCGAATGACTACTGGGTAAACAACAAAATGAAGGCAGAAATAAAAATGTTCTTTGAAACTAATGAGAAAAAAGACACAAGGTACCAGAATCTCTGGGACACAGGTGAAGCAGTGTGTAGAGGGAAATTTATAGCACTAAATGCCCACAAGAGAAAGCAGGAAAGACCTAAAATCAACACCCTAACATTACAATGAAAAGAACTAGAGAAGCAAGAGCAAACGCATTCAAAAGCTAGCAGAAGGCAAGAAATCACTAAGATCAGAGCAGACCTAAAGGAGACAGAGACACAAAAAACCCTTCAAAAAAATCAATGAATCCAGGAGCTGGTTTTTTGAAAAGATCAACAAAATTGATAGACTGCTAGCAAGACTAATAAAGAAGAAAAGGGAGAGGAATCAAATATACGCAATAAAAAATGATAAAGGGGATATCACCACCGATCCCACAGAAATACAAACTACCATCACAGAATACTATAAACAACTCTACACAAATAAACTAGAAAATCTAGAAGAAATGGATAAATTCCTGGACACATACACCCTCTCAACACTAAACCAGGAAGAAGTCAAATCTCTGAATAGACTAATAACAGGCTCTGAAATTGAGGCAATAATTAATAGCCCACCAACCAAAAAAATCCAGGACCAGATACATTCACAGCTGAATTCTACCAGATGTACAAGGAGGAGCTGGTACCATTCCTTGTGAAACTATTCCAATCAATAGAAAAAGAGGGAATCCTCCCTAACTCATTTTATGAGGCAAGCATCATCCTGATACCAAAGCCTGGCAGAGACAAAACAAAAAAAGAGAATTTTAGATCAATATCCCTGATGAACATCGATGCAAAAATCCTCAATAAAATACTGACAAACTGAATCCAGCAGCACATCAAAAAGCTTAACCACCACAATCAAGTCAGCTTCATCCCTGGGATGCAAGGCTGGTTCAACATACACAAATCAATAAATGTAATCCATCATATACACAGAACCAATGACAAAAACCACATGATTATCTCAATAGATGCACAAAAGGCCTTCGACAAAATTCAACAGCCCTTCATGCTAAAAACTCTCAATAAATTAGGTATTGATGGAATGTATCTCAAAATAATCAGAGCTATTTATGACAAACCCACAGCCAATATCATACTGAATGGGCAAAAACTGGAAGCATTCCCTTTGAAAACTGGCACAAGACAAGGATGCCCTCTCTCACCACTCCTATTCAACATAGTGTTGGAAGTTCTGGCCAGGGCAATCAGGCAGGAGAAAGAAATAAAGTGTATTCAATTAGGAAAAGAGGAAGTCAAATTGTCCCTGTTTGCAGATGACATGATTGTATATCTAGAAAACCCCATTGTCTCAGCCCAAAATCTCCTTAAGCTGATAAGCAACTTCAGCAAAGTCTCAGGATACAAAATCAATGTGCAAAAATCACAAGCATTCTTATACACCAATAGCAGACAAACAGAGAGCCAAATCATGAGTGAACTCCCATTCACAATTGCTACAAAGACAATAAAATACCTAGGAATCCAACTTACAAGGGATGTGAAGGACCTCTTCAAGGAGAACTACAAACCACTGCTCAATGAAATAAAAGGGTACACAAACAAATGGAAGAACATTCCATGCTCATGGATAGGAAGAATCAATACTGTGAAAATGGCCATACTGCCCAAGGTAATTCATAGAATCAATGCCATCCCCATCAAGCTACCAATGACTTTCTTCACAGAATTGGAATAAACTATAGTTCATATGGAACCAAAAAAGAGCCCACATTGCTAAGACAATCCTAAGCAAAAAACAAAGCTGGAGGCATCACGCTCCTTGACTTCAAACTACACTACAAGGCTACCATAGCCAAAACAGCATGGTACTGGTACCAAAACAGAGATATAGACCAATGTTACAGAATAGAGCCCTCAGAAATAACACCGCACATCTACAACCATCTGATCTTTGACAAACCTGACAAAAACAAGAAATGGAGAAAGGATTCCCTATTTAATAAATGGTGCTGGGAAAACTGGCTGCCATATGCAGAAAGCTGAAACTGGATCCCTTCCTTACACCTTATACAAAAACTAATTCAAGATGGATTAAAGACTTAAATGTTAGACCTAAAACCGTAAAAACCCTAGAAGAAAACCTAGGCAATACCATTCAGGACATAGGCATGGGCAAGGACTTCATGAATAAAACACCAAAAGCAATGGCAACAGAAGCCAAAATTGACAAATGGGATCTAATTAAACTAAAGAGATTCTGTACAGCAAAAGAAATTACCATCAGAGTGAATAGGCAACTTACAGAGTGTGAGAAAATCTTTGCAATCTACCTATCTAACAAACGGCTAATATCCAGAATCTACAAAGAACTCAAATTTACAAGAATAAAACAACCCCATCAAAAAGTGGGCAAGGGATATGAACAGACACTTCTCAAAAGAAGACATTTATGCAGCCAACAGACACATGAAAAGATGCTCATCATCACTGGTAATCAGAGAAATGCAAATCACAACCACAATGAGATACCATCTCACGCCAGTTAGAATGGTGATCATTAAAAAGTCAGGAAACAACAGATGCTGGAGGAGATGTGGAGAAATGGGAATGCTTTTACACTGTTGGTGGGAGTGTAAATTAGTTCAACCATTGTGGAAGACAGTGTGGTGATTCCTCAAGTATCTAGAACTAGAAAAACCATTGACCCAGCCTTCCCATTACTGGGTATATACCCAAAGGATTGTAAATCATGCTATTATAAAGACACACACACACGTATGTTTATTGTGGCACTATTCACAATAGCAAAGACTTGGGACCAACCCAAATGTCCATCAATGATAGACTGGATAAAGAAAATGTGGCACATATACACATGGAATACAATGCAGCCATAAAAAGATGAGTTCATGTCCTTTGCAGGGACATGGATGAAGCTGGAAACCATCGTTCTCAGCAAACTATCACAAGGACCAAAAACCAAACACGGCATATTCTCACTCATAGGTGGGAATTGAACGATGAGAACACCAGGACACAGGGCAGGGAACATCACACATGGGGGCCTGTTGGGGTGTGGGTGGCTGGAGGAGGGATAGCACTTGGAGAAATACCTAATGTAAATGACGAGTTGATGAGTGCAGCAAACCAACATGATACATGTATACCTGTGTATCAGCACTGCACATTGCGCACATGTACGCTAGAACTTAAAAGTATAATAAAAAAATGAATAATAAATGCATGGTATAGTTCCTTTTTACTGATTAGAATTTTTAGTTTACTGCATACTATATCAATAATGCATATAATAAAAAGCTTCCTATGTATTATTTTACTTGTGGTAGAACACATAGATATTTACTAAAATATTTAGTGAACTATGGAAACTTTCCAGAAAAGTTTAATTCATTTAGCAGTAAGATAAATAGGCCTTACTTTCAGTCCTAAGGGAATTAATATAGTCCTGAAAACATTAACTTTGTCTGGAAGATTCAGATTATAATCTTTCTTTTGTGTGTTGGGACTGAGCTGAGTACCATGTTGGAAATTAGGAAGCCTAAAGTCCAGAACTGGCTCTCCCTGTTTATAACAATTCTGACCTTAAGCAAGTCACATCACATGACTGTAGATTCTCTCATCTATAACATGAGAAGGTAGTTGATTCACAAAACTCCATCCATCCGGCATTATGCTAGGCACTGAGAAGACAATGGTGAGTAAAGCACTGCTCTTGATCGGTGTTCTTTAATAGAGCCTAGAATTTGCTTGTGATAAAATACTTTACTTTTTCTAACCAAGTATCATTTCAATTCAACCTATTTTTGATTTATCTTGTTCTTTCCTCTATTTTTTAAGTCTAATAGCTGTGCGAACTTATTTTTACATGGGGTCTAATTGTAAACTAAAGAATCATAAATGGTTATTAGATAATATGTTATTATTTACTAAAGTGAATACTCCAAATATTCACAAATAGCCTAGTTAAAACTATTTAACTGTATATTAAAAACCACTCAATCAAGATAAAATAGGGAAACATGGACAACATTTAGAAATGCGCATTCGTCTTAGGAGAGGGAAAAGACAATAATGTTTGTGTGAATTTAGCTTACCAGATGAGACAGAAAACATTGAAACAAATTCTGATAGAAATCTTGTCATTATACATGGAACCAACCCAAATGCCCATCAATGATAGGCTGAATAAAGAAAATGTGGTACCTATACATCCTGGAATACTATGCAGACACAAAGAGAAATGAGATCATGTCCTTTGCAGGGACATGGATGAAGCTGGAAGCCATCATGCTCAGCAAACTAACACAGGAACAGAAAATCAAACATCACATGTTCTCTTTCACTTATAAGAGACAGTTGAACATTGAGAACACATGGACACAGGAAGGAGAATAACACACAGCAGGGTCTGTTGGTGGGTGGGGGGTGAGGGGAGGGAACTTAGGGGATGGATCAATAGGTACAGCAAACCACCATGGCACACGTATACCTAGGTAACAAACCTGCACGTTCTGCACATGTATCCTGTTTTTTTTTGAAGAAATAAAGAAAAAGAAATATTGTCATTTTATAAAGTGCACTGAAAGCTGGATGAAAGCGTATGAAGAAAGAATAAATCAATACATTGAAGAGCAAGGACCAATCTATTTCCAGAAAAGTGAATCTGTACAGAAAGGCAGAAGATCATTTTAGCATTAAATATAAAATCTAACGGTGCCTTGTAAATGTAACCACAATATTCATAATCAAAGGGGGCAAGATAACTCTAAGTGACATGGGCAACAGAACTAGAGGGATATAATTTATAGAAGGAAGAATAAATTTGTTCTCTTAAAACTTATGTATTGAGTACATATTGTAAAAAAAGATTAAAAAGTGTTAGTATGATGATATTATTATATTATTAATTATTTTCCTGACATCTTTTTGTCCCTCTTTTACTGACATTAACTACAATGCAGTTCCTAGACCTTAGTGTTAGACTGGGTTCCAAACTAGATTCCTCTGCTTTCTGGACACACCCTCTAAGCCTTAGTTATATCATCAGATAGCTAACTATAATAATACCTTTTAGTGTTGATGACACTACTAAATGAGATAATGTATGTGACTAACAATGCTTAAATATGTGGTCTTATTATAATTAAAAGTAATTTACTAAATAAAGAAATATTGAGCATCTGAAAGAAATGCATGTAGATTTTGTAATCCTAAGGGCTAAATGAATAAAGTAACAGAGCCCCATGAGGTAGCTTATTTGCTGCAAATTAATTTATTTTATTATTATTTTAAATTTTATTTTTCCATAAGTTATTGGGGTACAGGTGGTATTTGGTTACATGAGTAAATTCTTTAGTGGAGATTTGTGAGACCCCGGTGCACCCATCACCCAAGCAGTATACACTGCACCCTATTTGTTGTCCTGATCCCTCAACCCTCCCACTCTTCCCCACAAGTCCCCAAAGTCCACTGTACCATTCTTATGACTGTGTCCTCGTAGCTTAGCTCCCACAATCAGTGAGAACATAAAATGTTTGGTTTTCCATTCCTGAATTATTTCACTTAGAATAATAGTCTCTAACCTTATCCAGGTCATTGCAATTTAAATGAGCTAATTTCTATTTTCAGTTGAATAGTTTAAAAAATAGCCAGGTGTTTTCCTGATCCCATTGTCTTGGGGTTTAATTCCTCCATAGGTTTGTTGCATTTGTTCTGTTTTATGACCACAGATATTCCTAACTTTAGTTCTTTTTTTAAAAAAAGCAAGTCTTTCAAAATAGAAGCTGAAGAAAGTACATAAATATGAGTCAGAACCAATCGATCTATCACCATGTGAAATAAGCACCTAGAAATTCATCATCTGCTCACAAAAGTTCAGAAGCTAAAAGATTACACATGGTTATAAATACAAGCTGGTTATACTTCTAATGCAAAACTAAATAGGACTAGAAGGCAGATGGCATTAACCCTTTTACTTTTGGGAGCACAAAAACCACTGCATGAACTGTTAGTCATTCACTTTTTTCCCAAAGGATATTTTATTAATCTGTTATTAACAGTAACCTCTAATGAAGAGGAACAATGATATCAATGGAATTTTCTGCATTGCTTAAAAATCTTTCTTTTACTGAATTAGAAATAAAAACTTCAAATGAGATAAATGTAAACAGAAGCCAATAGTTCTGGCAAAATGATTTTTCTCTTCTCCTCTGACTTGGCCTCCAGGAGGTTGGGGGAATGAGATTGGGAGGAAGAAACATAAACAGTGAGAAGAGAAATGTGTGCTCATGATACCCAGTAGGTGGTGCAGCTATACTAGCTATAATTTTGCTATTTAAAGGGCATGATAGAATGCTGTTCTCTTCATGAACATTTATAATCAGAGTACAGAATGCATTGATATGAATCTCTGTTCATAAATGACCATCAGTTGTCATCTTCATCAGCATAAACTGTAAAGTACCTCTTGCTGCATATGAACTATTTCACCTTGCTGGATTTTCCTAAAGTGAATTCAACTTCTTCAACAATTGCTGGATTTTCGCACAGAAATTGGTTTCTATTTTTGTCAATAGCGTCCTCATTTTCTTAGCAATTAATCTTAAAACAGAACTTTTTCACTTCCAGTCTCTCAGTACCCATAGCTAATAGAGTTACCCAACTCTGGTGATTATTTTAAAAGGTTTTCACATTTATCCCTTTCCATTTCACCTTTAGTTTCTCTAGCTTCAACTTCCTTATTTGCTTATGCATCTCTCAAGTAAGATAACACCTTTTCTATCTAATCCAGAGCATTGTTGGGAGTGTAAGATAAAATAATGTGTAGGCTGTGCTACAAAAGGTTTTAGAGTTGGGAATTTTTTTAATCAAAGATTCTGAGCTAGTTTCAGTCTCCATATAGCTTGCTTGCTTCACCATTTGATGTGCTGGGTCTGCGCATACAAGTATATTACCTACATTATATATGCACACATATATGCATATTTATATGGGTAATAGAGACAAAACTACTACATATAAACATGACATTGTACTATAAGTATGATTTAATACTCTCAGTATCAATGATTTATCTCCCACTAAAACATTTGCCTAAATGTAGATAAAAGTGCATATATTTTTTCTTTCTGACAACTAGATAGGGCTAAGGGTTGAAGAGGAAGGAATGAGGTGGAGCAATGACTGAGATTGAAGAGAAAGAAGTATAGGGACTGGAGTCTTATCAACTGAAAGAAGAACTTTCATTTTTGAGGGGAGAGGTCTCCATGCTAAACTGAACTTAGGTGTGCATCTTCCCACCCCTACCCCTGTGCGAAACATAACTTGCAAACTCAGAGCCTAATCATGAAGGATTCTTCTAAGCCTTCCCGTGCTTAATATAAAGTGGGTTGCTTTGGTGACTTGCTTAACGTCAATGGTGTGATGGAAAACTTTGGCTCTAACCAAAATCAAGTGCACAGAACCCACTAAGAATTTTTTGTGAGCTTAGCCAACTAATATTTATGCTTGAAATATAAACCCTTTTGTAAGATTTAAATAAAATCACTTGTGCACAATGCCTGGTACACATTAGATGTTGAGTAAATATTTGATGAATCTCAATCATTGATGTCTATAATTGGAAGAGAATTTAGAGGTAGCTCTGTCTTATTATTTTATGAATAAGTTAATGAGCCTAGAAAAAAAATGATCCTACCAACATATTACTGAATCAGTACCAGTCTAGTAACCAGCAGTCCTGAATTTCATTCTCTTTCCATTATATTATAAACTTTTCCTTTCTTTTGCTTTGTATCATCACTCTCCTTTCTAACACAGTCTCTCTCTCTTTCTCCCCCTCCCTTGTCCTTCTTCCTCTCTCATAGGCACACACAAAACTTTGTGTTCATTTGGTTTAAGAATCCAGAATTTCTCAAAAATAAACAGCTAAATGTATGTAGGTTTACTAAGATTTAACAATGTATTTATTGTAGAGTTGCTTTCATTGCATTAAAACCATTAATTACTCTCAGTATGCTTTTGGTTAATTAACTAAGGAGAATTTGTTAAGGGAGTTTATGTATTGTTTTAATTTAGTATGTAGCAAAAGGAGTTGTTGAATGCTAGAAAACAAACCCATCTGAACTAAAAAACACAAAATACTATGTATTGAGCAGATTTACAATTTTTAATCAATCAAAACACAGATTTTACCTTAGTGCATCTCACTTTGGTAAGTATGTGCAGTACCAGCTTACTCATGAGTTTTTTCTGAAAATTAATTTTTAAGTTGACTCTGGTACTTACATGAATTTTGATTGCTGATATTGGAAAATATTTTCTTTTCAGAAATGATGTTATACATTTTGGTTGGCTTAGCACACAAAAGCCTTTTATCTCAGAATATGTAAATAATACAATAATATAATTCAATGGTACTGGTAACACATTCAAAATCTAGCAGAAGGCAAGAAATAACTAAGATCAGAGCAGAACTGAAGGAAATAGAGACACAAAAATCCCTTCAAAAAATTAATGAATCCAGGAGCTGGTTTTTTGAAAAGATCAACAAAATTGATAGACTGCTAGCAAGACTAATAAAGAAGAAAAGAGAGAAGAATCAAATAGATGCAATAAAAAATGATAAAGGGGATATCATCACCAATCCCACAGAAATACAAACTACCATCAGAGAATACTATAAACACCTGTATGCAAATAAACTGGAAAATCTAGAAGAAATGGATAAATTCCTCAACACATACATTCTCCCAACACTAAACCAGGAAGAAGTTGAATCTCTGAATAGACCAATTACAGGCTCTGAAATTGTGACAATAATCAATAGCTTACCAACCAAAAAAAGTCCAGGACCGGATAGATTCACAGCCGAATTCTACCAGAGGTACAAAGAGGAGTTGGTACCATTCCTTCTGAAACTATTCCGATCAATAGAAAAAGAGGGAATCCTCCCTAACTCATTTTATGAGGTCAGCATTATCCTGATACCAAAGCCAGGCAGAGACACAACCAAAAAAGAGAATTTTAGACCAATATCCTTGATGAACATCGATGCAAAAATCCTCAATAAAATACTGGCAAACCGAATCCAGCAGCACATCAAAAATCTTATCCACCATGATCAAGTGGGCTTCATCTCTGGGATGCAAGGCTGGTTCAGCATATGCAAATCAATAAATGTAATCCAGCATATAAACAGAACCAATGACAAAAACCAAATGATTATCTCAATAGATGCAGAAAAGGCCTTTGACAAAATTCAACAACCCTTCATGCTAAAAACTCTCAATAAATTAGGTATTGATGGGACGTATCTCAAAATAATAAGAGCTGTCTATGACAAACCCACAGCCAATATCATACTGAATGGGCAAAAACTGGAAGCATTCCCTTTGAAAACTGGCACAAGACAAGGATGCCCTCTCTCACCACTCCTATTCAACATAGTGTTGGAAGTTCTGGCCAGGGCAATCAGGCAGGAGAAAGAAATAAAGTGTATTCAATTAGGAAAAGAGGAAGTCAAATTGTCCCTGTTTGCAGATGACATGATTGTATATCTAGAAAACCCCATTGTCTCAGCCCAAAATCTCCTTAAGCTGATAAGCAACTTCAGCAGAGTCTCAGTATATGAAATCAATGTGCAAAAATCACAAGCATTGTTATACACCAATAACAGACAAACAGAGAGCCAAATCATGAGTGAACTCCCATTCACAATTGCTTCAAAGAGAATAAAAAACCTAGGGATCCAACTTACAAGGGATGTGAAGGACCTCTTCAAGGAGAACTACAAACCACTGCTCAATGAAATAAAAGAGGATACAAACAAATGGAAGAACATTCCATGCTCACTGGTAGGAAGAATCAATACCATAAAAAAGGCCATGCTGCCAAAGGTAATTTACAGATTCAATGCCATCCCCATCAAGCTACCAATGACTTTCTTCAGAGAATTGGAAAAAACTACTTCAAAGTTCATATGGAACCAAAAGAGAGCCCGCATCGCAAAGTCAATCCTAAACCAAAAGAACAAAGCTGGAGGCATCATGCTACCTGACTTCAAACTATACTACAAGGCTACAGTAACCAAAACAGCATGGTACTGGTACCAAAACAGAGATATAGACCAATGGAACAGAACAGAGCCCTCAGAAATAACGCCACATATCTACAACTATCTGATCTTTGATAAACCTGACAAAAATAATAAATGGGGAAAGGATTCCCTATTTAATCAATGGTGCTGGGAAAACTGGCTAGCCATATGTAGAAAGCTGAAACTGGATCCCTTCCTTACACCTTATACAAAAATTAAGTCAAGATGGATTAAAGACTTAAATGTTAGACCTAAAACCATAAAAACCCTAGAATAAAACCTAGGCAATACCATTTAGCACAGAGGCATGGGCAAAGACTTCATGTCTAAAACACCAAAAGCAATGGCAACAAAAGCCAAAATTGACAAATGGGATCTAATTAAACCAGAGAGCTTATACACAGCAAAAGAAACTACCATCAGAGTGAACAGGCAACCTAAAGAATGGGAGAAAATTTTTGCAACCTACTCATCTGACAAAGGGCTAATATCCAGAATCTACAATGAACTCAAACAAATTTACAAGAAAAAACAACCCCTTCAAAAAGTGGGCGATGGATATGAACAGACACTTCTCAAAAGAAGACATTTATGCAGCCAAAAAACACATGAAGAAATGCTCATCATCACTGGCCATCAGAGAAATGCAAATCAAAACCACAATGAGATACCATCTCACACCAGTTAGAATGGCAATCATTAAAAAGTCAGGAAACAACAGGTGCTGGAGAGGATGTGTAGAAATAGGGACACTTTTACACTGTTGGTGGGACTGTAAACTAGTTCAACCATTGTGGAAGTCAGTGTGGCAATTCCTCAGGGATCTAGAACTAGAAATACCATTTGACCAATCCATCCCATTACTGGGTATATCCCCAAAGGATTATAAATCATGCTGCTATAAAGATACGTGCACACGTATATTTATTGTGGCACTATTCACAATAGCAAAGACTTGGAACCAACCCAAATGTCCAACAACGATAGACTGGATTAAGAAAATGTGGCACATATACACCATGGAATACTATGCAGCCATAAATTATGATGAGTTCCTGTCCTTTGTAGGGACATGGATGAAACTGGAAACCATCATTCTCAGCAAACTATCGCAAGGACAAAAAACCAAACACCGCATGTTCTCACTCATAGGTGGGAATTGAACAATGAGAACACATGGACACCGGAAGGGGAACATCACACACTGGGGACTGTTGTGGGGTGGGGAGAGGGGGAGGGATAGCATTAGAAGATATACCTAGTGCTAAATGACGAGTTAATGGGTGCAGCACACCAACATGGCACATGTATACATATGTAACAAACCTTCACGTTGTGCACATGTACCCTAAAACTTAAAGTATAATAATAATAAAATAAAATAAAAAAAGAAATATCAGTTGACCACAAAAAAAAGTAAAGAAATACTTTATCTTATTTATTGTTTCCTTCTTGAGTAAAGTACAGAAATAATCAGTATAATACAGAGAGAAAGAACACATTCTCTAGAATCAGACTTTCTGGGTTCAAATCCTGACTCTATTGTTAAATAAAATAGGCAAGTTACTCAACCCTTCTAATTACTTTATCTGTAAAATGAAAATAACAGTGATGTCTTCCTTATGCAGTTATAAGGATTCAATGTCTAATGTATCTAAACAACCTAAGTAAGGTGTATGGCACATAATAAGCACCAATCAATGCTAGCTGTGTTTCTAGACCTATCATAAGCATTATCTTTTAATTAATAATCATAATTAGGTTTATATTTGTTTCATGAATAGGGCAAAGTAAGTGAAGATTGGATTTGCATATTTATGAGCATTAGGAACTAGAGACTTTGACATATATATTACCTAGATTAACCCTCATCAAAACATTACAAGAAAAATATTATTTTAGTATTCTATAAATAAGAAAATGGAGGGTGAGATATCAAGATGTAGTAAACCAGTAACTGGCAATGCAAGAATCAAACCAAACCATGCTGTTTGACTCTGTAGTTTATGTTTGTCCCCATTATAAAATATTGCAAAGATATGTATGTATATGTGCCGTGTTACACACAATGTCAAAAATGCAAGAAATTTAAAAAGGCTTTTTTTGGCAAAGGAAATCTTACTTGTGGCAAAATTCAGTTGAAATAATCCTAACCTTGTAATAAGAATCAAGAATAGAGAAAAAATGCACTTCCCTAATGATTAGCGATGTAGAGGGGTTTTTTTTCACATATTTATTGGCCATTTGTATACTTTCTTTTGAGAAATGTCTGTTTAGTTCTTTTGCCCATTTAAAAATCAAGTTACTTGTTTTCTTGCTCTTGGTTTGTTTGAATTCCTTATGTATTTTGGATACTAACCTCTTATAAGATGTACGGTTTACAAATTTTTTCTCCTAATCCTTCATTTTATCTTTACTCTATTGCAAGCTTGTCCAACCCATGGCCCACAGGCTGCATGTGGCCCAGGATGGCTTTGAATGTGGCCCAACACAAATTCATACATTTTTGTAAAATGTCATGAGATTTTTTTTTTACGATTTTTTTTCTTTTAGCTCATCAGCTATCACTAGTGTTAGTATATTTTATGTGTGGCCCAAGACAATTCTTTTTCTTCCAGTGTGGCACAGGGAAGCCAAAAGATTGGACACCCCTGCTCTATAGATTGTTTTCTTTGCCATGCAGAAGATTTTAGTTTAATGCAATCTTGTTTGTCTATTTTGCTTTTGTTGCCAGTGCTTTGAGGCTAAACCCCCAAAAATAATTATTCAGACAAATGTCATAAAGCTTTCCCCCTATTTTTTCTTCTAGTAGTTTTATAGTTTCAAGGCTTACATTTAAGTATTTAATCCATTTTGAGTTGATTTTTATATACTATGATTTAAGGGTCCAATTTTATTCTTCTGCATGTGTATACCCAAGGTCCCTCAACACCATTTATTGCAGATACTGTTCTTTTTCAATTATGTGTTCTTGGTACCTTTGTTAATATCAATTTATTGTAAATGTGTGGGCTCATTTCTGGGCTCACTGTTCTGTTTCATTGGTCTAGGTGTTTTTTAAAAAAATTCCAGTACCATGCCATTTTGATTACTATAGTTTTGTAATATATTTTAAAATAAGATAGTGTGATGCCTTTAGATTGTTCTTTTGATATATGAAAAAATGTTCAACATTACTAATCATGAGGGAAATTCAAATTAAAACCGCAATGATATATTACCTCATACATGTTAGAATGGCTATTTAAAAAATGGAAGATAAGTGTTGGCAAGAATGTGGAGACAAGGGAACCCTTCCTTGTACACTGTTGTTGGGAATGTAAATTAGTACAGCCATTGTGTAAAACAGTATGAAGGTTACTCAGAAAGCTAAAAATTAAACAAGTATTATATGATTCAGCAATCTCACTTCTGTATACATACCCAAAGGAATTGAAATGAGTATATCAAGAGATATCTGCAATTCCCAGTTTATTGCAACATTATTCACAATAGCCAAGATATGTAATCAACCTATGTATATACATCAGTGGATGAATGGATAAAAAAACGTGGCATATATACACAATGAAATACTAGTCAGCCTTTAAAAAGAAGGAGATTCTGCCATTTGCAATAACATGGATGAACCTGAAGGACATTATGCTAAGTTATATAAGCCAGGCACAGAAAGGCAAATACTTCCTAATCTCACTTACATGCGTAATCTAAAAATGTTAAACTAATAGAAGTAGAGAGTAGAATGGTGGTTACCAGAGGTGATGTTGGGAGGGAATGGGAGATGTTGATCAAAGGGTACATTTCAGTTAGACAGGTGATATAATAAGTTTTCAAGGTCTACTGAACAGCATGATGACTATAGTTAATAACAATGTATTGTGTATTTTGAAATTGCTAAGAGAATAAATTTCAAATGTTCTCACAAAAAAAAGATAAATATGTGAGGTGATGGACATGTTAATTAGCTTGATTCAATCATCCTAAAATATGGATATACATATTTGTATATATATAATCACATTGTATATATATAATGACATCATATATAATCACATTGTACCTCACAAATGTATAAAATTATTATTTGTCAATTTTAAAAAGGAATAGAGAATACAATTATTATTTGTCAATTAAAAAATGAGTAAAAATAGAAAAAATGTTGCTTTTTAAATTGACAAATTATTATTATTTGTCGATTAGAAAAAGAAAACATGAAATACTAAAGAAAACGTGGTATATCCACAAGAGAATATTGTTTCAGCCATTAAAAAAGAATGAAATCCTGTCATTTGCAGCAACATAGATGGAACTGGAGGACATTATGCTAAGTGAAATAAGCCAGGCCCAGAGAGACAAATAATGCATGTACTCACTCATATGTGGGAACTATACGAAAATTGATCTCATGGAAGTACAGAGTAGAACGGTGATTACCAGAGGCTGGGAAGGGTAGGGTGGAGGGGAGTTAAGGAGAGGTTGGTTAATGGATACGTACATACAGGTAGATATAAGGAATAAATTCCAGTGTTTAATAACATTAGGGTGACTAGGATAAAATATGCAACAGTAATTTATTGCATATTTTAAAATAGCTGTAAGAAAGATTTGGAATGCTCCCAACATAAAGGTATAATAATTTTTGAGCTGATGGATATACTAATTACCCTAATTAGATTACTATGTATTGTGTTCGTGTATCAAAATATCACATGTACCCCCAAAATATGTACAATAATTATGTATCAATATGAAATTTCAAAAAGGCAAGTGAATTTCTATGTTTGTTAGAATTAATGGCACTTTCTGATTGTATTCATGTCTTACTACATTATCACAATAAATGAGAGTAAACACAGGTTTTGTAATAACTACTGGATTTGCTTTATTGTTTTTATGCCTTTTTAGAGCAGTGCTGACCAATATGATAGCCACTTCTGCATGTGGCTATTTAAATTTAAACTTACATAACTGGAATAAAATAAAATAAACTTAGTCATTTGTTTGTATTAGCCATACTTTAAGTGTTAAATAGCTACCTGTGGTTAGTGGCTACTGTGTTGGATAGTTCAGATATGGAACATTTCTATCATTGAAAAACTTTTTATTGGACAGCACTGTTCTAGAGTAAATCAGGATGTAGAATGGAATGATAAGCAGGAAATTTCAGTAGTGGGGAGATTGCCAGTCTGGCGACAGAGTGAGACATTGTCTAAAAAAAAAAAAAGAGAGAGAGAGAGATAGAGATACAGATTGCCTAAGGGTAGCTACCAATTCTTTGCAGTTCAAAGTAGTAGAAATAACAGTTGTTTTGCCTTCTGTAGGAATGAACTCTACTTGCACTACCTGTCAGTTTGGGCAACATTCACCTTCCCAGAGCTTCAGTTTCTTGATTTGTTAAATGAGGGATAACAATTTCTACCAGGCCTCACTCCCAGGATTTTTGTGAGGATGAGTACAACGATATATGTCAAAGCTCTATATAATGATTGTATAAAATCTATAACAATTGATATAATTCTCAGTTGTATGTGTGCCTGTGTGTATGTTTCATGAAGTACTGATAATGATGGCAATTGTTATAGATTTCATATGCTGAGCTTCATTTTCCTGCTAGAAATTCATGATGCCTGAACATGATTCCATCTCTCCTGAATTTGTACTTGCAGAATGAGTAGTATTAACAGATAATCCATAGAGAAACTTTTTCAAATGATTGCCAAACACTGAAAGGCTTTAGATATTTCCTCCTAATGTTTATCTTTTCTTACCTTTTAAAAAAGAATAATCATTTCCACTTCTTCAGTACTACTGGAAACCACAAAAAAAAAAAAAATAAAAACTTTTCTAGGCATTTCAAACTGTTTCACATTTACTGCCACACATAGAGAGCAGGAGGAATATTTAATCAAAGGGTTTAAAGCATGTGGTATTGGCAATCAATGTACAACTCAGATATAGAAGGCTCTCCTGATTGCAAGTCGTACCATGAGGTGGGGTAGATAAAGTTACTAGAATTAGCAAAGAGCTATTAGTTTTCTTTAAGCTTCACTGTTTGAATTAGAAACAGTAGTTGAATTGTATATATGGTAATATTATACAAGCCCATCAGAAGTTTCAGATGTTTTCTGACTTTGTTTTGTTTTTAGCTATTTTTCTTTTAAGCAAAAGCTTTTAAAGAATAAATTGCATACATTTTCAGCATACACTGCTGGGTTAAAATATTTATATAATTTCAGAATGATATGAGATAGATATAGTCTACTGATATTCATTGATTCATCAGTCAAAATAAAAAATTTCTCAAAATATCTGAATGAAAAATAATTGGTAAATAATCATGAATTTCTATATAAAATTCTTACAATATTTTTTCTTTTTTGGGAAGATATTTCATAATACATAACAGAAATTTAAAAATTTTTTTCTAGTTCCTGACTTTCATTTCCCTAGAAAACTTACTATTAAAATGTTAGTTTTATACCAAGATGATAACATGCCTTTTTAAAAGAAAGTAGAATACATTAGTTTTTAAAAGGAGATATTATGGTTTTATGATTAATAATAATATGAATAACAATATTATTATGACAAATTATTAAGGAAAGATGCATGGAAATAAGTGGACATGTGTCCTGAAAATGTAGAAATGAGAGAGGGACACAAAAATAGGTAAACCACAATTGCATTATATATGAGCTTGAACATCTCCATGATATATTAACATTGGAAGTCTAAGTCATATGGGTAATTTCAAGGTTTTTTTTAATTACAACAAAGTACATAAAGATAAATAAATTGGTATGGAAAAAGAGTCAGACAAAAGTTCCAGTCTTTTCACAAAGCCAGCATTTTAGCAGTTTCTCAATTACCCTGAACATTTACTACTGCTGATACTGCACAATGAGCTGTCTCTTAGAAAAATGTGAAAATGTGTACATATTGTGTTATATTGATCACTAAGCAGGGTAGTAAAGGAAGACAATTGTTAAGCAGAAGTTCAGATTAATAGTATAAAATATGATGTAAATATTAAAACACAGGGAAGGAAATGTGCTATCAAATTCTTGATTCAGCTTGCTATAATGGATATTCTCCAAGAGTAAGAGATTTAGTTTATAGGCTAAATCTAAGAATGGAAAAATGGAAAATTATTCCATTTCCTCTGTGGCTGTTGCTGCTGTTGTCACTTTGGTGAAATGTATAGCCACAGGAAATTTGACATTTATATTTCTTGTTACAATTAATGCACAAAAAACCATAGAAAACCTTAGGACACTTAGAAACTGATTTTATCTTTAATGTAATTATCTTGACTATAAATCTTGACAAAATCTACAGCCATCTGAACAAATTCTTAATTAAAAGAAAAAAAGAAGAATCAGACATTAATGTCAGGAAATGAGTTCTGCATCCAATTTGAGATTCTTTATTTTGGAAAAGATACACAATGGTAGGAGAAAAGGCAAATATCCATATGAACTAAATGCCTCTTGTGTAAAAGATACAGTGCTAGGCTCTAGAACCACAATTTTAATTCCAAAAGGTCCCTACATACAATCTTATTTAAACCTCCACAATTTTCAGCAAACAGAGCATAATAAAGTTAAATATATGTGACCAAGATTACTCCTAGATAGGGCAAGAACTGGAATACAAGGATCTTTCACATCCAAGACCCTGTTCTTTCTAGTTAGCTGTGGGGCCAAGGCACAGCATGCAAAACCGGTCATGTACATGGCACGGAGCTCTTGGCTTTCCTAGTTCCTAATTCAGTCATTTAATAGTCTGTCTGTATCTATAGAATTACTTTCGTGACCAAGAATTGATATTTTTGTTATTGGTCAAATTTGAACATACTAGTACTGAGGGCAAAGCTTTGCAGCATGTCCTTAGAACCCTTCCTCCAGGTGGAGATAATTCTCTTTATCAACACAAGTGGAGGTTTGACATTGAACCAATATTAACGCAACTTGAAAGCAGTTCATTTTTCTTTACCTGATTCACAAGGCTAACAGAAGACTAGAAAACATCTTTCCTGAATTTAGACAAACTTTGTCTATTCCACTTCCACAGTAGGAATTTTTAATAAATAATCTTTGGCGAATGAAGGTGGATCTGATATAGTATAACATTCACATTGTTTCCATTCTCTATATAGACACCACTTCTTTTTTCTTATTGATGCATTTTATAATTATAATCATTTAAATATTATGTTTTATGTCCAATCATACAGCTGTTGATTAGTATAATTTATTCTCTTTCCATCTTGCTAATTAATCATTGGTCTTGTAGCATTTATGTTGTACAAGGCCAGTGTTGTAGATAGTTACTCCAAGATGCCAGTAGGGATTCATTTGTGTCCCTCACGCATATATTTTGGGATGTATTTTGTCATTGCCAAGGATTTTTAAATTATTTATAGGAGAATGTGACTACATTTTCTTCCAACCTGAGATGGAAAGAAGTAGTCCTTATTTATGGAAATACTATGTAGAAGAGATGGATAGCAAATCTTTTCTGTTTCCAAAGTGAATGAGTTCAAATTGTAGTCATATGGATTTAGTGAGCTGTAAATAAGATGCTAACTCTAAGAAGCATTACAAATGACTTTGAGAAGATATCTATAGTTTTCTTACTTAGGGAACAGTATGATATAGGCAAGACTAAGAAAATAAAATAGCATATTTAATTTCTTTTACCAAATATCCTAAATATGAAATCTGTTAGCCCCTCTACTCATTTCCTCCTTACAGTCTTCGATTTTAGTACAGAATAGGAGCAAGGCAAGGGATTCATGAAATTTTAGATTCTTATCAGATCTATCATTCTAGAATAGTTTTTTAAAACTGCAAGTGTATTTTAAGTCAGTTTGTGAGTTGAACACTAGATATTTAAAATTCAACTTTTCATATGCCAACCTATGGTGTATTGAATAAAGACATAAAGTTTCAAATTTTGTTGTATAATTGTTATAATTTTAAACAGATAGTTTCAATAATGATTTTCATACATGGCATTTTAGCCAACGTTTTAATAGGTAGCCAAAATCTTTGACTACTAATAAGTAGACTAAAGTTGGCAAGGATCAGTTTCCTTTTCTAGATACTAAATTATTCTCAAATTGGAATGTAAGCATTAATATAACTTGGTCAGCAAACAGGATAATGTTAAGAAAGCATTCTCTCTTAAAATTTAAAGAAGTATCATAATTTCAATTTCCAACTTGAATATCATAGTAATGAATAGTACACATTTCTTGAAGGAGAGCTTTGGCAAGATTAGTAACCAATTATCATTGAAAAAAATGAACTAAACTTAGCCTAGGCTTTGAGGATTGTGTGACAATTGTTATTCCATATTTTGAAATTAGTTGAATATACTTTTCTTTAAAGTATAGGGATTTTTAAGTTAAATACTCGGCTACATTTAAGAGGTTCAACACTCTAATTTTAATGGTGAGGAAACATTTTTAAAGCTATCAGCTTATTTCTCAAGGGTAATATTCAGTCTTTTTACCTAGTGCTAGTTAATACCAGTGTTGTTATTTTTAAACTATTGCTACTTAGGCAGGACAAAATAAAAATCTAGTGGGATTAGTTAATCCAAAATTATCTAAAAGTTTCATATTAATTCAAAGTTTAAATATGCTAGGTTCTATATAACATAAAAATGTGAGATATTTCTACTGGCTATACTTCAAAGAATATAATTCACAAGGCTTGAAATTGACCACAGTTTCTAAAAGTAGTGGGAGAAAGAGAAATGGAAGCAATGCTCTTCAATATTTACAAAGGTCTTCTGCTCGTGACTAGCCTAAAATTTTTTCAGCTCTTATATATTCTTGTAGATGAGTAATTGGGAGTTCAATCAGCATCTGCTAGCCTTTCATTATTTATTATTTATTTCTGTGGGTACATAGTAGAGGTATACATTTATGAGTTACATGAGATATTTTGATACAGGATAATGGGGTATCCATCACTTCAAGCATTTATCTTTTGCATTACCAACAATCTAATTATACTTTTTTAGTAATTTTAAATGTACAATTAAATTATTGTTGACGGTAGTCATTCTGTTATGCTATATAATATGGGAACTTATTCATTCTTCGAACTATATTTTTGTACCCAATAACACTCCTCACTTCACCCCTACTTTCCCACTACCCTTCCAACCTCTGGGACCTTCCTTCTACTCTCTATCTCCATGAGCTCAATTATTTTCATTTCTAGCTCCCACACATAAGTGGGACCATACAAACTTCATCTTTCTGTGCCTGGCTTATTTCACTTAACATAATGACCTCTAGTTCCATCCATGTTGTTGCAAGTGAAAGAATCTCATTCTTTTATGTCTGAAAAGTACTCCATTGTGTATATGTACCACATTTTCTTTATCCATTCATCTGTTGATGGACATTTAGGTTGCTTCCAACTCTTGGCTATTGTGAATAATGTTGCAATAAACATGGGAATGGATATGTCTCTTTGACATGCTGATTTCCTTCCTTTTGGTTATGTACCTAGGAGTGGGATTGCTGGATTATATGGTAGTGCTATTTTTATTTTTATTTGAGAAACTTCCAAACTGTTCTCCATAGTGTTTGTGTTAATTTACATTCCCATCAACTGTATGAGAGTTTCCTTTTCTCCACATCCTTGCCAGGATTTGTGATTGCCTGACTTTTGGATAAAGCCATTTTAGTTGGGGTAAAATGATACCTCATTGTAGTTTGGAATTGCACTTCTTTGATGATCAATAGTGTCGAGCATCTTTTTTATGCTTGTTGGCCATTTGTATGTCTTCTTTTGAGAAATGTCTATTTAGATCCTTTGCCCATTTTTAATTGGATTATTAGATTTTTTTCCTAGAGAGTTGTTTGAGTTACTGATATATTCTGGTTATTAACTCCTTGTCAGATGGGGAGATTGCAAATATTTTCTCCCATTCTGTGGGTTATCTCTTCACTTTACTGATTGCTTCCTTTGCTGCACAGAAGCTTTTTAACTTGATGTGATCTCCTTTTGTCCATTTTGGTTTTGGTTGCCTGTGCTTGTTGGATATTACTCAAGAACTCTTTGCCTAGTTCAATGGCCTGGATCATTGACCCAATGTTTTTGTGTAGTAGTTTCATAGTTTCAGGTCTTAGACTTAAGTTTTTAATCCATTTAGATTTGATTTTTGTATATATTACATAGCCCCTTTGAGGCTGTTTTCTAGATGCTGTAGGTATGCTTCATTGTTTTTATTTGTTTTTCTTTTGTTTCCTCTTACTGTACATTTTCAAATAGTCTGCCTTCAAGCTCACTAATTCTTTCTTCTGTTTGATCAATTCTGCTGTTAAAAGACTAATGCATTCCTCAGTATATAAATTGTATTTTTCAACTCCAGCAATTTTTCTTGATTCTTTTTAATTATTTCAATGTCTTTGCTAAATTTATTTGATAGAATTCTGAATTCCTTGTGTTCTCTTGAATTTCTTTGAGTTTCCTCAAAACTGCAGTTTGGAATTCTCCATCTGAAAGGTCACATATCTTTGTTTCTCCAGAATTGGTCCTTGGTGCCTTATTTAGTTCATTGCATGAGGTCATGTTTTCCTGGGTGATCTTGATGGTCACGGATGTTTGTCTGTGTCTGGGCATTGAAGAGTTTGTCATTTATTGTAGTCTTCACAGTCTAGGCCCATTTGGACTCATCCTTCTTGGGAAGGATTTCTAGATATTCAAAAGGACTTGGGTATTGTGATCTAGGCCACATCTGCATTAGGGGGTACCACAGACCTAGTAAGGCTGTGGTTCTTGCAGACTCACAGAGATACTGCCTTGTTGGTCTTGGATAAGATCCAGAGGAATTCTCTGGATTTCCAGACAGAGGCTCTTGTTCTCTTCCTTCACTTTCTTCCAAATATAGTCCCTTTTCCTGTTCTGAGCCACCTGGAGCTGGGTGGGGTGGATGGGGTGACACAAGCAGCCTGTGGCCACCACCACTGGAACTGCATTGAGTCACACATAAAGCAAACACAGCACTGGGGTTCACCCAAAGCCTGTTTTAATCACCACCTGGAGATATACCTGATGTAAATGATGAGTTAATGGGTGCAGCACACCAACATGGCACATGTATACATATGTAACAAACCTGCACGTTGTGCACATGTACCCTAGAACTTAAAGTATAATAATATATTTATATATATATTTATATATAAATATATATAAATAATACATATTTATATATAAATATATATAAATAATACATATTTATATATAAATATATATAAATAATACATATTTATATATAAATATATATAAATAATACATATTTATATATAAATATATATAAATAATACATATTTATATATAAATATATATAAATAATACATATTTATATATAAATATATATAAATAATACATATTTATATATAAATATATATAAATAATACATATTTATATATAAATATATATAAAATAAATTTAATAAAATAAGTATATAAAATAAATTTAATAAAATAAAATTTATATAAAATATATAAATATATTATATATAAATACATAATATATATTTAATACATATATAAATATATATAAATAAATATAAATATAATTATATATTATATATATATATATAAAAAATAATCACCACTTGGCTACCATCTATGCTTGCAGGCTGGCATACTACAATGAGCAGGTGGCGAAGCCAGCCAGGCTTGTGTCCTTCCCTTCAGGGTGGTAAGTTCTCCCAGGTAGATCCAGAGGTGTTCTGGTGGGTCCAGAGTTCCTCCTAGGTGGGTCCAGAGGTGCTGTCTGGGAGTCAGGGACAAGAGTCAAAAACCTTAGAAGTCTACTTTGTGTTCTATTGTACTGTGGCTGAGCTGCATTCAAACCACAAGAATCAGTTGTTTCCCCTCTTCTGACTTCATTTCAAAGGCAGAGGACACTTCCTGTGGCCACCACTGCCACAGGCCTACAGGGAGTACTGCCAGACTACCACCTATGTTCACTTAAGGCCCAGAGTGTTTTAAGTCAGCTTGTGGTAAATGCTGCCTGGCCTGGGATTCACCCTTCAGGGCAGTGGGCTCCCGTCTGGTCCAGGTAGGTCCAAAAATGTTGTCCAAGTGTCAAGGTCTGTAATCAGAGACCCTAAGAGCCCACTTTGTGCTCTACCTCCTTGTGGCTGAGCTGGTACTTAACATGGAAGACAAAGTCCCCTTTACTTTTCCCTTAGCTTTTCTCAAGCAGAAGTGTTTTTCCCTGTAGCCCCCACAGCTGGGAATGTGCTGAGTCTCACTTGAAGCTAGCATGTCTCAGGCTCACCCAAGGCCCATGGTGTACTACCTGGGTATTGCCACTGGTTATTCAGGCTCTCAAAGGCTTTTTAGTCAGTCGGTGATGGGTCTTGCTGTGACTGGGTCCTTCCCTTCAAGGCAGTGGGTTCCCTTCTAGTCCAGGTTGTGTCTAGAAATGTCATCCTGCACCTAGAACCTGGAAAGGGAGCCTCATAACTCTGACTGGTGCCCTGTCTTATTGTGGCTGAGCTAGTATCCAAGATGCAAAACAAAGTCTTCTTACTCTTTCCTCTCCTTTCCCAAGTGGAAGGAGCCAGTTCCTTTTGAACCCATGAGCCCTGCTGCCTGGGATTGTGGGGAGGTGATACATGCACCCCCTTAGTCAGCCCCACTGATGTCTCAGTAGGTTGTACACCACCCAAGTCCACTGGTTGTGAGCCCCGCACAGCACTATGACTCACATAGGAGTTGCGGTCTTTGTGGCCTATACTGCATTTAAAGTTTATTTAGAGCCCCAGAGGACTTTAGCCCACTGTGGTGAGGCGTGGGGGAACTCAACTTCTGACCCGTGGGATGGGTGACTCCTATCTGGCTAGGGCTGGATTAAATATTCCCTCTATGCACAGGCATCAGCTAGATTTGGATCAGTTTTGCTTTCTCCTGTGACAGGGCAGCACTGAGTTCCATGCAATGTCTAACAATTGCTGTGCTCTCTCTCCCAAGGGCAAAGATTCTCTCTCCATGCCACATGGCTGCTGCTGGGGATGGGATGGGGTGTCACAGGCAATTCAAGACTGTCTTTACTACACTCTTCAGTGTCTCTTTCAGCTATATGAAGTTAAAATCAGATACCGTGAGAGCTCTCGTGATTTTTGGTTCTTAGGAAATGATTATTTTTGTGTGTAGATAGATGTTACATTGGTGTCCTTCTGAGGTGATGATCAGTGGAGGCTTCTATTTGACCATCCTGCTCCACCCCGTGTAGTCTTTTATTATTAAGAGTCTGGCTCAGAGTAGTGTATAGAATTGTTTTTCCCAATAGTCATGATTAGTTTGCACTCATGTAGCCAATACTTTTTTTTAATGTCTCATGTCCAATCTGTAATATCAAAGATGTATTCTCTAGGAGACAACATATGAATAAATGGTCCATCCAGGGTAGAACTTCTGTGTTTTAAGTAATGATATGAAAAAATCCAAAATAACATGATTATTAGTAATAGCTGTATTCTAAACAACTCCAGAACAATATTTTGACTTTAGATAAAAAGAAAAAAATTAAGAGAAGAGCCAGCTATATTTTAAAATTGTATTATTTTGAACAATATGCATATTAGTGCCTAGATATCAATGCTTATACCAATAACTGACTGTAAAAGAAATCTAAGGACAAACAGATTTATTATGAGAAGTCCATGACATAAAGGGCCATTTCGTATTATTTCAGCCTAGAATAAAAACCAAGAGGAAGACATATAAACTGGAACTTTAAAATGTCTTACTTTTTTGAAATATTCTAGAAGGGTCACACTCCCAGTCTGAATTAGTATTTCTATTTTGAAATTGTGGAGTAATGAAATCAAAAGGTAATGTTTTGCCTTACTCTCACCATTTATTTAGAGACAAAATTAAAAAAAAAATCCCTCTTCCTTTTTGTTCCCTCTGGGACTCTGAATTCAAAAACAAAAGAAACACTCAGATTAAATTTTTATTTCTTTCTAGAAAAACATTACATGCATATGAAGAAAAACTATAATCTACAATTACTGGGTTTATTTTAATTTGTTTAGGCGTACACAGTGAAATGTTTAAAAAAAAGCTGAAACTGGATCCCTTCCTTACACCTTATACAAAAATTAATTCAAGATGGATTAAAGACTTACATGTTAGACCTAAAACCATAAAAACCCTAGAAGAAAACCTAGGCAATACCATTCAGGACATAGGCATGGGCAAGGACTTCATTTCTAAAACACCAAAAGCAATGGCAACTAAAGCCAAAATTGACAAATGGGATCTAATTAAACTAAAGAGCTTCTGCACAGCAAAAGAAACTACCATAAGAGTGAACAGGCAACCCACAAAATGGGAGAAAATTTTCACAACCTACTCATCTGACAAAGGGCTAATATCCAGAATCTACAATGAACTCAAACAAATTTACAAGAAAAAAACAAACAACCCCATCAAAAAGTGGGCAAAGGATATGAACACACACTTCTCAAAAGAACACATTTATGCAGCCAAAAAACACATGAAAAAATGTTCATCATCACTGGCCATCAGAGAAATGCAAATCAAAACCACAATGAGATACCATCTCACACCAGTTAGAATGGCAATCATTAAAAAGTCAGGAAACAACAGGTGCTGGAGAAGATGTGGGGAAATAGGAACACTTTTACACTGTTGGTGGGACTGTAAACTAGTTCAACCATTGTGGAAGTCAGTGTGGCAATTCCTCAGGGATCTAGAACTAGAAATACCATTTGACCCAGCCTTCCCATTACTGGGTATATACCCAAAGGACTATAAATCATGCTGCTATAAAGACACATGCACACGTATGTTTATTGCGGCATTATTCACAATAGCAAAGACTTGGAACCAACCCAAATGTCCAACAACGATAGACTGGATTAAGAAAATGTGGCACATATACACCATGGAATACTATGCGGCCATAAAAAAGGATGAGTTCATGTCCTTTGTAGTGACATGGATGAAACTGGAAACCATCATTCTCAGCAAACTATTGCAAGGACAAAAATCCAAACACCACATGTTCTCACTCATAGGTGGGAATTGAACAATGAGAACACATGGACACAGGAAGGGGAACATCACACTCCAGGGACTGTTGTGGGGTGGGGGGAGGGGGAGGGATAGCATTAGGAGATATACCTAATGCTAAATGACGAGTTAATGGGTGCAGCACACCAACGTGGCACATGTATACATATGTAACAAACCTGCACATTGTGCACATGTAGCCTAAAACTTAAAGTATAATAATAATAAAATTTAAAAAACGAAATAAATGACAGAAACTAACCAGGTACTACAGAGAAATTATTCTGAAATACACAGAACATAACATCAGTCATTGACTCTGATGATACCTAAGATATAGCTATAAGAAATTATCCCAAGAAAAGAGTATCTTTCAACATGAGCAAGATGTTATATAAGGCGGGTTGAAATTACAAAGGGGAGACAGATACTGTTCATGTAAGAGGGCCATGTTTTTGAAGCTCTCCTCGCTTTAGGATTCGTTTGTAGGTGCCAGAGGCCATTTGGTTGTTTGTGCACATTATTTTTAAGTAAAGCTTTTTGAAAGAAAAATAAAATTGAATTACATACACAGTAGATATATTTTTGTACATCCTGAAATGAGTAAATTGATCTGGAAAAGCTCATTCTTACTTTTTGTTTTCAAATGCTAGAAATCATGGTAAATGTTAACCAGACATAAATGTGGTCTAGTATTATTTGTCAATATAAGAGAAAAAGCACTATTAAAATGGAATCCATTTTGTACATTGCATTTTTAAAACCTGATTGATCACTGTTAAGTGAGTTTTTGTAGCTAAGTGTTTTTTAAGACTGTTGACTGAATTTTAAAGGAAATGTCCATGTGTTGCTAGTAGTACTGTGTAAATAAGTCATAAATGGAACAAACAATAATGATTGGCATAATCAGTAGGATTCATTCATCTTTGAGAAAACCTCTCCAAGATGCATTAGGTACACACCAACTGTGGAGAAAAGGATGGAATGTGTTTCCTTTTAACTCCACAAATTTATGAAAAACATCTCACTTATTTAGTCGCATAATGGTAGTAGAAAAAATCTCAATAAAATAATCCTAGTAAAATATAATATTTTAGAGGTGTTTTTGTTTCATGTAAATGAGAAACAGCCTTTTTCATGTCACTCAATAAATTATAGAATAGTATTAATACAATCCTCATCCTTTAATCATACATACATATAAAATGTCTTATCAGGGGAAAGAACACACAGAGAAAGTGAGAGAGAAATAAAAAGAGACAAGAGGGGATGCAGGAAAGATAGATTTATATTAGAAAATTATTGCACTTTCTAGAAGAGATGTCATTCCTGGGATAAAAGAAGCCTTGAGCAGATTATAGAATACATCAGAGGCATTCTTTTCAATAAATGACAAAGAAAGATAGAGTTGCAAAAATACAATCAACTGGAATAGTGAAATTATAGCAATTTCAGCAGAGTAATTAAGAATACTTTACAAAAGGCAATTTTTAAGAAGTCCTTATGTAATGAATTAACTATTATATAACAGACTGATTGTAGTATGTGGACAGCAGCTTATACAAAACCAAAAGAAAAAAGAAAAGAAAAAAATTAAAACAAAGACATTAAAAACAGGAGTAGAGCATCAGATCATATTGTATTAACACGCCATGACTAGATTGCTTTTCTTTCTGATATACCATAACCTATACAAATGCTAGGTAAACAACATGGACCAGTACCTTTCTTTTGGCCTTTAGCTGCTCATGATACTTGTCACAGGTATCTCCTGGGATTTCTCCTCCCCAGAGAGTAATTCCAACAATGGTGTATGTAATACCCATGATGAGCAATGGGAAACAGTACACCAGTATAATGACGATAATATGATAACTACGAAAAATAAGAAAAACACATGCTGAAGACCTTATTGGAATGAAATATTGGGGACTGAATTTGCTCAGCTTTAAATCATAATTAAAACTACCAAGAGTTATTTCTACATTATCTCTATACATTCATCTCAAAATTCCATCAAAATATCATGCTATTGTCACTTATATTTATGTTTCAAATGCTGCCAGTTGATGTTGTCAATCTTTACTTGGTATATGAAAACTATAGCTGGGTTGAAGGGCTCAGTTAAACATAAGTTCTCCTTGCCTAGAGGTTGAGGATGAACGACTTTCCACTGCTATGTACTCTGCTTGGTAATTGTTGAGCTAAACCAATTAAATGTATCATTGGAGGAAAAGGGAAGGGATAGAATAAATGAATCAACCGGCGTATGTTTTCTCCTATATAGGACTGTCTTCTCTATTGCTGCAACATCAGACATATATAAACTGTTTTTCATTCAAATGGTGGGAAAAAAGTAAGTAGATACTCTGAGCCATAATTAATCCACAAGTTACTACAATTTTTAAAAATCAGATAAAGACATTTACATGCAATTTTCCAGAGTCTGGGTCCATTTGATTGCATTGTTAACTTGGTAAAAACAAAACAAAACAAAACAAAAAAACATGTCGACATAGTAGTCAAACCAGAAGTATGCTGCTGTGAATTATCAAATTAAATTCTGGTATTTAGTAGCTTTCAATCAAAATTATAAGAATTCAATTAGCGAGGAAAAGGAGAGTAAGCCATACTACAATAGCCCAAATATAATTTATAATTTTACAAACTTTTGTATGGATTTCACTGTCTTGGAAAGCTTTAAAGTAATTAAAAAGTTTGTTAGAACGGTCTTCTCCATACCAGTGATTTTTTTTTTGTTTTTTGTTTTTTGTAAAGTGAATCTTAAATATCCTTGCCTTTCCATTTCTCGGTAGATTACTAAGTATTGATTTAAAGTCAATGAGGAAATAATTCAGTCAACAAATAATTTGAAGATGATAACATTATCATACAATTAAGATGTATTAATAATAATGAATACGGTACTCAGTTTAATACGAGCTGTCTGATTTTCCTTAAATAAGTGCCTCCTAATATTTTTGTTCAAAAATCTGAACTTTGGGTAGAGCAAAGGTAGATAAAATGACTGCTTTAAATGGCAACCATTATTTGCACCATTTGTTATTTTTAAAGGGAAAAATTGGTGAGTAAAATAGAAAAATAAGTACGTTATTAAAATAAAATTTAAGATTATAATTTAAAAATCAAATGCAATAAATTACACAATTACATTATTATTCCTTTTTGCTCTATTTAAGGTGGGTATAAAATATGAACCAAATTTTACCATATATTATAGCATTTGTATTTCCTTTTCAATCTAGTGTTCAGGTTTTTTAATGCTTTTTGCTTGTCTAGAGACAAGCAAAAGAACACAAACCAAATCAAACCAAAATAAAATTAGATAACCTACTAGGGTGTTCCTTCCCTTCATCTACGCTTCCTAAAAGAGCAATCAGCACATTTGGGCTTTGATTTCTTCCTTCTCACTCATTTCTCAATCAATAACACAATGCTTTTCTTTGCACATTGCTTTTATCTTTTATCACTTCCTTCAGGAAACTCTCCAGTGCCATCCCACATAGACATCCTCATATTTCCAATTAAAAACCTTAGTAACTTACACAACTTATTGACCACACACAAATCATACCATATTACAGTATTTTTATATATTTCCTTTTCCAAATAATGTATGAACCCTGGGGGAAATGTCAGTCTTATTTAATTGTTGCTCCTAATCTGTAGTTTCCTAAATGTTTGATAAACTGAATTGAAAACCATAATAGAGAATTAACTTACGTGAAATGTTGTTTGGGACCTTCTGGCCATTGCACAAAGCAGAGAGTACGGCCTGGCATGACTTTGGTTTTGGAATAAAGACACTGAGGGAAGGCAAGTAGAAATGCTAGAATCCAAATACTTCCAATGACAATCTTGGTTGCTGTAGCAGACAGTCTGGGTTTCAAGGGATCAATAATAGCCATATACCTATATAAAAACAAAAAAAACCATTTCATTGGTTTTCTTTATAACAGAGTTTGAAATGGAGTTTCAAAGGTATTTCAAAGGCATTTCAATAGTTACAGTCATTGCTCTTTTGGGAAACCAGTTGATAAGGACTGCTTGAGTAGAGGCAGCGTAGAATGGTAATCATGGCATAGTCTAGGAATCAGGAAGATCTAGGTTCAAATTCTATTCTGACACTTGTTTAAACTTTTTGAACCTCAGCTGTATTATTTTTAAAATTGAAATAAGAACACCCATCTCTTGGGGTAAGGTGAGGATCAACAGATGTAAGTCAGCGGTGCCCAGCCTTTTGGCACCAAGGATCGGTTTTATGGAAGATAATTTTTTTCCATGGACTGGCAGTGGGTGAGGGAGCGATGGTTTGGGGATGATTCAAGGGCATTACATTTATTGCACACTTTATTTCTGTTGTGATTCCATTGTAATATATAATAAAATAATTATACAACTTGCCATAATGTAGAATCAGTGGAAGCCTTGAGCTTGTTTTCCTGCAACTAGACGGTCCCATCTGGGGTTGATGGGAGACAGCGACAGATCATCAGACATTAAGTTCTCATAAGGAGCACTCAACCTACATTCTTTGCACCTACAGTTCACAATAAGGTTGGCTTTCTATGAGAATCTAATGCCGCTGACCTGACAGGAGGCGGAGCTCAGGCAGTAATGCAGCACTGGGGAATGGCAGTAAAAACAGATGAAGCTTCTTAGCTCACCAGCCACCACTCACCTCCTGCTGTGCAGCCTGGTTCCTAACAGGCCAGGAACTGGTACTGGTCCCTAACACTTAATAAGTGCTTACAAATACTGGTTTCACAGCTCAAAACCTTCATGTCTCCTCTGTATGTTTAACTTTTAAACATATAATTTCTAGAGAAATAATATGGATTATACCACATACTTGACAAAGATGAGAAACTCCTATAAAAGATATGGTCCATAAACCCATTTAAGAGCAGCAGGAGATAAGTTCAGAATTTCCGTGATTAATAAATCAAGTTTGATTGAGGCTATGCCTTCCTGTTATACCTCATATTGAATTCATACTGCCTCATGAACATCTTCATGGTGCCTATCTGTGTAACTATCTGTTGTAACGAAAAAATATATTTGAGTCTCTAAAAAGTATACTTAAAGCATACTTTTAAGTATAGATGTGTGCCTATCTGTTGTAACGGAACTTTTAAGATAGATGTGTGCCTATCTGTTGTAACGGAAAAATATATTTGAGTCTCTAAAAAGTATACTTAAAGCATACTTAAATATGACTTTTGGAGGGCAACTTCTTGGGGAAGTTAGGAATTCTGTAAATATGGTAAATAGAGTCATACTTTATTAACTTTGTACCAGAGTAACAATATAGCTGAAAGAAGCAACTTCCAATTTTGAACTGGAGATAGCATGGCTAATTGCCAAATTCTAGCTAATGTTCAGAGACAAAAATAATATGTACCAAACAAATTAGCTTTTTGTATTTTAATAAAACATGATCTTTATGTTGTTTCAATTCTACTTTTGGTCATTTTATGTTTATAGAATATCTTTTGATTTATGAAAAATTTCAGACGTAATACTTTCATCAAAGAATGAATATCGCATAGGCCAAAAAATGTTAACCTTAAGAATAAATATTTCAAAATAAGGATATTTTATCAATATGTTTATAACTCTTTGCTGTTGTAACTACTGGGCAGAATTAAATTTTCAGAAGATATTGTGAAAATTATCTATATAATATTCTTAATATTAACTATAGTCATGATTTACCTAAAGAAAACAGTCTTAATTCATTATGTATAACAGCCATTAGATAAACATGAAACTTAGATTTGAAAAATAATCATATTTGTCCTTTTGTGACTGGCTTAATTCACTACATGATTCCAAATATATGTAGTATCTAAAAGAGTGAAACTTATGAAAGCATAGAACAGATGATGATTGCTCAGGGCTCAATGTATATAAAGTTTTAATAATGCAAGATAAAGAAGTTCTAGACTTCTGCTGTATAACATAGTACCTATAGTTAGCAATAAATTATCATGAATTTTATCACGTTAAAAGGATAGATCCCATGTTAAGTGTTCTTAACACACACACACACACAACAAATACACACACATAAGAACACAAGGAAATTTTTTGAGGTGATGGATATGTTTAGTGCCTTGATTGTGGCAATATCACGTTTTTCCAAGCTCATCAAAATGTATACATTAAATATGTGCATTTTTTGTATATCAAGTATACCTCAATAAAGCTTACAGAAAGAGAAAAGAAAAAGTAGTGACAAAAAAATACCTAAGTTTAGGAAAACAGTGTGAACTCTACAAAGAAAAATAATGCGTACGTTTCAAATAGGAGACTTTAAAATTCAACTCTCATGGTTATTTTGGTGAAGATAATAACAAAAAATTATTGATTGTTAATCATAACTAGGGTACATAATGTATGTAATAGGGTTACATACATCATATATACTTAATAGCCATAATAATCCAACCACAGAATAATACTACTATTTTACAGAAAGGAAAACTGAGGCTTAAAAGATTATGGGAATTGTTCATAATGATCCAGATAATAAGAGAAGAGCTAGAATTTTAAGCCAGTTTTGCCAGTCTTCAAAGACAATATAGATACAGATTATATATTTTGAATATAACCATTTATTTTAGGAGAGAAATATATATATTTCCCTTCCACGATATATATGTTAGATACTTATCTATTATATGTGTGTGTGTGTTAGAGATACCCACCAAAGAATCAGAAGTAGAATTTTGCCATTTTGCATTTTTGAATCTAAAAGCCTTTATGTGTAACATTAAAACAAAGGTAAAATATATAAAAGAATTATATGTGGGCATTTCTGTTCCTGCTCCTGTTGATTATAACTCACATAGCATTTATCTCAATATAGGAATTATTTCTGTATTGGTGTTTCAAAGCCAAGCACCTGTCAATAAATTTGTTGTACTGAACTGAATATCCCTCAAATCTCATTATAATCTTTTGCTTTGTTGCTTGCTCTGGCATCTAATGAATGTGATTTAGGTATTTAGACAGTTGATTTTCTGAGAGTAAAGGGAGAAGTGGAATAACACAAGCAAGCTTAAAGCCCTGTACAACTCCTGTAGCACAGATAATTCAAAGTAAATTGCAAATCGCATTGATTCTTCTGGCCAGTCTAATTAGTCTAATGCTAGAGAAAGTATTTTCTGAAATAATTTCTACCTGTTAGAAATTAATTTCTAACAGGTAAAATATCATTTTATTTGAATTACATGGAAATAATCAGTTTATGTTCTCATGAACATGTTAGTGATAGTAGAGATACTGAAACTTCTAGCATACCTTTTTGTCATAGCTGGTCTGATCCATGATTCATTTATTCAATAAAACATTTATTGAATGCCTACTATGGTATTCCAAACACTAGTGATCCAACACTGGGCAAAAATGGTTTTCTGTGAAGTAGAAAAATACTTCCCAAATTGTGAAGTCCATACCATTTGTGAAGCAGACAAATACTAATCAAATAATCTCACCAATAAATGTAAATTAGAGATGTGACAGCTGTTACGAAGGTAAGGCCAAGTGTATATATGAACTGAGAAAAATGTATTTAGATTGTACTTCAATTGTCCCTAAGAAAAGTCATTCTAGGTTGAAACTTGGAAGGATAACCAGGCAAGGTGGCAGAAGAGTGAGGGTTGCAAAGATTTCTGGGAGAATGAACAGCATGTGAAAAACTCCTATGTTGATGGTGGTTTTTTTTTCTTTTTTTTGAGACTGAGTCTTGCTCTGTCGCCCAGGCCATAAGTGCAGTGGCACGATCTTGGCTCACTGCAACCTCCACCTCCCAGGTTAAAGCAATTCTCTTGTCTCAGCCTCCTGAGTAGCTGGGACTACAGATGCCCGCCACCACACCCGACTAATTTTTGTATTTTTAGTAGAGAAGGGGTTTCCCATATTGGTTAGGCTGGTCTCGAATTCCTGACCTCAGGTGATCTGCCTGCCTCAGCCTCCCAAAGTTCTGGGATTACAGGCATGAGCCACCGCCCCAGCCTGATGGTGGGTTTTTATGGTTTGAATTGTGACCCTCCAAAAAAGATATATTGAGGACCCAACACCCAGTATCACAGACCTTATTTGGAAATAGATTCTTTACATAGGTAATTGGGCTTAAATCAGGTCATTAGGGTGGTCTCTAACCCAATATGACTAGTGTCCTTGTTTAAAGGGAAAATTTGGAAACAGATATGTAGGGAGAATGTTATGTGAAGACAGAAGATTGAAATGTGGCATCAACAAGCCAAGAAACAGCAAAGATTGCCAGCAAATCACCAGAAGCTAGGTTAAGACAAGGAAAGAGTCCCCTACAGGTTCTTGAGGGAGCATGTATCATGGAGCATCGATTTCAAACTTCCAGCCACCAGAACAATAAGACTATAAATTACTGTTATTTAAAGGCACTCAAATATGTGGTACATTGTTACAGCAGCCCTAACAAACTAAGACAGTGGGTACAGGTGGAAGAAGCATCATATTCTTTAGTAATTACAGGATACTGCAATTGATACACAGAAAGTAAAGAGGGAAGGTGGTTTAAGATGAAGTTATAGTACAGGTTGTGGATTTTTTTTGCCAGTGGAAAGTAATTGAGGCAATTTTATCAGAGAAGTAGAATAATCAGATTTCCTCCAGAAAAGAGCTTCGAGCTTCAGTCTGGAGACTGGAAGAGGAAAAGAATGGAAGCAAATGTTGGGCACAGTGGCTCACACCTGTAACCCCAGCACTTTGGGAGCCCAAGGTGGGCGGATCACTTGAGGCCAGGAGTTTGAGACCAGCCTGGCCAACATGGAGAAACCTCATCTCTACTAGAAATACAAAAATTAACCTGGTGTGGTGGCACAGGCCTGTAATCCCAGCTACTCAAGAGGTTGAGGTATGAGCATCTCTTGAGCCTGGCAGGTGGAGGTTGCAGTGAGCAGAGATCACATCACTGCCCTCCAGCCTGAGTGACAGAGCAAGACTCTGTCTCATAAAAAATAAAAAACATATATATAAAGAATGGAAGCAGGGAAGTAAGTTATCTAACTTATGTTCTGATTTGGTTCAGAGATAATTGCTGCTTGGATTAGGGCATTACCACTGGAGGTTGAATTAAGTGAATGATTTGAGGAAAGTAAAGAAATACCAAAATACTGTTGTAGAAAGGGACACTTAGTTGGCCAAAGAAATAGGGAGAATTGCCAGGCTCTGATGAAAACTTATTTGAAATTGTTGATTTGGAATTCGTTTGGGCACCAATATCTTCTATTTTGTAACTTTCTTCAGCAACAATAATTTGCATGGAGAGGATGGATATTTAGGCTCACCTGAACAAACATTCTCTGGACCTTGAGAATAAATAGTCAGATGTGAGATATAATTTCACCCAAATAATTGTCAGTGCTTTATTGCTTTAAAAAATATTTTATGTGATCACATCAGCTTTTCCAAGGATTTTTGCCGAGCTTCTCATCACCATTCTTCCTTCACCAGATTCTTAAAGACATTAGAATCTCCTTAGTAGGATTATTTCATAAGTAACAGCTAAGAGCTGATTCTTTACTCTTCATATTAGCATACCACCTAAACATGTTTTAAAGTCACTTTTTATTATCCTTTATAGAAGCTGAAATTCTCAGAAGCATCTATTGAAAACTAATAGTTTTAAAGCCACCTCTTAAAAGTTTTCCTTTCCACTCTAATACTAGACCGCTTTGCTTTACCACTTACTATTTTTCTGATATAATTGAGGTGGTCTTTTATGTTTACTTATTGTCTTTTGAAAGGCAGATTAGTTTGGATGTAACTTTTGTCTGATGTCAATAAGAAAGCCTTTCCAATTTTGTAATTGTTATTTGTATCTATTATAATTCTTCCTTTTGTTGGCATTTTTATTAAGTTGTTTCTGGATTTTTATGTGCTTTTACATATCTTCAAGTTTTGCAATGAAGACAGAATCCAGCCTTCAGATGTTTATTTGATTGTAGAAACTATGCAAAAAATAATTTGCCTAAAATGATATGAATTTTACTCTCTTCCAATCAATTTGCTCCTGGTCATAGTAGAATATGTTCTAGTCTGTTAAGTCCCAAACACAAAATACGGTCTGGCTACTCTCTGTGCAAAATAAAGATTAGTTGCAACAGCTGCTCATGACCCATAAAGTTTCAACTTCTGGCCTTCAGTGCTAGGGTATTTTCTGCTTCTCTGCTTTGACAAATCATTTGAGAGATACATGACCTTTGTCAAAATGCATTTTCTAGATACATTTTATTTTGTGATTTTTTTCATAACTGCCTTTTCTATTCTTTGTTTGTTTGTTTGGTTGATGGGCCTCTTGCTCTGTTGCCAAGGCTGGAGTGCAGAGGTGTGATCACAGCTCACTGAACCTCCAACTCTTGGCTCAAGTGATCTTTCTGCCTCAGCTCTCTGAGTAGCTGAGACTACAGGTGCATGCCTGGCTAGTTTTTTTTTTTTTTTTTTCCTGTATTTCTTGTAGAGATGAGGATTCACCATGTTGCCCAGGCTGGTCTTGAATTCTTGGGTTCAAGCTTTCTGTCCACCTTGGCCTCCCAAAGTGCTGGGATTACAGGCATGAACCACCAAACCCGGCCCATAACTGTCTTAGACAAACTTAAGAATAAATGAATCATTTAGCTGATTATAAATGTTGTCTTAATAAATTTCAAAGTGAATAAGCTTTTATTAAAATAATCTATATTTGCTGACTCATGTATGACTCATATATGACTATGACTATTCATATATGTATATATGACTATGACTATTCATATATGTATATATGACTATGACTATTCATACATGTATATATGAATATATACATATAATAGGATATTATCTGTCAAGAAACAAATCACTTGTTCATCTCAAATTCTTTGATTTTTATAAGTAAAATGTATATACTGATATTTGAGGGAAATTATATTTAAAACAGCTTCAGAATAGTGAAAGTATTTGTTTCTATGTTATAGGCATTCAGTTTAGATTTAGAATTAGGTTTATCTACTCATTTATGTATTTATTTTAAACAACTTCTTGAATACCAGCTATCTTCTGGGATTTTGTTATCTTTTTTGGCAATATTGATGAACAAAATAGAAGTAGCTCCTGCCCTTGTGGAGTTCAGAGTCTAATGCAGAAGAAATATATTACTCAAGTAGTCACAAAATAGGTTAGAAATTATCACACAAATGTTCCTTGAAGTAACGTTGCCTCCCGGATATTTGGTTAAATGTTCCTTGGGGCTTTAGTGTGATGGCCTGTGTGCTCAGTACCATACCCCATGATTTTTAAAGTTACCAATCTGACTTTTAAAGTTCCCTCTGTCACTATTCTTGAATCAGTACAAAATATATGTATGATTTCCAAAAGAAATTTAATTATATAAAGCATTTCAGATTTCCAAATTATATTGAACTTAGAGATTTATGAGAGAGGAGAATACACTGCCATTCTTTGTCCTGATGTTTGTCCTTGAGTTTGTTCTTTTTGTAATGTTCACCTAATTTTCTAAAACCCTACATACATCATGGGTGACTCTTCATTTACAACCTCTTGTGAAGTTTAACCCAGTCCCTCACTCCCTCATTAAACTGATAGGTCTAGCTCAACCTTTTGGAAATTCTGGTGAATAAAAACTTCCTCATTGTTTACAGTGTGATATTATAAAGATATGCACAAGTAATTATGAAGCATAAAATAGGGAATTTGACCTCGTCTTGGTTATAAGTGGACACAGTGTTAAAGACATCAGGTATAACTTCCACAAGAAAGCAACATTAAGATTAGAAAAATAAGTGGGGGCTTATTTAGGGTGAAGGTGGGAATGAGAGAAGGAAGTTGAACAGCAAAGTCCTGAGGTAGGAGAAAGCAGAGTGCATTTGGGGAACTATGGAAGGCCAGCTCTACAGCATACAGGACAGGGAAAAAACAGGTGGTACTGAATGAAGCTAGAGATTTAGGTATTAAACATGACCTCATTAATATATTGATTATAAATATAAATTTTCTATTTTAACAATAAAAGTAATAATTGCTAATGCATGAATGCTTAGGTACCATACACTCTAAGAACTTTATATATAACTCATTTAATACTAAAATTTTAATTTTTTACCTAAATAGTAATTACAAAATGATTTGTATCAAAATGCTGCATCAGTAAAGAATATTACATGAAACAATGTCTACTCAAAATTTCAGATAACAGATTTAGAAGTAGTAATCTATAGTGGCAATATAAAACTTGCTAAATTTTTTGCTACTTATACTATCTCTGTAATAAGTAGTTTTAAAATCAGGACATATTTGATTATTTCGCCCATGAGATATAAAATTCTAAATCACTCTTTTGAAGTCCAGTTTACTGACATTTTGTGTCACCTCTATATTGTCTCAAAAACCACTTCCATAAGTAACTTCAAAAGAGCTGCTTCATAAAGTCACTTCAGTGTCATCAATTACATATTAAAAACTTTGAGTTCAGGCCAGGCATGGTGACTCATGCCTGTAATCCCAGCACTTCAGGAAGCCAAGGTGGGTGGATCACCTGAGGTCAGAAGTTCAAGACCAGCCTGGCCAACATGTTGAAACCCCTTCTCTACTAAAAATACAAAAATTAGCCAGGCTTGATGGTGCATGCCTGTAATCCCAGCTACTTGGGAGGCTGAGGCAGGAGAATCACTTGAACCCAGGAGGCGGAGGTTGCAGTGAGTCAAGATCGCGCCATTGCATTCCAGCTTGGGCACAGAGTGAGACTTTGTCTCAAAAACAAAACAAAACAAAACAAAAACAAAAAAACTTTGAGCTCAAATATTTTTAGCTCCCACATACAGGTACTGAAGAGGATAGGGTAAAGAAAGTACAGTTAATAAATACAAAAATACAATTAGATAGAAGAAATAAGATCTAGTGTTTAGTATCACAACAGGGCAGCTTATTTAGCTAATACTAATTTATTATATATTTCTAAATAACTAAATAACTAAGAGACTAGAATTAGAATGTTTCTAACACAAAAGTGCTAACTGCTTGAGGTGATGGATACTCCAATAACTCTGATTTGATCATTACACATTATATGCTTTTATCAAACTATTACATGTGCCCCATAAATATGTACACCTATTATGTATTTATAATAATGTAAAAATACTGGTACACTAAAAGACCACACTTTACCACTTATCTTACATGAATGTAAGAAATCTGCACTTATAACCCCCTCAAAGTTGTAAAACATTTAAACAAATGTTTTTTAAACAAATTAAACATTAGATTAAACAAATTTTATTAAAACAACTTTATTGAGAGTTTAATTCCCTATGAAAACACTTTTGAACTCTTAGCAGATTGTTATTATTATTATTTCCTTCTGGGATGGGGTCTCTGTCACCCAGACTGGAGTGCAGTGGTGTGATCTTGGCTCACTGCAACCTCTGCCTCCTGGGCTCAAGTGATCCTCCCACCTCAGTCTCCTGAGTAGCTGGGACCACAGGTGTGCACCAACACTCCCAGCTATTTTTTATATTTTTAGTAGAGACAGTGGGATCTCACCATGTTGTCCAGGCTGGTCTTGAAATCCTGAGTTCAAGTGATGAGCCCACCTCAGTCTCCCAAATTGGTGAATCACCACACCCGGCCAGAAGATTATTTTTTTGAAAACAATTCCTTTACTGACATACAGGAGAACCTTGGATATGTTGTAGGTCTGGTTCCAGACCACCATAATAAAGTAAATATTGCAGTAAAGCAAGTCACAGAAATTATAGGTTTCCCAGCACATTTAAAGCTTATGTTTCCACTGTACTGTAGTCTATCAAGTGTGCAATAGCATTATGTCTAAAAAATGTACATAGCTTAATTAAAAATTACTTACTGATAAAATGCTAATGATCATCTGATCCTTCAGCAAGTCATAATCATTTGCTGGTGGAGATTCTTGCCTCAATATCGGTAGCTGCTGACTGACCAGGGTGGTGGTTGCTGAAAGTTGAGGTGGCTGTTGCAATTTTTGTTGGTATGTAAGAATGCTTACTTTTTAAATTTTATTTCAATCTTTAATTTTTTTTGAGTACATAACAGTTGTTTCGGCCAGGTGTGGTGGCCCACACCTGTAATCCCAGCATTTTGGGAGGCCGAGGCAAGCAGATCACCTGAGGTCAGGAGTTCAAGACCAGCCTGGCCAACATGGTGAAATCCCGTCTCTACTAAAAATACAAAAAATTAGCCAGTCATGGTGACGTGCACCTGTAATCCCAGCTACTCAGGAGGCTGAGGCAGGAGAATTGCTTGAACTCGGGAAGTGGAGGGTACAGAGAGCTGAGATTGTACCACTGCACTCCGACCTAGGTGACAGAGTGAGACTCTGTCTCAAAAAAAAAAAATAGTCGTATGTATTTATGAAGTATATGTGATATTTTGATAAAATCGTATGATGTGTAATGATCTGATCAAAATAATTAAGATATCCATCAGCTCAAGGATTTATCATTTCTTTGTGTTTGGAACATTCCAAATCCACTCCTCTAGTTATTTTGGAATACACAATTTTTTTTTTAGTTCCAAGTATGAATGAGAATATACAATATCTGTCTTTCTGTGCTTGGCTTATTTCACTTAACATAATGTCCTTCAGTTTTATTCATATCGTTGCAAATGACAAGATTTCATTTTTTCATGGCTGAATAGTATTCTATTATGTATCTATTATTAAAAGTAATGGCAAAAACAGCAATTACTTTTGCACCAATCTAATATACCACATTTTCTCTTTCCATTCATTGATGAAAAGTTGATTCCATATCATGGCTATTGTGAATAGTGCTACAATAAACATGGGATTGCAGATATTCCTTCAATATACTAGTTTCCTTTTTTAAAAATATATATCTAGCACTGGGCTTGCTGGAATTCCTATTTTAGTTTTTTAAGGAACCTCCATACTGTTTTCTAGCAGCTGTACTAATTTACATTCCAGCAGTTCATGAGTGTTTCCTTTGGTCTGCATCCTCATCAGCATCTATTACTTTTTGTCTTTTAGATAAAAGCTATTTTAACTGAGGTGACATGATATCTCATTGTGGCTTTAATTTACATTGCTTTGATGATTAGTGATTCTGAGCTTTTTTTTTAACATACTTGTTGATGATTTGTATGTTTGCCATTGAGAAATGTCTGTTCAGGTCTTTTGCACATTTAAAAATGGTATTATTTGTTTTTCTATTGAGGTATTTGAGTTTCTTATATATTCTGGTTCCTAATTTCTTCTCAGTTGAATATTCTAAAAATATTTCCTCCTATTTTTACCTTTGCTGTGCAGAAGATTTTTTTCATTGGTGTGATCCCATTTATGGATTTTTTTTCTTTGATTGCCTGTGCTTTTGTGGTCTTATTCCAGAAATCTTTGATAAGACAAAAGTCCTTAAGTTTTTCCACAATGTTTTCTAATGGTAGTTTCATAATTTAGGTCTTACATACAAGTCTTTAATTAATTTTTATTTGATTTTTTATATGGTGAGAGATAGAGGTCTAGTTTCATTCTTCTCCATAATGGATATCCAGTTTCCCTAGAACCATTTGTTATATGGTCATTTCTTGTCAAACTTGTCATTTCCCCAATGTATGTTCCTGGCACCTTTGTTGAAAATGAACTGGTTGCAAACATGTGGATTTATTTCATGGTTCTCTATTCTGTTCCATTCGTCTATGTGTCTGTTTTTATGATAGCACAATACTGTTTTGGTAACTATAAATTTGCAGTATAACTTGAAGTCAGGTAATGTAATTCCTCAAGTTTTGTTCTTTTTGCTCAGAATTACTTTGGCTATTTGGGATCTTCTGTGATTCCATACAACTTTTAGGACTTAAACAAATTTTCTATGAAGAATATCATTGGTATTTTGATGGGAATTACATTGAATCTGTAGATTGCTTGGGGTAGAATAGACATTTTAACAATATTAATTCTTCCAGGCCATGAACATGAAATATCTTCCCATTTTTGGTGTCCTCTTCAATTTCTTTCACCAATATAGAGATCTTTTGCTTCTTTGGTTAAGTTTATTCCTGGGTATTTTATTTTATTTGTTGCTATTATAAATGGGATTGCTCTCTTGATTTCCTTTTCAAATGTTTACTGTTGGCATATAGGAATGCTATTGATTTTTGTATGTTGATTTTGTATTGTCCAACTTTATTGAACTCATTTATCAGTTTTAACAGTTTTTCATTTTTAGTGGAGTCTTTAGGTTTTCTAAATATAAGATCATATCGTTTGCAAACAAGAATAATTTGACTTCTTTCTTTCTAATTTGGATATGCTTTATTTCTTTCTCTCGTCTAACTACTCTGGCTATGACTTCCAGTACTATATTGAATACAAATGGTGAAAATGGGCATCCTTGTATTGTTCCAGATCTTACAGAAAAGGCTGTCAGTTTTTCCCATTCAGTATGATACTGTAGGTTTGTTACATATTGCCTTTATTGGAGTGAGGTATATTTCTTTTATATCCAGTTTGATAACAGTTTTTAATCATGACATGACATTGAATTTTACCAAATGCTTTTTTAGCATCTTTTGAAATAGTCATCTATTTTTTGTCTTTCATTCTGTTGATGTAATGTTTCATCTTTATGGATTTGATGCGAATCTCCCCTGATCATGATGAGTGATCTTTTTAATGTGTTGTTGAATTTGGCATGCTAGTATTGAGGATTATTTTCATCTATATTAATCAATATTGGTCTGCAATTTTTAATTTTTTTTCTTGTGGTAGTGTCTCTGCCTGGTTTTGGTATCAGGGTAATGCTGGCCCTAGAGAATGAGTTTGAAAGTATTCCCTCTTCCTAATATTTTCAGAATAGTATGAGTAGGATTGGTGTTAGCTTTTCTTTAAATGTTTGGTAGAATTAAGCATTGAAACCATCAAGTCCTGGGCTCTTCTTTGATGGGAGAGTTTTATTACTGGCTCTATACATTACATAATATTGGGCTATTTAGGTTTTCTATTTCTTTATGGTTCAATATTAGGAGGTTGTATGTATTCAAGATTTTATCCTTTTCTTCTAGGTTTTCCAATTTATTGGCTTATAGTTGCACAATAGTAGTCTCTAATGATCCTTTAAATTTTTGAGCTATCAATTGTAATATCTAATTTTTCAACTCTGATTTTATTTGTTTATATTTTCTCTCCTTTCTTCTTTGGCTAAAGGTTTGTCAATTTTGGTTGTCTTTTCAAAAAAGCAACTTTTTATTGTGTTGCTCTTTTGATGTAGGTCTTTATTGTTATAAACTTCCCTCTTAGTCCTGCTTTTGCTGTATCCCACAAAGGTTTTTAAAAATAAGATAATAATGAAGTTTACCACATCAATTAACTCTTCTTTTCACAAAAGATTTCATTGTAGCATGCAATGCTGTTTGATAGCATTTTACCCACAGTAGAATGTCTTTCAAAGTTGAAGTCAATACTCTCAAACCCTGCTGCTGCTTTATCAGCTAAGTTTATATAATATTCTATATTGTTTATTATTATTTCAACAATGTTCACAGTATCTTGCCCAGGAGTAGATTCAATTTAAATAAACCACTTTCTTTGTTCATGCATAAGAAGCAGCTCCTCAACATTAAAGTTTGATTATGAGATTGCAGCAATTCAGTCACATCTTCAGGCTCTACATTCTTGTTCTTTTGCTATTTCCACTACAACTGCAGTTACTTCCTTCACTGAAGTTTTGAACCCCTCAAAGTCATCTATGATGTTCTTAATGCTATCTAAAATGGTGAATCTTTTCCAGAAGATTCTCAATTTACTTTTCCCAGATCCATCAGAGGAATCACTATGGCAGCTATTGCCTTACAAAATAAATTTCTGAAATAATAAGACTTGAAAGTCTAAATTACTCTTTGATCCCTGGGCTGCAGAATGAATGTTGTGTCTTGTATCGGCAGACATGAAAACAACATTAATCTCATATATCTCATATCAGAGCTCTTGGGTTACTAGGTGCATTGCCAATGAGCAGTGATATTTTGAAAGGAATCTTATTTTCTGAACAGTGAGTCTTAACAATGGATTTTAAATATTCATTAAACCATGCCATGAACAAATGTGTCATCATCCATGCTGTGTTGTTCATTTTATAGGGCACTGGCAGAATACACAGCATAATTTTTAAGGGCCCTAAGATTTTTGGAATAACAAATGAGCACTGGCTTAACTTCAAGTCACCAGCTGCACTAACCCTTAGTAACAGAGTCTGCCTGTCATTTGAAGATTTGAAGTCAGGCATTGACTTCTCATTTCTAGCTATGAAAGTCCTAGATGGAATCTTGTTACAATGTAAGACTGTTTTGTCTACATTGAAAATCTGTTCTTTAATATAGCCACCTCATCAATGATCTTAACTAAGTCCTTTAGATAACTTGCTGCAGCTTTTCAACACTTGCTGCTTTGCCTTGCACTTTTATGTTATGGAGATGGCTTCTTTCCTTATACCTCAGGAACCAAACTTTCCTTATACCTCAGGAACCAAAGTTTTCTTCTGCAGCTTCTTCAACTCTTTGAGCTTTTATAGCATTGAAAATAGTTAGATCCTTGATACGTATTAGGCTTTGGCTTAAAGAAATGTTGTGGCTTGTTTGATCTTGTATCCAGACCACTTAAACTCTATATCAGCCATAAGGCTGCTTTGTTTGCTTACCATTTGGTGTTCACTGGAGTAGCACTTTTAATTTCCATTAATAACTCTTACTTTCCATTCAGAACTTGGCTGTTTGGTGCAAGAGGCCTAGCTTTCATCCTGTGTTGGGTTTTGATATGTCTTCCTCACTGAGCTTAATCATTTCTAGCTTAACTCACTCAAATAGCGAGTGACATTGTGACTCTTTCATTTCAACACTTAGGGGACATTGCATGGTTATTAATTGGCTTAATTTCAACATTGTTATATGTTAGGAAATAGGGAGTCTCTAGGAGAGGAAGAGAGTCAGGAGCACATGGAGCAGTCAGAACATATACATTTGCTGATGAACTTCACTTTCTTACATGGGCATGGTTCGTGAAGCTCCAAAACAATTACCAGAGTAACATCAATGATCTCTGATCATAGGTCACCAGAACAGATATAATAATAAATAAAAAGTTAAAAATATTGTGAATATTGCCAAAATGTGACATGAAAACATGAAGCGACACATGCTATCAGCAAAATGGCACCAATAGTTTTGCTCGATGCAGGATTGTCACAAACCTTTAATTTGTAAAAAGCACAATATCTGCAAGGTGTAATAAAGCATAGCGAGATAAAATGATGTATGCCTGTATGTGTTAGGTTGAAATTCACCTATAAATAATATTTCTAGTAGTCAATGCTTTATAGAGATAACACAAAACACTATACATAATTAGCTATACATGATACTCTATTTAGACTGTAAGCTAGATATACTTTTCCAAATGTGTACAACACCATTCAATTTCATTTTATTTCATTTTTTATAAGAGAATGAGGTTTTAGATGAAAAGGGAGTGGCAAATGGTGGCTTAAACGTGGAGGAGTTAGAAAGAATAAGAGTGAAAGAAACTCCCAGGTAGGAGCAATAGACTTATCGCAGAGTAGTTAATAGGTAAAGGAAGTGAAACATTTTAGTCTTGAAAAGAGGCAGAACACTCGGTAGCTTTAGTTAAATATATGAAAGGCTGTAGTGAGCAACAGATTTCAAAAACAGTGTTAGAACACTTTATGAGTAAAAGCTCAGATTACACAGTTTCTATGAGAAAAATGACTCACACCTATCCAGAGCACAATGAATTGTCTCCAGTGCTATTACGTTTTTCTGGTTTTTTTTTTCTCTGTTGTTGGAGGTCCTCAGGAAGAGTGAGTAACCATTTATTTCATGAATTAAATAACTATAAGCTACCAGATAAACCGTGGAAATAGATGGAATTAGGCTCCCTCACAACTCTGAGATTCTAGTTTTCATCAGAAGGAGCTTGTCTTAAAGCTGATTAATCATTGTTCCAGGACCTTATGTTCATAATTCAACTGATGAGGACAAGTAAACAAAGCTACATTTTTCTTTTGTTTTGTTTTGAGATGGAGTCTCGCTCTGTCACCAGGCTGGAGTGCAGTGGCACAATCTCAGCTCACTGCAACCTCTGCCTCCCGAGTTCATGCCATTCTCCTGCCTCAGCCTCCCAAGTAGCTGGGACTACAGGCGCGCACCACCATGCCTGGCTAATTTTTGTACTTTTAGTAGAGATGGGGTTTCACCATGTTGGCCAGAATGGTCTTGATCTCTTGACCTCGTGATCTGCCTGCCTCGGCCTTCCAAAGTGCTGGGATTACAGGCGTGAGCCACCGCGCCTTGCCTACATGTTTTAATTGGTACTACAAGGCATTAGTTTTGGCAGGCATTTTTCTTAACCAATTATTGACATTAAAATTCTGTGAAAATAGATGTAAATTATTTTATATCTATCCTCCTAAAGAATGAATGGCTTCAGAAGAAATCTTACTATACTTATATAAAAATATAGGTGTTTTTCACTCATGAAAAATGAACACTTTTTTGAGTATCCTCATTCTAAATATTATTCATATGGACATAAGAGTTATTCTAAAATCCTCCCTTTTTCTTACTTCCTTTGCACTGTTGAAGTCTTATGCATCCAATTTCTGACATCACCAAATCTGTTCTTTCCCTCTTTTCTATCAATGCTTGGATCATTGAAATGTCCTCATAATGAGTTTCCCTGCCGTGGCTCTTTCCTTGCTTTCTTCACAATGTCTCCAAAGTTGTCTTTAAAAATATTTTCCTGCGTCTTCACTTTCTAGAAGATTAACTGCAATTTTGCTCACGTTTTATAACAGTGACACTAGACATCTTATCTTTCCCCACAAACCTACTATATTGTAGGAAATATATTAGGAAATAAGGAGTCTCAGTCAGAGCTCCAGGGAAAATAGATGACATGCAAGAATGTGCAAACTGAAGAGAGTTTAATGAAGAGGCCATTTACAAAGTTATCGGTAGACTTCAAGGAAATCGATGTGAAATGAATATTATCCAGGACTAGCAATGCCAGGGAGTGGGTACCCCACTTCTCCAGGTGTGAAGGGTGAAAGGATCCTAGAATCTGAAATGAAGATATGAAGCCTTAGGAGATGAACATCCAATAAGAGATATGCTTACAGGTTGGAGGCTTAGCCAATTTGCAGCACTCCTGAAAGGAAGGAGCGGTAGACACGTCCGAAAGCCACTCTCATCATTTCCTCCCATTTCCTCCATGTGTCTCCCATTAGGCAACACCAAGAAAAGGCCAAAGAGCAAGGGACCCTATTGGTGCAATCCACACAGGTAGTTAGCCTGGGTGGAGGGGAGGGGGCAGAGAAAAGAAAGAAATGATAGGGAGTAGATCTGAACTGAAAAATTTAAATTATCCCTCTTGCTCATACCTCTTATTTATATAATTGGCAAATTTCTACCCATGCTTTAATTTCCACTCAGATACAGAATAATCACTCTGAATTATTTCCTTTCTATTCTTCCATAGCTAGTTTTTGCACACTCAGTGCTTCAAAGATATTGTGCTTAGACTTTGATTTCACCTCATTGTTCTAAATGAGCTACTAGAGGAAAAAGATACTGATTTATTCTTCTCTGTGTTCTGTAGCACCCACCTTGCAGCGTCTGGCTCACGAGAGTCAACATAATTGTTAAGCAGTGAATGCAAATGATTGTTTAACATTTGTACAGGTAGATGAATAATTGTTCACAAATGAGGACTTCAGCATGTATATAGATTTTAAATTAAGTAGTTTTCTTAACTTTGCTAAATAGAAATAACAAACATAGCACTATCATAACATTAAAATTACACCAAATAACACAATATATTCAAAGAGCTAGATAATGTCAGATGCAGTAGACAGTCAACCTAAGTTATCCTAACCTATATTAAATATAATAGTGAAATTAACACAGGAAGAAAAACAGCTATACAGATAAGATGCAGACAAAGACAAACAAATACAGTGTGTTAAAAGTGGTTCTTCAGAATAAAGAATCCAGAAACAAGACTACACATCTAAGACTATCTGATCTTAGACAAACCTGATAAAAACAAGCAGTGGGGAAAGGATTCTCTATTTCATAAGTGGTGCTGGGATAACTGGTTAGCCATATGCAGAAAATTGAAATTGGACCCCTTCCTTACACCATATACAAAAATTAATCAAGATGGATTAAAGACTTAAATGCAAAACCCCATAAAAACCCTGGAAGACAATCTAGGCAATACCATTCAAGACATAGGCACGGGCAAAGATTTCATGACAAAGTTTCAAAAAGCAATTGCAACGAAAGCAAAAATAGACAAAAGGGATCATATTAAACTAAAGAGATTCTTCACAGCAAGAGAAACTATCAAGAGTAAACAGCCAACCTACAGAATGGGAGAAAATTTTTGCAATCTATGCATCTGACAAATGTCTAGTATCCAGCATCTATAAAGAACTTAACAAATTTACAAGAAAAAAATAAGCAACCCCATTAAAAAGTGGACAAAGGACGAGAACAGACACTTCTCAAAAGAAGACATACATGTGGCCAACAAACATATGAGAAAAACTCAACATCACTGATCATTAGAGAAATGCATATCAAAACCACAATGAGATACCATCTCACACCAGTCAGAATGTCTATTATTAAAAAGTCAAAAAGCAACAGATGCTGGTGAGGTTGTGGAGAAAAAGGAACACTTTTACACTGTTGGTAGGAGTATAAATTATTTCAATCGTTGTGGAAGACAGTGTGGTGATTCCTCAAAGATGTAGAAGTGGAAATACTATTCGACCCAGCAATCCCATTACTGATATATACCCAAAGGAATATAAATCATTCTATTATAAGGACACATGCATGTGTATGTTTATTGCAGCACTATTCACAAAAACAAAGACATATAATCAACCTAATGCCCATCAGCAATAGACTAGATAAAGAAAATGTGGTACATATACCACGGAATACTATGCAGCCCTAAAAGGAATGAGATTATGTCCTTTGCAGGGACATAAATTGAGTTGGAGGCCATTATCCTTAGCAAACTAATGCAGGAACAGAAAACCAAATACTGCATGCTCTTATTTAGAAGTGGGAGCTAAATGATGAGAACACTTGGACACATAAGGGAGAACAACACACACTGGGGCCTTTTGGAGTGTGGAGGGTGGGAGGAAGAAGAGCATCATGAAGGATAACTAATGGATGCTGGGCTTAATACCTAGGTGATGAAACAATCTGTTTGGCAAACCACCATGGTACAAGTTTACCTATGTAACAAACCTGTACATCCTGCACATGTACCCTTGATCATAAAATAAAAGCTGGAAATAAGAAAAAAGAAAAAAGGTGGTTCTTAGGTAGTTGTGAGTGGCATAGAAAGAAAAAAAAAAAGCATATGCCAAATTCTGATATGAGGATTAAATAAAACTTTGGATATTGTCCCTAGCTTTTCAACAGAAACCTGTTTCATCAAGGTAATGTAGTATAGGTTATCTTTCTTCTAAATCTCTCCGTTTAAAACAGTTTTGTTGAATGGAGAGTAATGAGATCTTCTGTGCAACTTGAATAATGGCAACTAGTGCTCAGTGATTCAAGGATTAAATGGAAATATTCAGTGTGACTCTTGGAGACTTTGTAAATTCGTTGGATGTACTAGGAATTCATTCCTTTCAGTTATGTCTGATGTTGATCTACACTGTATCAATTTTTTTTATCAGTTAAATAGTAGCTTGTGGCAGTGCCAGTGTATTCTCTTTAAATTTGCAAAGATGATGGTGGCCAACAAGCATGAGGATTTCCAAATCTTAAGGGTATGTAAGTTGTGAAGATGGAAATATCTATTTAGTTGTGCAAGTGGAATAAAGCAAGTATTAGATAACTTCAAAATTCAGATAACAAAGATGAGAATCAGAAACTTTTCCATAGTTGGCTTTTCTTTTTAATTGTATTTTCATCTTATTAAAATTGATTTAAGCACAAACTATTAACTTACTTTTTAAAACTTTAAAAATCACCTCCATTCATTTATTCATTCATTTATCCATACAACAAATATGCATTGAGTGCCAAATAAATGAAAGCATTATTCTAGAATGTGTGACTATAAAGGTACACAAAATAGATAGCAGTGGGTACTACGCAGAAAGATAAAACAGATTAAGTGGATAGAAAATGATGTGAGTCTGCTGTTTTAGAGTCGTCAGTTCATGCATGAGATACACTTAGAAAATAAAAGGTGGTTGCTTTTTTTTTTTAACAGCTGCTTCTCTGTCCTCACACCACATCTATAAGATTATTTTATTTTAATAATCTTTTCTCTTTGAGGGCCATAAGTCTTCTCAGTCTTTCTGAGCTCATGGGAGGCAAATGACTTATTAGTAATATAATCTGACTTCAAAAAGCAAGTATTTTCCAGTTCTGTCATTTTCATGTCTCACCACTGAAGAAAATCAGGGATGCCAGAAAGTTCACACCAAATTATTAATTTTCTGTATGGTGGATTTCAGTTCCATTAATTTAAGAACATTATTATGCTTACTCTATAAATTTCATAAAGTGCTAACTGACATCCTCTATGTTGCATTACTGTGTAAATACAGGAAATTAAAGTTTTTAGTTCTGGAGGCCCTAACTATGCCCATTTGCATTGCTTTCTTATAGGTAAAAGCCAATCATAATCCTGAATTTGTATTCTTCTCTTCCAAAACAGTAAAATGGAAGTCATATTTTTTGAGTAGAACTGTGTGTATTTCTTTGAGATGACAGTGTGGCGTATAAATAATGGCTGTTATGGTTACCTTAATAGCAGCATATTTCAAACCTCAGGACTGGAATTGTTAGGTGGTGAAAGTATTCTGAGGGGGTCATCATATCTGATTCCTATAAACCATAACTCCAAATAAATGTTTGAAGTAGTAGTAGTACTTTTGGTTTTCCTGAAACGGGTGCAAAGAGCTCCCACATCAGATGTCCTTTCATTCTCAGGTTTTATATGCATTGAAAAGACATCTCAATAACAACCCTTTGTGGAGTAATTGCTGACTTTGAAGAAGCTGGGGGAGAGGAGATGGTATGAATCCTTTTAATTGAGCTCTACTTGTTTCATGAGACACCCCCTTTAAAATAACTCCCTTTAAAGTTTTAGTTTGAGGATACAAATTTAAATTTATGTAATAACATTCCATAATATAATGGTGACTATAGATAACTGCAGGGAAAGGTAAGTAGAATGATGGTTTGTAATGAAAGCTCTCCATTGGCAGATAAATAAAAGATTGGATATCAATTATCTCTAACAAAAGGTACACCGGAACTACATAGAATGCAGAAGCTGGGGCAGACTAACAATACAAGCTCTATTATATATATATATTTAAATATGGAGTAGTTTGGTGTGATAAACCCTTAAATCCCATTCAATGAGAAGCTGCATTATTATATTGCTAAGTAATTATGTTTCTTTATAGTACTCTTAAATCCTTTAATTGAAAGCACTTGTTATGCCTCAAATTATACTGTTAGACTGTGCTCAAGCTATGTGCAGTACTTGAGAACAGATAAAAGTAGAGTGCTTTTGAGGGTTTCATCACCCATTTGATGAAACATATGGGATGTTTCATCATATGGGTGATGTTTACATAAACAATAAAAAAAGCCCATATGAGCTTGGGTACTTTTTATTGTTAGCAAGTAGAACTAACCAATTGAAGCAGCAGTCACACCTACAGAACAGAAAGAAAATGGTGCTTAGTCTGTAGAAATTTTTATTCTATTGAGATAAGGAGGAATGTTTAAGCTTGTTTGGAGAAAAAAAATCTGAGCAGACCTAGTAAAAATCAAAGAACATGTATTATAATAGAAACCAGTATGGAAATTTGCTCTGGTAACAATCCATTAGAAAGTTTCCAGATTAAGTGATATATATATATATATATATATATATATATATATACACACACACACACACACACACACACATATATATACACATATATATCACAATATATATATTTCTCATTATTGTCAAGTGAAAATGCAATAAGAACTATATACAGAATATTTTCTCATTTGTACCCTAACAGATAGCTAAGAATAGAAATCTGTACAGAAGGCTACTTTTTCAGGTCTCATCATCATTTACCTAAGTCATCTATCACCTGAAATTATTGTTGACAACTATAGATTTTCTGGTTTTGTTTTCTCACCATGAGGATCTTTTAAACTCTCTATAATAAGCCATTTCATCTATGTTCTCACTTAATAGGGTAATAGGGCTATTAGGAAATTGAACATTATTCTGATAGCTATGTTTCTACATCTACCTCTTTGATAACAGCATTCACATTTTTTCAAAAGAAAACTCTAATTATAGGAGTAGTTTTATTTCTGTTAAATTATTTTTTCTCTAAGCTTTCTCTTTCTTCCTTATATTTTTTTCTATTTTAATAGGTTTGCTTTCTCTTGCTAAGATAAACTATTTTATTGAAAATAGAGCATAATATTCTTCCTTTTAAAATATTACGCTCAACAGATTTGCTTGTTTTCTTTAAACTGGTAAAATAGGATATTAAAAAAAATATTTACCAAATTCAAGATAAAATGTCACTTTAGTTATTCAGAGGCAGTCAAATCACGTACAGTATTCCACACACCCCAACAAATACAAAGTCACATTCCTACACGTTATGAAGGATCTCTCAATTCCACTCACTTTTTGATGCTAAAAATTGTATCTCAAAATATAGTGTCTCGCTCTCACGGCCTAAATATAACATCAGAAATTTATTAGATATATCCTTCTTGTTTTGTCATAACATCTCTCATTTATAATTCATTTGAAATCATAGATCATAAAATTTGTAGCTTAATGGACCTTATATAATGGCATAGGTATATTAAAAGTAAAATGGTAGAAAAAGATCTACCATGTACATCAAGGCAAAGAAAATTACCAGAGATTCTTTATCTTGTTTAATGCTTAAAGGATCAATTTACCAAGAAGACGAAATAATCCTAAATGCACATAATAACGGTGCTTCAAAATACATGAATCAAAAATTGACTGAACTAAATGGTCAAATCCACAAATTCACAATTATAATTTTGCATTTCATAATCTTTTTAGAACTTATAAAATTAGTAGATAGAAAATCAGTGAGAACATAGAAAAACTAAATAACTCCACCAATGAACTGCATCTAACTGACAGTTATGGAGCACTGAGTCAAACAAGAGCAGAATATATACTTTTCAAGTACAAATAGGCATTTACCAAGATGACCCATATTCTAGAATAGAAAACAAAATTTTAAAAGTGCAAAAAATTAAAACAAATATATATTCTTAGATAATAATGGAATTAAACTGGAAATCAATAACAGGAAAGAGAAAAATTTCCAAACTTGGAAATTACACAAAACACTCTTAAATAATTCATGTTTATTAGTTTTATTTGGTGTGTAATAACTTGTCATCAACTTAGTAGCTTAATACTTTAAAAATTAATTATTATTATTCACCCACTCTTATTCTGGTCTGTAAAACAACACCTTTTAAATTCTTGTCACTATTATTTTTAGAGATGGAATCTTTCTCTCTTGGCCAGGCTGTAGTGCATTGTGCAGTCATGGCTTATGGCCACCTCAAACTCCTAGGCTCAAGTGATCCTTCCACCTCAGCCTCCCATGTAGCTGGGTGTATTACTCTGTTCTCACACTGCTATAAAGATACTACCCAAGGGTGGATAATTTAAAAACAAAGTAGGTTTAATTGACTCACAGTTCCACATGGTTGGGGAGGACTCAGGAAACTTACAATTATGGTAGAAGAGAAGCAGGCACATCTTACATGGCAGCAGGCAAGAGAGACTGAGCAAGAGTGGGGAAAACTGCCTTATAAAACCATCAGATCTTGGGAGAACTCACTCACTATCACGAGAACAGCATGGGGGAAACCACCCCCATGATTCAATCACCTCCTACCTGGTCCCTCCCTCGACACATACGGATTATGGGGATTACAATTTGAGGTGAGATTTGGGTGGGGACACAGAGCCAAACCGTATCACTGGAGCTACAGGTGTGAGCCGTCACATCCTGCAAAAACAGTTAATATCTGACAGTTTCTGAGTCAGTAATGAGGACAACTTAGCTGGGTCCTCTCTTAGGATCTCATAAGGTGCTGTCAAGATGTTGGCTGGGCTGTTTTCTCATCTGGAGGCTGGACTGGAGAAGGATCCATTTCCATCTCTCTAAGGTTATGGGAGATTGTTGTGTGTGTGGCTGTAGAATTCATGTTAACTTGATTTTTTAAAGCCAGCAATGAAGAAAGAGAAAATCTAGAGCTAACTGATAGTGAGGTGGAACTTTAGATAACATAATTCAATCACCGAAGTGACATCTCATCACATATGCCACGTTTTATTGGTTAGATGCAAATCATAGGTCCAGTCTTTACTCAGTGGGAGGCTAATATAAAGGTAATGAAGATGAGGAGGCAGAAATCCTAAGAATCATCATAAAATTTGTCTACCACACAATGGATCAAAGAAAAAGTCTACGGAAATCTAGAAAATATTTTGAACAGAATGAAAATGTAAATACAAAATTAAAAAACCTGTGGGATTCAACTAAAACAGTACTTGTATGTAAATTTACAGAATTAAATGCTGACATAAAATATTTAAAAGTTCTCAAATAAGTAATCTAAGTTTCCATCTGTGAAAACTAGAAAAAATAAGGACAAAATGCACCCAAAGCAAGAAAAAGAAAGGAAATTAAATAAGAGAGGAAATCAATACAAGTCAAAGTGAAGTGCCAATAGAAAGAAAATCAGTGAATCCAAAAAATAACCTTTTGGAAAGCTTGTTAAAATTGATAACACACTAGAAAGACTGACCAAAAAAAAAAAAAAAAAAAAAAAAAGGAGAGAGAGAAGACAAAAATAAGCAAAATCTTAAAAAATAAGTGATACTATTACAGAGAAACAGGCATTCAAAAAGAGTGTAATACTACACACATATATAAATAGATAAAATAGACCAGTTTCTTAATATGTGCAAACTACAAAACTCTACCCAAAATGAGTTCTATATTTACTAAATTTCCAAAATATGAATCTCTAGTAACTGATGGTTTCACAGGTGAATTATGTCAGATATTTAAAGAAAAATAACACCAGTGCCACAAAATCCTACATAATTGAAAAGTAGAGAACACTTTATAATTCATGACAGGAAGTTGGGGAGGAGAGATGGGAGAAGAGAGAGAAGGAGAGAAAGAGAGAGAGAGAGAAATGAGGAGAGAGAGAGAGGAGAGCCAGACAGAAATACATCATCCAAAAATGGTATTTGTTTACATAATTTGAGACCGGTTTTAATATTAAAAATTCAATCAATTTAACCCAAAAACCAATTTAAATATATTAATTGATAACAGAAAAAAAATTTGATGAAGTTCAACGTCAATTTATTATAAACTCTCAGCACATTCAAATGGAAGACAATGTCCTAAATCTGATACAGAGAAATCTACAAATAACCTAAAACTAACATTCTGTTGAAAGACAAAAAACTGTATATTTTTGCTGTGATCAAAACAATCAAGGATGTCCACTCTTACCACTTCTATTTAACATTGTGCTAAAAGTGCAGTAAGTCATAAAAAAGAATGGATAGGCATACAGATTCAAAAGAAATTTAATAATGTCTCTATTCATACAATAGAAGATTGTCTATGTAGATGATCCCAATAAATCTCCCAAAATCCCCACATAGACCTAATAAATGAGTTTGACAAGGATGCAGAATACAAGTTCAAGTGACAAAATCAATGGTATTTTTATTTATCAGCAATGAACAATTTGAAACTAAATTTTAAAAAGCTACCACTAATACTAGGTCAAAAATAAAATAGGCATGTAGCTATCAAAACATGCAGAATCTACATGATGAAAACTGCAAAATACTGATGAAAAAATAAAGACCGAAATAGGTGATAAAAAGGCATCCTATGTTCACAGTTTGAAGGATTCAGCATAGTAAAGATGTTGATAATATCCTAACTGATCTACATATTTAATGCAATTACATTAAAAACTCCAGTAAGATTTTTTTATAGATACATAAAAGCTCATTCTAAAATATCTATTAAGGCTGGATGTGGTGGCTCATGCATCTGTAATCCCAGCACTTTGGGGGGCTGAGGTGGGAGGATCACTTGAGGCCAGGAGCTCAAGACCAGCCTGGCCAACATAGCAAAAAACCTGTCTCTATGAAAAATATAAAAAAATAGCCTAGTGTGTTGGTGAACACCTGCAGTCCTAGGAGAATTGCTTGAACCTGGGAGATGGAGGTTGCAGTGAACCGAGATTGCACCACTGTACTCCAGCCTGGTGACAGAGCAAGGCTCCGTCTCAAAATTAAATAAATAAATAAATAAATGTATATTAACTAGTTTAAAAGCGGAATAGGAAAAATAAATTTACAAAAGAAGACTGAAGTTGGGGGAATCACTCTATCACATTTAAGAACTTCTGTGCAGCAGTAATCAATACAGTATGGATTTGGTAAAGACATAGATCAATGAAACAGGATTTGGAGTCTAGAAACAGATGTACATAAACGTGGCCCACTGACTTTTGTCAATGGTATAAAGGCAGTTAAGTGAATAGTTAATAGTATTTTCAACAAATATTTTAAAACAATTGGATATTTGTATGCCAAAAATATTTTACATTGAGTTCAAGCTAAGACTTAAAAAAATTAACTCAAAATGTATCATACATCTAAAAGTAAAACATTAAAACAACAAAATATTTAGAAGAAAACCTAGGAGGAAATCTTTGTAACCTGGACATAGGCAAATATTTCTGGGACATGACAATAAAAAGTTCATATGAGCAAAAATGTTGATAAATTAATCTTCATCAAAATTTAAAATTTTTGCTCTGCACAATGCCTTGGGAAAAGAGTAGAAAAATAAGCCACAGTCTGGGAGATATTTGCAAATCACATACCTGACAAAGTACTCATATGCAGAATATATAAAGAACTTTAAACACTTCACAATAGAGTATACTCTCAGAAAGATGGTGGGAGGAACTCCAAATATCTTCTCCCCCAAAACCAAAAAAGAAAAAATGATCAAAATTAACTATTGAAAGTCTCTGAAAATTAAACAAAGCCCATATAAGTTAACAAGTATTCATTAAGGGTAGTTAATCTCTGTAAGAGCAAGAAGATTCCATGTCTACCTCTCCCTTCCCCAGGTCCACAGTGTGAAAGTTCTGCCCTGTGTGGGTGGGGACATCTATGAGAACTACTAGCTCTGCTGCCGTGTTGGAGGGGGCTGACTTTGTTTAGTGAAAAGAATGGAAAAACTCTTACCTAGGGTATTTGTTGAAAATAATAGAGATCTCATCTCAGTTGTTAAAACAATCAGTGGTTAAAACATAGCAGTGTTAGTTGGAGAAAGCAACAAATCTGCAGTCTAGTTATAAATTTAACAGGATGATTCAGGGGAAGAGACAGTCAAGTAAGGCTCTGTTTGAATCCCTGCTGATCTGCAAGGCTGATGCACGCACAGGGCTGTGCCACTTAGAAAAGACAGGAAAAAGTCTTAAGAGATACTAGACCCTGGATGAATGTGAGGCAGACTTGTAAACCTTCTGAATTTTATAAGCATTCCCATGACACAGATCCAATGGCAAATAGTAGAGTCTTACTAGTTCAAGTTATTTAATCACAACTGCTGACCAGTTACTGGCTGATTGAACAACCACTAACTAAGCTGACTCAGAGGTAAACCTTTAGAAACCAGTTTTTAAAATAAACACAAGAAAAAAACTGAGCAATGGTACCATAGACCACAAACTGTCAAACAAACACTCCATAAAATTAGTACACATAAGTCACTAAATAAATAAACAACAAACAAGAAATGATAACAGTAAACCCCAAGGTGGAGTGGGAAAACTAGAATTCATAGTTGTTACATTCAATTATATAAAATGTCTGATTTTTGATAGAAAATTGTAACACATGAAAAAGAAAAACATGACCCATATGCAGAGATAAATGCAGTCATTAGAAATTATTTTTGAGAGGGCCTAGAAGTTGGACTTAGCAGACAGAGATTTCAATGCAGCCATCATTAATATGTTTAGAGAACTAAAGAAAAGCTTTTTAGAACCAGATGGATTCACAGCCAAATTCTACCAGAGGTACAAGGAGGAACTGGTACCATTCCTTCTGAAACTATTCCAATCAATAGAAAAAGAGGGAATCCTCCCTAACTCATTTTATGAGGCCAGCATCATCCTGATACCAAAGCTGGGCAGAGACACAACCAAAAAAGAGAATTTTAGACCAATAACCTTGATGAACATTGATGCAAAAATCCTCAATAAAATACTGGCAAACCAAATCCAGCAGCACATCAAAAAGCTTATCCACCATGATCAAGTGGGCTTTATCCCTGGGATGCAAGGCTGGTTCAATATATGCAAATCAATAAATGTAATCCAGCATATAAACAGAACCAAAGACAAAAACCACATGATTATCTCAATAGATGCAGAAAAGGCCTTTGACAAAATTCAACAATGCTTCATGCTAAAAACCCTCAATAAATTAGGTATTGATGGGACGTATCTCAAAATAATAAGAGCTATCTATGACAAACCCACAGCCAATATCATACTGAATGGGCAAAAACTGGAAGCATTCCCTTTGAAAACTGGCACAAGACAGGGATGCCCTCTCTCAACACTCCTATTCAACACAGTGTTGGAAGTTCTGGCCAGGGCAATTAGGCAGGAGAAGGAAATAAAGGGTATTCAATTAGGAAAAGAGGAAGTCAAATTGTCCCTGTTTGCAGATGACATGATTGTATATCTAGAAAACCCCATTGTCTCAGCCCAAAATCTCCTTAAGCTAGTAAGCAACTTCAGCAAAGTCTCAGGATACAAAATCAATGTACAAAAATCACAAGCATTCTTATACACCAATAACAGACAAACAGAGAGCCAAATCATGAGTGAACTCCCATTCACAATTGCTTCAAAGAGAATGAAATACCTAGGAATCCAACTTTCAAGGGATGTCAAGGACCTCTTCAAGGAGAACTACAAACTACTGCTCAATGAAATAAAAGAGGATACAAACAAATGGAAGAACATTCCATGCTCATGGGTAGGAAGAATCAATATTGTGAAAATGGCCATACTGCCCAAGGTAATTTATAGATTCAATGCCATCCCCATCAAGCTCCCAATGACTTTCTTCACAGAATTGGAAAAAACTACTTTAAAGTTCATATGGAACCAAAAAAGAGCCTGCATTGCCAAGTCAGTCCGAAGCCAAAAGAACAAAGCTGGAGGCATCACACTACCTGACTTCAAACTATACTAGAAGGCTACAGTAACCAAAACAGCATGGTACTGGTAGCAAAACAGAGATATAGATCAATGGAACAGAACAGAGCCCTCAGAAATAATGCCACATATCTACAACTATCTAATCTTTGACAAACTTGAGAAAAACAAGCAATGGGGAAAGGATTCCCTATTTAATCAATGGTGCTGGGAAAACTGGCTAGCCATATGTAGAAAGCTGAAACTGGATCCCTTCCTTACACCTTATACAAAAATCAATTCAAGATGGATTAAAGACTTAAAGGCTAGATCTAAAACCATAAAAACCCTAGAAGAAAACCTAGGCATTGCCATTCAGGACATAGGCATGGGCAAAGACTTCATGTCTAAAACACCAAAAGCAATGGCAACAAAAGCCAAAATTGACAAATGGGATCTAATTACACTCAAGAGCTTCTGCACAGCAAAAGAAACTACCATCAGAGTGAACAGGCAACCCACAAAATGGGAGAAAATTTTCACAACCTACTCATCTGACAAAGGGCTAATATCCAGAATCTACAATGAACTCCAACAAATTTACAAGAAAAAAACAAACAACCTCATCAAAAAGTGGGCGAAGGACATGAACAGACACTTCTCAAAAGAAGACATTTATGCAGCCAAAAAACACATGAAAAAATGCTCACCATCACTGGCCATCAGAGAAATGCAAATCAAAACCACAATGAGATATCATCTCACACCAGTTAGAATGGCAATCATTAAAAAGTCAGGAAACAACAGGTGCTGGAGAGGATGTGGAGAAATAGGAACACTTTTACACTGTTGGTGGAACTGTAAACTAGTTCAACCATTGTGGAAGGCACTGTGGTGATTCCTCAAGGATCTAGAACTAGAAATACCATTTGACCCAGCCATCCCATTACTGGGTATACACCCAAAGGACTATAAATCATGCTACTATAAAGACACATGCACACGTATGTTTATTGCGGCATTATTCACAATAGCAAAGACTTGGAAGCAACCCAAATGTCCAACAATGATAGACTGGATTAAGAAAATGTGGCACATATACACCATGGAATACTATGCAGCCATAAAAAATGATGAGTTCATGTCCTTTGTAGGGACATGGATGAAATTGGAAATCATCATTTTCAGTAAACTATCGCAAGAACAAAAAAACCAAACACTGCATATTCTCACTCATAGGTGGGAATTGAACAATGAGAACACATGGACACAGGAAGGGGAACATCACACTCTGGGGACTGTTGTGGGGTGGGGGGACGGGGGAGGGATAGCATCGGGAGATATACCTAATGCTAGATGACGAGTTAGTGGGTGCAGCGCACCAGCATGTCACATGTATACATATGTAACTAACCTGCACATTGTGCACATGTACCCTAAAACTTAAAGTATAATAATTAAAAAAAGAAAAGCTTTTAAAAAATTAATAGTAAACCAATAATGCAATGATTCATCAAATACAGACTATCAAAGATATAGAAATTACAAAAAGAATTACATGGAAATTCTGCAACTGAAAAGTATAACAACAACAACAACAACAATAAAACCTCTAAATATATTTAAGTTAGCAGAAGAAAGCATCAAGGAATTTAAAGGTAGAACAATAGAGATTTTTCAATCTGAAAACAGGAAAAAAATTTAACAAGGAAAAATTAAAGTCAAATGAACAAAGCCTAAGAGATTTGTGAGACTCTATTAAATATACAAGCATATGCATGATGGGAGTCCCAGAAGAAGAGGAAAAAGAAGGGAACAAAAATATTTTTAGAAAATAATGAGTGAAAACTCCCTAAATTTATGAAGCACATTAATCCACAAATATCAAAAGCTCAACAAACTCAAATTATGATAAATGCAAAGATCTGCACCTAGGCACATCATAATTGCAGTGCTGAAAGTGAAAGAAAAAGTAAACAACACAAAACAAAATATCTTTGCAGTTGACAAGAGAAAAGTAATTAATTGCACACAAGGGAGCCATAATGAAATTAAGAGATGGCTTTTCATTGAAAATAATGAAATCCAAAAGAAAAAGGCAACGGGATGGAATATTAAAAGTGTAAAAGAGAAAATTGTCAACATGTCTTTCAAAAACAAGTTGAAATAAATTCCAAGACAAACAAGACAATGCGTTATGATTAAACCTGCCTTAAGTATATACTAAAGGATGTTCTTCAGGCAGAAAGAAAGCAACATCAAATGGTTTCTCAAATCCACATGAAGATATAAATTAAACTCCAAATACACAAGTATGTGGAATGTAAAACAACAGAAAAGCACTGAATGTAAAACATACCATGCAAACATTAAATGAGAGTAAATGAGTAAAAATACAAGAAATGAAGTGGCAACATTAATATCAGACAAAATAGACTTTAAGACAAAAAGTTACTAGAGACAAACTAGGAACTTATTAGAAAGAGATATAGACACAAACATATGTGCATCTAACAAGAGACCTTCAATATCCATCAATATGCATGAAGCAAAAACAGAACAAAAGGGAAATAGATAATTCAATAAGAATAGTTATAGACGTCAATAAACCACTTTTACTAATAGATAGAAGAATTAGAAAATCAGCAAGAGTGTAAGAGGTGTGAACACCATTCACCTATTAGCCCTGTAATTTATAGAACACTCAACCTAATAGCACCAAAATACATATTCTTGTCAAGGGAATATGGAATATTCTCCAGGATAGGCTTGTCTAGGCTATAAAATAAGTCTCAACATTTTTAATAGACAAAGATGTATTTATTCTGAAGAGAAACTACAAAAATAACAACTGTGTGAGGTAATGCATTTGTTGATTAACTATATTTAACCATTCTACAGGGTATATAGAATTATGTTGCACACGATAGGTACATACAATTTTATAATGTCAACTAAAAAATTATGTCACACACAATAGGTAGATACAATTTTATAATGTCAACTAAAAAATAAATTTGAAAATTTGACAGTATCAATTGCTGGTTAGAATTTGGAACAAGTGCAACTCTCACACATTGCTGTTATGAATACAAAATGGTAGTGCAGTTTCTTATAAAGTTAAATATATGTTTTCTATACAACCCAACAATCTCACTCCTATTTTCTTGCCCTAGAGAAATGAAAACTTCTGTTCACACAAAAAACCCATACATGAACACTCATAGCAGTTCTATTCATTGCACAAAACTAGAAACAACCCAAATGTCCTTTGTAAACAAACTGTGGAGCAGCCATACAATGGAATACCCTCAGGGATAGAAAGAAACAAACTCTTGATACACGGATTAACTTGGGTAATCTCAGAGATGTTGTGGTCAGTGAAAGTAGTAGCCAGTCTTAAAGGTTACATGTTGAATAATTATATTAACATGACATTTTCCCAAAAAGATCAGCCTGCAGTGGTAGCAGGTAGATCAGTTATTCCCAGGTTTTAGGTCAGGAAGAGGCTGTGAATACAAATAAGAGCATAAAGGCTTTCCTTTGTGATGATGAAATTGTTCTGTGTCCTGGCTGTGGTGGTTGTTAAATGAACTATCCATGCATTAAAAGTCTTAAATCTGTATGTTGGCAGCAGGCCCCCCAAAATCTGGCCATAAACTGGCCCCCAAACTGGCCATAAACAAAATCTCTGCAGCACTGTAACATATTCATAATGGCTCTAACACCCAAGCTGGAAGGTTGTGGGTTTACGGGAATGAGGGCAAGGAACACCCGGCCTGCCCAGGGTGGAAAACCGCTTAAAGGCATTCTTAAGCCACAAACAATAGCATGAGCCATCTGTGCCTTAAGGACATGCTCCTGCTACAGTTAACTAGCCCAACCTATTCCTTTAATTTGGTCCATCCCTTCATTTCCCATAAGGGACAGTTTTAATTAATTGAAAATCTATAGAAACAATGCTAATGACAGGCTTGCTGTTAATAAATATGTGCGTAAATCTCTGTTTGGGGCTCTCAGCTCTGAAGGCTGTGAGACCCCTGATTTCCCACTTCACACCTCTATATTTCTGTGTGTGTGTCTTTAATTCCTCTAGCACCCTGGGTTAGGGTCTCCTGGACCGAGCTGGTCCCAGCATCTGTACATCAATCAAAATAAATTTTACTGTGTGTGAATGTAAAAATGAAATTATGTGATTGGAATACATGATTCATTACTATGAAATCAAATTTGTGATTTCTTATATTAGACATTCTTGATTTTAAAATGTTTATGTAAAAAGGTTTACCATGTAAACACTAATCAGAAGAAAAGATTTGCTATATAAATATCATAAAAATTAGACTTAAAGGCATGTATTATTAAATATAAAGAAGGACGTTTGATAATGATAAAAGGGATCAGTTCACAGGAAGACATAACAATCCTAGATTTTAGTTAACATTGCTTCAAGTAGTACAGTGCAAACTTGACAGAATTAAGATGAGAAATAATCCACAGTCATATTTGCACTATAACATACCACTCTCAGTAGCCAATAAAACAGGAAGGCAAAACAACAATAATAATGAAACTTAGTAAAGATAAAGAAGACTTGAACAACATGATTAACCAACTTGCTGTAATTAAGAGGAGCGTTTCATCACCATCACGTCATATAATGGCAAAAATTCTATTTATTTTGAAATGTTATGTGTACATGTGTTGCTAAAGTGTTTTTCCTTAAACATTAACAAATCCAATTAGTGGAACCACATCCAGATAGCAAATAAATAGAAAATACTGTGTCATTAGATATTGTCTATTATATAACTCCAGTGACTCACAGGAATGAATACATATAGTAAACCTCAGTGTGAGTTCTGAGGGGCCAGGTTACTGCTAAGGGAGAGTCATTGCCCAGGCTTCTATGAGTAAATCACCAATGGAATAACATATTAATGAGAAAGCATGTGAACATTCAGGTCATTGTACAAAATGCAACAGTGGATTACTCTCATCCTGCTTTACAAACAAGTTACATTTCCCTTCTCATTATTAAATGTATACTTTTGAAATACAGAAGAATATACATAAGAAAATACAAATTCTCCTCAATACTGCCACTAAAGGACAGAATTGCTAAACATCCTGGTTCATTTTTCATTTCCTTTCACAATTTTATTATGCATATGCAAATATATATGCATACATTATACCATTATGTTTTTTATCTGTAATCTCTACAACTTGTTAATATTTTACTCTATGTCCTTTTGCATATCAATATCCTGAAAACATTATTTTATATCACTGATTAATGTATATTCTAAAACATAGAAGACTATTTTGAAACTGTATTGTTAAAAATTTGCAAACAATAAAATATTTCATTGCATCTTTATTTTTTATGGGCAGACACACAGATGTGAAGCTGCTGTGTCAAAAGGAATTAGTAATTTCAGTGTACTAATTGCCAAAATAATTTCTCAAATGGTTGTTCTGATTTCTATTTCCTCCAGCAGAAAATTAGAATGCTCCCTTCTCTGACTTTCATCATCATTGCATTACCATAAAATATGGTTGCCTATTTTTAGGTAAATGTGCATTTCTTTAATTATTGTAAAAATGTTTTGTCTATGTAACCATTTTATTTTTCTAAAATTGTCATCTTTTGCATATTTGTATTGATATTTTCATATTGATTCATAAGAACTAATTTTAAGGTAAAATATTAATTCTGTGTCTTTCATTTAATCATAAACACTTAAAGGTTTGCTTTATCATCTAATTATGCTTAATATAATGCTTTAGTTATATAGTCTTATATAGTCAGATTAATAAATGTTTTTCTCTGTATTCTGATGCTGTTGTGTTTAGAGATTTTTTTTCCTAGGTAAAATGAAGAACTTAATGATAATATTTTTGTTTTTTATGATTTTATTGCTACAGTTTATTCAATGAGATATTTATGTTAGTGCTCAGTGCAAAGTAGGATTCTAACTTTATTTCCAAATAATTAGCTAAATTCCAAATTTCATATTTTGGGAAATTATACTTTTCTTATTGGTTTGTAGTACTTTCTTTGTAATTATCTCATATTGTAACCAAGTAGTTTAGGTTCAAAACACATTAAAAATTTTTTTCTTTCTTTTTTCTCCTTTCCTCTTAGTCTCAAGACTTGAAGCAAATTTCAGAAACCTTTTTTTCCCTCCTTAGTCTTAAAATATAGCTTGAAGTGTGCTTTTTAAAACTCTACATCCCTCCCTTTCCCACCATACACTTCCTTACACTATGCACATTTATCTAACTGTATGCTCGTGAAGTTTACACCATGCACACTTATCTATGTGCTTACTTGGGAGTTCCAGGGACTAATCTTGAGACACACCAAGCATGGAGACCCAGTTGCAAAATTCTGAAGATTACTTCATGGTAGTTAGTCAACAACCCAGCCATTGTTGAGACAATGCCAGCCTGAGTTCCAGGTGGACTGCAACTCAAGATAGCCACCGGAATAAGACACACAGACTTTGTACCCGGCACAATTCCCACATGTTTCCCGTACCAAGTTCCGTTTTTTAGCCCCTCTCCCCAACCTAAAGTTTGAAATGGTTTCTTTAAGGCACTAACCTTGGCCATTTCCCTATGGCTGACTCTAGATTAAAGTCACTTTCCTTCTGCTGCGCTTCTTCCTTGTTTACCAGCTTTATACATAGCAAGCAGCCAACCTTGCTTTTGATTATAATATATGAAAGAAGTTCATGTGTAATGAACTTGGTATTAAAATGTTTATGTAAAAAGGTGTTTACCTTGTAAACACTAACCAGAAGAAAAGATTTGCTATATAAATATCATAAAAATTAGTCTTTAAGGTATGTATTATTAAATATAGAGAGAGACATTTGATAATGATGAAAGGGATCAATTCACAGGAAGACATAAACCTAGATTTGAACTTCTTACATATTTACATATAATTATTGATATCAACAATCAATTTGACTGCAGATTCTTGTTCAAATTCCAAATGTTTTCATTTATTGTAATGTTATAGTATTTTCCTATCTCATTGGACAATTTTCTTCATTATTACTTTTTATTAGTAGTAAACATTTCTTGGTTAATCTCAGTAGCTTATAATCAGAAAACTTTTAGACAATTAATAATTTAAGTTCCATCAAACTTCTACTATGGTTTTATTGGAATTACAGTGAAACTAAAAATAACTGGTATACTTTTACCGTTTAATCTTTTCAGTATGTGTTTTCTATTTTCTAGTACGTTTGACTTTGAACAACATGAGTTTGAACTACACAGGTCCACTTATACGCGGATTGTTTTCAGTAAAATTACACCAAGTGTGTCTGTCTCTCCTGCCTCTCCTTCCCCTCCTCCACTTCACCCTTTGCTACCCCTTAGACAGCAAGATCAACCCCTTTCTTCCTCCTTCTTCTCAGCCCACTCAACAAGATGATGAGAATAAAGACCTGTATGATGATCCACTTTCACTTAATGAATAGTATATTTTCTCTTCCTTATGATTTTCTTAATAATATGTTCTTTTCTCTAGCTTACTTTATCATAAGAATACAGTATATAATACATATAACATACAAAATATGTGTTGACTGTTTATATTATTGGTAAGGCTTCCAGTGAAGTAAATAGTAAAGTTTCGTGGGGTTCAAAATTATACACAATTATTTTTACTGTGCAGGGCTCAGTGCCTCTAAGTCCTGCATTGCTCAAGGGTCAACAGAATATAGATATGTCTCTCTCTCTCTCTCTCTCTCTCTCTGTGTGTGTGTGTGTGTGTAAAGTTTACTTCATATAGTTCTCACTTATTATATTTGCAGATAAATATTGTTTATTATGTTAAGAAATACCGTATATTGTAGTTCGCCAAGAATTCTATCAGGAATGGGAATTGAGTTATCACAAATTATTTCAGAATCCACTTAGATGATCATATGCTTATTTTTGAAATTATGTGTTAGTAGTTTTCAGTATTTAGCCATCCACACTCTTTAGGTTACCTTTTCTGTAGCTGTTTTCTTTCTCCCTTTTTTTCTTTTCTATTCTATTTAGAAACCTATATAATAATATCTCTGACAAAGGTATTTTCAATAAGTTACAATGTTTGGTAAATAGAATGATCTATATCAACGAGCTAAATAGTGTGGAAGTCTGAGAAAAGAGTATCTATTGATTACCAAACTTAGGCAATTAGGCTGTGATTTTTTTTTACATACAGGTAGTCTTTGCTTTGCAAAATGGTACTTGGAAATCAAAATGATCATATAAACTGAGACCATGCAAAGTGATCTAAATAATCACTGGGAAAAATACAATTTTCCTGTAATCTTTAACATTTTTGTTAAAAGATCAGAAACTCCCTTACTCTCAGTTATAAATACATAGAGAAATGAAAAACAGAAAAACATTTTTGTAGAATATAATTTTAAAGCATTAGAAACAATGAGAAATAAAATGTTTTATTTCTTTGTAAAAAAAAAGTATCACAAATAGTTTGAACAGAATTTGCCTTCTTCTTGTCATATAAAATTATGCAGAGCAAGCAAGCATCGTTTCTATGCTTTGACAAAGCATTCTCCTTTTTTCTAAATTTGAATTATCTTCCAACATTTTATCCTTTGCACTTTCAAAGTGGTGAACTATCTTGAAGAGTTTCTTTTTTATTTTTTTATGTGAAGATTTTTGCTGATGCCACTTCCTCTATGATGGCTTCACCCTTTTGTCACTACCAGTTTCTTCCTTTAGGTTGATAAGTTCACCTTTCATAATTCCCTCAGGCTGCAAATCTAGAATCTGAAGAGTAAAAGTATCAACATTCCCTCCATCAGTTATTCTTCCATAACTGCATTTACATTGGATTCAAATTTTACTTCCAGCATTATCACTTCTCAATTCTTTTTTAATTTCTTCACTCTACTTTCATCTTTGCTGACCAGCCCCTCTTTCTTTAGCTATGATTATTATTATTATTGAGACAGGTTCTTGCTCTGTCACCCAGGCTGGCATGCAGTGGTGCAGCCATAGCTCACTGTAACCTTAAACTCCTAGTCTCAGTTGATCCTCCAATTTCTGCCTCCCAAAGCGCTGGGATTACAGGTGTGAGCCACTGCTCCAGGTCTTGATTAGCCATTTTTAAAAATGGCATGTGAGTTTAACACTGGAAAGCACTTGGGCAATACAACTATGTGCTTTTCTGTTTGTGCATGAACTGAATGAACAGATCAGTAACCAATCAGTGGCAGATTTTGAAAGAAGGAATGTGATTGCTCATTGATTATAATGTTAATCTGTTATTTGTAGAGTGGTTCATAGACTGAAAAGCTAGCAGCCAAGTTTGTCCTTTATGCAAACACTCACAGTTAATGTGTGAGTTAATATGACGTGGTAACTGAAATGTGAGCCATGTTGTTGGGGGCACTTGTGTGTGTGTGTTTGTTTGTTTGTTTGTTTATTTATTTATTTATTTATTTATTTTGAGATGGAGTCTCGTTCTGTTGCCCAGGCTGGAGTGCAGTGGTGCCATCTCGGTTCACTGCAAGCTCCGCCTCCCGGGTTCACGCCATTCTCCTGCCTCAGCCTCCGGAGTAGCTGGGACTACAGGCGCCCGCCACCACGCCCGGCTAATTTTTTGTATTTTTAGTAGAAATGGGGTTTCACCGTGTTAGCCAGGATAGTCTTGATCTCCTGACCTCGTGATCTGCCCACCTCGGCCTCCCAAAGTGCTGGGATTGCAGGCATGAGCCACTGCACCCAGCCGGCACTTGTGTTATTTAACTAAACATTGGTAACTCAAATTTGTGTGCAGTGAGAAGTACATGTTTAGACTTGATAACTTTTAATGCAAATATGTATTTATTCTATCTTTAGTATAAGTATTCTATTTGTGAACTAAAACTTTAAAGCTAGTATCTTTTTGTTTCCAGTGAGTCCTGTTTCACTCCTCCTCTTTAAAGGTTTCATCAGCAATTGCTCTGTGAATGGTGAACGGGGATTGCCAGTAACTTCTTATGTAGGAAAGATATTGCATTCTGTTACTTTAAAAGATAATATTGAATTATACTACTATTGTTTGATTCTGAAATACTACTGTCTTCAATATGAAACTAGATTATGTAAACCTTTGTGGAAGATATATTTAACTTATAATTTTAACAAGTAAAACATTTTAAGCTAATGGAATCATAATTAGTAGTTAAAGAAATTTGAATGTATTTTACATCATGTAGTTAGCTATGGGAAAAAAAACTTTTACATATTCATTTATTTTGAAGGTATAAAAGTCAATACACATGGTACTATGACTTTTAAAAATTTACTTCATTTATACACCTGGGATTTGGATTAATAGTACTTATACAATATAAATACTCAATTTCATAAGTGCCTAGCATCTTTTGTTTGATTTCTTCAAAACTGTTATTTATGCTCATTTGAAAAGTCTCAAATCTTTTTCTCCATTGATGGTTCACCTTAATTTGAAGGTGATCATTATCCATGAGATTATATAGAGTATTTATATGATTTTTAAAATTTAATATTAGCAACACAATTTATCAGAGGATATTTTCTTTTCTTTTTTTTCTTTTTTTTTTTTTTGGTAAAATAAAGAACATTAAAAACACTTCTGGAACTGATGGACTTTATGTTAAGTGAAATAAGCCAGGCACAGAAACGACAAATTTCACATGTTCTTACTCATAAGTGAGAACTAAAAATCTTTAATAATGAACTCATACAGTCAAATGATAGTTACTAGAAGCTGAAAAACATAACAGTGTGACTATAGTTAGCAATAATCTATTGCATATTTTAAAATAAAATAAAAGAGAGGAATTGAGATGTTCCTAACACAAAGAAATGACAAAGAAATTGAGGTAATGAATACCCCAATTACCCTGATTTGATCATTGCACATTGTATGACTGTATAAAAACATCACATGTACCCCCCATAAATATGTATAATTATTAGGTTCCCATAAAATTAAAAATTAAAAATAAACAAAAACACTTTTGCAACTTCTGTTTTTCTGTTCTAACACAATAAATACACTCTCCCTTGTTATGTGTTCTCATAGTTACCATGCACTCTACTTATTACTCATTCATTTAGTTGATACACAAGTCAAGCCTTGTTTTCATGGAAATTCTAACACTATAGGGGAGAGAGGCAAAAGTTAAGTATTACAGATGGTCCAATTACATAGTATTTTAGGAGGTGATACATGTAATAAAAATAAAGCAATTTTATATAATAGTCAGGGTCCAGAAGCAGTATAGGGAATGAACAACATGGCTGTTTGGAGGAAGAATATTTCCTACAGAGTGCAAGGTCCTGAGGTGGAAACTTGCCTAGTATGCTGATAAAATGAAGGAGAACAGTGATGGCGGAGCACAGTGGGGAAGTGGTAGTAATAGAAAAGATTACAGAGTAACAAAGGACCAGCTAGTCTAAATTCTTGTAAGTCAGTGTAAGGACTTGTTTCTACCCTGAGAGAGCTAAGGAGCCGTTGAATGATTTGTAGAGGAGATATATTGTGATTCCATTGCTAATAGGTTCACTCTGGCTGTTGCATTCAGAACAAACTAAAGGGGAACAGGAGTAAGGGTAAGAAAACCAGTTAGGTGAGTACTGTAGTAATTTAGGTGAAAAATGATATTGGCTCGGACTAAGGTGGCAGCAGTAGGAGTCTTAAGTGATTAGATTCAACATATAATTTGAAAGTAGACATGACTAGATTTGCTGATGGATTGGATATGTATGAAAGATGAGATGAGCCAAGGATGCTTCCTGGAGTTTTGACCTGAGGCTCATATTTTGACCTCAGAAGATGGCAGAAGGAGTACGTTTTAGAGGAACGTCAGGACCTCTGTTTTGGATGTGTAAATCTGAGATGACCCTCAGACACTCAGATGGAGATGTTGAGGAGGTTGTCGTATTTAAAACTCTGGATTACTGACAAGGGTTTTAAACTAGAGGTATTAATTATTATATATAATTTCATGGAATTACGAGCCATATCTACTTTGTTTATTTCAGTGTGCCCCATACCTATACAACATCTAGTACTTACAAGGTACTTGAGAAATATCTGTTGAGTGAATACACAAACAGTGAGTCATGTGCTGGTAAATGATTTTAACCACAGGTACTCCTGGATAAACAATAAAAAACACAACTCCTGATGTGTAGTGTTTCCAGATTTCTGTGGTGTAAATACGTCTCCCATGACTTCAAGCTATCAAAGTAGTATCACCGAATACTACTTTGTATTCCAGTTGGGAAGAAAAGTGCACAACTGGTTCCTTCTAGCTGGTATAAACAGGCTCTAGAACACAACCAGGCCCACTGTTGATTAGTAATATAATCATAGACATACTTTCCCTTACTTACAGGAGTGCATAACAGATAATTTTAAATAGTCTTGATACTTGGGCAGGTGTGAAGGAGAAACATCTTATAGATGATAATACAAGCTCAAAATAATGAACTTAAGCAAATATTAAAATCCTGTGTGACATAGCACACGAAACACTACAAACACTGTACTAATTTATCCCTGTAGCCTTCAGGCAGGCTTCTATTACTCCAAACAGGTGATGTCTCCTTATACAATTCTGGGGGAAATTATTTTACTGCTTACAACATATTATGATGTTACCAGGACTCCCTTGCCAGAACTGTCTTTACAATTTATGTCAGACATCAAATGTGTATTTAAAATGTTGCTGTACCAAGATCAAGTGGGCTTCATCTCTGGGATGCAAGGCTGGTTCAACATACGCAAATCAATAAACATAATCCAGCGTATAAACAGAACCAATGACAAAAAACATATGATTATCTCAATAGATGCAGAAAAGGCCTTTGACAAAATTCAACAATGCTTCATGCTAAAAACTCAATAAATTAGGTATTGATGGGACGTATCTCAAAATAATAAGAGCTATCTATGACAAACCCACAGCCAATATCATACTGAATGGGCAAAAACTGGAAGCATTCCCTTTGAAAACTGGCACAAGACAGGGATGCCCTCTCTCAACACTCCTATTCAACATAGTGTTGGAAGTTCTGGCCAGGGCAATTAGGCAGGAGAAGGAAATAAAGGATATTCAATTAGGAAAAGAGGAAGTCAAATTGTCCCTGTTTGCAGATGACATGATTGTACATTTAGAAAACCCCATCGTCTCAGCCCAAAATCTCCTTAAGCTGATAAGCAACTTCAGCAAAGTCTCAGGATACAAAATCAATATGCAAAAATCACAAGCATTCTTATACACCAATAACAGACAAACAGAGAGCCAAATCATGAGTGAACTCCCATTCACAATTGCTTCAAAGAGAATGAAATACCTAGGAATCCAACTTTCAAGGGATGTGAAGGAGCTCTTCAAGGAGAACTACAAACCACTGCTCAATGAAATAAAAGAGGATACAAACAAATGGAAGAACATTCCATGCTCATGGGTAGGAAGAATCAATATTGTGAAAATGGCCATACTGCCCAAGGTAATTTATAGATTCAATGCCATCCCCATCAAGCTCCCAATGACTTTCTTCACAGAATTGGAAAAAAACTGCTTTAAAGTTCACATGGAACCAAAAAAGAGCCCGCATTGCCAAGACAATCCCAAGCCAAAAGAACAAAGCTGGAGGCATCACGCTACCTGACTTCAAACTATACTACAGGGCTACAGTAGCCAAAACAGCATGGTACTTGTACCAAAACAGAGATATAGATCAATGGAACAGAACAGAGCCCTCAGAAATAATGCCACATATCTACAACCATCTGATCTTTGACAAACCTGACAAAAACAAGAAATGGGGAAAGGATTCCCTATTTAATCAATTGTGCTGGGAAAACTGGCTAGCCATATGTAGAAAGCTGAAACTGGATCCCTTCCTTATACCTTATACAAAAATTAATTCAAGATGGATTAAAGACTTAAATGTTAGACCTAAAACCATAAAAACCCTAGAAGAAAACCTAGGCAATACCATTCAGGACATAGGCATGGGCAAGGACTTCATGTCTAAAACACCAAAAGCAATGGCAACAAAAGCCAAAATTGACAAATGGGATCTAATTAAACTAAAGAGCTTCTGCACAGCAAAAGAAACTACCATCAGAGTGAACAGGCAACCTACAGAATGGGAGAAAATTTTCACCACCTACTCATCTGACAAAGGGCTAATATCCAGAATCTACAATGAACTCAAACAAATTTACAAGAAAAAAACAACCCCATCAAAAAGTGGGCAAAGGATATGAAGAGACACTTCTCAAAAGAAGACATTTATGCAGCCAAAAAACACATGAAAAAATGCTCATCATCATTGACCATCATAGAAATGCAAATCAAAACCACAATGAGATACCATCTCACACCAGTTAGAATGGCGATCATTAAAAAGTCAGGAAACAACAGGTGCTGGAGAGAATATAGAGAAATAGGAACACTTTTACACTGTTGGTGGGACTGTAAACTAGTTCAACCATTGTGGAAGTCAGTGTGGTGATTCCTCAGGGATCTAGAACTAGAAATACCATTTGACCCAGCCATCCCATTACTGGGTATATACCCAAAGGATTATAAATCATGCTGCTATAAACACACATGCACATGTATGTTTATTGCGGCACTATTCACAATAGCAAAGACTTGGAACCAACCCAAATGTCCAACAATGATAGACTGGATTAAGAAAATGTGGCACATATACACCATGGAATACTATGCAGCCATAAATTATGATGAGTTCATGTGTCTTGTAGGGACATGGATGAAGCTGGAAACCATCATTCTCAGCAAAGTATCATAAGGACAAAAAACCAAACATCACATGTTCTCACTCATAGGTGGGAATTGAACAATGAGAACACATGGACACAGGAAGGGGAACATCACACACTGGGATCTGTTGTGGGGTGGGGGGAGGGGAGAGGGATAGCATTAGGAGATATACCTAATGTTAAATGACAAGTTAATGGGTGCAGCACACCAACATGGCACATGTATACATATGTAACAAACCTGCACGTTGTGCATATGTACCCTAAAACTTAAAGTATAATGAAAAATAATAAAATAAAATAAAATGTTGCTGTAAAAAATATACCTCATAAGTATTTAAACAAAGTTTAATCAATTTGTCCTATTTTGGAGTCCAAATTGTTTTGCATGTATCTCAGAGTAATCATATTTTAAAAGTGTTCATGTTAATTAATTAATATTGTCTTTAAAATTTATTGTGGTAAAATATATATAACATAAAGTTTGCCATTTTAACCATTTTAAGTGTACAGTTCAATGGCAATAAGTACATTTACACTATTGTACAACCACACCACCACTCATCTCAGAACTTTAATTAATAATTATTTGACATTATTTTGTTTTGTGTGAAAGATTAGCATTTTGTTGTAGATAATTAAAAAAAGAAAACTATAAAAGAAAATAAAATTATCCAAAGTCTCAACATTCAGAGAAAATTCAATCCATATGCACCTCATGGCACACATAAAATTATATCGGACTGTTAAATCCGCGGTCTAAAAATTTCTCATGTGTTAAAAATCCTGCTGAGTCTAGAATTAGATTAAGAATCTGACTGTGTCTAATGAAGTGGTGGAGCTGCAAACCCCAGTTGTCTATTCTGCAGCATTTATTTAATATACCAATGAGGAAACCTCACTAAAAATGATTTATGCTCAGAGTGATGAGGCATAGGAAAGAAAGGGTATGCACAATTTCTCATGCTGGACATTTGATTTAGAACTGAACCCTATGAAGAGAGAACTGCAAGTAGAAGATGAAGGAACTTTGGGTATTAAGAAATTGGTAATACATGGCCGGCCGTGGTGGCTCATGCCTGTAATCCCAGCACTTTGGGAGGCCGAGGTGGGCGGATCACGAGGTCAGGAGATCGGGACCATCCTGGCTAACACAGTGAAACCCCATCTCTACTACAAAATACAAAAAAAATTTAGCAGGGCGTGGTAGCAGGCGCCTGTAGTCCCAGCTACGCGGGAGGCTGAGGCAGGAGAACGGAGTGAACCCGAGAGGCGGAGCTTGCAGTGAGCCGAGATTGCACCCCTGCACTCCAGTCTGGGCAACAGAGTGAAACTATCTCACAAAAAAAAAAAAAAAAAAGAAAGGAAATTGGTAATACATTTAGCAAAATGTAGGGATGAGATATTCTTCCATATTCTGTTTAGAATAAAATAGGCTTCACAAAAATGTCATGCTGAGGGCAAAGTTTGTAACTTGTGAATCTTGCAGATTTGGATGCAATGTGTTAAAAATAGCAATATAGAAAAGGAGATGGCATCCAACACTGCAGTGAAATGGTCATACTCTTTATGGAAGTGTTGACATTGCTGTAGAAGTACTGTGTTAGTTTGTTTTCACAAGGCTATAAAGATACTACCCAAGACTAGGTAATTTATAAACAAAAGTTTAATTGACTCACAGTTCTGCATGGCCAGGGAGACCTCAGGAAACTTACAGTCATGGCATAAGAGGAAACAGGCACATCTTACATGGTGGCAGGTGAGACAGAGCAAGCAAGAGCAGGGAAAACTGTTTTATAAAATCATCAGATCCCATGAGAACTCACTCACTATCGTAAGAACAGCATGGGAGAAACCAGCCCCATAATCCAATCACCTCATACCTGGTTCCTCCCTTGACACATGGGGATTATGGGGGTTACAATTCAAAATGAGATTTGGGTGGGGAAACAGAGCCAAACCATACCAAGTGCTAAAGAAGACTACTGATAAACTCTTAACCACTATCCTCTCCCTGACTATCCTCACTAGGGACTCTGAAATAATTAGGACACTATAGCAAGAAATGGTTTATAAGTAAAAGTTATGAATCAAAGAAATTTAAATATTCATGTTAACGTTAACATATTTATACACAAGGGCATGGAGACTTGGAAGAATTGTGGTTATATTCAAATACGTAATTTTTTATTTCTACATAAAATTTCGTTTTTGGATGCTCTATAATTTGTTAGATCATTTTCTTTTCTTGAGAATTTTAGTTGTTTTCAGTTCTTTGCATTTTGGTTTGAAAACTATCTTTAAATATGAGTTTTTATTAAAAATCTATTATTATTTCTTAAAAATTAAATCCTGAGTAGAATAAATGACTCAAAGGATGTATGAATTGACAATCACCCTCCTAAGAGATTTTTACCAATTTATATCCAAATGTTAGGATAAACTATATAAAATACTAATTGATAATTTTAAACTGTAAAAATTGCAATTTCATAAAAAATATGTGTAAAAATGCCTGTTTCATTGCATGCTTACCAATCTCTTATCATTTTTCTTACATAAAAAGTGGTATTTCATGGCCTTTTCATTCATTTATTTACTTTTATAATTCATTTATTCATCAGTCCAGAGTGCATCCTTACTATGTTCAAACCAGTATGACAGGCATAAGAATGCAAAGGGGACTAAGAACATTCAGCCTGCCTTTATGGTACTTACAAGTCTCTTAGAGCAAATTATCAATCAAATAGTCTTAAACAGAAACATAAAATTTATATTTCATAAATAAATATAAATATGAAAATGTTATGATTGTCATGTGCTATGGGAATCTATAAGGAAACAGCTAATTTATATTGGGAGGATCATGGAAAGTGTCTCTGTAAAAGTGACATTTGAACTGTTATCTAAAAGAGGAGTACATTTAGCTAACGAGGAATTGGAAGAAGAGAATTTGAGGGAGAAGGAAAACTGTGTATTCAAAGATTTTATGGCAAAAAGATAGGATCATACATTTATGAACCTGAAAGAGGATCTGAGTGGTTGAAACAGAGATTAGGCCAGTTGAATTATCTAATGAAATTGTACTGGATTAAGAATATTATTCTTCTCATAAATGCAATGGAAACATTGTAGGATTCTAAATAGGGGTATGGAAAATATTTTCTCATGTATGTTTTGAAAACATAATTCTGTGTTGCAATATGAACACATTAGGGTAGGTTAAGCCTGGATGTGGGGAGACCAATTAGGCTATTTTCGTAGACCAGAAAAGATATGAGGGTGGCTTGGAGTAGGGAAGTGGGAGTAAAGGCAGAAAAAATGTAATAGATTTGTGAGTTATTTGAACAGCTGGATGAATGCTTGTACTTTTTATTGAAACACTGAAAGAGGAAAATATCTGGAGGTAAGATGATGGGTTTTGTGGAATTTAAAGGGCCTTTCAGACATCCAAGTAGAAATGTCAAGGAGGTAATTGAGTATGCATGACCATACATCAAAGGAGGGTTACCAATGGAATTTTATATTTGTGAATTATTTGCTTCTTTGAGTTTTAAGCCAAATACATGAATTATCTATTAAAAAATTGAACTAAATTTTATAGAATAAAACAAATCTCTATATCCTGATGCTAAAGTATATCTAAGATCTATAATTCATCAAATAAATGTTTAATAACAGCATGTTAATTTATATGACATAATGTTATATTGTTTTAATAAAGAAAATATATCTGTGTATATATACACACATATATACACAGATATATATGTATGTATATAATGTACTATACATGAGCACATAGAGAGAGAAAGAAAGTATATATAATAAAAAACTGGGGGGAGCATTGCAATGTGGATGTGACGGTCATAGGTTGGTGATATTTAGGGGGTAGGATAACAATGGGTAAAAGTTGAATTTAACTTTCTAATACTTATATATTTTTGTTTTTTCACTGTGAATGTGTGGCTCTTACAACGAATAAGAAAAAATATGTTTAAGTATAAGACTGGGAAGGATGATGAATCAGGATCAGCAACTGGGGACTGGGATAAAATCGATTCCAAGAGCTTTTGCCATATATTACAACTTTGAGTTATCTGCTTCCCAAGCTATATCCAAAGTTCAAATGAGAAAAAAAGATACTTCAGTAGAAAATATGCTTTATCCTTTCTTGCAGTTTTATCTTTGTATCAAAACAGACCATCTGGAAACTTTGCTCAGATACATGTTTAGTACTTGAAAATGTCGTTCACCGAGTTCTGCTCTGGTACCATGCCTTTGGCCCACTTGGTGGAATGCTAAATAAAAATCCATAGGAAACCTGCTTTTGCATTTATGACACTGTGCTTGAGGATATTTTCTTCTTTTTACTCATACAAATAATTCCTTGAAACTCAAGTATCAGAAATTCTTTAGCACTTAAGGAATGTGTATGTACTATCTTTACAGAGAGTGTAAACAATATTACTAATTTTATTTCCTTTTTTTGTATAATTATCAAGAGACTCAGAGACATATTTGAAGTTTAACTTTTATAAGAAATTAAGACTGTTTGACCCCAATGTCTACTTTACAAATTTACTTTGGCATGACTTCATATATATAACAACCTGGTCTTGTTTTATATTGATGTATTTTTTTCTCAAATCTTAATTTTTTTATTCATTTATATTTGTCTGTTCATTGTATAGATTCTTAAGTGTCTATAATCCAGAAGAAAATCAATAAGACACGGTTCCAAGATAGCCAAATAGGAACAGCTCCAGTCTACAGCTCCCAGTGTAAGCGACGCAGAAGATGGGTGATTTCTGCATTTCCAACTGAGGTACCGGGTTCATCTCACTGGGGTTTGTCAGACAGTGGGTGCAGGACAGTGGGTGCAGCCCACCGAGCAAGAGCCAAAGCAGGGTGAGGCATCGCCTCACCTGCGAAGCACAAGGGGTCAGGGAATTCCCTTTCCTAGCCAAGGGAAGCTGTGACAGACAGCACATGGAAAATCCAGTCACTCCCACCCTAATACTGCACTTTTCCAATAGTCTTAGCAAACGGCACACCAGGAGATTATATCCCACGCATGGCTCAGAGGGTGCCACGCCCAAGGAGCCTCACTCATTGCTGGCACAGCAGTCAGAGATCGAGCTGCAAGGAGGCAGTGAGGCTGCTGGAGGGGCACCCGCCATTGCTGAGGCTTGAGTAGGTAAACAAAGTGGCCAGGAAGCTTGAACTGGGTGGAGCCCACCGCAGCTCAAGGAGGCCTGCCTGCCTCTGTAGACTCCACCTCTGGGGGCGGGGCATAGCTGAAAGGCAGCAGAATCCTCTGCAGACTTAAATGTCCCTGTCTGATAGCTTTGAAGAGAGTAGTGGTTCTCCCAGCAGGGAGTTTGAGATCTGAGCACGGACAGACTGCCTCCTTAAGTGGGTCCTTGACTCCTGAGTAGCCTAAATGGGAGGTACCCCCCCAGTAGGGGCAAACTGACACCTCAAACAGCCAGGTACCATCCTGAGACGAAGCTTCCAGAGGAATGATCAGGCAGCAACATTTGCTGTTCAACAATATTTTCTGTTCTGCAGCCTCCACTGCTGATATCCTGGCAAACAGGGTCTGGAGTGGACCTCCAGCAAACACCAACAGACCTGCAGCTGAGAGTCCTGACTGTTAGAAGGAAAACTAACAAATAGAAAGGACATCTGCACCAAAACCCCATCTGTATGTCACCATCATCAAAGAGCAAAGGTAGATAAAACCACAAAGATGGGGAAAAAACAGAGCAGAAAAACTGAAAATTCCAAAAATCAGAGCACCTCTCCCCCTCCAAAGGAAAGCAGCTCCTCGCCAGCAATGGAACAAAGCTGGACGGAGAATGACTTTGACAAGTTGAGAGAAGAAGCCTTCAGATGATCAAACTTCTCTGAGCTAAAGGAGGAAGCTTGAACCCATTGCAAAGAAGCTGAAAACCTTGAAAAAAGATTAGACAAATGGCTAACTAGAATAACCAGTGTAGAGAAGTCCTTAAATGACCTGATGGAGCTGAAAACCACGGCACGAGAACTATGTGACAAATGCACAAGCTTCAGTAGCCGATTTGATTAACTGGAAGAAAGGGTATCAGTGATTGAAGATCAAATTAATGAAATGAAGCAAGAAGAGAAGTTTAGAGAAAAAAGAATAAAAAGAAATGAACAAAGCCTCCAAGAAATATGGGACTATGTGAAAAGACCAAATCTACCTCTGATTGGTGTACCTGCAAGTGACGGGGAGAATGGAACCAAGCTGGAAAACACTCTGCAGGCTATTATCCAGTAGAATTTCCCCAACCTACCAACGCAGGCCAACATTCAAATTCAGGAAATACAGAGGATGCCACAAAGATACTCCTCAAGAAGAGCAACTCCAAGACACATAATTGTCAGATTCACCAAAGTTGAAATGAAGGAAAAAATGTTAAGGGCAGCCAGAGAGAAAGGTCAGGTTACCCACAAAGGAAAGCCCATCAGACTAACAGCAGATCTCTTGGCAGAAACTCTACAAGCTAGAAGACAGTGGGGGCCAATATTCAACATTCTTAAAGAAAAGAATTTTCAACCTAGAATTTCATATCCAGCCAAACTAAGCTTCATAAGTGAAGAAGAAATAAAATCCTTTACAGACAAGCAAATGCTGAGAGATTTTGTCACCACTAGGCCTGCCCTAAAAGAGCTCCTGAAGGAAGCACTAAAAATAGAAAGGAGCAACTGGTACCAGCCACTGCAAAAACATGCCAAATTGTAAAGACCATCAATGCCAGGAAGAAACTGCATCAACTATCGAGCAAAATAACCAGCTAACATCATAATGACAGGATCAAATTTGCACATAACAATATTAACATTAAATGTAAATGGGCTAAATACTCCAATTAAAAGACACAGACTGGCAAATTGGATAAGAGTCAAGAACCATCAGTGTGCTGAATTCAGGAGACCCATCTCACATGCAGAGACACACATAGGCTCAAAATAAAGGGATGGAGGAAGATCTACCAAGCAAATGGAAAACAAACAAAAAAAATGGCAGGGGTTGCAATCCTAGTCTCTGATAAAACAGACTTTAAACCAACAAAGATCAAAAGAGACAAAGAAGGCCATTACATAATGGTAAAGGGATCAATTCAACAAGAAGAGCTAACTATCCTAAATGTATATGCACCCAATATAGGAGCACCCAAATTCATAAAGCAAGTCCTTAGAGAACTACAGAGACTTCGACTCCCACACCATAATAATGCAAGACTTTAACACCCCCCTGTCAACATTAGACAGATCAACAAGACAGAAAGTTAACAAGGGTGTCCAGGAATTGAACTCAGCTCTGCACCAAGTGGACCTAATAGACATCTACAGAACTCTCCACCCCAAATCAACAGAATATACGTTCTTCTCAGCACCACGTTGCACTTACTCCAAAACTGACCACACTGTTGGAAGTAAAGCACTCCTCAGAGAATATAAAAGAACAGAAATCATAGCAAACTGTCTCTCAGACCAAGTGTAATCAAACTAGAACTCAGGATTAAGAAACTCACTCAAAACTGCTCAAGTAACATGGAAACTGAACAAGCTGCTTCTGAATGACTACTGGGTAAATAACGAAATGAAGGCAGAAATAAAGATGAGAACAAAGACACAACATACCAGAATCTCTGAGACACATTTAAAGCAGTGTGTAGAGAGAAATTTATACCACTAAATGCCCACAAGAGAAAGCAGGAAAGATCCAAAATTGACACCCTAACATCACAATTAAAAGAACTAGAGAAGGAAGAGCAAACACATTTAAAAGCTAGCAGAAGGCAAGAAAAAACTAAGATCAGAGCAGAACTGAAGGATATAGAGAGACAAAAAACCCTTCAAAAAAATCAATGAATCCAGGAGCTGGTTTTTTGAAAAGATCAACAGAATTGATAGACTGCTAGCAAGAATAATAAAGAAGAAAAGAGAGAGGAATCAAATAGATGCAATAAAAAATGATAAAGGGAATATCACCACTGATCCCACGGAAATACGAACTACCATCAGAGAACACTATAAACACTTCTACACAAATAAACTAGAAAATCTAGAAGAAATGGATAAATTCCTGGACACATACACCCTTCCAAGACTAAACCAGGAAGAAGTTGAATCCCTGAATATACCAATAACAGGCTCTGAAATTGAGGCAATAATTAATAGCCTACCAACCAAAAAAAGTCCAGGGCCAGATGGATTCACAGCCAAATTCTACCAGAGGTACAAGGAGGAGCTGGTACCACTCCTTCTGAAACTATTCCAACCAGTAGAAAAAGAGGGAATGCTCTTTAACTCATTTTATGAGGCCAGCATCATCCTGACACCAAACCCTGGCAGAGACACAACAAAAAAAGAGAATTTTAGACTAATATCCCTGATGAACATCGATGCAAAAATCCTCAATAAAATACTGGCAAACAGAATCCAGCAGCACATCAAAAAGCTTATCCACCATGATCAAGTGGGCTTCATCCCAGGGATGCAAGGCTGGTTCAACATACGCAAATCAATGAACATAATCCAGCATATAAACGGAACCAATGACAAAAAGCACATGGGTTATCTCAATAGATGCAGAAAAGGCCTTTGACAAAATTCAACAGCCCTTCATGCTAAAAACTCTCAATAACTTAGGTATTAATGGGATGTATCTCAAAATAATAAGAGCTATTTATGACAAACCCTCAGCACATATCATACTGAATGGGCAAAAACTGGAAGCATTCCCTTTGAAAACTGGCACAAGACAGGGATGCCCTCTCTCAACACTCCTATTCAACATAGTGTTGGAAGTTCTGGCCAGGGCAATCAGGCAGGAGAAGGAAATAAAGGGTATTCAATTAGGAAAAGAGGAAGTCAAATTGTCTCTGTTTGCAGATGACATGATTGTATATTTAGAAAACCCCATCGTCTCAGCCCAAAATCTCCTTAAGCTGATAAGCAACTTCAGCAAAGTCTCAGGATACAAAATCAATGTGCAAAAATCACAAGCATTCTTATACACCAATAAGAGACAAACAGAGAGCCAAATCATGAGTGAACTCCCATTCACAATTGCTTCAAAGCGAATAAAATACCTAGGAATCCAACTTACAAGGGATGTGAAGCACCTCTTCAAGGAGAACTACAAACCACTGCTCAATGAAATAAAAGAGGACAGAAAGAAATGGAAGAACATTCCATGCTCATGGGTAGGAAGAATCAATACTGTGAAAATGGCCATACTGCCCAAGGTAATTTATAGATTCAATGCCATCCCCATCAAGCTACCAATGACTTTCTTCACAGAATTGGAAAAAAACTACTGTCAAGTTCATATGGAACCAAAAAAGAGCCCACATTGCCAAGTCAATCCTGAGCCAAAAGAACAAAGCTGGAGGCATCACACTACCTGATTTCAAACTATACTACAAGGCTACAGTAACCAAAACAGAGATATATACCAATGGAACAGAACAGAGCCCTCAGAAATAATATCACACATCTACAACCATCTGATCTTTGACAAACCTGACAAAAACAAGAAATGGGGAAAGGATTCCCTATTTAATAAATGGTTCTGGGAAAATAGGCTAGCCATATGTAGAAAGCCGAAACTGGATCCCTTCCTTACACCTCATACAAAAATTAATTCAAGATGGATTAAAGACTTAAATGTTAGACCTAAAACCACAAAAACCCTAGAAGAAAACCTAGGCAATACCATTCAGGACACAGGCATGGGCAAGGACTTCATGAGTAAAACACCAAAAGCAATGGCAACTAAAGCCTAAATTGACAAATGGGATCCAATTAAACTAAAGAGCTTCTGCACAGCAAAAGAAACTACCATCAGAGTGAACAGGCAACCCACAGAATGGGAGAAAATTTTTGCAATCTACTCATCTGACAAAGGGCTAATATCCAGAATCTACAATGAACTCAAACAAATTTACAAGAAAAAAACAAACAGCCCTATCAAAAAGTTGGCGAAGTATATGAACAGACACTTCTCAAAAGAAGACATTTATGCAGCAAAAAGACGCATGAAAAAATGCTCATCATCACTGGCCATCAGAGAAATGCAAATCAAAACCACAATGAGATACCATCTCACACCAGTTAGAATGGTGATCATTAAAAAGTCAGGAAACAACCAGTGCTGGAGAGAATGTAGGGAAATAGGAACACTTTTACACTGTTGGTGGGACTGTAAACTAGTTCAACCATTGTGGAAGGCAGTGTGGCAATTCCTCAAGGATCTAGAACTAGAAATACCATTTGACCCAGCCATCCCATTACTGGGTGTATACTGAAAGGATTATAAATCATGCTGCTATAAACACACATGCACACGTATGTTTACCACAGCACTACTCACAATAGCAAAGACTCGGAACCAACCCAAATGTCCATCAATGATAGACTGGATTAAGAAAATGTGGCACATATACACCATGGAATACTATGCAGCCATAAAAAATGATGTGTTCATGTCCTTTGTAGGGACATGGATGAAGCTGGAAACCATCATTCTCAGCAAACTATCGCAAGGACAAAAAAACCAAACACCGCATCTTCTCACTCATAGGTGGGAATTGAACAATGAGAACACTTGGACACAGGAAGGGGAACATCACACACTGGGGCCTCTCATGGGGTGGGGGGAAGGGGCAGGGATAGCATTAGGAGATATACCTAATGTAAATGACGAGTTAATGGGTGCAGCACACCAACATGGCACATGTATACATACGTGACAAACCTGCACATTGTGCACATGTACCCTGGAACTTAAAGTATAATAATAATAATAATAAAGAAAAAAAGACAGAAAATCAATTAGACAGAAAAAGATAGGAGCTCTTCAATCACAGTGGAAAATAAAGTCATGGTTCTGAATGAGATTGGTTGGGGACAGGAAATAAAGAAGAAGAGAACAGGCCCAGAACTTAGCATAAAGCAACTTCTGCATTTATTCATTATGTACAGGCAGAGATTCAGAAATACAGCCAAAGAAGAGAGGCTAAGGAGGAAGGATATCAGAAAAGTTGGAAGCCGAGAGGTGAGACTTCCAGGCAGTAGCCACCTGTGAGGAATATTGCTCATGGGTCAAAGAAGTCAAGGACTGAAATGTCCACTGGATTTCTCAGTGTGGCTCTTTGGACAGTGTTGGGAAAATAATGAGATTTGAGTGGCTTTAAGAGCAAATAGCACATAAGGAAATGAAAATATGGGATATAAGCAAATGATAGTTTCATGCTTGTTAGACATTTTTCTTTTTTTTGGATTTTGTTTATGTCTTTTGTTCTTTTTACACTGGGGATATACTTTTTCTTTAATAAATAAGAATATGTTATATATTAAGGATTTTTATGCCTGTTAAATATGCCATAAATTCTTGTTTGACATACACTTTTCTGTTGTGGTTAATGTAACCTTGATATCAGCCGGAGTTCAGCTAGTTATAAAAGAGCAACCTCTGATTACATATGATTCTGTGATAATCTTATTACCCATTCAATTAATATATATTTATTGCTTTCACTATATGCTCACAATTTTATAAGAATTGGCACTATAATTTTAACTGAACTTTGACAACTCACTAGAGCAGTAATTTTAGTGGATGCAAATGGGATATTCTAAAATTATTGAATGAGAATTACAAATTTTAGAAAGAGCCAAACAGTTATGATAAGTTTCCTGAAAGTTAATTTTACCATAGTTTTAGTTACTATTTTGTAAATAATTCAAAAATATGTAACAGTTGATCTTAGGCTAAAAAGTTCATCATTTGAGGTAACTAGTGATAGTGAGTCAAGTATAACTATAACACTAATAAAGAGTATTAACTGCATGGAAAGTGACTTTTCCTAGAGTGCAGAGGAAGGATATTGCACTTGGTACTCAAATTAAAGACCGAAAAAGGATTTTTTAAAAATTTAGCAGAGTTTATATCTATAATGTTGGTAATGATGCAAAATTTACCACAATACATTTAGATAATCTGTTACTAGATTAAGGCCTCAGTATTTCTCATGACTCTATATTTTTATTTGTTCAGAATAATTTTCAAAAGCTCTTCCTAGAGGATCTTTGAGTACTTTGCATAAATTAGGTTTATGAAAAAGTGAAATAGAAGATTACCAAATTAATTAAAAACAACAAAGGGTAGCATAGAAGACCAATTTTTATCTACTTGGCCATTACTATTCTTACACAGTTTTGTTGAATGCTCCTTTTAATAATTATTCATGTAAGGTATGCCACTGGATTTACAGAACAACTTTTTTGCTATCTTTCTTAAAGCTTTTGAACAATAGATAAAACAGTAATTACTCTTTGATATGGTTTGGATCTGTGTCTCCACCCAAATCTCATGTTGAATTGTAATCCCCAATGTTGGAAGTGGGGCCTGGAGAGAGGTGATTGGATCATGGGGTGGATCTTTCATGAATGGTGAAGCACCATGCTCTTGGTGCTGTCTCCTGATAGAGTTCTTGTGAGATCTGGTTGTTCAGATGTGTGTGGCACATTCCCTCTCTCACTCTTGGTCCTGTTCCTGCCTGCCATTTAAGACTACTGCTCCTGCTTTGTCTTCTGTCATGATTGTAAGTTTCCTGAGGCCTCCCCAGAAGCAGAAGCCATTATGCTTCCTGTATAGCCTGGGGAACCATGGGCCAATTAAACCTCTTTTCTTTATCAATTACCCAGTCTCAGGTATATCTTTATAGCAATGTGAGAACAGACTAACACACTCCCTTAAGGTTTACAAGAAACAGTGTATGTGGTTTAAAAAAATATTTAATTAAATACTCAGATCAATACTGGATCATATGCCCTGAAATTTTCATTTACTATATGTTATAATAAAACTTCCTATAATTTCTAACCTAATCTCAAAGCATGTGCTTAGAAAATGAAAGAAAATATATAACTATTTTCTAATATGACCATACATCAAGTACTATATGCCGTAAATGAATGGAAATCAAAATATTTGTATTGTAATAACTGTTCTATTAATAATTTTCTACCTTCTACTTTCTCAAGTAAAAAATAGAATATATATATATGTAAGATATGTTATATATACATGTAAGATAAACAGTTTAAACAAGTACTAAATTCTAATTTGATTAAAGGTAATGACTTTGTCTAATCAAACCCTGCAGTCATCACAACTTGTTAGGTGTCATAATAGTGTAGAGGTGAAGAGAATCACTGGCCCTGGAGCTAACTGCAGTGATTTGAATCTTGACTGTACTGCATAATCTTGGAAAAGCTTATCATCTTTGAGGCAAGTGTTACATTTATATGTTATTTTTCAAAATGGCAAATTGGGGAAGGATGGTGGAGAGAAAAGCAACTCTTCACTGACAAATAATTTTATCTTGTGTGTGTGTGTGTGTGTGTGTGTGTGTGTGTGTGTGTTGGAGGTATAGGGGTGAGGAGACAGGTACTGGTAGTGCTAAAGTAGACTTCTAGGCAAGAAGGAAATGTGTAGAACTAGAAGATGGATTTCTGGCAAATTAGAAAACAGTTTCGCAGGACTTTGTAGCAAATCAGAAGTTAATGTGCTTCAGAATAAGACCAGAACTGGTGATCTCACAGTCATATCTAGTAAACTTACTAATATTATTTAAATCGTGAAAACAGAAAGTAAGTATTTTTTCCAGTACAAAATGAATGCTGAACACTTCAAGGAAAACTCAATGCCTTTTATTATAACAATTGTGTGACCATTAGCTTAAGGTTCTCCATTTGTAAGATACAGGCGTTCATTGAGGGAATATCTGTCATTTCTCAGAGTCATAAGAGGCTGCAACAATTTTGCTACTGCTGAACAAAAGCCATATGTGCCCAAGTCAAAGTTGCAATTATTTTCAAGATCACGGGTCTTTGGATTTTAGGCACAGGAACAAAGCGAATTGAATATATTTTCCATTTAGGCTAGGTTGATATAATTCAGTTTATATTAAGTGGGGATAGAAAACACTCAAAATTAAATAATTGAAGTTTTCACACTTCAATTGTAGTCTAAATTGGGAAATATATACTGTTTACTATATTCTTAGCTAAATGAGTCAGTAAGTCCATGCAGAAGGCACCATGATTCAGTGTCAACCTCAGAAAGGTTTTCTTTAACTTATAAAATATGTCCTATAAAATGATGGAAAATACCACATCATTCAGGTGTCAACCTTAGAAGCGTTTTCTTTAACCTATAAAATGACTGAAAACAGCACAGGGTCAGTTTTTACAGTTCATGTTTGATTAAGACACCAATGCAGAAAGATTGGTAAACTATTGGACTGGTAATCTATTGAGAGTTTTAATAATTGTTGTATTTTGTATACTTTTTGATTCTAAAAACTATTTTAAACAAGCTTTTCTGTATTTCTGTATTTTTTTAATCAACTGTCTGCTCAAATAAGAACATTCTTTTAAATAATAGTTTTAAAAGAGATTTTCAGTACTCGAACTGAGTATGCTTCAGATTTTATAGCATATTGTATACTCTAAATTTGTTAATAGTTTTAATGATTAATGCTTTACACAAAGAAATAGTAAAGATTAATAGTAAAGTATTCATTAATTCAAACCAATGACTGTAATAAGATAGCACTAAATGATTATTTAAAATAACTCCAAGACAATCCCATAAATGTTGGCAGGAAGAAATTGGAAAGAGAAAAATACAACCTTTTTTTCCCCTTCAAATTGAAATACAGATTTCACATGCACTAAAATTTTCTTCAAAGTTCATATTGCATGATTAATCTTTCAAGAAGATTGTAAGAATTTTATAACATTATATGCTAATACCTCTCCCCCTAATCAAAACATCAAAAAACATATACTATAAGAAATAAAAAGAAAAACAAACAAAGCAAAACAAGCAAGGAAGCTGCTCAAACAAAAGGAACACTTAACTTCTATCTTGGTGTAGTAAGATTAGAGGCAATTTCACTTATTTCCCAACTGGAGTCTGATTTTTTTTCATTATTTGCACTCCTATACATAGTAGAAATGAAGGGGTGCATATGTGTGGATAATCAGAGATAAAGCAGAAAGGGAAGATTGACGATTTTAGAGGCTTTTTAAAAAGTGTGATTTTGTGTTTATTTATTCTAGTTAGTGGCTACTAACCTCTGCTCCTTTAATTTAATCCTTTGAGCCTGGCACATGAAAATATTTTCTAGAGATATATGTTACTAATACCTCAGTGCTCAGTATTTCAAAATAGTAAACACAGAGGATGAACTTACAGAAATAACCTGTTTTTTTCTTATTTTTTTATTATAATGGCAACTGAAATGTCATAAGAATTAATATTTATCTCCATTTTATTTTGATATGTTTGTTAATGTTTAAAAATAATCTTTGCATGAATAAGAACATTGAGACTTCAAGTTAAAGTGAAATCACCCTCATGTATCCCCCATGCAACTGCCTTTCACAAAGCTGAGACTGAAATCAACTGCTATTGATTTTCACCACAAAGTTGAATTAAAGTAAAGCCAGCCTTCAATAACAGGTAGGGATTCACCATTGTATTTCCACGAATACCTATACTTCATAATGTTCAATATGAGAAGGCAAAGGCACATAGAGTTTTTAAAAATTTGGTTACACACTTGCAGACACAGGGTTTACTCAGTTCATAGCCTCTGCAGATTACTGGAAATTAAATCTAATCTGAGATGTGGTGGAAACTGCTAGTTTACAGTAGTTTTTTGGAGAGTGTGTGTGGTCTTTGCTAGTTCTTGGTGACTGGGAGACCAAACCAGTGTTGGCCTTGGGGCAAGACTAGGGAATAGGGAAGGCTGAGGATGAGGAACAGACAGAAGAGGGAAGGGTGGAGGGGCGACTCACTTACCATTACTCTGCCAGAATAGTGACTGACAGAGAGAAGGAAGGCCAAAAAGTGCACTTTACAGATGACATAAATTTTGTTCCAAAGTCATTTGAGAAAGTTTGCTAGTACTTAAACGTTTCTAGCTAAGTTTGCCCTACTTGGAAAGGCATTTTCACCTGTCCCTCATTCACCTTCTTCAGTCCCTCTAGATATCCTTAATAAGGCTCAATGATTTAGGGCTTGAGTGTTGGAGGCCACGGAAGCAGAAACTTGTTCAGCCACTAGAGGGCTACAAATGGGTTAGTGTCCTCCTTTCAGCAAAAATTCTTAGTCTCTTTACTTTTATAGACCCCGTTACGTTACTATTTCCTTTGTAATCTTATCCCACCGCCCAGCTCTTTTCTTTCCCTTCTCCCTCTTTCCTGTCTGTCCTCTCCTCACCTGTCCACCGCAATGGCCGTCATGGAGTAGATGCTGGCGAACACAGCTGTGATAGGAAAGAAATTCTGGAAGCGGCAGTAGTTGGCGCCAAAGTACCACTCGCTATGAAGCGCGTAGATGAAATTGACCAACGTGTTGAAGGCGGCCATGGAGGCGTCGGAGAAAGCTAGGTTCACAAGGAAGTAGTTGGTGACAGTCCTCATGCGCTTGTGGGCCAGGATGATCCAGATGACGATGAGATTTCCCAAAACTGCCACTGCCACCACCACACCATACGCCAGGGACCAGAGCGCGATGCGCCAGGACGGCTGCACGAACTGGTTGGTGAGGTTGGCCCAGGGCTGGGAGGGCGCGGGGGAAGCCACAGGCAGTCCCAGCGCGGAGGGGGAGGAGGAGAGGTTGCCAGCTTGGTCCAGCAGTTGCAGCCACCCAGTCTCAACTGCCCCCGTGGCCGCCCCGGCAGCTAGCGAGGCGGTCAGGTTCACGGCGTCTGCACCCACGCCTCCACCCCCGTCTATCCAGGTTTCTGCTGCTGGGAGAGTGGCCATCGCCACCGGTCTGCAGTCCCGGACCCTCCCACTCACCCACGGGCAGCCCAAGACGAGACTCCTCTGAAGTTCTTCTCTGCCTCCTGGTCACTTTGGTGCCGGGGTCTTCAGATAAGACTGGAAGCTGAAAGTTACTGCAATTCCTGCTGGTTAGGGGATGCAGCTGGGGCTAAGGGGCAACAGCTGCACTTTCTCAGAGGCGCTTGCGGCTCTGGCAGGCAGAAAGAATGAGATCCGCCCGAGATTAAGGGTTATCGCGTCACATCACACCTAGGGAGGGTGCCAGCTGCCCGGCACAGGCTGGAGAACTGAGCGTCCTGCGCTACAGGCTCTCTTTATACTCATGGGGTCCCACGCTTCGGTGACGTTGCAGGGGCCGCGGAGCTGACTATCCCCTTCGCTGGCTGTGATTGCACTCGCTCCCTCCATCCCGCCCTTCGCATTTCATTCATTCGCTGCAAGCAGCTGGAGCTTGGCAAGCTGACCCGCGCAAGGGAGGGCTGCACTCTCTCAGCTGTAATTAAAATCTTTCCAAGATTGTTTGCCTTCTTTTAACTTCAGGATATCTTGCTGAGGTCCCTGTTCTCAAACATGTATTGGGGACCATTCCTTCCTGCACAAATTAACCATTCACCCATGAGGCAAGGGCAAGATCCTGCTGATTTTTCGGAGAGTGCATGAGTGTAGACTGCTGCAGGCTGTGGGCACAGTCAGCCGCAAACGTTTTTAGGTGTCCCTGGGTTTTGAATTTCATTCAACTTTCTGCTCTGGTGTTTATATTCTCTCATCTCAGATTCCTTTTCCTCTCGCTCCCACTTTCCATATCCACCCATTTTCCCTCTTCCTGTACCTCTATCACTAGAAATCCGTCCCTCTGACCCCATTCCCAGCAGGCAGCTGGAGACTCTGGATTTTCCTGGAGGATTCTGCTCAGGTTGGAATGTCATAGCACACTAAGGGTAAATCGCAAATCCCAAGGAGTACATTTTCTTGAAACACGACAACGAGACAGATCTCTACATTTCCCTGGGTTGAACATAGCCAGTAAGCACTGTGAATACACGCTCTTGGTTACAGGGTTCTGGACATATGGTGCGTTAGTTTTCAGGGCTTGACCATGAGGACACACTAATGAGAATACCGTAACTGAACAAATACTTGGGTTTTCCGGGAAGACAGGCAGGACCTGATTTCTGAGCTTTGCTTGAGAATAAGTGAGCTAAAGTGCTCGGTGGATTGCAAGCTGGAAGGACATAGTCTGTGCTTAGACCAATCTCAGGAAATTTATCAAGAGGTTCCAGAGCCGAAACTCCTTTGTTAACACCCTGGGGGCATGTGTATAAATTTAGGGTTAAATATATATTTAGCAACCTACTGGATATACATGAACTGTTTGAACCTCTCTTGTCATTTAAAAATGAGTTTTTAAAGAAATCTCATTTACAGTATAATTATATGGTAGTTTCTACAGACTTCCCTCAACAACAGCAGGCCAGAGGAAACACTCTTCCCTCTAGTTATCATTGTGTATTACATCTAAACATGTTTAGGTGAAAGGGATTTGATCAACAAGTTTAACAAGAGAAGGTAACTTGTGATTTGTACATATTCTGCTTTTTTTTCTTTTTTCTTTTTTTTTTCCTAGTTCTGTCACCCAGGCTGGAATGCAGTGGTGCAATCATAGCTCACTGCAGCCTTCAACTCCTGGCGCAAGCGATCCTTCCCCACCTCAGCTTCCTGAGTAGCTAGTACTACAGGCATGTGCCACCAGTGCCACCACACCCAGCTAATTTAAATTTTTTGTTGTTGTTGCGACATGGTCTGGCGATGTTGTTCAGCCTGGTCTCCAACTCCTGGCCTTAAGCAATCTTCCCAGCTCGGCCTCCCAAAAGGCTGGACCTCCAACAATGCTGGGATTACAGGCATGAGCCACTGTGCCTGGCCCTTCTGCATTCTTTAGTTTTCCAGTTTAAAATATACTCTTCAAAGAACCTGCTGTGATGATTGGACAAGTGGACTTAAGGTGCGTAGTGATAAATAGTGTTTTCCTTCTTACAGTTATTATGACTAAATGGCTAGTGTATAAAAATGATTTTAAGCAACCTGATAGTTATTATCACAGCCTTGACACAATCCTGCTTCAAAGTAAATGCATGCAGACCATGATGATTATCAAATGTTATTTCCCTTTTCTTCTGAGAGGCCTGTGAAAATATGTGATAAATCATAGGCAAAGTCAATAAGATTAGCACTTTCTGCTTACTAATTCCAATGGTTTAATTTAACTATTTTCTTTTGAAAGATTACTTCTTTGTTCTAATTCATCATCTAGAAATTACTTGAGTTACAAATGAAAGCCTCTTCCTTTCCCAATGCAATTTAAAAGACATTAAAAATATATCTCCATATGACACACCTGCTTACTCAAGATTACAAAATAGGTTATGTGGTGGTTTGGTAATTAAGCATGTTTTGATCAGATTTTTGAAGTTGAAAAATTACTTAGTTGTGTAGAAATACACTCATTTTACTGTTGCTTTCTTTGTAATACTTATAACAAACATTTTAATTTTTCAGTTTTGCCTTCATTGGGCTTATACAAAGTAGAGGGGATATGACAAGGAAAAAAAGGATAATGATGGAATTAGAAATAGATATAATGAAAGAAGTTTAAAAATTTATTTCTTTCAGAGGAAGGGAGGCATTCAGGGCATGGCTTTCCTTCTCAATCTGCCTTACCTACTGAGAATCTCCCTTGACCCCAAGAGGGATCAGTGATAATTCATTGTCTATCATTTCTTAGCTATGTATTAGCATACTTCTTTCCAGGTGCTATGCCAGATACTGGGAGTATAGCAATGAAGCAGTTATATATGAATTCTATTCTTGAAGCCTAGAGTCTAGCAGTATTTTTTCACATTAAGAAATAGGAAGGAAAAAAAGGATCTGAGAAGTCCTGTAATAAAAGTACTTTAGCCCTCTCCCTCTCCCCACGGTCTCCCTCTCCCTCTCTCTCCACGGTCTCCCTCTGATGCCGAGCCAAAGCTGGACTGTACTGCCACCATCTCGGCTCACTGCAACCTCCCTACCTGATTCTCCTGCCTCAGCCTGCCGAGTGCCTGGGATTGCAGGCGCGCGCCACCATGCCTGACTGGTTTTCGTATTTTTTTGGTGGAGACGGGGTTTCGCTGTGTTGGCCGGGCTGGTCTCCAACTCCTAACTGCGACTGATCTGCCAGCCTCGGCCTTCCGAGGTGCCGGGATTGCAGACGGAGTCTCACTCACTCAGTGCTCAATGTTGCCCAGGCTGGAGTGCAGTGGCGTGATCTCGGCCAGCTACAACCTCCACCTCCCAGCCGCCTGCCTTGGCCTCCCAAAGTGCCGAGAATGTAGCCTCTGCCCGGCCGCCACCCCATCTGGGAAGTGAGGAGCGTCTCTGCCTGGCCGCCCATCGTCTGGGATGTGAGGAGCCCCTCTGCCCGGCAGCCCAGTCTGGGAAGTGAGGAGCGCCTCTTCCCAGCTGCCATCCCGTCTAGGAAGTGAGGAGCGTCTCTGCCCAGCCGCCCATCATCTGAGATGTGGGGAGCGCCTCTGCCCTGCCGCCCCCTCTGGGATGTGAGGAGCGTCTCTGCCTGGCCGCCCCGTCTGAGAAGTGAAGAGTCCCTCCGCCCGGCAGCCACCCCATCCGGGAGGTGGGGGGCGCCTCCGACCGACCACCCTGTCTGGGAAGTGAGGAGCCCCTCTGCCCGGCAGCCACCCCGTCTGGGAGGTGTACCCAACAGCTCATTGAGAACGGGCCATGATGACGATGGCGGTTTTGTCGAATAGAAAAGGGGGAAATGTGGGGAAAAGATAGAGAAATCAGATTGTTGCTGTGTCTGTGTAGAGGGAAGTAGACGTAGGAGACTCCATTTTGTTCTGTACTAAGAAAAATTCTTCTGCCTTGGGATGCTGTTAATCTATAACCTTACCCCCAACCCCGTGCTCTCTGAAACATGTGCTGTGTCCACTCAGGGTTAAATGGATTAAGGGCGGTGCAAGATGTGCTTTGTTAAACAGATGCTTGAAGGCAGCATGCTCTATAAGAGTCATCACCACTCCCTAATCTCAAGTACCCAGGGACGCAAACACTGCCGAAGGCCACAGGGTCCTCTGCCTAGGAAAACCAGAGACCCTTGTTCACATGTTTGTCTGCTGACCTTCCCTCCACTATTGTCCTATGACCCTGCCAAATCCCCCTCTCCGAGAAACACCCAAGAATGATCAATAAATACTAAAAAAAAAAAAAAAAAAAAAGAAATGGTAACAATGGACACCTTTACCTTGTTTCCAATCTTAGTGGGAAAGTATTCAGTTTTTCACCATTATGAATGATGTTATCTATAGGTTCTTTGTAGATGGCCCTCATCAGTTTGAGGAAGTTCCCTTCTATTCCTAGTTTGCTGACTATATTTATCATGCCCCGAAGGTGAACTTTTTCAAATGCCTTTTCTGTATCTATTGGGACAACCATATGGTTTGTTTTTTAATACACTTATGTGGTGAATTGCATTTATTGATTTTTGAATGTTAGAGTATACTTACATTCCTGGTATAAATTCTACTTTTTCATGATGTATTATCTTTTAAAAATATGATTAAAATATGATTGAATGTAGTTTACTAATAAAAATAAATAAATAAATAAATAAATGTAAAAAAAATAGGAAGGTATGGAGAAAAATGAGAGTGTTTAACTGTGTAAGAGAATGTGGTGCCCACTGATTCTGGATTGTTCCAACTTCTCTTGTAAATGTTTGAGATGGACATGCTAATTACCCTTAACTGATCACTATACATCGTACATATCAAAATATGTACCCCATGAATATGTAAAGTTATTATTTGTTAATAAAAAATAAAATTTTGAAAATATTTTAAATAAATACAAAGTAAAAGTACAGTCATCTCCAGTATCCAATTTTAAAAAAATTGTGTGTGAAAATTAAATGAAATTTCAAAAAGAAAGACTTAGCAAAAGTGTATGCCTTAGAGAATGAGAAGGTTGAGGAGATCATACCTGAAGATGAGGTTTTCTGACTAAAACAATTTGGTGGAATATCCGCTTGTTGTAGCCCAGGTTCTGAATCCTGCTCTTATCTGAACCTATTTATTTGATTTCCTAATTCTTCCTCATGCTTTTTCTCTTACTATAAGATATCCAAAAGTCTTAGCCTTAGAGTACTGAGGGAAGGAGCAGAGAGGGCAAAAGAAATGGTAGAACATCAGAAAATGACTGTTAGAGTAGGATCCTACATTCTGGCATTTAAAACTTGGAAGTGGGTATAAGCATGCACTTATGCAAATGTATGAGAACATATGAGTCAAGCACGATAGACAACTTGATAGAAGATGTTAACAGGTTTTAGATAACAGCAAACTAAATTGGTTTGACTACATAAGTATAATACAAATTATGATCATTTTTATGCTTACCATTACTATTTATTCCTAATGCTAACTATTGCTGACTATTTATTCCTAATGACCAATAAGTTTGTCTATTTTATTATGAATTATTATATTTAGAAAATTATATTTCTTCTAAACCTTATTTCCTCCCCATATTTTGCTTAGAATACCTACTGGCAATATGCCCCAGTTATTTGCTAACTATTATAAAGAGAATGGATACTTGTCATGTGTTGATTATTTTTTTCTCTCCTACAACTCCAGGGCACTTAGTGTGGTATATTTCATACTTGAATTTTTATTATAACAGGCCTCCCAAATATAAGCATAATAGGGTAAAATTTCAGGTTGTGTTGATGGCTAGTGGAGGAGTTATTTTGGGGAAGAAGAGCTTGTCAAAATTCCAGATTTCTGTCTCTGACACCAATCTTCTACTTGACAGTTCTCTCACATTTTTAGTGTTAGTATGTTGATTGTTTCCTACCACGTTGAGATATTTTTTCTTCCTTGCCAATTTCAGATCATCATAGTCTAGCCCTTTTACCCTTGTATTATACTTCTTTCCTTTGTTATTTCATCAGTTTAGTTTTGCAGTTTTATTCAGTCAGTTCACCCTTTGAGTTTTGAGGTCTTACAATCAAGCTACTGAGCATTGCTGACAATCAATCAATCAATGTACCTCCACTTAATTATGCTGACAGGTCCTCCTTAAAAATTCTTGGACTTTACCAGACACTCTTTCCATGTGGAATTGAAATCACTTCCTATTTCCAAAATTCTCATCATGTCTTCAAATCTCTTTCTTCTACACCTTCCTTCTCATACTCAGCAAGTGATGTTGTCTCCAATGTATCTGCAAAATTAAAAACCATCAGCCAAGAATTTTGACATTTCTGTGCATTTTACTCATCTTTTCATTGTTTGTTATTGTCTCAATTACAATGGTTTTTCCCATCCTAAAACCCATTCTTTGATCTGTGCTACTTGTTCTTTCAATCATTCCTCTTTTTCCCCGTCTTCAACATCTCATTTTTTTCCCCTTTTTCTTTAGTAATGAAACATATCTAAGAATCTACATTAAAGAGCTTTTCTTGGCCACATTATAATTATAATTACCACTTTTATCTCCTATTTCATTCCTAGATGAGCTGCTTTAATGACATATGTAAATTCAATATTTTCTTTCCTTTACTCAAAATGAATTTTTTAGGTATTAAATGTTATACTCTTCAGTTAATGTACTCTCCTATCAATTACCTGCATGCTAAACCAAATAGTCACTTCCCTTCCTTAACTTTCTTGATCTTTCTGTAGCAGTATAATTTGACATTTGCATTACTTTCCCAGATCTATCATAACAAAATACTACAAACCAAGTATTTTGAAACAACAGAAATTTATTTTTCACCATTTGTGAGGCTAGAAGTCTGAAATCAAGTCATGGGCAAGGTTAGTCCTTGTGGAGTCTCTGAGGGACAATATGTTCTATTCCTTTCTCCTAGCTTCTGTTGGTTGCTGGCAATCTTTGGGGTTCCCTGGTTTATAGATGCATCACTCCAATCTCTACCTCCGTTATTACATGGTGTTTTCCCTATGTCCTTCACATTATCATTCCTGTATGTTTCTCTGTGTGTACATTTCTTCTTCTTTTAAGGATGGTAGTCATTTGATTAGGGACAACTCCAAATCTAATTTCAACTTGATTTCTTGTTCAAAATCCTATTTCCAAATACGGTCACATTCACAGGTACTGAGTGCTAGTATTAGAACATAGTTTTGGGGGTAGAAGGAACACAATTCTTCCCACAACTGTCCACCCTCTTGCTCCTCAAAATTCATGTCTTTCCTATATGCAAAGTATATTCACACCATCCAACATCCCCCAAAATCTTAACCCATTCTCCACTACAAACTCTAGGTCCAAAATTTTATTTAAATATCCACTCAAAAATTCCCCAGTCTCATCACCTAAATGAGATATACATGAGACTCTGGGTATAGTCCATCCTTGGGCAAAATTGTTCTTTATGCACAGGCCTCTGAAACTGGGAAACAAGTTATCTTTTTCCAAAATACAGTGATGGAACAGGCACAAGATAGACATTCCTATTCCAAAAGGGAGATAATGAGAGGAATTAAGGGATCACTGGTCTGAAGCAAGTTTGCAACCCATCAGGAAAAAATTATTAAATATCAGGGCCTGAGAATTATCATTTGTGGCTTGATGCTCTGTCCTCTGGGTCTGTGGAGGTTTCACCCTGGCCTCAATTGCATAATAAATAAATTACTCTTGTGTTTACAGACAGAAAACATAATTTAAAGATATTTAAATTGATATAACATTGATATATATCAGTGTTACCATTGTGTTCATGACTTTGATTTTTTTATCTGTACACATTTCTGTATTTCTACATTTATATTGTTTATAAATCTTTTAAAATGAATTACTAAAAAATGTAAATTGTAAAAAGAAAAATGACCTGGCTTAGGAACTCCTTGATGGTGAGAAAGAAGGGGACAAATTGAAAATGTTTTCTGAGTCTGAACAGCTAGTTGAAAGAAATACCCTTTTTACTATGGTTGAAAAGATGTGCCCTACTAAACAAAAATCACACATGAAGATTTACTTTCATTAATGCTTTGGTATTGTTTCCTAATGGACTGACTAGCTAATTGAATCTGATGACATGTTAATAATATTACTGTAATAGCTCCAAAAATATCAAAAGACATTTTAACAAAATCAGACATTGCATACTAATTATCAAATTAGTGTTCTACAGTTTGGTAAGTTGTGGCTTTGAGGAAGTGAATCAACCAATAAACATCTCATCTTTTATTATTTATTTTTGACTGTTCCTGGGAAACAGTGAAGAGCACAAGCTTTGGAAACTGATAGATTAAGGTTTGACTGGAAACTCTTGCTCTTTTTAGTTTACTGACCCTACCTTCTCTTAGGCTCCATTTCATCCTCAGTAAAATTGTGATATTTATATTTAAACATATATCTTTTGTATAAAATGTTTACTAAATGGGAACTGAATTTATAATTTCTATATTAGTTTAATTTAGTCCCTAAGTATAGAAAATGATTTTATAAAAATAATAGTTAACATTCATAAAGCACCTTGTGTGTTCTAGACTTCCAAGCGTGTTCTTTACACTAATTAAGCTATTTATATGTCCTAAGTGTCCTGTGCAATGATATTATTCTCATTTTTGGATTAGGAAATGAAGCATAAAGAGATTAAATAAGTTATCTGAAGTTACACGTAATATCTAGAAAATAGTGGAAGGCATGGTTGTACCCAGAATCTGGTACCAGAGTCTAGGATCTTAGTCATACTATCATACCATCTTTCTAAGAAAACAAGCAAACAAACCATGTAAAGGTTGGCAAAAAAATCACATAAAAAGTTAGAACTACAACTAAATACAATTTAATACATTGTTCTTTTCTCAAATAGCTCTACCAGTAATCAGCTCATCTTCAAGAGAAAAACAAAACAAAACAAAAGGAGCAAACAAAAACCATCAAATAATAAAGCATGAACATTGTCTAGTTAAAACTGATGGTTCAAAGATTTCATCACTCTGCTTTTCTGTCTGAAACAAACAAATAAACACAGAACAATAAAAATATGTACAAATACAAAAGAAAACTTCAGTGGAACCTGTGGATAATTTCAACTCCAGATTACAATAAACAGAGCAGCACTGGCTTATCCAATCAAATATTGTATTAATGCCAACGGGGATAACTACCAAGTGGGAATAAATTGGTGGAGTTCATAGTTTTCCTAATAAGTGGGATACTCAAAGGAGTTGGATCAATCATTGTCTGCTAAGTGTCTTAGTCTATTTTATGTTGCCCTAACAGAATGTCCTAGACTAATTTATAAAGAAAAGAGATTTATTTAGCTCACAATTCTACAGGCTAAAAACTTCAAGGGCATAGCCCTGGTTTATAGCAAGTTTGTGCTGTGTCATAACATGGCAGAGAAGGTCAAAGGGGAAGTGGAAACATGCGAAGAAAGAAAATCGTAGGGGCTAAATTCCTGGCTTTAGAATAACCACTCTTTGCAGGAATACTCTTATGAGAACTAATCCAGTTTCAGACAGCAAGAACCAACCCACTACCAAGCCATTCATAAGATACACACCCCTTTCACCCAAACACCTCCCACTAGGTCCCATCTCCCAATGTCACTGCATTTGGGATCAAATTTCAATCTGAGTTTTGGTGTGGACAAACTCAAACCATAGCACTTAGACTCCAATTATATGATTGCTCCAAAGGACTGTGTGAACATTCATGAGTCCTATGTAACAACAAAAGGTGGCAAGAGAAGAAAAATTAAACGAAGACATTGGAATTGAAGCCATTTCACCAGAATAGATTCTGTAATGATTTAGAGTAAAGGTTAAATTTAGTTGTCAGTTTTGCAGTTGCTGATTTAGAGAGCCAAATAAATTTGAGACAAATTATTACATAAAAATTAAAATGTGGGAGCTTCATTATAAGGCATGAAAAGTTCATACGCCAGGGTAGACATTCATCAGAAAGTGTTCAGTGGTAACAGAACAACAGAACTCTACCCAAACTCCTATCACCAAGACCAAAACTTAGGCTTTTGTTTTGGGAAATAGCTGGCCAGAAAGAACAACTTCCACCCACACACATTCAAAGATAAACAAAAATCAATTTAAAAATCACTAAAACCTATGTAAAGGTTTTATACAAAAGAAAAAAGAAAAGAGACATGACAAAGAAATGTCAGATAAATAAGTACTTTAAAATGCCAATAAAATTAGTGAGTGAAAACTAAAGAAATTTAAAGAAATAGTCAATTAAATGAAACCCAAAGAATAAAAAATATTATAAAAATAAAATCATATTAGATGCAGAAGTAAAAAGGTTTCTATTACATGAAACAGAGCATGAAGGGTAGGTTTGAAAGGAATCAAACAAAACATGAAATAATTTAACAAGATTATAAAGGAAATTATAGCCATAGAATAAGTGATCCAACACATTCATAGAGTTTCTGAAAAGAATCAAATACATGGGATGAGAAAAATTACACAAAAATACAATATAAGAGAGTCATCAAAAATGGAGTAGAGAATTCCAAAAGTCTGTCCCTTCACAAAAGCAATAAACTGACAAAAATGACCAGAATTAGCTTTCAGAATTCTGGAAACTAACAAAAAGCTTACAGCAACCAGAGCAATACTTAATTTAAAAAAATAGCTGAATCTCAAAAAGAGAGCTTTAATGGCATTTTAATATATTAAAATACCATGGCCCTATCCCCAACTCCCCAGCTCAATGGTGATATATGAATAAAAAGAAACTGTTCCTATAAAAGAAAAACTACATCTAGATTCAGAAAGATTAATCATGTCACAATCAAAATTTACTCAAAAGAATAAAGTTAATATATATTCAAATGAGGTTAGTCGGTCTTTGGATAAGGAAATAATTTTATAAGTAACAGGTTAAAAAATATCAAATTACTCATAAGTTTAATAAATCAATATGGCCTTGGAATTTTGTAAAACAACAATACCCATTGGAAGACAGTTGAGAAATTCTTCAAACTTCTTAGGGAAATAACGTGTTCCAAGAAATTTTTATCCATTGATTAAACTCATGTTCAAATATAAAGATCATAGAAAGACATCTTCAAATATGCAAGGACTCAGGTCTTATAGCAGTGATGAATGTTAACTAGAAGACTATAAAAAAATACTCCAACAAGCAAACAAACAAACAAACGTCAGATAATTTCTTTGGAATTAAAACTCAGCCAACAAAAGGAGGACTAGAGAAGCTATGATTTAAAGATGGAGGCCATGAGCCAGAGCTAGGTATGAGCCACTGTGCTGACTCCAAGGTGATTGATTGACATCCTGACCACATTGTTCTAAACAGCAACACACAACATAGTCACAGATTATATGGGGAGTATTTTGTATAGCCTCTGTGCAAGAGCATGTCATATCACAAACGTTCCCCTTGAAAGTCCTTTATATCCACTGTAAAATGTAGTTTGTGCACATGGCATATTTTCTAAAGAATGAAATAGCTGGTCTTAAAACTTTGGAATGTATTGCTGCTTCTGCAGCTCAACTCAAGATAAAGATTACATTGTATTTTGAGTTCAGCTTGTATAAAAATTCACATTTAAAACACTAGAATCATGCTTATTTATGAAAAATCTTTATACTAGAGAGTTGAGAATGACCAGTTGAGAGTCTTGTCTCCAATCTCCTCCTCCTCTCTATGACATATGCTAATTCAAGGTAATGAGAAGGGAAATGAGAAGGGTATTATCTGTACAATGTAAATTATTTATCTCCCTCCTGTCTTCCTTTTCTTTCCATCTCTCAGCTCTTTTCTTTCCTTCTTTGTTTCTCAGGCATATTCACTGAAATTTAAGAAAATTAAATATGTATGTGATGTAGAATCGTAGAATGAGGTTGATGATCATTTTGCCATCTGCATTTTTACCCTCAAAATAATTTGGAGATAATATTGCAAAGAAATAAAAACATGTTTATATGAATTTGCTAAAAATGAAGATAATTCCAGTAACAAGGATTTTTTTTTTTGCTTTCTTCATAAGACATAGTTCTGTTCAAGTAACTATAGGGTGGTAGGAAAGGTGTCTGTTGATTATATGCAAACAATAAGATTTTCCATATTGATTCAATAGGTACAGGTGATGTAACTGAGAGAAAAATTAATTTTTCAAACTCATTAAAGTATATAAACACCAAATGTAAGAACTGCTGGTTTATGTAGGGGGAGATTGGGGAATGGTGGAATTATTCAGTTTGTTTTTATTCCTTGAAATAAGAGCTCCTCAGATGCTAATTGAATCAAGTTAATCCCTAAAATTGTAGAATTCTATGATTGGTATATACTTTCTGTGTTACATATTAATTTGCTATCATTTGAAAGAGGAATTAGAAATTAGTGGGCACTGAAGGTGCTGATCTCTTTACTTACATATGACTCATTTATTGTTGGTATATTTTTTCATTCAAATATTATAATCATTGCATAAGCTCTAGAAGAGTAAAGTTATGTTAAATAGAAAATAGATAAAATTTAGGCTGGGCGCAATGGCTCATGCCTGTAATCCCAACACTTTGGGAGGCTGAGGCAGGTGAGTTCAAGACCAACGTGGCCAACATGGTGAAACCCCGTCTCTACTAAAAATACAAATATATATATATAATATATATACGTATATATGCAATATATATACATATATATGCACGTATATATATACGTATATACGTATATATAGTATATATGCACGTATATACGTATATATGCACGTATATATACGTATATATGCACGTATATATACACGTATATATGCACGTATATATGCACGTATATATACACGTATATATGCACGTATATATATACGTATATATGCACGTATATATATATGTATATATGCACGTATATATATACGTATATATGCATGTATATATATATAAATTAGCTGGGCGTGGTGGTGTGTGCCTATAATCCCAGTTACTCAGGAGGCTGAGGTGGGAGAATTGCTTGAGCCCAGGAGGCAGAGGTTGCGGTGAGTTGCACCACTGCAATCTAGCCTGGGCAACAGCACGAGACTCCCTCTCAAAAAAAAAAAAAAAGAAAAAGAAAAAGAAAAAAGAAAGGAAAGAAAAAGAAAACAAAATAGATAAAATTTGTTAATAATGATACACAAAATTTTCTGGGTACACATTTATTCCAAAATGTTTTTAGTATTGAAGGGTATTTCTAAAACCATAATCTATAATCAACTTCCATTTTGATTATAGATTATCAGCATGGTTTGGATTAGAAATTCAAACATAGCTAACTCTCCAAAGTATTAACTGCATTTTAATCTTTGTACTATTTTACACTGCCTAGCGTAGTATTCTACAAAGTTATTGACTGACAACTAAAAAAGCATACACTGTCAATATGTACCTTTATATAAAAGTTATATACATGTATAATTGCAGTAATATGTGTATTTAAAATATTCAAACATAGAAGGTAAAGATAAGACCATAGAAAATATTTTTTAAAGCACGTGTAGGATTTTAGCATGTAATCTTCATTTATATAAAATAGCTTTGAAAATGAATATGAAAATTTTTCTTACTTCCATAATTTAAAATTTAATTTAAAATTATATTAATGATATTGCATAAACATTTCTGTCACATAATCTCTATAAGCAAGTTATTAACAACTTCGATACTTCCATGGCTGCTTACACAGCTGAGAGTCATAGGTGTGTTGAAATAGCTGCACTAGTATTTACGGTATTGATACATTTCTCAATTGATTGAAATGTTTCTGTTTTTTCTTTTGAAGTCCCATCATCTTCCCTGGGAACCTCTGGAGCTTCTCAGGGTCACAACAACTAAAAAGATAACATCTGATACTGAATCACCTATAGGTGCTAGTGTACCTGTCATTGGCAAATTAAGGAATGATGACCTTTTTACGGGGAAGTTGGGGCATTTTTATTATCTGCTGAGGCTGTCTCCAATCATGCTAAACATCTCCCCAAGTACTAATCATAATTATTGTTAGTGCTGTTATCACTAAGTTGCATACATTTTGAGAGGTGTCCTTAATCCTACTTTCCCCATATGCCCCATTTTTTAAAATGTAATTTCTTTTTTTTTTTTTTTTTTCCCAGTCTTGGGTATGTCTTTATCAGCAGCATGAAAACAGACTAATACATATATTCTCATCCAGATATTACCATCATTTTCCAGTTGCATCAACAGTTCCTAAAGTCCTACTCCATCTCCCACCCAGCTGCCACAGATTCTCTCAAAGTTCACACAGACACACACCCTCAGGTCATCTGGCTGAGTGTGGGCAACATCTGCATGTTCCCGTCTGCTATACTGAAACCGGCCCAATTGTCCCCTAGAATTGACATTTATGGTTTATTTGAATAAACATAGGAATTGATCCTCCCACTCTTAAAACTTTAGAAAGTTACATTTATCTTATCTGAGTTCCTTTCTCAGGAAACCAACCATCAGGCCTCCCAGGTAGCATCAAGGAACTGAAACTTAACAGATCACTGCATCTGGACAATATGTTACCAGACCCCATACCCATCATAACTGCCTAATCATGCTGGGTGCAGTGGCTCACACCTGTAAAAATGTAATTTCTTTTCTAGGGTAGAAGTCTTTCAGGAACATTTATAATGACATATTAGAAATGCCTGTGCATAATTATTACTAATATCTTTTTTATGAATGAGAAAACTGAATAACAGAGAAGTAATTTGAAACTTAATTGGCAGAGCCAGGATTAAAATTTAGGTATTTCAACATCAAGGGTCATAGTCTTAATCACCATGCTCACTGGCCTCAATTTAATTGGGAATTCACTGGAAGAGGCTAATGTGGTTTTTCTATGTTGAATTATCACACAGGGTAAAACAGGATGAAACAAACAAACAAAAAAAAACACCAATAATTTCTAAAATGTCAACAAAATGGAAAATAAAAGATAATACTTTTTAAAATTATTTCTATTTCAATGTATATTTAATTTATATTACCATACTAATTAGGTATTTTGAATATCAACACTAATTGTGAGGAAATGAATTCTTATGTCCCACATTATAAACAAAACACCTATGAGGGTATTTATTTTGATGGCTTCGTTGGTAAACTGAAAATCAGATTTCTAATAGGATCAAATTGCTTAAGAGAAAAAGATGAAAGATTCCTGTAAACTATAGCCAAATACCTAATGGTGATATAGTCTAGGGTTTACATAGTTATATGATCAAGGGCAAGAAGTCTCTTTCTCTTCTTTCTCCCCTCTCCTCCATCTCCCTCTCAACAGAAATTTCAACCTTAATTTTATAGGTTTATTTTAAGAAAAATCTGTTTTCCAATCTATAGAGTAAATTGGTTTTCATTTAGTAATAAGATATGAGAGAATTGTATTAATTTTGAAACAGCCCTCATGACCTCATTATTTTTGATGTTTTCTGTGGAAAAACAAAATTGCCAGGGTAGCTGAACCTTTAAATTTAAAATTATTTTAGGGCTTTGAAAATGGTTTATGTAAAATAAAAACATATGAAAAATTGAAAATGCTGAAAAAATAAAATGTTAAAAGTCTACATGGATAGTTACATTTATAAAGCTTTTAAAAGCTGGGAATTATTTCATCTAATTGAATATAAGTGAGTCTAACCTTAGCCTCTCCTCCCTATAACGCTGGTCTCCAATGAGATACAGATGCTCCATGTAGTGCTGGAGAGGAGTCACTAGGATGTGGAAGAACATATTGGAACTCTTATTATTTTGATTATCTTCTACATGTTCTATGTTACTGGTGCATATCTTAAAAATTTATATATTACTAAAGTAGAACAAATGTATAATTTAAACAGTAATAACTATATATGCATGCATGTGTGTGCATATGCTGATATTTGCACTGGTGGAGAACTGTTATAAAAGATCTTTATGCTATGCTTCGCTGCCCTGTTTCCTTTCTGCTACTGCTACCACCATTCCCCAACCACAGAGAAGGTGGGTATGTTGCTTTCTGTCCCTAGCAGATTTTCCCCTGTTGGCATCAATTACCAGGACTACAAGGATGCTGGGGTGACACAAAACTGCATTTACTCTCATTTGTACCATCTTTCTGAGTTCCAGTGGTGATGAGATAAGTGGGGTTTCATTTTATATATATTAACTATATATTACCTTGGACAATCATGCCTACAATTTCCACTCTACATGGCAGACTCTTAATCCAAGCTCAGTGTCTTGCATTCTATCTAGCAGGTATTAGTTCTTTATTCAGAGGCTTAAAATTATTCCACTGGAAGTACTAAACTAATAGACCTATTGATTTTTTATAGGTATGTTAGGGGAGGGCAAGTAAAATAATTTTGGGGAAAAAAATCTCAAATAAATCATTACGGAAATCAAAAAATTCTGATCCTAGTCTTTGCAATGTTCACCACTGCTCTTTCTTGGTTGCTACATTTTGTTACCTGACCATTAAAAAATGTCATCTGCTGTCCTGTAAACAAGACTGTCTTTCTGAAATCTTAGAGAGAAAACTGATTAAAAAAGATGCAGTTTATTTATAGAGCTAACTCTTCAGACAATGTTTTATAGACTCTATTGGTCTCCTTGAGCTTAGAAGAAACTAATTGCTTCATCTGCATGAATCATTTCTTTGGATGGCTGAAAAATAAAATTAATGGAGAGAGAAAATTAGCTCAAAGTATGCAGAAGTCCCTTTTTTGAGGAAACTGTAAAGATCGCTTAATCCGTATTTCTCAGAGACACAGCAATTGAGTCATTAAGAACTGACATGAAGTCATTTGCATTTGTATAGGTAAAATGGCCTGGGAGTAGTGAAGAAACTTTAATAACATTGCTGGACACAGGTGCTCAGTGTACTGTCATACCTAAAATCAATAAGAAAAAGTTAAAAAGTTATGTAATAGAATCAGCAGGATGTGGCAATTTGATTGTATTACAACTTTCAGGTAAAAGTATGGCTCAAAGTAGAAATTTATGAATGAACGTTATGGTCATTGCCTCATGCTTACTAGAATATATTATTGAAATGAATATGATATCCAAATGGAAAAAAAGCTTCCCTTGCCCAAACTTTTGGAAAAAGAATGTGCACATCTTCTCTTCATCCTGTTTTAATTGGGCATGCTAGATTGGAATCTTTACAATTGCCTAAGCCCACACAGTGGTTCATTTAAAACAATATAGAATACATGGAGGGCATAAGGAAATTTCACTTTAATTGAAGGTCTATTTGATGCAGATATTAGTACTCACCAGTTCCTTGTTCAGTATGATTGGTAAGAAAAGCTAATGAATTCTGGAATTTAACTATAGTTTATAGAAAACTAAATGCAGTGATGTTTCATGTAGCATTAGCTGTGCACAATATGATATCAACAATTCATGCTTGTGCAGCAAGGTACAGGAAATTGGCATTTGATTATTGATTTAGGTAGTGCCTTCCTTTCCATCTATATTTTAAAAAGAAGGCAAATTCAATTTTTATTCATGTGGAATGGCCTCTAGTGCACATGTATTATGTTCCACAAGAATATATAAGTTCTTCTACTTATACAAAAATCTGTAAAGAAGAGACTTAGATTTGATTTAGTTGAAATTAAAAAAAAAAGCTGTTATCCATTATATTGATGCCATAATGTTGCTGTCTCAATTTGAGACCAAGCTAGGAAAGAATTACAAATGCTTGATAATCATATGACCACCAGAGGATGATCAACCTGACTAAAGTACAATGCTTACAGCAAATAGAAAGTATCCTAGGCCCCACTTGCACAGGAGCAACTGGAGATATTCTTCAGACAACAAAAAATAAGTTATTGTCTCTGACAGATGCCAAAATAAAAGGCAGAGAGAGTGATTTTGTTTTTTAGTTTCTGGAGAAAACACATCACATCTGGGAATGTTACTAGCCTATATTCATAAAGTTACCAGGAAAATCAATAATTTTGAATGGAGCTTTGAGCAGAACAGCCTTCCTTTGTGCTTCAAAAAGCCAGAATGCAATCAAGCTCATTATGGCCTCACAACCAGCACAGTTAAATGATTTTGGAAGTGCCTGCATTGTGTAGCCACATTGACTGGAGTCTGGAAAAAGTTTGTTACTGACACCCAGCAGCAGCTGCTGGGATTTTGGACTAGGAAATAACCTGATACATCTTCAAGGTACACATCATTTGAAAAGTTAGCTGATTATTGGGCTTTAATTGAAAGTGTTTCTATTGCTGAATGGCATACAGTTATTTTGAGGCCTGAGATGCTCATCATGGCCTGGGTTATATTATACCATCATTGCAACTGGGAGAGAAGTACTATACACCGGCTTTCCTCATTAAATGGAAATGGTATATTCAAGAATGTGCAACAATTTCTACCAACAAAGGTAGCAATAACAAATGAACATGTAGTTGCTATGTCTTTGGGTCTTTCTTTGAATCTTCCTGAGGATTTACCTAACCATCTGGCTAAACAGGATCCTTCCAATAATTAATTATTTGAGGACACTAAAAATACAACAACATTCACAGATGTTGTCTCAAGAGTGTAGCGTTGCTACTCAATCTCAAAAATATCAGTTCTGTGACTAGTTGATGGTTATATGTAAAAAAAAAAAAAAAGAGGGAAATGATCAATTCACTTAATGGACAAAATTAAGAGGCATTTCTTATGCCATCAGATAAAACATAATTATAGAAATAATGATATGGTGTGAGTTTTTACTATTTAAAGGCAATAACCAATAAACTAATAATATATTTAGAAAATGAGCCGGAGATAACTGGAAGATAAAAGGAATCTCAGTGTCAGGTGCTAGATTATGGACAAATTTAAGGATTTAAGAAATCAATATGAGGCATATTGATGACCATCAAGAGAATCAAAAGAACCCCATCCAAATGCAAAAGAGGGACTGAAACCAAGAAGTGAATGCTCATGTTTGATACATGAGATGAATGGCCACAGAGGCATGAAGCAATAAACTAACTGACAGAAAAAAAAAAAAACTATTTCATACTGTCTCTCTCAGAAGCTCATGGTATTACTAACAATTGCCTTGTTTGTCAACAGCACCATCAGAGATTGAGAAGCCTGGAGCAGATCGAGGCTGACCCACAGCTTGTAGGGGGATTACACTGACCCATTATGGTGGACACCAAAGGGCCTTGATCAGGTTCAACACTCAATCTAGATTTGGATTTATGCACCCATGAACTGAAAAAGAAATGCCTCTAAAAAGCCGTTAAATGCCTAGAGCAGAAAATAGTTCAAAATGAACCTTCTGCTTACATAGCATTTGATCAAGGAACTCATTTTATTGCAGATGCAATGGCAATGGACTGAGAAACATCACACTTTATTACCCACAAAATAGAGGGAAAATAAAAAATTGGAATGAACAATTGAAGCAGCTGCTTCCTATATTGAGAGGTGATAAAGGACTAAAGGAATGGCTTGTGCAACTCAATAATGTGTTAAAACTTAATATATGTGAATATAAAGGGAGTTCATAATTGGACAGATTGTTGAGATGCAGTGGGGAAAATAGAAAACAGAGAGTGAGGGATGCTATAGAAACATACATAATTTTTTCCCCTATTTCTAACATTTCTTTTTCCTTTTTGTCCCTGATTCTTTATTATGGGAACTGGATCACATTTATGAGTTCCAAAGGGAGGAATTATTGTGAAATATTACCCATGACAATATCTCTGAATGAAAATGAAGTTAAAAGGGAAAAAAGAAAGAAATCTTCAAGAGAAAATTAGAAAAAGTAGACAGGTGAAGATGATCCAATACAATATGATTGGCATCCCTGAAGTAAAAAACAATTAGATGAAATAGAACAAAGATTAACAATTATAATTTAAAGAAAACATTTCTGAAACAAAATGTTACTTAAGCCTATGTATTGAAAGAGTACAATATTATATGGGAATTTCAGCTGAGATTAGCAATGCTAAGGTATAAACCATTGAAACTACTCTAGTCAAAGATTTTTAAAAAGATATTTGGAATCCAGGGGAAAAAATTAAGTTACTTATACAGGGAAAAAGCAAATAGGTACAAGATTTCTTGAAAATAACATTTTAAAATGGAATACAGTGGAGCAATTTATTTAAGATATTCAAGGAAGCAAAGATTTTGTATCCTGCCAAAATATAAAGGCCACAGACAATTATGAACATAGATGATATTAAATAATATTGTTCCTGTCACCTATTTATGCATAACCTTCTTAATAATGACTTTGGACATTTGAGCAATTATAAAAAAACTGTTATTAGGTGTGGTTATAAGCAAAAAGTATATTAAATTATGCAAACAAGCTAAATGTTTAAGATGACAATGAGAAAATTGTTTGTTCCTGATTCTTTATTGTGGAACCTGGATTGCAAGTATGAGGTCCAAAGGAAGCAATTGTTAAACATGATCCAAAAGAACTCCGAATATGATAAAGAAAAATGCATTTTTAATGCTTAAGTTCCAGAATGTGGATCTTAATACACACCAAATTACTTGAGTTCTCAAACAAAGGAGTGCAATAAAAAGAGATGATTGAGGGAGAGGGATGAGGAGACTAATAGAGAATAATAGAAATTTTAGAATCATAACAACCATGTGCAATGTATGGGCTTTTCTAAATCTTTATTTAGATAAATTAAGTTATATCTAAGACAATTGACTTGAATATGGGCTGGATAGTAGATAATATTAAAGAGTTGTCCATTTTACTATGTATGATAGTGGCATGGTTGTGATATATAAAAAAGATTTATATCAGAAATATACACTGAAGAATCTACTAGTTAAATGACATAGTTTGTGATTTTATGAATATTCCAGAGAAATTAGAGGGTTAGTAAATATTAAAACTGATCCATGGGAATTTGTGATACAATTATCTCTACTATTGTAGATATGAAACCATTTCCACAATAAAATGTTAATGAATAATTCTCATGTGTGTATTTATAAACCAGATCTAAAAACTTAACATGTTTATTTGAGCCAGTTAATTATAACACGTTTATTTTAGCCAGTTAATTAGAATATCAAATTTTGGCAGCAATAATGCTTAAAAATGAAACTGCTATCTATACTTAGCAAAATTAATAATAAATTGTTTTAAATGATTACATAAAACAGTTACAAAAATATTTAAATATCTATGAAAGTTATTGAATAATATTAGAAAAATGAACAGACTTGTTTTGGCAGGGCTTTTCTTTACACATTCTACAATTATATCTCTCTTTCTCTCTCTTTTTGATTTTAGAGATGGGTCTTGCTCTGTGACCCAGGCTGGAGTGCAGTGGCATGATCATGCAGTGGCATGATCATAGCTCACTGTAGCCTTGAACTCCGACCTCAAGTGATCTTCCCACCTCAGCCTCTCAAGTAGCTAGGACTGCAGGCAGGCACCATCACACCTGGCTAATTAAAACAAAACAAAACAAACCTTTTTAAAAAAATATATACACAAACCTTTTGTTTTTTTTAAGACAGTGTTTCACTGTGTTGCTCAGGCTTGTCTGGAACCCCTGGCTTCAAATGATTCATCTCCCTCAGGTTCCCTAGTTGATGGGATTATAGGTATGATCCAATATGCCCTGCAGTAGCTCTCTTTTTAAAAAGAGTTACAATTCCCCCTGGTTTTCATATCTACAGCTTCTTTCTGCTTAAATATTCTCCAGAAAAAATATTTTGGAAGATTACTGAGCACAAATAGGCAATAACAAATGTTTTCTGCTATGTTCGTGAAAGTAATAGAAATGTTTGTATTGTAGAGTATAACATTTATGATTTTATTGTACCTGTTCTTCTTAAATATAAAACTAGTCTTTCCACATCACTTCACTAAACCGTGGCTAAAATAGATCAACAGTAGCTAACAGAAAAAGAAATAGTCATTTAAAGGAACTTCCTCTTAAGTCATGATAGTTTTTTAAAGCTATGTATTTGAGATAATCTCACATTGCCTATATTGTTGCCAAAGCTAATTCTTTACTTCTCTACATTATTGATTATATTAATACTTTCCTTGACTTTCTGATTTGCCAAATAATTTTTTAAAAATTTATCATCATTTCAAATGTTCAGTTAGCTTAAATAGACTTGCATTTAGGAATATACATAAAACTACCTCAATAAACTGTATCCTACTGAAGAAGGATAATAGGAAAAATAAAACATTTTATTAAACTTGGTGCCAACTATATTATTACTTTTATATATTCTATTATTTTCTCTGTTGTTTAATAGTTCCTTTAAATTTGTCAGAGGAAATCATATCCATAGTATTCCTGTCCCCCCGTCTTGCCAATCTCACCATCTGTGAGATAATTTCACAACTTTCTATATGTTCCTGCAATCAATTACAAACATATATTCACTTATATAGTCTTCCCCATACATTTTAATTTTCCTGAAAAATTGGATCTATGCTGTATATTTCACTCTGTGATTTGCTGTTTTTCAATTAGCCATTTTTTTAGTTTCTCACAAAAATTTAATATTCTTCTATTTATTGTGTGTAGAAATTTCCACAGTGCTATAGCTATATCATATGTATTTATTCTCCCATTGGTGGATGATATAATTATCTACTCAAATTTATACTGGCTATTTCTGCTGCTTATATAATTTTAAATAAAAACTTTATCTTTCAGGAAAAGATTCTTAGAATTGAGCTAAAATAAATCCACTTATTTAAATGAAAATGTAAGTTGCTTGCCAAGAAGTTGTCTCCTTCTTCCCAAAAAGTTGAGTAAATATTTGTAAATATTGCTTCACTTATGCTGTGACAGAAACAATAGAGAGAAACAATATTAATACTTTCTTTCTAAGAGTTACTTCCTTTGTCATCACTGTTTAGCTTGCAGATGCTCATACAAGGATAAACAGTGAGTAAGTGCTTGGTTATAAAACCTTAAATATAATCATTTGGGTATATACCCAGTAATGGGATTGCTGAGTCAAATGCTATTTCTGGTTCTAGATCCTTGAGGAATTGCCACACTGTCTTCCATAATAGTTGAACTAATTTACACTCCCACCAACAGTGTAAAAGTGTTCCTATTTCTTCACATCCTCTCCAGCATCTGTTGTTTCCTGACTTTTTAATGAGTGCCATTCTAACTGGCATGAGATGGTATCTCATTGTGTTTTTGATTTGCATTTCTCTAATGACCAGTGATAAGCATTTTTTCATATTTGTTGGCCGCATAAATGTCTTCTTTTGAGAAGTGTCTGTTCACAAACTGAATAAAGAAAATGTGACACATATACACCATGGAATATTATGTAGCTGTAAAAAGGCTAAGTTCATGTCCTTTGCAGGACATAGATGAAGCTGGAAACCATCATTCTCAGCAAACTAACATAGGAACAGAAAACAAAACACCGCATGTTCTCACTCATAAGTGGGAGTTGAACAATGAGAACACAAGGACACAGGGAAGGGAACATCACACACTGGGTCCTGTCACGGCCTGGAGGGCTAAGGGTGGGATAGCATTAGGAGAAATACCTAATGTAGATGACGGGTTGATGGGTGCAGCAAACCACCATGGCACGCGTATACCTATGTGACAAACCTACACGTTCTGCACATGTATCCCAGAACTTAAAGTATAATTAAAAAATAAACCTTAAATATTAAATTAAGTTGGTCTCACAAAGGAAAATTTTGTTATCATCATTCGTTCTTTTGTAACACTGGGCATTAGGTAAGAAAATAATATTTTTAAAAAAAATTTTATAATTGTGTAGAACAAAAGTAATAGATAAGGGCAGTGACCATCACTCTGAATTTGATACCAAAGCTAGCAAACACTTAGAGAATGAGATTCTTATTGCAGCTTGAATATTATAATAACTAAAAATGTTTGGTTTATAATAGCTATTTGGAAGCAGTTTTTAATATAAGAGGTTATTTCACAGTTCACAGTTCAACAGACCTCATCTCCTTACATATGAGAAATTTTTATCTATTTTGCAATTTTCAATGACTGCATTTATGGAATGGCAATAGACATAACATGGCTTAAATGCTAGGCTTTTATAAACACTATGTCCATCCAGACACAGATATTCATTACTATTATTATTTTGCATACTTAAGCATGATTGAATAAAACTGTTTTTCTCTTCCATAAAGTAACTCCTCACATATATGTGTGTACACAAAACTATATGTATGCATATTTTAAATAGATATACATGTTATATAGTTATGTGATGCACGGCAAATTATATATAATACATATTTTTGTATTTAATGTGTATGTATTATTTATTATATGTTTCATTCCATATATTATAATATTGCTGATTGAGTTGAAACTGGCCCAATCATTTTTGGCCAGAGGTGTGTTTCTGTCTCTCTTTGGCCCTGCCGCTGAGGACCCCAGCAATGTTCCTGATTGCCTTGGAAGAACATCTACATCTAGATAGGTGAGTGTCTTTTGTGGGCCCAGACAGTGGTCTCTGCTGTTCCCAAAAACTTGGGAAATTTTAAAGGATTTTCTGTTTGCAAGTTGAACAAGCCTAACCAACAGAGAGAGGAAGCACCCCGACTGTTTCATTGTGGACACTCTCAGGGCTTGTGTGTTGCTGCAGCAGTTGGATTGCATTTTGTTGATTGTTTTGTGTGTGTGTCAACATAGTCGTAGGGGGGTTGGAGTTCTATTTGAGAGTGCAGGCTGGGCTAGAAATCCAACCTATCTTCAGGGTTGATCTGAACGTAGTTTTTTTGCCATGGCTAGGCCATACCACCCTGAACACACCCGGTGTCATCTAATCTTGGAAGGTCTTTGAATTGTAATGCTGTCTTCATTTTGCTGTTGAATGGAAAAGCAAGTGGGAATTCCATGTATCCAGATTATACGCTATTGTTCTGAGCAGGGCCAGACCTGGTTACTACATGATGTTCTTCTATGGTGCTGTTTGGCTCCAGTGTTCTTTGGAGTCTGGGGAGGTTTGGCTTTGAAGAGTCAAACTTCCATGGAAACCACTTTACCTAAAATTCTGGTTCACAGCCTTTATTAGATTATCTATCAAGGCAAACAAAGTTTAGCCAGGTGAACACTTTCATAAACCAATGAGTTTGTATTAGTATCTCATGGCTAGAGTTCCGAGGTAAAAGCTATTTGATCTTTGTATGTGTGCCTATATGTTTGGGTGTTATGTGTTGTTTTTACAAGGTACCAAATTGGCTTATAAATAAAAGAGTGCACATAGATTAAATATGTGCAAGTACTTTTCAAGTTCATGTGAGTTAAGTATACCTTTAAACAAGCTGGCTTTAAGATAATTGGTAAAATAAAAATAGAATTGTCTTCAGAATTATCTGCATACATTTTTGTCTGGACTTTATATCTCTCTCTGTTGGGTATTTTAAGGTGTAGGATTTGGCCCCAAAGGTTATAAGACTGTAAACTCAGCCAAGAATAAAATGATCTTTGTGTTATCTTTAGACAAATAAGACTAATGTTGTTGATTTAATAGAAATGGCTGAATCTTCTGAGTTATTGGTGAAAATACCTTTAACTTTAAGGTTGTTACCTGATATTCACAGACTATAAAAATGGTTAACAAGGAAACAACTTGAAATGATGACTAGCTTTGTCTAACATCTGTTCTCAGAAGTAATCTAGATAAACTGTTAAAAAGTGAAAAATTGAGTACATGCAGATGGGCAAATGTTTGTAAGTGAACTTTTATAATTTAAAATCATAGTTATTTTTGGATGCTTAGTGAATGTTTAGGTCATTTCCAATTAAGAAAGGATTGTGACATGGGGAAACTTGTTTTTAAAAAGTGTGCAATATTCTCATCTATAAAATGCTAATACCAGATTGACAGTTCAGGATTTCTCACTTCCCAGGTCTTCACTGAAATTTAAGGTTATTGAGACAAAGAATTCTAGTTTACACATAATCCTGTAAATAAAATGTGCCAAAAAAATGTGTCCTTATTGAAAGAATAACTTTGTCTCATTGAGAAGTTACTAAAGGTTAATTTAAACAATGGACTTTGAAAGGTTATTTGTGAAACAAGCTAGGAACCAGTAAGTAGGGGAGAGAGATGAAGAAAGTTATCGATATATGAAAATGTATTTTTGGTAACGAAGGTTATAAAGAAAGGAGGATAATTTTGTAGGAGAAAGGATCTTGGTAAATTCTTATCCTAAAGTAAAATGAAGAGAAAATTCAGGACAAAACTGAAGGCCCAAACATGTTATAGATGGTCTGTGTAAGTCATAAGTAGTTTTTGTTTGTTTGTTTGTTTTTCTGTATGTCTGTCTTCATGCACATACAGGGAAAATAAAACATTTAAAAAGTTAAAAAAAATTAATAGAAAACTGGAGATATTTGGCTAATTAATATTGCTCATAGTGAAAAATGAAGGTGAAGTAGATATTGTGAAGAAATACATTGGCAGTTTGGTAATTCTTTAAAATAGTTGGGCATGAAGCCAGATTTAGCATGGAGCCAAATTTCACAAATGCTTACATTTCTTTGTTTCACACGATATTTGCTATTCTGCATATAGTATTAACACTAAGGTGCTTACTGGTTATGTGCCTGAAGTGATTATCTTAATTGCACAAAGTGTATGATGGTATTGGTACATTTAAAGATACTAATCTTTTGTGTGTGTGTGTGTGTGTGTGTGTGTGTAAAGCTCTAGGTAACACTGTAGCTTCGAAGGTAAATTAAGGATGCTGTTATAAAGACACAGGCACACGTATGTTTATTGCGGCACTATTCACAATAGCAAAGACTTGGAACCAAAATGTCCAACAATGGTAGACTGGATTAAGAAAATGTGGCACATATACACCATGGAATACTATGCAGCCATAAAAAATGATGAATTCATGTCCTTTGTAGGGACATTGATGAAATTGGAAACCATCATTCTCAGTAAACTATCACAAGGACAAAAAACCAAACACAGCATGTTCTCACTCATAGAGGGGAATTGAACAATGAGAACACATGGACACAGGAAGGGGAACATCACACTCTGGGGACTATTGTGGGGTGGGGGGGGGGGAGGGTTAGCACGAGATATACATAATGCTAAATGACGAGTTAATGGGTGCAGCACACCAGCATGGCACATGTATAATATGTAACTAACCTGCACATTGTGCACATGTACCCTGAAACTTAAAGTATAATAATAATAAAAAAAAATAAAAAAAATAAAAAAATAAAAAAAAGAAATATGCAAACAAAGGTAAATTAAGGAGAAGAAAATTTAAGGTTGACTTTGTTTTTTGCTTTTAATTCACATTTATTTGCTCTCCTTTCGGTTTTACTTGGATATACATACATAAAGTAACTGTTTAGTTTATAGTGGAAGGCTTTTATTTGGTTCTCTGAATAGTCATTTTGTTTCCTAATAATTTCCAACAATTCATTATCTTCTGTTCATTTAAAACATAAGCTACTTTTGTCAATAAATGATAGAGCGTACCAGCCACTTAAAAATGGATTGGTTTGGTTTACATCTGATAATATAGAGAGCCGTAAGAGCTTTAAGTTTCCTGGCCAAAAATTAAAGAAGAGTTCTGTTACTAGAATGCTAGCAATTGGACATAAGCAAAGAGTAATCTAACCACTTTAATACAATGGTTTGATGTGCTGCAGGCAATAACTACTAGATGTGAAACTAGTGTTCAATTTGTGATGTGTTAGAATAATAGGGCTTTCTGTAGTATTAGTAAACTGAACCACTAATTTCTAAATGTTATGTCTAAATATTCATTGAACATTGGCTTCTGTTCTTAGCATAAGTGCCTATATTATACTTGATCATTTATATTGTAGATAGACTACTTTGCTGTAAGATAAGTTTCTGCTCACACATTATCAATAGAGTGCTCTTTTACTATAATTTTATTTCTATATTGCTCTTAAAGTCTTTTGATTATCACTTTGGTTAAATGAATATTATTTTGTAATGACCTGTGATTCCGTTTTGAGCAAATGTTTTGAGGCTTTCAACATATTTGATAAACATCTTATCAACTAATCCTTGTGTTGTAATAGGATTTGACTCCTGGATCTGAAAAATGGCACCAACTCCTGCTAAATCTTGAACATTGACACCAGCCAAAGCCTCTTCTTCAAACCCAGGAGAAGATGACAATCAAACTACTTTAATGAGACACAGGGCCAGAAACTAAAACTTTTCAATCCCTCTAGTCCCATTGGAAGAGGTTATTATGGAAGATCTTAAGGGCTGATTTTGAGGGATAAAATTAGTTCAGGCCCTCCAAATCAATTGTGTTCAGGCACACAAATGCCTAAACAGCTGACAAATTAAGGAAGTTTGCCTCTCTACATTCCTTAACTCAAATGAGTCTAACAAAATGCTTATGTTTTGTATAAATAATTGCTACAAGTCAGTATCTAAGACTAGAAATCAATTCTGTAAACTTACTTTTTGAATTCTGTGTTTTGGCTTTTATGTTGCTTAAAAGGTTTTAAGGGTTAATGAGTACCTGCCCATCTCCATTCTTGTCTGACCTAGGACATTTAATTGGGATAAGTCTTTTGGCCATAGGGGTTCTACTAAGGGACAGGATAGACCTGGGGGGAGGTAGCCACACCACCTGGCAATGATATGGGACAAAATAAAAGCTTAGCCATTGATGCTGCCTCTGGCAAATCTTGGCCAAGAGGGGGAAATACAAAGTAAAAATAAAATCCTAAGTCCCTCTGCCACTGACTAAGTGGACCTACTTGTGGCCAACAGAACCCCAGAAAAACCTTACAACTGAGTTCCCAGCCACGATGGGATAAGAAGTCAAACATGCCTCATTATACCCCCTTCCTTTGGCGTTAGATGCAACAACTGACTCGACCTCTACAGGCCTGATTGAAGCTTACCCTATCAGGACTGAGAAAGCTACCAAAGCCATCAAAGTAAAGCCTTTAATGAAGGAGATAATTCCTGTCTCCAAGGTGACAATGGAGCCACTTTTATAGTTCAAGTAGCTCCAGAATTATCACAGCTATTGAGTATTAATTAAAAACTATGTTCATCTTGGAGAGTGCAATCTTCTGGAAAGACTGAAAGAATGAGTAAGACATTAAAGAAATCTTTCGAGAATATGCCAAAAGACAAATCTTACACATAAAAATCTTGCCTCTTGCCCTGCTGAGAATGAGTATCACCCAGAAGTGGGTTGGCTCTTAACCCCTTTGAAATGTTGTATGAGAGATCATTTCTCTGTCTCGTGGAATACCTGTCACTTAAGAATTTTTCTTCCTCTGAAACAAGCTAGATTATATATAAAAAAAACTATGAAACACATTAATTAGTCTCTCTGAGTTTGCTTCCAAAAGACTCCAGTTCCCTATGGATGTGCCTCTTCACTCTGAAACCCGGGGAACAAGTCCTGCTGAAGACCTGGAAATCCACCAGGCTGAAGGTTGTCTGCAACAACGGGGTCAGCCCCTTCTCGGTGCTGCTGACCACTCACTCATCTGTCAAGTTAGGCAGTGTTAAGCCATGGATTCACTGCTTGGGTAAAACCTGCTCCTCTGGGACTCCTCCAGGGGATAGCCATGGTCTTGTGAATCCTTGAATGGCCTTAAATTAATATTTAGAACTCAGACAAGGACTCTAGCTAAGTCAATTATCCCATGATACCCATCCCTAGCATGAACCAGGCAAAAAAGTTGATGACCTTATTCGCCATGATGGAGAAATTGATAAGTAAAAGGGGAGACTGAAACCAGCCCAATTTTAACCTTACATCTTTTTTCAGGAAACTGACCATCAGGCCTTCTGTATGATATCAAGGAGCTGAGGCTTTTAGATCACTACACTCAATGAGATGTGCCTGCAGTCTGTTTGGCCAATTTCTCTTCCTTTCACCCTATTAATTCCTGTCTTAACACACATAGTTGCAATGAGGTGTTTGACCCTACATTTGATCGTCTGCTTCCTGTTGATCAACTCTTCACCCTGCTCCTCCTGTTTTCCTTCCCTGCTATAAAAACACTTAACTTAGTTGAAGAGTGGGGATGGATTTGAGGTTTGACTCCTGTCTCTTTGGCTGATGTCACTGGTAATATAATAAAACTTTATTTCTTAGCAATACACATCGTCTCAGTGATTGGCTTTCTCTGTGGTGAGCAAGGAGACTTACTCCTTGCTCTGGTGTTTGGTGACACATATATCTGATCATCTTTCTGTCATCTAGGAAGCTATGTGGGGGCTGGCACTGTCACTGGGCAATAGGTGTGACTCAGTCTTTGTCTCCTTATTCTCTCCTTTCCACCCTCAGTATTAGATCTTTTATAATTTACTCTCCCCTCCTCGGCATCACTCCAACTTCTTTTTTGAGATAGTTTAGTAATTTTTATTTTTATTTAATCTAAATATTCCCTGAAGAATATCTGTTTTTTAAAAAATTCTTTTATTTTTAATTTTTGTGGGTATGTAGTAAGTGTGTGTATATATATTTATGGGGTACATGAGATGTTTTGATATAGGCATACAATGTGAAATAAGCATATCATGGAGAATTGGGGTATCCATCCCCTCAAACATTTATCCTTTGAGTTAGAAGCTCAAGGTTATTTTAAAATGTACAATGAAGTTATTATTGACTCTAGTAACCTTGTTGTGCTATAAAATAGTATGTCTTATTCATTCTAACTTTTTTGTACCCATTAACCATCTTCACCTCCCCCAGCCTCCACTCACCACTATGCTTCCCTCTAGAAACCATCCTTCTATTCTCTATGTCCATGAGCTCAATAGTTCTGATTTTTAGATCCCACAAATAAGTGAGAATGTGTGATATTTGTCTTTCTTATTTCACTGAACATAGTCTCTAGTTCCATCTATGTTGTTGTAAATGACTGGATCTCATTCCTTTTTATGGCTGAATAGTACTCCATTGTATATTTGTACCACATTTCTTTATCCAATCATCTGTTGCTGGACTCAGGTATTCCTGTGTGTGTTGCAGCACCGTTTACAATAGCTCTGTTTAAAGAAATGTAATTTAGCAATTTTAGTGCACACTATTTATATTTGAATATTTTGATCTAGCTTTATAAACATTGCAAAATTCTTTCACCACAATTTTATTTTCTCTCAATCTCCTCCATCTTATCTCATGTTTGCATTCTACGTTTGTAATCATCTGTAGATGGCAGTCAATTCTATTTTAGCTGCCACTTTGATAAGTAAAGAATCTAAATGTCAATTTGATTTTTTCTTTTAGTTAATTTTTTTAGATAAGATTTTTATTTCTGTTAACTTTTTTTTAGAATCAAACAATTTTTATAGCTAGAAATGACATAACTGGATATGATTTTTCTCATGAATTCGGTCCAAGTATTTTCAATCTGCAATTCTATTTTCTCTATCTCCAGGAAATTTTCTTTTATTCTTAATTTTCACCTGTTTGTGTACCTCTTTTTATTAATATTTATCTACTATTTGTACTTTACATGTCATTGATGTATTATCCAAACTCTCATTTTTCTCGTATCTATTTCTTTATACTTTTGTTTTATGATACTGATATTTCTTCAACTTGATTTCCCAAGCTGATAACTCAACTTTTAACTTTTTCCATCTTCTTCTAAATTAACTTGTGCACTGAATTAACAGTTAAATTATGTCTTTTGGGTTTTTTATTTTGGATGGATTGACTTTCTTCAATCCATATATTTTTCTTAAATCTTATTAAGTACACATCTTTGCCTCCTACATCAGATCTATTTTGTTGAATATTCTTGTTTTTACTTACCTTTTTCTCTCTGTGGCAACTGGATCTCTCTGAGGCATGAGGAAAAGGATTATTTCCTATTTTTGCATCCTAAGGAGTGGGAACATCACAGTAACTCCTTCCAACTGTTAACTGGCTTCTTAGGGCTAGACTAGGCAGAGTTGAGCTTCCTGGTATGATTCTATCCCCAAGGATACCTGCAGATCTCAGACCATATCCATGTTCAGATAGTGAACTGTGGCTTTGCCACGTATCTCTCTCCCAAAGTGGTCTCCAAATACAACCACCCCTTCCCATAGATTAATATTGCACTTATTCTCAGTAGAAACTCTGAGAGACCCTAGCCCACCTGAACGAAGCACTCTGAAGGTCTCAGAAAGTGTATGGTTCAGGAGAGAAAGATGACATGGAGAGAGTACAGAGAAGGGAGACCTACTTGTTATGTTAGTTTTGCTCTCAGAATACCTTAACATCTACCTCAATAGTACATTTATAAATGAAACATAAAATATAAGTTTAAGAATATGCTTATAATCTTTCTGAGGGTAGAGAGTGAGCTCTATAACTTAATCTCTTCAGCATTAGGAATATAGGAGCTACAGTATACAACATAAAAGCTAAATTAGACAGCACTTCAAAACAAAATCCATGAATATTATTCTATGTTTTATTTTTTTAACTGCTTATTAAGCCCCTGCTATCAGAACTTGAATTTCTTCCTCATATCATGTATATCCCTTTTAATATTGCCTTTCTTCTCCATGAGAGGTTGAACAAGTTCAAAGGAACCTATACATATAAATATTTATATGTTTATACATAGTTTATATTCTTATATTTTCCTTCAAAGCACAACAGAAAATATGTGGAAAAAATGTGATTTAAATATATTTTGTGTGTTTAAATTGATATCATAATGTGAATAAAAAGAAAGTCTTCAATATATTATTCAATGAACTGAATATATAAAAATTTTATTAATTTGAATAATTTTTAAACCCTAATTTAAAAATATTATTTGATACATAAAATTGGAACTAAATAGTATATTAAACAAAATCGTATACATACTAACTTGCTAGAATAGCTGTACTGAAGGGACCCATCTGTCAAATTGTGAAAAAAAGAAATAACAATAAGTGTTCTTGAAATTAGAGTCTATGATCTCAGAATGCACATTAATCTTAGCATTAGTTATTGCCAACTTTATCTCTCTAATTTGCACCATATTTTAAAAGATATTTTTGTGTTATAGCTCTTATTGTAGTTAGCACCTAGCAAAGAATCTGAATATAGCTTGCTAAAAATAGAGTATGAAAAACGTGTAGTAATGCCTTGTGAACTTCCTCTATTTCTATAAAGACAAGATTTTTGTTATGAATTTCTGAATAAACATAAGATGAAACATAAATAACTCATGCTTTTACTTATATTTAATTATATACTTTATGCTTATATCAAATTATACTGAATTGACTGGGATATGATTTTTGAATCTCATGTACCTGCAACTGCTATTGGAGGATTTTGAGTAACAGGGAGATTCTCTTTGTGTGCAGGAGTTTCTGAGGTTAATTCAGGATTTGGGTATGGTGATATTTTTAATTGCTCTAAGCTGTTGATTTTCTCACTGTACTCACCACCATAGAGATCCCATATAGAATATCTCTGAAACCTCAGAGGAAAAAATAATGAGAAAGTAAATTGCAACCCTGTTTTCCCCCCTTAAATAAAATCAGATTTTATCTTTAAAAACTGTGTTTGGAAAAAAAAAACCATCATTCAAAAGTTTAGAAACAACTTCCTGAAGCCCTGATAGCCTAAAGTAAGTTGTCCTGATGACCAGTTCCAGAAGGAGACTGGATTGGACATAATCCAGTGTTACATATGTAACAGAAACCACTGGTTAGAAATATACATTATTTTTTTCTAAATATATTAGAAAAACAAGTTATTAATTTTCATTTTTGAGAGTTGAAGGAACTCAAATTGGATAAAATTTATTATTCCTGGGAATTGATTGGAAGATAATGTCAACTAATTCTTCCAGGAGAATACTTAGTAGTATTATTTAGAAGTGCTTTCTAGGATTATTACAAAATTGGGCCAGTATTTTTTTGCACTAAATATTGAAATTATTTATTTCCGAAACCTGTAAATAAAATAACAATTAGAGACCCCAACATCCACTGAAGAAGGGCGCAGAGGTAAGATGGAACCTTCAGCTATAGAAAGAACTTCAGCAAAATAGAACTGATTTCATTAACTGCAAAACAGCTATCTTGAATCAGAGATAAAACTTTAGTAGATATTAATAGGCAGAACATACAGGAAACAGTACGTAAAGGCTTTATTTTGAGCAAGAACATGAGTAAATATTAAGATACTAGTATGCACTGTCCAGCACGGTACCACCAGTCACATGTGGCCTGCGGCCACTTTGAAATGTGGTCAGTTCAAACTGAGATGTGCATTAAATGTAAAATACACACTCGACTTTAAACATTTAACATGGAAAAAGTATCTCAATTTTATATTGATTACATGTAGAAATGATAGTTTTGGACATTTGGTAAAGGGTATTCTTTGTGTGTGAGACTAGAAAATTAAGACCCCACTGATAAATTTATATTCTCAAACAAACTGTATATAACTCAAACACTAGAATTTGGTTCAGACATTTTCAGATATTATGGTAATTTTAATCACCTTCATAAAATAAGTCTTTCAGATATTGAACTGGATGAAACTTATTTGAGTATTAGAGTCAACATTTTTAAGCCTAGAATAGACTAAATAACATGAACAATTTACTCCCAGTTTTTGGCCCAAATGAGGCCCTTTTCTGTTTGCAAGTTGTCAAAGTTTTAGCATCTAAAGCCAAGGTAATATGTAGGCATTTTTGCCCCTCAGTTGTTAATTACATTTAACAGCTTTTATTAAAAACAATTATACATATTGCACAGAATCTGTTCTTAAGGGAAATAAAATTAAATACTCTCAATGAATGCACAACTAATTCATCTTTACAATACAGTGTAGATGCTCCAAAATATGTGGGTGGCACTGCATTAGGATTTAGAATATATATTAAAAGGGAAAATGTATTATATGCCAAGTAAGGTCACAATAGAAATCAGGAAGGGAAGATCACATGCATTTTGGTTGATTACAATACTCTTTGTGACATTCATTAAGTAACTCTATGTGTCAGGGACTATTATAAGGCTTTACATTTATTAACTTATTACAACAAGACTTTGAGTTAGGTACTTTTATCATTTTAAAGATAAGAAAATTCAGACTAAAAGAGGTTTAGTGTTATAACTGTTATTTCAGTGGGTTAAGAAGGATCCAAACACAGCAGTTTGACAATAGCAAAGTCGTGGAATCAATCTAAGTATCCATCAATGAATGATTGGATAAAGAAAATGTATACATATATATGTAGACACATAATATACATGTGTATGCACACACATCCATGGAATACTATGCAGCCATAAAAAAGGAAATCATGTCTTTTGCAGAAACATGAATGAAACAGGAGGCCATAATCATAAGTGAAATAATTCAAAGTCAGATACCACATTCTCGCTTATAAATGGGAGCTAAGCAATAGGAACACTTGGACATACAGAGGGAAATAAGTCAATGGAGACTCCAAAAGATGAGAGGTAATGGGAGGTGAGGGTTGAAAAATTACCTATTGGGTACAATGTCCACTGTTCAGGTGACGGATGCACTAAAAGCCCAGACTTCACCACTACGCAATATATGTAACAGAATTGTACTGCCAGCCTCTAAATCCATAAAAATAATCTTAAAAACACACTTATATTTGCCTTTTATAGCTAGATAGGTAAGCCCATGTAATATGATTCAATGGGGAAGGAAACATATTATATTAATGTATTCTCAATATTGCTCACAAAGGTGTTTCTCAAACTCTTGCATTCACTGAAATAAAACAGTTTATGATGCATCTTAAAGAATTCTTTCAAAAAATTTTAATACAGGTATTTTCATTGCATTTATAAATTATATTTTAAGAGGCCTATGATGAGTAGGGAAGGGTGCAACAAGATGAAGCAATTTTTCACAATAGTTTAGAGGTTCAATGCAAAGTCTATGATATAAGATTCCTTAGTTACATATTGATTTTCTTTACTACTACTTGTTTACTTGTGGGTAAATCACTTAATCTTTTGCTTCAATTTCTTAATCCGTATAAGGGAGACATTACTATTACTTGCAGTTTAGAATTGCTGGTTAAAGGAGACATGTCATACCCCATACCCATTCTTGATTTAATAGAGCTAATAAATATGGGTTTCTGTTCTGCATCCTTGCTAGCAATTGGTATTCTAATATGTATGTGGTTGTTTATTTCAGAGAGTGAGGTCTGGAATCTGTGTAGCTGGGATAAGTCTCTTGGGTGCTGTATACCTGCTCGATTGACTTCCAATAAAAACCTGAAAAGACAACAGGGCTCAAGTGAGATTCCTTGATGGGTCATACTTGTGTGTTCTCATATATCTTTGCTAGGATCATTAAAAACATCCCTATGTGACTCTGCTGGGGGAGATCACCTGGAAGCATGTGTCTGTTTTCCTCTGGACTTTACCCCATGTGCCTTTTCATTTGCTAATTTCAATCTGTATTCAGTCACTGTAATAAACCTTACCGTTGAGTATTAACAGCTTTTGCTGAGTCCTATGAGTCCTTGTAGGGAATCACTGAGCCTGAGGGTAATCTTGGGAACTCTATCACAAGTCCTTAATATATTAATCATAATTATTTCATATTCTTGTCCTGATAATTCCAACATGTTTGTCATATCTGAGCCTAATTCAGATAATTGTGTTATCTTTTTAGTTTTTTCTTGCCTTTTTGCACAACTTGTAAATTTTTATTGAGAGCTGCACATGTTGTATTGAGTAGTAGGAAATAAAGTAATAGCAAATAAAGTAAATACACTTTAGTGTGAAGATTTATTTAAATCTGTCTTAGTTGGGCTAGATTTAATGTTTGTTGCAGCCATAGATACCAGAGACTTTAAATTCCACCAGTGTCCTTATTTTTCTCTTTTCTCTTGTTTTGAGTGGTTTCTCTATGTATTACTCCTCAGAGATATTCTGTGCTTTGCATCTCTGTAAGTTGTAATCACTGTTATTACATTGAAGATCTTTTGCTCTGATGGTAAGATATAGGGGAGAGAGACCTTCTGTAATCTTTTGATTAATCTCAGTTTTTTAGAAGGGCTATGACTCAGGCTGTAGCCTTTACAAATATTTCTTACCCTTTTCCAGTCTTCTAGCTATTTTTTAACCTTATTTCCTACTCCTTTTCCTGGATGCAGCATTTCCAATTTATTAAAGTTCTGTCTTCTATTAACAACATTTTTCCCCTCAGGTGAGACTGGAAGGTAGGAGATTGCAGTAGATAGGAATCCCTTTCTCCCAGTTGAGATAGGGTTTCAGAATTGTGATCTGGCATACTTTTTTTCTCGTAAAAAGTAGGATTTTGTCTAGAGGAGACTTTGGAAGTATTTCATGAGAAGGTTACTCTTTTCCCTCATTCTGCCAGAACAGCAAGGAGATCTTTTTGGCTCCTCATAATGAAAATCTGGAAGGGTTCTTGGAAGGAGAGTCCATCAAAATATAGGTTATTCTAAGACTACAGCCCCATTCCCGTTGTAGTCCATACTCAGCCTCCATCAATTATCAAAATTACTATGTTTCTTCAAGTTTTTGTTTCCACAGGTTTCTGCTCCAGGTAAGCAACTTTCAGTTGCTTTATCTCTTTGGATGCCCCTCTCTCTCCAGATTTTGGAGTGGCATTTGGCCTATGACATTAGTTCTTTAATGGGCCTTCGCAAAGTCATAGCTTTTTTATTGTAAGGATGGAAGTAAAGAATTCTAAAATCTTTACATGTTGGAGCTGAAACTAGAACAGCTCTAATGAATTTTTAGAATATGCTTCATGTATTTCTGCCTTGCTTTTTTGTACTGTCAAAGTAATGCTGCTTATTATGTATTGATTTTCAAGGAATGCATATATACATGTACACATGTGCCTTAATATTGAATAACAAAACATTGTAATATGCTAAAATGATTAAGTGAAATATGTAATACATTTCAGGTAAGATCATTAAAATCAAAACAATTTCTAAGAAAGTTTATATATAACTGTGTATGCTTGAAATGGAAATAGAAAAGCCATGGTGTATTTAAAACACTTTGTTATACCTGCCAGGCAAGGAAGGGAATAAGACAGAGTTGCTAAGTGAGAAATACACGGACAGTCTGCAGATGTGGGTACTCCAGAGGAAGCAAATGGAATTCTATTATTTGGATAACATTTTGACAAAAGACTGTGCTGTGTGGAAGAGTGTAAGGCATAATTGCATAAAGGAACAAAGAGGGTTAAGAGCAAAGCAAGACCACATAAACAAAGATTGTAAGGGTCAGGAAAAAATAATATTAAGTAGTGGTGGATGAACCCCAGCCCACTGATGAGACAATGTTTTCAAAATTGTCCATTGTCTAAGCTCGTTTATCTGTGGATCAGTGTGCTTCATATCCTTTGATGAGTGCAGCAAGCAGACATACCTATTCAACACTAAAATGATCAATTTATGATGCAAGGCATTTTACATCTTAAATTTCATGTAATATCAGGTATTTTATAAGTGAAACATATTACTACTGATTTACTAATTAATATCCTCTAGCCATTAGATTTACTATATTCATTTTTGTTCAGATAATAGTTTCAACTATTTTCTTTATTGTAAATAGTTTTTTTTGACAGTAAATTAATCGTTTCTAGTTTTTCAGGGAAAGAACAAAGGAGACAATAAGACAATATCTAAAACAATATTAAAAATAACCAATGTATTGAGACCTGTATTCCTAATGCAAGATAAGGCCATGGGGCCTGAGGCACCACTAGACCCTGAGCCTTCACTGTTTAAGGAAGGGAATCCCCACATTCCCAATGGGGCATGGTACACAGATGGCTCTACCTCAGTGCTACTGCTGCCTGGACCACTGTTGCAGTCCAGTCTACTACTGACACCATATGGTTTGAAACTGGGTGTGGACAAAGTAGCCAATGGGCTGAACTTAGAGTAGTATGGATGGTGATCACCAAGGAGGTGACACCTTTGGTAATCTGTACTGATAATTGGGCAGTCTATCAAAGCTTAACCTTGTGGTTAAGTACCTGGAAAATACAGAAGTAGCTAGTTGGCCACCGACTCATTTGGGGCCAAGCCATGTGGCAAGACCTCTGGAAAATGGGCCATCAGAAAGAGGTAATTATTTATCATGTGCCAGGCCATATGCTTTTTTGCAACCCCAACAATGATAACACAAATGCCTTGGCCAAGGTCCAATGGCTAGAGTCAGCACCAACACGAGATGTGGCCTTGTGGCTACACCAGAAATTGGGACATATGGGAATTAAACTTATGCAACAGGTCAATTAGTGTTGGGGTCTGTCCCTGACCAAGCAAGACCTTTGGGAGGCTTGTCAGAAATGCCAAGCATGTGCTCAGGCATACCCTAAATGGAGGCAGCAGCCCAGTGTTACACAATGAGTAACAATACGGTGAGTGCCCTTGACCAGGTGGCAAGTAGACTACATCGGGCCACTGCTGAAGTCACAAGGGTATATGCATGTGTTAACAGCTGTAGACGTGGCCACAGGCTTGTTCGCCTACCCCTGCAGGGCGGCCGACCAACATCATACCATTCGAGTCCTACAACACTTACGTGCCCTGTATGGTTGCCCTCTGTCCATTGAGAGTGATAGTGAAACACATTTCACTGGATAACTGGTACAACAATGGGCACAACAAGTGGACATAAAATGCCATACAACCCACAAGCTGCAGGTATGAATGAGTGATATTACAGGCTGTTGAAGAATGGGTTACACTTGCCTGCCACTCCCCGTCTTGGTGGGGCTGGAGTTCCAGGCTGGACCTACTGCTCCAAACCTTGAATGAACAGCCACAGAAAGATGGGCCAGCCCCAGTGGAGGCTTTGTTACACTAGGCCACCACCCCCATTCAGTTGCAGATACATACCAAGGATGACCACCTCCCACCAGGTATGGGGACAAATGGTAACCTGTTGTTGCCTGTCACAACACCCCTGAAGGCAGGGTTACAGAAAACCTGGCTGTGGCCATGGACACTCCAGGCACCCCACTGCCGGTGCTTGGCTATTGTAGCTCACTGGGGGGAGGGCCTACAGTATGACTCGCATGTCACTCCTTGGGTGTTCAATACATGGCCCCCACGGTTGACTGTTCATAGGGAAATGGGCCAGGGAAGAAACCCTCCTCTGAGGAACAAACGTACTGCCTGTGTGGCCTATTATGAGCTCCCCTGTGACTTTGGCACACATACAGGACTCAAAGGAACCATGGGGAGCTGAAAAGGTGTGGTACCATTGCCCAGGGCAAAAGCCTTTGGTGGCTGCATTGTTATCCACAGATAAGAGGTGATATGGCTGTGTCCCTACCCAAATCACAACTTGGATTGTATCTCCCAGAATTCCCACGTGTTGTGTGAGGGATGCAGGGGGAGGTAATTAAATCATGGGGTCCAGTCTTTCTTGTGCTATTCTTATGATAGTGAAAAAGTCTCATGAGATCTGATCGGTTTATCACGGGTTTCCACTTTTGCTTCTTCCTCATTTTCTCTTGCCACTGCCATGTAAGAAGTGCCTTTCACCTCCCGCCATGATTCTGAGACCTCCCCAGCCATGTGGAACTGTAAATCCAATTAAAACTCTTTTTCTTTCCAGTCTCAGGTATGTCTTTATCAGAAGCTTGAAAATGGACTAATATAAAAGGTTAGCCTTTATTTTGCCTGAAGGATGTGATTTACCTCTGTTAGTACCTGTGCTTCCTCTGTCATTTTGACCATAGGTTAACATGCTCCATCTGCATTTGGACTGGGCCCACAACTATGCTGAGGTGACCAATGTTTCCATCTGTTAGATCTGCCCTGCCTTTCCAGTACCAGCTGCAGAAGGCTTGCCTTGGCACATACATTCAGCATCTTCAGAGGACTGGACATGGCTGGAGACTGGGGTCCCATGGCTGATGCCTGGACAAGTTCTGGACAAAGGATGCTGCAAGACCCACAGTGTGCCTTCCCCATGGCTGGCCCATAGCATTTATGATGGGTGGGACTGGCTAGTGGGGGAACATGTAATACCCCAAGCCCATGCACTGCAGTGCATAGAGCGACACTGGGGCAACACCCCTGCGGGATAGGTACCTGTCACAGCCTGTGTAAACATAACACATGTCATCACACTGAAGGTATGGTGGAACAAGCAGCCCCACCAAGGCCAGGCCCTGATGGATTTTGTGCCCCCTGGGAGTTTATGGGTCTCTGAGGACACAGGGTGGCCTTACCTACCAGTGGACTGGACTGGATGTTGTCCCTGGGGATGGCCTTATTTATCTGCCACTGTTCTCCCTACATTGCCAGACACCTGTATAACTGGGAGGAGCTGTGCTCTTGGTTTTATTGAATGCAATGAGCCCCCTGGTGGTTCTACCCCTTGGTAATGTTTCATAACTATAGAAGCACAAGTTACTACTCTTGCAGAGCACATTGCTTGGGCTCTGAATTACACTCGAGTGGCCCTTGTCCTGTTAACAGGTGAGGTTGATCAGATCAGAAATGTTGTGTTGCAAAATCGAATGGCCTTAGACATAATAACTGCTGCCCAAGGAGGCACCTGTGCCCTTGTAGGAACACAGTGTTATACCTTTATCCCTGACAATGGGCAGAACATAACAGCAGCCCTACAAGGGGTCTCATGGGAGATTAAGGTAGTTGAGAGCCTTACTCACAACTCCCTGCAGAGATGGTGGGCATCCCTAGGCTCTGGCCTATGCTGGGCCCTAATAATAGCATAGCTGGGACCCTAGCAGTGACCTGTTGTTCTCTGTATTATTGTTGTGGGTTATGGATTCAGGGCTTCACCCTATGGGCATGTGTCCCAGCCTGGAGAATGCCCTTGGCCTAGGGAGTGGAGTGCAAGGGAAATGACTGCAGTTTAGCCAGGAGTAGGCCAAGGTGGCCTTCTGGCATAGCATGACTCAGCGGGTTTGGAGCACAGGCGCACAACTCTGCACATTATGTAACCATGTGAGGCACATTAGGTGATCATACACGTGAGCTCATGATTGGCTTGGAGCCACTATTGTCTGTAAGAGGTATAATTACCCTGCTAACACTATACATACAGCTTGCACCCAGGCTTACTCACACCCAGAGATAGAGTAATGCCATGTCAAAACTGTCTACAATTCCTCAAGTGTTTTTCCAGCTACCTGTCACCCCACAAAAATAGTTATACTTTAAAATTGTTCTTAAAATGTACTAAAATATAATTAGAATGCTCCAGATTCTTGTACAAACAGTTCTAGCAATTACAACAATTGTGTAATGAGAATTCACATCCATATTACTCATTCTAGCAATGCAAAAACCATTTTAATGTGTATTATGTATCTAGTATTTGCTGGACATTGTGGTTATTAGTGATTCAGAAAATGTTATGGCTTTGATTACTAACTAATGCTTACAGATATTGCACTGTGGCTACAGAGAATGAATTCAGTTTGTATTTTGTTTTCTTTAGGGAATCCTTTACATTATGTTTCCTTTTCATCACCCCCAGAAGTCATTTAGTTGAAACAAAGGCAATATCTTCATGACTAATTTACTACACTCATTTTTTATTTCTGGTAGAAACAAAGTTTGGTAGTAGCAAATAACTAGAAAAGAACAAACCTGGAGGAATAAAAAATTTTCTTAAACCTTTCTTATGAACACAAAACTATACTTTTATTAATCTTGATGGTATGTTGCAAGTTAAATAATACCAATTTACATGGAAGAAAGAAATACAACATAGGCAACACCTGACTCTTGTGTGCCTCATAAAAAATTCCGGAGTAAATAACTCTCAATGATTAACATTTGAGGAAATAATTCTTAATAAAATTAGGCTAGCAAAAATTAGAAAGCAACAAAAATAGCAATTTATAATCATAGAAAACTAAAGACAACACTGATATACACAAATACTATAAAATATCTTTCCATAAGGTTAAAACTATTTAAAACATTCTATGTCTATAACATTTTCTGGTAGAAACCTGAGAAAGAGATCTCAGGAAACCCTCTTAGTAGATTGATTTTATTATAAAAATACCAAAGTCTATTTCACTTAGTATATTACTGTTAAATGGTTCTTAGTTTTATGTAACAGAGTAAAGATTTTAGAATTATCTTTATGACACAAATCTGCTTTTCTGTTTTGAATCATTTTTTAGCTCATTAAGATCACAGTCCTTGTCAAACACTTGTATATTTGTTTCGTGGACTATTCTAAATTTAACACTTGAACAGATTTGTTGTCAAATTTAAGGGATGGAGAAACCCAAATTATTTTAATTCTAACAAAATCCATTAACACAGTTCTAGACTTGATAAAAAATTAAATGTTTTATTTATTGCAGTTAGTCGTTTAGTCATTTAAATATATATCCATTCAATGCCCATCTGTGTGTGGCATTTCTCTAGGGGCTAGAGATGTAAACATTATGAAGACCAGTGAGATTTCTGCTCACTTGGAGCTTACAATAGTAAGAAATTACACACTGTAATATGTGTAACATAGGAAACAGACAATAGATCTATGTGGCAGAATAATGGAGGTGCTGGGAATGGTGGTGGTAAGGCAGAGCTGACCTTTTACCAGATAGGGTCATCAGAGAATGGTTCTTTGAAAGACTGGCATTTGCATTAGTGCCCTGTTTCTTCTGTAACAACCACAAATTTAGTGGCTTAAAACAATACATATTTTCTCACACATGTGAAGTTCAGAAATCCAAAAATGTCTCAGTGAACATCAAAGTGTCACCAGGGCTGTTTTTCTCTTTGCTATAGGCAAGAATCCATTTCCTCATATTTTCCAGCTCCTAGACACTGCCCACATTCCTTGGTTTATGGCTGCCTTCTTCCACTTTCAGCACCATTGAATATAGGTTGAGTTTTCACATTGAATCATTCTGACCTCTTATAATCAAATTCATCTCTATCTCCCTTTTCATCTATAAACATCCTTGTGGTTACATCAGGCTCATATAATAATCCAGGATAATCCCCTTTCTCAAAATCTTTAACTTAATTAGATCTCCTAAGTCCTTTTGCCATATAAGATAACATATTTACAGCTTCTTAAGGTTATGATGTGAACATTTGGTAGACCATTACTTTGTCTATCACAACATTTAAGTTAAATCTCATGAAAATCAAGCTTGTAAAAAATGGGAGAAAATTCATTGTGTATACTGGCTCTGAGTCTAGAAAGCACTTGAAATATTGCAGGAATTGAAATTATATTACTGTGAATGTCTCATAGTGAACAACAGGGTGTCATGTGATGAAATTTTGTACCACAAAAATTTAGTTTACAAGCTGTGTTAGGCCATTCTTACATTGGTATAAAGAAATACCTGAGATGATAATTTACAAGAAAAGAGATTTAATTGGCTCACAGTTCTTCAGGCTATACAGGAAGCATAGTACCGGCATCAGCCTCTGGTGGGGCCTTAGAAAGCTTCCAATCATGTCAGAAGGCAAAGTGGGAGGAGGAGCGAGAGAGAGAGTTGGGGGTTAGCAAACACACACTTAAACAACCAGATCTTGTGAGAATGCACTATCTCTAGGACAGCACCAAGCCATGAGGGATCTGTCCCCACGACTGAAACACCACCCACCAGGTCCTGTCTCCAACATTGGGATTACAATTCAACATGAGATTTGGCAGGAACCTATATTCAAACTACATCACAAACCATCAAATATAGAATGTGGTGAAACCTGATATGGAAATGATGTTAGATCTGTGTACTAACCATCTCTGTTCTACTTTCTATTTCACTTTTTCTTATGTTCTGAAGATTTTTCTTGTGTCCTCACCTAGAAAGTAAAGCCTGTCTTAGTTTGGATTGTCATAAAAACAGACCCTGAGATAAGGTTTTGAGTGTAAGTAGTTTATTGGAAAGTATGAGGATCCCTGATGGGAGCTGAGAAGGTAATATAAGGAGAGGAAGGCCATATGCTATCCAGTAGATGATAGAAGCTTACTGTTATGGGGGAAATCTGGGAAAATGTCCAAATGTCCAAAGGGCCAAGAAAATTGCTCTATAATGCACCAATTCTCAAGAGCCGTGTTTAAGGGATGCCCTTGGAGAATGTTTTCTCAGTATTTCATGCTTTTTGTATAGGAAGAACAGCAAAAGAATACCAGTTTCTAAAATCCCAGGAGAAACAGTCATCAGGCAGAGGCATTCAAAGGTCTGGAAAGTGTACTAGGAGTCATTCAGATATGGTGATGTCCACTATAAGGCCCTTAAAAACATGATTGTCCTATTCTTCTAAATCACAATTGTCTAAGGTAATGTAGAAAAGATGCAAAAAGCTGCCAGCTGTGGTTATTGACATTCTCAGTACTGCCAATTTGGTTCCAAAGAGTGCAGAGCACACTGTATATGGCAGAATTTGCTTTAGCATACCAGCACTTGTGATTCATTGTCCTTGGCTTGGGATAGACTAGATAATAAAGAATGCTGTCACCCTGAAAAAGATGAAATTCCTTCCTTATAATATTCTCAGGACCAACCCTATTAACTTGTCAACATGACAAGGCATTATATAATAAAATGCAGACAGTCTGTATTTACTTTGAATTCTGAATGGAATGTACAAATCCCTGATATACAAGAGATGTGGGGAAAAATAAATGGGATGTGCAACACTTTCCAATGATTTAATGTTGATTTTTTCTGTTTCAGAAAAAAATCCTTTCACTGTCTTGTTTTCCCTCTGATGTGGGTATTTTATCTTAATAGAATTTTGTAAAATACTGACACCTTTTAAAAAGGCAGACATTTACTGCTCTACTATGGTTTTTCATGGAGAACTGTCAAAATATGTTTTAAGGTTCTTTATTTTTCTTTTCACACTTCTTTCTCAGTAATGTTCTCTTAGAAACCTGGCCCAAATTGAATTTTACCTTCCTCTGTACTTAGTGAAGCACAGCCCAAAACAGTTCTGATATGTCTCTTTCTATTTCTGGCAACCATAACTTTATGGCACAGTTATGTAATAAAGCTTTTCTCAAGGGAAAATGTGTGAAGTATTTTTATTAGGAACTAATATAGACTATCACATGGGAGCATCAAGGGAATATGAGGTTTAAACCTCCCATCTCTGCTACTGTTAAATGTAGTAATGAATGATCAATTTAACAGACTAAAATGTTTCTAGTCAATGCTATTTCCCATAATTAGTATGTTATCTGTACATCGTTCAACAAAGTAATCATTCTTAGTCAAAAAGTCCTATTTGAATATCAGGTTCTATACTGTACAGTAGCCCTTTTGCTCTAAGACAGCATTTTTGTATAAGAAAAAAATAGTAGTTTCTATTTTTAAGGATGTTATTCTTGACTTAGTTTCATTAACTCTGAAATAATCTATCAAGTCATTTGGATCACGTCATGAAACTTAAAGAAATGAACAGATAATAAAATATATCCCACACTGTAATGTACAGAACAATGGTCCCAAATGTATGTTTATGTCTCAATCTATAGAATCTGTAAATATGACTTTACATGGTATAAAAATGAATATTACTCTATATGGCAAAATATGATTGTGTTTAAGATCATTGTGTATCCTTAAACAGACAAAGTGACAGACACACAAGATGATGTGAAGACTAAGACAGACATTGGAATAATGTGGCCACAAACTTCCAAGGAATGGTAACAGTCACCAGAAGCTAGACAAAGCAAGACACAGTGTCCCCCAGAGGCTGCAGAGGAAATGGGATCTTGCCGGCACCTTAACTTTGGACTTCTGGTCTCCAGAGCTGTGAGAATAAATTTTTGTTGTTTTAAGTGACCAACTTTGTGGTAATTTGTTACAGTAGCCACAGGAAACCAACACACCCTCTTTCCATTGGTAGAAGATAATAATGGAAATCATGTTGTAGACTTCACAAGTTTGAGGCCAGTTAAAAGAAAATATGTATATGCTATACCTTTTGTTTGTTTTGGAACTTTCTATTTAATGTTGAGTAGATACAAAATAATTCTTATAAAATACATATGAGGAAAAAGAATCACAATACAACAAACAACTATGTACTCATCAGTCAGTTAGGAAATGAACATCATCATTTACTTGGTACCCCTCACCAATCCCATCCATAGCTCTTCCTTTTCGGATTAATCATTTATCTAATTTTTCTGTTTATCACTATTTTTAAAATAATTTTATTTGTATTTTTAAACAAGATATTGATTATTGTTGGATATTTTTGAATTTTATATTGATGAAATCATTGTATACTTCTGAAAGTTGTATATTTCTACTCAACATAAAATTCTGGAAATTCACTTATGTTGCTCCACATAATTTATTCATTTTTTTCTACTGTATGATATTGCAGTATCTAATTATTAGACTAATGATATGGTTTGGCTGTGTGCCCACCCAAATCTCATCTTGAATTGTAGTTCCCATAATCTCTACATGTCATGGGAGGGATGTGGTGGGAGGTAATAGAATCATGAAAATGCTTCATGATTCTCTCTTGCCACCATGTGAAGAAGGACATGAGCTTCCCCTTCCACCATGATTGTAAGTTTCCTGAGGCTTCCCTAGCCATGCTGAGCTGTGATCAATTAAACCTCTTTCCTTTATAAATTACCCAGTCTGGAGTATGTCTTTGTTAGCAGCATTAGAATGGACTAATACAACCCTAATTTATTTCTGCATTATATTGTTGATGGATTTGTGGTTTCTTTTATTTTGATATTAAAAAATCTTTGCTTCCCTATCTTGGTGAATTTGTACAAGATTTTGCTGCCATATATATCTATGAGTAGAATTACTTGTGTCATTGAGTTTAAATATTTCCAGGTAATTAGAATTTTTTTAAAAGCTTGAATCAAACTTCCGTAGAAGTAAACGATAGTTACAATTTCCCCAAATCTTTCTCAATAGTTTATATTATCAGACTTTTTAATGTGTGCCAAATGCTTGGTTGTGAAATGATATCACAATTTAGCTTGTTAATGCTTACATGCTATTATACATTTATTGGTCATTTGGGCATTATCCATCTTTGATAATTTTATTAAAATCTCTTTATTAGTTTTTGTATTTGTGTTTGTTTATATTGATTTACAAGTATGCTTTATATTTTCTTAATTCTAATCCTTATTAGTTGCCTGTATTACAGATAACATCTCTCACCTGCTGTGTTCAGTTTTTACTTAGTTTTATAGTGTCTTTGTTTTTAAAAGTCTTATTTTAATGTGTAGAACAGTCTAACTTTTCATTTGTAATTGTTCTTGGGTCTTCTTTATGAAATTCTTTTAAAAAATGAGGTCTTGATTTCATCTTACAAATTTAGGTCTTTATTATATCAGGAATTTATTTTTTACATGTTGTATATGGTAAGAAACCTAGTTTCATTTTTATTCCATATACGTTGACAATGATCCTGGGGGCATTTATTAATAGCTAAATAAGTAATTACTTTTATTTGTGATCTAATATAACAGCTCTACAATAAATAAAAATGCAACAAATATTGCATGGCTTAGTTATTAAACATCAAGAAACTATACAGGCCATTAATTCAGCCCATATATAGTTAGTGCTTAGGTTTCTTTGGTTCAAGCTAATATTTGAAGGCAGTATTTTAAATTCATCTTTTTCCCCCTGGGATTTCAGAAAAATAACAAATTAGTCTATTCTGTATGTGTGCTTCAAGAAAATAGTCATTTGTTTCTAGTAACTTGTGGTTTACTCTTTCATTCAAATTCAAGCATTTATTTACCACCATCTATATCAAACACTATATTATAGAGTTCAAATATTACAGTAAATAATATTTCTGATCCTGGATATCATTAACCTGTGATTTAACAGGAAAAATGGCCACTAAATGAGTTAATATAATGGCAACAAAAATAGTGAAAAAGAGATGTACACAGTGCTACCAAAGTGTATGTCAAAGTGGCATCAGTATTTTATATAGTCATAAGTGTGGGAAATTTGGGAAAACCTATCTTGGCCCTTTTAGAAAACCTTCCTAGTTGCCTGAGTAACATGGCAATGTTGTACTAGACTGTGATTTCTCCTACAAGAAAAATATTACTGCTATAAATATACATGCTTATTTTCCCCCTTACCATTAAAGCCATATTGTGAGGGAGTTGAGGCCTCATGCAGACATCACATGTGAAAAATCTCAGCCAGCCATGTGAAACCCCACAACAGCCAGCATAAATTGCCAGACATGTGAGTGAGTAAACCTCCGGCTGATTCCAGTCCCAGGTTGTCAAGTCAGTGTAGGCTTTTTAATCTTTCCAGCCATATCTGCTAGGTCTTGTCCAGATTCTTGATTCTCAAAATCCATGACAATAAAATAATTGTTTTAAACTAAATTTTGAAGTTTTTTGTTATACAGCAATTGTAATTTGAGTGATTCTAAATTATATGATGAGCTTTGGAGAGAAGGAGATATGTATTGTAATTCTTTTATTCTTACATAGTCCACTATAGCAAGTAAGGGAGAAAAATTGCACTAAAATCTCATTAGTCCCTCTCTCAACCAAAGAGGAGCTCCATATCTTTGTTCATGGCTTTCTAATTCAGGGGCTCCAATGATTTACAACCATTGCCCAAGTGGAGTCTTTAAATATGACCAATCTGTAGTAACTCCTGCTTGATGGGAATAAAAGAATTATAAACATGCCATCTCACTTTATCATCTACCCTCTTCAAAGTTATTAGCCAAATTAATTTTCAAGATTCAAGTCGAGACCTAGAAGGTGGAGAAGTTCCTTAAATCCTCTAACGTAAGCCATATTCTAACCCATTTCCACATTATTCCTAAAATTAGAGTTTGATGCTCAAATCCAATTATATTGGAGTGTGCTTCGGTTTTATTTGGCACTCATTACCTGTGATTTCAACTCTCTTGAGGCCTCCTTTGAGGGAAGGAGGGTGAGTATTAGTTAAATGGGCCTTCATGGGTCCATTAGTCAAATACGACTTAACCATTTCTAACTTCACCACTATTTCAGAGTAAGCAGAGAGGATCTATTAACTTCTAATTGTAGACTTAACATAATACAAGTTAGTTGCTCATCAACTACCAACGTTTATTATTTGGAAAAAACTGGTAACTGTAATTATGGTGAAGACAATAGCATCTAGAATTTGAGAACTTCCCATGTACCAGCCTTTTTCAAAACCACCTTGCATATGTTCTGTCTTCTGATAGCTCCATCACAACTATGAGGTAAGCATTAGATAATACTTTAAAGAGCATATTTTTATTTTGGGGCATGAGAAAACTAAGAAACAATAATTTGTTTTAGGATGCACAGCTTGTGAGCAGCAGCACCAGAATAAATCTAAGCTATCTGATTAGAAGTAATTACTTCCTCACCTACATTTTCCTGAGACTGGAAGTAGATTGTTTGGGAATTATTGATTTTGTTGTTTGGGAATTATTGATTTTGTTGTTGTTCAAAGATTATTTCCACCATCAAGCACATTCATGGTGACCAGTTTCTTACCCTGTTGGAGGACTAAATCTGGGTGTAAAAACTATTTTCATTTAGCAAGCACTTTCATTGTTGAAAGCTCAGCTTTAAGGTTTTCAGTACAAAGCATACATAGGGTTTGCTGAGGTCACATAAAGGATTTTGCCTGGCCAAACATAAAACCAATTTGTTTATCGTAAATTCAATTTTTAAATTATTTGGTTGATTATCTCTTGTAATGGATCAGCTGATGTGTCACTTCACAGGTGTTTGGACTTCAGATTGATCCAGAAAAAAGATTTAACCTCAGAATGAACATAATATTTATTCATAGAATAGAGTTGATGGAATTTAGTCACAGAACACAAAATGAAGTGAATTCCATGAGGCAGGAGATAACTGTATCAAATACATTGCCATTTCCAACAATAATACTGTTAGTTCTGATAAAATTTCTGATAAACTATACTGACAAAAAATACACTGGGTGATCATATATGGTTGTTTTTTTTCAACTGTAAATATTGCTGCATGCTGTTGACCACTGGTTAGACAGACTGCTTTATGACATGTTATTTTTTCTGTCTCACAGTTAAAGTTGTCTTTGGGAATTAAATAATGTTGCATCAGAGACCTTGAGTAAGTTTAGTATTTTTCCCTGCTACATAGAAATGTTTATGTTTTTCTGTCTTTTTTGATTATTTGTATTCATAGTAAACTTACTTGTTAATGCATAATATGGTTTCCAGAAAAATTTGAGAAATGATTATTCCATACACCATTAAATGAAAAGCAACTATTAGTGGAATGTTTTGATTCCAAATCACATCAATTCAAGGGCTTTATGGACACTTCAGGAAACAAAATTTTAAAATTATATAAAAATGTTCAAATACAAAGTTTCAGAATAATATTGATATCTATTCTGGTAACAAAAAGACATTGCACAATTATATATCTCTTAGAGAGTGAGGAATTGGCTTGTATTATCTGCATTTTGAAGGCTACAACTAAGTAAAAAGTTAAAATTCATAAACAGAATGATTTATTAATTTAAATACTACCAGAGATGCAATAAATGAAGATACTGAATGTTAATAATTGTGAAGTTTCAGCAAAAACATTTGATTAAATAACTAATTTTGAATTGGCTCCTCTGCTCCTATCTTCTCTTGAACTGACAATAAGGCTAGTATATGATGTTGAGTTCAAGATAGGAAATAAGAGACAGAAATGACTGTATTCTTTGGCATATATGTAAAATTTGTCGTAGTTTTTAAGTGGAAAGTTTTATTTGACTTCTATTTGGAAAATTAAAACAGACAAGTGTCTTCCACCAGTCTTTTCCATTTTCATCCGACTCCAATGCAACTATTTAAAAAATTTTCTCTGGCCTATCTTTTCTTTTCCACTTGCATTATTTCATGTCTTTCTTCTCTGCCTACTCTTTCCACTTGTCTTCAGAATGCACAACTTTACTTACTTACTTTTGAAAGTAGTGCATTGTAATAATGTATTTCAAGTATTTTTTATATATGCTACTATAAAAAGGGGAGAAAATAATTATTTTTAGTATTGAATGTGGACCAATAGACTGAACACAAAAAATAAATTTCAATCATTATAGATAACTGGTGGGGAAAAAAAGATTTCAGGGCAGTGAAATGATTCTGAATTGTAGACTGAGTAATATGTTTCTGGCCCTCTGGTATAAAAATATTGCTTTATAGTGAATAAGAAAAATAATATATTGTTATAATGACTCATAAGTTAAAGACCTTAAAATTTTAATGATGGTCTGGTTAATTCTTCATTATAAACCACTAAATTAGAAACTTTTATCATTATTTCCAACTAATATGAAGTTATTGGCAAAATTACTCCCCTTTTACAGATAGTGAAAACAATTTAAATAACTACAATGCTCTGACAGTGGTAGTTCTTCAAATTATAGATTTTTTTGATTGTCAAAACAAATAGTAAGATTTTATTTTTTTCGGAAGAGTCAAAATTGCAAATGACAATAATGGAGAAATTAGCTTTGTGCAATTGTATTGGTCCAATTTGAGTCTCACATGCATTCATTCATTGAAGAATTGCATTCATTCAGCTGATATTCATTAAATATCTCCTGTGTCATATAGTGAAAATACAATGATGGACAAAACATAGCAATGTCTACACTTCTGAAATAATGAAGACCAGCATCAAGCAGGTTATTACAACTGGGAGGATTATCACAATTGTGCATGCAAAATTGAATGAGAGGGTAGTCTGACATCCACAGCACTTTAAAAAGAAGTTACATAGTATCACAACTCTTGGCAAAGATTCTAGGGAATTATTCTAAAGCTTTTTTTAAAAAAGTACGGAACATTTTAAATTTTATGTTATTAAAGTGTTACAAGGAGTGTCAGAAATATACTTAAAACATGAATTGACATTATCATAAACCTGTAATAAATACAGGCAAAAATTATTTCTAAAAGATACTTCATAACATTTATTAGCAATTTTCAGTTGATTTCCAAATCATTCTGTTCATCCTAAAGAGGCTCTTGGATGCTAGAAAAGTTTCCATTTGTATTTTATTGCAAGGGTTTTACTTTGCTTCTATGCAATAGAGTTTATAAATTATGCCTTATAATATTTCACACTTGATAATTTGAGAAAGAGTTTATGTGGGAGATGGTAGTACACAGAGTTAGTCACTGATTTGTTTTTAAAAGCACCATTATCCTAAGAGTTGAAAACTCTAATAGATTAGGACTGTTCAAATTATGATGCATGATGTATTAATATCCTTGACATTTGTTAGAAAATTTTTTTTTGATAAAGGAAGTCACTAATAGCTGCCCACCCAACGTCAAATAAACCAACCTTTTTTACTAACAGAAGAACATATCTCATTGCAGCAATAATATGATTAGCCAAAACTCATTTTCCGGCCTCCCATAAGCTAGAATAAGTTGTCAGTTCTGTTCCGGTCAATAAAACCTTAGAGGAAGACTTACGACTTCAGAAAAAGGCATTTCCTTATTCTTTCTGCTTGGAATTCAGATAGGACGGGCTGACTAGCCAGTTTTTAAAATTATTTGTATACATTTAAGAAGTACAAATGCACCTTTTGTTACATGGACTGTAGTGGTGAAGTCTGGGCTTTTAATGTAACCATCATCCAAATAATGTACATTGTACCCATTATAAGTAATGGTGATCATTAGAGCAGTGGAGCAGAATTTAGAATGAATCTAGGAAATTTATAATTTGTGAACCTATGTAATTCACTACAGATGGGACCTATTTTTTCCAAACAATATTTATTAAGCCACTGTAGTTGGGTATCTCTTGAATACAGCGGAACTCAAGCAATGACCAAATGAAGAGTTTTGTTACTATAGTAACCTATAATATGTTAAATTTTAGTGGTTCTCAAAGAGACTTTTGGCCAAATAATCATTTTTTTCAAAGAATAATTGTTAACATATTAATAGATGACAGTAAAACCAATTTGTAAAAAAGTATGACATTATCATGATTTTGTTTGATTCCAATGTTTATGTTCTTCCTTTTTCAAAGGCTTTGTTAAAGTCTAATTCATATTTTAAAAATATAATTCATATTTTTAAAAGTATAATTCATATTTTAAAAATTACACATATTTAATGTGTACACTTTGATGACCATCACCACAACCAAGGTAATAGACATGTGCAACATCTCTCAAAGTTTCCTTGTGTCCATTTATTTATTTAGTTAGTTTGTCTTGAGTGTATATGTGTGGGTGTATGTATGTAGTAAGAATACCTAAGATCTACCCTCTTAAATTTTGAAGTGCCCGATACCATATTGTTAACTATAGGCGGAATGTTATACAGGTCTTCAGAAATTACTCGTCTAGCACAACTGAACTGTATGCCTATTGAACAACCCCCTATTTCCTCCACTCTTCAGCTCTAGTTGACCACTGTTGTATTTTTTGCTTCTGTAAGTTTGACTACTATAGATATCACATATAAGTGGAATCATGCAGTATCTGTCCTTTTGTGACTGGTTTGTTTCACTTATTATAATGTCCCTCAGGTCTATTCATGTTGTCACAGACGGTAGAATTTTCTACTTTTTTGAAGCTGAATATTATTTCATTGTGTGTGTATACCACATTATCCATTCACCTGTTGATTGACACTTGGATTGCTTTTATGTCTTGACCATTGTGAATAATGTTGCAATGAACAAGGGAGAGCGAACTCTCTTGGAGATTTTTATTTCAATTATTTTGGATATATACCAAGAAACAGGACTGCTGGATATTGTGGTAGTTCTATTTTTACTTTTATGAGGAGCCTCCATACTCTTTTCTAAAGCTGCTGGAAGAGTGTTTATTCCCATCAATAGGGTACAAGAGTTCCAATTTCTCCACATCCTCACTGACACCGATTTTTTTTGGTTTGTTAGTAGCCATCTTGACAGGTGTGAGGTGATACCTCATTGTGGTTTTGATTTGTATTTCCTTGATAATTAATGATGTTGGGCATCTTTTCATATATATCTGTTGGCCATTTGTATGTCTTCTTTGAAGGAAAGTCTGCTCAAGTCCTTTGTCCATTGTTTAATGTTGCTTTTCTGTTATGTTATAGGTGTTCCTTATATATTTTGGGAGTTAACTCCTTATAAGTGGTTTGCTATAAGTTGATTTTCCATATGCTAAGAGATAAAGGACAAGTTTCATTCTTTACATGGCAGTTCAATTCTCCCAGCATCATTTATTGAATAGTGGTTCCTTACTCCAGTGTATATTTTCGACAACTTTATCAAAGATTATTTGGCTGTAGATATGTTGCTTTATTTCTGGGTTCTCTATTCTGTTCTGTTAATCTCTATGTCTACTTTAATACCAATACTATGCTGTTTTGATTACTATACCATTGTAGTATAGTTTGGATTCAGGTAATGTTATGCTTCCAGCTTTGTTATTTTTGCTTGAGATTGATTTGTTTATGTCTGGCCTTTTTTGTTTCCATATGAATTTTAGGGTTGTTTCTTCTAGTCTTTGAAAAATTATGTATTTTTTATGAATTGCATTAAATCTTTAGATATGATGATCAGTTTGGTGACTTTAACAATATTGATTCTTCCAATCCATGAGCATGGGATATTTTTCCATTGGCTTGTGTCATCTGCAATTTCTTCAGTGTTTTGTAGTTTTCCTTGTGGAGATCTTTCACCTCCTTGATTCAATGTATTCCTAGTATTTTATTTTTTGTAGCAATTTTAAATGGAATTGAATTCTTGATTTGGTTCTCAGCTTGATTGTTATTGGTGTATAGAAATGTTAAATTTTGTAAATCAAGTAAACCTGAAAGTTTATTGAATTCATTTATCAAATATAGGAGTCTTTTGGAGGATTTGTTATGGTTTTCTAGGTATAAGATTATATCATCCTTGAACAGAGATAATTTTACTCTTTCTTTTCCAATATAGATATCTTTTATTTATTTCTCTTGCCTGATTGCTCTGGCTGGGGCTTTCAGTACTATGTTGAATAGGAATGGTGAAGCTGAGCATTCTTGTCTTGTTCCAATTCTTAGAGGCAATTCTTTTAATTATTCCCTATTCCCTACTGGCTGTGAGTTTGCTGTATATGACTTTTGTTATTTTGAGGTGATTTCCTTCAATGCCTAGTTTGTTGAGGAATTTTATCATGAGAAGATACTAAATTTTATCAATGACTTCTTCCATATCAATACAATCAATATGGTTTTTGTTTTTAATTCTGTTTATGTTATGAATCACATTTATTAATTTCCATATGTTAAGCTATCTTTACATGCCTGGAATAAAACCCACTGGTTTGTGGTGTATTATCTTTTTGATGTGATATTGGGTTTGGTTTGCTAGTATTTCTTTGAGTATTTTTGCCTCTGTGTTAATGGGGAATATTGGTCTACAGTTCATAAATTTGTTTTGTCCTTGTCTAGCTTTAGTATCAGGGTGATACTGACTTGTAGATTAAGTTAGAGAGGGTTCTTTCCTCCTCAATTTTTTGGAAGAGTTTTAGAAAGATTGGTACCGGTTCTTCCTTGTACACTGGTAGAATTTAACTGTGACTCTATCTAACCCTGTTTCATCGTTGTTGTTGTTGGGAGGTTTTGTAAAATTATTGAGTCAATCACGCTACTCATTACTGGTCTGTTCAGGATTTCTATTTCTTCCTGGTTCAACCCTGGGCAGTTCTATGTTTCCATGAATTTATTCATATCCTCTAGGTTTTCTGGTTTGTGAGTCTGTAGTTGTTTTAGTAGTCTTTGATCTTTTTGTATTTTTGTGGTATCATTTGTAATGTCTCTTTTGTCATTTCTAATTACATTTTTTTGTGTGTCTTCCCTCTTTTCTTGGTTAGTCTAATTAGCAGTTCATCAATTTTGCTTTTATTTTTAAAGAACTAACTTTTTATTTCATTGATACTTTGTATTATTCACTTTGTATTATTCTTTTGTTCTCAATTTCATTTAGTTCTGCTCTGATCATTGTTATTATCATTATTTTTTTACAGATTTGAGTTTGGCCTATTCATGTTTTTCTAGTTGAGGTGTCACGTTAGGTTGCTAATTTGTGATCTTTCTATTCTTTTGATGTAGGCATTTAACATTATAAACTTACTTCTTAGTACTGCTTTTGCTGTATCCCAGAAATTTGGGTATGCTGTGTTTCCATTCTCATTCATTTCAAAAAATATTTTAATTTCTATCTTTATTTCTTAATTGATCATTCAATGATCACTCAGGAGCATGTTGTTAATTTCCATGTATTTGTATAGTTTTTGAAGTCCCCTTGGAATTGATTTCTAGTTTTATTCTACTGGATTTGATTTTTTAAAATTTGTTGAGACTTGGTTTGTGGCCTAACATATGGTCTATCTTGGAGAATATTTCGTGTGCTGATGGGAAAAAACGTAAAATCTGTGGTTCCTGGGTGTAGTAGGTGCTTATATTAGGAATATGCATAGAGAAACATTAAATAAGACAATTTAAATTAGGCTTGGAAGAGGAAATTCTTCCTAAAGAAGGTGACATTGGAAGGATGAATAGTATTAATTAAGGGATGAGTTAGTGGAAAAGCTATTCCAGGGAAAGGAAACACTACATATGAAGTCATGAACTTCTTAGAAGGCTGCATGTGAAAGGTAAAAGCCAGAAAATGTAGGAATGAATCAGATCATCATATGTATTGTGTGCTGAACTAAGGAGTTCAGAGCAGTAGAGAATCACTGAAGACTCTAAAGAAAAAGAAGGTAAATACAAATGTTTAGTGGCTGAGTGGAGGATAACTGGAAAAGAATGAGCTTGAAGGAAGTTCCTGCTTAGCAGGCTAGTGCAATGACTCACGTGAGAAGCTTTAAAGAACTGGTCCCAAGTCCGTAGTGCTTAATATTCCTGGGCCATGAACTCCTTTAAGAATCTAATAAATGATGTGTACTCAGGCATTGCATATCAGCATATAGTTGTAATAAGATGAAAAATAATATTCCCCAGATTTCAGGGGTTACTCTTATGAGAAAAAATAAAATGCCAGTAAAGAAAAGCACATGCATATCTTTGGAGATTGCAGGCTAGTGAGGTATGTGTATAATGCAGTGTTTAGGAAGCTTACGGGTGCTAAGCAGTATGAAAATGGCACGACAAAAGGGACTATGTAGAGAATAAAATTCCTCCTACTGAAATAAACCTAAGGATTGAATTTAATACAGAAAATGTCACAGGATTTAAAATGACTTACCTTAACCCAGAAAATGAAAGAATAAACATATCAATTACCAATTACTTAAAACATTTTAAAATGTAAAAAAAATAGTATTGAATATATATCCACCCTTCCCTACTTCTCTTAAAATAAGAATTCCCAGAAAGCTTCACAGGGAAGTTTTATAAAACTATTAAAAACTGATAAGTAAAATGTAAATAAAATCCTTATAAAGCATAGCAAAAGAAAAAGAAAACTTTCATGTTATTTTCAATAGGAAGCATTATATCAATATCAGAAGACTGACAAAGTTAAAAAGTGAATACAGATTAGTCTTAATATGAACGTTAATACAAAAATCCTAATGATGTTTTAGCAACATAAGTCAATGTAATATAACTTGAACAAGAGTTTTATTCTAGAAATGGTGATTTCATAAGTCATAATAAAATATATCTAAAGAGAAAAATTATACAATCATGTTCACATATGCCAAAAATTCATTTGATTGAATATTCATTTTAAAATAAACTTTTCTATTAAAATACTTGCTTTAATATATAAAGGGTATATATTTCAACCTAAATTCCAAAATTATGCTTAATCTGAAAAAATACGTCATATTATAGTCAGAAAAGGCAAAGATATTCGTGCCTGCCACCATTTTTTCTTAATTTTAATAATCATTTTAATTTTCAACATGTCTCATATTTTTAACAGCACTGAACATTATTGGTTTATAAAGAAAATTAAACATAGAGGAATTAATATGCCCTGATGTAGAATATTCATTCATTTATTTTATTTATTTTGGAGATATAACTTCCCTAGCAGTGCAGCTTGCAATAATTAAAACAGCAAGCATTCCTATAGTGCTTACTATGTGTCAAAAACTTCAAGTACTTTACATATGTTAACTCAGTTAATATTCACAACAATCTTGAGTTAGGTAAAATTTAGATACAGGGGAGTGCAGTAATTTGTCCAAGATCAGATAAGTAGCAAGTTGGAAGCCAGGATTCTGCATGGTCTCTTCAACTATACATTTGGTTTCCTTGTAGTAGCAGATTCATGTTTACTTCTGGGAAGATTACTCACTTGGTCTTATATTAAACTATTGCTAGTATTACTTTTTTCTCAGTGAATGCAATTATTTCTCGAAATCCTTTTGAAACTGTATGTTCATTTTGTACTAATATGCAACTATTTTCTTTTAAAAACACTTTCAAAATGAGGTCATTTTTGATGATGCAAAAATGTGAATTTATTTTTCTTCTGAGTTAGAAATAAACTACTTTCTTAACTGGTTGAATTCTTAGATCCCCCTACTTATTTTCCCAGTTAAAAACAAACTTTTGAATAGAAATTCAACAAAGATATAAACATATTATGACTCAATATATATACCATGAGATTTTTGAACTGAAATATTGCCAATATATTGAACCCCATTTTATGGGCCTTCTATATGGTTGGAATTTGTGTCCCTGCCCAAATCTCATGTTGAATTTTAATCCCCAGTGTTGGAGGAGGGGCCTAGTGGGAGATGATTGGATCATAGGGACAGATTACCCCTTTGCGGTTCTCATGATAGTGAGTTCTCATGAGATCTGGTTATTTAAAAGTGTGTAGCATCTCCCCCTTCTCTCTTTTCTCCTTCTCTGGACATGTAACACATGCCTGCTACCCCTTTGCCTTCTGCCCTGATTGTAAGTTTCCTGAGTCCTCCAAGCCATTCTTCCTGTACAGACTGTGGAACCGTGAGTCAATTAAATCTATTTTCTTTATAAATTACCCAGTCTTAGATATGTCATTATAGCAATAAGAGTTTATTACAGCAACGAGAGTTCACATTGCTCTAATGAACTACCTAAGATTGGGTAATTTAATGTGCTCATTCTCTCCAAATGAGTACATTTTTTTTATTTACTCCACCTCCTCACCAAATACTTGATAATGAGACTTAAAATATGGTTCAAAGTGTATTTTAACTGGTATTAAATTTCTAGATTGACAGATACTTTTTCTTTAAAGACGATTTTTCCCTTATTTAACCTTCATTGTTTCTGAGAAGATAGCCATCATGTTTACTGCTACTGTTGTTTCATAAAATGATATCTATCTATCTTATTTTTTCTGACCATTTTGGGATATTCTCTTTATTTTTGACTTTTAGTACTGCAATCATGATGTGAAAGTGTATTTCCTGTTTTGGGTTTGCGGATCTTGAATCTGTGGTTTGCAGTGTCTCATCAATTTTGGAAAATTCTAATTGATTACTTCTTTATTATTTATTCTCTCCCATTCATTTATGGGCATGTTAAGGGCTTTATCTGTTAATTTCAGTATATGGGCTAGCTATAGGTTGGCTTCTATTTCTTTTTCCTAAACTATGAATTGTATTTTTCTATTTCTTTATGTGTGTCATAATTATTGATTTGATGCTAAACATTTTATTTTAAAGAATAGTAGAAAGTGAAGTAGGTAATATTACTCTCAGTAAAGGGCACCCCCTCCTACTCCTTCATCTATCTGATGACAGCATAGTGGGCTGAGTCAACATAATCCATAGTTGAAATGAGTGAGTTTTGTTGCAGTTTAATTATAAACAGTTCATGACTCGCTTTTCAGGGTTTGAAGGCAGGGTTGGGACTTTCTGTTAACAGGATTTGGATCCTGATCACAGGCAGTCTTTGCAGATCTCTTAAGGCTTTAAATTCCAGTTTCTAGATTCGCAAATGAAAGGAGATTTCCCTCTGCTTACATACCCGCTGCTGACATTTTGGGTCACCTCTTGTTCTCCAGGTTTGCATCCAGACTTCCACATCTCAGGAGATTTTTATCCACACTAATGCCTTCTCCATAGAGTCTGGCAAGTTTATTCCTGGCCCTTTATGAAGGCCCTATGCTTCCAAGGAGAAGCTCTCTTATCCTTGCTTCTATGTCTGCAGCCTTGTGCTTCCACCTTGTAATCAGTGAAGGCTCTGTGCTGAACAATTAATGGGCATTTATAAACTCACTCAGTAACTGGAGTCCAATGAATGAAAATAGCCATGTGTCTTCATAGGAAGGGCTTATACCTTTATGGAGTTCAATAAATTTAGATTTCTTTACACTCTCAGCCCTCTGATGGTGATAAAAGGAAAACTTCAGCCAAATTAAATTTAAAAGAGATTAATTGAGCAATGAATGATTCACGAATTGGACAGCTCCTCGAGGCAGAGTAGGCTCAGATAATCCAGTGCGGTTATGTCATGGAAGAAAATTCATGGAAAAGGAAAGTGAGACACAGAAACAGCTGGATTGGTTATAGCTTGGCATTTGTCGTATTTGAACACAGTTCAAACAGATGGCTACATTTGTTTGTGGCCAAAACTCAGTGATTGACACAAGAGTAGTCCACAGTCTGTTTATACCTCCACTTGTTATAGTTCATGTCACAAAGAGTACCAAAAACTTCGAGGTACAGTCCCTAGAGTCCTTTTTTTACAGCAAAGACTGTACTTCATCTTTAGATTATAATCTACCAAGGTATGTTTGAGATATATTTGTTTCTGGGATCCACACAAATGTTTATTGTGGGGTTTTTCATATATTGTTGGCAATGTCACTAAATCCGGGATTTGTAACCATTTACACTAGGTAAAAATGATCAAATTATACATTTCCAAATAACATCAATAAGCTAGTACAATGTAGCTCTCAGAGAGTTTTGAATTTTAAACACCATATTATGAATCACTAAGCAGCATATAATATCTTTATCTTGGCTAAGGGTCAGTTCCAGATTTGCAGTTATTACTGGAGACAAGCATAAAGCTACCCCAGTCTAAATGCAAGTTAACTCTATCCTTACATAGTCCATCCTCCTGCCTCTTGATCAAGTCTTTTTAATTTCAAGTCACTGATTATCATTATATTTTATACTCCTTTCAAAATATTTCTAATACAAAAAGTGCAAAAGAAGAAACACCAAATCATTAGTTATTTTTATCATCTAATAACATCTAGGTGTTGCTTTAAATAAACATTTTAGTTTACTAAATACCCTGGCAAAACCTTGTTTATAATCATGCACAAGCTTGACATCTTCTTGACTTCTTTCTAACACCAACTTTTAAATTTTATGAAATTTAGTGGCTGATTCAAAGTATCAACTGGTTGATGACTAACTAAATCTAGTTCTTCCTCTGGTGTTGGCTTCTATCAGAATAACATCATGTAAGGGTTTTAATTCCATCTTCCAAAAACATTTAATCATAAACCATATCACAGCATTTATAGAGTTAATAATTTACTGAGTTGGTGAGAATCTGGAACAACAGATATCATCATCATACAGGCAGGTATAAAAATCGGTACAATTTCTATAGAGGAAAATTTGACAACATTTTTAGAAAAACTTTCAAAGTTTAAAATGGACAAATGGACATAGCTCTCAATGCAGTGATTCTACTTCTAGCTTTGAATCCTACAGATATACTTTCATTTACATGGAATAAAGTTAGGCAGCACAGTTTCTAACAGCAAAATATTGGGAGCCTCCAAAATATCTAAATAAAATTGGTTATATATTAAGTAAGGGCTCTACATAGTAAAATTCTTGCAGCCATTAAAAAAAATTAGATTAAAATATACAACAATCTTCAAATATATTTTGTTTTGAAAAGGAGCAGAATATGGCAAAGCACATTAATATTAGTGAAAGATAAGTATATAGATAGAAGTTCTGAATATGTATACATACATATTAAGTGTATGTACTATTTTTGGAAGTTAATATAATGAATGATTAAAATATTTGCTTTTGGGAGAACTGGATGGCTAGAGGTCACCACATTGTGTTTTGTATAGCATAGCCCATTTTGTCAAGGCAAGTGACCTGGAGTATAAATGCCTGCTGTTCAAGTCCTGGCTCAGCCACTTATTCATTGAATGACTTTGGTCAAGCTACTTAAATCTGGACTTCACTTTCCTCATCTGTAAAATGGGGATAATTATAGTACCTGTCACATAGTTTGTTGTGAGGGTTAAGAGTTAATACATGTCAATCATTAAGAATAGTTACCAGAACAAAGTAAGCATATTTGTTTAAAAAGTATATAAAATGTATATCAAAACTACTTGAAAGGAAACCAGGTAGTTCAATACTTTGCAAATATTATGTTAGAAACATTGATACTGCTTGATAATTTACTGAAAGTATCATGTATATTCAACTGTGCTTGCGGTTATTTTGAAACCAGAAATTGACATTTTAAAAAACTATCTATTATTTTGAATTTCTGCTACAACATATGATTAAGAGAATGTTCTTAAATAACAGGACATATCATTTCTATCCATAGATAAATTTCCATGGAAGACTAATGCTAAGTTTGGAAATTTCAAACTACTTGAGGCAATTTTTACTTTTCTTCTGGTAGATTACATGATAAAGTACATGCATATAAATAATCTACGATATAAAGATACTTAAAAAGACAGTAGCTTCTAAAATCTGCTAATTAATTGGATTTAAATGATGAATTTGTCACAGTTCCATTGGATGATGAGATAATGTGTAACAGGAAATGGATTTTCAGCCTACGCCATGACTAATTTTTTGTAGCTTTTACAGTGCTTATTATTTTTATTTTATTGGATTGCTTAGAGCATATCAACTTGTCAAAATCAATGCAATGGAATGCTTATCCAAATCTTCATAGCTTCAGCATTATTGCTGGACTATATACTAATGTAAATTAAACAGGAAAAACAAAATAACAATTGCTATTTGTTATTTCTAACTTTTAAAAATAAGTACAATTTCTTTGCAATGTATAGTTTGCCTGTAAATAACTATCAAAATTGTAAGTACTTTAGGGTCAATCGTTCTCTATTCTTAACTTCGGAAAACATATTCTAACTTGGGTTTACATTTATTTAATATACTTGAAGTTGGGCCTTTGTTATTCTGGCAGTCACTTAAAGTTTCACATAAATGGGTGCCTACTCCTGGATCAAGGGATATAAAATGTCATCAAATTCTAGGCACAGAAAATTACAAGGCATAGGAGGCTATGCTTAGAGTCTGTCAGGTGAGTCATAGACACCAATGTGTCTCAGCGTATCTCAGTTTTTACTGTAGGGAATTACTTTGATTTACAGTATTTTTAAAAAAGTATTTATTTCTTTAGGTCAGTTTTAGTTTCACCAGGAAATTGAGAGGGAGGCACAGAAATTTTTCACATACTCTCTGCCCTCACACATGCATAGACTCCATCATTATCAACATCCTTACCAGAGTCGTACATTTGTTACAATTTGATTAAACCTACATTGAAACATTATTATCACCTAAAGTCCATAGTTTACATTAAGGGTCATTCTGGGTGTATGCATTCTATGGGTTTGAACAAATGTATAATGATATGTATCCACAATTATGGTATCATATAGAGTATGTTCAATGCCCTAAAAATCTTCTGTGTTCCAAATACTTATCTATCTCTCCCCTCTGATGCCTGGAAACCATTAATTTTTAACTATAGCAATGGTTTTGCCTTTTCCAGAAAGTCACATACAGTTTGTTTTTTGGGTTTTTTTTTTTTTTTTTTTTTTGAGACAAAGTCTCGCTCTGTCGCCCAGGCTGGAGTGCAGTAGCGCAATCTCGGCTCACTGCAACCTCCGCCTCCCGGGTTCAAGCAATTCCTTGCCTCAGCCTCGTGCATAGCTGGGATTACAGGCACATGCCGCCATGCCCAGCTAATTTTCCTATTAGTAGAGACGGAGTTTCACCATCTTGGCCAGGCTGGTCTTGAACTCCTGACCTCGTGATCCACCCGCCTCGGCTTCCCAAAGTTCTGGGATTACAGGCGTGAGCCATCGCCTGTATATTCTGTCTAGGTATTTACAGATTTACTGCATATTCTGTCTAGGTATTACACTTAAATAAATTAAAAAACAAAAAGGTGAGGCCCAGAAAAGAAATGCCAATAGATTTATCTACAATGTTTTCATTCACCCAGCCAAAGGCTCAAAGAGGTAGGTTATTTGCAGCAGAAAAGAGTCCCTCCATCTCTTTCCATTCAGTTTCCCTTATTAGCTTGCTAATAGGGCCCAAGGAGATAGAGTCATGAAAGGAGACAAAATTTGCATAGTAGAGGCAGTTACACTAGGTGTTTAGGGCCCTCTGGGTGAAGAGGGACAATTGCTGACCCTTTCACTTTAGGGGGCTTGTGTTGGCTCTGTGGAGGCTCCCTTAGGTGGAACTCTTCCACTGTGATTCCCAGTGATACAGAAAATGCATATCTTCTATCAGCAACTTTCCCTGATTTTCCCATTGTCTGCTTTACAGCATATTCTAATAGAATACCTCAGCCCCATAAACACTCTCCTTATGCAAAAATTAAAGTAGCTTTTAGCTACTTCTTGACCAAGTGCTTCACAATGGGTCTATGGGAAACAAATTACTCAGCCTTTGTCATCAGATTGGAGTGCAGTTACTTTTTGGGTGTTGCCCTACACCCAGCTGCCACAGACATGACACCCTCATTCGTTGACCCAAGAAATGTTGTGAGTGCAGGTCAATACCAGCCAGAGGCAAACTCTCCCTTGCCATCGCAGCCACGGTCTTGCATGTTTAGATTATTTAGTATACCAGACTAATCACCTCCTCAAATCAAGTGCTGGTTGGTTCTTTTGAGGCTTTCTCATCTAACTTGTAGTAGATCAAGTAATATCATCCACCCAGGCCCTTTGACAAAAGGCTTGGCATTCATATATGGCAGCAATGCTCCAAAGGAATTCTGTCATTCAGACAGTGATAGGCTCAGTGATAAATGTGTCATATTCTCTGTGGCTTAATACAATGTATCCAATTTTTTCTACCACATCTGATGCAAAGCAGATAGTTCTTTTTGGCTCTACTCTGATAACCCCAAATCCAGGCCTTTTCCATCATATCAGAATCATGTAGTCTTCAAAATTGTGGTAGAAGAAAAGACAGGATCACACTGTTTGTTTGTAAGGCCGGTGTCTGCAAGTAGCTTAAATACCCTCCACCTCCATTAAATTAATTTTGTTAGCCAAGACTCAGTCTTACACCCCCTGACATAATTTGGGAGCTTATGCCTTACTCATATTCCTGGGGAAAGACATTATGCAGTGAATACATAGCATTGCTTCTGCCACAGAAACTCCTTCACTCTTCATATCTCCTTATACCCTTTCAATAGAAGTTCTTGAAAGAGTAAATATCTCCTATGATGCTGGTTTTTGGATACATCCTTTGAAAATATGCTTTTTAGTCTAGCTCCTTGCTTTGATATCTGATATCCATTATCACCTTGGAATCTCAGACAAAATAGAAACAGGATTAGTCTTAATTTAGTATTTCATTTAGATCTCCTACTTAGGTGATTTAACAAATATTGAGCAAAAACTGCTTCAGAGCTGGAGAATACGTATCTTCCAACTTATAAAACAATTCTGCCTGATAAATTTTGCTACATGAATGTTAATAGTGTAGAAATCATCAATATATAAAAGCATCTCAAAGGTACCTGAGTCATCTGTTCTGTATGTTAATTGTGTAGATTAAATATATCAGAGACTTCAGTTTCAGTACAAAAAATATATAGAGGCATACCTCAGAAACATTGTAGGTTCAGTTCCAGGCCACCACGATAAGGTAAATATTGTGATAAAGTAATTCACATGAACGTTTGGTTTCCTAGTACATATAAAAATTATGTTTATACTATAGTGTAAATACATTATTGTTTGTATTTAGACTATAATAAATGTATGAATAATATACAGAATACATTTCATGTCATACTTATAATATTGTTTGTAATGTCTATACAAAATACATTAAAATTACTCTATTGCTAAAATAATTCTAATCATCTGAGCTTTCAGTGAGTTGCAATCTTTTTGCTGGTGGGGGGTCTTGTCTCAGTGTTGATGGTTGCTGACTAATCAGGGTTGTGGTTGCTGACAGTTGGGGTGGCTGTGGCAATTTCTTCAAATAATACAGTAATGAAATTTGCCACATTTATTGACTCTTCCTTTCATGAAAGATTTTATGGAGGATGTGAGGCTGTGTGATAGCATTTTACCCAGAGTAGAACTTTCCAAATTGGAGTCAGTCCTCTCAAATCCTGCCACTGCTTCATTAACTAAATGTATGTAATGTGCTAAGTCATTTATTGTCATTTCAACAATGTTCACAGCATTTTCACCATGAGTAGGTTCCATCTTAAGAAATAAGTTTCTTTTTTCATCCTTAAGAAGCTACTCCTTATTGTTAAAGTTTTATCGTGAGTTGCGGCATTTGAGTCACATTGTCAGACTCTATTTCCCATTTGTATTCTCTATTTACACCACATCTACAGTTAATTTCCCCACAGCAGTCTTGAACTCCTCGTAATTATCCATGAGAGGTGGAATCAACTTCTTCCAAACTCTTGCTAATGTTGATATTTTGACTTTCTCCCATGCACTGTGAATGTTAATAGCATCAAGAGTGGTGAATTCTTTCTAGAAGGTTTCCAATTACTTTGCCCAGATCTATCAGAAGAATCAGTAGTTGTGGCAGCTATAGCCTTATGAAATGTATTTTTTAAATAATAAGACTTGAAAGTCAAAATTACTCCCTGATGCATGGACTGCAGAACGGATGCAGACCAAATCACACAAGAGCTCCATCAGAGCTCTTATGTGATTTAGGTGCATTCTCAGTGAGCAGTAATATTTTGAAAGCTATCTTCTCTCTAATCAGTAGGTCTCAACAGTGGCCTTAATATATTCATTAAATCATGGTGTAAACAGATGTGCTATCATCTGGGCTTTGTTGTTCCAGTTATAGCGCATAGGCAGAGTAGATTTAGGAAAATTCTGAAGGCCTGGGATTTTTGCAATGGTAAACGAGCATTGACTTCAAGTAAAAGTCATAAGCTGCATTAACCCCTAACAAGAGAGTTCCTCTGTCCTGAAGCCAGGCATTGATTTTTCCTGTCTAGCTGTGAAAGTCTTAGATGGTATCATCTTATAATGAATGTAAGATTGTTTCATGTACATCAAAAATCTGTTGTTTAGTTTAGCTAACTTCTTCAATTATCTGAAGTATACTTGGTAAGTAACTTGCTGAAGTTCCTACATCAGCACTTGTTGCTTCATCTTGCACTTTTATGTTACTAGAGATGGCTTTTTTATTCTTAAGTCTCATAAACTAACCTCTCTTAGCTTCAAACTTGATGGGAGTTAGGCTCATGCCGTAGATTAGGTTTTGGCTTAAGAGAATGTCATAGGTGGTTTGATCTTTTATCCAGTCTATTAAAACTTTCTCCATATCAGCAAAAGGGCTGTTCACATTCTTATCATTAGTGTGTTAACTAAAGTAGCATCTGGAATTTTCTCCGAAAGCTTCTTTTGTTTCACAAGTTGGGTAAGTGGTGCAAGAGGCCTAGCTTTTGGCCTATGTCAGCTTTCAACTTGCCTTTCTCATTAGACTTAAACTTTTCTAGCTTTTGATTTAAAGTGTGAGACATGCAACACTTACTTTCACTTGAACACATACAGGCCATTGTAGGGTTACTAATTGTCCTAATTTCAACATTGCTGTGTCTCAGGGAATAGGGAGGCCTAATGAGAGAAAGATAGATGGGGAAATTACCTGTCACTGGAGTAGTCGGGACATGGACAACATTAACAGAATACATTTACTGTCTCATATGGGCATGACTCATGGTGCCTCTAAACAATTACAACAGTGACATTCAAGATCAGTGATCACCATAACAGAATAATAATTTTAAAAGTTTGAAATATTGCAAGAATTACTAAAATGTGACACAGGGATACAAATTGAGCACATATTGGAAAAAATGGTGCCAATAGAAGATCAATGCAAGGTTACCATAAAGCTTCAATTTGTTAAAAAAAAGAAAGAAAGAAAGAAAGAAAAAAACCAATATCTGAAACACATTAAAGCAAAGCACAATAAAATGGGGGCATTCCTGTAAATAGTAAGATTTTACTGATGAAATATTAAGACATTTGAAAATGCTGTTGGAAATTTTTTCAATCTTTCCTGAAAATTCAAAGTAAAAGAAAATATTATTCTAGAAATGTTTTTCAAACTATTAAAGCAGATAAAGGCAGAATGGAGCAGTCGAAAGGCATATGTGTGGTTGTCTTGAGCCTACCCTTATATTTTTCTTGGTTCTGAAGTAATTTGAGCAAACTTAGAGCTCCAACAAAGCAGTTTGAGATATCCTGTTATTTATGGTTTTGAATGCAAGTACATTAGTGTGATGAACTGGAAAAGAAGAGTTAAGATGTATTTAGTGCTAATTATACGTACAATTTTTTTTTTTTTTTTTTTTTTTTTTTTTTTTTTTTTGAGATGAAGTCTTGCTCTGTCGCCCAGGTGGGAGTGCAGTGGTGTAATCTCGGCTCACTGCAGCTTCTGCCTCCCAGTTTCAAGTGATTCTCCTGCCTCAGCCTCCCGAGTAGCTGAGACTACAGGCATGTGTCACCACGCTTGGCTAATGTTTTGTATTTTTCGTGGAGATGGGTTTTCACCATGTTAGCCAGGATGGTCTTGATCTCCTGACCTCGTGATCCACCTGCCTCAGCCTCCCAAAGTGCTAGGATTACAAGCGTGAACCACCACGCCCGGCCGTGTACTAAATTTTTACACATGATACCATATTTAATCTACATCTCCATTAATTAAGTACTATAATTATACCATTGAAAAATGAGTAAACTGAAGATGTGAGTAGATAAATTATTTGCCTTAGATGTGAACACAGGCACTCCAACTCCAAAGCCTACTTTTTAGCCATTTTGTTATGTGATGTTTCTCTTAATTCATTTGACATTGATAATACTATAAATCTCAGAAAAAGAAATATCTAAATAAAAATTTCATAGCCTCAAAGGAGAGAAACTTTATGTAATACTATGTGGTTTATATTCTGCTTTTATATGCACATATCTTAGCTAATTTGAACCTCACAAAAATCCCATGAGTTTGAATTTTTTATTTTCACCAGACCAACAAGATCTGATGGAAACACCAGAGCTTATCTAAAAGTAAGTTTCTCTTAATTTGTGATTCTGCCTCCACAAACATTCACTCACCTGATAAAAAAACAGAAGGGAAAAATATGATGCTATTCTCACTGCTAAAACATAAACTTAGAAGGTAGAATTGCATAGCAGATTGATATAAATGGGATTCCAAATAGGTTTTTTAATTTGAACCTTTTGAGTGCTGAGAGTCTGAGTTTCCTACATCTTTTATATTTTTCTACTCCAAATGGCTATGGATTTCCCAAAGTTAGAACTTTCTGCAATTCATTTATAAGGCCAGACTTTGATGATAGAGGACTGCTGTAGCCTTAGGTATATTGGCTGGCTGCTTCAGGAAAGTAGAAGTATACAGGATTATTCTGGAGATAAGAAACCTTCTCATGATTGTTAACTCGTACATAACAGAAAACAAAAGCTTATCTACCATCCAAATCATACACACCTAGTGAAATGCCAAGGCAAAGCTTCACACTGAGCCTGATTACATCAAAGTTCCTGGTCAATCAAGTCCCTACTCTTTCCCCAGCTCACTAATCCATACTAACAATCAGAAAGCAAGGAATTGCATTCAGCATTTAATCTTTACTGGTACATAACTTTGAGTGAATGCTTGCCATTTTAAACATCACCTTGTTTATTTGTGAAATGAAAATAATTCTCTTTACATCACAATGTTTCAGTCATCAATTTATGTATCATCTAATACCTTATCAAGTATATTTAATACTTATACAATATTACATGATTACATAATCTCTCTCTGTGTCTGTACACACACATATCCTGAAATCACTGGCTTTGACATGTGTACCAATTATCTCAACAAATTAAGTATATTACAGTAATTCTATTTCTGGAAAAAAGCTTACTTAATATGATCTTTCTATACCATATTTCTATTATTCTAGTATAAACACAACCTTGTTTGCATGTTAGATTCTCCTGTGGAGCTTCAACCAAGACTTAGTAAATCAACATTTTCACAGATAAAGTTCAGGTTTATATATTTTTATAAAGACTTATAGATAATTCATATATCCCAAAAGGAATGAGTACATCACCATTATGCCAATGAGTGACATAGCTCTGGGTTCTGAGGCAGGGCTACTCCACTTCACAAAGCAAGTAAAAAATTTCTGGGTTCAGTGTCTTTAGTTTTATTTTTTGTAGGTACATGGTAGGTTTATATATTTATGAGGTAGTTGAAATATTTTGATTTAGGGATGCAATGTGGAAGAATCACATCATGGGAAATGGGATATCCATCCTTTCAAGAATTTATCCTCTGAAACCATCAAATTATATACTTCTAGTGATTTTAAAATGTACAATTAAATTATTATTGACTATAGACACTTGTTGTGCTATCAAATACTAGGTTTTATTTATTCTTTCTAATGATTTTTTGTAACCATTAACCATCCCAATGGTACAGGAGTTGAGAAGAAATCACTTAGGCAGACAGTAAGGGTATAGGATTCCTTGGTAAGGCTTCTCTTTTTCATAAAAAGCAGCCCCAAATCATTTTCTAACAAAGAGCAGCCTGTAAAGTCAATCTGCAGACATAGACAAACAAGCTGGGAGCTTGCACGTGTGAATGCTGGCAGGAACTAGGGACTAGACATGTTCAAGAAGGCGGCTCCATCTTCCTTTCTCTTTGTCAGCCACATGTACTGTAAGGAGCAGACAAGATGGCACCGATCAACTGGAAAGCCCATTTGCATAATACTAGGGTGGGGTAACCAGCCTTCCCTGTGCACTATGTAAACATCATACCTGATCCAACCAACTGTGAGCATACACATACATAGGGTAAATCAGACACCGCCTCCTCAAACTGGACTATAAAATCTGGTGCATTTGCCACCAGCTGGTCCTTTCTGCTCAGAGACCCCTTTCTCTATAGAGAGAGCTGTTTCTCTTTCTCTTCTTTTCTGCCTATTAAACCTCCACTCCTAAACTACTCTTGTCTATCTGTGTCTTAAATTTTCCTGGCGCATGACAATGAACCCCAGGTATATGCCCAAGACAATATTGCTGCTTCATAATGGGAACCTCGTTCGGGTTACCTTGGTACAACATTCATCAAAACGGTGAGTAGAGGAGCAAACTCAAACTCTGTCCTTTCATTCTGAGGCTCTTGGCCTCCATTTTAGAACCAAATCAAACCAAATACTGGGTTCCCTTCAGCCATTTAAAAATGATTAGCATGCCTGCTAGCCTTACAAGACTGGGGGGATAGACTTGCTATAGAGAGCATGGAGAATCCCCCAGCACCCATGGGTGGCTGGGCATATTGGCCATGTTTAAACCAGCTTCCTTACACAAGGGGCTTAGCTGTCATGTGGGGCTGGAAGAAGTCCTGGGACAACTGAGGATTTCTGGCTGGGGCTACCTCCCACTGTTATCCAAGGGCTTCTGGACTGACCCCAGCCTCTGACTGCCCTGATGGAGTGTCGGCCACAGGATCTCCAACTTTGCTATTGTAATTTCCTCCTTTCCTGTCTGTGACCATCCGTATCTCTTAACTTCTCTGTTTATGCAATGTGCGGGAAGTTTTACAGGAACGTAATCTTATTTGACGAGATCAGGTAATATGGTAGTAACTGGGGATATAGCTCAAGGGAAGGTGGCTTTGTGATTTTCTATGAACAGAGACCCCCCCCCCCCCCACCCAACAGTGAGTACCTCCCTCTGCCCTGGAGATCACATGGCACTTCCAGGTCAATCTCTGCCCTTGGTGTGGAGATCATATGGGACTTCTAGGTCACTCTCTGCCCTTGGCCTGGAGAGCACATGGTATGTCAAGGTCACTCTTCCCTTGGTCTGGAGAGCATATGGCATTTCAAGGTCAACAGTGCCACCTAGTGGAATAGGAATCTTCTCCGTGAGGCACATTGTCGGTCCTTCAAGGAAACACTCTAGCTTCCCAATTCTCTCCTCTTTTTGCACCTCTCTACTAGAAACCAGGCTTCACGCTGCTTGTGTAAATGGGAAAATTTTGATTTCAACAATTAGGGGTAAAATATCCTTCAAAGCCAAATTTTAGTCTTGATACTGTTCCATCAGCAGGAAAATGGCCATTCAGTCCCCATGTTCTTTTAACGCACCTATTACGCCTCCAGTTAGAATGGTACTTAATTAGTAGGGGAATTTTAGGTTCAGAAGTTAACCAGAACCATTCTTTAAGGGTAAACGCTTTAGCATGGGCTATAATAACAGATACAGAGCTCAAACCAGCACACTTCCTCCATTTAGGAGGGAAGTGCAACATTTGCCCTAATGTAACTGTCACATAGTGTCTCCCAAGATCTATTCTTAGGGGAGCCAGGCAGGTCACACAAGTCTAGAAAGTCAATGTGAAATCACAGGCAGAGGACTAGAGCCACTTGGGTGAGTGTGACTAATCCCAACCACATAGTTCCTCTGGTTCCATGGCTGGGATCACACCTGCAACCATGAGCAGCACATTCAACAAGGTGCTGGGACCCAGAAACCACAGAGGGAAAACAGCAGGGGGTACGCCCTCACTGTCTTCCTTTCCACCCTGGGTCACACCAAAAGGAAGGAGACTAAAGGGACTCTGTTTTCTCACTTTTCTTTATCATCTTCGGCCTGTATTCCTCTGGAGTGCCTTCTGAAGCACAAAGACTCCTTTGACTCTGAAACTTTAATTTAAAAAGTGACTCATTTTCTTTTCTCAAGGGCATGGGCTTCTCACCCTCTTGAACCATCCAGGCCTGTGAAGGGACCCTTAATTTTAATATTATCCAACAATTAGATCTTTTCTGCAGACGGGTGGGCAAATGTTCTGAGGTACCTTATGTACAGGCTTCCGTTGCTCTGCAAGACAACCCAGACCTTTGCAAGCATTGCACAATCAACCCAGTCCTTTTAGCAATCATATCAGGCAGGTCCAAAGGGAATGATTCCCCAAGACTAGAAAAGTAACTTCTGGGGGCACCATCTGAGGCAGCTATCGAATGTCCCAGCCCTTCCAGTCCTTCTTATCTGGGGCCACCTCCAACCATGCTTCCAGCTATTCCACCCCCACTATCTCCAAAATATCCCACTCCCCCACCTTTGCTCTTACTCCTACAGGAAATGCCCAATGAAGTTGATGTCACTAGGGTTCAAGTTTCCTTCTCATTGCAGGACCTTAGGCAAATAAAGGGAGACTTAGGCCAATTTTCTAATGTCCCTGATAGGTGTACAAAAGCTTTCTGAAATTTACCTCAGATATTTGACATCTCATGGAGGGCTGTTATGCTGCTCCTAAGCCAAACCCTGACTGCCACTGAAAAACGGGAACTCTGCAGGCAGCAGAGAATTTCAGAGATGAGCACTGTGTCTCCTATAGTAGGCGAAAAGGTAAGAGAGAAAACAGGGAAGGCAAAGAAATATGGGAAACACCGTTTTCAATAGGAAGAGAGGCAGTACCTCTTGACAACCCTAATTGGAACACCCAGTATGTTCTATGGTGTTTTTCCTTTTTTCACAGTTTAAAATGGTACTTTTATAATGTTCTTCCAACCTGGGAAAAGTTAATTTCCCTGAACCTTAAAATGCATGGTTTAGGCCAGACGTGGTGGCTCACGCCTATAATCCTAGCATTTTGGGAGGCCGAGACTGGTGGATTGCTTGAGGCCAGAAGTTCAAAACCAGCCTGGCCAACATGGTGAAACCCTGTCTTTACTAAAAATACAAAAAATTAGCTGGGTGTGGTGGCAGGTGCCTGTAATCCCAACTACCTGGGAGGCTGAGGCAGGAGAATCGCTTGAACTCGGGAGGCAAAGGTTGTAGTGAGCCAAGACCATGCCACTGCACTCCAGCCTGGGCAACAAGAGCGAAACTCTGTCTCAAAAAAAAATAAGAAATAAAAAATAAAATGCTTGGCTTATAGTTGAGCTAGGGGTAAGGGAACCTAGAAGCCTGACATGACAGCAAAAGACTAAATTTTTTTTTGTTTTAACCAGTCAAGCTTTTGGTTTCTCTCTCCCGAACCTAGAAGCCTGACATGCCAGCAAAAGAGCGAAAGATATATATATATATATATATATATATATATATATATATATATATATATTTTTTTTTTTTTTTTACCAGTCAAGTTTTGGCTTCTCTCTCTTTCTATGCAAACTGGCAAAAGTGATAATAAGGATCATTGTTTATGTTCCCCATAAAGTTTTAATTAATGAAAAAGATTTGTGAGGTTGGTCTTAAGCTGTAGCCAATATGGCATGCTTTGTGTGTCTTTCTGTATGGTTTTGTCAAAAGAAAGGGTCACTTAGATTAGAATGCAGGCTCAGGACCGCATAAGCCTGCTGTTCAAGCCAGTCCAACAAAATGATCAGTAACAAACATGGCTACAGACCTCCATCTTGTTTCAGGTCCTTGGCAACATGACCTGTAACCACTTGGCAATACTTTGTTTTAGTCTCTGCCCTTTTACAATGGTGGCTGTCTCCTTGTGCTAAGTCAGTTACTGGGTGGGGACCACAAAATCAGATGAGCCAGTTTATCAGTCTGGGTGGTGCCAGCTGATCCATCAAGGGCAGGGTTTACAAAATATCTTAAGCACTGATCTTGAGAGCAGTTTAGGTAGGGTCAAAATCTTGTAGCTTCCAGCTGTGTGACTCCCAGGCCATGGCTTCTAATCTTGTGGCTAATTTCTTGGTCTGGTGCCCAGGCAAGAGGGAAGTATATATTAAGAAGGGGCTGTTATTATCTTTGTTTTAGACTATTAACTAAACCAGGCTCCTCTCAAAGTTGGTTTGGTCTACAACCATGGATAAGCAAGGACAGCTTCAGGGCTGGAAACAAAACAGAGTTGTTTGGGTCAGATCCCTTTCACTTTCTCGGTCACAATTTTCCAATGACAGTTTCAAAAGCTGCTTATCATCCCTTTGAAAATACCTCGTACATTCACAGTTAAGTCATAATCGAATTAAGGCTTATTGGTTTCACCTATGAGGTTACTTTTTGTAGAGTTCGAAAGCTGAGAATCTTAAGTGCTTGGCATGGCTAACATCAATTAACAAGGGATTTAAAAGGATTTTCTTAGAGAGTGCTCAGCTTAATTAAAAGTGGATATTCAAGTTATAGGTATATTTAAAAAGCCTTTATGTTTTTCTGTTCTTGCATCTTGTTTTCCTGAAAAAAGATTTTTTTTTCTTCTCAGTCAACTGAATTATTGTCTTGCCACTCTTAATGCACACATGAGAGGCCCTAAGACCTAAGATAACTTCTGGTAGCATGGGACTCCTTGAGAAAAACAGAGGAGACACCACAGACACTGTTTTGGGAAAAAAACTCTCCATTTTCCTCATGAAACCCCAAGAATTAAAAGCAGATAATTTCCTCTCAAAATCAAAGGCTCTGTTCTGTTTTACATTGTGTTGTCTGACAGTTTTGAGTTTTGGGGGTATCAAATTCACATTAGGAGACAGCTTTGGTGTGTAATAACTAGGTAGAAAATACACTTTAAGGGATGGCTAATGGTAATTATAAATCAGAGAAGCATGCTCTTAGCTACCTGAAAGACATGAAAACATTCCTCCCCCGCACCACTGAGAGATAAGACTCCAATGGAAGATGGGCTGATTACAAAATAAGCTGATAGGCTTTGGGTTTCCTTGCAATGAAATGTGTGACAGAAGCACTGTACTGTCTTCTTCCATAGTATCTCCCTCCCTTTGAGGATCCAAAATTCAGTATAAAATGGCACCCTTAATTTTAGGGATCTGTCTTTGCCTTCAGCTGTGCCTGCTTCTCAGGCCCTAAAAATGCATTCTACTGGCCCTGCTCCTCCAAAGGCTCCATCCTGAAGCCAGTGATCTAAGTAAGAAACTGGCAAATAAAAAATCTTATGAGTGATGAACCTTCTGTCTGTGTTGCTATATATATGTTTTGTGTAATATCTACAAAAAGATCTCTAATTGATTGGCTTAAAAGACAATAAGCACTTAAATAAAATATGTTTTAGTTCATGTGACTTTAATCTTTAAGGAATAAAAATAGTCTTAAGGATTATTGGTAAAATGCAATAAAAGTAAAGTGTCATCAAAATGCAAATAGATGGTCTAAATCATACAACTTAGATACTAGGTTTGCTAAATGTTCCAAGGTTGTATATTGCCTGCTTTACAGATAGGTAAGGCCTGGGACACATGGAGTTAGATGCTGGGAAAAGTCAGACTTTATCTGCACTTCTGTCTTGGTCCTAGGCTCCACATCTGGTACATAATTAAAATTGCTTACTAACCAGGTTTTTCACCAAAAGTAAAAGTTGCTGAGTTAACAGTGCAACATGTATTTGAGATCACCAAACAGTGTTACATGCAAGGCTTATAAAAACAGTAAAATGTGTTTTTTAGTAAAAGATGATAAGAAAGCATGGAAGTGTAAATTTTGTAAAAGGATAAGGAATTATCTTAAATTTAATACGATAAAGCTAAACACTTAAGTTAGTTATGGAAAGACTGTAAAAATTAATCTTGCAAAAATATGTAACATTAACTAAATTCAAAAGGGTATTCTATCGTCTTTTCATAAATTGAGCATTGAAATAAAAGCACAGCAAGGTTGTCTTAAGATGCTAATCTGCCCTTTGGCAAAAGAGTTATAAAAGGTTTGCAAAGATTTTACCTCATGGTGAAATTGGTTAAGATTAGATAGAATCATCTATAAGGTTTCATTTAAATAAATTGGAGTTAACATTAATATACCGATGCAAAAGTAAATTTGACTTTGAACAGGATTTTCATGTAATAGTAAAGGCTAATAAAAGGTTTTTGCCTTTTGAGTCATTTTGGCAAAATAAATAATTTATGGCAATTTGAAATTCTATTTCATAACATCAAGTGTTTTAAACCTCTAATATTTAACAGGTGTCCCAAATTCAAGCGTCAAGTTTCAAAACTGTCTTTCCTAATGCCTGATTTTCTGGATGGTTCAGAGGACCCCTGAAACATTCAGAAAAGAGGTGAACCAGATTGTTTGACATTTTCGGTTGCATGAGATTGCCAAAATGATGTCTAATCTTCTTTAAGTTATATTTAGTTGAGTAATACTAATATATGTTCCAAAATTGTATGGGATTTCTAAAATTCTAATGTCTGAATATATGCTATCAATCATAATTAAGGGTAAAGTTATTGTAAACCACAGAGATAACTAAACTTCTTTGTCAGTTGTGTTTTTAAGTGTAACCACCTTGGAAATTATGTCACTCACAGACAATTGTTGTCTTCCTTTGTTCCTTTTCAACAGATGGGTTATAATCAAGCTATAAGACTTTAACAGGTGTTCTCAAATGCAGGTTTCCAATAGCTTTCAAGATTGTAAGTTGGAATAGAGAAAAAAACGTACAGGATTCATGAAGAACTGAAATGTTCATAAATGTCAAGCAAAACAAGAGTTAACTAAATGGACTGCACTCAGAAAGTTAAAGCAAACTTTTGGACTTTCGCTTGGAATATTTCTGATCCTCGTTTTGTTTTTCAGAGTTAAGGAAACTTATTTTGAACTTTTTACAGCCTTTAATAATTGAGTAACGTGTATTCCTGTGAACAAAATTTGGAGCACGTTTGTTTCTCTCTGCCTGGATCCTCTAGAATTTGGAAACTATCTGTGAGTACTCTTAACTTATGGCAATACAGTTTTTTGCATCAGTGCAATAAGAATCCATTTCACTTTTTCAACAGGACACAATTAGAAAAACTGTTATTTTATCAAGGCTTTGACTGAAGGGTATGCTTCCTTCTAAGGAGTCAATCTTGACTTGAAGAGCCAATAAAAACCCTGTCAGGAGAACTGACCTCATACCTTGTCAACACAGTCCCTGCACAGGGTTCCTAACCTGTGGTCAGTAAAGAATGCCACTTTCTAACAGGTCCAGGAGCTCCAAGTTTATATTGGGACCTTAAGAGAAAAGGATCACCCAACTCACAGGTATTCGAGGATACAAGCCCATGGTTGGGCTTTAAAAGGTTTTTATCTGAGATTCCTTGAGGAACAGAGTTCCATCAAAGACAATCCAAAAGGCCTATATGGAAATAATTATTCTTGCTGCACAGCAAAAGAAACTATCATCGGAGTGAACAGGCAACCTATAGAATGGGAGAAAATTTTTGCAATCTATCCATCTGACAAAGGGCTAATATCCAGAATCTGCAAAGAACTTAAACAGATTTTCAAGAAAAAAACAAACAACTCCATTCAAAAAGTGGGCAAAGGATATGAAAAGACACTTCTCAAAAGAAGACATTTATGTGATCAACAAACCTATGAACAAAAGCTCATCATCACTGGCCATTAGAGAATGCAAATCAAAACCACAATGAGATACCATCTGATGCCAGATAGAATGGCGATCATTAAAAAGTAAGGAAACAAAAGATGGTGGAGAGGATATGGAGAAATAGAAACGTTTTTATACTGTTGGTGGGAGTGTAAACTAGTTCAACCATTGTGGAAGACAGTGTTTCAATCCTCAAGGATCTAGAACCAGAAATATCATTTGACCCAGCCATCCTATTGCTGGATATATACCCAAAGGATCGTAAATCATTCTGCTATAAAGACACATTCACACGTATGTTTATTGCAGGACTGTTCACAATAGCAAAGACTTGGAACCAACCCAAATGTCCATCAATGATGGACTGGATAAAGAAAATGTGCCACATATACACCATGGAATACTATGCAGCCATTAAAAAGGATGAGTTCATGTCCTTTGCAGGGATATGGATGAAGCTGGAAACCATCATTCTCAGCAAACTAACACAGGAACAGAAAACCAAACACCACATGTTCTCACTCATAAGTGGGAGTTGAACAATAAGAACACATGGACACAGGAGGGGAATATCACACACCAGGGCCTGTCAGGGTTGGGGGACTAGGGGAGGGATAGCATTATGAGAAATACTTAATGTAGATGATGAGTTGACGGGTGCAGCAAACCACTGTGGAACGTGTATACCTATATAACAAACCTGCACGTGCTGCACATGTATCCCAGAACTTAAAGTATAATTTTAAAAAATTGGGCAAAAGACATGAGTAGACATTTTTCAAAAGCAGATATATACAAACAGCCAATAGACATGAAAAAAATGTTCAATATCACTAATCATCAGGGAAATGCAAATTAAAACCATGATGAGATACCACCTTACTCCTTTGAGAATGGCAATAGTAATAATAATAATAATCAAAGATAGATGTTGGCGTGGATTTGGTGAAAAGAGAACACTTTTATGCTGCTGGTGGGAATGTAAACTGGTGCAACCACTAAATCTGTCTGGAGCTCCCTTAAACAAATAAAAGTAGAACTACCATTTGACCCAGGAATTCCACTACTAGCTATCTACCCAAAGAAAAAGAAGTCATTATATGAAAAATATGCATACACACACATGTTTAGAGGAGCAGAATTTGCACTTGAGAAGATATGGATACAACTTAAGTGTGCATTAATCAATGAGTGGATGAAGAAAATGTGGTATATATATATACACCATGGAATACTATTCAGCCATAAAAAGGAACAAAATAATGTCTCTTGCAGCAACTTGGATAAAGCTGGAGGCCATTATTTTAAGTGAAGCAACTCAGGAATGGAAAACCAAATATCATAGGTTCTCATTTATAAGTGGGAGCTAAGCTGTGAGGGTGTAAAGGGACAGGAATGATATAGTGGACTTAGAGGACTCCCCGGGAAAGGTTAAAAGGTGGGTGAAGGATAAAATACTATATATCGGATAAAGCGTACATTGCTTGGGTAACAGTTGCACCAAAATCCCAGAAATCACCATTCAAGAACTTATGCATGTAACCAAAAACCACCTGTATCCCCAAAACCATTGAGAAAAAAAATTCAAGTTTTGTTACAAAGAAGTTCCCAGAATCTTTGTTCTGAAGTATTTCTACACTGAAGATTTAGTTTGGTTGTTCCCATTCAAAAATGTGTTAACATGACAAATCATAGTAATGTTTTCTTACATGTTTCCACACATACACATATATTTTTGTGTAATCCTATCTAGTTTATCTCATTTCCTTGTTTTATTCTTTTTATTATCAACTTAGTTAAAATTGAATACTTATTTTGCAGCTATTGCATGCTTATTTTCTTCTATTGTAAATTATTTTGAGATGAAGATATTTATACATAAACCCTTGTCTTTTTTCTTGTTCTTTCCTTAGGTTAAACTATTATTCACAGAATTCTGAGTCGGAGTTCTGAGCACTTCTGAGAATCTTGGTAAGAATTTTTAAATTGCTTTCCAGAAAACTTAACAATTTGCGTGCCTACCGGCCATGTGTTTTAATGCCTGTTTCACTTTATTCTCAGCCATATATTTCATTAAGTGTAAGTTATTACTCATTCTTTGTTTAAGACCTCATGAGACTGTTACCTAAAGTATGGAATATTTTTATTAACTCTCATGCCAACAAGTCAGGAACATGGTAGGAAAAGATAGCAATGTAAGTTGCGTATTGACATTCTTACTCTCCCCATAGCTGATAAATTTAGGGTCAGGATAAACGTGATTGGGTTAATTAACCAAACTTCTAACACTTCTAATATATCATGAATTAAGCTGATGTTTGGTGTTCAGAATGACTAATTTAAAAATTAATATTTAGGCAACAAAACCATTAGTTTATTATTTCTTCTGCTGCTACCGGGTACAAATCCTGGCAGTGATTTCCAATAAATTGGAAACAAAATAAACAGAAAGTAGAAAATATTTAATGACAGATTAGCATATCAATAAACTGAGGGTGATAGTAGAAGCCTTTCCTGTAGCTTTTGTTTAAATGGTCTTTAGAGTTTTGCAGTAGAAAGTAAGTAGCTCCGTGGGTTGAGCAGTTTCCAGTTCTCAGTTCAGGCATAAACTTGCTCTGCAATTTTAGGCAAAAATGAAAGTATCATCAGGCCTCAATTTCTTCTCTCTATAAGATTTCTGAAATTCATGTCAGTTTTAAAATATTGTGATCATATATAGATGAGTATGCTATGCAGTCAGACTTTATAAAAAATGAAGATTCACTCTAACCACATTTGTTGCTGGATATTTATATAATTTGTACTGTTTCATGATTACAAGTAATGCTAAGATAAGTACTCTTGTATACAGAATTGTATGGCAGATTGTATGTACATATATATAATATATGCGTATATGCATGTATGTATATATATTATATGTATATAGGCATACATTATATATGTATATATATTATATATATTACATTGATTTGATGGGTCAGATATAATGCATAATTTGTAGGAATATTTTCAGTGAAGCTTCCATCTAGAAAGGCTGCTATTTTATACTCTCAACAATAGTGCCTTGAGGTACCCATTTTTTCCAGTTAAACATTGGATATTATTGAACTTAAATATTTTTTGCCAATTTGATAAGTGAATAGTATCATCACCTCGTTTTTTAAAATTTGTATCACTACTATTTGTAAATGTAAAGTTGAACTTCTTATTTTTGGGACCCATTTGTATTTCTTTTTACAATAAATTACCTGCTTTATAACCTTTATGCATTTATCTACTGATCTTTATGCAGTTAAGCAGTTATCTTGTAATTTATATTTGTAGGAGTTTTTCATAGGTTGTAAAAATATATATCACACATTTTTCCATGTGTTTACTTGCGTATTAACTTTGTATTTTGTTACAAAAAAAAGTAATGCTCAAAAAATTTAAACTTTACTTTTGATGACTTTGAATTTTATTTTAGGAAGGAATGTTCTGCCTTAAGCTATTTGCTTGAGTATTGTTATAGTTGCGTCTCTATATATGTGTGTGTATGTGGGGGGAGCTTTGTAGTCTGTCTAGAATGCAATAAGTGCTTTCAGATAGAGATATAATTTTGTTTACCAAAAGGAGAGCCCTTTGTTCCATAACCATTTGTAAAATAGTCTGTTTTTACCCACATTATAAAAATAAATACCACTTATTTTTAAATATACATTTATTTTATATTAAATTTCTCCTCTGCCTTATTACTATTAACTTTCTAAATACACTATTCTTGAGCATTTTTTTCTAAGCTAATGGTAGAATTATTTTTTAAGTACCAATAGGAATTATTTGAGATTTTATTTGGAATTATCTTGAATGCATAGACTCTTTTTGCAGGAAATAAAATATTTACAACATCAGATTTGATGACTGAGTGTGGTGGCTCACACCTGTAATCCTAACACTTGGGTGGCCCAGGTGGGAGGATCGTATGTGCCCAGGTGTTCAAGGCTACAGTGAGCTATGATCACACCGCTGCACTTAGCCTGGGCAACAGAATAAGACCCTGTCTCACAGAGAGAGAGTGAGAGAGAGAGAGAGAGAGAGAGAGAGAGAGAGAGAGAAACAGAGAGACAGATAGATAGATAATCCATAAAGAAACATTAAAAATATTTACATTTATATGTGACTTGTTTTATTTAAGTAAAAGAAAGATTTTTGTTAATTTTATTTTTTGGATAGTTGTTTGACCTTAACATTTTTAGTAAACTTATTAAGTCTAAATGCTTTCGTGTCTTTCTTTTTATAAAAATGAATATAATTTCACAATATTTTCAAAGTAGTCACTGCTGATTATTAGGAAATATATTTATTTTTTATTTCTTTGTATGTAGGGTTCTTAATAAACTTTCTTTTAGTTCTAATTTCTCCAAAACTTTTTTAAGAGAGATGATTAGATTTACCTGTTATTTATTTTTGCTTAGATTTACCTTTTGTTAAAATTATTTACCATTTTTATGGACATATAATAGTTGTACATATTTATGGAGTACATGTGATATTTTGATACAAGAATACAATATGTTACAATAAAATCAGGGTAGTTGGGATAGCCATCACTTCAAATATTTATTATTTCTTCATGTTGGAAACATTCCAAATTCAGTCCCCTAGATTTTGAAAAATAATATAAATTGTTCACTACAGTCACCATATTGTGCTGCTAAACACTCAAACTTATTTATACTATCTAACAATTTAACTGTATTTTGTTACTCATAAAACAACCCCTCTTGATCCCTTCCTTCCTAGTACCCTTCCCAGCCTCTCATAACCCATCATTCTACTATATACCTGCATGAGATCAATTTTTTTTTATAGCTCCCACATATGAGTGAGCACATGTGATATACTTCTTTCTGTGTCTGGCTTATTTCACTCAAGATAATGTCCTCCAGTTCCATCTGTGTTGTTGAAAATGACTTGGCTGTATAATATTTTATTGTGTATATGTGCCACATATACTTAATCCATTAATCTGTTGACGGATACTTATGTTGATTCCATATCTTGGCTATTGTCAAGAGTGCCACAATGCGCATGGGAATGCAGATATCTCTTTAATTTACTAATTTTTTTGGATATATACTTAGCGGTGGGTTTGCTGGATCATATGGTTGTTTTATTTTCTGGTTTTCAAGGAACCTCCATACTGTTCTCCATAGCATCTGTACTAATTTTCTTTTCTTTTCTTTCTTTCTTTTTTTTTTTTGAGACAGTCTTGCTGTGTCACCCAGGCTGGAGTGCAGTGCTGCGATCTCGGCTCACCACACCCTCCGCCTCCCGGGTTCAAGCGATTCTCCTACCTCAGCCTCTTGAGTTGCTGGGATTACAGGTGTGTGCCACCATACCCGGCTACTTTTTGTATTTTTAGTAGAGACTGGGTTTCACCATGTTGGTCAAGCTGGTCTCGAACTCCTGACCTCGTGATCCGCCCGCCTTGTCCTCCCAAAGTGCTGGGATTACAGGTGTGAGCCATGACACCCGGCCATCCATACTAATTTTCATTCCAGCCAACAGCGTACAAAAGTTCTCCTTTCTCCACATCCTCATCAGCATCCATTATTATTTGTCTTTTTGATAAAATTCATTTTACCTGGAGTGAGATTATATCTCATTATGGTTTTTATTTGCATTTCTCTCATGATTAGTGACGCTGAGCATTGTTTTATATACTCGTTAGCCATTTGTATGCCTTTTGCTGAGAAATGTCTGTTCAGATAGTTTAACCATTTTATAATTGTGTTATAGGTTTTTCATTGTTGTTGTTTGCTATTGCTTCATTGGCGTGTCCTATATCTCCTGGTTGTTAATCACGTGTCAGTTGAATAGTATACATAAATTCTCCCGTTCTGTAGGTTGTATATCCATTTTTTGATTGTTTCTTGTGCTGTTCTGTAGGTTTTTAGATTGAGGATCCCATTTGTTAATTTTTGTTTTGGTTGCCTGTGCTATTGAGAAATCTTTGCCCAGACCAATGTCCTGAAGCATTCACTAAATGCTTCCTTCTAATAATTTCATACTTTCAAGTCTTGCATGTAGGAGTTTAATCCATTTTGATTTCATTTTTATATATAAGAGAGAGAAGTCTGGTTTTATTCTTCTGCATATGGATATCCAGTTTTTTCAGTATTATTTGTTGAAAAGACTATCCTTTCCCTGATGTATGCTCTTGGTATTTTTGTCAAAAATGAGTTGATTGTAAATTACTAAATTTTTCTGGGTTCTCTATTCTGTTCCATTGATCTATGCACCTGTGTTTATGCTAGTACCATGCTGTTTTGATCACTATAGCTTTGTAGTATAATTTGAAATCAAGTAATGTGATGACTCCAGCTTTGTTCTTTTTGCTCAGAATTACTTTGACTATTGGGGTCTTTGTTGTTTCATGTAGATTTTAGGATTATTTTTTCTATTTATGTGAAGAATATCCTTGATATTTTGATAGATACTACTTTGGATATGTGGATTTCTTTGGATAGTATGGACATTTTAGTGATAGTGAGTCTTATAATTCATGAACATGCAATATAATTCCATTTTTGTGTCCTCCTTAATGCTTTTCATTAATATTTTATAGTTTTAATTGTAGAGATCTTTCACTTCTTTGGTTAAACTTATTTTTAGATATTTTATTTTTTGTTGTAGCTATGATAAATGGGATTGCTTTCTTGGGTTCTTTTTTACATTGTTTACTGTCAGCATATATAAATGCTACTGATTTTTGTAAGTTGATTTTATATCCTGCAACTTTACTGAATTCATTCACCAGTTCTAATAGGTTTTTGATGGACTTTTAAAGGATTTGCTAGATGTAAGATTATATTGTCTGTAAACAACGATAATTTAACATTTTTCTTTCCCATTTAAATGCCCTTATTTCTTCTTCTCATCTAATTGTTCTGAGTAGGACTTCCAGTACTATGTTGAATGAGAGTGGTGAAAAGTGAGCATCTTTGTTTTGTTCCATAGCTTAGAAGAAAGGCTTTCAGTCTTCCTTCATTCAGTCTTGTATTAGCTGTGAATTAGTCATATATGGCCTTTATCGTATTGAGGTATCTTCCTTTTATTTCCAGTTTATTGAGAGTTTTCAATTATGAAAAGGTATTGAATTTTATCAAGTGCTTTTTTGGTGTTTATTGAACTGGTCCTATGGTTTTTATATAAACAAAGTATTGGTGGATCCATAAAGACAAATTTCTCTCTGGCAAAATTTGTCTTGTGTTTTTTAAATATCAAAGTTGGTAAAAAGTAGATTATATATTGTTTTTATTATATTTTCTCATACAAATGAAGATAAATTTTAAATTCAGCACATATTAAAATTGTATATATTGTTTTTCTCAATCTACATTTTTTTGGCTTAGAAATTAGGAAACATATTCAGAAAAAATAGCAATGATAGTAGGAGTAATGGGCTAAATAATGACCCACCAAAGATGTTCATATTTTAATCTCCACAACCTGTGAACATTTGACTTGGCAAAAAAAAAAAAAAAAAAGTGCCAAAAAATCAAGGACACCTCCAGCAGTACCTGTGTACTTTGTCAGGGAAGTAATAGCCTTCCCACTGAAATTCCTCCTTGTGCAAAACCATGTCACACAGACAACCTTACATTTGAAAATGCTAAAACATCAGTTTCAGCTTTTTTAGCATTAGGATAGAGACAGGCCAAGAATAAAGAGGTTTTATAGTAATTGCTGGGCCAACCAGTATATATTTGCAGCCAAATAAATCTGAGAGAAAATAAGAAAAAAAGGAAGATGTTCATTGACTTGTGATTCATTATCACAAATGACATTTATTTTCATTAGTTTAATTGTGCCCATATTTTTAGTAGGTCAAATGACCACACAGAGAGAGCTTTATGACATTTTTCAAGGAATCACAGATAAATAACCTTTTTTTAAAAAAGTGGAAGTAACATGGGCCATCATGAATTAACTATTAGTACACAATTTCCACAATTTGTTCTTCTCTAGATTATGATTCATAATTGAGGCTGGAAAATGTTTATACCTATTAAAAGTAAACTGAATTATATGAGGGATAAAATAAAAGCACATATATAAATAATTTCAGTGGATAGTTAGGAGAATATTCTAATACAGAGTAATAATCAAAACCCACAGAAATTAGAACAAATATTCAGGGTGTTTACTGTTTGACAGGTAGTATCTTAGGCACAGTGGATAAAACTTTAGCAGTGTAGCTATGACTTCTGCTCTTCCTTAGCTTCTTGTTCAGTAGAACAATTAGAGCAATAGCACCATTTTCAAAAGTTATACAAAAAACTGTAATGTAGGCATTATTTTCTTCATTTTTTTTTTAGAGAAAAAGACGAGACTTAGGAGAAAAAGTGACATAGAAAATGACATAGAGTTTGAAAATAATCAAATATGAGTTAAATGTGCCCAAACAACCATCTACTGCATTGTACTATACCACCAGCCAGCATTAAACTTATAGTAAAGTCTAGTTACATCAATTTTACCCCATTAAGAGGTTTTCATCCCCTAGGACAGTTCTACACATATCAGCCAAATGGTCTAAAATGTATTTATTAAGCTCCCTGAATCTTTATTTTGTCATTTATAAAATAGGCAATAATGACTTTCCTGTGAAATTACTAAAAGGTCTTGATAAGAAAATATGTATAATGAACTTTATTATATCCCCTAGCAGAAGTGCATTTGTGTTATAGTCCTGGATGTCAAAAGTCCAAAATGAGTCTCAAATCAAGGTGTCAGTAGGGCTGAGTTTCCTCTGGAAGTTCATTAATGATAGCTAGTTTGTGATTAACATTGAGATTATAAACTTTATGAAGGCAGGGACTTGTCATTAGCTTTATTTAACATGAACATAGTGTCATGAATGCAACGAGGACTCTACAAATATGAGACTGGCCATTTTCTATTTAAGAAAAGTAAACAAACATTTAAATAAATATAAATAAATCAGTTTTCATTTTATATTAAGATTCTATTATTAATAATCCAATACATATAGAATAAAGCAGTGATTACCGATTGTTTACTGATTATACAATTGGCCAAAAAGGAAAAAAGGAAAAACAGCTATTTTTATAAAAAATATATAAATGTTGGCACTCTTACTCTGATCATGGTAGTGTTAATATGGGCATGACATGAAAAACTTTAAAAGGCGCATTTCTTTTTTGAACCCAACTATTAACAGTTTTAGGCATTTGCTCTAAGGAAATTATCAGAACTTCCATATCAGTTTACATGTAAGAATGTTCTCTATAATAATATATAAATAGTGATGTACTGGGAACTGCCTAAATACTCTGGACTATACTATTAAATAGTGATTTTTTTTATTGTAAATAGATTGCCTTCTTGATTTGACTCTCAGCTTTATTGATAGAAAATACAATCAATAAATAATGATGATTACTCCATACGAAATACTACTATCCAGCTATGAAGAGAAATTATCTCAACAAATAATTACAAGAAAACTTTTCAAGTAAGTGAAAAAGAGCACTTGTATTCAGCTACCCAGGCACTATGGAAATCATGGCTATATTTGTAAAAGTCAAGAACTTTATCAACAAAAATCTGTAATGTTGAGAACTTGTATTAGTTTCTTATTGCTGCCATTACAAACTCTCATAAACAGAGTGGCTTAAAACAATAGAAATTTATTTGTGTTGTAGTTCTGGAGGTCAAAAGTCCAAAATGAGTCTCAAATCACAGTGTCAACAAGGGCTGAATTTGTTCTGGAAATTCTAGGAATCTATTTCCTTCCCTTTTCCAGTTTCTAAAGACTGCCCCTACTCCTTGGTGCATGGCTCTATTCTTCCATCTTCAAATCTAGTAACATCAGGTTGAATCCATTTGCTTCCCTCTTCCACTATTAATGACTCCTGAACTTACGATGGGCCCATCCAGATAATCCAAGATGATCTCTTCACTTTAAGGTCATCTGAATTACATTTTAATAATATCTACAACGCTAATTCTCCTTTGCCATGCAAGTTAACATGTTTGCAGTTTCTGTGGATAATAACATAATCAGCTTTGTGGAGGTCATTATTTTGCCTATCACAGACCCCTAGATGACTTTAGCATGATTACATTTGGAGCTAAGTAAAACTCATCCAGGTCATGAGAGTGATGGCCAGAGGCTAAAGATGGTGAGGCATGACAATGTGAGGCTTATATCATAAGATAGAACTTGGTATAGAAGGGCCAAACTGCTTGGTATCAATGACATTGGTGTACCATGTTTATTGCAGTGCTTGCCGCTGGAGGTTTATAGTGTCTGCCACTAGATGGCTAGACTCTTGGGTTTGAGAGGCCAACCCATACTTAAAAGTACTGGGATAAAGTGACATCTCTGTATCACACTGTTGAACCTCTAGTTTTCTAAAACATAATTGCCAGAGCAGCAAAAATCTTAGAAAAAAAGATCCTTACAATCTTTTAGTTTCCTTTGCTGACGATGTAATAAAAATAATAGATTACGCTAGAACATTTGCAATGTTCCTGGTAGTATTCTAAATACTTTAAATAAACTAAATTGCTTAAGTTTCTCAAGAACCATTGGAGGCAGAATAGTTAGAAACAGTAAGTTTGAATAACTTGTCTGATACTCTACTACAATAGTTTAAATCTATATGATTTTAGAGTATGAGTTCTCACCTCTACCCTTTCTCTCTTCAGGAATTCTTCCTCTACTACATGTGCTCTTTCAGAGTTTTGAATTGCTATAAATAGATAACTTCCAGAAGGAAGAAATGGTCCTTTCTGCCAATATTGGCATTTACAGTTGTTAATATGTGTTGATTAAACATTATAGTAACATTGCTTATACAACAAACTGGTAAAGTAAAATACAACAATTACAGTTAGGTATCACTTCATCTGGAAAGTCTTTCCTGCACTCTACCATACATATTCTGGAAATTTTTATTTAATAATTTTCTCCCAGAGGGCTGTGGATAGTGAATTTGTAAGCATTTATAACAGTGTTATATTTACCTGTTTACTCGGCTCTTTATAGTACATGACACTCAATCAAACTGTATAATTAACAATGTATTACCTCTTGTATATCTAGCATGTTCTATAGTGCCTGGAGTATAGTTGATACTAAAAAAAAAATTCTTAGTGAAATAATGTGTAAATGAGTAACTGATGGGTTCCAGGAAGTGTTTTTTATATAAGAATAATTTTTCTTCCGCCTCACAGGAGGAGATTGTGGCAGTATTCACTTCTCTTCCGTTTTCTGAAAGATTTTGAATAGATTTGATACTAATTCTTCCTTATATTTTTGGTATAATTCAACAGTGGAGCAAGCTGGGCGTGTGGTTTTCTTACTTGGAAGCTTTTAAACATTGTATTCAATTTTATTTTATTGATATAGGGCTATGCCTATTTCTTATTGAGTGATATTTGTGTCTTTTAAGGAATTTGTCTATTTCATTTGTCTTAAAATTTATTGGCATGAGCTTATTAACAAGATTATCAAATACTTTACAGCACTGTCAAATTAAAATTTATGTATCACACAATTTGGTCATTTTTATTTTATTTATAAATGTATACAACTGTTAGCAAAATCAATTTTAAAATATTTTCATCATTCTCAAAATAAAACCTGTACCCATTAACAGTTATTCTCCATTCCCCTCCAAACCCCACAGCCCTAGACAGCTACAAATTTACTTTCTGTTTTATAGATTTACCTATTCCAGACATATAGTAAAGATGGAATCACAGTATGTCATTTTCTGTGACTGCTTGTTTGAATGCTTCTAGCATAATGTTTTCAAGGTCCACCTATATTGTCGTATGTATCAACGCTTTACTCCATTTTATAGCTTGGATGATAGTCCATCATATGGATATATTAGTTCTCTTTTGACATTTGAGGTGTTTCCATGATTTGCTATTATACATAGTGCTGTTATGAAATTATGTGTACAAGTTTTGTGTGGACATATGTTTTTATTTCTTTGGGGTATGCACCGAGGAGTGAAATTGATGTATCATATGCTAAGTCTATATTTAACCATTTGAGGAACATACAGAATGTTTTCCAAAGCAGCCTCACCGTTTTACATTCCCACCACCAGTGTCTGAGGATTGCAGTTTCTCCTCATTCTTGCCAATACTTACTATGTCTGTTTTATCTTAGTTATCATAATAAAAGTGAAATAGTATCTCATGTGGTTTTCATTTGCATTTTACTGTTGCTGACATTGAGCATCTTTTCCTGTTTTTAATGGACATCTGCATTAATATATTCCATAGATAAATGTTTACAGATCCTTTGCCTACTTTCTAAATTGTTTGTATTTTTATGATTGAATTATAAGCGCTCTTTGCATATTCCAGATATAATTCTCTCATCAAATATAGTATTTGCAAATATTTCTCCTGAGATTATCTTTTAGCTTTCCTTATGATATATGTTTTGTTTCTAATGGTAAAACTTCTGAGGCAAAAAGTTAATTTTAGTGAAGTCTAATTAATCTATTTTTTGTTAGTTGGTTGTACTTTAGTGTCTTAGCCTTTACCCAAGCTAAGGTCATGAAGATTTATTCTCATATTTTCTTCTAAGAGTTTTATAGAGTTTTAGTTCTTATAGTTAGGTCTATGATCTACCTTTATTTAATTTTGTGTATGGGATGAGGCCCAACTTCATTCTTTTGCATGAGACTGTCCAATTATCTCAGAATGGTTAGTAGAAAAGACTATTGTGTCGTATCGAATTTTCCTAGCACCTAATCAAGAAGTAATGGTCTATAAATGTTAAGCATTGTTTCTGAACTTCCAGTTCTTTTCCACTGATCTTTATAACTACCCTTGTGCCAATACCACTCTGTCTTAATTACTGTAACTTTGTGGTGAATTTTGAAATTGGCAATTGTGGCTTCTTCAATTTTGTTCTTTTAAAAGTTGGTTTGGCTATTCTGGGTCCCCTGAATTTGCATATAAGTTATAGGATCAGCTTGATAAATTCTGCAAGGAAAGTATTTGGGATTTTGATGAAAATTGCATTGAAGTTACATCAATTTCAGGATTTTTGCCATCTTAATAATAATGTCTTGCAATCCAATAATGTGATTAACATAAGATGGCTTTTCATTTACTTAAGTCTTCTTTATTTCAATTATTTCACACCAAAGTGTGCGTGTGTGTGTATGTGTATTAGTTTTCAGTGTCTTATACTTCTTTTGTTAATTTCTAAATTTATTTTTAATTCAAGTTTTATTATTTTTCATTGCATTGCTAATGAGATTTTTTTTAAATATCACTTTTAGATTGTTTATTGCTATTGTGTGGGATATAATTCATTTTTAGATATTGATTTTGTATCCTGCAACCTTGCTGAACTCATTTATTAATCATATAGTTTTTAAAGTAGACTCTGTTTTTTATGCCTAAGATTATGTCATCTGGAATATTGATAGCTTTCTTTCCTTCTTTCCAATCTAGGTGTTCTAAATTTATTTTTCTGCCCTAATTGATCTGCCTAGCGCTTCTCATGACAATATTAAACAGAACTGTGAAGAACATAGATCTATATATTTTTCCTGATCCTAATGAGAAAGTATTTTGCATTTCATGGTTAGGTAGAATGTTAGCTGTAGGGTTTTCATACATGTCCTTTATAAGGTTGAGGAAATCTCTTTATAGTTCAAGTTCATTTATTGTTTTGGATTTTTTTTTTTTGACACAACGTCGCAAACTGTCACCCAGGCTGGAATGCAGTGGCACAATCATAGCTCACTGTAACCTGAAATTCCTGGGTGCTGAAGTTATCCTACTGCCTCAGCATCCCAGATAGCTAGGACTAGAAGAGCATACCACCATATCTAGCTAGTTTTTAAAATTTTTTGCAGAGAAGAGGTCTCACCATGTTGCCAGGCTGGTCTCAAATTCCTGGACTCAAGTGATCCTCCCACTTTGGCCTCCCAAAGCACTGGGATTAATGACATGCATAAGCCACTACACCAAGCTAGATTTTTTTTTCAAATTCTTTTTCTACATCGAATAATATGACTGTGGTTTCTAACCTTTATTCTATTGATATAATGTATTATATTAATATATTTTTACATGTTGAACCAATCTTACATTTCTGGGATAAATCTCAGTAGTCATAGTTTATAATCATCTTTTATGTTTGCTGGAATTGATTTGCTTATGTTTTGTTGAGGATTATTTGTATATATATTCATAGGAGATATGTTCTATAGTGCCTTGTTATGTTTTTATCTAGTTTCCATATCAGGGTATTACTTGCTTCATAGGATGAGTTGGTTGTGTATTCTCTTCTATTTTTGAAAGAGTTTATCAATAATTGACATTAATTCTTAATTTAATGTTAGGTAGAATTCTCTAGTGAAGCCATTTGGGCTTGGACTCTACTTTATCGGATGGCTTTTAAATTCAATCTCTCTATTTGTACAGGTCTGGGCAGATTTTAAATTCTCCTTGAGAAAATTTCAGAAGTTCATTTCTTTTAAGAGTATCGCTTATTTAATCTAGGTTACCTAATTTTATAACTACATACTTGTTCATAGTTTTCCCTAGTAATGCTTTTTATTCCTTAAGGTGGTAGTGATGTTCCATCTTTCATTTTTGACTTTAGAAAGTTAAGACTTCTCTTTCTTCTTAGGAAATGTAGCTAATAGACTGTCAATTCTATTGATCTTTTTAAATAACTAACTTCGAGTTTCATTGATTTTCTATTCTGTTTTATTTCCTTAACTTTAAGATAAATACCTAACTTAGTATTTCTTTCCTTTGAATGCTCTGTTTTGTTTGCTCTTTTTGTCCAGCATTTTAATGTGCAAGATTAAGTTATTGATTTGAGATCTTTTTTTTTTCATTAGTTTAGATGTTTACAGCTACAATTTTTTTTTATGCACTGCTTTAGCCCCATACATAAATTTTGGTTTGTTACAATTTTCATTTTAATTCATCATAATATTGTTTCTCTAGCAATTTTCCATTTGATTTATTATTTGAACTATTCATTAAGAGTATATTGTTTAATTTTTACATATGTATGAGCTTCTAAAATTTCTTTGTTATTAATTTCTAAGTTCATACCACTGTGGTTGACAAACATGCTTTATTCCAATACTCTTAAATTTATTCAGGCTTGTCTTATGGTCTATCCTAGATATGGTCTATTCTAGAAGTGTTCAGTATGCACTGGGAAAGAACGCATGTACTGTTGCTGTGTAGTAGATTGTTTTATAGATATTTCTCATGGCTATTTGGTTTACATTGTCGTCTTAGTCTTCTTTTCTCCTGTTGATTAGTTACCTACTTGCGACTTGCTCTATCCGTTAACTAAAAGTGAAGTGTTAACATCTCCAGCTAATGATTTTGAATTGTGTATTTCTAACTTCAGGAGCAGGTTGTTCAGGTTCCATGTACTTGGGCGGTTTTCAGTGAGTTTCTTAAACCTGAGTTCTAGTTTGATTGCACTGTGGTCTGAGAGACAGTTTGCTATAATTTCTTTCTTTTATATTTGCTGAGGAGTGCTTCACTTCCAACTATGTGGTCAATTTTGGAATAAGTGTGATGTGGTGCTGAGAAGAATGTATATTCTGTTGATTTGGGGTAGAGAGTTCTGTAGATGTCTATTAGGTCTGCTCGGTGCAGAGCTGAGATCAATTCCTGGATACACTTGTTAACTTTCTGTCTTGTTGATCTGTCTAATGTTGACAGTGGGGTGTTAAAGTCTCCCATTATTCTTGTGTGGGAGTCTAAGTCTCTTTGCAGGTCTCTAAGGACTTGCTTTATGAATCTGGGTGCTCCTGTATTGGGTGCATATATATTTAGAATAGTTAGCTCTTCTTGTTGAATTAATCCCTTTACCATTATGTAATGGCCTTCTTTGTCTCTTTTGATCTTTGTTGGTTTAAAGTCTGCTTTATCAGAAACAAGGATTGCATCCCCTGCTTTTTGTGCTTTCCATTTGCTTGGTAGATCTTCCTCCATCCCTTTATTTTGAGCCTATGTGCATCCTTGCATGTGAGATGGGTCTCCTGAATACAGCACACTGATGGGTCTTGACTCTTTATCCAATTTGCAAGTCTGTGTCTGTCTTTTAATTGGGGCATTTAGCCCATTTACATTTAAGGTTAATATTGTTATGTGTGAATTTGATCCTGTCATTATGATGTTCTCTGGTTATTTTGCCCATTAATTGATGCAGTTTCTTCATAGCATCTAGAAGTGTTCAGTATGCACTGGGAAAGAACGCATGTACTGTTGCTGTGTAGTAGATTGTTTTATATATATTTCTCATGGCTATCTTTAAAATTTGGCATTAAATAGCCTTTAAAATTTGGCATTTTTTTGCAGTGGCTGGTACTAATTGTTTCTTTCCATGTTTAGTGCTTCCTTCACAAGCTCTTGTAAGGCAGGCCTGGTGGTGACAAAATCTCTCAGCATTTGCTTGTTTGTGAAGAATTTTATTTCTCCTTCACTTATGAAGCTTAGTTTGGCTGGATATGAAATTCTGGGTTGAAAATTCTTTTCTTTAAGAATGTTGAATATTGGTCTCCACTCTCTTCTGGCTTGTAGGGTTTTCGCTGAGAGATCTGCTGTTAGTCTGATTGGCTTCCCTTTGTGGGTAACTCGACCCTTCTTTCTGGCTGCCCTTAACACTTTTTCCTTCATTTCAACCTTGGTGAATCTGACAATTGTGTGTCTTGGGGTTGCTGTTCTCGAGGAATATCTTTGTGCTGTTCTTTGTATTTCCTGAATTTGAATGTTGGCCTGCCTTGCTATGTTCAGGAAGTTCTCCTGGATAATATCCTGAAGAGTGTTTTCCAACTTGGTTCCATTCTCCCCATCACTTTCAGGTACCCCAGTCAAATGTAGATTTGGTCTTTTCACATAGTCCCATATTTCTTGGAGGCTTTGTTCATTTCTTTTTACTCTTTTTTGTCTAACCTTGTTTTCTTGCTTTATTTCATTAATTGGATCTTCAATCACTGATACCCTTTCTTCCACTTGATCGAATTGGCTATGGAAGCTTGTGCATGCGTCACGAAGTTCTCGTGCCATGATTTTCATCTCCATCAGGTAATTTAAGATCTTCTCTACACTGTTTATTCTAGTTAGCCATTTGTCTAATCTTTTTTCAAGGTTTTTAGCTTCCTTGCAATGGGTTTGAACATCCTCCTTTAGCTTGGAGAATTTTGTTATTACCGAACTTCTGAAGCCTACTTCTGTCAACTCATCAAAGTCATTCTCCATCCAGCTTTGTTCTGTTGCTGGCGAGGAGCTGAGATCCTTTGGAGGAGAAGAGGTGCTCTGAATTTTAGAATTTTCAGCTTTTCTGCTCGGGTTTCTCCTCATCTTTGTGGTTTTATCTACCTTTGGTTTTTGATGTTGGTGACCTACAGATGGGGTTTTGGTGTAGATGAGCTTTGTGTTGATGTTTATGCTAATCCTTTCTGTTAGTTTTCCTTCTAACAATCGGGTCCCTCAGCTGCAGGTCTGCTGGAGTTTGCTGGAGTTCCACTCCAGACTCTGTTTGCCTGGGTATCACCAGCAGAGGCTTCAGAACAGCAAATATGGCAGAACAGCAAATATTGCTGCCTGATCCTTCCTCTGGAAGCTTCGTCCCAGAGGGGCAGCCACCTATATGAGGTGTCTGTCGGCCCCTACTGGGAGGTGTCTCCCAGTTAGGCTACAAGGGGGTCAGGGACCCACTTGAGGAGGCAGTGTGTCCGTTTTCAGAGCTCAAATGCCATGCTGGGAGAATCACTGCTCTCTTCAGAGCTGTCAGACAGGGACTTTTAAGTCTGCAGAAGTTGTCTGCTGCCTTTTGTTCAGCTATGCCCTGCCCACAGAGGTGGAGTCTTAAGGCAACAGGCCTTGCTGAGCTGCAGTGTACTCCACCCAGTTCCAGCTTCCCGGCCGCTTTGTTTACCTACTCAAGCCTCAGCAATGTGGACACCTCTCCCCCAGCCAGGTTGCCATCTCACAGATAGATCTCAGACTGCTGCGCTAGCAGTGAGCAAGGCTCCATGGGCATGGGAGCCACAGAGCCAGGCTCAGGAGAGAATCACCTTGTCTGCCAGTTGCTAAGACCTCAGTTGGAAATGCAGAAATCACCTGTCTTCTGCATTGATCACACTGGGAGCTGCAGACCGGAGCTGTTCTTATTTGGCCATCTTCACATTTTTTGCTTTAAAGCATGTTTTGTTTGATAATGGTATATCCACTCCAGTGTTCTTGATGTTGCTTATGTAAAATATATTTTACCATACTTTAACTACTAAACTCTTTGTATTTTTAAATCTAAAGTATATATCTCTGATTTTATTCATATTGTCAACAATGACAGAATTTCTTTCTTTTAAAGGCTGTATAGTATTCAATTGTGTATATATACCACTTTTTCCTTATCCATTCGTTCAGTGATGGACACTGAGTATGCTTCTATGTGTTGGCTATTGTGAATAATGCTGAAATGAATATGGGAATGCTGATATCTTTTTGAAAGAACAATTTCAGTTCCTTTGGCCATACCCAAAAGTAGGATTGTTAGATCATATGGTAATTCTATTTTTATTTTTTGAGGAACCTCCATACTATTTTTCAAAATGACTGTACTAATTTATATTCCCACCAATAATGTGCAAGGCTTTATTTTTCTCTACATCCTCACCAACACTTGTTATCACTTGTCTTTTAGTTAATAACAATTCTAACAGGTGTAAGATGCTATTTCATTGTGTTTTTATGTGTATTTCCCTGTTGATTAAAGATGTTGAGCATTTTTTTCATATATCTGTCAGGCACAGAAAGATAAATAATGTAAGAGCTCAATTATATGTAGAATCTAAAAATGTTAATATCATAGAAACAGAGAGTAGAAAATTATTTACCAGAGGATGGGGGAGAGGAGGAGAGGTAAGAAAAAGATAAGATATTGATCAAAGGGTACAAAGTCTCAGTTAGACTAGAGGAATAGATTTCAGTGATCTATTGCACTGCATACTGGCCACAGTAAATAATAATGTCCTTTATATTTCAAAATTGCTGAAGAAATTGATGTTTAATGTTCTCACCACATACACAAAAAATAAGTTGAGGCAATAGATATGTTGATTAGCATGACTTAGTTTTTCTAGAATGTGCACGTAAATCAGAACATCACCTTGTGCCCCATAAATATACACAATTATTATTTGTCTATTGGAAATAAATAAATAAAATTTCCGGCATCAAAAATGAGGGGTTGGCAAACTGTGGCCCACAAGCCAAATCTGACTCACTGCTTGTTTTTATATTTTTTAATTATTGAAGAAAAAAGTAAAAGAAGAATTGATATTTTATGACATGTAAAAATTATGTGAAATTAAACCTTCAGTGATGTAGAGTTTTATTAAGCCACATAAAAATAAAGATGTCTTCTGCAAAGACATTGTAGCATATAGTTGAATCTTGAATTTTTAATAAATGTAGTCAAGATTAACAGTAACTCACCTGTTAATCTTGTTGTGGTTACTTTGTACATAACACATTATTTTATTTTGATTTAAAGATTTAAGATGTTCTTTTTAATAGTCTCTGATATTTAAATGGATTTCTCCATCCATTCATATTTAATGTTATTATTAATGTAGTTGAATTTACATCTGCCATTTTAGTTTTGTTTTCCATGTATCTTCATCTTTTTATTCTTTTTATCCTTCTTTACTATTTCTTATGCATTACTTGGATATTTTCTAGTATAAGATTTTAATTACTTTGATGTAATTTAATTTAATTTAATGACTTTTGGAGTCATTGTCATAGTGCTTTTTAGAGTGCTTACAGTGTGCATTTTAACTTACCAGAATTGAAATATAGAAATATTACTCCTATATAGCTCTATTCATATTTTTCATTTTGTGCTATTATTGTTATACATATTATATCTATATCTTACATGCCACAGAATGTACTTATATAAATTTTCAATAATAATAATAAGTTTATCAAAAGTAAAAAAGCCTTTTAAAGAAGTGTAGCAAAGAAAAGATTGTATTTATAGTGTTTACTATATATCCATTCTTGTTTACTATTTCTGTTACTTTTCATATGGTGCTAGAGATTGAAGTTGCCATTTCTTGTCCAGTATAACTTAATATAGCTTTGTTTGCACCTGCCTCCATTATGCTTTTATTGCCAAATATGTTATATCACATTAGTGTATATAATAGAACAGAGCGTTCTTTCTCTTTCCCTGTATATGTATATAGAGGTGCTTTTAAGTCAATTAAGAGAAGAAAAACAAACATGCAATTACATTGTTTATAATTACCTACATAAATATCTTTACCACTTTTTGTTTCATATGGATTCAAATACTTGCCCTGAGCCTAAAGAACATTCTTTAATATTTCTTGTAAAGCAGGTTATCTTGTAACAAGTAATCTCAGTTTTGGTTTACCTCAGGATATCTTCATTTTGCCTTCATTTTGGAAGTTATGTTTGATATAAAATTCTTGGTTGTTTCTTTCAGTATTCTGAACATGTTTCCCTTTGTCTTGTCATCTTTGAGTGGTCACCTGTTAATCTTCTTGTGGCTACCTTGAACATAACACATTATTTTCTTTTGATTTAAAGATTTAAGGTTTTCCTTTTGACTTTCAACATTTGTATATGGTGCATTGTGGAGAATGATCTCTTTCTGTTTTTCCTATCTGGAGTTTATACCCACTGTTTTGACATCTCAATTAAGCTTGTGTATTAGTCAAGGTTTCCAGACAGAACCAAAAGGATAGATAGACAGACAGACAGATATAGATATGTGAGAGCGTGCTTATTAGTGGGATTTGCTCATGTGATTATAGATGCTGGGAAGTCCCATGACAAGCTGTCTGCTCACTGGAGACCCTGGGGTGTTAGTATCATGGCTCAGTTCAAGCCTGAAGGTCTCAGAACCAGAGAAGCTAATAGTATATCTATCAGTCTGAAGTCAAAGGTCTGAGAACTTGGGATGCTGCTGGTTTAAGTCCTGAAGTCCAAAGACTGAGGAGCCTGGAATTCTTATCCAAGGACAGGATAGGAAAAGTGAATCCCAGCTCCAGTAGATAAATTGGCATATTTGCTATTTTGATTTTGTTCTCTCTGGGCCCCCAGCAGACTGGATGGTGACTATCCACATTGAAGGCAGATCTTCTACACCTAGTCCACTGAGACTCACATGCCAATCTCATAACACCCACAGACACACCCAAAAATAATACTTTACCAGGTTTCTAGTTTCTAAGTAGGCCTTAATCCAGTCATGTTGACAACTAAAATTAACCATGGCAACTTTAAATTCCCCATGATTGCTACAAATAAGTTTAGTTCTTATGAGAAGAGCCCTCTGTTTTTATAGCTTGCCTCTTCCACTTGACAAAACCCTGTCACTGCTGTGGATATGGGTGTAGGGAAAGTGACATGCTTATCATGAAGTAACACACTTGCTTTATGGGGGTCAATGGACGCGGCAGTGGCTTTTCATCTTCTTTGTTTGCCTCCCTTGTTGTAGAACCTCTGCCTTATGAGAAAGCTGGGGTGCAGGAAATTGAGGTCTAGTATTCTTGCTCTGTCATGACTGGGGTAGAGCTTCTAAGTGGGTGCTGGGTGATTGTAAGGAGCTCCAGACCTCAAAGCTATTCTTGCTTGTGGTGGAACTTCTGTATCATGAGTGTGTGTGTATGTGTGTGTGTGAGTGAAATATTCTGATGGTCTTCTCCTCCTAAGGAGTTATAATAATCATAGAATAGGAATTGGGATTTGAGGAATAGCGAGTCCTGTGTTTTTAGATCCACCTGCCTGGAGCATAGCTTCTGTCATGCTGAGCTGTGGGGTGAGGGGGCAGGTGCTGAGAGAGAATGGCAGGTAGTTTTTGATGGCTTAAATACCATAAGCACAGATAAGTTAAGCAATTTGATCAAGGTCACAGTCAGTAAGTGTTTGAGCCAGTATTCAAACCCAAAGAGTCTGACTCTAAAATCTATGCTGTTGAACATTATACAATGCTGCCTTTCACACATTTGCATCTATACGTGGTCTTGGCCAAACCTAATTCTCTATCCTCTTCTTGTTACTCCATTGCTTGTACTTTGCACTTTAACCTAGTGTTTATGTTTATCTCCACTCACCAGTTTTTGTTTTTCTTTTTGATTCCATCCACACCTTTGTTTATATCGTGTTCTTTTCTTTTCTCCTCAAAATGCTTATCTGAAGCCTAATGGTCTAATTTCTATTTAACTTGTAAAACTCAACATGTATTTGAACCAGTTCAGGAAATTTGTTCTAATACACATCATGATTCTATTACTATACAGACTCATGTATCATGCAATTATTATTAGACAAAATGACAACCATCCATCCAAAAGATCAATTGGTCTTATTTTTAGGTATTTGATGTATGTTATTTCCTTAGATTTAAGAGGTCAATAACTAGCAACTCCAGGTTTTTTGTCCATTAAATGTATAAATTAGTATTCTAGAGGCAACAATGAAAATATATCCTCAGCTCTCATTAGATAATGGAATTATGAGGCTTTGAATTCTTTATTTCTCAAAAAGTACTAACCACAACTTAAAGAGAATTGTTAGAAAGAGCTACATATATTCCACAGTTATATTTATTCTAGAAGACATAAAATGTGTTTTTAAACACACTATACATGCTTTAAATGAGCTTTTCTTTGCTATAATACTGTCAGACTTTATTATGGGTTTTTAGGTAACAAACAAAATTAAATAAAGGAAACAAAGTGTGTAAAATTATTTACTATGTCTCCTGTAATAGTGTTGCTGAGAATATTGTTTATGTTAAGATATGGTTTCATATTAGTTTTCCTTATTCCTCCTATCCCTTCTCTTTTTTCTTCTCCTTCCCTTCCTTCTCCTTTTTCTTCATCTTCTATTTTTTGGACTATGTGTGTTGTGTGATTGCAGCTTTCCCATTTCTTTTGTCAGAAGATTTAGAGATAAATCCATGAGTCACTCATTTAAAAACTTATAAATTTTTACGTTACACAATTTTATATCTCACTTGGGAGATACTTAATCTCTACCCTTGCACTTTCTACTTACATTTGGATATATGTTATCTTGGAGAATTAAAAAACATTGCTGAAAAAAATCAAAGACGACACAAACAAATGGAAAACATTCTATTCTCATGGATAGGAAGAATTGATATGAGTAAAATGGCCATAATGCCCAAAACAACGTACACATTCAATGCTGTTTCTATCAAACTACCAATGTTATTTTTCACAGAATTAGAAAAAAAAAATTCTAAAATTCACACGGAACCAAAAAAGAGTATAAATCATGAAAGCAATAATAAGCAAAAATAACAAAGCTGGAAGCATCACCTCACCTGACTTCAAAGTATAGTACAAGGCTACAGTACCCAAACAGCTTGGTATTGGTACAAAACAGACACATAGACAAATAGAACAGAATAGGTAATCCAGAAAGAATGCTACACGTCTACAACCAATGGATCTTTGACGAAGTTGATAATAACAACTGGTCTGGTGTCTATGAGAAACTCAATAAACATTTTTTCCTTCCTGTAGAGAATAGAAAATTTAATGAATACCTATTAAAAGTGAATAAGTATATATTAACAATAAAAGTTGGAGAGAGAAGGCAATATTTTTTCTTATGGGCTGAATTTAACTTAATAAGGTTAAATCAGATTTCAGAATTTCTGTCAAATGAATCAATAATTTCACAGGAAATTATACTTTTCCGGATATCTTACAATTCAAGTTTGTGATAACATTAAATATTGTGCAGGAGAATTTAAGGAAAGAACCAATGCCAAAAATGATCTAAAATTTTCCTTGAAGAGGCAGACATGTATGTTTTGTGAATCTTCTCATATTGTAAATAACACTTAAAAAATGAAACGTGTATCTAATGTGTGACACTGACTCTTTTTCCTCCATTGAAGCAAGTACACAGAGGAATAAACTTAATTAAAATGTTTTCTTCTGTATTTGTATGGGTTATTCTTTCTACAATTCAGAGGCAGCATTTCATCACTTGGAGAAGGAAGCCTGCATCAGAATAATCACAAACAATACATGGTATAGAGTTTGAGAGCTGCTATTCCCATGCACCAAGGAAAAGGAGATGCTGCAGAAACTGATATTTAATTGGAAGCCTCCTGCAGAGAGACAAAATTCTCCTGGAAAGAGGGCCAGCAAAGTCAAATAAGCAGTTCTTAATATTATAAGGAATACAGATACTTGTCTTTTCATCACAAAAATAACCAATAAGAAAAAAAGGGTTTTAAAGATTGGCCAAGCTTAAACTATATTTACCAATTGTGTAACTTCTTTTAAAGTTAAATGTAATTATGTTGTGGAGGTTATGTCTCTTTTTCCAGCATTCTTGAAAGTAAAAGATTTTCACAACTATTATTGTCCACCAAGAAACATATGAGGAAGCAAAATGAATTTTAATAATAGCATAAAGTCTGAGAAAGACACATGTAAATATAGTATTTTAAGGTTCTTATATGAATAAAGTGATGTGTTCTTATTTAACCATGTATGTATAATCCCTATATCAACCAACATAAAAGTTAAAAATAAATCATTAAACTGCCCACTCAGTTTTAAAAGCGGATAAGAATACAAGTTGAATAGTATAAAGATTAGTTAAAAATAAGACAGTGACATGACAAAGTAGACAATTTCAATAATTATGTTAAATACAGACTAAGATATGAACTGTCAGATCAGATAAAAAAACAAGACCCCACTATATGCTGTCTACAAATCTTGTTTTCAATAAAAAGATACAAATTAAAAGTAAAATGATAGAGAAAGATACCCTATGCTAAAATAGCTAGAGAAACAATATTAACATGATCCACTTAATACATAAAAGACACTTGGCAACATCCTGCATTAATTTTATAAAAAATAATAAATTTACCCACTTCCTCAACTTGATAAAGGATATCTACAGCTAATATCCAGTACTTATTGCTGCAAGCCTCAGTGCTCTTCTCTTGATGTTAGAATCAAGGCAAGTATGTATATTCTCACCATTTCTAGTCAACATTTTCCTAGAGACCTGGCCTGTACACTAGGGCAAGAAAAAGAAATAAAAGCCTTTTTGGAAACCAAAAGTCATGATTGCCTATGCAGAAAATTTAGTGAATAATACCCACAAAACATTCTGCTAGAATTAATCAGCAAGTTTTACAAGGAAATAATATACAAGATCAATATATAAAACTCAATTATACTTTTTTATGCAAATAATGAAAAATCAGAAATTGAGATAAAAATAACGTTAAAATATCACCAAGTATAAAAGCACCTCTAGAACATTTGAGTAAGAGTTCTAAAAGTGTGTTCCTCAATAAAAGCAATGATAATAGGGCAAAACTTATCAAAATCAACTATTTCAGAATTCTGGAATAGTTGAGAAGGCCTGCAAAAATTCAAGGAGCATTCATTCAAGAGAAATGGCTAAATCCTGGGGAAAAATTTCCTGCTTTCCTTGGGAATGGCAGGGAGGGGGCAGGGAATGTCAGGATATTTTGTAATGCTGCTAATGACTCTGGGATCACGAAATATATAACGGGGCATTGGCAAATAACAGTATCTTTTGATATATCAAGTAGCACATTACATTTTACAAGTAATAGAAAACCTTTCTGAAACATAATTTCATATTTTAGCTTCATCTTTTATAGGTTATAAATACCTATATTTATAACCTATATAAATGTAACATGTTTATTTATACAAGCCCAAATGTAACTTATGTTTAGTAATGCTAAATTATATTTACATAGATATCAAAACAATTGTTTACATTTTTACTATCATTAACAAGATCAATTGTTTTGTTAATATAAAACTACAGCCTCTTGTATTTGTGAATTGTTGTTTTACATAGCTAAGGTATTTAAATACCTATTTATGAATTCATTTATATTAACTAAACTACTTTTTTATCACCAAGCAAGATAAACATTTACTGAAAATTATGTATTTTATAGAACAGGTGAAACTTTTACCAATACATCGCTGTTTCACCACTTATTAAATTTTATTTTTATCCTATGGTTGGTCTAGCTTGGAAGCTAGAAATTAAGTGGAATTATCGGATATCATAAGAATCTGCCTGATTTAGACTTCATGAATCTAAATGTTCTTATTACTTTTATTTTAAAATAGCTTCCTACGGGTTTGTAATTCAGACAAATTGTTTGAATTTCTGAAACAAATAAGCAAAATAGAGTCTTGATATTGTTTGCTCTCTGAATTTATTACTGCTTAGATCAAAAAAACTGAGGAAGGATGGTCTCATGATATTGAATTTGTAACACATTACATTCTAGAAGATACAAACTTGGAATTAAAATTCAACTTGACATTTTAAAATGTTATTAAATTTACTATCAGTCAGAACATTCTGTAGAACAGAACATTTTCATTGAATCTATGGCAAACTATTTTGGTTTGGCATTTAGGACTCAATTACTTTGGAAGGACATTTGCCCATAGAAGCTGATTGATTCATTCATATTCCATCCCCAAAGATATCATAGTTTAAAAAGGGAACTGCATCCCCATTCCTTAATGTGTTGATTATTAAATAGTCATGATTAAGCTTATGTTTCTGAAATAATAACTACCTTTGAGATTATTTTACCTTAAAAATATAGCAAATTCTAACATAATTAACAAAATATAAAATAGTGGTATCATGGGAGATTTCTTTTAGTGCCCACTAATACTTGGGTAGTATTCAAACATTTTTATTAAAATTATCCTGTTGGTTCCTTGTGTTCTATCAGTAATAAGATTAGTTTATACACAGTGATTTCCACGGCAAGAATTTAGACTGCTAAAAGCAAGAATTAGAGAGGCCAAAACACTAAATGCCTAGAGTGTGTCATTAGTAACGTTTTTCTTTATCTCAGTACTTTTGAACAAGTCACTGACTTTTCTGAGAAGTATAACCTTTTAATTTTAATTTTCTTCAATGAATGCCTAAAATTTTTGTGGTGACTCTTCTTCAAAAATAAATAAAACTATTACAGAAATCAAACTTAGTAAAGAAACTGAGTTGATGTCAATACATATATATATATATACCATACACATATATACACATGCACACATTCATACACATATATACTCTTTCCTGCAATGTGGAATGTCCAATCCCGTTAATCACCAACCTTTCTTAGATCACTTTCTTTTCCAGCTCTATTTCATAAGCCACATATTCAAATGATCTCTTATCTGTATCATTGTCTTATGTAAAGTTCTGTGCTGGCTCCTTGGAGTACTGCAAATCAGATTTGTTTTATCTCTTTAGGTTGGTGTCTCCAGTGTATCTCCTGGCTAATCTTTATATTCTCATTACTTTTCACATTATTGCTTATGAAAAAATTTTTTCTTTATTTCTTATCAAGAAAGTCCTCTTTTGGTGACATTTGCATCTCTGTATCAGAGATTTTTAAACTTTTCTTATGCTATGGACAACTTTAGCAGACTGGGAAGCCTGAGTCATTTTCCCAAGAATAATGTTTACTTTGGATTACAAGAGAAACTAATTATATTGAGATCCAAATGTGTAAATAGTAAAGAATAACTGTATTATATAGTAATTTATGTGCCCCTTTAAAATTATTAATATATTACAGTGGGTCTAACAATTATGATTTTGAAATGGTGATGAGAGTAAACAAGATTTTGTGGTATCTATAATGATACCAAATTATCATTATATGAAAATATATGTGTAATATGAAAATTTGCACAATTTTTATTGGTGACAATGTCACAGACACTGCTAATACCTACTGCGGGTTTTTGCCTACATTTGTAATGGGATCTCAAGACACAAGAATGAGGATTCTGCTTTATATAATTTTCTCTGCTGGTCTAGAACATTTCTCTCACCCCCAAAGGAAAACTTCTGCCCACTGTAGTCATTTCCCATCCTTACTTCCAACCTTAGGGAACTACTGATCTGGCTTTTGCTTCTGTAGATTTGTTTTTTTATTTTGAATACTTCATATAAATGAAACCATATGATATGTGATCTTTTGTGTCTAGCTGTTTTCACTTAGCATAACATTTTGTCTGTTCCTTCATTTTGCAGCATGCAACAGTAATTTGTTCCTCTTTATTACTGAAGAGTATTCCATTATATGGATATACTTTTGAGTAATGACGCTATAAGCTTTTGTGTAAACATTTTGTGTAGCCAAATATTTTCATTTATTTTGGGGAGAGACCTAGGAGTAGAATTTATCAGTCTTACAAAGTTTAACTAATGTTAAAGTTTTAAGCAATTGTTAAAATCTTTTCCAAACTAGGTGCACAATTTTACATTCCCTCATCAATGAGGATTTCATCTTTTCTACACCTTCATTAACACATGTGCATGTCTGACTTTTGACTTAGCTTTTCTTGTGTGTGTAAAGCATGATCTCATTGTGATTTTACTTCATATTTCCTTGATGTCTAATGATGTTAGCATTTTTCATGTGCTCATTTGCCATTTGTAGATCTTCTTTGGTAAAATATCTATCCAAGCTTTCTGCTCAGTTTTTAATTCGGTTACTTGTCATCATCTTATTAAATTGAATGAGTTATGTATTCTAGCTAAAGTCTCTTATCAGATATATTGCTTGCAAATGTTTTCTTCTAGCCTGTAGCTTGTATTTATACTTACATAAGGGTATATTCTGAAACACAGAAGTTTTAAATTTTGATGACAAACTTTGCCTAAACCAAGATCATCAGAATTTACTCCTGTTTTATTTTTTAAGTTTTATTTTTGCTTCTTACATTAGGTCTAATTTTATATTATGTCATATACTAAGTCTAATTAGGTACTAATTTATAAGGTCAATTTTGAGTGCACTCTGAGGTATGGGTCTAATTCATTTATTAATTAAGAAGAATTGAAAGTTATTTAAATTTCTTCTTTTGCCCTTTAATACATCAAAAGTCAGGCTTAGTAGTGTTGGTAAATAATATTATGGGGAAATCTATACAGAAAAATGAATGAAGAAACTGTTAATTTATTCTTTAGTTCCTAAGGGAAGTGTGGAAACAAAAATAGAAAAGAGACAAAAAATTTCTGAATTATGTTCTGATTCTCTTTTCTGTGGGCCTTGTCTTACTAAGGAGTACATTATGTTAATGATCATAATTTAAGCTAGGAGCAGACACATGTTACTCATAATCACCGTTGGGAGTGTACGTGCAGACTCCTCATTGGCCGCTCTGTACCAACTGGCATGCAGCTACATCAGAGTAAATTTGGCAGGACAGTATGAGTTGGGCAGCTTGAAAGAGATGGCTAGATTGAGTCTTCTTGAGCCATATTAGTTCCACAAAACATAGACACAGCACCATAGGTGATTTTTTTTAGCAGCATCCTTCATACACACGGTAAGGCGGTAGTATTAGAGCCCTGCAGAATAACCTGGCTGAGCCAGGGTTTAATAGAGACATGGCCATATTTGTTTGGTCTCTGTCCAACTGATCTCAGACAGATTAAGCAAAGAGATGCTACTAGTTCTTTTTCTTTTTGTTTTTTTTGAGATGGTGTCTTCCTCGTTGCCCAGGCTGGAGTGCAATGGCACGATCTCGGCTCCCCACAACCTCCGCCTCCTGGGTTCAAGCGATTCTCCTGCCTCAGCCTCCTGAGTAGCCGGGATTACAGGCATGCACCACCACGCTCAGGTATTTGTATTTTTAGTAGAGATGGGGTTTCACCACATTGGCCAGGTTGGTCTTGAACTCCCGACCTCAGGTGATCTGCCCGTCTCGGCCTCCCAAAGTTCTGGGATTACAGGCGTGAGCCACCGCGTCCGGTGCTACTAGTTCTTGTCTAAGTCAAAAGAGACAAGCTTACCTGTTACATCAGCTACAATATTCAGCTGAAAGGGCAGCAACACCCTAATGGACAAGAGACATCACTTCAAAGGGAGGTAAAAGCATCTACACTTGATAACTTACACATTTTTTAACTGCCCTGAGTTTACTCAGGTGGTGTGCGCTTCTCAACTAAACCACACCCCAGTCCTCCCACTTGAAAAATGTCAGAGAAAAATGAGCAAGGGAATGGGTAGGCCACAGGAGGGTCTAAACATTTTGGTATCAGCCTGAACACTGCCTAACTACACTGATAAAATGATCAGAAAATAAATATTTAAATTGGATTGATCACGAAAAGAATTTTCTCAGTAAGTAGCAGGGGGTTAAAAATGATCAATTCAGCTACACACAAAATAAGTTTGGCAGGCAGCTCTAAAGAAACTCCCAATAATCCCCACTTCATCATATACATGCTCCTGCATAATTCCCTTGCCTTGCATATGGGAAGAACCTAATAACTTGCTTTTAAGAAATAGAACATGGCTAAAGTGATGGGATGTCACTTTCATGATTCTTTTTTTTTTTTAATTGGGAAGTTAGATTTAATTAATTTTTTTTGCATTCCAGGACTTATGGAATTTTTATTATTATTATTATACTTCAAGTTTTAAGGTACGTGTCCACAATGTGCAGGTTAGTTACATATGTATACATGTGCCATGCTGGTGTGCTGCACCCATTAACTCGTCATTTAGCATTAGGTATATCTCCTAATGCTATCCCTCCCCCCTCCCCCCTCCCCCCACACCACAACAGTCCCCTTCCATCACCCTTTCTCTTACTGACACCCTTGCCCTTGTTCCGATGAAGCCAATTACCGTATTGTGAGATGTTCTGGGAAAGGATCACATGGCAAGGAAATAAGGGAGGCCTCTGACCAACAGCTTGTGAAGAATTGAAACCTTAGTTACAAGTCAGCTGGAACAGAATCTTACCAACCACTATATTAGTGAGTTAAGAAGTGGATCCTTCCAGTAAAGCTCTGAGATGAGGGCAGCATTGTGACAATCTCAGGACTGGAGGAGCCACCTAAGCCACACCTAGATTCTTGGTCCACAGAAACTGTAAGATGATAACATTGCTGTTTTATGCTACTAAGTTCTGGAGTAATTTGCAATGCAGCAATAGAAAACTAATAATTTACATCATATATATATATATATCTGGAAAAGGGTGATAAATGTTTTTTGGTCTACAACATATAATGGTGACTAGACGTCACAAAGGGTCTAAAAATGTTTTCCTTTTCAGGTAGTTGAGTGTGAATTTGGGAAGGTACAATTGTACTTATTCTCTCTAGCATCATTGAAATGAAGCCTCTTTGAGCATCACACAGTTGTATATATATCACACAGAGTGTATATATATATACATTCACTGAAGTTTACACATCCAGGCACCTCCCCCAAAATTTCTTTCAGTCATTGCACACTAAGGATACTGTGGGGAGTAGGAATTCATCAAATTTAATTAAAACTTGAAAAGCATGGTGTTTCTTATGGAATATAAGGAGCTAACAAAATATACTTAAGAGTGTTTAACTGTTGGTTTTGAATTAACATAGTCCAACAAGCTTATTTGACAGGTGAATAACAATTATTCTTTTTCCTGGAAGAAAAGGGCATTCTTGAAAAATCATGGAAAGCTTTGATTACCAACTTTCCATGACTAAACCTCAATACAAACCCAGAAGCTAAGAGTAGGGTGGAGAAGGCAATGCCAAGTTAATTATTAAATACAAAAATAGAAACTTGAAAGAGTTTAGGGAAGTGGAGCTGAACCTAGTAGCAAAATCAGAATTATGCATAGGAGTCAAGATCAGGAAGGCACTCTGAAAGGATTAGGTAGCATGGAACTGAGTTGTTAACAAGGAATAACTTAATTTTGCAAACTGTGTGATGCTCAAAGAGGCTTCATTTCAATGATGCTAGAGAGAAGTACAATTGTACCTTCCCAAATTCACATTCAACTACATGAAAAGGAAAATATTTTTAGACCCTTTGTAAGCTCTAGTCACCATTATATTTTGTAGACCAAAAAAACATTTATTTATTATCACCCTTTTCCAGATCTTTTCTATTTTTAAAATTAATTTCTTCCCCCACTCAGGTCTCAAATATACTGTTTAGACCTTTAGAAAGCTTGTAAAAACTGAAAGATCTTGTCAACTCTGAAAACAGTGTATATGATAGAATATTTGCTAACTACACAAATTTCAACTCTGGCTGGCTATATTAGAACCATATCCCTGCGACTTACCAGATGTGTGACCTTGAACTTATAAGGTCATTTAACTTATCTGAACCTGTCTCCTCATCTGAAAAATGGATATGATAATATTAGTTACCAATATAGGATAATTGTGAAGTTTAAATGAGTAAACATGTATAAAGAGCTCATAATAATATCTGGCACCAAATAAGTTAAAGATAATTATGAATGGTATTAATCATATTATTATTATTATTTTTATTTTATTATTACTATACTTTAAGTTTTAGGGTACATGTGCACAATGTGTAGGTTTGTTACATATATATACATGTGCCATGTTGGTGTGCTGCACCCATTAACTCGTCATTTAGCATTAGGTATATCTCCTACTGCTATCCCTCCCCCCTCCCGACCCCACAACAGTCCCTGGAGTGTGATGTTCCCCTTCCTGTGTCCATGTGTTCTCATTGTTCAATTCCCAATGATGAGTGAGAACATGCGCTGTTTGGTTTTTTGTCCTTGCAATAGTTTGCCGAGAATGATGGTTTCCAGTTTCATCCATGTCCCTACGAAGGTCATGAACTCTTCATTTTTTATGGCTGCATAGTATTCCATGGTGTATACGTGCCACATTTTCTTAATCCAGTCTATTGTTGTTGGACATTTGGGTTGGTTCCAAGTCTTTGCTATTGTGAATAGTGCCACCATAAACATACGTGTGCATGTGTCTTTATAGCAGCATGATTTATAATCCTTTGGGTATATACCCAGTAATGGGATTGCTGGGTCAAATGGTATTTCTAGTTCTAGATCCCTGAGGAATTGCCACACTGACTTCTACAATGGTTGAACTAGTTTACAGTCCCACCAACAGTGTAAAAGTGTTCCTATTTCTCCACATCCTCTCCAGCATCCGTTGTTTCCTGACTTTTTAATGATCGCCATTCTAACTGGTGTGAGATGGTATCTCATTGTGGTTTTGATTTGCATTTCTCTGATGGCCAGTGATGGTGAGCATTTTTTCATGTGTTTTTCGGCTACATAAATGTCTTCTTTTGAGAAGTGTCTGTTCATATCCTTTACCCACTTTTTGATGGAGTTGTTTGTTTTTTTCTTATGAATTTGAGTTTATTGTAGATTCTGGATATTAGCCCTTTGTCAGATGAGTAGGTTGCAAAAATTTTCTCCCATTCTGTAGGTTGCCTGTTCACTCTGACGGTAGTTTCTTTTGCTGTGCAGAAGCTCTTTAGTTTAATTAGATCCCATTTGTCAATTTTGGCTTTTGTTGCCATTGCTTTTGGTGTTTTAGACATGAAGTCCTTGCCCATGCTTATGTCCTGAACGGTAATGCCTAGGTTTTCTTCCAGGGTTTTTATGGTTTTAGGTGTAACATGTAAGTCTTTAATCCATCTTGAATTAATTTTTGTATAAGGTGTAAGGAAGGGATCCAGATTCAGCTTTCTACATATGGCTAGTCAGTTTTCCCAGCACCATTGATTACATAGGGAATCTTTTCCCCATTTCTTGTTTTTGTCAGGTTTGTCAAAGATCAGATGGTTGTAGATATGTGGCATTATTTCTGAGGGCTCTGTTCTGTTCCATTGATCTATATCTCTGTTTTGGTACCAGTACCATGCTGTTTTGATTACTGTAGCCTTTTAATATAGTTTGAAGTCAGTTAGCGTGATGCCTCCAGCTTTGTTCTTTTGGCTTAGGATTGACTTGGTGATGCAGGCTCCTTTTTGGTTCCATATGAACTTTAAAGTAGTTTTTTTCAATTCTGTGATGAAAGTCATTGGTAGCTTGATGGGGATGGCATTAGATCTATAAATTACCTTGGGCAGTGTGGCCATTTTCACGATATTGATTCTTCCTACCCATGAGCATGGAATGTTCTTCCATTTGTTTGTATCCTCTTTTATTTCCTTGAGCAGTGGTTTGTAGTTCTCCTTGAAGAGGTCCTTCACATCCCTTGTAAGTTGGATTCCTAGGTATTTTATTCTCTTTGAAGCAATTGTGAATGGGAGTTCACTCATGATTTGGCTCTCTGTTTGTCTGTTATTGGTGTATAAGAATGCTTGTGATTTTTGTACATTGATTTTGTATCCTGAGAATTTGCTGAAGTTGCTTACCAGCTTCAGGAAATTTTGGGCTGAGACAATGGGGTTTTCTATATATACAATCATGTCATCTGCAAACAGGGACAATTTGACTTCCTCTTTTCCTAATTGAATGCCCTTTATTTCCTTCTCCTGCCTAATTGCCCTGGCCGGAACTTCCAACACTGTGTTGAACAGGAGTGGTGAGAGAAGGCATCCCTGTCTTGTGCCAGTTTTCAAAGGGAATGCTTCCAGTTTTTTCCCATTCAGTATGATATTGGCTGTGGGTTTGTCATAGATAGCTCTTATTATTTTGAGATATGTCCCATCAATACCTAATTTATTGAGAGTTTTTAGCATGAAGCATTGTTGAATTTTGTCAAAGGCCTTTTCTGCATCTATTGAGATAATCATGTGGTTTTTGTCTTTGGTTCTGTTTATATGCTGGATTACATTTATTGATTTGCATATGTTGAACCAGCCTTGCATCCCAGGGATGAAGCCCACTTGATCATGGTGGATAAGCTTTTTGATGTTCTGCTGGATTCGGTTTGCCAGTATTTTGTTGAGGATTTTTGCATCAATGTTCAAGGATATTGGTCCCAAATTCTCTTTTTTGGTTGTGTCTCTGCCAAGCTGTGGTATCAGGATGATGCTGGCCTCATAAAATGAGTTAGGGAGGATTCCCTCTTTTTCTATTGATTGGAATAGTTTCAGAAGGAATGGTACCAGCTCCTCCTTTTATCTCTGGTAGAATTCGGCTGTGAATCCATCTGGTCCTGGACTTTTTTTGGTTGGTAAGCTATTGATTATTGCCACAATTTCAGATCCTGTTATTGGTCTAGTCAGAGATTCAACTTCTTCCTGGTTTAGTCTTGGGAGGGTGTTATGTGTCGAGGAATTTATCCACTTCTTCTAGAATTTCTAGTTTATTTGTGTAGAGGTGTTTGTAGTATTCTCTGATGGTAGTTTGTATTTCTGTGGGATCAGTGGTGATATCCCCTTTATCATTTTTTATTGCATCTATTTGATTCTTCTCTCTTTTCTTCTTTATTAGTCTTGCTAGCAGTCTATCGATTTTGTTGATCTTTTTCAAAAAAGCAGCTCCTGGATTCATTAATTTTTTGAAGGGTTTTTTGTGTCTCTATTTCCTTCAGTTCTGCTCTGATTTTAGTTATTTCTTGCCTTCTGCTAGCTTTTGAATGTGTTTGTTCTTGCTTTTCTAGTTCTTTTAATTGTGATGTTAGGGTGTCAATTTTGGATCTTTCCTGCTTTCTCTTGTGGGCATTTAGTGCTATAAATTTCCCTCTACACACTGCTTTGAATGTGTCCCAGAGATTCTGGTATGTTGTGTCTTTGTTCTCGTTGGTTTCAAACAACATCTTTACTTCTGCCTTCATTTCGTTATGTACCCAGTAGTTATTCAGGAGCAGGTTGTTCAGTTTCCATGTAGATGAGTGGTTTTGAGTTTCTTAGTCCTGAGTTCTAGTTTGATTGCACTGTGGTCTGAGAGACAGTTTGTTATAATTTCTGTTCTTTTACATTTGCTGAGGAGTGCTTTACTTCCAACTATGTGGTCAATTTTGGAATAGGTGTGGTGTGGTGCTGAAAAAAATGTATATTCTGTTGATTTGGGGTGGAGAGTTCTGTAGATGTCTATTAGGTCCGCTTGGTGCAGAGCTGAGTTCAATTCCTGGGTATCCTTGTTAACTTTCTGTTTCATTGATCTGTCTAATGTTGACAGTGGGGTGTTAAAGTCTCTCATTATTATTGTGTGGGAGTCTAAGCCTCTTTGTAGGTCACTAAGGACTTGCTTTATGAATCTGGGTGGTCCTGTATTGGGTGCATATATATTTAGGATAGTTAGCTCTTCTTGTTGAATTGATCCCTTTACCATTATGTAATGGCCTCTTTGTCTCATTTGATCTTTGTTGGTTTAAAGTCTGTTTTATCAGAGACTAGGATTGCAACCCCTGCCTTTTTTTTGTTTTCCATTTGCTTGGTAGATCTTCCTCCATCCCTTTATTGTGAGCCTATATGTGTCTCTGCATGTGAGATGGGTTTCCTGAATACAGCAAACTGATGGGTCTTGACTCTTTATCCAATTTGCCAGTCTGTGTCTTTTAATTGGAGCATTTAGCCCATTTACATTTAAGGTTAATATTGTTATGTGTGTATTTGGTTCTGTCATTATGATGTTAGCTGGTTATTTTGCTCGTTAGTTGGTGCAGTTTCTTCCTAGCCTTGATGGTCTTTACATTTTGGCATGTTTTTGCAGTGGCTTGTACCAGTTGTTCCTTTCCATGTTTAGTGCTTCCTTCAGGAGCTCTTTTAGGGCAAGCCTTGTGGTGACAAAATCTCTCAGCATTTGCTTGTCTGTAAAATATTTTATTTCTCCTTCACTTACGAAGCTTAGTTTGGCTGGATATGAAATTCTGGGTTGAAATTTCTTTTCTTTAAGAATGTTGAATATTGGTCCCCACTCTCTTCTTGCTTGTAGAGTTTCTGCTGAGAGATCAGCTGTTAATCTGATGGGCTTCCCTTTGTTGGTAACCCGACCTTTCTCTCTGGCTGCCCTTAACATTTTTTCCTTCATTTCAACTTGGGTGAATCTGACAATTATGTGTCTTGGAGTTGATCTTCTTGAGGAGTATCTTTGTGGCGTTCTCTGTATTTCCTGAATCTGAATGTTGGCCTGCCTTGCTAGATTGGGGAAGTTCTCCTGGATAATATCCTGGAGAGTGTTTTCCAACTTGGTTCCATTCTCTCCGTCATTTTCATGTACACCAATCAGATGTAGATTTGGTCTTTTCACATAGTCCCATATTTCTTGGAGGCTTTGCTCATTTCTTTTTATTGTTTCTTCTCTAAACTTCCCTTCTCGCTTCATTTCATTCATTTCGTCTTCCATCACTGATACCCTTTCTTCCTTTTGATCGCATTGGCTCCTGAGGCTTCTGCATTCTTCACATAGTTCTTGAGCCTTGGCTTTCAGCTCCGTCAGCTCCTTTAAGGACTTCTCTGCATTGGTTATTCTAGTTATCCATTCGTCTAATTTTTTTTCAAAGTTTTTAACTTCTTTGCCATTGGTTTGAATTTCCTCCTGTAGCTCAGGGTAGTTTGATTGTCTGAAGCCTTCTTCTCTCAGCTCGTCAAAGTCATTTTCCGTCCAGCTTTGTTCCGTTGCTGGTGAGGAGCTGTGTTCCTTTGGAGGAGGAGGGGTGCTCTGCTTTTTAGAGTTTCCAGTTTTTCTGCTCTTTTTTTTCTCCATCTCTGTGGTTTTATCTACTTTTGGTCTTTGATGATGGTGATGTACAGAAGGGTTTTTGGTGTGGATGTCCTTTCTGTTTGTTAGTTTTCCTTCTAACAGACAGGACCCTCAGCTGCAGGTCTGTTGGAGTTTGCTAGAGGTCAACTTCAGACCCTGTTTGCCTGGGTATCAGCAGTGGTGGCTGTAGAACAGCGGATCTTGGTCAACCGCAAATGCTGCTGCCTGATCGTTCCTCTGGAAGTTTTGTCTCAGAGGAGTACCCGGCTGTGTGAGGTGTCAGTCTGCCCTTACTGGGGGGTTCCTCCAAGTTAGGCTGCTCAGGGGTCAAGGACCCACTTGAGGAGGCAGTCTGCCCATTCTCAGATCTCCAGCTGCGTGCTGGGAGAACCACTACTCTCTTCAAAGCTTAGATGAAAATGCAGATATCACCCATCTTCTGAGTCACTTAGGCTGGGAGCTGTAGACTGGAGTTGTTCCTATTCGGCCATCTTGGCTCCACCTCTCTCTGGCCAATCGTATTATTTTTATAAAATTGCCCTTGCTCATAGGTATCACCTTGAATCTATAAACGAATTATGATTTTTATTTTTTTTGAGATGGAGTCTCACTCTGTCACCAGGCTGGAGTGCAGTGCCACGATCTCAGCTCATTGAAACCTCTGCTTCCTGGGTTCAAGCAATTCTCCTGCCTCAGCCTCCCACATAGCTGGGACTACAGGTGCATGCCACCATACCCAGCTAATGTTTGTATTTTTAGTAGAGATGGGATTTCACCATGTTTGCCAGGATGGTCTCTATCTCTTGACCTCATGATCTGTCCACCTTGGCCTCCCAAAGTGCTGAGATTACAGGCATGAGCCACTTTGCCCAGCCACAAGTTATGATTTTTATTATTTTATTTTATTTTGTTTATTTTATGTTCCAGGGTACCTGTGCAGGATGTACAGATTTGTTCCATAGGTAATTGTGTGCCATGGTGGTTTGCTCCACAGATCAAACCATCACCTTGGTATTAAGCGTAGCATTCACTAGCTATTCTTCCTGATACTCTCCCTCCCCTCTTCCCTACACCTAACAGGGCCCAGTGTGTGTTGTCCACCCCTCCATGTATCCATGTGTTCTCATCATTCCACTCCTACTTACAAGTGAGAACATGAAGTGTTTGGTTTTCTCTTTCTGCATTAGTTTGCTGAGGATAACAGCTTCCAGCTCCATCCATGTCCCTGCAAAGGACATGATCTTGTCCCCTTTTATGGCTCCATAGTATTCCATGGTATATATATGTATCACATTTTCTTTATCCAGTCTATTATTGATGGGCATTTGGGTTGATTCCATGTCTTTGCTATTGTGAATAGTGCTTCAGTGAACATATGCATACATGTATCTTTACAATAGAATGATTTATATTCCTTTGGGTATATACCAAGGAATGTGATTGCTGGGTTAAATAGTATTTCTGCCTCTAGATGTTTGAGGAATTGCCACATTGCCTTACACAATGGTTGAACTAATTTACATTCCCACCAACAGTGTAAAAGCATTCCTTTTTGTCTGCAACTTCTCCAGCATTTGTTGTTTTTTGGCTTTTTAATAATCGCCATTCTGACTGACATGAGATGGTATCTCATTGTGGTTTTGATTTGCATTTTTCTAATGACCACTGATGTTGAGCTTTTTTTAAAATATATGTTTGTTGTTCACATGAATCTCTTCTTTTGAGAAATGTCTGTTTGTGTCCTTTGCCCCCTTTTTAATGGGTTTTTTTTTTCTTGTAAATTTGTTTAAGTTCCTTGTAGACTCTGGATATTAGACCTTTGTCAAATGGACAGATTGCAAATTTTTTCTCTCATTCTGTAGGTTGTCTGTTCACTCTGATGACAGTTTCTCTTTCTGTGAAGTTCTTTAGTTTAATTAGATCCAATTTGTCAATTTTTGCTTTTGTTGCAATTTCTTTTGGCATTTTTGTCATGAAATCTTTGCCTGTGCTTTTGTCCTGAATTGTATTGCCTAGATTTTCTTCTAGGGTTTTTATAGTTTTGGGTTTACGTTTAGGTCTTTTATTCATTTTGAGTTAATTTTTGTATAGGGTATAAGGAAGGGATCCAGTTTCAGTTATCTGCATATGGCTAGCCAGTTCTCCCAGCACCATTTATTAAATAGGGAATTATTTTCCTATTGCTTGTTTTTGTCAGTTTTGTCAAAGATCAGATGGTTGTAGGTGTGCAGTCTCATCTCTGAGTTCTGTATTCTGTCCCATTGGTCTATGTGTGTTTTTGTACCAGTACCATGCTATTTTGGGTACTGTAGCCTTGTAGTATAGTTTGAAGTTGGGTAGCATGATGCCTCCAGTTTTGTTCAAAAAGTTACAAATTTAGGATCATTGTGGCCAAATGTTTGGCTAAAAAACCTGCTTATGACTTACAGCATTGGCTTTTTCGAGTGGTTATATAATATTCCATTTCTATTTACTTTGGAAATTTACTCATATTTTGTTTTTGGATCCAGACAGATTTTCTATGACTAATTCTAGTGTTTTAGACTGTTATTGGTAATTCCAAGAAATAGTTTACCCCCACAGTAAATGATTTTGTTTCAGTAGAGATCAACTGGAAGTCCTACGCCATCAGCAGTTTCCCACTTTAAAGTCCTCTTTTGGCACCTTGCCTTCTCCCTGGAATGATGACTACTGGCTGCTATAGATATGAAACCTTTCATTCCCTGCTTCCCTACTATATATATAACACAAATACGATAAAATTTGAAGACCTATCTTAACTCCTTAGCTATCTCACGAGCTACGTTATTGTGCTAAAGTAGAAGTTTCTATTTAAAAAGTCAGACTGGGCCTGGCGCGGTGGCTCACACCTGTAATCCCAGCACTTGGGTGGCCAAGGCAGGTGGATCACTTGAGGCCAGGAGTTCAAAACCAGCCTGGCCAACATGGTGAAACTCTCTCCCTACTAAAAACAGAAAAATTAGCTGAGTGTGGTGGCACACGCCTGTAATCCCAGCGACTCAGGAGGCTGAGGCAGGAGAATCGCTTGAACCCAGAAGGCGGAGGCTGCAGTGAGCCGAGATTGTGCCACTGAACTCTAGCCTGGGCGACAGCGCAAGACTCCATTATCAAAAAAAAAAAAAAAAAAAAAAGAAAAAATAGAAAAAAAAAAAGTCTGACTGAACCTTTGACCTCTTGAAGGAAATGTGTGGTTGAGTATCATTTCTGTATTACAGTAATAAAACTAAAACTGATCCAATGACAAATTCATATATCTCCCTGACATCTTTGTTTTCTTCTGCCTACTATGCTCCTTACCCTCTGGCATGATTTTTTTTTTAAAGAGATGAACTCAACGTCTAGATAGGTATTTCTAGGAAGATGAAACTTTGTACTTGAATGAATGACAGAATTAAATAAATGCACCCAAATTTTGATTATCTATTTCTGTCAGTCTACACCCAGCCTTTTCACAATCAGTCTTCTGTAGTTATCTTGGCCTGCTTTCTACTTAATGATGTTCAGGCTTACTGGTCACCCATGTGTAAATGTAATCATTTAGGGATAAACTCAGCCATGGCTTGGACTGCAGAAACTGTCTGAAATCTGAAACTGGAGGACCTATGAAATCCTAGAAAAATAGCACCTCTAATTATCAAATTATTTTCTTCTTTTTGTCTTTCTCCAAAATACAAGAACCAGCTCTTAAAACAAATTCCTTATATAAGTAACTTTTTTTAAACCACTTTTTATGTTGAACACTGTGTCAAATACCTTGAATGGATTACTCGATTTAATTCTCATAGTTATCTTAGGAGGTATGTTGTTTTGTTTAGGTCATAATTTCTGTTTATTTCATATATATTTGAAATATATACAGATTTTCTCTGCAGAAGCGTAGGGAGAATTTAGATTTAACCTGTTATGTGTTCATTTTAGTTCCCAGTATGTTCCTATATACATAAAATGTGTCCTCTGCCTTCAGAAAAAGGACTGTTTAATTATCCCTTGTATTTTTACCAGTTGGTTCCAGTTTGTCACATAGTTGATGGAGAGACTTAAATTTAATCTTACTGAAAGCAAAGAAAGATGATTTAGGGATTTTCAGAAAGAAGAAACATTTTTGGAAAAAAGTTATTAATAGCAGTTTATACATTGCAGAACATAGCAGAGTTGCATATAACTATTGCACAATTCATTTGTAGAAAAAATTTTATGGTTCAGTATACCATTTTAGCTTGTGGAAAAGTGATTTATATAATAGTTTAGTTTCTAATTTCTAATATTAAATATGCCATTTCAGATGATTTTTAAGAAATGAATTTACAAAATTTAGTATCCCTGAGGTGTCTATTCTCTCTACATCAGTTGTTTTGTGGCCTCAGGAAAGTTCGTACATCTTGATATGCCTCAGTTTCCACTATGAAATGGATGAAACAGTAATAATAACTTCTCATAAAATCGTAAACTTTACTATTCATAAAGTATTTAGAAGAATAATGTAAAAAGTACCACATATATTTTTACAGATTCATTTCTTTCAGGATACCTAATATGCATTATTTTAGAAACTGAGTTAAATTTATGAAACCTATACTTTCAAAATCATTTTCCACTTGAAGTAAAACACATTCAGAAAAGTTCCTAAAGTATGTATGATTTTTGCTTCAATGAATTATCACAAATAAAATATCTATATTTCCTAGAACTCTTATGCCTGTCCCTATCATGATCACATCTCTTTTCCCAAAAGTAATGTCTATACTGACATGTAAAACTGTATATTTATAGAGATATTCTCTCTCTCTCTAGAAACTCTAACAATAAGCTTGAATTTTATAAGGGAGTTTCAGTTTCCACATAGCTTAAAATATCGTGTGTGTCTGTGCGTGGGTGTGTGTGTGTGTGTGTGTGTGTGTCTACTTAAATGTTTTATTCTGGAAAATTTTGACTAATCAAAAAGTAGAGAAAATATTGCAATGAATTTTCATGTACCATAACCTAGCTACATAAATCATTCACACATGGCCAATCTTCCTTAAATTATATCCCCAGTTCACTGCTTCTATAATTTTTGAATAAAATCCAATATGTCATATTATTTCATCATTAAATATATTCAAAGTATCTTTAAAAGATAAGGGATTTTTAATAAGTAAAACCAAATATTGTATTATATATAAAACATTATATATTTTAAAATATCACATATATACAATCATACATTTATTTTTCCCGCATGTAGAGTGTGTTGTGGGGGGTGGTCTGTGATGCTGAGGTTTTTGTCATAAATTTGGAAACCAAGTCCACCGACTGCATTTGGATGACAGATTTCCTATGTCATTTTTAATCTACAGATTCTTCCTTCTATGATTAACTTTACCCTGCAATTAATTTGTTAAAATAACTGCATTACTTATACTGTAGCTTTTCACATTCTCATTTTTATTGATTGCATTCCCGCAGTGAGAATCACATTTCTTACATGTCAAAATCCTCATGTAAAGTAAGAAAGAAATAATGCCGTAACATCTTCAGTTAATTGCATAAGGCCTGCTTACACAGAAATAAGCTCCACTGTGTTATAGCTCAAAAGGGTCACATTCTCTTGTGGATACATAGAAGTTTTGTTTCCACATGGATAATGTATGGAAGTGCAGGTTGTTTGAAAGGACAAATGTGGAAATTAATAGTGCTTTGATTTCTGCCTACACAGAATGAGTTTATTTGAAATACTATTATGTTTACAAAATGTTTATATACTCTTTACTGACAACTGTTGCTCTGGTGTTTGAAGGGCAATTCAGCTTCTGCTTTAGAAAATATTGGTGTTGAATTTTAAATGATTCTATACTGTTTTATGTCATGTAGGCCATATGTACAATAGGATTTTAATTCATTCTTATAAAATCCTCATAGAGTCAGATCAAGATTTTTGTAAAAAAACTTCTCTGTCCACAGATTTAAGTCTTCATTCGTATCCCCCACTCCTGGCTTATAACTTAGTCTCTTGCTTTAGTAAGAAGACTGACTTTTCTTTACTTGAACTCTTTGTATGTGAGAAGATAGATAAATTTCAGTGAAATATGGAGCACGGTATTAGTGATTAAGTGCCTGGGAAATGTAGATCAATGATCTGGGCTTGGAGGAAGGCTACACCACTTGCAAGCTATATGACTGTAGATATATTAATAACACTGGATTTATCTCCTTTTCAATGAAGTGGGCTTAAAATTGTATTTCCCGTCATAAGGTTAATGTGACTATTAGCTGAGATATGTTTGCAAGGTTCTTGACACCTTCTCAGAAAAGTTCTCACTAAATGTTAACAGTATGACACTATGATGATAAAAATCACAATTTTGCAAGTAGTGTGATCATCTATTTTTCAGTTCATCCAACACACCACCTGTAGATTAATTTCCTGGAGGTACATGTCTTATCACCAATTTGTTCCTTCAAAAATGTTTTATCTAATAGGTACTTTACATGAAGATTTGCTTTAGGAGCTGGAAACACAGAGATGAATAAGATAGGTTTCCTTTATTGAGTGGTTTATGTGAGAAACAAACTTATGCATCCAAACACAAAGAATGGATTCAGAGACTTGGAGAATAGCGAAAGTGAGACTTTCAATGACGGTCCTGTGAGATTAGGTGTTTGATAGGCAAACACACCCAGCACAGTTTTAACAAGCAATTTAACCCCTAGTGTGCAGGTCCCTCCCCCAGTTCCTTATAGGCTGAGTACTATGGGGTCACAATCTTCCTGGACATCGCCTATTGATTGTTAGGTAGGGGTTTTAGGTGGTTGTTTTAGGGTTGTCTTGCTGCATTTTGTTTCCACCCACAATGCATTGCAATTCTGGTTAGCTTAGGGGCTTTTCAAGTATTTGACTTATGACTTAAGTAGCCGGGCAGGCTGATAAGAACAGATAAAATGAGCTAATTTGCAGGCTAGTTAGCATTTATCTTAGACTAAACTTTTTTGGTTTGGGTGAGGGCAACTAAGGAGTGGGGAGTGGGGAGAGGGAGGCCGACAAGCAGGCCTTGGCTATCCAAGCAGGGGATTAGTACATCCTGTTTCTTCTGTAGTTTGCTGACCTAAGCTGATTCAAAGCACTTTGTCTTGCAAATGGACCACTGTACACATTATTTCCTTCAGTTTACAACCTACCTTTCATTTTATGAACCTTTCACTAACCCCTAATTGACTTAAGAATTGATTATAAAGCTCTTGTATTTAAGGTTGCCACAATATGCTTAATACCAGCAAATTGACTTCATTTCTTACCACTACTTCATGAAGCACATGGACTCCTTATTCACCAAATGGTCTTAATTCTGTCATCCTTATGTGTAGGTACATGTGTTGTGCTTGTTTGGTCATCACTGCCTTAATATCTACAGCTCATTCTTCAAGTGCTATGTTATCCTTTGCTGAATCCTATAACTAAATTTGAACTTTTATTTTTCTCTGAACCCCCTTAGCCTCAGTGCATATTTTTTAACAGCATGTATTCAGCCTTCTGACTTGCTTATGTAAACATTTGTGTTGTTTTCGGCCTCCCAACACAACTTAGCCATTATTATAAACTCCTTGAGTGTCATAACTATAACACATATATTTGGGAGCTTTTTAGCACCTAGCAACATGCTTGTACATAGTAATAGAGCAGTGCTTTTTAATTTGAATACAGGAAAATACATTCAATTACCACAGTAGCATCATACTGATGTTATTCTCTATTTTAATACAATCCTATGAAGAAAGGGTTAATTTTCCTCATACAAAATAGTTATAACAAAATAGTTAACATATTTTGTTCTCTATGGATGGCAGAATAAAGACTACTACCATCCCACTGATATTCATTCTGGTTTTTTCTTAATGAAGTTTCTAGCTGAGTACATGTCTGCCCAAATAAAGGCTAGACTTTTCCATTTCCCTTGCTGCCAGGTGTGTCAACATAATAGTGTTTGGCCAATGAAATGGAAACAAAGTGATATGTATAATTTCCAGGTCATGCCCTTCAAGAGAAGATATGCACCCTCCCTTCCCTTGGATTCTTTTCCAGTGGCTGGAATGTAGATGTGAGGATGAGATTTCTTGGAATGTGCACATGGGGGCAATACCTAGGGGACGGTTCGAATGGGAACAAGGCAAAAAGAGCCTGTGTGTTTGATCTCAGGGAGTCAGCAAACCAGCCTGGACTTCTTATGACCAAACTGTTAAGTGAAAGTAAAATTATCTCTTACTTTGATTTTTTGTTGTGCTTGTCAGTTATAGCAACCTAGCCCCCATCTGAAATAAAATTAGTTGTTTATAAACTAATTTTTAAATGTACATAGTTGATGTTTTTTTTTAGAGTAGTGATAGCTTTAGATAAACGCACACATCAGAATCCTAATGCAGAAACTTGAGAATAAATGAGCAGGTGTTTTCATATATATATATATATATATATATATATATATATATATATATATATATGTGTGTGTGTGTGTGTGTGAAAACACTTTAATTACAAAAAGAAATAAAAACAAAAATTAGAATATGTTCTTGTAGAAAACTGTATTTTAAGTGTAAGTGAAAATATATTAATGATATGGTTTGGCTGTGTCCCAGCCCAAAATCTCATCTTGAATTGTAATTCCCATAATCCCCACGTTTCAAGCGAGAGACCAGGTGGAGGTAACTGAATCGTGGGGGAGGTTTTCCCCATGCTGTTCTTGTGACAGTGAGTTCTCATGAGATCTGATGGTTTTGTAAGTGTTTAGTAGTTCCTCCTACTCTCATTCTCCTTCCTGCTGCCTTGTGAAGAAGATGCCTTGCTTCTCCTTTGCCTTCTGCTATGATTGTAAGTTTCCTGAAGCCTCCCATCCATGCTGAACTGTGAGTCAATTAAACCTCTTTCCTTTATAAAGTGCCCAGTCTCGGGTATTTATTATGGCAATGTGAGAACAGACTAATGTAGTTAACATGCTGATGATATCCAAGATAGATGTTACATTTTTCCTAGTTGTATTTACTTAATGTAGAATGATATAAATTATTACTAATGACACGAACATGAAGTTAAGGTCATTAATAGTGAAAATGTTTAGGTTTTAAACTATGTCAAATTATGTCAATTTACACATAGCAAATATCAATGCATTATGCTTAATATGAAAATAACAAGGCAGCAGGGTGTGCAGCCTTTTAGTTCTATGGCTAACAGAGTCATCTGAGGAGCTTCTGATACATCTTCCTAGGATACCCTGCAGACTGGTTTATTTGAAATCTCTCAGGATGTCTTTGGGCTACTGAGTCTTATTTGTATTTTAAAAAGTCCAGGGGGTTCTGATGAACAGTAATTTAAGCACTGGTTTATTTGTATATAACACTTCATACATGTTACTTGTTTATCCACCACAGTGGTTACATGTGTATTTGCCTAACTTCTGTCCTACTCTGTAAACTGCTTAAAGGTACTGCATGTCTAACTGATTTTTATCTACCCTGTATAAATTCATAAAACCATATCTGGTGCTTAGCTGCTGTTATTTTTTAGTAGAATCAAATTCAATTGTTAGAATTCTTTTTCTTAAAACATTACAGGAATATACCTAAATTCATAGATATTAATTTCCACTTTATAAACTGATGATGCATTTAATTCTTTTATGATACACATGTTTTTAGCTGATATTTTGTTGCTGTGTAGAATCCTTGCTAGTTCTTATTTTTAATCTTGTTCACTTGAAAATAATTATTACTTAGACCAACAAGTCTTGAAATTATTAAATTCATGGACCCCTTTATCCTGATAAAAGCTTTGGGATTCTTTCACCAGAACAATGAAAACACACTCCACCAACTTTGCACAGGGATCTCCTGAAGCTCATCCAAGGTCCCCAAGTAAAGAGCTTACCACCTAAACAGGGAGCTGCATAAAGAGGTTATTTTTTTTTTCCTGCTTACCCATAAATAGTCAAAGCTTTGAATATCCACTTCATGCCAAATAGACACGGAACTAGAGTAACAGAGGCAGAGTCTGTATTAATCTTGGAAAGATCAGCAACATTGAGCATGTTTTCAATCCAAAAATATGTGACAATTTCTCAGCGAGTGGGAATAGTGAAACATAGAGGGAGCGAAGTGAGGGGAAGCCAGAAAATCCAAGATAGTTACAGTCGAGACAAAGTGTTATCTTCAGATGAAATAAGAAAGGCAAGCTAGCCAGGTATTGTAGAAATCAAGAGAAACTCTATATACTATGTCCTGGCAAGGAAGTCAATTAGAACATACTATTATCATACATAATGCATATATAATGTTCTTGCCAATTGCTTAAAAATACACATGTAAGGAAAAGGAAACTTGAAGGGAGTCAAATCAAAATATTAACAGTACCTATATTTTAATGTTTTATTTTCTATCCTTTTCTGTTTTCCTAATTTTAATTTACAATGAACACAACCTTTTACAAAGAAGATATATTTTGTGCTGCTGCTGTCTAAAAAAAATAATGAACATCCAGAAGACAGGAGTAGATGCGTAGAAATCTACGCTTCTACTTTTCTACAAACGTAGAAAGACAGCATGTAATTTGAGAGGCCATTGCAGGTAAAAAAAGGCAAGCAATTACTCTGCCCATAGACAGTATAAATAATTGTGTTTAAGTCTCAATAAATAAAACCAATGAAACAGGCAATCAGACCCCAGCCTTTGAGTTTCTAAATGGTGATTTAGAAATGCTGATTTATTGCATGAAGGTTGTTGTCTCTTCTTAATTTACAAAAGACAAACAGCTATTGGAAAGCAGAAAGGTCATAACAGAAAAGCTATAGTGGAGGCAGAGCAGAGAAGACAATCACTGTAGTGTAACATATAGGTTTAATAATAATAAGTTTCACTTTCGGGTACAGGACTGTGTAAAGCAGTTATACTGATTTATTTTCATTGCCTAGATAGTCTTTTATTTTTATTTGGTGCTTATGCTCAGGCAAATAATAAAATGGATTGAGAATTGGTGATATGAGAGAAAACTGTAGCTTTGAATGTGTCCTTTAAAAATATTAACTAAGGTGATATAAAGGACAGTATTTAAGCTTTTGCTTTGCCTCCAACTGGACTTCCTATCTGGTTTATGGCAGTTCTGTATGGCAAGAGGTGAGGACCAAAGACTCACAGCAAAACAAGGGAAAAATAATGGTCCTGGCACTGAAGAAGCCTAATAATTAGAATTGCTGTAAGTTGGGGATCAAGAAGGAGCCACAGCAGTTAGAAACCAACAGTCTGGATTCAAGGAGGAAACAAACAGGCAAAAATCAAGTCAGGTTAATGGTTAAGAAAGCAGTTAGGGAAAATAGTACTTGCAGCCTCAGATACAAGACCTTATATTCAAGTGACTCACATCTGAGAGGACAAACACCATGATTTCTGCCTACCAAATATCAATACTATGAAGGCCACCTCAGGGCCCCCGAGTAAAATTGTGTGAACCTTAGAAACATGATATTAAGTGGTATGCAGTCTTGTTTTGAAAGACGTGTGTAATCAGGGTAAAGTATATTCTGTATATAGTAATTATTTTTGGCACACTTATGAAGGTTTGAAGAAAAATGTTCATCTATTTATCTGGTAATGTATAAAAATCTAAGCAAAGTCAAGATGCTCTTATTAGATCTTCAAATATTATTGTATCACAAATAAGAAACATTATTTGACTTAGCCTTGGTTTAAGTTTGGTTATATGAAGTAAATTTATATAACCAAGTAAATTTATATTATAGTATCAAATTGTGTAATCACTTGCAAGCTTTCATTTCTTTCTGCAAAATATGTGGACATGATGACTATCACTTGAAAAATTGATGAAAAACAATTCTTCAAGGACAGTGACAAAGAAGAGTCAACTCTAGGTCACAAGGTCTGGTTTGATGTAAATGTTTCCTTAAAGAAGCAAATAAAAAGCATTCTAAAAGAACATTAAAGTTATCTATTCCTTAATCTTAATGGCATAAAATAACCATGTTTGATGCTCACAGATGCTGTGGTTAAAGATTTTAATAGGACACGGCTTGGATGGCTTGTCTCTAATCCATATCTGGGGAATAAGTATTCTCTAAGCCTCTCCCTAAAAAGACTAGAAGGCTGGAGATGACTTAACAGTTGGGAGGTGTAAGATCTGAAGGCTTCCTCACTCATATGTTCACGACTGAGTTCCACTATAGGATGAACTCTTACATAGTGTCTCTCCATGTGGCTGCTTCATCTTTCTCAAAGCATGGTGTTTGGGTTCCAGTAACGAGCATCTGAAGTGAGCCACTAGAAGTTGTATCACTTTTTATGACCTAACATCAAAAGTCATCTGGGGTCACTTCACTATAGGCAAAAGGAGAGGGTACATAGCCCCAAATCCCCATGAAAGGGATAACAATGTCAAAATGCAAAAAAAAAAAAAAAAAAAAAAAAAAAAATCATGCGATATGGAATGTATTATTGTGTCAATTTTTGGAAAATACAGTCTGGCGCAAAGATGTAAAACACATTTGACCAGCAAATGATCTGATTTCATACAAATCAATATAAGCAGAAATAAATAAGCCAGAAAACACTATAAAATATTAAAAAAGGTAATTTATGTGCCATTAAAATGCATTCTGGGAATACAGAAACTGCATGTATTTGTAAAGAAAGAAAAAAAAAAAGCAATCCCCATGCGTGATCTTTAGCTTTATCCTAGAGATTGCATTCTTTAAAGTTCCTAGGTTTTCCCATCATGGGAGAAATGTCCACTTTTGTACCTGAGTTTTAGAAGTAGTCTGTTTTCTGAAGATTAATAATAGGATGCTTTGTGAAAATCTAGTTGAAAGTATACAGGAAAAATGTCAGTATTACTATTATCTATCATTAAGGATTAATTTGTCTAAAAATCTAGGCTTATTCATACAGAGAGACTGAAGAAATTATGAACAAATTGGTTAATGCTCAGAGGGTACCAAAAAGGTGGAGAGAAAATCATATATGTTGAAAATTATCTAAAACATATATGTTGGTTTAGTTGATTTTTTAACCCTCCGAAGAGGGAAAAAAAGTGTGCCAAAAATGAATGTATTGATTTTCATAAATTGCAAAGTAATCAGATTTTATACTAAATCTGTCAACATCAATATACATCAACTAGATCCAAAGAGAATAAATATCTTGTCCACAAAACACATTTGTTTAATAACAAAGATGAGATAAGAATGCATCTCTTGATTTAATTCCAGTAAATTAGAAAACTTCTATCATTTTGGATGATTAAAAAACTGGAACCTAACTAAATTTTCCTAAATATTTTTGGACCACCTTTAGACTGTCAGATGTTTGGATTTTATTGTCTATAATTAGATAGTTTTCACTTATCAAAAATGGTGGTGGCTTCTTGTCAGGTAAAAATATCTCCATTCTGTTAAAATTAAACATGTGACCTTAGGTGCTTTTGTACTATCTTGTACAAAAAATAAGGACATTTTATTAATAAACAGAATTTATGGTATAAAACCAAATATAGGTAAAGTTATTATCAATATCTGCCTATAGAGAATTTCTCAAATCCTATACCTTAATTAATATGGAATTATTCATGAAAATGTTTAAAACAACATTTTGTTGGAAAATAAACTATCTCATATATTCTCAAACCCAAAGTTTGGGGTTACAAGTTTCACTAAAATTTTATCCCTGCATAAAACAACTTTAAACCAACAAAGATAAAAAAAGACAAAGCAGGGCATTACATAATGGTAAACGGATCAACACAACAAGAAGAGCTAACTAGCCTAAATATCTATGCACCCAATACAGGAGCACCCAGACTCATAAAACAAGTTATTAGAGATGTACAAAGAGACTTAGACTCCCGTACAATAATAGTGGGAGACTTTAACACCCCACTGTCAATGTTAGACAGGTCAATGAGACAGAAAATTAACAAGGATATTCAGGACTTGAATTCAGCTCTGGACCAAGAGGACCTAATAGATAGCTACAGAACTGTCCACCCCAAATCAACAGAATATACATTCTTCTCAGCACCACATAAGCACTTGCTCTAAAATTGACCACATAATTGGAAGTAAAACACTCCTCAACAAATGAAAAAGAATGAAAATCATAACAAACAGTCCCTCAGACCACAGTGCAATCAAATTAGAAATCAAGATTAAGAAACTCACTCAAAAACGCACAACTACAAGGAAACTGAACAACCTGCTTCTGAATGACTACCAGGTAAATAATGAAATTAAGGTGGAAATAATGAAGTTCTTTGAAACCAATGAGAACAAAGACACAACATACCAGAATCTCTGGGACACAGCTAAAGCAGTGTTTAGAGGGAAATTTGTAGCACTAAATACCCACATCAGAAAGCAAGAAAGATCTAAAATCGAAACCCTAACATCACAATTAAAAGAACTAGAGAAGCAAGAAAAAACAAATTCAAAAGCTAGCAGAAGACAAGAAATAACTAAGATCAGAGCAGAACTGAAGGAGGTAGAGACATGAAAAACCCTTCAAAAAATCAATGAATCTAGGAGGTTTTTTTTTTTTTTTGGAAAAGATTAACAAAATAGACCACTAGCCAGAAGAATACAGAGGAAAAGAGAGGAAAATCAAAAGACATAATAAAAAATGATAAATGGGAGATCACCACTGATCCCACAGAAATACAAATCACCATCAGATAATACTATAAATACCTCTATGTGAATAAACTAGAAAATCTAGAAGAAATGGTTAAATTCCTGGACACACACACTCTCCCAAGACTAAAACAGGAAGAAGTTGAATCCCTGAATAGACAAATAACAAGTTCTGAAATTGAGTCAGTAATTAATAGCCTACCAACCAATAAAAGTCCAGCATGAGATGGATTCACAGCCAAAATCCACCAGAGGTAAAAAGAAGAGTTGGTACAATTCCTTCTAAACTATTCCAAACAATATAAAAAGAGGTACTCCACCTTAACTCATTTTATGAGGCCAGCATCATCCTGATTCTACAACCTGGCAGAGACTCAACAAGAAAAAATTTCAGGCCAATATCTCTGATGAACAATGATAAGAAAATCTTCAATAAAATTTTGACAAACCGAATCCAGCAGCACATCAAAAACTTATCCACCACAATCAAGTTGGCTTCATCCCTGTGATGCAAGGCTGGTTCAACATACACAAATCAATATACATAATCCATGCATAAACAGAACCAATGACAAAAACCACATGATTATCTCAATAGATGCAAAAAAGGCCTTTGATAAAAATCAACACCCCTTCATGTTAAAAACGCTCAATTGTTGCGGGAAGTCAGGGAACCCAAATGGAGGGACCAGCTGGAGCCGCAGCAGAGGAACATAAATTGTGATGATTTCATGGACATTTATCAGTTCCCAAATAATACTTCTATAATTTCTTATGCCTGTCTTTACTTTAATCTCTTAATCCTGTTATCTTCGTAAACTGAGGATGTATGTCACCTCAGGACCACTGTGATAATTGTGTTAACTGTACAAATTGATTGTAAAACATGTGTATTTGAACAATATGAAATCAGTGCACCTTGAAAAAGAAAAGAATAACAGCGATTTTTATGGAACAAGGGAAGACAACCATAAGGTCTGACTGCCTGTGGGATTGGGCAAAAAGAGTCATATTTTTCTTCTTGCAGAGAGCCTATAAAAGGACTTGCAAGTAGAAGAGATATTGCTAAATTCTTTTCCTAGCAAGGAATATTAATATTAATATTAATATTAATATTAATATTAATACCCTGATGAAGGAATGCATTCCTGGAGGGAGGTCTATAAACAGCCGCTCTGGGAATGTCTGTTTTATGCAGTTGAGATAAGGACTGAGATACACTGTGGTCTCCTGCAGTACCCTCATATCGGGGAAACTGCCCTGATAGTCACGTAGGTTCTTTTCTATTTTCCCTAAGCATCAGCCGGTTTGAGAAATAAAGGGACAGAGTACAAAAGAGAGAAATTTTAAAGCTGGGCGTCTGGGGGAGATATTCCATGTCAGTAGGTTCTGTGATGCCCCACAAGCCGCAAAACCGGCAAGTTTTTATTAGGGATTTTCAAAGGGGAGGGAGTGTACGAATAGGGTGTGGGTCACAAAGATCATGTACTTCACAAGGTAATAGAATATCACAAGGCAAATGGAGACAGGGCGACATCACAGGACCACAGGACTGGGGCGAAATTAAAATTGCTAATGAAGTTTCGGGCAAGTTTCATATTCCTCTTCCTAATAACCCTGGGAGCGCTATGAGAGACTGGGGTTTATTTCCTCCCTACAGTCTCGACCATAGAAGACGGCCACACCCAAGGCGGCCATTTATAGACCCACCCTCAGGGGTGCATTCTCTTTCTCAGGGATGTTCCTTGCTGAGAAAAAGAATTCAGCAATATTTCTCCCACTTGCTTTTGAAGGAAGAGAAATATGGCTCTGTTCCGCCCAGCTCACTGGCAGTCAGAGTTTAAGGTTATCTCTTTAATTCCCTGAACAATTGCTGTTATCAAGTTCTTTTTTCAAGGTGCCCAGATTTCATATTGTTCAAACACACAGGCTTTACAATTTGTACAGTTAACACAATTATCACAGGGTCCTGAGGCAACATACATCCTCCTCAGCTTACAAGGTGACAGGATTAAGAGATTAAAGTAAGACAGGCATAGGAAATCACAAAGGTATTGATTGGGGAAGTGATAAGTGTCCATGAAATCTTCACAATTTATGTTTAGAGATTGCAGTAAAGACAAGCATAAGAAATCATAAAAGCATTAATTTGGGGAACTAATAAGTGTCCATGAAATCTTCACAATCCACGTTCTTCTGCCATGGCTTCAGCCGGTCCCTCCATTTGGGGTCCCTGACTTCCTGCAACACCCTCAGCCTTACTAGGGTGGAGAAAAACTCCGCCCTGGTAAATTTGTGGTCAGGCTGGTTCTCTGCTCTTGAACCCTGTTTTCTGTTGTTTAAGATGTTTATCAAGACAATACATGCACCATTGAACATCGACCCTTATCAGTGGTTCTGCTTTTGCCCTTTGCCTTGTGATCTTTGTTGGACCCTTATCAGTAGTTCTGCTTTTGCCCTTTATCCTGTTCCCTCAGAAGCATGTGATCTTTGTTAGACCCTTATTAGTAGTTCTGCTTTTTGCCCTTTGAAGCATGTGATCTTTGTACCTACTCCCTGTTCTTACACCCCCTCCCCTTTTGAAACCCTTAATAAAAACTGGCTGGTCTGAGACTCAGGCGGGCATCATGGTCCTACTGATAAGTAATGTCACCCCCAGCGGCCCAGCTGTAAAATTCCTCTCTTTGTACTGTCTCTCATTATTTCTCAGCTGGCTGACACTTATGGAAAATAGAAAGAACCTATGTTGAAATATTGGGGCAGGTTCCCCCCAATACTCAATAAACTAGGTATTAATGGAACCTATCTCAAAATAATAAGAGATATTTATGACAAACCCATAGCCAGTATCATGGTGAACGGGCAAAAGCTGGAAGCATTCCCTTTGAAAACCAGCACAAGACAAGGATGTCCTCTCTCACCACTCCTATTCAATATAGTATAGGAAGTTCTGGCTGGAGCAATAAAGCAAAAGATAGAGATAAAAGGTATTCCAATAGAATGAGAGGAAGTCAAATTGCCTTTTTTTTTTTTTTTTGCAGATGACACAATTGCATGTTTAGAAAACCCTATCGTCTCAGGCAAAAAACTCTTTAAGCTGAGAAGCAACTTCAGCAAAATCTCAGGATACAAAATCAATGTGCAAAAATCACAAGCATTCCTTTACACCAATAATAGACAAGTAGAGAGCCATATCATGAGTGAACGCCCATTCACAATTGCTACAAAGAGAATAAAATACCTAGGAATACAACTTACAAGGGATGTGAAGGACTGCTTCAAGGAGAACTACAAACCACTGCTCAAGGAAATAAGAGAGGACACAAACAAATGGAAAAACATTCCACGCTCATGGATAGGAAGAATCAATATTGTGAAAATGACCATACTGCCCAAAGTAATTTATAGATTCAATGTTATTCCCATCAAGCTAACGCTGACTTTCTTCACAGAACTAGAAAAAACTACTTTAAATTTCATATCGAACCAAACAAGAGCCTATATAACCAAGACAATCCTAAGCAAAAAGAATAAAGCTGGAGACCTCATGCTACCTGACTTCAAACTATACTACAAGGCTACAGTAACCAAAACAGCATGGTACTGGTACCAAAACAGATATATAGACCAATGGAACAGAACAGAGGCCTCTGAAATAACACCACACATCTACAACCATTTGATCTTTGAGAAACCTGACAAACACAAGCAATGGGGAAAGGATTCCCTATTTAATAAATGCTGCTGGGAGAACTGGCTAGCTATATGCAGAAAACTGAAACTGGACCCCTTCCTTACACGGTATACAAAAATTAAGTCAGGAGGGATTAAAGACTTAAAAGTGAAACCTGAAACCATAAAAACCCTAGAAGAAAACCCAGGCAATACCATTCAGGACATAGGCATGGGCAAAGACTTCATGACTAAAACACCAAAAGCAATGGCAACAATGGCCAAAATTGACATATGGGACCTAATTAAACTAAAGAGTTTCTGCCCAGCAAAAGAAACTATTATCAGAGAGAACAGGTAGCCTACAAAATGGGAGAAAAATTTTGGAATCTATCAATCTGACAAAGGGCTAATACCCAGAATCTACAAGGAACTTATACAAATTTACAAGAATAAAACAAACCCCCCCATCAAAAAGGGAGCAAAAGATATGAACAGACACCCCTCAAAAGAAGACATTTATGCAGCCAACAAACATATGAACAAAAGCTCATTATCACTGGTCAGTAGAGAAATGCAAATCAAAACCACAGTGAGATGCCATCTCACACCAGTTAGAATGGTGATCATTAAGTGTCTGGAAACAACAGATGCTGATGAGGATGTGGAAAAATAGGAACGTTTTTACACTGTTGGTGGGACTGTAAATTAGTTCAACTATTCTACAAGACAGAGAACCAAAAATACCATTTGACCCAGCAATCCCATTACTGGGTATATACCCAAAGGATTATAAATCATTCTATTATAAAGACACATGCACATGTATGTTTATTGCAGCACTATTTACAATAGCAAAGACTTGGAACCAAATGCCCATCATTGACAGACTGGATAAAGAAAATGTGGCACTTGTACACAATTGAATACTATACAGCCATTAAAAAGAATGAGTTCATGCCTTTTGCAGGGACATGGATGAAGCTGGAAACCATCATCCTCAGCAAACTAACACAGGAACAGAAAACCAAACACCACATGTTCTTACTGATAAGTGGGAGTTGAACAAAGAGAACTCATGGACACAGGGAGAGGAACATCACACACCAGGGGCTGTCGGGGGGTGGGGGACAAGGAGATGTAGAGCATTAGGAAAAATACCTAATGCATGAAGGGCTTAAAACCTAAATGACAGGTTGATAGGTGCAGCAAACCACCATGGCAAATGTATACCTATGGAATGAACCTGCACATTCACCACACATATCTCAGAACTTAGAGTAAAATAAAATAAAATAAAATAAAATAAAATAAAACAAAATAATTTCATCCCTGACTCATTTATTGTATTGTATGTGGTGAGTGTTGGATTAAGTTTTGCTTTGGTTTGTTTTGTTCTGTTTTAGTATTGATCACCAGCCTTGAGTATTTGTGATTCAATTTTTTCTCAATAAAATTATAAATTTTATATAATTTAATTATAAAATTATTTTATAATGTTGTAAATTGTAAATATCAACAATAAGGAAACCATACTATTATTTTTGTTGCAATTAATCTAAAACAATAATGTTAAAACCACAGATAACAAGTGATTACTGTAATCCATTCAACAGAGATAAATTGCTCTCTCTCCCCAATACTTCTTTCTTGTCCCCTGAATAGTATCATCCTCTTTTCAAGAATATCCTTCTCCAGCTCTATACACAATTCCCATCTATGATACAGTATTAGTTTCCTTTTTTTGTTTTTTTACATTACCTCCCCCTCTGGTCAAAATAATTGTTGGAAAGAGTGTGCCAGTGAAACAGTCCTGAGTCCTTCCTTGAGCATTTAAAAAATTAGAACTAAGAAGGCCCCTATTGTATCCTGATAAGGTTGACAACGTGAACTGGGAGTTACTAGTAGGCATAATTTCCACAATGGTAAATGAAATCAATACACAAAAGAGAGAAATCCTGTTGGTATTTAACCCCATATGCCAGAGGTCATAGAAACTAGTTCCAAATCTTTTTTGTTTCATTTTTATTAAATAATTTGCCTTTTATCTCTTGTTTATTATAGGTATTTCTATCTCTCAAGGCAGAAATTCAAATAATTCTTACTATTGTTAGCAGATAGGAGTTATCTATTTGTACTGTTTTTTATTTAAATATATTTAAATTATCATTTCATTATTTTTAATTGCTTAATTATTATCACGGAGCCAAATTTATTTAGACACAGTTAATTTTAAAGATCACATCTCAAAATGATTAATGCCTTTGTGATAATGTTGTTATTTATAAATCTAAAAACGATCAATCCTTGGTAATTTTTATAACAATATAAAAATCACAAAAATAAAATTTTAACTTGACATATAATAAACATACCAAACAAACACAGTTAGAAATGTGAGCAATATGCAACATTTTTAGGATCTAAAGATTAAATAGGTAGAATCCCTAAGCTGAAGTTTCCCAATGCATTCCTAGAGGAAGAGAGATTGTCAGAGAATGCATAATAGTTAAACTGTGAGTTTTTAAAAAAGATCTAATTTTTGTAGAAATTACAGTAAGCATAAAGTTGTCCATATGTTATCATTCTCATGCACCAAGATTTATGTTAATGGGCAGAAAGAGGAGCTGAGCTAGAGCTAGGACAACCAGAAAATATTCGTAAGCAACGTAAGCATCTCCAGAATCAGAGAAGAAATCTGAATCTAAGAGACTGTTATTCAAGGGGGGAAATGTGGGCTCCTTTGCTTCCACCATCTGTTTAAATGTCATTAGTCTTTCTCCCATTGCCTGCTCTGCAAAATCTCATGGTATTTAACATACCGATGATTCACAAACGTATAGCTTGCAAGACAAATCATTTTTCAGCTTAAGGTTTGTATATCCGACTGTTAAAATATTTTCAATCAGATGTCCTGCACACACCCAAACCCAACCTTATTCAAAACTATACATACTATATTCCACAGTAAATCTGTGTCTCCCGTGCTGCCCATTTTGGTTGAAAGTACTTCTATCTAAGGTCATCCAAACCAGAAACGTGTGAGTGGTCTCCTTAGCGCTTACATCTAGCAACATACCATTCATTAATTAATACTTTTAATGTGACTTGCCCTCATGTAACAGTTACACAGATTCTGATTGCTAAAGAAGACTCATAGAATCCCAATGAAATGCTGACAAATACCCAGTTTATAGCAGGAAAAGGCACAACATAGCCACAGCATTAAAGTAAAGGTGTGAGTCACAGCCAGAGACAGCTTCAGAGCAAAGTATCTGGAAAGGCCAGGAGTGAACTACATTTGCCCCGCTCTGTAAGGGCCATCCTGTGACACACTTTGTTTATTGAGCCAGTAACCACCAGGTGTGAGTGAAACATTTTAGAATAAGAGGGTCCAAACTTCAATCTCAATCAGAGGTTTTATAACCTGTTGCTCATGTAACCATATTCCTGATACATAATCCATGGATCTTAATAAGACAAGGAGCAAATCACAAATTTCATTGTTTTCAGATATTTAGAAGCTGACACTTCAAGAACATATGGCTACTGAGCCATAGAAAATCAATTTTTATTTCAGCAAAACAGCCCGGGCTTCCTGGAATTAACCCTCACAGTACATGGCCCCATCTTTTATCAGACAAAGCTTAAATTTCTTAATATGTTATCAAGATCCACTGTGATTGCTGTTTACTCATCAGCATTATTATTCTTAGTCTTATTAGCTATGCTCTATCAACAATGAATTGCTTGCTACTCTCTGTGTACACAATGCTATCATCAGTTTGTGCTCAGAGTCTCTCCTGGTGTCCACCAAAATAGTGAGCAAATTGCTGCAACATGTGTTATTTGTCACAAGGAAAAAAAACTTGTTTTTAAATTTTTTTGCATAGAAATGTACACTATATTTGGGAATTTTGCTCTAGAGTATTTACCATGTAACTTGGCACTGTCAGCTATGAGCTGTGCTTATTGTTTAATATATGCTGTAATTTAAGCCTTCTGTCCTTATATAACAGCAGATCCAATGTTGCTCAAAGTATCTATGCTAGACAATGATATTGCAAAGACCCTACGGCAAGTCCTTGTGCACATTTTATGCACATCTGTAGATTTCTGGAACAAAAATCCTGTGCACTTTTTAACTATAGTAGTTTTCCTTGGAGAAATTGCTCCTGGCTAAATAACAACATTTGATTAGACTGAACCTGATCTTGAAACACCGGAGAGTAACAATGCAACTCAAATCAGCCAATATTAACTTGATATGATGTTTTCCTGCTAGGTAGAAAGTTAGGCAAACCTGACCGCACCAAATAATAGTGTTACATTCAGTGCAAGCCTGAATAGAACCTGAGGTCACATGTAAATTGCATGTGATAATTGCTCACAATCCTAGAAAGCCTAGTCCTACTCATTGTTATCCCTCTTTCAAAATGACCTATAGGATAATCCTTAAAATAACAGAGTGTAAAAAAATTACAGCCTAATTTTTAGATGGCTCTGCCTGACATGATGCTAATACTCATAAAAGATATAAATAAATTCTTCCAAAACGAAGACCATTTTGTTTTCCACTTTTCATTGGATAGATAGAAGAGGTAAAAACTTCCCAGATATGAGTGCAGGCCTCACTGTCAAAACCTGCAAAGTTACAAGATGGGGATATTTGTGATAAATAGATATGTGGAGGAACTTCTTGCAACAAGCCAAAAGCATGAAAAATATTGTGTTCATGCCTATCAACAGGACTACATAGAAGAATGGAAAGGATAACTCTCCTGTTAAATAAAAGCCAGTCTCCTGTACTGGCTATCACCCGTTGTCACATGAAATCTCTTTTCATAACCTTCCATGTTTTTTCTTATCACAAGAGTTAGAAGATGAAATTTACATTTTTCACAGTCACTCTATTTTGGGCTATGAGTAAAACTTTGGTTCTGACAGTGAGATGCACATTTTTGACATCTGAAAGACAACGTTAGGCAGAAGCCATCATCCAATGGCTATGGTGGTTGAAAACAACTTTTCACAAATAGGCAAGTTTGTAGTTGTAAGAAGCCACATTCCAATGCCTAGTCAAAAACCTCATGAATGAGTGGCAGTTGAATTGGGGGCAGCAGAGTAGAAGTAGCAGCATTTCCAAATTGCAGGTGCCGCAGTTTAGCCCTGCATCCAACAGTCAAGTTAATGTCCCTGACTTCCATTTATCCATTTGTTATTTTAAAAAACTGATACATAGTAGTTGTATATAAATACTGGGTACATGTGATATTTTGATACATGATACAATGTGTTTTGATTAAATCAGGGTAATTAGGATATCCATCACCTCAAACATTTATCATTTCTCCTTTTCTTTGAATAATTTTATAAGAATCTATTTTCTTGTTTTAAATACCTTTCTCCTTCATATATGTAGTGTTGTTTCTTTCTCCTGTATTGATTTTTGACACATGCACTTTTTTTCCCCACCATTTCAGGACTTGTCCAATCTTGTTATTCTGAAGAAAGTTGCCACATTTTTAGACATTGAGGCTAAAAATATGCTCAACATTGTGTCCCCTTCCTTTCACCAAGTTTTCTGTTACCATCTCCACTGCTGAGTGCCCAGTATTCCAGTGGCAGTAGCTCAACCTTAGCCCACAAATAGTTCCCTTGAGCAAATCAGTTAACTGCCTGGCAGCATTTTGTTGCTTTTTAATGGATGGTCAGAAGTTGTCCTCATTTGGGGGCGAAAGTAATTTAATTTCCTTTCCCTGTCTCTTGTGTTCTTTCTACATCATCATATTTTAATCAAACACTGGAAAACCTTCACACATTGAACTACTCAAAGTATATTAATCCTTTTTGGTTGATACTTTTATCACTATTTACTTTTTGGTCTGTATTCACTACAATATTCACATTTTCTCAACAGATGAGCTCATCTGGGCCTGTGTGTGTGTGTGTGTGTGTGTGTGAATTTATGTGTTTGTGTTTGTGCATGTGTGTGTGTGTGTGTGCATGCATGTGTGTTGGGGGGGAGAGAGAGGCAGAAGAAGTATAATGTGGAGGAATTTTTCAAACAGGAAGAAAAATAGATAATGTGATCCCTTCTTTCAATTAATTTATTGAGAGCACAGACACACACACACACACACACTCAACAAAGAAAGATCATCCATTAAATATATATTAATAATATTGTAAATATTGAGAAAAAATAAATAGTTTGGATAATCAGAATTTTGGAGGTTTTCTGCCATTTTTAAGAAAGAAAGGGAAAAATTGCCATATATGCAATACAGGGACATTGACCTCAGAACATTAAATTATTTCTCAATATTCAAATTTCATCATACTTTTAATTTAAAAAGAGCCACGAATAAAAAGACAATTTCTGTCAGAAACTGTATAATGCCAAGTCATGATCATTCTACTTACTTTAGTAATAACACAAATGAACCAAAAAACACAACTCATCTGCCTTGACAGTATTTTCTTGTAAGTTGTTCTAACAGAGTATAATGATAGTAATTAAAATTCAGAATGAAATCATAGTGATTTAAAATTTCTGCAGAGATAGACATTTTTATTATCTTCGCACTCCGAGAATGCATGACATTGAAGTTTCCAATCACAAGAACTAAAATTAGTGCTATTTTTCACAAAATAACTGATGGTTCTTATCAATGTGGAACAACTTGTACATTAATTTTTCATTCTGTAGTTCAGTTTTGCTCAGTAATTTTTATTAATTTAACTCATATCTTTCTGATAATAAAATTAATCTTTTTAAATATCAATAAAATATTTTATAAATAACTAAATAAACATAAGTCTTTTGGAAGGGAAAATACGTTGGAAAATATTTCATCAGGTATTCTACCATATTTTCCTCTCATAAGCAGAAAAATAATAATTTTTAAAACTGCTCCTATTATCTTTACTATCTAGTGGAAAGGCCTTTTATGAGAATGGCAGATAAATTGTCTCCCAGGCATGATAATGAAATGATGTTCTTCTATGCTTTGCTGAGCCAGAGAATGGGCTGAATTATGTTAAGCAATGTAGTGTCAAGAAGAGTTTTGTATTACTTTAAGAGAAAAATATACATAATCAGGAAGTATAGCTTTGGGCAGGTTTCTAAAAAAAAATAAAAAATAAATAGTATATGTCATTAAATATTCCATCCATGTCACATTAAATGTCCAGACTTCCTTTCCCTTTTGCACTAAAAATACCATATATCCACTATAGCTAGAGCCCAAAGACATGATCCCCTCTCCTTTTGTGAGGAGCTATATCAGTAAAATTCAAACTATTATTTCATAGAACCAAATTCTTATTTAGGGCGTTTTAAATCTGGGAACAGATAACACTCAACAGTTCTTGTAGTATAAACACTTTTTTTAGGGTTTTCAAGGACATCTATTTTATCTTTCTCTTTCCACAAAACATTTCTATAGTCTACCTATTCTGAATAAGTAGCATTTTAAGAATAAATTATTTCCATTTTTATAGGTCCCAGTGATCTGATTTTTTTTTAAGACTCAATTTCTTATTTCATTCTTCACATGTGACAATCACCAATTCTGGCCTGCTTGGAAATTTCTCCACTTCCTTTTCATATAATCCCATTGTAAACCAGTAGAAATGCAGTAAAGACCTCTTGGAGAGAGCTGACTTCATTCTCCCAACTCTCCTCTCACTATTCAAATGTTATTTTCCCCAGGTCTAGCCCACACCTTCCTTCCAGAGTAGGAAATTCTCCAATAAAATCAATCCATTCAAGTTTTTCAAAATTTTTATTTACAGTGTTAGTCTCACATAAATTAACAAAATTATGTGATCTATTTATTGCTTTTCTAATGTTTTCCTGTGTAATTTTTGAATTACTAAATCATTATAAACTTTTCAAAGGCACAATGAATCTTATGTTTTTTGGTATGTTCATCCTTTTCTAGGAGCTCATATGATAAAAAAAGGTAATTGAATATTAATCTCTATCACGCACTGATGCCTCAATCTTTTCCACAAATCTCACAAATTATAAAATTCCGTAATATGTCTCAAAACTATCTGGATAAAAGTAATTGGCAGAATTCAGGTATTCTATAAGCATTTAATTATTTCAGATTGAATATAAGCTAATATTCTTCATTTTCAAAATGGCAATTCATTAAGGTCTATGATTGGAAGTAATAAAATTTTTCACTCTGTGAAAAATTGAAATTCCTTTCATTAGAAAATTGGATAAAAATAATTGAATTTTAGGTGTAGGTCGAATTCAGAGTTCATGAAGAAGATATTCACTATCATTTTATTTATACCTAAAACCTTAATAGATTCCAGATCTCTCTCTCTCTCACTTTCTCTCTCTCTCTCTATATATGTGTGTGTGTGTGTGCGTGTGTGTGGTGTATGCATGTATATATAATTTTTTATATCAATTTAAAATTTTAATGATTTTAATATTCTAAAAGATATGTTTGTAAAAACTTTTGCTCATAACAGCACTGTGAAGTTCAAAAAGCAATTGAATGTCAAATTCAGAAACAAAACACAGGTATTACTGTTAATTATTAATCCAGTCATTCATTCATTCTTTAATAAATTCAACAAATAATACATGTGCCAGACAATTGGTGTAAGATTTTTAAAACTCCTATTTTCTTTACTATTTAGTGGAAAGGCCTTTTATGTATTAAATATTCACTGAAACAAATGTTAAGCTAAAATATATTCTGAATTGTTATTGGATGACTGTTACTTAGCATATATTAAGAATTGTCAGGAAAGATATCATTGAGAAAGGTGGTCTTGAGCTGAAACTAGGGGTAAAAAAAACAACTGGTGGTAAAGTGGAAAAGCATGTTCCAGGGATAAGAAAGAGGAAGTACTTTTACCAAAGGGAGTAGGGTACTTCCAACTGAATGAAATAATGTCAAAACGTTTTGGGCAGAATTAAAGGAGTAGGAAGGAAGCTTATAGGAAGACAATGGAGAAAAATGCTCAAATTATGTAGGGTTTCATTGACTCTGTTGGGGAGGTTTTATGTTAATAAAAAGAAGGCATTTAAATGTGTGTGTATGTGTATGTGTGCTTATAACATAATCATGCTTGTATTTCAAAAGATTTTCCTCCCTTCATTAACTTCTTTGGGGTAACTGGAGCTAGGCAAGGAAATAGATGAATAGATTAGTTAGAATACTTGGCAGTAAGTAAGGTGCTTTGTAGCAAAGAGGTGTCCGAAATGATTAAGAGGAGTGAATAGATTTGAGAGATATTTATGGTATGAAATTAATAGCGTAAACCAAAAACAAATTTCTAAGACCTCCAAGCCATCTGAGTGAACCCCTCTTGGTCAAGGGCATTCCAAAGTTAACCTGAAAAACCGTTCAGGCCATGATGGGAAGGGGGAAGCAGACATACCTCATTATACACTTCTCAATTTTGGAATCACTAAATCATTGATATAAGAGACTCTTTAATTCTGATAATAAACATTTACAATCTATTCTCCCTGAAGCCTGCTGCCTAGAGGCTTCATCTGCATGATAAAACCTTGGTCTGCACAACCGCTAATCATAACCCAGATATTCCCTTCTATTGATAATAACTCTTAGAGGCAACTGCAAATCAGAAAATCTTTGAATCTACCTATGACATAGAACCACCCCCCCAACCCCCTGCTTTGAGTTGTCCTGCCTTTCCAGACCGAACGAATGTACATCTTACACATATTTGTTGATGTCTCATTGTCTCCATAAAAATGTATAAAACTGGCCAGGTGTAGTGGCTGATGCCTGTAATCCCAGCATTTTGAAAGGCCAAGGCAGGAGGATTGCTTGAGCCCAGGAGTTAAAGATCAGCCTGGACAGCATTACAAGACCCTGTATCTACTAAAAATACAAAAATTAGCCAGGCACGGTGATGCAGTCCTGAAGTTCCAGCTACTCGGGAGGCTGAGGTGACAGGATCACTTGAGCCTGGGAGGTTGAGGCTGCAGTGAGCCGAGATCACGCCATTGCACTCTAACCTGTTTCAAAAAAATAAATCTTTAAAACGAAGCTGTACCCTGACCACCTTGAGCACATATAGTCAGGACCTCCTGAGGCTTTGTCATGGGTGTGACCTCAGCCTTGGCCTAATAAACTTTCTGAATTGATTGGGACTTATCTCAGATACTTTTGGTTAATGATATGGTTTGCATCTGTGACTCCACAGATCTGTTTAGTTGTAATCCCCAATGTTGGAAGTAGGGCCTAGTGGGAGGTGATGGGATCATGGGGGTGGTTTTGCATTAATGTTTAGCACCATCCCCTTTGTGCTGTTCTCATAATAGTGAGTATGTTATTATGAGATCTGGTTGTTTAAAAGTGTGCAGCACCTCCCCTCTTTTATTGCTTCTACTTTCACCACGTGAAATGCCATGATTGTAGGTTTCCTGAGGCCTCCCCAGAAGCCAAGCAGGTGCCAGAATCATGCTTCTCATACATCACGCTTCCTATACAGAACCATGAGCCAACTGAATCTGTTTTCTTTATAAATTACCCAGTCTCAGATATTTCTTGATAGCAATGTGAAAACAGGCTAATACAGAGTACAGTAGGAATGTGTTTCGGACTGGATATGAGGAGAATGAAAAGGGAGGTAACAATGGCCATGCATAGGTTTCTGATGTTCATAATAATATAAATACTGCTACTGCTCTCTGAGTCAATGGAATGTGGAAAAGAACTGAGTTTTAAAAGAAGAGTTGGAAAAATCATGAGTTAACTTGTGTACATGTTGAGTTTGTGGGGTTTTTGCAAAACTTCACGAGATATGTAAAAGTTTAGTAAGATTTTTGCATGTAAAGTTCATTCTTAAGCAAAAGTTGTATTCACTGTTTGAAAGACTCCCCTAGACTCATTGAGATTGACAACTCATTAAATACTTAATTACAAAATTTGATAGATGTATACCCAATAGAATATATATGTATATGTTTCCCCAAAAAAGTACCATAAAGTTTAAAGCAAATGAGTTCCAAGTCCCTTCAAATTAAAGTGGATAAATTATAATATATTTACACAATGGAACACTAAACAGCAATAAGAATAAGTAGTCCTTAAATCTAGAATTACAATGACTTATATAAAGTCTTTTACTCTGCAGTTAGGTTTCTTCACATAAACAATAATCTAGAATAAATAGAGTGGAATTGCATCAAAGTGCATTGAATCACCCTCTTATATACACACACTAAAAACAAATGCAGATAAAAGTAAGTGACAGCCATGAAAATAGAAGTTATTCTTTGTATTTCTTGGATTTTCAACTCTGAGGGTTGAAGTATAATATTAGTGATTATAAAAATGATCTAAGGAAATGTTAGAGAATTATTTTTACTCCACTCAGTTTTCTGCCTTAGATTCTGTCTTTAGAATCTGTGGCTTATTTTAAATATTATTTTATTTTAGACCTATTTTCATGCTTTATAAATGTATGGGAAAATTTAATAGAAGGTAATCAAGTGACGTGATTCAATTTGTTTTTTGATAGTTTGTTAAGATATAAAAAATACAGAAAGCACATATATTGTAAGTATACACATTTGTAAATTTTTAAAAATTTAGCACCCATATTTTTTTAAAGAACATATTTGTACCCTAGAAGTTCCTTACCTCAGCTATTGTGAATAGTGCTGCAATGAACATGGGCATGTAGATATCTCTTTGAGATACTGATTTCATTTCCTTTGGATACACACCAAGAACTGGGTTTGTTGGTTCATATGGTAGTTCTATATTTAATTTTTTTGAGGAACCTCCACGCTGCTTTCTCTAATGGCTATACTAATATACATTCCCTCTAACATGTCCAAAAATTCCCTTTCTCCACACCCTTGCCAACACTATTGTATTAGTCCCTTCCCACATTGCTATAAAGAAATACCTGAGACTAAGTAATTTATAGAGAAAAGAGGTTTAATTGACTCCCAATTCTGCGGCTATACAGGAAGCATAGCAGCTTCTGCTTCTGGGAAGGCCTCAGGAAAGTTTTACTCATCGCAGAAGGCAAACTTGCAAGCAGGTGTCTTACACAGCGCAAGAAGGACAAAGAAGAGGGGGGATGTGCTACACACTTTTAAACAACCAGATTTTGTGAGAATTCACTCACTGTTGTGACACAATACCAAGCAGAAAACCCGCCCTCATGATCCAGTTAGCTCCCAGTAGGCCCCCACCTCCAACATTGGGGATTACTATTCTACATGAGATTTGGGTGGGATACAGATCAAAACTATATCGACTATCTCTTGTTCTTTTGATAATTGCCATTCTAATAAGTATCCTCTGACTTTGTTTTTTATCTATCAATATTGTGCTCACTATTCTGGGTCTTTTTCCTATCCATATACAGTTTAGAGTCAGTTTGTTAATATTTGCAAAGCAATTTGGTGACATTTTGATTTTTGTTTTGAATCTGTAGGTCAAGGTGGAAAGAATTAACATATTGACAATATTGAATCTTCATATTATATACATGATGGGATTCTCAATTTGTTTAGATATTTGAAATTTTTCATCTATTTTTTTTCATATAGATCTTGTATCAATATATTTTAGTAAACTAATACTTAAGTATTTGATTTTTGGGGGTGCTAATATCAATGATATCATGTTTTTTTATTTCAAACTTGACTTGTTCATTACTGCTGTATAGGAAAACTATTCACTTTTGCATATTAACCTTGTATCCTGCAACTATGCTATAATCACTTACTAATTAGTCCCAGGAGTTTTTGTGTTTTTGATTGGTAATTATTTAGGATTTCCTATAGAAACAACTATGTCACTTGTAAATACAGACAATCTTATTCTTCTTTCCCAATTTTTATGTTTCCTTTTTTAAAAGTTTTTTTTTTTTCTTTTAACTTTTAAGTTCAAGGGTACAAGCTCAGGTTTGTTACAAAGGTAAACTTGTGTCATGGGGGTTTGTTGTACAGATTATCTCATCACCCAGGTATTAAGCCTAGTACCCATTAATTATTTTTCCTGATCCTCTCCCTCCTCCTACCCTCCACCCTCCAAAAGGCCCCAGTGTGTGTTGTTCCCCTCTATGTGTTCATGTGTCCTCATCCTTTAGGTCCCACTTATAAGTGAGAACATGCAGTATTTGGTTTTCTGTTCCTGTGTTAGTTTGCTATGGATAATGGACTCCAGCTCCATCCATATTCCTGCAAAGGACATAATCTCATCTGTTTATGGCTTCCTAGTATTCCATGGTGTATATGTGCCACATTTTCTTTATCCAGTCTATCATTGATGGGCATTTAGGTTGACTCCATGTCTTTGCTATTGTGAATAGTGCTGCAGTGAACATTTGCATGCATGTGTCTTTATGGCAGAATAATTCATATTCCTTTGGATATATGCCCAGTAATGGGGTTGCTGGGTCAAAAGGTATTTCTGTCTGTAGGTCTTTGAGGAATTGACGCACAGTCTTCCACAATGGTTGAACTAATTTACACTTCCACTAACAGTGTATAAACATTCCTTTTTCTCCAAAACCATGCCAGCATCCATTATTTTTTGACTTTTTAATAATAGCCATTCTAACTGCTATGAGATGGTATCTCATTGTGGCTTTAATTTGCATTTCTCTAAGAATCAGGGATGTTGAGCTTTTTGTCATATGATTTTTGGCTGCATGTATGTCTTCTTTTGAAAGTTTCTGCTCATGTCCTTTGCCCACTTTTTTATGGGGTTGTTTGGGTTTTCTTCTTGTAAATTTGTTTAACTTTTTATAGATGCTAGATATTAGACTTCTGTCAGATGCATAGTTTGCAACATTTTCTCCCATTCTGTAGGTTGTCTGTTTACTCTGTTGACAGTTTCTTTTGCTGTATAAAATATCTTTAGTTAACTAGATCCCATTTGTCCATTTTTGCTTTTGCTGCAATTGCTTTTGGCATCTTTGTTATGAAATCTTTGTCATGCCTATGTTCTGAATGGCATTGCTTAGGTTGTCCTCTGGGGTTTCTATAGTATTGGGGTTTACATTTAAGTCTTTAATCCATCCTGAATTAATTTTTATGGTGTAAGGAAAGGGTTCAGTTTCCATCTTCTGCATATGGCTAGCCAGTTATCACAGTACCATTTATTGAATGAGGAATCCATTCCCCATTGCTTGTTTCTTGTCATGTTTGTCAAAGATTAGATAGTTGTAAGTGTGTGATCTTATTTCTGGGTTCTCTATTCTGTTCCATTGGTCTATGTCTGTTCTTGTTCCAGTACCATGCTGTTTTGGTTACTGTAGCCCTGTTGTGTAGTTTGAAGTTAGGTAGCATGATGCCCCCAGTTCTTTTTGCTTAGGATTGCCTTGGCTATTCAGGCTCTCTTTTGGTTCCATATAAATTTCAAAATAGTTTTCTCTAGCTCTGTGAAGAATGTCAATGGTAGTTTAATAGGCATAGCACTGAATCTATAAATTCCTTTGAGCAGTATGGCCATTTTCACAATATTGATTCTCCCTATCCATGAGCATGGAATACTTTGCCATTTGTTTGTGTACTCTCTAATTTTCTTGAGCAGAGGTTTGTAGTTCTCCCTGTAGAGACCTTTCACCTGCCTAGTTAGTGTAATCCTAGGTATTTTATCCTTTATGTGGCAATTGTCAATAGGAGTTTATCCTGATTTGGCTCGGCTTGACTATTGTGGTATATAGGAATGCTAGTGATTTTTGCACTTTAATTTTGCATCCTGAGACTTTGTTGAAGCTGTTTATCAGCTGAAGAAGCTTTTGGGCTGAGACAATAGGGTTTTCCAGATATAGGATCATGTCATCTGTAAACTGGGATAGTTTGACTTACTCTCTTTCTTTTTGGATATGCTTTATTTCTCTCTCTTGCTTGATTGCCCTGGCCAGAACTTACAATATTTTGTTTAATAGGAGTGGTGAGGGAGAGCCTCCTTTTCTTGTGCTGGTTTTCAAGGGGAATGCTTCCAGCTTTTGCCCATTTAGTATGATGTTGGCTGTGAGTTTGTCATATATGACTCTTATTATTTTGAGGTATGCTCCTTCAATACCTAGTTTATTTAGAGTTTTTTAACATAAATTGATGTTGAATTTTATCAGTCTTTTCTACATCTATTGAGCTATTAGGTGTTTCTGTCTTTATTTCTATTTATGTGATGCATCACATTTATTGATTGGCATATGTTGAACCAATCTTGCATCCTGGGAATGAAGTCTCCTTGATCATGGTGGATAAGCTTTTTAATGTATAGCTGGATTTGGTTTGCCAGTATTTTGTTGAGGATTTTTGCATCAATGTTCATCAAGGACATTGGCCTGAAACTTTCTTTTTTAGTTGTATCTCTGCCAGGTTTTGTTGTCAAGATGATGCTGGCCTCATAGAATGAGTTAGGAAGGAGCCTCTTCTCCTCAATTTTCTGGAATAGTTTCAGTAGGAATGCTACCAGCTCTTCTTTGTACATCCAGGAGAATTCAGCTGTGAATCCATCTGGTCCTGAGTTTTTTAGGTTGGTAGGCTATTTGTTACTGCCTCAATTTCAGAACTCATTATTGTTGTGTTCAGGGATTCAGTTTCTTTCTGGCTCAGTCTTGGAAGGGTGGATGTGTCTAGGAATTCATCCATTTCTCCTAGATTTTCTAGCTTACGTGCATAGAAATGTTCATACTATTCTCTGATGGTTGTTTGTGTTTCTACGTGGTCAGTGGTAATATCCCTCTTGTCATTTCTAATTGTGTTTATTTTAGTCTTTTCTCTTTTCCTCTTTATTATTCCAGCAAGTAGTCTATCCAGTTTTTTTTTTTCATCTTCTAGATTAGTTGATCTTTTGAATGGGTTTTGTGTCTCAATCTCCTTCAGTTTAGCTCTGATTTTGGTCATTTATTGCCTTCTGCTAGCTTTTGCACTTATTTGCTCTTGGTTCTCTAGTTATTTTACTTGTGATGTTAGGTTGTTAATTTGAAATCTTTCTAGATTTTTGATATGGGCTTTTAGTGCTATTAATATTCCCTCTTAACACTGTCTTAGCTGTGTCCCAGAGATTTGGTATATTGTATCTTCATCCTCATTAGTTTCAAAGACTACTTGATTTCTTCCTTAATTTCATTATTTATCCAAAAGTCATTTAGGAGCAGGTTATTCAATTTCCATTTAATTGTATGGTTTTAAGTGAATTTGTAAGTCTTAATTTCGAATTGAATTGCACTGTGTTCTGAGAGACTATTATGATTTCAGTTATTTTGCATTTGCTGAGGAGTGTTTTACTTTCAATTATGTGATCAATTTTAAAGTAAGTGCTATGTGCCAATGAGAAGACCGTATATTCTTTTGTTTTTGGGTGAAGAGTTCTGTAGATATCTATCAGGTTCATTTGATCCAGTGCTGAGTTCAGGTCCTGAATATCTTTGTTAATTTTCTGTCTCAATGATTCATCTAATATTTTCAGTGCAGTGTTAAAGTCTCCCACTATTATTGTGTGGGAGTCTAAGTCTGTTTGAAGGTCTCTAGGAATTTGCCTTATGAATTTGGGTACTCTTGTGTTGGGTTTATATACATTTAGGATAGTTAGATCTTCTTGAATTGAACCCTTTAGGATTATATAATGCCCTTCTTTGTCTTTTATAATTTTTGTTGGTTGGAAATCTGTTTTGTCAGAAACTAGGACTGCAACCACTGTTTTTGTTTTTGTTTTCTGTTTTCCATTTGCTTGGTAGATTTTTCCTCCCTCCCTTTATTTTGAGCCTAAGGTTGGAACTGCTAAGTCATCCAAACAGCAAAGGTGGAGGCCTGCCCCTCCCTCTGGGAGCTCTGTACATGGGACTTTTCAAATCTCTGTAAGCCAGAGAACAGTGGTGGTGGTGGCTGGAGGCCCCCGTTGGGAGGTCTTGCCCAGGGCAGAATGGGATTGGGGACCTGCTTAAAGCAGCAGCCGGGCCACACTTTTGTAGAGCTGCTGTGCTGTGCTGTGCTGTGGTACTGCTTCTGCCCGGTTGAGTTGGGCTTTTCAAAGTTCGCAGGCTGGAATGGCTAAATTGCCCAAATAGCAAAGATGGTGGCTTGCCCCTCCCCCCAAGAGCTCCATCCCAGGAAGGTGCAACACTGCTACTGCTACTGATGGCTGGCTGGAATTCCAATCCAGGGTATCTTGCCCTGTGAGGTGCCATGGAAGTGGGGCCCACAGACTGTCACTGCTCAGCTCTCTGAATTTAGCATCTTTCCTAGGGGTACACACAGGGGTCTAACCTCTTGCTTTATTTGAGTTGCAGTTACTTTTGCTGGGATGCCCAGAAATCCAGAGTATCTAACGCTCCTGGGTCTCTGTGAGCACCTAAGCAGCTGCTCTGTGGAGACTCCATATAGCTTTGTGTGTCAAACTGAAGGCCTTGGTGGAGTGCATTCATGAGGGGGATCTCCTGATCCGAGGGTTGCAAAGATCCATGGAGAAGCATGGTATCCTGGGGTCATGCATTCACTCACCACATACCTGGGTGGGAAAGGTTCCCCTGGCCACATGTGAGCCATCGTCCTGCTTTGCTTTCCTCAGTTCTTCATGGGTGGAGTTGTTTCCTTGATTAGTACCAGTGTGAGTACCTGGATGTTTCTGTTGAAAGTGCTGTAGTTACTCACCCCTTTGCTTCCTCTCCATGAGAACCATGCACCTAAGCTGCTTCTAGTCAGCCATCTTGGCCCTTCCCCAATTTGTAAGAATGCCAGATAACACATATGAATAATTTTAGAGGCTCCAGATGGTGTTGGCTTCACCCAATGTTTATTCACTTTATCTTCTGAAGGACAGGAGGCTTGATTAAGTATATTGAGTCACAAAGTTATCAGACAAAAGGCTAGTTTGAAGTTTTCAACAGGGATAGCCTTCCTGTGTTTGACCTCACTCCTATGACCCTCCAGGACTTCCAATGTAAATGGTCAGGTACATTCTAAGGTCCCTAATATTTGCAAGATCCTGAACCTCAATTTTTGTTTCCTCAATACCAGGAAGTGGTTTTAAGTGCCATTTTTAAAAGATTCTTTCTGTATGCCTTCTTAATTTCTTACTTTGAGGAGTTTAAGAATTTGGCACATACTTGGAGAGAAAAATTCTCTGAATCTCTTCCCTAAATTTCTCTTTTCTCAGAGATTGTAGCTCTACCAGTTTTGCTACCATTAGGAACTCTGATTTTTAATTTGTGTTTTTCAGGCCCATGAATTTGACGAAATCTCTGCTAGGTGTCTTGCCTTTATCAGCTTGCAGCCTTCATCTCTGCCTGACTTGGGCAATTTTCTGATTGTTACTTTTATCTTACTAAATATTCTCTATATACTCAAGTTCTGGCTATTTCTGAAGTTCTTGAACTGTTTAAGCCTTTTTTTTAAAATCTTGCTTTCGAGTTCATGAAGGAGTTTTGGTATGCTACACGCTATTCTGTCAGAACTGCAAATGGAAGTCACCTCAATTTTTTAAAAGGAAAATGAGACAGTAGCGATTAACTTCAATTCAATGCATTTTTATGTGCATCATATTTCACAATTGCTTTACATTGCATAATTGGGGGTACTTGGGGGTGCAGGTAGAGATAATTTGAATTAAGTGACAACCAAAAAGACGTTTAGCTATGTCTTCAGTACCTATCCTTTCTGCTGTATAATTAATTGACTTATCTATGTTCTAGATCACATTTTAGCTTTAAAATTTTGTTTACTTAAGGAAGATAGAGTGTAACTGTTGAATAAAATATTGTGACATTTGAACTATTATTGAAGTGCATGTTTTTAAAATCTGTCATTCGAGTGACAGATTTGGTCAATATAAAAAATAAAAACACTGTAAGCCAGTCTTTTCTGTAACAACTCCTGGCTATATGCTTTAATAGTTATTGTTTCCAAAAGTAGTATTTGTGAATGTAATTACAATGAAAGGAGGTACATCAGGAAGTTTGGAAAAACTTTTAGGTAATTTACTAATTACCTAAATTCCATGGGAAGTAGAGATGGAAAAAGAGAAATTAAATTATTTTCCCTCTAGATAACAAACAATATCAAATACATATTGGTTATTTAAAATTCAATTTTTCAGTTTCCTTTTTTTCTTTTTAAATTTCAGTTCCCTACTTTCAGGTCAATTCATATTTTACTTAAATCTATAATGGAAATTAAGGAAGCAGGAGTAACTACCTCTACAAAAACCCAAAGGAGCTCTTTTTTTCAGGTGATTTTTAAAAGTTCTTATAAACCTTAGAATAAAAGATTAAGAATAATATCAGTTAGGACAATCATTTATGTTTTATTTCAGTTTACTGTTAATCTGTGTGTATCTTTTTAAATTCTGTCTTCTGAAGGTGACAATTATTTTCAACTTGCATTCAATATGTGTAAATATAAATAATGTAATAAATGTATCTGCTTCAAGAAGAAAGTATTATACGTGAATGTGTATATTGATTTATCTCTTTATATATAAATATATAGACACATACATAGATATAAAGAGAGAGAGACAGAAGACAGAGAGAGAGCTCTAGAAATATATATTATTCAAAATAATGAACTTTAACTAGTATTTAATATAGACTTACCAAATTACTAAATTTTGATATATTAAAATATATATTTTTTCCTATATTTGTTAAAACTATGTGTTTTGAGTTCATATGGGGACTTTTATTGAATTGACAAATCTTCGGCTCATTACTCAAAAGAGCTCTACAACTTCCCAACTTTGTAATTTTAGGATAGCAAAAGTCACTGTTGCTATCATGGTTGCAGATTATCTTAATTTTAATTCAGCAAATGAACTCTTGAGTTTTATTTTACTATGTTTTCATCTACTGACTGAAAAAAAGTGTATTCTGTGTTTTGTTGAAACCCATCTGAGAAATAAAATATTCATTACTTCATCAGAGACATTTGATCTGAAAGTATATGTTCTATTATTTGAAGAAAATTAATTTTTGAAAGGTTTTACTAATCAAAATACAAGTGAATTATCTGTGTCCCCCAGAACAGATGTACTTTTTGGCAACTCTACTTTCAAATATCTGTTCTTGTTTGTTTTATTTTGACCCAGGAGGCAAATATTAAAAACAGATGTTTGAAATAGCAAAGGTAATCAATTAGAAAAAGGTAGTAAAATTTACCATTGTGATAAGGTAATATTGCATGATATATTTTTAAAATATTTTAAATTTATAATGGCTACTGCAAATAGTTTCTTAATAGGATATAGCCCTTGAAAATCATATATAAAAATGTAATTAATATACAAATATTATCAAAATGATTTCACTTAAATTATGCTAGAAATTTTCTTTTATAAAATCAATTCCTAAAAATGTTAATTTATTGCTTATGAATCATAAATAGAAATTTTTCATATGATGCAAATAGTAAACAATAAAGGGCCTACATGCAGAGATTTTAAATTCTAGTTGATATATAATAAATAAATAAACAATATACAGAAAATTGTATAAAAAACATTCAGCGAATGATCTACAGTATGAGGTGTGTATTACTTTAAATAACTTGCTCCAAGACAGGCTCTCAGAAGAGGAAAGTTAATCACGATCTTGAAATAAAGCAAGAAGGAAGCCATGAAGATATCTAGAGAAGAGAGTGTGGGGCAGAGAAAACAACACATGAAATGGTAATGTGACAGAAATGGCTGATAGAAGATGAAGAAATCCCAGGGTGAAAAGAAATTATGCCAGAGTATGTATTGTCTTTTATTATACTATAAGAAGTTTGGATGCTGTTCTCAGAGAGAGGAGAATCCATTCGAAGCATGAGCTTCATATAATCCATTTGTACATTAAATATAGCCCCTAGGCTTTTGGATGAAGAAACAGCGTGCATGACAAACATGAGACAAACAGGTTTGGGGGTAATTAAATTATATTTGTGTCAGTAGCTGTGTTATTCTATTTATTTATAAAATTTCTCAGAGCTTTTTTTTATTATAGATTCAGGGGTTACATGTGCAGATGTGTGACATGGATATATTTTGTAATGCTGGGGTTTGGGCTTCAAATGTACCCATCACTTAGATAGTGAACATTGTACCCAGTAGGTAATTTTCAACCCTCACTCCCCTCCCTTCCTTCCTCTCTCCTTCCCTTTCCATTTTTGGAGTCCCCAGTGTCTATTATTTTTATCTTTTTATCCATGTGTACCCATTGTTTAGCTCCTGCTTATTTTAAAACTGCTGTTAGATCTCCAGGTGGAGAAGTTGAAAAGCAGCTGGAGAGTTGGAGAGAGAGTCTCTGCCTCAAAGAAAAAAAAAAAAGGAAAGAAAGAAGAAAGAAAGAAAAGAAAGAAAGAGAGAAAGAAAGAAAGGAAGGAAAGAATGGAACACAAAAGAGGGCTCAGAGTGAAGATATGGATTGATCAGATGACTGAGACTAGGTAAGATTATTTAAAGAGTGAGCTTAGCATGGAGTCGAAGTCTGATGACTAAGCCATGGGGACACTGCAACATTTTAAAATATTTATGTTAAATTGATGCTAAAATGTAAGTATATATTGGAACATCTAACTGATATTATTAATACATTTGAAAATGAGAAGTGAGACTAAAATTTAATAAGGTAGAAAAATAAAGATTATTCAACTTTCAGCCCCTCACCACACAAAGAGTATTAAAAAAGAGCTATTTATATAATGAGATTTCCATCATTCATGAACCTAGGGAAAAGATTTTAAAGAGAACCTTTGGTATACACCACATGCATTTGAGGGACACAATGAACTACCAAAATTAGCTGCTCTTAGAGCCCAGCAAAGAAAAGGTAAGCTGCAAATAATGTTTTAGCTTTGATTCCAGAGTTGGTTGAACAAGGGATGTGCATGTGTTACATGCATCAGACATGACCTAAGAGAGTAGTAGTGTTAGTATATGATCTGCAATATCTGTTTAAGAGGACAGCTCTTGGGGTTACTGACCCTCAGCAAAAGGAAGTTGTAGGTACTGTTGCTGGGTAGCTCGAGAGTGAGGATGAAGTGAATGAAAACCCTGGACAGACTGAGGTTGACTCTTGCAGGTAAGAGATCCTCAGTAAAAAAGAACGCATAGGAGAAAAGTCAACATTATAAATCTTCAAAGCCAGAGAACGTGTCATTGGACAAGAGATAGCACACATCTGAACTTCTTTCTTTAATTCCCCAATGTTTCAACTCTGCAGTCAAAAACAGCAAGCAGCAAGATGAGAGGGGAAGAGTAGCATAGCAAGTTGTAAAGTGCAGAAGTCAACCAGAATTTTCCTCTCTAACTGCAAGTCTCTAGCTTTTGCCAACCCTACAGGGAGAGAGAAAGAAGCCTTCACTGTTAATCAAGATTAAAGTTTCAATCTTTTAAGGTTTGTCAAATAAAGACATATTTCCTAGAACAGTAGGCATTCTGTACATAGTAAAACAACAAGCCAATGACTGATTGCTTCACCAAAATGGATTTCTAGGTTCAGACAAACGTAGTGTATTATCTTATAGAATTCCTCTAATTCACTAGTTGTTTCTATTTCCAATTTTGATAAAATTTAGACATGATTTGTAGCTGTGTTTAACTCTTTAAAGTGATTGTTATATCTCTGACGTCCATGTCAGTCCAGGTACCAAACACTATTTCAGTATTTGTGTCAGTGTCTGTGATTTTATGCTTTTGGAAATCCATCCAGATATGCTGGAACATCAATATCATCTGATCACAATGGATGTAGTTTAGTAGTGACCCCTGTGTAAGTAAGGACAATAAAACTAAGACAGATTGGTTGGGCACGGTGGCTCACACCTGTATCCCAGCACTTTGGGAGGCCAAGGCAGGTGGATCACAAGGTCAAGAGATTGAGATCATCTTGGCCAACATGGTGAAAACCTGTCTCTACTAAAAATACAAAAATTAGCTGGGCATGGTGGTACGCGCCTGTAGTCCCAGCTACTAGGGAGGCTGAGACAGGAGAATTGCTTGAACCTGGGAGGCAGAGGTTGCAGTGAGCCGAGATCACGTTACTGCACTCCAGCCTGGGGACAGAGAGAGACTCCGTCTCAAAAAAAAACGAAAAAAAAAACTAAGATTAGTAAAAAGCTTGGAAATCAACTAATTGAAGAACTGATCCCTCATATGACTGAACAACAAATAGGTAAACAAATCCAGGGGATAGTCACATATATCATCAGGCAACAGTGACAGAAAAAGGACCTTGGTTCAAAGAGGCCAATAACCATAACAGCTTAAACACCTTCCTACAAGTATAGAGATTTTCTGTTGTAAAATTATATTTTTTATGCTTATCATATTTTTCCTGCTTTTATTTTAGGTTCAGGGGGTACATGTTCAGGTTTGTTACATGGGTGAATCGTGTATCACTGAGGCTTGGCATACAAATGATCCCATCACCAAGGTGGTGAGCATAGTCTAATAAATATAATGCATCTTCTTTTGAGGACAAAGAGTATTTTGTATTCCGAACAGTGAATGGGACCTCAAGTCTACTCCAAAAGAGAAAATAAATATGTTGAATAGTAAGCTCTCACATTACTTTTCCATTTATCATTTAATTCACTTTCTTAATATAACTGCAAACCTGAAAAATGTATGCCAAACCATGATAGGTACTTGTTGCTTCTTCTTCAAATTTAGAGAATTTCATAAGATTGATTGATGTACAAATAAGGCTTTCACTTGAAATGTTGGTCCAAATGTATTGGCTGGTACTTTCCAATTGAATAACCATGTATATTTACCCTGAACTGTCAAATCAGGAGATCAATCACATAAGGAGTTGAAAGAATAATAATGAAAGTGACTATATTGACATATATAGTTATATTTATAGTAAAGGCAACTCAATATCTGTATATATGGAAGAGCAGATCATATATATATTGGTGTAATAGCATTCACATGAAGTGCTCTATGAAGTATGGTAGGCAATAGCCACATGGAACTTTCAAAATTAAATGTACCCGACTGCTTGGGCTGCCATCACATGATATTATATACTGGATGTCTTAAACAATAGAAATTTATTTTCTTATAGTTCTGGAGACTAAAAGTCCAAGATCAAGGCTTTGGCTGATTTGGTTCTCGTGAGGCTCCTCTCCTGGCTTGCAGATGGCCACCTTCTTGCTGTGTTCTCCCATGGCCTTTCCTTGATGTGTGCAGGGGAAATCTCTCTCTTCCTCTTCTTATAAGGCTACTAATTCTCTTGGATTAGGGTTACACCTTTATTACTTCATGTAAGCCTAATTATCTCCTAAAGTCCCTATCTCCAAATAAAGTCACATTGGGGTGTTAGGGCTTCAACATATGAATTTTGGGGTAATGTAATTTGGTCTTGTAGCTTTAAAATATAAAAAATTAACATTGAGCAAAATTTTAAAAACTTAGTTCCTCTATTACTCTAGTCAGATTTCAAGTGCTCAATAACCAAATATACTTATGTCTTTTATATTGGACATTGAAGATATAAGACATTTCCACCACCATAGAAAATTTGGTTAGCATTGTTGTAGAACATAGCATCTCATACTTCCAGTTCTTCTAATTCAATTTTAATAAATATAATCTTATAAGCTGAAACCTCTAAATTACTAAAACTTGTCTTATCACTCAACATATGGTTTATCTTGGTGATTATATCAAGTGTACTTAAAATAATGTGTAATCTGAACTTGTTAGGTATAATGTTTTATGAAAATAGGTTAAGAGGGTTGACTCTGTTTTGTATATCTTCTGTGTTTCTACTGATGATTTGTTTAATGATTGTTCTATCAATTGCTGAGAAAGGGTGATAAAATCTCATAGTATTAGGAAGAAATTTTCTATTTCAACTTTTAATTCCTGAAATATTGTTATTGCACTTGAAAGCTCTATTAGGTGCATAAATATTTATGATTACTGTTTTCCTGATATTTTGACTTGTTTTCATCTTTATGAAACACTTTTTGAATCTACTGTTACCCTTTTTAGTCCACATTACATAATATCATAATGGGCACAACTCTCACATTTTTTATTTTTTTCAAGTCTCTTTCTTTATTCATACGTAATAGTTGTTTGTACTTTGGTGGTACATGTGATATTTTGATACATGCATACAATCTTTAATGATCAAAGGTATTTGGGATATCCATCACCTCAAATATTTATCTTTTCTTTATGTTGGGAACATTCCAATTCGTATTTTCTAGCTATTTGAAATATACAATACATTATTGTTAACTAAAGTCACCCTACTGTACTACGACAAACTAAATCTTATTCCTTCTGTCTAAATGTATTTTTATCCCATTAACCAGCCTCTGGTATATCTTCATTTCTCCATTTCCTTTTTACTGTGTCTTTATATTAAAATGTAATTATTGTAGATAGCTCATAGATAGTTATTTTTTAAACCATTCTTGAATCTGTGGATTTTGATTGGAGTGTTTAGTTCATTAATAATTTTAAAAAATTTATTTTTAATTTGTATAAGTAGAGAGTGGGTATATATATATATGTATTATATATGGAGTACATAGATATTTTGATAAAGGCATACAATGTGTAATAATAACAGGATAAATGGGGTATTGGTAAGTTCAAGCATTTATCATTTCTTTGTGTTACAACATTCCAACTATACTCCTTTAGTTATTTTAAATAGTACTGTAAGTTATCGTTGACTTTAATCACCCTGTTGGGCTATCAGATAGAATACTTTATTCATCTTATCCAACTACATTTTTGTACCCATTAACCACTGCAACTTCCTCCACTCCCCCCACTACCCATCCCAGCCACTGGCAACCATCATTCTACTCTCTATCTCCATGAGTTCAATTGTTATAATTTTGAGCCCCCACAAATGAATGAGAACATGTGATGTTTGTCTTTCAGTGCCTGGCTTAAATAATGTCCTCCAGGGAAAGAGTAATGTTTTCTAAGAAAGTAGTTATTATATTGATGACTTAATAATGAGGAGACAATCATGCCTGCACTGAAAGAGAAAGAATTAAATATAGAGGGATTGAGTGTTTTGGTGAAGCTAAACTCTTTCTGCTACTTTATTACCTGCTAATCATGGAGCTACATTTCTCTTTTGCCTGTATTGCCAAATTTCTAGGAGGATATTCCCTCTCTTATTTGTCTCCTGTTTGTTATACAAACTAATGAAATTTGACTCCTATCATTATCAATACTTTCATTGACCTTCTTCTTGTCAAATTCATGTCACCATCTCATTTTATCTTTTGGGGGCATTTGGCATATCCTCCTATTGTGGTCTCTTCTTGCTCTTTAGCCACATTTGGTGTTCTTTGTGGACTTTTCTTCTTTTTTTCCTTTCACAAAATATTGGTGTCCCTTTGTTCTATCTTTGAGCCCCTACATTTTGACATTCCCAATAGCTTCTATTATTTAAGTGTATTTCTTTTCATCTTCTTGCTATTTTATGACTCAGCAACCTATAATCCTGGTCCCAAACTTATTGCTGGCTCCCAGACAAAATTTTTCAGTTATTTCTATATGAGTGTGAAAATGAACCCATATGTTTCTAAAGAAACCTCATCTTGAATTCTCCATCTCCATGAATGCTGTGCCCACATTTACCTAGTTCACTGGATGTAACTTGGGGTTCCTTGGGCTTCACATTCAATCAATCAAGAATTCCTATGTTTAAACTTCCTAAATATCCTTCATTGTCATGCCTATCTGAATCGTTCCAGTAGCCTCCATGCCATTCTCCTTGAAATAAACTTACTTTTCACCAAAATATCCATTACCCTGTAGGCAGATGCTTTTCTATTGTTAAAAATTGTGTTCCTTGTTTGAAATTCTACATACTATTAAGGTGAACTCACTCAAAGTAGGTTTTTTACAACTTTCATACAGATTTTATGTTTTGTGATGAACAATATTATTTAGAATGTGTTTCTGGGTGCAAATCTGGGTAATTTCCATGGAGATAAAGAAATATAGTTGATTACTTATCTTGTGAAAATCCATGCTAAATTCATGCTTCCTATTACAACTCTACACTCCATAGCCAAAGAGATCATAAAAATGCAATAAGATTGCATCAACAACTGCCACAGATGTCCAAAGTCTTTCCTTTGCATGTAGACTAAAATACAAACTTCTTGCCACGGTGGGGAAGATCCTAGCCTGCCTGTCTCTCTACCTTTCTGACATTTTTCCAACCCATTTTACCATCAACTTACTACAACTAAACCGGGCTGCTTTTTCTCCTACTCTTGGGGATCAGGCAATATTTCAATAGCACCTTTTATTTATTTCCATTATGGTGTCTGTAATATTAAGTTGTAATTTGTTTTATTTATGTCTTCTAGAAATGTGACCCGTGGAACAAAACAGAGACCTCAGAAATGACACTACACATCTATAACGATCTGATCTTTGACAAACCTGACAAAAAACAAGCAATGGGGAAAGGATTACCTATTTAATAAATGGTGTTGGGAAAACTGAATAGCCATATGCAGAAAGCTGAAACTGGATCCCTTCCTTGCACCTTATATAAAAATTAACTCAACATGGATTAAAGACTTAAAAGTAAGACCTAAAACCATAAAAACCCTAGAAGAAAACCCGGGAAATACCATTCAGGACATAGGCATGGGCAAAGACTTCATGTCTAAAACACCAAAAGCAATGGCAACGAAAGCCAAAATAGACAAATGGGGTCTAATTAAACTACAGAGTTCTGCACAGCAAAAGAAACTACCATCAGAATGAACAGGCAACAGAATGGGAGAAAATCTTTGCAATCTATCCATCTGACAAACAGCTAATATCCAGAATCTACAAAGAATTCAAACAAATTTACAAGAAAAAAAAACAACCCCATCAAAAAGTGGGCAAAGGATATGAACAGACACTTCTCAAAAGAAGACATTTATGCAACCAACAAACATATGAAACAAGCTCATCATCACTGGTTATTAGAGAAATGCAAATCAAAACCACAGTGAGATACCATCTCACACCAGTTAGAATGACGATCATTAAAAAGTCAGGAAACAACAGAGCTGGGGAGGATGTGGAAAAATAGGAATGCTTTCACACTGTTGATGGGAGCGTAAATTAGTTTAACCATTGTGGAAGATAGTGTGATGATTTCTCAAGGATCTAGAACTAGAAATACCATTTGACCCAGCAATCCCATTGCTGGGTATATACCCAAAGGATTATAAGCCATTCTACTATAAAGACACATGTGCATGTATGTTTATTGAGGCACTATTCACAATAGCAAAGACTTGGAACCAACCGAAATGTCCATTAATGATACACTGGATATAGAAAATGTGGCACATATACACCATGGAATACTATGCAGCCATAAAAAAGGATGAGCTCATGTCCTTTGCAGGGACATGGATGCAGCTGGAAACCATCATTCTCAGTAAACTAACACAAGAAAAGAAAACCAAACACTGTATGTTCTCACTCATAAGTGACAGTTGAACAATGAGAACACGTGGATACAGGGCGGGAGACATCACACGCTAGGGCCTGTTGGGGGACGTGGGGCTAGGGGAGGAATAGCATTAGAAGAAATACCTAATGTAGATGACGGGTTGATGGGTACAGCAATCCACCATGTTATATGTTTACCTATGTAACAAACCTGCAAGTTCTGCACATGTATCCCAGAACTTAAAGTACAATTAAAAAAAAAAAGAAAGAAATGTGAACCTATATAATAGCAGGCCCTCTGTACTAATTAACAAATATGTTGTAAATAGACATAAAGTTGAGCAGGTATAGTAGAGAGAAGAAAGTAAATAGGCTTATCAAACATAAAGGGGAGATGGATGCTTTATGCATTTTCAATGATTTCTGGTAGGATTTTGAGGAGTGTGATACATATATTACAGAAGGAATGTTGTAATGAGAACATTGAAGTCATTGATTTTAGTGCTTCCAACTCATATTTGAAAGTACATAAAATTTAGATATTTAAATTTCGTAAAATTTTTATGAATTGCTTTTTGTTACCTATATTAAGTGACTCTATTTGGAATTAATTAAGGTAGCAAAATACATATTGGTTTACAAATGTCTTTCTTGAGGGTTAAAATTTTTTACATCCAATGGAAATAAGTGTTTTTAATGTGAATTCTCTTATACATAAACATTTATTTTGTGCTTGTAAAGCTGACTGCTAAGGATTCAATCATGAAAGAAACTCAGTTTCTGCTCTGGGAGAAATTATTGTTTCATGGAGAAGATAAAACTTGTAAACAAATCAATTATGATGTATTATACAGAGTGCTATAGTGCAGGCATGTTGAAAGTGCAGCAGAGGACACAAAAACTAACAAGATGAACGAATCATTATGGTATCATCAAGAAAAGAAAATGATGCCTTCAATTTCCAATCTTATTTGGGCTCATTACCTGAATTTTCCTTACCATACTCATGTGTATGTTTTAACACTAAATATTTCTCTTTTTTTTCTTCGAGATGGAGTCTTGCTCTGTTGCCCAGACTGTAGTGCAATGGCATGCTCTCAGCTCACTGCAACCTCTGCCTCCTGGTTCAAGAGATTCTGGTGCCTCAGCCTCCCAAGTACTTGGGACTACAGGTGTGCAACATCACACCCGGTTAATTTTTGTATTTTTAGTAAAGACAGTGTTTTGCCATGTTGGCCAGGCTGGTCTCAAACTCCTGGCCTCAAGTGAGCCACCCGCCTTGGCCTCCCAAAGTTCTTGGATTACAAGAGTGAGCCATCATGCCAGGCCAACAGTTAATATTTCTGTGGAAACAAACATGTTTACAAGTCTTTCTTCTCCCTAAAGTCATGTTATATTTCTATTTTTCCCCTAGTAGGTCACGGAGAGTATCACAGAATAGTTAAGTAATCTTTTCTAAAATCAGAGTCCTCTGAATCTATATGTGACACTTATTAGCTTAATCTGTTTTTTGCTTCCCCATTCTTAAAATGAGGATGAGAGTAATACTTAGAACACACACTTGGTATAAAAAAACAAATGAATTATTGCAGGGCAAGTTGTCAGGCACTTAGGAACAAGCATTCAGTGACTACCAATAATCTTGTCTTCATTGTTAGAATGAGAGTTCCTTGAGGGAGGAAGCAATGTCATATTTTTGGGCTATCCCTGGTGTACATGTTCATGCCTATTCCTTACTAAAATGAATATGCTGAAATGTACCTACTTTAGATGATCTCAGGTTTTAGATAAACTGAAAAAAGGTGTTTGTGTGTGTGTGTATATATATATATTTGTGTGTGTGTGTGTAAAACATTTTACCTTAAAATATTCTGGCATTTCCAATATTCAATAATAAAGTTAAGTACCAATAGCTAGCTGTCTTCCTAAAAACAGTTTGAAAAAAAATTAATAGGGCACAGGAGACAATGATGGAAGAGATGACGCTAAATGCCCTTTCCACTATGCAGACATCATTGTCCCTCAGGCAGAATACTTTCATTGTGTGGGTGCCCTTACTCCAGGTGGATGTGACTGAAAACAATTACATTAATTGGTCATGACATGTTTGGCTTGTAGCTTGGCTGCTATTGAGCCCTAGCCTTCACTTCTTTATTCCAGGGAAGTAGCTAAAGCATCTAATTTCAAAAATAGCATCCCGGTAAGCAGGATATGAATCACAGAAGCCTATATTTAGCTATTTATTACAATGATTGTTCTTATTATTCCTTTTAGGTATACTTCCCTGGGTCATGTGGGGGTCAGGAAGCATTTTTCAGGGCTCTCTGTCACTCAAGGTTGTGAAAGGTAGTACACGTTTGTTGTTTAGAAGGCTAAAATCCACTTCTTAATATTTTGGCAGTAATATTTTAATTTTGTTGTGGTGAAAGTATCCTGAGAGCTTCCAGTGAAACCTGTTTGATCCCTAAATCTACACACACACATGCACACACACGCAAACATCTTGTTGGTTCTATTTCTCTGGAGAATCGTTACTAATATATTAGATTTCTTTTGTTTTTTGAATTCATGGGTTTTCAATGCTAAATTTGGTTGATTCATGAAGTAGAATTAAAGGATGAGATAAGTCTTTTCTTGTTTTTCCAATTTGCTCTGTTAAGTCATCCAGACTACACTAGTGAGATTTTGCATGCAAATCTCTAAACTTTTAATTCAAAGGTCTAATATCTCCCCTCTATAAATAAATTATTGATTGGCTATTAGAAATCATCAATCAAAAATATAAGTGTCTTGTATTATGTCTTAGTCAAATATATTAAATTTGATACTATAGCTAGAAATTTAAGAAGTTTATTAGAGTTAACATCATAAACTAGATACAAGAAGTAAAAATAACTATTTTTAGCTTATTTTCTTCTAATTAGACTGTTGTATATTTTATCTTTCTATATAACATTACAATTGTTATTCATAAATGGAATTATGGTTATTATCATTATCAAGTTCTAAAAAATGTGATTGTCATGTGATCTTATTTATAATCAATATTTTCCAAAAAAATACATTGTTCTGAACCTTTGAATACATCAGAAACACAACATAATTTAAAACTTATTTACCTTAAGAATTCTCTCAAGGCTTATACTTATTACTGTAAATATTAACATTCAAAATCTCTGCTTTTGTTCAAACTATGAAAATGAGATTCAATAATTACTCAGGAATAAAAATTTTTATATTAATTGAGATTATATTTTTTTCATATAAAATCAGACTAAACTATATTTCTACATTTGATTTTTTAAATTTTGTGGGTACGTAGCAGGTGTATAATTTATGGGGTACACAAAATGTTTTGACACAGGTGTGCAATGTTTAGTATTAATGATTACATCACGGAAAATAGGGTATCCGTTCCTTCAATCATTTATCCTTTATGTTATAAACAATCCAGTTATACTCTTTAACAAGTTATTTTAAATGTACAATTAAATTATTATTGACTGTAGGCACCCTGCTGTGCTATAAAATACCATGCGGTATTCACTAATTCTAACCACTTTTTGTACCATCCCTACCGCCCTCTCCCCCGTTACCCTTCCCAGCCTCTGGTAATTATCCTTCTACTCTCTATCTCCATGGGCTCGATTGTTTTGATTTTTAGATCCCACAAATAAGTATGAAAAGGTGCTCTGATAATCACTGATTATCAGAGAAATGCAAATCAAAGCTACAATGAGATATCATCCTATTCCAGGTAAAATGGCTTTTATCCAAAAGACAGGCAACAGCAAATGTTGGCAAGGATGTGGAGAAAAGGGAATCCTTGTAAACTGTTGGTGGGAATGTAAATTAGAACAACCACTATGGAGAACAGTTTGCAAGTTTCTCAAAAAACGGAAAATGGAGCTACCATACAATCCAGCAATTCCACTGCTAGGTATGTACCCAAAAGAAAAGAAATCAGTATATCAAAGTAATATCTGCACTCTCATTATTTGTTACAGCTCTGTTCACAATAGCCAAGATTCGGAAGTAACCTAAGTGTCCATGAACAGATGAATGCATAAAGAAAATGTGGTACTTATACACAATTGAGTTCTATTCAGCCATAAAATAGAATGAGATTTGGTCATTTGCAGTAACATATATGGAAGTGGAGATCATTATGTTAAGTGAAATAAGAAAGGCACAGAAAGACAAATGATATTTTTTAATGGCACATTTATTTTTATAAAAAATTTATGACAATGCTTTATTTCTGGAACATTTCTTACCATGCTCATTAAGACTTGCTAGGTTACTGGAGCTCCATCTCAGTCAAATACTGTGGTGATCCTGCTATCAAATGACCTATGTTTTCCTGTATCTCAATGTCTCCAATAGCTTCTAAAGTATGAATTTTAGGATACATTGTTCAATTGTTTTGTTTTTAAGGATTGCTAGAGTAAGAGGTCACTTAGAAAAATCGATGTTTGAAACAAAAAAGGAAGGAATACAAACAAAAATCACTATAAAGATATCAAAGAAATTCATAAAAAAATCAAAAGTGACTTCACATAGCTGATATTTCTGTTATTCTTGAAATCTGTGAGAGGTTTACTAGATGTTTTGTTTGGTTTTGTGGATGAAAATAAAATATAATAATGTTATACTCTCATAGTTTACATTTTTCAATATGCTATTTTCACCATCTCTATAGACTAGCACTTATTGTGTTTTGCTTCCTAATGGGAGAAGCATGTATGCCTTGGTGTATGTGTTTATGTGTGTGTGTATATGTGTTTTGGGAAGTTTGATATGTTGATAGAAGAGAAGATTCTCTTCTTCTTTGATTCAATTAAGTCCTAGGGTTGCCAAGGGTTGTTTCATTGCCATGGAAATACAACACTTACTTTGTAACAACAACTATCGTCACTTTTTTGAATAGCTTTGATCCTGGGGAGTCTAGCATCAGGATGTTCTTGTCTATCCTAAGAAATAATATGAGCTCTTTAATAAATTTATTTTATGTCCCTTTATTTACCTGTGACTTTCAAGTTACGAAAGTCTTTTATCCTGTGCTGTTGTAGTCAAGCATGGGCCTAAACCAGAAAGGCAAGAAAAATGAGTCCTTACATAGTTAGGTGGAGAAAGCTAACCGTCTAGAACCAAAGCTTACAAATATCTCTCACTATAAAATTTACCATATTTCAGGATGCATTCTATTTTATATAATGAAGAATTAAAACAGGATTGAGGAATGAATGCAATTATTTAATAAGAGAAATGCTTGCATTAAAAACAAAACAAAATGAAATGACGGCAACTGATTTATTAAAGGAATTTAATAAATTCCAAAGTAAGCTAAGAATAGTCCAATGAGCATCTAGAAGAAAGCAGTAAGATGTTCTAAATTTAATCTACATAAAGAGGCTTAATAAAGATGAGGAGAATAAGATAATTTGGAGGAAATAATATACTAGAACTTTTTGGAAAGCTGAATTCAAATTTTTAGATCTTTTTCCAATAACTGATTCAACTCCTTTCATTCATAATAATTGTTTTTTTTCTTGCAAATATTATGGTTTGAAATAGGCACTTGACCTGATAGGAAATATTAATTTGCTGTTGTAAGAATTCTTGTATTTGTACTATATGGTATAGAGATTTGATGAGCTAATTAGTTGGCCTGTCTCTTTTCTTTTGGTATATATTGATATATCATAGTTGTACATATTTTTAGAGTACATGTGATATTTTGATATATGTATACAATGTATAATAATCAAAGTAGGGTATTTGGAATATCTATCACCTCTAACATCTATCTTTTCTCTGTATTGGAAATATAACATTTCTTCTAGCTATTTTGAAATATCAAATAAATTATTGTTAACTATAATTTTACCTCTGTGTTTTCAAATTCTAGAATATATTATTTCTATCTAACAATATTTGTTTCTTAAAAATCAGTTTTTACAATGAGTGTATCTTGACTTTGATTCTCTATTAATTTATTGTGGAATTCATATGAAAATCTATTCTAGGGTCAGGTTTTTAACCCAAATTTCTATTAGTAAACTCTAGCTCCCTTAGAAAAGTGATGCTAAGCTTTCTGGTAATATTTTAAAAGACTACTTGGTGAAGTCTAGAACTTTTAACAACAACAACAAAAATCTAGAATCAAACATTCAGGTTTTTTTTTTCAGACAAGTCTTATCTTCATGAACTAGTTATCTGTTTTTCAACATATTTTATCTACAATATTTATCACATAAAGCATTGCATTTCTTATCCAAGTCATAATGTAAGTTCCAATTTCTGCTACAATGGCATATTTTCGTTTCTTAGAATTACTATGTTCAGCAAAATTACAAACAAAGCCAGTAAATTTTTTGGTCAACATAAGATTAGGTACAGACTACTTCAAACCTAAACAACTCTGTAACCAGAGCACTAAAATTAATGTTAATAATAATCCTAATAAAAATAATAAAACGAAATCTAATATAAACAAAGGACTTTGGGTGACTATGATGTGTCAATGTAGGTTTATCAATGGTAACAAATGTCCCACCCTGGTGGTGGATGTTTACTAAACGGGAACCCATGCATATGTGAGGGCAAGAGATATATGGGAAATATTTGTAGTCTCAAGTTTTCTGTGAACCTAAAACTGCCTTAAAAAATCTATTTTTTAAATGTTAGGTTGGTTTAAAAGACATTTTAAATCACCAATAAGTAAATACTAACAATTATTTATTTTCCCTTTAAAAAAAGGCAATGGAAGGTTGTATGAAAAAGAGTTAAGGCTGCCCAGTGTAGACATAAAGGGAAATGCACAAATAAATGCAAAGAACGAGGCAATCGACACTTCCAATACAGTGGCCAAGCAGAACCAAGGAAAGATTGTAGATTATTGTAATCTCCCAGGTCGTACTTTATTTAGCTCTGTGAATGACAGAACTTCGTATTCAGCTATAGTCAGCATGTGACATAAAACCTAACATGGAGAAAATTGATATCACTTCCATATTCTGCTGATATTGTTTCCTTCAACTGCCTGTTAGCCAGATCACATTACAGAAACATCTTTACCATAATAGATTATATATACTTAAGCTCCCAATTATCATATTAATATAGAAGTGCAATGTAATTTAACTTTCTGACCTGTCCCTCTCCCTTTTTTCATGGAAGAATTCCAGAACTTACACATTTACTGAAAACAAAAGACATTCATAATATTTATTATGATTTATTATGGTTTATATTGTACAATTTCTCACTTGGTATTGTTTATTTTTAGGTACATGTCTCAGCTTGTATGTCCATTTTCCCCATGCCATGGCTATGAGAGACCACTTGCTAGGCTACTGAGGCCAAGTTGCTTAGTGTCCATCATTGAGAGACACCCCAATCAAATCCTCCCATCATAAAATTGCTGAGGAATTTGGTGTTCAGCCCGAGTAGGCATCCAAATTCACTTAGCTTCTTACATCCTTCTATGTGGAGATGTTACTTTCATGGCCTTGGGTCTCAATACAGTGTTCACTACTTTGCATTCTTCCTTCCCTAACTAAGCGGATCCCAAAAATCTGAATTCAAAGCTCTCTTTCTTCAAACTTTTATCGTACCTCAGCTACTGTATTATACCTCTTCCTTTGAAATCTTAGATTTTGGACAGCAGTCTGGCTTTGTATTTGTGTTCAGGACCACCCATTTTTGCATGCCTGTATCTTTACAAGGCATTGAAATGCAAAAAAAAAATAATAAAAAAATAGGTGTATAAGGCAGGGAGAGTGTTTTACCTAAAGAAAAAATAGAATTATTCAGTCATGACCAGAAATTGCTGGGCGTTGGATGGTAGGGATTAGGCAAAAGTGCAAGGGTAAGAATTTTGTTTTGTTTGTTTTATAGATTTAATGGGGTTCATGTTCCAGTTTGTTTCATGTATATATTTCACAGTGGTGAGGTCTAGGCTTCTAATGTGTCCCCATCTCCTGAAAAGTGAATATTATACCCAATAGGTAATTTTTCAGCCCTGACTTCCTTCCCCTGACCCTTTTTGGGGGAGCCTCCAATACATGCAATATTTTAAGATATGTGTACCATGTGCAATGATCAAATCAGGGTAATTGGGATAGCCATGATCTCAAACATTAAACTTTTCTTTGTGTCTAATGTAACACATTCTTCTAGTTATTTTAAAATATACAATAAATTATGGTTAACTATAATTTCACAACTCTATTATCAAGTACTAGAACTTATTATATGTATCTAACAATATGTGTTTCTCCCATGTGGATATGCTGCCTCTATTATTCCTAGTGGCAACTATTCCCCTCTGCATGTCCATGTATACCCACTGTTTAGGATTTAAAAATGACAACATGTGGTATTTGATTTCCTGCTTCTGAGTCATTTCACTCAGGATAACAGCTGCCAGCTGTTATCTATCCCATGGGATATATAACATCTATAGTATCCCATCGTGACACAAAGGACTACCAGTTTATGACACAAAAGAAAGGTAAATAGGTATGGACAACCTGAAATGCTACAGTAGAAAATTTAACTCTTAAATTAGTATGTAATTCATTTTCAAGTTTTTTTTGGTTAACTGTTAGATTCAGGAAGCTGCAGTTTTGAATATAGTTATATGTTCATCCCACAGCTCAAGTTTTCAAAATTTAAAATAAAAGGAAAAACTGGGTGTTACTTATGTGTCTCTTTCAGCTCAAAATTTTATGAAATCATGAGATCCCATCTTTCACTACCTGGGGGGCTATTTCTAACAAGTGATAGATTTGAATTCAAAACATTATGTCATAGGTAACTGGTCTAAGAATACTTAAGTTGAGGAAAAACCTTTTTTATCAAAATAAAAGATGTTTACAATGACACTTTTTAGTTTATATAGTATATACATTGCTGGAGGAAGTTTTATCTTCCTGCCAATATTACACTCTGATGGTGTTAAAATTCTCTAAAATGGTTTAACATGGAAATGCAAATACACACACGCACACACACACACACACACACACACACGTTTTTCACAGTATGTATCACATAGTGGTCATGAACAAAGCCATCTTATAAAAGTAAGGCTATGATATGGTTTGGCTGTGTTCCCACCCAACTCATCTTGAATTGTAGTTCCCATAATCCCCAATCCTGTTGTTGTGACAGTGAGTTTCTTCTCACAAGATCTGATGGTTTTGTAAGGGGCTTCCCCCTTCACTGCGCACCCATTCTTTGGACAAAAACAGGCTGTTTCTTAGGATTTGATAGTCTTGCTCAAGTTTTCAACTTGGTAAACGTAAAAATTAAAGGTAATAGCCTGTAATCCCAGCACTTTGGGAGGCCGAGGCGGGCGGATCACGAGGTCAGGAGATCAAGACCATGGTGAAACCCTGTCTCTACTAAAAATACAAAAAATTAGCCAGGCGTGGTGGCGGGCGCCTGTAGTCCCAGCTACTCAGGAGGCTGAGGGAGGAGAATGGCGAGAACCCAGGAGGCGGAGCTTGCAGTGAGGGGAGATCGTGCCACTGCACTCCAGCCTGGGCAACAGAGTGAGACTCCGTCTCAAAAAAAAAAAAAAAAAATTAAAGGTAATAATTCATGTGAAACATAGTGAGTGCAACACATAGTAATTCTACCAAATATTAGCTAATGATATTTTGACTAGATATGAATTCATTGCACTTTTAAAGAAAGAAACTAAAATTAGGATGAATTAGATATTACTTCTAGTGTCCTGAATTGGCTGGGTTTAAAATCTATTATTAAGAAAACTGAGCATATAAAGCGTTACTGAGGTACTAAAACCAGACAAAGATATTACATGAAAAGAAAAAAAAAAGGGAGTGATGTAGACATTATTTCTCATGGTCATAGACATAAAAAAATCCATAACAAAATGAAAGTAAGTTGAATTCAATGGTATGTAGAATCAATAATGCATTTTGAATAAGTGGCATTTATCCCAGGAATGCAAAGTGGGTTCTGCATTAGAAAACTAATTAACAGAATTTATAGATTAACAGCCAAAAAAGAATATATGTATGTATGTATATATACATATATATACACACATACACATTTTCAATAGATAGAGAAAAAGCATTTGACAAAATGCAATGCAGATTTATTTTAAAAATCTCTCAGAGAAATAAGAATAAAATAGATCTTGCTCAATCTGATAAAGTGTGTCTAATGAAATACACAATAATAAAATGCTGAATGCTTTCCCCTCTTCCAATTTTTGATGAAGCTATAATTCTCACTGGAAGTAGTAGAGTGTTGAGTTTTAGAAATGGGCTGTGGAATCAGATTTACCTGTGTATGAAGCTAGGTTCTACTGCTTTGTACTTTTTGTTATTCTTTGACAAATCATTTAGTCTAAGTTTCAGAGTCTTTGTGCATAAAACAGATGAAATAAAATACTTCATTTATTAGTGTTTTTAAAATAAAAGAAAATATATTGTACACTAGTCAAGTCCCTGGTATGTCATTAGTGTTTGACATGTTACTTAAAAAAAAGACACATGAAAAAATGCTCATCATCACTGGCCATCAGAGAAATGCAAGTCAAAACCACAGTGAGATACCATCTCACACCAGTTAGAATGGCGATCATTAAAAAGTCAGGAAACAACAGGTGCTGGAGAGGATGTGGAGAAATAGGAACACTTTGACACTGTTGGTGGGACTGTAAACTAGTTCAACCATTGTGGAAGTCAGTGTGGTGATTCCTCAGGGATCTAGAACTAGAAATACCATTTGACCCAGCCATCCCATTACTGGGAATATACCCAAAGGACTATAAATCATGCTGCTATAAAGACACATGCACACGTATGTTTATTGCGGCACTATTCACAATAGCAAAGACTTGGAACCAACCCAAATGTCCAAAAATGATAGACTGGATTAAGAAAATGTGGCACATATACACCATGGAATACTATGCAGCCATAAAAAATGATGAGTTCATGTCCTTTGTAGGGACATGGATGAAGCTGTAAACCATCATTCTCAGCAAACTGTCGCAAGCAAAAAACCCAAACACCACATATTCTCACTCATAGGTGGGAATTGAACAATGAGAACACATGGACACAGGAAGGGGAACATCATACACAGGGGCGTGTTGTGGGGTGGGGGGAGGGGGGAGGGATAGCATTTGGAGATATACCTAATGTTAAATGACGAGTTACTGGGTTCAGCACACCATCATGGCACATGTATACATATGTAACTAACCTGCACGTTGTGCACATGTACCCTAAAACTTAAAGTATAACAATAAAAAAACACACACAAGAGATTTTTACTGAGTATTATGTAGATTTGGGGAAAATAGGGAAAGGGAGTCAAAGAAATCAATGTGTAAGAACCAAGCAAGTATCAAGGAGGTTTTACAATTATTTTTGGTTTTGTTTATCAAAGAGTTAAATTATTAATAGTACATTTGCAGTCATATTGCTTACTGCAAAACCCCATTTGGAATTTCTATATATAGCAGGGCAGTCTCCATGCTAGTGAATGAGATGTGTCTTGGCAAGCAAGCTATTTACTACCCCTCATAAGCCCACATAGGTTGCAGGTTATAATTCAGACAACTGTATGAGAAACTAAGTGTTGTCAGTAATGATATAAGACATAGCATGAATATTATAATTTGAAAAAGCTCATTTACTCAGATATGTATACATTCTGTACAATGAATTGTCATCCCTAAGTAACCTCCCATATGTTGTCCATCCAAGTCACAGTCCAAATGAATGAAATCACTATTTTTTGCTTGTGCCTAAACATAATTATAAATAAGAATATTTTACAGTAAAAGTAGTTTACCTGAAAGTTTCATTATTTTAGGAAACACTTTCTTGAAATTTCTTCATATTATTAAAGTGAAACTCTGATCATTTTTTATGCCTCAGTGATACATCTTGTGGCATTAGAAATACAGTTTGCTTACCTGCTTTATAAACTTAATGAGAATAAACACTGGTGTTCTTTCATACTAGGTGTTTAATAAAATTTTATCCAAAACTGGAAAGTCACTTGCTTTATGTAGTCTCAGGAATTAATAACAAATATGAATAAGAATTTCTTTAATTTTAGTCCAATTCATTATCTCACTATAAAAATGGCTAAGGAAAATCAATGTAATAATTTTTATTTATGAAAAACATACTGTGATAAGAAATAACAGTGAAAATAACATTTTAAAGATCAGTGCAAGTCTTAGTGTTGCTAGCTGACTTTTTTTTACTGAAAGAAGGAAACTAGTTGAAACAGTAAGGGATAGGCTCTTATTTCTAATAATTCACTTCTGGAATAAATTAAAATGAAATAGTTCTCTATTGTGAGGTAGAATCTTGGGAGAGTTGGACAAGTAAAGAAAAGGCATCTTTTGATGGCAAGATAGAATGAGGAGGATGGAAAAGAAAGAAATATAAAATGTCAAAACTCTAAGGTCAGAACTCTGTTGCTGTTGTGTGTGAATAATGTTTTGAAACTAGACCTATTCTGTTGCCTTTTATGTTTGAAGAAACAGCTAAAGACAGAACCAAATGTAGTCAAGCCATGTTCCAAGAAATGCTATTAATACACACCCTTTACTATATACAGCCATCTCTCTCCTTAATGTGCCATGACAGTGAGGATATTCTGTTTCCTTGGAACTGAGTGTAAGAAAAAAAGTGATAAGTAGGCCAGGCACAGTGGCTCAAGCCTGTAATCCCAGCACTTTGGAGGCCAAGGCAGGTGGATCATTTGAGGTCACGAGTTGGAGACCAGACTGGCCAACATGGCAAAACCCTATCTCTACTAAAAGTACAAAAATTAGCCAGGTGTGGTGGTGCTCGCCTGTAATCCCAGCTACTTGGGAGGCTGAGTCAGGAGAATCACTTGAATGCGGGAGGCAGAGGTTGCAGTGAGTCAAGATCGCACCATCGCACTCCAGCCTGAGCAACAGAGACTCTATCTAAAAACAAACAAACAAACAAACAAAAAATCCAGTGATAAGTAAATTTGTCCATTGAGCATGCACATTAAAAAATGTCTGATGGGCTTGGGATGTGGTGGCTCACAGCTATAATCCTAGCACTTTGAAAGGCCACGGAGGGAAGATTGCTTGAACACAGGAGTTCGAGACCAGCCTGGGCAACATAGTGAGACCTCATCTCTATAAAAAATTTTAAAAATTAGCCAGCCATGATGGCGTGTGTCTGTAGTCCCAGCTACTCTGGTGGCTGAGGTGGGAAGATCACTTAAGCTCAGCAGGTCTAAGGCGGCAGTGAGCCATGATCATGCCATTGCAGTCCAGCCTAGATGACAGAGTGAGAACATCTCTCAAAAAAAGTAATATAAAATAAATTTTTAAAAATATAAAAAAATGTCTGATGAATGTGGTGAGTGCATGAGGATGGATTAGAAAACATTACAGTGTTTTTTTTTCCCTTTGCCCCCAATTATTTTTAGCTAATTCAGGGGCCACGTGGAACAGCATCTATTATAAATGATGCCAATTTTAGAAGCAGTCATTTCAAATGCCATAGACATTTGAATTAACATTTTCTCCAATTTCATAATTACTTAATTATTACCAATTAAGAGCATGGCATAAGCATATGGTGGCTTCCCATCTGCTCATCTCTTCCTCTCAATTTATTATTGCCATTAGTTTAGTTGATGGTGACAGTGTTTAACCAAATCAAACTAATTAATAACAATCCAGTGAGTCACGGCCTTTCTTTTTGCATCTCATGCTTATTCATCACCAGCTGACTTCCACAATATGATTGCTCGGGTAGCATGCAACATTTTGGAGACATACAATTTTGGTGAAAGATGTATTGGAAGGTTTTAAAATATATGTCATTCCTAGTTCCTGAAAGTCACATTATTTTGATTATGCCAAATAGTTGCATATTCTTTCCCTTGGTGTTTTTCAGGTTTTATTTTATGCAAATAAAAAGCATAGATTCCTCTGTGTGTATATGTTACTTTTTTGTCTTAAATAGGACATAAATATTTTTATAGTGCATTATACACTTGAGAAGAAATATTATCTTGAGTACTAGCTCTTCCCTGGTGAAAATCACTGCTAATTTTTTTCTCTAATAATGTGATGCTTCTTCTGAAAAAAAAAATCCTGTTGGACTATCTGCCGTGCATCAGTTATCAGTTTAGGTGGAGGTAAGTGGGTGGAGATACACACACACACACACACACACACACACAATCATACATGTACTGCAGAATTATTTTATTATTTTTATTAAATGTTTAATTAAAGTTTACCTTTTCTCAGGGCTCTCTTATACCAAATTTCTGGTGTGTATATATATGTGTATATGTGTAATATGTCAACAGAGCTGTACCTGAATAAAGCTCTAAAAATACAAGTTAATAATGCTTAATGAAATATGCTAACATTATTGACTATGAGCAATACTAAAGACACAGTTCCCATTCTCAAGTAGCTGATGATTAAAAAAAAGGAAAAAATAGAAATATAGATATCACAGTAGCCATGCTGTACAGATAAACTCTGTGGCACTGGCCTAAAACTAATGAAAATAGGTGTAATTACGCATTGTTATTCTATTTCCAACATTCTGTTGTTAAATTGGCCAAACAATATTATCTTAGGAAAAAAAAAAACAGTGTGAAAAGTGACTAGCACATTACAATTAAGTGATTTTAAAAGAACATTGGTGATATATAGACTGAAAAATGAGGACCACAGGCCCAAGATTGACTGCATCTCTGGAATGTGGGAATAGCGTGTCAAACACACTTTAATGTTGAAATATATCAAAACAAGCAAATATAAAATGATATGATTATGTGATTTTTAAAATGAATCGTAATGCTAGGTAGGACAGGGCATTTCTCTTCATTCCACATTTGCTCAAATACTTTAAAAAATATTACCAGAAAAGTATAAATAGTATAAGTTTATGTATGCCAATTTTTGAATACTTATGTTATAGTTAATATATTAATGTATTGGCAGAAGCCATTGATAATAAATGAGGCCTTTTTGAAAGACATGACTGAATAGTGAAGAATTGGCTATACTTTATCATAGGAAGTGTGATCTTGTAAATGGCACAGAAGCATTTCAATACCAGTAACAATAAGGAGTGATGCTTAAATGAATTATTCAGGTTTTATCACAGTCTAAAAGCCAAGTCCAAAGAGATAATCCTATTCATTCTTCAAGATTTTGATTCAAAACCCATCTTAAGAAAATGTTACATCTTCAGTACTTACATCTTCAGTAGTAGATGTAACTATTCTAGTCCTTGATCAGCTTTAGTCTGTATTATACTTTAATATAATGGCTTTACCGTTTCTGAGCCTTTTCTAACTAATCTTTTCTATACTAGATTTTTATTTTAGTTTTGCTGTAGAGTTTCTGCTTAGGTTTCATTATTTCCATTTTAGACTTCTGTCCCATTCATCTAGCAACTACATTTTTCATTTGACATTTCTGAAACCTGTTCTTTATTAAAAAAAATTTAAGTTTAAAATTTTAGATGTTTTCCAAAATAAAATGTTATGATTATTTAGAGTAACATATCTTAGAAAACATCAATTGAATTTCTATCCTAGATTTTGGCATAAACTATAGCTCTTATTGTAGATGTTGGACCAGGAAATATTTTATCACTGATAGAAAATAAATTTAACAGTATAGAGATATAGATTTGCCTTGAAAATATTCATTTTTGTAGGTGTGCATAGGTGTGGAAGAGGAGATAATCATAGGTGTGCAGTTTTATTTCTGGATTCTCTATTGTATCACTGGTCTATAAACCTGTTTTTGTATCAGTGCCATGCTGTTTTGATTACTGTAGCCCTGTAGTATAGTTTGAAGCCTGGTAATGTGATGCCTCCAGTTTTCTTTTTTTTGCTCAGGATTGCCTTGGATATTCAGGCTGTTTTTTGGTTCCATATCAATTTTAAAATAGTTTTTTCTAGTTATGTGAAGAATGTCATTGGTAGTTTAATAAGAATAACATTGAATCTGTAAATTGCTTTGGGAAATATGGTCACTTTAATGATATTGATTCTTCCTATCCCTGAGCATCAGCCATCTGAACTTTGACAAAGCTGACAAAAACAAGCAATGAGGGAAAGACTCCCTATTCAATAGATGGTGCTGGGATAACTGGCTAGCCATATAAAGATGATTGAAACTGGACCTCTTTCTTACACCATATACAAAAATCAACTCAAGATGGATTATAGATTTAAACTATAAAAACCCTGGAAGATAACCTAGGCAATACCACCCTGGACACAAGAACAAGCAAAGATTTTATGACAAAGATGCCAAAAGCAATTGAAATGAAAGCAAAAATTGACAAATTAGATCTAATTAAACTAAAGAGCTTCTGCACAGCAAAAACAATACTAGTAATGGAGTAAACAGACAATTTACAGAATGAGAGAAAATATTTGACAACTATGCCTCTGACAAAGGTCTAATATCCAGCATCTATAAGGAATTTAAATTTACAAGAGTAAAATAGCCCCGTAAAAAAGTGGACAAAGGACATGAACATACACTGCTACTTGTCCTGCACGTGGAGATCCAAAGTGCAGACTTGCCTGACCTGGCCCACACCTGGCATTGCTCCTTCACTCACCCTTGTAGCTAACACAAAGGACAGAAACTTTTGGGAGCTCTATGGCTCTGCACATTGACTGAGACACCAGAGAACCTCTTCAGGGTAAAATAAGGCAGGCATAAATCCCATTGGTACCCTGCAGCTGCCACTCTTTTGCAAGTGCCACCTCCTGGCTGGAGGGCAGCCAACACATTCCATTACAGCATCTGCAGGTACACAGTCCATTATACCATCTGCTGGTAGAATAACACAGTACACAGTAAAGAGAAAATCTGTGCATGACCTCTGCTATCACCATTGTCCACATCACCCTGGCTAATCAGGAGGTCCTAAACCTGTCCATGTGACCAGTTCATTACTACTACAACCAGAATTTGAGAAAGCCAACACACTAAGGCTATTCACCACTAAGGAATCTCATAGAGCCTACTTCATTCCCCTGACACTCCCATCAGAGCTGGTGCTGGTACCCTCTGCTGGGAGACTTGAGGACAGGTCACATTACTGGATCCCTTGCAGACATTCCCCAATACTAGCCTGTTGTGTTGCAGTCTAGCTGGGTGGATAGACTCAGAGGAGCATCAGCATTCACAGTAATCTGGCTCACAGGGACTCCCACTCCTAGGGGAGGGAAGAGTGTACCACATCAAGGGATCACCCTCTGGGACAAGAGAATCCAGATGGTAGGCCTTGAGTCCCAGAACTTTCCACTTGTGGGAAGGTTCTTTCAACAGGGGCACCAGTGTAATGCTGGGATCAGTGTGGAAAGTCTGCAACTCTACCCAAACAATCAGGCAGCCCTGGTGCTCATGAGGAGTCCTGGAGAAGGGGAGGGGACTTCTTTTCCCCCTTGTCCACCACTGCAGACATAGCTGGGGCTCCTCCCATGGGAGCTTGGAGTGGGTATACCTGCAGATGGCCCTTCTGGAACACTTCAGGGTGACTATATCCCTGCAGAAGTTATGCCTTTCAGGATCAGGCTTGCACAAGGGGTAGAGTCACAATCCATCTCTATATGAAACATTAACATTCCTGAAGATGAAAAGCATTACCTGTTTGATCTGAATAGCCAGATCAAACTGGGTCAGGAGTGTGACTGGGAGGTGGATCACTTTCCTGCTGGACTAGTAGAGGAGCTAATATGGCTCTCTCCCTTCTGCCCAAAAGGACCTCAGTATATTTCACTGGCAGCTCCCCAGCAGCCTCTGTCAAGGCTGGGACCTCTGCCCAACAGTGGGTATTGCATTAGCCCACCTGCTTTAGCCACAAGCAATATTTGCCCATAGACACCTCCCCTACTGGCCTGAAGCCTGAACTGTTCAACCCAGTAAATAAAATACTGGGGAAACTATAAATAAATAAAAAGTACACACCATTGGGAGAATGAGATAAACTTCAAGAGACCTCTGCCATTCCAACCCCACAGGATATGGTGAACCTGCTCACACACCAAACACATTCCTAGTATTAATACATCCAGCATCTGAGAAAGCCACCATACAAAGACCCACTATAACCAAGAAACTTATCCAGAGTTTTCATTCTTGAAAGCACCAAGTGTCAAATTAGGCTATGATAAACTATCAACATTAAAATCACATCCTCAAGGGGGAAAAAAGAAATTAAAGAAAAATATAGTCAAATCAAAAATAAATCCAAAAATAATTAGAAGAAATAATCTATGAAAAGAAACCATAAAATAATTCTGTCAATATGACAAAACAGCATTCTATTACACCCCCATAATTCTGTCAATATGACAAAACAGCATTCTATTACACCCCCAAAAGATCACACTAGCCCAAAAGAGCACACTAGCAATAGATCCAAACCAAGATGAAATCTTTGAAATACCACACAAAAAATTCAAAAGGGTGTTTATTAAGCTACCCAAGGAGATAATAGAGAAAGGTGAACACCAACGTAAAAATATTTTTTTAAAAATCAGAATACAAGTGAGAAATTTTCCACGACATAGATATTTTAAAGAAAAATTAATCAGAACTTCTGGAAATGAAAGACACACTTAGGGAATTACAAAACACAGCATAATGTTTTAACAATAGACTAGATCAAGTAAAAGAAACAATTGCAGAGCCTGAAGATGAGGCTTTTGCATTAACACAAACAAAATTTAAAAAAAGAATTAAAAGAAATGAACAAAATTTCCAAGAAATATGGGATTATGTGAAACTGACAAACCTAAGAATCATTGGTGTTTCTGAGGGAGAAGAGAAAGCAAAAAGCTTTCAAAACTTATTTGAGGGAATAATTGAAGAAAAGTCTCCTGGCCTTAGATGTCAAAATACAAGAAGCTCAGAGAACTCCTAGGAGTTCACTGCAGAAAGGACATCACCAAGATACATAGTCATTAGGCTATCTAAAGTCAACATGAAGGAGAGAATTCTAAAAGCAGTGAGACAAAATCATCGGGTAACCTGTAAAGAAAAACTGTTCAGACTAACAGGAGATTTCTCAGCAGAAATATCACAAGCCAGAATGGATCAGGGTCCTAACTTTAGCCTCCTTAAACAAAAGAGCAGTCAGCCAAGAATTTTGTATCCAGCAAAACTAAGTTTTATAAATGAAGGCAAAATAATGTTTTTTTCAGACAAGTAAATGTTGAGGGAATTTGTTACTACCAGACTAGCCCTACAAGAAATGCTAAAATGAGTTCTAAACCTTGAAACAAAACCTTGATATGCACCAGAACAGAATACCTTGAAAGCATAAAACTCACAGAGCCTATACAGCAATAACACAATGAAGAAAATAAAGTAGCCAGGTCACAATCAACATGATGAATGGAATAGTACCTCACATCTTAATATTAACATTGAATGTAAATGGTCTAAATGCTCCATTTAAATGACAGAGATTGTCATAGCTGAGAAAAAATTACAAAACAAATATCTGTTGTCTTTCACACTCTAGTTACTCATAGAATTCTCATATAATCAAGGTAAAGGAGTGGAAAAAGATGTTCCATGCAAATGGAAACTAAAAGTTAGCAGGAGTATCTATTTTAATGTAAGATAAAACAGACTTTAAAGCAACAGCAGTAAAAAAGACAAAGAAAATCATTATATAGTGATAAAAGAATCAATCTGACAAAGGATATTAAAATTCTACATATATATGTACCTAACTCTGGAACTCCCAGATTCAAAAACAAGTACTGTTAGACCTAAGAAAAGAGATAAGCCATGACACAATAATAGTGGGGGAAATCAACACTTCCATAACAGCACTAGACAAATAATTGAGGCAGAGAGTTAACAAAGAAATATCAAACTTAAACTGCACTCTAGAACAAATGGACCTAAGAGATATTTACAGAAAATTCTACCCAAGAGCTGCAGAATATATATCCTTGTTATCAGCATATGGAATGTTTTCTAACATAGACCATATGATAAGACACAAAACAAGTCTAAATAAATTTTTAAAAATCAAAATCATATCAAGTATTTTCTCAGACCACAGTGTAGTAAAACCAGAAATCAACTCCACAAGGAACCCTCAAAACTATACAAATACGTGGAAATCAATCAATCTTACCCTGAATGGGTTTTGGGTTAACAGTGAAATCAAGATGGAAATTTAAAAATTATTTGAAATGAAGTGTAATAGTGGCAAGTAGTCAAAACCTCTGGGATACAGCAAAAGCAGTGCAGAAAAGATAAATGTAATTGAAGCAAACAAAATAAAGATAAATAAAACAAAAAAATTGTTCCTTGAAAAGATAAACGAAATCAATAGATAATTAGCTAGATTAACAAAGATGAGAGAAGACTCAAATAATTTCAATTAGAAATGAAAATGGATACATTACAACTGACATCACAGAAATATGAAAGATTATTCAAGACTACTGTTAACAATTCTGTGCACACAAACTAGAAAATGTAGAGGAAATGAATAAATTCCTGGAAACATATCTCTCTCCTAGATTAAATCATGAATAAATAAAAATCCTGAACAGTCTAATAATGAGCAGTGAGATTGAATCTGTAATAAAAATATTGCCAACAGGCCAGGTGCAGTGGCTCACGCTTGTAATCCCAGCACTTTGGGAGGCCAAGGCGGGCAGATCACGAGGTCAGGAGATCAAGACCATCCTGGCTAACACGGTGAAACCCCGTCTCTACTAAAAACACAAAAAATTAGCCAGGCATGGTGGCAGGTGCCTGTAGTCCCAGCTACTCGGAGAGGCTGAGGCAGGAGAATGGAGTGAACCCAGGAGGCGGAGCTTGCAGTGAGCAGAGATCGCACCACTGCACTCCAGCCTGGGCGACAGAGCGAGACTCCATCTCAAAAAAAAAAAAAAAAAATTGCCAACAAAAAAAGCCCAGGGACAGATGGATTCACAGCCAAATTCTATCTGACATTCAAATAATTGGTACTAATCCTAGTGAAAGTATTTCAACAGATTGAGAAAGAGGGAATTCTCCTTAAGTCATTCTATGAGGCCAGTATCACCCTTATACCAAAATCAGGAAAGGACATAACAAAGAAAGAAAACTATAGACCACTATCCCTGATGAACATAGATGCAAAAATTCTCAACAAAATACTAGTAAGCTGAATCCAACAGCATATCAGAAAGATAATAGATTATGATCAAGTGGGTTTCATCCCAGGGATGCAGGGATGGTTTAATACATGTAAGTCAATAAATGTGATACATTACATAAAGAGAATTAAAAACAAAAACCATATGATAATCTCAACAGATGCAGAAAAGGCATTCAATATAATCCAGCATCCCTGGTTTATTATAAAAACCCTAAAAAAAACTAGGCATAAAAAGAACATCCCTCAAAATAGTAAAAGCCATATACAACAAATCCATAGCCAACATCATACTATATGGGGAAAAGTTGAAAGCATTTCCCCTAAGAAATGGAACAATACAAGGATGCCCACTTGCACCCCTTCTATTCAACATAATATTGGAAGTCCTAGCCAGAGCAATCAGGTAAGAGAAATAAATTAAGGGCATCTGAAATTTAAGAGCATTGGAAAAAAGGAAGTCAAACTATCTCTGTTTGCCAATGATATCATTATATATCTAGAAAACCCTAAAGATTCCTTCAAAAAGACTCTCAGATTTGATACATGAATTCGGTGAAGTCTCAGATTAAAAAATCAATGTTCACAAATCCATGGCACTGCTATACATCAACAAAGGCCACACTGGGAATCAAACCAAGAGCTCAAGCCCTTTTACAATAGCTGCAAAAAAAAAAAAAATAGTAAGAAAAAAACACCTAGGAAATTTAACCAAGGAGGTGAAGATCTCTACAATGAAAACTATTAATAGAAAAGACTGCTGAAATAAATAATAGATAACAAAAATAAATGGAAATATATTCCATGCTTGTGGATTGCAAGAATCAGTATCGTGAAAATAACCATAGTACCCAAAACTATCTACAGATTCAATGCAATTCCTATCAAAATACCAACATCATTTTTCACAGAATTAGAATTAAAAAATCCCAACATTTTTATGGAACCAAAAAAGAGCATAAATAGCCCAAGCATTCCCAAGCAAAAAGTACAAATCTGGAAGCATCACATTACCTATCTTCAAATTATGCTATAAGCCAAAATATACCAAAACCGCATGGTACTGGTATAAAAGCAGATACATAGACCAACGGAACAAAATAGAAAACCCAGAAATAAAGCCAAATAGTTGCAACTACATGTAGAAGAATAAAACTGGATCCCTCTTTCTCACTGTACATAAAAATCAACACAAGAAGGATCAAAGACTTAAATTTAAGACCTGAAACCATGAAAATTCTAGACAAGAAACTCTTCTGGACATTGGCCTAAGCAAGTAATTTATGAGAAAGACCCCAAAAGCAAGTTCAACAAAAACAAAAATAAATCTATAGGACCTAATTAAACTTAAAACATCTTCATAGCAAAATAATCAGCAGACTAAACAGATAACCTAAAGAATGAGAGAAAATATTTGCAAACTATGCATATAATAAAGGACCAGTGTCCTGAATCTACAACTCAAGCAAATCAGCCAGAAAAAAAAATAATAATTCCATCAAAAAAATGGGCAAACAATATGATTAGACATTTTTCAAAAGCAGATATACAAATGGCCAACATGAATAAATGCTCAACATCACTAATCATCAGGAAAATGCAAATTAAAACCCCCATGATATATAACCTTATCCCAGCCAGAATGGCCATAATTAAAAAGTCAAAAACAATACAGGTTATAATGGATGTTGTATTAGTCCATTTTCATGCTTCTGATAAAGACATACCCGAGACTGGACAATTTACAAAAGAAAGAGGTTTATTGGACTTACAATTCCACATGGTTGGGGAGGTCTCACAATCATGCATGGCGAAGGCCTGAAGGAGTAAGTCACATCTTATGTGGACGGCAGCAGGCAAAGAGAGCTTGTGCAGGGAAACCTCCATTTTTAAAACCATCAGATCTCATGAGGCCCATTCACTATCATGAAAACAGCACAGGAAAGACACGCCCCCATGATTCAGTCATCTCCCACTGGGTCCCTGCCATAACATGTGGGATTATGGGAGCTACAAGATGAGATTTGGGTGGGGACACAGAGTCAAACCATATCAGATGTGGTGAAAAGGGAACACTTATACACTGCTGATGGGAATGTAAATTAGTACAACCTCTACAGAAAACAGTATAGAGATTTCTTAAAGAACTAAAAGTAGACCTATCTACCCAAAGGAAAAGAAGTCATTGCATATATATTAAAAAATTGTACCTGCACATGCATGTTTATTGTAGCATGATCCACAGTTGCAAACATATGGAACCAACCTAAATGTTCATCAACTGATGAGTGGATAAAGAAAATATAGTATGTATAATCATCGAATACTACTCAGCCATGAAAGGAAATAAAATAATTTTTTTTGCAGCAACTTGGATGGAGCTGGAGGCCATTATTCCAAGTAAAGTAATAAAGGAATGTGAAACAAATATGTATGTTCTCACTTATAAGTGGGAGCTAAGATATGGGTACATAAGCACACAGTGTAATAGAATGAACAGTAGAGACTCAAAAGTGAGAAGTGAGAAGTGATGAGAGATTAAGAAACTATTGGGAACAATGTATACTACTAGAGTGACAGTTGCATGAAAATCTCAGACTTCACCGCTATACAATTCATCCATGTATTCAAAAACCACTTGTACCTTAAAAGCTATTGAAATTAAAAATAAAGAAAAAGAAAGAAATTATTGCTGCTTCTAAATGCATTCTTGTCTCTTATAGAAACTGTTACATCTGGGGAATACATACTTATGTCTTTAGAGAAATATAAGTGTTGTAATAAATACAAAAATATATATTTGGCATGGGTACTGTGCTGAAGATACAGTAAAATGTTAGCATACACTGAATTTTAACTCAGATGGTGCTGATTATTCTCTTAACATCGTCTGGACATCTTTTCATTATATTTCCCATGTGGTAGTAACAGCTAATTAAATAATTTTTCATTAATTTAATCTGTATAAGCAATACATTTTCACAGCTTTTCATTATATTTATGTAGGACATGTTATTATAAAAATCACTGATTATTTTGTTCTTCCATGCTGTTTTTATTCCATAAACAAAAGAGATCAGTTACAGCTATTGGCATTAAAACAACTGAAAATAATGGTCCACAAATACACATCATCCATGTCTTTTAAAAAATAGTTTCAAGGCCAGGTGTGGTGGCTGACACCTATAATCCCAGCACTATGGGAGACTGATGCAGGCAGATCATGAGGTCAAGAGATCGAGACCATCAAGGCCAACATGGTGAAACCCTGTCTCTACTAAAAATACAAAAATTAGCTGGCCGTGGTGGCACACACTTGTACTCCCAGCTACTTGAGAGGCTGAGGCAGGAGAAGTGCTTGAACCCAGGAGGTGGAGGTTGCAGTGAGCCGAGATTGTGCCACTGCCCTCCAGCTTGGCAACAGACCGAGACTCCATCTCAAAAAAAAAAAAAAAAATAGTTTCAAGAAATTATAATGAACTTTAAGTTGACGTTAATTTATTTTATACTTTCATTTGATATAGAGTTGTTGAAAAAGTTAGGAACCTAAAACTCAGTCTAGGGATATGCAAACATATTTCAAGACTCAAAAATAAATCAAAGATAGTTGGGAAGATATGCTTTGGCAATGATGAAATATTAATCAGTTGTAATTTCATCTGACAGAGCATTCCTGATCTTTTGAAACTAACATAATATCAAGACATTTGTATAGGAAAATACAGCATTATTAGCCAGTTCTGAGAATTGACTCTCTCAATAACAAATACTGATTTTGTTTTAGTCTTCATTTTTCAAGTAAACACTAACTTTTTTCTTTTTTTTCAAGGCAAAAGTTCATAACAATCTTACAGAAAAAGAACAGATGGTTATACATTATTTCCCTGTGAATCAGTACATTTTAATTTGGTACATGAGTCAGTGAGCCTAACATCACGGTTCATTCTTGATGATATATTGGTATCATGCAGTGAGTTGAAACATCCATATGAATCACATTTTAATCATTATTTTAGCCAGATAAAAAAGTGATTTTTTTTCAGCTATTTTCTTTCCCACCCAACCCCAACATTGCTCTTTATAATTAATGAAAACAACACAATGATAATGCAAAAATCATGCCAGCATAATAATCATTTGATGTAAATAACCCTGTTGGAGATTTATATTCACCGTGTGTTTTTTTCTAGTAGCAGGTGTCTAGGTGGAAATCCTATATCCGTCATCCAGGTTATGGATAAATAATTACTAAATGGAGAGTAGTGACAAACTAGACATACACACAGTATAAATAATAGATCTTAAAAAGAATACTGAGTAAAGCTGAAACAGATTACTACAAATATACACATAAAGCTTATATAATTAGTACAGCATATACTTATAATTGGCCCCAAATTACATTATATATTTTTCCAAAGATAAACATTTACCTTAGGACTCTTATTAAATCCATACAGTAAGTGTTTATATAGAAGAAGGAAAGGATGCTTAAATGAAGAATGAAGGGGAAACAATAATACAACAAAACTAATTGCACTGTTCACAAAATGTCAGGATAATTGTTATGAATTAAGGAAAAAGTATAACACAATATTGTACTTCTGAGTTTAAAAAATAAAAGTTTTAGAAACGAAATATTATTACACAGCTGAAAATCCGAAGGCTGAGCTAAGACTCTACCTTCCTTACCACAACCACTTAGGAAGACTTAACTACCTGGCAGGCTGGAGAGAATTTCAGGGAATCTCAAGCCAGGATATATAGGCAAAAGAGAAAAGAGAGTAGTTCTGAGGCATTTGGGAGTTGGGGAGAGAGAGAGAATAAAGGATTCAGTGGCAGAGAACTGCATATTGGCTATCTATTTCTGTAACAATGACTAGTCATCTCTTGCTTGTCCTGTAAGTGCCACTCAAATGGACTCTGGAACAATAAGAATGATCATCTTAAGGTACCTTTTCCTGTGTGGTGCCAAGTGGTGCTATACATCTCTGAAAAACAGACTGAAGTGGTGGACTGAAATAATGCCATTCAAAACCCAAGCTCTTTTTTTTTTTTATGAAATAATGAAAATAGCATGGAGGAACAAAATAAGCAGTGATTATATAACAACATGTTCTATATAAATATGATAAAAAACAGTGAAAGTTTATCTTTCACTAGATATCTACTGTTAATAGTACTACTATTTTACTAGATATCTATTATTAATAGATACCTTTTGCATCTACAGAGGACAAGGAACAAAGTTGTTTCTTTGACTACCCCATAGCAGAACGTCAATTTTCATCTTTTGCCACTGATGAACTGGAACAGACCCTTCTACTTTGTATTCTACCACCTACAAGTTTAACCTATCCCAGTGATTTCATCTTCCTGAAGATTTCTGAAAAATAACATCCACTTACATAAAAATTTAAAGAAAAAAACTTCATTTTAGAGAACTCAATAATTTGATAGTTCTACTCGATTGAAAAATAGGACTAGATAATCCTATTGCAGTAGGTCAATGGAAAATAAAGAAAATATAATTATACAAATAATGAAAATTTTTAAGAAGAAAAACAATAAAAGTTATTTATAGAATTCAAAAACATGACTTTCAAAGTAAAACATACAATTTTTTTTTGTTTGTTTGTTTCTGAGGCGGAGTCTCGCTCTGTCGCCCAGGCTGGAGTGCAGTGGCGCGATCTGGAATGCAAGCTCCACCTCCCGGGTTCACACCATTCTCCTGCCTCAGCCTCCCGAGTAGCTGGGACTACCCACCCCCACCACCCACCCGGGCTAGTTTTTTTGTTTTTGTATTTTTTAGTAGAGATGGGGTTTCACCGTGTTAGCCAGGATGGTCTCCATCTCCTGACCTCATGATCCGCCCATCTCGGCCTCCCCAAGTGCTGAGATTACAGGCGTCGGCCACCGCGCCCAGCCACAACTGACATTTTTTGAAGATATATCATTGCCAATAACCAAGTTAATGTTCTAGTGCATGCATTTTGGAAAAATGTATCAACAAATTTTTTTTTAAAAAAAACAAAACATTCACACAAAATATGAACAATAATATGAGAGAGAGAAAGATTAACACCTGTTCACTGAGAACAGTGTAATTGAAAGGTATCACTGATCCATTGCAGAAAAGTTCCTAATGAAATTTCTGAATCCCAGTGATGCAGAATGAGTAAGTTACTTGTTATAATAAAAAAATAAGACTAGTATTGAACCTTGCATCTGGAAATTAGGGAGATAGAAAATAATAAAAACAGTTTTACAAGGGCTTCAAAATAGAAGATCTGTGATTGAAGCATCTAATACCTAACAAGATATTATTATCATAGGAGACGAGGAAGAAATAACACCCTGCTCTTTCTTGTATGATTGTTCATGTTTAAATTGGTATTATTCAAAAAGAAAATTTGAAGATTTAATGTGGATATTGAGAAGCAGCAACAGACAATACAAAAATCAAAAACAATTATTTAAATTTATTAAAAATAAGAATTAAAGCTGGAATTAATGATAAAGCAAATAAAATGATATTAATAATAAAGAAACCAAGTAACCAAAACAAAAGTTGATTCATTGGAATGAAGAATATGTGATCAAAACTGATAATTCCTTTGCTGGTTATTTAATATTTATCTTTTTAAATTTTATTATTTTGTCCCAAATGTATACACAGGTGCTCTCAATCAAAGACAGGCTTTTTCTTACTTGCTTTATAGTAAATTATAAGCATATCGGCTTCCCTTGCCCCACGCCTTATTTGTGGGTCAACACAATAAAAGCTAGAGAAAAATCTCCTACCTCATACATGAGCAGCTGACACTTCATATGTGAGGGATGGAGAACAACAAATTTTCCCTATTTATATACAGTAGATAGACAGTCATCCTCCTGGCCTCTGGTTGAAGCTTGTGTGGGTTGTTCCAATCAAAGTTTAGTTCTCAGAGGCTTTCTTAGGTTTGATTTTTGTCCCACACATGTATGGTTTGGGAGTTAGGCTGTGACACATGGGTACATTTGCAAAATAAGGGATCCCCTTTCCTGGCTTTCTCTACTTTTGGATTTCCTGCTCACATGCCAGTCTGCCTGGGCTTCTTTCAATGTTTTTATTTGTTTGTTTTTCTGGCCATGAACAGGGCAGTGAGTCCACCATGTGCTACCAACTTACATCACTGTGATTAGAGCCCAGGATTGAAGTCCAACCATGGCTAGGAAAGAACAAAAACCAAACCAGAAAACAGAAAAGGAAACCTGATGAGAGGTGCTTCTCAAAGTTTCACTCTCTTCCACAATTCACCTTCTTTAATTTTCAGATTTTTCGGATAGCTTTTAATAAACATTTATTTAGCCAAATTTTAGTTGTGATCAGTGGAAGAGATGTGCTCTAGGGGCTTATACTGCTGTAGTGAAAACCGAACCCCTCCTGTCTACTAAGCTTTAAATTGATATGATTTTAAGTTTCTGTTACTGAGTTTTTATTTTCAGAAATACTAACTGGTACTTTCTAAAATCTTCAGTGACACTTTCTGTAATTTCTTTCAGAAATATACAAACTTTTCCTTTATTTTACATGCAGTTACTATGGTTTTATTTTTAAAATAATATACATTCATTCATTCCAGTATTTGAAGTGTTCACATATATATTTCTCCTGACTGGCATTTCCGTTTCTTATACAGGCATTATTCCTTGTTTTCTAATGTACCCTATATCATTGAGCCTGTGTTAGTCATTTCAAAATCTATTTGTAGAGGGTTTGCCAAACCACTTCTGCTGTGCTCACAAAGGCGTTTGCAGTCTAGAACTGCTTTAAAACGTGATGGCTTGAGCTTCCTTGAGTTTTTGAGAACCTACAAACACAGGCTGTAAATCTGCATGATAACTGTTTTAATTCTGGTTCTTGCTTCCACTGAGGTATATAACTTTGGATTCCTCCCTCATTGTGTGATGAGTTGAATCCTCAGCATGGACTCTGGAATTTGATTTACATCCTGTCCATCCTGTTCATCTTAGGCGCTCATCAGAACCAGAGTTACAACTTGCTGAGATTTGCAAATGTCTCTCAGAAAGAAAAATAAAAGGAGGAGGGAGTTTCAGTGTTCAGGTTGGTTCCATTTCCTCTTTAATTGAATTTAGTATATTTTGATCTCAGTAGATATTTTAGTCTTTTGGTGCTAAGATATTTTAATAGTTTATCCAGCATGTTAATTTTTTTCATCACTAAAATTGTTCTAATAATTGTGACACCCATTAGCAGACATAAGAAGCCTATGTAGCTTTAAAGTTAGATTTTTAACCTTTCTGGGATTTATTCTATTTTATGAAGTCTGTTTTTGACATTGTTTCTAAAATGAATAGCCAATTATCTCAATATTAATCTGTCTTTTGTTTTTCCATTATATTACTTTTTTTACACAACATATACCTATGTATACAAAAGTCTTTTTCTGAACTTCTACTCTCTTAAATTGCTATATTTTAGATTTCTATATCAGTACTATTCTCTTTAAATTACTACCACTTTATAGTATTTTAATATGTATTTAGTCAAGATCCTCTCCTAATTTTTATCTGTTAAATTTTACTTGGCTTTAATTCTTCTTCATAAATTTTAGAAGTTTTAGAGTTTCCTAAATATAGAGTTGAATTTAAAGTAGGACTTTTAGATTTAGAGAGACATACTATCTTTGCAATATCAAGTGTTCCATATATAAATATATCAGCATTATCTAGCTTTATTTTAGTTTTTACATGGTTGTTGTTCCATCACTTTGAGTAATAAGTAATAAATGCTATCAGCAATTTTGTTCATGTCTTTGGGGAAATGTATTTATGAATATGAATTTTTCATGTGTATAAGTAGACATGGACTTGCTGAATTCCTTGTTACATACAAAACTTTAGCAGATACTACCAAACTGTTTTCCAAAGAGGTTAAATAAATGTACACCACGTCAGTATATTTTAAGTTTCAACTGTGTCACATTTCACTGAAACTTGTATTGTCTGCCTTTTTCACTGTAGCTGTTCTGGTGGGTGTGTAGTTGCTTGTATTTTCATTTGTATTTCTATGTTGACTTATAATGTTGAGCAACTTTTCACATGCCTATTTACCATTTGAATATCATTTTGTGTGAAATGTCTGGTAAAGATTTTTATCAATTGGGGGTAAGGAGGTTACATCTTTTCTTTACCAACTTTTATGCATTTGGGGAAAAAATGTCAGATGTATATATCCTATTCTTTGGAAATTTTTCACCCCATTTTTACTGTCACTTCTATAAATAAAATTTATTACTATATCTAGTTTTCATTTTACTTTTACTAAAAGAGATTTTGGTGTAATGTTTAAGAATGTTTTACCTACCTCAAGATAATTATTACCCTCTTGTTTCTTCTAGAAGCATTAATTAATTTACCTGTCACATATGTATAATCCATTAGAAGTTTATTATTTTCCATATAAATAACCAATTTACCTGGCACCATTTATTGAATAGATGCTAGGTTTGTACAGTCCTAAATCAGATGCAGGTATATGTGTGTGTGTTTCTTTCTTTACTTTCTATTACGTTTCATTGGTGTGATTGATAGCCTTGTGCCTTGTTTTCTCTTGATAAGTTATATATTGATAATTTTTACAATCTAAACACTCATGTTCCCTAGAAACTTTAGTGATAGTGTACTGAATTTATCAATGGCTATGGTCTAAGTGTGTCCCCCAAAATTCATGTGATGGAAACTCCATTCCCAATGCAATAGTCTTAGAAGTCAGAGTCTTTGAAAGTTATTTAGATCATAAGGTCCTGGCCCCCATGGGTGGGTTAATGCCATGATAAAAGGGCTTGATTGAGAAAGTTGGCTGCTTTTGAACCCCTTCTGTCTCCTCTGCCATGTGAGGACACAGCATTCTTTCCCTCTAGAGGATGCAGCAATAAGGTGTCATCTTGGAAGCAATTAATAGCCCTCTCCAGTCAACCAACCTGCTGGCGCCTTGGTCTTGGACTTTCTACCCTTCAGAACAGTGAGAACATAAATCTCTGTTGTTTATAAATCACCCAGTTTCCAGTATTTTGTTATAGGAGTACAAATGGACTGTGACATCACTCAGTTTGAGAAAATAAACATTTTTATGATATTGAGACTTTCTGTCCACAAAAGGGCATCACTTTAAATTTACTTATCTAATTGTACTAAATATTATTTTATAGATTTTAGTGTAAATGTTTTGAAGATGTCTTGTTAGATTTATAATTTTTTTTTTTTTTTTGAGACGGAGTTTCACTCTGTGGCCCAGGCAAGAGTGCAGTGGTTGGGCTGCTATTGCAGCTCACTGCAACCTCCGCCTCCCAGGCTCAAGTGATTCTCCTGCCTCAGCCTCCCGAGTAGCTGGGATTACAGGTGCCTACCACCACACCTGGCCAGTTTTTGTATTTTTAGTAGAGATGGGGTTTCAGCATGTTGGCCAGGCCACTCTTGAACTCTTGATCTTGGGTGATCCACCCACCTTGGCCTCCCAAAGAGTTGGTATTAGAGGTGTGAGCCACCACCATACCCGGCCCAAAATTTTTTATGTGTGAGATAAATACTACCTTTTTTCTCTGTTTAGAGTTTTTCATTTGTTGCTTTCATATAGAACCATAATTTATTTTTGCATTCAGGTGGATGATTAAATCTGTATCATCTATATCTGTATCATCTATACTTATGTCTATACTATTCTCTTTTTCAAATACCATTCTATTCATTATCTGTATCTGTCTCCTCATTCATTCATTCAATTTTTTATTTTGGCTTTTTGCACTAAAACCTCTACTAAAGTGCTGAATAGAAATTATTTCAGGCATCATCTTCCTATTATCTCTGGAGGACACATTTCAATAATTCATCATTAATGATCAATAATGAACAATAATGATGAATAATTGAACAATCGCAGTGTTCAATTACTCATCATTAATGATGAAGTTCATTAAAGATATGGCAAATGCTTTTTTCACATGAGAAATCATTTATCATTCAGTATGTTATAGTTATTTGAAATGTCTTATCTTGTTAATAACAGTCAGTGTATTTTCTTATCTTAGACATTGAAGGTTTTGAACATATAGAATACAGTTATTTAATATTGCCTGCTAATTTTGAATCCATGTAAGCCTAGTTAGTTCAAAATAGTTGATTTTTTCATCTCATTTTTGGGTTGTGTCTCTGATTCTTCGTATACCTGGTAACTTTTCTTTCTTTCTTTTTTTTTTTTGAGATGGTTTTGCTCTTCTTGCCCAGGCGGGAGTGCAATGGCGCGATCTTGGCTCACCACAACCTCCACCTCCCGGGTTCAAGCGATTCCCCCGCCTCAGCCTTCTGAGTAGCTGGGATTACAGGCATGAGCCACCACGCCCTGCTAATTTTGTATTTTTAGTAGAGACAAGGTTTCACCATGTTGGTCAGGCTGGTCTCGAACTCCGACTTCAGGTGATCCTCCCACCCCAGCCTCCCGAAGTGCTGGGATTACAAGCGTGAGTCACCACGCCTAGCCTACCTTATAATTTTTTACTGGATGTCAGACATTGTTAATTTTACCTTATTTAATGGAAAATATGTGTGTGTGTGTGTGTGTGTGTGTGTGTGTGTTTTTCAGCCTTGTTCTGAGATGCAGTTATTTGGAAACACTTTATTCCTTCAAGACTTGCTTTAGAGATTTGTTAGATAAGACAATCACAGTGTTCAATGTGTTTGATCCAGGAATATTTTCATTCTCCACAATTTAGGCAGTATCCTTCTTAGCACTTTACAGAGTCCCTCTTGAATTATGAGATTTTCACTCTGGCTGGTGGGAACAGTCACTATTTCCCAGCTTTAGGTGAGTGCTGGGCACAGTTTCCTCTAAGTATTTTGTGTAGTTTCTGCCCCAGCTTTGGTTAGTTTCCTCACACACACAGTGAGTGGTACTCTGAAGAATATTCCTGGGGAATCTGTGGAAAGTCTTTGAAGTTCCTTCTGTATGGATCTCTCTCCTCCCTGATACTCCATCTCCTTAGCTTCCCAGGACCCTTAGCTCCATCCTAAACTCAGAGATCCCCCTATGCCCCTCCTGAAATCCTCTTTATACAATACAGACTGGAAATCCTCTTAATGCAGTAAGCCTATCAATCTTAGGGCTCACTTCATTTGTTTTTCCTTTTTTTCAGTGACCCTGTCATTCATTTCCTGATGTTCATTCCTGAAAATTGTTATTTTGTAAATATTGTCTAGTTTTTTGGGTTGTTACAGGTGCAGTATTAAATCTGGTCTCTGTTACTCTGTGTTGGTCAAAGGTTTAATTCTTCATATCTCATTAGCTTTTGTTATTTTGATTTGTAGCTTATTTCTACCATTGCGGTGAATAATTATATGCAGGGATGTAATTCTTTTGAAGCTATGTCTATGCCACTATATTCTAAGTTTGGGTAAATGCTTCAAGTGCACTTGAAAATTGTGCATTCTGTCAAAATTGGGTAAATTGATATTTAAATATTGGTTGGTTCAAGTTTATTAAACATTTTTTAGCTTTTCCATATCCTACTAATTTTTGTTGATCTATCAGCTATTGAAAAGAGGTATGTTGAAGTATGTCACTATGATTGTCAGTTTTCTGTTTCATCTTTATTCCTTCAGTTTTTAAATACTCATTAACCTATGCTATTAGGTGTACATTTAAGATATATAATTGTGGTATCTTCCTAATGGAAGTCCCCTCAAATTTTATGAAATATACCTTTTATCTTTAATAAAGCATATTGCCTAGATGTCTGCTTTTTCTAATGTTAATGTTAGAAAACTACATTAGCTTGCTTTTGGCTATTTTTGCATGGATTTTGGGTTTTACTCTCATTATGGATAGACTACATGGGGCATTTCTGCCCAGAAAGAAGTTCCAATAATGAATAATCTTTGGTTTGGGGCTTTTTAGTGAGTTACCAAAGATATTTTTTTCCTAGCTACAGTACAGTTTGACCCTCCCCTAACCCAGCAGCCTCCTTCTTTCATTTCATATGTCTAAGCACTGCTTCATCTATAACTATTCCTAGTGTTCCTTCCTTCATCATTAATAAATGGTTTCTGCAATAACTGTGCATTTCTATTTTGGTATTTTATTTGAAATTCATCCTTGATTAGTGTGATTCTGATTCCTCTAACATTATCAATAGTACTTTTGTCAGTTAGTAGCAAGAAGAATTGTAAAGTAAATTTGGTGAATTCATTGTTGCTCATAAATGACAAATCTTAAAATCATATTTTTCAGCAAAAACTCTTGAAAATTAATAGATGATGTTTTAGGCCTAATTATGTGGCTAGTGAGAAGAGGTGGTTCAAATATAAGCTTCTAACTGTAAATTTACTGAGACTCCACCATGCTTCAAAATACTCTATATCTGAATAATTTATATAGATGTTAACACAACTTATAGAACAAGAAATTTATTATATATGTATAGCAAAAAAGAATGGGATGCTGTTGTTTGAAAGCAGAGTTTCTTGTATTTGAGGTAGAATTAATCTAAGGTAGAATTTTTCAACACAAAATTTCTGGTTTATAAACAAATAGGCATGTTTACATTAAATATTAAATATACCAGAAGATTTATAACTAATTATTTAAATCCCTGTAGCTTTCCACTAAGAACTTTGTGAATGCCAATCAAGTTATTTTTATCATGCCTATGTTTCTATTTATTGTCACCTTCATTAATCACTCAGAACATAGTGATTACAGGTATTGTGCTATTACTCTTCAGTTTTATAAGGCAAATGTTATTAAGCATCATTTTTTAAAGACTAAAAACACACTGAAAAAAGAGTTTCGTTTTCTGTTCCTGTGTTAGTTTGCTAAGGATAATGACTTCCAGCTCCATCCATGTCCCTGCAAAAGACATGATCTTGTTCCTTTTTATGGCTGCATAGTATTCCTTGGTGTATATGTACCACATTTTCTTTATCCACTTTATCATTGATGGTCATTTGGGTTCATTCCATGCTGAACAATGAAAACACATGGACACAGGGAGGGGAACAACACACACTGTGGCCTGGTGGGGGTAGGGGGAGGGAAAGCATCAGGATGAATAGCTAATGCATGCAAGGCTTAATACCTAGGTGATGGGTTGATAGGTGCAGCAAGCCACCATGGCACACGTTTACCTACATAATAAACCTGCACAACCTGCACATGCATCCTGGAACTTAAAATAAAACTTTAAAAAAGTTTTGAAATTATGTTTTTCCTAGACTTTTGGGTCCATGAATATCACTCTGTTGTCCTAGGGACTACCTCTTAATAAAAACAGCTTTTTCGGAGCAATGAATCAGAGAAGGCAGGAGTGATATTTACGTTTTTTTAAAAGTGTGATAGTGCCTTTACAAGTTGTATACTTAGACATATTCTTCCACTACAAAGAAGTAGATGCTCTGGGAGCTCATGTAATTTCAGAAATCTAGGAGATTCATGATGTTTATTAAGTTATTTATTTATTTTTTTGATGGAGTCTCGCTCTGTCACCCAGGCTGGAGTGCAGTGGCGTGATCTTGGCTCACTGCAACCTCTGCCTTCCAGGTTGAAGTGATTCTCCTCCCTCAGCCTCCTGAGTAGCTGTGATTACAGGCATGTGCCACCATGCCCGGCTAATTTTTGTATTTTTAGTAGAGACAGGGTTTCACCATGTTGGTCAAGGTGGTCTCGAACTCCTGACCTCGTGATCTGCCTGCCTCAGGTTTCCAAAGTGCTGGAATTACAGGCGTGAGCTACTGCGCCAGGCCGAAGTTCATCTTTAATGTATCCACAAGCTTCTGATTGTATGCAGGCATATCAAATATCTACATCTGGCTTCGTTCTTTCTTTTTCTCACTAGTGCTATTACTATGTGGTGTTTTACACAATAAAAATTATCTCAATAATGAATATCATGATGGAATTTCAAATGGCTTATTTTTTACTATTGAGAACTAACAGGCAATAGAACTGGAAGTCAGAAATGAACACAAGTGGCATGTGCCCTCTAGTGGACAGAAGATAGTAAAAACAAACAAAAAACCAAACCAAACTAAAACAAAACAAAACAAAACTACAGTTTGCCCTCCATAACTGTGAGTTCCTCATCTGGGGATTCAACTAACTGTGAATCAAAACTATTTAAAAAGTAAAAAATTAAAAATTAAAACAATGCAATAATAAAAATAATGCAAATAAAAAATACAGAATAACAACTATTTACGTAGTATTTATGTTGTCTTTGGTTTTTGCTTTGAAGACAAGTTCTCACTTTATAGTCCAAGCTGGAGTGCATTGGTGCAATCAGGGCTCACTGTAGCCTCCATCTCCCAGGCTCAAGTGATCCTCCCACCTTAGCCTACTGAGTAGCTGGGATTACAGACAGAAAACAGTGTGCCTGGCTATTTTTGTTTTTTAATTTTTGTAGAGATGAGATCTTGCTATGTTACTCAGACAGTTCTTGAACTCCTGGGTTCAAGCAATCCTCCTGCCTTCAGCCTCACAAAGTGCTGGGATTATAGGCATAAGCCACTGCACCCGGCCTGTATTAATTATAGGTAATCTAGAGATGATTTAAAGTATATGTGAGGATGTGCATAGGTTATATGCAAATATTATACCATTTTACATAAGGGAATTGAGCATGCAAGGGGTCTTGGAACCAGTCCCATTCATGAACACCAAGGGAAAGGGATGACTATATTTAAATAAAAGTGTATGTGAATAGTAATTAAGCCCACACCTAATTATTTTCTCACCGAATTGCAATTTGCATTCAGAGACTGGATTGTCATATGTGTATGTCTCCCAGAAGAGATGTTATAATAATTAAATAAGATAATTATAAACCCAAATTATCTAGGCCTTTTAGGTTTTTGATACTGTCACATTAACAGTCACTCTCATTTTACTTTTCTTATTCCCTTTTCCCTATTTTCCTCTATAATTTATTTGAAAGTTTTTATGAAACCCAAGAGGCTCTTCATGTGCATTCACAAACAAGTCTGATCCTGCTATGAGTGTCACCATGCCATTTCTAGAGTAACTGTCCACCATTTCTCACCAGGGTTCATGTCTTTTGCCAATAACTAGACACCACAACTGATCTATCAGATTTCACAGTGACATCAGAACTTCAATAAGTGAAAATAATGCATATCTCCATATTATATGCCATATTTTGTCACTAAATAAAGGGTAATTGAACCTGTACCTAACATAACCCTGATGCTTCTGATTACAGTCTCTCTCTACTGGGATCCATCAATAGGCCCAGCCAGAGACCAGCTTCTTGTTTCTATGGCTTGTAATCTTTGTCTTCTCCCCTAAACCAGACATCTAGGTACTAAACTTTATCTCAAAGCAAAAGTATACACGAGATGTACCTCTCTTTGAAATAACTTATGATCTTACCAGGCATATTTAAGTTGGTCTGGGCAAAGAGAAGGATTCCTACAATACCATGTATGTAAAGTATCTACCACAGTGTGTGAAAAAAATAATGCTAATTGCATCTGTGTTAATTTTTTAGGACTACTGTTGAATACAAACATGGTGGCTGAAAATAGCAGAAATTTATTTTCTCACAGTTCTAAGGCCAGAAGTTCAAAATCAAGGTGTCAGCACTCCCTCAGAAGGCTTTAGAGGAAAACCCTCTTCCAGCTTCGGTGGTTCCAGGCTTTGCTTGACTTGTGGCTGCTCATCCATTTTTCTTTTATGTCTCCCATGCATTCAGCTTGAAAGATTCAAGAGCTGTGTTTTCACTAAATAATTCTCCTCTGAGACATATTTGATTGCAGAAGGACCAGACAATCACATTAAGCCATTTTGTAACTATCTTTGGCAAGTGTTTAGATTCATGGTACAAGGATGATAGTCAGTATTTACTGTTCACTTACAGTAACATGAAAATTTGAAAGCTATAGGGTCACAATTTTTGCACTGTAAATAGAAAAAATATAATAGCTATGAGTTGGAGAACATTTAAGTCACTTTCAATGTATATTAATATTTAATTTGATGCCTGCCTTTTAGTCTTTCATGTAACCTGGCTGCCACTGTTATCTTTTGTACTGTGTTTGTAGTTTAGATTATTTTACCATGTATGTGCATTAGTTCTCCAAAATAAATATGTAATATTGTTAAATAAATTTTTAATAAAACATTTTTATCTTCATTTGATTCTCTTTCCATGATTTACTTTGGTTTGTTAATTTGCTATCTTTTAAAATATTTTAAATATTTATGCCTAAAAATTCACTCATAATTCCAGCAACCAGACATAAATATTTAATATGTGCTGAGAACCAAGTACTAGAGGTTGGTACAAAAGTAATTGCGGTTTTTACCGTTACTTTTAAAACCTCAATTACTAGTATTCTAGGCCTGCAGAATCCAATTGTGAACAACTAAGGTCCTTGGTTTAGTGAAGTTTATTTTCTAGAGAAAAACAAACATAACATAGTTTTGAAAATTGACATCATACTGAGTACTAGGAAGAAAATAAATCAGTCAGGTGGATGCCTCTCAAAGTAACAAGTGAGCAGACACTTAAGTGAGAAAATGAGCCACGTGTATATTATTGAACCTCATGTGGCATGATAAACCATGTAGGTTTTACTCTAAGTGAGAAAGTGGACCAGTGCAAAAGTAAGCAATATAGTCTGAAATACATTATAAAAGCATCGCACTTTACATACTGAGGGACAGTAGACTATAGAAGGCAAAAGTAGAAGTAGCAAGATTGAGAGGCCTGTCAAGAGGTTCTTGTAGAAGTCCAGATGAGAAAAGGTGGCTTGAACTGTGAGGGTAGAAGTAGAATAGTGAGTTGCTTGTTTTCAGTATTTATCTTGAAACTAAGTTCCATAATTTTAAAATTTGGTATGCAGTGTTCTATAGACTAAACGTGCCCATTCCAAATTCATATACTAAAACCTAATCCCCTGTGTGAGGGTATTTGCAGGCAGGTCATTTTGAATGTGATTAGGTCATGTGGGCCATCCCCTCATGAATGGAATAGTTCTCTTATGAAAGAGGCCCCAGAGAGATCCTTTCCTCTCTGCCTTGTGAAGACAGAACAAAAAGATGTCCATCTATGAACCAGGAAGCACGCTCTCACCAGATGTTAAATCTGCTGGTAACTTGATCTTGAACTTCCCAAACCACAGAAGTGTGAAAAATAAATTTCTGTTATTTATAAGCTATTCAGCCTATGGAGTTTGTTATAGCAGCCCAGACAAAGACACAGTGTGAAAGAAATAGACAAGTCAGAGTTGACATCAGAGTTGATGTTGAAGGCGGAGCAGATTTCAAGATGAGAAAACATATGAGGAACATATAAATATCTTACTTTTTAGGTGTTGTCATGTATTTGTGACTTACAAGTACCACAATCAGACCTCTTCCACATTGTAGAATCAGATTCTTATATGATTTGTCATGTATTGATATAGCAATTTAAATAGTTGCACCAGAAGACCATTGCTCCATTCTTGAAGCCAGGTGCCCAAGAGTCTCATTTGTACTTTGTAATTCACATTTTCCCAGTCCCACTTTCTGTGTTTAGTCACTGCCTTATATTATTTTTGTGTGATTTCCTTATCAACAATACCCATCTCTATCTTCTATTAATAGATAAAGGTTAGAGCACATTATTGGAGTCAGTTCATATTGCTTAAATTAATATATTTTCAATTAAATTCCTGATACATTAATATAATTTTAAAATTTCCATTTGGTTGGACAGATTATCATTTAGCTTTTGCTATTTCTTTTTCTCAGTATAAAATGAGAACTTGTTATAAGTGTTTGCCTTTTCATATTTAATGAGTATAATTGAGTTTTGTAATTGACATATATGTTCTTATAAATGAAATATATACTCTTGTGTCTATTATTTTATTTTCTTTAGATATTTTCCAGGTTTACTATATTTATTATGTTATTTAGCCAAGGAATGTTTTATTAATATGGGTATATAGTAGGTGTATATATTTATGGGTTACATGAGATATTTTGATACAGACATGCAGTGCATAATAATCACATTAGGGTAAATGGGGTATCTATTCCCCTCAAGCATTTATCCTTTGTGTTATAAACAATCTAGTTATACTCTTTTAGCTATTTTTAAATGTACAATTAAATTATTTTTTTACCGTAATCACCCTATTGTGTTAGCAAATACTAAGTATTATTCATTCTTTCTATTTTTTGTACTTATTAGCCATACCCGCTTTCTTCCACACCCAACCACTACCCTTTCCAGCCATTGGTAATCATCTTTCTACTCTCCATATCTATTATTTCTATTATTTTTAGTTCCCACAAATAATTGAAAACGTGTTATGTTTGCCTTTTTGTACCTGGCTTATTTCACTTAACATAATTACCTCAAGTATCACCCATCTCTTGTTGCAAATGACAGGCTCCCATTCTTTATTGTGGCTGAACAAGTATTCCATTGTGTGTATGTACCACATTTTCTTTATTCACTCATCTGATGATGAACACTTAAGTTGCTTATAAATCTTGCCTATTGTGAATAGTGCTGCAGCAAACATGGGAGCACAGGCCTCTCTTCGATATACTGATTTCCTTTCTTTTGGGTATATACCTAGTAGTGAGAATGCTGAATTGTATGGTAGCTCTATTTTTAGGTTTTTGAGGAATGTCCAAACTGTTTTCCATAGTGGTTGTACTAATTTACATTCCCAAGAACAGTAGACAAGGGTTCTCTTTTCTCCACATCCTTGCCAGCATTTGTTACTGCCTGACTTTTGGATAAAAGCTATTTTGACTGGAGTGAGATGATATCTCATTGTAGATTCGATTTGTATTTCTCTGATGATCAATAATGTTGAACAGCTTTTTTAAAAAAAAAAAAGAAAATAAAATTGAGCTTGTTTCAACTAATGTAACTTTTATTATGAAAAAATTTCAAACAGATACAAATGAAGAGAGTGGTAAAATCACCAGCTCACCTCTCCCAGGTACCAATGACCTAGATTAAACAGCCATCCACATTTGCCTTTCAGATTTCATCTACCCAACCTTTTTTTTTTTTTTTTTTTTTTTTTTTGCTGGAATATTTAAAACCACATCCCAGGTATCACTTTATCTCATCTGAAAACTCTTCAGTATAAAACTCTAGGCCAGTTGCCATGGCTCACGCCTGTAATCTCACAACTTTGGGAGACCAATGTGGGTGGATCACTTGAGGTCAGGAGTTTCAGACCAGCCTGGCCAACATGGCGAAGCCCCACCTCTACAAAAAATTAGCTGGGTGTGGTGGTGGGCTCCTGTAATCCCAGTTACTCAAGAGGCTGAGGCAGGAGAATCGCTTGAACCTGGGGGGCGGAGGTTGTGGTGAGCCGAGACCACGCCACTGCACTCCAGCTTGGGCGAAAAAGCGAGACTTTGTCTCGAAACAAGCAAACAAACAAACAAACAAACAAACTCTGAGAGATAGGATTTAAAAGGAATAACCATAATACCGTTATCACTTTCAATAAGTTTTATCTAGCATTCAGTTAATGTTCAATTTTCTTCATTTGCTTCGAAAATGTCTTTTTACTTTTGGTCCATTTGAATCAAGATCAAAACAAAGTTATCAATTGATTGGTATGTCTTTAAAGTCTTCTTGAAACTATACCATAAATATAACTTTTAAAATGTATATTACTTACTTAACATTATATTCTGCCTATTTTTAAAAATAGCTCTGTTGAGATATAATTCACATACTGTTGCAGGCTGAAAAATGATCCTTCTTTTCCCCAAGATATCAGATCCAAATCCCTGAGACAAGTACAAAAAGGCAAGAAATCTAATCAGTAAAAGAGGAAGCTTGAAGATGTTTACCAAATGTCTTATCTAGATTGAATCAAAGTCTTTTGCAACCATTGCTTAAAAATACTTTCCTCTTATTACATATCACATTTATTGCAAGTAGACAATACGTTATTTTGAAATTCCATCTTTTCTGAGCCAAAAGAGTTATAAATTGAGAACCTTTACTTAATGGTCTGTCAAAATATAGATTATTTAGTGTCTGATCTTCATGATTATAATTAAAGTTTTTATGACAATAAATAGTATTTTTGTTCTGCAATTTAAAAACTATGCTTGAATGTACTAATATAGCTTTAAAGATTTTTAAATTAATTTTAACTTAGGAAAGTCATTTAAATACCTCCACCTTTGTTTTAGTATCCTTTCTTTGGACCACTCTGATGAACTTTAGAGCCCCTTGATCATTGGTCTTTTTTAAATGCGTAAGTCTCAGATGTCTCTGTGGCAATAACAACAAAATGGAAAATTATGCTTGAAGACAGTTATTGGCAAACTACTACCAAACTACTACATGACTTTATGGTTTAAAACTGATAAATGGACACATGAGAACTTTGAATAAGAATACCTATAACTAAAAAGAAACGTGGATTATAAGGCCCTGGAGGTGTTACTAAACTGAAAATCTTTTAAATTCTTAATTAAGTTGCTGTGGTAGCTTTTTTTCATCATAGTGTATTTGGTTTAACCATTTTAACATCTCTATTCAGCAGTTTTAATCCATATTTTAGTTAAATACATAAACACAAATTTCTGAAAAATGTGTATAGTTTTTGATTTTCCTGTCAAGAGTACATAAAAATTTTTTATAAATATGACTTTATAAAATGTAGGTAGGATATACTTATAACTAGCTGTTAGGAAATAGTATAGTAGAAAAGATGGGGGAATATAACTTTTAAACTAAAACTCTGATTAATTGAAAATCTAGCAGGAAAAACCAGTCTTGATTATGCTATCACATAATTATACTTCTCAATTTGCCCATGAATTTGAACTCTAAATGATGTAGTGCAAAATGAAAACTGAAAATAAAAATTCCCAAATTATTTAGAACAGTATTTTTTGTCTTCATTCTCTGCATTGCTTATACGGTTTTGTTTCCAAATACAATCTGAAGCTAGAAGTTAGCCTGTTGAAATTCCATGTGATAATGAATCATTCTCAACTGGTAGCAAAGAACTAATTTTGGAATGTTTGTGTTTAGCACATGCATTAAAGACAAAAATAATAATGAGTGATAACCAAAAATGAGAACCAAGAAATTACTTTTTCCTTTTCTGCTTACCTTGCTTTATTTCCCTACATCCTATAAATTTTATACATATTTTAATTGTTTGCCACTAAAATACAACTTCCCTGAAGACTGGGTATTAGCTTTGTTCCCTTTTTTATTCCAAGTGACAAAACAGTGCCTAGAATATGATTTTAAAAATCTCACATATCTGAAATACCAGGTTTCAAGTTGTGAGTTTAAAATAATATTTCCTCCTTAAACAATTAAATCATTTCTTATAAATGTGGATTCACAACTTTGTCCAGCATTTTAAAACTGATATTTCTAAATTCTGTATAAACTTGGCTTGAGAAAAATGAAAATGTCCAGCACTTTAAAATTGATATTTCTAAATTCTGTATAAACTTGGCTTGAGGGAAAGATGAAAGAGTTAAGTATTGGGAGACAACCTGCTTAGTGTTTCTTAAACCAAGCTCCAATAGCTTCCTTTATCCCCTTATATTTGTTTACTTCCACCTCAAAATCTATCCTATTTTATACCTGCCAACATTGAAGCTAGGTTGCCTTTTTGGTTCTGGCTGACACACCTTCTCCTTCCTACATTTTTTTTTTTCTCTCTCTCTTCTGTATTCCCACATGTCTCTTAATCTGTTTGCTCCATTCACAGGTTTCTGATCTCATTTCTATTTCACAGCTCTTCCATCAGTGGCAAACTCCATTGGCTCCAAACAGACATGGCTCTTCCATCAATGGCAAACTCCAGGTCATATACTCACTACCTATTACTTGTTTGTTTTAACCCATCCTTTAACTTGGGAATCAAAAAAACATAACAGTGTTCACTTTGGAATCACATACACAAAAATTGAAGTGACACAGTGAGATTAGAATATCCCCTGTGCAAGAATGACAAATTTGTAACACATTTTCTATTTTTCAAATAAGCATATAAAAAGATGGTAAACACCATACATCATTAAAGAATTGCAGATTAAAGCAATGAGATATCACTGCAAACTCATTAGAATAACTAACATCCAAAACACTAGCAACACTAAATGTTGGCAAACATGTGGAACAGTAGAAGCTCTCATTCATTACTGGTGTGCATGTAAATCATACAACACCTTTGTAAGATATTTTGACACTTTCTTATAACACTAAACATACTCTTACCATATGATCCAGCAATGGTACCCGTTGGTATTTGCCCAACTGGATTGAAAATTAAGTCCACAAAAAAATCTGCACACATATGTTTACAGAAGATTTATTCATAATTGTCAAAATTTGGATGAAAGCAAGATGCTCTTTAATAGGTGAATGGATACATAAACTCTGGTATATCTGATAATGGAACATATTCAATACTAAAAAGAAATGAGCAACCAAGCCATAAAAAGATGTAAACAAAACTTGAATGCATATTACTATGTGAAAGAAGCCAATCTGGAAAAGCTAAATACTGCATAATTACATCTATATGACATTCTAAAAAAGACAGAAGTATGGAGACTAAAAAGATCAGTGGTTGCCTGGGGAGGGAGCCGGGAGGAATGAATAGGTGGAGCCCAGTGGACTTTTAAGGCAGTGAAACTCTTCTGTCTGATACTATAATGGTAAATACCTGTCATTATATATTTCTCAAAACCCATGAAATACATAACAAGAGTGCATCCTAATGTAAACTGTGGAGTTTGAGTGGTAATGACGTGTCAGTGTTGGTTCAATGCTTGTAACTAATGTAGCACCCTGGTGTGAGATATTGATGGTGGGGGAAGCTGTATGTGGCAAGGAGAGAATATAGGAGAACTCTCTGTAGTTTCCATTCAGTTTTGCTGTGAAGATAAAACTGTAAAAAATCTATGTTTTAAAAGAAAGGACAGAGAAGGTACTTTTCTTTATCGACGTTTTGAACCAGACACAATTTGATGATGGGACTTTAAATCATTGCTTTGTTTAAAAGAATCCTCTCTTCTTCTAACTTAAATCTATGATTAAAGTAGTTGAACTACTTTTTTTTATACTTTAAGTTCTAGGGTACATGTGCACAATGTGCAGGTTTGTTACATGCATATACATGTGCCGTGTTGGTGTGCAAACTATGTTTTTTAAAGGAACAATTTGTGTATTAATTATAATCAGACAGACAACGTGGAATGAACAAATGTGCGATTTCAAATCAACCTATGTATGATATGGAAGATTTTTTTTTAACTGTCACACATAAACTATGCTAAAGTTTTAGGATACCACAATCTCTGCACTTAAAATGAGAAAGTCATTATAAGTTAGGAATATTAAAATGTTACAAATAATATCTAAACTACAAAAAATCATTGAAAATTTTTATCACACATTAACCATGATCTATGCCAAAAATGGCAAGTGACAGACAAAATTCAGTGTGCGTATTTATTAATTTATTAATTTATAATTTACACTGGATGTAGCATTTTTAACTGGATTTGAAATTCTTTACAATGGAAATATTCTGAAGCTCATCAATGATCTTTTCACTTCCTATTTTCTCCCTCCTTCCATCCTGCCTCACACATTAACAAATCACCTGGTACTTGAAAGCACTTGAACGACAACTATTCCCTGATCTAATCTTCCTTATAACAACTGCGTTCTGAACTATTGAAAACTTAATGTTCTAGCAAATCATTGGTAACCAAAACCAACTAAAAATAAAAGCAATTAAAACTTTTGTAAGCGACATCAGCAAAAGTGATGGAGTAGGAAACTCCAAAAATCTTGTTACTCCACAAAATGAGTAAAGAAACTGGGAAAAACTTTCAGAATTGACTGTACCAGAACTCTTCAGATTCATAGAAATTTCCACAACGAGGTGAATGCTTAATCAAGGTGGAGAAAATAATCTGAATAAGAGAGTTTTATAATATGTTATCTTACTGTGATCCAAAACTACTCCTGAATTCAGAAGTAGTTTTGCAGACAACAGCCCATTTCTACTATACTTTTCTAATGCCAAATAAAGCAAAACAGACTATATTCTTAAAGAATTGTAATTGTTTCTCTTGATCTGTCTGGGAACTCTTCAAAGGACTTGTATTTATCCCACTTGGAACTCTACTAGTGATGAAGCAGCTAGTGAGAGGGTATTTGTCAAATATATTTAAAAGAAAGTGTATTAGCTACTGCTGCCTGTGGAAAGGAATAAAAGTTGAAAAAAAATAGACAAACCAAAAGCTTGGAATGAGAGAATTGAGAATGAGATGATTTGAGGTAAAAAATATATATATATTTTCTATATTTTTTATATACAATATTTTATATGTACGTGTGTGTATATATACACACATATATTATTTATATACACATATATACATATATTTATATATATATACATATATAAAAATGATCTTCCATATATCCCAAGAATCTAAAAGGCCATGACATGCCAAGGGCTGGGTGCATGCTCAAAAAAACTAAAAAGCCTTAAGATCTCTCCTCCGTTAAACCTTCAGATTCTGCACAGGCAAGAAGAGAAGGCTAAAACAAAATTATAGACTGCTTGTCTGAGAGTTGAAAGCATGCCTCAACTTACCCACAGAACCGATATACAATGACTGGAAGATTTTGTGTGGTTTTGAACATTTTAGATAACCTCTGTTGAATCACTTGCTGATCACTAAGCTAATGGAACACAGATTTTAGTGGCCGCATACAACAAATAATACAAACTATACAAACTAAGTTCAAAAAAGTCACCAATGGCCAGGCATGGTGGCTTACGCGTGTAATCCCATTATTTTGGGAGGCCGAGGCAGGCAGATCACTTGAGGTCAGGATTTCTAGACCAACCTAGCCAACATGATGAAACCCCGTCTCTACTGAAAATACAAAAATTAGCCCGGTGTGGTAACATGTGCCTGTAATCTCAGCTACTCAGGAGGCTTAGGCAAGAGAATTGCTTGACCTGGGAGGCTGAGGTTGCAGTGAGCTGAGATTGTGCCACTGCACTCCAACCCTCCAGCCTGGGGAATAGAGCAAGACTCCATCTCAAAAAAAAGAAAAAAAGTCACCAACTAACAAGAACGCAAGCAGCAGCAACCACAAACCCTGAAGAGGGAGAAGAATCTGATTTCCAAAGCTGCCAAATTATAATATTTAAAAGGTCCAGTTATGAAGACAAAATACGAGGTATAGAAATAAAAAAATTTATTGCCCACACATAGGATAAAAAGAGTTTAAACGAACTACATTAAATATATTCAATAAGCTCAAGGAACATGTACAAAGAACTAAATAAAACCATTAGAATGATGTTTAACCAGGTAGAATGCTAATTTGGCTTGGTCCCCAGCCAAATCTCATTTTGAATTGTACTCCCCATAATCCTCATGTATTTTGGAGGGACCCAGTAGGAGGGAATTGAATCATGCGGGTGGTTTCCCCCTACTGTTCTCGCGGTAGTGAGTTCTCATGAGATCTGATGGTTTTATGTGTACCCCTGCAGGTACTTTTCTCTCCTGCCACCACGTGAAGAAGGATGTGTTTGTTTTTCCTTCTGCCATGACTGTAAGTTTCCTGAGGACCCTCCAGTCATGCAGTACTAGTCAACAAGTAAACCTCTTTCGTTTATAAATTACGCAGTCTCAGGCAGTTCTCTATAGCAGTGTGAGAATGGACTAATACATAGAGATTAATTATACAGATTAATTAATACAGATTTTGTAAGTAGAAATTATAGAAAGAAACCTAATAAATGTAGAACCAAATGGAAATTGTAATTAAAAGTAAAATAACTAAAATGAAGAATTTAATCAAGGGATTCAACAACATATTTGAGGAAGTGAAAGTATGAATCAGTGAGTGTGGAATAAGTTAATTGTGACTATCTGACTGTGGAACAGAAACAAACAAAAATAGAAAAATAAACAGAAACTAAGAGATCCGTGGGACATCCCATTATGTGTACCAACATGCACATAATTGAAGTAGCACAGGAGGAGAGACAGAGAAAAAATAAAGCAGAAAGAATATTTGAAGAAATAATGCCTGAAAACTTTCCTTGTGAAGACATGAATCTGAGAAGCTAAATACATCTTTAGTAGAATAAACACAAAATGATCTACACCAAGACATATTATAGTCAAACTGTTGAAAGTCAAAAACAAAGAGGAAATCCAGGAAGAATAAAGAGAAGCAACTCCCCAAGTATAAGTAATCTGGGATAAAATTCACAGCTCGTATCTCATCAAAAGCAATGAACACCAGAAGGCTGTGGGATGATATACCTACGAGGTTGACTCTCAGAACAGACCAATATGGAGTTCCAAAATTGAATCAATAATAAAAAGCCTACCAACCAGAAATAGCCCAGGACCAGATGGATTCACAAATTCTACCAGATGTATAAGGAAGAGCTGATATCATTCCTACTGAAACTATTACAAAAAAATTGAGGAGGAGGGATTCATTCCTAATTCATTTTATGAGTCCAGGATCATCCAGAATCAAAAACCTGGCAGAGACACAACAAAATACAAAAACTTTAGGACAATATCCTTGATTAACATGCAAAAATTCTCAACAAAATACCAGCAAATTAAATCCAGTAGCACATCAAAAAGCTAATCCACTACAACCAAGTATGTTGTATCCCTCGGATGCAAGGTTGGTTCAGCACACATGCAAATCAGTAAATGTTATTTACCACATAAACAGAACTAAAAACAAAAGCCACAAGATCATTTCAAAAGATTCAGAAAAGGCTTTCAACAAAACTAAACATCGCTTCATGTTAAAAACCCTCAACAATCTAGGTATTAAAGAAATATATCTCAAAATAGTAAGAGCCATCTATGAAAAACTCACACCCAACATCATACTGAATGGACAATAGAATAAATTTGGAAGGGCTCTCTCCTTCAACTTTTTGTTAAGAGTTTGAGAAGAATTGGTATTAATACTTTTATTAAAAAAAGTTTGCTAGAATATACCTATGAAGTCATCTGGATCTGAGCTTTTCATTGTTAGAATTGTTTTAACTGACGTAATCTTACTAGTTATTAGTTGGTCTATCTAGATTTTCTATTTCTTTCTTTTTTTTTTTTTTTGTTTGAGTTGGAGTCTTGCTCTGTCACCCAGTCTGGAGTGCAGTGGTGTGACTCGGCTCACCGCAACCTTCCCCTCCCTGCCTCAGCCTCCCGAGTAGCTGGGATTACAAGCACATGCCACCACACCCGGCTAATTTTTTTTGTATTTTTAGTAGAGACGGGGTTTCATTAGGTTGGCCATACTGGTCTCGAACTCCTGACCTCAGGTGATCCGCCCGCCTCAGCCTCCCAAAACGCTGGGATTACAGGCATGAGCCACCGCACCCAGACATTGGGTTTTCTATTTCACCATGATTCAGTCTTTTCAGTTTTATATGTTTCTAGGAATTTATCCATTTTTTCTAGGTTATCCAATTTCTTAGTGTATAATTGCTCATAGCAGTCTCTTGTAATGCTTTGTATTTTGCAATATCATAATGTCACTTTTATCACTTCTTATTTGAGTCTTCTTACCTTTTCATTAGTTTAGCTAAAGATTCTTTGTTTATCTTTTTAAGAAACCACTTTTAGTTTGGTTGATCTTTTCCATCATTATTCTGTCTTTATTTAATTTATTTCTACTCTTATCTCTGTTATTTTTCTCCTTCTGCTAACCTTGGACTTACTTTATTCTTCTCTAACTAGTCCCTTGAGGTATAAAGTTAGAATGTTTATTTGAGATTTGTCTTTTTTTCTTCTTGTAGGCATTTATACCATAAACTTCCCTCTTAGAAATGCTTCCCATAAGCAGTATCCCGTAAGTTTTGGTATGATGTTTTCATTTTCATTTATCTCAAGATACATTTCAATTGCTCCTTTGATATCTACTCGAGACCCATTGATCACTCTCCAGTATTGGGTGGGATGTGGTGGCTCTTATTCTGGGGGAGGCCTCAGCAGTGTAGTGTCCATGCAGCTCTATTAACTGAGGTCAGCATCAATAAAGATTCCACGGGTCCTCAAGAGCCACGGCCATGATTGTCCATAGCAGTGATGAAGGTTTTTGAGCTTTTTAGTGGTCAAGGCTGCTCTGGACATCCTGATATCTTTTTTTTTTTTTCCTCACAGAAGACAATGCAGCACCTGTTCTGGCTCATGGGCGTCCTCACTGTGGTGGTGGCACTGTTGTCTAATATACAAAATGCTACTGGAGTTCTTTACATAGCAGGTCTCTGGGGCCTGCGATGGCACTCACCACATGACTAATACAGATAGGATCTTCCCTTCTTTGCTCCCAGCCATCTCCAGACATCCCTGCCAAGCCAATCTCCCTAGTGATCCCTTCTATGCAGCTATTCTGTCTCTCATTTTCTTCCCCACTATGTTGTTGTAGGTCCTGATTGAACTTTGAGCTTAGTTAATAGTTTTCTTCCAGTATTTTTATATTTTACTAATTTTTATCTAATTATTATACCAATTATTGAGAAAGAGATGTTGAAAACTCTGAATATTATTTTTGCATTAATTGATTTCTCCTGTCATTGCTTCATATCAGTCTTTGCTTCATGCACTTTGAAACTCTGTTACTAGTACATCAAAGTATAATATTGTTATGCTTTCTTGATGAATTGATGCCTTTATCCTTGTAAAATGATCCACTGTCTCTCAGATAATATTTTTTTTCCTAAAATTTACTTTGCCTGATGTCTATATAGCCACTGAAGACTTCTTTCGATTAGTCTTAGCATGCTGCTTCCCTACTGAATGAATTCTAGCTAGTGTGGGATCCAGGTTCTCACCTGTGGTCTTTTGACAGTGCTTTACTACAAAGGAAACCGTTGAGATACCAAGTAGAGATCCTTTCTATTTCTGTTCTGTGATGCATTGAGGTAATTTTCAGGGAACAAAAAGAATATGTATGCTTTCAGAAAGACAAACCAAACACTGTCTAAACATTAGGACAATATATTTGAATCTGAGTCCTATGTTTTCTGCTAAGAAAAATGAAATAACTTTGAATTAGACATGCAATTTTCATCAGATGCCAAAAAGTGCATATATCCATCTTAAATGCCAGGAAAGTTATTGCTCACAGTCTGCTTCTTTCTTCTTCGCTTGGGCTAAACGGATTGTTATTCACATTAAAATTGAACCATTGATTTCCCTAATTTCAACTCCCGAGTATCAATATTTAAAACAAAGTGTTGCTTTTCACTTTGTCAGCCATTCATTGAAATCTGCTTATTTATTTTCATTTTTATGAGAATTATGTCTCAAACAGAAAACCACTGATTTTTAAAATAACTTAAAATACATTCAAAGTTGAAAGTTTTACTCATCTATAAAAAGCTTAATAATATCCTCAGATTTGGCTTCATTATGGGGACATTAAAATAAGCCTCTTGTCTTTGAAAAAAATGCAGAAAAAGTCATCCAGGGACATATGAGTAAAGGGTACTTCAGCCACCGGCAGTCTAGAATGGGGCCCCTCTGCCTGTCTGGAAGCTCATTCCAGTCTGGAAACCCAAAAATCTTCTGTGATCACCTACTAAGGGAACCTGAAATTACCAGGTCTTTCTGTGTGGCTTATATGTTAGTCTAGATTCCACGCAGTGAGAGTTTCATATATTCCAAACTCTCCGACCTGTAGGAATGTGGCCCAATGTACTTGACTTGCTGTTATATCATCTTGCTGTTCCTTCTGTAAACTAGTAAGTATGGCTGGACTGAGCCATGTCCCCAATCTGATGTTTGTCATAAGAAAGGCTAGAGAGCTCAGTTTGGTTTCAAATGCACCCCAGACTATTGGAGTCATCACCACTATGGCCACTGCTCATATCCATGGCCAGATATACTTACAGAGCTTTTACTCTCTTTCTGTCATCAGAAGCAGAGGACTATTTCATGTGACTTTTTGACTTCTAGGTAGAGAGCAACATGTTTGCTCAGCACAACTACTTCTTTTGGAATCAAAACGTTGTGTACATAAAATATTTGATATGTGTGACTTATCCCATTTTATCGCTAGTTAAGATTATTTTTAAAACCTCTATATACTGTTTCCATGTATCATTAAAACTCTTTGAGGAGTCAAGTATTGTCAATTTTTGTACTCTCAGATCCTAGCAATGAGTTTATTATATAATTCATTAATATAACAGATTAATTGATCTTGTGAGCATAAAAATATACAGATAGGACTTTAATAATAAACTTAATAACATCTACCCAATAGTTCAGGAGTCACCAAGGGCTTTAAATTAGATCATTTAAAACTGTGTGCCCAATCAGGTTACTTAAAAATTGCTGCCTATAGAAAACCTGAGAGGAGGTATTACCAACTCTAGCATCAAGAAAACAAGTTCTGCCACTTACACCATATGCCACTTGCATGTTGGTCTCAAATATACCACAGCCTAGATCTTCGTGTTTCATAAGGGTAAATGATTAAGAATATCCTCAGCCTCAATTTCAGCTCTAAATTGGAAATAATTGCAGCATCTATGTCATAGGTTTAAAATTAGAATTAACCTACACTTACAGTGCTAGCCATATGGGAAATATTCATAAATATTAGCTAATGAGAAATGGACAAATAAAATTTAAAAGCAAATATTAAACAGATATTATCATTAACCGTCTCCAGGAGTAAATTCTAATTTAAAAGTGCATTTAAAAAAAGAGCAGCGCCAGGCGCGGTGGCTCTCGCCTGTAATCCCAGCACTTTGGGAGGCGGAGGCGGGGATCACGAGGTCAGGAGATCCAGACCATCATGGCTAACACGCTGAAGCCCCGTCTCTACTAAAAATACAAAAAATTAGCCGGGTGTGGTGGCGGGCGACTGTAGTCCCAGCTACTGGGGAGGCTGAGGCAGGAGAATGGTGTGAACCTGGGAGGCAGAGCTTGCAGTGAGCAGAGATCGCGCCACTGCACTCCAGCCTGGGTGACAGAGCGAGACTCCGTCTCAAAATAAAATAAAATAAAATAAAATATAAAAATAAAAAAGATCAGCTGTTACATTATTTCCAGTTCGGCTTGTATTATTAAAATCATATGTAAGCACACCAATTTCCCAGCAATAAATAAAGTATAATCTTAGGAAATAATAGGCTGAATGTGAGAGAAATAGTCAATATAGTAAGACTGGGGCAGGATTTGTAGAACAACACAGGAGGTCCTAAGTGGTTAGTGGTCAGTAACAGGCACACTGTCATTTAAGCTCTTAAGAAGACAGACTATATCCCATTTATATTTCTATCATCTCTATCTTTATCATCTCTATATCTATCTCTATCATCTCTCTATTGATCTATCTGAAAACCTCTAAGTATAGAGCTAATAGTGATGACTTGAGGCATTATTTCTTGATTAAACATAAGTGAATGTCAGGTCAAGGAGTATCAAGTCAGAGAATGCAGCCAATTTAGAGAAAAGAAGGCTTCTAAGGCTACCTAAACAAAATAATGATCTCATAGGGATTTCATGGGAAGCAGATCTTTGGATCACTAAAAGTTATAGGCATCAAACAAAACCACAAAGGCAAATGGAAAATTAAGTAAGATCAGAGGTGAAGTTGTTATTTACTGATAGGATTTTATGTGAACTGTTGGTCAAGTATCTATTTTGTCTATAAGGCATTAGTTATAACTTTTAATTATTAGTCAAACACTGCCCTCTAGTGGCAGACCTTCAGTTTAGCATTGCAAATAGTGTGAACATTTGATACACTAGATCTCACTTCGCACACCACAATTTGTTTTAATTTTTTCTTAGGTAGAAACTCTATGTAGACATAGTATATATGTATTTCCTTATGTGTATGCATGTATGTCTAACTATTCTTCATATTTCATTTTACTTCTATGATATCCGGAGAAAATATTGAAAATGAAGAGTGATACATAGCAGAAACCATAATTAAGAACTTTGACTAATTATCAATTATTTCAATATCAAATATATTTTTTATTCTAAAATATTTAATTTGCCATATTAAGGAGATTTATATAATTTAATTATTCTACTTTCCAATATAAATGTAAAGACAAAAATAAATATACTTCTTTTCTCTTTTGTTCACCAGCCAGAGGCTAAGGAGGTTAGTGGAGATAGGGAGGGAGTACCAGGAGAGGTTGGTCATTGGGTGCAAAGTTACAGTTAAACAGAAATAATAAGTTTTGGTGTTTTATAACACAACAGGGTGACTATAGCAAATAATAATGTAGTGTATATTTTAAGACAGCTAGAAGAGATTTTGAATATTGTCACCACAAAGCACTGGTAAATCTTTAAAGTGATGGGTATGATAATTACCCCAGTTTGATCATTGTACTATTTATACATGCATTGAAAGTTCACAATTTACTCCATAAATACATACAATTGTGTGTCAATTATAAATTTTGAAACTAAGTTAACCAAAGAAATCTCACCATTTGACATCCAGGGAAGAAAAATGAGTCCCAATTTTTCTGCGACTTCAGCCACAGTGAGGAAAAAGGCAGAACATGTTCCTTTTCCCTTTGCAAAGATGTGAGATCTTTGTGCGGTTCAAAAGTGAGCTTGAGCCTATTTAAGAGTCTAGGTTTCCTGGTGGTGGAACCAGCTCTTAAGAAAACATAGAGCTTGCTCCACCTGTGATGGAGACTCCCACTAGCAGGTAGCCTTGGGCAGGAGTGTTTTTCTAGTTCTACCATTAAACAACCTCCAGGCATATACAAAACTGTCGTCATAAACAGTATGACGATCCAGTCTTACTCAACATGAATATTTTCTTTACTATTAGGGGCTTGAAATATGTAAGTTACCCCAAATATAGTTATATTATAACACACAATAGATCAAGTTTTAAGAAAATTCTAAAGAGAGAATGAGAAGAAAGAGGAAGAGAAAGAGTGAGAGAGAGAAAGTGTGCACACACTAACAAGCAAAGACACATACAACACATTACAGAAAAACAACTGTTCCAAAACCTCAAATAAATTTGGTATTATTGTATTTAAAAATTTTATGCTAATGAGTAAAGAGATCAATTAAACTGAAATACACTTAAAAAGCAAAAATATTGGGGTTGGTTTATTCCTTTTTTCTGGTACCTTTAGGTACAAAGTTAAATTATTAATTTGAGATCTTTCTAACTTTCTGATGAAGACAGTTAGAGATACAAACTTTCCTCTTTACACTGTTTTAGCTGCATACAAGAGATTTCAGTAAGTTTTGTCCTTATTTTCGTTAATTTTGATAAATTTTTTGATTTCTGCCTTAATTTTGATGTTTATCCAGAAGTGACTCTGGAACAAGTTGTATAATTTCTATGTATTTGTGTACTTTTGAGAGATCTTCTTGATACTTATTTCTATTTTTATTGTGTTGTGGTCTGAGAGTGTGCTTGGTATTACTTCAACTTAAACAATATGACAAACAAAAACCAAATAATCTCACTAAAAAAATGGGTAAAGGACATGTACAGACACTTTTCAAAAGAAGACATACATATGAAACAACAGAAACAACAAACACATGAAAAATGCTCATCATCAATAATCATCAGAAAAATGCAAATCAGAACCACAATGAGATGTCACCACATACCAGTCAGAATGGCTCTTACTGAAAAGTCAGGAGAGGGTGGAGCAAGATGGCGAATAGAAGCTCCACCAATCATCCTCCACACAAAGACACCAAGTTAACAAATATCTACACAGGAAAACACCTTTATAAGAACCAAAAATCAGGTGAGCACTCATAGTACCTGGTTTTATCTTTATACCGTTGAAAAAGGTACTGAAGATATTTTCTTAAAAAGTCCTGAATCTCTGACACCACCTCTCCCTCAACCCTGGCAGCAGCAGCATGGTGCAGAGAGGTGCTGGGGTGCCGGTGAGAGGTGACACCATGCTGGCAGCCCTCGCAGCCCTCGCTCGCTCTCGGCACCTCCTCGGCCTCGGCGCCCACTCTGGCAGCACTTGAGGAGCCCTTCAGCCTGCCACTGCACTGTGGGAGCCCCTCTCTGGGCTGGCCGAGGCCGGAGCCGGCTCCCTCTGCTTGCGGGGAAGTGTGGAGGGAGATGCGCAGGCAGGAACTGGCTCTGCCCAGGGCGCTGGTGGGCCACCACCAGTTCCGGGTAGGGGTGGACTCGGCAGGCCCCCCACTGGGAGCGGCAGGCCGGCAGCACTGGCCCAGAACACTGAGGAGCTTAGCACCCAGGCCAGCAGCTGTGGAGGGTGCACCAGGTCCCCCAGCAGTGCCAGCCCGCCAGGGTTGTGCTCGAATTCTCGCTGGGCCTCAGCTGCCTCCTGGTGAGGCAGAGCTCGGGACCTGCAGCCTGCCATGCCTGAGTCTTGCACCCCTCCCCGCCCCCTGCCCCCCGCCGGTGGGCTCCTGTGCGGCCTGAGCCTCCCCGATGAGCGCCGCTCCCTGCTCCGTGGCACCTGGTCCCAATGACCACCCAAGGGCTGAGGAGTGTGGGTGCATGGCACAGGACTGGCGGGCAGCTTTGCCTGTGGCCCGGGTGCAGGATCCACTAGGTGAAGCCAGCTGGGCTCCTGAGTCTAGTGGGGACTTGGAGAACCTTTATGTCCAGCTACGGGATTGTAAATACACCAATCAGCACTCTGTGTCTAGCTCAAGGTTTGTAAACACACCAATCAACACTCTGTGTCTAGCTCAAGATTTGTAAATGCAGCAATCAGCACCCTGTGTCTAGCTCAAGGTTTGTAAATGCACCAATCAGTGCTCTGTGTCTAGCTAATCTAGTGGAGACTTGGAGAATGTTTATGTCTAGCTAAGGGATTGTAAATACACCAATCAGCATTCTGTGTCTAGCTCAAGGTTTGTAAACACACCAATCAGCACCCTGTGTCTAGCTCAAGGTTTGTGAATGCACCAATCAGTGCTCTGTGTCTAGCTAATCTAGCAGGGACTTGGAGAACCTTTATGTCTAGCTAAGGGATTGTAAATACACCAATCAGCACTCTGTGTCTAGATCAAGATTTGTAAACGCACCAATCAGTGCTCTGTGTCTAGCTAATCTAGTGGGGACTTGGAGAACTTTTGTGTCTAGCTCAGGGATTGTAAACGCACCAGTCAGCACCCTGTCAAAATGGACCAATCAGCTCTCTGTAAAACAGATCAGTCAGCTCTCTGTAAAATGAACCAATCAGCAGGATGTGGGTGGGGCCAGATAAGGGAATAAAAGCAGGCTGCCTGAGCCAGCAGTGGCAACCAGGTCAGGTCCCCTTCCACACTCTGGAAGCTTTGTTCTTTTGCTCTTTGCAGTAAATCTTGCTGCTGCTCATTCTTTGGGTCCGCACTGCCTTTATGAGCTGTAACACTCACCGGAAGCTCTGCAGCTTCACTCCTGAGGCCAGCGAGACCATGAACCCACCAGAAGGAATGAACAACTCCAGACAGGAGGAACAAACAACTCCAGATGCACCGCCTTAACAGCTGTAACACTCACCGTGAAGGTCTGCAGCTTCACTCCTGAAGCCAGTGAGACCACAAATCCACCAGAAGAAAGAAACTCTGAACACGTCCAAATATCAAAAGGAACAAACTCCGGACACACCACGTTTAAGAACTGTAACACTCACCGCAAGAGTCCACGGCTTCTTTCTTGAAGTCAGCGAGACCAAGAACCCACCAATTTCGGACACACTGGGGGAATGAGAAGACAGCAGTTGTGAGGCAATGAACTCAGTGCTGCCCTGTAATATCAGAAAGAAAAACCAGACCACACTTGACTGATGCTTACTCATGAAGGGAACATTTAAACCAACCCTAGCCAGAGGGAAATCACCAATTCCAGTGGTCCTAACTTGAGCACCTGCAAACTCTGTCACCAAGGGCTACAGCACTGTGTGTTTCCAAGTAAACTTGAAAGGCAGTTTAGGCCATAAGGATTGCTATTCTTTGATGTGTCCTAGTGCTGAGTTAGGCCCAGAGACAGTTGTCTGTGTGAAGGGTGGGGAGCACGTCATATACTGAGACACCAGCTGGACAGCTAAGGGAGTGCTGGCATCACCCCTCTCTGAAGCCCAGGCTGCTCTCCTAAAGAGATCTCTTCCTTTTGCTTGAGGAGGGGAGAGGAGAAGAGAGGAGAGGATGGGAGGACAGGGGAGGGGAGAAGAGGGAAGAGTTGGGAGGACTGTGTCTTGCATCATGGATACCATCCCAGCCACAGCAAAATAGGGCATCTTTCAGAGACATGTGGTCCCCATTCCAGGTCCTAGCTCCCATATGACATTTCTAGACACACCCTGGGCCAGAAGGAAACTAATTGCCTTGAAGGAAAGGACCCTATCCTGACAGCATTCATCATCTGCTAACTCAACAGCCCTTGGGCCCTGAATAACCAGCAGTGATACCCAGGTATATATCAAGGACCTCGGGTGAGACTGTGAGACTTGGTGGCTTTAATTTACCAGGTGTGGTAAATACAGAGCAAAACTCTGCTTGAGAAAAGCAGAGGGAGAGAAAAGTAAAGTAAAGGGGATTTTGTCTTACAGCTTAGATATGAGCATACCCACAGAGGGGTAGAGCACCAGGTGGGGACTTAGGGTTCCCAATTTTAGGATTTGACACTTGGATGGCATTTCTGTTGCTGCCCTTGGCTAGAGGGGAGCCCACTCCCCTGAAAGAGGAGTCTCAGGTCAGGCAGCATTCAACACAAGCCTAGTTAAAAGCCCTTAACCCTTAAGGGAACATTAGTGGTTGTTGGGCAGCACTCATGGTGTGGCATGGCAGTGGCTATGGGGTGAGGCTTCTCTGCCTTTGGAAAGAGGAAGGAAGAGTAGGAAGAACTGCATCATGTGGTTTGAGTGCCAGCTCAGCCATAATACAATCGAATACCAGGTAGACTTCTAAGGTTTTTGACTCTTGACCCTCACTTCCAGATGGCACTTCTGGACCTACCCAGGGCTTGAGAGACCTTGCTGACCTAAAGGGAAAGAAACGGTCCTGACTAGCTTTGCCACCTTCTGATTGTAGAGCCCCAGGGCCTTGAGCAAACAAACAGTAGCCAAAGTGTTGTTACAGCAGGCTTTGGGTGAGACCCACTGCTGTGCTGGCTTCAGGTCTGATTCAGTGCAGTCATAGTGGTGCTGGCCACAGGGATGCTTGTGTCATTCCACCCCCGGCTTTAGGTGGCTCAGAATGGAGAAAAGAGAGAGATAGAGCCTGTGTTTGTGAGAAAGTAAGAGAAGGAAGCAAGAGTCTCTGCCTGGTAATCCAGAGAATTCTCCTGGATCTTGTCCAAGACCATCAACATGGTACCTCTATGAGTCTGCAAGAACCACAGTGTTACTGGGCTTGGGGTGCCCCCAAAAGCACATACAGCCTACAACACAACACCCAAATCATTTCAAATATCTAAAAAGCCTCCCCCAAAAGGATGGCTACAAATAAGCCCAGACAGTGAACGCTACAATAAATATCTAACCTTTCAATGTTTGGACACTGAAGAATATCTGCCAGCATCAACATCATCCAGGTAAACAGGACCTCATCATATGAACTAACTAAGACATGGGGGACAAATCCTGGAGAAACAAAGTTATGTGACCTTTCAGAAAGAGGAAGAATTCAAAATAGCTGTATTGAGGAAACTCAAAGAAATTCAAGATAACACAGAAAAGGAATTTACAATTCTATCAGATACATTTAACAAAGAGATTGAAATAATTAAAAAGAATCAAGCAGAAATTCTGCAGCTGAAAAATGCAATTGGCATACTGAATAATGCATGAGTCCTTTAATAGTAGAATAGACCAAGCAGAAGAAAGAATGAATGGGCTTGAAGACAAGGTATTTGAAAATACAGTCAGAGAAGACAAAGAAAAAAGAAGAAGAAAAAAGCATTCCTACAGTATCTCAAAAATAGCCTCAAGATGGCAAATTTAAGAGTTATTGGCCTTAAAGAGGAGGTAGAGAAAGAGATAGGGGTAGAAAGCTCATTCAAAGGGATAATAACAGAGAACTTCCCAAACCTAGAGAAAGGTATGAATATGCAAGCACAAGAAGGTTAAAGAACACCAAGCAGATTTAACTCAAATCGACTACCACAAGGCATTTAATAAACAAATTCCCAAATGTTAAGAATAAAGAAATGATTCTAAAAGCAGCAAGAGAAAAGAAACAAATAACACAAAATTGAGGTCTAATAAGTTTGGCAGTAGACTTCTCAGTGGAAATTTTACATGTGAGGAGAGAGTGGCATGACATACTTAATGTGCTGAAGCATAAAAACTTTTACCCTAGAATAGTATATCCAGTAAAAATATACTTCAAACAAGAAGGATAAGTAAAGACTTTCTGAGGCAAACAAAAGCTAAGGGACTTCGTCAATACCAGACCTGTCCTACAAGAAATACTAAAAGGGTACCTCAATTAGAAAGAAAATGACATTATTAAGCAATAAATAAGCAACTTAAGGTACAAAACTCACTGGTAATAGTAAGCACACAGAAAAACATAGAATAATATAACACTGTGTGGAAGGAAAATACCTTGGGTTCCCAAAATAACTAAAGAAAACCCAAGCTGGAAACTTCTTAGGCCAAACTGTCAGGCCTCTGAGTCCAAGCTAAGCCATCTCATCCCCTGTGACCTGCATGTATACATCCAGATGGCCTGAAGTAACTGAAGAAACACAAAAGAAGTGATATTTAAATGGTCTGTTCCTGCCTTAACTGATGACATTCTACCACAAAAGAAGTGAAAATGGCTGGTCCTTGCCTTAACTGATGACATTACCTTGTGAAAGTCCTTCTCCTGGCTCATCCTGGCTCAAAAAGCTTCCCCACTGAGCACCTTGTGACTCCTAGTCCTGCCCACCAGAGAAAAACCCCCTTTGACTCTAATTTTCCTTTACCTACCCAAATCCTGTAAAATGGCCCCACCCCTATCTCCCTTTGCTGACTCTCTTTTCAGACTCAGTCCGCCTGCCCCCAGGTGAAATAAACAGCCTTGTTGCTCACACAAGCCTGTTTGGTGGTCTCTTCACAAGGACACTAGTGAAATTTTGGTGCCATGACTCGGATCGGGGGACCTCACTTGGGAGATTAATCCCCTGTCCTCCTGCTCTTTGCTCTGTGAGAAAGATCCACCTATGACCTCAGGTCCTCAGACCGACCAGCCCAAGGAACATCACACCAATTTTAAATCAGGTAAGCGGCCTCTTTTTACACTCTTCTCCAACCTCTCTCACTATTCCTCAACCTCTTTCTCCTTTCAATCTTGGCGCCACACTTCAATCTCTCCCTTCTCTTAATTTCAGTTCCTTTCCTGTTCTCATAGAGACAGGAGATGCATTTTACCTGTGGACCCAAAACTCCAGCGCCAGTCAGGGACTTGGGATGACAGTCTTCCCTTGGTGTTTAATCACACAGGGATGCCTGCCTGATTATTCACCCACATTTCAGAGGTGTCTGACCACGCAGGGATGCCTGCCTTGGTCCTTCACCCTTAGTGGCAAGTATCACTTTTCTGGGGGACAAGAACCCCCCGACCCCTTCTCTCCATGTCTCTACCCCTTCTCTGCTTTTCCAGGGGACAAGAACCCCCCAACCCCTTCTCTCCATGTCTCTAACCCTTCTCCACTTTTCTGGAAGGTAAGAACCCCCCGACCACTTCTCTCCATGTCTCTATCCCTTCTCTGCTTTTCTAGGGGGCAAGAACCCCCCCACCCCTTCTCTTCATGTCTCTACTCTCTCTTTTCTCTGGGCTTGCCTCCTTCACTATAGACAAGCTTCCGCCCTCCATTCCCCCTTCTTCTCCCTTAGCCTGTATTCTTAAAAACCTAAAACCTCTTCAACTCACACCTGACCTAAAACCTAAATGCCTTATTTTCTTCTGCAATGGCACTTGCCCCCATACAAACTCGACAGTGGTTCCAAATAGCCAGAAAATGGCACTTTCAATTTTTCCACCCTACAAGATCTAAATAATTCTTGTTGTAAAATGGGCAAATGGTCTGAGGTGCCTGACGTCCAGGCATTCTTTTACACATCAGTCCCTCCCTAGTCTCTGTTCCCAATGCAACTCATCCCAAATCTTCCTTCTTTCCCTCCCACCTGTCCCCTCAGTCCCAACGCCAAGTGTCACTGAGTCTAATCTTCCTTTTCTACAGACCCATCTAACCTCTCCCCTCCTAGCCAGGCTGAGCTAGGTTCAAATTCTTCCTCAGCCTCCACTCCTCCACCCCATAATCTTTTTATCACCTCCCCTCCTCACACCCAGTCTTGCTTACACTTTCATTCCATGTGTAGCCCTTCCCCAACTGCCCAGCAATTTCCTCTTAAAAAGGTGGCTGGAGCTAAAGGCATAGTCAAGGTTAATGCTCCTTTTTCTTTATCCCAAATCAGATAGCGTTTAGGCTCTTTTTCATCAAATATAAAAACCCAGCCCAGTTCATGGCTCGTTTGGCAGCAACCCTGAGATGCTTTACAGCCCTAGACCCTAAAAGGTCAAAAGGCCAACTTATTCTTAATATGCATTTTATTACCCAATCCACTCCCAACATTAAATAAAACTCCAAGAAATAAATTCTGGCCCTCAAACCCCACAACAGGACTTAATTAACTTCACCTTCAAGGTGTATAATAATAGAATAGAGGCAGCCAAGTAGCAACATATTTCTGAGTTGCAATTCCTTGCCTCCACTGTGAGACAAACCCCAGCCACATCTCCAGCACAGAAGAACTTCCAAATGCCTAAACCACAGTGGCCAGGCGTTCTTCCAGGCCCGCCTCCCCCAGGAGCTTGCTACAAGTGCCAGAAATCTGTCCACCAGGCCAAGGAATGCCCAAAGCCTGGGATTCCTCCTAAGCCATGTCCCATCCGTACGGGACCCCACTGGAAATTGGACTGTCCAATTTACCCAGCAGCCACTCCCAGAGGCCCTGGAACTCTGGCCCAAGGCTCTCTGACTGACTCCTTCCCAGATCTTCTCGGCTTAGCAGCTGAAGACTGATACCGCCCGATCACCTCGGAAGCCTGCAGGACCATCACAGACGCTCTAGGTAACTCTCTCAGTGGAAGGTAAGTCTGTCCCCTTCTTAATCAATATGGAGGCTACCCACTCCACATTACCTTCTTTTCAACGGCCTGTTTCCCTTGCCTCCATAACTGTTGTAAGTACTGACAGCCAGGCTCCTAAACCTCTTAAAACTCCCCAAATCTGGTGCCAACTTAGACAATACTCTTTTAAGAACTGCTTTTCATTATCCCCACCTGCCCAGTTCCCTTATTAGGCTGAGACACTTTAAATTATCTACTTCCCTGACTATTCCTAGGCTACAGCCACACCTCATTGCTGCCTTTTCCCCCAGTTCAAAGCCTCCTTCACATCCTCCCCTTGTATCTCCTCACCTTAGCCCACAAGTATAAGACACCTCTACTCCCTCCTTAGCAACTGATCATGCACCCCTTACCATCCCATTAAAACCTAATCACCCTTACCCTGCTCAATGCCAATATCCCATCCCACAGCACGCTTTAAAAGGATTAAAGCCTGTTATCACTGGCCTGTTACAGCATGGCCTTTTAAAGCCTATAAACTCTCCTTACAATTCCCCCATTTTACCTGTCCTAAAACCAGACAAGGCTTACAGGTTAGTTCAAGATCTGCACCTTATCAACCAAATTATTTTGCCTATCCACTCCGTGGTGCCAAACCCATATACTCTCCTATTCTCAATACCTCCCTCCACAACCCATTATTCTGTTCTGGATCTCAAACATTCTTTCTTTACTATTCCTTTGCACCCTTCATCCCAGCCTCTCTTCACTTTAAGTTGGACTGACCCTGACACCCATCAGGCTCAGCAAATTACCTGGGCTGTATTGCCACAAGGCTTCACAGACAGCCCCCATTACTTCAATCAAGCCCAAATTTCTTCCTCATCTGTTACCTATCTCAGCGTAATCCTCATAAAAACACACATGCTCTCCCTGCCGATCATGTCCGACTGATCTCTCAAACCCCAACACCTTCTACAAAACAACAACTCCTTTCCTTCCTAGGCATGGTTGGATACTTTTGACTTTAGATACATGGTTTTGCCATCCTAACAAAACCGTTATATAAACTCACAAAAGGAAACCTAACTGACCCCATAGATCCTACATCCTTTTCCCACTCGTTTTCCATTCCTTGAAGACAGCTTTAGAGACTGCCCCCACCCTAGCTCTCCCAGACTCATCCCAACCCTTTTCATTACCCACAGCTGAAGTGCAGGGCTGTGCAGTAGGAATTCTTACACAAGAACCAGGACCGTGCCCTGTAGCCTTTTTATCCAAACAACTTGACCTTACTGTTTTGCCTAGCCTTCAAGTCTGCATGCAGCAGCCACCACCACCCTAATGCTTTCAGAGGCCCTTAAAATCACCAACTATGCTCAACTCACTCTCTACAGTTCTCATAACTTCCAAAATCTATTTTCTTCCTCACACCTGACACATATACTTTCTGCTTCCCAGCTCCTTCAGCTGTACTCACTCTTTGTTGAGTCTCCCACAATTACCTTTGTTCCTGGCCCGGACTTCAATCTGGCCTCCCACATTATTCCTGATACCACACCTGACCCCCATGACTGTATCTCTCTGATCTACCTGATATTCACCCCATTTCCCCATATTTCCTTCTTTCGTGTTCCTCACCCTGATCACACTTGGCTTATTGATGTCAGTTCCACAAGGCCTAATTGCCACACACCAGCAAAGGCAGGCTATGCTATAGTACAAGCCACTAGCCCACCTCTTAGAACCTCTCATTTCCTTTCCATCATGGAAATCTATCTTCAAGGAAATAACTTAGTGTTCCATCTGCTGTTCTACTACTTATTCAGGCCCCCTCCCTTCCCTACACATCAAACTCGGGGATTTGCCCCTGCCCAGGACTGGCAAATTGGCTTTACTCAACATGCCTGAGTCAGGAAACTAAAATACCTCTTGGTCTGGGTAGACACTTTCACTGGATAGGTAGAGGCCTTTCCCACAGTGTCTAAGAAGGCCACCATGGTCATTTCTTCCCTTCTGTCAGAGATAATTCCTCGGTTTGGCCTTCCCACCTCTATACAGTCCTGTAACGGACCAGCCTTTATTAGTCAAATCATCCAAGCAATTTATCAGGCTCTTAGTATTCAGTTAACTAATGGTCTTTTAAAAACACACCTCACCAAGCTCAGCCACCAACTTACAAAGGACTGGACAATATTTTTACCAGTTGCCTTTCTCAGAATTCAGGCCTGTCCTTGGAATGCTACAAGGTACAGCCCATATAAGCTCCTGAATGGACGCTCCTTTTTATTAGGCCCCAGTCTCATTCCAGACACCAGACCAACTTGGACTGTGCCCCAGAAAACTTGTCATCCCTACTGTCTTCTGTCTAGTCATACTCCTATTCACTGTTCTCAACTACTCATAAATGCCCTGCTCTTGTTTACACTGCCGGTTTACGCTGTTTCTCCAAGACATTACAGCTGATATCTCCTGGTGCTATTCCCAAACCGCCACTCTTAACTCTTAAAGTAAATAAATAATCTTTGCTGGCAAGGCTATGCTGAACCTCCTTAGGCACTCTCTAATTAGGTGTCCTGGGTCCTCCCAATTCTTAGTCCTTTAATACTTGTTTTTCTCCTTCTCTTATTCCGTTTAGTTTTTCAATTCATACAAAACCATATCCAGGCCATCACCAATAATTCTACATGACAAATGTTTCTTCTAACAATCCCACAATATCACCCCTTACCACAGAATCTTCCTTCAGCTTAATCTCTCCCACTCTAGGTTCCCACACCGCCCCTAATCCCGCTCGAAGCAGCCCTGAGAAACATCACCCATTATCTCTCCATGCCACCCCCCAAAAAATTTTTTTCACTGCCCCAACACTTCAATACTATTTTATGTTATTTTTCTTATTAATATAAGAAGGCAGGAATGTCAGGCCTCTGAGCCCAAGCTAAGCCATCCCATCCCCCTGCATGTATACATCCAGATGGCCTGAAGTAACTGAAGAATCACAAAAGAAGTGATATTTAAATGGTCTGTTCCTGCCTTAACTGAGGACATTCCACCACAAAAGAAGTGAAAATGGCCAGTCCTTGCCTTAACTGATGACATTACCTTGTGAAATTCCTTCTCCTGGCTCATCCTGGCTCAAAAAGCTCCCCCACTGAGCACCTTGTAACCCCCACTCCTGCCCGCCAGAGAACAACCACCCTTTGACTGTAATTTTCCTTTACCTACCCAAATCCTGTAAAACAGCCCCACCCCATCTCCCTTTGCTGACTCTTTTCGGACTCAGCCCGCCTGCCCCCAGGTGAAATAAACAGCTTTGTTGCTCACACAAGCCTGTTTGGTGGTCTCTTCACAGGGACGCAAGTAAAACAAACCTGCCTCCCATTCTATTCAAAGTCACCCCTCTGCTCACTGAGATAGAGGCATATGTGATTGTCTCCTTTGGAAATGCTCATCAGAAACTCAAAAGAATGTAACCCTTTGTATATCACCTGTCTGTGACCTGGAAGCTCCCTCCCCACTTGCAGTCTTCCTGACTTTGCTTCAAGTTGTCCCACCTTTCCAGACCAAACCAATGTACTTCTTACATACACTGATTGATGTCTCATGTCTCCTTAAAATATATAAAACCAAGCTGTGCCCTGACCACCTTGGACACATGTTGGTAGGACTTCCTGAGGCTGTGTCACAGGTGAGTCCTCAACCTTGGCAAAATAAGCTTTCTAAATTAACGGAGACCTGTCTCAGATTTTCTGCATTCACATTTTGGTAACCACAGGGGGATTCTGAGTGGAGGTGCCCCTGACCTTTAACACGTCTCCTATTGGCATTTTGTACTAGCATGAAATAATTTTATGGCTCAAACCAACAGGACAATTTGCTGATGTCTGAAAGCTCCCCCTCCAGAAATCCCTGATCTTCCAAAATTTGGTCGAGATGTAAAGTTTATTTTTCTATACAACTCATCCTGTTTTTGAGTTTTACTTGCTTCCAACAGGAAGGCAAGTTTTCCTGCTTCCATGAGGATAGAAGGCAGGTAACTCCCTTAGGAGTCTGACCTCACTTCCAACAGGGAAGATCAGTTTTTGGTTTTTTTGTTTTGTTTTGCTTGTTTGTTTTCCTGCTTCTAGGATGGTAGAGAGTAGTCTACAGCCTGAGACCCACTAGGTAAAGAAACTGGTTTGGGAGTCTTGTTTTGCAAATTCCTTTCAGGTGACTTAAAGTTAGCATTTAACAATCAACTGGTGTTAATTTCTGCTTACACTTAGAGCGCGCAGAAATATTTGTGTGATCACTGTTAGTTTAGCAGCATTTTGTCTTAGCTGAAATATGGTAATAAAATTTTTAAAAAAATTTTAAAGGAGCTAAATAGTTAAAAGTCAGCTAAATTAAAAGGCTAACATTCAAGATATGTGTGTATATGTGTGTATGTGTGCTTGTATTTGAAAGGCCTTCATGTTTTTGTTTTTGTTTTTCCTCTCCTAAGACCTTGTCTTTTTTTGAGCAAAAGTTTTTTTTTTTCTATTTCTTCTCAGTTGACTGAATTCCGTTTTCAATTGATTTTTTTTTTCTAAAATATTTATTGCAACAGAGACTACTCTTGGGGTTTTAAGGAGTAGTGTAGTTTAGTTTGACTCAAAGAAAAATAAAAGTGTCTCCCTCTAGCACCACCAGACCTTTTCTTTCTGTATTTTATGATGTAAATTTTGCTATTTGATTTTCACCTGAGTTTCTTCCTTTAATGTGCAAATTTAAGGCTATTTAGCTGATAATTGCCTAGGGTTGTGAAACAGTTTATCGAGAATCTGAAAGTCAAAGTGGAAAAAAAGTAGGAGAGGGTCTTTATAAATCTATGATATGTACTGTGATTGCTCAATGGGTTTACTTTACTCGCTACCTAAACAGAACCCATTTATCAAGACAGGGGAATTGCAATGGAGAAAATGTAATTCACGCACAGCAGGCTATGCAGGAGACTGGAGTTTTATTTTTACTCAAATTGGTCTCTCCTAGCATTCCAAAATCAGTTTTTAAAGATAATTTGGTAGGTAGGGGCTTGGGAAGTGGGGAGTGCTGATTGGTCAGGAGATGGAATCACAGCGGGGCAAAGTGAGGTTTTCTTGCTGTCTTCTCTTCCTGGGTGCAATGGCAGAACTGGTTGGGCCAGATTACTGGGCTGGGTGGTGTCAGCTGATCCATCAAGTACAGGATATGCAACATATTTCAAGCACTGATCTTAGGCTTTACAGAAGTGATGTTACCACCAGGAGAAATTTTGGGAGGTTTGGACTTTTGTTGCCAGAGGCTGCATGACCCCTAAACTGTAATTTCTAATTTTGTAGCTAATTTGTTAATCCTGCAAAGGCAGACTGGTACCCAGGCAAGAAGGGGGTCTTTTCAGGAAAGGGCTGTAATCAATTTTGTTTCAGAGTCAAAACCATAAACTGAATTCCCTTCCAAAGTTAGTTCAGCCTATACTCAGGAATGAAAAAGGACAGCTTAAAGGTTATGAGGAAGATGGTGCCAGTTAGGTCAAATCATTTTTTCACTGTCTTAGTTATAATTTTGCAATGGTGTTTTCATAACTTTAAATCATGACTATCACAGTTTTGATAAATAATCTAGGTAAACAAAATTAAATAATTAAGTAAATGTAATGGGATAAGTACTTGTATACAAACTGATCATAATTTAGAATATAAAGTTATATTAAATTAAATAATAGATATTTCCTTATTTGGGTATTTGGGTATTTTCTAACAAATGTATTTTTTAGGAAAACATTCTTGCTAAAAATAAGTGGTTTTTTTTTTTTTTTTTTTTTTTTTTTTTTTTTTTTTTTTTTGAGACGGAGTCTTGCTCGTGATGTCACCCAGCCTGGAGTGCAGTGGTGCAATCTAAGCTCACTGCAAGCTCCACCTCCCAGGTTCACGCCATTCTCCTGCCTCAGCCTCCTAAGTAGCTGGGGCTACAGGCACCTGCCACCACGCCCGGCTAATTTTTTGTATTTTTTAGTAGAGACAGGGTTTCACCATGTTAGCCAGGATGGTCTCGATCTCCTGACCTCGTGATCCACCCGCCGTGGCCTCCCATAGTGCTGGGATTACAGGCATGAGCCACCGCATCCAGCCATATAAGTGACTTTATTTAAAAAAGAAGGTGAAGAAATTTTGTCTAATTCAAAGCTTATTTAAAGGTTATATATAAAACAAGGTAAAGGGAACCAGGAAATTAAAAAAAAGATGCAAAAAAGTTATAAAAATAAAGAGGTTTATTTTTTGAGGTAAAAAACTTTAAAGAGAAATAACATTATATGAGAAAGAATCTTGTATGTAAGTTTAGCCCTAAAATAAAATAACTGGTTGTTTAAAAAGGAAGGATATTCAGAACAAATCAGAAAGTCTTACCCTGACATGAACAGTCAATGGAAGTCACAGTAAGAGGATTCATGTATTTAAAAAACCCAAAAATTTTTATATAATCAAATTGTCATATTATTATTTTTAGTTTGCTTAGGAAAAAGAAACTTGAGATTTTTCAAAAATTAAGGTTATTACATCCATGTATCTTCCTATATATGCTTCTAAAATCCTTGTTACATTGAGTTACAGGGCTTTTAAATCCTGGGTCTAAAAAGGATACCAAATCCTGCTAAATCTTAAACACTGACAGCAATTAAAGCCTCATCTTCAGGCCCAGTAGAAGATGCCAATCAAAATAAACTGCATTCCTGAGACACACGGCAAGAAATTAAAGCTATTCAGTTCCTCAAAGTCCAGAGACTATCACGGAAGAGGTGGGCATTTTAGATTTTAAGGGCCAAATTTGAAGGATAAAGTAAGTTCAGTTTCTCTATAATTACTAATGTCAAAGGCACACTAATCCAAAACCAGTATATGGACCCCTGTGTCAGATTAACAAGGTTTTCTTGAGACATTAGCCAACTCCTTAACAGAGGTTATAAAGGTTTTAAAAGTCTTATGGAAGTTATATTTTATAATCAAGATTAAATTTTATAAATTGTATACCAAATTTTGAAAAAAATGTAATTGGCTTCATGTTGTTTTTATTAGGGCTACTTATTTAGAAAATTAAGTCTCCTCTCTCAAATAATACAGGTTTTCACTTTTTTTGAAATCCTTGAATTATCACTTTGGTTAAATAAATGACTTTAAAATAACCTGTAATCCTATTTTGTAATATCAAGTGTTTTAAAACTTTTATATTTGACAAACTTTCCTGCCAAGACCAGCTCGGTTGGGGAGACCCTAACCCAGTGGCACTAGAGGAATTAAAGACACACACAGAAATATAGAGGTGTGAAGTGGGAAATCAGGGGTCTCACAGCCTTCAGAGCTGAGAGCCCTGAACAGAGATTTACCCACATATTTATTAATAGCAAACCAGTCATTAGCATTGTTTCTATAGATATTAAATTAACTAAAAGTATCCCTTATGGGAAATGAAGGGATGGGCAGAATTAAAGGAAAAGGTTGGGCTAGTTAACTGCAGCAGGAGTATGTCCTTAAGGCACAGATCGCTCATGCTATTTTTTGTGGCTTAAGAATGTCTTTAAGCAGTTTTCCACCCTGGGTGGGCCAGGTGTTCCTTGCCCTCATTCCCATAAACCCACAAACTTCCAGTGTGGCTGTTAGGGCCATTATGAACATGTTACAGTGCTGCAGAGATTTTGTTTATGCCCAGTTTTGGGGCCAGTTTATGGCCAGATTTTGGAGGCCTGCTCCCAACACTTTCCAAAATCATATTATAAATTATGTCTATTTCTAACCTAAGTAATCCTTTAAGACATTGGGTTCCTTAAAGCCCAAAAATGACATACCTTGGCTTATTTGGTATAAAAATTATACAGGAAGCATTGTCAATTATGAAATGATGTTTGGTTTTCTTTGCACTGTATTTGTATAAATATGTTATTGGTATGTGTTCCAAAATTATGGGAAACTCCTGTAATTTTGATATAACTTAGAGTACATTATCAGTAACAATAATCATTTTCATGTTAAAATTATTGTGTGCCGCAGAGGTAACGAATATTCTTGTCAGTTGTGTCTTTTAACTATGGCTTCCTTAAAACTTCTTTTTTTCATCAATAGACAATTGTCTTATTTTGTCTTGTTTTTAACCCTCTTTAAAAGGTTTACAATCAGATATAAAACTCTAACAAGTGCACTTAAATGCAGATTTTCTGATAACTTTGAAAATTGTGACATTGAAATAAAGGGAAAAATTTCAGAACTGTAATGGAGAGCTGAAATGTTCGTGACTATCAAACAGAACAGGAGTTAACTGAATCAATTGAACCAACAGAAAACCGAAGTTATCTTTTTTACCTTTTGCTTAAAATGTTGTTGATATTTTGTTTTGTTTTTCAGAGTTAAGAAAACTTTTCTTTTAAGCTATTTACAGCTCTTAACAATTGAGTAAAGTATGCTCCTTTGAACAAAATTTGGAGCAAAATTTTGAACAAAAATCTCTGCCTAATTTCTCCAGAATTTCAAAACTATTTGTGAGTATTCTTAATTTAGAGCAATACAGTTTTTTGCATAAGTGCAATAAGAATCTGTTTTCTTTTCCAATAAGACACAATTGGAGACTGTTTATTTGACCAAGGCTTTGACTGGAATGTTGTGCTTTCCTTTAAGGAATCAAACTTGACTTTTAAGCAATCAGACTTTACTTACAGAGCCAATAAAACCCTTGGAAAAACTGACCTCCTATTTTGTGTACACAGTCCCTGTACAGGTTTTCTGACCTGTGGTAAGTAAAGAATGCCACTTTCTGACAGGCACAGTAGCCCCAGGTTTATCTTAGAACCTCAAGAGGGGAGGAAATTCACCCAGCTCATAGGTATTTGATGGCACAAATCCATGGCTGGGTTCAGCTTTAAAAAAGTTTTATCCTCCTATGGAGCAAAGTTCCATTAAAGCCAATTTAAAACCCATGTAAAAATAATTACTCCTGCTGAACTGTATACAAATAATTAGGCCAAGTATATTAAAGCAAACTAGTCCTAGCATGATTTGAATTTAGTAAAAAGGGGAAAATGGGGAGAGAAAAAAATTATGTTTCAAAACTACTGTAAACCTGTTGTTAGATTATAGTCTTGCCTAATGTTTTTTCAATTTTTATTATTTTCTACAGTTTGGACCAAATTCCAAGTTTTCTTGGCTACAAGTCTTCAAAATCATGTTTTCAATTACCTTTTCTTCTTTTTTTCCCATTTTTTCTAATTTGGAGGCACTGAAAACCAAGCTGTGCTTTCTTAAATCCCTGCAAACTGAAGCCAGACAACTTAAACGCCAGGAGAAAATAACAGCAACGTATGTACATACATAAGCCACTTTCATACCTGTGGACTAATGTACGGACTTCAGAGTAATGTGGTCTATATTGATATTTTCAGGATTGTTCTTTCGTTTGTTGTTGTTTTTTCTTTCTTCCTCCCCCACCCCCATTTTATCTTCACAGGACATGAGACTTCACAACCTGGTAAAAATGAGCTTTTGGGACCTACCCATGTAGAAATAAATCATCCTAGTCATGAGAAATCAGATGAAATCTGAGACCAGAGATTCATTTTCCCATAAAATGTTCTTCCAAAAGATTTTTAAAAAGAAAGGGTGAGAAATGTGAAAGAAAAACATCTTGGGCCCCCAAAATCACTAAGGAAAACTCAAGCTAGAAACTGCTTAGGGCAAACCTGCCTCTTATTCTATTCAAAGTCACCCCTCTGCTCACTGAGATAGATGCATATCTCATTGCCTTCTTTGGAAATGCTCATCAGAAACTCAAAGGAATGTAACTCTTTGTGTATTACCTATCTGCGACTTGAAAGCTCCCTCTCTGCCTCCAGTCTTCCTGCCTGTGCTTCAATTTGTCCTGCCTTTTGAGACTGAACCAATGTACTTCTTACATATATTGATTGATGCCTCATGTTTCCCTAAAATGTATAAAACCAAGCTGTGCCCTGACCACCTTAGGCACATGTCGTCAGGATTTCCTGAGGCTGTATCATGGGTGTGTCCTCAACCTTGGTAAAATAAACTTTCTAAATTAACTGAGACCTGTCTCAGTTTTTCTCCATTCACAACTGTAACTGAAGTGTGTAAATTATTCTTATCCTAATTAGAAAAACAATGAACTAATAAAAATAATAACTACAAGAAATTTTTAAGACATAGTCAATATAATAAGATAGAAATTTAAAAAAAGATAAAAAGCATGGGGATGAAGTTATGGTATAGAATTTTTGTTAGTTTTCTTTTGGATTATGTGTTTATGCAAATAGTGTTAAGCTGTTATCAGGTTAAAACAATAGGTTATTTGACAGTATTTGCAAGCCTTATAGTAACTCCAAGCCCAAAAAACATAAAATGGATACACAAAAATAAGAAGAAAGAAATTAATCATATCACCTGAGAATATAAACATGAAGATTATAGGAAGACAGGAATGAAGGAAAAAAGGAAAAGAAGACCACAAAGCAACCAGAAAACAACAAAATGACAGGAGTAAAGTCCTTACCTATTAATAATAACATTGAATGTAAATGGAGTAAACTCTCCAATCAAAAGACACAGAGTTGCTAAATAGATTTTTAAAAATTAGGCCAGGCTTTGGCAAGACAGGTGGGTCACCTGAGGCCAGGAGTTTGAGACCAGCCTGGCAAACATGGTGAAACACTGTCTCCCTAAAAAATAAATAAATAAATAAATAAATAAATAAATAAATAAATAAATAAAATATAAAAAGAAAGAAAGAAAAAAGAAAAGAAAAAGAAATCATGATCCAATGTTCTGGTGTCTATGAGAAACACACTTCACCTACAAATACACACACAGACTGAAAATAATGGGATGGAAAAAACATATCATGTCAATGGAGACCATAAAAAAAGCAGGAGTAGCTATGCTTAGACAAAGTAGACTTCAAAACAAAAGGTATAAGAAGGGACAAAGATGGTCACCATGTAATGATAAAGGGATCAATTCAGCAAGAGGATATAACAATTTTAAATGTATATTCACCCAACACTGGAGCACCCAGATAAATAAAGCAAATATTATTAGAGCTAAAAAGAGAGACAGGTCCCAATACAATAATAGCTGGAGGCTTCAGCACCCCACCTTCAGCATTGTATAGTGCTTCCAGATAGAAAGTCAAAAAAGTGACATCAGACTTAATCTGCACTATAGACCAAATGGATCTAGTCTATATTGCAGAAAATTTCATTAAAGAGTTACAGAATATGTATTGTTTTCCTCAGCATATGGATTATTCTCAAGGATAGACCATATGTTATGTCACAAAACAAGTCTTCATTCCAAAAAAATTGAAATAATATCAGCATCTTTTCTGATCACAATGGAATAATAGAAATTACTAAGAAGAGGAATTTTGGAAACTATACAAATACAGGAAATTAAACAAACAATATGCTCCTGAATGACTAGTTGGTCAATTAAGAATTGAGAAGGAAATTGAAAAATTTCTTGAAACAAATGATAATGGAAACACACTATACCAAAACCTATAGAATATAGCAAAAGCAATACTCATAGGGAAGTTTATAGCCATAAGTGCCTACGTCAAAAAAGAGAAAAAACCTTCAAATAAACAATCTAATGGTGCATCTTAAATAATTAGAAAAGCAAGAGCAAACAAACCCCAAATTAGTAGAAAAAAAGAAATAATAAAAATCAGAGAAGAAATAAATGAAATTGAAATGAAAAAAGCAATACAGAAGATCAATGAAACAAAAAGTTGGTTTTTTGAAAAGTTAAACAAAATTTAACAAAAGTTAAACAAAACTTTAGCCAGACTAAGAAAAAAGATAGAATCCAAATAAATAAAATCAGAAATTGAAAAGGAGACATTACAACTAATATTGCAGAAATTTGAAGGATCATCCATGGAAACTATGAGCATATATGCCAATAAGCTGGAAAAGCTGAAAGAAATGGACAAATTCTTACATATATACAAACTACCAAGATTGAATCAAGAAGAAATCTAAAACTTAAGTGGACCAACAAGTAATGAGATTGACGTCTCCCAGTAAAGAAGAGCCCAGGACCCAATAGCTTTACTAATGAATTCTACCAAACTTTTAAAGAAATAATACTATCCTATTCAAACTATTCCAAAATATATAGCAGGAGGGAATACTTCCAAACTCATTCTATGAGGCCAGTATTACCCTGATACCAAAACCAGAAAAAGACATATCAAAAGAAAAAAAACCAAAAAAAAAAAAAAAAACCACAGGCCAATGTCTCTGATGAGTATTGATGCAAAAATCCTCAACCAAATATTAGCAAACTGAATTCAACAATATATTAAAAGATCATTCATCATGATCAAGTGGGATTTATCTCTGAGATTCAAGAATGATTCTACATATGCAAATCAATCATGTGATACATCATATCAACAGAATGAGGAATAAAACCATATGATCATTTCAATTGATGCTGAAAAAGCATTTGATAAAATTTGACATCCCTTCATGATAAACCCTCAAAACTGGGTATAAGAGGAACACACAAAAATCAGTAATGTTTCTATATGCCAACAGTGAATAATGCAAAAAAGAAAAAAAGTAATCTTTTTTACAATAGCAACACATACAACAAAATACATATAATTAACCACATAAGTGAAAAATCTCTATAATGAAAAGCATAAAACACTGATGAAAGAAATTGAAGAGAACACCAATGAATGGCAAATAAATGTTTTGTGTTCATGGCTTGGGATAATCAATATTGTTAAAATGTCAATACTACTCAAGCAATCTACAGATTAAAGGCAAACCCTATCAAAGTAGCAATGATATTCTTCAAATAAATAGGAAAAAAATCATAAAATGCACATTGAACCACAAAAGACCCAGAATAGCCAAAGCTATCCTAAGCAAAAAGAACAAAACTGGAGGAATTATATTACCTGACTTCAAATTATACTACAGAGTTATAGTAAACAAAACGACATGGTATTGTCATAAAAACAGACACAGAGACCAACAGAACAGAATATGGAACCCAGAAACAAATCTACACAACTACACTGAACTCATTTTTGACAAAGATGCCAAGACTGGAAAAAAGACAGTCTCTTCATTAACTGGTGCTGAGAAAACTGGATATCCATATGCAAAAGAATGAATCTAGACCCCTATGTCTCACTATATATAAAAACTAAATATCCTGGCTAACACGGTCAAACCCCATCTCTACTAAAAAAAATACAAAAAATGAGCCAGGTGTGGTGGCGAGCACTTTTAGTCCCAGCTACTTGGAAGGCCGAGGCAACAGAATGGTGTGAACCTGGGAGACGGAGCTTGCAGTGAGCCGAGATCATGCCCCTGCACTCCAGCCTGGGCGACAGAGTGAGACTCCATCTCAAAAAAAAAAAAAAAAAATTAAATAAAGGATTAAAAACTTAAATCTATGACCTCAAACCATAAAACTCTCTACAAGAAAATACTGGGGGAAAATCTCCAGGACATTGGTCTGAGCAAAAATTTCTTCAGCCATAGCCCACAAACACAGGCAATCAAAATGGGATCATGGACAAATGGGATCACATCAAGTTAAAAAGCTTATGCACAGCAAAGATGTAATCAACAAAGTGAAGAGACAACCCACAGAAAGAAAGACAATATTTGCAAACTACCCCTCTGTGTTAGTCCATTTTCATACTGCTAGGAAAAAATACCCAAGACTAGGTAATTTACAAAGTTAAAGAGTTTTAATGGACTCACAATTCCATATGGATGGAGAGGCCTCACAATCATGGCAGAAACTGAAGGAGGAGCAAAGGCATGTCTTATATGGTGGTAGGCAAGACAGCATGTGCAAGGGAACTGCCCTCTATAAAACCTTAGATCTTATGAGACTTATTCACTATCACAAGAACCCACCCCCATAATTCAATTACCTGCCACTGGGTCCCTCATACGACATGTGGTGATTATGGGAGCTACAATTCAAGATGAGACTTGGGTGGGGACAGAGCCAAATCATATCACTCTTTAAGAATGGATTAATAACCAGAATGTATAAGTAGCACAAACTATAGGAAAAAAATCTAATAATCCAATCAAAAGACAGGCAAAAATTTGGATAGATATTTCTCAAAAGAAGACATATAAATGGTAAACAGGCATATGAAAATGTGCTCAACATTATTATCATCAGAGAGATGCAAATCAAAACTACAATGAGATATCATCTCACCCCAGTTAAAATGGCTTTTATTCAAAAGACAGGAAATAATGAATGATGGTGAGAATGTGGAGAAAAAGGGAACCCTTGTACACTGTTGGTGGGAATGTAAATTAGTACAGCTACTATGGAGAAGAGTTTGGAGGTTCCTCAAAAAACTAAAAATTGAGCTACCATATCATTCAGCAATCTCACTGCTGGGTGTATACCCATAAGAAAGGAAATCAGTATATTAAAGAGATATCTGCATTCCTATGTTTGTTGCAGCACTATTTACACTAGCTATGTTTTGGAAGCAACCCAAGTGCCCATCAGCAGATTAATGGATAAAGAAAATGTGGTACATATACACCATGAAGTACTATTCAGCCATTAAAAGGAATGAGAGCCAGTCATTTGCAACAACATGGCTGGAACTGGAGGTCATTATGTTAAGTGAAATAAGCCAGGCACAAAAAGACAAACATCAGTGAGATGTTTGACAATCATCTCACTGATTGACAAAACAATAAGTGAGAAGACAAAGTGTTCTCACTTATTTGTGGGAGCTAAAAATCAAAACAATTGAATTCATGGTTGTACAGAGTAGAAGGATGGTTACCAGAGGCTGGGAAGGGTAGTGAGGTGTTGGGGGTGGGGGACGGAGGTGGGGATGGTTAATGTGTACTAAAAATAGAATAAATAAGACCTACTATTTGATAGCACAATAGGGTGACTATAGTCAATAATAACTTAAAGGTATATTTTAAAATCAAATAATGTAATTGAATAGTTTGTAACTCAAATGATAAATGTTTGACAAGAGGGCTAACCCATTCTTTATTATATGCTTATTTCACATTAAACTATGGATACAGTAAAAAGATCAGTGGTTGTCAATAGTTACATCAGAGAGAGTGGTGAATAGGCAAGCACGGAGGGTTTTTAGGGCACTGAAACTATTCAGTACCATATTGTAGTGTTGGGTGTTGGAGACATGCCATTATGTATCTTTTAAAACCCATAGAAAATACAAGTGTGAACCCTATGTAAAATATGGGCTTTGGGTGATTATGATATGTCGATGTAGGTTCATTGATTTTAACAAATGTACCACTGTGGTGGGGGATGTTGATAATGGAGGAGGCTATGTGTGTGCGTGGGAAGGGGTATATGGGAAATCTCTCTACCTTCCTCTTAATTTTGCTGTGAACCTAAAACTGCTCTAAAAATAAAGCATATTTTTGGAAAGGAAAAAAATTTAAAAATAAAAAAACAGATGCTGGTGAGGCTATGGAGAAAAAGGAATGCTTACACATGGTCGGTGGGAATGTTAATTAGTTCAGCCACTGTAGAAAGCAGTTTGGAGATTTCTCAAAGAACTTAAAACAGAGCTTCCATTTGAGCCAGTAATCCCATTACTGGGTACCTACATAAAGGAAACTAGATCATTATGCCAAAAAGACACATGCACGTGTATGTTCATTGCCGCACTGTTCATAATAGCAAAGACATGGAATCAACATAGATGCCCATCAATGGTGGATTGGATTAAAAAAATGTGGTACATATACACCATGGAATACTACAAAGCCATGAAAATGAATGAAATCATGCTCTTTGCAGCAACCTAAATGGAGTTAGAGGCCATAATCCTAAGCAAATTAATGCAGGAAGAGAAAAACAAATACTGCATGTTCTTACTTACAAGAGGGAACTATTCATTGCACACACATGGGCATAAACATGGGAACAACAGACACTACAGATACTAGGGGTGAGGAAGGAGGGGGATGTGGGTTGAAAAACTACCTGTTGGGCACTATGTTCACGATCTATGAGCAATATACTCATGTAATATCTAAAATAAAAACTGAAAAAAAACAATCAGGGTGAAGTAGATGGCGAGTTGGTGGAGGTGATATGTTCTCAAATTCTTTCCTAGTATTTTCCAAAAGTAAGAATAAATACACTGAAATGCTTGTGGAAAGATTCAGTCTTATTATATTTTTATAATATATTCTCCAATGGATGTGGCGGATTCAGCCAATTGGACCCTAAAATCATCAAACATTAACATCACATTATTTACTTGTCTTTGGCTAGTTTCTGGCTTATCAAATGATCTAATAATTTGGCTTTCACAGTTTTTCTTAAATAAGAAACTTAAAAACTTAAAATGTGTTAGCAATTTTTAAAATAGCTAACACATTTGATGATTGTATTTCTTTAAAAATTAACAAATTAGCCAGGCACGGTAGCTAATGCCTATAATCCCAGCACTTTGGGAGGCCGAGGCCTGTGGATCACGAGGTCAGGAGATCTAGACCATCGTGGCTAACACGGTGAAACCCCGTCTCTACTAAAAATACAAAAAATTAGTTGTGGCTGGTGGCGGGCACCTGTAGTCCCAGCTACTCGGGAGACTGAGGCAGGAGAATGGTGTGAACCTGGGAGGCGAAGCTTGCAGTGAGCCAGAATTGCACCACTGCACTCCAGCCTGGGCAACAGAGTGAGACTCCGTCTCAAAAAAAAAAAAAAAAATTAACACATTGAGATTCTGATTAATATATCAATATGTTTTAGGTCTAACTAGACTCATTCAGCATTCCTGAGGCTGATCAAGCCAAAATATCTGTCCTCTAAAATTAAAAGCACAGATAGAGCAAGTAAACGTTATTTACCTAAAGTCACCCAATGAAACTGGTTGATTGGCAGTTAGCAATCTCTTTCGTGCTGATGGCAGTTTTCATGGGGCACCATTATCACCTTCCCTCCCTTGCAAAATTGTTATAATAACTAAAATCTTCATGTCTACATTTTATGTTTTATTTCTATTCTGTACAATTTAGAACAAAATAAGCTAAGTGCATTCAGAGGTTTAAATATTTGCATGTAACAATATGATAAATCTGAAAACTAAATAAAATATGTCCCCAAAGAAGTTATCATTTAACTTATAAGAAATACAGTTTTCCTCATGCCTCTCCTTTTTTGTGTAATTAACTGGGGAATGTGTTATACAAAATAAGGACAACTTTGTTGCATATAGTTGCATATAACCTTTAAGAGAAAGTTACTGGTAGAAGGCAAGGTACTATCAGCAAATGATATATCAGAGTCAGTAAAATTTTTTCAATATGGATCTTAATGCTTCAAAATACTTTATAAAACTTGGTAAAATAGTGTCTTGTAAGTCATTAAGTCTATAAATGTGTCAATTGTGTGATCCAGGAAAATCTGAATTCCTGAAATTCTCATAATGTGACACAATTGAAGTCTTCAGTTTGAGACATTGATATTCATAAACATGTAGAAAACACCAGATGTTTCAATAATGAGTCTCTTAGTTTACCATATTGGATTGAGCCTAATATATCACTTGTTTTATAAAATTCAGCATGTTATATATAAAGATGATAAAAAATATGATGTAGCACTCACAGAAAATGCATACTTTACTTGCAGACCTTTTAGAGTCAAAGTTTTAATCTTTTCAAGTTAAAAGGATTATGTATGCAGTTGATTGTTTTAAATAATAAGCTTTTTTTGAGGGGGCAGTTTTAGGTTTATAGCATAATTGAGTGGAAAGTACAGAGAATTTCCATATATACCCTGTCCCTACCCACCCACAACCTCTCTCACTGTGACCTCACAGTGGTACATCATTTGTTACAATCTATGAACCTACATTGACACATCATAATCTTCCCAAGTCTGTAGTTTACATTAAGGAAGACTCCTGATGTTGTACACTCTATGGATTCTACAAATGTATAATGGTAGGTATTCACCATTGTAGTATTATACACAATAGAGTCACTGCCTTAAAAAGCCCTTGGATCCTGCTTATTCAACACTTTCTCCCATTTAACTTCTTGTAACCATCCTTCGTTTTTTTCATAGTTTTGCTTCAGAATGTTATGTAGTTGAAATGCTGTATGTAGCTTTCTCAAATTTGCTTCTTTCACTTAGTAATATGTATTTAAGTTTCCTCTCTATGACTTCTTTTATGGCTTGATAGCACTTTTTTTTTGTTTTGTTTTGTTTTTAGTGCTAACATTCCATTGTCCGAATGTACCAGTTTATTTTTCCATTTACCTACTGAAGGACATTTTGGTTGCTTCCAGGTTTGGGCAGTTATGCAAAAAGTTGTTTTACATATTGTGTGTGGATTTTTTTTTGTGTGGATATAAGTTTTAAACTCATTTGGGTAAATATTAAGGAGCATGATTCCTGGATCATATGGTAAGAGCATGTTTAGTTTTGTAAGAAACTGCCAAACTGTCTTAAAAGGTAGCTGTACCATTTTGCATTTCCACCAGCAATGAATGAGAGTTCCTGTGCTCTGCATCCTCAACAGCATTTTGTGTTGGCAGTGTTCTAGATTTTGGTAATACTAATAGACGTCTCTTACTATTGTTTAAGTGCTCTCTCATTATTGTTTTAATTTGAAATTTCCTAATGATGTATGATGATGACCATCTTTTCATATGCTTATTTGCCACCTATATTTCTTCTTTAGTGAGATGTGTGTTCAGGACTTTTGCTTATTTTTATTCAGACTGTTTATTTTCCTATTGTAGAGTTTTGAGTTCTTTGTTTACATAACAGTTATCAGTTGTATTTTTTTTGCAAATATTTTGTTCCAATCCACGGCTTGTTTTCTCATTTGCTTGACAGTGTCTCTCCGAGAACAAAAGATTTCAATTTTAACAAAACCAAGCTTATTAATTGTTTCTTTCATGATTTGTACCTTTGATATTTTATCTAAGAAGTCATCACCATATCTGAGGTCATCTAAGTTTTGTCCTATTATCTTCTAGGAATTTTATAATTTTGTATACCACATTTAGGTCTAGGATTCATTTTGAGATTTTTGTGAGTGGTGTCATGTCTGTGCCTATATCTATATTTTTGAATGTGAATTTCCAGTTTTTCCAGCACTATTTATTGAATACTATCTTCTCTTCATTGTATTGCCTTTGCTCCTTTGTCAAGATCAGTTTACTATATTTATGTGGGTCAATTTCTGAGTTCTGTATTCTGTTCCATCGATCAATTGGTTATATATATATATATATATATATATATATATATATATATATATATAACCAGCACCGCAGTGTCTTGATTAATGCAGCTTTATAATAAGTCATGAAGTTGGATAGTGTCAGTCCTTTGTCTTTCCTTCTCCAGTATTTAGTTGTATATTCTGGGTCTTTTGCCTTTTCATATAAACTTTAGAATCAGTTTCTAATACACACAAGAAAACTTTCTGAGACTTTACTGTAATTGTACTGAATCTATAGATCAATTTGGAAAGAACTAACATCTTAGCAATACTGAATCTTCCTATTCCTGAACATGAACTATGACTCTATTTATTTATTTTTTCTTTGCTACCTTTCAACCAAACGTTGTAGTTTTCCTTATGTATACCTTGCACACATTTTGTTAGATTTATACCTAAATATTTTATATATGGGGCACAAATGTAAATGGAAATGTGTTTTTAGTTTTAAATTCCACTTGATAATTGTTGTTGTTTACACAAAAATATTGACTTTTGCATATTAACCTTGTATGCCATACCATTGCTAAGATTGCTTATTAGTTCCAGCAGTTTTTTGTTGTTGTTGTTTGGTCAGTTCTTTCAGATTTTCTATATAGATTATCATGTCATCTACAAACAAGACAGTTTTATTTCTTCCTTCCCAATCTGTATCACTTTTTTTGTCTTACTGCATTACCTAGACCATCTAATACAATGTTGAAAAGCAGTGGCAAGAGAACGTTCTTGTCTTGTTTCTGATCTTAGCAGGAAAGTTTTGAGTTTCTCACTATTTAAGTATAATGTTAGCTGTAGGTTTTTTGTTTGTTTGTTTTTGTAGATATTCTTTATCAAGTTGAGGGAATTTCCCTTTATGTCTAGTTTTTAAAGAGCTTTTAACATGAGTAGGTGTTGGATTTCAGTCAAATACTTTTTCTGCATTTATTTATAGATCGTGTGATATTTTCATTAGGTTTGTAGATGTGATAAATTACACTGACTGAATTTCAAATGCTGGACCAACCTTGCATACATGAGATAAATTCCACTTAGCCATGGTGTATAGATTTTTTATACATTATTAGATTTTATACGATATATTTTGTGGAGATTTCTGCATCTATGATTATACAATATATTGGTCTGTAGTTTTCTTGTAATGTCTTTGTCTGGCTTTGGTATCAGGGTGATGCTGGCCTCATGGTATGAATTAGGAAGTATTTCCTCTGCTTCTATTTTGTGAAAGACGACTGCTATGTATATATACATATATATTTTGTGCTTTCTGCTTTGAAAGATTAATTTTTAAAATAATTTCAACTTTTATTTTAGATTCAGATGGTACATATGCAAGTTTGTTACATGAGTATATTGCATGATGTGAGGTTTGGGGTATAATCAATACCGTCACCAAGGTAGTGAGCATAGTACCCAATAGTTACTTTCTAAACTCTTGCATTCCCTTTCTCATCTAGAAGTCCCTAGTATTGATTGTTGCCATTTTTATGCCTGTGAATACCCAATGTTTAGTTTTCACTTACAAGTGAGAACATGTGGTATTTGGTTTTCTACTCCTGTGTTAATTCACTTAGGTTAATAGCCTGCAGCTACATCCGTTTTGCTGCAAAAGACATAATTTCATTCTTTTGGCTGTGTAGTATTCATGGTGTATATGTATCAAATTTTCTTTATTCAGTTCAGTATTGATGGGCACCTAGGTTAATTCCATGTCTTTGCTATTGTGAATAGTGCTGTGATGAACATACAAGTGCATGTATCTTTTTGGAAGAATTATTTATTTTCTTTTAGATATATAATTATTGATTCAACTCATTTAATGGATATAGGTTAATTCAGATTGTTTATTTCTTCTTGTGTGAAACTTGGCACACTGGCTTTCAAGGAATTGGTCCATTTTATACATTATCAAATTCATGAGCATATAGTTGTTCATTATATTCCTTTATAATCTTTTAAATGTCAGTGGGATCTGTAGGAATATCCCTCTTTTCTTTTTAATATGAGTAATTTGTGTCTTTTTGTTTTTTCTTGGCTAGACTGGTTAGAGGCTTATCAATTCTATTGATCATTTTGAAGAATGAGCTTTGGTTTTGGTTTTCCTCAACTAATTTCTTGTTTTTAGTTTCACTGATTTCTGCTATATTTGTTTTTGTTATTTTTTTTCTGCTTTGTATTTAAATTGTTCTTTTTTTTTTTTTAGTTTCTTAAGGTGAAAGCTTAGGCTATTGATTTTAGATCTTTCTTCTATCCTAATATATACATTCAATGCTATGATTTCCTTCCAACTTCTTTTGATGCATCCCACAGGGTTTGATAAGTTGTATTTTTATATTAAGTTAAAATATTTTTAACAGTTGCTTGAGATTTCCTCTTGATCTCTGTGTTATTTAGAGTCATGTTGCTTAATATCAAATATTTTGGGATTTTCCAGTTATCTTTCTGTAATTCATTTCTAGTTTGACTCTATTATGTTTTGAAAGCATATACTGTTTAATTTTTATTCTTTTAAATGACCCAGATTTTTGTTTATCTTGGTGAATGTTCTATATGAGCTTGAGATGAATGTGCAATCTGCTGTTGTTTGATGAGGTAGTCCATAGATGCCAATTATATCCAATTGATCGATGGTGATGCTAAAGTCAATGATGTCCTTACTGATTTTCTGTCAGCTAGATTAGTCCATTTTAATATAGGTGTGTTAAAGTCTCCAACTATAATAAGGGGTTCATCTATTTGGCCTTGCAATACTATCAGGTTTTGCCTCATGTATTTTGATGCTCTATTGTTAGGTACATACACGTTAAGGATTGTTATGTCTCCTTGGAGAATTGTCACATTTATCAATACTTAATGCCTTCACCTATTCCTCAAAACTTTCCTCACTCTGAAGCCTGCTCTGTCTGAAATTAGTATAAATACTCCTGCTGTCTTTTGATTAATGTTAGTATCATAGATCTTTCTCTATATCTTTACTTTTAATGTATGTGTTTTTGTATTTAAAATCAGTTTGTTGTAACAACATACAGTTTTGTCTCTTTTTTAAATAAACTCTGGCACTTTCCTTTAATTAGCTCATTTAGACAATTAATATTTAAAGTGATGTATTAATATAGTTAGATGAATATCCACTATATTTGTTACTGTTTTCTAATTGTTGCTCTTGTTCTTTGTTTCTATTTTTGTCTCTGTACATTTTCTGCTTATTGTGGTCTCAATTGAGCATTTTATATTATTCAATTTTTGCTCATTTTCAAGCATATCAGTTTTTCTTCTCTTTTCAATTTTGCTACTGGTTGTCCCAGAGTTTGCAATATACATTTACAACAAATCCAAGTGCACTTTCACCTAACACTATGCTGCTTAAGGGGTGGCACAAGTACATCATAAAAATAAAGTATTCCTAATTAATTCCTCCTATTTCTTCTATTGTTGCTGTTATTCAGTATACATAAGCATTATATATGTATGTATAATATATGTATATATAATCAAATATATTATTGCTATTACTATTGTGAACAAACTGTTATCTGTTAGGTCAATTAAGAATAAGAAATAGAAATTTTTGTTTTACCTTCATTTACTTCTTCTCTAAGCTGTTGGGTTGTTTATGTAGATCTGAATTTCTGAGCTGTATCATTTTCCTTCTCTCTGAAGAACTTTTTTTTTAACATTTCCTGCAAGGCAACAAATTTCAGCAATTTCTGTTTAAGAAAGTCTTAGTTTTGCCTTCACTACTTCTTTTTTTCTTTTGGACAAGGTCTCATTCTGTCACTCAGGCTGGAGTGTAGTGGCGTGATAATGGCTCACTGCAGCCTTGACCACCCAGGCTACAGTGATCCTCTCACCTCGGCCTCCTGAGTAGCTAGGACTACATGTGCACACCACCGTGCCTGGATGATTTTTTGTAGAGATGGGGTTTCACCATGTTGTCCAGGCTGGTCTCGACCTCCTAGGCTCAAGCAATCTACCTGCCTTGACCTCCCAAAGTGCTAGAATTACAGGCGTGAGCCACCATGCCTGGCCGTCTCTTTCACTTAAAAAAATTTTGTAGGGTGCATAATTTTAGGTTGGTTTATTTTTTTCTTTACAAACTTTAAATATTTCACTCTAGTCTCTTCTTTCTGGCATGGTTTCTGTGGAGAAGTTGGATGTAATTCTTATTTCTGCTTCTATGTAGATAATGTGTGTTTTTTTTTTTCCATTTGGCTTTCTTCAACACTTTTTCTTATCTTTGACTTTCTGAAATTTGAATACAATATGCCTAGATTCAGAGTTTGTGTGTGTGTGTATGTGTGATTTATACTGCTTGTTTTTCTCTGAACTTCCTGGATATGTGGATTGGTGTCTGAAATTAATTTGGAGAAAATCCTCACTCATTATTACTTCAGATATTTCTATTTCTGTCTTTCTTCCTCTGTTATTATCACTAAACGTGCTACATCCTTTGTAGTTGTCTCATGGTTCTTGACCATTCTGTTACCTTTTTTTTTTGTTCTTCTTTCTCTCCCTCTCTTTTTTTCTTTCATATTTGGAAGTTTCTACTATCATATTGTCAAGCTTTCAGACTCTTTCTTCAGCTGCATCCAGTCTAATCAATGAGCAGATCAAACATATTCTTTATTTCTGTTACAGTGTTTTTGATCTCTAGTATCTGTTTGTAATTATTTCTTAGAATTTTTATCTCCCTGCTTACATTATTCATTGTTCTTACATGTGGTCTAATTTTCCCATTAAAATCATTAACATATTAATAATAGTTTATTTTTATTTTCTGATCTGATAATTCCAACATTCCTGTCACTTTTAACTGGCTCTGATACTTGTTCAGTCTCTTCAAACTCATTTTTTTTTTCTTTTGTTATGCTTTATAATTTTATGTTGCAAGATAGACATGATGTACTGGGTAAAAGGAACTCCAGTAAATAGCCCTTTAATGATTTGAAGGCCAGGTGTAGGGGAGGGGAAACATTATATAGTTGCATAATTTGGCCTCGGTCTTTGATATGCATGTACCACCAGGTTGTGAACATTACCCTGTTTCACGATCTCAACTCTGATTCCACTCCTGGCCATTAGGTGGGATGAAATGGCCAAAAGGGGCTAGAGTTGGGCATTTTTCTTCCCCCAGGTAAGTTAGTCTCTGATAAAACCTCAATACTTCGGGCCCTGGTAAAATAGTTTCTAATAAGGGTAGACCTTGTTAAGTAGAACAGAATGTTCTGACACATTCCAAAATTTTTTCCCCTTTATTTTTGGTGCTGAAGGCATGAGAGGATTTTTCTTTGATATTCATTGTGAGGACCTGGTAGAGCTCCTAGAGGTAAAACTCACAAAGTGTGAGGGCCCCTATATGACTGGGTTTCTGTATAGTTTTTGACTATCAGAGTTGTCCACAGAAAGAATTCATCAATTACCAGTCACGTTTTTCTCCCTTGAGACTGGCTCCTGCATGGAGCCATGCTCTATGGTTTCTGCTTTGGTAAACTGGAATCCTCTTAACTCAACTTATCAAAAGTATTTACATGTCTGTCTTTTACATTTGGGAAGCAATATTTTGTCCTGTGACCTCACTTCTCTGCCAGATCTAGGAAGAGCTGTTGATTTTTCAGTTTTTTCAGCTTTTTACTTGTTGCTAAGAAAGAATGGTGACTTCCAAGCTCTTTAAATGCTGAACTAGAAACCCAAAGGCTTAATTTGTAAATATATACAACATAGGAAACCTTACACTTTTCCATCTGAATTCTAATTATATTTTTGTTATATACAATTGTATTTACATGTAAATAATGGTTTTAATTCACTTGTCTCTTTATATGGATCACAATTAAGAAAATCTGTGGTTACTATGGTTTAATTACTATCTATAATGTAAATTTATTATTTTTGAAATATTCTAGAACTTCTGGTGGAATTTTGTAGAGAAATGAAAAACTTTTCAAAAATAATGTGTCAGAAAAGGTGATAATAAACCTCAAAAACTGAAAATAAAAAAGGTGGAGGTGATAATGGGAATGGAGGTGTCGAACATAGAGAAACTATTTGGTCACAGACTAAGAATAGTGCAGAGATTCCAGAGAAAAAAGAAAAAATAATGAGTGTTGTTCTGAGATGTTTTTATTACTGTAAATAGAAAATATGAAAGAAAATTGATGAGAAGAGAGAAAATATTAAGATTACAAAAATAATCAGTGTGACTTTTTCTCCCTTCCTTCCTTCCTTTTCTTTCTTTCTTTCTTTCTCTTTCTTTCCTTCCTTCCTTCTTTCTTTCCTTCCTTCCTTCCTTCCTTTTATTTTTGAGACAGAGTCTCACTCTGTCACCCAGGCTGGAGTGCAATGGTGCGAACTTGGCTCATTGCAACCTCCACCTCTTGAGTTCAAGTGATTCTCCTTCCTTAGCCTCCCAGGTAGCTGGGACTACAGGTGCCCACCACCGTGCCCAGCTATTTTTTTATTATTATTTTTAGTAGGGACAGGATTTTGCCATGTTGGCTAGGCTGGTCTTGAACTCCTGACCTCTGGTGATCCACCTCCCTCAGCCACCCAAAGTGCTGGGATTACAGGCGTGAGCCACTGCACCCAGCCAGTGTGGCTTTTTCATTGTGTGAAGAGTTTTAAAATACAAGGACAGACTCTAACTTCAAGATCCAAGATTTGATTAAGTCTTTGGGCAGTATTTAAAAATTCCAAGGTCTCCCATTCTGAATAGGACATCTCCCAGGGTGTCCATAGAACCGTTGGTTTCATCCCATATATTCGTTGATCCATCTAGGCAGGGCGGTATGTTCTTACATCTCTCTAGCTCTGATGCTCTTCATTCTACAGTTAAGATGTTTTTTGTTAGTAATTAAGAAGTGTTTTTGTATGTATGTTGCAGGAAGGGCTTCATTTTTATTTTAGTACACATTTATTTCTTCTCTGAACAGGGTTTTGTTGATGGTGTAAGACTATCCTAAGTGATAGCCTTCTAAGTAACAGTAGGAGTTGACATTCAACTGCTTTTAACTCTCCAGGATACTTTTTATACTAGACCTTGGAATCTACAGTCTAAAGTAATATACCCCCAAAAATGTAATTTGATATTTTATACTCTTTATGTACCATATCAGAAAAAGTATGTTGGAGTTTGTTAGTTTGTTATGGGCATCACTTCACTTCATAATAGAATGACTAGTCTCTCTGACCTCTTGTTGAAAAATCATATTCATGTGTCTTAAAAATTTATATTTTTATGTTCTCTCAAATGTGTTTCTTATATAACATACTCTAAGAATGAAATTGTCACCACAGATAAATCCTCATTAGCAAGAAATTTGTCTGTTCCAGTATACTCCCACTTTGACCAAGTCATTTGCCTGTCAAATTTAATTTTTCTGCCTTAAGAATGAATGTCCTGTGCAAAATATTGGATGCAGGATAAAGTTATCCAAGTCAGTGACTTCAGCTTCACACACACAGACATAAAGATATATACATATGTGTGTGTATATATATAGTTAGTTTTGAAGTTATTTACGTTTATGTAAACTTTAAGATTGGATTGTTTGCTATTGCTCTGTGCGAAACACATATCTTTCAGTAAACTACATTTTTAACTTTTCCAAAAAACATATTCTAAGTTCTAGAGTTGCACACCAAATGTGGATGCATAAGAATTGAGTGAAGATTTTTTTAAAAAAGACAAATAGCAAATGCTAATAGGAAGTAAATGAGTAGTAAATATTGCAAAAGCCTTTTTACAAGTACCAGGAGGAAAGAAATGAACTTGCTATGATGACTACAGGGAGGAAAATAACTTGGGATAGTATTACAGAAACAAAATGGGGTGAATTATATCCAAACTTATACAATCAACTTGTTAATATTGATGAGTATACTTGTTATGACAGAGACAGATAAAATATAAGACAAAGCGAGGCAGGAGAATAGGGTCTAAAGGCAGGGAATCTAAGGCCAATTCACACTGACTTCTTAGAACTAAATCAAAAGGAAAACCCCAACTTTCCATGCCCAAGTAACAAAAGAACAGAGGTTGCTCCCTTTGCAACTGCCCCCTCCCCCTTTTCTGTGTTGCAGATGAAAAATGAAAGTACCTTTTATTGGTCCCCTCCTGCAACCAGGACTGATGGTAGGCCAAGTCTTCATGTGTAACTTTGTAACTTCAATTCAGCTTCTGATTGGGTTGTGGGAGACAATCAGACTTGTTGTGGGCCACTACTTCATTTATGTAAGGTGTAAATGAAGTAACCAATGGGAAACCTCTAGAGGGTATTTAAACCTTAGAATTCTGTAACCAGTGCTCTTGAGCCGCTTGCTCAAGCCCACTCCCATTCTGTGAAGTGCACTTTCATTTCAATACATCCGTGCTTTACTTGCTTCATTTGTTCATTGCTTTGTGCACTGTGCCTATTCTTTGTTTAAAATGCCAAGAACCTGGACAACTTGTAGTCAAGACCATGCGCCAGTAACATATTTTGGTGAGCCAGCAAGGAGGTAAGCCCCAAGTTTGGGATTTATTTTTCTTCTCTCTCTCTGTTTTTTTCCTTTTCTTCTTTGCTCTATATAGAGGAGCCCTGTTCTCCTTCTCTCTCTCTCTCTCTTTTTCCCTTTCCAACTCGGGACCCTTGGCAGATAGCACCTAAGCATGGAGGCAGCTGCAGGTATCTGGCAGAGGCTGCTCTACGGTGAAACTGAAAGTTTTCCGTGTGTTAGCACCTGACCACCACTGCCTGGTTTGGGTGAGAGACTTGAGTCCTGGTAATTGAGGATGACTTTCCTGGGCCACTCTCTGGTGTTACCTGAAGGCCAAGGAGTGAATGGGGATGGTTGCCCTGCCCATAAGGGGAAGGACTCTTTTTTGTATTTTCCGGTTATAGTCCCTGATCTCTACGTGTAATGAAATTAGTAGCAGCAGCTCATCCAGGGTAAACTCACACGTTTCAGGTGATTTGCAAAATTTTCCGTAGAGTTAACCTGTGATGGCAAAATATAATGTCCCTTAGGCGTTTTGACCTCCCTTCTCCTAATCAATCTATTTGACTGACTGAGGACCTTTGGAACCCGTAAACTTTAGAATACTTCTATATTTTGGACCTCCACTAAGGGGACCCCATAGCTTGATGGGCATTGCTTACACATCCACTTGCTTACCTTGAACCCCATAGAAATTCTCAACCACAATCTTCAATTTACCCCTGGACCCTTCCTTAGAACACCCCACCAACCTTGGTACTGTTAACATTGCAATGTTTGGGAATCCCCTTAGTCCCATGAGGAATACAGGAAGATATGGCCTATCTAAATTGGTGGTATGCTAAAGGTTGGGGATTACACACCCAGGAACAAAAGGAAAGCTCATAGTAGGCCATTGCCTCTGGAGGAAAAACATACAAAGTGGCACCAGTGCCCACCTAAGGTCAGAGGCATCCGATACTCTAAGATTGGACCCTAAAGGGGGATGCCCTAGGGGATCCAACTCCAGACCTTAACCTCTCTAAATAGGATGTACTAGGCAGAGATTCCGAGGTCCAGTACTAAGCCCTGGACTTCTCTCTTTCTTTCAGATGATAATGAGAAACACTCCATCTATTCCACCCGACTTCCCACTTGGCTACATCCTCAACCATTAGAATCAATTTGACCCTGATAATCCAATTTGACCCTGATATTTCAAGGAGGAAATGCTTGATATTCTTTTGCAATACTGTTTGGCCTCACTATTGTTGGGAATCTGAAGTTTGCTGCTAAATGGGGAAGTGGAATGGAGTTGCATGTATCCAGGCTTTTGTGCTGCTGTTCTAAGCTGGGTTTGACCTGGTTAACATGTGATGCTCTCCTTTGGTATTGTATGGCCCCAGTGTTCTTCAGAATTTAAAAATCAAACTGCCATGGAAACTGCTTTACCTAAAATTTTGGTTCACAGCTTTCATTGGATTACTTATTGGGGCCAATACAATGTAACTATGTAAAATCAGTGAGACTGTATTGCTACCTCATGGCTAGAGTTCCAAGGTAAAAGCTATTGGATTCTTATTTGTGTGTGTATACATTTCTAGGTGTGTTTATGTGTATGCACATTTATTATGTTATACGCTGTGTCTACCAAATTGATTTATAAATAAAGGAGCACTCATAAATTAAGTAAATAAGTCCCAGCAATTTTCAAGTTCATGTGACATAAGTAAATCTTTATTAAACAAGCTGGCTTTAAAATTATTGGTGAAATAAAAATAGAAATGTCTTTATAATTGTCAGCATACAATTTTGTCTGGGTTTTATATTTGTCTTTGCTAGATGTTTTGAGGTGTCAGTGTTTGGCATAGAAGGTTATAAAGCTATTAACCCAGCCAAAACAAAATGGTCTTGATTTGTGTATCTTCTTTGACAAATGAGATTAATTTAATGTTGTTAGCTGAATCTTCTGAGTTATTGGCAAAAATGCTTATGTGTTTAACTTTGAGGCTGTTGTTTGGATGAGTGTATGATGTTCACTGGCTATTAAAAAACAGTTAACAAAGAAATAACTAACTTTAAATGATGGTGTCTAATATCTCAGTTTTCAAAAGTCCTAAGTTTAGGGAGTTAAAGGGTTTAAGTGAGATAGGAAAAACCTAAAGGTTTGAACACATTGTGGAAGGTTTATGAAAAATTAATTGTAAAAGGGATTTTGTGTGTGAACACATTGGCTAAAGTTAAAGGGGAAGACCGGCAATTAGACTTCACCCATATGCCAGCTTGTAAAGGATACAAGTTTTTGCTAGTATCAATTGACACCTTTACTGGCTGCGTTGAACTTTACCCTACCAGAACAGAGAAGGCTAATGAAGTTATATAGGTTCTTTTAAAGGAAATAATCCCCTGGTTTGGGTTACCCCAAAGCCTCCAAAGTGATAATGATCAAACTTTTGTCTCCCAAATAATTCAAGGGGTTGCTAAGGCTTTTGGAATCAAATATTATTTGCACTCAGTATGAAGATCTCAATCCTCTGGGAAAGTAGAAAGTGTTAATCAAACTATAAAAAGGCCACTGGTTGAGGTATGTCAGGAAACATCAGAAACTTGGCTTAGCTTACTGCCCATAGTCCTCTTAAGGATCTGTAATTTCCCTGGAGCAAAAATTAATATGAGCCCATACAAAATGTTATATGGAAGGACATTTTTATCTAATGATCTAATTACTGATCCAGAAACAGCCAGTTTAGTAAAATACCTAGTTGACCTGGGACAATTTCAGCAGGCTATACAAAAGTTTGGAACATAAAGCCTCCACAAACCAGGAACTAACTAGCAACCTAAAATCAGGCAAAGGGAAAAGTAAACGGAAGGAGGGATCACCTGCTCAACAGTTACAATCCAAATGGAAGGAACCATTTTCATTGGTATTGGCCGTGCCTTCTGCAGTCAAATTACTAGGATTAGATAGTTGGGTACATCTTTCCAGGGTCAAGCCTCTGATACCTGAAGCCCTGGACCTGGAACCTGAAGCTCCCATCAGCCACCACACCTGTGAACCTGACCTGAAGTACCTATTCAAAAAGAGAGCCAAAAGATAAATGCCTGTCAACTTTCCTTGGGGTCTTTGTTACATAGTTACTGTAAGCTAGATAATAGTAGCCATTTTTTATTTTTACAATTTAATTGCCTTCTTCCAAACAGATGGAATCACTTCCTTTGTACTAATTAAGCAAAATGTTTTACTTCATTTTTGTAACAAGCATTCCTGACAGCCTAAGTATCCACCCCTTGAAGTTCCCACTCTATAGAACAAAATAACAAATAAGTAAATATTTTCATTCCATAAGGCCACCCACAGCCTGTGTATACCGGGACCACGCATACTGGGAATCAGGTTAATTTTACAACAGACTTTCACTTTACCCCTCAGGCAATTAATGGATTCTGAATATTTATTAAGAACTTTAAATTTAATGCAAAGATTGTTAAATACCACCAGCTCAGCTCTGGCAAAGAGCTGTTGGCTTTGTTTATCTCCATCATCATCCAAATACATTGCCATCCCAATTCCAACCTGATTTTCGTCCCTTGAAAAAAAAATGACCTACAATGACAGGATGAGCAGCAAACCTTCTCCAGTCCTACCAGAGCACCTTTCTGGGGTTGCATCCCCAAAGAAACCCATTTCGGGCCCAATATCAACATTTATAGAGCTAAAATTCCAGGTGCTACTTTGTATTAAGGGAAGCTAAAATTCTGGTTATGTCCTGGGAAGCTTGAAAAGTCATCAATGTATCTCTACACCTTAGAGATGTAAGCTATGCAGTTACCCAAACTGCGTCATTTAGAAAACCTATACATTTTTCATGGAAACCATCCCTAGATAAGGGCACTGTAAAGGAGACACAGTCTAAGTACTGTCAAGGTAGGCCCACTAGCTGTGTTCACATTTTCCCTTGGCCACCTGATACGGTTTGACTCTGTGTCCACACCCAAAACCCACCTTGAATTGTACTCCCATAATTCCCACATATTGTGGGAGGGACCCAGTGGGAGATAATTTGAATCATGGGGGCAGTTACCCCCATACTGTTCTCATGGTAGTGAATAAATTTCATGAGGTCTGATGGGTTTATCAGGGGTTTCCACTATTGCATCTTCTCATTTTACCCTTGCCTCTGCCATGTAAGAAGTTCCTTTCACCTCCTGCCATGATTCTGAGGCCACCCCAGCCGTGTGGAACTGTAGTCCATTACACCTCTTTTTCTTCCCAGTCTCAGGTATGTCTTTATCAGCAACATGAAAGTAGACTAATGCAGTAAATTGGTACCAGAAGAGTGGGGTGTTGCTGAAAAGATATCCAAAAATGTGGAAGTGACTTTGGAACTGGGTAAAAGGCAGAGGTTGAAACAGTTTGGAGGACTCAGAACAAGATAGGAAAATGTGGGAAAGTTTGGAACCTCCTAGAGATTTGCTGAAGGGCTTTGAAAAAATGCTGGCAGTGATATGAACAGTAAGGTCCAGGCCGAGGTCATCCCAGATGGAGATGAGGAACTTGTTGGGAACTGGAGCAAAGGTGACTCTTGTTACGTTTTAGCAAAGAGACTGGCAGGATTTTGCCCCTGCCCTAGAGATTTGTGGAACTTTGAAGTTGAGAAAGATGAATCAGGGTAACTGGCAGAAGAAATTTCTAAGCAGCAAAGCGTTCAAGAAGTGACTTGAATGCTGTTAAAAGCATTCCATTTTAAAAGGGAAACAGCATAAAAATTCAGAAAATTTGCAGCCTGATGGTGCAGAAGAAAAGAAAAACTCATTTTTTTGAGGAGAAATTCAGGGTGGCTGCAGAAATTTGCATAAGTAACAAGGAGCTGAATGTTAATCCCCAAGACAATGGAGAAAATGTCTCCAGGGCATGTCATAGGTCTTCCAGGCAGCCCCTCTCATCACAGACCCAGAAGCCTAGGAGGAAAAAGTGGTTTCCTGGGCCAGGCCCAGAGTCCCCATGCTATGTGCAGCCTAGGAACTTGGTGCCCAGTGTCCCAGCTGCTCCAGCCATTGCTAAAAGGCACCAAGATACAGCTTTGGCCTATGGTTTCAGACGGTGCAAGCCCCAAACCTTGGCAGCTTCCAGTTGATGTTGAGCCTGCAGGTGCAGGGAAGTCAAGAATTGAGGTTTGGGAACCTCTACCTAGATTTTTAGAAGACGTGTGGAAACACCTGGATGCCCAGGCAAAAGTTTGCTGCAGGGGCGAGGCTCTCATGGAGAACCTCTGCTAGGGCAATGCAGAAGGGAAATGTGGGGTTGGAACCCCCACACAGAGTCCCTACTGGGGCATCACCTAGTGTAGGTGTGAGAAGAGGTCCACCGTTCTCCAGACCCCAGAATGATAGATGCACCAATAGCTTGCACCGTGCACCTGGAAAAGCTGCAGACACTCAATGTCAGCCTGTGAAAGCAGCCAGGAGGGGGTTATACCCTGCAAAGCCACAGGAGTGGAACTGCCCAAGACCATGGGAACCTACCTCTTGCATCAGTGTGACCTGGATGTGAGACACGGAGTCAAAGGAGATCATTTGACTCCCCTGCTGCATTTTGGACTTGCATGGGCCCTCTAACCCCTTTGTTTGGCCAATTTCTCCCATTTGGAATAGCTGTATTACCCAATACCTGTACCTCCATTGTATCTAGGAAATAACTAGCTTGATTTTGATCTTACAGGCTCATAGGTGGAAGGGACTTGTCTTGTCTCAGATGATACTTTTGACTGTGGACTTTTGGGTTAATGCTGAAATGAATTAAGACTTTGGGGGATTGTTGGGAAAGCATGATTGGTTTTGAAATGTAAGGACATGAGATTTGGAGGGGCCAGGGGTGGAAGGGTGGAATGATATGATTTGGCTCAGTATCCCCATCCAAATTCCATCTTGAACTCCCATAATTCCCACATATTGTGGGAGGGACCTGGTGGGAGATAATTTGAATCATGGAGGTGGTTTCCCCCATACTCTTCTCGAGGTACTGAATAAGTCTCACAAGATCAGATGGTTTTATCAGGGGTTTCCACTTTTGCATCTTCCTCATTTTCTTTTGTCTCTGCCATGTAAGAAGTGCCTTTCACCTCCTGCCATGATCCTGAGGCCTCCCCAACCATGTGGAATATGTGGAACTTTAAGTCCAATTAAACCTCTTTTTCTTCCCAGTCTCGGTTATGTTTTTATCAACAGCATGAAAATGGACTAATACACCACCTTAGCAGGGAACTTAACCACTCAGAAAAGTGCAAACAACATTCTAACCCACATGTTCACCATAGAGAAATTTTTTGGCTTGAAAAATAAGTAGCATTTTTTCTCTGTGTAACTAGTTCCTATGTAGTTTTGCAGTCAATTGGACTGGAACCTGTACATGTGTTTATTTAGCCCCCAAAATAAATACAGCTGCCAATAACCAATCTCTCATTATACCTTTAACTTCAACCACCAGACACAAATGAGCCATCCAACTCACACCGCTTTTGGTGGGGCTAGGAATAACAGCAGGAGTAGGAATGGGAGTTAGTGGACTTGCAACTTCCCTATCCTATTATCAGTGCATGTCCAAGGATTTTTATGGAAAGCTAGGATGACATTGTCCAAAGTATTGTTACTTAAAAAAATCAAATAGACTCCTTGGCAGCCGTCACTTTGATAAATAGAAGGGGACTAGATCTCCTAACTGCTGAAAAAGTTGGCTTATGTCTTTTTCTAGAGGAATAATGCTGTTTTTGTGTCAACTAATCAGGATGAGCAAGAGATGCCACCTAAAAAGTAGCTGATTGGGTCTCTAAGATATGATAACAGCTGTCCAAGTCATGGGGCTCATGGTCAAAAATGCTAACTTGGGGTTCATGGCTCCGTCCGTTGGCCAGCCCATCATTAATTATTACACTTGCCTTGGCTTTGGACCATGTTTGTTAACTCTTTTAACCAAATTCAGTTCCTCTCATCTAGAGACAATCAAACTTCAGATAATCATGCAACAAGGTTTCCAGCCAGTTCCAGGTGTAGAAACCACTCCCAGCCATCAAGAAAATACCGTGTCTCCACTAGACAGAGCAGGGCAAGGGTTTTGTGATCCTCAATAGGTATGGACCGTGCCACAAGTCAGCATAAAGTAGTTACAGAAGAAAGACTGTTGGTCCCTCTGCCTCCCATAAAGATTTATGGGAATCACATCTCTCAGGGGGAAATGAAGCAGCAGAATAGGGTGTGGAGGCAGGGAACCTAAGGCCAATTCACACTGACTTCCTAGAACTAAATAAAAATAAAACCCCAATTTTCCATGCCCAAGTAACAAAAGAACAGAAGCTGCTCCCTTTGCAACTAACCCTGCTGACCCCCCATTTCTGCATTGCAAATAAAAACAGAAAGTACCTCTAATTGGTCCCCTCCCACAACCAATCAGACTGGTGGCAGGCCAAGTCTTCATGTATAACTTTGTAATTTCAATTCAGCCTCTGATTTATTGCCTCCCACAGCCAATCAGACTGGTTGCAAGCTACTACTTCATTTACATATGGTATAAACCACATAACTAATGGGAAACCTCTAGTGGGTATTTAAACCCCAGAAAATTCTGTAACCAGTGCTCTTGAGCCATTTGCTCAAGCCCGCTTCCACTTTGTGGAGTGCGCTTTTGTTTCAATCCATCTGTGCTGTCCTTGCTTCATTCTTTAATGCTTTATTTGTGCATTTTGTCCAGTTTTTTATTCAAAACACCAAAAACCTGGACAACTCGTAGCCAGAACCCTCCATGGTAACAAAGGTACCATTATGTTTCAAAAACGTTAGTACAAATCAGAAATCTACATAGCCCAAACTATCAATAATCACATTTCTAAGTGAACAGTTAATATAGATTTTATAGCTATATATGCTCTAGTCATGACAGTTACATTTATTAATTTCAGATGATAGATTTACAGCTCAGTATTCAAAGAGTTTATCAGCACTATTTTTTTATTTATTTACCATCTTAGGGCATAAAATATAAAATAGATAAGGGTGAAATAACAGGCACTTGTTGAAAAGTGACAATTGTTCTATTTCCAGAGTTTAAGAATAAGAAAACATGTAAACACTAAAAACTATGTCTGAAAAATATGCAAAATATATTACTATAGAGTAAATACAGGTTGGAAAATTAGCTTCATATTCTTAATACTCACTAAAAATATTGTCCTTTTGTTTTGACTCAGAGAAATTTAATTATTGAATATCTCCTGAGGAAGGGGTGTTTCTTCTCTGAATGTTTCACTGAAATATACTAAAACTGCTTTACTTTTCTAAACAGGTGTGTATTAATATATGTGTCTGTGGGTGCATACTACTTTTTATATGTAGCCCATGGTTCACTTTTATGTAAATCTTAGAGAGCTAAGAAATCTACAGAGCTTTTTCTGAGACTAGATTTGCATAAATATTCCCCTTGCCAATGATTATAGTGCTCAAACTATCTGGATTTTATGGATTAGTTCAAATAAATTGTGATCCTATTTTAGTAAAAAAAGTTTAAAGTATATGACTAGGTGAGGTTTAAACATGTACACTTACACACACAAATTTTTCATGTATTTACTTGATGGGATCATAGATCATTACAACCTTGTATAGAGAGTTAATTGGTTTATAAAGTCTCAGATCTCAGATCCCTAGAAATACAAGTAGTCTGTCAAGGAGACTTAAAATGATCATCCAGAAAAAAAATGACGGGTTATTTTTTCAACATGACAGTTGTTACACACCAACACAATGTAGATGACTATATTCATGGCCACTTTGTAAATTATACCAAGATGAATTGTTTGTTAGTTGTATAATCATTCATTAAACTAACAGCTTTTGAATCCTACCTATGAGATAAGCCCTCTTTTAGGTGATGTTATTACAAAGGTGAAGACGTAGTTCTCACTGTAGGATGTTCTCCACCTCCTAGAGATGTATGTATAAATACACTTGCAATTCTTTTTGGTGAGTGCTGTAATAGAGGGATCTGAAGGATACAACACTGCACAAGGTAGAATGTGCTTAATTTTGCTTGAGGGGTGAGAGAATGTGAAAATCTGTCACAGAAAAGGGATGCTTCATCTAAATATGTAAAGAAAATATTGAACACTTATTAGAGACTAAAAGGATGGAGATGTTGGGGAGGACTTTCATGACAAAATGAGCAACATTTCCATGTATATGGAGCTCCATTGTGGCATGAAAGATATGAGAAACCCAAATATACTTTGGATTACTTTTATGTGATTTGCCAAATTTGGAGAAAGAGTGTAAGATTTGAGATACATGTGGGGACTAGATTACCAAGAATCTTATATACTTATTTTAAAGAGTTTAGGTGATATCCATTAGATGTTGGGATGTGAACACAATGTTTTAGTTATATAAATGTTAGGAGAGTCAAGGGTTTTACCACAAGCACGATGCCATACCTATACTTTAGAAAAGTTATTCCAGCCACAATTTGCAAGATTTAATAGAAGGGATGAAATGTAGGCAAGAAGATAAGTTAGGATACCATTATAATAAGTCAAGTAATCTGAACAGGGCACTAATAGTGGAAGTCAATATGAGAGTAAAGTCTAGACATATTTAGGTGGTAGCACCTATAGATCTTGGTGTTCAGTTGAAGCCCTGGCTTCTTGATTATTTTTACTCTCTCATTTTTCTCAGTTTAACTTTTAGACTGAGAAGGTGGTGGGACACTAACTAGTAGGGAGAAGGAGAGAAAAAGGCATTTGAAGGGCATATGGATATTTTAAGATTGAACTTATATTTCAATGTCACAACATATTTCAATGTCCAATTTGCAGGTTAACATACTGGTTAGTATTTGAGGTGAATACACTGTGGACAAAAAAATCATAAGAAATTGGCATGTTTTACACATTGTTCCAGAATCAGGAGGACCATAGCAATTCTGAGTTGTATTTTCAATTTTTTAATATCTCTCTCACTATACCTTTTTTCTATTACTTCCACATACAATCATTTAACTTAGTCCTTTTGATTTCACCTTCCAAACATTTCTCAAATTTACTCTCCCATGTCTACTATAATGTTAACACCCTTGTTCAGATTCTTAAAATAGCTAGGTTTAACTTTTATAATTATCTGATTATAGTAGTTTATCCTCATTAAGATTTTCTGCTCCAATCTATTGTTCATAATAACTTTTGACCACATGATTTGTTTAAAATGAAAATAACAATAGTAGTCACAGCTTAAAAATCTTCTATGTTACACAATACCCTTCAAAGGTCTAGAACCAACAAAAATACCAGCTGCATTTTAAGTCTCAGCCTTATACTTTACACTGGTTGTACAAATGCTTGGCCTTCTCTTATACCTTTCTGCTTCACATTTTCATGCCTTTGTATCTGCTTTTTATTCTGCTTTAAAAACATTTCACACCCTGACTGACAAATTCTGCCCATCCTTAAAGAATTGGCTTAGACAATATCTCCCACAAAAAGTACTTCCTCATGTTTCCACTATCCAAAGGCTATGTACCACGGCTTATAAAAACACCTTGTACATACTTCTGTCATGCTGCTCAATTACCTCCCTCCCTCACCAGAGTTTGCTTCTTATTCCATGGGGTTATGTATTATATATATTTTATCACCCTAGGACTAATAAATGTTTGCTGACTGATTTTTTTATAGGCAGTAATATTTATGAGACAGGCTGGTCAGTGCAGAACTAGAGAATCTGACAAACGAGACCGAAAATGATAAGTCAGAAATGTACGAGACTGCTACCAAAAACATGATAAAGTGAAGGTGAAAATAATTGTCCTATATACCTCATAAAATGTAGAATTAGAAAATAGATGCATTTCGTGAGTGCATAAAATACACAGAATATTTCATACTGAATAGCATTAACTGTTAACTCTCCTGTGCATGGAAGTTGTCTGACTTCCTACCTCGATCCTGAAGCTTTCTTCAGCTGACGTTATACTTAGCCAGAGAGAAAACTAATGGTACAGGCCAGGCCATAAGAAGCTCAAATTCTCCTGGAGGAATCTACACCATTTTTCAGCCCCTTTGGCACTGCCCAAGGCACTAGCTTCATGGGCTTTAGCACCAGTGGAATGACATAATTTTAACTGGATTAAAATGCACATCCAAATTCACATAATTTGTATTTTGTTTGTTTACATATCCATAAGGGCATACTTAGTTAATAATAACCATGTCAGCATTTTATACTACTCTATTGAGCAGCAAAGCCACAAAGGCCATGATAATTGGGCTAATAACACAGTAAGTCAAAGGGAAAAATGAAAATAAAGTATCTTAAAATAGAAAAGGGCAAATCACAAGTTTTATATTTTGTCAAATTAAAATTCTAGTTTATAGTAGAAATATTGTTTTTTAATCTAGATTCTCAATTTTCTTAAAAAATAGTTTTAAAGTTTTGTTAGTAAGGTTACAAAAAAGGTCAGTTGATTAAAATTTTTAACAATTTTTATAATTTTAGTCCTAATATTATATTATCCAAAAGTATAGTTATTGATTATCTTGCAAAATACTATTGGTGTCATGAGATTATATCTTGACAAGGATAATTAGCCCTATCACTGAAAGTTCACTGCATTGAAACATAAATGAAAATATAGGCAAAATGAGTTAGCATTATGTTTCTGAATGTAATTGTACATAATCTTTCACTAGCTGTCCCATCTCTGATAATTTACATGGAGTAAAATGGTCAAACATTTAAAAATGTTTATTGTTGTTGATTATATTTATTTTTATAATGATAAAATATAGAAACAATTGAAATGCTCATTAGGAATGATCATTTTGGTTAATTCACATAATGAAATACTACTGGTCACTAAAGCAGATAAATCAAACCTATATCTATTGTGCTAAAATATGTCTATAACTCATATTGTTAGATGCGTTGATGTTCTCCCCAAATCCCCTTTATCTATGGTGCACCTTCCCCACTATGGTCACTTGAAAACATGATCGTGGTACTTGCAAGCTAATCCAGAATTTCCTCTCATCTCCTGACCTATTTCAACTTTCCAATGACATGGAGCCTAAAGTAGCAAATAATAAAGACTGATATATTTGGATCTTCAGGTTTACATGTATCTCTAGATCTCCAGGTGGAATAAGAATAATTCTGAGCCCTATATCTTCCTATTTTTTTTGGTAGTCATTCTATATAAGATTGTACAAAGTTTCACATTATAGTATCTGATGAGGGTGGTGAAATCCAAATTATCTAGTCATTTATTTGCATGAGGCAATTCATTATAGGACTAGAATTTGCTGAGGAGAAACCTGAATTTAGTACCTGGAATTCATGAGAATGAAAACCAAAACCAAAAACAAACATGTGCAACCATGGCATTTATCCCCAGTTCAATTGTAATTACTAGCACTAAGCTTTGCAGACAAAAGAGTGATGACAGTTTAAATGATTGGAGATGGAGAGGGAAGAGGGGAAGGAACATAGCCCAGACTTTGAGTGATGAGTTTTGCTTCAGAGTGTAGGTGATGGTGTGGTACAAAGTAAAGAAGAAATAATTCTCCCGATTTCTGTAAACTGATGAATGCCATTTCATTTGGTCATTTGGTATCTCACACACCTGCAACTTTGGGGAACATCAGAAAACAAAACCTAAGCAAAGAATTCACACTCTCATTTCTGACATTGGGAAGTGCATGAGATGAGTGATGGTGAAATCACATGGAGCTCACTAAATTTCCCAAAATCATTTAAGGGAGATCTAGAGGTCTGCCGGAACACAAAAGAAAGAATGAGTCAGAGGGATCCAATATGTTCCAGTTAATGAGACTTCTACTTGCACCATAGATACAAGGTCTGGGGAAAGTCAGTTAAAGGTTGTCTATCTGCCTTTACTTTATGGACAATTAAAGGGCTTTTGTTAAATCCCCAGGACTTAGCACCATACCTACCACGCAATATGTGTGCTGCAAATTTTCACTGAATTGACTTGTGAGCATTGGTGCATTAGAGGTCAAGATTATTGTAACTCAGAATCTTTATGTTTGGATCTCTGTAATGGTGGGGGATACATGGATAATGAGAGGTAGGTAAAATAAATAAGCCACTTTTTTCTCCGTGATTATTCATTGTCCTTCTCATCCTCTCTATTCCTTTTATTTTTCTCCTCTTCCTTCTTTCTCTTCTTTTTCTCTGCTGAAAATACTTCCCTTGCCTAGACTTTCTAGCTATTGCCTACATTATCTGCCCTTTCCTACAAAATGAAGACATATCTTTGACTGGATTATGAGGCTTCTGGTAAAATCAGAGACCTAGAAATAGAAAATCAGAGGAGAGTGTGAAGACATGACTTCGAATGTAAAAATAAACTGTTTTTTGTATAATCTTTGTCAATCCTAGGTCGCCTGTGCAAGTCATGTTGGCCAGTAGGTAACAGATGTGCTCTAACACTCTTTCAGAACAGCAGTATTTTTGTGTTAGGTGTTTGTCAAACTACAGAAAGTTATCCCAAACGTTGATCAAAGGAGGGTTCAGTGTTATTGTGGAATATCAGAACACAGACCCAGAATTTTAAATAAGACTACTGTTTACTAAAATTTTCAGGAGGGAACCAATCAATAATCAAAAGCTTGGTGTGTCTCACACCCAATTATTTAATGCTTAAACCTTTTAGATTTTCTTTTTATGAAGACATAAGTGAAGACTCTCTTTGAGAACTGCTTTGGTATCAGCAAGGAAAGAGAGTTCCCATGACACTCATAGGAGAGGGAAGACATAATGATAGGTAGTGAGGGAGAGGAGGGCACTCTGTAGATAAGAGCTGGTAAATTTTAGAAGGCTATTTGAAAATGGCAACTAAAATCATATAGTTTTCAAAGATATCAGTGTTTGTCCATTTAAATACAATAGAGTGAACAATGTGTTGAACTTTTAACTTTCTCAAATTATTGAAATGTGGTGCTGTTTTATTATGTAAGGATTGATTTCTTCGTCAGTACCCAAATAACTCAGATAACGTTTTCTTAAAAGATGTTAAAACAGCTTTTTGAGTATAGGTTCTCCTATGGGTCCTTGGTATTGTCGATCACTAAGAAAGGCCTAGAACATATGGGATTTATCAATTTTGTTGAAACACCAAAGATTTTTAAAGAGAAATGTCTATAAATTTATCCTAAGACTAATATTTTGCTGAACATGGTTAGAAAAATGTAGATTTAGACAGCTTTTAATTAGGGCACTTCATTTTCTTTGAACTTTGGAAATAATGTTTTAGACTTTAATAAATCTTTGAGATGCAGAATCTATGTTGAGGGTAGACTTTAGTGAGGTTAGACAGCAAAGACATTGTGTAAGTCTGAATTGACCACATAACATTATGCTAACAAACAACCCTAAAGTGTGACTCACTTAACATATAAATGACCTGTTTCTCCTCAATATGTGCATTTTAAGTCAAGCAGTGTGGTCATAGTATGGGCTATAGAGCTGCTATCAATTAAAATGTAATTGATAACTATGTCTGAAGGAAATACAATAGTCCATGAAGGTCTCAGATTGATAATTGAATATTCTAGCCCAGAAGTGCCAGCATCCCTTTCACTCTCAACTCAGAGATGAGAATTAGATTCAGAATGCCAATCAACTGCTAGGGGGCAGAAAGTACAATCATTTTATTGTGTGTGGGCAAGAGACAATATTTGTTTTGTCAGAACTAATGATTATCACGCTCAACTCTTCTGGTCAGCAAATATTTACTTATTCTTTTCTACACTGATATATATTCATTTCCTCCTCAAATAATAGAAACCTGAAAGTTACATTTGAAATGAAATTCTGAAATCTGTGGGTGATTTTAAATAATCTCTACCTCAGAGGTGATGTGGCTCCTCTTGATCCAGAGGTTCATTATCAAAACTGTAAATTATCTGCCCCCTAAGCAACTGATGTAGGCAATTTACTAGTCTGTTTCTTTTCCATAAAATGTTGAGAATTCACGAGTATTTTGAAATCCTGAGAAGCCAAAAACTGTTTTATATGGGCATAATAGTTTCTTTGGCAGTTGTAACTCTACAGAAAGATAGTTGGTTTCTCGTTATTTGAGTTGAGTCTCCTGCAAGTGCCACTTCAAGCCATATCCACAGTTTTTATAGTTTCTCTCTTTCTTTCTCTCTCATTTCACAGGTGATAAATTGAAGGCAGATAGATTAAATGATTTGCCCAGTTTCATAGAGCTTACTCTATCAAGGAGATTAAGATGATGGCAAGGAAGGCTGGACACCCAGAGGTGGCACTGAGTTTGAAAGGGATGCTATAGCAAAGGCCCATGATTCTAACATACAAGATGACCTTGCAGTAAGTTTGAGAGAGACATTAAGATATTTGTCCTGAATTCTTATTTAAAAAATTCTTTTCTAAAAAATTCTTTTCCTTGAAATAAGCATGTAGAATTATTCAGATTGTTGTTTAAATCATATCTCTGCCCCTTACTAGTTTAAAGCTTATTGTTTAATGGTGGGGTTTGAAGAATTTCTCACTTCCCTTTCCAAGTTTAAAACCAATTGGGAGTAAATGATGTAGCTGATGTTGAAGAACATTGTTTCACAGATTGGTGATGATTTGACTCCTAATATTGCATCCTTGAAATAGGTATATTTATCTAGTTGCTCACGATCATTGGCCTCCCATGGGATGCTGCCTTGTAAAATTTAAGGCAAGGAGAAGCAGAGGAAGAGTGTGTGCTGTCTTCAGTGAGGACCCTGGCAAGAATGGTTTATTTATCTGCCTTTATCTATCTGACAAGAAAGATTTCAATATTTTTTCAAAATTATGCCATCTTGAGAAGTTATTTTTCTCCCTTGAGAGAATTTGAAAGTGAGTGGGTAAGTCAAGAGTTTTTAAGGAAATTTCCTCCTCATGGAAAACAGAAGAGTAGGGGATAACCATCTGTCTCTAATGCTTTGGCAATATTTTGGTTCTTCAGTTTAATAACGATGTCATAAGTCATTGTTTGTGTTCTAAGTTATGTTCCATGATCTGCTATCTGCGAACTGGAGACCCAAGAAAGGTGGTGTAATTCAGTCTGATTCAGAAGACCTGAGAATAAGGGAAGCCAATGATAGAAATCCCAGCGTGAGGGAAAAAAATGAGATGAGATGTCTAGGCTTAAGCAGTAAAACAAAGAAAAAAGGGGGTAAATTCCCCCTTCCTCTGCCTTTTGTTCTTTTCAGATCCTCAGCAAATTGGATGATGCCTTTCCTCGTTAGAGAAGGCAATCTACTTTCTTTAGTCCACTGATTCAAGTCCTAACATCATCCAGAAAAACAGTCACCAACTCTCTCAGAATTAATGTTTAATCTTGGCACCCCATGACCCATGAGATTGATCCATCAAATTCACCATCACAGTAAAAAAAAAAAAAAAAAAAAAGAGAGATAACTTCATAAGTCTTAACAGAGTCCAGCCTCGATTTTAAAATCTAAATCCAGTATCTCCTCCAGATATCATATACCATATCACATACCATATCATCAGATATGGATGAGATTCAATGTATAATTCATTCCAAGGCAAATGACTCTCCAGATATGAACCTGTTACATCAAACATATTCTATGCTTCTAAAATACAATGAAGGAACAAACAAAGGATAGATATTCCTATTCCAAAAAGAAGAAATAGGAAAGAAGAAGGCAGTTAGAGATCCTGAGCAAATCCAAACCCTTAAGGTTTGAGAATAATCTGCATGGACTTGATGCTCTGCCTTCCATGCCCACTGGGACAGAGGTCCTTTTTCAGGACCCAGTGAGGCAATGGTCCCACCTGTGAAGTGTTGTCTGGCACCTGTCTTTGGGAAGCCCAACCCCTATGGCTTTGCTGGGTTGCAGCTTATGCCACAGTTTTCACGGAGTCACATGCTGGTGGCTCTTCCGGTCTGAGTTTTCAGAGTCACCCCTGTCCCTGTGGCCCTGTTGGGCATTGCTTTAGTGGAGACTTTTTGTGGTGGCACTCCCCTTGTGGTGATTCCCAGTCTGGGCCCCACAGCTCCCCAGTGCATCCTTTGAAATGTAGTGGAGGCAACCATGTTCCCACAGTTTTGCTGAATGCGGTGCACGCCACATGAGGTCCTGCCAGAGCTGCACTTGGGGCAGCCAAGCAGAATGGTGCCAGAGTGCAGGAAATGGATCCTATAATGCAAAGCAGTTCTGGGCAGCAGTGTCTCTTTTGAAATCATTCTACCCTGTAGGTTCTAGCATTCTGGGACTCTGATAGGAGGGATAGTCCTGATGATCTCTAAAATGTTTTCAGGTCATTCTTCCATTGTCTTGGACATTAGATCCTGGTTTCTATTTAGATGCCGACAAGTCTTCCCATATCTGGATGAATAACATCTGGCTTCCATTGAGATGGTCAATCCATACTAAACTCATTATCATAATGTCACTTGGCCTCACCCCTATTGTCTCCCAAAAAGGCTTTCTTATTTTTTTCCAGTAGGTAAAGATTGAGCATTTTCTCAGTTTTTAAGTTCTGCTTCTCTTCTGATTAACAATTTCATCTTTAATTCATTTCTCTCTTCTTGCATTTTACTATAAGCAGTCAAGAGGAACAGAACTTCATTTTCAGTGAAGTAAATCTTTCATTCTGCGAAGGAACACAGAATATGATACATTGATTATCTGGGAATCTTCTTCTTACTCCTCAGGGCTTTGAACCTTATAGGACTATAGGGCTATAGGACTCTATGGGGGTAAGAAACTTGTTCTTCTGAATGTCTGCCTACAAATTCCATTTTAAATGAAAATCTTCCATTCGTTGGGAGAACACTCAATGTAATGCACCATTCAGGTAGGAAACTTCTTCTTACTACTCAGGACTGTTTACCTTTAATGGTGTATGGGATCCTATGAAGGTAAGAAATTTCTTTTGCCAGCTTCTTCTCAATGTTTGCATAAAAACCCATTTTTTTCTGCTAAAATCTTTCATTCTGTGAGAGAACTAAGAATATGATAAACCATTCACCTAGAAAGCTTTTTCTTACTACTCAGGGCTGTTTATCTTGAATGACCAATAGGAGCATATCTATTTGCTTAGACAATTCCTCAACCATATATCCAATTTTATCACTCACAAGTTCTAGCTTCTACAAAACACTAGGACGTGAATGAAATTCAGCCAAGTTCTTTGCTATTTTATAATAAAGATGCCATTTCATCCATTGTATAATAATGTCCTGATTTCCACCTGAGACCTCATCAGAATGGCCTTTTCTATCCAAGTTTCTATCTATAGTCTGTTATGACCACTTTAGTATTCTCTGAAAAGGATAAGACTTTCTCTACATCCTCCTGTTTTCTTCTGTGACTTCAACAGAATTTCCTTTAATGTGCTTTTAACATCAGTGTAGGCTTCTTCCTAGTAAAATTCTCCAGTTTATATCCATTACTGCCCAGTTTCAAAGTATGTAAGACATTCCTATAACTCAATGGCAAAAACGAAACTAGACAAATAACTGATTAAAAATGGGCAAAGAATCGGAACAGACATTTCTCCAACAAAACTGACAAATGGCCAAGATGTGTATAAAAATATATTCAACAACACTAAACATCAGGGAAATGAAAATCAAAACTAAAGCCACAATTAGATGTCACCTCCCATCTGTTAGGATGACTATTAAAAACAAAAAAAGATAAGTGTTTGTGAGAATTTGGAAAAATTGAAACCCTGGTACACTGTTTGTGGGAATGTAAAATGGTAAATCCAATATGGAAATTCAATAAAAAGTTACAAGTAAAACTACAATACAATCTAGAAATCTCATTTCTGGGTATTTATCAAAAAATTTGAAATCAATATTTCAAAAAAATTTGCACTTTTACATTTGCTGCAGCATATTCACAGTATCCAAGATATGGAAATGCCCTAATTGTCCATGGATGAATTAATGGATAAGGAAAATAGTTGCTACTATAATAGGTCCATTGCCCAATGTGCACCTCAAGTTGATACGCCTAGACACTGGATTGCAGCAAAGAAAGAGGTTTAATTACAACCAAAATGAGAAAATTGGAGGAAACCTCAAATCTGTCTCCCTGCAGAGTTTGGGATAAGGGCAGTTAAGAGTTTTGGAGTAGACCAAAGTGTGGAGATTGTTCATTGGCACGAGAGTGCAGAGCGAAGTCTTCGAACAAAGAGATCAAGAAACTTTATTCTCATACTGATTTTCTTCCTCTGCAGAAGTCTTCAAACTGTTTTATGTCAGCTGTTTTGCTGGAATTGAGGTTCTGAAAAACATCTAAAGCAATTTTCAAATAAAAGCCTTATGATCCTACAGTTAGAGATCCTATCTTAAAAAAAAACCCTTATGATTCTAAGGTCAGAAATCCTATCTATAGAAAATTGGAGATAAAAATGGTCAATATCTAGTGTCATGTGACTAGAACAAAGAGCATTAAAGTACAGCCTGATTAATGTTTAATTATAATTATATTTACATCCATAACTTGTTAAACCTATGAAAATTGGTTTGTAGTGGTTGTCAGGGCCTGGAGAGTGGAGAAAATAAAAGTTGCTATTTAATGAATACAAAATATTAGTTATGCAAAATGAGTAAGTTCTGGAGATCTAATGTATAATATAATGCTTATAGATAACAATACTATATTATACACCTAAGATTAAGATTTTGTTAATAATGGAGATATTATGTTAATTGTTCTTACCATTACTTAGAAAAACTCAAATAGATCTCAATTTTGTAGTTAATGAAATTATCTTTCAAAAATCAAGAGACTATAAAGTGCTCAAAAATAGAAGTTGAAGATTTTTTGGCAGCAGTGATGAAATCTGAGAAATGAATAAGGGCATTCATCAAGCTAAAGAGCAACATTATCATTTGGAATACTGATGTGCAAGAAAAATAGAATAAAAAATATTATATGTCTTAGTAAACATAAGAGATTATATTTTCTCCTCAATTTCTTTATAATAATATGGAATACATTGTGTGTTTATGTCTTTGTTTTTAATCTTTATGGATATATAGTATGTGTATAACTTTATGGGGTACATGAGATGTTTTGATATAGCCAAAGTATAATAATCACATCATGGTAAATGAGGTATTCATTTCCTCAAGCATTTATCTTTTCTTTATGTTACAAACATTTTAACTATACTTTTTTAGTTATTTTAAAATGTAAAATAAATTATTGGTGACTGGAATCACCCTGTTGTGCTATCAAATGCTAGACCTTATTCATTCTACCTAATTATATTTTTGTACTCAGTAACCATCCCCACTTCCCTCACTACTCTTCCAAGTTTCTAGTAACCATCAGTCTACTCTCTGTCTCCATGAATTCAATTGTTTTAATTTTTAGCTCTCACAAATGAGTGAGAAGATGCAAAGTTTGTCTTTGTCTGCCTGGCTTTTTTCACATAGCATTATATCCCCCAGTTTCATCCATGTTGTGGAAAATGACAGAATCTCATTCTTTTTAATGCATGAATAGTACTCTAGTTCTTATATGTACCAAATGTTTTTTATCCATTCTTCTGAGAATGGACATGTAGGTTGCTTCCAAATCTTGGCTATTGTGAGTAGTAGTGCAATAAACATGGAAGTGCAGATATGTATTTGATTTACTGATTTTTTTGTGTGTGGCATATACCTAGCAGTGGGATTGCTGGATCATATTTTAGCTTATTTTTAGTTTTTTTAAGAAACTCCATAATGTTCTCCATAGTGGTTGTCCTTATCTACGTTCCTACCAACAGTGTACAAGGGATCCCTTTTCTCTGCACATTCATCGGCGTTTGTTATTGCTTGTCTTTGGACAAAAGTTGTTTTAAGTGGGGTGAGATGATACCTCATTGCACTTTGGGTTTGCATTTCTCTGATAATCAGTGATGTTGAGGACCATTTCATATGCCTGTTTGCCATTTGTATGTCTTCTTATAATAAATGTCTATTCAGATCTTTTGCCCATTTTTAAATTGGATTATTAGAAATTTTCCTGTTGAGTTGTTTGAGATCTTTATGTATTCTGGTTATTAACATCTTGTCAGATGGGTAGTTTGCAAATATTTTTTTTCTGTTCCATGGGTTGTCTCGTCACTTTATTGATGGGTTCCTTTGCTGGGCAGAAGCTTTTTTAATCCCGTTTGTCCATTTATGCTTTAGTTGTCTGTGCTTTTGGGTTTTGCTCAAGAAATCTTTGCTAGGTCCAATGTCCCAGAGAGTTTTTCTAATGTTTTTCTGCAGTAGTTTCATGGTTTATGTATTATATTTATGTCCCTAACCCATTTTGATTTTATTTTTTAGATGGAGTGAGACAGGGGTCTAGTTTCACTCTTTTGCATATGGATATCCAGTTTTCCCAGCACCATTTATTGAAGAGACTGTCTTATCCCCAGTGCATATTGCTGGAAAATTTGTCATAAATGAGTTCACTGTAGGTGTGTGGATTTGTTTCTTGGCTCTCTATTCTGTTCCACTCATTTGTTGTCTGCTTTTATGCCAGTATCATGCTGTTTTGGTTACAATAGCTCTCTAGTATAATATGAAGTTAGGTAATGTGATTCCTCCAATTTTGGTTTTTGCTCAGGATGGCTTTGGCTATTCTGGATCTTTTGTAATTCCATACAAATTTTTGAATGATTTTTTCTATATCCCCGAAGAATGTCATTAGCATTTTGATAGGGAGAGATTACATTGAATCTGTTGATTGTTTTGGGTAGTTTGGATATTTAACAATATTAATTCTTTCAGTAAAGTAACATGGAATATCTTTCAACTTTGTGTACTCTTCAATTTCTTACAATGTTTTATAGTTTTCATTTTAGAGATCTTTCACTGTTTTGATTAAATTTATTCGTAGGTATTTTATTTCATTTGTAGCTATTGTAGATGGGATTGTTTTCTTGATAACTTTTTCAGATAGTTTGCTATTGGCATACAGAAATGCTACTGAGTTTTATATATATATATTGTATTCTGCAACTTTACTGAATTTCTTTATCAGTTCTAATAGTTTTTTTGGTGGAGTTATATTTGGTGTTTCCAAATGTAAGATCATTATCATTTGCAGACAAAAATGATTTGACTTACTCCTTTCTAATTTGAATGCCTTTTTTTTTCTCTTTTTTGATTGCTCTGGCCAGGACTTCCAATTCTATGTTGAAAACAGAGGTAAACGTGAGCACTCTTCCCTTACTCCAGATCTCAGATGACAGGCTTTCAGTTTTCCTCCATTCAGTATAGTAGCTGTGGGTCAGTTATATGTGGCTTTTATTGTGTTAAGGTATATTCCTTCTATATCCAGTCCCAGTTTTTTGAGAATTTTTATCATAAAGGGATGTTGAATTCTGTCACATGCTTTTTTGCCATCAATGGAAATGATCAGATAGTTTTTGTTCATCATTTCATTGAAATTACTTATCACATTGATTGATTTGCATAGGTTGAACCATCCTTGCATTCCTGAGATAAGTCCTCCTTGGTCATGATGAATGATCTACTTAATGTGTTGTTGAATTTAGTTTGCTAGTATTTTGTTGAGGATTTTTGCATCAATATTCATCAGGGATATTGGCCTGTAGTTTCCTTTTTTATTTTTTTATGTGTTCATGTGGTTTTGGTAGCAAGGTAATACTGGCCCCTGGCCTCATTGAATGAGTTTGGAAGTATTCTCTCCTCTAAATTTTTGGAATAGTTTGGGTAGGATTGATAGTAGTTCTTTAAATGTTTGGTAAAATTTAGCAGTGAAGCCAGTGGATCCTGGGCTTTTCTTTGCCAGGAGACTTTTTATTATGAATTCAATCTCATTCCTTGTTATTGGCCTGCTCAGACATTGGATTTCTTTATCATTCACACTTGATAGGTTGTATGTGTCTAGGAACTTGTTCATTTCTTCTAGGATTTCCAATTTATTGGCAGACAGTTACTCATGGGAGTCTCTAATGATCTTTTGAATTTCTGTGGTATCAGTTGTAATTTCTCTTTTTACATCTCTGAGTTCATTTATTTGGGTCTTCTCTGTTTTTCTCTTAGTCTGGCTAGAGGCTTGTTGATTTCATTAATCTTTTAAAAAACCAACTTTTCCTTCTGTTGATCTTTTGTATTGTTTTTTCATTACAATTTTATTTATTTCTGCTCTGATTTTTATTACTTCTTTTCTTCCACAAATTTTGGGTTTGGTTTGCTCTTGATTTTCTAGTTCTTTACGATGCATCATTAGGTTGTTCATTTTAAGTTTTTTGACTTTTTTGATGTAGCCAAATATTTCTATAAACTTTCCTCTTAATACTGCTTTTGCTGTCTTTCATAGGATTTGGTATATTGTTTTCCTTTTTTGTTTGTTTCAATAAATTTTTCAATTTTCTTATTAATTTCTTCATTGACCCACTTGTTATTCAGGAGCATATTCTTTAATTTCTTTGTGTTTGTACAGTTTCCAAAGTTCCTCTTGTTATTGATTTCTAGGGGACTTATGTCTTATATAATTGTAAATTATGAAAAAATGATAGTGCAAATGATAGAAGTTTCTTATACTGTTTGTTGCAGAATTATGATATTTTTGCCAATGTGGTGTATTAATTCTTATTATGCTGTGATATGTTAAGGATGCATATTGTAATCCTTAGAACAACCAGAAAAATGTACATAAAAGGGTATATATATATATATTTAAATAGATAATTAAAATACCAGATAAATCCTTTATTTAATTAATCCAACATAAGGTCAAAGTGATACAAAAAGAAAATAGACAAAACAAACAGAAAGCAAATAGAAAAATGCTACACTTAGCATATAACCATATAATTTACTAAATACTCAACATAAAAGGCAGAGATTAACATACTGGGTAAAATATCAAGATCCATATATAGATATATGCATTTGTATATGGGTCTTGATTTATGAATGCATATATCTATATATCTTCTGTATCTATCTATATCTGTATCTAACCACTATCAAGAGAGAGACAGAGAGAGAGAATTCCTTAGAGAATGTCCTGAAGACTTTCTTCAGTCAAACTGTGTAGTAATTAATTTTAGAACCCAGAATTTGGACAGAAAATTTTCTGGAGATGAAGAAAGTTTCACAAAAATTAAAAAAACAATTTAAATGGAAGACAAAATAATATTAAATATTAATGCACCAAACATAAGAGCTTCAAAATACATGATATGATTATGAAAGAAAGGGAAACAGAGACAACTCAACACCACCCTTGTAGCAGATGAGAAGACAACAGGAAAAGATAAAACCACTATCACCAAATTTGACTTAATTTTTATTAATAAATTTCTATACCAAACAACTGAAGAATATACAACTTTTCTTTCATTTTTCAAGGTTTTGGATAACTTTAGATGATAATTAACTTAATGCTCAGATCACACATGTATATATATATGCATATTTATACAGACGTATTTATATATTCATATATCTGTATATATAAGTTTTATCGATATCTCTATTAATATCAAGAGAGAGACACAGAGACAGAGAATTCCCTGGAAAATATCTTAAAAACTTTCTTTGGGCAACTGTTTATTGTGGTAGTTAGTTTTGGAACCTAGTCATAGCTTTTCTTTTGTTCTTAATCAAATAAGAAAAACAAATAAATACAAGTAAATTACATCATTCTCAAATCCTTATTTCAATATGAAACCATGGAAAAGGATGGTAATATTTTTTAAAAAAAGCAACTTAATGTCTTGAGCTACCACTGAAGTAATACAAAAGTAGTATATATTTTCAGTATGTATTTGATATTATAGAACATCATCAATTATACATTTATCATGAAGTATGCTAGAAGGCTCTATAATGAATGTTACACTAGAATCCTTTGAAGATATATCTAATTGCTTGCTCTAGTTAGTTTGCTATCTTTTGCAGGAGGTGAGTGCCCTCTTCTGGTTCTCTAATAAAACTGATAATAATGGTATCCCCAACGGATTGATTTACCTGTTATTTTCTAACAAATTTTCCTTTGCAGTCAGAAATATTTAATAAAATTATGTCCATTTTGCTGTTTTATCCTTTACCACCAGAATGTGGCAGATAGCCATTACTTCTAAGCAATTTCCACATCTTGTTCTTAGTCTTGATAATCTTTCTCTAAGCCACAGTGTGAAAGTTTGTCTCTTTCATGTTTTTATTGCTTAAAATAGGAAAATATATTTCAAGTATTATATTCTGAGCTAGAATGTAAACTTTTCTAACTATTGTGAAAGAAAAAAGGAAGGATGACGAAGGAGGGAAGATTGCAAAACCTAACAACTTAAGGCGGTTTTAATTATTTGTATGATATATTGGGAAGATATTTACAATATGACTTTTCCCCATATTACACACACACCTATCAGATGCTTGAAAAAAAATAATTGTTTTTCATTATGATTTGTTCATTTATTTTACCCTGTCAGACCATAGTTTCTATTCTTCAGTGTGCTCCCCTCAGTTGGCACTTAATAAAAAACAACCAAACTTACACACACACACAAGCAAAAAGCAAAGAAACAAAAAAATAGCCTGTGAAATAATAATTCTTAAGAAAATAAGGAGGTCTTTCACTTCTCTCATCGTTTTTAGAATAACCATTATTTTTTGCAGTCGATCAACAGTCATGAATAGTAGCCAGTTTGTTTTTTTTTTTTTTTTTTTTTTTTTTTTTTTTTTTTTTTTTTTTTGAGACGGAGTCTCCCTTTGTCGCTTGTCGCCCAGGCTGGAGTTCAGGGGCGCGATCTCCGCTCACTGCAAGCTCCGCCTCCCGAGTTCACGCCATTCTCCTGCCTCAGCCTCCCGAGTAGCTGGGACTATAGGAGCCTGCTGCCACGCCCAGCTAATTTTTTTGTATTTTTAGTAGTGACGGGGTTTCACCGTGTTAGCCAGGATAGTCTCGATCTCCTAACCTCGTGATCCGCCCACCTCGGCCTCCCAAAGTGCTGGGATTACAGGCGTGAGCCACTGCGCCCGGCCAATCACGGCTAGTTTTGACGTGATGAGAATATCCTGTCAAAACATTGCCGAGTAGAAGTCAAGAATGACAACTTTAGCAAAATATCTTTTGAACACAAGCATTTAACATGGGAGGCACACTTTGTTTTAATGTTTAACTGACAGGATAAGCCAGAATTTCCATGACCTGTTGTTAGAAGCTAGAATTTAGATTATTTAATCAGTGTTACCTTTGTCTGTGTAAATAAAATTACCTTTATAATTCAGAATAGAAAATATTGTCAGATTAAGGTGGGGTAGGGTTTCTTGCCCAGCAAAATTGTTACCTATAGCAATCAAAGACATTAGATAGTTATTCATTTCCACTTTTCCCTTTGCTCATATAAATGAAATATTAGTACTAATAGAACTCTTTTTGCAGACAAGAAGGGAGAGAGAATAATTTGGGATAGAAGTTTAGGCACAATGAGATAAAATTCCATTTTTACTGAAAAATAAGAAATTACAACTTCTACATTTTTCCCCACCAATATTCTTAGATGCTTGGGCAGATCTAATCTTGATGAGACCATTAAATATCGATGGAGTCACTCAGATTAAATAATTGAGATAATTATCTTGATAACTCAGACTTAAAAGGAGGGTTTTAAAGAAAACAAAACAGAACTGGGATGACCTAGCCTTAGTTCCAGCACAAACTTAGATCATATATGTGCATTTTCCTTCATTATATTTAGCAGAAAAATATTGCTAAAAGTCACTCCACATGAGATGAGAATTTAATTGGCTCTGTGTTTAATTTAATCAATCACTTAAGACTTAAAAATAGTCCCGAATTGCTGAACCTTTAATGAAAACTTGGCCATGGAAGTTAAAAATAAAAGCAGCAATAGATGGCACTAGAAGATCAAGTCTCAGACGAAAATCCATTAGTCCTATTTCCTCCTCTAATCCCTATAAAACATTTGACAGGAGTATAGCCGGGGAGTTGGAGGACAGGCATAGAGAGACAATCCCTGTTAAAGGGACAGATACTAATTCCTTTGTCTACTTGTCCTGAAAGGCATCCCAGAATGTGTTGGGGGAAAAGAAAACGGCCAATTTACTACAAAGATCCTGCTCAAGGCACAACATTAACTGTCCCATTTAGTTTGAATAAAGAATAGATAAAGGGAGTTCTACCCTGACTTTTATCAGGCATTTCTGCTGTTTCATTTGCTGCTACTGATAATTGAGGTCTTGCTGCTTAGAAAAAGCTCGATAAATTTATTTGCCATTAAAATAATCACTACGTTTCCTTTCCCCATTGGCAATAACCCAAATTATTTATGAAATACAGATTTTTCTGTTTCTTTCTAACAAAGCAGACACAAAGACATTAAAGCATTTTAAAATTTAAGCCTTCAATGGCCTGCATTTCTTAGCAACAGACTTATTTTATTTATTTTTTATTGTGTAAATCCTTCAAGGCTGAGCGCTGCCTGCACAACACTCTTCTTGTCTCAGCTTGACTGGCCCCACAGCCATGACTCATCTTTTACAGTTGCAGCTTTTGAAGCACATTCCAGACCTGCTTGTTCCCACAGCTCTCCTAATCCTTTCACATGACCATGAAGACAGCCTTTAAATTCAACGGAAGATGTTTCTGACATTTTTTTCAAGCTATAAAAACTATTTCCAGGTCCAGGTTGGGGAATGATACGTGGATGTTTGGAGAAAATCAGGGGTTATCATTTTTCCTCCCTGCTAGCTACTAAGAAGGGTCTTTAAAAAAAAAAAAAAACTCAGCATTCTATAAAAATTATCCAAACAAGTATTGTCTTTGTAGTGCTGTATTCTCAATAGTAAGAAATTATTTTAAAATCAGCAGTTTCTGAAGACAAATTTTTATTAAATCTGCAATCAGAGAAATTTTAAAAAATGTTTAATGGCTCATAGAAACAGTGTAGAAAATTTCAGCTTCATTTCCTCACCAATAGGATTGATTTGCTTCTCTTATTTTATCATTTTCTCTTTCTTTATTGGTAAATAAAATAGAACTGGCCTACCTAAATATAAAATTTATTCATAGGCGTTATTTTAAATAATTTCAACTATTAGGAATCATCACGGGTCTACTAGAGAAATCATATATATAAATTGAAAATATATTTCTTTCTCTCTTTTCTTCTTCCCTTCCTCCTCCCTCCCTTCCTTCTTCATCCCCCATCCCTTCCCCACCATCCTTTTTTTTTTGCTTTTATCTTCTTTCTCCTTTTCTTCCATTCTTATATACATTCCATAAGCATTTTTGAATTCTTGTTTTGCTATTAAATTTCATACACACATTGTCTTTGTTTTTCTAATTTAGCTAGCAAATTGTAGGTATCCATTGACCTTAAACAAAGACAAGTTGTATTAGAGTGTGTGTGTATGTATATATATATATATATATATACACACATATATATATATATATACACACATATATATACACACACACATACATGGAGAGAGAGATAAACTATTTCATGTCTGAGAGAAAGCAGGGAAATGAGAATGTTTTCTTCCTATTTTCCAAATTGGTTAGTTCAAGGCCAAGTATATATGGACAGTATTATATAAAACATTATCAATGAGATGAATATATTCTCCACTGCACAAAGAATGAAATTAATTATGAACCAATCTATTAAGAAATCGAGTGAAACTAAAAAGTTGATTTAAGCCATTATTCCTATGGCACTTTTAGTAGTCTGGAATTTTCTTGTGCATTTCAGCATTATCTGAGATTTTCTCCACAGGTGGATGCAGGGACTAGATGTCCTGTTGAGAATTTTTCTAGTTTGATGACTATGAAATTTAATGTACTTACTAGTCTTTTTCCCACACAATTCAAAATTCAAAATTGTGTGGAAAGAATACTAGTAAGAATTGAACTAGTAGCTATTATAAAAGTGAGCTGTCCAAAAGGAGTGTAGAGACCACTCCTTATGGAATGGAGAAAGGTGGGTATGATAATCCCTTTCCTTGTCTGTAATAAAATTCTGACGTTTTCCCTCCTAGGTTACCCCAGGAAAATAACTTTTTAAAATAGCAGTAGCCAGAGGCTTCTTATTATAATTTAGTAAGGCTGAAAGACAACTTCTCCTTGCATTCAATTCTATCATAGCATCCACTAAAAATACCTGCAGCACTGGAAGAAATGTTAGTTGAATTTTAGCCCATGGCTTGAAGGAGTTAGAAAGATTCCTAATAAGATTTATAGGCTTAGGTCCTAAAAATTTTAAAAACACTATAATAAAACTCGATCCCAGGACAGACTTAGTGGTTTATATCCATGATTGTCAAGATTTGTACCATTTTCTTATAAAAACTTATTTTTGAGGTTGTCCAATGTACCTTACGTTACTCATCCTAAATACATATTATAGGCAAATGTAATTATGGACACTTTCCTGTCACTGAAACAATTTTGTTGTATTTATCAAGAAAAATCTCTCAAACCTCAATTCTAATTCTGCCCCTCTCTACCTATAAAACACACTCTTTAACATATATGACTCAGAAAAAATACAAAGACAAAATGTTTACCTGGTTCTAGGTATGAATCCTTGAAGTGGAAAGGAAGGGGCATGAATTTCGGAAATGGGGAAGAAGAAGAAACGACAGCAACTAGATGTCATAATTTACAGCAGCAAATGTGAAGCAAGTTTTTGGATTACGGCCAGTGGAAAGAAAGCATGCCAGACAGCTAATGGGAGGCAAGAGTAGTGTGACATGTGGATGGACTGGAGGGCAGGTGATAGATTATGCAGGTCCTCATAAAGCATGTGTAGGAGTTTTATATTTATGTAAAGACTGATGAGAATCTACCAAGGGATTTTAATCATGGGATTGCAATAATTTCACTGAGATTTAAATTATTATTTTTGGATTATAGCATGGTAATTGTAAAGGGACAAAATAATTTCATGGAGGGCAGTTAGGGGTTATTGCAGAAATCCAGGTAAAAGTATCTGTGATTGGACTCAATTAGTGGTTGCAAAGATTGAAACAGTATAGATATTGAAAAAATAAAATCCATGAGACATTGTGGAGTGAAGGAGATCATGACATGGAACATACTGTGATGTGGTATATGTTGAGTGTTGAGCTAAATTTAAAGCATCTAGGTAAAGAAGTTGAATTAGTTACTGGATATCTTGGCTCATACATTAGCAGAGAAGACTGAACTCAGAATAAAAATTTTAAAGACAATGGACAAAGTAATAATAGTGGTAATTTAAGTCATCAGCATTTATGACAATATTGACTGAAATAATTACTTTCAAGGCCATGTGGTAAGAAAAGACAATAAGGATTTTGGTATACAATTTACCAGAAGAGTTTAATGAGGCAAGATCAATGGGTTAACATTTCAACGCAGGGTAAAATGTGAAGCACATGACACCAGAATATGCTTTAATATAGCCATGCTTGCAGTGGATTTATACTGAGTCCTATGGAAGTGAATTGAAAAAGATGTGTCACTCAAGAACTGTAACTTCAAAAGCCTAGGCCAACTTCGGCATTTATTTCACAGGGATGTGCATTATATTTAATAGGAGGCAACTTCTCTGCATGCTATGGAGCCCATAAAATCATCAACTAAATCTCAGAGCATTAAAAGCTGCTCTCAATCCAATGTTAAATTTGAATTTTGGTAAGTTAACAACTGTGGCAAATGGAAAATTTCTCAGGAGTTCTCAGATAACTCTAAACATCAAGGTAAGAGTAAATAAGATCCTTGTGCTAGGTAAGTATTCACAGGGATATTAGCTAAGACTTTTTCAGCTGCAAGTTGCCAAACTTAAATCGAGCAAGTTAATCAAAACATGGAATGTATTCATGTATGTAACTGTCTGTGGCTCTCTGATACACAAAATGGTTGGACCCTAAGTCTTGAATATTATGAAATTTGAATGTCTCTGATGGTTTTATTCTTCATGTAGAATAAAGGAAGTACCTTTCTCATAATAACTCTTTAACATAAGGTTTAAAAATGCCTGAGATTAACTTGGTTTTGAAAACATATCCATCCTCCACTAAAGGCTATGGCTAGTGAATGAGATAAGGCTTGTGCAGGTCTGTCAAGTGCATATTTTTTTTTTAACCTGGGGAGAGAAGTCAGCTTCATAGTGAAGAAGCATTTTGATACTAGAAGAGGATAGAAAGTTTTCCTGGACAGATAGGAATAAAATAATGTTTATCAAACTGGGACTCTTACTATAGCCTACAAAAACCCTACATAAACCCACCCCCAAGTGCTCTACATTATTTTCTACCTCTCTTCTCTTCTATGCCTCTCCAACCTTCTTGCTGTTTTTTGAATATACTAAGCTTATTCCATGTCAAGACCTTCAGACTGCTGTTGCTTTGACCAGAATGCTCTTTCCCAGATCCTCTCATAGGTGAATTTCTATCATATTTGAAGCCTCACCATCTATGATTGCTATAATAAAAAATGCCGCCTAGTTACCTGCTATCCTGTTGTTCTCTGTAATTTTTAAGAATAGACTCTTGCCAAGTTGTTGTTTTTTTATTTACTGGTATATTTTCTGTCTTCCTATAAAATGTTTAACTCATGAGAATAAGACCTAATTGGCCAGGCATGGTGGCTCATGCCTGTAATCCCAGCACTTTGGGAGGCCGAGGTGGGTGGATCATGAGGTCAGGAGATCGAGACCAACCTGGCTAACATGGTGAAACTCTGTCTCTAATAAAAACACAAAAATCAGCCGGGCATGGTGGCGGGCACCTGTAGTCCCAGCTACTCGGGAGGCTGAGGCAGGAGAAAGGCATGAACCCGGGAGGCAGAGCTTGCAGTGAGCTGAGATGGCACCACTGCACTCCAGCCTGGGTGACAGAGCGAGACTCTGTCTCAAAAAAAAAAGAAAAAAAAAGAATAAGAGCTAACTCATTTAATTCTGTATCTAGCAACTTCACACTGTCTATCACAAGTTGTTTATTGAATTAATGAATCTGAATGATTCATTGAAAATATTTATTTATTTATTTATTTGAGATGGAGTCTCACTCTGTTGCCCAGGCTGGAGTGCAGTGGCACGATCTCGGCTCACTGCAACTTCTGCTTCCCAGGTTTAAGCAATTCTCCCGCCTCAGCCTCCCAAGTAACTGGGATTACAGGCACGTGCCACCATGCCCAGCTAATTTTTGTATTTTTAGTAGAGACAGGGTTTTACCAGGTTGGTCAGGCTGGTCTTGAACTCCTGACCTCGTGATCCACCTGCCTCGGCCTCCCAAAGTGCTGGGATTACAGGTATGAGCCACCACACTCAGCCCTCATTTATTTTTAACACCCCTATTCTCACTCCTAAAACTTTAAGACAATTGGCTTAACTTTTTATTGCACCTTACTTTATTGCACTTTATTGCACTTTACTTGGATTATTATTGTAATCCCAGTTACCATGCTTAATTCCAAAGCCAATCTACATGGATATCTGCAATGATATTGGCTCTTTATCCTTAATCTGCTCTTGTAGAGCATTCAGTGTAAAGCCAAACTACTTCTTCAGCTATTCTCAGAGTAGTTGGAAATTTCAGGAAAATATAAAATAGTGTCTTAATAAATACTTCACATTCTCTTGTTACAAAAACAATTTCTAGTAGTACATTAGCAGGATGACAAAACTAGTATTTTGAAAATAACCTTTTTGCATAGGAAATTCCAAAAGCCAGAATGACTCTTGTCCTCCAAGTGAACACAACACTATCAGGGGAACCAGCCCCCCGTATTTCAACATAGGTTCTTTTCTAGTTTACCTAAGTGTTGGCCAGGCTGAGAAATAAAGAGAAAGAGTACAAAAGAGAGAAATTGTACAGCTGGGTCTCCGGGGGTGACATCACATGTCAGCAGTTTCCGTGATGCCCACCTGAGCCACAAAACTGGCAAGTTTTTATTAGGGATTTCAAAAGGGGAGGGGGGTATGAATAGGGAGTGGGTCACAGAGATCACATGCTTCAAATGGCAATAAAAGATGACAAGGGCAGAAGGGCAGAGCAAGGTCACAAGGCCAGGGCAAAATTAGAATTACTAATGAGGTTCCATGTCCCGCTGTACACACATTGTCACTGATAAACATCTTAACAGGAAACAGGGTTCAAGAGCAGGCAAACGGTCTGATTAGAATTCACCAGGCTGGAATTTCCTAATCCTAGCAAGCTTGAGGGTGCTGCAGGAGACCAGGGCATATTTTATCCCTTATCTTCAACTGCATAAGACAGACACTCCCAGAGCGGCCATTTTAGACACCTCCCCATGGGAATGCATTCTTTTCCCATGGCTGTTCCTTGCTGAGATAAAGAATTCAGCTATATTTCTCCTATTCGCTTTTGCAAGAAGAGAAATATGACTCTGTTCTGCCCGGTCCCACAGGCAGTCAGACCTTATGGTTATCTCCCTTGTTCCCTGAAAAGCGCTGTTATCCTGTTCTTTTAGGATGCCCAGATTTCATATTGTTCAAACACACATGTTTTACAAACAATTTGTACAGACAACGCAATCATCACAGGGTCCTGAGGAGACATACATCCTCAGCTTATGAAGATGATGGGATTAAGAGATTAAAGTAAAGATAGGCATAGGCAATTATAAGAGTATTGATTGGGGAAGTGATAAATGTCCATGAAATCTTCACAATTTATGTTCAGAGATTGCAGTAAAGACAGGCATAAGAAATTATAAAAGTATTAATTTGGGGAACTAATAAATGTCCATGAACTCTTCACAATTTATATTCTTCTGCCGTGGCTTCAGCCGGTCCCCCCGTTCGGGGTTCCTGACTTCCCACTACACAACACCTCTCCAGCAAGAGCACAAAAACTGGACAGAGAATGAGGTTGACGAATTGACAGAAGTAGGCTTCAGAAGGTGGTTAATAACAAATTCCTCTGAGCTAAAGGATCATGTTCTAACCCAAGGCAAAGAAGCTAAGAACCTTAATAAAATGTTACAGGAACTGATAACTAGAATAATCAGTTTAGAGAGGAACATAAATGACCTGAAGCTGAAATGGAGCTGAAAAATATCTAGGAATACAACTTACAAGGGACATGAAGGACCTCTTCAAGGAGAACTACAAACCACTGCTCAAGGAAATCAGAGGACACAGACAAATGGAAAACAGTCCATGCTCACGGATAGGAAGAATCAATATCATGAAAATGACCATACTGCCCAAAGTAATTGATAGATTCAATCCTATTCCCATCAAACCACCACTGACATTCTTCACCTAATTGGAAAAAACTACTTTAAATTTCATATTGAACCAAAAAAGAGACTGTATAGCCAAGACAATTGTAAGCAAAAACAACAAACCTGGAGGCATTACAGTACCTGACTTCAAACTATACAACAAGGCTACAGTAACCAAATCAGCATGGTACTGGTACCAAAACAGATATATAGACTAATGGAACAGAACAGAGGCCTTAGAAATACCACCACACATCTACAACCATCTGATCATTGACAAACCTGACAAAAACAAGCAATGGGGAAAGGATTCCCTATTTAATAAATTGTGCTAGGAAAACTGGCTAGCCATATGCGGAAAACTGAAACTGCACCGTTTCCTTACACGTTATACAAAAATTAGCTCAAGATGGATTAAAGACTTAAATGTAAAACCCAAAACCATAAAAACCCTAGAAGAAAACCTAGGCAATACCATCCAGGACATAGGCATGGGCAAAGACTTTACGATGAAAACACCAAAAGCAATTGCAACTAAAGCCAAAATTGACAAATGGGATCTAATTAAACCAAAGAGCTCTGCACAGCAAAAGAAACTAGCATCAGAGTGAACAGGCAACCTACAGAATGAGAGAAAAATTTTGCAATCTACCCCTCTGACAATGGTCTAATACCCAGAATCTACACGAAACTTAACCAAATTTACAAGAAAAAAACAACCCCATCAAAAAGTGGGCAAAGGATATGAATAGAGATTTCTCAAAAGAAGACATTTATGCAGGCAAAAAATATATGAAATAAGCTCATCATTACTGATCATTAGAAAAATGCAAATCAAAACTACAATGAGATACCATCTCATGCCAGTCAGAATTGTCATTATTAAAAAGTCAAGAAACAATAGAGAGTGGTGAGACTGTGGAGAAATAGGAACACTTTTACACTGTTGGTGGGAATGTAAATTAGTTCAACTATTGTGGAAGGCAGTGTTGCAATTCCTCAGGGATCTAGAACAAGAAATACCATTTGACCCATCAATCTCATTACTGGGTATATACCCAAAGGAATATGAATTATTCTGCTATAAAGATACATGCACATGTATGTTTATTGCAGCACTATTTACAATAGCAAAGACATAGAACTAACCCAAATGGCCAACATTGATAGACTGGGTAAAGAAAATGTGGTACATATACACCATAGAATACTACGTAGCTATAAAAAAGAATGAGATCATGTCCTTCGCAGGGACATGGATGAAGCTGGCAGCCATCATGCTCAGCAAACTAACACAGGAACAGAAAACCAAACACTACATGTTCTCACTCATTAGTAGGAGTTGAACAATGAGGACACATGGACACAGGAAGGAGAACAACACATACCGGGGCCTGCTGGGGGTTTGGGGTAAAGGAGAGGGAGAACATTAGGACAAATACCTAATGAACACAGATCTTAAAACCTAGACCACGAGTTGAAAGGTGCAGAAAACCACCATGGCACTTGTATACCTGTGTAACAAAGCTGTGCGTTCAGCACATGTATCCCAGACCTTAAAAGTAAGATAAAATAAAATATAATAATTAATTCACAGAAATGAAAGTAGAAAGGTTGTTTCCAGAAGATTGGAGGTGGGTAGGAGAAATGGAGATACGGTGGTCATTGGGTACACATTTTCAGTTATAAGATGACTAATTTCTGGAAAGGTAATGTAAAGCGCTTGAACTATAAGTAATTATATGGTATTGTGTTAAAAAAAAAGAAAATGACCTGTTTAGACTTCACAATGAAAATGCCACATAGTTTACTCTACACAACTTGCAAGTAGAGTAAAATCTCAAAGCCATTATCATTCTTGGCACTTATTTATAATATCAGCTTCCAGTCCCTGCTTGCTAATGAAGTGCTGATACCTTTTCTGGAGATATAGTCATTGATCTGGTCACTGATTTCCATTCTGTATCCCTCTTGGTATATTTTATTTCATTCTTCCCCATCCAAATATATGTCTGTCTGTCTACTCTAGCTTTAGGGATTTAACTCTTTAATCACTGCTTTAATTTATAAACAGCTTTACCATATTTTGTCTCTGTCTATCCAAGTATACATGACATATGACATCCATTATCTTACATGGATGGTGATGGTGGCAGTGATGGCTAACCTTCTGGCCTGGTGATGCACACTATGAACTCTGAAAATGGCAGGAATTTTAAAACCTATTTTCTCAGAGAATATCTTTTCTAATTTGTAGCATAGTTGAAATAGATTACCCCTTTGCATATAAATACATTAAATTTTCCTCATGAAACAGCATTTTAAATTTTTACAGTTTTATCATTTAATGCCCAACATTGGGTAAATTATAGTTGCATCTCTCATTGTCCCTTTCTACCATTTTATCAATAGACATCCAGATGTTCTGTTCATAGTGTTAGGTATTATTATTATTGTTGTTGATACAGTTATTTTTTCCTTTTCAAATATCCCTATCAAACTAAGATACATATTTGTAATTTGTAATTTAGTATCCCTCCTCTACAGACTTCTCATAACCAGTTTCATAATAGATAAGCGAAGTCCAATTAATAGAGAAGCATAGTTGCATATAAGGGTGGTGAGGATGGCAGTGACAGGCTATTATTTAAATTCATGTATTCTCGAACTGTCACCCAACACTGCTTATCTGTTTTGCAAATATCAAAAATTATCATTGTTTAATATCATTCAATGATTACCCATATTAAATATAAGTGAATACTTTACGGGCAGTTCTTTTCTGTTTTCTTCTTCTCTTGAAGAAGATATAGGATCCATTCCCTATGACTTTCTTTTTCTATCTATGAATTAGTTAGCATATTTTGGTTAACAATAAATAAACCATGGTGTTTCTGCTGCACAACACTGATGTCAGATGTGTAGACATTTAAAGCAATTTACTTTTGTGGTACTTACTTCCTCTCCAACTGGAATGGCAGCCAATCTTCCAAAATCAGTTGGGTCATTGAACAGTCAATATGGTTTAATTGTTAAGACAACAGAAGTAAGTGACCATGTCTGCCTCAATGAATAAATCAAATCAAAACTATAGCAATTGATTAATATTTGGCATTCAGCAACTGTAGGAAAAGTGAGAAAATCACTTCAAAAATAATTAACCAGAAAAAGGATTGATTGTATATAATGGAAATTCTGGTTATCTGAAAGACTAGGTAATGGTAACTTCCCCACACTCAGTCCAATGAATCACACTCTAGTTGGCAATATGGCCCACACAATAAACAATATGTGTTTCTGCCATGTATTAAAGTTTTCCAAAATTAAATTTTTTTTCATCAAGTATATTAAGTTACTACTTGTACAAGGTAAAATTAAATTTTTTAGTAGGTAGTTACATCATTTTTATAAAGAATATGGTTATTTAACAATTACTGCAATCAAGAAGATTTCAACAACCTCAAAGAACTTCATAGTATCTTTTTTTTACTGATAATACCTTCCCCTATGCTCAGCTTCTGTAATAACTGTTCTGCTTTCTGTCTTTATAATTAAGCCTTTTTATAATTTCCTTATAAACAATTTCTTTCTTTAATATAGTTGCTATTCATCTATTTTGTTGCATGTGGCAATAGTTTGTTCCTTTTTAATACTAAATAATAGTCAATGGTATGGCTGTATGTACCACATAGCTTGTTTATGGATTTTGGGGAATATTTTTTTCATATAGGTATCCAGCTTTTCCGGTTTCACTTGGTGAAAAGACTTTTTTTTCTCTCTTTTTTTTCTTTTTGCCTAAAATCCCTTTTATTTAATATTCTAAGAACCACTGCTGAAATTCAGTTGACCGTATACGTGAAGATCAATTTCTTTTCACTCTATTCTGTTATTTATATTCATCTAAATATCTTTTTTAGCCAGTTCCACAATGTCATGATGACTGAAAATTTATAGTGAGTCTAGAAATCAGGCAATGTACATTCTCTTTCATGTTGTTTTTCAAGACCTTTATAGGTATTCTAGGAATTTCCATATACATTTTAGAATCAACTCATCACTTTCTACACAAAAGCCTGTTGGAGTTTTGATTGGGATTTCTTTTTATATATAGATCAATTTTTGGAAAATGGACAGCTTTACAATATCGTGTCTTCCAATCATTAAACATAGTTTATGGATAATTTAGAATATCTTTAATTTCCCTTGAAAATATCTGTATTTTTCTACTAGAACTTTGCACATATTGTGATAAAGTATCTCCAAATATTTTAAGTTTTTCTCAAGGTTGTAAGTGGTGTTAGTATTATAATTTAACTAGTTATTGGCAATGTAAAAAGTGCATACACATTTTGAAGAGTTATGTCTTCTTGATCAAATGACCTTTCATAATTATGAAATGTTTCTCATCTTTGTAAGATCATGAGGCTTTTTGTCCTATAGTATATAGTTCATCTGAAACTAATACAGCTATTTCAGTTTTCTTTAGATGAGGGTTTGCATTACATATTTTTTCCACACTTTTACTTTCATAAATAAACACAAGTCTCATGTATAACATACAGTTGTGATTGGCTTTTTTATGAAGTGGGATAATCTCTGTATTCAATTTGGAAAAATAAGTTCACTGAACTTTGATATGATTGATTTGATACCTATTATTTTGTGATTTTTTTCTATTTTTAATTTTCTTTGTTCTTCAACTTTCTTCTTTCTTGTGTATTTTGAAGACGGATATTATGTTGTTATATTTGCTTTAAACAGCCAATTGTGTATTTATAAATCAAAAAATAAGAGAAAAATTGTATATATTTATGTATAGATTTTCATTTTTAGTGTTCTTTATTCCTTTGGTAATTTTCTTTACTCCTTTTGTTTTGTTGATATGGTGTCATTTTTTTCTCCAGCAGGAAGAGCATCCTTTAACATTTCCTATAGTGCAAATCTTCTGGCATATATTCTTTTAGCTTTGTTTATTTGAGAATGTACATATTTTGCATTCCTTTGTAAATATTTCACGGATTATATAATTTTTATCGACTTTTTTCTTTCAACAGTTTATACATGCCTTTTAATTTTTATCTTGCTTGAATTTTATCTAATGAAAAGTTAGTGGTTATTTTTATTATTGTTCCCTCATATATGTGTGCCATTTTTCTTCATATTCTTTTAATATTGTTTCCTATTGCTTTGATTGTAGTAATTTAACTATCATTTGTCTTCACCTGGGTTTGTTTGGGTTTAACATACTGTCTAGTTGATGTCTGATTAACTAGATGTCAAGCTTGTTTTTTTTTTAAATTTGGAAAATTCTCAGCCATTAGTTCTTCAAATATTATTTATTCTACTCTGCTTACTTCTGAGACTGCACACACACAAACATAAGACAGCACATTTAGGAAAGTGTTAACAGTTTCATATTGTTGATGAGAAGATTGCTAGTGTGAGAATAGTGCAAGATACGATTTAGACAGAGACAGAGGACAGAATCATGGAACTTGTTATATGTCAGAAAAAGGATCCTGAATTTCATTCTATTAAAATGCAAACCATTAAAGTTGTTAAGATGGAAAGTAGCACGGTCAATTTGTTTCTTGTAGAACTGAAAGGAATGAATTGGAGGTAGATGTGACTGGAGAAGAAGAAATCAATGAGGTCCTGAAAATAACTCAACAGCAGTAGGAAGAGAAGGTAGCATGAATAAGAGAAGCTAATTATACTAACAAGTGTAAGTAACTACCTGAAACTATGAAGTAGGGAGTGGGAAGAAGCTGGGATAGTGTCAGGTTTTTTGCCAAGGTTATATTATAGCACAGAAGTTAAAAACACCTTTGCTTCTCCTTGTAAATGCTTATGTACTTCAGTAATATACTTTTCATAAGAAAAGTTTATTATTTTGTCTCTGACAAGACAAAGCTCAAAAATCTATCAGCGTCAATATTGGCATGGTATGGTAAGTAGACCTAGCATGTATTTGCAGGTTCAAATTTTAAAATCTAGTCTCTGCACTACATTTGGCCTCTTATGTGATTCTGGGACAATCTATCATTTCATTAACAGAAGTTTGTAGTTCTTTATTTGTAAAATGAGAAAGCTAAGATTAAAATACTGTCTTTATGTTCTTTTTTAGTGAAGTAGTTACTACAAGCTCAAATAAAAGATTTAGAGCTTGAGGTTATTGGATCTAATGAATGTTTGTCAATCACTATGTATCTCTATTCTTAGTGTACATGTTTATAATTGAAAATTGAATTTAGGGAGATATTTAGGATCATGGCTTGTAATGGCAGATGTTCCAACTCCCAGGATATTTGATGCCTTCCTAGTAGCATGCATTAGTTTGCTAGGGCTTCCATAATAAAATATTATGGACTGGTGGCTTAAACAATAGAAATTAGTTTTCTAATTCTGGAGGGTAGAAGACCAAGGTCAAAGTGTCAGAAGGGCTCTCTTTCCTTGGCTGGTAGATGGCTGTCTTCCCTCTGTGGTAGTCTTTTCTCTGTGCCTATCTGTGTCTTAATCTCCACTTCCCATATGAAACCAGTTATACTGAATCTAGGGTGAACCCTGATGACCTCATTTAACCTTCATTACCTCTTTAAAAACCCTATCTCTAAATACAGACATATTCCGAGGTAGTGGAGATTGGGACTTCAACATATAAATTTTGGGTGTTACAATTCAGCCCATAGCATAGCAAACCATAGACAGTCTCAGATCAAATGTAACCTCCTCAGAAAGGCATCTCCATGGATTATTTTCATCAAAGCATCCTGTTTTAGTTTTCTCACGGCACTAAAATTTATCTGGTGTATTTCTGTTTTGCTTATTTATTGTTTCTCCTCTTCAAGAGGAAAGAGGCCCTGGTTGACTTGTCCATTCCTGTACTTCCAGCATCTGTGTTTAAAATGATGGCATATAGTAGGCGTTCAATAAATAATTGTCAAAATAGATTGTTGTAAGACAAGGATTCAAAATACTTTTACTCCAGATAAGATATTTTGATAAATATTATTTCTGTTCAAAGTTGCAAGAAATTTTATTACATTCAATATAAATAAAGAACGTACATTAAAAACAAGTCTTTGTTTAAATGTTTATTCAAGATATAAAAGTCTTTAAAATGTTCTATAAAAATTCTGAAATATAGATGGAAAGAAAACCATATTTTAAAAGTAATAAAGCATGAAGTAATTCAGTTAATTTTAGTATACATGGATTAGTAAATAACTGCTATAGGAAGCTTGCATCTGATTTCACAGCAGGCCAGGGCTTAATTAAAATTTATAACAAGACTAATTTTTCTTAGTAATCACACAAAGATAATTTAATCATCAATATCCATCTCTATTTTACAAATTGTCTTCTTAAGCATTGCATGAATTTTACTCATATGAATTTTAGAACCATATGAAAGAAGAAACATTTTCTGAAAATGGACATCCTTCAAAGAATTGTTTAAGAGCAGGCAGAAGGCAATACTGTGCCTTTCGTTGGTCTCAATGTTTTCATTATTACATATTTGAAATGTCAAGTAGTACAAATTCAAGAGGTTGGCCCATAGTAACCTAAACGGCAGTGGTAGCATTAGAAGTAGCATCCAGATTTCTAGACTTCAGCTGAAGCTATAATTACTCAATCACCTTGTAGTTCAAGTATTTCGTGCCTGTAACCATTGAATGCTGCTACCTAGGTAGCTACCTAGGTAGCACTCTGAACTAACAGACAAAATATAGTACTATATTTTGTCTGAACTAACAGAAATATAGTACCTTGTTTTGGCCAAAATATGGTTTCTAGAATCAATGTTTTTGTTGTTTAGGGGTTGAAAATAGTGTGAGTAGCTTCACTTCTCTTTCTCACTCTCTGTCTATATTTCTTTTTTTTCTTTTGCTTTTTGAGATGGGGTCTCACTCTGTTGCCCAGGCTGGAGTTCAGTGGCACAATCATGGCTCACTATAGCTTCAACCTCATGGGCTCAGGCGATCCTCCCACCTCAGCCTCCCAAGTAGCTGAGACCACAGTCACACACCAGCATACCTGGCTTATTTTTAATTTTTTTCTGTAGAGGTGAGGTCTGTTTATGTTGCTGAGGCTGTTCTCGAACTCCTGGGCTCAAGTTATTATCTCACCTAGGCCTTTCAAAGTGACGGGATTATAGGTGTGAGCCACCGCACTTGTCATATTTCTTTCTCTCTAGCCCATTCTACCCCTTAAACAACCTCAAGAGGTTGGTCTTTGTCAGAAATCCTTTGGCCACAAGTGGTAGACACCCAACTCAAAATAGCTAAAGGAGAATATAATTAGATTACTTATCTGGCAGGGAGAAGAATGACTGAAACCAGAAGCTCAAATGATGCAGACAGTAACTGCTCTTGATCTCTGTCCCAGCTCTGCTTTTTACTGTTGGTAAACATTCCAAGGCTCTAAGTGGCAAGTCCCAGAAGCTCCAGATTTATGTCATGATACTGCTTGTACTTTTAGTGAGAAGAGGTTCTCCTCCCAATATTTCTACACAATTTCTATGGTTGAGGGACCCTTAACAATTCTATAGCTCTTACTATTTCCTGAATCTCTCTTATTGTAGAAGGTACATACTTTCTATCCATATGTCTCAGGGTGGGGAAATTATAGAAAATGAAGATGAAATATTTACCTTACCTATCTCAGCATTCTTCAACATTCCTAAGATATAGGACGAGGTAATAGTTGTACTAACTTGGCTTTTCCTTGCAGAGGAAACAATACTTGCTTTTATCAAAATATTGATTACCTCTTCATATATATAACATATATATGGTTAGCTATATATATATAACATATATAATATATATGAATATAAAATATATATTATATATAAAATATAATATTTTATATATATATTTTTTGAGACAGTCTCGCTCTGTCACCCAGGCTGGAATGCAGTGGCACGGTCTCGTCTCACTGCAACCTCTGCCTCTAGCATTCAAGCAATTCTCGTGCCTTAGCCTCCCAAGTAGCTGGGACCTACATGTGTGGGCCACCATGCTTGGCTAATTTTTGTATTTTTAGTAGAGATGGGGTTTCCTCATGTTGGCCAAACTGGTCTCGGACTCCTGGCCTCAAGTGATCCGCTCGCCTCTGCTCCCACAATGCTGGGATTACAGGTGTGAGCCACCACGCCTGGCCAGTTACCTCTTCTAAATATAACATGCCTATTTTTCTTTGGAGATCTTTCCATTCTTTGTTGGATGTAGTCTTAATGAGACATTCAATCAAGAACTTCTTTTTTTCTCCTGGAGAAAGAGTGGGCACCTGACCCAAACTAGTCTAACCATGTGCGATTTCTGAAAGTGATTCAAGGTTTGAAAATTACCAAAGGTAATTTATTTTAATGAGAAAAAAGCCTGTTTATAAGTTCCTTGTATTTACATGTTAGGAAATGCCGTAGCCCATGTCCTTTCAGAAACTTGATGTTTCAACTTCCATGCCTCCCCAATATCAGTCATAAATAAAATTATTGAGAAATATTTTCCAATTATTGTACAATTTTCACTCATTCCACTTATTATTCCTTTTCTTCTTTATCTCATATCTTTACCTCATACTTTAAGGCTTAGTGCAAAAGATTAATTCTAAGAAATCTTCTCAATTCTGGTTTTATCCAGGAGAATATATTATTTCCTAAATCTCTGCCCTTGTGTCATTTTAAAATATATTTCCTTTGTAGTTCCCATGATATTTAATTGTGGCTAATTGAGCATATGACTCTTGCTAGATGATGAGTTTCTTTTAGTGTAGTTAGTGAATTCTTACAATTTTTGTATCTTCCCTAAATGTCGTTGAGCTTTGCATATAGTAAAACACACAAAGATTCTGTATTTTTTGCATGGAATGAATATGTGACTAGTGTATCTCCAGTGCCAGGTGGCTATTTTCTCAGAGTGTTCCTTAAACTGAAATCAGAAATTAATCTGAAGTAAACATATCATAGCCTTATCACCATTACAGACAACATTTCATTTGGCTTTCACAAAGCTGCATGTGTTATCCGAATAAACAAAATCATAAAATCTGAAAAATAAATAAGCATTGGCTCAGGAAAGAGTGGAAGATGCTTAGATTATTTAGCTTCCAGTGTGGGTAGCTACTATTTTTCCGAGTTCTACAGATGCCAAAGAGTAAAAGGTATGAGCCTTCAGTTGGCCTCATTCTACCTTGTGATAACTTATTTATAATATATACTCTGCCTACTTCCAGAAAATGAATTTTGAGGTTCCTTAAAATAAAAGCACATCCAACAGAACTGAATTAAACCTGAAAGTAAAATCACAAACTACTAGAAATGGAGAAATAGTTTTTCTAATAATTTAACTTTAAACTTCTTACAGAACAAAAAATGGAAATACAATGGCTTAAAAATTTAATTTAATCAAAAAAGTATATAGCCTTTAATTAACTTATGCCTGTTTGGCCATGCTGTAGTATATTTAATGTTGCTTTAACAGAATACCTGAGGCTAGGTAATTTATAAAGAAAGGAGGTTTATTTGGCTCACAGTTCTGGTGACTGCAAAGTTTAAGTTTGGGCAGCTTTATCTGGTGAGGCTCTCATGCTGCTTTAACTCATGACAGAAACGAAGGGTGTGAGCATGTTTAAAGACATCACATAGTGAGAGAGGATGCAAGGGAGAAAAACTGAGGAAGTAACTGTTTTCAACAATGCACTTTCCTGGAACATAATCCATGCTAGAACTCACTCACCCGATGGGAGGGCATTAATCTATTCATAAATAATCCACCACCATGACTCAAACATCTCCTAGTAGGTGCCACCTTTCAAAGCTACCACATTGGGAATCAAATTTCCACATAAGGTTTAGCAGAGAAAAACCACATACAAACCATAAAAGGGCCTCAATTCTTCAGAGATCATTGTCAAATAATCTTTTAATAACCAGGACTGGAGTGAAACAAAATATATATTTGTGGCTTCTAATTATGCAATTTAAAGTTTAGTGACAAGTATAGTAAACCAAACCCAAACCCAGCAGAATAAAAGAAATAACAAAGATCACAGCAGAACTAAATGAACATAGATGAAAAAATCCTCAACAAAACACTAGCTAACTGAATTGAACAGCATATCAAAAAATAATCCACCATCATCAAGTGGGTTTCATACCAGGAATAAAGGGATGGTTTAACATACACAAGTAAAAAAAAATACAAAAGATAAATAAAACTAGAAGCTGGCTTTTTGAAAAGATAAATAAATTTGATAGATCATGAGTGAGATTTACCAAGAAAAGAAGAAAGACAATCCAAATAAGCTCAATTAGAAATGAAACAGGTAATATTACAACCGATACCACAGGAATTCAAAAGATCATTCAAGGCTACTATGATCACTTTTACAGACATTATCCAGAAAACCTGGAGGAGATGGATAAATTCCTGGAAATTTAGATTAAATGTAGGTTAAGCCAGAAGGAAATAGAGACTCTGAACAGACTAATAACAGGCAATGAGACTGAAATGGTAATAAAAATATTGCCAACCAAAAAAAGTCCAGAACCAGATGGATTCACAGCCGAATTCTATCAGACATTCAATAATTGGTCCCAATCCTATTCACACAATTCCAAAGGACAGAGAAGGAGGGAACTCTCCCTAAATCATTCTAGGAAGCCACTATAACCCTGATACCAAAACCAGAAAAGGGCATAACAACAACAACAACAACAACAACAACAAATAACTATGGACCAATATGTCTGATTAACATAGATGAAAAAATCCTCACAAAATACTAACTAACTGCATCCAATAGTATATCAAAAAAATAATCCACCATGATCAAGTGGGTTTCATACCACGGATGCAGGGTTGGTTTAACACAAACAAGTCAATACACATGATACACCACATAGACAGAATTAAAAACAAAAACACATGATCATCTCAATAGAAGTAGAAAAACCATTTAACAAAACCAAGCATCTCTTTATGAGTAAAACCCTCAGCACGACTGGCATAGAAGGAACATACATTAATGTAATAAAAAGCCATTTATGACAGAACTGCAGCCAACATTATACTGAACAGGAAAAAGATGAAAGCATTCCCCATGAGAAATAGAACAAGACAAGGATGCCCACTTTCACCACTTCTATTCAACATAGTACTGGGAGTCCTAACCGCAGCAATCAGACAAGATAAAGAAATAAAGGGCATCCAGATTGGTAAAGAGGAAGACAAACTCTCGCTGTTTGCTAATGATATGATCACATACCTAGAAAACCATAAAGACTTACACAAAAAGCTCCTAGAACTGGGAAATGAATTCAGCAAAGTTTCAGGATACAAAATTAATGTATGCAAATCAGTAGCAGTGGTATATACCAACAGCAACCAAGCTGAGAATCAAATCAAGAACTCGACCCCTTTTACAATAGCGGCAAAATAAATAAATAAGTAAATAAATAAAATATTTAGGAGTACATCTAACCAAGGAGGTAAATGACCTCTACAAGGAAAACTACAAAACACTGCTGAAAGAAATCATAGACCACACAAACAAATGGAAACATATCCCATCCTTATGGATGGGTAGAATCAATATTGTAAAAATGATCATGCAGCCAAAAGCAATCCACAATTTCAATGCAATTACCATCAAAATATCACCATCATTCTTCACATAGCAAGAAAAGAGTCCTAAAATTCATATGGGACCCAAAAAGAGCCCAAATAGCCAAAGCAAGACTAAGCAAAAAGAACAAATCTGGAGGCATTACACTACACAATTTCAAATTATACTATAAGACCATAGTCACCAAAACAGCATGGTACTGGTATAAAAATAGGCACATTGACCAATGGAACAGAATAGAGAACTCAGAAATAAAGCCAAATAATTTCAGTCAACCACTCTTCAACAAAGCAAACGAAAACATAAAGTGGGGAAAGGACACTGTATTCCACAAATGGTGCTGGGATAACTGGAAAGCCACATGTAGAAGAATGAAATCAGATCCTCATCTCTCACCTTATACAAAAATCAACTCAAGATGGATCAAAGTCTTAAATCTAGGACCCGAAACCATAAAAGTTCTAGAAGATAACATCAGAAAACCCTTCTAGACATTGCCTTAGGCAAAGACTTCATGACCAAGAACCCAAAAGCAAATGCAACAAAAACAAAGGTATATAAATAGGAATTAATTAAACTAAAAAGCTTCTGCACAGCAAAAGAAATTTTCGGCAGGGTAAACAGATCACCCACATAATGGGAGAAAATCTTCACAATCTATATATAGAATTAAAGGATTATGAGCATCATCATCACTGCTCATCGTCACTGGCCATCAGAGAAATGAAAATCAAAATCACAGTGAGATACCATCTCACACCAGTTAGAATGGCAATCATTAAAAAGTCAGGAAACAACAGGTGCTGGAGAGGATGTGGAGAAATAGGAACACTTTGACACTGTTGGTGGGACTGTAAACTAGTTCAACCATTGTGGAAGTCAGTGTGGCGATTCCTCAAGGATCTAGAACTAGAAATACCATTTGACTCAGCCATCCCATTACTGGGTATATACCCAAAGGACTATAAATCATGCTGCTATAAAGACACATGCACACGTATGTTTATTGCAACATTATTCACAATAGCAAAGACTTGGAACCAACCCAAATGTCCAACAATCATAGACTGGATTAAGAAAATGTGGCACATATACACCATGGAATACTATGCAGCCATAAAAAATGATGAGTTCATGTCCTTTGTAGGGACATGGATGAAATTGGAAACCATCATTCTCAGTAAACTATCGCAAGAACAAAAAACCAAACACTGCATATTCTCACTCATAGGTGGGAATTGAACAATGAGATCACATGGACACAGGAAGGGGAACATCACACTCTGGGGACTATTGTGGGGTGCGGGGAGGGGGGAGGGATAGCATTGGGAGATATACCTAATGCTAGATGACGAGTTAGTGGGTGCAGCGCACCAGCATGGCACATGTATACATATGTAACTAACCTGCACAATGTGCACATGTACCCTAAAACTTAAAAGTATAATAAAAAAAAAAATTAAAAAAAAAAGAATTCAAGGATGAATATCCATAATCTACAAGGAACTCAAACAAATCAGCAAGAAAAGGCAAACAGTCCCAGCAAAAAGTGGGCTAATAACATGAATAGACAATTCTCAAAGGAAGATATACAGATGTCCAAAAACCATGTGAAAAAAAGCTCAACATCACTAATGATCAGGAGAATGCAAATCAAAACCACAATGTGATACCACCTTACTCCTAAAAGAATTGCCATAAGCAAAAAATAAAAAAAAAAATGTTGGCATGGATGTGGTGAAAAGGGAACACATTTACACTGCTTTTGAGAATGTAATCTAGTACAACCACTTTGGAAAACAATGTGGCAATTTCTTTTTTATTTATTTATTTTTATTTTATTATTATTATACTTTAAGTTTTAGGGTACATGTGCACAATGTGCAGGTTAGTTACATATGTATACATGTGCCATGTCGGTGTGCTGCACCCATTAACTCGTCATTTAGCATTAGGCATATCTCCAAATGCTATCCCTCCCCCCTCCCCCCACCCCACAACAGTCCCCGGAGTGTGATGTTCCCCTTCCTGTGTCCATGTGTTCTCATTGTTCAATTCCCACCTATGAGTGAGAATATGAGCTGTTTGGTTTTTTGTCCTTGGGATAGTTTGCTGAGAATGATGGTTTCCAGTTTCATCCATGTCCCTACAAAGGACATGAACTCATCATTTTTTATGGCTGCATAGTATTCCATGGTGTATATGTGCCACATTTTCTTAATCCAGTCTATGATTGTTGGACATTTGGGTTGGTTCCAAGTCTTTGCTATTGTGAATAGTGCCGCAATAAACATACGTGTGCATGTGTCTTTATAGCAGCATGATTTATAGTCCTTTGGGTATATACCCAGTAATGGGATGGCTGGGTCAAATGGTATTTCTAGTTCTAGATCCCTGAGGAATCCAGTGTGGCAATTTCTTAAATAACTAAAAGCAGATATACTTTTGATCCAGCAATCCCACTACTGGGTATCTACTCAGAGGAAAAGAAGTCATTATATGGAAAAGAAGCCATTATACAGAAAAGAAACTTGTTTATAAACACGTTTATAGCAGCACAATTAATTGTAAAAACATGGAACCAGCCCAAATGCCCATAAATCAACTAGTGGATAAAGAAAATGTGTTTTGTATGTGTGTATACACACACACACACACACACCAGGGAATACACACATATACACACCAGGGAATACTACTCAGCCATAAAAAGGAACACAATCATGACATTGTTAGCAACTTGGATAGAATTGGAGACCATTATTCTAAGTGAAATAACTCTGGAATGGAAAACCAAACATCACATGTTCTCACTTGAAGTGGGAGCTAAGCTATGAGGATTCAAAGGCAGGAGAATGATACAATAGACTTTAGGGGAAAGAGTGGAAGAAGTATGAGAGATAAAAGACTGTATATTGGGTGATGTACACTGCTTGGGTGATGGGTGCACCACAATCTCAGAAATCATCACTAAAGGACTTATTCATGTAAACAGATACCACCTATTCCTCCAAAACTTACTGAAATAAAAATAAACAGAATAGTAGCAAAATTGAATCATGTTTTAAGGCTTTTATCTTGTCTTGTTTTCTCTTTCTCACGAGTATCCCCACAGAACAGAATGAAAAGAAATGTATAAATCTAGCCAACAAATACAAAAATCCTAATTTAGTAAGGATTAATAATTTTGTTAAAGTGAGAACCAGGTGATAAAATTAATTTTAAAGCAAAAATCACAATTACATTTGCACCAATCTAATATTGCAACATAATTTAAACAGTGGAAATTCCTGCTAAACCGCTTATATCCACATCAGGCATTTGCTGTGTATATATTGTGAATAAATTAAAATAAAATTATAAGGTTAACTATATAGAGTTTAATGTTAATATATTCAAAATATATAATTCTATAATTTATGTGTGCATACATTCCTTTTGCTAGTAGGTGTTTTAGAGAGTTCAGGCCAGATTCTTTTCACTGTGCCACTGCCCTCATCCCATAGGTACTTTGAATATGCTTCAAAGGATTACGTCTCCAGAGAAATGCCACTGGGCTGAATATGCTTGGGAGACTACAACATCTCTCCACCCATAACAACAATGACTGACACACGTGGGGCACAGGTAGCAGAAAAGCCCAGCTCCTTTCTCTCAAAGCAGGGTATCATTGCTGAGCAAATCACAATGTGTACTTCAGGGCTCTCTCTCTCTGAAATGGATCAGGAACAAGTCTAAACTTTATGTGGGACCACATCATTGCTCATCCCCTTCCCTTTCCCCATCCCGTGTAATTCTTCATGGGTTTTTCCTCCAGAGTCCTTCTGTAAGCTATAATGCACCTGAGTCTCTGTCTTAGGCTCTGCCTTTAAAGAACCTGTTTGAGGACTCTTTTGGATAATGTGCTACTATTATGTGCTTTTATGTTGAGAATTTTGCTGAAAACCAAAACTTCCAAAGCCAGTGCTTCCGTCACCATACTTTTGCAGTCCAAGTGGACTGAAAGCAGGCAAATTTCATCAGGCTTGGTATCAGGTATATACTGACTGCTGTGTAATGGTCCCATCTAAGAAAGAATGTAAGAAAAAAAAATCTAGGGTAGTTTATGAATAGTCATCAAAATCACATTTAAGTGTAATTTTTCACGCTCTCCTATACCAAGTATTTCTTTGCTAATAAAATGAAAATTTGGCCCTTCAATCTGAATAGCCATTTTTTAAAAAGAATCTATATACATTATGAGTAAATGACACATGGTTTTGCCAAACTCTTAACTAGCACTACCTATCTAAAATTGCTACATGCATACAAAATGGGCACTATTTGACTACAAATATCCTTTCAAGCAGATCTGATAAAATATTTTAACTATGGATATTTAGAAGCTTAGTCTTAGCCTAAGTAGTCATCATTTTTCCCTGATGATCCTTAGAATAAATCTATATACAAAAGTAATTTTTCAATTTCAGATTCAAATGTGCTAAATGTTATGACAAAAATTTTAATTTTTATTGTTATTCTGAGAAGTCTGTTTACTTTCACAAATTTCAGACATTCTTTGTTGCGTCTCTTTCTCTCATTGCACAACCTGGTATTTCTGTGCATAGCTCTTACTGCACTGAAAATACTTATCTGATTCTGTTTGCAGAAATAAATGGTGGCTTAGTCTTTTGTACTCCCTTATTAAGTTGTGCCCAGTATTTGCTTCTCAAAACCGTACCCTAGCAGACCACCTGACTGTGGCATCCTTGTTTCTTAATGGACTCTACCTTAGAAACACAGTTACCATATCAGTAGCTTTACTGATTCTTTCTAGTCTTGTTGACCATTTCATTTAGATTAACCGATAGCCTTGAGGCCAATGTTAACCACCCTAACCATGACAAATCATCTGTCTCACTTGTCCCTTAGGTTTAAATATTCCCTCTGTGCATAATAGGAAGCACTATTTATTCTGTTATCACAGAGTTTTGAAGGGGAGACTATGTGCTTGACAGCCAAAAACATCTTTCCCCATAGTCTTTTTATAATCTCTGCTTTCCCACAACTGTACAAAAGGAAGAGAAAAAGTAAATTTGAGCATCATTCAAACTGATGAGCTGCTAGAAAATTTAGCTTACATTTAAGTACATATTTAAAAGAAATTTTCAATTACTATAGGATCTGCTATGTGCTAGACACTAGAATAGGCACAGAAATATAAGAATATACATCACGATATTACTATCTTTAAGAGTTTAAATAGGAACATCCATATTAATAATATTTATAAAATAATGAGTCATGTTTAGTAGAGGTAGGAAGAGATATATAAAGAGGATGTCCCAATACTGACAAGGAATTTGGAGATAGCTTCACTAAGGAAGTAGTATAAATTGAGCCTTGAAAAACAAGAATTTTTTTATCAAATAGATAAAATAATGAGGATAAAATAATCAAATTAATGATTCACATGGTCAAAGGCACAGAAGAATAGTAGAACATAGGTTGGTTAAATATTAGGAGTCTGCAATACATGGGCATATAGTAAGAAATCAGGAAGGTAATTTGGCAAGATGAAACTGGGAAAGTAGATTGATTTGTAATTATTCTTAATGAATCAATAATAGCTTTGGACTTATTTTTAGGATTTAATGTTAGGCAACTTTTGTTCAAATGGGCAAAGTCAGAAAACAGCAAAATATCTATGAGTCACATTTTTAAGATTCAAACTGAACAAAGCTTTGAGTCCTATAGGAGAGTGACTACATGTACTGTGTGTGTGTGTGTGTGTGTGTGTGTGTGTGTATCCTTGCAAGCTATGTTATTTATTTTACTGAATACAAGAATACCAGTAAGATAATTAGAATTCTATTTTAGTCACTAAAAGGTTAATATGTGGGAACATTTGTGACTTAGCAGTACCAAACAGCTTTCTAGTGCTTAATATTTTACCTTTGTATAGTGCTTTAAAACACAACGCGTATCCTCGTGCATTAGTTCACCCCTTTCTCAAAGCCACTCCAAGAAATAGGTATTACAATCATCTTTATCTAACAGAAAAAGTCAGACTCAGAGAAGTGAAGTGCCTTATCCAAAATAATACAATGTTTTAATAGCAGAATACATGTGTGTCAACAACAACACAGAGCATTGAGAAATCCATGAGACATAGCCCATTGCATTCAGCCAACCTGCCTCCTGTCCCCATAGTTAAAATAATCTTTATCTTCAAGGCCCATAAAAGTCACATCTTAACCATAGGCACTTTTCAATTATTAACACAGAGCAGCACAATCCTCACTCATACCCTAGTGTGCTACACTGCACTACCCTGGAGAGATATGAGCACCACCATCTTGAGATGAAGCCCTAGTTATGTTGAAGTGCAGTTCTGCTCCTCCCTTGAGGCAATTCCTCCTCCAATGCCCAGCATCCAATGCCCAACACCACTGCCACCTTAATCACTGGGAAAGATGTTCTTGCTTTGGAATAAGGTGTGTGTGTGTGTGTGTGTGTGTGTGTGTGTGTGTGGTGTTTTAAGACTCTTTTTGACTCCAAGGTATATGTTTTCTGTGAAGTCCTTCTTTCCTTATTCCTGTGCCTTGGACAAGCTAGGAGAATAGGTGGGCTGCATGTAGACTGCAAGGATGGTTGTCTGAATCCTTATAGGCAATGTAAGGATATTGAAAGTCCTGCATTTCTGTTTTAGGAAGATAACTCTGGTGGTTGTTATCTTTTCTGCCTCAGAATCTCGCTGACTAAAAATAAAAATCTCAAAGGTTTAATTTCTTGATTTCAGGCATGGTCCAGTACATATTTGAAGGTGGCACCTCTTAGAAAATATTTCTCCTTTAAATATGTAAACGTAACCTGAGAGACAAATTCTCCTGGGGGATCCTATCTCCCTTCTTTCTCTTCTTTTGGTCTGCATGTTGTGGTGGCTTCAGAAGCCCATTGCAATCAAACAATAAAGATTTGAAGTAAGTTTAGTGCCATTTAGATGAAAGAATAAAAGAGATGTATTAACTTATATGGTTGAAACATAAGTTGTTTGTGAATGAAATCTATGGAGAAAAATGGGAATAGGGAGTAGACCGTAAAGAATTACATGAAGAAAGATGTTGACAGAAACGAAATAAAACTGTTTCAGAATTGATATTAACTGGGTGATTTGGGTATTAATTAGGCAATTTGGATATTAATTAGATAATATGTTACTTTCGCAGAGTTTTACGAACTAGAAATGAACCTGCAAGGGTGGTGGTATGTGTGTGCAAGTAAAATCCTGGGAATGGTGCCAAATTGAAGTTCTTGGAAAATTGAAGTCCTTAATTTTCCTGGATAACAGGTTCAGTAGTATTAGCAGAAGCTTCAGCAGTAACGTCAATGAATTATATTTAGGATGACCCGATGCAAACATCCTCAAGGCTGGAATGCTTGTTCTGTCCTTCATATTGAAGGGAGAGTCATTTGTTATTGCTTCAAGGAAAGCCTACTTAAAAAAAATCCCTGCTAACGGAGATTTATCATTTCCATGGATTACTACAATTTGAGAAGATCACTGGAATTAGAGTCAGTCAAATGTATAAGGGCCAAGAAACCTCAGAAGTGCATTTTAGCACCATTTATTCAATTTGGTTGACATTGGCTGACAAAATGATGAGCTAGTATTTTCCAGAACAGAGATTCAAGAATTATTGTTTTTCTCTCTAGAAACCAAATTGAAAAAAAGTAGAATCTACTATAAACTATGAAACTATATAGCTCAGTTTACTCCACTTTTTTTTTTTTTTTTTTTTTTGAGATGGAGTCTTTTTCTGTAGCCCAGGCTGGAGTGCAGTGGCGCGATCTCGGCTCACTGCAAGCTCCACCTCCTGGGTTCACACCATTTTCCTGCCTCAGGCTCCGGAGTAGCTGGGACTACAGGCGCCCGCCACCACGCCCGGCTAATTTTTTTGTATTTTTAGTGGAGACGAGGTTTACACCATGTTAGCCAGGATGGTCTCGATCTCCTGACCTCGTGATCCGCTCGTCTCGGCCTCCCAAAGTGCTGGGATTACAGGCGTGAGCCACCACGCCTGGCCTACTCCACTCTTCAAAAAATTAAGATTTAGCATGTTGATTAAACACCCGACTATCTAAAATATTAGTTCTGTGAGAGTAAGAAAGGTGTCGTGTATATTGCTCTGTCCCTAATGTTTACAACCTTCTTTATACATAGCAGACCATCAATCAATATTGGTGAATAAATAAATGATGCATGCCATAGAGTTATAACTACCTACTGCTGTAGCCCCTTACCACTATTAAAAGTGTTTAAAGTTATGAAGTTAAATCACTGCGATTGAAAATATTAAACGTCAAAGATTACCAATTAATGTGGACAAGGAAAAATAATGCTTCCCTTTTCTAATCAACTTCCTCAGTCCCTTAAGTACCATTGAGGTGGCTTTAGTTGAGTTTGGATGTGTAAAGGTTGCCTGTTTGCCACTTGCCAGCAGATGGCCTAATTATTCCATCATTCACTAAGTATTGGAACTATTCTTTATAAAGAAAAGCAGTTGGTGAGAAATAACCTTCCTTTTGATTTTTTTTTTATTTTTAGCAGAGACAACATTTTAGTATATTTCCCATTATTTTTCATTGGATTAAATAATTGATTAGATATGCTAATTTTAACATAGCCTATTCAATAAGGAATCAATTCCTAATCAATAAGGAAAGAGTACACTTTTTTTAATATATGCCAAATCATCTAGGACGATCTATAGAGGTGACATACTAATATCATTGCCTTGGGGATAAATTGATTCATCAGCATCTATGAGTAAATGAGACTCTTTATTTTCCTCTAGACAGTCCTTACAAGTCATTTAAAATATTGTTCACATATAGATGACTTTATAAATTTTTCTGAAATTCAGTGAAAAGAACTGTGATGTTCACTCATTTTACCTGTAACAAATTTGCTCATGTTTCTGAAGTTATTTACAAATTTATAACTTAACTGTAAGGGAAAAGCATTTTTTCATTTGTAATACATACTAAATTCATTATTTATGAGTAAATATGAAAGAGATAATATGTAAAAAATAAGAGAAAGAGCAAGAGGTGGAGGGAGGAATTATTAATTAATTTAATTAAGTATACTCTTTTTGATATTCTACTTTATTAACTCTACTAATGTAAAAATATATCATTCCATTATTTACTTTCTTTTGAATCTTGTCTACCTCTTTAGGGGCATTAAATATTTAATTGTTGTGCGCTATTTAAATGTCAGCACTATAAGAATGGGGCTCCATCTGTCTCGTTTATTACTGTTTACATATTGACCACCTGCAACAGTGCCTGGCATATGGAAATAATCCATTTAATATTTATGGGTGGCATCAATTTTATTTTGAGCACCTTTTCTAAGGTAAACCATTAGGAAAGAACAATGAAATTTGGAATAATGATAGGGCATCTTAATCTTAGGCTGTTCAGAAATTAAAATAATCTAGCAAGTTATTTATCGAAAACTTGCTCCATCATACCTGCTTGTATCTTGAAACACATAGCTCCCTCTTTTTGATGTATTACTTGTTGCAAAAGTTACCCAGTAAATAAAGATTCTTCTTGAGGGAAATCAACGATCTGTCCCCCACCCTAAGATGTCATCACAAAAAAATGAAATGAAAATACAAAGAAATTCCAGAAATAGCATCAACAATGCTATGCTTGTGCACTCTGAAAATTAGGAACTGGGTTCATGGCGCTTGGTTTATTTATTATAATTAATAAGTATTTTAAGTCCTTTTAGGAATACTAACTATTACATCCTAAAATGTTTTTCAAAAGAAAATGGAAAGGCTATAAAAAGGCATTTTAACCATTTTTATCCCTGATACTCCATTTCCTTTCATTTGTGGCTTACCCAGGATTTTGAAAGAAGAAAAGTAGGCTCTTCTGTTCCCATCATGGCATCTGTCTGATTAGCCTTTTAAATGCATTTGATATTGTATAGATATTGCTTCAGTATTTAGAGAAGAAAGACACTTTTGTCTCCCAGTGGAACTGTGATTGCTTTCTTCTTTGACAGTTTACAATATTGTTTTGTCTTTTGTTAAGCAAATCATTGGAAAATTATTTTTTGTTAAACATGAATGTGGTATTTAAGATTTATGATTGTGTCATTTTTAATCCATATTTTAAAAATAAAACCCTCAGGAAAAGAGTATACCCTCACTAAATACACACCACAACTGATTTACTGACATAAATATATATTTGTAGTTAAAAATAATAATGTTTAAACATAAATTTAAAAACCTAGATCTTTCAATAGAGAGTTCAAAATCCTAGAAAATTCACAATAGCCTAAATATGGCATCAACCTAAATATCCATCAGTGGATATATCAATAATAAAAATGTGGTATATATACCCAATGGAATACTATTTAGCAATAAAAAGGAATGACATCCTGTCATTCACAACAACACGGATGAGCCTGGAGGACACTTATGAGTGAAATATGCCAGGCATAGAAAGATAAATACCACAGGTTCTCCCTCATATGTGGAGGCTAAAAAAAATTGAGCTCATAGAAACGGAGAGTAAAGTTGTGGTTATTAGAGACTGGGAAGGGTGGGAAAGAGGAGAGGCTAAAGAGGGGTTGGTTAGCTAATACAAAGTTAGGGTTAGATGGATGGAGTAAGTTATATTGTTCTGCAGCACTGTAGGATGGATATGGTTCACACTAATTTAGTATGGACTTTCAAAAAGCTAGAAGGGAGGATTTTGAATGTTCACAACAAAAAGAAATGATAAATATTCACGGTGGTAGATATGCTAATTAGCCGGATTTGATCATTACACTTTGTATACATGGACGGAAATGTCACTCTGTACCCCTTAAATATGTACAATTATTACCTGTCAACTACAAATAAAAGGAAATAAATAAATAAGCAGGGGATGGGAGACAATCTCAGAAGATTCTGGAAGGATGTTTGGTGTTGTAAAGTTGATTTTTAAGGATAACATGAAAGTTATAACTCAACTTCAGAGTTCTATCTCCCTTATCCAATACTTTCAGTGTGTAAAAAATAAAAGATGTCTGCACAAGCTTATTTACTTTAAAAATGTTTTTAGGAAGTTTCTCAAATGTGCCCAAGAGACTTTGGATATTAGTATCGGTAAACAGAAAAATGTTAACACTTTTATATTCTTAATGCATAGATGATTGTTGCTTTCAAGATTTTGCTTATATTTTGGGTAATTAACAAATTTATGCTACATTCCTTACTGTCAACAAAGGAATTTATTTAGATTCTTCACAATGTATCATTATTTTATCTAAATTTTCTGATTTTAAAAATAATTCAAAAAAGCATGCAGTAAGCAACACCTGGAATTTGAACTCTGCTAAGTAACAATAAAATCATGATTTGAATCATTTCTTTTTTTATATAAAAAGGATATTTAGATTGTAAATTTCATGTTGTGCCCTTTTCTTATTGATTGGTTGGTTGATTCAGGGACAGAGATATTATTAGAGGTAAGCATTATTTGAGACAAAATGATGAACAAAAACAGATTAAAATCTCTGCCCTTAACAATTTACATTGTAGTGGCAAATAACAACATACGTAATTAAATAGATATTACGTTACAAAATGGTAAGCAAGAAAGGGAAAAAAGAAATATATCCTGGCTGTATTGTTTACCAGCTAGGTGACTTTGGTCAAGAAACTTTCTCTAATGCCCAATTTTCTGCGTTTAAAATGGGCCTAATGCTTGCTACAAATGGATGTCATAAAAAGTAAATGAGATAGTAAATATCAACCGCTTGACTAAGTGCTTGGTATATAGTTACATCTCAATTAAAATCATAATAAGTCATTTTAATTAGCAGTATCTAAAAACTTTCATTTAATTGGGGAGCAAAAACATGAATTTTCAAACAGTGATTGATAGAGATGGATAGATAGGGAGTGTTAAAGCAGAAAAAGAAGTAAGGAATAATGTCATTTAGATGGATTCATGGATGTTATGGGTTTTAAACTGGATTTTACACAATTTTGGGGGGATGACTTGTTTTTTAAAAAATCATGGGTGAAGGGGAATTATATACATGAAAAGGTGGTGGGAGCACAGGTTTTCTTAAAAAAATATGAAATACACACCATGGGAAAGAACAGTTAGGTGACATTCAGTACTAGGCCCTAGACCGATTCTTGATATTTTTTGCTGATAGAAAAAGGCACTTTCACTAAACAAGTGTTTTACCCCGAAAGATGTTAAAACAGAAATTGGTAACAGAGATATGCTAATTAGAAAAAAAAACCTGAAAGACAAAACCTGTGATAAAGCAAACATCTCTCTGTACACCGGAAGAGGAATCAATGTTAGGGTTACCAGAGAAGGCTGAATTCGCAAGTCCCAGTAGACCTGGGATATCTCTACTCCAGTTAACTAGGACATGGACAGAGACTCTTCTCGAATTCCTGAGAGCAGTCCAACAAGGGCAATATTGGCCTTCAGTAGAGGAAGGTGACTACTGTATTCAGAAAGTCACAAAAACAGGGAGTCTACTTAAACAGTAAATAAAAACATTGTGTAATAAAGCTCAGTTTTAAGAAGAGTAGCACAGAGAATGCAAGGTAAAGAATGGAGGAGCAGAATGAGAATGAGGCAAAGGTGGGAATTCAGAAATAAGGCTAGTTTATTTTTCATAATTGGAGACTTGATTTACTTCAGAGTTTATGAGGATCATTTTTATTTTATTTATTTATTTAAGACAGAGTCTTGCTCTGTTGCCCAGGCTGGAGTGTAGTGGTGTGATCTTAGGTGACCTCCGCCTCCAAGGTTCAAGCGATTATCCTGCCTCAGCCTCCTGAGTAGCTGGTATTACAGGCACCCGCCACCACGCCTGGCTAATTTTTTGTATTTTTTTAATAGAGACAGGGTTTCACCGTGTTGGCCAGGCTGGTCTCAAACTCCTGACCTTGGGTGATCCACCTGCCTTGGCCTCCCAAAGTGCTGGGATTACAAGCAAGAGTCACTGCGCCGGGCTGTTTCTGAGAATTATATAAGGGGGATTTGATCTGTTTTTCTAGAATATTTCTGAGGAGATAAGCCATTAGGTTGAGAGCCAGTGGTTCTCGCTGTGAAAAGGAGGGAAGAAGAGGCAGAGAAAATATTGGAATAACAAAAAGCTTTTGGACAGCAGAAAGAAAATGCAGTGAAAGGGTACATTCTCAGGCTAATTGAATATGTGAGGGTAACTAATTCAAAGAATAGACTTCCTAAATGAATAAGCTGGCCTAATAATTTTACAATCTCTACTTTATTCTCTACAAATTATAAAAGAGGACAACAGGCAAACCATAAGCCATTTTTGTCATTGCTCTTCCATATTCACAAATGTCTGCTTTTCATCTTTAGAGGACATCCATTGAGTGGCATCAGAGATCCATGGAATAAAAAACAAATTTTGTCTTAAAATATTAGAATATAATACTTCCATTATATTCTAAAATGTCAATAGTTTTTTTTTTAGTCTAGGAAGAGGATATAAAATTTAAGTGTTCTAGACAATACATTTTTTAGGATATTTCGTGGCATTAATTATCTACAATCTATGATAAATGAATACGAGAAATACTGTTAGATACTTGTGGCCACAGCCACTATCTTATCCCTTGTCAAAGATATATACATTCGTCTTTGATAATTAATTAAGGAATAAAGCAGTTTTAGTGTTTATGTAATTTGAAATTTTCTTAATGTAGGGATTTTTAAATACACCATAAATAGACATAGTTTGAAGCAACCATTAGGTATTTGTTGAAAACTACTTTGGCTAGCATTAGGTGGAAACACAAAAAACAAAAAGTACAATAAGGTTAGGTTTTTGCCCTTGGGAATCTTAAAGCCTCTTGAGGAAAAAAGACATATCACAGATACACGTATGTACACATACACACATGTAAATGAAAAACAATATACAATGTAATGTTATAGGGGTCCAAAAAAGTGAATGACTAACTTCACAGAAAAGAAGTATTCTTTAAACACAAAAATTTATAAACACACATATATAAATGTGTATATCTTAATTTCTATTTTGTTGCCTTTTGCTTCTGGAACTTCACCTCACTATTCTGAAATTAAGAGCAACAGACATGAAGTGTCAGGCATCAGAGGATACAGGGAGTGACAAGAAGAGAAAGCCCTGAACCATATCCATACATAGACACAAGCTCACACACATGCACACAAACAAAATAAAGAATACCCACTAAATATAAATGGTTAATAGATACCAGAATACTTAAATATGTGTGCACTTCAAAGCACTCTTACATTACATTATTGCAAAAAATAAAAAACACACATGCACACACACAATCATACATACAACACATGGAGAAATTGAATATATAAACAGACAATGGCCAAATCATATATAAAAGTGGAACTTTGAGTAGTTGGGCACTGTGAGCACGGCTGTCCCAGTTACTCTGGAGGTGAGCACCTGCTGTCCCAGCTACTCTGGAGGCTGAGACAGGAGCACTAAGTGAGCCCTGGAGTTTGAGTGAGGCTTGGGCAACATAGCAAGACCCCGTCTCTAAAAAAATAAAAATGAAATTGAGACCAATAACCTGCAGCAACCTGCCTAGGAAACTAACCTTTTATTCACAATAAACAAACCAGGCAACCAACCTGTTATAGGTCAGACTTGCAGGAATCTTGATTGTTCTCTCTGGTGACAATCCAAAAAGCTAAACAATAACTTCTGTAACAATCAGCTCAAAATGTCCAAGGCTTGATTAATAACTGACAGCTTCCCTAATTTTTGCCCCCAACTTCAACTTGGGGCCAGTCAGAGAAAGCCAAATACGTACTCCTAACCAATTACATAGGATTCCCTGGATCTAGTTATCCTGTCTACAGTTTCCCCAGATCAACAGCCTCCAATCAGGATATACCCAAAGACTTTTTTCTTTTCCACTATAAAGCTTTCCCACTCCTCTGTCTGCCTTTGAGTGCCTGCCAAAATGAGAGTGACAGTGGCAGACTCCCTTGCTATAGCAAGTAAAGAATAAATAGCCTTTCCTTTTCTCATTTCGTTGGTTTTCATTTCTTCCCACAACACATTCACACACACATGCAAACTATGCAATATATGGTGTAAGTGCTCAGACACTCAAATTAAACTAGTATATATTCATTTGATGTTTATGCTTATTATGTTTACAAATACTCTGTATAATTTAGAAGAAATACACATAAATTTATACAGAATGTATTTCATTAAATTACATATAAATTTCATGTTAATTACATATATGTATTATGCTACAAAAAGCAACATATGGGGTGTTAGTCTATCAAAAGTAATATTACATTCTTTGCCCAAAATATTTAGTTAGCATTTCTCAAGATACCAAACACACATACACACATACACATACACGCAGACACAAATTCTTGAAAGTTTTTCTCTTCCTTATTAAACCTCAGCCATTTGCCCTAGTCTTTCGCATTCACTAGGCCTCAACAAAGGCACTAAGTGCTTTCCAGAACATAGATTTAAATGAGGTCCCTGCCCAGAGGGCTTAAAACCTAATTAGACAGAGACAGTTGACCAACATATGCCCACAGACTACAGTTGGCCACTTATTTATTCTCTAATTAACATAAAGCAGCAGGACAACAACTCTGCCTGTGCTCATTGAGCAGAGAACGTCTGTGTATGCTGTGGAACTCTGTGGGAAATGAGACTGCTGCTTTCTGTGGGGGTTTTCAGCACACATTCTCTCATTTCTTGCTTGTCTTCATAATTAATATTCCCATGCATATCTTGCTGAGACTATGTATGGCCAAGCAAACAGACCCTCATGGCACAGCACAACCGTTTACCTCAGCTGTCTTGATGATCAATACAGGCCACTAGATGGTTGATTTGATTGTTACATAGGAAACTCTATTGATATGACAGGCTGCAGTAAACCAAAATAGTTATACTATGCTTTAATTTAGCAGTTTCAGCCACACAAGAAAAGTTTTCGCCTCATAGTGCTAGATTGTGAAGGTCTGGCGGCTTGTTTTTGCCTTTCCACTATCCTTCCTAAATACTACTGCAAGCTCTTTCCTGTTGGAAATTTTTCTCCATCTAGGTGTTTTCAACATCATTCTCAGAAGCATTTGAAGTGACATAAAACACAAACAGTGCCACACTACCTTAAAAAAATTAAGTATGTGAGTATATTATGATGTGAGGAATATAAGTACAGGAACAGATAAGGTTTGAGAAAAAGTTGGTACCTGAAATGCATGTGGAGAGCTTACAAGTATTTACTAGACAAAGTCCCACCGTGAGAATGGTGAATGATTTTACTACTTATTAACTGTTGACCCAGAGAGAAGAATGCAAACAAGAAAATAATATATATATTTCTAACTCCAGCAATAGAGCCAATGTGAAAAGGGGTGAAGTGAATTTGTTTTTTAGTTCTAGATATTAAGTATCGCAAATTACTACCATCTAGTGCCTCCTTTAAAATTCTATGTAATGCTCTTGACCTGTGTAGTAACACTAGCTTATATCTTCTAGGAATAAGAGCCATGAGTTTTTCATCCTGTGGTTTTTAATTTGCTATTAGAAAGGGTGGTATGCTTCTTTTTTCCTTTTTGATATTGTTTCTCCCACTATTCTATATTATTTCTTAAAAAATAGTATAGGCATTGAAGAACATGATTTCTTATATTATTCTTTCTTTGTTAAATTTTAATATATTGAAACTCATACACAATTGCCATTGGACAATTACTCCACATCATTGCATTATTTTAAGTGTTTCTCAAATGAACTTGAAAATAATACAGTAGATAATTGAACAGTAAGCTCCTACAGCAGAAATTTTAGACTTATATACAAATATATTTTTCTATAAATTATAAATTTGTGGACTTACTGCTTAGTTGCTGAACTAAAGAAATATAGGCAGTCTCATTCAAAGTGTAGTTTAAGGAAGCTTTCAGAGCCAATGATATAAAGAAGGGCCTGCCTTCACAAGACAAGTGAACAGAAGGCCTGTGTCAAAATATAAAAATCTTTCTAACTCTCTATACAGTATAGCTTTTATTATAATTCCTTCTAAATACAGACCCAGAAACATTAGCATTATTGTTTTTACATGATAAATTGAAGTGATATTATCAGACTAGCCACATTTCAGAATCTAGGTATTTTAGTAAATGTCTTTGATCTCAAACACTTTGCACTTTAGAAATAAATGGTCATTTTAGTCTGTTTGAATCAGATTGTTGGTTTCAATTTTTTCTTTCTCTATGCACCTGTGAACATGCTCACTACAGTGAAAATAAAATCCAAATTGAGACACATATCCAAAGTTAATGGAGTTTCACTTATTTCTTTATATCTGGAAATTGAAGCCATTTAGTTTTTGTTTGCTTTTATTCTTTTTCCCCTCTCTTCTCTCCCATCTTCCATTTCCATCATGGAAATTCCATGCAGCAAAACATGAAATTCCATCTGAGTTGATCTAACCTCAGGGCCTCCTCCAAGCATGCTGGAGAATCAGTGCTCTGTCACCTCTGAGAATAGAATTTATTTTGGATTCTTGTATTACCTGCCTCTGGTAGTTGGACACTTACTCGCTAACTGACTGACTTATTTTAACTTAAATATGATATAATTGTCCTTTATTGCAGGTTTGACTTTAGTACTTTTCAAATCATGACTAAATTGATATAGGTCAAGATATAGTGCACCCTTCCCACTGAGTGAAGTACTTAACTCAAAATTTCGTGTAAAACTTATGAATCAAAGCTAGGAAACGCAGTTTAAAAAGAAATGGTAACAACTCGATTCTTAATATTCAGGTTCTAAAATTTTGTCATTTATCCAAAAACATGTCCTTAAGAAATAGTTATTTGCACATAATTGTAACTATCAGCAAATCAGCACAATAAAAATATAATAGTTTTGTCAGCATCTGTAAGACTTAGTTGTTTGGACAGTACTTAATAAATAGAACTAGTATTTCTGGGTGCCTGCCAGTTGACCATCTGTCTAGGTTGTCCATGGAGAATCAGAACAACTGAACATTTTGGCACATCCAATTACATGGAGCAACTACCAAATCTGTTATAGGTTACAACAGAAGAGAATATTACCAAAAGATTGCATTAATTGATTTAATGTTGAGAATTTGGGGAACCTGGAGATACTCATGGGAACATCTCTGTGAGTCAGTAAGTTGAATAAAATGTAAATGAATTAAATAAAGGTCATCTTTCCTAAAGGTGTTTTTCTAGGCATTTTGAGACATACATGCTAACATAATCCTTGCCCTCTACTGCATGTAAAATAACACATGAAATAAGATTTTCATTGCAAATATCTCTAAATGATATTGGTATTTTTGTTGTTAGAATGTTGAAATGGGAAAACTACTTCCACTTGGGGGTTAGGTTAGCACATGTGTTAAGTCTCAAATATGGGCATGCTTTTAAGAAAATGAAATTAGGGTTAAAGAAATACCAGGCAGAGAGAAAGGTTGACAAGGAACAATAAGGTGAGTTAAGGAATTAGAGAAAGCCATAATTGATTAACGAATCAGACTAGGGCCAAATCAAATTGAGTCATTAGTATCACCTTTAGAAATCTAGACTTATGCCACAGAGAGCCAGTAAGGAATTTTAAGCAATGGAGACATAATATTTTGGTAGATTATAATGCACGAGAGAAAGTAGAGTTAGAAGAATCATAGAATAATACAACTTCAAAGAAATAGTACTTTCACTAGGGCAAATGGAGAGAGAAAGAGACAAGGTTAAGACAGAAGTGAAATAATTCATTTGGACTTAGGTAAAGGGAAAATGAGAAAAGATCAAGATGATTCTAATGTTTCTTAAAAGAAAGACACTGAAAACTACTTCTACCTTCTTTTTAGTGATACGTCAAGATTCACCTACAAACATAGGTGTGTCAAAAATCTATGTAAACATGGCAGTTGCATAGCAAAGACATATCTATTTTCTTTCAAAACATTACTAAAATAACAATAAGACAATCAAATTGTGCCAGGCTACTATGACAAAGACTGGCGCAAGTGAAGCAGTAGGTTGGAAGAGAGGAAAGCAGTGATACAGACCCACCCAAGAGGCAGAAGTTAGAGTATTTGTGCTTACATGGAAGCTTATCAATGAGAAGTGTCCAATTTGCTTCACAGATCCATTGGAGGTCTAAGGCTTAAGGAACTTAAGTGGAAGGGATATGAGGATATAATTAAATGTTTATGTAGTTAACATTATGGTTTGACCAAATAGTTCCCTCTCTTTTTTTATCTGGGCACAGGTAGGATCGTACTTCCTGAAACTGCCTGTGGGTGGGAGGGACCAGAAGATTCATCCTGGCTAATTAGATGTGGGATGAAATAACTTATTTAGGTCACTTCAAGTCAGAGGAAACAGTAGCCAATGTGAGACCCTCCAGAGACCTCTCTTCTCTACAGAATGGTTCCTAGCCAAATTTAAGATGATTGATGTTCCATCTTCATGAGTCCTTGAATGAGATGGAGAGAAATAAAACTCAGTATGTAATAGGCATATGGTATATTAAGAAATTATTTTTTTTCTTAAAGTTGAATATTTTGGGTTCTTTTTTACTATAGCAAAACTTATTCTAGTTTGACTGATACAATCTAGGTGTAGAACAAATAAGTGTCCCTCACTTTGCACAACTAGGAAATGACCCTCAACCTCAGGTTTATCTCTGGAGAAACTGAACTTAAAAGGTTCTTGCTTTGGAGGTATCAAATCTGAAGAGAGTTAGTAATAAGTTAAAAGACTGAAATGAAGGTCTTTTATATGAAATATACTACACTGAATCAAGATGCCTTCTGCCACTACCCAGCAATAGAAAAACTGAGACATACAAATGTGTATTTGCCAGTGAAGGATATGAAGAATTCTCTGCAGTAACTGACCAGCCTGAAAGAATGGCCTATGGATACTGATATTAAAAAATGCTTTAACAAAAAGACCTACTCACAGCTTTATCATGTTATAGCAGGGCGTTTCCTGCTCCCTCCACAAACACCAACATTTGGTCAAATCAATAATAAAGAAAGAAATAACTTAAATTAGCAAGAAAAATAAAAAGGTTATAAAATATTCAAATGCATGGCAGGTATAAGGCATGGCAGGTATAAGGTTAGATTTTTTTTCTTTTTCTTTTTGAGACAGAGTCTCACCCTGTCTCCAGGCTGGAGTACAGTGGTGTGATCTCGCCTCACTGCAACCTCTGCTTCCCAGGTTCAAGCAATTCTCCTGCCGCAGCCTCCCAAGTAGCTGGGACTACAGGCACATGCCACCACACCTAGCTAATTTTTGTATTTTTAGTAGAGATGGGGTTTCACCACATTGGCCAGGATGAGCTCGATCTCTTGACCTCATGATCTGCCCGCCTCGGCCTCCCAAAGTGCTGGAATTACAGGCATGAGTGACCACGCCCAGCCAGATATTGTTTTATGAAAGTTTTTTTTTAGTATAGTTATATGTGTCCTTGTGTATATGTGATATGTATGTAAGAATAAGATTAAAAAATGTACTTATTATTGAGGTTTCTAGGTTTATCAAATACAAATCCAGGATGCTGAGGTAAATCTGACGGAGAATATATGTTTTAGAAATTAAAAAGATGATATCTAAAATTTAAAAAAAAACAGTAGAAAAGTTCCAATATTTAATTGAACAAACAACTCTGAAAGTAAAATAGAACAAAATGAGAGTAGAAATGAGAGTAGAAAAAAATCCAAAATATACAGGAAATTAAAAGTCAATCCAGAGTAGGAAGTGTCACATATTTTCTAAGATCTGAAAGATAGAAAATTATCAAAGAAATAACAAAACAACACTTCAGAACTAAAACCATGAAACTTCAGATAGCGCCCCAAATTATAAAAGATAAATTACCAATGTTAAATTATATTACTGTGAATTTTGTGAACATCAGAGATGTTCACAAAATCAGAGATAAAATAAAGGACCTCCAAATAATAGGAAGACTTGTGTGAGACAAAAGTTGAAGAATCTAAAAGAAATAAAAATTCTTAACTTCGCTAGAAAATAGTAGAGCAATGCCTACATATTCGGCAATCTAAATATTTTAAAATCTAGAATTTCTATACCCAAACTCTTTATCATTTGTGAGTTTGGTCAAAGAAATTAAAAAATATATGAAGGTGTTAAAACATACTCACCTATGATACAAGAACACACTAAAACTTAGGAACCTAGGAAATAGACACCTAAGCTATGAAAGTGGTGACAAGAAATACCAGGTTGATGGCTTTGAGGCAGCAGACAATCTAGATTTAATCTAGATTGAAACAGGAATAAAAAAGGTTGCAGAAAAAGAGATGTTTAGTGGGGCAAATAAAACTGATCCATGCAAAAGAATAGTGTTCTCATTAAAAATCTGACATGTATAAGGCCATTGTTTCTGACAGACCAGATGACAAAGCCTGCAGAACTGACAAAACTGTCAAGGCATTTGAAAATATGAAGTATGTTCAACAGGTATTTGAAAAGTCTGCTGGAGTAGGAAGAAAATATCAATTGGATCATGAATGAATAAAAGGATGAAACATAAGCATTTAGTAGCTCCCTGGGAAAAAATTTCTCAAATGAAACATAACATAAAACACTACTTGATTTAATGGTGAACAACATTTACATAGTCATAACAATATAAAATCTGGATATTGAGTTAATTAAACATTGTTCCACAACAGTATAGAAGGAAAGTGAGGGGAGGCTCAATGTAAATGAACTAAATTCTTCTCTATCTTAACAGGAAGTCAACTGATATTATTATGGTAAATCAATAAATAGCAGTACAAATGTGCTGTTCTAAAAAGGGATAGACATACTAGAGTGAAAAACTAAAAGAACTGAAAGTGTTGGCCTCTGAAATGCAGAAATAGGGATAGAGATGATTGGTATTAAAATTGTCAATATCCTCTAATGTATTTAAACTACATACCATGTAATAATTGATGAGTTTGTCAAGGTATTTGTTTTTAACATAGCTTTTTTCCTAAATGCATTCAAATGCATTTTAGCAGGTGAATTTCCATAATTCTGCTATTCTGTGTAGATTATAGTCTTGAATAACAGGCAAATAGATATATAAATAATATATGAAGCCTTATTTTCTGCAAAATTTTAGTATTATATCTGCATTATTCAGTACTATATGGATATTATAATACCATTGTACTATATATGTGTGTATATGATTTATTGTATCTTTTGTTATTTATCTTCTGCATCTATAGAATGGTTGACTTCAGAATAAGTTAGAACATCCTTTTATCCTATGTAATGGGTAAGATATGGTTAAAATAATTCAAATGTCTTAGTCTGAATTTTGTATTATATTAATTTTAAGCTTCCTGATTAATTTTGCTATTCTATTCATATGTCAAATGAGTAGTGTTAATCATCTCTAATGATCTGTGTCTAGCCTCAACATACAATATCATATCCTGCAGTTGTAAGTCTTTGAACAATATATCCATGTAACAAACTGCCCTTGTACTCTTTAAATTTATGCAGATTAAAAAATATCAGGTAAATACAAGTAGAACATCAAAGTTGATCATTTACATTATTTACATTACATTGGACAAATAATTTACATAAAATCAGACAAATGATATTTTATTTGCAAATTTAGTTATATAAGAATGTCCTTGCTATAAGGTTTGTGTTAAGATCTTTCATATTGAATATATACATTTAAATAGATTGTTATATTACTACTGCTCACACACACATATTATCTCTATTGACCTCAATAACATCTTTGGCATCTCTTCAATTGTCACAAAGCTTATCATGTTCACTTGCTGGCAATTTAGAGATTTCTAGCCTTTCCTTTGCATTAAATCTATAGCATTGACTTTTACTGACAAGTAAACTATATGTGACAGAATTTATTCTTTTATGTGTGCTATCTAAAATCTTATTCATACTGAACTTTATTTGCCCTTCACAAGTCATGGTTTGTGTATATATTAAAAGCCATAGTAGTGTACAAACCATCACAATGTTCTGTGAAAATAGTTACATATATCTCTGAAATCTGTTCCTTTTACTCCATCCTACAACCACCATCCAGCCATCATCCCTCATTTGGACTACTGGAATAGTTCTATCAGCACTTAGAAACAGCTTTCACACATCCTGTTTCCTGTGGTTAGAAACTCATTTTTTGGTGTTTTAGCAATGGCAACAAAAGCCAAAATTGACAAATGGCATCTAATTAAACTAAAGAGCTTCTGCACAGCAAAAGAAACTACCATCAGAGTGAACAGGCAACCTACAGAATGGGAGAAAATTTTCACAACCTACTCATCTGACAAAGGGCTAATATCCAGAATCTACAATGAACTCAAACAAATTTACAAGAAAAAAACAATCAACCCCATCAAAAAGTGGGCAAAGGATATGAACAGACACTTCTCAAAAGAAGACATTTATGCAGCCAAAAGACACATGAAAAAATGCTCATCATCACTGGCCATCAGAGAAATGCAAATCAAAACCACAATGAGATACCATCTCACACCAGTTAGAATGGTGATCATTAAAAAGTCAGTAAACAACAGGTGCTGGAGAGGATGTGGAGAAATAGGAACACTTTGACACTGTTGGTGGGACTGTAAACTAGTTCAACCATTGTGGAAGTCAGTGTGGCGATTCCTCAGGGATCTAGAACTAGAAATACCATTTGACCCAGCCATCCCATTACTGGGAATATATCCAAAGGACTATAAATCATGCTGCTATAAGGACACATGCACACGTATGTTTATTGTGGCACTATTCACGATAGCAAAGACTTGGAACCAACCCAAATGTCCAACAATCATAGACTGGATTAAGAAAATGTGGCACATATACACCATGGAATACTATGCAGCCATAAAAATGATGAGTTCATGTCCTTTGTAGAGACACAGATGAAACTGGAAATCATCATTCTCAGTAAACTATCGCAAGGACAAAAAACCAAACACCGCATATTCTCACTCATAGGTGGGAAATGAACAATGAGAACACATGGACACAGGAAGGGGAATATCACACTCTGGGGACAGTTGTGGGGTGGGGGGAGGGGGGAGGGATAGCATTAGGAGATACACCTAATGCTAAATGCCGAGTTACTGGGTGCAGCACACCAGCATGGCACATGTATACATATGTAACTAACCTGCACATTGTGAACATGTACCATAAAACTTAAAGTATAATAATAATAAAAAAATAAAATAAATAAAAAAATAAAAATAAAAAGAAACTCATTTTTTTTTTCTGCCTTGTCAAGTTAAACTCACTGCTGTCATCTCAACAAAAGGATCATTTCCTGTCTCCTTGAACTGGTGAAATGCCTCTACTATATATTCTTGTAGTACTGTTCACCTTTTTTGCAATATACTTGTTCCTAAAATATTTTGTTATAATTTGATTAACAGTCTTTAAAGTATGTATGTAGGGATTAGTGTTTACTCACCACATAAAGTTAATATGTATTCATTGAATCAATGGATGGTATAGTGAATATGTATGTTGGTTCTTAATCTTCTTATGACAAAGTTAAAATTAAAGTGAGTAGTGTTTTGACTTATTGTTGTAGGCAAATAAGTTTACTTGTTTTTCTAATATCTGGGCAAAATAGGTATATATCACAATCTAATCTGTGGATTTCCTTTATTTTTTCATCACCCTGAGTATCCCACACTGCGTGACATTCATTAAAACCATTCTTTGTGTTTAAGTGATAAGCATCCTGAAAACATAACTTGAATAGATCAATTTGAATTTCGAAGAGCATCAAGCTGTGATCCTGAAAATCTTTCAAAGCCTTAGCCTTTTCTAGATTTGAGCATGCTGCCATCAATGAGAAGGTGGGGTTTATTTATACAATGGGCAAAAAAAGAATAGCTGGTTGAATGATTGCCATTCATCAAAGAGTGATTAAACCACTCCAGTATCTCCTGTGGGTATGAAGAAATGAATCTAATAGTTCTCTTCTTCTCAATAAACTTAAAAATTTTACAGAAGAAACAAGAATGATTCATAAAGTTATAATATGGAGTAGCAAGTGATACAGGTGCTCTAGTATTTGAGTACATAATATTGCCAGTTTTACTCAGTCTTTTCAAAAATATTCTTTTAGCAAAAATCACATTCCTGGTTTTGAATGTTCAGGGGCTCCTCCAGACTAGGAATCAGATCTAATTTAGGGCTCCCATAAATTCTGTCCCATCTTTTACATTCTGGAATATTGTCAGCCTTCTCCATGTCTTTACATTTCTCTATCTTTAAAATAAAATTGATTGCTTTCATGGAATGGAGTCTGCCCACTGCTTTACATAATAAGTGCATGATATATTGTTTTAATTGAGTTTGCTGATCTGAATTTTATGGAATGCTCTCTCTTCCCTTCATAATTCTTTTTTGTATGTTTTCAGGGTAAATGCTGCAGGGGCTCCAATTTGGAAGTGTTACATTATCAAGTGAAATCATAAGAGCAATTTATAAAAGAGATAGCTTGGAATTAAACTACAAAAGCGGCTTAAGGTAAAATATGTGAGGGAACTCTCTTGTTGCCATTGTGAGACCCTGGAGAACAGATGGAACCAACTCTCAAGCTTCTGCTCGGGTACCTGCTGTTTAATTATACCCTAATTAATTAAAAGAAAGACTCCTACGTGGTTTCAGTAGTAGTGAGTGGGAGGGCAGTCAGAAAGAGATGCTTGAATTCAAACGACTTCCAAATTAAGACTAATAAGCTCAGGAAAGTAGTTATTACTTACTTATTGTTGTCATTTTCCAAAAGCAGCTATCACAACAAGCGATTGACCTTCTGACACCCCACAAATTGCAAAGTATATCTTCTTTTCAATGACCAAGTTCCAACAATATTTTATTAGAGTTCTAAGAAACACTACTAAATATCTAGAAAACATATGAGCACTTTCGAGACCATAGTAACACACATAAAATTAAATCTCAATGTGTGTTCTTTTAGTGGTCATTTCTTTTAAAAAATGCTTACACTCTTTACTTTGAGAAATTTGTTCCAAAAATACTATTTCCAGGTTGAGATTTTATCAAGTTAATTTCTCACCCGAGAAAACTTTCAATAAAAATAGCTAAATAATGTATACACATGGACATACAGAGTGTGAAATAACAGCTATTGGATATTCAGGGAGGCGGGAGTGTGGGAGGGGGTGAGCGATGAGAAATTACTTTATGGGTACACTATTTGGTTGATGGTTACGCAAAAAGCCCAGACATCACCACGAGGCAATATATCCATGTAACAAACTGCCCTTGTACTCTTTAAATTTATGCAGATTAAAAAAATCAGGTAAATACAAGTAGAACAGATGAATGGAATGGTAGTGTAGCAGCATTGTACTAATTATGCATTCACTAACAATTCATGGCCTTGCCATCCACATTGTGTGTATGCGAGTGTGTGTTTGCATATATGTACACACTTATTCTCTGGCTCTCTGAATTTTGCTTAACGTTATTGTCATCAGAGAGTTACAAACAATTTTTTGTTTTTTTAGCTGTATGGCAAAAGACAGAAAGGCACATTTTGTAGAAAACCAATCAACAGGTTAAAAACATGTTCATAGTATGCATTGGGTAGGGCTATGTAGACATTTATGCATCTGTTGGAAATGATTTCAATGAGCATGGCAGTCTATGAGCCCAAGAGACATTCGCTAAAATGAAACTTGAGTCCATCAACTGTACTTTACATGGACAGTTTATTGGGAAACTTTAAATAACATTTTCATTTATTTTATTGTTTTCTTATTTATTAAGGAGACTTCACAGAGCAGTAAAAAATCGAATCTCACACATCTTTCAATGTAGCCGTAGGGCCTAAGTCAATTTAGTAAGCCAGATAAAAACACATACACCAGAACTGGTTCAATAGTAGATATGCATGCAATAGATTTTAGTTTCCTTTATTACTCATAGGTTTCTATTTGGGGGTTGTAAAAGATAAATATTATAGAGAATGGAGTATGGTTGTCACTTGAAAAAGATTGAGATTATTCATTCATACTAACGTGAGTTACTGAGAGTGTTGATTTAAATAGATGGAGTTTCAAGAGTTCTTCCTCTTCTGCTCCATGAAATAACATAAAAAGAATTTAAGTTTTATGTTAATGTAGACTTGAAACATTCAATAAAAACCTCTTATTGTAAAAAATATTAATCAGGAGTTACTTCTACTGCATATGGTTGTATTACACATAGAGTATTACTCAGAATCCCAGAATAGTGGCTCACAAATCAATCAATTATATCCATGTTTGGACATAATCTTGGCTGACCACTATCTGATGCATTATATGATACACAGAGCTATAGAAAGAAGAAATTACAAAGCCAATTACTTGACTATTAACGTTTCAATGAATTCTTAACTCCCTAAAAGGCTGATATTATTTTATGCTTTATTCTTCATTAGTGAAAATGAGAAATAGTGTATGTTGGAAAATCATGAATGACAGAAAATTGTATATAATTAAATGCTGATTTACCTGTAAAAAGTGACATGGGTGTGCTCAGATAATTAATCATGAAATAATTTGTCTCATAGAATATTGCCAATGATTTTGGATTGTCTCTTTTGGTCACACTAATGGAATTCCAAATAGGAGATATCTCGTGACCTAAAAGGAGTTCAGATTGACAACTGTTAGAATAAATACATTGTTGATAGAAGAATAATAAATAAGCAGAAAAAAAATTGGGCAACTTTGCTCTATTCCTCTCTTTCAGGCAAAATCCAATATGATATAGATTTTTGAGGACATATGTGATTAATAATTTTAACATAAAGATATTTATATATTTTAATTAGATGTTTCCCTTTTCTTGAGATCTCTGAGAATTTAACATCCTAATGAGATTTGTAGGTATGTGCCCAGTCTCAGACACTGAAGGAGATTAGTTTGCCTGATTTCCAATGACAGCTTTCCACCAACTGAAACTGCCAATCATGCTTTTCTGAGGCTATGCTGCTGTGTGCACAACCTCTGATGGCTTCATAGTATGAAGATTCCAGCGGAAATGTGGTCAGGATCTTTGTGTGGTTTTCTCCATACCCATTCACTGGTTTGTCAGTTTGGTTGATAGTTCATTTCTCTTTGAAAAAAAAGATCAATTTCTAGAGGAAGTCAGATAATTGATTTGAAGAATTTACAAGAAGGCTTTTTAAGTTATAGTTTTTGCAGTTCAAGACTACTGTATTCTTGTGCACCAGTAAACCTGATTTTTCTCATAAATTTGTATAGGTAATAATTTCTAAGTACTTTTTCCAAAATCAGGGATTATCCCCTATCTTAGAGATAATATTCTAAGAACTCTAGTTATAGGAGGGAGGTGGGGGAAAGAGAAAAGAGAGAGAGAGAGAGAAACAACTCACAGAACTACAGAGAAACAGATGAAGAAATTATCTTCAAGCTTCCTTAAATCCTGCTCTAAATGACATTTCTCTTATATCTGATATTAACTAAAGTCAAAGTATCTTAAATACCTTTCATTATCAGCTCAGCATGGGTTGCTCCACTGTGGTTTGAGGTATTATATGATTTCTGAGCATAAACTGAGCACTTCTTTACTCTGGAGTCAGCCTCTAATGGATTTTTCCATTCATTTTTCTTTAGAAGACCAACAAGATCTTTGCTGTTAGATCATAAGGGAGGCAATATTGGAGGCTAGTTGTCAATGGCTTTATTTCCCATTTTTATGTTGAAAATGCATCCTCATAATATATTCAAGTATTTCAGATTAAATCAAATGTCTTGTTTGTAGTAATGAGACATGTTAAAATATATTCTCACAGAAACCATGCAAATTTACATGGGAGCAGGCGGCTTCAGGGGGAAATGTTTTGCAGATTAAGAAATTTTTTATTATATTCTAATGTGGGTGTGGTGGAGAATGTACTCACTTGGCAGTCTTTTTTTTTTTTTTTTTTTTTTGAAGGCAGAAATAAAGATGTTCTTTGAAACCAACGAGAACAAAGACACAACATACCAGAATCTCTGGGACACATTCAAAGCAGTGTGTAGAGGGAAATTTATAGCACTAAATGCCCACAAGAGAAAGCAGGAAAGATCCAAAATTGACACCCTAACATCACAATTAAAAGAACTAGAAAAGCAAGAGCAAACACATTCAAAAGCTAGCAGAAGGCAAGAAATAACTAAAATCAGAGCAGAACTGAAGGAAATAGAGACACAAAAAACCCTTCAAAAAATTAATGAATCCAGGAGCTGGTTTTCTGAAAGGATCAACAAAATTGATAGACCGCTAGCAAGACTAATGAAGAAAAGAGAGAAGAATCAAATAGATGCAATAAAAAATGATAAAGGGGATATCACCACTGATCCCACAGAAATACAAACTACCATCAGAGAATACTACAAACACCTCTACACAAATAAACTAGAAAATCTAGAAGAAATGGATACATTCCTCGACACATACACCCTCCCAAGACTAAACCAGGAAGAAGTTGAATCTCTGAATAGACCAATAACAGGCTCTGAAATTGTGGCAATAATCAATAGCTTACCAACCAAAAAGAGTCCAGGACCAGATGGATTCACAGCTGAATTCTACCAGAGGTACAAGGAGAAACTGGTACCATTCCTTCTGAAACTATTCCAATCAATAGAAAAAGAGGGAATCCTCCCTAACTCATTTTATGAGGCCAGCATCATCCTGATACCAAAGCCGGGCAGAGACACAACCAAAAAAGAGAATTTTAGACCAATATCCTTGATGAACATTGATGCAAAAATCCTCAATAAAATACTGGCAAACTGAATCCAGCAGCACATCAAAAAGCTTATCCACCATGATCAAGTGGGCTTCATCCCTGGGATGCAAGGCTGGTTCAATATACGCAAATCAATAAATGTAATCCAGCATATAAACAGAACCAAAGACAAAAACCACATGATTATCTCCATAGATGCAGAAAAGGCCTTTGACAAAATTTGGCACTCTTGTTCTTTCAAATAAATCTTTTTTCCTACCCTGCTGACTCTTTGAATCATATCACCAGTTGACTTCGACTAGTGGGGATCACTAGCAAGAGATTGGAAGGTAGGAAGAGAAGGAGATTTGGAGATTTCTTACCCACTTTTTTTTTTTTTTTTTGACTTTGGAGGCTCACTTCTGGCAGTATCTGCATTCTTTCATGACTACAGATCTTGCCAGCCAGCCACTCTCTCAGGTTCCAGCCCTTACTGGGTTTCAGGAACACGATTTTCTCCTAATGCCCATTCACAACTAGAAGAAGCATTTCTCTACTGTTGCTGATCTCTGCTTGCTACAGTAGCTCTTGTTCACTTCTTGAATCCTGCGAAAACCTCTGTAAATTGCCCTTTGTGAATGTCTCTTAATTTGAATCACCTGATTTGAATTTGTTTTCTGTTAGGGCCCTGACTAATGATAATAACAATAATATTAACACTAATAGGCAGGTTTTATAGAATGCGTACAACATGTTAGACATTGTGCTAAATGTTTTTATATGTGCTATTTAATTGAAACTTTGAAAATTCTTAGGTGATAGACATTATTATCTTTATTTTATAGAGATTAAGTTGAGGTTTAGAAAGGGCATCATTACCCAAGTTCTCTCCAGCTAATTAGGGAGCATCACGACTCAACCTAAAATGTCTGACTCTGAAGCTTGTACTTTTAACCCCTCTGCAATGCTGCTTAATATGTGAGACTTTCAAGATTGTGCTCTGGTTTACTACCGGCAAATCTAAATCTCTGAAGGGTGTTCTGTAACCAGATAAATAAGAAAAAAGTAGTATTTTGCTTAATTCCACAAATATTTACTAAATCATTACTATATGTTCAGCATTATTCTAGGGCTTAAAAATGTGAAGATAAAAATGCTCTGCTTCCAGATACATTTATAGTTTGATAGGAGCATTAGACACCATAAACACATACATTCAATAATGTTTTACAAGTAAAGTATAAATATTTACAAGCTACAGAGTAAGAATATTGGAGCAGAATGGTGTGTCCCTGTTAACTCTTCAGGATTTCATATTCAGTTAGTCAAATGATGTGTATTCACTATGGAATTCCAGCACACTGAGCTTAACCATACTTACTCCATGCATTCACAGTGTTTCACATTCTCTTGGTGGAGGAAACAGTCATGTGATTACCTTTGTCAATCAAATGCTCATTTGTCTGTCTCTTATCAAATTCTTTATTTATAGACTGGCATTCTTTGTGGATTCAAATATTAGAATTTATAGACTTATAAAATTCAACTTGGCCAACATCCCAATTATACTTAGAGATAATAAAAAATAGAATAACAGATAATAGTCTATTTTTTTTCTTCTGGATTCATTTTCCTCTGTGCTGATGTTAAAGTACTAAGAGTTTAGTAGATTACAAGTATCAAATTTTTTCTAATATAAAATTCATAGATTATAAGTTGCACCAGTATTTACATATCCCTAAGAAAGAAATGGTGTTGACATTAATGTTTAACACAGTGCTTTCTTATTACTTAAAACTTGCATTTTTGTATTTATTGAAATAGTAATTTTAGGATTAAATGTTTTTACAAAAGTAACAGCTGTGGATATATATAAAAGGAAAATGTAAACAAAATAATTTGGTTAAGATATTTATAATTTCTTCCCATTAAGAGATTGGGCTTTGTGAATTTACTTTTTTACTGAGTCATCACTGTCCTTATTTCACCACACAAGTTTTGAAGTTTGAACTTATTTTTCTTATTTCTAAAATAGTGATAATAATAGCATCATCTCCCATGGGGTTGTTGTAAGCGTTAGGTGAAATGAGACATGCAAAGTGGTTAGCATAGTGCATGGTACATAATAAACAATACTATTAGTTATTAATTTGTTCTTGTTTTTCTTATCATATTCTCTTCAAGTCAGCATTTGATAAATGGTGAAAACAAAATAAAAGTGGTGAAGACAAAAATCTGTTAGTAGGCAGGTAGTCATTTTGTCTCACTATTCTTCACCTGCTTGCTCTAGATTATAAACAGTTTTGTCTTGAGAGCTACAACTAAGATGAGGCCAGCTGCTTGATTCTGGTTAAGTCCATAACTTCTCTAAGTCTGAAATTGCTCCTTTGTAAAAAATCATATCCTTGATGAACATTGATGCAAAAATCCTCAATAAAATACTGGCAAACCAAATCCAGCAGCACGTCAAAAAGCTTATCCACCATGATCAAGTGGGCTTCATCCCTGGGATGCAAGGCTGGTTCAACATACACAAATCAATAAACGTAATCCAGCATATAAACAGAACCAAAGACAAAAACCACATGATTATTTCAATAGATGCAGAAAAGGCCTTTGACAAAATTCAACAACGCTTCATGTTAAAAACTCTCAATAAATTAGGTATTGATGGGATGTATCTCAAAATAATAAGTGCTATCTATGACAAACCCACAGCCAATATCATACTGAATGGACAAAAACTGGAAGCATTCCCTTTGAAAACTGGCAGAAGACAGGGATGCCCTCTCTCGCCACTCCTATTCAACATAGTGTTGGAAGTTCTGGCCAGGGCAATCAGGCAGGAGAAGGAAATAAAGGGTATTCAATTAGGAAAAGAGGAAGTCAAATTGTCCCTGTTTGCAGATGACATGATTGTATATCTAGAAAACCCCATCATCTCAGCCCCAAATCTCCTTAAGCTGATAAGCAACTTCAGCAAAGTCTCAGGATACAAAATCAATGTACAAAAATCACAAGCATTCTTATACACCAATAAGAGACAAACAGAGAGCCAAATCATGAGTGAACTCCCACTCACAACTGCTTCAAAGTGAATAAAATACCTAGGAATCCAACTTACAAGGGATGTGGAGGACCTCTTCAAGGAGAACTATAAACCACTCCTCAATAAAATAAAAGAGGATACAAAGAAATGGAAGAACATTCCATGCTCATGGGTAGGAAGAATCAATATTGTGAAAATGGCCATACTGCCCAAGGTAATTTATAGATTCAATGACATCCCCATCAAGCTACCAATGACTTTCTTCACAGAATTGGAAAAAACTACTTTAAAGTTCATATGGAACCAAAAAAGAGCCCACATTGCCAAGTCAATCCTAAGCCAAAAGAACAAAGCTGGAGGCATCACCCTACCTGACTTCAAACTATACTACAAGGCTACAGTAACCGAAACAGCATGGTACTGGTACCAAAACAGAGATATAGATCAATGGAACAGAACAGAGCCCTCAGAAATAATGCCGCATATCTACAAATATCTGATCTTTGACAAACCTGACAAAAACAAGCAATGGGGAAAGGATACCCTATTTAATAAATGGTGCTGGGAAAACTGGCTAGCCATATGTAGAAAGCTGAAACTGGATCCCTTCCTTACACCTTATACAAAAATTAATTCAAGATGGATTAAAGACTTACATGTTAGACCTAAAACCATAAAAACCCTAGAAGAAAACCTAGGCAATACCATTCAGGACATAGGCATGGGCAAGGACTTCATGTCTAAAACACCAAAAGCAATGGCAACAAAAGCCAAAATTGACAAATGGGATCTAGTTAAACTAAAGAGCTTCTGCACAGCAAAAGAAACTACCATCAGAGTGAACAGGCAACCTACAGAATGGGAGAAAATTTTCGCAACCTACTCATCTGACAAAGGGCTAATATCCAGAATCTACAATGAACTCAAATAAATTTACAAGAAAAAAACAAACAACCCCATCAAAAAGTGGGCAAAGGATGCGAACAGATACTTCTCAAAAGAAGACATTTATACAGCCAAAAAACACATGAAAAAATGCTCACCATCACTGGCCATCAGAGAAATGCAAATCAAAACCACAATGAGATACCATCTCACACCAGTTAGAATGGCGATCATCAAAAAATCAGGAAACAACAGGTGCTGGAGAGGATGTGGAGAAATAGGAACACTTTTACACTGTTGGTAGGACTGTAGACTAGTTCAACCATTGTGGAAGTCAGTGTGGCAATTCCTCAAGGATCTAGAACTAGAAATACCATTTGACCCAGCCGTCCCATTACTGGGTATATACACAAAGGATTATAAATCATGCTGTTATAAAGACACATGCACACGTATGTTTATTGTGGCACTATTCACAATAGCAAAGACTTGGAACCAACCCAAATGTCCAACAATCATAGATTGGATTAAGAAAATGTGGCACATATACACCATGGAATACTATGCAGCCATAAAAAATGATGAGTTCATGTCCTTTGTAGGGACATGGATGAAGCTGGGAACCATCATTCTCAGCAAACTATGGCAAGGACAGAAAACCAAATACCACATGTTCTCACTCATTGGTGGGAATTGAACAATGAGAACACATGGACACAGGAAGGGGAACATCACACACCGGGGACTGTTTTGGGGTGGGTGGAGGGGGGAGGGATAGCATTAGGAGATATACCTAATGCTAAATGCCGAGTTACTGCGTGCAGCACACCAACATGGCACATGTATACATATGTAACAAACTTGCACGTTGTGCACATGTACCCTAAAACTTAAAGTAGAATAATAATAAAATTAAAAAAAATCAGGATAATAAACATTATCCCAAATAATTATCTATTATAAATATGAATTTCATAAATATTGATTGAATGTGTCTTAAGTCTCTTTTGAAAGAGAAGAACACAGAAATATTCATTTCCCAGAAAAACCATACATTGTTTCCTGGAGCCTCAAAATACAGACTCGTTAAGGAAAATAATAGAATTTTAATGTCTTTTTTTCCCCTGCACTCTCTAGTTAGATGCCAATCATTAGCTTGTCAAAAGTCATTTTCCTTGTGTAACCTCTGTGATCAAGGGGCAGTTCCTGTATTAAAAAGCACATTCTAAGATGCAAATCACAATGTTCTAAGCAACGGCAAACAATATTCAGATAAGCTTTTGCATTGCTTCTTCCAGTTCAGAGGATCTGAGGGTTGCTGTTGTGCCTCCTGATGCAGTCAGTTACCTGAAAGTGTGAAGTTCATATTTTGCCCTGGTGCCCCTCACCAATGATGATGAATAATGCACTAATCGTTCCCCAAATCTTACATGTTCAAAGTTCACTTGAGTATAGGAGGGTGGCATGTATAAGCTCTGAATTGATTTTTCTCATGTTTAGGCTAGGAAAATGATTTTTCAGCAAAACTGACTCCACTTTACAATTTTCCCTTCCATAATTTACAGTGCTTTTATTTTTTTCCCTTAAAAATAAGTAATTTCATTTTCTCCTTCTTTGATTGCTTTAAAAAATAGTGACCTGTTACTTAAAAATTAGTGCAAATTTGGAAAAGCCATCTCTTCCCTTTTTATATTCATCCACCCACATTTCTTCCATTTTTCATTACCTTTAGGCAGACAATTAAACAAATACATAAATAAAAATCCTCTACCCTGATAACAGTTATTTGACAAATATTTTACCAGGAACATTTTCATTCATAGGTAAATACATAAAGAGACAAACGATGTGTAATATGCATTTTAGTTTCATCTCCTTACTTTCTAAATTTAGAGCACATTATTTATTTTAGGCCACAAAAGTCTAGTATTTTCTGTTGTGACTAGTGTAACCTCTTGCCTTGGGATGGTTATTTAAAAATAGCTATTTCTTATTATGAATGGGTATCTACGGAAATAACTAAGGGCTTTAAAAGGATTACTGATAGAAATGAAGTGAATGCATGTGTAAATATCACATAGCAGCACCTAAACATTTTCCTGACTATCATCTGAGTGAAATAAAATTTCAAGGAAATCTCAGGTGATTTTAGAGATGCTGTCAGAATTTTTTTGGTCTTTTATTCACTATATAGCAATATAAAATTCTCTCCATTGAACTTTTTTACTTTTGAAGTGTGAACATCAGTATATTTCCATGGAGGATAAAAAGGACTTTAAAAATTTCAGTTGGGCCTTGCTTTAGAGGTTGCATTCTGTATAAACTCACAAGGCAGGAATATAATACTTATTTATATTAATTGACAGGGAGTTTTTGATTTAACAAATATAACTTATTATTCTTTTAATATCAGCACTTGCTGTACATAAGCATTGTTTAAAAGTAATTTATATTTCTATAAAAGTACCAGGATGGAGACATAATGTGGCAGATAAATCTGAAACTAAAATTTTAGGGGTAAGTGATGTTCTAAAATCAATCAGAAATATTCATAAGATTTCATGCATAAAATAAGTCAACTTTAGCTACTGTAATTTAATTTACAAAAATAATTTGCAGTCATGTTTAGTCAGTTAATCTACTTGTTATAAAAATATGCCACTAACTGAATTATACAAATAACTCATTCATATAACTCCTGGATGAAATCATTTACCAGGTATATCCAGCTTACTCTACTATAATAAGATTACCACACTTTTTCTGTTGTGGTTTTTAACATTTTTTATTTGATAGAATCCTCCTACTTTGATTTTCTGCACTGATCTGTTTTTGTTCTCTGTAATATCCTTCATTTTATATTTATCTGACTTCTAATTTTAGCTCATAGTTTCTTTAAACTGGTAGTGATATCCAGAGGCTTTAGTAGATTTAAGATAAACTTGGGGGATGAATATGTTCTAAAGGTGGTTATGAGTATTTTCTACTACCTGAATTTATAAGATACATATCTCTATGTATCAAACTTAGAAATTGTTTTAGTTTTATCTTCCATTGTAAATGTCCTTATCAGTATTTCACTCTAATGATTTTTAACTTCAGACATTTTTAAAACAATCATTTCATTCGGGTCTACAAATGATTAGTTTCTAAACTAAAGTTTTCCTTGTATTTTTTTAGGAAGAATTCTTTTTTTGTAGCTACTTTTGGCTCTAAAATGAGGGTGTCCAAGCAAGCTGTCATCTCTACACCCCACAGAAAACCAAAACAAATATACAGCACTGAGATTTTACTAGCAACAACCTAGAACTCAAACGTGAGAATGGGGCTAGGGCCACAGAGAAGTGAAAAAAAAAAAAAAAAAAAAGAAAAAGAAAAACACCGAGAAGTTAGGAGAATCTGGCTTCACAGCCACAATTTTATGCGACAAGCTTGTGGAAAATTTTTCCCAGCTCATGGTTTCTATGCTGGAAAAAGTGAGTTTGAGGGGTTCAACCAGCTTTCCTCTCATCTTAGGTTCCCTGGCAGACTTGTCCCCTATATACTTTGATGGCCTCTTTCTTTCAGAACATCAGTAAACCATTCAATTAAGATATACTTCCCTTGGACATGATGAGAAGGAAAGAGCATCTTCTCTAGACACATTAATAATATACATGTGTGCCAGCGGCAAGGAGACGAACGACACATAAATTGTGGTCTGCCGCTACAGTGAAATTTCTGTAGTCCAAGTGTCTGCGGCATGTTGAGATATGACTTCCAAATATAGTTGGTGTATCTGGAAATGGGTTGATACTTACAGAATTTATTGATTTCTCATGCTCTGCAGCACCCTATAGAGAGAGCATAATGCAACAGTGAAAAGGCCTTTAGGAGACTGAGTTACTGGGCCAGCTGCCTGCATCACTTGGTGGGGCTGGAATGATGTTCCCTAGGGTGCAGTATATGTTGTAAATCAGTGAACTAATATTTGGCTTTCTTTCTCCCATAGCAAATACTCATAACTCAGGAAAAAGGGGCTAAAATTGAGGGCTATTTGCTCACTCTTATCCCTAGTAAATGAATATCAGTGAAACTTGCACTTTCTGTCCTCATGTCTTTGGGCTCTGCTGCTTGATAAATCTAGTTCCCTCCCAAGGGATGACTACTTCCACCAGGGAGCACGACAATTGTTTCATTAAACTTGAAGTTGAGATTGCCATTTGGCCACTTTAAGATTCTCATTATAGTAAATCCACTGACAAAGGAAAGCGTTACTGTACTCTCTTGGAAAATTGACCCTGACTCTTAAGGAGAAATTAAGTTGCTACTATGGGATCAGGAGACACATGTCTGGAATGAAGTAGATACCCTGGATGTTCTCATGTTCTCTATACAGCAAATGGATAAATACAACTCAATAAAAGCAGGACTGCTAAAGACTAGACCTTTCAAAAATGAAGGCTTGTGTCAACCTCCTAGGCAAGAAACCATGACCTACTAAGGAGCTGGCTGAGAATAAAGAAAATATGGAAGTGTCAAATTGTACACATCAGCTATGCCTTAGTACCTATGAGTATTTATTTCTTCCTCATTTTAATGTGAATATGTGTGCGTGACTCACCAATTTCTTTTTTAAAATTCTGTACTCCTGCAATAAGTATAGCATAAAGCATGTTGACAGTACTTAACCTTATTCAACATTTAAAGTGTCCCTCAGATAGACGTGGACATTTAAAAGTGTTAAAGAGCCCAGCCAACATCACAAGAGCTGCCTACCTGATGCACTGCTGGCCAGAGATGTAAGAATAAGCTCAGCAGAAATCAAAAGAGCCACCTGATACATAGACTTCTGAGTGCTAAAAACTGGTTGTTCTTTTAAGCCACTCAGTGTTGAAGTGGTCTGTTCATCCCAATAGCTAACTGATAAGAAATCCAGCAATGGACAGTGTTAAGGAGGAGTGTATACAGAGGAGGGTGATTGACCGGGCAAGAGGTCCAGAAATCAAGCTGTATAGAATAGATTGAAAGGATAAGTACATTTGTCATAGAAAGAAGGAATTTTAGGAAGGATATAGTGGCTCTCTCAACATAATTGATGAGCTGTCAGTAAAAGGGGGCTATATTTACCCAGCATAAACTCAGAAGGCAAAATGGTAAACACTAGCAGATATTAGATGGCAGGAGATATTGAAACAGAACTATATAAATTGCAGAACTAGCTAAAATTTATATATCAAGGATTGTGCTTTACAACGCAGTCAGTTTTCTGTCACTGGAAATGTTCACACATAGAAGGGATGACTTTTGACAGGGCTGTTTTGAAAGGAATTTTCTAGTTTGGTTTAGAATTTTGACTAGGTGACATATAAGATGGCTTCTAACCTCAAAATCTTATGTTTGATGAGAATTTATTTTAGCTTTTTAAATTAAATATACCTTTCATAATTATCAGTATTCAAAAAATTTATATTACTTAAATGCCAAGTATATAATTGTTTGGTCTTTTATTTATTTGATTTGAATTGATGACATTGCCCACATTCTGAGTAAAATCGTCTGAAAAGCTATCCACTGCCTTACCAGCAATATAGCTCTTTGAGAAAGTGTGTTGCAATCCAAAAATTTTACTTTAAAAGAAACTTTTGAAATAACTGGTTTAGAAACCTATGGCAATTACAATTCATGAAGAGATAAGGATAACAAGAGAAATTTATTATTTTTCTTTTATTGAAAAAGTATCTACTGATTTTCTCTTTGTTAGGTACTGTTCTAAGTACCAAAGATGTTTCAGTAAACAAGTGAAAGCCTATCTTCCAAAGAGGAGGAAAACAATCAACAAATATTAATGCCATGTAATGTAAGAGGGTGATGGTGCTAAAAAGAAAAATAAAGCAGGGTAAAGGGAGATAGATTTATCTCCTAGGTGTGTAATCAGAGAAATGCTCTGGGGGAAATTCTTTGTGTTTATGTTAAATGCCATATAAACAACAGGAGAGATGGATTACTAGACAGATGAAAAATCTCTTGGGAAAGAAGCTTTACTAGGCATATTCAAAGAAATGCAAGAAAGACAATGTGGTGTAATTAAATAAGGAAAATGAAAGAATTAGAAAACATTATAGTAGGCAGTGGCTAGATCACACAAAGACTATAGTTCATGGTAAGGACTTCGTATTTTATTTAGAGTATGCCATAAAGCTATTGGAAAGTTGAGACTAGGTGCTTGGCATGGTGTGTATTATATTTCACAATACCTACTGTTTTGTCTTTGGGGACAATAAGCTATGGCTGAAATCGAGTGAGGGAGTGGAGCTCATTGGCCTTGGCCCTATTGCTCTCATGTACATTTCTCTCCTTTCCCAAGTTCTATTGTCTATCATTAGAGGAAGATGAACCTTTAGTACTGCATTTCCCAGCCTCTCATGAAATAACTGGATGAAATACTGGCAGAAAACTGACAGGTGGATGGAAGAGAGAAGACAGGCCATATTTTATCTTATTTATTTCTGTCTTTTCATTGATTCTGAGCCTGAGAGACTTACTGTGGTTCTGCTTTCACTGGACATCAGCAACAAGTATAGTTTTGGGATCTTGTTGGTTCCTGTCTTTAAACTTCTAGTTTATGGGGAATTGTCTAGAGTGATTTCTGTTGGTCTAGTTGGACCCTGACCAAAACAAGAGGCAAAAGCAGAAGCAGGGATATTGTCACAGGTCCATGGCAGTAATCTAAACAACAGAAGAGGGTAATTGAGCAAGTTATTGTAACAGCAATGGGCAATGTAAAAAGCGATACCACTTGTGGTCTCCTGGATGAAGAACCAACAGGGCATGTTAAAGGATTGGATGAGTGTTGTGATAGAAGAAAAGAAATAAAACATCTTTAAGGTTTAGTTTGAAAAATTAGATTAAAGGCAATACCATTGGTAGAAGATATAGAAACGATCAAAGAAAGGCAGATTCATTCACAGGGAAGGAATATGAATCAAGAGTACTGTTTGGTAGAATTTGACATTGACATGACTATTTTATATCTATGTAGAGGGTCAAGTAAAAAGTTAAATATACAAATGCAGAGTTTAGGGGAGCACTTCAATTAGAGACATATTGGATGGGTGGGTAGGATTATTGGTGTAGTAAAGTCATAGAATTTGGAGAGATTACTTGGGAACTGATTATAGAGAAGAAGTAATATCTGAAGACTAAGCCCTAATGCACTCCAATATTTAAAAATTGGAGAGAGAGAGAGAGAAAGAGAGAGAAGAAACTATCACAGAAACTGAAAAGGCAAAACCATGAAGTAAGAGGGAAAAGAGAAGAGTAGTTTTTAGAAGTGAAGAAAGCTTTTCAAGATGTGATATCCAATGCATTTTATGTCATTTATAATATCATGTCATTTCATCCTCCCTTCCTTCTTTCCTTCCTTTCTTTCCTCTCTTCTGTCTTGCTGCCTTCCTTCCCTTCCTGACTCTCTCCTCTCTCTCTCTTCCTTCCTTATTGCTTTCCTTGTTTTATTCAGTCATTTAACCAATATTTATTGAAAGCCTGATAGGGGCACTATACTAGTTAATTCTAGTCTTGGTTATAGAAGGCCTTCAATAAAATCTCTCTCTCTCTCTCTGTTGTTGTCTTTTTTTTTCTTGAGTTGGAGTTTCGCTCTTATTGCCCAGGCTGGAGTCCAACGGCGTGAGCTTGGCTCACCGCAACCTCCGCCTCCCGAGTTCAAGGACTTCTCCTGCCTCAGCCTCCCCAGTAGCTGAGATTACAGGCATGTGCCACCACACCCAGCTAATTTTGTATTTTTAGTAGAGACAGGGTTTCTCCATGTTGGTCAGGCTAGTCTCAAACTCCTGACCTCAGGTGATCCACTCGCCTTGGCCTCCCAAAGTGCTGGGATTACAGGCATGAGCCACCATGCCCAGCCTAAGATCTCTTAATAGTAGCCCATTGGAAAAGACCCAATTTTTCCAGACTGTTCCTTTTTATAAAGAATCATAAAGTTCATGTTTAGAAAACAAAGCATGTTAACCTGGAAAACGAATCCATTATTCTACATTTTAGTAAAATAATGAGTTTTACACTTTATTTCAAACTTTATGTACACTTACACATACAAGTAATAAGCATATATGCATAAATATGTTGCATTCAATTTTATCATATTTATTTAAAATAGTTTACAATGAGAATTTTAAAAACATGTTTTCTCATGTAGCGATTTTGACATTTTATTTTTCTGCTTGGAAGTGGCAAATGCTCTACTTTAGAGCCTCTTATTTCTTTGCGCATGTAAATACATTCCAAAGGTTAAATTTAAAAAGTTAGCTCCTTGCAATTGGCTTAGAAGAAAGCTAAACCTATACCTTCCATACATCTCCTTCATAGACTGTTTTGCTTTTCCTTCTTTTAGGACTGAACATGTGGCCTGCATTTTTCTCATTCATAACCAAGATTCACCTCTAAAGTAGAAAAATATCCAGAATATGAGTTGAGTCTAATTCTTCTTAAAATCGAAGACAGTTAAGCTCCAAGGTTAAAATTGGTAAGCTCAGGAAATCCTAAGTGTAAACATCACCTTTCAATCACTACAAATCATCTCCTGCTCCTTTTTCTCTGAAATGCAGGATTGCAGCCTCACTGCAAATTTTCTTTCTAAATTAAGCAGCACATTTCAGGTATCTAAGAAGCAGCTGAGTGAGGCAAGGGATTTTTAAACTGGATTCCACTCAAATTTGCTACTGGTTTATCATTACATTTTCACAAGTGGGGGTGAGAATTTCAGAGTTTAATGAAGGTCACGAAAACAAGAAAATGTAGCAGCAAAATAGGACTTGAGGTTTTAGAGTAAAAATTAGGAGAATTAAAAAATGAAATATGCTATTAAAATTCTACATTTTAAATTTTTATTTTCCTCAGCATAATTATAAACTTCAATTGACAAATGAGATATAAGAAGCAGACTGAGTGCTGTAATATAATTGGATTTAACTACAGAGCCTAATATAGACTTTTCATCTTCAACCTTATTCTAACCTTTAAAAGCTTACATTTGTAATTTTATACTCTGTAGTCACTAGGATTTGGATTTTAATGCAGCAGAAAAGACAAGAATCAAGCCCTAGTATTAACCTACTATTAGTCCATAGGAACAGCCAAACTTCCTGAATAAAATACAAAATGTATATTTAAGTATGTCATTTCATTTTTATTTTTTTCTGTGGATTAAATTATGACATATATTTTAGTCTTTTAATAACAATAAGTTCTACTGTGGCTAAATTTATTTCGAAAGTATGTGTACCTAGATTGTGGGTAGAAAAATTCAATCTGTAGAAGATTTTAGTCACCTCAGACTAAAAAACAAAAACAAAAATCGTGATGGCTATATTTAGCTAGGTTGAAAAAATCAGCCAAAAATAAATCTTCCCCCCAATTCCTTTATTAAATACTATATCTAACAGAAAACAAGAAGACCTTTTGTAAGGCTTTCCATCTGCTTAATTTACCAAGGTAGTAATGATTTATGTTAAATGACCTCCAATGAAGTTCAAAGAGCAAAGAATCAAGATTAAGCTATGATGGAAGGAAAACAAGGAGGGCAGGGGATAGAAAATACAAAGTCTCATAAATACCTGGAAAAATGAGATAAACACATTCATATTGCTATCGTATATTAAGAAATTAACGCATTCTGAGATGACATGGATATGCCCTGTTCAGTATGCTCTGAGGTTTGAAATCCAACCACAATGTGAGAGTTACCTATCTTCTACCCTTGGAACCCAGTGCTTTTTACCCACTGATTATGCCCAAACACTAGAGAAGAAAGTTGGCTGCTTTCAGATGTTTAAGGGGAAAGGGAAACGTACATGTTAGCACTGAGTGTCCTAACTGGGCACACTCTAAGATGGCTCCCAGTGATCCCTCCTTCCTTTGATTCACACCTTTGTGTAATCATTTGCCTTGAGGTGGCAGGATCTGGTGACTTACTTCTAGTGAATTGGACACAGCAGAGTTGACTGGATGTCAATTCAATGAACATGTCCTGCAATAGATTGTGCTTCCGTGTTGGGTTTTTTCTCTTCAAATTCACTTTCTGGGGGAAGCCAACTACCATGATGCAAGTAGCCTGATGAAGAAGGCCTCATGGCAAAGAGCTGAAACCCCTAGACATCAGCTAGTGAGTACTTGAGACCTGCGAACAACCATCTGAGTGAACTTCAAAGTGGATTCCCCTCCAGTTGAGAATTAAGATGACTTCCAGCCACAGGTAACACCATGATCAAAGCCTTGTAAGAAACTCAAAGCAGAAAACACTCGTCTAAGCCACACCTGGATTCTTGACTCACAGAATTTGTAGCTGCTGGTTTTCAGGTAATTTTTTACACAGCAATACATAATAACTTTAGTATCTTTTCAGATTCTCCATATAGAATTTCCCATCCTACTCTTATTTGATAAAATGTGGTATCTACCTCTGTTAACCCACGATTATGTAAGATAATTATTTTATAATAAAGATACTGAAATATTGCCTACTTGAAACAGTAACTCATTCATTTCTTAGGCAGTATTTTTTTTAACTTTCTGTTAAAGAACTCTGTGAAAACAAGTATTTGTTTCTGATTTTTGGGTCCCATTTTCTTCCTTTAAATCTACGGAATCCAGCAATCCAGGGAAGTCATTGAATTCAACTGTCAAGTAACACGTATTTGTGTTTTCTTAAGTTGAAGTCTGATTGCTTTATTAGCAATGGGAGTTTATGATGAACATATTTTTCCATTAAAGTAAGGAAATGTGATACAAAATGTGATGGAGTGATCTCAGGTAAAGATATTAGAGTATTTTTGAATAGAATATGCCTCAGCAAATATAGTTCTTCCTTCCTTATTTTTTAAATCTATGATATTATTTGTTACTTACTTGGGATATTACTATTTATCTCAGAAAGAGATATTCCTTAGATACTTAAGCTGAACGTCCTGGTGACAGAAAACATTGATTAGTATTATAGAAAATGAGGATTATTTTCTAACTTCTTTTCAATTGTGTAGATGTAAAATCTTTTTAATGGAAGAGAATAATTATTCATTATGGTGGCAAATTTGCTCAGAGGAGAAAATATTTTATCAGCAGACAAACTGACTCATGGCATAATCCTCTAAATACAAGGTACCCCAGAGGGGAGGGTAGAGGCATATTAAATCAGAACTTGGCATCCAACTATATAATGGCTGGATATCGCCTCTCTATTATTTTTAGTTTCCTCATCCCATGGCTTTTCCTTAATCCTTTTAAATTGAAAATTATTCCTATATTAAAAAATAAAATGTTCCATAATACAGGAAGGAAAATATATTACTGAATTAGACAATAAATGGTAGTTTTAACTACGAACTAAGTAACTCAGATTTATTGAGCAGCTACGGACAGTCACAATGTATTAAGTCATTCAGTCCCACAACATTCGGAGGCTTTGAGAGGTAAAGGGCCTTGTCAATACTATACAGTTTATAAAATATAAGAGCCAGTGTTCAAATCTGGTGGATTTGGCAAAATCTAAATCTAGATTATTTGGTAAAATCTAAATCCTATATTCTTTCCAGAATACCATATTTCATATTTTGCCTTGTATGTACTTTAAATATTTACTCTAAAAGTCTTTCAACTAATATTATCAGGGTCTTTTTAGTAAAAGAGATATGCTTTTTGCTCTAAAACTGTTTTTGCTAAGGGATAGAAGTGTGGAGTTTGCTAAGCTCTAAAATAAAATAGTAGCATTACCAAATTATCTGGGTTTTTCCAAAATATTTTACCAGATATTTAAAACAGCTGTGTAATTAAACTAGAGACTTCTCAGGTCACGAAAGAATTTTTTTCTGGATAACTATAGTCCTTAATTGAATAATGTGATAAATGAAAATTGATACGCTTAATTTTACATAGTTGTATTATCATCCCTACATCTTTGCCCTCCAGACACTTGGTCTCCTAAGATAGCCAGCTAATTACCAGGTCTCCTTGTGGTGCCTTATCCAGGCTAGTCTTCCTTGAACATCACCTCTTCCTCTCAACCTTTCCCATGCTCTTCCATGCAGTAGTTTTCTCTGGACAATTTCTGCAACTGCAAAATGATCTGATAAACAAATTTTTGGTTCGATATTACTATGTAACCCTTGATTAATTGAGACATGTATTACTCTCCTGAGAATATTGGCATTTGAGCAGAGAATACTGAGGATACAATGTGCAATCTAAGAATGGCTGTCTAATCAGGCAACCTGTAAGAAGTTTCTTTTTTTTTTTCTTGCAGAAAGACCTTTTTTGCACCTGTACCACAAATCAAATAATGTAGAATGTTTAAAAGTAAAGATAAAACGATCCTTTTATATTATTTAGTTCAACCATCTTAGTGCACAAAGGGGAAAAAATGTCCAAAGTCCCACACTTAGTGGTCATTCCAGCACTTGAGTTTTGATTACAAATTCAATGTGCTTTTCCCAGTACAAAGCTTCCCTTGTATCTTGTTCCACTTAATTGTAATGCCGATCCACATGTCAATTTCTGCTAATTGCTGGTCCTTCTTTGAGACTAGTTTCCAGAGACTTTTAAAATAGGTCTGGTAGTATATGATTATAATACTTCTAGGAAAATAATTAAGTAACACCATGTAACCCTGACAATCAAGAAAATGCTACTCTAATTGATCACTACCCTCTTTCTACCAACTTTGTTCAATGTATTTTGTCATCAGTCTTCCTACATATAAAAGGGTGGATTAATGTTTCCTTATTATTCTTGGAAGTCTAATAGCCTTGCCCACTTCAGCCTCTGTGTTCCTCTGTCTCTGGCAGCTGGACCTACCTAATCTTCACCTATAGGGAGCTTAATAAAGACCCAGGGACCAGCCTTGACCCCAGGTTATAAGAAGGGAGAAATGTAATTTAAGGATGCTTATGTCAGCAGATAGATGCTGAATTATCCAGTCAATCTTGTTGTGCTTTTGCTGTCAATTTGAACCCCTTTGGCCAAGTTTTCTGCCTTAATCAAAAATCATGAGGTGATGGGTCTTCAACCTACTTGCATACAGGCAAGTGGTCCAGCATTGTGATTTTTTGCAAAATCCTGCCCAATCTTTAAATATGTGGTATAAAGTTATTTCTTGAAGGGAAAGTGATCGTATTTCTCTGTGTCAACCTGAAGCAAAAAAAGAATATAATAAATTTTCCCTATATCTATTCTTTAGAACTCTTATCCCACAGCATGCTCTATGAGAGATATATTTCTTGTTCAAAATATTTGGGGTAATACCTGCCTTTTTCCTTTCCTACCTTTGGAGATTCCTAATATATATTGAACTCTCTAAGACATCTTGAAATAATAAAACGTGCATAAATGTTTACCCTAATGTGTGTTCTTGTTTTGTTTGATTTATCTGAGAACACAATAATATTTTTATATAACAGTGGTGAATTGTTACTCTTGAGGAAGCAGCATTGCTGGTTTTATCTATGGGAGAATTTTCATAGTTGGTACAGGACATGAGTAGCACATACACTAGATTTGGCCCTTGGCCCTAAACCTCCCTGGGCAACCTTCCAGCACTGAGTATTCTGTCCATAGGTCTTTTTATTTCTCTGACCTCAAGATAGAAAGTCCAGTTTCATTCATATTTTTATATCTGATTTAGAAATTAAAGGGAAAAAACCCACATATTTTATACCTACTTTGTGTCCGATACTGTGCTAAAGGCTTGTCATATATAATCTTTTAAAAATAAAATTTTGTTTACTGAGAATGATGGTTTCCAATTTCATCCATGTCCCTACAAAGGATATGAACTCATCATTTTTTATGGCTGCATAGTATTCCATGGTGTATATGTGCCACATTTTCTTAATCCAGTCTATCATTGTTGGACATTTGGGTTGGTTCCAAGTCTTTGCTATTGTGAATAATGCCGCAATAAACATACGTGTGCATGTGTCTTTATAGCAGCATGATTTATAGACCTTTGGGTATATACCCAGTAATGGGATGGCTGGGTCAAATGGTATTTCTAGTTCTAGATCCCTGAGGAATCGCCACACTGACTTCCACAATGGTTGAACTAGTTTACAGTCCCACCAACAGTGTAAAAGTGTTCCTATTTCTCCACATCCTCTCCAGCACCTGTTGTTTCCTGACTTTTTAATGATTGCCATTCTAACTGGTGTGAGATGATATCTCATAGTGGTTTTGATTTGCATTTCTCTGATGGCCAGTGATGATGAGCATTTTTTCATGTGTTTTTTGGCTGCATAAATGTCAGTAAACTATCGCAAGAACAAAAAACCAAACACCGCATATTCTCACTCATAGGTGGGAATTGAACAATGAGATCACATGGACACAGGAAGGGGAATATCATACTCTGGGGACTGTGGTGGGGAGGGGGGAGGGGGGAGGGATAGCATTGGGAGATATACCTAATGCTAGAGGACGAGTTAGTGGGTGCAGCGCACCAGCATGGCACATGTATACATATGTAACTAACCTGCACAATGTGCACATGTACCCTAAAACTTAAAGTATAATAATAAAAAAAAATAAAAAAATAAAATTTTGTTAGTAAAAAGCAAGTAACACAGGGTAAAACGTTTTTTTTTTCTATTAAAAATCAGATTTCAAACACTGACTCTACCAGCTAAAAACTAAAACAAGAGTAAGTCACTTTATCTTCTTGAGGTTTTGGTTTTCCAAAACCTCAAGAAGTTTTTTGTCTTAGTTTTTTTTTTGTCTTAAATTTTTATTTTAAATTTATGTGTGTGTGTAAGAGAGATACAAAAAAAATGTGGGTGCTGACAGATAGTGGGTATACCAGGCTTCCATTCATGACAAAACTTGAGTATAAGTACTACTTGTATAAACCAAAATTTTCTAAGATCTCAAAGAAAGTAACATAGCATTCTCTATACTTATCATTTTATAGTTGGTGTTACATAACTCAATTCACCTACAGAAGAAGTATATGCTTCATTTAAATTAGCTGAGCTTAAAATTTATGAAGAGGTAAGCAGCCTGATGATGTAATTGTGCCTTCCTTACTCCAATTCCACCTCCTGTGGTGCAGACAGGTGTTCCATCTAGAGTGTTGCCATTCATGCTTAGTCAGATTCAATTCCTCTTAACCATTTTCTCAATGAAACAAAACTGTAATGACTGTTCATATATCTTAACTAGCAATATTGTTATTCCTCCTATGAATGTTGGTCATATTTTCTTTCCTTCATTTCTCTTTCTTGAATCCTCCTTTTAATCCCATTTAATCTCAGAAGTTATACACATTAATTCTTAGATCTTAATGTCTCTTCTACTTTCTCTTGTGGGCAGCTTGCAGGGTAACATAATAGCCAAGGTTTTTCACACAATGAAGAATAAGAAATTCTAAAAATAAACTGGATATGTTTTCTAACATCAGATGTCCTGAGGATTCAATAGGAAAAATGGTTGGTGGTTCAATTATTCAATGTTTTTATCATTATAGATTTTATTTATATTGTGTGAGGTAATACAGCTTAACCATTAAGTCAAGTAAGTCTGGATTTGTGTTCCATTTTATTACTGATTGTGTGATATTGAATAACTTAGCAAGTCTCTCTAATCCTTAGTTTTCTCATACAAAAAATGCACAAGGTTGTCGTGAGAACTGAAAACACATTACTACACCCACTTTCTACATTAATTTTCCAAAATATTTATCTAAATTACTGTATATTTTTCTCATTTGAGTACTATCCACCGTTAATATTTCATCAGAATAGTTATTTTTGTTTGTTTATTCATCCTCTATACTCCAGAATCTAGGACAATGCCTAACAAATAGAAGGAACTTAGTAAAGAGCTACAAATGAATGAATAAAATATACGAATGTAGTTTTAATATACAAATTTGGGATATTATCATCAGCATGAAAATAATTAACGATCCTCCCCAAAACCTTATTATTCCCATTTTAGTAATAAGGAAACTGAGGATCAGAGAGGTCACATGGCAAGAACTGGGAGAATAAGTACTCATTTCATCCCTTGCTTAGTTCAGAATCCAATGCATACCTACATTTTTCAACTTGGTAAATAAACATCTGTAGAGAAGGGTCTTAGGTCAGCTGCCTGAGAGGTAGAGCCTGAGATAAGTAATTTTGTACAAGCACTCCTGGAGTGTTCTCAGTGAAAACCTTTAAGGAAATAAATCAAAGTGAGATGATGCAGGCCAAGGAGCTAAGCAAAAATATGGTTTCACTGAATCTAGACAAGCGTGATCCCATGGGGGGAGCTCTGGAGTGTGAATGGCACCATAGAGTTGTCCTGGCTTGAAGTGGCTTTGGGGCTGGAATATCTTATCCTGAATCAGTCAGTGATTGCTAGGTTTTGCCTTCTCCAGAGAGTGTTTAAATTCTCATGCATCTTCTGGTGAGATAAATTCTGTAAGCCAAGGGCAATTTTCCACAGAGGGGTGTAATTGTACCCATCATTACTGATACTCATAAGCAGTAGGTGATAGGTGCATTGGCTTCATAAAGGGAATCCAGGCAAAGCACCAACAGCCACTGTCAAAAGGGAGCTGGTAAACCTGAGTCAAATAGTGATTTTTCTCCTGGCTACTATACATTCATTTTAGTCTAGCAGCTTACATCCTTACTTCCTTATTATCCTAAGATAAACTTATGTATCAGATTTTCATTTTGAGCAGTGGTGAATTAAATAAAAGAAGTGAAGGGAAATTAAGGAAACATTGTGACAGTAGCCACTTTATCATCAACAGTAATATTTTATTATGGGTCCTACTTTGAACATATGTCATAGTCACCAGTCACTGGACTTAAACCCCTCTCCTAGTATTATAAGGTAACTGACATCTAGAATTATCCCATGTTTTGTACTTGTTGGTTCTCCAATTCAAGTCTGCTCTATGAATGTCCACCTGTATCTTTTTGTTTAGAACTTTTACTGAATGCCTACGCTGTGGAACTTACCCAATTGTGCTTACAGCTTTGAACTATTTCCTCTGTTTGGAATGCTTCTCTCCCTGAGCATGATAATGTATCACCTCTAGTCTCAGAGACATCACCCAATTCTTCAGATCAGCCTGACTTTAAGCCCAAGCTCCCCAGGTCCTGTGGCCAGTAGCTCCCAGTGATGCCAGCATATTTCTTTCCAGAATCCTGATCACAGTGGCTTTCTTATGGAGAAGACACTAATTTACATTTTTCAAATAATCATAAAATATTCTGCAATGGAAAGTATGTAATTATTCAGAGAAGGTTAATCCTAAAATTGTAAACCCCTTAGGGACTTTTTACTTGCCCATTGCAACCCTCCTAAATGTCAATAAAATCACAATCTGTAAATTAGAAAGTGAGAAACCACCTCCAGAGACAGCTGAGGTTTGGATGAACCACAAGGAAATGACTTTTGCCTGGAGGCCAAGTAATCTTAGTTAAAGGGCAGGGAACTCTGGTGAGCATTATTTTGATTTGTTGAAAGGGACCATGGGTTTCATAAAAATAAATCTTTTACTTTCTAATATACTGCACTGAAGACACCGGTGTTACTTATATTTGAAAAATTTCGATGTAAACTTGCATTTGGATTTTGTGATAGAGAATAATAACAACAACAACAGCAATGAGACAATAACAATAGCAACAAAATCTAACTGTAGTAATAATAATATGGTGAAGAAGAAGATGGAGGAGGAGAAGGTGAAGGAAAAGAAGAAACTACTGCTGCTGCCATCACCACCAGATAAACTTTTCTTGAAATAGATGACCAAAATAAATAAATAAATAACAACGACAATAATAAAAATAAATCGGGAGGAGAAGAACGAGAAAGAAGAGAATGAGGAAGAAAAAGAGGAGGAGAGGAAAATAAATAGTACATAGCACAACTTCCTGTCATCTGTTAGAATCTTTTAACTTATGAGTTGCTAGTGCACTCCAATGTAAAAAGAGCCCACTATGTGTTAACTAACGTTCTATATACTGGAGACACACATAGAAAAAATTAATGAGACATTTTTCCTGCTACTATTGGGCTTTGAGTTAATATGAGGAGGTGAAACGTGAAAAATTACCTGTTACCTTGTTATAAAGTGTTACATGTGTTATATTTTAGCCCCCCATAGCAGAACAGAGTGAAAGCATGAAGACAAGAATTCTACATGTTTCAAGGCAGGGAAAGTTTTCATTGAGCTGGTAATTCAAGGTGAATCTTGAATCTCTTTCTTCCTGGCCACTCAGATTTTGATTATGTAAAGTAATTAATGATTGCTATGGTTAGCTTTCTCTGTTGATCCCTTGGAGAAGACATGCAAGTAAGTCCTCTCTAGAGTTAAAACAAAAAAGTTAAAGACAAGGCATAACAATGGGTAAATATAAGGGTGGTGGCAGTGTTTCAGGAGGTAAAACAAAGCATAGAGTTTTTGAGAGGAGATGAAGTATCATCTCATAAATTGTATATCAGGGAAGGCACTAGAGTGCTCCCCCTCAGCAAGATGGCAGGGTCTCTGACAAGAAGAAGATATTCCTAAAGTTGTTAGTTTTGATAATAGAAGTGCAATTAGGACCAAAATACAAAATTGTTAATTATTTTTCTTTTCAAAGTTGTTCAAAAATATATTGCTATCTATAATACATATAGGAAAACAATCCATTATGGCCTAAGAAGAGTATGGACTTTTTAAAAAGCTGAACCAGCGCTTTCATCAGACTGATAAAGTCCTTGTGTTCAGAGTTTACTATGGACTCCACAGTAAAGGAGACACAATTAAAAATTATACAAACACATACTCACATAGATATGCTTATATGAGTTGTCTGTTGACATATGACTTATGCTTAAACTCATAAAGAATATCTTAATTGAGACATTATCATGTGCATAGAACAGCTATATTCTGTGGAGAATATAAAAATAAACTAGAAATAGATTCTACCCCCTAAGAAATATTGGTTCAATAAGAACAATAGGGCATCTAACTAAGGAACAATAATTCACATGTATGTAAGTTAAGTGCCGTAATAATATAGATTATTCTGCAGTAAGATTCCTGAAGATAAAGATATTACATTTTGGTGAAAGGAGTTATCCACCCTGATGAAGAAATTGACAAACTATTGAAATTTTGAATGGAAGTTCATAGTTTGGATATATGCATAATGGCATGCAGATAAAAGGCGAAGGGTGAATAGGCAGTGTATTATATTGCTGGCACTGCCATAACAAAACTCCGCAGATTGAGTGGCTTACCGAATAGAAGTTTACCTTCTCACAGTTCTGGAGGTTAGAATTTTGAGATCAAGGTGTTGGCTGGATTGGTTCCTTCTGAAGGCCACGAGGTAGAGATCTATTCCAGGCCTCTCTCCTTGGCTTGTAAAAGATTGTCTTCACATTGTCTTCCTTTCGTATATGTCTGTGTCCACATTTTTACTCTTCTAATAGGAACACCAATCATCTTGGATTAGAGCAAACCCAAATGGCCTTGTTTTAACTTAATTATATTTGTCTCCAAATATGTTCACATTGTGGGATACAAGGGGTTAGCATGTCAACATGAGAGTGAGTGGACCACAAGTCAGCACATAACAGACAGTGAGGCAGAGGCAGAGAATTTTAATAGATATATAAAAAGAACTGTAAATTTTAGTTTGACTAGAATTTAGCTACATTAACATAGAAAACAGACTGGACAAAAGACTGAAGACTGAAGCCAGATTGTATAGATCTTGAATGTCAAAATGGAGAGTTTGGATTTTATTTCTCAAGTATTAGGAAACCAGAAATGAATATGAGAAGAGGAGCAACATAATACATTCAAAATTATTGTATGCATACAGTGTGCCAGAAACCATGCCAAATGTTATACCTCAACATCTAATTCTATCATCATATCATTTTAATCTTTGCAGCAATATATTTAACTGTGACTTATTAGTCCTCTTTTACAGAGAAGCAAACTAAGGTTAAAAAAAGTTGTTATAGTTTATGAATATTAGAGCAGAAAATCTAATTTAAGTCTTCAAAATCTGGCATCACATCAAGTGTATTTCTCATTCCAGACATTGTAGACAGCTCTAAAATTTCTATTTGGTTTTTTTTTGTTATATCTTCAATGTCAATGTCTCTACTTCAATTTTTGAACATATGGGATAGAGTTATAATAAGTTTTATGTCTTTGTATAATACTTTTCAGATCTGTGTTAGTTCTAGGACAGTCTCAATTGATTGATTTTTCTTCTTATCATGACTCTTATTTTCCTTTTTCTTTGTATGCACAATAATCCTTGACTGAACAGCAGACATTGTCAGTTGTTTCTTGTAAGATACTGGATAAGTTTTATTTTTATAAATATTCTTACCTTTGTTCTAGAATGCAGTCAAATTACTTAGAAACAATTCAATCTTTTTTTGAGTCTTGCTTTTATGCTTTGGTAGGTGAGAGTGGAGCAGACCTCAGACTGGTTCTATTCTCCACTTCTGAGACAAGATCCTCTGTATCTTGCCTCATCTATTTTAAAATTTTCCAATCAGACCAATGGAAGCAGGCACTATTCCCCTCTCTGTGTGTGAGCTGGACACTGTTATGTCTGATAACCTCTGGTGGTTCTTTCCCTAAACTGAGGTAGTGTCCTTAAATGTATGTGCTGATCAGTACTCTGCTGACTAGTCAATGGACCCCTCTACAGATCTCTGGATTTCTTCCTGTTTGCAGTTTTTTTTTTTCTTTCCAGTGTTCCATCCTACAAACTCTAAGCACTTTGCCCTTTTGAAATCTTAAGTCCATCTCCTCAACTCAAGGTGTGCTCTGGACTTCACCTCAGTTCCTCCCCCTTGTGCCATGGTCTGGAAACTCTAAGACATTAAGCTGGCACACTTGTATGTCTCAGCTCATTTGTTTCTAATATCTCAGGAATCACCATCCTTCATTTTCTGATGTCCAATGCATTGAAAACTATTAATTATATATTTGGTATGGGTTTTGGCTGTTTCAGACAGAAAGGTAAATTTAGTTCCTTTAATTAGATCATGATCTGAAATAAATGTCAACCTAGGTATTTTAATTTTAACACATTGTTTTCCACATATATTTAGAATGGAATATAGAAGAGTAAGGTGGGTAGCGAAGTCCTAAAATTTAATCATGTTTAAGACAAATCCCCAGGACAAATGTGATGTTATGCAATTAGTGTGACTAAGAGTGGAACTAGTTAGGAAGACAGATTTTGGAACTAGTTAGGAAGACAGACTTTCACAATCTCTTCTTTCAGGAAGTAGAGAATGAAGCAAAGGGCTACCTTGCTATTGTTGCTGGTGAACAGTGAGACTTCCCTTGCTAGTATTGATGGTGAACAGTGAGACTTCTTCTAGGACATTGGGAATCCCATTCTGCTCTAGAACTAGCTCTCCAAGGAGGAACCCTTCTTTCTTTTTCTACCTTTTTCTTCCCTTCCCTATCAGAGCACAGGTTGATCTGATTACTGTGCCATCCTCATCTTCTCCCTCTTCTTTGCAGTGCAAACACCACTCATAATGGGCAGGGCATCCAATATTACTTTAGTGGCTATTTAGTGATACTCCATATCATCATCTTCCTGTTGCTAATGTGCTAAAATGAATTTAAGTATCTCTTTAGTATCTACTAGAGGCCCACTTGTGAATACAAAACTGTTGAGTGCCATCACAGAAATTTGGTGAGGATTTTCTTAACATAATAGAAGAATGAACTTCACAGACACAGTCCTGAAGAATGACATGTAAATCTTTTTTAAAAAATTGAATTATATTTTTAATATATTAGTTTATTGTGGTCTTTAAATATCATCTCAACGTTTGGTTATATATAGTGAATGTATCTGACCTCACTTTGAAGAAAATTAGCTTTGTGTATTTTAGTGTTTCTTGTCTGTCTGCCCCTACCCCAACCCAAAATGTGTATTATATTTTTTAACAGTAATTTTTATGATAAAGTTAGATTCATCTAGGTGAAACTGCATACTTCTGTATTTGATATAATCTAGAAATATTCTAATGGGAACAATTATTTGAATTATAACTAACATTCTGGACTGGATTTTGTTTTACTTTTTAATTGAATGATGTCATATTGAATGAGAACTCCATCTTGCTCAGTCACATAATTATAATTTCTGAGAGCATGTCACATGTAAATCATGTAAACACAGAAAGGTACCAATTTGATAGCCCAAATAGAGGAAATGTGGGAATAACATCTTATTTTATTTTGGGGAATTTTTGGCATCCCGCTCATCAGATACAGAATTAATTGATTTCTAAAATATACAGTTATTAAAGAGCAGAACTAGTTGAGTTCTAAGATATATGGTTATTAATATATAATTGATAGATATTTATAAAAATATATTTGAATTTATTTCATATATTTCATCTTATACATTTATGTTAATAGGAGAGCTTTGATAGATATCAATGTTTGAGCGATTAAAATAAACATTATTTGACTTTATACAACCTTCTTCCGTCATTGATATTTTTGTATCCTGCCCTATTAATAGAATTTCTGGAGCCTTTGGAATTTTGCTTTGTTTCATTTCATTTTTTAGAGACGAGTTCTTGCTTTGTTGCCCAGCTGGCCTCAAACTCCTCAGCTCAAGTGATGCTCCCACGTCTGCCTCCAGTTTAACTTAGACTACCTCACCATGCCACGGCACCTGGTTTAGGCTACTATTTTATAACAATGTTTCTTTACATAATATGAAAAGTTTTGGCATCTTGCTTTAGTGTATATGTTATACTTGAAACTGGACAAACAACACAACTCTTATTCACACAAATGATATCAAACGTTAAAAAAATTTTCCTGTTGGATTATATATCTTTATATTTCTGGAGGCCAGGTTAGCTGTGATATGTTGACAAAATAAAAGCTTACAATAAAAGCCTTATTCTTTTGTTACCAATGTTTTTAAATGCTATGCCTCAGACAAAGATGTGTGTTATGAAAGTAATCCTGTGTATACTCTCCTAAATAGAAACTAAAGCAAGTGTACTCTGCTTGCTTATGTGTTCATTCTTCCTTTGCCTGACTTGTCTGTCCTTCTTGAAAATGAGTGATTGAATAGAATGGCCTAGACATAGGGTCCATTTCTCTTTGTGCCTTGTTCAATGTGAAGATCCTACAGCCTGAAGCAATATCTCCTTTAGAAAACAGGGACTTATTTAGAGAGTGCATGCATCCTGTGATTGCAAGGGACGATTCCAGGGTTTTGTAAAGGCAAAAATAATGCTTTCAAATCCACGTAGATGCCATTCAAGGCACAAAGCTAAGTGAGGAAGAAAAAAGAAAGCAGCCAGGACTTTTAGATTCTGGGCTGAAAGATGCTATATAGGATGAAATTTGCATTTTCATTGCCTAGTTAATAGTCTTTCAAACTAATAAAATACACCATATCAAAGAGTAAAAAAGGTAGATGTGATTTTTATTTCTACTAATTAACAGCTGAGACAGAAGAAAGCTGCAAAAATGTGAATAATTCTATAAAGCTAAAATATTAACTTGTGCCTATTTAGGGAATAGGAAATCCATTGTTTTTTCATCATCAAACTTTCTTTCTTCAGTCCAAGTTTTCATTTCATATTACCAAATTTTTGAAATGTCATCATTAAACTAATAAATTTTGCTGTGGCTTTAATGGTTCATTCTATTTCTTTAAGTTAAATGTAAGGTTTCCTAGGCCTTGAATGTATAAAAGCATGTTATAATTGAAAAACTGATTTAGTAGAACTGTTTCAAATAGCGACATAGTGTATTTCCTGCAGATTTGGGAAGCAGGTATGGGGTATGATAATCATAGGCTGTATAACATTCAGCCACAGACTTAGTATACTGGCACTAAAAGCTATTTACATTTATAGGCATTAGGAAAACCATTCCAGGCAAGAAGAAGTTGTTTTATTATAAAACTAGAGGGCAATTAGGCTAGATCTCTAAAGAGAAAAAGAAATTTAAGTTAGAAAGGAGAAATGTTTGGGGAAGCGTAGAAAAGAAAATGTCAAAGAGGAAGGGGAAAAGGATGGAAAGGAAAACAACTCTTCCTAAAGAAATCATCCTTAAGATTAGTAGTTTCTTTAAATATTGATGCTTATAAAAATAAAAGTGCATACTGAATGATTCAAACTGTACTTGAAACTCAGGTACATATTTTAAAATCAGGCAGGAAAAAAAGGTAGAATCTTGAGTGTGGAAAACATTTTTATTAAAAAAAAAATAAGGTTTGTCCATGAGGCAGATTTCTTTAAGCTCTCCGAGTTCACTGCATATCCTCAGCAATTTAGTGGGCTATGCTGCAGAATCATCATAAATCAATGAGAGGATGTCTTGAGCCGTGGGGAATTAACTGACTTGCTTATGTATGATGCGATTCACAGCACTTCCATTCGGAAACCTTTTATGAGACCACATGCTTGCTTGGCTCAGATACACCTATGTCTAGGCAGGGATAGCTTTGGCTAGATCATATTTGTTTTCCTGTGTTTTCTTCTGCCTGAGGGAAGGAAAAATTTTTTCCAGGCAAATCCTCTGTCCTCTTTGGGTGGGGACTTCCAAATTAATTCTTAGTTGTCTGGATGAGAACAAGTATTAGAGATTAAAATTAATATTATCAGCTTCAGAAACACACAAGAATTCAAATTTGACAAACGTCAGGGAGTGGAAGAGAAGATCTATTTTTGAAATAATAGACATAATCAGAAATTCTCTGCTGGAATCCACCAGGGGGCAGACCCCTCCTGATACGCTCGCTCCCAGTATTGGCCTCAGAGCCTGCAGCCTGTGAGAAGTGTTCTGAGAGACAACCCCTGTCCCTGTCATGCTTCAATCCAATCTAACTCATTAGAAATCCTGCCTCCAATTCTTTTATTATACAGCATCACATGTACCGTGGAAAACCTAAAAGGAAAGTAAATGGGAATCTTAGAATAATTTTATTATTAAGAAACTTAAATAGTGTTTTTAAAAGCCTCACAAATGCCTAGTTATTTAAAACACAAACAAAGGAAGTAGGCTCTTTTTTGTGGGATGTTTATTGTTTGTTTTATGTCTCAGAAAGAACTAACATTATTAAGCAAGTGAAGAGCTTCAAAGGCAAGTTACAATCGAAATAAACAAAAACCTGGAAAAGGAGATTTTTACATGAAGGTTAGTTATAAAAAGAACAGTGACTCTCTCGCATGCTACTAAATATTTCTCATTTAGCAATAGATAACTTAAAAGCTTGCTGGGATAATGCACTAAAAGAGAAAGAGTAGTGAAAGGAATTGTAGACTACACCATTATAAGAAATCAGAAAGTCAAAGCAGAAGCAAAATAAGTAGTTTTATATCTAAATACTTTAACAACACCCCTTATATTTATGCTATAATTTCTTTTATAGTAGTAAATCACATTACACTGTTTCATACCAACTATGTTTCTACATCTGATGTAGAATGACAGTGAATAAAACTTGCTCTACCATTGAGAAGCTTATGCATCCTGAAAAGGCCTTTAGAATACACCCTTCATTGTCTGCAATTCCTGTGCTGTCAAAGTTCTTATTTTGTAAATGTACGAATACGTGGTAAAAATTCTTAGCAAGCTGTTGAGAGGGGTGTAAGAGAGGATGGGGCGAAGAAATGCCTGAAAGTTTCTTCAAATTAACAAAATTTTCGTCAGTACGGTCTGATATCATTAATGGGTGGCAAACATTTTTGGACAAACATAAAAATTATTTTATCGTATCACTTCTATTTTACAAAGTAATAATTATATTTAGCATATATCTCAGTTATCAGAGCTTTAGCATGAAATAAACTGTAGACAAATCTGGTTCTAAAATGCTACTGACACTTACTAGGCTACTGAGGAAAAAACACAAGAATGACCATGCTCAAACATCCTAAAAACTTTAGGAGAAATCACATTCTTCACAGTACTAAAATTAAGTTACATTAGGATGTAGTGTAAGCCACAGTAACAAGGTATCCTAAAGTATATTGACTGAAACAAGATTAATATTAATTTCTTTGTGATGAAACTCTTCTGGTGGTTTGGGGTTGGTAAGGTGCCCTAAAGGTGTCAGGGACACAAAACACTTTCATTCCTTTTGTTCTGCCATCTCTAGACTCTTACCTCATCAGCTTGCTTGAGATCAGTTAGTATCTACCTTACAGCCTGTGGGAAGGGTAAAACAAGAAGAAAATACTTTGTATGCTCCTTTTCTTTTGAGGGCAAGTTTCAGAGGTTGCACACTTCAACTTTTCTCATATACCATTGGCCAGAATTGGTCATGTGACCCTACCTGGCAAGAATAGAGACTGGAAATGTCATGGTTCGTTGCCATAGCTTCAATTATAATGCCTGTTTTTTTAATAGAAGAAAAGGGTAATGAATATTGATAAGTCAATTAGCAATCTCTGCCACAAAAGTGTACAAAGATTGAAAGTATACAAATATTAATCAGACACAGCATCTCTAAGGTTTTCTTTTAATAACTGCATTTTTCTAATTTATTTTATAAATTTATGGTTTCTCAATTTATAATTTGTTTTTAATCAATCATATCAACTTCATTTTTTTAATACTAAGAATTTGAAACTGATTTAGGGACCAAATATTGGGGAATTTATTATAATCAACTATATGTTCAATAATAATAACAGAGAAATAACTACATCTCATCAAATGTACTCCTAAAACCAGACAGGTTTTAGAGTACTAGTTCTTTGAAAATTTCATTATGCTAAGTGAAATAATCCAGGATCAGAAGGACAAATACCATATGATTAAGTGGAATCTAAAACTATCGAAGTCAGAAACAGAAAGTAGATTTGTGGTTACCAGAGGCTAAGAGGTGGGGAAATGGCAAGATATTGGTATAAAGTTTCAGTTAGGAGGGAAAAGTTTTTTGACATCTATTCCACAGCTTGGTGATCACAGTTAATAGTAATGTATGGTAAACTTCAAATGGCTAGAAGATAAATTTTTCTCACCACAAAAATAACAAGTATGTGAGGTCATATGTTAATTCACTTGATTTATTCCTTCCACACTGTATACATATATCATAACATCACCATGTACCCGAATATATATACAATTATAATTTGTCAGTTTGTAATAAAAAAATGCTGAAACACTGAACAATACCAATGCTGTATAAACTATTGCAAAGCATAAAAAAAGAAGAAAAGCTCAAATAGATTCCAGGTTTGTTTTACAAAACAAGTTCCTTATACATGTCTTGTTCCTTTTGCATACTCCTATCCTTCTTGTCTTAAACATAGTTGATAGAAAAACTTCAATGATCTGAATGCCATTGATCATGTTAATTTTTTTGTTCATAATTTAAAAATTATTTTCAAAATCAAAAAGGAGAGGGATGCTATATTTTTTCTATCCAAATGTTTTTTATTGATAAATAATAGTTATACATACTTATAGGGCATATGTGATATTTTGATATACTCATACAATGTATAATGATTAAATCAAGGAAATTCAGGTATTTATCACCTGAAACATTTATCATTTATTTGTGCTAAGAACATTTCAAAGTTTCTCTTCTAATTATTTTGAAATATACAATGTATAATAATTAACAGTAGTTGCTCTACAGTGCTATCAAATGCTAGGACGTATTTCTTCTACGTAACTATACCCTCTTATTTACTGAGAAACAACCCCAACCTAGTGATTCAGAATCAAACAACTATTTACAGTCCAAAAATTATCATTTAGGTTTTATACAGTCAAAATTAATTTCCAAGGAGTTAAGATGTTTATCATTTTATCAATGACAAACATAATTAATATTAAAACAAAACACAAGAGAAAATCTATAGTAGAAGTAGACTGTTCCTACTTGCAAGATTTCTAATAAGTTTATATTCTTATACAATGTCCCATTGAAACATCTATGTTTAAACCTGGTTTCTACTCACTACTCTGCTAAGAGCCACAATGTTCAAATAGCCCTGATCTACCTTATCCTGATTAGCAGAACATTCTGTCCACTTTATCAAACACCAACTGACTAGGCCATATCTCTGAAAAAAATACTTCTTTTAGTTATTAGATTTTTTTCAGTCTACCTTCTTTGAGCTTAATTTGGGGATTAGAGTGTTCTGTCTGGTAATCATGAGAATTAATATTCTCTTATAAGTTAGAATAAATCTCCCATTTGTCTTACTTTGACTCAGGGTGTTCTTCTATCTGAAATCATGTTAGTGTTCCTCAGCTAATGTTACTTCTTTTATAGTTTATTGGAGGACTTATAATTTCTTTTTAAAGAAATAAAATGAATGAATTATTAACTCATACAAGCTTAATGCAACATTTTACAAGTAGAAAATCCATTTAAAATTAATGTATATTTATTTTATATTTCTTATAACTTCTTTTTTTATTATACTTTAAGGTCTGGGATACATGTGCTGAATGTGTAGGTTTGTTACACAGGTATACATGTGCCATGGTGGTCTGCTGCACCCATCAACTTGTCATCTACATTAGGTATTTCTCCTAATGCTATCCTTTCCCTTGCCCCCCACCCCCTGACAGGCCCCAATGTGTGATATTCCCCTCCCTGTGCCTGTAGGTTCTCTTTGTTCAACTCGCACTTATGAGTGAGAACATGCAGTGTTTGGTTTTCTGTTCCTGTGTTAGTTTGCTGAGAATGATGGTTTCCAGCGTCACCTATGTCCCTGTAAAGCAAATGAACTCATCCATTTTTATGGCTGCATAGTATTCCATGGTGTATATGTGCCACATATTCTTTATCCAGTGTATCATTGATGGGCATTTGGGTTGGTTCCAAGTCTTTGCTATTGTGAATAGTGCTACAATAAACATACGTGTGCATGTATCTTTATAGTAGCATGATTTATAATCCTTTGGGTATACCAAGTAATGGGATTGCTGGGTCAAATGATATTTCTAGTTCTAGATCCTTGAGGACTTGCCACACTGTCTTCCACAATGGTTGAACTAATTTTCACTCCCACCAACAGTGTAAAAGCATTACTGTTTCTCCACATCCTATCCAGCATCTGTTGTTTCATGACTTTTTAATGATCACCATTCTAACTGGCATGAGATGGTATCTCATTGTGGTTTTGATTTGCATTTTTCTAATGACCAGTGATGATGAGCTTTTTTTCATATGTTTGTGGGCCACATAAATATCTTCTTTTGAGAAGTGTCTGTTCATATCCTTTGCCCACTTTTTGATGGGGCTGTTTGTTTTCTTGTAAATTTGTTTAAGTTCCTTGTAGATTCTGCATATTAGCCCTTTGTCAGAAACAGATTGCAAAAATTTTCTCCCATTCTGTAGGTTGCCTATTCACTCTGGTGCTAGTTTCTTTTGCTGTGCAGAAGCTCTTTAGTTTAATTAGATCCCATTTGTCTATTTTGGCTTTTGTTGCCATCAATTTTGGTGTTTTAGTCATGAAGTCTTTGCCCATGCCTATGTCCTGAATGGTATTGTCCAGGGTTTCTTCCAGGGTTTTTATGGTTTCAGGTCTTACATTTAAGTCTTTCATCTATCTTGAAATTTTTGTATAAGGTGTCAGGAAGGGGCCCAGTTTCAGTTTTCTGCATATGGCTAGCCAGTTTTCCCAAAACCATTTATTAAATAGGGAATCCTTTCCCCATTTCTTGTTTTTGTCAGGTTTATCAAAGATCAGATGATTGTAGATGTGTGGTGCTGTTTCTGAGGCCTCTGTTTTGTGCCTAGTGCCATGCTGTTTTGGTTACTGTAGCCTTGTAGTATAGTTTGAAGTCACGTAGCGTGATGCCTCCAGCTTTGTCCTTTTTGCTTAGGACTGTCTTTGCTATACAGGCTCTTTTTTGGTTCCATATGAAATTTAAAGTAGTTTTTTTCCAATTCTGTGAAAAAGTTAATCACAGTTTGATGGGAATAGCAGTGAATCTATCAATTACTTTGGGCAGTATGGGCATTTTCATGATATTCATTCTTCCTATTCATGAGCATGGAATGTTTTACCATTTGTTTGTGTCCTCTCTTATTTCCTTGAGCAGTGGTTTGTAGTTCTCCTTGAAGAGGTCCTTCACATCCCTTATAAGTTGTATTCCTAGGTATTTTATTCTCTTTATAGCAATTGTAAATGGGGATTCACTCATGATTTGGCTTTCCGTTTGTCTATTATTTGTGTATAGGAATGCCTGTGATTTTTGCACATCGATTTTGTATCCTGAGACTTTGCTGCAGTTGTTTATCAGCTTAAGGAGTTTTTGGGCTGAGACGATGGGATTTTTCTAAATATACAATCATGTCATCTGCAAAAAGAGACAATTTGACTTCCTCTCTTCCTATTTGAATACTCTTTATTTATTTCTCAGGTAAAACCCTTTCAATGATCTATATCATTATTCTCTTATAACAACAATAACAACATAAGAAAGCAGGCAAAGAAAATATGTATTGTTCTTCCTTCGGAAATAAAGTATCTGAGGAACAACAAATTTAATAACAGGGCCAAGATTACTGAATAATTAAAGGAAGTACTGGTATTAGAATGTAGGTATTCATGCCGTAAGTACTAAAAATCTAATTCAGTCTTTATCCCTAACATATGCATATTTACTTATTTAAAACTTATATGAAGGCACAATTACTTACATTAAGTCAGTATATGCATTTTGTTTAAAAACAAAATAAATGCAAAGAAAAAGATAAAAATAAAAGAAAACAAAACTTTCAAAATTTTTAAAATATATGCCAGTGGGTCATAAACTCTTCCTTCTAGGTCATCTCCTTCAATGTCATTTGCAGTCTTGTCCTCTCTCTCATGTTGAGTTAAGACATCTCAAGTATAAACTACTGATACAGTTTACTGATATCTGAAATACCAGATAAGAAAGTGAAAATCCATTATTATGAAAATATGTTTTTTCCTTTGTTTGCATGTCTTTTGCACCTCTTCATTTATTCCTTCATTTTAATTATCATAGGATATAGTCATATATTTCTATAGGCATTAAGAGTAACAAATACCTAAGAAACAGCTTGAAAATGTGTTCTTATGGCCCATTTCCTAACGCCTTTTCCTCCAAATCACCTTGCTCTGAAATATCTTGTTGATATTTCTGATTCTCTGAGATCAAAAAAGGGAGTGCTTTTCTTTGCCCAGAAGTCGCAGAGTGGGGATTTCATCTAATGATAAGTGAACATCTCAGCACAGCAGAAGGACAACTGAGCATTAGGCAGGTGCTATTGCACTGTGCAGCCTCCTCACTTTCCAGCAAAAGTGCTTACATGAACAACTGTCCAAAGTGCTGGATGAGGCCATTAGCGGCTAGCTTCTGTAGTATGACATGAATGTATTTCACTGCATTTAAGCCAAGAAAGGTTTGGAGCTTCCGTGATGTAAATTGGGCTCCATTATCACTTAGCAGTTCTTCGGGAATTCCATATCCAGTGAATAGTCTTTTAGTTCGGACTGGATAGAGAGAATTTTATAATCGCCTGTGGCCATTTACAGGAGATAATAAAAGTACTAATGACTACATGTATAGTTTAGGAAAACCCACTTTTTATCCCTGCTGATATTTGTTTAGTCAATTTAGAGTTTTAAATATATTTATGTAATATCTATGCTATAGTAGAAAAGTATTCTCTAGTTGATATTACGTAGAAATCAGTCCTGATGTAATTAAAACTCTAAGCAATTGTGTATTTTTTTTCAGATCTCTCAATAATCTTTTGTAAACCTGTCAAACTATCACCCTCACACTCTTCAGTGGGTAGTTAGCATGATTCAAAGAGTATTAAATATACTATACAAATGTCTGTCATATTTGGTGTGAAAGGAAATATAACACTTAAGTTTTCTAATTACCTCTATGCATTATATATTACAGAATCATAATGGTAAAGGAAATCCTCCAAAGCCATATTTTTAGATTTTTCTGCATACAAATTCAAGTATAACTAAACAAGAACTTTCTCTTCACTTCGCAATGTGTCATTTCCAATACCTCTATATAAGATCCCAAATATTTTATTAAACAATTCTAAATTTTTATGTATACTTACATGTATTCCCCTTGAGAAACTAAAAAAGTCATACAGAAAATTTATCTCAGGTAACTTCCAAGAAATACAATAAACAATATTTTTTTCTTGGAAAGATTCTATCATTGCTTTTCAAAACATGTATACACATCATTACTAGTGGCTTATTGAGTATAATTTCCATGTTTTATCTTTCTTTGCCCTTTAGTTCCCATTTCCTATAATCTCTTAGTGATCTTTATAATACCGTTGTGTTCTAATGAATAAATTTTGATTTTTATGAGTATATGCAATCTTCAATATTTTCTTGCACATAAGTTATCTGGATTCAATTCTGTAAGGTTTTACCCTCAAGTTTTCTATCTCTTCTATGATACTCCTTTTATACAACAATATATTGCTTCCATTATGCCATACATTTTCTGCAAAGTTTACATACACATTATTTTTATGAGGTGGACATCTAAAATTTAAAGTACAACTCCACATTGGACATGTTGGAATAAAAAAATATGTACTACTCTTTAAAAATAATTCCACATTTCTTCACAGCTACAAATTTCCTCCATGAAGAGATATTTAGATTATTTGTTGCTTTTGTCCATTTTGTTGGAACATATATACACATTTAAAGTCACATAAGACTTCTTGCTATGACTGAGGAGACTGACAAATACTCTCCCTAAAAAGCAATTATACACTGAAGCAAAATTGACCGAAAATACCACTCCATTGCTCTGCAATTTAAGCGAGGCATAGAAAAACTGAAAGTCTTTACACTTGAAAAAATGCTAAACTTAAAAAAAGCAGTGTGAGTCTGCATCATTCTGGCTGGTGCTCCTCCTATTCTTCCCCAAGTCAGTGTGATTCTAATGTCAGAACTCAAAAGATGGAGAATCAGCAACCTTTGTATGTGGAGTGTTGGGTAATAGCCACACCCTTCAGTATTACTGGTGGAAATGGCTTCCTGAAGGCAGGCAAACAGGTTAGAACCAGCTGCTTGGCACTACGAGCCTTAGGTAGTGGATGTGATTAGGACAAACATTTCTGGCCGAGGTTGTGCTTGCATCCAAGAGACACTGACGAAGGCAAAAGATATTCAAACATTCCTGGTTGACACTGACTGCATGTATATGCATAGGAAACTTAAAAGAGAGCATAGAAAAGTTAATTTGGTGCATCTTGGAAAGGACCTGAACATTGAATGTGTTGAATGTGTTTTCCTTCTCCCCCAACACATGCACAGGCATACACACACACACACACACACACACACACAAACACACACTTCTCTGCAGAAGACAGAAATCTGACTGGCCCAAAGTTTTGAGCTCAACCCATGTGTAATCATTGGAGAGACACTAAGTTACACAGATGCAGAAGTATCTCTTAGGAAGCCAAGCTAAAAATAAATAAATAAAAAATAAATAATTTTAACAGTCTGAGCAGAGACATAACTGGTCATGCACCACAGTGGAGACTGATCTCACAGGTTACATCCAGGCAACTTACAAAACCAAGAATAAAGAAAGAAACAAACACCTGACAAACATCATCAGGATCAAAATATCAAGATAAAGAGTTGCTACCAAATATTATCAAAAATGTCTAGTTTTTCAATAAAATGTATGAGAGATGAAAAGAGACTGGAAGTTGTAATACATTGTCAGAAATAAAAAGCAGTCAATAGATAGAAACCGTCCTTAGGTATCCACCAACCTTGGATTTAGCAGAAAAAATGACTCAGATGTGCTTTTTAAAATATGTTAAAAGAAATAATGAGAATCAGGTTAAAAATGAAAGGAAAGTATGATGACAAAGAATCAACAAATAAAATTATCAATATAATATAGGAGTCACAAAAAATGATCAAATAACAATTCTGGAATTGGAGAGTATAACCACTGAAGTTAAAATGGCACTGTAGCTGCTCAACAGTGTATTCCAGATGACAGAAAAAAGAATCAGTGAAAAAAGTACAGCTAAAGACTTATCAAACGTGATGGAAAATATTAATAAACAAATATAAATAGAACAAATATTAAAATAGGCATACTTAAGCACATTATGATCTATCTGTTAAAGGCCAAATACAAAGAGAAAATATTGAAAGCAACAAGAGAAAAATGACTTATCTAATAGAGTTTAGAAGGCGGTAGAATGGAATATTAAAAGTGCTAAAACAAAACAAAATATAAACCAAATACAAACTGTTCATTAAGAATTCTATATCCAGCAGCGTTATTCTTTCAATATGAGGCAGAATAAAGATATTCCAGGAAAGTAAAAACAAGGAATTTGTTGCTAACATGCCGCTTTACAGTAAATACTGAAGGAAGTTCTTCAGGATGAAAAGAAATGACACCTAAGGGTAAGTAGAATCCATAGGACGAAATAGAGACTGTTAATGGTAACTGTTAACTAATATAAAATATCTTATAAATACGTGTTTATCAGTCTTTTCTTAACTTTAAAATGGACATCATATTATATAAAGCAATACTAATAGCTCTGTATTTTGTTTATATAGATCTAATACTTGACAATAATGGTGCAAATAAGGGGATGGACTTACACTGTAGCAAATTGTTTATAATTTACTAGAATTATGCTAGTATTAATCTGAAGTAGAATGTATAAATTAGAATGTATATTGTAATCCCCAACGTGACTAAGAAAAAAAGTATATATGAAAAAAATCAAAGAATTAAAATAACACACAAAAATATTTATTTAGCACTAAAGAAACTAGTGAGAAATAAACAGATGAACAAAAGAGATATACAGAAAATAAATAATAAAATGTTAAATAAAAATATAATTACATAGGCATTAAATTAAATATAAATAGCCTAAAACCAGAGATTATAGACTGTATATAAAAGCAAAATTTCAAATACATTTTTTCTATATATGTATATAATTTTATCGAATTATTGAACAAATACTTGTTTTGTGATTACTATATACATATGTATAACATTTATAATAGTAAGCGTAAAACCCACTATATATAACATATATATTATTGTATAATATGTATACCATATATATATATATATACACCATATAAACAAAATGTTTGTATGGTGTAGAGATGTGTGTGTGTGTGTGTGTGTCTACACAAACAAAAATCATAATGAAACTGGAGTGCTTATATTAATATGAGGCAAAATATATATTAGATATGTGTATATATATATCATACAAACAAAAACCATAATGAAACTGGAGTGCTTATATTAATATGAGGCAAAATATATATTAGAACAATACATTTTTCTAAGATAAACAGGTATACTTCATAATAATAAAAGGGTCAGTACCAGAATGTTATAACAATTGTAAATGTGTATATACCTAACAACAGAGTCCAAAAATGCATGGCAAAAAACCTTACAGAATTGAAGCAAGAAATAAACAAGAAAACAATTATAATTTGGTAATGTAGCACTTCACTCTCAATAACTGATAGATCAAATAGACAGAAAAGTAGCAGGGTATATTAGACTTCACATATACAGAACGTTCCCAATCTAAGACTGCAGAAAACATTGTTTCAAATGCATGTAAGCATTCTTGAGGAAAGACTATATGGCACCTTACAAAAGGCCATGAAATATTATTTGTTAAAGTAAAAAATATTGAAATCATATAAACTTTGTTCTCTGACTACAGAAGAATTAAATTAGAAATCAAAAACAGAAATAAATCTGGAAAATTCCCATCCTCAAATACCTGGAACTTAAGCTGTGCATGTCTAAATAACCCTTAAGTAACAGAAGAAACTACAATGGAAAACAGAATGCATTCAAAAGAAATAAAAACAGAAGTAAAACCTATGCAAATTATGAGATGCAACTTAAGTAGTTTTGGAAGAAAATGCATGTATTTAAATATCTATATCATAAAACATCAAAACTATACCTAATCCTGTACTTTTAAAAATTAGAAAAAAAACTAAAGCTAAATAATTGAATAAAAAGTAATAAAGTTTAGAGAAACAAGAAATAATAGAAAAAATTATAGCACAAGATACCTTTAGAAAGAACATGAGAAAATAAGAAAACTAGCAATGAACAACCTGAAAATGATGATTTCTTTTGCTGTGCAGAAGCTTTTTAGTTTAATTAAGTCCCATCTATTTATCTTTGTTTTTGTTGCATTTGCTTTTGTGTTCTTGGTCATGAAGTCTTTGCCTAAGCCAATGTCTAGAAGGGTTTTTCCGATGTTATCTTCTAGAGCCTTCATGGTTTTAGGTCTTAGATTTAAGTCTTTGATTCATCTTGAGTTGATTTTTGTATAAGGTGAGAGATGAGGATCCAGTTTCATTCTCTGACATGTGGCTAGCCAATTATCCCAGCATCATTTGTTGAATAGGGTATCCTTTCCCAACTTTATGTTTTTGTTTGCTTTATCAAATATCAGATGGCTGTAAGTATTTGGCTTTAGTTCTGCGTTCTTTATTCTGTTTCATTGGTCTATGTGCCTATTTTTATACCAGTACCAGGTTGTTTTGGTGACTATGGTCTTATAGTACAGTTTGAAGTCAGGTAATGTGATGTCTCCAGATTTGTTCTTTTTGCTTAGTCTTGCTTTGGCTATGTGGGCTCTTTTTTGATTCCATATTAATTTTAGAATTGTTATTTTCTAGAAATAATCAGCAGTTAACAGACAACCCACATAGTGGGAGAAAATCTTCACAATCTATACATCCAACGAAGGACTAATATCCAGAATCTACAAATAACTCAAACAAATCAGCAAGACAAATAAATCCCATCAAAAAGTGGGCAAAAGACATGAATAGATAATTCTTAAAAGAGAATATACAAATGACCAACAAACGTGAAAAAATGCTCAACATCACTAATGATCAGGAAAATGCAAATCAAAACCACAATGCAACATTGCCTTACTCCTGCAAGAGCGGCCATAACCAAAAAATCAAAAAGTAATAGATGGTTGGTGAAAAGGGAACAGTTTTACACTGCTGGTAGGAATGTAAAGAAGTACAATCACTATGGAAAACAGTGTGGAGATTCCTTAAAGAACTAAAAGTAGATCTACCACTTGATCCGCAATCCCACTACTAGGTATCTGCCCAGAAGAAAATAAGTCCTTATTTGAAAAAGATACTTGCACACACATATGTCTAGCAGCACAATTTGCAATTGAAAAATATGGAACTAGTCTAAATGCCAATCAATCAATGAGTAGATAAGGAAATGTAATATATATATACACACACACATATACACATAAATCACATATATACATAAATGGAATTTATGTATAAATATATATACATAATCACATAATCACATTTAGATATGTAAATATATACATAATACATATATTTAGATATGTAAATATATATACATAATACATACATTTGGATATGTAAATATATATACATAAATCACATTTAGATATGTAAGTATATATACACATATACACACCATTGAATACTACTCAGCCATTAGATATATAAGTGTATATATATATATACACACACATACATATACATATACACACCTTTAAATACTACTCAGCTATTAAAAGGAACAAAATAATGGCATTCACACCAACCTTGATGGAATTAGAGACTATTATTCTAAGTGAAGTAACTCAGGATGAGAAACCAAACATCGTATGTTCTCACTCATATGTGGGAGCTAAGCTTTGAGGACACAAAAGTATAAGAATGATACATTAGACGTTGCGGACTTGCGAGAAAGGGTGGGGCAGGTGGCGAGGGATAAAAGACTACACACTGAGTACCGTGTACACTGCTTGGGTGATGGGTAGACCAAAATCACCACTAAAGAGCTTATTTATGTAACCACACACTACCTGTTCTCCAAAAACCTATTAAAATAAAAAATAAAAAAAGAAAACAAAGAAATTAAACAATTATATTTTAAAACAAATATAAAAATAACACTTAACAAAGTAGTTAAACACTTGTGCACTGACAACTACAAATATTGCTTGGGAAATCAAAGAAGTTTTAATTAAATGGAGAGAGAACATGTGTTCATGTATTAAAAGAGTCAATATTGCCAACAGGTCAATTCCTACAAAATTAATCTATAGATTCATTGTAATTTCTATCAAAAGCTCTGCAGGCACTTTGTAAAATTGGCAGCTGATCCTAAAATGTACATACGAAAGTATAAAAAACCTAATATAGTCAAAATAATTTTGGAAAACAAAGACACATTTGGAGGACTTACCACTACTCTATTTCAAAATGTACTGTACGGCCGCAATAATCATTGTGGTATTAGTGCAAAGATAAGTACATGAGTTAATAGAATAGACTTGATATTCCAGAAGTGAATCCTATTTATTGTCAATTAATTTTTGACAAAGGTGCTAAGACAACTTATTGAAAAGAACAGTGTATTCAAAAAATGCAACTGAAACAATTGGTTAATTTTTGTCACTATGTATAATTTTATTAAATTATTGAACAAACCCTTATTGAGTGTTTACCATTCTAAATGTTTCAAAAATATTAATGCATTATTTTCTTCATCGATAATCCCATGAATTCCATGCTATTATTATTCTCCTTTACAAATGAGAAAACTGAGGCACAATAAAGCTAAGTAACTTGTCCAAAGTCACACAGCTAAGTGGCAGAGCTAGGACTTGAACACTGTTCTCTTGACCCTTAGCCTCTGTACAGTAATGCACTGGGTAAATCGGTTCCCTCGCTTGGCATCCGTTCCCTCATCTGTATAAGAACAGAGAGGACTTCAAGACTTCAAATATCTACAGTTTGACTGTTTAATATGTACTGAGCACTTTCACATATTTTCTTATCACAACAAAAATAATCTGGAGAGGAAAGCTTAGTCTCATTTTACATTGGAGCAAACTGAGGCTTTGAGAAGTAAGTTACATGCCAAAGTTTATACAGCTACAACATGAAGAAACCAGGAGGATTTGAACCTAGTCTGTCTCACTCCAGTGAACCACTCTACCTTTCTGCCTCCTCTCAAAGATCTCTTTCAATGCTAATTTTGCAAAAGTTGATTAACTCAATTATTAAACACATATTCTGCCCTCTGTCTGTACCAGGACCTGGCTGAGTGTTGAAGGGCCATAGAATGAACTAGACAAAATACTTCTATCAAGAATAATATTATCTGCAAACATGTCTCATCTCCCTGTGATTTCATTCATTTAGATAGAATGAAGTACAACATATGAGCAGTTCAGTGACAAGGAAAGGTTCAGACCGTTGTGATGGGGCTCAAAAGGACTATCTTCCCGGTGGGAAGTTGAGGGAAGGAGTCCCTGAGAAAGCAGTACTCCCTACTGGTTATTTAATGCAAAGAAAACAAATGAACTTAGTTCATTTATTACAACACATCATACACCAAAATTAACTCAAAATGAGTCAAAGAACTGAATGTAAGGCCTACAATATGTAACTTCTAGCAGAAAACATACAGGAGAACCTTTATTGATCTTGAATTGAACAAAGTGTTTTCAGATACAACAAAAGCATGGTTCATAAAAATAAATTGAAAGAAAACCTGATATATTGGATTTGATTAAAATTTAATACTTTTGAACTTGCACGGGAAAAGATATTCAACCTATTAGTCATTAGGAAAAATTGAAATTCTAATCACAGTAGGATGCTAATTTCCACCCACAAGAATAGCTATTATTAAAAAAAAAAAAAGACAATGTCTAGTGTTTATGAGAATGTGGAGAAACTGGAACCCTCCTGCATTGCTTTTGAGATTCTAAAATGATACACTTTCTCCGGAAAACTTTTGCCAGTTTCTTAAAAAGTTACACATCTACTTATCATATGGCACAACGATTCTAGGAACCCTTGAAACGACGATTATTTTAAGGATAAGAATATGTGTTCTCGCAAATACAAGCACATAAATGTTCATAGCAACATTATGCAAATAAAACAAAACTGCAAATAATCTCGATGTCCATCACCTGGCAAATGGATAGACAAAATATGAAATATCCTTACAATTAAATATTATTCAGCCATGAAAAGGCACAAACTACTAACACGTTACTACAAATATGAAACCTAAAAAACATTATAAGTGAAAGAGATGGATGAGCCTGGAGGACATTATTTTAAGTGAAATAAGTCAGACATGAAAAGACAAATATCACATGTTCTAACTTATATGTGAGAGCTAAAAAAGTTGATCTCATTGAGGTAGAGAATAGAATGGTGGCCACTAAAGGTTGGGACGAATAAGGGAAAATAAGGGCTGAAGAGAGGTTGGTTAATGTATACAAAAATACGATTAGATGGGAAGAATAAGTTCTAATGTTTGATAGCACAGTAGGGTGAATATAGTTAGCAATAAGTTATTGTATATTTCAAAAAGAGAAAATTTGAAATGTTCCCAAGACAAAGAAATGATACATGTTTGAGGTGATGGGAGTCCCTATTATCTTGCTTTGGTCATTACACATGTATGCATGTATCAAGATATTATATGTATGCCATAAATATGTACAACTATCATGTGTCAATAAAAGAGAGAGAAACCAAAAACAAAAAAAACCACACAGGATATGATTTATACATATGAAAAGTCCAGAAAAGGCAAATTTATAGAAGCAGAAAGCAAATCATGGCTTCTTGGTTGAGAGGATAGATCCACCACATAATCTAGCAATCCTACTGCTGGGTATATGTCCAAAAGAAAGAAAATCAGTATAACAAAAATACATCTGCCGTCCCATATTTATTGCAGCACTATTAACAGTAGCCAGGATATGGAATCAACCTATGTCCATCAGCAGATGAATGGATAAAGAAAATGTGGCATATTTATACAATGGAATATTATTCAGACATAAAAAAGAATAAAGTGCTGTCATTTGTGGCAAGATAGATGGAACTAGAGATCATTAAGTGAAATAAACCAGGCACAGAAAGACAAATATCACATATTCTCATTCATGTGTGGAAGCTAAAAAAGTTGATCTCGTGGAGATAGAGTTGCCTGGTAGTTATCAAAGGCTTGGAAAAGTAGGGAGAGTGAAAGACATAAGAGAGGTTGGTTAGTAGGTACAAAATATAATTAGAAGAAATAAGATCGAGTGTTTAATAGTACAGTAGGGTAACTATAGTTAGCAATAATTTATATGTAGTTCAAAATAGCTGAAGAAAATGAATTGAAATGTTCCCAACCTAAAGAAGGGGTAAATATTTGGCTTGATGTATGTCTCAATTGTCCTGGATCATAACACACTGTATACATGTATCAAAATATCACGTGCCTCCCAAATATGTATAACTATTATGTATCGATAAAAAATAGAGTTAGTTTAACTGGGAATGGACACGAGAAAATTTTGGGAGTGTAACAAATATTCTAAGTTTAGATTATGCTGATATTGACTAAAATAATTGAACACTTAAAATGTGTGAATTTAATGTTATGCAAATTTTACCTCAGTACACGTTTTCTAAAAGTCAGTTAAAGAAAACTTTGCACGATGGTCACACGAAATGACTACATAGTTCAATATGTATTTTCTGTCTAGTACTGCAATAATCACCTATCTTTATATTTGCCCCTCTTATTTTTATTTTTTAATCATTTTCATCATCTCCAATATTTACATAAGGATTTTACAATTTACTTTCTTGATAATTATAGTAATTTATAATCTTGTTAATAATAAAATATTGAAAATTAAGGCTGTGGCATTTTTGTTAGAAACAGAAAAATGTAATTATCAAGTAAGATTTATCTGATACCTTTTATCTTTTAAAAATAAAACTATGAAAAATATAAAATTATTCTATATAAAATATACAGGTGAAATAATTTGATATTTTAATTACAATAATTGGAAACTTAAACTCTCTAGGATTCAGTTGCTGGTTAAGATTGTGCATTTTGGATAATGCACATCTAAGGAGAGGGTCAATATTTTGTAGGTGCCTTCATTATTTTGAATATGAACTTTTTTGATACAGTTGAACATATTAATTTATGTTCTTAGGTGTATACATACTCTTATTTCTATATGTTGGGTGACTAGATTTAAAAGGATTTACATAAAATTTAAGTTTGATAGGGTATGTTTCCATTGATGAGTTCTTTAAGTTTTCAGTTATAGAAATACTGAGAGTAACAAAGCTACATAGCAATCTATTGGCAAAATTGTTGTTGCAGATTTATTGTAATCTATAGAGCAAACCTTACATAATTTTGATAAACAACTTAAAATTTATTTTTTCATAGGTGATTTTCCAATTAATAACATTTTTGTTGATCGATTTTGCTTGTTAATTTTTAAATAATTGTAATAACGTAAACTAATTCTTAAAATTATGTTGATAGAACACTAGAAATTTATTATTTTCTTTCTGTACTCATAATTTGTTTTAAAGTAAATTGGTAATACAAAATATGGAAAATATAAAATTAACTTGTGATTACAGGTGATCTATGAGATTTGCAGTTGATACAAGTCTTCTTCAATCTTATTTTCCACAATAGATAATTGATATCAATATCAAGAAACTGAAAAAAAATGTTGGCACTAATAATGTGTATTTAAAGATTTTTAAACGTTTCAATAATAGACTTCATTTTTAGGTTTATAAGAAAATGGAGCAGAAAGTACGGAGTTTCCATTTGACCCTCTCCTCACTCTATACAGTTTCCTTTATTATTAACATCTTGCATTATTGGGGTACACGTGTTATGAGTGATCAGCCAATGTTGATACACTGTTATTAATTTATGCCCCTAGTTTGTCTTAATGTTCTCTCTGTGTCATATAATTCTGTGAGGTTTATTTTATTTATTTATTTTTATTTTTATTTTATTTTATTTTTTCTTCTTGAGATGGAGTTTTGCTCTAGTCTTCCAGGCTGGAGTGCAATGGCGAGATCTCGGCTCATTGCAACCTCCCCCTCCCAAGTGCAAGCAATTCTCCTGCCTCACCGTCTTGAGTAGTTGGGACTACAGGGGCCCACTACCATGCCAGCTAATTTATTTTGTATTTTTAGTAGAGATGGGGTTTTGCCATGGTGGCCAGTCTGCTATCGAACTCCTGACCTCAGGTGATTTGCCCACCTCAGCCTCCCAAAGTGCTGGAATAGGAGCAAGAGCCACACCACGCCTGGCTAATTCTTCTGAGTTTTGATCAGTACATAATGCCATGTATCCACCATTACAGTATCATACAGAACAATTTAATTGCACTAAAAATCTCATATGCCCCCAAAACTTACCCCTTCCCCTCCCCCTGAACCCCTGGCAACCAGTGATATTTTCACTACCTTCATAATTTTTTTTAATATTGTGTCCTTGGAATTATATTGTATGTACCCCTTTCAGACTGGCTTCTTTCACTTTGCAATATGCATTTAAGTTTCCTCCCATGCTTTTTATGGCTTAATAGCTCCTTTCTTTTGTAACAATATTTTATTGTTTGGGTGTACCACATTTTGTTTATCCATGTGCCTACTGAAGAACATCTTGATTGTTTTCAAGTGTTGGCAATTATGAATAAAGTGACTATAAACAGTTGTGTGCAGATTTGGGGGATAGGGGCAGACATTCTCAATTCATTCAGATAAATATCAAGGAGTGTGATTGCTCGATCATATGGTAAGACTGTGTTTGCTTTGTAAGAACAAAGATGGAGGCATCATGTTACCTGGCTTCAAACTATACTACAAGGCTACAGTAACCAAAACAGCATGGTACTGGTACCAAAACAGATATATAGACCAATGGAACAGAATAAAGGCCTCAGAAATAACACCACACATCTACAACCATCTGATCTTTGACAAACCTGACAAAAACAAGAAATGGGGAAAGGATTCCCTAGTTCATAAATGGTGCTGGGAAAACTGGCTAGCCATATGTAGATGGCTGAAACTGGATCACTTCCTTACACCTTACACAAAAATTAGCTCAAGATGGATTAAAGGCTTAAATGTAAAACCTAAAATGATAAAAACCCTGGAAGAAAACCTAGGCAATACCATTCAGGGCATAGGCATGGGCAAAGACTTTGTGACTAAAACACAAAAGCAATGGCAACAAAAGCCAAAATGGGATCTAAGTAAACTAAAGAGCTTCTGCACAGCAAAAGTAACTATAATCAGAGTGAACAGGCAACCTCCAGAATGGGAGAAAATTTTTGCAATTTATCCATCTGACAAAGGGCTAATATCCAGAATCTACAAAGAACTTAAATTTACAAGAAAAAACAAACAACCCCATCAAAAAGTGGGCAAAGTACATGAACGCACACTTCTCAAAAGAAGAAGTGCAGGCAACAGACGTATGAAAAAATGCTCATCATCACTGGTCATCAGAGAAATGCAAATCGAAACCACAATGAGATACCATTTCATGCCAGTTAAAATGGCAATCATTAAAAAGTCAGGAAACAACAGATGCTGGAGAGGATGTGCAGAAATACGAACACCTTTACACTGTTGGTGGGAGTGTAAATTAGTTCAACCATTGTGGAAGACAGTGTGGTGATTCCTCAAGGATCTAGAACTAGAAATACCATTTGACCCAGCAATCCTATTACTGGGTATATACCCAAAGGATTATAAATCATGCTGCTATCCAGACACATGCACACATATGTTTACTGCAGCACTATTCACAATAGCAAAGTCTTGGAACCAACCCAAATGTCCATCAATAATAGACTGGATAAAGAAAATGTGGCACAGATATACCATGGAATACTATGCATCCATAAAAAAGGATGAGTTCATGTCCTTTGCAGGGACATGGATGAAGCTGGAAACCATCATTCTCAGCAAAATACCACAAGGACAGAAAACCAAACACCACATGTTCTCACTCATAAGTGGGAGTTGAACAATGAGAACACATGGACACAGTGAGGGGAACATCACACACTGGGGCCTGTTGCAGGGTGGGGGGCTGGGGGAGGGATAGCATTAGGAGAAATACCTAATGTAAATGACTAGTTGATGGGTGCAGCAAACCACCATGGCACATGTATACCTATGTAACAAACCTGCATGTTGTGCACATGTACCAAAGAAGAAGAAGAGGAAGAGGAAGAAGAGGAAGAAGAAGAAGAAGAAGAAGAAGAAGAAGAAGAAGAAGAAGAAGAAGAAGAAGAAGAAGAAGAAGAAGAAGAAGAAAAAGAAGAAGAAGGAGAAGAAGAAGAAAGAAAAAGAAGAAGATGAAGAAGAAGAAGAAGGAGAAGGAGAAGGAGGAGAAGGAGAAGAAGAAGAAAGAGAAGAAGAAGGAGAAGAAGAAGAAGAAAGAGAAGAAGAAGAAGAAGAAGGAGAAGAAGGAGAAGAATAAGAAGGAGAAGAAAGAGAAGAAGAAGAAGGAGAAGAAAGAGAAGAAGGAGGAGAAGAAAGAGAAGAAGAAGAGCAAAGAAGAAAGAAGAAGAAGAAGAAGATGAAACAACTTCCAGGCTGTCTTTCAAAGTGGCTGTACCATTCTAGATTCCTAACACCAACAGGTGAGTGTACTTTTGCTCCACACCTCATTAGCGTTTGGAGTTTTCAATGGTTTGGATTTATTCATTTTAAAGATGTGCAATGGTATCTTACCATTTTTTTAAAACTTGCATTTCCCTAATGATGGATGATGTTGAGCATCCTTTCAAATGTTACTTGCCATCTCTTTGCCGTCTTTGGTGATAATAGTGTGTTTAATAACCAGTTTTGTTTTGTTTTCTTCAAAGGATTTCTTAATCTCCTCAAAAGTTTGATACCTTGAATTTTAGGTTTCAAATTCTTTTACAAAACAGGTTTTTCTTAAAATATTGTAAGAATTAGTACTGAGTGAATAAATTTAAAAGCACATATTTTCAAATATACATTGTTTTGTACTCTAGAATAAAATTGCTTTCTTCTACAATAAAACATAGAAATTTATGTTATAAAGACTTTCTGAAACAACATTGCATACTGCCTTAAATTGAGTTTTAGTAATGATATAATCAAGTTGATTTTCCCATTGACTCGAAGACAAACAGTGGTTGGTTACCTCGAGTAACATAAAAATTTTGTTGCCAAAACAGATTTCTGCCACACCATTCACTACTATGTTTAAAATATGTAACAAATAATGATACCAGTAAATTTTAACCATAGTTAATTTTCCAATGTCCAAAAATTCCATAAAAAGCAATCACATAATTTTTGTGATATAATTAGTGGTTCACTGAAAAGTGAAATTAAATTATTTTCATGTAATATTGACTCTGGAAATTATCAATGATAATAGTATAATTATGAATGGTAATAATCAATGGTAATAGTAATTTATTTTGTAAGATAACCTGGAACATAATACTACCATTCTGGTAGAACAAACTAGTTTAACCATTACTTGAAAATCTATGAAAGTTTGTTTTTGTTCTTGTTTTAGAAATACCTTTATATTAAACCACATACTAATATAAAATGCACTTTCTTGTTTAAAAATATAGTAGTTTATTTTTTATTCAAATATCAATTTTTTGATTAACAAGTTATTATGTTAATTTTTTGTTATAGTAGTGAGACATACATCTATTCTATTTAAAACAAGACAAGACACTTTTTATCAACTGCAGAAAATTTGTCCTAATAAATATACAAACCACCCATCTTTTAGATTAAGAAAATTAAAGGTAAATCAAAATAATGAAGATATCTCTTAGATATACAATACCCAATTGCAAATTCTTACTCAGCAGCTGCGTTAATATCTAATTTAATTCCTATATATGTTAATTAAGCATGTATATCTTCTATCTTATATAAAAGAGAAAAGCTTGAGAAGAGGTTTTGTATTACAAAACAATTCTTGATATCACACATTTCTTTTTCTCTTATATATTGCCATATGTCCATGGGTAAAACCATTTTCTTGGAAAACTTTTTAATGATTTTTCTTCATTTCTTTCTTTTATTCTTACCTTATTTTATTTTTTCTTTGCTGTAATTACTTGAAAGAAAATGAGGCAAGACCCATTTTTTTATAGATTTAATTCAAGGCTAAAAAAAAACTACTTCAAGTTCTACATATATTATGAGCACAACCCCAAAAGAATTATAAGTCGTGTTTCTTTGTAACTTCATTAGTATTTTTTAAATTGTTTTTGGATTCTGTTGGTTTAAGTGTTTGATGTGGATTCAGGAAGACTTCAGCCTGTTTTTTAGTTCTACAACTTTCTCGCTAAGTGAACTTTGTTATTCAGTAATTCAAGCTCTTTGGTTCCATTTATTCCTGTATTTGTAAAAAAATAATAATACTGCCAATTTCACAAAGTGACTTGGGTTTTACACACACCCATTTTCTACAGCAGTGTCTGGTATTCAGCAAGTGCTCAATAAATTAATTTTCTTCTTTTCTTCTTTTTGAGAGTAATTTGTTCTCTCTTGGGCAGAGTTTCAACAGTAAGGAAAAGAGAAAAGTATTCAGCTTTTTACTTGCTGCTCAACAGTTTCAGGTCTGCTCATGATGTGGATAAAAATATGCAATATATCTTCAGTTTCTTTTTTAATTTAGTTTTTTAGCAAAAATAGGTTTAGATGCTCAAAGACTGCAGTGTTTTGAATTGCTCATTATAGAATATAAAGAACTAGTTAAAAACTTTAAAAAACAGATTCATACATAAAAATAAATTTAAATATAAGATTATTGGTAAGAAATAGACATATTTGAAAGAAAGAAATGCCTAGAAATATATATATATATAGTTATTGTCTTTCAACTACATATGTTTCCCCTCAGTTTTACTAAGTTGTAATTGATAAATAAAAATTGCATACATTCAAGATGTATAGAATAATGTTTTTATATACTTATCCATTGTGAAATTATTACTACAATCAAGCTAATTAACATATCCATTGCCTGACAGTTGGCATCTGTGTATGTGTGGTGAGAACATTTCAGACATACTGTCTTAGGAAATTTCAAGTATACAATACATAATTATTAAGTTAAGTCACCATACTGTACAGTAGATCTCCAGATTTTATTTATCTTGTAACTGAAAATTTGTACCTTCTAACCAAGATTCCACCATTCCCTGCCACTCCCAGCCCCTGGCAACCACTCTCTGTTTCTTTGAGTTTTACTTCTTTAGATTCCACATATAAACGAGATTATACAGTATTTATCTTTCTATGTCTGGCTTATTTCACTTAGCAAATGTCCTCCAGGTTCAGTATTTTTAAATCAGATATATTTTCTCCAATGCTAAAGAAAATCTTTATTAAAGAAAGAAAGAAAAAAGGCATGCAGTTAGAAAAACTATTTTTCTGATCAAATATGCTGCAGAAATTTTCATTTTACATATCTAAATTTAGATTTTTTATGAATTTTTATACAAATTCATCTTCTTATAGTTGGGATGTTATTACAAAAGTATGGATATCTTAAAAATCCCTAATGTTTTAGAGTTTCATATTTATTGACCTGAAACAAATATCTTTATTGATCATTTTGTTCAGATGGATTCCCTGTTACATCTCCCTGCTCCCCAACAGCACCAACTGTTTCTGTAACAAAACATATACCGAGACTAGTGCTGTATATTGATGTCAGGATCTCTAGAAGCTAAACTTACCAACTACTTGAAGCACAATATATAGTGAGACAGATTTTTCTTTATGATTCCAACCTGCATTTGAATATTTTTTAACCATCCTCCAATCTGAAAGAAAAGGTAGAATTACTTGACCTTGATGATGCTGACTTAGAGAACATTGTGTAAACTATTTTCTTTGTTGCTAGTCTAATACAACCACTCAGCCTAAGAAAAATAGATACTGAGTAAGTACTGCACCTTGGGAAAAGTCATCACTTTGAAATTTTAAGCTGCAAGCAGGAGAGCAAAGGCAGGTTATGCAGTTTCTCTGAATATCTATTTCCAGGGTTATAGGAAGCAAGTAATGAGGAAAATAACATCACCTTATTTCAAGTCTCCTTTTCTCTGATTTTAATTTAGAAGAAATGGATAACATTTATAATAAGGAGAGGTGCAGGAATCCATACTGTAAAAATTTTCATACTGGGTCAACTTTACTGTAAGAGCTGAACTTTCTGAATTTGGTTCTTCTTCTTTCTGAATTTGGTTGTGGATAGCTATCATAACCAGTTGCAGAGTTACTTCAGTTAGGAGAAAAGGTATTTATACTATAAATATTGTGGAATGTTGTTGCAACATGTAAGTGTGCATGTATGTGTGTATATATGTGTGTATGCATGTGTGTGTGTGCATGTGTGTATCACTTATGTAACCAGGGCTGGCTAAATATTATACAGGGCCCAGTTCAAAATCAGGGGGAAAAAAGTACTAAAATATAAGCCTTTTCCTTTAGAGATACTTTATTACTTACGTAATAAGAGCAATAGCAACACATGAGCAACAAAATAAAATTATATATTGTGAAAAATACTATTTTTGTGTCAGAATTTTATGTAGCACAATAAATAAAATAATTTATTAACATGATAACTTCAGTAATCATAAGAGTTTTCTGGTTTGCTTATCTCAAAACACATTTATTAGGTCATACACACTTATACTTTGAGCAACTTTATTTTTTTATTTTTTGTGAAAGAATATCGCTCTGTTGCCCAAACTGGAGTGCAGTGGCATGATCCAGGCTCACTGCAGCCTCGACTCCTGGGTGCAAACGATCCTCCCAACTCAGGGTCCCAAGTAGCTGGGACTACAGGTGCATGCCACCATGGCTGCTAATTTTTGTATTTTTTGTAGAGACAGGGTTTTGTCATGTTGCCTAGGCTGGTATGGAACTGCTGAGCTCAAACACTCCTCCTGTTTCAGCCTCCCAAAGTGCTCAGATACAGGCGTGAGCCTCCGAGCCTGGCCAAGCAGCTTTATTTTTAATCAATGTAATTGGAAATGCCATCATGATCTCTTGGTAAATGCAAATCACAAATAATTTTTGACAATTTTTAATTTTGAAAAAGAACTCTGCTGTTGTCACTGTTACTGTAGCTGTTAAGAGTGTTTGCATTCCTCATTAAAACAATAGGATAATACCTGATATTATTTCAAAATATAAATTTTATCACATCTTGAGCTGACGATTCTCACAGAATAATTTTTCTAAAAAGATTTAACTCTTTCTACAAATTAGTTTCATGTAATTCTGAATTCAATTTATATAATGGCCTTTTAATATTTCCTCTGACATTTCTTATAACTATTGGAGGTTGTACAGGACATCAAAAGTGGCTTTGTGATTTATATATAATTCAAAATGCCTTGGTAGTCATCCTATTGCTGTATCTTTAATTGAAAAAAATTAATTTTGAAATTATTTTCCTCATAAATAATTAGTTCATTTGAAGTTTCATATGAAGATAGTACTCTTTTTCATCTTATATGATGATCTTTAAACTTAATTCTTATTTTGAAGCCTTTCAATATTGCTTTGCAATGTTGCAATTTTCAAAACGAGAGACTGTAAGTGCTTTTTAAAATTCTTTAACTCTTTAATATATGTTTTTGCAATGTCCATATTAAGCTTTTATTTTGTAATAGTTTGTTGAACATTTACTGCCTGAGCATTGGAAGTTGCTGTGCTTTTGATGAGATTGGAGTGTTAATATTTGTGCAGAAGCTGCAAGGACAGGGCTTAAGGAAAGATGGGGAAATCAGCACTAGGTTTCAGCACTTCCCTGGGCAGTGCCTCTCTATTTTTGCTTGATGGCTACAGCTGCTGCTTCTTCTGCTACTGCCGTCATTGCTAACACCAATCTGGGCCCAGGTCTTGATGTGGCATCCTTAGGGCCTTATCATTACCCAACTGCACTAAGCATACACTAGCATGATGAACAATCAGGGTAATTGCTCAGCACATGCCCTACGATCTGATGAAATGTCACATGCAAGATCTATTGTCCTATTGCAGTTCACTTGCAAAACAAGTTCCAAGATAAAATTATTTTAAAATTTCAAGATAGCAACAGTAGAACATTAAACCAAGAATGAGACCCTTTTAATAATAGAGCCTTACTCCATCATCAGAAATATTAGAAATAGTTAATACTCAATGCTTTCTCCTGCCCCTTAAGTATGAGCTGGTTTTAGTGACTTGCTTCAAAATAATAGAATATGGAAGGGGAGGAATAATAATAAGTTTATAGTGGATAATCCTGGCAAATACTACCTTGACCACAACAGTGATAAGTCATGCTTACAGTATGTATCTTTGCTATAATGTGATTAAAATTACACATTACCTCTGTGGTCTTCTTTCTGCAAACATATAGCTCAATTTAATCACAAAAAATAAGAAAACCCAAATCAGGTATTCTAACAAACACCTAATCAACATTCCTCAATCTATCATGGTCTTGATAAACAGGGAAAGATTCAGAAAATATTGTAGACCAGAGGACACTGGGGAAACATGTAAACTAAGTGCAGTTTGGCACCCTGGATTGGACTGTGGAACAGAAAAAGGACATTAATGAGAAAAACGTTAAAACCCAAATAAAGTCTGGAGTTTAGATAGCAGTAACTTATCAATGCTGGTTTCTTAGATTTTTTCAAATGTTCCATGATAATGTAATATATTGACAACAGAGGAAACTGAGCAAAGAATATGCAGGGATTATATACAATCTTTATAACTTTTTAAAAATTAAACTTATTCCAAAATAAAAAGGATATTAAATAGCTTTATGTGCACCAAAGAGGTTTTGTTTATGTGCATTGTATCTATTGAGAATTTTTGGGGGATGGCCAAGACAGCCAACTAGAAACAGCTAGTGTGCCTGGTTCTTATGGAGAGGGAAAAAAAGGTGTGAGTAAATACAGCACCTTCAACTGAAACATCCAGGTACTTGTCTTGGGACTAATCAAAGAAATAACTTGACCTATGGAAAATGAAGAAAAGTAAGACAGGACAACAGCCCTCCTGGGTGTGACATGGAGCCAGGGGAACCTCCTCCACCCAGGGAAGTGGTAAGTGAATGTGCAAAGCTGGGAACTCATGCTTCTCTCATAGACTTTTGCAATTCTTCGGTCAGGCAATCGCTCTGTGAACCCACTCCACCACGGCCTTCAGTCTAACAGAGAGAGCTATGTGGTATCTCTGCAGAGCAGCCACTCAGGCACTTGTGGAATCCCAGGAACCTTAGGTACTCAGGCTTTCTGGCCAAAGTAACTGTAACTCTGGCAAAGTGGTAGGTTAGACCCCTGTACATACCTCTAGGAAAGAGGATAAATCCAGGGGGCTGAGCAGTGACAGCCTGCCTGTCCCACTTTCATGGCACCTTGCAGGATAAGGCTCACTGGCTTGGAATTCCAGCCAGCCACCCACAGTAGTGCTATTTCAGCTCCCTGAAATGAAGGGGTAGGTGGGTTCTTGGGAGGTGGGCTAAGCCACCATCTTTACTCTTTGGGCAACTTTGCAGCTGCAGCTTTTAGGTTTTGGAGAGTTTAAGCTGACTAGGGGCCGAGGGGATCCCCCAGCACAGCATAGCTGCTCTATCCAAATGTGGCCATGCTGTTTTTTTAAGTGGGTCCCAATCCCATACCCCCTCACTGGGCAGGACCTCACAACCAGGGTCTCAAACCACCTCCTACAGGTGTTTTCAGGCTAGTAAGAGGCTTGTACCTCTCTGGGATAAAGCTCCCAGGTGTTCATCTTTGCTGTTTTGCAGCATTCACTGGTGATACCTCCAAGTACTGGAAAATCTAAGGTGACTAGAAACTGGAGCAGGCCCCCAGAATACTACACCAGCCCTACAAAAACTGGCCAGTCTGTTACATGGGTGCCTGTTCTTATATCTACTCACTGGGCAGGTCCTCCAGGCCTGGGCGTCCAGCCACCCCTTGCCAGAGCTGTCGAGCCAGTAGCAACTTGACAACTCCCTGGACAGAGCCTCTAGGGGCAAAGGAAAGCCTTTCTGCCACTGCCTCTGCAGTGAAACTCCCCTTGCTGCTCTCAGACTAACAAAGGAACAAAGACTCTAAGTGCCTTATTTGTATGTCCAGCAAGCTGCAGTAAACCAAAAGAGAGGAGGCCAGTCCAGTTTCCATAGGTCCCACCTCCCCCTCCCACTGCTCATCACAAAACAGGGAACACCTGTCTTGGGCCCACAACACAGACCCTCCATCCTGGGCTGATTGCACTGAGCAATTGCTGACCTGCATCTATCTGGGGTGGAGCCCCCAGGAGACAAGCAAAAGTCCATTGGCCACAACTACTACTGAGGTCCCTCCCTCTGCTGCCTCCAAGCTGAGGAAGAAACATAAACACTGAAATCACCCCAGAGCTGCAGTGGGCAGCTCAGGAGTGCCAAGCTGTGAGCTACAGCCAGCATTCAAGAGAAGAACCCACATTTTCAGAGCATTGAGAGGGAAAGCAACTGCAACTGTGAGGAAACTATAACTGTGAGGAAACAAGGGAACCACATGATGAAGCAAGAGTCTACCAACTGACCAATAAGCCTAAGTGTCACCTGGTATATCATACCCCAAAGCTTTAACACCAAAAATACCTCACTAACATATCCCCCTCTAAAACCAGAGACAAGAAGACAGCTGCAAATAAAGACCCTGCAGAAAGTCCCAGCACAGTAAAAGCATTCATAAAAGAAGTCTATTGACTGTACTCAATCTACACTGAAGTAAAAGGAACACCCTCACACAGAGTTGAGAAAGAACCAACACAAGAACTCCAGTAACTCAAATGGCCAGAGTGTTGTATGTCCTCTAAATGACTGTACCAATTCTCCAACAACTGTTCTTAACCAGGCTGTACTGTCTAGAATGACAGAAATAGAATTTAGAATTCAGGAACAAAGATCACCAAGATTCAGGAGATGGCAAAACCCAATCCAAGGAAAATAAGAATCCAATAAAGCTATACAGGAGCTGAAGGATGAAATAGCTTGTATGAAAAAGAACCTAAAGTGTCTGACAATGCTGAATAACACAATATAAGAATTTCACAATGCAATCACAATTATTAACAGCAGAAAAAAAACCAAGCTTAGGAAAGATCTGAGAAATTGAACACTGGCTGCTGAAATAAGACAGTCAGACAAAAAAAATATATAATAAAATAAAAAGGAATGGGAATGAACAAAACCTCTGAGGATGGAATTATGTAAAGAGGCCAAATCTATAAATCACTGGGATTCCTAAAAGGCAGAGGGAGAAAGCAACAACATGGACAACATATTTCAGGATGTTATGTATGAAAACTTCCCCAACCTTGCTAGAGTGGCCAACAGTCAAATTCAGGAAATACAGAAAACTCCTGCAAGATTCTACACAAGAGGACCATCCTCAAGACACGTAATTGTCACACTTTCTAAGGGCAAAATACAATAAAAAATGCTAAAGCCAGCTAGAGAGAAAGGACAGTTCACCTACAAAGAGAACCCCATAAGGTTAACAGTGAATCTCTCAGCTGAAACCCTACAAGCCAGAAGAGAATGGGAGCTTATATTCAATATACTTAAAGAAAATAATTTCTAACCAAGAATTTCACATCCCGACAAATTAACCTTCCTAAGTGAAGTAGAAATAAGATCCTTTTCAAATAAGCAAATGTTGAAGAAATTCATTACCTTCAGATCTGCCTTACAAAAGATCTTGAAAGGAGAACTAAATAGGGAAAGGAAAGACTGCTACCAGCTAATAGAGAAACACAATTAAACATACAGAACAGTGTCACTGGAAAGCAATAACACAAACAAGTCAACATAGTAACCAGCTAACAGCACAATGATGGTATCAAATCTATACATATCAATACTAACCTTGAATGTAAAAGGGCAAAATACCCCACTTAAAAGGCACATAGTGGCAAGCTGGATAAAAAAGCAACACCCAATGATGTGATGTCTTCAAGACACCCATGTCACATGTAATGACACTCATAGGCTCAAAATAAAGGGATGCCAGAAAATCCACTAAGCAAATGGAAAACAGGAAAAAGCAGGGGTTGCAATCCTAATTTCAGAAAAAAAGAGATTTCAAACCAACAAAAATCAAAAAAGACAAAGAAGGGCATTATGTTCTAGTCTAATGAGTTCAATTCAACAAGAAGACCTAACTATCCTAAATATATATGCAGCCAACACAGGAGCATCCAGATTCATAAAGAAAGTTCTTAGAGACTTGCAAAGAGACATCAACTCTCACACAATAATAGTGGGAGATGTCAACACTCTACTAACACTGTTAGACAATCATTGAGGTAGAAAATGAACAAAGAATTTTCAGGACCTGAACTCAACATTGAACCAATGGATCTGACTGAACTTTACAGAACTCTCCACCCCAAAACAACAGAATATACACTTTTCTCATTGCCACATGGTACATACTCTAAAATTGACCACATAATTGACCACAATCTTCAACAAATGTGTAAGAACCGAAATCATACCAAACACAGTCTTGGAATACAGCACAATAAAAATGGAAGCCAAGACTGACAATTACTGAAAACCATACAATTACATGGAAACTGAACAATATGCTCCCGAATGACTTTTGGGTAAATAATAAAATTAAGGCAGAATTCAAGAAGTTCTTTGAAAATAATGAGAACAACGATACAACATACTGGAATCTCTGGGACACAGCTAAAGCAGTATGAAGATGAAAATTTATAGCACTAAATGCCCACAGCAAAACATTAGAAAATCTCAAATTAACATCCAAACTTCACAAGTGAAAGAATTAAATAATCAAGAACAAATGAACCCCAAAGCTGGCAGAAGACAAGAAATAACAAAAATCAGAGCTGAACTGAAGGAGATCAAGACATGAAAATCATTCAAAAGATCAAAGAATCCAGGAGCTTGTTTTTTGAAAAAAAATTAATAAATTAGGCCACTAGTTAGACTAATAAAGTAGAAAAGAGAGAAGACCCAAAAAACACAATGAGAAATGACAAAGGAATTGTTCCTACTTACCCCACAGAAATAAAAACAACCATCAGAAACTACTATAAGCACTTCTATACTCTCAAACTAGAAAGCCTAGAAGAGATGGATAAATTCCTGTACATATACATCCTCCCAAGACTGAGCCAGGAAGAAATTTATTTCCTGAACAGACCAATAACAAGTTTCAAAATTGAATCAGCAATAAATAACCTACCAACCGAAAAATGCTTGGGACCTGATGGATTCACAGCCAAATTCTATCAGATGTACAAAGTAGAGTGGGTAGCATTCCTACTGCAACTATTCCAGAAAGTAGAGGGGAAGGGATGCCTCCCCAACTCATTCTCTGAGGTTGGCATCATCTTGATACCAAAAACCTGGCAGAGACACATCAAATAAAGAAAACTTCAAGCCAATAACTTTGATAAAAATTGAAGCAAAAATTCTCAACAAAATACTTGCAAACCAAATTTAGCAGCACATCAAAAAGCTAATCCACCATGATCAAGTAGGCTTCATCCTGGGATGCAAAGTTGATTCAACATATGCATATCATTTATGCAAATAAATAAATGTTTTATTACACAAACAGAACTAAAGACGAAAATACATGATTATCTTAATAGATGCAGAAAAAGCTTTTGATGAAATTCAATACTGTTTCATGTTTAAAATTCTCAATAAAGTAAGTTGAAGGAACATACCTCAGGATAATAAGAGCCATCTACAGCAAACTCACAGCCAACATTATACTGAATGAGCAGGAGCTGGAAGCATTCCCCTTGAAAACTGGCAGAAGATAAGACTGCCCACTCTCACTACTTGTATTCAACATAGTATTGGAAATCCTAGCCAGTGCAATTAGACAAGAGAAAGAAATAAAGGGCATCCAGATAGGAAGAGAGAAAGTCAAATTATTTCTGTTTGCAGATGACATGATTCTATACCTAGAAAAACCCATAGACTCCATCCAAAAGCTACTTCAGCTGATAAACAACTTCAGCAAAGTTGCAGGATACAAAATCAATGTACAAAATTACTACCATTCCTATATGCCAAAAACAGCAAAATCAAGAGCCAAGTCAGAAAGGCAATCCTATTCAAAATTGCCACAAAAAGGATAAAATGCCTAGAAATACCTAGAAAGATCTCTACAATGAGAATAACAAAAGACTGCTCAAATAAATCAGAGAAGACACAAACAAATGGAAAAACATCTAATGCTCATGGATAGGAAAAGTCAATATCATTAAAATGACTATACTGCCCAAAGCAGTTTACAGATTCAATGCCATTATTATCAAACTACCAATTACATTGTTCACAGAACTAGAAAATGTATTTTAAAATTCATCAAACAAAAGAATTCAAATAGTCAAGGCAATCCTAAACAAGAAGAACAAAGCTAGAAGCATTATATTACTCAACTTCAAACTATACCACAAGGCTATAGTAACCAAAACAGCATGGTATGGTACAAAAACAGGCACACAGACCAACAGAGTAGAATAGAAAGCCCCATAACAAGGTCACACATCTATAACCATCTGATTTTCAAGAAAGTTGACAAAAGCAATGGGGAAAGGACTTTCTATCCACTAAATGGTTTTGGGATAACGAGTTAGCCATGTGCAGAAGATTTAAGCTGAACCTCTTTCTTAGACCATACACAAAAATCAACTGAAGATAGATTACAGAGTTAAATGTAAAATCCCAAACTATAAACACTCCTGAAGACAAACTAGGCAATACAGTCCTGGACAAAGCAACAGGCAAAGATTTTATGACAAAGACACTAAAAGCAATAGCAGCAAAAGCAAACATTGATAGGTGGAATCTAATTAAATTTAAGAGTTTCTGCACAGCAGAAGAAACTATCAACAGAGTAAACAGTCAACCTATAAAATAGGAGAAAATTTTTGCAAACTGTGCATTTGACAAAGATCTAATATTCAGCATCTATGAGGAACTTAAACAAATTTACTAGAGAAAAACAGCCCCATTAAAAAGTGGGCAAAGGACATGAACAGACACTTTTCAAAAGAAGACATACATGCAGCCAACAACCACATTAAAAAAAGCTCAACATCACCTATCATTAGAAAAATACAAATCAAAACCACACTGAGATGCCACCTCACACCAGTCAGAATGGCTATATTAAAAAGTAAAAAATAACAAATAACAACCTGGTGAGGTTGAAGAGAAAGGGGAACACTTATACTCTGTTGATGGGAGTGCAAATTAGTTCAACCATTGTGGAAAACGGTATGGCAATTGATATAGTTGGCTGTGTCCATACCTAAATCTTGAATTATAGCTCCTATAATTCCTATGTGTTTTGGGAGGGACCCAGTGGAAAGTAATTGAATCATGGGGGCAGGTCTTACTCATGGTATTCTTGTAATAGTGAATAAGTCTCACAAGATTTGATGGTTGTATAAATGGGAGTACCCCTGCACATGCTGTCTCTCGCCTACTGCTATGTAAGGTGTGACTTTGCTCCCTTATTTGTTTTCTGCCATGATTTTGAGGCCTCCTCAGCCATGTGGAACTGTCAGTTAATTAAACCTCTTTTCTTAACAAGTTACAAAGTCCCAGGTATGTCTTTATTAGCTTCCTGAGAACAGATTAATACAGTAAATTGGTACTGGTAGAGTGGGGTGCTGCTGTAAAGATACAATGTGGAAGTGACTTTGGAACTGGGTAACAGGCAGAGATTGGAACAGTTTGGAGGGCTCAGTAGAAGTAGAAATATGTGGGAAAGTTTGGAACTTCCTAGAGACTTGAGAATGAATGACTTTGACCAAAATGCTAATAGCGATATGGACAATATAGTCCAGGTTGAGGTGGAGATGAGGAATTGTTGGGAAGTGGAAATAAGGTGACTCTTGCAATTTTTTTTTTAGCAAAGAGAATGGTGGCATTTTGCCCCTGTCCTAGAGATTTGTGGAAATTTGAACTTGAGAGAGATGATTTAGGGCATCTGGCATAAGACATTTCTAAGCAGCAAAGCATTCAAGAGGTGACTTATGTACCATTAAAAGCAGTCAGTTTTATGTACTCAAAAAGATATGGTTTGGAATTTGAACTTATGTTTCAAAGGAAAGAGGAGCATAAACGTTATGAAAATATGCAGCCTGACAATGTGATAGAAAAGAAAATCCCATTTTCTGAGGTGAAATTCAAGCCTGCTGCAGAAATTTGTGTAAGTAACGAGGAGCCAAATGTTAATCTCCAAGACAATGGAGAAAATGTCTCCAGGGCATATAGGAGACCTCTGTGGTAGCCCCTCCCATCATAGTCCTGGAGGCTTAGGAGGAAAAATTGGTTTTCTGAGCTAAGCCCAGGAACCCCCTGCTGCATGCTGCCTAGGGACTTGGTGCCCTGCTTCTCTTACATAGTGTGGAGCCTGTGATTGCACAGAAGTCAAGAATTAAAGTTTGAGAACCTCTGCTTAGATTTCAGAGGATGTATGGATATGCCTGGATATCCATGCAAAAGTTTGCTGCAGGGAGGAGCCCTCATGGAGAACCTCAGCTAGGGTAGTGAAGAAGGGAAATGTGAAGTGTAAGTCCCCACACAGAGTCCACACTGGGGCACTACCTAGCGGAGATATGAAAAGAGGGCCACTATCCTCCTGATCCCAGAATGGTAGATCCACCAACAGCTTGCACTGTGCACCTGGAAAAGCTACAGGCACTCAACACAAGCCTGTGAAAGCAGCCCAGAGAGATGTTGTATCCTGCAAATCCACAGGGCTGGAGATGCCCAAGATGATGGGAACCCACGTCTTGCATTAGTATGACATGGATGTGAGACATAGAGTCAAAGGAGATCATTTTGGAGCTTTAAGGTTTGAGTGCCCTGCTGGATTTTGGACTTGCATAGGGCCTGTAGCCCCTTCATTTTGGCTAATTTCTCCCATTTGGAATGGGTGTATTTACCCAACGCCTGTACCCCCCAGTGTATCTAGGAGTTAACTAATTTGCTTTTCATTTTACAGACTCATAGGTGAAAGGAGCTTGCCTTGTCTCACATAAGAGTTTGGACGGTGGACTTTTGAGTTAATCCTGAAATGAGTTAAGTCTTTGGGGGACTGGCTGGGTGTGGTGACTCATGCCTGTAATCCCAGCACTTTGGGAGGCTAAGGTGGGCAGATCACTTGAGGTCAGGAGTTCAAGACCAGCCAGGCCAACATGGCAAAACCCCATCTTTCCTAATAATACAAAAATTAGCCTAGTGTGTTGGTGCATGCCTGCAATCTCAGCTATTTTGAAGGCTGAGGCACAAAAATCACTTGAACTTGGGAGGTGGAGATTGCAGTGAACTTAGATCATGCCACTGCACTCCAGCCTCAGCAACAAAGTAAAACTGTCTCAAAAAAAAAAAAAAGATTTTGAGGGACTGTTGGGAAGTCATAGTTAGTTTTGAAATGTGACGACATGATATTTGGGAGGAGCCAGAGGTGGAATAATATGGTTTAGCTGTGACCCCACACACATCTCAGGTTGTAGCTCTCATAACTCCCACCTCTCTTGGAAGGGACCTGGTGGGAGGTAATTGAATCATGGGGATGGATCTTTCCTGTGCTGTTCTCATGATAGTGAATAAGTGTAATGAGATCTGATGGTTTTATCAAGGGGAGTTACACTGCACATGCTGTCTCTTGCCTGCCACCATGTGAAACATAACTTTGCTCCGCATTCCCTTCTGCCAAGATTGTGAGGCATTCCCAGCTATGTGGAACTGTGAGTCAATTATAGCTATTTAATTATAATTTACCCAGTCTCAATTATATCTTTACCAGCAGCAGGAGAACAGACTAATACAGCAATTCCTCAAACATCTAAAAGCAGAACTCCCATTTGACCCAGCAGTCCCATTGCTGGGTATATATGCAAAAGAATAGAAATTATTCTACCATAAAGACACATGCACATGAGTATTCTTTGCAGCACTGTTTATAATAGCAATAACATGGAATCAACCTAAATGCCCAGTAATGCCAGATTGGATAAAGAAAATGTAGTACATATACACCACAGAATACTATGTAGCCATAGTATATAGAATATTATATATACTATACAATACTAGGTAAAAAAAAAGAATAAGATCATGTCTTTTGCAGGAACATGGATGGAGCTGGAGACTCTTATCCTTAGCAAACTAATGCAGGAACAGAAAACCAAATATCACATGTTCTCACTTATAAGTGGGAACTAAACGGTAAGAACTTATGAACACAAAGAAGAAAACAATGGACAGTGGAGTCTAACTGAAGTGGGGAGAATGGAAGGGAGGAGAGAATCAAAAAAGATAACTATTGGGTACTGGGTTGAATACCTAGGTGATGAAATAATTTGTGCAACAAACCCCTGTGACATGAGTTTACCCATGTAACAAACTTGCATATGTACCCCGAACCTAAAATAAAAGTTAAAAGAAAGAAAAACGCTGGAGAAATATATAATTATAAGAGGTATTATCTTGTATCTCCTCCTTAATGTGTCCTGTCTCAAGATAATCACCCAATTGATTTGTAAATATTCTCCAGATTTCTTTATGTGGGCTCATTTATATTTTAAAATGTGACATATGTATATCCTTATCAAAATCAGTTCACATTGATGCCTCAGTGCTTTTGATTAGATTTCTTTAAGTTTTGGTGTGGTTAAGCAATTTTATATGTGTTGACTGCTATTTTTTAAATTACTTATTGGTACATATGTACACAACTCTTTCAGATTAGATTTTCTTTTATATCAGGTATATTAATTATGTCTGTAAATTATAGTGCAAATGTATTGTTTCCAATGCAGAACCCTCCCTCTGGTTTCCTAATATGAACAGACACTGCACGGATGCTCTCCTGGAAATGAGTGGTCTGGCATCCATGCTAGACTTGTCATCGCTGAGCTAAATGGTCTCTTCTGCCTTCAGGGAGGTGACATATACTGGCACTCACTGCTTATTCCTGAGGTCCTGGCCACTGCCCTAGGAGCATTACATCTGTGCACATTGTAGCTTCTTTGCTCTGACCCTAGGCAGTTTTCTCTCCCTGTTCTCACAGCACAGAGTTATAGCCACCTAAATATGGTAACACCTGATATGAATTATATATTTTAAATTAAAAAAGACAAAACTAGCCATATCAAGATAATGGTATTTATTATTTATCAAAAAGAAGGTTTCATAACCAGTATTTGAAAATAGCATTTTTGAGGCTTATTCATTTTGCCAAATTAATACATCAAGATATTAAGAATATTAACTGGCGGGCCAGGTGAGGTGACTCTTGCCTGTAATCCCAGCACTTTGGGAGGCTGAGGTGGGCGGATCACGAGGTCAGGAGATTGAGACCATCCTGGCTAACATGGTGAAACCCCATCTCTACTAAAAATACAAAAAAATTAGCCAGGCGTGGTGGCGGGCGCCTGTAGTCCCAGCTACTCAGGAGGCTGAGGCAGGAGAATGGTGTGAACCCGGGAGGTGGAGCTTGCAGTGAGCCAAGGTTGCGCCACTGCACTCCAATCTGGGCGACAGAGGGAGACTCCATCTCAAAAAAAAAAAAAAAAAAAAAAAAGAATATTAACTGGTCTACTGACACTCTCACCTCAAACAGAAGATATTCATTATAAATAATTTGATGTATATTCTCTTGATTTTTGAATGTCTTAATAAAATGCACAGATATTTTAAGAAAAATAAATTTTTTATTAGCTATTTATATTTTAAAACGATGTATATTGATTTAAACATGATACAAATACTATATTTTAACATAAATAACATTTGATTAGAAATGATTATAACTTACATACAAAAAATAGTAAGAAGAGTGACATTTGTTTACATATATTTTTTACTAGGATAAACAGAAAAGGTCTCTTTTAGAAATGACATTAAAGCTAAGTTCTGAGAAAAAAGAGAAGTGGTCTTAGCATGTAAAAATAAAAATGCATATCACAGGGGTGCCCATAGACATAAATACAGAGAATGGATAATTAAGCTATAAATTATAAAAAAATTAAATATAAATTATTTTTCTAAAAAAGTCTGAAATATTATCTGAATATCAATTTTAAAGCCTATGAATTACTGAAAAAAATTAAAAACACAAAATTACACATAATTCTAGTACTCTTTCAATTTAATAGATTAAAAAAAAGAAAAACACCCAAGTATCTAAAGTGAGACAAGTTACTTACAAATCTACAAAACTCAAAAGGCTTCTGTAATACTTTACATATAAAAATTGATTTCATATAAAATCATCTTGAAATAGGATTAAGGAAGGACTGTGAAGACAAAATTCTATACCCAGCCAAATTTTCATTAACAACTATATGAAGTTTACAGAAAGGTATTTGAAAATATGGTAAAGCACAGAATATATAGTCCTTATGCTTTTTAAATAAAATATTAAAAGATATACCTACAGTCAATAAAAATTAAGAACTCATGATAGCAGGGGCATTGTAGAATAAAAATTAGTGTTGAGTGCTAATGCTAGTTAACTACTTTGACATGTCAAAATTATTGCTGTACTTCAGCAATTATTAAAATTACATGCAAAAGCCTGAAGTAATTATGTAAATACATATATCTGTCAGATTTTACTAATATCGTCATAACAATAATTTAGATTCACTTTTCCAGAGCAAGTTAAGAAAGCCTGAAAATTCAGGAGTAGTGAGTATTAATTCTTCCTTTTCCATAGTAGAGAGTGAGGAAAGCTTAAAGTTACTTTACAAAGTACAACAAAATATCTTTGCACTCCCTCTAGTCCAGGAGATTTAAAATTGTTATTCAATATCAAGTGGCATGGTTCCAATAAAAAAAATTGTATAATTTTTCCCAAATATCTCTTCAGATCACAGTGGAATAAAACTAGAAATCAACTCCAAAAGAAACCCCCAAAACTATATAAATACATGGAAATTAAATAATCTGCTCCTGAATGATTTTTGAATAAATGAAATCATGATGGAAATTAAAGTTATTCACAATGAATAATGCTGACACAAGTTATCCAAACTTCTGAGATACAGCTAAAGCAGTTCTAAGAGGAAAGTTTACAGTGTTAAATGCCTTCATCAAAAAGTCTGAAAGATCACAAATTGAAAACTTAACATCACAAATCAAGGAACTAAAGAAACAAGAAAAAAACCAAACCCAAAGCTAGCAGAAGAAAAGAAATATCAAAGATCAGAGGAGAACTAAATGAAATTGTAATAACAAATACAAAAGATCAATAAAACAAAGAGTTGATTTTTTGCAAATGAATAAAAAATAGACCAATAGCTAAACTGACCAAGAAAAGAAGAGAGATTTGAATAAGCTCAATTAGACATGAAAATGGAAACATTACAAACAACACCACAGAAATATAAAAGATGATTCAAGACTACTATGAATACTTCCATGCACACAAACTAGAAAATCTAGGGGAAATGCATAAATTCCTTGAAAGATACAACCCTCCTATCTAGATGAGGAAGAAATAAAAACTCTGAACAGATCAATAACAAGCAGAGACATTGAACCAGTAATTTAAAAATTGCCAACAAAAAAAAAAGCCTAAGGCCAGATGAAATCAAAGCCAGATTCCACCACACAAAGAATTGGTATCAATCCTATTAAAACTATTTTAAAAGACTGGGAAAGAGGGAATCCTCCCAAACTTATTTTATGAAGCCAGGGTCACTCTAATAACAAAGCCTGGAAAGAACATAACAACAACAACAACAACAAAAAATTACAAGCCAATATCTCTGATGAACATATATGAAAAAATCCTCAACAACAACAACAATGCTAGCAAACTGAAACCAACAGCATATCAACAACAACAACAAAAATCACCATGATCAAATGGGTTTCATCCCAGGGATGCAAATATGGAAGTCAACAAATGTGATTCACCACATAAACAGACTCAAAAACAAAAACCATATGATTGCTTAAATAAACACAGAAAAAAAATTTGATAAAATCCAACATCCCTTTATGATAAAAACCCCCAGTAAAATAGGCATAGAAAAAACATACCTCGAAATAATAAAAGCCATTATGCCAAACCAATAGCCAAAATAATATTAGATGGGGAAAAGTTGAAATCATTTTCCCTAAGAACTGGAACAACACAAAGATACCCATTTTCACCACTTCTATTCAACAAAATACTGAAGGTGCTAATAAGAGTGATCAGGCAAGAGAAAAAAATAAACAACATCCAAATTGGAAAAGAGGAAGTCAAACTATCTCTTTGCCAATTATATGATTATATACCTAGAGAACCTAAATACTCCTTCCAAAAGACTTCCAGGTTTGATAAATTAATTCAATAATGTCTCAGGTTACAAAATCAATGTATCAAATCAGTAGCATGAATACACACCAACAATAACCAAGATGAGAATCAAATCAAGAACTCAATCTCTTTTACAATAGCTGCAAAACACTAAAATACCTAGGAATATTCTTAATCAAGGAGGTGATTAAGATTAAGTTCTCTACAAAAAGAACTACAAGACACTACTTAAAGAAAACACAGATGACAGAAACAATTGGAAATACATCTCATGTTCATGGTTTGGAAGAATTAATACTATCAAAATGACCATACTACCAGATGTGGTTTTGCTGTGTCCTCACCCAAATGTCATGTCAAATTGTAATTCCCAATGTTGGGGGAAGAACCTGGTGGAAGGTAACCAGATCACAGGGGCGGATATCACCCTCTCTGTTCTCATGATAGTGAGTGAGTTCTCAAACAATCTGGTTGTTTAAAAGTATATGGCACTTCCTCCTTCACTCTCTCTCCTGCTGGCCATGTGAATACATACTTGCTTCCCCTTCACCTTCTGCCATAATTGTGAGTTTCCTGAGGCCTCCTAGCTGTGCTTCGTGTACAGCCTGTGGAACTGTGAATCAATTAGATCTCCTTTCTTTATAAATAACCCAGTCTCAAGTGGTTCTTTATAGCAGTGTGAGAACAGAATAATACAGAAAATTGGTACCAGAGAAGTGGGGCATTGCTATTAAAGATATCTGAAAAAGTAAAAGTGACTTTGGAACTAGGTAATGAGTAGAGCTTGGAAGTTTGAAGGTATCAGAAGAAGACAGGAGAATAAGGGAAAGTTTGGAACTTCCTAGAGAATTGTTGAACAGTTGTGACCAAAATGCTGATACTGATATGGACAGAAAAGTCCAGGCTGAGGTGGTCTCAGATGGAGATGAGAACCTTACCTGGAACTAGAGTAAAGGTCACTCTTGCTATGGTATAGCAAAGATACTGGCAGCATTGTGCCCCACGTTAGAGATCTGGGGAAATTTGAGGTTGAAAGAGGTGATTTAGGATATCTGGTGGAAAAAATTTCTAAGACGCAGAGTTCAAGATGTGGCTTGGCAGCTTTTAAATGCCTAGACTCATTTGCATAAACAAATAAATAACCTGAAAGTAGAACTTATATTTTCTTTTTAAAAAGCAGGGTGTAAAAGTTTGGGAAATTCGCAGCCCAACCATGTAATAGAAAAGAAAAACCCATTTTCTGGGGAGGAATTCAAGGCTGCAGAAATTTGCATAAGTAAAGAAAAGCCAAATGTTGATAGCCAAGACAATGGGGAAAATGTCTCCAGTGCATTTCAGAGACTGTTATGGCAGCCCCTCCCATCACAAATCTGGAGGCCTAGAAGGGAAAAATGGTTCTGTGGGCCACGCCCTGGGCCACGCTGCTCTGTGCAGCCTCAGGACATGGTGCTATGTGTCCCAGATGCTCTGGCTCCAATTGTGGCTACAAGGGGCCGAGGTAGAGCTTGCGCCATTGCTTCAGAGGATGCAAGCCCCAAGCCTTGGTAGCTTTCACATGGTGTTAGGCCTGCAGGTACACAGAAGGCAAGAGTTGAGATTTAGGAGACTCCACCCTATTTCAGAGGATGTATGGAAATGCCTGGATGTCCATGGAGAAGTATGCTGCAAGGGGCTGGGGAGCCCACGTGGAGAACCTCTACTATGGCAGTGTGGAGGGGAAATGTGGGGCTGGAGTTCCCAAACAGAGTTCCCACTGGGGCACTGCATAGTGGAGCTGTGAGAAGAGGGCCAATGTCCTCCAGACCCTAGAATGCTAGATCCACCAACAACTTGCACTGTGCACCTGGAAAAGCCACAGGCACTCTACACCAGCCCATAAAAGCAGCCAAGGGGGCTGCAGGGCCACAGGGCTGGAGCTGACCATTCCTTGAATTAGTTTGCTCTGGAGATGAGACATGGAGGCAAAGGAGATTATTTTGGAGATTTAAGATTTAATGACTGCCCTGCTGGGTTTCAGACTTGCATGGGGCCTGGGGCTCCTTTGTTTTGGCCAATTTCTCTCTTTTGAAATGGGAGCATTTACCCAATGTCTGTACCCCCATTATATCTTAAAAGAAATGAATATATATTTTTTCATTTTACAGGCTCATATGAGACTTTGGTCTTAGATGTTTGAGTTAATGCTGGAATGAGTTAAGGCTTTGAGGGACTTTTGGGAAGGCATAATTGTGTTTTGAAATGTGAGAAAGACATGAGATTTGGGAGTGGCCAGTGGCAGAATGATATTGTTTGGGTCTGTGTCCCCACCCAAATCTTATGTGGAATTGTAATTCCCAGTGTTGGGGGAGGGATCTGGTGGAAGGTGATTAGATAATAAGGGTAGATATCCTCCTTGCTGTTTTCATAATAGTGAGTGAATTCTCAAAGATCTGGTTGTTTAAAAGTGTGTAGCACTTCCGCCTTGGTTCTCTATTCTGCTGGCCATGTGAAAATTTGATTGCTTCCCCTTCTCCTGCCAAGACTGTAAGTTTTCTGAGGCCTCCTAGCCATGCTTCCTATACAGCCTGTGAAACTGCGAGTCAATTCAACTTCTTGTCTTCATAAATTGCCCAGTGTCAGGCTGTCCTTTACAGCAGTGTGGGAATGGATGAATATACTACCCAAGGCAATCTGCAGATTCAATGCAATACCTATCAAAATACCATCATTTTTCACAGAACTAGAAAAAAAACCCAAAATTAATACGGAACCAAAAAAGAGCCCAAATAGCCAAAGCAATCCTAAGCAAAAAGAACAAATCTGGAGGCATCATATTACCCAACTTCAAATTGTACTACAAGGCTATAGTTACCAAAATAGCATAGTACTGGTATAAAAATAGATACATAGACCAGTGAAGAAGAACAGAGAAACCAGAAATAAAGCCAAATACATACAGACTATTGATCTTCAACAAAGGATATAAAAACATAAATTGGGGAAACTACACCCTATTTAATAAACGTTGCTTGGAAAACTGGATATCCAGATGTAGAAGAATAAAACTGAATCTCTACTTCTCACTATATGAAAAAAATCAATTCAAGACAGATTAAAGACATAAATGTAAGAATGAAAACCATAGAAATCTGAAAGCAAATGTAGGGAAAACTCTTCTGGATTTTGGCCTAGGCAAAGAATTTGTGACTAACACTCCAAAAACTAATGCAATATAAGTAAAAATAAATAAATGAGATCTAATTAAACTAAAATGCTTCTGCACAGCAAAAGAAATAATAATTGGAGTACACAGACAACCCACAGAATGGGAGAAAATATTCTCAAACTAATGTATCTGACAATGGACTAAATGCAGAATCAGTAAGGAACTCAAGCAAATCAGCAAGAAAAATAAATAATCCCATTAAAAAGGGAGCAAATGACATGAATAGACAATTCTCAAAAGAATATATACAAATGGCCAACAAATATATGAAAAAAAGCTCAACAACACTAATCATCAGGGAAATGCAAATTAAAACCACAATGAGATACCACCTATCCCTACCACAATGGCCATTATTAAAAAGTAATAAATAAATAAATAAATAAATAAGTTTTCATGGATGTGATGAAAAGAAAATTCTAGGGTTCTGGGGTAGTGATGTAAATTAGTACAAATCTGTATGTTCAATATTATGGAGATTTCTCAAAGAACTAAAAGATCAATCATTTGGTCCAGTAATTCCACTATTGGGTAGCTACACAAAGGGAAACAAATTATTATATCAAAAAAGACCTGCATGCATATGTTTATCACAGTACAATTCTCGATTGTAAATACATGGAACCAATCCAAGTGCCCATCAACTTATAAGTAAATAGAGAAAATATGGTATATATATATATATACACCTTGGAATACTACTCAGCCATAAAAAAATGAAATAATGGCTTTTGCAGCAACTTGGGTGGAGCTGGGAGCCACCAGAAATGGAAAACCAAACACCATTATGTTCTCACTTATAAGTGGGAGCTAAGCCATGGGTGTGTAAATGCATGCAGAGTGGTATAATGAATATTGGAGATTCAAAAGAGGGAGGGTGGGAGGGAAATAAAGAATAAATAATATATATTGGGTACAATGTACCCAATATACTTATTGGATGATGGGTGCACTAAAATCTCAGACCTCACCACTGTACAATTTATCCATATAACCAAAAACACTTGTACCCCAAAAGCTATTAAAATTTTAAAAAAAAGAAAAGAAAGCAAATAAAACATGTCTCACATAACAAAATATACAAAACAAAGACAACATTAAAGAAATATAACAATAAAAAGAATAAAATAGGAATAGAAATAATACTTATAATATCATTTTGTAATTTTAGTAATTAATTAATTCAACCAATATTTATTTAATCATTGTAATGAATCACATATTTTCTGGATTTTTGTTTCTTTCCTTGAAAAATAAAGAAAAAATTCCTACTGTTTCAGAGCTTTAATTGTAGGAACAAAGTGTAAGGTTAAATACAAATAAATCATTTGTATGATTTTATTAAAAGAATGCCCTCAATATTGTGATTGAAAATAAAACTATGGATGCAGTTATTGTAAGAAGCATCATTATATTGACTCAAAATATTTCTGCTAACTCTCTGTTAACTCTTTATTTTTCTGGCACTTTTGATCTTCGATTAAATACATCACATTTGTTGTACTGGGTTGAATAGTGCCCCTCCCCCACCTCAAAGTTATGTTACTTAAAACCTGTGAATGTGACCTTATTTGGAAACATTAACATTATTCAGGATAAACATTAACATTATTCAGGATACGTGTTTAGTGGTACATACTTTGGGTAATGCAGGTCCAAGAGTATGAACAATTTTAGCTATCAGAGCTCTTTTATAATCTGTTATTCCTATATATGTTAAGAATATCAAACAACACAAGCTTTGTGTTTTAATCACTTACAGGTAAATTTTGGATTATGATATTTAGACAGCAAGATTTCACTTACCTGTGGGACACAGGGTGGGCATATCAATGAGTTAATTTCTAATTTATAAATTGCTTTGGATGTAAAACGTATCCAAATGCTACATAATGAAAATTACCCTGAAAATACTCATTCTAACAACCCTGAAAATACTTTCTAAACTCCCTGACAATGAATCCTGCTAAAAAGGATGCTTTTCTCTCAAGAATGGCAAAAATAAAATAAAATGGAAGCAAACATAAATAAAATAGCTAGAATTGCTACCACCCATAGTGAGGAGTCTTCTTTTCCAAAATGTGTAGCTAGAATCATAAAGCCCTACAAAATTGTACAGCAATTCTGTCACTGTATTGACAAAAAAGGGAAAAAAGCAAACCAACAATTGCGGTGCATAGCAACAGTAAGAGATGGAAAAAAATCTAGGATAATTGCAAAACGATATCTGGTTCATGATTGCAAGGTCTCTGTTGAAAAGTGCTCCAAGTTATGATAGCTACAAAATTCAGAATAACTCTGAAAACTAGAAAAAAATTTCACAAGTACGGAAATTCTAAGGGCTGAATCCAACTGAATAGATTCTATAACATCCTATGTTAATGTCACCAGTACCTCCCATTCCTTGCAGCAAATATTATGGGCTCCATTCTTCCCTTAGTGGTCAACAAGCTTTGCTTTCTCTATACCTAACATACGACAGTAATAATTTTCACAAACATTTTGGTCATATTATAGAATTGTAGCAGTCAGGGGAAAATGTGGAGTAATCTCAAATCATGAGATTTCAGAACTACATAGATTGGGCAATTGCCTTGATCCATTTCTTGAGAAATGCTAGTAGTAAAAAATAAGTGCAAATTCCATCGTGACAGGGGTGAAGTTAGGGATGGGGATGTGAATATTCAACTGGTGTACGAATGTCCATGTAGAAACTATAGTTTGTAATTTTTTGTGTGTGAGGAAATTACCATATCTTTGGGCGTGTACTTTAAAGACTATGGACTAGCAGCAAGACTCTGTGTGGCTAATGCTCCTGTATTCTTTACGACCTGTGTGATCTACTTTATAAGATGAAAAAGAAAGATATAGAAATAATTGGAGAAAGGGCTACTATTTATAATCTCCAAATAGTGCAAGTTTCCCCCCACCTAATTCCGTTTATTTAAAGTAACCTCGAACTGCAAAACACTCTTGCCAAGACGCTTTAGGATTGAAGGAGAAAAACGAAGTTCTTATTGAGAAACATCTAATAATAAAACTGCAAAAATTTATTTTTAAATACTCTTTTATTATAAAGTTTTCTTTTTGTAAAGATAGGTCAGAAAAACAAGCAAGACAAACTTAGCATATGTAGAAAAAATTGAATTTCCTAGAAGCCAATTTTACCATTTTTGTTCTATCAAGTTTACTGCATATTTTAAAATGTAAATTAGGAAAATCCACGAATCTGCTTCTTGGAAAAGGATTAGTCCCAAATACTTTTATCCTTTGGGGAAAATACACATGGCAGCCGGTTTGACGTGTATTTAGTGAATCTACCAGACACTTTCCGTTCGCTGTAGTATGAAAGGTCTTTAGGGTTCTGGTCGACCTAAATCAGGGTTTTTTTTTTTTTTTTTTTTCTTGAAACAGGGTCTCATTTTCATTGCCCAAGCTGGCTCAATGCAGTCTCGACTTCCTGAGCTCAGGTGATCCGCCTACCTCAGCCTCCCGAGTTGCTGGAACTACAGGCGCATGCCACCATGCCTGGCTAATTTTTCATATTTTTTTGTGGAGACGGGGTTTTCCTGTGTTGTCCAGGTTGGTCTTGAACTCCTGGGCTCAAGTGATCTACCCTCTGCAGCCTCCCAAAGTGGTGAGATTACAGGTGCCTTGTACTCCTAGCAGGGGCGGATTGGTTGTAATCCAGGAGCCATTGCTCCCTGCAGGGTTTCATTCTTACCAGGTCATACACTCAATGGACTTAAAAAAATTCTTAAATATCTTTTGAATAGTCCTCAGATCCATGCCCTCTGTCACATTCAAATCCCCATAGCACCATGTGCCCACACATGAATAATTTACTTTAAAATAATAATTTCCCAATTTTTTTCAGTCTATCCTTAAAAAAAAAAAAAAAAACTTTAGAAGCCTTAATGTGGATAGCTTCAGCTCAACGAGTTTCTCAGTGCCACTTCCACATAGTATATATGTCCAATATTCTAACTTTCAGGATGATTTCTTCTTCCTTTTTAAAAATAATCTTAAATTTGACCTCATCATCATGACTTTCTTCTTTCTTGAAAGTTGCCTACCTTTATTATTGCTTGGCCTTCAGTTTATTTCTTTCCAAATTAAATGTAAACATTGTTCTTACCTCTTCAATGAACTGGATTTTTATCTCTTTATTTTAAGGCAAAGCAATTTTAGGCAGTCATTTTACCAAGTAAGAATTATGCTTGTGATGGGTGAGGAAACGTTTGCTTATTAAACCAATTTTCATAGTTGAGACAGAAACATAGACATTCTAAACATTTACCTCCTTAAAAACATCATATTGATTTTTTAATCATATCGATGAGCAAGAATGTGTTGGTGTATACTTGTAGCTGAAGTGAATGATCATTCTTTGCTATTCTCTCTGTTCAAACTATCAAGCACACTACAGAAAGCATATTATCTCATTTCTATACACCACAAGTCTATCATAGGCCTTATGCTTATCATTTACACACACTTACTAGCTGAAATTTCTATAGCTGACCTTTTGGGCACCTTCAGTGAGGATATTTGGATGCCCAGGAAATGTTATAATATGCTGTTTTCAAAAATCAGTTTTCTCCAGCTGTATTACTCAGGGTTCTTTAGAGGGACAGAACTAATAACACAGATGTATATGTGAAGGGGAGTCTATTAAGGAGTATTGATTCACGTGATCATAAGGTGAAATCCCACAATAGGCCATCTGCAAGCTGAGGAGCAAGGAAGCCAGTCTGAATCCCAAAACCTCAAAAGTAGGAAAGCCAATGGTGCAGCCTTCAGGCTGTGGCTGAAGGCCCAAGGGCCCCTGGGAAACCACTGGTGTAAGTCCAAGAGTCCAAAAATCTGATGTTTTGGAGCAGGAAGCATCCAGCATGAAAAGAAAGATGAAGTCCTGAAGACTCAGCAAGTCTGCTCTTTCTAACTTCTTCTGCCTGCTTTATTCTAACCTTACTGGCAGCTGATTAGATGGTGCCCACCCAGATTGAAAGTGGGTCTGCCTCTCCCAGTCCACTGACTCAAATGTTAATCTCCTTTGGCAACACCTTCACAGACACACCCAGAAACATATTTTGCATCGTTCAATGCAATCAAATTGACACATGTATTAGTCCAGTCTCATGCTGCTAATAAAGACAGGCCCAAGACTCAGTAATTTATAAGGAAAAGAGGTTTAATGGGCTCACTGTTCCATATGGCTGGGAGACCTCACAATCATGGCAGAAGGCAAAGAAGAAGCAAAGGCACATTTTACATGGCAGCAGGCAAGAGAGCTTGTGCAGGGGAACTCCCATTTATAAAACCATCATATCTTGTGAGAGTTATTCAGTATCATGAGAACAGTATGGGAGAAAATGCCCCCATGATTCAATTATCTCCACCTGGCCTCGCCCTTGACACATGGGGATTTTTACAATTTAAGGTAAGATTTGGATAGGGACACAGAGCCAAATAATATAATTACACCCTGGCCACTCCTAAATCTCATATCCTCACATTTCAAAACACAGTCATGCCCTTCCAAAAGTCTCCCAAAGTCTTAACTCATTCCTGCATTATTCCAAAAGTCCAAGTCCAAAGTCCTATCTGAGACAAGGCAAGTCCGTTCCACCTATGAACCTGTAAAATCAAAAGCAAGTTCATTATTTCCTAGACACAATGGGGGTACAGGCATTGGGTAAATAAAGCCATTCCAAATGGGAAAAATTGGCCAAAAATGAAGGGGCTACAGGCCCCAGGCAAGTCCATAATTCAGTGGGGCAGGCAAATCTTAAAGCTTCAAAATGATCTCCTTTGACTCCATGTCTCACCATCCCAGTCATGTTGCTGCAAGAGGTGGGCTCTCATGGTCTTGAACAGCTCTGTCCCTGTGGCTTTGCAGGGTATAGCCCCTCTCCCACCTGTTTTCATGGGCTGACATTGAGTGTCTGCAGCTTTTCCTGGCACATGGTGCAAGCTGTCAGTGGATCTACTATTCTGGGGTATGGAAGATTGTGGCCCTCTTCTCACAGCTCCACTAGGCAGTGCCCCAGTGGGGACTCTGTGTAGGGGGTCACATCCCACATTTCCCTTCCCCACTGCCCTAGCAGAGGTTATCCATGAGGGCTTTGCCCCTGCAGCAAACTTTTGCTTGGATATCCATGTGTTTCCATACATCCTCTGAAACCTAGGTGGAGGTTCCCAAACCTCAATTCTTGACTTCTCTATAGCCACAGGGTCAACACCATGTGAAGCTACCAAGACTTGGGGCTTGCTCTCTCTGAGGCTGCAGTCTGAGCTATACCTTGGCCCCTTTAAGCCATGGCTGGAGCAGCTGGGACACAGGGTACCAAGTCCAGAAGCTGCACTCAGCAGAGGCAGCCTAAGCCTGGCCCAGGGAAAACCATTTTTTCCTCCTAGGCCTTGGGGCCTGGTGATGAGAGGGGCAGCTGCTCTGACATGCCTTGGAGACATTTTCCCCATTGTCTTTGTGATTAACATTCCACTCCTTGTTACTTATGCAAATTTCTGCAGCAGGCTTGAATTTCTCCTAAGAAAATGGGTTTTTCTTTTCTATTGCATCATCAAGCTGCAAATTTTCTGAACTTTTATGCTCTGCTTCCCTTTGAATACTTTATTGCTTAGAGATTTCTTCCAGCAGATACCCTAAAATCTCTCTCTCAAGTTCAAAGTTCCACAGATATCTAGGTCAGGGGCAAAATGCTTTCAGTCTCTTTTTACAGCAAGACTGACCTTTACTCTAGTTCCCAACAAGTTCCTCATCTCCATCTGAGACCAACTTAGCCTGGACCTTATTGTCCATATTACTATCAGCATTTTGGTCAAAGCAATTCAACAAGTCTCTAGGAAGTTTCAAACTTTCCCACATTTTCCTATCTTCTTCTGAGCCCTCCAAACTCTTCCAACCTCTGCCTGCTGCTGAGTTCCAAAGTCACTTCTACATTTTTGGGTATCTTTACAGAAATGCCTTATTATCTGGTACAAATTCACTGTATTAGTCCATTCTCAAGCTGCTAATAAAGACAGACCCAAGACTGGGTAATTTATAAAGGAAAGAGGTTTATGGACTCATATTTCCACAGGGCTGGGGAGGCCTCACAATCATGGTGGAAGGCAAAGGAGAATCAAAGGCACAACTTACATGATGGCAAGCAAAAGAGCTTGTACAGGAGAACTCCCATTTATAAAACCATCAGATCTCGTGAGAGTTATTTACCATCATGAGAACAGCATGGAAAAAACCAACTCTATGCTTCAATTGTCTTCACCTGGCCCCACCCTTGACATGTGAGATTATTACAATTCAGGGTGGGATTTGGGTGGGAATACAGAACTAAACCATATCAACACTCAATATTAACCATCACACTGGTCTTCATATTTTTCTGCAGAGAATAATAACACTTGCTCTTGTGCCTTCAGTGAATCAGAAAGAATTTTGCCTTGATCATTTTACCTCTCTATTGTATAGAGGAAGATAACTCACTTGGAAATTAGGGAGCATACATTCCAAACTTGACTATACAAACTAATTCTAGAAATTTAAAAAAGTCCCTTACCACATAATTATTTTCAAAAATTGAAAGAAGTTGGACTATGTTATCACAAATATACCTTTCTTATCCATGAATCTATTATTCATTTTCTCTCTCCCAAAGGGTAGGCAGATTCTTATGATCCTGTATTTAATTCCCATGGTCACAGCTTTTTAAATGTCTCCTTGTCGTGTCTCAATTTGTGAATTTGGATTGTGATAGCTCTAGAACAAATTATTTTTATTACTATTTAGACTCCTACCCAAGTGCCACATTAATTAAAGCCATCTTTAAAAAAAATTGGAATCAGGATTCCAATTGGTCTATAAAGAACGAGTTAATAAACAGTGATGTAAACTGCACATCAACAAAAAGTAACCTTGAACATTTATGCATCTATACCAATAAAATATAGCATTGGGGATATTGGGACAGATTTGATCTCAGTCTCTGCATTTGGTCCATTCACTTCTGTATGATACTTATTTCCTACATGTTAGAGGTAATTCTACACAAATTAATAAGCTTAAAACTGTCATATCTCATAATCTAATGGGAAATTATGCTTTTTAATAGTTAGTAAAATTAAGGGTTGCCTGTAATTGACTTGTGTTCCCTGTTTGTAGCAGCAGACAGAAAAGCTTTGGTTAAGATGAGAAGTTTTAGATTAATGACTCCAAAACTCTAAGTGACATTACATATAAAAGAAAGGATTCCAAAGCTTCATTTAAAAATGAAAGTGGAATTTCACTTTAATACACAGCAAGACTTTACCAGCTGGCTGCAGTACATATACTTGGCTGCTGGTTGCTTAGTTTATTAGATATTTTATAGTCCGGGAAACTAAAGATTATGGAGCCAGTTCCCACATGCTACATCAACAGGAATTGGGAGTCAGTCAAGCTAGAGATATATGAAGAAGTGAATAAGCCAGTACACTAAGGATAAAATGAATTAATCTGAAGCTATTAAAGAAGCTTTGTCAGGTACTTAGTATGCTCATGTTTTAATTCCTTATGCCTATTCTCCTTGGTTGCAATTCTCTTTTGAAAAATTTATAAAGAAATTTTTTCACTTTGGATTACTTTTTCTATCCCAATAGGTCAAATTCATATTGGCCTTTATCCACTCCCATCCAATCTCCACTTCAATAATTAGGAAGTAGACTACTACAGATTTTGACATTATTTTAATCCCAAACACCATTTGCTACTTCATCAAAATATTAGGTTATACAATATTGATTATAATTTTTAGGTCAGAAATAGTTTAGGGATTTCATATAGTTCAACCTAGTATTAGGGCACTCCCACAATATTGTGTATCTAATAAGCCTGTAAAATGGACAATAATAACATACTCTGTATGGCAATCAAAGAGCTTTTATAGTATCAATAATATGTATTTATAAAGAGATGCTTCTTCTGAGCTGGTAAGTAAGCTATAGGAATTATCTAATATTATCTAATGCATGGTCCATATTCATACCCCAAAGTACTTACAACAACATTTGCACTACTCCAAACTGTATACTAATGGTGACTAATAGAGCCTACAAACATTCCTACGACCAGTTTGGGTATTCTCTAGGAGTATGTTTCAGGGTAAAACTCTTGTCTCTTCATTACATTTCTTCCTCTGTAAGATTGGGTGATTGGAAAATAGATATTATAAATGAGCATTAATATTTTTAAAATATTTTCTATCACAACTAACATACAATTTCTAGTGAAATATCACCTTGAGTATTTGAGGATGCAGTCACATGAATAATAGAAACAAAGTTAAAATCATTAAATCAATCTCAAAATTTTTAGGTTAGCTAATTTGAGGCCTTAAATCCATCTCAACAGTTTTATGTTGGATACTCTGGGGCCTGTTTGTGCCACTGCGCAAGAAAAATGGCTTAGTTTGGCATGTGGGATGAGGGGCAGAAAAGCATCCAAGAAGAGAAATTGGATAAAGTTAGATGTTTTGTGATTGTAGCTACTGAACATGTTTTAGACTGGCAGAATATGCTCTATGATATTGGAATACCGTCAAAATTCATTTAAATTATGCCAGAGAAATGTTAAATGGTGATGAGAAGGCTGAGATTTAAGCTGATAAATGCAGTAAAGACCTACCCACAATGACAAATTTGATGAGGGGTTCTGACCTAGCAGATCACTCAAGGAATGGAAGTCTTTATATTATTCACAAGGGTGGGAAAAAGCTATTCCCATCCCCACCTCCAACTCGTGCTGGAATATTTTACAGTCCAATTACATCCAAAGGAAGAACCAATCTGATTTATAACCTGTGGGACACATGGAGAAAATTGTATAAATTTGTATGATTACTAATGGAAATGTTGGCTTTTGTTTTTAGGTGATGAATATTTTATGTCCAAAAATATAATAGTAAATAATTTACCAGAAGTAATTTTTTTCTCTTTTTGTAAACTTCATGAAAAAGGCAGAGAGAGGATATGTGTGAAAGAAGGGAGAAAGAAGAAGAAGAGAAGACAGAAGAATAAAGTCATAAAGTGAGACGTGGTAAAAAAAGGATGAAAGTAAGTAATGGGAGTAGAAAAAAAGGAGACAGAAGAAACCCTTTGCCTAATTAAAAAAAGAAGGAAAGATAGAAAGAAGAGAGTAGACTATGAAGGTGAAAGACAAGCAAGCAAACTAGCTTTCAGTCAAATATGTAAACATAATGCTATATTATGGAAAATTATCAGGAGGCCAAATGAAAGTAATTATTAAAAAAACTTCCTGCAATTATATGCACTTTCTAAAAGTAGTATCATAATTTAGATTACTGAACATTCTCATAATGCTTTCTTCTTTTTATTTTATTTCCAATGGAAATAGGTAGCCCAATTTAGATCAGTGAAAATTCACATAATGCTTTCTTCTCTTTATTTAATTTTATTTCCACTGAAAATAGGTGGCCCATAGATAGTGGAGCCAACTCCACTACATGGATTTGGAAAGACAAGGCACAAAGTGAATTATGTGATACAGGCTAGGAAAATCAAAATGTTCTATACAAGTCAATGGAATAGGAGGACTGGCCAACATACTAAAAGACTGATGTGCAAACTGTGAAAAAGTCCAGGACTTTTTTTTCTTTCTTACATTGGGGTTGTCTGGTTTTAACTGGTTTGTAGTACTGTGGCAAAGATTTGTTTGCTCAGAATTTCAGTAAGCCTATTACTTGAAGATATATGTGTGAGTGCTTTACGGAGTCAAGGAAAGTGTTTGAAAACCATGTAGTTTAGTGTAGTTTAATGAGTGACAACATATTTAAGTCAGTGAAATTGTATATGCCAAATGAACAAAATCAATGGAATCCAGCAGAACTTAGGAGGTGAAATTCAGACAAAATTAGTAAAAACTTGAGGACAGTCACAAGATACTAAGTAGAGCCTTCAAGTACTCTAATAGATCTCTAGGAACAGAGACCCAGTTAATTTTGAATCCTATTTTAAAGTTTCGTTCAGGATTATCTAAACTCTGGAATAATACCCAGATGCAGCTTGAATTAAATCAATCCCCTACACATCAGCCAGGAATCATTCCCAGTCTGACTCCCAAATAATTGATTGATGGAGCAAGAAATAAAACAGTGTAAATTGGTATGGGTTGTCTATGATGGCACTGAAAACATCTCCTCATATTAAGAAAAAAATTATAGAAACCACTCAGAAACAGATCCTAGGACCATTCAAAGCCTCAGCAAATGAGACTGGGTGATCCATCCAGAAATTCAGATGTGTGTGATATTGTAAATTTACTAGTGTTCCCTCGTAAAGTATCAGACAAGGAATAACTCAGTCACAATAGATATAGTAAAATATTTGATAAAATTTAACATCCCTTCATGACAAAAACTGTAAACAAATAAGGTATACAAGAAACATATCTCAGTGCAATAAAGGCCATATAACACAGCTAAAATCATACTGAACAGGGAACAGTTGAAATATTTTTTCTTTAAGATTTGGAATGAGAAAAAGATGCTACCTTTCCACCACTTTCACTCAACATAGTTCTGGAAGTCCTAGCCAAAGTATTTAAGCAAGAGAAAGAAATAAACCGTATGCATATTGAAAAGAAGAAAGTCAAATTGTGCCTGTTTGTAGACGGCATGATTTTACCTCACGTTGATAAAGAAAACTCTATACACTGTACTGTTGGAACTAATGAACAAATTCAGTAAAGTTGCAGAATTACAAAATCGACATACAATAATAGGTAGTATTTTTTATGCCAACAGCAAAATATTTTTTTTTAAAAAGAAGGTAATCCCATTTACAATAGCTACCAAGAAAAAAAAAAGAAGTAAATTTAACCAAGGAGGTCAAATATTTCTACAACAAAAACTGTAAAACATTGATAAAAGAAACTATGGACAGCAATAAATGAAAAGATATCTCATGTTCATGGATTGGAAGAATTAATATTGTTAAAATGTCCATACAACCCAAAGTGATCTATACATTCAATGAAATCCCTATCAAATCACCAGTGAGATTCTTCACAGAAATAAAAAAAACTCAATCCTAAAATTTGTATAGAATCACAAAAAAACTTGAAGTACCAAAACAATCATGAACAAAATATAAAAAGGAAAACATGGCAAAAAACAAAACTGGAGGCATCACAATGCCTGACTTTACAAAGCAACAATAACCAAAACAGCATGGTTCTGGCATAAAAACAGATAAGTAGACCAATGGAAAAAAACAGAGAACCTAGGTATAATTTAATGCATTCATGCCCAACTGATTTTCGTTAAAGTTGCCAAGAATGCACATTGAAGAAAGGACAGTCTCATCAATAAAACTTCCTGGAAAAACTAGATATCCATATGCAGAAACATGAAACTAGACCCCTATCTCTCACCAGTTACAAAAATCAACTCAAAATGGATTAAAGACTTAAATATAAGACCTGAAACTATGAAATTACTAGAACTAGGGGAAATATTTTATGACATTGATCCAGGCAACGATTTTTTTGTTTGTTTTTGTTTCTGTTATTTTGTTATTGTTGTTGTTATACAATAGATGTTATTTTGTACCTTAGAAAAGCATAGCATAATATCTGCCTTGTAGATTTGGAATCATTACTAAGTGAGCAAGGATTTTTTGGATATGACCTCAAAAGCACAAGCAACAAAAGCAAAATAGATAAATGGGATTACATAAAACTAAAATCTTCTGCCCAGCAAAGGCAACAATTAACAGAATAAAGGAACAACATACAGTATGGGAGACAAAATTCACAAACTTTGCATCTGACAAGGAATTAATCCCAAGAATATGTAAGGAACTCAATTCAAAACAACAAACCAAATAAACAAATTTAAAAATGAGCAAAGGATTTGAATAGACCCTTATCAAATGAAGACAAATGGCTAACAAGTATATGAGAAAATGCTCAATATCACTAATCATCAGGGAACACAAATTAATAACAATGAAATATCACCTCACCCCTCTTAGAATGGATACTATCAAAAAGATAAAAATATAATAACTGCTGGTGAGGATGTGGAGAAAGGGGAGCTCATATAAACTGTTTGTGGAAATGTAAATTAGTATAGCCATTATGGACCACAGTATGAATGTTCCTCAAAAAATTAAAAATAGAATTATCATTTGATCTGACAACCCCACTACTGAGAATATACCCAAAGAAAATGAATCAATACGTTGAACAGATATGTGCATACTATGTTCATTGCAGCACTATTCACAACAGGCAAAACATGAAATCAATCTAAGTGTCCACCAATAGATGAATAAATTTGAAATGTGGTATATATATATATATACGTATATATATATACGTATATATATACACACACACACAAACACAAACACACACAATGGAATACTATTTAACCATAAAAATAAATGAAATTCTGTCATTAGTGACCCCCTGGAGGGACCTAGAGGACATTACGTTAAATGAAATAAGCCAAGCACAAAAGAAAAAATACTGCATGATCTCACTCATATGTGAAATCTAGAAAAGTTGATCTAATAGAAATAAAGAGTAGAATAGTGGTTACCAGAGGCGAGGAGAATAGGGGGTGTGTAGGATAATAAGAGGTTGGTCAATGAGTACAAAGTTGCAGTTAGATTGAAGGAAAAAGTCCTAGTGTTCTACAGCACAGTATGGTGACTACAGTTAGCAACAATGTACTATATGTTACAAAACAGCTAGAAAAGAGGATTTTGCATGTTCTCAAATCAAAGAAATGACAAATGTTTGAGGTGATAGATTTGTTATTTACAAGTAACAAATTTGATCATAATACAATGTATACATGGATCAAAACATCACACTGTATTCTATAAATATGTACAATTATCATCCGTCAAATAAAAACAAGATAAAAGTGAAAAGTGACAATATTGGAAATTATGAATGAATCCAGGGCTGGAGTCTGTTATGGAAGAGAAATGACAGTAAGAGATACACGTATGGAATAGTCAATAGCTTTTGCCTTATTTCATTTGGGGCCTCTAATAAAGTAGAAATGTACTCAGTAGGGGCAGTGCTGGAAACAAGAGGGAGAGATTTATGAATTTTACTAGGAATATGTCCATGAAATTTTATGGGAAAATAAGATCTCAAAAAAAAGAAAGAGATTTAGAAATTCTATGAGTATTAGGAGTTATACATATTTTCTTTTTTTAGCTTTTATTTTAAGTTCAGGGGTACATGTGCAGGTTTGTTACATAGGTAAATGTGTGTCCATCCATGTCCTTGCAAAGGATATGATCTCCTATTTTTATGACTGCATAGTATTCTATGGTATATATGTACCACATTGTCTTTAATCAGTCTATCATTGATAGGCATTTAGGTTGATTCCATGTCTTTGCTATTGTGCATAGTGCTGCAATGAACATATGCATTCATGTTTCTTTATAACAGAATGTTATACATTCCTTTGGGTATATACACAGTAATGGGATTGCTAGGTCAAATGGTATTTCTGTCTTTAGGTCTTTGAGGAATTACCACACTGTCTTCCACAATGGTTGAACTAATTTGCACTCCCATCAAGAGTGTATAAGCGTTCCTTTTTCTCCACAACCTCGCCAGCATCGGTTATTTGTTGACTTTTTAATAATAGCCATTCTGACTTGTGTAAGGCAGTATCTCATTGTGGTTTTGATTTGCATTTCTCTAACGATCAGTGAAAAACACTCCTCCACAAATGCAAAAGAACTGAATCATAATAAACAGTCTCTCAGACCACAGCACAATCAAATTAGAACTCAAGACTACGAAATTCACTTAAAACCATATTACATGGAAATTGAATAACCTGATCCTGAATGTCTTTTGGGTAAGTAATGAAATTAAGGCAGAAATCAAGAAGTTCTTTGAAACTAATGAGAACTAAGCTACATCATACCAGAATTTCTTGGACACAGCTAAGGCCATTTTATGAGGGAGATTATAGCACTAAATGCCCACATAAAGAGTTATAAAGATCTCAAGTTAACAACCTAGCATTACAACTAAAAGAACTAGAGAACCAAGAGCAAACAAATCCCAAAACTAGAAGAAGACAAGAAATAACCAAAATCAGAGCTAAAATGGATGAGGTAGAGAACATGAAAAATCATTCAAAAGTTCAATAAATTCAGATTTTTTTGTAAAAAATTATAAAATAGATTAGACCACTAGCCAGACTAATAAAGACAAGAGGGAATATTTAAATAGGCACAATCAGAAATGAGAAGGGGGATTTTACCACAGATCCCACAGAAATGCAAACAACCATCAGAGAATAATATAAACATTTTTATGCACACGAACTAGAAAATCTAGAAGAAATGGATGTATTTCTGGACACATAAACCCTCCCAAGACTGAACCAGGAAGAAATTGAATGCCTGAACAGACCAATAATGAGTTCTGAAATTGAGGCAGTAATAAATACCCTACCAACCAAAAAAAGCCCAGGACCAGATGGATTCACAGCTGAATTCTACCAGCTGTGCAAAGAAGAGCTGGTGCCATTCCTAATGAAACTATTCCAAAAAATCAAAAAGGAGGGACTCCTCCCTAACTCATTCTATGAGGCCAGCATCATCCTATTTTCCAAACCTGAGCAAGACACAACAAAAAAAGAAAACTTCAGGCTGATATCCTTGATTAAAATGCATGCAAAAATCCTCAATGAATACTGGAAAAATTGGAAAATGAAATCCAGCACCACATCAAAAACCTATCCACCAAGATCAAGTAGGCTTCATGCCCAGGATGCAAGGTTGGTTCAACATATACAAATCAATAAGTGGGATTCATCACATAAAGAGAATCAAAGACAAAAACAACTTGATTATCTCAATAGAGGCAGAAAAGGCTTTTGACAAAATTCAACATCCCTTCATGTTAAAAACTCTCAATAAACTGGGTATTAAAAGAACATACCTCAAAATAATAAGAGCCATATTTGACAAACCCACAGCCAACATCATACTGAATGGGCAAAAGCTGGAAGCATTCTCCTTGAAAACCAGCATAAGACAAGGATGACTTCTCTCACCACTCCTACTGAATATATAATTTCAAATGCCACAAGTGATTCAATGTCTATATCTAGCCTTTGAATTGATAGAGAGTGAAGGTAAGTTGGGAAGAATAAATAAAATTTTTTATATTTGAGAAGATAAAAGTATTTCAGGACTTTCAATATCTTTTTCAAAGAAGAGTACAGAAAGACATTCTTGGTAAAGTTATACCAGATTACAAGTTATTAGTCATGCTCTCTATAGTGAAATTTATCTGAAAAAAAAATACCCTGCTGGGAAATAACAAATGTTGGTGAGGATGTGGAGAAAAGAGAAACCTTGTACACTGTGGGAATGTAAATTAGTACAACCACTATGGAGAACAGCTTGGAGGTTCTCAAAAAACTAAAACATGAGCTACAATACGATCCAAATATCCCACTGCTGGGCATATACTCAAATGAATAGAAATCAGTATAGAGATATATTTGCATGCCTATGTTTGTTGCAGCACTATTTACAATAGTTAAGATCTGGAAGCAACCTAAGTGTCCATCCAGAGATAAATGAATAAAAACAGTGTGATACATATACACAATGGAGTACTATTCAGCCATAAAAAGAATGAGATCCAGTCATTTGCAACAACATAGATGGAAATGGAGATCATTACATTAAGTGAAATAAGCCAGGAACAGAAAGACAAATATCGCATGTTCTCACTTATTTGTGGGATCTAAAAATTAAAACAATTGAACTCGGACATAGAGAATAGAAGAATGGTTACCAGAGGCTGTTAAGGGTAGTGGGGGGTTGTGGGGCAGTTGGGGATGGTTAATGAGTGCAGAAAGTAGAAAGAATGAATAAGGCCTACTATCTGATAGCAAAACAGGATGACTATAGTCAATAATCACTTAACTTTACATTTTAAAGGAACTTAAAGAATGTAGCTGGATTGTCTGTAACTCAAAGGATAAATGCTTGAGGGGATGGATACCCCATTTTTCATGATATGCTTATTTCACATTACATGCCTGTATCAAAACATCTCATGTGCTCTATTAATATATATACCTAATATGTACCAACAAAAAGTTTAATACATAATAAAAAATTAAGAAAAAGAAATAGCCTGCTGAAAGATACTGAATAGTTTGCCAAACTCTTCTTGTTAGTAAATGTAACTTGCAGAAATAATAGAACAAGCTAACCCTATTTGTTCTTAGGAACCAAGATAGAACAGCAAAGTAGAGCAGAATTGAGACTGGAAGCTTTGGGTAAAATTTGAAAAGGGGTCTCAAAAAATTTTTTTTGAAAAGTGGGCATAGAGTTGAGTATGATTCCATTATGTAAGTTGAAGTCCTTACCAACTCAAAATCCTAGGAAATTGGGATAAGCCAGTCTCATCAATTTGCTCCTGGTACATATCAAATGACTATTACAGAATAGATGTGACCAATCTATCAATGAAACCACAGTGATTAAAAAAAAACTGTAGTCTATAGGGGTGGTCTGGGAAAATAAAACTGTACTGCCGACATTCATGTCTCAGGGACACAGAAACTTGGAGCATAGAAAAAATAGCTAAGGATTCCCCTTAAAGTGGAAGAGGTGCTTCCCTGCTCTAAATGAAACTGTAGGGCAAAACCACAGACTCTATTAAAACAGGAATGACTGTTCTATTACATTATGATCATTGGTAGAGTATTTTAAACAGACATACATTGTTAGAATCTGACTCTCTTGGGTAGAGACTAGATCAACTAGGATAAAGCCAAACTCAGTAAACCACTCTGAGCCCTTGGGAGAGTAAATTCACACCGTTTTTTCTCTTCTTTATAAGAGGTTAACATTTTAGAGAGAGAAGCTGGAGGGAACCTGATCTCCTCCCAAAGATTCTGCTGTAATGTGTGGGGCTCAGAAACCCAAAAAGAGCACACATCTAAAGAGGAGGAGAATATGGCCAGGATGTAGGCTAACTTCTTGGCCGTATTAAACCTTTATATTGTATATTTGAGACAAGGGTTGTTGTGTCCCTTAGCCACTCAAATTCTAGAGGTGAGAGAGACTCAGAATAGAAAAGTGGCACGTTGGAGGAGAGGACAAGAAGTAATTAATTGTTTCAAGTTATCCAGTTAATAGAAAAGAACTGGGAAGAATTTCTGTAAACAGAAATTGAGACACTATTTTGTAAAATGTAAATGGTACTGAGAAGTCAGTTGAAGAAAATAGGATCAAACAATGCCTAAAAATGGGGGACAAAGACTTCGTCCTTCAAGATGATAATCTAAATGCAAGACCTTGTGAACCATGTGGTCTATCCAAAGAGGTACTAAAAGAACTAGATGCTGCAATACTATCAGAGATGTAAAAAATTTAAAGTTTCTAGAAGAGAACGACTAAAACAGTCATTTATGCCAGTTATAATAATAAATGTAAATGACTAGACTCTAAGGGAAAAGGCTGTGTTTGTCAGACTACATGCAATTTATTACTAGGAAGAGAAAATCTTTGTCACAATTGACATGTTCACTAATATAGAAAATCCAAAAGAAGAAACTGAGTAATTATTAGAATCTTAAAGGGTGTTGTGTGTTTGCTGGATATAAGATGAATGTGTGAACATAAATTGCGTTTTTATGTATTCTTCAAAAAATTATAAAAAATGCTCTAAGTTATTTTCAATAAAAACAAAAAAATGCATAGGGATAAATCTAGCAAAATATGTGAAGATCTTCATGTAGAAAATATTTTAAAATATTAAAAGGAATTAAATAAGACCTGTGGATCTTATTTAATTATAAGTAAATGGAGAGATTGAGAAATAAATAAATGGAGAGATTGAGTTTGGTCATGGATAAGAAGATTTGATGCCATAAAATAGGCAATTATTCCCAAACTGATATATTGATCCAATGAATTGTAATAAAAATCCAAATAAAATTTTTGTCCCTAAGATTTGGCATGCTGATTTTAAGATTTATATGGAATATCAAAAGGTTATGAGTAGCTAAGAATTTGTAAGGAAAAATAGAAATGTAAGAAGGCTTACTCTAGATATCAAGAATTATAAGGTGAAAGTGATTAAGATGTCAAGGTTGTGGCACAAAAATGTAAAATATGATCAATGAAACACAACCAGGGGCTTAAAACCATATCATCCATATACTGACATTTAAAATATTATACTCTTTTGTTCAATTGTTTGTTTGTTTTGGAAGTTAAATAGAGAAAAGTTGCAGAATTTAATTAATAGTATGGAAAAAATAAGTTTATTATATGAAAAAAAAGAGGAAGGAATTCCCCAAATTATCTATTTACAAAAAACCAATTAATGAGATCACACATCATAGCACATACAGACATTATTCCCAGATTAAGTTTCCATGAGTTTGAGATTAGACCCATGGATCCTGGGACAGTTAATTTTATGAGTCCACTTGACTAGGCCACAGGATCCGAGATAGTTCCTCGAATTAGTCTGGGTATTTCTGTGAGGGTATTTTTGATGAGATTAACACTTAAAGTTACAGACTGAGTAGAGAAGATTGTCCATAATGTGTGTAGGCCCCTTCCAATCACTTGAAAGCCTAAATAGAGTAAAAAGCTGACCCTTCTCCAAGTAAGAGAATTCTCTTGCCTGACAGCCTTCAAACTGTAGCACTGGCTCTTCCTGGTTCTACAGAAGCTACTAGTTTTGCAGCTAGAACTAAGACACTGACCGTGTGGATTTTGGACTTGCTGATCACCACAATTATGTGAACCAATTCCTTATAATAAATCTTTATTATCTGTATATATAGCTCCTATTAGTTCTGTATCTAGGGAGAATTATGAATACTACAAGAACTATAATGCTTTCAAAAGATTTAAACCTAAGCTTAATACAGGAAATTAATTTGCTGTTTTAATGATTGCCATCAAAATTGTCCCAGCTACAAAACATGGATTCTAGTAAAAAGAGTGTGTAAACAAGAATTTAGTGTTTGTGGTATTGATAAGATTCCATATGTGGTTTTACAATTGGAAGGAATCCAAGAGTTTTCTATTAAATACTCTTCATGTGTCTTCAGGTCTACAAATGCAGCCCTATTGCTTTGTGTTCATGAGCCATGTACTCAAGAACACAGGGAAAAACAACACTGTACCACAGTGTTGATATTAAAGGGTTTAAGTATACCTGGTGCGAAGAAGTATTAAATAAACACCCTACAGACTTAAAAATTAGGGAAGATTTCTTCTTTCATGTAATACTCCTTCAGTTTCAATTAGGATATTTTGGGAGAATCTGCATTGTTAATAATACCTTGCTGATGATTTTAATATCTAGTAAAGAATGATTAGCTAAAGGGGGAAAAGCTAAAATCTAGCATAAGGCAACTGATCCAAAAGGCAAACAACTGTGGAGGATGGGAAGAAAGAGAAGTAAATATCCCACAGTGTTATGACTAAGGGTTGCTGAGTATTTCTGTGCTCCTGTGTGTACTGAGAGCCTGTAACAGCTGGGGGAGGAATTAATCATTAACTTTCACCAGACTAAAATAGGTTAAAAACTGAGGGAAGAACCTCAGCAAAAACTGATAGTCGGGGAAAGGGCTGAAGACTGAAAAAAGATTGCTGTATTTTAGAATATGCTTTTCAAATTAAAAAGTGGATGAAGAAATGAAAGAACCATTGAGTAGGGGAAAGGTCAGAGAAAGCAGACTGATAATAGAGTTTGGCAAGATTAATTAATTTCCAACTTGCTTCCTTTCAGAAAGGACAACAATCTATATATGAAAATGATAAAAAAAAAGTGTCATCATAGAAGAGAAGCCCTGAATAGGAGATAATAAAAATTCTCTTCAAGATCACTGAAGAGGTTCCTGCCTGCCACTCCATGCACATATATGCCTGTGCCAGCAGCACTGTGCCATTGCAAGGCATGAAATCGGCCATGCTCCTTCATACCTCTTTGACAAGCCAGAAAACTAAGGCCATATTTCTACCAAGAACTAGCCTTTACATCTTGCAAACTCCACTTTTTCTGCTAATCAATATTTTCTTTTGCCGAATAAAGATTTTGCTGAAGCACCATCACCTCTAAGAAACCCCACATTGTGTTGAGATAATTTTCTACCAATTGCCTCATACCATATGTATATCTCTATTATTGTACATACTCATTTTGTAATATTTCTATTGCTAGTATATCTCTACCTTGAACCTTAAATTCCTAGAATTTAAAAAAATGTCTCTCTTCTTTATATCCTAGTTCAACAGAAGAGTGCAGGGAATGAAACACATGTTAAATATATATATATAAATACACACACACACACACACACACACACACACACACACACACACACACACACATTGAATTAGTTTGCTAGGGCTGCCATAACAAAATACCATATACTAGGTGGCTTAAGCATCAGAATTTTATTTTCTCACAGTGCTGAAAGCTAGAATTCCAAGATAAGGCAGGTTTAGCTTCTTCCGAGACCTCTCTTCTTGGTGTGCAGATGGTCACCTTCTCACTGTGTCGTCACAGGGTCTTTCTTCTGTGCATGCACATCCTTGGTGTCTCTTTGTGTGTTCTAGTCTCCTTTACTTGCAAGAACACTGATGAATTTGGATTAGGATCCATCCTAAAGACCTCATTTTAGCTTAATAACCAATCTAGAGGATCTATCTTCAAATACAGTCACATTATGAGGTACCGGAGATGAGGACTTCAACATAGGAATTTTGGAGACACAATTCATCTCGTGATAGGTAGGTAGGTAGACAGACAGATAGATAGATAGATACATAGATAGATAGAGAGGGATAGATGATAGTATCAAATGAAGCAACAAATTAATTGATTATATTCCAATTATATAACTTGTGACTGTGACAAAAGTTAATAATAAAAAATTAATTTGCAAGTATGCTTGTGACATGCAAATGTGCCAATAATGTTCTAAACTTGTGGGGCAAGGAAGGTTGATTACGACAGCTGTAGATGGAAAAGCTACAAGGGTTTGCACAGTGCTTCATGTTGTGGCTCAGTTTATCATTTCAGCCTCTTCTTTTCCCTACCTGCATACTCTCTTCACTCCAACTATACCAAATGAACTCATTCTGGTTATAGTTCATATTTCCTTTGCTTGTATTTTTTTAAATGTTAGTTTCTTTCTACTAAACTCTCTTCCTCCCCAGTGAGGTTATCCTTCAAATCTTTGCTTGAATATTTACTTTTATTTTTTCTATGATATATTCATTAATTCATTGTCCCCTCACACACAAACAATCTAGGTAACATACATCATGAAATTTTTTCTGCAATTGGACTTATTACATTATAATTGTCTTCTTGCCTATAATACCAACCAGACTCATAACTCTAGAAAAGAGGCTGTGTTTTCCTTGTTTGCACATTTTTTCTTATCACATGGTAAAATACATAAAATATAGCAATTATCAATTAATATTTGCAAAACAAATCAACCTAAAATATATATAGGAAAATGGAAGGGTTGACACTAGAACCAATAAAGGTTCACAGAGAACAAATCATGCAGAAGTAACTTCATTTCTGTTTTCACAGGATTAGATGGCTAGTGGAACATGAAGGGTGCTTTCAACAATTTGACAGGCAAAATATCCATTTATTTACACTTGTGTTAAAGGTATAGAAATACCAGATGGTAGCACAATTATCTGATGTTAAATACATTTAGAGATTAAGAGTTATGTCAATCTAAAGAGAGCCCGATTTGTAATAAGTCACAGAGTTTCTTTAATAAACTCTGTGGAATGTTTCTAACAATTAAGGCATAGAAAATTTGCTTGTTACGTAGGAATGGTTAATCTATCAGATAAAAAATTCAGTGCTAATAATGATTTTAGGAAAATGAAAGAGTTGTTATCATTTGAGAATTATAAGATTGAAATGCTATGGATTGAATTTAGTATAAAATCAGTTGTATGAGCAAAATATGAAAAAGATCTATATGTATCTGGAAACTGAACATAGAAAGCAATATAATATAGCTGTACATTTTACTTGAACCTAGGCAAATAATTAATTCATTTTAGAAACTATAATAATAGGTTAGGTTTTTAATATATTTATACAACAGTACTATGATAGATGTTTTTTATATATATATTATATGATTTAATTTACTCAATAACTCTAAAAGTAAGTTTTATAGCTATTCATATTTCAACACTGAGAAAGCTGTGGTTTAAAAGTATAATTTATTCATTCAAAGTTACACAGGTAATATGTTGTATAAAGAATTTTGAATCTATGCCTTTCTGTTTCTTAACTTCACAATTTTAAATACTCGATAATTTTAAATACAATTTAATTTCACAACTAAATACACAGCTATACGTTCTAGTTTATCGCTCTGGAATCCAAGGCAGATTTCTACTATTTATTATAAGCACCCTCGATTTTTCTCAGCTGGAATTTGGGATGCTGTAATCTGAAGAATCATGATTATGACTTCATTTCACAGCTAATTTCTTAAATATTTTAGCACATTTAGAAATATTTTGTTTCCAAAGGTCTTTTTTTTTAAAGGTAGAAGAGTGAGTGTGGTAAACACATTGTACTTCCAAATTTTGAATGCCAAAGCAATAACTAGTTTGTATGTTTTTTTAAAGCAGACTAAAAACTCTCATTCTGCTGCCTTGTTGCTGTTCACTTTCATTTTGTTTTTATTTTTTCGAAAGCAGTTAACCAGCTGCATCTTCATTGAGCCTAGAAGATACAGTCTCATATATGAAAACACTTGTAACATATGGTTTTTAAGAATAAATTATTCTAGTTTTAGGAATAGTAGTTTTAATTGGTTTCAAAATACCTATAATTGTATAAAATTTAAATAAATATTTCCTACTCTTTTAATAAATTATTATTCATTTAATTTATTTAATTTTTATCTTTGGATTCTCATTTCACCAAAGCAGGAAATTTCTGTGATTCAAATATAATAAAACTAAAAACAATATAAAATTATAAATAAAAATAGGTCTGACTAATATCAATTTAATAATTAAATTTTCTATCTTATACTCTACCGTAAAGCTAAATTATACAATCTTCCATTATCTCCAAGTTTTCTGAAATCCTCAATTCTCCCATAACTCACCATAATCCTGTAACTATGCACATTGTCAACAAACATCAGGGACCATCTGTTTTCCTTCTCACATTCTTCTTTCCTGATCCTTTAGGGTTCAGGCCTGCATGCTTCCAAGATACCCAGAGAGTTAACTGAAATCCTTATCTAATATGGATTCAGCAACAAAGACTGACTTGGTATTTCTGAATTATCATGGACCTAATATATCAACTTAATTGAGCCATTTAGTTACTAAATGCACTACCCCAAACCCAACAAAAAATCAAGTCAGTAAGCAAAATAATTGTAGTAAGATAAAATAAATTAATAAATAAAAACTTTAAAAGTACAAAGGAGGCAAACCCATTGTCCTGATTATCTTTGTAAGTTTGGACTAAGGGCTATACATTTTGCTAAAGAGAAATGCAGCAGTTTCTTCTGGACTTATTCCCTTTACTTGGATTCATATAATACTTTTCAAACTTGATTCTAATGATTATATTTATCCCTTTTAACACATTTCTTCTCAATTAAAATAAATACTTATTTCTTTCCAACCAATTTATTGGTAAGCACCCCAAAACACACATGTACAATTTGGCTAGCACTGGAAACAAGAACAGCAAAAGAGATGGCCTTTGCAAATTTAATTTTGAGTTTTAATTGATATTTACACCATTGTGGCCAAAATTTGGATTGCTGAAATAATTAGCAATTTGAGTGTTGGGAATTCTAAAAAGGAAGTAAATCACTCTATATACCTGCTAGACTGGAAGTGACACACATCACCACTTATATTCTGTTGTTTTATACCTTAAAACAAAATAAAGAGTTTTGACTTGTAGTTCAGTATAAACCTAGAAAATGTTCAAAATTCTTTTAAATTAGTTACTTATGGTAAAGAAACATCATCCATGCTGTTTGCATATATTGACTGCATGGTATTCTACTTTGCCTCCTACAAAGACTACTCATTAAAGCCAGGAAATTAACGTGGCCCTTAAATTTTAAGCTATGTTTTGTTAATGCAAAAATTATGTTGATTTTGTGAATCTCACCCTTTCAGATAGTACTGTTGTTATTCTTGTCTGTATTAATTTCAAAGAAGGCTTAAGCGGGAATAAACCTGTAATTGTGGTTCAACTCAACTATATATTTAAAACGTTTTTCTTTCACTTAGTAATGAAATATTGCCAAAGGTCAGTATATGTTATGGCATGGATGAGAGCAGTCATTGTACTATTTATTTTTTGGATGAAATTAATATTCTATGTATTATACTGTATACTTAGCATATAAACTAGTGAACAAGATAGCTCTCTTGCCTTCAAGAATCTTACCACAGACGTTTAGAAAGATATAATACTTCCTAATGGTATCCCTCCCCCAGCCCCCCACCCCATGACAGGCCCCAGTGTGTGATGTTCCCCATCCTGTGTCCAAGTGTTCTCATTGTTCAATTCCCACCTATGAGTGAGAACATGCAGTGTTTGGTTTTCTGTCCTTGTGATAGTTTGCTCAGAATGATGGTTTCCAGCTTCATCCATGTCCCTACAAAGGACATGAACTCATCCTTTTTTATGGCTGCATAGTATTCCATGGTGTATATGTGCCACATTTTCTTAATCCAGTCTATCATTGATGGACATTTGGGTTGGTTCCAAGTCCTTGCTATTGTAAATAGTGCTGCAATAAACATATGTGTGCATGTGTCTTTATAGCAGCATGATTTATAATACTTTGGGTGTATACCCAGTAATGGGATTGCTGGCTCAAATGGTATTTCTAGTTCCAGATCCTTGAGGAATGACCACACTGCCTTCCACAATGGTTGAACTAGTTTACAGTCCCACCAACAGTGTCAAAGTGTTCCTATTTCTCCACAGCCTCTCCAGCACCTGTTACTTCCTGAGTTTTTAATGATCGCCATTCTAACTGGTGTGAGATGGTATCTCATTGTGGTTTTGATTTGCATTTCTCTGATGGCCAGTGATGATGAGCATTTTTTCATGTGTCTCTTGGCTGCATAAATGTCTTCTTTTGAAAAGTGTCTGTTCACATCCTTCGCCCACTTGTTGATGGGGTTGTTTGATTTTTTCTCGTAAATTTGTTTAAGTTCTTTGTAGATTCTGGATATTAGCCCTTTGTCAGATGGATAGATTGTAAAAATTTTCTCCCATTCGGTAGGTTGCCTGTTCACTCTGATTGTAGTTTCTTTTGCTGTGCAGAAGCTCTTTCGTTTAATTGGATTCCATTTGTCAATTTTGGCTTTTGTTGCCATTGCTTTTGGTGTTTGAGTCATGAAGTCCTTGCCCACATCTATGTCCTGAATGGTATTGCCTAGGTTTTCTTCTAGGGTTTTTATGGTTTTAGGTCTAACATTTAAGTCTTTAATCCATCTTGAATTAATTTTTGTGTAAGGTGTAAGGAAATTATTCAGTTTCAGTTTTCTACACATGGCTAGCAGTTTTCCCAGCACCATTTATTAAAAAGGGAATCCCTTCCCCATTTCTTGTTTTTGTCAGGTTTGTCAAAGATCAGATGGTTGTAGATGTGTGGTATTACTTCTGAGGGCTCTGTTCTGTTCCAATTTTCTATATCTCTGTTTTGGTACCAGTATCATGCTGTTTTGGTTACTGTAGCCTTGTAGTATAGTTTGAAGTCAGGCAACATGATGCCTCCAGCTTTGTTCTTTTGGCTTAGGATTGTCTTGGCAATGCAGGCTCTTTTTTAGTTCCATATGCACTTTAAAGTAGTTTTTTTTCCAATTCTGTGAAGAAAGTCATTGGTAGCTTGATGGGGATGGCATTGAATCTATAAATTACCTTGGGCAGTATGGCCATTTTCACAATATTGATTCTTCCTATCCATGAGCATGGAATGTTCTTCCATTTGTTTGTATCCTCTTTTATTTCATTGAACAGTGGTTTGTAGTTCTCCTTGAAGAGGTCCTTCACATCCCTTGTAAGTTGGATTCCTAGGTATTTTATTCTCTTTGCAGCAATTGTGAATGGGAGTTCATTCATGATTTGGCTCTCTGTTTGTCTGTTATTGGTGTATAGGAATGCTTGTGATTTTTGTACATTGATTTTGTATCCTGAGACTTTGCTGAAGTTGCTTATCAGCTTTAGGAGATTTTGGGCTGAGACGATGGGGTTTTCTAGATATACAATCATGTCATCTCCAAACAGGGACAATCTGACTTCCTCTTTTCCTAATCGAATACCCTTTATTTCTTTCTCCCGCCTGATTGCCCTGGCCAGAATTTCCAACACTATGTGGAATAGGAGTGGTGAGAGAGGTCATCCCTGTCTTGTGCCAGTTTTCAAAGGGAAGGCTTCCAGTTTTTGCCCATTCAGTATGATATTGGCTGTGGGTTTGTCATAAATAGCTCTCATTATTTTGAGATATGTCCCATCAATACCTAGTTTATTGAGAGTTTTTAGCATGAAGGGCTGTTGAATTTTGTCGAAGGCCTTTTCTGCATCTATTGAGATAATCATTTTGTTTTTGTCTTTGGTTCTGTTTATGTGATGGATTACGTTTATTGATTTGCATATGTTGAACCAGCCTTGCATCCCAGGGATGAAGCCCACTTGATCATGGTGGATAAGCTTTTTGATGTGCTGCTGGATTCGGTTTGCCGGTATTTTATTGAGGATTTTTGCATTGATGTTCTTCAGGGATATTGGTCTAAAATTCCCTTTTTTTGTTGTGTCTCTGCCATGCTTTGGTATCAGGATGACGCTGGCCTCATCAAATGAGTTAGGGAGGATATCCTCTTTTTCTATTGATTGGAATAGTTTCAGAAGGAATGGTACCAGCTCGTCTTTGTACCTCTGGTAGAATTTGGCTGTGAATCCATCTGGTCCTGGACTTTTTTTGGTTGGTAGGCTATTAATTATTGCCTCAATTTCAGAACCTGTTATTGGTCTATTCAGGGATTCAACTTCTTCCTGGTTTAGTCTTGTGAGGGTGTATGTGTCCAGGAATTTATCCATTTTTTCTAGATTTTCTAGTTTAATTGTGAGAGGTGTTTCTAATGTTCTGTGATGGTAGTTTGTATTTCTGTGGGATTGGTGGTGATATCCCCTTTATCATTTTTTATTGCATATATTTGATTCTTCTCTCTTTTCTTCTTTATTAGTCTTGCTAGTGGTTTATCAATTTTGTTGATCTTTTCAAAAAACCAGCTCCTGGATTCATTGATTTTTTGAAGGGTTTTTGTGTCTCTGTCTCCTTCAGTTCTGCTCTGATCTTAGTTATTTCTTGCCTTCTGCTAGCTTTTGAATGTGTTTGCTCTTGCTTCTCCAGTTCTTTTAATTGTGATATTAGGGTGTCAATTTTAGATCTTTCCTGCTTTCTCTTGTGGGCATTTAGTGCTACAAATTTCCCTCTACACACTGCTTTAAATGTGTCCCAGAGATTCTGGTATGTTGTGTCTTTGTTCTCATTGGTTCCAAAGAACATCTTTATTTCTGCCTTCATTTCATTATGTACTCAGTAGTCATTCAGGAGCAGGTTGTTCTGTTTCCATGTAGTTGAGCGGTTTTGAGTGAGTTTCTTAATCCTGAGTTCTAGTTTGATTGTACTGTGGTCTGAGAGACAGTTTTTATAATTTCTATTCTTTTACATTTGCTGAAGATTGCTTTACTTCCAACTATGTGGTCAATTTTGGAATAAGTGCGATGTGGTGCTGAGAAGAATGTATATTCCATTAATTTGGGGTGGATAGTTCTGTGAATGTCTATTAGTTCTGCTTGGTGCAGAGCTGAGTTCAATTCCTGGATATCCTTGTTCACTTTCTGTCTCGTTGATCTGTCTAATGTTGACAGTGGGGTGTTAAAGTCTCCCATCATTATAGTGTGGGAGTCTAAGTCTATTTGTAGGTCTCTAAGGACTTGCTTTATGAATCTGGATGCTCCTGTATTGGGTGCATATATATTTAGGATAGTTTGTAAATGACGAGTTAATGGGTGCAGCACACCAACATGGCACATGTATACATATGTTACAAACCTGCATGTTGTGCACATGTATCCTAGAACTTAAAGTATAATAAAAAAGAAAGATATAAAATTTATCCATTTTGAAATAAAGCATCTAAGTGTTATTTCTATCAAGCTTTAAAGTTCTCACATAAGTGTATAAGAACAGTTTTCTCACATAGTATCTTGATTGCTATAAAGGATTTCTAACCTTTGAAGCAAACTGTGGTTATACTAAACCTTCATAGGAAAATTATATAATTTAAAATATGTTATTTCATTAAAACCAATGCTTTTATTGGCTCAGAAGTGATTTATCTTGTATAGCCAACACTAGAGAAACTCCATATCACCAACTAATGAAGCTTCAGAGAAATATAAATGTGGAATTTATAAAGGTAATGACAATACCTCAAGCCTATAACCAACATAACTCTGCTATGCTCATGAATTACCAGAGTCACTTAGAGTAAGGGAAGGATGTGTTTGTTTACAGTGGGCAGTCATGAATACCTTGCTATGGCTGATTACCATTCTGACTACTAGAAAATGGAACTGTTACACACAACAGCATCTGCTGTGCTGGAATACAGCAATACCCAGATTGCCTATTACAAAATTCCAGAGACTATTTGCCAGCAATAGACTTCATATTGCCAATGGGTAATTTGCAGTTTGCTGTGTCATCAGAATCTGAACATGTCGCATCTTTTCCTCATCACGGCCAATCCAATGGCAAAGTGCTATTGAAGCCGCTGTGAAGAATGAAAAAAAAAAAACAACTATAGAGGAAGAACAAAGTGACAGCAGACTCCATGCAAATCAGCAGTGGACACAAAATATGCACTCACAGAAGCAATAATGTATAGATCTATGTAGTTCCTGACACTATATAATGTGGACACAATGCTATTCTGCAGCAGATGAAATTTCACAGGTAGATAAATCAAAAGACTGTGAAGAATGCGGAAGAAGTTGTAAAGAGAAATAGTAAAATTTGGAACATTGAAGGTTATATTGTAAAATATAATCTGTACTCTAAATAGAAATCACGAAACATATTTTGGTAATTACTTTAAGAAAAAAACAACAGAAAATGTGTGTGCCACATCTAAATTTTACAATTGTTCATCATTATAAGAACATCCTATTAATTATATTATGTAGATAGTGCTAAATGTTAGTCAAAATGTGAATGTAATTCCTGAATACTCATGAACTAAAACTAAAGGATAATGACAATACTTCAAGCCTACAGACAACATAACTCTGCTATGCTCATGAGTCACTAGAATCATTTGGAGTAAGGGAGGATGTGTTTGTTTACAGTGGGCAGTCATGAACATGACATAAAATGTATTTCTTTTTTATACATCTCTGTTATTTGAATTGTATCCTAATTTTTTCATATAAATTATTGAAATATTATAAATACCACCCAGTATAATTGCTAAATTATAAAACTTTAAATTGTCAGAAACGTAAGAAGTTAGATTTTTACAAGATCTGTTCCTCATGGAAAAAGCCCTTTATAACATCCTTAGCAAATGGTCATTTGCCATCCTTGTGGATATTTGAGTAGTGAAGAATTCACAGCCTCTTTAGGCTACTCAAGAGGCAGTGAGTCTTTCGGCAACACTTATAATCAGCCAATATCATAAGTTAAGCCAAAATGTTCTAGCCTACGACTTTTATGTGCTGGTCACAGAGACAAGATGTCTCCAGTGTTTCTTTCACATTTTTCATTCTCACTCATTCACCAGGTCCAGTAACCCAGTCCTACCAGTTCTATCTCCAATAAATGTGTTAGCATCTGTTCACTCCTTCCCTCCTTTCTTATGCCACTTCCCTAATTTTACACTTCCCAGCTCTGTTAGAATTAATTTAATAACTACCTTAGTATTTTCCCTATTTTTAGCTAATTGTCTCCACAGTCGGTCCCTGACATCAAAGCCAGCCTTCTTGTGAAATACTGTTTGAGTTTCTTTCCTATAAGGCATTCAGGAGACTATCAGAATAAAGTTGAAATTGCTAGGTAGGGTAGCCAAGAACACAGGCTTCCATCTTTTGGCAGTATCTTCTGCTATGACTTCAGAATCCTTTCCTCTTTGGCCAAGAACTGGGAAAAAGATAGTAGAGAAAGCTTTTATTTTGGTGACCATGCTAGACTGGAAGTGACACACATCACCATTCAAATTCCATTGTTAAGAACCGGTCATATGCCCTCACGTAGATGTAAACTGGGCAAAAAAATAAAGTCTCTGCTTTAGCAGCCACTTCCCCAAGTCAATCCTATAATATGGAATGAGACTGAAAATGTTTGTGAACAATTGGCATACATTTCTTACAACTAAGAAAATCCTATGGTTAGAAAACCCAGAGCCATGTCTTCTCAATCTCACATTTCAGCTTCAATTTACACTCCATCATTCACAGTCGTTAAACCCCATTCACTACATTACCTATTTTCCCCTTAAGAACGTCTTTCACTGAGATAGCCCTGTCTTGTCTTGGAAAGTTTTCTTTCATCCACCTCACTTCTATCAACTATTGAATCCCTATTCAAATTTCAAGTTTTAGGTCAAACTATGTTCTTGTCTAAAATCTTCCTTAATAATCCCATTGGAATGAGCTCCTTTCAAATTATTCCTCTTCAGTTTCTTTCATCAGCATTTTACAGTTTTCATTATAAAGATATTTTACTTCTTTGGTTCAGTTAATTCCTTAGTATTTAGTTTTATTTGTGACTATTGCAAATGGGATTACTTTTTGATTTATTTTTTCAGATTTTTCACTGTTGGCATATAGAAATGCTACTTATTTTTATATATTGATTTTGTATTCTGCAACTTTGCTGAATTTGTTTATCAGTTCTAATTTTGGTGGAGTCTTTGGGTTTTTCAAAATATAAGAATATATTATGTGCAAACAAGGATACTTTGATTTCTTCCTTTCCACTTTGGATGCCCTTTATTTTTTTCTCTTGTCTGTTTGCTCTAGCTAGGACTTTCAGTATTATCTTGAATAACAGTGGTGAAAGTGGGCATCCTTGTCATGTTCCAGATATTAGAGGAAAGGCTTTCAGCTTTTCCCTATTCAGTATAATACTAACTGTGGGTCTGTCATATATGGCTTTTATTATGTTGAAGTATATTTCTTCAATACCCAGTGTTTTGAGGATTTTATCATGAAGGAATGTTAAATATTATTACATGCTTTTTCATCATCAATTGAAATGGTCATATGGCTTTTGTCCTTCTGTTGATATGATGCATCACACTGATTGATTTGTATATGATGAATCATCCTTACGTCCCAGGAATAAGTCCCACTTGGTCACAATGAATTATCTTTTAAATGTATTGTTGAATTCAATTTTCTAGTATTTTGTTGAGAATTTTTGCATCAATATTAATCAGAGATATTGGCCTATAGTTTTCTTTCCTTTGATGTGTCTCTCTCTGGTTTTGGTATCAGGGTAATACAGGCCTCATAGAATGAGTCTTGAAATATCGCCTCCTCCTCTATTTTGTGGATTCGTTTCAGTAGGAATGGAGTTAGTTCTTGTTTAAATGTCTGACAAAATTCATCAGTGAATTATGCCAGTGAATTCATCAGTTCCTAGGCTTTTCTTTACTGGGGAGACTTTTTATTGTGCCTTTGATGTCATTACTTGTTATTGGTCTATTCGGTTTTTAGATTTCTTCATGGTTCAATTTTGGTAGGTTGTGTTTGTCTAGGAATTTGTCCATTTCTTCTAGATTTTCCAATTTATTGGCATACAGTTTTGTGTAGTAGCCACTAATGATCTTTGAATGTCTGCAGTAACACTTGTAATGTCACCTTTTTCATCTGTGATTTATTTGAGTCTTCTCTTTTTTTTTCTTAGTCTGGCTAAAGGTTTGTCAATTTTGTTTAATTTTTCATAAAACCAACTTTTTGTTTCATTGATCTTCTCTATTGTTTTCTTCATTTTAATTTCATTTATTTCTCCCCTGATCTAATTTTGGGTTTGGCTTGCTCTTCCTTTTCAAGGACGTTGTTGTTGTTTTGTTTTGTTTTGTTTTGTTTTTGAGACAGGGTCTCACGCTGTCGCCCACGCTGCAGTGCAGCTGCGTATCTCGGCTCACTGAAACCTCTGCCTCCCAGGTTCAAGCAATTCTCATGCCTCAGCTCCCTGAGTAGTTGGGATTACAGGCTCATGCCACCACACTGGCTAATTTTTGTATTTTTAGTAGAGATGGGGTTTTGCCATGTTGCCCAGGCTGGTCTTGAACTCCTGGCCTCAAGTGATCCGCTCACTTCAGCCTCCCAAAGTGCTGGAATTACAGGTGTGAGCCACCGCACTGAGCTCCTTTTCAAGTTTTTAAAGATGCATCATTAGGTTGTTTACTGGAAGTTTTTTCTTCTTTTTTGTTGTAGGCACTTGTAGCCTTTGCTGAGCTACTTTTCAGGTTTTTAAAGATGCATCATTAGGTTTTTTACTGGAAGTTTTTTCTTCTTTTTTGTTGTAGGCACTTAGTACTGCCTTTGCTGTATCCCATAGGTTTAGGTATGTTGTGTTTCCATTATAATTTGTTTCGATAAATTATTCAATTTCCTTCTTAATTTCTTTATTAACCCACTGGTCATTCAGAAACCTATTGTTTAATTTCCATGTATTTGTATAGTTTCCAAAATTTCTCTTGTTACTGATTTCTAGCTTTATTCCATTGTGGTGAGAGAAGATGCTTTATATTATTTCAATTTTTTGAATGTTTTAAGACTTGTTTTGTGACATAACATATGGTCTACCTTTGGGAGTGATCCATATGCTGAGATAAAGAATATGTATTCTGCAGCCATTGGATGACATGTTCTGTAAGTATCTATTAGCTCCATTTGGTCTATAGTGTAGATAAAGTTCAAAGTTTCTTTGTTGATTTTCTGCCTGGAAGATCTGTCCGTTGCTGAAAGTGGGGTGTCAAAATCTCCACCTGTTACAGTATTTGAATCTATTTCTCTCTCTAGCTCTAATAATATTTGCCTTTTTATCTGAGTGCTTCAATGTTGGGTGCATATGTTTTTTAAATTGTTATATTCTCTTGCTGAATTGACCCCTTTATCATTATGTAGTGACCTTCTTTGTCTCTTCTTATAGTTCTTGTCTTGAAATCTGTTTTGTCTGATATAACTATAGCAACTCCTGCTCTTTTTTGGTTTCCATTGGCATGGGGTATCTTTTTTCCATCCCTTTATTTCCAGTCAATTGTCTTTATAGGTGAAGTGTGTTTCTTACAGGCAACAAATGATTCAGTGTTTATTTATCCATTCAGCAACTGTTTGTTGATTGGAGCGTTTAGTCCATTTACATTCCATGTTATTATCAATAAGTAAGGATTTACTACTGCCATTTTGTTATTTGTTTTCTGGTTGTTTTGTGGTCCTCTTACTGCTTTCTTTCCTTCCTGCCTTTCTTTTAGTGAGGGTGATTTTCTCTGGTGATATGTTTTAGTATCTTCCTTTTTGTTTTTTGTGTATCCATTGTATGTTTTTGGGTTTGAGGTTACCATGAGGCTTGCAAATATCATCTTATAATGCACTATTTTAACCTGATAACAACTTAACAGGGTTTGCATATAAAACAAACCAACCAACAAACAAAAATAACTAATAAAAACTCTACACTGTAGCTTCATCCCCCTGCCTTTTAACTGTTTGTTGTTTCTATTTACACCTTTTCTTTTCCCCTTCCTCCCTCCCTCCCTCCCTCTGTCCCTCCCTCCCTCCCTCCCTTCCTTCCTTCCTTCCTTCCTCTCTCTCTCTTTCTTTCTTCTCTTGCTCTGTCACCCAGGCTGGAATGCAGTGGCAGGATCTTGCCTCACTGCAACCTCCACCTCCTGGGTTCAAGTGATTCTCCTGCCTCAGCCTCCTGAGTAGCTAGGACTATAGGCATGCACCACCATGTCCAACTAATATTTGTATTTTTTTTTTTTTAATCAGAAGTGGGGTTTCACCATGTTGGCCAGGCTGGTCTTGAACTCCTGACCTCAAGTGATCTGCCTGCCTCCGCCTCTCAAACTGTTGAGATTACAGGTGTGAGCCATCATGCCTGCCTTGTTTCTATTTATATCTTATTTTATTGTCTATGTTCTGAAAAATTATTGTAGTTTTTATTTTTGATTGGTTTTAGCTATTCTAGAGCCTGTGCCTTTGCAGTGCAGAATAAGCTAGTCAGTCTACAAAACTAACTTTACTGTGATTTAGATAAAATTGCCATGAAGCAATTAGATAAATTTGGGAGAACTGACATCTTTATTACATTGAGTCTTTTCAATGTAAACACACTATCTCTCTCTATTTAGTTTTTAAAAATTCTGTCATTAGCATTTTCTGATTTTGAGCATATAATTCATATATATGATTTGTCAAGTGTACACATAAATATTTCATTTTTTGGAGCAATTGTAAATGGAATTATATTTTAAATTTTGGTTTGCATATGTTCATTTTTAGTAGCTAGATATTAGATTATTTTTTACCTGTTGATCTTCTATCATTTGACCTTGATGAACTTAACTCTTCCATTCTTGGTGGGTTTTATTTTTTCTTAAATCCCAAAAGGTTTCTTGGGATTTACTATGCAGACAATCATGTCATCTGCAAATATTGACTATTTCTTCTTACTTTTTAGTATGTATGATTTTATATTTTTTACTGCTTTATTTTACTAGCTAGAACTACTATGTTGAATAAAACTGGTGGGTGAACAGATTTATCCTATTCCAAATCTTAGGGAAACACATTCAATCTTTTGCTATCAAATAAGATGTTAGCTGAGGGCACATTAAATGAATCAAGTTGTGGAGATTCCCCTCACTTTTAACTTCTTGATCATTTTTATCATAAATATATTTTGGAATTTTCAAACAGATCTTTTGCAGCAATCATTATAACCATCTAATTTTTCTTTTTCAGTTTATTAATATGAGGGGAATAAAACAAATTAATTTTTAGTAATGTTTACTAATCTTTTTATAGATTCCAAGGGTACATGTGCGGTTTTGCTAGATGACTTTATCATATAATGGTGAGGTTTGAGTTTCAAATGTGCTTATCACTGGGATAGTGAACACTGTATAGAATAGGTACTTTTTCAACTCTTGCCTCCCTTTTGAAGTCCCCAGTGCCTATTATTTCCCTCTGTATGTCCATGTCTACCCATTGCTTAACTCCTACTTGTAAGTGAGATTATGGGGTTTTGGACTTTCTAAGTTATTTTACTTATGATATGGACTCCAGCTCCATTCATGTTGCTGCAATAGACACTATTTTACTTTTTTATGGCTGCATAGTATTCCATGGTATATATACCACATTTTCTTTATTCAGTCATCTTTTGATGGATACTTCAGTTGATTCCATGACTTTGTTATTCTAAATAGTGAGCAATAAGCATACTAGTACACAGGTATTTTTGCTGTAATTATATATTTTCCTCTGGGTATATACCCAGTAGTGGGATCACTGAGTTTAATGGCAGTTCTCTTTTTAGTCCTTTAAGAAATCTCCATACTGTTTTCCATAGAGGTTGTATTAATTTGCATCTCCACCAATAATATATAAGCATTCTCTTTTATCTGCATCCTTGTCAACATCTGCTGGTTTTTGCTTTTAGTAATAGCTATTCAAACTGGTGTGAGATGGTATCTCCTTGTGGTTTTAATTTGCATTTCTCTTGTGATTAGTGATAACTGAACATTTTTTGATGTTTCTTGGCTGCTTGTATGTCTTCTTTTGGGAAATATCTGTTCATGTCCTTTCCCTACTTTTTAATGCAATTATCTTTTTTTTTTTCTTGTGTTGAGTTACTTATAGGTTCTGGAGATTAGTCATCTGCCAGATGCATGGTTTGCAAATTTTTTCTCCCATTCTGTAGGTTGTCTGTTTTCTCTGTTTATTGTGTCTTTTGCTGTGCAGAAGCTCTTTAATTTGGTTAAGTCCCATGTGTCTATTTTTGCTTTTGTTGTATTTGCTTTTAAGGTCTTAGTCATAATTTCTTTGCCTAAGCCAATATCCAGAAGAGTTTTCCCTAGGTTTCCTTCTGGGATTTTAATAGTTTGAGTTCTTACATTTAAGTCTTTAATCCACCTTGAGGTAATTTTTGTATATGGTGAGAGATAGGGGTACAGTTTCATTCTTATGTATTTGACTATCCAATTTCCCAGCACCATTTATTGAATGGGGTGTCCTTTCTCAACTGCATATTTTTGTCAGCTTTGTCAACAATCAGTTGTTTGTAGGTGTGTAACTTTAATTTTGCATTATTCATCGTGTTTTGTTTACCTATGTGTCTATTTTTGCACAAGCACTATGCAATTTTTGGTTACTATAGCCTCGTGGTATCATTTGAAGTCAGGTAATGTGACGCCTCCAGCTTTGTTATTTTTGCTCAGTATTGCTTTGACCCACTGTCACCACTCATATTCAACATAGTACTGGAAGTCCTAACCAGAGTAATCAGGCAAAAGAAATAAATAAAAAGCAACTAAATTGGAAAAGAGGAAGTCAAATTTTCTCTGTTCACAGATGACATGATCTTATATCTAGAAAACCTTAAAGACTACTCCAAAGACTCCCACTCCAAAGACTCCTACACCTGATAAATAACTTCAGTAAAGTTTCAGGATACAAAATCAATGTACAAAATATAGTAGCATTTCTATAAACCAATAATGTTCAAACTGAGAATCAAATAAAGAACTCAATCCCATTTACACTAACCACAAAACAATAAAATACTTAGGAATACATTTAATCAAACAGATGAAAGATATCTTCAAGGAAAACTACAAAACACTGATGAAAGAAATCATAGATGACACAAACAAATGGAAATAAAATCTCATACTCTTGGGTTGGAAGAATCAATATCATTAAAATGACCATACTGCCCAAAGCAATATACAGATTCAATGCAATTTCTATCAATTTATCAATGTCATTTTTCATAGAATTAGAAAAAAAATCCTAAAATTCATATGGAATGAAAAAACAGCCTGAATAGCCAAAGCAATTCTAAGCAAAATGTTTTATTTTTTGGAGAAGTTTATGTTCACAGCAAAATTGAGCAAAGAGTACAGATATTTCCCATGTACCCGCCCCACCTCCAGCCCTGAATGCATAGCCTCTCTTCTCTCATTATTAACAATCCCCACCAGAGTGATACATTTGTTATAGCTGATAAATCTACATTGATATATCATTATCACCCAAAGTCCATGGTTTACATTAGAATTTACTCTAACTCCTCCCTAATCCTTGGCAATCACTTATCTATTTCCTGTTTTTATAGTTTTGCCTTTTCTAGAATGTCATATACTAGGATTCATCCAGTATACAGCCTTTTCAGATTGGCTTCATTCACTTAGTAACATGCCTTTAAGGTTCCTCCTTGTCTTTTGATGGCTTACTACCTCATTTCTTTTTATCAGTCAATACTATTCCACTGTCTAGATTACAACAGTTTATTCACCTACTGAAGGACATCTTGGTTACTTGCAAATTTTGGCAATTATGCATTAAGTTTCCATAAATATCCACGTGCAGGACTTTGTGTGTGGATATCAATTTTCAACTCATTTGGGTAAATACCAAGGTTTACAATTACTGGATCACATAGTAAGTTATGTTTAGTTTTGTAAAAAACTAACAATCTGATTCAATGTGGGTGTACCATTTAGCATTCCATCAGTAATGTATGAGAGATCCTGTTGTTTCATATTCTACCCAACATTTAGGGTTGTCAGTGTTCTGGATTTTGGCAGATTTATTTTAATACATTTCATAACTAGTGAAAATTCCACGAGGTTATAGGATATAATTCATTTTACATAATGTTGGATTCAGTTTGCAAATACGTTGAGAAATTTGTATCTAAGTTCATGAGATATAATGTTCAGTAGTTATCTTCTCACTGTATTCTCTCTGTTCGATTTTGATATCAGAGTAATAATAGGCTGATAAATTGAATCGGAACATATTCCCTTCTATGGAAGAAATTATATAAAATTGATGTTAATCTTAAATGTTTGGTAGAATTCTCTAATGAAATTATTTGGGCCTGGAAATTTATTTTTCAGAAATGTTTAATAATGAATCAATTTCTCTATAATTGTAGTTCTGTTTGATTATCAGTTTCATCTTGGTTAAGCTTTGGCTGTTTGTACTTTTTGAAGAAATACTGAAGTTAGTTAAGTTGTCAAAGTGCTTAGTGTAAAGCTGTTCATAATATTCCCTTATTATTTTTTTAGTGGCTGCAGAGTCTTCAGTGAAATCTTCTGTAACATTTCTTGTTTTGGTGATTTGTGTCTTCTCTTTTTTTAATTTGTGTCTTGGTAGCGTTTTATCAATTTTATTATTTTTTTCTTTTTGTATCATTGTCTTTTGTCTAATGTTTTCTGTTTTCAATTTTATTGATTACTGCACTTGTTTTTAATATCTCTTTTCTTCTTCTTACTCTAACTTTATTTTACTCTCATTATTTTTGTTGCCCGAGATAGAAACTGAGATTATTAGTTTGATATCTCTCATATTTCCCCATAAAAGAATTTAGTGTCATATATTTCCATTTAAACACTACTTTGACTTCATCTCACATATTTAAATATGTTGTATTATCAATTTAGTTCAATTGTATTTATGGTTTTATTAGCTTCAAATTTTTCTCTTGGATCCATAGGTATATAGAAATGTGTTATCTAATTTTTGCATGTTTCAATATTATCCTGTTGTCTCTTATTGATTTCTAGTTTAATTTTATTAGAGTCCGAGAACTCACTCTGTATGGTTTCAATTATTTCAAATTTGTTGAGGTTTATTTTATGTCACAGAATAATGTTGACCTTGGTGTCTGTTTTGGTGTCCATTTTTTCAGACAATAAAACCATTGTCATTCAAATTAGCATCCCTATACAGGTAATGTGTTTCTGCTCACTGTCTGCTTTTAAGATCCTTTGTTTTAGTTTTAGAAGTTTAATTATGATGTGTATTGGCATACAATCTTAGGGGTTCATTCTATTTGAAATTCTCAGTTTATTGGATTTGTATGTGAATATCTTGGAATCCTGTTCTTATTTTCCTCTTTTTCTGTAACTCAGAAAATACAAATGTTGTCTTTGTTAGTACCCAACAGGTCCCTTAGTTGTGCTAATTTTTAAAGATAATTTTCTTTCTGTTTTTTATATTTTATTAAATATATAAATAAATTCTCAATTTTCTTTATTGTACTCCCTGTCATCACCACACTTCTATTGAGCCTATCTGGTGAGTTTTTAAATGGATCTCACTGTATATCTCAGCTTTATTATTTCCATTGGTTCTACTTTGCAACTTCTAATCCTTTGCAGAATTTTCTAGTACTTCATCTATTACAAGAAAATTTGTAGCTGATTTCAGAAGCATTTTTATGACTGTGGCTTTAAAATCCCAACAGTTAATTACAACATTTGAATCATCTAAGTATCAATTGATTGTCTTTTCTTCTTCAAGTTGTGACTTTCTGGATTTTGGTCCAATAGTGATGTTTTATTGTATCCTGGATATTTTTTCAGTTATGTTAGGTCCTCTGATTCCTATTTAGAATTTTATTTTAGAAGGTAATCCACCGTATTTATATTTAGCATATAGGAACTGACCTACATTTTTAGGATCTGGTTCCAGGGTCAGTTTAACTTTCAATGTCTTGGTAGTGAGATAAAACACACAGCTGTTGTGCTGTTTGTGTTGTTTTAGCCTTCGGGTTTCAAACCAGCTCAACTTCTTCTTACTACTGATCAGAGTTCTCCTTTGGTTAGCTCTTGGATTATTTTCAGAATATGTTACTGTGCTTGGGGAAGAGCAGGGAGAAAGAGGCCTATACATATCATCTTCTCTGCATGGAAAATCCAGTCATAGTTGCCTTTTAAGCCACTTTGTATTGCAAATGTTCAACAATATAGGATCAATTAAATGGTTTATTTAATTTATTCTGTTACATTATAATAAATATTTACAATCTATTGTAAACAGAAACAGATATAAGTAAATATGTATATTATAATCTCAAATTTCTAAATATGCATATCTAAACATGTAGAGAAAAAAGTAAATATGATGTGTTATGACTGGTTATTTCTAGATGAAGAATAATGAATAGTTCTTAATTCTCTCCTCTCTTATAACTTCTAAATTTTCTATAATGAGTATATGCTTATATTTACATTAATATCTGAAAACAAGTAGGAAACAGGACAATCAAAAAAAAAAAAACTCTTTTGTTGAGGAGGGGATGGAATGTGCATGAGGGAAGATGGCCAGTGCTGTTAGGAATACCTTACAAAAACTTCTGTTTTCAGGCCAGGCACGGTGGCTCAGGGCTGTAATCCCAGCACTTTGGGAGGCTGAGGTGGTTGGATCATAGGGTCAGGAGTTTGAGACCAGGCTGGACAACATGGAGAAATGCCGTCTCTACTAAAAATACAAAAAATTAGCCCGGTGTGGTTGCAGGCCCCTGTATTCCCAGCTACTCGAGAGGCTGAGGCAGGAGAATCGCTTGAATCTTGGAGGCGGAGGTTGCATTGAGCAGAGACCGTGCCACTGCACTCCAACCTGGGCAACAGAACGAGGCTTTGTCTCAAAAACAAAACAAAACAACAACAAAAAACAAAACAAACAAACAAAAAACTTCTGTTTTCAGATGTTACTCTCCCCCCCAAAAAAGGAGTGTATGTAATTGTTTCCTTTACTGGAGTGGTAGGATAACTTGAAGGAAGATAAAGAAGTGAAAAAAAAATAAAATTCAAAATAAAAATAATAAAAGAAGCTCACTGATTTAAAGAGCATAGTTGCTGAAGGATTGTATCTAAGGTAGCTGGTAAGCTCCATCAGGGCATCAACCCTGGGGAAACTTAGCTTTTGTTATTAAAATTTTCTGTCTCAAATGCATGTATAAGTCACCATTGATGAAACAGAGAAAAATGCCTGAGAATAATTGCAGACATTTCTTCAGAAAATTTTCTCATTCTTTATTATTTTACTCTCTCCCTGACTTCCCCTAAATAATAACAGATCTATCTTAATAATATAGATAAACACCCTCCGTTGCATTCTAACCTGTTAATATGGTAATCTGTAAGATTAATATATAAGATTAATCTACAAGAGTTTAGGACATGGCTATTGAAATACTAGGATCAACTTATCCAATATCTTAAACCTCAGTATTAACATCAACACCAGAAACAGAATATGCTAGTTTTCTTGCATGTATCAGATGCAAATTTGTATTGGACTACACCTGAAGGGCAACTTAATGGTAACGTAAGGATGAAGAAATAATTCATAGAGTTCACAGAACAGATGAACAATTAAAGCTGAATAAGGACTAGAAATAGTGAAACAATAATATCAGCAAGCAAGAGATAGAACTTATCTCAAGTCCTGTGACAAACTTCTCTCTCTTTGTCTCTCAGTTTAAATACCTGGGGCTAATGGTGGGGATACGTACAGACAAAGAAAGAGAGGATAAATTTAATTATGACAGTTTATGTTCATTATGCAACTCTTGTCTAGTGAACAAGTAAAAACATGACCGTTTAGGACATATTTTGTTGGATATGTTGGGAAGTTTTAATTACTCCACAAAACCTTTCACCTTAGTTGCTCCATCTACATATACTTCTATACATAATTTAAAAGCTTTCTCTACCTGACATGCATTCATTAGTACATATATAACTATAAATGCATTCAATATCTCCCCAAATGGAGACGACTGGAAGTCACACCTAACTTTTACATTCAGAAATGTCACAGGGCCACTATCATTAGTTTCAAGATTTCAATTTATTTCCAATAGGTCTCTATTTCCACTGTTATTCCACTAATAGACTGAGCATACCAACCACTATAAACCTTATCTATTTTCCACAGCGAGGTAAAGAGAAGAGGAAATGTGTGTGTGTGTGTGTGTGTGTGTGTGTGTATTTATGTATTAGAAATGATGTACACACCAGTAGCAGAAAACAGGGAATATCATTGGAGACAAAAACCTTCATCTCTGAACTGATCACAAGATTATAAATTATGTTTATAACTTCTCTTTTCTACTTGATAGACAATTTTTCTATCTTTGACCAACATTTACAACAGTAGATACTGATAGAACTCAAGAACCTGTGATTGATTTCCCTATAAGTAACATGACTTAGTTTCCAACTTGTAGTTTTATGTATAAAAAGAGGTCCAATTGAACAAACTAGAGAGAGCTGTCAACTCTTATGTAGATATGACCAGAGCTGGGAATATGAGAATAAAATATGATCACGGCTTAACCCAAAATCTAAGTGGATAGGAAGGATGATTATCAGGGAAAAAGAACTGGGAAGAAGCATCAACATGTATTTACTAGAAATACCAAGAAATGAGAAAAAAATCTTTTTTATCACATGCATGAAAGTAATGAAACTGGTTTAAAAACCAGCAGATTATTAGACATGTATTTTTCATAATGAAGGCTTTTATGGTAGCATATTAGTAAAAGCTCAGATTTATGGAATAGGTATTATGTAAAATTATTGAAGTCAACTGAAGGTTGAGTTACAGACAAGTATTTATAGAAAGCCCCAAATTAAAATAATTGCCAGAACTATTAACCAAGATCAAAATTGAAATCCATGTTTACAGAATATAACCAAGTGTCCAAGTATAGAGGAGGCAGGTGAATATTACACAGAGCAGGCACTAATTAAATATCAAAATAATTGGAGCCTTTACATCTTTTATCAGGAAAGTCTGATAGCAAGTATTAAGTATAGAAATGAAAGTAATATTAATAATTAACATTTATTGAGAATGTTATGTGCCATAAACTTTTTTGATACTGCATGTTTTATCCCATTGTGGTTCTCACAATGATATTTTGGGATAGATACTATTCCTATATTCATTTTACAGCTACAAAGAAAAGCACATGGAGGTAAATATCTTGCTTTTCCCAACACTTTTTTTTTTTTTTTTTTTTTTTTTTGAGACAGAGTTTTGCTCTTGTCGCCTAGGCTGGAATGCAATGGCACGATCTCGGCTCACTGCAATCTCCACCTCTTGGGTTCAATTGATTCTCCTGCCTCAGCCTCCCGAGTAGCTGGGATTTCAGGCACTCACTAACACACCCAGCTAATTTTTGTATTTTTAGTAGAGACGGGGTTTTGCCATGTTAGCCAGGCTGGTCTTGAACTTCTGACCTCAGGTGATCTGCCCGCCTTGGCCTCCCAAACTGCTAGGATTACAGGCATGAGCCATCACACCCAGCTTCCCAACACTATTAAATTGTACAGCTAGGATCTGAACACAGGTAGTTTAACTCCAGGGCCTTTATCAATTAAAGGTGAAAACATTTTTCATAGAACTAAATCATAAATAATCATGTCTTGCATTTTCCTACCATAGAATCATTTTATACTAATTCTTTGCATTATAGCATGTTGATTCCTATAAGCCTTCCTAACTAAACTACAAACTTCATTAAACAAGAGGTAGAATTTTTGATGCACTAACGTCCAGAAGGCAAACTAAACTGTGTTTATTAAATATTTGCTAAAAGAAAAGGAATTGAATAACAGAAAGAAAAGAGATACGAAGTGAGAATGAAAGGGAATGAGGATGGTATAAGTCCTAGAACCTTGCTTCTGAATCGAATTCTCACTTAATAAGGGCTTTTGGAACAAGACATGGAGGTTTTAGATGGAAAGAAGTAAGAGCAGTAGTAGCAACAGCTGATTCTAAAGAGCTTTAGTTATGAGGTTTCTTATATTTCCCCCAATGAAGACAAAAATTATTTACACAATGAACAATACACTAAAACCTATATATAGGGGTAAAATAAATTGTGTTGTAATATTGAAAGGATTAAGGATTAAAAATATGGGTCAATTATGCCCGTGAACCATTTAAATACAGTCATGCACCACGTGACATTTTGGTCAATGACAGATCGCATATGTTGCAGTGGTCCCTTAATATTATAACGAAAATGAAAAGCTCTTATCACCTAGTGACATTGTAGCTATCTGATATGGTTTGTCTCTGTGTCCCCATCCAAATCTCATACTGAATGTTAATCCCAAATGTTGCGGGAGGGACATGGTGGGAGTTGATTGGATCATGGGGACAGATTTCCCCCTTGCTGTTCTGATAGTTCTCACGAGATTTGGTTATTTGAAAGTATGTAGCACTTCCCACTTTTCTCTCTCTCTCCTGCTCTGCCATATGAAGAAGGTGCTTGTTTTCCCTTCGCCCTCTGCCATGATTGTAAGTTTCCTGATGCTTTCCCAACCATGCTTCCTGTACAGCCTATGGAACTGTGAGTCAATTAAACCTCTTTTCTTCATAAGCTGCCCACTCTCAGGTAGTTCTTTATAGCAGTGTGAGAACGGATTAATACAGCATCATAACAATCAGCACAAAATGCATTACTCAGATGATTGTGGTGATGTTGACATAAGCAAACCTACTGCACTGCCAGTGGCATAAAAGTATTGCACATACAATTATGTGCAGTGCATAATACTTGATAATGATAATGAATTAGTATGTTGCTGGTTTATATCTTTACTATACATTTTATTGTTATTTTAGAGTGTACTCCCTCTAATGATAAAAAGTTAATTGAAAATAACTTTAGGCAAATCTTTTAGGAAGCATTTCAGAGAAAGTATTATCATAGGAGATGATAGCTCCACGTATGTTACTGCCACTGAAAACCTTTCAGTGGGACAAGATTTGGAGGCGAAAGAAAGTATATTGATGATTCGAACTCTGTGTAGGTCTAGGCTAATGTGTTACCCTCGTTAATGTGTTTAAAAGGTTAAAATATTAAAAATAGAAAAAACATTCCATAATATATGAATTTACAGAAAAAAGTATTTTAGTGCAAGTGTACAATATGTTTGTGTTTTAACCTGTGTTATTACAATGAGTCAAAGTGTTTTAAATTTAAAAAGTTTATGAAGTAAAATCTTACAGTAAGCTAAGATTAATTTATTATCAAAAAATATATATTTTACAAATTTAGTATAGCCTAGGTTTGGAGTGTTCATGAAGTCTACAGTAGGGTACAGTAATATCCTAGGCCTTCACATTCACTCTTCATTCACTCACTGACTCACCCAGAGAAACTTCCAGTCCTGTAAACTTCATTCATTATAAGTGCCCTATATAAGTACACCATTTTGTATCTCTTATATCATACTTTTACTGTACTTTTGTTATGTTTAAATATGTTTACATACACAAATACTTACCTTTGTGTTACAACTGCCTACAGTATTAACTGTAGGCAGTAACATGCTGTACAACTTGGTAGCCTAGAAGCAACAGGCTATACTATATAGCCTAGGCATGTAGTAGCTATGCCATCCAGGTTCAAGTACACTCTATGATGCATTTCTCAGAACGTATCCCCATTGTTAAGTAATGCCTGACTGTATATCTGGATCAAGTTAGGTTTATTTCTGGAAGGCAAGGATAGTTTAGCCATTCAAAAATTAAAAAAAAAAAACTTACCATATTAACAGAAATTTGAAAACCATATTATTTTCTCAATAAATGCAGAAAATGTGTTTTACAAAATTCAGTATATTTCCCTGCTTAAATATTACCACCAAAGTATAAATAGAAAGAAATATCTTAATGAAATAAGAGTTGTCTATAAATAAGACTACAGCTACCATCAAACTTAATTTTTAAAAACTGAAATATTTCTCCTAAGATCAGGAATAAGACAAGGATGTATACACTTACCAGGAGTGCAATAAAGAAATAACAAACAAATAAAAGTTATCAAAATTAGAAATGAAGAAATAAAACTCTTTATTCACAGACAACATGATGATTAACATAGAAAATCCATTTAAATCTACGAACAAACTACTAAAAGTAGTAATATGTAAGTTTAGCAAGATGGCAGGATTTAAGGTAAACATTGAAAAATCACTTGTATTCTGTGTGGGTATAGATAAAGGGAGGGAGAGAAAGAAAGAGAATTCGACACCATACACTATATTTATACCAATATCCTTAAAATAAACTATAGAAATTTAAATAAAGTAGAAATACCATTAAATGTATTATCAAAATTATTTAAAGATGGCAACTAATTGACTCCCAGACCTAATATTAAGCTATAGCAATTAAGACAGAATAATATTGGCATCGAGACAAATAATGTAGCAGTGATGTAGAGAGTTTACAATATACCCACACATACATAGTCAATTGATTTTCAGCATTACCAAGTTAATTCAACACAATGTCTAAATGCAAAATTTAAAACTATAAAACTTTAACATAATAAGTCCTTAGATACATGAAAATTAAAACCACAAGATTATCTAATTTATACTACTCACAATTACGCAGCTTAACTTAAAACCAATAAAACATAGGAAAATCTTTGTTACTTTGAGTTAAGCACAGACTTCCTAGCTATACACCAGAACCATAATCCAGAGAAATTTCTAAAAGAGTAGATTTTAAAAGTTGTTACCACAAAAATGATAAGTAGGTGAGGTTATAGAAGGATTAATAAGCATGATTTAATCATTTCCCAATGTGTTCCTATCCAAAACATCCATTGTGCCCATAAATATATACAATTATTTTTAATTAAAAGTAGAATATAAAACAAACAATAAAATCACGTCATCAAAATTATGGTCTGCTTTTTGAAAAAATGATTTATTTGTAGTAGTTCAAAACTAAAAACAATCTAAACGTCCATCAACAAGTGAATGCATAAACAAAATTAATATATTTGTACAATAGAATACTTACCAAATCTAAAAATAATCATCAGCACACACAACTCCATGAAAGAATTTCAAAGTAATTATTCTCAGTGACAGAAGCTGGGGATCAGAATGTACTCTACTTAACCACAAAAATCAGGATAAGAGGATTTCAGAAAAAGAAGTTGTGGCCAGCATCATCATATGTAATAGATAATTTAACGAGAATCAAAATAAAAAATTATTTACTATACTTGACAATGATGCAATCCTAAAAGGGAATTATAACATTCAATGACAAGTGAGTTGAAGAAATGAGGAGTAATTGTGAAATAAAAAAGTTAAAAAAGACTATTTTCACTATTAGTATTTTTCTTAATCATTTTTAGCACTTTATAGAATACAAGGTTTTTCACATATTTTATTCATTGATTCTCAAAGAAATTATTTGAAATGGTGTTCTTATAATTGGTTCCCCTTTGCCAAACTGAAAATAATGCTTGTATTTTTTTCTTCCTCATCTATAGTTGATCAAGAATCATCAATAGATAGAAGTGCCTAGAATTTTTACAGATTTCAGATATCAATGCAATCAAGTGACATAGCCAAAATATCTGTAAGGGGGATGGAAACTGTTCTTGCTAAATTTAGGAATTTCTGTTACTTGATTAAGAATTTTCAAACATAAGATTATATTTGCAGAAAAGTAATTTTTAAGTTATAGGCTTAGCATAAGATAATTCTTTCTTCTTTATTCTGACCTCCCCATGCCCCAGTATAGGCCCAAGCCTAAATAGTCATCCTAAGCCTACCAAGCTGAATGGTATGTTAATCAAGCTGCTCAGATCACATTCAGAATATATCGGCGCAAATAAAATAGTTATATGATAAATTAAAGATCACAAGTTTATGCCTTGCAGTGTAGTCTTGCTGATACTAGTATTGAGAAGGCCAAATTAATATTAATGCTGCTCAGTATATATAAATATGGCAGTTTTTGACTGGTAATTTCTTTTTCAGTTTGGAGCTTCAGTCTAGTTACATTCATTTGAGTTTGCAACTTAAAGAAACTTTATCCTGTTTTATTAAATAGTTCCACTGAATCAAGGAAATGACAGCCATAGGATAAATTGGAAATCAAAGGATAATTCATTTTAGAGTTGCCAAATTAAATTTTATTGATAATAAATAAGTGAAGCTGAAAACATTTGAATGCATGAAGAGTTTACATGATGTTAAGTAATAAGTTGTATTAGTCTATTTTCAAACTGCTATAAATGTACTACCCAAAACTGGGTAATTTATAAAGGAATGAGGTTTACTTAACTCACAGTACCGCATGGCTGGGGAGGCCTCAGGAGACTTACAATCATGGTGGAAGGGGAAGCAGGCACTCTTACATGGCAGCAGGTCAGAGAGAAAGAGTGTGTGAATATAGGAGGAACTGTCAAACATTTTATAAAACCATCAGATCTCATGAGAATTTACTCATTATCACGAGAACAGCATGGGGGAAACTTTCCCTAGGATCCAATCACCTCCCTTTCTCCACATGTGGGGATTACAGGTCCCTGCATCCACACATGGGGATTACAATTCAAGATGAGATTTGAGTGGGGACACAGAGCCAAACCATATTATAGGGTAATAAAAGTTCAAATCCATAGCACAGAATCAAAATATATAGGTGCCAAAAAATATCAGAACATCACAAAGGACAAAGGGTTCTAAAATCCCAAAGAATCAAACGCAGACTACCATGACCTAAATTCACGCAAAACTCTCCTAACTAGTATCCCAATGTCCAAATTTGCCCTACTAAAGTATTTGATTTATGAAATTAGAGTAATTCTTAAAAACTATAAACCTGACCATATCACACCCTATTTATATAAAGGAGAGAGGCATTTTAAAATGGAAAGTAAATCATAAGGTTAAAAAGAAAAAGTTACAAAATTGAAATCATAAAAGTAGGGAGCAGATTGGTATTTGGCAGGGGCTGGAAGTTGGGAAATGAGATGTTGGCCAAAGGGTAGAAAGTTTCAGTTATGAAGGACGAATAAGTTTGGAAGATCTAATATACATGGTAGTAACTATAGTTAATGATACTGTACTCTATGTGTGAAACTGGCTATGAGAGTAGATGGGAAACGTTCTTACCACAAAAAAAAGATATAATGTGATGTGATGGACATCTTAATTAAATTTATTGTAGTAATAATTTCACAATGTATATATCTATATTAAAGCATCATGTTGTACATGGAAAATATATTTAATTTTTATTTATCAATTATATGTCAATAAAGCTGGAAAAATTAAGTAAAACCTAAAAAAATTAAATAAAAAGCCAAGGTTGCCTATAAGTGTAAAAAAGATAAAATAGATTATACAGTGGTAGAAGCTAAGCTTGAATACATTTTTGTAAGTTTAACTATCAGACCATGTAAGTATTTTGCATATTAATATAACAATTTTTACATTTTTAAATGTCCCAAAATAAAATTTAAAAAGTAAAAATTTGTTATTTTGAAAAGATAATAACCAAACAATCATTAGCTGGAACAACAAAGAAAAAAAGAGAGAAGATTCAAGTAAACAAAATCAGAAATGAAAATGAAGACATTGCAACTGTTACCATAGAAATACAAAATATCATTAGAGACTATCATGAAATACTATATGCCAACAAATTGAAAAAGCTAAGAGAAATGTATAAATAAGTTCCTAGACCCATGCAACTCACCAAGATTGGAAGAAATAAAAAAACTGAACAGACCAATAATGAGTAAAGAGATTGAAGCAGTAATAAAAATCTCAACAAAGCAAAGCCCAGGACCTGATGGCTTCACTGCTGAATTCTACCAAACCATTTTCAAAAGGCTAATAATAATTATTCTAAAACTATTCTAAAAAATTGAAGATGAGGGAATTCTTGCAAATTAATTCTACAAGGCCAGTATTACCCTGATACCAAAACCAGACAAGAACACAATAACAACAAAAACTACAAGACAATATTCCTGATGAACATAAAAGCAAAACTGCTGAACAAAATACTAGCAAACTGCATCCAACAGCACATCAAAAAATTAGACACCATAATAAAGTGGAATTTACCCCACAGATGCAAAATAGTTCAACGTATGCAAGTCAGTAAATGTAATACATTACATAAAAAGAAAGACAAAATCTGTATGGATCATCTTGATAAGTGTGAAAAAAGCATTCAGTAAAATTCAATATCTCTTCATGGTGAAAAAAAAAAGCACTTTCAACACATTAAGCATAAAGGAACATACCTCAACACAATAAAGGTCGTGATAACAAGCCCACAGCCAACATGACAATGAATGGGGAAAAGCTGAAAGTTTTTCCTCTAAGAACTGGAATAAGACAAGTATGCCCATTTTTGTCATGTCTAAGCAACATAGTACTCTTATTCAACAATCTTATTCAACATAAATTCTAGACAGAGCAATTCAGCAAGAGAAGGCAATAAAAGGCATTCAAATTGAAAAGGAGGAAGATAAATTGCTCCTATTTGCCTACAACATGGTATTATATATAGAAAAACTTTAAGAGTGCACCAAAAATACTTTTAGAAGAGATAAATTCAGTAAAGTTTCAGGATGCAAAATCAGTAGCATTTCTATACACCAATAATGAACTATCTGAATAAGAAATCAAGGAAACAATCCATTTATAACAGCCACAAACAAAAATAACTAGAAATAAGTTTAACAAAGTGGCCATAAATCTCTACAATGAAAATTATAAGCTACATATATGTAAAAGAAATAATAGGATTAGAAAACAACATTTTGCAACTGTATTGAATTAAATTAATGGATGTAAGTAATACTATCAGGAGCTGATTACATCAAATAAAAAAAGCAAGGAATCAGCATACATCATGTAATTCCCAAATAAAGGCTACACAGTGCCAGCTACCAAAAAGAAGATGAAGGTGAAGAAGGAAAGACGAGGAGAAGGGGGAGAAAAGAAAGAAGAAGAAAAAGAATCTGAAGAAGTCTATAGATCTAAAGCAGTATAGAAATAACTTAATAAAAAAGTAAACATTTAATGTATTTCAAGGTGATATAATCAGCAAACTGCAGACTCTGGCAAATTCTATAAGATTATGTGGTTTATTCAACAACCAAGAGAAAAAAGAGAAGAGAGATAGAAAGAGCAAGAAAGAGAGAGGGAAAAGAGAGAAAATATAGATTAAGAGTCTTAACGGAAATATCAACATCAAAATATATTGACTGTCTCTGAAGTTTGTTTTACACAATCTTAAATACATGTTTTAAATGAACAATCAAGAAAATGCGAATACTGGCTAAATAATAACACTAAGAAATTATTGCTCATTTTCATTTTTTAAAAGTTGATATTGTTATTTATAAAATAGATACATAAATAATATACTTGAAATTATATGAAATCTTAGATTTGCTTAAAAGTAAACCAGAGCTGGGGAAATGGACAGGATATTAATAAAACAAGATTAACTATGTGTTGTTAATTATTGAAGCTGGAAATATGTCTGTGGGGTTCATTACACAATTCTCTCCACTTTTGTTTAAGAATTTCCATAATAAACGGCATAAATCTTTTGAAATAACAAAACACACAAATAAAAAATATAAAAATTGGTGTCACTGTAGCTCCTTTAATCTATACATCATTAATATGTGACAAACTTTTGAATCTTTCCTATTTTGTGTATATATTTGTTAATAGCCGAATGTGACATTAGAAATTGGGTATATGCACTGTTAGGATATTCTTAATCCAAATAGATTATAGAAGAGGGTAATGAAAAAAGTGTATAATTACTATATAATGACCTCACCTGTTCTATTTTTTCCATCTCAAACAAGGAATGCATCACCCTAGGAAGAGTCCCATGAGAACAAAGAGACCATCACCAAGAAACCAAATGAGGCTGCAATCTGTTTAATTAGGCAACAAACTTATGGAAAGAGTTTGTGCCCTTATCTATCTATCTATCTATCTATCTATCTATCTATCTATCTATCTACCTATCTACCTATTTATCTATCATATATTTTATTTCAGAACATAGTTGGTAGTCGTAGAAATGCATATTAAAATAGTCATTTAAATTGAGAACAAAATTAGACTTTTTCTAATGGAACATAAATCTCATTCAGTTAATTGCATTTATAGTAAAAGTTGGCCTTTCCAATCAATTTGTATTCTATACATTGAGTTAAATAGGTAGTTCAAGGCGTTAATATAAATATATGTGAAACATGGTATAATATAAATCTAGTTTGTTTAAAAATTGTATTGGCAAAGGTATAGCAGAGTTCATAACATTTAAAATTTCCCAACCTTTTCTGATCATACCAGATTAAATAAGATGCCTCTACTTAAAAAAATAGCAAGCATTAATAATCATTGATGAACTTTTCAAAAGCATTTAAAATACACTCTTCAGAAACTGAGAAAGTAAAGACCTCAGTGACTAACACATCATCTTACTGTTTAGATTCCTTTAATTCTTCACTTTCAGTAGACCTAAAGGAGCATTCAGGTTAATAAAAATATTTTTTGTTGATAAACCACTGTATGATTTTAGCTATGTAACCATACTAAATTAAAAATAATGTGTTTGTAAAAAGCTAAACTCTATCATTCCCATGTATATCTTACAAGAAAAATCTTTTTTTTTTTTTTTTTTTTTTGAGACGAAGTCTCGCTCTTTCGCCCAGGCTGGAGTGCAGTGGGGCAATCTGGGCTCACTGCAAGCTCCGCCTCCTGGGTTCACACCATTCTCCTGCCTCAGCCTCCTGAGTAGCTGGGACTACAGGCGCCAGCCACCATGCCCGGCTAATTTTTTGTATTTTTTAGTAGAGACGGGGTTTCACCATGTTAGCCAGGATGGTCTTGATCTCCTGACCTCGTGATCTGCCCGCCTTGGCATCCCAAAGTGCTGGGATTACAGCAATAAAAATATCTTAAATTTAGCATGCATTAAAACAAACTAAATATAGAACTCATGGTGAGCAATGCTTCATTTTAGCAATAAATATCTATACATACAAAAATAATTTTAAATGTTCAACCTATCACATTATGTTAGGTATTTCAATTTTTTAAATTATCAAAATTGGTAATATATTTTTGATCAATTGCTTACCAAAATAATCATCATAATTTTAATTTAAATTTCCAGTACTCAGAGACTTAAAAACACACATATGCATATACAGACTTCAGAGAAATGTGATCTGTGGTGAGTAAATCTTTCAAGCACATTACATTAATTAGGATAAACTATGTGGGAAAAGTGGAATAGAAATACACAAATATGAAAAATACAGTGTCTGACTATAATATTTTATTATGATTTAATTTTAATGAACTATAATATAATATTTTATTATGATTTAATTTTAATGGACTGAGATGTAACTTGAATGCTATGGTCTTTAGTTGTATGCATTTAAAAAGTAGCATATCTGTGAGTTCAAAATAACAATTTTTATAATACATAAAAATTAAGTCATTCAAACAAATTTATGAAAAACTTTTCAATGTTACCTTAAAATTATGTAGGGTTAATGTGTCTCTTAAAAGTCATTTTAAGTTGTTGAAAGACAAACTTTAGACGAATTAAATTTAATACAGTTTATTTGAGCAACAAACTATTCATGAATTGGGCAACACTCAGAACCAGGCGAGGTTCAGAGAGTTCTACCCAGCAATATGAGCAGGCAGTATTTATAGACAGGAAAAGGAATGAAAACAGAAACAGACTGATTGGTTACAGCCAGGCATTTGTCTTATTTGGACATAGTTTGATCAGTTGGCAGCCTATGATTGACTGAAACTCAGCTGCCATGATTAGCTGACACTTTGTTATTTGTAGCAAGAGTATACCCTTAAATTAGATTGCAGTTTGTTTACATACTAAATTACGATGCAGATTGTTATGTATGGAGGCAGCTTTAGGTCAGATTTAATTTAATTTTAGAAAGGGTATTATAGCCAAATAATTGGAAAGCTGCTGTTAGATAACTCAAACCCACATTAAGTGAGTAAATTGAAAAGAGTTCAAAATTTAGAGCTTAAAGGTTTTCTGCCCACATAAAACTCCATTGGAAATGCTTGCATTGGTCATCCCAATAAATGTCTTTGCATTTCAGAAACAGTCAGTCCTGGGTTCTTCCCTTGGGAGCAATTTTGTTGCCTTCTTTCAATGAATATATTGACTATGCTCTCATTACAAGATAGAAAACTGTTTTTCTCTAGATCTAAAAAAAAATTAAAACAAACAAAAATCAAAAATGAAAACCACTGCAAGAAAAAAATATCTTCAGCTTTCTGAAATTATGAATGATATTTAATTAAGGTCACTGGAGATAGTTCCATCAGAACATCTTTTGCCACTTCATGTTCCAACTCTCCTCTGTGGTCTTTTCTTGCAATACAGCCATGTTTCATTTATGACTCGTGATTTCCTGCCACTTAGGAAAACTTTGACCATACTAACAAATGCTTTTCTGTCCAACAGAGATTTCACAATGTTCTCTGTGTATCTCAATTAGGTTTCATCTTAATACTTAAGTTTACTCTTGCTTGACTCACTTGAGGCTAGAAAATCTACTACAAATGATAATTTCTGACTTCTTTACAGTTTTCTGAATTACCTTGGGGTCATTCTAATAATTGGGATTTGGATTCATTAAGGTCATGGTTAACCCAATAACTTAAAAGCCCAAATAGGTGAACAGTAATAGCTTCTTACTGCTAATGTGGCCAAAACAAGGCCCAAATAATTGGTAATTAGGGCACAAAAAAGGTTTTTTCACTTGAAAAGCTTTATTTATATGAATCTAAGTATCCTCATCAAGCTCTACTCCTTCCATTTTTATTGCTTTATCTACAATAATGTTCAAAATACATTTCCAAGGAATACCTATGTTTTATTATTCAACAAAGGACAGTCCAATCAGGGTCAGATCAGAGAATATGATATATCGTATAATAGAAAGCAAATGAAAGTTTTCTAATAGAAGAATCTGAAAAGTTGCTGGCAATGAAGCCAGGCAGTGTGTGAGCAAGAATGTTCAAGGAAATATTTTATTTTTATTTATGTTGGCTATGAAATAAATATTGCATAGTTGAATCAGTGGATTTTATGTGTCAGGCACTATTTCCTGCTGCACCCAATCACTGCAGAGCTGTCAAAAGCAAAGTGTGCATTTGAAGAGGCCACCCTCTCTGAAAGGAAAGAGAGAAAAACCAGGAGGGTTGACAAAATGCATTCTGATGAGTGTCTCTCCCTCTCTTTTTAAAGCTATTTGAGTTTATTCCAATTTTAGCAAACGTGAACTCTGAATGAAAAGTAGCTTGAAGGCAACAGCTTCTAAAGGATGTAGAGAAAGAAGACGCAAGACTTGCATTTTTCTAAGCAGATGACATTTCACAAATGTATGTATGTCCAAAGAATATAAGATAGAATGGTTCAATTACAGATCAGACACTCCCTCCCCCTACTCAATAACAAAATGCATAGAATGTGATGAGATGGGCATTTTATATTGTGGGCATCTGGTCACCGACCTAAATGTTACTGCCACATCAGTGTGAATGAGCATCAGGAACAGGCAAATGAGAATGCCCAGAAACTGCAAATGTCAGGAAAGTACAGGCAGGAAACCAACAATCACTCAGCACATGCCCCTATATGGAATTTGATTTGAATTACCTGGCAGAAGGATGGCTTATGATAAGGCCAGGGAAGGCAGAGTACACAGACCTGAGATTTGGGCTAGGTTGTTAAAAATGCTTTCTTGGGAGGGTCTCTTTGTATTTCTAGTTCCCTCTCCCTCATTTCTGAGACTCAGAGCTCTGGAGACTGAAACATTGGCTTTTGGTTGTTTATTAATTGCCATATATGTTTACTGCTGTTATGTGACTCAAAAGCCTTAAGTTATGAATAATTAAAACTTTACCTTCCATGGGCATAAGCTATAATACAATAATGACAGTCTCTTCAGAATATCCTTAAATATTGTATAGACACTGAAATTACACTCACTTCTCTCACACAAACATTCTCACTAACTTACTCAGCTCCTTCATTTTTAATCACCTTAGTTGTTGCTAAATGCTATTTAAAAACTTATCACTGATTTCTGTGTTCTAAAGAATCTCTTTGTACACTGTAATAAAATAGGGATAATACTATATAATTAAACTTGTATTACTTGCGTAACTTTGATAATATAATAATGTCATAATAATGGATATTCTCTTTCATCTAGTTGATATCAGATAAATGCCTTACCTTAGATGGGCTAACTAAATAATTTTGAGAGCTGAAAGTTTTCATAATGGGGCAATGATATTTCCCTTTGCCCAGTATTCAGGCACATCAGAGATTCCAAGGTCTAATCAAGCATTCATGTATTTTCTATTTCCTGTACCTCAGCTCACTCATGGCCTCAGCTAGGTGAAAGGAGTGAATTTCTAATGGTGAAATTATAGGCATTTTGACAGGCCAATGGAGAGATATTTTGAGGGTAGAGAGATTCCCAGCATCGTTCAAATTTAAATGACAACAAACAGTAGGCTTTAATTTCTTCAGTCCAGGTTTTAGCAGGATTCTTGTCAGTCACAGAACACCTGCCCTATATAAAATATTTCTCACATACTAATTATCTGTCTGACACTTGACAGTTTTTATGAAGAAAGATGGGAAGCTGAGTATTTTCTCTGTAGGACAAAAATTTGATTCATAGCAATTTAGTTAGGTAGAATGAAATTTTATGTGACAAAACTGTTCTTTCTTATGGATTTTTATTGTACAGAAATTTTGCATGCACCTCAATTTGTGCCAGTTTCTTAATTTTCATAAAGGAGGTGTTTGTTATTCAGTTTTGTTTTGTTTTTTAAAGACAGGGTCTCTCTCTGTCACTCAGGCTGGTCTCAAACTCCTGGCCTCAAGTGATTCTCTCACCTCGGCTTCTCAAAGTGCGGGAATTATAGGCGTGAGCCATCACGCCCTGATATTTAGTCACTTAAGCATATTTGAGTAGGCTTTTAAGAGAAATCCATGAGTATAGACTATTGTTGAAAACTGCTATAACCAATTTTAATGTTCTCTGTGTAGAAAAATGGGGAAGACAAGAATCTAAATCACTAGGAACATACCATTTGCATTTCTTATGTCCTGCATTCTAGCCAAGTGTAAATAAAGCCCATATCTCTCTTGTATCTCTTGGGGCCACTTTGTGGTAGGATTTTTCTTTCCTTAGTTAACTTCAGGTATTTTTTTTTCTCTCATGAAATGGTTCTTGCTACTGGGAAATCTGTAGATTAGCTACATTCTCTCCAAATAGGTTTGAATCTACAAGTTGCCAAGTTGGAAATAATTAACTACTAAAAACTGGAGTAAGAACCCTTAGGATTGTGTAACTGCAACAGTTTCATTGATTTGCTGAGTCGGTATCTTATTATACAAAAATGAAGAAAGTAAATATGACCCTTTTAGATACTGTAAAGGTAATAAAATATTAATACAAACAATACCTTTAAGTTCTAGAATAGAACAGAATAAATATGTGAGATAATCCTATAAACATTTTTTAACCGTGCTTTTATGCTTTAATTTTTGTCACTTGAAAAGATAAGGACACTAAGACACTTATTGGAGAGAGAAGACTAAATTCTGTGTAATATAATGCTTTAAAAGTAAAAACAGGCCAGACGCGGTGGGTCACGCCTGTAAATCCCAGCACTTTGGGAGGCCAACGTGGACAGATCACCTGAGGTCAGGAGTTTGTGACCAGCCTGGCCAACATGGTGAAACCCTGTCTCTACTAAAAATACAAAAATTAGTTGGGTGTGGTGGCAAGCGCCTGTATTCCCAACTATTCCAGAGGCTGAGGTAGGAGAATTATTTGAACCTGGGAGGTGGAGGTTGCAGTAAGCCAAGATCACCCCACTTCACTCCAGCCTGAGTGACAAAGCAAGACTCTGTCTCAAAAAAAAAAGCAACATTATTAAGGTATAACTGACATCCAATATTTAAAGTGTATAGTCTGAACAATTGAGTCCATGATTCACCAAATTTGTCCCATGACCCCACTTCCTAACCTCTCCTCCATCCCCCAGACAACTGGTCTGCTTATGTCATTATATTTTTGCATACATTTTCTAGATTTCATACTAAATGGAATCATTCAATTTCTACTTATTTTTGGAGAAGGGGAAGTCTTCCTTCTTTCACCCAGAATAATTATTTGAAAAATTTATCTATGTTGCTATGAGTATCAATAGTTCATTTCTTTTTACTCCTGTGTAGTATTCCTTGGTCTAAATATGCCTTGGTTTGGTTATCTATTCACCTGTTGATGGACATGAGGGTTGTGTCTAATTTTAGTTCACCAAAAGTAAGGCTGCTGTGAACATTTGTGTGCAACTCTTTATATGGACATCTGTTTTTCTTTTTCTTGAATAAATACTTAAAAATGGAATAGGTATATCTTTGATGTTTTTGAAGAAACATCAAAACATATTATAGAGTGAAAGTTTGTTCTCCTCCGAAGTCCATATATTGAAGCTTGAATCTCCAATGGATTCAGAGATGATGCCTTTGGGAGGTAATTAGGTAATTACAGTCGAGCCTTCATAAATGGGATTAGTGCCCATACAAGGCAATAAGGAGCCTAGAGCTCTCTCCTTCCACTACGTGAGGATATAATGGGAAAGTGACTGTCTGCTACCCAGAAGAGGGCTTTCACATGGACCCAACCATGCTAGACCCTGATCTTGGACTTTTGGCCTCTAGATCTGTGAAAAATAATTTTTTATAGCCCCCTAGTCTACGGTACTTTGTTATAGCAGCTCAAAGTGACCAAGACACTAACACATTGTTTTCCAAATTGGTAGTACCATTTTACATTCCCACCTGCAAATTCAAAGAATTGTAGGGGCTTCACATCCTCACCAACACATTGTTTGGTAAGTCTTGTTAAAATTTTAGCCATTTGAATAGTTGTGAAGTGGCATCTCATTGTAGTTTTAGTGTGTAGTTTTAATTTCCTTATGTTAATTTGTCTGGAAGCTGAAACTTTGGGTGATGAATAACAGGAAGGAAAACTGTCTAGTTTCTCAGGATCTCCATCACCACAGGAAACTCAAAGTGGAAAAAATTATTTATGTTCTCCTTATTCTCTCTACATCTTAATCACATTTATTTATTCATTATTCACCATTATAATAATTTCACACAATATTTGGGAGAGCTACATAAAAAGAATAAGTATTAATAACTTTTCACCTTGTCATATTTACTGTTCACATTTTGGTCTACTTTATCCTATTTTCTCCATCATAATAAAATTGTGAACATTTATTAAAGACTCACAACGACCCAGGCTTAAAGTATATAGACTCATACAGCTCACAGAAATTTTTTCAACAATTTTATAATATCATTTTATTCCATTACGTAAATTTTAAAAAGAAGAAACTAGAGAAGGCTCATAACATTATGCTAGCAACTAGCAAAGCCCAGACTTATTTCAATATATTTCTGACTCCAAAGAGTATTCTTTCAGCTTCTTCAAGACAGTCTCTTGAGTTAGGTTGCTAAAATAGTCTGATTAAAAAGGAAAAACAATATAACTGAGTTTTAAAGTTATTGAAAGAATGTCTTCATTGCAGGTAAGGAAACCAACTTACCAAGTAGACTTAGACAAATGGGTTGAACAGACTCAGAATAACCAGCATGGCATACTGATTCAAGATTCCAGAGACACAGCTCTTATACCCTCCTATAGAACAGCTTGGTTGAATTATTTAATTTCTCTAATTTCATTTACCATCTCAGATGGTACATTTCTCAGAAGAGACTGTTTTAGAAGAACTCTAAGAAAAACTACACTTCTAAAATGTTTAACTCTACTTCAGATGGAAAAGCAGTGAAATGGGTTGAATGACCTTTAAATTCTCAGCTCCCAGTGTCATTTGATGCTGACAGAGATAAATCACAGGAGTATATTAGAAGATTATCTGACTGGTCAAAATATGGCAGAAGTACATTGGATCTGCAAGTGTCAGGTCTATTTAGAGAAAAGGACCGATTTTGCAGAAGCAAGCAATATTCACCACACTGAAAAATCTTATTTTTGTTTATTGTAGTTATAGGCAATAAAATAAGGCTATATATGTTCTAGAAAAAAAGTCAATTAAGGAGTTAGAGATACTATATGTATTTTTATTGAAAAAATTTAAAAATATTCTTAAAGTTCAAAAATAAAAATTGAGAATTTCTGTAAGTTGAAAATTAATTAAAAGTATAGATACAGGAAATAAAGCTTGTTCCCTAAATCCTTAGAGTTTAGAACAAAATGTTGATTTTAGGACAAATAAAAATAAGCTCCTTTTTCTAATATAGACTACAATGTAAAAGGCTCATTATCTCTTTATGTAGTATAAAATAAATAGAACATCCTAATATGCTCAAGAGGATTTGTGAGAGAGTTGGACATTTTGGACCAATATAAAGATTACTTAGCCAACATTTCTGAATGTTGCAGTGAACACTACACAATAGCTCAAGTTTTCCTCAGAATCATAGTTGTCAGCAGTATAAAGACCTTTATATATTGTTAGTTCAAATTTCTCATTTTAAACTTGAAGAAATTTAGTCTTTAAGATGTTCATAAAGTTCGTCACATTGTGAAAGACAGCCAGCATTTCAACAAAACAATTCTTATGGATACTCTCAGGCATAGAATGAGTTGTGTGACTTTTATGTGGTACCTAGCTTCTCTAAGAATCAATTTTTTTTCATGTGTAAACTGAAACTAATAATATGTATAAATAGAATTTTGAGAGATAATTTAAATAACTTATCATATTTCGTCAAATCTAATACATTATTCTAATAGTCACTTTTATTTTTTTGTATGACTAAATAATAAAAATAAACTAATTTTCTTTTAGAGTATTTATTTTTAACATATGTAAAAAATTTGACTTATTTCACTATTTAAATGAAAATATAAAAAATACATTGGCGTATGTGTTACCAAAACTTACCATATTCACAGCCTTACTTTTTAAAGTTGCTTTTAAACTAAAATTGTCACTGTCAATATTGTTTCTCTTTTTCCCTTTAATTGTAATATTATTCTCTGCTGTCAAAAGCATGGGTGTGGCAGCACTTCTTAAGAGAGTGCTCTACTCTTATCTCTGGGATTTTCTCCCACAATGTTAACACTCATTCTGTAAGTGTTGATTCTAGTAATTTTCTATTTGTCTAAACACAAAATTTTACTTTGTTTTCTCATTTAAATTGCAATGCTGGAAATGTAGCAACTTATGTTTAAAGTCAATAAAGTTTCTGACACATTGAGGCTCAATATCTTTTTTTAACTTTTACTATTTAGGTTTGCAGGTATATGTGAGGGTTTGTTACTGTAGGGAAAAGAAAGAGAGATCAGACTGTTACTGTGTCTATGTAGAAAGGGAAGACATAAGAGACTCCATTTTGAAAAAGACCTGTACTTTAAATAATTGCTTTGCTGAGATGTTGTTAATTTGTAGCTTTACCCTAGCCACTTTGACCCAGCCACTTTGACGCAACCTGGAGCTCACAAAAACATGTGTTGTATGAAATCAAGGTTTAAGGGATCTAGGGCTGTGCAGGACGTGCCTTGTTAACAAAATGTTTACAAGTAGTATACTTGGTAAAAGTCATCGCCATTCTCTAGTCTCGATAAACCAGGGGCACAATGCACTGCGGAAAGCCGCAGGGACCTCTGCCCTTGAAAGTGGGGTATTGTCCAAGGTTTCTCCCCATGTAATAGTCTGAAATATGGCCTCGTGGGATGAGAAAGTCCTGACCGTCCCCCAGCCTGACACCCGTAAAGGGTCTGTGCTGAGGTGGATTAGTCAAAGAGGAAAGCCTCTTGCAGTTGAGATAGAGGAAGGCCACTGTCTCCTGCCTGCCCCTGGGAACTGAATGTCTTGGTATAAAACCCGACTGTACATTTGTTCAATTCTGAGATGAGAGAAAAACCACCCTATGATGGGAGGCGAGACATGTTTACAGCAATGCTGCTTTGTTATTCTTTACTCCACTGAGATGTTTAGGTGGAGAGAAACATAAATCTGGCTTACGTGCACGTCCAGTCATAGTACCTTCCCTTGAACTTAATTATGACATAGATTCTTTTGCTCACATGTTTGTTGCTGACCTTCTCCTTATTATGACCCTTCCCGCCTACTACATTCCTTTTTACTGAAATAATGAAGATAATAATCAATAAAAATTGAGGGAATTCAGACCGGTGCCGGTGCAGGTCCTTGGTAGGCTGAGCGCTGGTCCCATGGGCCCACTGTTGTTTCTCTATACTTTGTCTCTGTGTCTTATTTCTTTTCTCAGTCTCTCATCCCACCCGACTAGAAATACCCACAGGTGTGGAGGGGTAGGCCACCCCTTCAGTTACGTAGGTAAACATGTGTCACGAGGGTTTGTTGTACATATCATTTCCTCACCCAGGTATTCAGCCCAGTACCCAACAGTTATCTTTTCTGTTTCTCTCCCTCTTCCCACTCTCCCCACTCAAGGAGACCTCAATGTCTGTTGTTTTCTTCTTTGTGTTTATTAGTTCTTATCATTTAGCTTCCAATTGTAAGTAAGAACATGTGGTATTTGGTTTTCTATTCCTGCATTAGTTTGCTAAGGATAACAGCCTCCAGCTCCATACATGTTTCCAAAAAAGACATTATCTTGCTCTTTTTTTATGTCTGCATAGCATTCCGTGGTGTACATGTACCACATTTTCTTTGTCCAATCTGTCATTTATGGGCTTCAGGTTGATTACATGTCTTTGCTACTGTGACTAGTGCTGCAATGAACATTTGCATACATTTGTCACTAGGGTAGGATGATTTATATTCCTCTGTGTGTATAGCCAGTAATGGGATTGCTGTGTTGAATGGCAAACTACCAACAACATTCTTCACAGAATTAGAAAAAAACTTTCTAAATTCATATGAAACCAAACAAGAACCTGAATAGCCAAGGCAATCCTAACCAAAACAAACAAACAAACAAACAAACAGACAAACAAACAAAGCCAGAGGCACCACGTTACCCAACTTCAAACTATACTACGAGGCTACAGTAACCAAGACAGCATAGTACTGGTATTAAAAGAGGCACATAGACCAAAAGAACAGAATAGAAAGCCCAGATACAAGGCTTCACAACTATGATAAAGCTGACAAAAACAAATAATGGGGAAAAGAGTTCTTATTCAATAAATGGTGCTGGGATAACTGGTTAGCCACATGCAGAAGACTGAAGCTGGATCCCTTCGTTACGCCATACACAAACATCAACTCAAGACATATTAAAGACTTAGTAAAACCCCAGACTATAAAAGCCCCAGAAGACAACCTAGGCAATACCATCCTGGACATAGGAACGGGCAAATATTTCATGATAAAGACACCAAAAGCAATTACAGCAAAAGCAAAAATTGACAAGTGGGATCTAATTAAGCTGAAGAGCTTCTGCACAGCAAAAGAAACTATTGACAGAGTATAAAACAACCTTCACAACAGGATAAAATGTTTGCAAGCTATGCATCTGACAAAGGTCTAATATCCAGCATCTATAAAGAACTTAAACAAATTTACAAGAGAAAAACAACCCCATTGAAAAGTGGGTAAAGGAAATGAACAGGTATTTCTCAAAAGAAGACATACATGTGGCCAACAACCATATGAAAAAAGCTCAATATCACTGATTATTAGAGAAATGCGAATCAAAACCACAATGAGATGCCATCTCATACCAGTTAAAATGGCTATTAATAAAAAGTCAAAAAATAACAGATGCTGGCGAGGTTGTGGAGAAAAGGGAACAATTATACACTCTTGGTGGGAGTATAAATTAGTTCAGCCATTGTGGAAAGCAGTGTAGCAATTCCTCAAAGAGCTAAAAGATGCTCAATGTCTTAATATGCTCTTTCTCTGTGGAAAAATCAATCATATCTGTCCCTGGTTTCTTCCAAGTTTCTTTCTGATATTTTAAGAGAACTAGTAGTATTCCTGACTTTAGTTATAGGGCTTTTTTCATGATAAGTAATCCTTTCTCACATAGCACAGAAACAATATATGAAAGAGAATATTGCAATCATGGGTATCTTCTCTCTGATTCTGAGAGAATTTGTTGTAGCTTTTCAAGAAAATACGGAATTGTGATCATATCTCTGATGAATTTTGCTTTCATTATCAAATTGAGGTTCCAGGTTTAACTGCATGCATTGTTTTGTTTCTGTGTCATTTTACATATGTAATGCCTTTCAATAACTCAACACAATGCAACATTTTGAATTCACTTTAAACACCAATTAAGCTTAACTTGCATAGTACCAATGGATTTAAATGAGAAAAATATTAAGCAGTAATGGCAAAATTTGCACAAGTTCAGGTGATGTAAAATGGATAATAATTCATCTTGCATATAATGACTGCAAGATGTCATCTGTTTTAAGAAGAATCTATTTCAGTAGGTATTAAAATACACAAATATGACCATTTGAAAATTAACAAAATGTAGTATATTAAACATTTAACAACGTCTGGCTTATTAAAGTTTAATACATGATAGACTTTCCTGTCATTATTATTTTGTTACTAATATTATTGTCTAACGAGATATTTTGACATTCTCATTTTTCCAACAGAGCACAGCTTACTCCTAAGACAATGATATTACGGACTAAATGGACATAACTTTTGTTGAAAATGTAGATACCCTGTATCTTTCCTGTCTTAATAAATCAGATCTTGATTATTCCCAGAATTAAACTCTCTCCATACTTATTATACACAAAAATAATTTATTGCTCCCTCAGGATATTTACAGGATCCAAAGATTATATTATCTGGTCACAGAATCATTTATAAACACATTTTTAGATGAAGAATATACTCATTTTGACCCAGTGATTAAAGAATTTTTTATCCATTTGTGAGTTTTGAAATATTAATGATGGCAAAGCTTCTTATTGTTTAATCAATTTTAGATCCTATGACTTTAATGATCTTGCATGTTTTCAAATACCTGAAGAGTCAAGCATAGTTTCAACATCCATATCCATTGAAGTTACTTAACATGAAACCATTTCTCCCTCATATATCTTCTCTGTAAATTTTCATTTATTTTAGCGGGCCAAATATTAATATAGAGGGATATGTATTAGACATGTGATGCACATAGATAACTGTGAAATAGTTATTTATTTTATTGCCTATGTAGGCCAGAAGGGAAGAAAACATGACTCAATTATAAGAGTGCATAGGCATCAACACTTTTTAACAATACACTTACAAAGAAATATGGCTCATAAGGTCTAAAAGGAAAGCCTACCGATTTTGAAAATAGTGATCACATAGGTAGGTAGCATATGTTCGGTTAATCTGGAAATTAATCTTGAAAGATATGGCTTTGTGGGTGAAGTCATAGTTCATGAGTTCTCAAGAGTAAGTTTTGCTACATAGAAAAACCAATGAGTGATACATCTGCAAATTAAATAAATAGATAAATAAATCATTTTGAAATATTTAGATCCTTAACAAACTACATCTATAGGTCACAGTTTTTCACTTTCTCCTTTTGACATAACTGCTGTCACTATTATTATACCTGTTTTGTCCACTGGGAAAGCTATTCTCCACCTTTTTCACAAGCTGTAAAATCATGTTTTCCTATCATTCTTCAATATTTTGTTTAAGAGCTTTTTCCTTTTCCAAATGAACTCTACATATTTTTATTCAATTTCAAGGTAGATCCTTAAGAGTTAAAAAGCTTAGACTCTGAACTCAGATAGCAGAAAGGACCACTTCTCCCCATAAAAAGTTATTTAATCTTGATCAAGTCACTACACCTTTGATATAGTTAGGCTTTGTGTACGCAACCACATCTCATCTTGAGTTGTAATCCCCATAATCTCCATGTGTCAAGGAAGAGACCAGGTGGAGGTAACTGAATCATGGGAACAGTTTCCTCCATGCTGTTCTCCTGATGGTGAGTGAGTTCTTACAAGATCTGATGGTTTATAAGGGGCTCTTCCCCCCTTCACTTGGCAATTCTCCTTCAACCTTGTGAAGAAGGTGCCTGGCTTCTTCTTTACTTTCCACCATGATTGTAAGTTTCCTGAGGCCTCCCCAGCCATGCCAAACTGTGGGTCAATTAAACCTCTTTCCTTTAAAAATTACCCAATCTCAGGCAGTTCTTTATAGCAGTATGAAACTGGACTGATACAACCTTCAACAGCCTCTGTATGTTCACCTAAAAATAGTTTCTACCTTAAGGGGCTGTTGGAATGATTAAGTAAAGAATGTGCACAAATGAATCTGGCACACAATAAGCATTCAATTATGCTTTTTAAATTTTTATTTTATTTTTCAATTAATTACACATTTTTAAATATTTCTATAACTTCCATTAAATCCCATTTTTACCTAACAGGCTATGTAGTTGACTATATTATTGGCCCAAAGCCTTTACTACTCTGTGAACAAAGGTCCTTAACCATGTAACTTTAATTTCTCAATTAAAGTGGTAAAATAGATTTCCGAGCTCCTACCTATATGTTCAGCCATGTGACTCTTGGTCAATAGAAATGAAGGGAAGTGTGTCTTAACAAATCTTGCATATTTTTCCTTGCTGTATTAGGACTGTAATAGTTAGTTTTAAAAATGCATGGAGGCATACTAATACTATGTATACGATATACTTATGCTAATTTATTCATTGTTTACCTGAAATTCAACAAAATATTTATGAATAATGGAAAAACATGGTTTTAGAGCTTGTTAAAAAGGTGGTAAACAGCTTTCCCAGTGGACAAAACAGGTATAATGATAGTGAGGGTAGTTATGTCAAAAGGAGAAAGTGAAAAACTGTCAGCTATAGGTTTAGTGTGTCAAAGATCTAAATATTTCAAAACGATTTATCTATCTGCATTTTATTTGGCAATATCATCTATTATGCCTCTCCCATTTTTATGAGAACATACCAGATAGCACTCTGGTCCTCAGAAGAAGATGAGAAACAGGTAGAACACAGGTTCCCCAGCTGAACTGCAGCATGAGAAATGCCAAAACAAACACACCCATGATTATTCAAGTATTCATACATAGGTAACATAATTATGTATAAAAGTCAAAGATAATCTGCAAGCTATGAAAATAAAGAAGCAACTTTAGCGAAATTGCTAGGTAAAATTAAATATATAAAAAGTATTTTCATATGCTAGCAATAAACACAAAACAAATAATTAAAATATGATACTATTTCAATAAAATTAAATGGTGCCAAATACTTTGGAAAAAATTTAACAAAAGTATGCAGAACTTCATATGAGAGAATACAAAATTTCTGGAGAAAATATAAATACTTCAATTGAAAGATACAGCACATTTATGGATTAGAAAGTTTTCTATATTAAAAATTTCAGACCTTTCCAAATTAATCTTTAGATTCAACATATTTCTAACAAAAATCCTAGCAGTTTTATTTTTTTCTGTGGAAGTGGTAAATTATTTACAAAAATGTTTTGGAAAACATAAAGGCCCAAGAACAGCCACAGCAATCTTGAAGAAAAATTTGGAGAACCTACAATATCACATTTAAAAAGACTTGGTATAAAGATATAGTAATTAAGGATACAAACACTAATCAAAGGACAGAATAAAGAGTTCAAAAGAAATTCCAAATATAGAGAGTTACCTCATACATGAAAAAGCTACCACTGCAGCACAGTGGAAAATTTCTGATTGTATTAATAATTGAAGGTGGGTTAACTCAACATTTATTTGAAAAAAAAATCTTGAACCTTACTTCACACATCACAAAAATAAAAACATTACAAATTGCAAATATGAATATGAAAAAAACAATAAAGTTTTTTTTAATACAAATAGTCATGATCTTGGAGTAGGAATAATTTCTTAAAGAAGGCACAAAGATTGTAAATTTAAAAGAAAAAATAACACAGTGAACCATGATAAAACTTTAAAACTTCTGTTCACCAAAAGACACAATTAAAAAGTGAAAAGACAACTCACAATTTGGGAAAAGATACTCATTGTACATATATCTGAAAAAGGTCTTATATCCACAGTATGTAAAAAAAAATTCCTGTTAGCTACTCGAAAGTGGACATCTAGTAAGAAATGGGCAAAATTCTCAACAATATAGTTTAAAGAAGAGGGTGTCCAAATCATCTTCAAATACGTGAAAAAATCTCAACCTCATCAGGGTAATTCCAATTAAAATCACTAGTATGGATTGAAATAATTTTAAAAAATACCAGTGTGTGTGATAATATGGAGCAATTACGCTCTCATGCACTGCATGCAAATAGGTAAATGTGTATGACCATGTTACAAAACAGTACTTACTCAACATGAATATATGCATACTTTGAATGAGAAATCGCACTCTTAAGTCTATCTCTAACAGAAAAGGGCACATATGTTCATCAAAACACAACAATAAACATGTAGGCAGAAACTACAAACTATTCGAATTTTTTTCAACAGTAAAATGGATAAAGAAGTTGTGGCAAATTCACAGAATGAAAAATAATGTAGAAATGCAAATAAACAACTTATCACTACACAAAAGCAGAGAAAATCTCAAAAATTAAATATTAAGCAAAAGAAACTTACAAAAAATGAGGTCATATTCTAAATTCACTTAAACTACAAAGATTGAAAAAACTAATGTATTACATTTCAATCAGGCTAGTGCTGACACTTTGCATGGAATGGTGGCAGGAAGGGACTGTGGAAGTTGTTCTAGGATTCTAGTAATGGTTGGTTTATTGATCTGGATGCTGGTGACTGACTTCATCTGTTAAGTTTGTAAAAATCCATCAAGCTTTATTAATGTTTGTATGTGTATGTGTGTGTATTGTCTTTTCACATATTATACTTCAATAACAAATTATGAAAGAGAATAGTGTAATAGATGCCAGAAAAAAGCACATGCTGTCCTAGGGAAGCAGTAATGATTGCCCAAATAAAGGCTTGAATTTAATTGAGTGAATGTAATTTGAAAAACTTACATTGCTCTTTTGAGAACCAATTTTGTGTTCAAAAAAATGATAAACATGAATCTTGTTACTCAAATTTTATAAGATGCTGTGAAAGTGCAAATTAATCATTTAATTTTGATTTCATTAATGTCCAGCTATATAGTTTAAACCAACTTTCTCATTAAGGATAACTAAAAATATTGGAATAAATGTTTAAACTTTTTCTTAAAATATAAAACATACAAAAAATATCAACAGCAAAAAAGAAGAAAAATCTTACATAAACAACTTAACAGTATACTTTAAAGGACTAGAAAGAAGAGCAAACTAAGCCTAAGTATGAGTGAGTAGAAAGAAGGAAACAATAAAAATCAGAATAGAAATAGATGAAATGGAGACAGAAAAACAATAGAAAGATTAATAGAACTAATAGTTTTTAAAAAGATATAATTGATAAATCTTAGGCTACCAATTAAGAAAAAAGAGAAAAACTCAAAGAAAATAAGAATTGAAAGATGAGACATTCCAACAAATGCCACAGAAATACCAAATTCATGAGACAACCATGAGCAATTAATTATATACAAACAAATTAGTAGATCTGAAGAAATTTATTATGCCCTAGACACATTAACCTACCGAGACTAAATCATTAATAGAAAATCTAAACAGAAAATAATGAGTAACGAGATTGAATCAGTAACAAAAAGTCTCCCATCAAAGAAAAGTCCAGGATCTAATGGCCTCACTGCTGAATTCTATCAAACATGTAAAGAAGAAATAATACAAATATTTCTCAAACTCTTCCAAAAAATGAAGAAGAGAGAGTATATTCAAACTCATTTTACGACCCTAGCATACCCTGATACCAAAGCCCCAGAAAGACACTACAAAAAAAGAAAATTATAGGCCAATATTCCTATTGAACGTAGATGCAAACATTCTCAGCAAAATACTAGCAAACTAAATTTAATAGCCCATTAGAAAGATCATTCACCATGGTCAAGTGGGACTTAACCTAGGGACGCAAGAATAATTCAACATATACAAATCAATAAATGTGATACACCACAATAACAGAATGAAGGACTAAAGCCATATGATCATCTCAATAGTTACAGACATGTATTTTACAAATTTCAACAACCTTTCATGACAGAAACTCTATTCAAATTAGGTATATAAGGAGTGCACCTCAACACAATAAAGGTTATATGTGACAATTCCATGGCTAACATCATAACGGTGAAAAGTTGAAAGCTTTTTCTATAAGATTAAAAAGATAATAATGTCCACCGTATTAGTCCATTTTCATCCTGCTATGAAGAAACACTCAAGGCTGGGTAAGTTACAAAGAAAAAGAGGTTTAATGGACTCACAGTTGCACATGGCTGGGGAGGCCTCACAATTGTGACAGAAGGTGAAGGAGGAGGAAAGGCACGTGTTACATAGTGGCAGGCAAGAGAGTGTGTTCAAGGGACCTGCCCTTTATAAAACCAGCAGATCTCATGAGACTTACTCGCTATCATGAGAACAGCATGGGAAAACCTGCCCCCATGATTCAATTACTTCCCACCAGGTCTCTCCCATGACACGTGGGGATTATGGGACTACAATTCAAGATGAGACTTGTGTGGAGACACAGACAAGCCATATCACCCACTCTCACCACTTTTATTCAACATAGTAGTGTAAGTACTAGCCAGCAATAGGTCAAGAGAAAAAAAAGTAAAAGGCATTCAAATTGGAAAGCAAGAAGCTAAATTGTCATTATTTGCAGAAGACATAATCTTATATATAGAAATCCCTAAATACTCCACCAAAAACTTGTTAGAACTAATAGACAAATTCTGTAGTGTTTGAGGAAACAAAACTAACATACAAAAGTCAGTTTTTTAATATATACTAACAATAAACTACATGAAAAATAAGTCAAGTAAACAATGTTATTTACAATAGTATCAAAAAGAATAAATTTAGAAATAAATTTAACCAAAGAGGTGAAAGACCTGTACATGGAAAATGATAAAACATTGATAAAATAAATTGAAGCAGACACAAATAAATAAAAAAATAACCTATGTTTATTGACTGGCAGAATTAATATTGTTAAATGCCCATGCTACCCAAAGCAATCTATGGGTTCACCACACTCCCTATCAAAATTCCAGTTACATATTTCACAGAAATAAATACTATTCTAAAATTTATATAGAACCACAAAAGCCCCTAATAGCCAAGGCAACCTTGAGCAAAAAGAACAATACTGTAGGAAAAAGAACAATACTGTATGCTATCTTGTAGCAAAAAGAACAATACTGTATGCTATCTGGCTTCAAAATATACTGAAAGCTTTAATAAAACAGCATAGTGAAATATTGGTACTGGAATAAAAACAGATACATTGAGAAATAAAGCAGAATTGAAGACCCAGAAATAAAACTGCACATTTATGGGCAATTGATTTTCAACAAAGGTGCCAACAGCACACATGGGGCAAGGACAGTCTCTTCAATAAATGATGCTAAAACAAATGGATATTCACATGCAGAAGAATGAAATTAGACCCCTATCCCACACAATATATAAAAATTCTATCAAAACAGATTACAGATTTGAATGTAAGTAGGACCTGAAACTATAAACCCACTAGAAGAAAACATAGGAGAAGAGGTCCATGACATTGATCTAGACAATAATTTTTAACATGACCCCGAAGCACAATAGAAAAATAGGCAAGTGGAATTACATCATACTAAAAAATCTTCTGCACAACAAAAGAAACACTTAACAGAACAAAAAGCAACTTTCAGAATGGGACAAAATATTTGCAAATCATACAGTTGACAAAGGGTAATATCCAAAATATATTAGAAACTTAAACAACTCAATAGCAAGACAACAAGTCATCCAATTAAAAAATAGACAAAGAACCTGAATAGACATTTCTTAAAAGAGGACAGATAACTTGCCAACAGGTATATGAAAAAATGCTCAACATCAGGAATCACCAGAAAAATGCAAATCAAAACCACAATGAGATCACCTCACATTTATGAGAATGGTCAATATAAAAGGGCCAAAAGATAACAAATGTTAGTGGGGATGTGAAGAGGTAATCTTTGCACACTGGTGGTCAGAGTGTAAATTAGTACAACCATTATAGAAAATAGTATGGACGTTCCTCAAAAAACTGAAAATAGAATTACCATATGATCCAGCAATTCAACCTCTGGGTATACATCCAAAATAATTGTTAAAGAGTACTGAAATTATTAGTACATAGACCTACCATCATACAGATCAAGAGAGATAGGACAGAACTTGTACACAAATTACTACAATATAGAGAACTATTAAAAGTGCCATGTGACTGGTAAGAATTGCTGAAGGAGCTCCAGGGAAGCTGGGATCATCTGTGTCATATTAAAGGAAAAGACACATTTTACCTGGATGGCATGAACCAAGTAAACTTTACCAGATGGAAAAACATCTAAAATTTGTTGTTTTAATATGTGCCATGCACTATTCTATATTCTTTACAGGTTTTAAACAATTTAATTTTTACTTAATATTTATTTAATATGATATATGCTACTATAACACTAAATTTATAGATGAGAAAAATGAAATGCAGAATTGTTCTCCTATTTCACAAAAGAAACAAATGTGAACTTGTGTGTGTGCATGTGTATATATACATATACATATATATTCATATTTAACTCAACTTCCTCATCAACTATTTTTCTTCTAGGAAATTTTCTTTCTGGAGGAAAGGTTTTCTTCCTAACTTATTCTAGTTATGTGAACTTCTTCTAGAAGAAAAATAGATGTATATGTAATATAAAAATTGATGTATAGGCATATTAATATATAAATGTATATCTATTTATAAATACATATACACATACATGTATATACATCAGTTATATTGACTTACATAAATATTATAAATTATATCAATTATAAATTTGACATATTATAATTGACTTATAATAGGTCAAATAAATTGTGAAGTACTCATTTAAACTCATTAAATAATATAAGTAACCTACAACACAAGATCATTTTCCAAGATGGAGAAAGCTTCACTTATTGAAAGTTTCATATGTTTTCTGTTTGGTAATATTAATTAAATAAATCGTGATAAATATTCATGTGTTGCATTCACATGTTGCTTTCTAATTGATGATGTGGAGATCAATAAATGTATCAAGAGGAGCTAAAAGAAACCCACAAATGTGGCCCCTTCAAAAACAGTGAAAATAAGTGGTTAACCACGTTACTTTAGATTCCTCTTCATGGCTGAAATTTAAGAGATGAACAAAATGTTGAAATCCCTTACATTTAATCATCTAAGAAATTTGCATGTATACAGCGCATTAAAAGTTATCACTCATATGGCAAACAACATTCATTTCTCTATTATTTAATGAGAATAGAAATTTTCTCATAAAAAGTTTAGGTATCTTTTCCTATAATCCACACTGGAAAGGTTGTTGTCCCAAAACTAAAATGTAAGACTATTCACTCTGTGAAACCCACTCACAAGTCAAATGGTGTTTAACCCCAGGGTTTCCGTCTCTTAAAAAAAAAAAAGATGCTTCAAACAAATGGAAGAACATTCCACGCTCATGGGTAGGAAGAATCAATATCGTGAAAATGGCCATACTGCCCAAGGTAATTTATAGATTCAATGCCATCCCCATCAAGCTACCAATGACTTTCTTCACAGAATTGGAAAAAACTACTTTAAAGTTCATATGGAACCAAAAAAGAGACTACATCGCCAAGTCAATCCTAAGCCAAAAGAACAAAGCTGGAGGCATCACGCTACCTGACTTCAAACTATACTACAAGGCTACAGTAACCAAAACAGCATGGTACTGGTACCAAAACAGAGATATAGATCAATGGAAAAGAACAGAGCCCTCAGAAATAAGGCTGCATATCTACAACTATCTGATCTTTGACAAACCTGAGAAAAACAAGCAATGGGGAAAGGATTCCCTATTTAATAAATGGTGCTGGGAAAACTGGCTAGCCATATGTAGAAAGCTGAAACTGGATCCCTTCCTTATACTTTATACAAAAATTAATTCAAGATGGATTAAAGACTTAAACGTTAGACCTAAAACCACAAAAACCCTAGAAGAAAACCTAGGCAATACCATTCAGGACATAGGCATGGGCAAGGACTTCATGTCAAAAACACCAAAAGCAATGGCAACAAAAGCCAAAATTGACAAATGGGATCTAATTAAACTAAAGAGCTTCTGCACAGCAAAAGAAACTACCATCAGAGTGAACAGGCAACTTACAAAATGGGAGAAAATTTTCACAACTTACTCATCTGACAAAGGGCTAATATCCAGAATCTACAATGAACTCAAACAAATTTACAAGAAAAAAACAAACAACCTCATCAAAAAGTGGGCAAAAGACATGAACAGACACTTCTCAAAAGAAGACATTTATGCAGCCAAAAGACACATGCATAAATGCTCATCATCACTGGCCATCAGAGAAATGCAAATCAAAACCACAATGAGATACCATCTCACACCAGTTAGAATGGCGATCATCAAAAAGTCAGGAAACAACAGGTGCTGGAGAGGATGTGGAGAAATAGGAACACTTTGACACTGTTGGTGGGACTGTAAACTAGTTCAACCATTGTGGAAGTCAGTGTGGCGATTCCTCAGGGATCTAGAACTAGAAATACCATTTGACCCAGCCATCCCATTACTGGGTATATACCCAAAGGACTATAAATCATGCTGCTATAAAGACACATGCACACGTATGTTTATTGCGGCACTATTCACAATGGCAAAGACTTGGAACCAACCCAAATGTCCAACAATGACAGACTGGATTAAGAAAACGTGGCACATATACACCATGGAATACTATGCAGCCATAAAAAATGATGAGTTCATGTCCTTTGTAGGGACATGGATGAAATTGGAAATCATCATTCTCAGTAAACTATCGCAAGGACAAGAAAACCAAACACCGCATGTTCTCACTCATAGGTGGGAATTGAACAATGAGAACACATGGACACAGGAAGGGGAAGATCACACTCTGGGGACTGTTGTGGGGTGGGGGGAGCGGGGAGGGATAGCATTAGGAGATATACCTAATGCTAAAAGACGAGTTAATGGGTGTGGCACACCAGCATGGCATATGCATACATATGTAACTAACCTGCATATTGTGCACATGTACCCTAAAACTTAAAGTATAATAATAAAAAAAACCAGATGCTTATAAAATGCCTGCTGAGTTCAGAAACAGCTCCACAGCTGGAGCAACATACTGATTCATGAAATATGATGAGAAACCAACCAGCACCTCATCCATCGAGATGATTATTACACTAGCATTTATTAAGTGGTAGATTTTTTTCTACCTTGTAGAATTGTCTTATTTTTATCTCTGATGTTGATACCTTGTCTTACATGAGACAATGAATACCAGTTACATACCAAAAGCATATATGTAACACTATATAATGTGAATTCCCCCTTAAAAGATGCAAAAATAACACTGCAATGTCATGTATTGGCAGCATTTTTTATGTGTGTGTGTGTATATGTAGCCAGCTACAGTTATCTTATCAGAAACCATTCACTTTCTATTGCTCTCTGAATCCATGCAATTAGATGCCTAGCGCTAATCTCTTCTTTCTTTCTGAAATTGAAAGAGCTTCTGCTCACACATGGGGTAATATATACTAGGCTTTCTGAAGATATAAACTGAACCCTTGAAGAGAAGAATCATTGTGACACACTGGGCTGCAATGGCAGAGGAACCTATAGTGAAAAGAAGCTCACATAAATGGAGAAGAAACAAAAAAAAAAGGATAGATGCTATAAGGGTACAAACATAATAATAAGAATCAACACTTGTTAAGTTCCTGGTGTGTGGCAGGTGTATCACATCTATTATCTTGAAGCTATACAATAGTTCCACACTATATGTGATAATGTATTCAATGTACAAATGTGGAAGCTTCATAGAGGATGACTAGGCTCAGGAACTCGTAACATCAGTGGTGGCTCCAGAATTCTGTATTGTAAGTGTCAAGCCTAGTTGGAAGATGGGGCCTGCAACTGCACAGTATATAATTCCCTAGATAATATTAAAGAATGAGAGAATGGTGAATGCAGTTATCTGTGGGGTCAAGCTAAAGCTACCTTGTGTCCTCTTGAGACTGCTGTCACAGCTAATCTGAGCAGTGCTGGAGCTCACACCCATTTCTGTTTGAGTCCAGTACTGTATTTGTTGTTCACTGTATCACATTCCCCTTTAAATTATCAAATTTAACATCACATTAGAGTGGAAATTGAGGTGATTTCTAAATAGTAAAACTGAACTATAAAAACCTCTCCCTAAACAGAGAAGATGGTTATCAAAGGGTTTCTTTAGTCTGAAAACTCTCCATTGCTGTCTCCAAAGCTGCAAGCTATCCCCAGTCCTCTGCCTCCCCATGATCTTTTAGAGCTGCCCTCATGGTTCTGAGCCAATGGTCACACTCAGCCCATAGTACTATAGGAAGCACACAGTCAGTGCAGCATCCCTGTGGTTTACTGTGGATATAACCCCAAGCTTCCCAATGGTCTTCTCCAGTGGAATTTGCACAGCTGTAAATCCAAAATCCCTTTCGATAGCAGAGTGACCATAGTGTCATGATCTGCCTCATGCTCCAATTCAGAGAGACATGATGAGCAGCCTGAACAAAGCACAAAAAGGAAGAAAAATATTTTCATCTACCACAATGATACTTTTGCGGTTATCCCTACATAGGGTTGCCAAATTAAATACAGTTAAATTTGAATTTTAGTAAGCAATAAATATTTTCAGTATGACTAGAAATATATAAGCATTGGTTTAAATATTAGTATAATACATAAGTATATCCATGTAATGTTTTGGATCTATATATATATTAAAAATTAGTATTATTTAACTTCAAATTTAACTGGGCATCCTGGATACTGAATTTCTAAATCTGCAACCCTACCCTAGGTGCCAAGCATAAAACCCAGTCCATTGCGTCAAGGAGCTTAGTCTGGGTGTGTCAGATATATAAACCTGAATTTAAAAATAAAAATGACAAGTTCTTCTTAACGGTATTATAAAGTACTTTAGAATCTCAGACAAGGAAGTGCCTAGTTGGGAATGGGGTGAATGAAGACACAGGCTTTATATCAATGTCTTTCTGTTTTACAACTGAAATTGTCATAAGACAAATATCTGTATGCAAGGCACAAGGAGCTTGCTACAGAGTTGGGAACTACAGCATAAAAACAGTCCAAACCAGCAAACCACACAAAATAATAATGCAAGAAATATCCACAAAATAATCCATCATCAGTTGCCAAATGGTCTGTATACAAATATTATCTAAGAGAGCTTCATTTCTTGCTCCTTCACTGCTCAGTGAGGATAGATTTGATTTATATAATCAGAGGAGAATCTTTCCCCCAAACCCTGAGTAGAATTCAATGTTCACTTTTGTCGCCCCAAACACTTTAAACATACTTTTACCATGGTACTTCTCAGATCTTCTGTCAATATTTCTGTGTCCTCTTTTAGACTATAAATTTCTACTGGCTGGGGTCTTTGTATCCTTTTTTAAATATTCTTCTTCACATCTTAAGAGCCTCATCAACATGTGGTACAATGTAAGTGTTCAGCAAATATCGAACTGTCGCTGTTGGAATTAATGTGAAACAAAACCCCTTCAAGAAAAATAAAGTGCTGAAAATCTAAATGATAATGTGCACGTGCTTTGGTGTGTGTTTGTGTTTTCACATGCATGCTTTTCGACAGTGTGTCGTGACCAACGACATACCACATAGGTCTGCAGCTACAGCATCATTTATTGTAATGGCAATAATGATGGTGATGAAGAAACAAAGGAAATATTAATAATAGGAAGAGAATTCTCACAGCAGAAATATGAAGGCAGAGGAGAGATTTCACTTATGTTACACTGTTTTGCTGTGTTTTTTCAACCATTTTAATCCCTTTTCCTTCCAATTTTTATCACTCCAATCACTTTCTCTCATACATGTTACCTAAACTCTTGAATAAATTATCACCCCTTAATCTTGTCATTTTAAATTCCGTTTGTTCTTTCTACATTACACTACTTTTTCTAAGACAAAATGAAATATTATATATGCATACACATACACACAGAGTCCCATGGAAGCTTGGGGAATTAATTTATATTAATTTGATTATAGTTGTTTGCAGAGACACATGTTTTCTGTACTCCTTCCTCTCATATCTCCCAACTTCAGCTACTTTATGCTATTGGCTTTCTCAGTTCAAATTACCTATACTTTCTACCATTTATTTTTGCATTTTCTACATAAAGGCAAAAATGTGTGTGTGTTTATGTGTGTGTGTGTTGTGGGTGTGTATTAGAGAGGGGCTTAAGCATATATCTGGAGGTAATATTTTAAAGTGTATCTCTGAATATACATATATACATAAGTATGTATATATCAATACATAAAAATGTATGGTATGTATATATACATAGATACATGAACAAGAGAAACTTAAGTATGGAGCATGAGGTGATATTTTAAGAAATCTCTGTGTATACATGATTATGCTTAAAATCAAATTTTGAAAGTAGGAAGTGGTGTATTCATCTGTGTTTTATAGAATACCAGGTACACTGTGGGTGCTTAATAAATGTTAAATAATAGTAATCTGCTCCTATCCATTTATCCTTTATCTGCAATTAAGCAATGGGGTGCCAAATTATGTATCAAGCAGTTTTTATTAGGTTATATTTTTCTAGGCAGCAGGCGGAGGATTTACAACGTGTTATGCATCACAGATCTTCCCCAGAGTGACTTACCATGCAGGTTAAATAGATAAAATTCTGACCCACACCCTGCAGAGAAATTGTCAAGGCTAAAAGCAGCATTCAGCCTATCCCCTTTGCTTTCTTTCTCTCTTCTTCTCCCTCAATCTCATCACTTCTTTTGAAATAAATAAAGGCTTCTGCATTTTTAGCAAATTATTTTTGCACTTGAAACTGGTAAAAATTCCCCAAGACCATTTTAAGTTTTCATATCTGTAACACTTTGGTGACTTTTTTTTTCTCTCTGTGTGTGTATATTTGAGCTGTTTTTTCTTAACACATTTTTTTTTAATTTGGACTAAAGTATACATTATGCTTTAATTGTAAATGATAAAAGATATTCTCTATCTAAAGCAGAGTGACAGAGGGAGAGTAATTATTTTTTTTGAAGGAGACATGGCAGAAACATGAGGCACTGGCACAAATTAATCATAAAAGCTCAGAGTATAACTTGTGTCTTCTAATCTGACTCTCTAAGGAAGCCCTCCCATCTTTGTCCCTGTCATGAAGTTTATGAAATCTGCTATACTTGTAATTATGATAAAGTCACCTCCTTACGAGCCAGATCTTCTATTTTTATTTGTAAGAATATCTAATTACCACTGAGCTATATATTTTTTACTCCTTGGTTATTTCCTCTAGAACCACAAAAAAAAAGTGGTTTAGAACATTTTATTAGATAATTCACTCATTAAAATAGTTATTGTTTGTGTCTGTATCATATTTTGGGGTCACCAATGACCCTGATTTTGTGAAAACCAGTGGCCAATGTTTAGTTTTTTTTTACTTAACCTATCAACAGCATTTGACTAAATTAATTACTCTTTCTTAGATTATTATTTTGTTTTGGTATGGTGTATCACGCATTGCTGGTTTTCTTTCTATTTGACCAGATACTCTTCCTCAGTCTCTTTTGCAAAGCCCTCCTCTTTTCAATCTTTTCTTATAGACATGTGCCTGATGTCTCATTCCTGGGACCGATTATTTTTTTAAATTAGTCTCACAACCCTGGTGATTTTTTTCATATCTCATTGCTTTATAAATTCTGCTAATGGCTATTTGTCCCAAAATTAATACATCTAGTCCCAGCAAATCTTAAATTCTGATTCTTTACTTAAATATCTAATAGAATGTCAGGATAACATATCCCAATTGAAATCTTTGTTTTCTCCTTACTTCCAAAACATAGTTCTCTAGGGTTATACATTTAAGTAAATTATATGTCACAACAATTAACCATTTATAAGGCTTACATTGCCAAATTCTTTTAATGCATTTTTGTTAATTTATTAAATTTACTATTTCCCACCAAGCACACTCATCAATGGGCTCTGTAATTTCTACCTTGAAAATCTATCTCTATTTTTATTTTTATGAGACGAAGTCTCGCTCTTGTCACCCAGGCTGGAGTGCAATGGTACGATCTCAGCTCACTGCAACCTCTGCCTCCCGGGTTCAAATGATTCTCTTACCTCAGCCTCCCGAGTAGCTGGGATTATGGGCGCCTGCCACCACACCTGGCTAATTTTTGTATTTTTAGTAGAGACGGGGTTTCACCATGTTGGCCAGGCTAGTCTTGAACTCCTGACCTCTGGCATTCCGCCCGCCTCGGCCTCTCAAAGTGCTGGGATTACAGGCATGAGCCACCGCGACTGGCCTTTATTATTATTATTTTATTTTTTATTGAGACAGAGTCTCACTCTGTTGCCCAGGCTGGAGTGCAGCCGTGAGATCTCGGCTCACTGCAACCTCCACCTCCTGGATTCAGGTGATTCTGGTACCTCAGCCTCCCAAGTAGCTGGGATTACAGGCACGCACCACCATACCCGGCTAATTTTTTGTATTTTTAGTAGAGACGGGGTTTCACCACGTTGCCCAGGCTGGTCTGGAACTCCTGAGCTCAGGCGGTCAGTCTGCCTCAGCCTCCCAAAGTGCTAGGATTACAGGCTTGAGCCACTGCACCCGCCCAAAAATCTAGCCCTATTCTAATCACTCCTTACTTCCTCACTACCATCTTTGTCCTAGCCACCATTAATTCTTGATTGGACTCTTGCAATAGTCTCCTGTAATCTCCTACAGCAGACTAGTTAGATACTATGCATAGTTTACAAAATATACATTCTCCCCTTCTTTATTACTAAAAGAACATTATTTAGTATGAAAATATATCCAGATAAAATTATCATCTCTACAATTTCAGTTGCAGCCGCAGGGAGCCATGTGATCCAGTTCAAATCAATAAAATGTGAGAGGAAGTTGTCATGTAGAGTAACAGAAATTTTTTGTAAAAGATAATACCCTTTTCACACATCACTCTTTGGTTTATTTTTCTTTACCCATTTATGTCTTTACCTTTCCTGCTTTGAAAAGAAATGTAAAGTTGAAAAAGGAGTAGCTATTTTGTGACCATGAGGAGGTTATCTTCGTCTGTTTGGGCTGTTATGACAAACTACCACAAATTGGGTGGCTTAAAGATGTGTTTCTCAGAGTTCTGGAGGTTGAGAAGTTCAAGACCAAGGAGTCTGCAGATTCAGTGTCTAGTGAGGGCATGCTTCCTGGGTCTTAGCCACCCTCTTTTAGTATCCTCACATGGTAGAAGGGACAAGGCTCTCTAGTCTCTTTTGTAGGGGCACTAATCCCATTCATAAGTTCTCCACCCTTATGATGTAATCGACTCCAAAGATCCTGCCTCCTAATACCATCACATTGGGAGTTAGGATTTGAACATATGAACTTTAGGTATATACAATCACACACTTCGTAACAGGAGGCAAACATGAGGACAAAAGCTACACATTAATGATGGCAGAGTGGAAAGATAGAAGAAGCTGGAGAGACATGTTAAATTCAAATTGCTACATCAGTCTTCAACAGTGTAAGTCTGCATTTCAGATTACTTAAGAAAGTCACACCCCTACTTTCATAAGTCCAGGTTGTCAGATTTCTGTTACAGCTAAGTGCAAGATCATTGTGATATAAGGCAGTAAAATATGCACACACGTATATACAACCATCTAATAGCCTATACTGATATTTAAAATAAAATCTAAGGTTCTTTGCCTAGTCTGAATGGGCCTATAAGATCTGTACCCTGCCTAAATGGTAGATTCCTTCAGCCATTTTTTCTTTCCTTGCTCAATCAATTGCAGCCAAATAAGCTTCCTTTCTATTTTTAGAACATTCTAAGAACACTTCTACTTCAGGGACTTTCCATTTATAGTTTTCTCTGCTTGAAACTCTCTTTCCACAAACATCTGTATATGCCATGCAATCTCTTTCTGTAGACTTATACTCAATTATAACATCACCAGAGACACTACCTGCCCACTATATTTATTTGTTTATTGTACATAAATTTACCGGGTACAAGTGCAATTTTGTTACATGTGTTATGGTCAAGTCAGGGCTTTCAGGGCATCCATCACCTGAATAATGTGTATTGCATCCATTAAGTAGTTTCTCATCCTCACCCTTCTGAGTCTCCATTGTCTGATACAGACACTCTCTACATCCATGTGTACATCTTTTGTAACACCTACTTATGGTGAGAACATGCAATATTTGTCTTTCCATGTCTAGCTTGTTTCACTTAATTTCCTCCAGTTCCATTCATGTTGCTGCAAAAAGAAATGATTTTACTATTTTTATAACTGGATAGTATTCTAGTGTGTGTGTGTGTGTGTGTGTGTGTGTGTGTATGAATGGGATATTCAGTGTGTGTGTATATATATATGAATGGGATATTCAGTGTGTATATGTATATACACACACACATAGATGTTAATGTATATACACACATCTGTCTATCTGTTGATGGACACTTAACTTGATTCCATATCTCTGCTATTGTTTATAGTGCTGCAATAAACATTTGAGTGCAGGTATCTTTTTGATATATTGATTTCCTTTCATTTGGGCAGATACTCAGTAGTGGGACTGCTGGATGGAATGGTAGTTCTATTTTTAGTTCCTTGAGAGCTAATACTATTTTCCATAGAGGTTGTACTAATTTACATTCCTCCCAGCAGTTTACAAGTGTTTCTCTGTATTCTGACATCTGTTATTTTTAAAAAATCTTTTTAATAATCATTATTCTGACTGAGATAAGGTGATATCTCATATTGTTTTAATTGGCACTTCTCTGATTATTAATGATGTTGAAAATTTTTTCTTATGCCTTTTGGCAATTTGTGTGTTTTCTTCAGAAAAAAATGTCTATTCATGTCTATGTATGTTTTTGCCCAATTTTTAATGGGATTAAGATATTTTTTCCTGTTGAATAGTTAGAGTTCCTTGTATGTTCTGGATATTAGTTCCTTGTTGGATGAAGAGTTTGAAAATATTTTCTCCCATTTTGCGAGTTGTCTGTTTACTCTCCTGATTATTTATTTTGCTGTGCAGAAATATTTTAGTTTATTTAAGTCACTTTTATCTATTTTTGTTTTGTTGCCTGTGATCTTGAGGTCTTAGCAATAAATTATTTTCCAAGATGAATTTCCAAAAGAGTTTTTCCTAGGTTTTCTTCTAGTATTTTTATAGGTTTGGGTACTATGTTTAAGTCTTTAATCCACCTTGAGTTGGTTTTTTTTTTTTTTTTTTGTGTGTGTGTGTGTGTGTATGGTGACAGCTAAGGGTCTGGTTTCATTTTTCTGCATGTGTCAATCCAATTATCCCAGAAGCATTTGTTGAAATGAGTGTCCTTCACCCAATGTATGTTCTTGTTGGCTCTCAAAAATCAGTTGTCTGTAAATATTTGGCTTTATTTCCAGGTTCTCTATTCTGTTCCACTGCTCTTGGTGTCTATTTTTATACCAGTGTCATTCTGTTTTTATTATTATAAGCCTGTGAAATATAATCTGAAGTCAGGTAATGTAATGCCTCAAGTTTAGTTCTTTTTGCTTAAGATTGCTTTGGCTATTAAGGCCCTTGTTTGTTTCCATATGAATTTTTGGATGATTTTCTCTAATTCTGTTAAAAACGACACTGGTATTTTGATAGGGATTGTATTAAATCTATAGATTGCTTTCGGCAGTGTGGTCATTTTAATAATATTAATGTTTTTCAATGTGTGAGCATGTTTTTTCATTTGTTTGTGTCATCTACAATTTTTTTCATCAGTGTTTGGTAGTTTTCCATGAGGAGATCTTCCACTTCCTTGGTAAAATGTATTCCTAGATATTTAATTTTTTGGATTTATTATAAATAAGATTGACTTCTTGATTTCATTCTCACCTAGATCAATATTGGTATATAGAAATGCTAATAATTTTTGTGCATTAATTTTTTTATCCTGCAACTTTGCTAAATTCATGTATTAAATCTAAGAGTTTTTTGGTGGAATCTTTAGCTTTTTTTCTAAATACAAGATCACATTATTAACAAACAGAGGTAACTTTACTTCTTCTACTCTGTTTTTCTTTTTCTTTTTTCTTTTAATTTTTATTTTACATTCTGGGATACATGTGCAGGATGTGCAGGTTTGTTACATAGGTTAAACATGTGCCATGGTGGTTTGCTGCACCTATCAACCCATCACACCTAGGAATTAAGCCCAGCATGCATTAGCTATTTTTCCTAATGCTCTCCTTCCCCCCAGCCCACCTCTTAACAGGCCCCAGTGTGTATTGTTCCCCTCCCTGTGTCCATGTGTTCTCATTATTCAGCTACCATTATAAGTGAGAACATGCAGTGTTTGGTTTTCTGTTCCTGCCTTAGTTTTCTGAGGATAATGGCTTCCAGCTCCATCTATGTTGCAAACAGGCACATAGACCAATGGAACAGAATAGAGAATTCAGAAATAAGACTGGACATCTACAACCATCTGAACTTCTTTGTCAATTTGGATGTCTTTTCTTTTTTGCTCTTTCCTGATTGCTCTGGCTAGGATTTCTAATACTATGAACAGGATTGGTGAAATTGGGAATCCTTAAACATGCTCGTGAATGATCAGTGGGTCAGTGATGAAATTAAGATGGAAATGTAAAATAATTAAAATAAATGAAAACTGAAATACGACATACCAAAGCCTGTGGAAAACAGCAAAAGTATTGTTAACTGGGAAGTTTACAGCACTAAATGTCTACATCAAAAGAGTAGAAAGGTTACAATTTAACAATCAAATGATGCACCTCAAGGAACTAGAAAAAGCAAGAGCAAACTAAACCCAAAATTACAGAAAACAAGAAATGACAAAGATCAGAGCAAAACTAACCAAGAAGAGAGAAGACCCAAATAAACAAAATCAGAAATGAAAAGGAGACTGATACCACAGAAATACAAAAGATCATTAGAGACTATCATGAACAAATACATGCTGAAAAACTATAAGACCTAGAGAAAATGAATAAATTCCTGGTAACATACAACCTTCCAAGACTGAACCAGAAAGACATAGAAAGCCTGAAGGGACCAAAAACAAGTAGTGAGATTGTATTAGTAATTAAAAAAAAAAATCCCAGGTAATCCCAGCATTTTGGGAGGCCAAGGCAGGCGGATCACAAGGTCAGGAGCTCAAGACCAGCCCGACTAACATGGTGAAACCCTGTCTCTACTAAAATGCAAACAAAATTAGCCAGGCATGGTGGCGGGCCCCTGTAATCCCAGCTACTCAGGAGACTGAGGCAGGAGAATTGCTTGAACCCGAGAGGCAGAAGTTGCAGTGAGCCGAAATTGCGCCACTATACTCCAGCCTGGGCGACACAGCGTGACTCTGTCTCAAAATAAATAAATAAATAAATAAATAAATAAATAAATAAATAAATCCCAACACAGCAAATCCCAGGACCAGACAGAATCATAGCCAACTTCTACCAGCCATACAAAAAAGAACTAATATCAATCCTCCTGAAACTGTTTCAATCAAGGAGGGATTTTTGCCTAATCATGCTATGAAGCCAGTATCACTCTGATACCAAAACCAGACAAGTATGCTGCAAAGAAAATGAAAGACCAATATCCCTGATGAAAATAGACACCAAAATCATTAACAAAATACTAGTAAACAGAATCCAACACACATCAAAAAGATAATGCACCATGATCAAGTGGATTTTATAGTAGGGATGCAAGGATGGTTCAACATATGAAAAGCAATAAATGTGATACAGCACATTAATAGAATAAAGAAAAAAATCACATGATCATTTCAGTAGATGATGAAAAAGTATTGGATAAAATTTAGCATTGTTTCATGGTAAAAATCCTCAAAAAACTAGGCATAGAGGGAATATACCTCAAAACAATAAATGCTGCATTCAACAAACCCACAACAAACATCACACTGAACAGAGAAACAGTCATACTGAACTGACTGCTATATTTAATGAACACTCCATCACCTTGCTCTTCTTTCAGCCGCTTATGGACTCATTATTATCTCACTTTATGCTTGGCATCTTCTTTATTTTTTGTCTCTATCCTCCTTTAAAATTTTAGTTAGACTTTGTTTGTTTTATTTTTATAAATCTGTTGCCTGGAGCATTCCCTGACACATTGTTAAGAGATAATGCACATTTGTTTTATGAATGTGTGAATAAATGGCTTCTTAAATTCTTCATCATTTTGGTTACATTTCTGTTATTGATTTCTGTTTTGTTCATGTTTTTGTTAAAATATGGCACGTGAAACTCAGAATTGATCTCTAGATACGGTTAAATTTAAAAAAAGTAGTCCCTCTATTTTCAAGAAAGCTATTAACATTACGGACTTTTTTTTAGTCATGTAACTTACTTGTTTTATATTAATCAGGTATTTATAATCCATATTTTTCCAGCTCATGGACTATTGTTAAACCATATCTCCTTAATCCTGTATTTACACAGTGCATTATTATTTTATACATTTCAGGTCATATAAGTTACTGGTTTGTTTTTATCAATGGCTAGTATAATATTTTAAGTTAGTTTGTCTCATTCTATTTGTTCATTGGGATTTTTAGATAAACTATGATCAATAAATAAAATCTATAAGGGACTTATTTACCATATTATAAGATTTTTTATTATTTTGTATATTTACTTTCCCTTCTTTTCTCATATATACACTTTTTTATTTCAATAAATTTGGGGGAACAGGTGATGTTTAATTACATGAATAACTTCTTTAATAGTTATTTCTGAGATTTTGTTGCACCCATTACCTGAGCAGTGTACACTGTACCCAGTGTGCAGTCTTTTATCCCTCACCACCCTCTGACCCTTTTCCCGAGTCCTCAAAATCCATTGTATAATTCTTATACTTTGCGTCTTCATAGCTTAGCTCCCACATGTGAGTGAGAACATGCGATGGTTGGTTTTCCATTCCTGAATTACTTCACTTAAAATAATGGTCTCCAATTCTATCCAGGTTGCTGCAAATGCCATTATTGCATTCCTTTTTGTGGCTGAGTAGTATTCCATTCAATTGATGGGTATTTGGGCTGGTTCCATATTTTTGTAATTGCAAATTGAGCTGCTACAAACATGTATGTGTGAGTATCTTTTTTTTGTATAATGACTTCTTTTCCTCTGGGTAGATGCCTAGGAGTGGAATTGCTGGATTGAATAGTAGATCTATTTTTGGTTTTTTAAGGAATTTCCACACTGTTTTCCATAGTGGTTTACTAGTTTACATTTCTACCAACAGTGTAAAAGTGTTCCCTTTTCACCATATCCACACCAACATCTATTATATTTTGATTTTTTTATTGTGGCCAGTCTTGCAGGAATAAGGTGGTATTGCATTTTAGTCTTGGTTTGCATTTCCCTGACCATTAGTGATGTTCAGCATTTTTTCATATGTTCATTGGCCATCTCTATATCATCTTTTGAGAATTTTCTATTCGTGTCCTTAACCCACTTTTTGATGGGATTGTTTGTGTTTTTGTTGCTGATTTGTCTGAGTTCCTAGTAGATTCTGGATATTAGTCTTTTGTCAGATGTATAGATTGGTTTTTCTCCCACTCTGTGGATTGTCTGTTAACTCTGCTGATTATTTCTTTTGCTGTGCAAAAGGCTTTTAGTTTAATTAAGTCCCATCTATTTATCTTTGTTTTTGTTGCATTTGTTTTGGGGTTCTTGGTCATGAAGAGGTTTTCTGATGTTATCTTCTAGATTTTTTATGGTTTCAGGTCTTAGACTTAAGTCTTTGCTCCAACTTGAATTGATTTTTATATAGGGTGAGAGATGTGGATCCATTTTATTTTTCTACATGTGGCTTGCCAATTAGCTCAGCACCATTTGTTGATCAGGGTGTCCTTTCCCCATTTTATGTGTTTGTTTGCTTTGCGGAAGATCAGTTGACAGTAAATATTTGGGTTTATTTATGGGTTCTCTTTTCTGTCCCATTGGTGTATGTGCCTATTTTTATACCAGTGCCATGCTGTTTCGGTGACTATGGCCTTATAGTATAGTTTGAATTCAGGTAATGAAATACCTCCAGATTTTTTCTTTTTGCTTAGTCTTGCTTTGGCTATGTGGGCTCTTTTTGGTTCCATGTGATTTTTAGGATTTTTTTTTCTAGTTCTGTGAAGAATGATGGTGCTATTTTGAGAGGAATTGCATTGAATTTTTAGATTGCTTTTGGCAGTACAGTCATTTTCACAGTATTGATTCTGCCCATCCAATAGCATAGGATGTGTTTACATATGTTTGTGTTATCTATGACTACTTTCAGCAGTGTTTTGTAGTTTTCCTTGTACAGGTCTTTCCCCTCCTTGGTTAAGTATATTCCTAAGTATTTTGTTTTATTTTTTGCAGCTATCATGAAAGGGCTTGAGTTCTTGACTTGATTCTCAGCTTGGTCGCTGTTGGTGTATAGCAGTGCTACTGATTTGTGCACATGAATTTTGTATCCTGAAACTTTGCTGAATAAATTTACCAGTTCTGGGAGCTTTTGGGATGAGTCTTTAGGGTTTTCTAGGTATACAATCTTGTCATCAGCAAACAACAACAGTTTGACTTCCTCTTTACCAATTTGGATGCCCTTTATTTCTTTCTCTTGTCTGATTGCTTTGGCTAGGACTTCCAGTACTGTGTTGAATAGAAGTGATGAAAGTGGGCATCTTTGTCTTGTTTCAGATCTCAGCAGGGATGCTTTCAACTTTTCCCCATTCAGTATAATGGCTGTGGGTTTGTCAGAGATGGCCTTTATTACCTAAGGTATTTCCATTGTATGATGATTTTGCTGAGAGTTTTAATCCTAAAGCTGATACTGGGTTTTATCAAATGCTTTTTCTGCATCTATTGAGATAATCATGTGAGTTTTATTTTTAATTCTGTTTATGTGGTATATCACATTTATTGCCTTACATATGTTAAATCCCTGGTATGAAACCCACTTGATCCAGGTGGATTATCTTTTTGATATGCTGTTGGATTCAGTTAGCTAATCTTTTGTTGAGGATTTTTGCATCTATGTTCATCACCGTTATTGGAGAACAGTATTATTTGATTGAATGGAGAGGGCCCTGGCATTATGGTCACTTTGCAATGTATGAGCGGCCTGCACAATAAATAAATGTTACATTCCTTATGACTTTAAAATGCTCCATAGGACATATCTGTAGAAAAATTCCTGTTCATATTTATCTGAGCCTAGAAGTCAATCTTAACCAGGAACCTAATGCCATTTTACATATAAACTCAATGTATCTTTGGCATGGATTTAATATTTATTTAATTTTACAGGAATGGCAGTACCTTACAAATCAAGGGAAACACTTTTTTTTAATATCACTAACACTTATTCACCATTTTGGAAAACCACATTACTCTCGATAAGACATTTCCTCTTGTAAGTGTTTCACACTGCTAATCCCAACACTATCTTTCATAAGCAGTGTTTTGTAGTAATTCCATTATTGTGAATTAGCATTTATAGGGAATATGACATATCTTCACACATAATATTAAATTTCAGCATAAGGTCTTTCAGTTTGCAACAAGTGTGATGTACTTAAAATTTTTAAAGGATAATACGGCTGAACAATAACAATCAGTGAGATAGATAAATTATTTTGAAAAATGAAGCAGACGCTAGATTATTTAAGGCCTCCTGCACTATAGGTAGGAGTTAGTGATTTTATTTTTAAATAATATAAAGCTATGGGAAAGTTGTAAGTAGAAATGTGTCAATATTTATTTATTCAAAATATATTAAGTGACAACCACATGCCATATTTAGATCTAATAGGGGGGGAAAAGCAGAAAAATATTCTCTTCCATAAAGCACACATTTTAGCAGAGAAATACAAACAGCAAATAATAAGCATGGCTTTCTGCATCTATTGAGATAATCATGTGGTTTTTGTCATTGGTTCCGTTTATGTGATGGATTACATTTATTGATTTGTGTATGTTGAACCAGCCTTGCATCCCAGGGATGAAGCCCACTTGATCATGGTGGATAAGCTTTTTGATGTGCTACTGGATTTGGTTTGCCAGTATTTTATTGAGGATTTTCATATCGATGTTAATCAGGGATATTGGCCTGAAATTTTCTTTTTTTGTTGTGTCTCTGCCAGGTTTTGGTATCAGGATGATGCTGGCCATGTAAAATGAGTTAGGGAGGATTCCCTCCTTTTCTATTGATTGGAATAGTTTCAGAAGGAATGGTACCAGCTCCTCTTTGTACCTCTGGTAGAATTCGGCTGTGAATCTGTCTGGTCCTGTACTTCCTTTGGTTGGTAGGCTATTAATTACTACCTCAATTTCAGAACTTGTTATTGGTCTATTCAGGGATTCAACTTCTTCTTGGTTTAGTCTTGGGAGGGTGTATGTGTCCAGGAATTTATCCATTTCTTTTAGATTTTCTAGTTTATTTGGGTAGAGGTGTTTATAGTATTATCTGAAGGTAATTTGTATTTTTGTGGGATTGTTGGTGATATCCCCTTTATCATTTTTTATTGTGTCTATTTGATTCTTCTCTATTTTCTTCTATATTATTCTGGCTAGACATCTAACTATTTTGTTGATCTTTTAAAAAAACCAGCTCCTGGATTTATTGATTTTTTAAAGGGTTTTTAGTATCTCTATCTCCTTCAGTTCTGCTCTGATCTTAGTTATTTCTTGTCTTCTGCTAGCTTTTGAATTTGTTTGTTCTTGCTTCTCTAGTTCTTTTAATTGTGATGTTAGGGTGTCAATTTTAGATCTTTCCTGCTTTCTCTTGTGGGCATTTAGTGCTATCAGTTTCCCTCTACACACTGTTTTAAATATGTCCCAGAGATTCTGGTATGTTGTCTCTTTGTTCTCATTGATTTCAAAGAACATCTTTATTTCTGCCTTAATTTTGTTATTTACCCAGTAGTCATTCAGGAGCAGCTTGTTCAGTTTCCATGCAGTTGTGCAGTTTTGAGTGAGTTTCTTTATCCTGAGTTCCAATTTGATTGCACTGTGGTCTGAGAGACTGTTTGTTATGATTTCTGTTCTTTTGCATTTGCTGAGGAGTGTTTTACTTCCAATTATGTGGTCAATTTTAGAATAAGTGCAATGTGGTGCTGAGAAGAATGCATAGTCTGTTGATTTGGGGTGGAGATTTCTGTAGATGTTTATTAGGTCCAGGTGATCCAGAGCTGAGTTCAAGTCCTAGAAATCCTTGTTAATTTTCTGTCTCATTGTTCTGTCTAATACTGACAGTGGGGTGTTAAAGTCCCCCACTATTATTGTGTGGGAGTCTAAGTCTCTTTGTAGGTCTCTAAGAACTTGCTTTATGAATCTGGGTGCTCCTGTATTGGGTGCATATACATTTAGGCTAGTAAGCTCTTCTTGTTGCATTGATCCACTTATCATTATGTAATGCCATTCTTTGTCTCTTTTGATCTTTGTTGGTTTAAAGTCCATTTTATCGGAGACTAGGATTGCAACCCTTGCTTTTTTTTGCTTTCCATTTGCTTGGTAAATATTCCTCCATCCCTTTATTTTGAGCCTATGTGTGTCTTTGCACATGAGATGGGTCTCCTGAATACAGCACACCGATGGGTCTTTGACTCTTTATGCAATATGCCCCTCGTGTCTTTTAATCGGGGAAGTTAGCCTGTTTACATTTAAGGTTAATATTATTATGTGTGAATTTGCTCCTGCCATTATGATGCTAGTTGGATATTTTGCCTGTTAATTGATACAGTTTCTTCATAGTGTCAATGGTCTTTACAATTGCTATGTTTTTACAGTGGCTGGTACTGGTTGTTCCTTTCCATATTTCATGCTTCCTTAAGGAGCTCTTGTAAGGCAGGCCTGGTGGTGACAAAATCTCTCCACATTTGCTTGTCTGTAATGAATTTTATTTCTCCTTCGCTTATGAAGCTTAGTTTGGCTGGATATGAAATTCTGGATTGAAAATTCTTTTCTTTAAGAATGTTGAATATTGGCCCCTACTCTCTTCTGGCTTTTAGGGTTCCTGCCAAGAGATTTGTTGGCAGTCTGTGTGTAGCCCGATCTTTCTCTCTGGCTGCCCTTAACATTTTCCCTTCATTTCAACCTTGGTGAATCTGATGATTATGTGTCTTGGGGTTGTTCTCGAGGAGTATCTTTGCGGTGTTCTTTGTATTTTCTGAATTTGAATGTTGGCCTGCCTTGCTACATTGGGGAATTTCTCCTGCATAATATCCTGAATAGTGTTTTTCACCTTGGTACCATTCTTCCCCTCACTTTCAGGTACAACAACCAAATGTAGCTTTGATCTTTTTTCTTTTTTTTTTTCTTTTCTTTTTTCTTTTCTTTTCTTTTTTTTTTTTGATAACGACTCTCTCTGTCACCCAGGCAGTGCAGTGGTGCAATCTCGTCTCACTGCAACCTCCGCCTCCCGGGTTCCAGCGATTCTTTTGCCTCAGCCTCCTGAGTAGCTGGGACTACAGGCATGCTTCACCAAGCCCGGCTAATTTTTGTATTTTTTTGTTGTTGTTGTTAGAAATAGGGTTTCACCATATTGGCCAGGCTGGTCTCCAACTCCTGACCTCGTGATCCACCCACCTCAGACTCCCAAAGTGCTGGGATTACAGGCATGAGCCACCATGCCCAGCTGATTTGATCTTTTCACATAGTCCCATATTTCTTGGAGGCTTTGTTCATTTCTTTTCTCTCTTTTTTCTCCAATCTTGTCTTCTTGCCTTATATCATTAGTTGATATTCAATCTCTGATATCCTTTCTTCTACTTGATCAATTCAGCTATTGATACTTGTGTATGCTTCACGAAGTTCTCATGCTGTATTTTTCATCTTCATCAGGTCATTTATGTTCTTCTCTAAACTGGTTATTCTAGTTAGCATTTCATCTAACCTTTTTTCAAGGTTCTTACCTTCCTTGCATTGGGTTAGAACATGCTTGTGTAGCTTGGAGGAGTTTGTTATTCAATAGCCCTTCATGCTAAAAACTCTCAATAAACTAGGTATTGATGGAACATATCTCACAATAATAAGAGCTATTTATGACAAACCCACAGCCAATATCATACTGAATGGCAAAAACTGGAAGTATTCCCTTTGAAAACTGGCACAAGACAACGATGTCCTCTTTTACCACTCCTATTCAATGTAGTATTGAAAGTTCTGATCAGGGCAATCAGGCAAGAGAAAGCAATAAAGGGATTAAAATAGGAAGAGAGGAAGTCAAATTGTCTCTCTTTGCAGATGACATGATTGTATATTTAGAAAACCCCATTGTCTCAGCCCAATATCTCCTTAAGCTGATAAGCAACTTCAGCAAAGTCTCAGGATACAAAATCAATGTGCAAAAATCACAAGCATTTCTATACACCAATAACAGACAAACAGAGAGCCAAATCATGAATGAACTCCCATTCACAATTGCTACAAAGGAATAAAATACCTAGGAATACAAATTACAAGGGATCTGAAGGACCTCTTTGAGGAGAACTACAAACCACTGCTCAAGGAAACAAGAGAGGACACAAAAAAATGAAAAAAAAATCCATGCTCATGGGTAGGAAGAATCAATATCTTAAAATGGCCATACTGCCCAAAGTAATTTATAGGTTCAAGGCTATTCCCTCCAGGCTACCACTGACCTTCTTCACAGAATTGGAAAAAACTAGTTTAAATTTCATATGGAAGACAAAAAGAACCTGCAAAACCAAGACAATTCTAAGCAAAAAGAACAAAGCTGGAGGCATCACACTACCTGACTTTAAACTATACTATAAGGCTACAGTAACCAAAACAGCATGGTACTGCCACCAAAACCAATATATAGACCAATGGAACAGAACAAAGCCCTCAGAAATAATACCACATATAGACAACCATCTGATATTTGACAAACCTGACAAAAACAAACAATGAGGAACGGATTCCCTATTTAATAAATGGTGTTGGGAAAACTGGTTAGCAATATGGAGAAAGCTGAAATTGGACCTCTTCTTTACATCTTATACCAAAATTAACTCAAGATGGATTAAAGACTTAAATGTAAGACCTAAAACCATAAAAAACCTAGAAAAAACCTAGGCAATACCTTTCAGGACACAGGTATGAGCAAATACTTCATGACTAAAACACCAAAAGCAATGGCAACAAAAGCCAAAATTGACAAATGGGATCTAATTAAATTAAAGAGCTTCTGCACAGCAAAAGAAACTACCATCAGAGTGAACAGGCAACCTACAGAATGGGAGAAAATTTTTGCAATCTATTCATCTGACAAAGGGCTGATCTCCAGAATCTGCAAGGAACTTAAACAAATTTACAAGAAAAAAACAAACAACCCCATCAAAAAGTGTGTGAAGTATATGAACAGACACTTTTCAAAAGAAGACATTTATGCAGCCAACAAACTTTAAAAAAAAATGCTCATCATCACTGGTCATCAGAGAAATGCAAATCAAAACCACAATGAGATACCATCTCACGCCAGTTAGAATGGTGGTCATTAAAAAGTCAGGAAAAAACAGATGCTAGAGAGGACGTGGAGAAATAGGAACACCTTTACACTGTTGGTGGGAGTGTAAATTACTTCAATCATTGTGGAAGACAGTGTGGCAGTTCCTCAAGAATCTATAACTAGAAATACCATTTGACCCAGCAATCCCATTATTGGGTATATATTCAAGGGATTATAAATCATGCTACTATAAAGACACATGAACACATACATTTACTGCAGCACTACTCACAATAGCAAAGACTTGGAACCAACCCAAATGCCCATCAATGTTAGACTGGATAAAGAAAATATGTCATATATATATCATAGAATACTATCCAGCCATAAGAAATAATGAGTTCATTTCCTTTGCAGGGACACAGATGAAGCTGGAAACCATCATTCTCAGCAAACTAACACAGGAACAGAAAACCAAACACCACATGCTCTCGCTCATAAGTGGGAGTTGAACAGTGAGAACATATGGGCACAGGGAGCGGAACATCACACACTGGGGCCTCTTGGGGGTAGGGGGCAAGGGGAGGGATAGCATTAGGAGAAATACCTAATGTAGATGACTGGTTGATGGGTGCAGCAAACCACCATGGCACACGTATACCTATGTAACAAACCTGCATGTTCTGCACATGTATCCCAGAACTTAAAGTATAATAAAAAAAGACTAGTAATAATAATAATAAGCATGACTTTCTCTACTAAAGTGTAAGTTTCATGAGGAATGTCATTTATTTCTTTTCTTTTTTTATATAAGAACATGTATTTGTGACAGTCAATTCCTTGCATTGTTCAGATCTATTCATGTTGTACATTAAACCTATTTTGTTACTGACACTTCAAGATTATGGCTGGTCCAAATCTGTATAAAAAGAAAACAAAAGACATATGACAGGAAGATTAGTCAGTAAAGGTATAGTCTTATTATGGTAACTGGTTCTGAGGCCATAATTGACACTTATTACCCAACTCCCTTTACCATAGGATCAGATTTCCCACTCAGCCAGCCCTTCAACTAGGCTAAGTTGCTTATAATGTGGTAAACCATATCTTCATCCCTGAAGGTCTGAGCCCTTGCTTGCCTTGCCCTTATTGGGCCATGATTTCTATAATAGTCCTTCCTGTTAATCACTGGGCACAAAAGCAACAAGAGAGGCTCCAGTCAATCTCCACAGTCTAGACACACTCTTCTCTGCAATCATCATACAGCAGCAATCTTAGCTTTCTGCGATTATGAGGCTCAATCATAGGTGCTGAGGAATCCAGTATAACTAGGCAATGCATGGAGATTTAAGTTCAGAGGAATCTTACTATGATTTTTGGTGGGAGAGTCTCCACTTTCCTTCAAGAACCAGTAAAACCTTGAGGGAAAATCATTCTAGTTACTACATCATGTATTAATATCTTGATCTTAACCTCAAAGTACTTTGGGAGAAAGTTAATTTTCATAAACAATAAACTCTATAATACTGTCCAAGTTATAAGGTTGCACTAGTACTTCATGATATTCATTGTTAAATATTGCTTGACTAATATAAGTTGTTAACTGCAGCTCCACTAAAGTATTATTTTCATTAGTATATGTTGCAGTATGTTTTTATGTATTCTTTAAAGATATTAATTTATAAACGTCTACTAAACTTTATTTGAAAGGATAATTTTTATTGTTTACCAACATTTATCTAAACTTTGAATTGTTTTATTCATATTAGTGTCCTTAAGTGTTTAAAAATTAAAAATTATATTTACTGTGATTCGAATAGCACTATACATAGTAAAATCACATGCAGAATTACTCATTTTATATATTCAGCAAACATGTATCTTTTGCGGATTCAGGTGCTGAAAATACAAACAGAAATTAGAGATAATTAAGATATGATAAAGCTAGTCTTTTCTAAATTTCCTATGACAGAATATATAAAGTTTAGGGATATTTATTTTTTAAATCAGGAGATACGAAGATCTGTCAGAATAGAATGGTTACAGCACGAAATGAGTAAAGATTAGAGCCATGCAAAATTTTGGTAATGAGAACTGAAACCTGGCTCGTTTCCATTTTTATTAGAAATCAGAATTTATCTTATGCTCACTTAGAAGTTCATTGCCTTTCCAGAAAAATCTAATCTACATTTTTAGATCATTTTCTACCCTTTCCATTCATACTCACTAAGATCTAATGGGATGTTGGCTCAATAAAATGATATTTTCCCATTTTCATGCAATTAACATCCTTGATTGAGCACATAGGTTATGGGCTTAAGGGCTTTAAAATACATAGAAGAAGATATTGGGCAGGCACATTCACTCTCCACTGATGTGAGGGTATGAGGTTTGAAGTTTGGGGGAAATATGTATCTGTAACATTTAGAACCTTGTCAGAGAAACAAACAAAGAAACAAAAAAGAGGACACTATAGCATCTAATTAATTTATCAATTTGACAGTGATACATAAGTGGGGCTCCTTCTGTTACCAAGCAATAAATGGGCTTGTTGCCCAATGTGTATAGAAGACAACACAATGCCACTGGCTTTTGAGAAAACAAATAGCTTTATTTCAAATCAACTGGCAAAGAGACAGGAGAAAACACTCAAATCTGTCTTCCAGACCTGGAGTCTGGGGCAAGTTTTATACACAGAGGATGATGAAGCATGATCTGATTGGATATTGTCATGAGGAGTTGCCAGGAGACATGATCTGCCTGGATCCTTTCATGGGATGATGCCAGCTGGATCCTGCCATTTGGTGTTCACTTTTTAATTTAGTCCTAGTTTCTTGGTCCAAGGATTTATGTTCCACCTGTGGATGCACACTTGGTTCATCTGGGAATGCTTACGAGGTTATGTAACCTTCAACCTGGGGGTCCATGGCAACTGAAAATCAACTCACAGTTTTGTTCCATAAAAGTTGAGCCAGATTGGTTTGGTGCGGTTACATATCTTTCTCTTTCTCACAGTCTAGAGTTGTAACAAGACTTTGTCCATAATTTTCATTGTTAAAATGTAAATTTTTTTTGAGAAAAGTTAGTTGACAAACTTCAATATCCTTTGCATTGTCCCTAATAACACTGTAAGTCTTATATAGCACCAAGTAACCCTAAATCCCATGCCTTCTCCCCGTGTTTGACTAGTTCTAGTACTTTAACGGAACAAAAGTGTACAAACCTCTGTTGCTAAACAGCCTATTACCTATCTGAAAAAAATCCTGATGACTCTATACTTTAAGGCCAATTTCGATTTTATCTTCCTAGCTAGCACAATATTTTACATCTTAATGTAAGGCACAATTTTTCCCAAATTATTATGTTATAAAATCTTGTGGTACTAAAATCCTCACAAAGTCTTTAGTATTACAGGGCATGCTCTTATTTACTTTATCTTAAAAATAAAGTCTTATTTGCTGAAGACAACTTAGTTGAAAAGTTGAACAATTAATGAGTGTCAGATGCTTATAGAACCCTCCTGCCTCCATACCCTATTAAATACATGACAAAAAGGAAGCCATGAAATTTAATATAAATTTAGTTGTTTTTCCTTTTATCTTAAGATATGATCTAAAATTACAAGAGTTGGATACCTTTTTTAAAAACCATGAAATAAATGATGCAATAAGTGATATGGTTGAATAAATCATAAGTATATGCCTATAGAAAAATTAAAAAGCAAACTTCCACAAAGCAATGAAAATGGTTACCTGTGGCCTATGATAAAGTTTTCAGCAATGAAAGTTCAGACAAATTCAAAGATTGTCGAAGCAAATTAGAAGCAAAAGCAAAGTGTTCTGAATAATCTATTAGATGAGATGCCAAACATAACTTTGGTGATGGCTATGGTTTGAATATTTTTGTCCCTTCCAAAAACTCATATTAGAACTTAATCCTAAAAGCAACAGTTTGGGATATGGAAGTTTTAGGTCATAAGGGCTCCACCTGCATGAATGGATGAATGCCTTAATGCTACCGTAAAAGAGCTTGACCAAGGGAGTTCATTCTCTTTTTCCCCTCTGCCTTCTATTACGTGAGGGCACAGTGTTCCTATCCATCGTAGGATGCGGTGCTCAAGGTGCCATCTTGGAAGTAGAGATGGTGCCTTAACTGGACACCAAAATTGGCAGTGCCATGATCTTGGACTCTCAGCCTCAAGAACTGTGAGAAGATAAATTTCTGTTCTTTGTAAGTTACCCAGTATTATTTAGTTATAGAACCATAACACCTACTACCACAGAGATTTTTTAAAAGATACTAATATTGGAGATAATTGTGAATGGGTGAATAAGCTTGTTTCATAAAATATAAGTGGAAAAGGCAATATTTGTAAATAAACATATTATTTTTGTGGTTTATGAATCTTTAAGTCTCTCTCTCTATGTAAACAGCTCTAAAAATTGATAAAGTTGTGCCTTAAAAATTGTGTTCAGATTTTCTCAATGGTCAGTTGGGAGGAGATCACCTGATGGATGTGATAGCAAACACTATTATTTGCCTGCATACTAATAATGAACATTGTGGCTACCTATAAGAATTATTATTATTTATGTATATATCAAAAATATACAAAACTGTTATTTTTGAAAATGCTATTAAATGCTTGATATTTGTCCCTATTGTTGGCAAATGCTATGCGATCAGACATCATGTCCTGTGTGGTGCTGTCTGTGTACCAGGAAATTTGCTAAGTACTGGGAACATAGTACTAAATTGCCCTATTGAAGTTCAAAGTACAGCGTTCAATTATAAATTCTTATATAGAACTCTCTCTTTACTTTTAATAAATATTAATAGAATTATATTATAGATGACTCCTTCATAGGTCTCCTGTTTCCTCCTACCCCCAAAATTGTGAATTTCTTGAAAACAGAGATCATGTCTGATATTTCACATATACCATAGTGCCTGTCACACAGCTGATATTTAAAAACAAACAAACAAAAATGATTTTCTGAATTAAGGAATAGTAATATTAAAACTATTTCAAAAATATATATAATTCAAAAAATTAAGCCCCACTTATAAAATGCATTACTTGAAGACAGAATTTGGAGCAATGAATGTTAGACTTGGGAAGAAAAAATAGCATATTTTACAAAATTTGACCACAATATGTTCTTCTAAGGAAAGAGAGCCCTAGAACAATATTAAATAAAAATCCAGAACCTGTAACCCCATTTTAAATAACAACCTTATTTTTCCCAGGTTCAGAGACTATGTCTTAATGAATGCCTTCCAATAGCCATCTATCATACCACTCAAAGATAATAAAAAATTCTGATGAAAGATTATACAATGTTTGACCTATCAAATTATCAAAGATTCATAATGATATTATATAATCTTGGCAAGTGTACTCTTTATGATTGGCACCTTCTTCCCTCCTAGTAGCTGTGTAAAATTTCACAGAGCTTTTGGAAAGCAATTTGGCAGTATATGCTAACTTTTAAAATCTTCATCTATTTTGACTCACAAATTTCAATCTTAGGAAAAACATACTGAATTAGTATTTAGAGATATAGTCCAAACAGCTTATACATTTATATTATTTCTATTAATTGCAAAACTAGATTTCGTATGCAAATACAGGAGAGTATGTAAACACGTTTCAGTAAATCCATTTGAATTTCGTACAGATATTAAAAACATTTTAGAGAATTTTTAAACATGTAAAAGTTTTATTGCATAATGTTAAGTGAAAATAATCAGCGTATAAACCTAAGAATGGTATGACTGCACATAAATTCTACAAATACTAGTCTAGAAAAGAGCACAAAAATAATTTACAGTTTGATGATGTCACTTTTGCTAGATATGGTTCTAATTTTTAAGATACAGTTCATAATCTGTATTCAACCTGGCCTTTAAATGAAATGGCAGCAGCCCATAAATTTAATATGTATAGCTACTCAGACATTTACAGAAAATATAACTCTTTTATTTGTTGTCAATAACTAATCTGGTTTTCGTTCCAATCCTCCCCCCAGATTACTGGTTAGCAGGGGAGATAATTAAACTAAATATCTAACCGGCAGCTGCTGATTTAAACAATCCTTCAGGTCTCAGATTTATGTATTTGTTACTTCTTACCCTAAAAGACATCTTGCTGATTGAAATGAGAGAAACTCTTGTGTGAATTTGTGGCACAGGGTAGAAGTGTCTCTTTCCCAAAGTCAGCATGCTTTTCTTTAGGTATATGTCGGCAGGAGGCAAAGGACCCTCCTCACTGGAGAGACAGTCTGCTCTATTGCCATTTGTTATTGAAGCCTGTAACTCTATACCTTGTGTGCTGATTTCCCTTGGCTTGAATCATGCTTTCTCTGGCCCTCCTTAGCGTCATGTCCATACCAGGTAGCCCTGTAGATCTCTTTCTGATCAAAAGACTTGTATCCCTTGGCTCCCATTTTTTCCCTTGGCTTTTGTAGTCCTTTAAGTGGCCCCTTTTATACAGATACACTTCATTCCATTATTGCACATTTGACAAGCATACCAGACTCTGAGCTGTCTCTGGGTCTTATATATGACACGTAGTCATATATCATAGTAAATTAGGAGAGCTAATTTCAGTGCTTTTTTCTCCTTGACCTCACTCTTATGCCAAGTTTATTTTAATATGCAACCACCCAGGCCCATATTTCCTCTGAACTATCAAGAGGTAGGTAGAATATTCTTGTACTTCTTTTACACATTATTATTATTATTATTATTATTATTATTATTATTATTATTTTGAGATGGAGTCTGGCTTTGTCTCCCAGGCTGGAGTGTAGTGGTGCGATCTCGGCCCACTGCCACCTCTGCCTCCCGAGTTCAAGAGATTCTACTGCCTCAGCCTCCCGAGTAGCTGGGATTACAGACATGCTCCACCACACCCAGCTAATTTTTGTATTTTTAGTAGATAACGGGGTTTCGCCATGTTGGCCAGACTGGTCTCAAATTCCTGACCTCAGGTGATCCACCCGCCTCGGCCTTCGAAAGTGCTGGGATTACAGGCGTGAGCCACTGCTCCTGGCCACCTTATTATTTTTTAATTCCTGACTTGATCTTGCTTTCATGGCCTATTAAGTGTAACTTCAAATCCATACAGGAGAATTCTAATCAATAAACCCACAAAACTTGTGGTTGGTATGCTAATGAATATTGTTAAAATGAATTTACAGTGTTGTTGATAAAAACAATCATGGTTGCTTCTGGTAGAGGAAAAATATTGACCGGAAAGTTGCAGAAAGGATTTTTTAATATAAATATTTAGAATAAATATTATATATTTTGATTGGAGTGATGGACAGCATATATATGTTTGTCAAAATTTATCAAACTGTGCACTTAAAAAGTTATATCAAAATAAGAGTACACATGAGAAAGAGAATTCAAAATCCTCTAAGGAAAGAGTCACCTTTCCTTATGGCATTGTCTTGCCGAATAATTTTATGTTGCATGTGAAAGGCCAAACAATTTAATGGCATTAATTACATTCACAGTGTTGCGTAATCATCACCACTATTTTCAAATCATTTTTACCACTCCAGACAGAAAATCTATATTCATTAATCAGTAACTTCTCTTTCACACGTCCCCTCAATCTCTGGTAACCTCTGATCTACTCTCTATCCCTATAAATTTTCCTATTTAGATATTTTATATAAGTGGAATTATACAATAGTAATCTTTTTTCAATTAGTATAAGGTTTTCAAGGCTTATTCTTGCTGTAGCCTTTATGAGAACTTCAATTTTTTTATTGTTATTATTTTAGGGTAGTTCTATATTCAGAGCAAAATTGAATGAAAATATGGAGATTTTCAATATACAACTCCCCACTATACTACATACCCACAGCCTCCCTCACTATCAACATCCTGTATCACAGGGGTACATTTGTTACAACATATCACTATCACTCTAAGTCCATAGCATATACTGTATTAGGGGCCACTCTTGGTGTTGTACATTATATGGGTTTGAACAATTGTATAATGACATGTACCCACCACTGTAGTATCACAAAGAATAATTTCACTACCCTAAAAATTCTCTGAACTCTATTTATTTATCCTTCTCCCCCTCAACCCTGGAAACAGCTGATCTTTTTTTGGAATACATTTTTAATTGACATGTAATAACTGTACAAATTTATGGGAAATAACGTCTCAATAGTTTTGCCTTTTGAGAATATTATGTAGTTGGTATCATATACTATGTAACCTTTTGAGACTGCCTCTTTTAACATAGTCATAAACATTAAAGTTTCCTGCATGTATTTTCATGGCTTGACACCACATTTTTTTTCTGATTTCAATTCCTGTCTTTATTTCTTTTAAAGCTTTTATTTTAAGTTTGAAGTACAAGTGCAGGTTTGTTACATTGGAAAACTTGTGTCATAGGGGGTTTTTGTACAAATTGTTTCATCACCCAGGTATTAAGCCTAGTGCCAATTAGTTATTTTTCTTGATCTTCTCCCTCCTTCCACCCTCCACCCTCTGATAGGCCCCAGTGTGTGTTATTCCCCTCTATGTGCCCAGGTGTTGCCATCATTTAGCTCCCACTCATAAGTGAGAACATGTAGTATTTGTTTTTCTGTTCCTGAATTAGCCCGTTGAGAGTAATGGCATCCAGCTCCATCCATGTCTGCAAAGGACATGATCTCATTCTTTTTTATGGCTGCATAGTATTCCATGATGTATATGGGCCACATTTTCTTTATCTGATCTATCACTGGTGGGCATTTAAGTTGATTCCATGTCTTTGCTCTTGTAAATAGGATAGCACGTTTCTTTTTATTGCTGAACAATATTTTATGTCATGGATGTACCACAGTTCACTTCTACACTTACCTACTGACAAATATCTTGGTTACTCCAATTTTGACAGTTACAAATGAGGCTGCTATAAACATTTGTATGCAGGTTTTTGTGTGAGCATAAGTTTTCAATTCATCTGAATAGCAAATAATATAATTGGCAGATTATATGGTAAGTATATGTTTAGTTTTGTTAGGAAACTGCCAAACCATTCTCTAAAATAGCTGTGCCTTTCTGTATCACTACCAGCAATAAATGATTATTTCTGTTGCTCCTCATCCTCACTAGCATATGGTGTTATCAGTGTTTTGGATTTTGATCATTTTAATAGGTGTGTTGTGGTATCTTATTATTTCAGTTTGTAATTCTCTAATGACATGTGATGCCGAGCATCTTTTCATATGGTTGTTTGATAACTGTAAATATTTTTTTGTTGAAGCTTCTATTCAAGCCCTTCACCCATGTTAAAATCAGGTTATTTGTTTTCATATTGTTGAGTTTCCAGAGTACTTTGTATATTTTGGATAACAATATTTTGTAATATATACCTTTTATAAACATATTATCCAAGTCTCTACTGCAAATATGCAGAAAAAGAAGTGGAATAAAATATTGAGAATGGCAGTCATTGATGATTGGATTAGAGATTATTCTTATTTCCTCTTCATTTTTTTTCATTCTATAAATTTCTACATTGAGCCTGTACTGCTTGTCTACTGAATAAATAAAAAATAATAATCCTTTAGTCAGGTCAAATTCAATTTCTCCAACTTTCACCTAAAATGGCAATGATATTTAAACAAAGTTTAAAAGAACTTATAACCCAGAAAACTAGGATCTATAAATGACAGTCAACCCATTGTCAGAATCTGGGAAAAAGCTCATTTTTAATAATTGTAAGGTAAATGCACTGGTATAAATTAGCTCTTCCATTTACAGAGATAATATTAGAATAATTTTTTCCTGCATTCACATGAGGTCATATTATCAGTAATAATTCGAACAGTGTTGGTTCTTGTGTCTACATACTGCGTTGTTCCAATCTTTTCAAAGTAGTCCCAAGTTATGAACTGAGTACTCAGATATCTGTTCAGGATTAAGCTCATGTACCTTGTCATGACCGCTAATCATATTGAATGTGGTGGTTTGTGCCAGATACTACTCCTACTTTCTGTGACTTCCACAGTTACTTCATCTGGCACTGCAGTTGGGATTGCTGGTTCACTATGAATTGATGTCCCCACCAAATACTCTTTCTTGTGCTTCAGCATCCAGTTACCACAGCTTCTTAGAACTGCAGAAGAGAATGTTGCTACTCAGCATCACTGATGCAGCATAAATGACCCTTATTGTGTTGAAGCTGTGTGGTAGTCCACAGCAAAGAAAAATGATTACTACGTTTGCCTCTTGAGTTTATTAATTTTAAAATTTATTCCACTAATTTTAATTAAACCCATAAAGTGAACAATAAAACAATATATAAGTAAACATCTTAGTCCTAATTCATACCTCCACAGAACTTACATATGTTAGGAGAGAAATAAAGAAATTAGAGAATTTCATGGCAGGGTAAATAATCTAAGCTGAGGAATTGGAGAAAGGAATGGCATTTAAACAGAGGTCAACAGAATACAGAGCCATAGAAAGACCTCTAGGAGAGTCTTATTTTTGACATATGGAACAGTCTATACAAAGTCCCTGACACCAGAGAATAAACATAGTTTTTCTGAATTCTAGTAACCAAATGAGGTCCAGTGTAACTGGAGACTGATGAATATAAAAGGTAAATAAGCTCCAGATTATAAATGATATTATAAATCATGGTAAATATTTACATCTTCATTCCAAGGAGGTTGAACGCCATTGAGAGGTTGAAGTGATGAGATGTTTGAAATAACTTTTTGGACACAGTGTGTAGAATAATTTGGCAGGGGGTCAAGACTGAACAGAGGAAGCATAGTTAAGAAGCTATTGCAAAAAAGAAGTAGAAGCAGAAGAAAAAGAGGAGCAGGAGGAAGAAGAGGGGGAGGAAAAGGAAGAAGGAGAAGAAGATGCAGGTGAGAGATGATTGAAGCTTTTCACGAGTGAGAAAAAAGAGTAGGGATAGAAAAAATATAGAAAGATTTTTTTGAAAATAGAAATATTTAACAGGACATGGTGGCTGAATATATGGCAAAAGAGAGGAGAATCGAGTATGACTCCCATATTTTAGCTGAGTTCTAGTAAAGGAATAAAACAGTAGAGCTAGTGGCATCAACAGTTTTCTCAGTTTCACAGAAACTACTTTTTAAATTGTTTCATTGTAGTCCTTACTTCCTTAGGTTTTGAGACAATTGAACCAAGAGGCTAGGGAAATTGATTCAAGTAACAGGCATCATTCTACTCTTGGGATACCTCCTCCAGTTATCCCCTGCTCTTTCTTCTCTTAGGAAAAAATCCTTTCATGACTAAGGGGAATTTGCTACAATAGTTCTGTTTGATTATGCTACCAGTGTCTCAGTTATTCCCAAGAGTGGAAAAAGCTTGGATTATTTTTAATATCCTTTTTAGCTCTCATACGACCACATTTCTTTATTTTCAATACTTTAAAAATGATTACTGACTTTACAAAGATACAAACAAAAAATTCAAAACACAATGCAAGGAAATCCCCCCCACAAATGATTTGAGAATAAGTTGTTGACTTGATGCCCTGTGTCCCAAAATTTCTTAACCATTTATTTTTTATAAAAACATTCTACTACACAGTCAAAACAAATTCTTCAAAATGGGAAAATTTCGCTCACTTTCTGTCACAATAAAATATTCTATATTTATTGTCTACTTGTCTGTTCAAGCACTGAAATCAGCCATGTCTAAGTATTCTTGATTCCTTTTAAAGAGAAAGAGAAATGATATTTTGAAGCCAGCATCTAGGCAGTATATATGCCTCTAAGCATATCTCTCAGTAGACAGAAGTTGGGAAATGAATGTGTGTATACGCACACACACACATTTACATTTATTTTTATTTTTATCTATCTATCTTTCTATCTATATGTTCCTCTAGCTCCTATCCACCCATCCATAGACACCATGGGAACTGATACCATAATACTTTCATTTCCTATCTACCAGCAAAAGCTTCATTTTGGTTTTCTCCCTTTAGATATTTGTCCACATTTTTTCAATAGTGAGAGAACTTATTCCATTTCTAGTTATTTACTTGGTCAGTTCTCCAGTATGTAATCAATCTCTCACGTTGGCCACTGCCTCCTTCCCTGTGTGGATACCCTCCTCATACAATTTGGGGTCCGATACTCTTCTTTAGGCTATTGTATCTGTCCCCTTCACCCCCCACCACCCACTTGCTCACCTAATTACTTTAGACCTAAATTGTTTAGAAAGTGAAGGAAATACTAATTTACACTCCCATTAACAGTGTAAATTAGTTCAACCATTGTGGAAGACAGTGTGGCGATTCCTCAAGGATCTAGAACTAGAAAACTAGAAATACCATTTGACCCAGCCATCCCATACTGGGAATATACCCAAAGGATTATAAATCATTCTGCTATAAAGACACATGCACATGTATGTTTATTGCGGCACTGTTCACAACAGCAAACACTTGGAACCAACCCAAATGCCCATTGACGATAGACTGGATAAAGAAAATGTGGCACATATACGCCATGAAATACTATGCAGCCAAGGATGAGGTCATGTCCTTTGCAGGGACATGGATGACGCTGGAAACCATCATTTTCAGCAAACTAACACAAGAACAGAAAACCAAACACCGCATGTTCTATGAATGAGAGTGGGAGTTGATCAGTGAGAACACATGGACACAGAGAGGGGAACATCACACACTGGGGCCTGTCAGCGGGTTGGGGGCTGGGGAGGGATGGCATTAGGAGAAATACCTAATATAGATGACAAGTTAATGAGTGCAGCAAACCGCCATGACACGGGTATACCTATGTAACAAAGCTGCACATTCTGCACATGTACCCCAGAACTTAAAAGTATAATTTAAAGAAATGCAAAAAAGGAAAGTGAAGGAAATAGAAAAAGAACAGGCAAAGGGAGAGAGAAAACATACTTTTATAAGGCTTTTGCCATCAGTTTGTCTGCTAAGCATACCCAGCAATGATTAAAATCAATTGTTGGACAGTACCAAACTAGGGTTCAGGATTAAATTTCCATTACTTAAATTTGTGGTATAAAAGTCTTTATAAAAACATTTAGTTCCTCCCTATATGTTCTTAATTCACACAGAAATGTAACTAGCAAAAATGATGGCCATGGTTCCTTTACTAACCAAGGGCTGTGATATTGAGGAACTCATATTGCTAATTCTCTCACTTCTCCATCCTCATCTTTACATTACATATCTTTGACCTATTATCAGATGTGTCATTCCCATAAATAAATGAAGAGATAGTAAAGGCATGTGGGTAGAATGAGAATTCTAGCGAGCTCCTTACAAGTTGAGAAATAATGTTCAATATGCAGTGTACTAAAGGTAAGTGTATGAGCGTCTGTTACATTACTCTTTCTGGTAAAAACACATGGTTTCCCTTGGGACCACAGCCATGCATTCTTAGTTCATGAATTTCAATGTAGTTTACTTTAAGTGTATATATATATCCAGGCAATTGAAGGCAGCGTTGCATATCCTTGCCACAGTGAGTGTTTCAGAAATGGGCACAAAATTCAAGACAGAGTAATCAGAGTCTGAGACTAAATTCCTAGACTTTCGTTGGAGAAACAGTAAGTAATATTTCTTTTTATTTCACTTTTTCTTTTTTCTCATCCTGAAAAATATTACATAAGGCTAGAGTTGATTGCAACAATTTTGTGATCATGAAAGTGACAGGTTCTACTTGAGAAAAGAGCCAATAGCAAAGTGATAATGCAGACTGGATAACATGATTTAAATTTTTAGAGATAGATAGATAGATAGATAGATAGATAGATAGATAGATAGATAGATAGATGATAGATAGAGAGACAGAGATGTAGCTATATTCCCTAAGTCACTTTTATTTTGTAAGAAAAAATATACATTACTGAAAACATATAAACCTGAATTATGCAACACAGACATGAGTCAGTGGTGAGACAAAGCTTTATTTTAGCCTGAGAATGATTGGAAAGCTCATTTTATGGAAATTTAATAAAGAAAATGATCTATAGATATATGACTTTGCACCATGGATTTACACATCTAAAAGGTCTCCAGAAACGATTATTTTTCACATGTAGCAATCAAAAGGTTTTGCTTTCAAGAATAGAGGTAAAACTACTAATACAATTTTCTTCTCAACACATTGTTGCTAGTAAAAAGCTATCTCAATATAGAAAATGCTATGTAATTATAAATAGAAAAATTACAGGTCAATGATACATTCATTAGCCTAAGCTGCCATAGAGCTACATGTAATAATCTAGTTACTGGAAAATGAAAAGTAGAAGAAGATGATTTGTTTTGGGGTAGGAATCAAGAGTTCAGTTTTGAACGGTTCCAGTTTGATATGCCTTCCCAAATGGAGATATATGAGCAAGATCTTTGAGGCATAATTTTCAGGGTCTAAATAAAGCCTCTTCCACACTCAATCTGTGTGACTTTGGTAAAATACTTTAATTTTTTGTGGCTCCATTTTCTCATCCATAAAATGTTGATGAAAATAAGGGCAAAGATTTCATAGGTTTGTTATGAGAATTAAGTACAACTCATGTAATAAAACAGTGAGACAAGTACCTACAAGTGCCTGATAAATAATATTATTACTAGAGTAGTAAGAGTAGATGGTGAGAAATTGTAATATTGAGACTATATTTTTAAAGTAGTTGACAAGATTGTCCAGCAGATTGGATAAAAAATTGAGGAAAAGGGAGGGTGCAAAGACAACTCCAAGAATTTTGTCTTAATCATCTGGGAAATGGAGTTACTATTTAATGAGATGCTAGAGACTAGTGGAGAAACAGTTTGAAATAAGTGAGGAGAGAATAAACACTTAATCAATAGACAAGTTAAGTTGAAAATGATGATTAGATATCCAGGTGGAGATGTTAACAAGGAGTTGAATATAAAATCTAGAGTTTTGATCACAGGTCATAGCTAAAATATAAATTCAGGAGTTCTCACAATATAATTTTATTTTACATCATGGGGATGGACAAGACTGCCAAAAAAACTGAGTATTTATTCAAAAGGGAATAGATTCTTGATGTAGGGAACTAAAATGTTTAGAGGTTTGATGAGTATAAGACAACCAGCAAAAAGAGACTGAAGAGTAATGTAAGGTAAGAGGAAACCCAAGAGAGAGTTGTAATCCAGAAGCCAAGTCCAGAAAGTATTAAGTAGCTGTGTGAAATGAGCACAGTTTATGCAATAAGAGGACTGAGTTTTGACCATTAGTTTTGCCATTGTAGAAGTCATTGAGCTGATAAGAATATTTTTGGTGAAATTGCAGGGCTAAAACTTGGATTTGGAGTAAGTTCAAGAGAGAATGAAAGAAGAGAAATGTGGCACTGACCATTACTGTTAATAATACTCTTAAGAATTTTCTGTAGATTGGAGCAGTAGCTGAAATAGAATATTTGGTTAAGGAGCTTTGTTTTGTTTTGTTATTTTAATATGGGAAATAATATGTTATGTGTGCTAATTGGAAAGATTCATCAGAATGGGAATATCTGACGATTCAGAAGAGAGAGAGGACACATATAGAAGCAAAGTCCTTAAATATTGGAAAGAAGCTCTAGTGCCCAAAGGAGAATGTGGCCTTATATGCAAGCATAGACAAATCACCAGGGAAACTGACAGAAATTTAGATTATATGCATTCAGATGAAGGTTGGTGTTATATTTGGTAATGGGAGCATGTGAAATTTCTTTCTTGGTTGTTTCTAAGCTGTCAGGGAACTAAGAAGTCCTCAGCTGAGAATGAAGAACACGAAATTGTGCTGGGAGTTTGAGGAGAGAGGAGAAGATATAAATAATATTCACCTAGGAGAGTGACAGAGACTTTCCTTTTTTAAGAGAATTGTAATGGAATGGTCCAGGAGTATCATGGGCCCACCTGAAGTTTGTGGTGATGAATTTAATATGAGACAAGTCAGCATGGATGAGTGTTTTTATTTGGTCACATTTAGGTGTTCATGTTTTCTATTCGACATTGCTCACCTATGCCACAGCTTCTTCACCAGCATGGATGCTGTTGCTGTTCTCACATGTGTAACTGTGCCACTTGTGATATTTAATTGTATTTGGTAAGGGATGCCCAGAGTGCTGGCAAAACATTATTTCAGAGTATGTCTGTGAGGGTACTTCGCAAAGAGCTTAGCATTTGTATCAGTAGATTAAGTAAAGAGCCACCCTCACCAATGTGGATGGGCATCAACCAAGCCGTTGAGGGGCCAGATCAAACAAAAAGGCAGAGAAATGAAGAAGTCTCTCTCTATATATCTATCTGTCTCCTTGAACTGGGACATCCACCTTCTTCTGCCCTGGACATCTCGGTTCTTAGGGCTTTGGACCACAAGAGTTACACCATTAGCTCTTCTGAATCTCAGGCCTTAAGACTCAGACTGAAATAGACCACTGACTTTCCTGGTTCCCCAGTTTGTAGATGGCAAATCATGGGACTTGTCAGCCTCCATAATTGTGTGAACCAATTCTTATAATAAATATCATCATGCACACACACACACACACACACACACACACACACACCCTATTGGTTCTGTTTATCTGAACAGCCATGACTAGCATACCACTTGTTCTCCCCGTGCATCCACACTGACAAAGATGTGTCTATTTACTAGAAGGTCACACTCTAAATACTGAGAAAAATAAATAAATAAATGTAGTTTTAGAAGCTCTCATAAAAATATTCATTCTACAAAACATCTTCTTACTTGACCCCCTATAGTATTTGTATTTTCACTATTGAATATTCATTAAAGTTAAAGCACAGTTTTTTCAGAAGCCTCCAAATAAAAACAAATAACTGCAGAGAGGTTAAACACACACACACACAGAAAATTAGAAAATGTTATCTGGATAAGAATGTATATTTGTCAGTTACATAGGAAGGTTTTCAATCCCCTTTAACATTTAATTTAAAATATTAAATTTTAATCTATTTAAGTTGTTTGAATTCTTCCAATTCCTCAGACGCTACTCAGTTTTGTTCATTGTGGCTATATGATAGAATTCCCTTTATCTACCAGCTTCTCCCAGGATCATTTTTCTTTTCCCTTCTTTATTTTCCTCTAAAAGAATAGGATAGAATCCGAGAGGATATTTTGAATGGGAATACACATTTTACACTAGATTAACAGGCAACTCAAAAATTCGAATTTTTCATAGTTTTATCTTTGTTTTCGTTTGCAACAAAACTATGGTTCCTTTGAGCATCCTATGAGCATTTCCTTTTCATTTTTAAGTCACAAGAACGTGAGGGATTCAAAAGGAGATAATTATATCATAGTGACTTGAAAGACAATGCAAAATAAAAGTAGCCTTCCCTTCAAGAAAACTGTATATCTACATTTTATAATTGAGGAAACAAAGCAGAAAAACAATTATTCTTGGAAAATGTCTGATCTTTATTATTTAAAAATTTTCTCTCTACTTGAGTCGATTTGAAAAGGCAACAGAAAAAAAGGCAATTGTCTAAAAGGAACGTATGAGTTTTTTAAGAGAAATGATTCTCTGAGAAAAAATAATTAGTAAAGGCATTCAGGGGACATATAAAACAGCCAGGCTATAATGGGTTACCATCAGCAAATGATATAAAAGGAAGCATGTCACAGATTACAAACGATTAGGAAATCAAAGCACGCAGTGGGAAGGTGGGCTTACTACTTCTCAGGGGCAGGAGAAAAAGTAATATTTGACAAGGTGAGGGTTGGAACTCCTAATAGCTACTTTACTTCAGTCATTGACAATTATAATAGAAAAGGAATGCTCAGGGCAATAAGAGTTAATGAGAAAAACATGTAACTGGGCAGAATTTGAACCATATTTAGTTTAAAAAATATCTCAGTAGCTTGGAATGTATTCAAATCAGCAGAGTATATAATATTCACTGTAGAATATTAATTTTTAGAAAGGAAAATCTAGCAATAGAATCATTACAACACATTCTGGAAAACTATAGTTAATTTTTAAACTGTTCTTTCTTATTTTTAAATCAGAAAACTCTTACATAAGCCTTATAAGAATATAGTAAAAAATAAAAACTCTCTTTTATCACTGTCTACTCCTCAGGTAGCCATTATTGACAGTTTGGTGGGTATACTTCTTCTTCTTTTTTTTTAGACAAAATTTTGTTCTTGTTCCCCAGGTTGGAGTGCAATGGTGCAATCCTGGCTTACTGCAGCTTCCACTTCCCGGGTTCAAGTGATTCTCCTGCCTCAGCCTCCTGAGTAGCTGGGATTACTGGTGCACACCACCATGCTTAGATAATTTTGTATTTTTAATAGAGACGGGGTTTCACCATGTTGGACAGGCTAGTTTCAAACTCCCGACCTCCGGTGATCTGCCTGCCTCGGCCTCCCAAAGTGCTGGGATTACAGGCATGAGCCACCGTGCCCGGCCTGGTTGGTATACTTCTGACCTTTTTTAGAGTCCTAGGCACATACCACAAAAATATAAATACATTACATATAAAACTCCATTTGCAAATTCAGGTCTATAAGAAAATTAACTTTAATTTTTCTATCACAAATGTCAAACTTTACATAATGTCCCAATTAGAAACCTAATCTCCATTTGTTGTGGGTTACATACCCCTTTCTCTAGGGTCGTGTTTTAGGTCTAGGAAACTTGTCAAGGTATCAGGAGTGGGACCTGAGTGCTGTCACCTAAGCTAACCCAAAAGTGGACCCAAATTTCCATCCAGTCTTTGACCTTCATTTCATTGAGATTATTACCATGTCCTCCCTCATTTTCAATTCCAAGATCTTTTTATTTACACTTGTTCTCTATGTCATATCCCTTCTCTTTTGAAGGATGTATCTCACCTAAATAATTGCAATAATCTCTTAGCCATTCTCCTGTTACTTCTATTTCCCATACAGTCTGTTTCACATGTCAGTCACAGTGATCTAAAACATGAGCCGAATTATGTCAGTCTTATGCTTAAAGCCCTCCAGTATATCCCTGCCTCACCTAAGCACAGCCCAAGTGCTTTTAATGACCTGCAAGGCCCTGTAATCTGGTCTCTTTACCAATATGACTAATCTTCTGCCACTTTCTGCTTCTTACTCTGCTTTGCCCCACTAGTCTCCTGCCAGTTCCGTGACCCCACCAGGCATGCTTCCACCATAAGACCAGCCATTCTACTGTCCTTTTGTTCCTTCTGCCTACCATGCTCTTCACACAGATGTCTTTCAGGTGTTTATTTTAAAGTCATTTTCTCAATAAGGCTCTCCACAGTTGCTCTATCTAAGCTTTTGTTCTTATTCTAGCAATATTTTATATATTCCTTAGAAATGTTCACTAATATCATGTGTATTTTATTTTTATTGTTTTTGCTGTCCATTTCAAACACTACAGTTTAAGTTCTATGAAGGTAATTTTATTCATTACTATTTTCTCAAGTTCCTGTAATATGTCTAGAATATAGGTAGTAGGCCTTCAAGAAATATACTTTGAATGAATTAATGAGTGAGTGAATAAATGAATCAGTAATGAGAAACTTACTACTGATCCTATCTCATGCTAAGGTCATAAGAAATGCTTCAAAGACTTTCCTAGGCTTATTTTTACTCAATAATTTATTTATTTTTCTACCATGTTAAACATGAGAAGCCGATAGAGATTTTGCTTTTTTGGGATCTTGCCTGGAAATGGCTAATAGATCATTTCCATCCTAAGATTGCTAAACATGCCTAGAAATTTCATCAGATAGAAAATGTTGCAGCCACAAAACCCTATTTCAGGAATCTATCACCAACCAAGTTCTCCTTACCTTTAATCCTTTCCTAGTTCTTGGAATACTTTCATAGAAGGAGCATGATGAAAACTTGATGTATTTTGGCTTATTTATTTAATAAACACCTATATCAAGAAATAAAATGGCTAGCATCCCTTTGCCTTCCTCCCATCCCCCTAAAGGTAACTGCCATCTTGATATTTGTAATAATTATTCTATAGTTACTTATAACTGTATTTATATTTTAACTTAATATAATCATTCATGTGTTTTCTTTTGTAACCTTCTGTTTTCCCTCAAATTTGTTGGTAAGATTCCTCCATGTCATGGTATTTAATCACAACTTAGTCATTTTTGTTGCATAGCATTCTCTATGCTGTGATTGATTTAGCTATTCTATGTTGATGGCTGAGGGTTTTTACACTTTCTTTTCTTCTATTATAAAATATGTTAATGTGAATAATATTGTGTATGTATCCAGGTGAACAGGGGCAAATATTTTTCTGAGTCATATCTATGAGAAAATTGCCTAGACATAGAGAATTGCAGATTTTCATATTTATTATACAATAATAAGCAATTCTTCTGGAATTTCAAATCAATTTTGAAATATTCTTATTGCTCTATGCTCCTTAATACTTGGTAATGTTAGATACTATTTATATGCAATTTTAATGGTTGTAAAATAAATTCTACTTGTGGGTTTTAATTAGCACTTTCTGAATTTCTAATGAGATTGAGTGATCACCTTTTCCCATGTTCACTAAGTATTTAAACTTTTTTCTGTAAATATTTACTAATACATTTGGCCCAATTTTCCATTATTGTCTGTCTTTCTTCATAGAATTGTGAACACTAGTCCTGTGTCAATTATATGTGTCTTAAATATCTTCTTCTACATGTAGCTTGTCTTTTATCACTCTGTATGGTATGTATTGATTTTAAAAAATCTTCATCTGGAACTTTTTGTGTTTATTTTTAAGAAAACATACTTAGGCAGAGGACATTAATATATTATTCCATGCCATCTTCTGAAAGATGAGTAATTTTGACTTTCATATTAAGACTAATTTACCTTGACTTGCTTTTAAGTTATGGTCAAATGCAAGATTTCAATACCATTAATTTGCATATAAGTTTTCAATTTTGTCATAGTATTTACTGAAAAGCCTACTCTTTCTGACTGATCTTGCAATAAGCTCTCTGTTGTATATTGAGTTCCCATATATGTGTAAGAGGATATTTATAGTTAATATTTTGTTTCATCAGTCTATTTCCAAATATTACACTGCCTTTGTAACTATAGCTTATATTATGTCATGTGTTGATATCTTTCATCTTGTCCTATTTCTTTAATAGTGTTTTGCCCTTTGACCTTATTTGACCTCTGCACATATTTTAGAAATCAAATATGAATTTAGGAAGAGCTGAAATCTTTGTAATATTGAATTCTTCAATTTATGATCATGATATATATCTCCATTTATTTATTCTTAAATTTCACTCAATAAAATTGTATGATTTTATAACAGCAATTCGGTGAAGAATGGAGTAGTTTGAACATTCAGATGTTCCCACTGAGAACAAGTATGACTAAAACAATTTTTTAAAAAATTGTTTCACTAAAAATTGAAGACACTGGAGAGCTACTAAGGAAACCAAGAATTAAGGAGAACAAAGTCTGAGGAAGGAAGAACTGTGCAGTGACACAAGCCACTCTTTTATGAGAAATCCATATAAACAGCTAATTTAAAATGACAAAGGAATGAATAGTAGGTAGTAGGTCTCATGGAACTGGAAGCAAGGAATACAGACATAAGAGTTTACAAGTTGGAAAGCTGATTCCAGTTAATGTGCAGGTTTATCTTCATACATTTACTACACTCAGAAGCTTAGCATGTAAGGTAGACAAGATGCCAATCCAAACACCTCAGAAAATCATAGTGGATTATTTGCATTCTTGTGCAGGTGGTAAGTTTTACAGTTCTTCAGCACTTTATACGTTCTATTAATTTTTGGCCTTGACATATCTAATGAGAAGTTTTCATTCAGTTGAATCACTGCTTCCTTGTATGTAATGGGTCATTTTTTGTCTGGGTACTATCAAATATATTCTTTACTTTTGGTTTTCAATAGTTTGATATGATGAGCTAAAGTGATATTTGAGTTTATGCTGTCTTGGATTCACTAAATTTCTTGAATGTGTTCATTTCAGTCTGTCATCACATTTGGGAAGATTTCTGGTATTGTAATTAGTTCTTCAAATATTAATTCTGTGTTTTTAAACCTTTTTTCTTTTTCTGTGGTTTCACTTACTCTTATGTACCTTTCAATAAGATTATTTCTCAATTCCTGAGGTTCTGTTCATATTTTAAGGTATTTCTTGCCTCTTTTTATGTTAAATAATGTATTTGAATCTATCATATATTTCCCTGAGTATTTCATAATCTGCATCATTCTATTAGTTTTATCTAGTGGATTTATTTCAGATATTATATTTTTAAAAAATTAACATTTAAAAATATTCTGCTTCTTCCCTGATATGGCCTTTTTGTTTATTACAAATATATTCTTTAACTTTATTGAGCACAGATATATTAACTGTTTTAAAATCATATTATTATCATTCTAATGTTTAGATTACCTTGAGATTGGTACCTGTTGATTATTTTTTCCATGAAGAATGGTTTACATCTTCCATTTTTTCATGTTGGATAATTTTGAATTGATATTGTGAATGTTATGTTCTACAGACTCTGGATTTTGTACTATTCTTCCAGTGAGTGTTGATATTTTCATGCTTGCTTTGGTGGTTGCTCATATTTCATTTAAGAATTATTTCAGTCTGCTCTACTCGTGCATGGCCCAGGAGTCAGTGAGAGACATAAGCATTCTTCTTACACAGAATGTGGTATCCGCCTTTATGGCTTTGCCTTTCCAGTATTATCTTCATCATATGATAACTTCACTAATCTTCCATCCAGAAATATGTATTCTATTGGAGTTTCAGCTTGACTCTACCATCACCACATGGGAAAGCCCACAAAAATAAATAACTCACTCTATATTATTCATTTTGTCTGTCTTTTAATTTTTCTTCAAAGTCTACATGCTTCAATAACTTTTCCAGAGCCCTCCAGTAATGGATTTGTGTTTTGCCAGAAGTTATAGAAAGGTCAGTTTTTCAGGAAATCATGGCCCTACAAAAGAAACAAAACTCCATCCCTCTTTCATCATTTCTATAGTATCTCTGCTGGAATTTCTAATCTATTTAAACATTTTGTTCAGTGTTTTACTAGTTCCTTTAACATATATGTCTTAGTTATATTAAAGTCTTTGTCTATTCCAATACCTAGGGCTCTCTGGGTGTCTTTCTATTAACTGTTCATTTTATCTTAAATTGAGGCCATATATTCTTGCCTCTTTGCAAGCACCATAATTTGATACTATGCTAGACAGTGTGTAAAAAACAAAAGAGTGAAGAAAATACTATCTATCCCAGAAAAGGACATGGCAGAAAAGCACATGGCCCTTTTCCTGACACATTGCTAGTACCAGGGGGCTGAGTCAACATAAGCTGCTTTTGAGCTGGGTCTGAGCTTTGACAGAGATTTAGTTAGAGTGAATTCACCACATGCTTCAAATACTTTGAGGGCACAATCAGAATTTTATTTTCAGTAGAGCTTTGACTCTCAGCACTTGTAAGACTTTGCCTATCTCTTTGTACGCACAGATCAGCAACCACCCTTCATACTGGTAGGACACATTTCTCTGTAGGCTACCCACCAGTTTTTGTGTTTTGGTTTGTTTGTTTGTTTGTTTGTTCTACTGGTGAATTATCTTTGTTCCTGTGACCTCTCCTGGGCTTTATTTATTTATTGCCTTGGAAGGACTCTCTTCACTCTGTCACCCTTCCCCTAGGCTTTGGAGAGCCATTTCTGTGTTCTTGGTGAAGGCTCAGTGGCTTCAGAGGAATTTTTCTCAGGGCTCCTGTTGAGTCCCCAGCCTGTAGAGGTATGTTACATTTTATTCAGTGCCATGTACCCCAGAGAGATTTTCCTTATCTCTTAACCTGTCCCATGTATGTACTTGAAATACACCAAGACAAAGGGCTTTATTTAGACTCTCCTTCCTCCCCACCCGGGCTTAAATGCACTATCATTTGTTCATCCAATGAACGTCTGCGGAACTTGCTGGTGGGTGAATGCAGACTTATATTACCAGGCTCTTCCAGATGTTAATCCTTCATGCCAGGCTTCTTGTATTGCTAAAAGTGTGGCTAGTTTTTTCTTAACTCATCTGTAGAGAATTCCTTTTCTTCCTGCCTGAAAGCAGTCATGGGCTTCTCCTCTTGTAGGAAAGATTCATAACTTTCTGCATCTTCTAGGATGTAGTTTTTTTAGTGTCTTTGCTTATTCTGCTCAGTTATGATAAAGAAAAACAAAAATCAAACAAAAAGATAAAAAGCCAAATAATTTTACCTTGTCTATCTTGCTATCATTCTTAGGATACAAACAAGAGTAGTATGTTATTATTATTATTATTACACACTAACTGGAAGCAGAATTGGATTTATGGGTATTTAGTTTCCAAAATAGTTGTTTTGTCTGGTGTTTATGAAAATATATAAAGAAATTAAAATCCAACATTTCACCATCACAATATTCCCAACATTTCTACTAATTTTCTATTCTTTTTAATTTTTTAAAAATTTTTACATTAAAAAATTATTTCCATAGGTTTTGGGGAATAGGTGATATTTGGTTACATGAGTAAGTTCTTTCGTGGTGATTTGTGATATTTTGATGCACCAATCTATTTTTTTCTTTTTTAATATTTTAACTTTTATTTTAGGTTCAGGGGTACATGTATAGGTTTGGCATATAGATAAACTTGTGACTCAGGGGTTTGGTCTATGGATTATTTCATTACTCAGGTATTCAGCATAGTACTTGATAGTTTTTTTTTTTTTCTGAACCTCTCCCTCTTCCCCCACCTCTACCCTCAAGTAGGCCCCAGTGTCTGTTGTTCTTTTCTTTCTGTCCATGTGTCCTCATTATTTAACTCTCACTTAAAAGTGAGAATGTGCAGTATTTTGTTTTCTGTTCCTATGTTAGTTTGCTAAGGATAATTGCCTTCAGTTTCATTAATGTTCCTGCAAAGGACACAATCTCATTCTTTTTTATGGCTGCATAGTATTCCATGGTGTATATGTACCATATTTTATCAAGCCTACTGTTGATAGGCATTTAGCTTGAGTTCATGTCTTTGCTATTGTGAATAATGCTGCAATGGCCATATGTCTTTATGCTAGGAAAGATTATATTCTTTTGGGTATATACTCAGTAGTGGGATTGCTGGGATTTTTATATATCAAAAAATTAACTTTTTATTTGTTCATATTTATTACAAATTTTTAGACAAGCATCAAAAATCTCAACTGAAAACAACATGAATAACAACTATATTTCAACATTACATGTGGAAAATTAATTTTTACATTATGAGATTTTAGGAAATTTCTATTAAAGATTAATTTGAAAATAACATATTTATTTTGATTTCATTTGAAATAATTTACTATAGGTACTTATAGTATTCCTATAAGTACATAAATAATATGTACTTATTTTATTCCTTTTATATTTTAAAAACACTAAAAAACTTATAGAAAATCAAAACATGCAAAAAGGAAACAAAAGAAAATATATAAAGGTAGAATTAAGCAAATATAATGCAGTACATGCTAAAATTTGATAAATAATATTAATATTAGATAAATCTTAGGTATATAGTAATAACTAATATAGTTTAATGTTTTCTAAGCTTTGTACTTTTCATTATTCTGTTATCTTTTTCATATCTTAAGAAATAGCCAACAGATTGAGAGTCAAGCATTTGAATGGTGTCTCATTTATTAATCTTTTTTCTTTCTACTCCAAATTCACTCTTCATTGTCTACTTGTGATACTAGAACATTTACTTCTCACTAGCTGGCATGATGGAAGCTTCATTATGAGTAGGTACTCTATTGTGTGATTTTTCTTAGCAAATTTCCAAACATCCCTGTGGAGAGCTTCTCCTGCCGTTCCATAGAGTAGTTTCCCAGTGAGTTCCATTCCCAGTGGTACCTTCCCATGGATGGCTTCCCCCAGCATCTCACTGGATGACTTCACAATGAGTTCTGCACTGTGATACTTCTCCATGGGTAGCTTTCCAGTGAATCTAAAGATGTAGCACTTCAGTAACTTCTCCCCCATCAAGGAGATCCTCTATAAAGAGGTCTGGACCTCAGCCCTGGATGTCATGCCTCTTCCAGACATGTTCTTACTTGGGTGCTCTGCAACAGCCCTGTGGGTTACGGTTACTCCATATACCTTCGATTCCTGTATTCTTTAGAATATGCTTAGTATCTACTTTAAATACTCCAATCTGCTGTTCAGATCAATGGATAAATTCCTCTCCCCTGCTAGGATTCTAATAGATGGAAGCACTACCAAAGAAATAGGACAGGCTCTATTCATTGTTTATTCTGGTTTATTCAACCCAGAAGAAAGAATAATATGTTAATAAGCAACATTACTAGAATGCCGTGGAAATCTAGAATGGCAATATTGAAGAGCTGTAAAAATTAAGAGAGATATCACAAACTTAATCTGAAGATGGAGAATCTAAAATCAGTTTATACTCAGGGATATAGGTAAGCAAATTTAGAGAATTATTTTAATGGGAATTAGGAATCAAAGATTAGGTATTAAATACAGAGTCATTCTCAGGCACTAAGAAAAGGCAATATTCCATTATTAGCATTACTAAAACATTAGTCTAGTTATCAAGATATATCAAAGCCTAAGAAACAAGTGTGGGCATAATTTCCAGAATAACAAGTGATTCAAATTTTCTATTTATACATTTGCACATATTTTATTATTTTCTATGATTTACATGTATTATGATATAATCAGGAAAACATACATTTAAGAATATTTTAAACAAATGTCATGGAATATAAATATTTAGTTATGTCTCAAAGCAAGGCAAAAGTCCAATGATTGGTACTAATCTTCACAGCTATAGGGTACAACAAGCAAGAATGCCTTAATGCTCACAGTAGTGTTGATTTAGGCTACTAAAATATTTTCTACAAAATTTAAGAATTATGACAAATTGTGACAAAATTGGGATGGTACGTAGAGATATCAACTTTTTCCAGAGTTGGGGTAAAGGGGGAGTATGCTGTGGAAACTGAAAAATAACTAGATATCACAACCAAAACTTCCTTTTTTATCACTGATTCTTATAATAATCTGGTATGAATAAATTGGAAATATATATATACACAAACATATATTTTGTGTGTATATATACACATTATATATCTGTTTCCTGTGCACATGTTTATATACATATTTATATACATATAAATATATATGTTAATAAATATTCATTCTTAAATGTATGTTTTCCTGATTAAAACATCTCCTTTATATCAGTGATGAATCTAAGAATATGAATCAATGTTTCTTATAGTACCTAGTACTGAAGAAAAAGAAACAAAAAAGACATCCATTTTCTATCCTGCCAATTCCATTTATTTTTCCAACTTTTGGAATATTGTCTTAGACATCCTAGATCTACTTTACTTCAGCCTTTTACTCCTAAATATTTTGAACCTACTATATTAAAACAGAACCATAAATATTTTCTATGGCAAGCCTGAAACTTTCAATTGGCAATAAATTGACACAGGAAATTATTAATCCATTCAACAACCATTTTTCTTGTATGTCTGTATGTGCTAGGACTTAGACATTGTATTAGGCAAAGAAGACCATGATGTCTACTCCTTCAGAATGTATGATCTTTTGGATATTAGTTCTCAAATGTGGAATTCAATCCAGACTTAAAAATAAAACTATCCTAAGATAGTGTAGGATTACTAAAGTATATGCTTACTTCATAGCATTTGATTGTAATTTGAAAATTGGTTATTTAATTAATAATCTAAAAAATTATCTAACAGAATTCATGAAATGAGCAATAGGCATTAGAATTTACTTCCTATCATTTAACTCATTAGTTCTTTTGCAGATGTTTCTGTATCCCAATGGTTGGAGATGTGAGAAAATTGCCAGGATTCTATGTGCTCTCAAAATTGAAGCCCTTAGCTTTTGTGAAGCCAAAAACTGTCTCATTAAAATTAAAATGATTCTCCCATAATAAATATATATTTTCCCAGTAAGTTCAACTCTCTACAGAACAATTTTTAAATTTCCATTTGTTTTTTACTAAAACTAAAATAAATCTTGTACTCCTACCACTATATTTGACAAATAAGTAGATAAATGAGAAGAAATCAGGCATTTTGGGAAATTCTTTTAGGAGAATGCAATCCAATCTTTACATGAATATCTTGCTCCAGAGAACAGCATATTCTGTGGTATCAGAGTCCACTGAATAGATAATAATCTAACTAAATCAGTTTATAAACTTAGGAAAATGCCTTGGAAATTGAGAATATGGGACATTATATTGATCCATTTTTTTACCCAACTGGTTTGTTGACTGAATTGACCAAATTGACTGTTTTGTTTTTCATCTTAAAAACAAAGGTAACAAATTACATAAAATCATGAAGTAACTTTCACAGGACAAAACCAATGAAATTAAAAGTAATAAGGAAAAGAATTATAAGACTTAGCAACACATTTAAAATATATATCAATAACTAGCCTCAATATGGGATATATAAACGTTATCCTTATTAAATCCTGAATGAGCCAATCATTAAATAAGTCAAGCTTTGTTATGCCTGGTTTATTGTACTTGGATAAGAAAAGGGTATGTACTATTTTAGTTTTCTCTTAAGGCAAATGTAATAACAGCCACATTTTATTCATACTCCCTATTTAGCCACAATTTTGAAGCCATATATTAAGCTAGAAAAGATACCATGTGAATATCTTTGAAAGACCTCTGAAGGCATTGTATCATTCTAGTTACTTTGTCTCAGGGCACTGATACTTTCATTAGTTGGAATCCAGCCCAGTAAAACAGATCTTAAAGTAATTCTCTCTAAAATGTTGATATTTTGATATTTTAAATGCGACCTGAAGATCAGCAGCATTGTTATCACCTACAAACCTCTTAGAAATGCAGAATTTCAGGCCCTTCCCAGACCTTCTTGATTATAACCTGTATTTTGGCAAAATCCCTGGGTTTTATGTATGCACATTAATTTTATAGGATGGATTTCCCTTCTTATCCCATACTCCCTCAAAAAATAGTTTTATTTTGACAGATATAACTACCAGGCATAAATTACAGAGTGCACACTAGACTATAAAGGCATGCTAAATCATGTGACTCTAAACGCACAGCCCTAAATCTATAGAAAGACTGAACTATGTGGCACCAAATGAGATTTAGTCTTTTAATTGTAGTGGAAGTACATAATTATTAACAGCTTCCAAAGTTCTACTACCTTTTTCAACTGATTCTCTTCAGACACAAGTGAGGAAATGTTTATTTGGAATTTTAGCATTGGCAATCTAATCCTCTAATACTCTGAAAGGAATGTAATGTCATGGTAACAATGAGAAACAAGTTTTTATAACAGAAAAATAAATTGTGAGAATCAGGAGGCAAGGATTCTGATTCTGGTTCTGGAATTTCAACTAACTAGCTGTTTAAGGATAAGACATACCTTATATTTGATTTTGTATTTCTTATGCTGAGATCCTCCACTGAAACTTAAGAGGCATATGATTACATTTTTGTTAAATAAATTAAATAATAAATCAATCTTAAAAGTCAATCTTAATCAACTCACTTTTTTTCTCTGGGTTTAAAGTTTTATTAAATGTTTACTAAGAAGGTTATTTTAAGACTTCTTTCCAGATTCTGTGAATTACGCTATTGTTTCATACAGTGACACTTGGGGGAAATTGTCATCATATCAAATTGTGAGTTTCTAAGTCTACCTCTAAGTGACACCTACACAGCCAGCTGAAAAGTATAAACTTAAACATTTTACCTTTTAAAAAATAATATAGTATTTTGTTTTGTTTTACCCATTTCCTCGTGTGGTTTATTTTTAAGGTTCCTTGATCCTGTGTAGTTAAAGACAGAACTAAGAAGTACGATAAAAGTGAGTGATAATTAAGACCTTTAATCTATTGAGCATTTTATTTTGTTACTGTTTATTGCTGACATTGGTAGTGGAAGGGCAGTTGATTATTTAAAAGAATCCAGTTTCAGCTTTCTACATATGGCTAGTTGTGGGGTGGGGGTAAGGATAGCATTAGGAGATATACCTAATGTAAATGACGAGTTAATGGGTGCAGCACACCAACATGACACAGGTATACATATGTAACAAACCTGCACATTGTGCACATGTACCCTAGAACTTAAAGTATAATTTAAAAAAAGAAAAAAAAAGAATCCAAGTTTGGAGAAGCTTGAGTTTGTCATTAATGACCTCTTCAAGAAACCACAGAAGCAAGTGCTAACAGATTTGCTATTACTTGAGCTTATGCATTTAGCAGGACTTTGGTGAGATTCTACTTACATACATTCAATTTGCGCAAGTTCTACTAAATGGCAGTAAAGTAGTTAATGTAAGTTTCATGCAGAGCAGCAAAAAGCTATTTTTCTGCTCTCCCCTCTGTGGTTTTGGCCTCCAGTGAAATCCTGCATTTAGGCTGTAGCATCACATTTCAAAAAAGACATAGACATAATAGAGAGAGTTCAGAGAAGAGCCACAAAGATGATAAAGGGCTTAGGAAATAAGACCTATGTGGAAAGGTTAAGGCAAGTGGGCATGTTCTGTCTGGAGAAAACAAGACTGGGGAGACACATAACTGTCTGCAAATTCGTTAAGGGATGTTATAAAGGGCAGAGGGACCAATTCTCATTAGTCAATGAGGACAGAACAAGAAGTAATAGGCTTCAATTCCAGAAGGGAAAATTCGAGGTAAATATAAGGACTAACTTTATAACAATATGAATAGTTGGGAATGGCACCAGCTGCCAGGGGAGATTGTGGAATTGTTATCATTGGAGAGATTCAAGGCTGAATCCCCATACCCATCGATCAGGAATGACTTAGTAATAATAAAATCAATCCTGCTGTGATTCACAGGGATAGATTAGCGCCTCAGCGTAGGTCCTTCCAACCCAAATGATTATATGATTAAGATACCAGTACCCAGGGGGAATTGATCTGTGTATAAGGGAGGGAAGAGAAACTCTTTACAAGCTACAGCTGTAAATCTGAAAATTAAGTAATCCAGAATGTTTAGCTAAAGGAGAGGCTGAATCTGCTTAGGAGATATGTAGGGATACTGAATTAAAGAGCTCAGCCATTTTCTAAAATATTAATCTGACTTTTGTCAATATTTCAAATAAAAAATTGAGACCCATACTATTATTAATTTTCCTTATTAATGTTCATCTTGGATGCTACACAATATTTAATTTATTAATAGAAAATCAGGACAGAATGTTCTCAAGGTCTGAAAAATAAAAACTAAGATGAAGATAATTTTAGAAAGATAATTTTCTCATGTCAGATTCAGGGTCTTCCCTTTCATTTAAAAATGTGTTTAAATGATATTTTTACTTCAGACGTTCCCGAGGGTTTTACTTGATGGGCATGTGACTCTAATTAACATCCAAGACCCACATAATTCAATCACAGTGTGGGTCAAAATTACCAATTCAATTTTTTAATCTTAAAATTGATTTCTATGTCTGTGATGCTCAGAGTGAATTTCAGCAGTATCCAAAGCATTCTATTTTTCCATGCTCTCTGCCTTATCATACTGGCCTTTGCTAACACTACAGTAGTTATTTTTGAATCTTTGAAAAGTCAGTGTTTAATTTTTTAGTTTACTTTTCCCCTTTCTACCTTTCCAGTTTACCTTTAAGAAAAAAAACACACTGCCCTTTTTTTCCCCTGAGGAGGCTGTGTTATTACTACCGTCCACATATCAGGGTTACAGCACTTGCAGTAGTAGATCATCCCTGTGCTGTCATGGTGATGATATATGATGGAAAAAGCCATCCATCTGAAAATCCAAGGCACAAAGGCTGAGGCAATAATGAGGTAGCCAAGCACAAACCCGGCATGCGCAGCACTCGGCATTTCCCCCCAAATAAAAGTGGACTACCCTGTAAATTGAAAATCTTTAGATAGGAAAACTCTCAAAGATAATGTTTTTTTCTTTTTCTCTTTTTTTTTTTGTGCTTAGAGGCCTTTTATGTCTCCCAAAACATTAAAAAATAATGAGTTTCTGAATTAAAAACCTTTCAAAGCTTCTCACTTCCATTTCTCTTTTATTTTTTCCTTGTCTCTCATGTCTATTTTTTCTCTTCCTATTCCCATTGCCACTACCCTAAACTTACCCTTTGAGTATCATTCTCCTGGACAATTAAAGTGATCTTGATCTCTTTACTTTCTCTGTTCTGTTTGTGTTCTAATTCTCTTTTCATAACTGGCTAGGCTAATCCTAGTAAATGCTACATTTATTATATGACTCTTCTAATTGAGATTTTGTAATTTCCCCCATGAGCTATCAAATACAGTTCAATTCCATAGCTTTGCATTCAAAGCCCTCAAAAATCTAGCTTCAACTTATTTTTCCAGCTGTAAAGAACACCGCCTTTTTATCTATACTCTACATTGCCAAATAAGAATACTGGTCTTTCAGAATATGATTTGAACTTTTTGTATCTTTATTCTTTGGTTGACCCTCCGCCTGAGATGCAAAATAAATAATGGGCAAGCTTTATTCTAAGACATACCTGAATTCAAATGTACTTCCTATAACCTAAGACAAGTGGCTTTATTTCTCTGGCCCTCAATTTTTTCAACAGTAAAATGGGGATAACAACCCCATTGCAAAGAATTCTTGTGAGGCATGAATGGTGAAATGCATACAAAACTCTTAGCATAGAGGCAGGGGCATGATAGTCAACAAAGTCAGCTCCTCTTATATGGTTTTGACATTATTATTAATTTTTCAGTGCATTCTTTAATGGTGATTCTGATGCCATTCACTCAGTGAGGCTTCTCTATTTTGTTTTTCATTTCTCTTGAGCTTTCCTTCTTGTGATCTAGTATAACATTTTTTATTGCATCTGTTGTATCCTGCCATCTTTTATATTTTACATATAGGAAACACAAGTCTTCCCGAAATGTCTTAGGGGTAGAAACCGTCTTTTGTATATATCTATAGCCAACTAGAAATAATCAATACATAGAAGGTACTCAGCACATTTTCAACAAATCAGTGTTTTAATACATATCCTTTTTGCCCAGTGCCAAGCCTAAAAGGGTTTTGGATTTACTTGAAATAATACCTAACCATGATGGAATAAAATTTCGAGCACATTTTCGTTGGCAGGACAGATTAACGCAATTTGAACCATTTGTTATACTCTCAGGACAAAAGTAAAGTAAAAGCTAGTTTTTGTGGTAAGATTCATTTTTTACCTTCATCACTTAAATATTTTTTAATGAAAAAAAAGCCACTAAAATCTTGAAGCCTACCGGTGCATCCTAATTTAAATAACTATATTTCTTTAAGCTACTCTTCACTTAATACTATTTATAAACCTTAGCAACTGGTATGCTGGCAAACTTGTACTCATTTCAGAAGGTTTTAGCCCTCTAATTTTAATCCCTTTTGTTATAAGAAATATGTCTCCAACTCTACCAGTTGAAAAGTATATCATTTTCTAGGTCCCTTCAAGTACTTTATATAAATTGACCCCTTCGAAAACTTAATAAAGTTAACATCTACATTTTCTTTTTCGGTTCCAAGTTCAATCCTAGCATCATCAACAGTAAAATAGAAATGGAATCTAAAAGGACAATAATTTTTCCTGGCAGTCAATGGATGAATAATAAAGTATTTTTGCTTCTAAGATCATCAGGGGGTCTTTAACTCAAAGACTAACTTTTTGCTACTTTTGGATTACTAATAACTCTATGTGATTATTGTATAATGCTACCTGCCCACCAGTTTCTTCCCTTGTCACTTTCTCCCTTGCTTTGTGTGCTCCAGCATCACTGACCTCTTTGGGTCCCTGCTAGGCTTCTTCACCATTGCATGTACTATTTTCTCAGACTCTGACTGCTCCTCCCATTTTTGGCACTTAGATACTCATCCTTCGCAGTTTGCCCTGAATATTCCTTCCTTAGAAAAGCCTTATATTACACTCCATCCCACTGATCAATCTAGATCAGTCTCTACTGACATCAAAAACATCTTGTACTTCTCCTCTATACTATGTACAATAATGTAATAAAAATGGTAAATTTGTGAACACATTTGCTTAAAATATATTTTGCTGCTTAGAATGTAAGCTCAATAAGTGAAAGAAAGATGTTGACTCTACTCACCTCTGTATCTCCAAGGCCTATAATACAAAAGGTCCTCAAGAAAAATCTCTTGAGTTGAATGGAGAAAGTATGTTACTAAACTAGCCATTTTCCATTGAAAAATCAGGTAATGGGACATCCATTCCTCCATCATCATCTGCTTAAAAGATAACCCCAAAAGGCTCTTCTTTTGGAAAAGACAACCTCAAAATCGTATTGCGATTTATATTTACTATGCTAAAATAAAACAGATAAATCTAATATAAAGGAAAAATACCTCCTTTAAATTTTTTTTAAAATACTTTGCTTGTATAGATTTAAAATGGATAAATGAGTCATTACTTAAGTGGTCCTAAACATTTTGTAGGTAATTTAATATAATTTTGAGCCAGGCAATACAGTGAAAACAGATAATTTTTCTTACTTATGAGAGACATTTGTGTCTGCCAAGGTCTTCCTGGCTGGTAAGTTTTTAATAGCTTGATCTTCCCAGGAAAATGATGTAAGTGTTATCTAAACTCAAATTCAACCAATTTGAGCCATTTGTTTAGCAGTTGTAAATTTCATTTTCTATATAGAACTTTGATCACTTCCAGTTACCAGAAACATCTGATCTGCCATATGAGCATCAAATACCTGGGTAAAACAACTTTGTTCTGTAATCCCAGCACTTTGGGAGGCCAAGGCGGGTGGATCATGAGCTCAGGAGATCGAGACCATCCTGGCTAACATGGTGAAACCCCATCTCTACTAAAAATACAAAAAATTAGCCGGGCGTGGTGGTGGGCGCCTGTGGTCCCAGCTACTCCGGAGGCTGAGGGAGGAGAATGGGGTGAACCCTGGAGGCGGAGCTTGCAGTGAGCCCAGATCGCGCCACTGCACTCCAGCCTGGGCGACAGAGTGAGACTCTGTCTCAAAACAAACAAACAAACAAACAAAAAACAACAACAAAAAAACTTTGTTATGTGCTTCAGTTGTCTGAATCTAACTACTCTTATTTCTCCCATATTAGGGAGGCTTGGGAGTTTGGTACCAGATAACCAGTGGGGATGTGCATCTCTGTATGGGCATTATTTCAACGGCCATATGATAAAATTTTCTACCTGGGATTTTTGAAGTAAACATTTTTAGTGTAGTCAATAACAAGTATTTGCTCAGGACACATCCAATGACTAAATCATGAAATTTACTGAATAGAGAGCATTATCTGTAACTAAATTCTATATGGCTTTATTGTCATCCTTCCTGGCACCCTCTCAGAGAGCTACTTCCACTCTTTCTGGAAAAGGATGGTTATTGGTGAATAATGGCAAGTTGGAGTTGACAAACGTTCTTTAGTTAGAGACAGACAGGGCGCCGGGTAAGTCTTTCTGTCTGGGTTAGTTTTATGGTTTTTTCCCTGTAACTTACTTTCTCTCTCTCTCTCTCTCTCTCTCTCTCTCTCTCTCTCTCTCTCTCCCCCCCCCCGTGTGTGTGTGTGTGTGTGTGTGTGTGTGTGAGAGAGAGAGAGATGCAGTTCATGTGTAGTGGTATGACCACTTGTTCTGGAGTCCGAGTGCCATGGTTTGATTCTAGGTCTACCTTTTTTACAAGGCGCTTGGCAGTGGGAAGATTGTCACTATGTACTTTGTTTTTCTTATTTGATCACTGTTAGTCTCTACTTATAGAACTAAATAATCTATTTGGAGTCCTTAACACAGTGCCTTGCATATATTAAGTCCTAAGGATTAGCAATGATTAGTGCACATGCTATGAATTCTGGATTTTTGTCCCTGTCACCAAGTACTCATACAATTAATCTTTTTGTCACATTATTTTACACACACACACACACATATATATATATATAAATTTTCCTACAATTTATCTTTCCAGTTATTCCCTTTTAAATCCAGTTATACTCTGTCCAGGCACTGCTGCTGCTTTTCTTCACACCAACCGTCTTCCAAGCTTCTCCCATTTCATTTGGTTTATCCATTACAATGTCATGTATAGGTTCACTGTGCTCATTATTACTTGCTCCTTCACTGCCATTTCTCAACCAAGGCTGTGTGCTCCACAGTCACCTAAGGCCCTTCAGCAGCCCATCCCCCAAAAACTGCTATCTTGTCTCTTCTGGGCTCTTACACCTAAATTTCCCACCCTTAAATCTGTCTCTCTGAAACATGGGAAGAACTAATTATTTCTTACACAAAATCCCACAGTTCTAATGTGCTGCAGGAAAGGTAATTACTCTTTGGAATGTGCATATATATAATTTCTGCTCTGAAAGCATCCCAACATAACTATGGGGCGAAGTCAAAGAACTTGTTTCTCGCATCATCCCTGTTACTGTTTGAGACACCAGAGAGGTATTTTCATTTAAAAATTTTCTATTATATACTACATGTTTGTTAAATATGCAGAGTCCATATAGCTACAATCTCCCTGTCCTCTCAATTATTCCAAAATATTTGAAGACCTACATCATAGGGATTCTATGATGATTGACACATAAATGGTTATTATTACAGAGGCTGAAAGATAGAAATCATGCAGACTGCCTTGTTATTATCAGTAGTAGGGAGTAGTGGATTTGGTAGTGTTGGTGCTGCTCATAGTGGTGGTAGTGGTGATGGTTTTGTTGTTATTAAAAACAGAAAATCAAGGAAACATTTTTTGACTAGAGATTCATTAGAAAAGTATACATAGCTCTACTCACAGCAACTCATTCAATCCAGATGCCATTGTGACATACAAAAGAAAATGAAAGCCACAGTTAGTTGATATTTACATACTAATTAGTAAACATATTTTCCCAAGAGTTATTTCCATACTAACCTCTAGATTCTTGGGGCTTATGGAAAATTTTAAATGTTTATGGAACAGACATGACCTCAATAGTATTCCTTTAGTGTTGCTTACCAACCATGGTTTCACTGTGGAAACCAGAAGTGATCTAAAGAATACTGAAGTTGAAAAAGTACAAGCAAGATTTGAGTATAAACTACCGTATCCTAATTGAATTTTATTTTTATTTCCTTTTCATTGTGTTCCTAGATCAGCATATCCTGCTTATTCATTTCTTAGTGTTGCATTTTACCTCATTCATTAGCTGTACTTCCTGAAGATTTTGTTCATTGATAAAAACATTTCTGGTAGTGTTAACAGGGAATATTCCTTTCCTCAAAATCTACACTTGACACTGAGTAAGCCTAATGAAAATTGACTTTTGCATCATAGAAAATAATATCATTTGGTAAAATATATAGTACACACTTTCAAATAACTCATTTTCCTCCCAGATTACCAGGAAATTAGAAATTGGATTTTTGTAGTAGACATATATTAGATACAAGTTCAACCAGACTAATTCATATCTCCACCGTAGTACCTCACATTACCTATCTAGAATTTCTCTCAGAAACAAACAAAAGTTAAATTATTATTGTTCTAGAAGAGTAAGGGAATTTCAGGTGGAACTGAGGAAGTGACTTTTGCTATGAATAATCCAACCTCATTTAATGAGAGACATATATAAATAATAATGTATATATTTAAAATTATATTGGGTAAAGGTGCAAAATATAAAACTCATTTAGTTTTGCCTTAGACCCATCAACTCTAAAATGGGTAATAACTAAATTAACTTTTATCCTGATGTATGCAGTCTATGGAGTGATTAACAATGTACCAAACAACAACAACCACCCTCATATTGAGAATTTATGTCTGCAGATATTGTAGTGGGACAGAAAGGGGCCTGCTATGCTGTCCTATCCTCTTACCAAGCCAGATAATTCAATTTCTGCTGTAGAAACCATATCTAGACATAAAAATTTGCCTTACAGATTCTGATGCTAAACCCAGCTAAAAGTTCCCAAATGAATGATTCTCAAAGGTAAGAGATTCCCCAAAGAGCAGTGTAGAAATGCAATCATAGCCATACCAACATTTGCTGAAATTTCCTAAAACCACAAACTGATGGACATGATGAAAGCTGAATCTTTCAATAATTACATGGGGGAAATGTCTGCACAAACATAGCTGAATGCTTGTGAACAACAAAATTAGTGTATTTATGATTTTATTCTCTTTGAATCTAGGAAATTAGTATGAAATTCATAAAGTGCCATAAACTATAATACAAAATAATAGAATTCACTTTCTTTAGTATAAATGTTTGCTTACCCATTTCTAGAAGAAAATTAACAATATTTTGAGGAAAAAATTCAGAGTACAATGAAATGGAATTACAATCTTGCTCAAACACCTCCAGTAAATTAACAAAGAACTGAACTACTGAAGCAAATATCTTTAGCTGATGAAAGTATTTGTTATCATATTCATCAGTTAGCCTCACAGACTTCAATAACTATGAAATGTTTAAATATTTGGAAACAGAATTCACAGTTGGAGACTGATTTGAATAATTGTTAGATTTGCTAAATAAGTAAATAAATACAAAGAACAGTAAGAACAGACCAAATAATAAAATAAAGAGAGAAATAATTCTAAAACAAAAGAAAGGAAAACTGGAAAGGAAAGAAAAAAAAGAGAAAACAAAGTTATTAACATTAAAAGGAGAGTTTTAAATTGTGTCTTTCACTGGGATATAAAGCACAAGATAACAAATTTAGTTTTGTTTTAGACTTTTATTTTAGGTTCAGGGGTACATATGCAGGTTTGTTATATAGGTAAATTTTGTTTCACAGGGGTTTGTTATACAGATTTTTTTTTTTAATCCAGGTAATAAGCATAGTACCCAATAGGTCATTTTTTGATCCTCAAGCTCCTCCTACTCTCCATCCTCAGGTAGGCCTGAGTGTCTATTGTTCCCTTCTTTATGTCCATGTGTACTCAGTGTTTGGCTCCTACTTGTAACTGACAGCATGCACTATTTGGTTTTCTGTTCCTGCATTAATTCACTTAGGATAAAGGCCTCCAGCTCTATTCATGTTACTACGAAGGATATGAACTCACTCTATTTTTATGGCTTCATAGTATTCCATGGTGAACATGTACCATTTTTTTTATACAGTCTACTGTTGATGGCCATTTGATTTGATCCACATATTTGCTGTTGTGAATGACAGAGCAATAAACATTGGCGTGCATGTGTCTTTATGGTAGAATGATTTATATTTATTTGGTAATATTTATATTCCTGGTAATGGAATTGCTGGATTGAATGCTAGTTCTGTTTGATGTTCTTTGAGAAATTGTCAAACTGCTTTCCACAGTGACTGAACTAATTTATATTCCTACTAACAGTGTATAAGCATTCCCTTTTCTCTGCAACCTCACCAGCAACTGTTACTTTTTTTACTTTTTAATAATAGCCACTCTGACTGGTATAACATGGTATCTCATTGCAGGTTTGATTTGCATTTTTCTCTGATGATTAGTGATGTCGATAATTTTTTCATATTCTTGTTGGCTTCAGTATATATTCTTCTGAAAAGTGTCTGTGGATGTTCTTGGCCCAATTTTAATGGGGTTGTTTGCTTTTTGTTAATTTAAGTTGCTTATAGATTCTGGATATTAGATCTTTGATGCATACTTTACAATTTTTTTCCATTCTGTAGGTTTTCTGTTTACTCTGTTGATAATTGCTTTCATTTTGCAGAAGCTCTTAGTTTATTAGGTCTCATTCGTCAATTTTTGTTTTTCTTACAATTGCTTTTGGTGTCTTTGTCATGAAATCTTAGCCCATTCCAAATGGTATTTCTTCAGTTTTCTTCAGTGGTTTTATAGTTTTAGGTTTGACAATTAAGTATTTAATCCATCTTGAGATCATTTTTTATATAGTGTAAAGAAAGTGTCTAGCTTCAATCTTCTGCATATGGTTAGCCAGTTATCCCAGCACCATTTATTGAATAGGGAGTCCTTCTTCTATTGCTTTTGCCAACTTTGTAGAACATTAGGTGGTTCTAGGTGTGGGGCTTTATTTCTGGGTTCTCTATTCCATTCCATTGGTCTATATGTCTATTTTTGTACCAGTATTATGCTATTTTGGCTACTGTAGCCTTACGGTATAGTTTGAAGTCAGGTAATATGATACCTCCAGCTTTGTTCTCTTTTTCTTTTTGCTTAGAATTGCTTTGCTTTAGTTATTAGGCTTTTTTTTTTTTGCTGTGTATGAATTTTAGAATAGATTTTTCTAATTCTGTGAAAAATGACATTGATACTTTGATAGAAATATCATTGAATCTGTAAATTACTTTGGGCAGTATGGCCATTTTAACAGTATTGCTTCTTCCTATCCATGAGCATGGAATGATTTTCCGTTTGTTTATGTCATCCTGATTTCTTTCAGCAGTGTTTTGTAATTCTTATTGTAGAGATGTGACACATCCCTGGTTAGCTATATTCCTAGGTGTGTTTTTTTTCTTTATGATTATTGTGAGTGGGATGGGATTCTTGAGTTAGTTGTAAGCTTGGATGTTGTTGGTGCATAAAAATGCTACTGATTTTTGTACATAAATTTTATGTCCTGAAACATTGCTAAAAGTCTTTGCAGATCTAGGAGGTTTGGGGAAGAAACTATGGTGTTTTCTCAGAATAAAATCGTATTCTCTGCAAAGAGGGATAGTTTTATTTCCTCTTTTCCTATTTTGATGCCCTCTATTTCCTTTTCTTGTCTGATTTCTCTGGCTAGGACTTCCAGTACTACATTGAATAGAAGTGCTGAGAGTGGAGATCCTTGTCTTGGTCCAGTTCTCAAGGTGAATGCTTCTAGCTTTTGCCCATTTAGTAAGATATTGGCTGTAGGTTTGTCATAGATGGCTCTTATTATTTTAAAGTACGTTCTTTCAATGTCCAGTTTGCTGAGGGTTTTTAACATAAAGGGATATGAAATTTTATTGAAAGCCTTTTCTGCTCTATTGAGATACTCATTTGGCTTTTGTTTTTAGTTCTGTTCATGTGATGAATCACAATTATTGATTTTTGTATGTTGAACCAACCTTGCATCCCAGGATAAATCCTACTTGATCACGGTGGATTAGCTTTTTGATGTGTTGCTGAATTTGGTCTGCCAGTATGTTGTTGAGGATTTTCACATCTCTGTTCATGAAGGATATTGGTCAATGTTTTCTTTTTTCATTGTATGTCTGGCAAGTTTTAGTATCAGAATGATGCTGACCTTACAGAAAGATTTAGAGAGACTCACTTCTCCTCAGTTATTTGGAATACTTTCAGCAGGATTGGTACCACCTCTTCTTTATACATGTGGTAGAAATTGGCTGTGAAACTATCTGGTCTAGAGGTTTTTCTGGCTGGTAGGCTTTTTATTACTGATTCAACTTCAGAACTTGTTATTGGTCTGTTCAGGGTTTCAATTTCTTCCTGGTTCAATCATCAGAGTTTGTATGTTTCCAGGAATTTATAGCTTTCTTGTTAGTTTTTCTAGTTTGTCTGCATAGATGTGTTCATAATAATCTCTGAGAGTTTCTGTATTTCTGTGGGGTTGGTTGTAATGTCCTCTTTGTCATTTCTGATTATATTTATTTGGATCCTTTCTCTTTCTTTATTAGTCTAGCTAGCAATCTATCAATCTTATTTATCCTTTCAAATAACTAATTCTAGTTTCGTTGATTTTTGTATGCTTTTTAAGTTTCTATTTCCTTCAGTTCCATTCTGATTTTGGTTATTTCTTATTTTCTCCTACCTTTGGGGTTGGTTTCCTCTTGAATTTCCAATTTCTCTGGGTGTGAAGTTAGGCTGTTAATTTGAGATCTAACTTTTGATGTAGGCATTTAGTGCTATAAACTTTCTTCTTACTACTGCTTTAGCTGTGTTCCAGAGATTCTAGTATGTAGTATCTTTATTCTCATTAGTTTCAAAGACTGTCTTGATTTCTGCCTTCATTTTATTATTTACCCAAAAGTCATTCAGGAGCAGGTTGTTTAATTTCCATGTAATTGTATAGTACTGAGTGATCTTAGTATTAATTTCCACTTTCATTTCACTGTGCTCTGGAAGTGTGTTTGGTATGATTTTTTTTTTAATTTGCTAAGGATTGTCTTATGGCCAACTGTGTAGTCAATTTTAGAGTAAGTGCCATGTGCAAGTAGGAAGAATGTGTATTCTATTGTTTTTGAATAGAGAGTTCTACAGATGTCTGTTAGGTACATTTGGTCAAATGTTGAGTTCAGGTCCTAAGTATCCTTGTTAGTTTTCAGCCTCAGTGTTCTGTCTTATACTGTCTGTGGGGGTGTTAAGATCTCCCATTATTATTATCTGTTTACTTAAGACTCTTTGTAGATCCCAAGAACTTCTTTTATGAATCTGGTGCTCCTGTGTTGGGTACATATATATTTAGGATAGTTAAGTCTTCCTGTTGAAAATAAGTTTTATCCTTATGTAATGCCTTTATTCATTTCTTTTTGATGATTGTTGGTATAAAGTTTGTTTTGTCTGAAAATTGTCTGAAAGCAACCTCTGCATTTTTTGCTGTTTTCCATTTGCTTGGTAGATTCTTCACCATCTCTTTACTTTGAGCCTATGGGTGTCACAGCCTGTGAGATGGGTCTCTTGAAGACAATATTTTTTTGGTTCTTTTTTTATTATCCAACTTTTGTGCCTTTTAAGTGGGGGCATTTAGCCCATTTATGTTCAAAGTTAATATTGATATGTGCACATTTGATCTTGCCATCATGATGTTAGCTGGTTATTATGCAAACTTGATTGTACAGTTGCTTTGTAGTGTCATTGGTATGTGTTTAAGTGTGTTTTCTTGGTGGCCTGTAATGGGATTTTGTTTCTATATTTAGCACTCCCTTAAATACCTCTTGTAAGGCAAGTCTGATAATAATAATGAATTCACTTAGCATTTGCTTCTCTGAAAAGGATCTTATTTCTCCTTTGCTCATGAAACTTAGTTTGGCTGTATATACAGTTCTTGGTTGGAATTTTTTTCCTTTAAGGATACTGTATATAGGTTCCCAATCTCTTTTGGCTTGTGGGATTTCTGCTGAAAGGTCTGCTGTTAGCCTTATGGGGTTCCCTTTGTAGGTGACCTGCCCCTTCTCTCTAGGTGCCTTTAATATTTTTGTTTTCATGTTTATCTTCAATAATCTCATGACTATGTATCTTGGGGATGGTCATCTTGTGTAGTATCTCACAGGAATTCTCTGCATTTCCTGAATTTGAATGTTGGCAGGGTTGGGGAAATTGTCATGGAAAATATCTGCACAAATGTTTTCCAGGTTGCTTGCTTCCTCTGTCTCTCTGAAGGATGTCAATAAGTCACACGTTTGGTTTCGTTACATAATCCATATTTCTCAGAAGTTTTGTTCATTCTTTTTTCTTTCTTTTTGTCTGACTGAGTTGAAGAAACGGTCTTCAAGCTCTGAGATTCTTTCTTCAGCTTGGTCTGCTGTAAGTTTTTGCAAGTGTATTATAAAATTCTTGTAATGAGTGTTTCAGATCTATCATTTCAATTTGGTTCTTTCTTAAAATGTCTATTTTATCTTTCATCTCTTGTATCATTTTATTTTATTACTTAGGTTCCCTGAATTGACTTTCAACTTTCTCCTGAATATCAATGATCTTTGTCTCTAATCATATTCTGAATTGTATTTGTGCCACTGCAGCCATTTTATTCTAGTTAAGAAGCACTGTTGGGGAACTATTATGATCCTTTTGAGGTAAGAAGACACTCTGGCTTTTTGCTTGTCAGAGTTCTTACATTGGTTCTCATCTGTGTGGGCTGATGTTTCTTAAGTCTTTGAACTTGCTGTCTTTGGATGGTTTTGTTTTGCCTTCATATTCTTTGATGTCCTTTATGGCTTCATTGTGGTATAAAATGGGTTCAGTTGACTGGCTTTGTTTCTGGAAGACTTCTGGGGGTAAAGTCTTATTAGCTCATCACTCCTGGGCTGTGTGCTCTAGCTCCAGGAGGCTGGTCCTGGGTCCCTAGCTTTGTTCTCTGGCTCCTCAATGTAAGAAACCTCCCACACTGGGAGGGCTGAGGTATTCCCAGGTCTTTGGCAACAACTCTGATGGAGAGTGCCAGTCACAGTGCTACACTGGGGCTGTGGCAGTGGGGCCCATGCCTGTTCGCATGTGTCAGCAGGAACAGCTGTGCAGCAGGGTGCATGAGAGTTGACAGGGGTGGGGCACCAGTGGAGGCAGAGTGCTATTGTCCATGCATGTTCTTGTGCTGGCAGCTGCAAAACACAATTCCTGTGTAGCAGTGGGTGTGGGGCACTGGCAAGGGCAGGTTGCTGGTGGGGGCAGAGCAATGTTGTTTGTGTATGGGTATACTGGTGGGGGAGGAGAGGCAAGGTGCACCTGCATACATGTGTCAGCACACAGTGGGAGGGGTTTCCATGTGGAGCGTATATTGGCAAAGTTATGAGAGGAGGCTGTGGTGGGAGGATGCTGCGGCTTGGTGGCTGCACATTGGTGGGGGACAGGAGCTATGATGATGACCCCTGCATCCAAGGCTTCTCTGCAACCAGTAACAGCAAGTCTGAGGCCCCAGGAGATGCTGGCGGACAGGAAGGCACCAAGATCAGACAGATCCCATCCAACAGGTAAGGCTACTCTGTTCTGTCCAGGTCTAGCAGTCATCAAATGCTGATGCCACTTAGAGGAGCATGGTGAGCCTTGGTGATAGGTGGGTGTCCCTGACCATGTTCCACTGAAGCAATTCCCAGGCCAAACCCTCTGGGGTCTGTACAAGCTGGAGTCCTGTACCTGCTACATATGTAAACAGCTCTTCTTGTCAGCTCAAGTCCTCTTGGGGACCACGGGGTCTCCTGTAGCTAGGATTCTGGGAGGCTGTGGTGAGAGTGGGCTACTCCTTCCCTGTTCAAGTCACCTCTTCTGCAGGAGCTGCTGGGGACCAGGAACAAGTCCCATTGCTTGGCAGCTCTGTGAAGTGTTCCCAGTTTCCTCTCTTCAGCTTAGGATCTGTGTCCTCTTTCCATCCACTCTAAATGTCTTCTCTCCAAAGATCTGCTTGGGGTGTGCCAGCCTTCCCAATGGCCTGGTTTGATCTTGATCAGTGTGAGCTATTCTTCCTAGTTGTGTCTAGTCAGCCATCTTGCACAAATTTTTAAAAATAGAAATGATATGTCTGCTCTCAGACCACAATGGAATTAAACTGGAAATCAATAACAGGAAGATAGGTGGAAAAATTCCAAAACTTAGGGGTTAAACAATACATTTCTAAATAACATGTGGCTCAAAGAAGAAATTGCACAAAAAATTTAAAAAATTTTTGAACTAAATAAAAATAAGAATACAACCTGTCAGAAATCTGTAATGCAGCAAAATCAGTGCTTACTGAGAAATTTATAGCATTGAATTTATATAGGAAAAGAAGAAAGATCCAAAATCAAAAATTTAAGCTTCTACCTTAAGAAACTAGAAAAGCAAGAGACAATGAAATTCAAACTAAAGGGGAAAATAAACAATACAAATAAAAACAAAATTAATAAAATTGAAAGCAGTAAATTGATAGAGAAAATCAATGAACCAAAATATCACTATCTGAAAAAATTGATGAAACTTTATCCAGACAAATTAAATAAAAAGAAAGGAAGTCACAAATTACAAAACCAGAAATGCAAGAGAGGACATCACTGTGAATCTCATGGGCATGGAAAGAATAATAAAGGAATACTATGAGCACTATATGCACACAAATTTGATAACTTAGATAAAATGGACCAATTCCTTGAAAGATACAATCTACTAAAACTCATACAAGAAGAAATAAACAATCTGAACTGGTCTATAGCTTAAATAAATGAAAATAATAATTTTAGAACTTTCAAAAGAGAAATAAACAGGCTCAGATGTGTTTACTGGTGAATTCTACCAAGCATTTGAGAAATAAATTATGCTAATTCTTGAAAACAAAAGCAAATGTAATGATTTCTAACTCTATAAAGCCAGTAATACTTTAATAACAAAAGCAAACAAAGATATTTTAAAAAACTACAAACCAATCCCATCATAAGCATAGGTGCAAAAATCCTCATACAAAGCCAATTAAATGTAACATTCTATAAAAAAAAAAATAGGCACCAAGACCACTTGGAATTTATCCTAGATATTCAAGGTTGGGTCAACATTTGAAAAGTAACTAATACAATTCATCACACAAAAGGCTGAAGAAAAAAACATAATCATATCAGTAGATGCAGAAAAAGCATTTGAAACAATCTAACATTTACCCATGATACAAACTCTCAGCAAACTAAGGAGGAGAACATTCTCAACTTGATAAAGAATAGCTACAAAAAACCTATAGCTAACAACATATGTAATGATAAGAAACTAGAAGATTTCCTACTAAGATTAGAATAAGGACTCTGTATGTTTGGGAGAAAATAAGGGAAGAGAACAAGAGTCTCTGCCTGGTGATCCAGTGAATTCTCTTTGATTTTGTACAAGACCAACACTATGATAACTCTATGAGTCTGCAAGAACCACAGCATTACTGGGTGTGGGGTGTCCCCTTAAGCAGATACAGCTTAGATTAAAAACATCCAACTCCTTTCAAATATCTGGAAAACTTAGTCTAAAGAAAAATGGCTACAAATAACCACAAACAGATCGCAGATAAAGATCCAGGCACATCTAGTACTTTTGCTGTATCCCATCAAAAACAGAGGGAAAACTTCAAATAAGCAATCTAATGATTCATCTTAAAGGACAAGAAAAGCAAGAGCAAACCAAACCCAAAATTAGTAGAAGAAAAGAAATAATAAAGATGAGAGCAGAAATAAATAAATTTGAAATCCCATTTACAATAGCCACATATAAAGTTAAATATCTAGCAATTAACAAAAGAAGTGAAAGATTTCTATAGTGAAAACTATAAAACACTGCTGAAAGAAATTGAAGAAGACAGCAACAAATGGAAAAATGTTTCATATTCACGGATTGCAAGAGTCAATATTGTTAAAATGTCCATACTACCCACAGCAATCTACAGATTCAATGCAGTTCTTACAAAATAGCAATGACATTCTTCACAGAAATAGAAAAAACAATCTTCAAATTTATATGACACTACAAAAGACTCAAAATAACCAATTTTTTTTTCTGAGCAAAAAGAGAAAAAATGGAGGGAAAACATTACCAGACTTCAAATTATACTACAGAGCTACAGTAACAAAAACAGCATGGTACTTGCATAAAAACAGACACATAGACCAATGAAACAGAATAAGGAACCCAGAAAAAAATCCACACACTGGATTTTCAACAAATGTGTCAAGAACATACACTGGGAAAAAGACAGTCTCTTCAATAAATGGTACTGGGAACACTGGATATCCATATGCAGAAGAATAAAACTAGACCTCTATTTCTTAGCATACCAAAAAACAAATAAAAATGAATTAAAGACTTAAATCTAAGATCTCAAACTATGAAGCTACTAAAATATTAAGGGAATCCTCCAGGACATTGTTCTGGGCAAAAATTTTTTGAGCAATACCCCACAAGCACAGGCAACCAAAGTAAAGATGAACAAATTGGATCACATCAAGTTAAAAGCCTTCTGCACAGCAAAGAATACAATCAACAAATCAAAAAGAAAACCCACACAATGGGAAAAAATATTTGCAAACTACCCATCTGACAAGGGATCAATAAGGATAATATATAAGGAGCTCAAACAGCTCTATAGGAAAATTTAATAATCCAATCAAAAGATGGGCAAAAGATTTGAATACACATTTCTCTTAAGAAGACATACAAGTGGCAAAAAGACATATGAAAATGTGGTCAATCCTGCTAAGGGACAGACTGCCTCCTCAAGTGGGTCCCTGACACCCATACCTCCTAACTGGGAGACATCTCCCAGCAGGGGTCCACAGACACCTCATACAGGAGAGCTCCAGCTGGCATCTGGGGGGTGCCCTCTGGGACCAAGCTTCCAGAGGAAGGAGCAGGCAGCAATCTTTGCTCTTCTGTAGCCTCCGCTGGTGATACACAGGCAAATAGGGTCTGGGGTGGAACTCCAGCAAACTCCAGCAGACCTGCAGAAAAGGTCCCCGACTGTTAGAAGGAAAACTAACAAATGGAAAGCAATAACATCAACATCAACAAAAAGGACGCTGACGCAAAAACCCCATCCAAAGGTCATCAGCATCAAAGACCAAAGGTAGACAAATCCATGAAGATGAGGAAAAACCAGCGCAAAAATGCTGAAAATTCCAAAAATCAGAATGCCTCTTCTCCTCCAAAGGATCACAACTCCTAGCCACCAAGGAACAAAACTGGACAGAGAATGGGTTTGATGAACTGACAGAAGTAGGTTTCAGAAGGTGGGTAATAACAAACTCCTCTGAGCTAAAGGAACATGTTCTAAACCAGTGCAAGGAAGCTAACAACCTTGATAAAAGGTTACAGGAACTGCTAACTAGAACAACCAGTTTAGAGAAGAACATAAATGACCTTATGGAGCTGAAAAACACAGCATTAGAACTTTCATGAAACATACACAAGTATCAATAGCTGAACCAATCAAATGGAAGAAATGATATCAGAGATTGAAGATCAACTTAATGAAATAAAGCATGAAGACAAATTTATAGAAAAAGAAGTGAAAAGGAATGAACAAAGCCTCCAAGAAATATGGGACTATGTGAAAAGACCAAACCTACATTTGCTTGGTGTACCTGAAAGTGACGGCAAGAATGGAAATAAGTTGGAAAACACACTTCAGGATATCATCCAGGAGAACTTCCTCAACCTAGAAAGACAGGTCTACATTCAAATTCAGGAAATACAGAGAAAACTACTATGATACTCCTCGAGAAGAGCAATCCTAAGGCACATAATCATCAGATTCACCAAGGTTGAAATGAGGAAAAATATTAAGGGCAGCCAGAAAGAAAGGTCAGGTTACCCTCAAAGGGAAGCCCATCAGACTAACAGCAGATCTCTTGGCAGAAACCCTACAAGGCAGAAGAGAGTGGGAGTCAGTATTAAACGTTCTTAAAGAATTTTCAGCCCAGAATTTCATGTTCAGCCAAACTAAGTTTCATAAGTGAAGGAGAAATAAAATCCTTTATAAACAAGCAAATGCTGAGAGATTTTGTCACCACCAGGCCTGCCTTACAAGAGCTCCTGAAGGAAGCACTAAATATGGATAGGAAAAACCAGTACCAGCCACTGCAAAAACATACCAAAATGTAAACACCATTGACACTGCATTAACTATGTGCAAAATAACCAGCTAGCATCATAATGACAGAATCAAATTTATACGTAACAATGTTAACCTTAAATGTAAATGGGCTAAATGCCCCAGTTAAAGACAGAGAATGGCAAATTGGATAGAGTCAAGACCCATTGGTATGCTGTATTCAGGAGACCCATCTCATGTGCAAAGACACACATAGACTCAAAATAAAGGGAAGGAGGAATATTTACTAAGCAAATGGAAAGGAAATAAAAAAGCAGGGGTTACAATTCTAGTCTCTGATAAAACAGACTTTAAACCAACAAAGATCAAAAAAGACAAAGAAGGGCATTATGTAATGGTAAAGGGATCAATGCAACAGGAAGAGCTACTAGCCTAAATATATATTCACCCAATACAGAAGCACCCAGATTCATAAAGCAAGTTCTTAGAGACCTATAAAGAGACTTAGACTCTCACACAATAATAGTGGGAGACTTTAACACCCCACTGTCAATATTAGACAGATCAATGAGACAGATAATTAACAAGGGTATTCAGGATTTGAACTCAGCTCTGGATCAAGTGGACCTAATAGACATCTACAGAACCCTCCACCCCAAATCAACAGAATATACATTCTAGTAAGCACCACATAGCACTTATTCTAATATTGACCAGATAATTAGAAGTAAAACAATCCTCAGCAAATGCAAAAGAACTGAAATCACAACAAACACTCTCTCAGACCACAGTGCAATCAAATTAGAACTGAGGATTAAGGAACTCACTCAAAACCAAACAACTACATGGAAACTGAACAAGCTGCTCCTGAATGACTACTGGGTAAATAACCAAATTAAGGCAGAAATAAATAAATTTTTTGAAACCAATGAGAACAAGACACAATGTACCAGAATCTCTGGGACACAGCTAAAGCAGTGGTCAGAGGGAAATTTGTAGCACTAAATACCCACATGAGAAAACAGGAAAGATCTAAAATCGACACACTAACATCACAATTAAAAGAAATAGAGAAGCAAGGACAAACAAATTCAAAAGCTAGCAGGAGACAAGAAATAACTAAGATCAGAGCAGAACTGAAGGAGATAGAGACACAAAAAATCCTTCAAAAAATGAATGAATCCAGGAGCTGGTTTTTTGAAAAGATCAACAAAATAGGTAGACTGCTAGCGAGACTAATAAGAAAAGAGAGAAGAATCAAAGAGACACAAGTAAAAATGATAAAGGGGATATCACCACTGATCCCACAGAAATACAAACTACCATCAGAGAATACTATAAACACCTCTATGCAAATAAACCAGAAAATCCAGAGGAAATGGATAACTTCCTGGACACATACACCCTCCTAAGGCTAAACTAGGAAGAAGTCAAATCCCTGAATGGAATAATAAGTTCTGAAATTCAGGCAGTAATTAATAGCCTCTCAACCAAATAAAGTCCAGGACCAGACAGATTCACAGCAAATTCTACCAGAGTTACAAAGAAGAGCTCGTACCATTCCTTGTGAAATGATTCCAAACAACAGAAAAAGAGAAACATCTCCCTAACTAATTTTATGAGGCCAGCATCACCATGATACCAAAACCTGGCAGAGACACAACAAAAAAAGAAATTTCAGGCCAATATCCCTGATGAACATCGATGAGAAAATTCTCAATAAAATACTGGCAAGCCAAGTCCAGCAGCACATCAAAAAGCTTATTTACCACCATCAGTCAGCTTCATCCTTGGAATGCAAGGCTGGTTCAATATATGCAATCAATAAATGTAATCCATCACATAAACAGTACCAATGACAAAAACCACATGATTATCTCAATAGATGCAGATAAATCCTTCGATAAAATTCAACACCCCTTCATGCTAAAAACACTCGATAAACTAGGTATTGATGGAACATATCTCAAAATAATAAGAGCTGCTTATGACAAACCCAAAGCCAATATCATACTGAATGGGTAAAAGCTGGATTCCCTTTGAAAACCAGCACAAGGAAAGGATACTGTCTCTCACCACTCTTATTCAACATAGTATTGGAAGTTCTGGCCAGGACAATCAGGCAAGAGAAAGAAACAATGTATATTCAAATAGGAAGAGAGGAAGTTAAATTATCTCTGTGTGCAGATGACATGATTCTATATTTAGAAAACCCCATTGTCTCAGGCCAAAAACTCCCTAAGCTGATAAACAACTTCAGCCGTCTCAGGATACAAAATCCATGTGCAAAAATCACAAGCATTCCTATACACAAATAATAGACAAACAGCCATATCATTAGTGAATTCCCATTCACAATTGCTACTAAGAGAATAAAATACCTAGGAATACAATTTACATGGGATGTGAAGGACCTCTTCAAGAAGAACTACAAACCACTGCTCAAGGAAATAAGAGAGGACATAAACAATGGAAAAACATTCCATGTTCATGGATAGGAAGAATCAATATCATGAAAATGGCCATACTGCCCAAAGTAATTTAGAGATTCAATGCTATTCCCATCAAGCTACCATTGACTTTCTTCACAGAATTAGAAAAAAACTACTTTAAATTTCTTATGGGACCAAAAAGAGTCCATATAGGCAAGACAATCCTAAGCAAAAAGAACAAAGCTGGAGGCATCATGCTACCTGACTTCAAACTATACTACAAGGCTACAGTAATTAAAACAGCATGGTACTGGTACCAAAACAGATACATAGACCAGTGAAACATAACAGAGGCCTCAGAAATAACATCACACATCTACAACCAACTGATCTTTGACAAACCTGACAAAAACAAGCAATTGGGAAAGGATTCCCTATTTAATAAGTGGTGTTGGGAAAACTGGCTAGCCATATGCAGAAAACTGAAACTGGAACCGTTCCTTACACCTTATTCACAAATTAACTCAAGATGGATTAAATACCTAAACATAAGACCAAAAACCATAAAAACACTAGAAGAAAACCTAAGCAATACCATTCAGGACATAGGCATGGGAAAAGACTTCATGATTAAACACCAAAAGCAACTGCAACAAAAGCCAAAATTGACAAATGGGATCTAATTAAACTAAAGAGCTTCTGCACAGCAAAAGAAACTAGCACCAGAGTGAAAAGGCAACCTACAGAATGGGAGAAAATTTTTGCAATCTCTCCATCTGACAAAGGGCTAATATCCAGAATATATAAGGAACTTAAACAAATGTACAAGAAAAAAACAAACAACCCCATCAGAAAGTGGGTGAAGGATATGAACAAACACTTCTCAAAATAACTGCAAATTTTTAAATTATAAGTGTATTTGGGTTGTTTGCAACTCAACGGATAAATGTTTAAGGGGATGAATACCTCATTCTTCATGCTGTGCTTATTTCACATTACATGACTGTATTAAAATATCTCATATATGCCATAAATATGTATACCTAGTTAGGACCCACGAAAATTAAAAAATAGTTTTTTTTTTAAAAAAAGAAGAGACAATGTATACAGATTGGGAAGGAAAAGTAAAACTGTCTTTGTTCACAGTTGACATAATTGTCTATGTAGGCTATTCAGAAAAATAGACAGATACTCCTGGAAATAATAAATTATTACATAAAGGTTGCAGGATATGAGGTTAATATACAAAATTCAATCTCTTTGTTACATACCAGCAATGAGTACTTGGAATCTTAAGTTTAAAACACAATACAATTTATATTAACATCCCCCAAAATTAAATACTTGGGGGTAAAATGAAAAGAAATATGAAGAGAATCTATATGAGAAAAACTACAAACCTGTGATGGAAGAAATCAGACAAGAAGACACAATATTGTCACAATGTCACTTCTTCTCTTGGCCTATAGCTTCAACATAATCCCCATCAAAATGTCAGCAAGTTATTTTTTGAATATCAACAAATGGATTCTAATGGTTATAGGGAGAGGCAAAATAATCAGAATAATCAACACAATAATGAAGCCAAAACGCACAGCTGAAGGATCGACACTACTCAACATCAAGACTTACTATATATCCACAGTATTAAAGGCAGTGCAATATTGCTGGAAAAAAAATAGACAAATAGATTAATGGAACAGAGTAGATAGCCCCAAAATAGACCCACACAGACAGAGTCAACTGATTGTGCCAAAACTGCTCTTTTGGCAAAAGAACAATGGTAATATAATGGTAAAAAGAGTCTTTTAAAAAATAGTATTGGAAACTAGAACTTTTCATTGCAAAAAAGTGAATCTAGACAGAGACCTTACACCTTTCGCAAAAATTAACTCAAAATGAATTATAGACATAGGTGTAAAATGCAGAACTATAAAACTTGTTGAAGATAACATAGAATATCAAGATGACATTGAATATGGGAATGACTTTTTAGATAGAACCCTAAAGGCACAATCCATGAAAGTACTAATGGACAAGCTGAACTTCATTGAAATTAAAACCTTCCACTCTGATAAGCCATTGTTAGGAGAAAAAGAAGACAAGCCACAGACTGGAAAGAAATATTTGCAGAAATAATATCTGATAAAGGATTCTCATTTCAAATATACAAAGAACTCTTAAAACTCAACAGTATGAAACAAACAACCTGCTTTAAAAATGGAAAAAGAATCCAAACAGACACCTTACCAAAGAAAATATATAGATAGCAAAGAAGCATATGAAAAGATGCTCAATATCATCTGTCATTAGGGTAGTGCAGATTAAAGTAACAATGAGATACTACTACATATCATTAGAGTGGTGAAAATTCAAACACTGACAAAACCAAATGCTAATGAGGATGTACAGCAACAGGAAGTCTCATTCATTGCTGGTGAGAATCCAAAATGGTACAGCCACTTTGGAGGACAGTTTTCAGGTGTTGACAAAACTAAACTTTTACCAATAATCCAGCCATTGTGTTCCTTGGTATTTACTCAAATGAGCTGAAAACTTTCACCTGAAAACTTGCATGCTTATAGCACTTTTATTTGTAATTACCAAACATTACATCCTGTGGAACATCCTCACAATGGAATTTTATTCAATGGTGAAAAGAAATGAGCTTTTAAGGCATGAGAAGATGTGGAGGAAATTTTCACTCATTACTAAGTGAAAGAAGTCAAATTGAATAGGCTAAATAATATATGATTCCAACTACATCTGAGAAAGACAAATCTGTGAGGACAGAAAAGATATCAGTGGCTGCCAGGGGTTGTGGGGGAGTGAAGTATGAATAGGCAGAACACAGAGGATTTTTAGGGCAGAACGAAACTACTCTGTATAATATTATAATGGTGGAACCTGTCATTATACATTTGTCAAAACCCATAGACTGTAAAACACCAAGAGTGAACTCCTTAATGTAAACTGTGGACTTTGAGTGATAATGATGTATCACTTTAGGTTCATCAATTGTAACAAGTGTATACCACTCTAGTACAGGATGTTGATAGCAGGGTCAGAGAGTATAGAGGAACCCCGTGGTTTCTGCTCTATCAACTTTGGTGTGAAGGTAAAACTGCTCTAAAAAAAATGTGTGTGTGTGTGTATATAAACATACTTTCATCTAAATATATTATGTTCAAATACATATGCTTATAGCATCATTATATATATCATAAATATGAATATATATATTCAGATGATAGTATACCCTGCCTATAATATTGATAAAACACATTTTAAAATTTAGATTTCAATCACTCATGAAAAGAAGTTATTTTAAAATAAACTAAAATAATTTGTCTATATACCACCAATATCCAATTAGAAAATACAGGAGAAATGCATTTTATTCATGAATTTTGACAATACAAAAATACAAGACATCCAGTAATAAACATCAAAAATGTGCAGAAATAACATGATATACCTATAAAATTTATTAAAATATACAAAGTAAAACAGCTACCTTAATATGTGCACTCATAAATTAACAAGATGAGGTATGAGAATAATTTAAAATAATTTGTTTCTTAATTCATTCTTAAAATAAATAAAATAACCAAATTTCATTAAGAAACAAATTGATAGAATTAAACATTTTGAGAAAATAATTGAAAGATATTTTTCTCAAACATTTAAATATAAAATTAAATATTTTATAAAGAATGCAGGAATAAATATGAAATCAACAAAAATTTTAGAGGTCAGTTAAATTATTGGTATTAATAGGATACACAATAAAATATTATTTAAACCAGCAAGGGAAGGAAAAGATACTTTATTAATCTGGAAATATGTATTGAAGGAAAAAAGCAGAATCACCTTACTCTATTATACCTAGTATCAGAAGAAAGTACAGATAAATATTAATAGTATAGATATATATTCATATGCAGAAATAGCAAATTAATAGTTATGGCTGTAGAAGAATATAAAATTATTGTATAATGTGTCATAAATAAAATCAAAAGTAAACAAAAAATTGGAAATCTAAGCTGATAATTATTATTGTCCTTAAAAACAGGATGTCTATATAGAAGGAAAAAGTTAAACATCCACATTTTAAAAGTAGCAAAATAAGATGAACTGGCAATTCACAAAAAAATGAAATATAATGATTAATAAACTTATGAAAAAGAGTTAAAACTGCAAGTGATCAAAAGTGTGAAAATTTAATTACTAATGAGATTCTTCTTTTTATATAGTGACAATATTAAAGGTTAAATAAATATATATATGTGTATATCTGTATTTTACATTGTTTATGTGGGGGAAATTATACTGTCATAAATTGATAATCAGTGTGTAAAACAATGAAATTTTTTCTGGAAAACAATTTGGCAGTATCAATCAAAATACTTAAACATAAAGTGCATTTACTTCGAACCAGCAAATAATAAATAATCATACATCTTTAGAGTTATGGTAGTAAAAACTATAGACCACCAAAATGTTCAAAAACAAATTTGGCAAAATAAATTCTAGTACATTAATATGGTATATAGGCTTCAAAAATATTTAATTACATAGAAAATTATTCATGAAGAATTGTTATCAAAAGGATGTTATAGAATAGTACATATAGCAGAATCCAAACTTTATACATCCAAACTAGCAAAAAACACATAAATGATTGTATATAAGCAGATATATATACATACAGCAATAGTTGTCCTGTATTTTAAGATCACAAGTCGTTTTGTGTTTTTTGTAAAGTTTTCTATTTTGGTAACATACTGATTCAAACAATAAAATTTGAATTTTGAACTTGATTAAAAATAAAAAGACTTGGCCAGGTGCGGTGGCTCACACCTGTAATTTCAGCACTTTGGGAGGCTGAGGCAGGCAGATCACCTTAGATCAGGAGTTCAAGATCAGCCTGACCAACATGGTGAAAACCCGTCTCTATTAAAAATACAAAAATTAGCCGGGCATGGTGGCAGATGCCTGTAATCCCAACTACTCGGGAGGCTGAGACAGGGAGAATCACTTGAACCCAGGAGGCAGAAGTTGCAGTGAGCCGAGATCATGCCACCGCACTCCAGCCTGAGCAACAGGGCCAGACTCTGTTTCAAAAAAACAAAAAATAATAAATAAATAAATAAATAAATAAATAAATATAAAAAGACTTAATCTGCCACACTGATTGGACATAAGGGGTATCACAATCCAATTAATAGTAAAATGTGAAACACAGTTTAACACTCAATGACATGTTATTTTAAAATTTTTGACGCATTTAGAATGAAGTGTTAAAAAATAGTAACTTTACTGATACCACTTTATATAATGGCATACAAAATTGGCACTATTAAGCCCTCTTCCCCCCAAAATGTAATTATTGCTAACTTTCAAATTATTTTGGTTTGATAAACTCAGAAATTCTGAGAATAATATTCTAGGGCACTCACTAAAAGCATAAATGATTGATTATCTTGATTATCATTATGGAGGACATTATTTCCCAAATCAGAGTTATCCTAGCTCCTATGTTTCAGAGGCTGATACTTCAGATGAAGGTGAAAGAACAGACAGCCATCTATAAATGTCAGTATAAAAGTGCTGAATAACATTTGTGTCCATCATTGTACTTCCCTGAAGGTGGGTGTTTATGAGAAGTGTCCAGAGGACAAAAGTAAGGTGTGGAATTGAACAACCCCCCATTGGTAACTTACATCCTGAAACAAGAGATTTGATTACCCTTATCATTATCCGCTTGCTGAAAAGAGCTCCCAAAGCTGTTAGTGGTCATAAAATTACCCAGCTGTTTTTTAAATTCAACCATCGTATTTGACTCAGTGACCTCTTCAGTCAATGAATTTCACAGGTTGACTATACACATTCATAAGGCATTATTTACCTCAATTTGTTCTGAATTTACTGCTCCTTATTTTTATCAAGTATCTCCTTGTCTTCATCTTATTATGGGACAAGGTTAAAAAAAAGTGTCCTTTGTAATTTTCAATGCTTCAGTCAAGGATTTTTCTAAAATACATCAGATTTATAACTGTTTCTTAGGAAAATGAAAAATCTAGCTACAATCCATCTATTCTCTATTGGTATTTTATTCTCAGTACGATTTCTTATTACTTGGCTTTGAATTCAATATTCATTATACTTCATCATTCTATTTCTTTCATATTATTAACAACACAAGAATGACAACATGAACATACAATTTTTTTCCAATAAGAAAATCCAAGTTCATAATGACGTCAAGATCACTAACACTGTGATTTTCTCTTAAATGAAGCATCAGTCTTGGTAAAACTGATACATTCAAAATACTTAAATTCCAAGCCAAGTGGAGCAGAGTTGACCAGTATACTGTTCAATAACAGTATTTTTGGCATTATCCTTTAGAGGAGATTCTTTCTGCTAGATTGTTCTGGAATGACTTAGATTCACAAAAATCAGATGAATGGATAAGCTGATCATTTAGTCATGCAATCCTATTGTAATTCATCTAAACAAATGATCTTGTGTTTTGCCACAGAGTTCTTTTCATAAACTGGATGGATCTTTCTTACCACAACATTCAGAGATACACTAAATGCTCATAGAGGTAATTTCTCTATAGGGAACACATATTTTCCCAATTTTTTTGTAGTTACAAATAATTATGCTGAATTTAAATTAGCAATTTTCAATTGAATAGGTAGGTATAGTTTTCTTTTACACTGTGCATTCTTTCACAGTTGAAAATGTTTACAAACCCTGTTGTGTGTCATCATGTTCATTCAAGACTTCCTCGTTCATGTAATAAAGTTGTATGAAATTACTTTAGAAATAAAATGTGATACCATGCAAGTATACAATTAATACACAGTCAGCAAAAGAGTAGTCCTCCCTTGTTATTTAGCCTCTCTTTAGATGTAGTCCAGAGGACATCTGCTTGACAAAAACGAGTTTCTGGATTTCGCCCTAGACCTACTAAATAAAATTCTCTGTGAGGCAGAAATCAGGAGCCAGCCTTTTAAATTAAATCTTTATCTGTCCTCTTTACAATTCTCTTTAGGCCTCTTTTCATTTTTAACTCTCTCCCTGGGAAGGCTCCTCTACACCTATGCTTCAGCTATATATCAATGCCTCTTAATGTATCTCCAGCGTGGGACTCATGTTTGAGCACCAGGTATCACCTTCTGGTTTGTCTCAGAGATATTTTATACTCAAACCGAAGTTATGACATCCCCGTGAAAACTTTCTTTCATCTAGTTTCATCTATTTTCCTCACAGTGAACGGTAACACCACTGAAGTGCCCAAATCAGAAACTGGTATCTTCTCTTCTTCCCTCCTCTCTTTAATTCTTTTAGTAGTAAAATCTGCTGTATTATCCATTAATGGATTTCTCTTGGGATTTATGTTTAGAAAATGTGCTCATGGAGGAGAACAGATAAACCACGCTTCTGATTAAATGATGGAGCATAATTGCTAAATTGTGAGTCAGGGTTAGAGATCGGGGATGACATCATGAAGCTGAAGAGTATCTGAGTTATGTTTCATTATGGAGAAAAATGTCCAAGACTTTTTCCAGCTGCATGCTTACATAATTGAAATCATAATATCAACAGAGATTTAACTGAGCATTTATTGAACATAAGACTAAGATACTAAAATAAATCTATGCTAGAGAACTATAAGAATCTATGAAGGAAAAATAAGAAAAAAATACATAGAAATTGTAAAAAGAAGTTGTTCGATCTTTTTACAATGGTTAAATCTTAGTATTGTTCACAGTTTTCCATTTATAAAAATTTGGCTTAATTTCTTTGGAATAAAACAATGTCTACATTTATCTTTTTCTTACAGTTGAATTAGAATTCAGTGATGTTCAAACATATTTTCAGAGAAAATAATTATAATATCCTAGAGGCCAAAGCATTCCATTTGAAAGCCCTCATTCACTGTGCTCTTCTGAAATGGAGCTATTGCAAAAGCATGTTCCATTTTAACACTATCACGAAGATTCCTCTCTTCCACTTTCCCAAGTTGTTTCCTTATAGATTTGATAAGTATTAATTACCAGGACATTTGTCTCAGAAGGAAACATATGAGGCAGGAATTTATCGATATGAATTTAAAATTATATTATTGTTACTTACAGATAAAATTTTCTTTTCAAAACAATATAGAAAGTCAGTTAATATTTTTATCACAAATTTAGAATTAAAGAAGTAATGTGTGCTGTTCATATAACAGTTAATAATTTACGCTCTATTAGATCACTTTATGTTTGTCCTTATGTGTAGATTTAGTGAGTACTCTAAAATGGCTTTAATTATGTAACATTTGATACAGATTTAAATGGGTTATATTACAGAGTTCCTCAACCCCCGGGCCACAGATTGGTAATGGTCCATGACCTGTTAGGAACTGGGCTGCATTGCAGTAGGAGAGCAGTGGGCAAGCCAACATTACCACCTGAGCTCTGCCTCCTGTCAGATCAGCCACAGCATTAGATTCTTCTATGAGCATGAACCCTACTGTGAACTGAGTGTATGAGGGATCTAGGTGGTGTGCTCCTTATGAGAATCTAGTGCCTGATGATCTGAGGTGAAAGAGTTTCCTCCTGAAAACATCTCCTGACCAATTTTTGGAAAAATTGTCTTCCATGAAACCAGTCCCTGGTGCCAAACAGGTTGGGAAACCCTGGGTTATAAGTCATAAAGAAATAAAACACACTTACAGTCCCCCACCATCTACTTATGAAATAGAGCATAACCAATGGTGTGGCTTCAACGGGTATGTGTCTCCTCAGTCCCACTCTTCTGTATTTCCAACATAAGTAACACCCTCCTGAAGTTTCTATTAACCATTTTTTTTTACTTTAAAAAATAGTTTGAAGACATATCACTCAGCAGCATTTTTAAATTCATTCATGTGGTTGCATATGGCTGTAATTTAATTTCACTGTGATCTAACATTTCATTCTGAGATTATTCTACATTTTATCAATTCTCCTGTTGATACATGTTGCAGTTGTTTAAAGTTATTGCCTTTAAGAGCTAGGTACAATGAATATTTTTGTGTAGATTTTGTGGTACACATTTGTAATAATTCTCTATGATATGTACCTAGAAGTGGAACTGCTGTGTCGTAGAGAATGAGAATGTTCAAACCTAAAATATAATGCCAAACTATTTTCTGAAAGGATTGTACTAATTCACACTCCTGATAGCAGTAATCAAAGGTTCTCATGAACCCATATGCTCAACAAAATTTTGTGTTTATTTATTGTCCGTCCAAATTTCACCATTCTGGCCAATATAAATAACATGGTATATCATTGCAGCATTAATTACTGATTATCTGATTACTAAAAAGAGTGAGCCTGCTTTTACATATTTGTTTACCATTTGGTTTTTATAAACATTGCCTATTTATATTATTTGCCCATTCTTATATTGGGTTATCTATTTCTTATTGATGTATAAGTGTTCTTTATATATTCTGTATAATTATTTTTCTCAGTTGCATATGTTTCAAACACTTTCTGCAGTGTATAATTTGTTATCTTGCCACATAGTGCCTATTGATGAGTAGGATATCTTAATATCAATATGTTCAATTAATTTTTAAACTTCGAATTTTTAAGCACTTGTGTCTATTTAAACATTCTTTAATGTGATATCTATATGTTCCATATTTTTAAACCTAAAATTATAATTTTTAAAATTGTAAATATTCAAGGCAATTTGAATTTATTTTTATATGTAGAATTTGATAATGAGTTTGTTACACAGAAGTAACCAACAATTCCAGAATAATTCATGGAACAGTTACATCTTTCTCCCACTTATTAGCAGTGCCACATATGGCAGACAGTATGCAAAATCCATTAAGGAAATATTTAATGAGCACTTACTATATGTCAGTTACGCTTTAGGTGCTAGAAATAGCGCAGTGAGAAAAATTTCTGTGTTCGTAATTGAGCTGGTTTTGGATCTCTCTAGTCTGCTGCATTTGTAAATATTTTTAACCCTGAATCAATTTACAATACCTTATTTATTATATATGTATAGCAAGATTTAATGTCTCATAGGAAAAGTTCTGCTTTGAACTATTTTGGCTCGTATTGATCACTTGCTCTTGCACTCCTCCATAAAAATATTAGAATTAGCTTGCCAAGTTAGACACACAGACACTCAGACACACACACACACACACACACACACACACACCCCTGTAGGAAGGATGAAAAAATTGCATTCAATTTATGGGTCAATTAAGGGAGAAAGAACATCTTGATAATATTACTTCTTCTCAATGGGCATGATATCTCTCTCCTTTTATTTAAGTCTTTAAAAAATCTCTTTCAAGAAGATCTTATAAAAGTTTCCATATTTTCTTTGAAAATTTAATTAAGTATGTTCACAGATGTTTCCTATTATTATTATTTCTTATTGGTAGTTGTCAGTATATAAAAATATAAGACTAAATCATTTTTTATGTATTTATTCTATCTCCTACCACTTAGCTAAACTCATTTTTTCTAACAACCTATCTGCAGATACTCTGGTTTTCTGCATATACAGTAATGAATTCAATTTTTCATATCTTTGTTTTAGTCTTTCGGAGTACAGAAAGGTCCTTTATACACTTTGAATGTAAGAGTGATGATATGATAACAGAAACCCTCATATAGCTCTTTATAGTAAAGGTAATGCTTTTGATACTTCACCAGTAAAACGATAGTTTCTGTAGGTTTATAGCAAATATAATTTATCCTGAGAGAAACTTCCCCAATATTTGTATTTTCTAAATAGCTTTTTATTAGTGGACTTTGTATTATATAAAATGCATTTTATGATATCTAATAAGAATCATATTTTCTTCATCCTATAACATAGTAAAATAAAGTTATCAATTTACTAATGTTATATCTGTTGAATTTCTAGACTAAGTCCATCTTCGTCATGATATATCAATTTATATAAATTACCGGACTCTGTTTGCTAATATTTTTATTATATCTAGTATCATGAGTTAATGCGGCCTCAGATTTTCCATTCTTGTACCGTCTTTGTCTTGTTTTGTTATCAAACTTAAATACGTAAGATGACTGAAGAATTATTTCTCTTTCATATACTTTGGAAGCGTTCTTGTAATAGTGAAATGATCTGGTTTTGTGGGACTATCCTGTAAAATAGCAAAGAATTAGTGTTTTCTTTGAGGGAAGACAATTTACTCAGATATACTGTCTTTTGAGATTATTGAACTTGTGAAGCAGGTTCATGATGTGCTGGTCCCCATCTCAGCACACTGCATCTTGGTCGGCACCTTTACTTCTTGCCTGAGTCCAGTGAGACAGAACACTTACACACACAACAGGTTACATGCAGTGGACTTGTTACTTACAGATAGGCAGCAAAGGACAACAGAAGCTAAAGATTCATGGCAACCCCATCCCCCAAGGGTCTGGAAAACCACCCAAGGTGGCTGGAATATTATCTATGCATACACAACTTACCCCACAGCTGAGGGACTGCAAAAACCAACCCACCCTAGATTTTATACCCAAAGTGCCATAGGGTAAAAATCACTAAGGACGTCCTGTTTCTAGGGGGACAAGAACAGGGCCTGGGCTATTCCAGTCAACTCCCCCTTATCTCAGGATGTTGCCTGCCTAGCACACTTTACAGTTATTCTTTGAAACTCCTGTATATGACTGGAAGACCAGATAACAAGTGAGAAAAAGAGAACTGGATTGGTCAAAGACTATCTGGAAAACTGTCCTGTAGTTTTCTTCCAGATGATGTTCGTTACATTTTTCTAAGAGTTTATCTAATTTGTCCAGGTTTTTACATTTATTCTTAATACAAAAATTTCCATATTATACTTTTACAATTATTATTATTAAAATTCACTATGTCTTTAATTTTATTTTTCATTTTTGTTTTATTTCTCTTTTTCTTGATTTATATTTTATTTGTATCATTTAGTAATTAATAAATTATTTTTCTTTTTTCTATTTAAATAATTTTAGCTTTTTGTTATCTCATTCTGATCTCTTTGGGTTATTCTCTTTTTTCTAACATTTTTAGATGGTTGCTGTGCTCATTAATTTTTAGTCTTTCTTATAAGAACATGTAATGATTTAAATTTCCTTCAATTTGTCATTTTTGTTGCTTCACAAATTTGAATGTGTGGCATTTTTGGGTTTTTTTTAGTTCTAATTATTTCTATTCTTGGATACGCTTTTTTAGGTCAAAAATCATTTAACAGTAATCTTTTTAAATCTACCAATTTAGGGAATTTTAGTATAGCTTTCTGTCAATAACTTTTAATTTTATTTTATTGTGCTAAACAACATAATTTCCAAGATACCAATTCTCTGAAATTCATTGAGGCTTTCTTTTGGCCTATTATATGACCCATATTGGCAAATCATCCATATGTGCTATACTATCAACTTTATATTTTCAAATTGTAGGGCTCAGAGTTCTAATATATTTATTAAATTTCTTGTTCTAATTTTTACATCCATTTTTTCTTAAACTAACAAATGGAAAAAGTTACATTAAATTTTCCCATCATAATGATAGACTTGTGCATTTATCTTTATAGTTTTATTAAGACTTACTTGATATATGATCAGCCAATTTCATTGGTACACACGATTAGAAAAATATATATATTCATGATAATTTGAGCCTTGTTATCAATGTATGAAAATGGTATTACTTTTAATTCTATTTATCCTGACATTAATATAGCTATCTCTCTTTTCCTTTTATTAAAACTTGTACAATATAAGGTTTTCCAGATTTTTACTTTTAATAATCTATACCCTGAAGTTTTAGGTATTTTGGTATTTTAATATTAGAAAAAGTAGAGTTAGTAGTGTTTTAGTCAAGTATGACTTATTTTACAACTATGTCAATTGAACTTATTATTATTTTGATTTATGTTATATTTGTCCTTGTTCCAGTATTTAACTGTCAAATTGTCCACTTTTGTTATGCATTTTTTTCTTGCTTTGCTTTTGATTGACGTTTGGGTTTTGTTTTATACTTTGTATTATTCTATTTTTCTCTATTGAAAAGATAGAAATATTTGTATTTTTATTATATAGTTTTAAACTTTTGGGAGTTTAGTTGCAAAACTATTTTTTTAGCCTTAAAATTATTTTAATCTATATCTGAACTCTCTTTCTAAACAGTTCAGGGACCTTTACCACTGACAATAATCCTTGCAATTTGAATTGCTATGTTATTAGTGTATAGTGCTTTAATTGTGTCTCTTTTCTTTTCTTTTCTTTTCTTTTCTTTTTTTTGAGACGGAGTTCCGCCCTTGTTGCCCAGGCTGGAGTGCAATGGCAAGATCTCGGCTCACTGCAACCTCTGCCTCCCAGGTTCAAGTGATTCTCCTGTCTCAGCCTCCCGAGTAGCTGGGATTACAGGCATGCGCCACCACGCCTGGCTGATTTTGTATTTTTAGTAGAGACGGGGTTTCTCCATGTTTGTCAGGCTGGTCTCGAATTCCCGACCTTAGGTGATCCGCCCACCTCAGCGTCCCAAAGTGCTGGGATTACAGGCGTGAGCCACCGCGCCTGGCCTCAATTGTGTCTCTTTTTAAGACACTCATTATTATACGTATTCATTTAAATAGACGTTTGTTTGCCATCCTATTTATAAATGTGATTGTTAATCCTCTCTTTTTACATATCAGACATTCCTGTGGAACCTTCCTTCTTCTTCTTGATTTATTCTGTATACATTCTTGTAGAAATGCTGTATTGGTAAACTCTCTCAGTTTTTTAAATGTTTTAATTTCTTCCCATTTATTGAAACATCATTGTTAGTTATATAGTTCTAAGTTGGTTATTTCCTCTCTATAGCACAATGATTTTAGACTATGCTCTCTGGTTTCTATTATTGCTATGAGTAGCAGGTTCTCAGCCCAGTTTCCTTTCCTTTGTAAGAGATATAATTTTTCATTTTGAATGTGATTTTAATCTTCATATTGTACTTGTTGTTCCAAAGTTTCACTGAGATATGCCTAAGCATGGAGTTAATTAGTTTATGACATCCTAATATATGTTGTGCTGCCTCTATTCATGGATTAATAGCTTCTTTAACTTTTGGCACATTCTCAACTATAAATATCACTTCTCTTCTATTTCCTCTATTGTCTCCTTTTGAACGTCAGTTCAAAAAGTTAGGTATAACTTTTATAGTCATATTTTTCTTTTTCATTTTGTGATTTTATCAATTTATTTCACCATTTTATACTTGTTTTATATTGTGTATTATATAATAATTCCAATGTCTGAAATTCTTGGATTTTAGTGTCTTGTTTGTTTTTATATGTGTTTATGATCCTTGATTGAAAGTTTAATTTGATTGGTCATAACTGATAAAAATCTTGAGGGTAAAATTACACATTCATTTTTCAGATAAAAGGGTCTAGATTTGTTTATTCAAAGAGCCAAAAGATACAATCAATCTGCAGTCAATTTAGCTTCTTCATAAATATTGGAGTTTATTTGGCACATTGAGGAAAATGACCAAGGCTTATTAGCAGGTATAAGCTTTTGCTACCATTCAAGTGTGCCCTAGATGCAGGACTTCTACACAGATAATAGCTCAAATATCATTGTTTTATTAAATTATTATTTGTTCATAAATTTGAAAGATTATTCTTACTTATCACCCCCACAATCCATTAGAAAGCAAGTTTTATACAGAATCTTTTTTTTTTTCTCCAATGGGTAGGATTTTTAGAGGTTATAGTTCCCCGGATTTCTGGAAATAAGAGGTTATATTCTCACTGTAAAGCTCTCTATAGAGTCTATTAAATCATACAAATTTGACACAGGCATGTGAAAAAACTCAGAGTCTCAAAAAAACCATTTTAATTATAGTAGCTTTGTAATCTATTTTATTAAAAATGAGAAGAAAAATAAAAACACTAACTGTGGTTTTAGTTAATATTTTTAAAAATCTTCTTTAAGTAAACCTTTCAAATAGTAAAGAGATGATAACCCTTATTAATTTCCCCTAATCATGAGATACTAATAAGCAAAATAAAACAAATACAATTAAATAGAATTTAAAAAATCATGACAAAGAATTGGAATTGAATAGAAGAGTGATTAGTAAGTCAAATGTTTTGTTAATTTAAAACTGTGTAATGGCCTTTTGATTCATCAAATTTGATATATCTGATATCTTAACAGTAGAGAATTCCTCTCCCAGTCTATAATTAAAACCATAGAACTTTCAGGGTATGTAGCCTAGAGATAACTGGATATACTGTATGATTGGGGCATGAGGAATGGCATGAGCCCAGGATATTGTGTATATTTGTGTTTTTGTGTGCATGTTTCACAGTAGTATCCAGGGCTTCTTCTGACCAAGATAGTAGTGAGAAGCTATTTTGACTAAATAATAAGGTATATTATACCTGGCCCATTGAACAGATTATAACAATTAGCAGTATAATCATGTATGCATCATGTAGATAGTGAAGAATTAGAGAGATTATGATAGTCTTATCTTTCTAGTAGGTGATATTCAATTTATAGTAACTTTAATTTTACATTAATAATGTTATCTACAAAAATACTAAAATTATTAAATAAAAAGGATTCACAGTTATAATTTATAGTATTATTTTAGTTCTAATAAAATACTCTGGGAGATATAATTCATAATAAAATGTTTAGGAATTTAAAAATTATAAACAGCATAGAGTAGTAGCTTAATTAATTACACTGTAATTATATGAATATATTTGATGGGGTGTATTAGTCCATTTTTGCATAGCTATAAAGAAATACCCAAGACTGGGTATTTTGTAAAGAAAACACGTTTAATTGGCTGGTGGTTCCCCAGACTGTACAGAAAGCATGGGAGCATCTTCTACTGGGAGGCCTCAAGGAGCTTTTAATCATGGCAGAAGGCCAAGAAGGGTTAGGCACCTTACATGGCAAAAGCAGGAGGAAGAGAGAGAGAAGGGGGAGGTGCTGCACACTTTTAAACAACCAGATCTCACGATAACGCACTCACCATCAAAAAAAGCAGTACTAATGGATGGAGCTAAACCATTCATGAGAAACCATCCTCATGATCCAATCACCTCCAACCAAGCCCCACCTCCAGCATTGGGGATTAAAATTGGACATGAGATTTGGACAGGAACACAAATCCAAACCATACCACGGGGTGAAAAACTCCATAATGAAATAACATAAATTTTGCATATGAAGTACATTACTTGATTGTAATTATTTTACTCTATATATTACAAAAAACTCATTATTCAATAATCTTGATATAATTTTAAATTTAAAAACATGTTCATTCAAAATCATTGCACAATGAGTAGGTAGCAAAAAGTAGTGAAGGCATGTAGTAACTTAAGGTATTAATCACAGACTTTCAGGGTATGTTTACATAATACTTAAACAACAAGTAAAATCTGTAAAATTATTAAATCTAATTGCCAACCTCAAGAAAAAAGTAAGCACTACAAATTATTCAGTCTTAGCAACTGCCTTATTGAACGCTACTGATGAGAGCAACGTTTGTAGCTCTCTTTTCTCCAAGTTAGAGCATTACAGAAATTACTGTTGCCAAATACTGGCTGTTTTGCAAGTCAAAAAAAGTGGGTATGCCATCATTTTCAAGCCATATTATTTTGGAAATACTGCTTGGATTTCAAGAGTTGGAAATTATTTATTTGTGCCCAATTATATATACAGCTTCATTCTAACATTTTGTGTTGGTCCTTCACTGCAATATTCTTGTTTTATTTTAAATGATTATTCTATGCAGGCACTTCCTCTCCAACAAACAGCTCTTCTGCAGGAATAGTCTTTATGCTCTGAGCCCATCAAGACAATTACACATTTGAAAAAAGGCAAGCTTTAGGGAGAAAAATAATTTGATTTTCTGACAACGTCTTTCAAGCCTTTTTCTTTCTTGTATCTGCTATTTCTTTCAGGTTTTTGCAAGTCCTTTCCTTGGTTCCCTTTTTTAATCTTTTAATTCAAGACTGGTTTTACAAGTTCCTAGGAAAGAGAGTTAATGTGGAGTTGTTTCAGGGGCAGCATTATGCAAACAAAGAACTAAGCAAAATCATAGACACTTTGATCAGCTTGCCCCAGGTCATATATGCATCAAGTATCGGGGCTGTGATTCATTGAGGAATATCTAAGTCCCCTGTGTGCCACACTGACTTCATCACAGCACTGATGAGCATCCCACTAGCCAGGGGACAGTCAGGACTGCCTAGCTTTATGAGGAGACCTTAGTATCCATCAGAGAAATCTATGTTCACTCTGCTAGGTTTCTGCCATGAGGTTGTGGAAATGTCTTCCATTTATAGCTCAAAACTTTCTCGAATCCACTGGGATCTCAGTATACTCAGGATATTTAAATCTCAGAAGTGTTTGTGAAGGAGTACAAAAAGTTGAGAATCGGAAATAAAATATTGGCTTTTAATGGATACAGAAAAAGGAATCTAAGTCATTTGGTCTTAAATTGTTAAACTCCTTTCAGAAAAATTTAGTGAACAGTACAAATCCTTCCTTTTATGGTAGGGACTAGAACAGAGCATTCTGCCTTTGTCCCTGGGAAGTGTTTAAATGACAATATTTAGAAAGGCTTCAGAAAATATATTGAATTACTTAAATTTTTTCAAGAAGAAATGCCCAAAGAAGGGGAAAAAATCAGAAGTGGGAAAGAGGGGAGAGTGAGAGAATACCATAATTCATATAGAATGCTTAAAACATTAAAACAAACTAGTATTATAAAAATAATAGAAAAAAATATTGATCTTTAAAGTTTCCTTTCATTAAGGGATCTCATAAACTCTATTTTGAGAAGGAGGAGAAAAAGAAGGAATATTAACTCAGGAGTCCAAAATAAATTGGAATTTTAATTTGTAAATATTTTTAAATAACATATAATTTGTTTAAACTCTGAACTATATAATGTAAACATTTATCAACTTGGTTAGGAAGATGATTCTGAGCATTAATATTTATATATGTGATTATATTAATGCTCTTGTTTAAGAAACAAGAGAAAATTTTTCTCATTAGTTGGGTTCATTTAAAAAAAAGTGATGCTTGATTGGTTGCCACATACACTTAAAAAGCAACCAGATTTTTTTTCCGTTAGTTCTAGAGATGTCTTTTTCTATGGCAAGCAGGCAATCTACAGCATTATTTTTTAAAGTCTGACAGACATAGATGAATTATTTATTATTTGCTTATTATGTCTCAGACATAATTTTGAGTGCCTTAGAATTTTTAAGTCATTTTATGCTCATAAAACTCTATGTCATAATCGCCCTGGCAAACTGTATGATACACAGATTGATTAGCTAACCTGCCAAAGTACCCATTGAGGAGAAAACCCAGAATCTAACCTCCGGGCTTTGAATGTGGGCTCTGAATGTAGGCTCTTCTAGACTCTAAACCACTACCCTGTACCATTAAGAAAATTTTACTTCAAATTTTTCTAAACTGAAAATTGTCATAAAAAATAAAATAAAACAACAACAACAACAAAATTTCGTTGTCATACTTAGCAGCACCTAACAAACAATCTAGCATTAGACCTTATAATGATTATACAAGTTTGAATGGCCTAAACTTTATACCAACATTCCAAAACAAGTATGATGTAGATTAGTGCTGAATTCTTTAAAAGAAGAGCTCCAACATTCATTGTAAATGGGTGTTGGGCCCCCATATTTATTTTATGAAAATTAATCTGAGGTAATTGAATCCATTTTCTGTTACTTACTTCATTATATTTTGAGGTCTCAAAGAGATGGACTTTCAGAAAAGAGAGATGAATTTATTTAAGATCAGTTAATTTCTAACTTGAACACAGAATTAGCTTACCTCAACCAAAAATAAATATAGATAAAGAAGAGCATTCTGTAAAATTTTCAAACTACTCATATGGGTGAAGATAAAGATCCTTTGAGGAAAAAGGATAGGAATTCTTTCATCTCTTTCCAGTCCTACAGTTATATAAGCTATTCCTCTCAGAATTTAACTCCAGGTGTGGTGGCTCACACCTGTAATCCCAGCACTTATAGGAGGCTGAGGCAGGAGGATCTCTTGATGCCAGAATTTCAAGACCAGCCTGGGCAACATAATAAGACCCTGTCTCTACAAAAAATTAAAAAATTAGCAAGGCATGATTCATACCACTGCACTCCAGCCTAGTCAACAGGGCGAGATCCTGTCTCTAAAGCTAAAACTAAAATAAAAATAAAAACGTATTGCCCTCTCTTTCAATCATGTTCAATATTCTTCTACTTATATTCCCAAACTTCCCTCTTAATTTTTGCAGGTTGAAACCATGTTACTTCTTTGTCAGAGGCCTGTTTCAATTTCCTATTCAAACTATGTTCAAACATTTATTCTTTCAGTAAAATCTTTCTATGAATAACTTATGTCTTTTTATTATGAATGTTTGCTGCTGCCCACATTTTATGTCTATTTTCCTAATACACATTTAATGTTTCCTTGTAGTTTGTTTAGCCTTTTCGTAGACTGATCATTTTTATAACATAGGCCTGAAAAGTCACTATTTATGTGTAAGCAAGACTTTTTAGTAAAAACTATTCATAAATTAATGATAAAAATTCATAAGATCAGTGAAGATAACCCAAAGATATTCTTTATCACTGTCTCTTTTTCTCAGACACAGACACACAAATATACACAAAAATATTCTGACATTTTTAGGAAACATCAAATAATGTACTAAGTTTTGTTCATTTGTTTTATTCATTTTAGATATAATAGAGTAATATATAATGTAATAATCTGTTTTCTTTCACTGCTTAATTCAACAAATTCCTACTGACAGCCTATGGTTTAGTAGGCATTGATTAGGCTCTCTAAATAGAGTGGAAAACAAAATGAAGTTAGCTTAGGAAAAGTGGTAGTCAGGAATAAAAAATGTAAAACTGGATTCTTACTACAATTCTCATGGCAAAATAGTTGAAACAAATTAAATTTCTAAATTTAAAAATTAAAGCTCAAAAATGCTTAAATAAAGAATGAGTTAAAATATAATATCTGGAGGATACACCTTTTTATCCAGAACCAATGAAGAAAATTAATAAATCAGAACATATTTGTACATATCCTTTGCAATAAAAAAGCCTGTAAAATCTATACAATTTTATGATGAAATATAATTTGGCATATACATAGTAATCAAAATTATAATTATAAACAAAAGTCTGTAATATACAGATGTATCTTGATATTATATAAGAAAAAGTCAAATAATTCAGAATTACCATAGCATATAAGCAGAAGATTCAACAAAATACAAAAAGCAAAGATTGATTTATAAACATGAATTGAGAACAAAAGGAAATGAGACCTCAACAAAATCAAAATCAAATCCATAAACATACAAAAAGGATTATATACCATAACTAATTTGGATTTATCCCATGAATCCAAGGTTGATCTAACATCTAAAAATTAATTAATATGTTACACCATGTCAATTGAATAAAAGGATATTATTATACATAAGCATCTCAATAGATACATAAGAAGCTTTTTAAGAAATACAACACTGTGTTATGAAAAAAGTATTCAGCAAACTAGGACTAGAAGAGAACTTCCTTAATTTGATATTGGCATCTACAAAAACCAAAAACAAAACAACCAGGAGTTAATATACTTAGTGGTGAAAAAGTGAATGCTGTCCCCTAAGGTCAGGAGAAGACAAAGATGTGTAAACTTGCCAATTCTATTCAACACTGGAGATTCTAGCCAGTGTGGAAGGAAGGAAGGAAGGAAAGAAGGAAGGAAGGAAGGAAAGGAGGGAGGGAAAGGGAGAGGAAGGAACTGGAGGGGAGGGGAGGGAAGGAAGAAAAGAAAAAATGAAATAAAAGATATTCAGATAAGAAAAGAAGAAGTAATACTATTTACATATAGAAAACCATAAGAAATCCATACCAAAAAACTATTAGAACTAATAAGCAAGTACAGCAACATTTCAGGGTATAAGATCAATACATAAAATAAATTGTATTTTCATACATCAATGATTAACAGCTTCAAGACAAAATTAAGAAAACAATTCCATTTATAATAGCAGTAAAAGAATAAAATTTCAGAAAGATAAAAAGACAACCTTTAGAAGAAAATATTTGCAAATCATATAAATTGTATCTAGAATATGTAACTAACTCCGATAAGTCAATAATAAAAAAAATACTAAATGGGCAAAGGTTTTAGACATTCTCCAAAAATATACAAATGACCAAGAAGCACATGTAAAGATGCTTAACATCATTAGTCATTAAGATCAAGTGGCTGCAAATCAAAACTACAATGATGTACTTCACAGCTACTAGAATGGCTATTATCAGAAAGATAGAAAATAACATGTTTTGCAATGAAACGGAGAAATTGGAAACCTCATATATTGCTGTTGAGAATGTAAAATGATACATATGCCTTCAATAACAGTTTGGAAGTTCCTCAAAATGTTAAACATAGAATTGTCATAGAACACAGCCATTCCACTCCTAGTTATCTATTAAGTTGATGCAAAAGTAACTGCGGTCCTTTGCCATCATTTTCAATGGCAAAAACCACGATTACTTTTGCACCAACCTAATAGTAAAGAGGAATGAAAACATTTGTCAACACACAAAAAACTTATATGTCCTTAGCAGCATTATATATAACAGCCAAAAAGTGAAAACCATTTAAACGTCCATCGATTGATGAATGGATAAATAAATGTGGTATATCCTTACAATGAAATATTATTCACCCATAAAAATAAACCAAATAATGACACATGCTACACCGTGGAAGAACCTTGAGAACATCATTGTAAGTGAAATAAGCCAGTCACAAAAGGCCACATGTTGTCCTATTCAATTTATATGTACAGAATAAGAAAAGCTATACAGACAGAAAGTGCATTAGTAATATTTTAGGCAATGGAGTTTGAAGACAAATGGGTTGCAACTGCTAGTGGGAATAAGATTTTATTTTAAGATGATAAAAGGTTCTGAAATTGATTATGGCAATTGGTTGCACAAATCTGGGAATATATTAAATTGAATTGAATTGTGTACTTTAAATCGGTGAATTGTAGGTTACTTAATTATATCTCCATAAACCTGCTTTTTAAAAAGAAATGAGACTTTTTAAAATATATCCGATTGGCAAAGATGTATTTGTTATTGAAAATATTTAGATGCTATGAAAAGATGCTGTGAACTCAGCGATATTCAAAAAACTTTTGAGAGATCAGTTGGAAAAAAATTTCCAAAATTTAAAGAAGTGTATTTTGAATTAGCAATTTCTATGATTCTTTTTAATCAGGTACTGGCTACACAGATTGTTATATGTTTATACAATTTTTTTTTTTTTTTTATACTTTAAGTTTTAGGGTACATGTGCACATTGTGCAGGTTAGTTACATATGTATACATGTGCCATGCTGGTGCGCTGCACCCACTAACTCGTCATCTAGCATTAGGTATATCTCCCAATGCTATCCCTCCCCCCTCCCCCCTCCCCATCACAGTCCCCAAAGTATGATATTCCCCTTCCTGTGTCCATGTGATCTCATTATACAATGTTTTCTATGCAGCCATTGCAAAGGAAGGGGAGGCTTCTTGAGACTAATTTTTTCATCATATAATTACCACAAATTACCCCAATTTGTAAGAGCCAGTTACACACTTTGTGTGATTCCCATATATTTCTTGAATATCTGAAGACAGAGCACTCTTTCTTTCGTTTCCCTTCCTTCCTATTCTCACCTTTCTCTCCCTCATTTTCTCTCTCCAATACTTCTTCTATCATAGTTCTTAATAATTTCAATATCCACAGTGATGTCTCTTCATGTAACCCTCTTTTTTATCTTATTTTTATCTCATAAACTTAAGACCTACATTTCTAATAATCTTATACCGCTTTGTAGTAACAATTTCAGGCTTCTCATTTGCAAATTTCTAGACCAATTCCTGAATTCCCTCATTTCAAAAATTTATCCACATCACTGGGATTGCCCTGCCATTGACCTGCTATATTTTTCTGCCCTTCGCCCATTTCGTGTGCTATTTTCCATCATTTTCCAGCTTAGATTTCATGATCCATCATTAGAATTGCCCCTTTGCTTTTCACCCTATTCCCTTGGCACTTTCTTCAGTGCATATAGCTGCTAAAACCTCAAATCTAGATAAATTCAATTATCTGTTCATTCAGCATCTACAACCTGCAATGTAACTGAAGCAGAATTCAAAACCATACTAACTTACACCATAGCTTGTATTGTTTATCACAAACCTCAGGTGGTCTGTTAGTGCTGTCCAGTAACCCCTGCACACTTTTTTCCCCAGACCTCAATAACTATATCTACTCTAACCTCACTTCCCAAACTTTCAGTAATATTTTCTCTCATTTTTTTTATTTTTAGATGATACCCTTGTTTTTTATTTTGCTTTAAAAAGTAATACTTTCAAGAGGAATTCTAAACATTATCGCACAAATATCTACAAAGCTACCAGTCCGTGTGCTCATTTCACTTTTTCCGTGGACTTTGTTCCCTTGTTTTGCCAAAACCTTCGTTTACACAATGGATTGCATTGTCTTTGGTCACTAAAAGACAATTGTCCTCTTTTCTGTTTTCTGCATCTCATTTTTTCCATTCAAACCAAATAATTGCCATCATGCCCTATTATACTCAATCTTTTTTAAAAAACCCAGGCACTTCATTGCTCTACAGCAACCTTTTTTTTTCACTTTTTTTTAAAGTGAAACACTGAAAATATTTGTCAATACTTTGTGCCTCCACTTATTTTCATCCTTTGCCCTCCTGAATTCATTCCAGTCAGACTTGTCTTCACCTTTTCACTGAAACTCCACATGACAAGATCACCCATGGGCTTCACTTTAACCAATACATGGTCAATTCTCTGTCTGGATCTTATTCAACTTATCAATGGCATTTGATTTTTTTATCACTTCCTTCTTTTTGAACACTTGCTTACCTTATTTTGCCGGGTTTCTACCCCATCTAAATGGATTCTACTTCTTTGTCTACTTTTTAACTAACTTCTAATATTGATGTTTCTCTGAATTCAATCTTTGGACAACTTCCTTTTTTATCTCTGCTTATTGCCTAGAGAATCTTATCTTGCAATTCTTAAATTGATTTATCCAGTTCAAATCCCCTATACTCCAGGCTCATATCCTCTCAACATCTCAAAATTAATATTTCCAAAATTAGCTTTTTGATTGCCACTCACTGCTTGCACAAATTTATCTCCTCTCCCCATCTTTTCCTATTCAATAAATGGCAGCTCCATTCTTCTCATCTTTGGGTTATTATCTTAGAAGTCAGACTCTTCTCTTTTTATCTTAACCTCCAGTCAATCCATCCAAATCTTCCCACAACTTCCTTTAAAACGTGTCCAGAATTAAATCTCTTTTCAACACTGTCACCATCATCTCTTGCCTTTTCTATGGCAATTACTTCCCAATTGGTTTCTGTATTGCATGTGGTTCTCTGATCAATTTTCTTTACAGATGCCCAGGTATTGTTTTTAACACTTAAATTAGATCTTTTCGGTCCTCTACTAAAAGTGCTTCAGGAATTCCCATAACCCATAGGAACTTCCAAAACCTCTGTGACTTCAACTCATCACTTTCCATCATAGCATCGGCTTTACTCCAGTACCCTAAGCATATTCAACCTAGAGGCTTTGCAATGGCCATTCTAAATGTACTTCCCCTTGGTGAGGATCATTCTGGGCCACTCTGAAATAATACTTTCCTAGATCTGATAATCTAAGTTTATTGAAAGGAGTGGGGTTTTTTTATATTTTTTTCCACTACAGTAAACCGAACTGGGCTGGAACCACATGAAATAAATTATAGGATATATAAACAAAGTGTAATAGACAGATAATTTTCTATTAAGTAAAATTAAGTTGCACAAAAATACTCAATATACAACATGTTATATCTAGATAGACAAGTATATACATGGATGGAAATTTTCTGGAACAATACACAGGAAAATGTTGTGACCATTTACCATTTAGTAATACAGCTATAAGTAAATTAATTAGAAGTAATTTTGAATGACAGTGTCAAAATCCAAGTCAAACTAAGGTAAATTAAAAGAGGAATATTGCTTCCATTAATACACAAATTTATCACTAGAAAGAGCAAGTGTGTATTAGCCCCAGTAAATCATAGAAACTTAAATAAATGGAGAATTTCCTCCTTCTGCCTCTTAAAAAATTCTGGTTCTTCTTCATGTATTAACATCATTATATCAAATCCAGTTTATCCACAAAGCAGGGTAATATTAGCACCTGAAGATCTGTATTTACTTTCTTACAGTCTCATGACCGCTGGCTAATGTCATGTAAAATGCAATTATTGGGACCCATGTGCTCAGTTCCTGAGATAGTCATTATGATGAAGAAAGCTAAAGTAATACATTTGACTTTGTGCCATATGCCCACAAATATGGCCATTGAGGAGAGGTCTGTTACCAGAAGATGGATAATGATTATATATAAACTAAAGATAGCTGAAAGAGAAAAATGTAACCCTAGATGCACTATTTTAGAGTTTCCCATATGTCCACATACTACCTCCATTCAAAAACAAAACAAAACAATAAAAGCAGCATATAAGAAGTAGAAACTGATAAATATTTCCCATCTAAATGGGTAGAATATGGATCCAACCCTCTTGTTACCCCTTTTTAAAAATAAATTTCAGTATAAAATGGCCAAAAGTGAATGACTTCCTTGGGTATTACTTTCTGTGACAAATTTATTGTTGTCACACAAAGGATTGACACTGCAAGTTGCCTCCCAATGTCTGTTTTCCTCCATTTCCCTAGGAAAAAAAATCAAGGAGAGCTTATCCACATGGTTCTCTCCATCAAGTCCAAATGTGTTTCCTACTGATGTGGTGCCTTATGAATTAACAACACAAGTTATGTGTTCTTCTAAAAGCATTCAAAATAAAAAAATGATAGCACAAGGTTGCAACCATAATAAAACTATTTTCCAGGAAATACGACAACCGGAGATATATAGCAAACACTGTGAAGGCCCCTACCCAGGGAATGTGAGAAATTTGTGTTCATTGGTTCATAATTCTGCTTTCTGCTAGGAACTCTTAAATTCACATTTTTCTTTAGCTCCTGGATTCCCTTCCCAAAAGTTTCTTCCCTTTCTATTATCACTATTTTAAAAGTGAGAGTTAGTGAATATCCTCTTTTTGGTGGATGCACAGCTTTCTAAGTTGAATTTCAGCTTGAGAGTGATCGAAAGTCCAAGGGCATTATTTTAGGTCTTAAATCCTCGAAGATATTTTATCGATACCACATCTCAGGTTCTAATCTATTTTTCTTCCAGTCAGTTCAATGTGTCAATAACCCTTCCCAAAGAAGTTCTTTTTGAGACAACTGGTTTCAGATCTGTCTTTCTTATTTATTTATTTATTTATTTATTTATTTATTTATTTATTTATTTATTTTTGCTTTCTTACCCTCATACCCCCCACCTCTTTCATGATAGCTACATTAAGGCTATCAGGCTTGAAAGAAAAGACTGTGCCCTTAATTGGGTTCTTGTTCTGCATTAATTAAGTTTATTGGGACTTTATTGCTCAAATGTTTTATCCCATTCCTAGAAACATTTTCCAATTGATCAAACCTCTAAATTGAGGGATTCTGTGTCTTTCCATTTTTGTTTATGACTTGGTTAATTATTTCCTAATTATGTTTCTATATTATTAATCTGCCAAACACAACCAACAGTAGTCAACACACAAACGGCCTGCCGCCCCATTATATCAGGCCACAATATTACTCTTTGGCCTGGATCTAATATGGGTTGCCAATTTTTGAGATTCTAATTGGTTTCTCCAGTGCTTTAGCCAACTGCTACACCAACACCATATGAAGGATAAAAGTAAGGCATCACTTAACCTTAAGTTAGCAAGGATAGAATAAGCTATTCTGCAATAAGAAATAAACTTTAAAATCTTACTATCTTGGTAGAAAAATACATTTTTTCTCTCTCACCTCAGAGTCTAATGTGAGTGAGAAGTCTTCTTTCATCTTATGGCTGTGCAATCTGGAGTATGAAGCCTCCAAGGGCACCACAGCAGAGATGAGTCAAGCAAGACCTAGAAAAATGAAGGTGGTACATCAGGTTTTCACTTCCTCTGTGTAGAAATTATATTCTTTACTCTTGCTTACATTTCCTTGACACAACTAGTTAAATGATTCTTATACAGAAACATAGGATATTTGATGATTACTAAAGTTTATTTCATAGCTCTAATAATAATAAACTTTCTAGAAAAGTTCAGCTCCATTTCTTCCCATGTATTTGACTATTCTATTTTACATTTTACTGGATCAATTCTGTTCTCACTGTTCTTATGAAAAAAACATCCCTTGTCTAATCATAACTCCATACTCAGAAGTTTCTTTCTACAAGGGTGCTGAGAACATGGAATGAAACAACAAATTGCAACTGACTTCTCATTCTGCACCACCCACATTTTTCTCTAGAAATAGCAGTTATGACCAAAGCAGTCCTCTCTGGAATTCTGACTCTTTCTATTTCATTCCGATTGATTTGTGCACTGCTCTAAGTAAAATCTTCAAGGAGTCATCTGTGATGTCAGGAAAGATCATGGGATTTGATGTGAGAAAACTCCTAAACATGTAGCTCACTAGATCGTTAACACTGGACAAATCATTCAATTTCTCCTGACCTTAAAATCTTCTTCCTTAAAATGATACTTCCTTAAAATGAGATTTCAGTAATAGGTCTATTGTGGGTTTAAGAAAGATAATGTATACAAAAGAGCTATGTGTTCTGTAAAACATTGTGTGAAAGACTATTTTAAAAATAAACAATAGTATTAAACCTGGATAGTCTAGTTGGCAAATTAAAGACCAAATTAAATAATGACTTGCATACCCCCAAATTTCCAAAATTGTATTGAGATACAATTTGCCAACCACAAAATTTACCCTTTTACCTGTACATTTCAGTCATTTTGTTTTTAGTATATTCATAAAGTTGTGCAACCATCCCTAATATCTAATTTTAGAGCATTTTAATCTCCCCAAAAAGAAATTTCTTGCTCATTAGCAGTCATTCCCCATTCCCCCGGGCAACTACTAGTTTAACTTCTGTCTCCACAAATTTGCCTATTCTCGACAGCTTGTATAAATGGAATTATACAATGTGTGCTCTTTTGTGACTATCATCTTTCAGTGGGCCTCATGTTTTCAAGGTCCATGTGTTGGACCTTCTTAAGACTCTTAATCACCAGCAGGAGGTACCAGAAACAAGAGTAGATCACTGTATGAATTAGGGATAAAAATTTATCTTTGGGCGACAATACTTGTTCTGTGTCCTGAAAATCATTCCACCTATTACAAATTTTTTAGGAAACCATAGCTTCTTAAGTTTTTCTTCATGTGGAATTGGGAATGAGACAACTAATTATATGTAACAAACTGCCGTATAATCTCCAGCATTTATATTCTAACATTTTTAGTCTGGACTTCATAAAAACAGTTCAATTTGTATTACTTATTGCAAGATATACAGTTATTGATCATTTACATTTGAATTTATTTTTATAATTTTAGAAAATTTAAGAAGGAAATGAATATTTTGCATTTTATAAATCAAAAAAAATAATGAATAGCTACATAAGTAGGAGGTTGAAATGTGTAAAGAAACTAAAAACTCAAGGTTGTGATTTTCTAGTGCTTACAAAATAAAGCTGATTTTTTTGACATCTGGCTAACACCGTTTATTAATCTATGCATAAAGCAGATGATTTTTCTTTTGCCAAATTCTATTTTACCTGCCACCAAGAAGGGCGGAGACAGTGCCTGCGGGGTTCAGGCTGAAAACATATTGCCTAGTTGCTATGAAATACTTCTTTGTAATGAATTAATTCTTCTTTCAAAGAGTATCTGGAAATTCTAAACAGAATTCAAATTAATTTCTCTTTTTTTCTAATGTGACTCTCATCATTTAACTTGTCTCTAGCCACTCTTTTTTGAATGCCCACTTTTCTTAATTTAGTATATGATATGCAACAATTTAATATGTAATATACATTTTGAAGATTTAAAAATGTGAAATAATTTATTAGGGTTCCACATACTGTCATAGTATACAAAAATTTTAATTTTAATAAGATGTCATAATGCTGATTCTGAAACTGTGATATGTGCTATAATGGAGAAATGTTTGTCATTTGTCTTAATGACACTTTTGTACATTTAGATGGATACCCTCCCCTCCAAAATGCTAAGAAACTGTGAAATAAATTTCAAATGTAACAAAACATGCACACAGAGCAAGAGTAACTGAATCCTTCCCTTTTTGTAATTATTGAAAAACTAGTTTAGCACATGTAAAGGCCAGATTTGAACTAAATGTAACCTTTCCAACAGTAGAACAGTTTTTTTTCCCATCACTACATACAGGTATAGTCATGCTTCTTTGTTTCAGTAGGAGACAACTGGGAATAATTTGAAACACCATGAGTAAGGCAGTTTCTGAGGTATTTATAATTTAAACCCAAACCTGTAAGTACTATAACTCCTATGGGAAAAGTCTGATCATTTGCAATTTTCTCCAAAATGAAACTCAGAATTACTCCAATTTAAATCATCTTTTTTAAAGAAGTTATGGGGATTTTTTCTAACTTTTAAGAGTAATTTTGACATTTCAATATCTAAAATAATCTATTGTTGATAAAGAAAAGTGCTGATGAAGTTTTTCTTTATTTAACATAAATTCTCTAATTTTAAGTTCAACTTACTGGACCTGTCATGACATTTGAGTATAAAGAGGTGAAAAGAAGATCTGAATGGACCTATATGAATTCATGTTATTCTTCTATCAACTGAATACTAAATGAAATCAGATAGCATTCATTGAATAACATATTGGTTATAAGTGTCTTTGAGAATTTGTAGAATCTTATTTCGTTAAGTTAGATTTGGAGGGATTTGTTTGTATGTAGCCACTAGTAAATACAGCAGTTAGAATATGGTCCAAATCTATAATCTCAGTACGTTGAGAGCTCGGTTTTGTGTTGCCTTTCCCTAATTATTCCATGAGGCACTGCAGAATATATATTTAATGTAGAGTCATCAAAAGTTCCTAAGTTTAAACACTCTGGAAAGATACTTTCAAGAGCATAGTTCAAAAAAACAAAACAAACAAAAACAAACAAAAAAACAGGTATGATCTCCTTTCCCACAAAGCAAGGCAAACAATATGATAAACTCATGCATACAGTACATAAAAGAACTGAGGCAAAAATTCAAAGCAAAAAGATATTTTTTTTTCTGGCTAAATACGTGATTATGCAGAAGACTTCTGGAAGATATAAAATATTGAGTGAGGGCTTAAATTTCTATGGCTACTCTTTCTGTGGGTGGAGCTGATGCATACACTGCTCTTAAGGCAAAGGCAGAGCACTGATAGATAAAAATACGAAGTATGTGTTAAAGAGAGCCATAAAGTCAGTCCATTAAAAAGAAGTAGTTGTACAAAGTAGTTTTAAATACTTAGAGTACATTTTACCAAGGAGGTAAAATATTTATATACTGGAAACTATAAAATTTTGAACAGAGCTATTAATAGTTTATAACAATGGTTTTGGGCAATTAATATTTTTAATATATGAAGCATTATAATCCAAAGAAATTGCTGAGTTATTCTTAGAAACCAGATGTCATATATATCTTTTTAAAAAATGTATGTATTTGTTTTAATGGACAAATAATAATTGCATATATTTGTAGGATACAATGTAATTTTTTATCTCTACATACACTGTAGAAAGATTCAATCAATCTTATTAATATATCCATCATCTCACCAACGTATCACTTTTTTGTAGTTAGATTGTGAATAATCTATTATTTTAGCAATTTTGAAATATATGATATATTATTATTAACCATGGTCACCATGCAGTGCAAAAGATCATGAAAATTTCTTCCTCCTATCTAAGATTTTATACCCTTTTATCTACATCTTCCCTTTCCACAACCCTTCCCCCCAATCTCAGGAATCACTTTTCTACTCTCCATTTGTAGGAGATTGACTTTTTAGATTCCACGTGTGAGATCTTACAATATTTATCCTTCTGTGCCTAACTTATTTCACTTAGCGTAATATCCTCCAGTTTTATCCATGTTGTCACAAATGATAGAACTTCCTTTTTAAGGCTGTGGAGTATTCCATTGTGTGTGTGTGTGTGTGTGTGTGTGTATAACATTTTTAAATCTATTCATCTGTTCATAGGCACTTATTTTGCTCTCAAATCTTGGCTATTCTGAATAATGCTGAAATAAACATGGGAATGCAGATATTTCTTTGACATATCAATTTCAATTCCTTTGGATGTATATCCAGAAGTGGGATTGCTGAATCATACAGTGATTCTATTTTTAGTTTTTTGAGGTAATTCCATACTATTTTCCAAAATTGCTGCACTAATTTATATTCTCAGCAATAGTGTAAAAGAGTTCCTTTTTCTTCATATTCTGAGCAACACTTATTATTATTCAATTTTTTATAATAGCCACTTTAATAGGAGTGAGGTGATATTGTACTGGGGTATAAATTGGCATTTCTCTGATTATTAGAGATGTTGATTATTTTTAATGTATCTGTTGGCCAATTATATCTCTTCTTTTGAGAATCTCTGTTTAGATCTTTTACTCATTTTAGTTTGGTAATTTGTTTTTCATTTTCTATATATTTTGGATATTAGCCCCTTATCAGATGTATGGTTTGCACATACTTTCTCCCAATCTGTTGTCTCTTCAATCTATTGTTTTATTTGTTCTACAGAATGTTTTTACTTTAATGCAATTGCATTTGTCTATTTTTCCTTTAGTTGCCTGTGCTTTGGGATTTCTAGTCAAGAAACTATTGTCCAGTCCAATGTTATGGAGCTTGTCCCCTGTGTTTTCTTTCCAACTGATTTTTTCAAGGCCAGCATTACCCTGGTATTAAAGCCAGACAAGGATGCTACAGGAAAAGAAAACTAACAAACCAGTAGCCCTGATGAGCAAAGATGAAAAAATCCTCAACAAAATATGGGTGAATTGAATTCAACACCACATTAAAAAGATTATTTATCATGATCAAGTTAGATTTATCCCAGGGATGCAAGAATGGTTCAACTTAAATAAGTCAATAAATGTGAGACATCATATCAACAATATAAAGGATAAAACTCACATGATCATCTCAAAAGATGCCTAAGAAGCATTAGACAACATGCAACATTTATTATTAAAACTTTCAAAAATATAAGTATAGAAGAAATGTACTTCAACACACTAAAGGCCATATATAACCAGCTCACAGCTAACAGCATATTTAATGGTGAAAACTTGAAAACTTTTTCTCTAAGATCAGGAACAAAGCAAGCATACCCACCCTAGCTACTTCTATTCAACATAGTACTGGAGGTTCTATCCAGAGCAATTAGGCAAGAAGAACAAATAAAAGGCATCCACATAGGATAGGCAGAAGTGAAATTGCCTCTGTTTGCTGATGATATAATCTTAGGTACAGAAAACCCTAAAGACTCCATACACACAAAAAACTTTTGAACTGATAAAGTCACAGGTTACACAATCAACTTACAGAAATCATTAGTCTTTCTAAACACTAACAGTGAATTATCTGAAAAAGAAATTAAGAAAATTTAATTTGTAAGAGTATAAAAACATTAAATACTTAATGTAAATTTTACCAAGGAGGTAAAATATTTATACACTGGAAACTGTGAAATATTGAGGAAAGAAACTGAACAAAAACCAAATAAATGGAAAGATATTCCATGTTTATGGATTTTAAAAATTAATATTGTTAAAATGTCTATACTAGCCAAAGTGATCTGCATATTCAATGCAATTCCTTTAAAAATTTCATTGTCAAAATAGGAAAACAGTCCTAATTTTTTACTAAACTAGAAAAGAACATGAATAGTCAAAGCCATCTCGAGCAAAAATAACAAAGCTGGAGACATCACATTCTCTGATTTCAAAATATATGATGAAGCTATTGTAACCAAAAGGGTATGGTATGGCATAAAAAAAAAAAGACACAAAGACCCATGGAAGAGGATAGAAAGTCTAGAAATAAAACCAAGGTTTTAGTCAATTGATTTTCAGCAACGGCACCAAGAAAATACAATGGGAAAAGGACACTCACTTTAATAAATGGTGCTGCAAAAACTGGATACCCACATGCATAAAAATGAAAGTGGACCCTTTTTTCACACCATACATAAAGATCAACTCAAAATAGACAAAAGACATCAATGTAAGACCTGAAACTGTAAAATTCTCTATATATTTTACATATGTCTTCTTTATGCTTATGACATCTAAATGTAAACTTAGATATCTGACCTCTCTCTAGATAATAACTCAGTACTATCTATATGTGCTCAATAAACATTTATTGGAAATTCATGAGTAAATAAATAAATGACTGAATAATTAATAAATGTACTTGAGGTGAACAACAAGTTAAGGGCTGTGTTTCTGTGTAAGATGGGAATAGAAAAATTAACGTATAAAATTCTTCATTTGTGTTTCAGGAGAATTATTTTGTTGACACCTTACTATAATTATTATGTCATATTGATGTTTCCCTTTATAGCCTGATTTATTGACATGATTGCCAATAAATCACTTTCTACTCTTTGCGGTCTCTCAGTCTATTCTCAGCTGACTTTAGTTGGGTTCTTGTTCCCACTGCTTCACTGAAATTTTTGTCAAGATCCCTAATGACCTCTATGCAATGGTTTTATCTCATCTCATCAACTTCTTAGCAGTATTTGAGACCATATTCTTCTAGAAACACTCGGTGTCATGTAACTCTTATTGTCTTCTTATGTCCCTGACCACTCTTTCTAGGTACCTCACTTTCTTGTCTTGCCTTTTACTGTTAATTTTTGAAGTGTCCCATGGCTATGAACTGCATCTCCTTCTTTTCTCTTGAAAAATATTCTCCCTTCTTGTCTTAATCTAGACCTATGGCTTTTAAAATATCTGTATACTTATGATTCTCAAATTTACTTCCTAAACTTGCCCTTGCACTTTCTTCTCCACTTCTATAAAATAAACCAAAATGTGTAATGTTAAAATGTATGCATTTTCCTGGATATTTATTTTTATTTCACTCCCCAAATGCAATGAAGAAGTTATCTCAATTCTAATTCCAAATTATATCCCAAACACATCCACTTCTCTTTATGTGTTTTCTGAATATTCTTGTTCAACTTGTCCATTTTATACTTGAACTACAGTAGACAACTCATAACTGGCCTCCTTGCTCTTGCTGTTTTTGTACCAAGATCCACTGCCCATATAGTTAAGCACAAGGAGTTTCAAAACCATATGCAGATATTGCAATCCCCTTGCTTGTTAACAGTATTACTTTATTACTGCTGTAACAAATTACCACAAAATTAGTAGATTGAAGAAACACAAATTTATCTTACAGTACTGGATGAGAAGTTTAACCTAGGTCTCCTGAACCTAAGTTAAGCTGCCAGCAAAGCTTTGTTGTATACCAGAGGCTCTAAGGGACATCCTCGTTTCCTTCTCTTTTCTAGCTTCTAGTGACCAGCCATAGTCCTGGCTCATGGCCCTTTCTCCACCTTGAAATCCAGCAACATTACCTCTCTCTGTGCCCTTCTTTCATACTCATATTTTCCATTGACCCTCTCTTTTTGTTTCCTCTTCATTTTTAAAGATGCTTGTGATTACATTGGGCCTACACAAATAATCCAGGGTGATCTATTTTGAGATTAGCAGGTTATAAACTTTAACTCCCCTTTGCAATGTAATGTTTCATATTTACAGGTTACAGGGATTAAGGTATATACCTCTTTGGGGGCTCATTATTCTGCCTCAAATAGATCCCAGTTAAAATAAGATACAAAACTACTTACTCTGGCTTCTAAAACCCTTTTTGAACTAGAATGTTCCTACTACCCAACTACATCTCTTTTTACTCCCTCTCCTACCCAATATCTTCCAGCTGCCTTGTCTTTATTCCTTTTCTTCTGACAAAGCAAAATAAATCCACCACAGGCCCTTTGCACTAGCTGTTCTCTCTGGCTTTTAATGTCATATTCTGTATCTTCAAATAACTGGCTTCTTCTTATCACTTAAATATCTCCTGAAATTCTTCTTTTACAAGGTTGATTTACTAAACCAAAACATCTAAAGAAATCACCCATATATTATCACTTCACCAAATATATGTTCTATACCAATCTCTGCTATTTTCCTTACTTATAAATGTATTGGTACATTTATTATCTTCTCTCTCTTTCTCACATACACACGCACACTCAAACACACACACCTAATAGAGGTGGTTCCTTTGTTTATTCAAATTTCATCATTGAAACCTCATTGCCTGAAATACATTCACAAACTCCATGAACTGACATGTAATGAATAATTTTGCACCCTACTTGGCTTCCCAAAATGTATTTATCTTTTCTTCTGTCTAAATTCCAGAAGCACTAAACCTCTTGTAATTTCTGGCACTTAACCTGCCATTTTTAGCCTATGTGGCATTATTTTTCCTCTCTTCCTAAAATAGCCACCCCTTTTACCTCTACCCCTTCACCTGGTCAACATCACTTTATTGTGAAACTTAATTTAGAGGTCACCTCCGACTAAGATTCATTCTCTCCTTGACTAAACTTTGATCAGGCTCTTCTGAGCTGTCTAGGTCTCAACCTTGGCATCTGTCTTTACTAGGCCTGCACCACCCAGTTTAGGCAAGAATCTTGCTAAGTTGGTTTAGAAAGAATCCCCAACGCTTGATATCCGATCACCTTCAATTACTGACCTGATACTTCCTCTTAGTAATTTTCCATACTCTGACTCCCATTCTGCTCATTGTCTATACATTCCTACTTGTGCCTGATGTATTTATGAATGAGTTAAGTTCTCTACCATAAAATTTTCCCCTTATTGCAATAGTTTTTAATGATAAAATTTATCTGCACTCCTTTAATTTCTGGGTGGCCCTGGTTTTGTTTAACACCCTTTTCATGAAGTCTCCTCTGACTCTCCTAGATTGTAAGGTATGTTTCCTCTATGCCAATTCACTATTAGTGTTTTAGTCATTCCTTTTATAATTCATCAGAAATTTCTGATTATAGGTTTAACTCATGTAATAGCCTGCAAAAACATTCAGAACATAAATGCTATCTTACTTATTTTTGTGTCCCTGAAACCTAGACTATTGCCGGTACCTAGTAGATATTCAATAAGTATCTGCTGAATGAGTGACCATGGGCTTGTTCTTTGAGCCATGTTTCCTTCGTTCTTCTCCAGTGGATAATTGGCATGTATTAATGTCATTAGGAAAAAGGGTTGTATCAACCATTTTTATAGTTATCAATTTGCTTTTCAAATTGTTCTATTTCAACCCACATGTATAAATATATACCATTTAACACTCCTCATTGAAGTTACCTTCTGACTAAAACAGAACTTTAAGATAAGAATGTGAGGGAAGAGGAACAACTTAGTCAAGGAAGAGAACAGAATCTGTAATGGGTTTGTTTTCAAGCTAGCTTATCACTGAAGACTGAAACTCATTTCTACCGGAGAAATCTTGCTAGCCAAGATAAGTTACACCCACTGAAGGGGTGAGGGAGCTGGTCTCTCACTGTTTAAGAGCTTTAGGGAGAAGAAGGGCACTAATTTCCCAGCATTTCCATCCTACCTTATAGGTAACAAAGCAAGCTCCAGAAGCTAGGAAAAACCCTCAAACAAATAATGTGCAAAAGATAGCAGTTAAAAGTTAAAAGCAAAAGGCTAGTAATTGATAAGGGTAATGGGGCAGCACCGGACACTGCAGGGTCTGCTTCAGTAGATTGCAATTGTAACACCCTAGCCTCATCTTTTTTTTTTTTTGATGTCCTGAGTTTTGCTTACCTTTACCTGCACCCTACATCAGTCATCAATAATTATAGCTACAAGTTCATCTTCATCATTGACCATATGTTTCTGCTTTTAAGGTAAATATTTCAGTATTTCATTTCTGAAAGTAATTTCTTATCCTTCTGATATTATTGTTCATTTCTATGAGATACATCCCTAGCTTCATAGTGATCTGCAGTCCTTGATGTCCACTTTAACCAGCTGTCTTGCAGCTTTGATTCTATCACTATGACACTGGCAACTACGCAGCATCATTTCAGCTACTATTTATTGGCAGAAACCTCCTTCCTTTACCTCGTTGCTCTTTGATTTTATATACCTTCCAAATGCCCAATCATGGGTAATTTTAAACATATTTCTCAGAAACTATATCTTGCTGCTGAACGATGTGAAATAAAATCTCCTAACATTGCAAGTTGTGTCATTAGAGATTTATGATTTACTCATAACTGTGCCCTCCATACTATTCTGCAATCTTATTACATATATTTAATGATTAACATTTCCCATTTACCTCAAAATGTATTTGAAACATACATTTCCTTGAGCTCTAAATAATTCCTCTTTTCTGTCTTTTCCTCAGCTATTAAGCTAACTTTATTATTTTCTTTTTCTACATGAAAAGTCAAGACTATTGTCTGACTTTTTGGCTTCTTATTAACCTTTAACATATATCTTTACTTCTATCTTTACCTTCTCCTGACAGTTTCAGATGAAGATGTGTTTCTTCTGCTGTCTTAGGACAACATTGTTATAGCTATTTTCCCCATTTTCTGTTTTGAAAACTTTATCTATCATTTCCCCTAATTTTGTGAAATATTTGATTTATTCTTATGTATTGACTTATTCTAACCCTTTACACATGCACAGTACTTTTCTATTTTATAGAAACTCATAAATAAGCCAAGAAAAGAATTAAGCAAATTCTTTGACAATATTGCAAGTTATAATAACTCAGTTCTCTTTTTCTTTGTTTTAAAATACTGCACCCTCACCACCTTTACTTTCTTATCTCTTATTCAGTATCACCATTTGGTTTTTCCTTTTATTGTACTAAATTAAGGTGTTTCATGACTTCTTAATTCTAAGTTCATGAGTACTTTCATCAGATTAACTTAATATTTTGGTGGCATTTACCTTTGTTGCTGACTTCTTTACTCTTTCAAATATTTTCACCCTTGACTCTTATTAAATTATTTTATTCAAAATTGTTTCTTTCATTTTTGGCTATCCCTCAGACCTCTCTACATAGAATTTAGTTTCATTGTAGCTCTTTAGAAGTAGGTATTCTCCTTATATTCCTGGTACTTTTTTTTTTTTTTTTTTTGACAGTGTCTTGCTCTGTTACCCAGGCTGGAGTGCAGTGGTGTGATCTCCCCTCCCTGCAGATCTCCACTCACTGCAACCTCTGCCTCCTGGCTTCAAGCGATTCTCCCGCCTCAGCTTCCTGAGTAGCTGGGATTACAGGCGCCTGCCACCATGCCCTGCTAATTTTTGTATTTTTAGGAGAGACGAGGTTTCACCATGCTAGCCAGGCTGGTCTCAAACTCCTAACCTCAAGTGATCCACCTGACTTGGCCTCACAATGTGCTGGGATTACAGGCATGAGTCACCATGCCCAGCCGTTCCTGGTACTTTTTACTCATGCATTTGGATTTTACTCATTGACTCCCTCAGTGCATATGACTATTATGCTACTGACTCCAAAATTTACAACTCCAGCACAGAGCCTATCAAACACTCAAGCTACCTTACAGAGAATTTAAACTTATTATATACAATATGAAGATTATAATTTTTTTTCTTTTGGACGATTTCTTTCCTAGTGAATGAATAACTTAATATCTCAGTTTATACATAAAGGTTCTTGGGGATGACATTTGACTTTTGGTCATCCACTATCTATTCCTTTTTTGGAATTAGTAATTAATTTTTCAATAAATTTTTACTTTATTGTAATGCCTCTACTATGTAAAGCTCTAACTATTGTACAGCTCCTATTATATGCTTCTAGATGCTGATGGTATAGATGAAAACAAGGTCTCTATTATCTGAGAACAGGCATTGGCAACTATGGCCTATGGGCCAAATTTGACCCACAATCTTTTTCTAATAAAATGTAGTTGAAACATAGCCACACTCATTTATTTATATATTGTCTATGTATGGTTTATACTATAATGGCAGAGTTTAGTTCTTATGACAGAGCCCATATGGCCCAAAGCCTAAAATACATATTATCTGTTCCCTTACTGAAGAGGATACAATTAGGTTGGGGTACAGATGTACCATTCCATGGAGGATATATTGGAGACTTGCCTGAGACTGTTTAAAGAAGAAAAGTGAAGAGGTTGTCACTAGAGGCCAAGTGGAAGATAAGGAGAACCTGAATTACTGCAGTGAGAATAGCACTGGACAGTACATATAGTCTAGAAATATTTGCTAATTAAAATTTATTGGATTTTATCACTAATTGGTTATAGTGTTGAGGCTGGAAAAATTAGGAACTAAGCACATATCTCAAGTTTCTTATTTTGGTGATTAGGTAGAAAGTGATTCCAACAACTAAAAAGGTGAAAACAGCAAACATAGTGAGGTATACTACTACTAATAATATTTATTTGGAGGAGCTACTGCAGCATCATTTATACAAGTTTTAGTCTTAAGGACACTGAGCAAAGCTCATACTAAAGGCATTGATGGAATCTCTGAGTATATAAGCTTTTTCATTGATAAAAACTTCTAGTTACTAAGTATATCAGTCATACTTACTTGCTTGATCATTTTGTCTTTCTGTATATGATAGATTTCAACTAATCGTGTGTGGTTGATAGAAATTTACTGCATAATTATAATCATGACAAGTAATGAGGATTCACAGGGGAAGTATGTTTGAGGGAGGAAGATAGACTTGATATAATAATACCTGGAGTACTCTTCAGGCTTTCACACTCACTGGAAACTGGGTCTTGGTCCCCTCACATGAGAAGAAGAATTATAGCAATAACATCAGTGGAGGCGACGATCATATGAAATACTATATGGAAAGTGCTTTGCAAATTATAAACTGCTATGAGAATGTAAATTATCATTATTGTAACCAAGTTAATTTACATAGACTATGACTAAAAGATATCAAAACTGTTGACTTTGATAACTCATTTGCACATGTATTAAAATATATATGTGCAAAACTTAAAAAAATAATTTTTCAACTTGCACTTCTAATGATTTGTACACATTTGTTTTCATTTCCCTGTGGTTCATTTATTCAAAAAGCTATTTATTTATTTTATTTTTTAACTTTTATTTTCAGTTCAGGGGTACATGTACAGGTTATATAGGTAAACCTGTGACATGGGGGTTTGTTGTACAGAATTTTTTGTCAGCCAGGCATTAAGTCTAGTACTCATCATTATTATTATTATTCTTGATCCTCTCCCACCTCCCATCCTCCAGCATGTGGTAGACCCTAGTGTCTGCTTTTCCCCTCTATGTGTCCATGTGTTCTTATCATTTAGCTCCCACTTATAAGTGAGAACATGCAGTATTTGGTTTTCTGTTCCTGTTAGTTTGCTAAGGATTATGGCCTCCAGTTCCATCCATGTTCCTGCGAAGGACATGATATCATTCTTTTTATGGCTGCATAGTATTCCATGGTGTATACATACCACATTTAAGTAGGCATTCAGATTGATGGGCATTTAGATTGATTCCTTGTCTTTGCTACTGTGCATGGTGCTTCATTGAACATATATGTGTATATGTCTTCATGACAGAATGATTTATATTCCTTTGGGTTGCTGGGTTAAACGATAATTCTGTTTTTAGCTCTTTGAGAAATCATCTCACTGCTTTCCACAGTGGTTGATCTAAATTACACTCCAACCAATAGTGTATAAGCTTTCCTTTTTCTCTTCCAACTCACCAGCATCTGTTATTTTTTCCTTTTTAATAGTAACCATTCTGACTTGTGTGAGATGGTATCTCATTGTGGTTTTTATTTCCATTTCTCTAATGATCAGTGGTGCTGAGATTTTTTGCATATGCTTGGCCACATGTATGCCTTCTTTTTTAAAAAGTATCTGTTCATGTTCTTTGCCCACTTGTTAATGGGGTGGGTTGTTTTTCCTTGTAAATTTATTTAAGTTTCTTATAGAGAGTGGATATTAGTCCTTTTTCAGATGCACTGTTTGCAAAAATTTTATCCCACTTTCTAAGTTGTCTATTTATAGTATCTTTTGCTGTATAGAAGTTCTTTAGCTTAATTAGATCTCATTTGTCAATTTTTCCTTTTGTTACAATTGCAAAAAGATATTTATTGAGCATCTATGAGTGCATTGTATTTGGTGAAATAAATACAGAAGTAAAGAAGACATTTTTTAAAAATTCCTTCCTCTTAGGGAGCTTACAGCCTACTTTGGTAAGAAATATAATAAATAAAATAAAATATATGCCATTTATATGATAAGTTATTATGAAGAAAATTAACCCATTGCCATCATAATTAAACATTTTGGAGGCTGGGGAGCCTTGGCAACTTTAAATAATGTAAAGAGGGTAACTCCCAAAGAGAAATGATGGTGGCATCTGTACAACTACTGGAAGAAGAAATCCAGATGGATAACAGAAGTAAGCTCCAAATATTTGAGGAGGACAATGATTGGAATATTTGAGAAATGTCAACTGAGCCACTATGGCTGGGCTGTGATGAGTAAGGATAAAAATAATAGGATATGAGGTCTTAGATATCATGTAAGCTACCTTAAGAACCATGGGTTTAGACTGAATGAGAATAGATATCACTGAAATTTTTTTGAGATGAAGAGCAACATCATCTTGTTTACACTTAACAGGAAAACTAGCTTTTGTGCAGAGCAGAGGGTAGGAAAGGGAGACACAAAACCAGTATAAAGAGCTGTTGGAGAAAGAGAAATAGAAATGAATGATGTTTTGAAACTTGGATGGCAATTGCAGTATTAAAAAACACTGGGTTCTGGGTATATACTTAAGGAAATAAAATGATTTTGTGATAGATTAGAATACAAAAAAGAATGAGTTAGTCATGACTTCAGGTTTTAGGGTTATCTGTGTTTTCAGAAGAAGAGCCATACATCATTTTGGAAATTTAAATTTTAAGGTAATAATTAAATGTCCAAGTAATATATTAGGTGAGGTTGAGGTGGAAATACAAATTTGGAAATTTTCATTGAATGAATGGAAACAGGAAGAGAATAGATACATACTAAAACATGTGGAAGGACTAAACCTTCTAGAGTTAGGAGGTTGAGAGATGTTAAGAGAAAAGAAAAGAAAATAGACAAGCATGGATCAATGAGGCAAAAAGAAAATCAAGAAAATGAGGTGTTCTGAATGCCAGATTATGAAAGTATTTCTCGGAAGAGAAAGAGATCAATTCCATCAAATAATGGTGATAAATCAAAACGATTCAAGGATTAACAATTTTGCAAGTTAAAAGTCTTTGGTCACTTTGACAAGAACACTTTCAGATTCATGGTGGAAACAATAATCTGGTGGCAGTAGATTATGAGGGAAGACTTCATGACAAGAGAGCAATAAAACTCTATATTTGAGTTTTGTGGTAAAACAAAACTCAAGAAGTAAATGATCAGGGAGAGACACTTAGAGAACAAGGTAGAATCAAGAAAAGGTTTTTTTTTTTTAAATTAACATAGGAGAAGCAACATATGACTGAATTTATGCTAATGATAATTTTTTTGGTAGAAAGAGGAAAAGAGATGATGCGGGGACAAGCAGATAAAATTGTTGGAGTAATTACATAGTTCTGTAGGAATGGTACCCTGTGCATAAAGAGAGGTTTTGCCCTTTTCTAGCACTAAAGCTTATCCATATCATCTAGAGAGAAGGCAGAGTATGTAAGTTCAGATGGGAGTAAGTGATTAGATGTTGTGGAGGGAACCTCATGAAAATCCTCTTTATATTGCTGGAACTAAAAATAAAAAGAAGACATGGCAGCTTTGAGGGATGAGGCTAGGGAAAGAAAGCACTAAGTTTTTACTCAGGAGTATCAGAGAGTGAATGGACTGGAGGAAATATAATGGGTAATATTAGACCCATTTGAAAGCATTAGTAATGCATTTAAAATGAGATAAGGTAACAGAATCTCATGTTAATGTCTAAACGTATTCAATTCAACATGAATTGAACATGAATTGCTGCATCAAGTAGGCAGAGTTGGATTCAAGAAGAAGAATTGAGATTGCCCAAATGAGCAGAAAATAATGGGTCTAAGATATTCATGGTTTATGCTTAAGAGTGATTATAATAGCTGTCTGTCTATGGAATTGAAGCTGTATAAGACAAAATGTGCAAATATGAAGGGGTAAAAGTTAAAGTACAGGTCATAGGAGAAAATGATTATGGGTCTACAAAGGCATGAAGAATTTCCAGTTTCAACTATAATATATAAAACAATTGAAAGTCATCATTCCTACCATTATGAGAAAACACTGGAAAAACATGAAATAAATGACTTTTGTTGGATCAATCAAAGAACTGATGTTGCAGAAAGAAACTACCACATCAAAATATTTAGAGACAGGTTCATAGCTAAACCACAGAAGAGATTTGCCTACCTAGACAGAAACCTTGGAGTCATAAACTTTTGCAATAAAACAACAGAAACTTCGAGGTAAGCCAAAAGACAGAAACACAGTCACAATAGAAAAAAAATCACAAAAACAAAACTCAGATACAGCACAGATATTACAGTTATCAGAAACAATAAAAAATAACTTAATAAATAATGTCAAGTGATGTAATAGGAAGGTAAGCAACGTGGAAAAACAGAAGGATGATGTAAACAGAGAGATGAAAAGTCTAACAGTTAAAAGGAAGAGCTAGAAAACAAAACAAAAAAAGATAACACTATAACAGAAATGAAGAACACCTTCAGTGAGTTATTCAGTAAATTTGGCATAGCTAAGGAAAGATTCAGTGAGTATGATGATTTGTTAATAGACACACTGAAATTGAATGGTAAAGAGGAAAAGGAAGAAAAGAGAACACACACAAACACACACACACACACACACAACCCCAGGACAGAAGATTAACAAACTATGAGACAATTTCAAAAGATATAATGTATTCATTATCGAATACCATAAGGAAAAGAGAGAGTGGAGTAGAAATATTTAAGGCAATGACAGCCAAGAACTTTTCAAAAAATGACAAACCAAAAACACAAATTAAGAAAGGGATCATCAGGCTGGATAAATACCAACAAATAAACAAAAAACAAACCACACAAACATATGCACACCCCAAGGCATAGCAAATTCAAACTGTAGGAATCCAAAGACAAAGATAAAATCTTAAAGGAAGCCAGAGGAAAAGATAAAACCATATCTATAGAGGAAAAGGGATAAAAATTACAGCAGATTTATCCAAAGAAAACATGTGGAAAAAAAACAGTTAAGTAATTTATACAACTTAATTAAAAATAAGCCCATGAAAAAATGGTCAAAGGATATGAATAGACATTTTTTCAAAAGAGGACATACAAATGGCCAAAAGGTATATGAAAAAAATGCTCAGCATCAATAATCATCAGGGAAATGCAAAGCAAAACCACAACAAGATATCACCTCACATGTATTTCAATGGCTATTTTCAAAATGTCAAATGATAACAAGTGTTGGTGAAGGTGTGGAAAAAGGGAGCCCTTACTTGGTAGGAATGTAAATTGGCATAGCCATTATAGAAAACAGTATGAAGTTTCCTCAGAAAATTAAAAAGATAACTAGTATGTGATCAAGTAATTTCACTTCTGTTATATATCACAAAAGAAATATAATTACTAACTCAAAGAGTTATCTGCATTATCATATTCATTGCAGCATCATTTATAATAGCCAACGTATGACATATAGACACAAACTAAGTGCTAAGGAATGAATGGATAAAGAAAATGTAGTGTGTGTGTGTGTGTGTGTGTGTGTGTGTGTGTGATGTAATATAATTTTTCCTTAAATAGAAGAAAATCCTGATAATTGCAACAAGATGAATCAACCTGATGGACATTATGTTAAGTGAAATAAACCAGCCACATAAAGGCAGATACTGCATGATCTCACTTATATGTGAAATATTCAAAAGTCAAACTCATAGAATGAGAGAGTAGAAAATCATTAACAGGAGTAAGGGGGTGAAGAAAATAGTGAGATGTTGGCCATATGGTACAAACTTACAGTTATAAGATAAATACGTTCTGAAGACCTAATGTATAGTATGGTAACTATAATTAATGATAATGTATACTTGAAATTTGCTAATAGAGTAGATCTTAAGTATTCTCACAATTATAAAAAAGGAAACTCTATGAGATGATAAATATGTTAATCAGCTTGATTTTGGTAATTATTCCACAATGTATATGTATATTACAACATCACATTGTGCATCTTAAATATATAAAATTATATTTGTCATTTATACCTCAATAAATCTGGGGAAAAACAGAATATGTTACCTTCTGAATAATATTTATGAGCTTAAGAATTAAAAATGAAGTGAAATATGTATTGTTGAAAGAAAAATCTACCAAGCCAGAATTCCATATCGACTGAAATTGTTCCTCAAAAGTAAAAGAGAAATTAAAATTTTCTCAGAGAAACAAAAACTGAGGGAATTTATCAACAGCAGACTTGCTCTGCAAAAAAAGATAAAAACGTTTTTTTAACAGAAAATAAGAATTTTTAATGTCATGATAAAAATATTAAAGGTAACAGAGAAAAATTTTAAATATTTTCTAAAGAAAGAAGATAATTAATATGCACCAAAAACAGGACTAAAGAATGGACTAGTATTCAGGATGGAATAAATGAAGGTAAAACAAAATATTTTATAGTGTTGTTTTAAAATAGATTAGCTAAAATATATGGAATATATAAATTATAACCATTAAAATATTTATAAAATAAGTATAATTGATAAACTAAAAGATAATATAAAGTGGGATTATATAAAAGGTTTCATTAAATTTGGAGAAAGCATGAAAATAAATAAATAAATAAGTAAAACCTCTAGTAATGAATAGAAAACATAAACATTGTTAACATTGCTTCATACATATCAATAATCCCTTTAAATATGAATTGTCTAAAAATATCAATAAAATAACAAAGATTGTCAGAGTGGATTAAAAAACAAGACTCAACTATAGTATGCTGTTTACCACAACCGCACTTTTAACATACAGACTCAGGTAGACTAAAAGTAAAGGGCTGGAGAAAGATATAGCAAGTTGAAACTAATTTTTTAAATGCTTGAATAGCGTGAACCCTGAAAGAGACAGCCCCTCAATCCCTCAAGAGGTATTCTGAGTGGCTAACTGGGCCTAAAATCAAATGACAGGCAAATGACCATTTGTTGACAAGAGGTTACACACATGCTCTGAGTTCCTAGAGAACCCACATGCCTCCTTATCTTTGGGACTTTCTTAGCTAGCTGTTTCTATTTATGCCACCTGAACCAACCAATAAGCTACGACCTACATTGACTAATCAGAATTTGGCAAACATCAACAAATCAGAGCTCAAAACTATCAACCAATCAGAACTAAGCAAATTTGAATCTTTCATTTGCATATGGAAACCTACACTGGAGCTTTGTATAAAAGACAGACTCTCCCTTTGTTCACTGGAACACACTTTTGTTTTACACCAAAAGCTGTGTCTCTCTGGTTTGCAAATTGTTTACTGAAATAAAGTCTCTTTCTCTAAATTCCTTTTCAGAGAAGTTTTGTTCATAGCCAAAATGCATGTACATCTAGACACAGATCCTCAAAATATGTGAAACAAAATCTTACAGAGCTAAAGAAAAAAAAGAAAAAAGAAAAACCCACAATTATAATTGAATACTTAACTCTTTCCTCTCCGTAACTGATAGATCAAGAGCAACAAAATAAATAGGGGTATAGTTGACCTGAAGAGCACTCAAATCAACTTTATCCAATTAATATTTACAGAATATTTTATGCAACAACAGCACTACATGTATGCTTCTCAAGCTCAGACCATTTGCCCAAAATAGGCTGCATTCTGGGTCATAAAGCACACATTAACAGAAATAGAAATCATACAAACTATGTTCTATAATCTCATGGATATGAAAAGAATAATACAGTACTATGAAAAACTCTATGCTCATTATTTGATTATTCCAATGAAATGGACCAATTACTCAAAAGACATAATTACCAAAAATCACACAAGGGGAAACAGATAACCTAGATAGTGTTATATCTATCTACTAAAGAAATTAAGTCAATAATTAACAACTTCCTAAAAAATCACACAAGGGCTAAATAGTTTCACCTGATAAATTATATCAATAAATAAAGAAGAAAGTATGTCAAATTATGCCAAAAATAAAGAACACTTTCTAACTCATTCATTAAGGTTATTATTAACTCTAATATCAAAACATTGCAAGAAGGAAAACCACATACCAATATCTCTCATGATGATATATGCAAAATTATCAACAAAATATTACTAAACTTGACCCTTTACATTATAAAAATAATTATACACCATGATACACAATAAAGTTGGATTGATTCCAGGTATGCAAGGCTGGGACCCTTTGAAAATCAAACAATGTAATCCACCAAATCAATAGACTACAGAAGAAAAAATATACGATCATATCAATTGTTTAAAAAAATTAAAATCCCACACTCCCTCATGATTAAAAGAAACCTCCCAGCAAACAAGTAGTAGAAGGAAACTTCCTCAACTTGATAGATAAAACTTACACAATATCCACTTCTAACATCATACTTAATGGTGGAAAAATAGAAACTTTCCCAAGGACATTGGGAACAAGGAAAAAATGTAAAAATATTCTCTCTCACAATTCTTATTTAACATCATACTGTCAGTCTTGGCTAATACAGTAAGATGAGACAAATACAGTAAGATGAGACACAAACATATATATGGATTAAGATGGAAAAAGTAAAATTGTCTCTATTCACAGATGACATAATTTTCTATGTAGAAAATTCTAAATAACTGAAAAAAATCCTCCTGGAACTAATGATTGAGTAGAGTAAGGCTATAGGATATAAAATTAATACACAAAAGTGATTTTATATTCTATATGCCAGCAATAAACACTTGGCACTTGATTTTAATACTATTTAAAATAATACCAAAAGTAAAGAAATACCTAGTGATAAGTATAACAGAATATATACAAAATGTGAGTGCAAAAAACCTCCAACCTCTAATGAAAGAAATCAAAGATTGTAAACAAATGAAGAGACATTGTTTGTTCATAGATTGAAAGACTTAATGTTGTTAAGATGTCAATTCTTTCTAGTTTGTAATATATATTTAACACAATTCCATCCAAAATGCTGGCAAGCTATTTTGTAGGTATCAACATACCAATTCTAAATTTAAAATAAAATGGCAAAAGACCTAGAATAGCAAATACCATATAGAAGAAAAAGACAAAGTTGGAGGTCTTATGCAGCCGATTTTAAGACTTACTATAAGGTTACAATAATCAAGACATTCTGGAATTGATGAAAGAATAGACACATTGGTGAGGTGGCAAAGAGTAGAACAACTGTAAATATAACAACACAAGTATAATCAACTGCTCTGTGACAATTAAGTAGTGGCACTGATTTCAATGGAGGAAGAATAGTCTTTTTAACAAAGAGTGAAAACAAATGGTTGTATATTCAAAAAAAAAAAGAAAAAAAAACTGGACATAAACCTTTACATTTTATACAAAAATTAATTCAGATTGTATTATAGTCCTATATGTGAAATGCAAAACTAACAAAATTTATAAAGAAAACATACTAGAAAAATCTATGTGACCTTGAGTTTGTTGATGAACTTTTAAAGTAAAATTCCAATAGCATGACTCATGAAGGAAACAAATATTTGTTAAGTTAAACTTTATTAAAATTAAAAAGTTTCGCTTTGCAAAAGACACTGTTAGTAAAAAGACAAGCACAGATTGGGATAAAATACTTGCAAAACACATATGTAACAAAGAATGTGTATACAAAATACAAATAAACTCATAAAACTCAACAGTAATAAAAAAAACTGCATGCAAATTTAGAGCACCTTTATTCATAGTTACCAAAAAACTAGAAGCAATCAAGTTGTACTTCAATAAGTGAATGAATAAGCAAAATGTGGCAAATCTTACAGTGGAATATTGTTTTAAAATAAAAAGAAATAAAGTAACATACGGATATGGATAATAGGTTTTTGGGGGAACAGGTGGTGTTTGTTTACATGAATAAGTTCTTTAGTGGTAATTTCTGAAATTTTGTACCTGAAGTGCAGTGTACACTATACCCAATGTGTAGACTTTTATCCCTCATCACCTTCCCACCCTTTCCGCTGAGTTTCCAAAGTCCATTGTATTATTCTTATGCCTTTGCATCCTCATAGCTTATCTCCCACTTACAAATGAGAACATAAGATGTTTGGTTTTACATTCCTAAATTACTTCACTTAAAATAACGGTCTCCAATTCCATCCAGGTTGCTGTGAATGCCATTATTTCATTATTTTTCATGACTGAGTAGTATTCCATGGTGTATATATGTACCACATTTTCTTTATCTACTTATTGATTGATAGGCATTTGTGCTGGTTTCATAATTTTGCAATTGCAAATTGTATGCTATAAACATGCATGTACAAGTATCTTTTTTATATATGACCTCTTTCCCTCTAGGTAGATACCCAGGAGTAGGATTGCTGGATCAAATGGTAGATCTACTTTTAGTTCTTGAAGGAATCTCCATAATGTTTTCCATAGTGGTTGTACTAGTTTACATTCCACCAGCAGTGTAAAAGTGTTCCCTTTTCATCACATCCATGCCAACAACTGTTTTATTTTTTTCTTTTACTATGACCATTCTTGTAAGAGTGAGGTGGTATCACATTGTGGTTTTGATTCCCTGATAGTGATGTTGAGCATTTTTTCATGTTTCTTGGCCATTTGTACATCTTCTTTTGAGAATAGTCTATTCATGTCCTCAACTCACTTTTTTATGGGATTGTTTTTATTCTTGCTCGTTTGTTTGAGTACCTTACAGGTTTTGAATAGTAGTCCTTTGTTTGGATGTATAGATTAAAAAGACTTTCTCTCACTCTGTGGGTTGTGTGTTTACTCTGCTGATATTTCTTTTGCTGTTCAGAAGCTATGGATAATTTTTAAATGTATATATTAAGTGCAAGAAAAAAGTCCGAAGATGCTAAATATTTTATGATTCCAATCATATGACATCCTGGAAAAGATGACACTCTACAGAAGGTAAAAATTGTGGTTGCCAGTTTCGGGGAAAGGGGAGTGGTTGAATAGCTGAAGTACAGGGGAGTTTCTTAGAGTAGTGAAAGTATTCTCTATGGTATTGATATGGTAAGTTTAAAATTTTAATTATTTGCCAAATCTCATAGACATAACATAAAAGACATAGTTTAATTTATGCAAATTAAAAAATTATTTAGGAGATTTGGGAAACCCCAAATGGGATGCAGAACGTGACAAGAAAATCTAAGTGGATGACAAGAGTTATTAAACACCTCACTGACGGAGGTAGAGAAATCAGGTTCCGACCTAAGTAACTTTGAAAATGAGTTTAATCTGCAAAACTAAATTCAAAAGGAACTGTATATAAGGACTGTACTCTAGTTGATTAACATTGTTTCCCATGTGGTGTGGGTAGACAACTCTGAAACCACAATGTAAGTTTACTGAAATCGAACAATTTAGAAAATGTACAAAAAATGGTGGGAGCCAGTTTTCTCACTATTGGATTTAGAAGTTACAGATAAACAAGGAGAGAAAGCTAGAATATCTAGATGGTAATAAATTACGGTTGATTGCATCAAAATGAACTTATTTTTAGTTTAATACTGGTGCAGATGGTAGAATGCAGAAATATTTACACTATATATATATATATTATACATGCGCTTGATACTACTAGGGTGTTGTTGCTTCTAGATCTCTCAACACATTGAGGGGATAACATGTATGAATACCAACCCATATATATATATATATATATATATATATATATATGTGTGTGGGTGTGTGTATATATATGTATGTGTGTGTGTGTGTATATATGTGTGTGTGTGTATATATATATACACACACAACAGATCCACTACAAATAGAACATATTTATTTAAAATACATAAATCAGATGTCAGCAAAAATGGCAGAGTAAAGAAGTCCAGGGGTCTGTCTTTCCAAAGAAAGATGAAAAATTGAAGCAAAAACTGTCAGAATCAACTTTGCCAGAACTATAGTAAATAATGTATAGCAATCAAGAGAATGATTAATCAAGAAAAATGCAACTTGAAAACATTAGGAAAGAATTGTGGAATTTTTACTTGCATATATATATTTTCACACATATTATATATATTCACACATATTATCCACTCAATGTATTGAGAGATCTAGAAGCAACAACACCCTTGTAGTATCAAGCACAACCAGTACTCAGATCTTAGTTTTAATAGCATGCTTCATTGAAAGGAACTAGTGTTCCTTGGAGAAATGAACTGTGAGAGGAAATGTACAAGATGAGTCTGGAGAATCTTATAATTCCAGAGAGTGAGAAAGTACTAAAAAAAAAAAAAAAACAACACAATAACACCCACAATGATGGGTAGGCAAAGAAATACGTAATCTAATTTCCAGTTGAAATAATCCCAACGGCTAAAGCTGGAAAAATTTGAGCCACAGAATAACTTAGTACCACATCATAACTCAAAGCATAGATTCTATACTCTTGGGTTCATACTTATACAAAAATAATTACATTAATAAATAAGTGCAGAGAGAATTGACAATTGTCTTACGAAGAATTCCAAATAATTCATGTAGATCTCCCATATTGGCAGCATAGCTTTTTTCTCATTATGTGTGAGTTGCTAGAGTGATTTCCTTCCACAGAATACAATATGGAAAAAGAGAGAAAGAGTAAATTTACTGTAGGGAAACTTGCCAAATGCTACGTCAAGCAAGATGATCAAAGTTAATATCAACAGTGATATGTCATGTTCATAGTATATACCCTTTATATGATATGAAGAGACTGGCACTTTATCTCTGTGGTCTTCCTTCTAAAACCACATAACCTCCATCTAATCATGAGAGAAACATCAGACAAATCCCAACTGAAAGACATTCTACAAAATACCTGCCCAGTACTCCTGAAAACTGTCAAGGTCTTCAAACATAAGTAGTCTTAGAAACTATCACAGACAAGAGGAGCCTGAGACATAATGCGTAAATGCAAAGTGGTATCTATGATGGGATCCTAGAACAGAAGAGACAATAGGAAGAAACTATAGAATTCTGAATAAAATATAAACTTTAGTTAATAATAGTATATCCATATTGGATTCATTAGTTTTGAAACATATACCATACTAATACTACACATTAATAGGTAAAACTGGTGGTAGGATATGTGGTAATTCTCTGTACCACCTTCACAATTTTTCCATAAGTTTAAAACGATTCTAAAATGAAAAGATTGTTTTCAAAGATGACATAAGCTTTGTGTAGTTGGTGTGTTTGCAGGAATTTGCTGGAAAAACCGGAGATCTCTCTGTTTTGGAGACAGAAAAAGTGTTATAGAATTTGTAATGACAAAAATCTAGGCTATATAATATGATATGTGTATTAGCTCATTCTCACATTGCTGTAAAGAAATACCTGAGACCGAGTAATTTATAAAGCAAAGAGATTTAATTGGCTCAGAGTTCTGCAGGCTTATACAAGAAGCATAGCAGCTTGTCCTTCTAGGGAAGCCTCAGGAAGCTTCCACTCATAACAAAAGGCGAAAGGAGAGCAAGGTGTCTCACAGAGTGGGAGCAGGAGAAAACAGGGAGCTGCTACACACTTTTAAACAACCAGATATCTCAAGAACTCACTATCATGAGAACAGCATGCATACATTATCACTGAAAAAATTTGAAATAAATTTATAAAGAATACATACAGGTAAATCTCTCTGATTTTCAATAAGGGAAAATATAAGTAATATAAATAATAAAACTTGACAACTAGCCTAGAAGATTTTTGTTAAAACATTAAATTTTGTAAGAAGTTAGAAAAATAATTGATAATGGCCAGATGTAAAGAGGAATGCAAAATGTGCAAATTAACATGAACGGAATTTATTTTCCTCAGGTTTTTTAATTTAACGTTTGAATGCAAGTATTGCTTTATCTCATATGTGCCAGGAAATAGCAGCTGAAACTTCGTTTTGGTATAAAAGTTGTTGGGAAGTGAACAATATCCATAAAAGGGTAAGAAAAGCTCAGCAATCTCATAATTTGAAGGCATGGTATATTCTCAGTTTTCCTGAATTTCTGGATTGTCAGATGTCTTGGCAAAAGGATCAAGTTTTTGTTCGTTTTTACTGACCAATCATTAAATATGAGCACCCCCCAGTGAGGTATAAACTTAAGACAGATGTTGTACTTCAGCTGAGAGAAATTTTGAGGAAAGGATTTAGGTCTGACTCATCTGCAGTAAACACCTTGACATCTGAGAAGTAAGTGTCCTGGTTTTGGTGGGAGCATTTGTGTAACAAACCACAGATCCACTACAAATAGAACATAGCTATTTAAAATACATAAATCCACGTCAGCAAAGACGGCAGAGTAAAGAAGTCCAAGAGTCCGTCTTTCCAGAGAAAGATGAAAAATTGAAGCAAAAACTGTCAGAATCAACTTTGCTGGAACTATGGTAAATAATACCTAGCAACCAAGAGAATGCTTAATCAAGAAAAATACAACTTGAAAACATCAGGAAAGCCTTGTGGCATTTTTACTTGCCCTTGTGTCCCCCCGCCCCACCCCACCTTCTGGCACAATAACAGTCGCGAAGATGGTAACCTGTGTCCCTGCTATAGGACACTGGTACCTGGTTCCAGAAGGAACAGAGCAGACTTTATTCTCAAAGAACTATGCTTATCTGATCTTAAGTGTCAGGGCTGCTTGAAGGACTGCTGCAAGCCCTTACCTTGTGTTGGCTAACTCAAAACTCATTAAGGGCAGAAAAGTGGGAGGCATTCCTCAAAACCAATATAAGACAAAGAAACATCCAGCAGCTGCCTATGGCAAAAGATTACAATGTGTCAAACAAGAGGGCAATGAAATCCTGAAGGATAAGCTATGGAGAGACTTTTCTTTGGGAAATTAGGTTATTCAAAAAGTGCCTGCATATACGGAGGAAGTTAGAAAGCAATGCACCTGCCTAACACAAAATGAATGCTCAGAAAAGGCCTGAGAAGACCCTGAGATTTCCCTCTGACTTTCTGTAGACTCAAAACAAGTTGGAAATGAGGGCAAACACTAATTTTTAAACAACCTAGTTAAGCATTGAAGAAGTGATCCGGCAGAGAGCCAACCTGAAACATGCAAAGATTGGGATAATTTTCTTTTTTTTTTCTTTCTTTTATTCTTTATTCTCTCTCTCTCCCCATCTCTATTTTCTCTCTTTTTCTTCTCCAGTTTCTTTGGGGAAGAGGGGCTTTTGAAGGTCAAGCCAATCTCTGAAATCAAAAGCATTGCACAACCTAAAGAAATAAAAACTTCAGAGGTCATACAGAAAAAAGAAAAAAAAACTTGGCTTCACCAAAATACATTAAACAAAGAGCTATAGCACACATGAAGCAACGAAACACATCCTGGGTAAAGAGAAGGATCTAACTTTTAGATATACCCCCTATAATACTCAATATCTTCAGTCTTCAAACACACACACAAAATGAAGCATGCAAATTAAAAAGAAAGTATAGGCTATGCACAAATGACTGCCCCTGAGAAACTGTAGACATTGGACTTACTACACAAAAACTACAATCAACCATACTAAATATGCTCAAAGAGTAAGGGAAACCACAGATAAAGTTAAATAGAAGAATGATATAAAAACAGCGAATATTAGCAAAGAAAATAAAATTATAAAAAGGAATCAAATGAAAATTCTGATACTAAAAGGAGCAATAACTGAAATTTAAAACAATAGAAATTTTAAGCAGGCAGAAAAACAAATCAGAAAACTTGGAAAATAGGTCAGTTTAAATTATTCCCTCTGAAAACCTGCAAAAAATGGGTAAAAAATATGCGGGAGGTAGATGGTGAAATAGAAGTTTCCACTTATTATTCCCCTGGCAAGGACACCAATTTAACAACTATCTACACAGAAAATGCATCTTCATAAGAATAAAAAATCAGATGAGTACTCACAGTACCTGATTTTCACTTCATATCACTGAAAGAGGCACTGAAGAGGTAGGAAAAAAAATTTTAAATCACAGATTCCCACCTTGCCCCATCATCTGGCAGTGTTGGCATGGCACACAGAGCCTTTCTTTGCACTTGGGAGAGGGAGAGTGCAGCAAATATGAAGCACTGAACTCAGTGCTGCCCTATTATAACAGAAAACAAAACCAGACCAAACTCAGCTGATGTTCATTCACACAGGGAGCACTTAAACCAGCCCTAGCCACAGGAGAATCACCAATCTCAGTGACTGGAACCTGGGTTCTCACAAACCTCACCACTATGGGTTACAGTGTTCTGGGGCTCTAACTAAACGTGAATGGTAGTCTAGGCCACAAAGAGTGCAACTGCTCAGTGAGTCTGAGTGCCGAACTTGGTCCAGGTCCAGTGCCAGTGCATTGGTGGTGGGATGGGGAGTAAGGGGAATGGGAACATATGACGTACTTGAGACACCAACCAGGGTAGCTAAGGAAGTGCTGGCATCACCCCTACCCTAACACCAGACTGCACAGTTCACAGCTTCAAAAGAGACCCCACTCTTCTTCCTGAGGAGTGGAGAGGGAAGAGTGGAAAGGACTTTGTATTGCACCTTGGAGATCAGCTCACCTACTGCAGGATAGGACACTAGTCAGAGCCATGAGAACCCTGTTCTAGGTCCTAGCTCCCAGACACTATATAATGATAAATGGGTCAATTTGGCAAGAGGATGTAACAATTTTAAGTATATATGCACCCAACACTGGAACATCCAGATATATAAAGCAAATATTACTAGAGCTAAAGAGAGAGACTCCAATATAATAATAGCTAGAGACTTCAACACCTTACTTGCAGCATTAAACAGATCTTCTAGGCAGAAAATCAACAAAGAAACAGAGTACTAAATCTGCACTATAAACCAAATGGATCTAATAGGTATTTAGAACATTTCATCTAATGAGTAAATAATACACATTCTTTTCCTCAACACATGGATCATTCTCAAGGATAGATCATATATTAGGTCATAAAACAAGTCTTAAAACATTCAAAATATTTAAATAACAGCAAGGATCTTCTCTAACCACAATGAAATAAAGCTAGAAATAAATAATGAAAGGAATTTTGGAGATGACATAAACAAATGGAAATTAAACCATATGTTCCTGATTGACAAATGGGTCAATAAAGAAATTAGGAGGAAATTGTAAAATTTCTTGAAACAAATGATTTTGAAAACAATATACCTAAATCTATGGGATACAGAAAAAGCAGAACTAAGAGGGAGGTTTATAGCTATAAGTGTCTACATCAAAAATGAAGAAAAACTTCAAATGAACATGCAAAAGATTGAAACTAGACCTTTATCTCTCACCATTTACAAAAATCAAATCAAAATGAATTAAAGACATAAATCTAAGACCTCAAACTGTGAAACTTCTACAAGAAAACATTGAGGAATTTCTCCAGGACATTGGTCTGGAAAATATTTCTTGGGTAATAACCCACATGCACAGACAACCAAAGCAAAAATGGACAAATGGGATCACATCAAGTTAAAAAAAAAGTTTTGCACAGTGCAGGATACAATCAACAGTGAGAGAAAATATTTGCAAACTTTCTATCTGACAAGGGTTAAATAACCAGAATATAAGGAGCTCAGACAACTCTATAAGAAAAGAACCTAATAATCTGGTTAAAAAATGGACAAAAGATTTGAATACATATTTCTCAAAAGAATACATACAAATGGCATACAGTATATGAAAAGGTGCTCAACATCATTAATCATTAGGGAAATACAAATCAAAACTGCAATAAGATATCATCTCATCTTAAAATGGCTTATATCCAAAAGACAGGAAATAACAAATGCTGTCAGGGATGTGGAGAAAAGGGAACCCTTGTACACTGTTGTTGGAAGTGTAGATTAATACAACCACTATGGAGAACAGTTTGGGGATTCCAGAAAAATACTGAAAATAGAGCTACCATGTAATCCATCAGTCCCACTTCTGGTTATATATCCAAAAGAAAGAAAATCAGTTTATTAAAGAGATATCTGCATCCTCATGGTTTTTGTAGCACATGGATGAAGCTAGAGATCATTATGTTAAGTGAAATAAGCCAAGCACAGAAAGCAGAAAGCCAGATATCACATATTCTCATTTGTTTATGGGATCTAAAAATCAAAACAATTGAATTTATGGAGATAAGAAGTGGAAGGATGGTTACCAGAGGCTGAGAAGCATAATGGCAGGTTGGGGAAGAGGTGGGGATGGTTATTGGGTACAAACAACAAAAAAAAAGAATTACAAAGAATGAAAAAAACCTACTACGTAACAGCACAACAGAGTGACACTTGTCAATAATAATTTAATTGTATTTTTTAAATAACTAGAAGAGCATAACTGAATCGTTTGTAACACTAAGGATAAATGCTTGAGGGAATGGATACCCCATTCTCCATAACCTGATTATTATGCATTACATGCCAGTATCAAAGCATCTTATGTACCCCATAAATATATACACCTACTATGCACCCACAAAAATTAAAAAATAAATTGGAGAGAATAAATGAACGAAATTAATATTTGAAGAAATAAAAGCAAAATTTTTACACATTTGATAAAAGAAGACCAGGCGCGGTGGCTCAAGCCTGTAATCCCAGCACTTTGGGAGGCCAAGGTGGGCGGATCACGAGGTCAGGAGATCGAGACCATCCTGGCTAACACGGTGAAACCCCATCTCTACTAAAAACACAAAAAATTAGCCGGGCATGGTGGCAGGTGCCTGTAGTCCCAGCTACTCTGGAGGCTGAGGTAGGAGAATGGTGTGAATCCGGGAGGCGGAGCTTGCAGTGAGCCGAGATCGCGCCACTGCACTCCAGCCTGGGCAACAGAGTGAGACTCCATCCCAAAAAAAAAGAAAAAAAAATATTGATAATGGTTACAAATCTACACATCCATGGAGCTTTACAAGCTCCAAAATAAATAAATAAATAAAATGAAATAAAAACACTAACTTTCACATTGAGACACATTATTTCCAATGTGTCAAAGGCAAAATTTAAAGAATTATGGAAGCAACAAGATACAAGCAACTTATCGTATACAAAGTATATTCAACTACAAGATAAAAATATATTTCTCATTATAAACAACAGAGACCAGGAAGCAAGGGGTAATATTTTTAAAGAACTGAAAAGAAAAAAACTATCAGGATTTCTATATCCAGCAAAACTATCTTTCAAAAATGTGAGAGTAACTAAGATATTTTTGACATAATTTGTTGCTTATAAAATCTATCTGATGAAAAATGCTAAAGGGAGCTCTTCAGGTTGAAGTAAAAGGACACTAAGTAGTAATTTAAAGCCACATAAAGAAATAGAGAACTTCAGTAAGGCAAAAGTTAAAGTAAACATTAAGGCCAGAATTATTGTATTTTTGGTGTATAACTCCTTTTTAAATTTTTTATAATTTCAAAGAAAATCAAAAAATGTATTTCAATCTATGTTAATCATAAAATAACATATAAAGACATCATGAGTAATAATAATAACAATATAAAGGGTAGCAAAGGAGCATAGTTTGTCTATGCTATTTCAACTAAGTTGTATCAATTTAAATTAGATTGCTATGAATTTAGAATGTTAATTATAATCAATATATTAGCAAGTAAAAAAATCTCAAAAATGTACAGAAGAAGAAATGAGAAGGAAATTAAAACAGAACACTGCATAAACTCAATTATCACCCCCGTATTTACGGCAGCACCATTCATGATAGCCTAGTGGTATAAGCAACCCAAATGTTCATAGATGGATAAACAGATAAACAAAATGTAGTACATACAAATGCTCCTCAACTTATTATGGGGTTATCGCCCAACAAGTCTATCATTTCGAGGGTATTGTAAGTCGAAAATACACGTGATATATCTAACATATTGAAAATCATACCTTAGCCTGGCCTATCTTAAATGTGCTCAGAAAACTTATAAAAATGTAGACAAGCCTACATTTCAGCAAAATAATCTAACACAAAGCCTGTCTTATGATAAGGTGTTGAGTATCTCATGTAATTTTATTGAATACTGTACTGAAATTGAGAAACAGAATGGTCATATGGATATTCAAAGTATAGTGTCTATAAAATGTAAATCACTTTTACACCATTATATTATAATGTCAAAAAATGTAAGTTGGGGACTGTACATAAAAAACTCATTTTTTAAAATGAAGGATTTTTTCCCATACTATTACATGAATGAATCTTGAGAGTATTATGCTAAATGAAATAAGTCAAACAGTAAAATACATATAAAGTATGGCTGCACTTTATAGGATGTGTCTAAGTCAAGTCTGTGGAGACAAAAGCAGAATGGTAGTTATCGGGTTTGGGAGGAGGGAGAGAAAGGGAGTTGTTTAATGGATTTAGAGTTTTAAATTTGCAAGATAAAAAAGTTCAGATCTGTTTTACAGCAACGTAAACATACTTATTTGCAAGGAACTCAAACAATTCAACAATAAGAAAACAAATAACCCTAATAAGAAGTGGACAAACGAATTAGCAAGAAGAAAATAATCCCATCAAAAAGAGGGCTAAGGATATGAATAGACAATTCTCAAAAGAAGATATACCCAATGGCCAACAAACATATGAAAAAATGCTCAACATAACTAACAGTTGGGGAAATGCAAATCAAAACCACAATGTGATGATACCACCTTACTCCTGCAAGAATGGCTGTAATCAAAAAAAATCAAAAAATAATAGATGTTGGCATGGATGCACTGAAAAGAGAGCACTTCTACACTGCCAGTGGGAAAGTAAACTAGTACAACCACTATGGAAAACAGTATGGATATTCCTTAAAGAACTAAAAGTAGAACTACCATTTGATCCAGTCATCCCAGTACCGGGTATCTACCCAGAGGAAATTAAGTCATTATACAAAAAAGATACTTGTGCATGCATATTTATGGCAGCACGATTTGCAATTGCAAAAATATGGGACCAGCCCAAATGCCCATCAATCAATGAGTGGAAAAAGAAATTGTGCTGTGTATATACAGTAGAATACTACTCAGCCATAAAAAGGAATGAATTAATGGCATTCACAGCAAACCGGATAGGAGACTATTATTCTAAGTGAAGTAAGTCAGGAATTGAAAATCAAACATTGTATGTTCTCACTCATAAGTGGGAGCTAAACTATGAGGATACAAAGTCATAAGAATGATACAATGGACTTTGGGGACTTGGGGGAAAGGGTGGGTGGGGGGTGAGGGATAAAAGACTACAAATTGTGGTCAGTGCACACTGCTCGGGTGATGGGTGCAGCAAAACCTCACAAATTGCCACTTAGCTTACTTATGTAGCCAAATACCACCTGTTCCCCAAAACCCTAATCTCTCATCACCTCCCACTCTCCTCACTTCTCAGTCATTACTGTTCTTTATATTACAATGTATGCTTTTGTTTACCCATCGCTTAGTTCCAACTTTTAAGTGAGAATATACGTACTTGGTTTCCAATTCCTATGTTATTTCACTTGGAATAATGGCCTCCAGCTTCAGTCAAATTGCTGCAAAAAACATTATTTCATTTCTTTTCATGGCTGAGTAGTATTCAGTGACATATATGTACTACATTTTCTTTATCCACTCATCAGTTGATGGACACTTAGGTTGATTCCATATCTTTGCAACTGTGGATTGTGCTGCAATAAACATGCATGTGCAGGTTGAATTTTTTTTTAATATATATACAATGACTTCTTTTCCTTTGGGTAGATAGGTCTACTTTTAGTTCTTCAAGAAATCTCCATACTGTTTTCTGTAGAGGTCATACTAATTTACTTTCCCATCAGCAGTGTATAAGTGTTCCCTTTTCACCACATCCGATATGCTTTGGCTCTCTGTCCCCATCCAAATCTCATCTTCTAGCTCTCATAATCCCATGTGATGTGGGAGGGACCTAGTGGGAGATGACTGAATCATAGGGGTGGGTCTTTTTCCTCCTGTTCTTGTGACAGTGAATGGGCCTCACGAGATCTGATGGTTTTAAAAACGGGAATTTCAAGCTTTCTCTACATATTGGGAACAATGTACACTGCTAGGGTAATAGGTGCACTAAAATCTCACACTTCACCACTATACAATTCGTCCATGTAATCAAAACCACTTGTACCCCAAAAAGCCACTGAAGTAAAAAATAAAGAAATAAAAATAAAGAAAGAAACTATTGCTGCTTCTAAATGCATTCTTGCCTAAGAATCTGTTACATCTGTGGAATACATTTTTATGTCCTTAGAGAAATATATCTAAGTGTTGTAATAAATACAAAAATATATATTTTGCATGGGTACTATGCTGAAAATACAGGACAATGTTAGTGTACAATGAATTTTAACTCAAATGGAGCTTCTCTTTCTTAACATTGTCTGGGCATCCTGCCATTATATTTCCCATCTGGTAGTAACAGCTAATTAAATAATTGTTCATTAATTTAATTTGTATAAGCAATAAACTTTCACTGCTTTTTTCATACTTATATAGGACATATTGTTATATAATCACTCTGATTATTTTGTTATTCCATGCTGTTTTTATTCCATCAACAAAAGAGATTGGTTATAGCTATTGGCATTAAAACAGCTATAAAATAATTGTCCTCAAATGTACATCACCCATGTCTTTAAAAAAAAAGTTTCAAGTAACTATAATGAACTTTAAGTTGACTTTAATTTGTTTTACACTTTCATTCAATATAGAGTTTTTGAAAAAGCTATGTACCTAAAACTCAGTCTATGTATACGCGAACATATTTCAAGACTCAAAAATAAATCAAAGAGTTGGCAAGGTATGCTTTGGCAATGATGAAATATTAACCAGTTGTAATTTCTTCTAAAGGAACATTCCTGATCTTTTGAAACTAACATAAAATCAATACATTTGTATAGTGAAAATATAGCATTATTATTTTTTTGTCAATTTTATCTCAATAAAGCTAGGGAAAATAGATATCTAGCTTCTGTTTTAAATTATTCTGACAATGAGTTATACAGATGTGTATTGGTTAATACCCAGACAGCTTGTGTTTTCCAATTATTATGATAGTACTTTCTCATGTAATTATACTACATTTGGACTCTACATAACCTTGGTGTTTTCCTAGGCAGTGAGGTTATTTGTGGACACTAGGTAATGTTGAAGAAGGCTCACATCATATCTATAATTCAGCCTTAAAAAAGCATAAAGGTGAAAGATTCAAGATGCTTTCTTCAGCCTCTGCAAATCAGTATTTGACATTGAGAGTAGACATATAGCCTTTTGGAAATTCTCCTTTATGTAATGATTTTATTGCTAGGTTGATGATGATGGTGATGATGTGATGATGATGTTTCCTTACTTGTATAACATGATGATTAAGCACAGACAGGCAGCCTTTTTCCTCATAATATAAAGGGGTAGCAGATAGCAAGCCCTCAATATAACCTTCAGTGAGTCATACTCCTCTTATTTCTAGGGAACAAACTGATTCAAATTTATTCATTTAGCATTTGTTTACAAATATTAATTTTACAATATGAAAAGTTCTGACAAAAAATAAAATGGACTTTGAATCATTCTTTAAAATTATAAAATCAGATAGTTTTTCCTCCTAATCCAAGTGAAGCTAAAATGATTTGCTTTAACTTACCAACTAGTTTGCACTTGTCTGCTCACGAAACTATCTCCTAAAATCCAGCAGATGTTAGATAGATTTAGGAATACAGAATCAATTAATATAACTCTCATATTTTACAGAGTGAGTGAGACCTGCTAAAAGTTGAAGAAGGAAATGATTTTGTTTTATTGACTTTTTTTTTACTTTATACTTTGCTAAATTAATTTACATGTAGTTATAAAAAATAGTACTATTTTGAGTTGACATTTTTACCTGTTTAAACTAAAAGTATGGATAAGGGTAAACAATAGTATCCAGATATATATTTTGTTCATAGTATAGTAATACATTTAACACCATTTCTTACTCCAAGGAAACATATGGTTCCTGTGCAATATTCCTGACAATGCAATTTTTTGACAAATATTATCAAGAGGTCTTTTCTGGAAAACGTTTAGATTGATTTTGAATCCAAAGCTTATGAATAGAGTTGGACAAGATTACAAAGCTAATTTCATTGTACTCCTGGGAATCATAAAACCATACCTTGTTTTTAAAAATCACTAGTAACATCCATGCTAAAATAGAAAAACAATTCTACTAAAAGACTATGTCCCTTTAGTTATATGCACTTAAGTTAAAAAAAAAAAAAAAAACCAAATGCATGTATATATTTTCTAAATAAAGCCTGATGGCCTTAAGCAGTTGTGTAAGACATCATGATACACATGCCTGATTAATGCTAGCAATATAATCTGCCACACTTTGAAACAAGTCATTGCCTAAGGACTCTTGTCCATGTGTTTCTTGCTGAAATAGCTAACCTTTAAATTTCCAGAAGTAATTCATGTAAGCCTCTGATGATTGTTTTATTTTTCTTTTAGATATGACCAATGTTTTAAAAAAATACTTATAAAATTGCCTGACCTACAAAGTTACTGAGTGAATATGCTAATTTTTGTATCTTAGAAAAAATGCACACAGACTTGCAAATAGATCTCAATATATCTTATTCCACAAAATTTCATTTAGCTTGTCAAATTGTTCTTGGTTCAGCCCACATTTCTCAATGTCTCAAATGCCATCTTTAAGTTATTACCCTTTATTATCTTCGTTATATCAACAGACTAGTGTCAATTATCTAGTTTTCCAAGGTTCCATTTTTCTTTTAATATTACAGGGAGTTGAATTTAAACAACACAACAGATTGGTCTGAAATATGTTTAGATCGTATTTTGTCTTGAATCCATCAAGTTTATATTAATTTATCAATGTATTTATTTATTCATTGATCCAATATAAGTTTTCAGAGGGCTTCAGAACATTGACATCAGGATCAGACTGGTCTCATTCAAATGTCAGCTTTGCCATTCACTAATACAGATTTTAGATTACTTAAACTCTCCAAACTTCAATCTCCTCCTAACAATGCCCCATTTCATCTTATAAAATATGTTCACATTTAAAATTTTTGAAATCAAGGTGCATCTAACAGTGATGTCAATTGAATGCTGCAACACATCTGTCAGAGTAGGTGAAAACTGACACTTTGTCCAAATTTTGCTGTATTGGCTATTGCTCATACGTGTGCAAACAACCAAACACAGAAAATACCTGTTCATCCAGCTGCTATTTCATTTTACTTATTTACATTGATATCACCACATGTCATCAAAACAAGTTTTACTTAAATTTAAATTCCTAATTATTATTTTAAATATCCTCAAAATGATAACACAGTAATTTAGCACTGAAATGGGAGGTCCTTGTGTGTGTTTTGAGTAATAAATATTACATACCAAGTAGTATAATTAGAGCAAACATGGGCAGAACACTTAAAATATATCATACAATTTTCTAACATAAGAGAGGTTGTTGTGGTTGATTTAAGCATTACAAGAAACTATCATTGAGTTGTTGCATATCTATCTGTTCAAATTTCCTGCTAACTTTTTAGATGTGCTGTTTAAATTTTAGGAAAGCATAATTTTAATTAAGGAATACCTTGTATTAATTTCACAATATAGAAAATGCAGTAGAAATCCCCTGTATTTTAGATGTGATTTTGAGTTTTGGTGGTAATTTGAATAATGCCAAATCAGTCAAAGTCATAAGGCTGAATTATGAATATAAGTGTATACTGATGATTTCTTTTTTTAAATTTTATTATTATTACACTTTAAGTTTTAGGGTACATGTGGACAATGTGCAGGTTTGTTACATATGTATACACGTGTCATGTTGGTGTGCTGCACCCATTAACTTGTCATTTAACATTAGGTATATCTCCAAATGCTATCCCTCCCCCCTTCCCCCACCCCACAACAGTCCATGGAGTGTGATGTTCCACTTCCTGTGTCCATGTGTTCTCATTGTTCAATTCCCACCTATGAGTGAGAACATGCAGTGTTTGGTTTTTTGTCCTTGTGATAGTTTGCTGAGAATGATGGTTTCCAGTTTCATCCATGTCCCTACAAAGGACATGAACTCATCATTTTTTATGGCGGCATAGTATTCCATGGTGTATATGTGCCACATTTTCTTAATCCAGTCTATCGTTGTTGGACATTTTGGTTGGTTCCAAGTCTTTGCTATTGTGAATAGTGCCACCATAAACATACGTGTGCATGTGTCTTTATAGCAGCATGATTTATAATCCTTTCGGTATATACCCAGTAATGGGATGGCTGGGTCAAATGGTATTTCTAGCTCTAGATCCCTGAGGAATCACCACACTGACTTCCACAATGGTTGAACTAGTTTACAGTGCCACCAACAGTGTAAAAGTGTTCCTATTTCTCCACATCCTCTCCAGCACCTGTTGTTTCCTGACTTTTTAATGATCACCATTCTAACTGGTGTGAGATGGTATCTCATTGTGGTTTTGATTTGCATTTCTCTGATGGCCAGTGATGATGAGCATTTTTTCATGTGTTTTTTGGCTGCATAAATGTCTTCTTTTGAGAAGTGCCTGTTCATGTCCTTCGCCCATTTTGATGGGGTTGTTTTGTTTTTTTCTTGTAAATTTGTTGGAGTTCATTGTAGATTCTGGATATTAGCTCTTTGTCGGATGGGAAGGTTGCAAAAATTTTCTCCCATTTTGTAGGTTGCCTGTTCACTCTGATGGTAGTTTCTTTTGCTGTGCAGAAGCTCTTCAGTTTAAATAGATCCCATTTGTCAATTTTGGCTTTTGTTGCCATTGCTTTTGGTGTTTTAGACATGAAGTCCTTGCCCATGCCTATGTCCTGAATGGTATTGCCTAGGTTTTCTTCTAGGGTTTTCATGGTTTTAGGTCTAACATGTAAGTCTTCAATCCATCTTCAATTAATTTTTGTATAAGGTGTAAGGAAGGGATCCAGTTTCAGCTTTCTACATATGGCTAGCCAGTTTTCCCAGCACCATTGATTAAATAGGGAATCCTTTCTCCATTGCTTGTTTTTCTCAGGTTTGTCAAAGATCAGAAGGTTGTAGACATGCGGCATTATTTCTGAGGGCTCTGTTCTGTTCCATTGGTCTATATCTCTGTTTTGGTACCAGTACCATACTGTTTTGGTTACTGTAGCCTTGTAGTATAGTTTGAAGTCAGGTAGTGTGATGCCTCCGGCTTTGTTCTTTTGGCTTAGGATTGACTTGGCGATGCTGGCTCTTTTTTGGTTCCATATGAACTTTAAAGTAGTTTTTTCCAATTCTGTGAAGAAAGTCTTTGGTAGCTTGATGGGGATGGCATTGAATCTATAAATTACCTTGGGCAGTATGGCCATTTTCATGATATTGATTCTGCCTAACCATGAGCATGGAATGTTCGTCCATTTGTTTGTATCCTCTTTTATTTCATTGAACAGTGGTTTGTAGTTCTCCTTGAAGAGGTCCTTCACATCTCTTGTAACTTGGATCCCTAGGATTTTTATTCTCTTTGAAGCAATTGTGAATGGGAGTTCACTCATGATTTGGCTCTCTGTTTGTCTCTTATTGGTGTATAAGAATGCTTGTGATTTTTGCACATTGATTTTGTATCCTGAGACTTTGCTGAAGTTGCTTATCAGCTTAAGGAGATTTTGGGCTGAGACGATGGGATTTTCTAGATATGCAATCATGTCATCTGCAAACAGGGACAATTTGACTTCCTCTTTTCCTAATCGAATACCCTTTATTTCCTTCTCCTGCCTAATTGCCCTGGCCAGAACTTCCAACACTATGTTGAATAGGAGTGGTGAGAGAGGGCATCCCTGTCTTGTGCCAGTTTTCAAAGGGAATGCTTCCAGTTTTTGCCCATTCAGTATGATATTGGCTGTGGGTTTGTCATAGATAGCTCTTATTATTTTGAGATACGTCCCATCAATACCTAATTTATTGAGAGTTTTTAGCATGAAGGGCTGTTGAATTTTGTCAAAGGCCTTTTCTGCATCTATTGAGATAATCATGTGGTTTTTGTCTTTGGTTATGTTTACATGATGGATTACATTTATTGATTTGCGAATGTTGAACCAGTCTTGCATCCCAGGGATGAAGCCCACTTGATCATGGTGGATAAGCTTTTTGATGTGCTGCTGGATTTGGTTTGCCAGTATTTTATTGAGGATTTTTGCATTAATGTTCATCAAGGATATTGGTCTAAAATTATCTTTTTTGTTTGTGTCTCTGCCCGGCTTTGGTATCAGGATGATGCTGGCCTCATAAAATGAGTTAGGGAGGATTCCCTCTTTTTCTATTGATTGGGATATTTTCAGAAGGAATGGTACCAGCTCCTCCTTGTACCTCTGGTAGAATTTGGCTGTGAATCCATCTGGTCTTGGACTTTTTTTGGTTGGTAAGCTATTGATTATTGCCACAATTTCAGAGCCTGTTATTGGTCTATTCAGAGATTCAACTTCTTCTTGGTTTAGTCTTGGGAGGGTGTATGTGTCGAGGAATTTATCTATTTCTTCTAGATTTTCTAGTTTATTTGCATAGAGGTGTTTGTACTATTCTCTGATGGTAGTTTGTATTTCTGTGAGATCAGTGGTGATATCCCCTTTATCATTTTTTATTGCATCTATTTGATTCTTCTCTCTTTTCTTCTTTATTAGTCTTGCTAGTGGTCTATCAATTTTGTTGATCTTTTCAAAAAATCAGCTCCTGGATTCATTAATTTTTTGAAGAGGTTTTTGTGTCTCTATTTCCTTCAGTTCTGCCCTGATTTTAGTTATTTCTTGCCTTCTGCTAGCTTTTGAATGTGTTTGCTCTTGCTTTTCTAGTTCTTTTAATTGTGATGTTAGGGTGTCAATTTTGGATCTTTCCTGCTTTCTCTTGTGGGCATTTAGTGCTATAAATTTCCCTCTACATACTGCTTTGAATGCGTCCCAGAGATTCTGGTATGTTGTGTCTTTGTTCTCATTGGTTTCAAAGAACATCTTTATTTCTGCCTTCATTTCGTTATGTACCCAGTAGTCATTCAGAAGCATGTTGTTCAGTTTCCATGTAGTTGAGCGGTTTTGAGTGAGTTTCTTAATCCTGAGTTCTAGTTTGATCACACTGTGGTCTGAGAGACAGTTTGTTATAATTTCTGTTCTTTTACATTTGCTGAGGAGTGCTTTACTTCCAACTATGTGGTCAATTTTGGAATAGGTGTGTTGTGGTGGTATATTCTGTTGATTTGGGGTGGAGAGTTCTGTAGATGTCTATTAGGTCCGCTTGGTGCAGAGCTGAGTTCAATTCCTGGGTATCCTTGTTAACTTTCTGTCTCGTTGATCTGTCTAATGTTGACAGTGGGGTGTTAAAGTCTCCCATTATTATTGTGTGGGAGTCTAAGTCTCTTTGTAGGTCACTAAGGACTTGCTTTATGAAGCTGGGTGCTCCTGTATTGGGTGCATATATATTTAGGATAGTTAGCTCTTCTTCTTGAATTGATCCCTTTACCATTATGTAATGGCCTTCTTTGTCTCATTTGATCGTTGTTAGTTTAAAGTCTGTTTTATCAGAGACTAGGATTGCAACCCCTGCCTTTTTTGTTTTCCATTTGCTTGGTAGATGTTCCTCCATCCCTTTATTTTGAGCCTATGTGTGTCTCTGCATGGGAGATGGGTTTCCTGAATACAGCACACTAATGGGTCTTGACTCTTTATCCAATTTGCCAGTCTGTGTCTTTTAATAGGAGAATTTAGCCCATTTACATTTAAAGTTAATATTGTTATGTGTGAATTTGATCCTGTCATTATGATGTTAGCTGGTTATTTTGCTCGTTAGTTGATGCAGTTTCTTCCTAGCCTTGATGGTCTTTACATTGTTGCATGTTTTTGCAGTGGCTGGTACCGGTTGTTCCTTTCCATGTTTAGTGCTTCCTTCAGGAGCTCTTTTAGGGCAGGCCTGGTGGTGACAAAATCTCTCAGCATTTGCTTGTCTGTAAAGTATTTTATTTCTCCTTCACTTATGAAGCTTAGTTTGGCTGGATATGAAATTCTGGGTTGAAAATTCTTTTCTTTAAGAATGTTGAATATTGGCCCCCACTCTCTTCTGGCTTGTAGAGTTTCTGCTGAGAGATTCACTGTTAGTCTGATGGGCTTCCCTTTGTGGGTAACCCTACCTTTCTCTCTGGCTGCTCTTAACATTTTTTCCTTCATTTCCACTTTGGTGAATCTGACAATTACGTGTCTTGGAGTTGCTCTTCTCGAGGAGTATCTTTGTGGTGTTCTCTGTATTTCCTGAATCTGGATGTTCGCCTGCCTTGCTAGATTGGGGAAGTTCTCCTGGATAATATCCTGCAGAGTGTTTTCCAACTTGGTTCCATTCTCCCTGTCATTTTCAGGTACACCAATCAGACGTAGATTTGGTCTTTTCACATAGTCCCATATTTCTTGGAGGCTTTGTTCGTTTCTTTTTATTCTTTTTTCTCTAAACTTCCCTTCTTGCTTCATGTCATTCATTTCATCTTCCATCACTGATACCCTTTCTTCCAGTTGATCGCATCGGCTCCTGAGGCTTCTGCACTCTTCACGTAGTTCTCAAGCCATGGCTTTCAGCTCCATCAGCTCCTTTAAGGACTTCTCTGCATTGGTTATTCTAGTTATCCATTTGCCTAATTTTTTTTCAAAGTTTCTAACTTCTTTGCCATTGGTTTGAATTTCCTCCTGTAGCTCGGAGTGGTTTGATCGTCTGAAGCCTTCTTCTCTCAACTTGTCAAAGTCATTCTCCATCCAGCTTTGTTCCGTTGCTGGTGAGGAGCTGCGTTCCTTTGGAGGAGGAGAGGCGCTCTGCTTTTTACAGTTTCTAGTTTTTCTGCTCTGTTTTTTCCCCATCTTTGTGGTTTTATCTACTTTTGGTCTTTGATGATGGTGACGTACAGATGGGTTTTTGGTGTGGATGTCATTTCTGTTTGTTAGTTTTCCTTCTAACAGACAGGACCCTCAGCTGCAGGTCTGTTGGAGTTTGCTAGAGGTCCACTCCTGACCCTGTTTGCCTGGGTATCAGCAGTGGTGGCTGCAGAACAGCGGTGGCTGTAGAACAGTGGACTTTGGTGACCCGCAAATGTTGCTGCCTGATTATTCCTCTGGAAGTTTTGTCTCAGAGGAGTACCCAGCCGTGTGAGGTGTCAGTCTGCCCCTACTGGGGGGTGCCTCCCAGTTAGGCTGCTCGGGGGTCAGGGACCCACTTGAGGAGGCAGTCTGTCCGTTCTCAGATCTCCAGCTGCGTGCTGGGAGAACCACTACTCTCTTCAAAGTTGTCACACACGGATATTTAAGTGTGCAGAGGTTACTGCTGTCTTTTTGTTTGTCTGTGCCCTGCTCCCAGAGGTGGAGCCTACAGAGGCAGGCAGGCCTCCGTGAGCTGTGGTGGGCTCCACCCAGTTCCAGCTTCCTGGCTGCTTTGTTTACCTAATCAAGCCTGGGCAATGGCAGGCGCCGCTCCCCCAGCCTTGCTGCCACCTTGCAGTTTGATCTCAGACTGCTGTGCTAGCAATCAGGGAGAGTCCATGGGCGTAGGACCCTCCGAGCCAGGTGCGGGATTTAATCTCCTGGTGTGCCATTTTTTAAGCCCATTGGAAAAGCACAGTATTAGGGTGGGAGTGACCCGATTTTCCAGGTGCCGTCTGTCACCCCTTTCTTTGACTAGGAAAGGGAACTCCCTGACCCCTTGCACTTCCCGAGAGGCAGTGCCTCACCCTGCTTCAGCTCACGCACAGTGCACTGCACCCACTGGCCTGCGCCCACTGTCTGGCACTCCCTAGTGAGAAGAATCCAGTACCTCAGATGGAAATGCAGAAATCACCCATCTTCTGCATCCCTCACGCTGGGAGCTGTAGACGGGAGCTGTTCCTATTCAGCCATCTTGGCTCCACCTATACTAATGATTTCTAAGAGGTGAACATATTCAGACGATTCCTTCTACTGACCATAGAGAAGCACTAAATGTAAAAAAAGGTGAACTAAAGTACATATTCTTATGTGCTTATAAGGATTATGTGCTGTGATATGTTATGTAATTGTTTCTTTCTCATCCCTAATTACAAATTGATAAATCATTATATAATCAGTGGGTTTTAGCATCATTGAAATACAGTATTACCTATCTCAAGAACTGGTATGAAGAATTATAGATCATGATGCCTAAGCCATAGCAAGGACCCAATAAATATTAGCTAGATATGAGTTATTCCATGGAAAAAAAATGGAAATTGTCTTTTCCTTCCAATAACAGGGTCTAATGGTAAAGACAGACACATGGCTAAGATAATTTCTTTAGGCCACCTTAGTTTTGTATGCATCAGATTTCTCAGATAATGCTCTTGTTAGAACTATGAAGCTGCATTGTGCAGAAGGTGACACTGAACTATAGTATAGTACAGTTGCAACAGCAAACTCAGTTAATCCCCCAGGGAGTTCTGAAGCTTGGATGCCCCTTCAGAGTCATACCCAATTGGAGCCAATGGGCCAGGCCTTTGTACTTCTGCATCAAACAGTTATTGGATGTAGGATTCCCTCGGGGAGAGGGCAAGGCAGTTTCTTTCAGCTGAAAGCAATTCTGAGAGAGGGACACAGTTGCAAGTTGTCAACAAGCAAACATTCCTGCAACTGTGAGAATGAATGTCTCAGTCCTAAAGGGATACTAGGGTAGTGCACCACAGCATCCACTGCACACATTTAAAAAATAATATCAATATAATGATACCGACTAACATACAGGTGTTAGCAAAGTACTTACTGTGAAAACTCAGAGGAAACAAGAGTTATCAGAGTACAAAGTTTTGGCTTTTCAAGGTGAGTAAAATCCTAGTGATCTACTGTACAGTACACAAATTGTCTACAGTTAATAATACTACAACGTATACTTAAAATTTTGCTAAAAGAGTAGATCTTATGGTAAGTGTTTTTGTAACACAAGCAATAAAAATGGAAGGAGAAAACTTCTGGAGATTATGAATGTGTTTATGGCATAGCTAGGGATGATGTTTTAATGGGTGCATACTTATGCCCAAACACATAAAATTATATAAATTTTGTATGTCAGTTACACCTCAATTAAGTGGTTAAAAAAAGAGAATGGCTGAATCTATTGAAATGGAAAAGGAAAGGCTTAGTGAAGGGGAAGCTGATTTGTGGTTGATTTTAAGTCCAAGGATGGGGAGTGGGTTCCAGTCAGCAGGATTAGGGCAAATGTTCAAAGACGCAAAGGCCTAAGTATTTAATGGATATTTAAATATTGTTTCTTCTTCCTAAAGAACATAATGCCTAAATATTCTCACTGATGAATCTTACATGTACTTAGACAATTATGATAGTTTCCAAATTTCCTATTTCTGTAAAAACACTTATGGCCAACCTATAATTTCATCATTAGAAACATATTTTAAGCTCGGAAATCCAAAAGTGTATTTAATTTCTTTTCAAAATGTTATAAAAATTCTCTATTTGTTTTCAAATTAGCCATTAACTCCTCAATACAAATAAAAATAAGTTCATTTTTTATTTTGATGGTTGATTTACCTGCTTGCCTCACATTTTCCTCTTTTACAATATCCTTCACTGTTTTTTAACAGTTTGTCATCATTTTTAAGTCCATAAATTCTGAAGCTGTACTTTCTGGGTTCAAATCCTTGCTTAGCCGTTGATATAGTTTGGATATCTGTCTTCGCCAAATCTCATGCTGAAATGTGATCCCCAAAGTTGGAGGTGGACTCTGCTAGGAGACGTTTGGGTCTTAGGAACAGATCCATCATGAATGGTTCAGTGCCCTCCCGTGGTATCGAGTTCTCGGTCTATTAGTTACGGCAAGACCTAATTGTCAAAAAGAACTATTACTTACTCTCTATCTTGCTCCCTCTCTTGTCATGTGATATGCTGACTCCCCTTTGCCTTCCGCAAAAAAGTAAAAAAAGTAAAAGCTTCCTGAGGCCTCAACAGAGGCAGATGCTGGTGCCATGCTTCTTGTAAAGCCTTCAGAACTGTGAGCTAAATAAATATCTTTTTTAAAAATAAACTACCCAGTCTCAGGTATTCCTTTACAGCAATGCAAAATGGACTAATAGAGCCATTTGTTAGTTGTGTGACTTTGGACAATTTCCTTAGTGTCTCTGTGCTAGAGTTTTTATGGTATTTAAAATGAGAATAAAAATACTCACTTTTATAGATTGCTGTTAGACTTCAGGGAGTCAATATGCATAGTAGATTTGGAATAGTGACTGACATATAGCAGTATAATAAATGAGCTAATTATTATTACCTTCCCTTTTTCTTCTACTGTATTTTTGGTGCTGCTTCTGTCTTTTAAATCAGATAAAAGCCCTTTACATGTCCCATGTTAGAAGTCTTATATAACTACCACAAGGTCTCTACGTGAATAATACCCTTCCACAGGTAACTAGTCTTATACTATGTTATTTTCCTATATACACATAATCATGGTTTCCTCACCTATTAAACACTACATTAAAGAATTTTGTGTCACTAAGAAAGTCACTTGTGTTATTTGTGCTGAATGATGTGTGGTCCATTTGCCTCTACTGCTTCTGACTTAAGCGGAGTGCTGCAGGTTTCGGTTAGAGTCAGCTAAGAGAGCAATTCAAATGGGACATGAAAGGCAGTAGAAGAGCATTTACAGTAGTTTTCACACTAGGGCCAGTTTAGTTTTCCTGCTAAGAATGTACATTTCAGAGGTATATACCGAATGCTTCAGGTGTTCATTGAACACTTCTCATTCTGGCTGGTTGTAGCTCAAACATTCCAAGCTCTGTGTATCACCCAATCTTTGGATAATGTTCAGTTTCCAGCTCTCTGATAATTCTTTGCTATGACTTGAGACATTCCACGCTACTTATGTATGGGTTTTTATTCAGTGACAGATTCAATCCTTTATAGATTTCTCTATGTCTTTCTCTGGGTAGCATCTTCATCACTGGTATCTGTCCACAGTTCCAGCTGCCTCTGCATTTCTGGATTCCAATCTATCTCAGCTCTGCTTGAGTTTCCCCTCCTCTCATTTGTATCTGAAAAGGGAGGGCCTTAAGGCAGAAAGCCAGTAGAATAATAGGATTCATTTAGTTTACTTCCTTTTTTTAAAGGAACTATAGTCCTCTGATTCCTGTTATTCAATGTTTGAAAACAATTATTTTATACATTTTACCCAGATTTTTAGTAGTTTATGAACTTAAGTCCTGTAAGCCCCCTCAAATTATTCCATTATGGCCAAAATTAAAGGGCTTTGATCATTTCTTGAACCAACTCTGTGACCTAAGCGTTAAATCTCTGGCCTCATTGCATTCCACTCATCCACTATTTTTGGCAAAGTTGCTGTATCTCAACTTTTTGAAATACTTCACTTGCCCTCTTGGATATCATTTTCTCAGATTTCCTGCTGCTTTACTGGCCACACCTTCTAAACTTCTTTAGTTGAATATTGCTAATTTTTTTGAGCCTTCAAACATTAGAGTGTCCAGGGCTTAGTTCTTGCATCACTCTTTGGGAGACATCACCCACTCCCATGAACTTAAATCTTTGGTGATCATGAGAGTGCCCAGATATTTGGTTAAACATTATTCTAAATGTATCTGTGAGGATGTTTTTGGATGATATTACTATTTGAATTGGTAGACTATATATAAGTAAATTGCCCTTTCTAATATAGGCAACCCTCATCCAATCAACTGAAAACCTGAATAGAAGAAAAAGATTGAGTAAGTGGAAACTCCTTCTGCCTAATTCTTTGATCTGGAACACTGGTGTTTTCTAGCCTTCAAACTTGGACTGAAACATTGGTTCTTCTTGTATCTCGAGCTAACTGGTTTTGGGGTTGGATTTTAGACCACTGGCTCTTCTGTTTCTCAGACCTTTGGACTCAGAATGAAATTACATATCATTGGCTCTCCTGAGTCTCCAGCTTGCCACTGCATATCTGAGGGCTTTTTAGCCTCTATAATCATGTGAACTAATTCCTTTTAATACAAACATATTATAATATATAAATCTATAAATATAAATATGTGTTTGTATTTGTGTGGGTGTATACAAACATCCTATTGGTTTTGTGTCTCTTGAGAACCCTTACTAACACAGTGATAATCCTGCAAAACTTACCTTAAGTCTGGACTGCTCACCAAACTCAAAACTTACATATATCCAGCTGCTAACTCTCTACATAGAATATGTAACAGATATTCCCAAATTAGCATGATTAAATTTCTTTACCCAAATTCAACCTGTCTTCCTTCAATCTTCTTCAACAGACAACAACTTCATTTTTCCATTTACTAATGGCAAAAACATTGAAATGATCTTTGATTTATTAGAAGCCTCAGTTTAATTTATTAGTAAATCCTATCTGCTCTATATTTTTCTAGAGAAAGCATGTAAAGCTTTAATAGTAAAATATTTGCATTACACTTTACTTGTACTCAAGTAATAACAAAACATTTGTTGTTTTATTATCTCATACATTCTCTCCTCAGGTGTGGCCCATTTCCTATATGCTTGGAGTGAACTTTGGCTACATAGCTGGCCTTATTTCACTACTCTGCATGGTGTACATTTTTAAAGGTATTTGTTTTTATTACAATACAACACATACAGTGTGTTGAATAAGTCTGACTTGTAACAATCAATATGTCTTTTACAAATGGATACACCTATGTAACCACAACCCAGAACAACATATGTCTGAGAACCCTTTATGATTCCCTTCCAATCAGTAACCCCCACCATGTTAACCATTATTTTGACCTCCACTACCATAGATTAGTTCTGCCTTCATATAAAGAGAATTATACTGTATGCAGTATTTTGTTTCCAAGTCAATTTATTCAACATTTTGTCTGTATGATTAGGTTGCATTCTTACTCATTTTAGTAGCATGTTCTTCATTGTTTTATCATAACCCACTGTATGAATAAACCAAAAAATTGTTATCCATTTTTAAATTTTTTCCCCAAGTTTTTGGTTATTATTAATAAAGTTAATTATTTCTATATGTGTATTTTTTCATGGTTATATACACTTATTTTGTTGAATTTTATATTAAAGAGTGGAACTGCTTAGTTATAAGGCATAGGCATGTTTACTTTTAGTAGGAAGTTTCAAAATATTTTCTAAGTTGTTTCATAAATTTATCCTCAAACTAGCAGCAGAATATATAGTTCCAGTTATAACCTTCTCAAGACTTAGTATTGTCAGTCTTTTTCATTTTGGTCTCTTTGATCTGCATTTACTGTTTAACATCTTGTGATTTAGTGATTATTTGATCATTTTTGTGTCTGAAATATCTGTTCAAGTCTCACTTATTTTTAATGATTTTTTCTGAAATTTTGTTATTATTGTTGGATAAAGACCAAGATAGTATACTGTCTTCAAGAGACCTATTTCACAGGCAGTGACAAACATAGGTCCATAATAAAGGGATAGAGGAAAAATCTACCATGCAAATAGAAAACAGAGAAAAGCAGGGGCTGCAATCCTGCTTTCTGACAAAACAGACTTTAAACAAGCAAAGATCATAAAAGACAAAGTAGAGCATACATAATGGTAAAGGGTTCAATTCATAAAGAAAATCTAACTATCCTAAATATATATGCACCCAACACAGAAGCACCCAGATTTATAAAGCAAGTTCTCAGGAACCTTCAAAGAGACATAGACTCCCACACAATAATAGTGGGAGACTTTAATCCCCCACTGACAATATTAGACAGATCAACTAAAACAACTAAAAAAACTAGAGAACAAAAGCAACAAATTCAAAGCTAGCAGAAGACAAGAAATAACCAAAATCAGAGCTGAACTGAGTTAGAGACATGAAATACCATTCAAAATACCAATGAAACCAGGAGCTATTTTTTTTTGAAAAAAATTAACAAAATAGATTGCTAGCTAGACTAGTAAAGAATAAAAGAGAGAGGATTTAAATAAATACAATGAAAAATAACAAAATGGATATTATTACTGACCCCAGAAATAGAAACAACCATCAGGGTATATTATCAACACCTCCATGCACATAACCTAGAAAATCTAGAAGAAATGAATACATTTCTGGACACCTACACCCTCCAAAGGCTGAACAAGGAAGAAGCTGAATTCCTAAACAGACCAATAACAAGTTTTGAAATTGAGGCACCAATAAACAGCCTATGAACCAAAAAAAAAAAAAAAATGCCTAAGACCAGACAAATTCACAGCTAAATTCTACCAGATGTACAAAGAAGAGCCGGTACCATTCCTACTAAAACTTTTCCCCAAAAAATGAGGGGGAGGGCCTTCTCTTTAATTCATTCTATGAAGCCAGCATCATCCTGATACCAAAACCTGGCAGAGATACAACAAAACAAGAAAACTTCAGGCCAATATCCTTGAGGAACATTAACAAAAATCTTTAACAAAATCCTGGCAAACTGAACCTAGTAGCACATCAAACAGGTTATTCGCCATGACTAAGTAGGCTTCATGCCTTAGATGCAAGGTTGGTTCAACATATACAAATCAATAAATGTGATTCATCACATAAATAAAACTAAAGACAAAAATCAAGTGATTGTATCAATAGATGCAGAAAAGTCTTTTGATAAAATTCAACATCCATTCATGTTAAACACTATCAATAGTTACTGAAGGCATATACCTCAAAATAATAAGAGCCATATATGACAAATCCACAGCCATCATACTGAATGGGCAAAAGCTAGAAGACTTCCCCTTGAAAACTGGCACAAGACAAGGAGGCCCTCTCTCACCACTCCTATTCAACATAGTATTGGAAATTCTAGCCAGGGCAATCAGGCAAGAGAAAGAAATAAAGAGCTCAAAATAGGAAAAGAGGAAGTCAAACTATCCCTGTTTTCAGACAACATGATCCTGTGTCTAGAAAACCCCATTGTCTCAACCCCAAAGCTTCTTAATTTGATAAAGAGCTTTAGCAAAGTCTCAGGATACAAAATCAATGTGCAAAAATTACTAGCATTCCTATGCACCAACAACAGTCAAGCAGAGAGCCAAATCATGAATGAATTCCCATTCACAGTTGCCACAAAAAGAATAAAATACCTAGGAATACAGCTAACTAGGGAGGTGAAAGATCTCTTCAAGGAGAACTACAAACCACTGTTCAAAGAAATCAGAGATGATACAAACAATTTGTTAAAAAAATCCATGCTCATGAATAGGAAGAATCAATATCACTAAAATGCCATACTGCACATAGCAATTTATAGATTCAATGCTAATTCTGTCAAACTACCATTGACATTCTTCATAAACTAGAGAAAATCATTTTAAAATTCATATGGAACCAACAAAGAGCCTGAATAGACAAGGCAATCTTAACCAAAATAAACAAAGCAAGAGGCATCATGTTACCTGACTGCAAACTATGCTACAGTGCTATGATAACCAAAACAGCATGGTACTGGTACAAAAACAGGCATATAGACCAGAGGAACAGAATAGAGAATCCCAAAATAAGACTGCACACCTACAACTATCTAATCTTTGACAAACCTGACAAAAACAAGCAATGGGGAAAGGATTCCTTATTCAATAAATGTTTTTGGAATAAATGGATAGCCATATGGAGAAGATTGAATTTGGACTGCTTCCTTCCACCGTAGATGGAGTAAAGACTTAAATGTAAAACCCAAAACTATAAAAACTCTGAAAGACAACCTAGGCAATACTATTCAAGACATAGGCACTGGCAATGATTTCATGATGAAGACACCAAAAGCAACTGCAGGAAAAGTAAATATTGACAAATAAGATCGAATCAAACTAAAGAAATTCTCAAATTCAATATCAGTCATTTTTCTTTTATGGTTTAATTTGTCTTTTCCTATCTCAAAGACTTCTAGAAGTTTGATTGTTTAGCTCTTAATTTTAGATCAATGATTCATCTGAAATTTATGTTATATATGCCTGAAATCAAGGTTTATTTCTTCTCTTACAGACATCTAATTGACCCAGTGCCATTTCATAAAAGTTCTCCTTTCCCCATTCAACTGCAGTGGACTCTGTAATACACAAGATGAGTGACAATCTTTGGGTCTGTTTAACGACTGTCTCTCATGTTGCATTTTATAACTCCTATCTTTGCATCAATGCTATGCTGATATTAATTACTCTCATTAGTGTTTTAAGTAAGTCTTGATATCTGGTAGTGTTGGTTCTCCAACTTTATGTTCTTCTTGATTATTACCTTACTATTCTACATTATCTGAGCTTAATTGCATGAGGCAATTTCCATTTAAACATTTCCTCTTATAAAGCTATATATATCTTATTGGTTCTGTTTCTCTGGAGAACACTAACTAATAAACCTATTTATGATAAATATTTTAAAGAAAATAGTGAAAAGAGAGAACCATTACAAAAACTTACAGCAAGTGTTAATCTTGCTGTAGGTAATAAGCATAGTATCCGATGGATAATTATTCAATCCTCACAGTCTTCCCACCCTTCACTCTTAAGTAGATCACAGTGTCTATTGTTTCCTTCCTTATATTCATATATACACAATGTTAGCTCCCACTTGTAAGTGAGAACATACAGTATTTGATTTTCTGTTCCTGTGTTAATTTGTTTAGGATAATGGCCTCCATCCGTGTTGCTGCAAAGGACTTGATCTCATTTTTTAATGGCTGTGTAGTATTCCATGGTGTATATGTACCACATTTTCCAGTCCACCATTGGCAGGCATTTAGGTGGATTCCACGTCTTTGCTATTGTGAACAGTGTTGCAATGAACATATCTGTGCATGTATTTTTATGGTAGAATAATTTATATTCCTTTATATCCCTTTGGGTATATACCCAGTAATGAGATTGCTGTGTTAAATAATAGCTCTAAGTTCTTTGACAAATTCTTAAACTGCTTTCCATGGTTGATGAACTAATTTACATTCTACCAGCAGTGTATAAGCATTCCCTCTTCTCTGCAATCTCAGAAGCATCTGTCATTTTTTTGACTTTTTAATAGTAGACATTCTGATGGGTATGAGATAATATCTCATTGTGGTTTTGATTTGCATTTCTCTAGCGATTAGTGATGTAGAGCATTTTTTCATATGCTTCTTGGCTGCATGTATATACTCTTTTGAGAAGTGTCTGTTCATGCCCTTTGCCCACTTTTTAATGGGGTTGTTTCTTGCTTGTTGATTTGTTTAAGTTCCTTGTAGATTCTGGAATTTAGACCTTTATTGGATGCATAGTTTGTGAATATTTTCTCCCATTCTGTAGGTTGTCTGTTTACTCTGTTGATAGTTTCTTTTGCTGTGCAGAAGCTTTTTAGTTTAATTAGGTGCCACTTGTAGATTTTTATTTTTGTTGCAGTTGCTTTTGGTGACTTCATCATGAGACCTTTGGCAACACCTATGTCCAGAATAATATGTTCTAGGTTGTCTTTTGGGGTTTTTACAGTTTGATGTCTTATATTTAAGTCTTTAATCCACCTGAGTTGATTTTTGTATATGGTGAAAGGGGTCCAGTTTCAATCTTCTGCATATGGCTATCCAGTAACTCCAGCACCAATTATTGAATAGGGAGTCCATTCCCCATTGCTATTTTTGATCAAATTTGTTGAAAATCCAATGATTATAGGTGTGTGGCTTTACTTCTGGGTTCTCTAACCTGTTATATTGGCCCATATGTTTGTTTTTGTGCCAGTATCATGCTGTTTTGGTTACTGTAGCCTTGTAGTTTGAAATCAGGTAATGTGACTTTGTTCTTTATGCTTAGGATTGCTTGGCCACTCAGGCTCTCTTTTGGTTTCACATGAATTTTAGAAGAATTTTTTTTCTTAATTCTGTTTAAAAAAATGTTGTTGGTAGTTTGATAGGAATAGCATTGAATCTGTAAAATGCTTTGGGTGGTGTGGTCATTTTAACGATATTGACTCTTCCTATCTATGAGCATAGGATGTGTTTTCCATTTGTTTGTGTCCTCTTTTATTTATTTCAGCAGTGTTTTTATAATTTTCATTGTAGAAATCTTTTACTTCCATGGTTAGCTGTATTTCTGGGATTTTATTTTCCTGGGTATTGTAAACAGGGTTGCATTCTTGATATGGCTTTCAGCTTGGATGTTGTTGGTGTATAGAAATGCTACCGGTTTTTGTACTTTGATTTTGTACCCTAAAACTTTACTGAAGTTGTTTACCAGATCTAGGAGCTTTGGGGTGGAGACTATGGGGTTTTTAGATACAATGTCATATCATCTGTGAATATAGATAGTTTGACTTTTCTTTCTATTTGGAAGCCTTTTATTTCTCTTGTCTTATTGCTCTGGTTAGGACTTTCAGTACCATGGCGAATAAGAGTGGTGTGAGTGGGCATCCTTGTCTTGTTCTGGTTCTCAAGGATAATACTTCCAGCTTTTGCCATTCAGTACAATGTTGACTATGGGTTTGTTATAGATGACTCATTATTTTGAGGTATGTTCCATTAACGCATAGTTGGTTGGGGGATTTTTAAATGTGAAGAAATATTAAATTACATCAAAGCTTTTTCTGTGTCTATTGAGGTGACCATGGAGTTTTTGTTGTTAGTTCTGTTTATGTCATGAATCACATTTATTGATATGCCTATGTTGAACCAACTTTGCATCCCAGGAATAAATCCTACTTGACTGTGATGGATTAGCATTATGATGTACTGCTGGATTTGGTTTGCTAGTATTTTGTTGAATATTTTGTATCAATGTTCATCAGGGATATTGGCCTGTCTCTGACAGGTTTTGGTATCAGAATGATGCTGACCTTACAGAATAAGATAGCGAGGAATACCTTCCTCTAAATTATTTGGAATAACTTTGGTAGAATTGGTACCAGCTCTTTTTAATACACCTGGCAGAATTCAGCTTTGAATTCATCTGGTTCAGGGCTTTCTTCTATTTGGTAGGCTTTTCATTACTGATTCAGTTTTGGAACTTGCTATTGATCTGTTTATGGCCTCAATTCCTTCCTGATTCACTCTTGGGAGGTTGTATATTTCCAGGAATTTATTCATTTCTTTAAGATTTTCTACTTTTTTGTACATAGAGGTATTCATATACTCTGATGGTTTTCTTGTTGTGAGGTCAGTGGTAATGTCCTCTTTTCATTTTAGACAGTCTCCTATTTCTGAGATTATACTACAAGTGTGCAAATTGTAGTCATTAGGAGAACTTTTAAAGGGTACCAAGAAACTCTCTACACTATCTTTGCAAAGCCCAGTGAGTGTATAATTATACTTTTAAAGTTTAAAAAAATTAAGCATTATCACTGATATGTTCATAATATTTTTATATTTTAATACAGTGTGTTATATCTCACTAGGTATGACTTAAATATTGAGAAGAAACACTTCTTTAGGCAGAGGAAAAATAATCCCAAATAAAATTATGGAAATAAATGTCGCATTGAAGAACAATGTCCTCATGGTACATACATGGATAACATACATGAATTGTAATTTTCTTGTGGAATTTAAAAATCAAATATAAAATTAAAATGCATGCTACTGTAATGCATACATTACAAAGAATTTAATTGTAATTAAAGTATTATAAAATTTTAGCATTATCTAGATGTGATAAAGGTAACAATTTCTATTAGACCAGAAGAACTCAGAAATGCTATTGTAATCTCTAGTGTAATCTCTAGTATTCTAGAGGAATATTACTACTACCAATCAGTAGGAGGAAATTGATGAAAATTAAAATATATCTGATTAATTCAAATGGCAAAAGAAAAAAATGACTAAAATCAAATAACAACCCTCTTAGTAATTACACTAAATGTAAATGAACTCAACGGTCTTCAGGAACAGAAAAACTTAGCGAATATACGTTTTGTTTCATCTTCTTTTTATGTGTTAAAAAAGATGATATTATAAGATACATCATTTACCATAAATAAGAAAGCTTTTTTGTTTCTTACACATCCTCTGCCTAACACTTTCATATTGTATTGAACAGTTGCCATAATCTGAAAAGTGAATTATGAAAAATAAATCCAATAAATTGTGGGGAAAATAATATAGAACAATACACAACACTCTATATTATCATCAGCCTTCTAATTCTGATATTGTACTATAGTCATATAAATAGTATGTTATATGGATTCACTTATTCAATTCACTTTGCAGATTATGGGGATATGGGAAATACTAATACAATAAAGAAGGAGAAGCCTCTGGGGAGAACTAGCTAAATTAATCACACTCAAAATCACAGTTGAAATATTGCACTGTACACTTTGATTCAGTGTGCAAATGCAACTGTAAGGTTAATTATGAACTATGAAAATTAAAATAACAAATCCCACAGAGAAGGACGTTTTTCTTTAGAAACTCCAAAGGAGCAATTACATTGAATGACATGCTATTAATTTGGAGTTATGAAGGATAGAAAATCTAAGTTATATAATTTATCTCTCTCATTTTCTTTAGTATTTTTTTTTCTTTTTTTTTTATTATACTTTAAGTTTTAGGGTACATGTGCACATTGTGCAGGTTAGTTACATATGTATACATGTGCCATGCTGGTGCGCTGCACCCACTAACTCGTCATCTAGCATTAGGTATATCTCCCAATGCTATCCCTCCCCCTCCCCCCTCCCCACCACAGTCCCCAGAGTGTGATATTCCCCTTCCTGTGTCCATGTGATCTCATTGTTCAATTCCCACCTATGAGTGAGAATATGCGGTGTTTGGTTTTTTGTTCTTGCGATAGTTTACTGAGAATGATGGTTTCCAATTTCATCCATGTCCCTACAAAGGATATGAACTCATCATTTTTTATGGCTGCATAGTATTCCATGGTGTATATGTGCCACATTTTCTTAATCCAGTCTATCATTGTTGGACATTTGGGTTGGTTCCAAGTCTTTGCTATTGTGAATAATGCCGCAATAAACATACGTGTGCATGTGTTTTTATAGCAGCATGATTTATAGTCATTTGGGTATATACCCAGTAATGGGATGGCTGGGTCAAATGGTATTTCTAGTTCTAGATCCCTGAGGAATCGCCACACTGACTTCCACAATGCTTGAACTAGTTTACAGTCCCACCAACAGTGTCAAAGTGTTCCTATTTCTCCACATCCTCTCCAGCACCTGTTGTTTCCTGACTTTTGAATGATTGCCATTCTAACTGGTGTGAGATGATATCTCATAGTGGTTTTGATTTGCATTTCTCTGATGGCCAGTGATGATGAGCATTTTTTCATGTGTTTTTTGGCTGCATAAATGTCTTCTTTTGAGAAGTGTCTGTTCATGACCTTCGCCCACTTTTTGATGGGGTTGTTTGTTTTTTTCTTGTAAATTTGTTTGAGTTCATTGTAGATTCTGGATATTAGCCCTTTGTCAGATGAGTAGGTTGCGAAAATTTTCTCCCATGTTGTAGGTTGCCTATTCACTCTGATGGTAGTTTCTTTTGCTGTGCAGAAGCTCTTTAGTTTAATTAGATCCCATTTGTCAATTTTGGCTTTTGTTGCCATTGCTTTTGGTGTTTTGGACATGAAGTCCTTGCCCATGCCTATGTCCTGAATGGTAATGCCTAGGTTTTCTTCTAGGGTTTTTATGGTTTTAGGTCTAACGTTTAAATCTTTAATCCATCTTGAATTGATTTTTGTATAAGGTGTAAGGAAGGGATCCAGCTTCAGCTTTCTACATATGGCTAGCCAGTTTTCCCAGCACCATTTATTAAATAGGGAATCCTTTCCCCATTGCTTGTTTTTCTCAGGTTTGTCAAAGATCAGATAGTTGTAGGTAAGCGGCATTATTTCTGAGGGCACTGTTCTATTCCATTGATCTATATCTCTGTTTTGGTACCAGTACCATGCTGTTTTGGTTACTGTAGCCTTGTAGTATAGTTTGAAGTCAGGTAGTGTGATGCCTCCAGCTTTGTTCTTTTGGCTTAGGATTGACTTGGCGATGCGGGCTCTTTTTTGGTTCCATATGAACTTTAAAGTAGTTTTTTCCAATTCTGTGAAGAAAGTCATTGGTAGCTTGATGGGGATGGCATTGAATCTGTAAATTACCTTGGGCAGTATGGCCATTTTCACGATATTGATTCTTCCTACCCATGAGCATGGAATGTTCTTCCATTTGTTTGTATCCTCTTTTATTTCCTTGAGCAGTGGTTTGTAGTTCTCCTTGAAGAGGTGCTTCACATCCCTTGTAAGTTGGATTCCTAGGTATTTTATTCTCTTTGAAGCAATTGTGAATGGGAGTTCACTCATGATTTGGCTCTCTGTTTGTCTGTTGTTGGTGTATAGGAATGCTTGTGATTTTTGTACATTGATTTTGTATCCTGAGACTTTGCTGAAGTTGCTTATCAGCTTAAGGAGATTTTGGGCTGAGACGATAGGGTTTTCTAGATAAACAATCATGTCGTCTGCAAACAGGGACAATTTGACTTCCTCTTTTCCTAATTGAATACCCTTTATTTCCTTCTCCTGCCTGATTGCCCTGGCCAGAACTTCCAACACTATGTTGAATAGGAGCGGTGAGAGAGGGCATCCCTGTCTTGTGCCAGTTTTCAAAGGGAATGCTTCCAGTTTTTGCCCATTCAGTATGATATTGGCTGTGGGTTTGTCATAGATAGCTCTTATTATTTTGAAATACGTCCCATCAATACCTAATTTATTGAGAGTTTTTAGCATGAAGGGTTGTTGAATTTTGTCAAAGGCTTTTTCTGCATCTATTGAGATAATCATGTGGTTTTTGTCTTTGGCTCTGTTTATATGCTGGATTACATTTATTGATTTGCGTATATTGAACCAGCCTTGCATCCCAGGTATGAAGCCCACTTGATCATGGTGGATAAGCTTTTTGATGTGCTGCTGGATTCGGTTTGCCAGTATTTTATTGACGATTTTTGCATCAATGTTCATCAAGGATATTGGTCTAAAATTCTCTTTTTTGGTTGTGTCTCTGCCCGGCTTTGGTATCAGAATGATGCTGGCCTCATAAAATGAGTTAGGGAGGATTCCGTCTTTTTCTATTGATTGCAATAGTTTCAGAAGGAATGGTACCAGTTCCTCCTTGTACCTCTGGTAGAATTCGGCTGTGAATCCATCTGGTCCTGGACTCTTTTTGGTTGGTAAACTATTGATTATTGCCACAATTTCAGAGCCTGTTATTGGTCTATTCAGAGATTCAACTTCTTCCTGGTTTAGTCTTGGGAGAGTGTATGTGTCGAGGAATTTATCCATTTCTTCTAGATTTTCTAGTTTATTTGCGTAGAGGTGTTTGTAATATTCTCTGATGGTAGTTTGTATTTCTGTGGGATCAGTGGTGATATCCCCTTTATCATTTTTTATTGCATCTATTTGATTCTTCTCTCTTTTTTTCTTTATTAGTCTTGCTAGCGGTCTATCAATTTTGTTGATCCTTTCAAAAAACCAACTCCTGGATTCATTGATTTTTTGAAGGGTTTTTTGTGTCTCTATTTCCTTCAGTTCTGCTCTGATTTTAGTTATTTCTTGCCTTCTGCTAGCTTTTGAATGTGTTTGCTCTTGCTTTTCTAGTTCTTTTAATTGTGATGTTAGGGTGTCAATTTTGGATCTTTCCTGCTTTCTCTTGTGGGCATTTAGTGCTATAAATTTCCCTCTACACACTGCTTTGAATGCGTCCCAGAGATTCTGGTATGTTGTGTCTTTGTTCTCGTTGGTTTCAAAGAACATCTTTATTTCTGCCTTCATTTCGTTATGTACCCAGTAGTCATTCAGGAGCAGGTTGTTCAGTTTCCATGTAGTTGAGCGGCTTTGAGTGAGATTCTTAATCCTGAGTTCTAGTTTGATTGCACTGTGGTCTGAGAGATAGTTTGTTATAATTTCTGTTCTTTTACATTTGCTGAGGAGAGCTTTACTTCCAACTATGTGGTCAATTTTGGAATAGGTGTGGTGTGGTGCTGAAAAAAATGTATATTCTGTTGATTTGGGGTGGAGAGTTCTGTAGATGTCTATTAGGTCCGCTTGGTGCAGAGCTGAGTTCAATTCCTGGGTATCCTTGTTGACTTTCTGTCTCATTGATCTGTCTAATGTTGACAGTGGGGTGTTAAAGTCTCCCATTATTAATGTGTGGGAGTCTAAGTCTCTTTGTAGGTCACTCAGGACTTGTTTTATGAATCTGGGTGCTCCTGTATTGGGTGCATAAATACTTAAGATAGTTAGCTCCTCTTGTTGAAGTGATCCCTTTACCATTATGTAATGGCCTTCTTTGTCTCTTTTGATCTTTGTTGGTTTAAAGTCTGTTTTATCAGAGACTAGGATTGCAACCCCTGCCTTTTTTTGTTTTCCATTTGCTTGGTAGATCTTCCTCCATCCTTTTATTTTGAGCCTATGTGTGTCTCTGCACGTGAGATGGGTTTCCTGAATACAGCACACTGATGGGTCTTGACTCTTTATCCAACTTGCCAGTCTGTGTCTTTTAATTGGAGAATTTAGTCCATTTATATTTAAAGTTAATATTGTTATGTGTGAATTTGATCCTGTCATTATGATGTTAGCTGGTGATTTTGCTCGTTAGTTGATGCAGTTTCTTCCTAGTCTTGATGGTCTTTACATTTTGGCATGATTTTGCAGCGGCTGGTACCGGTTGTTCCTTTCCATGTTTAGCACTTCCTTCAGGAGCTGTTTTAGGGCAGGCCTGGTGGTGACAAAATCTCTCAGCATTTGCTTGTCTGTAAAGTATTTTATTTCTCCTTCACTTATGAAGCTTAGTTTGGCTGGATATGAAATTCTGGGTTGAAAATTCTTGTCTTTAAGAATGTTGAATATTGGCCCCCACTCTCTTCTGGCTTGTAGGGTTTCTGCCGAGAGATCCGCTGTTAGTCTGATGGGCTTCCCTTTGAGGGTAACCCGACCTTTCTGTCTGGCTGCCCTTAACATTTTTTCCTTCATTTCCACTTTGGTGAATCTGACAATTATGTGTCTTGGAGTTGCTCTTCTCAAGGAGTATCTTTGTGGCGTTCTCTGTATTTCCTGAATCTGAACGTTGGCCTGCCTTGCTAGATTGGGGAAGTTCTCCTGGATAATATCCTGCAGAGTGTTTTCCAACTTGGTTTCATTCTCCGCATCACTTTCAGGTATACCAATCAGACGTAGATTTGGTCTTTTCACATAGTCCCATATTTCTTGGAGGCTTTGCTCATTTCTTTTTATTCTTTTTTCTCTAGACTTCCCTTCTCGCTTCATTTCATTCATTTCATCTTCCATTGCTGATACCCTTTCTTCCAGTTGATCGCATCGGCTCCTGAGGCTTCTGCATTCTTCACGTAGTTCTCGAGCCTTGGTTTTCAGCTCCATCAGCTCCTTTAAGCACTTCTCTGTATTGGTTATTCTAGTTATACATTGTTCTAAATTTTTTTCAAAGTTTTCAACTTCTTTGCCTTTGGTTTGAATGTCCTCCCGTAGTTCAGAGTAATTTGATCGTCTGAAGCCTTCTTCTCTCAGCTCGTCAAAATCATTCTCCATCCAGCTTTGTTCCGTTGCTGGTGAGGAACTGCGTTCCTTTGGAGGAGGAGAGGCGCTCTGCATTTTAGAGTTTCCTGTTTTTCTGTTCTGTTTTTTCCCCATCTTTGTGGTTTTATCTACTTTTGGTCTTTGATGATGGTGATGTACAGATGGGTTTTCGGTGTGGATGTCCTTTCTGTTTGTTAGTTTTCCTTCTAACAGACAGGACCCTCAGCTGCAGGTCTGTTGGAATACCCTGCCCTGTGAGGTGTCAGTGTGCCCCTGCTGGGGGGTGCCTCCCAGTTAGGCTGCTCGGGGGTCAGGGGTCAGGGACCCACTTGAGGAGGCAGTCTGCCCGTTCTCAGATCTCCAGCTGCGTGCTGGGAGAACCACTGCTCTCTTCAAAGCTGTCAGACAGGGACATTTAAGTCTGCAGAGGTTACTGCTGTCTTTTTGTTTGTCTGTGCCCTGCCCCCAGAGGTGGAGCCTACAGAGGCAGGCAGGCCTCCTTGAGCTGTGGTGGGCTCCACCCAGTTCGAGCTTCCCGGCTGCTTTGTTTACCTAAGCAAGCCCGGGCAATGCCGGGCGCCCCTCCCCCAGCCTCGCTGCCGCCTTGCAGTTTGATCTCAGACTGCTGTGCTAGCAATCAGCAAGACTCCGTGGGCGTAGGACCCTCCGAGCCAGGTGTGGGATATAGTCTCGTGGTGCGCCGTTTTTTAAGCCGGTCTGAAAAGCGCAATATTCGGGTGGGAGTGACCCGATTTTCCAGGTGGGTCCATCACCCCTTTCTTTGACTCGGAAAGGGAACTCCCTGACCCCTTGCGCTTCCCAGGTGAGGCAATGCCTTGCCCTGCTTCGGCTCGCGCACGGTGCGCGCACCCACTGGCCTGCGCCCACTGTCTGGCACTCCCTAGTGAGATGAACCCGGTACCTCAGATGGAAATGCAGAAATCACCGTCTTCTGCGTCGCTCACGCTGGGAGCTGTAGACCGGAGCTGTTTCTATTCGGCCATCTTGGCTCCTCCCCCCAGTATTTTTATCTGAGTATTTTCAACATAAAATAAAAAAAATCACATCATTCTTTTGGTTCAGTATATTTGAAACATTTATTATTTCAGGGATCAGTAACTGCTTTGCTCACCTGTGAACACACCATTATTTTTATTTACTAACATGAGGTGAAATGCTGAACCAAATTACTGGAGTAAGTTAGCATGTACCAAAAAGGCATCAATAGCCAAGAGATGTTAAAAATTTGAGAAATATCTGAATTCTACTGCCATAAAATAACATCTATATTCATTGACATTTAAAAATTATTATTTACTGCTTTCATATATTTCAATCACTTGTAATTTTAAAAATCATAATTTTATGGATTAATATAGTTATTTATAAATATAGTTATTGTATCCATTATTTAATTATATATACACATATATAGTTATTAATGCCCAAAATATATAAACATAGTCAACTAGATGAAACATGCTAATTACTATACTAAAGGCTAATGAAAACTCTAACTTCACTTACGTTTTTCTATTGAATTACTTTGAAAGCAGCAGAAGGGAAAGTATGGTATGTGTACATGTGTGTTTTCTTTTTCTTTCTTTTTTTATTTTTCAGAAATGGAGACTTGCTATGTTGACTAGGCTGGAGTGTAGTGGCTATTCACAGGGGTGATCATAACATAGTACATCCTCAAACTTCTGGCCTCAAGCAATTCTCCAGCCTCAACCTCCTAAGTAGCTGGGACTACAGACAAGCGCCACCTCACTGGCTTTGTGTGAGTTGGAGGATGGGGTTAGCAAAGAGAAGTGCAAAGCTATATACAGGAATTAAGCCTGAAAAAAAAAAAAAACTTGAAGGGTATTTTTGTAAACTTTTCAAGTCCTTCAGACTTGGAAGAGTAAATGAAAGGTGTTTAGGAAGGAGAAAGAAGATATAGTCTACACTTATTACACATTATTACTCCTTCTTCTAACCACCTCATTACATCTCCTTACCTTTGCCTCCTTGTTCCTCTACTTGCTTTCCTCCTTTCTTCTTTGTTGTGTTGACTGCTTCTTCACCTCTTATATTGGATTCTAGATAGGAATAAAACAAGCAGTTACAGGAGAGTTTTACTCATGATTAAGTTTTTTTTTTTTGAAAAAAATTCTTTTTTATAGGATTCCCAAACACAGAAAAAAAAATACATAAGACTTCTGTTAATCAATTTAAATGCAGCCCTATGAAATTTTATAAGTCTTTTTATTTTTTCTCTAACACTTGTTGATACCAGTTGCTTGGCGATGGCCTATGATCATTTACTTCCTAATCTTGTATTCTCACACGCTAAACATATTCTCAGGCTTCATTCAAATTTGCCCAAAGCATTTTTCTTATGTTACCTCACTTATTTTTTTCTGAAACCCCATGTAGTAGGTGTTATTATCTTAATTACAAATTACTACAGATCATTAACTTACAGAGGTCATTATTGGATAGGAATAAGCAGGAATGCTAAATATTAAATACCAAAAGTGTTCTAATTATAGATCATTTTATCTATACAAGGTAAGTACCCTGAAGTTGTGCTGATTATTTTTCTTAATTGCTTTTAATACACTGCTTCTATGAAAGTTTAGACTGAAAATCCTATCAAGTATATGGAAGGTGAAAGTCTAAGTCACTGACAGTTAATCACTGCAAATGTTGATCTTGAGATCATGTTTCAAAGTGATGAAGTCAAATATTTCAAAATAAAAGTTAAAACTTGAGCAATAACAATAAATATAAAACTCTAGTACAGGAATTTATAATATCACTTATGAATCATATGTATTTACATTATCTCATTTGAATCTCACAGGAATCTTTACAGTAGGGATTATTATAACCCTTCTTTCACAGATGAAGAAAATGATAACAAATAACTTAAAACCACTCAGCTAGTAGCAAGTAGTCAAGTTGGGTCTCGAGTCACATTTTTCTGACTCCAAGTTTTATATGATTGCTTTATTGTCTGCATATAAAAAGATTAATTTTAGAAGACCAGGGGCTATTGAACTGGTTCTAGTCTTTGAGCCCCTAACCATAACGGTATGCTCTGATAGCCTGGGTCACTAAAAAATAAATATATTTCATCCTGACAAGTTGAGACCATATAATTACTAGATGAATAACAATAAATAACATCATCTTTAACTTTATCATCTCTAAGCTTCAAGACTTCTGAAACTGGTTAAGGGCTCTATTGTGCTATTAAAAAGTAATATTTATACCCATGCATTGTTCCCTGGAATCGAGTGCTTCTCTTGTGTAAATATGATGTTATTCTCACAAGTCAAAGGAAAAATAAAAATAGCTAGATATGTTTAGATATTTATTGAGACAGCTCACACTAAATACTGATTTATAACTATTTGATCAATTGAAATATGATATTATAATCCTTAGTTCTAGTTTACTATGTTTTACTGGACAAACAGTATCTTGGTCACTAGTATTGATCACAAAAATAATTTGAATTTTTGCAGACAACAGACTCACTAAAAGTAGGAAGATCTACAGCAGAGCTGAAATGCTGGACAACAGTGCATTCTGAATAATGCATTTCAGTCTGTGTTATTAAAAATGCAGTATGTGTCAGTCACACAAAACCTAGTTTTCACGGAGTGATCGTTTTCCACTCTTCATTGTGACTTAGAAAAAGCAAAGAGATCTTCCACAAATTAAAACAAATCTATGCTATTCCCCAAGTTATCTTTCCAAATTCCTAGCAAATGTTTAAATTAAGTATTTACTAGTAGTCAATTAATAAAGGATGTCTAAAATATTTTTACAAGTTGAAGTGTGAATGTGTGTGTATCTTTGTATGTGTGTGTTTATGTGTGTGGGTTGAATGTAAAAATAGGTTAGTATCAGTAGGAGAAAGCAGAAGAAAGGAAACAACTAGTTAATTTATATAAACATGCTTTGCCTTCTCATGGCCTTGATAATACTTAGTAACACTTAGTCTTAGTAGTAAAGATTAGAAATAAAAGCATTATCGCATGCATTTCTTCAAAAGACTGACATTTAGAAGAAAGGAATCATGTAAATGGTGGAAATTCTCGCTTATACCATTTCTATCTTTTTCTCTTGAAAAGTCATGCAAGGAAATCAGAACTAAATTGTGGAAAGCAATAGTAGATTCACACATATTCACTTTATGATTTGCTGCAAGAATATTCATTTCACTAGAGACTATTCCTATAGTCTGGTATTTTCCTATCATTTAACTGAGTACATAAATTCTCCCCTGCCTTATTGTATTCCAAGGCTTGCTGAACCCTTGTTCTGCAACTCTCTGGCTTTCTGCACACCTTGCCTGACCATTCTTGCTCAGCAGTTAGTGACATCCTCTTTTCTGCTAGATATATTTCTCCATTATGCTTCCCCACTCTTGCTAGCAACCAGCTTCTTTCCACTTTATGATATTTAAGAAATTTATTATAAAAATTTTTCTTGATTGTTTCTTTGGGCCCAGAAAAGTGAAGTAAACAGAACAAAGAAAATAAAAGATTTTCTTAAAAAAGAGAGATCTGGTAGGTTAAATTCAAACATGTATCTCTCTCCTGCCTTTTAATAGTTAAGGAGTAATATTTTGGCAGTGCTTAGGATCTAATTATGTTTTGTTTTTGCCACCAACCTCCTCTTTTTAAAGGGAAAGCTTTTCTGTGTACCTATATGGAATTAGCTCTAAGAAATCTTTCACCTCACCACATTTTTCCAGTCCTCTTAGATAACACTTTGTTATTTTTGATGATCAGTGAAAGCATTGCCTAATTTATACAATATTTCATAACTTTCCCATGTAGAATTTTGAGACTTTCCTTTTTAAATCTCCTACTACACTTCATTCATGGATTTATCATATTTACAATAGTCATCTTGTTATATATATGATGGACCAAACTATATTGTAAGCTTCTTGTTGACAGAAAAATTATTTGATTCCTCTCTTTATACGTAGAGGCAATAGCACTGCCTGACGCCTAGATAATGCTCAATAAATGTTTGTAATATAAAGAATGATGACAAGAAAGAATACTTAAAAATTGAGGTCAGAAAATACACAGAAAACTTCTTAGAAAAGTGAAGAGATGTAGGAAATACTAATGGATTGGGAAAATTAAAGAAAGCAAGTAAAAGCACAGTTAACGCTTGTGATGGTGGTGGCGGCCCAACTGGAGCAGCCACTGCAAGGACATCAGCTGCGGTGGGAGAGGCACAGTCAGAGCTGCACGCTCCACAGGGCCAGCAGGGGCCAGGAATAGGTGATCCCAGCAGGAGCCCCACACCCTACTGAGTTGGTTGGGCAGGAGCCCATGCTCCTGGGTGCAGCTGCAGCTGCCCAGCTATGGCTCCAGGCCCAGGCATCCATATACCCTCAGGGGCCTGGGAAGCCTCCTGCCCCTGCAGGCTCGGGAGTGCCTGCTCCTGCTCCTGGCACATGCTCCAGTGCACAGCAAAGTTGTGGCTAAACCCAGGTGTGTACACACTCAGGGCAGTGCTGACATGCCAGCCCCCTGCCACTGTGGCTCTCTCTAGATTTGGGATGCTGATGCATGCAGGAGGGAGGCTGGGAGGCTGAGGGTGGCTCAGCCTGGGCCTGCAGGTGTCCCTCGTCACGGACAGCCTGGGCACCATGGGCGGCATGTTGATGGCTGAGCCACAGGTTCCTGGGTGGGGAAGGGGAGGGTCCCCAGTGAAACCCCACCTTCAGGCCAGGGAAGGCCTGAAGCCTGGGGACCAGGTTGTCAGTTCCAGGCGGAGTCCGAGACCTGGGGTGAGAACTTCCTTGATGCCTTTTGGCCAATCAGATGGTGCTCTTTCCAGGCCCACCCGTGACCACCCATGAACCGATCAGCATGCACTGCCTCCCTTCTGAGCCCATAAAAACCCCAGACTCAGCCAGACTCAGGAACTTGTTGGGACTAACTGCCTGCAGGTAGGAGCTACCCTCTTCAGGTCTCATCTACACTTGCTGAGACCACCTGCCTGTGAATAAGAGCTACCCACACTGGGTCTCCTCTAGACTTGTCAGGATGACCTGCCTGTAGATAGGAGCTACCCATCTCATGTCTCCTCACTGCTGAGAGCTGCCTGTCACTCAGTAAATCTCCTCTCCACTTTGCTCACCCTCCAGTTGTCCATGTAACCTCATTCTTCTCAGATGTGGGACAAGAACTCAGGACTCACAGACTGGTGGGAGTGAAAGGAGCTGTAATGTGTTCCTGGCTGGCTCACCAGCTGTAGGCAGTGACATGCTTTCAGACTGTGGAAGTGAAGATTGCAACCTTTCTGGGGGCCCAGGCCTCAGGATTCCCTGAGCCAGAGCTCTCTTGCCTTCTGTAGGGGCCAAGTGGCTGCCTCACATGATAGGAAGCAGTGGCAGAGCTGGGCCAGCCTGGGAGCCACAGGCTGGACTGAGGCAGTGGGACTGAAAGAGCTGTAACTCAAACAGGCTGAAAAACGCCCCTAGAAACATGCCACCAATCCTGCTTGCCATGCGGCGGGTGACAAGAAGGAGAAAAGAGCTGCAGCCCTTCTGGGAACCCAGACCTCAGGGCTCCCCGAGCCAGGGCTGTGACACCCTCTTTGGGCATCTGCAGTTCCTGACATCTCCTAGCTCTTGGGCACCACCTCATTCCCCTTGTCCAGAGGCTGGTGCTTGCAGCAGAAGCCTCTTGTGGTATGTCTGGTCCAGCCACAGCCTTGCATGGAGCTGGTGCCTGTGCCTGTCCCTGGAGCTGCCCACCCTGCCATAGCGCCAGTTTTCCCAGCTGTGCATAGTGGGTGAATCCTGAGCTCAGGTGCTCACATACACCTCTCCCTCTCTGCTCTGCTCCTGGCTCACCCTTGGCAGGTGTGGGATCCAGGCTGGTAGCACAAGCCAAGTGCAGCCTGCTAGGTCTAGTGGGTGAAACAATCCCAGCAGGCATGAGCAGAACACAAGCTGAGGCACCACCAGCCACAGAGGTTTCCAGCTGGTGAAGCAACACCCTAAGGATCCTGTGACACTTGCATACTTACACTTTCTCATTCACTTTTAATGCTCAAAAATTAGGTATGCTGGATAGAAATGTTGATTACTACAGCATTCCTCTCAGCTTTAAGTGCATGAAATAGTAACAAAAATGATGATGACCACCTTAACTTACTGTTTTCCAGTAAGTAAATCCAACTGCTTATTGACTGATCATAGTACAGGTCCTTTGTTTTCAGCACAAGTGAGACATTTATGTTTATAACTTTCAAAGTTATTGGTTCCTTCATGTGACCTATGACGTGTGGAAGAGGTGTAGATATGTGATTTCAGATTGAACTGACTGGTCTCTATAAACAAAGTCTAGAATTTGGCCTGATCAGTGATAAACTTAAATAACTGAATATACCTCTAGCAGTTACTATTTGAAAGGTGTAAAGCACACATTATTACTTAGACTGATCTTTCTCAAACTGTCTCTTTTCAAGGACCAGTACTTATCTCCCCAACACAATTTTGCATAGACTAATACAAGTTAATTCGATGCACACCTATTACACAGCTTGCGCCAATCAGCAAATCAGCATGACTTTGCCATCAGGACAAATAGTCTATTCCCTGCTCAACAAGACTGGATAGCCTATCACATTCTTGACTATCTCTGCCACTTCAAATTACTATACAAATTCCTAAACACTCCATATCTGTTTTTGTTGTTTTTGTTTTTGTTCTGAGATGGAGTATCACTCTGTCTTTCTTTGTCTCCCAGGCTGGAGGGCAGTGTCACGATGTTGGCTCACTGCAACCTCCATCTCCCAGTTCAAGCAATTCTCCTGCCTCAGCCTACTGAGTAGCTGGGATTACAGGTGCCCACCACTACACCCGGCTAATTTTTGTATTTTTAGTAGAGGCAGGGTTTCACCATGTTGACCAGGCTGGTCTCAGACTCCTGATCTCAAGTGATCTGCCCACCTCAGCCTCCCAAAGTTCTGGGATTACAGGCATGAGGCACTGTGCCTGATCATATTGGCATTATTTTGTTTTAACAGACACTAATAAATAGTTCATGGACCAACATTGTTCCACAGACCATGCTTTGAATAGCACTGGTTTAGACAGCTGAATATAAGCCAAACCAAGGTCTAGTGGACTCTAACCCCAGAGAAAATAAAAGCCCAACTATGATGTGGTCCATCAATACACACTTTTAAAAATTCCAAATGAAAGCCCTAACAATACAATTGCCACAATTTGCCATTGATAATGATTTATGGGTAAAATTTTAGAAAAATGACGCAGTTGTGTGAAGAAACAGTATTGTAATATAGATGTCACAAAAATCTGTTAGAGCTCAACAGAAATCGATGGTGAGATGAAAGGAGTACTTGCATTTCTGGAAATATAGTTGACCAGATATCCTGAAATCTCCCTGTGTATGAAAAATCTGATACAAAACAAAATTGGCTGAAAAAAAGATACACACACACAAATATTATATATTTAAAATAATATATAATTATGTATCATATGTAAAAGACAAATATGTGTGTGTGTGTATATATATATACATATATATAATTCTTCTAATCTGTCTAAGCTGTCAAGAAAATAAAGAATATTCACATGAAAGAAATATGAAATGAAAGCCTAAATCTACATCTAACAGAAGGTGCTAAAGCTGCTAACTACGGAAAGGGAGTTTGCCAGTCCCTACAATTCAGAGGTTTAGGTCATAAAGACACACATGGACATGAACACATGACATTGAACCCATGTAATGAGAGGAGTTGGAATAAAGATTTCCACAAAAGCCAACAATTTTTATGTGAAAGGGTGGACCAGAAAATTGTCTGCACCACAAAAGTAAATAGCAAAGAAAACTGACTAGCTCAGCCTGCATTTTAGTGGAAGGCTTTAATATACACATACGTATCGCCTGAGTATTAGGACTGTGGGTTTCAAATTCTCACAGGTCACATGACCTAGAAAAGCTCATCTAAGATTTAATTTTAAGTGGTCTTGGGATGAAGTATCCTCAACACCAACCATAAGAATATCAAGTTGGGAAGAGCGCATTTAAAACCTAGTAATCATAGAATTCCATAATATCGTTAATAACATGAGTTCACAACAAACAAAACAGAAAAGAGTAGAGGAAGCAAGAATTGTGGAGAGGAGAGAATGAATGTGAACTAAATAACAACTTATGCATCTAGAGTCTGCAGAGAAAAGTTGCCAGTGAGAAATTACCTGTGATTCATGTACAAAAGATTTTTAAGGAGAAAGATACTACTATTTAATATTAAGGAGTTTGAATTTTTATGATTAAAGTCCCTCTGCAAACTTTCAATGAGCTCTGCTACATACACAACTGCCCCGAGTGAATAATTTTTGGAGAAAAAAATCTAGGGAAAGAGGCTTAGATCTAAATATGGTTCACTGATAAAAAGGATATGGCAACAGTAATGGGAGGTCATTTCCAGTGAGGGCACTGCACGGAAGCAGGCGTTCAGATCAGTCATTCTAAACTGCGGGTTCAATCTCTCCAAAATTTTCCAAAGCTTATTATCTATTTTTAGTGTTCATTTGTTTACAATTAGTCTGTAACTTCTATTACTTATTTAGTAGAATATTTATTTTAAATTGTAGGCTCTATCAGGGAAAAAGTCAAAAAGGAGAAGCAAAGACCTTTGGTGAAGTTGATCTCTCAGGGTCCTCCCACTTTACAATGATTAAGAGACCGTATTTCCATGACATGATGTAGGGACTGCTTTGACAGTATATTTAGAGTTTATGCCAATATACCAAGCTTTGAGTGTTCTAAATAGGTGTAAAACACATATATTATATTTTATGTGTAAATTATAATCAAATATTCTCTAATTTACCTCAGTAGATTCTAAAGCCTCGGTTTTACTCAGATGTTGGGATGGTGCAACTAAATTCTGCTTTTAAAGAACATACTTGTTTTCTCTGTTTTAAGATGATCTCAGAAAGACAAAAACAAGGAGAAAAAAAAAACTATGACTCTTTTTATAACTGTCAATTCACAGTGTTTTCTAGTCCCATATCTCCCACCCTAAACATCAAGGGCTGATTTCCTGGATGGGTTTTGTATTTTCCAGGCATGAGGGAAGATTGATATTCACTAGCCTCTGCTTGAGATGTCTTTCTTGCTCTGGTTAATCTCAGCCTTTTGGTTGGCTGGAGTAATGAAAGTTCTCTTGTCTCCTTACATTAATGTCATGCATTGCCTCTGTTCCCAGAAGTTTCAGACAATTTTACATACTACACTAATAACTTCTTGACATCCAACTATCCACTTACCCAAATTTGATCCTTTGCATTCTCACCCCTCCCCATTATAAATCTCTGCATTCTTGCAAAGAATACGTACTCTCACAGGAGTACTTCCACTTCCAAGCAAGTAGCTATTTGGATACCTAATACAAGAATTTTGTTTTGTCTAGGCCTTTTATTTCTTGACAATATTTCTATTGCCTTACTTATCCTAAGGCTCTCTACCCATTAGTTCAATCACATTTATTTTGTTAGGAAAAAGATAGAGATGGCATAGAAAAGAGGGTCGAAAACAGTCAAAAATACAGGAAGGAGATAAACACTTTAAGGGTTGTTAAGGAAGTAGCAAAATAACTATGTAGTGTGTAGGCTACAGCAAAAACACTGCTGAAGTCAATGAGAAAGGACCTAGTGCTTTAATTCCTATAAACCTAAGTATCAGAGAAAGAGTAAGATGATAGAAATCTCAAATAAATTGAGGAAAAAATAAAAGCAGAGAGAGCTTGTGATGGTGTTCTGGTTTAGAAATCTGGAAAGAAATGCATTATAGGTTGTTGTTTGCCAAATGGAGAAGACAAAGTAGCATGATATATTTAGGCAAAGAAATGCCAGGCCAGAATTGTGGCTCATGCCTGTAATTCCAACACTTGAGGCAGCCAAGGCAGCAGGATTACTTGAGCCCAAGAGTTCAAGACCAGCCTAGGCAATACAGTAAGACCTCGTCTCTACGAAAGAACTTTAAAAATTTGCCAGGCATGCTGGCGTGGGCCTGTAGTCTCAGCTACTTGGGAGGCTGAGGTGAGAGGACTGCTTGAAGCTAGAAGGTAGAGGCTGCAGTGGGTCGTGATTACACCACTGTACTCCAGCCTGGGTAACAAAGTGAGACACCATCTCTCTCTCTCTCTTTTTTTTTTTAAAAAAGGAAACATCTGAGCCATACTTTCCACATGTCACCCTCCAAACTTCCTCATAGTAATCAGGAGAAAATAGGAAAGATCTAGAATTTTCAGAAAGATTCTATGAAGGATTTGAAAGTGCTGAGAGTGCTGGTGGAAGACATGAGAGGGAGTGTGGTTTCAGCACAAGGATGGCACAGTGTGCTTCTTGCAGGTAGAGACCATGACAAAAACTGAGGACATTAACAGAGAATTCCAGCAAACACTGTTGGACTAGAAGGAGACCAGCTACTTGTTTTGGAGGTCAGGAAGTATTTAACTGAGAACATAGTGGAAATAAATGGGGAAGAGATATCTGCTCCAAAATCCTCTGTAAAACCCTGTCCATCATCCCACACTTAGATGGGGAACAGTGAAGAAAAAAGAGTAATTAGGAGGTTCAAGATTGCTGACCAGATGCAGCTAAGACATACTTCTTCCATGAAGAGAAACCAAAATATTAAGCAAATATTCACACTTCAAACAGATCTCCTGAGAGAAAACACTAAAATTCAATAGAGAGGCAACAGAAGACAACAGGGGTGAAGGAAGAGGAAATGGGGCTGCCTCCTTGGGGTTGTCAAGTGCCAAGAGTAGCCCACAGACCAAGACATTGACCCAAGGAAGGGGTAAGTGAAAGGACCCTAGGGCTCTACAATTCCAATGAGGACATCTGCAATCCTAGCTACAGGAGATAGACCTGTAGACCTTTAGACTGGCAAAAGGAGCTGCCTGGTGACCAAGATGTACTGCTAGAACTCATGTGAAGCCTGTCAGGCTTCTGTGCCCTGGGAAGCTGTAACAAAGTTCCATTCTGTGCATCCATCCCCAAGGCTCTGTGTCCTGCCCTAAGCTGCTGCTGCTGTCAGCTGAGCCAGGGAGTAAGCAGGGGCCCAAGTACTCTCACATGCTTCAAAGATAGGTTTCACTCCCATAGCTGCAGGACCGAGATGCACTCAAACCATATACCCCATACCTGCCAGTCCCTCCCAAGACTGCCTTCCTGGCCATTCCTGCTGAAGGAGACTCACCTTTCCCAGTGTCAGGCTCGTAGCATATCCACCATTGCCCTGACTGTTTTGTCTGCAACCTGGGAGGAGTTCATCCCTCCTTATCACAGCCAGTGCTTGAGCTCAAGGGGCCAGAGAACAAGTCCAGTGGCCTGTTCCTGTTTGCCCAGGACTGGAGCACACCTTCCAAGGGTATGGTGATGATATTTGTAAACTGTTCTCAAGTGGGAGATAAGCATGCTTCTCCCCTATCTCTGCCTCTTCTCCCCCTCTCTGTATTCCAACAGAATACAGAAAAGAATGTGGTGCAGGTTTGTACTGTGGTGAGGGAGATAGGTGTCCCTCCCTTAACAAAACTAGACCACAAAGAATGTGGGCTGGTAGCTGAGGTTTTTGCTCTAGACAGGGAGTCTCCTGGCCTGGGATGGTTCGGTGATTAGACACAGATTGCTTGGGACTAGCCTAAACTTTCTGGCCTGCTGCTGGCAGCTGGATGCTAGAAAGTGACCCATGAGTTGAGGGTGTGGGAGCTGAGTAGGTTCCACTGCCAATTGCTAGGCTGAAGACTCTGTGCCACCCCTCTTCCCCCGTGTAGACTCTGTGACACAAGAGAGAAACATCCACCCTTCCCTGGAGGGTTACCCCAGTGGCCTGAGAGCTGCCCCTAGACCCCCAAAGAGGTTGGCACAAGAGCTGCACTGGAGAGCCTGTTCATAGGTTTGCCCAACACAGCCATGCTCAACTATGCTCCCTCCAGATGACACTGTGGCAGGGCATGGAACAGGAATCCCTGAGAGCTCCACTGCCCCACCCATCACCTGGGACACCCCAGTAGTTCTGATGAACAAGGGCCAAGTAGAAATCCCACTGCCACCATCAAAGCTGTCTCTCTCCCACAAGTGCCACCTACTGGCTGAGAGGTCAACCTACATGGCCCATTACAACATCTGTGGATACCATTTTACAGCATTTGGCTGGCTCTTACTTGCAAGTTCAACCTACAGGCCTATAGGTTGAACTTCAGGAGGCTTCTAACAGAAGTGCACAGTGCTGGGGAAGTAGATAAGGCTCCAGACACCACCACCTCTTTCCCTCTCTGTCTTTTCAGGAGACAATAAGGCTGTTCATATGCACAGTACACTGCTACTACAACATACAATCAACATTTGAGAAAAACATTACACTAAGGCTATCTATAACCAAGGAATTTATATGCAGATTTGGCCCCTAAAAATACAAAGAAGAAAAGATGAAGGACCCTACCTAACATATGCAACAGTTACACCCTCAAAAGAGGACAAAAAAAAAAAAAACCTCCCATCTAAACTAACTAAAAAATAAAAAAGTGACAGATTCTCTGGATGAAAAGGAAACCAGCATAAGAACTCTAGCACCATGAAAAAAATAGCATTGTGACACTCCCTAAGAATCACACTCGTTCTCTAGCAATGTATTCTAACGGAAATGAAAATTTTGAAATGACAGATAAAGAATTCAAATATGGGTTGTAAGCAAGTTCAATGATATCCAAAAGAAAGTTGAAAACCAACACAAAGATATCAAAAGAACAATTCAAGATATGAATAAAAATTTACTAAAGAGTTATTTTAAGAAGAATTTCTAGAAATGAATAATTTACTGAAGAAATTACAAAATAGAGCTGAAAGCTTTAATAATAGACTAGACCAAGCAGAGGAAAGGATTTCAGAGCTTGAAGAATGCTCTTTTGAATTAACCCAGTCAGATCAAAATGAAGAAAAAAATTTTTTAAATAAACAAAACTTCAAGAAATATAGAATTACATTCTATATTTACAACATAACCTATGAATTGTAAGCATACCTGAAAAAGAAAAAGTAAAAACTTTGGAAAACATATTTGAGGGAATAATTTAGGAAAATTATGCTGGTCTTGGTAGAAATGTAGACATACGTATACAAAAAGCTCAGAAGTACTTGTAAGATACATTTCAAAATGAACATCATCAAGGCATATACTCAGCAGACCATCCAAAGTCAACTGAAAGAAAACACTCTAAAATCAAGAGAGGTGCATCAAATCACCTCTGAAGAATATTCCATCAGACTAACAGTGGACTTCTCAGCAGAAACCTTACAAGCCAAAAGGGAATAGGGCCCTATTTGTATTCTTCTTAAAAAAATGAACACCCAAGAATACTGTATCCTTCTAAACTAAACTTCATAAATGAAGGAGAAATAAAGTATTTCCTAGACAAGCAAACATGAAGGGAATTTATCACTACTAAAGCAGCCCTATAAGAAATGATCAAAGGAGTTCTAAACATGTAAACAAAATGGCAATACCCTCAGTCATAAAAACACATGAATGTATATAACTCACAGATCTTATAAAGTAAACATACAATTGAGACTACAAAAAAATAGATAACCATTAACATCATGACAGGAAAAAAGCCATATCAATATTAACCTTGCAAATTAATGAACTAAATGCTGCATTTAAATGATATAGACTGAGGAGAGTATATTTTTAAAAAATAAGATTCATTCATATGCTGTCTCCAAGAAACCCAACTAATGGTTAAAGAAATTCACAGACCCAAAGTAAAGGAGTGGATAAAGATATTCCATGCAAATAAAAAACAAAAGTGAGCGGAAGTAGCTATATTTATGTCTTATAAAACAAACTTTAAATCAACATCGATTTTAAAATGTGTTTTTGAGGTATAAAACCCATATTTATACTACAGTAACATAAAATATATGACATATGAAAATATCAAAATCTGTATTTATATTACAATGACATAACAACACAGCATTGCCCACCAGCTGCACAGGTGGATGGAGGCCCCTTTTCCCCTCCAGTGTGCACCTCCCTCACCTGTACCAGGCCCTAGTGTCACCCCAGTCTCTCTCACATACCCTGCCCTAGTGCCCTAGACATGGGCCCAGGGCCACACTGCTGGCCAGAGGTCAGGGTCCTCTATGAAGGAAGTAGGGAGGGTGCCCCAGGTTCATTGACACAGAGGGAGGTAAGGTGTGAGGGAGCCTGCCACACCCCACAGATGGCATGGGCTGGGCAGACAGCAGGGCAGGGCCCCCAGGGCCACAGTAGCATACTTATATCAGAAAAAAATAGATTTCAAGAAACATTATGAGAAAAGACAAAGAAGGTCATTATATAATGACAAAGGGTCAATCTAGCAAGCGAATATAACAATTGCCAATATATATGCACTCAATACTGGAATATCCGTATACTAAAGCAAGTATTATTAGAGCTAAAGAGAGATAGATCCCAGTACAATAATAGCTGGAGGCTTCAGATCCCAACTGTCATAATTGGATAGAACATCCAGACATAAAATAAACAAAGAAACACTGGACTTATTCTACAGTATAGACCAAATGAACTTAATAGGTATTGAAGGAACATTTCATCTAACAGCTTTAAAATACATTCTTCTGCTCAGCACACAGATCATTCTTAATAATATGTTACATATGTTACATCACAAAGCAACTCTTAAAACATTCTAAAAAATTGAAACAATATCAAGCATCTTCTCTGACCAGAGTAGAATAAAACTGGAACTCAAAAAGAAGAGGAGCTGGGCACACTGGCTCACGCCTGTAATCCCAGCACTTTGAGAGTCCAAGGCAGGTGGACCATGAGGTCAGGAGTTCAAGACCAGCCTGGCCAAGATGGTGAAATCCCCTCTCTACTAAAAATACAAAAATTAGCCAGGCATGGTGGCAGGTGCTTGTAATCCCAGCTACTCGGGAGGCTGAGGCAGGAGAATCATTTGAACCCAGGGGGCGGAGGTGGCAGTGTGCCGAGATCATGCCACTGCACTCCAGCCTGGGCAACAGAGTGACACTCCATCTTGAAAAAAAAGAAAAGAGGATTTTTGGAAACTATACAGACACATGAAAATTACACAATATACTTCTGAATGACCTGTGGGTCAATGAAGATATTAAGAAGGAAACTGAAAAATTATTCTTGAAATAAATGATAATGGAAACACAACATACCAAAACCTGTGGAATAAAGCAAAAGCAGTACAAAGAGGGAATTTTATACCTATAAGTGCTTACCTCAAAAAAGGTAGAAAAACATCAAATAAACAACTTAAAGATGCACCTTAAAAAACTAGGTTGGGTGTGGTTGTTCGTGCCTGTAATCCCAGCACAATGAGAAGCTGAAGTGAGAAGGTTACTTGAGCCGATGAGTCAAGACAAGCCTGGGCAACATAGTGAGAACTTGAAAAAACGAAAGAAAAGAAAAGAAAAGAAAAAAATGAAAAGAAAAACAAGACCAAAAAAAACTTCTTAGTAAGAGAAAGAAAATAATAAGTATCAGTGAAGAAATAACTGAAATAGATATGTAGAAAGCTATACCAAAGATCAACAAAATGAAAAGTTGTCTTCTGAAAAGATAAATAAAATGGACATACTTTTAGCTAGATTAAAGAAAAACAGAGAGAGAATCCAAATAAATACAATCAGAGATGAAAGGGAGATATTACAAATGATACCAAAGAAATTCAAAGAATCATTAGAGGCTACTATCATCAACTATATGCCAATCAGTTGAAAAATCTAGAAGAAACAAATAAATTCATAGACATATACAACCTACCAAGATTGAACCATTAAGAAATCCAAAATCTGAACAAATCAATAACAAGTAATGAAGTCAAAGCCATAATAAAAAGTCTCACAGCAAAGAAAAACTCAGGACTTGTGATGGTTAATACTGAGTGTCAACTTGATTGGATTGAAGGGTATGAAGTGTTGATTCTAAGTGTGTCTGTGAAGGTGTTGCCAAAGGAGATTAACATTTAAGTCAGTGGGCTGGGAAAGGCATATCCACCCTTAATCTGAGTGGGTGCCATCTAATCAGCTGCAAGCACAGCTAGAATATAAGCAGGCAGAAAAATGTGAAAAGAGAGACTGGCCTAGCCTCCTAGCCTACATCTTTCTCCCATGCTGCATGTTGCCTGCCCTCAAACACAAGGCTCCAAGTTCTTCAGTTTTGGAACTTGGACTGGCTCTCCTTGCTCCTCAACCTGCAGACCTCCTGTTGTGGGACCTTGTGATCATGTAAATTAATGCTTAATAAACATATATATATATATACACACATATATATATATATATATATATATATATATCCCTTTCATTGTGCTGGGATTACAGGCATGAGAAATCATGACCCACCTAGATTTCAAGGAGCATCATTAAGTTGTTTATTTAATGTTTTTCTACCTTTTTTGATGTAAGCACTTATAGGTATAAAATTCCCTCTTAATATTGTTTTTCTTTATCCCGCAGGTTTTGGTATGTTGTATTTCCATTATCATTTATTTCAAGAAATATATATATATATATATATGTATATATATATACACACACACACACACACACATATACATATATATATGTACATATATATATATATACACACATATATTCCATTAGTTCTGTCCGTCTAGAGAACCCTAATACAGAACTTGATGGATTCACTGCTGAATTCTACCATTTAAAGAACTAATACCAATCCTACTCAAACTATTCTGAAAAATAGAAGAGAAGGGAAAACTTCCAAACTTCTTCTATGAGGTCAATATTACTCTGATACCAAACCAGACAAAAACACATAAAAAACAATACTACAGGCCAATATCCCTGATGAATATTGTTGCAAAAATTCTTAACAAAATAGTAGCAAACTGAAATCAACAACACATTAAAAAGATCAATCATCATGACCAAGTGGTATTTATCCCAGGGATGCAAGGATGGTTCAACACATGCAAATCAATCAATGTGATGCATTGTATCAACAGAATGAAGGATAAAAACCATATGATCATTTCAACTGATGCCAAAAATTCATTTGATAAAATTCAACATTTCTTCATGATAAAAACCATCAAAATACTAGAAGGAACATACCTCAACATAAACAAAGCCTTATACCACAGACCCACTGCAATCATACTGAACGAGAAAAACTGAAATCCTTTTCTCTAAGATCTGGAACACAAGGATGCCTGCTTTCACTACTCCTATTTAACATAATACTAGAAGTCCTAGCTAAAGCAATCTGAGAAGAGAAAGAAATAAAAGACATCCAAATATTAAGAGAAGAAGTCAAATTATCATTTTGGAGATTATTTAATCTTACATTTGGAAAAACCTAAAGACCTCATCAAAAAACTATTAGAACTGGTCAACCAATTTAGTAAAGTTCAGGATACAAAATTAACTACAAAAAACAGTAAGATTTCTATATACCAACAATGACCAATCCTAAAAGGAAATCAAGAAAGTTATCCCATTTATAATAATTACAAATAAAATTAAATACCTAGGAATGAAATTAACCAAAGAAATGAAAGACCTCTACAATAAAAAAAACTATAAAATTTTGATGTAAGAAATTGAAGAGGACACCAAAAAGTAAAAATGAAGACACAAATAGATGGAAAGATGTCCATATTCATGGATTGGAATAATCAATATTTTTGAAAAATCCTTATTACCCAAAGAAATCTACAGATTAAATTCAATCCTTATCAAAATACCAAAGACATTCTTCACAGAAATAGAAAAAACAATTTTGCAGTTTATATGGAACCACAAAACACCCAGAAAAGCCAAAAGCAAAAAGAACAAAACTGGAGGAATCACATTACCTGACATCAAATTATACAACAAAAATATAGTAACTAAAACAGCATGAAACTGGCATAAAAATGGACACATAGACCAATGAGACAGAATAGAAAACCCAGAAACATATCCATACATTTACCTTGAACTCATTTTTGACAAAGGTGCCACGAACATACATTAAGGAAAGGACAGTCTCTTCAATAAATGGTGCTGGGAAAACTGGATATCCAAATGCAGGAGAATGAAACTAGATCTCTATTTCTCACCATATAAAAAATCAAAATGGATTACACATTTAAATCTAAGTCCTCAAACTATGAAACTGCTAAAAGAAAGCCTTGGGGAAATTCTCCAGGACATTAGACTGGGCAAAGATTTCTTTAGTAATACCCCACAAGCACAGGCAACCAAAGCAAAAATGGACAAATCATATCATATCAAGTTAACAAGCTTTTACACAGAAAAGAAAACCATCACCAAAGTAAAGAGCCAACCCTCAGAATGGGAGAAAATGTTTGCATACTACCCATCGAACAAGGAATTTTTAACCAGAATATTTAAGGAGCTCAAACCACGCTATAAGAAAAAGTTTAATAATCTGATTTTAAAATGGGCACAAGATCTGAATAGACATTTCTCAAAAGAAGACATAGAAATGGAAAACAGGTATTTGAAAAGGTGCACAACATTATCGGTCATCAGAAAAATGCCAATGAAAACTACAATGAGATATCATCTCACCCCTTTTAAAATGGCTTTTATCCAATAGGCAGGCAATAACAAATGTTGGTGAGGATATGGGGAAAAGTGAACCCTAGTATACTGTTGGTAGAAATGCAAATTAGTACAATAACTTTGAGGAACTGTTTACAGGTTCCTCAAAAAGCAAAAATTGAGCTACCATATGATCTGGTAATCCCATGGCTAGATGAGAAGAAAGGAAATCAGTATATTGAAGAGATATCTGCATTCCCATCTTTATTGCAGACTTAATCATTATAGCCAAGATGAGGAAGCAAACTAAGTGTCCATTGATAGATAAATGGATAAGCAAAATTTGGTATATATGCACAATGGAGTATTATTTAGCCATAAAAAGAATGAGGTCGTGTCATTTGTTACAACATGGGTGGAACTGGAGATCATTATTTTAAGTGAAATAATCCAGGCACAGGAAGATAAATTTGAATGTTCTCACTTATTTATGGGAGCTAAAAATTAAATCATTTGAACTCATGGAGATAGAGTGGAGGGATGGTTACCAGAGGCTGGGGAGAGTAATGGTGGGTGTTGGAGGGAAGTGGGGTTGGTTAATGGGTGAAAGAAAACAGAAAGAATGAATAAGATCTAGTGTTTAATAGCACAACAGATTGACTATAATCAATAATACGTTGTAGATTTTAAAGTAACTAAAAGAGTATAATTGGATTCTTCATAACACAAAGAAAAAATGCTTGAGGTGATGGCTACTCCATTTACCCTGATGTAATTACTATACATTGCATGTCTATATCAAAATATCTCCTGTACCTTAGAAATATACACACCTACTGTGTAACCACAAAAATTAAATATTTAAAAATGCACGAACAAAAAAGACAATAGGGCTGGGCACCGTGGCTCATGCCTGTATTCCCAGCATTTTGGCAGGCTGAGGTGGGCAGATCACTTGAGGACAGGAGTTCGAGGCCAGCCTGGCCAACATAGTGAAACCCCATCTCTACTAAAAATAATTTTAAAAAATTAGCTCGGTGTGGTGGTGGGCACCTGTAATCCCAGCTACTCAAGGAGGCTGAGGCAGAAGAATCACTTGAACCTGTGAGGTGGAGGTTGCAGTGAGCCAAGACTGTGAGAGAGTAAGACTCTGTCTTAAAAAAAAGAAACAAAAAAGTAAATGGAAATGTCTGGTATAAAATCTACAACAAATCTTGGAGTGAATAATGAAAGGATCATAATAAGAACTGAAGATAAAGTTTTCATGTTTGTCAATTATTTTCCAATTTAATGCATATCTTTTATGTGATTCTAGTTACCATGCTAATTCACTCACTTGATGTGTTATAGCCACTAAGTGAATAAATATATCTATACATAAAAAAACACAATGAGATCCATCTTACACCAGTCAGAATGGCTATTAGTAAAAAGTCAAAAAAACAACAGATACTAGTGAGGAAGTGGAGAAAGGGGAACACTTACACACCGTTGGCAGGAATGTAGGTTAGTACAATGTTTATGCAAAACTAAAAGTAGAAATACCATTTGATCCAGCAATCTCATTACCAAGTATATACCCAAAGGGAAAGAAATCATTACATCAAAAAGATACCTGCACTAGTATGTTTATTGCTGCAGTATTCACAATCACAAAGGTATGGAATCAACCTAAGTATCTGTCAATGGTTGACTGGCTAAAAAAGTGTGGTGTATATATACCATGGAATACTACTCAGCTATAAAAAATAATGAAAGCATGTCTTTTGCAGGAATACGGATGGAATTGGAGGCCATTATCCTATGCAAAAATGCTCAGAAACAGAAAGGGAAAACTGCATGTTTTCAATTATAAGTGTAACCTAAACATGTGTATACATGGACATACAGAGTGGAGTAATAGACATTGGAGACTACAAAAGTGAGAGGGTGGGAGCCGGGTGAGAGTTGAAAAATTGCCTATTGGGTACAATGTTCACTATCTGGGTGATGGCTAAAAAGCCCAGACTTCACCACTATGCAATATATATGCATGTAAGAAATCTGTACTTGTGCCCCCAAATCTATTTTTACAAAGGGTAGATTCAAGAAACACTTAATTTTCTAAATTAATTTAAAATAGATTATTTTTTGGCCTGGGCAGTGACTAAGTTTAAGTTCTGAATTTCTAAATATTAAATCATAATAGGAGATTTCATCTGCAAGTTGTATTCAGATAAATAAAAAATTCATAATTTTGCACTTCCATGTCACATTGTATATTCAAATCCATACTGATTTGTTTCCATAAACATAGAATTTTACCTGTATTTATGCACCTCAAATTAAAAAGAAATACTGGTGTGATTTTGATTAAAATCTCGATAGCTAAAGAAAAAGGAAAAAAACCTCTATGTCCTAAAATTTTTTAAATAATTGTGCAACATTTAACTTAATGCTTCCCATGCGGATATGACCCAAACAGACTGCCTTGACAGCTTCCACATCAAAAAGTGTCAGCGTATTCTTTATACAATGACTATCTGACCAAATAAGACAGTGCCATAAGGGAACTAAACCGTGATGCATTGCCTTTTTTCTAGAGGTGAATAGCATTAGAGAATTCCAGCATGTTCTCTCACTATTAAATTAATGCCACAAGCACTCTAAAGTCTGACCTGAACAAGAGAGACACATAACCTGTGCAAAAAATCCTTGTTCAGAAAGAGCAATGCAGAACATGAGGAATAAGACAAATCGTCTTTTTTGCCATGGAATATTAGCCTTTGTGAGCCCTTTAACATCCTCCTGTGTTCTTTCCGAACAGGAAAATTCTCGAAAATTGCATCTGTCCATCATTGTCTTTGAGCCTCGTTAGCCTTGACCACTTTGCCTTTTTTGTAGTTGACAAGAATTTAAAGCTCTTTTTTACTGTATGAGGCAGACGTTGTAGTTTATTATCACTCAAATATACACAGTAGAGTAGTAGCCGATTTAATTAATGCATAATAATATGGAATAAGAAAAGGAAATGTGATATTAGTCTCTGAATCTTTCTTTGTGTTTCTATGAGATATTAAAATAACCATATCTATATATCTAACTACCTATGAATTAGATAGTTTAACCTAGTATAACACATACTAAATCTATCATGTTTAGTACTTTGATCACCACTAAGTACATGTGGCAATTGACCAATTGAAATGTGAAACTGGAGAAAGATCAACTGATTTATTAATTTTATTTTAATTAATTTTAATTTACATTTTAAAATGAAAGCAGTGTAAAATATTTTAACATTAAACATAGCTTGTCTATTTTGGTTGGACTATGCTTCACATACTGTAAGATGATATTGTTGTATAGTTATAAATGCTACATGCATGTGTAATTTCTAGTGTCAAATATAACCAGATATTTCTGGTATTACACATACACAGATAATCCATCTAGTTGGTATCAACTGACTGATTCAATTCAAATGATTATTTATGTACATCAATTTCACATTGTAATTTGTTTATTTGAATATGTTATGTAGATAGTATGCATTATAGTGATACTTATGTAAATGTAAACCATTGTATTAGGCCTCTATTGCTATGTAACAAGTTATTCCCAAAGTTAGTGGATTATAAATAGTCATCCCTCTGCTTAGAATGCATACGATTTTTTTTTAAGGACAGAGTCTTGCTATGTTGCCCAGATTGGCTTACAACTCCTAGGCTGAAGGGAACCTCCTTCCTCAGTTTCTCCAGTAGCTGGGACTATAGGCACATATTACTACACCAGGCATCAGGACCAAAACTATTCTTGACATAAAGATAGACAAATAGATCAATGGGAGAGAAAATTGATTATGGAAATTGACCTACACATATATAGATAATTGATTTTCAACAAAGATGCAAAGGCTGTTCAGTGAGGAATCTGTATGTGAATATGCATACGTAAGTAAATTAACTCAAGATAGAGCATAAACTTAAATGTATAACCTAAAACTATAAAAATTCTAGAAGAAAATATAGAAGACAATCTTTGTGACCTTGAATTAGACAAATATTTCTTAGATATGAAAGCAAAGGGGACATCCTTAAAATGACATGTGGATAAATTGATCTTTATCAAAATTTAAAACTTCGGCTCTTTGGAAGACACAATTAAAATAAATAAAAGGCAAGCCACAAAAGAACCTCTGAGTGAAAAAGTCCAGACTAAAAGATGAGAACATACTTCCTGATTCCATTTACATACATTTTTGTAAATTATAAAGTAATCTATAACAGTGCTTGGCAAACTGTGTCCCAGAGAGCCAAATCTGTGTGGCTACCTTATTTTATAAATAAAATTTTATTAGAACACAGTATGTCTATTAATTTACGTACTTTCTATGGGCTGCGCTTATGTTACAACTTCAGAGTTGAGTAGCATATGCACTCCATAGCACAAAATATTTACTATAGAGAAAAAAATTGTTAGCTCTATAGAGAAAAAAATTGTTGCTGGTTTTCTGATTTTTTTGCCAGAAAGCAAATCAATGGTTACCTAGGAATGGAAGTGGGAAATGATATGGGAAGGAAACATATCATAAAGAGGCACTTCTTGGAGTGATGAATATGTTCATTATCTTGATTATAGTGATGGTTCCATGGGTGTAGGTGTATTTCAGTTTTTAAAATTTGTACACTTTAAATATATGTATTTTATTATATGTTAATTATATCTTAATAATCCTGCTTAAAAAAATATTTTTCTGCACATACATAGTGAATATAGGAAGTTTCTTCTCAGCTGTCAAAAATTAATTAATTAAATTTGTGGACTAAAATCTAAATTAAAAACCCTCCCAAAATATTAATAAATTCTATAGAATGTAAGCTTGTTATTTTGGCCAACTATGAAATGTCTTAAATACTCATTTAAAAAAAATAAAAGGGAGAACAAGATGGCTGACTAGGCATAGCTAGGAAGCATTACTCCCACTGTGAGATACCAAAGTTTCTAGCAAACCAACATAATTTGAATAGATCTTCAGAAAGAAAATGCTGAGAGTGGATATAGACATAATGCAGACACTGAGGATGAAGGAGAAAGCTGGAAACTCTGCCCAGGGTACCCGAATGGCAGGGCAAGTTCCCGGCCCTGAACAGCTCCTGGGTGAAGGAGCCAGTGAATGGATTGTAGGACTGCTCACCCTCACACAGACCTCTAGGATTCTAGCTACGGGAGAACCCACATGATATGATTTGGCTCTGTGTCCCCACCCAAATCTCATGTTGAATTGTGATCCCAGGTGTTGGAGGTGGGGCCTGGTGGAAGGTGATTGGATCATGGGGGTGGTTTCTAATGGTTTAGCACCACTCCCCTAGTGCTGCCTGTTAATAGAGTTCTCATAAGATCTCGTTGTTTACAAGTATGTAGCTCCTCCCTCCTCTCTCTCTCTCCCTCTCTGTCATGTGAAGAAGGTGCTTGCTTCCCCTTTGCCCTTCCGCCATGATTGTAAGTCTCCTGAGGGCTCCCCAGCCATGCTTTCCATACATCTCGTGAAACTTGAGTCAATTAAACCTATTTTCTTTATAAGTTAGCCAGTCTTTAGAGAAATGTGAGAATAGACTAATACACCACATCTCCCATGAATGTTTGAGATGGCAGGGTAATCTCCCTTGTGAATAGGCAGAGACAAGGTTTCAGCCAATAGGGAGCCAAGACTCATCTGTTCTGCAGGCCCTCTTGCTTGCCAGCTCCTCTCAGAGCCCCTGATTTGCCATTCAGCAAGAACATGGGCACAGTGCAGTCTCTGCTGCTTAGTCTGGGTGCTTTGCTCTACTTGAGCACATTCCTGGCAGCCTGAGAGTACATTGGATCTCCTAGCTCACCTGGAACCCAACCCTAAGGGTCTGGAGGATGGGGCCAGGATCCAGTCCAGACACCCCAGGGCTGTGGCATGGAGCTCAGGAGTGCTGAGCTCAGATATGTGGCTAGCACAAAAGCAAGGGAGGAGCCCACACTCTCAGAGCACTGAGAGGGGTGAGGTGCATGGGTTTGTAGGCCAGCATGGGGAAGGGTGTGCCTCCTTCTGCAGGGCCAGTCTGGAAAGTGTGTAGCCTATCTCCCCATGGAGGCCTCTGCCCAAGGGAGCTCCATGGCCTTGAACACCTAACAGAAGAAATGCAGGTGCAGTGCCAGTGATTGGAGGGGACTTCTCAGAGGCCCATGAGCGGACCTGGTGAGGGAATCACCTCTCTTTTCCCTGCATCACAGAATATTGTTGTAAATGTGAGGAAATACAAAGGAGCTGCATGGCAAGAGCCTCTCTACCAGCCATTACTCTTAAGTGTCATCTACTGGATCACAGCCAGAACTAGAACACCAAAAATATTTTGCTAAATATACCCCTCTGTGAAACCAAGGGCAATAATTCAACAAAAATAAAGACCCTGTACATAGCTTTGGCCCTCTGAAAACATCTAGAAACAAAGCCAACTGACTGGCTCCACTTACACCATTACACCACAATTAAAGGAGCAGCCCTCCTAGATGAGAAAGAATCAGTGCAGGAACTCTGGCAATTCAAAAGACCAGAATGTGTCCTTACCTCCAAACCAGTCCGCTAGCTCCCCAACAGTGATTCTTAACCAATTTGAAATGACTGAAATCACAAATAATTTATCATCTGAATGGTAAGGAAGCTCACTGAGATTCAAGAGAAATTTCAAAGCCAATCTAAGGAATCCAGTAAAATGATTCAAGAGCTGAAAGATGAAATAGTTATTTTAAGAAAGAACTAAATCTCTAGAGCTAAAAAATCAATACAAGAATTTTGTAATACAACCAGAAGTATTAACAGGAAAACAGAATGAGCTGAGGAAATAACCTCAGACCTCAAAGACTAGTTCTTTGAATTAACTCAGGCAGACAAAAATAAACAAAAAAGAATTTTTGAAGATGAGCAAAACCTCTGAGAAATATAGGATGATGTAAAGATACCAAATATATCACTTATTGGCATTTCTGAGAGAAATAGAAAGAGTATAAGCAAGTTGAAAAATATATTTGGGGATATAGCCCACAAAAATTTCCCCAATCTCACTAGAGGATGACATGCAAATTCAAGAAATCCAGAGAACCCCAGCTAGATAATATACAAGACAACTGTCCCCAAGCTGAATACTCATCAGATTCATGCAGGTCAGTGCATAAGAAAAAAAATTATAAAGGCAACAAGAGAGAAGGGTCCGGTCATGTATAAGGGGAAACCCATCAGGCTAGCAATGGATCTCTCAGCAGAAAACCTCACAGGCCAGAAGAGATTGGGGGCCTATTTTAAGCAACCTTAAATAAAAGACATTTTGATCAAGGATTTCATATACTGCAAAACTAAGCTTTATAAATGAAGGAGAAATAAAGATATATTAAAAATTAAAATGTGAGACATCAATCTAGAAAAATCCTAGAGGAGAACTTAGAAAATATCCTTTTTTACAGCGACCATAGACAAGAATTTTTGGTTACATCCCAAAAAGCAATTGCAACAAAGAAATATTAACAAGTGGGATCTAATTAAACTAAATAGTTCAACAGAGTAAGAAGACAACCTACAGAATGGTAGAAAATATTCACAAGCTATGCATCCAGCAAAGGTGAAATATCCAGAATCTATAAAAAATGTAATGCAACAATAAAAAAAAAGACTTCATTAAAAATGGCCAAGAACATAAACAGATACTTTTCAAAAAAAGACATACAAGTGGCCAAGAAACATATGAAAAAATGTTCAACATCACTAATCATTAGAGAAATGAAAATCCAAACCGCAATGAGATGCTATCTCACACCAGTCAGAATGGCTATTAATAAAAAGTCAAGAAACAATAGATGCTGGTAAAGTTGCAGAGAAAAGGGAATGTTTACACACTACTGGTAGAAATGTAAGTTAGATCAGCCACTGTGGAAAGCGGTTTGGTGATTTTTCAAAGAACTTGAAATAGAAGTACCATTTCACTCAGCAATCCTATTATTGGGTATATACCCAAAGGAATGTAAATCATTCTGCTGTAAAGACAAATGCATGCATATGTTTATCACAGCAATATTCAAAATAGCAAAGACATGGAATCAACCGAAATGTCCATCAGTGTTAGTCTGGATAAAGAAAATATGCTAGGTGAGAGGTTGATAGGTGCAGGAAACCACTATGGCACTATGTAATGAACCTGCACATCCTGCACATGTACCCCAGAACTTAAAATAAAAATAAAAATTAAAAAGAAAAAAAATGTAGTGCATATACACTATGGAATACTATGCAGCTGTAAAAAAGAATGAGGTCATGTTCTTTGCAGCAACCTGGATAGAGCTGGAGGCCATGATCCTAAGCCAGCTAATGGAGGAATAGAAAACCAAATACTGCATACTCTCACTTCTAAGTGGGAGTGTAGCAGAATACACATGGACACAAGGAAGAGAAGAACAGACACCAGGGCCTACTTAAGGGTGGAGGGTGGGAGGAGGGTAAAGATTGAAAAGCTACCTATCAAGTACTATGCTTATTACCTGGATGTGAAATAATCTGTACACCAAACCCCTGTAACATGCAATTTACCTATATAACAAATATAGGTAACAAAACTGCACATGTACTGCTGAACCTAAAATAAAAGCTAAAAAAAAGAAAGAACAATAAAAAGTACAGTTCTTAGCTTACATGATTATGTGATGCTGCTCAATTTATATTTTGATATATTTTATCCATATTTATAATTAAATGTTATCAGCTCATAACCTAAAATGCTGAAAAGAAAATGAGTTTTTGGTATACATTTTAGTTATTGGAAAATTTTCCGATATGCTTGGTACAATTTAGTTAATGGTATCTAACTTTTTAAATATAAAGTTTATGAAATCTAGACACAGATCCAATTTTTCTGACAAAAATTGTTATCCAAATTGAGGTTTCCTATAAGTGTAGAATAAACATTTGGTTTGAGATATTTATTATGAAAATATTTAAAGTATATTATTAATAAATTTAATCCTGATTACATATTGAAATCATACATTTTATGCATGCACTGAAACAAAATGTATTAAGTTTGTTCTACATGTTTTCACTATTTTTAATGTGGCTGCTAGAAAACTTAAAATTACATGTGTGGCTTGTAATATATTTCTATTAGATAGTCCCTAGGTCATGTAAACGAATGAGTAATCTAATTTCTAAAACCTGCTTCGGGGTTTCCTACAGAAACTCATCTTACCTTAGACTACCTTTACCTGAAGTTTCAGGAAAAAGTAACAATGAAACCGTATGGATTCTTACACAGCGAGGCAACATGAGAACACTGCAGAGGCAACCTAGAAGGGCAAACATAATCAATTTTCAAACATGGATTATGCCTCACAGAACCCTATTTAATAACTTCTATGTCATACATACCCATGCCGAAATGTTATGGAGTCAAGACAAATGGTGGGAAGTTGGGAAATGGTTATCTGACAGAGGTGAGGAATATTGGAGTTTTGGGTGGGGGTCAGAGAAGAGAGGGGCAGGCCAAGAAGATATAAACATGGCGCCCAGAAGACAGCATCCCAGGCTGAAGAGGCTGTGAAAAAGATTCAACAAATTGTCAACTCATAGTTTGTTCATACTGCTCATGTAGTAAGCAAGTTCTGAAGGGTGGCAAGATGCAGAACCTGAAGATCTTAAGATATTCCCTGATGTGCCTGTGTGCAAAACCAGGGTTACTTTATTATATCATCTACTCTAAATCTCTTGTAAACTGCTGAATGTGGCAGTTCTGACTGCTGGGAATAAGCACTGATGGGGTATATGAATGACTCCCTGCTTAAGAAATGTCAACAAGCCCCCAGAAGCTATGTTGAGAGGTTGTACCTTACAGTGAAATTGACCTCACTACCTGTATTATAGAATAGGAGCACATAAATTCCCTCAATATGCCATGTCTCAAAAAAGTGTGTGCATAAATGTGCTGTCCAAGAATAGAACTCTACTTTTTTTCAACATAAACAAGTTTTTCAGTTATCGAGTGTCTAATTGTTGTTGAACTGTCAAGTGACACATAGAGCAAAAGAGCAGAATGATCTTAAAAGTATAACAGTATTAGGCTTCATTTTTCCTATGCTGTCCTTAAGATTTAGGAATAAGATTAAGTCAAAGGTAAATGCCCATTAATGAAACAGGAATAACAAAAGGAAACGTCACATATTTGTTGATAGTACTTTCATCATTAGATCTGATTGGATCAGCTGAATGTTAAAAAATAAATGTATCAGCAATGATGTAATGGACTTAATATAATAAGCAATAATAACATATTTGGTTCTGGAATAATATTAGCTTTCTATACAAGTCACACTAAAATGATTATGCTTCTATTTAATTCTATATTCCATAGACTGATTCTCATATACTTAAATTTTTGATTTTTCTACATGTCAGAATTGAACATTTTATATAACATAAAAACGAGATACAATTGGAGAAATAAGGTAAAATTAATAGTGTAGATTTTATATAAAATTTTGGATTTGGTACCTCACTACCTGAAATCACCAGGTAATGAAATGTGAGCAGGGCTGCAACCTCTATTGCTTATCCCTGACCTCCATTATTTGAAAAAATAAACTTAGCCCTGTGTTCTAAAGTTGGATTTAAAAAAAAAAAAATCGATGCATGAATGTGTGGTGAAATTTTTAAAAATATGCAATGACTTTTGGAAATATACTCTCTCTTTTAGAAAGAAGAAGAAAGAGAGAGTATAAGAGAGAGGATGCGCCAAATTTTTTTTTTTTCTCCTGTGAGTTGTCCATGCCAGAGCAGAGTCTTAGCAATGTTTCCTATGACATGCCTTAGCTGGTTTCCATTTTTAAAGTCCTACTATGCCTCTGAAACAAGGCTAGCTGCTTCATCTGTAGGAATATTCATATTACCTCTTTCCTACCTCCTGAATATCTGTGGTAAATAAGCTTTTGACAAAGTTTTTAAACACTACCATTTTCTTAGTTATAATTATATACATTTCAGTCACTACTACCAAACAAGGGGGTGAGGGGAATATCATTAAAAGAAAAAAAATGTCAAAGGCAAATTCTCTTTCCAACCAGTGTGTTTCTTTAAACACAGACTGCATTGAGTAGTCCTTACTTTTAGCCATGGATATTTTCATACTACTAGGGGACTTTCTCTCTAAAGTCATATTTTATTCACCATTCTAAAATGCCTAGTCACAATCATGTGAACCCCTTGTACTAGGAAAATAATAACCCACCCTGCTTGAACAAACACTGTGGGATTTTTAGATAATGATAGGCTTTCAGAATAAACAGTTACCTTGGGACTCTACAGACAGGTTTTGTTTTGTTCACACAGTATTTCTTTGATTGTTAAATTTGATGAATATTTTACACAACCAGGTAATTTAATATGAAAATCTACATTTCTAGTTTCTCCCCCAAAACTGAAAAATTGCGTAACTGTAAGTCAAAATTTCTACCTGGTAGTCATCAACTAGAGCTGAGAAGCTGCCTCCTGTTTATATGACTCTTAAGTTTGTCTGTCTTCTTTCATGAAGTAGCTCTATTCATTACATTCTTGACCTGACCCCTATAAGCTTTGTTTTTTGGAATCTCTGGTCAGAATCTCCCGAATAATGGGGAATTAGAGAGCTGCAAACCATGTGCCTATCACCTTCCTTAAGTTATGACCCACTGAAAAATAAAATCCAGAAACAAAATATCAAAAGATGAGCTTCAATTGCAATAGAAAAATGATTAAAGACTGTGGTTTTAAATCTGTGCCCAAATGTGTTTTCAAATGTTCCCATCACCATTAATCCCACCTGTAAGCCTAGACCATAAGATAGTTCACTCAAGATTTGAAGAACAGACTCACACAAGATCCTTGCCTCATACTGATCAAAAGCACAGAGGAGAGAAATGAAAGTTAATCTCAAAGGTTTTTTTTTAATTTTTAGATTACCTCTATCCAGGAAAAGAAACCTGGATAATGAATATCATACTTTGTCAACCACCAATTAGCAATTTATTCCTTACCTGAACAGTGGGAATGGTGTAAAGAGAGGCCTTGTAAAGAAAGCTCACCACATGGAAGGCCAGGAGAATGAATTCTTTCCTAGAATTAGTATTTCCTAGTAAAGCAATAAATGGGGATCTGAATCTTCATAAAGCAATACTATAGTGGGGTAATGAATAAAATAAACTTAAAACAGTAATGGTAGCTAATTGAAAAGGTAGTGGCAGAGACTTCTGGTTGCTTAGCAAATATCCTTTTTCCAATTATCTAACAAATTAATACAATTTTTATTTTAGCTGAGCACATTGCCACACAAGTAAACAAACAACTTCTGTTTCAACTAGGTGTGGTCATGTGAGTAAGTCTGGTCACTGAGGTACAAGTGGATAAGTGATATGGAACTTCCAAGAAGTCTTCTTGCAAAGATGGAGGTATACCTTTTGTCTTGGTCCATTAGTGCTGCTACAAAGGAATACCTGGGCCTGGGAATATATAAAGAAAAGAGATTTATGTGGCTCATGGTTCTGTAGGCTGTACAAGAAGCAAGGCACCAGCATCTGCTTCAGGTGAAGGCCTCAGGCTGCTCCCACTCACGGCAGAAGGGGAAGGGAAGCCAGTGTGGGCAGACATACATGGTTAGAGAAAAGGCAAGACAGAATGGAGGAGGACACCCGCCTCTTTTTAACCACCTGTTCACGAAGGAACTAATAGAATGAGAACTCACTCATTACTGTGAGGACAGCACCAATGACCCAGACACCTCCCATTAAGACCCACCTCCAACAATGGAGATCAAATGAGATTTAGGGGAGTCAAATATCCAAGATATAGCACCCTTTTACAATCCTCGTTTCATTTTCTGTTACTTGAAACACAGATGCAATGACTGAAGCTTTAGCAGTCATTTGGGACTATGATGACAATGCCGTGTGTTAGAAAGAATCCCAGGCCCCCAATGCCCATAAAACCATCAGTCCAGTGCTATAATAATTTACAGAATTATTTCACATTAGGGAGAAATGTACATGTATATTATTTAAGTCATTCTTGCTTAAGATTCTATTTTGTAAAGCTGAACTTAAACCTAATTTAAAAGAGTTCAGTATGAAACAAATTATTCCAAAGAGATAAATCATAAATTGGCATGATAAAGAAGCTCTACATCATTTCTTTGTGTAGACTACAAATTATAGGAGCACTTAGAGTGTTTGTTTAAAAAATAAATATTCAGTTACATAGTTAATATCAGGTAACAACATTTACATCCCACAGAAAGCATATTATATACTGTTATTAACCTCCCTGCCTGCAAACTTGTTGCCCTGTTCTGCCTTCTTCCCCCATTCTGTGCTCAGCAAAGCTAAAGCAATTCTATAAAAAGAATTCTAATCATATCACCACCCTCTTGCTTAAAACATGTTAATAACAATTCTATGTCTCAGGTAAGGGAAAAATTCTTTACCATGCCATACAATCCCCTTTATAATGTGATCCTTGATGACCTCTTTGCCCTCATCCTGTACCCCTCCTTATCTCTTCTTATGCTATATGTGCCATGCTGTCTCTTAACTATGTGTATTTGTACTTGCTTTTCCTTCCATCTGAAGCACTTTCCACTTTTACACTTCTGTTTCAGAGGCTTTCTATTCACTCCATAAATTCCATTTCCTTTTCCTTATAAATATTTCACAACCTCCCTTGCATGAGGATAGAATCGTCTAAGTAGTCTGGATAAAAAATTATGGTCAAAATGATATACAAAACCTTCAGAGTTAGGTGAAAACATATTGTTCCATCTGCCAAGCTTACTCTTCCTCACTTGTACATCTGGAATAAAAGGAATCTGAGATGATGAAGCCAAGATGATGAACCTTGAAGGAACCAAGACTCTTGAAAGGGTAGTTATCCTGAAGAGCCATCATTCTGCATCATAATGTAGCATGATAAAGAAGTACACCTTTAGGGTACTGGTCCACTTTATTTATACCACAGCACAGCCTAACTTAACCTGATTAATGAAATATGCCTAATATTTCTAATGCTTCAGTATTTAAATTCAGCATCTCTTCCTCATGGAAGCTTTCCCTGACATACCTCCAACTTCTCAGTTCATGTTATATCTCACACCTGAATGTTTCTGAAGACTTCTGTGTATTTCTGTGTAGCATTTTATTATTACAATTTTTGATTTACTTATTAGTCTAATTCCACAGGATTGTAAACTTGTTCAGGACAGAGCCAGTTGTTGACTTCAGTATCCATAGCATCTAGTATCTTGCTAGTCTTTAGTAATTATTGAATGGAGATGAATGAGTGAGATAAAGAACTTTTTTTTTTTTTTTTTTGGGACGGAGTCTCACTCTGTCTGCCAGACTGGAGTGAAGTGGCATGATCTTGGCTCACTGCAACTTCTACCTCCCAGGTTTAAGCAATTCTCCTGCCTCAGCCTCCCTAGCAGCTGGGACTACAGACACATGCCACCACACCCAGCTAATTTTTGTGTTTTTAGTAGAGACAGGGTTTCACCATGTTGATCAGGCTGGTCTCGAATTCCTGACCTCGTGATCTGCCTGCATCAGCCTCCGAAAGTGCTAGGATAACAGACGTGAGCCACCGCACCTGGCCAGAATGTTTTTTAGAAACATTTTTGGAAACAATATATTACCTTATAAAAACAACATAAAACAATACTGCTGACCATGAATTTTATTATTAATACAAAGGATTGAAAAACAATTACTTTATGATGAAGTGATTTTTAAAATATCACATTTCAGGCATATGGGACTTGAAGTTCAGGTTAAATATTTGCAGAAAGAAAGCACAAGATCTTTTGAAAACTGGTGTTGTTTGGTTGTTCAAAGAAGCAGACTCTGACAGGGAATTTAGCCTGCAGAGTAATCGCTAAAGAATGTCCTTGTGGTTGACAATGATGGAAGGAATGGGAAGGGAGTAGGACTGGGCAGAGGGAGAACTCAAGCTAAGAGGCAGACTCAATGGCAGCTTTTGCTCACTCCATGGTGCTTCACAAATGTCCTGAGTTGGGTATAAAGGTGGACAAACCTTCAAAGTCATCCATTAATCAGTCATTGGATATAGGCTATCCAAGAAAGGGATTTGGCCTTGGGCAAATAGTTTCCCACAGATGAAGCAATCCCTAAAGTGACTGACAGCTGTAGGCTCTCTGCTGGCAGCACTTTCAGAAACTGGATAAGGGAGTTTAGGGTTGCATACCACAGTTCCTACTACAGTGGTCTTTTTCTCTCAATTCCACACATGTACCATTGCTCTGGCACCGCAATACTTTTGCACATGTTTCAGTTTTGTTCTATTTGACATCTGAGGTGTAAAGATAATAAGGGATTAATATTGTATGACAAAGAACATCACACTTTGCAGCACACATGTAAAATAAAATATTTAATTCAATTGTCTACAGTTTTAATAAAACTAGTAAACAAAATGAAGTATGCAAAGCAACAGTATAATGGAATTATCTTAGAGACTTACAGAAAAGTTAGATTATTTTTGTTTTTGTTTTTGTTTTTAAACTAGTCAAGTAAAGGGACATAGATAGGAAATGAACATTATATCTTTGGCTGTTTCTGTATCTCCATGCTTCCCCTTCCCTCACAAATTCTGAATAAGAACTTGTAAAACACTAAGTATTTATCAATGCAGATGGAGTAAATAAGAAAAAACTGTAAGACAAAAAAGGAGAAAGTTTAATAATTAATGAGTAAAGGTATGTAATGGGAAGGAAAAAATAAAGAATAAAGAGAGCAATATTTTGCTAATCTCAATATTGACCATCCAAACAACAAAGACTAAATATTATTCTGGGTCAAAAGACGTGTATTTTTGAAGGTGATTGCAAAAAGTTGGTGTTGAAATGTAGGAAACAAAATAAATAAACACTGGACTCAGAAAATGTTACTGTTGGAAAGAATTCATGCTACACCTGTTGAAGGAGTCTCAAAGAATGACTATCTGTTATCCCTAAGATTTTGCAAGTTTTTCAGCAAAACAACTTTTATGTTTTAATTTAGAGTTTTTTTTTTTCCTGTGCATTGGATGCAGATGTGATTTCAAGATCCCTTAAAATATTTGAGCATCAATATTTTCCTTGAAAGCTCTGTAAACTGGGGATTTGTCTGTTAAAATGAAAAAGCCCACCCTAATAGAACATCTACTCTACTGGGGATAATCAGACAATAAATAAGATAAATAAGTAAAAAATAACAACTGTGATGAAGAAAAATAAAACAGAAGGGAAACTCGGAAGGTGGGGCAGAATATTAAACAGGTTTTGTAGAGCATCTGTGGGAATGTGACATTAGGTCTTTATTTGAATAAAGACCTAATGCAGATGAGGGAGAAAGTCATGTAGCTATTTGGGGGAAAGAGGAAACGGCAAGTGTCTGCTGGGTCCAAAGTACATTAGGGAAAACAGTACAAATAAAATGGCAGAGCACAGAGAAATGCAGTAGAAGATGAGATCAGAGAGGTAAAGGATGGTTAGAGAGTATACTATATTACAAGGCTGTCAGAAAAATGTAAGCAATTTGGCTTTTATACTAAGTGAAACGAACAGGTTTTGAAAAAATAAACCCAGAGTAATAAAAAAATATTGAAATCATGAAATAAGAACAGGAGGTTATTTGAAAAGTAAAATTCAGAGACAATAAAATAATTATTGAAAATTTAAAATATGAACAAAATAATAAAAACTACATGAAAAAGGAAACCATCAACAGAGTAAAGAGACAACTTACGGAATGGAAGAAAATATTTACATCTGATAAGGGGTTTATATTCAAAATATATTTTAAAACATAACTCAATAGCAAAAACATAAGTAATTCAATTTAAAAATCGGTAAGGAACTAGCATAGACATTTCTCAAACAAAGAAATACGAAAGACTAACAGGTATATGAAAAAATGCTCAACATCACTGATCATCAGGCAATTGCAATTAAAACAATAATACCTGTTATAATGGCTCTTATCAAAAGATGAAGTGTTGGCAAGAATGTAGAGAAAAGAGAACCTTTGTACACTGTTGGTAGGAATGTGAATTAATTAATTAATGTTCACCATTATGGTGAACAGTACAGGGGTTGCTAAAAAACAAACAAAAATAGAATTACCATATGATCCAGCAGTCCTACTTGTGGATATGTACCCAAAAGATTTGAAATCAGTATGTTGAAGAGATATCTACACCGTCATGTTAATTGCAGCACTATTTACGATAGCCAAGATATGGAATTAACCTAAGTGTACAAGAAATATACACAGTAAAATACCATTTGGCTATAAAAAAAAGAACAGGAATTGAACTCAGCTCCGCGCCAAGCAGACCTAACAGATATCTACAGAACTCTCCACCCCAAATCAACAGAATATACATTCTTCTCAGTACCACACCACACTTCTCCAAAATTGACCCCACAGTTGGAAGTAAAACACTGCTCAGCAAATGTAAAAGAGCAGAAATTATAACAAACTGTCTCTCAGACCACAGTGCAATCAAACTAGAACTCAGGATTAAGGAAGTCACTCAAAACTGCTCAACTACATGGAAACTGAACAACCTGCTCCTGAATGACTACTGGGTACATAACGAAATGAAGGCAGAAATAAAGACGTTATTTGAAACCAATGAGAACAAAGACACAACATACCAGAATCTCTAGGACACATTCAAAGCAGTGTCTAGCGGGAAATTTATAGCACACAAGGCCCACAAGAGAAAGCAGGAAAGATCTAAAACTGACACCCTAACATCACAATTAAAAGAACTAGAGAACCAAGGGCAAACACATTCAAAAGCTAGCAGAAGGCAAGAAATAACTAAGATGAGAGCAGAACTGAAGGAAATGGAGACACAAAAAACCCTTCAAAAAATGAATGAATCCAGGAGCTAGTTTTTTGAAAAGATCAACAAAATTGATAGACCTCTAGCAAGATTAATAAAGAAGAAAAGAGAGAAGAATCAAACAGATGCAATAAAAAATGATAAAGGGGATATCACCAACAATCCCACAGAAATACAAACTATCAGAGAATACTATAAACACCTCTACGCAAATAAACTAGAAAATCTAGAAGAAATGATAAATTCCTCCACACATACACTCTCCCAAGATTAAACGAGGAAGAAGTTGAATCTCTGAATAGACCAATAACAGCCTCTGAAATTCAGGCAATAATTAATAGCTTACCAACCAAAAAAAGTCCAGGACCAGACGGATTCACAGCTGAATTCTACCAGAGGTACAAGGAGGAACTGGTACCATTCCTTCTGAAACTATTCCAATCAATAGAAAAAGAGGGAATCCTCCCTAACTCATTTTATGAGGCCAGCATCATCCTGATACCAAAGCCTCACAGAGGCAGAACAAAAAAAGAGAATTTTAGACCAATATCCTTGATGAACATTGATGCAAAAATCCTCAATAAAATACTGGCAAACCGAATCCAGCAGCACATCAAAAAGCTTATCCACCATGATCAAGGGGGCTTCATCCCTGGTATGCAAGGCTGGTTCAACATACGCAAATCAGTAAACGTAATACAGCATATAAGCAGAACCAAAGACAAAAACCACATGACTATCTCAATAGTTGCAGAAAAGTCCTTTGACAAAATTCAACAGCCCTTCATGCTAAAATCTCTCAATAAATTAGGTATTGAGGGGATGTATCTCAAAATAATAAGAGCTATTTATGACAGACCCACAGCCAATATCATACTGAATGGGCAAAAACTGGAAGCATTCCCTTTGAAAACTGGCACAAGACAGGGATGCCCTCTCTCACCACTCCTATTCAACATAGTGTTGGAAGTTCTGGCCAGGGCAATCAGGCAGGAGAAAGAAATAAAGGGTATTCAATTAGGAAAAGAGAAGTCAAATTGTCCCTGTTTGCAGATGCCATGATTGTATATCTAGAAAACCCCATCATCTCAGCCCAAAATCTCCTTAAGCTGATAAGCAACTTCAGCGAAGTCTCAAGATACAAAATCAATGTGCAAAAATCACAAGCATTCTTATACACCAATAACAGACAAACAGAGAGCCAAATCATGAGTGAACTCCCATTCACAATTGCTTCAAAGAGAATACAATACCTAGGAATCCAACTTACAAGGGATGTGAAGGACCTCTTCAAGGAGAACTACAAACCACTGCTCAGTGAAATAAAGGAGGATACAAACAAATGGAAGAACATTCCATGCTCATGGATAGGAAGAATCAATATCGTGAAAATGGCCATACTGCTCAAGGTAATTTATAGATTCAATGCCATCCCCATCAAGCTGCCAATGACTTTCTTCACAGAATTGGAAAAAACTACTTTAAATGTCATATGGAACCAAAAAAAGAGCCCCCATTGCCAAGACAATCCTAAGCCAAAAGAACAAAGCTGGAGGCGTCACACTATACCTGACTTCAAACTATACTACAAGGCTACAGTAACCAAAACAGCATGGTACTGGTACCAAAACAGAGATATAGACCAATGGAACAAAACAAAGCCCTCAGAAATAATACCACACATATACAACTATCTGATCTTTGAGAAACCTGACAAAAACAAGAAATGGGTAAAGGATTCCGTATTTAACAATGGTGCTGGGAAAACTGGCTAGCCATATGTAGAAAGCTGAAACTGGATCCCTTCCTTACACCTTATACAAAAAATAATTCAAGATGGATTAAAGACTTAAATGTTAGACCTAAAACCATAAAAACCCTAGAAGAAAACGTAGGCAATACCATTCAGGACATATGCATGGGCAAGGACTTCATGTCTAAAACACCAAAAGCAATGGCAGCAGAAGCCAAAATTGACAGATGGGATCTAATTAAACTAAAGAGCTTCTGCACAGCAAAAGAAACTACCACCAGAGTGAACAGGCAACCTACAGAATGGGAGAAAATTTTTGCAATCTACTCATCTGACAAAGGGCTAATATCCAGAATCTACAAAGAACTCAAACAAATTTACAAGAAAAAACAACCCCATCAACAAGTGGGTGAAGGATATGAACAGACACTTCTCAAAAGAAGCCATTTTTGCAGCCAAAAAACACATGAAAAAATGCTCATCATTACTGGCCATCAGAGAAATGCAAATCGAAACCACAATGAGATACCATCTCACAACAGTTAGAAGGGCGATCATTAAAAAGTCAGGAAACAACAGGTGCTGGAGAGGATGTGGAGAAATAGGAACACTTTTACACTGTTGGTGGGACTGTAAACTAGTTCAACCATTGTGGAAGTCAGTGTGGCAATTCCTCAGGGATCTAGAACTGGAAATACCATTTGACCCAGCCATCCCATTACTGGGTATATACCCAAAGGATTATAAATCATGCTGCTATAAAGACACATGCACATGTATGTTTATTGCGGCACTATTCACAACAGCAAAGACTTGGAACCAACCGAAATGTCCAACAACGATAGACTGGATTAAGAAAATGTGGCACATATACACCATGGAATACTATGCAGCCATAAAAAATGATGAGTTCGTGTCCTTCATAGGGACATGGATGAAGCTGGGAACCATCATTCTCAGCAAACTATCAAAGGAGAAAAAACCAAACACCACATGTTCTCACTCATAGGTGGGAATTGAACAATGAGAATAATTGGACACAGGAAAGGGACCATCACACACTGGGTCCTGTTGTGGGGTAGGGGGAGTGGGGAGGGATAGCATTAGGAGATATACCTAATATAAATGATGAATTATTGGGTGCAGCACACCAACATGGCACATTTGTACATATGTAACAAATCTGCACGTTGTGCACATGTACCCTAGAACTTAAAGTATAATAAAAATATATATATAATAAATAAATAAAGAACAAAATCCTCTCATTTGTGAAAACATGGACAATATGAGTCCAAAAGTTGAACTCATAGAGGGAGAAAGTAATATGTGGTTACCAAGGGCTTGGGGAAGCAAGGGAATGGGGATGCATGGGTCAAAGGATACAAGTTTTCAGTTAGGAAAAAAAACTTCAAGAGATCTTTTGTACAACACGATGACTGTAGTTAAAAACTATGTATTGTATACATAAAAACTTTTAAGAGAGAAGATTTTAATTATATATGTTAATTAGCTGGATTTAGCCATTCTACCATGTATACTTATTTCAAAATATCTTGTTGCATACCATAAATATATACAATTTTTGTCAGTGAAAATGTAATAATATACAAATAAATGCAAAAAAAAGTAGAAGTTAAATTTGAAGACATCTCTCTGAATGTAGAACTACCAAGCAAAGAGATGTAAAACTGGAAAGAAGAGATAAACAAACATCATTCTAGAGTCTATTACCTATGTGAGACAAACCAGTTATTAAAAAAGCTCAAGAATTGAAGGACATGAGTCTTCAAATCGAAATGACCTACAGATTGCCCAGAGTAAGAAATAAAAAAATACACACAAGCACACGTGTGTGTATATATGCCTATATATGTGTGTGTGTGTGTGTACACATACACACACATAAATATATCCATATGTATAGAACCAAAGGACAAAATGAAAACGAATTAGGTGATATATAAAGGATCAGGCAACGGAATAGCATTGGATGTCTTAGCAGCATATCTTGGAGCTAGAAAACAATGGAACATGTGTATTAGTGAGCACAAACTGATTTCTGTAACACACAATTCTCAAATCCCAGTGGCTCAACAAATAGTTTTTAATTATTGCTCATGACTCAGACCTATCTGTGATAGTAGTATTTGCAGAGCCTAGGTCTTCTCATATAGTACTTCTGCTGTCACCTACGGCCTTAGAGTTCACTAACTGCAATTAGGCTGCAATTTAATAAAAGAGGGCAATTTCTGTGGAGGTTGTAAGGACCGGAGCTGGAAATTGCATACATCACTAAAACCCAGCCATGTGTCCCCTACTAGTAAAGAAGGCCAATAGAAAAATGAAGCAGTATATATTTTTGCCATACAACAAAGTGTATATCTTTGCCATATAATTCCTTCACAATTCTAGGGAAATATGATTTCCAACCTGGGATCTAGCAACTGTAAATCAAGTCTGAAGGTAAAGAGTTCAGCTATGCCAAATCTCAAACTTACCTTCCTTGTGAATTTCTCAGTAAACTTATTAAAGATAATCTAGCGATGAAAAAACCAATCAAGATATAAAATCAGAGAATTCAAGAAAGAAGAATGCAATAAGCCCTAGACTTAGAGGGAAGGGAGATCTCAAGAAGACAGTGGTATGTGAGGTTTAGCAAGCAACTGGTAAATACAGGAGGACAGGCAGTTTAAGGAGGGATATATCTGAATAAGAAAATGAAATTGAAGATTGGTAGAAAGTATTTAAACTTATTGTTGGGAGATATTTTATTCCTATGGGCAAAATGTTTGGGTCTATATTAGTAATATTTTCATGAAAAACTAAGCAAATCAGATGATCAATATTAACTGAGAAACAAAGACATGTAAAAAAGATGTGCAATTATGGTAAAGAATATGGCTTAGCTATGAATTAAAATTATGCACTCATAAAAAGTTAAATGCTCAGCATTAGTATAAGCACATATTATGGTATAACAACAGTGTGATGGATGGGGAAGGGAATGTGCATGCATGAGAAGGTGTTCAATAGAGCTTCATTCTCAAAATCTAAAAACAAATCTAAGTAAAAACATATTATTTAAATACAGAGATAAATATCAGAAGAAACACTTAAAAGCACTGAACTTTCTGACCTCTGAGGAGAAGGATGTGGGTTTGTTGAGTAGGGAAGAGGCCACTGGATTTTCTTAAGCGCTTTATAAAACTGTAGCTGTAGGGAGGGAAAGGCATCCCTTATTGCCAAGTATATGCCATCCCTGCTTTAGAGCTATATGATTTAGGATAAAAGCACAAAAGGATTAATATTGCAAGTAAATTGGGAAAAAATACTTGGGAGAAAATTGTTTGACTTCAGTAGATTTTATTTAAAACCGAATGAGTTAAAGTCAATACACAACTCATAAAAGCAAGGAGTGAGAAGTACTTATTTCCTTTACTAGCTTATTACACTTTATTACCCGGATTACTAAACAGAGCTCAAAACCATGTACAGGTTACACATACATATAACTAGAAAAGTGGCAAGTAGAAACATTCACAGATGAATTATGAGGCACTATGAGAAATACAGCAAAGTTCAAGGAACTAGTGAAAGAGCTGTGCATAGGAAAGTCAATGTAACAAGAAGGAGAGCAAAGATAGTCATAATAAAGTGTTCTTAGTAGATATGGTAAAACATTTTAAAGACTTGAAGTGAAAGTGATTTAAGAAGAGGAAGAGGAAAAAAGTAGAACTAGAATGTCATTCCTAAAAAGCAGCAGTCACTCAGAAGGAGAGGATTTGGGCTATTGTGAGTCTAAGTGTGGCTTGCCTGTGTCAGGTTGAAAATATTTTGTTCTCTTGACATTATATCTCAATGCAAGTATCACTAATGTTCTGTTAAAAAAAAAAACGTGATTACCAGCCAGACTGATTTTTTTTTTCAATTTATCACCACAGTAGTCCTCCCTTATCCTCTAGAGATACATTCCAAGACCCCTAGTGGATGCCTGAAAGGTAGATAGTGCTGAGCCCAATATATACTGTGCTTTTGCTTATACATGCGTACTTATGATAACATGTATACATTAGGCACAGTACGAGATTGACAATAGTAACTAATAATAAAATAAAATTATAACGGTATGCCAGCATCACTGCTCTTATGCTTTGGAGTCACTGCTAAGCAAAATAAGAGTTATTGAAAAAATGTGGCAAATATACACCATGGAATACTATGCAGCCATAAAAAATGATGAGTTCATGTCCTTTGTAGGGACATGGATGAAATTGGAAATCATCATTCTCAGTAAACTATCGCAAGGACAAAAAACCAAACACCGCATGTTCTCACTCATAGGTGGGAATTGAACAATAAGAACACATGGACACAGGAAGGGGAACATCACACTCCGGGGACTGTTGTGGGGTGGGGGGAGGGGGGAGGGATAGCATTAGGAGATATACCTAATGCTAAATGACGAGTTAATGGGTGCAGCACACCAGCATGGCACATGTATACATATGTCACTAACCTGTACATTGTGCACATGTACTCTAAAACTTAAAGTATAATAATAATAATTTTTAAAAAACAGAAAAAAAAAAAAGAAAACAGGTACTGCAATACTTCAACAGTTGAGCTGATAACTGAGATGGCTACCAAATGACTGACTGGCTGGTGGCTTACACAAGGTGAATATGCTGAACGAAGGGATGATTCACGTCCGGGGAGGAACAGAGTGGGATGATGCGATTATTTCACCATGTTACTGAGAACAATGTGACTCTGTTCCTCAATTCGAAGAACACACACCTATGTGCTTGGCCTGTGACTTTAGTTCCACCTACACTTTATTTCAATTCTTGTGTCTCAACTCAGGCCTTGAAAACAAAGTGCATGAAGAGCCTGTGCTTCCAAAGATAGTGGCTCATTCCTGACATCAATGTTTCAACTTGTATTAGTCCATTTTCACACTGCTCTAAAGAACTCCTTGAGACTGGGTAATTTATAAAGGAAAGCGGTTTAATTGACTCACAGTTCAGCATGGCTGTGGAAACCTCAGGAAACTTACAATCATGGCAGAAGGTAAAGAGGAACCAGGGCACCTTCTTCACAAAAACGGCAGGCAGGAGAAGTGCTGAGTAAAGGAGGGAAGACCCCTTATAAAACCATCAGGTCTCGTGAGAACTCTCACTCTCACAAGAACAGCATGGAGAAAACCGCCCCATCATTCAATTAGTTCCACCTGGTCTCTCCCTTGGCAGGTGGGGATAATGGGGATTGTAATTGAAGATGAGATTTGGGTGGAGACACAAAGCGTAACCATTTCAAAACGGTTTCTCTTTCCACCGCACAGATTTTGGCCAAGGTTCTGACCGCTCTAACCCAATCTCTTCATCCATGGGTTCTGAGACAATAAGCAAGGCCTACTTGTCTTAAGTTCTGGTCCTTATTAGCCAATATTTCTTTGTCTGCCTCTGTCCCCCACTGGTAATAATATATGTTTATAGAATATGGTACATTATTCACAACTACTGTAAGAACATAATCACAGTGATTATGTCAAAAGATAATAATTCTTAGGAATAAAATAAATACAAAATATTAATTTTTACAATCAATAAAAATATCCAGATTAGAGTGAATAAGAAATAAAGAAAACATTATGTGAATGAAAAAGATGGCTATTATATTTTATGTAAATATGTGTTAAGAATGATTTATAAACTAAACTTGTAAAGAAAAACTAATGTGCTTATCAATGAACACTCTTATTAGGATATTGATTGATGATGATTTAGAACAGAAAATTTTAGGAGATTGCTTAGAAACAGACAATTCCATTAAGCAACTTTAATCCTTTGTCTTTTATACATTAATTATGTTTACTTGCTACCAACTTGATGTGGAATATCTTTGTGTAGAGAGTTTTTTTTTTATTGCTTTATGGAACAGTAAGCCCAAACAGTTGAAAGGCAGCAATTGAAATCATTGTGGAGAAGATTCAATCTTGTAGCAGGGATTGTCAATGCTGCTCAGAAAAGAGATGACGTTTCAGGGTAGAACCTTAGCAAAGGTCAAAATGTGGGGGAATAGAGGACAGACACAAAATCACCTCATAAGAGGTTGCTGCTCAAGGGTGAGAGGTTTGGTGAATCAATGTATAAAAGATATTGAAAATCTATAGTTTAAATAGAGTATAAGGAACAGATTTAAAATTAGTAACAGAGGATGAAGAATAAACTGTGAGCAATAAGGTAGTAATCAATTAAGACTCTTTAGAATAGCCACACTGTGATTATTTTAAAAACAGGATTAACACTATTGTGAGGAAAATGCCAGAAAAAGTAAAATATACCATCAAGACAACAAATTAACTATGAAATAACTCAGGAAAAAAGCATGCTACATTTACAATTACTCCTTAACTCTGGTTTTGAAATGAAATGTTCAAAAGAAAGAATAGCAGATAACTGATCAAAATGTAGATGAGCTGAGACTGCTAATGTAGAAGCAGAATGAAATGAGTATTTTAAAGAATAGTTTTGTGTTTTATATACTTCATTAAATAATATGCTAATAAAATATATAATCAGATATAATGAGTTAAATTATGTAAAGTGCTTTAGAAAGGACAGTGCTACACAAATGCAAAGCACAACATTATCACTTCGAAGTCCTTGTGTTTCAAGACTCAGGTATATACATACAGAACCAATGCTTGATTTTAGTAGTTTTATCTTTCTCTTTTTTTGTAGAGGGGGTGGTAGTTAAAAGAATTAAAATTAGAGGTCTAATTACAGTCCATATCTGAGTATGTATTCTTGAGCAACAGAGTTCAAATTGGCTAAACAGAAGCAAGAACAACTTAGAAGAGAGTTAAAAACCTAAAAATCAGTGAACGAAAGTATATTAGAAAGATTTGCAATATTTGATACCCACTATAGAGTTAAAATCTAAACATATTGATTATTATAGATTATAGAATTTCCCAGAAATCTGTGGAATTAAATTTTTCAATAATTTATAATCACATACACTAATACAGTACCTGGATTATATACCTGGATCTCAGGTTGGACTAGAGAAAACTGTATATCATATAACAATAGGAGCACATATTACTGTTCAATTATGATTGAAATTTTACATCCAAAGACCATCTTAAGTTTAGATATTAATTCCTATAGATTCTTTGAGATTTTCTATAGGCACACAATATACTTGTACTAATGACTGCAAGAAGTCTGATGTGGCTTCCTTTAAAGCCAGTGATCCCACTAGATTATGGCCCATGCTCATGAACTCAATCCTAGTTACTTCCCAAAGGCCCCACCATCTCCAAATATGATCACAAGGGGGTAAGGGCTTTAGCGTATGAATTTGAAGGGACACTATTCAGTCTACAGCATGAGCTGAAGGAGAGAAAGATGATACATTCACAGATTTGTGAATCTTAAAGTGGACAAACTAGTAAAAACTGCTGAGTCAAGAAATAAAATATTACCAAAATCCCAGAAGCTCCAATGTGCCTTTTTCAGTCACAGCTGGACTGCCTATCCAAAGACAACCATTATCCCAGTATCTAACACTGTTAGTTTTGCTTATTTTAAAAATTTATATGATGAAATTATATAATACTTATTATTTTGTGTCTAGCTTTTCTTCACTCACAGTAATAGCCCTGATATTCATTCATGTTGGTGGTGTAACAATATTTCATTTATTTTCATAGCTGTATAGTAGTCCATTGTGTGAAAATTGCACATTTATTTACCCATTTTATTCTTGGTGGTCATTTATTTTCCAACCTTTTTTAACTTTCATTTTAAGTTCAGGGTTACAAATGCAGGTTTATTACATAGGTAAACTTGAGCCATGGGGGTTTGTTGTATAGATTATTTCATCACCCAGGTATTAAGTCTAGGACCCGTTAGTCTTTTTTCTTGATACTCTCCCTCCTCCCAACCTCCACCCTACGAAAGGCCCCAGTGTGTGTTGTTCCCCTCTATGCGTCCATGTGTTCTCATCATTTAGTTCCCACTTATAAAAGACAGCATGCAATATTTGGTTTACTATTACACATAATGTAACTTATGAACATTCTTGTATATATGTTTTGGGGAACAGACATATGCAGTTCTGACAAGTGTATGCATATCAGTAGAATTACCTAGAATATGCATTTTCACATTTGTAGATACCACTGCAGTTTTTCAAAATGATGCTAAATATTTAAGCCCTGTTAGCAATGTCTGAGTTCCAATTATGCTACCTCTTTGTCAATATATGGTATTGTTAGTATAATTTTCACCATTCTGGTATGCGTGGTGGTGTATCTCACTGTGATTTTAGCTTGCATTTCCCTGAAAACTGATGAAGTTAAATACTTTTTAATGTATTTATTGCTGATTTTCGTATTTGGTTACCTCTTTTTCAGCTTTAATGGTTTTTGGAAGTTCTTTATATATTCCGCATACATGTAATTTATCAGTTATATATATTAAATATTTATTCTTCTGCCCTGTGGCATATTTTTCATTCTTTACATTAAAATAGTGTATTTTAATAAATGTGATATCTTAATTTTATTATATCTAAATTATCAATATTTTCCTTTATGGTTGGGAAACATTGTTTTCTGTTTAAGAAATATTTACCTATGCCAGGGTCAAAAATCTTCTATATGTCATTTTCTAAAAGCTTTATGCTTTATCTTTTATACATTATTCTATAATCCACATGGAATTGATTTCCTCCTGATGTGAGTGAGAGTTAACATTTATCGTTTTCCCAAAAAGATGTCTCAGTGACCCAGCATCATTTATTGAAAAGACAGTTGTTTTCCTTTCACTTGAAGGCATCATCTTGTTATCAGTCCAGTGTCTTTATACTTGTTGGTCTATTTCTAGACACCCTGTTCTGTGACAGTGGCCATTTATCTGTGCTTCCATCAAGGGTCCCTCATTTTTTAAACACCTGTGGCTTTACATCAATTCCTAATATCTCATAGTGTAAGTCTTAAAATTTTGTTCTACTTCAAGCATGTCTAATTTGTCTTGATTCCCCCTGGCTGTTTGCACTTCTGTATACATTTTGGAATCTTATCGGTTTCTATAAAACAAAACTTTTGGAATTTTTATTGGGATTACATTGACTCTCTGGATCAATTTGGGGAAAATTGACATTTTCTTTCATGGACATAATATGCCCTTCTTTATATTTAGACTCTCTTTAATCTCTCAAAAATATTTTGTAGTTTTTTGTGTAGAGAGTTTTTATAAATTTTGTGAGATTATTCTTATTCAATGACCTTTGGTGCTATTGCAATTAATAATAATTTTCTCAATTTTACTTTATAAGTGTTCGTTGTTGGTATATAGACATAAAATTAATTTTATTTACTAATTTTATATTTAAAGACCATGTTAAATTTAGATATTAATTCCAATTGATTCTTTGGAATTTTCTACATGCTTTCAATATTATCTTAAGAAGACATTTTTATTTCTTCATTTTGAATTCTTATACCATTCTTTTTCATGATATGTTGCACTGACTACATCTCAAGTACATATTTGAAGTGGTGATGGTGGATATGTTGATCTTATTCTTGATTTAGATGGAAAGCTTACTGTAATTTTTTGTATGCTCCTAAAGAAAATTTCTACTTCTAGTTTACTAATCGTTTTATGGTAGCTGTCTTTCTCTGCATCTTTTGAGATAAACACATGATATTTCTCTTTTGCTCTGTTAGTCTGATGCACTACCTTGATTGGTTAACAATTGTCCAACTTTGCATTCATATAAAACAAAACCTAGTTGGTTTTTTTTAAGAACTCTTTTTAAGAATTTTATTTAAAGAGATTGGTATATGCACTTTTCCCCATTCTTATAAAAGATTGTTGACTTTATAAAATAAATTGGGAATTACTCCTTTTTTGCTTTTCTTTGGAATATTTCATATAGGATTACATTACTTTTTCTGAATGATTTGTAGAATTCATTGTTGAATGGAACACATTCTGTAGCTTTAATAGGAAGAAGGTTCTCATTTAGAGATCTGACGAATTTAACAGATATAGGGCCATCGCTTTTCTTTTGTAGATCTTGTGTCAGTTTTGATATATTGTCAAGGCCTTTTATTACTGGAATATATGTGAATTTCATATAAATTTTTCACTTTTTGAATAAGTTGTTTTCAACATATTCTTCTTCTTATTATAAATCTATAGTTAGAGTCTTAGTTTTAATATCTGTATAGGCTTAGTGGTGTCTTCTTTATCATTCATGATAGGCTAATTTGTTCCCTTTACCCCTCCTCCTTTCTGGTCAGGCTAAACAGGTTTATCAGTTTTATTGACATTTCATAGAACCAGTTTAGACTTTCATCATCTCTGTGTTGTTTTTCTTATTAACGTTTAGTGTTATCTTTATTTCCTCCTACTACCTTTGTGTTTAATTTGGTGCTGCTTTCTAACTTGAGATGAATAATTTTAGGAGCCTCTTGGTAATATAAGTAGTGTTTTTAAAATATGATCATTTTATAATTATAAAATGTGCAATGTACTTTTACCAAGTATGCTTTTTATTTGCATCTCACTAGTTTTGATATGCCATTTTTTATTACCAATCAGCTCAAACTGTTTTCTAATTTACTTTTTAACTTCATTGGCCCAAGGGTTATGTACTAGTTTGTTGCTTAATTTCAAAATATGTGTAGATTTTATTTATTATTGATTTTTATGTTAATTCTACTATAGACAGAGCACATTATGTATGATTTCCTATTTTGATTATTTTTGAGACTTGCTTTATTGCACAATGTATTTTACATTTTGATAAACACTCCATATGCCCTTGAAAACAATAGATATTATATATTCTGTGGTTGAGTGAGTTTGACAGAAAGATAGTTCAATGGATGGATGAATGGGTGGACAAACAGATAGACAGCAGACATCAATTAAGTAGTTTATAATTGTGTGGTTCAAACATTCACATTCTTATTTATGGATAGACAGGTTTGTTCTGTCAGTTAATGAGAGAAGTGTTAAAATATATATTTATAAATATTCCCTTTTACTTCTACCAGTTTTAGCTTTACGTACATGGAGCTATGCTAGTAGGTACATAAAAATGTACAACTATTATTTCATCTTCCAGTTTTTCTTCTTAATAATTATGAAATATCCCTTTTTATATTAACTGATGCTTTTTTATTTTAAAATCAATTCCACTAGTTTTCTTCTGGTGTTTATATGATACGCTTTTTTTTCATCTTTTTTCTTTCAAAATTCTATGTACTTATATTCATGTAATATATAACACACATATTTACATTTGTATATCCTGTATTTATTTACTTATTTACAGCAATTTAAGTGGTATAAAAAATTTCTCTTTCTTTTACTTTGATAATCTAGGTTTTTAGAGCAAGGATTGGGAAATTTTTTTTATAAAAGGCAAGATTATTTTTTATTTTGTGGGCCATATCTATTGTGTGTCACAGCTACTCAACACTGCCATTGTAGTTCAAAAGCAGCCATAGACAGAAATAAATGAGTGTAACTGTGTTTCAATAAAACTTTATCCATATTTTAAAAAACAGATTAAGGCTATAGTTTTCCAAACCTTTTTAAAGTATTAATCTATACTAATTGTATTAGTTTTTATTTTGAGGTTTAAACCTGCCATCTTCTTATTTGTTTTTGTTGATCCTGCTTATTATATATTTCTTTTTCTTTTTTCTTTTTTGATTAAGCATTTTTTATCATCTAGTTTTAGCACTATACATTCTTTTTGAAATCTTTAAATTATTTTGTTAGAAATTATACATCCTCATGATTTCCTAGGATTTTAAGTAAATTAGTTCTCTGTTACTTTCTGGAGGATCTTAGAACCCTCTTTATTCACCTCCTGCCTCTTGTGTTGCTTATGGCCATGGATATTAATTTTATGTATTTTTTCTTCATACGTCATTATTATTTTTATGCATTCATAATTTATATTTAACCAAATATTATTTTATCCCTTACCTTTTCTCTACATTACTTTACAAAGTTCCATGCTTTCATATTGTAAAAATTTTATTTAGCCTACATAACTTTCTTTAGTTTTGGTGCAAGTAACTGGAAGGGTGAGGGGAGAAGTGGCATAGGATATTGATACATTTTATTTTTATTTTAATTGAAAAATGAAACAAAAAAATGAAAATCATGGAAAATTCCATTTTCTTTTTTATCTATACCTCTAACATTCTGGTTAATGATGGCTTCAATTTTTTTTTTATTTTGCTCAAATTTTATACTTTTTTGTGGTAAAGTTGATCTGCATCAAGCAAATATGGCATAACCCAAATAATTTTTTTTCTTTGTATTTCCATATCATCTATTCTTGCCCATTAAACGCTGATGGAGAAAAGGAGATTGACAGCAGTATATTCTCTCTTATATCCTAAAAACACTAAAATTAGTGGAAGTAACATGCATTGCAGGTTATTTTTTGCTGATTTTTTGATAGCAGGATCCTGGATTCCTATTTATGTTCAGGTCTTGTAGTTTTTATGTAAGCTCTCCTGATTTTCTCCCATTATACTCTTTTAAATTGATATGCTTTAAAGTTTTCTTCCACAGTCACACTCATCCAAACAAATAGGCACTTTGACCATATACAGTCTTATTGGGTTATTAGATTGCTTATATGGCCACTTAGTCATAATTTCAAATGCCTGTAACTCCATTTTGCAAAGCAGACCAAATTATTTCAACCATCATTTATCAGTATAAGTTCATATATTCTGCTAGGAAGTCTTTAAACTACAAAACATTAAGAAATAAGTCTTTTCTTCATCTCATGTTTTCTATAAATTATATTGATTTTTAAAAATTTAATATAAACATTTTATAACTAAGATTCTTGTTTTCTAGCCATGTTATTTTTTATTTTACTTTATAATTGCAAAATATGTCATAGATTTCTTTTGTATAAAATAAAAATAGTGAATTTTTTCATAATATTTCTTTCATTAAACACAGGTTTAGAGTCATTTATTCTCAATTTCATCTAATAAAATAAAAATAGGACATTACACTAATGTTATTATCTTTCATATGAATATTCTAAAGTCTTTTACCATGTTTCTATAGGAAGTATTTAGAAGCACAGGTAAAGTGATTTAACTTTCTTAGGACTATGTAGTCCAGGCAACATAATACAGTTTAATTTGCAGATCAATCAGTTCATTCATTAATCAATGTGCACTGTGTCCATGTTGGTTAAGGCAGTGGCTCTTAACCAGAAGAATGCACCAGATTTTCTTGCGATGGCTTTTAAACAAGTACACCCAGGGACCTAAACCCTAAGATACCTTGTAAACAAATGCACCCAGGGACCCAACCTGTAAAGTACAGCAATTTGGAAGTAGACTATTAAAAAGCTCCACAAATTATTGTGATACACATTCTTACTCAAGAAATACTGCTTTAGCCCTTGAAGGATAAAAAGGAAACAGACTTTGACACAATAAAATCTAAAAAAACAAACATTTAAAAAAAATAATATGTAATAAAATGTGGAATGTTCTGGTTCTGTGTAGGATAGAAATACTTCATTAGAAAGATTAGACTTAATCTGTACTTTCAAAAGTAGGTTGGAGCCAGGTGTGGTGGCTCACACCTGTAATCCCAGCACTTTGGGAGGCTGAGATGGGCGGATCATTTGAGGTCTGGAGTTCGAGACCAGCCTGACTAACATGATGAAACCCCATCTCTACTAAAAATACAAAAAAAAAAAAAAATTGCCAGGCGTGGTGGCGCATGCCTATAGTCTCAGCTACATGGGAGGCTGAGGCAGGAGAATCGCTTGAACCTGGGAGGCGGAGGGTTGCAGTGAGCCAAGATCACGCCACTGCACTCCAACCTGGGTAACAGAGCGAGACTCTGCCTCAGGAGAAAAAAAAAAAAAAAGAGTATGTTGGCTTTTCAGAGCTGGCAGAAATACATGGAAAGAGAAAAAATATATAATATGAGCAAGAGCACAGAGACAAACATAATTACCGTGTGGGAATCAGCAAAGAACAAACTGGTCACCTGAAAGTACGTTCCATGACTCTAGAAATGGTTTCTGCCTTACTCACTGCTTTATATACATTCCTATTACCTGTCCAACAAATGTGAATGAATGAATAAACCAATCAATCTGTCAATAATGAGTATGGCATGTTCTTACAATAGAGTGGTGGGAAATAGGTACATACACATTTAGAACAAAATCCAATTATGGATGATTTTCAGAGCCAGTAAAGAAGGTAAGGCAGGGACCCATAAAATGAAGAGAATATTTGAGCTAGAGTCATTAGGGTATCATAACGACATGTATTAGAGAAGTTCTGCATTTGAAAGAAGAGAAGCCAGTTGAAAATGTGTTTCAGTAATACAGGTATGCAATAATCAAGGTCTTACACTATTTTCATAAAATTGTGCATAGTGCTAAAAATCATTCCTAATAGGAGAGTTCAAATATTATAAAACTTTTTGACTATTCGTGTTTAATACTGCATTTTAGCTAATTTGATGATTTGTTGTCCTTAAGTTGCACTTTATTTCCTTTTCTACTCTCTTCTTCATTCTCTCATCTCTCTCCCTTTACTCTTGAACTTTTATATTTTCTCTGTTAACGTATGTAGCTTAAAAATTAAATACTAGAAAATTCCAGTTGCTGAGATTGTGATTATAATTGATTACATTCTAGTTGCACAACTTCAATAAGCTTAATTTATACTTTAATAATATTTTATAATTGATTTACCCTAAAATAATGTTAGAATAAAAATGAAATTAACAAAAAGTTGCTTCTGATCAGCACAAGATGTTAATATTCTTAGATATTGTCCCGATATATAATGTTTGTATTTTAGTTAAGGTAGTGTAGGTAAATGCCAGAAATTTATCGTCTGTTATTTGAAAGTTAAAAAAAAAGCCTAGACAATATTTCACAACTTTGTTCATATTTTATAGACTGTTACTTTCTTCACTCATGCCTTATTAATTTCCCATTAAAACTCTAACTCTTAGGAATATGATTTAATATATATCTGTAGAATACAGGTATTTCACAAGTTAAGAATATGTGAAGTAATGATCAGGCATTTCACAAGTTAAGAATATGTGAAGTAATGATCAGGCAGTTATACAGCATCTGACAGTATATAGAATTAAAGCTGAGTCAGAAGCCAAAAAACATAATTAGGAGAATTGCTGGGATTACAAAAAAATAGGAAAGAAATCTAAGCCACAGATTAGCTTCAGTCCCACAATTACCTGAAACAAGACTGATGAAATTATCAGGAGAAAAAATATACATCCATTTTCATGGATAATTTGATATTCAAAGTAGTCACTTTCACTCTTTCAGGCCATTGGGAGAATGATGCAACCAATTTAATGAATTACTACTCACGTTAACAGCCTAAAGGAGTGGGGGAGGATATATTTCCTCTGTTTCATATTACCAGGAAGTTTTAGCTACAATGAAAATCTATGCAGCAGGAGAACAGAAAACATATTTTTATGGTTTACGTAGGCTGGAAGCAACAAGAAGAACTTTTTTCTGAAGAAAGCAAAAAAAAAATTGATGCCATATGCAGAAATTATTGCTGGAGTTTAATGGACTGAGATGGCCTTAGGAAGGAAAAAAATGACTATTAACTGTTTCTAATGATTCAAAACAACAGCTACCTCTACAAAAATTTGTACTCTACTACTGCTCACTAAATACCCTCCTCACCATCACCACTCCCCATCATGCTTGTGTTGACAACATCCATGAATTAAACAATTGACCTTTTAAAAAAAACCCATGGTTACCTGAAAGCTGAGGTTTCTGTCTTACTATGCCAATGTTGCTAGTTTTGGATGAGATGAGGAAAAATACAGTTGTGTATGTAAAAGTTACGTTCGCTTGAATGTTTGCATATTTACATTTGAGTGCAGGCATCTATCAAGGATGCAAACCAAAGTGAAGCAAAAAGAGTATTTAAATCACGCGTGGATCTTAGAGACAGAGAGAGACATCTACTGGTCCATTTACTACCAATCCCAAGCGCCTCCCCCTCCACTGTAATTAATGTAACATTTTCTCTCTTTACAGCTGACAGCCAAGAGCATAATTAGAGTCTAATAAAACACAGAAAAGTCACAAATGCAAAGTGGAATAAACAGTAAACAGTGAGGGAAGAGAAGATCCCGGAGTGTGATGGCTGGGTAATGTCTTAGATAAACTGTGTGCACATTGACACTGTCACGCTCTCGGCAGCCCCAAGTGTGCTGGTAGCCTGGTGCAGACAGACAGCTCGAATTAATCCCAAGAGAAGCGCATGACAGGCGAGTGAAGCAGACAATTAGAATGAAGGAGGAAATTGGAAATGGCAAAGGTGTGAACATATGTCAAATTACAACTAAATGATAAATTACAATTCTGTCATTGGAATAAGCGGTAATTAAGAAAGATTTCAGCTATCCTTCTTGAAAAAAAATAAGAGAGAACCACGTTTTTCCCCTCAGTTTAGATTTGTTTGCTGAATTGTTTCCATCCATCTCACACATGGTGCTGTATCTTCCTGACTTTGGAGCTGCATTATTTGTGTACATTAAGGATAATTCTTTTCTTTCCTCTTCTCCATTTTCCAGACTGGCAGAATATAGTGTTAAAATGAACAGGAAGCTGATAGTATCTGATATAAAAACCTGCAATGAGATTTAAAAAAAAAATAAAAAAAGAGAGGTTTGCTGCTGAAGCTGCTGCGGCACTCTAATTATTTTAAACAAGCACTGCACAGTCCAGCTGACAATTAGGAAAGCCTGCTCTATGGCTTGGGGGATTCATATGAAACCTCATAATCACTGTATACACGTCCTTTTCGTTTAGACAGTAATGAATGTGGGTGGGGTTTCTTGGCAGTTTTTGGCCACTTAACCACAATTTAAAACAGCTGTGTAATTATCATGAGTTTTTGAATCCAACATCGAATTCCAATTTAGAGTTTGTAACACCTGTGGTTTGTTACAACCACTAGGACCAAGGCAGGGGAATGACAGAAGCAAAAGTGCAGTGCTGGCAAAAACCACCCTGGAGAGGGCATGTTGTTGTCCCATGGGGCTGCTGCATGCCAAGACACAGACGAGGCAGGAATCTTCACAGTGGCAAATCTCACATGTAAACATAAGGTGCTGTGTGCAGGAAGGTTTTCTTCAGCAAAGTCAAGACAGGATATTCTGGTCTTGAATTCTTAAAAAAGTGGACATTTCTGACATATAACCCTTGCAAACTCTATTTTTTAAAAAAGTAAAAAAAAAAATGCCAGTGGAAAGGGCTATACAGGTCCTGTACCCAAGATGACGATTTGAATATTTAGCACATTTCAAAAGAGATAGAATTATTATTTGGTTAATACTTAATCATTAATTTTATAAATGCAACAACAATAACAGTAGTAATAATAATTTATGTGAGGATTTAGACTGAAATAAAATTTTTTGATAGGTAAGCAAAACATCCACCACATATCATTTTAATATTTATAAGATAAGCTAAATATTTTTTGCATTATATATTTTTGCAAGTGTATGTAACATTAAATAGCTATAGTTCAACCTTTACAGAATAGTGACTAAATACAAATATATAGTATTGAAAAAAAGATTGAAATAGTGAAAACTTATCTTAGAACATACGCGAATATTTACATCTTTTTTTTTTCACCCTTCGTCTAGGGCAAAAAGGAGGCAAATATCTAAAAAGCTAAATAAAATTCTCTAACAGAGAGGTCAGAAGCTCCAATGATCTTCTGAGATAAGTCAATTTCTAGCAGCTGTGGCCAGATATTGTAGTTCAAGGCCTTGAAAGCTTAATTGGGGAAGCATGTTAAAAGTTAAAGGGCCAGAATCATGTTAATTACATGAGGTTTTCCTTGTAGAAAATCTGCCCAGCACAATGCTACCCTCTCTCTTCTGTAGATAAGGGTATGCTTCACCACATTTCTGTAATTTGACAAGGTTTATTTTAAAAGCAATATATTTAGAGTCATCTGTATGCTTCACAAGTAACAGAGCCTAATGTGTTCATTCATTGCATTCCTAGTACAACTTGGGTTAAGAAGCCACAGACATTGCATGCCAGAACTTTAGAAAGATCCAAATATAGAACAAATTGCAATCTGAGTTTCAAATCTTTCTTCTTTGAGGAAGTAAGGTGTGAGAAGAAAAAAGGCAGAATGATAATTGTTGTTCCAATACTGTTTACACCCAGAAATAGAAGTTCTCTTATGGAAACTTGAATATAGGAGAGTAGCCAAAAAAAACTTGGAATTTTACTTCAAATGGAGAAAAATATTCATAAAATATAATCTGATAGAATAATTATTATACATTTGTTACTATAACAAAGTAAATAGTAGTCTGTATAATAAAAGCTACATGTAGATTGATGTCAATCTTCAGATTTTACACTTTGTATATAGAGAGAAAGGCAAATCCGGAAGGAGCATTAGAAATCATTTTTTCCAACCATATAATGTTCCTCATTCAATTTATTTTCGTAATACAATCAGTATGTGTCTATTAAAATTAAAGAGGTTAAATAGCCTTCTTCAAAGTTAATGGCAAAGTATTAACTCTATCCACAAAATAATGCTGGTTATAAAGTTGATTTCTGTAATTTACGTGTTTTAATAGCAAGTTAAATCCTGTATTTGCCACATCTGTTAACTTTCCAAAGAGCAGCCACTGTTTTACACACCACAGGGGCTGTACAAATAATTTTGTTGAAAAGAAACATTGTTATACTACATGTTCCCTTAATATAGGCTTTGGATATAAATGTAATATCAGAAACCACTTTTTTAATAAAGATTCTCAACCTTTATTATACTTGAGATTTGGATGGAATCCCCAGAAATCTGCATTTTGGACAAACATTCTAAGTGGCTTTCATGCAGATTTAGGCTCTACCCCAAGCTCCCACTGGGCTGAGGCCCAAAAAAGTTGTGAATACTAGAGCAGGATAACTAGGAATAGAGACCAGTCTTCTGACTTTCTGTCAAGTTTTCTTCCTATAAAAATTATATGCTTGATCAGATTACCGATATATGCATTATAGTGGACATACTATGTTTCTAATTTATATGTTCAATTACATTCCTAAAATAATTAAAATTTGATAATGATGATTATTCTAAGTACGTTATTTCCAGTATAAATTTCAATGTCAGGGCTTTTACAATTAGAGACACGTGTGAAGAGTGATAAGCAAAGCACTAACTGATTTTAGTATATATAGAATACTGAAGAATAGGAAAATATGAAATTTTGTAGGGAAATATTAAGAATTAGATCAAAAGTATCCATAGTCTATAATGTCATTCAAATATATAGTTTTCTTTTAATATTACACCCTTTTACTGTTTAAACTCTCCCTATACAGTTGTTGGCACAGTTGCATACTTAATGGTTATATATTCAAGTAATGACATTTCAGATATATAAATTCACTCTGAATATATTCTGAATGCTATGTTGAAATATTATTAAGTGGCCAACAGCCAATGACATAAACTTGATGAAATATTCCAGAAGTCTAATCTCAGCAGAAATGAATGGAGTCTTATTGAAAAATTTAAGAATGCTTTGCAAAGCATTGATGTATGTCCACTTTCAGTCTCAAGAGAATAACTGGTACTGGACTTGCCCTCTCACCAAAAAAAAAAAAAAAAAAAAAAAAAAAAACAGGAAAAAACTTTAAAAAGTAGGAAAAAATATGTGTAGCAACTATTTTCCGGTGTTAAACAATAGGCAATGTAATACTGTGAACTTTGAGGTAGTTTCTGCAATCTCACGAACTTCTGACTGGGAATATTTACTGTTCTGGTGCACAGGGAAGTGAAGCCCAAACTGAGTAACAATTTTGTTGCACTGAGGATGCAGGGATGAGAGTTCAAATCAGTAAAAATGGCTAGAATTTTTGAGCAGAATACTGGGTAAGAAGGAGGAGCATATAGTTAGAAAATAGAAGTCTGCATAGAGATTCAAAACATGGGCCTTGGCTAAGGGCTGGCCTGGATATACAGAGGTGAAACTCCACAGTGCCTGTAGGTAATCATTTGATGTTTGGCTGACTGCTGAATGTGACACCAGAAGTTACAGTCAGCCTAAGAGTCTTTGCTGAACGACTTGGCTATTTAGCAGAGATGTGGAAAGCCTAAACTTTGGGTGTAAGAAAAAAAACCTAGAGCAATATTCAAAACTGATATAGAGCCATCAAAATAAAGATTAAACAAACAAAAAAAAAGTACAGGATAAAAAAGATTTTCCAGTTTATCTAACTGCCTGCCATAATAAAACCTAACACACACACAGACACACACACAAAGGCATACTCTAGAGAAAAGTTGAGTAAACTTTACCACACAGGCAAACCACCGGTTTTTGTAAAGTTTTATTAGAACATAGCCACATCTGTTTGTTTAACTATTTTTTGTTGCTATTTTCTATTGTAACAGCAGAGTCAGGTAGTTACTGCAGAGAGCATCTAACACACAAGCTAAAATACTTACTATCTGGCTCTTTAAGAAATTTTCTATGTTTTTAAACATAGAGCTAGACTCACTACAATGCATTACCGCAATGTCTAACATACAATAAAAACATTACTAGACATGAAAATGAAAAAGAATGTGTCTAAAACTAACAAAAAAAAAAGTAGTCTACAGAAATGAAGCCTGAAATGACCCAAAGGTTGAATTATGCAACTTATAAACAATTTTTATGCATATGGACAAAAGCTTGAAGAAAAAGACCATTATAATGAATCTCAGCAGATAAATGGAAACTATTTTTAAAAGAGCTCATTGACAACTATCAAACCAAAAAGCACAATATTTGAAGTGACATATCCACTGGGTGACTTAACAGAAAATGAAAGCCTGAAGAATTACTGAGCTTAAAAACACATGAATAGAAATTCATCAATATGGAAAAAAGGCAGAAAATAGATAGAAAAATATTTAAGAGAACTTGAAGGACCAGTGGAACAAGATCAAGCAATCTAACATACTTGTAATTCAAATAGCAGAGGGAGAGGATAAAATAGAACAGAAAATATATTTAAAACATATAAAGTATAATGGTTGAAAAATTTCCAAATTTGTGAAAAAAAAAGAAAACATCAACTGACAGATCAAAGAACTTCTATAAAACCTAAACAAGGTAAATGCCTAGACAAGCACACTTAAGAAAATTATAGTAAAACAAATAGAAGCTGGAGGAAAATAATAAAAGCAGCCATGGAAAAAGGAGACAAATTATGCAATGGATAACAATAGTGCTAATAATAGCAGACATTGTCCTAGAGACAATAGAGGCTAGAAGGCAATGATCAAACAGCTTTAAAGTATTAAAATTAAAAATAACTTTCGAGTCATATTTTATATGCAGCAAAATGTCCTTCAAAAAATAAGGCCAAATTTTCACATAACAAAAGCTAAGAACATTAGTCACCAGTACAGCTACACTATAAAAAAATAAATAAAGAAAATTATTCAATTTAAAGGGAAACCACACGAAATGAAACTTTGATCTACAGGAAGAAATAAGAAATATTGGGAATAGTAAATATATGGAGAATATAAAATATTACCTTTTAAGTCTTAATTGAATGCAAAAACAATAAATTAACATAAAAATAACATTACACTTTGTTATTAATGAAATCTATAGATATATTATTTAGTTTTCATAAAATATGTGGAGATATGTAGCTGAAAGATAGAGGATAAATAGAATCAAAATGCGCATCATAATAGAATATGTAGTGAAATATAATAAAATGTTCTTAGCACTAAAAATACTGTGCTAAATTAAGGTTTTTTTATTTCCAGGAAAAAAGTAAAGTGATAATACTAAGATAAAAGACAATAGAGAAATTAAAACAGAATACTAAACAATTTTATCAACCAAAAGAGACAGTAAGTGAAAAATTGAAAAAAAATCAGATGGACAACTAGAAAATAAATAGTAAGGGGATAAACCTAATCCAAAAAAAAATGAACAATTATATTAAAGATAAATAGACTGTATTCTCCAATTAAAAGGTTTGTCAAGATATTTTGAAAGACCCAACTATATGCTTTGTACAAGTAATGTATCAAATACAAATACACAGATAGGTTGAAAGTAAACTTGTGGAAACGTATAAACTACGCAAATAGTATGCACAAGAAAAATAAGAGTTGCTATATTAATGCCATGTAAAGTAGACTATAGGACAAAAAATATTACCAGAGGTGAATAGGAAACATCTCATTAAAAGTTCAACCCATAAGAAAGAATCTAACATTTCTAACTCTACATAAACTCAGTAACAATGCTTCCAAATCCCTAAAGGGAAAAAAATTACAGAACTAAATGGAGAAATAGGCAAATCCACAAACACAGTTAGAGGTTTTAACACCACTGCCTTTGTAATTGATTAAAAAAGTAAGCAACATCATTAACAATATAGGAGATTTGAACAACACCATCAACAATTTGACTTAATTAATCTTTCTGAAACATTACAGTCTATAAATTCAGAATATGTATATTTTTAAGTGCACATGGAGTGCTCTACATGATAGACCATATCCTGGCTCATAAAATAGCAACAATAAATTTCAACACAAGTAGATCTTATAGAATATATTTTGTTTCCTTAGAAAACCCCCAATATTTGGAGATTAAGCCACATACTAATAAATAAAGGAAGTAATCAGAAAAACAAATTGAAATATTGAATACTTACCCCAAAATCAAAAACAAGGCCAGGATTTTTGCTCCTGCCATTTCCATTCAAAATTGCAATGGACATCCTAGCCAGTGCAATAAGGCAAGAAAATGAAATAAAAGACAAAAAGGCATAAATGCTGGGAAGAAAAGTTAAACTCTTTTTATCCACATACAGCATGATTATTTTAGAAAAAAAAATTTACATTAGCATTGTAGAAAATGCTAACACAGAAAAACAGTACTAGAACAGACAAGTAAATTTTACAAGGTTTGAACTATAAGAGCAATGTTTAAAAATTAATTACTTTTGAATTCTTACTGGTGACTGGGGTGGAAATCAATAAACTGCTGATGATTTGGGTCTATTCTATTGTATGCATGTGGTACTATTCTTCTCCAATCGTTAGCAAGACTGTAGCTATTATAAGCATAGCAGTAAAACATTTTACACAGTGATCATCATCATACCTTTGAGTTGAAGTAGAATACTATTCTAATTAATATAATTTCATTAAAAAATAAGAAACCCATGTCTGCATCCTAGCCAGTATCACTTTCTTGTTTAATTTTGCTGATGTACATATAAAGAAAGTCATCACATGTGAAGTAGTTTATAAGATATCTTGTTTGCCAAGAAAATTCTTTGCAGCACCCTTATGAAAGTGAATCAACAAATGATAAATCTTTTGATGAATATTTCATTTTTGTCTTTTTGCTAGGATACAGAGAATACTATCAACTGATAATTAAGTGAAGTTAAATAATATGGTAATGAGCGAGAAATAAATATAAATACTAGAGAGAGAGGAGAGAGAAAAGGTAGGGAAATATTTAAAAATTGTTAAGGTTTGGTTTTAAAATATTTGCAGTTACGTCATATAAATTATATAAAAACAAAATTAGCTAGGCATGGTGGCGAGCACCTCTAGTCACAGCTACTAGGGAGGCTGAGGCAGGAGAATGGCATGAACCCAGGAAGCGCACCTTGCAGTAAGCCGAGATGGCGCCACTGCACTCCACCAGCCTGGACGACAGAGCGAGACTCCGTCTCAAAAAAACAAACAAACAAAAGGATTGTAATAAATAGAGAAGTGGTATTAGCTGGCTTATGCAGACCTTCGTTATTATAGCATTAAACTGACTGCTGTGCCATGAATTGCTAATAATTATCAATATCATTTTGCCAAACTGACTTAGCAATAGTTATTTATGAAGCCATTTGACAAGAGATTCAAGAATTATATCCATACCAACTGACTAGAACCTAAATACTTTATAGCCTCCACCACTCTACATATTATAGCAGTGTACATATTATAGCAGTTGAGAAGTATGCTTGCCACTTTCCTCTCAGAGGCAATCCAAATAATTCTAGCACTAGCCTGTAAAACACAAATATTGGAAGAATATTTGTTAAAGTATAATAATAATCTTTGTGAAAGACAAAGACGCACCACATAGAGGTACAGCAGGGACTATATTAATATTTTTTCAAGAACAGTTGTAGAAGTCTTAAAAATAAGCATATTTCAAACACCCTAAAAATCAGTATTGTTTAATATTACCAAACATATAATTTAAATTATATCTATGAATAAAAGGGCAAGAAAGCATATAGAATTTAACAATGCAGTGAATTTTTCCACTTTATAAGGTTTGGATTACATTATAGCAATTTTTACATTTCTTTGAGCTTACAATAAAAATACACATTCACATATTTTTCTATATAATTAATACTTTAATTTTTTCTTTTTTTAAAGAGTAAACTTAATTCTAGAGCAGTTTTAGGTTCACACAAAATTAATAGGAAGATACATAGATTTCTCATATATTCCATGCTCCCATCCCTATATAGCTCCCTCTATTATCAACATCTTACCACCGAGTGATGCAGTTATTACTATTTATATACCTAAATTGACACATAAGGTTTATTCTTATTGCTGTACATTCTTCGGGTTTGAATAAATTTATAAGCACATGCATGCATTATTATAATGTCATATAGAATAGTTTCACTGTCCTGGAAATTATCTGTGCTCTGTGTATTTATCCCTCCCTTCTCCCTAACCCCTGGCCACCATTATTTGTTTTACTGTCTCCAGAGTTTTGCCTTTTCCAGAATGTCACATAATTGAAATCATACAATAAGTTGCCTTTTCAGATTGGCTGCTTTTACTTACCATTATGCACTGAAGTTTCTTCTGTATCTTTTCAAGGCTTGATACCTCATTTCTTTTTAGCACTGAATAATATTCCATTGTCTGGATGTCTGGAGGTACCAAAGCTTATGTATTCATTCATATATTGTAGGACAACTTTGTTGCTCCCAAGTTTTGAGAACTGTGAAGAAAACTGCTGTAAACATCCATGTACAGGTTTCTTGTGTGTGTGGACATGAGTTTTTAAGTCCATTATGTAAATGCTATGAAGCAAAATTGCTAGATGGTATGGCAAGAGTATATGTATTGTGGTAAGATACTGCCGAACTGCCTTCCACAGTGGCTGAAACCATTTTGCATTCTCAACAGGAATGAATGAGAGTTGTTCTTGTACCACCAGATCCTTGCCAGCATTTTGTGTTGTTGTCAGTGTTCTGGATTTCGGCTATTCTAATTATTGTGTAGTAGTATATCAATTTTTTAAATGTGCATTTCCTTGATGACATATGATGTGGATCATCTTTTCATATGCTTGTTTGCCATCTAAATATCCTCTTTGGTGGGAGTTCTGTGTCTTTGGCCCATTTTTAAAATCAGGTTGTTTTTTTTCCTATTGTTGGTATTTAAGAGTTTGTTAAGTGGTTATCACAAGGTTTTAGGATACAAGGCTATTATACAAAAGTTTGTATATACCAACAATGAACAAGTGGAATTTGAAACTGAAAACACAGTACCATTTGTGCAAGATGTATATGAATCTATAGATCAATGCTGGAAGAACTTATATATTGACAATATTGAGCCTTCCTATCTATAAGCATGAAATAGCTTTTCTTAGTTCTTAAAACTAAGAACTAAGAATAAGTAGTTCTTAGAACCATTTTCTTAGTTCTTTGGTTTTCTCTCAACAAAGTTTTATAGTTTTCTTCATATATGTATTTTCCTGATTCTTTCTGCCTTTCAATTTGAGGAGTTTCTAGAGACATATATTCAAACTCGTTGATTTTATTCCTTGGCCATGACAAGGCTACTACTGATAAGCCCATCCAAGGCATTGCTCATTTCATTACAGTGTGGTTTATTTCTACCATTTCCTTTTGATTCTTTCTTAGAATTGCCATCTGTTGGCAACGCCTCCGCCCTGTAAAAACATCCAGAAAATAAGTCTATTAACGGTACTCAGTCTACACTGAAGTTAAGGGAACACCCACATGCAGAAATAAGAAAGAACAAACACAAGAACTCCAGTAATTCAAATGGCCAGAGTATCATATGTCCTCCAAACTACCGCGCCAGATTCCAACAAGAGTTCTTAACCTGGCTGAACTGGCTGAAATGACAGAAATAGTTGTTTTAAATTTCCAGGCTGATAAAGTCCAAAATCTCTGCCATATCTGAGTCTGATTCTAAAGTTTATTTGGTCTCTTCTGACTATGATTTTTTTTTTTTTTTTTTTTTTTTTTTTTTTTTAGTATGCCATGTAGTTTTTTGCTGAAAGCCAGACTTTATACTGGGTAAAAGGACCAAACTACACAGGACTTAAATGTGATCCTTTATATTTAGCCAGCTGAGTTGGGTTATATTTACTGTTTGCTGTAGCTGTTGTGTCAGAGGCTAATATTTCTTCTAGTGACCTTGTTTTTGTTTCCCCTGTTGCCTGTGGATTTTCCTAAAGACTCCTTCTTAAATAGGGTCTGATGCTTGAAGTTCTTTCAGCGATAATCCCCCATTAATATACAGGAGCTTGATTGCGGTGGTGTTGAGGTGGTGGTAAGATGGCAGGAAGATACTACCACCTTACTGTTAGATCTTGGTCTTCTAAGGAGTCTGTGTCCTTGGGCTGTAACTTTTATAAGCACTTCTCAGCCTTTTTACTTCCCCTCTTCATGTGAGACAGGAAAACTCAAGGGGACTAGTGTTGGGTTTTTCTCTTTTTCAGGTTGATTAGATGCTGGTAAAACTCAGTCAATTAGGCTCTACTAAAATAGTTTTCCTTGTGGGCAGGTAATTTTTTAGGAGAAGAGAGCACTCTAGGATTATTTCAGAATAGTTACTTTCCCCCTTCCCTGCCAGAAGCATGAATGCACATATCTCTTATTTTTCACTCTGAGAATATGGTGGGGCTCTTGGAGGTAAAATGCACAAAAGCATATGCTCCCCCTTCCCCCTAAGATTGAGTCCCCAGGAGTTTTTGTTTGTTTGTTTTGGGTTTTGACTTTTAATTTCTCAAATCAATACACACACAATCTCTGGCAAGTAGTCAATTACCCCTTAACTGTTACTATTAGAACCCAGAAGTGGCTTCTGTTCCCAGTAAGCTGTGATTCTCTGAATTCACCTGTTTCTCCAGTTTTGAGATAGCAGTTTTCTCTGTGACCTCAATTCTCTGATGGACCTAAGATTTATTGATTTTCAGCTTGTTTGCCATTTCTCTTGTGATGATGGGAGTGACTACTTCCAAATTACTTCTATCTTAAATCAGAAACGGGAAGTCTCCACATATTTTTGGATGTACATTTTTTATTTAAAGTTTTACTTGCCAACTACTTTAGATTAATTGAACATATTTATAGGAGTGATTTGTAAATTCTTGGAGTCATTTGAGAGCTTGAAGATATCTAATATTGATGAGGCAGGGCAAGGAACAGTATAAGAACTCTAAGAAATTATAAATTATTTTAAAAAAAAAGGAATAGATGGACACCCACAATCAGGAAACAATACAGAGATATTTGAAGGAATAAATATTAACCAAATGTATAAAGTGAAGGCGATGAAACAGATCAGCTAACCATGTGATATTTTGCATATTTCTAGCAAGTTAAGTAATTAAGGAAAATTAGTTCAGAAAAAAAATTAGTAGAGCCTATACTTTCTCCTACAATATTTATTCATTTATATATATATATATATATATATTTATTTATTTTTGAGACGGAGTCTTGCTCTGTTGCCCAGGCTGGAGTGCAGTGGCACGATCTTGGCTCACTGCAAGCTCCACCTCCCGGGTTCACACCATTCTCCTGCCTCAACCTCCCAAGTAGCTGGGACTACAGGTGCCCGCCACCATGCCCGGCTAATTTTTTCGTATTTTTAGTAGAAACAGGGTTTCACGATGTTAGCCAGGATGGTCTCTATCTCCTGACCTCGTGATCTGCCCACCTCGGCCTCCCAAAGTGCTGGGATTACAGGCGTGAGCCACTGTAACCGGCCAATATTTATCTTCTATTTGTTGTTTTTATTTGCCAAAGTTAGTTGATCTAACAGTTCTATGGATATAAATTACTAACTGGAAAAATTCCTAAATCAGAAATAATCTTGATAATCCTACCAAACAACACTTTTAATTGGACGTATTACAGTGTTTAAAAGCTTTGGCTCTTAAAACCGATTTGAATTTGAAATTCAGCTCTCACACTATTAGTTGGAATACCTGTTTGGGGGACAGAGAGGAAGAGAGAGAGACCTTGAGAATACACCCTAAATACAGAACATAAAAACAGTTTAAACACTTTAAAAACATAAAAACAGAACACTGCAGACAGTTTATTTCTCTTTCCTGTAGAAGTCTGGGGAAGTTTTCTGGTCTGGCATTATAATTAGGCAGTGTTGGGGTCTCAGGATCCTTGCATCATATCTCTTTGTCACACTCAGCACACAGCTTTGAGACATGTGGCCAGTAAGATCCAGTCCCTTTTAATATAGGACCTAGAAGTTGCAAACAGCATACTTTATTTCAAACCTATTGACAAAATGTAGTAGTGTGGCTATAATTAACTGCAAGAGAAGATAGAAAATGTGGTACGTAACTGGGGTGTGAGTCACATGCCTAATTTAAACTTCAGGTTTCTATTATTAAAAGGAGAAGGGGAGAATGATATTGGGGGACAGCTAGCAGTCTTCAAAATACTACTTATTTATTGTATGACCACGGGTAAGGCATTCAACCTCTCAGAGACTCAGTCCTGATTTGCAGACTAGGAATGTTGATCAAACATGCACTTGAGATTTATATTGAACACTGTCAGGCACTGGGTTAGGTGCTGATGGATGTTAGTTATTATTATTAAGGTGTATTCTTTATTTGAAGAACAAATAAATAACAAGAGCCTCAATGGAAGTGTTCCTCCATTCTCCACTCATAATAAGAAAAGTGTTTGCCCAGGAAGTTTTTCAGGATTTCGAGTTCAGGATTTTACCACAATTTGCATCAATGATATTTCTATAGATTTGAAAAGAGAGCCATTAGCCAAGGATTGTGATTATTTACCAATAATTGTGGTTATTTACCATTACAGTCTTTGCTGTTCCTTATTTGCTAATGATACGCATTGGTAAAGCCATAATACTTTACTCCCACTTTTAAAAATGAAGCTATATGCTTTTCATTATTTGCTTATAATTCAAGGATGATAGCCCTTAGTTCCAGTCTGTCTCAGATTCTGGTATGTTCCCACAAAAATGTCCATGCAGAATCACCAAATAATCCATATGCAAATAATTTTTACTAGTTTAACTTAAAATGTTTAAAAAATTAAAAATTTAATGACCATATGACATAACTGTATAGAAGCTGATGCTATGATATTTATATGTTGTTTTATTTTTTATTTAACATTGGGATTTAAAATCAGTAAAGTCACAATTTCTGGTAAGCATATTTAGCGCATATAAACAAGTTTTTTCTTTCCTCTGGAAAATGCTGATTATATTTTCTTACCACTAATTTAATTATCACACTTAACATTTGGGTGGGGCACTAAATATTTCATATATAACTTTTACTTGAGTAATGACTGTTGAAGTTATTCCAATACAAACTTCAAACCACCACAGATTCATGTCTTCAATGACGATAATTCACTTGCAATGAATATTTTCCTCACCTTGACAGAATTCATTTATTCTGATTTCAACAACAATAACTGTTTTTTATTAGATTACATCACTCTATGGAATATACACCATTATTCTGTTGTTTCTCAAGCATTTGAGGTTGTAGTTGATGTACTACATTGTGAAAAGTAAATCTATTAAATGAAATACAATTGATACACACTTGAACTTCTATATAATTTCCAGTTTACTTCTGAAAGCTGTTTACCCTTCTTCCCTCTCTGCCATCCATTTTCTAGATATACCAATGTATGAACTTAAAACCCAAAACAGCAATTTTTTTAACCTTCTAAATCTAGATCTCAAACTTGAAAAACACACTACTATGTCAAGTGAGAAAAACAAAGGAAGATACATTATAATTTCTAGGTTATAAACAAGCTAACATATAACTGTGGCAAATTGTGCACCCCCTTTATTTTAATACGCTGCAAGACTATCTAGTACAGCACCATTCTGCTTACAATTGAAGAAAACTCTGTACCTGATATTGACCTTTTAAAGAAACCAAGGACAATCTTTTTTACAGATTAAAAGACCATAAAAGTGCTAGTTCTCCCATTGCCAGAAGCACTAACTGAACCTCTATAGAGAATTATTTGCAAGAAAAAAAAAGATTTAGACAAGTTTCTATAATATGCACCATCCTGAACAAGGGAGACAGAAAAGAAAGTATGTCAAATCAGCTATTAGGTTAAATGAATTAACAAGAGTGGCTTGATGTCTTCTAAGCCCGGCAGTGTTGTGTTGTGGTTTTGCCTTTAAAAAATTCCTTGTATGTAATCAGCAGGACTCTGGCCTTTTAACTTTTAGCATGCTTCTACAGTTAAGCTGCTCTGCTCCACACTCAAATAGCTGTCCACAGCTGCTGCAAATTGATTTATCCCTAGATAATGGCTGCAGCTGATGGCCAAAATGTCACTACGAAACTCTTTAACAATTTAAGGTGTGTTTGGCCTAATATAACCTGATTTTAACCCTACTTTTAAATGTATTAGCCTCTGCATAAATTCTTCTAAAAACATTCAAGTTGTATTTAATATTCAAATTTTCTTTCTTCATGTGTTTGGAGAATTTTTCTGTAGCTAAGCTTACAACATAGCCCTCAAAGTATTGTAGAAGCTGCAGGAAAGAAGCCTTGCTACCCAGAGCTGGAAGCATCCCAGCTACACACAATGCAAGAGCTAGATTTTGTTCAGAGAACACCAATTCAGATCACATTTGAGATTAAGTAAAGATCATATAAGTCCTCAGTACCAGTAAAATAGGTTAATCAGAATGAATACGGATGAAAGGAAAAAATTACCCTATTCTTTAAATAACCTTTAAGCATTATAAATATATTACAGATCTATGTGTACAGAAAAGTATAATAGTGGAAACCTATGAATAAAATACTGTATCTTTTAAAGTGTGAGTATATGTTATTTTCATTATCCACAAAGTGGGATGCTTTCAGTTCAGGTTAATTCTCAATATGGATCTTCAGGAATCTTTACCAAAAAGATTTTTCTTAAATACACAATTACATGTAGGGTAGAATTAAATTGGTTAAATGTTTATAAGTTAGATCATTTCAAGTCTCAAAAAACCTTGCCTATGAACTATTCACATATGGCTGATTTGAGCCTTTGAGAACTTTCTTAGTAAGATGCAATATACAATTAAGGATATTAATCTGACTTGGTTAGGGGAAATTCTATCTGGACTTCAAAATCTCCCTGTGAGAGTTTCTAAAAACATATTTAGTGGATTTTCCACTTCTGTTTTCAAGCAATAATTTATAGGCCTCCAAAAATAGTTCATGTATTAGTGATATCCAAAATAGCAGGCAAAGTTATTATAATATTACTAATACTCACTTCACAAGATCACTAAAATTACTTAGTATAACACGAATTTAAAAAATGAACAATGCCTGATCCCCATGTCTAAACCAACATTTTTTATTTATTTAATGGCTTCTGGGTTTCCTGAAATATTAGTGGCTGACCCAGTTTTACACATAGATTGAATTCAGCCACTTTTAATGCTGAAAGTAATATTATCAAGAAGATGGCTTTTGTCCAGAACCTTCTTTTTCATATGTGCATGTTTGCATTCTTCAAAAAATGTAAACAAAAGTATTATCAACACATTCCACTCTAGAAAAATTGTAGCAATTCTTTATAAGCAAAGAGTTAATTATTTCAGAGCTATTTAATATAGACTGTTCCTATTTAGAGTATGTCTCAAATATAAGATGAATTATTCAACAGCTGATAAAGGCTATAGAAATTCCTAATTCACACAATAGTAAAAAAATAATCCCCAGGCTTCAGGCATTTCAGTAAATAAAAAATGTAAAAGGCAGGAATAAATGAAAGAAATATCTGCAATGATAAATGTAAAGTAGAGAGAAAATTAGGTCACTAAATGGAGACATGTATAATGAATCATTTGATGTCATATGTAAAAGATTGTTCAGTATTTATTGAAAAATGATTTGTAAATAGAAAGTTCATATACAAAGCATTAGTTTTAATCTGAGAAAAATAAGTGATTCTGTCATAATTAACATATTTATTACATGAAGAACATATTGCAATTCATTCCTTCTGTTCATGACAATATTAACAAATATCCCATGCATTGAATTTCAGGTTCTTCGGGATGATGAAGGAAAATGCAGAGCAGTTACAATTCTGAAATTAATGGTCATTTCTAAGAATCAGTCACATTTCAGAACATTGACCACTGTACATAAAAAAAGTCATTGTCTTTTTAAGTTTTTTCTTAAAAAACTAATTTTTGTGGATAAAAATTTATTTGTTAGTTATTGCTTTTAGATAGCTTGGGGCCAAGAACAATTGGCTCTGGGTTCAATTGGGTAATTGCTGTGCTTGAATTTTAACATATTGAGAGACAAATCACTGTGTGTTTTGATATACCTTAAAAAAACACTTCTTTTCCCTTTAAATTTTAAACTAACATAAACTTCTCAGCAATGAGCAATCAACAACATCTTCTACAGAAGCAGTAATATGTTTAATTTTTAAATTAATTTTACTTTATAAAAACAATTTCTCTTCATCATTTTGGATACCAATTCACTGAAATCAGGAAATTGGTGGCCTTTTAATATACAAATCACATAAATTTAAAAATAATATTCTTAGTGTTTCACTTGAAGTTATGTTATTTCATCTTTTATTCCAACAAATGTTTAATTGAAGTAAATGGAAGGGAGTTTGTCCATGATAAACGATATGATCTTAATTGTGTTTTGCTATATTGTTTTTCCTTCCCTGGGTGCAAAAGGGGTAGGACTAGAAAAATCCCTGCTTCCCATTCATTTAACAAACATATTCACCTACAAAATAACTCCATCCGCTCCCTCCCATTTGTGTTTCCCAAGACTGCAGAGTTTACGCACATGTGCATCAACACCTGAGAGTGACAGGGTCTGATGTGCGTCTTCCTGCAGATGCAGTGCTCATGGCCATGAGGGAATGGATGTGTAATGCTGTGCTGATACCAGCCAAGTAATATAATGTGGTGCCATCAGGAACATTATTCATAGTTGATGAACACATACCTTTTCTAGTGAAACACATACATTTCAGAAAGAAATGCATAGATCATTTACTGAAGCACATTTATTATAGCAAAATGTGTACCTCAACTAATGAAACACATAGATCATAGAGTAAAATGATTATACTTATATTGAGCAGGTTTAACCATTTACGGATATTTTAGCAACAAACCAGTTTTTGTTCAGGCCAAAATTCAGGCCAAAACTGAATTGACAAATAAACTAAATATTTGTATGGGTTAAATACGACACAATATTTAATTATTTAATTGTATTTTGTATTTGACTGGCTATTTAAAACAATGAAGTTTTATGCATCTCCAGCTCTACAGTTTTAGCTACAATCACTTATGCACAAATAACAGGATGTATCTTTTAACATGCTTTCCAAGGGATTAACCAGGACTAAATATGAGTAGCAACGAGAAACTGAAATATGATGCTTAGGGAAGGCAGGGAGCATTTGGGGGTGCCAATTTATTGCCTCCCTTCAAATAAAATTTAGCACTTGCATTTTGACACAATTGTATTCTAGGACTAGCAGCACATCTTGACACAATCTACCTTTATCTGCAGTAACAAATGCCAAGAAAATCCAGAAATAGGATGTGAGTCAGTGCCCCTGCCCCTCCAGGGTCAGCAATAAACTATCAATTCCCACTGTATAAATTCAGTTAGCCCTGGCTCTCTATTGCCCTGAGGAATAGAATGGGTCAAACACTTTGTTTATGACTAAGGAATCTCTCAGTACACCAAGCTTTGACCATAACCCTAACTCACCAGAGCTGGGGATAGATGTGAATTCCAGGCTCTTGCTTTAGTGAGAACATAATTCACGTGGACAAACATTGCACTGAGAAACTTTGCAGGATTGATCTGATTTGTATCATTGTTCTGTGTTGTGTGTGAAAGACTGTTTTAGCCTGGGTTTCTCTTGAAGTCATGCAGAATGGCCTCTACCAACTTGGAACTTAATTTTGAAAAGCAAAACTAAATTGAAGAATTATCTTCTCTATTTAGCTTCTCTTCAATCCTACTAGTACATGAGTTGAACAAAGGTACGGAGAAGTAAAAGGAAAAAAGCAAAATCAAATGTAAAAAAAAATTCTCAAAGGAAGGCAAGCAAAGTCTTTCTAGGGGCATAATATAAATGTTTTTTTCATTATTTAATGCAACTTCTCAGCCCAAATTTCAAATGCTTATCTATATTCAGAAGAAGTAAATCTTAATTTTATGTATCATTTTTTAGGATCTTCTCGTTGAGATTCAAGTCATTCTTCATTTTAGAATGAGACATTGCCCTGCTGATGTTTGTAGCTGACTTGAGAACTGCCATCCTTTCCAACTTTGACTTGAGAACTTAGTTACAGATGTTCATTATATTTGAAAGATTCCATTTTTAAATGTATAGTACATCATGATTAAATCTTTCATTTGTAGTTTTTTTATGTTCCCCTCCCCCATACTGTGAAGCCTTGAATCCTTGGGTATAAGAGGTATAGGAGATAAAATTGAATTAACTAGAATATTCAACATAATAAGCAATGAATTTTTGCTGAGATTCTCCACTTTTTCTTAAGTTATAGGAGCTCATTTCATTATTTGTTGAACCCTCCAGTGACCCTGGGATTTCACTATATAATTTATGTTTCCTGATACAATTCAACAGTGTAATCTTATGATTTATGTGCTTCATTTATAATTTGATCATCTCAGTATAATGCATGTTTTTCTACATGATTTATGTACTTTATCCCATAATATATGTGTTTCACTGTATGATATATGTATTCATCAGCTTTGTATTATGGCCCTGGTGGCACATTCCTAGAAGAGGAGGTAGAATACCCCAGCCTGAGGGTAAGTCCTGAGGTTAATTGCAATCAATTCACCTTCCACACAATTACACTTTCATCTGCTGGAGCTTGTGAAGTGAGCATGCTTAACATGGCAGCAGCAGGGAGGCAAGTGTGCCAGTTTCTTTTTTTCTAGATCCAAGAAAAAGCAGATTCCATCAGCAGATCAGGAAATTGGAGCCCTACAATATGGTTTTCTCCAAAAAAACAACAACAACATATTTTCCATATTATTAATCACATTTCCATTTTTCTGATATAACCTGATTTAAGCTATAATAAATACATATTTACAGAAAGACTGGAAACAAATAAACTTTCATTTCAAATAAGCAGTTTTTAAAAATAGTAATTATTTAAGAATCATTGAAACATCTCATAAGGAGCTCTCCACAAAGCATACTTTCAAAAGGACTTTCACTAAACTCATTTCTTCAACAAGCATCACCGAGTTCTGTCAGGCGTTTTTATTTTCTGAAGACTTCTTTTCTGTTACATTTACTCATCCATTCATTTACTCAACAAATATGTATTGAGCTCTTCCTTTGTTCCAGGCTAGTATAAAACAGACCAGAAGCCTGTCTTCATAATGTCTGTATTCTGTGGTAGGAAACAGAAAATAAGCAAAATGAGTAAGTAAAACAAATGATACTGTAGACCAGGATATGATATGGGCTATAGAGCAAAATAAAGCAGGGAAAAGGAATAACGTTCCTAGTTGGAATTATGACATTTTTAAAATTAAGTTAGGCATTTGATAAAAGCTACACTGAGGAGGAGAGATATTTGAACAAAAGGAGCAAGGGGAAGAGAGGAGGAAGATGAGTTCAGGGAGGTGGTAAGTAGAAGGTAGATCGAGCAGGGCCATGTGGACCATTGCCAACATTTTAGATTCTACTTCGAGCAAGGAGGGAGGCCTGTGATAAACACAGAGAAATAACAGGAGCTGACTTCTGCTTCGAAAGGGCCACTCTGGGTGCTCTACGGACCCATCTGTATGAAAAGATAGAAAGATGGGGACTAGTTCTGGGCTGCTGAAATAGTCCAGGCCACAGGTGAAAGCAGATTGGTTTAGGGTGACAGTAATGAAGAGACAGTGAAAAGTAGTTGGACTCAAGATAATTTTTTCAAGGTAAGCTGACAGAATTCTATGAGGGATTGGATATGGAGTGTGGAAGAAAGAGAGAAGCCAACTTATTTGCAAGCACATTAAAGTGGAAGCTTTAAGCAAATACTTGAGTACTGCTGCATTGTTATTCACTCAGAAAGTGCATGTTGATAACTAGAAGATTACTGACCACATTATTTTAGTTCATGTTTTCTTGATACATATTCACACCATATCAAGTCCATTTCATATCTTTATTTAGTGAGTATCAAATGCTTTACCTTCCAACCTGATTTAATCGCCAAACAGGTCAATTTGGTGTGTGTGATTATTTTTATTTCAAGAGTATAAGTAAAGCAAAAGAATGGAGAAAAATGAAAATATATTTAGTTATTGTGTTTTGATATGTTGAAATTATTTGAAATAATTCCATTTATATTTTGTAATTTTATCAATACATATCTTAAAAAGCAATCATTTACAATATGACTAACATTTTATGTAATCCCTTAATTACCAATAAGTAAAAAGGCATATAAATATAAATATGTTATTTATGTTTAAAGTAGAATGATGTTTACTTAAAATATTAAAAATATTTCAATATATTTATATATGGTTTTCAAACAAAAAATAACATTTATTTATTGGCCATAAAATAAACAAAAAAAGATATCTAATTCAATATTTCCATCTAAGCCAAATTTATTTTCAAACCAATTTTAAATTACACTGATATCACTATTGCCTCCTAAACCCTAAAGATAATATAAATGTTACACATTTTCTAAGTCTGAAAGGTAATTTCATAAATGTTTTAAGACTGGACTTCAGATATGAAATACCTATCTTTAGAAAATAATTATTATTTTGGTACCTATAAGTAGGTTTGAGGAAAGGAAAGGATTAGAGAAATCTTGACTAATGTTTCACTAAGTTACAAAATTAAAAAGAACATGCCTTGACTAAAACAATCACTTTAAAATACTTATTTTTAAAATTTAATAAATCAATTTTTACATGTTATTATCAGAAAAGATTTCTTAAAATTATTGGGATTGTGAATTTTGAAAGTAAAAATGATTAGTAGTATTACAAAAGTAACTTCCCACTGTTTAAATATTATTCAACACCAAAGGATTATCATTCTTTATTTCAGTTATACTAAATATTATACTAAAAGTAAAAAACAAGGAAAAATATATGAAAATGCTTATTATTTCTGTTGGTTTCCTTTTATTTTCCAATAGAAAGTTATGTTTTAATGCAATTTAAAAGTTAGTTTTATAAATTGTGTGTGTAAAATCATTAAAACTGAGGTTTTGAAGATCCTCCAATATGCAAGATTGGAGTGCATAATTTATGGGGCCCAGGTCCCACTCTGTCTATTCTTCATGACCTGGGGCACATCATCAACCCCTCTGCATCTTTACTTCTAAAATAGTAACAAATGTAAGAGGTAGTCTATATGGATAAGGAGTGGTTTAGTAGAAAATCCCTGTGCTCCTTCACTTAGGAAGATAATTAGTAAAACTAAAAAGAGTCAAGGCATCCAAGTTTCCATTACACATATATAATTCAAACACTTCTTATGTACTAATTACTGTGTTGATTTGTCAGGCGTTCAAAAATAATTAAGATTACCCACTAAAGAATGTATTCATTTACTAGGGGATTCAGTTATTTATAAACATTGTGTTAAGAGCTATGACAAATAAATAGATAGGGTGCTGCAAAGTGTGAGATAAATTCATCTAACCTGCTTGATCATATCAGAGTGAAAAAAAGGCTTCCATGACCATTTCTGGAAAAGGTGGTACATGCACAGAGACACAAAGGATAAGTGCCAACTCATAAAGAGTTGGGGGCATGGTAGTTAAAGAAATTAAAGGAGCAAAGGCCCAGAGGTAATTGAAATGCTAAGGCTTCAAAGGCCATAAAGATGAGCAGTCAAGGACTTAACACCTAGGAGGGTAGACAAAGATCAAATTCCAGGGTATTTGAATTTTATCCTGTAGAACAGAATTCACCTTCCCTTGTGCTGGCTACATAGGTGTGCTGTGAATGGATTTACAACTGTGATCCATTCAGCTTTAAGGTGAAAAGAGGGACCTGGTTTAGCCAGAGCCCCAGTTGAGTTACCTCAGACCTTGGACCTTTGTACCCATTTTTTTTTTCACTGTGCTCTATAAATATGATCATTTCCTGTAATGTCATGACATGAAAAAGTTAGCAATCATTCTTTGGTCATAGTAAGTCTTAAATAGTACCTGACAAAAGGCAAGTTTGTTATAACCAGACATGTCTGCTCAGAGAGGTAGTCTCCCCACCAACCCAGGACTGCAAATCCCTCCCTATGGCAGGAGAGAACACAAGAGGCAGCAGAACACAAAGGAAGGCAGAGTGCTCAGTCTGCACCCAGACACAGCAAAGCTGCAATGCCACACAGCCATTTCTGGGTAATGAGGGAAGCTGGCAGCCAGAATTTTCCAGAGCACATTGGAAGGAAGAAAAGCCTCCATAGTAATGCCTCTGAAAAACACTGGGCATTTAATAGGATTCTTGAACAAATGTATCTGCAAAGAAATAGGAATGAGGAACCTGTTATAACAAAAGGGCATTCTAGTACATATCAGCATGGGGCACTCAGAAGAGGCCTGTATAATTCAGCAAGCTCAAGGAAAGGAGAAATCCACAGGCACCAGAACAGAAACCCACATCTCAGATCTCTCAAAGGGGTTTCTCCAGTTCACTAGTGGTGAGAAGCTGTGTATTTACATTGTATTTAACTAATGTTAGTTAACAAATATTTTTCTACTATTTTCAAGATTCCAAGAGCTGTTCTATGTCTTTAACAAATGCGGCTACACCTCATAACAATCCAGTGAGGTTAGGTCCATAGAATCTATAAGTATTCTGATTTCACAAATGAAGAAACAGATTCAAAGAGGCTAATAAAAGTTTCAAGATTACACAACTTTAAAGTGATAGAGTCAAGATTCTACACATTCGTTTGGCTCCAGAACTGGTGACCTTAACAACTACGCTCTATTATCTCATAAAACTCTACTGTCTATATTCTGTGATTATAATATACTATAACATTAGGGCATAGCATAATAAATATATAATATAATATCTATATATTCAGGTGTACAAAATCTATGTAGCTTTCAGTTACTAATGTTTTTACTCCCAAAGATCCATTTTCCATATAGCAATAAAGAAAGCTCCCCAAAATATTAACAAAATACAGTTTATACATTATCTTCCATGAAATCCTTCAGAGGCTTCCCATGGTTCATAATTTAAAATCCACAGTTGCTACTACGGTTTAAAGATAATATATTATCCATTTCAACCTTTAGCTCCCAGGGTCATAAAATTCTCTCCTTTTATCACTCAAAGCATGCTATTCAATTCACTTGTTTTTGTTCTTCACAAGACTCTTTGGTGGTAGACTCCTAATCATTCAGATTGTTCCCCTAGTGCCATCTGTCATAACTCTTCATTGATCATCCTATCTAAAATAGACCCTCCCCATACCTTTTTTAACATCATCTTGATTTCCTCCATAATATTTATCATTCTTTGAAAAAATATTTTTAATTTGGTTACTTGTTACTATGTATGTATTATGCCTATTGTAGAATATTAACACATGAAAGCAGGAACTTTTCATTCTGTTCACTTACATGTGAGTCATGCCAGTACCTAGAACAGTGTGACATTACCTAGACAATTGGTGCTCAGTACTTCTGGAATAAGTAAATGCATGAATCATCCAAGGAAACACATTAACTAAAAGCTTTCATTCAATCAACGATAAAATTCTGTTTACTTCTGAGAAAAATCATTTTAATGGCTGGTAAAAAATGGGTGATTTATGAAATTTCCTAATTTTTATAGAATCAGAACAACATAATGCACAAAACTGTGACATTTACAGACCTCCTTTGAATCCTGGCATCTTTAATGACAAGTTCTTTATGAGCTTGGGTAAATTATCTAATTTAGTTATGACATAGTTTCCTTAAATTCATATTACATTACCACATAATGCAACGTATAGACTAAATAAAATAACATATAAATATTTTATCATAGAACCTGGTACTCAGTTAATGTTAGCTTTCATTATTACTATTATAAAAAATTAAAATAAAAAATCTCCCTTTTTACATTGAAAATTTCAATATAAAGATATATTGCTTTAAGTATTCACAATAGGGCATAACAATGTATGCTACACCATCACATGATGATACCTTCTTCGAAAATGTGTAAATGAAAGAATAATTGCTCAATTTTGAATGATGAGAATTAGATCCAATAATATTATACATTTTTGTATAATGTTAGAATAAGAAGAAAACAGGATTTGTTTAGATTCAATTAAGAGTAAATGTATAAAAATTATCCTATTTGATTTTGGCAAAAAAATATGAAATCTGCCCTATTAAAATAGTCAACATATTTATATTTAATATATTCAACCCATAGCAATGTTCAATTATAAAAATTCAAAAGGCATACTTAATACATAATAGTAATGACATGCAACCCATATCTATTTGTCAGTTCAATGATAACCATAGTATGGCATTAGTTCGGTGACATCGCAGTTATGCAAAAGGAGTCCAAACTTTGTATAAAGTATTAGTTACCCCACCTAAGTAAAGTGACATACAATAATTCTGTATAGCTATTTTAATAAGATACACAAGGTGGTCATCCTTCAGAATGCTTCAAAATCACATTTCTGTAGCCAGTAGCCATTGGACTTGGAAATTCGTTTCCTATCAGTGTTACTAAATGTGTATACATTTTTCCCCAATCTCATAAACACCTCATTGGTCAGTTGTTCAATTATAATGAGAATAGAATTTTGTCTCACAATTTTCAGTACTTCTTCATTAAGTCTGGGCCACCCACTTACCTCCAAAAATCATTTCTTACTTAATTTCTATTCAAACTGGAACTTTAGAGGAACTGTAAGTCAAGAAGAAAATCTCAGGCATATTGAACATTATATATTGGTTGACTGATAGTTTTTGCCAAATTTTTTACAATAAATAAATGCTGGAAAATATTATTTCACTGTAGACAGTAAGAGTAATTCTTATGAGTCATACCTGGAAAGCTATGAAAGCAAAATATCCAGGTTGGACAGCCAATGGCCCAGCTTAACTAGAATCATAAAACATGGCCTAGCTCGTCTGGTGGTTGTGTATATTAGAATGCATGTTATTTATTATTATCTATATGTATTTTTATAATTATTTCCAGCAGGAAGTTTTTTGAATAAAGTAAGATTTCAAAATTGAAGTAGGAAAAGGCTTGGAGTGAACTTTATATTTCTCTGTGGTTATTTGTTTAGTTTTGGAAACCCATGTTATAAGAGTGAGAAAGCTAGCTCTCTGTCTATAGCACAAAATTCAGATGGTCTGTCTGGGAGGCACAGTAGTGAATAAACACAAGGGGTCACCAGCTATTTTCAAAATTTCATATCTAAAGGAGCTTGTTCCTTGACTTTGGGGTGCATGGTTTCACTCATTACAAGTTAAACCACTGCTAAGGGGCCCCCTTTCCAAATGGACATCTTCTTTTACAAGTTAAAATCCATAAATCACATATCAAATGCTTTCTAAGAAAAAGAAAGCCTATTTTTGGTTTCCCCTAGAAAACAAGCAAACTTGGGAAGGGGGGAAGTGAAATAAATGAGTCTGGTAAATTATAGTTATCAGACCATCTATGAAAAATCTCAATTATCCAGCCCCCTCTGCTGCTTCAGCCAGGCTTTCCACACTGGCAGTTCTGTGGAGCTTAATAACTCTAAAAGCGTCTAGATTTTCTTTCATTGATCAGATTGTCCTCTTTTCCTTTCTGATTTTCATCTGTTTGGAAGTGAAGGTGAAAAAGAGGTTCCTTGAAGCAGTTCAGGAAGGAAGAAAAAATTTAAAAGGCCCAAGCAAATAAACTGTTAAACTGCAAGCAGCGATGTACAACACAGCTCTCTTTACATGAGGCTTGGGAGGCATTTTACTGAACTGTCTGTGAAAGAGCTATGTAAAGCTAGGGGATTGAGGGAGTTGAAGTGAGAAGGCACAAAATTGTAATGCTTCCCAGAGTGGTCCAGCTCAGTTCCATCCCCCAAGGCGCCTCCCCCCACCCCGTCCCCCCTTCCTCCTCTAATGAGAACACATTAAGCCTTTCTCAATGCCCTGATGTGCTCTTACACTGCAGAATCCTTGCATTGCAATGCACAATGCAGTCCGAGGATTTCTAACATTATAAAGAGAGAGAAAATGCTTTCTAGACAGCTCATCCAACCCCTCCCTGGCGCTCAGCAGGGATTTAAGTGTGTCTACTTCTACTGAAAGTAAATGCACGTTTTTGCCCCCAACTAAAGGGACTTTTTCCCTGTTTCCTGCTCACAAAGGCATCTGTATATTCTCTCCGAATCTTACTCTTACACTGTAGACATTGTCAGAATTTGGAATTGTAGACCACACACACATAGTTTATGCTCTCGGTTTATAATACCTTTACAATTTATTTCCTCACACACATTGCCCATTATTTTTAAGCTCTTCACGGAGATAAAGGAAATGTTTAACCAAGCTAGGAAAGCTGGAAGTCCAAATTAATTTCGGGAATAATTTCATCACTTAATTCCTATTTTGTTTTTATACTTTCTCAACTGTGTAGGAATCCGAGATCACATTTTCAAAGAAGTATCCAAAAAACTTCCACCATCCAGCCTCCTTTGACTTCAGTGAAGATTTCATATAAATAATTAAAATGAGGGTGCCTCTTCCTGCAGGATTTCCAAGATTATTTATGTACTATATTTAGTGAAGAAAAACTCTGAATGTTCTTTGCATGAGAAATGCTTTCCATAGACCCACATTCTGCTGTAGCTCAGCCCAAGGACAGTTTCTGAGTCACCAACAGGCACTACAAATGATGGACAGCAGGATGAAACCTCTGGTCTGACCAGAGGTTAAATACTTGTAGGAAACCAAGCAGCTTCCCAACCCCTGCTACTGTCCTGGGTCCCTCCCCTGCTGGCAGAGTATCAGCAACATTTATGAAACATTGACCTGATAAAAACAAACACAACACAATGATGGCTTTAAAATAGGAGAAAGTTTGACTTATCTAGTGGAGGGAGGATGCATGAAGGTTTGTAGTTTTAGTCATTTTAGGTGATTCTTTTGTTATAGTTGTTTCTCGGAATTTAACAGTTAACTCCTGCCCCTACCCCCAAAGCAGTTCATCTACTAAAACAAGCTCATAGTGGCAAGTGGAAAAAATAAACCATAATGTTCAACTTTTTATACTTTCATCAAGCCAGAGAGCTAGCAGAGTTGGTGCTGGATGGGATTATATGATAGAGATATGCGGTGTAGGCTCCAGGTGAAAAATTGAATGTACATTGTTAACTGATAACTGGGCATTGGAACTCCAATCAAATTAAAGGGATCAACTATCAATATTTGTATTTACCTTGCCCTGTATTTTCCTGAGCTTGTTTTTGAGAGGGAAAATACCACCGTCCCCACCCCTTTCAAGCTAAAATGAACAGCTTCATCAGTCTCAGACTGTCTATCTGACACAGATTCATGGTCAGTTTAGAACAAAGCAGTCAAGCAGAATGCTGGGCACCTGGATGACAGAGCTGCTGGATGAGGATTTGCTATTTTTTTCTTTTGTTTGCTTTTTGCCAATTATTTTTTGTTCTTTGTCTTCTAGGTCTAACTTCTATCTAATATAACTTATTCAAGTCAACCTATATTATTGACTAACACCTATGTACAAGGAAATTAAGAAATGTGCTGACAACTGGGAAAGGTGGTTGATATTATAGTCAAGGTCTCCTTGCCACAGGTTGAGCAGGGTTTTCTGCCCAGTGTGTGACAAAGTGATTTTCTCCTACACAGTTCTCTAGCTTTCCTGATAGATTTGCACCCAGTCTTTAGTGGGTCACTGCTTATTCCAGGCTTACAGCAGGCTCCTAGATATAAGATGCCCACTTCTCCTTTGCAAACCAGAAGACAACTTGCTCAGCCAAAGGGCATGAGGAGGTGCGTAGGCCCTAATAGTCATTTATTACTTTTGGGTTTTTTGTTTTGTTTTGTTTTGTTTTTTGAGACAGGGTCTCATTCTGTGGCCTAGGTTGGAGTGCAGTGGCATGTTTATCTTTGACTACAGTTTTAAACTCTTGGGCTCTAGTGATCCTCTAATCTCAGCCTCCTGAGTAGCTAGAACTACAGGCACATGCCACCACACCCAGCTAATATTTTTATATTCTTTTGTACAGATGAGGTCTTGCTCTGTTGCCTAGGCCTCAAGTGATCCTCCCGCCTTGGCCTCCCACAGTGCTGAAATTACAGGCATGACCGATGCACCTAGCTCTAACAGTCATTTATTATAGGAGTTGGTACCGCATGCCGAGTTCCCAAATAAGGGAGTGGTGACTCTCACCTGGGAATATTAAGGAAAAGTATGAAACATTTGACCAAACACGTGAGTTAATCCCTGGTATCTTTACTGGTTCAAGCTCTAACCTTTGACTTTTCTTTAACTGATCATCCATCATGTACTCTATCATTACTACCTGCAAACATGATTAATTATACCGAAATAAATCAAGTTCATGAGAGTAAACACACACATATACATACACTCTTCTAATGACAGGAACTTCTAACTTCTGCAGAGTCCCATTTCTTTGGTTTCCTCAAGGAGGTAACTGCTTCATTATCAAATAATGGTTTCTAATATTTTCCTCCGGATTTTCTGCACTCGCTTTCTTTAATTTGAATGTTTTGGTGCAATCTCTTCAGAATACAGTGATCACCATAAGAAGTTCTCGGATTATTCAACATCCAGGTACTTCTTAACCTTAAAATTTCTCTAGTTGCTAAGAAGAACCATTGTTTGTTCTAACTTTCAATATACTTGCAATTCCACAAAAAAACCAAAATAGAAAGTAAAATGATTTTGGCTAGCTCTGTGTATGCTTAAGTTTAGTTTTTAGGCAGCTCTATAGCCAAGCATTTCTGACAAGGGGCATTTGCCAAAAGCAGATTTTCATACAGTTTCCCAAGTTTTTAAAATTGAGTTTGAGGTTTTATTTCTTCTTTTTCTCCTTTTCCAAACTTAGTGGCTTTCTTTTATTGGCTTGTGCTCAGATTGAGCATACTAGAAAATAAAATAAAAGTTAACATATATCATTGGAGACAGGCCTGAGAAACTAATTTGAATGTTTGACATATTTTAGTTAGATAATCTGACAGGGAAAATTTCAGGTCTTAATTAGATGCTTTAATTATTCCTTATTGGTAAAATGAATCTTTATTGATAGAAATTTTAAAAAATTAAATTAAAAACACTGAAATTTGCCTTTTCTTTGTTGTAATTATTGTTATATTTTCAAATATAAATCTTGATTGCTTATCTCTACACTGTTTTTATTTATTTTTTTTATTTTGCAGCCTTTTATTCTTGTTTGAGATGCCAGAGAAAATGTCAGGTTTAAAAGCCAATTCACAGGTGTAGTTTTTTTTTCTGATTATTAGTAATCATGGGAACTTTTTATAGAATATCTAAAATTTAAATGCAGTCTGGAGGAAGACAATACGCCTTTGTGTCTGTTGAGGGAAACCTCCTATTTGCCTTTGTTGTCTGAACGTATTTCACCCTTCTGTCAAAGTGTGTCCACTCTAACCTTTCCTTTCGCTCTGCTGGCATCTCTCCAGTCTCCAAAATGCATGTTTGACTCTCATCTGACACCTTTATCTGATACAGTCACAACACTTCTTTGCATAATGAGTAGGCATTCCCTACCCATCAGAAAGGTAATTTAAAAAATGTTTAGATTTTTGTTTTCATAGACGTAACAGTATAAATGCAACTTCTGCTCAATTAAGCTCCAGTGTCAGTGAGAGGGGGAGGGGAGGAATGGTTCTTAAATAAGAGCGGATTTTATGCTTCTATCTTAAAACTGGAGATACAGATTTGTGATTTTCCCTCCCCCATGGAAAGAAATCTTTAAATAAAGATGTCTTCATCTGAATTGACCACCGTTTATAAAAGCAAATCTGGTCGGGGCTCTGCTGCTTATGCTGAAGGAACATTCCTCCCCATTACAACGGCATTTGCACATTTATAGGAGGAATAAAGAAAAAGATGCATGATACATGTGAAGGAGCCTTCTCTCTGCCATCCAGAGAAAGAAGAACTAAAAGGATTATAAAAGTTCAGATTAAAATGATATAAAATCTAGCATTTGGCTCCAACACTAGTGCCTTGGTCTTCTGAAGCTAATCTGTATGCACTCTGTGACCTCCTCGCAGCGAACCCTGCTAAATATATTATTCCCACGGGGGCTTTCACTGCTGCTTGGTGTCAGAAATCAATATGTATGAGGCGCGTGGATGGGAATTTCTAATAGATCTGCCTGGCCCTGTGCTGCTTTTCAATATCTGCCTTGGACTATTAGTGCCGGCTCGGTGCCTGTGAAATAACCGAGATAATCTTTTAAGGTGCACTGTTAAGGTGGAACCTAAATGTTGCTGTTTCAATTAAAACAAAAATTATATTCATAAATCAGTCAGGTCTGTGTAACCTTGTATAGTCACTCTAGAAGGCTGATTAGAAACAAGGTGGGATTTAAAGCTTTTGGGAGTGCAATGTTATTTTTAAATTCTACTTAGAGTTTGAAGAAAGGTTTTACATTTTATGTCTAATAATGTGTTATTTGGAAAGGGGTATCAGATTAGAAATGAAATTTAGAAAGCTGAGAGTTCACAAATCCAACAGTGTTTGTGTGTGTGGTGGGGGGAGGAGTCATCTTAATAACAGAGAAAAAGGACTCATAATATGTGGTTAGCAAAGTCATTTTCCCCATATTAGATGAGAACACATTTGCACATGGCTCTTTTTCATATAATTTAGTCACACTAAAATTATTGCATGAGTGATTTTTTTGGATAACTGCACAAATTAATTTTATCACCATCAAGCAATTGTACCATGTCTTTATTTGTACTTGGATCTGTACAGCTATTTGGAGATAAAAGTGGGCAAGAAAGTAGTTCATTAAAGTTCCATGTTACCCGCCCTCACTGATGAATATCTTTCTTTCTTCAGTAGCCCAAGCACAGTGCAAAGAGGCGTTGGTCTGAGCTGTGTACAGGGAGCACAGCATCAGTCTGGATTCTCCTTGTTTTCCTCTTTGTTTGCAGGTTAGTGCTCAGAGGAAGCTGTTCTGGCTCAATGCACAGAGGTGCAGCACCCCAAAAAAGTAGCAAAAGTACTTCATCATTACTGGTAGTAGTAGTATCATTATTAGTATCAATGGAGAACAGGGAGGTAGTCTGTGACCCACACATGCATGTATCTGGCCCTTCATGCAGCAAGGCTGGGTTCAAATCCCTGCATGGTGTGGCACGAAGACAGCCCTCACCCAAGAGGATCATGTTTGGTCATCTTTAGCTCTGTTGCCTTGTGAGGTTGTCACCCTACTAAAGGTGGAAGAACTGGCATATAACTGTTTTTTATTTTTCTTCTTTTCTTTCTTTCTTGCACACCTCACTTAGCACAGCACAATCCACCTGACAACCCTCTGAAATGCTCTGACTGCTTGTCGGGCCTTCCCTGGATTTTACGTGAGGCCACAGCTTACAATTGGTGATATGGGGCCCTAAGCTGCAAACATCAAAAAGGCAGCACCAAAAAACATAAGGCTAGTAACCCTCTGTTCATTAAGAAGCTGCCTTTAAATAATAGCTCCATCTACTCCATCTTTATTTATAGTTATAGCAATATAATTGTTGAGGGAAAAAATACACACTTTTGAAGAATACTCATTTTTCTACTTATTTACTGATTTTCAAAAAACTTACTAAACTGTGAATATTACTCTTAGCACAAATTTCCTAGACATCATGTAAGAAAACTCCCTTTAAGTCAGTTTCTCTTTCACACTTGTTCTGTTTTAAAGATGCTATCTCATAGGTACATTTCTATGTGATCTATAACTGAACTTCAGAATTATTAAAATTAAAAAAGTTTAACACACAAGAAACCAAACTTGTCTTTGAGTTCTTTGTTAAAGATATGGAATTCGATGCATTAACTTTATTCAAAATATTACCAAATTCAAAATATTACTAAAATCCATAATTCAAAATATTACTAAATTCAAAATATTACCGAAACTCGTAAATGAAATGTAAATGTTTATAAAGTATTGTACCACTAGATTTGTTTCTTTTTTTCTCTGTCATCCAGAATGGAGAAAACAAGCCACTCCGCTCAATTTTCAACTGGGTATATAACACAGTCATGATCTCACATGAGAAATGCCAAGCAGTTTAATCTCTCTGGAAGCCCCTCTCCTCTAAATCCTCCCTTCTTTCAACCCTTCAATTAGAGATTTGTGAAAGTCCTCTATGTGTTTTCTGCATCTCCCAGAGAGGTGTGACTTTGTGAGGTAGTGACCATAAGCTTCAGCATTAGTGAGGGGAATTATAATAGAATTATATAATGAGTACTCTTATTTAATATAAAATTTAAAAAGGGAAAATAATAAAACCCCGCCTATACAGTAATGTTAAACTATCTGCTTCTATATTGGCTGAATAACAGTAACTTCCTAAGCAATTTTACTAAACGTAAAGAAAAGTAAAAAGGAATACATTTTAAAGGTGACTTCTTATCAAGATATTGATGCCTAAGATCAAATCAAGCAAAACACACAATAAAATAAACAGCAGCTGTGAATACAATATGTGTAATAAAAATGAGTATAGGCATAAGGTGTTTATAATGACAAAAAAGACACTATTTGTGCTCAATATCCTTAATATGCTATTTTTGCTTAATATCCAAAAATGCCTTGTTAATGAATTTGCATAATCTTTTTTGGTATTTCTTTCTTTGACAGAGTCACTACAATTATATCTGTCACAGAATGCCTGAAGAAGTATATTGTATAACATCCTTATCCTCATTAAATATCAATTACTTCTATAATAGTTTGAACACAAAGAGAAATAACTATTGAAATCTCATGAATCTGTCCATCTCACTAAGAAAACTGAGAACTTTTCCTTTGTGAACAGATGCTCCAACCTGGTGGCCAAAGATAATAAAATCTTTATTTTACAGTCAACACCATTGATGCAAATTCTGCCATCCAGCCAAATAAGGGAAACATATTCAATCACTTCTGCTCATATCTAGGGTTAGAGATAATTCAAAACATAGCATCAAGCCATTACCTAGCAAAAGAGTCTGAGCTGACATAAAAAGGCCAGGTTCATATCTTCACATTTTGTGCAAACTTAGAAGAAAAAGGCTTTGCTCCACAAGTTCTGTGCCCTTCCAATGAGATAAGAATTTCCTAAATAGAAATGTAAAATGCATTGTTACTTATTTCTATCTGAATTACTTTACTTTCTACTTTTCTGTTCATTTCTTTGCCCTTTAAGTCAATACGTGAGATATATATAAGAACACAGTAGTTGACTAAATAGATCATGAATACAGGAAGGAAAGTGTAGAAGAAAGAGAAGTATAAAGTAAATGGGTTGTCTCCTCCTATGAAATTATAAACCCCTTGAGGACATCAAGCCCATTAATATGGTTTGGCTGTGTCCCCACCCAAATCTCATCTTGAATTGTAACTCCCATAATTCCCACGTGTTGAGGGAGAAACCCAGTGGGAGAAAATTGAATCATGGAGTGGGTCTTTCCCATGCTATTCTCATGGTGGTGATTAAGTCTCATGAGATATAATAGATCTGATGGTTTTATAAAGGGGAGTTTCCCTGCACAAGGTCTCTCTTTTGCCTGCTGCCATGTAAGACATGCCTTTCACCTTCCACTATGATTGTGAGGGCTCCCCAGCCATGTGGAACTGTGAATCCATTAAACCTATTTTTTTAATAATTCCACCCTCAGGTACATCTTTATTAGCAGTGTGAAAAGAAACTAATACACCCATCATCTTGTTTTACATTTTCCATGGATACAATTATTAAGTTGGTGCAAAAGTAATTGTGGTTTTTACCATTACTTCAAATATAAAGATTTTATTGGGCCTCTTTAAGTTTTAGCCTATGCAACAGACTCTGCAAATAAAAGGCTAATAAGTTTCAATGCTCACGCAGAGTTTATATTCAAATAGAGGAGAATGATCTGTAAATAACATTTAAAGTATTACATAGTAGTAAGTTCAATGTATCCTCTAGTTTCATGAAGTCAGGTTTTCAGTCAGCTTGACTCACCATGATAGCCCCAATGCAGTCTTGCACTCACGTATGGTTAGTCAAGCAATCAATGTCCAGTTAAAAAAAAAAAAAAGCCATTCAAGGTATTTCTAGGAGAGAGGAATTTAATGTCAGGAACTCATTACAAAAGACGTAGAAGAGCTGTAGGGCTAAAAAAAAGAAAGTGGGAGCCAGCCAGTGAAACAATATGAAGTGGATTACCCAGAGCTCAAGAAGCTGCTCCTACACCTGGGCTGAAGCCAAGAGCCTGTACTGACTATTTGAGATGGTGGAGGCAGTGCAACTGTTGCTGACACTGTTGGAACTGCACCACAGCTAAGCAGGAAAGAGCCAAAGAAATACACTTGTGCTAATCCCACTGGAGATGCTGCTGCTGCTTCTGCTATTAGAAAAGCATTGCCTAAGCAGGAGGTTGGAGCCCCTGCTGGGGCTGCCATGGTGGAAAGCATCTTCCGAAGCTGGGACTGGGAAGGAGCAAGTTCCACCCACCACCCCCCTTGGTCTTCAGACCCCTACTGGTGTAACCCATTGGTGGAGCCTAACAGGAAGCCAACTGACAAGGCAAACTAGAAAAGTAGTTTTCAGGCTTTCAGCCTGCTGAGATACAAAGGAGAAGAAGGGTGTGAAAAGCACTAAGAGACAGGAGATATATAGCCAGCCAGTAGCTTTTCAGATAACATGTGTTGAGTGAACAATAGATGTATATAAAATAGATAAATGTAAAAGAGAAAGGACTGGTAACTCTTGTCTAGAATTACATGTTTAACTCCAGTGATTTCCAAATATTTTTGGCAATAAAATCTATATTTTTTTAATGAAATTTTAATACGAAGCACTAATATATATTAAGTGACAAAAGGAGATACTTAAGATATAAGTTCAAAGGTATTATAATACAAGTTACAAATTATTGCAGAGTTATTGAGAATAAATAAATCTGTTATGATAAATGAAAACACTTTTATATAGTGATTCCAATTGCCACTTTCAGTCAAGAGTCATAAAATTCTAACTGAATATTAGGAATTTTCCTGAATGAAGCACCTATACACAATCCTAGGGTTTCAAGAAGCATTAGAACATTCCTATACTCACAAAAATTAAAAATTAAAAATAGCACATTTGAAAAATAATCTTAAATTATAACAGATATCAAAAGGTTCATAGCAATAACAGTATTTCACTATAGTGAATCTTAATTTTTAATACAGTTCATTATAACAGAGATGTATGTATATCCAGGCAATATTTAGTTTACTAAAACTTAACAACTGCATGTGACAAAAGCATTGAAATGCAAAGTCTCATAATAAGCAGTTAATAAAATATATTTATCTATAGCATTTAGGATGCTCCATCTGCCATTATAGATCTGATAAGATAAAGAATCTGGCTTTGCCCACATCACTCGTTTGCTCAAATAATTTCAGTATTTCTTCACAGTACACAAAATAAGCAATAAATGACTAGTTGGCCTAGAATTCAAGGACTTCTAATGTCAAGAATATAACTAATATTCCAATCATATCTTTCAAGATTTATTTAGATAAATTCTCTGCTTCAATTCATTGGTCTCTGTACATTATTCACATTTTTCTGCCTTTTCACCTTCAATCAAGTCATTTTGTTTATCAAATTCCTTTATCAAAGCCAAACCATATAAATTTAAAAATTACTGTAAAACATGTTCCCATTGCTGAATGTTGAACTTCAATGTTCCTTATTCTACTCCAGAAACAACTCTGGATATCCACGCCTATGCCTACTCCAGTTGCCTTTGTAGTATTTCCATCCTCTCTCTCTTTCTCTCTCTTCCTGTGTGTGTGTGTTGGGGGCGGGGAATGTTGAAAAATGTTAAATTGGATTTGAGAGCACCATTTACCAACATTCAAATGCAGGTCCATGTTTTAAATAAAAACACCCAAAAGATAATAAAGGATGGCAAATTCATGAAAGTAATTATGGTGTATATTTTACTCACAAGCACCTTTATAAAATGTAGCACTCAATATTTGTCGAATTAATAAAATAAAATACATTAACTTTCAGATACGGTAAAATATTATAGATAGGGTATCTACCTAGCTCTCCCTCACCATCGGCAGATATCAAAAGCTAATTAAGGTGTTTACTTACTGAACCCAAATTTACTTTCATGATCCTTCTTAATATAAACCACCATTACTTATCACTCAGAATGGAACAGAAGATAGTTATTTGCCATACATTGACACAGATTCAGTGTATTAGTCTGTTCTCATGCTTCTAATAAAGACATACCCAAGACTGGGTAATTTATAAAGGAAAGAGGTTTAACTGACTCTCAGTTCCACAGGACTGGGGAGGCCTCAGGAAACTTACAATCCTGGTAGAAGGGGAAGCAAACACATCCTTCTTCACAGGGTGGCAGGATGGAGAAATGTGAAGCAAAAGGGGGAAAAGCTCCTTATAAAACAATCAGATCTCATAAGAACTCACTCACTGTCATGAGAACAGCATGAGGGTAACCACCCCTATGATTAAATTACCTCCCACCAGGTCCCTCCCACAACACGTGGGGATTGTGGGAACTACAATTCGAGATGAGATTTGGGTGAAGACATAGCCAAACCATGTAATTCAGTCTTTAGAATATAGTAATTTGTATTTTCATTTAACATTTAATGTTCTTTCAACATTTTGCTTCACCAACTGGACTATAATTCATGTGAAGACAGGGAGAAAATATATCTCCTCAGCCTATGCAAGCCTCTACACATAATGTATAATTATTAAATATTTGTTTAAAATGATGAAATATATGCAGAATCAGGGTATTACGATTCATTTCTGCAATGCACTCAGGCCAGTGAGCGTAGCTCAGGAGAGCTTAAAAAATTACTGTAAAACATGTTCCCATTGCTGAATGTTGAACTTCTATAGAGCATACACAGTTGAAATTTCTGACACAAATCTCCTAAGGATCACTGTCAAATATAAGGCCATTTGAAATGGACATAAACTCTTCTTCTGCCCTTCCCCCTTTGCCTCTAAGTTATTGTGCAATTAGAGATTCCTTCCCATGTGCTTAAAATATAGCAGAGAAAAACAGTTACACTATTCTTTTTATCTGTAAGTCACACAAGTGTTGTCCGGTCTTGCAAATTATGATGTGATCAGCTCTCCTTTTAATGTTATATAAAAATGAACCTTCATCAAATAAAGCTGTATATAAATATTAATATAATCAGGGAAGTGGGGTAGAGTGATAGGAACTTCAGTGCCTTTACTCACAAAAATAGGATATAGGATTTGGTGTGAGTGGTACACATCCAATCACAATTATCACTAAACAAAACAGTCATTTAGCTTTGCAGCTTGGGCTTCAACATTTTTATAGGATGAACAAGACAACAGCAACTATGCTGCAAATGAGGACTGAAAATGGTACAGTTCTCTTTTTTAAAAGGAGGAAAAACATCTTATTTTTTATCATCTTTCCAGTCTGCCTCTAAAACACATCCTGGAGGAAACGAGTTCCTTACAAAGTGTGGAACAACCCGTTGCTCCTATATTCTTTATTCCATACAGATAATAAATTTGATAGCAGTTAAAATATTAAGATGAATCCCGTCAAGATCCTTCCAGCAAACTCTCATTTATCATGCTCGGCCCCTCTATCAATATCTCCTTGTAGCTAGATAATCCCTTTCCCATTTTGGTTCAGAGAGCTTTATACACACTACCTCATTAACTTCACAAAGAGCTGTGTGAGCTAAAGAGAAGGCAAGTAAACCAATATGAGACCTGGAAACCAGTTGCCAAGTACCAAATGCTCCACCAAATACCCATGTACAACTAATGCAATTGAGTTTACTAACCAAGATTTCTAATCATTTCTTTTTCTCTTACCTCTGTTAATGAGCCCATGAGTCTTCACATAAGTGTACGGTAGACAAAGTTAAACAGAAAGTGGATTAATTCTCTAGGAATGACCTTTAGTATATGTATCATTAACCAGGATGATTCAGGCAAAAAAATAAGTTTAATTAACTAGCTACTCTGGACTAGCTTTGTACCAAATAAAATGAGATTGGCAGCAGCAAGTAAACATTATCCAAATTGGCTATTTACCTACATAAATTTACCAGATAACTGTTCAGTCTTCAAGATGACTTCTGTTGGGTAAACCTAACCTTGGTAGACATTTTTATTCCATTTTATTTTAAGTTCTGGGATGCATGTGCAGGACATGCAGATTTGTTACATAAATAAACATGTGCCATAGTGGTTTGCTGCACCTATCAACCCATCACCTAGGTATTAAGCCCCACATGCATTAGCTATTTATTCTGATGCTCTCCCTCCTTCCATCCTCTGACAGGCCCCAGTGTGTGTTGTTCCTCTCCCTGTGTCCATGTGTTCTCCTTGTTCAGCTCCCACTTATAAGTGAGTACATGCAGTTTTTGGTGTTCTGTTTCTGTGTTAGTTTGCTGAGGATAATGGCTTCCAGCTCCATCCATGTCCCTGGAAAGGATATGATCTTGTTTCTTTTTAGGGCTGCATCATCAGATTGAACAGACAACCTACAGAATGGGAGAAAATGTTTGCGATCTATCTATCTGACAAAGGTCTAATATCCAGAATCTACAAGGAACTTAAACAAGTTTGCAAGAAAAAAAAAAATAACCCCATTAAAAAGTGGGCAAAGGACACGAACAGACACTTCTCAAAAGAAGACATATTTTCACTTGTGATTAATCTCTATAGTTTATAGAGTCTTTTTGTTTCATTAGTTAAACTCAACATCAAGAAGTAATTTTCTGACAGATCTGTGAGAATAGTATATCCAGTGTTTAATATAACTATGAAAAATGCTGGAAACATATTATAGGGAAGAATCCAAACTGGTCTCCAAAAAGATGTAACAGATACTTCTAAGCTCCTTTTCTATGATTATGAGCTGTATTAAAATATTGGATATTTTTTAAAAACTATAAAATGGAAGTGGTAGGTTTTAACCAAAATTCTGTATCATATGTATTAACTTCTCTTTGGTAAACCTTTTCTACATACTCTCTAATACCGTTTTCCGTTTCACTCCATCAAAATTTTTATTCTAAATAACCAATCAAGTAGGAATAAGTGAATCACTCCACCTAGATTAGTAATGAATATGAATTTATTGAGCTCTTTATTGCACTCAACACAAGGACTAGAAATTGAGGAATGCAAAATACTACAACCATCAAAAAGTTTATCCTTCAATTCATTACCTATAACTCAACCCCTCAGTCTACCTCTATTTGTTCCTTATCTCAACAAATACTATCATCATTGTCTGTCCAGTTGACTCAAGCTGGAAGCTAGTAACTCCTCTTCCCCATTGTCCCCACACACCTAGAAAAGTCTTATTTATAATGCCTCTTTATCAGTTCTGAAACTAATTGCACTACCACTGCCTACGTCTAGAGCACCACTGTCTAGAGTCTGAATTATTCCCCAGCTCTAAACTTGTCTCTGTTCTAATTTTAACATGTACAGGCAAAGTTGTCTACTGAAAGTCCATATATGATATTGCCACATCTCAACTCAAAATTGTACTCTAATACTCTATTTTCTTCAGGATAAAGTTTAAACTTAGAGTAAACTGTCCATAAATTTGTCATAGTTTGACCCTCCAACCTGATCATTTTTAATTCTACTACTTCTACATATGTATAGCTTAGCCTACTAAATGTTTGTTAAAATCCATTTATTTTTCAACTGTTCACTTAGCAAGACTTCATTTTCCAGCATCTCTTACCATTTGGAGTGTTCATATGTCAAAATTCTGACAAGTGGGATTTAAGCAGGAATGATACACGTCACTTCTACATCAGAATGGTTGAGAAATGGGTGTGTCTTTCCAACGGTATCTTTTTCTATTTTCCAGTTAAAAAGGGAGGCCTTTAAGGACCCAGAAAAGGAGAGAGACGTAAGACAAAGGAAGGCTAGATCCCTGAATTATTATATGGGAAGCTGCCTCACCAGGAACACTGGCAGTGGAATAGAATTTGTGATTTATCTTTAACAGCAATTGACATCCTCTTAGTTTGTATTTGATCCTTACCCGAGCCACGTACTTTTTCTAAAATATTTCAGGTATTCACTCAGTTCCAGGTTTGGCACATGATGTTGACTGTCTAGAATCCTCTGGCCTTTATGTTAGTTTTATTTTTCTCACTCCTGATCATCTGCTAGATTTTGGATTAAACTTCACTTCTGCAAACTATCCTTGACCAGCCTAACCCTTCCCTAAAGCCATACATGTGATCCTTTTATGTGATTTAAACACCTTGGACCTACCTTATTTAAGCATTTATCACACACTCACTGCATTATATTTTCCTATTGATCTGTCTATCCTACTAAATCTAGCAAGCTTCTTAAAAAGTGAGCCTATGACATGATCACTGTTGTATATTTAGCAGCTTACACAGGAACTGGTACATAGGAAGCATTTATATTTAAATCAGTAAATCATCAATAAACTGCCTACAATATCTTTGAATCAATAAACTGCTTGTATTTATTGAACTCACAAATATATATTGATACTTATTACATGCCAGCCACTATGACAGACAAATTAGATATAGCGGTGAACAAAATAATCAAAGTTTCTGCCCTCATACAAATTAGTGTGAGTGGGAAAAAGATAAAAATTGTGATAAATGCCAAAAAGAAAAATTAGATAGCAAATGAAAGAGTATCAGGGTGGGAGGACTAATTTATATTAGAAAGTGAACCTTCTTTGATGTTGAATTCTGAAATAAAGTTTGCTCCAGTTCAATGGGCAAATTACCTTAATCATGATGTATAAATAAGGAAACCGTGTCAGTATAACATGGAAGTTGCATTGGTTCATACAGTTTTTCCCCCAGCATTATGCTATATTATTCCTCCAAATTCTCATGCAGCTGAGTCCAGTTTGCAAGTGACAGAGTGGTATAGTACTATGCACGCTGCTCATTCACCCCATGCTCCAGCTCTTAGCTTAGTCTGGCCACGTGCTCTGTCATGAAATCAGTATTTCAGGGTCTGCCTACTGGATATACATTTTCTCTTTATCTCTATAACTCAGCAACCTCAACTTTTTGTTGAAATCCTTCCATAAACGTTCCATTACTGACTTTTTATGGGAAAATACCCTGTATTTACTCATATAGCCCTTTATGAATAATGAGCTTAACACATTTTTAAAACTGTTCATATTTTCATTGGAGTTATTATTGATTTGTGTTAGTCCATCAATTATAAATTTTCAATGTTTCATGAAAATATGAAAATTTCATGTGGTCGGTCCCAGATCTGTTCTCATATATACCTTGTTATTTTCCTGTATTTTATGGAATGAAAGGTTCTCTAGGAATCTATATATTTTGTTATACTCAAAACTTTATACCTTCCCTGATTTTCCTCTTCCTTCTTAAATTGCTTCCATACAGCTTTCTCTGGAAGTTAATAGATGCCCTGCTCTTCTTGCCATACACCAAACACTGGGCATGTCATTTGGTTCCATCTGTGTACAGAAAACCTGTCCAAATCTACTTGTCTAACTGTGAACTTGGCCTCTCCATCCAACTTGGCAAGAGTTTTCTGTACACGGCATTTCAAACTGTATGTACTGTCACTAACAGAAATGAAATGTGGAGAAGACAATTCAGCTTATCATCTCGCAGTGACAGAACTCTGTGCCTGGTTTCTTTGTCACACTAGGTAGTGCCACTATATCAGCAGCCAGCCACACAGGAAATCTTGGAATAATTGTCAACTCATCACTGTTCTTTGTTCTATAGATTCATTTTCTGCAACTCCTTCTATAATTGTTCTTATACTTCCCAAACTTGGCCTTTCTTTGCTATGCTTTATCCCCTTCTTAAATATATCATATTAAAATTTTCTTATCACCAGACTTTGTGTGGGCCAAAAAGATAAGCATCAAAATCTTTGCTTTGTGAGACCCAGTACAGGTTATTTAACCTGTCTGAATTTCTATACGCACAATTGTCATAACATTTGACTAATGGCATATAAATTAAATCAAGTGTCAAAAACATAAAATCAAATTAAAAGCAATTGGGCAAACATTTGCCAACAACCTAAAACATTAATATTATATTTTAATATGTTTACAAGCTATTAAGAAATAGACTGAAAACCTAGTAAAAAGACCATTGCAAAATATACATCTTTGGAGTAAATATCCAAAATACATAAGAAATATCCAAAAGACATAAGAAATTCAAACAACTCAATAGCAAGAAAATAAATAACCTGATTTAAAAACAGGCAAGAGCCAGGCACAGTGGCTCACCCCTGTAGTCCCAGGACTTCGGCAGGCTGAGGCAGGAGGATTGCCTGAACTCAGGAGTTAGAGACCAGCCTGGGCAAAATGGTGAAATCCTGTCTCTACAAAAAAAATACAAAAAATAGCCAGGCGTAATCCCAGCTACTCAGGAGGCTGAGTTGGGAGGATCGCTTGAGCCTCATAGACGGAGGTTGCAGTGAGTGGAGATTGTGCCACTGCACTCCAGCTGGGGTGACAGAGAGAAACACCCCATCTAAAAAGAAAGAAAGAAAAAGCAATGAACTTGAATTGACAATACTCAAAAGAAGACACACAAATTGCCAACAGGTATATGAAAAAAATGCTCACCGTCACTAATCATCAGAAAAATGCAAATTAAAACCACAGTGAGATATCACTTCACACCTGTTATTATCAGAAAAATAGAAGATAACAAGCGTTGGCAAGGATCTGGAAAAAGGGAAACCATTGCAAACTATTGGTGGGAATATAAATACATCAAGTCATTATGGGAAACAGTATGGAGATTCCTTCAAAAACAATATCTATATAGAATTACCATATGATCCAAGAATCCCTCTACTGGGTATGTGTCCAAAGAAAATGAAATCAATATTTCAAAGAGATATGTGCACTCCCTTGTTTACTGCAGCATGATGTGGCTATACCACAATAGCCAAGATATGGAATCAATGTAAGTGTCCATCAACGGATGGATGAATATGGAAAATGTGATATAGATAAATATATGTGTGTGTGTATATATATATATATATATATACACACACACAGAGAGAGAGAGAGAGAGAGAGAGAGAGAGAGAATACTAGTCAGCCATAAAAAGAAGGAAATTCTGTCATTTGTGACACGATAGATGGACTTGGAAGACACTAAGTTAAGTAAAATAATCCAGGAGCAGAAAGACAAATACCACATGATATCACTCACTTGGATTCTTATAAAGCTGATCTCCATGGAAGTAGGGAGTAGAAAGGTGGTTACCAGGGACTGAGGTGGTTGGGGAGATGGAGACCTGGGAGATGTTGGCCAAAGGATACAAAATGTCAGTTTGATAAGAGAAGTAAAAAAAAAACAACTATTGTACAACATTATGACTATAGCTAATAACAATATAATATTTCTTGAAAAATGCTAAGAGAAAGGATACAAATGTTCTTACCACAAAAATAATAACTATGTTAATTAGTTAGATTTAGTCATTCCATAATGTATGTATACTTCAAAACATCATGTTATACACAATAAATACCTACAATTTTATCTGTCAATTACAAAAGAGAGAGAGAGAGAGCGCTACAGCCTTCTGGGTATATTCCACTTCTTTGAGAAGTTTTACACTTGACAGTTATAAGCAAATATTACTGTAGGCCACAAAATTATTACTCAAACTAATTGTTGTGCAAAATAAAATTCATAAAGTATGAATAAGTATATTAATAAGAAATGTAAAGGTCTTATTGTTATTTTTGTATCATAACTGTGCAGCCTATTAAATCATGGATTTTTTGTAACAGGCTTGACCCAATCTGATGAACCATAATTGGAGGTGGTAAACTTCATGGAAAAATCACTGGACTCGAGGTTGGAAGATCTTTACTGATGTTTAGCTTTCTTACTAGCTGTTTGGCCATAGTAAGATACTTCCCTGAATTTGAGTTATAAAATGCCAATGAATTTTAATCCTCAGGATTGTTTGAGCAGGGCAACCATAAGAAGATAGGCAGCTTTTGTGTTGTAAAAAGGCACCCATACAAGAGAAAAAGTAGGCTTAAAGCTCAGTCTGTTCTTCAGTAACCAAATTATAAGTGCTGGAGTTGGGGCCATCTATCAGGAGGAGCTATGCCATTTTTCTTTCTTTTTTAAACTTTATTATTATTATACTTTAAGTTTTAGGGTACATGTGCACAATGTGCAGGTTAGTTACATATGTATACATGTGCCATGCTGGTGTGCTGCACCCATTAACTCGTCATTTAAAATTAGGTATATCTCCTAAAGCTATCCCTCCCCCCATCCTAAATATCTATGCACCCAATACAGGAGCACCCAGATTCATAAAGCAAGTCCTGAGTGACCTAAAAAGAGACTTAGACTCCCACACAATAATAATGGGAGACTTTAACACCCCACTGTCAACATTAGACAGATCGATGAGACAGAAAGTTAACAAGGATACCCAGGAATTGAACTCAGCTCTGTACCAAGTAGACCTAATAGACATCTACAGAACTCTCCACCCCAAATCAACAGAATATACATTTTTTTCAGCACCACACCACACCTATTCTAAAATTGACCACATAGTTGGAAGTAAAGCTCTCCTTAGCAAATGTAAAAGAACAGAAATTATAACAAACTGTCTCTCAGACCACAGTGCAATCAAACTAGAACTCAGGATTAAGAAACTCACTCAAAACTGCTCAACTACGTGGAAACTGAACAACCTGCTTCTGAATGACTACTGGGTACATAACGAAATGAAGGCAGAAATAAAGATGTTCTTTGAAACCAATGAGAACAAAGACACAATATACCAGAATCTCTGGGACACATTCAAAGCAGTGTGTAGAGGGAAAGTTATAGCAAACAAGGCCCACAAGAGAAAGCAGGAAAGATCCAAAATTGACACCCTAACATCACAATTAAAAGAACTAGAAAAGCAAGAGCAAACACATTCAAAAGCTAGCAGAAGGCAAGAAATAACTAAAATCCGAGCAGAACTGAAGGAAATAGAGACACAAAAAACCCTTCAAAAAATTAATGAATCCAGGAGCTGGTTTTTTGAAAGGATCAACAAAATTGATAGACCACTAGCAAGACTAATAAAGAAGAAAAGACAGAAGAATCAAGTAGACGCAATAAAAAATGATAAAGGGGATATCACCACCGATCCCACAGAAATACAAACTACTATCAGAGAATACTACAAACACCTCTACGCAAATAAACTAGAAAGTCTAGAAGAAATGGATAAATTTCTCGACACATACACCCTCCCAAGACTAAACCAGGAAGAAGTTGACTCTCTGAATAGACCAATAACAGGCTCTGAAATTGTGGCAATAATCAATAGCTTACCAACCAAAAAGAGTCCAGGACCAGATGGATTCACAGCCAAATTCTACCAGAAGTACAAGGAGAAACTGGTACCATTCCTTCTGAAATTATTCCAATCAATAGAAAAAGAGGGAATCCTCTCTAACTCATTTTATGAGGCCAGCATCATCCTGTTACCAAAGCCTGGCAGAGACACAACCAAAAGAGAGAATTTTAGACCAATATCCTTGATGAACATTGATGCAAAAATCCTCAATAAAATACTGGCAAACCGAATCCAGCAGCACATCAAAAAGCTTATCCACCATGATCAAGTGGGCTTCATCCCTGGGATGCAAGGCTGGTTCAATATAGGCAAATCAATAAATGTAATCCAGCATATAAACAGAACCAAAGACAAAAACCACATGATTATCTCAATAGATGCAGAAAAGGCCTTTGACAAAATTCAACAGCCCTTCATGTTAAAAACTCTCAATAAATTAGGTATTGATGGGATGTATCTCAAAATAATAAGAGCGATCTATGACAAACCCACAGCCAATATCATACTGAATGGGCAAAAACTGGAAGCATTCCCTTTGAAAACTGGCACAAGACAGGGATGCCCTCTCTCACCACTCCTATTCAACATAGTGTTGGAAGTTCTGGCCAGGGCAATTAGGCAGGAGAAGGAAATAAAGGCTATTCAATTAGGAAAAGAAGAAGTCAAATTGTCCCTGTTTGCAGATGACATGATTGTATATCTAGAAAACCCCATTATCTCAGCCCAAAATCTCCTTAAGCTGATAAGCAACTTCAGCAAAGTCTCAGGATACAAAATCAGTGTGCAAAAATTACAAGCATTCTTATATGCCAATAACAGACAAACAGAGAGCCGAATCATGAGTGAAATCCCATTCACAATTGCTTCAAAGAGAATAAAATACCTAGGAATCCAGCTTACAAGGGACGTGAAGGACCTCTTCAAGGAGAACTACAAACCACTGCTCAATGAAATAAAAGAGGATACAAACAAATGGAAGAACATTCCGTGCTCATGGGTAGGAAGAATCAATATCGTGAAAATGGCCATACTGCCCAAGGTAATTTACAGATTCAATGCCATCCCCATCAAGCTACCAATGACTTTCTTCACGGAATTGGAAAAAACTACTTTAAAGTTCATATGGAACCAAAATAGAGCCCGCATTGCCAAGTCAATCCTAAGCCAAAAGAACAAAGCTGGAGGCATCACGCTACCTGACATCAAACTATACTACAAGGCTACAGTAACCAAAACAGCATGGTACTGGTACCAAAACAGAGATATAGATCAATGGAACAGAACAGAGCCCTCAGAAACAATGCCACGTATCTACAACTATCTGATCTTTGACAAACCTGAGAAAAACAAGCAATGGGCAAAGGATTCCCTATTTAATAAACGGTGCTGGGAAAACTGGCTAGCCATATGTAGAAAGCTGAAACTGGATCCCTTCCTTACACCTTATACAAAAATTAATTCAAGATAGATTAAAGACTTAAACGTTAGACCTAAAACCATAAAAACCCTAGAAGAAAACCTAGGCATTACCATTCAGGACATAGGCATGAGCAAGGACTTCATGTCTAAAACACAAAAAGCAATGGCAACAAAAGCCAAAATTGACAAATGGGATCTAATTAAACTAAAGAGCTTCTGCACAGCAAAAGAAACTACCATCGGAGTGAACAGGCAACCTACAAAATGGGAGAAAATTTTTGCAACCTACTCATCTGACAAAGGGCTAATATCCAGAATCTACAAAGAACTCAAACAAATTTACAAGAAAAAAAGAAACAACCTCATCAAAAAGTGGGCGAAGGACATGAACAGACACTTCTCAAAAGAAGACATTTATGCAGCCAAAAAGCACATGAAAAAATGCTCACCATCACTGGCCATCAGAGAAATGCAAATCAAAACCACAATGAGATACCATCTCACACCAGTTAGAATGGCGATCATCAAAAAGTCAGGAAACAACAGGTGCTGGAGAGGATGTGGAGAAATAGGAACACTTTTACACTGTTGGTGGGGCTGTAAACTAGTTCAACCATTGTGGAAGTCAGTGTGGCGATTCCTCAGGGATCTAGAACTAGAAATACCATTTGACCCAGCCATCCCATTACTGGGTATATACCCAAAGGACTATAAATCATGCTGCTATAAAGACACATGCACACGTATGTTTATTGTGGCACTATTCACAATAGCAAAGACTTGGAACCAACCCAAATGTCCAACAATGATAGACTGGATTAAGAAAATGGACATTTTTCTTTCTAAAGTTTCCTTTGGCTTATTGAGCCGTAAGGTTGCATCTGCTCAGAGAAGGTACTTTTTCTTGTTTACTGAAAGTTTCCACATAGGTTACCTGATTGTGAAAACTATAACAACAACAACAACAACAAAACCCTGAGAAACAGCAACTGTGGAAGTCTATGTATATATAAAGTATTGTTAATTTTAAAAATTGTTAAGGAAAAAAGAGCAAAGATATGAATAGTTATCTAACAAACTGAAAACTAAAAAAGTAAAATTATGGGAAAGACTTTAATAATTCAAGTAACCAGGCAAATGACAATTAAAATAGCTACAAAATATTATCTTTTTATAAAGTTAGTGAATAATTCAATAATAAAAGTCATTATTGAGATGAGGATGTGTTGAAGAGACACAAACTGCTAGTAGTTTAATTGGTATAAACTGTCTTAATTATTTTTGCAAAATTTATCAGAGCCTTTAAAAAATTCTTACTTAGAACCTTAGAACTTAAAATGTAATAATTTTAAAAATCTGACGCAGTATATTTCCTGAAAGCTCACACTACTAGCATTCTCAGAATTCTCCTTTTCCTAGGAATATAAATAAAATATAGGACAATCTTGCAATAAATTATGAAGACATCCATATTGATGAGGTCACATGGCTAAAATAACTTCTTACCTAGCATTCTCCAAAAAATGAGAGCAATTTAAATAGATGCTTTCATGCCTCAGTGCTTCTTTATGTGATAGATTTACTAGGTACAAATCAATTAAAATCTGTGAAATGTTCATGCATTTATATGTAGGAAACAAACTTACTTTATTCAGCAGATAATTGAGAGAATATTGTTCAAATGTGTACTTTAGTCTACCAGATGTCTAGCAAGAGGAGAAACTGTCCCTTAGGTCTGTGTTCATATGCTTTTGTTACAATATTTTCAAATAAACTTTTAATCTGAAGAATATTTGCTATTCTACTTCTTCCTGGTAGAATTTCTTATTTGGTAGTTTTAAATTTTAAAATAATTATTTTTCTAATCCATTTAATTCCCTAGGGCCTCCCTCTTTCAGTAATTCTTTGAATTCACCACCAATTTGCTGGATTAACTATCCCCATTTTTATTGTCCGTGATCTCCTCACATTCTCTTTCCCTTTAACTAGCTTAAATTCTATTTTACATCAGTATAATCATTACATTACATAAAATAGCCCCCTTGCCCCTTCTATCTCTCCACAGTTCTTTCCACTTAAATCTAATTAACTATTTACATTAGTTTACACCTTTGTTGCTGAACATGAATGGAGAAAAATCCATAGCCCATGTTGACAGGTTTTACTTTTAATCAATGACTGCAAACTTCAAGTGAACCCTCACCCCTTCCTGATTAGCCTACTATGTTTCCCTAGTCATCTCACATTCCTGTTCTCTTAAACTTCTACTCATCTATATTTCCTGTCCTCTTTTTTCTTCCAACCACCCCCAGCTCAGATTATGACTTTGTTTTCTATTACACTAAGAAAATAGAAGCAATCAGAAAAGAGCTTTCTTATTATCTTCTCACCAAATCTGACAAATCTGCATCTAATTTAATTATGGAGGCATTCTGTGTGATTCATTTCTTCTTATCTGAACAATGAAACAGACTCATGTGATAGGTCCACTTTTATTCAATCTATTTCTTTAAAGCTAATGTTAAGGTTTCAGGAAGTTACTCTGCAGTTGATGTTAGGGTATGTATAAGGCTTTTCTGATCAACCCTTTTTCTTTAGTAAATCATGAATCTATCCAATGATTCCTGTGAAAGTTAGCCATAAATTATTACATATTGACATCATCTATTAGTAAGAATATTCCAGCTTATGGATCATGTTGCATAGTGCATAGCATTAACATTAATCTAAGGACTCTTATCTTTGCATTTTCCTTCCCAAAGCATTTGCGATTCAGAGGCTTAGATTACAATTCAGGAAACTACTACAGATGTGGAAAGCAGGAACCTGGTACAAATACCCTTTTCTCTTTCCAATTTGGTTTCAAGATCTATACCACTATGCAATGCTGAACTATACGTGAAACTTGTGGCAGTTCTGAAAGAAGAATATGACAGTCTTTAGAGCTTTGGTTCCTTTAGCTCATCTATAGTGTGCTACATATGTGAGATAGTTAAATGTTAGTGAAAAAATGCTGTAGTGATAGTAGAGTAGAAAAATGATAAAATAAGTTTAGGTTAAGAAATAGAAGCATACACAATTAAATAAATGGAATTCAAACACAATTTCCAAATATGTAAAATAAATAAGGCTGTATTCCTCAAAAAGATGTTTTAAGCAGTGGCACATTATAGACAACATACAGGCACTTCTATCACTGGAGCCTTTGTTTGTAGATCCCAAGAGTTCTTTCTCTATATTTTTCCTTTTCCCTTGTTCTATGTTCATAAAGATTGCTAAAATAAAACAATAAGAAAGCAGTATGATGTACTGGAAAAGTTAAAAGATTTAAATTCTGGTCTCAGTTTTACTAGTTTTTAGTATAGTAACCCTAGCTTAACTCTTTAAGCCAGAGTTTTTTCAATTGTGAAATTAGGAACATAAGATACCTGTAACCTAGGGATATTGTAATGATCTAATAATTATGTAAGAAAGTGACTATTGAAATGCCTAGCATACTCTGTATATTAAATAACTTTATTTTTAATCATTCCTTCAATTTTGCTTGTACTGTCCTTGTCATTATGAAGTGAAACACCGTTCCTAAGCAATCTCAACCATTTCCATAGCAGCAGCTACCTATACTTTATGCTGGTGCCCAAATCTACATCATTGGTTCAGGGCTTTTTTCTGAACTTGTTTCTACTTGTAAGTGTCCCGCAAAAAGCTCAAACCCAAAGTGAACTGTCTTTTCTTACTTTACCTCAAAATGTATCCTTCGGTAACCCGGGGATCGCCTTAGGGCTCTCTTTTTCTTTCACCTCCATTTCCAATATGTGGACAGGTTTTATCAGGTCTATCTTCTCAACATACCTTTAAAACATCATTGGTTTAGTCAGCATCTTTACCTCTTCCCCCATGTCTTTGTTCAAGATCTTTGAACAAGATTTTCAATCTTGTTTTCCTTCAAATGAGTCTCACTGTCACCAAAGTAATTTGTCTAAAGACAAGGGTACAATCTTCTGGCGTCCTCATGGCAAACAGAATAAGATTTAAATTCTTTAGTTTGATATATAGATTCCCCAACATCTGCAGACATTTTTGAACTCATATGCCTCTTCCTCCACTGTAAGCTCTGGATATCATGAGCCTGCAGTTGTCTACACATATTATACTGTCTCATGCTTTCTTGCTTCATCAGTTCTAGTCTTTCATGCCAGAATGGCCCTTCCACCTTATGCCCAGCTCAGTCACTTTATCAGCCCATTTATGACCAGTTCATCTTTCCTAGTATCACTTAAGCATCACTCCAAGAAGCCCTCTCTAATACCCTCTCCCTATATAGAACAAATCACCTTTTGTGTGACCTCTTCCTATAACTTCCAATTCATTTATGTTTACATGGTTGACTCCATTTCTGCTATTCAAGTTCCTTAAAGGTAACAACTGTATCTAATTCCTCATGGTGTATCCAGTCTGCATAGTCAGTTCAGGAGACAGATGCCACAATCAAAGTCTGTAATTTGAGGAGTGTTCAGTAATGAGACTTCTCTCAAAGAGTGTGGGCAGGAATTTGGGAAACCAGTAAGGAATAAGATAGAATCGGGAAGCTAACATAGAGGGAAGCCATACTGAAGAGTAAGGGGAGGGAGTAATTACAGAACACAGAGAAGATAATTATATGGAGAGGGCTTCCTGGGGCCCAAGAGCTGTGGCATTTTCTACAGGGATGCTGCCAACCTGAAGTAAACCCTGTAGGGAAAGTAACTAGGGCAATAAATACTCCTGCTTCAGTGTCCTCCCTCCGTGCCAGTATTTCCCATATTCTGAACGCAGTCCAGAAGCTGGAGGGAAATGCATGGAGGTTATTAATGTAGTCCATACAGTTAGCTTTCGGGGAATCTAGAGCACACTGAAACAACAACAAAAAATATATAGTACAGAATTTAAAAGAGCTGACAGATCCTAATTGCTTAAAAGGTTTATGTTGAATGAAAGTTCATTGAATTATTATTCATGTGTCTTTGAAACCTGTAAAAAATGGACAATAAAGAGTTAAACACAAATGCTCTGAAATAGCATTTCTGCCAGCTTTATACAGGATTACGTTGTGCAGCCACTTAGCTGCTTCAGCAGAGAAATGCTTTAAAGGGAAAGAACAGGAAGCACTGGAGAAAAAGGTTTTGTCATATTTCCTGGGGGAGAAGTGTATTCCTGGTGGTGCTACCCAGAAGGTGGTCTTTTCTAACAAAAAGGTGATGTTTATGGAGGATAGATGGAAAAAAAATTAGGAAGGCCTGCATACAAACACAAATAAACAAGTAGACATAACAAAAGTGATGTCTAAATAAGAATACCAACAGCACAGGGATAAAGAGAAGTGAGTTTTAGTGACAGGTAGAGAAAAGCAGCAGCAGCATGACTAGAAAGGAAGAAGAAAATGGAGAAATAAAGTGAGATAATAAGGATTTACTGCAAGGAAAGCAGGCAGTAGTATCAGAAGGAAAATGAGATATCTGCAGAAGGAATCTGTAAATCGCCCACAAAACTCATAACAACTGTGAGAGCCTCGGAATAGCATGTCTGCCAGCTTGGAAAGATTGTCCAGGAAATGACAGTCTGCTCACCCAGCAGGATCTGCAAGGACAATGAAGGCTCTTCAGGAAAACAACAAAATAAGGCCAAAAGAAGAGAAAAAATGGTTTGAGACCCACACTATTCAAATCCAGACTAATGAATTCCTAACAATTAGTTAGAGATGTCTCTCATTAACTGTACATATACAAATTAATTCTTTGCTAAACTGATTATCATTTTAACATTCTGTGTATATGAAACTAGCTTCAAATAAATCAAATCGTCGATTAAGCTTCTAATCATTAGGTGTCAAAATATCCCAGCCAGGTATTGTCTATGAAAAAATACATGACTTCATGGAAGTTAGAAAGGAAAAGTTATATGAGGCAGTGTGACACAGTGCTCAAGAATGTAAGCTTCGATATCAAACATACATTTATGTCAATTCTTGCTCTACCACATAGGAGATACATTAATTGTGTTTTAGTCTTAGTTTCTTCTTTTGTAAAATGGAGATAGTGCTTATTCTTCCTTCACAGGTTTCATATGATAATTACAAGAGTTAAGACACTTTAAATCATACATAGTTAATACATATTAACACAGGGCCTGGCACACATTAATTGTTCAAATCCTGAATTATTACTATTTCTGATGGAGCCTACTTTTTATTTGATTTGCATGAAGTTGAAAGGAAACTTTTGAAAACTTTTACATTTTGAGGATTGTAAAATATTGTGCAAATTTAAGATGTCATTGACCGGGCACGGTGGCTCATGCCAGTAATCCTAGCACTTTGGGAGGCCAAGGCAATGGATCACCTAAGGTCAGGAGTTCAAGACCAGCCTGACCAACATAGTGAAACCCCGTCTCTACTAAAAATGCAAAAATTGGCCGGGCATGGTGGTGCATGCCTGTAATCCCAGCTACTCGGGAGGCTGAGGCAGGAAAGTCACCTGAACCCGGGAGGCAGAGGTTGCAGTGAGCTGAGATCATGCCATTGCACTCCAGGCTGGGCAATAAGAGCGAAACTACATCTTGAAAGAGAAAAGAAAAAAATATATATATATATATAATTATTATATATAATTATTTATAATATGGGGGAGTGACTGAAAATGTAGCTTAACGATGGCAATTTTTAGCACATCAAGATGCCATACTTAAATTGTATTGTTGTGCCATTACATTGTATTATAATTACAGGGAAAGATAAATAAAGGATATTATTTTAGGAATTAACTACATGTCAGTCAAACTATAATGTCATAATATCCAGTTATCCCAGTTTTTTAATCATATTTTTCTTCAGTTATATGGTTTGAAAAAATAAAATATAGAGGAGCATATCATATTTTTATTATCTAAGTCATATTAAAAATTTCAAGAGTCATTCTACTTTACAAAGTTACTTTAAAGTGTTAGACACATAGTGGGTGCTTAATGAATATTAAAATTTTTTGACTAAATAGATGAGGCTTATTTTGATCAAAATTTTGGTATAAGTTAGGAATCATGCATGTGGAAATAAAATCTTAGTGATTAATCATTTTTAACCAGATGAAAGTCTTTGTAAATATAACTAATGTACCTAGATGAAAAATGAACAGGTTTTGAATATTGAATTAATGGGTTTGAGCTAAGAAAAGAATTATAACACATTCCACATTTGTATACCACACCACTTCCCAACTACCTCCAACAAAAAAGATGAAAGTTAGGCCAAAAATTATTCTTGCTTAAAATAATACTTATCACCGTGGAATGTCTTTGCCTTAACTCTGAAAAGTATGATTTTTGTGTCAAATCATTGTATCTTTATTTCTATTTATTTATTTCTACTCTTTATTTCTATTTTCTCTAGAGTAATTGTAGAAAATGTTTGAGAAACATCCTTGTTTAATCAGAAAAAAAGCAAAATAATGGATTAATTCTGGAGTACTTAAGTAGAAATCATTGATGCCACAGTGTGCTCAGGGCACTAGATATGCCTCCTTGGTGATTTTCATAGTTCTTGCAACAAAACTTTTAAAATATGAAGAAACTTGAAGTCAAATATTTGAGCTATTTTAATCTAGAACTGAACTGTATATATTCTGTATCTAGAACATCCATAAAATTAATTCAAAGCCATCCTCTATGCCAATGCCCCTGCATAAAATGACACACTACACTCCCTCTTCACTAACAATGACTCACTTTAGCAGTGACGTTACTTCTGAGTTTCAGGTGTAGGAAGATAAGCAAATGGATATGTTGTTTTTAAAGAACCCCAAGTGGTTCTACTTAGTTTTACTTCTTACCATCTCCCTCCTGAGAATCTCTGGATGGAAAATGAGAATTGCAATGATGTTAAATGGGAAATACATCTTCTGAAACGCACACACACACAATATTTCTTTTCGTAAGCTAAAATTAACTGAGCACTTTTTGTTAGACATATTTTGACTACTTTAAATGCATTGTCTTGTTTGAACTTCAAGATAGCCTTAAGAAGTTGACATTATTTCCAACTTTACAGGTGAAGTGCCTAGATACAGTGAGGTTAAAATACTTAACTAAGATTGTACAGTAAGTTAGTGGTTGAACTGAGGTGCGAACCTATGCTATCTGGTTTTAGAGCTTATACTCTAAACCATGAGGCTATGTTGCAAAGAAAATGTATTTTGGCTAAAATATAAACAAATCTGATTTTTTTACATAAAATGCATAATTTTGTTGTTTGATACCACTCTGTTCTTGCTTGTGCTGCCAAGCCTGCCCTTCTACTTTTTCTTTCCTTGCTCAACTTCTATCCATCCTCCAAGACTCACCTTAGTTACAACCTGCTTCAAGACTTCCATGGAACAAACAAAAGGCTCTAGGCCTCCACATATAACTCCATCAGAGTTCTTTATTCATTCCTTCTCCAACAAAGTTATCACAGGTATCATGCGTCAAGCTCTGTGCTAGACATATACATCATTTAAATTGCTCATTTAAAAAAATCTCTAGTTTTGATGGCAGGGTTTTATTAAATTTTGCCTCTCTGGAGCCTGGCAAAATGGCTGGCACATAGACTGCTTATTATTTCTAAAACTGAAATAAAGATTAATATGTTGTATCTAGTTACATCAATATCAATGATCCACAGTAATAGATAAGGCTTTTCCAGAATACCAGAGAGTGTAGGCAGAGATTCAGACAGAACTCTAGGCCTCTGCTGTAGCCAGTTTCCTGTAATTTGTTTAATTAGTATGATCAACATTTTCAAGTGCTTCTATGTGTCAGGTCCTATGTTAGGCACAGAAGAGAATACAGGTTCCAAAAATGAATAAGGTTTATTTTCAGCCCACAAGGAGTATATAGTCCAGTGGAAGAAATAGAGTATATACTGGGCTATTTTAAATGAGTGTGATAAAGACCACCATAATACAGTTACAAGAAAAAAATCACTCTGAATTGAAGCGACTTAAGAGTACTTCTAAGAAAAGCAGGCTTCTGGATTGCAACTTAGAACTCTGCTTGGTGCCAAAGGGAACTTCAGGAACAGAGAAGAGCCTAAATAGAAACATTGTAGAGGAATAATATTTTGAGATATTAACTAAGATTTGCCTCCTGTAATATATTTTATCTTACTTTTTGTCCCCTTTCCTATTCTCCTGCTCACATTAGGGGAGAGATATCACAATATGCAAAGAAAACCGTCTTTATTTTCAAAACCCAAAGCCTTTAAATCTCAAAACGCAAGGATTTTGCAGTGGAAGAAGCTAAGCCCTGAACCATTAAAGGCATAAAGTTTATTCCATAAACAAGGAATAAAGAACCAGACCTCCCTACACAGACTACACAAGGATTCCACTAAGTGAAATGAAAAATAACCCAGGAGGAAGCTAGAGCTTAGATGCTGGTATGTTTCTGGAAAGAACCCCTAATTCTGATCTACCCTAACTTTGGAAGGTATAATTAAATGCCTAGATAGGACTGAGATACCCAAACCAAGATGGGACCTATTTAAACCTAAAAATAAGAATAGTAAGATCTAGCCTTGATCAAGCACTTAATAAGGCCAGGCATTACTCTTACCAAATTTTATTTGAGTAATAACCAGATTATGAAGGAATTATCACTCAGTTTCACCATTTTGTGATGACAAAACCAGGTCACAGAGAAGTAATTTGCCTAAAGTCCCTCAATTAGAAATAGCAGAGTTACTATTTGAACCACAAAAGTCTGATTCTAGATAGTGAAAGGGCCAAGGCAATGCTCTCCTTCTGCCCTCTAGAGGTTTGCTGAAAGTAAGCTGACAATAGACAGATTCATAGGAGAAAAAGGCATACAAAATGTATTTAAAGCAGACTAACGTAGAGCCATACACAAAATATAGGATTTAAAGGGGGCCATATGGCTGAGGCTTTCAAAATTTCTATATTTGGGAGAGATGTAGAGAGACTTTATTTTGCAAATAATACTCTTGGGAAGCTGGATGAGACTGACAAGTTAGGGAAACCTAGAGGTGGAACTACACAGGAACAAAGGTTGTCTTTTTATGCAGATACGATTTCTTAGGTAGTCTCTTGAAGAAGCTGCTCTCAGAAGAACAGATGAAAATCTGTCTGGGTGTAGTGATGACTTTTAGTTATCTTCTCTCCAGTGATTATTGTTTCCTGGTTTTTTGTTTGTTTGTTTATTTGTTTGTTTTGATGAGATTCTTATAGAAGCAGTGTCTCAATGCAATTCTATTTCTTTAGGAAAGTTAATTACCTAGTCAGATAAGGAAATTCCAGAGAAAGTTTCTCCTGGTGCTTCAGGAAAGTAAGAGCATCAGAGAGACAGGGGGCCTGGGAAAAGTCAGAGAGAGACCTTAAGGCTGCCTCTTTGGTTCAGCATGCCAAAGCACCGTGTTTTGGGATATCATTTTCTGAGCCTCAACAATAGGGCTCAAAATCACTGTGCTAACTGAGGAAAACAGAATTACCTAAGATTTCATTTCTAACACCAGCTAGGATGAAAGATCAACATGAAAACAATGAGTTCAGTTATGAAAAAAGGAAACAAGTTACCTTTCTTTGTTGAATAACTGAACTGTGGACATAATCGTAATGACAGCTTTTCCATGAATGACTTTTTAATCTCTCCAAATGGTTCTGTGAGTGTAACTATTATTATCAATTTAAATATGAAAAAGTAGATCACATATGTAAATTCATCTGAAATTTCATGATTAGTATGTAGCTCAGCAGTATTTGTACTCATGCAATTTGACTCCCAAATCTATGTTCTCAATCACTATACCATTGATGTGCTAAAGAAATGGTCACAGCAGTGTACATAAAAATGTTCTGCTTGGCCGGGATCGTGGTTCATGCCTGTAATCCCAGCACTTTGGGAGGCCGAGGTGGGCAGATCACGAGGTCAGGAGATCAAGACCATCCTGGCTAACACGGTGAAACCCCATCTCTACTAAAAATACAAAAAATTAGCCGGGCATGGTAGTGGGCACCTGTAGTCCCAGCTGCTCAGGAGGCTGAGGCAGGAGAATTGCTTGAACCCAGGAGGTAGAGCTTGCAGTTAGCCAAGGTCACGCCACTGCACTACAGCCTAGGCAACAAGAGTGAAACTCTGTCTAAAAAATAAATTAAAAAAGAAAAAAGAGAAGAAAAAAAGAAAAGAAAAGAAAAGGAAAAAGAAAAGAAAAGAAGGAAAAGAAAAGAAAAAAAAGAAAAGAAAAGAAAAAGAAAAGAAAAGAAAAGTGCTGCTCAGTCCAGGCACGGTGGCTCATGCCTGTAATCCCAGCATTTTGGGAGGCCGAGGCGGGTGAATTACCTGAGGTTAAGAGCTCAAGACCAGCCTGGCCCAACATGGCGAAACCCCGTCTCTAATAAAAAATACAAAAATTAGCCAGGTGTGGTGGTGGGTGCCTGTAATCCCAGGTACCTGGGAGGCTGAGGCAGGGAGAATTGTTTGAATGCGGGAGGCGGAGGCTGCAGTGAGCTAAGATCCAGCCACTGCACTCCAGCCTGGGCAACAGAGTGAGACTCCATCTCAAAACAAAACAAAACAAGACAAAACAAACAAAAACTGTGCTGCTTAGATTTCCTGCTATAGGGAACATGACTGACTGACGGCCTCAACTACTCTTCCTCTAGGTCCACCTCTGCATTCACACTAATGCTACACTTTGTATTGAATGATTGTCCCCATTCAATACTGATCATGGCAAGACAATGTATGGGACTTCTCCAACATGGATTTTGTCCCCAGGAGGCTCCTTATCAGCCTAACCAAATCTTTATTGGGCTGTGCTACAGTCTGAGACTCTAACTACCCAATCCCCTTTCTTCTCTTTCTCCTCTCACAGTTAACAAACTTATATCATATCTAAAGCCTACCCTCACATTCTGCTGCTTATTTCCTCCCTAAATCTCTCATCTGTCCAGTTCTTTTTTGGCATCTGGTTTTCTGTGAACCCCAACTAATGGAAGTGGTAGAGAGATGAGAGTGATGTGGAAAAGACATGATACATGGGGATTTGGCCATGGCCCACTAACCTCTCATTTTCAGTGAAAGGTGAATCATGAAGAGTTCTTGACACAAGGCCCAATTGCTGAAGATTTCACTGGGTGATGATCTACCTTGCAGGTATAATGGTTCAAGCATTTGAAAGAGAATCAAGTTGGCTAATTAATATTAAATTGTATTGATATTGATTCCTTGCAGAGGGTAAGAAACTGAGGGCCACTAGCAAGTAGTTAATAAGTGTGAAAGCCAAACTCTTGATAGCCTACCAAAAGCCTTTTTCTCTTGGAATGGAAGAAAAGCATAGTTAAGTAGTATATCAGAGATCTGATAAAGTCAGTGAGATCCAGAGACCTTAGAATGCTTGGCAAGGGCAGTTCTGTTATGCTGGACTCAGGGTCCTGGTTTGGAAAACCTGGAATTTTGAAATATGGGATGGGGACATGACCCTGAGGATGTTGGCTCTGCACAATCCCCTGATCCCTCAGAACATGCAGTGGAATTCCTACAGCATTTCTCAATGTACTTTGCAAGAATTAGCTGGCATGTACCATGTACCATCAAGGGCCTGCAAAGTATCCTTGGGTTTGCATTTAGAAAACGCCTAATCATAAGGGCCAGAAAATAAGACTGGGTAAGGAAGAATTCATTGACTTGGGGGCACATTCTCTAGATTTAACATTCTCCAGATGTAGCATCCTGGCAAAGGCCCCCATGGAATGAGCTATCTTGCGGATCAGCTGAGGCACCTCTTTCTTTTTTTTTTAAATGGAGTCTCGCTCTGTTGCCCAGGCTGGAATGCAGTGGCGTGATCTCTGCTCACTTCAAGCTCTGCCTCCTGGGTTCATGCCATTCTCCTGCCTCAGCCTCCCGAGTAGCTGGGACTACAGGTGCCCGCCACCATATCCAGCTAATTTTTTGTATTTTTAGTAGAGACCAGGTTTCACTGTGTCAGCCAGGGTGGTCTCGATCTCCTGACCTTGTGATCCACCCACCTCGGCCTCCCAAAGTGCTGGGATTACAGCCGTGAGCCACCACGCCTGGCCTGAGGCAGCTCTTTCTTGGAACTTTGCTATAATCCAAAACTCATCCTACCAAGCCTTCCATCCGACCCTCTCTCACAGGTGTCAGACATCCATTATGTCCTGGAAGTTTCTCACAACCTTTTGCTCCTTCCTGCAATAAAGCTCTTGCATCTCTTATCCTGTCCTATTATCTGCTTCTAGGTGGACCCATACTAACACAAAAAGTAAACACAGCCATAGTTTCTATAAGAGAAAAATGGGAAATGAGGCTGAAAACTAAGCTCTGGATCTGGTTTCGCACCATAAACGCAGGCTGAGGAATCATGTCTTAACCTAGTGAGAAAACTGGTGAGATTTATAGTTAGCATTTAACATAAAAAAAATTTGTTGTCAGTATCATAATTTGGGCTCAAGGGCAGGGAAATTAAAAAAAGGGTTAGAAACCAAACATTTGAAACTTGCTTAAAATTTCAAAAATGTGAGGTAATAATGCAATAGTGTTTAGTGTAGATGTATGAGATAGTTATATTAAAAAGCTTGACTAAGCAATGGCACATAAAGGAGCTCAATAAGTCTCTCTCTCTTTTTTTTTTTTTTCTTTTGCTTTGCTTTGGACCTATTTGAGAAATGTGAAGGCCCAGTTAGGAGGTTTTTTCATTTACTCCGATTAGCAGTGCCCTGGTAAAATAAAAGAGACTGGACAAGAGTCCATTTAAGTTAAGGAAATGTTACCAGATTGTATATGAAAAGTTAACACATTTGCAAATGAACGTCCTGTCACCACAGATCTGTTGATGCCTGACAAAATACGATTAAGTAACAATTAATGGGGTACTATTTGCCATTGGATAAAAAATATTTCCAGGGCTGAAGTTGGGGTGCAAGGGAGATCTCAACAGGGTAGGCTTCTTTCAAAGTTGTTAAAGTTTGTTCAGTTTAGTTTAGTTTTTTTTGTTTCCCCTCAGTACTTTCCATTTTTTTCTTTTACAAAATGCATAATTTATAAATATATCAATTTTTTTAAAGCAAAATAAATGGAAATTAAGTCATGCTGATACCATCAACCTTTAATATAGATAAGGCTTATTCAGATGTATGCTTGTTTGGTGTCCACATTTTTTGGAGAAATATTTTGAAAAAAAATCATATTTTATGTAGTTACATAAGTTTGTGACACTTGCATTTTGTGATATGAACTCTAAAAAGTTACCTTTTCTGGGATGAATAATGTAGTTGACCCACTTAGGTGACTTTTCATCCTAAAGAGGAGGTGTACAAGTGAGTGATTATTAACTTAAAGTAAATATTATGGACCAATAAAAATAGCAGTAGCTATATTTGAACTATCCACTAATAAATGTTATAAGAATCCTTTCTGTCAATCAATTAGGCTTTTAAGATGTACATGTTTTAATGTTATCAATGCTGTAAACATAAAAGTCTCCATTTTAGGATGCCATTTCTTTTTAAAAATCAGTGTTTATGTAATGTATGCATGTGTGCATGCCTGTGTGTGTATTATACTAATGAGTCAGGAATTAACAATTTGAAAATTGTAAATATAAATATAGATCCATTAAATCTAACCTTTTCAAAAAAAATCTGTTTTATTTAGTTTGAAAGCATTCATTATCACAAATAAAAGAAACCATGAATTTCTTACAGGTATATTTAAATGTTATACTTCATAGATTTCATGATAATGTCCATTGGATCAAACTTTTCATGTTATCTGTAACAAAGGTCTGCCTATTTTAATCCAAAAAAGTCTCTTAACTGTTTGAATATAAAGAGAAACGTAACTCAGAATTCAATAAATTATTCTTTCTTTGCATTACCTATTTTAGATGTTTTATTTTTATTCATACATTTATAATCCATTTGTCTATATTAATATAAAAGGCCAAATTATCTTAGATTATACAGTTATTTTCTCTATTCTAAATTGGAAAGCAAGAGGGAACAACCTTCATGTGTTCACAAGAGCCAAATATAAGCCATATCTTTATAAAGCAAACATCTTCTTTTAGTTATTTTTTTTTATGTTAAATACTGACATGTTGGGCAACAATTAGAGTATGGATTCAAACACTTGAGAATACTGCTTTGTTTCTCCAACAATATCATAGGCTCCAGTTGCTGTGTAGTTACTTCTTCTTTCTCTAACTAATAAATTTAAAAATAATAAAATAATAAAAAATAAAAAATTAAATTTTTTAAAAGAAATTTAAGTGCCAGGCACATTGTGAGTTTCTATTTCCTCATGTAGTGGACAGTTACTGTGATTGCCTGCCCTGCATATACTCCTCCTTATTGTGGTAACAACTCTCTACTTTTTCTCTATACACTGGCCATCCTCTCTTGCCAGTTCTGTTGGGTCAGGTGGGCTGGTTTCACACCCCTAGCTCTGTGGGGAGGGAGTGAGCATATTCCCCTCACCTGTCCTGCTTGAAGACTGCATTCTGTCTCCTTGGATCAGTGATTCAGGGATAGGTAAAACATTTATGATGAGCCAAATGAGGATTTTTTTTTTCTCTCTCTCTCTCAGAAACCTTTTGCTGAGTTGCAACTGAAATATGGTATGACTGGAACTGCTGTTGACCATGTTGTCACTGAGAGTGAGACTCTGCCTGAAAATGATACTAAAAAGAGTAAAGCACAGGTGAGGGACAGAGGGAAAGACACCTGACAATATCTCCTTAACACCCAGACTCAGCCTTGCCGATTACTGGGCTTTTCAGTTACACAGGTCAGTAAGTTCTTATTTTTTTTAAGCCAATTTACTTAAAAGTGTCATTTACTGCTTAAAGAGGCCATTTTAATTAGGTTCATCTGTAGAGAATAAGACAAAAAAAAGACAAGGAAATGATACCTAAACAAACTTCAGTGGAATTACAGCCATCTCTGTTAAAACACTTCAGGCTAGGTATATTTTTCATGTGGTAAAGTAGCATGAAGTCAAATGCTTTCCTTGCTTCCTTATGGCCCAATGGAAGTTGACATCTGTCAGTCAAACAAGCCACACATGCCTGAATGACCAAACATTATGTAAAAGGGACCTGAACTGCTAAAGGAATTGTTGTCTTTATTTTCCAAGGATCGTCTGACATCTGCTTTTTAAATTAGAACCAAGTCATTCAAAAACTTAGTTTTCCATTTTATACATGTGAGTTTGCTACACCCATTCTTTCATATCAAATATTATGTAGCATTACTTCAAAGTAACTTTTGTGTACTGGATTTTCTCTTCTTTTCCCCATCCTATTTCAGTTTGGGGTATTTCTAGAGACATTTCTTCAGGGTCATGGATTCTTCTTTCCTCAGCTGCGTCACTGAAGGCATTCTTAATCTGTTACTGTGTGTTTCATTTCTAATATTCCTATTTGAGCTTTCTTCATCATCTCCATCTCTCTGCCGAAGTTGCCAATCAGGTCTTGCATGTTGTTCCTCTTTTCAATTAGAGCCGATGTTTAGGTACATCTTTTCTTGGTAAGTTGGGGTACAACATGTCTCTTCTTTTTGTAGATGCCTCTTCTTAGGTTTGGGGCCAGTTGGTGTCCTGTGACATCAGCACTCTCATAGAAAACTCATGAATTTGCTGTTTGTCTAGGTTGTTTCATTGTAAAGTTGGTAGTGATACTCTCTAACCCCCTATATACCGAAGTGGAAGCAAGCTCATGTATGCAGGATTTAGTTTTGACCTTTTCAACAAAAAACAAACATATTAAGCCAGCTAGCACTACCAGCCATGGTTTACCTTCTCCAATTTTGCCATCTTTGTCTTCATAGCAATGTTGGTATAACCATTTATGTATTGAGTTACATATAGTTTTATTATCTGATAAAACAGTGGCATAAAATAGGAAAATAATTTTACTGTCCCAGAAATAATAAATAAGAATTTTCTCATGAGCATAAAGTAATTGAGTTAAAGATGAACAACATTAAAGTGTGCTGAAACTAGTAAACCTTTGGCTTCAATCACACTCATTGGGCCGAATCAAGCAAAGTGTAGGTTCAATCATGAGGCAGCAAATACAATGAAAGAATCTGTGTAAAATGCATGTTAAAGTTGGTGGCTAAAATTTGATTTGTATTTTAGGATGTTTGATCTTGTCTTAGTTCTCTGAAAACAGAACTTTTCATATATAAACCTACTGCTCATCTTCTACACAATCAACATTTGCACACATTTCTATAAGGAATAGCGTGATCATAATGGATAGAATTTTGCTGAAAAGTTTATCAAACTCATCATAAATCATTTTCTTCATCCCAGAAATAGTATTGTGTTCATGTAGACTCAATCATAGACATAATGGTATTGTGTCTGCCTGTGTGTTGTATGTGTGTGTTTATGCATATACATGACTAATTAATAAAAATAGGTCTTTCAAGTTAACCAAATAGGGTTATCATACAATTATACAGAAATTAATGATCCTATTAGAATTCCAGCTAAGATCTCAGTTTTCTGCCTCCTCCCTCCTGCTGTGTCCTTGTCTATTAACCCTTCAATATAACATGATGTAGGAGACACATATTATTTCTTTCCTTCCTTCTGTCTTTTCTTCCCTCTTGTTCTCTCTCCTTCCCTCTTCCTTCTCTTTCCTTTATTTTCTCTTTCTTCCGTTTATCCCTTTTAGTCTTTTCTTCCTTCTTTGCTTCCTTTCATTCGTTTTTTTCCTGCCCACTATCAATTTTTATTTCTGTTTCTAATAAACAAACCCTGGTCTTCCCTGGAGAACTACTTTTCTTTCATTCTCAGTAAATGTCATAGAAGAGGCAGTACCCCCTGCCCCAATTTTAGGGACAGGCTAAGATTAACCAAATCTTTGCTTAGCCTCCTTTGCAGCTAGTTATGGGTTGAACACATGATCCAATTCAGCCAAATGGATCCATCCAGCATTAATTCTGATATTTTTTTCTGAACTTGTCAGGAACAAAAATTGTTCCCTATACAGAAATTCTTAGCAATGGAAAATAAACTGTCAAAGTGCTAGAGGCCACAAAAGACATAGACAAAGCCTCAGAATAAAGCCAGCTGCGAGTACTGAAAAGACAGAGAACAGGATAAAATAACATGAGTTTTACTTTAGTCTTTCCTCAGGACATTTCAGTCATCTGAGATGCAGTCCCCTTTATTGTTTCATCCATTGTGAGTGGTTACACTTTCTACCTTTTTAACAGAATAACTTAGTATGAAATAAAATATTCTAAACAGCTTCATTCTCATAGAAACCATTTACTCTTCTAGACAACAGGAAGGCTAGTTATATGGAGTCTAACCATCTGATTTAGTGGTTCTATTTTAGCACATCAACAAAAGGCTGGTAAAGTTAGGAATAAGGTTATAAAGATAAGGAAAAATTCACTTTTTATATATATATTTTTTTCATTCTTTCACTACATTACTCTGATGTAAATTGTAATCTGACTATAAACCTCAAAGTAAGGAGTGGCACACTTTATTTCCTTTTAAATACTTTGGGACCTCTAGTGAAATGCCTTTTCAAACTATAGCCCATCATTTAAGAACCTATTTACTCACTCACTATTCTCTAAACAAACCTTTAAGTGCTCTACTAAATTAGGCTCACCTGGAAGTCATGTGTTACATCTCTATTTACAAGTAAGTAGATGGAATACTCACCTACAATGTAAGTATCAAAGTGATCCAAAAGGTCTATTCAAGGGACACTCCAGTAGCATTGAATAGCTTTACTTTAAGAGTTCATAAAGTAAGATATGTTAACTTAATGTCATTAAAAAATGCAAATTTATATTTCAATTACAATTGATATTTTAGAGTTTACTGTGGGTGGCAGCTGTAGAGACAATTAAAGAATTCTATTTAAAGCTACTTGAAGCAAATAACGGCTATGCCAGATTTCCCCATCGAATGGAATTTCTTTTAAAGATAGAAAGGATCGACAGTCATTTTTAATCTAAATCAAGAGCAGGTTTATTTACCTATTATATGCCACTTACGCTAATAACATAAGGAATGTATACATAGATTATGAAATGAAAGATATAAATGTACAACATTGGCAGTGTGTGTGATGATTACCCACAAGAATTAATCAGCATTTCTCATGCCATACACAATGCAGTTAGAATAGAAACAGCAAATCTGTTCAAGGAATGCAAACAAGCTGCATAAAAGGCTAAACAAGTAAAAGTATATCATCAACTATGACTCAAATTACATCTTTAAATTGTGTGCCAGCTTCCTTTAAATTAGCTATTTAACAACTTGGTCTATGACAGACTTCATAAACTGGGAAATATTATATCTTCTCAGGTTCACAATTTTGTTATAATGTCAGTGTGAGAATTGCATTTAATAGTTCAGCTTGTAAATTAACCCTTACTTATACAAGTGATATATTGCTGTGGATATTTATGTATTTGTTAGTTATGGGATCTGTTGATAAGCCTCAGAAGTTCTGTAGCCATCCATGGTGACAACGTGGCCCAAGCTCCTAAAGAAAGTGTGGATTGTAGTTTTATTCCCAAATCCTTTTACAACTCAAATTTTTTTATTTTTGATATTTTTGTAACATTCTTTACATTTTCTACCAAGTTGTGAAATCAACCATTTCTGTTTTTGTTGTAGTCATTGCTTATTTTCTTGTTCCGGATATATTGAGGTCCTTGGGAATTTAATGGGCTGCAACAATTACTATTCAGTTCTTTGGGATTTGGAGCTAGTCACTCTTTATTCCTCAGAACTCGAATGGTAAGGATTCGACTGAGATCTTGTGCTATGTAGAGATTCTGTCAAAGAGCATGTTTTAAAATGAAACTTAGGTCTAAGAAAATTCTGATCCAAAATACTTTCTCTTTCCATATAAAATATAAAGAAATAATTATATGCTAACCATTCCCCCTGGAATGCATTTTGGCTATTAGTGAAAATGTTTACAATAAACTCTGTAAAGTCTAGAGGGTCAAAGAACAAGAACAGTAATTAGTGAAAACACTGCATTCGAATATTTCAATAGTCATGAACCAACTTCTTCCCTTGTAAAGGAAAGTTTAGGCAAAACTGAAAATCATATTATCCCTTTCTTGTGATTGGGAGTACACCCAAATTAATCTCAATTCTCAATTTGTAGTTTTTAACATCTACCCACTTTTCTGTTCAAACATTTCAGCGCCCAGAGATGTTAAATAGCAATAATAATCTCATCTCCTTTAATGGAATTGCCAACAAAGAATATAAGGACAGGTAGATTGTGTTATACAAATGTTAGTAGAATTGTGCTTAATTTTTTAAATACACAAATCACGGTCAGCATCAAACTTTTAACTCATGTATTTATATATGCGTTAGGAGAAAAATATTGTCATGTACAGTGTAAATATTGCATCAGAATGTTGTGTATGGATAAACATAAATAAACAACTACATGCTTTTACATGCAGTGGAGAGGGGATAAATTGAGGGGGATGAATAGTTAACCACCTGTGGACAAAGGGTAAAGATTGGGGTAACTAATAGTAAAGGAATATGGGTTACCAGGAAAAGGAGGAACTGAAATAATTCACTTGCAGAACTTATCCTTGGGTTTCCACTTATTCTCTACTTTGTTCAGTAGGGCAGATGGGCAGTAACCATGTAATGATTATAGGGAGGGTGAAGGTACAACTGTTGAAGGTGAGCCCCAGGTCTGACTTTGACCTTCCTCTCTTGTATATATCCACAATCACTTCTGTAATAATCTCATCTAGGCTCATTATTTTTAAATACCATCTGTATCTCCAGTTTATAAATGTACCCTTAACTCTAAGTCCATATATTCAGTTGTATACTTGATATCTTCACTTGGGTGTGTTAGAAGCAGCTTAAATTGTGTATGTCCATAAACAAAATTTAGTCTTCCCCATCTCAGTAGATGGCAACTGCGTTTTTATAGTTATCCGTGTCAAAAACCTAAAGTCATTATCAATTATTCTCTTCTTTACATACGTAAATCCTGATTTGTCTACAAATCCTGTTGCCTCTTTTTCAAATTATATGCAGAACTCAACCTCTTTTTGTTTTCTAAAACTTCCACTGCTAACACCCTATTTCCACTATCTTTTTTCACTTGGATTACAGAATTAGCTTCCCCAAGGTGGTCTCCCTCTTTTCCCCTTGACCTTCTATAGTCTATTCTTAACACAGTAGCCAAGGCTGTCCTTTCATAATATACATCAGATTATGTCTTCTTCTAATCAGACCCTCCAAAGATTTCCTTTCTCACACTGAGTATAAGTCAAAGTCTTTAACATGGCACTACACAATCTTGCCTCATTTTTAACCATATTTTTTGCTATTCTCTTACTCACTGCACTTCAGATACAATCGGTTCTTTCTGGACCCTGAAAATTCCAGACCCATTCTTGTCACGAGGTCTTCATATTTGTTAATTCCCTTTGCCAGGTAGGCTATTTCCAAGGTATCCATGTGGCTTCCCTCCTTGCTTCTTACATGTCTTATTTCCAATGTCATCTTCTCAGCTACGTTTCCCCTAACTACTCTTTTAAAATCCCAGTAATCTTCCTTACCTTCTCACCTTACAGGTATTCCTAATCAATCTCATTTCCTCTCCTAAATTGCATTCATAGCACATATTACCACGTGACATTTGTATGTATATATATTTTTATATACATATATATGCATTTATGTGTCTGCATGTATATTTACTTACTTGTTAATAACATCTTTTCCTCTACTAGAAAGGAAACTATGAGTTGCCTAGATAAATGGAGAGCACATGGTAAATATTTATTGAATGAAATAATTCATCAATAATTATTGATGCTATGAAGAGGTAATATACCTCTCATAGGTACTTTAAGAGCCTATAATAGACGAGTTTTGGCCAGGCACGGTGGCTCACGCCTATAATCCCAGCACTTTGGAAGGCTGACGTGGGCAGATCACGAGGTCAAGAGATTGAGACCATCCTCACTAACACAGTGAAACCCCGTCTGTACTAAAAATACAAAAAATAAAATAAAAAAATAAAATAAAATAAAATAAATTAGCCAGGCGTGGTGGTGGGCGCCTGTAGTTCCAGCTACTTGGAAGGCTGAGGCAGCAGAATGGCGTGAATCCAGGAGGCAGAGCTTGCAGTGAGCCGAGATCCTGCCTCTGCACTCCAGACTAGGCAACAAAGCGAGATTCCGTCTCACAAAAAAAAAAAAAAAAAAATTAGATGAGTTCTGACAGTCACAATAATTAGGAAGGAATTGCTTCTAAAAAATGAATCAAAAAGTTCTGAAGAATGAAGAGACATTATCCAGGAGGAGAGAAAAGGAAAGGGGATTCTAGGTATTAAGAATAACATGAGTAGCCAGGGATGGTGGCTCATGTCTGTAATCCCAGCTACTCAGGAGGCTGAGGCAGAAGGATTGCTTGAGACCAGCAGTTGACACTGCAGTGAGCTATACTGCATCACTGCACTCCAGCCTGGGTGACAATAAAGAGCGCCATGAACAGAATGTTCTGAGGTGGGAGGGAAAGCCCATCCCGCAAATGTGGGAAACTCCAGTTTTTATTTATATGTATAAATAGGACTTGCAGAGACTGGAAGAAAGTCCAAGTGGCTGGAGCTTAGAGAGAGAAAGGAGTGACATGATATGTAATAAGATTGCAGAGCCAGACCACAAATGGCCTTATAGACCGCATTTTGGGTTTTATTCTAATAACAATGGGAAGTCATTGATGATAAACATGGAATCACATAAACATGTGTGTGTTGTGTTTGTTTTAAAAGGTTAACTCAAGCTGAAGCATATAAAATATGTTGAAGACAGATAACAATAAATGGAGGGAGAATATTGTGGTAGCTATGAAGGTAATCTCCATGAGACATGATAGCAGCTTGAACTAAGTATTTCTCAGCACTTTGCACTTATCCTCTTCTTTCCTGCCATTCTTAATCTCTTTGTCTTTACTTCTAGGAGTGTTTAAGTCTTACCTCCTTCTCTCAGCTGGAAAATGTTGAAATCGAAGAGCTTCACTGTACTGTTTTCTACCACTCCACCACATGTTGCCTGCTCTTTTCACAAGAAATGTTTTCCACAGTTATTATGTATTTGTATATTTGTTTCAGCCATTTGGTTGAATTCCATGGTGATGGTAAAGTGTTGGGAATCATGATTTGTTCATCTTGATATCCTCAGTAGCTGCTACATTGAAGACACACAATAATATTTGTTGAATAAATGAGAAATTACGTCAATTGGTAGTCTGCCAACATAACAAAATGTTCCTAATATTCTTCTCAGTACTGCTCTGTAGACATCACGAACTCCTTTGAGATAAAGGCTTTTTCTGTATAGTCAAAGCATATATCCTCCAGATCAAGTTATATATTAGTGATTGGATGTGCACTTGATGTTCAACTATACAAATAGCCTAACAGAATATAAATATGCCCCAAATGTTCAAATTATATGAAGATAAAGAAAGCATTAGGGAAATAAATTATATACATAATTTTCAACAAAATTCCTCAAATGGCTAAAAATAGGATACAGCGAACTAAAGTGGCAACTCATTGAAGCGTACCTAACAAGCCCAAAAGAGTTTATGTGGCCTCAACACATTTTCTAATTCCCAGGGAATAGGTCAAGCATTATAAAATGCTGAATCATCTAATTTAATTTCAACTGTACAATAGTGACAGAATCCTTTCCACTAGAGATTCTTAATAACCTAGACCGGCCCTCAGCTACTCTAGAGCATGGCCTAAACTCTGTTGAATAAAACACACATACATACACAGATTGATCTACCTACACACACATATTTGTGTGTGTGTATGTCCATATAGGCACCTACACATATTAATTCAATACTAATGTTTTAAATAAAAGTATAAGGCAAGTCATGGAAACAACTTTTTAAAAAAGTTGTTAAAAGATAAAATGAGTAAGGATTTTTAGTTACATTTATTTTAGGATAGTATCAATGGTTAACTAGTACCATTTAAATGTTGTTCTTTACCAATTTCCCTTACAACTATGCAGTTTTCTGGAAGCTGTAGAATTTTAAATAGAAGATTACCTTTCAGAGAAGTTGTAAAGAGAAGATCATACCTCCAACCAGGCAAACATATTCTCCTACCATCTAACTGTTAAAGAAGTCATGCAACTCAGTTCAGTATTAAAAATACTTTATACTTATGTTAGACATAAGAATAGTTTTAAAAGTAGTGTTCTTGGAAAGAGATACACACATTGCTTCCAATTTGTGAAAGTATAACACCTGTTAACCAGAATGATTTTTTTTTGTCATAAGTAGCATATTGTAAACAAAGCACAGACCTACCTAAAAAGATAATTTAGTTGATACTTCATTTTATATAAATACATTGAGGTTAAGAAACATTGACTTACAAACTGGCCCCCAAAATCTGAATTTTAAAAGGCACAAAGATAGATCACAAGCCAAGATATTAGAATAAAAGATTAAAAACAAAATTTTGAAATAAACAAAAATTTTCTGTATAACTATGCTACATGTAGTGTATGCAAATATAACCTTAAATTTGCGCTCATTGTGTTTGTTTACTTCAAATAATATTTTCTTCTCCATTAAAAAAAGACATAGTATCCTTAACACAAACAGGAACAGAAAACCAAATATCACATGTTCTCATTTATAAGTGGGAGCTAAATGATGAGAACACATGGACACATAGAGGGGAACAACACACACTGGGACCTTTCAGAGGATGGAGGGTGGGAGGAGAGAGGATCAGGAAAAATAACTAATGGGTAGTAGGCTTAATACCTTGTTGATGAAATAATCTATACAACAAACCCCCATGACACAAGTTTATCTATGTAAAATAGATAAACCTGCACATTTACCCCAGAAATTCAAAGTTAAAAAAGAAAAAGAAGAAGAAAAGAGTGGAAAAAAAATGGAAAGAAGTTTCTGTAGAAAATAGACACAAAAACAACTTCCACCAATAAACACACTCGAAAAAATACATGTTTGTGCAAAGTCCACATGAAATTATCAGACTCAATATCTAAGTAAGTTATAGATATTTCTTGCCCCGCTTGCCTTTTTGGTTTATTCAAACTCTCTTTTATCATTACACATGAACATCCAAGTATTTGTATCCGTGATGATTTAAATTAAAAAATGAGTATTATCTTGAAAATCCATTTAAATCTATTTGCCATATTGTTGTTGCTTATACCAAAATATGATACAGAAGCATAGTGACTTACCTGAAAATTACTGAGTATTCAGGAACTCACATAATAAAAATTACCTAATTATCTTTTCTCACCATATATATTCCAATTCTATTGCCTTAGCCCTGATATTTTATATTTTTGATATTATACCAACAGAACACATGCTAATGTTTCATAAATGTATAAAAATGTTCTAATATGGTGTTATATTCTATAGACATGAAATCTTTCAATTGTATGAAGTTCTGTGTTTGTAGCCATATTAAATATTTCCAAGATATAAAACCATGTTCTACATATTTTTGTAGTTTATAAGGCATCAAAAAAACTGGATCTTGTACTGAGAAGCAGTGAAATAAGTGTTAAACACATTCACTATCAACTAATGAGTAACATGTGTGGACCACAATATTCCATAATTAAAAAAGTAACACAATAAAAATTTCATGTCAGAGTATTGCTGAGAGTGGCTGAAGACAGAATTCCAGTGTTTCAAATTTCTTCATGCACATTAATGCTTTCAAGTAGCATCACCAAGACTTTGCATTCATGGTAAAAAAAAAAAAATGCCTGAGATGTTTTCTCCTGGCACACTTATGATGCAGAAGGAAGGAGAGATGTTTGGGTGCATTCAGTTCTTCCTCTATTTACACCTTTTAGGTTTTCAACAAAAATATATTCTCTAGAAATGGATAAGGAATCATGTTCTTTTTTCTTTTCTTTCAGTATATGAGAAAAAATATATAAGGAGAAACAAAAAAAATCCCTGGAACATTTTATGAAAGACTTATACAAAGCACCCATTCTGCTGACATAAGGGCAAGTGTAGAATTATAAACTTTTTTTTATCATAAACAAAATTAAATTTTTATGATCATATGCTCATTGCTTAAAATCCCACAAATGAAAATTTATCATGGAAAAATAGAGATATTTTGAATACTAAAGTCCTTTATTCAACAACACAGAAATTTCACAAAAACAACTTTACTGGGCAAATTGAATGTGATTTTTTTTACTTTTTTTTTTTTTTTTACAGTTTTGTACATGCCCCATAAGTAATTTTCTTTAATAAATACACTGTTTTCCAAAACCGTTTTTTAAATAATTGCACAAGCATACATACACCTTACACAAATATCTATTAGAAAATTTAATAGATAACTGCACAGTTCAGAAGAGGAGAACACTGTGAAAGGAGTACATTTTGTGGCCCATGTTCCTGAAATATCTGTTTTGCAATTGTGAAAATGGAATCCCTCCTAATATAGTAGCTGTCTTTTATTCACTAGGAATACAGATCTCAGTGTGAAATGCCAAATTTAATAATAAAAAAAAACTGAAACATTTAGCTGTTACATGAGAACCAACTGTTTGATATCACTGTGAATCTAACCATGATCAAAGACCCGCTACGGCTTTTTGCTGAACATATTTGACCCTGAATAGTGTGTTCATTTAACTGCTTTCCTTTTTTCATTATTTGATTACAGATACTTATCAGCTTAAAGACTTTATATGCTTTAGCATTAATTGCACAACTTACATATCAGGGTTTCTGATTGAAAGGAAGAGAATATTCCTTTCTTTTAGTGATTGCTTAATATTAATTCATAATAAGTGCACCATCTCTCGCTCCTTATAAATGTGTTTAGAAGAAGGAAATTGAGTGTTGGGAATTAAGCAACCAGGAGACATTTTTATATACTCCTACAGTGGGGGAAGACTTCCTATTTTCTTTCCCAAGGATGGATACATTTCTACTTTGAATCTGACTCCACTTGTAGACAGACAGGCAGAGTCCATCAGAAAGCCACTTTGGTCTGAAGGCTTAGTGAGAGGTTTGCATTAATGATGTTCTTCGTGATGTTATGGTGCTGAGTGACAACTGAAAAGGAAATTGGCTCACTGCACTATGTATCAACGCCTCAAGTATTTACCATGCTCTCCCCAAATGCTGGAAGATTATGGCATCTCTCTATCCACGCCTAGGGAGGACAAGATCCTGTGTGCGTAGACCACTCTTACAAAGTTTTTTATTCAGTTTATCTGATATATAATTATTAAGTTGTGTATAGCTGTCCACACAATCTACATTCTGAATTTTCTTGACAGTGAATATAAAACATACAGTGAGGAATATTTAAAAGTTACATTTCATTGGTATTTGAAAATAATGAAAAATGTAAACTTTCAAATCACTGCCTTAGGTTTATAATGATAAGCTTTACATGTTCTCAGTACAGGGACATATGAGGAAGAAAACTAGAGAAAGGCCAGAAGAGTCATCTCTTTCTTCAACATCACCAATGAGAACTTTATATGCACCCTACATTATATAAATGGAGTTTAACCAAAAACATTAAAAAGTGGGTGGTATAAAAGAACAATATCAAGAATAAAAAACATAAGAGAATTAATGAAAAACTACACTTTCTCATTTCAGTAATCAACAAATTTTCTTTCATTAAAAAAATGAATTGACATGTAAAACACCACAGTTTACAATATACAGATTCATTAGTTCTTTTAGAAAGCAAACAAAAGCACACCAAGACATGCACTACTAGAATGTATTTTAGACTCTCAGTATACTTCTATGAGATCTTTATGTTATTGTATGCCTACTGTAGCCTGAATAGAAGTTTGTTTCACTTCTGTAATAACAATCATCATTTTCCAAAGAGCAAGGCAAGCTTATCATTCAAGTGTGAAAGTAAGTTTTCACTTACTTGTAATTAATTAGCAAATTGGTAAACAAAAAAACAAAAAATAAAATAATGGAAAAGGAAAAAAAAAAAAAAAACTCATACAGCTCTCATTGGTCCCACAGCAGAAGCTGAAATTCTAACTAGATAGAAAACCTCAAAGAAATATACATCAAGTAGAAAGCTATCTCAAAATTAATACAGTATACAGCACATTTTAGCTTGTAATCATTTAATTCTCATCTCTAAATATGGATGGGTGTAACACATAATGAGTTTTTCTTGAAAACGCTTGTTGACCATAACTGTGGACCATGTATTCATACTCTACGTGAGGTAAGTCACACTTGATTTTCAAATTGGCATGTGTGCATGCTTTGTCCACCCTCCCCCAGTACTTTCACCATGAAACACTCTTTCTGCTTTTTAAAAAATCTTTTCTGTCCTATCGTATCCCGTTGAAATCTACAACTAAATTTTTAAAAATATTCACTTACTAGTCTTTCCTAATCTTTACAGCTTCTTTCATTGTACCATACCATTTCTCTTCTCAAATTATCTTTCTTCTCGTGATTTACTTTGCTAACATTTTTCAGCAAGCTAATGGATTTAGTGGGTTAAATCACCTGGCTAGTGGACAAAGAACAAAAAGTTGCAGTAGGTAACTTTGATACTCCACATATTTTTGCTAAACCCTGTTCTACTCCTGAAACTGAAAATAGTCTTTATAATTGGGACAAACAAAAATAAAATGAAATGTAAATATTTGTCCTGATGGGACGGCCTTAAGAACTCTGACTGTGATAAGAAAACCAACTCCAACATGAAAAGGTAGCACAGGTTCTATGAAGCATTAGATCCTTTGTGTGTAGGTTGTGGGGGGAGGGGTATGTCATGCATTTATGAAATTCCAGAGACTGTAGCCCTGCCTTCTCAGGAATGAAAGCATCAAGTAACAACAATGGAAATGGCAGCAATGGAGCATTTTACTGAAGGACCAGGGGAAGACCACTAGTCCAACTGGGTGGCTATGAGAAAAGAAAATAAAAAGAGATAAAATGCCTCACTTTTATGAATATGTTTAATTCTTTGTAAATTAAAAATATATCAAGCCCTGCCTCAAGGCAGAAGCCCTCAACATACTCAAGTGTTAAAACTACCCATTTAATATCATACATGAAGTTAAAACATTGGGGTAGTTTTTATTAAGATTTTTTCCTACAGAAAAAATAAGAAAAAAATTAAGAAACAATAAAACGTATACAGCCCATGTTGGGCTGGGGAAAAAATGTCAGTTATAAATTTTCCCCTCCTAAGATATGATACTTTATTCTTTAGCCTAAAAAACACAGTTTTTATAAAAAAAATTATACAACTGATTCTGCATTTTCCAACTACTCTGAGTACTCCGCCTTACAGTGCAACCCAAGACAAGTCAACTACACTAAGTATTTGGGAGGTATACCCTTCTGTACAGCTCGTTTGTAAGCAATGCAAGTGCATAACCACTACTCTAATATAGTGCTCAAAAGATTAATTGAAACTTTCATAACATCTTCCCCTCTTATAACAATAAAACTGAAGGTAATTGGTGGATGCATCATAATCTTTTAGTCTTGTAAAACTTGGCATCAAGTCTCTATGGAAAGATGCATGGCAAAATGGTGCCAGTGCTGTTGCTGCTTCTAAACCACTGGCAAAAAATAGTTAAAGCTAAAATTTATTGCTCCAGATTTAACTTGCAGAACCATACTGTTGTGTACAAACTGTTAATCTCCATAGATGCTCAGACATGATTGTCTCCTTGTGTCTAAACACACAAAATACAAGCTGCTATCTGTACAGTTTACAGTACTGAAACACATATATTTGAAAATGAAGTATAGATATGTACTTTGCAAAGATACATGATTTTACAGCAGGGGTTTACCCAAACTTATTTTTTACAGCCACTTTCAAAATAGACAACAACTTCACTACTATAGCTAAAATTACATCAAAGAAAGAATCAGCGTATTGAAAGTAAATAGACTGGCCAATTCTCCAAGCTCCCACATTATTTTTATGTCTTTTTTCTTTTCTTTTCCTCTTTTTTTTTTTTTTGAAGAAAGCCCTATACGTAAAATGAAAATAATTTCTGGATATTTTCTTCAGTGGTGGACTAAGCAGTTTCTTAAAACAAGACATTAGTTTGCCCTTCATTTCCAAATGCCTTGAAAATAAGATATACTACTGCTTTAAAAGAACCATCGGAATGCTTCAGCGCTGGGAACAGGTGTTCTCTATAAAAAAAGAGCAAGAAAACAAGTTAAGCTTTCTTTCTATGCCAATATAAAATTAGATTTTTCTCCTTTACACTTCAGCAATATTTTTAGTTACCAATGTACAACATAATGACTTGTATATTTCAACATTTAATAAAAAGAAGAAATGCTCAATCTTAGAACATGACAATAATTAGAATATTGAATTTAATGCTAACTTGCTGAATATACTGATTAAAACACATTGGTTTAAAAATATAGGAAATGCAGCCTGAAACACGTATAGGAAGCAGAATAAAGGTAAAGTTCAACCTCTTAACCAATATTAGGAAGACCAGTCAGCACAGGTACTTAAAATCTATATCTGCCTTGCAGAATGCCTACATCATTTTGAGTGGATCATCTTACCGTCAGGATAACATACACACAGAAGGCACAATCACATAATGAAGAAAGAAAGGATTCACTTTTGCTGGTTAGCTTTCTACATTAGTCCTTTCTCATGATAGATATTTATTTTGTATTTTTGTATTTCTAAAGATACAATCAGCTATGCACATGGTCTTAAACATGAGTGAGACATATAAGCATTCTACGTGGTTAAAATGACTACGATTGAATTACTCTGCCTCTAACCACCCTACCAAAAATGCAATCAAAAACTGAAACTGAAATTTAGGCCACTGTTTTATGTATAGAAATCACAATATATACATACATATCCAGTTATGTAAAGCTGATGTTCAAAATTCAGTTAAGTAATTTATTCTGAAGATTTTCTTAAATGACAGAATAATAACAAATATCAATATTACCTGCAACACTTATCATTAAATTCTAAACACATTTTATAGTCTAGTGAGAACCATACTTATAAAATATATCACTTTTTCAAAGTGAGTTTGTATTTTCAACATATATATATATATAAAGTAAATTGATTACTAACCAATGATATTCAATGAAGCATAACTACCCTATTGAATTGTAAACATACTATAAATGGTTTCTCCAAAGAAGTATCAAGCTAGCACCAAAGTATAAGCAATCATTTTAACAAAAAGCTTATAGTTACTACGAGGTTTTCTTGTTAGGTAAATGGTAGTTAAGCTTGAATTTTCTATGTACATTAACATCCAATAATTCCTCACGCCATATCCTTCCTTAAAATGTATTCTAATGATATACATAAAACAATCACATGAATATACAGTGAAGGTATGCAAGAAACAACAAGCTAAGAATACATTCTCCTGTAAAAGAAAGTTGACTTTATTCCTTAGACTAGCCCAACAAGCCTGTATAAATCGTAAGATGGCTGCTAAGGATAAATAAGTATATAAATTGATGTGTTGAATGTAAGTGCCAATATATTTACTAGGTAAACAAAAACACAAGAGCACATACATACACACACATTACTTGTAATGCATCTTAAAACATTGTTAATAGCACTTGATTTTTGGATTTCAGAAAATAAACACAAAATTCTGCCAAAAACCCTCTAATAATTGAGGTTAGCTTTTATTTACTTTCTCACACGTGTTATTTGGTTGACATTGTCCTATTGTAATTATGTCATCTAATAATAAAAGTATTAATTGATTAGGATGTCAATTAGAAAACAATAAAATAAATATTTTGGAAAGCAAACCTGCTTTTCACTATCTGTACTAAAATAATTTTTTAAAAGACTGTCCTCATCACAAACACAATAAATTTCAAAATGACTGTGTTGAGAACAAATCATTGATAAATGACTGTCTTCCTACTCCAAGTTTGCATATACGTATACCGAACAAAATCTGCCTGAGCAGTGCTTTCTAAAAGCACAAACAAAAAAGTTCACTATTCTCATGGAAATTGTACTGATCTTATTAACATGTTATAAGATGGTTTCATTGGTTTTCTCCTTTCCAGCTCACTATGCATACCTGAATCTCTATCATTTGATTTAATTGGTGAGAAAAACTCCTTTACTTCTTTCTAAAATTAACTTTTGGATAAATGTAATAATTATACGCGTTGATTACATTAATTTAATCATTATTAAGAAGCTATATGACGTAATAAGAAATAGAACATGCCCATTCTAATATTCATGCTTTATACACACACAAAAGCAATAAATGAAAACTTAAAAGTTTATACCAGATGCTAACTTACTGGCTGATGCCAACTAAGAATAAATTTTATATAAGTATGCACACTTATATAAATGTAGTCACTTCTAACGAGATAAGTTAGATCCAAGCATATTCATGCAATTATAGATCTATGGTTACAGATTCACATACGAAAAATAAACATGTGCATATATATTCATATATATTCACATTTATGTGTATATGTATGACACAGAGATGCCAACTTACTCTCAGATGCCAACTGGAAACAAGATTATAAATATATACTTATGTAATCTTGTATCTTGATAAACATATATGTTTACGAAGATAAACAGCAAAAATATATGGAGTACATTTTTTAAATGAGATGAAGTCCTTATGTCTTAGATATACTTTTAAATCTCTTTTCCAATTCTCGCTCTTCCTGTGCCCCTTTCAGCTACTCAATTTTATTTGCAACATTTAGAAAAAGCAAGCTTATAAAATGCCACTTAGTGTCAAAGGTCATTGTTGTGGGAAAAAAAAGATAATCACTTCTCAATACCTGTTAGCAGTAAAAATTAATTAAACAATGCAAACACGAGAAAAGCAGAAAAAAGGTTTTCTACACTTACTTGATATTACTGTGCATCGTGATTTTACTATGCATACATTGAGACCAGTATGCATCCCCAGATGTAAGAATATGGACAGTTTATTGCAGGAGAAGTGAGAAGGTAAGCAGGGAAGCCTCTTTTAAAAATTATTTCTTCCTTATATTAAGATCCTTGAGGTCAAGAAGCCTAAAAATGATTAGTTGGGAAATCACCAAATAAAATATGTGAGAAAAATTAGGAAAACTACTGGTGCAGTAATTAGAAAATAATCAAGGCACACACCAGAAATTTGTAGTAAGGTTTCTCTAACAGTTGTATTTCAGGATTTTAAAAGTGTCAAAACTCTTTAGGGTCCTGTAGCCTACCCAAAATAGATGTATATCTAATCTCCTGCCCAATTTTCATCAGGAACAATGGAAATGTACTTTAGGACTGATTCAGTTTGTTTCAGCCAAGCTGGGTGAAGCAACAATGTTTTAATAGATAAAATATTGAGTTAAACTACAGGTTGCTAACTAAGTTTGTACTAATTTGAGGACACATATTTTTTCATTCTGTCAACTAATGAGGTTATCCTTGTAAGAAGACTTCTTTTTAAATGGTGCGGGGGCTCAGCACACCAATGTGAGGGATTAAACACCCTGACCAGCCACCTTCGGGTTATATAAATTCAAAGTCCCAGCTAGGGATTCTCACTCTTGATGAGATTACAGTGACTTTCTGGATCTCAGTGATGCTTGCAGGGGATCTTTATCCTGAGTGACAGGAAAGCCAGATTCCCCTGAAGAGAAGGGGGTGGGGAGGTAAAGAATAGAATTGAGTTGATCGGCATTGTTTATGGCAGCCTTCACTGTTCATGCAGGTGCAAACACTGACAAACAGCCGTCTTGCTCCCAGGAGGCCTGTGGAGAAACCTGCAGCCCCAGTTCTCTTTCTGGTACTGCTGTAAAGCGCAGTGTTCCAGAGAATTCACCCCTACACAAACCAGGTACAACACTATCTTCAAGTCTAAAGGAGTCTTCTGTTTCTCCCTAAATTACATTAAAACTAAGGGAATTTCCTTGAATAAAAGAATGATAAAACCTAAGTCCAAGTACATTTTATATTTACTTTTTTAAAAAATTTAAAAATTAATAATGTTCCTGGCAGATATATATATATTTCAGTTTGATTTTCATCAAATCTGCAGTGATGAAATAATTAAACAACCTAAAATAATAAAGAATACGAAAAGCTTTCACCTTAAGGATTTTAGCATGTTTCTCTTCTCATACCTGCGAAGCAGTCACACGGAAAGTGGTATCTTCAGGTGAAGAATGCATCTACATATTCTTGTTAGAAATATGTCAAGTCTAATAAAACATCAGCTCCTAAAAGCTGAAAATGGGGCATCTCTAACTCTGTACATATGAGGATATGTGGATTGGCCATTCATATCTAAGTACAGTGTGTAAAATGTAGCAATATTTACAAAACTGCACTTAAAACTTTTAATAATATTAGACCTGAGGTTTCAAAGAGGAAATTAATGATAACTTTTGATGCTGAAATTCACCTTAAATACAATTTTAAATTGAGATCATGATTATGATACTAGAAATGTCTATAACTAAAGTTAAACCTATCTTTCCAGTATTTACTCATATACTTTCGAATCTAAAAATTTCAGTGACTCACCTAGGCCTTCAAAATTCTACTGTGAAACAAAATGGCTCTCATGATTTCCAACTGAAGGTCACTATTTGGGGATACCATTATTTCTATACTAATCAAAAATAATTTCCTGTTTTCCCATTTATTATTAAAGAAACAAAAGTCATGAAATCATTTTATGATTCCCATATAATCGTGAAGCATGCTTTTTTCCCAACCAAACTTAAGGCAATTTCAGGCTGTAGTCAGCCAATACCACCTATTGTATAACCTTTTGAAATATTGTTTTCACTATGAGGAGTCCCACTGTAAGTTTCTTAGACTCCTCGGCATCTAAGGCCTTGATACTGGAAACCTCCACTGCATTCAAGTCTATCATTTCACACTAGAATGCAAAGATCTTAATGAATCACTGAAAATTTGCAGTAGAAAGTAAGTGAATAAATATGACAAAACATAATAATGGACCCCACTGTTTGCCTTTAGTTATTCAATTATATAGATTTTGTTTGTGGCTACATATAAAACTTTCAAACTTTAGAAATTTCCGGATTAACAAATGCAAGCAGGTTACTTATGGTGAAAAAAACTACCTTTTTTTCTGATTTGATTCACGAAGAATGCTAAAACATTGTTATATAGGTTCTTGATTATGTTACTAACAATATTTCAAAATCTACTTGGAGAAATTGGAAACTGTATTACATATACAGTATTGTGAATGTGAACAAACTGATTGACACAAATTAATACATAGTAATATGAATCTTTGAATAATTAATAATTATGATATAAAATAATACCTAGCAAAGGTGAACACCTCCCCCACAAGTTTTTAGCAGAAAGATTTTTCTATATTCCTTTTGTAAATGATAGGTTTTAGAAATCATAGTCTAGTAACTATAATAGAGTTATTAGAAAACACTAGTAAAGTATAGGCTAATAATATAAGAGAACTATTAATGATTATCACACAGTCCAATAATTTATTGCTATTATAAACAAAACATTAATAATATCTAAATTTAAAAATATTTGGAGTAATATAAGTATATACTTGTTTCCATTTTTTAAATTACACCTCACTTTTTTCTTCTGCTCTGTTGTAATAAATCCATATTATGTCTGTAATGTATAGCAGATTAATTTTTCTAATAATCCAGATTCATTTATTACATAACTGTATGTCTTTGGTATAATCACACCTTATTTTGGTCTTTATCCAAATATAAATTAAAAACAACTTTCAACATCATCCACTAACTGGAATATTAGACCCCTATTTAAAAAGGGGAAAGCACCAAATAACTAGATAATTTTTATGACATAACTTTTGGAGGCTTTAAATATGATTTTAAGAAACATTCCACATTTTGGTTTCCAAATTGACATTTGTGACCAAGATTTCTCCGATTAATGATGGAGAACTAGAGATGGCCTTTTCATTGATAATTGATTCTCCCTTGGCTGTTGCTCCTGTTGCTCTCTTTGCCTTGCACTCCTACACTGCAACCACCACAGTTACCATCAGCACTGTGACAGCATGATTTTAGACTGTGACGGTGTGACTTTAGAAGGTAAACCTAGCTAACTTCTGCAAATGGAAAGATGACTTTATACATTATGTTGTAAAGGCACTAAGTCAAGTCCATATGGTGATAAAGCCTGTCCTGAAAACAGCTGTCCAAAGGAGAATGTGTGTACACGGTGGGAGTGGGTTGGTGGGAGGTAAAATGACAGACAGATTAACACCACGATTCACACTGGTCCAGAAGTGACCAAAAACTGTACCCACTTTGGCCATAGGTCTAATGTAACTACTTTAGTTAAGCAAGTCTCTTGATAATGCTATGGGTATATAATTATATTTCAGTTAAATTTTGTAAAAATACTTCAAACCACACCATTCTAACAAATAAGTAAATTTAGTGTATTATAAGTGGGTACTTTAGTGGTTAAAATGTTCTTACCCATATAAAAATAAAACATAGTATGGTGGTACCATGGTAAGCAGAAAGAGGAAAATCTTTCAATAATTCACAAATTTGAAAGGTATTTATCAAAACAATGTTATATATTTAACCTTATGTGTAAGAGAGAATGTGAAAGAAAATTAGAAGTAAAACTAAGATTTAAAAATAAAAATTGGGTTAATAAAATCAATACTATACTTTCAAGAATGATTGAAATTATTTTATTTATATAGTCATATGTTCATATTTCATTTGCATGTATATATGTATAAATATATATGGTTATAGACTCTAAATAAATATGTGTGTATATATATATATGAATATATATGTGTGTATAAAAGTTCAACAATTCAACTTCTTCTCAAGTAATTCCTGTTGAATGCAACAGCATAGCATTAGGTGAGTTCATTGGTAATTAGCCATTGAAAAACAATAAGCAGCCTTTTTCAGACCAAGTGGTTGGACAATTTTGAAGATCTGGTTAATTTTAAAGCAGTCAGTGAAACTGTATTAACTTTATCCCTTTTTTATTGAAGAGAAGCATAAATATTCATATAAAATACTAGAAAATGAGAAGTCACTTAAAAAATCTTAAGAGGTGATGTTTAACCTGACTATCAAAACTATGATTTGGACACCCTCTAATTTATACGAAAATAAAGTAGTTACATTTAGCCTCCATAAGCAAATCAATATGGCGTATCTCTTTTATTATTATAGTTCTGAGATCTGATAAATATTTATTTCTTAATTACATAAAAGTGAAAAAAAGTTTAAAAATTTCCTGTTAGGCTAAGTCAAGTAGCATTTTGGATGTAGTCACTGAACTTCATGTGGCTCAGAATCTGTTATGAACTATCCAACCACTGGGAGAGACTCAGCCTAAAATTCACAGCATGTTTTATGTTTATGAACTACTGAGAGGAATTTAGAAAACATTAATTCTAAATATTTCAGTCAACTAGATGCTATCACCAAAATAATTTACTTTGATTAAAACTATAGTTGTAATAATAAAATGTAGCTTTTGTTGTCCCTCCCTCTCTCCCTCCTTCTTTCTTTTTCCCCTCCCTCCCTCCCTCCCTCCCTCCATTCCTTCCCTCTCTCCCTCCCTCCTTCCGTCCCTCCGTCCTTCTGTCCTTCCGTCCTTCCTTCCTTCCCTCCCTCCCTCTCTCCCTTTATTCCTTCCTTTCAATTGCCATCATATGGAATGCTCAAATTAACAATCACTCTGACTTCGACTTTTGGTCTTTTCTCTTAATTCTCTTTTAAAATAATAAAATTGAAAAGTATACAGTCAATAATTAATTTAATTTTTATCAAGTCTTTACATGTTTCTTAACTGTTTAGAAATACACTTTGGTTCATCTACTTTCATCAAGAAGATAAATACTATTAAGCATTTTCCACTACCATAACATCATGGTAGGCATTTGTTCTTGTGCTGGAACAAATTCTCAAGTATTTAGATTCTAATTTCTCCTCAGGAAGTTTTCATGAACTACCTCTTTTTCTATAAGTATCATGTGCTCCTTCCAGAGTATATAAATCTATATACTCAGTAGAACATAGCCACATTCAGATAGTCAACTAATAGCAAAGTAAATTAATAAGTTTTCCACCATAGGATTTATAAGATGTAGTGATTGATATCCTTCTCATCATCATTCTTTAGTAGCCTTTTTTATATGCACGATTCTGTATTTTCTCAGAAATTCTCCTTATGATTACTTAAAAAGTACACTGACATTTTGTACCATCAGTTCATTATAGGGGTTGGATAGCCTTGAGCTCCCCAAACACTATCATTAGTTTCAAGCAATGGTTTTCCCATCTTGGCCTTTCTATGTTTCTAATTGCAGATTGCAGACTTGAGAATTACTTTTAAAAATATTTTTTTAAAAAACCATAAACATACTTAGTTTTCCTGAAACTAGTTTTTCCACCATGGTAAATGGAAAAAAAAAATGCTTAGTGGTTCTAGTGGATCTAAACCCAGACCCATGACACCTTTCCCTAAATTCTGAGACATTAATTATTGCTTCCCATTTCTTATTGAAACCAGATCAAGATGACCTTAAGTATGCCATTTCTTTTTGCCAATATGCCCCTTTCTGATTTCCCTTAAACAGTAGCAATTCTGTAACCTTCCTGTATTTCCTTCCTCTCTTCCTTGCTTTTATCTTCCCTCCCTCCCTCCCTTCCTTCCTTCCATCCTTTCTTCCTTCCTTCCCTTCTTACTTTCTTCCAATATAATCTTTTCTCTTATTCAGGTAAAACAAAGGTTTCCAGCAGTCTGTAAAATATGCCTTGAAATAAAACAGAAAATATAATACTACAGAATCACAAGAGGTAGCAAGGCAGAGATCATATTAGTCTGTGTTACTTATCTAGATGTTTAGAGAACTAAACCAAGGATGAGTCAAGGAATCCTAAGGCTTTTAAATAGGTGTGAGATTGATTCCAGAATTTTCTAAAATTTCAATGTTAGTTTAAATGTGGCCATTTGTCCATTTCGTGGGCTGAAAATTAAAAATATAAATAGGGAGGCCGGGTGTTGTGGCTCACGCCTATAATCCCAGCGCTGTAGGAGGCTGGGGTGGGTGGATTACATGAGGTCAGGAGTTCTAGACCAGCCTGGCCAACATGGTGAAACCCCATCTCTACTAAAGAAAATACAAAAATTAGCCAGGTATCATGGCGTATGCCTGTAATCGCAGCTGCTTGGGAGGCTGAGGCATGAGAATAGCTTGAATGCAGGAAGTAGAGGTCGCAATGAGCTGAGATCACGCCACTGCACTCCAGACTGGCCAACAGACCAAGACCCTGTCTCAAGGGAAAAAAGAAAAAAAAAAAAAATATATATATATATATATATATATATATATGGAACTAAGTACCTTGGATGAAGGACTAAGACCTAGAGCTAGAGAATTACATGCATATTGTAAAAGGAGCAGGAATAAAGAACATTTAGGGTTCTTTAAGCCAGGATTTGTGTGTGTGTATATATGCATGTACATATATATTGGTACATACGTATGTATGTATACATGGAACTTAAGTCTTGGAAGATAACAGCTCCACCTAAACATCTGTTAAATTGAATTGAATTTATCAAGGGTTTACTATGTGCTAATTAATACCATATATTCATGAATAGACAGCAAAGGTATAGACCTGCCTGGAATAAGTAAAAATACACTATTTGTAAAAACATTTCAATTTTACTCTTTATCTTGTTAACATTGTTCAAATATAATTTCTTTCCTCACTACAGACTTGTTCAATAGTGATATTGCTGTTGCTAGATTAATGTTTTTCAAATTTGACTGCAACTAAAAGTTATACATTTTACACAGCAACTCAGCACATACATACACATACATTTCTTTAAGTGTACATAACTGAAACGGAAGTTGAACCATACTTGCTATTACTACATGTGATAAACTCATATATTTTCTGCTCCATTTTATTCTAACCTACTTTCTAAAAAATCATGATGGTAAGTTAAAACATTGGTTTCATGGACCACCAACATATTGTCACCTGCAGTTTGATAAACACACCTCCATACTGTACAAAAATGAATTCATGTGAAAAGAATCACATGAGGAAAATCTAAAACCACTCCACTTCATAAAGAATTTAACTCTACATATAGCAGCATTACAAAGAAGAGCTAATGTATTTCTCTTTCGATGGAAATAAGCCAAAGTTCTCTCTTCTTTTTCATGGACTAAAGGTAGAGCACACAAAATATTTCATGTTTAATGGAAGACTCCACAACTTTTCACTTCTTATACACCTACATATGACTGTTAATTTTATCCTTTTTTCTTATCTTCACTTCATTAAGATCACCACTTATCTAATTTAATCTATTTTTAAAAAGCATTGCCAATAGAGAAGTTATTCCCAAGCATAGTTATTTTTCTACCGATTCACCAACACTAGTTCTTGCCATTTCCACACGATTAAATTTATATGGTCTTCTGTTCACTTAAAAATGTATTTAATCTTGTTTCATTCTCTAAATTTTGGAGAAAATATATCTATCTTCTGTGGCATTTGCCAGATTTGCTGAAATAGACAGAAATGTCCAAATTTTTCCTAATCTACAAACATATATCCCTTTCTCTTTTCATCCTACTTGATCCCTATCATTATAGTATTATCAATAATCCAGTTGTGGTATGGTGTGGGGTTTTTTGTTCTTGTCTTTTAGTCTTTGGGCAAGAAGCAGCACTTTCAGCACTGTCTTTCCCATAGTCTGACACTTTACTTTCTCAAGAATGTTTTCTAAAATATGAATTTTAATGCAGAAGAGACACAAATGGGATACCATTTTCCACCCATCTTGGAAGTATTCTCTTTTAGTTACACTTTGGAATTATTCTACCAAATGTTTCAAATGCATAAGTAAAAATAATAACATCAGCTATAACACAATCTGTTTTTCCTTATCTCTAATTCATCTGCCACTCCACTCAAGCCTCAGTTCTGACTCTCAAACCAAAAGTATTGAGTCTAGTCATTAAAAAAAATTATCTTTCTTTTTAAAAAAATATTTTCTATCATCTAAAAAGCTTTTATAACAGCTGAAGCAAAGCATACATCCATAATTCCATCTTGTCAAAGTTCTTTCTATACACTGCATTGGATTCTGGCTTAAATATTCCTTTCTCCTTTGTTTCTCATCTTTCTTGGTCAGCATTATAAATCTTTTAGGGCTTATCACTCTTTTTCCCCAGAAAAACACCAGCTATTCCGATTAATGCTTAATAACTGTCTTCATTTTTAAAAATATTCTGTTTTTACTAAAAAACGAAAAACTTCATGTAGCTACTTCACTTTCTAGGTAAAAATGCATATCTACCTGTTTTATTTCCTATGTACACTCATATATATATCTCGAATTTTCCAAATTTGTTAAATATGTTCACTTTCCAATATTTGTTACATATGTTTTCCAACTGGAATTCATTTCTTTCTTACAATTATTCTCTTGACCTCACAAATTCACATTTAGAATATCTCTGTGTCTTGGGAAAAAAAAGTCAAATAAAAGTATTGGGTTAGTAACGTGAAACATACACACACACATCTATCAAAATATATAAAAATTAATAGTGGTGATATGTCTGTGGTAAGGAAGGAGAAAGAGCACTAAATAATTGAAATTGGCTCACCATATTGACTGACTTCACTGGGTAATATGCTCAGTTTCCTAAGACATTTGACAGTGCAAGTATAGGAACAAGGAAACATGTTTAATTAGATTTATCTCTTTCAAAGTAAACTCAAGTCATATCTTTGCCAACTGGGTAATTAAAACAAATATTCAAAAACCACATACCACTAATAGACATCAGGGCTTTAATGTCTGAAAACTATAAGTAACCTATTGGTTTCTTATCTATAAATACAGTTGCCTTATTCTCCATTTTCACTGAGGTTTTAAAATTGGACTGAGAAATTATATAGCATCTTTCAGTTTGCCAACAACATTAAACTACATATAATGTTAAAACGTTATAAGGTAGGTTGATATTACTTTCATCTTATTGATGAGGAAATAAAGTTCAGAGAAGTTATGCTGATGTACCTAACATTGTTCAACTATTAAGTTACTTGATACTAGTGGCTCTTTTCACAATTTCTTACCTATGTGGCCACATGGACCACATATAATTTTAAATAAAAAGAAATTAAAACCTAGGAGCTTAGTAGTATATTTCCTGAATATAATTTATACCATTTTATATAAACCAAAGAAATACATCTTGAATATGAGGTCTTTGAAAAAGTAATTGCTTGCTTTGCCACAATCTCTTTAGTAAAAAACGTAGTGGGAAATAAATGGGTTAAAGATTAAGAAAGAGGAAACCAAAAAATTCAGCAGGCTTGATTTCATACCTAGCTATGGATTCTAACGCTCTTAAAATAAATTAAGAGAAAGCCCAGAAGTTTCACAGAGGAAAAAATATTTCTCATAATGTTTTAGAGTAGAAGTTAACAAGCCTGCTGGGATCCTTTTAGCCCCTGCAGAGCTAAGTCTTCAACATTATTAAATGGCTGTCGCATCTGAAGTATGGTACAACATAACTCAATAAACAACAGAAAACATATGATGCTGAATGGAGGGAGGCTTTTCGATTACCCTGCAGAATAATTCAATTTCAGGACAGGTGTTTGCATGTGATGGAACAAGATATGACTCAAGGATAAAATCACCCTCATGCCCCTCCCCCAATATTTTGAAAATCCTAATAATAGCAGCAAAATGCTAGACTTAAAAGTATGTTAAAAATGGTCAGAAACACTGATGCACAAATGAAGGAACAAAATTACACATGCACAAAATTCTCAAAATTTACATGGATTACAAAAAATACATACTTTCTTGAAAACAAGTTTTTATAAAAGATGATGCTTCCTAGAATGCCCTACTTCCCCAGCTAAGATCATCTGACATTTTGATCAGTGACTAAAAGTCACATTACTAATAAAATTTAGATTTTATTTTCAGTTCATTTTTGCTTTTTTACAAACTAATCTGGGAATATGAGAGAAACTATAAAAGAATTAGTCCTTTCTCCAATTTGTATATTTACATGGGCTTTTAAATAAATCTTGTATTTAACTTATGACTTTAACTAGATATTTCTATATGACAAATGCAAGAGTTTATTTTTGGTATTTTGCATAATGGGAGTAAAATAAATTTAAGAAATTAAAGCATATCCACTCATATTGAATAGTAGGACATTATGTCAAGCTTTTTCAGAGTAAATTGAAGTGAAATGTTTTCTGCATATTCAGACAATCTGACCAGTTGAGGTCCAGCAGTAAATTCTAAGAGCACCAACAACTTTAGAAGACTTTCTTAAAAGCACACTTTCAACCTATGCCTGAGAGATACTCAAATAGTATAATGTTTAACTTTGTATCCAGAAAGATAGTTTGTATTCAGAATATTCCAACAATGTTTCCACCCCACCATGGATCTTCAGCCTGGAACCTGTTAAACAATGTTCCAACTGGAGCAAATATGGATCAAATGCCTGTTCTTTTTGCATGCCTTTCAATTTTCAATCTTACAGGCTATTTTATTAAATTGTTTTGTACTTATCAATCTATAAGTCTGACTATGCAAAACTTAACTATTAATTCAGAAAAGTAGATGACTGAGACTAAACAAAATATAGAGAAATACTTCAGTAATCAATTATTTAAGAATTTGAAAAGCCACATGACTTTTATTTCTTTCATCACTAGATACACTTTTCAGAAACCTAAAGTTTATTTTTTAAATTTGCTCTTCTATGCCTTGTGTTTGCTTACTTATATTTTGTTTGATGATGGTTGAATTTCAAACATTCTTATAGCATAATTTACAAATGAATTTTAATTACTTTATTTTATTATTCCTAATTGCCATCTAAAACATGGCTTAGAATTTACATGATGGTTGGATGGGCGAGGGTACTGTTTTCATTTAGGAAGTATTAAAAATGTATGTACGCTTTGTAAGTTTTTAAACTGACAGTTAAAATTACATGTATTTACTGTGGGTACAACATGATATTTTGAAGTATATAAAAAACAACTTTAACTCCCTTGTATTAAATCCAGTGATGGAAAAATAATCTCATTGAACTTGTTTTGCAGTTTGATGCCTTGGCCACAAATTCATTTGTGGCTTTAGTCAAAGATAAAATTTTCCAAGCTTTTTCCTTATTATTTATAAAATTGAGGTGTTTTTTCCTACATTATTTATATGTTACATTCTAATGTTAATATACTATCATTTTGTTTAAATTTTATTGAAAAATTTCCTCTTTCCCTTTCATACTCACTTATATATTTGCATTTTTTGGTTAAAATAAAAATATTTTTCTGTTGGTAAGTTTCTTATTCTTGAGATGAAAAATTGAAAACTCATTTCTTAAAAATTATGACATAAAAAAACTGGTGGATGTTTCCATTTAAGACATAAAACATTTGCATTTTATCCATAGATTTTTTTTGTCACCAAACCTCAGAAATGTATATGTTCAATTATTGACTTATTTTATTAACTAAAAGCTCTTAGTTTGAGTGACACACCTATTTTACATCTGGTCTACAAGTTAATTTCCTCAGGAGGCAGGTGCCACCTTCCTGTACTCATTACAGATGGTGCTTTGTCCAGAGTTTTACAATTGCCATTTATGGTTGGGGCTCTTAGAACTTAACAGCATAAACAATATGTCCCTCCTCCCCTATTACACTCTTCTGAAGTAAGCTATCAAGTTAGAGACAGTATATGAATTTTTTTCTGCCAACCCCCTTAGAAACTCAACCTAACTTGTGGAAAAATTACTGTTGGCCTGTACATTCGGCAGATAGATTTTTAAGAGATAAAAGAAAGTAAAGAAAAAAAATGGAACCATCCTTCTTCCTGACTTTCCAGTCTCTCAATGTCTTCACTATAACCTGCTCTCTCTAGTTTCTTCTCCAGCTCAAGGAAAGTCTCAGTGGTGGCAGTGTGAAACTTACTGCAAAGAGAGCCAAGAGTGGGGGAAGGGAAACCTCCTGAGGCACTGCTTACTAATGTAATTCCCTAAATCAACTAATGGGAGAGAAACCAGATCTGTGTGGTCTCTAATGCTGTCCCACAGAGATCAATCATGTCACCTGAACAATGTTCAGAGACTAAGAGGCTGGGGTTGCCCATGGGACAATTTTATCCCTTGAGCCATATCAGATTGGGATATTTTTAAAAGTTAGAAGTCAGTATCAGAAATGTTACTGTTGTGAATATAAAAACTGAAGGATTATCTTTGCAAGAGACAAAGTGTTATCATGTATCATAAGGATCTCCTATATGATGACGTTTATTAAAACATCAAGGAACTTAATATTTTTCATTTAGGATAGAAATTTTTAAAACAGTTTTTGTCACACAAGGGGCAGAGAGCATTTGTAATGACTGCTTTGAACAATTAGTGGCTATTTTTTTAACAGAGTAATTGACTTAATGAACAGTGGTTATGCAAATACACAGTGCACAGTATAACAGAAAAACTAAATGTTTTGTGTGCATTATCATATCAAATATGATCAAGGGGTGATTTTATAAACACATTTCTAGGGCATCATAAGATGCTCTTAAGGTGAGACTAAGCAGAAAAATAGAAGGCAGTTTTAAAAGGAACACTAGGGAGGAGGCTTTGAAAAAAATCTGGATGAGAGTCCCAACATATCCATGTGAGTCTGTCTTAATTTCAGTTTTCTCACCCTGAAAAAAATCTGACTATGTCTCCAGTCTTTGGGATGAGAACAAGTCAAAGGGAAGAGTGGCACATGAGGCTTGAAGTGATAAAGAAGAATATATGTTATTATTATGATCCAGATGTTAATTGGCACCCATAATTCAAAGCCAACAAATATTAGCTATGGAGTTTACATCTGGAACCCACAGGTGATATCCACAATGAGTCCCCAAATCACTGCCCTCAGCCAGGAACCCATCCAATCTCTAAAACATTTTCCCAGATGAGGATGGACCAAATTTAAGAGAGAAAGCAGGTGAGCAGGGGGACTTTTCACCTTCCTGCAATTCCTCTTCCAGCTTTGGTTCAGTCATGTAAGCCCTGTCACTCTGACATGTGCTCAGCTGGTTTCCTACAACCATAACTGTGTATTTGCACATAGGTCTAAGGCAGTCATGACAGCATTGTCTTTTTTAATGATCTAGATAGGATCTTTTACAATTTTGAAAAAAAACTTTTTATTTCTTTTAGCCACATAGCATTCCGCTAATAATCTTAGCCTTGAAACACAGCCCATGCTCTGATAGAAGGGGTCTGAAGTTAGAAGATCACCTTGAGAGTTCAAAGGAAAAAATCAGCTTCTTATTCTACCCATACCCCACCTTGTGAAGAGTAACAGAATTTTTGTGCATGAGAATTTTTAAAAAGAAGAAAATGTAGTTTTATGGGATTTTGTCATCAAAATGCCTGAGGAATTTAAATATCACAACAAGCTTGTAGGAAAAGCATCAAATTAAAAAATTACACCAGCATAGAAACTTGTGCAGAAAACCTATTGGTACTCATATCAAACCCCTCCAGGGTAATTATTTACTAAATAAATCAGAATTATTCAGTTACTACATATCTTAAATTGGGATGCAAGTAGTGCCACGAGTCTAGCTAAAGATGAGGCCTAACAGCAGAACCAAATTTATAATTCTAGATACTACATTTCAAGAGGAAAAATAAAAGCCATGTTGTCCTTATCAACTGGGAATAGAGAATTTCAGTATGAACTGAATTTTAATTTCCCATAGTCCTTAGAAGTTACAATAAATTAATCCGGCAAAGAAGATTCAAAAGCTATTTTTTGCCACCTAAGAAAATACATGGACCTGCATTATAGTTGCTATTATATTTGCACAAAGAAAGTTGCCAAAGAAAATGTAATAAACCATCCAGGAGTAAAGTTAAACTTTCCAAAAAGAGCTGATTTATCTTATAAAGAAGAATAAATGCAATATTTTGATGAAACTGATCATACCCAATAATGACATCAACATAATTCTGATATTTTTAGAATCCTAGAGGGCTATCTCATTTGATTAACACAATTAAAGGTTAAAAAAAAAACTGTATCTTCTTTGTGTTCAAACCTGTACCAAAGATCTTTAACTCTTCTCTTTATTCTTTTAAAGACTGCTTCCCAGTTCATAAAGCAAACTCCTCTAAACAGTACTCACAATTTTTAAAAGAATGTACAGATAACCCTAAGATAACTTGTGAGAGCCACTCTCATCCTGCAATTCACTCCACAGAATATTAAAATGTTAAAGCACAGAATGCTAAACCCACCACCTACAGTCTCATGTATATATGAACATCTAATTATCTACCCTGTAAATTTTATCGAGACTATAACTACTTGTCCAGATTTCTTTGTTTAATATACCACCAAAGTCATTTACCTGTGATTTTTCATTTTTCCCCATTTTTGTTTTGATCAGGACACAATACAAAATTTTTATCAAAGGTATCAATCTCTGTATTTAGCATAATTCATAACCTAATTTAACAATTACTTTAGTGAGCATCTGTACAATATCTGTTTTAAAGACCTATAGGTAAAAGAAACTATTATTGACCATATAAGGTATCAACCAAAACTGTGCTTGGTGTATACACCAACTTTTTAACCACAAAATGGTTACTTTGTCCAATGCAGAGCCCAGGGGAAATACTTTTTTTGTAACTGAGTTTTAGAAATTATTCATTCTAAAACCACATAAAATAATTTTTAAACAAAATCACTCTTATCTGCCCTGAAATTAACTAATTGTATCCCTTTATTCTAAGTCACATCTCCTCAAAATTTGCAGGTAGAAATCCGCTTCCTACACAGTTTCAGCTTTCTCCAAAAATATCAGATATGCAGAAAATAAAATAGAAAACATTCTGCCTTGATGAGTAGAAAAACGATTCTAGAAGAGGGTAGGAAATCCCCTTCTGAATCCAGGTGTTTCAACTTCATTGAATACTGTTGTGTGGTTTGTTACCGGTTTTTTAATGAGAACAGGCTTGTGTGCCACAAACTGTGTCCTCACTGTTATAAATGGGCCACTAACTTAGCCAGTAAACTTGTATAGGATGTGATGTGTCCAGTCCTTTGGGCAAGATGCCCCACCCTTTTTAATGAGGAGGAGGGGGCATTTTAAACCACCAAGGGAAAACATTGAGCATATTGAAAGTGAAACTTCTGATTCTTCAATTACATTATTTTTCCCCCAGGGATAAAAAGGAGGGCACTCTCTCTATCAGAAGGGCGGTGTCACGTGAAGTGCAGCTGGTGCGGGTGGTGGAGAGGCCAAGCCTTTCGCAAACCACCTACAACTCTTACCACCTGAATGAAGCTTCTGAGAAGGGGTACTGCATCTTGAAGCCAGACAAGAATCCCTGAAGGGGAGAGGGAGTGAGGAGGGAAGGGGGGAGACTGGGAAACAAGAAATCATCTCCTCTGACCTCTAGTGAAGTGCCAGGTTTTTTCTTTAGCTCTTCACATTTTCTAAATTTGCAGATCTGGTGTCCCGTTTTGCGGTTCCTGCAACTGCTGCAGACGCCACAGTTGATGAGCCTCTTGCAGGGCACGCAGACCCCACACCTTTTCCTCTTCTTCTTGGCTGGGTTGGCTCCGCCAGCTCCCCCTGAGGAGGACGAGGAGGAGGAGGAATGATTCTGCGGGCAGTCTGCCAGATTGGCAATTTGAAACGCACTGTCTGTGACGGCTGCTGAGGCTGCTGCGGGGGAGTGAAGGGCTGTCATGACGATGACCCCTGGAGGTAATGAGATGCCCCCTAAAGCCGGGATAGCGGAAAAAGTCCCCACGCGCTCGGGGAGATTCATTATCTCTGCTTCAGCAGCGCCGCATTTGAGCTTGTTCATGCATTCCCCCGCCAAAGGTCTGCAGTGTTCAGGGGATAAGGTGGAGAGGAAATTAGTATTTGCCATTTGCAACGACGGCTCTGGCGGGCAGCCAGCTTTCCCCAGCCTCTGGGAGTCGTTTCGGTGGTGCATGCTGGTCCTGCTGCCGCCGCCGCCGCCGCCGCCGCCGCCGCCGCCACCGCCGGCGGGGAGGATCGCCGAGGAGGAGGAGGCGGAGGAGGAGGCGGCGGCGGAGGAGGATTTCCTGCCGCCCCCACCACCCCCGCCCCCGCCCCCGCCGCCGCCGCCGCCACCCCCCCCGCCGCCGCCCCCGCCCCCGCCGCTGCCCCAGAGCATGGCGGTGGCGGCGGCGGCGGTGGCCGCGTTGTCGCAGTTCCAGGGGGACATGCCGATGCGCGCGGCGGCCGCGGCGGCGGCGGCGCTGCTGGGGAAGATGGGGGTGGTGATGCGCGCGATCTTGGCCGCCTGTGGGAAGGCGCCCCCGTTGGTCTTGTAGAAGGAGGTGGCAAAGGAGCGGTAGCGCTCCATTTCCGAGTTGTAATCCACAAGGCTGTTCAGAGCCCCCTCGGGCAAGTGGCTTTCCTTGGGCAAGCCCGGGGCCTCCGGGCTCGGCCCGGGCTCCACGCAGACATTGGTGTTCATGGTGCAGGGGGGGAAGAAGGGGTGCAGGGTGGAAGTGGGGACCGCCTGGTCCGACACCTGGGTGGAAAAGGGGGAAAGGTGGGGGGGAGGGAAGGGAGTGATGGTGGTGTTGGGGTGGGGGCCGAGGCGGGTGGGGAAAGTGGGTTCGGGTGGGGAGAGCAAGGTGAGGGCTGCTTTATTCCTCTCTGGGGCTCATTTCCACAGACGGTGAATTCCCAGGCAGCGTCTTCCTTTGCATTATCCTCCAACTGTTACAACTAAAATAAAGAAAGTCATTCCAACGAGCTGCACGAGGAAAAAGATTAAAAATAAACAACCTCCCTCACTAACCCACCGCAGACACCGAAAGCTCCCACATTCTTCCATCAGGTCGTTTGCATAAGAATCATCAAGACGTGACCCCCCCCCACCAGCCCATCCCCCCCCAACTCTCCCAACCCCCGCTCCCTCCCTCCCCACAGCAAACCACAGCTCCTCCCCCCTATTCTTATAACCCTCCTGAGAAAATGTATTAATAGCCAGGATACCCAGGGAAAGAGGGAAGACGGGGGTGACAAACGCCTAAGGAAAAGGGCAATTGGAGTGCTAAAGACATGCAAATCATGGGTGGGAGGGCGATACTACCTATAAGCAGAGGGCATTTAAACATTATGAAATGTGTGAACAAGTGCTGCCTGGGCATGCAAATGCTGTAAAGTAGAAAACAGCAATGGCCCTATGAGGAAAATGAACAGGAAATTAGCAAATGAAGTACTAAGAAAGTCTACAATACATCCGAGTATAAACTGTAAGCAAACACAATACAACTGAGAGCTAAGAGACTGCCCACATACAATCTGAACTAAAGAGGCAGGGAAAAAAGAACTACCAGCTGCCACAGTGTCCTTCTGTGTCTGCGGTCATTAGTTTGAATCCCAGCACAGCTGGCTCTGTTAGGGTCTTAATTCAATGGACCAAGGACAGGTCTCAATTGTACAAGCCATTTGGTGGTGGGTCTTGGTGGGGGTAAGAGGGTGGTGTTCTACTTGATTTTTTTTTTAAGGTAGAAAATAAAGATAAGCCAGATAATTACATATATACATATTTATTTATATCAGCAATGTCTCAGCTTTTAAACCAAGTGCCTGCAGCCTCTGTAAGAATATTCCTAATCATTCCTAATGGAGATTGCTGTCTCTTCGGAAGACAAGAGGAAAGCATGGGACTTTTTGAAAAGGATCTCTCACAATCACTGATTTTTACATTGAGTAAAAGGGGGGGGTTAATGTGTTCTTTGCCAGAGAAAAATAACAATTAAAATTATTTTTTAATTTTGCTCTTTTTAAGAGGAAAGTTTAATGTTAACTGGGTATTTGCATTCATCTCCTTGCTTACAGGCCATTATTATGCTTTAGGAAGAGGTATTTTAGTTGTTTATTACAGAGGGAGAAGTACATCACAGCCTTTTAAGAAGTAAAGCAAAGGCATAAAGTGTATATTCACTTAAAAAACCAGTTTCTTTGTTTCCAGATTTTTTGGCCAGAATATCTTTTTGTGACATCTTTTGAAGCCCATAGATTGGTCTAGAATGCAGAGTTCAGGGAATTCTACGTGGGGGCCCAATAGTCTCCGTCTCAAATATTCAGAGTTCAAAATGGTTATCAATTATAGTAATTATGCTTATAATTAGGTTAATGAACCAGTTATGCCCAAACTCCAAGTGCAAAAACTTCAAGACCTACTGATGAGGTGCTCTAAAAAGAGGGGTTTATGTAAACAAATCCCTATTAGGCAAAGTAAATCAAGATAAGGAACCTCACCCCAGGCTGGATTAGAAGCTTGCAGGCATCTTTCAATCACAGCAAGTCCCTAATCACTCAGGAACCACCTCTGTGGTTTCGCATTAGGGAAAACTGCTCCCTTCTCAGGTCTGAGGGCAATACAAAAGGTGCCCCCAAAATGCTCTTGGCTAAATATTCCTGATGCTTGGAAGGGGTGGGGGAAGACACAGCAAGAATATGCATATAGCTTCAGTTTCTGCGAATCACATTGTAACTGCAAGACCATAATAACTGCTACTCAGTAAAAACTAGTTATGTCAACCATGCATTAGATATCATCACATTGAGTGGAGGGAAAATTTTCAACGTTTTAGTCTTTTGACCTTGTTCCAAATAAATAAATAATTTAATGTCCCTTTTTTAGAGTCTTAGAGTGGTGTTTCCAAACACAAGCTTTCCTTGCTTTTCTGATTGCCATCACCATCCCTCTTCCTACCTCAAGGTTTAATACCACCAGAAACTGTAGAAAATGATTATGCCCAGTATCCAGGTCATTATTGTTTAATCAATGCATCTCTGGAGCATGAAAAAGGTATCTAAGCCACAGCTATTGTTTGGATTTTATTTAAAAACAAAATAAAACACACACAAATAACTATAGTTCTATGCCAAAGCTAAATTAGAGATCCATACTTCATGATCCTGTTTTGCCTTTAAACAATGTGACTTTACATGCCTAATACTGTATGTCTGGTCTACCAGAGACATAGAGATCAAAGGTCATATTTAACATTCAGGAGGAGGGGCGGGTGCAGACTAATTAATAAATTAATACAGCGACGCTTTTTCTTGCTGGAGTCCAGCATTAATAATCTACTTTCACAATCCCAACGGACAGCAAACATTTAAGAGAAAAAAAAGCCAGAGAAAGAGAAAGAACAATCACTTACCAGTCTCTTTTTATTTGGGGAGCCTTAGAATTTGCAGACGCTGCCAGTCTGCCTTTAATTAGTTGCACATCACCCCCTAACACAAAGAAACACAAATCCAGATGTGTCTTGGCAGCTCCCAATTACAACTTTAATACTTGTAAACAAACTGTTGGGGAGGGGGGGATAAATAAATATGCGGATCAAAAAAAATACCTGTAAATGGCTTTTTTTTCTTGTTGCAGAGAGAAGGAGGAGGAGATGGTGTTAGTGGTGGGGGTGGAAGGAGGAGGAGGTGGGGGGAGAGGAAAGAGTCGAGTGTGAGTGTATGTGTGAGAGCGCGGGTCTGTTGTCGGTGGTCTCTCCTCTCCCAGCGCGTTGCTCTCCGTCCGTCTCCAGTCGCTGTGTGCGAGGGAGGGAGGGAGCCGGGGAGTCTCTCCTCTCTCTCTCTCCCCTCTCTCTCTCTCTCTCTCTCTCTCTTCCCCTCTCTCTCACCCTCCCCCCTTCTCTCTCTGTTTGTGTGTGTGCGAGTGTGCGGTTGCTGGGGGAGGGGAGCCACAGAGAAAGGCGAGGGAGGAGGTGTGGAGGCTGGGGGCGGGGGCGCGGGGGTGGGGGTGATTGGCGCCGAGGTGAGGAGGACGCAGGGACGTGGACACCTACTGATGATTGGCTGCAAATTACACGGGGAACAAGAGGCGCACGCGGGCCAGCGCTCCTTTTCACAAATCCTCTCCTCGGCAGAGGAGCCACGTTTTCCCTGCTCGCCTGCGGATCGCCCTCCCTCCTCGCGCCCGGCTCTCCGGCTCAGCCCAGCACACAGGGCTGTTGATTATTTTCTTTTGCTCTCGGAGATAATTGTTTGGAAGGGTTGGAAAGAGGGCGTTTCCGCCACTCTGCGTGTGGGGTGTGTGTGTGCGTGCGTGTGCGGGTGTGTGTGTAAATAAACTTGTCTGGGATTTCTGGCTGGGTTGAGAAGAGCAATACAAGAAACAGAGAAAAGGTCATGTTTGTTTGAAGAATGCTCTTAGTTCGTACCCAATGGCATGGTTTTAAATAAATTTCCTGGTGTACCCAGGAAGACTTAAAAAAAAAAAAAAAACCATTTAGATCTTTAAAGTAAGGGAAAACGGACCGGTGTGGTTCTTCAGACCCTCGAAATACTATTATGCCAGAATGTAAAAACTCGGTGATATGATGCTTGGCCAATTTCAAAATCCATCTCAATCTCTGTCTCTCTTCTCTACTCTTCTCTCTCTCCTCCCAAAATCCTCTTTTACTATTCCATCTGGTAGTTCCAAAGAATAAATCAGATTTTTAACTCACTGCCCTATTTTTTAATTTCAAACTTTACTTAAACAAAAACTTTTGTCTTTCAGTCTATTTTAGAATAGTATGTAATTAACATTTCACTTCTTGCCACTTGGGAAAACATAGTTTATGAATTGAAACATAAATATTGTACGGCACGTCAAATATAAATAAAACTCGTTCATAAATGCAGCTGTAAATTAACCTCTTCACTGCTGCCTCAAATAAAACATTTGTGGACACATGCTATCCTACTATTAAAGTATACTCTAGTGGAAAAAGTTATAAGATACAGAATTATGAATACTTTTGAATAATATTTTTTCTAAGAGAAAAACTGGCTAAGGTAAGTTAGAGTAGGAAAGAAAAAACTTAAGATTATTTAAATTGGTGTTATCAAGCAGAGTACAAGTTTTGTATTAAAATTAAGTGTTTATTCTAGAGTAATGCAATATTAATTGTTCAGATAAGTGAGGAAAATATAATGTTTTGTTTCTTTAATAAGAAAAAAATGCTGAAAAGACATTTTAAACCATTTTGTATTTGAATTTTCAAAAGATAGACTTTGACCATATCAAGACATTACCAACTATGGAGGATAAATTGTTGATAACAAGTTTGAAACTGTGGTGTGTGTGTGCCTACATGAAGGTGTTATTTCAAGAGTGGGCTACTATTGCAATAGGAAACAGGTGTATTTTGTGACTCATTGATTAATATACATGTTTTGTAATTTTTTTAAAGCATAAGCTGTTTGATTATTACCGGTTATTTGACATCTATAGACAAAATAACTGGAGGGTTAATAATTATTCAAGTTAATAAGATATTTTTATTCTTGTGCTAATGCGTTATAAAAGCAAAAAAGGAAATTTTCCATTTGATTATTTTGTTTTAGCTCAGCTTCATAGGAAATTTATCAGGAAAATGTAGTCACTTTTTAATGAGTGAAAACATGCTAGAAAAATGATAGATTCTTAAACATCTTTTCACAATATTTAAAATATCAGTCCAATGTTAGAAATTTTGAAGTTTATAAATAAGCAATGTTTTTAATCAAATAAAGACATCATGCTTTCTTTTGCCAAATTTTCTTTTCTGGAAATTTTCCTTTTTGGAAATTCCTTTTCTCATGCTTTCCTTTTTGGGACTCTTCAAGCTTACTTTCAAAATGAAATCTTAAACACATGAGAGAAAATATGTTCTAAATTCCAATGAATTTTACTTTCCAGCTAATAAAGGAAAACTACAGAATTCTTGGTCTTAATAATTAATAATAATAGCCCCTATTAATGACCCATTAGTGTCAGATCCTGCACTAAGTAATTTGCAGATATTCTATTTTGTCCTTGCAATAATCCTGTGAAGTGGCTATTATTTCCATTTTACAAACAAGGAAATTGAGGCCCAGAGAAATTATTAGGTAACCTAGATTAGGTCACAAAGTTAGTATGTAAAAAGTTTGAAATTTGTACCCAATCTGGTCTATTCCAAAGCCTTATGTTTATAACCTCTACCCTAGTCTCACTATCAATAATTAATCAATCAATAAACCTTCTCTGGATACTGGAACCTCAGATTTAATTATGATTGTAGGCCCTTAGTTGATATGGGATCAATTAAATTTATAAAAGAAATTATAAACAATATACCGCATGGCTCTGATATAGCATTGTTGCCTTTCCACTAGAGAATTGATTGCATACTTAGCCAAATATGATCAAGGGAAATCTTTTTTCTCATCTATCTCATATCCATTAATTTTTTATACTAGTATAGATACATATATGCACCATGTCTCACATTAGTCTGTTTGTCTTCTTTAAAATGATATATCAGGGTTTTGATAATAATACCTGAGAACACTCAGTTCTCTCTTAACTCTCTTTAAGTCCACAGTTTTATATGATATACGAAAAAGTGAGATTGTTTTCTCTGCAAAATGCCCATTACAGCTTCTAATTACCTGGAAGTGGTTTGTGCCTTTACCCTGCTTTATGATTTTTTAAAATCTTAGCTAGGAGAGAGTTCAAAGCTTTCGTAGATATCCTGATGGGAATTTTTTTTAATCCCAACTTGAGCATCACCCAAAAAAGTATCCCCACTCAGCATAAATTGTATGTACTGCTCTCAAATATCTTTAAAGTACTGCTACTTTCCAACATAATCATGATCATCATTGTTATCCAGAATCTCCAATAAGGTAGCATATTCTGTTGAAATAAATAGACCTCAAAATTTACCAATGCAAAATCCACAGAAGTATGTGTTTTCTCATGTAACAGTCCAGGGTGGGAATTTCAGATCAGAAGCCATTCTTCTCTATGAGTGATCCATAGATTAAGATTCCTTTTATCTTGGGACATTTTATCTCCAAAGGACTGCTCAACTACATCAAGCTGGCAGAAGGGCATGAAGGAGCTATGATGGCTTGTTAAAGGTCTTGGTCTTGAAGTGGAACATAGCACTGTAGCTCACATGCAATTGTCAAAAACTTGTTACATGCCACACCTAGCTGCAAAGATTACTGGGAAGCCAACTCCAAGATGCAGCTTTATTACTATGGGGTAGAGAAACAATTCTGAGGGACAGCTAGCTATCTTCCACGCAGAGTAGCACAGAAGGAGAATAATCTGATGAAGTGATTAAGTAGACCACACAGCCCTGAATCTAACCTTGAAATTCCTCTGCTCCCTGGAAGTTATTTTGCTGATTACCACTGAAAACAGTCTTAATGACTTTAGGGAAAGTTTGGCAACTGTGAAAGAACTAAGCTTTCTTAAATACTTGTAGGATAGCCAAGACAAGTTTAGAAGATTTGAACAAGAATTTACTGAAGAATAAAGAAAGCAGAAGTAATACAATCAGAGAAAATAGCATAAATAAAAAATAAACTAACCAAGATAAATCTTGGGGACCTGCAGCTTGTCTGCTGGTGTTTTCAAACCAAGAGGTAATTTTTAACCTCCCACAAATGAGATGTTTCCTATTAGTCATAAGAAAATATACAACATGGAGGTCAGAAAAGGTGTGTGGAGCTTTCTTACCTAATATCCAAGGACTCACATCTCAACTTATGTTCATGGGCTCTGAGGACCACCTCTTTTGCCACAGTAATTCACTGTGGATATAGTAAATAACCACACCCTTTATAGAAGGAATATTCCCTTAAAACAAATAGGGAATAATTTCTTTCACTCTTTTGACTGGCCAAAAATCTACCTAGGATTTTTATTTACCCGGCTCCTTTCCCAGAATTTGAGTTGGTTGACATTGGGAATTGTGTCTTATTCAGCTTTGTGTCCCACCTCATACCTACTATGCCTACCACATGGCAGGTTCCAAACATTCTGAGTCATGCATATTGAAATAATGTAGTACACACAAAATGTATGGAAGTAAATTCCCCATTGCCTATAGGATAAAAGTGCAAAATTTATAAAATTAATTTTATGAAGCCCTTCTCCAACTGGTTCCATCTTTTGAAACTACTCTACTAGTATTCCTTCCAAGAACCCACTATTCCAGCAGATCCACTTAGCTCAGAAAACTTCATTTGCCTTATGACCAGAGGGGGAGAAAATCTTTAATAATGAACTGTGAGCCAAAATGAAATACTATTATTTCCATAAAAGAAATCTTTGCATATAAAAAATTATTATAGCATAATGAAATAATATTTTTAAATCCCTTAATTTAACATTTTCAGAATGTTTTCAGAAGTTGTCTTGGTGACTTAACAATTGGGATTTGATGAAGCTACTTCTTAAAATCAATATTCTGCACACCTGTTGTTTTCTTTCACTTCTAATTAAATATTGATAAGTTGTTATCACAATGCTGACCTTCATATTCAAAGCTGGTACTTTTAACCTACCAACACAGTAGGTCACATGCTTTGAGCTGTTTTTCCAGCTATCTTTACTCTCTTACCTTGTCTTTCTAACGACTAACAGGAGGCACTTATGGAATGGCTGGCCACTGTTAAGGACAAAAACTGTGACAATTGAGGATAATGAAAATAATGGGTTCACAGGGTTAAACCCATTACGTTGGCCTCATTAACACCATATTCAAATCAACTAAGCTAATCAAGCTTATCACATTCACATATTTTCATATACAGTTTGGACACTAGACAAATATGTACCAAGTATTATTTTGGGCATTAATTTTTAGAATTGTTCTTTGCAAGACCAAATTTGGTCTAGCCCCATTTTAATTTACTCATGATATTTTTTCTCATCATATAAATTCTCATTTCTATAAAACTACAGCTCTAACACTCCATGGAAAGTGCTATTCCCAAACACAGAAATCCAAACTTTCTCTGGTAGGCTAGAAAGGGAAAACTCCAGAAGAATGTTTTTTCTTCCATAGGCCCACTGACATAGCTTGATTTTTATTAGCTATTGTTTTCCTTGTACTTTCCCATAAATATTTGGTATCCTTTGTTCATTGGATTATTAGAAAATACAAACAATAACATTCCAGATTTTGTCAAAGTATTTACTCATGAAGGAAGCAATGGGTCACTTTTGCTACAAAACACCAAGTGATGGTAAATAGCTTCCAGGCACTAACAAATCTAAACTCAGATTTGTAACATGGGCCCTAAGCTGTTCTTTGGGGTCTCCCTTTTCCTTTGCCTGGCAGAATCAAAGCATTCCATGCTGGCCTTTGTCCCAGGAAAATTCTCCTTAATGATGCAACTACCTGTGTGCTTTCTGGAAAGATAAATCTCTTCAGATAGATAAGTAATGGTAAAGTAATATAAAGTGAGGAAATCCTGTGGTGAAATTTGTAGTTAAGAGCTAACCAGGAAACACTTTGTCCACAGTGCTCAGTGTGCCAGTAGTCCGTGTTCCCCTGACAGCAGTCCAGAATGTGGCGGTGTCACTTCCTTCTGCTGTCGGCCATTCTCTTCTGCACACAAGTCTTCTTAGACAGAATTTATAGGACACTGGAAATCAAGTAACATAGTCCCCTATCTCAATTCTTCCAATTCTCTGTCAAAACTCCAAACTCAGTAACTTAGGAAACCAATGTTCTATTAATACTTCACTCAACAGGAAGAAGTGGACCTTTTATTTAAAACAAGCTTACATGCAGACACTGGACATTTTATTAAGAGGCCTCTGAATCTTCAAATTGCTAGACAGGACTTACCCAGTTAGAAAAAAAAAATCTTCAATTTTTAATAATAGAGTTACTTCAAGAATGTACCTTGTAAAGACATAAAATTAGGATTATAAAAGTCATATTGTTAAGCTCTGTGAAACTCCAAAATTAAATCTGTCTTAAACCATTTCCTATTATATAATATCACCATTTTTGAATTTGCCATTTTTAAGTAGAATAAAGAAATTTTTACAAAATGGTTGTGAACACAAAAATTATATTTTTTTCCCTGGAAATTTTAGACTTCCAGTGTAACCTAGATATCTCCATTTGCAAAAGTTCAGGTTTCTTAATATTAGTCTCAATATTTTATTTGAAATCAAAGCCACTCTTCATGCTTGTTTTTTTTAAAGTGTGTTTCCATTTAGTTTATCTTCAATTAACTCCCTTTTTAAAAAAGGAATTCTATTTTTCTTTGTTGAGAGGAAGAATTCAAGATAATATCCCTGAGTTGTTAACGTTCAGTCCAGAAAGGTTTTTTTCCTTCCCAGTGCTGACCTTTGTTATGCCGTAGTTATAGCAACAAGAAGAGTTCCTTCTGTCTGTCTGTTGTGTTCTCTTTCCAAACTAATGACAGTCTTTTATATGCTGTTGTGTAGTATGGGGAATGCTTTACATGCATTGATTTCTTGATTTACTGATGCATTTAGCTAAACCAGCAATTTGAATGGAAATTTTTTAAATAAATGCAATTAATTGAAATGGAATTTGCACATTATATATGTTATTTATGGAATACAGATCATTCATTTAGGCATTTTTCTAGATTGTCTTTGAGCTTCCCTGACCAACTTGCAGTTTAAATTCTCAGTGATGAAGTTTATTTATCCTATCATTATATCTTCTTAATCGAAACAGAAAGAAAGCAAAAAGAGAGAGAGAGCCCCTTCTAGGGGAGTAACATAATGTAAGAACACCTAGTTTTTCTGCCAACCTGGGTCATACAATCATTATGACCTTGAGCATTCTACCTCTCATTTTACCGATCTGGAATATCAGTTTGATTATAGTAATTACCTATCTCACAGGGTTTGTGAGGTTTAATTAATGTTAGCAAAGTGTTGTAGCTATTTCGTAGAGCAGTACTATAAAAAGCAAACTACCTGAAAATCACAACTATGTTCTCCCCACATAGTACTTAATTTTACACAATCCTTTTCTTTTTCCTTCAGAGTTAATTTAACATTTATTGCTTTTTTTTTTTTCTGTTCACTCCATATCTACATCTATGGTCTTTGCTACTTGAGACTTACTTTGGATGTAAAACATAGCCTCTGCCCCACTTTTGTTAGATTGCACGATCACCTCCAGGAGCTCAACGTTTCTGAATCTAACTGGATTGGGATTAACAGTAGTATCTGAGCAAGTAGCTGTGGCTACATACTTCCTTTAAGTCCAGTTATAAACTGCCAGTTAACAATTTGAGTTTGGTTCTCAAATACCTTTTGTTTGGAACCATGGTGTTAAACAAACTCAATTAGACTTCCAGTTTTTTTCATAAGTTGGAAGTTCTGAAAGTATTGTGTCTACATTCCATCCTGGAAACAGTAGCTGTAGCTATTATTAGTGATGGAGTCTCTAGTTTGCTGGCACTTTTAGCATTCCCTGCTGTCTGACACTTGCCCACCTAAGCATTGGAATTTGTAACTCAAGGCATCTAAGTACGCTTGTGCTAGCTGTTCACTGCACAACAATGCCTGGCCAAATGGGCAAGTAGGAGCTGGAATCCAGCCCATTGCTTTGCTTGCCAAGCCATGTTCTGGTGGGTCTAATTTGCAAAAAGGCATTCTAGGGGCTAGAAATGGCCTTATCAGTATCCCCATTATAGGCCAATTAAGTAAAGCAATGAACATTGCAGCCACCTTTATTCATATTAAAAAGTTAGCATCTCATCTTTGAAATTATATCCCACAAGATTATATTTAGATTAATATTAAAATCGTATTCAATTTTATCTTTATCCCTTTTTTGTGAACTGATTTCACCTAAAACATATTCCAATATGAACTAATTTTCAAATAGGATGTAAATAATATGAAATTTTCAATTGTATGAACTCATTACCACTGAATCAGGAGTTATGTTTCATTGAATATCAACAAAATGACTAGTAATGTGAATTGGATCGTCGTAATAACATTGTATTTCTTTCTTTGGGAACAACTACTCTTTAAAAAGAGGGAGACACTGTTCAGACCCCAGTTCTTTCTGTTATCTGCTAACATTTTATAATGGTAGCACTGCTTGAAAGAGCAGTTGTTTTTACCAATTTGTAACTTGGCTCTTTTAAAATGCATGATGATACGATGGCATTTCCTTTAAAATGTTTCTATTTTAAAACATATCCTATTCCTGTAATTCTTGGCTACTTTATATTAGTGAAAAAGAAACAACTCTGTTACCTAATGGGAACACTGATTGATTTACATACCTTTCTTTAGCAAGTATCAAGAGTCCAAAATTTGAAGAATGTCCAACAAAAGCTAGCGTCTAGATATTTTACTGCATGCTAATCTCCTTGCAGAGGAAATCCAGACAGGTATATTCATTCGTTATAGAAAACAAAATAACTTTATTCTTTAATAAAGAATAGATAGAAAGAAGGTTTTGAGAATTCTGAGTACATGTAAGAGAAAATTACTCAAACTGGCTTAAATGATGAGGTCTCTTGTAGGGCAGACTCCAGGCAAGGAACAACCTGTGTGGCTTATAGATGTCACACATAATATAGGCTTCTTCCATCTCTTTGCTCATCATTCCTATTATCTTATTTTTTCCTTCAAGCAGTTCCCTCACAGTTACTGCTCCAACATCATAATCTATGCATAAAAAAGCGTTAGGGAAAAGAAAAGGACTTTCTTTTTTTTATGCGTTTTTGTCTTTAGAGTGAGGAACTTTCCTAGAAGCACCATCACTGACTTCCGCTAAGATCCAATTACCCAAAATTGAGTTACCTGATGACACATAAACCAACCATTTTCAAAGAGAATGAAATTGCCTTATTCTTAATAAGTATCTACCAGCCCTGGAACTAGAGGTGTAATCATTCTGAAACACATGACGGTGTGAAGGATAGGAAATACCTGAACATAGCCATGATTTGTTTAAGAAGGAAGAAGAAGATAGGGGATTGGATGGTTGTTGGTGAGACCAGTATCAGTGTCCGTTGTCTTATATAAGTCTATTATCACTTGATTTTTATTGTCTTAGAAAAACTAACCAGCCCTAAATCTCATGAAGCATGCCAGATTACATATAATAAGAGAAAGTCAGTTTATGGATGCCAGCTCTTTATTATGAGTTAATTAATGAATTATAATTTCAGCCATGAATGCCTATAAGCAGGATTTATTTTTAGCAACATGGCTTTCCTGGCAAAGTTTTGATTTACTGACCTATCTTTATTGAAACTTATCTCATGTTCATCATTACAGACCTTTTATACTATGTTACATAAATCAGGGAGTATCTGAGCTTGATCTATAAGGTATAGGGCTATAGGATGTGAGGAGAAAGCAAAGAGAATGAGGAAGTTAAAAGAAATTAAGAGAAACAATTTAAAAAATGGCAAGGTACATCTATTTCCATAATTAAGTACATCTTGTATATTTTCATCTTATACCTTCTACTGGCCGTTAAATCTATTACCTTAACATATTTGCAAGTAATCAGAAGCAAAGTAAATAGCCAGTCCTTAAAATTTCAAGTTGATCCCCAAACTGACTCAAATTTGCAAAAATCTGGCATAATTTAAAAGTAAATAAATAGAAGCAACACTTAGCAGAAGGTTCCTAACATAAACAAAGCTGTGCACGTTTTGTTTATTTATGGGATCTATGCAAAGTGTCATATTCATTTAAAAATATTCAGCACGAGAGTGATTGATTTTAAAAATTGAATAGAATTAAGAAACATAGGCATTCTTTAAAATTTAAAGTTCTGTAAAAGAAAGAATGGCTATTTTTTCTAGTATTATACTTGGGAAAACATTTTTCTCCTTTATGTCTGTTCAGATTTTTTTAAACATTGACTGTGAGAAAAATAGCCAGCATTTTATTCAAAAGTGCATTTTAATTGGGATGCAGCAAACCCCAATATTCATGTAATACCTGTATGTTGCTCCAGATTAAGTGTTAAATATTAAGTATGAAATCTCCTAAATTAATTTTTTATTCAATATATTTTTATAGCATTCTTAAAAGACAAAACATGTTAAAATCCCTATCCTTATAGAACTTATATTCTACTGTCATCTTAATTCAACTAATAGCCATTTACTCTTTCTTTCCAGCCTGGATTATTCTTTATCATATTTTAATTGAATAAGTATTTTTTGAACACGTTATGTGCATGACATAATGTCAAGTACTGAAGGAATGAGAAACTTCCTTGAAAAACTAATAATTTAATAGAGGGTACTCAGACAGGAAACACACACAGTTCTAATATTACATTTATCTCATCTCTTCTATAAAAAGAAGAATTTAAGTAAGTAGAGTGTAATAAAAACCAGATCCTGAAAATTTCTATATTGTAAGTATCAATGTAGTGCATTAAAAGCAACGAGGAAGGACTGGATAATTTGGAGGTCTGGGATGCTCCTGAGGAAAACCTCACAAAAGAAGTATTTGAAGTGGAATGACTAACAAACGGAGAAGGGGAGAAAGAATATTTGGCATAAAGGACAGGGTGTAAGCAAAAGCTGGGGGAACACAAGTGCATAGCAGAGCCCAGAAATGGTACGTTGTTGATTGTGGCTGCAGTAATGAGACATCAAAAAGAGACAAGTGATGGGAAATGAGACCCAGAAAGAATACTGTTAAATTGCATATAGCCTTTAAGGTTATGCTGAGGAAAAAGACTTGCTTAGGGGTAAAAAGAGGCCAATAAATGTTGTTTATGTCAGGATGTCTATGCTCACTTGTGTTTTTTTGTTTATTTTTGTTTTCAAGTATCCTTCTGACTTACAATGGGGAAGATGGTTTAGAGGAGGTGAAACATTTTGTCCTTTAGCAGCGTTTTAGATAAAGATCCCAGCAACAGGATGGAATAGGAGGGAGACAATGTAGACAATTTGAGGAAAACCTAGAGTTTATTTGAAAGAAAGATGAACTTCAGAGGACAAGAAGGGTGATTCACAAAAAGTCATCTGGAAGGGAGATGTTAACCAAAAAAAAAAAAAAAAAATCCCAAAAGAAAGGATATTCCTAAATTGAGTGAACCATTGATGCTGAAAGATCTACAAAGGCTTGAAAGAAGCTTCTAGGGGCAATTCTAGAGTTGTGCTCAGAGCAGTTTTTAACCACTAGTTGGTTTGGGAAGAGATGGGAAACTCCTATTTCTACTGTTGCTTGGAGTACAACGCCAAGGGGATTGGCTTCTGCTCATTTGTGTGCCAAAACTATGGTTATTTCATGATTTATTTTATGGGAAATTATTATTTATTTTATGTCAAAAAACAGAAAAACTAGAGGCTTTTGCTACATATTTGAGCTTGCCCCAGAATGAAACCAATAAATGTGGCAATAAGAAAAACTTGTCAGTAAACAGTTTCAAAGACCTAATGGTTACATGGATAACTGTGCAGTCAAGATCATCCCTTTTCTGGTCTTCACACTGTCATCAGGATGATTTATGGGAGAAGAGAATCCCATAAATTCTAACCTTTGCATACTCCCCCAACACTTACCTCCTCCAATACTGGCCAAAGAGCATTAGGACTCATCTCTTTATATACTTTTTCACTATTGTGTCAGTCACAGCCATAAACTCTGGCTTCCTAGAGCATTGTTGATTTTCACATTCCAGTTTCTATATATAGCTCCGTATATCCACCTTTTAGTAGCCATCTCCTGACACTGTTGATTCTTGAGAATGAGTGTCTGCCATCAGCAAAGCCCCCGTGTTCTCAATAACTTCTCTGAAAATTCCCTTCATCTTGCTCTTGTTGAAATGTGGTTCTTTGGGAAGCACTTGCATGCTCTGTAGTGTTCTCAAATGGTGATCATGGGGAAGGTTCCTTCTTGCTCTTCATTGTCATTTCCAGACTGTTCCATGCTATTCAAGCCCCATTCTCCACTGCTGTAACAGTAATGCCATAAGACTACGTTCCCTACTTCTGTTCCTTGTTTAAATCATCTAAAGGATTGAAGGGCTCTCCTCAGTCTATGAAAACTTTAGCTGTAACTCTTGGCTCACACCACCACAACTCTTTCCTTGATTCTGAGTGTTTTCAGTATTTAGCCATATAATTCTTCAAGTCCTCTTGCCTCCTTGATCACCTCCCTTTGATTCTTTTTTTCTCCTGCCTCTCTTCTGTCATTAAACTCTGTGGTCACACTCTAGACCCACTGTCTACTCATCACTTCCTATATTTCTAGATCACTTCCTCAAATCCTTGGCTCTCAAATATCCTTCAATTGTCCCTCCCACTGAACCTACAATCCATTGATCCTGCTACTGTTACCCTCATCTTCCCATGCCTCTGTTTCCCTACATACTCAGCTTGGTCAATCATTATAAACATTCCCTTTCAAACACTCTAAATTTCCCATAATCAATCATTTTGAACACTCCCTTTCCTATACTTCAATTCATTTAGCTATCTCTTGGCTAAACCCTTACTTTGGGATTTGTAAGCTGTGTTTAACCAAAGTAAACACAGTAAAGGAATGCCTGCTCCATTACCTTACCTGAATAGCCACATATGGCTGGAAAAATATTTACAAATCTAAGTCTTATGTTAGCTTCATGGTAGTTACTCAAGTGGGCCTTTAATGTTGCAGAGCAATTATATTACATTTACTCTTCCTTTTTCTTTCTGTTTTATATCTTCTCTTTTCAAACCTCTAACACCATCTCCCTGTTCTTTATGCAAGTTTCTACTTCACTGTGTTCATAGAAACTACTAGAATAGCAGTTTCCGTGAGCTCCTGCTATCATATCTACTTACCTTCTAGTATCTGTATACAGACATTCCTCCTTTCCTCCCACTGGAATACATTCTGCATGTTTCTATTTAAAGACACCCTCTCCCATTCTCACTGGATCACACATAGAGTCTCACTCCAGCAATTCTCCCCTCTTTGTCATCATCAAACTATTCCTCTCAACTGTAGTATTACCATTAGAATACATTTTTTAACCATTTAAACCACATTTTTTCCCTCTATCAATCACCCCATTCACTCCTTAGACAGTTAAATTTCTTAAAAGAATGGTATATACCAATGTCATAATTTGCCTTTTTCCCTTATCTGTTGAATTGGCATTAGTCCATCTCTTTTCAAGATTTCCAGTGACTGTACCTTGTTAAATTCAAAGATGAACTTCAGTCTTCCTCTTATTTTACCCATTAGCAACATTTGATGTTCTCTTTCCAGGGCTTTTAGAAAACCAGTCCCCTGATTTATCTCCTACCTTGCTATCCTCCTAACACTGAAGTGACCCAGAGTTTAGACTTTAGACTTCTTTTTCTTATCTGTTTACACTCACTATCTTTCTGATCTCATCCAATCTCATGGCTTTAAATTTCATCTGTGCCCTAGACACTCCAAAATGTAAATCTCCAGTCAATACTTTTATATCTAATTACTTTAAAATTCCAGTTAAATTATCTAAAATTGAACACCTTTCTCCCTTAACTACCCTAAAACGTACTCTCAGTTAATGGCAACTCCATCATTCTAGTTGCTTAGATAAAAAATCTTGGGGTCATTCTTATTACTCTTTATCTCTGTGATGGTTAATTTTATGTGTCGGAATGACTGAGCTAATAGATAGCTGGTAAAACATTATATCTGGCTGTGTCTTTGAGAGTGTTTCTGGAAGAGATTCGCATTTGAATCAGTAAGCTGAGTAAAGATCGCTCTCACCAGTGCAAGAAGGCATCATCCAATCCACTGCTGAATTGAACAAAAAAGTGGCAGAAGGGAGAATTCTGTCTCTTTTTTCTTGAACTGGGACCTGGGACATACACTTTCTCCTGCCCTCAGACATCTGTGCTCCTGGTTCTTGGTTTTCTGGACTTGGACTGGGACTTACATCATTGGCTTTCCTAGTTCTCAGACTTTGGGGCCTGGACTGGAACAATATCATCAGCTTTCCTGGGCCTCCAGCTTGCAGATGGCAGATCATGGGACTTCTCAGCCTCCATAATCTCAAGAGACAATTTCCCATAATAAATCTTTCTCTCTCCTCTCTCTCCAAAAAGGGAACAAAAAGGGAAGCTAAAGCAGCAGAGAGAAAATGAGGGAATAAAAAGGCAAATTCTGAGGTGGAGGGATGAAAAACAGACTTCAATTCTGATTACTTGTATTGTTTCATTGAAGCAAGAGGTGAGGAGTATCTGGTAAAAGTGAGGGCAGATTCAATGCATAAAATCAGTGGTAAATATCTGAAACATTAGCTTTGGAAAGCAAGGAGGGAAGTCTAGGAGTTAATATAATATATGTAATGTATTAAATGCTCATTGAGTATGTGTTGGCTTGAATTCAATTAAGTAGGCAAGAGAAAGGGTAAGCTGGTTGAAAGCAATATTGATGGTTCAATCTGAAAGAAATGAATGTACACCTTTGCAGTGGATTTTTAGCCGCTCAGGAGCAGAATGCTAAGAAATGTGTTCTTGGATTCATGCAGAGTAGATGATAGGCATTGTGAGTGTGGTCAAACTTCATGAAGATGATAGAATTAGTATATGTTAATCTGCTGCTAACAGTAACAGCAAATGCTTAGTGAGCTCTTGGGCAAAGATTTCATCTGTACCCATCTCTTCATGTTCACAATGGCCTTACTTGATGCATACCTTAACAACCCCCATTTTCCAGATAAGGAAAATAAGATTAAATAACTCCCTCAAGTGTAGCTGAGACTCTCTAGTGTTTTAAACTCTGTTGACATTTGGTGTGCTTTTCTGGTTCTGAACTTCAAGGAGATGAATCAAAATTCCCTTTATTCATGTTAGCTATAGGCTTTGGGTTCAAATTCTTAAATTTCTTTGGTGGTAATTTGGGCAATTAAAATATAACTTATTTAATTTTCACAACATATATTTTTTAACATTTTGAAGTTTTATAAATATAAAATGAATTATGTTCCATAATAATCTGTTATTATCTTTTAAGAAAATTTTACAAAGAATGTATTTGAAAATATATATAAGCCAGGATGTGGCTGGTAGCTCAGAAGAACGGGGTAGAGTAGGGCCAAAATTGATGACAAAAAAGACGAAGTTTAATTACACAAATTATCACTAGGCTTAGCACAGTCTACATATAAAGAATTCTTGGTCAGCCAGGATATCTTATTTCACTCATCTAATAATGTATAATGTTCATGTCTGTTTCTAGCACCTGTATTGATTTTTCTCCTTTTTGTTATGAAATATAACATGTATATTAAAAATAATAGGGAGTAATATAATTAATACCATATAATCTTTACATAGATTTTAAAACATCAATATTTTTTTCCATTTCTTCAGAATTTTCAAAAGTAAGTGAAACAAAAGCTACAGGTAGATTTGAAAGCCTATTTATACTCACACACTCTCTCTCTGGTTGGGTACATAATTCTGTACATATTCTTTACATATATGTAGCAATACTATTATATGGTGACCATAATTCTGCAACTTGCGGTTTTAGGGTTTTTCCATCTTCAAATTTTCCAACACACTTAACAGGTTCCTTTCTTGAGATTTACATTGGTTATTCCCTTTTCCAGGAGCATATTTCCTTCAGGTTTCAACATGGCTAACTTCAAGTCTTTTCTCAGATGTTATTTTTTCAATGAGACCTACATTTTACCACTCTTTATTGAAAGTCCAACCCACCACTTCTCCTCTTCTCACCCTAGTTCAGGCATTGTGATCCTCCGCACATCATTATTTTTCCCTATAGATTTTATCAACATTTCAGTTAAAATGTGCTGCACTGCCTAGATTTTTCCTTTACTCTCGTAGAGTCATTCATTCCCCTATTGCTGGTGGTGACTTATAAAGCTAAACTGAGTTCTCCTCCAACAATTGCCCTAAGAGAGCAGCCTCACTGAAGGTTATGTCCCTCCTAAGGGGCAGCCCGCATACAATGATTAGCCTTTGCAAGAGGCTAGATGGTCTGTCCCCCATGCCTAACGTTGGAATAACTGTAATGGGCCAGCCAAACTCTAGAACTTCCTGTAGGATCAGCTGAATCTTCTGTTGCAACCGCATCACTGTTCAGCTTCTCCTTCTGACCAGTTCTTCTCCTCTCGTACCTCACAATTGTTTCTGAGATCTCTATCCAGTATTCCTTGTGTACACACCTTTTTTGTTATCAGAGTTCTATGAAGATTGACCTTTGACATTTGTACTAGAGCTAATCCTAGAAAGCAGAGTCTAAAATGGGATGTTTGTAGGTTCATAATTTTATTTGGCTAGCTGCCAAGAAAAACTCCTTCAATGGGGGTAGATGGAACATTGTTAGGTCCAGATATTTGGTTGCAGTGAAATTATTAAAATTTTCAGTGATGTGGAACTGGGAACAGATAGGCATTAAGGGGAATTCACTGGCAGGTAAGCTATCCCAGGAGTTCGAATTTTTCAGGGATGATAGTAATTTTAAGAAATTTGGAATTAGATGGCTATTTCTTCAGGCCAATGATACATGGAGAATGGCAAGAAAAGTGTGAATGTTATTAACAACTAATATAAAAAGAGTCTGCTGTGGCCAGTGGAGAGCAAAAGCTAGAGATTCAACATATAATTAAAGAGCAGCACACTCTTTAAAAAGTGGAATCCCCAACTTCAGGATCTGCTATGCCAAGATTAGGTCCCTGATTTGAAAAGAGTAGAACTTTGAAAACTGGGATGTGGATATCTGGATTGAAGCACTTCCAAACTTTGAATCTCCAGATTCTCTTGAACTCTTTTAGACTGTCACAGTGATACACTCCTCTTTGCTAATTAATGGGCTGGCCTACCTTTGCTTGAGATGTCTTCCTTGCGAGACCAGTTGTGCTCTCTTTAGGATATACCACCACTCTCCATCCCCCATGCCCCAAACAGTAAACCAATAACTGGGTTAAGTCACAACCTAACCCATCAGGGGACATGCTGAAGTAGCAAAGGGATTGTAACCTGAAGCAAAATCTAGCCAGTGTATAGTGGCAGCATCCAGGAGAGTATACACGGGACTGGATTCTGAGGATGCTGGATAAAAGAGAGTTTATTGATGTGAGAACACTCTCCAGGTTACATGATTTAAAACCTATGCAAGGTCTCTGGGATGTGGAGCAAACAAGGTACTAGGATGACTCCTAGAAGCTTAGAGAAAGTAATGGACTACACTCTGTGAGGTTGAAGTGCCAGAACTACTTTATCTTACAGTTGTAGAGGGATCAAAAGGCTCACAGAAGTGGGCATGCTAGAGTGGATACACTAACTAGGTCAGAAAACCTACCAGACCACTATGATCCATGAGAGGAAATTTCATTTACCAAAGGAAAAAGGCATATGCTGGTGAGAAGGGCATGGGCATTACTAAGAAGCTCAGTGGTGGCTGTCTTCTATCAGCCAGGGATGGGGGTAAGAGATGCTGTTAATAACTGGGCTCACTGATAGCAATGGGACTCATAGGATCCCTAATTAATAGAGACCAGGTGGCAGTGCTGAACTGTCAGACACCAGTTGGGGCAATTATTATAATGAGCAGCAACATCAGAGTGGCAGCCAGGAGAGAGAACCTGTGGAGAGCTATAGAGGTGGTTAACAGAATACAGCATGTCTAGGTACAGTAAGACATATGTGCAGCCAACAAAGGCACAATGTATACAACCAAAATAAAGGATGGAAGATGAGGAGGCTGAGGGAAGTCATCCAAATAAAATGTTTCAATCCCTTTTCCAGATTCCAAGTCTGAGCCAGTTTTGCAGACCTCGAAATTGCTGCTTGTAGGCTAGACTTTTGCCTCAGAAGGAAGAAACCTGCCACACCACAGAAAGTACACAGTAATGATTCTCCCAGTCCCTCCCAATCAGACCTTGCCATTTACTTAGGTAATTGTACAGTGAAGTAAGAGAGAAAGAAAAACATACTTCAAGACTTGCTAGACACAAGGTCCAAGTTGACAATAGATACCTGGGAGGCCCAAAGCAGCAACACTCTCCTGCTTGGGAGAGGATGGTACTTATTAAATGGAGTCAAGCCCCAGGTGTGGCTCACGGTGGATTCACTGGGACCACTGGGTTTGCAGACTCACTTGGTCTCTGAATGAACAATTGAAATAGCCATAATTAGATTTTGAAAATACCCCACATTTGTTCTTTGGCCACAGGCTAAGAGCTATCATGCTGGGAAAGACAAAAAGTCAAAGTCACTGGAACTTGCCCCTCACAGTGGTCATGGATGAATTCCTATTGAAACCAGGGGAGAGTAAGCAAATTATTGCCACTGTTAAAGACATAATAGATTCAAGATTAGTGACTTGCATTATATTTCCATTTAATTTTCCAAACAGGTCTCTAGAAAACTCAGATGGATCCTGGGTTTACGGCTTACTGTAACTCAATTAAAAGGAAACCCCCGGTGCAGTTGCTTTGCTAGATAAGCTATTCCTGCTGGAATCAGTTAATGCTTCCAGTCCATGGTATATAATAAGTGATCTAGCCAGGGTATTCTCTTCCACCTCTTCAGACGGGAGGGCAAGAAACCATCTGTATTCACTCTGAATGGACAACAGTATACTTTTCAGTTTTCATACAGCACTACCTTAACTCTCCTGTCCTGAATCAAGAATTAGTCTGAAAGTATCCAAATGTAGATTCTATCTGTCTACTTCTCCTATTCTCAGAGGGAGAAAACTTGCAACAGGCAGCACAATGAGCATCTCTTAGTCATTAAACTTAGTCATTAAGCTATCATTTTGGGCTACTTGTACCTATTTCCTTCTGTTCTCTTAGTTGTTCTTCCCAAGAGCAACCTCCAAAACACTCCTGAATGCGAATCACCGAGTCTGACAGCCTGTTTTCTCAGGAACTGGGCTTCACCAAATTTTAACCTACTGTAGTATTTAACTCATTAATTGCTCTTATTTTTTTAATTTTTTTATTATACTTTAAGTTCTAGGGTACATGTGCACAACATGCAGATTTGTTACATATGTATACATGTGCCATGTTGGTGTGCTGCACCCATTAACTCGTCATTTACATTAGGTACATCTCCTAATGCTATCCCTCCCCCCTCTCCCCACCCCACAACAGGCCGCAGTGTGTGATGTTTGCCTACCTGTGTCCAAGTGTTCTCATTGTTCAATTCCTACCTATGAGTGAGAACATGCGGTGTTTGGTTTTCTGTCTTTGCGATAGTTTGCTGAGAATGATGGTTTCCAGCTTCATCCATGTCTCTACAAAGGACATGAACTGATCATTTTTTATGGCTGCATAGTATTCCATGGTGTATATGTGCCACATTTTCTTAATCCAGTCTATCATTGTTGGACATTTGGGTTGGTTCCAAGTCTTTGCTATTGTGAATAGTGCTGCAATAAACATATGTGTGCATGTGTCTTTATAGCAGCATGTTTTGTAATCCTTTGGGTATATACCCAGTAATGGGATGGCTGGGTCAAATGGTATTTCTAGTTCTAGATCCCTGAGGAACCACCACACTGACTTCCACAATGGCTGAACTAGTTTACAGTCCCACCAACAGTGTAAAAGTGTTCCCATTTTTTACATCCTCTCCAGCACCTGTTGTTTCCTGACTTTTTAATGGTCGCTATTCTAACTGGTGTGAGATGATATCTCATTGTGGTTTTGATTTGCATTTCTCTGATGGCCAGTGATGGTGAGCATTTTTTCATGTGTCTGTTGGCTGCATAAATGTCTTCTTTTGAGAAGTGTCTGTTCATATCCTTCACCCACTTTTTACTGGGGTTGTTTGTTTTTTTCTTGTAAATTTGTATGAGTTCTTTGTAGATTCTGGATATTAGCCCTTTGTCAGATGAGTGTCTACTGCAAAAATTTTCTCCCATTCTGTAGGTTGCCTGTTCACTCTGATGGTAGTTCCCTTTGCTGTGCAGAAGCTCTTTAGTTTAATTAGATCCCATTTGTCAATTTTGGCTTTTGTTGCCATTGCTTTTGGTGTTTTAGACATGAAGTCTTTGCCCATGCCTATGTCCTGAATGGTAATGCCTAGGTCTTCTTCTGGGGTTTTTATGGTTATAGGTCTCACATTTAAGTCTTTAATCCATCTTGAATTAATTTTTATATAAGGTGTAAGGAAGGGATCCAGTTTCGGCTTTCTACATATGGCTAGCCAGTTTTCCCAGCACCATTTGTTAAATAGGGTATCCTTTCCCCATTTCTTGTTTTTCTCAGGTTTGTCAAAGATCAGATAGTTGTAGATGTGTGGTATTATTTCTGAGGGCTCTGTTCTGTTCCATTGGTCGATATCTCTGTTTTGGTACCAGTACCATGCTGTTTTGGTTACTGTAGCCTTGTAGTATAGTTTGAAGTCAGGTAGTGTGATGCCTCCAGCTTTGTTCTTTTGGCTTAGGATTGACTCAGCAATGCGAGCTCTTTTTTGGTTCCATATGAACTTTAAAGTAGTTTTTTCCAATTCTGTGAAGAAAGTCATTGGTAGCTTGATGGGGATGGCATTGAATCTATAAATTACCTCGGGCAGTATGGCCATTTTCACAATATTGATTATTCCTATCCATGAGCATGGAATCTTCTTCCATTTGTTTGTGTCCTCTTTTATTTCGTTGAGCAGTGGTTTGTAGTTCTCCTTGAAGAGGTCCTTCACATCCATTGTAAGTTGGATTCCTAGGTATTTTATTCTCTTTGAAGCAATTGTGAATGGGAGGAAGTCAAATTGTCCCTGTTTGCAGATGACATGATTGTATATCTAGAAAACCCCATCGTCGCAGCCCAAAATCTCCTTAAGCTGATAAGCGACTTCAACAAAGTCTCAGGATACAAAATCAATGTGCAAAAATCACAAGCATTCTTATACACCAATAACAGACAAACAGAGAGCCAAATAATGAGTGTTCTTATTGTTTATCTTCTCTTTCCTTCCTGTAGAATGTGAGATCCATGAGGGTGAGAATTTTTGTTTGCTTTCCATCTGGATGTAACCCAACACCTACAACAGATTCCACCACATTAAACACACTCAAGAAACATTTGACTAAATGTATATTTCATAAAAAAGCTTAATTTATTAACATTAACTTTTGGATATTATGACTGGTGTCACAACTCATGCCTCTGAAAACGATTTGTCTTTTAGAGCATCTTCCTACATGATTTAAACCTTTGGAAATCTGCTCTTTGAAAACTTAAGGCTTTCTTTTAATCAAGTGATAATGTCATTTGCTATTAATTTTTAGTTTTGGCTGGGTGTGGTGGCTCACGCCTGTAATCCTAGCACTTTGGGAGGCCAAGAGGTGTAGATTGCCTAGCTCAGGAGTTTGAGACCAGTCTGGGCAATGTGGTGAAACCCCATCTCTACTGAAAATAGAAAAATTAGCTCAGCGGGTGGCGGACGCCTGTAATCCCCGGTACTCATGAGTCTGAGGCTGGAGAATAGCTTCAACCCAGAAGGTGGAGGTTGCATTGAGCAGAGATCAAGTGACTGAATGACAGAGTGAGGCTCTGTTTCAAAAAAAAAAATTAATAGTTTTGTAATTTTTCAAATTATCTAAACAATACATGTTAATTTTTACTCAAAGAACATAGAGACACATAATGGAAAGGTAGTCACAACTTAGAGTTAAATACTATTGGATGCCCATTCCTTAATACTTCTAAGTATTTTATTGATGCATTTTAAAGTTTACCTATATAAAATATTATGGACTCTTGTTATTAATATCTTTCCCTTTTGTTTTGTTTGGTTACTTATACTACCTCCAGCCCAACTGCTTTCCCCATGACCAAGATTATATTCTACTTTTCTCCATGCATATGTAATCATTTACAAATATGTTTATACCTTTTGGGTTCTGGCATACTTTGTTTTAGGTATTGTGAGGGACAGAGGCACCACCCAGATTGTTCCTCAATGAAGAACTAAAAGCTTGGGGGTGGGGGTGCTATGAGTAGATGCCTCAGTTCCTTCAGTGATTACTAGCTTCAGAGAACTGCCTCACCCATGGTCACACTATTTCCTGAGCAGCCCACATCAAATGACTAATCTAGTTAAGAGTATGACTTACTGGCCATTTGGACCTGATACAGGGACACTCTGATGGCAATTTTAGCTCTAGACCTCCCCATTGGGTCAGCCAAGATTCTCATCAGGCTTGCTTCACAACTCAATTTCACCCTCTGCCCAATTTTGCTTTTTCTCTCCCCTGTTTGTACATGTTAATTGCAAGACACTTACAGATAAATATCTTAAACTTCATCTCAGATTCTGCTTCCTGGAAAATCTAACCTGTGTAAGGGATCATACTACGTATTCATCTCTGCTTCTTGCTTTTCTCTGTCACTATAATCAGACTCTGACCCAGACGATTGACATAGAACTAAGGCTTTCTTTTGAATGACTATGTAATTTTCCAGCATTTTCATGCACCACAATTTGTTCAACTTTCCATACTAGGGAACATTCTAGTAGTTTCCAAATTTTATTTTTAAACATACAAAAAGTTCTGAAATAAATGTCCCTGTCACAGATCAATTTAAACTCAAAATTACATGATTACTTACTTCCAAAGTTCCTGTTACTTTTTTTTCACTAGTCAGTTCTTTTTTTTTAAATAAAGTTCACATTACTCCACTTATTACTTTATGCACTTTCTGAGAGTTCCAATATTATCAACACAAGTCAATAATTTTTAAAATCCATGGCTAATATCTATAGAATTAAAGTCTTCCACAATTTTTGGTCATTCCTCTTTTCCTAATTTTGTGAAATAAATGAAAAAGGTACTATCAGTATCCTTTAGCTGGGATAAATCGCTCACACAAAGGTAATGAGGCTGCATTTAATCCTCTCTTAATCTAATTTACATGCACTGAAAAAAATATTAAAAACTGTAAATTTTTAAATCACAAACACTAGGTTGGAATCCTGGCTATACAAAAACGTACATGTGCAATATCCAACTTACTAACACTCTCTCAATTTCAGTTTTCTCATTTGTAAAATGTGAATGCCTTGCCGGGTTTTAGTGAGAACTAAAGATTTTGTAGGTTCATTGCCTGGGAAAGTGCTTTGCATAGAGAAGGTCGTCTATAAGTCATTATAATTTTTTTTTCATATTCTTGGATTTTCACACATGGGTGTGTGTGTGCATGTATGTGGGTATACGTATCAATGCTATACTCACATTTTTTTCTAATAGTTCTTTTTCTTCTTAAAGAAATCCACATTTGTTCTGCTTTATGAAAGTAAAGCATACTTTAGGTACTTAGGTTGGTGCAAAAGTAATTGCATTTTTGGACCGTGAAATTTAAATTCTTATGACTAGGCTCAAACACATCCTTATTAATCAAAATAAAAACTATTATGATCACACATTTTTGCCAATGAGAAATAAGTTTGCTTATTCCTATAGCATAAAAATCCATGCTTCAGGATTTGACAAACTCTTGGAAAGAATTTTCTGCATCCTGCTGGTTGTGGAAGCGTTTTACCTGCAAAAAGTTGTGGAGATGCTTGAAGAAGTGGTAGTCGGTTGATGAGAGGTCAGGTGAATATGAAGGATGAGCCAAAACTTGGTAGCCCAATGCATTGAACTTTTGAAGCATTGGTTGTGTGACGTGTGGTTGGGCGTTGTCATGGAGAAGAATTGGGCCCTTTCTATTGACCAATGCCAGTTGCAGGGGTGGCAGTTTTTGGTGCATCTCATAGATTTGCTGAGCATAGTCCTCAGATATAATGGTTTCACCGGGATTCAGAAAGCTGTAGCGGATCAGACCATCAGCAGACTACCAAACAGTGACCATAACCTTCTTTTTGGTGCAAGTTTGGATTTGGGAAGTGCTTTGGAGCTTCTTCCCGGTCCAGCCACAGAGCTGGTCATCACTGGTTGTCATATAAAACCCACTTTTCGTCACACGTCACAATCCTATCAAGACATGGTCCGTCGTTGTTGCATAGAATAAGGGAAGACAACACTTCAAAATGATGATTTTTTTAAATTTTCACTCAGCTCATGAAGCACCCACTTATTGGGCTTTTTCACCTTTCCAATTTGCTTCAAATGCCAAGCAACCCTGGAATGGTCGACGTCGAGCTCTTTGGCAACTTCTTGTGTGGTTGTAAGAGGATCAGCTTCAATAATTGCTCTCAGTTGGCAGTTGTTAACTTCTGATGGCTGGTCACTATGCTCCTCATCTTCAAGGCTCTCGTCTCCTCTGCAAAACTTCTTGAGCTACCACTGTACGTTTGTTAGCAGTTCCTCGGCCAAATGCGTTGTTGATATTGCGAGTTGTCTCTGCTGCTTTATGACCCATTTTTAAATTGAATAAGAAAATCACTCGAATTTGCTTTTTGTGTGACATCATTTCCATAGTCTAAAATAAACATAAAATAAACAGCAAGTAATAAGTCATTAGCAAAAAGACATAAAGTGAGAAATGTGCATTAAAATGATGTATAACACAACCACACTTATTTAAGAACTTATTCTAATATCAAAAGGCAAATTTCAACAATGCAAAAACCGCAATTACTTTTGCACCAACCTTGTCTTATCTTTTATCTTATGTGGGCTTTGTGATACCTAATTAGATGCATTTACCTCCTTATAAAATTTCCCAAGTCAACAGAGTATACAATCCTTCACCTACATGAAAAAGCAGAAGTAGATAGAAAAACCTTGTGAACCTGATAAATTAAGCCAGACTTTCAGCTTCAAAACAGAAAGAAACAAAAACAAAAGCAAAACAAACAAAAATATTACAGTTTTAAGGAGCTAGGTCAGATCTAAATTATAACTGTTGCAGAAATGTCATGTGGAGTTAAGTCATATCATTTCTCATCTCCATTCCCTGGGCCTGAAGCTGGTTTCCTCAACTCCTGGTACCTACAAGTCTTCTTTCTTTCTGTGGAAAGAACCAGAAGCTGCTTTTTGTTTTCAGATGATTCCGATTTACCTTATAGGGAATATGCAACCTGTTACACAGTTCCAGTGGTTCAAATTTTTATTTTCCCCTTGATTTCGCGATGTATTCTTAATTTGGCAACATTTTACTGTTCTTTTTTTTAACCCCCTTGATCTCCTAGCTTTCTTTTTGGAATATTTCTTCCACTCTCTCTGGCAACTCTACTAACCCAGGTATATACAAACATTGCTTATGATCTTTCATCTCTTCTCTAGGTGAACAGTGATTCAACTCATCCCAGAATCTCTCACCTGTTGGAGATTAGATCCTTAAACCATGAGTTGGAAAGCAGCAAATAGAGTGGAAGAGCCTCCAAAAGAAAACACAAAAGGGGCACTGTATTATCTTTCAGAGAAATCACTCTAAATTTTTACCCAAAGTTTGTGGCAGGAGAGAGTGAACCCAAGATGGGACTAGCACTGAGAAAAAAACCAAACCTCATTTTGATGTTGCCCTTTGTGAAATCTTACAGAGCAGAGCCGTACCAGATTTTAGGTAGTATTTTAAAAGTAGCATTTCAGGATGGGCTTTAGAAGATCTAAGTGTAAAACAAGATCTAAGAGTAAAACGAGGGTTCACTTGGAAAATTTTATTAGTGTGACCTTTATGAAATCTTTTATTTAGTATCCACAACCTGGGGTGTTACCTATTCCTCTTTGGAGTATTTAGAAATATGAAGGGACATTTTCGATTACCAGAATGTCTGAGTGGCACTACTTGCATATTGTTGGCAATGACCAAAACTATAAGTGTCTTGTGGGTACTCCTGGAAATCCAGCCAATAAAGAACTGCTTTACACAAAATGTCATTAATACTCCAAGAAACATAGTGACATGGATATAATTATACTGCCAGGCTAATCATAACCACACTATTTTACATGTTACCTAGTATAACTCAGTCTATAATGCAGCAGTTACTCCTGCACCCATCACCTCTGATTCTATGTAAATGAAGTCTACAGTTTTCAAAATGATCTATTCAGTATCAAGGCTAGAAAGTCAAAATGGTCCCTTGCAATGAAAAATCAAAAAAATAAAAATAAAAATGCCTAGCAGAAAGAATCTGCCATTTTTACTGCCTCATCAGCTGAGCATGCTTGTTTTCAACACAATACGTGCAACCGAGAAAACAAACTAGCCAGACTCAGAGAACCAAGCCCCACCTAGGCGAAAAGGTTTTTAAGTATTACACAGATATATCTGTACATACAAACACACAGATAGCCACATACAACTTGTTATTCAAATCAGCAAGGACTAAGACAGTTATGCTATGCTGTTTATTTAAAAAAACTTCTCTGAGGAGAATTCACAGGAATGTTATTGAACATCCTCAAGATACTGATGGCTAAGAGATGAATTATCATTACCACAGTGTAAATAGAAAGACTAGTGAAAATTTCCCAAGTTGCTAAAAACTTCCCTTTATTCAGTTGAAAATGTTTCTAATTATTTGTAAAAGTGCTAATGTGCTCTTTGATAGTGGGACAGAGGTTTAGACATTTATATCCTCATGTGGAGAAAGTTATACCTGACTGGACTAACAGCTGCAACATAATTTTTCTGATTAGCATTGTGTAGAATATAACAATCTAGGCAAGCAGAATGACCTTATCTTCCTTTTGATGTGCATATTTCAGTAAGGGTACAAAAATTTTTCTTTACAATCTTTGATTTAACAGTTCTCTTAAAGATTTAGTTTCAAGATATTTGAAACAAGATGATCAGTGACAAGTTAATTAGAAAATGTACTTAGTATTTGAATAGTTTTCATCAAGGAAGATTTTGAAGGGCAATACTTATTTTGAAAATTGTGTTAAATAAATAAAATGCTTCTTTTGCTTCTAGGATCATATTCTAACCTCTATATGCTAGTTTTTACATGCAAAAAATTCTCAAAAATTCTCCCCTCCCCCTTTTCCCTCTTTGCACTAGCAACTGAAGGAAAACCCTATCATATAGAGGAGATACCATTCAAAAGTACAAACTGCACAGAATTTCTTTAATACAGCTCAAAATACTAAAATTAGATTTGTAGCATGTAACCCCACTCTTATTTTTATGCTTTAGATTTTTAGTAATGTTTGAATTCTTTTTTTTCACTATTATTATTGTACTTTAAGTTTTAGGGTACATGTGCACAACGTACAGGTTTGTTACATAGGTATACATGTGCCATGTTGGTGTGCTGCACCCATTAACTCCTCATTTACATTAGGTATATCTCCTAATGCTATCCCTCCCCCAGACCCCCACCCCACAACAGTCCTCGGTGTGTGATGTTCCCCTTCCTGTGTCCATGTGTTCTCATTGTTCAATTCCGACCTATGAGTGAGAACATGCGGTGTTTGGTCTTTTTGTCCTTGGGATAGTTTGCTGAGAATGATGGTTTCCAGCTTCATCCATGTCCCTACAAAGGACATGAACTCATCATCTTTTATGGCTGCATAGTATTCCATGGTGTATATGCACCACATTTTCTTAATCCAGTCTATCATTGTTGGACATTTGTGTTGGTACCAAGTCTTTGCTATTGTGAATTGTGCCGCAATAAACATACATGTGCATGTGTCTTTATAGCAGCATGATTTATAATCCTTTGGGTATATACCCAGTAATGAGATGGCTGGGTCAAATGGTATTTCTAGTTCTAGATCCCTGAGGAATTGCCACACCGACTTCCACAATGGTTGAACTAGTTTACAGTCCCACCAACAGTGTAAAAGTGTTCCTATTTCTCCATATTCTATCCCATGCCTAAACAAACATCTAATATCTTTGGTCCAGTTTGAGATTCGACTTAAAAAGAATCCAGAAGACACTTTTGCAGAGACACAGAAAGTAACAAAGTACAGATGTCATAGAAATTGTAGTCCAGCAGTACCAGGGGAGAGGTACTGGCCCAGAGACTCTAATCCTCTAGAATACCTGTAGAGCAAGATATCTTTCCATTTATATCATCTCCATGTGGTAATTAGTACTCTATGATGCATAGGTAAAATCTGAGGTTCCCTAGCTTTGGAATATTAGATACTATTAAAAGAGATGAGATTGGGAACATTAATGTCACAAACTAGTTTGCTCAGGAGTTGGGCAGACCTGCTCTCTAACCTAAGCTGTACCACCTGCTGAGTTAGTCTTCTACCTCTTGATGCCTCGTCTTCCTCAATGAGATTCATCAGTTGAAAATGGTCACTTCTAACTTGAAATTCTATAATGTTGAAAGTCGTTATTTTCCTGAACTTTCTGTAGAAGTTGCAATGGAAGCCTGGAAAATAAAACAATAGAAAACACTTGTAGTTTTAATAACCTACATAAAATAAAACATTCTCTATGCTACATAAATAGCATGAAATATTTTCTATGCCAAAAATTATGAGCAAAAGTACAAGAGCAACCTCCCAAATGGAAAAAAAAATTATAAGACACATTCCAGAGCGTAATATCTTCATATACAAAAAATTCACACAAATTCAAAAGAAACACTCACACCATTAACAAAAAAACCAGGTAAATAAGACAAAAAAGTGATTTACTAAGGTCAAATTTTAAATCACGAATAAACTTATGAATAAATGCACTAGACTGCCTGAAAAGCCTACCATTTTTCTTTCCCATACTCTACTTCCCCATATCTTGAAACCTTTCTTTTGTAACTTTAATTTCTTCTCATCACAACTGGCCACCCTTTCTTCTGCACGCAGTCCAATTCTTAATTATGTCTCTTCATTCTCTATTGAGAAGTAGAAATAATCAGGCAAAAATTATTCCCAAACAGCAGCAAATCTATACATCTACTTGCATTTGTTCCTGTATTTTCTATCCTCCTATTACAAGAGTTAAACTGTAGCTATTGCAAGAGCCAGACAAACCCTGTACTTGTTTTCTGAATCCCACATACCCTTATCTTTTCAAGGGCATCTACAAGATACCCCTTCTCATTCCTGTGTAATCAAGATCTTTCTCTCCAGAATTATTCCAATATCCTAAAAAAAATAAATAAATAAAACTCACTTATAGTATCACATATCCAAAAAGCAAATAAAGTCTATTGCCCAAATTTTCTTGCCTTTATTAACCACAAGATGTCATGCACAAATGATCTGCTCTGGCTGTATTCCTTCCTCCTCACTTGTTTATTCTTCCACTTGCTGCAAGTCAGTGTCTGAACCCACATCTCCACAGAAATTGCTATTGTCAACTCCACTGGCCACATGTAGTTCACTATTCTAATAATCACTTCTCTGTCTCATTTTACTAGCTCTCTCAGCAGCATTCCTCTCAGTGATGACTCCTGAAAAATTTCTTTCTTTTAGATCAGGGATACCCCATTCATCTAGTTTCCAGGCTGCTCACTGTCTGATTAATTTCAGTCTCCTGTGCTGGCTCCTCCTTTCTGAACTTGATCTAAATATCACAGTTTCTCAGAGTTTTGCCCTAGACTTCTCTTCTCTTTTTGGTCTGCTTCTCTAGATGATCTTACATAGTCTCATTCATGGCTTTGAATTTTATCAAAGTGCTGACAACTCCAAGGTCTCTGAATTCATCTATCTACCTGTCAATTCATATCTTTACTTTTATATTCCATAGAACCTCAAAAATAAAAGATTCCGTCCAAACTTCTTATTTTGGTGTCCCTCACTGCCTGTTTCTTCCATAGTTTTCCCATCTCAGTAAATGATATCATCAGCCATCAGACTGTTCAAGACAAAACCTAGGAATGAGTCATCTTTGACATCTTTGCATCCATAACCCCCATAGGAAATCCAAAGTGAGTCACATGCTTTTTTATTCAAAATATTAAAAAAATAGAAGCACCATGATGTCTCATAAGGTGCATAGCTATAGTCTTCTACTTTGTCTCTCTACTGTCACTTGAACCACTCTTTTCTACTCTTAACCCAATAGCCAGAAAGTATAACATTTAAAACTCTCCTAAGTCCTCTAGTTGTACATCTAATAAGATCTGACCACCACACTAAGGCCTGCAAGGCTCCATATGACCCATCCTTTTCTATCATACTAACCTTATGTCACAGTACTTTTTCCTGGTAATTACACTTTGTGTTTCCTAAATATCAATTTTGTTGCTTTCTCAAGACCTTTACTCTTAAGTTCATCTCTGCCTGACAGGCCCCCCATCATAGCATCAAACATGTGGTTCATTCTTTAGACTTTGGATCTAAGTTATTTCCTCAGAAAGAATCTTCTCAGACTACCCATTTAAAATGCCCCGACTCTCAAATCAAGCAGTTGTTTTTCAACATTTTTTTCTTCATTACTATCTGGAATATTTGTTTGCAGTGTTCTTTGTTTACTTGTTTGTCATCTCTCCTACTAGATTATAAGCTTCTGATTGGCTACATATTTACTGTTTTATGTATCACTTTATATTAGCTACCAGATAATGCAATACATATTTGTTGAATAAATTAGTGAGTTGAAATCACTTCAGATAGCACAGGAAGAAGCCAATGCACTACCATTTGAAAGTCTGACATAAAGCCTTAAATGTAGCATTACAACATCATATAACTGACTTTTCCCCTGAGCTCCACGTACATACAAACTGCTTCCTCGGTATTTTTACTTGGGAATCTTGTAGACACAAACTCCACATATTCGACACAGAATTTTTTATTTAAATCCCCACCAATACATTTAGTTCCTAATTCCCCCTCTCCCCTAAGATGCTTAAGATAAAACCTAGAAATTAAACACATTTTTGTATATGTATATTATACACACACGCATATGTATATCCCATTATATTAAAGTTACATATGCTGGAATATGTATTTGTGGGTCTGTATTTATATGCAGCTATCTATCTGTATTTTAAATAAAATATACCCAAGTGTTCATGATGATTTTATTTTCTTGGGCAATGTGGGATTCAGAGTAATTTTGTATACTTCAGAGTATAAAAAATATGTGTTTATATGGTTTCTTTTTCCCTAGGATTTTGTTTCATTTTTATGGTCTCTTATTTTTTAAAAAGTTTATTTATTTATTTATTTATTTATTTATTTATTTATTTATTTATTTGATACAGGGTCTCTCTCTGTCCCCTAGGCTGGAGTACAGTGCCCAATCATAGCTCACCGCAGCCTTGAACTCTTGGGCTCAAGCGATCCTCCCACCTCAGCCTCCTGAGTAGCTACAACTATAGATGTGTGCTACCATGCCTGGCTAATTGTCTTATTTTACAGTTTTAGAGACAGAGTCTCACTATGTTGCCTAGGCTGATCTTGAACTCCTGCCTTCAAGCTATTCTGCTGCCTTCACCTCCTAAAGCACTGGGATTACAGGCATGACCCACTACACCTGGCCATGTGTCATTTTAATAGAAAAAAGTAAAACCTTAAAAAATGGAGGATTCTATAAATTTATGGACTAGGATATTGAGAAGAGGATTACTAAATTTTTGCAGTTCAATAGTACAGATTTCTATACTATTATATAGATTTAACTGGATCCAGTTAAATCTATGATAGTACAGAAATCTAGAAAAAATGACAATTTTGTATGCCATATTTTGGGATGTCATTGTTATTGTGTATGTAAAGGAAAATGAAAAGTTAACTGTAAGCTGCAAGAGCAGAATTATAATTTTCCTAAAAGATAAAACTCTCTATGTATATGTGTATATATATATATATAATTTCTAAAGTAATATTCAAATTACTTTTGTATCATTACCACCAAATTTGTAGAAAACAAAACAAATAGAGTTCTACCAGGAAATTACATCTTTTAAAACTATTGATTATCATTGTAAAGACAATACGTTAGTTAGTGTAGCCAGCAATCATATTATACTATTTTTGCAAGATGTGGGGTAACTGCCTTGAATGGTCAGGTTGCTGGTGCATTTGCTGGTGGCTTGATCTGCAAGTAGAGAAAAAAGTTTGGATTAAATCAATTTTTTTTTGGTAGAATCCCTGCTTTATTTTCAAATTTATTAAGATATATTTTTAGAATATATCTTACACTTTGTTAGGGATAGTATTTCCTTTTCTCTTTTCTTCAACTTTTATTTTAAGTTCAGGGGTACATGTGCCATGGTAGTTTGCCACACAGATCATCCCATCACCTAGGTATTAAACCCAGCATCCATTTGCTATTCTTCCTGATGCTCTCCCCCTATCCTGTCTCTGACAAACCCTAGTGTGTGTTCTTCCCCCCATGTGTCCATGTGTTCTCATCATTCAGCTCCCACTTCTAAGTGAGAATATGCCATGTTTGGTTTTTCTGTTCCTGTGTTAGTTTCCTAAGTATAATGGCTTCCAACTCCATCCGTGTCCCTGCAACGGACATGATCTTGCTTTTTATGGCTGTGTAGTATTCCATGGTGTTTATGTACCACATTTTCTTTATCTAGTTTATAATTGATGGGCATTTAGGTTGATTCCATGTCTTTGCTATCATGGCTGGTGCTTCAATGAACATACGCGTGCATGTATCTTCATAACAGAATGATTTCTATTCCTTTGGGTATATACTCAGTAATGGGATTGCTAAGTCAAATAGTATTTCTGCCTCTAGGTCACTGAGGAATTGCCACACTGTCTTTCACAAAGGTTGAACTAATTTACACTCCGACCAATAGTGTAAGTGTTCCTTTAACTCCACAACCTCGCCAGCATCTGTTTTTGTTTGTTTGTTTGTTTGTTTTTTGACTTTTTAATAATTGCCATTCTGACTGGCATGAGATGGTATCTCATTGACGGATAGTATTTCTATGTGATAAGCATCACATTGCTTGTTAAGAGTGATCATATGGATATATGTAACACTTCAAGTTGGTGGAGACTACCATTTCTAGGGAGAAGAAGCAGAAAATAAAGAGCATTGTATAAAGAATCACATGTGCTGCGATGAGGAGTTTGGATATTACTCACAAGTCCAGTGGTTTTCAACCTGTGCTCCCATGAGCAATTAGGTGTCTCTCAGGGGGAACATCACTTTAAAGCAGCTCAAAATAGACTAAGCAATTGGTCCTTGTCAGTTCTGGTCCTCTGAGAATCAAATTTCAAGACAAGTTTAGACATAAAAGATGTTCTTGGGGAGCTATGAAGGATGAAGGGAAGGCAGCAGGAGCAGGCAGGTGGAGATATTTAGACCACAATGCTGGTTTGTGAAAAGAGAGAGGAAAGAAGAATTGAATAGGAAGAGCCAAACTGCAAAACTGCAAGAAAGTCTTACCTCACCCATGAAGTGTCTCTTAGCCAAAGTTGCCAAAGAGAGAGACTGCATTTTCAGGAATGGGACAGCACTAGTATGCACGCTGTGCTTACTCACTGGCTGTAACTAGACTGGTAGAAAGATGGCCTTGGTACAAATATGGTGGATCCGCAATCAACCATGCTTCTCCAACAGGTTTTCTAGAAGGAGATCCAAGCAGTACCCACTCCATGGCCGCCAATTCTCACCATGCCCATTTCACAAGAGCTGCTACATTTTTGTTTGGTTTATAATTATGTTTTCACTGAGATTACATTTAACCCAAAGGCTCCATTTTCATTCATCAACAAATGTTTATCAAAAGGTACTGCACATCGTTATTAACTAATATCTTAGCTATATTACAAAGATACTGCATCAAAAATAAACAAGAAATTCAGCAGCTTGAAATATTAATTATTATCCCAGTCACAAGTTGGCTGGGACTGTTCTGCTTCATTATGCACACCTACAGAATCACTGGAATAAATTGGTTCCATCATTCCAGTGATGGAATGATGAATGGGCATCAGTTTCCCAGTAGAAACTCTATGACAGAGGGAGGGTAAGAACACCAGAGGGAAGGGTAGAGCACATAGAACCTCTTATGACTGGGTTTGGTGCTGTATTCCTGTCATTCTGCCCACATTGCATTGGCCAAAGCAAGTCATGTGGCCAAGGCCAACATCAATGTGTTAGGAAAGCGTATTGCCTCTAAAGGAGGGAATATAAAACCACATGGTAAATGGATACAGCAAGAAGCAAAGAATTGAAAACAGAAATGCAGTCTACCACAGTTAGGCGGTTCAAAGGATTGAACAAGAAAGACAAGGTTTTTGCTCCTTATAGAAATCAGTCTAGTAGGGAGATTAAAACTATAAGTAGAGTGGTGTGGGCTTATAGCACATATTAGATTTGAGAATTATAAGGACTCTGTAGAAACCTAAAGCTACTTTTGAAGATGAGTTCTAAAAGAAACAATAAAAATAAAGAAAGAAAAGATCCAAGGACAGAATCACGGATTTAAGAGATGGTAAAGAATTAGGATCTCCTGAAAGAGATGGTAAGGAAAGGGCCAGATAGATAAAAATAAGACCATAAAAGTGAAAGAAATAACTGAAATCAAGAAAGAAGTGATTTTCCAAAAGTCGAGTAAGATACCAAAATCCTCCAAACAGTTCAAGAAGATTGTGGGCTGTCAAGGGTCCACCTGATGTGGCTATTAAGAAGTTGTTAGTGATGTCGATGATAACATCAATGGAGTGATGGGACTAGAAACTAGACCGAAGTTGGTTGAGAAAAATAGAAACAGTGAATATGGTCTCCTAAGTTCATAAACTTAGTTACAGAGGGAATGAAAGTGACCAGAAAGTTGAAAAGGCTTAAATAGATTAGTATAGAGGAAGGGATATAAGGTAAAACATAAGATCCTCTATGAACAAACCATTGCTTTTTTCCCTCAATTTTTATATCCTGTTTGTTCTCCCCTTCAAACTGCTTAATCACTTAGAGTTCCTCAAATACGCCATACAGTTATACTTGGACAAGCTATTTTCTGTGTTTTTCCCTGCTTGAAGGGACTTTTCGCAGTAAGGTATGTTCTTGTTTTCCTACATATCTTTACAGGAACAAGTACAAATATTTATGAATACCTACTATGTACTAACCACTGTGTTAGAGACATAAAATCAATTGTCTCAATGAACCATCACATAAACTCTGTATTGTAGGCATAATTATCCCCATTTTAGAGGTAAAAAACTGGACTTGGAAAGATACAGTGACTTGTCCAGATACACATCTCGTACCTGGTGGGTTAGAAATTTGAATGTATTACTCTCTCCAAAGTTTGTGTTCTAGTCTCAATTTCATTAAACATATACCACTTTGTAAAAGATCTCCTGTTTGAGGGTGTGATCCCTCCTATAAGCAGTGGGGCAGATGGAGGAGGTTTTGCATTAAAATTGATTAGTGTTGATCTTGCCATCCTTTGAAACACAGACATATCTCGCATATGTCAACTACAGCACTTATTACACTGTTCTGTAACATTAAAAAGTATATGAAGTACTCTTGCTGGCAATAAAGAGGCATATAAGTATTGAAGTAGGGGTGAGAAAGCAAAAGCACTTGTGCTAATGGGGAGGGTGCATTCGAAAGGAAGAGACTAGAAGCAGAGGGATAACTAATAATTTATAAATCCAAATGAGATAAATGAGGGCCTACCTAAAGCTGTCATAGAGAGCCCGGAAACGAGAGGAAATAATCGAAGGAGGTTTAAGAAACAGAATCACTAGGACTTGGCCAGTTGGCTGGGAGGAGAGTGATGACACACAGTTTTCTAGCTGAATGGATTGAATGGATTGATGTATCTCAATGAAAATGGAAATATGGGAGAGAGAACAGATTTGAGAAGGAAGTGTGGAGCCAACTATGAAATATGTGTGAGATATGGAGGAGGGGGAAAGAGACCACAACAAAGAGATCCTGAGTCAGTATATTTACAACCAAGTCTGAGAAGTTTTTTATCCAATACTCATTTAATCTACAAAGGACTTTTAGTTCCTAACTGTTATCTGTGGATTTTGACTCAGAAGCAGCTGGCAACCAAATAAATTTATATATAAGATTTATCAAAAGAACACTATTTCTCAAGGTTTCCATGGCAAAATTAAGATATATTCTTCAAAAATATTTCATTTTAGTTAGAAAATAAACTTTTTAATTTCTATTGTATTTTAGTTTTGTGTTGCTGAAATGTTATATATTTAATGCTCACCAGCATCACCTCTACCCAATGGTTTCATGGTTCTACGATAATAATGACATAACAATCTGGGTGTTGCTTTCTGGATTCCTTTCACATCTAAAAACTAGGACAGCCCTTTAGGATTGACTACAAGCCTCAGGGAACACACAATTGCCATTTGGTAAAGGACAGAGCATAGCATAATTCTAGATGACATTGTGCCAGAATTTGAGCAGTGAAATGATGTCACATTCCACACAGTCATATTTATCACTTTCCCTCTTGGTACTGACATTGTTTGTAACTTTGAAATATTTTGTGCTATGTTGAAGTTTAAAATAAAAAGGTCATACTAATGAGTTTGCAATCTACCTCTATTTTTGTTGTTGTTGTTAAATACTGTCATGACACAAAACACTGAAGCCATTCTCTATTAAAGATTCTGTATTCATCACCATATATATTATTAGATCTTTAGGGAAGTTAATTGAAGTGGTGAAAATGTATTGAGGAGATTTATAAAAAGTGAAATTGTCTCTGCCAAAGTTTCAGCAAGAAGAGTTTGGTCATTAGTGCTCTCTAGTGGAGCAGGGATTTTGTGCTTAACTTTTCAGACATGTTTCAGAAAGCTGTTTTTCCAGCAAATTTCTTCTACTGCTCAGCATGGCCTGAAGCTCAGGGTCTTTATATGCTGTACTGAACGTGGGGTCATAAGGTGTTGGCAATGAGTTTTTGAGCATTCTGGACTTTAAAGCTGCCACTCTATTTATCCTATCTGTTTTGGAAGTGAGTGATGTTTCATCCTGTTACTTTGTTGAGGACCATGAATATGCACATTTATCTTTCATGCTCTAGGAAATACTGGGACAAGATAACTTCAGCACCAGACCTAATTGTTGTAGCATACTGCATGCTTTTATTTTATTACTCATAAGTTATAGGTAATTATTATTCTAAATTTATTAAATTTTAAACATTTATTACTCAAATTAAAAATAAGCAAAAATTATAGCAGGGAAGAATAACTTCTGAGTCCAAAGCAAATTACTTTGATAAAACTATGTTTCTTAGATTAATCTGAGTCTGAACTGAGAAAAAAAATTGTAAATCCTTTCTGGCAAATGAACACAGGGAAAACTATCTGGAAGAATACTGCTGGTACTAATTTAACAAAGCACTCAGATTTTTCCAAGTTGACTTTAATTGGAGTACTGCATAATTTAGCACATTGGTGAAAAACTTAAATGAATGATGTGGAAACAAATGTTTAAAGGTGCCTTTTGAAAAAAATTTCATGTGGAAGAATCCTGGCAGGGTAACTTATATTTTGGATACTTTAGGTCATTTGCACATTATAAAACTAAGTGGTGAATTTGCATTTGTAAAACAAATTTTGGTGCTTAAATTTCCAAATCAGTAGTTTTTTTTTCTCTCTCTCCCTCCCTAAACACACACACACACACACACAAACTTTTGAACTAGTTCAGAGTTTCTTACACTCTTATTCATTACATTTATTTCCTATAATTCTATTGCTTTAGAGCTTCCATTAATAGTTCTTACCTCATCATGCATCAGTGCAACAGTGCAGCTTCACCTCTTTTTTCACCAGTGCTTTTCTTCCCATCACTAAGACGCTACTTTAGTTTTTGCTTTTAGGCAAAGAAATTTATTCTATAGAACAAAATTTGTCAAATAGAAAGCAATGGTGTGCAGTGAATTTGAAAGACAAGACAGAGGTTTAGTAAGAATAAAAAAAAAAGTTGATGGTTGGAGGGCTAAGATAAAGAGGAAGAGGTGCAGGTGAGGCTTGAGTTGGACCTTTCAAAAGACAGGAGCCAGCCCAGGGCAAAGGAGGGCAAGGAAATGGAATGTAGCCTGAATGCAGGGGAGCAGGCGAGAGCTGTTTCAAGGAATACCGCATACCAAAGAAATATATCACTTTAAAAAATTACTTTCCCTCTACATCAGCTGACAAAGACCAAGCATCCTGGACCTTGGGCCTCTGGTGATTTCTATTTTTCAACAACCCTCATGTCAAAGTATTTCTGCTGTCTGAATAGCAATCTCCATATAAAGGCCAGCTTCACTATATAAATAGCATGCAAGAACAGTTCTTATGGTGTTGTATTTTATACTGACAGTATGGTTAGGCTACTTTGCCAACTACCATGGTTTTATTTTATCAACACAGTCTATACCTCTACTCAAAATATTCCTTTCTATTGTTTCTATGATTTTTCACTCCATGTAATTCACCCTACCCACATCTGCAATTCTATAAATAATTACCTAGAGGAACATGGTTCAGATCAACCCTCAGATCACACTAAAGACTATGAAAGCCGTGATTAATAGGAGTTGAACCCCTGGAGACCTTTTCTTAGTGAGAAATTTTCTTGTGTCTCCTCTAGCTTACTCAGCCATATTAAAAACTCTGGTGACAGAAAATTATTAATTCTGTGGCTTTCACCTACAACTCCTAGCATCTGAAAAGACTTGCTCAGTGCTCTAAGCAGGACCAGGAAAGATCCTGACTCCATAGGGAACTCTTTGCCCAACACCTATGAGCACCAAACATTTACATGGATAGAGTGTCCTGAATGAAAAATGTTTTTCATCCTTTCCAAAAAGAATTTGACAAAGTTTCATAAACGCCAGAAGTATGATTTATGGCAGCTAATGCTGGGACAGATTCCTCTAGAGCCTAGTGAAATAGGGGGTGCACTTATCTAACATATGGGCATGAGACCTGGCTGCAGTGCTAGGCACCATCTCTGACTCAGTGTTTACCTCCAGCACTGCTTTCTAATGACCAAAGGAGAGATAAGTAAGTCTTAGAAGCAGAGTTGCACCTTTAAAAATCCATATGTGGTGCCTTTTAAAAAAAAGTTCTATATAGTGTGGAACATCAAAAATGTGCTAGGGTGAGAAGAATGATATGTAGAACCTAGCTTCTAATAATTACTTTTTCTTCATCCACTGATCTCGCTTCCCTCTTATATTAAGTGGTATGGGGAAATTGCTTGAAAAGGATCCTTGCAGCCTCTTCTTTCTGCCTACTCTTTAGTCTCCTTCTGTTTCATGAATTGAGCTCTTTTGTCCATGGCTTATCTGAATGTTATGTTGCATGTCCCAGATTTCTGCTTCTGTCCTGTTCCTATATCATGGAATATTTAAGAGTCCAAACATGGAATTTTTGTAGAGAGGCTCTGGCAATTTAAAATAGATTGTTTGGAAAGATAAATGATGGCAAACAGGATTGAATAAAATAATACATGTTAACTATTAAAGTATATAATTGGATGATAAAAACTACAGTTTCTTATGTTATTAAAAATGCACTGGTGAATTTTTTGGTGTTATGAAGATTGTATGTTTTTTTCCACATTGAAAGCAGGAATAAAAATATGTGTAATTATGGCATAAGTACAAACACAATTGTTAAAGTAGTAGCTATAATGGGCATGGTGGTACATGCCTGTAATCCCAGATACTCAGGAGGCTGAAGAAAGAGAATCACTTGAGCCTGGGAGGCAGAGGCTGCAGTGAGATGAGATCGCACCACTGCAGTCCAGCCTGGGTGACAGAATGAGACTCTGTCTCAAAAAAAAAGTAGCAATTTGGTATGTCATCAGAAGTTTGATAACAAACAAGCATATTATTATTTTTATTAATATATCAGATATTCTGCTCTTGGTGAAGCCGAAGCCATCTTGACCAAAAAAGTAAACAAAGCTGGAGGAATCACACTACCAGATTTCAAAATATGTTACAAATTTATAGTAATCTAAACAACATGGCAGTGGCTTAAAAGCAGTCACATCGACAAGAGCAATAGGATAGAAAGCCCATAAATAAACACATCTATGGTCAATTGATTTTTGAAAAAGGGGCCAAGAACACACAATGGGGAAAGGACAGTTCCTTCAATAAATGCTATTGGAAAACTAGATATTCACATGCAGCATAAAAAGAATATTTACAATTCTGTCTTCTAGCTATTAATATACAGTACATTATTATTAGCTATAAACTACTGCCTAATAGAACACAAAAACTTATTAATCCTAACTGTAGCTTTGTACCTGCTGACTAACCTCTCCCAATCCCTCCATCTCTTCTACACTCTCCAGCCTCTGGTAACTACTATTCTACTCTCTACTTCAATGAGATAAACTTTTTTAGATTCCACACGAGTGAGATAATGCAGTATTTGTCCTGTGCTTGGCTTATTTCACTTAATATAGTGTCCTCTACATCCATCCAGATTGTCACAAATAACAGGATTCCATTCTTTTAATGGTTAAATAGTATTCTATTGGGTATATATACCACATTTTAAAATTCATTCATCTGCTGATGGACACTTAGGTTGATACTATGTCTTGGCTATTGTGAATAGTGCTGCAATGAACATGGGCTGCATATATCTCTTAGACATAATTGATTTCATTTTCTTTGGATATATTCCCAGTAGTGGGATTGTTGGATCATATAGTAGTTCTATTTTTAATTTTTTAAGGAACATCCATACTGTTGTTCATAATGGCTCTACCAATTTACATTTCCACAAACAGTTTATATGAGCTCTCCTTTCTTCACATTCTTGCCAACATTTGTAATTTTTTTGTCTTTCTGACAATAGCCATTCTAACTGAGGTGAAGTGATATCTCATTGTGGTTTTTAAATTTCTATTTCCCTGATACTTAGTGATATTGGCATTTTTCATATATTTATTGATCACTTGTATGTCTATTTTTGAGAAATGTCTATTCACATCTTTTGCCCATTTTAAAATTGGCTTATTTGTTATTTTTTGCCCATTTTAAAACTGGCTTATGGAATACTTTCTTCCATTATGTAGGTTGTCTTTTCACTCTATTAATTGTTTGCTGAGCAGAAGCTTTCTAGTTTGCTGTAGTTACATGTGTCTATTTTTGCTTTTATTGCTTGTGCTTTTAAGGTCTTATCCAAAAAATTATTGCCCAGTACATTTTCATGAAGCATTTCCCTAATGTTTTCTTCTAATAGTTTTATAGTTTCAGGTCTTACATTGAATTTCTTAATCCATTTAGAGTTGATTTTTTAATATGGTGAGAGATTAGTCTAGTTTTATTTTTCTGCATGTGGAAATAAAGCTTTCCCAGCATCAAGATTCCTTTCCCCAATATGTGTTAGTGGCGCCTTTGTCAAAAAACAGTAGGCTATAAATGCTTGGATTTATTTATTGGTTCTCTATTCTGTTCCACTGGCCTGTGTGTCTGTTTTTATGCCAGTACCATGCTGTTTTGGTTATTATAGCTTTGTATCATATTTTAAAGTCAGATAGTGTGATGCCTCCAGCTTTTTTATTTTGTTCAAGATTGCTTTGACTGTCTGGGAACTTTCATATTTCTATACAAAATTTAAGATTGTTTCATCTATTTCTGTGAAGAATTTCAAGTGCTGTTTGATAAAAATTATTTTGAATCAACAGATTGCTTTGGGTTATATGGACATTTTAACAATATTAATTATTCTAGTCCGTGAACATGGGATACATTTTCATTTCTTTGTATACTCGTCAATTTCATTCATTAATTTTTTTTTTGGACTTTTCACTGTAAAGATCTTTCACCTCCTTATTTAAGTATATTCCTAGGTATCTTTTTTTTTTCTTTTTTCTTTTTTTTTTTTTTTTTGAGACAGAGTCTTGCTTTGTCACTCAGGGTAGAGTGCGGTGGCGTGATCTCAGCTCACTGCAACCTCCACCTCCCGGGTTCAAGCGATTCTCCTGCCTTAGCCTCCCGAGTAGCTGGGACTACAGGTGCCCACCACCACACCGGGCTAATTTTTGTATTTTTAGTAGAGACGGGTTTCGCCATGTTGGTCAATCTGGTCTTGAACTCCTGACCTCAGGTGATCCACCCACCTTGGCCTCCCAAAGCACTGGGATTACATCTATTTTTTTTTCTTTGGTAGCTATTATAAATGCAACTGCGTTTCTGATTTTTTTCAGGAAGTTTGCTATTGTCATTTATAAATCCTACTTATTTTTGGATGTTTATTTTGTATTCTGCAACTTTACTAAGTTTATTTTTTAGTTTTTAAAGTTTTCCCACTAAAGCCTCTTTTTAAAAATAGCATTTCTAATGCATGCATGATTCTCCATGCCATGGATACAGAAAATTTGTCTGTTTTATTTCCTCTATTTTTGTAAAATTAGGTTTCCCCTCTACCAATTTTTGCATTTAGGAAAATTACTATTATAAAATTATATACATAAACAATTCTATGTATTTACAACTACCACTTTAAAAAAATCCATATGACTACCAGAACTTAAATTACTGGACCAAAAAGATAGAAGCTTTCTTTTACAATTTAGTACATATTTTTAAATTGCTTTGGGGAAAATATGAGTTTCCAGCTTATACAGCCCTAGTTTTAAAATTGTTATGTTAAATTTAAAATTCAATGTTATTATATTTATTAGTTTATTTTAACATCTAATTATTGAGTTTAATACAATTTAACATTAACTTTTAAATTTATTATTATTTCATTGTTAATTTGAAAGATCTTAATGTGTCAATTTGTATTTCTTAAATTAATAGAAATTAGCATCTTCTCTAAATTTATAAGCTTTTTATGATCTTCATGTCTTATCTGCTCAGTCACTTTATAATTTCATGGTACCAACATTAATTCCTTGCAGCTCTCCTTGTGCCAAGTAACATTTACTCTGTCATTTTTTGCTTTTTTATTTGTATAAATTTATGGGGTACAAGTGTGGTTTTATTATATGGATGTAGAGTATAGGGATGAAGTTAAGGCTTTTAGTGTATCCATCATCAGAATAATGCACATGTGCTTGTTTTAAAATTGCATTTGTAATATTTAGGCCTTCTAAGTTTTAAATTTTTATGTGATCTAATCTACCTGTTGTCTTTGTGATTTTCCCTTCATTGCCTATAAATTCAATAATTTTGAGTTTAGAAAATTATTGCCTAGACCCAGAGTCAAAACATATGCATTTCTATTTTCTTATGGTTTTTCAAAACTTTGATTAAGAAAAAAAAAGTTTAACTATTTAAAGCTAAAACTTATTATGGTATGAAATATAATTTCTAAAGTACTTTTTATATACCCCATTTATTCATTCATTTTATAAATAATTATTTAGTGTTATACTCTACATTAAGCTGTTAGGATGTCAGTGAACAAAGCAGACAAAGTGGCCTTAAGAACTTAAATTCTAGCTAGAGGGAGACAGAGATGCTGTTAGGTAGATAGATGTAAACACACACACTGCACCACCCCTCCACCCACACACACGTTTCTTTATATATAATGTGTGTGTGTGTGTGTGTGTGTGTGTGTGTGTATGTTCTCAATGAAGTAGGAAGCAAAATCAACTACTACTAGATGGGAGAGGAGAAGGTATAAATTGTCATGTAGGAGGGTGGCAGAATAGAGGTACTAGGAAAATACAATATGATTTCCTGGCAGCCTGGAGATCCCACTTGAACTTAGTGATCATTAATTATTCAGCATGATTGTATATTTTTCTCCAGCTCCATTCAGCTGCAAAGCTTTAAGTATGAAGTGGGCAGAGAGTTGAATTTACTCAGGTTTGTGTATTTTCCAAGTGAGCATCAGTAAGCCAGAGAGAAGCGAGGGAGTAGAGGGTGTATATACAAGGGAATGATTATGATGATGGACCATGGAATTAAAGATGGTAACAAAGAGTGTGAAAGTATCAAAGGGGTAAGGGACAATTAAGTGTATAGGAATAATCCATTGGTGTAAGTGAAGAATTGTTGGAGTAGGAGTACTAGAAGAATTTAGCCGAAAAGTTGAGACATTGAGGTTATCATGGGGTTGCAGTTTTTCATAATGACAAGACACTGGCATGCTTCTGAGAGTGAATACCTCCTTAAACTTCGTACTTGCCTCTTCCTAGTTCTAACCCCACTGTCTACATGAATATTGAAATGGTCCAAGATAAGAAGGCAGTATTATTGGATAGAATAACAACGAACTAGGAGATAAACTTGTTGAAATATGAGAAAGAATGTCTTGGAGAACAGCAGATGACAGAAAAATGAGAGAAAGAAGATGATATTCTGTGATGAAATGAGACTCTTTAGGAAGGAGAAAGGGAAATTTGCCGGCAAGCAGCAATGATCACAAACTCCACCCCCAGGCTCAGTGGAATAATCCCCAATAAAGGAAGCACAAACCACAGAAAACAGAAAAGTAGTAATGATGCTAAATGTTCATGAGACTGGAACCTGGCCCTTGAGCTCCCATAACTCCATCTGTCTCAGCCTGATCTCTTTTTGTCTCAGCAATCTGCTGCCTGCTCTAGATTTCCCAGTTTGGCAAACCAACCGTTCAGTTTCTCTGGCTCTTTACTGTTTCTCTTCATCCCCCATATGATGGCTTAATTTTCCCTCTGGCCTAGCACTTGTTTTGGAAAATGCTTCTGGTAACTGACCTCTTTGTCTTGACTAAGAGATTTGTTTCTTGTGCATGGCTCGGTAGTTAGTCCAGTAAGGTGTGTACAGGAATCATGGAACATACATTCTACCTTATTTGACTAAACACTTATAGCAAGAAAGCACACTAATGGGCTGATTAAAAAAAAACTGATCTTGATTTCAATCACAGTAGGAAGTTATATAACTTGATCTCTACTGCCCATTTCATTTTCATGGAAATTTATAGTGAGATTGAAAGTGGCAAAAAACTAAATTTCTATACCAAATTCTCAGAAATAAAAATCACCAAGGGCACTGATTCTCAATCATTCTCTCTTTTTTTTTTTAATTACACTTTAAGTTTTGGGATACATGTGAAGAACATGCAGGTTTATTACATAGGTATACACGTGCCATGGTGGTTTGCTGCACACATCAACCTATCATCTACATTAGATATTTCTTCTAATGCTATCCTTCCCCTATCCCCCAACCCTCCAACAGGCCCCGGTATGTGATGTTCCCCTCCCTGTGTCTCTGTGTTCTCACTGTTAAACTCCCACTTATGAGTGAGAATATGCAGTGTTTTGTTTTCTATTCCTGTGTTAGTTTGCTGAGAATGATGGTTTCCAGCTTGATCCATGTCCCTGCAAAGGACATAAACTCATCCCTTTTTATGGCTGCATAGTATTCCATGGTGTGTATGTGCTACATTTTCTTTAGCCAGTCTATCATTGATGGGCATTTCAGCTGATTCCAAGTTTTTACTATTGTGAATAGTGCTGCAATAAACATACATGAGCACCTGTCTTTATAGTAGAATGATTTATAATCTTTTGGGTATATGCCCAGTAATGGGATTGCTGGGTCAAATGGTATTACTGGTTCTGGATCCTTGAGGAATTGCCGCACTGTCTTCCACAATGGTTGAACTAATTTACACTCACACCAACAGTGTAAAAGCATTCCTATTTCTCCACATCCTCTCCAGCATCTGTTGTTTCCTGACTTTTTAATGATTGCCATTCTAACTGGTGTGAGATGATATCTCATTGTGGTTTTGATTTGCATTTCTCTAATGACCAGTGATGATGGGCTTTTTTTCCTATGTATGTTGGCCACATAAATGTCTTCTTTTGAGAAGTATCTGTTTATATCCTTTGCCCACTTTTTCATGTTTTTTTTTTTTTTGTAAATTTGTTTAAGTTCTTTGCAGATTCTGGATATTAGCCCTTTGTCAGATGGGAAGATTGCAAAAATTTTCTCCCATTCTGTAGGTTGCCTGATCATTCTGATGATAGTTTCTTTTGCTGTGCAGAAGCTCTTTAGTTTAATTAGATCCCATTTATCAATTTTGGCTTTTGTGGCCATTGCTTTTGGTGTTTTAGTTATGAAGTCTTTGCCGATGCCTATGTCCTGAATGGTCTTGCCTAAATTTTCTTCTAGAGTATTTATGGTTTTAGGTCTTAAGTTTAAGTCTTTATTCATCTTGAGTTAATTTTTGTATGAGGTGTAAGGAAAGGGTACAGTTTCAGTTTTCTGCATATGGCTAGCCAGCTTTCCCAACACCATTTATTAAATAGGGAATCCTTTCCCCATTGCTTGTTTTTGTCAGGTTTGCAAAGATCAGATGGTTGTAGATGTGTGGTGTTATTTCTGAGGCCTCTGTTTTGTCCCATTGGTCTATATATCTGTTTTGGTGCCAGTACCATGCTGATTTGGTTATGGTAGCTTTGTAGTATAGTTTAAAGTCAGGTAGTGTGATACCTCCAGCTTTGTTCTTTTTGCTTAGGCTTGTCTTGCCTATACGGGCTCTTTTTTTGGTTCATATGAAATTTAAAGTAGTTTTTTTCTAATTCTGTGAAGAAAGTCAATGGTAGCTTGATGGGGATAGCATTGAATCTATAAATTACTTTGGGCAGTATGGCCATTTTCATGATATTGACTCTTCCCATCCATGAGCATGGGATGTTTTTCCATTTGTTTGTGTCCTCTTTCATTTCCTTGAGTGATGGTTTGTAGTTCTCCTTGAAGAGGTCCTTCACATCCCTCGTAAATTGTATTCCTAGGTATTTTATTCTAGCAATTGTGAATGGGACTTCACTCATGATTTGGCTGTCTGTCTGTTACTGGTGTATAGGAATGCTTGTGATTTTTGACATTGATTTTGTATCCTGAGAATTTGCTGAAGTTGCCTATCAGCTTAAGGAGTTTTGGGGCTGAGATAGTGGGGTTTTCTAAATATAGAATCATGTCATCTGCAAACAGAGACAATTTGACTTCCTCTCTTCCTATTTGAATACACTTTATTCCTTTCTCTTTCCTGATTTCCCTGGTCAGAATTTCCAATACTGTGTTGAATAGGAGTGATGACAGAGGGCATCCTTGTCTTGTGCCAGTTTTCAAAGGGAATGCTTCCAGCTTTTGTCCATTCAGTATGATATTGGCTGTGGGCTTGTCATAAATAGCTCTTATTATTTTAAGATATGTTCCATCAATACATAGTTTATTGAGTTTTCTTTTTAGCAGAAAGGGGTGTTGAATTTTATCGAAGGCCTTTTCTGCAACTATTGAGATAATCATGTGGTTTTTTTCATTGGTACTGTTCATGTGATGGACTACATTTATTAATTTGCATATGTTGAACTAGCCTTGCATCCCAGGTATGAAGCCATCTTTATCGTGGTGGATAAGCTTTTTGATTTGCTGCTGGATTCAGTTTGCCAATGCAAAAGGCTGAAAATTCCAAACACCAGAATGCCTCTTCTCCTCCAAGGATCACCACTCCTCTCCAGCAAGGGAACAAAACAGGACAATGAATGAGTTTGATTAATTGACAAAAGTAGGCTTCAGAAAGTGGGTAATAACAAATTCCTCCTAGCTAAAGGAGCATGTTCTAACCCAATGCAAGGAAGCTAAGAACCTTGATAAAAGGTTACAGGATCTGCTAACTAGAATAATCAGTTGAGAGAAGAACATAAATGATGTGATGGGGAGAATGGAACCAAGATGGAAAACACTCTTCAGGATATTATCCAGGAGAACTTCCCTAATCTACCAAGACAGGCCAACATTCAACTTCAGGAAATACAGAGAAAACGCCACACAGATACTTCTCGAGAAGAGCAACCCCAAAACACATAACCATCAGATTCACCAAGGTTGAACTAAAGGAAAAAATGTTAAGTGCAGCCAGAGAGAAAGGTCAGGTTACCCACAAAGGGAAGCCCATCAGACTAACAGTGGATCTCTCTGAAGAAACCCTACAAACCAGAAGAGAATTGGGGCCAATATTCAACATTCTTAAAGAAAAGAATTTTCAACCCAGAATTTCATATCCAGCCAAACTAAGCTTCATCAGTGTGGAAGGAGAAATAAAATCCTTTAGAGACAAGCAAATGCTGAGAGATTTTGTCACCACCAGGCCTACCTTACAAGAGCTCCTGAAGTAAGCACTAAATATGGAAAGGAAAAACCGGTACCAGGCACTGCCAAAACATACCGAATTGTAAAGACCATTGACACTATGAAGAAACTGCACCAACTAATGGGCAAAATAACCAGCTAGCATCATAAGGACAGGATCCAATTCACACATAATTATATTAATATTAAATGTAAATGGGCTAAATACCCTAATAAAAAGACACAGACTGGCAAATTGGATAAGGAGTCAAGACCCATCGGTGTGCTGTATTCTGGAGACCCATCTCACTTGCAAAGACACATATAGGCTCAAAATAAAGGGATGGAGGAATATTTACCAAGAAAATGGAAAGCAAAAAAAAAAATAAAAAAATAAAAAAGCAGGGGTTGCAATTCTAGTCTCTGATAAAACAGACTTTAAACCAACTAAGATAAAAAAAGACCAAGAAGGGCATTACATAATGGTAAAGTGATCAACGCAACATGAAGAACTAACTATCCTAAACATATATGCACTCAATTGTTCTCTTTAAAGATTACTGCTGAAATTATAACTCTTCAACCTCCAGCCAAAGAAAGGATTCAAAATTCCATTTGTTGTTAAATAGATATTTATTTATATAAATTTACATATTTTTATAAATAATATTTCAATATCTGGTTAATGTGCTTCCAGTTTTTTAAAATCACTCGATACTTTGAAATGTCTCACACTGTATATCACTAAGGTATATAATTTACAGTGTGTTATAATGATGTTCTTTTAATTGTTGGACCTTTGATAAGAAATATTTCTTCTTTGTCATATACATTGCAATGTATAGTTTCTTTTTAGAATTAGGAATTTGATCAATTGTTTGTTCACTTCAGTAAAAATATGACTTTCACAGTAGAATGTCAACCCACCTCCACTTACCCAACCCACTGGTAATCAAGATTCCATTCCTCTAAAACACATTAAATAATGCTGTCACCCAGTATTCTCAGCTGGCTAGTCACCCTTCTGTAGTCTTCAGTCTATAGCCTGTGCTCACTGGTTAAATTATAGGTTTACCAAGAAGCAGCTGGATTTGCCCTCAAAGTTGTTTCATTCACTTCACTTGTTGTCATTTTAAATTTAAATAAATATTCTATAAATAAGTATGCATGAAAGAAAAAAGAAAACAAATTTGTTTCTAGGAAAATTAAATTGAATGCTTGGAAATGTCTTGATAAAGTTAAATCATAAATTGAAGTTGAATTAGGTGCAGAAAAAAATCTAAAAATTTAAGAAAGGTTTTTTTCTTCTAAGGGCTTTAAATTTTAACTCCACTTTTACAGAATTCACTATTGAAAATTGTAACTGATGTATTGTGATTGTAATTTATTCAAAAAGGAGAGCAAGTAACTAAGTAAAAGGCCTTGCCTATGAGAATTTGATAAATAAATGTGCCTTTATATTCTTTCAGTTAAAATAACCTTTAAAAATATGTTATATTTTATGATTCCCTTTAAATCTGTATTTTAGATTAACAGATTAACAAAAGTTTGTAATCTTGGATAGAATGGCACTACTGTATAATTAAATGCTGATTCATCTGACTCTCAATCCTTTGCTTTTTACCACTATAGTAACATTCAATTCTTGCCTAATTTTTCATACCTTAAAACAAACAAAGGACAACAACAACAAAAACCTTTAGTTTTATATTACCTTCTAGCCAAACCCTAATTTTTCTTCTTTTCAAAGTTAAGTTCCTCAAAATAATCTACTATGATTTCTTCCTCCATTCACTCTATAAGTTGCAGCAGCCAAAGTTCTGACAAATAAGTAACTCTGGCCAAGGCCTGGAACTGCTGTTGAAAAGTCCACCCATGAGCCTTTCAATTAGACTTTTCTAATGGGTTCTATTCATCCCCATCTTGTTTGATTTCAGTAGTATTTTAGATGGTTGGCTGTTTTCTTCCTCTTCAAAATGTCTCCTTTCTTGGTAATTCCTTCTACAGCACTGCGTTTTTTTTGTTTTTTTGTTTTCCTCAGTCTCTTGCAGGACTTCTCTTCATATTTACTTATTTTTCTCAGGATTTGTCAATGGCTCTTTTATGTCCCTTTCTTTCATTCATTTTTCTGATTATAAAAGTAAAATATGGCCATTATAGAATATTAGAAATTAAATATTATCTTGAAATCAACACAAAACTTAAAATTATGTATAATCATGCCACCTATCAATTACTACTGTCACATACTGATTATTTTCTCTGCCTTTTTATGCCTAACAGTGCTTAACAGAAATGAAATGATATTCATATTTAGTTTTGTTTTCTACTTTTTTCACTAAATATTATTTTATAAAATTCCCAACATTATTAAATATTTCTTGAAAATGTGATTTTTATAGCTGAATAACATTTTATAAATTTGTGATGGTTTATTTAAGCATTCTGCCTTCCTTACTGACATTTAACTTGCTTCCATATGTATTTATTTTTAACTCAAAATAAAAATTTTACTTTTTTAACAGTAGAGTTTAATTCACATTTATTGTCATAACCAATGTAACTTCCTTCTCTTTTCAATAAAGGTAAGAGACTGTGTTTTTTCCAAACACACACCAGAGAATGTGTTTCTGTTTTTCTTCTCACAAATAGTTAACTCTTGGCTTGGCACAGAATTCTTAAGTCATATTTTTGCCCTATGAAAACTTGATATTTCAGATTATGTTCTGAAATTTAGCATTGTGAAGCAGAAATATCTAGTCACCATGTTTTTATTTATACAGGAATATTTTTTCTTCCCATCTGTTTGCTTATAAAAACTTTTATTCACCTATGAACTTAACAATATTTACTAGGCTATGTCTGGATTGATTATCCAAAATTAACCCTGGTAGAGTAACTTCATCAAGAGCCAACAGTGAAGAGTCATCAGCATTGACATCTTTTTCTAAAGTCATAAAACCAGGATTTTCTTAATGCAGAACTGGCTGACTACCAAATAACAGTATTATTAAATATATAGATGCTGACAAACATTCTTCAGATTTATGTAGCAATTTATACTTACAGAGAACTTGACAAATATGAAGATACATACGTAATTCAACTCTGACCCAAGAATTATTTATTTGTTTATTTTTATGTTTCCTAGTTATAATATGTTTATATATAACTTAATGATTTACAGGAACCTGCAAGAGCATCATTTAATTTGATTCTCATCACAACTATGAGAGGGAAGTTTGGCTATTGCTTCCCTATTTTATGGATAAGAGAAATGATCCCCAAAGCAATTCAGTTACTTTCCCAACTTTGTCCAACTACTAAGTCTTGGAGTAAGATTTGCAACCAGGTATTTTGTTTCCAAACAGTTTGTTATTCCCATTATTTTTGATTTTATACATAATTTATATAATTATGAGCCCAAAAGACAGAAAAGGAGCCCCTGTGGACTGTAGCAAGAATGGGTGTGATTCTCAGTATGTGCTGATAGGTTTCATACTATCCACCTGGAATCTCACCACACTGGCTTGATTATACAGGCCCTTAAAGAACTTATTTTTCTTCAGAAAGCCCATATAAAACACAGATTTTCAATAAAATTACAACTTATTTTTTTAAGGGAGCATTTGTTAGTAGGCAAAAAGAATAACAACTAGTGCAAGAAATGTATGTTGACCAAAAAAAAAAAAAAACAGAAAAAAAGGAAGGAGGTAATTATTGAAAGAGAATAGGCCTATATATATTTTTTTCTATTTCATTTGATACCTCTTGTATTACTTCTACTTGAAGATTCTGTAATGCTTTAAATATGTTATAATTCACATGCTTTGAATTGTCACCTGATATAAAGTAGTTTCTTCATAATTTAAATACAAAATATTTTAAATTTGATAGGCACTATACTATAAATCCCCCAAATATATATATTTTAGGAGATTTTCATATTAAATACTTTATAGCATTGCTAAAAATTAGAATATTTTCTATATATATATACAGTGTACACATTTTTAAGGTAATAAAAATTAGGACACATTATATTGTAACAAGTGTGTAAGTTTTGTACCACATGAAAGTTGATACACTTGCTATTTGATTACTACAATATACCCATTATGACTAAATAGTATTGCAGTAAAAGGGTTCTTTACTTTCAGGATATTTTACTTGCACTTTTTGCATTTACTTGTGCTGGTTTTTTAAGCTCCATTTTCCACAGACTCATGCTAAAGGGGCCAGGTGGCAACCTCACACTCAATGCATTACATTACAAAAGAAGAACTCTGAACTTATGAATCCTCTCTTATGGACAGATGCGATGCCTCCCCTTTGCTCTGGAGGAAAACACTATCTCTATCTTCCAAGGATATTTGCTATACAATAATCTTTAAAAGATAGCTGAGAACAAAGGAAAGTTAGTACTTCACCCTTAAGATGTGCAGAAACACAAGGTACCCATGAAAAATTGTCTCCACCAAATCATTTGAAATACAGTTAGAACTTTGTGATAATTTCTGACTATATAAGATAAATACTGAACTACATATTCATATTAGCATTGTTGAGATATATGACCTTGCCTTTCTTTTACAGCTTTAATAGTTTATGTCTGGTAACAATGTCTGTGTGGTTCAAGATTAGGAATCTATTCTTCAGCTTCTCAAATATACAAAGTAAATAGCTATATGATGCCTGAATTAGTTTTGAACATTATTAAAGCTAACTTATATCTTTTTTTTATCTTGCCACTGACTGGCATTTATCTCAATCAGAATGCAAAAAAACACAAGACATAAGAAAACGTTGCTTGGGAAAATTAGTATTATGTTCACTAAATGTATATTTAAACATTTTTTGAAATTATCTTATTCTTATCATTATATGAAAACTTACATAAAATTATGGTATGATAACTTATGAAAATCATGGAAAATATTGTTTGTTAAGCAAAATTCAAATTCACATGTATTAAAATATTTGTAACTGATATGCACATATATACATATATACATATATCTATATACTAGATATTATTGAGAATATTTACATTTTCCAAAAAGAGAAATCACTCCAGTGTTCCACTATAAAACTAATGCAGCTCATCAATATATTTTATATAGAGTATATGTTAAAAAGTAAATATATATCTACTTGTATAGTGTACATATATACTATGCATATACATGTATAGTATATATGTATAATATATACAGTATATATTATAAGTGTACATTGGACATGCATATATGTACATGTGTACACTTGTAATATATACTGTATGTAATATGTAGTTTCTAATACATACTGTATATATTATACATATATACTGTATGTAATATGTAGTTTCTAATACATACTGTATATATTATACATATATACTGTATGTAATATGTAGTTTCTAATACATACTGTATATATTATACATATATACTACATGTGCATATATAATATACACAGTATATGATCATATATATTAAGTAACATATACACTATAATACACAGATTATATATATTTCAATATGGACAACTTATTTTTAATATTAGCTTAGATTCTCATATTTTGGTAATACATATGATTATCTAGCATATAATTAATTAAATTCCTGCTTTTCATTCTAGTTTAAAAAGTTCTTAAATATATTTCTGCTCCTTTAAAATGAAAACAATTGGGAGGGGTTGGGGAGAATTAGAGGTGAAAGAGGCTGGAAAATACTTCTTCAAAAATAAATAAATCTATCCACTATTCAAGAATGAGTCAAACATTCATTATCACTCAAATAACTGCCAAGCAATTGAAATCCTTCTAATTGCAAGTACCCTAAACGTAGCTTATTGCCTTCCTTTCCTGTTTCCTGACTTCTCTGGGTCGTTTCATTCGCACCTCTCTTTTAAGCCATCTGGGATCCTCTGTACAACCGAGCTTTAATGCTGGACACCTGGTCTGACAATGTTTGCTTCTCTCTTTCACCTGCCAGCCCTTTGTTCCTCCCCAAGATTGAATGAGCCCTACTAGTCCTGTCAAGCGTACACACATAGCAGCTTTTCTTTCATTCAATCTTAGACTAGTCCTTAAGTCTGGTAAATCCTTTCATTATTTTGCCTTACCCATTTAGCTGTTCCATCTATTTCGTGATCTCTAGAATCTTATAATCCACATGAGAATTATATCTAGATAAATGTGATGCCTCTAGAACACCAGGGTGGAAGGAAGGAAAGGCATGACTGAAAATAAAAATCATATAAAACTCCCTGTTTTTGCTAGAAAATAGTTATAAATCATTGGGGTTTGTGCTCAAATTTAAAAATGCAAAATATACAGGATTTGATATGTGTAATCAGTACTTAGGAAAATATCATATAGTTCTTTCACAAAGCAGGTAAGCCCTACTTACCACTCAAGACATAATTTTTCATTCTTTGTCTAGTACCTCCCAGGATTTGTATCCCAGCTCTTTAGCTCCTCCTACACACAAAGCTCCTTTTACACTTCCAAAAATAATTTCTGATCTGACATCCCAGTGATATTGAGTCTATACCTCAACTTCCATCTGTTTCCCACTCTCAATTTCTATAGACTGTACAAGTAAGAATATGGTACTTGGCTTAGCATTCATTCCTTTTAATTATTCAGAAGTCTTTCCAAACTTTAGCCTTTTTCAAGTTCCTTCTTTCAGTCAATACAGACAACTTTCCTAGTTTAACTCAAACACAATTATACTTCTCAGAGGCTTCTGTTAAAATGATGTCACTCCAGTACTCAATAAAACAAATCCAGAAAAATATTTGTCATTCTAATTGTATGAAAAAAGAAAATAAAAATAATTATAACAAAAATTCTGTAAGCATTACTGAGTTTTATAAAAAGAAGCAAATAAGTTGGAAGGTCAAGGAATCTTATGGCAAGTCTTTAGTCAAATTAGATATTTCAATAGAACACTATGAAGAAGCCAGCTTTGGGAATGAGATAAGGGGAGTAATTGTAAACTTTATTGAAATAATGAGGATAAGGGTCCTGTTATTGATGGCCTCAGAACTGATAAGTTGAAACTAGGTTTTGATAACTTGCACTTGATAAGCCAGTTCCAGAAAAATATTTTCACAGTGAGTACAGGGCTCAAGAGAACACTGATTTAGTCAGGTAACCGTGGAGAAATTTTAAACACTGATTCTCTCCTACCTCCTCCTGCTCTGTAGAACTGCTCCCAGGTTCTTGCCTGCTGTTCCTCCTCCTGTTCCATGTCCCATTGCCTGTGAGAAATATCACCAATTTTCACAATTAAGTAAAGAATCAGAATTAATTAATCTCTTAATGATACAGTCTGAGAACTCAAGTGATATTTTTAAAAGTTACAAGAGAGAGAAGAGGAAAATTCTAATCTGAGAAAAAAAGAGAAACATTTCCAAATGTAATATCTACATATACTGTCATTTATCTGCTGCAGCATAGAGGAAGGACTATCAGTGGTGAAGGTGAATTCTAATTCACAGGAAAATATACTGGGAATGGTGTGACAAGCAAAACTTGCAGCCTCATCTATAACTGTCTGGTATATCAAGTAAACTTAGTTAACTTGAGATTTTTAAACTAAGAAACTAAATGAGCCCTCCCAACAGAACTGAACTTTTGTGAGGCCATATGTGAAAAGTGGAAGTAAAATGATTCTTGGTTTAAAAGATAAAGATAGGGGGGAAAAAAAAGCATAGTAGCACAGAATGCCATGGAGCTCCATAACTGTGGAGAAGCCCACGGGGAGGGGGAATTTAAATGAAGGACAAAGGAGACATAGATATAAATGTACTATAGGTCACCCAGTTAGACTGAGAAAATTTCAGAGAGCAAAAAAAAAGTGTTGAAATAAGACATGCAAAGATGTTTTAACTAGTGATAGGGAACATCTGGGAAGAGGATTGCAGTGGTATGTTTCAAGAATCCTTTTATTGTCTCCATCTTGATGGACATGTTTACCAGTGACTTGGATGAGGCCATGGATGCAAGTTGATATATCTGCACTAAGAACAAGGCAGACAGAAATTCTAATAACTGGTTTAGATTTTCCAGTTCTTCAACTGGTCCTTCATTTTTCTTTCACTATTGCCCTTGATCTTTCCTACACTGACTCTTCCTTTCCCTTCCCATACAATCATTCCTAACAATGTTGCTATATCCATGACTATGTTTCCTAAATTATATTCACATCTTGGACCTCTCAAAATTGACTACCACCCCCACCATCCCACCAGAGCTATTCTTGCTAATGTCCTTATTTAGGAAGGTGTCTTAGTTGTCAAATTCGATGGACTTCTTGTGTCATACCTCATCCTATTAGCCTCTCTGGTATTCACCTCCTTTGACAAATTCATCCTTATTACATTCTCTGTCATCTCCTTTGTGTCCTTCCTCCTTAATTCCTTTAAAACATTGGAATTCCTTATAGTTCCTTTTGTCTTCTTACTCTCTGCTGCCTTTTAGAGCAATCTCACATACTTTCATGACTAAAACAAACAATGGATGCAGTCCTTTAACCCCGTGTTCCAGACCAAATATCTCCTCTATGTGACATTCAACAAAAAGAATTCGACAAAACTACCATTGCTTTCTACGCCTAATCTAACCTTGTCCTCCAGAAGGCATGAGCTCAAAAAATAGAAGCAGAAAACATGAGTCATCTATACTAGATTATAAATTCCTTCCCAACCTCATGCTCTATGTTCAGTGAAGTGTTGGAAATCAGTTGAGTATAGTTAACCAGCTATAGTGTTTGTAGCAACAAGGAATGCAATTTGATTGCAGGTTACTTCAATTCTTATAAAATCTTCATTAAAATATCATCTTTACAAAACATCAAAAGGGCAATTTCAAATTCTGAGTGTTCATTTTCTCGGTGAATTACTGTCTTTATTTTGCATTATTCTTATGTTCATTATGTCAAAAAGTTTACACACTTAATTTTCTTTCTTGTATCATTCATATTTTAAGGATAGAAAGTTTGTGGTCTGTAAAGGCCATCTTCCTACATTAGGAAATTACTGATTATTTCTATGTATAAAATTTCAGGTTTGGCCTTTCGAGGAAAACAATGCGTCTTAATTTTAAAATAGATGTTCTTATAAAGGATATATTTTACTTTTTACTGATATTTGGATGATATAAACATTCACGTATTCTTATTTGATAATTATTTGAGGGGTGCCATAAAGGATTCATCTACAACTATACAAAACTTCCTTCTCCCTCTTATATGCAACCTTTCTAAAGTAGGAAGAGAAGAGCTGGGTTGCCAGATTCCAAACACACATGAAAACCATTGCACCTAAATTTAGAATTTTAAAAAATCTTTTCCATATTCCAATTTGGCTTTGATAAAATTTGAATTCTGAGCTACACTTTAAAAGTTATTCTTTTTTTTCTCTATCTAGGCTTAGGAGTAGGGTAATGCTGTTCATGAAGCACTTTATGTCATTATGTGTGTTAAGTCTAATTCTACAGAGGAAGTGAGCTGTTATAAAATCAAAGTATGCTCATTGGATTTGATGTAAGAATTAGAATGGTAGAGAGAGAAGAAGAAGATTATTTTATTTCATTCATGAATAACAGAGAAAATGGTCTCTCTTGCATGTCCTCTTGACCTATATACCATGAGCATAGAAGCATAAATATGAGAAAATTGAAAATAACTGGTTGACCACGAATAAACAGTGATTCTTATTTCCAACATTCCAACCATAGCTTTTTCCACTCAAAATATGCAAGAGTTCTGTTACCTGGGAGATCTTTCTCCCCTTGTATCATTTAGCTATTGTTATGTAATAATCCTCCTCATCCAGCCCCCTTCCCCCAAGAACATCTCAGTGGCTTAAAACAATAAGCATTTATTATTTTGCATGAATCTGTAAGTCATCTGAGTGTTTTGGGTGTGTGGGGTCTTAGATGGGCTCACTCAGTCATACATCTGTGGTCAGCTGCAGATTAAGTAGGTACCTCTGATAATCCAGGCAGATCTCTTTCACATGACTAATTAGCGATAAGCATGTGTAGGTCAATAATTCTCCATCAGCCTAGCCCAAGCTCAAGGAAGAGGCAAGAGCAGAAGTGCACAAGGCCTCTTCAGGCCTAGGCTCAGAACAGGCACACCTTCACTTCTGTCTCATTCTTGGCCTAGATTTAAGGGGTGGAAGATGGACTTCACTTATTGTTGGAAGGAGCTGCAAAATATATTACAAGGAGATTTGTTCCAGTTACTATTGTGAACAATAACATATTCCAAAACATAATGGCTAAAAACAATTTATGTTTCTCACAGATTCTGGGGGTCAGGAATTTAGACAAAAATGCAGTGGCTGTCCTTTACTGGTTTCAGGAAGACTTGAAGCTTAGGAGTAGCTTGGCAGCTGGAGGCTAGAATCATCTGAAGGCTCATTCATTCACAGGCCTGGGACCTGGGCTGTGGAGATTCAAAGATGAGTAGTGTTGATTGGGTAGCCTCCATGTGGCCTCTCCATGTAGTTTGGCTTCCACATAGTATAGTGGCCACAAGGGACTCAGACTTCTTATGTGGTAGTTCAGGGCTCCAAGCCCAGGACTCCAAGATGGAAGCTGAATTGCCTTTTATAACATATCTTTAGAAGTCATACAGCAGCAATTCCATCATATTTAATTAATTAAGGCAATAGAAGCTAGATTGAAAAGCAGAAGAACCAGCCTCCATTTCAACAGAATGTCAAAACCATGTTGGAGAAAATTATGTGGGGCAGGAGATATTGTTGCAGTCATTTAAAAAAAATACAGTCTGCTGTAATCCGCATTTTAGCCTCACCAATTTACATTCCTTCTATATGTAAAATACACTCACCTCATCCCCCAAAACCTCTATTAGGATGTCAACTTAAAGACCAACAGTTCATTATTTAAATCAGGTCCAGGTGTGGATGAGGCTCCTTGAATATGATTGGTTGCGTTAGACTCTTAAAGTTTCTCTAATTCTGAGGATCTGTGAACTAAAGAGGACCCCTGTCAAGCTGCTATGGAACAACGCCCTCAAGAGTCTAAGGAGACCTAATATTTAACAGAGAAGTTTTGGGAGGCATGGCCTTGTGTACTTAGAAAAACTTTCATCTGTGTGAAAGGGTTTAAGAAGCATCATTGTTAATCTTTCTGAGGTGTGAACAAAGGGTTATATTGTGAGGTCATTGGTTTTATCTTGACCCTATTAGCTGAAACAGTTATGAGCCCACTCTGCCTCTTGATGGGGAAGTAAAAATGTTATAATAAGACATGTGATTTAGGAGATATTGGTGCTATCATCTTTGGAAAACATAACCTGCCATAGAGTGAAACCAGGAGGTTAAGTGAGTGGGATATAAACCTGATTAATCTACCATACCCTCTTAAAAAGTTATTGACTTACTTTTTGGACAAATATTTATAGTGTTTTTTACGTTCCAGGTACAGTTCTAGGTACTAGAAAAAAATAGTGAATAAAAAAGACATTCTACTCTCATAGTGCTTTACATTCTCATCTTGGGGTCAGAATAATAAGTAATAAACAAACTATGTAGTATATTAGATAGTAGTGTGTGAAAAGAAGGGAAAAAAGCATAAAGAAGATAGAAGGTGTATGTGGTAGATTACAAGTTTAGATAGCATTACTAGTAAGTTCTCACTGAGAAGATATTTTAGTAAAGACCCAAAAACGGTGAGAGAGTGAGCCATATAGATTTTAGGGGATGAGAACTCCAAGTAGAAGATACTAGACAACTTTGTAGCAGGTACAAAGTTGTATTGAAAGTATAGCAATGGAGTGAGCAAGTGGTAAGAAATGAGGTTGCAGTGGTAATGAGGGGCAGGTCATGTAGAAATCTATTGGTCTTTGTAAGTAATTAGACATTCATTCCGAATGAAATAGGAAGCAATTAATGGCTTTTTAGTTTATGAGTGAAATGAACTAATTTCCCTTTAGACAAAATGACTTTGGCTGCTTTGTTGAGAACGGAATAAAGAGGAAAGGACAGAGCAGGGTAAGTGGTTAAGAAATGATTGAATTAATACAGACTAAATGGGCTAAGGTGGTAGCAGTGGTGGTGACAAGTAGTCTGATCCTGCATACATTTTGAAGGTAGGGACAACAGGACCCATTGAGGTATTGGATGTGGACTATAAGAAAAGAAAAGTCAAGAATAATGCCAACATTTTTGGCTTGAACTATTTGATGGATTTTTCTGGAAAGATGAAGTTGAGAAGGTATGAAGGCAGGAAGAAAACCTGGTACCTAAATACTCTGCTGTGTTTTAAGAGGAGCATCTGGTATACAAATTGATTCTTCTTTGCAAAACCAAGAACAACTGTGGGTTATTTGTTTCTTTATTTGTTTGTGGCATTGATAAATGAATTATTCCCAGTGAGAAATGAGAGAACCTAGAAAAAGCATTTAAGAACTCCCAATTCTTTGTCTAATAAACTAGCTTTTGTTATGCTAGGATCCCTGAGTCTAATATCAGTCATTCAAACAACCTTTAAGACCTTGTGTCAAAAAATATCAAAATAATGTTATTGTTAGTTCTTAAAGCTAAAGGTAAAAACACATTCTCTTGCTTTTTACTTGTCTTTTTGGGGGGAGTTGGGGGGAATGGTTTCACAGTCCATCTAATGGATGCCTTATGGATTCTCTAAATGGCAGCCCCGGGTATACACACATTGGCTTTTGCCGAACCTTCAGGGTGAGTGTCATTCCCTTTGCTCTTTACTTAGTTGAAATTCTCTCTATGCCTGAAGGCACATTTCAAGATCTTTCTCTTCCATAAAGAGTTATCTTACCACTCTAGATAACACTTATTTTTATAACAATCACTTATTATTCTTTCATTTTTTGTGTGTTAGATTTCCCTTTCTGTTTAAATTATAAACCAATTTTTGGGAGGCAACGTATCCCATGCTGAGAAGGAATTCATCACATGCACTGATGCATTTGTGATTTCATAAAAATAGAACTGGACTTTTGGTAAAAAAACATGATTTAAAAATAAGTCTTCACTTAAACGTTACTGGCTATTGATCAAGTAATGTTAAGCAATTATACTCAACTTTTCCAAGGTTTAGTTTGTTTGTTAATACTGCTGAAATATTTCACTGAGTTTGAAATATGTTTGATTTCCCAGCATTATGGGGAGGATTAGATGAAGTGCTTTGTCAATGTTAGGAAATGTAGTTGTGTTATATTCTAGACCAGAGTCTCCATTATGGGCAGCACTGATCACCCAGCACCATATCAAGCCAGGCTCTTCAGGAGTTACTCAGGCTGGTTGACTTTTTCCAACACTTCAGCAGTTCTCTCCTTAATGGCTTCCACATAGCTAAAATTTCCATGTATATTCTCATTTACTATACCTTGAATATTTTGAGTTTCCAAATAGCTAGAGTTTTTAACATGTCAAAAAGCTCTCTGGGTGAGTTTAGCATTGTCATAAATGGAGCACTTTGAGATATAAATGATGAGAGGGACAACTTCCCTTTAATTTCATTGATTACTACCAACTGCCAATCAGGCAGTACTTACCCCACCTGCTAACTAATCCAAAAGCAACACTTAGCTCAGAGAAAAGCAAAGGTAATATGCAAAAAGCCGACAGTTTCAGCTGTTAACAATATTATTAATTGACCATTTCCAGAAGAGTTTTAAATTATTCATTGACATTTTATTGTTATTAACAATACATTTATTGAGCACCTATCAAGTACTAAGATTCCAAAAATGGTATAAAACACAGCGACTGCTCTTGTGTCATTTTAAATCCATTAAAATATACACAATTTTTTCAGGTGTGTACATGTGCTCAAGGTTCTAGTGCATACTTAACTTTAATAAGGGAAGAGTGAGAAATCCAAAAGCAGGAGAGGATAAACAGATTAAAAAAAAAAAGTTGGTTCCCTAAGTTTACATGAAGAATGCTTCTAAGCGACATTTTGATAAAAACAGTTTATGAGATCCACTTCTACCAATGATAACTTTCTTTCCTCAAAATCTGGCTGCTGCTTACATCTCTCTAAAAGGACTACTTTTTATATGCAGAGGGACATTAATTCATTTTCTAATAACAGAAGCAAAAACTTAGAGTGACATAAAAAACAACAGAAGGAAGTAGAATTAAAGTACCATGAAGATAGAGACTATGACTATTTTGCAAATTCCCAGGACTCAGGAGGGAGATTGAAACACAGCAGGTACTCTACAATAAATATTTTTTGAAGGAGTGGATGGATGGATGGATGGATGGGTGGATGGAGATGGGAATTAATTGAATGAAGCCCTTCAAATTGCAATTGTTAAGTCTAGGACAAAAATCTGCATTTGAGATATGGAAATGGGAACTTTAATTTATTATGACAAAATTCTGAATCTTGCTCTCTGGTTCACAATTTCCTCCTGTCTTAAAGAAAATGATTGGATATTTAAGATTATTTCTAGGTCTAAAATAAGATACTTTGATAATATGATGACTTAACATTTTGAGTCTTATATTTAGCTATGATTCATCTCTGAACTAGTAATTTGGAATGTATTTTTAATAATAACAATATTAATTACTAACTGACTTCATGCATTACTTAGCTAAATAATCAAAATAACATTTCTACAAAGTAAGAATCATTAGGTGCCTCTTTATCCAAATGAAGAAACTGAGGTTTATTCAGGTAAGTAAGTTGCCCAAGAGCACAGAGGTGGGCATGATAGAGTTGAGGCTATGGATCAGGTCTGGCTCACTCTGATTGCCATGCCTGGAACTGTTGTCTATTATTTAACACACCTTCTTTATAAGACATTTGTGTGTAAAAGGTCCATAACTTGAGAAGAGGTACAATGTTGTTTCTTTACAGCTAGGCCAGTCACCAGTGTTGCTGACCTGGACATAGGGTTAGGATTAGGAAATTCCATCAAGCATAAAACAAGACAAAGATGAATATCTTGTGTCAATGTGTTCAGGATTCAGCCACAAGGCAAGAGAGCAGATAACAGGGCAGAAGGAATTAAGAGTACGGGGCAGTTTGGGGGGGACTGAAGGTAAAGGCAGTTTGAAATTTTGGACAGTAGCCAGAAATCAGGGCATATAGAAGAACAAAAAAGATCAGAACAATAGCAAGCAAGAGAGCAGAGCACATGATAGTGTCCATTGACCTTAATCACTGGAGCAGATCCCTTCTGGTGGGATTTTCTTTTAATCATTGCATATAGCAGAAACCAATTTTCGACTGCAGGTCTGGGAACAGCATGAAGAAGCAGAATTGGCGGCTCCAAGCTAACTGGGGCAGGGGATCAGTAGCAGCTGCGGGTGAGAAACTCCTGACACCTTAGCATACCTTCTTAGCGCTTGAGAGTTTCACTATCTGTTCAGTCCCTTTTGCAAGGGGAAATTGGTTCTGCAGTATATATCATAGCTTCCCAGCTGGAAGAGTGCAATGATGGATTGCTGGAGTCCACCACAACTGATGGGTTCTTTCTTTTTTCCCCTGTCAGAAAAAAGTGACTCATGGCAATCATATATTGGTGTAATATACATAACTCTTCCCCTCCCTGCCCTTCTGCACCACCCCCAATATACTAACTCACCATTGGCATACATCTACTTTTGTAATTCTACATTGCAAGTTCCTGGTATTTGCAAGATGCTGTTCTAGGTGGAGGAGATGAAAAGATGAATGAGATATGATTCCTGCCTTTGAGGAGTTCACAGTCTAGATGGGAGAAAGGCATGCATAAACCAATAATCATAGCTAACAGATATGGAGCACTTATAGCAAGGCAGATGCTATTATACTTGCTATATATATTAGCTATATATATTACCTCATTTAATCCTCAAAGCTACCCCATAAGGTACCAGTCTTATCCTCACTTTATAGATGAAGAAACTCATGCACAGAGGGGCTAAATAAATTACGCAGGATCACTCAACTAATAAGAGTTGGAACCCAGAATTCTAAACCACACAATATGGCCACAGGGCCTGTCTTGTGAAGATGACATACTGCCTTCTCATAAATAAAAAAATACTGAGTACAATTATCAGAGCAAGAATTGAGACATACAGAAAAGGAAAATGACCACATGAAAAGAGTAAAGATTTGCAATGAGTAGAGTAAGTGGGATTATGTTGACTGTCATAGGACTTTTAATACACTTTTCAATTTTTCTGGGCCTTAAGTTATTCATGGGGAGAACAATACATATGTTCACGTGTTATTGTAAAGATAATAAAGACTGTATAGAAAATACCTACCACAGTGCCTGGCATATTAGATATTTAATAAATGATGCTTATAATTGAAATAGTGGTAGTTGTTGTTGCTTTTGTTATCACTGTGATGTTGTACATAAGTACTGTAGGGACACAAAGGAATCGTGACTGATTCTGTCTGAAGAGGGAAGGTGGTTGAGGAAAGATATTGTGAGGCTTGGCATAAAAGGTGGCATTTGAACTGCACCTTGAAGGATAATCATTTTCTAGACAGATGAAGTGAAGAAATGCATTCTAAATAGAGAAAACATGTGCATAACATATGTGGAAAATACCAAGTTTTTGTTGGTTTGGATAAATCATGGTGTGTGTGTCTGCATGTGTGTGCGTGTGTGTTGAGAGTGGCTGGAGATGACACTATAAAGATTTGAAGGGCACAAATCATAAAAACCTTGCAAGTCATTGAATTTAGCCCTAAACACATAAAATATGAAAAGTTATATGGTAACTAACTCAGCAGTGTTTTGGATCCCTCTAAACTAGTTTTTTAATGGAATGTTTCCTTTTCTTCCTTCTAAATATTTTAAAACACAATAATACTGCTTTATAAGACAATTATATGGTGTTCAACAGCTGGCCAAACTTTCAGTTTCATTTTACTCTAGAGTTACTATGTGTACTTCTCTGTCTATCAACAATTCATGAGCAAATCAGCCAGTGTCAGAAATGGACGATGAAGAATAAATGTGGCAGAAATATTCCATATAATGACTTGTTGGAACTGTTGCAATTACTGGTCACCCTACTTTTGACCCAGACATAAATTGGCAAAGACCCATTGCTCAACATTTAGATAAGAACCCTTTTTTTTTTAATTTCAACTATTAGTTTAGATACAGGGTATACATGTGCAGATTTGTTACATGGGAATATTGAGTGATGCTGAGGTTTAGAGCACAGATCCTGTTACCCTAGTAGTGAGCATGGTAACTGATAGGTAGCGTTTTAACCCACCCACTCCCACCCTCTAGTAGGCCACAGCATCTATTGTTCTCATATTTATGTCCATGTGTGCTCAGTGCTTTGTTCCCACTTATTAGTGATAACATGTAGTATTTGGTTTTCTGTTCCTGTGTTAATTTGCTTAGGATTATGGCCTCCAGCTCTATACATGTTGCTGCAAGACATTATTTCATTCTTTTTATGGCTACATAGTATTTCATGGTGTATATGTCCACATTTGCTTTATCCAATGGGATGATTTCATGTCTTTGCTCGTGTAAATAGCACAGCTATGAACATATGAATGCATGTGTCTTTTTGGTAGAATGATTTTTTTTTAATATATACCCATTAATAGGATTGCTGGGTTGAAGAACCCATTTTTTGATTGTTGTTAAATTTAATTATCCCTGTGAAGGGTAATAAGCAGTGTGTGTGTGTCTATGTATGTGTCTTTGAGTGTGTGAATGACAAAATTCTTGTTTATATAAATATTTTACATACTTATTTGAAACCATCTGATGTCTCACTTTCCCAGCACTAAAACGAAATGAAAAAAAGGAACACCAATAAATAAATAAATACTAGGCCAAAAAGATACTACTTTTTGGGACAATTAATAAGTAAAATAAGCATAAAAGTTTTTTGAAGAATGAAGAAATAGAAAAACAAAATACTATTATTTCCTTTGGTCTTTAGGCAGAAGGACAAATCCAACTACAATGATTTGGTAGCCTTATCTAAAAGCCAACTGGGGGAACCTCCATCTGCTGTCATTGCTAACATAGTATAGTCAAGATGCCTTTTGAACAACTGTTTGACTCTTCAGCAGTTATTGCTATTGTAGCTGATTCTCATCACTTTCTTTTCTCGCATGACCCCTGGAATATACAAATGATCACATAGTAGATAATTGTATACAATTGTTTATTTAGCATTCCATCAGAAACATCATTGTTACTATTGTTTTAATGAAAATTACCAAATAATCTTAATCTGGATTATTCAAAGAATGCCTTTTACTTTGAATGAACTGAGTTTTGATGTGGAATGCCTTAGTGAAGAAAGTTATTACATATGGTTCTTTGTGCTTCCTTTGCTTAGGTTTGCAGACAAGATGAATTATTTTAATTTTTTTCTTATAAGTTCATCAGGCTAACTCTTTAATCATTTTTATTGCCCATCTCATCTCAGTTATATTAAATCTAATTTTCCTATATTTGGGTACATTGGTAAATACCAAATTATTTTTAATATTCAAATATTTGTCCCATCAGAATTATATAAACAGTGTTTTACTGTCATTGTTAAGTGAATATTTAACATGTCCAGTTCTCAAATACCGTTTTCATTTTTGACTCCATTACATTGCTAGTAAAGTCAAATCTGCCATAAATGGATGGTACATTCTTTCTGTCCATTATATATGACTTGCTTTTGCTTCCACTGAGTGAATTTTAAAAAATTATTTATACCAATTGTACTAGCCTGATTTTTCAAGTATAAGGTCATTTTTACTTACATATACCCCTTCAAAATCATTATCTACCTTGTCATAATGCATGCTAACAGCACCCTTCAATTCAGTATCATCTGCAAATTTCATTAACATATTGTTTACTCCGTTTCCAGGTGATTGATATAGATATTAAATATGACTATAGTTAACATCAATCCCTTCCTAACTTGGTTACAAATTTCTTCAAAATAAAATAGCATTTTTAGTATTACTCCTAATTTGTAGTTCTTCAATCAATTTTGTATTCTAATGGTACGAGAATGTTCAATGCAAGTTAATTTTAACTTTTAAAAGTCTGTCTCAGATTGCTAAAATAAAACATGTTCTGCTTTCTGTATTTCTTACATTAAGTAATTCTAATTCTCTAAAAATTGTGGACAACCTCGTTAACCTGTAAAAGTAATTTATAAATCCAAGTTATCTCTGAAACATGATGCAATCATCTTGGGGAGACTTGAATATCTACAAAATTTCTCTAGGGCTTTATAATATCGCTGGTCTGAGAAATTCCATTAATGTTTCATTTGGAAATGTTAACTCCTATGAAACTAGGGTATTCTTGTGTTTTTTTTTTTTAAATATACTTTAACTTCTGGGATACATGTGCAGAACATGCAGGTTTGTTACATAGGTATACATGTGCCGTGGTAGTTTGCTGCACCCATCAACCATTCATCTACAGTAGGTATTTCTCCTAATGCTATCCCTCCCCTAGCCCCACATCCCCTGACAGGCCCCAGTGTGTGATGTTCCCCTCCCTGTGTCCCTGTGTTCTCATTGTTCAACCCCACTTAGGAGCGAGAATATGCAGTGCTTGGTTTTCTGTTCCTGTGTTAGTTTGCTGAGAATGATGGTTTCCAGCTTCATCCATGTCCCTACAAAGGATATGAACTCCTCCCTTTTTATGGTTGCATAGTAGTCCATGGTGTATATGTTCCACATTTTCCTTATCCAGTCTATTATTGATGGGCATTTGGGTTAGTTCCAAGTCTTTGTTATTGTGAATAGTGCTGCAATAAACATACGTGTGCATGTGTCTTTATAGTAGAATGATTTATAATCCTTTGTGTATATACCCAGTAATGGGATTGCTGGGTCAAATGGTATTTCTGGTTCTAGACCCTTGAGGAATCGCCACATTGTCTTCCACAAAGGTTGAACTAATTTGCACTCCCACCAACAGTGTGACAGCATTCTTATTTCTCCATATCCTCTCCAGCATCTATTGCTTTATAACTTTTTAATGATATAACGCCATTCTAATTGGTGTGAGATGGTATCTCACTGTGGTTTTGATTTGCATTTCTCTAATGACCAATGATGATGAGCTTTTTTTTGTATGTTTGCTGGCTGCATAAATGTCTTCTTTTGAGAAATGTCTGTTCATATCCTTTGCCTACTTTTTGATGGGGTTGTTTTTTTCTTGTAAATTTGTTTAAGTTCCTTGTAGATTCAGGGTATTAGCCCTTTGTTTAAGTTCCTTGTAGTTTCAGGATATCAGCCCTTTTTCAGATGGATAGGTTGCAAAAATTTTCTCCCATACTGTAGGTTGCCTGTTCACTCTGATGATAGTTTCTTTTGCTATGCAGAAGCTCTTTAGTTTGATTAGATCCCATTTGTCACTTTTGGCTTTTGTTACCATTGCTTTTGGTGTTTTAGACATGAAGTCCTTGCCAATGCCTATGTCCTGAATGGTATTGCCTAGGTTTTCTTCCAGGGTTTTTATGGTTTTAGGTCTTATGTTTAAGTCTTTAATCCACCTTGAGTAAATTTTTGTATAAGGTGTAAGGAAGGTGTCCAGTTTCAGTTTTCTGCATATGGCTAGCCAGTTTTCCCAACACCATTTATTAAATAGGGAGTCCTTTCCCCATTGCTTGTTTTTGTCAGGTTTGTCAAAGATCAGATGGTCGTAGATGTGTGGCGTTATTTCTGAGGCCTCTGATCTGTTCCGTTGGTCTATATATCTGTTTTGATATCAGTACCATGCTGCTTTCATTACAGTAACTTTGTAGTATAGTTTGAAGTCAGGTAGTGTGATGCCTCCAGCTTTGTTCTTTTTGCTTAAGATTGTCTTGGCTATATGGGCACTTCTTTGGTTTCATATGAAATTTAAAGTAGTTTTTTCTAATTCTGTGAAGAAAGTCAATGGTAGCTTGATGAGGATAGCACTGAATCTATAAACTACTTTGGACAGTATGGCCATTTTCATGAAATTGATTCTTCCTATCCATGAGCATGGAATGTTCTGCCATTTGTTTGTGTCCTCTCTTATTTCCTTGAGCTGTGGTTTGTACTTCTCCTTGAAGAGGTTCTTCAAATCCCTTGTAACTTTTATTCCTAGGTATTTTATTCTCTTTGTAGCAATTGTGAATGGGAGTTCACTCATGATTTGGCTCTCTGTTTGTCTATTATTAGTGTATAGGAATGCTTGTGATTTTTGCACATTGATTTTTTATCCTGAGACTTTACTGAAGTTGCTTATCAGCTTAAGGAGATTTTGGGCTGAGATGATGGGGTTTTCTAGGTATACAATCATGTCATCTGCAAACAGAGACAATTTGACTTCCTCTCTTCCTATTTGATCATGCTTTATTTCTTTCTTTTGCCTGAATGCTCTGATTAGAACTTCCAATGCTATGTTGAATAGGAGTGGTGAGAGAGGACATCCTTGTCTTGTGCTGGTTTTCAAAGGGAATGCTTCCAGCTTTTGCACATTCAGTGTGATATTGGCTGTGGGTTTGTCATAAATAGCTCTTATTATTTTGCAATACCTTTCATTAATACCTAGTTTATTTATCATTTTTATTATGAAGGTGTGTTGAATTTTATCAAACGCCTTTTCTGTATCTATCTGTTGAGAAAATCATGTGTTTTTTTCCCACTGGTTCTGTCTATCTGATGGATTATGCTTATTGATTTGCATATGTTGAACTAATCTTGCATCCCAGGGATGAGTCTGACTTTATCATGGTGGAAACACTTTTTGATGTGCTGCTGGATTTGGTTTGCCAGTGTTTTATTGAGGATTTTGCATCCAGGTTCATCAGGGATATTGGCCTGAAATTTACTCTTTTGTTGTTTCTCTGCCAGGTTTTGGTATCACAATGATGCTGGCCTCATTAAATGAGTGAGGGAGGACTCCCTCTTTTTCTATTGTTTGGAATAGCTTCAGAAGGAGTGGTATCAGCTCCTCCTTTTACCTCTGTTAGAATTTGGCTGTGAATCCTGGTCCTGAGATTATTTTGATTGGTAGGCTATTAATTACTGGCTCAGTTTCAGAACTTGTTATTGGTCTATTCAGGGATTTGTCTTCATCCTGGTTTAGTCTTGGAAGGGTGTATGTGTTCAGGAATTTATCCATTACTTCTAGATTTTCTAGTTTATTTGCATACAGATGTTTATAGCATTCTCTGATGGTAGTTTGTATTTCTGTGGGATCAGTGGTGATATCCCCTTTATCATTTTTTATTCTGTCTATTTGATTCCTCTCTCTTTTCTTCTTTATTATTCCGGCTAGTGGTCTATTTTGTTAATCTTTTCAAAAAACAAGCTCCTGGATTCATTGATTTTTTGGAAGGGTTTTCTGTGTCTCTATCTCCTTCATTTCTGTTCTGATCTTATTTCTTTTCTTCTGCTAGCTTTTGAATTTGTTTGCTCTTGCTTCTCTAGTTTTTTTAATTGTGATATTATAGTGTTAATTTTAGTTCTTTCCTGCTTGCTCCTGTGGGCATTTAGTGCTATAAATTTCCCTTGAAACACTGCTTTGGCTGTGTCCCAGAGATTCTGGTAAGTTGTGTCTTTGTTCTCATTGGTTTCAAAGAACTTATTTATTTCTGCCTTAAGTTCGTTATTTGCCCAGTAGTCATTCAGGAGCAGGTTGTTCAGTTTCCATGTAGTTGTGCGCTTTTGAGTGAGTTTCTTAATCCTGAGTTCTAATTTGATTGCACTGTGGTCTGAGAGACTGTTTGTTATGATTTCCTTTCTTTGCATTTGCTGAGGAGTGTTTTACTTCCAATTATGTGGTCAATTTTAGAATAAGTGCAATGTGGTGCTGAGAAGAACATATATTATTTTAATTTTCGGTGGAGAGTTATGTAGATGTCTGTTAGGTCTGCTTGGTCTAGAGCTGAGTTCAAGTCCTGAATATCCTTGTTAATTTTATTTCTCATTGATGTGTCTAATATTGACAGTGGGGTGTCAAAATCTCCCACAATTATTGTGTGGGAGTCTAAGTCTCTTTGTGGTCTATGAGCACTTGCTTTACATATCTGGGTGCTTCTGTATTGGGTGCATATATATTTAGGCTAGTTAGCTCTTTTTGTTGCATGGATCCCTCTACCATTATGTAATGCCCTTTTTGTCTTTTCTGATCTTTGTTGGTTTAAAATCTGTTTTATCAGAGACTAAGATTGCAACCCCTGCTTTTTTTTGCCTTCCATTTGCTTGGTAAATATTCCTCTATCCCTCTATTTTAAGCCTATGTGTGTCTTTGCACGTAAGAGGGGTCTCCTGAATACAGCACCCTGATGGGTCTTGACCCTTTATCCAATTTGCCAGGCTGTGTCTTTTCATTGTGGCACTTAGCCCATTTACATTTAATGTTAATATTGTTATGTGTGGAGTTGATTGTGGCACTTAGCCCATTTACATTTAATGTTAATATTGTTATGTGTGGAGTTGATTAACATTAAATGATTAACATTTAATGTTAATATTGTTATGTGTGGAGTTGATTGTTATGTGTGGAGTAAAGACAGTGCAGTCTTTATGATGCTAGCTGGTTATTTTGCCCATTAGTTGATGCAGTTTCTTCATAGTGTCAATAGTCTTTACAATTTGGTATGTCTTTGCAGTGGCTTGTACTGGTTTTTCCTTTCCATATTTAGTGCTTTCTTCAGGAGCAAGGCAGGCCTGGTGGTGACAAAAATCTCTCAGCATTTGCTTGTCTCTAAAGGATTTTATTTCTCCTTCCACACTTATGAAGCTTAGTTTGGCTGGTTATGAAATTCAGGGTTGAAAATTCTTTTCTTTAAGAATGTTGAATATTGTCCCCCACTCTCTTCTCACTTGTTAGGGTTTCTGCAGACAGATCTGCTGTTAGTCTGATGGGCTTCCCTTTGTGGGTAAGTAACCTGACCTTTCTCTCTGGCTGCCCTTAACATTTTTTCCTTCAGCTCAACCTTGGTGAATCTGACAGTTATGTGTCTTGGGGTTGCTCTTCTCAAGGAGTATCTTTGTGGTGTTGTCTCTGTATTTCCTGAATTTGAATGTTGGCCTTTCTTGCTAGGTTGGGGAAGTTCTCCTGGATAATATCCTGAAGAGTGTTTTCCAACTTGGTTCCATTCTCCCCATCACTTTCAGGTACCCCAATCGAACGCAGGTTTCGTCTTTTCACATAGTCCTGTATTTCTTGGCGGTTTTGTTCATTCCTTTTCATGGTTTTTTCTCTAATCTTGTCTTCATGCATTATTTCTTTAAGTTGATCTTCAATCTCTGATATCCTTTCTTCAGCTTGATCAATTCAGCTATTGATGCTTGTATATGCTTCACGAAGTTCTTGTACTGTGTTTTTCAGCTCCATCAGGTCATTTATATTCTTCTCTCAACTGATTATTCTAGTTAGCAATACATGTAACATTTTATCGAGGTTCTTACCTTCCTTGCATTGTGTTAGAACATGCTCCTTTAGCTCAGAGGAGTTTGTTATTACTCACCTTCTGAAGCCTACTTCTGTCAGTTTGCCAAACTCATTCTCCATCCAGTTTTGTTCCCTTGCTGGCAAGGAGTTGAGGTCCTCTGGAGAAGAGGCGTTCAGGTTTTTGGAATTTTCAGCCTTTTTTTCTCCTCATCTTTGTGGATTTATCTATTTTTGGCTTTTGATGCTGAGGACTTTGGAAAAGGTTTTTGTGTTGGCGTCCTTTTTGTTGATGTTGATGTTATTACTTTCTGTTAGTTTTTCTTCTAACAGTGAGGCCCCTCTTCTGCACGTCTGCTGGAGTTTGCGGGAGGTCCTCTCCAGACCCTCTGTGCCTGGGTATCACCAGCAGAGGATGAAGAACAGCAAAGATTGCTGCCTGCTCCTTCTTCTGGAAGCTTCATCCCAGAGGGTCACCCACCAGAATCCAGCTGGAGCTCTCCTGTATGAGGTGTCTGTTGACCCCTGCTGGGAGGGTCACCCCATCAGGAGGCATGGGGGTCAGGGACCCACTTGAGGAGGCAGTATGTCCCTTAGCAGAGCTCGAATGCTGTGCTGGGAGATCTGCTGCTCTCTTCAGAGCCTGCAGGCAGGAAAATTTAGGTCTACTGAAGCTGCGCCCACAGCCACATCTTCCCCTACGTGCTCTGTCCCAGGAAGTTGGGAAGTCTATCTATAAGCCTACTCAAGCCTCGGTAGTGGCAGATGCTCCTCCCCCGACCAAGCTCGAGCATCCCAGATTGATTTCAGATTGCTGTGCTGGCAGCAAGAATTTTAAGCCAGTGGATCTTAGCTTGCTGGGCTCTGTGGGGATGGAATCCACTCAGCTATACCACTTGGTTCCCTGGCTTCAGCCCTGTTTCCAGGGGCATGAATTGTTCTGTCTCACTGGCGTTCCAGGTGTCACTGGGGTATGAAAAAAACTCCTGCAGCTAGCTCGCTGTCTGCCCAAATGGCCGTCCAGTTTTGTGCCTGAAACCTAGGGCCCTGGTGGTGTAGGCACCCGAGGGAATCTCCTGGTTTGTGGGTTGCGAAGACTGTGGGACAGCATAGTATGTGCACTGGAGTGCACTGTTCCTGAAGGCAGGCTCCCTCAGGGCTTTCTTTGGCTAGGGGCGGGAGTTTCCCGACCTCTTGGACTTCCCAGCTGAGGCAACACCCCACCCTGCTTCTGCTCGCCCTCTGTGGGCTGCACCCACTGTCTAACCAGTCCCAGTGAGATGAACCAGGTACCTCCAGGTACCTCAGTTGGAAATACAGAAATCACCCACCTTCTGTGTTGATCTCACTGGGAGCCGCAGACTGGAGCTGTTCCTATTTGGCCACCTTACCAGCCACCCACCCTCCTTTTTTTTTTTGAGACAGAGTCTTGCTCTTGTTGCCCAGGCTGGAGTGCAAAGGCACGATCTCAGCTCACTGCAACCTCTGCTTCCTGAGTTCAAGCGATCCTCCTGCCTCAGCCTCCTGAGTAGTTGGGATTACCTCAGTAGAATTCAGTTGGGTATTTACTTTATTCTAATTTTACTTGCCTTCTAATGTAAATGATTATATAAAGTATTTCTTCCAGTTGGTGTGTATGGAAAAGGTAAATTGCATATTAGTTACTTATACAATTTTTGTTTTAATCATTTTTATTGGTCACCTATAAATAGGCAATTGATACATAATTTTTTCTATCTCCCCTACAATCCGGAGATTAAAATAATCTAATCACAGGTCACATCAAAATGATAATTTAAATGGGACTGTCTCCTACATAGCTGCCAAGAAGTTTTCAGCACATAACTTGAACCACATAATTATGAAGTAATCCCCATGACAACAAAATACATTTTATGTAACAAAGACTAGTTTCCTGCAAAGATTTTACCATTACAAATGAAGAAGTTTGGCACTGTATATTTTACTGTGTCTCATTCCTTCTCCCCAAACAGATTTGGCTGATTAATTATGCTAGGGACGAGGAACATTAAGACAATGTGGGCCAATGAGAGAGCAGGAGAGATTTGCTGGGTGTTCTGGAAAAGGAGTTCCTTCTCAACAATTCCATATCTTCTCTCTCTACTCCTTGATCTCTTCTGACCACCTTCTGACATTTCCTACCAAAGCCACATGCACAGCCACAAAGCCCAGACTGCCACTGGGCAGCAAACCTGCCACCATGAGGGGAACCGTCTAAGAATGAAGCCTGAGTGTAGGCAGCAAAGTAGACGCAAAGAGCCTGTCTTCATGACCTCACTGAGCCAGCAGAAAAACCTGGGACCCACCCTGAAGCATACTGTATCTCTATGTCTGCTCATTGATAAACACACAAATGCCCTTTCTCTATAAGTCGGTCCAAAGAGGATTTGTTACATGGAGCCAAAAGCATCCTAATTAGTCGTTGAGCATACACTTTGTAAGCTAAAGTTAACCAAATATGAACATGTTTGTATTGGTTTAGTAATCATGCAGATTCTTGTTTAGATTGGATATCAAAATTAAACTTTTCAAACTTAATGTATATTCTGTATCATAATGTCTATTAAAAGAAGATTTTGAAAACAGCCAAAGGTTACAGAGCTAGTCAGTTGAAGGGTCGGGATTTATTCCTAGGCAGTCTGGCCGCAGAGCCTGTGCTTTTAACCAGCAAATGAGAGAGGACACTGCAGGGATTTTGACAAGCATGCTCAAGATGGAGCAGAACCAAAAACTAGTAGTGTCTAAAAAAAAAGAGAGAGAGAAAGACAGACAGAGAGACGGTGAGGACAGAGTGTCATAAAGAAAACAGAGTGATCAGAAATGTGCAGCGCAACAGAAAAATCAAATATGAAAAGATCTTAAATTAAACCTTCATATGAATTGAATTTTACTGCTGGACTTTGAAAAGCCAGGTACTCTAGTACCTGCTAGGCTGCTAATCCGGGGGTAGTAATTTAAATAATAAATAAAAAGAGGAGAAAAGTAAATGTATCATGTATTTAATTTTTGAGGTTACTAAAACTGGTATTACTATTATTATTATTATTTTTATCTATATCACAAACCCCCATGGAGTCTTTTCATCCCTAAATCTTCTCCATGTGTTCTCCAAAAATATGTGTTCTCTTGAAACCCTTTTGCAACTCTTAGTATCTATTAAGTTAGTGCAAAAGTAATTGTGGTTTGTGCAATTAAAAGCAATGACATTTTAATGGCAAAAACTGCAATTACTTTTGCACCAATCTAAATCTATTGAATCTGTCTATCTGTCCTCTATCTATCTATCTATCTACCTATCTATCTATCTATGTGGTTATCTAGCTGTTATCTATGTATGTATGTATGTATCTATCTATGTATCTATCTAGTAAGAATACACATGTTGGAAGAAATCTATTGATAGGTCCTGTACTGGACTCCACATTTTTCCTAACAAAATATTCCAGCCAGACTTTTCTTACATACAAGTGTGTGTAGCCTCATTAGGGAAGGTTCCTAGCCCAAACCATTGATTTGTTATTCTATGTACAGTCAAGGAGTTGTGTTGTGCAATCATATCACTCTGACATCTAAACAATAAGACAGGTGGTTTTCAAGCACTTAGGACAAGAGTACTTAGAATGCCACAGGGAAAAATAAAATAAAATTACATTGAGAGACAGAATGAATAATGGAAATAATTAAATAGTATCTGAAGTAGTCTAGCTAACCTGGATTGGAATTCTGTTCTGCCATTCGTCAACCATGCAACCTTGGAAACTTCCTTAACCTACCTTAGATTGTGGTTTATCTTAAGTAAACTGAGGAGTAATACTAACTTCACAAAATTATTGTTATAATTAGCCACACAATGCAGGGCCTGACCTATAGTGGGTGTTCAGAGAACAACAGCCGTTATCATATGTCTTATTGAGTTTGCCCTGATGTAACTCCTAAGTTTAGGGATTGCATGATACATAAAAAGACAGCTTAAAACAAGAAACCAAATAAAGTAGTTTCATCAATCTTAGTGCATTGAAGTAAGAAAGTAAAAGAAGTGAGATAGTTGCTACTCCTCTGAAAAGAAATGTTATAGGGCCTCTTGCCCTGTAACAAACATGACAAACTGAAATATTGACCAAGGGATCAAGCAGACAATACAAATGATAAAGCAGATAAGTAACCAGGTTCTAGGCTTGTTTGCCTTCAGATGTCTATCTCCTCCTTGCCTTGCTCTGTTCTGTGTCACAGAAGGACTCACCCATGCAAGATGCATTCCTCAGGTTTCTGAGTCAGCTGCCTCCAGCAGGGTGAAAACAATGGCAAGCACTGGCAGGAGACTTGAGGGTAGGGGACTAGTAGGAGACCACCAAGTTAGCTCCATTCTCCCCACCCCTTCTCGTTCGCTGTGTCTGACTGTTTCTCTAGCAATGGCTTCATCTCTGTGTGTTCCAGTGTACCCTTCACGTAACCATGACCCTGGGCTCCTACAACACTAGCTCCTCCTTTTTCTCTCCAGCCAAGTGTTAGTAGTATCTTTTTGCCGTGTCAATCTCTGGTTTATGTCATTGTCTGTATCACCTGTATAACTAGTTGCCTATGCTACAGTATTGGCTTCTGTATTCCTGGTTAGACCCTGACTGATAGAATCTGTAAACATGGACACAAGTAAAATTGATAGGATTTCACAAAGTGGTGAGAACCTCCTGGTCATCTGGTACTAACCTGTGACTAACTGATGCATTTTAGGAATATGGGTACCATATGGTCAAATCCTCCAAATTTTCAAGAAATGCTGAACTATGACGTGACCTGCAACTGTCATGATTTTCTAGGAAGATGTGAGGAGAGCTGTGACTGACTTAGTGGTTTAGTGCTATTGAACATTCTGATTTGTGCGCTGGAATTAGTCAACATTGAGAATGAAACACTACCAACTTTCTTAATTTATACAATTGTTGTTTCAAGAAACATTTTCGAGTGTCTACATTGTATTACTCACCAAGGTAAATGCCTAGAATACAAGAAAGATTAGTTGATAGTTAACGACTATTAATTATCTAGTCTGATACAAGTACTTTTAGATACATAATAAAACATTATCTTTACTATGATACTTCATGGTCATTACCCACAAGTTTTGTTTTATTTTCACTTTTTGAAAGCTGAGACTCAGAGATACCAACGAACTTTCCAAGTTTACATAGCTGGTTTGAAGGAGATCTCACTGAAATCCATAGTTGGACTCTAAAAATTATGCTCTTTCTGCAGTGACATGCATAGTCTTCCTGGATTACAGAAAACATAAAATGCACATGATCAAGTAAGTTACATATTAGCAGGGAGGAGAGATAAGTAAGTAGCTATAAAGCAGTGAAGGAAATGTTATGTTGGTGGGTATATTTTAATGCTCCATTCATTATATTGACACAGTAGGTGACTCGGTTGTTCACAACTTTACACACAGTTTTCTTTCTTGGTCATACCCCAAGCCACTTTCTACAATTTGTAGAAAGCATGTGTTCAGAAAAGCTGTTTAACAAAATAGTTGTGTACCATAGGTGAAGGAAGCTTAATGAGATCATCTTTGATACTTGCAGCTAATATAAATTTAAAAGAGATGTAAGCATTTATAACTGTCTTTAAATGTGCAGCAATAGTTAGCATATAAGTTATTTGTGAACAAAGAACCCACAATTAACTGAACACTAAACTCAACTTTGTAATACTTGAAAATAAAAATAATCGTATTTTAGTAAAGCATTTTATACTATCTTAACATTCAGTTTCTGTTCCCTTTTTAAATGTTCAGTCTTTCCACTGGGAGACATTACAAAATGAATTTAGTAACAGTAACTAACACTTACATAGTTCTTACTGTGTAGGATCTTATTTAATACAACAACCCTAGGAGGAGGCTAATATCATTATCCCCATTGTACGGAGCATTTTAGTCAGGGTTCTCTAGAGGAACAGAACTATTAAAAATAGGATATATGTATATATGAAAGGAAGTTTTTTAAGGAGAATTGACTCACAGGATCATGAGGTGAAGTCCCATGATAGGCCATCTGCAAGTTGAGGGGCAAGGAAACCAGTAATGGATCAATCTGAGTCCCAAAACCTCAAAAGTAGCGAAGCTGATAGTGCAGCCTTCATTCTGTGGCCAAAGGTCTGAGAGCCCCTATCAAACTACTGGTGTAAGTCCAAGAGTCCAAAAGCTGAAGAACTTGGAGTCTGATGTTGGAGGGCAGGAAGCATCCAGCATGGGAGAAAGATGAATGTCAGAAGACACAGCAAGTTCACTCCTTCCATCTTATTCTGCCCGCTTTATTCTAGCCATGCTGGCAGCTGATAAGATGGTGCCCACCCAGATTGAGGGTGGGTCTGCCTCTCCCAGTCCACTGACTCAAATGTTAATCTCCTTTAACAACACCCTCACAGATACACCCAGTAACAATATTTTGCATCCTTCAATCCTTCAATATTGACACTCAATATTAACCTATTAACCATCACACAGAAGAAGTAACTGAGGAAGAAAGAAGCTAAATAATTTGTGTAAGGCCACGTAGATTCTAAGTTGCAGAGCTGTGATTCAAACTGAGGTGTTGGGCACCATGCCTAAGCAATTAATCCTGGTACCTCACTGTTTCTTCATAAAGCAATAGAAGTGCTTACTGTATGCAAAATATTGTAGGGAATATGCTACCACTCCTGAGTGGCTTGGAATCTAATTGGAGAGTCATAACATACCACCACATAAATTTGTATTGGTCTTAAATAAATTTTAAGGAAGTACCATACAAGAGGTACTGAATTATTATTATTGATTGAATAAGTAAGAAAGATCAGAAAATGGGAAGGTGAACCAATTAATTTTTATTGCCAGTATATACCAAATATGGAATATATTTTGATCCTTATAAATTGCTTGACAGTCCAGTGAAATAGATACTGCAAGTCTTCCTATTTTAGAAATGGAGACTAAATAACATGCCCAAACCCATGTAGCTAGGAAGTTGCACTCAAAGTGTGCTTCGTGGACAGGCAGCATGAAAATCACCTGAGAGGTTGTCAGAAATGCAAATTTAAGGTCCAACCCAGACCTGTTGAATCAGATCTCTGGGACTGATGCACAGAAATGTGTGTTCCAATCAGTTTTCTATGTGATTCTTGTGCACATTGAAGTTTGAGAAGTACCTACTTAAGGTATGAATTTGTGGTAATTGTGAGATCTGTGTAATGTTCAGCCTCATATTCTTGCCACCGCACCATGCTGTGACGTGGGCTAGCTGGGGAAGTTTGGAAGGAATTAAATATAAGAGCTGTTCTTTGAAGGATTGGTTAAGTACAGGTCAGAAGAAAGAAGAATGGAAACATAACAGGAGAGAACACTTACTGAACATGTCGTGCATGATGGTTGCCATGTTTATCTTCCCATCCTAGCTATAATTATTTCACCCAAAACTCTTGGTTAGGTTTACTTATCAGACTAAGGGTGGGCACCTGATACAAAGGTAGGCCATCTGTAGTCTAGTGAGCAATTCAAAGAGAGGCTTTGCATGAAGTGTTCTGCCAATGATTAATAATGGTGATGAAGCCAATTATTTAGATTTGCACCATGGACTGTGGAGGAGGAATTATCAGTAGGTATCAGCAAGAGGATAATGGAGCAGACATATAGGAAAAGACAAATACAATATAAGGAAAACAAAAAGACAAGCTTTCCCCTATACCTCTTATTCATATATTTTGGCTATTTCTTATTTCTATTTATGAATATCCTTCTCTAGGAATCCAGAGTAACACTATAATCTAAGACTAACCATAATCCTTTATGTAACATAATAACAAAGACAAAGAGACTTAAAGCAGCAAGACATTTGGAGGGGTCAGCTATGGGCTCAATCTAGATGGTCAGAGGTCTTTTTTCTCAAGAAGTTACAGGAGACAGGGCCGGTGATAAGAAAGTTCAGAAGAGTAGAAACAATTTCTTAGGCTGGAAAGTTACTTTCATACTTCCTCTCCCTAACTCCCATTTCTCTTCTTGTAATTTGTATCTCCTACCACGTAACAGAGCCACAAACTATAAACATTAAAACCTTACAGGGCCAACTTCTTTCTGGTAGATTTAATTGCCCCTGGTAGCAAAGCCACTTGTCTCTGAAGGGGCCACTTGTCCTAAGAAATGCAAGCACTTTCTTCCCTTGATTTTCCAAGATGCCCAGAAGTTGGCTCCTTTGTCCACACAGATCAGCCCTGCCTTAGACCTCAGGCTATTTCACAAAGCTTGTCTCTGCCCTCTTCTTGTCTCTGTTACATTCCTTTTGCACTTCCTTTCCTCAAGCCAGCATTATTAAACATGGTAATAATTATATTAATAGTAAATATCACCTTTCTACAAGATTGTTTAGAGAATATAATGAGACTATGTATATAAACACAATTCATAAAACTGTTAAGTAGACCTAAATTTTAGTGATTGTAATGATAATATTTTCGTGCATGATTCCATTAGAGTTTAAAGTTGTACTGGATTTGAATGCTTAGTAAAAATGATTGGGTTTTACTTTTTGACATCCTGAAACATTTAGAGCACAGTAGTGACAGGTTGAAAGCTGGGATTTATTAATAATTAATCTAATAATCATGTAGGGAGTGGAGAGAGGAAATACTAGGATTATAGGATTAATTTAGGAGTTTATTTCCAACTACCCAGGTACTTAGCCAAAAGGCTGAATAGTGGTCATTTCATGGTCACTACCATGGAAACAGAAAGGAAGGGGCACTTTGATGATACATTTAGGCTGCTAAAAACATTAGTTCTTGATGACCGATTGAATATAAATGGCAATAAAGAAAGAGTCAGAGGTGACTATAGGGCTTGGAACCTGTGTCTTTGGGAAAATGGAATTATTCTGAATTACACCCTCATGTCTAAGCTAAACTGGTAGGTTTACTTAGTGACTGGGCAACTTCCGCATGATTTTTAAAACATTCCTTTGTCATCTTTAATGCATACTTTAGGACCTTGAGGCACTTTTTATTACAGCACAGGCCTTACTTTCAATGATCTGAATCCAAATCTCTTTTCCAGGATAAAGATGTGATCCCGAGATGTAAGGGTCTTATTTTGTCCAATATGAGGTCTAGTTGGAATAGTGTCCTCTCTAAGTCAGACTCTGTGAGGGACTACAGGAAAGGGAGCAAAAACCAGCTCATCTTCACCCGTCCTGTGCTTTCCAGTGTTTCACTGCTACCACTCCCTTCTGTCTTAGCTTAGTGAAATCAGTGTCTTACTTGCGCTGAAACATATGATGCCCAGTAATAGAGCTAGAACTCTTGTCCAGGCCTGTCAAATAAATTTAACCAAATATTTCAATGGGAAAAAAAGAATAACTTATGTCTTGTGATAATATAACCACCATGCTTTCATGTGTGTATGGGTGTGTGTGTGAGACTATAATTCATTCAACAAAAAAATTTTGGCTTCTTTTTTTCTCAAAAAGAAAAGCATAAAAACTTATCTAATGCTGAAGGATAGCAATCATCAGTTGATCTTAAAAGGACACCATATTCTCTAGAAATATTTCTTTCTAAAGTTGTCAGTTAGGTTTCATCCTGCTTTATCCTTTCTTTAGGAAAGGATAGTGTTAAAGTGCCATCAAGTAAAATATGGGATTTTCTGCTCAGGTCTCTACATCAGTGAATTTACATTTTGTAAGAATACCCTAAGGGGATTTGAACTTCCTGACTTAAAAAGTTAGGTGGATCCATTTCAGTTGTGCACATCCAGCTTCATGCTCTAACATGGCCAGATTGCCATGGCTTCAATTTAAGTCACAGGTTTCTGGTGATAATATACATCTACATTTTTACAGTATTGCCTGAAAATGGGAGTCTATAAAGAATCTGACTTGAATTATTAAGAATGGAAAACTTAAATGTCTGACCCCAAACAGGGGGATAAATTCTGCTATGTTTTAATGCATTCACTACTTCCTAAACTGATACATATTTCCAAGATAATATGACAAACTTTATATATAAAAAATACTTTAGTTCTTTGATAAAAAGAAAAAATGCTCTTGAAGGTCAAAAGTCAAAGTATGGTATCACAAATAAAAATATTAGTTCTCTAAAATATGTAACTTGATTTCTTTTGTATAGTTTAAAACGTGTGTTGAAAATTAAATATGCCTGAGTTTTATGAAACTGTCATTAATGTTAGAGTATATTTGAGTTTTATATATCATAAATTAGAAGTTGAGAGAGTGAGTGTATCTAATTAATAGTTATGTCCTGTCAGTGTGAATGTAAATGCTGAGTAGTCACAATTTTCAAAAATGTGTTTCTTTTTACTTTATCATTTTCTGGTTATTTCAGATTAAATAACCATAATTTATATTCTGTGGATCTGATTATTTGTGTCTACCTCAAGATTCCAACACAATAAATTGGGATGACCATAAAGGGAAAGATGTGGGAACATCACAATTGAAAGGGTGGTCCCCTGAGGCTAACAGTGGAGATTTTACCACCCAGGACCTGAGTAGAGTCTGTAAGGAATGTTATCTAGAGAGAAGCAGTGATTCATTTAGGGAAATAACTGCCCTATGGTGACCCTAAAGGGAAGAATCCAGGAGAATAAATACCTTGACATCAGTTTCTTACCCATCTCTGATCTCTTGCCAGGACTCCGTATTGGCAGAGCACCATCAGCAGCCAGAGTTAGGAATCCCATGGACTAGTCCATACAGGTCTATAGTTCAGCCTCCCGGGGACAGAGAGCAAGGTGGGAAAGCAGGGAGAGTACAGCTGGATGGCCAAACAAAAGATATACTCACAGTGTGGCCAAAATAAATAAATTCTAGCCATTTAATGCCTCATTTAAAAATAATTTTCAAATAGCAATTTAAAACAATCTGTCATTGCCATTCATTGAGAATACTTTCTGGAAGATAAGCAGTGTCTTCTTATCTGGGAGACATTGTTGGTCTCCTTTATTCTAGACCTCTGTAGCACCTAACACTGCTAACTGCAGTCATCTGAATATGAAAAAACGTTTAGTAGGGTTAGAATGAACTAGGACAAGGGTCAGTAACTAAAATGAGCAGTCTAGTTGGCCAAGTGGGTGGCTGAACTAGCAGATCTATTCTTTCCTTCTGACGCTACCCTTTGTTCCTTCTCCTTTGAGAATATTGGTACATTATCTATCAGTTCTATATTGCCACAGTAACTCTGTTTAACAAACCAAACTGCTCCAAAACTGAGTGGCTTAAAACAACAGTAGTCTCTTCTCACAGATCTGAAGATCAGCTAGGGTCAATTAATCTAGATTGGACCTAAATAGGTGCCTCTGCTTCCAGCTGTGGGTCTGATTGGGCATGGTTCACTCAGTCCATTTTGGCTGAACGGTCAGCAGGGAAACTTTCCTTATGGAGATGGCGCAGATAAAAAGAGGGCAAGTAGAAAAATAATAATTCCACTTAAGGTCTAGGCTAAGAACTGGCACACTACCACTTCCATCCACATACAATCGGACAATGCAAGACGCAAGGCTAAGGTCAAAATCAAGGCATAGGAATAAACTTTATGCTCTGGATGAGATCATGACAAGGATATGGATGCAGAAAGGATGAAAACTGGGGACAAGATTTCAATCTACTCTAATCTACACTCTTGGCCACAATTACTCATTTGCAAGACCACCCTATGCAAAACCAAACCAAAATTAAACTGAAACAAACACCCTCATCCTAGAATCTTTAAAAGTCTCATGTCACATGACATTAAGCTCAAGGTTCAGGATCATGTAATCACTGTTAGTCCAGATGAGGCTCTTTTTGATTTGGAAACCTATAAACTAAAATGGCAAGTTATTTCGCCCAAACACAATACACTTCTGGAACAGAGAAAGAATAATAGCAATAAGCTCTTCCATTTGGAAAGCCAAAGAGAGTAGAATGGGATACAGGCACATAGGAAGCCTTGGTAGACAGTAATTTTGAAGTCCCATTTGGAAAATATTACTAAGTCTCCCTTCTCTAGGATTAGAGAATGGTCCTTAGTAAAATTCCCAATTCTGCTTCCAGGAAGTGGTCCCCAGTTTTTTATTCTCCTGCATTGTCTACTAGTTTGGATGTCCCTTTTCCCCAATCATCCTTCTTGTCCATTTTTACAGAGGACTTTGTCTAAAATGCTCTTTATAGAAGCTGAGCAATCGCCTTCGGCTGCTTCCTTTTGTGAGACAGTTGGAAGGTCTTATATTTTCAGCAGGCCCAGTCCATCTTAGTCCTGGCTTTCATTGCTTTTTGCCAATCAAATCTCTCAAAATATTGTGAACCTTCTATATATTTTTTTAGAACACTTCATCAGCCAAAAACCAAACCTACAATTTTCTCTGATGCATGCTTCTCTCTCTACTCTTAATCTTGGACATATCAGGCTTCTATGGGATTATGCCAATAAACTTTTGTAATACGATTACATTCTTATATAGGAAACACTTTATTTTCATGATAAAAGTTGCTCCTGAGAGTCAAAAAACAAAATATTCTACCAAAATAAAATGTTAACTTTCTAAAATATATAATCTGGTTGTTTTATACAATTTAAGATGAATATGTTTAAAATTAAACTTGCCTGGTTTGAATAAAACTGTTACAATGTTAGAATTTTCTGTATCATATATAGTTAAATCAAAGCAGGTTATTTTATTTAGAAAGCCCTTCTTTAGATCCCTTTTTATATTTGGAAGGAATCTACTGGAAATGACCTTAATTCTTTCAGAGATTTTAATAAATGGTGTGAGGGCTGAACCCTGGTTGGTTCTATGACTCAAGGCTGTATACCAATATTGATTTCATCTTTGTTCTCATCTTGTATCTTAATCTGAGAATCTTTTCCTGGCTATAGAAGCTAAAGATGAGGAATAGTTTAATTTCCCAAGCCAGCAATTTCTGGATTTATAACATTCTGCTTACAAACTTTTAAATTATTTTCTGATCTGATTTGTTTCTGTATATCTATCTCTTTATGTATATTTTTTGTAGAAATACATTATATACATATAAAAGAGATGAGCTCACACTTTTCCCATATTTCCTAGAAACCATCCTGTCCAAGTCCACAAGTTTGCGAGATACAATTTTTATTTTCCTAGTTAGAGCAGGCAAAAGTTTTAGTAAATATTTTACCTCTACACAATGTTGTTATTTTTCTAAATATATTAGCTTTCTTCCCATTTTCTCAACCTTCATCCATTGCTCAGTCCCAAATCTAATGGTATATATTTTATGTGTATCCCACTTCCAGTACCAATTTCAGTATCAGTTAGTTATTGTCACAGTGAGGCTGATGAACAAACAACCCCAAATTAATCATTTATTTTCAGAGATCTGAGGTTGATAGTGAAGGTGAGGCTTGGCTGGGTTACTCTGTGTTAAGCTGTAGGTTCAGCTATCCCTGGTTCATCACTCAGGTTGGCTGCACAGTTGTTCTTATAAGAGTGGCAGAGCTACAAAGATAATTGGTAGAAATCCTTGAGGCTCCTAACACCTAGGCTTGGAACTGGCTCTTTGACACTTCCTCCCCTAAATGTTTTTGACCAGGCAAGTCCCATAGCTAAGCTCAAAGTCCCCAGCTGGAGAAAACTATACACCACCATCGATGGGGTCATAGCAAATATCTATGCAGGGAAGGGGAACCAGAAGTTTAATCTACCACCTTTTTAGAGTCCCAAATAACCTTGGCTGCCACCTTGTAGATAGTTTTAAGAATTTATAAATGAGGCCAGTGCTTTTTTTTTTTTTTTTTTGGTTAAATCCTGAATACTAGAATCATAATCAGCCAAAGCATTCACTCATCATTACTCTATATTTTATAGTATGGCTCTGGTGAACAAGTATATGCTGCTGCCTATTTGCTCTTAAAAAGACCTCCAATTTTCAGCCGGGCACAGTGGCTCACGCCTGTAATCCCAGACTTTGGGAGGCCAAGGAGGGTGTTTCAGGAGGTCAGGAGATCAAGACCATCCCGGCCAATATGATGAAACCCCCATCTCTACTAAAATAATAAAAAAAAAAATTAGCCCGGCTTGGTGGCATGCGCCTGTAGTCCCAGCTACTCAGGAGGCTGAGGAGGGGGAATTGCTTAAACCCAGGAGGTGGAGATTGCAGTGAGCCAAGATCGTGCCATTGCACTCCAGCCTGGCAACAGAGTGAGACTCCGTCTCAAAAAATAAAAAAATAAAACTTCAATTTTCATGTAGAAATTCTAATTTGAATAAATGGAAAATTAAGGCTCGTGGTGAAAGTTACTGAGAGGTGACAGCGTGCTGGCAGTCCTCACAGCCCTCGCACGCTCTCGGCGCCTCCTCTGACTGGGCTCCCACTTTCGCGGCACTTAAGGAGCTCTTCAGCCCACCGCTGCACTGTGGGATCCCCTTTCTGGGCCGGCCAAGGCCGGAGCCCGCTCCCTCATTTGCAGGGAGGTGTGGAGGGAGAGGTGTGAGCGGTAACCGGGCTGCCCGGAGTTCCGGGTGGGTGTGGACTTGGCGGGCCCTGCACTCGGAGCAGCCGGCCGGCCCTGCCGCCCCGGGGAATGAGGGGCTTAGCACCCGGCCCAGCGGCTGCAGAGGGTGTAGTGGGTCCCCCAGCAGTGCAGCCCACCGGCGCTGCGCTTTTTTTCTTGCTGGGCCTTAGCTGCCTTCCCGTGGGGCAGGGCTTGGGACCTGCAGCCCGCCATGCCTGAACCTCCCACCTCCTCCTTGGGCTCCTGTGCAGCCCCAGCCTCCTGGACGAGCGCCACCCCCTGCTCCACGGCGCCCAGTCCCATCAACAACCCAAGGGCTGAGGAGTGCGAGCGCATGGCGCAGGACTGGCAGGCAGCTCCATCTGCAGCCCTGGTGCGGGATCCACTGGGTGAAGCCAGCTGGGCTCCTGAGTCTGGTGGGGACGTGGAGAACCTTTATGTCTAGCTCAGGGATTGTAACTACACCAATCAGCACTCTGTATCTAGCTCAAGGTTTGTAAACACACCAATCAGCACCCTGTGTCTAGCTCAGGGTTTGTGAATGCACCAATCGACACTCTGTATCTAGCTACTCTGGTGGGGCCTTGGAGAACCTTTGCGTCTAGCTCAGGGATTGTAAATGCACCAATCAGCACCCTGTCAAAACAGACCACTCGACTCTACCAATCAGCAGGATGTGGGTGGGGCCAGATAAGAGAATAAAAGGAGGCTGCCCCAGCCAGCAGTGGCAACCTGCTTGGGTCCTCAGCTTTGTTCTTTCGCTCTTTGCAATAAATCTTGCTACTGCTCACTCTTTGGGTCCACACTGCTTTTATGAGCTATAACACTCACTGTGAAGGTCTGCAGCTTCACTCCTGAGCCAGCGAGACTACGAACCCACCAGAAGGAAGAAACTCCAAACACATCCGAACATCAGAAGGAACAAACTCCAGATGCGCCACCTTAAGAGCTGTAACACTCACCGCTAGGGTCCCCGGCTTCGTTCTTGAAGTCAGTGAGACCAAGAACCCACCAATTCTGGACACATTACCATTTAACTTTCTTCTCATTGTCATAATATTGGAACTGCGCCTAGATTCTCAAAATGTTCATCTTGTCTGCAATCACTTCAACAGAAGCTTATATTAAATATCAGGTCATGCCTCATAAATCCCCCCAAATTTTGAGAATAAAAAGCACTGTATCATTCTATTGTCACAGAACTTCCTCCAGCCTTGATCTGAGAACCCCAATTAGGCTATTCAATAGGTTGGCTATATTGGGAAAGGTAATTGTAAGAATAAAATATTCTTAAAATAAGAAGAATAAAATATTCAAGAATAAATTTATCAAAAGTTGTTTCAAACTTCTATCCTTAATACAAATTTGCTGAAAGAAAGTAAAGACAATTGAAACAAAAGGAGAAATATACTAGATTTATGGGCTGAAAGATAATATTTTTAAGATGTCAATTCTCCTCAAATGTATCAATATATTTAATGCAATTCCAACCAAAATTCCAGAAGGCATAACAAGCTGATTCAAATAGTATAGTGCTAAAATGTGATGAAGTGTAGAGTAGTGGTTAATATTCAGATTCTAGACTCAGATGCTTGGCTCTACCATTTTCTATCTCTATGTATGACCTTTATCCAAATAAAGTTTTACTAGTCACTGATCTTCTTAACTACCGATATTTGCTTCTTCTGTATTTTGATGTCACCATACTTTGTAAATAACACTTTTGACTCTCTGTAAACTGATGTGTTGGTAGTTTTTCAAATGGGCCACCAACTATGGTCCAGTAACATAGACCCAATATCAAAACTTGACCCTCTCTGAAATTTTCTTTACCCATTTCTAAAGAGCCTACTTCGTAGAATTATGTCAAGGTTAGATGAGATAATGACAGCTACTTAGCCTAGTCCCTGGCACATACTGAGGGCTCAACAAATATGAACTATCTAAAGGCAAAAAGAGGGATAATAGATGTCAGAGTGATGCAAACAGTGCTTTCATAGCTAACACAACATTATATCATCTGAAATAATTAAACATGATCAGTTACTGGATCTCAGATATAGAAAAGGTCATCTATGCAAATCCAAAAATGTAACTATATTGGGAGAAAGTAAGCTACTTAACCTATGACATATCAGTTAGGATTCAATCGGGCTAAAGGAATCACTATAACAAATAAGAAACAAGGGATTTCTCATAGAAGTTATGCAGTTGTGGGAACTGATAATGACATCTATGAAAAACTGTTTTCTCTGTGTCTGGTGGTGGACCTGAATTCATGAAATGTAAGTAGGGCATACATATAGAGATAAAAAAGGTGGGCATGAAATGGGTGAAAGCAAAGGCAAATTGTAATCCACAAGAATAAACAGAAACCCACAAAGACAAACTGGAAACTGCCTGCAGTTATCTCTCAATGCAACTAAACCTGACAACATGGATGACCTGCTTTTAAAGCTGGCATACTTGACCTAAAAGCTTTATTTGTGCCTGGTCCATGACTCAGAGAAGCTGAAGGAGAACATCCAGCAAGAGTTCTGGAGCTTCGGACACAGCTGCTGCCTACTGTCAACAAAGTGAGTCTGTAAACCAGCAACAATGCATAAAAATCAATAGAGTTCTTTTCAATATTTTTCAGTAAGACCAATCTGAACTCCTGTGTTAATTTATCATCCTATTTATACTTTGAACATTAAATCTTGTGGTAAATATATAAGAATAAATGCTTTGTATGAGTTTGAGACATCAAGAACTATCATATTGATAAAAAATGCATAAAAGAGAAATTTACATTATTAAATGCTTATTAGGTATCAGGTATATTTCCTTACACATTTCACCTTATTATAATAATCCTCACAATTGCATTGTAATTTTTTCTCTAATTTTGTAGTATTTTTATTTAAAAATTAGGTTCAGAGGTTAAATAATTTCCAAAGGACCCAGAATATATTGCAAAACTTAGATCTAAGCATGGGGGTTCCTGATGTTAAAGAGTACTTACTTTCTACTGTAGTATGTGAGAAACAATAAACATCACTATTCAAAATTTAAAAAATATATATATTGAGAACTTTCTACAAGCTTGAACATGTTTGTGGCAAATATGCAGAAGCATTGATGATTAGATGGCTTGAAAATAACTCATTTTAAAAAGGCATTCCATCCAGAGAAGGGAAAGTTGAAAAGTAGGATGGTTTCCACATATCTGAACGTCTCTTACTTGTAGGATTGCATGGTTGTCAAAAAGATGATGATTATGTGATTGACAGAAAGACACCCATATGTACAGACAAATGATACACATTCCCTTAATGCAGTAAAAGATGCTTAATTTACTATTCACAGACAGCTATACAAGGCAGGCAACACTCCAGCACACCCAGTCAGAGATGTGAGCCATGTCCCCTAACACTTCAAGTCTTCATGAAATCCCCTTGAGCTAATCTGAGTGAGGATTGTGTCACATCCTTCAACCTTGGTTTGTTATTCTCAAATATTTTATAACCTCCTGCTAATTCTAGCTCTTCTTGAAACTTTGGCTAGGTGTTTGATTCCTCAGTAGGTCCAAGATATTTGTAAAAACCACAGCACATGGCTGACTTGAATTTTTCCAGGCTCATCACATCCATAGCTTACCCAGACTTTATGCTTGACCGTGATCCATTCTACAAGGAGAGCTTCCATTTTGAAAAATGGATGGGTGAAACAGAGAAAATATTCTTAAACTCTGAAACTGAAGGTTTAATTTAGAGATAACAAGACATATGATAGTGAGACTTTTAAGAGATAGAATGAGAGCTATAGAATCTATATGACATGAGTCTTTTAAAATAGAATAGGTCCTTTCAGGTTTACTTTGTGATTTTAGACTTCTCATATTACCTCCAAAATTTTATTCATTTACTTATTTAATTATTCATTTAGAAGATGTTTATTGAATACCCGCCATAACCCAAGTACTGGGCTAGATGTCAAAAAAAAAAAAAAAAAAAAAAACAAAAAAAACGGGAGATTTGATCACGGACATTTCAGGAAGAAAGTGTAACAACCTTTCCTGATTTACATTAGTAAAATCATACTTCTACAACTCATACTTCTACAACTGACATTATCATACTTCTACAACTGACATTTTTTTCTATCAGAACAAGTCTGTAAAATCTGTAATTTGATACGTTCTCTTTCTTTGCGACACTGGTTTCTCTACATAATTTTCATAAATTAATGTGTAAGTTCTTTGTATATTGGCTACAAATATTGATTCCATTTGGATCAAGTTTTGCCCACCATAATAGCAAATTATTCATAGAAAACACATTTTGAAAATTATAGAAAAGTTCCCATAATTTTTCTCAAAATATCTCAAACATTTTGATTTGCCATCAGCTACTAATAATATTTGAATTTTTACAGTTTGATTTGCCATCAGCTACTAATGATATTTGAATTTTTTATTTTCTGGTTGAACAAAATGTAGCAGTGAGGTTTTATGAAATAATTATGATGCTTGTGCAGTAATAGAGGCAATTGTGACTATTTTATATCTTTTTTTTTTACCTCTTTAATCATTTTCTTTCACCTTCCGGCATAGGTATAAGTATTAAACCAAATGCCTGCCATATGCTGCCTACTTTACAGATGCTGATTAACATTGCCCTCCTTGTTTCAATAGCTTTCTAGGAACTTTCCTAGGTCTACATTAAGGGTTAACTAGACCTATATGTATCCACCATTCATATGATTTCCTCTCACCATTCTAGTAGTATGCAAATTTCCTGCTTCAAATTTTCCCTATCAAACTTACAAAGACAAAAAGACAAATAGTTGCACAAGGTTTACGACAACAAAAACAACAAAAAAAAGCAGTCTCCCAATTCCCTAAAGGCAACTGATTTCAATTATTTTCACCCTTTTTTTGATATTTTCTTCCATATGCCTAAATATACATTCAGAAACCTCTTGAGTTTACAGTTTTTGCTATTATCTGTTGACTTGTTACTTTGGATGAAGAAAATGTATGTCGTTTATATTTCCTCCAACTCCTTTCTATGTGCGACTGACACACACACACACATGCACTCACACCCATTTTCCTAACAATGGCCATATAATAATTTTGGGTAAGATTAATATTCACTTTCAGCATTATGAAAACTGTAAATAGCATCATAGTTTAGTTGTATAATATTCCATAATCATATTCACTGTCTCTTTGGTTTTAGTTGTTGTTGTTATTTAAATTTCTTTCTCTACTTACCGCTCTCCTGTTAAGGATTTCTGGTTTCCTGGACCCCATATAAGCCTTCTCCTCAGTTTACACACTTCTTTTGGTAAACACAGATTCTAGTGATTTCTTCAAAAAGAGTAAATGGGAGGCAAGTTTCTTAAGATCTTGCATGTCCAATGTTGTACACTTATATTTGATTAAAACTTTAACTGGGCTATAAAAATTCTATATGTCTTCTCAGAATGATTTTCCTCATATTTTGAACGCATTTCTATTTTTTTCTAGTTACCAGGGTTAGTTTTGAGAAGTCTGATGCTGGTTTGATTCCCAATCCTTTTAATGAAATTTATTTTTTTTCCTCATAAAGTTTTAGAATCTTATTTTGGGGGCAAAGGATGCCCTTTAGACTGAAAGGCACTATCAACAGAATAGTGCCTTTCAATCTGAAAACTCCTTAAATTCTGAAAAATGTTGGTAAATAATTTATTTGATCATTTTCTGCACTTCATTTTTTTCTGTGATCTCTTTAAAAATCTCTGATTTTTAAAAATGTTAACCTCCTACAGTGACCTAATTTTATTAACTTTCTTGCTATTTTCTGTATCTTTGCTTATTGTGGGGTAGGTTTGCTCAAGCTTGTAATTTAATCCTTCAGATGAATTCTTCATCCCTCCTATATTTCCAAAAGCACTTGAAAGTACTTCTTTCTTTTTTATGTTCTTCTCTTCTTATTTCTAGGTTGCAGCAGCTTCACCATTTATATAAAGATATGAATTATAAAAGCTTTTTTTTAAAAAAAAATTCTGCTCTCTGAATTTTTTAAATGTTTCTGCAAAGGTCTTTTATGCTTTGTTTATTTGTGCTCTACCTTCCATGTCCTGGCTTTTTTTTTTCTTCTTCATATATCTGGGGTCCTTGGTGGTCCATTCATGCTTAAATTAGGTGCTAAGATGCTGCTTGGATGCTCTGTGACCATGGGCTGTTTCTTCGCAGTGTGAGGTTTTCAGGCTGAACAATTTTGAGAGGACCCTAAAAGCTCAATACTCCTGGGACATTATCTACCAAACTTATGCTCTACTCTCCTACCTGGGAGATGCAGGCCTGACTGATGCTGTTCTTAAATTTGAATAGGGAAGGGGGCCAAGAGCCTTATCATTCAGAATTTAGATTTTTCACTTAATCTCAATTTTTGGCATAGCACTCTCCACCATCAGCTGTGTGTTTCTTTCGTATACATTCATGAGAGATTAAACCTTTGGTTTTATACCATTCTACAGAATATTATGTGATTTGGCTTCTAGAGATGGGAATGTAAAGTGTGTTATAACCCTTGTAACAGAAATACTGTCCACATAGGAGCAAGTATTTTCAAGCAAAATTACAACAGACTCAATCCACCAACTGTGAAGATAATTTTCATGAACAGTTCAGCATTGTTTACTTTCAAGTACTTATACCACAACATGCTAGAAAAGTTGCTCAATTAACATAAAATAATATCAGGAAATTTTGGGACTATAAAATGCAGGGGAGATCAAGTCACAAAAATGTCAGATTCTTGAAAAATTATCCTAAAAATTAGGATTATTCCCTTGTAATTCTGTTTTTATGATCTCTGTGTGTCTGCCTCATCTAGGTACTCAATTCCTATAACTTCAATGGTTTTAAAGATTCACACTTGGTTCCTTACTGCTAAATCCTTTTATATCTCCCTCCTAGATATTGTTTTTTTTTAATCTTCAAGGCAATATCAACTCTTCCTCTCTCTCATTACTTCCATCTTAATGAGGAAATGTTTCTGTGCTCTCTTTTGGTATTAGATTTACTAATATGCTTAAAGCAGAAAAAATCCACCAGTACTCACAACCAGAGGACAAAAATCTCTCTCCTCTTCGAGACAGGAGAATACTCAACCCAGGCCCACTGTAGCATCCTTTCCCAGCAAGGTTAGGTATATTTTATAATCACTTGAATTCTATTTCTTGGAATGTGTTCAATCAGAGGGGTGTGCAAATCTTAACCCATCTTTCTTCCTGAAGTCTCTCCTCTAGGATTAGGTTCCTGATGCAGTTAAATAATATATATCACGGCTTCTGGTATTCTTTCAGGCCATTTAAAGTGTTCTTTAAGAAAGGAATTCAAATGCTGCATGGAGATAAACAACTCATGAATGTATTACAGGGAACTGATTGGGAAATAGGAAGAGTGCTCTCTCTTCCTGTCTCTCTCTCTGTCTCTCTCACACACACACACACAGCTGCCTTTAGCAGTTAAATTATGACAAAATGCACTTTAGTAGCTCCCAGTTGCTATGAGAGTGTAAAAGAAGACAAATGATCTCTAAGGTAAAAGGGTCCAAGTCAAATAAAATCTTACAGATTAAAGTCAACACATTTACATTCAAATGAAATGGTATCCAGGACTAGCTCTGAAAGTACAGGTGTTCCATACTCTCTATGACCAGCCTTAACCAAACAAACTGTATTCAGAGCATCACAGTTCAATACTTCCAGCCAAACTCTTATTTGGTTCTGCCAGTTACAGCTTTCGCTTACAATTGGGTAAGTAAATGTTTGAAATATCAAAGAAATTCACATAGAAAAGGCAAAGGGTATTTGAGAAAGGCACTTCTGTTTGTACCTAGGCTGGTGGGTGAGGGCTAGGAGTCAGAGTTTATGCCTTTTCATGGAGTGACTTGAAAGAGAACTGAGGCCCTGATGCTAGATGCTTCATAGACGTTAGGGTCTGTGGTGGTTTTCTGTCAGCAGCACAAATATGAATAACTTATTATTCTGCACACTTATTTTTTTCTTTCTTCTTCTCTCACCTCTCATTCATTCTGTCCATCTTTTCCATCTATCTCTACTCAATGCCTCGTCTTCTATGATAGAACCACAAGCACATAGTGAGAAAAGAACATGATTTAAAAAGGAAAAATCAGAAGAATCATTTAACCCCAGTGAGTCTAATTTCCACTATGTAAAATGAGGATAACCACGACATTATTTTAAGGTCTAGGTTGAGGATCAAATGTGATTATATTCGCCAACTCATCTTATACTAAACAGATGTTAGTTATTAATATTCTTTTGAGAGTCTGTAGGAAACAAGGATCCACAGACATAAGAATTGCAGTTACCAACCTGATCTCATTAAGGAACATAGATGTCTACATTTAAACACATTTTTTTAAGAATAATTTTTAAGTTGGATTCACTTCTAATTTATAGAGTTTGGAAAATGTTTGGCCCAATAATATTAAATACTAACCAAATTTTGTTAGTATTTCCTATGTTACTAATATAGGAATATAGTATAGCAATATAGTAATATTGGAAATATAGTAATATAGGTGATAGTAATATAGGAAATAGCATGAAGATGAATTTTAATTACCAATTCTTTAATTCATCAAAAAGGTATTAATTATAATAGCTACCACTTCTCAAGTGCTTACTGTGTTCCAAGCTCTGTTCTGATTTATGAGTATTATCTCATTAAATCATATAATAACTCTATGAGGTATCATCTCCACTTTACTGATAAAGAAACTGAAGAAAAGCAATAGAGCCAGGGTTAGAACAAAAGCATCAGATCCTGGAGTCTGGATTCATGATAAATAGACTAGAAGACCTCTCCATTTGACTGTGCATGATACACTGAGGTCATTGTTAATCAGAGAAAGTTGGATTAAAAGCACTCTTAAGAGAGGATCTAGTCTATCCTCCCCTCAAGTGGAGAAATTAAGGCCTTCTACAACATCCCTAAAGACTGTCACTCAGCCTTTGCCGGGCTGACATGTTCGAAATTCAGCTGCCATTCTACTTGGTCAGCCTCAGCCATCTCTGGGTAGTATCAAAGCAAGATATATAGGTTTCCTGGCAACTGAAACAGTAACCTTGGCCTAACAGCCCCAGTCCCCAAATTTTATTTCTCTCAATATGCAAATACATATCTTTCCTTCCTTTTGCAAATACCTTCCTCTTGCCTTTCACAAGATAAAAAAAAAAAAATTAAAGCTTGTTTCCTAAGGCCAAAAATAAGTTAGCTTCAGAATTGGATATTCTTCTATCATTTTCATTTTCTTAAATTTCTACCCCCTACATTTCTTAAACAAGTGAAGGTTGCATGTGTTTTTAGAAAGTAAATTAAAATCATGTTCCTTTCTCTTTATCTTTTTGGAAAATGTGAGCATCCTCTTTAAGAAAGACTATTTGTGAAGCCAGGGTCAAAGGTCTTTATTCTAAGTTCAACTCTCAGCTGGAGAACCGAGATCCCACTTCTCTGGGCTACACCAAGGCAGCAGAAGGTGAGTGACAATGAAGTCAAGCATCAAGGACAAGAGAGGCACCTTATTCCACATGCTGTTTTTCTCACAGGTAAAGTGAGAAATCAAATCCTCTGCTCTCCCTGCAGCACTGTCCTCTCTGAACATGACATTAACTTCCACAAAAGAACCTTGTGGTAAAGGGGGTGATTAGCTAGATAGGCCTTAACAGCTGGGCTCCAGGAGATTGAAGCGAGGTGGAGGAGGGGCACTCTGAGGCACTGGGTCTTGTAGTTCTATCAACAGCAGCAGCAGCAGCAGATGAAAAGCTCCTAGAGGTGGGGGCAGGGGAGAGCCCAGATTGTAAACATCTCTTGCCTGTTGCCTAGAAGCAGTGGCAGCAAACAATCCAAAGACTGCTCCTAGATTTTCAAAATTTCCTTTATATGCAGGGCTCTGCTTCTTTTTAAAATATGCGGCCATTTTATAAGGTCATGAGCACACATGCGACGGGTGCATATATCATAATAATTTCCTAGCCACCATGTGTAATTGCGTACATAAAGTGGTCAATTATTGCTTAACAAAACCTTGTTAATGTCAGTACATTAATTCTGAGGCTTTTATAAACCTTTTAATTACTACCTTGTATTAGGTACTCATATTTGTGAGAATCAACAAAAACAAAAAAAGATGCTTCTTTGTTTGTGGGGAAAACTTGATAATTCCTGAATGATAGGTTTCTGAAATAAGCTATGATGAAGGACAGGAGTAATGTATTATGAATTGGTTGAAAATGTGATAACAGTAATGTTATAGGCTGTCTTGGCAGAAATGAACTGCAAATACACACACACACACACACACACAGACACACACACACACACACACACGCATGGACAGAGCAAGAAAAGGGCAGGGTAGTAACAGTGGAAGATTTTAATTATCTTGCCATAGCACAGGATTACATCAAGTGGAGGAAGTGAGGCTGGATCTGGTGCAAAGCTGATTTCTAATTTAATGTGTACATCACCCGAAAAGGGAGGAAAGAATGCTAGGTTTAGAATTAAATAATATTTAGGGTTCAAAGGAGAGTATAGGAAGCCATGATTAAATCTCACTAAGCATATGATTTAATCCCAAATAGAAGCTAGAGGTGTTTAGAGACAAGAAGGAAGTGTAGGAAGACAAAATAAAATACAGCATATAATCATTAATTCAGAAAAAGACAAGCCACTGAATTAAGTTCAGGGTAAATAGCAGGGAAGTGGTTTTTATAACACGGTACCACCCAAAACACCATTCCCACTAATAAGTGATAAATTTGTTTAGCATTTTACAAGACCAAAGTAGAAAAGTAAAGCTTCTAGAAAGATGTAGCACAGAAAAGGCTCCCCCTTCCTTTATCAGGATCCACAATTTTTAAAGGAATAGAAAATCAAATCCTCAATACTTGAAAGGGAACTCTAAAAAGGACCCAGGGGAGAAAAAGAGGTACCGAAATTACCAAATTGGAGGGCAAACTTCTTTTATACTGTAAAAGCATACAACCTAGCCAGGCATCCATAGGGCCATTAAGCGGATGAGTGGGAAGGCAGGGACGGATGAGGCTGCAGTAGTCGAAAGCCTGAATGAATTCTCTGCCTGCGTATTTTCCAATGAAGCTGAAGGTCATGTCCCGGAAACTGGATACATTTTCTTGAGGGGAAAAGTGGAATGTTAAAAGGATTTTATGATCACACACGAGTAGATAGTTGAGCAATTAGAACTATTAAAAGTTGACAGGGCACAAGACCCAGATTAAGTACGTCATAGAAATCTTAAAGAAGTGGAAAGGAAACAGGAAATGCCTTCAGCAGCATTTCTTGATAGCTTGTTCAGAAGGAGACTGAAGAATCAGGGCTGGTAGCTGTTCTAGGACTAGTTGTTTAAAAGAAATCTTTGGGATCTTTAGAAATCTAGCCAGCAATAATCTGAGTCATGGTTGAAAAGCAGATAGTGCCGACCATCAGACCATCATTTTGCTTTTATAGAAATACATAATTTGGTGAACAGTTAACATAAGCTTGATAATTCAAAAATAATTGACATTTTCACAGAAACAGAGCATTTTTGAGCTATTCTGCACAGGTGAAAATGGAATTCACTTACTGCTTCTAAATTTCTTACGTTATTTATTAGAGACAGTGCCTCTAGAATTTGTCTGCATTAAGTGAAATAGTGGAAGAGTAAACAAAAATAAAATGAAACTGCCCCTAAATGCAAGGGAATGTGTACTGTGAAATGGAAAGGAAAGATTTTTGGAAATTATTGTCCTGATGATTACTTTTATTATCACTGCCATCATCAAGCTGCAATTATGAAACACATACTGCATCCAACATGCTAGCAAGACAGAAGGCTGTTAGAGGAGTCACTCTCTCCTGTCTCAAGGTCTGGATTTCACACTGATTCAGCTCAGGCCTTTTCATCACTGTCTTACCAACTATCATGTCAGAACATCATTTTTAAAAACAAAAATTAAAAACACTCCACTTTCTGAGGATGCGCTTAGAATAAGCAACTGCTCCTTCCACCAACCTCTAGCTACATTTCTATGAACAAATAAAAACAATGTAAATAGTCACAAGATTGTGGAGTTAAAATCTAAGGGACAAACATTATTACTTAATGTTTTTTAACCACTTAGAAACTACAGTTTCTTTTCCTTTTGCCATTCCTCCCTCTCTATCTCCCTTCCTTCTTTGCTTCTTACAAATGTCTATTGAATTTCCTAGACCAAACTGTAAGATTTAACAATAAAAATATGCAAACACGTTATTACTGCCCTGAAGTAATCCCCAATCTAATGGCAATGACAACAATGTGATTGAGGCTAAAATAGTGTAAAGCCCAGGGTGTCCAGAACTACTGAAGGAAGTACATAACACAGCCATGGTCAAGTCAAGGAGTGAATGGGGCATAGAAGAAAACAGATGTTAACCAAGTGAAGAAGTGAGGACAGGTATTTCAAATATAAGGAGTATACTTACCAGAGTTTAGAGGTGGAACAATGAAGTAAACTTCAAAATGACTTGACCAGATTATTTCTCTAATTTTTAATTTTTATACTCTTTTCTGCCAAACCCTACCACACTAACTGAACTGCATTTTCTTATATTTTCTTAAAAACAAAAGAGCAAAAGCAGGAAATGAAACACAGTGAATAAAAGCTGGGTGATTTAGAAAAAGGATATACTAAGAGTGTTCGTAAATTTCAGAAATATATGCATTTTTGTTTATGTTTTCAATTAATGACCCGGGGTTGGGGGGAGTCATATAATGCAAAAGTGAAATTTCTGTTGCTTACAAAAAAAATAAGATAAAATAAATAAGGGTAGTGAAGAAAGGTGGCAACACTACATGACTGAATATATTAGGTTCTGTGGACCTGGAAAGAACATGTGTAGCTCATGCAGGAAAGTGGGAAATCATATTGCTAGGGCTAGCCATAATCATATTTCATAAAGATCACAGTATATAATATGAACCAGAGTACAAGCATAGAGATAATTATATGAAGCTCATCATGAAAATAATACTGTCTAATCTTTTTCTTATCAAGCCATGTCATTAGAAACCAGTGAAATTATTCTTGCAGATGTTCTAAAAATCACTCGAATCACCTCTATTTCTAAAGCTGTATTGCAACTCAAGACTTGAATGTGCATCCAATGTTCCTCTTCCTATGCCTACTGCAGAGTCCTAGCTGGGAAGCTGGTTCTGCTGGCTTTCACTTTCTTCTTTACTTACCTTCTTCACCTGAATCCACGAGTCACTGTACTAACTCATGTTCCTCAGTCTCAGTGAACATCACCAAGCAGTACTCCCAGAAAATGGAAAACTCATCTTTAGTATCCCCAGGTATTTTTTTTAACCTCCTCCACATTTTTGCTTAATATTTCTCTATTTTCCCTGCTACAGTGCATCAAACTCTGATATTTGGGGGAAATACCTCTAATAATAATTTATGCATAGTACGTGGTGTGGCAAATTTACCTGAGTTATTTGCTATTATGCTGTCACTAATTATAGGAGAAAAATCTTTAGTCCTCAGAGAGAGGAATTTTAGAAACACTGGGGCAGAGGAGACAGATCTGCCTAAAGAAAAGGTGTGAACAAGGAAGGGGATGCTATGAAGTCTATAGGGACTCTGTAATATATTAGAAATACTGAACATCTGGTACCTGATTGGCCACAATGCTGGAGTACAGACTGCGGCACGCTGGCCACTGTTTACATTTTAGTTGCTGGATCACAGGATGTCCACAGTTGTAAATAATAATACATAAAAATGACATTTCATCTACCTGATTCTGCAAGTAGGCTCTCTACTGAAAGGAAAAGTTCTTTTTGTATCCCACCTATAATTATTTCTATACTTACCTATGTAATTGCACAGCCAGAAGTTGGTTATACCAAAATACTAAATTTTATTAAATGATATTTATTGAATGATTCATTGATTGACCATTTGCAAGTAAAATAAGATCTAAGTGTTGCTTACATTCTCAGAGGCAATAGAAGAATACAGTTATCAATTGAGCAATACATATATGTAATTAGTAACAGAGCTGATTTCAGCAAATTAGAGTTCTGGGCCAAGAACTGCCTTTGACTTGCTATCTGACCTTTGGCAAATCAATTAAGATTCATGTCTTTCGGCTTTCCACACATCTAAAAATAGAAATAAGAATTTCTTCTTCTCCAACAATTGCTCAAATGTAAGAGATAAACATTAAAAATAACTTCGAGATAAGTACCATATAAATAGTATTACTTTAAATCAGTGATATATATACCAGAGCCCTATAAACTCTTGTGAGACACATGAAAATTTCTGGAAACAATACGGTAGTCTCTCCTTATCCACAGTTTCACTTTCTATAGTTTCAGTTACTTGTGGTCAACCTTGGTCTGAAAACATTACGAGATATTTTGAGAGAGACGCTATTTACATAACTTTGATTGCACTATGTTGTTATAATTGTTCTAGTTTATTATTAGTTATTATTGTAAATCTCTTAATGTGCCTAATTTATAAATTACACTTTATCATAGGTATGTATGTATAGGAAAAACATACGGTTAGATATTATCCTCAGTTCCAGGGATCACCTGGGGGGTCTTGAAACATGTCCCCTGCAGATGGGGTAGCGCACTACTGTACTCTAATAAATTAATTAAAAAGAGTCTTTCTTGGAATGAATGAAGTCTAAATCCAAACTACTAAAGTAAAAATATTTGAGATATTGATACAAATTTTGGCATGGTTTCTAAAATAAAAGATCCTATTATGAGAGAAAAGTTGTCACTTATTGTCAACATCTCTGTTATCTCTCCCTTGTTTGCAACCCTGGCTGTCACTGCTGCTGCTAAGGCCAAATCTAGAGTGATGCCTCACTATATGTATATTGGTTTCTTCAAAATATGGTTTTCAAAATATAGTTTTTCATCAAGCATATAATCATTCCACGATCTCTTTCCAATTTCATGTACACTTTCTTTCTACATAGAGATACTGGATATTTAACTATAATTTTGTCAAGCAACAATAATTTATTTTTAGAAATTGAACAATATTTGTATATCACATAAAGGAAGTGATTTGTTCAAAGGTTAAATCTAGGTAAATAAAAAATTATTTATACATATTTCAAAACTATTTCTTCAAATTTTCAAAATTGTTTTTAAAACAGTATTTTAAAAAATATATAAATTGTTCATAATTTTTAGCATCTGGCTATAGATAGATAGTCTATCTTCAACTTATAGTTCCAAATGTCAATTGTTATGAAAACTCTGAGACTGAGGAAAAATAAGCTCCAATTTCTAGTAGAAAAATAAATCAGCCATATTTTTTAAAAAATTGCTAGGAATAGTCTAGAAGAGATGAAAAAAATGGTCTGGAGTTGATTTTAGGCCCTTTAATGTGAGTGAAAATTGATTTTAAGTCCATTCACACACACACACACACATAAAGACTTGTGTTGTGTGTTATACTATGTTAAACCTGATTTTAATTTGTATGTGATATTGTTGTTAGAACAGCTTTGGAATTAAATATACACCGCTGATGTAGTATAGTTAAATCTGTATAGAATATATAGTGAACTGTATTTAGATATAACATCTATGAGTACTTTGAGCAAGACTCCATAGGACTCACTTTGTAAACTCTAAATCTAAAATTACATCACATTTTTCAGACTATGTAACATTTTTGTCTTTTTAGATGTCTGAAGTCTTTAAAAATATACCTTCACATGAGAAGTTTAATTTTCACATATGTCCAGTCTCAGAAAGACCCCAGATTAATAAAGGAAGGTTAAGGAGGGGTCTAAGAGGTAATGTTTTAGTCCCTTCAGCTGCTATAACAAAATACCATATGGGAGGCCCAGGCAGGAGTATTGCTTGAAACTAAGAGTTTGAGATCAGCCTGGGCAACATAAGGAGATCCTGTCTCTACAAAAATAAAAAATTAAAACAATTAGCCAGGTGTGTTGGTGCACGCCTGTAGTCCTAGTTATTCAGGAGGCTGAGGTAGGAGGATTGCTTGAGCCCTGGCATTTAAGGTTACGGTGAGCTTAATCCATTAATTTTGCAGATAAAAATGCTGAAGTTCAAAGAGACTTGAATTAAATTAACAAATTACCCTTGGTCACTCATTTAGTCCCTAACAGTCAGTATTATGACAAAGTTTTCTGATGTTGTGACCATTTAAGGTCATAGTTTATACAAAAGAGCCACATAGTGTTTACTTCTTTTTCTGAAATTCTTTGCTTTGCATCATTTGAAATTGTAAAGGTAACTTTAATTTTAAAGGACGTGATTTATCCCTTTAAAACTTAAAAATATCTTTTTTAATAAATGTGGCTTCCTTTAAGGCAATTTAAGGCACTCACGGTTGTAAAAATATATATTATATATAAAGCTATGTCTGTAAAAAGGTTTTGATCTTGTGTTCTCATTCCATTTTGTTGATTTGTTGAATTTTCAGGGGCACTTTAAAGATTTTATGCCTTAGCATGCCTGTGCGTAAATTCATGTCTGACAATTATACAGATAAATGGTTCCAAAATATCTTAGTGTTACACATAGCCATACATATACCATTATAATGGTATATTTAGCTTGTTAAGAAATGATATTGATTATGATAATGTATTTTAGTTTATGTTTTATATGAGCAGTAATTTAAAAAGTTTATCACATTTAGGAAGCAATGGGGCATAGTAGGAGGGAAGAGCTTTGGAGTCTTAAACACGTGGGGAATCAATCCCCCATCAGCATCTGACTGACAGTCAAATTGTTCAGCCTTTCTGAGACTCAGTTTTCTTATCCGAAAGTTGAATTTAAATCTACCTAGAGGTATTAGAAATCTTATGTAAAGCACCCATATTATTGAAGGTCAGGCAAAAGACATTTGTAATAAAGCTTATTTTTTAATACAAAGCTAATTTTTAAATTTTAAAATATTTAACTGACAAATGAAAATTGTATATATTCAAGGGGTATAACATTATGATTTTATATAGATATATATTGTGTCATGATTACCACAGTCAAATTAACACATCCATCACCTCCCATCATTACTTGGTGATATGGTTTGGCTCTGTGTCCCCACTCAAATCCTGTCTCGCATGGTAATCCTCACATGTTGAGAGAGGGACGTGTAATCCCCATGTGTCGAGGGAGGTAGGTGCAGTTTCCCCCATGCTGTTCTCATGACAGTGAGTGAGTCTCATGAGATCTGACGGGTTTATAAGTGTTTGACAGTTCCTCCTTCACACACTCACACTCTCTTCTGCCACCTTGTGAAGACAGTGCCTGCTTCCCCTTCTGCCATGATTGCAAGTTTCCTGAGGCCTCCCCAGCCATGCAGAACTGTGAATCAATTAAACCTCCTTTGTTTCTACATTACCCACTCTTGGGTACTATCTTTATAGCAGTGTGAAAACAGACTAATACATTTGGTGTGTGTGTGTGTGTTTGTGTGTGTGTGTGTGTGTAGTAAGGATACTTAAAATCTGCTCTTTTCTAAAATTTGAAGTAAACATATTACAATATTATTAACTCTAGTTACCATACGGTACATTAGATCCCCAGAACTTACACGTCTTATAACTGAAAGGTTGTAGTATTTGACTAACATCTCCCCATTACCCACTTCCACACACCCAGATGCTGGAAACCAACACTTTACTGTTTCTATGAGTTTGACTTTTTTAGATTCTACGTATGAATGACATCATACAGTGTTTTTCTTTCTGTGTGTAGATTATTTAACTTAGGATAGTGTCCTACAGGTTCATCAGTGCTATTGCAAATGGCAAGATTTCCTTATTTTTATGATTGAATAATATTTCAAGGTATGTATATACCACATTTTCTTTACACATTCATCCATTGATAGACACTTAGGTTGTTTCTATATCTTGGCTACTTACTGTGAATAGTGCTGCAATAAATATGGGGGTGAAGATAATTTTCCAGATACCAATTTCATTTCCTATGGTTGTACAGTGTACACAGAAGTGGGATTGATGAATCATACTATAGTTCTATGTTGATTTTTTTTGAGGAAACTCCATACTGTTTTACATAATGTCTATACCAATTCATATTTCCATCAACAGTATACTAGAATTTTCTTTTTTCTACATCTTCACCAACACTGATCTCTTATCTTTTTTATAATAGTAATCCTAACAGATATGAGACATCTCGTTGTTTCAATGTGCATGTCTTGATGATTAGTGATCTTGAGTACCTTTCCATTTAGCCACTGCCATTTTTATGTCTTTGAAGAAATGTCTATTCAGATCCTTTGCCCATTTTTTGTTTTGTTTTTGTTTTTTGTTTTTTGAGACTGAGTCTTGCTCTGTCACCCAGGCCTGAGTGCAGAGATGTGATCCCAGCTCACTGCAACCTCTGCCTCCCGAGGTTACGTGATTCTCCTGCCTCAGCCTCCTGAGTAGCTGGGATTACAGGTATGTGCCACCATGCCCGTCTAATTTTCGTGTTTTTAGTAGAGACAGGGTTTCACCATTTTGGCCAGGCTGGTCTTGAACTCCTGACCTCAAGTGATGCACCAGCCTCGGCCTCCCAAAGTGCTTGGATTACAGGTGTGAACCACTGTGTCTGGCCCCTTTGCCAATTTTTAAGTTGGATTATTATTATTTTTTTGCTACTGAGTTGTGTAGTTCTTTACATATTTTGGATATTAACCTTTACCCCATATACAGTTTGTAAATATTTTCTTCCATTCCATAAGCTGTCTCTTTGTTGATTGATTCCTTTGCTGTGCAGTAGCTTTTTAGTTTGATGTAATCGCATTTGTCTCTTTTTGCTTTTCTTGCCATGCTTTGGGGATTATAGCAAAAAAAAATTGTCAAAACTAATGTCAAAATGCTTTTACTCTATGTCTTCTTTTAGAATTTTTATGATTTCAGATTTTACACTTAATCATTTAATTCATTTTGAGTGAATTTTTCTATATGGTAGAAGACAAACATTTTATTCTTTTGCATATTCAGTTGCAATGAATATTCAGTTTTCCCAGCACCATTTATTGAAGAGACAATCACTTCCCCATTGTGTATTCTTGGCACTCTTGTCAAAGATTAGTTGGCTATATATACATAGGCTTATTTATGGGATCTCTTTTCTGTTCCATTGGTCTATGTGTCAGTTTTTATGCCATTACTATACTGTTTTGATTACTATTGTTGTATCATATAATTTAATATCAAGGAGTGTGATACCTTAAGTGTTGTTCTCTTTTTTCAAGATTGCTTTGGCTATTTGGGATCTTTTGTGATGTTATATAAATTTTAGAATTTTTTTTGTATTTATATCAAAATTTTGATAGGAATTGAACTTCATCAGTAGATCACTTTTGGCAGCATGGACTTTTTAACAATAGTAATTATTTTAGGGCATGAACACAGATTTCTTTCCATTTGTTTATATCTTCTTCTTCTTCAATTGTTTCATCAATACTCTATAAATTTTAGTGTACAGATCTTTAACATCCTTGGTTAGCTTACTTCCTAAGCAATTTATTCTTTCAATGCTATTATAAACATGATGGTTTTCTTAACTTCTTTTTTGGATAGTTCATTGTTATTATGTAGAAACACTGCAGATTTTTGTATCTTGATTTCAGATCCTGTAACGTTACTGGATTTGTTCATTAGTTCTAGTCATTTCATTCCTTAGGGCTTTCTGCATACAAGATTATGTCATCTGCAAACAGAAATAATTTAACCTCTTCCTTTCCTATTTGATACCTTTTATTTTTTCTCTTATCTAATTGTCCTGGCTAGGACTTCCAGTACTATGTTGAGCAGAAATGTCAATAGTTGGTACTCTTTTCCTTCCTTCCTTCCTTCCCTTTGTTTCTCTTTCTCTCTTTCTTTTCCTTCCTTCCTCCCTCCCTCCCTCCTTTTCTTTCCTTCTCTTTCTTTCTTTTTCTTTTTTCTCTTCTTATTTCTTCCTTTCTTTTTCTTTCTTTTCTTTCTTCTTTTTTCTTTTTCTTTTCTTTTCTTTCTTCTCTCCTCTCCTCTCCTCTCCTTTCCTTTCCTTCCTCCTCTCCTCTCCTCTCCTCCTTTCCTTTTCTTTTCTATTCTTTTCTCTTCTTATAGGCAGGGTCTCACTCTGTCACCCAGGCTGGAGTGCAGTGGCAAAATCATAGCTCACTGCAACCTTAACTCCTGGGCTCATGTGATATTCATACCTCAGCCTTCCAAGTATATGAGACTATGGGCATTTGCCACCACACCCAGATAATTTTTAATATTTTTTTTTGTAGAGATATGGTCTCACTATGTTGCCCAGCCTGGGCTCAAACTCCTGGCCTCAAGCAATCCTTCTGTCTTGAGTTCCCAAAGTGCTGGGATTACAGCCATGAGCCAATGTGCACAGCCAAAAAATTTATACTCTCGTCTTTTTCCTGATCTTAGAGGAAAAGCTTTCAACTATTCACTCTTGAGTATTTTAGATGTGGGCTTGTGTTATAGGGCCTTTACTGTGTTGAGATACATTCCCTCTATACCTAATTTTTTGAGAAGCTTCTTTTTAATCTTGAAAGGATATTGAACTTTGTTGAACACTTTATCTTTTACTGAGATAATCATATGGTTTTGGCCTTTCATTCTGTTAATGTGGAGAATGACATTTTTGGATTTCCATATGTTGAACCATGCTTACATCCCAGGAATAAATCCCACTTAATTATGGGGTATATAATCCTTTTAATGTGGCACTGGATTAGATTTGCTAGTATTTTGTTGAGGATTGTTGCATCAATGTTCATCAGGGATATTGGTCTCTAATTTTTTTTCTTGCGGTGTCCTTATCTGTCTTTGGTGTAAGGATAATGCTGGTCCCATGAAAGGAGTTTGAAGGTGTTACCTCCACTTCAAATTTTTGGAAGAGTTTGAAAAGGATTGACATTAATTCTTCTTTAAATTTTTAGTATAATTCACTCATGAATTATACTTCTGGTCCTGAGCTTTTCATTGATGAACGACTTTTTATTATTGATTTGACTTCCTGACTTGTTACTGGTCTTTTCATATTTTCTATGTCATTGTGATTCAGCCTACGTAAATTGTATGTTTCTAGGAATTTGTATCTTTTTTCTAGGTTATCCACTTTTTCAGCATAGAATTCTTCATAGTAATTTCATGATCATTTGTATTTCTTTGGTATCAATTGTAATGTCTTCTTTAGTTTACAATTTTATTTACAATTTTATTTATTTGAGTTCCCTCTCTATTTTTGTTAGTCTAGCTAAAGGTTTGTCCATTTTGATAACTTTTTCAAAAAAATGAACTCCTCAATTTATTGATCTTTCTACTGCCTTTCTATTCTCTGTAAAATTTATTACTACTGAGATTTTTTATTTTCTTCCTTCTGCTGACTTTGGGCTTAGTTCGTACTTCTTTTTCTAATTCCTTCAAGTGTGAAGTTAGATTATTTGAGATCTTTCACTTTTTTGTTGTTTTTTTGTGTGTGTCCAGTTTGATCATTTAAGTTGTAATTTTTTTACATTTCAATATTTTGGGGGAACAGGTGGTGTTTGGTAAGATCTACCTTTTTCTTAATGGAAGCATTTATCACTATAAACTTACTCTTCAGAACTATATTTTTGCTGCATCCCATAAGTTTTGGTATGTTGCATTTTCATTTTCATTTGCCTCAATATACTTTTAAATTTTCCTTTTGATATCTTCTTTAACTCATTCATTTTTCACGAGTGTGTTTTTACCTTTCCACCTATTTGCGAATTTTCCAAAATTCCTCCTGGTATTGATTGCTAGTTTTATACCACTGTTTTCAGAAAAGATACTCAATATGATTTTTGTCTTATTAAATATGTTAAGACTTGTGGCATGATATATGATCTATCCTGGAGAATGTTCTGTGTGCACTTGAGAAGAATGTGTATTCTGCTGCTGTTGGATGGAATGTTCTTTGTGTGTCTGTTAGGTCAATTTGGTTTGTAGTATTAGTTAAGATTACTGCTTCTTTGGCCAGGTGCGGTGGTTCACACCTGTAATCCCAGCACTGTGGGAGGCCAAGGTGGGCAGATCACGAGGTCAGGAGATCAAGACCATCCTGGCTAACACGGTGAAACCCCGTCTCTACTAAAAAATACAAAAAAATTAGCCAGGCTTGGTGGCAGGAGCCTGTAGTCCCAGCTACTCGGGAGGCTGAGGCAGGAGAATGGCATGAACCCAGGAGACGGAGGCTGCAGTGAGCCAAGATCATGCCACTGCATTCCAGCCTGAATGACGGGGCAAGACTCTGTCTCAAAAAAAAAAAAAAAAAAAGAATACTGCTTCTTTATTGATTTTCTTTTTGGATGATCTATCCATTGTTGAAGGTAAGATATTGAAGTCCCTTACTATTATTGTATTATGGCCTATTTCTCTCTTCAGATCTATGAATATTAATATTTGCTTTACATATTTAAGGTACTCCAATGTTAGGTGAATATATATATATACATATATATATACGTATATATATGTGTGTGTATATATATACATATATATGTGTATATATATATATATATATATATATATATATACACCCCTTGTAGCATTTCTTATAAGTTAGGTCTCATCAAAATGAACTCCTCAGCTTTTATTTGTCTGAGAATGTGTTTATTTCTCCTTCATTTCTGAAGGACATTTTTGCCAAGTATAGCATTCTTGGTTGGTAGGATTTCTTCTATTAGCCCTTTGAATATATCATCCCACTGTACTCTCAGCTTGCTGTTTCTTTTGGGAAGTCTGTTAGTGCCTTATGGGAGTTTCATTATATGTGATTAATCTATTTTTCCTTGCTTCTTTCAAGATTCTCTCTTTGTCTTTGACTTTTGGCAATTTGATTATAATGTGTCTCTGATTATTTTTCTTTGGGTTGATCTTGTTTAGGGAGATTAATGAATCTGGATTTCTATATATCTTTACAAGGTTTTAAATTTTTTCATTAAGTATTTAGTTTGTTGCCACTTTCTCTCTTTTCTTCCTGGAACTTCCATAATCTATCTATTCATGTGCTTTATATTGTCCCATAGGCTTCTTATGTTCTTTTCACTCTTTTAATTCTATTTTTCATTCCTTTAACCTGTCTTCAACTTCATTAATTTTTTCTTCTGCATGATCAAGTCTGCTATTGGAGGTCTCTATTGAATTTTTCAGTCTTATCATTGTATTCTTCTGTTATAAGATTTCTGGTTGGTTCTTTTTTATGGGTTTTTTTAAATTAAACTTTTCATTTTGCTCATGCATTATTTTCCCAATTTGGTTTAGCTGTTTATGTTTTTGTTGTGCCTCATTAAGCTTCTTTAAGATAATAATTTTGAGTTATTTTATAGGCAATTGGTAGATAATCATTTCTTTGGGGTCACTGATTTGAGCTTTATTCGTTTCGTTTAGTAGTGTCATGTTTGCCTAATTCTTCATTATCCACATAGCCCTGCTTGGTGTCTGTGCATTGGAAGGAGCAAACACCTCTTACTGACTTTACAGACTAGTTTCAGTATGTAACACCTTCTTCTGTTGGGTCCCTGGGCTTAGGATTGCCTCTAGGATAGTGGTCACATGGAGTTGGAGCTAGGTCATCTAGCTGCTGCTCTGTCTGTCGTGAAGACCACAGTTTGAAAGCCTGTTGACAAGGACTCAAGTAGACATGGATCCTATCTGGTCCACAGGTGGACTAGACTGACTCCAGAACCTTGGTCAGTAGAGCTACCACTAGGAGGAGTGTTCATTTCATGGTCCTGTTACTAGGTTCGCATAGATAGATGTGGCTTCCTCCAGGTCCCCGGGAAGGCTCCCACTGGGTCAATAGTGGGTCCTAGATCAGGCAGTACCTACCCTGGACCATGGTTGAGACAGGCTAGAACTGAGTCACAGGGCTACTTCAAGGTTCACAGCCAATATCAATGTTGGCTTGCCTTCTTGTGGGGACATGGATGGGGATATCTCCTGGTGGGTCCCTGGATAGGCAAAACTGCTCTCAGACAACAGATACAAAGGGTTGGAGCTGAGTTACAGGGATATTTTAGGGTTGATAGTAGAGACTAAGGTTACTGGGTCTGTCATCCGAGGCACACGTGGGCATGTCTCCTCATACGTAAATTGGCAGCAAGACAAAGGCCAAATGGGGTGGTAACTGAACCCAAAGGAGATGGTTTCATTTACCTGTATGGAACTGAGGCCCAGGTCAGCACACCTGCCACCTGGGCATAAGCCTGTTCTCTCAAAATGACCCTCTTAGGACTTGGGCCCTACCAGGGTTTTATAACCTCCTATGTGAATCTCAGCACTCCTACAGAGACGCTTTTGTCTATAAATGACTATGATAATATTGTTACTGTGAAGGGAAAGGAGTGAGGGAGTCTCTTATTCTGCCATCTTGCTCTGAGATAATTTATTTTAGCTTATTTTTAAATTAAAGTTTACATGAAGAATTTATAAGCAATGCTTTAATTTCAGAGAACTCCAATTAACCTATAATTTTCTCCGATTTTTGCTCGCCTAATTGCTAACTGTTAGGATAATAGTTTTCAGTATCATCTTATTTCATAGCTCTATACCCCAGGAAAGAATAATTCTCAGTGAAATTCTGCTCTCCTATGAGAAGAGTAGGAACTTTCAGAAAGAGGATATACTATGTATTAGTCTATTTTGTGTTGATATAACAATATATCACAAACTGTGTAATTTAGAAGAACAGAAGTTTATTTCTCACAGTTCTGGGGGCTGGCAAGTCCAAGATCAAGGCATTGACAGGTTTGGTGTCTGGTAAGGGATTGGTCTTTGTTTCCAAGATGGTGCCTTGAACACTGCCTCCTTCAGAGGAGAAGAACACTGTTCCTCACATGGCAGAAGTATAGAAGAGGCTGAACTCACTCTCTCAAGTTTTTTCTATAGTAGCATTAATTCATTCATTAGGATACAGCAATCATGAATTAAACACCTCATAGCAGGTCTCAATTCTCAACACTGTGGCATTGGGGATTAACTTTCAACATGTGTTTTGGAGGGGACAAAAGCATTAAAATCATAGCATAGTATATATTTCATATTTAAGGTTAACCAACTCCTTTCACGTGCACACAAAACCAGATTGGAAATAATTCCAAAACTCTTAAATTTATAAAGTTTCTTAAAAATATAGTTAGTCATCCAAACTTTAATATCAATGCAAACAATACATGTTGCTGAGAATACAGGTATTAGCTATTTATATTTCCGGAGAAGAGTGAACAACTGACAAAGGAAGATACAGTAGCTATCTCCAACTATTTGAATGGCTGTCATGCTGCATCAGCCAGGGTTGCTAGTTGCAAGCAACAGAAATGGACTTTGAATAATTGAAACAGAAAAGCAAATTATGAAGGTTTTGGATAGCTCACAAAAGCCACAAAATCTGGCAAGGATGCAGAACCACGCTTGGAAAGGCTTAGTAGTAGCCAGGATTGTATCCCAAATCATCCCACAAAACCAGTCCAATGAGCACACACTACTACCACACCAGTGGACATCTGATCTCTCAGCTCGTGCTGCCCTCATCCTGGGGCTGAACTCTGAATACTATCACTGCTCTATTGTACTGCTATCCCTAGAAACACAACCCTACAACCTCTCTCTCCACTGTTTCCTGCTACAGTGCATAGTCTGTGGTGTGTCTTTTCTTGGGTGACCAGCACCAGATTTAAAGTTCAGAGCCACCACATCTGTTTGGTTGAGCTATGAAAGACTGAGAATAAATATTTCTGTCTGTGCCTCTCCCCAACCCCCTAAAAAACTCACAATTCAGTGAATTCTCTAAACACAGGAAGAGTTCAAATGTTGAACAGCCAAGAAAATATACAAAATATCCACTACATAAGTGGAAGAGAAAGCAGAGTTTATCTGAGTTGTTACAACAGAAAGGTGAACTAGAAAGTTAAATGTAAGAGGGTTGCAGATTTGAAAATAAGAAATTTTCCACAGAATACACTTATTAAATAATAAAATAATTGCTCTAGAAAGTTGCAAACTCCTTGCTCCTACTGGACTTTAAGTGAATGCTGTATGACCATAAGAAAAGAGTACTGTAGAAAAAAAACAGCAGCTTAACTCAAAATGTCTATTATTCTATCTTTCTGTTGAGGTAGGGGTTTTTGCCTCAGATTATGTTTTCTATGGGTTTCCACCACATTCTAGATTATGGTCAGATTGCAAATATATCTGGGTGCCAAGAATAGCCAGAGCGCCCCACCTTCTTGTGCATACTCAGTCAGCTTAGCAAACACCCAGCTGATCCCAGGCAGCTGAAGAAATCACAGTTTTTTAAGTCTGCTATGATATAGGAATGATTAGGAAGCTGATTCTATGGATGTGAAGGTCATTGTTTTTACAAACCTCATATATATTTATGTGGCATATATACACATATATAGATCTCCATCTCTCTATAATGCACATACATAATATATGACATGATATGTATGACATGTGAGATATATATGTACATATAATATTTCCTATTTAAAAGCAAAAGTGATAGTAAGGTAGATCTGCAAGCAGGTAGTATACATTAAAAATAATAACAATACAACAAATGGATCACCTATTGACATATATACAAAAAAGTGCAATCAGACCCCTGATTTATAGATGTTACTGACATCTGCTAGCATTTGTAATTACTTATGCTTCTGAAATTTATTAACAATAATAATGGCACTGTTGATGTTAATAATATAGTTGTACTATTATCTGGTACTCTTTCAAGTGTCAAGTACACACATACCTTGAAGATATTGCAATTTAGTTTCACATTTTCACAATAAAGTTAATATTGCAAGAAAATGAATTGCATGAATATTTTGGTTACCTAATGCATATAAAACTTTTATTTATATTAGTCTGAAAAATATGCAATAGCATTATATGTTAAATAATGATATAGATATATCTTAATTTAAAAACACTATTTCTTAAAAAAATCTAACAATCATCCGAGCTTTCAGGATGTCATAATATTTTTGCTGTTGGATGGTCTTGCCACCACGTTGATGGCTGCAGACTGATCAGGGTGGTGGTTGCTTAAGGTTGGGGTGGCTGTGGCAGTTTTATAAAATAAGACCACACTGAAGTGTGTTACATTGATTACTTCTTCCTTTCATGAAAGATTTCAGTGTAGCTTGCAAAGAGCTGTTTGATACTATTTTACCCACAGTAGATCTGCTTTCCAAATTAGAGTCAACTCTCTCAAACACTGACTTGCCTTCTGAGCTAACTTTATGTAATATTCTAAATCCTTTGCTATAATTTCAACAATGTTCACAGCATCTTAACCATGAGAATATTCCTTCCCAAGAAACCATTTCTTTTTTGTTCATAACAAGCAACCCTTCCTACATTGAAGTTTTATTATGAGATTGTAGTGAACCAGTCACATATTTAGGCTCTGCTTCTAATTTTAGTTATCTTGCTAGTTTCATGCCATCTGCCGTTACTTCCCCCACTAAAGTCTTGAACCCCTCAAGGTAATCCATGAGAATAAAAATCGCTTCTTCCAAAATCTTGTTAATGTTGATATTTTGAATTCCTATAATGAATCAGAAATGTTCATTGTTTACATTTTAAAAATTTTGGAAGGTACATACTAGGTGTATATATTTATGGGGCACATGAGACATTTTAATACAGGCATAGAATGTGTAATAATGACATCAGGGTAAATGGGGTATCAATCACCTCAAACATTTATCCTTTGTGTTACAAACAAATTATACTCTTTTAGTTATTTTTGAAATGTACAATTAAATTGTTATTGACTATAGCTGCCCTATTGGGCAATAAAATACTAGGTCTTATTCATACTTTACAACTATTTTTTTGTACTCATTAGTAATCCCCACTTTCTCACTAATAACCCCCATCACTATCAGCCTCTGGTAACCATCCTTCTACTCTCTATCTCCGTGAGTTCAGTTCTTTTCAATTTTAGTTCCCACAAATAAATAAGAACATGCAAAATTTGTCTTTCTGTGCCTGGCTTAGTTTACTTAGCATAATGACTGCCAGTTCCATCCATGTTGTTGCAAATGACACACTCTCATTCATGTTTTTGGCTGATTAGTACACCATTGCATATATGTACCACATTGTTTAATCTATTCATCTGTTAACATACACTTATGTTGCTTCCAAATCTTGGCTATAAGGAATAGTTCTGCAGTACACATGAGAGTGCAGATATCTCTTTGATATATTGATTTCTGTTCCTTTGCATGTATATCTAGTAGTTGGATTGCTGGATTTATGGTAGCTCTATTTTTAGTTATTTGAGGAATATCCAGACTGTTCCCCATAGTGGTTGTAATAATTTACATTTCCACCAACAGTGTGCAAGTGTTATCTTTTCTCCCCATCCATGCCAGCATTTGTTATTGCCTGTCTTTTGGGTAAAAACCATTTAAACAAATATCATTGTAGTTTTGATTTGCATTTTTCTGATATTAAATGATGCTGAGCATCTTTTCATATATCTGTTTGTCATTTGTATGCCTTTATTTAAGAAATGTCTATTAAGATCTTTTGTCCATTTTAAAATCAGGTTATTATATTTTTTCCTATAGAGTTGTTTGAGCTCCTTATATATTATGGTTATTAGTCCCTTATCATATGGGTAGTTTGCAAATATTTTCTCCCATTATGTGGATTCACTCTTCACTTTGTTGATTCCTTTGCTGTGCAAAAACTTTTTAACTCGATATGATCCCATTTGTCCACTTTTCTTTAGTTGTCTGTGCTTGTCGGGTATTACTCAAGAAATCTTTGCCTAGTTCAATATCCTGGAGAGTTTCACCAATGTATTTTTGTAATAGTTTCATAGTTTAAGGTCTTAAATTTAAGTCTTTCATTCATTTTAGTTTGATTTTTGTGTATGGCAAGAGATAGGGTTCTAGTTTCATTCTTCTGCATATGAATATCCAGTTTTCCCAGCACCGTTTACTGAAGATACTGTCCTTTCTCCAATGTATGGTTTTGGCACCTTTGTCAAAATGAGTTCACTGTAGACATTTGGATTTTTTTTTCTGGAATCTCTATTCTATTCTGTTGACCTGTGTGTCTGTTTTTAGGTAAGTACTATGCCGTTTTGGTTACTATAGCTCTATAGTATAATTTGAAGTCAGGTGACATGATTATTTCAACTTTGTTCTTTTTGCTTAGCATAGCTTTAGCTATTCTGGGTGCTTTGTGGTTCCTTATACATTTTGAGATTGATTTTTTTTTCTATTTCTGTGAACAATAGCATCTGTATTTTTATAGGGATTGTACTGAATTTGTAGATTGCTTTGGATAGTATGGACATTTTAACAATATTGATTCTTCCAATCCATGAACATGGAATATCTTTTTCATTTTTTGGTGTCCCCTTCAATTTCATACTTCAATGTTTTATAGTTTTCATTGCTGGAATCTTTAACTTTTTTAGTTAAGTTTATTCCTAGGTATATTATTTTATTTGTAGCTATTGTAAATGGGATTAGTCTCTTAAATTCTTTTTCAGATTGTTCAGTGTTGACATATAGAAGTGTTAGTGATTTTTATATGTTGATTTTTGTATCCAGCAACTTTACTAAATTTATCATTTTTAATAGTTTTATTGTGGAGTCTAGGTTTTTCCAAATATGAAATCATATCATCTGTAAACAAGGATAATTTGACAGCTTCCTTTCTAGTTTGGATGATTTTATTTTATTTTCTTGTCTGATTACTGTAGCTAGGACTTCAAGTACTATGTTGAATAACAGTGGTAAGAGCAGCATCCTTGTCATGTTCCTGATCTTAGAGGAAAGTCTTTCTTTCTGCTGCTCCCCGCACCCCGCCCCCAATTCAGTATGATTCTACCTGTGGGCCTGTAATATATGGCTTTTATTTATTTTATTTTATTTTATTTTTTTGAGATGGAGTCTTGCTCTGTCACCCAGGCTGGAGTGCAGTGGCACGATCTCGGCTCACTGCAAGCTCTGCCTCCCAGGTTCATGCCATTACCCTGCCTCAGCCTCCCAAGCAGCCAGGAACACAGCTGCGTGCCACCACACCCAGCTAATTTTTTGTATTTTTTAGTAGAGATGGGGTTTCACCATGTTAGCCAGGATGGTCTCGATCTCCTGACCTCGTGATCCACCCGCCTTGGCCTCCCAAAGTGCTGGGATTACAGGTGTGAGCCACTGTGCCTGGCCCATATGGCTTTTATTATGTTGAAGTAGATTCTTTCTATACCAAGTTTTTTCAGGGGTTCATCATGAAGGGATGTTGAATTTTATCAAATGCTTTTAAGCTTCAAGAAAAATGATTATATAGTTTGTGTCTTTCATTCTGTTGCTATGGTGTATCACATTGATGGGTTTGTTTATGTTGAACCTTCTTGCACTCCTGGGATAAGTCCCACTTGGTCATGATGAATAAAATGTTTAATGTGTTGTTGAGCTTGGTTTGCTAGTATTTTGTTGGGGATTTCTATATTAATATTCATTAGGGATATTGGCCTGTAGCTTTCTTTATTTGATGTGTCTTTTTCTGGTTTTGGTATCTGGCTAATATTGGCCTTATAGAAAAAGTTTGGAAGTATTCCCTCCTCCTCTATTCTCTGGAATAGTTTGAGTAGGACTGGTACTAGTTCTTCCTATATGTTTGGTAGAAATCGGCAATGAAGCCATCGGGTACTGGGCTTTTCCTTGCTGGGAGACTTTTTATTATGACTTTGATCTGGTTACTTGTTATTAGCGTGTCTGGGTTATGAATTTCTTCACAATTCAATCTTGGTAGGTTGCTTGTGTCTAGGAATTTATCCATTTTCTCTAGATTTTCAAATTTATTGGCATATAGTTGTTCATAGTAGCCAGTAATGATCCTTTGAATTTCTGTGGTATCAGTTTTAATGTCTCCTTTTTTACCTCTGATTTTATTTATTTGGGTCCTCTCTCTTTTTTCATTAGTCTGGCTAAAGGTTTGTCACTTTGTTTATGTTTTCCAAAAAACCAACTTTTTGTTTCATTGATCTTTTGCATTGTTTTCTTCATTTCAATTTCATTTATTTCTGCTCTGATCTTTTTTTTTTCTTCTACTAATTTTGGATTTGGTTTGCTCCTATTTTTCTAGTTTTTTAAGATGTATTATTAGGTTATTTATTTGAAGCTTTTCTTCATTTTTGATGTAGGCACTTATAGCTATAAAGTTCTCTGTTAGTACTGTTTTGCTGTGACTCATAAGTTTTGGCATATTGTTTCTTCGTTATCATTTGTTTCAATAAATATTTCAATTTCCTTCTTAATTTCTTCATTGACCACTGGTCATTCAGGAGCATATTGCTTAATTTTCATGTGTTTGTATGGTTTCCAAAATTCCTCTTGTTCTTGATTTCTAGTTTTATTCTATTGTAGTCAGAGAAGATGCTTGATATTATTTCAGGGTTTTTAAAAAAATGTTTTAAGACTTGTTTTGTGACCTAAAATACGGTCTGTCCTTGAGAATAATACATGTGCTGAGAAAAAGAATTTGTATTCTGCAGCTGTTAGATGAAATCTTTGGTAAATATCTATTAGGTCAATTAGGTCTATCTACAGTGCAGATTAAGTACAATTTTTTAATTGATTTTCTGTCTAGAAGACCTCTCCAGTGCTGAAAATTGGGTGTTGAAATCTCCAGTTATCATTGTAATGTTATTTATTTCTCTCTTTGGCACTAATAATATTTGATTTATATATCTGGGTGCTCCAGGGTTGGGTGCATATATATTTACAAGTGTTTCATCTCCTTGCTCAATTCACCCTTTATCATTATATAATGACGTTTTTGTCTCTTCTTATAGTTTTTGTCTTGAAATCTATTTTTTCTGTTCTTTTTTGGTTTCCATTGGCATGGAATATCTTTTTCCATCCCTTTATTTTAAGTCCATGTGTGTCTTCATTGGTGAAGCATGTATCTTGTAGCCAACAGATCACTGAGTCTTGCTTTTTATTCAATCAGCCACTCTATGTCTTTTTACTGAGAATTTTAGTTCATTTACATTCAATGTTATCATTGATTAATATGAACTTACTTCTGCCATTTTGCTATTTGTTTTCTGGCTTTGTGGCCTTCTCTTCCTTCTTCCCATCCTTCTCATCATCCTTTTTGTGAAGATGATTTTCTCTGGTGGTATGATTTAATTTCTTGGTTTTTCTTTTTTGTTTATTGGTCGTATGTTTTTGATTTGAGATTACAATGAGGCTTGCAAATATAACTCATTATGTTAAGCTGATAACAAATTTAAACTGCTTGCATAAACAAACTAACAAGCAAAAAGAAAACTAATAAAAATTCTACACTTCAACTTTGTCCCCCTACTTTTTAACTTTTTGTTTGTATTTATCTTATTATATTGTCTATGTCTTGAAAAGTTGGCATAGTTCTTATTTTTGAGTGGTTCATCTTTTAGTCTTTCTACTTAAGATATGAGTAGTTTATCTACCACAGAGTATTATAATAGTCTGTGTTTTTCTATGTACTTGCTATTTATTACCAGTGAGTTTTGTACCTTCAAATGATTTCTTTTTTTCTGATTGAAGTACTCCCTTTAGCATTTCTTGCAGGACACATCTAGTGTGAGTGAAATTCCTCAGCTTTTGTTTGTCTGGGAAATTCTTCATTTCTCCTTAATGTTTGAAGGATATTTTCACCAGATATATTATTCTAGGATAAAAGATTTTTTCTTTCAGCACTTTAAGTATGTCACGCCCCTCTTTCCTGGCCTGTAAGGTTTCCATTGAATAGTCTGCTACCAGACACATTGGAGCTCCATTGTGTTATTTGTTTCTTTTTTCTTGCTGCTTTTATAATCCTTTATGGTTTATCTTTAGGAGTTTGATTATTAAATGCCTTGTGGTGATCTTCTTTATGTTAAATCTGTTTGGTGTTCTGTAACATTCTTATATTTGAATTTTGATATTTTTCTCTAGGTTTGGGAAGTTCTGTGATATTATCTTTTTGAATAAACTTTATACCCCTATCCATTTCTCTACTTTCTTCTTTAAGGCCAATAACTCTTAGATTTGCCCTTTTGAGGCTATATTATAGATCTTGTAAGTGTGCTTCATTGTTTTTTATTATTTTTCATTTTATCTCCTCTGAGTGTGTATTTTCAAATAGCCTGTCTTCAAACCCAGAAATTCTTTCTTCTGCTTGATCAGTTCTGCCCCTAAGAGACTCCAATGAATTCTTTAGTATGTCAGTTGCATATTTCACCTCCAGAATTTTTGCTTGATTCTTTTTAATTATTTCAATCATCTCTTTATTAAATTTGATAGAATTCTGATTTCCTTGTCTGTATTATGTTGAATTTCTTTAAGTTTCCTGAAAACAGCTATTTTGGATTGTCTGTCTGAAAGATCACATATTTCCCTTTCTCCAGAATTGGTCCCTTGTGCCTTATTTAATTTGTTTGGTAGGTGACAGTTTCCTGAATGGTGTTGATGCTTATGATTGTTCATCAATGTCTGGGAATTGAAGAGTTAGGTATTTATTTTAGTCTGTGCCGTCTGGGCATGTTTCTACCTGTCCTCCTTGGGAAGGCCTTCCAGGTATTTTAAAGGACTTGGGTGTTGTGATGTAAGCTGTATCTGCATTAGGGACACCCCAAGCCCAGTAACACTGTGATTCTTGCATACTTGTAGAAGTACTACATTTGGCAGCCTTGGATAAAGTCTGGAGGAATCTTGTGGATTACCAGAGAGAGAGACTCATTCTCACTTTTTCTCCCAAACCAATGAAGTCTCTCTCTGTGTGCTGAGCCATGCAGAGCTGGGGGAGGGGTGACATGAGCATCCTATGGCCACCGCCACTGGGGCTATGCTGGATCAGAACTGAAGCCAGCACAGCACTGGGTCTCACCAAAAGCCCACTGTAACCACTACCTGGCTATTGTTTATGGTCATGTAAGGCCCTAGGGCTTCACAATCAGCAGGTGGCAAAGCCAGCCAAGTTTTTGTCCTGCCCTTCAGGGTGGCAAGTTCCTCCAGGCCCTAGGCAGGTCCAGAGATACTGTCCAGGAGCCACGGACTGGAATCAAAATACTTAGAAATCTACCTGATATTCTATTCTACTGCAGCTGAGCTGGTGCTCAAGCCACATGACACAGATCTGGCCACTCTTCTCTTCCTTTTCCAGAGGCAGAGGAGCTTCTCCCCATGGCTACCATCACTACTGGCCCATAGGGAGTACTGCCACTCTTGTGGCAAAGTTCTCTTTATTTTTCCCTCCCCTCTCCTTAAGCGGAGTAAAGTCAGTTTTGTTGCTGTGAACTGTGCTGCCTGAGGTTGGGGGAGGGGGTGGTGCAAGCACTCCCTCAATCTCTACGGCTGGTATCTCACTGTCACATTCCCCCCAAGTACATTGGCTCTGAGCCCAGCACAGCCTTTGGACTTGCCTAGGAATTGTAGTCATGTGGCCTACACTGCATTTCAAGTTTGTGTGTACTCCAGCACACGTTAGCCCATGGTGGTGAGGCTTGCTGAAACTGAGGTTCCGACTGCTAGGATTTGCTAGGATTGGCAATTCCTCTCTGGTGAGGGCTGGTTTAAATGCTCCCTCTGTGGGCAGGGATTGGCTGAGTTCGGCCAGTTTTGCTTTCTACTCTGACAGGGCAGCACTGAGTTGAATGCAAGGTCTCACAATCACTGCACTCTCTCTTCCCACAAGCACACAGATCCTCTCTCTGTGCCATGCAGTTGCTGCCAGCAGATGGGTGTTAGGAGGTGTTAGATATTTAAGACTATTTTTTCTACCATCTTCAGTGCAGCAACATGAAGTTAAAGCCAGATACTGTGAGTGCTCACCTGATTTTTGGTTCTAATGAAAGTGCTTTTCCTGTATAGATAGTTGTTAAATTTGTTGTTCCTGTGCTCGGTGGTGTTGGGGGGTGATAGGTGGAATCTTCTATTTGGCCATCCTGCTTTGTCTCACTCCCACAAATGGCATTTAGTATGGTGACTCTTTTCCGTAAGGTTTTCAATTTACTTTGCCCACATTCATCACAAGAATCATTATGGCAACTATAGCCTTATAAAATGTATTTCTTAAATAATAGAACATGAAAGTCTAAATTATTCCTTGATCCATGGGCTACAAAATGGATATTGTCAATCACTAGTAAATATTGTGAATCTTTCTTTTTTTTTTTTTTTTTCTGAATAGTAGGCCTCAATCATGAGCTTAAATATTTAGCAAACTCTGCTGTAATCAGATGTGCCATCATTCAGGCTTTGTTGTTCTATTTATAGAGCACAAGAAGAGTAGAATTAGCATAATGTTTAAGGGCCCTAAAATTTTCAGAATGATAAACAAACACTGGCTTCAACTTGAAGTCACCAGCTGCATGAACTCCTAACTAGAGAGTCAGCCTGTCCTTGAAACTCTGAAGCCAGGCACTGACTTTCCTCTCTAGCTATGAACGTCCTAGATTGGTCTTTTCCTCCAATAAAACACTGTTTCGTCTACATAAAAAAAAAATCTATTGTTTAGCATATCCACCTTCATCAATTATCTTAGCTAGATCTTCTGGATAATTTGCTGCAGCTTCTACGTCAGCACTTGCTGCTCCACTTTGTACTTTCACGTTATGAGGATGGCTTCTTTCCTTAACCTTCATGAACCAACATTTTTTAGCCTCAAACTTTTCTTCTTCAGCTTCCTCATCTCTCTCTGCCTTCACAGAATTGAAGAGAGTTAGGGCCTTGCTCTGGATTAGGCTTTTGTTTAAGGGAATGTTTTGGATGGTTTGTCCATCCAGAGCACTCACATTTCTTCATATCAGCAATAAGGTTGTTTCACTTTCTTACCATTTGTGTGTTTCCTGGAGCAGCACTTTTAATTTCTTTCAAGAACTTTTACTTTGAATTCACAATTTGGCTGTTTGGTACAAGAGGCCTAGCATTCAGCCTATCTTGACTTTTCACAAGCCTTCTTCACTAAGCTTAATCATTTATAACTTTTAATTTAAGAAGGAATAGATGTGTGACTCTTCCTTTCACTCGACCACTTAGAAACCACTGTAGGTTTATTAATAGGCCTAACTTCAATATTGTTGTTTCTTAGTAAATGTGAAGGCCCAAGTAGGGGAGAGATGTGGAGGAAAGGCTACTTGGTGAAGAGGCAGAACACAGAAAACATCTGTCAACTAAATTTGCCATCTTATGTGAACACAGTCCATGCTGCTCCAAAATAATTATAATAGTCACATCAAATATCAGTGATCACAGATCACCATATCAGATATAACAATAATGAAAAGTTTGAAATGTCACAACAATTACCAAAATGTGACAGAGATATGAGGTGAGTGCATGCCATTGGAAAAAAAAAAGATACCAATAGACTTGCTTAATGCAGAGTTGCCACAAACCTTCAATTTGTAGTAAATGCAGTATCTGTGAAGTATAATAAGGTGAAGCACAATAAGATGAGGCATGCCTCTATATCATCTAATTTAGTCATCTCCAGAACAAAATGAGTTTTTTGTCTTCACTAACAGATGAAGATACTGAGCTTTGAAGCTGTTCCATATGTTGACCAACCCTGCAGTGCTGGCTGTGCTAGAACCAGGGATGGAACCAAGGCCCATCTGACTCTAACATCCCCGCTGTTAGTGACTTTCTCCCTGCTCACTGACATTCTGGCATCTTCCCTGAAAACTATGTCCTAGCCTTTCTGCTCTTGTTTCTGGGCCACCATTAGCTGCTCTATTTCTTCGTGTATAATTTTAATGTGTTCAAAGCATTTACACTGTCCACATGCTTATACCCACAGAGTAAGTAAACATCTAGTCTTAGAGCTATTATTTAGGTTTTTGCACAAATTTCTCCCAATGGAAAACAGTGCAGCACACCTCCCTATAATGCTGGAAAGGCAGCTAGGCTCTAGATTCTCATAGTCAGATATCCGTTATATTCAGCATAATCCACACATGATGCAGATGCAACATTTAGGAGGCTTCTGGTGTCAAAGTGGAACCTCAGGAATCCCTCAGGGAAGGCTTCAGGGAACTCCAAATGTTTAGTGAAAGAAGACAGAACGTTTAGCAGTAGCACACGACTTTGTAAATACTAGTTACAATTATGGTTGTTTAATCCTGTCAAATGGCAAAGGCTCCAGAGTGTACAGCAAAGGCTACTCATAAGGCATCATCTCCTTCCACCCAGTGTTCAAGTCTCCACTATCATACCCATGAAATATGGGTTTTCACCTTATTTGAACGTTTGCAGGAGTAAAGAACTCAGTTTGGTCTCATGTTGATATAATAGTTTTTTGTTGCTGTTGCCCTAGGTTTTTCAGGACTAGATATCTCAATTTATCCTCTCACTAGGGAGCTTCAAAAAAGAAAACCACATACTTGTATTCTGGGGACTATTTTTTCATATCCAGGTTTCTGAAAGCTGAATAAATAATCAGAAGGATGACTTCTAAACTTAGAATAATAGAAAATAAAATTACATATTATTATAAAATTTTTCCCTTGAGTCATGGAAAAAGCCTCATGAATTATCCCTGTCCAATTATAGAGAGAACATTTCTAATAATTGGAATGTACGGAGTCTTTCTCTTCTTCTCTGTAAAAATGCTGAATAAATTCAATCCAATTTCTCAAATAACCAGTATTTATCAGCCACCAAAACCATTACCTCATGCCAGACAAAATTTTACCAAGGTGACAAAGAATGTGCTAGTGAGGAGGGGTATTAACACATTGGAAACTCAGTAGTGGTTGTCTTTTGCAGGCTGGGACTAATAGAAGGAGATGCTGTTATAAAACTGGGCTATCCACTAGTAATAGGAATGATAGGACCTAAATTATCAGAGACTAGGCAGCAGTGCTTAGCTTCAGAAGTAAAGCAAATGGAATTACTTTAAATAGCTGCAAGTTCAAAAGCATAGAACTGGGGGTGGGAGCAGGGTGGTGGTGTATGGAGTTGCTCCTTAAGAATCTACTGAGGTGGGTCTAAAACATGATTTTTCTAGAACAAGATGGACCATCAACAAGACTACTGCTTAATATATATTCAAAAGAGATCGAGAATGAATGAGCAGAAGACTCCCATCAGCTGTTCCAATGGAAAATCATGACCTCTCAGTTTCCAGACTTATACTAGCTCTAAGACCTTGAACATATCAACTAAAGGAGAAACAAGATCTTCATGAGGAAGGATCCTGAAACACCACATGTATTAGTCTGTTTTCACACTGCTGATAAAGACATACCAGGGCTGGGAAGAAAAAGAGGTTTTAATGGACTCAGAGTTCCACATGGCTGGGGAGGCCTCACAATCATGGCAGAAGGTGAAAGGCATGTCTCACATGGTTGCAGACAAGAGAAGAGGGCTTGTGCAGGGAAACTCCCATTTTTAAAACCATCAGATGTCGTGAGACTTATTCACCATCATGAGAGCAGCACAGGGAAGACGTGTCACCATGATTCAATTACCTCCCACTAGGTCCCTCTGACAACACATGGGAAATCAAAATGAGAGTTGAGTGGGGACACAGCCAAACCATATCATTCCACAACTGGCTCCTCCCAAATCTCATGTCCTCACATTTCAAAACCATTCATGCCTTCCCAACAGTCCCCCAAAGTCTTGGCTCATTTCAGCATTAACTCAGAAGTCCACAGTCCGAAGTCTCATCTGAGACAAGGCAAGTCCCTTTCGCTTATGAGCCTGTAAAATCACAAGCAAGTTAGTTACTTCCTAGATACAATGGGAGTACAGGCATTGGGTAAATAAAGCCATTCCAAACGAGAGAAATTGGCCAAAACAAAGGGGCTACAATCCCCAAGCAAGTCCAAAATCCAACAGGGTCGTCACATGTTAAAGCTCCAAAATGATCTCGTTTGACTCCATGTCTCACATCGAGGTCACACTGATGCAAGAGGTGGGCTCCCATGGTCTTGGGCAGCTCCACCCTTGTGGCTTTGCAGGGCATTGCCCCCCATCTGGCTGCTTTCACAGGGTGGTATTGCCTGTGGCTTTTCCAGGTGCATGGTGCAAGTTGTCAGTGGATCTACCATGCTGGGGTCTGGAGGATGGGAGCCCTCTTCTCACAGCTTCACTAGGTGGTGCCCCAGTAGGGACTGTATGTGGGACCTTTGACCCCACATTTCCCTTCTTCACTGCCCTAGTATAGGTTCTCCATTAGAGCTCTGACCCTGCAGCAAACTTTGGCTTGGGGATCCAAGCATTTCTATATATCCTCTGAAATCTAGGTGGAGGTTTCCAAACCTCGATTCTTGACTTCCATGCACCCTCAGCTCAACACCACATGGAAGCTGCCAAGGCTTGGGGCTTGTGCCCTCTGAAACCATGGCCTGAGCTGTACCTTGGCCCCTTTTAGTCACAATTGGAGTGGCTGGGATGCAGGGCACCAAGTCCCAAGGCTGGCTGCACACAGCAGATTGGCCCTGGGCCCAGCCTATGAAACCATTTTGTCTTAGGCCTCTGGGTCTGTGATGGGAGGGGCTGCCTTCAAGACCTCTGACATGTCCTGGAGGTATTTTCCTCTTCATTGTCTTGGTGATTAACATTTGGCTCCTTGTTACTTATGCAAATTTCTGCCACCAGCTTGAATTTATCCTCAGAAAATGGGATTTTCTTTTCCATCACATCGTCAGGCAGCAATTTTCCAAACTTTTATGCTCTGTTTCTCTTTTAAAACGGAATGCCTTTAAGAGCACCCAAGTTACCTCTTGACTGCCTTTGCTGCTTAGAAATTTCTTTTTCTATATATCCTAAATCATATCTCTCAAGTTCAGAGTTCCACAAATCTCTAGGGCAGGGGCAAAATGCCACCAGTCTCTTTGCTAAAACATAACAAGAGTCACCTTTGCTCCAGTTCCCAACATTTCCTCATGTCTAGCTGAGACCACTTCAGCGTGGATTTCACTGTCCATATCATTATCAGCATTTTGGTCAAAGCCATTCAGCAAGTCTCTAGTGTGTTCCAAATTTTCCTGCATTTTTCTGTCTTCTGAGCCCTCCAAACTGTTCCAACCTCTGCCTGTTACACAGTTCCAAAGTCGCTTCCACATTTTCAGGTATCTTTTCAGCAGCACCCCACTCTGCTGGTACCAATATACTGTATTAGTCCATTTTCATGCTGCTGGTAAAGGTATACCTGAGACTGGGAAAAAAAGAGGTTTTAATGGACTTACAGTTCCACGTGACTGGGGAGGCCTCACAATCATGGCGGAAGGTGAAAGGCACATCTCACATGGTGATAGACAAGAGCAGAAGGCTTGTGCAGAGAATCTTCCCTTTTATAAACCATCAGATCTCATGAGACTAATTCACTGTCATAAAAACAGCATGGGAAAGACCTGCCCCCATGATTCAATTACCTCCCACTGGGTCCCTCCCACAACATGTGAGAATTCAAGATGAGATTTGGGAGGGGACACAGCCAAACCATATCACCATAGGATACTGAATACTGAAGTATTTGGAAGTGTTTTCTTCTTTCTTTCTTAAAAGGACTTACAGTCATTTACTCAAGTAACCATACACAGGGAAAAGAGCCTGAGCATGGTTCATGAATGGGATGGTATGTAGGTATAAACCAAAAATGGATTGCTCTTGCACTATAGCTTCTACACAAGAGTAAACTTGAAATGGCCACGAGAGACTATCCTCCCAAAGGACGGATTTTTGGGGGCTATACATCTATTCATCTACTTCAAACAGAGTAGTGGTAAGAAAAGTTGCTTTGAATGGTAAGGAAAGTTCCAGTCTCATGGGCAGTAGTGAATGACTTAGCTTGCTGGTCAGGGATATGAAATGAGCAAGATTCCAAGACCACAGAAAGGCATTCATGGAAAGAAGCAAGTGACGGGACATGGATAAAAGCACAATGTGTTAGGATCTCTGTGTCACATATTAATATTTATAAGAGATATCCACTGAAGAAGAAACAAGAAATAACAGAGCTACATGAAGATTTAGTCAGCAGATGTCACCCAGTCTCTCTCATTGGGCACTCCAGTAAATAAAGGAAGCATGGTGGAAGAGATGGAGGCCATGCATGGGTATAAAAGCACAGGCTTCTTCTCACAAAGGCTGACCTAGCTACTGATGCTTATAAATACCCAACCTGCCAGTAACAAAATGCAATGCTGAATTAGCCATATAATATACTTTCTTAAGGAGACTGATCAGAAACCTGGTGGCAAGTTGATCACATTAGGGCCTTTACATGCTAGAAAGGGCAATGTTTCATCATGACCTTTACTGACATGTATTTGGACATGAGTTTGTCTTTCTGGCCTAGTGTGTCATGCTATCACCCTCCAAAGACTCACAGAGTATCTCAGCAATTGACAGGGGATCCCTTATAATACAGTGAAACAGAGAACTCATTCTATGGCAAAAGAAGCATGGCAATAGGCAAATGACTATAAGTTCATGGGTTCTGTCATATATACCACATCATTGAGAACAGGGATATCCAATCTTTTGGCTTCCCTAGGCCACATTGGAAGAGGAAGGATTGTCTTGGGCCACAGATAAAATACACTAACACTAATGATAGCTGATGGCCTAAAAAAAAATTGCAAAAAAATTCTCTAATGTTTTAAGAGAGCTTATGAATTTGTGTTGGGCCACATTCAAAGCCATCCTAGGCCACATGCAGCCCATGGGCTGCGGGTCAGACAAGCTTGATCAAGAAGCTGCCATCCTGATAGAGTGCTAGAATGGTCTCCTGAAGGCCTAGCAGAGGCACAAGGATGGGGTAATATTCTTTGAGCTGTGGTATATACCTTAAACCAAGCCCTTATATTGTGTCATTTACCCAATACATAGAATGTATGGGTAGAGGAAACAAGGAGTGGAAGTAGAAGTGGTCCTGCTTACTATCCATTCCACTTACCCACTTGGGGAATTTGTGCTTCCTGTCTCTTCAACTTTTGGCTCTGTAGATCTAGAATTCTTGGTTCTAAGAGGGGAAATGCTTCCATCAAAGGGCCCTTACTGAGCTCCACTGAACTTTAGGTGTAGTTACCATCTTAATATTTTGGGCTGTTCATGCCAGTAAACTGGTAAGAAAATAAAAATTAATACCTCTGCCAGAAAGAATTGATCCTGATCATCTTGAGGAAGTAGGACTGACATTACATAATAATAACAGGAAGGAATATATTTGATGCTCAGGTCATCCACTGAAGCATCTTTTGATGATCCCATGCCCAGTTATGATCTGAAAAGGTAACCAGAGCTCAGAACCCTCAGTGCTGAAGGTCAAACGACAAGGCACACCACACAGACCAACATGATGAGTAAGATGACGAGTATCAATCTTGGACTCAGGACAAACCTTGCAGTGAGAATGATAGTTTTCCTTCTTTTTATTTTATAAGTTTTCCCAGAAATTGTGACTAACCAGAAAATCTGAAGAAGCTGTGCCTGGATTTAGTAAACTTAATTAGGAACCAAGTGGATCTGAGTGTTTGGTGGATTATAGTAAATGTTCTTGGTGACACACTTCAATAGCCACTGCTCCCATCCCACAGCTGCTGTGAGTGTTGGCTAATAACAACTCGCAGCTCTCAGGGAATACTCTATTCAGGGAATAGTGTTTGGTAAAACAGGAGCTAAGATATCCTCTATCTATGTTCCACATGAGTGAGGGCAGATCTTGGCCAATGATTGACTGATATTGATTTAATAAATTAGCTTTGTCAATTTGCACAAGTCAGGCTGAGGTCTTGCATTGAAATGTCATTCATCAGGACTATGGCCCCCAAACCTGCAGGAGCCTCCTAGTTTTCTTCCTTTAGTACTATTCTCCTCAAGTTCATCTTGTATATTATGTGACATGGATCTCTCTAAGCTGCATTTTTACCATGTCACTTTTCTCTTTAGGAATCTATAATTTTTTTTGTGGTGATCTGAATTATGTACACCAAAACTTTATACGTTGAAGTCCTAACCCCACAGTACCTTAGAATGTGACTGTATTGGGAGGTATGCCCACTAAAGAGATAATTAAGATTAAACAAGGTCATATGAGTGGGCCCTGATCCAATATAACTAGGGTCCTTCTAAGAAGAGGAAGAGATACCAGAGATGAGCCTGTACAGAAGGAAGCCATCTGAAAGCCAAGGAAAGGAAAAACCAAACCTGCCAACACCTTAATCTTAGACTTTTAGCTTTCATAAGTGTGAGAATAAATTACTATTGTTTAAGCCCCCTCAGTCTGTGGTATCTTATTATGGCAGCCCTAGCAAAATAATATAGTTATTTAATGCCCACCACATTAAGACTGCTTATTATTACAGGTCAGTTTAATAAATATTAATTGAGTATAGTCACTGTGTCAAAGACTAAAGACACAAAAATCAATAAGAAATGGTACTTACCTTCAAATTCTCATAGTTTGCCAGGTGAACAAATGAACTAATTACATCTTAGAAAAGAACCATACTTTGCCAATATTTGTATTACCCCAGCTCATAGAAAACAATTATATCTGAAGAAATTAGGAAAGGCCTCAAAAGGGGGATGGCAATTGAACCTGGTCTGAAAAAATATAAGAATAAAAGTTTATCTTAAGTAGTAGACAGTGTTGAGAGGTCTTTACATAAAAAGATTAGCATGAACCTGGGTACAAATGAAAGGGGATGCATAGAGTTTCCTGAATTACTGGAGCAATAGTGTACTCTTTTTTATAGAGGCAACCTGATTATGCTGCATGAAAGTTATTTGTGAGGTATGAGATGAGTAACTTCTTACTAATAATATTAGCATGCTAAGGTTTGTGAATGATTCACTCACTGAAATAAAAAGGATTCAAAGCTCTCTCTCAAATAATGTCAGTACCTAATGGAGTTCTGATATCTTTTGTATAGTAGACTTTGGCCTTGCCCAAAGTGAAGTCAAGCCTTTGTCCCTGATTCTTAAAAGATAACCTCCAAACCATTGGAATTTCCTGAGTGATAGGAGTATCTTTATTATTCTTGATGGGCCCCTTAGACCACACTTGGTAGATTATGCTAATGAGGTAACTCATGGTGGTCTCCTTGGATCACATGATATCAGCCCAACCTCTAGAGAAGGGGGAGTAAAGACTGAGCTCAATCACGTGGCAGCTTATTCAATCACTCATTGCTAAATTATGAAGCTCGAATAAAATTTCTGGACTCACAGGTGAGCTTTCCAAGTTGGTAATACTCTCTGTATATTATCACAGGTCAATGCTGGGAGGGTAGTGCATTCTGTTCAATAAAAACTTTGCATTTGAAATACTCCCAGACTCTTCCCTATTAGTCTCCTCCACTGGCTGGCTCTAGTGTGTGTCCTATCCTTGTAATAAGCCATAACTGTGAATGTAATAAGATCAAATGAGTTCTGTGAGTCTTTAAAGCAAATTTTCAAATCTGAGGGTATTTTAAGAAAACCCCTGAACATCAGTTGGTGTCAGAATTAAGGGTGTTCTTGTATGGAATCTTGCTTCTAGTTTTGTAGTTGAACTCTAATTCCTTGCAGTTGGTGTCAGAAGTTGTGGGCAGACTTGACCATCTGGAGGCTTATACCTTTAACTTCACAGTATGGCTAACTGTGTGTACTTTCTTGTTGAGAATAGAAAAGAGTAAATCAGGGTGTACCAACTGATAATTCTGCATAACTCTGGGTCATGCATGAAAATGCCATCCATCCTGATTGTCCTGCTGAAGAAGGATATGTATGGGTAAATGTGGTAGAAGATGGGGTTACCAAAGTAGGCATTGTCTAAATCAGTAATTTTTTTATATTATAGTATTCAAAAGGGACAGTCACATACTCTAGTTACAATCTATAATCTAGAAAAAACTCTATTGGTTTACTGCAAATACACTATTTGAGAGAGTCCTATTCTTTCTAGCTATTAGGTTTTAGCTCCTTGTTTGTAAATGACTCTCAGTTTTTTTTAATGTATGGAATCAGAATAAAGTAAGGCATAATTCGGACAATTATGAAGTTTAAATGGAAAATGCACAACATAGGAAAGTGATTTGTAAATCTTAAAATGTCACTGATGTTAGTAAATTAGAGAGGTTTTATTCCTTTTTTCCCATCAAACAGTCAGAGTTCTCCAGAGAAACAGAACCAATAGGATATATACAGATATATGGAAAGAAATTTATTATGAGGGATTGGCTTACACAATTTTGGAACCTGAGAACTCCCACGATGTTCCATCTGCAAGATGAAGGCCCAAGAAAGCCAACGGTATATTTCCAAGTCCAAGCCTGAAGGCTTGAAAGCCAGGAGGGCCAATGGTGTAAGTCTTAGTCTGAGTCCGAAGGCCCAGGAATGCCTATGACTAAAGGTTGGAGAAAATGTCTGTTCCAGCTCAAGCAAGAGAGCAGATTCACCTTGCCTCCACTCTTTTGCTCAATTCAGGTCCTCAGTGGATTGAATGATGCCCACCTGCACTGGTGAATGCAGAACTTCCTTACTCAGTCAACTGATTCAAATGCTAAAATATCTTCTGGAAACCATCACAGACATAGCCAGAAATAATGAATTATTAGCTATGTGGTCATCCCTTACCCCAATCATGCTGACAGAAAATTAACAATCACAAGTTATCTGACTCAAAAACTTATTTAGCCTCTTCATACTTAGTTTTCTTGTCTGTAAAACTATGAGACCACTTCCACCCCTCTGAGTTCATCCTAAAAGAGATACTTTTATTATAATCTTTCACTTAGATTTCAAAATTCTGATTTTTTTAAAATAACTTTTTTCAAAGACTGATATTCCTAATAGAAAGGAACAATGATGACACAAAATTGATCATGAGGTTTATAGCTGTCTTATTTGCCAAAACAAGTATAATTCTGACCAAAAATATGCTCAATGGTGGGAGATATATGTTGCCTAAGGAGGGAAAAGTAATATTAAACATTTGACAAGCAAGAACTTTCCAATTAACTATTAGTGAAAATGTTAATTAACAAATTATATTTATATAATAATTATATAATTTCACACATCATTGGTTGTATTTTAAACAAATGGAAGTAATGACATTGATAGAACTTCAGTTCTGTTTCCTTAATTTCTTCAAGGGAGCCAAATTGTTGCATTTTCAGGGGAATACAGGTTGTGTTCAGAGTCTGCAACTGATGATCAGTTATTCTGAGAACAATATAAATTCATATTTTCACTTAGCAATTCTTACATTTATTGTTAACTAGTTACTCTTTTGTGAGTCTTTTGCTCTACCAAGATACCTATTCTCTATGCATGGTACAGAAGCAGCTGAAGTTGGAACTGAATGGACTATATCAGTATAATAAACTGTAAGAAGAGATACTACACACTGGAAGGCTGCCTCTCTAAACATCCAATACCTTGTCACTGTGTATGATTCTGGAAGTTTGATAATCATAGAGAAGCCTCGGTTTTACTCTACTAAGGATTAAGTACCCCACCAGACCAGCAGGATTGGGATTTTTGGAAATACCTGAAAAAGCAGGAAATGCAGTATTTCTAGTTCATCTGGGTCTATACACCGTATAAAAAATAAAAGTGCCCAACTTCAACAATTTCAGAATTAAATGACTGAAATAGATTGTTTAAATTATAGCTAACTATTACCAGAGAGATTATGAAACTGCGAACATCATAATTAATCAGTGAATTTAAAACTCTCAACATTTGTCTAGACCAAATTCCTTTTTAAGAAAACCTCATCGACTAATTTCAACATTTTCTGTTTTTTTTTTCTTTCTAGTATTATCTTCTGATATATACTAAATTGTAAAACTATCAAAATGTGGGCAGCAGAAGGAGAAAGGTGAAAAAGTCAAAGACCCAGGGAATGAATGATCTAGATTGCTCCTGTGCAAATGAAGATTATATTATTTTTGTGCTTTCATTTTCCATATGTAGATGAACATTGATATATTTCTTATAGATTTATATTTTTATCATTCACTTAATTTAAAAATTGTGTTTTATGCATTTTCTTAATGTTTTTACAAATACATACTTGCCAACTATTTTTCAGAAAACATCAGGCAGTTATAGCCAGTCTGCCAATCCTATGACCTAGAAAATTTCTGCTTTTTTAGCTTGAAGTTTCAAAGAAAAAAAGATTAAAATAGAAAGTGAATTTGCAAACTGGTATGAATACTAATCTGAGATGACCTGTCTCTCCTTTTTTCTTTCTAGACTATTAATGCCTCACCAAAAAAAAAAAAAAAAACAAAAAAAACTTTCGGTCCTTTATTGTTTATTGAATCTCAGCTAATTACCAGACACTATGCTATGCTCTGAGAATAAAAAGTTGGAATAAACAGCATGTCAGATCTCAAAGAACTCAAGTCTAGGGAGTAGGCAAAACCATATAAACACCTAATTGTATAGACCTAGAACAATCTGGTAAGTGGTAAAATGGAAACATGTTCAATGTGCTGGAGGATCCCAGAAGGGGGCAAATTTAGATGGCAAAGAGGCATCAGGAATTGATTCACAAAGAGGTTGTTGTCAGGGTTGGTCCTTGGAAAACATATTGTGAATATTCAGTTGTGGGTGGGAGGGGAAAGCATTCCAGGTATAAGAACTTGCATAAGCAAAAGGGCAAAGACATGGATATAAAGATGTGCATGTCTGGGGATGTTGAAGAAACAGGACATTTATGTGGGACAGAGAAAGCAGGCGAGCAAGGCAGATGGAATGAGGCAAGACAAGCCTGGAAAGGCAAGAGATTGGATCCACAATTATGATTCATTTTTATTTCTTACTGTATGTTTCCACATTTTGGAGCAGTTGAAAAATTCTAGGTAAAGAGGAAAACCTAGTTTAAAATTCTTTAAACTAACCCTCACTTGTTCAATGGTGTTTTAAGAAGTCTAGAAAGACAGATACTAAATTTTCCATAGGTCTTCTTTAGTAATGATGTGGAAAAGCATGATATACTTGCAGCCTGGCTGCTGCTAAAAATGACTAAGTCATTTATAAAATCTTATCAATGTTTGTTTTGATATGGCTTCTCCATTTCCGATGTTACCTAACACACATTTCCATCTTCATAATCCAAGCCATTCTTGTTTCAAATACTATAACTAAGACAGCTTTGTAAAGAATTTCCTGATATGTAAATCTCTTTCCTTTCTATCTACGGCTACTAAAACTGTAAAAAAAAAAAAATCTTCCTCATGTGTGTCTTACATCAGAAACTTGCTTCACACACACACACAATACCACACCATATTTTTTAAGTTTTAAAATCTCTTTATAGTTTTATTACTCATGTATCTGTCTGTCTCACCACTAAGTTGTAAGCTCTGTGAAGACCTGGGTCTTTTCTTATACTGAAGTCTGCTCCAAGGTTCCTAGAACACTACTGAACAGACACGGCACTCAGAATGTGTGCTGACTGACTCTTGCATCCTTGCCCATTTTTCCTGGCTTTTTTTTTTTTTTTGCTTATTTTAACAAGTGAATACAGACAAAGATAAGTAGATTTAATATAAAAGTTTGTTTATGTACCTTTGCTTTTTGCTTTGTTGTTGTTTTGTTGTTTCATCTATGAGTAAACATACTTAAAAATAGAGGCTGAAAGAGATGTGCAGTTAAGAGTATAAAAACTGTAAAATTCTGAGTTTCTATTCCTCTGTCTGGATAAAGTCAAATAACATTACTTTACTTATTTATGTACATACTAACTTGAAGTTCACATAAAGGAACAAAGTATCAGTCTTCACAGTCTCACAGAGACTTGTAAACTTAAAGGAATTCCCAACAACACTCAGCAAATTTGCCGTGCTTGGCCTGGTTTGGAATGTTACTAAGTGCTTTACCCTTTCCAAGTGCTTTGCAATAATTTATAAATCACTTTTCAAAAAATCCTGAGGGGGAGGGAAAAAGTATTATGGCTATTTTTTTTCAAAAAATAGAAAAATATTAAAGAAAAAAGGAAGAAAGAGAAGGAAACTTCCATTCTGAGTGCTCACTACCTTCTTTCATTTTCATTTCTCTGGCTTTAGATTCCCACTTGGTTCATGACTTTCCAGAATACCAGGGCATATTGACATACAAACCATGAACAAGGAAGGAAAAATCACAAACTTGTCTCCCATTGCTCAGAGTGGCACAGGTTTTAAAGTGGCACACCCATTATAGGTTTCTCTATTCTGTTTCTTCTCCCTAAATCACAGGAGCTTAGAGGCTTGGGTTCCCAGGACTATGGAGTCTACTAATCTGGCCTCTTTCTACTCTCCAAATTGAGACCTCTCACCTCTTTTTATTTTCTGGAAAAATAGTACTGTTCTATTTTGTTTGTCCTGCTATAACAAAATACCTGAGACTGAGAATTTACTAGGAGCAAAAATTTATTTCTTACCATTCTAGAGGCTAAGTTCAAGACCAAGGAGTTGGCAGTTGGTATCTGATGGGGGCCTTCCTGCTTATTCCTCTCATGGTGGAAGGCAGAAGAGAGTGAACCCATGCCCTCAAGCTCATTTATAAAGGCCTTCATCCCATCCATGAGGGCTCTGCCCTCAGGAATTAATCACTTTCTAAAGGCCCCATCTCTTAATATTACCACATTGGCAATTGTTTCAACATATGAATTTTGGGGGACACATTCAGTTCATAGCAGTGTTCTTTCCTAGGTGAACCTCCTTTGGCTTCTGGCTGAAGCTGTGGGTGCTGTCACCTGCTCCCCCACACTAACTTGGCAGAATGGTGGGGTGCAGTTTCTGCAGGTTTGTATTCTCCCCTAGCTTCACTCTTCTGCCTTCTATTTAGATTCCTCTGGTAGCTGATTTCCTAGCCTGCTCTCTCCTGATTAACTCTTCCAGGATTCTCACATCTATTTGCTCCTCTGCTCTTGTTCTCATGGAACACTGGCTTTCTGAAAAGCTCACATAGGACTTCACTCCAGGCCTCACATATCCATGAAACAAATTTTTGTGTGGGAGGTTCCCGTGGTCTTTTACAAACATGTAAAATATGAAAACCCTATATGGCGATTTTTTTTCCTGTTTAACTTGCTCTTCTTTATCTGAGGTTATCCCTCCATCTCAACTCATGGTTTACTTACTGACCCAATGTCTTTCCTCCCATTTTAGAACAAAAATAATTATAGGTTTGAGATACGTATCAGGTTTTTCTGTAATAAAGAGAAGGAATCATTTGTTGCTAACTAATCCCAATGAGAATTTGGGGGGACGGGGAAGGAAAGCTTCTCAGGAAACTAAAGAGCCTGGTGAAATTAGAAAGGAATCACTTCCTACCCTTACTGTCAGGGATTTAACAGGAATTATCTCTTCTTTCCTTTTCTCCCTTATAGACAATTGCTGTGAGGATAAGAAAAAGGCTGCTTTTATGCATGAGCTTAAGTCTGGATTAAGGAATGAATCACAACTGCTATTTTCTAGAGCCTCTTGTCACTGGGAAAGGCCAGGTCATACCATTTGGCTTCTATTTTATTAATCAATGAACAGCTTCAGAAAGTAGCACAACTTACAGCTCAGATTGGCACTTTGTCTTTATTTTTCCCCCTTATTAAACAATATCCTTGTTGAGCCACCTGTAATTTCAGAATTTACTCATGTATATGTATTCATTCAACAACATTCAACAGCAAACACATTGTCAAGTACTATGGTGACTGAGTTCGTGAATTAGTGGTCTTAATTCTTCACTCCCCTGTAGTATAATGCACATTCTCATTCTTTTCATGGCTTCATGGTCAGAGGAGTGTACTTTTATGCCCCTTGTCTTTAGACTTGTCCATGGGTCTTTTTTTAAATGATGGGATATAGCATACATGCCTTAAGTAAGGGCTTGAATTGTCCTTGTTCTTTTTTCATTGCCATGACAAGAATAGCTGCTATCCCCTTATCCAATGGGCCTCAGTATATGATACATGGTACAGAGATGCCCCAGCCAACTCACACATTTGCAGACTGAAGCAGTACCCTCCCAGCTGATCCACAGATGTGTGAATGAAAAATAAATACTTATTATTAAAACCATTGAGTTTGGGCTTATTATGCACTGTAGACATCATTTTCACAAAGCTGAGTAATATAGGCATTTAGATAAGGATATGAGACCTAAAACCAAATACAGAGTTTTTAACTTTTAAAATAGACTATTTAGACTCACAGTTTATTAATAAAAAAAATATATAAACAAATACATTATTGCAATAAAATAAATTTTGCAAAGAAGTATGAAGAAGCATATGGGAGTATATAGTTGAAAATACCTCATTCTGTCTTGAGAGGTCAAGAGAAAGTTGTCCATGGAAGAAGCAAGGTTGAAACATTTGGATCTGGGGGAGAGGGACAGTGAGAACATTTCAGGCAGGAGAATACAAACAGGAAACAGCACAGCTGGTTAAATCAGACATTAACCATGTTAATACCATATAATGTTAAATCAGACATTAACATTATATCATGAAAATGACAGACAATCAAAGGAGCCATATCAGATATAGAGTAAGGAGAAATCTTGAGCACTTACCTGTAAAGGGTGCTGAAACAGCACAGGAGTTTAGAAGAAATAGAGAGCCAGTTAACACAAGGAAGAGAGTCCTTGTATAGCTGCCAAAATATGAATTGTTCTTATTGCTGCCAATGCGGTTGGGGATCTCAAGTGGGGGGAAAAGTCCTTGAAGCATTGACCTTATTGACCTTGGCTGTATTAAATACATGGTGAACAACTGTTTGAGGATTATCAGTTTGAAGGACTGCCAAATCATTTGACAACTAGGAACTCCAAGTCTTGATCTAGCTTGCACCCTTAGAGATGATCTAACCAAACATTTTCATCTTGTGGTTGAGAAAACTGAGATTCAGAAGACCAAAATGTACTCAAATTCAAAAACCTAAAACCAGAAACCAGGTCTGATTTATCACTCCTGACTTCTTTCTACTATACTTTTTCCTGCCTTAAATTTACCAAAGCCTACAGGGAATGGGGAGATCTGCACAGGTAGAAGAGTCAGAATTGAAGTTTAAGAATATATATCACTATAATAATAAAGAATTAAGAGTTAAGAGAACAGAGAAGTTCCACATGCATAGAAACATCCATGATACCATGTCATTTTCGGCAAGAATGTGAATGTTTAGGGTTTTATAGAATGCCACCATACAAGGTAAACTTTAGTTTTGGAAAAGTCGCTTATGGTAAATTGACTAAACAGATGGGGTAGAAATTAATAAGAGCAGCTCCTCAGAAACACATCTAGAAGAAGCTACAACTGGCCTAACATCTTGCTTATTACCAACAGAGCAGTTGGGAGTAAAATACCTTCTAAAGCCAGCACACAATGAAGAAAACTGAACAAAATAAACTGACACAATTCAGCAATATTATCTTCTGGGAAAATCTGGAAGATGTAAAGGCACTACTCTGTGCTTTTCTTCTCTTAATAACATCTAATATCTTCTATAAGATTAAATATTTTGGCGAAAAACCAGAATCCTCTTTTACAGCTTGATAGAATTGTATCTATTCTTACAGATGATTTCAGATCTCTTCAAATATCCCTTGGAAGGACAGAATAGGTTATTCCTAAGCCATAGAATTCCCAGTAGTACATATTATAGCAAGGGACACTGAATGAGCAACCAATTAGCATTAACAGAGCACAAGTGTGCCCAAGACGGAGCATGTGTTGTTCACTTCACATTCTCCTGAGGCAGATGTCATGTCTTTCTCACACGTGTTCAGTAGGACTGGTGCAGATTCTGAGCTCTCATCTCTAAATGAAAGTTGAACCATCAGTATGTGCAGGCTTGACAAAACAACAACAACAACAAAAACAGGACTAGTTCAGTAGTTCCGTCTAAGGGAAAGGACTTGAGCTTTGAGTGAATTTAATGAAAACATAAAATTATGAAGAACTGTTATTTAGAATATTGACATAAAAATGGCCTCTTAAGAGAAGATAAAGGTGGAATGAAAGCATTTATTGGTGTAAAAACAAAGTGGAGAAGAGCAGGAGCATTTAAATAACATATTTTGATCCACAGATCCAGGGATATCTCTGAGACTAAATACCTGCCATGAGTGAGACTGGTGAACTGTAGCTGGCACAGTGGCTCGCACCTATAATCCTAGCACTTTGGGAGGCTGAGGCAGCAGGATCACTTGAGCCGAGGAGTTTGAGAACAGCCTGGGAAACATAGTGAGACCTAGTCTCAACAGAAAATGTTAAAATTAGGTGGACATAATGGTGCCTGCCTGTACTTGGTACAGCTACTTGGTAACTGAGGCAGGATGATTGAGCCCAAGAGTTCAAGGTTACAATGAGCTTTGATTGCACCACTGCATTCCAGCCTGGGTTATATAGACCAGGTCCTTGTCTCAAAAACAAAACAAAACTACTGAACCTCAATAGACAGTTTTTTGCCCATATTTCAAATTGTCTGCTAAGTACGACTACTTCACTATATCCAAGCTACTGGATAAACCTATTTATCCCTGAAACAACCACAGAATAGATGTACTTCCCTTTGTCCTTAAGTTCAGGCCTCAGTGTTCTGCTCTAATTAGTTTAACTCTCCTCAACTCCCTGTTTGCTCCAGCTTTATCTGATCCTTCCGGTAACAAGACCCACATGTTTACCTCTACAGTGCCAACTTCATTCTGATACTGTGCATCACTCTCTAATCATTCCACTCTCAGGTAAAGTTCAATTTATTCTACGAATACCAAAATGGGTGAATTCTCCTGCCCCCACAGCAGCCCCATGAATGATTTTCTTAGAAAGTGCTCATATTCCTACTCCATGTATATAGCACTACCTCTTTTGGCTTTCCTTCTACTTCCCTATTTCTTTTCTGTCTCTTTGATCTCATTTTTCCCCCTCAAGATTATTACTCTCCATCTCTGCTCTTAAATTTATTTTTCTTCTTTTTATACTTTCTTCCTTAACAGTCTAATTAATTTAATTCTATGCAGTTGACACTTAGATTAATATCTTCAGATTCGACTTCTCTTTTAAATTTTTGCCCCATATTTCTAATTGTCTGCTAAATACAACTACTTGGCTATTCTACTTACACCTAAAATCCAATGAGCCAAAATGGAAACTACTGTTTTTTCATGCAGACCCAGTCACCACTGTTTCTGTCCAAGGTGTGAATATTTTTCCTGGATTTGAAACTTCAGCACTCTCAATGATTGTTTTATTTCTCTTGCTCCATGTACCCCACATTCTGATCCAACCACTTTCTTAGTACTTTTGAATCTACATTTTTAATATTTCCTTCATTCACCTTCTTATCTCCAATCTCATTGCTTATGTCCCAGTTCAGGTCCTCATTACTTTTCTCTTGAGTTATTATGAGAGCATCTTAACTGAAGTCCTTTTATTGCACCAATTCATTTAAAATATGGTAAAAATATTTCTAAACAGAGAACTGCTCTGATATTGTCATTCATTTCTTCCTCTTTCCTCATATCTGTCAATGTGGCTGTTTTATATTCCTCGGCCTAACATTCAAAGCATCCAAATCTCCATGACCTCACTCCGAGCTTATTTCACACTAATTCTTTTTATAGAACTGTAAATTAAGCTAAACTTAACCACTGGATTGTTATTTGCTGGGATATAATGTTGGAAGTTAGATCTTATTGTTATTATTATGTCGTTTCTGTTGTTATTATGTTGATCCTTCTGGTAAATATATTTATACTTATCATCTTTATATATTTAAATTATAGTAATTTGGCAAGCTCCAGCTCATTTTCTTCCTTCTTTATAAATGCCTCCCACAACTGGAAATAATTCCCACCCCAAAATTCAATAGTGTTTTTCTATGCATCTGTGTCTCGTGTATTTTGACTAAGAGCATCTCTCCTACTAGACCATAAACTCCTAAGGGTAAATCTATGTCGATTTAACATTGCATTTATCAGACAAAATACTCCAGTGCCAATAACATACAATTAAGCAAGTTTGTATGTTTACTTAATGTACAAATTAATAATCATAGCTAACTTTTTTGGAAGGGTAGATTCTCAGTGTTGCACAGAAGTATGTGCTATTTTGTTCTTCAATTTTTTGACTAGAAAAAAGCACTGAAATTCAAAGTGGTTAAGTAATTTGTCTAAAGTCAGAGTAAATGTCATGACCAGACTCTCAAATTTATAGTTCTAACACAGACCTCTCCCTGAGTTCCACTCCCATATATCCAATTGCTTTCTGTACATTTCCATTTGAGTGTTTAATACTCTTCCTTTGTGACAACTTTCATACCTATCCCTTATAGTTCATTGTCTTCAGTTTGGGTCTAGCTTAGCATGCCCTCATATCATATCAAGGCTACTGAATTTGTTTAATGACTTGCTCCTTTAACCCATGCTTTTTTAAGAATTCAATTTGTCCTACATTTATCTTTCTAAATCACTTCCTGTAATACTGTCACTATCCTCCTCTAAAATTTTCAGTGGCTTCCTACCAACTATAAAAAATAAGCCCCATCTTCTCTGTCTGGCAACCAATAAAACCCACTAATTGGTCTCAATCCATGTCTCCAGTAAATTGCTGTTATTACTCCCTAACATGTAGCCTCTACATCCAAACAAATTAATCTCTTCATTGCATTTGAATATACCATGTGTATCTGTGTCCCTTTTCAGAAATTACGTGTAAGGTTTGGCTTCATTGAAATACATTCCTTATTCCTATCGACTTATTAAAGTCTAAAGTATCCGTACTATTTATCTTTCAAACTAGCACTCTTTTTGCTGGGGAGAAAGAAGAGGGGAAGGATGATTACTGAGAGACTGCTCAAGGTAAGCTGGCATGTACAGTTAACCTACTTAATACCCACATACTTTCAACATCTGTATCAAATCTCACCTCTCCTAAAATTTTCAGACTCATGGCCTTTAGTTTTAGTGATCATTTTTTTCTTTTAGAGTGCTGTTGTATCATAGCAAATCATATAAAAGTCAACATCCTAAGACAAAGAGCTGAATCCTGTCTCCTCTACTTAATAACTATGTGATCATGCAAAGGCCTCTTAAATTCTTGGCAAGTTTTATTTGTAAATGGAATTATTTCTCTAATTTCTTTTTATTCCTATAGTAGGATAATACATCTACATCCTTTCCCTTGTAACTTTGTAGTATCTATCACTGTGGATGAAATATAATTTCACTTCTCATGGATGTTGGTCTAAGCTATGTGACTTGGTTTAATTAATAAGAGGTTGATAAACCTGACATTATCAGAGGCTTCAAATGTGCATCCATGATTTAGTTTGTCTTTTTTGTGCTTCTATAAGTCACTCTGAGGTTGACAAACCTGAGGAAGTCATCACTTCTTTATCCTGTGCCTTGGAATAAAGACATATGAAGTGAAACCACTCCAACTCTAAGCTTGGAGTCAAGTACGACCCATTCAAAGTCAAACAGACAAGATTAGGAAACCAGTGAGAACCTACAGACCAAAGACTAGAAGAAAAAAGGTTAGTAGTAGTTATAAACCACTAATATTTGACGTTCTTATATAGCCCTTTTCCAGAACGAGCTGACTGATATGACTATCTCACATATTTTTGTGAGACAAATGATATAAGTAAGTGAAGGTGATTTCAGAAATTACAAAATGCAATACAAATGTTATTTGATTATTGCTACTCAGTATTATGAATTTGTGCCCATTTCTTGTTTCCTTATCTAAATTGTAAATATGAGATAGATAAACTATTATATGAGAAATATAATCATTAGATAATTAGATAAGAAATAATTATGTTTCTTATATTTGCCGAAGTGCCCTACATGGTGGCTTATACAAAGTGGGTACTGAAGAAATATTAGCGTTGCTGCTGTTAACATGCCTCCCAAGTATATTTTGTTTATATCTTTGTTTTTGTTCTTTTAGTTCTTCAGTTTGGGACATTTTCATGGGTAGTATAAGATATTAAGAGGGTGGATTATCAAATCAAACTACTGATTTCAGAAAGTGCCTCAAACTCTTATTATCTATCTAGTCTTGGGCAAACTGCTTAAACCCTCCAAGCATTAACTTATTTATTTATAAGAATAATATTATTACTGATAATACATTCATCAATTAAAATTAATTACAATAATCATTTGGCAATGATTGTCACATCATAAAATAACCCAGTAAATAGCAGCTTTTATTATATTTTTTATATTTTAAGTGTTCCTTTCTCCTCTCCAGAAATTTCTAAACAAACTTCTCAGACCATCTTATCATTCTCTAGACAAATATATTTCTTCTAGACAGACAGAAACACACACAAAGACATGCAGACGCACGTGTGCATGCGCACATACACACACACACACACACCCCTATTGCAGGGTTTTCCATAAATAGGTGGGGATTAGGGAACAGGAAAAAGTGATCTTAAAAACTCTGTGTTTCATCTCTGCTTTCTGATCATCTACTTGATGTTTCCAATGCCCCCCAAACAACCTCTATTCCTATTCACCTAACTAATGCTGAACCAATCTTCAAATTTCTACTTAGAGGGCACTCCCCCTGGAGAAACTTTCCCAGACTCCTCAAGGCTAAGCTGAACATCCCTCTTATAAAGAGCCTTCATAAATTCATGATTGAGGGCACTTAAAACTGCTTTTCGACTTGTCCATTTTTAAAACTATACTATAAGTTATTTGAAGGCATAGATTGTGTTTGTCACTTTCACTAGAACCTGGCATAGTCTTGGCACATATTAATCACTTAAAGGTATAAGATAAAAGAATAAAAAAGAAGAAAGAAAGGGAAAGAATAAAGGGAGAGAGAGCGAGAGGGCATAGACTGTGTTCATCACTTTCACCAGGACCTAGCACAGTCTTGGCACATATTAAGCACTTAAAGATATAAAATGAAAGAATAAAAAAGAAGAAAGAAAAAAAAGGGAATAAGGGGAAAGAAAGAGAGAGAAGGGAGGAAAGAAAGAAAAAGGTTACTTTTGTTTCTTTGCTTTTCAGAAGAGAATGTTAAAAGAGCAAGACAATTACTATAACATCATCAAAACTCATTTTCCACATAAATCTACATTTTGTTTGAAATCACATGTCAATGTGTTCTCTTCCATTCATCAGAGTAATAGGCTATTTAAAAACACCAACTCATCATAAAACCTATTTGAGACAAAATGGAATGAATAGAGTAAGGTGGATTTCTATTCTTTTCCTCCTTATTCTCCTTCTTGCTCATTTTAGAAAAAGGCTCTTATTCACTAAAAACCCTTTAGCAAGAAACAAATACAGAATATTTATCTCATCTACTTTTGAAAATTAAGAACAAGAAATTTAAGTAATCATTTATTTAAAATATTTATTTGTGATTTATATTTCTGGATAGGAATTAGAGATAACAAGTCTAGATCTGGTTAATAAGGGGTAAATAAAAAAGAAGATAAAAGTGGAGAAATTGATTAAAAAGTAGACAATACAAAGGAAAGAAGGAATACAAGAAGCTTTAGAGTAATGTTTCTTCATAGCACTTCTGTTTTAATCCTAAATTCTAAATATCCCCCTCTGGGCATTAGGAGAAGAAAGGTCTACGTGATTCTAAAGTATTCTCTAATACTGAGGAACAGGACTGGAATGATATCCCTCTGGAGTTTGACAAAAATCTAACTGAAATTAAAATATGGTTATCAAGCCAGCAATTCACCATCTTTACTTAAAGGAATAATAAATCAGGTGTTAATCAATAACATAAAGTAACAGTTTCCATTGTTCTTAATTTAAGTAGACAAGTATTAGATACAGCTTTTCTGTGCTGTCTTTTATTTTCAAATAGCTACCTTCAAAAATTATTCAAAGAGTTCAAAGAAGAAAAAGTGGCAGAAAGAGTTGGATAAACAGACAAAAAAAAAAAATAACAAAAACAAAACAGAGAAGAGCCAGTCAACTCAGCAACTTTAATTGTCCATGTGGATTATAACAGTGGACTTGTCTAAGTTAGAACTATCCAGTGCACTGGCCATAAAATACAGAGAAAATTACTAGTGTTGTTATGTTGTTGTATATTAATTTCTGCTACATAGATAGACTCAGTTCTCTTCCCATACTTGTCTGGTATATGCCTGACAAACAGAAGTCTCTCAAGAAATGTTAGTGAATGAATAAAAACAAGATTGCATAAATAATCTCCTTATTTATCATCAGGGCCAGGGCTATTGCTGAGTCCCCAATTTATACCCAAAGTTGATTCCTCTGAAACAATGACACTTAATGTAGACAGCCTCCCAGAGAAGGGGAGACAGTTCCTGTCTGTTATGTGACTGTAAGCCACTTGTCCAAACCAATTCTGCAGCAACAAGTGCCAAGTAGATGGGGAAGATGTACAGATGGCTGCCTACATGCATCACGGGATTGGGCTGCCACCACAGCCCATTGTTATATTTATTGCTGACAAAGTAATTAACTGGCTGACTCCTTCTTTTTAAATTGGTCATCCTCAATGGACAGCTGCACTGGGGGGTTGTACTATCATGCCTTTGACAGGAGCGAGCTACACAGCCCCACTGCAGCAGCTAGAGCCTTTGTGAGGTCATCCCTTTGCTGCTGGACAGAAACCCATGCTTCACTCTCCCCAGGATATTTTAACAGGCTTCCTCATTCCTGGAAAATACATAGCATTTTTTTTCTGAGTGCTTCTTTTTCCGAAGTATAATACAATGGGAAAAAAGTCATTTTTTAGTTTGTTTTCCATGTGATAATTTCTTTTTCTGTTCAAGTAATAATTACTTAAATATAAACTGAAAAATTGCCTTTAATAATAATTGTGGAAGAAGACTGCACTAATCTCAGTAGATATTACCCAAATTACCAAATTATAAGGAAGCTAGAGTTCATGTGAAGGCATCAAAAGCTGTTTCAACTCACTTCTCTGTCCAGCAACCAAGTATTTATTTTTATTTCAATAGCATAAAGAATGATCTTTATTTTTTCTACAGTATAATGAATATTAGATGCTTGCAGAATATTTTACATCACAGAATGTTAAAGATATTTTTATAATGAGAATGCCTAATATATCAAGCACAGGCTTATTTGTTAGTAATACAATACCAGATTCACGGCATAGGCAAAATTCTTCCTAGGGGTCTCATGTTTGTCTTTTCTTACCTGTGAAATGAAAGCCATTGTTCTTTCCTGCCCATACTTCTTCCTGACCTAAGTAACTTCAACTCTGTTCTTTAGGATTTATTCTATAAAATCAGGGGACTGGACATAGAGAATTTCTAATAATCTGTGACTATCTGGATATTGAGGCAAATAAAAATTATAATGTATTACTCAAATTAATAAAAACTGTGAATATACAATGTAAAGGGCATGTATTAATTACAAATACAACTAAATCTTGATTTGTTTTTATTATCACAAATATCAGTGTCCGTGGTTTGAGTTTGCTTATGAAAAAATCCTTTACATATTCCTTTCTGTGCTTTGCTAATTTTCCATTCTGTATTCCAAGGCAGAACAACAGATTGCAACAAAATCGGGTTAAACATTGATCTTCCGCCCTGACATTGCATTAACTTTTGTAATAAACATCTTCACTGTGTCAACCAGCACTGTGTTTACATATTGAACCCAGCAGCCAATTGTCTTACTTCTTTTAGATGCTTTTGAATTCCAGAAGGAATCTTATCTGGAAGACTAGAATCATGCATCTGTCATGCCTTTCAATTTTGTATTTCAGATTAACTGCTCCTTTTCCTCCACATTCTTAAGGCCTTCTAAGAAATTTCCTTCCCAATTCACTTGGTAAGTGCCTGCTCAGGCTGTTATTCTATAATGAATTCATGTCTTTTCTCCTATTTTTCCTGTGCCGCCCTTGTTATCTGGAGTCAGGATTCTGAGCTCTGACTTCCCTCCTTGTCATGTTGCCTGAGGAGAATTGCAGACAGACCCTCAGACCTCAAATATTCTAGATTTTGAAGACCCTGCTTTGGCTGAGATGAGGCCAGCATTGGAGTATAAGAAAGCACTGATATATATATTTTTTAACTTACAGTCTCTGAAAATTAACTATTTCTGTTCAGGTTCAGGGACTGACTGAAAGTATGAGCCAATAGGTGTGCCTATCCATTACTGATCAAATATTCTCTATTTTTGAATGTTATGAAGAATACACATTTAGGAATTGGTTTTCATATCTGCAGATGCTGCTTGCTTCACTGAAGCTACAGGTAGAAGCTGACTACCAAAGGAGAAGGCTGAGGAGAAATTGCTCCATGAGATAAGGCAAGACATTTATCCCTGAATGCTGTCTCTCCAAATGCACAGAAACATGTCATAAAGTGTGGGACTAGGGTCTCTAAAGGACATGTAATACCTCATTCCTGGAGATATGGTCTAACATGAAAGGGTCATAATTGATGGTCAAGTCACAAAATTTATTCCTAGAGTCATTTTAGTAAATATGGAGAGATCTGCAAAAATTGTATGCCTGGGGAAAATCCCATTCAGACCAACTGACCCAGACCAATCAATGACAACTCAGAGTAGTAATGAAAAATTCATTAGACTAACTCCCATAATTTGCTAAGAGGCACTGTACTAAGTATATAACACAATATCTCATTGTGTGATCCTTATAATAGCTCTATGAGGTACATGTCATTATTCCTATTTTTTAGACAGAAAAGTCTCTGATAAATAACTTGTCCAAAGTCACGTATTTACCACATTTACCAGAGTTATAACCCAAATCGGTCTGACTCTAAATGCTCTTAGCCATTCAGTCCTACTGCAAAATAAGCACACCAGTGGAGAGCAATAGAGAATGGGAACGCAGTCACAATGGGAGCCTGTCATTGGATCTCATGTATGCAGAGGTTCCTTCTTCCAGGAGAGCTTTGCCCTTGTCCTCATTAACTTTTATGTCAATACATTCAATGCATTGTATTGGATTTCTAGATTGGGAGCTAAAAAAAGAATAGATTTCTAAATATCAGCTATCTTATTTTACCAGCTTGCCTTAAACAAGTTACAGAATATCTCTATTTATAATTTTTTTACCTAAAAATAGGAATAAAACTACTCTTCAATATGTGATTTTTAAAAAGGATGATAAAATCAAAGGAATTTAGAATAATCCTTGCACATAGTGGGCACTTAGAAAATTTTGCTTCCTTATTGACTCCCTTCTCCTTACATTTCAATCTTGTTCCATGTCTCATGGCCTCTTCAGAGCAGAGACTATGTAGTATTTACCTTCATATCTTCAGACAAAATGCTTAGCATATAGTCGGTCGTCAGTTACTGGAAATGATTTAAAGACATTGAGAATTACTTCCTTTGAAATTTTAAGAGGTGTGGTAAAACTTTGGTTTCAGAATATATATTTATTGATTTTTTAAATATGTATTTTTCTTATATATTATGGTCAACCTCTTGGGATCTTTAGAAAAGAACATTTTCCAGTTTTTTTTGAATCTCGGGCCAAGAGAATTAGAGCACTTCATAAAATTACACAGGTATGTCTGATAAAGGCCATACTCTGTTTTTCCATATAAGTATAAAACTGTTGTATAAAAAATTACCTTCTGGCCAGGTGTAGTGGCTCACACCTGTAATTTCAGCACTTTGGGAGGCCAAGGCATGCAGATCACTTGAGGCCAGGAGTTCAAGGCCAGCCTGGCCAACATGGCGAAACCCCCCTCTACTAAAATACAAATATTAGCTGGGCCTGGTGGCACGTGCCTGTAATCCTAGCTACTGTGGAGGCTGAGGTGGGAGAATTGCTTGAACCCAGGAGGCAGAGGTTGAAGTGAGCCAAGATCATGCCACTGCACTCTAGCCTGGGCAACAGAGCAAGACTCTTTCTCAAGTATATAAATAAATAAATTACCTTCTAAAATATTATCCTCTTCACTCAAATATATACGGTAAAAGATGTCTGTCTAATATTATAATATATTTTGTTTAGCAAAAATACATTAGTCAGTTATTTATCTTAAATTTCCTTTTTCCTCCTGAGTCTAACATGTTTATTTTTATACTGGACTTTGGTCTATCCATTTCACATATGGGTCAACTATTTCCTATACAGATAGTTTAGTTATCTGTTAGCTGCATAGCAACCTAATCCCAAAATAGTGTTTTAACATTTCTTCACCATCTCTGAGTTGTCTGGACTCAGCTGGATGGTTTTTCTGCTTCCTATGATGTCAGCGAGGGCTATAGTCACCTGAGGTCATACGTGGCCTACAACATCCAAGATGGCTGCCTCCTATAACTGCCAACGGATGTAAGCTCTTGGTTGAGAAATGCTAGTAAGCAGGTCTCCTAAGTTTTCCTCCACATGACCTCTCCATGTGGCTGGTTTCTGAGAAGGAGTACCCAAAGAGTGAACATTTCAAGAGAAGGAAGCAGAAGCTAAAGGTCTCTTAAGGCCTCCTTTCTGTGCATTCAGTTGCTCAAAGGCCAGCCCAGATTCAAAGGTGGAGAAATAAACACTCCTGTTGATCTGATGTGCATTAAAGAGAAGAAATTAGTGAGTCATTTTTGAAGACTGATTATTAAATATAAATAGTTATCCTGTTATATTTTTTCATAAATGATTTCCTTCTCCATTCCACCCCTATAAATTTTTCTCTATATGTGAGAATTTAAAATCCGTGGTTTCTTTCTATGTACTAATCTACACGTAGTTGTGTTTATCATTTGTCTTTGATGAATATATTATATAATACTGAAAACCTGATATCCTATTAAACATTTAAATAAATATTTCACATTTTAGAATACTGAACTCTAACTCCTTCTTTATCCTCAGCATTAGAATTAGACAAAAGCACTCAGATGTAAAATATACCAAATGAGGCAGTGGGGGAGGTAGGTGGTAAAATAGTTTTTTTGTTAGTCTTATTTTTCTCTTTTTGTTCATATATTTTGAGCTCACAAAATAGCTGTAAAATGCTTTATTACATTGTTAATATATGCTTAATTTAAAAAAATCCAAACTCTACCAAATTTAGCTAAATGAAATAATTATATGCTGTATTGGTGTGTAAGAGGTGGGGAGAAGGAGCACATTCTAAACTTCCTTGCTCTTTTCTAAATTTGTCTGTGAGAGAGCACCAATTAAGAGTCAGAATTTCTAACTCCAGTGTGGACTTCAATGGAGTAACTATTAAACAAGATGCATAACAAGGGTTACCATGATAATCAGGTGAAGTTATTAAATAGAAAAGAACATCTTTCTGTCTTTTATAAGAAGAAAGACATCATTTCCATAGAGAAATGAAGGAACTCTGAAGCCTGGAAACCCTTGGGACGGGAGCACATGTATTATTCTAGATCAGAACTAAACATTCCAGCATGGAGGATGACCTCATGTGGCCTCCCTGTCGAAAGGTATGTAAAAACAAATGTTATAACTATGAATTTGACATTAACCATGGGGAAATTTAAGACAAATGAAAGTTATACATTATTGATGAATCTCTTTGGGAAACTTGTTGAAGTTATATGGCAATTTTTCATTCACTAATCAGACAATAAGGTTATTGGGTCATGAATGGTAGGTAGACTTAGCAAATAGTATTCCTATTGTGTAAGTTCTTTTTGTGCCTTTTCTTGTTATTAGGTAAATTATACCTGGATATCCTTTAAATGGGAAATTGTCTGTGTTCGTGTAATTGAAGCAACATCACATCTGTTAATAGAGAGTAGAAGGTATAATCAGAATTTTGTTACAGGTGGAAAAGAAGGAAATTAATATTCTTTTTGTTTTTAGACATGCAACCTATGTATTAAGTAAGACATTGTTGATGGTAAGTACACACTGCTCAGCATTGATTTCTTACTTGCTGCAAGGAGGTAGACCCAAGGGGAACTCAAAGATGGAAGACAGGAAATAAGAAGTCAATATAGTGAAAGGCAAGAACTTGATTTGATGAAACTCATCATTAAATGATGAAACTTATCACTCAACATATGCTATTACTAGAGCTTTTTAGTAGAGATATGTTACTATTGGTGTGAGCCAATATAAATTTGCATTGTAATAAAGAGCACTGGATCTGAAATGAGACTAGCAAATCACTTACTATCTGAGTGTTTCTTTGAATATCTATAAGATAGGGGTAGAAACCGAATATGAGGTAAGGTACATGAGAAAAATTGTCATGATATTTAGGAGTTTTAGTAATAATTATATAAATATTAATATTTCTGGGTAAGTTTCACAAAAGAGAAAATCTTCTAAGAAGCTAAAAGGGGTAAGCTTTCCTATAAAGGAACGAGGAGAGAACTATAGCAAAATTTCATCAGAAATCATGCAAGCAAGAAGAAAGTAAAGTAAAATATTTGAATTGTTTAAAAAAAACCCACACCAACCTAAACTTCTGTGTCCAGTAAAATTAACCTCCCAAAGTGAAAAAGAAATAACTTTCTCAGACAAACAAAAACTGAGGTACTCCATTTTCAGTAGACTTCCACTACAAGATGTTAAAAGATGTTCTTCAGAAGGAAAGTGATACAATATAGAATCTCAAATTTACATAAAGAAAGGAAGAAAATCACGTTAGTCCATAAAACAAGTCTTAACAAATTGAATACAATAGGGATTATATCAAATGTCTTTTCTGAGCAAAATGGTATAAACCTGGAAATCAACAACCAAAAAAAAAAAAACCCTCAGAAACTTTACAAATACATGGAAATTAAACAACATGGGTCTACACCACCAATGGGTCAATAAAAATGTTAAAAGAAAAATTAAAAATTTTCGGGACAAACGAATGGAAGCGGATCATATCAAAACCTATGGGACACAGCAAAAGCAGTTCTAAGATGCAAGTTTATAGCAAAAAACACCTACATCAGAAAAGAATAAAGCCTTCTAATAAAAAACCTACCAATGCACCTCAAGGAACTAGAAAAACAAGAACAAACAAAACCCCAAACTGGTAGAAGAAAGGAAAGAATAATACTCAGAGCACAAATAAATGAAATAGAGACTTAAAAAAAATTTAAAAGAACAATGAACAAAGAGTAGGTTTTTCAAAAAGATAAACAAAATGGATGAACTATCAGTTAGATTAACTTAGAAAAAGGAGAGAAGACTCAAATAAAAGGATTAAAAAGGAAACATTACAACTGATACCATAGAAAAACAAAGAATCATGAAATTATTATGAATGACTATATGTCAACAAATTTAATAACATATAGAAGTGGATAAATTCCTGTACACATACAAGCTACTGAGATTAAATTATAAAGTAGAATATCTGAACAGATTGATAATGAGTGAGGAAATTGAATGAGTAATAAAAAATCTCCATCAGAGAAAACTCTAGAACATGATGGCTTCACTGCCAAATTCCATCAAACTTTTAAAGAACTAATACCAATTCTCCCCAAACTATTCCAAAAAATAGGAGTGAATACTTCAAAACTCAATTTATGAGCTCAGCATTACCCTGATTCCAAAATTGAAATAGGACACAGCAGAAAAAAAAAATACCACAGACTCATATCCCTGATGAACAGAGATGCAAAAATTCTCATTAAAAAGATCATTTACTATGATGGAGTGGGATTCATCCCAGGGATGCAAGTTAATAAGTATAATCCACCACATTAACAGAAAAAAGACAAAGAACATATAATAATTACAATAGAAATGAACATTTGACAAAATTCAATATCCCTTCATGTTAAAAACTCTCAACAAATATCTATCTATATCTACATATAGAAAGTATGTATTAAATACCTCAACAAAATTAAGGCCATATATGCCAAACTTACAGCTAATATCATACCAAATGAGGAAGAGATGAAAAAGTTTTCCTCTATGATCAGGGGGATCTTTTTCTGCTGTGATAAGCTAAAATTTCTATTATTTATTTAATTCTTCTGATGCATTTTACTCAGTCCAGTCCAGTGATGAGAATGTTTATTCTACATGGCTTGGAACATCTGGATAGCTACATACATGAATTAAAGTACAGAGCACTTAATACAAATTTTCTACAAAAATAAGACACTTTATTTATTAAAATTTCACAGAGAGGCATACAAGACTACAACAATTACTGAAGTGAAAGTCTACAGTTTTTAAGAAGTCAGATGGGCTGGGCACATAGGCTCACGCCTATAATCCCAGCACTTTGGGAGGCTGAGGCGAGTGGATTCCTTGAGCTTAGGAGTTCAAGATGAGCCTGAGCAAATGGTGAAACACTGTCTTTACCAAAAATACAAAAACAATTAGCTGGGCTTGGTGGTGCACCTGTGGTCCTAGCAACTCAGGAGGCTGAGGTGAGAGGATCATTTGAGCCCAGGGAGGCAGAGGTTGCAGTGAGCCAAGATGATGCCACAACACTCCAACCTGGGTGACAGAGTGAGACCCGAGCTCAAAAATAAAAAAAAAGTCAGATGGTTGTCTAACTCCAGGCTTTGTATATTCTGGTTCAGGGTTATGGAGAAACATGGCCAGTGTGAGAAACAACAGCAACTGTAAGCCCTTGGCAACACACTAAGAATATGGTTCCCCTTAATACAGAGTCCATGGATATAGAAGCTGCAGCCAGCATGCTTTATTTCTGTTAGTCATACTCTGTATAATTGATTTGTAATCTTTTTGGGGGCAGGATAACTGTGCAGGAATTTTAATAAACTGGACTGATCTACTGATAAGGAGAAGGTCAGCCTTATCCCCACAAGTAAGCCCACACACACTGGTACTGCCAGTTAACTGAGGAGAAACTTGTCTCTATGCCAAGTATCCCCTGCTGAGTAATCCCTTCCACTGCCCCAGCATCTGAGATGAGGATGTGGATATTCAGCTGAGCAGGACAAGGATGCCCACTTTCACTACTGCTATTCAGCATAATACCATAAGTCTTAGCCAGAGCAACTAGACAAAAGAAACAAAAAGAAGGCATCCAAATTGCAAAGAAGGGTTCAAATTGTTCTTGTAAAATTCATATAGAACCACAAAGGCCCTGAATAACTGAAACAGTCCTAAGCAAAAAGAACAAAGCTGGATGCATTATATTACCAGACTTCAAAATACACTACAAAGCTATAGTAAACAAAACAGCATGGTACTGTCATAAAAATAGACACATAGACTAATGGAACCAAATAGCCTACCCAGAAATAAATTAACACATCCACAGCCAACTAATTTTCTACAAAGGTACCAAGAACATACATTGAGGGAAAGACGGTCTCTTCAATAAATGGTGCTGGGAAAATTGAATATCTACATGTGGAAGACTATGACTAGACCACTACCTCTCAACATATACAAAATCAACTCAATATAAATTAGACTTAAATGTAAAACTCAAAACTATGAAACAACTAGAAGAAAACATAGAGAAGAAGCTTTATGAAATTGGGCTGGGAGTCTTATTTTTTAATAAGGCTGCAAAGTCACAGGCAACAAAAATAAAAATAGACAAATGGAATTAAATCTAACTCAAAAGCTTTTGTACAGCAAAGAAAACATTAACACAGTAAAGAGACAACCTACAGAATGAAAGAAAATAGACAAAAACTTTATGTCTGACAAGAGGTTAATATCCAGAATGTATGAGACTTAAACAACTCAATAGAAAGAGAAAAAATAACAATAAAAATTGGGCAAACAACTTTAATAGATATTTTTCAAAAGAGGACATGCAAATAGCCAACCGGTATATGAAAAAATGCTCAGTGTCATTAACACAAAGCAAAACCACAATGAGATACCACCTTACTCCAGTTGGAATGGCTATTACCAAAAATATAAAAGAAATCAAGTATTGGCTAAAATGGGGAGAAAAGGAAACACTTACACACTCTTGGTGGGATTGTAAACTAGTATAGCCATAATGGAAAACAGTATGTAGGTTCCTCAATAAATTAAACATAGAATTACTATATGATTCAGAAATGCCACTATTGCATGTATATCCAAAGGAAAGGAAATCAGTATGTCGAAAAGATATTTGCACTGTCGTGTTTATTGCAGCACTATTTACAATAGCCAACATATGGAATCAACCCAAAAGTTTAACAACAGATGAATGGATAAGGGAATTGTGATATATAGAGAGGGAGAGAGAGGATATAATGTTGAGTGAAATAAGCCAGAGACTAAATGACAGATACTGTATAATCTCACTCATACGTGGAATCTTTTTTAAAAAGTTGATATAAAAGCAGAGTAAAACAGTGGTTACTACAGACTGGGAAGGGGAGGAGGAATAATAGAATGGTAAGAGGTTGATCAACTAGTACAAATTTTTAATTAAATAGAAAAAAATGAATTGGGTTGTTCTATTGTAAAATAGGATGACTATAGTTAACATTAAAATATTCCATATTACAAAACACTTAGAAAAGAGGCTTTTGAATATTCTCATCACAGAAAATGCATAAGATGATGGTTACACTAATTGCCCTGATTGGATCATTATACAACATAGATATATATCAAAACATCAAACTGTACCCTGTAATTATATGCAATTACAATATATCAAAATAAAAAATAAATTTTTAAAAACATTTAAAAAGTAAATAATAGCAACATTGTATTGGATAATTATATCATGAACAAGTGAAAGTAATGACAGCAATGTTGTTACAAGAAATATATTTTAAATATAAACATTCAAATAAATTAAAAGGGAAGAAGAATTATATATCATGCTAACACTAATTAATGGAAAGTTGAAGTAGCTGTATTAATTTCAGACAAAAGCAGATTTTAGAATAGGGAAAATTCTCAGGGATAAACAAGAGCACTACATAATGATAGAAAGGTCAATACTCTACGAAGACATAACAATTTTTAACATGTATGCACCTAACAATAGAGCATCAAAATACAAGAGAAAAACTGTTAAAACTGTAAAAAGAAACGGACAAGTCCACTATTATAGCTGGAGACTTCAAAAGCCCTCTTTCAGTAGTTGATAGATTCAGCAGGCAGAAAATCAGTAAGGATATAGTTGTCCTGAACAGCACTATCGATCAGTTCCAACTAATTGATATTTAAAGAATACTTCCTTAAAGAAAAGCAGAACACACACTCTCTTCAAACTCACATGGAACATTCTTTAAGATAGGCCACATTCTTGGCCATGAAATATATCTTAACTTTAAAGGGATAAAAATCATACAAAGTATGTCCTCAGATGACAATGAAATTAAAATATAAATCAATAACAAACAAATTTTCAAATATCTGGAGATTAAGCAATAACACTTCTAAAAAACACATGGGTCAAAGAAGAAGTCTCAAAATGAATAAAATACATTTTGAACTAAGCGAAATTAAAAATACAAATTATAATTTGTGGGATGCAGTGAAAGTATTAAGAGGGAAATTTTTAGTTATAACACTAAATATATATATCAGAAAAGAAAAACTATCTAAAATCAATAATATAAGCTTCCATTTTAAGAAGTTAGATAAAGAATAGAAATTTAGCCTAAGACAAGCACAAGAAAAGAAACCAATAAAAATTAAAACAGAAATGATCAAAATTTGAAAATAGAAACAATAGATAAATTCAATACATTTAATATTTGATTTTTTAAAAATAATTATAAAATTAAAAATTCTAGCCATGTTAATCAAGAAATAATGAAAGAACATGCAATTTATCAGAAATAAAAGAGAGAGCATCCTTACTAGTCACATGAACAATAATAGGATCACAAAGGAATACTATGAACAATGCTATGCCCATGAATTTCCTTGAAAGACACAAACTATCAAAACTCACACAAGGGGAAACAATGGAAATATTTGTATGTTTATTTTAAAAATTGAGTAAATAGTAACCTTTCAAAAACAGGAAACCCAGTTCCAGATGGTTACACTGGTAAATTTTACTAAACATTTAAGAAAGAAATAATGCTAATTTGTTACAATATTTTCAATAAAATAGAGCACTAACATTTTCTAAATTATGCTATGAAGTCAACATTATCATATTTCCAAAACCAGATAAAGACATTACAGGAAAAGAAAACTACAGATCAATATCTGTCATGAACTTAGATGCAAAAATCTTCAACAAAGCAAATTGAATCCAGCAATTTATAAAAAGAATTATATACCATAGCTGTTTCAGTCTATTTTGTGCTGCTACAACACAAAATACTCTATAATTTATAATAAAATTATAAATTATAGACTCTATAATTTATAATAAACAGACATTTATTGGCGTACAGTTCTAGAGACTGGAAAGTCCAATACCAAGCTGCTGGCTTTTGATGAGGGCCTTCTTGCTGCATTATTACATGCCAAGAGGTGAGAGGGTGAGAGAGAGAGCTCGCTCCTGAAGACTTTTTATTTAAAGCATTAAAACTCCTATGTGGGTGGATCTGTTGTGGCCTAACAACATTTTAAAGACTCCACCTCCCAATACCATTACACTGGCAATTAAATTTCAACATGAGTTTTAGAGGAGACAAACATTCAAACCATAGCAATAGCTAAGTGGGATTTATTCAAGGTATATCAAAAACAATCAGTACAACCCACCACAACAGGTTTAAGAAGAAAAATCATATGATCCTGTTAATTGTTGCAGAGAAAGCATTTGACAAAATCCAACACCTAATCAAGATTAAAAAAGAAAAAACACCCTCAGCAAACTGGAAATAGAGGGAACTCACTTAACTTTATAAAGAATAGCTACAGAAAAACTAACATCATACTTACTGGTAAGAAACTGAATGCCTTTCTCCTGAGATCAGGAACACAGCAAGGATATCCTTTCTTGCCACTTCTATTCAACATTGCAGTGAAGGTCATAGCTAGTGCAATAAAACAAGAAAATATATACATGTTAGTTGAGAAGAAAAAAATAAAACTGTCTTTATTCATAGAAGACATGATTGCCTGTGGAAAAGCATTCTATAGAATCAACAAAAAAAATTCTTGGAATTAATACGTAAGCATTGAAATTTCACAAGATACAAAGTCAATATACAAAAGTCAACTGATATCCTACATATAAAAATGAACAATTGAAATTACATATGGAAGGAGGTACTAATTACTAACATCAGAAACAAACAGGTAGATTTATTTTACAGATTTTATTATAAAATATAAAAATACTATAAAGAGCTTACAACAAATTGAAACTGGAACTAAAAATTTCCAACAATATCAAAGAAATGTAAGAACCAGACAATGTAATAGTTATTTCTTCAAAGCAGCTTAAGAAAGATAGTACCATCCATGCAAACTAGTCTAAAAAACATAAGTAAAAGTTTTCTAATTATTTTTAAGGCTAATGAAAGCTTGATACTAAAACTTGACTAGTTCATTATAAGAAAGGAAAATTACAAGTCAATATATTTTATAAATATAATGCAATGTTTGTAAAACTACGAACAAATAAAATTCAAATGTATATACTTTAAAAACTATATTACAACACACTTGAACTTATTCCAGAAAGCAAGGTTGCTTTAATATTATAAAATTAAAGCAATTCATCACATTAGCAAAATGAAAAGGAAAATTCTATGAAGACCTCAAAAGATGCAGGAAAAGCATTGGAAATGATTACAGACCATAATTAAATTATCTTAGAAAATTATGATTAGAAGAGATATCTAATCATTGTAGATGATGTCTATTGTAGATGTCTATTGTAGAAATAATATCTACAATAAACATTATATTTAATGCTATAGTATTAAGAGTTTTCATCATGGGACTGGGAATAAAGAATGTACCCTATTACCATTTGTATTCATTGCCATTTTGAAGGTTTCTACTAGTACAATATGGCAAAAAAAAAAAAAAATGAAAAAGAAGGAAGGGACAGGGAGAGAGATACAGAGAGAGAAAAAGAGAGAGCAAGAGAAGAGGAAGAACAAGGAGAAGAGAGATGGAAAAGTGACAGAAAGTGGGGAGAAGGAGGTAAGGAAGGAAAAAGGAAGGAAGAAAGTACAAAAATGGAAAATAAAGAAATAAAACTTTTATTTACGGTTTACATGTTTTTACATTAAAAAGCCCAACGTAAATACAGATAAATTACTAAAAGCAGTACAACTTAAGCAATGTCTTTGCACAGAGGAACAGTATTTAAAAAGCAAAGGTATTTATATGTACTACCAATAAGAAATAAAACTAAAAACTCACATTTAAAATAGCATAATAAAATATGTAGGAAATGTCAAAATACGTAAAAGTTCTAAATATGCAAATCAATAAATTATTGTGAGAAGCACTAAAGAGACCTAAAAAAACTGAGAGGTTACTAATATACCAAGTTTTTAGATTGGAAGACTCAGTATTCAATAGATTTCAGTTTTCTGCAAATTGGCTTATGTGTTTAATGCAATTCCTGTAAAAATTCTAGAAAGTATTTTGTTTTGTTTATATTTTTGTAAAAATGGGCAATCAGATTTTAAGACTAATGGAATGCAAAGAGTCTCAATTAGCCAAGCTATTCTAAAAAGAACAAAATTTGAAGACATTACATAAATTAAGAGAGTATGGCATTGGCACTTGGATAGACAATTAAATCAGGGCAAAATAGAGTCCAGCAGCAGATTGTCACCACTACTAACACTTGACTTAGGGCAAAGATGACACAATGCTGTGGAGAAAGGAGGGCTTTTCCAAAAAATAATAACGAGTTAATTGCATATTCAGAAGAAAAAATGATTCTTAACACACAATTCACTCCACACTCAAAAATCACTTCCAGATGGATTATAGATCAAAATTTACATGAGATAAAACATAGCTTCTGGAAGATAACATAAGAGAATATCTTCATAATTTTGCAGCAAAGATTTCTTCAACAGACCACAAAATGTACTAATCATTAGAAAAAATATTTATGAGTTGGATTACATTAGCATTTCATGGATTACAGAAAACGAAAAAATTATATAGAATTATGTAAAGCTATATTAAAATTTTAAAAATCCTATTTTCATCAAAGACAATACTCTTTAAAGGCAAACAAATAAGGGAAAGAAAATATTTGCAATACATATAACATATATATGTTATATGTGTGTGTTTGTGTGTGTGTGTTTATCACTCTTACAAGTTAATAAAAGACAGGCAACACAATTTTAAAAATAGGCAAGACTTGAAAAGACAGCTCACTAAATAAAATATTCAAATGACTATTAAATATCTGAGTTGTTGCAGCTTATTAATCACCAAGAAAATGCAATTTCAATTCATAATGTGTTGATACTGTTCTGTTTGTTGACGTGGGTGGTGACTATAAATGTGTTCATTTTGTACAAAATTATTAAAATACATTTATGATTTGTACACTCTATGTATTATACTTCAATAGAAATGTTTATTTATACAAGGGATAAGTGAGTTTGGGAGTTAGGGGGATTTGGCTGGTAGAGATGGAAGAAAAAATGCTGATGCTATTTACCCTCATATTTTCCACATGATTTCCTTTTCTCATCTCTGTCTCTTTTCTTTTCATCACATAATCACATTGTAAGTGTTTCAGTAGAAGAAGTGTGGTGATGGTGTTAGGATTAGGGATGGAAAAAGCAAAATTAAGGTTATTCTCTTCTCCGTTGTATTAGTCTATTCTCACACTGCTGTGGAGAAATACCCGAGACTGGGTAATCCATAAAGAAAAGAGGTTTAATTGACTCACAATTCCACATGGCTGGGGAGGCCTCAGGAAACTCACAATCATGGTGGAAGGCACCTCTTTACAGGGTAGCAGGAGAGAGAATGAGTGCCGAGTGAAGAGGGAAGCCCCTTATAAAACCATCAGATCTTGTGAGAACTCACTCACTATCACGAGAACGCGTGGGGGAAACTGCCCCCATGATTCAATTATCTCCACCTGGCCCTGCCCTTGACATGTGGGGATGATTACAATTCAAGATGAGATTTGGGTGGGAACACAGAGCCAAATCATGTCACCCACCCATTTCCTCCTGTTTTAATTCTGTGTTCCTTTCTGCATAATGAATACTTTAGCAGAAGGAAATGGAGGATTGAGAGTAGGAGTTTCAAGTGAGAAGATCAAACTTTCCTCTTATTCCCCCCAATCTTGATAAGTTAGTCCTGCTGCTAGATTAACACTGGAAGAGGGTGCTTGAGGAGTCAGTCAGTTATAGGGTTCACTGCTGTGAAGGGGAAGAGTCAGAAAATAACTGATGGTGACAATAAGTAGGGAAATGAAACACCAATGAATAATCTAGGCTGTGTCTAATGGAAACAGAATAGCTGAACAGTGAAGATCATGGGCATTAGAGATAGACCAGCATTTAAATTCTGTTACTGTGTGACTTTAAGCAACTTACTTATTTTCCCAAATTCTCAATTTTCTCATCTGCAGTGTGTATGAAATACCAATGCCTATTTCAATTAAGTTGTAATGATTAAATAAAAATGATGTACATAAAATGCTTATGGATACCTGATATAGTTTGGCTCTGTGTCCCCACCAAAATCTCATGTCCAATTGTAATCCCCATGTGTCAAGCGAGGGGCCGGGTGGAAGGTGATTAGATCATAGGGGCACATTTTCCCGTTACTGTTTCATGTATAGTGAGTTCTCAGGAGATCTGATGGTTTTAAAGTGTATGGCACTTCCCCCTTCACTCTCTCTGTCTCCTGTCACCACGTGAAGAAGGGCCTTACTTACCCTTCAACTTCAGCCATGATGGTAAATTACCTAAGGCCTCCAAGTGTCATGCTTCCTGTTAAGCCTGTGGAACTGTGAGTCAATTAAACCTCTTTTCTTCATAAATTACCCAGTTTCAGGTAGTTCTTTATAGCAGTGTGAAAATGGACTAATACAATACCTGATGCAGAACAGGCACTAAAAATATGTTAACTGGGAAAATTACGATAGTGATAGAGTGCTTCAGAATCTTGCATCAACAGTCTTTTATTTTATACCTTTTTAGGTTGACTAGCCCTCAGACCAACAATGTCATTGGTTGAAGAGGGCTGTCCATTTCATCTGATAGAGGGCTCTTTAGGCAGCTTCTATACTCATTAGGTTCATCAAATATGAACTGTTCCAGATGACTAGTAATAAGACATTTTCACTGATGGCAATTGATGTTTCTCCTTTCCAACACATCAAAGTCTATCAAAAACTGAATCGCTTGCATTCTGACATCACTCCATATGCTGCAAAATTTCCTCTACTAACTTTAATTTTTTAGGCACCTAGTATTGAGCACCTATTATCTATCTGGCACTGCTTACACTGATAATTTAAAATTAAAAGATACATTTGGTATTCTCTGTTAAAGCAGAAAAACAAAAAGATGAACATAATATTGGAGGATAAGTGTTATAACAGACAAAAGCCTGGAAGGTTATGGAAACACAGAAAGAGAATATCCAAACCGGAATAACTGACATGGGCAGAAGGATGATAAGGAAGGATGCCTGGAGAATGTGATGGGTGAGATGAGTTTTAACAGATGAGCAGGAATTAGCTAAATTAGAAAGAGGAGAGAGGTCATTCTAAGGAACTTGTATGGAGGCAAAGTGATATGAGATAATATGTTGGATTTAGGAAAATATGAATGGTTCAACAAGGCCAGCTACTTGCATTTTAAATGACTGATGCTTAGGTTTGTTAAGTTTAATATTTTACATGTAACATTTTATCTGTCCAATTGTGGAGTTAAAACTGTATATATTTGTATTGACCCATTTTCAATAAGAAAGAGAATTGATAGCACATACATGATTTATCAGACCAATTAAATTCCATTGTAAACAGGAAGAAGAATGTTTTTAAAACTTACTTTTGCGTTTGCCTAGTAATCATAATCTGATCACCTGAGATATCCTAAAAGGCTCCATAAGAAATATTTATATTGTATTTTAGGAAACTCAACAATTAGCTCCCAGCCTCAGTCTTCCCAAGTGATAATATATACAACTTTTAATTTTGTCCCACAGAAAAATGATACAACTTCTTTTTTTTTTTTGAGATGAAGTCTCATTCTGTCGCCCAGGCTGGAGTGCAGTGGCACGATCTCAGCTCACTGCCACCTCCGCCTCCCGGGTTCAAGCAATTTTCCTGCCTCAGCCTCCTGAGTAGCTGGGACTACAGGTGCGTGCCACCATGCCTGGCTAAGCTTTTATATTTTTAGTAGAGAATGGGCTTTGCCATGTTAGCCAGGATGGACTCGATCTCCTGACCTCATGATCCACTCACCTCGGCCTCCTAAAGTGCTGGAATTACAGGCGTGAGCCACCGCACCCGGCCACTTCTTTCTGATATTATCTTGTTCTGTGACTCTGAATTTAATGGATGTTCATCAAGAATGAAAAGGCAACTTCATTGTGTTAAAGTCTGAATGATTTTAGGTGCAAAAACTGTAGACTACAGCCTATCTTAACATATGCATTCCAGGATTAGGTAAAACACACCCAGAAAATAATAAGTCTTATTCTATTTAAACACCATTCAGCTGGAATAATTCTTGCCTGATTTTAAAATCTGAGCACCCAAATACTCACTAAAATTTTAGTGAGTTTGCCAAGATAAATAACTCTCTTTATAAATACCTGCTTTTTGAGATCATTTTCTTCAGGACTTTATTTTTTATTAAACTCAAAATTACGAGAGAATAATCATTCCACAACATGAAATAAGAACTATGCACAATTTATTAGGAATGATAATAAGTCTGGCTAGATTTTCAAAACTACAAATGATATCCAGAGTGATTCTGGTATTAACTTCCAGGCCATTCACATTAGATAACCGGTATCTCAAAACTAGTCTTGTCTGAATGTTCATATTCTGAGTCTATAATCTATATATGTGTGTGTTCCATACCAATTTGCATTAAATGGTGCCTAATTTCAGTCTATCAGAAAGGCTCAAACTTCAGATTTCACCAACAGTCTTTCTATGGTCCTATAGTTTTAGGCTGATATCCATCTGATACTGAAATTTAAGGTGTACTTTCTTTCAATTTGCTCTGCAAAATGCCAACCATGGTTGCTTATTTCCTGGGGATGACATTCCTTGTGAATTCTCCGATCTGTACTTTGGTGGTGTATATGTGTTCACATAAGCACCTAAATTTTTGGCAGAGAGAAGGCACCAGATTGGCAATAAATCACCTGAAAATAGCTTTTCAGTATGAAAAATGTTGGACTCTATGATGCTTCTTATGTAACATTATCAAAGATACCCATTTCACTACCATTTCATCTTAGTCCAAACCCTACCATGTAATAGTTCAAGATTTTAATGTTTAGATTTTTGTGCCCTATAAACAGAATTCACTACACATTTATAAGCTCTGAATTTACTAATTGAAGATAAAGTAAATACCATATCTTACAAGAAAATTATACAAACCAATACTAATTTATAATTTGCAGTGTAGCTCAATGAATCTAATACATGATTTTGTATACTTTTACTTGGGCAACTTTGAGAACAGTGAATGTGCGTGAAATGTTCATTGAAGACTTTGATTTTTAAAAATTCCATTAGTAAAACCTATGAACCATATTGTCCTTGCCTCAATCAACATTTTGACTGTCAAACTCTCTTTCCTATCTGATCACATGCATTTCTATAAGTTTACAGACAGAGAAAGGAAGGTGTTTTCTTTGTTTTAATAAAAAGAAAGGAAGAGATACTTTTCAACACTTCAAATCCCATCAGCCTGGTCAAAGATAATTTGCATCGTTTACTTTTATTGCCCTCATCAATAGATCCAATTGTATTTCTGTTTAGCCCCTTTATTTTTTGAATTCACTTTTACCTTTCTGATCTTTACTTATTTCATTCAGGATTTTAAGAATTACTTTACCTCTCTATCCTTATAAAACTTCTAAGGACTTCTAACTGGCAATTGTGTAATATCAAAGCCAATTGTCTCTAGTTAGACAATTTTAAATATGTACAATGATAGCTGTTATCCATAACAAAATTTTAAGATTAATAACATTAAGGTCTGTTAAAATGCAAATGTAACAATAATTTAGTTATATGCTGTATTTTTTCTATGATTCTGTTTTTTGGGGGATACATATTCTATATAGCTTAAATTCCTTACTTATGAGCATAAACCAGAGTAAAGTAAGGGAGTGGATATAAATCTAGATAGCTGCTCTTTTACTTCAGGGTAAAAGGCTGCTTTCATGTCTCTTCAGGCAGGGAGTAATAGCTACTCCATGAAAATTGATCCACAGCCATCCTTCTACCCTGACCGTTAACACTAAGGTGGGTTCAGGGAAGGATCAGAACATGTCTATATTTTGCTTTCGAGTCACAAACTTTGCCATTTTATATCTACAGAGGCAATCAGTACAACTGTGCAGAACTTCTGGAAGATTGGCACAAAGCATTTTAAAAATCACTTTCTAGTCTAAATTAAATTCTTCAAGAATACTTATGAAGAAACAGGAAGTAACTAACTTTCTTTACCTTTTCAAGAATTGGCTCGTGAGAAAAGGTAATATATGAAACTTGTAGTGTTTTAAAAATCTTCGTACTCTAGCCAAAAAAACTTAATAGATAAACAAATAAATTCTCCTAGTAATGTAATTTTTACTTTAGGGCTTCTTTAGCTCTTAAAACTTCCTTATTAACAGCAAATTTTCTTCATTTTTTTCTTATCTTAATTTTCTATGACTAGTCTTCTTTTTTATTCCAACTCCAAGCTTGTAGAACAACTCAGCAAATGTCTTGGGGTGAATGCCTGAGCCCAAGGCCTCTTTACTCTTGTGGCCAAGTCTGTCTGACAGATTCTGGAATTACTGATTGTCAGGCTGATTTCTCTTCCCATCTCCACACTTGGTCTGTCCTGCCTTGCACAGAGGCATGCAGACACCCCAGTATACTTGTCTAGACTCTGCTCTCACCTATGGTAATAGCTACTCCTCAGGCCAAGGGGTGTGGTACATGCTGGACCCAGTCTTGAAAAAGAGGTCCTGTAAGACCTAGAAGCAGGCTTGGGTGATTTCAGTGTGGGATTCTAGAGTTCTGTGTGTCTTGGCATCCGGTCATAAAATCAGTGGGCAAGTCCTGGGTGAGTGTATCCTCTTGGATCCATGGACTCCTGACCCATTGAAGAGGTGAGGTCCTGGAGAGCCAGGGTAGCCCCCTCTAAGTTCAGGGCTCAAAGCTGGGTCTCAGTTTTCCAGGTTAAAAGTTATTATTGTGGAGAAGCCTTCTAGATACATGTGAGGAAATACTAGATATTATATAAACAGTATTATTCACAGCCATGAACAACACCAGCAGCCCATGTTTAATTAAAAATGTGGAATTGAAAGGTAAATATGTTTTATAATGAACCCCAAGCTAAAGAAAACAAAACTATAATAATGAATCAAAGAAGGAAGTGAGTAGAAGCTGGAAACCATCATTCTCAGCAAACTATCACAAGGACAAAAAACCAAACACCACATGTTCTCATTCATAGGTAGGAATTGAACAATGAGAACACTTGGACACAGGAAGGGGAACATCACACACTGGAGCCTGTTGTCAGGTGGGGGGAGGGGGAGGGATAGCATTAGGAGATATACCTAATGTAAATGACGAGTTAATGGGTGCAGCACACCAGCATGGCACATGTATACATATGTAACTAACCTGCACATTGTGCACATGTACCCTAGAACTTAAAGTATAATAATAAAAAAATTTTAAAAATGCTTTGAGAATTCTAGGCTAGTAATCACTTACTCCATGAATATTTTATAGGTACCTGTTATGTCTCCAATGCTGTACTAGGTGCAAGGAACACATCAATGAAAGGAAAGGACAACATATCTGTCCTCATGCAGTTTATGTTCTTCATTACGTAACAGTATATAGAGAGACAAACAATAAAAACATATTTAGAAAGTTATGTATATAATTGGCATAGTAACTAGAAATATTTATAAGGCGAATAAATAAAATAAGCAGTGAAAGATGAGCATTGCAGTCAGGGATGAGTAGTGCAAAGTTTCTGTGGTGGAAAATGGCTTTTCATGGGACAATATGAGATGAGGTTGAAGAAAAGAGTATTCAGCACCTTGGCCAGGCCCGGTGGCTCAGGCCTGTAATCCCAGCACTTTGGGAGGCTGAGGAGGGCGTATCATGAGGTCAGGAGATCAAGACCATCCTGGATAACACGGTAAAACCCAGGCTCTAAAAAATTAGCCGGGTGTGGTGGCAGGCTCCTGTAGTCTACACCAGCTACTCGGGAGGCTGAGGCAGGAGAATGGCGTGAACACGGGAGGCAGAGCTTACAGTGAGCCGAGATGGCGCCACTGCACTCCAGCCTGGGCAACAGAGCAACACTCTGTCTCAGAAAAAAAAAAAAAAAAAAGACTATTCAGCACCTTGTAGACTATGATAAGGATTTTAATTTTATTCCAGGAGTAATAAGAAGTCCTTAAAAGGTTTTCAGCAGGAAAGTTTCAAAGTTTCATATATAACGTACATTATTGAGAGATGGCTATATTAGTTAGCTTGGGATGCCATAACATAAAACCATAGACTGGGAGGTTTAACCAGAAACGTATTTTCTCATATTCTGAAAGCTTGGAATTCTGAGATCAGGGTGTCAACATGGTCAGATTCTGGTGAGGAGGACTCTCCCAGGATGCAGACGGCCCTCCGTTCACTCTCAGTGTGTTTTTTCATGGCAGGTATGCGAGAGAGAGAGAGAGAGCACAAGAGCGCTTTGGTGTGTTTTCTTATAAAAACACTAATCTCATCATGAAGGCTCCACCTTTATGACTTCATTTAATTATAATTAGCTCCTAAAGTCTCCATCTCCAACTACCACCCCATTGGGAATTAGGGCTTCAACATATGAATGGGGGGGGGAGGACACACACATTCAGTCCATACCAATCACTGGTTGTTGTGTGGAGAGAGGTACAAGTGGCAGGAAGGAGACCAGAAAGAAGGCTATTGTGTTCCAAGAGTAATGACAGTAAAAAATGTTATCACACAGCACAACAATTTACTCAAGAGTCTAAGACAACATAAAATGCTTTTGAATATTTCCATTTGATAGCCATATTTTAAAAATCACCTTGAACATTTTGCAATTCTCAAGCATTATGTTTATGTACTATTTGTGCAGGCAAAAAGTGGATGTGGGAGGAAAAGGCCAAGAGCAGATCAGTCTTCCTTTTCAGTCCCTGCCGGTATAACTTGTCAGGAAGCATGAAAATATTAAATGGGTGGGAATAAGAGAGCGGAGTGGATTTAAATCCAGCCTCTACGTAAAGATTTTCTGGGATCCTACTATCAACCCCACCTAAAATATTTGCTTTAGGACACAGATTTCAGCCAAATAACAGGCCAAGCTAGGGTGAAAAGAACAGGACACTAAGTCAAATGTGCAAGTTGTTGCAGGTCTCAAGGATCCTGATATTCCTTACTCTTTTGCTGCCACCCTACCTACCCCCGCTATCTTTCTTCCCCACCTTCCTGTATTTGCTCTGAATCTGTGTTTCCCTCTTCTTGCTCAGCTCACTGATTCAACTTCACTGGACCCCAGCTATTTGCAAAGCACTATTGACTTTTCCTGAAATTCTCTCCTAGGTTCTCAGACACTTGTTTAAATTGTTAAATTGGGTATTAATTCAACTAGGGGTAAGGAGGAGGGGAAAATACCACAAGCTGCCTCATTTCAGCAGTCCCCTGATAGCTTTCCCAACTCCAAAAATCAGTTTCAACCAAGTGTGCTACTACATGTGCAAAAAAGCAATGCTACGGCAGCTATCTGAGAGTATGACAGTGAAAAAAAAAATAGACTATTTCCAGTCACTGAGTAAAATAATTATTAACGTGTACACCATAGCTGCTGTAGACAGTTATGTACTATGGGGAATGCAGCAACAAATGAACTGGTGTCGCATTTATGCCCCTATGCCCTGACAACACGGCCTCATTAATTCCAGGAGGCCCTATTAACAGGGTGGCAAGTGGTCTGCAACCTTGTTTTCTCACCCATTAACCACAGCACCCTGACCACAAGATGGCCTTTTTTATGTATTATTACATAATGCCAGTCTGATTTTCCCAAACATAGCTCACATAGTATAAAAAGAAACTACTTGGCTTTGGCCAAACAAGGCTCGGCTGCCTGCAGCCCAAGTGACACTCCCTCCTGTCACTAGAGAGGTATGATCTAGTTGAGGAACAAAAAATGAAATAACCACTGAGCAATTCCAGATAATGTAAAAAGAATCTTTGTCTATTGAATTCAACTGTGAAAAGGACATCCCAAGCAAACTCTTATTCATACTAGCTTAAGCCTACTCTGCTACTCAAGTTTCAATAATTCGGACTGATTCATTCCTCAAGCCAATTCTCCATTGTTTTTCTCCTGAGGAAAGTCTATAAAGATGCTGCAAGTAAAGCCTGCAAGATAACTGTAGAGCTGAATTCCATTCTTCCCTGGGCTGCTCCTCCAAACACAGCCTTCATTAACCCTGGATAAGTAACATGGAGGCACCAGGCTTAGAGAGCAAACCTTTGAAATTAGATATGATCACTGCCAATAAATCTATTTGGCAACTTAACCCCTAATATAACACCCACTAAAAGACAGATGATATAGTTATATATGTAAATAGAGATACAGATACATAGATATGCATTAGCTATAGTGACTACTACATGCAAAGTTCTGATGCTCTATCAGTGAATAAAAGAGGTGAGGGGAAATAGTCATTAAATGAATATACAATTTATTATGTGATCACTATTATGATATGTGCTTTGAAGAAGAAATTAGGTGCTTTGAAAACTTATAATGAGGTTTTGACCTAGTCTTGGGGACCAGAATTAGCTGTTAGGATTCAGTTTCAGCACTAATAATAATAATAAATAAACTTCCCCTCTTTTACTTAGAAGTGGTCTGGCCTCCCTGCTAGGTAGTGACTCCTCTAGACTTTACACAGGCCACAGAAGAACTTTGTTCATTTTTGCAAGCTCCACAGTCCATCTTCTGAAAAACTACATGACACTTGGTCTCAGGAGGAAAGATAACCCGGACCAAGGTCCTCATACCTAATCTCTTTAGTTTACCTGACTCGGCAGGACCAGCACTGCCCTGCCAGTTATCCATCAGGATGAGGACACTTATCTCTACACAGTTCTATATATGCCCTTAAATCTGACCCAGTTCTTCCTCTCCTCCCCACCACTCTAAATTCTTGTTTTGTGGCTTCTGAAACTCATAGTCTGCTTGCAGCTAACTGTTATATCTTTGTCTTTTTTCCGGTCATTCTTGTTACCTTTGGGCTCTCACTGAAACTTGGCCCTCCCCACGGTCGCAGCTGCCCCTGAAGCCTTCTCAAGTGATGGCTCTTTTCTCAATCATACTTTATGTCTTTCTGGTTCTTGCTCTTCCTTGCTAATTTCTATATGCTCCCTGATAAATACATACTCACGCACACACATACACACACCGAAAATACTCCCGTCTGACGACACTACCAGTTGACAGCAACTAACATTTACATAGGTTGAATATCCCTTATCTCGTTCTAGGGACCAGAAGTGTTTCCTATTTTAGATTTTTTCGGATTTTGGAATATTCACATGTACATACCTGTTGTTCACTCTTAATCTGAAAATTCGAGCATGTCAGGGCTCAAAATGATTAACCTGTTCCAGGCATCGATCTGACTTAATATTCACAAAACACTCTGAGTTACATATGTTCCTATCCTTATTCTACTGATGCACTTGAGGTACTGGGATATTGGGTGAAATATTCACAGTCAAACAGCTAGGAGGTATTAGAGTGGGGATTTGTACCCTGGAAGTATGGCTCCAGCGTTCATCTTCTTAAAGACTCTGTCATATTGCCTCCCATCACTTGCTGGCCTGTGATGCAGTGATGATCTTAGTTCTGTGTATTAGTCTGTTCTCACGCTGCTGATAAAGACATACCCAAGACAAAAGAAAGAGATTAAACCTAATGGACTTATAGTTCCACGTGGCTGGGAAGGCCTCACAATCATGGCAGAAGGTGAAAGGCACATCTCACATGGTGGCAGACAAGAGAAGAGAGCTTGTGCAGGGAAACTCCCCTTTTTAAAAACCATCAGATCTTGTAATACTTACTCACTACCATGAGAACAACACAGGAAAGACCTGCCCCTATGATTCAGTTACCTCCCACCAGGTCCCTCCCAAAACACGTGGGAATTCAAGATGAGATCTGGGTGGGGACACAGCCAAACCATATCATTCCACCCCTGGCCCCTCCCAAATCTCATGACCTCACATTTCAAAAACCAATCATGCCTTCCCAACAGTCCCCAAAGTCTTAACTCATGTCTGCATTAACTCAAAAGTCCACAGTCCAAAGTATCATCTGAGACAAGGCAAGTCCCTTCCACCTATGAGCCTGTAAAATTAAAAGCAAGTTAGTTACTTCCTAGATACAATGGGAGTATAGGCATTGAGTAAATACAGCCATTCCAAATAGGAGAAATTGGCCAAAACAAAGAGGCTACAGGCCCCATGAAAGTCTGAAATCCGGCAGGACAGTTAAATCTTTCAGAGTTCCAAAATGATCTCCTTTGACTCCATGTCTCACATCCAGTTTACACTGATGCAAGAGATGAGTTCCCATGGTCTTGGGCAGCTCCACACCTGTGGTTTGTTAGGGTACAGCCTCCCTCTTGGCTGCTTTCATGGGCTGGCATTGAGTGTCTGCAGCTTTTCCAGGCACACAATGCAACTGTCAGTGGATATACCATTCTGGGGTCTGGAGGACGATGGCCCTCTTCTCACAGCTCTACTAGGCAGTACTTCAGTAGGGACTGTGTGTAGGGGCTCCAACCCCACATTTCCCTTTCACACTGTCCTAGCAGAGGTTCTCCCTGAGAGCCCTGCCCCTGTAGCAAACTTCTGCCTGGACATCCAGGCATTTCCGTACATCCTCTGAAATCTAGGTGGAGGTTCCCAAACTCCAATTCTTGACTTCCATGCACTGGCAGGCTCAACACCACATAGAAGCTGCAAAGGCTTGAGGCATGGACCCTCTGAAGCCACAGCCTGAGCTCTGTGTTGGCTCCTTTCAGGCATGGCTGGAGTGCCTGGGACACAGGGCACCAAGACCTTAGGCTGCACACAGCACAGGCACCATGGGCCCAGCCCATGAAACCACTTTTTGCCTCCTAGGCCTCTAGGCCTGTGATGGAAGGGGCTACCTTGAAGACCTCTGACATGCCCTGGAGACATTTTCCCCACTGTCTTTGGGATTAACATTCAGTTCCTCATTACTTATGCAAATTTCTGCAGCCAGCTTCTCCTCAGAAAATGGGATTTTCTTTTATATCGCATTGTCAGGCTGCAAATTTTCCAAACATTTATGCTCTGCTTCCCTTATAAAACTGAAGCCTTTAACAGCACCCAAGTGACCTCTTAAATGCTTTGCTGCTTAGAAATTTCTTCTGCCAAATACCCTAAATCATCTCTCTCAAGTTGAAAGGTCGACACATCTCTAGGGCAGGGGCAAAATGCCGCCAGCCTCTTTGCTAAAACATAACAAGAGTCATCTTTGCTCCAGTTCCCAACAAGTCCCTCATTTCCATCTGAGACCACCTCAGCCTTGATTTCATTGTCCATATCATTATCAGCATTTTGGTCAAAGCCAGTAAACAAGTTTCTAAGGAGTTCCACACTTTCCCACATTTTCCTATCTTCTTCTGAGCCCTCCAAACTGTTCCAAACTCTGCCTGTTACCCAGATCCAAAGTTGCCTCCCCCTTTTGGGGCATCTTTTCAGCAGCACCCCACTTTACTGGTATCAACTTACCATATTAGTCTGTTTTCATCCTGCTGATAAAGACATACCTAAGACTGGGCAATTTACACACACACACACACACACACACACAGAGGTTTATTGGAGTTCCACATGACTGGGGAGTCCTCACAATCATGGTGGAAGGTGAAAGGCACATCTCACATGGTGGCAGACAAGAGAACAGAGCTTGTGCAGGAGAAATTCCCCTTTTTAAAAACCATCCGATCTTATAAGACTTATTCACTGTCACGAGAACAGCTCGGGAAAGACCTGCCCCCATGATACAGTTACCTCCCACCAGGTCCCTCCCACAAGACGTGGAAATTCAAGATGAGATTTGGGTGGGGACACAGCCAAACCATATAATTCTGAGATCATTGTTTTTTTCCTCTGTTACTAGTCCTGTGATCGACCTTGGTGACTTCAATAGATGGGAAGAAAATGCAACACTTAGGCCTCATAGTTCCTTGATGCCATTCCCCATTCATGCACTCTCCTGGATGTCCTCTTGATCTTGTCATTGCCAATAACTGTTCCATCTCCCAAATCCCACTCTCAAATGTCTCAAATAACACCTTTCATCTTCCCACTTATAGACTCTAGCACCTCCACTCCTATGATTGTTCTGCATGCTTCGTTTCTTCCTCACTCACTTGCATTCCATGCCTGATTACAATCATGTCCTTGCACACTCCTTCTCTTTCCTTGCCCTTTTCTTTCTCAATCCTTCTTTCTTGACAGGATTCTAATCCAGGTTGAATTTAGCTCTTCACCTACCTCATAATTCTGTGCAGCTGAACATGAAGTAAAGACGAAGTCATGATAATTTTAAATTTATAAAAGCAAACTTCAGCATCACCTAGTAACTACCTTTTACTAAATCAGTTCTCTTTCCTAGACTACAAGATAACTAAATTTTACTTACTCTTCTTTCTCTACAAACCTGAAACATCACATATTTAATCTTGTATAAGTGATAATTTTGCCTCATATGTCTGAGCAAATAGAAATCACAGAGACCATCCTCATCCTTCCACCCTCAAACTTCCAACCTACCTGCATTCATGCACTTGTACTATGTATCTCTTCCCTTCAAAAGGGATGGTATTCCAAGCCCATTTCCAAAATCATTTTTTATTTCACAATATAATTAACTTTACTATGTAGAAATCAAGCAATATATTACAAAATGTAAACAAAAGAAAACCAAATGAACGTATATCCAATGTTTTGAGGTTTTTTTTTCTAGCTTCAGTACTGTTTTTCTCTCAGGATGTATCCCTGTAGTTTTATTTTGCTTTTCCCCAAAGTAATTGTGCACCTATCAACACAATTGTGGAAATAAGTAATAGATGTAGCATCATCACGTTCTTATTGGGTTCTCATGATGAATTCAGCATTTCTCAGCATATTGAGAGCTTAAATTATTAATCTTATACATAATCCAAAAACACATTCATAACATACAGCATATAATATAGAGAGAACAAACTATACTCTGGTGTCCAGTGTTTGTGACAACACAAACCAGTAGAGAAAAGCTTGAACTGTTTTGCATGTCACCAACACAAAAAGATGAAAAAACATTTAAATGTAAGAGCAACTTAAGCAAACTTTTATCTGCTTACCTTCTAGATAGCTTGATTTAAACAATATAAAATAATTTATTTCAATTTCCTGTCCAATTCTTTTTTTCTGTTTATTTTTGGTTTTTATTTTTTATTTCAATAGGTTTTTGTGTATGGGTGGTGTTTGGTTACATGAATAAGTTCTTTAGTGGTGATTTAGTGCACACCATACTCAGTGTGCAGTCTTTTATCCCTCACACCCCTCTCACCATTCCCCCCAAGCCTCTAAAGTCCATTGTATCATTCTTATACCTTTGCATCCTCATAGCTTAGCTCCCACTTATGAGAACATATGATGTTTGGTATTTTATTCCAAAAACCAAACATCACATGCTCTCACTCAAAAGTGAAGAGTTAGTTCACTTAGAATAATAGTCCGCAGTTCCACCCAGGTTGCCACAAATGCCATTGTTTTGTTCCTTTTTATGGCTAAGCAGTATTCCATGGTAAATATGTACACATTTTCTTTATCCACTCATTAATGGATGGGCATGTGGGTTGGTTCCTTATTTTTGCAATTGCGAATTGTGCTGCTGTAAACATGTGTGTGCAAGTGTCTTTTTCATATAATGACTTATTTTCCTCTGGGTAGATACCTAGGAGTGGGATTGTGAGATCAAATGGTAGACCTACTATTAGTTCTTTAAGAATCACCACTCTGTTTTCCACAGTAGTTGTACTAGTTTACATTCTCACCAGCAGTGTAATCGTGTTCCCTTTCCACCCCATCCACACCAACATCTATTTTTTTTTATCACCATTCTTGCAGGAATTAAGTGGTATCACATTGTGGTTTTGATTTGTATTTCCCCGATAATTAGTGACATTGAGCATTTTTTCATATGTTTGTTGGTCATTTGCATATCTTCTTTTGAGAATTGTTTATTCATGTCCTTAGCCCACTTTTTGATGGGATTTTATTTTTCTTGCTGATTTGTTTGAACTCCTTGTAGATTCTGGACATTAGTCCTTTGTCAGATGCATAGTTTGCTAAGATTTTCTCCCAGTCTGTGGGTTAGTTGTCTGTTTACTGTGCTGATTATTTCTTTTACTGTGCAGCAGCCTTTTAGTTTAATTAAGTCCTATCTATTTATCTTTGTTGTTGCATTTGCTTTTGGGTACTTGGTAAAGAAGTATTTGCCTAAGCCAATGTCTAGAAGGGTTTTTCTGATGTTATCTTCTAGAATTTTTATGCTTTCAGATCTTGGATTTAACTCTTTGATCTATCTTGAGTTGATTTTTACATAAGGTGGAAGATGAGGATCCAGTTTTATTCTTCTTCATGTGACTTGCCAATTATCCCAGCACCATTTGTTGAATAGGGTATCCTTTCCTCACTTTATGTTTTTGTTTGCTTTCTCAAAGATCAGTTGGCTATAAGTATTTGGGTTTATTTCTGGGTTCTCTGTTCTGTTCCATTGGTCTTTGTGCCTATTTTTATACCAGTACCATGTTGTTTCGGTGACTATGGCCTTATAGTATACAGTTTGAAATCAGGTAACATGATGCCTCCAGATTTCTTCTTTTTGCTTAGTCTTGTTTTGGCTATGTAGGCTCCTTTTTGGTTCCACATGAATTTTAGGATAGTTTTCTCTAGTTCTGTGAAGAATGATGATGGTATTTTGATGGGAATTGCATTGATTTTGTAGATTGCTTTTGGCAACATGGTCATTTTCACAATATTGATTCCACCCATCCACTATGTGTTTTCATTGTTTGTGTCACCTATGATTTCTTTCAACAGTGTTTTGTAGTTTTTCTTGCAGAGGCCTATCACCTCCTTGGTAGGGTATATTCATAAGTATTTTATTTTTATTTTTTACAGCTATTGTAAAAGGGGTTGAGTTCTTGATTTGATTCTCAGCGTGGTCACTATTGGTGTATAGCATTGCTACTGATTTGTGTACATGAATTTTGTATCCTGAAACTTCACTGAATTCATTTATCAGTTACAGGAGCTTTTTGGATGAGTCTTTAGGGTTTTCTAGGTATACAATCATATCATCGGCAAACAGTGACAGTTTGGCTTCCTCGTTACTGACTTGGATCCCCTTTCTTTCTTTCTTTTGTCTGATTGCTCTACCTAGGATTTCCAGTATTATGTTGAATAGAAGTGGTGAAAGTGGGCATCCTTTCCAGTGTTCCAGTTCTCAGAGGGAATGCTTTCAACTTTTCCCCATCTAGTATGATCTTGACGGTGGGTTTTTCATAGATGGCTTTTATTACCTTAAAGTATGTACCTTCTGTGCCAATTTTGCTGAGGGTTTGAATCATAAAGGGATGTGGATTTTGTCAAATGCTTTTTCTACGTCTATTGAGATGATCATGTCATTTTTATTTTTAATTCTGTTTATGTGATGTATCACATTTATTGACTTGCATATGTTAAAACATCCCTGGATCCCTGGTGTGAAATCCACTTGATCATGATGGACTATCTTTTTGATATGCTGTGGGATTCATTTAGCTAGTATTTTGTTGAGGATTTTTGCATCTATATTCATATTCATCAGGGATATTGGCCTGTGGTTTTATTTTTGTTACGTGCTTCCCTGGTTTTGGTATTAGAGTGATACTAAATTCATAGAATGATTTAAGGAGTATTCCCTCTTTCTCTGTCTTTTCGAATAGTGTCAGTAGGATTGGTACCAATTCTTCTTTAAACATCTGATAGAATTCAGCTGTGAATCCATCTGATCCTAGATTTTTTTTTTTTTTGGCAGTTTTTTAATTACCATTTCCATCTGACTGCTTTTTATTGGTTTGTTCAAAGTTTCTATTTCTTCCTGGTTTAATCTAGGAGGATTGTATATTTCCAGGAATTTATCCATCTCCTCTAGATTTTCTAGTTTGTGTGCATAAAGTTGTTCATAGTAGCCTTGAATGGTCTTTTGTATTTCTGCAGTATTGGTTGTAATATCTCTCACTTCATTTCTAATTGAGCTTATTTGGATCCTCTCTCTTCTTTTCTTGGTTAATCTCACTAATGGTCTATCAATTTTTTTAATCTTTTCAAAGAAGCAGCTTTTCGTTTCATTTATCTTTTGTATTGTTTTTGTTTCCATTTCATTTAGTTCTGGTCAGATCTTTGTTGTTTCTTTTCTTTGCCGGGTTTGAGATTGGTTTGTTCTTGTTTCTCTAGTTCCTTGAGTTGTGATGTTAGATTGTCTTTTTGTGCTCTTTCAGACTTCGTGATGTAGGCATTCAACGCTATGAACTTACCTCTTACACCACTTTTGCTGTATCCCAGAGATTTTGATAAGTTGTATCGCTATTATTGTTCAGTTCAAAGAATTTTCTAATTTCCATCTGGATTTCATTGTTGACCACTGATCATTCAGGAGCAGGTTATTTGCTTTCCATGTATTTGCATAGTTTTGTGGGTTCCTTTTAAAGTTGACTTTCACTGTGGTCTGAGAGAATATTTGATATAATTTTGGTTTTCTAAAATGTATTGGGACTTGTTTTGTGGCCTATTATATGGTCTATCTTGGAGAATGTTCCATGTGCTGATGAAAAGAATGTATATTCTGCAGCTTTTGGGTAGAATGTTCTGTAAATATCTGTTAAGTCCATTTGCTGGAGGGTATAGTGTAAGTCCATTGTTTCTTTGTTGACTTTGTGTCTTGATGACCTGTCTAGTCCTGTCAGTGGAATAGTCCCCAGTGTCTATTTTTCCTATCTTTCTATTGATAGGTACTCCATGTTTAGTTTCCACTTATAAGTGAGAACATGTTGTATTTGATGTTCTGTTCTTGCATTAATTTGGTTAGGATAATGGCCTCCAACTGCATCCACACATGTTGTATTTGATGTTCTGTTCCTGCATTAATTTGGTTAGGATAATGGCCTCCAACTGCATCCACATTGCTGCAAAGAACATGGTTTCATTCTTTTTTGTGGCTGTCTAGTATTCCATGGTGTATACATGCCACATTTTCTTTATCCAATCCACAATTGATAGGCAACTTGGTTGATTCCATGTCTTTGCTATTGTGAATAGTGCTGCAATGAACATACAAATACATGTGTTTTAATGGTAGAATGATTTATTTTCCTTTGGATATATACCCAGTAATGGGATTGCTGGGTCAAATGGTAGTTCTATTTTAAGTTCTTGAGAAATCTTCAAACTTCTTTCCACAGTGCCTGAACTAATTTATTTTTCCATCAACAGTATATATGCATTCCCTTTTCTTTGTAGCTTTACCAACATCTGTCATTTTTTGGCCTTTCAATAATGGTGATTCTGACTGGTGTGAGATGAATCAAAATCATCATGATTTTGATTTGCAATTCTCTGATAATTAGTGATGCTGAGCATTTTTTAAAATGTTTATTGACTGCTTGTATGTCTTCTTTTGAGAACTGTCTGTTCATGTTCTTTGCCTACCTTTTAAAGGGGGTATTAGTTTTTGTTTGTTGCATTAAGCTTCTTATAGATGGTAGTTATTAGACATTTGTTGGATTCATAGTTTGTGAATATTTTCTCCTATTCTGTAGGTTGCCTGTTCACTCTGTTGATGATAGTTTCTTTTGCTGTGTAGAAACACTTTAGTTTAATTAAGTCCCATATGTCAATTTTTCTTTTTGTTGCAATTGCTCTTTTTAAAATAATTTCAACTTTTATTTTAGGTTGAGGGAGTACATATGCTGGTTTGTTACATGGAACTACCCATGTCTTGACATCATCACTCACACAGGGATTTCTTTAATCACTTCCTAGCAAGCCTCTTTATCCTCCAATTCATGCTATAGTTACTGCCAATATACATTTCCCTAAACATTGCTTATGTTAGTCTCTGCTCAAAAACAATCTAGATCTCCCTGCTTAAAACTCTGTGCAATGTAAATGTCTTTGCTTAATTTTTAAGACATCTCAGAATACCTATCCGTGTTTCCCACAAACTCTTTTGCCTAATACAGTCAGTATCCTCATGGCTATATACAAATCTGTTGCTTCTGAACATTTTCAAGTATTTTTCCCTCACCTAAGCAGCAGTTTTCAACTCTGCTGCCTTTTAAGTTTCAGCCTATCCTTCAAGGCTAAGACCTACTCTCTCCATATTAACTTCCCAGTCTGCGTTTTTTTTCTTCTCCCCTCTATGCTCCTGCAGCACTCATGGCATGTTCCACATAGATCAACACATGTGCACAAAAGTATTCAAAAGCTCATTCATTTTATCTTGGTTTTTCCAGTATTACCTCCAAGGAGGCAGGAACTGCATTTTACACAGACTCCACAGCACTTGCACAGTAATGAACATACAATAGGAATTTATTAGCTAGACACTCAGAAGGTTTATGAACCCTCTTTTTGCCTATTTATATTTTCTAAAAGATATTTATCTTTTATTTATTTCAGTAAAATATTACATGCATGTATAGTATGAAATAGGTTTATAGCCTCTATTTAAGAGATCTTTCTGGGACGCTCAAAACAATCTAATAAGCACTTAGAATGATGCTTTTATTTCTTCTCACTTTCTCTTCTTTTCTATACAGAGAACCTTGGCAATATCCTGAATTTAGTACTAAAAGCAAAAGATAAGGAAGGTGTTATGTGGCCTCTGTATAACAGAGAATGTTCTATACTGAAAACTTATGATATACTTTCTACCTTAGACAAAGCCAGACAGGTAAGATTTTCTTTATCATAGTGTCTAGCACAAGCTGGGGAATATAACTGCTCAATAAATTATTGTTAAGTGATTGAATTTTTGATAATTCACTCAATAGAACCTTCCATTTCTGAAATATGCACATAATATCTTCAGGAATTAGATCTGAGTAGCATTTCCCAAGGCAATCCCTCATTCTAACTTTGAGAAGGAATGTGATTAATTTGAAGCTGCTATTCTAATTTTTCATTTTTAGATTTTTACTATTATCTTGTTTTAGATTTTTACTATTATCTGGAGAAACAGCAGGCCAAGAGCCTTGCTTCCATACCACCAGCAATTTCTTTTGGGTAGCAAAACAATTTAGAGCTATAGAAACAGTATTAGAAACCATGTATTCCAACCCATTCGCTCTTCAGATGAGGAAAACATCTCTCAGGTTAGATGGAGAAGCCAAGACAGAAATCAAGCTCTTTTAAACAAGTAACTACCTTACCTACATTTAAATAAATAAGGATGGCAAAATACCATGCAATCTTGGGGCTGAATAGAACTTACAGATGGTTCATTATTCTTTGTTTTAGCACTTCCAGTAATTGGCAAACAGCTCTTTCTACAATGGAATGCCTCTAAAAATTAGAAATATTCTCAAAAGAGTATTTCTCAGTGAATTATGTTGAATCAAAATTCATCTTCCCAGAACTTTGTAGCAACAGCCCTAGTTTTGAATTCTCAAACAGTAACAACAATCCACTCCGTCTTCCATGGGACTGAACTAAACAATTTATACAACCCTTAAGATTTTCTCTTCCCAAGTTCCTCTAAACTTCCTTTTTTATGGCATGGCTTCCCTCTGTTTTGACAATAATCTTATTAGAATTTGTTCTTGAATCTTAGAATGCTTTCAATTAAAGGCGACAGAAAAATCAAACTCAAGTTGGCTTAAAGAATAACTAAAAACTCCAGGGTAATTTAGGCACAGTTCCATCAGAGCGCTGGGTCCATTTTCCAGTGGTTTGCTCTGCTCCACTTTTATCGGTGTTAACTTTCTCCCCAGACTGACTTCCCTCCTAGCTGTTGGATGCCTGCCAGCAGTAATTAGTGCTGCATGATGCCTCATTCAGCAAGAAAGGCAGGTTGCTACCCATTAACTGCTGAAAAAAAAGAAAACACTGAGATTTACATCAATTGGCCACCCCTGAACCAATCCGTAAAACCAGGGGAATGCCACACACTGATAAGCTTAGGCCTGGATTAATTAAACCAATTACAGTGCAAAGGAAGATGGAATTTTCCTGATTGGCCTTAGCTGAGCATAGCTTACTCTTGAAGCTAGGGTGAGGTCAAGTTCACTCAAACCTTATTGCTGGTATTAACAGAGAAGGTGTAATGGATGTTGAGCAAAAAACCATAGCTTCCGTCCACCATGCGTGTATACCTGTATGTAACACTCAGGATAGGTCTGACAAATGTCCGAGTTCAGTGAAATATTAGAAATCAGTCTTATGGCCATTTCCCTCATTTTGAAAATGTTCTTCTATTAACATAGTCTTACCTTGAATTCACTTTCTTTTTTTAAGCCGGTGTAATTGTTAGAGTTTGTGGTTACTGAAGTACCTAAAGTGGTTTTTTAATTTCATTTTATACTGCTTTCGAGTTGAACTTTTAAAACCTCCCCACCAAATGTATTCTTATGGAACTGATGGCAAAAACCAAAACAGTACATTAATTCGGCTCCACAATCTCCGTGTTCTGTTTTTTATGCATTGTTCTATCTACTAAAACACTTCAAATTATGTTTCTAAAAGTCAGTACATTAGCTGACCCTTTGCAGACTGATGCCTCTTCACCCAGACTGGGTTTTTAAATGTGACCAAGACAAAGCCAGAGACAAAGCCATGAGACATGCTGTGAGAAACCTTCCTGCAAGCTAACATCAAATTAATAACTACATGCAGTTGTTCAACCAGCTTTACATATCTGCTTATGTCCACTGTTACTCAGTCATATTTCTACCCTTGTTCCCAAGGACATACGAGTGATTTCGTCAAAATCCCTACCTAAACACAAATATTGCAACCTCCCAACCCTCTAAAATCTCCCCTGCTACTCAACCTACAGAAAATTAAATGAGGCTAATTTGGCAGGAATGCTTTTAGTGCACTCAGACTGGATCTTAGAGGTTGTCTCATTATTTTCTAAGTGATTTCAATTCCTTGTTAAAGTAATCCATTCTAAAATGCTGTTAAAGATCAACATTGCTGATCTAGTAGTTTCCAGAATCTACCTTTTAACCCTTTGAGAGAATTGGTGTGATATTTGCTTAGATCGCATCTTCTAGCAGCACTCCCCTTCTCTGTGATTTCTGTGGATTACTGCCAATCATTCTATGATTACATCTGTAAGTCCTTTCGACACCTTGGAATGTAATTTGTCTATGACTGCAAACTTGAATTCATTTAGAATGTCTGGGTGGCTTCCTATAATCTCTTCTTTTTACTTTTTCTGGGACTTCAATTCATTGTTAATGGTGTTTTTCTAGCTGTTCTATTTTGATGATAACTTCTTCATAGTGGCAAGGACAGATTCAAAATAGGAACAGAGTAATTCTGCCTCCTGCCTGTATTTGTTAGCCTCTCATCATCTATTCTAAACAGTGGGCTGATGCACTATATTCTCATAATTATGATTCCTAGCTTTTGCAGAAGTACTTTTCTCTGCTGGGAACACTCTGACTGTTCTCAAACTTTCTATAATCTAACTTTTATTCATCCATCAAGTCTTAGCAATAATCTCTCTTAGGAGGCTTCATTGATCCTTCAAAGCTAAATTAGATCCCCCTCCTATATCTTATGATACCTTATGATAGCCTTTTGGTGGAATTTAGTAGACTGTATTGTAAATGCCTGTTAGCATGTCTGCATTTCCCATTTGACTATAAATGGTTAGAGGATAAGGATCTTTCCTTGTTCTCTTCTGCAGAGATTTTCATAGTTCTTGGCACCAAATAGGTGCTTAGTATTAATAATTGTTCAATGAATTAAACCTGTAAAGGTCCTTTTGGTTAACTTTGAGCATTTTTTAATTTCTTATATTTTCTTCCAAGATTTATTTTACTGCCACATCAAGTTTCCTTGGTGGTTGAAAGTAAATCTAGAATAATAATTTCTTCACAAGTTTTTTTCAGTGAAAAGCTTCCTTGTCTAACCTCTGAGGTATTAATTTTTTGGGAAGCTTAAAATAATGTTTCTTATGAAAAAAGGAAAAAAATCTTCTAATATACATATATCCTGGATCAGAAAATATGCTCATCATAAATGTTTGAGGTGCATGGAGTATACTTCACAAATGGAAGCGTGAAAATAAAAGTGAGATGACTATTTTTGTAGAGACAAAATGTAACAAATTTCATTAGAATTTTTTTAAACACAGGATTTTTAAAAAACACATTTCAGTCATTAAGACAACTTTAATATTTTGAAAGCTTGAAAAATATATTTTTTCTCAAATGCACTCAGTAAATTTTACAATCTTTCGTTTTTCTGTTTATCAATGGTATTTCCTACTGATACACTTTTCTTACAACAATAAATCTCCTTAACTTATTCAATTTGTCACCTGTTCAGTAGTTTATAAAATTTTAAAGCTAATGGTAAAACAAACTCAAATGATGATATTTTATATTTATAAGTGCATCCTGAGATGAATAAGTAATGAAAACACAGTCTGCTGCTACTAAAAGTGAGGGGCTTAAGAAGTTTAGCTACAAAGAGATGGAACACACTTGATTTCATCTGGTTTTAAAACTTAAGTAGATTTGGTCCAGGTTGGTTCTTAAGGAGGTCAACAGAAAATACCCTATTATTTTTTCTTCTGTTCAGCACTGGATATGCAGTAATTTTCCTGATCTACTGCCACAGATTGAATGCATTGTTGCATTTTTTTTTCAAATTATCTTGTGTTATATGACATGCTTGATGACAGACTTGGCTGACCACAGTTTTCAGTTAAACTTATCAGTCAAAGGTCATTTACAAGCAACTGCGATTGACTGAGACACAGAAGTATTATTTTCATTGATTAGGGTTTAAAGAGAAAAATTGTTGCCAATTGGTACAGTCGAAAGATATAGTACAAATAATCTGTAGCTACATTTTAGCCAAGTGCAATGACAGATTCTAAGAGAGAGGACTTAAAAATGTCATCTTTAGTTTTTTAAAGAAAAATATTATTAATATAGTTATAATTCATTTGTATGCAGCCACCAAAAGAAAAAATATCTGCAATATAATATAATGGCAACAACAATGTAACACTAACACATAATATTTTATACTGCATGTTAATTGTCATAGTCAATATGAACTGTCAGGTTTATAATAAAATATAATATTTACATAATAAATATGAGTCATCATATTATCTACTTTCAGTAGAATTAAGAAGATTGGCTTCTAGTGCTGAGACAACCATTAATTATCTGTACAATCTAGGGCAAATCATTTAAACTCTCTAGGTCTCAATGATTTCTATACATAAGTATTAACCCCTCAAAAAATTATAATCTACAAAGTTTATAGTAGAGGGGCCTTGAGTTACTTTTAATATTTCATAAGGCTCTTGGGAACTTTGCACTTAACCACAATAAAAACTCATAAGCCCCATATGGTTTCTGATACATAAAAACTAGTTAATAATTAATAAATAATGAAATGAATAGGAGAATAAATGAAAAAGTAAATGAATGAATGAATGAATGAATAAAAATTAGAACACTAGGTTGATCTTTACTTTATATGAACTCCGTTGTCTACCGGTTATTTCTTGCTGATCTGATTTCCAATTATATATGCTTGTGATTATTTAAACATGAATTAGGCCAGGTGCAGTGGCTCATGCCTGTAATCCCAGCACTTTGTGAGGCCGAGGTGGGCAGATCATGAGGTCAAGAGTTTGAGACCACCCTGACCAACATGGTGAAATCCTATCTCTACTAAAAATACAAAAATTAGCTGGGCATGGTGGTGCACCCTGTAATCCCAGCTACTCAGGAGGCTGAGGCAGGAGAATCACTTGAACCTGGGAGGTGGAGGTTGCAGTGAGCCGAGATCATACCATGGCACTCCAGCCTGGGAGATAAAGTGAGACTCCATCTCAAAAAAAAAAAAAAAAAAGTGAATTAACAGTTACTTTTTCCATGCAATTTGAGGAGTAAAATTTTTTTAATACCCAGAGCAAGTCATGGGTATTAATAAAAATGATGCTTGGTAGCAATAATATTAGAAAATGATAGAAAAATGGAAATACTTCTACCTATACAAGTACCATAAATCCTTTTCAGTGACTCTATTGCAGCTATGAGGAATTCTCAAGCTTTTTCACAGGGATTGTTGTCTATTACTTTCATCATTTTATGTAATATGATCCTACCTGTGACAATCCCTTAGCCTAAAATCTCAACTAACATATTGAAATCAATAAAAATTTTCTTACTTATATACTGGTTCTCACTAATTTCACCTAAGCTCAATTTTATTTCATTTAAAACTATATTTGCCTACACAACTCATCCATTCACAATGATTGATTCCAAGGGTGAGGTATATTTTATTCCCTCTAGAACAAGAGGTCCTGATCAGAGGGTAAAAGGTAGAAAGGTTTTCTCCCCCTTATCCTTAGAGAAAATTGTTAGTCCTTCTCCTTATGTAAGGAAGAAAGTAAAATACCTTTTTTTCATTTTTTGAAGTAATGTATGACAACTTAGTGCTATTTTCTCTAACTTTTCCCTGAATATGTTCCTGATTCCATAACAACCGTACTCATTCTTTATTTTTCTTATAGCTGAGTTGATAATAGGCTCCAATATTGTTGTTATTATTGGTATTCACTGGCATTCTCTGTTATATAGCCTTGACTAAAAAGCCATGAAAACAATTTATTGTGGTAAATTATACAACTACTTGTTCACAAAGCGAGAGTATTAACTGACATTTGTCTTTCCTCTCCTGTTAAGTCTGTTCATTGCTGTTGATGATCAATTCATTATTGTTTAATAAATATAATTTTTATCAAATGTAAAAGGACTAGGCTGAATTATGCTGCTCTCTGGATAATAGAATTTTAAGTCAGCAGCATGTTTAATATGCATGGAAAACCCCCCATAACCTCTCCAATAAATAAATAAATAAATAAACAAATAAATGTATGGCATATCAGCAAACATGGCCTTTACTTGACACTGGAAGAAACACACATGTCATGTGTTAAATATATTTAAATGTGTGTTAATACATTTAATGTTTGTGTTAATACACACATTTAAATAAATATAAATATATACAATTAAATATAAAAATATATTTTATATTAAAACAAAATATAACAATTTTATATTAAAAATAAATATAAAAATATAAAAATAGATTTTAAATATAAAAATAAATATAAAAATATATTTTGACTCAAATATATTTTTATATTTAAGTAAAAATAAATTTCTTAAATCTAATAACTATATCCTTGCTCTTTCAAGACAGAAGGAACTTTTCAAGGTCAAATTAAAATTCTTATTTAGAAAGTTAAGAAAGCACTGAAATTATTTGGACCTTAGACTATGTAGTTAATCTTATCAAATCTTAGTTTCCATTTTTTTTCTGCCCCACAGGACAGAAGGCACAGAAGACAAAGCCTATGGCTCACCAAAGTGAGAAAGCCAGTAGGGCATACCTACATAATGCTGGGACCCTAAATGGCTCTATCCTGTGTATGGGGTGTACCAGAAATAAATCCACCCCACAGCACAAGAGAAGGAAATTCTTTGCTATGATTTTTGTGCTGAATTCAGACAAAATATCTCACCTGAACATTCATAGCCAAAGAACACTCCTCATGCTGATTTGTACACTGAATCCACATTGACTTAGTGGCCTAACAAACCTAAATCCAACAAACTATTTAAAGTGGCCCCAAATAGTAGTTTCTTCAGGGATCTCAGATAAACCTAGGCAAATTATGTTTGAGGGAATACACATTCCATCCAGGCTTCAAAGGATTTCTACAGATAAAGTCCCAAGAAACATGAATTTACAGTCGAAATTTAAAATATAATACCCACAATAAATCACTTGATAGAGTCCAACAGAAACAACAGATGACAGAAAGACTTTAAAAAATAAAAACTAGAAAGAATGAGGAAGGGACAATATTAGAGATGGTATCTTAGGTCAGTTTTCCCAGAAGCAGACCCTGAGGCAAGGATTCATGAACAAATGATTTAGAAAGGCAATAGTCTCTATAGAGATCAGCAAGGTAGCATGGAAAGCAGAAAAGGGGAGAGAAGAAAGCCATGCCAGGGTGCAGTCTCAGATAAAGCCCTGCAAATATAGCTTTGGCCTGATCTTGCAGGAGAACGCTGGAGTAAGTTAACCTCAGAGTTGCCCAAGGCAAAGAAGCTAACTTGCTATACTCCTACTTCTGTGAGCCATTGGTCAAGGGCTGTGTGGAAGGAGTAAATTCTCAGGGACTTCTAGATTTCTGTATATGTGGATAAAAGACCTCCACAGAAAAAGTAACATTCTCAAAGAAGAGGCATGGTTGCAATTTGCCTGATAATAGTCAAAATTGCTTTCATACTTGTTTATTTTTTCTTGGTTCCCTTTAATTTTGGCCTGGTCTCATAAACTCTTCTATGTGCATAAAAATAATGTTAAAATTTTACCCTTCTTATAGTTGTCCTCAGTGAGACACTTGTTATGGTAAACTAATCCAACATTGTTTGTAATTGAAAGTTTTACCTTTATTCTCAACTTTTATCATCTTTTCTTTGAAGTTTTCTCTTGTATTTTATCTTTTGTTGGATAATGTTTCTTCTAATCCATTCTGAAGGTCTCTGTCTTTTGTCAGTGAGTTTAATACATTTACATTTATTGCGATTGTTACTAGGACTCATTTCTTTCTTAATATTTGATTTTTATTGTATATTTTCTGTGTATTAGTTTAATTTGCCTTTCACACTTTCCATTCAATTTCATACAAGAAGTTCCTTCTTCTTGTATGAAAGTTAATATTGTGTTTTATTTATTGTTTGGTTACCAGTAAAACAATGATGAATATCTACATTACTTTTTTTCTTCTACCCATTTCTTAGCTTATCCATATCCATATCATCTCCCTCTTTCTTGTCTCTTATTTTCTTCTCCCCTGCCACCACGTTTGCATTTTCTACATTTTTAACTCTGAGCTTTATGGGTCTTTTATAGATTTTAGGTTTGTTTTAGCAACAGGAAAATTTACTATGCTGTTTTCTTACCTGTACATTTCATGTATTTCATAGATTTTTCTAGTTTCAACTTACCATTATACTTCCTGAAAGTATTTTCAAAAAGTCATTTGCTTGATGAAATTTCTGAGTTCTTGTTTGCCTGAGAATATGTAAGTATGTTTCCTTTGCATGTAAATTATTGTTAGTTGCATATAATATTTCAGATTTAAAGTCCTTTTATTATTACTCTTGAAAAATGTTATTCTCCTCTATTATGCATATAACATTAACAATAATTGCATTAGTGTTTCATTTCTTGTGTTTTTTTTTGTAAATACTCTGTTCTTTATTAGAAAACTTTAATAATCTCTTTTTTGTGTTTGATGTTTTAAAATTCACTTTAATATGTTTGTATTGTCTTTTTAAATCATCTAAAAGGTTTGGCACTATGAAACTTTGCAATATTTTTCTTTTTTAATTCTTACAAATGTTAGGCCACTATTTCTCCAAATACTTCCTCTCTTTCATTTTTTTAAAAATATAGTTTCCTGGAAAACCTTCAATGTGGAGGTTAACAATTATATATCCATCCTTCCTCTCTCCAAAATTTTGTTTTTTCTTCTCTTTTTCTTTATCTCTTTCTTGTGATGTTTTAAAATTTTCCTCTAATTTCAAATTCATTAGTTTGTTACCCAATTGTATTTATTCTATTTTAATTTATCTACTGAGTTCTTTTTTATTTTTTTCAAAATGTATTATTCTGCTCATCTTTTCCATTATTCTCCCTCATCTCTTTGAGAATATTTAATTCTTACTTATATTTATTTTAAGATTTTATTTATATTTATTTTGAGTTTCTGTTCCACAATTCTCTTTTATCTGGTATAAGGTGAAGGAATCCACCTCCAGTCTGAGATTTTCTAACTTTGCAATCTGGGCAGAATCACTCTCTTTGCTCACCGCCCCACAGTAAGCAATTACGTACTTTGAGGACTCTTCTTTTCTCCTCACTAGTCCTGATAGGGAGGATGGAGAAGAGAAAATCATCAGGATCCACCCAAAATATCTGGGAACCTGTTGTTATTCACCCTCCAACCCAGCTAGGTTGGATTGCCTTTCTGCTGTTTCCTCACCATTTGTCACTGATGCTGGGTTGGTGCTACTGTTTTTTCTCCTTACTGTAGGAAATAATTCTCGCAGGGCAATGTGAAGAAAGGCAGAAATTACAACTTAAAAGTTCTTCTTCAAGTTCCTGCTGTTTTTGCAGCCAGTTCTTTTTGTATCTAAATTGTTCTTCCCTCCATATGTATTAGCTTATGTCTTTCTAAGAGTAATCAGTATTTTATTTTCTGTTTCTCAGAATCAACCAGACTAGCATTTGTGTCACATATACAGAATTATATTAAGGGGAAGAAGACAGCCATACTCATTAATTTGTCAAAAACTGAGAGAGGTTTTTCAAGTGATCTTATTTTACCCTTATAACTAAGATCAACATTATTGCTATATCTCCTTCAACACTGTTTTTGGCTATTACAAACTAATTCATTTCCACAGGATTCTATGTACCTAGCTCAGTGCCATGGGCAAAAGTGTTTGCAAGAATTCCTACCTTCTGTTTTGCTGGGGAGGCCAATTTTCAAAAATCTATTACTAAATTTGCACACATGTATTACTCTGTGGAATAATACACTTGTCCAAGTTGTAAATAAAAAAATCCTAAATGTAATGATAAAATTCCTCAATATGACTTATATAGGCAGTAAGTAGATAAGAAATAATTAAGGGACCCAACTAATGCATTCTATGAATAAATAGGGGTAGACAAGTAAGACACAGCATCATGAGACTTTCAGTGCCTTTAATTCATACAAATGCTGTGAAGTGGTTCATAGTTTGACAACGTCTTCTTTGAGGGTGAAGGATGCTTTGAACTGCTTTCTAGTTCTCCAGAGTCTATTTATAAATTACACTTAAATAGGTTTAAAATTACTTATCTCTCTGGTAGGTTTTTAATTCCAGATGAAGTATTCCAACAGAAAAAAATCATGTCAGATTTATTTTTACATGTTTACAAACACCCATTTTTAAATCCACTCTGAAACTTTTACCTTGATCACCCCAATATGACAGCACAGTTGTATCTATTGACATTGACCAGTATTAAATTGAAGAACTGCTGTAAATTACCTCTCCATTCAGATCTATATGTCTAAAATGCAGTTTTTCTCCTCTTACATGCAACACTATTTTTTTAACTTCTCAATATTTTGAAACCATCTATTTGTCCATGAAAAAAAATTCTTCAAGGATTAATTGAACAAACAATTTGGTGAAGACTTCTGTGTAATTATCACAAGAGATAGATCATAATAGGTGGTTGTAACAAGCTAAAAACTCCTAAGAAAAGGTTTTCAGAGGACTCTAAGGGTCAAAAATCTCCCATGGGCTTTGCAAACAGCAGCCCCAGTTGCAAATCCAGGACCTGGCTTTAGGTACATGAAGCTCAGCTCAGGTTGTCGCTGGCACAAAGGATCATCTCTAAATGAAATTCTAAGTAAGTGAATTCCATCTCAGTGTACACAGTGGTATCTTTTTTTTTTCTTTTTTATTTTATATATTTTTTCCCTCCCCCCTCCCCCCTCCCCACCACAGTCCCCAGAATGTGATATTCCCCTTCCTGTGTCCATGTGATCTCATTGTTCAATTCCCACCTATGAGTGAGAATATGCGGTGTTTGGTTTTTTGTTCTTGCGATAGTTTACTGAGAATGATGGTTTCCAATTTCATCCATGTCCCTACAAAGGACATGAACTCATCATTTTTTATGGCTGCATAGTATTCCATGGTGTATATGTGCCACATTTTCTTAATCCAGTCTATCATTGTTGGACATTTGGGTTGGTTCCAAGTCTTTGCTATTGTGAATAATGCCGCAATAAACATACGTGTGCATGTGTCTTTATAGCAGCATGATTTATAGTCATTTGGGTATATACCCAGTAATGGGATGGCTGGGTCAAATGGTATTTCTAGTTCTAGATCCCTGAGGAATCGCCACACTGACTTCCACAATGGTTGAACTAGTTTACAGTCCCACCAACAGTGTCAAAGTGTTCCTATTTCTCCACATCCTCTCCAGCACCTGTTGTTTCCTGACTTTTTAATGATTGCCATTCTAACTGGTGTGAGATGACATCTCATAGTGGTTTTGATTTGCATTTCTCTGATGGCCAGTGATGATGAGCATTTTTTCATGTGTTTTTTGGCTGCATAAATGTCTTCTTTTGAGAAGTGTCTGTTCATGTCCTTCGTCCACTTTTTGATGGGGTTGTTTGTTTTTTTCTTGTAAATTTGTTGGAGTTCATTGTAGATTCTGGATATTAACCCTCTGTCAGATGAGTAGGTTGTGAAAATTTTCTCCCATTCTGTAGGTTGCCTGTTCACTCTGATGGTAGTTTCTTTTGCTGTGCAGAAGCTCTTTAGTTTAATTAGATCCCATTTGTCAATTTTGGCTTTTGTTGCCATTGCTTTTGGTGTTTTGGACATGAAGTCCTTGCCCACGCCTGTGTCCTGAATGGTAATGCCTAGGTTTTCTTCTAGGGTTTTTATGGTTTTAGGTCTAACGTTTAAATCTTTAATCCATCTTGAATTGATTTTTGTATAAGGTGTAAGGAAGGGATCCAGTTTCAGCTTTCTACATATGGCTAGCCAGTTTTCCCAGCACCATTTATTAAATAGGGAATCCTTTCCCCATTGCTTGTTTTTCTCAGGTTCGTCAAAGATCAGATAGTTGTAGGTATGCGGCGTTATTTCTGAGGGCTCTGTTCTGTTCCATTGATCTATATCTCTGCTTGGTACCAGTACTATGCTGTTTTGGTTACTGTAGCCTTGTAGTATAGTTTGAAGTCAGGTAGCGTGATGCCTCCAGCTTTGTTCTTTTGGCTTAGGATTGACTTGGCGATGCGGGCTCTTTTTTGGTTCTATATGAACTTTAAAGTAGTTTTTTCCAATTCTGTGAAGAAAGTCATTGGTAGCTTTATGGGGATGGCATTGAATCTGTAAATTACCTTGGGCAGTAGGGCCATTTTCACGATATTGATTCTTCCTACCCATGACCATGGAATGTTCTTCCATTAGTTTGTATCCTCTTTTATTTCCTTGAGCAGTGGTTTGTAGTTCTCCTTGAAGAGGTGCTTCACATCCCTTGTAAGTTGGATTCCTAGGTATTTTATTCTCTTTGAAGCAATTGTGAATGGGAGTTCACTCATGATTTGGCTCTCTGTTTGTCTGTTGTTGGTATATAGGAATGCTTGTGATTTTTGTACATTGATTTTGTATCCTGAGACTTTGCTGAAGTTGCTTATCAGCTTATGGAGATTTTGGGCTGAGACAATGGGGTTTTCTAGATAAACAATCATGTCGTCTGCAAACAGGGACAATTTGACTTCCTCTTTTCCTAATTGAATACCCTTTATTTCCTTCTCCTGCCTGATTGCCCTGGCCAGAACTTCCAACACTATGTTGAATAGGAGCAGTGAGAGAGGGCATCCCTGTCTTGTGCCAGTTTTCAAAGGGAATGCTTCCAGTTTTTGCCCATTCAGTATGATACTGGCTGTGGGTTTGTCATAGATAGCTCTTATTATTTTGAAATATGTCCCATCAATACCTAATTTATTGAGAGTTTTTATTATGAAGGGTTGTTGAATTTTGTCAAAGGCTTTTTCTGCATCTATTGAGATAATCATGTGGTTTTTGTCTTTGGCTCTGTTTATATGCTGGATTACATTTATTGATTTGCGTATATTGAACCAGACTTGCATCCCAGGGATGAAGCCCACTTGATCATGGTGGATAAGCTTTTTGATGTGCTGCTGGATTCGGTTTGCCAGTATTTTATTGAGGATTTTTGCATCAATGTTCATCAAGGATATTGGTCTAAAATTCTCTTGTTTGGTTGTGTCTCTGCCCGGCTTTGGTATCAGAATGATGCTGGCCTCATAAAATGAGTTAGGGAGGATTCCCTCTTTTTCTATTTATTGGAATAGTTTCAGAAGGAATGGTACCAGTTCCTCCTTGTACCTCTGGTAGAATTCGGCTGTGAATCCATCTGGTCTTGGACTCTTTTTGGTTGGTAAACTATTGATTATTGCCACAATTTCAGCTCCTGTTATTGGTCTATTCAGAGATTCAATTTCTTCCTGGTTTGGTCTTGGGAGGGTGTATGTGTCGAGGAATGTATCCATTTCTTCTAGATTTTCTAGTTTATTTGCATAGAGGTGTTTATAGTATTCTCTGATGGTAGTTTGTATTTCTGTGGGATCGGTGGTGATATCCCCTTTATCATTTTTTATTGTGTCTATTTGATTCTTCTCTCTTTTTTTCTTTATTAGTCTTGCTAGCGGTCTATCAATTTTGTTGATCCTTTCAAAAAAACAGCTCCTGGATTCATTGATTTTTTGAAGGGTTTTTTGTGTCTCTATTTCCTTCAGTTCTGCTCTGATTTTAGTTATTTCTTGCCTTCTGCTAGCTTTTGAATGTGTTTGCTCTTGCTTTTCTAGTTCTTTTAATTGTGATATTAGGGTGTCAATTTTGGATCTTTCCTGCTTTCTCTTGTGGGCATTTAGTGCTATAAATTTCCCTCTGCACACTGCTTTGAATGCGTCCCAGAGATTCTGGTATGTTGTGTCTTTGTTCTCGTTAGTTTCAAATAACATCTTTATTTCTGCCTTCATTTCGTTATGTACCCAGTAGTCATTGAGGAGCAGGTTGTTCAGTTTCCATGTAGCTGAGCGGCTTTGAGTGAGATTCTTAATCCTGAGTTCTAGTTTGATTGCACTGTGGTCTGAGAGATAGTTTGTTATAATCTCTGTTCTTTTACATTTGCTGAGGAGAGCTTTACTTCCAAGTATGTGGTCAATTTTGGAATAGGCGTGGTGTGGTGCTGAAAAAAAATGTATATTCTGTTGATTTGGGGTGGAGAGTTCTGTAGATGTCTATTAGGTCTGCTTGGTGCAGAGCTGAGTTCAATTCCTGGGTATCCTTGTTGACTTTCTGTCTCGTTGATCTGTCTAATGTTGACAGTGGGGTGTTAAAGTCTCCCATTATTAATGTGTGGGAGTCTAAGTCTCTTTGTAGGTCACTCAGGACTTGCTTTATGAATCTGGGTGCTCCTGTATTGGGTGCATATATATTTAGGATAGTTAGCTCTTCTTGTTGAATTGATCCCTTTACCATTATGTAACGGCCTTCTTTGTCTCTTTTGATCTTTGTTGGTCTAAAGTCTGTTTTATCAGAGACTAGGATTGCAACCCCTGCCTTTTTTTGTTTTCCATTTGCTTGGTAGATCTTCCTCCATCCTTTTATTTTGAGCCTATGTGTGTCTCCGCACATGAGATGGATTTCCTGAATACAGCACACTGATGGGTCTTGATTCTTTATCCAACTTGCCAGTCTGTGTCTTTTAATTGGAGCATTTAGTCCATTTACATTTAAAGTTAATATTGTTATGTCTGAATTTGATCCTGTCATTATGATGTTAGCTGGTGATTTTGCTCGTTAGTTGATGCAGTTTCTTCCTAGTCTCGATGGTCTTTACATTTTGGCATGATTTTGCAGCGGCTGGTACCGGTTGTTCCTTTCCATGTTTAGCACTTCCTTCAGGAGCTCTTTTAGGGCAGGCCTGGTGGTGACAAAATCGGTCAGCATTTGCTTGTCTGTAAAGTATTTTATTTCTCCTTCACTTATGAAGCTTAGTTTGGCTGGATATGAAATTCTGGGTTGAAAATTCTTTTCTTTAAGAATGTTGAATATTGGCCCCCATTCTCTTCTGGCTTGTAGGGTTTCTGCCGAGAGATCCGCTGTTAGTCTGATGGGCTTCCCTTTGAGGGTAACCCGACCTTTCTCTCTGGCTGCCCTTAACATTTTTTCCTTCATTTCAACTTTGGTGAATCTGACAATTACGTGTCTTGGAGTTGCTCTTCTCAAGGAGTATCTTTGTGGCGTTCTCTGTATTTCCTGAATCTGAACGTTGGCCTGCCTTGCTAGATTGGGGAAGTTCTCCTGGATAATATCCTGCAGAGTGTTTTCCAACTTGGTTCCATTCTCCGCATCACTTTCAGGTACACCAATCAGACGTAGATTTGGTCTTTTCACATAGTCCCATATTTCTTGGAGGCTTTGCTCATTTCTTTTTATTCTTTTTTCTCTAAACTTCCCTTCTCGCTTCATTTCATTCATTTCATCTTCCATCGCTGATACCCTTTCTTCCAGTTGATCGCATCGGCTCCTGAGGCTTCTGCATTCTTCACGTAGTTCTCGAGCCTTGGTTTTCAGCTCCATCAGCTCCTTTAAGCACTTCTCTGTATTGGTTATTCTAGTTATACATTCTTCTAATTTTTTTTCAAAGTTTTCAACTTCTTTGCCTTTGGTTTGAATGTCCTCCCGTAGCTCAGAGTAATTTGATCGTCTGAAACCTTCTTCTCTCAGCTCATCAAAATCATTTTCCATCCCGCTTTGTTCCGTTGCTGGTGAGGAACTGCGTTCCTTTGGAGGAGGAGAGTCGCTCTGCGTTTTAGAGTTTCCAGTTTTTCTGTTCTGTTTTTTCCCCATCTTTGTGGTTTTATCTACTTTTGGTCTTTGATGATGGTGATGTACAGATGGGTTTTTGGTGTGGATGTCCTTTCTGTTTGTTAGTTTTCCTTCTAACAGACAGGACCCTCAGCTGCAGGTCTGTTGGAATACCCTGCCCTGTGAGGTGTCAGTGTGCCCCTGCTTGGGGGTGCCTCCCAGTTAGGCTGCTCGGGGGTCAGGGGTCAGGAACCCACTTGAGGAGGCAGTCTGCCTGTTCTCACATCTCCAGCTCCGTGCTGGGAGAACCACTGCTCTCTTCAAAGCTGTCAGACAGGGACATTTAAGTCTGCAGAGGTTACTGCTGTCTTTTTGTTTGTCTGTGCCCTGCCCCCAGAGGTGGAGCCTACAGAGGCAGGCAGGCCTCCTTGAGCTGTGGTGGGCTCCACCCAGTTCGAGCTTCCTGGCTGCTTTGTTTACCTAAGCAAGCCTGGGCAATGGCGGGCGCCCCTCCCCCAGCCTCGCTGCCGCCTTGCAGTTTGATCTCAGACTGCTGTGCTAGCAATCAGCGAGACTCCGTGGGCGTAGGACCCTCTGAGCCAGGTGTGGGATATAGTCTCGTGGTGCGCCGTTTTTTAAGCTGGTCTGAAAAGCGCAATATTCGGGTGGGAGTGACCCGATTTTCTAGGTGCGTCAGTCACCCCTTTCTTTGATTCGGAAAGGGAACTCTCTGACCCCTTGCGCTTCCCAGGTGAGGCAATGCCTCGCCCTGCTTAGGCTCGTGCACGGTGCGCACCCACTGGCCTGCGCCCACTGTCTGGCACTCCCTAGTGAGATGAACCCGGTACGTCAGATGGAAATGCAGAAATCACCTGTCTTCTGTGTCGCTCAAGCTGGGAGCTGTAGACCAGAGCTGTTCCTATTCGGCCATCTTGGCTCCTCCCCCCACAGTGGTATCTTTCTCCTTCACCTTGCTCCCCTTGAATTCTCCCTCAGACATTCAAGGTTTAAAGCTTCCCCCTTCACTGCCGACACAAACTCATTTTATCATGTATTCATTCAGTGAACAATTTGTAAGACCAAATACCAGATGCTAGAGTTATCAAGCACATAAGGCAGAAGGTATATCCTTAATAATTCACAGTCTAATGGAGAGAAAGGTACAAAATAAATGCAATTTAATGTGATGAACACAATAATTAGGGTTAAATACTCTGCATAAACACAATCAAAGAAGTAAGTTATCAACTTCATTTAGATAGCTCAAGGAAGGTTTTGAATTGAAAAAGACATTTGAACCAGGTCTAGAAACATTAGGTGTGGGAGACAGGAGTAAGGGAAAGGGCACTTCATGAGAATTAACTGGATATGCAAAAGCAGAAAAAACTTATAGCAAATTGATTTACAGTGAGGTGTGAAATTGCTAGGCTAAAAGGCAGAATATTAGGTCTGAGGAATAAATCCCTAAAACATAAATTTTTAGAACCTAAAAAATTAGGAATATCATTTGATTTTGCAGGGAGACCCTCCAAGAAACCCAGAAAAATGATAGTTATTCTGCTTACTCTTAAATATAAAAAATATTTTTTAACTTAAAAAATATTTAATTGTTATAGATACATAATAGTTATACATATTTATGGGGTACATGTAGTATTTTGATGTAAGCATACAATGTGTAATGATCAAATCTGGGTAACTGGTATATCCATCACCTCAAGCATTTATCATTTCTTTGTGTTAAAAGCATTCCAAGTCCACTAGTTTAGTTATCTTTAAATATGCAATAAATTATTGTTACCTATAGTTGCCCTCTTATCCTACGAACACTTGACCACTAGAGGTCCCCCGACTTGACAGCATTCATTATTTTTTGTCTTTTAATAAAAGCCATTTTAACCAGTGTGAGATAATATTTCATTGTAGTTTCGATTTTTATCTGATGACTGATGATGTTGAACATTTTTTCATATACCTGTTCACCATTTCCCGACATGTTTATCATGAAAAACGGTTCAACGAGAAAAAGAAAACCATTTGTGTCTCATTTTGAGAAACGTCTATTCAGAACTTTTGCTCATTTTTTAATCATATTATTTGTTTTTATCATTATTGATTTGTTTGAGTTTCTTATATATTCTGGTTATTAATTCTTTGTCAGATGAGTAGTTTGCAAATATTTTCTCCCACTCTGTAAGTTGTCTCTTTGCATATTGAACATTTCCTTTGCTGTGTAGAAGCTTTTTAGCTTGATGTGATCCCATTTGTCCATTTTTGCCTGGGTTGCCTGTACTATTGAGGTCTTACTCAAGAAATCATTGCCCAGACCAATGTCCCGGAGTCCTTTCTCAATGTTTTCAACTTTACAGCCTGATTTTTTATCTAACTATTTATCTATTGATGTATTTATTTATCTATCATCTATCTATATAATCTGTCTTATAATACACACACACACACACTCAAATACACATAGTAAATATAATATAATCTAAAATGGACAATATAGGATATATCAATTCTACAATGCTAAAAAGAGTGTTTGGTAAGAACATTTGTTTGCTGTCATACTGATAGCAAAATGTCTAATCAGATTGCTTCTTTATGTTGATCCTTAGCCAAATGTTTGAACACCCAATTATTCATAAGTGTTTTCTCATACCATGTCTGTGCTACTGTTAAATTTTTGACCAATTACCTTCACATGTTCCAGTTTATTTTTTGTGGTAACTTTTTTCTTTGCTTTTTTTCTGCTAGAAACACAGGGCTTTTGGTATAATTTGGCTAGTCCCTTTCTTTCTACCTGCAACCATATATTACTATCCCTTCTGAAGACTATAACCTGTATGAAGTTCATATTGAAGCACCATTATTGGGTGGTTCACTGTAGACCTTAAAAAACATAGAGAAAAAGTCCAATTACAAAGAGTTTAGTTTAAAAGCAAGTGAGTCACTTCTTATTCACACTACAACACTTAGAGGTTTATATTGATCCTCATATGCTTTGACAGAAATTTTACCAACCTGTATGTTAGGCAGAAAATCCAAAAGACTATCCATTTTCATCTGGAAATTAAATTGATTATGCATCTACATGAAAAAGGTAAATTCAGGTCATATCGCTGAGAGAAGCAACAAAATATTGTAAAAGTCTACACACATCAAAACAATTAAAATGTTTAAAATTACCAAGTAAATGAAATCTATTTTATTGAATCACTGAACTTCCAAATCATAGATGCCATGGCTCTGTCTTCAGGTAAGCCAGTATCCCAGCTGTATGTGCTAATATTGTTTTTAAGTCAGCCATTTCACAATCTTGAATCACTTTAATTGATGTTTAATTGCCATGTTTAAAAACCTTTGCCGTAGAAGACATGAGAAGTCTATTTTTAGGCAGGAAATAGAAGTTTCTAGGTCCTCATGAAACATTTAAAATTATAATTTTACACAAATCCCTACCCACTGGATAATAAGTTAGGATAATAGGGGATGAGCTATATATCCCCTTTTACTTTTCTGTGAAAACTGTTTTGTTTTTAAAACTTAAAAATTCCAAGTTAATATTCTACTATTGCACCAAAAGAATACAGTTGACAGTCCTTCATTCACATTCCCAGACTTCCAGTGGCCACTAAAGAAGAAACCTTCATCTAGTCTACATCACCAAGAGAGAACAGTGACAGCTAACACTGCTCCAGCCTCTACCACCTTCTTGACCTGGCACAGCCATAGAACACAGGAAGTCCTCTTAGCTTCTAATGAAATTGGAAACATGGGAACATGCCCTATAATGAATGGTCTATATCCAAGAGAATACATTATATTAAAGTGTAGGAGAAATTCAATATTTATAAACTATAAACTTCCATTATTTAAAACAAGTGTTTGAAATAGTACCAGTTCCAAGCCTCGTTTTCTTCTTCAAGTATTATATTTATGATACAAAAATGGATTTTCTATTAGTCTAATCATTTTTAAAATTCTCAAATTGAGTATTTTTCTCCAGCCCTAATACTTTTCAGATGCTTCTTTGATGTCATTTACAGGGAGTTGAGGTTTTTTAAGTGTATTATGACCTTCCAGGCTTTCAGGTTTCATAAGAACCTGGTGTCTGGGATACTATCAAAAATAATCTGTCCTTATGTGAATTACCCTAACATTTTAGCTACAAATCAACAGGCTTCTTGAGGGTAGAGATAATGCATCCCTAGCACTTAGCCTGAAGTCTCTGAAACAGTACACTTTAATAGATCTGTACCTCTTTAAAGTATTATACTTATTTATATTTATACCATTTCTGTGACTAGGTATGTTTTCCAACTACACTTATCATTTTGTGTTATTACAAACGTGACATGGTTAAAACAGAAATGATGAAAATACAGAAAACCACAAAGAAATAATCACTTGTAATTACTGCCTATATTATAGATATATATTGTATATTTCCCACATTAGCAAGCCAATTTACCAATTATTATTTATTGGTTAATTAGCATTTCATCATATGGCATCCATACTTATTTATACATACTATATATAACAATGTAGTGGCAAGGAAGGTGTATATTATTGCCTATGATCTTATAGTCAAGATAAACAATGCTTCTTAGTAGGTGTTAATTTAGTGTAAGTCCTTTATAAAAATCATTACATTACTGATTTTAAATTAAAAAGGGAATAAGCCAGTGGATTTATTTATTGGTATTACAAAACTTTGTAAATTTTATACCGATATTTTCTTTCACCAAAAGTTCAATTCAAGTCCAGGCATGGTGTCTCACGCCTGTAATCCCAGCACTTTGGAAGGCCAAGGCAGGTGGATCACATGAGATCAAGAGTTCGAGAACAGCCTGGCCAAAATAGCAAAACCCTGTCTGTACTAAAAATACAAAAAAATTAGCCAGGTGTGGTGGCATGTGCCTGTAGTCCCAGCTACTGGGGAGGCTGAGGCAGGGGAATCTTCCGCTTGAACTCAGGCAGCAGAGGTTGGCAGTGAACCGAGATCTTGCCACTGCACTCCAGCCTGAGCAACAGAGCGAGACTCCATCTCAAAAAAAAAAAAGTTCGATTCAAAATTATTCCATTATAAACTATCTGATTATCCAGAATTTTTCAACTCATATCGAAATGCAAATTTTTAAATATTTTTCCCAAATAGAGTCTTAATAGGGTTAAAGGTTGATAGTCTCACAATAATACACTATTCCACAATGTAGAGCACTTAGCAGTATCCATAACAACCATTATTATTTTAAAAATATTTTAATAGTAATATTCTTTGAAATAGTTGATGATTTATTGTGACAGAATGAGGAGAACCTAAGAAAGACTATTTATCGATAAATGAATTTCTAACCATGCTGATGGAAAAGCAGCTTTATATTTTACTTTGGAAAGAAGGTGATGGTTGTATCTGAAGAAAAAAGAGATACAAGCTACTATTTCTAGGCTATCCAGTTAAGGAAAGCACTATGTCAAGCATTTGAAGTAAAAGAATGTTGTCTTCAGAACCCAAACAGTTGTGTCTCAGAATACAAAGGAATGTAATACATATATTGGTCTATCAGTCAGAAAACAAAACACTGTAAAAAATTAAAATCATTTCAAATTAGTAGAATTTTAGTCATGTTTTTTGTTGTTGTTGGATAACATGGCAGAACATGACACAACTGAATATGTTTTGAACGTACTCCCGTATTCAAGCAACAATATTTTCTGTGCATGAAAGAATGTGTATAGGTCATCTAATTAACACTAATGGAAGTTCTAGTTTTCAATATACTCTGAATTATTGGATAAGTATAACTGATAGTAAAGTCATAACAGTACTGGGAACAGAAATATAGCTGAAGGAAAAGATGTTACTGAGTTTACTGAAAATCTTTAAAAAATTCATAAAGGCAGAAGAGGAAAATAGAAACAAGAATAGTTTATACAGGAGAGTGAATGGAAGATGAGTATAAGGAGAAGAAAGGGGGAAAATCAGCCTTGAGGAATGTCATGATTCATTTGGTGTGGTCCTTTCAATGAAGCTAGAAGATAAAAGAAATAGTTTATTGTTAGGTTTCTTATGTGAAACTAAGAAAAAAATCTTTGAAAATGTGACTGATTCCTGTGTACAAAAGTAATATTATGCAAAAATTCTTAGTGTTCTGCTGAGCCATTTGTTACCTTAATTTGCCTGAAACCTAAAATTCAGTTTTAAAGAATAAATGAACAAATAATTTACTTTGGGAAAAATAACACCAAAATCTGCTGCTAAATGTAATTATTTGGTGCAAACTTTATTGACTTTTTATGATTAATAAGAATGACCCAAAACTATCTTAATTTTTGTATTTCTATATGAAAATTTGTTTTGACAATTTAACTATTATCGATTCAGCCAGAAAAAATGGAAATTTCATTTTGTTTGGTTCCTTGATTTTTCATTTTAGCATATATTTCACATTCTACCAATTATGGCAAAGACTGTCTAGATGTTAGCAACCCTGCATCCTCCTCTTGCTACATTGGAAGATTACAGATTCCAGCCTCCCTTGCAATTTGGACAGGACCATATTCCTGGGCTCTGTCAAAGAATGAGAGTGGAAGTATTTCATATCTTCTTCCAGGACTGGCCAAGAGTCCCCTCTCACTTGCTGTTTGCCTATTGCCAATTAAAAGCAAAGAAACCTATGTGGAAATCTGAAGGAGGCCTAGGAGACAGCAGTGCCACGAGATGAAAAGAGCCAGGATCCCTCAACCGTCATGCAAAAGGCCATCTATTAAATATGTAAACTGTGGTATGACCCATAAATGAACAGTAATTTTGCTAAGTTAGTGAAATCAGACAGTTGTTTTTATGTAAAGCTAGCATTAATAACCTCAAATGACAATCTGGTCCTTAAAAGGTTTTCTGTTGACATTATTAATTTTTTAATTTAAGATTGTGTTTGGAATTTGGAAAATTTTAGTATTGAGTTCAAAAGAAATAACTAAAATAAAAATAGGTTGCTCATAAAACATTATTAACTCAACTGCCTTGTAATCAACCAAGGACTGTCAACTCTGCACATGTTTCTCTTGGATGTTAGCTCTTTAAAATACATCAGGTCTTAAGTGTTCTGAAATACATTACTTCATTTAGTTCACCGCTAAGTGATGGCAATACTCTCTGATTACTCATCAAAGCCAGCAACTTTACAGAGCAGAGAGAAGTACCTCACATTTTTATTAAATTGTAAAATATTATATGTAAGAATTGTAGACATTTTGGAATTGGAATGGACCTTAAAGACTACAAAACCATCACACTTGTCAGCTGAGCCAACTGTGCTTTAAGGGAGGTTAAGACATTAGTATAAGGATCCAGAGCTAGTTGGCAGCAGAGCTGAGGTTAGTACTATAAGCTCCTGAATGCCTAATTACATTCTTACCTACAGCTTTTTCACAGCAAAGTCAGTCACAGGACTCCAATATCCACATTTCATTCTTAGAGATGAATGAAATGCCAGCCAATGACAACTATTGTTCAGCTTGACTCACTGACACCACCACTTCTTTCCTCCTTGCTCTAGCCAATCACCCAAAGAGAGGATTCCAACTAATGGACAGCAAATCCATATGTTGACCAAGAATCTGCAGGGAGGCCTCGTATATAAAGATTAACTTGATCATACTCTTTGGAATCTAAATAGAGAAACACAGACCCATGGCCAGTTAGCAATAGGATCTGATATTAAAAGTATATGTAAAGAGAAAAAGACTGAATTAAATCAAAGCCATGAGGGAGTATGACAAGCCAAAGTTATAAGGGGGAACTAATACCTAGAGATAAATAAGATTCCACCAGGGGAAGATCATGAAAAAGATTGCTAGAGCTTCCTGAGATCCTGATGTCTATGTTGACCTATCCCAGTACTAATTTTATCATTAAGTCCTCTTTATCTTCCTAACTTATAAATAAGCCTTCTATATCTTACAGAGGCCTAAATAAGTAGCTATGTTTTTACAACTGAAAAAAATATACATGAAAGAAAAGCATTTAAATATGTCCTTCAACCTAATGTTTGTAAATATATATATAATTATATATATTTACAAATACACATTTACAAATATAAATATATAATTATATATGGGAAAAATCATAAAATTAAATATCAAATTAACCATCTAAAAATTTAAAATTTAATGGGTGTCAAAAATATAACTAAATTGAAGTGCACACACAATGAGAGTGAATATTTACTAAAACTACATCACAAAAAGGTTAATAAATTAATAAAGAAAACATACATATTGATAATAAAAACACCAATGCTTCAATGAAATAATATGCAAAGAAAGTGGACTAACAGTTCACAAAAGAAAGACATAGAAAAAGCTGATTAGTATATGAAAAAGTTTAGCTTTACCAAGGAAATGTGATATAGGTCAATTATAAAATATCATTTCTACTTACCAAATTAGCAAACATTTATAGAATATTAATAATATGCTGATAGTGGTGAGAAATATATTAGCACATTGCCTATGTGTTCATAAATTGATGGAATAATTCTGGAAAGCAGTTTGGTACCACATACCTATAGCCTTCAAAATGCTTATCCACATTGGCCCAATAATTCTCTTTCTATAATATAACCTTAGTTGGTGATCAGAAATATAAACACATATTTATATTAACATTTTATATTAGCATTTATTATACTTTATCATAATTATTTGTTTTTATAGCCTATCTTCTCCACTTACTCACTTTGATAACTTCGAGGCCTAGCATAGTTCCTGGTACACAGCACCTGACACAGAAAAACCATTTAATAAAAATCTGATAAATGAGCAAATAAAGAAAAGAAGGAAGATATTTAGGATAGCGTTATTTAAAACAATGAAGTGCTAGAAAAAATCCTATGACTATTAAATAAATTATAGTGGGCAAATATAATTGCAATAATATATAAGCATAAAATTATGTTTTGAAACTTTTAATGATGTAAGGACTTGCTTAAAAGTAAAGGGTAGTCAAAAAGTAGGATATAGCACTGTATGTACAACATGCTCTTGACTATGCTAAAATGCGCTAAAACATGCAAGAAGACTAAAAGAGACATACTAATACATATATATTGGTCAAAATTGGTCAAATATTTTACACAAGTTGATTATTCCTAATCCAAACATTTGAAATCCAAAATGCTCCAATACCCAAAACTTTGAGCATGGATGTGATGCCACAAGTGAAAATTCCACACGTAACTTCATATAATCATTCACAGTCAAAAACACAGGTGCACACCACACAGTTTACTCAGTGTCCCAAGGGACAAAAGACCTTCCCAGTCCTTTTCAGTGGATATATCCTTTCAGCATACACCCATATTCTTCCATGCAAGCATGCCCACAAAGGGTAATAAATGGCATGTGTGTAAGCTGGACGTGCTTATGGCAGGTTCCCCACAAGGCCCCCATGGGACCAAGACCTACGTGCATTACTCACTTTTTTTTTTTTTTTTTGCTTATTCTCTGCTCTGTGGTGTAAAGATGTTGAAAATGTCAAAAATATCTGCAGATATCCCTATGATAATAGTGGTAAGAAAAAGAAGAGGCATTTATGTTTATTGCAGAGCAAGTCAAGCTGTTGGGGAAACTGGATAGCAGCGTAAGTGTGAAAAGTCTTACAGAAGAGTATGGAGTTGGAATGACCTCCACATTCTACCTGAATAAACAGAGGATAAACTGTTAAGTTCTATACTGAAAGTGATGAACAGAAGTTAACAAGAAATACTAATAAAAAAACTGCATAAAGCCAAACATAAAGATCTCGATCATGTATTGAAAAGGTGCATTTGTCAGCTCTGTAGTGAACACATGCCACTTAATGGTACACTGATCGTGATATTTTCAATAGATGATTATAATCTCTATTTGGATAGCCTACTTTTATTTAGACAATGTCTTATTTCTTTATAATGCATTAGTGGAATAGGGAATCTCAATTAATGACTCAGATGTCCCAAATATTCAACATGTCAGTGTTATCTGATCACATCTGTGTCTCTTTACCTGATTCAAAGCATGTAACTGGGACCAGTTACAGTGCTTCATAGTTCTAAGTTGCGTTGCATCTCTTGCCTGAAATTCAGTGTGGCAAGGGATGATGGGCAAATGAACATACCCATACCACTGCAAACCATTCCCCAAAGCGAAAGAAGTTATTGAAACTAGCAGATACAGGGGTTAAATTTGGATACTAAATCAGTCCCATAAGTTGTGAAACGTCATTCAAGGGTGGATTTTTCTGCCACAGTAGTAAATGACAATTTTAAAAATCAATATGGTAAACAAAATCAAACACTTTTAATAGTATTCATCCTGGTGACATTGTCATCATGCTACCTCTACCGACTCCCCATTTTACCTGCCTGTCCCCATGAATTTGACTGTTTATGTTGGTGCTCAAATATCTTTGCATTGTTCTGCATAGAAATTTATTTCCCACAAAATTTCAGCCATGGTACTTTGCATTCTTGGTAAATAGTAAACATTATTTTAAATCACAATAAAAGACTAAAACTATATTATCTTCTCAAGGTTTTACATCCACCATAGCTTATATCCTTTTATTTCTCTCTCTGGGTTTCCTCCATTTTCTTCCATTCCCACATCTTCTGTTACCTAGCTGGAGCAGAAATTAAACTGATGTCACTAAGATGCTAGGGTTAGAAGAAATGCCAGTGCCTTCTTGCATACATCCTTATTAGTATGAGAGATCAGGATATGTATGCTCCTATGGGCCCTCCTTACCAACTCACAGAGCACCTTAATTCTTTATCCCTAATCCTACAACCACAGTTAACCATGTCCCAAATGCTTGTCAAAATAAAGGTACCCTGAAAGGAGATGACAGCCAATGAAGCAATGCCTATGCAGCCAGGAAGAAGGGAGGGGACACTGTTCTAGCAACTATGTGATCCAGAGCTGCCCATCTATTGAGTACTAGGTGTCACTGCCAGAAAGCCTCATATATATAAGAAACTTCCAGATGTGTTTGAATTAGCATAAATGTAACATCTCCTACTAGAAAATAATTCCCTGGCACGGTACCAGTGGGATAGGTTAGTAGTGTTGTTTTGTATGTAAATCATGGTTCATGAGTATCTTCAGCATAAAGCTCTTACTTATTCGAAGCTTAAATAAGCCATGTACAGGCACATTCTGCTCTCCTAGCAGCATTTCTCAGATGTTCTTACAACTCCCCAGGCATAAGAACTGTTTCCCTTAGGTTGAGTTATGGAGGGTTAAGTATCTATCCACTGATTTACTGTGGTTTCTGTCAGAAAAATTTGACGTTTAGTAGATAATATTCAAATAGTCACTGACGGCTGAAAATTTAACAGCCAAGCAATTGAATCGTCTGTGGTCAAGGCCTTAGAAAAGTGAGTGGTGGCCTTGTAGAAATGCAAGCCACTTAATCAACAAGTAAATCTTTAGAAAACCAAAGAGGAGACAGCTGGCACTGTAACATTCTGTTTTGATGGTGATTTCATTACATTTTGGAAAATGCATACTTGACTTAAGCTTTAGTTGCTGAGAGTTCAATGAAAGAGGCCGACACTATATTTGTTTTGTGCTAAATGAGTATATTTGATGAAACACCTGATTTCTGTAACAATAACCACTACATATACCATAAACATGGGTAGCTACATTTATAGATTAATTAATAATAAATATGCACAGAGAAATGAGGCACTTAGCTAGACACTCAGCCTTCAAATCATTTTTCTTTAACCGATACGGCACTTATTGAAATTCTACAAGCACATTTGCTTGAGTTCTCATTGAAATAATTTGGTTCATTTTTCAATTGACTTTTCTCACAAGTCAGAGAAGATTTGCCATGCTAAGGAAATCAGACTTACTACGCCAAAGAAATACAACATTTAGGGTAGACTATTTGGGTAATCATGTATTCTTAAAAGAAGAAAGCTTTTCTAAATAGAAATCAGACCAATGAACCTTTCAACAAAGCATTGCATAGATAATTATTAAGATTATAAATATGCATGAAAACTAGAGGTAGCCAAAGATTGTCCACAGCTACTAATATGTTTTGACAGGACTATAATTTTGCTATACTTCAACAAGAGTTAAGGCTAGTCATGAAATACAAACTGCGGGTTTGCCTGTTTTATGTACTGAACAAAGAAAAATAGAAAAACAATTTCAGGAGGGAGGAGCCAAGATGGCCGAATAGGAACAGCTCCGGTCTACAGCTCCCAGCGTGAGCGACGCAGAAGACGGGTGATTTCTGCATTTCCATCTGAGGTACCGGGTTCATATCACTAGGGAGTGCCAGACAGTGGGCGCAGGCCAGTGGGTGCGCGCACCGTGCATGAGCCGAAGCAGGGCGAGGCATTGCCTCACCTGGGAAGCACAAGGGGTCAGGGAGTTCCCTTTCCCAGTCAAAGAAAGGGGTGACAGACGCACCTGGAAAACTCGGGTCACTCCCACCCGAATATTGCGCTTTTCAGACCGGCTTAAAAAACGGCGCTCCACGAGATTATATCCCACACCTGGCTCAGAGGGTCCTACGCCCACGGAATCTCGCTGATTGCTAGCACAGCAGTCTGAGATCAAACTGCAAGGCGGCAGCGAGGCTGGGGGAGGGGCGCCCGCCATTGCCCAGGCTTGCTTAGGTAAACAAAGCAGCCTGGAAGCTCCAACTGGGTGGAGCCCACCACAGCTCAAGGAGGCCTGCCTGCCTCTGTAGGCTCCACCTCTGGGGGCAGGGCACAGACAAACAAAAAGACAGCAGTAACCTCTGCAGACTTAAATGTCCCTGTCTGACAGCTTTGAGGAGAGCAGTGGTTCTCGCAGCATGCAGCTGGAGATCTGAGAACGGGCAGACTGCCTCCTCAAGTGGGTCCCTGACCCCTGACCCCCGAGCAGCCTAACTGGGAGGCACCCCCCAGCAGGGGCACACTGACACCTCACAGGGCAGGGTATTCCAACAGACCTGCAGCTGAGGGTCCTGTCTGTTAGAAGGAAAACTAACAAACAGAAAGGACATCCACACCAAAAACCCATCTGTATGTCACCATCATCAAAGACCAAAAGTAGATAAAACCACAAAGATGGGGAAAAAACAGAACAGAAAAACTGGAAACTCTAAAATGCAGAGCGCCTCTCCTCCTCCAAAGGAACGCAGTTCCTCACCAGCAACGGAACAAAGCTGGATGGAGAATGATTTTGACGAGCTGAGAGAAGAAGGCTTCAGACGATCAAATTACTCTGAGCTACGGGAGGACATTCAAACCAAAGGCAAAGAAGTTGAAAACTTTGAAAAAAATTTAGAACAATGTATAACTAGAATAACCAATACAGAGAAGTGCTTAAAGGAGCTGATGGAGCTGAAAACCAAGGCTCGAGAACTACGTGAAGAATGCAGAAGCCTCAGGAGCCGATGCGATCAACTGGAAGAAAGGGTATCAGCAATGGAAGATGAAATGAATGAAACGAAGCGAGAAGGGAAGTCTAGAGAAAAAAGAATAAAAAGAAATGAGCAAAGCCTCCAAGAAATATGGGACTATGTGAAAAGACCAAATCTACGTCTGATTGGTGTACCTGAAAGTGATGCGGAGAATGAAACCAAGTTGGAAAACACTCTGCAGGATATTATCCAGGAGAACTTCCCCAATCTAGCAAGGCAGGCCAACGTTCAGATTCAGGAAATACAGAGAACGCCACAAAGATACTCCTTGAGAAGAGCAACTCCAAGACACATAATTGTCAGATTCACCAAAGTTGAAATGAAGGAAAAAATGTTAAGGGCAGCCAGAGAGAAAGGTCGGGTTACCCTCAAAGGGAAGCCCGTCAGACTAACAGCAGATCTCTCGGCAGAAACCCTACAAGCCAGAAGAGAGTGGGGGCCAATATTCAACATTCTTAAAAACAAGAATTTTCAACCCAGAATTTCATATCCAGCCAAACTAAGCTTCATAAGTGAAGGAGAAATAAAATACTTTACAGACAAGCAAATGCTGACCGATTTTGTCACCACCAGGCCTGCCCTAAAAGAGCTCCTGAAGGAAGCGCTAAACATGGAAAGGAACAACCGGTACCAGCCGCTGCAAAATCATGCCAAAATGTAAAGACCATCAAGACTAGGAAGAAACTGCATCAACTAACGAGCAAAATCACCAGCTAACATCATAATGACAGGATCAAATTCACACATAACAATATTAACTTTAAATGTAAATGGACTAAATTCTCCAATTAAAAGACACAGACTGGCAAGTTGGATAAAGAGTCAAGACCCATCAGTGTGCTGTATTCAGGAAACCCATCTCACGTGCAGAGACACACATAGGCTCAAAATAAAAGGATGGAGGAAGATCTACCAAGCAAATGGAAAACAAAAAAAGGCAGGGGTTGCAATCCTAGTCTCTGATAAAACAGACTTTAAACCAACAAAGATCAAAAGAGACAAAGAAGGCCATTACATAATGGTAAAGGGATCAATTCAACAAGAGGAGCTAACTATCCTAAATATTTATGCACCCAATACAGGGGCACCCAGATTCATAAAGCAAGTCCTGAGTGACCTACAAAGAGACTTAGACTCCCACACATTAATAATGGGAGACTTTAACACCCCACTGTCAACATTAGACAGATCAACGAGACAGAAAGTCAACAAGGATACCCAGGAATTGAACTCAGCTGTGCACCAAGCGGACCTAATAGACATCTACAGAACTCTCCACCCCAAATCAACAGAATATACATTTTTTTCAGCACCACACCACACCTATTCCAAAATTGACCACATACTTGGAAGTAAAGCTCTCCTCAGCAAATGTAAAAGAACAGAAATTATAACAAACTATCTCTCAGACCACAGTGCAATCAAACTAGAACTCAGGATTAAGAATCTCACTCAAAGCCGCTCAACTACATGGAAACTGAACAACCTGCTCCTGAATGACTACTGGGTACATAACGAAATGAAGGCAGAAATAAAGATGTTCTTTGAAACCAACGAGAACAAAGACACAACATACCAGAATCTCTGGGACGCATTCAAAGCAGTGTGCAGAGGGAAATTTATAGCACTAAATGCCCACAAGAGAAAGCAGGAAAGATCCAAAATTGACACCCTAACATCACAATTAAAAGAACTAGAAAAGCAAGAGCAAACACTTTCAAAAGCTAGCAGAAGGCAAGAAATAACTAAAATCAGAGCAGAACTGAAGGAAATAGAGACACAAAAAACCCTTCAAAAAATTAATGAATCCAGGAGCTGGTTTTTTGAAAGGATCAACAAAATTGATAGACCGCTAGCAAGACTAATAAAGAAAAAAAGAGAGAAGAATCAAATAGACACAATAAAAAATGATAAAGGGGATATCACCACCGATCCCACAGAAATACAAACTACCATCAGAGAATACTACAAACACCTCTACGCAAATAAACTAGAAAATCTAGAAGAAATGGATACATTCCTCGACACATACACTCTCCCAAGACTAAACCAGGAAGAAGTTGAATCTCTGAATAGACCAATAACAGGAGCTGAAATTGTGGCAATAATCAATAGTTTACCAACCAAAAAGAGTCCAGGACCAGATGGATTCACAGCCGAATTCTACCAGAGGTAGAAGGAGGAACTGGTACCATTCCTTCTGAAACTATTCCAATCAATAGAAAAAGAGGGAATCCTCCCTAACTCATTTTATGAGGCCAGCATCATTCTGATACCAAAGCCGGGCAGAGACACAACCAAACAAGAGAATTTTAGACCAATATCCTTGATGAACATTGATGCAAAAATCCTCAATAAAATACTGGCAAACCGAATCCAGCAGCACATCAAAAAGCTTATCCACCATGATCAAGTGGGCTTCATCCCTGGGATGCAAGGCTGGTTCAACATACGCAAATCAATAAATGTAATCCAGCATATAAACAGAGCCAAAGACAAAAACCACATGATTATCTCAATAGATGCAGAAAAAGCCTTTGACAAAATTCAACAACCCTTCATGCTAAAAACTCTCAATAAATTAGGTATTGATGGGACATATTTCAAAATAATAAGAGCTATCTATGACAAACCCACAGCCAATATCATACTGAATGGGCAAAAAGTGGAAGCATTCCCTTTGAAAACTGGCACAAGACAGGGATGCCCTCTCTCACCGCTCCTATTCAACATAGTGTTGGAAGTTCTGGCCAGGGCAATCAGGCAGGAGAAGGAAATAAAGGGTATTCAATTAGGAAAAGAGGAAGTCAAATTGTCCCTGTTTGCAGACGAGATGATTGTTTATCTAGAAAACCCCATCGTCTCAGCCCAAAATCTCCTTAAGCTGATAAGCAACTTCAGCAAAGTCTCAGGATACAAAATCAATGTACAAAAATCACAAGCATTCTTATACACCAACAACAGACAAACAGAGAGCCAAATCATGAGTGAACTCCCATTCACAATTGCTTCAAAGAGAATAAAATACCTAGGAATCCAACTTACAAGGGATGTGAAGCACCTCTTCAAGGAGAACTACAAACCACTGCTCAAGGAAATAAAAGAGGATACAAACAAATGGAAGAACATTCCTTGCTCATGGGTAGGAAGAATCAATATCGTGAAAATGGCCATACTGCCCAAGGTAATTTACAGATTCAATGCCATCCCCATCAAGCTACCAATGACTTTCTTCACAGAATTGGAAAAAACTACTTTAAAGTTCATATGGAACCAAAAGAGAGCCCGCATCGCCAAGTTAATCCTAAGCCAAAAGAACAAAGCTGGAGGCATCACACAACCTGACTTCAAACTATACTACAAGGCTACAGTAACCAAAACAGCATGGTACTGGTACCAAAACAGAAATATAGATCAATGGAACAGAACAGAGCCCTCAGAAATAACGCCGCTTACCTACAACTATCTGATCTTTGACAAACCTGAGAAAAACAAGCAATGGGGAAAGGATTCCCTATTTAATAAATGGTGCTGGGAAAACTGGCTAGCCATATGTAGAAAGCTGAAACTGGATCCCTTCTTTACACCTTATACAAAAATCAATTCAAGATGGATTAAAGATTTAAACGTTAGACCTAAAACCATAAAAACCCTAGAAGAAAACCTAGGCATTACCATTCAGGACATAGGCGTGGGCAAGGACTTCATGTCCAAAACACCAAAAGCAATGGCAACAAAAGCCAAAATTGACAAATGGGATCTAGTTAAACTAAAGAGCTTCTGCACAGCAAAAGAAACTACCATCAGAGTGAATAGGCAACCTACAACATGGGAGAAAATTTTCGCAACCTACTCATCTGACAAAGGGCTAATATCCAGAATCTACAGTGAACTCAAACAAATTTACAAGAAAAAAACAAACAACCCCATCAAAAAGTGGGCGAAGGACATGAACAGGCACTTCTCAAAAGAAGACATTTATGCAGCCAAAAAACACATGAAAAAATGCTCATCATCACTGGCCATCAGAGAAATGCAAATCAAAACCACTATGAGATATCATCTCACACCAGTTAGAATGGCAATCATTAAAAAGTCAGGAAACAACAGGTGCTGGAGAGGATGTGGAGAAATAGGAACACTTTGACACTGTTGGTGGGACTGTAAACTAGTTCAACCATTGTGGAAGTCAGTGTGGCGATTCCTCAGGGATCTAGAACTAGAAATACCATTTGACCCAGCCATCCCATTACTGGGTATATACCCAAATGACTATAAATCATGCTGCTATAAAGACACATGCACACGTATGTTTATTGCGGCATTATTCACAATAGCAAAGACTTGGAACCAACCCAAATGTCCAACAATGATAGACTGGATTAAGAAAATGTGGCACATATACACCATGGAATACTATGCAGCCATAAAAAATGATGAGTTCATATCCTTTGTAGGGACATGGATGAAATTGGAAACCATCATTCTCAGTAAACTATCGCAAGAACAAAAAACCAAACACCGCATATTCTCACTCATAGGTGGGAATTGAACAATGAGATCACATGGACACAGGAAGGGGAATATCATACTCTGGGGACTGTGGTGGGGAGGGGGGAGGGGGGAGGGATAGCATTGGGAGATATACCTAATGCTGGATGACGAGTTGGTGGGTGCAGCGCACCAGCATGGCACATGTATACATATGTAACTAACCTGCACAATGTGCACATGTACCCTAAAACTTAAAGTATAATTAAAAAAAAAAAAAGAAAGAAAATGTGGCACATATACACCATGGAATATTATGCAGCCATAAAAAAGGAACAAGGTCATGTCCTTGGCAGGACATGGATGGGGCCATAAGCCATTATCCTCACAGGAACAGAAAATCAAGCACTACGTGTTCTCACTTATAAGTGGGAGCTAACAAAAAAAAAGAAGAAGAAGTCAGAGTGGGCAGTCTGTAACCTATATATGATCCCAGATTCGCAATTTCAGGATTCCCTTTTCTGCAGTGCAGACTCTCCCATCCCCCAGCATGCAGGGTTAATAACTTTCATCTCTGCCCCAGAAACCTCATGTTTACTTTCAAGATAAATATAGGTATCAAAAACTTGTCAAACAGGAGCCAAATCATGGGAGTTTTCTATACCACGCAAAAAGTGTCTAGATTAATGTTATTGCCATTGGAAAGCATTGCAGGATTCTAAACACAGAGAAAAGAGCATATTTGAGTATAGAAAGATCACTTTGGCAGCAATATGGAAAATAGATTCAAGGCAGTCAAGACTAAAGGCAGCAAGATGATTTAGAAGACAACTGCAATGGTCCAGGTAGGAAATGAGGATATAAACACTGGTAATGGAGGAAGAGCAGAGGGAATGGACATGAGCAGAGGGAATGGACATGAGCAATGTCACAGAGATTGGACTCTCAGGATTTTATACTCCTATGAGATGTGGTACTAGAGAAGGAATTATCATGATATACCACCAGTGCCTGGTTGAATGCCATTAAAACGATCTGAGCAAAACAAAACAAAACAAAACAAAACAAAAAAAAAGAAAAAAAAAAAAAGAAAAACAATTTCATTGAATCAGGATCAAAAGCATATATCAAGGGTATTTAGTCCTTAGAAATAAGTCGGTTCTCAAAAGTACTTTTAAAAACTTAAATAAAGCAAATTTTAATTATTCATATGAATAAAGAATTAATACTTAAGGTGAATTTTAATGTTCAGTAGATATGCATAATTATGTGTCTATTGTATTGACTTTATATACCCTTATGAAAGCAGATAAGAGCATGTAAAGTTTGTTTCTTCTGCTAAGTAATGTTGATTACATCATTACTGGTATTTTAAAAAATATGTATTTCACGTGATATTGAACATCAATGTAATTTTTTTCCTTTTCTATCCCAAAAACAATACATACAAGTGAAACAACTTAGAATATATATATACAATATGGGTACAGTTGTTTGCCATCACTATGAATTCTAATTTTTGCATTAGGATCTTTTAGAATGAGAAAATTCCAAGTTATAGAAGGATTCAGAGATGAAAATGCACTTTTATTGAATCCCTCTTTTTTGCTCCTCTCTCCCTCTGAAGTTATCAGAAAGCTTATCACTTGTCAGTATAAACACATAAGGTTAGGAAAAAATAGCATGAGAATGGTATACATTTACTTTTCTGGAATAAACAACATTGATGACATATTTAAATTGTTGGTCATTGTTCAGTTCACCTTGCTATTGACTTATTTTCACGTAAAAGTACTGGCTTGACAGTTGCACAGTTGTGTAAAAACATTAAATACTACTACTATTACTAACAGCTAACATTTGAGGATTTAGCATATGCCAGGCACTGTATTAAGTACTATACATATTTCTTCTGATTTTCTCAACGAAACACACTATAGGGCAGGGGCAATGTTATTATCCATAATTTGTATATAAAAATATTTGAAAATACTAAGTGTAAAGAGTCTATATAACTAGCACAATGTTACGCAACAGAACATGGATAGAAATCCACACAATCTGAGGGACTTCAGGACCATACTTTAAACCACTATGCTAGCATGTTGTAGATAAAATATGCTGTTGATGCAATATTTAAATGCAAATAAGCATTCACATAAAAAATAAGCCACACTGCAATTGTTTACGGACATGATGAGTTTAAGAATGATGAGACCTACAATAATAAAATCTTAGAATATAATGTGTTATAGAGTCATCCAAGTCTAACACATTTTTACTGACTCTTATCATGGGCCCAACATTGTCCTCACCATTGTAGATATAGTAGTTAAACAAAGTTCTGCTTTTATGAATCTAACATTGCAATTAGAAAGCACACAAGAAGAATGGAGGTTTTTAGGGAATGACAAGGGCTATGGGGGAAAAAAATAAAACAAAGAGCTATAACAATAAGAAGGAAGAATTCCTTAACAAAAGTAGCTAGGTAAGGCCGCTCTAAGGAGGAGGCCTTTGAGTAAATGCTGAATGACAAGAAGGAGTCAGCAGTGGAAGCAGGTGGGAGCCAAGTGTTCCATCAGAGGCAACAGCAAATGCACAGGTCTGAATTTGACAAGGAGTTTAGTTTTCTTTCTGGAAAAGAAAGATGGTCAGTATGGCTGGAACATATGGAGCAAGAAGGAAAAGGACAGAAACAGAGAAGGCAGAGTGGATCACTTAGGACCTTATAGGCAATGCAAAGGAATTTAGAGTTTATACTTTTATATCAAGTGAGAGAATGCTAGAATGGATATAGATGGAGAAAGCAAAACTTCATTTAGGTTTTAAAAATCTCAGTCCCAGGCAAGATGGCCAAATAGGAGCAGCTCCAGTCTGCAGCTCCCAGCGAGACCCAATGCAGAAAACGGGTGATTTCTGCATTTCCATCTGAGATACCTGGCTCATCTCATTGGGACTGGTTAGACAGTGGCTGGAGCCCACGGAGGGCAAGCCAAAGTATGGTGGGATGCCACCTCACCCCAGAAGCACAAGGGATTGGGGAACTTGCTCCGCTAGCCAAGGGAAGCCATGAGTGAGGGACAGTGCTATCTGGCCCAGATACCATGCTTTTCCCACTGTCTTCACAATCCACAGACTAGGAGATTTTCTCAGGTGCCTACACCACCAGGTTCCTGGGTTTCAAGCACAAAACTGGGCGGCTGTTTGGGCAGACAACAAGCTAGCTGCAGGATTTTTTTTTTTTTTTTCTGTAACCCCAGTGGTGCCTGAAACACCAGCAAGACAGAACTGTTCACTCCCCTGGAAAGGGGTCTCAAGCCTGGAAGCCGAGTGGTCTTGCTCAGTGGATCCCACCCCTATGGAGCCCAACAAACTAAGATCCATAGGCTGGAAATTCTCCCTGCCAGCACAGCAGTCTGAAGTCGACCTGGGACACTCGAGCTTGGTGGGGGGAGAGGCATCCGCCTTTACTGAGGCTTAAGTAGTCAGTTTTCCCCTCACAGTGTAAACAAAGCTGCCAGAAAGTTCGAAATGAAAGGAGCCCACCACAGCACCACAAAGCCGCTATAGCCAGACTGCCTCTCTAGATTCCTCTTCTCTGAGCAGGGCAACGCTGAAGGAAAGGCAGCAGCCCCATCAGGGGCTTATAGATAAAACTCCCATCTTCCAGGGACAGAGCACCTGGGGGAAGGGGCGCCTGTGGGTGCAGCTTCAGCAGACTTAAACATTCCTGCCTGCTGGCTCTGAAGAAGGCAACAGATCTCTGAGCACAGCGCTTGAGCTCTGCTAAGGGACAGACTGCCTCCTCAAGTGGGTCTCTGACCCCTGTGCCTCCTGAGAGGGAGACATCTCCCAGCAGGGGTTGACAGACACCTCATACAGGAGAGCTCCAGCTAGATTCTGGTGAGTGCCCCTTTGGAATGTAGCTTCCAGAGGAAGGAGCAGGCAGCAATCTTTGCCATTCTGCAGCTTCTGCTGGTGATACCCGGGTAAACAGGGTCTGGAGTGGACCTCCAGCAAACCAGCAGACCTGCAGAAGAGGGGCCTGACTGTTAGAAGGAAAACTAACCAACAGAAAGCAATAGCATCAACATCAACAAAAAGCATGACCACCCAAAAATCCCATTGAAAGGTCACCAACATTAAGGACCAAAGGTAGATAAATTCAAGAAGATGAGAAAAACCAGCACAAAAAAGGCTGAAATTTCCAAAAACCAGATAGCTTCTTCTCCTCCAAAGGGTCACAACTCCTTGCCAGCCAGGGAACAAAACTGGATGGAGAATGAGTTTGATGAATTGACAGAAGTAGGCTTCAGGAAGTGGGTAATAACAAACTCCTCAGAGCTCAAGGAGCATGTTCTAACTTAATGCAAGGAAGCTAAGAACCTTGATAAAAGGTTCCAGGAACTGCTAACTAGAATAATCAGTTTAGAGAAGAACATAAATGACCTGATGGAGCTGAAAAACACAGCAAGAGAACTTTGTGAAGCATACACAAGTATCAATAGCCAAATCAATCAAGCAGAAGGAAGGATATCAGAGATTGAAGATCAAGTTAATGAAATAAAGCATGAAGATAAGATTAGAGAAAAAAGAATGAAAAGGAATGAATAAAGCCTCCAAGAAATACAAGACTATGTGAAAAGATCAAACATACGTTTGATTGGTGTACCTGAAAATGAGTGGGGAGAATGGAACCAAGTTGGAAAACAGTCTTCAGAATATTATCCAGGAGAACTTCCCCAACCTAGCAAGACAGGCCAACATTCAAATTCAGAAAATACAGAGAACACCACAAAGATACTGCTTGATAAGAGCAACCCAAAAACACATAATTGTCAGATTCACCAAGTTGAAATCAAGGAAAAAATGTTAAGGGCAGCCAGAGAGACAGGTCAGGTTACCCTTTCTCTTCTGAAAGGGAAGCCCATCAGACTAACAGTGGATCTCTCTGCAGAAAACTTACAAGCTGGAAGAGTTGGGGCCAACATTCAACCTTCTTAAAGAATAGAATTTTCAACCCAGAATTTCATATCCAGCCAAACTAAGCTTCATAAGTGTGGAAGGAGAAATAAAATCCTTTACAGACAAGCAAATGCTGAGGGATTTCATCACCACCAGGACTGCCTTGCAAGAGCTCCTGAAGGAAACCCTAAATATGGAAAGGAAAAACCGGTACCAGCCACTGCAGAAACATACCGGATTGTAAAGACCATTGACATTATAAAGAAACTGTATAAACTAATGGGCAAAATAACCACCTAGCATCATAATGATGGGACCAAATTCACACATAACAATATTAACCCCAAATATAAATGGGCTAAATGCCCCAATTAAAAGACACAGACTGGCAAATTGGATAAAGAATCAAGACCCATCAGTGTGCTGTATTCAGGAGACCAATCTCACATGCAAAGATACACATAGGCTCAAAATAAAGGGCTGCAGGAAGATTTACCAACCAAATGGAAAGCAAGAAAAAAAAAGCAGAGGCTGCAATTCTAGTCTCTGATAAAACAGACTTTAAACCAACAAAGATCAAAAAAGACAAAGAAGGGCATTACATAATGGTAAAGGGATCAATGCAATAGGAAGAGCTAACTAGCCTAAATATATATACACCAAATACAGAAGCACCCAGATTCATAAAGCAAGTTCTTATAGACCTACAAAGAGACTTAGACTCCCAAACAATAATAGTGGGAGATTTTAACATCCCACTGTCAATATTAGACAAATCAATGAGAAAGAAAATTAACAAGGATATTCAGGACTTGAACTCAGCTCTGGGCCAAGCAGACCTAATAGACATCTACAGAACCCTCCACACTAAATCAACAGAATATACAGCCTTCTCATCACCACATTGCACTTATTCTAAAATTGACCACATAATTGGAAGTAAAACACTCCTCAGCAAATGCAAAAGAATGGAAATCATAACAAGCAGTCTCTCAGACCACAGTGCAATCAAATTAGAACTCAGGATTAAGAAGCTCATTTAAAACTGCACAACTACATGGAAACTGAACAGCCTGTTCCTGAGTGACTACTGGGTAAGTAACGAAATTAAGGCAGAAATAAGTACGCTCTTTGAAACAAATGAGAACAAAGACATAACATACCAGAATCTCTGGGACACAGCTAAAGCAGCATTTAGATGGAAATTCTTAGCACTAAATGCCCACAAGAGAAAGCAGGAAAGATCTAAAATTGACACCCTAACATCACAATTAAAAGAACTAGAGAAGCAAGAGCAAATAAATTCAAAAGCTAGCAGAAGACAAGAAATAACTAAGATCAGAGCAGAACTGAAGGAGACAGACACAAAGAACACCCTTCAAAAAATCAATGAATCCAGGAGCTGTTTTTTTTTTAAACATCAACAAAATAGATAGACCACTAGCCAGGCTAATAAAGAAGAAAAGAGAGAAGAATCAAATAAACACAATAGAAAATTATAAAGGGGATATCACCACTGATCCTATAGAAACACAAACTACCATCACAGAATACTATAAACACCTCTATGCAAATATACTAGAAAACCTAGAAGAAATAGATAAATTTCTGGACACATACACCTTCCCAAGACTAAACCAGGAAGAAATCAAATCCCTGGATAGACCAATAACAAGTTCTGAATTGAGGTAGTAATTAATAGCCTACCAAACAAGGAAAGCTCAGGACCAGACTTACGGTCAAATTCTACCAGAGGTACAAAGAAGAGCTGTTACCATTCTGTCTGAAACTATTCCAAACAATAGAAAAAGAGGGGCTCCTCCTCATTTTCTGAGGTTGGCATTATCCTGATAACAAAACCTGGCAGAGACAGAACAAAAAAAGAAAATTTCAGGCCAACATTCCTGACAAACATCGATGTGAAAATCCTCAATAAAATACTAGCAAACCAAATCCAGCAGCACAACAAAAAGCTTATTCAACACGATCAAGTCAGCTTCATCCCTGGGATGCAAGGCTGGTTCAATATATGCAAATCAATAAATGTAATCCAGCATATAAACAGAACCAAAGACAAAAACTGCATGATTATCTCAATAGATGCAGAAAAGGCCTTCGATAAAATTCACCACCCCTTCATGCTAAAAACACTCAATAAACCAGGTATTGATGGAACATATCTCAAAATAATAAGAGCTATTTATGACAAATCCACAGCCAATATCATACTGAATGGGCAAAAGTTGGAAGCATTCCCTTTGAAAACCAGCACAAGACAAGGGTGCCCTCTCTCACCACTCCCATTCAACAAAGTATGGGAAGTTTTGGCCAGGGAAATCAGGCAAGAAAAAGAAATAAAAGGTATCCAAATAGGAACAGAGTAAGTCAAATTACCTCTGTTTGCAGATAACATGATTGTATATTCAGAAAACCCCATCATCTCAACCCAAAATCTCCTTAAGCCAATAAGTAACTTCAGCAAAGCCTTAGGATACAAAATCAATGTTCAAAAATCACAAGCATTCCTATCACCAATAATAGACAGAGAGCCAAATCGTGAGTGAACTCCCATTCACAATTGCTAACACGAGAATAAAATACCTAGGAATACAACTTACAAGGGATGTGAAGGACGCCTTCAAGGAGAACTACAAACCACTGCTCAAGGAAATAAGAGAGGACACAAACAAATGGAAAAAGATTCCAGCTCATGGATAGGAAGAATCAATATCGTTACAATGGCCATACTGCCAAAAGTGATTTATAGATTCAATGCTACCCCCATCAAACTACCACTGACTTTCTTCACAGAATTAGAAAAAGCTACTTTAAGTTTCAAAAAAGAGCCTATATAGCCAAGACAATCCTAAGCAAGAAGAAGAAAGAAGCTGGAGGCATCATGCTGCCTGACTTCAAACTATACTACAAGGCTACAGTAACCAAATCAGCATGGTACTGGTACCAAAACAGAGATATAGACCAATGGAACAGAACAGAGGCTGCAATGGGGAAAGGATTCCCTTTTTAATAAAAGGCATTGGGAAAACTGGGTATCCATATGCAGAAAACTGAAATTGGACCCCTTTATTACACCTTCTACAAAAAGTAACTCAAGATGGATTAAGTATTTAAACATAAGACCTAAAACCATAAAAACCCTAGAAGAAAACCTAGGCAATACCATTCACGACATAGGCATGGGCAAAGACTTTTTGACTAAAACACCAAAAGCAATGGCAACAGAAGCCAAAATTCACAAATGGGATCTAATTAAACTAAAGTGCTTCTGCACAGCAAAAGAAACTATTATCAGAGTGAACAGGCAACCTACAGAATGGGAGAAAATTTTTGCAATCTATCCACTGACAAAGGGCTAATATCTAGAATCTACAAAGAACTTAAACAAACATACAAGAAAAGAACAAACGACCCCGTCAGAAAGTGGGTGAAGGATATGAACAGACACTTCTCAAAAGAAGACGTTTATATGGCCAACAGACATATGAAAGAAAGCTCATCATCACTGGTCATTAGAGAACTGCAAATCAAAACCAGAATGAGATACCATCTCACACCAGTTAGAATGGCGATCCTTAAAAAGTCAGGAAACAACAGATGCTGGAAAGGCTGTGGAGAAACAGGAACACTTTTAAACTGTTGGTGAGAGTGTAAATTATTTCAATCATTGTGGAAGACAGTGTGGTGATTCCTGAAGGATATAGAACAAAAAATACCATTTGACCCAGCAATCCCATTACTGGGAATATAGCCAAAGGATTATAAATCATTCTACTATAAAGACACATGCACATGTATGTTTATTGCAGCACTATTCACAATGGCAAAGACTTAGAAGCAACCCAAATGCCCCTCAATGATAGACTGAATGCAGAAAATGTGGCACATATACACCATGGAATACTATGCAGCCACAGAATGAATGATTTCATGTCATTTGCAGGGACATGGATGAAGCTTGAGACCACTATTCTCAGCAAACTAACCCAGGAACAGTAAATCAAACACTGCATGTTCTCAGTCATAAATGGGAGTTGAACAATGAGAACATATGGGCACACAGAGGGGAACATCACATGCTGGGGCCTGTCAGGGAATAGGGGGCAAGGGGAAGGATAGCATTAGGAAAAATACCTAATGTAGATGACGGGTTGATGGGTGCAGCAAACCACCATGGCACATATATACCTATGTAACAAACCTGTACGTTCTGCCCATGTATCCCAGAACTTTAATAATAATCTCTCTGGCTTCTCTTTGAAGGATGGATTGGAGAAGCAAAAAGAGTAGAAATAGGGAGACCAGATCGCAGGTTATCAATGCAGTTGACATAAGTGATGATTGTGTCTTGGACTACAGTTTATGTGAAGGGAAATGGAAAGATCAGAATATGTCGTAGAAGTGAAGTCAACAGGGTTCGCTTCCTTATATTGACTTACAATGGTCTGCATATAATCTTTACCCACTGACCTTGTTTGGTTCTTGGAGGAAATACAGAATAGATTTAATCCCTTCAGATTTTAAAAAGCAGGACACGTGACCTCTCTTAAATATCCCTATTTCCAGACTAACAAGCCCTACTTCCCTCCAACTATCTTCCGATATCTTTTTAACTTTGCTGAATATCCTGGATACCTCCCATTGATTATCTTCCTTTTTGGCAATGTCTCTTTTAAAATGTGGTGTCCAGAACTAAATGAAGCACTTCAGGCATTCCCTGACAACTACAGAGTCCAATGGGGCAATTTCCTTCCAGAGTGTACTGCATTTCTTTTAATACAGCCTAGGGCGTATGCATTTCATGCTTAACAAAGGAAGGTAGTGGTAGGACAATATACTTTGAAGAGTCAAAACCAGGATTACCACCTGCCCATTACTGGATAATATTTGTGAAAGTAGATTTTTTGTGTGTGAAGTAGAGCTATGGAGAGTATGGTTTTCTTGGCAGACGACAATCTTAAGAGAAGGTGCTAAATTAATAATTAAATAAAGGTGCCACTAAAAAGATCTGCTGGGGTTGGAGGTGAGGTGAGGAGAGCACATGGTGAAGCAGGACAGGAGAGTGATTGAGCAAAGCAAGGTTAATAATGAGAGATGTTTCTGAGGAATGAGGCGAGTGAAGTGGAAAATTCAGGTGAACATAAAACAATTATTTCAAGTTGAAAACAATGGTAAACATGATTTTTGCAGTCAAGTTCTCTGGGATCTTTAAGGACCTTAATTGGTTTGACTCTGTGTTTTGCATCAGTCACAAATGATACTTCGTGAACCAAATTTTAATCACTACAAAGGTGATGTCTTAACTATGTTTTAGCTAATTTGTTTCCTTATCAGTTATTTCTATTCCATGGTTCCACAGGACATGGAATAGTCCTTATTGTTAATAGACAATAAGTCTATTAACTCTGAAGCAGTCTAAGGATGTGAGAATTTGTGGCATATTAAAACTGTCTCCTAAATGCCAGATCTGATTTTTTATCTTTGTTATATTTTGCTTTTATTACTCCATGCAGAATATTGCCTTATTGTGTGAATGAGCATCTGAAATTGGGGGAAGACCACGAGATGGTGAAGAGGGACATTTTGAGAGGAAATTAACTCAATCCCTAAGAGGAAATGTGCCACATTCAATGAATGAAAATATATCATTCCATTTATCCTCATTCAGGAAAGAGGGCATTATACACATAGTACTTTTCTCAATAACGAAATGAAATTATAAAAGTTAATATTTAACTCTAATCTTTCTTAAAATTTGTGCTGCAAATGTTGAGTTGGGGTAGACATAAATAGGAAGGTCCCAAATAAAGCTTCCAAAACAGTGTTTTTAAGACAAAATATTTAATATTCACAATCTAGAGTACAGTAGAATACAATCCAGGAATCAAAAGAAGTATACCATTTAATAAGAACTAAAACAGCAACAATATCTCATTTTTAATGCTTTCTAGAACTTGTGAGAATTTTATAGAAATTAATCCATTCATCTTTACAGCTTTCTGAAGAGTAAGTTGAAATAAAAAGGAATAATTTACAAAAAAAAAGCCATCTATTAAAATCTTACTATGTGCTAACCTTATGTTTAGTGGATTATCCTGATGCCTTAGAAAACACCTCAATTCATCCTTGCCAACTGACACAGACAGTATTTCAAAACATTCAAATAACAAAATCATTATCTAAATTCCTTAATGAGGTACCCAAGTACCACACTTCACTGTACTTCCTGAGTAACCTATAACATCTATATGTTAAACTCTGCAGCTTCATCATGCTATGTCAACTCAATGTCTATAAGGAGATTTTAGGTTTGACTAATACCATAAAGATATTTGAGGAAAAAAATGTTACTATTAATATATAAGGAAGAAACATTAGATTCAGTGTAAATATTCTAAATACTTTTGGCAAAACTCTGCCCCAAAGGTTAAGTCCACTGTTTTGTAGATTGGAAACCAGTTGAGGTTTACAAAACAAAGGATAAGAATCAGTTTATTAAGAACTGTTAATTTTTAACCTGGACTGGGACAATTTTTATTGAACCTTTCATAAACTAACTGGAGGTGGTTTATAAGTTGCAGACAACACTAAGGTCTTCCAGTTAGTGAAGAGGTAAACTGATGAGAGTACAATATAGCCAGATAACCTGAGATTATGAGTTGGCATAAAAGTGGTAGCCAGACTCCTCAAGGACAAAGTGCAAAGCAATGCATTTAGCTATCAGTTATATTGCTTAAAAAGACTGGACCTGAGTATCTTTTGGGAGTATTTATTCAAGACATTGGAGCAATTGTTTTCATAGCCAAAAAGATTTAAAAAATCAAGTCAAAGTGCAAACATTACTTTGCCTTTTTATAAGTAAGACCTTCCATTTGCTGACATGGTATATAGTAAGGCAATAACTAATTAATATTCTATTAAAAACAGAGTCAGTGTGTCATTTGGAAGCAGAATATGTTGTTTCTAGTCCTGGCTCAAGTACTTATTATTTTATTCAATAAATCATTCATTTAGTCATTCATTCAAAGTAAGATTTATTAAGTATTTATTATGTATCAGACACTCTGCTGGGTACAGTTAAGTATGTATAGATGATAAAATTACATTCTCTATCCCGAAAGAGCTAATGCTGTATAGGGGAGATGAACAAAATAGCAAACAATGACAATATAATATATTGTCAATACAAGTTTATGGAGCAAACGTGATACATAAGAGACAAAACTATTTCAGATGAGGGTAGAAGATGTTTTGTAAGTAGTTCAGTGTGGCCAAAGTGTGAGGTACAAGAAGAATGGAAGAATGGCAATAAAACTGAGATACAGGAGGAAGAGCTGGTTTATGAACAACCTACTAGGCTAGGCTAAGGTGTTTGTTTGTTTGTTTGTTTTAATATAGCTAAGGTAATGAAAAGTCATAGTGAACTTTAAGGAGAGATGGGCAATGGCAATTGTTAAATTTATATTTCCAAAAGGATAGTTCAATATGGTTACAAAAACTAAATTGGATTATATTCAAGTTTGGAGACAAAGGAAACATTAGAGTACTACTGAAGAAGTTTGGACAAGAAATAAGAAGGATTTTTTAGGGAAAATAAAGAGAAAAATAGGAGGACTTGATGACCTATTAGAATAGGAGATATGTAAGGGAGGAACCAGGGATAAACCCCAGGTTTCTGGGTTGGGCAACTGGGTATATTATGAAAATAATACTGACCAAGGTAGGAAAAGTAGGTGTGTGTTAAAATTTGGGAACTATTGATTTTGAAGAAACTGAATATCCTCCAAGAAAGGAAATATGCACAAAATATTTGCACAAAACAAAATTCTAGACATAAAAGTAGATATTTATGCTATAGACACCGATTTTGAAATTATCAAATTGGACAGTTGAAGCCAAAAGTTTGAGTGAGATTTAAAAATGTCGTCTAGTAATGGAACCTTGAGAGTGTTCAACACCAAACCAGCAATAGGACTATTTATAGATAGATACAAATGTGTGTGTGTATATATATATTTATATTTTAATTTAATTTTAAATAAATATAAATTTATTTTATATTTAATAAAAATAATAAAATTTAATAAATATAAATTTATTTATATATTTAAATTTCTTTTAAATTCCACATTGAACATTTATTCAAAATATGTCCTTAGAGTATAATGGAATTAAAGAAGTAATTGATAACAAGAAGATACCTAGAAAATTATCAAGTATTTGGAATTTAAACAATACACTTCTAAGCAACCCATGGGTCAAAGGTAAAAAATCTCAAGGGAAATTAGGAAATATTTTGAACTGACTGAAAATGAAAATACAACATAGCAAAATTTGCAGGAGGCAGCTAAAGAAATACAGGAAAATGTACAGTATGTAATACTATGTTAGAAAAGTATAAAGGTCTCAAATCAATAATCTAAGTTTCCATGTTAAGAAACTAGAAAAAGAAGAGCATACTGAATACAAATTAAGCAGAATGAAGTAAATAATAAAGAGCACAAATCAATAAAATTAGAAACAAAAATAGGGAAAAATCAATGAAAACAAAAACCAGTGCTCTGAAAAATCAACAAAATTGATACATTCTAACCAGTCTGACAAAGAAAAAAGAGATAAAATGCAAATTACAAATATCAGGAATAAAAGGGATGATATCACTACACACCCCACAAACTGTAAAATAAAATTAGATACTAGAAATAACTGTATATTTTAAATTCAAAAAATAGATTACATGGGCCAAATTCTTGAGACACAAACTATCAGAACTGACTCAAGAAGAAATAGATAATCTATAATTACTGAATTGAGATTGTAGTTTAAAATCTTTCAAAAAAATGAAGACCCAGAAGAATTCTACTACACATTTAAGAAGAAAAAAAAAGTATTCTGCATAATATCTTTCAAAAAATAGAAGGTAACAACTCACAAGGCATTCTATGAGGCAAGTATTACCCTAATTTCAAAACCACAGAAAGACTTTGCGGGAAAAGAAAACTGTAGACCAACCAACATCTCATATGAACACAGACTCAAAAACTATCAACAAAATATCAGAAAATTATATCCAACAATATATAAAAAGAATAATATACCACAATCAAGTGGTTTCTTCTTTCCAGGGATGCAAGCCTGGTTCAATTTTGAAAAATCAAACAATATAATTCTCCACATTAAGAGATTAAATAGCAAAAAATACACGATCACCTTAATACACGGAGAAAAAGCTTTTGATACATGTCAATATGCATATGTGATTTTAAAAATCCTCGGCAATCTGGTAATAGAACTTCCTTAATCTGTAAGAAGCCATCCTTAAAAAAACAAAACAAAACAAAAAACAATTAACATCATACACAATTATGAAAAACTTAATGTATTCACCTAAAGATCTGGGACAAGGCAAGAATGTCCTTTCTCATAATTCCTTTTCTAAATCCTACTAGAAGTCTTAACTAGTCTGATAAGTCAAGGATAATAAACAAAAGACATATAGCTTAGAATAGATGAAATAAAATTGTCTCTCTTTAGAGATTTTTTTTTCTTTTTTCTTTTTAGATGGAGTCTCACTCTGTTGCACAGGCTGGAGTGCAGTGGAGCAATCTTGGCTCACTGCAACCTCTGCCTCCCAGGTTCAGGCAATTCTCCTGCCTCAGCCTCCTGAGTAGCTGGGACTACAGGCATGTCCCACCACACATGGCTAATTTTTGTATTTTTAGTAGAGACATGGTTTCACTATGCTGGCCAGGCTGGTCTCGAACTTCTGACCTCAAGTGATCTGCCTGCCTCAGCCCACCAAAGTGCTGGGATTACAGGAGTTAGCCACCGCTATTTTCTATATGCTTGCAATTAATTCAAAAATTTTCAAAATACCCTTAACAACAGCACCCGAAATGAAAGATTTTGATATAAATCTAAAAGCATAATATCAAGGTCAATATGCTAAAAATTACAAAACACTGATGAAAGAAATGTCAAATCTATATAAATGGGGAGATATACTGTGTTCATGTGCTAGAAGAGTGAATACTACTAACATGTTAATTCTCTCCAATTTAATCCATAGATTAACATAAAGCAACGGAACATTCCAGCAGACCTTTTGTAGATACCAACAAATTGATTCTAAAGGAACTAGAATAGCCAAACAATTCTGAAAAATAAGAACAAAACTGGAGAAATCACACTACCTGATTTTAGGACTTACTATAAAACTAGATTAATCAAGACAGTGTGATATTGATGAAAGATAGATACATAGATAGGTGAAACAGAATAGAGCCCAGAAGTAAGCCCTTGCATATAGTCAATTGATTTGTAAAAAAAATATAAAAATAATTTAATGGAAAAAGTTAGCCTTTTCAACAAATGGTGTTAAAATAATTGGATATATGTAGGCAATCTATTCCTCACACCTAATGCAAAAATTAGCACAGAATACATCATTGACCTTAAAACTGTAAAACTTCTAGAAGAAAATGTAGGAGAAAATCTGCATGACCCTGTGCTTGATGAGATTTTAGAGACATCACCAAAAACACAATCTGTAAAAGAAAATATAAATAAATTGAACTCTATCAAAATTAAAATCTTCTCTGCTAAATACACTGATCCAAGAATAAAAAGACTGGAGGTAAATATTTGAAAATCACATTTCTGACAAAGATCTTGTATCTAGATTATAAAACAAATTCTCTAAACACAACAGAAATAAACAAACAACCCAATAAAACAAATTGCTGAAAGATCTGAAGAGGCACTTTACCAAACAGGGTATATGAATAGCTTATAAATACAAGAAGAGATAGTTAATAAATAAACTGCAAATTAAAACTATGTGCTACCGTCCACATCTATTAGAAGGATGAGGGTTGGAGGAAAATGGCACTACCAAGTCCTGACAAAGATGCAGAATAACTGAAACTCTCATACATTGCTGGTGGGAATTGAAAATGGTACAGTCTCTTTGGAAGACAGTATAGAGGTTTCATATAAAGTCAAACATATATGTACAATATGACTCAGCAATCTCACTTCTGTTTATTGACTAAAAATAATTGGAAACTTCATGCAAAAATTTCTATATAGATATTTATAGCAGCTTTCTCATAATCATATGCACGCCTTTTAAATGGTAAGTTAATATACAAAATGTGGTACATACATACAACATAAAAAGAAACAAGGCCGGGCATGGTGGCTCATTCCTCTCATGCCAGCTCTTTGTGAGGCCAAGGCGGGCAGATCACCTGAGGTCAGGAGTTTGAGACCAGCCTGGCCCACATGGTGAAACCCTGTCTCTACTAAAAGTACAAAATTAGCTGGTTTTGGTGGCAACCCAGCTACTCAGAAGAGGCAGGAGAATCACTTGCACCCAGGCGGCGGAGTTTGCAGTGAGCCAAGGTTGAGACTGTCAAAAAAAAACAAAAAACAAAAAAGAAAAAAAAATATTCTGCATGGATGAATCTTAAATGTATTTTACTAAGTGAAAGAAACCAGACCCCAAAGGCTACACATAGCTTGAGTACATTTATATGGTACTCATATAATTAAGCAAAAAATAGATACATAGAAAATGGATTAATTGGAAAGATCGGTACTGCATTTTGACTACAAAGGGACAGCACAAGAAAATTTTTGTAGTGATGGAATTGTTCCATAAGAAAATGTGGTGATAGATGTCTGACTCTATAACTTTGCCAAAAACTCATAAAAGTGTACACCAAAAAGAGTGAGATTTACCATACATAAATTTAAGAAATGAACCAAAATGTTGGAGAAACTCAAGAAGGAATGCAAACTATAAGGATGAATCTAACTGTATTAAACGTAAATTACATAACCACACTGAAGGAAGTCAGGAAGAAAGTAGTTGATTTCTGTAACCTTGGGCAAAATACTTTTATTAATACTATAAGGCTGAAGAAGAAAGATCTGTAGAAAAACTATAGTTGATAAATGTACCTTTCATAGGTATATCATTTAGCATTTATAAAATTACATGTATATTAGGCTTGAACAAAAATAAGTAAATGTATTATAGATCATGAGAACTAGATTGCTCACTGTCAAAGAAAGAAGTTACAAAGAAAGAAAGAAGGTTAGTCTGAATACTTGGTGGCTAGAGTCAAAGTTATCAATATGATCTCATGGATTTTATTTTAGATAGATTAGATAGAGCGATATTATAGAGATGATAGATGTCAGAGATTTGTGTTCATGCCTGGGTATGTATACATATATATATTTCCTAGCTGTATTCACTGAAAGGAATTCAACACAGGGATATCTCCATGCAATGAGCAAAATTGGTGTCTAGTTCTCTGGGCTTCTAAATATCATTCTCCAATAAAAGCAATCAGGGTTCTTTGAAGAAGTAGTTGATTTCAAGGCTGGAAAAATACAGGAATAACCTGAAGCATCTTGTACTAGAAAGTAAAGAGGCATGCAATAAGACAAGTTGTTTAAGGATGAGCGTATCACTTCCCACTGACTCTTTATCACTAGAATCAGAAAAACTTGAACAACAAAATAAATGATGATAGTATTATACTATGACTGAGAAAATAAATATCCATGAGTTGATACCACAATAAAAATAAGTGAATAAATAAAGAAATTAGATAAAAGGAATGACACTTCCTTATAGAAAAAAATTCAATTAATAAATGAAAGGCATGAGGAAAATAGAAAAAATCACAATTGGGACAGCATGGTAATAATTGATATAAGCAAGATTCACCTGTGGATGCTAAAATTAGCAGTGAAAATTTAAACAAAGGCAAGATATTTGTAGATTCTCAAAGTCTCTTCCTCCAAATATTTATTAATTAGAAAGGGTAAAACAATTAGTTTACAATGTAGTAAAGCACATATACCACTTTACCCAACTGATCAAAATTATCATCATACATATCCATATAACATCATTTACTCATTTATTTGACACCCTGAGAAGGCATGAAGCTCCTGTGGCATTCTTCCCCAAAATGCACAACCTTGATCTAACTATGAAAATATATCAGACCTTGGAAACAACCTAAATGCCCATCAATGATAGACTGGATAAAGAAAATGTGGCATATATACACCATGGAATACTATGCAGCCATAAAAAGAATGAGTTTATATCCTTTGCAGGGACATGGATGAAGCTGGAAACCATCATCCTCAGCAAATTAACACAGGAACAGAACACCAAACTCATAAGTGGCAGCTGAACAATGTTCTCACTCATAAGTGGCAGTTGAACAATGAGAACACATGGACATAGGGAGGGGAACATCACACACCAGGGCTTTTCAGAGGGTGGTGGGGAAGGGGACAGAGAGCATTAGGACAAATACCTAATGCATGCGAGGCTTAAAACCTAGACGACGGGTTCATAGGTACAGCAAATCACTATGGCACATGTATACCTATGTAACAAACCTGCACGTTCAGCACATGTATCCCAGAACTTAAAGTAAAATTAAAAAAAAAAAAAGGAAACAGACAAACACAAGTAAGAACATGCTGCACAAACTCCTACCAGTGCCTTTTAAATACAGTTAGGTTATGAATGACAATGTCACAAAATAGAAGAGACTAAGGAAACATGACAGCAAAGTGCCAAATCAGATCCTGGATTGGATTCTGGAACAAAAGAAGCACAGTGAAATTAGAATAAAATCTTTATTTCAGTTTATAGTATTGTATCAATGTTTCTTTCTTAGTTTTGAAGTATACTATGATTATGTAAGATGTTAACTAAAGGGTAATCTGGGTGGTGAATATAGAAATTCTCTGCCATGCTTTTGCAACTCTTGTGTAAGTCTAAAATTAACTCAAGATTAAAAGTTGAAAAGAAAGTATTGCTGAGGCTATGAAGCAACAGGTACTCATGCACTGATGTTCATCATCATTATGAAAGGCAAATAGTTACAACCACTTTGGAAAACCACTTAGCCTTTTGTCAAAGTGACTGTAAATATGCCCTATTATGTATTAGTAACAATTCTACTTCTAGGGATATAACACGGATTTGCATACTTAGATGCTTCAAAAGATATGTACAAGAATGTGCATGGCAGCATTATTTAAAACAACAAAAAGCTAGAAACAAGCCCAATATCCATCAATAGAAAAATGATACATTTTGGCACTTTCATACAGTGAAATTCTGTGCAGCAACACAAATGAACCAACTACTGCCACATGAAACAACATGCATGGTTTCCATAAGTGTTATGTTGACTGAAAGAAGCTAAACACAAAAGAATATGCATTGGGTAATGTAATTTACATGAAGTTAAAAATAGGCAAACTAATGTATGGTGTTAGAGGTCAGAAAAGAGTGGTCATCACAGCAGAGGAGGAAGGATCTCACGTTAGGGAGGGGACATAAAAGATGCTGTGGGATGCTGGTAAGCTTCTAATTCTTGAGCTGGTAGTTGTATGAATGTATTCGTTTTTGGAAAATTCATCAAGCTGCACACATTAAGATCTGTGTCTTTTTTGTATGCATATTGTAAATTTTAATAAAAGTAAAGTTTGTTTTTATGTGTTAAGACAAAGGATTATTTGGTTGCTCTGCTGAGAATATACCTTAGAGATACCGGAATGGAAGCAGAGTGATCAGTTAGGAGATAATTTCACATTACAAAAATTTAAACTATTTTACTTATGAGGTTTTAGAAAAGGAGAAAGAATACTGGATTGCAACAGCATGTCAAGAGATGATTGAAAATTGTTCTAAAGTCCTAATATTCCTCAGGAGTAGGTTAAGATTGATTAACCTTTGTTAATCATGAATGTTAAAATATCAGAAATGACCACTAAAGGCATACAAATAAATTTAAAAATAGATTTTCTTCCTCCAAAGAAGTAGAAGAGAAAAATAGAATGAAGGAAAAAACAATTGAAAAAAAGCAAGGGGAAAAAAAAAATCACAGAAAAGTGAGAATTAGAAACCACAAAGTAAGATGGTTGAAACAAGTTTAAATATCAGCAATCAAAAATGAATAAATGAACTGACTTCCTTTCAGAGAAGAGAATTCTCAGCTCAGGGAATAAATCCAGTCTTATGCTGTTTTCAAAGTGGCAAACCTAAAATACAAGCTGTTAAAAGGCTAAAAGTAAAAAGATGCAGAGATATACTGAGCAACTATTAATCAAAACAAAGCTAGGGTATCTGTTCAATTTTATGCCAAAGAACTCATAGCGATAAAAAGGGAGTGGGGATCATGACTTAATGATAAAGTTTCAATATAGAAGACCTATGTATTCAAAACTTGTAGCAACTTGTAAAATAGCTTAAAATTATAAAAAAAAAAAAGCCACACTAGAGCTACAGAGGGAAATAGATACCCCAGCATTGTTTCAACACACCTTTTTATATTATTCTTAGGTAAAGGCGACCAAAAAAAAAATTATGACAATAAAAAAGTGGTGAGAATACTAGCTTCATTTAGAGGAAATACATAGGTCCTTGGATCTGACAAATAGAAAATTCCCATTCTTCTCAGGCACACATGAACCACCTTTAAAATGGGTGAGGGGCAAATACTAGGTAATTCTCTACTAATTTCAAAGAATAGATATCATCCAGATTATGTACTGTGACCACGATGAAATTACTACAAAACAAAAACAAAAGATCTATTTTAAATCATATAAAGTTTTTTAAAAAAAAAAACATTGCTCAAAACTCATTAAGAAGATATCATACTGAAATAAGAATTTTGAACTGAACACTAATAAAATTACTTCATATTAAAACTTTGCAACACAATACAAGTAAATGTTTGAGGGAAATTTTTGTCTTAAATGTTTTACATGCAAGAAGCTATAAACAAATTGCAAACCGAAAAAATAAATAAATAAATAACTATTTTTAAAAGTAAGTAAGAAAAACAGACTACATCCAGATCAATGATGAGGAGACACAGGTGGTGAGAGAGAAAAAGAAGTCTCAAAAAAGAAAAATGTGGCCATTATTTTTATTTTTTGAAAAAAATGTTGAGTATAGAATTGTGGAAGCACAGATTTGTAAACAAAGGCTGAAGACAGCTCAGTTGTAGAGACAGGAACTTCTGAGAGAGGGACGCCCTCACCTGTAGCTCTTCAGGACTGAGAAAATAATCAACTGCCATCATGGAAGGGGACAACAGAAGGGTACATGTTCTTAAGCCAGATTCAGGCCTCAGCTCAGTAAGAAGGTGAAAGGAGCTTTCTGTGAAGAAACTAAGGGTGTGAAGCTTTGTTTATCATGATACAGAGGTCCCAGAGGAAGGAAAGAAAAGAGTTGGAAGGGAGTAAAGAAGTGGGAAAGCGAGTCTGGGAAAAACTGCATGATATTAATAGTATTAATAGTACTAGAATGAGCGCACATGAGAGGAACAGACATGAGGCTTTCTTATGGACTTTGGTTAAGAAAAAGAAAACGTGAGGCTCAAGGTGTTTTATGTCCCTAAGGCTCTGAAGGAAACTCAGAAGGAATGGTGTATTAACACTCCCACAGGCTAAAGATCCTGACATACTATAAGCTTGTTAATTCTGGCAAAATGTAGCCCTTGGCCAAAGTTCCAACAGAGCACTGTTACAAAATAGTTGAGAACTTCATGAAGTCCTTCTGGCAAAAAGCAGCAAATCAAAGGACTCCGGTGACTCTTAGAATCAGCTAAGAACTGCCGGGCGCGGTGGCTCATGCATGTAATCCCAGCACTTTGAGAGGCCGAGGCGGGCGGATCACGAGGTTGGGAGATCGAGGCCATCCTGGCTAACGCGGTGAAACCCCGTCTCTACTAAAAATACAAAAAATTAGCCGGGCGTGGTGGTGGGCGCCTGTAGTCCCAGCTACTTGGAAGGCTGAGGCAGGAGAATGGTGTGAACCTGGGAGGCGGAGCTTGCAGTGAGCCGAGATTGTGCCACTGCACTCCAGGCTGGGCGACAGAGTGAGACTCCGTCTCAAAAAAAAAAAAAAAAAAAAAAAAAGAATCAACTAAGAACTGATTTTGGTCACATGTCAGTGGAAATCCACCCCTGTTCAGGTGCTAGTTTTACTGGTTTCCAGGACATTTTCCTGGTATGAATCTCTGGCAAGAGTGGATTTTGACCTCAGTTGATGGAGGCAGTTCAGTTTGTTTCAAAACTTAACAGTTGTGTGACCTAGTCTGAAATATTTAAAATTTCTTAGTTTTTCCCCTTTATATTTAAAATTTAAAATTGATACAGGGTCCTTGAGATGACTGCTGATAACACAGAATAGTGCCTAGCCTTGAAGGCGCCTGCTGCATAGGGGGTAGTTCATAAATTGTAACTCATCATTAGTATTAACACTTGTTGCAGATTATTACTTATCTACAAGTTACAAGCATGCTTAGGTGCTTTAAAAATCACCAGTCCTTTAGCACACAAGTACATGGCAACCACTACCCCTTAGCCAGAGTCTACCAGATCAATAATTTCACTTCCTTTACTGCATCCTGTTGACCAGGTCCAGCTTCCACTTCAAAGTTACCTCACGTTGTCCACATTGATACTGCTGCCATCTCTCCCAGGGGATGTGGGGAGGGACAGTGGGACAGTCAGCAGCCTTTTATGCTGCCCTTTATATGCTTGCTCTAATTCTTTTACGCTGTGCTCTGCTTGCCTCTCTTTTATCCCGCTCTTGATTCATTCATTTATCAAACAGTTATTGAGTGTCCGTGTACTAGGTTGGATACTAGGGATACAAAGTTGACAAAGGCATAGTCATGCCCTTAAGAATATCACAGTCCAGTGGGAGAAGGAGATGTGAGCAGATAACTGCAGCGCAATTAGGTAAGTGCTACTGGAAGGTTTCCATGGTACTTTTGGGAGCAACTAACACTTCTGGGGCAGGCAGACAAAGTCTCACAGAGGTATCTGAGCAACTTTTAAAAAGGTGGGTAAGGGGATTACCAATCCAGGAGATGGAGGTGAGGATAGGGAAGGAAAAGAGAAAGAAAAGAAAACTACCAGAGACTGAAGCATTGAGCAGAGAGAGGGTGGATGGGTTCCAGTGGAGAAAAGCATGGGCATTTAACTTCACTGCAGGATTTTAGGGAGAGGCTTAAGAAAAAAAAAATGAAATTCAGGAAAAAAATGAAGTAATATTTCTCAAGGACATATTGCTTGAATTAGAAGAAAAAAAATTCCATAAGATTGCCCAAGAAAAGAACATATGTGTTCACTATAATTCCCACTGGAAAATTGAAGTCTTTTAGATTCATGTTATACTTTATAGAAATGCAGTGGTGAACAAAAATTATCAAGGCATATTTAGGCATCATTTGGGAAAGTTTTAGTTTAGCTTGCATAAAACATACTTTTATTCTTTTTCTGCCTTCTTTGGTGAGTAGGTAGACTGCACTATACTCTCTTATGAGTGTTATTGTAATGAAAAGAAAAAGGATGACCATGGCAACCCAATGTCCCCATTCACATCTCCAAAGCCTTTACATTTCTTTTACCTTTTGAAAAAAAATTAAAAGTTTAAAAGACTTTTACCACCTCTTTTGCCCCATCAAAATGAAACATTATAGCAAAGTAGGTCCAACCCAATGAGAACCAGCAAAAACACAACTTTCCCACTTTCACGTTCACTCACAAGACCAGTGGGTTACACAGGAGTTGCTGGGAAAAGTTTCTCTCAAGAGTTATTGAGCAGAAACTTCCAACTCTAGGCCCTGAAAGGTAACCATACTATAAAATAAAACAGAGGAAAAATGTCCTAGGACTGATAAGGAGCAGGAAGAATATGTTAATTGTGGTGAAAAATGACCCAAAACATAACTTTTGACTACTTTTTCTGTTTTCTTCCTTGTCCCTAGATCCTCTCCCTAGCTCTTACAAAAATACCCAGTTCCTGTGGGTTTGTAACATCTCGTTATTCCTGAAGGAACAGATCTGGAAGAAGGCAGACTTTTCTGTAAGCCCAAAAATTCTTCAGGGTTCCTGGTAGGTTGATATTATATTCCAGACCAAGAAAATAAGAGAAGAAAGGCAGGATAAATTTTGTATTATTTTCTCACAAATATTTACAGGTCAAAGTCCCTAATCCTTAGCTACTGCTTAGGGTTGTCATGTGTCAGCAGGGTTAGCTTGGATTTGTTTCATCTTGGTTAGAAAGCTGGTATCAGCAATTCTACTGAATATTAGAAACGTGTTTGTTTCCTGGACATATAGATCATACACACATCATGTCTTTTTGTCCTGTGGAGTTTTATTCTAACATTTATGTTGAGACAAAGATAGGCCCTATTTAGATTCTAAATCATTAGTACAAGAAGATGTTTTAGAGATCATCTAATGAATGAAACCACTCATTTTTTGTGGAAATTGAAACACCTTAACTTGGTATCTAATATTGCGGAACAGTAAACAATTTAATTTTAACGTGTGTAAGCTACAAGAGTTTCAGTACCTTTAAGAAGAAGAGGAGGGGATATTTTAATTACTGTAAAGCAACTCATGATCACAAAACAAATATTTTCATACTATTTTGTAAATAACACTAAACTCTTTTTATCTCCATCAGCCTCAACCACGTGGTACCATTTTGCATGCAGACCACTCAGGCTGAGGAGCATTAAATTTAATTTGTGCTAAAGTTGAAGGTGGAAAAGCGTGAAATTAACTTGATACATTTTTATGGCATTTTCTGTCTCCTAGCTTCTCTGAGCCTTTCCAATCCAGAATGACTTGATTGGCTGTGTCAGGATCTCCCCATCCCTGGAACTTCCCTCTACTCTCTGTTCGGTGAAATTTTGAGGTCTGTGCATGTGTAGCCCATTCTACCTTTGCCCACGGGCGACCCAGCTGAAGAAAATGCTGATTTATTTGGCTTGGTATTTACTTTGACCAAGCTTCAGTCTGTGCTCAAGGTTCACTCTTCTTGGTGATTCATCCTTTCAGGAATATGTGTGTGAACAGCAAAAGATGAGTCAACTCATTCAAGAAATCATTCAGCATGGTCCAAATAGCTTGCAAAGATTTTGAGAGAAAGCTAAACCTTTTATAAGGCTATACGGTAAATAGTAACTTTCCAGCAATCAGTTGCTAGTATAACACCTACAAACTTTCAAGGTTTTTACAGATATGCCTCAATCTCTGGGGATAAAGCTGAGATATTCCATATTGTATTCATCAAGGAAGCACTTCTACACAATTTAAAAAACCCATAGAGCAAGAGCTGATTGAAGGCAATTATGTTTAGAAAGAGAGAGACAGATGGAAATGAGACTGTGGGTTGCCTACTGTAGATTTCATTTAGTGACCATTTGTTAAGTGTTATAAAAAATGTCTACACCAGGAAATGTAAGCACTCCTATCCTATTATTACAAGTCTTGGAAGACATTGCTATCAATTCTGTTCATCTTCTGATATGATCATTCAAATAGTATTATTTAAATAACATGGTTGTACAGAGATTTTGGAGTTTCGTGAGGATAGCTTTGCAATGGGGTATATTTGCAATATTGAAGAGGATAATAAAAACAAAAATGAAATGTATAAATACCACAAATTGAGAATTTTACCTTATTACATTAGTATTTAAAAGGTAATCGTGAATGAATATTTTGTGCATGTTTACAGAAATAACCATGTAGTAATTTTGTAAAGGTACCTATTTAAAATTTATTATGCTCATGACCATGTGTCTTTTCCAGTACTGGCCAGTTTGCCCTTAAAGAAACTCTTTTACCCCACAAAATAATTTATCTTTTTTTCAAGAGAACATGTTTTTTACCCCAAATAGGACTTGTACTCCACTTGCCAATACCCAATACAAACCAAATCTTCGGCATTAATTGATTCTGTCTGCTGTACAGGGACATTTCCACAGGTGGTGGGCTCTAGTGGTGCAAGTGTTATGCGACATCATGCATTCCTATCTGATACATGTAAATAAATAAGTTTACATTGGCTCATGCCTGGATTTTATCAAACTTATAAATAAAGTCCTTCTTGTTTCTAAAAGGACTGTAGAAAAAAAATCAAATGATTCAGTCTCATGGCAAGGCCTTTCAAAGAAAGATTAAAGGGCTTCATAATAAACCTATAATTTGGGAAAATAAAATCAGTGTCTTTCCATTAATATTGGAAATATTAAGAACACCAATAACATGGAGAGAAAAAGTAGAAATAAGAGAATATTTATGTGTGGAGAAAGAAGGGGTAGATTTATTTGTCCTTTAAAAGAATAGTTGAATAAGAAACTCACAAGATAGGAATTTTTTTATCCTCGTTGAACAAATGAAAAAACTGAGGATCTGCAAAAGTGTTACTTGTCAATAGTTATACCAATAGAATACAGCAGAACTAAGATGGAACCCAGTTCTAACAATCTGCAGAACTTAATCCTTGTAAACTTAAGGAAAGTATCTCAGAGAAGGTTATGTCTATGTTAAAGTTTGAAGAAAGAATTAAAGCCTGATTTATGAACATCTAGGTAAACATTAGAGAAAGAGTATTCTAGACAGAGGGTGAGTAATTACAATTATAGCTATAGTTTATAGCATTTACTGTGTGTAGACACCTAATGCACAAGGTACATAACTATTAAACAAACATACATTGAACCTCCTAACAATCTAACAAAGTAAGAAGACAAAATGAAGGCCAGATAAGGTTTCAGTAATCCATTATAGTTATGACATGTCAGAGCCTGACTTGAAGCCGAGTCTGAAGGATCCCCAAAGTCTGTGCCCTTTCTAAATTCTTAGGGTCACTAGCATAGCTGGATCAGAGGTGATGGGAGAAAAAATGGTAGAATTGAGGCTGTTGAGTAGAACAGAGGGCAGGTCACAAAAAGCTGTGATAACAAAGCTAGGGTGTTTATGACTTATTCTTGACTAATGAGAAGTCTTTGAAAGATATTAAATGAAGACATGACATGATCATATTTGTGTTTTAAGGTCATTCTGGGTAACGGATAAATTGGAGAGGCTCACTCAAATTATGAGGCAGAGACCTGGTAGTAGACTATTTAAATCACCCAAAGCAATAAATACTATTTAGTTAAGTAGCCATGGAATTGGTGTAGACAAGAAGGGTTCTAAAAGTATCGAAGAGGTAAAATGACAAGGTATAGAGACTAGCAGATTTTCTTGCCAAGAAAGAACTTTATAGTGATTCCAGGTCTCTGATTTGGTTACTGGAAAAATCAAAGACTATAATGGAGATTAAAGATATACAGTAGTCATTAGGAAGTAAATAATATCTAAGAAAGATCCAGTTATCAGCCTAGGTTCAAAATTCATGAAAAAATTTTGGTGTAGTGAAGATTAGAAAATGTTATTATTAGAATAAATTTGGAGAACACATGAGAAAGCAAATTGCATTGAAATTACAATATAGATTGGGGCACAGTGGCTCACGCCTGTAATCCCAGCACTTTGGAAGGCCAAGGAGGGCAGATCAACTGAGGTCAGGAGTTCAAGACCAGCCTGGCCAACATGGTGTAACCCCATCTCTATTAAAAATACAAAACCTTGCCAGGCGTGGTGTTGGGTGCCTGTAATCCCAGTTACTTAGGAGGCTGAGAGGGAGGATTGCTTGAACCTTGGAGGCAGAGGTTGCAGTGAGCCAAGATTGCACCTGCCCTCCAGCCTGGGTGACAGAGACTCCATCTTAAAAAAAAAATTACAATATAGGTGATTTTTGTATTTACAAGCATTTTATTTGTGTTTATGTTTAATTTTGTCTACTTCACATCCCTAAAGCATACATTTCTTGACAGCAAGAATTTTATATTCTTGTTACCACTCAAATCTCAGCACATAGAATAGTCCCCAGCATAGACTAAGAACTCAGTAAATATGTGTGGGATGGATGACTGTGCATTGCATATGCTTGAGATCCTGACTAGAGGAATCCTCATAGTTTATGCAGCATCTTCAGCCAAGTGTTAATGTGCTGTTTATTTCCTGTCCTGATGAATGAAATCGGGTTTATTTCTGACATTCTGACAAATAGAAAATGTGATAACAAAACTCTCTGAACTCTGGTGCTACCTTCTTCCTCCAAATAATGAGTACCAAATAAATTCTCATATTAGGCACTCTTCAAACTCCCTAGAAAAATCAATAATACAAAGTGATGAGACTAAGGTTAGATTATTGATTCATCAATTAATATTCTCTTAACTTTTCTGACAAGAGATGGTCTCTTCAAGGCCACTGATAGCCACCTAATCTCTACTTCTTTTCCTAATCTTTATTCTCCTTGTTGTTTCATTTAACCTTGAAGGTCGCCCAGCATGGCCAGGGTCTCAAACCCTCTAATTCAATCTGCTCTAATGGAGTCAAGCTGACAGTAAAGAGAAGATCAGAAACAGCGAGTCTAATCTGCCTATATGGGAGAAAATTCAGCAAACAGGAACCAGCTCAGAGACCAAGAAAACCAAACAAGGTTATTAACCCACATCAGAACACCAGAGAGATAACAAGAAGTTGGTTCCAAGATGAAAAATGCAAGAGAGAAGCAGACTGTGGAACAAAAGAGAGGATATTCCATGTTCATATACACCTGATTGTACTTAGAGCCTCACCCTTCCTTTCTATCTCAGCAGGGACCTTCTGGAGAAGCTTTTCATTCTGTGCACTTTTCTTTCTCTGGCTTTCTTTGTCTCTAGATTTTCTTTGTTCTGTGCCTGATCTGTCATAATCCTCTGAGGTTTTATTCTCATTCCTCTGCATCTCCCCCTGAAAAAATCTTATTTTCTTACAATTTCAGGTATCCCATAATACTAATTATGGCTAAGCACCTCTTTGTTTCTATGTGGATCTTTTCTTGAATCCTTGTTTCATACCATTAACTGCATACAAAATATCTCCATTTAGAAATGATATTGCAATTTCAAACTCAACTGTATGAAAGTATTTTTATTGGTATCTTAAAAACACATTTCCACTGATAATACCAATATTTGAGTACTCCTCACCTTGTGTTCAGATTACTGCAATGCATTCCTATCAGGTAATTCTTCCTTCAATCTCCTGCACCTCAAATCCAACTTATTAATATCTTCAAATTTAAAAGAATTAAATTCCATTTTTAGCATATTATCCCTCTGATTGAAAGGAAAAAATCTTAATTTTTTTGTTACAATAAAATTTCTTAACTTAAAATCAGCTGAGAACTCTTGCTGTGTTTGAGGTTACAAAAGTGCTTAACTAGAGACTGTAACAACACTATTCAGCCAACAACAGGGGTTATTTTTAGAATCCTACTTACCATTAGAATTCTAAATTTGAACCTGGACTTGCAGGTTACTATGAGGACATATTTGTCAATGTTGGAGAATGCAACATATTATATTTAACAATTTGTTTTCCTAGTTTGTTATTTCATGTATGTAGGTATAATATGCAATTGTACTCCTGCCCCACCCTTGAAAATCTAGTGGATGAGCCTAGAAAGAAACCTGAGGAATCTGATAAGACATGAGCAGAGGCAGAAGCTTCAGCAATTGTGGTGGCAACAGCCACAAGGGAGTGTATGAGGTAAAGTTTGAAGATCTACTAATACATTTAAGTTAGAAGATTGAGGAATAAAGTCTATATTCATTAACCCATCATTACTAACCCTTCATACAGTTCATCAAACATTCTTCGCTCGTGCTTTTAAAATGGAATACCATGCTCTGCCTCCCCTTTCCCACTTCACCCCACCTGCACCTCACATACCCTGACTGCTTTGAATCTTTCTGCAAACCCTGAGTACTCAACCTTCTATAAACTCCTACTCTACTCCCTATACTACATTTTTCTCCTAACTCCTAAGGCACATTTTTGCCTATCTTGGTCATTTGGAAATTAGCATTCCCAATTTTATTCAGCCTTTTAAACTTCTTAATGTTATAAACATCATATACAAAAGCTCTTCTAGATTGTGATCTTGTTGAGTTAAAGTACCATGGCTTACTGATCTCTCTTAGTGAAGAGGGAATGTACCGAACCATGTTAAATACCCAGATGAAGTGAGTTAAAGTTATTTTCCCAATGTTTGTTTCTTACGGGTGTTCCCTGAAAAAGGATTTAGCATTAAAATAAGTTTGGGCAGTTTTTACAAAGTTAAGCATGTTTCTTTACTTCAATGCTTATCAGAGCCTTTAATATACTATTAAATATGATTAATATCTAAAAACGAATAATAGTGAAGAGTTGACCATATTTATTGACCTTTTTTTCAAGAATATCTTACACAGCTAGTGTTACATAATAGATACTTTTGAAAAGCCTGGCTTAAAAGCTAGTCCTCAATCAACTATCTACATATGTATTATTCATATGTAGTATATAATTCCAAATTTTCATATGTATTCAAAAGGCTACTTTTTACTTTGACATCCCTATTCCAACTCTGGGAAATTGTTCAGACTCTACAAAACTATCTGATATGCACATTTCCTGCTCACTCAGTCTTTAGAGATAAAAATTCAGGTCTCTTTTACAAAATATAGTGATGGACTGATCTCCATGTCCATTGATAAAAGATCCAGAGTGAATAGCTTTATATCAAAACATAAAATATTACGATTCCAGTTATTAACTGGAATGTGTTAAGGAGGCAGATGAGAGATAGAATCTTTCGCTCTGAAGAGCATCTGATTTTTCATGGCTAAAAATGGTTTTGACATCTGTGAGGTGGACCTTATCAGGATTTCTTGGGTTGTAAGCATCCTGTGGACAGACACAACAGCTTTCTTAGTTTTATAAAGTATCTTAAGAGAACATCAGCTAAGAATATTGACAGTAACAATGAACAGAATGCTTTTTGCTCCCTCCCTCACAGAGATGCTGTGAAAATTAATGACGGGCAGTCTGATAAGTTTCTTGAGCTCCTTTGGGTAAGATCATATAAAATGTAAAGTACTTTCATATAATGATGTTTTTGTCTAAGTCTGTAAGCATTTGTAAATTATATGATCTTAAAATACATGGTCAGTGAAGCATTAACTTCTTTGAGAGGCAGACAAATGAAGTTTATGATTGGCATGTGTGTCTGAACATTAAGAAGCTACTTAGGCTGGGTCCAGTGGGTCATTGACTTAGTAGTTCTCTTTTCATTATTTACAGATATCAAAGCAATCTAAATTTTGGCATATCACCTTCAGGGTCAACAGTAAGGAGGATGGCCAGTCCCAGAAACACTCCCACTATTATCTTAGCTGACCTGCAAGTAACTACATTGAGAAAAACTCTATCTAATTTGTGATAATGCCATGGAATTAAGGTTTCCATTAGTACTCTCAGACATTGTGGAGTATTTTCCTCAAATACTGTCACCTTCATTTTTTCTAATTGAATTTCTCATTTTTGAAGCCAGAGTTTCTTTTATCAATACTGTTATTAGCATTTGCATTCCTATTTTTAACTCCCATTTCAAGGCATGCCTTGAAAACATTTTGTTGAAAGCAGTTATTTGCCATGTTTAGTGTGTTGCAGTTTGGCAAAATTGAAAAAATACCTCTACTGCATTAGTAACATAAGAACAAAAATGTATTTTATCACTCTGAGTATGTAAACACTCAGAGAACAGAAAATCAAATAATAGAAAGAAGAGGAGACATAGTCTAATGGACTCAGCAGAGAATTAGGTGCCAAAAATATCTCAGCTCTAACCTTGGCTCCGATACAGGGTTCTATGTCCTTGGATCTGTTCTTTTCTCTTCATGGAAAAGAAGAACTGAAAAAAAAGTGCTTCATTGTGGTAGAAATGGGGAACAGTAGTTGGAAGAATCACAGACATTTCAGTATGATTTAAAGCAAGATTTTCACCTTAGCTGTACCGCTGTTATTGCTGTCACAAATTTGACACTGTCTCTGTTCATGCTGCCATAATTCTAATTGTTTTGTCTCTATATCCTTTGAACTTGAATGCTTTCCGGGTACAAATAAGTCATTTGAAAGACCTAAGTTAAAGAGCCTTATCCTTTATTCTTGTTATGACAGTGGTATGCAGCTATACATGCCTTAAGGAGACAACCAGTTTAGGAAACAGAGTATACATGCCTTGTGGTGTCAAGTTTTTCTTAGGGTTTGACCAGGTTGAATATATTCTATTACACACAGTCACCATCTGTGATGTTTGGACAGAAAATAGAACACATAGTACCTCACCAGCATCTTGTATAAACTTGTCATTTTAATTAGTGAGAGACCATTTGTGTGAGGGCTTACACATCACCTCATGAAAAAAAAAATTATCTCCTCACATCAGCAAAACATTCCAAAACACAACTTAAAGGCAGGAACTGTGTGCTGCTCCTCTGTATTTCCAGCATCTAACAAAGTTTCGACAAAAAGAGTGGCCAAATAAGTGTTTATTAAATTGACATGTATAAGATTAAGTTTCTCTTCCTAACTATATAAGTAATAATACTTATCCGAGCACCAGTAAAGGGAAAACTAATGGGTAAAAACAAGAATGAAGCTCCTTCGAGGTTCACTTTCACAGATGCACCTGCTGCTACCTTAGCCACCACCTCCTCTTCCCTCTCAGCACACATGGGCACAGAGTGGACCACAGTGAGGACCCTGCTATTAGGGAACCCTTCTCCAGATGCAGTATCTTGGTATTCTTGACAAACTGCAGTGCAGTACATGTCGCCTCCTCTGCTGTCTCCACTTCTCCTATGGGTCTAAATAAGTTAGGAAGTATCTCCTCTTCCCACTACAATGGGCTTCTCAAAATTTCTCTGTGCAGTAGTGGAAAATGTCGCTCAACTACTTCAATCTTTCTCTACCTTGCAAGTTCCCACTACCAACCCTCCACTGTCCCCCAAGCTAAATGGACAGATTGCTGCCTCCCCCAGAGTCTTCCTTTAGCCAGTTAGACCCTTTCTGTTGGAAGGCTTCCTCTGCAATGGAAAAGATACAATTTGAGTAAATCACTACAGTTACTGCCCTAAAAGTATCCTTTTATTTGGGTTTTTGCATAAAGACACCGCCATATCTTTGGAAGATAAAATATGTACATACTTCCAAATTAAATTCCTTTTAAAATTCATGAGGTTCTTGGGGTTCTATATATAAACTGGAACTATTAGGGAATAGACTTTCTTCCCAGAATATTCCTTTGTTGGACCTCTTTCCTTCCCTGTCTCACTCAAATGAGACAAAGGCAAAATGTTACTGTCTCCCAAGGAGCTTGGTTTTACCAAATGTGCAAGTGGAAAGGCCCACATAAAGCTTCCTTTCCCAGACAGAAAGGGAAGTACAATGTTATTAATACTTTTAACAGGAAGTAAATCTGTTTGGAGACTTAACTGCTGTATACCAGCAATGAAAATATGGGGGTTCTAGAACAGGCCAGGATGATTTCTTAGTCTTTTGCCAAGCCAAAGTCTCTCAGTATGCAGTAAGTTTAGTGGGACATGGGAATAAAATAAATCAGAGACCCCTACCTATGCCAGAGGTAATAGACGGTAGATGGTAATCTGGCATAGTTAGAGATTTTCCCCCATCTAGTTATCCAGCTTGGTGTTGACTTCAGTGTTAATAAATTGAGGGTGGAAGAAACAAGAATAGACAGGAGCTCTAAGCTTACTGGGTAAAGGGGGACAGATTAAGAGACAGCATTTCCCTTTGAAAACTCTTGATATAATGGGCTCCAACCATATATTCTTTGGAAGAGCTTTGACATTTCCCCTTTTCCCCTCATACTTTGACAAGGGAATTATTTTATTTTCTGCCTGAGCTCTTAGAGAGATGGCTATGCAAGAAAGCAACAAATGGAATATATATGGCATACGCTTTTCACTTAACCTGGGACAAGTGACCGATCAAATGTTCTAAAAATGAGAATATGGGGTGCTTTAGGTATGATTCCAACCTACCAACGTGGTAATATAGATAGACAAGTAAATACATTTAATAGCAACAGAGAGTAAACCTAAAATGCTCACAAACTGTTAAGCATATATGGACCAACAGAGAGATCAAGAGCCCAAAGGAAGCACAAATTCAAAACCATTGCTTTCGTGTCATCTACAACATTCAAAACACAAGGTTACATAAAACTAGGGGAATGACAAAAATTAGCAAAGGACACTAATCACAGTATGATAGGCCATTGAAATACTGTAAAGTTTCAAGCATCTTATTACGGGAAAAATATCAAAGAGTTGAAAGGTACAGAAATGACAACAAAATGAAAAATGTTATCAATGTTTATAACTGAAAAAAACATAGAAAAATAGGTTTTTTTCATTAGAAAGGAAGAGATTAGAAGAGATAATTATTGAGGTGTCTAAAACTCTAATGACTATTGAGAAAGGAGAGACAGGAAATGGCTCAAAAGCAAAAGAGAACATGAGCAGAAAGAAACAAAAGACTGCATTAAAGGGAATTCAGAAGCAATGTATTTGCAGAGTGTAATTACTATGGTCTGCAGAAAAGGCTACTGATATCAGATGAGCAATATCCAAATCCTGAGTGTATTTTTACAATGAGTCAGATGAGGGTTTTGTTTGTTTGTTTTCATTTGCTTTTTGTTTTGTTTATGGCTGTGAGAGGTGGGAATGAGGGGGACTCGGTGGGGAGGGTAGTGGGTCGGAGGTGGGAGAGGGGATACTCTATAAGGCACAGAACCTACTTACAGGGATTGATTCATCAGGACGACATGGCTCCTTTCCTTCCTGAAATGCGAGCTGCTCTCGTTCATTAAGTTAACACACTGATCTGGCAGAGCCACATCCTGGAATCCTAAAAACATCAGCTTCCATCTAAACTTTTCATTTCTTATATGCTTAATTTGGCTTAGTCAGCTTGATGGCAAGTTTGCAATATTATAAATATGCATATGGCCTGGTATCTGCCACCCATCTGATCCTGACTTAGTTGCCTATAGGAAAAAGCATAAGCCAGATAGGATGTGCCGGTGGGCAAAGCTCCAGGTTTGGAGTTCAGGTTCAGTCTTGATAAATATCAGATAATACTGACTGCTTATCTAAACTGCTCAGTCCCATAAAGCCTGTGACCTTTCTTCAATCACCTGACTAGGTCTTGTTCGCTCAGGGTAGAGCAGAAATTTTAAAAGCAACCCACACAAGCCACAGTTTTACCATAATTTTGCCTAGTACTGTTATAAAATATTTTGACATTCAAATGTCTCATTGTTCAGGGTCAAACCAACACTTATTATTCTCTATGAAGATGTATTCCCCTACATTATGCTATCCCCAAAAATTAAAGGTATAGAAATTCAGAAAATAGCCTTACCACACTGGGTGCTTGTGTCACATTGGTGCATCCATAGGTTGGTAGTATCACAACAAAAAGTCTTTCTCCCCTCAAACTAAAATTCAACCCTCCTGCATCCATAAGATATTGCTTTGCTAATTTTCTTCTAAAATGACAACCTCATTTTTCCTTGAACCTGTAAATGTTTTAAAATACCTCCCAAAGAACCTCCTCCTGTAGTAACAACTATATCCCAACCCTCTAAAAAACTTCTCTCTGTGGCAAAATAAATTAATTAATTAAATTTTTTTAAAAATAAAAGGAACAAACTCACAGACTCTGCTTCTTCGAAGTCCCCAGCGCTCATTTAGGCCCCAGTCTCTACTTCAATATTTAGTTTGAACATCATTTTTGGTGCACCTTCTCGATCCAATCCTCTCCATCCAACACCAGTCATGGCTAAGCATATTTTGGACTACATGCCCAAAGCATTTTGTAAAAGTCTCCATTAGAGTTTATATCACATGTTATCTCTGTATGGTTTGTGAGACTGCATTTCCTATTCAATTCTGAACTCCATAAGGTCAGAAATGATGTCTTATCATTTTGGCCTTCCCTAGTAGAATGATTGGTATGTAATAGATATTCAATAAATGTTTATCAAAATCAATAAAGTTGTGCTAACTGTTCCCAATAAGGGTGGCTGCGGATGGTTGGGAAAGAGAGCCTGCTGGTGCTAAGGTCTCAATATTTGTATCTCCCTACATTCATATGTGGAAACAGTTCCAATGTGAAGATACTTGGATGTGGGGCCTTTGGAAGATGTTCAGGTCATGAGAGCAGAGTCCTCATGAATGGGATTACTGACTCTATAGGAGATCCCAGGGAAACTCTTTCCCTTTCTACCACATGAGGACATAGGAAGGTGCTGTCTATGAAGCCAGAAGAGAGTCCTCACCAGACACCAAATCTGCTAGCAGCTCCAGCTTGGACTTCCCCACCTCCAGAACTGTGAAAAATGTATCTCTGTTGTTTATAAGCTTCCCAGTCTATGGTATCTTGTTACAGCATCCTGAAAGGACTGAGTCACCAGGTGATCACTTTTACCATGAAAATCAAGGAGAAGGTGAGACTGGACAACTTTTTCTAAGGTAGTTAGGAAAATTACCATGAATTTAAGCCACTAGAAAAAAAGTTTTTAATCCATACTCTCCCTCCCCCACCAAAAAAAGTGCAAAAATTCAAGTTTTTGAGCAAATGCTTACTAACCAACCCCAGAAGGTATTTTAGAGGTGTCTAGATCTGAATTTTCTTAGAGAAGTTTAATAGTAGCAACACATGTGGTATATGGAGCATTTTTTCCTAAGTGTTTCCATCTTTATCTTGGCATATATTTTCACAAATCTAGCCAGCAGATATGAGAATATACTGAGATTTCATTTAGCAGATGAAGAAACCAAAGACTCAAGATGTTAGGCAATTTTCTCAGAATTATACAATGTGTCAACAACTGATTGGTATCCAGTCTCCTAAATCCACGCTGCACGTTCTAGCAACCTAAACTTGTCCTCTTTATAAAGGATTCTCCTTTATTAATGCATACATTCATTCATTATACAAATATTTTAGTTAGACCTATGATAAAAGAAAAAGAATCATCAATTTGGAGCTCACAGGCTTGACCTGGAGTTCTTCTAACACATACGTAAGCATTCAAATGCAGCTGAATATAATGAAAAGAATACTTGGAAGATCTGGGCTCGATTCCACTCCACTGCTTTCTGGCTAAGTGATCTTGAGCAAGTCATTTCACTTCTCTGAACCTCAATCCCTTTTTCTACAAAACAAAAATAGAAGTATTTATGTGATTTACTTCATAAGGAGCTTTTGAGATGGAAAACCTGAAACCACCTTGTAAAATGTAAAAGCTATATAGTGACATTGATAACATTTATTGAATATTTACTATGTGCACAGTGATGCCATAGATATTTCATAGGCATAGACTAATTTTAATCCTCACAATGATCCTGTGAGGGAGACACTATATTATTCACATTTACAAATGAGAAATTCAAGGAATGAAGGAGTTAGGTAACTTTTAGAAAATCAAACAAGTAGGAAATGGAGCAAGGATTGAATCTAGACAGGGACATGCCCAGGACCATCTCTAAACCACTTAATTATGCTGGCTCCCAAACGAAGACACTGAGCATTTTCATGTTCTAGGAATTTAGGATGTATTAACTCATGCAATAACTCTTTGTATGTATTATACCACTCAATCCCCTCTACAACCCTCTAAGTGTGTCCAGAGGCAGTTAATAAAGATAACTAAGTTCCATGCTTGCTCCTCTATTCTTTCTGAACACAGCAGCTGGAGTGAGCCTTCGCTCAAAACCCACTAATGCTTCTCATTTCATTCAAAGTAGAATACAATGTCTTTGCTATGGCCTAAAAGGTCCTGTACAGTCTAACCTTTTGTTGCTTGCCCTACCGGTCACCTAATTTCTCTTTTCAAGTCACACTGACCTCCTTGCTGTTTCTGAAAAATGTCAGAAACATGTTTCTTCTCAAAGAATAACCTATCAGAGGTTCCTTCTTTTACTATTCAATATAAAAGAGAAACTACCCACTCCAACCCCAGCCAATTTCTAGCTCCTTCTGGGTTTTTTTTTTATGGCACTCATTATCATGGGGATTTATTTTTGCCACCTTATATATTTTATATGTATCTGTTTGTTATCTGTGTCCCTCCTGCCACACATACATAAACACTCCCTCACCACGTGTGTGTGCATGCATGCACACACACACACACACGAATATGAGCTACTTAAACCAAAATCTATCTGTTTTCTGCTGTTGCTCTCAATACCTAGAACGGTGCCTGACATGCAGCAAAAGCCTCAAAACTTGCAAGTTTTATGAAAAATTGATTCTGTGCACTCAGATTTTAAAAATCAGATAAAAAGGCAACGGAAACTTACTAAAGATTCTGAGAAACAGTTTACAGTGAAAAATTGGGGGTTAGTATGTCTTTACTCCATTTTTTAGACCCTTTCAGAAGCCCCAAATACAGTCCTCTATTGTGAAATAAGGTAAAGTATATCTGACCAAATCAATATCCAACTATATCTCTCACCTACAGGAGTCCCTACCTTTGCTTCCACCAGACAGTAGCTAAGTTTGTTTTCAGTCACAAATAAAGGATTAAAATTTACCTGATTCAAGCCAGGCATAGAAAAAAGAATTAGAGTTTAGGTATGTGTAGAATGTGATTCTTGTTATCTCTGATATACTTCACGGGAAGGTTTGTTTCACTAGAAGTTGCAATGGACTCATATCACAAAAATACCTCGTGCATCACTTTTAATCCAAAAGAAGGTAGGTCCTAACTAACTTATTATTATTATTCCCTTGCTTTTTCTCTAAAAACACTTATTTGCCTCTGTTTTATAACACTATGGGACAAATGAGGTGAGGAGGCAGGTGTCTCAATAAGAAAATGCTAAAACAGAGCAAAGCATGGTAGAACTCTCCCGAGAGGAAGTGTTCGCAGAGGTTTCAGAAGGACCTGAGCAGGCAGGAGGAGGAGATGCTGTTTTGTATTGGTCCCATGTATTTGGCAACCCTGGAATATAATATGGTGGTGTTATCATCATTTCATGGAAGAATTGTTCAGAAACCAGGGAACTGGAACATAAATCTCACTGTTCTCTGGCTAGGTCAGGTACCTCAATCTCTTTCCTTTCTATGAGGCATTAGTAGCCAGTGGAAAAAGCATGAACTTTAGAATCAGACAAAATTGATTTTGAGTTTTGGATCTACTATGTGTTAGCTGTGTGATTTGAATATATCACCTAACCTTCCTGATCCTGTTTCTGCCGATCTAAAATTGCATTTATAATATCTGCTCCCTAGGACTTTTGTGAGGATCCAATTAAGTTATGTGGTAAAGACCAAATGGTCTTGAGCTATGAAAGTCTGTTTCCTTCTTTATTGCCTTCTTCTCCCATAATAAAAACAAAAACATAAAATACAATCAGCTAACTCTTGATAAAGGCTGCAACTGTTAAAGTAACATCTTATCATTTGTTTTTGAAGTAAAGATTCCAAATCCTTCTCCATAAGTGTCTAATAAAAAAGACCTAGGTGTCAAATAATGTGGTTAGGGATTAATGAAAACTTCTGCATTTACCTTCTATACTTTGAGTAAAGCATTTAAGATCCAATGGTCGGTACATGTCCTTGCAGCGTTCATCCCTTAAATTTGGTAAGAAAAGAACTGCTCAAATCTTTAGCTTGTAGGAGGAGACATAAGATAAAATGCAAGAAAAACTTTGGTATAAAGAGGAACCGAAAACACGATTTGCCCCTGGGGAACGTCAGCTCTCCTCTGTCTGACTCTCTTTTCACTCACACACAAAAAAATACTGAGAAATTTCAAAGTCACTTGGTTAAAAGAAAACTTTAAAACAGCCAGGGTGCCTACAAAGCAATCCCTATTCTGCCCTGAGTTATGTAGAGAGCAGCTTGGATCTTCACATATCTAATACAGTGTCAGAGCCAAGCCAGTCCCAGGATTATCATGAATCTTGTATGAAGGCTAAGTGTGGCTTCAGCCTGCCACCATTTGAGGGGTAGGAATTGGAACCCCAAATTTAGCCCTGCGTCCTGCTCATGTCTCAAGGGAGTGGGAGCCTTGAAAGCTTATTTGATTGCCCAGTTTGATATTCCCAGTGTTTAGTAGTAAAATCTGCACCACAAGCTAGCAAAAATAGAAACTCTGATTCTAAGAGGAAAAAATAAGATGGATGCAATTATACAAGGGAGGAGAACAACAACAACTCTGAAGCTGCATGAAATAAATATTTTCTTAAAATCATACTATGGTCCTTTTGAAAGGGAAATAGAGCTAAATATTAATAAACCATATGGCTTTTATTGAATTTATTTCATTTAAAATATGTCTAAAGGCATCAAAATAACTTTAGGCTCTAATTTTAAGGAAATTCATTTTAAATTCTCTATTTTGAAATTTTATTTATTCACATTGCTTATCTCTTGAAATGTAAAGGTTTGATTTGTGACAATCACTTACTCTATAAGCACCCAAAAGTGTTAATGACATCGTGGAGGTGTCCTAAGACTAAATCTAGCAGGATGAATAGTAATGCATTCTGAAAGATTTCTAAAAAGCTTAGTGTATATTTCTATATAACAAATGTATCTGTGCAATTTTTATCTTCCTAAAAAACAAAGGATTAGAAGTTACATTGGGAAAGAATGAGAAATGAACAATACTTACAATATTTTACTGTTGTTTACTATCTTATAGCTCATTCAGATATTTTTTACAGACAATATAGTTTCTCAATTTTACATAACAACATGCCTGTTAAAAAAAATTCCCTCTTTTAGCAGGTGATGAAATTGGGGCCCAGAGAGCTAAAGGTTCTTTACCAAGTAAAAACACAGCTAGAAGATAGTAAAGCCAGGGCCAGCTGGCAATTCCTCTGGCCTTTGAGTTATGGTCTAGGCCAGCAGGCAATGAGGATGAGCCACATACCTAGGCCAAATGATTTTTTTTTTTGAAGCTATTTTTGTCCCATACCTATGATACTCCTATGTCAGTATTTTCCTTTTTTGCTTTATACTATAAGAGTAACATACTTTTCAAATTTCTGATTTTATAATTCAGGAACAAAAGTAAAAAGGTTTACTGGAAGGGAATTTGATAAGATTATTTTCAAATCATTATCCAAACATCTTACAGCTTGCAGTTTGTTTAGCTTTATTATGCTTTTATATTTTAAATAACAACTGTTTTAGATAGTATTTTATTGTTTTTTGTTTGTTTTTTGAGATGGAGTTTCACTCTTGTTGTCTAGGCTGGAGTGCAATGGGGCGATCTCGGCTCACTGCAACCTCTGCCTCCCGGGTTCAAGCAATTCTCCTGCCTCAGCCTCCTGGGTAGCTGGGATTACAGGCATGCACCACCACGCCTGGCTAATTTTGTATTTTTAGTAGAGATGGGGTTTCTCCATGTTGGTCAGGCTGGTCTTGAACTCCCAACCTCAGCTGATCCACCTGCCTCAGCCTCACAAAGTGCTGGGATTATAGGCGTGAGCCACTGTGCCTGAACTTAGATAGTATTTTAAAATGTACATTAGGTACATTTCTTCACAAAAGGTGGTTTTTGTTTTTTGGAAAGTTACCTCTATATTTAGAATGGAAAGCTCTATATAATTTTTCCCAATGACATTTACTATGCTAAAAAAAATCGAGATTTTTTTATTTCATTCAACTAAGCAGAACAATAAAATATAAGACATTCCATTGTTCAGTTTGTCTCATTTAGAAAAGAGCCTCTGCTTGTAAAAGTAGTCTTGTGATTTAGAAATAAAAATTGTATATCTGAAGATGATTTTTTCAGAATTTATACATTTATTTTATATTTATCAAAAGCCTATTTATGTACAGAAAAACAAAATCAGATATTGTACAGCTGGAAAACCAGTATTCCACAACAGATTAAGAAAATATACATAGCAAAGGATCCAGGCCTGCCATTCTGTTTTCCTTTTAGAATTTTAGTCAACTAGGAAATAGAGTTCGAAGAAATGACATTCTCTTTCTGCTGTTTAATTTGGCAAGCGGTGGAGGGGTACCCACAGCTGGCCCCCATCACTTGCACCCAAGATTAATACAAGGTGATTTGGACAAACCTTAACCTCCCTTCCCCTGGCGTCTCCTTCCCAGGAATCAGTTGGGATCAGGACTGCCAAGTCAGAGCTCTGGGGCTGTTAACTATAGGAAAACTCTGAGAAATTAAGATACAGAAAAATCTCCAGAAAACTACATGAGGACTTATTTCAAAATATTGTACATAATAATCAGAATTCAAAATATGAAAGAAGTACCTCCAAGACTGCCACTCCAGAACTTTCTAATAAATATTGTATTGGCTGTCTTGATAATTGGTGAGCTCCCCAGGTTTCCACCCCACCATTCATGTGCCTACTATGAGTCAAGCACTATGCCAGGTGCTGATCACACAAACATAAAGATGGTTCATTGTCTTTCTTCAAGAAGCTTACAGTCCATAATGCAATATTGTGAGATAAGTGCTGTGCTAGAGATTGGCAAGAGGAAGAGCTCTTAATCCAACCTCAGGGGAGAGGGAAGATTTATAACTGGATTACTTGCTCCATATAAACAAAGGCCAACCTCAGCACCAGGCACTATACCTGTTCCCTGATAGAATCTCAATGAAGTTGACAACAACTGAACTGAGTCTTACAGAATGAGCAGGATTTATATAGGTGATGAGAGGAGGGAATGGTTTTTCAGGTACGCCCAGGAGTAGAAACGGTAGAGAAGGTGAGTTTTTGAAATTGTAAGCCAGGTTTTAGATGTAGCTGAAATGATGAGTGTCAGTGGAAAACCCTGAGCAATAAGGCTAGAAACATATGTGCGAGTATATCTTGAAGATTTTGTAGACCAGGCTGAGAACTATAAACACTTTATAGAAAAATATCAAAGTTCTTACTTTCAGAGATTGAATAAACCAATCATTACAGTATAGTATATGCATAGGTTACTGCTACAAGAGTACAGGAGAGATACAACATAATTAAACTGCCCAAGAGGCCTTACCAAAAATGTGATCCTTGAGTACTATGTTGTTGAACTTCACCCTGAAAGAAATGGGGAAACATGGAAAGACTTTACGCAGAGGAATCATATGTGCATACTTCCATTTTAGAAAGGTCTGAATATGATGTGACTAAGAAAATCAGTGAAATGGTTCTCTAAGGGGCAATAAATACTACACCAGGAAGCATGTTGAAAAAGCTTTGCTGTCACAAAAAGAAGGCATTATGAGCATTCAGGATACAGGGGTGCAGGAATGCTGGAGATCTTGCAGTTACTGCAGTCCAGAGTAAAGAAGAGATTATTCCTGTGCCTAACATTGCTTTCTAATGTTCCATTGCACATTCAAGTATAGAAAACCCTCTTTAATGATCTGGATTAGAATCTAACACTGTTTTACTTATTAAAACAAAGCACTTTCCACTGTTTTAATATATACTGAATTGTACATAAATGCAGGTACCCTATAATTTAAGATAAAATTTTTATTTTGTTTTCCTTTGAACTTTGTCAAGAATTGTACCCCATTCAGAAAAAAAGAAATGCATCAAGGAAACACTGTTTATTACCAATACAGCATACCTGTATCAGTCAGCCCTTATAGCTGTTGTATTCACAGTGCTTCCATAGGCACAAGCTTCCAGAATTGGTTTAGACATCTTTTCTTCCCCAACAGCCTTTCCTATGACCCAGCCCCAGTTCCAGCCACAAGACCAGCTAATGGAATCTCAGCAGGCCTCAATCCTGCTCTCTGTAAGGAGGGGTATTAAATAGAGATCTAGAATTCATGACAGACAACATCATAGACAATTTGAATTGGGAATAAAAGTGTATTTGAACAGTGGCTCTCAAGCTGAAGTGTGGATCAGGATCAGAATTACTCAGGTAGTTGAATTACAAAGGCAGGTTCTCAAGTTCTACTCTCTGAGAATCTGTGTCAGCTAGTCTGAGGTGAGGCCAGAGAGTTTAAATTTTTAACAAGTTCCACAGGGAACTCTGTTGCAGATGTTTAAATCTTGGAATACCTTGAGAGAACCACAACACTGTCTAAGGTCTCCTTGAACCTAACATTCTATGATTCCTTGAAGACTATGGCATGGGAGTGAGAGGCTTCCCTCTGTCCCCTGATTAGGCCCACCAGAACTCTGAGCACCACCATCCTGACCTTGACTCCAGATAAGTCACCAGATGAGTCACGTATGTGTTAGTGATCACACAAGTATGCTCTAAGCAACTCACAAAACAACTACATTTTTCTATTTGTTGTTAGGTACACAAAGTGCCACCCTTAGCATTCATAGACATTTATAAAAGAGTACATGGTCAAAAATGACTCAAAATATATAATGTATGTCATAGCAGGTGTATAAGAAATAAAGTTTGCCAAACTGCACTGAAATTTACTCCAAGACAAGAGCAGTGCATTTTCTCCATGGCTGTCATAGATTTCATGGATCCTGAGAAATCCAGCCATTTTTAGAAATCCCATGAAATTTACCTTTTCACTCGAATCCACATGAAATCAAAATTTTTCCCTAGGAGTCCCCATAAAATTGGCACATTTCCTCAGAAGACCCCATGAAATTATAAAGAATATTGCAGATTCTTTGCTTCTAGCCCTTGTTGCACATCTTAAAGAAACAGGTTAGAGATTGCAGAATTATTTCATTTCTCTGATGATATTTCCCTAAAATCACTATGAAAAACAGCAAGGCAACAGCTGTTAAATAGGTAATTTCCGAGTGAAATAGAACTTGAACCTACTATGCATAACCTAAAAACATAACGGAAAATTTTTTCAGATGAAAACAATAGTAATATTCCAAACATCTAATAAAAATAGGAAGTTGCCCCAATTTTTCTCTTAAATAAAATGCCCATTATTACTCATTTTCTAATTGCTCTTAAATTTATCTACACTTTGATATTATAAAAATTTCTGGGAAGCCAACTGAAGTTGGGAAGTTAGAAATAAAGAGAATATTCCAATTTTCACATTAGCAAACTATGTAATCATCACATCGAAACAAAATATTCCCCAAAGCAAAAAGTTATATTCTCATATATAGGTTTGCAATGGCAAACGATGTCTTTCCTAAGTTCTACTTCACAGGATGTTGTGAGAATAAAATGGGATAATGAATGTGCAAATGCAGACTGTAAAGTGCTTTAAAAATATACAATAGTAATTTGGAGCAGTTTTCAGATTTAATGAGAAAAAAATTGATTATAATAAAGGAAAATATAGATATTTCTGCTAAAACTAGCATACATATTCCAATTAATACAAAATGAACATTCAGCCCTTTCTCTTCTCAAAGAAAAATTGAATAAGAAAAAATGTTAAAAAGGCATCACAGCAAAACAAAGCAAAATTGCAGTACATCAATGGTTTTAAATTATTACTATTTATTCAGCAGGAAAATAAAAGGAACACACATATTTCATATTCCTATAATAATCATAAAATTTCTTCCTCCTGGTTTTACCTATATCTTGATTCCCTCAGGATGGTTAAGCAAAACAAGCTCTCAGTTCAAGTCAGTAAGGCCACACCTCAAATGTCATTTCCTGAGTGTGAACCAGTATTCCACTAGAAGGAGGAAGTTTTGCTGCAGATGGAGGCTCTTGAATGGTAACTGGCCTACAGAAATTCAAAGCTGCTTTTGCGTTTGCCTTAGCACTTTCATTTTGAATCATGGAAATATTGAACCATTTATAAGATTCATCACGCACGATCACAAATCCAGAAAGGTGCTAAGGATGACCACACAAATCAGTATAATGAAGAGAGTTACTCCATGCTGCCAGCCAGAAATTTTAGGAGCATATACAGTATTATTTAAATGTAAATAAACAGATGCAACTACAGAAAGGAAAGAAGAATTTAGCTTGTTCTGATATTTGGAATTCTATTCTGATCCAGATGGGAGATCTTGTGCTCTCCCGGTAAAAACATCACTGTAGACAGAAAAGTGCTTCTCCCAGCTCTCTACCAACATTGATTGGATTTCCCTTTAGGTTAATCAATCTGCAGCTGAATTAACTTTCTTTCTGTTCCGATAAGCTTTCAGGCTCTCCAACAACACCCAGCAGATAGAACATACCGTTGAAAATCAGCGGAATGGAGTTCTAATCCTAATTTCGCTATGAAATACTCATGTGACCTTGTGCACCTCAGTTAACCTCTTTCAGCTTCATTTTCCTTATCTGTAAAATGGGGACAATAATCCCTTACATGACAACTTTTCAGTTTTAATAAAGCTCATGTAACATGCTGTCAACTGAAAAGTACGGCACACCTTTCCAGGCTTTCCTCAGAAGGAAATTGAGTATGCAGAAGACCCCTAGGAGTATGCTTCTGAAGCCAGAGCCAAGGGGCGACCCTCAAGTACTTTCAGGATCCTAATGTTTGGACTTAGCAGAGTGAGCACATACATCTGTAAGCAAACCATTCTTTATGCTTCAGATTTCTAATCTAAAAACAACCAGGATAACAAAATTGAAACCAGTGTTTCTTGTGTTATAAGAGGTTTTGAACATTGATTGACTAAACCAAACAAACACATGAGCACCTTGGCAAAATATCAATAATCCAGAGCTTTTTACCTGTTGATGAAGTGGTTTAGCCCTTTGCTCTGTTTAATTAACCTGTGTGCTAAGTTATATTATTTTCCTCACTTTATGATGAGGCTTTGATGAGGAAACCACAATGCAAAGATTATCCTAGGGGCCTCCAGTTAGGAAGTGATGGAGAAGGGACTTTTTTCAAGTGACCTTAGCCACCAAGTCCCAGGAGGCTTTTGTCTTTGTTTCCATTGATATTTGGGAATAGATTGTAAAATGTTTTGTTAACAAAGAAACATTGTACCTTGTTTTTTAATTAATGAAGAGACCATTTGAGGGTGGAGATTGTAATTTAGAGATGTTTAAGGAAGACTTATAAAGGTGAAGTTAAAATGCAGGAGATAGAGTTTTACCACTTCTTATTTTTATGTCTGAAAATCAGAATAAACCAGTAAGGTTAGAAATTACCATAACAAGAATTTTTTTGTGATTAGTTAAACATTAAATTGCTACTACTATATATTTTCCTTCTTATCTTGCTTAGACAAATGAACAAACAACAACAAAACAACAACAACAACAAAAACCCTGGCTGTCCTGAAGGCCCACCTGTAGAAAATCTATGCTCAAAAAATTAAGCAGGTAAAATGCAGTGTGGACTGAGGAAGCAGCTACCCATAGAAATGGTCCTTAGCCCATCACCAGAGACAATTTGTATTTCTCCCAAGCTACAGAACTACTCATATCTGACTTGAGACATTTAAATGAACTGATTGCTTGACTGAGGCGTCCCAAAGTCTGTCCGTCACACTGACTTCAGTACTCAAAACTTGCCCCAAATTTGATAAGTGTTTTTAAGGAGCATAAATATGGGACAAATAATGCCTAATTCGTCTGAGTTGTCATAGGATTTCATATTTGATATTTTAAAAATATTAAATAACAGAAAATAGTTGATTAATATACTGCAACTAAACGGTTGTATTTCATATATTTTCTTTACAACATCATTTATATCCTGGCATTTTTCTTCATTATAAAAGGGCATTTATTAATTTATCTACTCACTAATTTGACAGCTATTTAATGAACTGCTACTCTGTACCAGGCACTAAGCTAAGTTCTGGAAATTCGGATATGACCACAACTCTTTTCTCTTTTGTCCTTTAGATCTCTTCAAGTGGTTCAAGGTAGTAAGGTGTATATAACTTACCACAGAGGTTCATTAATTAGAGCCAAGAACTAAGCCACTTCATCAACAGGTAAGAAGCTCTGGATTATAGATATTTTACCAAAGGTGTGTGTGTGTTGGGTTTAGGCACTTGATGTTCCAAACCTCTCGGAGCATAAGAGGTTCAAAATAGTGAGGTGGAAATCAGCCATCAGGCAACTGAAATGGGATGTGTAATTAGAATGGTGCGTGGTGCTATACTGGTTTCCTCAGGATTGGATTAACAAGGATTAGTGCCTTTCCTATGTCCTGAACAGTAGCAGGGCTTAAATCAGCATGCTCATACATGTTAGCCCTATAAGAAGGCTAGCAACTGAGCATAGATACCAAGCAGCTAGATGCTGTGGGTGGGGGTTCATCAAGAAGGAGCTGAGAAAAGGCCAGAAAAAGTTGATCCAGAGCAGATCCCCATAGCAGGAAACTGTGTGATGAGGAGACTCTTGATGGATCCACACACATACCCCCCAAAAACTCAATCACTTGAACCATTTGCCACACAGATAGTGTCCATGCCCAGTTGAAGATTTCCAGGGAAAGACAATGATTATCAATAGTCTACAGAGGTATCAATTAAAGAAACAGAACTAATAATCTCTGTGTGATCCTTCATGCCTGTGTCAACACAAAACCAAATGGCGAGAAAACAGGAGTTAAGTAGCAGGGAAGCTCCCCACCCCTGACTCCCATTCAAATTATCCTCTTCAAACCTAAGCTAGAGAGAAGAGAATGTTACACTGCTTATAAAGCTGTAATTTTAAATTTGACTGATCCTTTTTTTTTTCAATACCTGAATGTGATCAGGCAGCCAAGGGATTCACCTGAGATGTTAACGAATGGGAAAACCATGTTTAAAGGTGGTCCCTCAAGAAATAATAAAACTCTATCTCCTTTGCAGTCCCTGTGGAGTTTGGACTGTTCAAAACCCTAGTTGTAAGTGTTATAAATAAGGTATAGGAGTAACCAAGAATGTCGTGAGAGCACTTAGCAAAGACAACTGACATAATGCTGAGGTGTCAAAGAAGCCTCAGAAATGTTTATAGCTGTGAAAAACCATTACCTCAGTTAACCTCTCTAAGCCTCAATTTTGCTTCTGTAAAGTTACTTGCCAAAGTCATTGAGTCATGTTTATTTTGGTCTTGACTCTAGATTGCTGACTTTAAAAATAGCAAAGGCCTTGCTTTACATAATGCATAGTCTAGTCCACTATTATTAATTTTTTACATAAGTGAGTTTCACTTTGGACAAAGGTGATTTCATTCCTTTGACTGGTTGACTTGCCTCAAAGTGTTTTGAGGATGGAGGGGTTTGTTCTTGAGTTGTTAGAGAAACATGAGGTCTAGTGCAAATACAGGCTTCAAAAACCATATCTTTTGGGTTAGTCGTATTTCTCAAGGAGGAAAAGGAAAGTGAGCGGAACAAAAGAACAAATACAAGACATTCTGAGGAACACCAGAGCAGGACTCCAACTGACTTACTGAGGTTTTATCCACATTAGGATGGAAGCTGCCACTGAGGAGAGAGATGCTCATCCTAGCCTCGTTGTTCACCCAGGTGTGTGACCTAGCAGCTCACACCTCCAATCTTACCCACCTCTCCTCTGTCTATTGTGGGTGTGCTTTAAGTTCCAGCAGAAGAAACAAAGAAGTTTTTTTTTCTTTTCTCTTTCCTTTCTTTCTTCCTTTTGAAAAGTTTCTTATGTCTGATTTTTATATTCCGTCCCTTTTGTCTCCTACCTTGTGTACTCTGCCTACAAGAAATGAAATAAACCCTCTGTAATGGCAGTGACTCAAGAGAATAAATTCTCAAACCAAAAGCAGCCACTTTATTCAGAAAATTTTTAACATATCTTGGCCTGGCAATACTTTTACTTTCATTTCATTAAGAGATTTCAAAACCTGGGAAACATTAATGGTTTCTGCTCATATATATGCCCATATATACCCATATATATGCAGTGTTCATAATGAATCATGAATTTTTTTTTTTTTTGAGACAGAGTCTCACTCTGTTGCCCAGGCTGGAGTGCAGTGGCATGATCCCAGCTCACTGCAATCTCCGCCTCCCACGTTCAAGCTATTCTTCTGCCTCAGCCTCCCAAGTAGCTGGGACTGCAGGCACCCGCCACCATGCCTGGCTCATTTTTGCATTTTTAGTAGAGATGGAGTCTCACTGTGTTGCCCAGGCTGGTCTCGAACTCCTGACCTCAGATTATCTGCCCGCTTTGGCCTCCCAAAGTGCTGGGATTACAGGCGTGAGCCACTGTGCCCAGCCAAATTATTTTGTTCTACTAACCAAACAGTATTCCTTTGCAGTGTTCGGGTTTTTATTACAATTTTTTATTTTCAATTTTTGTGGGTACATAGTAGGTGTGTATATTGATGATATACATGAGATATTTTGATACAGGCATGCAATGTGAAATAATCACATCATGAAAAATGGGGTATCCATCCCCTCAATCATTTATCCTTTGTGTTACAAATAATCCAATTATACTCTTAATTATTTTAAAATGTACAATTAAATTATTATTGACTATAGTCATCCTGTTATGCTATCAAAATACTAGGCCTTATTCATTCATTTTATTTTCTGTACCCATTAACCATCCCCAACTAACCTCCACTCTACTCCATTACCCTTCCCAGCCTCTGGTAACCAACCTTCTACTGTCTATCTCCCTGGGTTCAATTGTTTTTATTTTTAAATCCCACAAATAAGTGAGAACATGAAAAGTTTTTCTTTCTATACCTGGCTTATTTCACTGAACATAATAATCTTCAGTTCTATCCATGTTGTTGCAAATGACTGAATCTCATTTTTTTCATGGGTGAATGGTACTCCATTTTGTATAAGTACCACATTTTCTTTAACCATTCATCTGTTGATGGACACTTAGATTGCTTCCAAGTCCTGGCTATTGTGAACAGTGCTGCAACAAACATGAGAGTGCAGATATCTTAATATTCTCATTTCCTTTCGTTTGGGTATACACCTAGCAGTGGGATTGCTGATTGTATGGTAGCTCTATTTTTAGTTTTTGAGGAACTTCCAAAGTGTTCTCCATAATGGTTGCATCCTTTGTAGGTTAGCATTGATTGTTTTCATCTTTACTTGTTGCAAATTCTGGCCCAAGTTGTATATTGAATGTTAAAAAGTGGCTTTATGTTATAATTATTTAAATTGAGAAGAAAGCTTCTTTAAATGGAATGACAAAATCCTCTAGTTTCAGAAACTGAAACTTTTTTATCAATAAAATGCTGTAACATTTTTTTGCACCTCCTGTAAATTACTACTTGTAATTTGTGAAGCTGCTATCATTTAGCATTTGGTTATATGGACTAGTAATAATTTTCTTCATAATAGATAATAAAAATTTAATATAAACTAGGTTATATCATAGTGTGGCTCCTTTATCTAAAATTAATTTAAATACAGAACATGAATAATAGAAAAATATTTTACATGCAATTTAAAGAAAGGATATGCAAAGTACAAAGTACATTTTCATCTCATAAGACAGTTACCAGATTTATTCAATGAAAACAGATTCTGGTTTTATAATTTGCACATTTATAGCTATATAAACCTTTTTACACTTTTGCACTGTATTTTCTTTTTAGTGTGCTTTCATTTGACTGGGGAAAAAGAACCAAATCTCTGACTCTCAAATCTCTATTTACAAGTTTAGAAAAAAGAGACTGTATTGACTCTAGTTAAGTTTAATTACTTAGCCAATACATATTAAGATAAGACAGGCTTAATATGGCTCTTTTAATAATAATAATGATCAATTATCCTCAACTTCCTGTTACTATTTTAGTTTGGGGATAAAACATTTCCATAAACCTCACTTTAGATGTAGTTTTGCAATTTGGAAAGTAGTTTTGAGTTTCCTAAAAAGTATCTGTTTCCCTCCAACCCCAAATAAAATGGAAGTGTATGTCTATGCAAAGGCGTACATGTGAATATTCACAGAAGCATTATTCACAAATAAAAAACACTGGAAACAATCCAAATGCCTATTAAAAGGTGAATTGGAAAACATAATGTGGTATATCTATGTGTTAGAATACTAGTCAACAATAAAAATGAAAGGAGTCACTGATAACATGCAACAATATGAAACCTCAGAAATATTACACTAAGTGAAAGAAGCTACACACAAAAGGCTACACATGGTATGGTTACGTTTATATGAAATTACTATAAAAGGCACCACAATAGAGGCAGAGAACAAATAGATCGATGTTTGCCTGGGACTTGTGATAGGAGTGAGGATTGGCTGAAATGGGCATGAAGCAACTTTTCAAAGTGATAAAAATGCTCTCCAACTAGATTGTGGTTTTGATTGAACTGTAAACTTAATAAAACTCTATCAAAATGTACACTTAAAATTGGTGAATTTATGGCAAGTTACACATACATAAACCTTTGAAAAAAATCTAGGCTTATTCTATTCTTCTTTTGTTAATATTTCATATATTTCTCTGCTTTTTATTCATGATCAGAGTAGAACATTTTTCATTCTGTGATCTTCTTCTACTGAAAACTTACCCAAATATAGCAGCTCTTTATATCTCCCTCCTTCTGTCTGCCTGGCTTGTTCATTCACTCAGTCATTCAATTATTCAACAAAACTATATTGAGCATCTACCAAGTATCAAGCCCTGTGCTAGGTGCTGAAAATGCAAGATGAATAAGTCATCTCCTAATGCTCCTCTCTTCCTTTCATTATGAACTCTGTCTTCATTTTACAGGCACACTTACCCATCTTGTCTACTTCTACTAACTATCTTATTTAGGTCAGCAATTTTCTATGTTGGTTCAGTGCTTTGCAAAAAGTACTACCTTGAAGTGTCAATCTTTTATACTATAATGAATGTATCTTTAAAAGACTTAACCAACTCAAAATTAAGTAATCAGTTAAATGATTTATTTATTTATTTATTTATTTTCTCAAAAGACACACCAGACAACACCAATGGTTTGGGTAAAAGGATTTTTGTTTTACTCAGCAACACCAACTTTACTGTCCCCATCAGTAACATCTAAGGCAGTTCTGAATTTGTGTAAAAGTTTCTCTCTACGCTGACGGAAGGACTTCCAAGCCTTCTCTGGAGATGTCCCTAAAACCAAAACTGGCCTTTGGATTGGGATCCATTTTCTAGACTCAATGTGATATACTTAATAGTTTCCAGAAATTATTTTTGAGTTAATTACATTTTCTGGATTCGTTCATGCACTCTTTCTGCAAAAATTTTCATCTTGTAACTCTTGCTCATCAGACGTCAAGCTAAATAAGATGTCTGCAAGATGAGGCCTAAAGTTTGCCCTGGGCATACAGTGTGAGAAAAAGGCAAGCAAAATGACAAGACAGAAAAGGGCAAAACAACAAAAGCCTATACAGAGAACAAAAATTACATATACAGTGTTAGATAAATATAGCTTTTTCTGAAGGTAATATTGAGCTGATTTTCAAAAACTAAGGGTGTCATAGGAATACAAAGAGTAAAATGGTAAGGTACCCAAGCTAAGGTAACAACATATGCAAAAGTCATGGTCAGGGGCATTATATATAACACAGACAGATAGTTGTAATGTGTGGTGCAACTGGGGAAGTGTCTGGACGAAACTGAACTCTTCCTCAAGGGTTGAATAATGAAAGACCATATATACTACTCAAGAAATTATATTTTATATTATAGATAATGGCCACCCATTGAAGGGTCTTAAGTAGGCAAGTAACATGAAAAAGACCTGTTTGATGCCAGTATAGGGGATATATAATGACTGGATTTGAATTGTTTAGATGATGAAGGAGATCAAGAGATCTGGGCTGATTTCTCCATTTCACTGACTTTTTTACAACTGATCATGACTTGAGTAAAAAGTAAACCCCTTCTCTACTAAAAATACAAAAACTAGCCAGGCGTGGTGGCAGGAATCTGTAATCCCAGCTACTTGGGAGGCTGAGGCAGGAGAATCACTTAACCCCAGGAGGTGGAGGTTGCAGCGAGCCGAGATCATGCCACTGTACTCCAGCCTGGGCGACAGAGTGAGACTCTGTCTCAAAAAAAAAGAAAGAAAGAAAGAAAGAAAGAAAGAAAGAAAGAAAGAAAGAAAGAAAGAAAGAAAGAAAGAAAGAAAGAAAGAAAAGTAAATCTCTTAACCTTAGAAAATAGGTGTCCCACAGATTTTCCTTAGATAATGCCAGAAAACCCTGTTAAATTATTGATATGCCAGGCTTCAGGGGCTAGATATGCAATTAAAGTCTATTTCTTCTATGTATATACATGTTTTTAAGTTTCTGATTTCACTCATGTTTAACAAAGACATTACTATTACTAGACATTACTGTCTTTGGTCTTCTTTCATGATTTTTTTTGCTGGAGAAATCATTTAGTGGCCAATCCTGCTAAAAGCACAAACATAAGGATTCTATCAATGCCACTATTAAAATCTGGTCTCTCCCTAATGTTTAACCCATTTTTAATTATCTTTTTTCATAAAATAGACATTAATACAATTTAAAGTTTTTAACATTTTAAATATATCTTTTTGCATTTTGTTTATGCATATACTTTGTGGATTTCTCTTTCTATCAATCCCAGCATTCTGAAGAGTAAGAAAAAATTCTATGAAAAAAAGAATGTGTATTCCAAAAAACGGCACATGAACGGGTGCCTTAAGGAAAAGTTGAGTATCCCAGAGGAGAAGAGCAACTCAAACCTTGTGGATCTATTGGTTAGAGATGCCCCCAATGATTGCCATGAGTTGTCCCAGGGGAAGAGCAATGTTAGGTACAGGGTTGTCTCAAACCATCAAGATCTATGCAACCGAGCATACATGTGACCCAAAGGAAGAAGCCGCTGACCCTCAACACTCTAGATGCTGGGAGGTCCATAATTCAGGAGGTGGTATCAAGCTTGTGTAAAAGAGCCAAAGGAGAAAAAATGTCACCCAGTGGCCCCTGAATGATTGTCTCCTTGGGCCCCTATTTGTTTGGGGACTTTGAACCTAAAGGTAGTTCCTCCTTCTTTATAGCCTCAAGGTGTGGGCAAGTTTGTATCAGTCCCTTTTAAAGGATTGAGGCTTCCTAAACTCAGAGCTTCTCAGCTATGATACAAACTTTGTAGCTCTATTGGTAAGAGCTACACCCACCTGAGCCTCTCTTTATCTACCTGAGCCTCAACATCCACCTGAGCCTCTCTGCATGGCCAGTATTAGTGCTTTGGTGGGATCAGAAGAACCAACAACAGGAAGCTCATGCTGCCTGTTGTGCCATGAGTAATAAGGTCATTTGTCTCCTACCAAGGAGACTTGTAGCTTTGCAGCACCCAGAAATTATGGTAGGCTAACTTGTTACCTTGCAATTATGTAATAGTGACATCTTAGATTCTTCACAGTTCATGACTGTAACCACAAAAGAGTGGTTTTTTTTTAATGTGACAGGAAAAGCAGAAGTTCCTGATGTATCACCTTTACTTCCATGTAAAACATTAGACTTTACCTGTTCAGGTTTCGTGCTTGCCTTTATTCTGTTATTCGATAAAATTGGAAATTATGTTGACATGAGAAATAGTACAGCATCCCAAAAGAATTATCTTGGAGTCACTTATAATAAATCTTTTACCCATTTATTGTTCAAAGCCTTTGTTTTTCTCTTGAAACAGCTCCTATCTCATTTCATAGTGTTATTCCTTTGTAGTGGGCAGTTTGGTTTCTGATAGAATTGTCATCTGCATATACTGATGTTTTTATTTCACACAGTGCACAGACCCTTGACTCTATCCTCAAACCTGGTCAGAAGCATGGATGTCAAGTGCTAGAAGGATTCTCATTCACAGTCATGAATCAAAATAGAAGCCTTATATAAATCAATCACACTCAAGTAAAAAAAAAAAAGAGAAAGAAAGAAAAGAAACTGTAAAATTTGGTGTCATCTGTGAAAATTGTCTGCTTGGTTTGAATTCATATGGAAATGATTTAAATTCAGGTTCTAGAATGATGTTTTGCTTCTATCAGTTTTAAGGCATCTGAAGGTGTGGGCCCTAGGAAAGATTTACATTAATAGAAAGACTTCAGTATTCATTGCTATGACCAAACACTTCATTTAAAAACAGTTTTGACATGTTATGTTCAAAATATGTCTAAATGTAAGAAGAAAAAGTTTATTCTTCCAAAGAACTCAGATTTAAAACTAGGAGTTGGGTGAATCAAACAAGGCTCATTAAAAACACATAGAAAATGTAATATTGGAATTGTATTTTCTAAGAAATACAAATTAGTAGGCATTAGCAAGGAAAAAATAAGTGAGAGGAGTGGTAGAAAAAAGGAGATTAATACTAGGAAAATTTCTCCTCATCAGCAATAATACTGTGAAGGTAGCCATCTTTTAAATGGAAGTAAGTTATCATGGGCTCTTTGCTAACTAAGGGACAGATAACAGAAAGATGGTACTTTGTGTATACATTTCTATTCTGAGATAGAAAAGAAAAAGATAATAATATAAGGTGATTTAGAAACACAGCAGGTATACAGAAGCCTTAAGATGGGTTGCCCTTTCACAAGTACTAAGTAGATAGTGAGACCTAGGTAAGAGGTCAGAGTCTTTTTTTTCTAAGAAGAAGCTGAAAAGAATAACAAGGTGATGCCTGAAGCAAAAGCTGCAGGAGTCAGGCTCTGTGCTTCACAGAAATATTAGCATTTGTGAGCAGAGCAGCAAATAGGTTCAATACAATGCAAAGAAGAACAATACATCAACATTTCAAATTTGACTGAAACAGAAATTCAAAATAGATTACAAACACACTATATGTAGCTATTAGTATTTTCTTCAGTCTTGCCTCCCAAATCAAAGAAATAATCTCTTAAATGTCATTTGCAAAGTTGAAATTATATTCTTGTCTTCTAAATCAAAATTAACATATTAGTGAGAGAGACATCAAAATACACATTTTGAATACATATATATGTGTGTATATATATATTAATTTTAAAGAATTCATATTCCAGTATGGAAGTGTAATTTTTTTTTTCATTTATCTCAAGTAACCCTACTAGAAAAAAATAATTCATTCAGTCTGAGTTGCACAATCTGTGGCTAATCCTATCTACTTAGGATTGGCTACCTACATTGCAAGAATTATGCCTGAAAGGAAATGATCAGCCTGCATTGAAAATTCACTCTATTTTTGTGACGGCATTTACAAAATTACTGTCATTTTTGAAACTTGGTTTTGAAAATTTTAACATTTGTACACAGAGATTTAAAAAGAGAGGACATGTTATGATGAGTTGGTGGGGAGCACCTCTGTTAACAAGGGAAAAACCATTCTGATCAATGTTTTTAACATCAGTTGTCAGTTTGGAAGTGACCTTCAGCCATGCAATATGCAGTCAGAGACATTCGAGCCATACACAGTGCACATCATCCCAGGGTCCTATGCTAATTAAATCTGTTCAGGGGACTGCATTCCCTCCAGTCTGTCTTAATCTACAACTGCACTGCAGGGACTAAATCTGACCTAGAAACATTTGAAACACATATGGTTAGTAAATTAATATACCATTCAATGTACGTACTCCTTCCTGTCCATAATAGCTTTCAGCATGATAAAATTTTGGCTAAAAAAATCATTTCTAAAACTCCTCAAGCTACTTCCTTTTTATCAGAAGAGTCTCTTTTCCATATGCATTGGGCTATACCATGTTCCATATTCTCTTTCTGGAATCAGGCTATAGCATGACTGCATAATGCATGTGCTGCCAACACAACCTGGAAGGTTGGGGGAGTTAACACCCCATGGGACACACCTTGAACAGTAAACAGAAGAATCCAGAAGATAAATTCCTCTTCCTTTCTTCCCTTTGCCGGATGTACAAGGCACCATGAGGCCATATGATTCTCCATAGCAATCCCCAAAGTAAATGTCTGTTTTTTTGAAGCTGTGGCCACCTCAATAACATATTGCATTACATTTGCTTTCCCTTTAGTCCTTCCTTACTTCCCATTTCCCTTCATTCCTGCTGCTCCAGAACTGCATCCTACAATAAAGCACTAGTGTATAAATTTCATCTCATATCCTGTTTCTTATGGCTGAAAAAAGATGCCAATGAGTTTAATTAATTTGATCATTAATTTGATCTAATGCCATCATAAGCAGAAATTATCAACTAATAATATCTAATCAAAAGTCGTTAACAAATTTAGGACACGATGGAGCAAGTTTATCCCTATTATTTCACAGGAACACAAAGAAAAAGAAGCATGAACAAAAGGTTTTACGTGGGGAATTTACAGATGTTACACTGACTTTATCTTTTGAAAGGAACGCAAAGACTGACACATCTTGATTTAGAAAAATAGCCATTGTGGCCGGGCACAGTGGCTCAGGCCTGTAATCCCAGCACTTTGGGAGGCCGAGGCAGGCAGATCATGAGGTCAGGAGATCGAGGCCATCCTGGCTAACACAGTGAAATCCCGTCTCTACTAAAAATACAAAAAATTAGCCGGGCATGGTGGCGGGTGCCTGTAGTCCCAGCTACTCAGGAGGCTGAGGCAGGAGAATGGCGTGAACCCAGGAGGCGGAGCCTGCAGTGAGCCCAGATTGCGCCACTGCACTCCAGCCTGGGTGACAGAGCGAGACTCCGTCCCACCAAAAAAAAAAAAAAAAAAAGCCATTGTTTATTAATCCCATATGTTCACGTAAAATGGAAAAAAAAAAAGTACTGTGTTACAGTCCCAGAACTATTAGGCCCCAGAAGAGATTTTCCTGAATGTCTCCTTTATGTTCTTACACATAAGTTCTGGATATACCAAAGTTCTCCAGACCAAACAGTGTAATGTTCTCAGACTTCCATATCTTGGCACAGGCTATTCACTCTACCTGAATGTCCTCCCTTCCCCTGCTCCCCAAAAAACACTTTCTGCCTTGAATACTCATGATTCAGACAAAGGATTTTCTTTTTTGGAGCTTCCTCAACCACCACTTCTCCCTGTCACAAACTTAAGTGTTCCTACCTCCACTTTCATAAACTCCTATTTATACTTCTATTCTAGGACCTACCTCATAGACAGTACCTGTCTACATGTCTTTTCTAACTATATGGGGCCTCTCTGAAATTTCAGATTGTGTTGCTTTTTATTTTTCTATCCCCCTGAAGTTGTATGTCTCCTGAGACATGATATGAACTCAATAAAAAGGAACAAATGGAAAGAGGCAAAGAAGAAGAAAGAGGAGAAAATGAGAATGTACCTGATAAAGTTTCCTCCCATTCTTCCTTTCTCTCCAAATTCTGGGCTTGAGGCAGAGAATACAGAGCTAAATAATGCCACATATTTTTGAAAGTCCTAGAAAATATCCCAGACTTCAATGCCCTGCATGATAAAATATCCTGTCAATCCTCTAGGGATTTTTTTTTTCCTATTTGAGACATGATTTCAACAGTATAGTACAAATCAGTTAAAAAAAAAAAAAAAGATTTGCTTTCCAGAAATTTGGTTAGAGAAAAGTTGTGCTGAAATGTTTTAAATATATAAACTAACAGATATTTTGTATTTGTATCCTGAAGTTTGAGAACACTATGGGGCATTATAAATTAGAATGGATCATCCTGTAACTAATAATAAGCCTTACTTGTGCTAACGATGGGAAAAAAAACTTGTAAATACAGTGTTTCAGCTACAAATTTGATTGTGCACTAACAGACAAACCCCCTCCTGATCTTGAACCTTTAGAGAGATAAGCCTAGATGCATGGAAATCCTTCCAAAACATAATAGCCAGTGGTGCCATGTTCATGCTCTGAAACATCATAAGAAACTGTCATTTCCAGAATGAGATTCAGTACCGTAACATAGTTTAAAGACTGAGGAGGCAACTGCTATTTTTGATTGTGCTAACCTGTGCATAATTATGTAATTACCTACTAAAATTTAGTCAAAGTGTTGCATATCTAAATCATTAACTTTAACAATTGACAAGCTGCTTTGATTAGTATTTTCATAGTATAGGATAACATACTTTTGTCAGCTTTCATATGATTAGTTATGACTGGGAATTTGTTTATGCAAAATGTTTTCATTGCCTGTTTGAAGTAAAAGAGAGGGGGGTGGTGAGGGCAGGGGAGTCCTTTCCCTCCCTTGGCCAACTTCCTAATGGTTTGGCTCAGGAAATGTCAATGATGAGAAAATACATAAAAGGTACACATTATCAATCCCCAAATGGCAGATAGTTTTAGTGTCAAGGTAGAAGAGTATCTAAAGAATTCAACTTGGGAGATTAGGCTCTTGTTTGTAAATTAGAATAACAGGACATCAGGGTCGGTGACACCAACTCAGACTGTCACATGCAACCCCCGGCTTGGCCAGACAGCCCTTTTAACAGCATTGATCAGTACAGCTGCTGTTCTAAGGAAAAGGCATGTCAATATATTTGTTATTTATTTTCTAGCAGAAACACAGCAGCTGTGGCAATTTTTGAGAAAATTCTCTAACACGTCTGATTTGCTATGAGTCCTAGGTGTTACTGACTGTAGACACACATTCCTAACAGGCTAACATCTCTGAATGCAGCTAGCTATTGAAATAGAAAATCCCTTAATTTCTTGGCTATGAAGCAGCTGTATGATGCCAAATTTCAACTCTCTATGGAAGACAGAAAGTCCTCAGGACATGAAGCGTTTCTTGTCTCCTAGGGCAAATTGGCTGGGCTCATTTGTTTGAAGCAAGCAATTACAAAAAGTGGCTTAGATAAATTTTAAAGTATAATTAAAACAAAAATACTCCACTGGCTACTATGCATGTATTCCCTTTCCCTTTTGAGGGAATGTGTTTGGGGTGAAGACAGGAGTAATCAGAACAGGTTACTATAGGTAATGCATTCTAATTTGGAATGAAAAAATATGTGTGTGATTTGCCCCTGAGATCAGAAGATGAGACCATCCCTCCAAAAGAATTTTTAGAGCAAATTGGACCCTCAGCGCTCATTATTCTTTTCTTTCTCTCTGCATTTTTAGGATGTTATATGCTAGTGAAAATGCCTAGAAAAGGATTGTTTCATAATATGATAGTCATTGTTGTCTCCCTACCCAAAAGAGAAATAATACTTAAGTGCTGTCTTTCAAAAGGAGCCGAGAATGTTGTATCACATGGGAGATATTTTTCTTTATCAGATTAGAAATGTCAAACTTCACAATCATAAAGTATTGATCGCTCAAAATCAGACATCTCTGTCTCCATGTCTCACAAGCATGAACATCTGCTCCATCTTTCACAATAAGACTCTTCCCCATAATCAGACACACTACTGTCTTTGAGATCGCAAGCTTAATTATACTGTTTTTAAACCTTCGTGATTGAGCACGCATGCAGCAACACCGCTCCCTCACTGTGGCTTTAATCTCGTCTTTCTATGTCTCTAAGTATAATTTAAATGTAAAGCTCTTTCTTTACAATTTCAAATCACCATCGAGTCTTATAATTTTTCTTCTACTCTGTATTAATTCTACCTTTTGACCGCAAGTCAATGAAAGCTTCTAAAAATCATAAAAGTTTCTGTTATTTCCTAAACAGCAGAGACTTAACAGTTTTACCAATTTAAGAAATAGATGCCTTTCTGAAAATTTGGAGAAAAATTCTACCCTACTTCTCTTCTTTGAGAAGAGAACATTTTATTATCTATTCTGTTTTGCAAAAAGGAATGTTATTTGATGCTCTGCCATATTCTTTTGCATTTTAATTAAAATAATCACTCATTTTTATCAATTACGTTAGTATCTCCTTCTTTTAATGCCCTACATATACATAAATATTTGCAGCAAATTTGGTGCTGCAATAGGCACTTCCTCTGTCTGAAGATTGGCTACCCTATAATGCCAAATACTATGAAAAGAAAAGAGTACAAGTCACTTGAGTATTATAGGTAAAATGCATTAATTCATCCTGGTGCATGGACATATCATAGCTTGGGTATATCATACTCAATGAAAACATTTTGTGGTCTAAAGAACTAAGCCACTCAACTTTCAACTTTTTTTTAAACTACAATATATTTGAATCCAATTCTATAGTTGAAATTTAGGTATGAGATGATGCTTAGGAATGGGGTCAGGAATGGGCTACCATTAGGGTCTGAAATGGAGAGAGATGCAAGAAGAGGCTTAGCAAAGAAGGAGAGAATGGAGTAAAATCTGAAATGGTATAAAATAAGGAGTGCCTCTGCACACATTACTCAGTAACAATAAGTTATATTTATATTTTAACATGGCTGTTTGGGGCATCAAACAAAAATAGCAAAAACAGAAGAAAAGAAAACAAAACTCTAAACCAAGATTTCTTTGTTCTAGTGTTGAGCAACACTTGTAGCTTCTACCCACCAGATGCCAGTTGCCCCCTTCAGGAGTTGTAATAACTTAAGGCACTGTCAGATGTCCCCTGAAAAAATAAAACTGCTTCCAGTTAAGAACCACTGTTCTGAAAATTATCTTAAAATATCTCACTTTACTCTTGACCTCATAAACATCCTTAATACTACCTGCCATATGATTTTTCAGGGTAAAGGCAAGGGTCCCTAATAATGGTTCCCTAGAGTGTAGCCACATGATCAGTAAGGGAGGTTGATGACCCAGCCCTATCATCAATTTATAAAGACCCAGTCACAGCTCTGTTCTCCACAAGAGAATCTAGACCATAAGCAAGCAAAACATAGCTAAGTGTCCCCTCCTTTCACGTTTGGATCACTCTTGCTACAGGCACAGGGTACTCTTTGTCTACAGGACCACTCCTTTCCACATTCAGTACGCTGTTGACGAAAATCTCAAGAATGGTTAAGGCTGGACCCCGGAAGAGGGAAGCCAGTTTTTTGAAACATTCTCACAGAGCCTGCCAGTTTTTCTCACTGAAGAAGAGTCTCATCTCTGGATAAAAATAATAGTATTTCCATATTAGCAAATTCAAAGGTCCATAATAAGGTTTTCTTTCATTGAAAAATCCCCACCATGATCTCCTTTGCATTCCAATAAATCTTAAAAATATGCCCTTTGTCTAAAGGATCTAGATGGAATTGTATATAGTATGTACCTATCTAACAGAATTTTTATTTAGAGTTTTATAGACAGTAGATTTGTTTTCAAATTGGAAAAGTATATTACTAGTTAGCTTATAGAAATAATTATTACACATTTTACATAATTTAACATTTCGGCCTTTCTCTTTCTGATCTCATAAGCTTTTCTAAATTTCTTAGGAAATGAAAGATTCTAAAAATCATAAAAGTTTCTGTTATTTCCTAAACAGCATGCAAAGCTGTTGCATAATCTCAGAAAAAGATAGACAGGACAGACCTTACAAATATATTTAAATCTCTGAAATGTAGACAAGAATATGTAAATTGAAAGTAAATTTATTTTAGTGAACTGGCAAGAAGGGAAAAAATATAGGGCCATATGTTACCATCAGTTTTGCTATGCATATTTGGGGGGGGAGCTTCTTAAGCCAGACATTTTCAGGCCATAAAATGTCTTCCATAGGTAACCACAAGCTGGCAAAAGTAGTAGGCAAGTGTTGGAAGTTAGAAATGAGGACGATGCTTTTATTGGTGGCTGAGCAGAGTTGGGAACTTGGTGTAAGAGGAATGGAGATGAGGGTGTGATTTTACTTATGTGAAAATGGTAAGGAAACTCGGTGCTTGAAGCAGAAGTTCTTTGTTTCACCTGCTTTCCTCTTATTGGTCTCCCTCCATCATGAGGAGCAATTTTGAAAATAACCTACAATGTACAGAATGTGTACTCCAGTTCGCCTACCTGTTCTAGGCGCCAAAGTTATTTCTTCTTTCATAGCTTGTCTCAATAAAAAATATCACAGCACACAGGATGTTCAGTTTGAATTCTAGTCATGGATGCAAATAATAAATTACATGAATTTTTAATATTAATAATAAGCTGTATGAAAGCAAGACTTTGTTCTGACTTTGATCCACAGTGTTGTGAACAATGCCAGGTATTCAATAAGTACTCAACAATTTTTTAAATACATGAAAAAAATTGATATAATAAACAACAATTATGCTACAAATGGTGCCAGGAGCTTTAAATATTTTAAATTAATAATTATTCTGCTTTGTGTGTATATGCATGTGTTTGTATATGATTATATTTGGACACCACACATTTTCATGAAAGATTAAAGATTTCTCAACAACATAATTTTATATGTGTGTACTCCTTTAGCATTTATAAAGCATCTTCCCATAGCTTGTAATAAAGGAATTCACAAGACAGAATTCCAATTATTTCAAAAGACAGAATTATATTTGCTAACCAAGATCATGGACAGATAACCGACTCTCCAACTTCTATTTCTTACTCTATGAAGTGATAATAACACAACCCTTATAAGGTTCCTGTGAGGATTAAATGGACTGAAGTATAGAAATTGCTCAACAAAATGTAAAGTACTGAATAAACATAAGTAGCATTACTGTAGTTATTTTCAAAGAAAAAAGATCATAAGTAAATAGGTAGATCATCTGCATATTAACAATTACATGACCTCTTGAACTCCAAGATGTTGGAAGTCTCAAGGAACAAATGCAGCTAACCAAGAATCCTGGGCTCCAAGTCTAATTTTAGCACTGATATGCTATGATATTTGTCAGAATTCACAAGCTTTTTTGTACCTCAGTATCATCATCTGTATAAAAGGGTTCTCATAATTTCTCAGAGGTTCCTTTTGCTCCAATGTTTTATGATTCTACTACAAAAAAAAAAAATTAATGAGGCACCTGGAGCAGAATGTAAAGATGAATAACTCAACTTGGGGAAAGTTTTAATAAAAAGAAGGGAGTATAATTGGTCACTTCTTGTGCCCAATTTACAGCCTTTTACCCCATCTTATACTCCAATCATGCTGCAGCAGTGTCCCTGTGTTGCAATCTTGCTCCACAATGTGGGACTCCTTGAGGAACCCATGGGACACACATGTGCAACCTAGAAGTACAAGGAAATTAAAGGCCAATGGGGAAAACTCATCAATGGAGGATAAGATCCAACGGACAAAACTCCCCTCTTCTTTCCCACAGGTGGACAATTCTGAGGCAATTCTGTAGGGTTCCTCAGAGGGTCCTGGTGGAATCAAGCCCCAGTTTCTTACAGTGGTGACCAACTTAATAATGCATCCTTTAGTGCCTTTTCTTCTTCCCTATTTCATGCTTCCTAATCCACCACTTTGGTTCTTTGGGGTCCATTCTCAAAATACACTATCTGAACATAAGCCCTTACCTTGAGCTATATTTCATTGGTTAATCGCATGCTAAGAAACAAGTGGCCCTAGAAAGCAGACCATCAGGATGAGATTTTGGACCTGGATCATTCACCAAATACACAAGGATATAAACACCATTATTGCAGTAGTAAGTGAGATGCTGATAACTCCTGGCATGCTATCCCATCACATGCTATACTGTCATTATTAAGGTTGTCACTAAGGTTTAGCTGGAACACTATAACAGCCATAAGAATCTAAGGGAAATATTTAGAGAGGACTTTGTCACCTGCAACCATAGAGCAAAGTGTGCAGAAAATTAGGCCCTGTGTTCAACTCTAAGAGTGGAGTTTCAAAAGAGACAGAATGTATGGGTTAAATAACTTTTATAAGCCAATGACAAAGTCCTGATTAAAAAAAATCAGTGGCAGCCGGGCGCGGTGGCTCACGCCTGTAATCCCAGCACTTTGAGAGGCTGAGGCAGGCAGATCACAAGGTCAGGAGATCGAGGCCATCCTGGCTAACACGGTGAAACCCCGTTTCTACTAAAAATACAAAAATTTAGCCGGGCGCGGTGGCGGGTGCCTGTAGTCCCAGCTACTCAGGAGGCTGAGGCAGGAGAATGGTGTGAACCCGGGAGGCAGAGCTTGCAGTGAGCCAAGATCGTGCCACTGCACTCCAGCCTGAGCGACAGAGCCAGACTCTGTCTCAAAAAAAAAAAAAAAAAAAAAAAATGGCATTTCAAGACTGAGACGGGAGCATTTTTGTGTCATTATTTTTAAGCTTTTAGGCTGCATGGGAGAGAATGTATTGACATCAAAGCATTCATGTTTTAGGATTTAATGTTTTAGCAAAGAAGCTAGAACCAGTCTCAATATGCTTCCAGGGTGACACTTTGAAGCTTGGTCTGCAAAAATGGCATAGAGGTTATCAGAGGTTCCTCAGCAGAGGATTGAGGAAGAAGTCAGAAGCCTCAGAAAGAAGAAATAATAGGATGGATTTAAAAAAAAAAATGTGAGACCAGATAATCTACCACTTATTAGTCTGCTATCTCAATGAAATTCTAGAAATCAAAAGGTCTAGATCAAGCCAGGACATCCTCAAGCCTTAAGCTAACCCTCTAGGATAATAGAGAAGTTGTTGCACCTTGTATTTTTACTACTAAATAGTGGCACAGCATGTAGTAAGCCTCTGAATTTTAGGGACAGTGGGAATACTGCACTTGGGAATACTTCTAAAATACTTTCTGATGACACAGAAAGTTGCCAGTTTTGGGCAGGTTTCAGACCAAGAGAAGGCATTATAGAAGTTCCTCCCTCTAGTACAAGCTGCCTTGGCACATGGGCCATAGGACACAGCAGATCCAATGGTATCTGTGTTGGATTCTGACACTGAACAGAGTGCCTGACAAGTTCCAATAACAGAGTCATGATTCAAACAACTGTTTTCATTTTGAAAATCACTTCCTGGTTTGCTACTAATCCTTAGTGAGGAAAATACCTTAACTATGTGACATAGGAGAATAGGCCACCAATGCAGCCTTTTCTGAGCTGAATTTTGTCCCAACCACTGAGTTATAAGTTTGGGTGAATAAGGCAGTGATCCATTGTATAATGGGTTGTGTGCAAGCAGGTCCAGAGGGTGCAAGGCAACTTTATGAACATGTGGCCCAGAATCCCACTTCTCCTACCTCTGTTGCACCAAAGATGTTCCTCAGTTACTACATAAGGCCTCATGGAGTGTTGCCTAACCCAAATGGCAGAAAATTTACAAACGTGGACTTGATTCACCAATTGAATGTCTTAATATGTTGGTACTCATCAAATACAGACCACTGAGACAGTGGCAAAGTGAAAGCCTCCAAAGTTCTTCTCTGCTCTAATGTTCTATGGTTCTGTATCGGAACAGGTATACTGGAGCACGTGTGGCAGCATCCAAAATAGAGGGGATATTTACAAATACTTAGAAAGGAAGATGTATTGGACTTCTCTTGGACCCCCTCCCTTGGCCTATGTTTTATTCTAATTGTCACTGCAGTTAACAGCAACACAAGGAGGAACCCTGATAGAACCTTGTCTCAGGTACTCCAAATATTACTTGCTTTATGCTCTGGGGCTTTTCAACTCCACAATGTGAAACACTTTTAGGAACCACCAGGCTCTCACACAAGAGCAACCTGAAAGTCAAAAGAGATAATGTCCTATTAGTAATCCTTTTGTTAAGTTCTTAAGAACTTTGAAAAAAGAAAAGGCAACCTTATATTAGCCAATTATCAATTCAAGCCATGCTGTGCAGGTCAGAAGGCCTCCAAGGTAGTGTTTAAAGAAAGGGACCTTCTAGGTGTTAATGCAAGCACAGCTTGGAAGTGCAAGAAATTTAATGCCCCACGAAATCACTTTCGAAAACGAACTACCTGCATGTAATCCCTTGTCTCAAGTTCTTTTACTGAAGGGAAAGCTAGAATAGGCCAGAGAGGTAAAAATAGAAAGCATAGTTCCTTAATTGGAGACGTGGCTCTGGTATTCAGCAATTCATGAATGTATAGATTCAACATGAGAAAAGCCATTAAACCCAAAAGATCATCCCCACTTGCTGATCTCTTGCACCTTAACCAAGAGATTTTGCATAGGAGAAGAAATGTGCCCACAGATTTAAAGGACAGACTGTGCTTAAAAATGAAGTTTCCATGTAGGGCTGTACTTTGCTGTTTTCTCCATTGTGATTCACTCATTAGTAATGTCATTTAACAAGATATAATTGTTGATAATAGCTACCATTTATAGAGTGTGCCTTCCATGCCGGGAACCATGCCAAGCTGTGTGTGTGTGTGTGTGTGTGTGTGTGTGTGTGTGTGTGTGTGTGTTTAATCACTCTTAAACTGTATGGCCACCCTCCGAGGCAAGTATCATTACCCCTTTTCTACTGATGAGAAAAGTGAGCATCAGAATATTTAAACTGACAAAACACACATAGTAGGTGACAGAGATAGGATGTGAAACTAAATAAATCTGTATACCATATAGCTGCCTTGTGAGACATTTCTGTGAAATTAGACATTGAACTAAAGCATAGGAAGCACAGAGGCAAGAATGGAAGAAAGGTACTAACCTGCTCAGGTTTTTACTAAAAGATCTAACTCAACTGGGACCACCAAAAATTACATTTTAGTAGGAGGCCAGCATATCATTAATCATGTATTCATTCAGTCAATAATATTTATTTAATATTCAACTGTGTGTAAAGTACTTCTTTAGATATTGCAGATAAAAGCAGTATCTATCAAAATGAATCTTACAGCACTTTCTCTAACTAAAATGTAAATGCCACAGGAGTGGAATTTTATCCCCAGCACACAAATTTGCTAGGCCTATAGTAGGTGCTAAGTGCATATTTGCTGAAAAGGTTAATCTTTCAGGAGCAGTTACTTCCAAGCAAAAATTTAGCCTTCTCCTGTATTTTATTTTATTTTTACATAAGCATTTGATTTTTAAGTACACTCTACATTTTGTGGAAATAGGGGGAGATGATCTCATGAAGTGGTTGAGTTAAATGGTTCAGAGACTCTGTTTCATAGCATCATGTCTTGTTCTTATAATTCATCCAGAATTTCCATCTGCGAGTTTTTCACTTTTCAATTGGTTTTCCTGTCTTCTTTCTGTTGACATTCATTGCATATTTTAGATATTAATCTTTTGTGGGTTTTTTAAACATTGTAAATATCTTTTTCCATTTCTCACCGTCAAGTTAACTTTGTCTATCCTTTCTTGAGCAGAAATCTTTAGTTGTGATGTAGTTAAATCTCTCAATTTACTCATTAATGTTCTGCCCTTGTTTTTGAAGGCCTTGCTATCTTCAGAGCTATAGTCATGTCTCAGATTATTTTTTCTTTTGGCTTTCGAGTTCACTCTTCACATTTAGGCCTGTCTTATCTTTATTCATCTGAGGCATTGCTCCAGTTATAAACCAAATTCCACTATACACCAGATCTGTTCTGACATTTGATTTGGTTCCATTGGGCTTTTATACCAGAACACTGACTTGGTAGTATATATTAGAACTGGGGAGGCTTTACTTTATTTAAAAAAATATCCAGAATTTTTAAGATCCTATTTTTTCAAACACATAAAAAATCAGTTTTTCAATATCTTGTTTAAAGATATGTTTGTAATTTTGATTGCAATTGCATTGAATTTATATGCTACTTTAGTAAAATCGACATACTTATATTATTAATCCTTCCATCCATAAACATGGCTCAGTATTTTGACCATTTACCTAGGTATTCCTTAATATCATTTAATAGGATTTTTTTCTGCATAAAGATGTTGCACATTCTTTATTAGATTAACTCCTACAATTCTATAGTTTCATTTTTACTGTGATTGGTCTCTTACTTTCTGTTTCATATTCTAGTTAGTCGTAATACTGATGAATGAACTTCATTTCTGTAAACTGATCTTATGTCCAGCAACTTTGTTTTCTATGTTTAGGAGTTTTTGTAATAAATCTGAGTTGATGTTTATTAAAGTTTTTCCTTATTTATTCTGATAATCAAAACTTATTTCTCCTTTGTTCAATTAATGTAGTAGATTGTACTACTAGATTTTCTGATGTTCATCTCTCCTTACTTTTTTGAGATGGACCCATCTTGATCATTTTTTAAAATACACATTTGAATCCAGTTAATGAATGGTTTATTTGTACTTTTGCAACAATATAAAGGATTGATCAAATTCCTCTAGAACTTTCTTTTTCTCTTATTTATCCAACTTGTTAATCAAATTTATACTAACCTCATAACATGAGTTAATAATATTTGTCTTTTTTCTGTTTTATATAAAAACTTTAAAAACAATGAATAATATTTTCCTTGAAAGTCTGGTACAGTTCACCTGCAGAATCTTTTGTTGATGGGAGGAGGGGCTTGGCTGAATTTCAGTTCATTAGTAGTTTTAATGGTATTCATATTTTCTTCCTTTTTGCACCTGCAAAAGCCTGCAGGGCAGGCTTTAATTCCTCCAGAAATTTATTCAAGTCATCTAGGTATTCAAACATAATTGGATATAGATTTTCATATTCTTTTTGTTATTTCATGTTAAAATTATGATGTTTCTACTTTTTTGTTGTTATTTGCATCTTTTCTCTTTTTTTCAAGATCAGTTTTCCCAGAGGATGGTCATTCTTATTAATTTTTTCAAAGAACAAATTTTACTATTATGAGTCTTCTCTTTTTCTTTCTTTCATGATGATTTATTCTTATATTTATTATTTTTTCCATATATCCCATAAACGTATTATGCTGCTCCTTTCCTAAGTTATTTGTTGGTCTCTGCTCTCTCAAGCCTGTTTTGGAACTGTTTGGGGGTATTTCCTTTCCACAAAGCCTCATTATGAAATCAGCCTTTTTACCCTATTGCTGCATGTGCGATGTTATCTGTTTGACATCTGAACCAAATTTATTTTCAGTCTTTATTATAAATATATTTAATGTTATTATTGTTCCTCTAAACATACCTACTTTAGTTCAATACATTGGATAGGTTGTATTTTCAAGATTATTTAGGTCAAAGTGTTTTCCCTTTATAATAATGTTCAACCTAAAGGTTATTTGGTAGTAGGTTTATTAAGTTCCAGAGAGAGAGAAAGTTTTAAGTTATTTATTTACTCTTGATTTCTAATTTTATTGAATCATAGCAAGTCAATATAATCTGAATAATGTGGATTTTTAAAAATAAACTGAGACTATCTTTGAGGCCATGTTTGTGGAAATTTCTGTATATATTATATGTTTGTCTGAAAAGACTGTATTTTTTTATTTTGGTTGATTGTAAAATTTTCTTCATCACTGTGTGAACCTTCCTCCCCATACACATATCGCAAATTTGGTTCAGATGCCAAACTAATGACACCACACATGCACCAATGGATATAAAATGTGTATCACATAATGAGGTTTTGTGGGGAGGACAGACTCCTAACCAGGTCCAAAACTGGCTTCAGAGAGCAGAGAAAGGAGACTGGTGTGACTTTTATTATGTTGAGGGGCTGAGGCTGAATTGAGAGTTCCCATACATACTGCCCAAGACTTATGTGGCTTTAACTTACCACTGGCTGGCACTAAAGAAGGGGACACCTGGATTTCTCATCTGCCTAACCAAATGTGGAGCAGAAAAGGAAAGGAAAAATGTGGGCATTAAAAGCTGTCAGCAATCAAACATCAAAAATGGAGTCAGACACTTCATTACAGCCTCCTTCTCTCCCTCTTTCTCTCTCTATATTTGCATTTTAGCTTAATAGTTGTGTTTTTGAATCTTCTAAATATTGAATATTTTTGGTTTGTATGACCCATCCATTTCTCTGAATCTAATATAAAATCTCTAGTTAAAATGTCTAATTTATATATTTCTGCCCACTATGTTATATTAGTATTTTGTAAATTCCAAGTTCTTTCCTATACTAAAGTTCATGGTCTACAATTCTTAATTTTATGTTATTTTCCTTGTACTTTTTTATTTGTATCTATTTTTCCCAAAATCAGTTTTTCTTGAAGTTGGTTATTCTTATTAATTTTATCTCTCTGAGCTTCAATTTCACTATATAACAATACTTCTATTCTGTCCAAATTATTAGTCTATTAACTAACTTTAGTTTTCATTCAAATGTATGCTTCTTTCTTTCTTGATAAATTTCAGACCTCAGTTCTCAAGTCAAAGTTTGACCAGACTAGGCAAGCTCTGGACTCAGCTCACCTCTTTTGACACTTTGCAATCCTCACCTAGACAAGGCTTTGGGATCCAGTCTGGAGCATGCACCCCACTCATGGTATGGAGAGTTCTATAAATTAATCCCCTGTCAGTTTCTGATGCTAAAATATCTTCTCCCAATGAAATGTTGTTTGTTCATGCAACAATACCCTATTGTGATTTTTTAAACAATTACCGTGGTTTTGTAAATATGTATTCATATCTGCTAGGGTAAGAATTTCTCTTTAAAATGCTCCTCAAAATTAATTTAGCTATTAGTGGACCTTTATTCTTTCCTAGACATTTTAGAATGAATTTGTCTAGATCCTCAAAAAAAAGGTTTTTAAATTAACATTTTATTAATATGTAATAATCACACATATTTCTAGAATAAATGTAATATTTTGGTACATGCATACAATGTGTAAAATCAGGGTATTTAGGATACCCATCACCTCAAATATTTATCATTTCTTCATATTAAGAACATTTCAAGACTTCTTTTCTAGTTATTTTTAAATATACAATAAATTATTGCTAATTATAGCCACCCAACTGTGCTATTGAAAACTAGAGCTTTTCTCTTCCATCTAACTGTATGTTTGTACTAATTGAACAACCTCTCTTCCTCCCCGTCATCCACGCTTCCTACCCTCTCGTAACCATCATTTAACTCTCTGCCTCCATGAGATCAACTTTTTTAGCTCTCACCCATGAGTGAGAATATATATTTGCCTTTCTGTGCCTGGGTTATTTCACTTAACATAATGGTCTTCAGTTCCCTCTCTGTTGCTGCAAATGACAACATTTTGTCTTTTGTGTGGCTGAATAGCATTCAATTTTGTATTCACACCACATATGTTTTATCTATCCCTCTGTTGATGGATACTTACATTGATTCCATATCTTGGCTATTGTGAATAGTGCTGCAGTAGACAAGGGAGCTCAGGTATCACTACCCAGTAATGAGATTGCTGAATCATATGGTGGTGTTATTTTTAGTTTTTTGAGAAACCTCCATAATGTTTTCCATGATGGCTATAGTAATTTACATTCCCACCAACAGTGTGTAAGAGTTCTCCTTTTCTGCATCTTACTAACATTTGTTATTTTTGTCTTTTTGATAATAACCATTTTAACTGGAGTGAGATGATATCTCATTGTAGTTTTCATTTGCATTTCAGTGATAATTAGTGATGTTAGGCATTTTTTTGTATATCTGTTAGTCATTCGTCTTCTTTTGAAAAATGCCTATTCAGATCATTTGCTTATATTTTGAGGTTATTTGTGAGCTTGCCGGTGGAGGGGTTGTTTGTTCATTTGTTCTTTTTTCTGTTGTTTGTGTTCTAGGTATAAGAGTTTTTCGGTGGAATGTGTAGGTTTATACACACACACACACATATATATGTATGTGTGTAAGATTATGTTGTCTGCAAAGAGGAATAATTTGACTTTGTTTGCTAATTTGGTTGCCTTTTATTTATTTCTCTTCCTGATTGTTCTAGCTAGGACTCCTACTCCTTGTCATATTGCAATTCTTAGAGAAAAAACTTTCCGCTTTTCCACATTCAGTATGATATTATCGGTGGATTTGTCACTTATGAACATTATTGTGCATAATTTGCTTTTTCCTGCATTTATTGAGATGATCATATGGTTTTTGTCCTTCATTCCATTGATGTGATGTATCACATTTAATGATTTGTGCATGTTGAAAACATCCTTGTATCCTGAGATAAATCCCACTTTATCATAATGTATTATCTTTTTGATGTGTTGTTAGATTTGATTTGCTGGCATTTTTTAAGGATTTTTTCATCTATTTTCATCAGAAATATTGGCCTGTAGTTTTCTTTTTTTGTTGTGTCCTTGTCTGGTTTTAGTATTAGGGTAATGCTGTTCTCGTAAAATGAATTAGGAAGAGTTCCCTCCTTTTTAATTTTTTGGAATGGTGTGAGAAGAATTGGTGTTAGTTACTTCATTTTTATAAGATTGGTTAGAATTCAGCAGTAAAGCTGTTCAGTCCTGGAATTTTCTTGGTTAGAAGACTTTTGATTACTGATTCAATCTTACTACTTGTTATTGGTCTGTTCACGTTTTCTGTTTCTTCCTGGTTCAATCTTGGTAGATTGTATGTGTCCGGGAAAGTATCCATTTCCTCTAGGTTTTCCAATTTGCTAGAGTATAGTTAGTTGTTCACAAATAGTCTCTAATTATACTTTGCATTTTTTGTGGTTTCTCCTCTAGTGTATCTTTTTTTCGGTTCTGATTTTATATGGGTCTTCTTTTTTTTTCTTCTTAGACTAGCTACCACTGGATTAATTTTATCTTTTTTAAAAAGAAATCTGTTTCATTATATTGATTCTTTGTAATTTTTAAGTCATGATTTCATTTAGTTCTGCTCTGATCTTTATTATTTTTTTTACTAATGATGGTTTGGTTTCTTCTTGCATTTCTAGTTCCTTGAGGTGCATCAATTAGGTTGTTTACTTTTAATCTTTTTACTTTTTTGATGTAGGCATTTTTTGGTATTACATTCTCTCTTAACCCTGCTTTCGCTGTGTCTCATAAGTGTTGGTATGGTGTGTTTCCATTTTCACTCATTTCAGTAAGTGTTTTTGTTTCCTTCTTTATTTCTTCTTTGAACCAATAGTTGCTCAGAATCATGTTGTCTAATTTGCATGTATTTGTACACTGTCTAAAGTTCCTGTTGTTATCAATTTCTAGTTTTGTTCCATTGTGGTCTCAGAATATACTTGATAAGATTTCAAATTTTTAAATTTGTTGAGCCTTGTTTTGTGGCCCAGCATATGGTCTATCCTTGTGAATGGTCCATATGCTGGTGAGAAGAACATGTATTCTGTAGCTGTTGGATGAAATGTTGTTTAAATGTCTGTTAGGTCCATTTGGCCTAAAATGCAGTTTAAATCCAATATTTCTGTATTGATGTGCCTTCTACATGATCTGTATAATGCTGAGAGCCTATCTTTCCCTTTAGATCTACTATTAGCTTTATATATCTGGGTGCTTCCATGGCAGGTATGTGTATATTTAAAATTGTTACATCCTCTTTCAAACTGACTTATTATTATATAATGACATTCTTCGTGCATTTTTACTGTTTTTGACTTTAAGTCTGTTTTATCTTATGTAACTATAGCTAGATACTCCTGCTGACTTTTGGATCCTGTTTGCATGGAATATCTTTTTTATCCCTTTATTTTTAGTCTATATGTGTCTCTATGGGTGAAGTGAGTTTCTTATAGGCAGCAGATAATTGAGCCATATTTGTTTTTATTTATGCAGCCAGTTTATATTTTTAAGTAGTGAATTTAAACTGTTTCCATTCAGGGTTATCATTACAGGTGAGGACTTATTCCTGTCAATTTGCTACACTTTTTTTTTTCTGGTTGATTTTCATATGCTTTATCCCCTTTTTCTTCTTTTATTTTTTATTATTGGGGGGTGTCATTTTTCAGTAGTGTTAATGTTTGACTCGTTTCTCTTTCTCACTTGTCTGCTCTCCCAGTGAGTATTATACTTTCATGTGTTTTCATGATTGTGGAGATCATCCTTTCACTTGCACATATATGACTCGCATCAGCATTTCTGGTAGGAAATTCTATATCACCACTAGACCACCACAGGTCTACTGGAAATAAACTTCCTCAGTTTTTGCTTGTTTGGGAAAGACTTGATTTCTGTCTCATTTTTTGAAGAATGTGTTTGTTGTGTATAGTATTCTTGCCATACAGTTTGTATTTTGTTATTGTTATTTGTATTTTGTTCATTTGTTTTTCTTTTCAGCACTTTAATTATCTCACCCCATTCTCTTCCTTCCTATAAGGTTTCTGTTGAGAAATTAGCTGTTAGTCTGATGGTGATGCCTTTATATACGACTTGATGCTTTTCTCTGGCTGTTTTTAGGATTCTGTCTTTGACTTTTGATAGTTTGACTATAATACGCTTTGAGGAGACCATTTTGGGTTGAATCTACTAGGGAGATTAAGCTTTCTGTATTTGGATGTCCATATCTTTTGCAAGAATTGGGTAATTTTAAGCTATTTTTTCATTAAATAGCTTTCATATCCCTTTAATTTTCTGTTTGTCTTATGAGACACCACAAATTCAAATATTTGTTTGCTTTATAATATCCCATATGTCATATAGGCTTTTTTATTAGCTGACTGGGTTATTTCAGAAGACCTATCTTCAAGTACAAATATTATTTCTTCTGCTTGATCTAGCCTATTGTTAAAGGTCAATGTTGTATTTTTATTTTTTTCTTTGAGTTGTTCAGTTCTAGAATTTGTTTAGTTATATTTTACTATATCTATTTCTTTGTTAAATTTCTCACTCAGATCCTGAACTTTTTTCCTGATTTATTTCTATTTTTAATCTGTATTCCTTTGTATCTCACTGAGTTTCTTTAATATTGTTCCTTTGAATATTTTTCTCACTTTTAACAGGTTTTATTTTCTTTGGGATGTGTTACTGAATAATTATTGTGTTTCTTTGGAGGCGCCATGTTTCCTTGCTTTTTCATGGTTCTTGTGTCATTACGTTGACATCTATGCATCTGTGTAACAGATACTTCTTCCAATTTTACAATTTGGCTTTTATAGGAAAAGGCTTTCCCTATAGATATATCTATAGTGTTGGTTGGGTAGAGAACTTTTGTTTTGATGCTCGGTGGGCACAGTAGTCTCCATATGATTTCTTTGGTTATAATAAGCATCAGTGGTATCTGTGAGTTCCTCAGTGGCTTAGACTGTGGTTGTTAATGGAGACTGTGGTGAAGCTTTGCTGAGGAATGGGACACCAGGCAGGCCAGTCCTCAGGCACCAGTGATGGTGGCAGCAAGCCAGGCATGCTTGTTATCAGGAACTTGGGTGATGTACAAAAATGCCAATGGGGTGGGGGTTTGGGTGGATGGGTCCCTGGGCCCCCCAGCAACTTGCTTAGGTACCAGCAATGGTAGTGGTGGGCCCAGCAGGCAAGTGAGTCCTCTAGTCCCTGGGTAGCATGCAGGACATCAGTAGTGGCAGTAGCAGTGGCAGGCCAACCCTCAGGCCTCTAGGCAGTGCATGTAGGTACTTCTTATGTTTTTCAAAAAAACAAATTTTAGTTTCATCTTTTTTTATTTTTCTTTCCTTTTATTATAATTTATCCATATATTTATTATTTTTTATAAATCCTATGGACTTATATTGCTCTTTTCCTAGATTTATTTTTTTATCAGAATGTAACATTTTTTCTGTTATGTTTGACTTGAATTACCTTTGGCCTAATATTAAAACTGTTACTCCATTATTGCTTTGGTTCATTTTCTCTGTTTTTTTTCACAATGTCTTCATAATTTTCTATCTCAATAGTATTTACTTGTATTGTAATTTTTAAAAATTTTCATCTCAGAGTATTTGTCTTTTGATTTATAAATAAAATACATTTAAAATTTATTGCAATTACTGTTACATTAAAATTATACCATATTATTTAATAATTTCTATTTGTCATACCTTATTTATTTTTCTTCTTATATTGGGAAGACATTTTTTATTGATTATAAAATTATATGATCAAGTTTTATTCTTCTACTGGTTATTCCTAAATTGTTTAACACATTTTTATGTTTATTTTACATTTATTTTTCTTTCAATTTATTAAGCTAATTATAGGTTATCTGTAACTTCTTCCAATCCTTAGTTATATTTCTTCAAACTTTTTTCCATTATTTCTTTTTCCTCCTTCTTGTATTTCTACATGTTTTGGTATTTCTTCCCTTTAACCTTATTTTAACTTCTACATTTTAATTATCTCTTAACTATTTTATACTTTTCTTTCCACTCTTCCTATTTTCTTCTCTAATAGCCGCTTGACTTCCAGTTTAAAATTCCTTTCTCAGTTATACCCACTTATTCCATCATTAACCTCATTTTACTGAGTTCTTTATTTCAACAATTATATTCTTAAATTATAGCATCTACACTTAATTCCTTCTCTAACTACTTGTTCTTGCTTAGTATTTGTAGTAATCTCTTTCATACATTTAAGAATATATATTGAGCTTAGTTGAAATTCATATACTCTCTGGCCCACTGATTGTTTTATTTGGTTATATTATTGCATTCTTAAAATATCTTAACATTTCTCTCTCATGAATTAAAATTTCTTTGGAAGTGCCAGCAATTTTGACTATTTTTTTTAATTATTTTAGGGATTCTTTGAAGGCCCAAGCCATAGGTTTTTCTCCTGTTAGTGAGTTTAAGAGTGGATAAATTTACATCAAAAGAAATGTACCTCAGGGTAGAGAACCTCTAGTGTTCTAATCTGGATTCTAATGTTCCCATTTCTGCACCATCACATCCAGGTGACCCTGCCTCGCCATATACATCTTTGTATCTCTTCCCCAAGTGCTACTTTTCAACATGTATTTTGCAGTCCACTAATCTACTGAGTGTGGTGGGGCTCCTTGGGAGAAAAGGATAACCAGGGAATAATGGTATCCACCTGCAATTTTGTTTTTCTTCCAACTTCAGCTGAACTCCAATGCTAGCCTAATACAATTCATCTCTTTGGGCTGACACTGCACTGATGATGTTTTCTCTGCTTTGCAGTGATGATGGGAAGGGGAAATTCCTCAGAGAAATATGGGGGAAAGAATAAAGCACCTATCTAGAAAGCACTCATCCAATCTGTCTTAATCTATGATGCCTGACCTTCTTCCATTCTAGACTACTTTTGAATCCCTCAGTTGTATGAAACCACATTCCATCTCTTCAGGATTTCTTGATGGTTTTTCTGTTGGTATTAAGAATTCCAATCTTCTCTTATTATTGTAGTATCTCGTATGGTAGGCTTAAAGAGAAAGCCATCAGCTGGATTACTTAGCCTTCTTATCCAAAAGATACTTCAGTTTTCAAGTCAAAAATAAAATTCAACAATGTACTCTGTAGGATCATGGGTAACTTATTCACTTCAGTGTCCTCATCTTTAAAATAAAGGGTTGATATAAGGATTACATGATGCATGTTAAGTAACTAGAGCTGTGTGTGATACAGTCATGCACAATAAATAATAGCTGTTATTTTTAATATATTTAAGTTAAAATCATTATATAACAAATATATTCAGTTGATGTATAAGGGATAAAAACACTTCCTGGTTTCTGGATCTACCCCGAAATTAAAAACCTCTCACTATAGTCCTTCCATTGACTCTACAAGATGTGGAAACAAGAGAACAGTGGTACATCAAATGCTTTAAGACTCGCTTCAATAGAATACACATTCCCTAGAAACTTCTCCATATAGTGGAAAATAAAGTTAAATATACCATGTAAGTCCTGGAAGGAGTAGGAAGGTAATCAAGCCCAATAAATATCTTTGAAGTTTTAGAATTAATTTATTGTGTAATCAGAAAATTGGATTTCAGAAACATCAATATTTTTTACTTTTGTATTTTCTGAAATTTTTTCTTGCATTTATTAGTTGAAAGGTTTGTCTGTTTTGTTAAACTTTGAAGAAAATAGTGCCATCATTTGAGCTGAAATGTAAACAAGAAAGTAATGTATCCCCAAGAGCCAGGCATGGTGGAGGCAGCTTATCAAGGTAAAGAACCCCCAAAAAGAAAGGTTGATTTCAGCGTAGACAGTGAAGATGTATGGTTCAGCTAAATGTCTTTTATAAGTTCACACAGAGATCTCTCCCAGAGAGATCTAAATCCCTGGATGTTTCTGTGAGAGTTTATATTAAGAAGACCAACATCTTGAAGCAGCACCATAATCAGACATCTTTCTTGACCTCCATTTCTAACTGCCAAGACCAAATATGAGTCAACACTTCCAATCTATACAGGGAAATGCGAGGCTCTGTGGCAATACTATATTATTCCAAAACAGTGCATTACTTTGTATAAAGATCATTTCTAATACTCACCTGTTCACTCATTTGTGTTTGACTACTGGCATTAGTATTAGCCTCTGTCAAGGATGCCAATAACAACAAAGAAAAATTTTTAAATTAAATCAGTTTTAGACTTTCAACCACAATTATTGCCAGTTTTTTCATGCAGTTGCTTGCTCTATATTTGTTCATCAACCTCATAGGAAGCTTCTGCCTAACTGTCTCTTTACTTCTTCCTTACCGACCCCCTCATCTCTTTACCTCTATTTTCTATTCAGCTTGAACTTCATAATTCATCATTAACACCCCTCTATTTATCAATATCTGCAAGTATGTTTTACGCATTTTCCTTCCAAGACAGACAGCAGCAGCTAACAAAACCCTGGGCTCATATGAATCCAACTATTCATCTTTTCCAGTTCCATACCAGGACTGCTGAGTGCCATGGGTGCATCACACATTTGTGCAAGCATCTGTTATTACACACCTGACATTTCAACCTCTGTTGAGTCTTCATCACTGACTGACTACCATTTATAATCAGGGGTTCTCAACCACATGTAAACATGTGGTTTACATGTTAGAATCCCAGGATGCTTTTTAATAATCCTAATAACTGAGGCCTCATACAAAAACAATAAAATCAGATCCTCTCATGATAGGATCTAGGCATCACTAACTTTAAAAGGTCTCCCAGATGATTCCAATGAGCAGCCAGGGTTTAAGGTGATGTTTGCAGGCTTTGTGGCACATAATTATGACCTGGGAATTACTAAAAGTACTTATGTCTGAGTCCCACCCTCAGAGATTATGATTATTTTGTCTGAAGTACAACCTGATATGTTTGACAGTGCTCTAGGTGATTCCAAAATGCAGACAAAGTAAGACCCACTGGTTAGAACCACTGTTCCTCAGGCCTCCCACCTTTTGCCTTCCAATTCACAGCAGACAACATTGCTTTCTTCTTCATAGAGAAGATAAAATCTATAAAAAAAGGATTTTCTTATCCTCCCTTTCTGCCACCAAAGTTAGAAACAGTCCTCTTCCTATCATTACTCTGCCCACTTCTTTTCTGGTTCTGTCTCTTCCCACAGTCTCTGTGCTTTCTCTGTGCTTTCCATTAATTACTCCCATCCTTTCCCTGTATCTGCTTCACTTCCGTGGGTATTTAACACGATCTACTCTCACTCATTCTAAGGGAAACCCTTCCTCCTACATCTGTTTCTAATTACCATCCTATCTTTGTTACCTGTTCAGAACCAAATATCTTGAAACTACTGTGCACCCTAATTATCTCCTCTACCTCACTTATCAGTCTTTTTTTTTTACATTTTATTATCCATTTATTCCCAACAACAAAGAAATCAGTGGCGTGACCTCATTGTCACAAAGTTTAGCATGTACTTCTCAACATTTAACTTCACTAAACTCTCAGCAATATTTGACCCTGCTAACTTTACCCAATCGTCTTGAAGTCTTTCATCTCCCTTTGGCGTTTATAAATCCATATTCTTCAGTTTTTTTTTCCTTAACTCTGTGGTTGTTCTTTCTGCTTCAGTTGCAGGTTGTGCTTCCTCTGTTCTTTTACATGCTGGTGTCCCTCAGGCTTCTGTCACTGGAATTAGCTACCTCTGATGTTACATGTTCATTGTTTTCTATGGCTTCAATTTCATATTTTATGCTAATCACTCCTCTGTGTATATAAAACTCACAGACACAGATAAGAATTTTAACTCATTTTAATTTCTATCTCAGAAATGTTATTCTGTTGACAGACATTGAGCTTGGGGATGGGGAACTAAGTAGAACATCCCATACCAAGAACCTCAAAGATTGAAACTATTTCCCTCAGCTTAGCCTGCATTGTGTGTTCAGGGTCCATAGATTTACCTGTTGTTTCAGTATTACACCTAGGATTCCAGTAATCTATTGTCTTCCTACTTGCAGGGTACAAATTTCCCTTATAACCACCATCCTACTCCCACCCCCACCCCGCTGCCTCACCTGTTCCTCTGCCAACTTCAATTGCATTTCTCACCCAGCTGACTTCCCATCATATTCCTCTAGGAAACTTTCCTGAACCTCCCTAAGTTTCTCTGCAAATTAAATCCCTATATTATTGCAAATCATAATACAATTAGGGAAATGTTCTCCCCAAGAATAAACTTTGACTGTAAATTTAGTAAAACCACACATCAAATTAGTTAATAAAGAACTTATCACAGTGATAAACACATAGGGAACACTTAATAAATAATAGCTATTCAGAGTTCATTGAAAAATAATTTCTGATACCATATTAAAAATAAATGATTAAAACAAATATTAAAATATGAATGCGAAGTAACGGGTATTGTTATTTAATGTTTATCATAAGGATCATACCTAATGACAGCTTAAATGGACAGAAGAAAAATCCAAACAGAAGACTCATTCAGTTTCTATCAGTGTTTTGTAATAGAAAAAACATTAGCAAGAGACTCGGATGATTTCGTGTGACCGTATGTAAAGAATTTACGCATTCTGAGCCTAGTTTGTTCATGAATAAAACAAAAACCCAGGCTTGTTTATTGCAAAGGTCCTTTCAGCCCTAAAATTATTTCATGCTGCAAAAATAATTTCAAATAGTCACCATTCAGCTTAAGACAGAGAACGTTGCTCAGAATGCTGAATCTCTGCCATGTGCCCTCAAAGATTGCATTTCCCTCCCTTCCTCACAGAGATGTCCACAATTGTAAATGTTTTATTGAATGAATGCATGCACTTCCAAGTAAAATGTTGTTCACTTTTGTGCTCGAACCTTCAAAAATTACATCATGCTGTGTAAAATTTCTGAGTTAATTTTTTACTTATGCTTATGAGATTCATACATTTGGATGTGTACTAATGATGGGATTTGAACATCTGTATTCATGAATGAGGTAACTGTATTTTTCTGGGTATAGGTGCTTGCTATAGAATGAAGTTATAATTTAGTACCAAAACCTTGCCTGCTTTTGGTACTAAAGTTTATACTGTGTTCAGTCGGCCCTCCTGGCTGTTGGTTACACATGAGTGGATTCAACCAACTGAAAACTTAAAATCTTTGAAAAAATAAGACTTACATCTCTACTGAACATATACAGGCTATTTTTCTCCTCATTATTCCCTGAATAATACAGTATAACAATTGTTTGCATAGCATTTATACTGTATTCAGGATTATAAGTAATCTGGAGATAGATTTAAAGTATACAAAAGGATGTGCATATGTAATATGCAAATATTATACCATTTTATATCATGGACTTAAGCACCTGTGGATTTTGGTGCCCGCAGGAGGTCCTGGAACCAAACCCTATGAATAATGAGGTACTACTATGTGTGTGTGTGTATATATATATATATATATGTGTGTGTGTGTGTGTGTGTGATATATTTAAATATATGTTGTATATAACATTTATAATTTACATACAGATATGCTTATATAAAATGAGGCAGAAAATGTTTTGTCATTTTATATTTTCTAAAAGAATTTTTATGTATTTGATCATATCCCTAAGTGTTTGGTAGAACTCACCTAAAAATCAGTCAGGTGTGGTGTTCTCTTGGTAGGAAAATTTTTGGAGGAGCCAAGATGGCCGAATAGGAACAGCTCCGGTCTACAGCTCCCAGCGTGAGCGACGCAGAAGACCGTGATTTCTGCATTTCCATCTGAGGTACCGGGTTCATCTCATTAGGGAGTGCCAGACAGTGGGCGCAGGCCAGTGGGTGCGCGCACCGTGCATGAGCCGAAGCAGGGCGAGGCATTGCCTCACTTGGGAAGCGCAAGGGGTCAGGGAGTTCCCTTTCCGAGTCAAAGAAAGGGGTGACGGACGCCCCTGGAAAATCGGGTCACTCCCACCCGAATATTGCGCTTTTCAGACCGGCTTAAAAAACGGCGCTCCACGAGATTATATCCCACACCTGGCTCAGAGGGTCCTACGCCCACGGAATCTCGCTGATTGCTAGCACAGCAGTCTGAGATCAAACTGCAAGGCGGCAGCGAGGCTGGGGGAGGGGCGCCCGCCATTGCCCAGGCTTGCTTAGGTAAACAAAGCAGCCTGGAAGCTCGAACTGGGTGGAGCCCACCACAGCTCAAGGAGGCCTGCCTGCCTCTGTAGGCTCCACCTCTGGGGGCAGGGCACAGACAAACAAAAAGACAGCAGTAACCTCTGCAGACTTAAATATCCCTGTCTGACAGCTTTGAAGAGAGCAGTGGTTCTCCCAGCACACAGCTGGAGATCTGAGAACCGGCACACTGCCTCCTCAAGTGGGTTCCTGACCCCTGACCCCCGAGCAGCCTAACTGGGAGGCACCCCCCAGCAGGGGCACACTGACACCTCACAGGGCAGGGTATTCCAACAGACCTGCAGCTGAGGGTCCTGTCTGTTAGAAGGAAAACTAACAAACAGAAAGGACATCCACACCAAAAACCCATCTGTACATCACCATCATCAAAGACCAAAAGTAGATAAAACCACAAAGATGGGGAAAAAACAGAACAGAAAAACTGGAAACTCTAAAACTCAGAGCGCCTCTCCTCCTCCAAAGGAACACAGTTCCTCACCAGCAACGGAACAAAGCTGGATGGAGAATGACTTTGACGAGCTGAGAGAAGAAGGCTTCAGACTATCAAATTACTCTGAGCTAAGGGAGGACATTCAAACCAAAGGCAAAGAAGTTGAAAACTTTGAAAAAAATTTAGAACAATGTATAACTAGAATAACCAATACAGAGAAGTGCTTAAAGGAGCTGATGGAGCTGAAAACCAAGGCTCGAGAACTACGTGAAGAATGCAGAAGCCTCAGGAGCCGATGCGATCAACTGGAAGAAAGGGTATCAGCGATGGAAGATGAAATGAATGAAATGAAGCGAGAAGGGAAGTTTAGAGAAAAAAGAATAAAAAGAAATGAGCAAAGCCTCCAAGAAATATGGGACTATGTGAAAAGACCAAATCTACGTCTGATTGGTGTACCTGAAAGTGATGAGGAGAATGGAACCAAGTTGGAAAACACTCTGCAGGATATTATGCAGGAGAACTTCCCCAATCTAGCAAGGCAGGCCAACGTTCAGATTCAGGAAATACAGAGAACACCACAAAGATACTCCTCGAGAAGAGCAACTCCAAGACACATAATTGTCAGATTCACCAAAGTTGAAATGAAGGAAAAAATGTTAAGGGCAGCCAGAGAGAAAGGTCGGGTTACCCTCAAAGGGAAGCCCATCAGACTAAGAGCGGATCTCTCTGCAGAAACCCTACAAGCCAGAACAGAGTGGGGGCCAATATTCAACATTCTTAAAGAAAAGAATTTTCAACCCAGAATTTCATATCCAGCCAAACTAAGCTTCATAAGTGAAGGAGAAATAAAATACTTTACAGACAAGCAAATGATGACTGATTTTGTCACCACCAGGCCTGCCCTAAAAGAGCTCCTGAAGGAAGCGCTAAACATGAAAGGAACAACCAGTACCAGCCGCTGCAAAATCATGCCAAAATGTAAAGACCATCGAGACTAGGAAGAAACTGCATCAACTAACGAGCAAAATGACCAGCTAACATCATAATGACAGGATCAAATTCAAACATAACAATATTAACTTTAAATGTAAATGGACTAAATGCTCCAATTAAAAGACACAGACTGGCAAATTGGATAAAGAGTCAAGACCCATCAGTGTGCTGTATTCAGGAAATCCATCTCACTTGCAGAGACACACATAGGCTCAAAATAAAAGGATGGAGGAAGATCTACCAAGCAAATGGAAAACAAAAAAAGGCAGGGGTTGCAATCCTAGTCTCTGATAAAACAGACTTTAAACCAACAAAGATCAAAAGAGACAAAGAAGGCCATTACATAATGCTAAAGGGATCAATTCAACAAGAAGAGCTAACTATCCTAAATATATATGCAACCAATACAGAAGCACCCAGATTCATAAAGCAAGTCCTGAGTGACCTACAAAGAGACTTAGACTCCCACACATTAATAATGGGAGACTTTAACACCCCACTGTCAACATTAGATAGATCAACGAGACAGAAAGTCAACAAGGATACCCAGGAATTGAACTCAGCTCTGCACCAAGCGGACCTAATAGACATCTACAGAACTCTCCACCCCAAATCAACAGAATATACATTTTTTTTCAGCACCACACCCCACCTATTCCAAAACTGACCACATACTTGGAACTAAAGCTCTCCTCAGCAAATGTAAAAGAGCAGAGATCATAACAAACTATCTCTCAGACCACAGTGCAATCAAACTAGAACTCAGGATTAAGAATCTCACTCAAAACCACTCAACTACATGGAAACTGAACAACCTGCTCCTGAATGACTACTGGATACATAACGAAATGAAGGCAGAAATAAAGATGTTCTTTGAAACTAACGCGAACAAAGACACAACATACCAGAATCTCTGGGACGCATTCAAAGCAGTGTGCAGAGGGAAATTTATAGCACTAAATGCCCACAAGAGAAAGCAGGAAAGATCCAAAATTGACACCCTAACACCACAATTAAAAGAACTAGAAAAGCAAGAGCAAACACATTCAAAAGCTAGCAGAAGGCAAGAAATAACTAAAATCAGAGCAGAACTGAAGGAAACAGAGACACAAAAAACCCTTCAAAAAATCAATGAATCCAGCAGCTGGTTTTTTGAAAGGATCAACAAAATTGATAGACTGCTAGCAAGACTAATAAAGAAAAAAAGAGAGAAGAATCAAATAGACACAATAAAAAATGATAAAGGGGATATCACCACTGATCCCACAGAAATACAAACTACCATCAGAGAATACTATAAACACCTCTATGCAAATAAACTAGAAAATCTAGAAGAAATGGATACATTCCTCGACACATACACTCTCCCAAGACTAAACCAGGAAGAAGTTGAATCTCTGAATAGACCAATAATAGGAGCTGAAATTGTGGCAATAATCAATAGTTTACCAACCAAAAAGAGTCCAGGACCAGATGGATTCACAGCCGAATTCTACCAGAGGTACAAGGAGGAACTGGTACCATTCCTTCTGAAACTATTCCAATCAATAGAAAAAGAGGGAATCCTCCCTAACTCATTTTATGAGGCCAGCATCATTCTGATACCAAAGCCGGGCAGAGACACAACCAAACAAGAGAATTTTAGACCAATATCCTTGATGAACATTGATGCAAAAATCCTCAATAAAATACTGGCAAAACGAATCCAGCAGCACATCAAAAAGCTTATCCACCATGATCAAGTGGGCTTCATCCCTGGGATGCAAGGCTGGTTCAATATACACAAATCAATAAATGTAATACAGCCTATAAACAAAGCCAAAGACAAAAACCACGATTATCTCAATAGATGCAGAAAAAGCCTTTGACAAAATTCAACAACCCTTCATGCTAAAAACTCTCAATAAATTAGGTATTGATGGGACATATTTCAAAATAATAACAGCTATCTATGAGAAACCCACAGCCAATATCATACTTAATGGGCAAAAACTGGAAACATCCCCTTTGAAAACTGGCACAAGACAGGGATGCCCTCTCTCACCACTCCTATTCAACATAGTGTTGGAAGTTCTGGCCAGGGCAATCAGGCAGGAGAAGGAAATAAATGGTATTAAATTAGGAAAAGAGGAAGTCAAATTGTCCCTGTTTGCAGACGACATGATTGTATATCTAGAAAACCCCATCGTCTCAGCCCAAAATCTCCTTAAGCTGATAAGCAACTTCAGCAAAGTCTCAGGATACAAAATCAATGTACAAAAATCACAAGCATTCTTATACACCAACAACAGACAAACAGAGAGCCAAATCATGAGTGAACTCCCATTCACAATTGCTTCAAAGAGAATAAAATACCTAGGAATCCAACTTACAAGGGATGTGGATGTGAAGGACCTCTTCAAGGAGAACTACAAACCACTGCTCAATGAAATCAAAGAGGATAGAAACAAATGGAAGAACATTCCATGCTCATGGGTAGGAAGAATCAATATCGTGAAAATGGCCATACTGCCCAAGGTAATTTACAGATTCAATGCCATCCCCATAAAGCTACCAAAGACTTTCTTCACAGAATTGGAAAAAACTACTTTAAAGTTCATATGGAACCAAAAAAGAGCCCGCATCGCCAAGTCAATCCTAAGCCAGAAGAACAAAGCTGGAGGCATCACACTACCTGACTTCAAACTATACTACAAGGCTACAGTAACCAAAACAGCATGGTACTGGTACCAAAACAGAGATATCAATGGAACACAACAGAGCCCTCAGAAATAACGCCGCATATCTACAACTATCTGATCTTTGACAAACCTGAGAAAAACAAGCAATGGGGAAAGGATTCCCTATTTAATAAATGGTGCTGGGAAAACTGGCTAGCCATATGTAGAAAGCTGAAACTGGATCCCTTCCTTACACCTTATACAAAAATCAATTCAAGATGGATTAAAGATTTAAACGTTAGACCTAAAACCATAAAATCCCTAGAGGAAAACCTAGGCATTACCATTCAGGACATAGGCATGGGCAAGGACTTCATGTCCAAAACACCAAAAGCAATGGCAACGAAAGACAAAATTGACAAATGGGATCTAATTAAACTAAAGAGCTTCTGCACAGCAAAAGAAACTACCATCAGAGTGAACAGGCAACCTACAAAATGGGAGAAAATTTTTGCAACCTACTCATCTGACAAAGGGCTAATATCCAGAATCTACAATGAACTCAAACAAATTTACAAGAAAAAAACAAATAACCCCATCAAAAAGTGGGCCAAGGACATGAACAGACACTTCTCAAAAGAAGACATTCATGCAGCCAAAAAACACATGAAAAAATGCTCATCATCACTGGCCATCAGAGAAATGCAAATCAAAACCACAATGAGATACCATCTCACACCAGTTAGAATGGCAATCATTAAAAAGTCAGGAAACAACAGGTGCTGGAGAGGATGTGGAGAAATAGGAACACTTTGACACTGTTGGTGGGACTGTAAACTAGTTCAAGCATTGTGGAAGTCAGTGTGGCGATTCCTCAGGGATCTAGAACTAGAAATACCATTTGACCCAGCCATCCCATTACTGGGTATATACCCAAAGGATTATAAATCATGCTGCTATAAAGACACATGCACACGTATGTTTATTGCGGCATTATTCACAATAGCAAAGATTTGGAACCAACCCAAATGTCCAACAATGATAGACTGGGTTAAGAAAATGTGGCACATATACACCATGGAATACTATGCAGCCATAAAAAATGATGAGTTCATGTCCTTTGTAGGGACATGGATGAAATTGGAAATCATCATTCTCAGTAAACTATCGCAAGACCAAAAAACCAAACACCGCATATTCTCACTCATAGGTGGGAACTGAACAATGAGATCACATGGACACAGGAAGGGGAATATCACACTCTGGGGACTGTGGTGGGGTGGGGGGAGGGGGGAGGGATAACATTGGGAGATATACCTAATGCTAGATGACGAGTTAGTGGGTGCAGCGCACCAGCATGGCACATGTATACATATGTAACTAACCTGCACAATGTGCACATGTACCCTAAAACTTAAAGTATAATAAAAAAAAAGAAAAAAGAAAAATTTTAAATACTGATTTAACTTCTACACTAATTAGAGTTATTGGATATTCTTATTTTTCTTGAGTCATTTTTTGGTGTGTTATTTTTTCTAGTAATTTTGTTTATTTAATTAAGTTTTTGTATTTGTTATTCAAATTGTTCATCTTATTTTTTTATAATGCTTCCAACTACAGAATGAGATGCCAATGTCTTTGTTCAGATACCACTCACTTTATTTTCTTGGGCATTTTCCTTATGTGGCTTCATTGTATAACAAGCACCTATACCCTTTAAGGAAGTGGAAAAACCAGTAAATTACTATTCAATTCACAAGCCTGATGACTTCTATGTACATAGCTCTCACTCTTCTCATTGTGTCTGGCAGGAAGGTGGTGGAATATTGATGGGAGCCTGTCTAGTATTCAGTAAGGACAGCTAGGAGGTGGCTTTTCCCAACTATAGGCTGATTGATGCTTCTTTTGGAAAAGGTGGATCTTCTGTTCTCAGACTTAGGCCTTAGTCAATTAAGGAATAATAGTAAAAATTAGATTGGGCAGCCAACGATTGCCTCAACTATTAGAAGGGGCTAGTAACTGAACAATATTACTAGTTCCTAGCCTTTCATTCATCAAAGCACAAATTTGTTCTTTCTAGAAGAAAGTTATTTCTATAGCTTTGACATAAAACATTCAGTTTCTCTACCATACAGCTAAAGTTCCAACTCCTCAGGATGCAATTTGTCTTCCACAAGCTATTCCCAATTTGCCTCCTCTGTCTTATCCCTCAGCCAACCCTCCCAAACCTGAAGGTTCTACTTTCCCAAGCTATATATACAGTATCCTAATGCTTCCCATATCTGTGTTTTTCTAAAGCTATTTGCTTTCAGACTGTCCTTGCTCTTTTCTATCCCCCAAAACCCACTTACTGAAAATGTTCACTGCTTTCAAAGACTGGGCCTAATTCTACTTTCGACATGAATGTCCATCATCCCTATAAGAATTAATAATATTTCACATGAATCATCCTCTTTGTGATTAGTTTTTCTCCCTTATATCACTACTTCTAATTAATATTTGCTGAAGAAATAAATACAAATTTTCTTCCAATGAAATATCTGAAATAACATATATTTACATAAGAAATATGTAAATATACAATGTATGTAAATACAAAATATGTAAAAATACAATGAAATAACATATATAATACATATCTGAGATCCTTGAGGTAGAAATTATGACATATTCACCTATAATTCCTCAAAAAGAATTAAACAGTATGATTTAAATAGTAAATATTAAACATGATGTCCAATAAATTAGATTGAAAACTAGAATTGGTGAATAAAGAAGAAACATGAGACAGTGAGGAAGTCACTGATGTTATAATGATATTAGTAATTTCTCATTTTGCCTCTACTTCCATTTTTAAATGAAAATAGTACTCAGGACCTTTCCAGGAAAAATACAAACAAAAACTAAGGTTATGGGAACATTTCTGATGGCACTCTGAGGATCATTCCTGCATGCTTAGAGGAATCTCCCATTTCGTAAGGACACTGGTATAACCTTAAGGTGGGTTATCTTCTCTCCCAGGAGACAGGGCAGGAAACTCAGGTGTACTTTGTTGCCACTTGCATTTCTCTCTTCTGACTGGGTGACAGTGTGAATTTGAGTTAGGTCTGGGAAGGTGGTGGGTGACAATTGCAAACTAGGCCTTTCAATCTTTCAACCACATCTCTGACCTTTGAAATTTGGAAATGTGCTTTCTTCCTACTCGCCAAATGGCCTCTTTTTGACTGATGTATGTTGGATTTACTTCCATTCAAATTGAATTTTTATTTTTCATTGAGCACATGACCTAAAGTAGATTCCTCAGAAAAGGCTGGAGGAATTAAATGTCAGCTGAATGAATTTATGTTTTCCTTATTTGCATTCTACCTAATTATCTTTTTTATATGCTGCCTTAAAATTGTATATTTTTAAAAATTCTTGAAAATTAAAGTTTTTATTTTCTTCTCAATTATCTTCAGTGTTGAGTTCCTCTTTTATTTTAGTATGTGATGATTTCTTATACATGTATGAAGTACATTTGATGATAGAGAGATGATAAAAAGAGGAAGATAGGAAGTATGTAAGGAAGAAAAAAAAGGAAGAAGAAATCTAAGGGGGATTCAAATATACTTAATTATATCTAGGGAACTGATGTGATCAGTTCAACAAAAATCTGTTTTTATAAGAACAAATGCGCATCCTGAGAGAGAAACCATCTGGAGATGAAAATGAACCACCAAGACATGATGACTTTGATCTGGTAAGAACGCATCAATGTAGAAGTAATATACATTGTTCCTCAGTGTAGAGAGGAACAAAGCATGATTTCTGTTACCCAGTTTTGTTTCCTAGCCCAGATTTCAAAGATTGTGGTTGAGTCCTATGAAAAGCAAAGAGACTATAAATAAAACTTGAAGTAATTTCTTAACTAACAACACTATGCAACATTAGGAGTAAAAACAGCTATCTTAGGAGCCTTCAGGTGGTATATCATTCACATTGCACCTTGCTGTCAATCATAGGGTAGTTTTAGCATTATGAAGATCCTTTAAGGCAGTGACAATAATCAGGGAAACATGGAAAACACCCATCAGAAGATAGCAGTGTACCAGCAGAGAGGCAGTAGTGCCCAAAAGACTGGAAAGGAGCCCAGTGAATTCTGGTTGAAAGGCATTACCACCCACTGGAGCCCTTAGAAACTGTGTTCCAGGAATTAATTGCAGTGGCCAGGAATAAAAGAGTGCCAGCAGTAATGGCATAGTGCCCAAAATGATTGGACTCATTCCTCAGTACATTTGATTCACCCCGTCAGGATTTCCAGATTACTTGACATGGCATTTAGTATGAAATCCTATATGAACAAATGAAAACTCCCACATGAATTGATGAGACCCCATCAGTATTCTGAAGCAGATGAAGTCAGAGGAAATTCCATTTACCTACCACCAGCCATCCAACAGCAAAACTGCTAGAGACCAAATCTTTGTGCTTTCCTTTCACTTGATAAGCATGAAGTTAGAAATATCAGTAGATAAAATAAAAACTGTTAGAAAACTTCAGATCATTTCCTGAAAAATCTATATTTTATTACGTTGGTGCAAACATAATTGTGGTTTGTGCAACTACTTTTAATGGCAAAAACTGCAATTACTTTTGCACCAACCTAATAAATTCATTCTATTTCTTTTCTTTTCTTCTATTTTTTTATAGACAAGGTCTTAACCTGTCACCTAGGATGCAGTACAGTGGCACAATCACAGCTCACTATAGCCTCAACCTCCTGGGCTCAAGGGATCCTCCTACCTCACCCTCCCGAGTAGCTGAGACCACAGGTATGTGCCACCATGTCTGGCTAATTTTTAATTTTGTGTAGAGATGGGGTCTCCCTGTGTTGCCCAGGCTCATTGTATTTCTTAAAACTGCAACTTCATGCTGCAAGACACAGACTTTTTAAAAATAGCCAAATTCAACACTTTTAAAAGACATAAGCTCGGTTTGGGTTTTTTTTTTATTTTTATTTTTTGTCATTTAAAATCCTTAACTACAATTATGTTCCTTTTTAAATTTTACTTTCTAATTTTGTGGGTCATTAGTAGGTGTATATATTTATGGGGTCCATGAGCTGTTTTGATACAGGCATGCAATGCATAATAATCACATCGTAGAACACTGTGGCATCCATATCCTTAAGCATTTATCCTTTTTGTTACAAACTAATCCAATTATATTCTTTTAGCTATTTTAAAATGTACAATTAAGTTATCATTGTTATCACCCTGTTGTGCTATCAAAACCAAGGTCTTATTCATTCTTTCTAACTACTTTTTGTACCCATCCCCCAACTGTCCTTCCTAGCCTCTGGTAACTATCCTTCCTAGCCTCTGGTAATCATCCTTCTACTCTCCATTATGTTCTTTTTGTTTGTTTGTTTGTCTGTTTGTTTGGGACGGAGTCTTGCTCTTGTCGCCCAGGCTGGAGTGCAGTGGTGCGATCTCAGCTCACTGCAACCTCCGCCTCCCAGGCTCAAGCGATTCTCCTGCCTCAGCCTCCTGAGAAGCTAGGATAACAGGCGCCCACCACCACACCTGGCTAATTTTTGTACTTTTAGTAGAGATGGGGTTTTGCCATGTTGGCCAGGCTGGTCTTGAACTCCTGACCTCTGGTGATCCACCTGCCTCAGCCTCCCAAAGTGCTGGAATTACAGGCGTGAGCCACCACGCCTGGCCCATTATATTCCTTTTTTATGCTTACTTTTTGTGGCTTCTTTTTCTTGATCCATTTTTACAATGGTTTGCATATTTTACTAAAGTTTCTAACAAATTAGTTTTCATGTTGTGTGTGTGTGTGTGTGTGTGTGTATATATATACTATTTTAGTTTATACGTTGTGCTTTCATCTTCATTGTTTCCTTGTTTCTATTTTCTTTAGGTTTATTCTATTGACTTTTGTTCTACAATCTTGAAGAACACAAAACTCATTAATATAAGCTTTTATTTTAAGTACTTACTGCCATACTTCAAAATATCATTTAACTCTATTCCAAAAATGTTGATATTTTGTATCATAGTAGCCATGGAGGCATGCTACTCAGAATACCATCAAAAGGATGTGCTGTGGGTACAAGGTTGACTGACAACCTCTAACCACTCCACTCTCTGACCCACTGTGGCATTCACCAAGGCCACATTTTCCTAGGCTGCTCTTGATAGTGACTGAGCATAGCAAGAGTACCAGGTCCATTTTGGCTAGATGTAGAACGCTGTTAGGACAACCTGGTAACCATCCTTCTACTCTCCATTATGTTCCTTTTTGTTTGTTTGTTTGAGACGGAGTCTCGCTCTTGCCGCCCAGGCTGGAGTGCAGTGGTGCGATCTCGGCTCACTACAACCTCCGCTTCCCATGTTCAAGTGATTCTCCTGCCTCAGCCTCCTAAGCAGCTGGGATTACAGACACCTGCCACCACGCCTGGCTAATTTTTGTACTTTTAGTAGAGACGGGGACTCCCATCAGTATGGAGGAGGCTTTCTCAGAATTGCACTACTGTCTGAATACCTTCCACCCCAATCCTCCTTCTAGTTTTTCTTTTCACAGACATCAGTTCCACATCATAGTCTGAAGTTTCCCTCAGCCTATTCCTGTTCTCTCCCTCTTTATCCTTCAAAGACATTTCCCTGATGTATCCTTGTACATTTAATTCTTCATTGGTATCTCCTTAGAGGACTTGAACAGACAAATGGACACAAGTATTTTTGTTATTATCCAGTTATAAGTGTCCCAAATTTCTAGTAAGAATTGTTTCTCTGACTCATGTGCTATTTATGTTTCTTTTTCCCAGTCATTTGAAAGGTCTTTTAACTTCTAACTTAATTTGTCTTGTACCCATAGAATGTGTCCTTTGAAATCTCTCTATATAGTTTTTATGGTGCTTGCTGAAGAATGGATATTCTATAATTGTTGAGTGTTGAGTTCTAAGTTCACTAAAAATGCATGTTGTGTTGCTCAGATGAAATATCACATAATGCAAGAGGTATTTAAATATCCCCTTATAATAGTGAATTGTAAATTTATCTTTATACTTATATTGTTTTGCCTTACATATTTGAAACTATTTCATCAAGTATATACAGGTTTTGATGAGTCTTTTGAAAACAGCTATTGCTGAATGTTGGCATTTCATGCAATCTGGAAATACCAGTATTTTAAGCAGTGAGTTCAGTATTTAGTTTATTTACATTTATTGTGATTATTAAAACATTTGTATTTTTCTTTCTTATTTTGTGTTTTCTGTCTATTCCATCTTTTTATTTTACCTTTTTCTCATTTCTTCATTCTTTTATATTGACTGCATTGATTTTTATATTACATTAAAATTAGTAGTAACATGTTTTGGGGGGTATTTTTGAAAATTTAACTTACATTCCTAATGTAAAAAGAGCCCCTTGATTATCCCTCCTGTTAAATAAATTCAAAACCTTAGAATATTTTAACTTTAATTGCTATTCCAACTGACTTTACATTATTGTCTAATATCTTGGTTCTCTCTTGCTTTCTTGGTAATTTTAATGTCACATATTGAAAATTATTACTTTGAATATAATATTTGTCTATATTTATTACACACCAAAATCTTTGCATGTTATTATTTTTTACTTCAGATTTTTTAGGATCATTGTCCTTTTTATTATATACATACTTTAGAAGAAGTTATTTTAATAAGAGTAAGTTTATAATAAACTCTCTCTGGTATTACTGAAAAAAATATATTGTTATTGTCCACATTCTCTAAATATTTTTCCTAGATTTAAACTTATTGGTGGGGTGAGATTCTTAGAGATTTCTTGTATTTTCCAGTGAGTTGATCAATGCATTTAAAAGTATGATCATTTAGAGTTCAAACTGATTTGCAGTAAAAGGCTTTTAGAATACTTTAGTCTGCTATAATTCTAGAAACAGTAGTTATTTCTACTATTTTTACCTATAAACATAATCAAGCTTATCAATGTTTGATATAGATTGATGGATATATCATCACATATTTCATGAGTTCTAAGGTCACAAGTCATCTACATAATATGAGTTCCTGAGGAAAAAGAGGAATCTGCCACCTCAGAGTTGGGAGAAATACCTCTATGTGTGCATTTTTGTGTGTAACATATTGATATACAGTCAACATATGTCAATTAAGCCACTCTGTGATTTATATTATCTAGTTCAATGAAACAAAACTTAAAAAGGGAATCAGAGCCTGGAAAAGATTACTGTAGAAAAATCACAGATTGACAATTAAACTAACAATACAAGCATAGAAAACAATTAAAAGTAGGAGAGCCGGCAGTTCTATTCCTAGCATGAGGGCTTTTTTGGCCAATGTACAAGATAAAAATAATGACAGTTTAATCAGATCTGACAAGAAGTCAGCCAAGAACTTTAAAATTATCAAGAAGATGATTTTCCATAAAGAGTAACAATTATTGTTAAATATAAAACTTGCCTAATTGATTATTACAGCTTTAAATAATAAGCTAATATTAGATAAACACACCACAATTAGCAAATTATTTTTAAAATAAAACTTATTTCAAGGGGTGGGAAAAGATATTCCATGTAAATTAAAACCAAAAAAGATCAGGAGTAGCTGTACTTATAAAATATATTTCAAGACAAAAGTTATAAAAAGAGACAAAGAAAGTCATTATATAATGATAAAGAAGTCAATTCAGTGACATGCTATAATAATTATAAATATATATGTACCCAATGATGGAGTACCCAGATATATAAAGCCAATATCACTAAAGAGATAGAGCCCAATACAATAGCAGTTGAGAATTTTAACACTCCACTTTCAGTATTAGACAGATTATCTAGACAGAAAATAAACAAACAAACATCAGACTTAACCTGTACTATAGACCAAATTGACCTAACAGACATTTATAGAACTTTTTATCCAACAGCTGCAGAATACACATTATTCTCATCAACACATGGAGCATTCTCCAGAATAGACCGTAAGTTAAATCATAAAACAAGTTTCAACAAATAAAAAAATACACAAACAATATCAAGTATTTCTGACCATGATTTCTGACCACCATTATGGTCATAAATGCTTGATATGATTAGAAATCAATAACAAGAGAAACTTTGGAAAGTATACAAACACATGGAGATTAAGCAATATACTTATGAATGACCATTAGGTCAATGAAGAAATTAAGAAGAAAATTTAAAAAATCTTTAAACACATGAAAATAGAAACACAATATTTCAAAACTTATAGGATATTGCAGAAGTAGTCCTGAGAGGAAAGTTTACAGAAATAAATGCCTACATCAAAAAAGTAGAAAAATTTCAAATAAAATACCTAACAATGCATCTTAAAGAACTAGAAAAGCAAGAGCAAATCAAACACAAAATTAATAGAACAAAAGAAATAATAGAGATCAGAGTAGAAATAAATGAAATTGAGACTAAACAAATACAAAGCATCAACAAAATAAAGATATGACTTTTTGAAAAGATAAACAAAAGTAACAAACCCTTAGCTAGACAAACTAAGAAAAAAAGAGAGAAGACCCAAATACATAAAATCAGAGATGAAAAAGGAGACATTACAACTGATGCCACATAAATTCAAAAGATAATTACAGATTATTATTAATAACTACATGCCAAATACCTAGAAGAAATGGATAAAATCCTAGACACATAAAATCTACCAAGATTAAACCATAAAGAAATAGAAAACCCGAATAGATCAGTAACAAGTAATGACATAAAAGGAATAATAAAAAGTCTCCTATCAAAGCAAAACCCAGGACCTGATGGCTTCACTGCTAAACTCTGTCAAACATTTAAAGAGCTAATATCAATCCTACTCAAATTATTTCAAAAAAAAAATAAGAAGGCGGTACTTCCAAACTCATTCAATGAGATCAGTATTACCCTGATAACCAAAACCAGAAAAAGGCATGACAAAAACAGAAAACTACAGGCCAATATCTCTGACTAACATAGATGCAAAAATCCTCAACAAAGTACTAGCAAACTGAATCCAACAACACATTAAAAAGATCATTCATTATGACCAAGTGGGATTTATCCCTGGGATGCAAGGATGGCTCAACACATGGAAATCAATAGATGTGATACATCACATCGACAGAATGAAGGACGAACCACATAATCATTTCAATAAAGGCTTAAAAAGTATTTGATAAAATTCAACATCTCTTCATGATAAAAACTTTCAACAATTGTTTAGTACAGAACAGACATACCTCAACACAGTAAAGGCCACATCCAGTAAAGTCAGTATCATAGTGAATATGGAAAAACTGAAAGCCTTTCCTCTAAGATCTGGAACAAGGCAAGGATGCCCACTTACCACTTTTATTCAACATAGCACTGGAAGTCCTAGCTAGAACAATTAAACCAGATAAGGAAATAAAAGTCATCCAATTTGGAAAAGAAAAATTCAAATTACTCTTCTTTGCAGGAAATATGGTCTTATATTTAGAAAAACCTGAAGACCCCACTGAAAAACTATTAGAAAACAAATTTATTAAAGCTACAGGATACAAAATAAACATACAAAAATCAATACTGTTTCTTTATGCCAACAGCAGACAATCTGAAAATGAAACCAAGAAAATAATCCCATTAATGATAGCTACAAATAAAATACCTGAAAATAAAGTTACCAAAGTAGCAAAAGCGCTTAACAATGAAAACAAGTCCAGGACCAGATGGATTCAAAGCCAAATTCTACCAGAGGTACAAGGAGGAGCTGGTACCATTCCTTCTGAAACTATTCCAATCAATAGAAAAAGAGGGAATCCTCCCTAACTCATTTTTATGAGGCCAGCATCATCCTGATACCAAAGCCTGGCAGAGACACAACCAAAAAAGAGAATTTTAGACCAATATCCCTGATGAACGTCGATGCAAAAATCCTCAATAAAATACTGGCAAACCAAATCCAGCAGCACATCAAAAAGCTTATCCACCATGATCAAGTGGGCTTCATTCCTGGGATGCAAGGCTGGTTCAACATATGCAAATCAATAAACGTAATCCAGCATATAAACAGAACCAATGACAAAAACCATATGATTATCTCAATAGATGCAGAAAAGGCCTTTGACAAAATTCAACAGCCCTTCATGCTAAAAACTCTCAATAAATTAGGTATTGATGGGACATATCTCAAAATAATAAGAGCTATTTATGACAAACCCACAGCCAATATCATACTTAATGGGCAAAAACTGGAAGCATTCCCTTTGAAAACTGGCACAAGACAGGGATGCCCTCTCTCAACACTCCTATTCAACATAGTGTTGGAAGTTCTGGCCAGGGCAATCAGGCAGGAGAAGGAAATAAAGGGTATTCAATTAGGAAAAGAGGAAGTCAAATTTTCCCTGTTTGCAGACAACATGATTGTATATCTAGAAAACCCCATCGTCTCAGCCCAAAATCTCCTTAAGCTGATAAGCAACTTCAGCAAAGTCTCAGGATACAAAATCAATGTACAAAAATCACAAGCATTCTTATACACCAACTACAGAGAAACAGAAAGACAAATCATGAGTGAACTCCCATTCACAATTGCTTCAAAGAGAATAAAATACCTAGGAATCCAACTTACAAGGGATGTGAAGGACCTCTTCAAGGAGAACTACAAACCACTGCTCAATGAAATAAAAGAGGATACAAACAAATGGAAGAACATTTCATGCTCATGGGTAGGAAGAATCAATATCATGAAAATGGCCACACTGCCCAAGGTAATTTATAGATTCAATGCCATCCCCATCAAGCTACCAATGACTTTCTTCACGGAACTGGAAAAAACTACTTTAAAGTTCATATGGAACCAAAATAGAGCCCGCATTGCCAAGTCAATCCTAAGCCAAAAGAACAAAGCTGGAGGCATCACGCTACCTGACTTCAAACTATACTACAAGGCTACAGTAACCAAAACAGCATGGTACTGGTACCAAAACAGAGATATACACCAATGGAACAGAGCAGAGCCCTCAGAAGTAATGCCACATATCTACAACAAACTGATCTTTGACAAACCTGACAAAAACAAGAAATGGGAAAATGATTCCCTATTTAATCAATGTTGCTGGGAAAACTGGCTAGCCATATGTAGAAAGCTGAAACTGGATCCCTTCCTTATACCTTATACAAAAATTAATTCAAGATGGATTAAAGACTTACATGCTAGACCTGAAACCATAAAAACCCTAGAAGAAAACCTAGGCAATACCATTCAGGACATAGGCATGGGCGAGGACTTCATGTATAAAACACAAAAAGCAATGGCAACAAAAGCCAAAATTGACAAATGGGATCTAATTAAACTAAAGAGCTTCTGCACAGCAAAAGAAACTATCATCAGAGTGAACAGGCAACCTACAGAATGGGAGAAAATTGTTGCAATCTACTCATCTGACAAAGGGCTAATATCCAGAATCTGCAATGAACTCAAACAAATTTACAAGAAAAAAACAAACAACCCCATCAAAAACTGGGTGAAGGATATGAAGAGACACTTCCCAAAAGAAGACATTTATGCAGCCAAAAGACACATGAAAAAATGCTCATCATCACTGGCCATCAGAGAAATGCAAATCAAAACCACAATGAGATACCATCTCACACCAGCTAGAATGGCAATCATTAAAAAGTCAGGAAACAACAGGTGCTGGAGAGGATGTGGAGAAATAGGAACACTTTTACACTATTGGTGGGACTGTAAACTAGTTCAACCATTGTGGAAGTCAGTGTGGCGATTCCTCAGGGATCTAGAACTAGAAATACCATTTGACCCAGCGATCCCATTACTGGGTATATACCCAAAGGATTATAAATCATGCTGCTATAAAGACACATACACAGGTATGTTTATTGAGGCACTATTCACAATAGCAAAGACTTGGAACCAAGCCAAATGTCCAACAATGATAGACTGGATTAAGAAAATGTGGCACATATACACCATGGAATACTATGCAGCCATAAAAAAGGATGAGTTCCTGTCCTTTGTGGGGACATGGATTAAGCTGGAAACCATCAATCTCAGCAAACTATCGCAAGGACAAAAAACCAAACACCCCATGTTCTCACTCATAGGTGGGAATTGAACAATGAGAACACGTGGACACAGGAAGGGAAACATCACACACCTGGGCCTGTTGTGGGGTGGGGGTAGAGGGGAGGGATAGCATTAGGAGATATACCTAATGTTAAATGAGGAGTTAATGGGTGCAGCACACCAACATGGCACATATATATATATATGTAAGAAACCTGCACGTTGTGCACATGTACCCTAAAACTTAGAGTAAAAAAAAGAAAAAGAAATTAAAGCACACAAAAATTAAAAAATATTCTATGTTCATTGATCAAAAGAATCAATATTTTTTAAATGTTCATACTTCCCAAAGTGATTTACATATTCAATGCAATCCCCATCAAAAAGCAATGACATTCATCACAGAAATAGAAAAAATAATCTGAAAATTCATGTGGAGCCAAAAAAGAGCCTGAATAGGGAAAGCAATCCTGAGAGGGGGAAAAGAAAAGCTGGAGGCATCATATTACCTGACTTTAAATTATACTAAAACTCTAATACTAAAAGTAAGCAAAATAGCATGGTACTGGCATAAAAGCAGACACATAAACCAAAAGAACAAAATAGAGAACCCAGAAATAAATCCACACATTTACAATCAGCTCATTTTCAACAAAGGCATGAAGGACACACATTGGGGAAAGAGTCTCTTCAATAAATGGTGCTGGGGAAACTGGATATTCATATGTAGAAGAAGAAAACTAGACTCTTACCTCTCACTATATAAAAAATCAAATAAAAACGGATTAAAGATTTAAATCTAAGGCCTGAAACTATGAAACTACTAGAACAAAACATTGGGGAAAAGCCCCAGGACATTGGCCTAGGCAAATATTTCCTAAGCCTCAAATGCACAGGCAACCAAAGCAAAAGTATATAAATAGGATAACAACAAAAACTTCTACACAGAAAAAAAAAAAAAATCAACACAGTAAAGAAACAACTGATAGAATGGAAGAAAATATTTGCAAACTACTCGTGTGACAAGGATTAATAACCAGAATATAAAAGGAGTTCAAACTAATTAGGAAAACAAAAACAAAAACAAAAACAAAACATATAATTTTCTTTTTCTCTCTCTTTTTTTTTTTTTTTTTTTTTGAGATGGAGTCTCGCACTGTTGCCCAGGCTGGAGTGCAGTGACACAATCTCGGCTCACTGCGGTTCACTGCAAGCTCCGCCTCCCAGGTTGATGCCATTCTCCTGCCTCAGCCTCCTGAGTAGCTGGGACTACAGGCACCTGCCACAACGCCCAGCTAATTTTTTGTATTTTTAGTAGACACAGGGTTTCACTGTGTTAGCCAGGATGGTCTTGATATCCTGACCTCATGATCCACCCGCCTCGGCCTCCCAAAGTGCTGGGATTACAGGCGAGAGCCACCGCGCCCCGCCGAGTCTCACTCTTAACGCCCAAGCTGGAGTACAGTAGCATGATCTTGGCTCACTGCAACCTCCGCTCCCCGGGTTCAAGCGGTTCTCCTGCCTCAGCCTCCAGAGTAGCTGGGATCACAGGTGTCCATCACCACGCCCAGCTAATTTTTGCATTTTGGGTAGAGACAGCGTTTTGCCATGTTGGCCCAGTTGGTCTCGAACTCCTGACCTCAGGTTATCCACCCGCCTTGGCCTCCCAAATTGCTAGGATTACATGTGTGAGCCACCATGCCCAGCCATAATTTAATTTTTAAAACAGGCAGAAGGCAGAGATAATTGGCAAGCCACATGTAGAAGAATAAAACTGGATCCTCATTTCTCACCTTACACAAAAATCAACTCTAGATGAATCAAAGTCTTAAATCTAAGACCTGAAACCATAAAAACTGTGGAAGATAACACTGAACAAAACCCTTCTAGATATTGGCTTAGACAACAACTTCATGACCAAGAATCCAAGAGCAAATGCAACAAAAACAAAGATAAATAAATGAGAATTTATTAAGCTAAAAAAGCTTCTGCATAGCAAAATAAATAATCAACAGAGTAAACAAACAACCCAGCGTGGGAGAAAATCTTTGCAAACTATGCATCCAACAAAGGACTAATATCTAGAATCTACAAGAAACTCAAATCAGCAAGAACAAAATGAACAATCCCATCAAAAAGTGGGCTAAGGACATGCATACACAATTCTAAAAAGAAGATATACAAGTAACCAACAAACATATGAAAAAATACTCAATATCACCAATTATCAGGGAAATTCAAATCAAAACAACAATGCAATATCATCTTATTCCTGCAAAAATGGCCATAATTAAAAAATCAATAATAGATGTTGATGTGGATGTGAGGAAAAGGGAACACTTTTACACTACTGGTGGGAATGTAAAGTAATATAACCACTATGGAAAACAGTGTGGATATTCCTTAAAGAACTAAAAGTGGATCTACCATTTGATCCACCAATCCCACTACTGGGTATCTACCCAAAGGAAAAGAAGTCATTATATAAAAAAGACACATGTATACGCATGTTTATAGCAGCACAATTTGCAATTGCAAAAATATGGAACCAGCCCAAATGCCCATCAATCAATGAGTGGATAAAGAAAATACGGTATGTATGTACCATAGAATACTACTCAGCCATAAAAAGGAACAAAATAATGTCATTCTCAGCAACCTGGATGGAGTTGGAGATCATTATTCTATGTGAAGTAACTCAGGAATGAAAAACCAAACATCATATGTTCTCACTTATAAGTGGAAATTAGCTATGAGGACACAAAGGTATAAGAGTGATACAATGAACTTTGAGAATTCGGGGGAAGGTGGGAGGGGGGTGAGGGATGAAAGACTACACATTGGGTACAGTGTACACTGCTCGGGTGATGGGTGCATCAAAATCTCAGAAATCACCGCTAAAGAACTTATCCATATAACCAAAAACCACCTGTTCTCCAAAAACCTATTAAAATAAAGAAAAAATAACTCCTTGCCAATAAGATTATTATATTATATAGTATACATAATTATTGTATTATAAATTATATATTACATTATTGCATATTATATAGTCTATAACAATACAATTCATAACTACATAATTATTACTTTAATAACTAAATTCTATATAATTATGCTATTAATTTATAATAATTATATTATTACTTCCCCCACCAAAAAAATGAGGGGCTAAACATTGATCATTGTGGAAACTGGGTGATGGGTGCATGAAGCTTTACTATACACTGTTCTCCCTTCTTTTGTATGTGTTCTCTAATAAAAAGAAATAAAAACAAAAAAATGGGCAAATGATATGTACTTGAAAGTTAAAAAATTTTAAAGAAAAAAATCTGAATAGGCATTTCTCAAAAGAAGACATACAAGTGGCCAATGGGCATATGAAAAGTGCTCAACATCATTAATCATCAGAGGAATGTGAATCAAAACAATGAGATATCATTTCACCCCAGTTTAAATGGTTTTTATCAAAAGGACAGGCAATAACAGATACTGGCAAAGATATGGAGAAAAGGGAACTCTCATATGCTGTTGGTGGGAATGTAAATTAGTATAACCACAATGGAGAACAGTATGGAGGTTTCTCACAAAGCTAAAATTAGAGCAACCATATGATCCAGCAATCCCATCACTTGGGATATATCCAAAAGAATGGAAATCAGTATATGGAAGAGATGTCTGCACTCTCATGTTTATTGCAGCAGTATTCACAATAGCCAAGATATGGAGTCATCAAGTGTTCATCAAGAGATAAATGGATAAAGAAAATGTGGTACATATACACAATAAAATATTATTCAGCCATAAAAAAGAATAAAATCTTGGCATTTGCAACAATATGGATGGAACTGGAGGACACTGTGTTAAGTGAAATAAGCCAGGCACAGAAAGACACATATTGCATGTACTCACTTATATATAGGACGTAAAAAAAATGAACTCATGGAGAGAGAGTAAAATGATGCTCATCAGAGCATCATTGAATATGATCAGTAAAGGTGAATTTATTATTTGTACCTTTGCTTAATTGTTCTGACGGTTTAAAAGTTTTCTTATATTTCACTTAAATTTCCCTGCTGTAGTTGAAGTTCATTACTTCCTGTTCTGCTCTCATTGACTAATAAGAATTGGTCCCTGTCCTCCTGATAACATCCCTTAACATATTTTCAGAAGCTATCATATCTCCCCTTAGCCTTTTTGTCTCCATATTGGGAAATTCTCAGCTCTATTATACTTTCATCATATATCCTATCCTTCCTGAATTTCTCATATTTTGAGGCTTATATTTGAACTTAGATAGGTTTGTTCATAAAGAGAAAAATTACATTTAAAATTTTATAATTGCCTGAAAATGAAAAAAAAAGTTCCATGTATTATTTACCTAATTTGTTAGAAAGTAAGCATGCAGTTCTATTGGGGAAATTGGGTTTGCTAAAAGTTAATTCTTATTACCAGTTTCATAAAAAAACTATGTCAAATTATCATTTTTTCTGCATTTATTAAAGAAGGAAACTTCAAGGGTCTGACATTTCTTGCAAACTTGTGTATGTGCACTCATCTCGGTACAGTTCATGTGCAAAGTGTATTTTTCCGAGAAAATATATTTATAGCTTTCTTGGTGGAGCACTGCCTACCCTAGGAAGAAAAAAAATCTGACTGGATTCTAGTCCTAGGATAAAATTAAAGTGGGTAGACACTAATGTATCTGTTTACCTTTTCTGTTACACAATATTTTTTTGCAAATGACATAACTCATATATCAGTGTATTTTAAGTAGAGTAATATTTATGATTGCAGCCTGAGAATTTTTCAAGAAATTTGAAATCATTATTGTCTTGTGAACAGAGACTTCTTTCTTAGCATTATTTTCAATGTGTTTTTATCCCCCTCAGAGGATTCTGCACATCCTCACTTGGGCTTTGATTCAGAGCATCCTCTGTCAGTTATAATGTTGGCAGCTATATGGCCAGCTGTTCTTAGCCACTCTCAAGTGTGTAATACACAGCCCTCACATATGTGAGATCTCCTTGTAACAAGCCAGAAATTGTCCTTAAAGAGTACTCCTAAGAAAGTAGTCAAAGGAGAGAAGAACTGTGCTTCCAAGCATGTTCTTACATTTTTCCCTACAGATATGGCCCCTAAGGCTCTCCATCTATCTTAGAACATTCTCCATGCATATCATTTAGCAGCAGAAATACCATCAGCAATATACAATAGGGAAATAATCCCAATAAGAAAGAGGACATCGGCAGTCCAGAGACTAAGACCATGAGATATAAGATACGTTTAGATAAAACATGCTTGCAAAAAGAAATAAAGACCTTTGTATGAAACACCAATTATCCTTTTCTTCAGACCCTTTTGACATCCCTGTTCCAGGTTTCCATGTGTTCAGACCAAATTCACACAGATGTAACTGGATGCTGCCTCGTCTTCAGCCCGTTCCCTTCCCCTCTGGCTTCCCACCCAAGGGCTGCCTTGCTGGTGATACCACAGGGCTCCATTCAGCTCCTATGCCCAGCATGCACAACCTGGTGGTATGGGGGAGTTATTACATCATGGGGTAAAGCTTACTAATTGCTAAGAAGGCCTAGTAGATCAATTATTTTTGTTTTTTGCCTTCGGTATTAGTGTGTTCTCATGCTGCCAATAAAGACATACACAAGACTGGGTAATTTATAAAGAATAAAAGGTTTAATGGACTCACAATTCCACATGGCTGGGGAGGCCTCACAATTATGGCAGAGGGTGAAGCAGAAGCAAGACATGTCTTACGTGGCAACAGACAAGAGAGCTTGTGCAAGGGAACTCCCATTTATGAAACTAACAGATCTCATGAGACTTACTCACTACCACGAGAACAGTATGGGGGATCCACCCCCATAACTCAATTTTCTCCACCTGGCCCCACCCTTGACATGTGGGGATTATTACAATTCAAGGTGAGATATGGGTGGGGACACAAAGACAAACCTTATTACCTTCCCTCTCCAGGATTGTCCAGAGATATAGTTGCAGGCATTTCCATGGTATAACACTACAGTCAGCTCAATACCACAGCCCCATTTGGGCTCTACCTCTTTTCTTGAATTTTTTTTTATTGTTGTTCTTCACTTCTAGTCCCTGGAATTGTCTTTCCTGTAAAATAAGAGCACATTAGACTGTTTGGGCTCTTCTTTCTGGGAAAATCAGGCTAAAAAGTTCTCTTAGAACTTTTGACCAGGGATACATAACAGAAAAGCCCAAGCATTTATTGTAATTTCTCCCATATTATGACTTTTTGATACAAACTTCCCAAATTACAGAGACAGGGTATCTCCTATTCTGACCAGTAAAGATAACATATTGAACATGGTGAAAATATCTAATGATAATTCAACAAATATTACTTAGCTCCTAGAATATCTCAAATATTCTGCTATAGTCTGGATTTCTGTCCACAAATTGAGGATTAAAAAATTTATATAATATAAAATGTTAGCTAACTAATCTTAAGAATTTCCCTCTCAACTTCTGAAACAATGATATATCTAGGTGGAATGAACTTTACTAATCTGAGGTAATAGAACTAAGAGGAATAAAATGTAATTGAATATCAACTCTAAACCCCAAAAATCTTGTTAAAGAGGTAATTCCCTTGGAGAGTCTTCAGAGACCCCATATGACAATAAAACTAGAATGAATGCAAACAAAGATTCTACTGAAAACAAATGCTTTAAAAATAGGTGCTATAATTTGAATGTTTATGTCTGCTCCAAAATTTACATGTTGAAACTTATTGTGAAAATGGCTTTATTGCCCAAAGTAATTTATAGATTCAATTATATCCATCAAGCTACTATTGACTTTCCTCACAGAATTAGAAAAATCTACTTTAAATTTCATATGGAACCAAAAAGGAGCCTGTATAGCCAAGACAATCCTAAGCAAAAAGAACAAAACTGGAGATACCATGCTGCCTGACTTCAAACTATACTACAAGGATACAGTAACCAAAACAGCAAGGTACTGGTACCAAAGCAGATATATAAACCAATGGAACAGAACAGAGGCCTCAGAAATAACACCACACATCTACAAACATCTAATCATTGACAAACCTGACAAAAAGCAAGAAATGGGGAAAGGATTCCCTGTTTAATAAACGGTGCTGGGAAAACTGGCTGGCCATATGTAGAAAGGTGAAACTGGACCCTCCTTACACCTTATACAAAAATTAACTCCAGATGGATTAAAGACTTAATGTAAGACCTAAAACCATAAAAACCCTAGAAGAAAACCTAAGCAATACCATTCAGGACACAGGCATAGGCAAAGACTTCAGGACTAAAACACCAAAGCAATTGCAACAAAAGCCAAAATTGACAAATGGGATCCAATTAAACTAAAGAGTTTCTGCCCAGCAAAAGAACCTATCATCAGAGTAAACAGGCAACCTACAGAATGGGAGAAAATTTTTGCAATCTGTCCATCTGAGAAAGGGCTAATATCCAGAATCTACAAGGAACTTAAACAATTTTACAAGAAAAAAGCAACGCTATGAAAAAGTGGGCAAATATTATGAGCAGACACTTCTCAAAAGAAGATATTTATGTGGCCAACAAACATACTAAAGAAAGCTTATCATCACTGGTAATTAGAGAAATGCAAATCGAAACCGCAATGAGGTACCGTCTCTTGCCAGTTAGAATGGTGATCATTAAAAGGTCAGGAAACAGGCCAGGTGCGGTGGCTTATGTCTGTAACAGCAGCACTTTGGGAGTCAGAGGCAGGCGGATCACCCGAGGTCAGGAGTTCAAGACCAGCCTGACCAACTTGGTGAAACCCCATCTCTACTAAAAATACAAAAATTAGCCGGGCATGGTAGCACGAACCTGTAATCCCAGCTACTCCAGAGGCTGAGGCAGGGAGAATTGCTTGAACCTGGGAAGCAAAGGTTGCAGTGAGCCAAGATCACACCACTGCAGTCCAGCCTGGGTGACAGAGCGAGACTGCGTCTTAAAAAAAAAGAAAAAAAGTCAGGAAACACAGATGCTGGAGAAGATGTAGAGAAATAGGAATGCTTTTACACTGTTGGTGGGAGTGTAAATTAGTTCAATCATTGTGGAACAGTGGAAGACAGTGTGGTAATTCCTCAAGGATCTAGAACCAGAAATACCATTTGACCTAGTAATCCCATTACTGGATATATACCCAAAGGATTATAAATTATTTTACTATAAAGATGCATGCACACATATGTTTACTGCAGCACTATTTACAATAGCAAAGACTTGGAACCAACCCAAATGCCGATCAATAATAGACTGGATAAAGAAAATGTGGCACATATATACCATAGAATACTATGCAGCCATAAAAAGAATGAGTTCATGTCCTTTGCAGGGACATGAATGAAGCTGGAAACCATCATTCTCAGCAAACTAACACAGGAACAGAAAACCAAACACCACATATTCTCAATAATTAGTGGGAGTTGAACAATGAGAATACATGGACACAGGCAGAAGAACTTCACACATGGGGCCTGTTGGGGGTGGAGAGCAATGGGAGGGATAGCATTAGGACAAATACCTAATGCATGGGGGGCTTAAAACCCAAATGACAGGTTGATGGGTGCAGCAAACCACCATGGCATATGTATACCTATGTAACAAACCTGCACGTTCTGCACATGTATCCCAGAACTTGAAGTATAATGAAAAAAAAAAAAAGAAGAGGAAGAAACTTAATCACCAAGGTGATATATTAGAAGGTGGGGACTTCAGGAGATGGTTAGATCATGAGGGCTCTGTCATTATGAATGGGATTAATGCCTTATAAAAGAGGCATCATCTGATGCCACTCCTTTGCCCTTCCACCTTCTGTCATGTGAGTACACAGAAACAGTGCCATGTTGAAGAAGAGAGGGAAGCCCTCACCAGACACAAAGCCTGTCAGCACAGTGATCTTGGACTTCTCAGCCTCTAGAGAGTAAGAAATAAATTTCTATTCTTTATAAATCACCCAGAGTCAGATATTTTGTTATAGAAGCACAAATTTACTAAGACAATAGGAACACAAGAAAATGAAAGTTCCTCAGACAGTAATGACATGAACAAGAAGTCAGTTATCTTTGAAAAGAAATGAAAAATAGAAGTGACAACTAACTGTTTTTCTCATATCCTTATAGTATTAAGTAGAAAGAGAAAGGTATTAAGACAAAGTTACAGCTTATTCCAAATGCCTTTAGCTACAGCTAGTATGTTGAGTGTTGTAAGGAGAAACTGCTTCGACTCTCAATTATTTGCTTATGTAGAGCCAATGAAGATATAGTCTATAAAAAGTGAGAATGATAGTCACTGTATAAATATGAGTAACTGAAGCTTTCAAGGAATAAGCAAGTTTGTTTCCCAGGAAACCAGATTACATGGGTGCATGTCAGAGGATTTGCAAGAGCAATGAGGTGAAGTTAAGGACAAGGAGTACTACAGAAACAAGACTGATGAGGTCTACTTTGGAACTTGAACAGAAGGTATGAAAAAGTGGCTGGGGGCAGGGCACATGAAAAGGGGAAGCAGTGGCTACAGCGTACAGAGGTCTGAAGTGGTTCTTAGACTTTTTCATTCTGCATTTTTCATTTGCTTAATATAGGGAGAAGAGTCATGCATACTGGGCAAATAAGAATTGGTACTAGAAAAAAAAAATGGGGCTTAAAGAAAACACCCAGAGATGGGTCTCTGAAAATACCTTGCGTGATCATGGGAGATCTTCTTTCACGTGAGTTATCTTTCAGACATTAAGAAACTATATAATAAAAAGTGAGAGAAAGTTGTTAGTATAAGTAGGAAGAGGTGCTGCTTCCTTGACTGATAAGACACCTAGATAGGATGGCCATGCATTCTGGCATAAAGAAAATAAAGACAGGAAGAACAAAGATGAGAGGGAGAGTGATTCCGGAGAAGGTGAAGTTCCCAGGTAGCATCAAAGTAGGCTAACCATCTAAATCAGCTTACTGGTTGGACTTGGAGCCCTATGACAGAGATACAGGCTCTAAAACCAACATTCAAAGGTGCTACATTGCCAGCGGACACCCTCAGAAACTTGTCTATTGCCCTTACATTAACTCCTATATAATAACACCAGCTGCACCCACAGCCTCCTATGCAAAGTACCCTGCTTTCCTCTTCATTGCTCCTGATATCACACATTGTCTTCACACCTGTTCATTATTTATTGAAATTAAACTTCTATTAAGATGAACATTGACAAACTTTGCCTGGTCACACATTTTTAAAGTGCATATGTATATACTTTGATACACACACACACACACACAATGTATACATACACATAAAGACAAATTTTTGAATATCCCATAGGAATGAGTCATATGTATCCTTGTCAGGGTCCATATCGAATCATGACAGGCAAACACCATTACGCACTACTAGAATGAAAAACAGAAGGCAGCTCTGACCACTTTCATCTAACACTGTTACTTGAACTTCTTATTTTAGGTTTGTAAGAGTTTTACTAAAAAACAACTTCATTTAAGTAAAAATAAAATAAACTTATTTTAAATGTACAGGGGATGAATTTTGACAAATACATGCACTGAAATAGCAATCCAGGCAAGTAATAAAACATTATTATTGCCCCCCAAATTTCTCTAGTACTCTTTGCAATCAGGTTCCCATTTACACTCTGGCTACAGACAACTATGGTACTGATTTCCTTTTAGTAACAATGGGCTATATTTGTCTTTCTATCGCATAAAATTGAATCATAAACTATCTTCTATTTTAGACTGGCTCTGTGACTCAGCACAATGACTTTGCTTCATCCATGTTATTAAGTATATCAGCAGTTCACTTCTTATTGCCAAATAGTATGAACAATATTGCATAATATTGATACTAATAGTATAAAATAGTATTCCACTGTATGGATATAACACAATTTGGCCATTAACCTGCTGATATATATTTGGAGTTGAACAAATTTGGAGCTACTATAAATAAAGCTTCTGTGTACATTAGTGTACAAGTCTTTGTGTGGACCTATGTTTTCATTTCTCCTGAGCAAATTTCTACTGTTTGTCAAAGTAATTGTAACATTTGGGTTACCCATAATCAATGTGTAGAGTCTCAGTTACATCACATCCTCAGATAGACTTGACATTGTCAGTCTTGTTAATTTTAGCAATTCTAATGGAAATATTGTGGTAACTCGTTATTTTTTTCAAATACCAAGTTTTCCTTTATTAGTGGGAGCTAAATAATGTGTACGCATGAACGAAGAGGAGAATGACAGACATTGGAGACTTGGAAGTGGGGGAGGGGGTAAGAGAGAAATTGATAAGAAATTACATAATGGGTACAATGTACACTATTCAGATGGTAGATACAATAAAGCCAAGACTTCACCAGTACACAACATATGCATATAACAACATTGCACTTGCACTAGCTTTAATTTATACAAATTAAAAAAAAAACTGAGAAGGCAAGGTGTTATCAATTATTTAGCCACCATACCTAAGCCAAACTTTGGAATTTGATGGGACAACTACAGAATTTTGAAATAATTCATTCATGTTTAGCACAAAGTAAAACTTAAAAGTCATAGACAGACAGTCCCCTATCTTCATAAGCTTTGTTAAAGCCAAGGCATCTATAACAGTAGAAGCAAATATAGTAATTTCTGTGACTTTCCTAAGATTTTTTAAAAATCATAACTTGGTAACTTTTTGGATTTGTACTGATTGTTTTCCTTTACTGTATATTTTGCATCAGAGAATTCATAATTCAAAGACCTAGAAGAGATATCTCTCTGCAATTCTGTCTTAGCACATATGCTTTTTTTAAAAAAATTATACTTTAAGTTCTGGGATACAAGTGCAGAACGTGCAGGTTTGTTACATAGGTATACATGTGCCACGGTGGTTTGCTGCACCTATCAACCCGTCATCTATGTTTTAAGCCCTGCATGCATTAGGTATTTGTCCTAATGCTCTCCCTACCTTTCCTCCCATCCTGCAAGAGGCCTGGTGTGTGATACTAATACTTTCTTTGTATTTTTTTGCCTCTCATATTGTTGGGATTTTAGGGCAGTTATCTATTTTACATGAGTGCTTGCCTGAGGAAAGGGAGCCCCAAAAGTGAGATTGGGGAAATTACTGGGAAAATAACAAAATGAATTAAAATGTGTTTATTGAAGCATCACTTTAGGCCCTTTAAACTTTTTCAGGATTCCTTATATAGTAAAATGGTAATGTGAATGTAAGAAAACATGAAAGAGTTACACAGTCAAACCACAGGGAAACAGAAAACGAATAGTGTTTAACCTTAACTACTGAAAGCAGTGCAGAAATGGATAATATCACACAGGAAGTAAACATCATGTAAATATCTCTGAGAAATGCAAGAAAAGATTCCTGATAGCATCTGTCTTAGAGACATGTTGTTTCCCACCAAAAGCAATGGGCTTTTAAAAACTCTCTCACTACAATACAGAGAAGTCATTTACAAGTTTTTGCAGCAGACATATTGCAGAATTCAAAGATAGTAAAACCATTATCGACTACAAAAATATGTATGTATAAAAGCAAGTAAAATTTTTTTGACATCAGCAAACATTTTATTTATTTGTATATCTCTTAAATATCATGCACAAATTGGAAAACTAATAAATATTGATTGAATTAAATTGTGCTGACTTAATCTGGGAATTTTTAAATTAAAGAATGCTTCATATTTAGGTCAAATACCTGAAAAGTTGATGAAAATAATATTGGACTATAAATGTTCATGTACAGGACAGAAATTAATGGAGAAATAATAGACAGTATTAGCTTGTCACAATGACTGGCTTCATTATTTTTCTATTAACAGATAGAAGAAGTTGCCATGGAATTTCCTAAAGGAGATATTGTGTTCCTAGAATTTTTTTGCATAAATGTATGTGATATATGTGCAGTTTTTTAAATGCATAGGTTGTGTGGTGGTCAAGTCAGGGCATTTAGGGTATCCATCAGTCAAATGACATACATAGTACCTGTTATTTAATCTCTTATTATCCTTACTCCTCAAAGCCCCTCAATCTTCCAAGTCTCCATTATCTATCACCTAGAATTTTAAAAGATAACTGAAGAGATTTTGTTCTTTAATGTCAGTTTCATTGTGAAATCTGAAAAACGTAATTGGGAAAGAATATTTCCTAGAAGGTGAAAAATTTGCAGAACATCACAATAGAATATATCAACATATTAAAAATAAAAGCTAATATTTTAATTATGCTAATTTCATTTTAGAATATTTGTCCATTTTAAGACTTGTTATTTAATATCAAATTGGGAAAAGGAACTTGGGAAAGATAAAACCAATAGGAGTATTTTCTGTGGATTAAGTGAGTGAAAGAATGAACAGCCAATCTATACCATTTATCTACTGATGGTAGTAGGGCATGAGTACTCCCAGCTATCTTTAAGATGACTTCTCATTCGGTATGATATTGGCTGTGGGTTTGTCATAGACAGCTCTTATTATTTTGAGATACATCCCATCAATACCTAATTTACTGAGAGTTTTTAGCATGAAGCATTGTTGAATTTTGTCAAAGGCCTTTTCTGCATCTATGGGCAAAAACTGGAAGCATTCCCTTTGAAAACTGGCACAAGACAGGTATGCCCTCTCTTGCCACTCCTATTCAACATAGTGTTGGATATGGGCAATCAGACAGGAGAAAGAAATAAAGGGTATTCAATTAGGAAAAGTGGAAGTCAGACTGTCCCTGTTTGCAGATGACATGATTGTATATCTAGAAAACCCCATTGTCTCAGCCCAAAATCTCCTTAAGCTGATAAGCAACTTCAGCAAAGTCTCAGGATACAAAATCAATGTGCAAAAATCACAAGCATTCTTATACACCAATAACAGACAAATAGAGAGATAAATCTTGAGTGAACTCCTATTCACAATTGCTTCAAAGAGAATAAAATACCTAGGAATCCAACTTACAAGGGATGTGAAGGACCTCTTCAAGGAGAACTACAAACCACTGCTCAAGGAAATCAAAGAGGATACAAACAAATGGAAGAACATTCCATGCTCATGGATAGGAAGAATCAATATCATGAAAATGGCCATACTGCCCAAGGTAATTTATACATTCAATGCCATCCCCATCAAGCTACCAATGACTTTCTTCACAGAATTGGAAAAAACTACTTTAAAGTTCATATGGAACCAAAAAAGAGCCCACATTGCCAAGTCAATCCTAAGCCAAAAGAAAAAAGCTGGAGGCATCACGCTACCTGACTTCAAACTATATTACAAGGCTACAGTAACCAAAACAGCATGGTTCTGGTACCAAAACAGAGATATAGATAAATGGAACAGAACAGAGCCCTCAGAAATAATGCCACATATCTACAACAAACTGATCTTTGACAAACCTGACAAAAACAAGAAATGGGGAAAGGATTCCCTATTTAATCAATGTTGCTGGGAAAACTGGCTAGCCATATGTAGAAAGCTGAAACTGGATCCCTTCCTTACACCTTATACAAAAATTAATTCAAGATGGACTAAAGACTTACATGCTAGACCTGAAACCATAAAAACCCTAGAAGAAAACCTAGGCAATACCATTCAAGACATAGGCATGGGCAAGGACTTCATGTCTAAAACACCAAAAGCAATGGCAACAAAAGCCAAAATTGACAAATGGGATCTAATTAAACTAAAGAGCTTCTGCACAGCAAAAGAAATTACCATCAGAGTGAACAGGCAACCTACAGAATGGGAGAAAATTTTTGCAACCTACTCATCTGACAAAGGGCTAATATCCAGAATCTGCAATGAACTCAAACAAATTTACAAGAAAAAAACAACCCCATCAAAAAGTGGGCAAAGGATATGAACAGACACTTCTCAAAAGAAGACATTTATGCAGCCAAACGACACATGATGCTCATCATCACTGGCCATCAGAGAAATGCAAATCGAAACCACAATGAGATACCATCTCACACCAGTTAGAATGGTGATCATTAAAAAGTCAGGAAACAACAGGTGCTGGAGAGGATGTGGAGAAATAGGAACACTTTTACACTGTTGTTGGGACTGTAAACTAGTTGAACCATTGTGGAAGTCAGTGTGGCGATTCCTCAGGGATCTAGAACTAGAAATACCATTTGACCCAGCAATCTCATTACTGGGTATATACCCAAAGGATTATAAATCATGCTGCTATAAAGACACATGCACACATATGTTTATTGCAGCACTATTCACAATAGCAAAGACTTGGAACCAACCCAAATGTCCAACAATGATAGACTGGATTAAGAAAATGTGGCACATATACACCATGGAATACTATGCAGCCATAAAAAATGATGAGTTCATGTCCTTTGTGGGGATATGGATGAAGCTGGAAACCATCATTCTCAGCAAACTATTGCAAGGACAAAAAACCAAACACCCCATGTTCTCACTCATAGGTGGGAATTGAACAATGAGAACACATGGACACAGGAAGGGGAACATCACACACCTGGGCCTGTTGTGGGGTGGGGGTAGTGGGGAGAGATACCATTAGGAGATATACCTAATGTTAAATGATGAATTAATGGGTGCAGCACACCAACATGGTACATGTATACATATGTAACAAACCTGCACGTTGTGCACATGTACCCTAAAACTTAAAGTATAATAATAAAAAAAGAAAGATGAGTTGTCTATCTCCAAAGTGCTTAAATAACATTCCTCTAAATGAGCTAATAGACTGGGGGAAAACTATTATAAAATGCATTTATTAAGGTAATTTAATACTTCTATACCAACTCATTAGTTTGCTGAGGTTTTCTTTGTTTACTGACATCACTGCCACATGTGAATGAGTTAGGGTCCTTGATATTTTTACTACCCATAGTACTGAATTGCTCAGTAGCAATGTTCCAATCATCAATATTTTACTTAAGCAAAGACAATTGTCACCGAGGCAACTGTATTCTTAATCTAACAAAAGTTTCTACTTTCTAATGAAAACAAAAAGAGAACCTTACTAATTATTTTTTAATGGCTACTCCCTGTTCTATATAAATTATTCTGTTGGATCATTTTCTCTTTATTATATATTTGTGTAAACATACCCACCATTTGTTAATTTCTATTTTTTCCTATTTTTTTATTTCTATGTTTTCAAGAAAAGAAAAAAACAAAGTCTATAAAATTAATATAGTCACATTAAGCGAAGCTAAGTAGATGCAGTCTTGAAGGCTTTATATAAGAAACAAATATAGAACTTGGCATTCAGGATCAAGGATTCAAGCTACCTGAAGAGCATTACGTGGAAGTTTATATGAAAGATTACTTTGCATTTGTTTTGTTTTTGTTTGTTTTTAACCTGGCTTTTTTTTTTTTCAGAGATTGCCTAGAGTCAATGTGTGGGAAAGAAAATATAGGCAATTGTCAAAAAAGAATATAAGGAGGGTTAGATTAGCACAGACTCTGAAAGTCTACAATTAGAATGTAATGTAAGTCTGAGGAACATCATGAGTGTTTAGGATTATAAAATAAAAATTAAAACATTATAGATCTTGGTCAACCAAAATTAACATACTTGAATATCAGTTTATCTGAAATAAGGTGGTGTAGAAAAAACTGTATACAATAATGTATGTATGACATGTGTGGTTGAGTGATCTGGAAGTTGAATGCCCCTCTATCTCTAGATAAAAACGAACATAGAATTAGCATTCTTAGCAGTAAGAAATTACAGTTTTCTGCTTAATAGCTATGGTTTCCTTCCAGAGTTATTAATAGTGGTTTTCACTTGCATTGGGTTGGGTTTTGGCCTTATTGTTTCAGTGTTTTATTTTTCTTTCACATCATCTCAGATCCTTACTGGAATAACATAAGATAGAAATCTAAGCACACACATGCACATACACACACAGAATGGGTTAATGTTTTAATTAACACATTCCCCATTTTAAAATGTAGTTTCTTGCTACATGCCTATTTAGAAACTCTGTGAGATGAAGTAACATACATCTACATCCGGTAATCAAAGTCACATAGACAAATTTAACAAAGCATCTGCTCTGGTAGATTCATCCTACACACTCAAAAATGGTGTACAATTCACAGTAAAACATGGATGCGAATATAAAACACCTGAATGGAAATAAATCCAGAGTTATCCTGCAGTTGTCAGGTTTCTTAATTTTCTTAAAAAGAAAAAAAAGCCAAGCATATGTTAAAAGAAAAAAAAAAGCCCTCAAAAAAATGGAGAATGAGCTGAGTTAATGGTGTTTTTTAAAAGTATCCTACTTTCTTGTTGAGAGGGTCAGTCTCTGCAGTTTTGGGAACCATCTGCTTTTGTTTCAGGCCTGTCCTGCATTGCCCATATCTTTCCATTGTTCTTCCAGTTGCTTGGTAGATCCATTTGCAACCACTGCTGAGAGAATGTTGATTATGTTGCCTTTTCTCTCTGATTGCTTTTAAGATTTCCTTGTTTCAGATGTCTTTATGCAGTAATCATGATTTCACTAGGTTGTGTTTGTGTGGACAAGTGTGCTTCAGCCTGCTTAAAAGACCAGGCATGCTTCTCTCCATCTAAGGATTTATGTTTTACTGGGTATTTTGAAGCCTTTGTCTTTTGACTTCTATCTTCTTTCCTCTTGTCTCTCCTTTTTGGGAGTCTTATTAAGAATATGCTTTAACTATGAGAACACATGGATACACAGAGGGGAACAACACGCACTGGGTCCTACCAGAGGGTAGGGAGGGAGGAGGGAGAGGATCAGGAAAATAACTAATGGGTAAAAGGCTTAAAACCTGGGTGATGAAATAATCAGTACAACAAACCCCCTTGACATACGTTTACCTATGTAATAAACCTGCACATGTACCCCTGAACTTAAAAGCTAAAAAAAATTAAAATGAGTTAAAAACAAAAAGTAACTAAAAATATGGTTAGTTCAATTACCCTATGGATATTCATCTAACTCAGTTGCTGACATTTGTGTCAATGCAAATAAAATCCAAACTTATCTTTAGATGTTACTGTTTGTTTAAATCTCTTATTTCCTTTTCAAACAGTATTCTGGTCTTTCATGATATTTTCTATCCTTCATTTTATCACTTTACTCTTTACTCACTTTATAAATGCTTATTTTTAGATTCTTTCAGATTGTTCTATTATCTGGAGATCTAATCCTGCTTTTTATTGTATCTGGTAACTCACCTTAGAGTAAACCATTTCTATGTGTAGTTTGTAATTTATGTTTTGGAGCTCATTTTCTGTTTTTCTTTGACCTGTTATTTAGAATTGTGTTGTTTAGTTTTCAAGAATTTACATTTTCCTCCTCTCTTTCTGCTATTCATTTCCAGTTTGATTCATTGTAGTCAGAGTGCATGCTCTCTCCAGTTTCAATTCTTTCAGATTTGTTGAGCTTTGTTTAATGGAACTGGATACAGTTTATCTTGAGGTACATAAAAGCACTTGAAAAGAAAGTATATTCTGCTGTTTGGTGGAATGTTTGGAGTGTTCCATAAATGACTAGATACTAGATGTTGTTGAGTTTTCCTATAACACTGCTGATTTTCTGTCTACTTCTTCTATCAATTATTGAGAGAGAGAGTTGTTGAAGTCTCCAATTAGAATTGTGGATTTGTTAATTTCTTCTTTGAGTTCTATTAGTTTTTTCTTCACATATTTTTACAGCTCTGTTGATTGGTACATACAAATTTAGGATTGCTATGACTTCTTGGGTGGATTGACCCTTTTACATTACATAACATCTCTTTCTGTCCCTGGTAATTTTAGTTGCTCTTAAGTCTATCTTATCCCCATATAAATAGAACTCTGCTTTCCTTTGATTAGTGTTTACATGATACATCTTTTTCTATCCTTTCACTTTCAACTTGCCTGTATTATTATATTTGAAATGAGTTTCTTATAGACAGCATGTCTAGTAGGGCATATTTTTAATCCACTCAGTTAATGTTTGTCTTTTGTTGGTATGCTTATTTGCAATTAATAAAACATTGATATTTTATTTTCTTTCTCTTCATTTTTTTTAACTTTTATTTTAGATTCAGGGGTACATGTGAAGGTTTGTTACATATGTAAACTCATGTCATGAGGGTTTGTTGTACATCAGACCTGGGTGATGATTATTACACTACCCAGGTGTTAAGCCTAGTACCCAATGGTCATATTTTCTGCTCCTCTCCCTCCTCCCACCCTCACCCTCAAGTAGACTCTGGTGTCTGTTGTTTCCTTCTTTGTGTTCATAAGTTATTTTCCTTTAGGAGCTCATTTTCAATGAGGATTATTTCTCCACACACTAGATTTTCCTGTGAGAATCTAGTCTGGGACTGGCATTTTTATTAATTTTTCAACTTGGGATCTTTACTATGTATAACCCAGGCTTCTTATGGGAGATTTTTTTTTTAATACTCAGAGACCTAAACAGAAAATTTTTGCCACTTAGTTGGACTGGCAATTGAATTTTTTTACAGTGCCCTTTTCATAGGGGAGAGCCACTTCAGCTTCCAGGCTTTACACAGCATCTCCTTCTTTTCTCATGCAGACCCAAGGCCATAACTTCTGTTCCTACACGAACATTAAAATGCCAGTTTTAATGGGTTTTTAAATAATATCAAAATATAAATATCTAAAATCTAAATATGTAAAATCTACATTTTAGATATTATTTATGGGCTCTCTATTTTCCAAGTCCAACCTGAAAATGCCTGATGACTGATGAGTGATGAGTGATGAGCTTACTATTCTGCCCATCTTTGCCCCTAACATTTGGGATTTCCTTTTCTTTCTTTGTTCTCAGCTAGATATTTTAAAATCATGGTTTGTATTCTCTCTTTTTTGTTGGTAGTGGAAAAGGAGTCCAGGACAATAGTACCCCATGTGACCAAAACTGGAAATTCCGGTTTGTATATCATTGATATTCTTCCAGGTGCTGTTTCTATCCTTAGATATCATTTCTATGACATAGGAATCATTCCTCAGAAGTTTTCTGTTCCTCGTAATCAAAATATTCTTAGTCTCTACTTTTGTGATTCAGATCCAAGCCAACTTTCTTCTGAGAGAGTCAAACAAATCTTAGTTGTTCTCCTCCTTCTACCATATCTGAGCCAGCATTATTATCATGTTTAGAATATCTATGTGTTGTAATGGATGTGTGTGTGATGGATGAGAGGGAATGCTTGCTTTCTTCTCTTTTTTCACTATTGTGGATTCATTTAAAGTTGTAGCATCCAATCATATACACATGGCCCAAACAATTATGTCATGCCAGGTATTTTTACTACAGAAAGTGTTATTTTGGAACTCTCTTTCCTGGAAAATTTCACTGTACCTTAGCCTATGTCAAAATGTCAAAAAGCTGCTAAAGAAACTCAGGCCAGATTTTATAATCTCACATCAGAAAGCATGCATGTTTTGTGTGCTGCTGAATAATGATTTTAGCAGAAACTGACAAGTTGTCCCTCAAACCCATTTCTCTTTCTTTCTGATATCCAGCTACATTTCTTGGTCTTCTTTGCAGATAGGTGTGCTCATGTGACTATGCTCTGGCCTATGGAGAGTGAATAGCCAATAAAAATCTCATGCATAATTCTCTATCCCTCAACTCTGCCATCAGTAGTCAATAAGACCATGTCTAGGACAGCCTTGGAAGACATATATTGAAAATAATAAAGGTTCCTGAAATTCCTGTACCTACATCATTGCCTACTTCACTCCCACATAACTCCTCACTCCTCACCATCAACAGGATTGAAGAGAAGCTAAAAATAAATTTCTGTTTTTAGTTACTGAGCTATCAGAGTTTACTTCTTGTAGCAGCTAATCATAGCTAAGTCAATTTCAGAAATTTAAAGAACCCTTTCTTCTTTTCTGCCATGCATCTTCTTTCCTCCAATAATATTGCTTTTATATGGGCGACTAGTTCACTGCTTCTGAGAGTTACTACCAACAAAATCTTAATAAAATTTACCTTTTACATAAGGATATTATAGGAATTATTGCAGCATTTTTACAAATCTTTCAGGGGTCCTTGGAGCCAAGTCTTCATATAAAGTAAAATAATGATACTAATTTTACTATATACTATAATTTTAATGAATACTGTGTAATATAAATATGAAACAATAATTTGTAGAAACAATTGTTTCCCTGAAGGAAACACTATGAATATATCAGAATATTATCGTGAAACAAGAAAGCACTTGGTACAATCTATCCATTTTTTCTTTTTTATATTTATAAAGCTAAAACACTTAGAAAATACTAATGATTTTCTCTAGTAATAAAGAAAACTAATTTTTTAAATCCAATTTACTTTTTTAAAATCCAAACTGTACTTTTTATAAAAGCAGCAGAGAATTTCTGGCTCTGATTTGTATCTTCTGTTCATCCACTAAAAGTAGATAACTTCCTACCGTGACCTGCTCTTCTAGGTCCAAAATTGTTTCCCTTTACTGGAATATATTTTCCAAGGGCCAATGGACTCCCATACTCAGGATTTTTATTCTCATCATAATACCAAGGCCGCTATCATGAAACATTTATCATGGTAAAGTCTATCTTCTAAACAGCTCTGAAAAATATAAAATGTATTGTTTATACAACCAAAGCAATCTTTTGTTTTTAGGCCTTTGTTCTTATTGGTCTCTCATTTATGAAGCATTTATTTATTTTTTTCTGTCTGTCAAAAGGTTTCTCATATCTAAGGTACCATACTATGCTATAAAACCTCTCAATTGGATTTTATTTCTCCTTCTGCTGTCTCCAAAGAGCCTCAAATCATAAAGTGACCTATCTTCCCACTTATGTAACTATAAGGACCATATGGAAATTGGAAATAGCTGCCATGGTAGTGTGTGAACACAAGGTCCACATGAATAACACCCAGTCCAGGACCACCATAGGTGGCCACACTAGCTGTGCAATGCATACCTTTGTGGGAACAATCCATGATTGTAATGTAGATTGGAGTGGTATAGCACACAACTGCAAGTTGTGGCTCTGCCCAGCACCATATTGTTTGGTTGTTTGATGTTCTGAGTTTCATTGTCCTTCACTGATTCCATGGATATTATTGGAATCTTTTTTCTCTATTATCTAGAAGTACTACATCTCTGAAAATATCTCTAATAAACCACTCTTTGACTATAATTCCTGTTGGGTCTTTTTCTAGTTTTCTCACCCCTTTATTCCTACAAAGTCTGTTTTTAAATCTTTCAAGACATTTATTCTCTTTTCCGCTTCATTTTTACCCTTTATTAGCCCACATTCCGGGCCTCATTTTCTTTCCTACACAGCCTAGACTCTTTATTCAATCATTGCAGGAACATTGCCACAGATACTCCCCACCAACTCCCTAGTTCTCTATGTTTTTACATTACATACTCCGCAACTCGCTAAACCTGGGCCAAGTTTCTCTAGCCAGCCTTGGAAATGTAGCAAGACGCATTTCGACCAAAACAAAAAAACAAAAAAACAAAAAAACAAAAAAAACCACACACACACAAATAGACCAAATAGGCAATTTTTGCTGTCCGGGGAATGTCCAAGAGGAAGACAAGCACAGGACACTCACTAACATCACAGAAAAGAGGAACCCAAGTGAGCTATAAATTCATCAAAGATGGTAAGCTCAGGTAAGGAAAATCCAGCAGCTATGCGGATTGATGCCACTGCCCATGTATGGGCTCTGGCCTTCTCTGGGCTTTCAGTAAATGCAGCAATCTTTTCTTTGTTCATGGATAACTCTTATCTCCATTCCCCTCAGCATTACTTCAAACAGGTCCACTCTTCTCAAAATTAACCCCTGCCAGATCTCCTCTCAGCAGGCATCATTACTTCCTACTTCACAGAGAAAATAGAGGTCATCACCCATACATTCCCTCAATTCATCACTCCGAATCCAATAAATTAATCTATTTTTGCACCACGCTGTCTCATTTTCAGTTTTATAGAAAGGCTTGTCCTGCCTCATATTCAAAACTAAACTCTCCAATTATGCATTGCTCTCAACCTCTCCCACCTCCTTCAGAAACCTTGCCTCATTAACAATCATCTCATTTTATCATACTACAATCTGTCCTTCCTATTAGCTTCTTCCCTTCTGCATAAAAATCTAGCCAGGTATTACCACTCCTTAAAAGCAACAAAAAAATAATCTAAATCATTTGCTGGCCTCTAATATGCCCTATTATCCCTCATTCTTATTCTATCAATTTTCTTTTAAGAAAAAAAAGTCTATTTTCTCATCTACTTCTTCTCTTAAGTCATGGTAACCACTCTTGCTCACACTCTGGACCTGGACTGTTTGTTATCAACTCAGTACTACTATCACTCTTATCAAAGCCTGTGAAATTCATTCCTCACAACCTGGTTCTAGGTTAAAATTTATCAATGTGAGATATTCAGATGAGAACTTGCCTGAAGTGAAGCAGAAGCCACATTCCCTAGAAGCAATTGACATATGAGAGAGATATAGAGAGGTGAGTCACCATGGCTTTCAGAGAAGCTCTTGAGACCCATCTTCTTCACAAACTGAGACAGTTGCTGGGAGCTTCCCACAGATTGTTGAGGACATCTACCAGTTTCTAGCAGCTTTTAAAATGATTTGCTTTAGTTTATTAGACTGTGATCTTCAGGGTCAATTTCTCCTACTGTTGGGCAACAGCTTCCCTTATCCTCAGTGGTAAATTCCCTGAGCTTCATTCCATCAGTCTTCCAAAAAGTTCTGTAAACCCCTAATTTTACATTAAACTCTCTATGTATAGAGTACATGGAATGGTGTATTTACCCTGAGTACTGAAGAAATATACCCATGGAATGGTGTATTTACCCTGAGGGCTGAGGAAATATACCCAACACGTTCCTGAATCTATTCTAACAAATATCACCTGTAATCTCCAAATTTCTCAAACCCAGTGCATTTTCATCTTTATTTGATCTCTCTGAAACTGTTGCCAACATTGATAACTGCTTTCTTGCAACATCTTATCCTTTTGGAACTTTGAGACTTGTAGAAGAGATATTTACAGATATAATAATATTATATCTATGATATGCTATAAAATGAGTAATCTTCTGTAAATGTAGAGAGAAAAAAGCAACCAGGTCTATCTTGGGAAATTATTATAAAGCATTCCCACTGAACTATAGCTCCATAAATGCCCTGACCATTTCGAACTCTTCTGGGGCCTTACATGGGCATCTTGGACAGCAGTAACATATATAAGGACTTTTTCTTCTTTCTCTGTATTTCTTTTATCCTCTAGGAAATAACTACACTATTTCCACAAACAAATACTCTGGATAGTCTATCCTGCATATCTTTATGTTTCTAACTGAGGCCATAAGTGAGAAACAAAAGCAAAAGAAGAATAATTTTATATAAGCAAAAAAAAAGCCACTTTTGAAATTATCCCTCCAGAGTTTACAGGCTCAAAAGGCAAGACTTACACAAACAAATATCTAAAATCTGAACTCAAATGCAAAGATCTTGACATTTTTCACCATTACAGTACAGTGCTATACAGAGTAGTGTCAATTGTATACCAGTATATATAGAATGGTTATTCACAACTACTCCTTAAAGAAAAAGCAATTAAATCAATAATTGGTATTATATATATATATGTCTATATATATATGTCAAAAATAGTCTTATTAGATTGTATACTTCAGAAAGTCAAGGGCAAGATTCTCAACTACCTCGTAAGATGTTAATAAGTCAAACAGTTAACAATGAATTTAGTGTGTAAGATTCACTCTTCCATAATATTTTTGACTACAATGACATTCCACACTCTGTCAGCATGGGTAGAAAATTTCTATAATTTTGTAAAACTAGGTCAACATCATATAGTTACATTCTACATAATCCAGCCCATTCTGTCGATATCTTAACTCTAGCAGAAATGTGAATTCTAAAATACTGTGAAATCAAACACAAGTTTCTAAAATAGAAACAATGAGAAAATGTCCTATACCTCCAAATTAAATTCAGATGTGGAAAATCTGTGTTTGATACAATAGATTTAAATAAAATATACTACAGATGAAATAAACAAGGATTTAGGTATGATAGTCATTTTAGTTGATTACATCATATTCTGAATTTAGACAGTCTATGATGTTTCCATGGAAACTGTTTTTGCTTAAATGTAGTTTTAGATATTCTTTAAGTACAAATTAAATTAATTGAAGGCAGAGATACAATGTTGGAAACATTTAGGAGCCTAAAGAACAGTTTTTCTACTTACCTAGAAGAATTAAGAGGAGTAATGGCAAAGGAAAAAATACATAAACTAGTTCCCTAAGATGAACAAACAGAATATTTTCAAACTAAACTGTACATACTTTGAAATTCATTTAGAATATGAACTCCAATACTAGCCAACCCAACTTCAACATGAAGTTTATATTCCAGTGGAAATGGAATCATGAACTCTCTAATGCCTATTTCTAGTTTTTAAAGCTCAAGTGGAAAAATTAATCTTCCTTGAGATTACCTGGCAAATAGTAGTGACACAATAAGTATGTGCTGCCTAAATGAATACATGAATGAAATAAGCTTAGAATGCAGTAATGCTATCGTGACAATGTTGGGATGCAATGAGGCCCAATAAATAACATTCTTTTTTTTTCTGAACCAGTTAAAAAACAAAAGAGAGAAAGGGAAATAGAAAACTTAATACAAATATTGCTGTTAATGCTAAACAATCTGATAAGGGAAAATGAGACTTATCTGTAGCAAGCAGAATTTATGTTTGTGAACCTAGATTTTAACAGACACCAACCTAGACACAGGCAGCACTAAGTCACCATAGACCTTCTTATATGAGATTCTGCTTTTGTCAGCCTTACACATAAAAAAGCAGAGCAGACTGCATGCTCTCTGTAAATAGGTTTGGACCCAAAGAGAAATACAAAAAAGAAATGACTGAGCTAGCATATTCAACTCATTCCTCCAAAATACAGCAATCACATAACCCACTCCGTCCCTCCAGAAAAAAAGCATGTTATGATGGGGAGATAGGCCGTGATTGTTATGTGAAAGGAATTGTTCACATGGCAAGAATCATTAGGATTGTGAAAAAAGTGTCCTCTCCATAGCAATTATGGGAAGACTTGTGTTATCTGATAATCAATTAAGCATATACTATCATGAAATTTAAGATGTTAAATCAGAACACTTTCCATCATTCATTCATTTAACAAGCATCTATTGAAACCTACTAGGTACAGAAATTCTTGTAGATGTTGGAGTTATGAGGATGAAGAAAGTAGACATGGTTTACATCCTCATAACATTTATAACCTACAAGGCAAACGTCAATTGAATAAACAATTTTAGTTCAAAATCATAAGAGAGTAGTCTGGATGTTCCTAGGTGAAATATTTAACCTTGTAAAACTGAAGAATTCTACACAAATAACTTTGAAGCAGATGGCCAAAGCATTGGTAAGGATTAGCCAGACAAAGAAACTAAGAAAGTGTTTCTCAGATAAACAGGCAGTAAGCGAACAGGCCTAGAGCAAAGTGTGAGACTGGTGTAGTCAGTAAAACAAAATAATTTCAGGAAAGCTAAAATATACTGTGAGGGTGAGAGAGATCCTGTTAAAGAGTATGCAGTAAAGAGAAATGCCCAGGTTCACATCTTAGAAAAATCACTCTGGCTTCAGAGAGGAAAAAAACTTTACAAAATGAGGTTAGAGACATTACTTGCAGTATTTAAGTTAAAATAATTGCAGTATTTAAAATGAAAGAAATTGGTAGCTTGAGGACTACACATAAAAATAAATAAGAAAACTTGTATTTAAGAAATATTTCTCAGGTAGAAAAACCAAGATTTGGTTATTTGGGAGACATATCCAATATGAGGATGAAAGAAAGGAAGATAGTAAATTTCTGCTTTGAAGAGCTAAGTAGATGCCCGTGTCATTCAATAAAATGGGAACCCAGGCAAATGAGATGGCAAACTGACAAGGATATGTTGGTACAAATTTTATTCAGTTCTTTGTAGAATACCCAAATAGAAATGTCCAGTAGGCACTTGATTATATGGGCCTGAAGCTTAGGGAAATGAGTTCAATTGAAAATAGATATTGGAAACCAACAGCACAGAAATGGTGCCTGAAGCTATAACCATTTTTAAGTGGATTAAACTTGGTGGTATGCAATTAGCAAACAGCGTTACTACTTGAGAATCACTTTCTTCACACTAAGTCTGTAAGATTTATCTTCATTATTTACAACATCTAAAATTTTTGCTAGGAGCTGTGAACTTTGAATCACTTTCATTTATACAAGGAATTACATTTCTTGAAGTTGCAAGTATAAAATCTGCATATATGGACTTTTTTCTATAACACCTTAAATATACTATATTATAGACGTGAACCCAACCCAAATAATATCTATACTTCTGGTGCTATATTGAGAGTGAGAAAGAGAGATTATTGAATAACTATTGAGGTCTATCATAAAAGAATTCTGTCCCAGATGTTGGAAAAAGAAAGAAAAGGAATGATTTAGCATATTCTTTAAATAACTGTAGAAAGAAATCTTAAGATCTTCAGAGAAAAATAGCACCAATATCTTGGTTTGCTTGTGCATTTACAAATAACAATAACTTTGAAAAATATTACTTCATTGCAAAGAAAAAATTAATGAATAACTATCTAAAAATACCTTAAATGAGGTTCAGATGTTTAAATATCAGGATGTTTTCATAGACATTAAATTTGGAGTTCTAGAAACTTATGTGAAATATTTATTAAAACAAGTATAAGCAAGCTTAAGAACACTAACAGGAAAAGAGAGAAAAAAATGCATCATGTGAAATAGCTCCAGCTGTTAAAACACTTGTTCAATATTGATGGAATGTCCGTGGTGTATAAGGTGTTAAACTTAACACATCCACAGCAGTTATTGATCCCCAGGACTTTCATTTTACTATGTATATAAACAAACAAGTGCAACATCTATGTAATTTGACTTTTAAAACCTAACATTTTATTTCTGCCTTATTTCCAACTCAATTTTGTTCTATAGACCAGCAATGCCTAAAGAACTGTAATCTTAATTTTGTCCATTATATTTTCTGATTTTGATTTTTTTTTCAGAATGCTGGCCACCATAACACTAAAAGTAGGCTGTGTCACATTTAGGAGGTCATATTTGAAAAAAAGAAGCCCCATCTCACCTGCCAACCCCCTCCTCTAGCTATATCTGAGACTATCAAATGTGGAATCCTAACCTATTCGAAAGTAGCTATTTCATAAGACAGCCAGGAATCCATAACCTAGACACATACACTCACATATGCATGCAATAAATGAGCAGGTTCGGTTATACTGTCTCCAGAAACAAAACTGCAAAATAGAAAGAGAATGAGGTAGTGAGAACTAAGGCTGAAAAATCTATATATAAAGAGAAACCCCAAGTAGAGGCCATGAGGATCTTCAAAGTCAGAATTAGGATAAATCACAAAATTTATTTAGAAGAAGCTGTGAGATAATGTTTTTGCCCTGTTTTTTGTTTTTAATGTATGCAGATTAGAAGGAGCCTATTGGTAATAGGAGTAGAAGCAAACAGACACACTGAGAAAGACAGCATAGGGAGAGTTATTGGAAGGATACCCAGTACTCTTACTACTAGGCTCCCAGTACTACAGTGGATCCGAACTTATCTTCTGGATATCTAATTGTTCTGAGGTTCCTGTGATGTTTAATGTCTCTTGTCTAGGACCACATTGAATGTTTGTAAGGGCTGTGCTTTTGCAGAAGTGTCAGGACCAGGCTGGGAGACAGCAGTGATACACAGCCTACATTTAGTGTTATGGTGGCGTGGACAAAGGAGCACCTTTCAGGATTCACGAATTTGGTCCACGTGCCTTCTAATTTGCACACTGTGGCCCCACCCTTATCACCCCAACTGAAATGTCAGAATAAGCTTTTCTTCTGCTGATTGAATCTGTTTCACGAAGTCCAAAGAAACTAACATAGATAGCAAGTTACATGAATAAAAAGTGGGATCTGGTTGTTCATCACTAAGATTACTTCAAGTGCTATTATCTACTATTTTATTTAAATTTTGTGTAATGTATTCAGGCCTTAGACCTTGTGATTTCACTCTGTTTTCATATACATGACTTAATCCTGTTTTGATCTGCTCATTCCAGGAAGCATGAGATTTCTAGATTTGTATTTTAAACTTACATTAATTGCAAGACTGTCATTCTCTGAATTATGAATGGTAGATACAAATATAATAATCTAATCACTACCTTAAATTGCATATAATCTAACAAAGAGACAAAAATAAATAATTATAATACAGTGGAGGTTATGACAGAGATAAACACACAGTATAATGGAAGCATATAAGATTGGTTTCAAGTCCAAATTTGGGGTTTAGGGATCAGAAAAAGCTTTCTGGAGAAGATAACATGTAAGTTGAGCTTCAAAGAAGAGGAGATAGCCAGGTAATAAAAAGGTCAGGAAGGCATTCTAGGCAAGAGAATAGCTGTGAAAAAGAATCAATTATTGAGAGAAAGCGGAGCTTTACATCAGTGGTGATCAAGCATTTTACAATTTACGGGCCACTTGGGTGGAGTCCAAGACCTACAGCCCTTCTTTTTCTTCTTTTTTTTAACTGTTTTGGTATTTTATTCTTTTTTTTTTTTTAACTGGTATTTTAGGTTCAGGGTTAGATGTGCAGGTTTGTTATACAGGTATACTTGTGACTTGGCAGTTTGGTGTACAGATTATTTTGTCACCTGGGTACTAAGCATAGTACTCAATTTTTTTTCTTTTTTCTTTTTATTATACTTTAAGTTTTAGGGTACAGGCGCACAACGTGCAGGTTAGTTACATATGTATACCTGTGCCATGTTGGTGTGCTGCACCCATTAACTCGTCATTTACAGCCCTTCTAAAACAACTGTTTCCTCTCCTTAGGGAAAAAAGTGATTAAAAAATTTAAAAGATATGAAATAAATAAGTTTCAGTAAACTTTTAATGTTAACATGTATTCTTTTTATTAATATGATAATATTACTGCATATATTTATATGTTTAAATAATAATCTACACATTTAAAATTAACTCTGTAAATCGTTATACTTATTTTAGCAATATAATGCCAGTTTTTTTAATTTTGCTTTTTTGTACAGGCAATACATGCACACGATTGAAAAAAGAAGAAGAAAAAAAAATTAAGTTTTACTCCCTGTCTCCCAATATCCCCACAGAGGTTACATATATTTAGTTTCCCGTGTGTCCTTCCAAGGGTATTATATGCATTCACAAACAGATATATTTCCACACATATATACAGTTGGTGAACTTTTCTTTCCCAAAATTAAAATATATTTTGGAGAGCTTTCCAGACTACTTTAATGAATGTTATGCTTTTTTAATTTACTATTTTTAACTTTTTACTTGAATTAATTTTAGACATGGAAAAGTTGTGAAACTACAAGAGTTTTCTTGTATCTCTCACCACATTTTCCACAATGTTAACATCTTACATAACTATACTGTAATTATGAAAAACAGGAAATAAAGATTGTTACATTATCAATTAAACCATAGATATTATTTCAATTTCAGCAAATTTTCCACTCATGTCTCTATTCCAGGATCTTATTCAGAATCCTACCTTGCACTGAATGGTTACTTCCCCTTCTGCCTTCCACTCTGTAACAGCTCCTTAGTCTTTCCTTGTTTTTTATTCATTTCATATTTGAAGAGTACTAATCAGTTATTTTGTAGAATTTCCCTCAATATGGCTTTGTCTAATGTTTTCTCACGCTTAGAATATTTCACATTTCTTGCATGATTAGCACAAAATATGATGCCTCTAGGGACACTTTAAGAAGTAGTTCATTCCAGGACTGAGACAGAGAAAATCCTAGGTTAACACTGGACTATCTGGTGGTGTGGGAAAGTAAGAAAATGCTCAGAAGAAGATGGGAGCATTTTGAAAGAACACAGGAGCCAGTCGGACTTATGACCTAAAGACCTAATGGTCTTAATGACCAATGCTGAATTGATATGAGCAGCAAATAATGGTGGTATTGAATTTTAATCTATAAAATAAAATCATAAGTATATATTTAAATAAATAATTGAGTAAGTAAATAAATGGGAAAAAGAATGGCTCTTGCAATAAAATTCAACTTAATGAATTAAAAAGAGAAAATAAAAAATCAACGTTAGGCAAACACCACACAATTTTCTGTACCAAACTGTTGCAGACAACATCTACAAATTTGGCGAAAAAATTGTGGACAAAATTTGTGGGGAAAAGTTTGAGAAACAGAATTTACCTATTCATAAAGTATCTCCTACTAGCAACTATTAACTACAAAAGAAAAAATAATTTTACAGTGAAGAAAGTTGACATGCGCTAACTTAATCATTTGATAATGATAAACATCACATAATAAAAAGTGAGCTGCTTGATATGCATGGAGAAGAACACACTATTATAAATTAATTTTAATAAATAACTCATAAGGTTATAAATTTTAAAATATAGTTACTTTTTTAATGCAAATCTATACAGTGAAAGTCTCTATATATATAAATGGCCTTATATATACATTATTTCCAACATACGCAAGTATATCTAGAATAGTTTTCCAAGTGAATTGCTAGATCAAAATATATAAGTACTGTTATGTTAATATTTATAACCAAGTTGCCTTAAATACAGGTTACACAAATGTATATGCCAAGGTCTCAAAAGCAGAAAGTATTACTGAGCATTAGAACTTTTACTAATTTTATGGTTGATACATAATATTTCAGTATAGTTCTAATTTACATGTCTTACCATATGTTTATGAGTCACTTGTACTTCCTTATCCATACATGTTTGTTCACATCTATTGTCCATTTTTTAATGCAGTAATCGGTCTTTTTTATTTCTATCAATTTATGGGAGTTATTTATATATTAGGAAGATGAGACTTTTGTCTGCAATATGGCTTGCAGACATTATATCACTTAGAAAATCATTTAAATAGCACATATTCACAGGCAGTGCATTCTGATGAAGAATTATTGTACAAATAAATTTAGAGCATATAAACTATGTATATACACTAGCTTTAGTAATAAAATATAAATATTTCACACATAAACTATAGTTTAAACTCTCTTAGAAATTGGTGTTTAAAAAACCATCGGCCATATAGATTTGTTCTACTACACCTTTGATATAGTTTGGATGTTGTGTCTAAATCTCATGTTAAATTGTAATCCCCAATGTTGAATGTGGGGCCTGGTGGGAGGTGACTGGATCACAGGGGCAGATTTCTCATGAATACTTCAGACATGCCCTTTGTGCTGTCCTTGTGATAGTGAGTTCTTGTGAGATCTAGCTATGTAAGTATGTGGCATCTTCCCCCTCTCACACTCTTGCTCCTGTTCTCACCATGTGAAGTGCCTCCTTCCACTTCAGGGAAGCTCCCTGAAGCCTCCCCAGAAGCTGAGCCAATGCCAGTGCCATGCTTGTACAGCCTGTAGAAAATGAGCCAATTAAACCTCTTTTCTTTGTAAATTACCCTGTCTCTGGTATTCCTTTATAGAAATGCAAAAATGGCCTAAGACAACACTGTAGGTTAAATAAAATAATCCACAGGAATACTAAAACTTACAATAAAGACAATCCAAGTCAGAATCACAACAGCTGGAAAACCACTACTAACTCACAACAAAGACAACCCACTAATAGAACCTACTTCTCAAAATGTGGACCTTCTATCTGAATGTGCACATGAGTAGTGGTAACAAGACTTTGTAATAAAACACTAAATTACAGTCTTTAGTAAACCCTAGAGTATATTAATTTTATTTCATAAATATCATATTTTAGTACCCATAGAGGTCAAAGTAAATATTGTTTAAAATAGAATTTATGGTATTATATGTTATTTGAAAATAAGAAATGAAGAAAGAACTTGCGTGTTTAGAACAAGAACTAAAAAAAGAACCATCTCTTGCAGCTCATCACTGCACAGAGTTCAGGAATGGAGAATGGGGAAGAATGGAGACATGTGTCTGGGAGATATACAGGGCTCAGGACATGAAATGCTTTATGGTGATGCTAAAGAGTTTGGATTTCATCTTAGAGGCAAAGAGAGCCATTGATACATTTTAAGAAGAATGGAAATACACTTAAGAGTTTTGGATTATAACTCCTTTTATACTTGCCTCAGTGCAAATAAAAAGAGTATGGAAGCATACTTGAAAATACAGAGATTGGTCAGAAGGCTCTAGTAGACTCAGGGAGAGATATGACAAGTGTCTGAACTAAGGCCATGTCAATGGTAGTAGAACATAGAAAAAAGAAGGTCATATGATAGAGGCAGAATTGAAAGGTATTCATCACAAACTAGATGGGGGAAAGTCAAAGATGACTTGAAGAATTGTGTAGTAGGTAACCAAAACCAAGATGGACTATACAAGATGAAGAGTATATTATGCAGTGTGACATTCAATTTGCCTTTGGGACAGCCAAGCGGATAATTCCAATGGATCTTTGCTGTGTCATTCAGGAGTCAGGCCTGGGCTAGTAATTAGATGTTTATATCATCAATATGGAGGATAAATTGATTCAACTAGACTTTCCAGAAACTTGACAGTGAAGACATGTTAGGAGATAGGGCAGCAATTCTGGGAGACCAGATATCAACTTAGTTTTGAGGAAAAGTGGTTTAGAAGGGAAGATAAAATGATATCAACTCACTCATAACTCTCATGTCACCTCCTAAATGAAGCCTTCTGTATTACTTTGTTTTCATGCCACTAATAAAGACATACCAAAGATTGGGAAGAAAAAGAGATTTAACTGGACTTACAGTTCCACATGGCTGGGGGGTCCTCAGAATCCTGGCAGGAGGTGAAAGGCATTTCTTACATGGTGGTGGCAAGAGAAAATGAGGAGGAAGCAAATGCAGAAACCCCTGATAAACCCATCAGATCTCAGGAGACTTATTCACTGCCATGAGAATAGCATAGGAAAGACCAGCCCCCATGATTCAATTACCTCCCCCTGGGTCCCTCCCACAACACACAGGAATTCTGGGAGACAAAATTCAAGTTGAGAGTTGGGTGGGGACAAAGAGCCAAACCATATCATTCTGCCCCTGGCCCATATAAATCTCATCTCACATTTCAAAACCAATCATGCCTCCCCAACAGTCCCCCAAAGTCTTAACTCATTTCAGCATTAACCGAAAAGTCCACAGTCCAAAGTCTCATCTGAGACAAGGCAAGTCCCTTCCGCCTATGAGCCTGTAAAATCAAAAGCAAGCTAGTTACTTCCTAGTTACAGTGGGGGTACAGAAATTGGGTAAATACAGCTGTTCCATATGGGAGAAAATGGCCAAAACAAAGGGGTTACAGGGCCCATGCAAGTCTAGAATCCAGTAAGGCAGTCAAATTTTAAAGCTCCTAAATGATCTCCTTTGACTCCAGGTCTCCCATCCAGGTCACACTGATCCAAAAGGTGGGTTCTCATGGTCTTGGGCAGCTCCACCCCTGTGGGTTTGCAGGGTACAGCCTTCCTCCTGGCTGCTCTAGTGGGCTGGTGTTGAGTGTCTGCAACTTTTCCAGGCACACGGAGCAAGCTATCAGTGGATCTGGCATTCTGGGATCTGGAGGATGGTGGCCCTTTTCTCACAGCTCCACTAGGTGGTGCCCCAGTCAGGACTCCGTGTGGGGGCTACGACCCCACATTTCCATTCTGCACTGCCCTAGCAGAGGTTCTCCATGAGGACCCCACCCTGCAGCAAACTTTTGCCTGGGCATCCAGGCATTTCCATACACCTTCTGCAATCTAAGTGGAGGTTCCCAAACCTCAATTCTTGACTTCTGTGCACCCGCAGGTTCAACGACACATGGAAGTTGCCAAGGCTTGGGGTTTCCACCCTCTGAAGCCACAGCCCAAGCTGTACGTTGGCCCCTTTCAACCACAGCTAGAGTGCCTGGGGGGACATAGGGTAAGTCCCTAGGCTGCACACAGCATGGGTATCCTGGACCCAGCCCACAAAACCATGTTTTCCTCCTAGGCCTTCAGGCCTATGATGGGAGGAGCTACCATAAAGGTCTCTGACATGGCCTAGAGACATTTTCCCCATTGTCTTGGGGATTAACATTAGGCTTCTTGCTACTTATGCAAATTTCTGCAGCTGGCTTGAATTTCTCCCCAGAAAATGGGTTTTTCTTTTCTATCATATGCTCAGGCTGCAAATTTCCCAAACTTTTATGTCCTGCTTCCCTTATAAAACTGAATGCCTTTAACAGCACCAAAGTCACCTCTTGAATGCTTCGCTGCTTAGAAATGTTTTCCGCCAGATACTCTAAATCATCTCTCTCAAGTTCAAAGTTCCACAAATCTCTAGGGTAGGGGCAAAATGCTGCCAGTCTCTTTGCTAAAACGTAACAAGGGTCAACTTTGCTCCAGTTCTCAACAAGTTCCTCATCTCCACATGAGACCACCCCAGCCTGGATTTTATTGTCCATATCACTATCCGCATTTTGAGCAGAGCCATTCAACAAGTCTCCAGGAAGTTCCAAACTTTCCCACATTTTCCTGTCTTCTTCTGAGCCCTTTGAACTGTTCCAGTCTCTGCCTGTTGCTGATTTCCAAAGTCACTTCCACATTTTCTGGTATCTTTTCAGCAATGCCCCACTTTACTGGTAGCAATTTACTGTATTAGTTCATTTTCATGCCACTGATAAAGATATACGCAAGACAGGCAGGGATTTTGCTTTTTACTTATAGTTCCACATGACTGGGGAGGCCTCAGAATCATGGCAGAAGGCGAAAGGCACTTCTTACATGGCAGTGGCAAGAGAAAATCAGGAGGAAGCAAAAGCAGAAACCCCTGATAAACCCATCAGATCTCATGAAACTTATTCAGTATCATGAGAATAGCATGGGAAAGACAGGCCCCCATGATTCAGTTACCTCCCCTTGGGTCCCTCCCACAACATGTGGAAATGTGGGAAGTCTGGGAGATAAAATTCAAGTTGAGATTTGGATGGGGGACACAGACAAACCGTATCACATTCCCTGCCATCTTACCTGGAGAAGCTCCCAGACATTCTCCAATATTTCCTGTTTTGTTGTCATCAGTGGGACTTACCATTGTCTAAAATAACTTGTTTGCTTTTTTTTACTTGTTTATTGTCAGTGTCCCCTCACTAGAATGTGTGCTCCCTAAATTCAGAGAACATTCCTATTCTTCACTCTATCCCCAGCTCCTATATAAAATATTTTTAACATAGTTGCCACTCAAATATTTAAATATTTTTATACAAATTAATTTTCCTCTTTACTCATCAAAACTATTTGTCCTTATGCTCTCTCCTGCTATATTCATTGTATGTTATTACTCCTTTCACAGAATTTCTTAATGTAATTCTCTATTTTTGACTCTGCCTACAGAAGATAAAGTACTACAGGATCACAGCCATATATTATTTATCTTTATATATTCCCATTCTATTCCCACATTCTACCCAATACAAACATACAACATGCCACTCATAGCGAGTATACAACTTAGCATACAGATCAATAAACAGTTGAATTTTTTTTCTCTAGGCTTCTTCTCAGGTAGAGAAAAAAATTTTAATAGCACAAAAACAGAAAAAGAGACCTATTCTGCAACAGAAATGGGAATAGGTGGGGTTGACTGAAGCAGAAAGAGTTCCCAAGGAAGTACAAGATTCTCAAAGTACATAAATAAAATGAAGAGAGTTAATGAGGACTTTAGCTTTGGTTAATTTTAGCATATTTTACTTTAATAAGCAAAAACTTTTTAAAGTTTTTAAAAGAAAAATATTAAGCGTATTTTAAAGTTGGAAAAATGAGGTAATAAAACATATATCCAAAATACAGCAATTATTATGCAGTTCCTAATAGAGTTTCTGCTTGACAAAATAACAAGTTAATCAAATCATTTTGGTTTCAGAGTGCAGATAACTCCACAGTATGAACTGAAATCAGAAATGCACTAGTTTGGCATCTGTGACCATTGGGGTCACATTTGCCACTGCTAATTATTTTTGAAAGACAGAATGACCCAGCACATAACAGAATTTGTCCTGTAGGTGCAACAATGAAGCCAAAATTTTAAGTCCTCGAGAATTTTTGGCAATTACCAATAGAGTGCAGTAGTTTTCATAAAAATGAAGTCCTACCTCTAAAACTACAAAAAAAAAAAAAAACTCCTAAATTTCCAAAAACTTAGTGTTTTCCTTAAGTTGGCAATAACAAAAGAGATTTTAATTTGGCACCTATGCTGAATCAATGACATTTTATGGGACTAATACTTTCATTTACTCATTTTAAAAGTGTATGTACACTTTATGAATATAGTTGGGCACCCCATAGCAATGTTTTCATCAATGATGGATACATATACAACGATCCCATAAGATTATAATGGAGCTGAAAAATTCCTATCTAGTGGTAGTCAGGGTAACATTGTAGCACAACACACTACTCACATGTTTATGGTGGAGCTGGTATAAAAAAACCTATTGTGCTGCCAGTCATATAAGAGTATATCAGGTACAATTATATACAGTACCTACTACTTAATAAAGACAACAAATGACTATGTTACTGTTTTATGTATTTACTACGCTATACTTTTTATCATTACTTTAGAGTACACTTCTACTTGTTAAAAACAACTGTAAAACAGCCTCAGGCAGGTTCTTCAGAAAGTATTCCAGAAGAAGGTATTCTTATAGGAAATGACATCTCCGTGCATGTTATCCCCACTGAAGACCTTCCAATGGGACAAGATGTGGAGGTGGATGACAATGATATTGATGATTCTGATCCTATGTAGGCCTAGGCTAATGTGTGTGTTTGTGTCTTAGTTTTTAACAAAAAAGTGTAGAAAGTTAAAAATAAAAATAATTTTAAAATAGAAAAAAGCTTATAGAATAAGGATACAAAGAAAATATTTTTGTATAGCTGTACAAATGTGTGTTTTACACTATTATTACAAAAAAGTTAAAAAGTGAAAAAAATACAGTTTGTAAAGTAGAAAAGTTAGAGTAAGCTAAGATTAATTTATTATTGAAGAAATTTTTAATAAATTTAATGTAGTCTAAGTATACAGTATTTATAAAGTCTACAGTAGTGTATAGTAATACCCTGGGCCTTTATATTCACTCACCACTGACTCACTGACTCACCCAGAGAAACTTCTAGTCCTGCAAGCTCCATTCATGTTAAGTGCCCTATAGAGGGGCATCATTGTTTCTACCATATTTTTACTGTACTTTTTCTATGTTCAGATACACAAATACTTATCTTTGTGTTATAATTGCCTATAGTATTGAGTATAGAAACATGTATATAGGTTTGTAGCCTAGGATCAATAGGCTATACCATATAGCCTAGGTGTATAGTAGGCTGTACCATCTAGGTTCGTAAAGGTACACTCAACGATGTTCACACGATGACAAAATCACCAAATGCATTTCTCAGAACATATCCCTGTCATTAAGTGACACATGACTGGACAGTCATGTGTATACATATATGGCTATGTGGATATATGTGTGTGTGTGTATATATATATAATTACAAACATATATATATATACACACATGAAAAATAAACATTAACAGATGAGTTAGAGCCCTGATTTTAAGATTATAAACACAAATGAGGAAAAAAAATTATCAACTATAATCAAAATATTAACTTTACAAGAAAGCTAATAATACCATTAAACTTTCTCTTTTTTTTGAGATACAGCAGCTATTTCAGAAAATTTCTTAAAAGATAACTGCTTTTTCAACTGCTCTTAAACCCAGTTTTAAACTCCTCAGTTACCTGAATCAAATATGTAAGTAATGTTTGAAACTTGGATTAAGCAAGGCCAAACTTCAGTGAATAGCATCACTTAGTGTATTTTTAAAAGGCATATCAGAAGTCCTGTCTTGTTGGGGGTAGGGGGGATGCAGGTGTGTGTGTGTGTGTGTGTGTGTGTGCATAAAGGTGTTATTTTTAATGATGAAAATGTAGGGCATTGAGAGACATTGTGGAAAATGGCTGTAGGGATCTAACTGAAAAGATAGGACTTTCAGTTTAAGTTACAGCTGGTGAAACAAAACTTACTTAGATACTGAGATCTTTAGATACTACTTTTTAAATTACTGATTTAATTTTAACTTTAAATGTGAAGTTTGCAAATGCACTAAGAAACAACAGTGAGTGTAAATGTGATAGTAGTCTAAGATAGATGTTGTTGATTTGTAATGTTTACTTAAAAGAACTAGTTTTAAAACTGGAAGCACCTATTCATGTGCAAATAACATAATTTGTTGATGTCCCAAATCAGGATTTCTACTCAAAATTAGAAATAATCTAAGTTAATTTGTGTCTTGAAAGTAATAATATGTCAAATATTTCAAAGATACAGTCACTCAAATTAGCTATTTCCTTCTACTCTAACAAAGGGTCTTTAGATTTCAGGAAAGACAGAAGTTCTGCTTTATATCTCTTAGTCAACAAGGAGCTACATCAGGACTTCATCAAATAAAATTTAATGAGATTAGCTCTAGCATATTATTTTTAAGGGCTAATATTTATAAAAGGTGAATATGAAACTAGATAAAAGATTTTACAAAAAAATGCTTTGTCTTTCCTACAACCATAAAATCTCTGCGTTTATTTGATTTGATGCCAGGTTGTGCTAGGATGCCCAATATACTAATAAAATGAGAAGCCACTGGTAAATAGACATTTGAATACCAATTTATTATAGTAATTTTAGTAAATTGTCATCTAATAATTATTCCCATAGCCATATTCCTAGCTGGTAATGAATGGGTTAGTCTCTGAACCCAAAGTATCCATAATGAGGACTCAGGCCAAACACTGATTGTCATTGCCTCCTCCTTCAGTGTTCTTTTCATTACTTAATGTAATACAAAGTAGGTAATGAATATTTTCTATAGCACTCTAAAGCAGTGGTCTCCAAACTTTTTCAATTGCATGCCCATATCAGCAAAAAGTATTGAGCTTATATTTCTAAACATATTTTATAAAACTATAAATTATATATATACTGTCAATCTATTAATTATTAATAAAATATATTCTTTTTTCCATTTTTGATAAACAACCAGAAGCTTTAATATTTTTTCTCTTTCCTAATGAATGCTTTTCCTCATACTTTAGAAAATAAACACCATATTGTGGAGATAATTGTGATAGAGAACCAGAAGGACAGGTTCTAGTTTATAAAATCTGATCCATAACTGCAGGACACATACAATCCATTTGGAATTCATGAAGAGAACAATAAAATAGCACACAATAAAAAGTAAAAGATCAAATTGTTTCTTAAGACTTACAGTGTCACAGAAGTTTAAAGATGTCTAAGGAGTTTTAAAAAGTGTTTATGGGTGAGGTAAGGTTCAAACCGAGTCTTAAATGAGAATAGATAAAATAAAGGCAGGAGATACATTAAGCTGATTTCACTGAATGGAACATATCTGAATGCATTATTGTAGCATGTACACCAGAAAGGAACGTGAGGGAAGAAGAGAAATGGCAATGGGGGTGGCACATCCGTGGGGCCAATCTGGTGATACAAAAGGGTTAATGACAAACTATTCTGAATTTCTACAGCACCTGCAGGTGGTGCTGAATACTTTTACAGAAATAAAGTTTCAAAGAACAAGCTGTTTAGTCTTTAATGTTAATTAAAATTAACTGGAGATGTGGTTATAATGCAAATTCTGCTAGAGTCGATCATGGGTGTGGCATAAGACTAGGGATTTAGAAAAGCTCACAGATTATGGCAATACCAATGGTGTATGGACCACATTTTGAGTACCAAGTGCCTAAAGGTCAGAGTCCCCACAGAACTTACTTTGTGACTTTTTATTCTTATATAATTTCCAAATTACAGAAGCATTACAAGAATGGCACAAGGAACTGCCATACATTCTTTATCCAAATTTACTATTATTTAACATAATCTACTTTATAATTTTCTCAATAGATGATTGATGATAGATAGGTGAATGGAATGAGAGACAGAAATATGAATAATATTTTGGAACCATTTGAGAATAGATTGAAATATTGTACCTTTTTCTCTTAAAATATTTCAGAGATTTTCCCCCAAAAAGGGCATTCTGTTACACAACCATAGTACAATGATCAAAATCAGAATGTTTAGCATAGTAGTACGTTTAATATACTATTGTCTACATAGTCCATACACAAATTTCATCATATATCACAATAATACATTTAATAGCTATTTTTTCCAGGCCAGGATCCAATCTAGTATCACAACTTAAAGTTAGTTGTTATAACTCTTCAGTGTCATTTAACCCATAACACAGTTTGTCTTTGTTTATGGCCTCAATACTTTTTTTTTTTTTTTGAGACAGTCACTCTGTCGCCCAGCCTGGAGTGCAGTGGTGCAATCCTGGCTCACTGGTGTAATCCTGGCTCACTGCCGCAATCCTGGCTCACTGCCGCCTCCGGCTCCCAGGATTCAAGTGATTCTCCTGCCTCGGCCTCCTGAGTAGCTGGCAATATCAATTAGAATGTGAAATACTGTTTGTGATCATAGGATAGAGAATATTTACATTTTAGAAAGGTTTTTAAGTGTCCTGAGAGTCTTTCTTTGTGTTTGTTTGTTTGAGATGAGTCTCGCTCTGTCACCCTGGCTGGAGTACAGGGGCACCATCTCAGCTCACTGCAACCTCCGCCTCCCAGGTTCAAGCAATTCTCCTGCCTCAGCCTCTCCAGTCTCCCGAGTAGCTGGGATTATAGGCACCCACCACCACGCCCAGCTAATTTTTTTTTTTTTTTTTTTTTTTTAGTAGAGATAGGGTTTTACCATGTTGGCCAGGCTGGTCTTGAACTCCTACCCTCAAATGATCCGCCTCCCAAAGTGCTGAGATTATAGGCATGAGCCACCACGCCCGGCCTGACCCTGATACTTTTAAAAGTACAGTTGTCCCACTCTATCCATGGGAGACGCCTTCCCAGACACCCAGTGAATGCCTGAAACCATGGATAGTACCCAATCCTTATGTTTTCTCCTAGAGATACATACCTATGATAAAGTATAATTTGTAAATAAGTTACGTGATCATGGTCTCTCTTTCTTTCTCAAAATACCATAATACTTTCAGACTGCAGTTGACAACAGGTAACTGAAACCAGGGAAAGCAAAACTGCAGACAAGGGGAGACTACCGTGCTGACTTGTTTTTGTAGAACTTCTATCAATTTGGGTTTGTCTGATGCTTCTACATAGTTAAATTCAGATGATTCCTTTTTGTCAGGTATATCATGGACATGATGATAAATACTTCCCAGTATATCACAGCAGGAAGCACATGATAGCAATCAGACCAATATTGGTAATGTTAACTCTGGTCCCGTGGTTAAGGTGGTTTCTCAATTATAAAGTTAATAATTTTTCCACAGTAGTTAATTAGTCATTTGTGGGGCAATATTTGAGAACATGTAAATTTCCTATTCCTCATCAAACATCCATTCACTAGTTTTAGAATCCATTGATAATATTCTAATTCCATAACTCCTTCTATATACATTAGTTGATATTTTACTGTAAAAGGATTCCTTTCTCTCTTAATTGTTTAGTTGTTTATTTATATCAGTAAGAACTCATGTATTTGTATTTTATTCAATGGATCATATCCATTATATTATTTGTATTTTAATAATAATTTGTTCCATGTTTGGCCAATGGGCAGCCCTCCAAGCTGCTCCTTATGACTTTTTAAACGATAATTATTTAACATAGTTGTAGGCCAGGCACAGTGGCTCACGTCTGTAATCCCAACACTTTGTGAGGTCGAAGTGGGAGGATTTCTTGAGCTCAGGTGTTTGAGACCAGCCCTGGCAACATAGCAAATTCCTGTCTCTACAAAAAATTAAAAAACTAGCTAGGCATGTGGCATGCGTCTGTAGTCTCAGCTACTTGGGAGCTGAAGTGGGAGGATTGTTTGAGCCCTGGAAGGTCGACACTGCAGTGAGCTGAGATTGCGCCAACCCACTCCAGCCCGGGCAACAGAGTGAAATACTTGCCTCAAAAATAATAACAATTTTAAATAAAATAGTTTAAACCTATAAAAAATTGTGAAGATAGTGAGAATACCCATGTATCCCATATGTAATTTTCCTTTATTAATATCTTACATTAATATGCTACATATGTTAAAATTAAAGAACGATTTACTAAATCCCATAGTTTACGATTTTTTAATAAACATTTACCTAATACTATTTTTTTATTCCAAGATTTTGTCCAGGATATTATATTACATGTAGCCATGATGTCTTCTTGGCTGTGACAGTTTCTCAGACTTTTCTTGTTTTTGACGATCTTGACAATTTTGAGAAATATTGGTCAGATATTTTGTAGAATATCTATCAATTGGGATTTTTTATCATAATCTGTCTGGGGTTATGGGTGTTTTAGGAGGGCGATGACAGAGGTAAATGACATTCTTATCATATCACATCAAGGGTATATACTATCAATATGACTTATTATTGATTACTTTGATTACCTGGCCAAGCTAGAGCTTGTTTTTTTTTTCTCCTTTTTTATACTAAAGTATTTGGGAAGAAAAGTCTCTGTGTCCAACCCACACTTAAGGAAAGGGAAGTAATACTCTACTTCTTTGAAGATGAAGTATGTACATAAATTATCTGAAATTGTTCCACACAGATTTGTCTATTTGTGCCATTTATTTATTTCATCATTTATGTATATCAGTATGAACCTATTTTGTATTTTCAGTTATAATCCAATACTACTACATATATTTTTTAGATTTACTTTAAGTTCTAGAATACATGTACGGACGTGCTGGTTTGCTACATAGGTAAACATGTTCCGTGGTGGTTTGCTGCACCTATCAACCCATCACCTAGGTATTAAGCCCCTCATGCATTAGCTATTTATTCTGACGCTCTCTGTCCCCTCACCCCTCGCACAGACCTCAGTGTATGTTGTTCCCCTCCCTGTGTCCATGTGTTCTCATTGTTCAGCTCCCACTTATGAGTGAGAACATGTGATGTTTGGTTTTCTGTTCCTGTGTTAGTTTGCTGAGGATGATGGCTTCCAGCTTCATCCATGTCCCTGCAAGGGACATGATCTCATTCCTTATGGCTGCATAACTACTGTATTTTATTGTTGAAATTGTTCCAGCTTTGGCCATTGGGAGCTCTTTCAGCTGGCTCCAAATTTCATTTTTTTAAATTTTCTCTAAGCTTTATTATTTCTTTCATTATTTTTGTTTGGCTTTAATTTACTCTTCCTAGATTCCAAAGGTGATATTTAGTTTAATATTAACTGTAGACCTTTCTTCTTTTGTAGTATATGTATTTCATGCTATAACATTATGTATTTTTACATTGAGTTCAAAATATTTTTAATATCTAATTTTTCTTGAACCCATAAGTTACTTCAATGTTTATGGCTTAGTCTCCAAATAGTTTAGAATTTGGAATAGTAGTAGGGGAAGGAGCAAAGACCAAATTAAATGAGTAGAAAACAGTTACAAATATGGTACATACTAATCCAGCTACATTTGTAATCACTTTATATATGAATAGTCTACATACATTGATTAAACGAGATCGGGCCAGGAGCGGTGGCTCATACCTGAAATACCAGCACTTTGGGAGGCCAAGGCAGGTGGATCATTTGAGATCAGGAGTTCTAGACCAGCCTGGCCAACATGGTGAAACCCCGTCTCTACTAAAAATACAAAAATTAGATGAGCATGGTGGCAGGCACCTGTAATCCCAGCTACTCAGGAGGCTGATGCAGGAGAATTGCTTGAACCCAGGAGACAGGGGCTGCAGTGAGCCGAGATAGCACCACTGCACTCCAGCCTGGGTGACAGAGCGAGACTCCGTCTCAAAAAAAAAAAAAAAAAAGACAGAGATTGTCACAGTGGATTAAGAAACAAAACTGAACTATATCTTTCTGATAATAATTTTTAGTTTCATTTCATCTGGTTGGAAAAAATGTATTTTATATAATTTTTATTATTTTAAAATTGTTAAGGTGTATTTTCTGGTTCAGAACGTGATCTATCTTGACGAACGGTCCAGGTGGACTTCAGAAAATGTGTACTCTGCTCTTGTTATATGAAGTATTCTATATATGTTGAATAGATTAAGTTGATTGACAGTGCTATTTCAGTTATTTCTATCTTTACTGATTTTCTGCCTGTTTAATCTATCAAATATAGACAGAGTTTCCAACTGTAATAGTGGATATATGATTTGTCTATGTCTCTTCTCAGTTCTTGCCTCATTTATTTCAAAGCTTGGTTGTTAGGTCCACAGATAGTTAGGATTGTTAGATCATCTTGGAAAATGGACTCCTTCATGATTACATAACCTCCCTTTGTATTCTTGATACTCCTCCTTGTTATTTAGTCTCATTTGTCTAAAATTGATATAGCTATTTCAGCTTTATTTTTCTTTTTAGTAGTGTTGGCATGGTATACCTTTAACTATCCCTTTACTTTTAACTTAGTTGAATCTTTATATTTAAAGTGGGTTTCTGGTAGACAAAATATAATTGGGTTTTGTTTTTTAATCCAGTGTCCATCTCTGTAACTGATGTATGTAGACTGTTCACATAAGTGATTACAAATGTATCTGGATTAGTATGCACCGTATTTGTAACTGTTTTCGATGCATTTAATTTGCTCTTTGTCCCCTCCCCCACCACCATTCCCTACCATTTCTATCTTCTCTGGTTTTAATTGAACACTTTATCTAGTGTCTTAGAATATATCAATTATACATTTTTTAAATTTAGTTGTTGCCCTAGAGTTTACTATATGCAAGATATATATTAAACTTACATAAATCCACATTCAAATAGCACAATAGCACTTTACATATAGTATAAGTATGTTATAACAAAGTATTCCTAATTTCTCTCTCATGTCTTATGATACTGCTGTTATTTATTTCATTTATCCACATGCTATATTTACTTAATACATTGTTACAAGAAACCCACTATAATACCGTTTCTCTATAGGTAAGGTTATTTTTCTTCTGTGGTTTCCTTCAATATTATCTCTTTGTATTTGATTTTCTGCAGTTTGACTACAATATGCCTGAGTATATTTGAGGGTTTTGTTGATTCTGTTTATATTATGGGAATTATTCTATTTGGTGTTCTCTGAGCTTCTTGGATCTGTAGTTTGGTGCTTGTTATTATTTTTGAAAAGTTCTCAGCCATTGTTATATCAACTACTTTTGTCTAGTTCATTCTTTCTTTCTTCTTCTGGTATTCTAATCACACATATGGTATACATTTTAAGATTGTCCCTCAGTGTTTGGATGTTATTTTATTTTTGTCTAATTGCATCACAGTTTGGGAAATTTTCATTGACCTATCTTTATCATCATTGATTCCTTCCTCATCCACGTCAAGTCTGCTAATATTTCCATCAAAGGCATTCTTCATTTCTGTTCACGTGTTTTTTATTTCTAGCTTTTGCCTGCTCAATACGATGTTGGCTGTGGATTTGCCATAGATTAATTATTTTGACATATATTCCTTTGATGCCTTTTTCATTAATATTATTTTTCATTGACAAATCATAATTGTATTACATTTATGAAGCACGAAAATCAACTAAAAATGTATTAAAGACTTAAACATAAGATTTATAACTAAAACTATTAGAAGAAAACATAAGGGAAAAGCTCCACAACACTGATCTGGGCAAGGATCTAGAGTCCTTGTTTTTGTCTCCCCTTTAATTTTGGGCTTCCTTATGTACTGCTGCTCAGAAAAAGACTGTGTCTTGCAGCTCTTTCAACTGTAATCCACGGTTACTAGAGCCATTTTAATGTGGTAATAAGACATTGAGGAGGGAAGACATTCTATAATATCCCAGTTAAAGTTCAGTCATCCAGCGGGCCTGTATCTTGAGGCTATAATCTTCAGAAGAGTCTCTCCAGTGGTACAGTTTTTTTCTGCTTGCACTGCACTCCCTTCCCTGGTTGTTGTGTTATCAATCTATTTTTTAAAGCCTAACACCGGCTGGGCGCGGTGGCTCACGCCTGTAATCCCAGCACTTTGGGAGGCCGAGGTGGGCGGATCACGAGGTCAGGAGATCCAGACCATCCTGGCTAACACGGTGAAACCCCGTCTCTACTAAAAATACAAAAAATTAGCCGGGCGAGGTGGCGGGCACCTGTAGTCCCAGCTATTCAAAAGGCTGAGGCAGGAGAATGGCGTGAACCCCGGGGGGCGGAGCCTGCAGTGAGCCGAGATCGCGCCACTGCACTCCAACCTGGGCGACAGCGAGACTCCGTCTCAAAAAAAAAAAAAGAAGAAGAAGAAGAAGAAGAAGCCTAACACCCTATTGACTATTATCCTTTTTTCTTTTCCCCTGGCGAGACAAGAAGGCTGGAGGGAATGGGAATATGGAGAAGTTCAGCTGGGAAAAAGTTTCGGCAGTGGACTCTGGCAAAGTCTTTTTCCGAGGACCTTTTCATGAAGAAGGCTTTGGGCATATTTAATGCTGGTTCTTTCCTTTCCCCTGCCAGAGCCATGAGAGGCTCTTTCTCTGATATTCCCCCATGAGCACCTGGCAGTACTGTTTAAAGAGAAGCCTAGAAAAGTGTGTAGCCTCCAAAAGTTTCTCACTCTCACATTAGTGCACACTCAGCCTCCAGCAGGTCATCAAAATTGCTTCTACAGGTTGCTCACAGCTGATTACTGAGCACATTGAGAGGACTGAGGCAGGCCCTTTCTGGCAAGACAGAGAACTGTTCCAAAGAGCAACTTTGGTTCAAGAGCTCTTCATTGGTGTGGCAAATCTTTCTTGAACTGTATTGTATTACTCTTCTCTCCAGTCTTCTTTCCTGCCTCTCTCTTTCCACAGGTGTTGGGCTTACATCCTCTCTTCTTGTACCCTCCTTGTTTTGCTCTCTTTCTCAATAAATCTAATCCCACCTTGGATTCTATTTCTCCAAGACCCAAACTAATGCCAAAGTGTGTTAAAATCTAATAATAATGGTGAATTTGTCTTTATTTCCCTTTGTCAGCTTTGCTTTATGTATTCTGAGTCTTTGTTAGGAAATACACATTTATGTCATTCTGACATTAAGTGATAGAATGTATTTTATATTTACCATTTAATGTTCTTCATTCCTTCCTATAGATATGAATTTCCATCTAGTGTGATTTTCCTTCAGCCTCAAGAAGTTTTTTTTGGCATTTATTGCAAGACAGGTCTACTAGTGATGAATTTCCTGTTTTCCTTTGTCTGAAAATGTTTTTACTCCACCTTCTTTTGTTAAGGATATTTTCACTGGGAATACAATTGTATGCTGACTCTTCTTTTTTATTTTTTCTGTTAACATTTTAAACACATTTCTCCATTTTCTTTTGGTGTCATTATTTCTGTTGAGAAGTCAGCCATCATTCATATTACCAGCCTCTATATAAAATTTGTCATTTTTCTCTGGTTGTTTTCAATATGGGTTTCTGGCAGCTGGACCATGTGGGGTTTTAATTTATATATAGGTTAGTGCTTGCTTAACTTTAAGACTCTGTAAGACATTTTCCTCCAAATTTGGAGATGTTTCAGTTATTATGTATTCAAATATTATTTTTGCTCCTATCTTTTTTTTTCCTTTCTCTCTGCTCAGCTTCTAGTACTCTAATTGCACATATTAGAATACCTCCTATTGTTCCATAGGTAATAAGGTTCTGTTCATTATTTTCAATTTTTGTTTCTCAGATTGGACAATTTCTTTCGATGTATCTCAGTGTTCACTGAATCTTTTTTCTGCTGTTTCCAATATCCTCCTAAGCCTTCCATTACAATTTGTAATCTCAGTTACTGAACTTTTCAGTTTGAAAATTTCCATTTGGTTCTTATTTATAGTCTTCATTCTTGGCTGTGATGTCCTACCTATTTGTTAAATATGACTATAATTGTTTTATTATTGAATATATTAAAGGCATACCACACACTGTTTTGATATACATGTACTAGTGAAATGATTACCAGAGTTAAACAAATTAATAATCTCATTAAAGTCTTTGTTTCCTAATTTTACCCTTTGTGACATCTTGGAGTTGATTTATATGAAGTGCTTCTCACCCAATGCACCATCTTATCTTCAAAGGCTGGCTTCCCTCTAGCTTCAGTCTTCAAATACTTGTTACTAGTGATTTAAGGTTTACCCAGAATTTATAATTGTTATCTATGCCACGGCTAGTTCAGTACAAGCTGCTCTGCCATGATCAAAAGCTGAATTACCTCAATACATTTTGGAATTGATTATGTGTGTTCATTTTAGTAGGTATCAAGCAAGACCAGAATGTGTCCTGGGAAGTCTAGTTTTATTAGTGCTAATATAATATCAGTATGCATACAGGTATATTATTTTTAAAAGTATGTATTTTGGGATACACAGTGTAGCACATTGGATAAAAATAGCTGCAGATTAATCCTGCACTCAGGGTTTATATTCTGTATACACTCACTAGTAAGTTTCTACCAATTATTTATAGCCAGTGTGTCCGTTCTAATTTCTTAGTGTCTGTGCTGTAGCAGTTGTTAAATATTTTTTAAATTATCCTTTTCCATATCCACTGTCAAATCACTTTCCTTTTGCTAGCATCTATTTCTAAGTTCTAAGAGGGGCCATGTGTCACATTTCTGGCCATGAGATATAAGCAGAAGCTGGATGAAGATTTCAGGAGAAAGTTTGCTTCCTGATAAAAGCAACACACATGACTTTTCTAACCTTTCCACCTTATTCTTTTGTTAAATACTGGCATTATGTTCTGAGCTACTGAAACCATCTTAAGTACATGAAGCAAAGAGTAAATGAATCTCAGTGATGCTAGATCTGACACCAATGAGCTTTCAAATCAATGTCAACTGCTACTTTTCTCTAGACTTCTTGTTATGTTAAAAGACAAATACTCCCTTCTTTATTTAGCTTACTATTCACTAGATATTCAGCTACTGGCAAACGAATGCATTTCTAACTGATATGGTACCAATGGGGTTGTTATGTATATCATGTGTGGTAGTGTGTATAAAATGCTTAACTGAAAATCTAACAACTAGCAAGAAACCAATAAATGTAACTATAATTTTACATACTTACTTATAAGCTAATTTCCTTCTAACGTTATTTGAGATGATATATGTGAACACATATACAATTCAACAGGAAAAAATAAAATCAAAAGAAAAGGTTAAAAAGTAAAATAGAGTTACAAAACATAAGCTGCAAAATGCATTCCTAAGGCATATAATTGCTACAGATAGTTTCCAAATTTGGTTTGAATTTCCTAGTAAATAAGAAAAAAAAAGGAAATAGTTCAACTGTTTTTCTTCAAGGTCAAGTAACAATATAAAAGAGGAATTAGAACTTGGAGATACTACATTTTCAAGATATAGCCTAAGGTCTGAGCTACTGCCCACTGCCTCAGGTTAATGGGCCTCAATAGAATACACAGATTTTACATGACACTTGTATCTCACACCTAGTAGAGAAGGAGAGAATTCATTATAATAAAAGCAAGTTTCCTTATAGTGAAAAATAAATATTCTGCTCCAAGCTGAAAACCAAAAATTATCTTAAAAGTTGCCTACCAGAATAATTTTCTGCAATGATTATTTCCTTAGACATTTATCTTAGCATCCACAGAAAATTACAGCCTGGACAGTTTCTGAAAAACTCTATCACAACCAACTCCTTTTATTTAAAAATCTATTTATAACTTTTAATAACTTTGCAATAATCAAGAAAATCAACAATCATGTAAGAAATAGAGAAATACTCACTCATAATAAATGCCCAAACATTAATGCAATCTTTCAGAGACAGAAAGATGGGGGTAGGGGGAGAGAGGGAGGAGAGGGACAGGGGAAAGATAAGGGGGTGGGGGAGAGAGAGAGAACTCTTAAGAGAAGCAATAATATTTTCTCTGTTGGTAAACTGTCTATTTATTGTGAAGAGTACATTATCTAACAAGGAGTTGTAATAAGTCTAGAAACAGAAAATGTGCTTTAGGAAAATGATAACCTCTTTTCTTAAAAGAGTCTCAAAAATAAGAGAGTACCTGATTTTTTAACACCTTCCAAAAGAAAATTTCAACATTACTCTTAAAAATTTTAGCTGATTTCTTATAGTAAAAAAGTCCTCAAAGCAGGGAGATCTGAAAGTTTGTGACTATTTATTAGTTCAAGGTAACTGTGAACAAGAAAATGTTGGATATCACATCTTTTGAGGAGAAAAGTAGAGGGAAATGAAAGTTAGGACAAAGGTCATAGGGAAAAGAATAAACTGGATCTGATCTTTGGTCCTGGACTTTTTCCTCTCCAAGTGAGTGGATAGTAAAGATTCAAAGTTAAGCTTGTAAAAATTGGCATGCTCATTACATAGAGGCTAGATGCCCAAGGTCCCACTTCCCAGACACCTTGAAAAATTTGCCAAGATAGAGATAGCATAGCTTAAATAATGGGTTTCATCTAAGTTTTCAAAAACATTTTCCTAAAAATTATTCTATTAGGGGATTATTTTTTGAGTATAGAGGTATATTTGAATAAATAAATGAAACAGACATCAATTTATTCTGATTCAAGGTTGCTTCAGTGTTTAATGGTAAGTTCTATGGATAGAGTTTAAATCCTCACAAGTTTTAAAACATAATTTGGAAGCCATCTTCCCATCTTCTTTCACTTCTTCTAATTCATGAGGTCAGGACTCTGAGGGTAGAGACCATTTGGTTTTCCTGAAGCCATGCTGTGAGAACAAGAAATGGTCATGTTTAGTTATCACGACCTCCTGCAGAGGAGATGGGCAACCTTGAACTCTGGTGTCAGCTGCTCCAGACACACTTTGCTCAGTTTTATGAATGGATGCAGTAACTAAAAAGCATCCTAATCTGCTAATTATTTGTAAACCATTTTACATCCACTCAGTTCCCAATTTAGGTTTTGAAGCACTTCTGTAGTCACTGAAATTCTGTAGTTCACCCTGCAGTGATATATTTTTTTCACCTTCAAAGAATATAAGGAGTGTTTCAGCCTACATTTTAAATATGAAGAAGCAAATGTGTGAAATGAGGAAATAAAAATGCACTGAAGTTTTTTTTAGAACATATACTTATACACTTTCAAAGCATGTGTATTTTAACAAGCAGAATGTAAGCCCCATGAGAATACAGACCTTGCCTATCTTATTCATCAATATAGCCCAATAGTTCTATCAGTGTCTGGCATATAGTAGGCACTCAATAAATACGTCTTGACTAAATAAATATATGCTTCTTTTAAGAGATGCATTATTAGGCATCCAACCCATTTTTCCATTCATGCTAACGATGACCTTTAAAAAAATAAATTAATCTGCTGCTGCAACTGCCAAGAATGAGCTCAAAATTCCTCCCAGCTTCTCTTGACTATCCGTCAGAGACATAGAGTATCACCTGTCAGATGGCTGTCAGACCCAAGCTGAAATAGCTGCTGTCCTCTCCATCAACTTGCATTTATGCCTCATACCTTACTCTAAATTTGAGGAAGGTATGTAAGTTTTGTTTTTAAAGTAAACATAGAATTAAAGTAAAGGAGATAAGGAGTAGTCCCGTCAAAGAATTTTATCACTTGCTTTGCTTAAATATGAATTTTAAAGCAAGATTTGCAAATAACAGAGATAAATGAATTTGTTTTTATTATTGATTCATTAAAGGGTACTGGTAATCTCTGAAAGCAAAAGAAATCTCCACAATTTTAAAGAGAACATTTAAAATGTACCTACATGTAGGAATGAATATATTCCTTTCTATCTGACTGAAATCTGTGATAGAATATTTATTTTTAGGAGCCTCTCAAGCTCTATATAAGTGGAAAATTATCTCAATCCATGTGAACCTAGTTCAAGATAAATAACTGCTGCTTTTGCCATGCTATCTCTGTCCTTACTTTTTACCTATGTTTTACCTTGCAAATGACACCCCCCCCCCACTACCTACAGAGATATATGAGGGCACCGCTTTAAAACCCCACTTTGGCTAAGCTGAGTGGAGCTGCAGCTATATTACAACTGCGGTCCTTCCCTTCTCTCTCTAGTGCAGGCAGCAGCACTCAAGCAGTTAACCACCTTCTAAGTGTCCTGGTAATACATTCCTGCCGCAACACTCCTCAGCTCTCCAGAATCGGATTTCTGAAAATGTCTCTACACAGAGACATTCGCTTCCCCGCTCAGCAGAAAGGGCTGTAGTCAGGGCCAAGGAGAGTAAAATATGAGTTTACAAATGTGGGGCAGGACATACATTGTTTTTTTTTTTTTTCTCTTTGACTCAGAGAACTGAAGCTTCTGCATGACAGTGTGAGTCTCCAGCAAACGCCAGTCTTTAAAATGCACATAAAGGATGACAATTTGTTCCCTGAATATCACTGGCTGGCAGAGCCCCTGAACAAATTATTAGAAAGTGTGTGGTTGGAGGAGGATTTAGTCCCAATTATTAACCTACTGGAAGCTATATATATGCAACTATAATCATGTATACTCATTATCGTATCTCCAGTTGCCTCCAAATGCTGGCATTTAATGAGTTAAAGTCCAATGACTATGGCAATTAAGGTTATAAGTAAAATACTCCTCAGATATTTGACTGAAAGTATATGCTTGCTCTTCGTACTTTGTAGGAAGAGCACAGAGAGGCAGGAAAGGAAAGGAATGGGTTTTGGAGAGCACATTAAGCCAAAATAACACACTTTTTCTGACCATCCTAGGTACTGTGACAATAATTAGGAGGAAGAATACCCTTCTGTGGGTTGGAAAAGCCAGGAAGAAGAGACTTAAGTTAAGCTAGCATACATCAAAAATAATTGACAATGGTTAGGCTTCATTGTAGAGAAGCCTGCACTGGCATTGCAGCCACCAGCCCACCACCCACCTAAGAATTATTATTTGAAAAGGATGTCAGAGGATTATAGAAGATCCTTGTGTCTGCTCCAATTAGGATCAACACTTCTGCTGCTTGCTCACTGAGCATTCAGTAATGATGAAAGCATATTGACCCCTGCTGGAAATGTGTAGAACTGCAGCCTTTTTCTCTGGCCAAATAGGATTTAAAAGGAAGGCATCTTCTAAACTACCATTTACACGTATCAAGCCTAAGGGGTATGTGTTTATTTGTTTGCTTATTTGTTTTAAAGAAGGCTTTATATCACAATGCCAATATGAAACTAGTTTACTCATTGCAAACATTATTTCAAAACATTTCACGAACCCAAGACAAAGCTTCTTCTAATGATATAGCTTTATATTTTTTTGTACAGAGCTTAATCACTATCTTGTTTAAAATTGTAAGCAACAGCCAGTGAGCATCAAACTTGGGTCCTCTCTATTATTCCTTAGAAGTATCTGACTTACTGACCTCAAAATATATTATTTTCAAAGAAACTTAAAATCAGGAAAATGTTCTAACACTCTAGGTAATTATTTTGTTTCCACTCTAAATACGATCCCAAGGGTTAAATCTCGTGACAGTTTTCTCCTAAGATATTTTCCACACAACTAAGGGCTCTAAACTTGTATTGCTATGCTAGAATATTAATCAGACACTCTACCTTCTAAGAATTCTTACAGAAAAGTTCAGGGAAAAAAATCTTTTCCAGCATATTTGGGGGTCACCAAGTTTCCACCTAAGTGCTTAGAGGACATGGAACAGTTAACTCATACAGTACATGACTTGCTATTTTGTGGAATGTACTAAAATGATGTAGATATTGTAATTCTTGCTCTGTGTTAGGGGTTTTAGAGAGGAAGTATTTCTCGATATAAGTTAACAGAATAATTATCAACGTCAGCAGTCAATATAAACTCTCCAGCAGCAGCTAGACTATGGTCTCTTGGCGTGTTCTATTAGCTGGCCCACTCATGAGGTTCAAAGCTTGGCCAAGACTAGGAGGCCATTCTGTGTACAGATCAGTAGCCTGGCTCCATATAATGGTTGCCACAGCACCCCTCAACTCAACCCACTGTTCTGAAAATGCTATCAGTTAAATGCTATCCATAAACACTATCAGTTAAATACAAAAAAAAAAATTGCAAGCTCTATTCTTATTCCATGTAGAGAAATTTGAAGAACATATTGTATTTATATGAGTTCAGTGGTCATATTAATATGATGTTCCTTTCTTTTAAAACAAATAAAAAGCACCTCCATGATTAGGGTAAATTAAGGACAGGCATGCCTCAGAGATCTTGTGGGTTCTGTTCCAGAAAGCTGCAATAAAGCAAATATCACAATAAAGCAAGTCACATAATTTTTTTGTTTCCCTGCACACATAAAAGTTATGTTTACACTATATGGTAGTCTATTAAATGTTCAATAGCATTATGTCTAAAGAAACCATGTAAATATCTTAATTTAAAAATATTTTGTTGCTAAAAATGCTAACAATCATCTTAGCCTTCAGTGACTCTTAACTGTTCTGCCCGTGGAGGGTATTGCCTCAGTGCTGATCCCTGCTGACTGATCAGGGTAGTGGTTGCTGAAGGCTAGGGTGGCTGTAGCAATTTCTTCAAGTAAGACAACAATGAAGTTTGCTGCATAGATTGACTCTTCCTTTCACAAGAGTTTTCTCTGTAGAATGTGACGCTATTTGATAGCATTTTACCCACATAATGCCTCTTTCAAAACTGGATTCTGTCCCCTTAACCTAGGCAGCTACTTTGTCAACTCAGTTTATGTAATATTCTAAATCCTTTGTTGTTATTTCAACAATTTTCATAGCATCTCCCTCAGGTGTAGACTCCATCTCAAGGGACCAGTAGGTCTCAACAGTGGGCTTAAAATATTCAGTGAACCATTCTGTAAATAAATGTGCTGTCATCCAGGCTTTGTTCTGTTATTTATAGACCACTGGCAGAGTAAATTTAGCTTAATTTTTAAGGGCCCCAGGATTTTCAGAATGCTAAATGAGCATTAGCTTAAACTTAAAGTTACCAGCTGCATTAGCCCCTAATAAGAGGGCCAATCTTTGAAACTTAGAAGCCAAACACTAACTTCTACTTCTATCTATCTAGGAAAGTCCTAGATGGCATCTTCTTTCAAGATTTTTCATCTTTCAAGGCTTTTATAACTACATTGAAAATCTGTTGTTTAGTGTGGCCATCTTCGTCAATGATCTTAGCTAGCTAAATCTTCTGGATAACTTACTGCAACTTCTCCATCAGCATTTGCAGCCTTATCTTATACTTTTATGTTACAGAAATGGCTTCTTTCCTTAAAACCTCACAAACCAACCTTTTTTTGTGAGGTTTTCTTCTTCCAACTTCCTGCTAGCTTCCAAATTTTTCTTCTACAGCCATTTCACCTCTGTCCACCTTCACAGAATTGAATAGAGTTAGGGCCTTGCTCTGGATTAGAATTTGATTTAAGGGAATGCTGTGGCTGGTTTGATCTTCTCTCCAATTAAAACTTTTTCCATATCAGCAATAATCTGTTTTGTTTTCTTATCATTCGGGTCTTCACTAGAATAGCACTTTTCCTTTAGAAACTTTTCCTTTGCATCCACAACTTGGCTACCATTTGACACAAGATGACTAGCTATCAGCCTATTTCAGCTTTGGACATGCCTTTCTCACTAAGCTTAATCATTTCTAACTTTCCACCTAAATTGAAAGATGCATGACTCTTCCTTTCACTTGATCACTTAGAAATCATTGCAGGGTTATTAATTGGCCTAAAATCAATATTGCTGTGCCTTAGAGAATAGAAAGGCCTAAAGAGAGGGAAAGAAATAGGGGAATGGCTGGTCAGTGAAGCAGTCAGAACACACACAACATTTACGGATTAAGTTGGTTCATGGCACCCTAAAACAATTGCAAGAATAACATCAAAGGTCACTGATCACAGCTCACACTAACAGATAATGAGAAAAAGTTATAAATATTCTAAGCATTACTAAAATGTGACAAAGAGATGCAAAGTAAGTATATACTTTGGAAAAATGACACCAATAGACTTGCTCAAGGAGGGTTGCCACGAACCTTCAAAACACCATATCTGTGAAGCACAATGAGGTCAAGCCTAATAAAATGAGGTATGCCTGTAACTCCTGATAAACTGATTGCATAAGCAATGTTATCTGGGTTTTGTATTTATAGTGAAACAAATTGAGTCAAAATACCCAGTTGTGGAATTAGCTCTACCCTATCCCCAATGCCAAGGGCATTGCTTCACATATCTGATTTACTAAATATTAGGCTGTATATTTTTAAAGTAATAATATTGCTTAGCTTATGTCCTGACTTTGTCATTTTCCAAAAATATTACCATGGGTAAGTCACTTACTTAATTTCTCTAAGCCCTGATTTTTTCAACTCGAAAATGAGGACAATTACCTCTACCATAGTAAAAAAAATGAAATGAGATTGAGTCTGTAAATACTTTATAAAACTTTTTAAAATATAACATAAATTGTGTTATAAGTAATACTGTAAACATATAAAATCTTGAATTAATTTATCTTCTTAGAGTTAAAGAATATTCCAAGGTGAAAGAAGAATTGGAAAAAAGAAAAGGTACATAAAAGCGGTAGAATTGGAACAAAAAATCAATATACAGAGTTAAATGGGGAAAAAAGTTAATAGCATTCATTAAAGGAAAAACAATTTCAAAAGAGTCACATGGATTATTATTATTGATCATCTTAATCAGAGATAAGGACACATGAGGAGTAAGAGAGAGGATATGAGTAATCCTTTCAACAGGGAATGAAAAATAGAAATTAGCTTGATTTCCCAGAAATAATATTGTCAAAAAGGCAGAAAGAAACACTGCTGTCAGGAAGGTATTAAAAATAGGAAGCCTAAGCTAAAATGGCTGTTAGTCATAGAAGTAGCCATTTAAAATTTCCCTGTCCATGACATTTCCATTTCATATTTGTTTCAGAAACAAACAAAAAATATTAATGGTAATATAGAAAGACATTTCAAGCCAAATCATTCAGGATAGAACATATCAACTGAAAATGGCTATTTGTATTACAAGGAAGACACACTTAAAGTCAAAGCACAATATTTCCCTGAACTACTCTAGGTTGCCGTGTGATTTCTTATTGGTCGTTTTTAATAATGGACAGAAGATGAAAGACTGAGTGAGAGAGCACTTGTAATGTGTTTTAAAATGTTCCTTCTGCTATGAGCAGGTTGAGGTAATACAGTAATAAACAGCACACTGCTTCATTTAGAGTCTTGAAAGTATAGTGATACAATTTAGAAAACGTACCACAGCAAAACATCCCACTTACCAGGGATGCTGACAAGACCTGTTCATCTTAGTCAACCAAAGCCCTACTTGAGTAAATCATTCCATAAAATCTTAACATATCTTAGCGCCTTGTGTCAACTTAATTCATCCTTTAAAATGCATGCCATTTCCCATTGCTCATTATTTTCAAAAGGAAATTTCATTTATATCCAAATGTCATGCAAAAGATCTAAGTGCTCATGTTGTATAAACATTGGTATCTCCTATAGCTAGATATAACCCACCTCCAATTATTCAATAAACAATGAGCCCTGTACAAGAGAAATATAAATTCACCCCAAAAAAATTCTTCAATAAAACATCCAGTGGCAGAACCCATACAGGTGACTAGGGTATTAAAGTTGTACTTATAGGGTAATCACTTACTTAACAGCTAGCTGAATAAAACTTGGTATGAGAAGCACATGGAAACTTTAATTATACTTTACACTTTTTAAAAACTATATCACAAATCAGAATTATAAAAGTTGCAAAATTCATCAAAAAGAAAGGTATGATCATGATAGGGAAAAATCAATACAACAAAAAAATTTAGTAACTTTAAGCCTCAATTCCAGAACCCAGTCACTTTTCCAGTATCATTCTTCAGGCTGACCCTATTTCATTTGTGTTTTACCTAGATAATGTCAATTAAGCATTATTTAGCATTCTTTACTTTTAATTCTTCTCTATTGTCATTTTAACTGTAATACATTATCATAATTTAGTCATTATTTAAATGACGTCTTTGATTAGTGGTTTTGGGAAACTTGGCATAATTCAGTGTGAAAAAGTATAATGTGTGTGCTGTAATTATCTTAAACTGGTCAAAATCATTTCAAGAAAGACAAAATGTATCCGTCTATTTTCACTCAATTATCCCATATTGTCTGTTTACATGAAATTCCTGACTACTGTACTTAGTAGGGAAAAATAAGAGAAAGCGTGAAGATCTGCTATAAAAGAGATATTAACCATAAAGTATTGCTCTATTTGAGCATCCTTTATTAGGCACTACTCTGAAATAAATAAATAAATATATATATATATATATACACACACATATATGTATACACACATTGCTACACATGTTTACATTTATCTACATATATCCATAGTATATGTGTATTATATAATATCAATGGAGAATATGAGTAATATATGATATGTGAATTCATACATAAAGAGGGAGAGAGCCCATAACCGCTCTATCATCTAGCCATGGCAATGTACCTATCTCTTATAGATCTTTTGAATCCCTTTACTTTTTCCATACCCACTCCCACTAACCCCTGACACAATATCACTTGCCTGGACTTGCCTAATAATTGCCTGCTGGGACTGCCTCCCTCTAACCTAACTACCCCATACTGGCTATAACCAATTCACCACAAAGCAGCTAGAGTGCTTCTTTCAAAATGCAAGCCAGGAGGTTTGATTAAGTCACCTACCTTAGAATAAAGATAAATTCTTCATGTGGCCTACAAGGACCTGTATGATCTTCTTTCTACTTATGTCCCCAGCCCCTGCTTCCCATTTGTCTGAGTTTTGTCGGTTTCAATTCACTGTTCTCCTACTCCTGCTTTCACTGTCAGGGACACACCTTGTTACCTATCTGCTTATTCAACTTGCAGATCTCATTTAGGCATCTTCCTTGAGGAAGCCTTCTCTGACACCCCAACTGTTTAAAATCCACTCATTACAGCACTCACCTCCCCCTCAGAGTACTTCTCACAGTGGCGGTTTCACACGTTTGTTGATGAACTAATATTTTCTTCCCTTCTAGACTGCTAGCTAAAAGACAGCAGGATGGGTCTGGCTTTGTTCGCCATTATGGACATCTCTAGGATTTAGCAAAGGGGTATGGAGCATAGAAAACATTCATTAAATATTTTTTAATGAATGAATTTAGATTACCTAATTTCATTCATTAAAAAATATTTAATGAACATTTTTATAGCCTTAACCTACCCATCCACTGCCAACCTGTCCTAAATTTATAAATCCTTACTATAAGTTCTTTTGGCAGTTAAGAATAAATAGGCCTCACTTTAAAATACATAGAAATCTTGTTCTCAGGTTCTAAATCTCCCCAAATATAAAGATAATATTTTAAGGTTTTGGTTAAGAAACATTGACACCCTTAGTTTTTGTTTACTGCTTTTAGGAAAAACATAAATGTTTGACACAAATATGACTGAAAGCTTGATGCAACTGATTTTAGTTTAATTTTGAGTGGGAATAAGTATATATTCAATATTCATTTTTTGTTATTGCTTCTGTTACTCAATTTCAATATTTATTAAAATAACTAAACACTAATACAATGAAAAGGGCCACCTTGCTATGCAGGTTCAAATGTAAATATTATATTAAGAGGTGGAATAGCTCTGATATTTAAGTTTATTAAATATACCACATGTAAGGTAAAAAATGCATCTAGAATTAGAAAGGAATTTGGAGTCTTTATTTTTTATTATTTTGTGAACACCAGTAGGTATGTAGGATCAAGAATAAAGTGTTATTGGGGAACACGTGACCCAGAAGTGACTTCTAATCCCTCTATTTATTTCCCTTTCCTTCCCGTGGGGGACCACACACTGGTAAATGTGTAAATACACTTATTTTTAGCATTTATGAAGGACACTAAAATGTATTACAAATGGATATTAAATTAATCTAGATTACTAGGAGAGGTGTTAACCCAAAGGTATGATTTTCATATCAAAACAAATAATTTTTCTGGTATAAATCCAGTTTATTCCTGAAATAAAACTTGGTCTTCTCATTCACTATTTTCTCCCTCTGGCTTAAAGCTACTCTTTTCTTTCTTATCACCCCTGTCTAATGATGGTTTGCTTTGTGCCATCATACAAGGCTCTTATTCATTATGTCTTATAGAAGGAGTGGATAGACAATTGCTTTTTAAATTTTTTTATTATTTTGTAAATTCAGGAGATACTCTTTAAAAACATCTATTTTCTGCTATATGTTGTAAAATATACAAAAATGCTAAGACTTACTGTGGATTAATGCAGAAATCTATGACACATAGTTTATACTGTCACTCAATTCCACTAATGACTGAATATTATTACTGAAGGTTTGGTAGCATTTTACATCATTGTAAAGGCACATCTCTGTTGCCCCTTTCATTCCTATCTATATCCTATCAGCATGCTTAAAAAAAAAAGACCCTGGGAAATACAGTGAGACCTCATCTCTACAAATAATAATAATAATAAACAAATTACTAGGTATGGTGGTGCACACTTGTAGTCCCATATACTCAGAAGGCTGAGGCAAGAAGATCACTTGAGCCTAGGAGTTCAAGGCTGAAGTGAGCTATAATCACATGATTGCACTCCAGCCTGGGTGACAGAGTGAGACCTTGTCTGATATACATATGACAAGGTATGTATATATGACATATATATGATGAGGTATATGTATATATATGACATATATATGACAAGGTATATATATGACATATATATGACAAGGTATATATATGACATATATATGACAAGGTATATATACATATGGCATATATATGGCAAGGTATATATATATGACAAGGTATATATATGTATATACATATGACAAGGTATATATATATGTATATATATATGAGACAAGGTCTCACTCTGTCTCAAAAAAGAAATAAAATGAAACATATGTTTCATCATTTTATTCTTTTCTATAATATTCTAACTTGCTTTTTCTCCAATTATCTCTTTAGTTAATTTAACACGCTTTTCTGAAAAGGGGAAAGTAGACAAAAGGAGTCCTCATGAATTGGAGACTTTCCTTATTACAAACACATGTACCTCCTCTGAAGAAAATATGAAATTTGAATTCGTAAATATGAAAGACGCAAAAATAAAATAGAGAAGTGGAAGTGTCATCTTTGACGATAATAGAAATAGAAATTAACACAAGGGTTTCCTACTGGCAAAGACCAGACTTGAATTGAGTCAGATAATATATACTCCCATAGTTGGTGAATATTCTGAGCAGTTCTGCCCATGATCATAGAAACCACACCAATAATGTGGAGACTTTTTTCTTTCTTTTCAAAAATAGCAGAACTGTGTGTGTGCTGGGAACTGGGTGAGATGGGATAGGGTGGAGTAGAGAAGGGAAGAATTTGCAGGCTGACTCTCACAATTTCATAAGCAATTTAAAAGGAATTCATGGCAAGACTGTGGATGTTTTCATTACTTCAGCATATATTTAATGTTAAGGTTCTCAAATACTGTGCTTTTCCAAGCTTTACCATGAAGGTTGTTCTAGTTGCTTTTTTCTAATATTAAAGAGGATCATAGCATACAAAGGATCATTAATCTACAAATAAAATCAAATTGTGTCTGCTTAAACCCTTACATGTTATACAGATATAAAGTGGTATTATTTTTGTTATTGTTGTTACTATTATCTAACCAGGAGCCTAGAATTATAAATTTGAAAAGTAAAGGCTTATCTTTTAACCTAATTAGTTGCAGTCTATCTCTTATATTCACCTACACAAAAATTATTTCCCAGTTTCCCATATGGATTCAAACTTACTTTCTTGAGGAAATGCTTCCAATATGAATTCCTCTTCAGTTGGGCATACCTTCTCGGGTTTTGGAAATCTGTATTATAGTTACTATGGTCATTTATGTATTGTTTGGCAAGTACTATTTCATGTGTATGTTCTGAATCCTCAACTAGAATATAAACTTGAAGAACAAACAATGAAGTTAAATGTCCAAGGAAAAAGAGTAGCTTGTGATATCAAAAAAGCAAGTTCAACTTCTACTTTCATCATTTCCTATTAGCTTGAAAATGGACAATTTACTTAATCTTCCCAAACCTTAACTTCCTCATTTGTAAAATGTGGAAACCAGTAGTAACTAGCTCATAGACCTTTTATGAGGACTAAATTATTTAATGTATAGATTTAGTTCAGTGTTTGTCACATGATAGGTGTTCAGTAAATATTATTATTATTATTAAATGACTCAGAATTAAACATCTATTTCTTTAGATTCTTCTGTATTCAACCATAGCATCTATTATAGTACTTGATATTTAGTTGGTTCTAATATAGTGTATGGCTTTAAATCTTAAGGACTAAAGATTATTTATTGTTATTACTATTACCAATCTTATTGGCAATATAATTCTTATGAACATAAAATTAGTAGTAAAGTAATAATCTGATTGCAAACACATCATGTGACATTCTTTTGTTTTAATGGATTTATATAAAAAATAATTTTTACAAAATTATCTACCTCCTTACCTGAAGAGTTATTAAGAGTAATTAATTTGAGTTATTCCTAGGATGAAAATTGCATAAATGCTGGAGACATGAGATGGTGCATTCTGGGTAAAGAATTCCTAGAGCCTGGTATGGCTTTTGAGTTCTCCAAATTAGATGCCACACAGTTGTTATGTACTAGTCATTCATATATTTAATACATTTTCACTGGACACATTCCATGTGGCAGGCATTTCTCTGAGGGAGAGACATAGTAGAGAACAAGACACATGTGGTTCTGCTTTCACAGCTTAGAGGGGAGTGCCAATGAACAGGGTCTGCAATGGAGAGAGGGACATGAAATGCTTACAGTTTTCCTAAGTTTGAATATCAAAGTCAGCTTTCAAGAATGATGAAACCATGTTGAACTGATCAGGAGCAAACACGAAATGCTATGTCACTAGGCTGTATTGAAAACTTGGACCCACCTGCCTATTTTCTATTAATAGTCTTAATATGGATGAAAAAACTCACTAACCTTTCAGATATTCATTTGGGTGTGGAAGAAGCCTCCTGAAATGAGGAACCAGGAGGGAAGACTCTGAGAGAACAGGTTTCTCACAAACATTTCCTGCTCAGACTTGTTTCAGACAGACTGAAAATTTTACAAGAACGGGTTTCTTATTATATCCCTTTTAGCCTCCTGAACTGAAATCAGCTGGCTGTGGATCATTACAAAAGTATCAAGCCTTTTCAAACCTCAAGTAAAAAGAAGAGTTTTATTGAAATCTTTTTCCTTTAATTCCACCCATATATCTGTAAGTATGTTTCTGCATAACAGATTCTGCATATTTCAGAAGATTTCTTAATTTGCAGTCTCCCAAAATATGGTTAAGTCAAATCAAATGTCAAATTCAAACACCTGCTACAAATAAACAAGCTTAACAAAAGCTTCTCTGGCTTCCCTGGACACGCTGATCACAAGATTTAACCCACTGCCGAGAGTTAATGAAACATTTTAGAGAGCAATACATTTTAGAGGAAAATCTCCACGGATATTCCTGGGGAGTTAGAGAATTTCCAGGAGTAAGCAATGAAGTCAAATCCTTGCTGTATTAATTTTTTCTTAGTATTTCCAAAGACTCATTTGGGAAAAATGTCAAGAAAGAAAAAATGAGTTTAGCCTGTTCAAAGTTAAGACAGTATGACAATATTTTGGTCCAAAAACACATCCATGACTTCACACAGTTCAGAACCAGGCTAAATTTTCTGCAGAGTTCATAACCAGAGTAAGTTCCTAAGAAGCATCTAGAAATCACTGGCAATTAGAAGGTATTTTTACCATTCTTGGAACACATCAGCAAAGCCTCTAGGCCTTTATACTTGCTATGCCTGCACCTAGGATGTTCTTTCCCCATTTCATACATAGTTTGTTTCCTCATTTCATTTAGTCTTAACCCATAACCCTGTCTTTCAAGCCCTCCTCATTCATAGTACCCCATTTCTTCAGTAAGAAGCCTCATCCCTGAGACATTCCTCCTTCACTGACATCCTAATTATGTTTACCACACAATTTTCTTCCTGACCCATTTGCCATTATTTAAATCTTCTAAGCTATATGTTCTCCTTTAATTCCTACCACCAATTTCATACCTGCCTAGCTTTCCAGCCAACTGTGTGAAGAAAGGGGCAAAATCATGTTGGAAGCAGTAGTGAGGTGATGTGCTTTCTATCTTTTCATCACAATAATTGGTTCTGATAGGATTCAAGGAATATATTCCAAATGAGATGTAGGATTCTGCTTCTCTATTAAAGTAAGCCTTTGGTATTCTTACATTTGACATGTGAGATGTTTTAAATTTTGCACACCTCCCAAAGATCTATGACAAATTTCTTTTAAAACAAAGTAAAATTAACTTTACCATGAAGAAACATAATATTACCTCAGCCAGATGATCAAGGTTACTATCAACATAAGTCAGATTAATAGTATGTACTGTATTAATCAAAAAATGTGATGAGAAGGGCACTTTTCTTCCACTGTCTTCTTGAAAACATGTAACTCCAGTCTAGCCATGAAAAAATATCATGACAAATTCAAAACAAAGAGAATTCTACAAAATACCCAATCAGCACTCTTCAAAACTGACAGTCAACAAAAACAAGGAAAATCTCAGAAATTGTCACTGCCAGGGGGGACCTAAGGAGACATAATGACTGAGCTTAACCTAGTATCATGCGTGGGAGCCCAGGATGGAGACATGAGAGAAAAACCAGTGAATTCCAACAAAGTATGGAGTTAATAGTAATGTATCAATGTTGGTTTCTTAGTGGTGACAAAGGTACCATAGTAATGTCCGGTGTTAACAATGGGAGAAACTGGGTGTGGGGTATATAGGAATGCTCTAGACAGTCTTTGCAACTTTTCCGTACATCTAAAATTGTTCTCAAATCAAAAGTTTTTTTAATGAATCTACAATATCCCAATTAAATAAAAGAATATATTAGGAACACTTACAACTAATATCTTTTTGTCCCTTGGGAACTATGTAATAATACTAATAAGAAACATAAAAACTATCATTTATTGAACACTTACAAAGTGCTGGAAGCATGCTAAGCACAACACATGTTAATTCATTTTATCCATGCAGCACGCCTAAGTGCTAGGTACTAATATCACTCTCCTTCTACATATGAAGCAACTGAGACAGAAATAAGTAGGGGTGGGTGGCTGAATTGCTGATTAATGTTGCTAATCAGGGAAAGGACTGTTCAACAATGTAAGTTTCACTATATGACGTTTCTCAGATTACATAGCCATACTCAAATATTAGAGAGATTATTTCCCATAGAGGGTGCTGGTTAGAAGATTGTAATAGGGTAAACTATTCTTGACAGAGAAAGTACACGGAGAATATAATCAGATTTTCTACTCTAAGGCTTGGGTAGATTGCAACTGCACAGCAGAAGAATACTATACAATTCTGGAATGGGCATATGGCGAGATATTCAGTCCTAGGGATCTCAGGAGTCAGTAATTAAAGATGAACCGGGATTCATATAAGCCAGCTTTTACTTACGAATGTCGATTATATGCCAAAGATATGGAAATGGCTTGCAATAAGAGGACTAGCCAGCCAAGAGCTGCACTCTATTCTGAAGTAGTACTTCAAGAGCCAACCTTGTTTAAAAGCCTGAAAATCAGGAAAATTACCAGAGTCACTTAGGACCATGTCTGTTAAAGAGATTTTCTGTTGGGGAAGAAAAGGGAGGCTAATAGGGCTAAGAACCAGAAGAAACAGAGAGAGAGAAGACACCTAGTCCTGCAGCAATCCATGCTCAGAAAGCTGAGCAGGGGAGTCTGGATGATGCCTCCCACAAAGTCAAGGTCATCCTGGTACAAACAACATGGGACTTGACAGAGAACAGCACACTTAGCTTGTTCCCCTTTCACTCTGGTCAAAGTTTGTCCCTGAAGGCTTAATGAGGAGAAAACAGAGCAGATTCCAGGCCTTAGCAAACCCTGTCATTTACTCTGCTTAGAAATATGTAGAAAAATGTGTCTGATTCCAGTTACAAAGAATGCAACATTGCGACTCCAGTACCTATGAGAATGCCCTACATGTACTAGTCCCTTGATAAATATTTATTTACTGAACAAATAATTCTAACAAATTAGTTTTTGTTTATTAAATTTCACATTAGATAACACCATCTAATTATATATTGATGCATTCTATCTATGTCAAAATTCTAATTCACAGAATGAGGGGGAAAAGAAAGAAGGAAATTAGTATCATAATTTTTAAAATCTTTTCACCATAAGGCTTATTTCTGGATTGGTGTCCCATACATTAACTATGTTCTGACACTCTGAGAATAGTTAATATATATTCATTGCTCAACAAATATGTATTGATTGTCTGCTATGTATCAAAATTATGCCTGATTATGAGGATACAGAGGTGAATTACAAATAGTATTTTCCCTCAGAAAATTCAACTTCTAGAATAATAATAAAGACTAATACATATTAGGCACATGTGCCTAGCACTGATTAAGCATGCTACATGTGTTATTTACCAATCAATTTATAAAATGAGACTATTATTATCTCCATTTTCCAGATGAAAAAGATGAGACTGAGAGAGCTTAACTCACTCACTCAATGGTTACATAGCTGGCAAAGTAAGAGTTAACATTTGAGCCCAGAAAAACTGACATAAGAGCCCACACAGTACAAATAAATAAAGACATATATAATTTATAAAAATATATTTACTTGTAATATATATAATGCCTAGTACAATAAAATGATGAATATTAAATATCAATGGCATAATCTGAAATTCAATGAGCCTCACAAACTCAAAAGACCCGAGTAGGCTATGTATGGCCGTGGGAGTTGGGGAGAGAAAAAGAATGATTTAAAAAGTCACAATATTGCCAGGCATGGTGGCTGATGCCTGTAATCCCAGCACTTTCGGAGGCTGAGGCTGACCATTTGAAATCAGGAGTTCGAGACCAGCCTGGCCAACATGGTGAAACTCTGCCTCTACTAAAAATTCAAAAAAAATTAGCCAGGTGTTGTGGTGCACACCTATAATCCCAGCTACTAGGGAGGCTGAGGCAGGAGAATCACTTGAACCCCAGGAAGCAGAGATTGCGATGAACTGAGATCACACCACTGCACTCCAGCCTGGGCAATAGAGTGAGACTCCATCTCAAAAAAATAAATAAATAAAGTCACAATATGAGTAATAACACAATAATCTGAATTCTATCAGCAGAATCTAAATCTAAATCTTTTGAATTAAGAAATATTCAAAATATCTCATATATGTTCACAGTCTGAGCCACCCTTCCTGTTATTCCTGACAACGATGGCCTCAAAGGAGGAAGTAGTTAACTTTTTGCAGAGATTTCCATTGAAATTATGGAAAAAGATGAACTCAATGTGGAGAAGGGATATTTCTTTATATAGTCAAAGAAGGTAAGATACGAAACATGAACAAATATTCCAGAATCTCTGGAACATGGAGTATGTAACGTAAAGAAGAATATGAGGAAATGATGGGCAGAGGCGGATTACACATAATCTCATAAACTTTGCCAAAGAGCCATTGAAGGGTTTTAAGTAGAAGGTTAAGATGAACAGATTTGTGGTTTAGAAACAGGATAGAAACTGAAGTACACTGTCTATTAATTTACTAAAATAGTGAAAATTCTTGAGGGAAAAAAAGTGAAATAATACAAAGGACAGTGAGTATGAATAAAAGGGAATGGATATGGAAACACACCATCTAGGTCAAACTGACAGTCTTCAGTGAGAAACCAGATTTTCTTTCATTCATGTATTCGAAGGATATTTCTTGAGCACCTACTATGTCTCTGGCATGGCTCTAGATGCAGCCACAGAGAAGACGAAGTCTTCTTGTGATGCTTGCATTCCAGTGCAGGAAGCAAAAAATAAGTAAATCTATAATCATACATTAGATAATAATAAATGCAATGAAGAAAAATAAAGCAGCATAAGGTATGTTGAAGGGGTTGTGGGTTCATGGGATATGGAATAGAGGAGAGTGTGGGAAGAAGAATTATGGCCCCTCAGAGATGTCCAAGTCCTAAACCCCAGAACCTGTGAATATGTTATGTCACATGACAAAGATAAGTTAAGGATGTAGATGGAATTAAGGAAGATGATCAGCTGACCTTAAAATAGCATGGTTACTCTGAATTATCTGGGTGAGCCCAATTAATCACAAGTGTATACTTAAAAGTAGGAGAGGAAATCTGAAGAAACAGAGACGGCAGTCTGAAATGGACTCGGCTTGATGTTGAAGACTTTGAAGGTGGAAGAAAGGCCATGAACCAAGGAATGTGGATGGCCTCCAGCTGGCAAAGAAATAGATTCCCCCAGAGCCTCCAGAAAGGAACACAGCCCTGCTGACACCTTATATTAGCCCGGTTAGAAACGTGTCAGACTTCTGACCTCCAAACTGTACATAATAAATTTGTACTGTTTAAGCTACTATATTTGTGGTGATATGTGATAGCAGCAATAGGAAACGAGTACAGGGAGACAGGGCTTCATCACTGAACGGTCACCTGAATGATGAGTGGTGTTGTTACTTTAGGCAGAGGAAATAAAAAGTTTACTTATTTGTTATTGAGGGTGGGTATTTGAGAAAAAATAATGAGTTTAAATCTGAAATTCTCAAGTGTCAGACACCAATACGGACATTTAGAAGGAAATGTTTAGGATATAGTTGGAAGAAATGTCAGAAAAAATAGGACACTAGATTGGGAAGTTTTGCATTATTTTTAACCAATTTGCATGTGGTGGTAGAAGCCATAAGCAAGGATGAGATTTCCAGGGAGTGTTGTAGTAGCATGAGAAGTAAGAATTCCTGGGGCTGAGACCTTGACAATACTCACAGTAAAGAGAAGTTGGGGAAACAGTGACCTGCAGAGGAAACTCATCTATATCTATCAAGATATATCTAACTCCACATCAGATCTCACTCTTGAGTCCAGACCCACATTTACAACAGCTGAGGGACAACTTCCCCACATATGGATGCCACATATGCCATTTCTTATGGACTGAATGTCTGTCTCCCCCTCAAATGTATATGTTGAAACTTTAACCCCCAATGTCATGGTATTTGGAGTGGGATCTTTGGGAGGTACTTAGGGTTAAATGAGGGTGATGCCCTCATGATGAGATTAATGCCATTGTAAAAAGGAGACACCAGAGAGCTTGGTGTCTCTCTTTTTCTCCACATGTACTCAATGAGGGAAGGCCACGTGAGGATACACAGAGAAGGCAGCCATCAGAAAGCGAAGAAAAAAGCCCTCATCAGACACTGATCAGGGACTTCTGGCCTTCAGAACTGTAAGAAAATAAATCTCTGTTGTTTAAGCCACAAACTCTATGGTGCTTTGTTATGACAGTCTAAGCTGACTAACACACCCATCAAATGTACTGTGTCCAATTAGAGCAAATATCAGCCAGGCATACCTAAGTATTTCACCTTAGCTCCTGTCCCTGCTATGCTCCACATGTCACAGGCATTTGGTTTTATTTTTTAATTAGGACATGAGTTTCCCCATTTGTAAAAGGGACAGAGATCTCAAAGATAGACCTTGGCTGAGAAGCAGACCATGGAGTATGCCTATCCTACAGCAGAGCAGTCACGGATAGGCCTCCTCTCAGCTGAATCTGCAGGAAAGATCACTTGAAAGCAGCTTTAATGAGAGGCACACTTCTCCATGCAGACTCATAGTCTGAAATCTAAAAGTCATGATGCAGAACATCTGTTTTCTGCAACTAGGATACTGGGTGTCCGGATAGCACACGTGACTTCTTCAGGGCTCTCATTCTTCTGCTACCAAATCCATTAACATTCATTTTTTAACTCTCATCTATTGATAGATATTAAAAGAAGCAGAACTGGGTACAGTTAAACATCTCACTGACAGAAAGAGGTGCTTTGTTTTTTTTTTTTTAAAGGAGCAGCACCTAACAGTGGAGAAACTATTAGAGAAAGAAAATATTTGTATCCTGGTTTTTCTGCTAACTGGCAAGGTTACCTTGAGCAAAATACTTAACTTTTCTTCAACTTCCTAACTTCTCTAGTATGTATAGTAATATCAGTGATGAAAATGCCATCAGATAGTTTATATAAAAATAACTTGGAAAAGAAAAAAGCATAAGCTAGTATTACCAAAAGCAGAATAGATAAGTGCTTTGACAAATTCACTGTTTCACTCCAAAAATGTAATCACCACCTGATAATAATGCTGCTTTCAGATTTAGAAACTAGAGAAGAGCTGCATGTGTTCCCACTTTGGTATGACGCAGTTATTTTCCTGTTGTGCCAAACAAGTGCTTTGCCCTAGTATTGCAGACTCTTCACTCCGTGAATGTTTTGGTTATTCTTTTCAGTAAAAATAAGAAAATAAAAACTTTGAAAAGTTCACTGAATTAGGTAACAACTTTTACCAGATTTTATTTCTATTATTGTTTAGCTATCAAAACACAAGCTTTAAGAAATCTGGACACTTCATGAGCCAAGTCACATAAGCATAAACATTGACTGTTCATGTATATAGGTACCAACATACACATGAATCTAAAAATGGACTTTGAATTGATTCTGGAGCACTTTTTGAAGTTTAATAAATGCCTTAGAATCAGTTGGAAGTCCACAAATGGTAATAGTATTTAGCTCATTTCAATAGAAATTATCTCATTAACATGCCAGCTGCTAAAAATGTATGAGCCCAGCCATGTCCTTTGCCTGCCTCAAGGAAAGAAACCATGCTTGCATGGTTTTGCTTAAAAAATAATCCTTGTTTAAATTGTTAACAGTTGCTCCAGTGTGGCCCATGGCAAGAAATTTAACCTTCTCTCCCTCCCTCGTATATGAGCATTTCCATACCCTTCAGCTAGCTTTTATATTGTCAATGCAAAACAAATTTTCTGACTGCATGTTAAACTATTTAAACCAGCTTTAGCGATAGACACCCTCCTTGGTGTAGTGTCATAGTTTTAAACCTAAACCTCAGAACACAGAAGACCCAAGTCTTCTGTAAAATGATCAAAAGTCTTAAAAGTAATGAGCAATATGAGTGATAAGATCAAAATAGATATTCAGTAAAAGGATCACCTAGCATTAACTAAGCAACTCTTTTAGATTATCTGCTCTATAAATATTTAATTAAGTTAAATGGAAACTTTTCAAATAATTTTCTTTTCACAGTTATAAGGTTTCCTTTAAGGTAGATGTCTTAAGGGACAGGCTTTATTTCTGTATTTGATGACTCAGAACACTGGGATGTTTTGAAAAATATCCTACAGAAGCTGCCTTGAATTAAAGCAATTTCAACAAATGTAGTTTATACCAGAATTATAATTAATAACAAATATTTCCTAAAATTGTGACCAAATGGAATATTGAGATCTGCATTATTATAACCTAAGTGAATTAAATTTTAAGTTTTTAGAACTGCTCATTCAGTACCAACATTGTTTATTTTGAGTCATTCTCTAAGCTCATATTACAAAAATATAAAATCTAAATTAGAGAGAACACAAAGTAAAAGAAAGAATATTTTAACTCTCATCTATTGATGGATATTAACAGAAGCAGAACTGGGTACAGTTAAACATCCCACTGACAGAGAGAGGTGCTTTGTTTTTTTTAAGGAGCAGCACCTAACAGCGGAGAAACTATTAGAGAAAGAAAATGTTTATATCCTGGTTTTTCTGCTAACTGGCAATGTTACCTTGAGCAAAATACTTAACTTTTCTTCAAGTTCCTAACTTCTCTAATATGTATAGTAATATCAGTGATGAGAATGCCATCAGATAGTTTATATAAAAAGCATTTGGAAAAGAAAAAAGCATAAGCTAGTATTACCAAAAGCAGAATAGATAAGTGCTTTGACAAATTCACTGTTTCACTCCAAAAATGTAATCACCACCTGATAATAATGCTGCTTTCAGATTTAGAAACTAGAGAAGAGCTGCATGTGTTCCCACTCTGGTATGATGCAGTTATTTTCCTGTTGTGCCAAACAAGTGCTTTGCCCTAGTATTGCAGACTCTTCACTCTGTGAATGTTTTGGTTATTCTTTTCCATAAAAATAAGAAAATAAAAACTTTGAAAAGTTCACTGAATTAGGTAACAACTTTTACCAGATTTTATTTCTATTATTGTTTAGCTATCAAAACACAAGTTTTAAGAAATCTGGTTAACATTTCAAAATACTGTATAAAACTGCTTTTGCTTTTTCTTGGAAAAACCGACTGCGAGTACATCTGAAACCTTCTTGACAAGTTCTCTGAAAGCAATTAGTGGCTTTCTTTTCTTAGTTATAATGTGAGGTTTCACAGAAACTTTTCAAGTCTCCTGCTCCTGTCTTTTTTCTAATGCTTTAAATCCAAATGGCAAGTAGCCAGATTGCACAGAGCTATTCAATGCAGAAAACAGGAATCTCTTCACATCTACAAACCAGCTCTGCCACTTCTGCTCCAGGCACCAAGGAATAAAAAGAGAGAGAAACAGGAAATGTAGAAGAATGGGACCTTAGGTTAAGCTAAGACTCCTTGAGTACTGCACCAAAAGTAAGATCTATCAAAACAAAATTGAGAAATTGGACTTCATCAAAATTAAAAACCTCCTCTTTTAAAAATGCCATTAAGAGAGTGAAATGCCACAGATTAGGAAGACAAGATTTGCAAATCATATATTTGATAAAGGATGAACTTAAAGGATACATAAAGAAATCTCAAAACTCAATAAGAAAAAAATTTTAATGGGCAAAATATTTGAACAGACACCTCCCCCAAAGAATTCATGCTGACTGCAAATAAACAGATGAAAAGATGTTCAACATCATTAGTCATTAAGGAAATGAAAATTAAAACTGCATTGAGGTACCATGACACACCTATTAAGACGAATAAAATTTTAAAACTTACCATATCTAATGTCTATAAGAATGTGGAAGAACTAGAACCTTATACACTGCTGATGGAAATGTAAAACAGTGCAACCGCTTTGGAAAACAGGTAGACAGTTTCTTAAATAAATAAGAGTCAGCCATTTTACTCCTAGATATTTACCCAAGAGAAATAAAAGCAACTGTCCATGCAAAGTATTGTACTTGAATGTTCATAGCAGTTTTATTTGTAATAGTAAAAAAAAATGGAAAAAATCCAAATACCATCAAAATGTGAATGAAAAAACAAATGGTCCTTTATCCATGTAACAGGCTACTGCTCTACAATACAAAAGAATGAACTGTTGGCACATAATCATATGGATGAATCTCAAAATAAGTGTAATAAGTTAAAGAAACTAGACAAAAAAGAAGACATTTTATATGATCCTAATTAGATAAAATTCTAGAAAATGCAAAGTAATCTATAGGAACAAAAAGCAGCTGAGTGGTTGCCTGGGAAAGGGGAAAGAGAGTGAGAAAGATGGGGTGTAACAGGAAGAAAGGATTACAACAAGGCATAAGAAAACCTTTGGGAGTGATGAACATGTTAATTATCTTACTTGTGATATTTCATGGATAGATACATAACCTTATCAATTTTACACTTTACATATATGCAGTATAATGTATGTCACTTATATTTCAATAAAGTTGTACTTTAAAAAGGAAAGAAAAGGAAAACTGTCTCCAAAGACAATGTTAGGGTACCATATAAGAAGAAATAAACCAAGTTGTTTGCTCTTGACACACACTGAATTTCCTTTTCCTTCTCATATTATCTGCAAATTTATGAACTATCAATGAAACTATGTAGTCTTTATCAATAATATACATGCAAAAGGCAGCAAAACAATTAGCCACTCTTCTCCCTACTTGCCCAGAGAATAACAATGTCTAATGAGCAGCAAAGCATACAGATTTGATTTCCAATGTTTCCCTTCTCTGGGAGCATGGGCAGGTAAAATATGCTTAGACCTTAGAAAATGCTTGTTTAGTAGGCTTGACTAGGGGACAGATGCACAATCTTTTTTTTTTTTTTCTTTTTGCCACCAACTTCTGCACCAGTTATCTATTGTCTTGAAGCCTGGATGGCTGTGTCCGTGAAGCAGATGGATCAGTTCTATCCTATTTCTAGTTATGATACTCACTGATAAAATAAACATTTCCTCCTTGCTGAGCATTCTTGTTCACATGTGTTCATTTGGCATTGTACCTGCTTACAAGATGTTCTAGCAACATTGGTGCCAAGTCATAACAGTTCCACTCCAGGAGCCTAGGAGTCTTCAAGATATTATTTAAGTCTGCCCCTGATCCCTCCCCAATGATGATGATGAGAATAAAGCTTTAGACTCCCTGTAATAAATTTTTGATATTTTCAGATAAGTTCAGCTTAAGCTATTTTAATGAAGATATCAGTTTTGACACCCTCAGTGTACAGTGAAGACCACCTCATTCCCATTTCTGTTTCTCCCCTACCGAAGGTGCCAATGGCTTTAATTAAAAGGAAGGGGCTGCTTGCCAGCTGGAGCTGCCTCATGTGCTCTATGAAGCTGCCCACCATAGCTGGTGGGCCAGAGACCCAGGCTCTATCCTGGAGTTTGACTTTTGGCTCCTGCCAGAATTCACACCACCTGAAAAGCAGCAGAAGAGAGCCAAGATGTCTGCAGCATGTGGAGCTATTTTCTTGGCACAAGTGCAGTTCAGTTTATACCAGATAATGTTGTCTATATAGAGCATTTCTGCATACATAAATAGGCAGTTCATACAACCTTGTTAGACACAGTAATAGAGTTTGTACTGAAAATTGACCCAGAGCTGAATTCTGCCAGTTATCCCATGATTAATTCACTGTACTGGCAGAGAAAACACAGCCCTAGCTGTACCCTTGGCTTCAGATTGAGAATCAGCGTACCAGGAGCTCTACCAGTATGGTCCATCTAGTCAATAGAAAGTGAATCTGGAGGTTTTGAATACCTTTCAGACATTCCTAACATACATTAAATGGGAATACAGCACAGTACAAGCAATGATTCTTCCTAAAATGCCATCCCCTGCAGAGCTGTGGGTGCTTTTTTGTCATCCTTAAGAGGTTTAGAATATGTAACCAACCCACGTTTCCTGCATCCTTTGGGTTTCCAGTATACAAATACACTCCAAAGACCACAGTGCCAACAATGGGCAAATTCCCTAGGATTCCGACCAGCCAAAGGATTTGGAAACAACCAATTTGTCTTTAGAAATATCATGAGTATAGTGCTAATCAAAAACTGAGTTTTGGTTTCCTATACTTCTTCCCTTTCCAACACTGTTAGTATGAGCTTGCTAAATGTTTCTCCTCAGCCTGAAGGTAAAAGGATTCTTAGAAACTTCCAAGACCAATTTAACATGTCTCCAAGCTAAATTTTAGAAACAAAGTCACATTTTCATATTTTAAAAAACCACCCAGTTCATATTTACTTGAATTACTGCTGATTTTAGACTAAATTGAAATATTGGATATTTGGTTACTCTTTGTCTCCTATGATCTTTTAAAATTACATATTTGCCAAGGTGAAAGTTCTCAAGTTTTTTTTTTAAATATTTGGTGCACATACTGAGAAAATACCAATTACTACGCTATTACTATGAGGTGCAAGATTAAAACTCTGATTATTTTCCACTTGTTAAGGAATTGGAAATTTTCCTTGTTGACAAAAACAATTTTTGAAAGTGAAAACCAAGCAAAAGTTGATACATTTTACAGAGTATGTCTCCAAGCAGCTCGCATAAGAGTAGTAAAGTCATGTAGTTACAGTCGTGTTCCTTCTTATTCAGGCATTTCCTAATATATCAAAACAGCTGCTTACTTAGTGAAAAGGTCCGCACTGGCACAGTCTAAGTGTTCATTCTGACTGTTCTTGGAAAGAAGTGAGGCTGATATAGGCTAGGAGTTGGTGTGTGCAACACAGGTGCTTCTGCTATTCAGTTATCAAGTATTTTTAACCTCATCCCAGATTATAAACTGTAATTGGTAATAAATTGGTAGCACTTTTTTCCTCCACCATAGTGCCATGTTATACACAGCCACCTTAGAGGATGCTTGTCATGGGCTAGATTGTGAAGGGGAGAAAAAGACAAAATCCTCCCTTGAAAACAGGAACACGACAAGGATATAAGTTGATTCACTGTGGTATTATTACTTTGCCCTGTTTCTTAATTTTTTGTCTCTTTCACCTTTGAGACCTTGAGGCTTTCACTGCATTTCTTCATCACAATATAAGAAAGTCACAATCGAGGCTGGTAATAATAACAGCTACCATGAGCTGAACACCTGCGGTGTCAGGTCCTGCATTAGCATTTTGCCCATAAGTCCATACAATCCATAATCTTCACAACAATCTTCCAAGATAAGTATTATTACCCCTATTTTATGTACAAGGAAACTTCTGTTCAGAGAGGGCAAATTATTTACCAACAGACATACAGAACTAAGTGGCAGAGTGGAGCTTCAAACACATGAGTTTCTTCCTCCAAAGCCAGTGTTGGTTCTATTACACATTATGGTGTTCCTTCCAGAAAAGTTATAAGGGCCATTGAGCTCTCCTTGAGAGTCAGCATGTTCACTCCATTTCTGCCACAGCTTGCATTATGAAGCAACCAGCCATTCTCCACCATTGAGGGTGAATCTTAATTATTTTCACATGGTTGTGTTTGCTACTATAACAATAATACCCCCATGCATGGCTAATCAAGATGTGGCTTGTTTCTTACCAGAAAAAAATGGCTCTGGAATTCAGGATCTAGTGAATTCTTATAATTTTATATTGCCTCCGTATTCATTTAAATATAAGTTGGACTTTCTTATACAGAAACAGGGCATAGTCACTCTTGACAGTTTCCAATTCTCTGCCTCCTACCAGTTTCTCAATGTGATTGATCCAGATGTTTGCCTTGTGCAACAACAACTTCCTGGTGACCCTTTCCACATGGGACAGCTAGGTCCAACCTACTTGACTGTCCCCACAGACCTCCCACTCTGTTCAGATATGTCACACTGACCACTTCTCAGTCATAGCATGACGTCCTGGAACACGTGCCTGCTTGCTTTAAACCCACCAATTAGAACTTGCCCTGTGAAACCTGTTTGGGTAACACTCTGAACCCCAATAAAGGCTTTGGTCCTCTGGTCCCTCCTCTCTCTCTTGCTCCCCACCTGCTAGTTGAGCATGTGTGTCCCAGACCCCACTGGTCCTGCAAGACGTATTGCCCTCTTTTCTCTAAGATTGGTAAGTAGTAAAAATTTCTTCTGTTATTTTATGTGTTTGTTGTGCTGCCACCTCTGTCTCACCTGACTAATACATCTGAACCTAACTCTCCTTCTGATCAGTGCTGTTCTGGAAGGTGGCTGTCTTGGTAGGGATAAACTGGGCACAGATTAGAGAAGAACCACAGTGCATCCGATGGCATAAACAAGTTTCCCAGGAGAGGGATGCCTGGTCACAGGTCAGATACTTAGGTGTTAGGCCATCCGCCAGGATAAAGAAGAATCCTGTGAAAGCCATATTGTAAACATCAACTATGGTCACCCCTGGAACCCCATCAGGGCAAGGCTAGAGCTTATAGCCACTCTCCAGAGGAGACCTCAAGACTGAATTAAAAGTAAATACAAGAGAGAATATAGTCTGGAACAGGCCAGATATAGTTGGAAGAGAAAGACAGTTGGATGAAGATAAAGGGGCTAATTTTTAAAGTTACTATTACAATGATGGAGATATTTCTCAGACAATCCTAGAGTTTGTTTTGCTTAAATAAAGTGACGATATAAATTTCTTAGTAAGTCAGGAAAAAAACCTTCTGGATTTAGGACAGGGAGACGGATTCAGGACAGGGATACTTCAGCAAAAACTGTTGTAGCTGAATTCTCTGTTCTCTATCAATTCTATCTATTGTCTTCAGATTAATTTATAGCTAATATAGTAATATAATTTTTGTCATACTCAGAAGTGTTATTTTTCAAACTTGAAAAAATTATTCTTCCCTTCTAAAAGAAAATAATAATCATGGAAGCTCCTTTTCATATTAAATAAAAACTTCTTATGCTTAGAGATAAACAACATTGATAATAAAATAGAAGTAGTCAAAACTATGAATATAATAAAGTTATCAACTTAATTTAACATAATGTTATTTTACTAAAACCAAAGTGTTGGTTATAAATAGTAGATATTATTACAGCTTCAAGTCTGATTCTATATATAAATTTTCTGAATTCAGTGATCTAATGCAGAAAAATGCCTTTTTAACTTAAGTACATATATTTAATAACTTTAAGATTCCTTTGCTACTTCAGGATAGTCAGACCTTAGATTCAATCAAAACTCAATAACAATGTATTTTCACAAGCTGATGTACACTCAATAACTATATAAAAATGTTTACTTAATTTAATTGAAGATTAGTAATATGGTATGCAAGTTAAGACTGATTTGGTAATTGATATCAAAATACCAGTTATTTAAATGTCTTTAGTTTTTTTTCTTTTAATATTCTTATCATAAAAGAAATCTTGAAATAGCCCATAACTGATACAAGGAACCCATGATATCATCAAGAATTCTGGCTGCTATAATTTTGCTCCACTGTTATAAATCCCATCTTCTACTTAAAAAATATATTGGTTATTTAATTGGGTTCTTTGTAAGAAATTTACAGCACCAATATTTGAGGATAAACTCCATTCATTGGGGCAAACAGATCACAGGTAGCCCTGGAGCTGACAGCTCGCTTTGATTTTTGGTAAAGTTTGTGAGTCCACAGCTCTCTGATCAGCCTTGCACTGCTCTATAGTCTTGTATTTCTCATTTTCTTGGTCAAAAATCTCACCTTCCTAGTGTCTGTGTTTCCACAGCTGCTTTTTCTTGAAGTATACATCAGTGAGATGTTTTGGGATTTTCACACTGCTGATATCAATTTTTGAGGAAGTGCCAATGACAGATTTTTGGTGTGTTCTTCATAGAGGAACTAGATTGAGGACCAGTATTCCAGTCACAAGTTGCAAGCCATTGCCCAGCTGCTTCAGAAAAACCACCTGCTTGCCTCTGTGGCATTCAGTGAGGATGATCAGAATGGTCCCAGGAAAGATGCTAGCCTATAGTTTTCTCACATGCCGATTGAAGGGTTTCTTGCTGTGGCTCAACGGCTTTGAAGGCACATCTTCAATAGGATCATAGCTACACATTATGCAAAGTTTAACCACCGGGTTACCACCATTCTTGTCACCATCAACTGGTTTTGTAACAGTTGCAAGAATCTTTCAATTCTGTATTTAGCAGTTGAGTACTTCTTGTTCATGGCCTTTTGGGAATACATGGCAGACCAAAAATATCTGCCAATTCCTCTGATGAGAACAGGACCTTGGCTGCAGTGGGCCTTCCTCTTCTTGGACATTTTAGCCTGAAGGTTAGCCTTTTTAATGTTACCACTGGCATCAGCCCTCTTGGCATCAGGTTTTTCCTCCTTAGTATCCAGCTTATCAACTTTTTCATCTGCCATCTTGCAAGATGGAAAAGAAAGCTGTCTTTCACTTTTGTTTCATAGCCCATGAAGCTCATGCTGGAGTTCCAAACATCATATCCACAGTCATGGCAACAGAGGGAGTAAATATAAAGGGATAAAAAAAAATCTTCCCTACTGACTTGGTTCCCTTTCAACAATCTTCCCATAATTTCAACCAAATATTTCCACTTACATTATATTTTCCAAAACTTAGTCACATAGGGATACCTAGTTGCAAAGAAAGAAGGGTAATGTCGTTTGTTTGTACATTTTTAATTTCTAGGCCACAATGTGCCAGGTTTGTTACTAAGGCAAGACAGGAAAATGGATACTGAAGTAGGAACTATCAATCTCGGTCATATGTTTTATTTTTTAAGTCTGCATTATAAAAATCTAATGCATCTGTTAATATAATCAATAGCACATTCACTGCTAATAAACTATTGCCATTTGGTCCATACAAGAATGACACACATTGGATATGCCTACTTACAATGTGGAAACCTCTACAGTGCAGATTCCTTTGACTTCTACTTGCCTTAACTGTTATATGCAAAGTGGTGATTCAAGTCTACAATTATTTTTCTCTGCTAAAACTCTAGCAAAACTTTTATTGATACAGCACATGACAGTTGTCAGTTTTTAATATCACCTCCCAGCATCCTGAGGGATCATAATTATCTGATTTTTTATAAAGAAAGAATCAGAGTTTTATAGAGATCAGACAACTCGCCCAAAGTCATGTAACTAAATCCAGAGCTGGACCCCACTACAGATGCTGTGCTCCCACAGGGCTCCTCATAATGATCCAGAAATCTGTGCAAACCACCTTTGACACAGAGTTATTTCTTCAGATCTAGGAATCTAAAACACACTGCATAGCCACGTAACCCTATACAAATTTCCCAGTGGCTGAAAATAATCTGTTTTCCTTGGCACCTCAATTTCAAGGCATCACGTAGATACTAGGTAGAGTAAGTGCTACACTACCAATAATACCACTACTATAATAATAGTGGAGATATATTACTTTACTCTTCCATTACACTGTTGATGATAAACACACAAGTTTTAGTAATTATTATAGGAAAAAAGCACATCAATGTGGTTAATAACATTAATTCTGGACCCACACCGGCTGCTTTTGAATTGCAATTCCAAGCTTACTGGCTGTGTTGTCTTTGTTCAGCTAATCAATTCCTCTGTGCCTCAGTTTCCTAATTTGTAAAATGTAGACAGTCATAGTATTTATAATCCAGGGTTGTTAAAGTATAAATGGGTTAACAATTAGTATTTACCATAGTGCCTAATGCATAGTAATACTATAGTGTTTGCAATCATTAAGGAAAATAATGTGTTAATACAGTTATTAAAATCATTCTATGGAGGTGCATAAGGGAAAGATTATCATAAATAAAATACTTTAATGTGAGGGTCCTAAGGAAGGAAGAATTCAGAGAAACATACATACTAAAACACATTTGACAATCATGTAGAGGCTAAATCAAATAATATCTTAATATCTTAGATTCATTACTTATTTTGGATAGACTTTGTCCTGAGCTAGTGATACAGAAAAGGATATTTGGATATTTTGTAGCCAATAATTGTAGACTTTAAAATAAGGTATCTTTGTTGTTATTCAGACTGCCAGGTTCACATTAGAAATAACAACTGGCTATCTGAGAAAAGTAGGAAATGAGCCTTTCGTTCGGGTGGGAAGGGAACATTCAAGCAATTGAGAAAGGTGAGAACTGTCAATGTAAAGCAACACTGACAACCAAAGATTAACTAGAGGACTAAAGTGGGATTTTTATGAGCATTTTCATAAAATTTTCATTTTCATAAAATTCATTTCATTCATTTCATAAAATTTTCCTTTTCATAAAAAATTCATTTTCTGATTAACCTTCTGTTATCCTTCTGCATTAGGACTTCTCTTACCTCCCCTGATTTTATTTTTCAATTTGATGTCATATGTATCATATTTATAACACATCGTAAATAAACAACTAAACAAATGTGTTTAGAATGTCTCCTCATTCTGTTCATCAGAGGCAGTTAAGGACAGCCCTAGTCTTAATTTTATAAAACAAAGTAAAATATTCATGGAAAAATAATTACTAGAAGAAAACAATGTATTTCTGAGTGTTGTTATAAAAGGGTTTTATTTTCACACCAGTGAACTCAGTCATGTGGCTTCTGAGAAGGAAACACCAGAGTTCACTTCCTCCCCTCCTCAAAAGAAAAAATAATGGGTTCAAAACTTTGGAATCAAAGGCAAGAAATCCCAGAGAAAATAAACCAATTATGCATGAAGAACTCTAATACAGTTTTGCGTATTTTAAGACTGGACCTATAAACTTGCTTTAAATCTTGTTCTTCATGTGGTTAAACTATGTCCCACAAAGTTCAGAAGCGAACTTCAGCTCCTTTTCCTCTTCTTCATATGCTGGCCAAACCCTCAAACACACCACATCAGACATGCAAACAGGTGGATGTGATTCCCTGAACAGAGTAATTGATAGAGTTTAACAAGGAAGTCTTCCTTTCCTCTTAACGTGTACAAGTATGTGTTACTAAAAGGAGCCATGGCTCTCAGGCAGGATAAGACACAGATGGTAAATCTTGGAAGACGAAGAAATTGAAGAAATAGGTCCAAAGCAACATAATACAATAGCTGTGAGTCCCAAGCCCTTGTGCTGTCTTAAGCTGTACAAGGGAATCTCTGTGTCCTCCCTAACTTAGGATCCCAACAGCCTCTCAATCTTGGCATATGTGGAGACATCTGAGACCACATTATGTCCTGGTGTGGTTCATACAATTATCCACACTCTTCCCTTTATAGGCTCCTTCTTGTTTCCATCTGACCATTTTCTAATGCAGTATTACCCATACTGGAGGGCAGGAAATAGCATGAAGAACCAGTAGAACTCTATTAACGGTGGTTAAAGTTTTGATAGTGAAGAATGAGAATTAGAAAACAATCTCTTTTGTCCACAGGTTCTGTGGCCCTAATTAATACATATAATGGAGAAATGGATCCCACTTGAGTCCCAGAGCTATTAAAAATAATTCTAAATTATAATTTTTGGACCTAAACTTTTCCAAGCAGTTATTTTATTTGGTAAATCCATTCTTTCTCCAGGACTCTATGTAATACCTTTGAGTAGGCTGTCTTAATGCACATATGCAAGACCACTCACATTTGTGATAAAATGTTGCTTATATTTATTATAACATCCATCCATTCCAGGAAAAGAAAAAAAGCAAAGTAAAAGTTGGAATTTACAAATTATTTTGTGCTTTTTTTTAATTGGACAAGTTCTAAGATTTTAAAAGAGTGAACAAGGTTTTGCTGCAAGTAATGCATTTATCCAATCTCACCACAAAATGTAGAGCACATAGTGTCCAGGTATGACAGGATTGAAAAAAAAAAAAGAAAGAAGCTACAACTGCACATTTTAGAATTGACTCCAACTTAATCTAAAGTATTTGTGAAGCCTTGGTCATTTAAAAACAAATGGTGTCCTTGATTCAGGACTCGATTTTTTAAAAATCTATACTACGTGAGCCCTTGGAGTATATAGATTAGTTGCCCTTTCTTTATAATATGAAACTACTGTTTCTATTCTATTCTATTCTATTCTATTCTATTCTATTCTATTCTATTCTATTCTATTCTATTCTATTCTATTCTATTCTATTTTCTATTCTATCCTATTCCTCAGAGGTTAACAACCACACTGTCACATATGGTTGCCTCTCCACCTATTCCTATACAGGGTTAAGTACCTACTGATTTCTGACTGGGGTTTGGGTTTTTTTTTAAGATCAAGTGTATTTAATCTGAGAGGTCAGAGTGTGGCAATACAGCTACAGCCTGGGCATTCCCAGCAGGAGGAAGGTAACATCAACACATTTTGTCTACAGAGCCAAGCATGAAGAAAAACTACAATTAGCCTTTGCTGCTTTTCTGCAGATCCTTCATTTGCATTTTAAATTACATTTTGGTGTATTCATTTTCATCTTTCTTTTGGCTTTTAAAGCTTGAACAGAGACTCCTGACAAAAACACTGCCTAAGATTGGCATTTATTAGGGGAAAAAAAAACACATCCACATGATTTTTTTTCTAAAATCTTCCTTTGAGATTAGTTATTTCAGAAAGTCACGTTGACAGGCAGATGGAGAGAGAGATGCAAGATGGTTTCAGAGATTCTAGGAATCTCAACGCCTGGATTTTCATTTTAACATTTCAGTTTCTTACTAGTCAGTAAGTTTCTCTGGCTGACTATATTAAAATGTGTACTACTGTAATATATATTAAACTTGCTCTCCTGGTACATACTGACAATTACACAGTTTATCACACCAATAAGTTTATTGAAACAGAATCAAAATTTTTTGTCTCTTAAATCCTTGTAGAGATGCTCTTTCTACAAATATGTTAGGCTCTCTCTGTTATCTCTCCTCTTGAGTAGCCTAAATACTATTGATTGGTGATAGCCTTCTCCCCAAGTGGTCACTGGGTGTTAAAATGTAAAGCAAAACAAAAATTCACATAAATCAGATTGTGAGTTTATTCTTCCTTCTTTGAAAGGGGTCAGTGCCTCCTATATTAAATGATTAACACACTTAACAGTCTCATGGACTCTTTGTCCCATAACTTTATGGATGGCTAAACCCTTAAACACCTTACTTTTAATATTGTTATTAAAGGACAGATGTTAAAAGAAAAAAAAAAAAACTAAAGATTGAGCCATGTGCCAAGGGAGAATAGAAAAATAGTACAACCAAACTGTCAGTTTTCTAAAGGAGATATTAACATGAAAATGTACTGTTATGATTGACTCAAGTGGACTTAAAGTTTTATGTTGTTGGATATTTTTAATTCTCTACATCTTATTGGTATATCTTATTAGAACATGTCTGAGCAGATTCTAGTCAATATTTCTCCAGCTCTCAATGGTTTTTTGCAATAGTTTCTTGTGGTGCAATAATAATAAAATTTGTTTAGGTTTGAAGCACTTTTACATGCATGCATTGAAAAATATTGAATATAAATAGCACTGAATATAAATAGCACTATAAATAGCATTTGTGAAAAACAAAGATAAGACCCTGGTCTCAAAAAGTTTACTTTGCATTTGCAAAAGGGTTAGTAGGAAATAAATAAAGGAACAAAATCATTTCAGGGAATTATAAGTGCTATGAAAAATAAAGTACAATGAGGAAGTAGAACGATGTAGGCATGGTGAGGCTAATTCAGATGGAGTGATCAGAAAGTCCCATTGATACTTAACACTTCAGCTCCATGACAAGGACACAAGTATGAAAAGGTCTGGGGTCCGAATTTGGGTAAAGACTATGACACGTGTCAAGGTGGTGGCACAGGAATAAGCTTGACGTGTTCAGAGAAGCCACAGCAGCTCAGGGGCAGCAAGCAAAGGGGAAAATGGAAGGGGATGAACTCCAAGATATGGGAAAGAATTACACTTTTATGGCATGAGAGGCTATGGGGCTATCCATTTCTGTGACATATCTCCAAACTTAGTGGCTTAAAACAAACATCTTATTTTGCTCACAATTTGGAGTTCAGCGATATGGGAAAGTTCTTCTGGACATTTATCTCTGATGCGGGTAGTATTACTGGGGCAGCTAAAGCTGCAAAACTAGGTGATTTCATTCAATGTCTGTTCCCTTGGTGCTCTTTGTTCACATGGCATCTCCTATTCTAGGGCCTCTCCACATGGTGTGCTCTTCTCACAAGTTGGCATCATGGCTGTCTCGTGGCTGTCTCTAGCTACTGTTAGACTTATGTGATGACTGGTTTCCCCCAGAGCAGGCCTTGATCCAAGTTCCACGCCTTCTTATGACCTCTCCTGGAAGTCTCAGAACATCACTCCTGCCACTTTGCCCTTTTTGGTTAATCATACAAGGCATTAAGGCCAGCCCACATTCAAAGGGAAGAAAGTCAGACACTTCTCTTTTCTTTGGGAATGTCACAGAATCTGTGGCCATCTTGAACCTGCCTCAGAGGCCATGGTAGGTAATCTGCATTTTATTCTGAGTGTTATGGGAAATGGCTGGAGACTTTTCAACAGAGAAATTACATGATTTTATTTTTGTTTTTAAAAGCCCATTTTGGCTGCTAGATAGAGAATAAATTGAATGAGGACAAGAGAAGAAGCAAGGTAACCAGTTAGAGGTGATTATAGTTTTCTGGATGGCCTATGATGGAATGGTAGCAGGGGAGAAGGAGAAAGTAAATATGGGGTACATCTTAACGGACTTGTAGTTGGATAGGTTTGGGGGAGAAGAAAAAAAACAGGATGACTCCAAAGGTTTTAATGAGGACCTGGAAGGATTGTGGTAGTATTTACTGAGACAGGAAAAAAGAGGTAAAGTTATTTACATGTCTCATATAATTGTCCCAACAGCTCTCTAACATGGAGGTTCAGTTAGTTATGTGGTAGGCCTTATTATCCTCAATCTTTCCTCAGGTGAGAACAGTGGGATTCTTAAAGAACAGAAGGAAAAGAAGGAAGGGAGAGGGAAGGAGAGTGGTGAGACGGGGAGAGGGAATAAAGAAAGTCTTTCCTAAAACACTTAACTAGATAATGGGAGTACTGGTCTATAATAAGTTCTGTTATCTAGCCAACACATCTTCCCATTATACAACATAGTTAGCTGTCAATCATTAGTATAACAAGCTGAGTTTTAAATTGTTTGTCTATTCTTACTATAAACCTACTCAAAGAATGTTTCCCTCTGGGTAAAATAGGAACAATGAAGATGAACACAAGGAAAAGATACGTTCTTAGTCATTACAGAACTTAAACAGTAGAATGACTAAACCTTTCAAGATTCCCAACATTTAGATCTAATTGATTTGGATTTTATGTCTGATAAACCTCACCTTCTAAAGATGAAATTTTAAATTGAGAAAAGTGAACAGAGGGGGTTGGAAGTTCTAGTTCTTATTTTTTCTGCCTTTGGCTTAATTAAGTTTATCAAATTTTCTTAAACTCTGTGCTTTAATTTTTCTCATCATCAAAACATTACCTTTATCAACCATATTTTCAATTCCTTCACTTGTTTATGAGTCAGCCCTCATAAGGACAGTTGTACTTGTCTCCCACCCATTCTCATGCCTGTGATCACTCCTTTCACACCCATTAACTCATCTTACACATGTAATAAGAAAAGTGCTGGGGAGAAAGTTTTTGTAAACTTCAAAAAAACAACTTATCATTGTTATTACAAATTCTTCAAAAACATTAATTTTAAATTTTAATTTTATTCCAATGTTAGCCTATTACTAAATCTTTTTAAATCCAAAATAACCCAGTATGACTCTTTGATTGTAGGTAGAGTCCTTTTACTGCCACTGCTGTGAACCACATCATTCAGTATGCAGCACTTCGAATTTTGCCAAAGTAATCATGATGTATGAAAACTCGCAACATGGTAAAAACAACAAATATTCTATGAAAATCTTAGTCACCAAGACTGTCTGGGACCTTTATTACAATAACATAAATATTAGTCAAATTTTCATAACCATTGATAATTATTTTTATCTCTCATATTCTTGCTTGATATTGAATTGTTTGCCACTGTGGGTACTTTCCATCTGGTGAGGGCCTGAGACATTGTGCTAATCACACACACACACACACACCCCTACCTCTAAACACCTCTCTTCCACTCTTAGCAATGCTCCTGTACCCATGTGTTAATATTGATTGGGCCTGTTTCCATTCTGGGGCAGTATGGAAGTCAAGGATCGTTACTGAATAATCATTTGGTGATGTATTTCAAATTGTATTTTCCTCAGCAGAAATAAGTCAAAACTGATGGTTACCTTTTTACCAGTAGCCTTCTATTGGATCTCAAATTTGTGCTATATATAGATAAGGATGAAGTTAGCCCTAAACAGAGAAAACCAAACCATTTCTCTCCTACTTGTTTTGGGAACTAATTTAACTAATTTGGAAGTGCTTAGATAAAGGCAGGTCTGCTGAATGTCTAAATACGCTTTCTAATTACTACAAGGTTTAATTACAGTTTCTGAGAAATTATAGCAAAAGACCTTTGGATTTCAGTGTAACCAAAATTTCATCAGATATTCCACCATTGTCATTATTCTCAAAATTCAAATGAAATAACCAATGTTCTAAAATATAAAATTCCAAACGTATTTTCTTTCCCCTCAAAACTCATCTTTCTCTTTCAGACATCACGAATTCTGTTAAAGACATGACCATCTCATTTCCTGCCAGGTTTGGACCCTCAATTCCTTCACTTGAATGTGAGTCAGCCTCATGAGGACAGTTGCATTTGCCTCCCGCCTATTCTCATGCCTATGATCACTCCTTTCACAACCATTAACTCATCTCACACAGCCTCTCTGCATAGTACAATTCTGAAATAAAATTTGATTGTGTTACATTATCTAAATATTATTTCAGTTTTTACTTATTAATTATCAAACAGTTAAAAGGACCTAATCTGGCTTTCCAGACCAGGGCCACCTCTGGGGTATATGCAGTCCTGGGTGGCAAATCTTTTTGTGCAGAGTCTCTGTCTATACAACTATTTTGATCAAAATTGTATTCAGAATCCATAGTCCCATGTGAGGTAATGTATTGATGGAGATTTAAAACAACGGGCAGAGGAGAGGGACTTACGTATTTGTTTATCACTCATTTGGGGCAGGTGAAGATTCTTCATAGGGTCCTGGCACTATCTCTTCCTGTTCAGGTCCGAAAAACATCTTGTCATGTTCTTTTTATGGTGACAACTCCTCATTTTGTGCTAGCAGAGTTAATTCTCCATTTCCAGAAATTGCTGCCAGTTTCTGACCTAATTAGAGTTCAAAAATACTCGTGTTTTTCTTATTTTTTCCACTGAGAGAAGAAAGTAGCAGTGCTGTTATGACTCACAATACTAAGGCTCTTTGGAGTCTGTATTGATACAATTTAATTCTTCTTGCCTCTGCAGTTTCCTAAATTTATTATTTACACAATGATGGTTACAACATCACTTACAATGCTTCCTCAACCATCAGGCCACCTGTGAACACTGGTTCCCAATGAGTCTTCCCAAGGTTGTTAATGTGCCTAATGATGATGACCACAATGCAAGTCTTACCCAGAATTTGCAGGAAAATGTTAATAACAATTTATTTTCTGGCCATGTTAAATTTACTGTTCAGGCTTTTATTGCATAAATGTGCATAATACATCTTTTATCCATAGCTCCTCTTAAATTCTTGATATCAGTCCATTCCTGGCATGTGCTGTTTTTCAATGTTGACCCTATCCCTGTCTCCCATACACCACTACTATGGGGAAAACAGGAGAGGGGCCCACAGGAAAAAATGAAGAAAAAAAAAAACCTATGCTATTTATGTAAGAAATATCCGTCCCTCATTCAGCATGGTGTATGACCAGCTGAAAGAACATTATGTTACTGCATCAATTGGAGGCAAGAGAGGCCATGATTCAGAAGGGATCAACAGCATTTACTAAGGAACACATTCTGATAAATGCAACTTTAGATCTCAGTCCTGCATTTAGGATGAATTCATCCCTGAATAAAACACCTTGGTGAATGCATGTGCAGTATTTAAACAAACATGAAAGAGGGGGATGGAATTCAATCCTTCATTCTTAATTGTGTAAGTTCCTCAAAAACCATCTAGTGTTGTCTTTTCAAAGACACATCTACTAATACATCATAGTAATGAATTATAGTAAAACTATTTTTTTTCATCTAACTGGATTGCTTATAATCTGACTCCTGTACCCTTGTTTTTCCCATGACTACACTGATCTTCACTTGAATGAAAACCAAACAGTGATCTGGTTTCACCTTCTGGATTAACTGACTCATTAATGATTATGACAGCAGCTGCTGATGTTCTGGGTCAGGCTGACCTGGTTTAACTATGTGTAAATCTATTATGATAATGTTGTTATCTTTCAGGATAGCATGGAGCATGGTTACAAAAGGTGTCTGGAAAAATGTCAGATGGAGTCTGAGTTTTCAAGGAAGCTGGTTGTTTTCCCTCAGTTTCTAACACCCATTCTGAACTATGAGAGCAGGAATACTGTATATTTAAATGCATCTGTTGTACAACTGCTGAGTTCAGAGTACTCTAGCAAGGGGTGGGTAATCACACAGATGGTGTGCTTCACGACCAAAACCACTTGCTGTAGATGCCACATTCAGAGAGAACATGTAAATACTTGGCACAGTTGTGAGAGTTTTCAGAGGTGTTATATTCATTTAGAGAGTTACAGCTTTGATGGTGACAGCTTCTCATTTTGGGCTAGCAGGATTAATTCTTCCTTTCTTATTTTTACTCTTGACATTCCAGAAATTGCCACAATTTCCTGATCTAACTTGAGTTCAAAGAGTTGTGTTTTTCTTATTTCCCCCTTATTTAAAGAGGATTACTGTATCAACAAGAATGGTGACGCAGAAGGACTGGGTGACCAGGAGTATACTGGCCACATGCCACAGTGAAGTTTTCAGGCCTATATTGTGTGCCTTCCCACATTCCAATAAATACCACAAACAGCCAATGGTATTGTTTTTGATTGCCTTTCACCCCAAACTTACTATAAAAAGCATTAAGTTTTTAAATGTCTGTTTCCTCTGAACATTCACTTGCTCACCCACCTATTTATTGAATAGACTAACAATTGAAAGCTTGCTCAGTATAAAATGTAACTGGTCTCCAGATCTTTCTCCAGGATCTGAACCTCCAAGAAAAAGTTGTGTCAAAGTAAAAAAGCTGGGGAAGGGGCACGATTGAGAAAGTCTAGAAGAGACAAGGGATGATGTATACCTGAAGGAGGGGAGAAAATAAAGGACACCACAAAGTGGCACTGGAGTCCGAGAGAAGTGACTGACAATCGAGATATGGTGTGGCAAAATATAGGTCAGGTTCAGGACACTATTCTCAGAAAGCTCATTTCCAAGCATGCAATTTATGTGGCTTATCATCTTTCCTACAGATATGGCTGCCTAAAGGAGCAACACAGGGCTGGACACCAGGCAAAGATAAAATGACGCAGTAGTCCTCCTAAATAAACCCATAGTCTAGGCAAGAATATATACTAATAAACACACATATCATCAAATACTATCAAATAAGAAAATAGAGTTAGAAACAATAGTGTAATAGAAATGTAGAGGAGAGGGTTAATAATTCATTGAGTTGATAACTTCAGGTTTTATGAAGGAAATCACATTTATATTGGGTCTTACAGAATGAGATGTATGTCAGTCCAAGGAAAGAGGAGGAAGAGAAAAGAGCACAGTTTCCGATGTTCATTCCTCCTAATTCTAAAGCACATATAGTGGCTGGCACTAACAACATTTATTAAATGAATGAAGATGATGGTTTGATGAAACTTAGTAACATAAGGCTCAAACTTCAAGAACAAACTTGAAGTTTGCAGCATCATACCACAGACTGCATTCAAATGAAAAAAAAAAAATGTAGAAAGACAGTATATAGGCCGAGTGTGGTGGCTCACACCTGTAATCACAGCACTTTGGAAGGCCAAGGCAGGAGGATCACTTGAGCCCAGGAGTTCGAGACTAGCCTGAGCAACACGGCAAGACCCTGTCTCTATTAAAAATACAAAAATTAGCCAGGTGTGGTGGTGGGTGCATGTAGTCTTAGCTACTTGGGAGACTTAGGTGGAAGAATGGCTTGAGTTCAGGAGATCAAGGCTATGGTGAGCTGTGTTCACACCACTGCACTCCAGACTGAGTGACAAAGCAAGAACTTGTTGAAAGAAAAAAGAAGGAGGGAAGGAGGGAAGAAACGAAGGGAGGGAGGGAGGATTAGTCCATTTTCATGCTGCTGATAAAGACATGCCAAGATTGGGCAATTTACAAAAGAAAGAGGTTTAATTGGACTTACAGTTCCATGTGGCTGGGGAAGCCTCACAATCATGGAGGAAGGCAAGGAGGAGCAAAGGCATGTCTTAAATGGATGGCAGCAGGCAAAAAGAGAGAGAACTTGTGCAGGGGAACTCTTTAAAACAATAAGATCTCATGAGACTCATTCACTATCACAAGAACAGTGCAGGAAAGACCCACCCCCATAATGCAATCACCTCCCACTGGGTTCCTCCCATGATGTGTGGGGATTATAGGAGTTACAATTCAAGATGAGATTTGGGTGGGGACACAGCCAAACCATATCAGAAGGGAAGGAGGGAGGAAGAGAGGGAAAAGAAAGGAAAGCAGGCAAGCAGGCACAGTACACAACTAATGAACAAAAAATAATATGGGAACGAAAACTAAAAGGAAATGAGCTTAGCCAAAGGAAAAACTAGGTTGGGGAAATAGTATAAGTCAGAAAAGAAACTTGCATTAAAGATAAAATTAGTTTGATTTTTTAGTATGATTTTAAATTTTTTCATTTATATATTTTCTATGGAAAAGTTAGAAAAATAAAGCAAAACAAAAAACACACTCCTAATTCCAACAGCTAGTGTCAATTACCCAGACACAACCACTACTAACCTGTTGTTCTTACTTTAAGACATTTATGATATTTAAATGAAAAATAGGCTAATATTTATCTGTAATGTACTTTTTTCTCCTTAGTAGTATACTGTGAAGAAAGATTACTAAGAAAGTGAAAGAAATTAGAAACAATTCTCATTTGATTTGGTACAATTTTCTGAAATATCTAAGATGATGGAACATTTCTAGAAGTAAGTAATTTCTAGTTGACATTTCCCGAAATATTTTTAAAGACACATTTGTTATTCAACTAACAGTGACTTAAATCAATAATAATAATAATAATAAAAGTAGTAAACTCTTAAAATTAGAAGGCTGGAGGGTGGCAGCAGCACCCATGTAGTAGCTCCCTGGTGTCATCAGAGGCCCAGGCTCTTTTTCTTTGTCCACATTCTCCATCTGTAACACGTTGGCTTCCTCCCTCAAGGCCACAATATGTCTGTCCCAGTTCATCTTCATGTTTAAACTTGTGGCAACAAAATATAAGGGAGGTGTGACATTAACTTGTCTGTTCCTTTGATCAGACAAGCAAAAGTCTTCCCAAGAGTCCCTCCTGACTCTACCCAGCAGGCAAACCTACTTCTAATTGGTCAGAACTAGGTCACATGACCACTTTCAACTGCAAAAGAGGCAGGGAAATTGAGAACACAATTATCGAGATGTACTGTTATCAACTATGAGCCATTGCTTAGGGCTGAACCTGTAGTGGCACCAAACAAAAATGGGGTTAACAAGGAAGGAGAGGAAAATGGACATTACATAACCAACTTGCCTGCCACACATAATAATAAGAACTATGGCAGTTGGTGAAACCCACCTAACAACCTCACAGGTGTATGTCAAATACTTCCCATTCTTGAGGGAAGGCTCCTGCTCCACCTCCTCTAGAAATAATTTGCCTAATTACCAAAATGCACACAGGTCTTCTTGCTCCCTGACACCTTATTTCACTGACCTCACAGATGTGGACAGGCAATAATGCACAAGCTCCACTCTCAGTCGTACCGTCAGTATTTATGGTCCCATATTTTTCTTCGGGCTTCTTCTATCCTCCACAGCAGGCAGCCCGTGGGCCAAATATGGTCTGGTACTAATTTTTTTGTAAAGTTTTATCAGAATAGACATACTAATTCATTTAGATAATATTTGCAGGTGCTTCACACTTGTTGGGACAGAAACCACGTGACCTCCAAAGCCAAAAATATTTTGTGTCTGGCCCTTTAGAGAGAAAAGTTTGTCAACTATCTACGTTTCCTTCAATTCTCTGATGGTAAGGTCCCATCCTGCATTTCTCTTGTATCTACATGAGCATATCCCTGGGGAGATAGGAAGTACTCAACAAATAGCTTCTCACCAATGGAAATGGAAGGATTGATAGACTAAGAAACTCTGGCATAGTAAGTTATATATAGCTGGTGCTTCATGAAAGTTTGTTGAATGAATTCAGGAATTAACTAAGTAATTGGCTAAGTAAGGCAAAATGCTCCAGTACTTAGAGTGTGGGTTGTGGATCCAAACTTCCAATATTCAAAAGCTGTGTGTCCTAGGCAATAAACCTAACCTTTCTGTGCCTCAGATTTCTCCTGAATGAAACAAACAATAAGAAAAAAAAAAGATTTAACAGACTCTGGAGTATTTAGAACAATGCCTGGCACAGAATAAGCACTCAAAAAATACTAGCTATGAAGAATATTATGGAGAAGAGCTTATTTTTATACAGGGTATTATTTTTATTTTTCCTTTCTTTGTGGCATAGTTTGAACCCATTCTGGAAAACGGTATGGACAGGATCAAGAGCAATTTCTAACTTTTCCTGGTGACACTGAATCAAGTTTGAACCAAAAGAAGGTTTGAGGTAGATGTTGCAGGGACATCCAAGGACATAATTGCTAGTAACAGGGTCAGAGAATAAACTAGCACACACTGAGGAGGGGAACCAAAAAGTCACAAGCATGTCAACACAACACGACTGAACTCTGCTTCTGCTGATGAGAAGTGTCAGTGCCACAGACGTGAGGTGAATGGCAGGGGAGCTCTTTCACTGAACTGTCAACTAATGAAGTGGTGAGAAATTAGGAGACCCTGTAATTTACACGCTAATTCTCCCTAATGCCACCTGGGGGCTTCCTCCAGGCAGAGGAGCAGAGGAGTGGAAAATGGTGTCGTCCAGCCAGCAGCAAGCCTGTGCTGCTATTCTGTCTTTGCCAAGCAACACAGCAGACCAGCTTGTTTCCATTCACCATTCAGGGAACAGTTGGCAGACTTCCCCCAGAATGTGGGCAAGCCTCAGCTATAAGAGCAAAATGAAGACAAAGAAAAGAATTTTAAGTCTTATACCTTTTTGCAGTTTTTGTGTGCTCTCTACAAGTTGACTCAGTGGGCAACCCTCTACCTTTCCTCAGCTCTGACATCTCCCTCTCACCACAAGCATAAGTCACATAAAATTGGTTGCTGTAATCAATGCTCTCCTTGAAACAAAACTCAGAAATAAAATGGGTGATACATTGCTATCACTGCACTTATCATCATTATTTAAAGGAGCTTTTTTTTTTAAACACATTTAACAAATGTGGTTCTGACCACCAACCTCCTCCCTGGACTCTCATTACAAACACAGCAACAGCTCTTACCCCAAAATCACACACTAAGGGAAAACAGGAAGGGACCCTCATGTGCTGGCATCTTTCAGGCAAGAGGCCAAGTCCACACTGAGGAAACAGTGTATGAGTGTAAACAGAACTGCCTCCCATATTATAAACATATATTTCCTTGGACATCCTCTGGACTGCCAAATGAATAATGCTGCATTTTAGTTATCCCTGGTAAGCTAGGGCTGATTTTAAGACCATTAGGAAAGGGGAGAATGTTACAGCCTTCTTGGTTTCTCTAGGGTCACAGTGTAATTGTGTGGTGGGAGAAAGGGGGCCCTAGGGATGGCATGACAGTCACTTCTCATTACCTCCCACTTGGTTCATTACGTCTGTAGACAGCAATTGTCCATGTGTGGATACTTCCATTACACAGAAGGATGTAATGTGCTGTAGACTTCGCACAGCTTTCAGAAAGGGAAAAAGATGTTTATTCCAGGCACATACCTATCTTGTTTCCACGGGCCATGCCACAGCAATGGAAAGTGACATAAGGAATAGATTAATGGTAATCAATACAGAAAAACCAGTCCCCACATGTGCTTACACCCAGTGGGATTTTATATGTGTATATCACTAACATACCACTTTACATAAAAGGCAAAACCCTCACTTACAAATCTACTAAATTTTACTTTAACAAGCAGATTCACTCGCTTAAGTACACCATGTACAGGCTTCTTTGTGTCACCTCTCTGGACTGGCATTTACCTTATTCTCATTCACAATCTCACTCTCTCTTTCTCTCTTTCTGTATGTGTGTGTGTGAGCACGTGTGTGTATGTCTCATACACAGAAAGACCTTTCTTGTTTGCAAGGATGAGTCCTAGACACCATGAAATATAGAAATACTATTTCATATTTTTTCTTAGGTATAAAAAGCTGCAACTAGATTATAAACTAAGGGGAGTTGACAAGAGATAAAACAAAATTATAGATAATTATACAGTGTTAGAATCAGGAATAAATATTAGAGATTATGTATAACAGAAGTGCCCAGACTTTTTCTTTAAAGGAAAAAAAAAACACCTCTCCCCAAAAGCTAATGAGTTGCCTAAAAAGAGATGTTCATGATGGAATAAATCTGTGATGTTACATACTTTAGCCTACTCTTGGGAATGCACAATTATGTCAGCTTATTAAAGGTTCTGTGAACTCCTGTTACTTAAATACCCATTTAATTCAGTATTACCTTATTTTATTATTTTAACGAACACTTTTTTTCTAACTGCAATCTTATCAACATCCTGTGGAATAATTATACTACAACAGGGGGAATCCTGTTCTATTATAGTCTCATCACCTTTGGCAGATTTTTATATACTGATAATTCTCAAATTTTAGCATGGATTTGAGTCACCTGGAGATCTAATCACTCAGTAAACTGGAAAGGGCTGGGGAATTGGAATACAGTACTTAACAAGTGTTCCTAAGGCAGGGGCCTCATAAGTCTACTTTGAGAAATACCAATCCACACATGTGCTCACTGTCTGAATTCATCAAGAATTGAACCACACGTTCTTACCAAGAGAACTTCACAGTTAACAGGTTGGAAGTCCATAGTTTTGAGTCTGGAGGTTGGCAAAGTTTATCCAGAATTACAAGGGCTTTTGAATATGAAAATGAGTGTACACCTCTATAAATTTACCAAAACTAATGGCCCCTTTAACTTTACGCCTGTCTTTAAGAGTGCATCTCTTTCACTATGAGACATGTACACCCACTTGCTTCACTAATCCAGCTTTGTTCATTTATTCATACAATTATTTACAAAGCATCCTCTATGTGTCAGACAGTGGCTGAAACACTGGGAATACCAGTGAACAGAAGTGACAAAAATCCTTGCCCTTGTTAGAAGGAGAGAGACAACAAAACATAAACATACTAATAGTAAACGGTATGGTAAGTTAGAGTTAGAAAGTGATAAGTGTTATGAAAAGATGGAGCAGGCTAAGCAGGATCGCCAGTGTGAACGGCGGGGGGTGTAACAGAGCTGCAATTTTTGTAAAGGACAGTGGAAATATTACTCAATGAAAAGTGACATTTGAACAAAATTTAAAGAAAATAAGGGAGGTAGCCTGTTAGGTATGTAGAGTAAGAGTTCAGGCTTAAAGAACAGCCGGTGCAAAGGGAGCTGCCTCCTGTGAACAAGGAGCCACCAGAGGGTGTGTGGGGGCGAGAATCGGGAAGGGAGAGGAGGCAGCAAAGACCAGATCTGTCAGGGCTTTGACTTTTACCTCGAGTGAAATGAGAAGCTACTGCAGCATTCTGAGTAGAGAAATGAGGTTATCCGACAACTTTTTTTTTTTTTTTTTTTTTTTTTTTTTTGAGACGGAGTCTCGCTCTGTCCCCCAGGCTGGAGTGCAGTGGCACGATCTCGGCTCACTGCAAGCTCCGCCTCCCGGGTTCACGCCATTCTCCTGCCTCAGCCTCCCCAGTAGCTGGGACTACAGGCGCCCGCCACCATGCCCGGCTAATTTTCTGTATTTTTAGTAGAGACGGGGTTTCACCGTGTTATCCAGGATGGGCTCGATCTCCTGACCTCGTGATCCGCCCGCCTCGACCTCCCAAAGTGCTGGGATTACAGGCGTGAGCCACTGCGCCCGGCCGACAACATTTTTAAAGGATCTGAATTTATTCAGAATTTCTTAAACGTTGATTGGCTTTCTAGTCTTATGCCAGCCACTGGGCTTGGAGCCAGGTATACAAAGATGAACTCTACAGCGTCCTTGCCCTCAGAGCGCTCAGAGTCTCTAGGCCTCTGGTACAGATCATTGCAGGTCAAAATTTGAACATTTAAATATCCATTGTCCTTGCCACTTAGATAACCAGACCTCAGATAACTGCCCAGTGTTTACTTCAGATACTCAGCATCTACACATCTCCCTGTCCTGGGACTAGAGCAAGAAGTCCTCGGGCCAGTAAGGATGTTCAGGTGCCCAGCTCTGCCCTAAACACACCATGTGGCCCTTGATGAGACATTAGTTCCTTATTTTTCTTGGCTTTTCCGTCTGTTTACACAATTTTCCGCCAAAGTATGTTTTTTAAGTCTGATGAGATAACCAGCACTGAGAGCTTGAGGGTGTAATGGAAAACTGACAATTTTAATTTTCCCTCAAATTATCATACTCTAAAATAAATAGAGTTGAGTAACTTCTCCAGTTATTCATTCTGGCAGCACTGCTTCAGCTGAAGACAGTCTACAAGTTGGCAGGCCAGAAGTGATGAGAAAATGATCTTAGTTCTTAGAGATAAAACCTGCTAGTTATCAACAACTGAAATTCTGAGAGAGGGTCTTCTGGGGAAAAGCCATTTGCAGCAATAATCTCCTTTTAGAATTTTAACATGCTTGCCTCCTGCTAAATCCTTTGTGTTGAGGAAGGATGTGAAAAGTCACATTTACTTTCAGCCCCAAATGCAATTCTAAATGATCACACCTGGCTTGCTCACCTCACCTGTCAGTCATCAATATTTGAGAGAAGAAACCTCTGTTCTGAAGAAATGGAAAATAAAATGACAGAGCTTAAGGAATGTTGTTCAGTAATCCAGAATTACTATCAGGGCTGTGTTTGCCTTCAGTGTGCATATGCAGCCTTTATGAAGAGCAACATTATTTTTTATCAAATGTTTATGATGTAACCTCACAGAAATCAGGGAAATTGGGGAATTTGGCAGGCAATTGGGAAAAGAGAAATGCAATACAATGCTATTTCAGCCTGAGGTCTACTTTGGAGCTAAGCTACTCCAGGTGTTTTTCTTTTGTCTTCATTTAATGACTCTTTTAAATACAATGACTTAGTATCAGCCAAGGCAGCAAAATTTACAACGTACTAATTAATAGCAAGATGCTTAGCTAAGTGATTCTGTCTCTGAGTATGTGATTACATTTTCAGAGGTTTAATTTTTTTCGCTTACCTTCCTTCTGCCAGATTTTACCAGAAGAATAAGGGAGTATTAGGAACATAAAAAAAACTCAGGTGGCTGAAGCATAATTAATTTTACTTAAGCAATAAGAAATAAGCTACACTACTTATCCTTAGCCATAGTTATAGTAGTTACATCAGTTATGAACTCCAGGGAGCAAGAATAGCAACTCACAAAGGATAACTACAGGTTATAGCTATATATACAGCTTATTCTCACCATTATCACCATTATTTACCAACTTATCTTTTAAAATTGGAGGCAAAATTAGCTCTTTTGCCTGTTCAGACTCTTGAACTTCAAATTATAAGTAAAACATGTTGCTGCACCTGCCCTGCCAATCCCCAGCCCTGCATCAATCCAACTATTAACTTTCTCAGCTCCCGCTTCCAGGCAGCTGAGCATGGGCAGAGAAAAATCACATAACTCCATTTACTGGCACTCTGACAAATCTATGTTCTCCAGTATCAGCTGGGCCCTCTGTGCTACTGGCGGTCCTTTTATTTCTCCCCAGTCAGCTCAGTTTCAGATTTCCCTTACAGCTGTTCCAAACTATTAACATGCTTTACAATCCCCTCATTCTAAGCAGATGACCTTGCTCATTTATCACAAACAAAATAGAGCTCCTCTTCTTCCCCTCCATCAGCAAACTGACCCATGAGGACACCTAGCTTTTCCCTCCCTTTTTTGCAAGTCAAAGAAGAGTAATCTCTTCAAATCCCTGAAGTTATAGAATATTGGACACCATCTCCTCAGGCACCTTCAGGGACCTCATTACATCAGGCATGTCCCCTCACACTTTGGCGTCTTTAATCTATCACTCTCTGAACTCTGCCTTCTACATTTCAGTCTACACATTGGCTCAGCTTTTTCCTTGTCACCATGTGTGAGCATGCATGTGTGCAAACACACACACACACACAGAAGCACAATTCTTTAATCATTTCAGCCTCTCACTCATGCTGCAAATTGTCTTGTATAGTAATTATCTGTTTACATGGCAGTTTTCAACTGGTCCAGTGGTTTTTAATCGTTGTCATGTCACAGATCCCTTGAAAATCTGATTAAAGAAATGGATCTTCTCCCCAGAGACACGCACATACCGACACAGACACACACACACACAAATGTACATACAATTCCAGGTTGCTCACAGACCCCCTCTAGGAGATGTTACTGTCGCTCATTCGTATTTCCGGTTCTACTCCTCTTCCGGGCACACTGGAGAATTACACTTCCTTGCTGACTTGAGATAAGTCACAGCTTTGGCCAATGAAGTGTGAATGGAAGTTTTCAGAACCTTTAAGAGCCTGTACGCAATTTGCCATGCTTTCTCTTTTTGCTTTGTCACCAAAACCTCTGCGTTCCAGATAGTGACTACTCTGTCTGCGTGGGTCCTGGAGAGAGGAGGATGCAGAGCACAGCACTTAGCCAACCTGCAATGGACACGTAGAGTGAGTGAGAAATGAACCTAGTGGTTTAGAGCATCTGGGATTGGGGGTTGGTCGATTACTGTTGCAGGACCTAGGCTGTCCTGCTGCATAGCAGAGAACTCTCCACCTGATATGAAATAATCTATGTCGGAAAGATCCTATTCAGGGGAGTTTAAGCTTTCCTCCTTCCTTTTCTTAATGAAGTTCCTTTCACCTCATATTGCTACATTTTGTTCTCTTTTACCTACAAGAATCTTTCCCTAGTTCTTCCCAGGGCTCATCCTTCAAATCTCAGCTCATATGTTACCTCCTCACAGAGGTCCTTCTTGACCTCTTTCCCACCCCTACCCCAACCCCAGCCACTATGATTCACACCAACCATTTCGCTTTTTCACAAACTGCATCACAGTCTGTAACAATCTTATTTATTTTCTCTTACTCTTCAGTTCTGAATTCACAATACAGAATTTTTGCTATCAAAAATGATTCATAGATAACTAATGTCATGCTACTTGTATTTGTGAACTTACAAAAATTAAATGCTTTCAAAATATGGAACTTTTTCATTTGTTTAATATGACAAAAATAGACCATGAATGTTCTATAGCAAGCCACATATTTTACATTTTTCAAAACTACGTTAGTAAAAGAAAAAACTAGCTAGAAATATTGGAAAGATGTCCAAATGTTTGGATGTGCATCAAGAACAAACCACTGAACCTTGGTATTTACCCAGTCACCATTAAGAGGTCAACTTGACATTTTGGTTTCTTTTCAGATAGTTGGGGCCAACAGCTCTTACAACCTTTGATCCCGACCCAGTTAAATAGTAGTTTTTGTTACTCATTGATACACAGTTTTTGTTTTATGTGCTTTTTAAAATTTTACTCAGTTCAGTTTAAAATTTTACTCCCCAAATGGTCTTCCTTTATAATGACAGCCAGAATTAATCCTGACGTTTCAGAAACTATTGAATGGCTAACCCTTTGTTCTGCGTCCAGGGATATAGGTATAATATCTTGTCACAGAGTAAATAATCAATTCATACTTGTTAAATTAATGAATGAAATCAGTATTATAAATTACCAAATAGCTCTTTCATTTGACTTTAATATATATAACTAATGACAATAAAAGATAGTAAGTGTTCTAATTTTAAAAACCAAAGTTTTAGCCTTATTAGTTTACCTGTCTACAAACATGTTTATTGCTTAAGAATTTCAGATATGTAGAACTTAAAATCAGCATATAAGTTTTCTATTTTCATTGCCTTTGTAAATGTGTTAAACAATACTGACATTTGAGAAGAAATTCAGAAGCTATGATACTGTTCTTCCAGCCTATAATAGATTTGGAAAATATTCTCTAGAAATCTATCTCTTCAAATATTAAATTACAAAAGTAGAAAGCTTTAGGATTCTCTTAGTTATTGGAATAGGATAGAAAGTCTTGATGAGAACAACCAAATAAAATGTTTTAAAACTGCTATAGAAATAAGCTTGATTTGGAAACAAAATTAAGTATATTTTTGTTTTTTTTCTTAAACTTTTTTTGTTTTCTTTAAATTTTCTGTGTGGTAGTGCGTATTGCCAAATAGTGTCCCTTAAAATGTTGCCTTATCTCTGACATTGAATGTGTAAGCGGCAGGTAATAGGTACATTTTTCAACCTATCTTTTACAAAAATTCTCATATGCAATTTAAAAATAACATGACCTTTCAGAATGGGGTTAGGTGTTTTTTTCTGTCTTTTTAGATTGTCTTCTTTCAATTAACTAATTTTTAAAAAGTGATTACCTATGAACTGCTACCCTGTTTTAAGAGAATGTGAGTAATTAGATAGTACTTAATATCTATAACACTGGACATGCAGATGTGTGTGCACACACGTGTATGTGTAGGGTAGAGGGCTTTTAAAAATAATTTTGCATACAATGAAGGACATCTCTCAATTCCTCATCACTGCAACGCAACCTTCAAATAAAAATTATAAATGATTCTTTTCTGCTCTAGAAAATTTCAACCAAACACATAATTTTCACAGAAATAGTTGCTATAGAAATGCAAAGGGGACAAATACTGAATTATGCTATCAAAAAATTGCAACTAAAGTAGGGCAGCATCAAGGTTTATGTTTAATAATGCTGACTGTATGTATTCTTGACTTTATGTATACTCTAAATTGAATGTTCTGAGTCCCAAATTGGAAGGTACTTCGCTACCAAAATGAAAATATTTTAGCATGCATTCTAGATTAGGAAATCAGTACATGCCAAGAAAGGTTCATTTGTACAAAAATGGTAAAATTTAATAAATAATGGATTCAAATAATGCCAATTACTTTTCTTCATTTCATACAAAATTTCATTTTTTAATAATATACCAAGGTAATAAATGCTGTTTATGACTTATTAAATTTACATAGTACTGCAGCTTATTAATACCCTGTGAACTGCAAAAAAAATACATTTACAGTAATATTGGTCACAAAAATAGTGGGGAAACCTTACAATTGTGAGAATGTGCAAATGTTCACACTAAGGCAGTACTGACCCAGACAACCACTGAGTATGTGTCCCCTCAAATGCCTCAAAATTCTGTAATTCTCATTGTGAAACACGTCAGTGCACAGTATTTCAAAATTTCAGCACATACAAAATGTCATTGTATGAAATGAAGAAAAGTTACATTTCCTGCACAAGATTTGTAGACACCTTGGCTCACAAGAATAAATGCTGCTTCAGGTCTTGACATGTCTTTCATTTAATTTGCTAATGCGCTTATTTTGAAATAGTGTCCTATGATAACATTTAGGGTAACATTAACCTTTATATTTATTAATGAAAAGAAGATCATAGGATAAATCTCCTAAAAATGTTTGGCTCTGTTTTTAGCTTGCTTGGAAATTATACTTCAAATACTGAATTGCCACCAAAGCCTCTGGTAAATGTGAAGGTAGTGCTCAAACTCTTGCAGCCTTTGATCTTGTCAATTCGTTTTATAAGAGAGAAAAATTTCATCAGTCAACTGCAACCTTATAATTTTAGGAAGAAGTGATTTTAGAAGATTCATACATCCTATGTTCTAAAACCAAAATAGCCCTATTGTTAAAAATAAGATAGCTGTGGCCAACAGCTCTTACCACCTTTGTCCCCAAGCCAGTTAAATAGTCGTAAATAGTTGATTTTTATATTCATGCTATGAATATAAAAGTCATATTCATAATATAACATTTAACCTATTCATGTTACAAAACTTAACTGCTGGTTACCAATATTATCAATAGAATCTGCTGAAGAGAATAAAAAGAGGGAGGGGAGAGAGAAAAAGAATCCTCTCAGAAATACAATAGAACATTAGTCACCTCTCTACACCTTCCTCTCTGAAAATATCAATCCTATGAATTCAATAGCTTTCTATTTTACCCAGCTTTAGCAAGATTATAATCAAAATTTTATCTGAATCCATCTTATACTTAAGTGAGTTTTTCAGATTCAGTTTGGAAGAATGGAAGAGCATGGGTTATGGTGTTGAATAGGCAAGAGTTCAAAGTAAAGCTCCAACATGTGCTGTCAATCTTGGTCAAGATGTAACACTTCTGTTTTTTCATCTATAAAATCAAAAGACACTTGTCACATAATGATCTGAATTTTGTGTCAATGCTCCATTGAAATTATCTTCATGAAGATCACCCATACTCTTTTAATTCTAAAATTTCATAAATATTTAGCTCTGATTATATTTCACCTTTTTGACATATTTGATTGTTTATCATTTCACAGTTCTTAAAAGTGTTCTTTTAATTTAAAGTGTTTAAAGTGTTTTTAAAGTGTTCTTTAATTCTATTTTGGTTTCTGTGACCTATCCTTTTCTGCCTTTTTTTTTTTTTTTCCTTTCTAGGGGTCCATTTTTCACTCTTTTGCAGACTGCTCTCTCTGCTGTTCATTAAGCGACCTCTGTGCTCTTCTCCCTCTGAACTGTCTTCCCAAAATATTTTATCCACTATTCCTCCTGCCTCATGGCTTCAACCATCACCTATAAGCTGATAATTGCCCTATATGTGCCTGCTTTCCACATCTCTGTCCCAAGCTCCTGCCTATTGGATAAATTCACTGGGTTGTTCTGAGTGCCATCCAAAACTCCACCCACTTTAACCCAAGATTGAAAGCTGGAACACATCCCAGACTCCTTACTCTACCTCATTCTGCTCTGCTATCCCACTAGTGATAGCTTATTGGTTCTACCTCCAAAATATGTATTTCTTCTTATTTCTGCCACTGCCATAGTTCAGTTCCTCCGGGCAGATCAATGGAATAGCCTCCATATTATTCAGAGTCTTCTCAGTGTTGTGATAAAGAATGTTTGTGGCAAATGCTGGAACCAAAATCTCAGTGGTTTAGCACAATAAACATGTATTCCTTGTTCATGTCACAATCCAGCACAGGTTGGTGGACAGGATCTGCTTCATTCAGGTGACCAGGCTTCTTCCATCTAGTAGTTATACCACCCGCTAGTAGCTTAAAATTCCCCCCAAATCCTTGTATCTGGCAGGCAGGTGAGGGAAGGGAGAGTGGAGTTTGGTTATGGGCTTGCTCTATATACAGTGGTGGAGCAGGGACAGCGTAACTATAATTAAAACTCCCATTCAAAAAAGGGCATCAGAGGATGTACATGTTCACTAGGCCACTACAATTCTACAATCCTGTTTGGCAGGCCTCGTGATGTCCCCTAGCCTGGGGAGAGGATAAATTTGTGGATTAGATTTTAATTCTGCTCTCTGGAAATAAGTCTTTTGTCTTTTTCTTGTTTGACCCTCAGCCTTTCCCTTTAGAAGTTCTTATTGTTTATTTATTCCTTTTGGACACAGCTGAAATGAGTGTAGCCAAAGCAAAAAGGTGATTTTAAAGGTCAAACAATCAAAGCTGTTTTAATCAGATATTTTGGATTTCTTGACAATACAAGTTCTTCAAAATCTTGGTAGGCTTCTGTTGTATTTGCTTCTATGTACAATTCTCAGGTCTTTTCTCTTTTCTCTCTCTCTCTCCCCAGCTCTCTTTGGCCATTAATCTGATCTGTATCTAAGTCATAGTGTTCAGCTAAAAAGTCTTTCTGGGCCTTGTGGTTCTGTGTGGGATCTAGAAGCAGATGGATTTCCACCATTGTTCACTCAAGTCTGGATACTTTCTATTGTTTTCCATCTGGCTTGGAAACTAGCCATTTCTTTCTGAGTTCATCCCTTTCTTGAAACACCTTACCAAAGGAAGCCAATAAGAGCTATGACACAGTAACACTGTGGTTCTTTTAAAACCAGTCCCCACAAGCAGCAGTTTTCAAAGCATAATCTGCACAGTTCTGGAAATCCCAAGGACACTTTTAGTGGATCCATGAGGTCAAAATTATTTTCATAATAATATTAAGATGTATTTGCTTTTTCTACTGTATTGACATTTGCACCAATGGTGCCCAAGCAATGGTGAGTAAAACTGTTGGTGCTTGTATTCATCTGTTATCATGTTGTTAATAAAGACATACCTGAGACCGGGTAATTTATAAAGAAATGAGGTTTAATAGACTCACAGTTCCACATGACTGGGGAGGCCTCACAATCATGGTAGAAGGCAAGGAGGAGCAAGTCATGTCTTACATGGATGGCAACAGTCAAGAAAAAGAGAGCTTCTGCAGGGGACCTCCTCTTTATAAAACCATCAGATCTCATAAGACTTATTCACTGTCATGAGAAAGACTCACCCCCATCATTCAATTACCTCTCACTAGGTCCCTCCCATGACATGTGGGCACTGTGGGAGCTACAATTCAAGATGAGATTTGGGTTGTGACACAGCAAAACCATATCAGTTCTTTAGCATAAATCAAGGCAAAATTACCAAATTGTATCATATCATTTTATTATGTCATTGCATCACTTTCATCACCATGATCTCACAGGTTTAAAAAGTTTTGCTTAAGAATATCCTAATGAAACAGTTAAAATTTATGCATTTTATTAAAGCTCAACACATGAGTTACAAATCTTTTAAGTATTCTGTGGGACTACAAGGAAAGAACACATAAAGCACTTCTGCTGCATACCCAAGTACAATGGTTGTCTTGAGGAAAAGCAATGTGTGATTGTTTGAGTTGCAAACTGAACTTGTCTCTTTTTCGTGGAATACCACTTTTGCTTGAAAGAACAAGTGATAAACAAAATATGGTTATTCATACTTGGATATTTGGCAGTCATTTTCTTGAAAATAAGTGAAGTGAGCCTGTCACTTGAAGGCAAACAACCTGACGGTATTTGGTGCCAATGATAAAATATGAGCTTTCAACTGAAAATTAGAATTTTGGAAAACTTGTATCCACTACTGTGAGCTTGACAGCTTCTGAATACTTAAAGAATTTTTATGAGATCCATGGTGATATTAACAAATGTTATTTTAAAAAATATTATATAAGGAAATATGCCTATTACATAACTCAGTGAAATAATATTTTCCCATCAATACAAGATATTATAAAATCATGCATAGGTAAAGGATCCATTTAAAGTGGATTTAATGTACTAGAGTGTGAAAAGTTTATTGATTACGGTTTCAGATTCCACATTGCAATATACTTTTATAAAATTTTCACTTTTGAGTCATGATATAATATAAAAGAATGTCAACAATTATGTGAAAAGACTATTAAAATATTCCTTCAAAAGAAGGAGTATTGTTCTTCCAACAAGAAATACCTACACATCTATATGGGACTAGATTTTCTTCACTTATTTCAACTAAGACAACATATCACAACAGAATGGATGAAGAAGCAAGTAAGAATCTAAATGTCCTCTATTAACTAGACAATATAGAGTTTTGCAAAAATGTAAAACAATGCCGTTCTTTTTACTATTTATTTTGCAAATATAATTATCCTAAAAATACATTTTTACAGAGAAAATAAAATTCTTATACACTTTTGGTGAGAATATAAACTAGTCCAACCACTATGAAGAAGAGTATGGCGGTTCCTCCAAAAACTAAAATAGAACTACCATATGATCCAGCAATCCCACTACTGGGCATTTATCCAAAGGAAAGGAAGTCAGTGTATCAAAAAGACATCTGTACCTCCATGTTTATTACAACACTATTTACAAGAGCCAAGATACAGAATCAGCCTAGGTGTCCAACAACAGATGAATGGATAAAGAAAATGCGGTATGTATATGTATGTGTATATACATACATATATACACACACAATGGACTACTATTCAGCCATGAAAGAGAATGAAATCCTGTCACTCTCAGCAACATCGATGCAACTGGAATTCATTATGTTAAGTGAAATAAACCATTTTCTGGTGCTGACCAGAAAGTTGAACACCACATGTTCTCACATGTTGAAAGTAAAAAAATAAGTTGATCTCATAGAAGTAATTGGCTAGAAGAGGAGGGGGAGAGGGGATAGATATTTATTATATAAAAGATATAAAATTGTATATAAAATTATATAAAGATATAAAATTATAGCTAGGTAGGATAAGTAGGTTCTTTGTGTTCTATACCACTGTAGAATGACTATAGTTAACAATAATATATAGTTTCAAATAGCTAAGAAGGGGATATTGAATGTTTCCAACACAAATAAATGATAAACGTTTGAGATGATGGATATGATAATTACCCTGATCTGATCACTTTACATGTAGCAAAACATCACTATGCACACCACAAATATATCCATTATGACGATTTTAATTTTCTTTAATGTTATTTATGTTAACATGATACTATTTTCAATTCATTATTTTTAAAATGTTTATTTCAATTTTAAATGGTAATTTTTGCTAGATATAACTTATAAACAAAAGATTTTTATGGTCCTCAATAGTTTGTAAAAGGGTAAAACAGCTCTGAGAATAAAAAGTTTGAGAATCACTGTCCTAGATATGAATCAGCAAAATATGGCCTGCATATAAAAACCAGCTCATTGCCTGTTTTATAAAGTTTTTTTTTTTTTTAGAACACAGCCACTACCATTTGCTTACCTGTTGTCATGTTGCTTTCATGTTGTAATAGCAGAGTTAAATAATTGCAACAGAGATAGTATTACTCCCAAGGCCAACTCCTAAAATACTTACTATCTGGCCTTTTACGGAAAGAGTTTGCTGATCCTTGCCCTACAGCTTTGGTTCTCAATCCTAGCTGTTAAATAATAGTAATGCCGCCTTCCCCTCAACACATACACAGAAACCATTTAATTAAATCAGAATCTCTGGGAGTGGTCTTTGAGTAGGAATAAGTTTTTTAAATTCCTCAGATGATTTTCAAATGCAGCCAAGGTTAAGAATCACTGTGTTAAACTGTAGAGATCTTTAGGCATAATGTCTGCTTTCCAAGTTATTCCAGACAACAACTTATAAAAATTGCTCCCCTTTATAACATAGTTTATTTCCAGCCCCTAATAGAAGGGTCCTGCCCATGGGCCAAACACTAAGTCAATGCCACCTGCACCGATTTGTATTTTTGTTATATCATCAACACCCTACCACCACAATGAAATTCAAAGGTCAGGTTAGAGTGTTTGCTCTGGCAAATACTTTGCAAATTTCAGTGGCTTAACACAAGAAAAGCTTTATTTCTCATGCAAACGGGGTGCAATGTGCTTGGTAGGGATCTCTGCTCCTCTTAGGGTTCTAGCTGCTTCTGGCTAGAGACCCTGCCATCCCGCAGTGCCTCCAAGTACTGTGCCAGATCCCTCTACATTCAACCAGTAGAAGAGAGAAAAGAAAAAGCATGGAGGATTACATGAGAAGTGTTTTAGGGGCCTGGATAAGGCACGCATTAACTCCTATTGCACAGAGCTTGGTCATATTAGCCACAACAATACAAAGAAGGGGCCGGGCGCAGTGGCTCACACATGTAATACCAGCACTTTGGGAGGCCGAGGCAGGCATATTGCCTGAGGTCAGAAGTTTGAGACCAGTCTGGCTAACATGGTGAAACCCTGTCTCTATTAAAAATACAAAAAAAATTAGCTGGGCGTGGTGGCACACACCTGTAGTCCCAGCTACTCAAGAGGCTGAGGCAGGAGAATCGCTTGAACCCAAGAGGCGGAGGTTGCAGTGAGCTGGGATCACGCTACTGCGCTCCAGCCTGGGTGACAGAGCAAGACTCCGTCTCAAAAAAAAAAAAAAAAAGGAACAAAATTCAGTCTACCTCTCTAACAAAGAGGAAAGCAAAACGGTTTGGTGAACCGGGAACTGGCTTTATCCCTTCATACACTCTTTCGTTACTAGTCTCCTATATGGAGCACCCCTCGGGCCCCTTGAGGTAGGTAGAACAACAGCCTACCAGAGATGTCCACATCCTATTCCCCAGAACCGGTGAATATGTTTTATGGAAAAAAATGAACTTTTGCAGATGTGATTAAAGTTAAGGACCTTGATATGAGGAGATATTCCTGGATTATTCAGGTAGCCTCAATCTAATCACATGAGCCTTTAAAATCAAAGAACATTTCTGGTCTGTGGTTAGAGACATGTGAAGATGGAAGACTGGTCAGAGAGCGCAATGTGGCTGGAGAAAGAGAGCCGTGAGCCAAGAAAAATGGGCAGCCTCTAGAGGCTGGGAAAGGCAAAGAAAGGGATTTTGTCGCTTCCAGCCTCCAGAAAGGAATACGGCGCTACCCATACCTTGACTTTAGTATAGTGAGACCTGTGCTGGTTGTCAGACCTAAAGAACTACAAGATAAATTGGTGTTTTAAGTCACTAACTTTGTGGCAATTTGTTATAGCAGCCATTGAAACCATACACCTTTCTCTTCCATGTTTGTACTGCTGTCAGTGACAGTCCTAAATTTCAAATCTTAATGGGTTATTCCTTTTCTCAAATTCCTTCAATCGCTTCTAACTCATTCACTTAATAAAAACACACTAAGCAACTACAATGTGTCAGACACTCTCCCAGCCCTCTGGATTGCCACTTGAGTGAGGCAGGCATGGTTGCTGCTGTACTGGAGCTCAGCGGATAGCAACTGCAAGACGCAACTTAAAACTCTTTAGCATGCCTTTAGTGCCTGCATGAGCTAACTCCAAACCACCTGCATAACATCATCTCTTGGCTCTTCTCTGTCAGAAAAAAAAAAAAAGCCATAAGACTTCTAACATAACGAACTCATTAAACTTCTAAGATTCCACAGTATTCCATGGCACTTTTTAGGACATTCCTGGCCACAGTATGAAACTTTGTTCTGCCCTCCCAACTCCTTGTCTACGTAGAAAACAATGACTTCTCTCTCAAGAGTTATCTCAAACATCACTCCAGAGAAATAAGTCCACTCCTAGATTCCCTCCTGTATTTCTCATTGCAGAGTTTATATATCCAATTTTGTATTTATTTTACTGAATGACAATTGTCCCTTTCCCCACCTTCCTTATGGCTTTTAACAGATTTAGAGAGAAGTTCCTAGTAAATTTATTTTTAAATAAAGGTTGAGAGTTCTCATTCATTCATTCATTCATTCTCTCAAAATAAGTTAATTAAAACACATACTTTGCCAGAACTTAATCTGCAGGAAGATAGATCGTATCATTAAAAAAATCCCAAAATAGGAAAACCCGGATAAGCTTGTAACCACCCCCCTTTTTTCCAATAGATCTTCCAACGTGTATCTACCATCCATTTCAAAGAGCATGCTTTCTAGAGAAACAAAATGGTGAGGAACTCTGAGAAGGCTATGTAATAAACATCACACTCAATATGGCTATAAAACTATGATTCTCCATGTTCCTCATTTACCAAACCCCTGAAATTTACTAAAACTATGTGAAGGTGTATAGTAACTGTAATTTCAACATAGACCTACAACAAATACCCCACCAGTGGATTAAGTTTATATGGATCACATCATTTAGATAGATTTATTCCATATGCCTACAAGAACTGGCAGAAAAAGCAGACTTTTTGTAAGCATTTGAAGTGTAAGACATGAAAATTATATTGTGAAACTATTTTGTTGTAATTTACTATTAAGTTTTTCTTGAAAAATAAGATCCTGGTCTCTCTCAAACAGTGACAAGTTTTCATGGAACAGTCAAGCACTCTATGCAAAATTCACATCCTACTTAGTTAAGTGGACAAGAATCATCCCCATAAATTATTAAATTCCCTCCCATCTGGATATTTTATGTTAACCACAGTGAACATTAATATATTTTATTCAGTAATATATCTGTTATATATGAATGGTGATCTGCTAAATAATTTACTGTTTATGGAAAACATTTTGATAAATTATTACTGTCACTATTGCAGAAATTAAACTATTCTTTAGAGTCCAATTTTAATATATTTTCAAGCATTTCTTGAACAGTAATTATTTTGTATCTATTATGTGTAAGGTGCAGAAGGAGATTTTTTTAAAAAATAAAAAACTATCACTTGTAAAATAATTACCAGTTGGTGGGTAGAGAAAAAATTTATTTTGACCAGAGTAAAATTTATTCTGACCACAGGCACAAGATTTTTAATGTACAAATCCCAGCTGTCAATACATGAAGTTTCCCTGAACCTTTTCACTTTTCTTTTGTTAAGAACTCTCATCCAGCATCTAGCAGGCGCTGGATTCCTACCGGCCCTGCAGTTTAGTTTTCCTACACAGTTAATAGTAATTAGCTATTGTCCTCATCATCACTTCCAAACATGCTATTAGTTTTCCAGTGGGCATTGATTCTGTAATATGCAATCTAACCTTCTAACCACTATAGCACAGAATAACCAGGGAATTATCCCCTAGGAAAACAGGAGTTCTTTTCACCTCTAAGTCAATGATCATTAAAAACAACCAATACACTGTGAAGCTTGACAAATCACAATGGGAATAGGGACCCAACAAATTGCAATGGTGAAGTCACAATTATCTAGCAATTAGGTTTATAGCTGTATCCACCCTTTAAATAATCAAGTCTACAAATGTACCCACACTTCTTCCTGCAGAACTTAATCTGGAAGGTTTCTAAAGCTTTCTTTCTTATTCAGGTTTCTGAAAGCAATTGCATCTGAGTGAAGTAATAATGACAAACCTTATGAAGCAGAAAGAACAGTAATTCATTTACTTAAGACTAATTTTTAAAAGGGGAGAATAATTACCAAGCTCTATTTCCAAATGGAGTATGTTCTGAGTCATCATAAAAATTTGGCTGCCAGAAGAGTATCTAGTTTAGTAAATAATGAAGGTGAATGCCCAATGTTTTTGGAATGCTTTCAGCAACAGGTAACAAACAGGAAGCCTGACTACAGTGGCTTGAAAAAAATGAGAAGTATTTTTCTCCCATAATGAGAAATCCAGAGTTTAGCAGTGCTGGGCTGGTTCAGCAGATCAATGATGCCAAAGACTCTGAGATCACTTTACTTTGTCCTCACAATTACAAAAAAGCTGTTGTGGCTTCTACAATTATATCCCCTTTCCAACAAGAAGAAAGACGATGTAGCAAGGAGAATGGTTGGTACCAATATTTGAAAGTAAAAGTTTTATTAGGAAGCTCCCAGAAAACTTCTGTGTATGTTTCTTTGGCTATAATTTTGCCCCGGAGCCAGTCCTTGCAGAAAGGTGGCTGGAGAGAAAAGAGATGCAGAGAGAAAAAGAAGAGCAGCTTTTGACATTTCAGAAACTGCAGCTATATAGCTAGGCCTTGATGTTGTGAAAAGCTAGCTATGTTCATAAATAGGCCTTGATGATATCCTGTTGAACATAAACAAGCTTCCAAATCACCAACATCAGTGACCATGATGAACTGAAAAAAAAAAGACCACTCTATAACCTTGTCTAAGCACATAAACAAGGTCACTGTGCAAACCACAAAAATACCAAGCACCTTCATAGCCTGGCTAATATCAGTAGCTGCTGCTTCTTTCCCAGTTTGATTCTTTAGCCTCACTTTATTTTTCCCATATTATAGATAAGATTTTTAAAATAAGCAATCATATATTTACCCCCAATTCCTGATAGCATCCAATTCAAAGCAAAGCCACTTTCTTAAGCCCTCCCCAAAAATCACCTGAGACCAGATCCTGTAATAATCCTTCCAAACACCCTCTTACTGAAATGCCCCACGTTTCCCATGGTGTGTGGTCTCCTTTCTTGCATCTATTAATAAGTCAGACTTGCTCAATTACAGGTATGTTCCTGGTGATCTTTAGCTGGATGACATTAACAACAGATTGGATCAACCAAACCACAGTAGTTGTCACACCTTTGCTTCATTCTAGTCTATTTATAATTAAAATGATGTGCCTTAATATGGCATGCTTCAAAATCCTTAGCTAGAAAAGTAGCCATGGTATACTGAACAGAGCATATGATGAACCATCAGGGGATAAACACTCTAGTCCACTCTGCCTAATTAGTTAAGTGACCCTGGGCAAGTCATTTAAAATGAGAGGAACTGACCTCACAATAATCCAAAGAACCCACTAACACTCACATGTCTGAGAAATGGCGTAAAAATAAAGCTCCAAGAAATTAAGTACATTTTCCTTCTATTTACATTTTGTAAGTGGCAGAACCAGGATTTGAACCCGGGCAGAGTCTAAAAGCTTTCCATTGTACCATGTTGCCTCAACAGGCCCCAGCTTCCTCTATGAACTGACTAGGTTGGTAAACCAGAACCAGAATCTAGTAATGGCCCTTTTCATTCACTGAAGATGCTGAATGACAATTAATAATATTTTTATTTATTCTTTTTTAGTCCCACCAGGTCTGTAGATGAAAGGTGCAAGACTAATTCAAGGTAATGTGCGTTTATGGAGTTTTGATTTTTAGCAAGCCCTTTTCTACATAGCATAAATCATAGATTTGATCTATCATTTGAACATCCAAGTCAAATCAATTTTCAGTTCCCTGTAATTTAAAATATGACGACTTTACTTAAGGAATTGTATGAGATGCTATACCAAGAAGGACTGAAGAAGTAAAGCCTTAACTTAAGTAAGGAAAGCAAGTGACATATCCTTTATCTCTACTCCATGCTAAACTTTAATACTTTTGCACACCTGTTTGGGATCCTTTACAAATAATAGACAAATACATACAAGAAATGAATTTATCCAATCACACAAATAATAAGGACAAATATAAAATTGTATCCATTCTACCAACAATTTAGTAAATATTTTTTAAAGAAATAAGCAGTGTAGAGGATTTGTGGAAATATGCACTGAAGGACCAGAGAAAGAAATGTTATTCTTCAACTTTCTTTTGGAAGGCAATATAGAACACGTATACAACACTAAGATTTTTGCATATCATATTTGACCCACAAATTCATCCTATACAAAATCATAGTGGTGTAGAGAGTGAGCCACAAAATTGTTTGTAGAAATATTCATAGTGGATGAAAATTAGTAAAAAGCTAAAATGTTAGAAATTTATTTTTACCAGAGTAAAATGTATTTACTACTAATAATTATTTATTATTCTAAGAAGAATGGTTTAATAAACTATGGTTTATTTATACAATGAAAATCTGTGCAAGTATTAAAAATGAAATGAAAAAGCACTAAGCAACATAGGCAAATGTTCAAAATATATTACTAGGTTAAAAAATGTAAATTACAAATATGTGATTGTGTTTTTGTTTTATACGTGTGTATATGGGAGTAAATGAATTTTTAAAAGGAGAAATATACTGAGTAGTTATCTTTGGCAGGATCATAGATGGTTTTATTTTCTTCTTTTTATTTATCTACATTTTCCAAATTCTCTACCAGGAAAATATATTACCTTTATAATAATAAAAATATACTAAGTGAAATTTTAAAACAAATGCTAATACATCTCAGTCAATAAAAAATATACTATTCGGTATTTCAATACTAAATTCACTTGTCCTTTAAAATAAACAAACAACTCTGGATAAAAGACAAACCTTCTCCATGAAGTAAACCTAGCTCACAGATGCCACGCCAAGGGCCATCTTTGTTCTGTCAACCATGAATGTCCTTTTCTTTAGAGGTTTGTTTTTCAAATAATTGTTTTAATTATCTTCTCTACTTTATAATTTGGAAATCTAGCTTAAAAGGAATAGTGTATGTGTAAACAAATTCTAAAAAACAAAATGATCAAAATAAGTATCGTTTATGTTATAAAAATTTTTCTTGTGGTATTACCCACATGAACTTCTGAGTGTTGTAAAGACAGTTTGTTTACTTAACATGTTATACTTTTATAGTGTTATTTTTTGTAAGCCAATGCAATGTTGCCAATCAACAATTGTGCAAATGATCTTTGGAGAATGATGTTGTCAAAGGAGGAGGTTGTTTTTGGGTCTTCTGTTTTCTTTAGGCATTTTTGTCTTAAACATAGGAAGGATTTTCAAAAATCACCATCAAAAAAAGCCTGTGCCTTATTTAACTGCCACATTAATGACAGAAATTTAAGCATCACTGAAAAGAGAAGTTGAATAATTTACCAGCACAGAACACATTACAATAGCTACCTTGTATTGGTTGCCTATTGTTACTTATGTTCTTTAAGGTTTATTACTTTATTTAAACCCCACAGGCATCCTGCAAAGCAAATATGATTACCACTGTTTTGCAGATGAAGAAAATGAAGCTCAGGAAGTTTAAATAATTTGAAAACTTTGAAAGTTTAAATAATTTAATAAAATAGCCATAAAAATAAGCAGGATTTGAACACAGGTCTCAGACTCCAGTGCTATGTTCTGTTCACTATGTACACTATGGGACTGGATTCTGATATGTCTGTTTTTCTCATTTGTTCCATATTGAGCACCTTAGAAAATGTGTCTTCTCACATCTATAATATGAACTAATGTGAAGTTATTCAAATGCATGATTCTGAAAAACCTTGAATGATTTAGGAAATCACCCACAATATAGTTTTGTATGTGACAGTGAGTATCAGCATGTCACTGGTATCTTCTTCTTCCACAGCTTGAGATACAGTGTTACTCTGCAGAAAAATTTCAAAGTACAATTTCAAGTTTTCCAGTATTTTTTTTAATTCTTTGCCCCAGTATATCCAATTGTTCCCACAGTGTTTCTTCTGTACAAAGGATCAACACTGTTTGATTTCATCTTGCTAATAGATCCAAAACTAAATGTCCCTTCTTAGGCTGGAGGTCTACATGACTGCTCTCAATTCTGGTTGTTCCAGATCCTCCTTACTGTCTTGTGTTCAATGCTGAAGACCTGGTGTCCATGCCTAACATAACCTGAAGGTGCCTCTTGAATGGATCACATTTGGCTTTCCTTATGTCCTTGCTCACTATCATGGCTACCACGAGAGCCAAGGCAACCCACAGAGATGGACTTGAAGTGAGAAATCTACTCTGACCTTTGCCAGAACATCCAGCTCAGATTTTGGCCTAGGTAAGGAGTTCTTAACTGTGTCAAATTTGGCTTGAACTCCCAAAGTTGCAACTCTTTGCATTCACGGATACATCCACTTCTATTAGGCAAATGGGTTACCAAAATAATACGGTTTAGACAGATTCCAAGTAAAGCTATCTGTAGAACCAGAACCAAATTTTCCTTGATGCATTTTTCCATTCACTGGTTGGCTTAGTCACATCCTCTTAATGTATTCTTTATCATATCAGCATTTTTTTTGCACTTTATTGACATCTTGACTAGGTCAGCATTACGCAATCTATCCCGTAGGTTTTAATAACTTTTAAACTAAAAAGAAAAAATATCTTAAAGTTGGGGTTTCTTTCTTAAAAGTCTTTCCTGTATAGTATCTCCTATATAACATCCATGTAAATAGGCTGCCCAACTTTCCTCTGCCAAAAATCTAAGCTCCATGTACCAAAGATATGCCACGGGGTGTCATTTGGTTGCCTCTGTCTTGGATCCCTGAGCCCAGGGAAATTGCATAATAATATCCTGTTCCAAAGTTATATTGTCTTAGTCAGTTTGATCTGCTTTTTAAACAAAAATACGTTACACTGGGTGGCTTAAGCAACTGAACCCACAAAACCCAGTTCCATGCCCATAAACATAACTTACTCTACAGCTTTCCTTGAGGGAAAAAATTACATAATCTTAATAAGTACTACTATAATAAATTATATTAGATAGATATTAACTTATATATAATCTAGTTTAAGAATAAAATAGAATAAACTATTGGTTTAAAGGAGGGGTATCCAATCTTTTGGCTTCCCTGAGCTGTACTGTAAGAATAAGAATTATCTTGGGCCACACATAAAATACACTAGCATTAGCGATAACTGATGAGCTAAAAAAAAAAAAGAAAATCTCATAATGTTTTAAGAAAATTTATGAATTTGTGTTGGGAAACATTCAAAGCCATCCTGGGCCACGAAGGTTAGATAAGCTTGGTTTAAAAAAGGAAGCACATTAATACTTTCAGGCTAAAAAGATATCATACAGAAAATTTTATTTGTGCTAGAAGAGATCAGAAGCTACAAGAGCATATGAAAAAATGATAGGCACGAACCGCTCAAAACAAAGACTGCATGAGGACCTCCTGGCCCTGATACTGTTATACATTTTCTCATCTTCTACAGGAAAGATTTAGGCAGAAAGACTGTAAATATTATATTTCTGTTTGATTAAAAAAACTGGTCCTGCTTAAAGTATTTCTGAAGATTTCCTCCTGAAAAAAAATCAATAATAACAACAACAATAACAACCTCTCTCTTCTTTTCTTGGGTCAGTCTGGAGATACATTTCATTTATATTTGTGCCAGAGAAAGGTTCTTCGTCCTTTTTCTTTTGTTTTAATTAGGGGGAAAATGTTCTTATCAACTTTACATTATATCATCTTATCTTGGTTGGCCAGAATCCCAGTGAAACTTGTATAGGTTTTAAATTTCTTTACTTTTGCTCCCTGTAGAGAAGCCATATTTTGCTACACTCAGAAAAATTTATTTTTCCAAAGATTGATGACTCCTTACATGGGAAATTTAAATGCACACAGTGTCTGCACTTTTAGACTGTTTCAAATAGTATATTTAATTTTACATTGACTTCCCTAAAATCATCTAATGATTTATTTTAACCTCTTTTATGCAGAAGACATTCTGATAACAAAATGTGTAAATTATTCAAGAGAAGGAAAACATGTTACTATCATTAAAGAAAAATCTTATTTCTAAACAAAGCATGATTAAAATTTAGTCCTTACTTCTTTACTTATATTTTAATTGTTTTTTTAAAAATCCTTTTGTTTATAAACTAACACACTGTAGGAAAATAGAGAAAAATAACCTAGCCCTTATTATTACAATGAATATTTTTTAAGACCTGTAAACTGCTAGTCATTCCTAAATCCCAGTGGCAGGGAGCAGGGGTGGTGGTAGAGAGACTTAAAAACAGCAAAAACAAACACTTCAGCCACACTAAAATCAGAATTGCTTGAAGGACCCTCATTTCTTTTTTAAATTTAAGTTCTTCTACCCCATCTATTCCCATTGTGGTGATAGAAATAATAAAGCTTTAATTTAAAGTCGAAAATTAATATATTACAACAGATTTGAGAGCAAAGCGCTGGAACTAGTCAGACAACTTTCTGTAATCGAAACCCACAACAAAGATAAATTAAACTTCCTATAATTTTATAAATTACAGAAGGAATACCTGTAATTACCCACATAAATGATGACCAAAATATTTGCCCGTAGGAATTGGAATACATTTGAAGGGAGGCTGCCTTGTTTGCCATGCTGAAAAAAGAAGGCATGTTGACACGCAGGAAAATAGTAGTGCATTTTGGATAGCAATGAGAAAAAGGACTTTAAAGAAACCTGATAAACAGGACATGGATGTTTTCTATGAGGAGATTCAACAAGCCCAACTAAACAAGAAATGACCTGTGACAAGCAAAACTACCCCTACACACACACACACACACACACACACACACACACACACACACACCCTCCACCTTTTCAACCAGCTCCTAAAGCTCACTAGCTAGCAGATAATCACCTAGAGAAAACCAGGTGTGATGTGCATTTTCATGTAGATCAAGCCTGAACCATCCCACCCGCCTCCCATCCCCAATAGAAGACAGTTCTACAGGCTCTACAAACCACAGAATGCCAGCATCTAGACAACTGGCAGAGTTTCCAAATGTTAATCCCATCATAAAAGATGAACATCATTTCAGTCCAGCTAAATTAGAAATATAAGATGATGGAAATGGCATGCATTACTCCTATAACCAGTCATCCAAAATAAATGGCCTCATTTATATATAGCTTTGCTATTTAAGAGATATTTGAATGCAGGCAAGCTTAAAGTATAAGTTAGAACATGTCATGTCAAGCAACTTAGAGAATCTCATAACTAATGTTATTTTTACCCTGAATGTACAGTTCACATTCATTATTCCAGGTAGAAGCTTCATCAGCATCCCCTAGCACATTATGAATTCCTAATCCAAGACTCTCTCATCTATAAGCAATGTGTTTCTTCTTTTTGCTGTAAATGATACATGGACTCCAGAGAGCAAAGTTTCTCTGTAACACATCATTCCAAAAAGGCTCTTCCCACCTCCATCCCCAGTAGTAAGCAGATTCTTTGCAAAGTTTCCATTTACCTACTTGAATACAAAGGTGATTTAAAAATCTTTATGTTTATTATACAATCATAATGGGATCAACACCTTTCATAAAGAATCCAGTGCTCTTCAAACAGAAGTAACTTACTTTGTACAGCTACAAATATCTTAGTATCTTTTTAAGGGAAAGTATCATCAAATAGAACTATTCTCAGGGTAGACCCATTAAACCAGTCACAAGATAAAGAACATAGGTAAATACTGTTCTTAATTGCCTGGACAACATTCTGTAACTCAATCGAATACTTTCTAAAACTATATATGTCCGTAAAATAGTGTATCATTTTATTTTGTCACCAGGTACTTAAAAGCAGTGTTAGAAAGTGCATTGAGTCAAAAGTGAGCAATTCAAATTCTACAGCTATGAGCCTCTCCATCTTTATTTTTTTCTTTTGTCAAATATTGTATGATTCTAGAGGCTAAAACAGTTCCTACAAATGCCTACCCAGAAAGGAGAAGCAAGCAAAGGAAAGAAGGGAGGGAGGAAGGAAGCATGGAGGTAGGGAGAAAGACACCATCTACTTGGTCCTGCTCTGTAATACTTGAAGGTTCTCCCTGTGATTTTATTCTGTCTTTGGATCTCTAACAACCCAACAGCCACCATTAGTCACAAAAACACATCTGTGTTTAAAAAACTGTCCACAGAAAATTGAAGTGAGTGATCTATACATCACAGAAACAAAAGGAGAGAGAGATGTATATATATATATATATATATATATATATATATATATATCCTTTTTCTACACTATTATATATAATAGTAGAGAAAAGCCTCAACACAAGAAATAAGGTTATTACACACAAAACTTAGATATCCCGGCCAGGCATGGTAGCTCATGCCTGTAATCCCAGTACTTTAGGAGACCAAGGCTGGATGATCACTTGAAGCCAGGACTTCAAGACAATCCTGGGTAACATAGTAAGATCTTATCTCTACAAAAAATACAAAAATTAGCTGGGCATGGTGGCACGCACCTGTAGTCCTAGTTACTCAGGAAGCTGAGGCAGGAAAACCGCTTGAGCATAGGAGTTTGAAGCTGCAGCAAGCTATGTTCATGCCACTGTACTCCTGCTTAGGTGACAGAGTTAGACTCTGTGGAAAGAAAGGAAAGAGAAAGGAAAGAGAAAGGAAAGGAAAGAGGAAAGAGAAATAGAAAGAGAAAGGAAAGGAAGAGAGAGAGAGAAAGAGAGAAAGAAAGAAAAGAAAAAAATAAAGTTAGATATGCAGAGATTTTGAGATGACCTACAGAATTCATATGGATCCACAATCCTTATAGCTAGATCCTTATATGATTGCTCCAAAAATGTACATTCTGGACCTAGCACATTAGCTAGCCCCCCAACAATTCCTAATTTCTGGTAGATATGGCAGAATAATGTTACATGAAATGGTGGTATCACGTTGTTATATGAGAATGACAACATAGGAATCCTAATAAAATGCTTGTAGATGGTCTTTGAGGTCAGTTAAAAATCACCAGATATTTTTGACGGCAATATCTCTAGTACTTGTACCTCTGTTTATCTGTCATTATCTCAAGTCTTAGTTCCTATTGATTAAATCTATTTAGCAACAGTTATAAAATTTTTCTTCTAGATGTGAAATGGCCATAGGGACTCTACTTCCTGGTTAACATGTCTTAATGAATCACCACATTTTCATGTTTTCCCACAGGAAAGGAACATGGTAAAATAGAAATAGGTTAAGATGTAATGATCTCCCCCTTTCCTGAATATGCCTCTGAATCACTCTGTGTATACCTCTGCATTCTTTCATTTGCATATAAGGAAACCACTATGGCTTATAGCTTTTACAAACTGATGCCAATAATGGTCACATATCTTACAAAGATCTAGAATTTATTACAAAGTAATTAAAATCAATAACAACAACAAGAAAACAAACTTCCAAAAGGTCAAAACTTTAACCAATCTACATAATCACTAAAATTTAGCACCAAGTATTAAAAGCAAAGACATAAAAGCAATCCTGTGATGAATTTCCATACACATAAATATTCACTAAGTAGGAAAATACCTGATTAAACAGTTAAAGAAATTTTATTCGTAACACTTTCCTTAAAGGGATTTTTCTTTTCCAAAATAGTATAAATCGTTGTATTTTAGACCTCCTACTATCTACTTTATTGGTCTAAAGATTATTGGTACTTTAATGATAAGTTAAATACATTTTAACAGAAAGATAATTAAATGAACACTTGAAGTATTAACATAATTACATATAGTCAGGCAAATTCTGTGTATGAGATGAAATGTCATTCCAAAAGTATCTCATTGCTGTTTTTGTGTCACATTTAGACATGAGACACTGAGTATATACTTGTCGGCTAAGTGTTCACAAATCCTACTAAGGGCATGTATTGGGGGACTTGGCACTGCCAGGTTGTAGAGAGTACTTGCATCTCCTTGCATCAAATTTGGATGAAATTCTAAAACCATATAGGCTGCTCCAGGATACATCCGGCTTCTGGTGGATAAATAGGTCCACCATTTCTGGTTATTTTTCTAAGTAAGTTGTAAAAACCCTCCCTATGTAAGGCCTATTTGACAAGTATTTTTTCTAGTACATAAAACTAGAATATGATAAAAAATTTTTATAAACATAACTCAACCTAAAACTCTTGAAATATCTTATGGTTTATGACAACACACGCATTCAATTACTGGAGACACATACTAAATGCTACATATTTGTTGATAAAGCTGAAACTCCTAAACCTACCAAAAAGGCCTTCAAGACTGCCACCAATTCCATTTTCTTCCTCCACAGTGGAAGACTAAAAACTGCCAATCAATGACTAATCTCCCCTGTTTCTGCTATCAGAACTTGTCTGTATACAAGAGCAATGTGTTCATCTCTAGGAGGTGATGAACAACCATTCTAAGGTGATAATCACAATGTTCTTTCCCTTTGCCATATAGTCATTTTTTCACTCTCCTTTGCAACTAGGAGGGATATTTTCTAATAAAAGAGACCAGTGGAGCTGGACTCTCCCCTTCCCTCTTTCTTCTTCTTCCTGCATGGATATGATGCCTGGTGTTGTGGTAGCCATATTAAAAACCATGGGGCCTTCAGCCAAAGGGGAAAAAGCCAGCAAATGAAGGAAGGAGAATGCAAGGTAGAAAGAGCCTATATCCTTGACAGCATCATGAACAATGGGAGCAATGCCAGCAATTTTCTATATTCTTACTTCTTGCTCTGTAGGAAAAACGAATTCCTTATTTATTAATGCCACTGTTGGATTGTGGCTGGCAAGATGACTGAATAGGAACAGCTCCGGTCTGTAGCTCCCAGCGAGATCAACGCAGAAGGTGGGTGATTTCTGCATTTCCAACTGAGGTGCACAGCTCATCTCACTGGAACTGGTTAGACAGTGGGTGCAGCCCATGGAGAGTGAGCTGAAGCAGGGTGGGATGTCACCTCACACCACACGGGAAGCACAAGGGGTCAGGGAACTCCCTCCTCTACCCAAGGGAAGCCCTGAGGGACTGTGCTGTAAGGAACAGTGCACCCTGGCCAAGATAATATGCTTTTCCCACGGTCTTCGCAACCTGCAGACCAGGAGATTCCCTCCGGTACCTACATCACCAGGGCCCTGGGTTTCAAGCACAAAACTGGGCAGTCATTTGAGCAGACATCGAGCTAGCTGCAGGAATTTTTTTCATACTCCAGCGGTGCCTGGAACACCAGCAAGACAGAAAAAGTTAGACCCCTGGAAAGGGGGCTGAAGTCAGGGAGCCAAGTGGTCTAGTTTAGAGGATCCCACCCCAAGGGAGCCCAGCAAGCTAAGATCCACTGGCTTGAAATTCTCACTGCCAGCAGAGCAGTCTGAAGTCAATCTGGCATGCTGGAGCTTGGTGGGAGGAGGGGCGTCTGCCATTACTGAGGCTTGAGTAGGTGGTTTTCCCCTCACAGTGTAAACAAAGCGGCCAGGAAGTTTGAACTGGGCGGAGCCCACCACAGCTTGGCTAAGCCACTGTAGCCAGACTGTCTCTCTAGATTCCTTTCCTCTGGGCAGGGCATCTCTGAAAGAAAGGTGGCAGCCCCAGTCAGGGGCTTATAGATCAAACTCCCATCTCCCTGGGACAGAGCACCTGGGGGAAGGGGTGGCTGTGGGCACAGGTTCAGCAGACTTAAATGTTCCTGCCTGCTGGCTCTGAAAAGAGCAGCAGATCTCCCAGCACAGCCCTTGAGATCTGCTAAGGGACAGACTGCCTCCTCAAGTGGGTCCCTGAACCCCGTGACTCCTGACAGGGAGAAACCTCCCAGCAGGGGTCAGCAGACACCTCATATAGGAAAGCTCCAGCTGGCATCTGGCAGGAGCCCCTCTAAGATGAAGCTTCCAGAGGAAGGAACAGCAGCAATCTTTGCTGTTCTGCAGCCTCCGCTGGTGATACCCAGGCAAACAGGGTCTGGAGTGGACCTCCAGCAAACTGCAGCAGACCTGCAGCAGAGAGGCCTGTTAGAAAGAAAACTAACAAACACAAAGGAATAGGATCAATGTCAACAAAAAGGACGTCCACACAGGAACCCCATCTGAAGGTCACCAACATCAAAGACCAAAGGTAGATAAATCCAGGAAGATGAGGAAAAACCAGCACAAAAAAAGGCTGAAAATTCCAAAAACCAAAATGCCTCTTCTCCTCCAAAGGATCACAACTCCTTGCCAGCAAGGGAACAAAACTGGATGGAGAATGAGTTTGACCAATTGAAGGAAGTAGGCTTCAGGAGGTGGGTAATAACAAACTCTGCTGAGCTAAAGGAGCATGTTCTAACCCAATGCAAGGAAGCTAAGAACCTTGAAAAAAAGTTAGAGGAATTGCTAACTAGAATAACCAGTTTAAAGAGGAACATAAATGACCTGATGGAGCTGAAAAACACAGCACAAGAACTTTGTGAAGCATACACAAATATCAATAGCCAAATTGATCAAGCAGAAGAAAGGATTTCAGAGATTGAAGATCACCTTAATAAAATAAAGCATGAAGACAAGATTAGAGAATAAACAATGAAAAGGAATGAACAAAGCCTCCAAGAAAATATGGACTATGTGAAAAGACCAAACCTATATTTGATTGGTGTACATGAAAGTGATGGGGAGAATGAAACCAAGTTGGAAAATACTCTTCAGGATATCATCCAGGAGAACTTCCCCAACCTAGCAAGGCAGGCCAACATTCAAATTCAGGAAATACAGAGAACACCACTAAGATATTACTCAATAAGAGCAACCCCAAGACACACAATCATCAGATTCACCAAGGTTGAAATGAAGGGAAAAATGTTAAGGGCAGCCAGAGAGAAAGGTCAGGTTACCCACAAAGGGAAGCCCATCAGACTAACAGTGGATCTCTCTGCAGAAACCCTACAAGCCAGAAGTAAGTAGGGGTCAATATTCAACACTCTTAAAGAAAAGAATTTTCAACCCAGAATTTCATATCCAGCCAAACTAAGCTTCATAAGTGAAGGAGAAATAAAATCCTTTACAGACAAGCAAATGCTGAGAGACTTTGTCACCACCAGGCCTGCCTTACAGGAGATCCTGAAGAAAGCACTAAACATGGAAAGGCGCAACCGGTACCAGCCACTGCAAAAACATAACAAATTGTAAAGACTATTGACATTGTGAAGAAACTGCAGCAACTAATGGGCAAAATAGCCAGCTAGCATCATAATGATAGGATCCAATTCACACATAACAATATTAACCTTAAATGTAAATGGGCTAAATGCCCCAAGACACAGACTGGCAAACTGGATAAAGAGTCAAGAACCATCAGTGTGTTGTATTCAGGAGACCCATCTCACATGCAAATAAAGGAATGGAGGAATATTTAGCAAGTAAATGGAAAGAAAAAAAAAGCAGGGGTTGCAATCCTAGTCTCTGATAAAACAGACTTTAAACCAACAAAGATAAAAAATGACAAAAAAGGAGCACCCAGACTCATATAATAAGATCTTAGAGACCTACAAAGAGACTTAGACTCCCACACAATAATAATGAGAAACTTTAACACCCCACTGTCAATATTAGACAAATCAATGAGACAAAAAAGTAACAAGGATATTCAGGACTTCAATTCAGCTCTAGACCAAATGGACCTAATAGACATCTACAGAACTCTCCACCTCAAATCAAAAGAATATACATTCTTCTCAGCACCACATCACACTTATTCTAAATTTGACCACATAATTGGAAGTAAAACACTCTTCAGCAAACGCAAAAGAATGGAAATCATAACAAACAGTCTCTCAGACCACAGTGAAATCAAATTAGAACTCATGATTAAGAAACTCACTCAAATCACATGACTACATGGAAGCTGAACAACCTGTTCCTGAATGACTACTGAGTAAATAACAAAATTAAGGCTGAAATAATTGAGCTCTTTGAAACCAATGAGAACAAACATACAATGTACCAGAATCTCTGGGACAGAGCTAAAGCAGTGTTTAGTGGGAAATGTATAGCACTAAATGCCCACAGGAGAAAACAGAAAAGATCTATAATTGGCACCCTAACATCACAATTAAAAGAACTAGAGAAGCAAGAGCAAGCAAACTAAAAAACTAGCAGAAGACAAGAAATAACTAAGATTAGAGCAGAACTGAAGGAGATAGAGACATAAAAAGCCCTTCAAAAAATCAATGAATACAGGAGCTGGTTTTTTCAAAAGATCAACAAAATAGACCAGTTGCCAGACTAGTAAAGAAGAAGGGAGAGAAGAATCAAATAGACACAATAAAAATGATAAAGGGGATATCACCACTGATCCCACAAAAATGCGAACTACCATCAGAGAATACTATAAAAACCTCCATGCAAATAAACTAGAAAATCTAGAAGAAATGGATAAATTCCTGGATACATACACCCTACCAAGACTAAACAAGGAAGAAGTCCAATCCCTGAAGAGACCAATAACAAGTTCTGAAATGGAAGCAGTAATTAATAGCCTACCAACCAAAAAGTCCAGGACCAGACAGATTCACAGCCGAATTCTACCAGAGGTAAACAGAAGAGCTGGTACTATTCCTTCTGAAACTATTCCAGTCAACAGAAAAAGAGGGACTCCTCCCTAACTCATTTTATGATGCCAGCATCATCCTGATACCAAAACCTGGCAGAGACACAACAACAAAAAAAAGAAAATTTCAGGCTAATATTCCTGAAGAATGTCAATGTAAAAATCCTCAATAAAATACTGGCAAACTGAATCCAGCAGCACATCACAAAGCTTATCCACCATGATCAAGTTGGCTTCATCCCTGGGATGCAAGGCTGGTTCAACATCTGCAAATCAATAAACATAATCCATCACATAAACAGAACCAATGACAAAAAACACATGATTATCTCAATGGATGCAGAAAAGGCCTTCAACAAAATACAACACCCCTTCATGCTAAAAACTCTCAATAAACTAGGTATTGATGGAACATACATCAAAATAACAAGAGCTATTTATGACTAACCCACAGCCAATATCATATTGAATGGGCAAAAACTGGAAGCCCTCTCTCCCCACTCCTATTCAACACAATATTGGAAGTTCTGGCTAGGCAATCAGGCAAGAGAAAGAAATAAAGTGTATTCAAATAGGAAGAGAGGAAGTCAAATTGCCTCTGTTTACAGATGACATGATTGTATATTTAGAAAACCCCATCATCTCAGCCCAAAATCTCCTTAAGCTGATAAGCAACTTCAGTAAAGTTTCAGATATAAAATCAATGTACAAAAATTACAAGCATTCCTTTATACCAATAATAGACAAAAATAGAGCCAAATTATGAATGAACTTCATTCACAATTACTACAAAGAGAATAAAATACCTAGGAATACAACTTACAAGGGACGTGAAGGACCTCTTCAAGGAGAACTACAAACCACTCCTCAAGGAAATAAGAGAGGACACAAACAAATGGAAAAACATTCCATGCTCATGGATAGGAAAAATCAACATTGTGAAAATTGCCATACTCACCAAAGTAATTTATAGATTCTATGCTATCCCTGTCAACCTACCATTGACTTTCTTCAAAGAATTAGAAAAAACTACTTTAAATTTCATATAGAACAAAAAACAGCCCATATAGCCAAGACAATCCTAAGCAAAAAGAACAAAGCAGGAGGCATCACGCTACCTGACTTCAAACTATACTACAAAGCTACAGTAACCAAAACAGCATGGTACTGGTACCAAAACAGATATATAGACCAATAGGACAGGATAGAGGCCTCAGAAATAATGCCACACATCTACAACCATCTGATCTTCAACATTCCTGACAAAAACAAGCAATGGGGAAAGGATTTCCTATCTAATAAATGGTGTTGGGAAAACTGGCTAGCCATATGCAGAAAACTGAAAAATGGATTAAAGACTTAAATGTAAGACCTAAAACCATAAAAACCCTAGAAGAAAAACTAGGCAATACCATTCAGGACATAGGCATGGGCAAAGGCTTCATGACTAAAACACCAAAAGCAATGGCAACAAAAGCCAAAAGTGACAAATGGGATCTAATTAAACTAAAGAGCTTCTGCACAGCAAAAGAAACTAGCATCAGAGTGTACAGGCAACCTACGCAATGGGAGAAAATGTTTGCAATCTACCCGTCTGACAAAGGGCTAATATCCAGAATCTACAAAGAATTTAAATAAATTTACAAGAAATAAACAACCCCATCAAAAAATGGGCGAAGGATATGAACATAAATGTCTTCTCAAAAGAAAACATTTATGTGGCCAACAAACATATGAAGAAAAGCTCATCATCACTGGTCATTAGAGAAATGTAAATTAAAACCACAATGAGATACCATCTTACACCAGTTAGAATGGCAATCATTAAAAAGTCAGTAAACAACAGATGCTGGAGACGATGTGGAGAAATAGGAACGCATTTACACTGTTGGTGGGTGTGTAAATTAGTTCAACCATTGTGGAAGACAGTGTGGCAACTCCTCAAGGATCTAGAACCAGAAATGCCATTTGACCCAACAATCCCATTACTGGGTATATACTCAAAGGATTATAAATCATTCTACTATAAAGACATGCACACATATGTTTATTGCAGCACTATTTACAATAGCAAAAACTTGCAACCAACCCAAATGCCCATCAATGATAGACTGGATTAAGAAAATGTGGCACATATACACCATGGAATACTATGCAGCCATAAAAAAGGATGAGTTCATGTCCTTTGCAGGGACATGGATGAAACTGGAAACCATCATTCTCAGGAAACTAATACAAGAACAGAAAACCAAACATGGCATGTTCTCACTCATAAGTGGCAGTTGAACAATGAGAACACATGGACACAGGGAGGGGAATATCACAAACCGGGGCCTGTCAGTGGGTAGAGGGGTAGGGGAGGGATAGCATTAGCAGAAATACCTAATGTAGATGATGGGTTGATGGGTGCACAAACCACCAAGGCACGTGTATACCTATGTAACAAACCTGCACGTTCCGCACATGTATCCCACAACTTAAAGTATAATTTTTAAAAGGTTGCCTGCATTAGATAAATAATTTAAAATGAAAATGCCACTGTTAGTCATGTTCTTTATTAACTGCAGCCAACGCAGCCTATTCAATAACTTCTGCTTCATGCCTGCAATGCAGTCCCATTGGACATTCATCATTGCCCCAAACATCATACACTTCCCTATCTTCATATCTTTTTTCTACCTAGCTTTGCATATAGTATTTATTACACTTTATAAAATGAAAGATATGAACTGGCTGATAAAATGTTAAGTTTAAATAAGTGGTCCATAATCAGATAAATCAGTCAAAAATTAATCACTTTCTACTTATATGTAAGGCACAATGCTACAGTTGATTTAAATGTTGAGTTTTTACTTAATCATTCTATATGTTCCCAAATGACAACTTCTTGTGCTTTGTTTTTATACATAAACAAAAGACTTCAATACTAGTTTGATATACAAGATGGTTGTCTAAAGGACAGGAACCAGCTCTCCTGCTGTGTTTTATAAAATGTCTACTTATTGCTGATGCTCAACCAATATTAAATTATAATAATACTGCTGTGGGTATCATTTAGGTTCCCTGACACTGTTACAACTTACTATGCTGTTTTTGAAGCGTATGAGATCCTATAATAAAATTGTTTTATGGAAGTGGATGCAAACTACACACGGTTTGTCAGTCAGCTTACCTGGGTCTCTTTAGGAATGTGTTCTGCTCAAATAAAGATGTGTTTTAAAATTCTGTATTGGTATGATTCAACTGCAGGAAAGTAAGACTCATAATTTACTATAATAAATTACTTCTCAAAAACATTTATTATCAGACTGCAATGATTCTCAGTCCTAAAATAAAAAATCATTCTTTCCTACAAGTAAACCAAAGGAGGGCAAAATGATTTTTTAAATATAAAACTAAGTTTAAATCATAGCTCTACCTAAAAGTATTCCTAGATTTTTTTTATCATTTTTTAAATTATTGCACTTAGAAGAAGCATATAATAAAAAGAATTTCAAACTCATTCACATAGCTATTACTTTAAAGGGTATCATCGAAAGTTCTGAGATGGTCCAGCTGGCATTTGTCAAACTTCAAAGCTTCCAAGGAAGTCTTTATGCTTCATGGAATTTTGCTTCAAATTGCTTTAGCATATCAACTTAAGGAATGATTAAGGGAATTAAAGCTAGGGATTCTCCATTCAACTGTTTGCTCATCCACACTATTTCAGAAACTCTACAAATACTTTTTCTTTGGTTGCTTAACTCTATCTTTGTAATCAGCCCTTCAGCTGAAGTCAAAGGGGAATTATCTTTATTGAAGAAGTCTAAAAAGTTTTTGGAGAAGTTCTTTGTGATGGAATAACCGTCACTTAAATCCACCTTTATTTTACTCTTTGACATTTATCCCAGAGAAATGAAAATGTATGTTTATACAGAAGACTGTATACCAATGATTATAGTAGCTTTATGAGTAATAGCCAAAAAATGGAAGCAACCCAGATGTTTTGCAGCAGGTAAATAGTTAAACTGCAGTACATCTATATCATAGAATACCACTCAACAATAAAAAGAACAAACTATTGGTACACTCAGCAACCTAGATGACTCTCCAAAGAATCATACTGAATTTAAAAAGCCATTTCCCAAATGACAATTACAAACAGTGTGATTCTATTTATATAATAATACTTTCATAATGACAAAATTTTGAAACTGTAGAACAGATTAGTGGCTTCCAGAGGTTTAGGATAGCATAAGGATAGAAAGGAAGTGGATATGGCTTTAAAAGGGCAACGTAAAGAATCTTGTGATTAGGAAACTGTTTGTATCTTAACTGTATCAAAGTCAATATCTTGGTTGTGATATGGTACTATCATTTTATAAGATTTTATCATTGGGGAAAAATTAGGTAAAAGGATCACTCTGTATTATTTCTTATAACTGCATACAAGTCTACAATTATCTGAAAATCAAAAACATTCTGCCCAGCATTGATTTCCTCTTTTTATAACAACACCCTAATGTTTCTTGCAGCCACTTTTCCTTATTTTCAGTCCATGTGGTTCAGATGTTCAGAGCCAACCTTGGACTTAGTAGGTGGACCTGTAATTCAGACCCTATCAATGAGCATAGTCTATCTTTTTGACCATAGTGATTGGTTCATGAATAGTCATATGATTTAAGTTGGTGCAGTATACTCAAACCTATGGGTTTTACTAAACTATAAGAAAGGAGAAGCCCTTTTTGCTGAAGTTGCTAAGTATTGTTAAGTAAAAGCTCCAACCAACAGGCCCACCACATCAAATGTGCCAGTCAGAGAATGTAGTACAAAGGAAAGCAAAACCAAAAGATGCAAAGACTTTAGTCTTAGTGATAAAGTTTGTGACCCTGGATTCAACTGTGTCTGAAAGTAGTATATTCCCTGGACTTTTCAGTTATATGAACTAAAAATGCCCTCTTTGTCAGTTAAAAAAAAAGTTTAATTTTAAAAGATCTTTAGTGAAGATTAGAATCACATTCAGTATCCAACACAGGTATTTCTGTAAACAATGTAGCAAAGTTTGAAACACTTTTCACCATAACAAAAATATTTCATTATTCCACTACCAACAATTCTGATTTATATTTTATCTCTTAAGTGCAATATTAGTTCTCCTCCTCTTCAGGTCTTGGTGTCTCATTAATTATCTTGAACAAAGCGCTTTTGGTGTATGCTGTATTTTTGCTGTACATTTTTTATTGAGATGTAAACTCTTATTGATTTGTAAGAGATTTTTGTATATTAAGAATAATAGGCCTCTTTGTATCACATACATGAAAAATGCTTTTTTCTACTGGTCATTTGTCATTCAACCTCACTTGGACTGTTTATCTGATATAGAAGTACATTTTATTTTATTTTATTTTATTTTATTTTATTTATTTTATTTTATTTTTTGAGACAGGAGTCTTACTCTGTCACCAGGCTGGAGTGCAGTTGCACATCTCAGCTCACTGCAACCTCCGCCTCCCGGGTTCAAGCAATTCCCCTGCCTCAGCCTCCAGAGTAGCTGGGACTACAGGCATGCACCACCACGCCCGGCTAATTTTATGTATTTTAGTAGACACAGGGTTTCACCATGTTGGCCAGGATGGTCTCGAGCCCCTGACCTCGTGAATAGATGTAATTTTTGTATTTACATTTGTCAATCTTGTTTTTTATGGTTTCAGTTTTTTTGTGCTATGCTTACAAAGGCCTTCCCACCCTAATATTACATTTAAAATCTAATTATATTTTCTGCTGTTAGTTTTACAGGCTTTTAAAACAAGTACAAATTATGTAAAGAACACTGTAGGAATGATGTGTTTCCCCAAATTATTACATATTGGATAAGCATTTATTCATTAATGCATTTTTCCCTACTGATTCAAAATGCTAACTTTACTATGTACTAAATATCCCTATACATATTTGGATCTGAGGTTAGATGTTTTGTTTCTCAACCATCTATTTCCTAGCCAGTTCCACATTGTTTTAACTTCAGTGTTTTTGTGGTACATCTTAACACCTGACAAGGCAAGGCTCATTCTTCATATTTTTGTTTTTCAGAATTCTTCTAGCTGTTCTTGCATGTTTATTCTTCAAAGTAAAATTTGAAATCATTTTATCAAGCTCCTCACCACCTTCCCATAGCAAATGAGAATTTTGATTGATATTACAATGCAAATAGAATAAATTCAAACAGAATTGACCTCTTTTAAAAAATAAAGCCTACCTTTTCTAAATTGTGTCTCCCCACTTAATCAAATGTTTTGTAATGTTCTCAAATCTTTTATTATCATATAAAATGTTATAATTTTACGTATCTTGTTCATTTTACATTTCTTAAGACTATTTCTAGATATTAAATGTTGCTTAGTTATAAATGTAAATGGGATAATTTCCCTTTGTGTTTTCTATTCAAGAACATGTTGGAAATCTACTGATTTTATTTATTTTACACCATCTACCTTAAGGAATACCCTTATTTTCTTAAGTCTGCAAGATCTATTTTTTAAAAAAATATTTTCAAAGAAAACTTGTTGATTTAAAATAGTTCAGGAAACAACTAAGTGATTGTATAATTTAAAATGGGAAAAGTGACTGCTGGTTTAAAATATAAATTTAAAATTTAGACACACACACACACACACACCCCAACACAAATATATCACGAGAATCCTTGGATTGGGACATGTTTTCTTTTAAAATTTGAGTATTAGCAAAAGCAAGGAATTCAGTAGCTCTATGAACCACTCACTGTTTCCAGAGCTCTTCCACCGGCGCACCATTTTGTTTCCTTACAAAGAGAATGGACTTCCCTTAGATGGCTGCTCCAAGCAATCACTCTTTTTTAATGATTCTCAAAAATAAAATGTTACCATTTAAAAATCAGAAAAGAAAAAACATCTCATCTGATGCTTGTATTACATTTTCTTTTACCGGATTCATAGCATATGATTAACAATGCACATAAACTTGGCTCTGTGATTTTGTGTTTAGATAATGATTGAAATCCATTAAACTATCCTTTTATGGTTGATGTTCTGTCAGCTGAACATCCAGCAGATTCTTTTTATAGAAATATGATTTGATCTGCAATGTCCTGGAACATGTTTTTCCAGCTATTTGGCTTCAAGTTTATGGTAATTACCAGGCATTATCTCACAATTTCTATTGCTCCCAGGAACATTAAAATCCCACCACCCCTAGAAGCTTTTCTTGAGGATGAACCGTGGAAATCCTATGCCATTCCCTACAGGCTCTACTCAAGTGATAGGGTTTGTTTTTGTTTTCTTTTAACTGTTTCTTGTATTAAGCCTTATTTTTCATATGTCTTATCCCTCCAAATCACTTAAAATTTCCTCAGGAGGAATAAGGAAGAATTAACATTTTGGGGCTCTCAGTACCAGCCTGGTCTGATTGCTTTGAATATATTTTTTCATGGCAAGTATTAGTTATTATTGACATTTTATCTCCTGAGATACCTACTTCAGTGCCCAATGAATAGATGCTTGTTAGTTATATAACTGAACAGTCATCAGAGTATTTTTTTCTTAAATAATTTCCATCTAAGTGAAACAATAGCTCTTTTATTTTTACTTTAAGTTGCCAATGTAACAATAAAAGTTCATTGTGAATCAAGATATGTAAGGAATTTGGTGGCTTTTTTTTTTAGAATTACAAAACGTCAATAGCTTTTTATTAGTGGTATAGTTTCTCTATGAAACACCCTGAACTATAGTAGAGGCTTGCTGAAGATATAGAAGATTCATTTGTCCTTTCATAGCAGTTCCTTTGACCAATAGTTTCTGCTTAACATTAGTCACTCATTCTGCTTATTTTCTCACTGATTCTGCTAATGAGTCATAGATTATTTTGCATCTAAATCTCAGAAGTGTAGATCAAAGTCCTTCATGTGTAATGAAATGAAACTAATAACAGCAACCATTTATTGAGTGATTGTTATGTGTCAGGAACTGAGTGTCCTACTTGTGTAACTGCATTTAATTATCGTAACTACCCATTAGGTTGATGCTATTATCATCATCATTTTAAGGATGAGTAAACTAACTCTTAGAGAAGTAAAGTCAGACAATGCAAAGCCTAAACTTTTATCCATTTACATATACAATGAAACAACATAAGAATTGCAAGAGTGAAATATCTACTTTCCTAGTGAAGTTTATATGAAATTTGGGATAACTGTGGGGCAGACATTATGATAGAAACAGAACTAGGAGAGTGGAAATGAGCTCTCTCTGGAAATACTTCCATAAACATCTCCTGAAACCCTACCACCAGGTTGGCAAATCATTGTTGTCTCCATCTTACATAGGGAATGGCTCAAAGTCACATAGCTAAGAAGTGGCAAAGACAGATCCACACTCAGGTCTTATAGATTCCAGGCCAAAACCCATCCATTCCCCACCACCACCATTTACCCCAGTTTCACAGGCATGGTGGCAGCGATGGCAAAACTTGTCCTTCACAGTGTCACATCCATGGCTTCCTAAAGGCTCACATTACCCTCCTACAGACAGCATGGCTGTCTCCAACATGTCTCAACCAAAGTAACTACTGATCTCTATCGTGATGTAAAATAAAACATCCCTTATTAGTGCATTTTCTTTTGTGCCCTGTTTTTCATCCTGGATATCAACAAAAGGCCAATCAAACCAGTAAAAATGTTTAAAATTCTGTATATAACTTTTAGTCCATTTGATGCTCCATATACTTAGAAGCACATTTTATAAAATTAGCTGCTTGAAAATCATGTAGATATATATATTGTTTCAACTTAATTATTCTGTACAATATAGCACTCACCACAGCCAATTGTTTAAAGTATCCCAATGGCTTTCCAAACTCTCCTATATGCTGTTCTACAAAGCATAGTTGTTCTGAGCCCCATCTGCACAGCACAGATAGCCATGTTCCTCAAGTATTCTATGTGCTCCTCTCTATGCCCCAACCTCTCATGCGGTTAGACTGGGGACATGCGACCAGTCTGGGTCATTCAACTATGTATGTGTTAAATCATTAAACCTCACAATAAGGTAGGTATGCTGTGATTTCTTGGATTCTGTATTCGTCTGTGAGGCATCCATTCAAAACAGGGCCAACTTTATTAAACTACATTTTCTTAATTTCTATAGTTCTTGATGCTCTAGAATCTGGTGGCCTTACAGACCCAGAAAGAGACTATCTTCCCTAGAGCTGGCTAATTCTGAGAGTCGGCGAAGGTCTTAGCTGAGAGCACAGCTCTCACGTACAAACCAACCAATCCTGAATCTACAGCCCCAAACTCCTTATCTAACTCTCACACACCAAACCAATATTTCCCTTGCCCTAAATCTTCCCAGTTACCAGGCAACTAGAGATCACCCTTATAGCCCAAAGTCCTCTGGAATTATTCAAACTGGCCAATCCTAAACTGTTTACTGTGCTCTGCCTTCCTTTTCGCACAGAAACCTCAAGAAAGGCTCTGGCCTAGACTTTCCCCTTGTTCCTGTCTTCTGGCTCTTGACTGACACTGGTGCTTTCCCCCTGTGGTCCTGCATGGTGTGTGGTGACTACCTCATTGGGCCCTGTGAGTAGAATAAATTCCTTTCTAAGCCTTGTTCTTGTTTTCTCTTGCGGCTGCACTAACTTTACCATACCCCAGCCAAAATATACATTCTTAGAAGAGTAGGTACTATTTTTAACCTAATTTTAGAGATGATGAAACTAAAACACAGATATAATACTTTAAACAATTTATCCAAGATAACATGAGAAGCCAAGATTCTAACCCAGGCAAGCCAGCTCAAGATAGTAATAAAAACAGGGCTTTGTCTTCTCCATCCTCCACACATCTAGAATAGCACTTAGCTTTACAGTTTTTCTTTGCATTTAATTGATGCACTGCAAGACTACTTGTGTAGATTTTCAGTGTTGTCAAAAAGCAATAGCCACAGATTTTGGTAATTGAATTGGTGGTCAGCTCTGCTTTGCTATCACAAATCCTAGTTTTATTTTAGATTTTACCTTATTTCTAGCCTTTAGATTTCTAGATACCTTTCTATTTCATTGTCTTCCTGGTCTTCTAGTCACCAACATCCCTTAGTATTCTTGCCCAGCTCTGACACAATTCTAATCCTATCTTTTCTGATGTATATAGGAGAATGAGGGAGATTATTTATAAAGTATATTCACAAAGACAGGTAAAGGGACATTTGGGAGGATGAGAGCTGTCCTTTTTCTCTAGGCTATACCATATTTACACAACTGCTACACCAAGGCATCAGTATTTTTGCCATCATCATCAAAGCTCCCAGGATTTCTTCTACATGCAAGAAAGCTAATCTAGCATGATCTAATATAAAACCAAATATGACAGTCCAAAACTTTTGTAAAGAAGAAACTAGGGCAACAGTGATTAGCAGTGTATTAGGTTAGTTCCCCCAGAGAAACAAATCTCACTATGATCTGAAGATTTCTAAACAGCCCTTTGAGCTTCATGAGCAAACCTTATACTAACTCATTCTTACAAGGACCTTTTAGAAGACCAGAACACTTCTATAGAATCCTTAAACAAGGATAATATGTTTTCCCCAGATTAACACCCAAGAGTCAGAAAAAAAATTTCTGGCTAACTGATGCATAATTGTTTATGGACATCAGCTTGCCTTGAGTATATTCAGCTTTAATGTTAATAGGAAAAAATGTATTTCTAATAAATATTTGCTGCCACAAGCAGAAAGATAAGAAAGTCTGTTAGGGAAAACTGCCAATGTCCTAGTATCATGTTTCCAAGAAGGGGCTTCTGGAATAACACTTCCTCTAGAGTCCTCACATATCTTCTGTGTTTTTTAAATGAGGAGGAGAGACACAGGTAATTGGGGAGATTAAAACAAGACACTGGAAGTATGGCTCAGCCCCTTTATAGTCACTAAGATATGTAGAGAATAGGGGTCTTTTATGAGGGCAACAGGCCCTGGTGACAAATATTTTGAGGCCTCCAAGAAAGGGTGAAGTAACAATATCTTTACAGAGTATTCAGATCCATACTTCTTCCAGACCACAAATCCCAATTGTTTGTAGTGAATTCCCCTCTTCTCTCATTGCCGCTGGCCTTCTCTTCTAGATCCTAAACTTAATATAGTAAATATACATGGGTCAAGGCTCAAACTTCCATCTTGGAGCACCTTATCCCCTTGTCTTCTCTACTAGGGTTCAGTAGAGATGAGGCAGTAACGATCTAAGTTGGCCTTCTTTACGTTGTTCTGATGGATTATCCCAAAGCATAAGCTTAAGGAAAAACAGAAACAATTCAATTTTCCACTACTTAGGAAGCATCTAAGCTCACACACAAATCCAGTGTTAATAGCTGATCATTTAATCCTGAACTATCTGACTCTTGACAATTTCTCAACCAGTTCCAAACTCAGAGAGGATTTACGGGGTCAGGGTAATGATCCTACACCTGTTCAAACCTCAACAAAGTCATGTCAAAAGTAATCTAGAAAGCTATGTATGTAGTTTTTAACACCTACCTAACAAGGTAGATGCTAAGGAAAAAAACAAAATTCATCATAGCCAAGTTTCCCTACATCTTCCTATGTCCAACGTTTATTTCCTAATAATATCAGGTAGAGTTATATGCCTTTACGCTGAATTTTTCTTCATGGTTGAGCCCACAGAATCTTAGAACTGAAAATAACTTTATGGAAGACTGAACAGGTCACAAAGCTAGCTATTGACAGAGCTAAAACTGGAACTCTAGTCTTCACATTCCCGGCTGGGTTCTCCTTCCATTACAGGAGACTCCCTCCTAATGCTTTTTGGTAAGCTAATTCTCTGTGTGTCTTCATTCCTTTTTAACATATGAAAGGGATATTTTGTGGTAAAAATAAATAGTTTGATAACTATAAAGCATCAGAATTTGAAGGAAATTTAGAGAAAAGATATCAGCCCTTCTGTCATTTTATTGATGAGGCAGTGGAGGGTCATAGATAACTCAGCTAGACTATAATACTCCTGGATCTTAGCTCATTGCACTTTCCTTCACAAAAGAAAAAAATGCCCATTCTAATCATTGCAAGCCAAAATTAATGTTGTATTTCTTTCTGATTGACAAGTTGCAGAGAAAATAATAGATATTTAACCTCCTAAATAAAAGCATAAGCAGTAGATTTCTATAAGTACCATGCAACTCTCTACAGAGACCATTTTATTGACTGATTTAAATTAGCTTCTTCCTAAAACTTACCCATCTACCTTTTTGGTAATATAATTGCCCATTCTAACATAGACAACATTTAAAACACCAACCCACTTTCTTCGGTGGAAAACAATTCAATGATGAATGCTGATGAAAACCATTAGTTGTGCAAAACCGTACTAAGTTGTTTCAGTAACAAGACAGGGACTGTTTAATGAAGCATGTCTCAACAATAAATAACAACAATAAAGAGAAATTTACTGCTTTGTGCTATATTGGACATTCATCATATACCCCAGAGCATTGGAAATTAAAATGGAAAATATCTGTTAATATATAAGTAAAAAGATAGAAAATATTTAAATAAGGTCAAACTACATTTTGGTTATAATTTTTTAAAACAGGCTTATTTCTAATACATATATGTAAACTGAATAAGTGCTACATTTATTATACATTCGTTTGGTGTTTCTGCTGAATAATAATGTGAACACTGAGACTCCTACATAGTGGTAACGCTTTAGAAAGGATTTACTCCAGAGACCATGATTTATTATTTTCACAGAAAATGCTGGGATATATGAAGTACTGGCCTCCCTAAGAACTGCATCAGTGTGTGTGTTCTAGGCTTGAGGGCTCTGATATGGTCTGAATGTTTGTCTCCCCACAAAATTTGTATGGCAAAATCCTAATCCCCAAGGTGATGACATTAGGAGGTGGGGCCTTTGGGAGGTAATTAGGTCATGGGGGCATTAGGAGGTGGGGCCTTTGGGAGGTAATTAGGTCATGGGGGCATTAGGAGGTGGGGCCTTTGGGAGGTAATTAGGTCATGGGGGCAAAGTCCTCATGAATGGGATGAATGCCTTTATTGATGGGACCTCAGAAAGCTAGCTAGCTCCTTTTCCACCATGGGAGGATACAGTGAGACAGTGCCTTCTATGAACGTGGAAATTGGCACTCACCAGACACCAATCTACCAATACTTTGATCTTGCCCTTCCCAGCCTCCAGGACATGAGAAATAAGATTCTGTTATTTATAGTCTATACAATTTATGATATTTTTGTTACAGCAGCTCTAATAGACTAAGACTCCATCTTTAGAAGAAAACACTAAGAACTCATAATTTATAGTAAGACTGCCACAGAGGAACACGGGTCAATTTCTAAGAGAAGAATCCCAGATGGGACCAATCATTAATGCTCCTTCTTCCCCTCTAAAGTATAAGCCACTCACCTAGACAGAAAGTTCCTTGTGAGCAAGGATAGCATAGAGTTAACCATTGTGCACCCACCACAACCAGGACAAAGCTTTTCCTTTATATCTGCACCCTCTCTTCCCGCCCTCTGATCTTGTTTTTCTCTGATCAGCTTTCTGCTGACTCCATTTTTCCACTTCTATTTTCTAGCTCTTCCAAATTTTCTCTTAAAATAAGCTCTGGAAAGCAAGGGTCTGTGTCTTTTTGTTCTTTGTGTTTACCCACAGTGTTCAACACTAAAAAAGTTCTCAAATATTTGCTGAATTACTTATTGAATATATTCTCTTGACCTGCAAAGTAAAAGGCAATAGGCCCCTTGAACTGTGGTTAATGATATCTAAGACTTTGGTGTTAGGCAGAACTGGGTGTGAATCCTGGCCCTACGGCTTGTTTATTTATTTGTCTTTTTTGTTTACAATTTTATTTCTGATACTTATTGCAGTGCCCGACACATAGTTTTTCAATGTATTTAGTTAAGAAGTGAATAAATTATTTCACTTTGCACAATTAATAAGCAGTAAGAGTTCATGTCTTCTAGCACAGCAGTTTCTGGCACATTCCTCACTTCCCATCTCAGATGTGTGACACCACACTTCTGGAATCTTTGTAGGATATCCTAGAAATTAATTTCCAAGCCCCAAACAACCCATCCTGAAGACATTAGGACATTTGATGCTTCCACTCATCCCATGTATTCAACCTGACTATGCACTACACTGGCCCTATGGCTTATTAAATGTGTGATCTAGCTAAGTTGCTTAACCTTTCTATAGAGATATAGGGTGTCTATTTATCTAAACTGAAAATGTGTTTCCAAGAATTCTTCCCCTGGTATGGTCTAGATTAGTGTCAGTTAAGGGGAAATGTTTACAAGATTTGAATGCAGAATCAAAGTGGTAGTCATTTTTATGCTGTAAACTTTGATACAGGGCAAATACTGCTGCAGCCCATGAACACCGTTACTGACCTGCTGGTTCATCTTTTGGTGCAGGACAGCAGCCAGGTCTCCAAGTCATCAGGCTCCTACTTCAGCAAGTCAAACCTGAGTTAGGTGCACGTGCAGCTATGTAGTGAAGGATGCCTGCTTCTACTGCAGATTACCTGCATCACAGAGGTTCAGGGCAGACAGATATTGATTCCAGTCTGTCCGCAAGGTCTCCAGTGTGTCCTCAAAGTCAAGTCTGTCCTTGCCAATCACCACTTTATGTCCATCTTTCCTATCTTATTGCCTTCTCTGCTGACAGCAGGCCCAACATCAAATACAAAAGCAACAGCCTTACACGGACTGTTTTACTGGCTCCCATAAATGGGTAAGGTCTAACCCCTGTAATAAGTCCACGAGTCTCTATCACTCTGATTCTCCTTCTCTGATCTAATCTAAATGATTCCCTTTCCAAATGTCAATTTTATCATATATATTTTAAAAATAGTACATACCATTATTTTCTCAAAGTTATGATGATGAGTTAATTCATGTGCATCATTTGTGTGGTGCCTGGCACATAACTTTTCAATAAATAATAATTTATTACGTTAAAACTTATTTTCTTAAAAAAATAAAAACTGTCTCCTGGGATCGATAAATTCATCTGATATATGTATACATAATAGGAACTGCCCGTATATTCATCATTCATTAAGAGTTTACCTCATCATTACTATTTTGTTATCCAAAGTGCATAATGGGAAGACTGTTTATTTGATTTATAACCTGTTCATTATTCAAAGAAAACCTGGATTTAGTTTCCTATGTATGTTGTATGAGTATTTGCTTTGTTTTGTGTGTGTGTTTGAGGGGTACATAACTAAAATTAAATAATATCTAAAGAACCATATGTTCCGATGAAAATTAGTATAAATAAATTCCATACCCCAAATTCTCTAAGAATAATCTCCTGCAAATGCTACCATATTGAATATTTTCTGCTACTTGCAGCAGTCCAGTTGGACTGATATGATAGCTATCAATCCAAATGTTTGATAAAAATAGTATAAGAGGAGTAGAAGCAATAAGGATAATTAATATCTTGATGCTCCCAACAGGATAAAGTTCTTAAATAAGTGATGTACCTTCCTAGAGAAACACAATGCTTTAGACAACTAGACAGGCCTAAAATAGAGTACATTTTGGCTAAGCTGTATCTTTTGTGAACTCAATATACAAATACAGCATGATAATGGCTGATGGATACTGTTTGTGGGATATAAAAAGTATAAAACACTTGTAGTGTCCAGAGACCACAATCATGTCTTCTCTTGTCCTTTGCTGCAAGATGGTAGGCACAATATGAATATTTATTTACAAGGTTAATAAGAATTTGAGGAATAAACATGAACATCCACACATAAGATTATAAAGCTGCCTAAATGGCCCTTTTGTTGTAATGCTGGAAAATCGTTGGCATATTTAATCCACCTTTATAAAATTGCATTTTTAAGACATATTCAAGTGTCTGTCTATTTTTCCACCTAGGACTTAGATTAGTTGTCTTTAGAATTACCACAGAGTTTTGGTTGTAGTGTTATTTAAGAGATTGTAGTCTTGCAGTCATACTTAATTGAAATATGCACTCTACCCTTAGTTTGATAGAACCGTCAAATATTTTTATTTATAAAATTTATCATGTTACAAAAGTCAAATGTGAAAATACATCAAAATGACATAATAGAATTTAATAGAAAAAGGGACTTCATATTTTATTTATTCTTTTTTCTAAGAATTCCATAAACTTATAAATACTTTCATAAATATTTTATACTTTCAGATGTCACATTTTAAGATAAAACCCCAATGAAACCTATTATTTTGTTACCAATTTAGTAGAATTATCAGCCATGACCTATGTGGTAAAAAATTATATTAGGACACGGAGAAACTCTGGTGCACACATATTCCATCTCCTCTGAGGCTATATATTCTCCTTAATATGAAACATTCTGTCTTATCGTGATCCATTATATTGACCCATAGTACTAAGGTACCAAGCTCTTTACCTTATTGAGTACATGTCTATGTGTCTATTGTTTGATTACCGTATTTGTTCACTGGTTATCAGAAGCAGGAAAATGTCTTCAAGTGCTCAAAAACTCAGTTTCACTGCTTAGTAAGAGGTTCCAAAACATCAAATCAGAAGGCACAGCATTTAGAAAGGTGAAGAAGGTATAATCAAAGATTGTGTCTTTCCCAACAAGATACAAAATTAGTGTTCTCTCCCTAACATCATCTTCCCTTGTCCAACTTTCCTCAATTAGCAGACTTAAGCTTGTCTGTCAGAGTAGAAAAATGAGGCCACAGCCATCCATTTTTTTCTGTTTTCTTTATTTATCCTTCTAGCATCTCCCTGAGCATTCTGTCCTCCAGTATATTTGGGGGGCAGTTTAACACTTATGCTCCAGTTTTAGGTCAAACTTGGTAACTTATTTCCATCAAGTCTCCTCAAGATAGCTTCTGACTATTTTGAGAATTGCCTTCCTCATTATATAGACTTCTTTCAAAGCCAATCAGAAATTTAATGTGTAAAAATTAAACTAAGGAAATGCTTCAACATTTCAAAAGAAATACTTGGTTAACACTTGTTCTAAAAATAACAAAAGAGATCCAATTTGGATAGTCGCTTATAAAGTTTGTTGGTTTGTTATCCATCCAGCAGATATGCATGGCTGTAAATGGTCAGAATTTTATGAGTGTCTTTTGAATCAGCCTTGTTGTTTAATCACTTGCAAATGTGCTAAGAGGCTGGTGTCATTCTACAGGTAGCCAGTGACATAAAGTCATGTGGGTTTAAAGAAAGAATACAAACATCCTTCTGATTGCACTTCATTACTACCCTTTTTCTGATTTTTAAAAGAGACTATTAAAAAAGTTTATTCTCACAAATGCCTTGGGATGTGAAAACATTTGAAAGAACTTCAAATCTCATATTATAGTGTGATCAATATGTTCTAAAAGCCCACAACAGAAGAAAATAAGTTTGTTATCAACTTCTTTTGTTTTCAACTTCTTACTGAAAGTATGGCCTAGATAGTTTCCTGAATAATGCACCACTGAAAGTCTTCTTTAGCTGGAACTCTTAGATAATTTAGGAGACAAAAATGGGACAAGGAATAAAAAAGAGGTTTGATTATTCTGACTGGCTATATGTTTTGTACAATACAATTGTATATTTACAATAAATAACCATTAGCTATGTCAGCCTGGATAGCTGCTTATCGTACTGCTTCATAAACGTTCCACTGCTTCACAAAGGTTTGGTACATATTGGAAAAAAATGGATATTACTTAGAAAGTTATAGATAGCACAGTAAGATTTTATAGGACATAAATACAGAAACTTTTTTTTTTTTTTGAGATGGAGTCTCACTCTGTCACTCAGGCTGGTGTTCAGTGGCATGATCTCAGCTCACTGCAACCTCCACCTCCCGGGTTCAAGTGATTCTCCTGCCTCAGCCTCTCTAGTAGCTGGGACTACAGGTGCACGCCACCATGCCCAGCTAATTTTTGTATTTTTAGTAGAGACAGGGTTTCACCATGTTGGCCAGGCTTGTCTCGAACTCCTGACTTTGTGATCCACCTGTCTCAGCCTCCCAAAGTGTTGGGATTACAGGGGTGAGCCACGGCACCCAGCTCAGAAACCATTTTTTTTTAACTATTATTGTTTTAAAACATGCTCTATATCCTTACTTTCATAGAATCTAAGGTCTATTTATCCAAACCTCTAAATCTAATATTTTCTATAACATTATTTGCAATTAGTCTGGTGTCTATTTAAACACTTTTAGAGAAAAAGTTGTCTGTGATGATCCTATCCAGTCATCTTATGACAATTACAATTAATAAGTCCTTCTTCAGAAAACTTACATGTGGGCATCTTATGGATGGGGTGAAAATGAGTATAGAATTCTGCTTCCTAGAAGTATATTTTCCTCTGTATCATTATATGCAAGCAAAAATACACTCACCATTTTTCTTCCCTTTGGAATTATGCAAGAAGAACTATAAGCCCCAAAATTTAGTTAACTGAAGATAAGTAACATGTTCTCAACTCAATATACCTCAGACTAAATATGGCCAGTTCTTCTTACTGCCCTTCACACTAACTTCTACTCATTTGTTGTCTCAGTCTGTTTGTGTTTCTTTAACAAAATATGTGAGACTGGGCAGTATTTTCTACAGTTCTAGAAGTTGGGAAGTCCAAAATTATGGTGTTGGCATTTGGTGTCTGGTGAGGTCCTTCTTGCCATGTCCTCACCTAAGGCAGAAGAGCAAAAAGGGAGGGTGACAATTCCCTGGTACCTCTTTTATAAAGGCACTCATCCCATCCCTAAGGGCTCCACCATGGCAAGTTAAGTTTCAACATACAAATCTTGGGAGATTTGTATGCTTGGCAGACCATAGCATCTGCCGTATCACCTTTCCCTTTCCCATCAATATTCACTTCCACCTCTTCAGAAAATCTCTCTTACTTACTAATGACACTAGGCATGTTACTTAACCACTCCAATCATCAGTCTTTTCAGTTGCAAAATGGGGATAACGCTACTTAACTCAGAATTGAAGATTAAAACGCAGTGACCAGTCTATAGCACTCAATAAATGGTGGTTATTACATAAATCCAGTACATAAAATAGGCAATGTATTTTAAATCCAATCCAATCATATTTTTAAAAATGTATCTCATAGACAGGCCACTAGCTACCATTTTGGAGTGAAGATGATTATTAGAGGAAGAGCTAGAAAACTGAGAAAGAGTTGACTCATTGCTAATTTATCTTAAAGAGGAAATGAATATCTGTGAGTTTGAAACAATATCTCTGAATGAGAATAATTAGGAAAATATCAATTTTATCCATTTGTAAACCCTTTAAGGGGATGATTCTTGGAAGAAATCAGTATGATTGATTCCATGGTCTGTTTCTACCCGTATTTCTGACATCAAATGCATAGTTTTGTTTTGTTTTGTTTTTCCCATACCAACAACTAATTCTCTAACTCTCCAGACACCAACTGGGTATCCAATGATTCCATTTATTTTTAGCACTAACTAACCAGAGTTAATACAGACCCTACTCAGTCCCACAAGACTACCCTCACTTCAGATACCAATGCAAGTCCTGAGCCTCCTATAGTTCTGTCCAATGGACTATAAATCAAGAGTTTCCATGACCCCCTCCTCAGGCTCAATAATTTACTTGAACAGCTCTAAGCCAGAAGCTTCTTAAATATCATTGTTTAGGAGTTTTATGGAGATTCCCCTATGAATACATGAGATTGACTGAGTTATTAGCCATTTGTGATTAATTCAATCTCCAGCCTCTCTCCTCTCTCCAGGGGTCAGGGGCTGGGCTCAAAGTTCCAACCCTTTAATCATATGGTTGTTTTGTCTGGCAACCAGCCCCCATCCTGAAGCTATCTAGGGACCCACCACAGGTCGTCTTATTAGCATAAACTCAGGTATGTGACAGGAGCTTATTATGAATAAGAAACTACTCTTACTCCCGTCACTAGGGAAATTCCAAGACTTTTAGAAGTTTTATGCCAGAAACTAGGGATAAAACCCAAATATATATTTCTTAATATATCAAAATATCACAGTTGAATCAAGTTCCACATGCTATTCTAATCTTCTTTGACAAAGTGAAAAATCAGATAAAATTAATGATGAACACACCTTTAATTCTGATCACAGAGCATACTTATCCACAAAAGGTAAAATCTACCTATCAAACAACAATTATAGGGATATAAACTTCACTAAAACTACATCCAGAGGGTGGTTGATACTTAACCAGGAGACACATAACCATGTTCTATAGATTCTAGTCATGTAGGAGTTAGAATTGGTTCTAGTGTAATTTTATGATTTTATCCATGTGTCTTGCATATGCATTTTTGGAATCATACCTGATTTCATATTCCCTTCTGCACACTAGCACCTTATATATTAGAATGAAGAATGTGGTAAAAAGCAAGGATGCATTTTATTTATACTAAGGGGTCTCAAGTTAAAAATATATGATACCTTTCCAAATTGGAAGGAAAAAAAACAGCAATGCTTGTTTTTTCCAGCATCAAAACTTCAGGCTACACGTATCTAAAGAGCACAATAAGTGCAATTGAAGGTATGTAATATAAAATTCCTTTATGTGTTTTTCCATATTGGAATTAATAAGTAAATCAAAAGTCAAAATTTCCATTCCTAAAACTAAAGGAACATTCTTGTTTGCCAAGGTTTCATTTTGTAATTATCTATTCACAAACAGATCTGCTGTTGCTAAGATGGCAAGCTATTCCTATGGATCAGAAATATTCTTGCCTTCCAAGATGCTGGTTTTAAGGGTGCAGTGCAAATACAGAGCTGCATTAGCAAAGCTCGATCTTATAGAAGGGACTTCATACAAAAGAAAAGCAAATACTCATTATTGTCAAATCTGCAAGAAATATGTTCACCAAAACAAACAGCAAAAAGATAATACATAATATTAAATTAGAAACATTAACCCAAAAACTCTTCCCCATGTACCATATTCGTATAGAAACAAAATCTTCATTGCTCCTATGAGTGAAAGTAAATAGGACAGTCATGGACTCAAAATAAACAGAAGCATTCATGAATGAAACAAAATGTGTTAAAAAGCTGAGTAATATGCCAACAGCAAAGAATACATAAATGTGTAGAATTACCAATCATTCAAGCTGTTCAAAAATGGAAAGTTCTACCTAAAGTAGTGCATATCTATCACTATATGAGCTCAAGTAGTTCTCCTAGTGGATGTGGCAAAGGGAATCCTTACACTTGAAAATTTGATGAGGGGATTAAAAGGCCCGTCCAATACTGAAGAAGTGATCCTACTAGAAGCTAAATTACTACTCCAAACCTAACCACTGCTTTTCAAATCACGAATGGATGTATTTTGTGGCTTATTCTAATTGCATGCTAAATAAATTCCATAGGTCATTGCTAATAATAGCTTGAAAGCATATTTTTTGTTAAGCCATTGAAAAATCATTTTAAAATGGAAAAATAGTACTTCTTTAAAATCCCATGTAGTATAAGAAAAGATATATAACCTTTGTAGAGAGGGAGGCCAGCTCTTATTAGCTACATGACCTTGGGCAGGAAGCTTAACCTCTCTGTGTCCTAGTTTCGTCATCTGAAAAACAAGAATCACAATTCTGTGGATTTGTTGGAAGTCTACATGGATGAATAATGCCAAAATTCCCAGTGCTCAGTGGCTGCCCAATAAGTTGCATCCACTCTTTTGCTGCTGTCCTCATAAGCAGAAAATAAAACAAAATCCTATGACGTTAATTTGTTTTCATGTTGAGCAAGCACTAAATACCTTAAAAAGAATTATAACTCTGAACTTGTGACAAGAGTCTTTTTCTCCTGAAGTATTCTTTTTTTCAGATTTACTCTTTAGTTGAGAAATAAATGTTGTATACATTTATCATGCATGACATGATACCTTGAAATATGTATATTTCATATTTCATTTTGGAAAGGCCAAATTGAGCTAATAAACATATACATCACCTCACATACTTATTTGTGGTGAGAACACTTAAAATGTATCCTCTTAGCAATTTTCAAGAATATAACACATTTTTATTAATTAGAGTCACCATGTTGTACAATAGATCTCTTGAATTTACTCCTGAAATTTTGTTTCCTTTTACCAATATCTCCCCAGCCCCACTCCCTGCCCCAGCCTGGTAACTACCATCCTACTCTGTATTGCTATGAATTCAACGTTTTTAGATTTTACATATAACTGAAACCATATGATATTTGTCTTCCTGTGCCTTGCTTATTTCACTTAACATAATGTCCTCTAGGTTCATCCACTTGTTGCAAATAAAATTTAAAATTTTGACAAAAATTTCCTTTTTTAAGGCTATTAGTCGTCTGTCAGGTGAGTTTTGACAAAATCTTGACAAAATTTTGTTTTTTAAGGCTGAATAATACTCCATTGTATAAATATACCACATTATCTTAATTCATTCATCTATTGATTAACACTTAGGTTGCTTCCATATATTGGCTATTGTGAACAATGCTGCAGTGAACATGGGAGCGCACATATCTCTTCCACATGCTGATTGTATTTCCTTTGGATATATAGCCAGTAGTAGGATTACTGGATCATACGGTAGTTCTATTTTAATTTTTTTTTTACTTGTGCGAATGTATAGGGGTATGTTAGAAGTTTGTTACATGGATAAAATGCATAGTGATCAAGTCAGGGTATTTAAGGTGTGCATCACCCAAGTACAGTATATATTTTTGTTAAGTATAGTCATCCTACCGTGCCATCAAATGCTACATTTATTCCTTCTCTTACTATATGTTTGTACCCTTCAACTCACTTCTCCTCATCCTTACACCTCCCCCTTTCCATATCTCCCAGTCTCTGTTATCTATCTTTCCACTCTCTACATCCATGTGATCAGATTTTTTAGGTCCCACAAAAATATGAGAAATGCACTGTTTGTCTTTTGGTGCCTGGCTTATATCACGTAACATAATAACCTCCAGTTCCATCCATGTTGCCTCAAATGACATGATTTTATTCTTTTATGGCTGAAAAGTATGCCATTTTATATATATATATATATATATATCACATTTTCTGTATCCATTCATCCACTAATGGACATTTAGGTTGGTTTCATCTCTTTGCTATTGTGAATAGTGCTGCAAGAAAGATTCAGTGCAGGTATCTCTTTCATGTACTGATTTCTTTTTCTTTAGGTAAATACTTAATAGTAGAATTACTGAATTGAACAGTAGTTCTATTTTTAGTTTTTGGGAAATCTGCATACTGTTTTTCATTGCAGCTGTACTAGTTTATATTCTCACAGTATATAAGAGTTACCTTTTCTTTGTATCTTTGCAAACATGTGTTAAATTTTGACTTTTTCATAATAGCCATTCTGATTGGCATAAGATAATATCTCATTGTGGATTTGATTTGCATTTCTTTGATGATTCATGATGTTCAGCATGTTTTCATAAACCTATTGGCCATTTGTGTGTCTTATTTTAAGAAATTTGTATTAATGACTTTTGCCTTTTTAATTGGAGTATTTGTTTTAAATCCTGTTGTTTGAGCTCCTTCTACATTCTGGATATTAGTTGTCTATCACGTGAATAGTTTGGAAATATTTTCTCCCATTCAACAGGTTGGCTCTTCACTCTGCTGATTGTTTTCCTTTGCTAGGCAGAGGAGTTTAACATAGTCCCATTTGTCTATTTTTGGCGGTGTTATCTGTGCTTTTGAGGACTTAAATTTTTTGCCTAGACCAATGTCCAGGAGTGTTTTCCCCAGGTTATCTTCTAGTATTTTTTTTAGTTTGGGGTCTTATATTTAAGTCTTTAATCCATTTTGAGTTGTACTTTTGTATATGGTGTGAGACAGGTGTACAGTTTCATCTTTTGGCATGTAAGTATTAAATTTTCCCAACACCATTTATTGAAGAGGGTGCTTTTCCCCAACATAAGTTCTTGTAGGCTTTGTCAAAGATCAATTGGCTGTAAATATGTGGGTTTATTTCTGGGTTTTCTATTCTGTTCCATTGGTCTATATGTCTATTTTTATACCAGTAGCATATTGTTTTTGGTTACTATAGTCTTGCAACATATTTTGAAGTCAGATAATGTGACACCTCCAACTTCATTCTTATTGCTTAGGATTGCTTTGGCTATGTGGGCTTTATGGTGGTTTCATAAGAATTTTAGGATTGTTTTTTCAATGTTGTGAAGAATAACATGTCTAGTTTGATTGGAATAGCATTGAATCTGTAGATTGCTTTTGGCAATATGGTTATTTTAACAATATTGACTCCTCAGATCCACAAACATAAGATGTTTTCCCGTTTGTTGATGTATATTTCAACTTCTTCTAATAGTGATTTTTGTAGTTTTTCTTCTAGAAAGCTTTTACCTCCTTGGTTAAATTTATACTAGGTATTTTATTTTTTGTAGCTGTCTTAAATGAAATTGTTTTCTTGATATCTTTCTTAACTAGATCACCACTTGTGCATAGAAATTCTACTGCTTTTTATATATTAATTTTGTATCTTGCAAGCTCACTAAACTCATTTATCAAATCTAATAGTTTTTTGGTGGTCTTTAGATTTTTCTAGATATATGATCATATTATCAGCAAAGAGGGAGAATTTGACTTTCTCTTTTTCCATTTTGATACCTTTTGGTTCTTTTCCTTAACTGATTGCTCAGCCTAAAACTTCCAGTACTATGTTGAATAGGAGTGGTTAAAGTAGGCATCCTTATCTTGTTCCAGTTTTAAGAGGAAAGGCTTTCGCCTTTTTCTCATTCAGTGTTATGTTAGTGGAAGATGTGTTGTACGTGGCCTTTTTTATTTGGAGTAAAGTTCCTTCCAGTTTGTTGAGAGGTTTTACATGAAAAGATGTTAAATTTTATCAAATGCTCTGCCCCTGTTGAGATGATCATACAGTATTTGTTTCATTCTGTTTTATCACATTTTTTGATTTGCATATGTTGAACCATCCTTGCATCCCTGGTATAAATTCCACTTGACCATGGCATATTATCATTTTTATATGCTGTTGGATTTTGTTTGCTAGCATTTTGATGAAGATTTTTGCATCTAGGTTCATTAGGAATATTGGTTGGTAGTGGGCTTTTTTTTTTATTTTGGGGGGTTGTTTTTTTCTGTGTATCTTCGTCTGGCTTTGGTTATCAGATAATGCTGGTCTCATGGAATGAGTTATAAAGAATTCCCTCATCTTCAATATTTTTGGAATAATTTCAGGATTGGTATTAGTTATTCTGTGTAAATTTGGTAGAATTTAGCTGTGACTCCATCTGGTCCTGGGCTTTTCTTTGTTGGGAGACTTTTTATTACTGATTCAATATTGCTACTCATTTTTCTATTTCTTTCTGATTCAGTCTTGGTAGATTCTATGTTTCCAGGAATGTATCTATTTCCTCTAGGTTTTCCAGTTTGTTAGCATATAATTGTTCATAATTATCTGTTGATTTTTTTTTTAATTTCTATAGTATTGGTTGTAATGTCTTTTTCTCCTCTGATTTAATTTTTGGGTCTCCTCTCTTCTTGGTTAGTATAGGTATTTATTTATCAATTTTGTTTATCTTTTTAAAGAACCAATTTTTTGTTTTGTTGATCCTTTGCATTTTTTTAGTCTATTTCATTTAGAACTCCTCTGATTTTTATTATTTCTTCTGCTAATTTGGAGTTTGATTTGTTCTTGATTTTCTAGTAGCTTGAAGTGCATTGTTAGGTTGTTAATTGCTAATCTTTTTGATGTAGGCCTTTATTGCTATGAATTTCCCTCTTAGCACTGTTTTTGCTGTATCCCATGGGTTTTGGTTTATTTTGTTGTTGTTTTTTTTTATTATTATTTTTTATTATACTTTAAGCTCTGGGCAAGCTCTAGGCCTTACTAGATTGGGGAAGTTCTCCCGGATAATATCCTGAAGAGTGTTTTCCAACTTGGTTCCATTCTCCCCGTCATTTTCAGGTACACCAATCTAACATAGATTTGGTCTTTTCACATAGTCCCATATTTCTTGGAGGCTTTGTTCATTTCTTTTTACGCTTTTTTCTCTAAACTTCTCTTCACGCTTCATTTCATTCATTTGATCTTCAATCACTGATACCCTTTCTTCCACTTGATCAAATCAGCTACTGGAGCTTGTGCACGCGTCACGTAGTTCTCATGCCATGGTTTTCAGTTCCATCAGGTCATTTAAGGTCTTCTCTATGCTGTTTATTCTAGTTAGCCATTCGTCCAATCTTTTTTCAAGGTTTTTAGCTTCCTTACGACGGGTTCAAACATCCTCCTTTGGCTCAGAGAAGTTTGTTATTACCGATCTTCTGAAGCCTACTTCTGTCAACCCATCAAAGTCATTCTCCATCCAACTTTGTTCCGTTGCTGGCAAGGAGCTGTAATCCTTTGGAGGAGAAGAGGTACTCTGGTTTTTAGAATTTTCAGCTTTTCTTCTCTGGTTTCTCCCCAACTTTGTGGTTTTATCTACCTCTGGTCTTTGATGTTGGTGACCTACAGATGGGGTTTTGGTGTGGATGTCCTTTTTGTTGATGTTGATGCTATTCCTTTCTGTTAGTTTTCCTTCTAACAATCAGGACCCTCAGCTGCAGGTCTGTTGGAGTTTGCTGGACGTCCACTCCAGACCCTGTTTGCCTGGGTATCACCAGCAGAGGCTGCAGAACAGCAAATATTGCAGAACAGCAAATGTTGATGCCTGATCCTTCCTCTGGAAGCTTCGTCTCAGAGGGGCATCTGGCTGTATGAGGGGTCAGTTGGCCCCTACTTGGAGTTGTCTCCCAGTGAGGTTACTCGCGGGTCAGGGACTACTTGAGGAGGCAGTGTGTCCGTTCTCAGATCTCAAACTCCATGCTGGGAGAACCATTGCTCTCTTCAAAGCTGTCAGACAGGGACGTTTAAGTCTGCAGAAGTTTTTACTGCCTTTTGTTCAGCTAGGCCCTGCCCTCAGAGGTGGAGTCTACAGGGGCATGCAGGCCTTGTTGAGCTGCGGTGGGCTCCACCCAGTTTGAGCTTCCCAGCTGCTTTGTTTACCTAGTCAAGCCTCAGCAATGGTGGATGCCCCTCCCCCAGCCTCACTGTCACCTTGCAGTTGGATCTCAGACTGCTGTGCTAGCAGTGAGCAAGGCTCCATGGGTGTGGGACCCACCGAGCCAGGCACAGGATATAATCTCCTGGTGTACCGTTTGCTAAGACTGTTGGAAAAGAGCAGTATTAGGGTGGGAGTGTCCTGACTTTCCAGGTACTGTCTGTCACAGCTTCCCTTGGCTAGGAAAGGGAATTCCCTGAACCCTTGCACTTCCCGGGTGAGGTGATGCCCCACCCTGCTTCAGCTCACACTGTGTGGGCTGCATCCACTGTCCAACCAGTCCCAATGAGATGAACCCAGTACCTCAGTTGGAAATGCAGAAATCACCTGTCTTCTACATCACTCACAGTGGGAGCTTTAGACTGGGGCTGTTCCTATTCGGCCATCTTGGAACAATCCCCCCCATGGGTTTTGATATGTTGTGTTCCCACTTTCATTTGTTGCAAGGAACTTTTTTATTTCCGTCTTAATTTCTTAATTGACCCAAGTTCACTTAGGACCATGTTTGCTAATTTCCATGTATTTGTATAATTTCCAAAGTTCCTCTTGGTATTGATTTCTAGTTTTATTCCATTGTAATCTGAAAAAATACTTAATATAATTTAAATTTTTGTGTTTGTGGAGACTTGTTTTATAGTCTTATATGTGATCTATCCTGAAGAATGTTCCATGTGCTGATGTGAAGAATGTATTTCCATAGTTGTTGAATAGAATATTTGTTATACATTAGACCCATTTGGTTTGAAGTTCAATTTAAATCCAATGTTTCTTAATTTCCTGTTTCAATGATCTGTCTAGTGCTGACAGATGGGTGTTGAAGTCTCCTACTACTGTATTACAATCTAACTCTCTTTAAATCTAGTAATATTTGCCTTATGAATCAGGTTGTTCCAGGGTGGGGTGCATATATATTTAGGATTATTATACCCTCTTGCTGAATTGATCCCTTTATTATATAATGATCTTCTTTATCTTTTATTGTTTTTGACTTAAAGTATGTTTTATCTGGTGTAAGTATAGCTACTCCTGCTCACTTCTATTTACATGAAATACCTTTTCCCGTCCATTTACTCGCCAAATATATATGCCTTTACTGGTGAATTTTTTTGTAAACAACATAAAATTAGAATTTTTTGTCCATTCAGCCATTCTATATCTTAAGTGGATAATTTATGTTCAAGGTTATAATTGGTATATGAGGCTTTGTTCATGTCGTATTGTTAATGATTTTCTGGTTGTTTTATATATTCTTTGTTCCTTTTTCTCTTATTGTCATTTGATAGAATTCTGCAGTGGTACCATTTGAGTGCTTTCTTTTCATCCTCTGAATAATTGCTTTACTAGTGAGTTTTATACTTTTGTGGGTTTTCATCTCTTTGGTAAATTTCTCATTCATATCCTGATTTTTTTCCTGGTTGTTTTTTGTATTGTTTTTCAGAATTCTCTTGTATCTCACTGAGCTTCTTTAAAATCAATCATTTGTATTCTTTGTCTTGATTTCCAAAACTACTTTTTGATTAAGATGTATTGCTAAAGAATTATTGTTCCTTTGGGGCATCGCATTTTCTTGCTTTTTCATGTTTTCTGTGTCTTTAACATTGGTTTCTGCACATCTAGTGTAACTGTTACTTTTTCTTATTTTTCAATATCCTCTTTTAGGGAAGGGCTCAGATACTCAGGCTTTGATTTTGGTGTACTCAGTAGTCTCTATATGATTTCTTTAGCTGGAAACAGCATTATTGATATATGTTGTTTCCTTGGTAGGTTAGGTATGGTTATTATTGGAGGCTGTGGTGAAGTTGTGCTGAGAACTAGGATGCTGGGTACTTCAGTCTTCAGCCCCGATTGGTGGCAGCAATAGGCTGAGCATGCCTATCTTTATGCCCCAGGGCAGCATAAGTTGGCACCTATGCTGGTAGTTACTGGCAAGCTGATTCTTGGACCCCTAATGGCATGCTTAGATACTGGAAATGGCAGCAGTGGATGGGATGGGTAGGTGGGTTCTTATGCCTGGGAGGCCGGCATGGCATGGGCAACAACAGTTGCAGTGGTGAGACAATTCTCTAGATCCCAAGTTGTATGTGTTGACACTGATGGTGGCGGTGATGGGCTGGGTGGGCCAGTCTCCAAGCCCACAGTTAGCACTTGCAGGCAAGTGGCAGCTGAGATGTTAGCAGCCAGGAGGTTAGGCCCAAACTCAGGCTCCCAGGAGGAGTGCTCAGGTGCCTGTCGTGGTGAATTGATTTGAAGATCTATGTGCTCTGTCTTTGAGGAGGAGCAAAGCTGAGCCAAGTGGTCTTGTGCTTAAGCCCGCCAGTTTTGAGAACAGCTACCAGCTGCAGTTGGTTAAGACACGGCAACCCTCAGGTCCGAGGCAGAGTGCTTGGGTGAGGGGCCATACATAGCAGCCGTGCTTAGGTCTTATTCTTGGAGAGTGTAAAGCCATCCTTAATGCCCACAGACTGGGCTGGCAAGTAGGGAACCCACATTCCTTTCACACCCCAGACCCAGCAGGGCTTGTCCCCCATGCCTTGGTGGCAGTAGTTGGCACACCTAGCTCACACCCCACTTTGGCTGCAGGATCACCCACCCAGCTTGTGACTAAGTTCTAGCAGCAGCTTGCACCCCACTTGCATCTCCATCTCAGATCCCAGCATCACTTGCTTGCTCAAATTGGCCACTGCAGCTCATGCCTCACTTGCTTCTTAGCCCTGGCTGACTGCAGGAGGGCTCTCAGCTTGCTCTCCTGTCCCAGCACTAACAGCCCAAGTTTCCATAATTCCTCAGTCCTGGTACCACTGAGCCCCAGGAGAGCATGCAGTTTGCTAGGTTTGGAAATGGAGTCTTAAATGTAGCAGCTTGGGTCTCAGAAAGGGTATGGGACCCAGTGCGAGCTCCCTCCCTGAAGCAGTTCTGTCCCATCATCTTCCAAAAGCTCCGTATGTTAGCCCCAGGATTTGGGTGGGTCAAGGGGTTCTCCCATGGCCAGAACTGCACGATTCCATAGTGGGGATGTAGGCCACTGAAAATCTCTCACTCACCCATTCCCCAGGTTGTGAAGTCACTTCTGGCTCCCAGCCGATGCCAGCCAGGCAGGCTGCCACTTTTCCTTCCTCTTTCCTGCTTTTCATGTTTTCTGTCCTTTCCCTGTTGCATTCCAGCATTCTCTCTTGGATAGTATATTCAAATTATGACCATCTATGCACTATTCTGGTTCTTCTAAGTAGAGGAGGCAGGCATGAAATCCTTCTAGTCAGCCATTTTAAACCTCCTCCCCTATTTTTAAACTTTGAGGAACCTCCATACTGTTTTCCATAATGGCTATACTAATTTACTTTCCCACCAACAATGTACAAAGTTTCCTTTCTCTCCATATCTTCACCAACAACTATCTTTTGTCTTTTTGGTAATAGCCACTCTAGCAGGTGTGAGGTGATATCTCATTGTGGTTTTAATTTGCATTTCCCTGATGATAAGTGATACTGAACATTTTTCATATACCTTTTGGCCATCTGTATGTCTTCTCTTGAGAAGTGTCTGTTTAGGTCCTCTACTTATTAATTAGGTTATGTGTTTTTAGGCAATTTTTTAATGCTTTTTGTGTTGAGTTTCTTACATATTCTGGATATTAATCCCTTATAAAATGTATTACTTGCAAATATTTTCTCCTATTTCACTGATTGTCTCTTCCCTCTGTTGTTTCCTTAGCTATGCAGAAGCTTTTTAGTTTGGTATAATCCCATTTGTCTATTATTGCTTTCCTTGCCTATGCTTTTGGATCATATTAAAAAAGTCATTACCCAGGCCAATGTCATAGAGTTTTCCCCTATGTTTTCTGCTAGTATTATTACATGTTCATATCTTACATCTAAATCTTTAATCCATTTTGAGTTGACTTTTGTATATGGTGAGAAAAGGGACCATTTTTATTCTGCACGTAGATACACAGTTTTGTCAACACTATCTATTGAAGAGACTGACCTTTTCCTACTGTGTTTTCTTGGCATCTTTGTCAAAAATCAAACGGCCATATATATGTGGATTTATTTCTGGGCTCTCTACTCTGTTCCATTGGTTTATGTGTCTGTTTTTATGCCAGTATCATGCTGTTTTGATTACTATACTATTTTGAAGGCAAGTAGTACAATGCCTCCAGCTTTGTTCTTTTTGCTGCCAAAGTGTTTTTCATTAAAAATTTTCCTCGCAAGTGGAAAACATGATATAGGAAGAGAAAACACTTCTACGTCCAGAATGTTAGACAATGTTACTTATTCTTGAAATTAATTCTTTTGAGCCATGTTCCTCAGAATGATGTGATCTTAACATGAACACAGGAATAGCCTCACGGTAAAGAAGTCTGCTATGAATGACTGTTTTAGAGCTCTTGAAACTTCCAGGTTCCTGGAGACAAGGGCTTATCATAAAATAGCTCATATCAAGGTTGAAAATATGAGAAATAATTAGTAGTAATATATTGTAATCTCGCAGTCTGTTTCTAACCTGTCAGATGCACAAGTAGAATGATCATTCAGAGTATCCTTTAGTTGAATGTTAATCTTCCCCTAGAAAAGAAAATAGAGTGACTATCTTTTCCCATCATACACACATGAGTATTGTATATAATCAAAGTGCTTTTCCACTCTCTGGAAAACACAGTACCCATGTAAAGTGTATCAACACTGGAAACAAAACAGTTGGACTTATAATATTGTGAGCTCTCTGAAACCAGAAGCATTCGGCAGGAGCTGGAGTTTCAAATGCTAAAACAGAAATATAAAATCTTCCTGAGGCAGAAGGATAAACTTCCAGATTTCTTCAAATCTCAGCTTGAAATTTTTAATTGTTATGTTTAGATTTTCTGAAAACCATTCTGTGAATTATTATTGTTTGATAACTGAAGGTTGATGTCCTTGCTTAGGTACACAGCAGCCCACCTTTATTTTTTAACAAATCTCCTTTCTTTCTTCTAGTCCCAACTCCTCAAAACACTGACTACTACTTACTCAAGCCAGGGGCTGATAAAACCAGTTAACTTTCCCCTCAATACCTAGCATGCTGTAAGCAACTGGATAAAACCTAATTACCTGCCTCATAAGTGAAACTTTTAAATCTATTTGTGCACTTCCAGTGTATCAGGCAGTTCATCCACAGAAGGTTAAAGAAATACTGAGAAACACTAATAAAACTTAAGAAGAAAGCATTCTTTGCTTTCATTGAGCTGGGAGGAAACTAGAAGTCTTCTAGTCCCACCCCTCCATGCTAGTAATAAGGAAACTAAGTTGCACAACACCACCCAGCTTGTTAAAGGCAGAGCTGAAACAAGAACCTGACATCCAATCCGGAGTTCAGTTTTCACTAACATATGCACCTTGACTTCGCTTGAATTTCCTCCTTTTGATTGACAAAGAGTGAAAGTACTGGTGGCCTAATTTTATAAGAAACCACTGAAAATTCTTGAGAAAACTGGTTTACTGGTTCACAATTGACAGATTTAATTCAAGGGGGAGAAGAAAAGATGCTTCAAAGGCACAGCAATTACTGGACTAACACACAGCTGGGCACATTCATGGGGACATAGGAGTGCAGGAGATCACTGAGGGAGAAAGTACAGGAAAAAAATAATAAACAGCCTCTGCTTAACCATGGGAAAAACCCATATTTACAGAGTGGGAGGAGGGTGAATAACATTAATTGCCACTCTGGGCTTCTTCCCCAAAGTACTCTAGGACTGGTTTTTCAAGTGTAAAGAAAGGGACTAGACAAGTTAAAACTGCCTGCAGCACATTTTCTTGTTATACAGATATAAACACACACGTGATTTGTGCCTTGGCCTCACACCCTGCTCACTGCAGACTAGTTCCTGGTCCCTGGTCTCCATTCAAAGAACACAGACCACGCAGGATATCAGTAGAAGAGGAAACTTTGTACACTGTTGGTGGGAATGTAAATTAGTATAGCCATTATGGAAAACGGTTCCTCAAAGTTAAAAAGTACAAGTTTACCTAGGTAACAAACCTGCACGTGTACCCCTGAACTTAAAATAAATGTTAAAAAAAAAAATAAAAGTAGGCCAGGTGAGGTTGCTCACACCTGTAATCCTAGCACTTTGGAAGGCCGAGGCAGGTGGATCACCTGAGGTCAGGAGTCTGAGACCAGCCTGGGCAGCATGGCAAAACCTCGTCTCTACTAAAGATATAAAAATTAGCTGGGCATGGTGGCAGGTGCCTATAATCCCAGCTACTCAGGAGGCTGAGGTAGGAGAATCACTTGAACCTGGGGGGCAGAGGTTGCAGTGAGCCAAAATCCTGCCACTGCACTCCAGCCTGGGCAAAAGAGGGAAACTCCATCTCAAAAAAAAAAAAAAATTAAAAATTAAAAATATTTACCCATTTGCAAATTTTAAAAATCAAATATATATTTAAAAAGAGTTTAAACATTTTTTTCAGATTTTTTAAAAGTTTTATTCTGATTAATTCACACTGGATAGAAAACGAATAAACTTCCAAGAGAAGAGGCCCCCTTAAATTCATTTTTTCCATCAAGATGAATAAGTGTGCTTCTGTCCAATTGCCCTGAAAAATATCTGATATTAATCTGAAATATTTTCTCAGCTGTGAATTTGGGTAGACATAATCCATTAAAATTATCATATGTACAGATAAAGTTATGATATTGGAAAATCAATGAACCTAGTCATTCTCCTGCCTTCCCTAAACAACTTACCTTAGTTAAAATCATTCTTTTTCCCCCCTTAAACTCAGTACATGTAAAATATTCAACACTTTTTTTTATGTTCTGCTGGACAATGATTACATTTACATAGGGAATAGTATGTAATAAGATGAGGAAACTAAGTCCAAGAAAATTTCAATAATATAAGATTATAGAACTTGTTCTATAGAATAAATTAAGTCAACTTATTAAATTGTAAATTAAATGGAAGAGACAACCCACTGAGAAATTAACATGTAGGAACATGTTATAAATCCTAGAATATCAGAAATAAGTTTTCTCAAAAATCAAAAATTTTGTATCATGAATTTGGGAGTTTCTCCATCCTTATAAACATACCCTGTGTCCCAATCCTCTCCCTCATTAGTATTTACAGAACAAGTTGTGTGCACCTTCCACATAACAGCCTCTCAAATATTTGAAAATGGTGACTGGATACTCTAGTTAATTCACTCTTGCAGGCCAATGCCTCATTCATTTAACTATTCCTCACGCAGATCTCCTTACCCTCCTGGTTTCTCCCCACTGAATTCCTGAGATGTCTATGTCTTTTTCTAAACTCATGCTCTGCAGAAGTAAAAATGATACTTTAAATGAAGTTCAACCAAAACTAAGGAGAAAAGAACTACTGTCGCTTCATTTTTGATATTTTATCTTTATAAATGCTGATTTTCTATTGTGTTTTTTCATATCCAAGTCCTATTCTTCACTGATTGCTGATGTTCTCTATTAACCTCAAGACCTTCTTACAGGTACTATAGCTAAGCCAATGGCCCAGCCCTATGCTTATAAATTGATTTTGTTTGTTTTTACATGATGTTAGTACCGTTCAACTCATTGTCAGAGTGGCTTAGATATGGCAAAAGAAAAGCCCATAGAACCAAACCCTATGCAAAATTCACTGAAGAAAATGTAATACAGTTCTACAGGAAGTTTATATGATTATTTAAATATCGAAGGGATATTTACAAAATGACTCTTTTGTCTTCACAGAAAACTTCTAAAATCATCAGGAGATATCACTGAAAAGGTTTCAAAACAAAGCCATAATCTCTAGAAATGTGTCCTTGATGGGTTGGTCTTCATTTGCCTGAAGGTGAGTAACTGGTGTTTTTATCATGCCAAAACTTCAGGATCCATGGGTACCTTTTTCTACTTTTCATCAGGAGGCAAAATTCATACTGCATTTCACATGTAGAAAGGAATTTGGCCAGATGAATAGAAGAATGGAAGTTTCTCCAAGCAGGGCCAAGCTTTCATGACCTCAGACAGCATCTCAAATTGTTTGAATGAATAGGCAGAACCAGCCTGTGAAATCATGGGGGAACAGGGTTGCTTAACCAACTATCCAAGTAGAAAGAGAGGCCAAAAGTAAAGTACGGTAAGAAAAAGGGGAAGTAGCAATTTCAGGTGAGAAAAATAATAGCTGCAGAATGATAAAGTTACAGAGTCAAGAGATTTAGGAAGAGATAGTAGTAGGAAGAAGAGAGGATGATTTACAAAAGGGGTGGGGTAAATCACAGAAAATTGCTAGAGAAGAATAGAACAATCAAGGTCATAGTACCTAAGAATGCCTGTTTCCTAGGTGAAGAGTTTTTAACACAGAGCTATTGCCCCGTATGTACTATTGACTTAATACAAAATTAAGAAATGTTTTACTTTCAGAAATTGAGGCTAAGTGAGCCAAGGAAAAGGTCATCCATCAAGAACAAAGCAAGATTTCTCAACCATGGCAGGACATTAGGATCATCTGTAGAACTTTAAAAGATGTTTAATTTTTTTCATTTGGTTTCCTTTATAGTCGATTTTGTTTAACTTTGCCAGTGAAATTTTAAAAAAAAAACAAAAAACAGAAAACAGCAATGCTTTTTTTTTTTTTTTTTTTTTTTTTTTTAGTTAAAAGCTTAACTCAGAGTCATTACTAGACCTGTGGAAAATCACTGCTAGTTTTAGTAAATTTTTCTGGAGGGTTTGAACTTCAAGACATCTTTTTTTTTTTTTTGGCAACCTCCTTATAATTTTCATTTTGAAATTTTTATGTCATCGCAGAGCAAAATGTTGCTTCAGTATTTCTATCCTGAATCAACACTAATTCCCAATTCAAATGCTCTCCGCCATTGAGAAAGACATACTGATTTCAAGATCTACATGGCTAAACAGTGTTTCAAGTTTCCCACCACTATCAACAGACTGTAGAAAATAGAAAAATACTGACTTAAAATACTGAAAGAAAATTAATGGTTTCTGGGAAAAGCATGATATTCAGAAAAAAATAAGATGCTTTGCATGCAAATATTCTTGCTAAAAAATATAATTTTTCAGAAAAATTATAACTTTGCTGCCACATATCTGATGATGTAGAATTCATATTAAGCATTAAAAAGACACTTAAATTTAAATATCAAGGATTTCCATTTGCAATTCTAAGGTACAGGTAAAATTGTTTTTAGAATACTCCCATTCTCAAAAGAAAGGACCCAAAACAGCAAGATATTTTCTTATATCAAAAATTTAAAAATTTTTTTTTATACTTGTAAACATACCCTTCACGTATAAAATTGAAGAAATTCCTGATTAGTTGATGCTGAATGTTAACCTATAGATAAAAATAAATACATTTCAGCATTGTATAGTTGATGCTGAATGTTAACCTATAGATAAAAATAAATACATTTCAGCATTGTAGTACAGTGAGAAGGGGAACTGGTATAGAGTTTGAATATAAAAATAGAACACAAAATTCAACCTAATGAATAAATGTGAAACAGGTCATTGTTTTCTGAATCACTTAATTTTGCCATCATTCACAAGCTAAACTGGCCATCCTTTACTTGATACTATGTAGATTGTGAATCCCCAGTGACTTTTAAATAAAGAGCTAGTTAGATTAATTTAGTTGAGCATCTTCTTATCCTCTCTGAGAATGAACTCCCTCTGCTCACAGGCATCTCATCATCATACAGCTCAACTTTTGTTCCTGTTTCTCTATTTGACCTGATTATTGTCTTACTTCACTAAACCTAGCTATCTTTCTTTCAAGTATCACATCTTCCATGCAGCTCTTCCAAACCGCCAAAATCTCTTTTCCTCTCTCTTGATCTTAGTAGCATCACAAAGCCACACCCAATAGGAAAGGAAGGTGGAAAAGCAGCTCCACTGGTGGGTTAGATTTGTTTGTTTTTTTATGTTCATTCTGGCAATCACACCTGATGACAACACGAACATCATCTGGTGCCTGATAGCTATTCTCCTGCAGAGAAAATAAAGAGAAATATTTCCTACGTGCTGACTATATACAGATACTTCCTACATGTCATAATTAATGCACACAAAACCTGTTGGCTAGGGGCCATCCCTTAGATGATGTCTTTATGTTGTATCTTACTAAGTCCCCTATTACAAATCAGAAGGAGCATCAAGATGTCTCAATCTCCTGCAGAAAAGAAAGGGTCAACATGCCATAAAATCATTGTCATTGGCAAACTTTCTCAAAATTCAATTAGTCACCATAAGATCATACCACATCACAAACCGGTTATGTGAGAATGCATATTATGGCATAGGCATGTCCAGACAGCATGATACTTAGAATCAGACTTTCCCAGGCGCCCTACAGAGATTTGTTTTTCTATGTCAAGAATGAATAAAACACATCTGCTTTAAAATTCTTCCAGACCAAAATAGTATTAACATAGCACCTATCAAATCTGAGAAAAATAACAGACAACAGTTGACAGACATATTAACCATTTATGTTCTAGCAATCTATTTATTCACGTTCCTTACTCTTACATTCTAGAAAGCAGTATACTCAGTCCTTATAGTCTCTAACATTAAATTTACATTTTATTGTTTGGTCCTCAACTTCTCAAAACACACTCCCAAGAAATCACTTTTGAAGTCGACTACCACAGTTGCTATAAATTAGTAAGCTGGTTTACTCACTGCTCCAACAGCAACTCTGAGGTAAGTTTGGAGCTGAATAAAAGAAACTATAACAACACTCATTTTCGCAGACATATTTTCTTTGGCCTTGATTTTCTGTTTACATTTAGCTCAGTTGTTTAAAGTTACTGGTAATTATAAGTTCCCTTATTGCCTATGATAGTCATTATATACATAAATTTAATAAATAAATGCTCAGCACTATTATGTTTGTGTAACTGAAGTAATTATTTGTTTATTCTCTGCAATTCTATAAAAGGAAACATTCTAACATGCAAATCTTACTGTATCACTCCCTGGCTAAAAATCCTCCCGTGACTGTGACTAGATCCAGAATTAAGTCCAAGTTTATAAGTGTACTTTACCACTGCGTTTATAAAAGTACACAAAGCTCCTGTCTTTCTTTCCTGCTGTCTCAAGAAAGCTCCACCTCTAGACCTATTCTGGATCTTTTAGGATGTTAGGAGGTTAGACAAAGAAAAGACCAGAGAATGAGAAAGACTTGGAGACATTAAGTAAACTTAATAAAGAGATAAGTGAAAAGGAAAGAGAGGGAGAAGGGAAAAGATGAGAGCTGAATGTCACGAAAATACTGAAGGATTAAGAATTTACAGAGGTAGTTTTTAGGTGTTAGAAAATAGGAGGAATAGAAAATAGAAATTGGATAGAGGAAAGTGAGGATTTTTATATTTTTTGAGAAGTACAATTTTTAAGATTAGAGTTGCTTGATGATTTTTTGATTACTTAGACTGGGCTTTTTTAGAGCCCCCCCCCCCCCATAGAGAAACTGGGCTACATGGGACTGTGGGATCTATTAGGATTATAGAAGTAAAATGCCCTAATCTTTTTCTCATTTGGCCACCATGAATGCACTAATCCTTTTTTCACTGGGCCTCCTTAGCCCATCACACTCGCTCTGACTCCAATACTTGCTGACAGTTTACAGAGGCCACCATGATTATTCTCACATCCAAGTCACTGCACTTGTCAAATATTGCTCTGTCTACCTAGAGCACTCACAGTCACTCCCTCTTTTAACACTAAAGTCTACAGTTTCTTCAACCATCAGCTTAGTTATTCTACAGGAAGCCTTTACTCCCACCTCTCTTACATTCTCAGTTAAGATCTGGTAGATACACATACAGGGAACACAGAGAAATCACATGTCAGCTTTATCAGTCTGTTTACTTCAGACTCTCTCATTACCCTGAGCTTTATGAGAGCAAGAGGGTAAAGAACAATAAAACAACAAACAAACAACAACAAAAAAAACCAACAGAAAATGATTCATAAAGAAGCTAGTATCTGGTTTATAGTAAAATGACTGGGATTTATATTACCAACAAGTCTTTGAAAATGTTAGGGTGTCTATAAAATCTCCAAGAAACCAATCTTCATAAAAACAATAATGAAAGGAAAACAAAGCTTTGATTACACAAATATCTGAAATTTCATTACCTGAAATTTATTATAAACAGACTTCCAGAAAAGATGGTGGTATGGTAGCAGATATCCAAAATCCTTCCTAGAAACTAAGCCAAATCCCAGAGGAAAAATAAGAATAGAGAAAATTCTGCAAAGTTCACATTGGTTGAAGTCCAGTGGTAAATAACGTATCTACTCTAGGTAAGCAAAAACTTTTTTTTTTACATTAGATAACTACCAGAGTCATTAGGAAGCTGAATAAACAAATGCCAAACTAAGTTTTCAGATATGACTGAAAACCACACTGAGCTATGAATAAAACTGCTGCTCTATAATCGGAAACCTATCTGCAAAACTTGACAGCCACCACCCCATGATCAGGACACAACCACCAAATTGGGTATTCAGGATAGCATTTGCCAGCAGAACCAGAAGAATGACCTGTACCTCACTTCTTTCGTTCAAATCTTATGCAAGTGCATTTGAATGGTGAACATGAATCATATTTAGTCCCGTATCTTAGAGATTTAGTGTTCTGTTTTCCAGCTCTTCCATGCAGAAAGACACACTAGAAATAAATTAAAAAATAATAAAACATCAGTACATCAGATCATTCACACCATGTGGATGCCTCCTCAACAAGGCATAGTAAAAGCCGGAGGGGATTTTCACCTAGGAATAATGCAGATGACATTAGTTGGGAGGATCTAGTCAGGAACATACCCATGATACTCCTTCCCCAAGAGTAGTAAAGGAATATGGGAAAGAACAAGAACAAAACACACACACCCCTCTAAAGTAGAAGGGACCAGGGGTAGAGATGAGGTTTGTACCATTCAATTTGGTATTCTATCACCAGAACATACAAGGGCTATGCTACCTTATTAAGAATCCTGGCCATACCAAATGGAAAACCTGCAGTAAAATGTTTTCTGATCTGGCTTATAATTTATGTGGCAAACTTGTCCCTACTGGAAGTACACTCTCCTAGAGTATAAAAGCATTCTACATTCCTACCAACAATGTAGGTCTGGCCCTGGTGACATTATATACCTGGAATATAATAAATATGAATGCTAATACATATTAGCGTAGCACATACACTAAAATTAGAATGACACAGAGATTAGCATGGCTCTTCTGCAAGGATGACGCACAAATCTGTGAAGTGCCCTATGAAGAGGGTAGGAGAGACAGTCTTGAGTCCCTGAGGCCATACATGTCCTATTTCCTGTCAGCAGTTCTATAGTATGGAGAGATAATCTTTGCACTTTGAGGAGGGACAGTGCAGCAACGGGGTGACTTTACATTTAACTCAATGCTGCATGATCACAGTGGAGAGTAAAGCCATGCTGGGCTTAGCCGGTGTCTGCACATGGAGGGAGCATATGGATCATACCGAGCCAGAGGGGAATTGCCTATACTAACAGTTAAAACTTGAGTTATTTGGCAAGCCTCACCACTGTGGGCCAAAGTGCTCCGGGATTTTAGGTAAGCTTGCAAGAAGGTCTAAGACCCAAGGACTGCAATTCCTAGGCAACTCTTGGTGCTAGGCTGGGCTCAGAGCTACCTCCAACATGGTAACATCTGAGACACAAGGGCACCTGCCTGAGCTTTGGCAGAGCCCAGAGATAGAAGAGGAAGCAGAGCATGAAGAATCAGGGTCCCTTTCCAGAGCTTTTGAGAGAGATTGATGGACCAAGACAGACATCAAAAGAGGGCTGGCTTCAGCCAAAACGACGAAGCCAGAAGACAAAAATATCCAATGTCTGGAGATGTTTTCCAGGGTAGAAAGTGGGAAGGGGTCTAACAATACTCACTTCGGGGCCCTAGGGCATCAAGATAGGGATGTAAAATCTTTGGGAAGAATTGTGGAAAGAGAATCCCAGTAGCTGCTCCCTCCAGAGAGATCCCACTCCAGCTCAGTGTGGACAATGAGGAGACATCAAAAGAGCCACAGAGGAGCTGGGGGCATCTGCATCCCAGAGACCATGTTGTGAGCCCCTCTATACTTGTCTCCTGGCCCAGAAGGATAGCAGCTGCAATAAGGGGCTCTCTCTGCTTTACAGTGTGTTTGCCCCTAGGCAAAAGGGGTTGGGGCCTCCTGCAGCCTCTGCTCTTCCTCCAGGAAGTAGGAACCTTGGAGGTGGGCTGGCAGCATCCCTCCAGAGCTAAGCTGCTTCTGCACAAAGCAGTCCCCAGTGACTGCAGTCCCGGCCTTACACCCTGGGCATAGAGAAGCACCTTCATATCTCTCACCTGGAAGCACCACTGTTGCCAGGCAATGACGTCCCAACCTTCTGTATCTCCTGCTGCAGCTGGACCAGCTCCTTGTCATGGTCATGGTCCTTGATGCTGATGCTGGTGTCTGTAGCCTGGCCTAGGACAGGCCAGTGGGAGTTCATGTGAGGATGTAGAGTTCATATGAGGGGGGTTTCAAGCCTCCAGGCCCCAGGGCTATGTGTTTTGTAAGAAAGGCACTGGTCCCAGCTCTTACCCACACAGGGAACCGTCTGAGTCTCCAAGTACTCCTATTTCCTTCTTGAGGCAACTCTAGTGCTTCCACAAGACACCACAGTCCACAGATTTGGCCCCCTGGGCTCTCTGGTTGGTAAAAGAGGAGGGAAAATTGGGCCTGCTCTCAATAAAGAAAATTCATCAAGCTTGCAGTTTTGGAGGACCGAAGTAGACAACCTTTAGAATGTAGATTGTTACCCAGCTGTCTCCTGCTAAGCAGGGTAAGTTCCTGGAGAAAAGAAAACATCACCAGCTACTCTCATGAAGAGTTGAAAAAGACCTGTTTGTGTGGCAGGAGCCTGGCCTGAGGTTTAATCCTGTTTCGACCACATAACAATTCACAGTAGGTCTGTTGAAGGGCAGCTCAAGAGTTCAGCTGCAACCCTGTTTAGCTGTTTACCATAATCAACAACTTCTTGAGTTCCTCATTTTCCTTGGAAGCTGCTGCTGTCTGCTTCTCAAAGTTTCTCACCACTGTCTAGAACAACTCACTTCTTTTCTATCAAATGGAAGACAGGTGAGAGAAGAAAATAGTTAAAAAACTAACCCAAGCATGCTAACTCTGTTTTTCCATGCTTTTACTCTCTGGCCTCTCTCCTTCCTACACACAAGCATCCCCATATTACCTGCTTTGAGTTTTGCCAATTTTACCTGTGGGCTGGCTCCTACGTGACACTTCAGGTTGTTGAGAATGTCAGCCTGTAGGTGGGAAAAGAGGAGAGGGAAGATGAATGGTGAGGCCCTTGCTCCTGGAAAAGCCTCCCTCAACCCTCCTGATACTCACTTCCCTGGCAACTCCTGCATCATCTGCTGTTTCCCGCATTTGCTGCCCCCACTCCTCGAGCTTCTGCAGCTCCCTGTCCTTCCTCTTCGGCTCACAGTCACACTGCACCTTCTGGCTGATTAACTAGTCTTGCAAACACTTCACCTGGTGGAGTAGAGGGGAGCATTAAACAGGAAAGGCACAGGCAGGACCCACAGAGCCGCCAGCAAGGGGAAATAAATCAGACCCTATGCATGGAAAAAAAGAACAAGACCTTCCACAAACAAGTGAGGCAGTCACAGCCATGGGAGGCAGGCCATCCATCCCTGCCCTTTAAAGCCAAGGCCTGCTACTCTAACTGTTGCCAAGCTGGGCCCAGGCCACACCACAGCCCCTTGGTCTGTTCCTGGGCCTGTACAGCAGCAATCATTCCTCACATGTTTGCATCTGGGCCTGGAGTAGGGTGGGAAAGGAAAGCCATTCTCCCAAGATAGTGGTTCTTAAACATTATTGGGCATCAGTATCACCTGGAGGGCTTGTTAAATCACACATTGCAGAGCTCACAGTTTCTGATTCAGCAGGTCTGAAGCAGGCCCTGGAATCTCCATTTCTAACAAGTACCCAGGTGATACTGATGTGCTGATGCAGAGACCACAATTTGAGAACTGCTGCTCTAAGCCTTACCCTGGCTACTTTTAGCCTTCCCAACCTCACTCTTCTAGAGTCTGAGCACCCTTTAATGGCAGGAAATGACTCTGGGCACCTACCTTCTTTACATGCCCATTTTATCATCCTAAACCTTCAGGGAGCGATAAGACAGATGCCCACCACCCGCAGAGACCCCTCTGTAGCATGGTTAAGAATGCATAGGATCTGTAACAGAGAGCTGGGTTCAAGTCTTGACTCTTCTACTTACAGGTTAGCACCACAGCAAGTTACTAACCGCTGAACCTCTGCTACCTCATCCATGAGATGGGGATAAAATCCTGCCTTCTAGGTAATACATACCAAGTGCTTTATCTAGTGCCAAGCATCAGTGTATGCCTAATCATTGTGAGTTTATTGTTAGAAGAATCTTTTCAGGCAGATTTATTTGCCTCAGTCTTCTCTTTATTTAATCTATCCAACAGTCCCATCATGTGTGGCTCAGCCCTCAAGCCCTACCTTTAATACTTGACTCTTTCTGCTTTCATTGCTCAAATTATAGTCCCCATAGTCTCTCTCCTAAACTATTGCAAGTCTCCTAAATTTTTTTAAACCCCCTCTTTGCCAAATTCACTTACCACTCTAGCATCCCAAGCCTCTTCCTAAAGCACAGCTAGCATCATGACATAACTCTGCTCTGAAAACCTTCAAGTACTTCTCAATATGGTCAGTCTTTCCTTACTATGAGCAAATGAGTGGGGAAGCACTGGTTAGAGGGAGTGTCTCTCTGCCCTCTCCAGCCGGATCTGCTGATAATCCTACTTTGTTTTAGGAGCAGATGTTAAAAGGCCCTTTCCTCCTTTTGATGCCCTAATATGCATTTTCTCTCCTTCCCTAAATTTTCATAGTACTTTGTATTGTATCAGTATTATAACAATGTTCCTTAAATTATAGAGCTGCATGTCATTCTTTAGCCTGGGAGGTCTCTAAAGCCAGGAACCTGGTTGCATTCCTCTTTATATCCCCTAGAACTCAAACACCATGTTATTAATTCACTTATTTAATAAACAGTGATCTAAAACTACTTCAGAAAATATTTTAACATATTTGAGATTCAGAGTGTTTTCTCTTCATTGTGAAAACCATCCTCCAGCTTGTTTTTTATGCTCCCTTGTTTTCATTTGGTGCTTTTCATGTTCTGCAGTCACCTTCTAGAAGTCTGAACAAAATCGCAAAGAATGGGCATTCTGGTTCCTGTGCAGCTCTCAAAATAGAGTTCATTTTACCAGCCCTGGACCACAGGGGAGCCTACCTCCCTGAAGAACGAGTCTCAGGCCTGGTAACATTCACCACAAACTGACTGAAGAGCCTTTGGGCCTTGAGTGAATATCAGTGGTAGCCTGGCAGTACGTTCCATGAACCTGTGGTAGTGGTGGCCACAGGGTAAGGCCCTTCTGCCTGTGAAAAGGGGAGGAAAGAGTAGGAAGGACTGTCTTGTGGTTTGAGGGCCAGCTCAACCACAGTAGAATAGAACACTGGGCAGATTTCTAAGGTTTTTTTACTCCAGTCCCTGGCTCTCACATGGCATCTCTGGATCTACCTGGACCCTGGGGGAACTCACCACCCTGAACGGAAGGGCACAAGCCTGACTAGCTTTGCCCCCTGCTGATTGTAGAGCTCTAGGGCCTTGAGTGAACATAGGCAGTAGCCTGGGAGTGGTTACAGTGAACCTTGAGCGAGTCGAGTCCCTGCACAGTCCCAGTGGTGGTGGCCATAGGGTATTGCATCACCCCACCTGCAGCTCCAAATGTCTCAGCACAGACAGACTCCATCTGAGAGAAAATAAGGGAAAAGAACAAGAGTCTCTGCCTGGTACTCAGATAATTCTTCCAGATCTTATCCAAGACCATCAAGGCGGTACCTCTATGAGTCTGCAGGAACTACAGTGTTACTGGACCTGAGGTACCCATTAATGCAGATCTGGCTTAGATCACAACACTCAAGAGCTTTTAAATACCTGGAAATCCTTCCCAAGATGGACAAGTGCAAACAAGCCCAGACTGTGAAGACTACAATAAATACCTCACTCTCCAATGCCCAGACACAGAAGAACATTCCCAAGTATCAGGACTACTCAAGAAAACATGACCTCACCAAATGAACCAAATAGGGTACTAGGGAGCAATCCTGGAGAAACAGAGATATGTGACCTTCAAAGAATTCAAAACAGAGGTAGGTCACCTTCAGAGAATTCAAAATAGCTATCTTGAGGAGACTCAAAGAAATTCAAGATAACATAGAGAAGGAATTCAGAATTCTATCAGATAAATTTAATGAAGAGACTGAAATAATTAAAAATAATCAAGCAGAAATTCTGGAGCTGAAAAATGCAAGTGGCTTACTGGAGAATACATCAGAGTCTTTTAATAGCAGAACTGATAAAGCAGAAGAAAGAATCAGAGAGCTTGAAAACAGGCTACTTGAAAATACACAGTCGGGGAGACAAACAAAACAAATAAAAAAACAATGATGCCTACCTACAGGATCCAGAAAATAGACTCAAAAGGACAAAATCTACGAGTTATTGGCTTTAGAGAGGATATAGAGAAAGAGACAGGTATAGAATATTTATTCAAAAGTATAACAGAGAACCTCCCAAACCTAAAAATACCAATATCCAAGTATAAGAAGATCATAGAACACCAAGCAGATTTAACCCAAAGAAGATTCATTCAAGGAATTTAATAATCAAACTCCCAAAGGTCAAGGATAAAAAAATAATCCTAACAGAAACAAGAGAAAATAAACAAATAATATAAAACGTAGCTCCAATACATCTGGCAGCAGACTTTTCCATGGAAATCTCACAGGCCAGCAGAAAGTAGTGTGACATATTTAAAATTATTAAGAAAAAAATATTTTACCACAGAATAGTATATATGGTGAAAATATTCTTTAAACGTGAAGAATAAATAAAATTCTTCCCAAACAAAAATTGAGGGATTTCATGACCACCAGGCCTGTCCTACACGAAATGCTAAAGGGAGTTTTTCAATCAGAAAGAAAAGGATGTTAATGAGCAATAGGAAATCAACTGAAGATACAAAACTCACTGGTAATGGTAAATGCACAGAAAAATACAGAATATTATAACACGTAACTGTGGTGTGTGAAGTACTTTTATCTTAAGTAGAAAGACGAAATGATGAGCCAAACAAAATAACTACAACAACCTTAAAGGACATAGATGTATAAAAAAAATTAAACAGAAACAAGAAAAGTTAAAAAGTGGAAGGATGAAGTTAAAGCATAGAGTTATTAGTTGTCCTTTTGCTTCTTAGTTTGTTTATGCAAGCAGTTTTGGGTTGTAAGATAGTATTTGCAAGTCTCACGGTAATCTCAAATCAAAAAACATACCACATATCCACAAAAAATAAAGAGCAAGAAATTAAATCATACCACCAAAGAAAATCACCTTGACTAAAAGGAAGACAGGAGAGAAGAAAAAAAGGAAGAGAAGAACACAAAACAAGAAACAAATGACACATTGGCAAAAGTAGGTCAGTCCTTATTTATCAATTATAACAATGAATGTAAATTAACTAAACTCTCCAATCAAAAGACACCAAATGGTTGAATAGAGAGAAAAATAAGAGCCATTGATCTGTTCCCTACAACAATCACACCTTCGCCTAAAAAGACACACATAAGCTGAAAATAAAGCAATTGAAAAAGCTACTCCATGCCAATGGAAACCAAAGAAGATCAAGAATTGCTATACTTACATCAGAAAAAAATAGATTTCAAGACAAAACTGTAAGAAGGGAACAAGCAGTCCTTTGTAAAATGATAAAGAGTTCAATCCAGCAAGAGGATATTGTAACTATATTGTAATATATAACTGTAAATATATATAATTGTAAATATGTATGCACCCAACACTGCAGCACCCAGATATACAAAGTATATTAGAACGAATGAGAGAGATAGATCTCAATACAATAATAGTTGGAGACTTCAATACCACTCTTTGAGCACTGGACAGATCTTCCAGATGAAAATCAACAAAGAAACATTGGACCGAATCTGCACTATACACCAAATGGACCTAATAGAGATTTACAGAACATTTCATCCAATGGCTGCAGAATACACATTCTTTTCCTCAGCACATGGACCATTCTCAAGGACAAGTCGTATGTTAGATCACAAAACAAGTCTTAAAACATTCAAAAAAATTGAAATTATATCAAGCATCTTCTCTGACCACAGTGGAATAAAACTAGAAGTCACTAACAAGAGGAATTTGGGAAACTATAAAAACACATGGAAATTAAACAATATGCTCCTGAATAACCCAGGGGGTCAATGAAGGAAATTGAAAAATTTATTTAAACAAATGACAACAGAAACACAACATACTAAAACGTGTGGGATACAGCAAAAGCAGTACTAAGCAGGAAGTTTATAATTATAAGCACTTAGATCAAAAAAAAAGAAAAACTTGAAATAAAAAACCTAACAATGTCTTAAATAACTAGAAAAGCAAGAGCAAACCAACCAAAAATTAGTACCAAAGAATAAAGATCAGAACAGAAGTAAATAAAATTGAAATAAAGAAAACAATACAAAAGATCAACAAAACAAAAAGTTGGTTTTTGAAAAGTTAAATAAAATTGACAAACCTTTAGCCAGACTAAGTAAAAAAGGAGAAAATACCCAAGTAAAATCAGAGATGAAAAAGACAACATTGCAACCAATACAACAGAAATTCAAAGGGTCATTACTTACCACTATGAGCAACTATATGTGAAACTGGAAAATCTAAAAGAAATGGATAAATTCCTAAACACATACAACCTATGAAGATTAAACAATGAGGAAATCCAAAGCTGGAATGAACCAATAACAAGTAATGAGATTGAAGCCATACTAAAAATTATCCCAGCAAAGAAAAGCCTGGAATCCCAATGGCTTCACTGCCATCCATTTGAAGAAGAATGAATACTAATCCTACTCAAACTATTCTGAAAAATAGAAGAAGAACACTTCCCAACTCATTCCATAAGGCCAGCATTACCGTGATTGATACCAAAATCAGTCAAAGACATACCAAGAAAAGAAAACCACAGGCCAGTATCCCCAATGAACACTGAGGTAGAAATCTTCAACAAAATACTAGCAAACCAAATTCAACAATACGTTAAAAAGACCATGCCTCATGATGAAGTGGTATTTATCCCAGGGATGCAAGGATAGTTTAACATAGGCAAATCAATCAGTGTGATACATCATATCAACAGAATGAATGACAAAAAATAAATAATCCTTTGAATTGATGTTGTAAAAGGATTTGATAAAATTCAACATCCCTTCATGATAAAAAGTATAAACAAACTGGGTATAAAAGGAACACACCTCGACATAATAAAAGCCATATCTGACAGACTCCACAGCTAATATACAAAATGGGGGAAAACTGTAAACTTTTCCTCAAAGATGTGGAACATGACAAGGATGCTCACTCTTGCCACTATTATTTAACATAGTACTAGAAGTCCTCGCTGGAGCAATCAGACAAGAGAAAGAAATAAGGGGCCTCCAAATTGGAAAGGAAGAAATCAAATTATCCTTCTTTGTGGATGATATAATCTTATATTTGGAAAAAACTAAAGACTTAAGAAGAGAATTATTGGAATTGATAACCAAATTCAATAAGGTAGCAGGAGAAAAAATCTACATACAAAAATTAGTAGCATTTCTATATACCAACAGCAAACAGTTTGAAAAAGTAATCAGGAAGGTAATCCCATTTATGATAGTCACAAATAAAATTAAATACCTAGGAATTAACCAAAGAAATGAAAGATCTCTACAATGAAAACTATAAAACATTGATGCAAGAAATTGAAGAGGACACACCCACGAAAAAAGGTATTCGTGTTTATGGATTGGAAAAATCAATGTTATAAAAATGTTCATACTTCCCAAAGCAATCTACAGATTCAATGCAATCCTTATCAAAATACCAATGACATTCTTCACAGAAATAGAAAAAACAATCCTGAAGTTTACATAGAACCACAAAAGACCCAGTATAGCCACAGCTATCCTAAGCAAAAAGAACAAAATTAAACAAATTTACAAGGAAAAGACAACCCCATTAAAAAGTAGGCAAAGGACATGAACAGACACTTCCCAACAGAAGACACTCATGCAGCCAACAAACATATAAAGAAGTTCAACGTCACTGATCCTTAGAGTAATGCAAGTCAAAACCACAATGAGATATCATCTCATGCCAGTCAGAATGGCAATTAAAAAGTCAAGAAACAACAGATGCTGACAGGGTTGTGGAGAAAAGGGAACACTTTTACACTGTTGATGGCAATGTAAATCAGCTCAATATTGTGGAAGAGAGTGTGGTGATTCCTCAAGGATCTAGAAGCAGAAATGCCATTTGACCCAGCAATCCCATTACTGGGTATATACCCAAAGGAATATAAGTCATCCTATTATAAAGATACATGCACACGCATGTTCATTGCAGCATTATTCACAATAGCAAAGACATGGAAACAACCCAAATGCCCATCAAAGATAGACTGGATAAAGAAAATGTGGTATATATACACCATGAAATACTATGCACTCATAAAAAGGAATGAGATCATGTCCTTTGCAGGGACATGGATGGAGCTGGAAGCTGTTATCCTCAGCAAACTAACACAGGAACAGAAAACTAAACACTGCATGTTCTCCCTTATAAGTGGAAGCTGAACGATGAGAATATATGGACACATAGTAGGGGGAAACAACACTAACTGGGACCTATGTAGGGGGCCAGGGGGAGGAAGAGCATCAGGAAAAATAGCTAATGGGTGCTTGGCTTAATACCTAGGTGATGGGTTGATTTGTGCAGCAAATCACATGGCACACGTTTACCTATGTAAAAAAACCTGCACATCCTGCACATGTACCCCAGAACTTAAAATAAAAGTTGAAGAAAAAAAAGAGAGAATCCAACAGAAAAAAAAAGATGCTGTCCAGGATGTGAAGAAAAGGGAACCCTCATACAGAGTTGGTGTGAATGTAAATTGGTGCCACCGCTATGGAGAACAATTTGGAAGTTCCTCAAAACACTAAAAATTAAGCTATCATATGATCCAGCAATCCCACTGATAGGTATTCTATTAGTCCATTCTCACACTGCTATAAAGAACTTCCTGAGACTGGGTAATTTATAAAGGAAAGAGGTTTAATTAATTCACAGATCCTTATGGCTGGGGAGGCCTCAGGAAACTTACAATTATCATGGAAAATGAAGGGGAGGCAGGAACCTTCTTCACAAGGTGGCAGGAGAGAGAATGTGTGCAGGAGGAACTACCGAACAGTTGTAAAACCATCAGATCTCATGAGAACTGCTGAGTAGCATTTTACATTTCTATAATATATGCTATCTTTCTATATTACGCTACAAGTCACAGATCAATTCTTCCGAAAGTTTGCTCACATTAGAACCATCTTGAGAGCTTTTGAACCTCCCCATCACTGTCACCAATACTGTGTTCCAGTTGCCCCCCACATTAATTAAATCAGAATATGTGGAGGATTAGGAGTCAGGCAAGTGTAGTTTATAGAGATTCCCAGGTGATTCCAACACACAAGCAGGTTTCAGAACCAGTAGATAGATTGTAATCATTTCCCACCTCCATGCAGTGAAGAAAATCGCTGCCCTTCTCTCTCTCAATCTCTGAAATGCTTCTTCTGCTCTTATGCTGCACTATGATTCCAGAGGGGCTCAAAGTGGAGTCAGTACCCCAGAGCAATCCTCTCCCAATCGAGTGCAGAAAGCCTGGAAGAAGGGGCTTCATTATTAAAGAAGGGGATTCATAGGGCCACCTAATGCCCCATCAGAGATAAGATCACCAAGTCTCATAAATATAGCATCACTGCCCTCTCAACCCCCATGCATCCATCTCACCTCAAAGGGGCAAAACTATTTTTTGGATTCAGGGCAAAGCATTTCAGTGAGATCAACTGGACCTGAGAACCAGAAATGGCTGAGCAGGAAAATGTAAGTGTCCAGAAGTGGGAATTAAAATAGAGAAAAGCCAAGGAAAGGGATCCTATGAGGGGATAGGTTATCACAGAGGTAAAGCAATTATACCCACAGAGCAGAAAATTCACAGACCTGGACAAACTCAGAGTCAAGGAAATGTAAACTAAGTAATGGAAAAGCCCCAGTTACTACCTGGGATCAGAAACCTTTCTTTCCTCATGAGGTTCCATGGTGCCTACTAAAGCTAGGAAAGTGTTAGGAGAAGAAAGATTTCCCCCAGCTTTCTGCAAATCAGCCTTAAGTCCAAAAATGAGTGGAGCCTACCCCAGCATTGCTTACTTCAAACTCAATTACATTTCCTGCCTGTTTCCTCTAATAATAAAGTTTAAAAAAAAACTGGAAAATACTTCAGGGATCAAATAATCAAATTTTCTTATTCTACTCATAAAAAGAGAAACTCTTGTCACACAGTAAATGGCAAAGCCAGAAACAAATCCAAGTATTTTAATTACAAATTAAATTTTGCACTGTGCCATGTTTCCTCAATCTCTAATTCATCTTCCACCATCTCTAATCTACTCATTTCCCAGCCAGCCAAGTCAGAGAATGAATTGTTATCTAGTTTAGCCAGTCTCAGAAAGCCCCTTTTCCTAAAACAACTCTTTTTAGATGCCGCCTTGCTTTCTCGTTGGATGGTCTCTAAAGAGAGAAAGAAGAAAGAAAAAGAAAAACTGTGAAGAAATGATGTAAGATGAAAGTGACAAGAGTGGCTGTTCAATGTCATTTCACCTTATGAATTCTGAAGATTTTCAACATGAAAACCAGGCTCCCAAGGCCGTCGTAGTTGTTCACTATTTCTCAACCCTGGTTACACGTTAGAAATGCTTGGGGAGGTTTTAAAATTCTCCATGCCCAGACCAATTAAATCAGAATCTCTGAATAGGAAACCCAGACAGCAGAATTTTTAAGGCTTCCCGGGTGATTCCAATGTGTAGAATCACTGCTCTAACAAGACATGTTAGCTCCTCCCTCAGACTCTAATGCTGATCAGCTGGGGTATAAGCTTTTCTGAGTAGGAAACAGCTGAGTATAAGCAAGGGCATTTCTTTGGGGGCAGCAAGGTACAAAATAAGGTTAAGCAGCCACCCAGCAGCGAATAAAGTTACACTTTAATTTCGAAATAAAGCCTCTAATTTTATTGAGTCAAGCTTCATTTTATCTTCTAGCTTTTTTCTCTTTTTCTGTCCCATAAAATTATAGTGATAAAACAGTAATGTTAATGGGATCAATACTGTTTATTATTAAACGTGGATGTCATACCTTTTCTTGACAGTCCTCAATGAACAACCACAGCTAAAATAAACAATGCATGTCCTACTACCTGTCTGCTAAGCTGGCTGTTGGTTCTTGCTTTCCACACCCCAAGAGCAACACTTTCATCTATCAGGCTTAACTAAGGAGTCACCTGCATGGATGAAATCTGGGAAGGCTTTATAAGCGAAGTATCCATCTGGTTAGCATTGATCTACTACCACCTGAAACAAGTACAGCTTGGATGTTATTAGTTGGCTAGGATTTGGATAGTGGAAAATAATTAAGAAGGTAGTTCGCAGGGTGGAGAAAACACAGAGGCAGAAAACCATATGTATATTTGGAAGTCCATAGTATCACACTGGAACCCCTTAAATTCATGGCTGAGCATTTCTCTCTGATTCCAGGTAAGTACACTGGACTATATTTCAGATGTGTCTTTATAAATGAGTTGGGAGAGGCCTTGTGGTCTCATGAAAGACAACAGGATTTGAACGAAGATTCAAATATGACTGCTGACACTAACTAGTCCTATGTCCATGGGGGAAGTTTTTAACCTCCCTTAGCTTCAGCTTGCTCACCTGTAAAACAGGATAATAGTATCTACCTTATAGGGTTGTTTTAAAGATTAGCATTCTTCTATGCAAGTACCTAGTATGGTGAATGAAAATGAGTGCTCAATAAATAATTGACAAGATGAATAATAATAGCATTTGTATTCACAGCAGAAGTTGTTTTTGGAGCGGTTAGACGGAAATAGCTTACATCCCAAACTTAGAACTTCCACTTTATTCAGTTTTTATTGTTTTTGAAAGCTTGACATGAGCAATATCCATAGGTATGCAATTAAAGTTATTATAAAGTCCTTTTAATTTTTAGTTTTAAGATACTGAAATGATATGAGAAGGCTTAACTCAGTGAGACCAATTTAATCAAATGGTCTGATTTTTACAGCAATGGGAAAAAAGATTCCATAATGAATATGGTAGGCAGAATTGGAGAAATGAGTATAAAATGAACAAATTTGATACTGAGAGATTTCTTGCTAAATATGTGGAGAAATAACTCACTTTTTGCAGAGTATTTAGTAGCAAAATAATCCAACACAACCTAGCAAAAAGGTGTATAGAAACTTCTTTCTGCTGGTTGTGTTTCAGACAAGCTACAAACAAATGAATAAAGCGTTTTATTGATCAAAGAAAGAATTAAGTAGCTGTGTGGCCTTAGGATGTTTCTTAACTTCTCTGGGCATCCACTTCCTCATCAGTAAGGTTAGAATAATAGTTATGATAGGTTGTTGTTATGTGTGTGGAACTAATGAGTTGGTGGTGCATGTAAAGCACTTACTATAGTGTCTATTGCTTTCAGTTGTTGGCTATCATTTTTATGTTGCTAGGATTAAAACAATTTAATAGAAAGATTTAAAGGTATATCAGAGAACAGTGATGTGCTGATTTTTCAATACCTGATTCTGCCACAAGATTAAAGGTTTAGGTATGGTACAAGCTCTTGGGGTCCTTGCTTATTTCATTTGTCAGGTAGGAACTACTGAACTTAGAAAAGCACTAACAGGAGTTCTGTGTTTTAATCAAGCAGATTAGTTATGCTAAGAGATAACACTTCTGTTAACCCCTTCTATGACTTTTTCTACAAAGTTTGCTTCAGAAAGTTTTGTTTAAAAAGTTTTTAATTTCTAACAATGAGAAATCCTTTATAGTCATAACTAACCTTGTCGTAACCCTGAACAATACTTGAGGAATAAGCATGAAGTTAAGGTAAAGAAGCAAACAAGAATCTGCTAGCATAGTCTGCCTATCAGGGCATTCATCCTTAAGCAGTGATCCCGGTGGACCTTAGAAAAGCCATGGCAAGTCTTCCTATTTTATTTGCTTATTATCAAATATTCCTTAAGCACTTAGGGTTGGCCAACTTGCTATGACAAGCAGTCCCCAAGTTTCACTGGTTTTGCACTACAAGATTTCGTTCTTATACAGAAAATCCAATCGGATATTCCTAATCAGCAGCTTTTGTCCTGCTGATGACTAAATTTGAGATACTCCCATTAGCAACTCCACTATGTCCTAGGATCTCTTCAGAGCCCTCTACTAGATGCTCCGCGCTCACCCAGACAACAGGCAAAATGAAGATTATTTCAGAAAATTGAGTGCCTAATACTTAACCCCCTTATCGCAAAATACACACACAACCACTTCTGCTCACAGTGCGTTGGCAAGAACCAGTTATATAGTCCCACCTAGATGCAAGAAAAGTTGGGAAAAGTAGTCAGGTAACCACTTTCCAGAAAGAACTCTACACTATGGAAGAGGAGTGTGATTCTATGTCTCTCTGCTAGCCATGCCTGCCATAAGCACCTTGATGGAGATAGATCAAGTTTTAAAATAGAAATAAAAAGTCCCCTCTTTATGGTGTCTACAGACTAGTTCATTCTTACTCTAATAAGGAACCCCCTCCTAATGGCTCCATGTGCTGAATTTCCTTTCATCATCTTGACATTAGCCTCGTCCCTATCTATACTGTAGAACTACATTTTCCAGAATTCCTTTCCAGTATCATTTACGGTTAGATTCTGCCAATGAGGCATTCACTAATAGAAGAAACCATTTTTCTCAGCAGCAGCTGTTTACAGGCAGATGAGATCATTGTTGGCAGCCTCCTTGGCTTTCAATGCTTCTCCCAGGAATCACCTGCTATAAGCAGTCAGCTGAGATCATCAGCAGAAGTTTCCAGTGGCTCCAGCCTTCCTCCTGAGAATTACCCACTTCAGTGTTCCATGGAATAAAGATCATTGATAGTGGCTCGACTGCAATCTTGCACTTTAAAATTTGCTGAAAATTAATATGCCGGACCTTGCTCCCATAGCCCTTCCAATGTTCTGAACTAACTTCTTCCCACCATTTTTGTCAGAAAATGACAAAACCTGAACACACTCAGTATGAAAAAGTTCAGCAAACTAATTCTGTAATTCCAAAAAATATTTTCTGGTACCTGATATATGCCAGGTTCTATGCAAGATGCTAGGCAATACAGTAGCAGCCAAAGAGATAAACTTCTGCCTTTAATGTGCCTATTTATAAACTACTCAGTGAGAAGCACATTATAAAACATAATAAATTAGTAAGTGCATACTCTGACAAGGGCTTTGAAGCAAAATTGTAGGATGCTATGAGAGAGAACAGTTCTCATGACATAGTCATAGTGATGACTTTTTTCAAATAGAGTAAAATACGAGTTGGAATGCATAGATTCCCACTATCATGATCAAGTTAGAGAAGAAGAAAATCAACAGTAATTCAATGCTACATTACTAGTCAAAAGAAATTTGGCAAAATCATTGGAAATAAATGGTCTTAATGTCTCTGTAATGACATGACAACATGTCACAATGTAATATTACATGTGATGACACATCCTATGTAATAGGACAAAAAATCTGGCTCAAAGATTTGAGTCATCAGGAAAATGGAAAAGTAGGTGGCTACAAGTACAGTTTTTATACACTGAAATATTAGAATTTCCACATATAATACATTGGAGAGGAGGGACCAAGTAACGCAGAGTAGGTGACTGCTCTGAGTAATTCTGGTGAAGAAAAGATAGCGTTCATATTGTTCATATGCATTAATTCCATTTATCAATCAATAGCTAAAATGCTTATTCATTTTATATTTTATAAACTAATCTAGATTGGAGAAGATAATATTTATTATTGGAATGTGAGCATAGTTAATATTCCATTAGTAACTTGGAAAGACAAGAAATAATAATAAATCAGCAACTTTCAGGCTCTATCCAAGTAACAACTAGAACATATAAAATGTTCATTAAAATCTATGTGGCTCTTTATATCTTTGTAGCCTTCAGAGCTGAGCCTCTTAATTCACCTGTTCTAATCTCTGAATATAACCAAGCAGATATCTTGTTAATTTTTGGCCACAGTTCGAAGCTTAGCATCTGGCCAGTCTAGCTGCTTGTCCTATATTGTCATTGCCCAGTACCTGAAACTAAACTTGTTCTTTATAGCCAAGCTTCCATCATACATTTATTCACTCAATAAATATTTATTGAACATTTTGTGTATGTTAAGCCCTGGAGGGTGTAACTGAGGAAGATACATATGGTCCCTATCCTGAAAGAGTTTGCTTGTGGTTTGGGGTGGAGGGAGGATGGGAGAATGTCAAGGGGGAAGTGAGAAGTGCAGGAGAGGAACTAATCCCATGGGAGGAACTAGTACAAAGGCTATTAATCCAAACTCAGCAAATTTAAAAGGGTTTCCCAGAAGATATCCCTTCTAACCAAGACTTAAGGATGCTAAAGAAGTTATCCTGGCAGAGAAAAGAAGGGAAATAATCCAGCAGAAGGAACAGTATTGAGAAACCATAGGTAAGAGGGACCACAACAGATGTCCTACTGAAGCAACTAAAAAAAGTTCCATGTGGATGGGCTATGAAGTACAATGTTAAGCAATGTAATGGAAGAGGACAGGTAATTAAGTAGTAGTAGATTTTACAGGACTTGATAGACAATATTAGGGAGTTTGAACTTTAAAAGCAATTTGAAGCCATTAAAAGTTATAAATTAGAACAGAATCAAATTTATATTTGAGAAATTTCAATCTGGGTGCCAAATGGAGAATGAAAAGGAAGGGGAGACTGGAGGAGAAGCCATATAGAAGATTATTGCCATAATTCAAGCAAGAAATTGTCACAGTTAAATCTACGACAATGAGCCCTTCTCTGGATTTACTGACTACTATTACATTTCATTTATTTTTGCTTTTTTTTTTTTTGATATAGGAGTCTCACTCTGTTGCCCAAACTGGAGTATAGTGGTGTAATCACAGTTCACGGTAGCCTCAACCTCCAGGCTCAGCCTGTTGCATTTCATTTAGAACTGGGCTTCTGACTTACCCCTTAAAGTACTTTCTGTATGTTAACATCTTACTCCAATTTAGTTTCAATAGCTGAATTTCTCCTATATGATACCAAATGTACCTTAATTGATTGCTAGGTTGTCCCTCTGTCATGTACATTAACCATGTGTTTCCTAACCATGCCATGCTATACTCAGCTACTGGGACAAGTATTTCTTGCTTACCAGACCTTTTACTAAACAACTCCTATGTAATTAATTCCTATTTTCTGATAGCAGGAACTCTCAATTTACTGACATTCCTATGTGAAACTGTCTGCTTTCCAAGTTTATACCATGTTTTCCTCTTCTGCCCATAACTAAGCTCCAATTAGAACAATAGCAATAGCAAGGACTCTAAGATACATGAATATATGTCTCAGAATTTTGAACTACCCCAACTTTATTATTCTCTTTTTAATTTCCACTTTTATTTTAGATACTAGGGGTACATGTGTAGGTTTGTTCCATGGGTATATTGCACCAGGGTAGTGAGCACAGTATCCAATAAGTAGTTTTTCAACCCATACCCCTCTTCCTTCCTTTCCTCTTTAGTAGTTTGCAGCGTCTATTGTTCCCATTTTTATGGTCATGTGTACTCAATAATTAGCTCCCACTTATAAGTTAGAATATGTGGTATTTAGTTTTCTCTTCTGGAATGAGTTCACTTAGGATAATGGTCTCTGGCTCCATCCGTGTTGCTGCAAAGGACATGGTTTTATTCATTTATGTAGCTGCATAGCATTCCATGGTATATATGTGCCACATTTTCTTTATCCAGTCCACCACTGATGGGCACCTAAGTTGGTTCTGTGTCTTTGCTATTGTGAATAGTACAGTGATGAACATAAGAGAACATGTCTTTTTGGTATAATGATCCATTTTCCGTTGGTTATATATATCCAGTAATGGAACCGCTGAGCCAAATGGTTGCTCTGTTTTAAGGTCTTTTGAGAAATTGCCAAACTGCTTTCCACAGTGGCTGAACTAATTTACATTCTAACCAACAGTGTATAAGTGTTCCCTTTTCTCTGCAGCCTCACCAAAATCTGTTGTTTTTTCTCTTTTTTGTAATAGCTATTCTGACTGGTGTGAGATGATATGTCAATGTGGTTTTGATTTGCACTTCTCTGATTAGTAATGCTGAGCATTTTTTCATATGTTTTTGGCCACTTGTATGTTTTCTTTTAAGAAGTGTCTGTTCATGTCCTTTGCCCATTTTTTTTACATTATAAACCAGCCAGTTTATTATTTTCTAGTAAGATGCAGAACTTTTACCATGCAGACTAAAATACCTATGTCAGCAGGAACAGTACATTTTCTTCCCAGAGGAAGTTACATGGAAAACCATGTTATTATCAGGTTATTTAGTGAGTGTAAAATCCAAACAAGAGGAGACTTTTATCCCTCACCCACCTCCCATCCTTTCCCCTAAGTCCCCAAAGTCCATTGTATCATTCTTAGGCCTTTGCATCCCCATGCTTAGCTCCCAATTATGAGTGACAGCATATGATGTTTGGTTTTCCATTCCTGAGTTCCTTCACTTAGAATAGTAGTCTCCAATTCCATCCAGGTTACTGTGAATGCCATTGTTTCATTCCTTTTTATGGCTGAGTAGCATTCCATAGTGTATATATGCCACATTTTCTTTACCACTTGTTAATGGATGGGCATTTGGGCTGATTCCATATTTTTGCAATTGCAAATTGTGCTGGTATAAACATGCGTGTGAAAGTATCTTTTTCACATAATGACTTCTTTTCCTCTGGGTAGATACCTAGTAGTGGGATTGCTGGATCAAAAGGTAGATCAAATTTTAGTTCTTTAAGGAATCCCCATACTGTTTTCCACAGTGGTTGTACTAGTTTACATTCCCACCAGCAGTGTAAAAGTGTTCACTTTCACCACATCCATGCCAACATCTATTATTTTTAGATTTTTTGATTATGGCCATTCTTGCAGGAATGAGGTAGTATAAAATTGTGGTTTTGATTTGCATTTTCCTATTCATTAGTAATGTTGAGGATTTTTTCCATATGCTTGTTGGTCATTTGTATATCTTTTTTGAGAATTGTCTATTCATATCCTTAGCCCAGTTTTTGATGGGATTGTTTGGTTTTTTTCTTGCTGATTTGTTTGAGTTCTTTGTAGATTCTGGATGTTAGTCCTGTGTCCGATGTATAGATTGTGAAGATTTTCTCCCATTTTGTGGGTTGTCTGTTTGCTGATTATTTTGCTGTGCAGAAGCTATTTAGTTTAATTAAGTCCCACCTATTTATCTTTGTTCTTGGTGCATTTGCTTTTGGGTTCTTGGTCATGAAATCTTTGCCTTAGAGTCCATATTTTTGAAATTGCAAATCTAAGAAGCAAATGTCTAGAAGGGTTTTTCTGATGTTATCTTCTAGAATTTTTATGATTTCATGTCTTAGATTTAAGTTTTTGACCCATCTTGAGTTGATTTTTGTATAAAGTGAGAGATGAGGATCCACTTTTTCTACGTGTGGCTTGCCAATTATTCCAGCACCATTTGTTTAATAGGGTATCCTTTTCTCACCTTATGTTTTTGTTTGCTTTGTCAAAGATCAGTTGGCCATAAATATTTGACTTTATTTCTGGGCACTCTGTTCTGTTCCATAGGTCTATGTGCCTATTTTTTATACAAGTACCATGCTGTTTTGATGACTATGGCCTCATAGTATAGTTTGTAGTCAGGTAATGTGATGCCTCCAGATTTGTTCTTTTTGCTTAGTCTTGCTTTGGCTATGTGGACTCTTTTTTGGTTTCATATGTATTTTCAGCTTCTTTTTCTAGTTCTGTGAAGAATGATGGTGGTATTTTGATGGGAATTGCATTGAATCTGTAGATTGCGTTTGGCAGTATGGTTATTTTCACAATATTGATTCTACCCATCCATGAGCATGAGATGTGTTTCCATTTGTTTGTGTCATCTATGATTTCTTTCAGCAGTGTTTGGTAGTTTTCCTTGTAGAGGTCTTTCACCTCCTTGGTTAGGCATATTCCTAAGTTACCTTTTTTTGTGTGCATCTGTTGTAAAAGGGGTTGGGTTATTTATTTGAATCTCAGCTTGCTTACTGTTGGTCTATAGCAGAGCTACTGATTTGTGTACATTAATTTCGCATCCTGAAATTTTGCTGAATTCATTTACCAGTTCTAGGAGCTTTTTGATGAGTCTTTAGGATTTTCTAGGTATACAACCATATGATCAGCAAACAGTGACAATGTGACTTCCTCTTTACCAGTTAGGATGCCTTTGATTTCTTTCTCTTGTCTGATTGCTCTGGCTAGGACTCAAATTAATGTTATTTTTTTCTCTATGTAAAAATGTGAAAAACAAAATTATGCAGTCCTCAACTTAGTAGTCAATAATAGTAAGGGTCAAGTTGTCAAAAAAAATGTCTTTCAACAGTAGAAAAGTTTGCTTTCTTTTTTTTTATTTTACTTTAAGTTCTGGGATACATGTGCAGAACATGCAGGTTTGTTATATAGGTATACATGTGCCATGGTGGTTTGCAGCACCTATCAACTCATCATCTAGGTTTTAAGTCCTGCATGCATTAGGCATTTGTCCTAATGCTCTTCCTCCCCAAAGTTTGCTTTCAAATAAAAATTTTTAAAAAGCATTTATTGCAAACATCATGTAATAATGATAAAATTACAGAAAAAAAATATATTCAGACTGACCCACGACATTCACATAACACCAGAATTTTGATTTACTGTTTTTGTAATAAAACAGTAAATTGGATCCCAAAAAGTAGGTTAGGTCCATACTGGCTAAAAAGTTCAGTCCCAGACTCAATAAATGAGGATGAAATATATAGTGCGTGCTTAACAGACATTCCATATACATCAACCATTTTTAACATCCCTCACTAGGGTATTGAGGGAAGAAGGGATGAAATGTGGACATGTGAACTCACAAAGGCAGAATATTCTTTCAATTATAAGAAGTCACACATGTGACACTTTATTATGTCTTGGACAATAGCTAAGATTTTATCTGTGGGAATCCACCTTTGAAAATCACAATGAAAATCAAAAGGAAATGATTTAATATAAAATATTCAAATTTCTCAGTATAGGACTTTCACAGAAAACAAAGAAAGGGACAACAATGAAAATGAATTTTCTTAAAAAATAACATTTCCTTTATTTTGTGCCTACTACTCAAACCTCAAAAACAAATCTGTACATAACTAGGAACACAGAAAAGGACCAGAGAGGATGTGATACTGCAAAGTCTTAGGACTAAACTTCCACCCTCATCAAGACCTTCACTACAGAGTTGAGGGTTCCCAGGTCAACTGAACAAAGTGAGCGGTCTCTGATCATCACCCCTGCTTCACCAAAGATGGCCCAGGTCACTCACTGTGAAACTTATCAGAATAGACCTGGACAGAGATTGAGCTTCCCTGGTAGCTGCCCTACTTCTTCTTTGTTTTCTCATGGCAGAAGGATTTGGTGAACTTCAAAACCTGATTGGCTCACTCACTCCAGTCTCAAGCTGCACCTCACTTCTTTGCCCGTTTTTTAATTTATTTTATTTTATTTTATTTTTTTGCTTGCTGATTTATTTCCTTATATATTCTGGATATTAGAACTTTGTCAGATATATAGTTTGCAAATATTTTCTCCCATTCTGTAGGTTGTCTGTTTACTCTGTCGATAGTTTCTTTTGCTGTGCAGAAGCTCTTTAGTTTAATTAGGTCCCATTTATCATTTTGTGTTTATGTTGCAATTGCTTTTGGGGACTTAGCCAAAAGTTCTTCGCCAAGGCTGATGTTGAGAAGAGTGTTTTCTAGGTTTTCCCCTAGGATATTTAGAGTTTGAGGTCCTACATTTAAATCTTTAATACATCCTGAGTTTATTTTTCTATAGGATGAAAAGTAAGGGTCCAGTTTTATTCTTCTGCACATGACTAGCCAGTTATCCCAACACCATTTACTGAATAGGCAGTTCTTTCTCCATTGCTTGTTTTTTGTCAGCTTTGAGGAAGACCAGATGGTTGTAGGTGCATGGCTTTATTTCTGAGTTTTCTATTATGTTCCATCAGTCTCTTTATCTGTTTCTGTAACAGTATCATGCTGTTTTGGTTACTGTAGCCTTGTAGTATATGGCTTAAGTTTGGGTAGTGTGATGCCTCTGGCTTTGTTCTTTTAGTTTAGGATTGCTTAGGCTATTCAGGCTCTTTTCTGATTTATATGAATTTTGAAATAGATTTTTCTAATTCTGTGAAGAGTGACATTGGTAGCTTGATATGAATAGTATTGCATCTGTAAATTGCTCTGGGCAGTATGGCCATTTTAATGATATTGATTCTTCCGATGCACAAGCATGGAATGTTTCTCCATTTATTTGCGTCATCTCTGATTTCTTTCAGCAGTGTTTTGTAGTTCTACTTTTAGCAATCTTTTATCTCCTTCTTTAACTGCATTCCTAGGTATTTCATTTTGTGGCTATTTTAAATGGCATCGTGTTCTTGACTTGTTACTCAGCCTGGACATTATTGGTGTATAGAAATGCTACTGATTTTTATACATTGATTTTTATATCCTGAAACCTTGCTTAAATCATGTATCAGTTCTAGTAGCATTTTGGCAGAGTCTAGGGTTTTGTAAATATAGACTTCTCAGCAAAGAGAAAGAGTTTGACTTCTTCTTTTCCTATATGGATGCCTTTTATTTCTTTCTCTTGCCTGATTGCTCTGGCTGGGACTTCAAGTACTGTGTTGAGTAGGCATGATAAGAGTTGGCATCCTTGCCTTGTTCCAGTTCTCAGGAGGATTGCTGCTGGCTTTTGCCCATTCAGTATAATGTTGGCTGTGGGTTTGTCATAGATGGCTCTTACTATTTTGAGGTATGTTCCTTCGATGCCTAGTCTGTTGAGGGTTTTTATCGTGAAGGAATGTTGGATTTTATTGAAAGCTTTTTCTGCATCTATTGGGATGATCGTATGGTTTTTGAACCAGCCTTGCATCCCAGGAAAAAAGTGTACTTGATCTTGGTGGATTAACTTTTGATGTGCTGTTGGATTCAGTTTGCTGGTATTTCGTTGAGGGTTTTTATGTCTATGTTCATTAGGGATATTGGCCTGAAGGTTTATTTTCTTGTTGTGTCTCTACCAGATTTTGGTATTAGGCCGATGATGGCTTCATAGAATGAGTTAGGAAGGGGTCCCTCCTCCTCTATTTTTTTGGGAATAGTTTCAGTAGGATTGGTACCAGTTTCTCTTTACATGTCTGGTAGAATTCAGCTGTGAATCCATCTGATACAGGGTGCTTTTTTGGTTGGTAGTTTTATTATTATTATTATTACCGATTCCATTTCAGATCTTAATACTCTGACCTTATAGTTCTTAGCAGAGGTCTGGCTTCATAGAAGTGTGTTCAGCCTGTATTTAATAGCTATTTTAACCTAGATAGGCAAATTCATCTTTTAAATAGTATTATGAGAGCAATTATAAGGCTACAGTTGCATTTATTCATTCAGTAGTAGTCATTAAAGGTCAATCCTATGGTAGAATTTTAGTAACCTCTAGAAAGGATTAAAAAATGTTATATGGCATGTAATTCTTTCTTCCAAAAAGTTAACGAGCTACTTGGGCAGCCAAATAATATATATACTGAACAGAAAGCTAATAATGTATTTAATTATCTCAAAATGATAGATACTGATTTAATTTAATGCTTTCTTTGTACAAGTTTCTGTGCCAAATGCATGGTATGTCCTATGTTTTTAAACTATAATAACCTGCAGAGCATGTGTTATTCCAATTTTTAAAATGAGGAAATAAGACTCAGGGAAGTTAGGTGACCTGCCCAAGATCATATAGATGGTAAGCAGCAAAAGCAGATTCAAACACAATCTGTTCTTCCACAGAAGATTTGCTTTTTACTCCTTGCTATGGGTGTTGTCTCTTGTTACCCACAAATCACTTTTATTTCCAAGCCTAAAACTCACTATGTGCACTCAAAATAAGTTCTGAGAAAGAACATGGTGGTACGAACAAAGACAAGGATAGCAGATTGCTCTCAACTTTCATGGTAACTCCGATTAATTTATTATAGCCAACTGAACACTATCTTATGAGGAATTATATGACTTGAAACAACTATAAATGTATTCTGATGCTGCATTTAGGCTCAGTGGGAAAGAATGAGAACTCGACATGGTTATTGGAAATATTTAAATATGTTTAGAATAACTTGGGTATGTGATTCTACTGCTTAACTAAATTTTGTAAAATTTAACAGATCAAGAAAATTCAATGAAAATTATAATTCACACTGAAATATATTCAAAATATACAACACTCACTTGGTTTTGAAGATTAGCACATATGAAAAATAATATATCTCAATAATTATGTTGATTACATGTTGAATATCTTGGACATTGAATTAAGTCAAATATATTATTCAGATTAATTTCAACTCTTTCTTTTTATACTTTATTAATGCAGTTGGTAGAAAATTTTAGATTGAGTCTACATTTCCATTCCTTTGAGTCTACATTTAGATTAAGTCTACATTTCCATTCCTGTAGCCATCAGACTAAACAATACAGAAGAGCACAGGGACAGGGGAATCTAGGGTAAGAGTGAAGTCAGTATTGATATAATTGAACATCCATATGCTTATTCTTCTAGGTCGGTGTTTGGTAGTCTTTTTTATCATCACCCGTAAAATGCCTTTTTAGACAATTTTTTCTCTAATCACTCCCGCCATGAAACTTTAACACCAAACATACACTATATACCTACTTGGGCACTTATTCTAATATCTAAGATGTTTTTACGCATCTGAGTATTGAACAGCTTGCCCTTTGGGGATGATATTTTTACCACTGGGAATACATGTTTTGGGTGAATTGGGAAGGGTTAAGTGACGAGGCCCAGTGGGGTAAGAATGTACCTTCAGATACCATAAGACTATGGAAAATAAAGGGTTATGAATTAAGAGGAAGAGAAGTAAGTTGAAAAATAAAGAGGTAGAGGTACCATAATGAGAATTTGATTTAGGATATGAATCTATGATTAGCACCTACAATTATCCAATATATTTTGTCAGTATGTTTGAACTATGCATTTTTCTAGACAGATGTTGGGGCAGCACCTAATTTACATTAATGTCAATTATAGAATGACTACATATCATAAATGCAAGAGATGTTTTGTATATCACTATTCTCTCATAGCAATATGTGCTAATGCTATATTTGAGATAAAATGAGGAAGTGAACAAATAAAGCCTCCATCCTTATGGACCCCTCTGTGATTTTTGCCTTCCTCTTCTTTCCACTACTCGTGCACCTATATTAAAAGATAAGAGGGTAATTGACCCTAAAGAAAAATGTATAGCAAGAAAAAGGTCAATAAGTATTTTCTATAAATGGGCATTTATGTAAATACAGTGTATTTCCAGTAATCCATTTCATAATGTAATTTAATATAATCTCTTTTATGGGACAAAAATGCCACCCCTTAGATATTGTCAGGTAGTAACTTTCTTAAAACATGTAGAGTAAGTTTGTGACTTGAAACATGTTATGAGATAATGATGTAATGATAAGAGAGGAAAATCTGCACTGAGTCTTGGAGATAAAGAGGGATGATAATTAATTTCCAGATTTTTGCTATTACTGTCCAAGGGAACAGGTACTCCAGCCAGCAGACAAAATAATCAAGTTTTCTTGACAGATCTATCCTTCTAGTGTAGATGAGTATCACAGCTTTATAACAATTAACTGGCATCATTTAAACTTATTTTATTCTGACTCAAGCAAATTTCTGATTTAAGTTTAGCTTCACAGATAGGCCCTTCTAACGCACAATACTCTCTAGCTGACCAGCTGTTTTCAGTTTTCCTACTAGTTGGTCGTGATTATTTTTCTCTGAAGACTTATTAGCTGGCATACTAAATTTTAAATAAGTCCACTGCATGTACTTATAGTATGTTATAAATCTAAACCTATAAATTCCTCTCACTCCCCACCTGCTTCTTTATTTCCTATCTACACGAATAGCCTCATTATCATTCCATATAACCTAAACCCAAAGCTGGGAAGTTATCTGAAAATTCTTGCTCTCCTTGATCCTTCCATTACACCCATCATTATAGCCTGTCAGTTCTTCTATGTAACATTTTTTTTCATCACTGTTGCTAGTATCTTAGTCCCTCATAAATTCTCCCCAACTTCTAAAAAATTCTCTCTACCACTCGTTGTTCTTTCAAATCAATTATTGCCCTGAACAGGACTGTTTCTGTCATGACTGACATAGCTAAAATAGCTAAACCAAAAAAGGAAATTTATTGGCTCAAAAAAACTAAGGATGGTAAGTGCTGTTCTAGCCTTAGGTGCAACTAGATCTACAGACTCAAAGCCACTATTAGGTTTCTCTTTCCATTCCTCACTTCTGGCTTCTCAGTGTATTGGCCCTATTCTCAAAGAATTTCTTTTTTTTTTTTTTTTTTTTTTTTTTGAGATGGAGTCTCTCCATCACCCAGGCTGGAGTGCAGTGGCATGATCACGGCTCACTGCAACCTCTGCCGCCCGGGTTCAAGCAATTCTCCTGCCTCAGCCTCCCAAGAACCTGGGGTTACAGGCATGTGCCACCACGCCCAGCTAATTTTCTTGTATTTTTAGTAGAGACAGGGTTTCACTTTGTTGGTCAGGCTGATCTCAAGCTACTGACCTCAAGTGATTCACCCGCCTCGGCATCCCAAAGTGCTGGAATTACAGGCGTGAGCCACCGCGCCCGGCCTCTCACAGAATTTCTATATGCAATACTGGATGTGATAGATAAAGAGATGCACTGAGAACATTCCTTTTCTATAAAATACTTATACTGCCCAGGAGAGGGGAATTCAGCCACCCAATAGCCTCTAGCTGTGAGCTCCTTTAGAGTCTGGCTCAGCTTCAGGGACTCTGCACCCCCCACCACCACCACTCGAGGTCACAGTTTTCCCAGAGTAGCATGCATACAGTGACTAACTGCAGTGGCCCAGCCAGTTTAGGTACATGCAGGACACTCATGGGCTCTGTTCACTCCAGAACTCCCTGCCAGGTTGTCTGAGGCTTTGTTAGACCTGTATCACAATTCAGCTTCCCCCTCTGCCCAATCATGCATATTTATTCATTTTATAGGGGTTGATCCCTAATAAGTATCTATACCCCAATCTCCAACTCAGTGTCTGCTTCCAGGAAATCCAGTGAGTTATATGTCCAAAGTGGCTAGGGCTTCACAGAACTCCAGCTCCACAATCCCAGAATCAATGGTCAGCCTTCCTCTTCTAGCTCTGACTAAAACATGGGTTCTGATTGACCCTATTTGACTCACATTTAATTCCCTGAACTCATTCCTTGGGCCATGCAGTCGGGCTGTGTTTGATAGCCCCACCAGGACCACATGAAGTGAAGGAAAAAAGTTCTCCAAAGGAGAGAAAAGATGGTCCCCTATAATCTTCCATGCAGCCAACTGAGGGCTCATTCTAAAATATAAATCTGAATATGTGTGTTTGCTTAAACATCAACTTTCCCCATTGCTTATGACAGAATTTTACTGTAAAACATTTGTCATAACATAAGACATTTTAAAAGGCACAGATTCAGCACAACATCCCTCATTTTTGTGGAATGTATTAGGAAGGCTTTTTGCCTCAAATGAGGGATTGGTTTTTGCCTAAAAAGATATCTAGAGGAATGCAGTTGTTGCCTTTGGGTCTCCTGCCTCAGTGTGGTAGGGCCAGTGAACATTTTAGTATTTGTCATGGCTTTTGATTCATGGTTGCAACATTGCTGCCAGGGCTCTAGCCATCATGACCTCATTCAAGGTAGGACCAAGCAAGCAGGTAGGGGTCATATCAAAGCTTTTCTAAAACCACCCTCACCAGCTTTCCACCAACAGGTTAAGAACTGGAAATGAGTCCCATGAAAATTGCTAGCTGCAAGGGAATTGAGAAAGTAAGACTGTCATAGGAGTCATCAAAGGAGAAGTGGTTGGAATTTAATCTAGATAAGAGACAACATGATGATATGAGGGTATTAAGGACAATGAAAATAATTGTAGAATTGTAGTTTCTAGGAGGCTAAGGATTCTCTGGAGTCAGGGTAACAGATGGAGGAAAGTAGAATGATAGGAGTTGGTGAGCAGAGAGTGGAAAACTTAAAATTGTGACTGACTGGAGTTAGTGGAAGTCATTGATAATAACAGGATATAGGATAGAAACATAAGTTTCAGGGGCTAAGTGGAGGGGTAAATAGAGTCAAAAATCAATGGAGGAAAGGATGACAAGAAACAGACAAGGACATATGCCTGTCTTAACAGTTTTTACAAGTGCCTATCACAGAGTAGACACCGGACAAATGAATGATAAACTGAATTATTTCCCAGGCAATATTTACCTACAATTTTGATGTCTCTCCTGACAACTAGACCCTCTTGTCAAATAGCTTTCTCCTCTCCAGTGTCCTGCACGTGCCTAATCTCAACATGCTCAAGGTCGAATCACAATCCCTCAGTTTTGAGTACCTTTTCAGGGTCTAGTGTCAAAATTTTTAGACAAATGCATGGATAGTTAAAATAGCAATACAAAATGTGTCACTAAAACAAGAGACAAAATTTATTGATAATACACTATGGGCCAGTACTGTGAGAACGTACCATTTGCTTGCATGGATTATCTCTTTCACTAATCAGAACCTATGAAGTAGGTACTGTTACTACACCCAGTTTGTGTATGAGAAAATTAAAACTTACAGAAATTAAGTCATTTACTCAAGGATCACAGCTAGTAAGTGAAGAACCCAGGACATTAACTGTGTCTGTCTGACTCCATACTCTTAATGACTGCGGAGCTAACAAATTAATTGCCTTTTTCAAAGTTTGGGGGCTGGGTGCGGTGGCACATGCCAGTAATCCCCACACTTTAGGAGGCTGAGGTGGGCAGATCACTTGAACCCAGGAGTTCAAGACCAGCCTGGGCAACATAGCAAAACCCTATATCTACAAAAAATACAAAAATTAGCTGGGCATGATGGCAAGCTTGTAGTCCCAGCTACATGGGAGGCTGAGGTGGGAGGATCACTTGAGCGTGGGAGAGCAAGGCTGCAGTGAGTCGAGATCGTGCCACTGCACTCCAGCCTGGGTGACACAGTGAGACCCTATCTCAAAAAAAAAAAAAAAAAAAGTTTGAGCCTATTTCAAAATATTGCTAAAATATGCATTCTTATTTTCTTGCAAATTATTAGACCTTCTTTAATAAGGAATTTTAATTAATCAAGGGGTGGAGTAATAGAGGGCAGTTCAGTATTTCTCATTCCTGCAGCCTCTGTTCTCTGCTGTGACCAAAAGGCCTTTACTACAGGCCTTTACTGGTAAACTCATAATAGTTATGTACATTAATCATATGAATTATCTATTTTGAGACAGAGTTTTAAATAATTGGACAATTTTAAAATCTGGTCCATGGATCAAGCAAATAGCGTTAGTAGTTTTTTATGTAGTAAACACTTTTTAAGAACAAGTTTATTCCATATTAAATATGTTTTACTCTAAGGTTGAAGCAACTGTGACAGGGTGCACAAAAGGTTTCTTAAATATTATACAAATGAAAACACTTCTTTTGTTCCTGTATGAAATACAGGGAGAAAAGTTTGTTTTCTTGGCAGTTGGGAATGAGGGGTAGAAGGTGCTGAATTTCTTGGCAGCATTCCTTATAAACAATCAATGGTCCCTGAACTGCTTTCTGAAGAAATGGGTATGCTGAGCTGTGTAGTGCTGGACTCTACACACTTTTTGTTTGTTTTGAAAAAAAAAAAAAAAAAAGATGAGAAACAAGGAACTTGGGCAGAGGATTGAGAATTTTAAAAACAAAGATTGTGTTTTTTTATGTGATGTATTACATAAATTCCCTCTGCAGAAAAGAGTTAACATAGCAGGCCTGGCTTCCAACCTTTAAAAACGCTGCTTACAAGACTGGTCCTTGGTCTTTGTCTGGGAACTTGGATTTCAGGAGGACTCCCACCATTCCCAGAACTGACAGAAGTGTCTCACTATGACTAGCCTGTGCAAACACTATGGTTTATGCTTAAAACCCTCTTTCCTTCTGGGATTCCAGAATTCAGGTGCCAGGCAGAGGGCACCTGCATGATCAGCCCCAATAAAATGCCCTGCGCACTGAGTTTTTTGTTTATTTGTTTGTTTATTTGTTTGTTTGTTTTTGAGACAGAGTCTCGCTCTGTCGCCCAGGCTGGAGTTCAGCGGTGTGATCTCAGCTCACTGCAACCTCCAATCCCCCGGGTTCAAGCAATTTTTCTGCCTCAGCCTCCCGAGTAGAGTAGCTGGGACTACAGGTGTGTGCCACCATGCCTGGCTAATGTTTGTATTTTCAGTAGAGACCAGGTTTCACCACATTGGCCAGGCTGGTCTGGAACTCCTGACCTCGTGATCTGCCCGCCTAGGCCTCCCAAAGTGCTGGGATTACAGGCGTGAGCCACTGCGACTGACCGGCACTGAGTTTCTAATAAGCTTCCTTGGTTGGTAATAGCCAGAAATGTGTCCTCAGAACTTGCTGGAGGAATTTAGTGCATCCTGTGACTCCTCTGGGAGAGGATTCTTGGAAGCTTATGCCTAATTTCCCTAAGACTTCACTCCGTGTGCATTTTCTCTTTGCTGATTGTGCTTTTTTGCCCTTTGTGTAATGAATTAGAGCCACAAATACAATTATATGCTAAATTCTATGTGCTAGCATATCCCCAAACCTCGGAATGATCTTTGGGACCTTCAATACAGCACCTTACTATTACAAAAAAAATTCACTTTATCACACATCTATTGAGTTTTTACTGTGCCTAAGTATTTTTTAAGCATTGAGAGTATAATAACAAATAAGGTACAGCCCCTGTTAAGAAGCCTAGTGCCTAGCGGAGTGGTTCTCATTCAAGGCTGATTTTTAGGAACAATTGGCAGTGTCTGGAGACATTTTTGATTGTCACCACTGGGGCAATGCTACTAGCATCAAGTGGCTAGAAGTCTGGGATGTTGCTAAACATCCTACCATATAAACTGTCTCTCCTTTTTATTGGGAGAGAGTTTTGAGAACACCTCTCTCAAAGTAAAGTATTATTTAGCCTAAAGTTAATAGTGCTGAGGTTGAGAAACCTTGATCTAGTGGAAGAAACATAGATATAAACAAACAATTTTAATACAATGTAGAAACTATTCATTATCTATTTCCCCTTCAGTGATCATGCTTTCTGTCCTACCTTTACCACACACTTCACAAAATTAAGGCCCCCGCAACCTGTGCCTTTTCACTTGCCTTCACCATCATGACTGCATATTTTCCATGATGAGGTTAAATTCCATAGTCAATTACTATAATCATTACATCATGCAGGGATTCACAATGTTTCAGCATATGCAAATCAGTCAATGTGATATATATTATATCAACATAATGAAGGACAGAAACCACATGGTGATTTCAATTGATGCTGAAAAACCATTTGATTAAATTCAACATCCTTCATGATAAAAGCCATAAAAATGGGTATAGAATAAACATACCTCAGCGTAATAAATGCTATTTTTGACAGACCCACAGCTAGTATCATGCTGAATAGGGAAAAACTGAAAGCCTTTCCTCTAAGATCTGAAATATAACAAGGATGCCCACTCTCATGACCATTATTCAACATAGTACTAACAGTGATCAACAGTGTTGATTAACACTGTTAACCAACATACCAAAATCAGTAGCATTTCTATATGTCAACAATGAACAATCTGAATAAGAAATCAAAAAGGTAATTCCATTTACAATAGACACACACAAATACGTAGGTATTCACCAAAGAAATGAAAGATCTCTTTCATGAAACTATAAAACACACATGAATGAAATTGAAGAAAACACCACAAAATGAAAAGGTATTCCATGTTCAAAGATTGGAAGAATCAATATTGATTGATTTGCATTTCTCTAATGATCAGTGTTGTTGAGCTTTTTTTCATGTTTGTTGGCCACTTGTATGTATTCTTTTGAGGAGTGTCTGTTCTTGTCCTTTGCCAACTTTTTAATGGGGCTATTTGTTTTTTCCCTGTTGTTTAAGTTCCTTGTAGACTCTGGATATTAGACCTTTGTCAAATGGATAGATGCTAAAATTTTCTCCTATTTTGTAGGTTGTTCACTCTGATTATTGTTTCTTTTTCTGTGTAGAGCTTTTTAGTTTAATTAGATCCCATCTGTCAAATTTTGCTTTTGTTGCAGTTGCTTTTGGCATTTTCATCATCAAATCTTTGCCTATGCCTACATCCTGAATGGTATTGCCTCGATTTTCTTCTAGAGTTTTTATAGTTTTGAATTTTATGTTTAAGTATTTTATTCATCTTGAGTTGATTTTTGTAAGGAAGGGGTCCAGTTTCAATTTTCTGCGTATGGCTAGCCAGCACTCCCAGCACCATTTATTAAACAGAGTCACTTCCTCATTGCTTGTTTTTGTCAAGTTTGTCAAAGACCAGATGGTTGTAGGTGTGCAGTCTTATTTCTGAGTTCTCTATTCTGTTCTGTTGGTCTATGTATCTGTTCTAGTACCAGTACCATGCTTTTTTAGTTACTGTAAATTTGCAGTATAGTTTGAAGTCAGGTAGCGTGATGCCTCCAGCTTTGTTCTCTTTGCTTAGGATTGTCTTGGCTATTCAGGCTCTTTTTTAGTTCCATATCGATTTTTACATAGTTTTTTTTTAATTCTGTGAAGAATGTCAATGGTAGTTTAATGGGAATAGCACTGAATGTATAAATTGCATAGGGCAGTATGGCCATTTTCACAATGTTGTTTCTGCCTATCCATGAGCATGGAATGTTTCTCTATTTGTTTGTGTCTGTTCTGATTTCTTTGAGCAGTGCTTTGTAGTTCTCCTTGAAGAGGTCCTTCACTTCCCTTGTTAGCTGTATTAATACCTAGGTATTCTTTTTGTGGCAATTGTGAATGAGAGTTCATTCATGGTTTGGCTACTGGCTTGCTTGTTGTTGGTGTATAGGAATACTAGCTATTTTTGCACATTGATTTTATATTCTGAGATTTAGGCTTATCAGCTTAAGAAGCTTTTGGGGTAAGACAATGGGGTTTTCTAGATATAGGATCATGTCATCTGCAAATAAAGACAATTTGACTTCTTCTCTTTTTCCTTTTTTTTTTTTTTTTTTTGAGACGAAGTCTCACTCTGTCACCCAGGCTGTAGTGCAGTGGCGCGATCTCAGCTCATTGCAAGCTCTGCCTCCTGGGTTCATGCCTTCTCCTGCCTCAGCCTCCCAAGTAGCTGGGACTACAGGTGCCCACCACCATGCCCGGCTAATTTTTTTTTTTTTGTATTTTTAATAGAGATGGAGTTTCACTGTGTTAGCCAGGATAGTCTCGATCTCCTGACCTCATGATCCACCTGCCTCGGCCTCCCAAAGTCCTGGGATTACAGGCTTCAGTCATGGCGCCCGACCGACTTCTTCTCTTTCTGTCTGAATATGCTGAATATGCTTTATTTCTTTCTCTTGCCTGATTGCCCTGGCCAGAATTTCCAACACTGTGTTGAATAGGAGTAGTGAGAGTGGGCAACCTTGCCGTATGCCAGTTTTCAAAGGAATGCTTCCAGCTTTTGCCCATTCAGTATGATATTGGCTGTGGGTTTGTCATAGATGGCTCTTATTATTTTGAGGTGTGTTCCTTCAATACCTAGCTTATTGAGAATTTTTAACATGAAGGATGTTGAATTTTATTGAAGGCCTTTTCTGCCTCTACTGAGATAATCATGTGGTTTTTGTCTTTAGTTCTTTTATGTGAAGAATCGCATTTATTGATTTGCATATGTTGAACCAACTTGGCATCCCAGGAATGAAGTCAACTTGATAGTGGTGAATAAGCTTTTGATGTGCTGCTGGATTTAGTTTCCCAGTATTTTATTGAGGACTTTTGCATCAATGTTCATCAAGGATATTGCCCTGAATGTTTTGTTGTTGTTGTTGTATCTCTGCCAGGTTTTGGTATCAGGATGATGCTGGCCTTATTTAATGAGTTAGGGAGAAGTCACTCCTTTTCTGTTTTTATGGAATAGTTTCAATAGAAATGGTACCAACTTTGTACCTCTGGTAGAATTCAGCTGTGAATTCACCTGCTTATGGGCTTTTTTCAGTTGGTAGGCTATTTGTTACTGCCTCAGTTTCAGAACTCATTATTGGTCTATTCAGGGAATCAGTTTCTTCCAAGTTCAGTCTTGGGACAGTGTATGTGTTCAGGAATTTATTTATTTCTTCTAGATTTTCTAGTTTATGTGCATAGAAGCATTTATAGTATTCTCTGAAGGTTGTTTGTATTTCTGTGGGGTCAGTGGTAATATCCGCCTTATCATTTCTTGTTGTGTTTATTTGATTCTTCTCTCTTTTCTTCTTTATCAGTCTAGATAGTGGACTATTGATTTTATCAATTTTTTCAAAAGCCAGCTCCTGAATTTATTGATTTTCTTTTCAGAAGGGTTTTTTTTTTTGGTTTTTTTTTGTATTTCTATCTCCTTCAGTTCAACTCTGATCTTAGTTATTTCTTGTCTTCTGCTAGCTTTGGTATTTGTTTGCTCTTGGTTCTCTAGTTCTTTTAGTTGAGATACTAGGTTGTTAATTTGAGATTTTTCTGGCTTTTTGATGTGGGCATTTAGTGCTATAAATTTCCCTCTTAACACTGCTTTAGCTGTATCCCAGAAATTCTTGTACATTCTATCTTTGTTCTCATTAGTTTCAAAGAACTTCTTGATTTCTGCCTTAATTTCATTCTTTACCCAAGAGTCATGCAGGAACAGGTTGTTCAATTTCCACATAGTTGTATGGTTTGAGTGAGTTTCTTAATCTTGAGTTCTAATTTAATTGTTCTGTGATCTGAGAGACTGTTACGATTTCGATTCTTTCACATTGGCTGAGGAGTGTTTTACTTCTGATTATGTGATCAATTTTAGAGTAAGTGCTGTGTGGCAATGAGAAGAATGTATATTCTGTTGAATTTGGGTGGAGAGTTCTATAGATATCTATCAGGCCCACTTGATCCAGAGCTGATTTCAGGTCCTGTATAATTCACATCTATTAACTGAGTTGTTTCCTCATAACTCTGCTAGTCTAAAAAGAAAAAGAAAAAAAAAGGTGACAAGGGAAAAACTGGTAGAAGGGGTAAGAAGCTAAAAGCAGTGCTTAGAAATGAAGTGTGGGAACTGACCTATGGATGGATTTTAATAGGAATATCCCTTTTTCCATCAAAATGGGTCCTTGGAAGCCAGCCAAATTATTCCCTATGTGGTAAACCAGTTTATCAGACTAAGGGGAGCACAGACCCTCAGCATGGAATATTTCATATGTGTAAGAGAGACTGGACTTGGAGCAGTGGGTGATGGGGTGGTAATAAGGGAAACGTGGTGGAAATGAGCCAGAAGAGTGAATTAACATGCGTATTTGAGTTGAAGCTGCTCCTGGCAAACTATAAATTATGAGAGTCATTTATAAGAGAGTCCATAATTGCTAGAGGAATTTCTGTGTTAATCATCAGAAGACAGATCCAATAAGAATAAACAAAACAGTGCCAGCTTAAGAAAGGTTCCCCCTCCCTTCCCAAATCAATTATTGGCTATTCTGTTATGATTAAGGAATGATAGAAACTTAATTAGCTATTTTTCCATTTAAGAAAATCATATTGCTTTGATTCAAGCACACCTATGCGAGCTATCCAGAAAGTCTGTAGCTACAATGCAGATTTTAAGTAATTCCAAAGCTGGTCCCTGTGGTTTAAATAAAATGACAATACAAAATGTAATTTTAGCTTATTTAAGAACTTTAATTCTGCTTTAATACAAAATATCTCTTTTGCTCCACAGTTGCTATATTAGACTAAACATTTTCATAGAAGAATATCAGTGAAGATTAGTTGTATTTATAAGAAGCATGGGCTTACCTGAATCATACCAGTATAAAGAATGACAAACATCATCCAGATGGAAAAACTAATCATAAATTCTAAAGTGTAATCAGTTGTTAGACATGTTGATTTTCTCTTCTTCCTAGTGCAGTAAACTATTTTGTCAGTCTTATTTGCTGTAACTTGAAAGTTTAAAATATTTATTTTAAAAATTTTTGCTTATCAAATAGTATCTCAAAGAGCAGAGAAAACCATGGTAAGTCATAGCAGTCTGAGATGATATTTATTTTGAATATTCACACAGCAAAAGTAAGCCTGAGTTTGGGTTTTCTTTTTTTCCTGTTTGCTATCCATTGCAATTTAATTGCCTAGGTTAGCTACTAGCCTTTCAATAATTTTATTGGCCCCTTTTATTATTCTTAACCTTTCTATTTTCCTGAGTTTAAATTTCAAATTTCTATATTTCTCTTCCATCTAGCTTAATGCTGTTTTTACACATTCAGGTCAGTAATTCCATTTTAGTAAGCACCATGGGGAAATTCTGAGTTTAATGAGCATCTTGCCCCAGTAATTTCATATTCTAAAAGAAATAAGTCATGGCTACTTAAATGACTAGAAAGCAAAGATAGGCATAGATGATTGTGGGGAGAAGTGGTATACATAAACAGCCATGAGAATTTAGAAAATAGAAATGTTAATCCCGGATAAAGTAGGCATCACAGAGAAATTAGTGTTTGGGATGAATCTTGAAGGATAGGTAAGGTTTGTATATGCTGGGATAGCAAAATGGGCAGATATAATTATATGAAACCAAGTTTAGTAACTGAGAGCAATTTGTATTTTTCCTCTGTTTCAAGCTACAGCTATCTCCTACACATGGTGTGGTTTATTCAATATTGAGTTTTATACCCAGGAATGCCTTATGGGTGATGGCACATGCAGCAATGAACTACCAGGAGCTGTTACAGCAATACTGACACAGATATATGTCTTCATCTTGGTTGATCTCTCGGATGGGGACAAATTAATATATGACAATAAATGACCTGTGCAGCATGACTTCTCCAGAAACAAAAGGGACATACCTTGTATTTTATTTTAAAAAGTTATTGAAAAATGAGAAGTGACTCTCTTTTGGTCATAGAAATATCTTCTAACCTTTTCTTAGCCTTCTCAGTAGCATGCAGTAGTTGCTGGAGACAGCAGCATTAGAAAGATAGACAGGAAATGATAAACAGAAAGAAAAGATAAAATCGCTATTTTTAATGATGTTAAGGTAGCAAACAGGTTATGTCAACCCATAGCTATGTAAAATAGTACTACGAATCTTAGAATCTCAGTTTTTTTTTGTTCCCATTATTCACCAATAAAATGTAGATGAAAATATTTCTATAATTCTTCCTAACCATGATATGAAACCCAGAAGCCCTAAAAAATGATTAACACACTTGACTATATGAAACTATATAACTTTATATAAGAATACATTATGGAGAAAGTTAAAAGACCCTGTGAGCTGCCAGAAAATATTTTCAACATATATATGGCAAAGATAAGTATCACTTTATGTAGAAAACACTTACAAATTGATTTAAAAAAAACATCATTAAAAATAAGAAACTAGGGCTGGGAGTGGTGGCTCTCGCCTGTAATCCCAGCACTTTGGGAGGCTGAGGCAGGCGGATCACAGGGTCAGGATGGAGACCATTCTGGCCAACAAGGTGAAACCCCATCTCTACTAAAAATACAAAAAATTAGCTGGGTGTGGTGGTACATGCCTGTAGTCCCAGCTACTCGGGATACTGAGGCAGGATAATCACTTGAACCCGGGAGGCGGAGGTTGTAGTGAGCCGAGATCATACCACTGCACTTCAGGCTGGGCAACAGAGAGAGATTCCATCGCGAAAAAAAAAAAAAAAAAGAAAAAAAAGAATATGAAACTATTCCCAACCTCTCTAATAATTCTAACTAAAAAAAAAGAAATTAATTTTACCTATAAGACAGACTAAGATTAAGAAGAGTAATAATATCCGAGTTAGTGAGTATGAGGATATCAGCAAAGTCATGCATTCTTATGAAAATGTAAATTGCTACATTTCAGTAAGCTATTTAGCAGTATTTCTCAAAATAAATTTGCATATTACAATAGAGTGACTATAGTTAACAATAATCTATTGTATATTTTTAAGCAAAAGAGTGGAATTGGAATGTTTCTAACACAAATAAATGGTAAATGCTTAAGGTGATAGATGCCCTTTTATGCACCTATATGCATCAATTATGAATATATGTATGCAACTACAATGTACCCATAATTAAAAATAAAAATTAATAATGAGTGCACATTCACTTTTAGCCAGTTATTCTACTTCTATGAATTTGTTATATGGTGATGCAGAAACATATGAAACACACATGCATAATCACCTTAATAGTGTTTGTCATCGCAAAAAAATTAGAAACAACCCAGACATTTGTCTCTAGGAATTAAGTAAACTGCCACATATTTTTACAAGCATGTATTAATTTTGTAACCTCAGAAAAAACTTCAAGTAGGGGGAAGAAAAGGAAGAGGAGAATTGCTTAAAAAAAAACTTTAAAAATTTGTCCTTATCATAGACTACAAAAACTTACGAAGTAAAAGTTTAAAACATTGTTCATTCCCAACCCAATGTGACTCCCAGATTGCTACTGTTAACTGGTATGTATCCTTTTAGAAATATATGTGTATATTTTTTAAGCATGGCCAGCTCTGCTCTTACTAAACCAAGATACAGTTAAATGTTAGTTTTTAAATCTTATAATACAAAAGTAAGTAGTTGGCAAATAATGACATGTCCCAAATCTACAGTATCCAAAATATACTTGTAAAAAAGAAGAGTTTAATTTCTGTGCTGTTGTGACATAGTGAAGGTCACAGACAACACAGAGTGCAGCTTCTCTGAGCCTTAGCATTTTCCTTCCATACTTCCTGGTTTTCACTTCATTTGTTACAACTGATTTGCTTCCTTGTTTTAGGCCAATAATGTTTTTTCATTGCTATCATCTCTTCTTACGGCTCTTGTTTATTCTCCACAGCCCTACCCTTCCTCTCTTTGTAAACCCAAAAGTTGAAGTTGTTTTAATTCAACAAATATTTAACAGTGATTGAAGCAATTGTTATAAGGAGTGGTTAGACTCCTGGCTTCCCCACAATTCCCACTTAAATCGATCAGTAACTGGAATGAATTTAATTTTTTCTTTTCCTTTGAGTTGATCTACTTTCATTGCCTTATATGATTCTCCTTACTTCCCTCTACCCCTTTCTTCACTGCTGCCTCGTAGCCTTTCCCTCGCTTCCTCTCCCCTTCTCTCCCTTGTTACTGCTCCTGCCTCTCCTACCATCACCAGCAAACCTACTTCCTCTTTCCATAATGTTTCAGCTAAACTATATGTTAAAACACAACTTGAAGATTGCTCTGGAACCAAAACACAATGTATGTATCATGGTTTCTAGAAAATGTGTTTAGACTTCGTCAAGAAAAGATCATAAATGTAATTATGCCTCATTATCTTGGCTACAGCCTGGCACAGGAGAAGGAAGAACAGTTACTGGAGGGAAAAAAGAAAATTTTTCACTTGTAGAGTTTAGGCCTGTGGATATTGCCTTCTGAATATGACGGCCTCTTTGCTTTGTTCATTATCTTCCATTAAATTATTTGAGACATTCTGTTGCTTTCCATTATACCATCGCTATCTCATTATCTGCAACTCTTTGTCCATATGCACTTTCGCCTCTTTAGTAATTTACATCTAATTGTTACCCTCATCTCACATCTCCCTTCAGCCATTCCTTTGGCAATGAAATAGCAGTAATCACAGTCAAGATACTGACTCTTCAATTTGTTGAGAAATGCTTCAAAGTTGTTTTTTCCATGTTTACTCATGAGGTGATTTTTTATTGCCTTCCAACAACATGTGAAGGAGTGAGATAAAATTAAAATGTCACAACAAATGTACTTCAGATTATGAAATATTTTTAAAAGTTACTTGTTAGCTCTTAATATTTGAAAGTTGAAAAACACAGTTTTTAATGCTATCAAAATCAGGCCAATATGAAGAGAGACACAATTACAGACCTTTAAAATATGAAATTAACTAAGAAACACCACAATCCTAACTGGTTTATTTGATCCTTGCCTCATTTTCCTCTACTCTCTCCTCTCCAGAAATATCTTTCTAGTAATATTTGACTCTCTTTTCCAAATCCTAAATCCTTTAGTGTGGTATCCATCTACATATTCAGAATGCCCTCCTGCCATTTTCCCACCATGTATGTATTCCATAAACTTAGTGACTTTCCAGTATTACCTGAGAAGGGAAGTAAAGGCCTCGATTCCCCTCTGTATAGAATCCCTCCCCAGTCCTTTGCATGGCTATTTACTTCTGCCAGCTATCTCTCCTCAGCACCAGTCACCACCCTGTAAACTGCGCCTGACTGCCTAGGCAAGCATAGGCACTCCTTTCTCTGTGCCTCTTTTCCTTATATACCTCCACAGTGGCTCTTTTACAAATTTTATACAGCCATATATACTATAGTAAACTTTTTGTTCTGTGTATCTAGCTCCTTACTGTATCATACTTTTCTGTAATCAGAAACCATATGTTTTAATCTCTATGCCCTCATCATCCAGAATGGCATCTGGCATTTAGAAGTGCCCATATCAGGGAAAGTTCTGGCTTTTGGGCCACTAAAGCCAGCTGCAGCTAAGTTAATCAGAAAAGAAATGTATTAATAAAAATATTGGTAAGATTATAAAATGAAGGAGAAAAAAAGTTGAAATGAAGGAAAAAATGTTAAGGGCAGCCAGAGAGAAAGGTCAGGTTACCCACAAAGGGAAGCCCATCAGACTAACGGCAGACGTCTCAGCAGAAACTCTACAAGCCAGAAGAGAGTGGGGGCCAATATGCAACATTCATAAAGACAAGAATTTTCAACCCAGAATTTCATATCCAGCCAAACTAAGCTTCATAAGTAAAGGAGAAATAAAATCCTTCACAGACAAGCAAATGCTGAGAGATTTTGTCACCACCAGGCCTGCCCTACGAGAGCTCCTGAAGGAAGCACTAAACATGGAAAGTAACAACCGGTACCAGCCACTACAAAAACATGCCAAATTTTAAAGATCATCAATGCTAGGAAGAAACTGCATCAACTAACGAGCAAAATAACCAGCTAACATCATAATGACAGGATCAAATTCACACATAAAACTATTAACCTTAAATGTAAATGGGCTAAATGCTCCAATTAAAAGACACAGACTGGCAAATTGGATAAAGAGTCAAGACCCGTCAGTGTGCTGTATTCAGGAGACCCATCTCACATGCAGAGACACATATAGGCTCAAAATAAAGGGATGGAGGAAGATCTACCAAGCAAATGGAAAACAAAAAAAAAGCAGGGGTTGCATTCCTAGTCTCTGATAAAACAGACTTTAAACCAACAAAGATCAAAGGAGACAAAGAAAGCCATTACATAATGGTAAAGGGATCAATTCAACAAGAAGAGCTAACTATCCTAAATATATATGCACCCAATACAGGAGCACCCAGATTCATAAAGCAAGTCCTTAGAGACATACAAAGAGACTTAGACTCCCACACAATAATAATGGGAGACTTTAACACCCCACTGTCAACATTAGACAGATCAATGAGACAAGAAGTTAACAAGGGTATCCAGGACTTGAACTCAGCTCTGCACCAAGCGGACCTAATAGACATCTACAGAACTCTCCACCCCAAATCAACAGAATATACACTCTTCTCAGCACCACATTGCACTTATTCCAAAATTGACCACATAGTTGGAAGTGAAGCACTCCTCAGCAAATGTAAAAGAACAGAAATCATAACAAACTGTCTCTCAGACCACAGAGCAATCAAACTAGAACTCAGGGTTAAGAAACTCACTCAAAATTTTCAACTACATGGAAACTGAACAACCTGCTCCTGAATGTCTACTGGGTAAATAACAAAATGAAGGCAGAAATAAAGATGTTCTTTGAAACCAATGAGAACAAAGACACAACATACCAGAATCTCTGGGACACATTCAAAGCAGTGTGTAGAAGGAAATTTATAGCACTAAAAGTCCACAAGAGAAAGCAGGAAAGATCTAAAATTGATACCCTAACATCACAATTAAAAGAACTAGAGAAGCAAGAGCAAACACATTCAAAAGCTAGCAGAAGACAAGAAATAACTAAGATCAGAGCAGAACTGAAGGAGATAGAGACACAAAAAACCCTTCAAAAAAATCAATGAATCTAGGAGCTGGTTTTTTGAAAAGATTAAAAAAATAGACCGCTAGCAAGACTGATAAAGAAGAAAAGAGAGAAGAATCAAATAGATGCAATAAAAAATGATAAAGGGGATATCACCACCAATCCCACAGAAATACAAACTACCATCAGAGAATACTACAAACACCTCTATGCAAATAAACTAGAAAATTTAGAAGAAATGGATAAATTCCTGGACACATACACCCTCCCAAGACTGAACCAGGAAGAAGTTGAATCCCTGAATAGACCAATAACAGGCTCTGAAATTGAGGCAATAATTAATAGCCTACCAACAAAAAAAGTCCAGGACCAGATGGATTCACAACCAAATTCTACCAGAGGTACAAAAGGAGCTGGTATCATTCCTTCTGAAACTATTCCCATCAATAGAAAAATAGGGAATCCTCCCTAATTCATTTTATGAGGCCAGCATCATCCTGATACCAAAGCCTGGCAGAGACGCAACAGAAAAAGAGAATTTTAGACCAATATCCCTGATGAACATCGATGCAAAAATCCTCAATAAAATACTGGCGAACTGAATCCAGCTGCACATCACAAAACTTATCCACCATGATCAAGTGGGCTTCATCCCTGGGATGCAAGGCTGGTTCAACATACACAAATCAATACACGTAATCCATCATATAAACAGAACCAAAGACAAAAACCACATGATTATCTCAATAGATGCAGAAAATGCCTTTGACAAAATTCAACAGCCCTTCATGCTAAAAAACTCTCAATAAACTAGGTATTGATGGGACGTATCTCAAAATAATAAGAGCTATTTATGACAAACCAACAACCAATATCATACTGAATGGACAAAAACTGGAAGCAGTCCCTTTGAAAACTGCCACAAGACAGGGATGCCCTCTCTCACCACTCCTATTCAGCATAGTGTTGGAAGTTCTGGTCAGGGCAATCAAGCAGGAGAAAGAAATAAAAAGTATTCAATTATGAAAAGAGAAAGTCAAATTGTCTCTGTTCACAGATGACATGATTGTATATTTAGAAAACCCCATCATCTCAGCCCAAAATCTCCTTAAGCTGATAAGCAACTTCAGCAAAGTCTCAGGATACAAAATCAATGTGCAAAAATCACAAGAATTCCTATACACCAATAACAGACAAACAGAGAGCCAAATCATGAGTGAACTCCCATTCACAATTGCTACAAAGAGAATAAAATACCTAGGAATCCAACTTACAAGGGATGTGAAGGACCTCTTCAAGGGGAGCTACAAACCACTTCTCAATGAAATAAAAGAGGACACAAACAAATGGAAGAGCATTCCATGTTCATGGATAGGAAGAATCAATCTCATGAAAATGGCCATACTGCCCAAGGTAATTTATACATTCAATGCCATCCCCATCAAGCTACCAATGACTTTCTTCACAGAATTTGGAAAAACTACTTTAAAATTCATATGGAACCAAAAAAGAGCCTGCATTGCCAAGACAATCCTAAGCAAAAAGAACAAAGCTGTAGGCATCACGCTACCTGACTTCAAACTGCACTACAAGGCTACGGTAACCAAAACAGCATGGTACTGGTACCAAAACAGAGATATAGACCAATGGAACAGAGCAGAGGCCTCAGAAATAACACCACACATCTACAACCAACTGATCTTTGACAAACCTGACAAAAACAAGAAATGAGGAAAGGATTCCCTATTTAATAAATGGTGCTGGGAAAACTGGCTAGCCATATGTAGAATGCTGAAACTGGATCCCTTCCTTACATCTTGTACAAAAATTAATTCAAGATGGATTAAAGACTTAAATGTCAGACCTAAAACCATAAAAACCCTAGAAGAAAACCTGGGTAATACCATTCAGGACATAGGCATGGGCAAGGATTTCATGACTAAAACATCAAAAGCAATGGCAACAAAAGCCAAAATAAACAAATGGGATCTAATTAAACTAAAGAGCTTCTGCACAGCAAAAGAAACTGCCATCAGAGTGAACAGGCAACCCACAGAATGGGAGAGAATTTTTGCAACCTACTCATCTGACAAAGGCTAATATCCAGAATCTACAAAGAACTTAAAGTTACAAGAAAAAATCCACCCCATCAAAAAGTGGGCAAAGGATATGAACAGACACTTCTTGAAAGAAGACATTTATGCAGCCAACAGACACATGAAAAAATGCTCATCATCACTGGCCATCAGAAAAATGCAAATCAAAACCACAATGAGATACCATCTCACACCAGCTAGAATGGCGATCATTAAAAAGTCAGGAAACAACAGGTGCTAGAGAGGATGTGGAGAAATAGGAACACTTTTACACTGTCGGTGGGAGTGTAAACTAGTTCAACCATTGTGGAAGACAGTGTGGCGATTCCACAAGGATCTAGAACTAGAAATACCATTTGACCCAGTGATCCCATTACTGGGTATATACCCAAAGGATTTTAAATCATGCTGCTACAAAGACACATGCAAACGTAAGTTTATTGTGGCACTATTCACAATAGCAAAGACTTGGAACCAACCCAAATATCCATCTATGATAGACTGGATTAAGAAAATGTGGCACATATTCACCATGGAATACTATGCAGCCATAAAAAAGGATGAGTTCATGTCCTTTGTAGGGACAAGGATGAGTTCATGTCCTTTGTAGGGACATGGATGAAGTTGGAAACCATCATTCTGAGCAAACTATCACAAGGACAGAAAACCAAACACCACATGTTCTCACTCATAGGTGGGAACTGAACAATAACAACACTTGGACACAGGTTGGGGAACATCACACACCAGGGCCTGTCATGGGGTTGGGGGCTGTGAGAGGGATAGCGTTAGGAGAAATACCTAATGTAAACGATGAGTTAATGGGTGCAGCACACCAACATGGCACATGTATACATATGTAACAAACCTGCACATTGTGCACATGTACCCTAGAACTTAAAGTATAATAAAAATAAATAAATAATAATAAAAAAATAAAATTCTAAAGAGAGAAGCTCCCTGATGGCTAAACCTAGTTTATGAACCTATAACTTGATTTACTTGTAGTGATGATAGACAAGATAAAGAGAAGACATAAAATCTCACCAATCTATACAATGGACTATCCTCCCAAATAGGTTGGGAAATTATACATGGAGCAGCCAAAACTTCAATGCTTGTGAGAATTACCCAAATATTATCATTTTGTCACTATAATCTACAATAATAAACAGGATACATTTAAGGTGTACTTAATAGTTTTGAGTCTAGCTTTAAGGCTAATGGAATCATTCTTACTACCTTCGTCTACTTCTAAGACATTTAAGAGAAAAAGTTTCATCTAACAAATTGCTTTACACAGCTTTTTAAAATAACCTAAACTATCAAAGTTTTCTCAAAAGTGAGAAAGCAAATGTAAATCTAATTAGTGTAACAGGCAAAGACTATTAAGTACTGATTAGGTCAAAGAGAGTAAAAATTAGGTTGCCTATAGCAGAAATGACCATGTCCTTTATGGGAGTACAAATTATCTGTTTACATGTCTACTGATGTTTTATTCAAAATGTCTGACATACATAAAAAATTATGACACATGAAAAAAGCAGGAAAGTGATCCATAACCAAGAAAAAAAAAAGTGCCATCCTCAAAAAGGACAAAAATATCTCTCAACCTAGAATTGTACATACAATAAGTTTCTTCTTCAAAAATTAAGGTAAAATAAAAATATTTTTAGACAGACTGAAGCTGATAAAATGTGTTGCCAGCACCACTGCACTATGAGAAATAACTAAATAAAGTTATTCAAACTGATGGGAAATTATCCTAGATGAAAGAGTGGATATTGAGAAACTAATAAAAAGCACAGAAAAGAGTAAATGTGTGAGATAACATTAAACAGTATTTGTCAAAATTTATTTAAAAGATGATTCAAGGTTTTAAGTAAAATGATGATGATTATGTATTGCTGGCTTTTAAACACGGAGAATTAAAACACATGATCGAGCCCCGTATCCAAGCCCTATAGCTCCCGGTCAACATTTTTAAACATATCCTGGGCCAGAGGGGAGCCCACTGCCTTGAAGGGAAGGACCCACTGCTGGCAGAATTCATCATCTGCTAACTGAAGAGCTTTGGGGCCCTAAATAGCCAGTAGCTATACCCATGTAGTACATCGTGAGCCTTGGGTGAGATTCTGACACTTGCTGGCTTCAGGTACCAGCTCAGCCACAAGCAAGTAAAGCACCAAGCAAGCCCTTAGGGTCCCCAATTCCAGGCCTTGGCACTTGGGTGACATTTCTGGACTTACCCTGGGCGCCAGAGGGAAGTATACTCCCCTAAGGGTGAGGGTTTTTTTGTTGTTGTGTTTTTTTGTTTGTTTGTTTGTTTTTGAGATAGAGTCTCACTTTGTCGCCCAGGCTGGAGTACAGTGGGGCAATCTCGGCTCACCAGAAGTTTTGCCTCCTGGGTTAGAGCAATCCTCCTGTCTCAACCTCCTAAGTAGCTGGGATTACAGGCATCTGCCACCGTGCCCAACTAATTTTTGTATTTTTTTAGTAGAGATGAGGTTTCACCATGTTGGTCAGGTTGGTCTCGAACTCCTGACCTCAAGCAATCCACCAGCTTCAGCCTCCCAAAGTGCTGGGATTACAGGTGTGAGCCACCATGCCCAGCCCCCTGAAGGGTGAGTTTCAGACCAGGCAGCACTCACCACAAGCTGAATGAGAGCCCCTGGGCTTTAAGGAAACATTGGCAGTAGCCTGGCAGTGTGCCCCATGGACCTGTGGTTGCATGGAGTGAGCTTCCTGTGCCTTTGGAAAGGGGACGGAAGAGTGGGAAGAACTGCATCTTGTGGTTTGAGTGCTGACTCATCCACAGTAAAATAGAGCACCAAGTAGACGTCTAAGGTTTTGACTCTGGTCCCTGGATCCCAGATAGCACCTCGGGACCCACCAGGAGCCTGGGGGAAGTCACCACCCTGAAGGGAAGGGGAGGTCACCACCCTGAAGGGAAGGACACAGGTAAGACTGGCTTAACCACCTGATAGCAGAGCTCCAGGACATTGAGTGAACATAGGCTGTAGCCAGGGAATGGTTACAGCAAGCCTTGGGCGAGACCTGGTGCTGTGCTGGCTGCAGGTCTGACGCAACACAGTCCTAGTGGTGGTGCTTATAGGGGTGCTTATCTCATTCTACTCCCAGCCCAGGAGGCTCAGAGCAGTGATAAACTCCATTTGTCAGGGAGAAAGTAAGGGAAGAGAACAAGAGTCTCTGCCAGGGAATTCTTCTAGATATTGTCCAAAACTATCAAGGTGGTACCTCTACAAGTCTGCAAGAACCAAAGTGTTACTAGGCTTGGGGTGCCTAAGATACAGCTTAGATCACAACACCCAAATACTTTCAAATATCTGGTAAGCCATCCCAAGAAGGACATGTGTAAACAAGCCCAGACTGTCAAGACTACAATAAATGCCTAACTTTTCAATGCCCAGATGAACATTCACAAATATCAAAATCATTGAGAAAAACAGGAATTCACCAAATTAATTAAATAAGGCAGAAGGGACCAATCCTGAAGTAATAGAGCTATGTGACCTTTTAGACAGATAATTCAAAGTACTTGTTTTAAGGAAACTCAAAGATATTCAAGATAACACAGAGAAGGAATTCAGAACTGTATCAGATAAATTTAACAAAGGAATTGAAATCATTAAAAAGCAGCAGAAATTCTGTAGTTGAAAAATGCAGTTGACATACTAAAGAATGCATCTGCCTTCTAACAGCAGAATTGATCAAGCAGAAGAGAGAATACTTAGCTTGAAGACAAGCTACTTAAAAATAAACAATCAGAGGAGACAAAAGAAAAAAAACAATGAAGCACACCTACAGGATCTAGAACAGAGCTTCAAAAGGGCAAATCTAAGAGTTATTGTCATTAAAGAGAAGGCAGAGAAAGACATAGGAGTAGAAAGTGCATTTAAAGGGATAATATCGAAGAATGTTCCAAACCTAGAGAAAGATAACAATATGTAAGTACAAGAAGATTATAAAACAGCAAGCATATTTAACCCAAAGAAGATTACCTCAAGGCTTCTAGTAATCAAACTCCTAAAGGTAAAGGATAAAGAAAGGATCCTAAAAACAACAAGAGAAAAGAAACAAATCACATAAAATGAAGCACCGGCACATCTGGCAGCAGACTTTTCAGTGGAAACCTTACAGGCCAAGAGAGATTTGTGTGACGTATTTAGAGTGCTGAAGGAAAAAAACTTCTACCCTAGGGTAGTATATATAGCAAAAATAGTATAGTATTTTTGCTACATATACTAGTTTTAACTTCATATCACTGAAAGAAGCACTGAAGAGAGAGAAAAAACAGCGTGGAATTGCTAACACCGACCCTCCCTGACTGGGGCAGCAGTGGTGTGGTGTGGCAGCATCTCTGGACCCTGGGGGAGGGAGAACACAGAAATTGTGAGTGCTGTTCTGTTAGAGCAGGAAGGAAAACCAGAACAAACACAGCTGACACCTGCCCACAGAGGGAGCATTTAAATCACCTCTAGCCAGAGACGAACCCACAATCCCAGTAGTCCAAACTTCAGTGCTAGCAAACTTTGCCACTAAGGGCTTAAGTACTCTCAGTCTCCAAATAAACTTGAAAGGCAGTCTAGGCCATAAGGACAGCAACTCTGAGCTAGACTCAGAGACAATGGCCTGAGGGGTCACATAACATACTGAGACACTAGCTGAGGCAGCCAAAGGAGTGCTGGCATCACCCCTTCTCTAACCCCAGGCTGCGCAGCTCATGGCTCCAAAAGAGACCCCTTCCTTTTGCTTGAGGAGAGGAGCAGGAAGAGTGGGGAGGATTTTGTCTTCCATCTTGGAATACCAGTTCAGCCATAGCAGGATAACGTGCCAATTAGAGTCATGAGGCCCCTGTTCCAGGCCCTAGCTCCCAGATGATATTTCTAGACACATCCTGGGCCAGAAGGGAACCCACTGCCTTGAAGGAAAGAACTCAGTTCTGTCAGCATTCATCACTTGCTAACTGAAGGCACTTGGGCCCTGAATAACTAGCAGCTATATCCAGGTACCACATCATGGGGGCTGTAGTGGGCCTCTGAGACTTATGGGCTTAAGGTGAGACTCAAGCACATTACCAGCTAGTGCTAGTGGTTACAGGGTAAAACTCTTTCTGCTTGGGAAAAGTAAAGGGGACTTTGTCTTACACCTCAGGTAATAACACTGCCTCAGGAGAATAGAGCACCAGTGGACTCTTGAGGTCCTCAATTCCAGGACTTGACTCTTGGATGACATTTCTGGACCTGCCCTGGGCCAGAAGGGAGACCACTGCCCTGAAGGGGGAGTCCCAAACCAGGCAACATTCACCGCAAGCTGACTTAAGAGACCTTGGCCTTAAGGACACATTGGTGATTGTCTGGCAGTATTCCTCATGGCCAGGGGTAGCAGTGACTATGGTGTGGGGCTCCTCTGCCTTTTGAAAGGGAAGGGAAAAGTGGGAAGGACTGGATATTGTGGCTTGAGTGCCAGTTCAACCTCAATACAATAGAATACCAGGTAGACTTCTGAGGTTTTTGACTCAGTACGAGTCCCAGACACCACTTCTGGACCCATTTGGGGCCTGAGGGACCTCACAGCCCTTAAGAGAAGGAAGCAGGCCTGGCTGGTTTTGCTATCTGGTGATTATAGGGCACCAAGGCCTTAAGTTAACATAGGTAGTAGTCAGAGTGGTTACAACAGACCATGGGTGAGACCTAGTGATGTGCTGGCTTCAGGTCTGATTCAGCACAGTCATAGTGGTGAAGGCCACAGGGGTGCTTGTGTCACTCCATCCCCAGCTTTAGGTGGCTCCAAACAAAGAGTGAGACTCTAAATATTTGGGAGAAAGTAAGGAAAGAGAACAAGAGTTTCTGCCTGGTAATCCAAAGCATTCTCCTAGATCTTGTCCAAGACCATCAAGGCAGTACCTTTAAGAGCCTGCAATAACCACAGCATTACTGGGATTTGGAGTGCCCCTTAAGGCAGAAATAGCTTAGATTACAACACCCAACTCCTTGCATATATCTGAAGAATCTTCCAAAGAAGGATGGCTACTAATAAGCCCAGAGAGTGGAGACAACAATAAATACCTAACTCCTCAAAGCCTAGACACCAACGAACACCTACTAGCATCAACACCATCCAAGAAAATATGACCTCACCAAATAAGGGTCTAAATAAGGCACGAGGGCCCAATCCTGGAGAAACAGAGATATGTGACCTGTCAGACAAAGAATTCAAAATCACTGTTGAGGAAACTCAAAGATACTCAAGATAACACAGAGAAGGAATTCAGAATTCTATCAAATAAATTTAACAAACATTGAAATAATTAAAAAGAATCAAGCAGAAATTCTGGAGCTGAAAAATGCAATTTGTATAATGAGGAATGCATCAGAGTCCTTTAATAGCAGAATGGACCAAGCAGAGGAAAGAATAGTGAGCTTGAAGATAGGCAATTTGAAAATAGACAGTCGGAGGAGACAAAATAAAAAAGAATATAAGACAGTGAAGCATTCCTGCAGGACTTAGAAAATAGCTTCAAAGGGACAAATCTAAGTGTTATTGCTGTTAACAGGAGGTAGAGAGAGAGATAAGGGTAGAAAGGATATTCAAAGGGATAATAAAGAAAACATCCCAAACCTAGAGAAAGATATCAATATACAAGTACAAGAAGGTTATAGAACACCAAGCAGATTCAACCCAAAGAGACTACCTCAAGGCATTTAATAATCGAACTCCCAAATTTCAACAACAAAGAATGGATCCTGAAAGCAGCAAGAGAAACAAATAAATTACATACAATGGAGCTCCAATACATCTGGTAGCAGTCTTTTCACTGGAAACTTTGCATGCCAGGAAAGAGAGGCATGACATATTTAAAGTGCTGAAGGAGAAAAACCTTCATCCTAAAATACCTTTATGAGCCTGCAAAAAGACAAAAAGGACAAAAAGAATCCTCCAAATATGAAGGAAAAAAAAAGGCTTTCATACACAAACAAAAGCTGAGGGATTTCATCAATACTAGTCCTATCCTCTGATTTTTTCAATCAGAAAAAAAAATCATTAATGAGAAATAATCACCTGAAGGTATAAAACTTACTGGTAATAGTAAGTATACAGAAAAATGCAGAATGTTATAATACTAACTGTGGTGTGTAAACTACTTTTATCTTAAATAGAAAGACTAAACAATGAGTTAATCAAAAATAGTAACTATAACTTTTCAAGATATAGTACAATAAAATATAAATAGAAACAACAAAACTTTAAAAAGCAGGAAGACAAAGTTAAGACAAGTTTTTATTAGTTTTTTGCTGTTGTTTATTTAGGCAAATAGTGTTAAATTGTCAGCAGGTTAAAATAATGGGTTGTAAGATACTATTTGCAAGCCTCATGGTAACCTCAAACCAAACAGCATACAATGAATGCACAAAAAATATAAAGCAAGAAACTAAATCATGTTACCAGAGAAGACCATGTTACTAGAGGAAAGGAGGAATGAAAGAAAAGAGAAGACCACAAAACAATGAGAAAACAAATAACAAAATGGCAAAAGTAAGTCCTTACTTATCAACAATAAGATCAAAATTAATGGACTAAACTCTCCATTCAAAAGACACAGATCAGCTGAATGGATGAAAACACAAGAACAATTGATCCGTTGCCTGTAAGAAATACACTTTACCTATAAAGACACAAATAGACTGAAAATAAAGGGATGGAAAAAGACACTCCAAGCCAATGGAAACTAAAAAAAAAAAAAAAAAAGGAGGCCAGGCACAGTGGCTCACACCTGTAATCCCAACACTTTGGGTGGCTGAGGCAGGTGGATCATGAGGTCAGGAGTTGAAGACCAGCCTGGCCAATATGGTGAAACCCCAACTCTACTAAAAACACAAAAAGTAGCCTGTAATCCCAGCTACTCAGGAGGCTGAGGCAGGAGAATCACTTGAACCCAGGAGGCAGAGGTTGCAGTGAGCCGAAATCGCACCACTGCACTCCAGTGAGTGCACTCGCTCACCGAGTGAGGCTTCATCTCAAAAATAAAATAAAATAAAAGGAGTCACTATGTTTATATCAGACAAAATACATTTCAAGATAAAAACTATAAGAAGAAACAAAGGAGGTCACTATGCAATGAAAAAGGGGTCATTTCAGCAAAAGAACATAAAAATTTTAAATGTATATGCACCCAACACTGGAGCAAATATTAAAATATTTATTTTATATTATAAAACGAATAAAATACTTAAATAAGGCAAATATTATTAGAGCTAAAGAAAGAGATGGGCCCCAATAAAATAACTGAGGACTTCAACATCCCACTTTCAGATTTAGACAGATCTTCCAGACAAAAAATTAACAAAGTAACATTAGACTTAATCTGAACTATAGACCAAATGGATCTAATAAATATTTACAGAACATTTCATCTAGCAGCTGGAGAATATACATTTTTTTCCTCAGCATATGGATCGTTCTCAAGGATAGAACGTATGTTAGGTGACAAAACAAGTCTTGAAGCATTCAAAAAAGTTGAAATATTATCAAGCATCTTCTCTGACCACAATGGAATAAAACTAGAAATTAATAATGAGAAATTTTGGAAACTACACAAATGCATGAAAATTAAACACTATGCTCCTGAATGACCAGTTGGTTAATGAAGAAATTAAGAAGGAAATTGAAAAATTTCTTGAAACAAATGATACTGGAAACACAACATAACAAAACCTACATGATGCAGCAAAAAGAGTACCAAGAGGGAAGTTTATAGCTATAACCACCAACATCAAAAAAGAGAAAAAGCTTCAAATAAACAATCTAATGATGCATCTTAAAGAAGTAGAAAAGCAAGAGCAAACCAAACCAAAAATTAGTAGAAGAGATATAATAAAGATCAAAGAAAAAAAATGAAGTTAAAGAAAACAATACAAAAGATCCATGAAAAAAGAGCTGGCTTTTTGAAAAGTTAACAAAACTGACAAACCTTTAGCCAGACTAAGGAAAAAAGAGAGAAGGTCCAAATAATTAAAATTAGAAATAAAAAAGGAGACATTACGACTGGTACTGCAGAATTTCAAAGAATCATTAATGGCTACTATGAGCAACTATTAGCCAATAAATTGGAAAATCTGGAAGAAAAGGACAAATTTCTAGATACCCCAAGATTCACAACAGGAAGAAATCCAACACCTGAACAGACCAATAAAAAGTAACAAGAACAAAGCCATAATAAAAAGTCTCCCAGTAAACAAAAGCCTGGGACCTGATGGCTTCACTGCCAAATTCTATGGAACACTTAAAGAAGAACTAATACCAATTCTGCTCAAGCTATACTGAAAAATAGAGGAGGTGGGATTACCTACAAAATCATTCTATGAGGCCAGTATTACCCTAATATCAAAACCAGACAAAGATACACCAAATAATGAAAACTACATGCCAGTATCACTGATGAATATTGGTGCAAAAATCCTCAACAAAATACTAGCAAACTAAATTCAATAGTCCCTTAGAAAGATCATTCATCAGCTCCAGAAGGAAGCCCTAAATATGGAAAGGAAAAACTGGTACCAGCCACTGCAAAATCATACCAAATTGTAAAGACCATCAACACTATAAAGAAACTGCATCAACTAATGGGCAAAATAACCAGTTAGCAGCATAATGACAGGATCAATTTCACCCATAACAATATTAGCATTAAATGTAAACATACCTCAATTAAAAGACACAGACTGCCAAATTGGATAAAGAGTCAAGACCCATCAGTGTGCTGTATTCAGAACCATCTCGTGGGCAAAGACACACATAGGCTCAAAATAAAGGGATGGGGGAACATTTACCAAGCAAATGGAAAACAAAGAAAAGCAGAGGTTGCAATACTATTATCTGATAAAACAGAGTTTAAACCAACAAAGATCAAAAAAGACAAAGAAGGGCATTACATAATGGTAAAGGGATCAATGCAACAAGAAGAGCTAACTATCCTAGATATATATGCACCCAATACAGGAGCACCCAGATTCATAAAGCAAGTTCTTAGAGATTTACAAAGAGACGTAGACTCCCACACAATAATAGTGGGAGATTTTAACACCCCACTGTCAATATTAGACAGATCAACAAGACAGAAAATTAACAATGATATTCAGGACTTGAACTCAGTTCCAGACCAAGCACACCTAATAGACATCTACAGAACTCTCCACCCCAAATCCTCAGAATATACATTCTTCTCAGCACCACATCGCACTTATTCTAAAATTGACCACATAATTGGAAGTAAAACAGTCTTAAGCAAATGCAAAAGAACAGAAATCATAACAGTCTCTCAGACCACAGTGCAATCAAATTAGAACTCAGGATTAAAAACTGAAAACCATACAACTACATGGAAACTAAACAACCTGCTCCTGAATGACTACTGGGTAGATAACAAAATTAAGGCAGAAATAAATAAGTTCCTTGAAACCAGTGAGAACAAAGACACAATGTACCAGAATCTCTGGGACACAGCTAAAACAGTGTTTAGAGGGAAATTGATAACACTAAATGCCCACAGGAGAAAGATCTAAAATTGACACCCTGACATCACAATGAAAAGAACTAGAGAAGGAAGAGCAAACAAATTCAAAAGCTAGCAGAAGACAAGAAATAACTAAGATCAGAGGAGAACTGAAGGAGATAGAGACACGGAAAACCCTTCAAAAAATCAATGAATCCAGGAGAGGGTTTTTTGAAAAGATTAACAAAATAGACCGCTAGTCAGACGAATAAAGAAGAAAAGAGAGAAGAATCAAATAGACACAATAAAAAACGATCATATGGAATATCACCACCGATCCCACAGAAATACAAACTACCATCAGAGAATACTATAAACACCTCTACACAAATAAACTAGAAAATCTAGAAGAACTGGATAAATTCCTGGACACATACACCCTTCCAAGAATAAAAAAGAAGTTGAATCCCTGAATAGAACAATAACAAGTTCTGAAATGGAGGCAGTAATTAATAGCCTTCCAACAAAAAAAAAGCCCAGGACCACGTGGATTCACAGCCGAATTCTACCAGATGTACAAAGAAGAACTGGTACCATTCCTTCTGAAACTATGCCAAACAATAGAAAAAGAGGGACTCCTCCCAAACTCATTTTATGAGGCTAGCATCATCCTGATACCAAAACCTGGCAGAAACACACACACAAAAAAGAAAATTTCAGGCCACTATCCCTGATGAATATTGATGTAAAAATCCTCAATAAACTACTGGCAACCCAAATCCAGCAGCACATCAGGAAGCTTATCCACCACGATCAAGTCAGCTTCATCCCTGGGATGCAAGGCTGATTCAACATATGCAAATCAATAAATGTGACTCATCACATAAAGAGGACTAAACACAAAAACCACATGATTATCTCAATAGAGGTAGAAAAGGCCTTCAATAAAATTCAACATCCTTCATGTTAAAAACTCTCAGTAAACTAGGTATTGAAGGAACACACCTCAAAATAGTGAGAGTGATCTATGACAAACCCACAGCCAATATCATACTGAATGGAAAAGCTGGAAGCATTCCCTTTGAAAACCAGCACAAGACAAGGATGCCCTCTCTCACCACTCCTGTTCAATATAGTGTTGGAAGTTCTGGCCAGGGCAATTAGGCAAGAGAAAGAAATGAAGGTATTCAAATAGAAGGAGAGAAAGTCAAATTTGCTCTGTTTGCAGATGACATGATTGTATACTTAGAAAACCCTATCGTCTCAGCCCAAAATCTCCTTAAGCTGATAAGCAACCTCATCAAACTCTCAGGATACAAAATCAATGTGCAAAAATCACAAGCATTCCTATACACCAATAATAGTCAAACGGAGAGCCAAATCATAAGTGAACTCCCATTCACAATTGCTACAAAGAGAATAAAATATCTAGGAATCCAACTTACAAGGGAAGTGAAGGATCTCTTCAAGGATAACTACAAAGCACTGCTCAAGGAAATAAGAGAGGACACAAACAAATGGAAAAACATTCCATGCTCATGAACAGGAAGAATCAATATCATGAAAATGGCCATACTGTACAAAGTAATTTATAGATTCAATGCTATCCCCATCAAGCTACCATTGACTTTCTTTGCAGAATTAGAAAAAAACTACTTGAAATTTCATATGGAACCAAAAAGAGCCTATATAGCCAAGACAATCCTAAGCAAAAAGAACAAAGCTGAAGGCATCATGCTACCCAATTTCAAACTATACTACAAGGCTACAGTAACCAAAACAGCATGGTACTGCTACCAAAGCATATATATAGACAAATGGAACAGAACAGAGCCCTCAGAAATAATACCACACATCTACAACTATCTGATCTTTGACAAACCTGACAAAACAAGAAATGGGGAAAGGATTCCCTATTTAATAAATGGTGTTGAGAAAACTGGCTAACTAGCTAGCCATATGTAGAAAACTGAAACTGGAACCCTTCTTTCTACCTTATACAAAAATTAACTCAAGATGGATTAAAGACTTAAAAGTAAGACCTAACACCATAAAAACCCTAGGAGAAAACTTAGGCAATACCATTCAGGACATAGGCATGGGCAAAGACTTCATGATTAAAACACCAAAAGCAATGGCAACAAAAATGACAAATGAGATCTAATTAAACTAAAGAGTTTCTGCACAGCAAAAGAAACAATCATCAGAGTGAATAGGCCACCTACAGAATGGGAGAAAATGTTTGCAATCTATCCATCTGACAAAGGGCTAATATCCAGAATCTACAAAGAACTTAAACAAATTTACAAAAAAAAAATCAAAAAGTGGGCAAAGGATATGAACATACACTTCTCAAAAGAAAAAATTTATGTGTCCAACAAATATATGAAAAAAAGCTCATCATCACTGGTCATTAGAGAAGTGCAAATCAAAACCACAATGAGATACCATCTCACACCAGTTAGAATGGTGATCATTACAAAGTCAGGAAACAACAGATGCTGGAGAGGATGTGGAGAAATAGGAATGCTTTTACATTGTTGGTTGGAGTGTAAATTAGTTCAACTATTGTGAAAGACAGTGTGGTGATTCCTCAAGGATCTGGAACCAGAAATACCATTTGACCCAGCAATCTCATTACTGCATATATACCCAGAAGAATATAAATGATTCTACTATAAAGACATATGCACACGTATGTTTACTGTGGCACTATTCACAATAGCAAAGACTTGGAACCAACCCAAATGCCCATCAATGAAAATGTGGCACATATACACCATGGAATATTATGCAGCCATAAAAAAATTTTATATCCTTTGTAGAGACATGTATGAAGCTGGAATCATCATTCTCAGCAAACTAACACAAGGACAGAAAACCAAACACTGCATGTTCTCACGCATAAGTGGGACTTGAACAATGAGAACACATGGACACAAGGAGGCGAACATCACACACCGGAGCCTATTGGGAGGTAGGGGACTAGGGAAGGGATAGCATTAGGATAAATTCCTAATGTAGATTATGGGTTGATGGGTACGGCAAACCACCGTGTATACCTATGTAACAAACTGTACGTTCTGCATGTGTATCCCAGAACTTAAAGCATAAATAATTTTAAAAAAGAAACATTCATCATGAATGAGTGGGATTTATTTCTGGTACGCAAAGGTGGTTCAATGCACACAAATTAATCAATGTGACACATCAACTGAATAAATGATTAAAACATCATTTAAATTAATGCTGAAAAGTATTTGAAAAATTTGACATCTCTCCATGATTAAAAAAAAAACCCTCAAAAAACTGGGGATAGAAGGAACATACCTCAACATAATAAAAACCATTTTTGAAAGACCTCCAGCTAGTATACTGAATGCGGAAAAACTAAAAATCTTTCCTTTAAGAGTTGAAACACAATAAGGATGCCCACTCTTATGACTGTTACTCGACATAGTACTAGAAGTCCTAGCTAGAGCAATTAGAAAAGAGAAAGATATTAAGATATCTAATTAAGATAATTAGAAAAGAGAAAGTAATAAATAATAAAGATATTTATTACTTTCCATTTTGGATTTATTACATCCAAAATGGAAAGTAATAAATCAAATTATGTTTGCCTGCAGATGACATGATTTTATATCTGGAAAAACCTAAAGACTCCACAAGAAAGCTACTAGAATTGATAATTCAGTTAAGTTGCAAGATACAAAATCAACATATGAAAACCAGTAGCATTTCTATATGCCAAGAGTAAACAATCTAAAAAAGAAATTTTAAAAAAATCCCATTTACAATAGCCACATATAATACCTAGGAATTAACTTAACCAAAGAAGCAAAAAATCACTATAATGAAAATTATAAAACATTCATCAAAGAAATTGAATAGGAAACCACAAAACGGAAAAAGATTCCATCTTCATAGATTGGAAGAATCAATACTGTTAAAATGTCCATACTAACCAAAGCAATCTACAGATTATGTCCATCCTACCCAAAGCAATTCTATAGATGTAATCCTTATCAAAATATCAATGACATCATTGACAAAAATAGAAAAAACAATCCTAAAGTTTACATGGGACCACAAAACACCCAGAAAACCCACAGCTATCCTAAGCAAGAAGAAGAAAACTGGAGAAATCACACTACCTCATTTCAAATTATACTATAGAGCTTTAGTATGCCAGTACCAAAATGATATGGTACTGGCGTAGAAACAGATACATAGGCCAGTGGAACAGAATAGAGAACCAATAAATAAATTCATGCATCTACAGTGAACTAATTTTTGGCAAAACTGCCAAGAACATATACTGGGGAAAAGATAGTTTCTTGAATTAATGATGCTAGGAAAACTGGATATCCATCTGCAAAAGAATAAAACTAGACCTCAATCTCTCCCCATATACAAAAAAACAAATCAAAATGAATTAAAGACTTAAATCTAAGACTTCAAACTATGAAACTACTACAACAAAACATTAGGGAAAATCTCCAGGGTATTGGTTTGGGCAAGAATTTCTCGAGCAATACTCCACACAGACAACCAAAGCAAACATGGACAAATGGGATCACATCAAGTTAAAAAGCTTCTGCACAGCAAAGGATACAGTCAACAAAATGAAGAGACAACTGACAGAATGGGAGGAAATATTTGCAAACTACTCATCTGACAAGGAATTCATAACCAAAGTATATAAGGAGCACAAACAACTCTTTAGCAAAAACTCTAATCATTCAATTGAAAAATGGGCAAAAGATTTGAATAGACATCTCTCACAAGAAGACATATAAATGGTAAACAAGCATATGAAAAGGTGTTTGAAATTATTGATCATCAGATAAGTGCAAATCAAAACTACACTGAGATATCATCTCACCTGAGTTAAAATGGCTTTTATACAAAAGACAGTAACAAAGGTAGGTGAGGATGTGGAAAAAAGGCAACCCTTGTACACTGTTGATGGTAATGTAAATTAGTACAATCATTATGGAGAACAGTTTGAGGTTCCTCACAAAACTAAAAATTGAGCTACCATATGATCCAGAAATCCCACTGCTAGGTATATACCCAAAAGCAAGGAAATTAGAATATCGAAGAGATAATGGCACTCCTATGTTTATCACAATACTGTTGACAATAGCTAAGATTTGGAAGTAACCTTAGAGTCCATCAGTAGATGGATTAATAAATTAAATGTGGTACATATACACAATGGAGTACTATTCATTCACAGAAAAGAATAAGATCTAGTCATTTGCAACAAAATGAGTAGAACTGGAGATCATTATGTTAAGTGAAATAAGCCAAGCATAGAAAGACAAACACATGTTCTCACTTATTTGTGGGATCTAAAAATCAGAACAATTGAACTCATGGATATAGGGAGTAAAGGGTTGGTTACCAGTGATGGAGAAAGGGTAGTAAGGACCTGGGAGGGATATGAGGAAGGTTAATGGGTGCAAAAAAATAGAAATGATGAATAAGACCTACTATTTGATAGCACAGTAGGATGACTATAGTCAATAATGACTACATATTTTTAAATAACTTAGAGTGTAATTGAATTGTTTGCAACACAATGGATAAATATTTGAGAGGATGGATACCCCATTCTTCTTCATGATGTGCTTATTTCACATTGCATGCCTGTATCAAAATGTCTCATGTACCCCATAAGTATATATACCTACTATGTACCCACAAATATTAAAACTTTAAAAAATAACTATGACAACTTTTCAAGACATAGACAATATAATAAGATATAAATAAAAACAACAAAAAGTTAAAAAGCGGGAAGATAAAGTTAAGGTGTAAAGTTTTTATTAGTTTTTTTTCTTATTCATTTGTTTTTGCAAACAGTATTGAGTTATCAGCTTGAAATAACAGGTTCCAGAATACTATTTGCTAGCCTGATGGTAACCTCAAACCAAGAAACATACAATGGATACACAAAACATAAAAAGCAATAAATTAAATCATATCACAGAAAATCAACTTCACTAAAAGGAAGACAGAAAAAGAAGAAAGAAGGAAGAATAGATTAAAATACAACCAAAAACAAATAACAAAATGGCAGAAGTAAGTCTTTACCTATTAATAATATTTAATGTAAATGGACTGCACTCTCTAATTAAAAGACAGTGTCTGAATGGATGAAAAAACAAGACTGAATGATCTGTTGCTTACAAGAATCACAGCTTTGTCTATAAAGACACATATACACTGAAAATAAAGGGATGAAAAAAGATATTCCATGCCAATGGAAACCAAAAAATGTGCAGAAGTAGCTTTTATTTACTTATCAGACAAATTAGATTTCAAGACCAAAACTGTAAGAAAGGACAAACAAGATGAAAAAAGAGTCAATTTAGCAAGAGGATGTAACAATTTTAAATATATATGCACCCAACACTGGGACACCCAGACATATAAAGCAAATATTATTAGAGCTAAAGAGAGAGGGAGACTCCAACACAATAATAACTGGACACTTCAACACCTCACTTTCAGCACTGGACAGATCTTCGAGGCAGAACATCAACAAAGAAACATCAAGCTTAATCTGCACTATAGACCAAATAAACCGAATAATTGTTTAGAGAACATTTTATTTAAGAGCTGCAGAATATACATTCTTTTTGTCAGCATATTAATTATTCTCAAGAATAGACCATATGTTAGGCCACAAAACAAGTCTTAAAACATTCAAAATAAATTAAAATAATATCCAACAGCAGAAGACCTGACCACACTGAAATAAAACTGGAAACCAGTAACAAGAGGAATTTTTTAAACTATACAAATACATAGAAATTAAACAGTATGTTCCTAAATGACCTATGGGTCAATGAAGAAATTAAGAAGATAATTGACAGTTTTCTTTGATAATGGCAACACAACATACCAAAGTGTATGGGATACAGCAAAAGCAGTACTAAGAGGGAAGTGTATAGCTATAATTCTCTACATCAAGAAAGAAGGAAAACTTCAAATAAACAACCTAGTGATGCATCTTAAAGAATTAGAAAAGCAAGAGAAAAACCCCAAATTAGTAGAAGCACAGAAATAATAAAGATCAAAGAAATAAATAAAATCGAAATGAAGAAAGCAATACAAAAAAATCAATGAACCAAGAGTTGGCTTTTTGAAAATTTAAACAAAATTGCCAATGTTTAGCCAGATGAACAAAGAAAAAAGGGAGAAGATGCAAATAAATAAAATCAGAGATGAAAAAGGAGACATTATAACTGATACCACAGAATTTCAAAGGATCATTAGTGGCAAAAATGCACAACTACATGCCAGTAAATTGGCAAATCTAGTAGAAATGATCAAATTTCTAGAAACATACTACCTGCCAAGATTGAACCATGAAGAAATCTAAAGCCTGAACAGACCAACAACAATTAACAAGAGCAAAGCCATACTAAACAGTCTCCCAGGCCGGGCGTGGTGGTTCACACCTGTAATTCCAGCACTTTGGGAGGCTGAGGAAGGTGGTTCACGAGGTCAGGAGATCGACACCATCCTGGCTAACATGGTGAAACCCTGTCTCTACTAAAAATACAAAAAAATTAGCCGGGCATGGTGGCGGGTGCCTGTAGTCCCAGCTACTCGGGAGGCTGATGCAGAAGAATGGCGTGAACCCGGGAGGTGGAGTTTGCAGTGAGCCGAGATCACGCCACTGTACTCCAGCCTGGGCAATAGAGTGAGACCCCGTCTCAGAAAAAAAAAGAGTCTCCCAGCAAATAAAAGCCTGGGACTCATTGGCTTCGTTGCTGAATCGTACCAAACATTTAAAAAATAACTAATAACAATGCCACTAAAACTCTTCTGAAAAATAGATGAGGAGGGGATACTTCCAAACTCATTCTACAAAGCCGATATTACTCTGATACCGAAACCAGACAAGGACACATCAAAAAAGAAAACTACAAGCCAATATCCCTGATGAACGTTGATGCAGAAATCATCAAGAAAATATTCACAAACTGCATTCAACAATGTGTTACAAAGATCATGGTTCATGACTAGGTGGAATTTATCTCAGGGATGCAAGAATGGTTCAACATTTGTGAGCCATTAATGTGATACATCATATCAATACAATGAAGGACAAAAGCCATGTGATCATTTAAATTGATGCTGAAAAAGTATCTGACAAAATTCAACATCTCTTCATGACAAAATCCCTCAAAAAACTGGGTATAGAAGGAATACACCTCAGCATAATAAAAGCCATATCTCAGAAACTCCATAGCTAGTATCATACTGGATACTAGCTTAGAGGAAAAACTGTAAGTTTTTCCAGTATCCAGTATGATAAGATCTGGAACACGACAAGAATACTCACTTTCACCACTGTTATTCAACATAGTACTGGAAGTCCAAGCTAGAGCAATCAGACAAGAAAAAAACATAAAGGGTATCCAAATTGGAAAGGAAGAAGTCTAATTATCCTTCTTTGCAGATGATATGATCTTATATTTGGAGAAACCTAAGACTCCACTGAAAACTATTAGAACTGATAACTAAACTCAGCAAAGTTGCAGGATACAAAATCAACACATGAAAATCTGTAGCATTTTTATATGCCAAGAGCAAACAATCTAAAGAAAAAAATTTTAAAAGTAATCCCATTTACAATAGCCACACATAAAATTAAATACCTAGGAATTAACCAAAGAAGTGAAAGATCTCTACAATGAAAACTGTAAAACATTGATGCAAGAAATTGAAGTGGGCACCAGAATTGGAAAAACATTCCATATTTATGGATTGGAAAAATCAATGTTGTAAAAATGTCCATACTAACCAAAGCAATCTAAAGATTCAATACAATACTAATCAAAATACCAAAGACATTCTTCACAGAAATGGTAAAAGCAATCCTAAAATTTATATAGAACCATAAAAGACCCAAAATAGCCAAAGCTGTCCTTACCAAAAAGAACAAAACTGGAGGAATCACATTGCATGACTTCAAATTATACTACAGAGCTAGAGTAGCCAAACAGCATGATACCAGCATAAAAACAGGCATATAGACCAGTGAAACAGAATTTAAAAACCAGAAGTAAATCCATGCATCTACAGTGAACTCATTTTTGACAAAGTTTCCAAGAACATATATTGGGGAAAAGATAGCCTCCTTAATAAATGGTGCTGGGAAACTGAATATCCATATGCAGAAGAATGAAACTAGACCCCTGTCTTTTACCATTTACAGAGATCAAATCAAAACAGATTAAAGACTTAAATCTAAGACCTCAAACTTGGAAACTACTGCAAGAAAACATTGGGGAAAATCTCCAGGACATGGGACTGGACAAAGATTTCTTGAGCAAAACCCCAAAGGCACAGGCAACCAAAGTAAAAATGGACAAATGGGATCACATCAAGTTAAAAAGCTTCTGCAAAGCAAAGGAAACAATCAACAAAATGGAGAGAAAACACAGAATGGGAGAAAATATTTGCAAATTCCCCATCTGACAAGGAATTTATAACCAGAATATATAAGGAGCTCAAGCAACTCTATAGGAAAAAATCTAATCATCCAATTGAAAAATGGGCAAAAGATTTGAGCACACATGTCTCAAAAGAGGACATACAAATGGCAAACAGGCAAATGAAAAAGTGCTCAACATTATTGATTATCAGATAAATGCAAATCAAAACTACAATGAGATATCATCTCACCTGAGTTAAAATGGCTTTTATCTAAAAGGCAATAAGGAATGGTAGCAACAATGTAGAGAAAAGGGAGCCCTTGTACACTTTTGTTGGAAATGTAAATTAGTACAATCACTATGGAGAGCAGTTTGGAGTTACCTCACAAAATCAAAAATTTAACTACCATATAATCCAGCCATCCCACTGCCATGCATATACCCAAAAGAAAGAAAATCAGTCTATCGAGGAGATATCTGTACTCCCGTGTTTATTGCAGCAGTATTCACTAGACAAGATTTGGAAGCAACCTAAGTGTCCATCAATAGATGAATGAATAAAGAAAATGTGGTATTTATTCACAATGTAGTACTACTATTCATTCGTTAAAAAAAGAAAGAAATCCAGTCATTTGCAACAACATGGATGGAAATGGAGATCTCTTATGTTAAGTGAAATAAGCTAGGCCCAATAAGACAAACATCACATGTTCTTACTTTATCTGTAGGAGCTAAAAATTAAAATTGAGCCCATGGAGATAGAGAATAGAAGGATGGTTACCAGAGGCTGGGAAGAGTAGTCATGGGAGTGGGGAGTAAGGCGGGATTGTTAATGGGTATAAAAATAGAATAAATAAGACCTAGTGTTTGCTAGCAAAAGAGGTAACTATGGTCAAAAATAATTTAATTGTTCATTTAAAAATAACTAAAAGCATATATAATTGTTTGGAACACAAAGGATAAATGTTTCAGTTTATGGATACTCTATTTACCTTAATGTGATTATTATGCATTGCATGCCTGTATCAAAATATCTCATGTAACACATAAATATATATACTTTTTGTGTACCCATGGAAAGGAAAACTTTTTCAAGAAACACTTAACCAAAAAGCATGAAGAATAGGAGATAGATGACATGATTCTATATAAAGTTATTGCATTATTAGTGAAGTAGCATAATATTAATTCAAGGTTGATTGTGATAAATTAATGATCTATATTATAAATATCTATACTAACTTCTCAAAATAATCCAGAAGTAGAGCTTTTAAAAATCTAATAGAAAAATATACAGTAAAAATATACTCAATCTAAAATGGAAAGGAAATAAGGAACAAAGTGGGGAGTAAAACAACTCAGAAGGAACAAATAGAAAACAAAATAGAAAAATGATATACTTAAACGACTATATTGAATAATTGCATTAAGTATAAACAGTTTTATTAAAATGTTGTTGAACTGAATAAAGAAACAAGACCCAATCATAAGCTGTTTACAAAAGACAAAATTTAGATGAAATGTAACAGAAAGAATAAAATTACAGAATGGAAAGAGATATACCATGCAAACACTAATAGTGGCAGGGCATACTGTTATTATATTAGTGTCAAATGGGCTTCAAACTAAAGAAACTTACCAGATATAAAGGAGTATTCTATGATGATAAAATGTTAATTCATCAGGAAGACCTTTATATGTTTATTTATTATGTATATCATTTTTCTCAAAAAGTAATTTCCAGAATTCCTTTCCCCATCCTGGTTTTAAACATGATGCTTTCAACATCTAATTTTCTTTTTCATGTCTTTTTTCATTTTTAAGATGATTTTGACACATTTTATTTTTTATAGTAGTTTCCAGAGTATGTAAACCTTTTTAAATCAACTCATTAATTTAATATATAACAAAAGACACTCATAAGATTTCCTAATTTAGATATGAAAAATGTGCTGTCCCTAATTTGACTGTATTATGTCTAAAATATAAATTAGTTATCTATTTAATATACATATATAGTATACTAAGACTTTCTGTTCCTACAGTCAGCATTTTCTCTTTGGTTTTCTCCTCTTTAATAGTCATAACAATAATAAATAACATTTTGGAGCACTCTATCAAGCACTGGGATTTACAGAATACCATAAAGCAAGAAAGTGTTCCCACTATGAGAATTTCAGAGGGAAAAGACATGGAGAGATTCATAGAAACTTTATTTAACATGATAAATGCAAAAAAATCCCAAGATTTTGGAGAGATATTAACATTTGGATCCATGAAACTCAAAGTTATCCAAACAGGCTTACCCCACAGAGGTCCTCACTGAGTCAAATTATGATCAAAATTTCAAAAGCCAAAGAAAAAGAATTTTTAAAGGAATAAAAGAAAAAACATCAAGTGACATACAAAATCCTCATGAGACCATTAGCAGATTTCTCAACAGAAACCTTGCAAGCCAGGAGAGAATGGGATAATATATTTAAATTGCTGAAAGAAAAAACACCTGTCAACCAATAGTACTATACCCAGCAAAGCTGTCCTTCAGAAATGAAGGGAAAATAGTCTTTCCCAGACAAGCTGAAGCTAAGGTAATTAATTATTATTAGACAAGCCAAATGAAAAATGCTTAAGGGAGTGATTCAACCAGAAGCAAAAGGGTGATAATTACCATTATGAAAACATGAAACTGGTAGAGGCAAATTTGTAATCAAACTCAGAATACTCCAATACTGTAATGATAGTGTGTAAATCTTTCAAATCTCTAGTGTGAAGTTTAAAAGTCAAAATAGTCAAAAGTGAACATAGCTACAATAAGTCGTTAAGGAATATACAATATAACCTAACAAGCTGCAATTTGGTAAGTTGGTCTCCTCAAGGAATAGTACCATTTCAGGGGCTTGGTGTTGGTATAAGTTGCTAACAGGGAAGAAATTTGATATTGGGAGTAGTAAGATTAATTTTACTAAATGGGAATCCATGCTGAAGGCTTTATACAGAATCTCCATTCCTATCACCATAACCACTTTGGTCATGTGCCTATTGCTTTAGCACTGGAGTAGCTAGTAACAAAATTGGTTGATAACAACCAGCCAAGTTATTTGGTCTACTTCATTTTTTGGTGCCTTTCCTATGGTGGTTGCTCTTTGATGGGTGTTAATATGAAGGTTGTTTGTTTGTTTGCTTGTTTTGAGACAGAGTCTCACTCTGACGCCCAGGCTGGAGTGCAGTGGCACGATCTCGGCTCACTGCAAGCTCTACCTCCCAGGTTCACGCCATTCTCCTGCCTCAGCCTCCCGAGTAGCTGGGACCCCAGGCGCCCGCCACCATGCCCAGCTAATTTTTTGTATTTTTAGTAGAGACAGGGTTTCACCGTGTTGGCCAGGATGGTCTCGATCTCCTGACCTTGTGATCCGCCTGCCTCGGCCTCCCAAAGTGCTGGGATTACAGGCGTGAGCCACCGCGCCCGGCCAATATGAAGGTTTTAAACTTTATGTCCACTCCTTTAAGTCTGTCTGTATACCTCTGCCACATATCTTTTTGTCCCTGGCCGTGAAATCTTTTTCCTTAAAAGCCACTGACTAGCCACCTCAGCCATTCGCCAGTGTTCATAGCTCCATATACTGATCTATGCAAAGTAGATGACTAAATGCATCACCAAAGTTCTGCCTACTGTGGGGGTGATTTTTTCTAATCACTGTCTTTCAAAGCCACTGCGTAAGATTTGTAATGAATTTGCTATCTGTTTTGGGCAGGCACCAATATACCAAACTGTTCCATTCATAAGCCAAGTTTGGACTTTTGTTTTTCTCACTTTTCTTATTGTAAGGAATATCTCAAGTAGACAAAATTGTGAACTGAGTAGTTTCTGGTACCATAATTGCAAATAAAATGGGAGCCTGGGCTACTTGCTCATGCAGTTGGCTTTTGCCCTCTGCTCATAATTCCAGATGGTATCACTGCTATTTCACAGTGGAGTGTTGCTGGACCCACCTGATTATACAATTCCATGAATCTGACAGACCCCAGCACATTGCAGGCAGTTTCAGATGCATGATTATTCACCTCATCTCTGTCATGGTACAGTAGCATGCCAACCGTTGTTTTTCAAAATACATGTAATTCCCTGGCTAACATTGATGTTCTTCATTTTTGCTATCATGCTTCCAGATATACATTTTTTTATTTCCCTGCTTGAAATTTGTTGGATTTGGATTTTTTGTTTGTTTTTAAATTTTACTTTAAGTTCTGGGATACATGTGCTGAACATGCAGGTTTGTTACATAGGTATACATGTACCATGGTGGCTTGCTGTGCCTACCAGCCCATCATCTAGGTTTTAAGCCCTGCATGCATTAGGTATTTGTCCTAATGGATTTGTTGAATGATACTGCTATCATTCATCATTTATGTAAAATTCTCAGCAATAATATCTTCAAATATTTCCTTTTTGTCATTCTCTTTCTTCTCATACTGAAACTTCAGCTAAATACATAGACATACACATATGTTTGGCTTTTTATGTTTATTATTCTCTCTATATTTTGACCTATTTTTATATTTTCCACCTCTGCCTTTCTGGGGGGCTTCTTAGATAATTATTTTCCATTGTTTATTTTCTAGTTTACTGATTCTTATTTCAGATGTGTGTAATATGCTGCTTTGTGGCTTTTCAAATTTGTTCAGATTTTATTTTACTTATTGAAATATATTAATGTACATTTATATGGTGTCCTATAATTTCAAAATGTGAGGTTTGAGTATCTGTTTTCTCTCTCACATAGGACAGTTTACTTCCTTGTGTTTAGTAATTTTTTTAAATTATAAACTGCTCTGTTACCTTGGAACTTTATATATGCAAATGTGTTGATGCCTGGTTTGAAAGTAGGTTATTCCAGAAATAATTTGTCTTTGCTCTATTCAGTCATCTAGAGGCACTTTATGTTCTCCACGTGGACACTTGGCTATCCAGATAGCATCAATTTAAGAATTTTTTTCTGCTAAATACCAAAGTTTGAAACTGGCTATTTTTTTTACAGTTTCCCAAAGAGAAAGGGGAGGCAGATTCACTTATAGTCAATAGTATACATACTCTGAGTGTGGAGTCCTTTGTGACCCCTGCTTATGTAACAGATTTTTTATTAGACTCACTTCGAGTGGCTTCCAGAATGCTTTTTTCTCTTCATTGGACTTCACAACCTCACTAAAACCAATGCTCAATTTGCCATGGTGTGGATTTTATACCTTCAAGGAAGATAGTCTGTTTTGAGTACTCTCTGCACACTTATCTGGGTGCCCAGATTTACAACAGTTTCTGGCCTGCATATTCCTTACTCTTCATCAACTAATGAATACAATTAAAGAATATTTTTCTGTATCTTATTCACCATTTGGTTCTCAAAAGGACAATTGGTATAGACATATAGTCAGCTGTTTCTCCAGAAACCTTTTTTGTCCTTTTCCCACTCAACTTCTCCGTGTCTCTTTGAGAGAACCACTCAAAGTCTATGTCAGGTATGAATTACATATTACATATTCTGACTGAATAGAACAAAGACAAATTATTTCTGTAATAACCTACCTTCAAACCAGGCATCAACACATTTGCACATATAAAGTTCCAAGGTATAACAGCAGTTCTTTTCTGAACCATTCAGAAAACCATTCTGCAAGTAACAAAGATTAAATTGTTGCTACAAATAGTTTTTTTCCTCACAAAATAAGAGGTCTGGAGTTAGGCATTCCAGGCCAGCACAGCTGCTCAATGACAATGACAAGATCTGAGGCTCTTTCTACCTCTCTGCTAAGCAAAGCTTAATGGCTTTTATTTTCATTGCTTGTCAAAATGGTTTCAAGTTAGCAACTGCTCTTTTAAAAGTAAGTCCATTTTATAAGCAAAACAAAGAGGAAAAGCCAAAAGGAAAAAAGGCTGGGCCAACCAAGTTTGCTTCATTTTACTAAGAAATAAAGTAAACTTTCTGTTATTTCTTATTGGCAGAAATAAATTACATGGCCACCCACAGAACAATCCATGGCAAAAGTGCATAAAAGCACTTCTGATTTAGACCAATCACAACTCATTTCCTAGAGCTAGGATAGGGTCCTTCTCCACTTGAGATCTCCATTGCTACCCGAATAAATGTGGATTCTGTGAGCAGAAAATAGGGGATTGGAGAATTAACATTGGGTAGGCATTAGATTATGTCTGCCATAACATCTAACACATTCTCAGGATCCAGCACTTCCTACCTGGAAGGCCTTCCCTTCTCCCTTCATCTGTTTACCCCTTTAACTCCAAGCTTATGGCTACCTTTTGTTAAAGCCTTTGACATCATCATCTGTCCATGGGGCTTGCTCTCTTTCCATGTATCTACAGCTAACAGCTATTACAGTGTGTACCTTCCTTCTGAGTATTAATGACTTGGTAATTTGTTATTCTTTCCATCTCCCAATCCAGAATAGAAGCTCCTCTAAAGTAGGTATCATGTCTTAGGTCACCTAGCATAGTGCCTTGGACATATATTATATGCTAAATCGGTCAGTGTTAATTGTTTACTAGCAAACTAATTGACTGCTTCATTATTTATGCTCTTCATAACTCCTTCTGCTTAATGACAACATACTGACATTTGTCCTAGACCCTAATTCCATGACCCTATTTTATACCTTAATCTCATTGATCTCTCTGTTTTTAGACTCTGTCAACCACTCTCACATAGAAACCCTGTTCCTCCTCACCCCTTACTACTGTAATGATTTGTTACAGGTTACCATCTCTTCTGTTGGTTTATGTGATTCTATAATATTCTAGTTATCCTCCTATGTTTCCAATTATCTATGTTCTGCCCCTTTTCCTCCTTCCTCATTCTATCTTATTCCTCCTGGGGGTTTTTGTTGTTGTTGCCACTGTGGCTATCTCTCATGCACCCCCTCACAAACTTCAGTTATGTGGTTTGTGAAATTTGAAGATGAAAAGAGTTTGCTTGAAACCACTTAGCTAACTGGGGATTTGTTCATCTTTACATGGTTCTAGTTTTATCTTTAAAAGAGAGCACTTCTGTCTGAATATTGGCCTTTGGGAGGACCTTTATGCAGATGTCAGGCCACTTAACATGGTGAAGATTTCCTTTTTATTATGTTCGAGTTGAATGCCTCCTACAAAGTAAGAAATCTGGACTAATTTTGTCATTCTAAAGGAGTGTTCATACTATGTTTTTTCGTTCTTTTGAAGACCCTTTACTGAAAAAAAATAGATTTGGTTTTAAAGAATTAGATTTGTTTGATCTTAACTTATTTTCTTTCCCCATAGACGAGAGATATTTTGAAAATGTTTCACTTTTTTTTTACTTAGACTAGTCCCTTGTTAAAAGTGCAAAATGTCTGCATGCTAAAACAAATGTGCATTTGAATGCACAATTGATTAACCAATTTTCAAATAATTAACTTTTTAGATTTTGCATGTGCATTTGTTGCTCATTTGACCATATAATAATTAATTAGCCTTAATTATAATGGATTACACCTTCAAATCCTGCATGCATATTATAATAGAATGACAGTATTTTACATCACTTTTCATATTTTAGTCAAACAGCAAAGGAAGTGAATTTTTAAGACGGGGGAAATTTTATATCTGTGGAAGTTGACATTTTGATTAATGAAGTGTTACAGTTATTCTTAATGTATTTATTTGATGGTGCATTCAGCAAAATTAATTCTGATAGATGAAATGTGTTTAAAGCACTGCTTACAAAATGAATGGTGTCTCTAAGCTAATAGAGTTACAAATGCACAGAAGAAAAAAATGAAGACTTTATAAATGAGTCAAGTGAAAATAAATGCCAGATTAAAAAACAATTTACTGTGTGTGTCTAGAGAGCCAAAGGGAGCTCAACTGCAAAGAATTTGACTTATGTACAAAGTGAGCAGCTGAAATATTTAAATTCCATCCTAATGCTCTTCAGCCATAATGGTAAAAGGCTACACAGTTGGGCTTCTTACCTGAACTTGTGATATGTAAAGCTGAAAGGCAAAAAACAAAATTACTTCCTAAAAGATATATCGAGTCAAGGAGTGCAGCCTTGTCACTCATTAGTGGTACTGGGGGCTGTGGTGTAGCTTGAGAATCAGGAAAAATAGGAGCCAGAAACAATTACTTGGCTCAGACATCTAATAAGCAATGGGGATGAGTACTGCAACCTGAGGCCAGCTCCTCTGCAGGAACTTTTACCCATCTCACCTTTTGGGTTTCTGTTGTTGTTGTTGTTGTTGTTGTTGTTGTTGTTGTTGTTGTTGTTTTTGAGATGGAGATTCACTCTTGTTGCCCAGGCTGGAGTGCAGTGGCACAATCTCAGCTCACTATAAACTCTGCCTCTGAGTTCAAGCAATTCTCCTGCCTCAGCCTCCTGAGTAGCTGGAATTACAGGTGCACGCCACCACACCCAGCTAATTTTTGTATTTTTTTAGTAGAGACGGGGTTTCACCATGTTGGCCAGCCTGGTCTCGAACTCCTGACCTCAGATGATCCACCTGCCTCAGCCTCCCAAAGTGCTGGGATTACAGGCATGAGCCACTGTGCCCAGCCGTCAGCAGAATAGGTCCATTTAAAGTGACCATCAGAGAGCAGATATTAGTCTACAATATTCTTTTAAAGGAGGGCTCCCATTTCAGGTATAATACCTTGAGTCCATATTAAAAGTTCTCCCAAGATTTTCAAAATATATAAATATCCAAGTTTTCCCTCTTGGGAAAGGTGAAATAAATATAAATATCATTCATACAGTAAAGTACATGGCTTCAGAGAGAGCTACATGGGTATAAACTCTGATTACATCACTCACCACCTATTTGGCCCACCTATTTGGGTAAGTTAAAAAAAAAAAAAAAACTCTCTCTGTGTCTGTTTTCTCACCTGTAAGTGAAAATAAATTATTTGTTTTATCTTTAATCTTACCAGAATTTAAGATCTATGAGGCAGTCATTTTGATGTTGTTGTTCATTGATGTAGCTCAGGTACTCAAAAATGGCATAGGGAATATATGAAACACTTCAAGATGTTCTAAATGACATATCAGTAGAGTCTCATAAGAAGGAAAAGAGAAAGAATATGATAGAAGCAATATTTTAAGAGACACTGGTCATCCTAAAGGAGTGTTCATACTATGTTTTTTCTTTCTTTTGAAGACCCTTTACTGAAAAAAAGAATTTTCTAAAACTAAGGTCAAGAATTTTCTAAAACTAATGAAAGAAATCAATCCACAGATTTGTGGAAAGTTTTATGAACTAAACAGGATAAATATAAATTTAAAGTTTTCTAAGCATATTAGAGTAAAAAATGCTAAAAGCCAAAGATGATGAGGGAACAGTTGTGGTGGCTCACACCTGTAATTTCAACACTTTGGGAGACCAAGGCAGGTGGATCACTTGAGCTCAGGAATTCGAGACCAGACTGGACAACATGGCAAAACCCTGCCTCTACAAAAAAAATTAGCCGGGTGGTGGTGCCTGCCTGTAGTCCTAGCTACTTGGGAGGCTGAGGCAAGAGGATCATTTGAGCCTGGGAGGTGGAGGTTACAGTGAGCTATGATCTCACCACTGTATTCCAGACCGGGTGACAGAGTAAGAGCCTGACACAAGTAAAAGCAAAACAAAGCAAAAAGATAATGAGAAAATCTTAAAAACAGCCAAATAAAAAAAAACACTTTTTTAAAAAGAAAGAATAATAAGAATGATATCTAAATTCTTGATAAAAACTGTGGAAGCCCAGAAGCAGCGCAATATTTTCAAAGTACTGAAAGAAAATAACTGCCAAACTAAAAGTCTATGCACTGTGAAAATATACTTCAAAGGTGAAAATACATTTCAATTGAGAAAAGAAACAAAAAAAATCCAAAAAGTTTGTTCCCAGCAGACTCACACTATAATAACTATTAAAGAAATTTTTCAGGCAGGAACAAAAAATAAATAAATATAAAATAAAAACATGGAAATGCAGAGAAGAATGAAAAGCAATAGAAAGGTGGAAATGTGGATAAATCTAAATGAATGTTGACATACAAAGTATAATATTAATAGTTTCTTGGGCTATAAATACATGTAATATTAAAATAAATGATAATGATTACACAAGAGAAGATGGGTGCAGTGGCTCATGCCTATAATCCTAGCACTTTGGGAGGCCAAGGCGGGCAGATCACTTGAGCTCAGGAGTGTGAGACCAGTCTAGGCAACATGGCGAAACCTCGTCTCAAAAAAAAAAAAAAACATTATACAAGAGGGCAGAGTGTAATACAAGATGGTCAGCTAGAAGTAGCTATGATGCATGCTACTACCAGAGAGGAATTAAAGGGGCGAGTAAATATAGCACATTCAACAGAAATATCCAGATATTCACACTGGGACTGATCAGGGGAACAACTCGACCCACAGAAAATGAAAAGCAGGGCAGGGCGACAGTGCACCTGGGAGCGACTCAGAGCCTAGAGAACCCCCTCCCCTAACCAAGGGAAGGGGTAAGGAAATGTAAGACTCCAGGAAACCATGCTTCTCCCACGGATCTTTGCAACCATTGGATCAGGAGATCCCCTTGTGAGCCCACTCCACGAGGGCCTTGGGTCCGATGCATGGAGCTGTGTGGAGTCTCAGCAGAGCAGCTAGTCAGGCATGCAGACAGACCCAGGAGCTTTACATACTCTGGCGCTGGATCCCTGACAAAGGTGAATACAACTCAGCCAAGGCAAGAGGTCCATACATACCCCTGGGAAAGGGGCTGAATCCAGGGGGCCAAGTAACATCCGTCTGCAGGTTCCACTTCCATGGCCCCTCACAAGAAAAGATCTACTGGCTTGAAGTTCCAGCTAACCACTGGCAACAGGGTAAAGCCTGCCTGAGATGGGACAGAACCCCCAAGGGGAAGGGTGGGCCACCATTCTTGCTGTTTGGACGACTCAGCCACTCTAGCCTGTGGGTTTTGGAGAGTCCAAATGGCTGGGATGAGGAAGCACCCCCTGTACTGCAGCACAGCTGCTTTACCAAACGTGGCCTGACTACTTCTTTAAGTAGTACCCCAATCCATTTCTCCTCACTGGGCAGGACCTCCTAGCTGGGGTCTCCAGCCACCCCCACTGGTATTCTAGGACAGAGCTCTGATCTCTCTCTGGGACAGAGTTCCCAAGAGGAGGAGCAGGTTGCCACCTTTGTTGTTTGGGCAACTCAGCCATTCCAGCCTGTGGGATTTGGAGAGTCCAAACCGACAAGGGCAGAGGCAGTTTGCCAGCATCGCACCACTGTTTTGTTGAGGAGTGACCAGATTGCTTCCTTAAACAGGACCCTGATTGATTCCTCCACAGTGGGCAGTTACTCCCAACCAAGGCCTCCGGCCACCACTGCCCAAATTCTATAAACAGAGTTCTGATTTATCCCTGGGACAGAGTGGCTGTGGGGAGATGTGGGCCACCACCTTTGTTGTTTTGGCTACTCAGCTGGTCCAGCTTATGGGCATTGGAGAGCCAAATCGATCAGGAGCCAAAGGGATCCCCAATACAGTACAGCTGCTCTACCAAAATGTAGCGAACCACTTCTTTCACTGGGTCTCTAATTCCGTTCCTCCTGACTGGGTGAGATCTCCCAACCAGGGTCCCCTGCCACCTCCTACAGATGCATTTGGGCCAGCCAACAGGTCAATACCCCTAGGACAGAGCTCCCAGAGGAAGGAGCAGGCTGCCATCTTTGCTGTTTTGAAGACTTCACTGGTAATACCTTTAGGTATTGGAAAAACTGAGGTGACTGGGGCCTAGAGTGGACCCCCAGCAAACTACAGCAGTCCTACAGAAGACAAACAAGAACAACAACGACAAAAACCCACAGAAACCCCATTCACACCCCATCAGCAACCTCAAAGAGTGAAGGTAGATAAGGCCACAAATGAGAAAGATTCAGTGAAAAAACGCCAAAAACTCAAAAAGCCAGAATTCCCCCTTTCTTCCAAATGACCACAACACCTCTCCAGCAAGGGTTTGGAACTGGGCTGGGGCTGAGATAGCTGAAATGACAGAAGTAGGCTTTAGAATGTGGGTGAAAACAAACTTGACTCAGCTAAAGGAGGACATTGTAATCCAATTCAAGGAAGCTACGAATCATGACAAAACAATGCAGAAGCTGACAGCCAAAATAACCAGTATACAGAGGAATATAAATAGCATCATAGAGCTGAGAAACACACTACAAGAACTCCACAATGCAGTCACAAGTATTAATAACAGAATAGACCAACTGAAGGAAAAAATCTCAGATCTTGAAGCCCATATTTCTGAAAAAAAGACAAGCAGACAAGAATGGAAAAAAAAGAGTGAAAAGAAATGAACAAAACTTATAAGAAATATGGGATTATGTAAAGAGACCAAATCTATGACTGATTGGGCTACCTGAAAGAGGGAAAATGGAAGCAATTTGGAAAATATTTAAGGGTATCATCCAGGAAAACCTCCAAAACCAAGTTAGACAGGCCAACATTCAAATTCAATAAATGCAGAATACCCCAGTAAGATACTCCACAGGAAGATCATCCTCAAGAAACATAATCATCAAATTCTCTAAGGTTAAAATTAAAGTAAAAATGTTAAGGGCAGCCAGAGAGAAAGGCCAGGTCACCTACAAAGGAAGCCCTAACACTAACATTGGACCTCAGTGGAAACCCTACACCCAGAAGATATTGAGAGCCAAAATTCAAAATTCTTAGAGGAAACAAATTCCAACCCAGAACTTCATATCCGGCCAAACTAAGCTTCATAGATGAAGGAAAAATAAGATCCTTTTCAGACAAGAAAATGCTGAGGGAATTATTTACCACCAGACCTGCCTTTCAAGAGCTCCTGAAGGAAGCACTAAATATGAAAATGAAAAATCATTACCAGCCACTACAAAACACTGAAGTATACAGACCAGTGATACTCTGAAGCAACCACATAAACAAGTCTACAAAATAACAAGCTAGAATCATGATGACAGTATCAAAACCACACATAACAATACCAACCTTAAATGTACATGGGCAAAATTCCCAGTTAAAAGACATACAGTGGCAAGGTGGATTAAAAAAACAAGACCCATCAACATGTTGTCTTCAAGAGACCCATCTCACATGCAAAGACACATATAGGCTCAGATAAAATGGATGGAGGAAATTTTACCAAGCAACTGAAAAACAGAAAAAAGCAGGAATTGCAATCCTAGTTTCCAACAAAACAGATTTTAAACCTTTTTAAAAAGACAACGAAGAGCATTACGTAATGATAAAGGGTTCAATTCAATAAAAAGAGCTAATTATCCTAAATATATATGCACCCGATACGAGAGCAACTAGATTCATAAAGTAAGCTCTTAGAGACCTTCAGAGAGACTTAGACTCCCACACAATAATAGTGGAACACTCTAACACCCCACTCATAATATTAGATAGATAATCAAGACAGAAAATTAACAGAGATATTTAAGATCTGAATTCAGCTCTGAATCAGGTGGTCCTGATAGATATCTACAGAACCCTCCACCCAAAACAATAGAATATACCTTCACATTGCCACATGGCACTTACTCTAAAATTGATCACATATTCAGAAATAAAGCACTCCTTAGCAAATATAAAAGAACTGAAATCATAACAGACTCTTGGACCACAGCACAATCAAATTAGAACTCAAGATTTAAAAATTCACTCAAAACCATACAACTACATGGAAATTGAACAACCTGCTCCTGAATAATGAAATTAAGGCATAAATCAAGAAGTTATTTGAAACTAATGAGAACAAAAATACTATGTACCAGAATCTCTGGGATGCAGCCAAAACAGTGTTAAGAGGGAAATTTATAGCACTAAATGCCTACATCAAAAAGCCAGAAAGATCTCAAGTTAACAACCTCACATCACAACTAAAAGAACTAGAGAATCAAGAACAAACAAATCCCAAAGCTAGCAGAAGACAAGAAATAACCAAGATCAGAGCTGAACTGAGGGAGATATAAGAGACACCCTTAAAAAGATCAACAAATCCAGGAGCTGGTTTTTTTCAAAATAATAAAATAGACTACTAGCTAGACTAATAAAGATGAAAACAGAGAAGATTCAAATAAACAATCAGAAATGATAAGGGGGATATTGCCACTGATTCCACAGAAATACAAACAACCATTAGAGAATATTACAAACACCTCTATACACATAAACTAGAAAATATAGAAGAAATGGATTAATTCCTGGGCATATACACCCTCTCAACATAGAACCAGGAAGCAATTGAATCCCTGAATAGACCAATAATGGGTTCTGAAATTGAGGTAGTAATAAATAGCCTACCAACCAAAAAGAAAAAGCTGAGGAGCAGACAGATTCACAGCTGAATTCCACTAGAGGTACAAAGAAGAGCTGGTACCACTTCTACTGAAATTATTCCAAAAAATTGAAAAGGAGTGACTCCTCCCTAACTCATTCTATAAGGCCAGCATCATCCTGATACCAAAACCTGGCAGAGATACAACAACAACAAAAAATTCAGGTCAATATCCTTGATGAACACTGATGAAAAAATCTTTGACAAAATACTGGCAATCCAAATCCAGCAGCACATCAAAAAGCTTATCCACCACAATCAAGTTGGCTTCATCCCCAGGATGTAAGGCTGGTTCAACATACACAATAAATAAATGTAATTCATCACATAAACAGAACTAAAGATGAAAACCACTTGATTATCTCAATAGATGCAGACAAGACTGTCATTAAAATTTAATATCCCTTCATGTTAAAAGCTCTCAATAAACTAGGTATTGAAGGAACATACCTCAAAATAATAAGAGCCATCTACGACAAACCCACAGCCAATGTCATACTGAATGGGCAAAAGCTGGAAGCCTTCCCCTTGAAAACTGGCACAAGACATGTTTGCCCTCTCTCACCACTCCTATTCAACATAGTATTGGAAGTTCTGGCCAGGGCAATCAGGCAAGAGAAACAAATAAAACAATTGAAATAGGAAAAGAGGAAGTCAAATTATCTTTGTTTGTAGATGACATAATCTTATAACTAAGAAACTCCATCATCTCAGCCCAAAATCTTCTTAAGCTGATAAGCAATTTCAGCAAGTCTCAGGATATAAAATCAATGTGCAAAAATCGCTAGCATTCCTATACATCAATAACAGGCATGCCGAGAGCCAAATCATGAATGAACTCCCATTCACAATTGTTACAAAAAGAATAAAATACCTAGGAATACAGCTAACAAAAGACATGAAGGATCTCTTCAAGGAGAACAACAAACCACTGCTCAAAAAAATCAGAGATGACACAAACAAATGAAAAAACATTCCATGTTTATGGATAGGTAGAATCAATGCCATGAAAATGGCCATACTTCTGAGAGCAATTTATAGATTCAATGCTATTCCCATCAAACTACCATTGACTTTTTTCACAGAAGTAGAAAAAAATAAAATTTATGGAACCAAAAAAGGACCTGAATAGTCAAGGCAATCGTAAGCAAAAAGAACAAAGCTGGAGGCATCACACTACCCAACTTCAAACTACACTATAGGGCTACAGTAACCAAAAGAGCACGGTAGTGGTACAAGAACAGATGCATAGACCAATGGAACAGAATAAATAACCCAGAAATAACACTGCATACCTACCACCATCTGATATCTAACCTTTGACAAACCTGACAAAATCCAGCAATAGGGAAAGAACTTTCTATTCAATAAATGGTGCTGGCATAATTGGCTAGGTATAGGCAGAAAATTAAAACTGGACCCCTTCCTTACACCATATACATAAATCAAGCAAAGATGAATAAAAGACTTAAATATAAAATACAAAACTATAAAAATAACCTAGAAAAAAACTCAGGCAATACCCTTCCGGAAGCAGGTATGGGCAAAGATTTCATGATGAAGATGCCAAAAGCAATTTCAACAAAAGCAAAAATTGGCAAACAAGATCTAATTAAACTAAAGAGCTTCTGCACAGCAAAAGAAACTATCAACAGAGTAAACAGACAACCTACAAAATGGGGGAAAATTTTTGCAAACTATGCATCTGACAAAGATCTAATATCCAGCATCTGTAAGGAACTCAAATTTACAAGAAAAAAGCAAACAATGCCATTTAAAAGTGGACAAAGGATACGAACAGACACTTATGAAATTAAGACGTACATGTGACCAACACACATATGAAAAAAAGCTCAACACCACTGATCACTAGAGAAATACAAATTGAAACTACAATGAGATACCATCTCACACCACTCAATGGCTATTATTAGAAAGTCCAAAAACAATAGATGCTGGCAAAGTTGTAGAGAAAAAGAAATGATTTTTACACTGTTGGTGGGAGTATAAATCAGTTCAACCATTGTGGAAGACAGTATGAGGATTTCTCAAAGACCTAGAGGCAGAAATACCATTTGACCCAGCAATCCTTTTGCTGAGTATATACCCAAAGGAATATAGATCAGTCTACTATAAAGACACATGCATACTGTATGTTCATTGCAGCACTGTTCACAATAGCAAAGACGTGGGATCAACCTATTATATGTCCATCAATGATAGACTGGATAAAGAAAACATGGTACACATACACCATGGAATACTATGTAGCCATAAAAAGAAGCAAGATAATGTCCTTTGCGAGGACATGGATGGAGCTGGAGGCCGTTATCCTTAGCAAACTAAGAAAGAAAATCAAATACTGCATGTTCTCACTAAATGATGAGAACACATGGACACATGGTGGGGAACCACAGACACTGGGGCCTGTTGGAGGGTAGGGGTTAGGAAGAGGAAGAAGGTCAGGATGAATAGCTAATGGATTCTGGGTTTAATATCTGGGTGAGCAGATAATCTGTGCAGCAAACCACCACATTCACCTATGTAACAAGCTGCATGTTCTGCATATGTACCTCTGAACTTAAAATAAAAGTTGGAAATTTAAAAGAAGAAGAAAAGGACTAAAAAGCCATGATTCTAAGTGTTTACCTTGAAAAATAGAAAAAAAAATGAAAAAACCCCAGATAAGACTTTTTTAAATTGAAAACAAATGTAAAATATAGAAAATCGACAATTGCCAAAGATAAAATTCATAAAAGTTAGCTTCTGGGCTTTGGTAATTTTTTTAAATTGCTGGTTATGTGAGTGGGTTTACTTTGTGAAAAATCATCAGTCTCTGCACTATGTTTTATACACCTTTATGTGTAAAAAGTTTACTTAAAAAATAATAATTTTGAAACATGGTCAGGAATTCTTCTTTCCAAGCTGCATCTGCCGTTTGGTAACATCTTTCCAGCACTTTGAAAGAGAGCATAATGAGATACTCAAATTCTGTCTTTGCAGATCCTCTCCTGTTTCACCATTCTTCTTCCAAGTCTCCCATAGCCTCATATCTTCATTACCCAAGGCCAGCTTTCCTGAACTCATCCTCTAGGGACTCTGACTGAAAAATCCCTACAGCATGCCAATATGCCTCACTGCTACAGGAGTAAGACTTTCTAAGATTTGCCCATTTTTTTTCCTTCACTGAAATGTACTTATCTCATAACATTAGGCCAAAAGCAAAAAAGTTCTGTGATCAAAGAAGTTGAGGGAACACAGAATATTTTATCCCCATCCTGAGGTTCATAAAACACATATAGTTTATTAAAATGCCCAATGAGTCCTGCAGTAGATAAACTTATCTTTATTTACTCCAACATTTTCAAAATGAACTTTACCATAGAAGTCTTTTTTTCACAGCCTGGCATGGTGACTTACGCCTGTAATCCCAGCACTTTGGGAGGCCAAGGCAGGCGGATCATCTGAGGTCAGGAGTTTGAGAACAGCCTGGCCAACAAAGTGAAACCCCATCTCTATTAAAAATACAAAAATTAGCCAGGCATGGTGGCAGGCACCTGTAGTCCCAGCTGCTCGGGAGGCTGAGGCAGGAGAATCACTTGAACCCGGGAGCCAGAGGTTACAGTGAGCCTAGTTCACACCATTGCACTCCAGCCTGGGTGACCAGAGCAAGACTAAGTCTCAAAAAAAAAAAAAAAAAGTCTTTTTTCACATCATCACATCATAAAGCCTTTTCATTTATTCAAATATTTATAGAGCGCCTAGTATGCCAAATACTAATTTCTGTGCTGGTGATAAATCCATGATCTCCTGGAGTTTAAGCTCTCAGTAACGACGGCAGAAAGTAAAGACTAAATTCATACATGATTTCAGGTAATAATAAACATTATGAATAAAAATTAAGCAGGGTGTGGTGATTAAACAATGACAACTGAGGTTGGAGTATAGGAATCCACAAAACAAAACTTTGGAAATTCTGCCTTAGTGTGTAACCATGTGCTAACTGAAGTAACAAAGTCCCTTTGGAGAAGGTTTGCGAAAACCTTCAACACTCTCTCTTCAATTAGTGTGTGTGAAAAAGTACAAGGATACTTATTACCTGATCTTGAAGACCAGTGCTATTGATAGGGACTTCTGGCCAGCTAGGAGAGAAGGTAGTGTTGTGCAAGACGTTCAAGAGACTCGGGGCCCCTACAATTATACTTTGTAGATGGAACTTACTCAATGCACTCCTAAGGCAATTGCCCCTTCCTAGAAAATTGGAGAAGTGTAATGGTTGCGCAGTTTCCTGAACACACAGATCTCAGCTGCTTAATTTATTTTACAGTGTTTTTTATTAGCCTATAGTTGACTACTATAATTTTTCCTTTCTACAGACATGGAAACTGGATTTCCAGGTTTCATGCTGTTCCTCACATAATAAATCAGGTCAATCTATGAATTCTTTTGTTCACTATTTCACAATACCTATTTGATATCGGCTGTCTGTGTAGCTCTGTCTCAGGTATGCAAAAATAAATGTGACCCAGAGGAACTTACGAGCATATTATAGTCAGAAGGTCAGGTACTTTCCCTTTGTGTTTCCCAGCCTCTGTCTTAAGAAATCAGTAAAGCCCTCACAAACAGATGTAATTCATTTGTTTATGACTTTCCCAGGCCACACAGAACACAATAAACAGAGTATATATATGCCTGAGATATATTTAGAGTCTTCACCCAAGAAGGCTTTGGATGGTTTTTAAATACTGAGGGTAATGATAAATACAATAATTTTTTGCCAATCAATAGAAGTACGATATTACAAAAACAGAACTTCTCCTTATTCTTCTCACTGGGAAGGATTTGCTCAGCAGCATAACTTTTAACACTCTTACGACTTAAAAGAAGATACTCAAAACTGGTTAGGGCAGATAAAGCATCGATTCTAATCCACCACCTGAAGTCATATGACTCATCTGAAGCAGAAGTGGAAAAAAAAAAATCTAGACCAGGAATCTCAAATTATCACAGGCAGCAAAGAAAGTCAAAATGATTGTACTGATGAGTCATCCGCCATCTGCTTCTCTTCCAGAAAATGTAAGTCAAGGTACAGATAAGCAGGAGTAAACCAACATCAAGAAAATGCAAACCACAATGTTCTTCTAGAATGATAGAAGGAAATATGAAGTGTATTAAAAGCTAACACAAGGAGATTAGATTGACTCAGAACCTCACTGAGCAGGCTGGGAAGATAATAGGTTTTGTAAGACCCAATACCTGCAGTAAATGATATGGGAAAGGGAAGGAGGCCTATACTATGGCTAAAAAGGGAACTGAAAGCCAAGAGACTCAATAGGTGAGTTCCAGTTTACCAATTTATTCTTCCCACTCCATTTGCTGACTCAAGTTGCAATACAGAAGATAGGAAATCTCATCTTCCTAACAAGAAGACTCCATTCCTATGAGGAAAAATAAGCCGAGAGTCCACTTGAAATCTCTTCTTGATACCTCCACATCCATCATCCCTCTCTTACGATCCACTTTTGGCTACCTTACTAGAACAGAGAACTGTTCTGTGGAATTATTCATTCCATTGCTCTTGTTTTATATTGATAGTTTAGCACTCATCTTACTGTATTACAGGGCATTATTTGTACTTTGTCTCTTTAATATATATAAATTCCTTCAGTCATGTGTCATAGCAATAGCTAATTAATACTCATTATTTTATCCTACCAATCTTTATTGAGCACCTACTATGCGCCAAACACTGTTCTTGGGGCTTATGATATATTAAAAAACAAACTATGATCTCTGCCTTTGTGAAGCTTACATTCAAGTGGGAGGGAGGAATAGAAAATAAACATCATAAGTAGATATGCTAGTATGTTTGAAGATGATAAACATCACTGAAAAGAAAAACAGTAGAATAAGAAAGATCAGTAATGCCAGAAGGTAGTGTTGGGGAAGGGGTAGTTTGCGGCACTAAAGAGGACAGTCAGAGTGGGCTTTATTGAGAAGGTGAGATTTGCCCAGACTTGAAGGAGGTGATGGAGTTAGTCAAGTGAATTTTGAGAACAGATGTATTACACTTTCTTCTTCAAGCTCCATCAAGGACTTTCAGCCAGTGCTACCTTGAGACTCAGGAGATTTGGTAAGTTCACCAAGCTGCCAGAACACTTGTTTTTGGCTCACATAATATATTCAGTGAGTAAGACTTTAGTCATTTTGTTACTATTGTGTGACATGGGAGACTGAGAACAGGAACAGAGAAAGGAGAAGCAGCACAGCACTCAAGAGTGGGGTGGGAATGGGGAGAAGAGGGACCTCCACTCTCATCTGAATCAAGAAAGATTCTGGAAATCTTGTGGGTAGAATGAAGTCAGCCCTTCCTGTTTCCTAAATGTCCTTCCTTGTGATGAGTTTTAATTATCTAAACCTGTCATAAAACTCTACAGAGTCTCTTTGTTGTCTTTAAAGGCTTCTTTTTGCTGGCTCTTTTTATTCATTCTTTGTTTCTGTGGTGACCAAAAGGATCAATCTCAGCTATATTTTCTGGAGAGGCCCAGGAGAGGGAATTCCAGTTTTGTTGTTCAGTTTCAGCCCTGTACTAGTTTTATAAAATTATATCTATTTTGGGGGGCTCTTTCAAAGAAAGTGTAACTAATCAAGATATATTTGAAACTGTACTCATTCAATTAAAAATGCTTATTAAGCGATTGACAGGTTTCAGGCACTGACTGTGTATTAAGCATACAAAGATAAGGAAGATATGGTTATACTAGAAGTAAAAACCTATCCTTAATAATATTCTGGGGCAGCCGGGTGCAGTGGCTTACACCTGTAATCCCAGCACTTTGGGAGGCCGAGGTGGGCAGATCACAAAGTCAGGAGTTCGAGACCAGCCTGACCAACATGGTGAAACCCCGTCTCTACTAAAAAAAATACAAAAATTAGCCGAGCATGGTGGCATGCACCTGCAATCCCAGCTACTCAGGAGGCTGAGGCAGGAGAATTGCTTGAACCCAGGAGGTAGAGGTTGCAGTGAGCTGAGATCACACCACTGCATTCCAGCCTGGGCAACAGAGGAAGACTCCATCTAAAAAAAAAATAAAAATAAAAATAAAAAATATATGTATAAAATATTCTGGGGCATTGCATACCACAGGCCAGAACAAAATGACCCCAAGTTATAGGAAAACAATAAAACAGATTTGTCATACTCTAGAAATAATTCGGTCAAAAGTACTAAACATTTTTTCAATGAAACAAGAAAAGTCATGTTCTTACTGATGACTATTTTACTACTGTGATTGTCTTTTATGTAAAACTTTTAAACCCTAGCAACATTAGCCATTCCTCCTGGTTCCTGTTAATAAGTCTGTGCTTCACTGAACATCCTAATCACCCACATTTACCATCACTTTACCATGAAAGAGGAAGAGAATGGTGACTTCACAAAAGTCAATAAAGAAGAAGTGGAAACAGTGAAGTGAGGGGAAGCCTCAAGGCAGCAACTAAGAACAACCTATAAGCACAGAGAATAATAGTGGTCAGGTTTTTAAAGACCACAGGACCTCTGGGAGTGACTCATTTGGAGAGCATACTATTTCTGCCTTTGACTCCACAGTGAGCTCTGCCCATACGGTGTTGGTGGTGTTATTTTATGTAAGATGTAGCTCAGTTGCCAAAGAAGTACATGTTTTCCTCAGCCCTATATGACTTAAAGATCCCTCTAAAACTCAAATTAACACATAACGTGTAAATCACATATACACAGTGTTTAGTGTCATATCATAAAATGTTTTTGCATCAATGAGCTAGTTGTTACTGCTTCTGCAGTAACATCTTCTGCAGAGGGAACTGCAGATATGTGAGTATAGGAGAAAATAAACATATCCCTCACAGTCTGCTTTCTTTGTTTAATTCATTCGCTAGACTCATCATTCTAAGGAGGATTTTGTGCTGCTCTTGTTTTGCTGCTGGGCCTATCCTGTTTCCATTCCCAAATCAAGTATTCCTGGAATTTAAGGTATCACTTTACCAGCCTGACCACAAGTTCCCCATTGTTTCCTCTGCTCTGCTCATGCCCTGGAATAATGCCTCTCCCTGGATACTAAATTTACTGACCCTGCCTAGGACCCAGAGAAGATTGATGAGTCCTCAGCCCGTGCATGTCTTCAAAAAGGTAAGACAGACCAGCAAAGCAGTAAAATGACAGACCCATTGTTTGAGCCCAACGCTGGGACTTCCCCTTTTGTATAAGCTGAGTCACATTTTTCCTGTTGTCAACTTGAAGCCTGTTCGTTGATGTACGATAGGACTATCTTGCTGATATATAAAGCCAGGCAGACAGGTTTCCTTGCATTTGTTTGCCTTACCTTGGACCCTTACCAATTAGAAACTGTCCACTGGCCAAAAGAGATAAGACATGGTTTATTAAAGCTCAGATACTACATTGAATGAAATAATTTCTGACAATTTTCTTCTGTTAAAGTGCTATCCGAGGTTCCTGCCTTGTGCAATCTTACTGATTTTGACAGAGGTCTTTTGGGATGTATATGTGCATTTTATTCTTGATATCTGTTCAGTTGACACGTTTTAAAACCACAGATATATTTGATTGGTTGGCAAATTGTGAAAACAGGAAGTCAAATAATGGAATCAACTGTGAAACAACCATAACAAGTGAAGCTTTTCTGCTTAAGTGCCAAGATGGGAATACTGTTATGAGTAACAAACAAAATGAAATGATAATGTCAATATAATTCCAACAGGAAGAGTGAGCATCTGGACTGCCCTAATCATCATATTTCCAGTGCTTTATAACCAATGAAATGGTTTTTACATTTTACTCTCCAATATTGTTGCTAGGCGTGATAAAAAAAATCTCCAAAATTGAGAGAGGGATGTGGTGACATTTTCTAGCTAGGAAATATTTGAGATTTTTTCTTTTTAGTCGGACAATCACCACTTGCATTGGACTTCAAAAAAAATACCTTGCTGGGGCCAGGCGCAGTGGCTCATGCCTATAATCCCAGCACTTTGGGAGGCTGAGGTGGGTGGATCACCTGAGGTCAGGAGTTCGAGACCAGCCTGGTCAACATGGTGAAACCCCATCTCTACTTAAAATACAAAAATTAGCTGCGTGTGGTGGCGGGCGCCTGTCGTCCCAGCTACTTGGGAGGTTGAGGCAGGAAAATCACTTGAACCTGGAAGGCGGAGGTTGCAGTGAGCCGAGATCACGCCATTGCACTCCAGCCTGGGTGACAAGAGTGAAACTCCATCTCAAAAAAAAAAAAAAAAAAAATCTACTGATTGCTTACTCCAGAACAGGCACTGCTGTAAACACTAGGGTTATGAAGGTCATGGCAAATTACCTTCTTGCTTATAAGCATTTGCACATTACACCAAGACTTTTCTTCTAATGCCTCAAGGTTTCCAAGTACCAGTTCTCCTGTGATAGTCATTCTTCCATGGTGAATTTTCAAAAGGTTATCAAGCAGTGTAAATAAAAAATATCCTCAAATCAATAGATATGAGGAACATAGGCAAATATTAGAATAAAATGAAAGAGACGATTTTTAGACAAAGACCAGGAAATACGATCTCACTAGTATGTATTAAGTTTATAAAACTTATTACTTCAAAAATTTCAGAAACATAAACGAATTTTAAAGACACCTGAATAAACTTGAGGCAGGACAGCTGTTAGCAGTAGAATGAGGGAAGGGTGGAGCATGTACCATGCCACAGATGGGAAATCCTGTTCTTCCATCTTCCATCTTCTGAGAATTTCTATATGAAATATGTTATGGAAATGATGGCATGTGCTATCTATTCAGACAATTGAGTTTTTAAAGTATGATCAATATTTCTCAAGGTCTGCCTCTGCCAGAAAAGAATTTAAAATATTACAATGGGACATTTTAATGTGATCTTGTTGGAGGGAGAATTAATGAGGACTTGGCACAATTGATTGTTAGAAGATTAAGTCACAATGCATATATTAATCTATTTAACCTTCAAACACTGTTTTAAGAGACTGTTTTAGGAGAAAGTACTTTTGAGCCAGTTGGATATTTCAGTCAACCTTAATTATATTCAGAAATCTAACCCTAGAAATGTAAATTTAAAGGTGGAAGAACAGAAAGACAAACTACTCTAAAGCTCTCATCTTACAGATGAAGCACAAACAAATTAAATGAAATCCAGAGGTTACAGCATTTATACAGGGATGAAGCCAAGCCCAAACCTAGGTCACCTGGATACCAAGGCTTGTCTCAGGTCTCTGCATGGACAAGGAGATGAAATAAAACTGCATCCAGAATTATCCAATTAGCCTGTATCTCTTATTGTGAAATGATTCCATTTGGGTACAGAATCAGTCACTAATTGAAAAAAACACTGCATTGACTTTCAACTGATGAATCTGCCCTAAGAGGTGTTACACTTGTCATCATACCCATAGAGTATTACAGCACTGCTTACCAACTCTGTACTAATCAAACAATCATTTTTATTGTTTCATAAAGGTGAAAAGTAAAGAAAAACTCTTAGTGAAAAAGCCCTCCCAAAGAGAAATCCAGGGAAAATAGCAATAATAATGCAAAATATTCAACTATATAATTTCCAAGACTTTCACTTCACTGTGTAGTCAAGTAACACTATTATTCATTTCACAGCTATAGATCAATTTGCTCATGTGTGAAACCTATGAAATACAACCATTTTCTCTTCAGATGAGTAATCCTGGTTTGAGTTACCCATACAATTTCATAAAAATACATTATTCCAGATGGACTCCAGTTGCTGGGCAGATGGAAATGCTTAAGTAAAAGACTAAAAACTTCATTATCCTAAATTAGGTAGTCAGAGAGAAAAAGTATGAATATAACTATAACCCAAATAATTTTTAAGTTTTATGAATATTTTTAAAAATTCTACTTTCAGGAGAAAAGAACTTGAAAAATAATTGCATATATTTAAGTATTTAAAAAGTATATACTTTTACAGTCAAGTTTTTAATCAATTAGTTGTAGCTACCATAATTATATTTCTCATAGTCACTTTCCATTTTTACATACTGAGCCAACCTGTCCATAAGCCAAGCTCAGGTTTATCTCATTCCTTCAGTTGATTGGACAAGATTTCCCCACAGGCACAGGTGCAATTTCTGTGAGCATCACTGCTGTGACTGTGATGGTTAATGTGGGAGTCTTGTCTACCTTCCCACATAGCTTACCTGTGCTCATTGTCATTGCATATGACATTTCTGGATGTACATTTCTATCTAATGAGAGACTGCTGCTCAGCCCATTCATATTTATGCTTTGGCCAGTCTGACAGAAGTTAGTCATAATGGGCAGGACAATTGGTGTCCCATGGTCAAGAGCTCCGTCCCTAGCAGGATCTAATATTGTTCCAGGAGCTTCTTTGGACCTCTAAAAACTTCACTGAAATGACAGGTCTCTAAAACATCATGAGGTTTATCTCCCACACTCAGGCATTGCCACCTCTTACTGCAAAGGAATGAGCCACCTCTGTAAACTTTGAACATTCAGGGATGTATACAGAGCCAAAATCCTCTGGGGGAATCTACCCATTATGTCTTCATCCCATGTTTTAAGATCCTAGGTTTTCATCCATGGTCTGCCTTGGCTGAGCATCTAAGTATCTCTGATGCTCTGGAATTCTACTTGTCAAATCCTGGAGTCTGTTTTTCAGCTGTTCATTATTCCACTGCAGGGGAAAAGAGACCCTTCTTAAATCACCAGAGAGGTTCTCTAACTCTTGCCCTTAGCATTAGTTTGTTAATCGTTCTCTGTTTCTCATTATCCCATTGCAGAGCATCAATATAACAGTAATGCCCAGCCAACACTCTGTCCTTGTGCTCCCCACTGCCATCTCTCTTTCAAATCCTTGAATCATTAGGACTGCAAGGGTATTTTCCATTGGGATGCTTCCTCAAGTCACCCCTGATGAATTGTTCAGCGATTGGATTTTCACTTTGTGCCAGGGACTATCTAGGCCCCACATTCCTCTCATGATGCAGTCCTCCTTGCCTGCCGAGAAATGAGTGAGCCAGGCCCCAAGCTCCATCTTGCCACTTGACTTATCAGAACATGTTTGGTTTCTACCATGTCAACTCAGGTCAACCCAGGAGGAGCTAACAAAACAGGATTACACATGTAAGATATATATTGGGGGAAACTCCTGTGAAAGATGAAGAAGGAAGGGGCAGGAGTAGAGAGGGCCTTCAGACCACAGTGAAGAATTGGCTTCTGTAAAAAGAGAAACAGAATGTTTGTAATCCTGGTCCAGACCATCTCTAACTCTGTAACTCTCCTATTTCCACATCTTTTGACCACAAAGTTGTTAGAAGAACTGGAGATCGATGTACATGGGAAGGCCCAGCTCAAGCTCTGTGCAGAGTGGGTCCTTAGCAACTGTTACGTTATGCGTTCACTGCACAGAACAGGGGAGTAATAAGCAGAGTCCTGGGTTTCCTTCAAAGAAATGCAGTGACCCTTATTTCATGTGTAGACAGGTAGATATGGAGGCTGCCCCTCTCTGCATCTACAACAAGCCCTGTTTCTCATTAGAGTCAACGTTGAACACTATGTTTTAAATAACACAAGGAAGAAAACAGGATGCACTTATCTCCTTAGACATGACCTCAAAATGTATTCTTCTTTATAACTGTTATTACTAACTAAAATACATCCTTCCTATTCTTTCTTTGGAAAGAAGAAAAATAAGGCTTGTGATGGAAGGTAGGATAAAGCCAGCACGTATTGAGTGCTGATATGTGCCAGGTACTACTTTAGGTACTTTATGAATGTTTTCTTTCTTCATCCTTACACTCTTTGGAGTTAGAATTATCCACACCTTACATAAGAAAACAATCAAGGTTATGGAAATTAAATAATTTGTCCATAGTATTGCAGTTAATTATCAGAAATGACTATTGACTCTGAAACTTTGTATATTTCAGTTTTGCAAAAATCTTATCTGTGAGGTGGACTTTAATTCAAGAATTATAGAAATGTTTTGGTTGAAATAATTTTTTTAATAAAAAAGAATTTTTTCCTATGTTATGTATTTAAAATCTATAATGAATTTTGGCCCTATCTCTGTTAAAACCACATTGTTTTAAATACTTAGTTGCTCATAAATCTATTTCTCCTCATTATAAACCCTTGAGGGAGACTATTATATCTAATTCATCTCATCCTAACCAACTAAAATTAGGCCTAAATGTCATATGCACTCAATTTATGTATGCTGAGCCAAATAGGATAATTCAAACAACTCAGTTCACTTTTCTGCTAATTCTCCACTTACTCTGATACAGCAAATTAGAATGATAGACAGGAAAACATATCCTCTTCTTTATTCCATGGGACCCATATCATAGTGGACAGCCTCTCTCAAAAAAGCCTTAGAACTCTTCTATTTGTTGAGAACCCATAGTTGTTTAACTAGCTTGTCCTGGCTGAAAGATAGATGTGGATTATAAGAATCAACAGGAAATCCTCATTGCAGGTACACATCTCCTAAATTTCCCCACTATGCAGAGAGATGGCCAATTATTATAGAAGCATAATTACTATAGAAGTTGTAGCTACCATAATTATATTCTCATAGTCACTTTCCATTTTTACATACTGAGCCAACCTGACCATAAGCCAAGTTCAGGTTTATTCCATTCCTTCAGTTGATTGTACTGGATTTCCCCACAGGCATAGGTGCAATTTCTGTGAGCATCACTGGCCAACATGGTGAAACCCTGTCTCCACTAAAAGTACAAAAATTAGCTGGGCATGGTGGCCCGTGCCTGTAATCCCAGCTACTGGGGAGGCTGAGGCAGAAGAATTGCTTGAACCCAAGAGGCAGAGGTTGCAGTGAGCCAAGATTGCGCCACTGCACTCCAGCCTGGTTGACAGAGTGGTGAGACTCCATCTAAAAAAAAAAAAAAAAAAAAAAAAAAAAAAAAAAAAAAAAAGATAAAAGATAAATGTAGAGTACTTGTGATTTGGGGAAAAGATCATGAAAGGTAACCTTACAAAACGTGACCTTTACAGCAACTTTCAAAGTTTATGTTATGGTGAAGAGCATAGGCTTTGGACACAAACCAGCCTTAGTTTGAATCCTGTCTGTGACACTGAGCTGTGTGACCTTGGACAAGTTACTTAGCCTCTCTAGTCACAGTTTTCTTGTGTGTAAAACAGAGATAATAATAGTGCTGTTTGAGAATTAAAAGGAAGACAAAATGTAAAGCACTTAGCACATGGCCAGCAGATGATAAATACTCATTAAACAGGAATTTACTGTCATTATTATTTTCCTGTGCATGCAACTAGCTGCTTCATGTGTCTGAGCTGAATGATAACAACATTGGAATTCACAATTTTAATAGATCTTTGCATTCCCACAGCATCTTTTATCTCAGAGGACCAAAGTTCTGGAAAATATTAATTCTCGTCTGTTATGTTTGTACTAGTAAAGGCAGGAGCACATACAATGGCCTAGTTATTAAAAAGAACTATGATATAAAGCGCTAACTCCACATGCACAAAGTTATACATAAAACCTTAACAGAATCTAGGTCTCTCATCTTGCATTCCTCATTAATTGTATCAGATTGTTTCCAGTGGCTAAATATTATTTATTGGCAGTGTAAGTCAATGCTGCTGATATATTACTCTTTTGGGGAGTGTTTGTTTTTTGAAAACTGCTCTCAAATTTTCTAAATGTGAATTTAAAAGTCTGTCAGTCTATGTGCCGATAACACAAGACAGATTGTAAATGTAGCGGGATGCAGTCAAGTCAAACAAATCCAGTGAGAGCGCCAGAAGTCTTTATTAGGACTGCTCCTGTTCACAGGCTTTGCTAATGATGGAACAATTGTTTGTGCTGATTTGTAGCTGGCATTGATATGCCGGCAGCAACACTTTCATCTAAAATCCAGCTCCAAATTTTTTTAATACTGTCAATGAATTTGCTGTGTCTGCAAAGAGCAACTCCAAAGAACCTTTCTAAATAATAAGAAATGGGAATATTCAAGCAGTCTTTAATTCTAAATCCAGAGTGTTAGTTGAAATATACAACAATTTTTCTCTTTGTCATTGTTTTGTCATCTACTGGGATGCCTGCATCTCAACAACTTGTATGAATTAATAACTAAACATAGCTTTAAAATGCTGAAATTGGCAGATGTTGAAGGGAAGTAAATGCTGAACTGCAGAAGGATATTCCAAGATTCCAAACTTATCTAACATTTTCTTCACAAAATAAAAAAATGCAAATGTGCTCTGACTGCTGTTCACATTTACTGTGGGGACCAGTTTTTTTTTTTTTTAATCAAACAGCACCTGCCTCTCTATTCAGAGATGTCTGCGTGTGGGGATAAGTGCAAACAACAAAGGCTTCGGCTGTGGCAGAGGCTGCATCATTTTCTTGGAACTTGCCATTATGTTTCAGGTCAGAGATTGAGGTTTGGTGCAGGGAATGGAGCTTTTAATATCAGGTGAATGGATTTTTATAAGAGGTTGGGAAGCTTTGGGTCTTAAAGAGAAAAATGGTGCTTTAAAAATAGCCATATTTCTTTTGTACTGTAATTATCAGTGCATGACCAATCATTTTTTATTCTGTCTGTGTGGGCGAAAGGAAATATCCTCTACCCATCTCTGTGGGCTGGCCATTTGAATAAGTCAAAATGTTCCCATATTTAATCAGTTTATTGAGAATATATAATTTAGCTAGAAAATTGATCCTGAAACATCACTTTTAAGGGAGCATGAAAAATGATACAAATTCATCAATTTTTTAAGAAGTCATTGTCGTATGTTTGCTGCTTAAACAGGTAATGTGGAGTAAATCAGTGATTTTTTCATAATTTCTATTGAGAAAAGGTTCACATTGTGTAAGCGACAAAATGTCTGAAATAGGAATAATCAGCCTTTAAAAAAATAGAATGGTAAAAATATGAAGAAACAGAAGAATAACTTCAGCTGATCCCAGCTCTAACATTGATGGAGAAAGCCCAGGCAAATCACTTAATTCCTCTTGAGTTTCCATTTCTGCATCTATAAAGTGTAAATGGTAAAATGTTCCCTTCCAGGACTGTTGTGGACAGGAAATGAGAAAATGTTTGTGACATACTTTGCAAATGGTAAAACATTTTAAGAGCATCAGGAAGAAAAGGAGAAGTAAACGGGATGATAATAATAATTACAATATGTAACAATTATAATGACAATTATAATATTAAATATAATTATTATTATTAATGAAAATACTAAATCCTGCCCAGAAGTGCTAGAAATTGGTAAATCCTCAGACCATGTCTTCATTATGTTCTTAACTGGAGGAAAAGGAGACATACATACTCTGTAATCCCACATGAAAAAGTGAAGTCTATTATAACTGAAGTGGACTGCAGACTACATTAACACCTGTTCTTTGAAAGAAACTCTTAAATTAAAGTTACAGCTTTCTGAGAGCTTTTTTCAAAAGCAAGTGTAGGCTAAGAGTATCCTATTCTTGAAATGGCTTGTTAGGGTTTCAGACAACCTTTGCCCACAAAACAGGGGAGTCACATTAACTTGCTAAGGTTGCATTTCTCTTTCGTTAGATCAGTCACTCACATGTTATGTAGGGTTACATGAAGTCATCAATCAATGACAAGCATTCATTATCACATGTTTGCTCCAAAATACAAAGCTTTAAACTGTTCCAGGAATAAAAATTTTTTAATAGCATCCTTTAAAAGTTGCAGGAATTATGGATAGAAAACTATTGTACATTTTTGCTACTGAAACCAACATCCCAAGAAAATAAAATACACTTTTAATAGTAGATGCTCGAAATATACAACTTCCCACACTCACTTTCTGGGTAATAAGTTGTGTGCCGAGAAGGTAAGGCAGTTGGTGGTTGCTTATGAAGAATTTATGCACTACAGCTCATCTAGTTAGAGATGAGAGAAAGATGCAACTAGCATATATAGGTTGCCAATTCTTCCTCCTCCTCTAGTAGTTGTATATTATCTGCCTAGATAAGCTAGAAATATATTTCCCCAAATTTCTTTCCCTATATAGTCCTGGGTTAGTGTTGGCCACAAGAGGAGTTTAGATGAAATTTGGGAGGGGAAATGTACCAACAGCCATTATGCTCAAAAGATCATTGTTGCTCAAGGCAGGGAGGAACAGACAAAACGAGAAACTGGCAGTTTTGTTTCATTCTGCTCATCCTGACCCATGTCCCTAGCTGAATGCCTGTGCAGCCAAACAATAGCAACATTAGGTTACCAGCAAACCCTTTGCAGCTGAACTCAGAGGCACTAGCCACAAAGATCCAGCAACCTTCATCAGACTTCTAGCCCAGTACTATTTATTATTTTTTAATTTTTGTGGGTACATAGTAAGTATATGTATTTATAGGGTACATGAGATGTTTTGATACAGGCATGTAATGTGAAATAAGCACAACGTGGAAAATGGGATATCCCCCTCAAGCATTTATCCTTTGCGTTACAAACAATCCAAATTACATCCTTTAAGTTATTTAAAAATATACAATTACTATTGACTATAGTCACCCTGTTGTGCTATCAAATTGTGTTTTTATTCTTTCTATTTTTTTAATCCATTATCCATTCCCACCTCCCCCCTGCACTGCTCTCACATCCCTCACCCACCTCCACCAACTATCCTTCCCTGCCTCTGGTAACCATCCTTCTTCTCTCTATGTCCATGAGTTCAATTGTTTTGATTTTTAGATCCCACAAATAAGTGAGAACATGGAATGTTTGTCTTTCTGTGCCTGGATTACTTAACATAATGATCTCCAGTTCCATCCATGTTTTTGCAAATGACTGGAACCTAGTACTATTTCTGCTTCTACTCTAGCAGTTGGACATGCATGGCTTCCTGCAAACTCTAACTCTTTAACTTGCTTACCCACTCTAGACCTGGTTGAAGTCAGGTCCACTTATCAACACAAGTCATTTGAAGGTATTTGGTATAAGGGGAAAACATGGGCTTCAAAGTCTTACAAATCTATTTATTCATCCTCTTTCCTCTTCTATCTGTATGACTTTAACCTCCTTAAGCCATATCAACCTTCAAAATAAATGGTAAGAAATCTTGCCTTGGTCCTAAGTGAAAAAAAAAAATTCTTTCATGAGAATCTTAATCCTAAATTAGTCTTCATGTAAATTTGAGGCTAGAATGCACTCTACCTGTATAAGCCATAAAAACCCCAAGCTCAGAATTGAAAGTGACCCATGGTGGTTAGTGCATCCGAGGCACAGGAAAAGAGAAAATACAGCAACTTTTCAAAGGAGAGCTCCTTAAACCCAGGACACAAAGTATTTCCAAATAAATTTCTAAGAAACATGAGATTACCATAAAATTTTTTTAAATAACCCAAAGAAACTAGTCACCATTAGCAAGAGTCAGCAGAAACAATAAATAAGAGAATCTGACCTTCAGATCTGCAATTTTTGTGATATTATCTATATTTAAATTTTAAAGAATGTATTTAAATTTCTTAAAGAAGTATAAGAGATTGTCAATATTTCAGCAGATTTGATAAAGGAATAGAACATGAAGAAACAGAAATAATAATCATTGAAAACTCAATGGACAGGTTAAGCTATAGGTTATAAATGACCAAAGAAAGACCTCAAGCTTTGATCCAGAATGCAGCACAAAGGGACAGAATATGAACAAGAGGTTAAAGGACATAAAGAACAGAGGGAGAAGTTCTAATATATATGTAATCAGTGCTTTAATAGGAGAAAATTGAGGCAGACAGACAGGTGACATTCCAAGAGATAATGGTTGAGATTCTTCCAGAAGTGAAAGGTAGCAATCCTTACACTCAAGAAACCCAACTAATCACATGAGCTAAAATGAGAAAATAAAAGTTTTATTTGGCAACAAATGTAATGGCAATATATTTAATAATATTTGGTTTAGGTAACAAGATACATTTTTTATTTTATTTATTTATTTTATTATATTATTATTATTATTATTATTTTGAGACGGAGTTTTGCTCTTGTTGCCCAGGCTGGAGTGCAATGGCATGATCTCAGCTCACTGCAACCTCTGCCTCCCAGGTTCAAACAGTTCTTCTGCTTCAGCCTCCCAAGTAGCTGGGATTACAGGCGTGCGCCACCACGCCCAGCAAATTTTTTGTATTTTTAGTAGAGACGGGTTTTCACCATGCTGGCCAGGCTGGTCTCAAACTCTGGACCTCAGGTGATCCACCTGCCTCGGCCCCCCAAAGTGCTGGGATTACAGGCATGAGCCACCATGCCTAGCAGTAGCAATGTATATTAAAAGATGGAATGAAATTTTAATTTCTAAGAAGTCACCAAAAAAGGACGAGGCAAATGCAAATGAGGCACTCACTCTTAGCGATGTGCAAGTGCAGGGCTGGGGCTCTCAGGAACCTGACAGTGAGGGCCTGCCTTAAATTTTGCAACCTGAGTCTCTCACGTGCCTCACTCTTGTCCTGATTCTTAGAGACAAAAATCTGCGTCTGTGATCTAATATGCAGAATTGTCTAATTAAATATACTTTTAAAATATAGTGAGCTGTTGTATGAAATTTATGCCTATCTTTAATCTACTATGTTGTGATCCTATTTACATTTGGTATAATGCAACCATTGCAAATGTAGTTTGTTGAATTTAACAATGTAACCACCTCAATAACCAAGATACAGAACATCTCCATCAGCCAAAAAATGTCCCTTGTAGTATTTTGCTCTTACCCGCCCCCACCCCTGATCCTTGGAAACCACTGACCTGCTTTCTGTCATTATAATTTGGATTGACTTTTGCAGTTTTATATAAATGGAATCATAGAGTATTTACATTTTGTTTTTAAATAATAAGATACTAAAAATATCTAAAACAGCAATTCTCTAAAAATGTCACATAACAGATATGGGTTATCTTTAGTTGCAAGAAGCAAAAAAACTTACTTATTCGATATATTTATGGGGTTTTTCCATTCACACTATTTTTTTAAGTATTCGAGAGATTTTAGTGAGCAATATAAAAACTGTGACTCGGCAGGGCGTGATGGCTCACACCCGTAATCCCAGCACTTTGGGAGGCCGAGGTGGGTGGATCACCTGAGGTTGGGAGTTCGAGATCAGCCTGACCAACATGGAGAAACCCCACCTCTACTAAAAATACAAAATTAGCTGGGTGTGGTGGCACATGCCTGTAATCCCAGCTACTCGAGAAGCTGAGGCAGGAGAATTGCTTGAACCCCGGAGGTGGAGATTGCGGTGAGCCGAGATCACGCCATTGCACACCAGCCTGGGCAACAAGAGCGAAACTCTCTCAAAAAAAAAAAAAAATTGCAACTCAATACAACAATATTGCATAAGACAACTTGAAACAAATTAGCAGAATTATCATTTTTTACACTCTTAGTTAACTTGCATTTAGCATCAGCTTTTGTTTTTATCAAAGGTTTCATCATGGATTTAAGTTAAATTCTAAAGATACATAAAAATAAAAAGAATCTTTCACTCTACAGTAATTAAACTCAACACCAGGGCTAGAGGTATTCAACTGAATGACCAAATCATAAATACAATTATCTTATATCAAATGATTCCTGTGCATGGCCACTCAATACATTTTATAAGACTCAAAGTGTTCCGTGTGAAAGAAAGAAATAATCATACCATCACTTAATTTAAACATTTTTAAAACAAAAATTAAATATTCACTTAATTTTCTATGACCCTCTGTTTTTTAATGGAGATGTATTACCTTTGAAGATTTTTTTATAACATGTTTTCATAAACATGCCATCCAAATAAAGAATTTTTAAAGCATACTAGAAATCAAAACAGATACCATTGCTATTTTTAAAGAACCCCCTGTGACATTTTCACAAACCTTTGAGGATTTTCAAACCACAGTTTGGGAAGGAAAAATTAATGTGTGTTTACAGACCACTCATGGGTCCCTAATTACTGTGTGTCAGCAAATAAAATAGTCTCTTTTGTTAGTTACCTTCTTTGAAGTCTCTGTATTATTTGATGCCATTTATCAGACCACTCCTTCTTCCTCATAATTTTTTATTTCAAGCCAACATTGTATTATTGCTACTCCAACCTGTCTGGCTGATCTGTCTCTGCTCCTTCAGAAGCTTCCCTCCTTTCTCCATGGCTTTTCTTACCACTTCATGCTTTCTTTCATTTGCTTAATCCTCCGTACTGATCCTGGGCATGTTGTCCCAGTTCTGCTTCATCTTGCAGGCTGCATTTCCTGGGTCCCCTATTAGCTAGCTTCATTGACCAAAGGCAAGGACTAGAGAGAGAAAGGAGGCACTGGCAGGAGACACTGAGGGAAGGATAAAGGATGGGAAGAGCCAGGATATTTCTCTCCCTCCCTCCCTCTCTCTGCTTTGGGTACCATGTCTGATGTCTTGACTGGAGCTGGATGCCTCAAGATAGCTTCACTCACATGTCTGACAATTTTTTCTGGCTGTTGGCTTGATTCTCCTCCATAGGACCTTTTGTCTTTTAGTAGGCTAGACTGGGCTTCTTCACAGCATGGTGGTCTAAGGGTTTTATGAGGCAAGACTAGAACTGCAAGACCTCTTACGTAGGGGATCCAGAACTTACACAATGTCCCATCCACCACATTCTGTTAGTCAAAGCAAATCACAACGCCAGGCCTTATTCAAAGGGATAGAAAAACAGACTTTGTTTATTGATGAGAAGAGCAGCAATATGACATTACAAAAGACATGAAAACAAGGGGATGTAGTTCATTGGAAGCCATTATTATAACAATCTACCTCGCTGAGTCCCTGAGTTCCAGAAACAGCACCTCTCTCCTAAACACAGTGTATACTATTCCTAATCTCTGGGTTGTTCCCCATTTGTCTCTTTTGCTCCCTTGTCACCTGTTTAACCAACTCCTTGCATTAGATTGCTTCTGGTTTCCTAGTTTGACTGTAAATGTGCATCTACTTTCTTACTTTAACAGTGATAACTCTTAAATCTGGATCTGAGTTCTAGATTTTAAAGTTCTAGAGTTCTGATTTCTAGATCTAAATCCTATTCTAAATTTCCAAAGGCCTTAGGGTATTTCCACTTTAATTTTTTCTTCTTCATCTCAAACCCAGCATATTCAAAACTGAATTCAGAATTCTCTCCCCTGGACAATGACTCTTCTCAATTTCTCTATACTCTAAACCAGGGGCCAGATGACTATAGTAAGCAGCCAAGTCCATCACTGCTAATTTTATTGGAACACAGCCAAGCTCATTCATTTTTGTATTGTCTACGTCTCTTTCACTCTACAATGGCAGAACCGAGTAGTTGCAACAGAAACTGTGTGACCTGTAAAGTTCAAAATACTTACACATCTGGCCCTTTACAGAAGGATTTCCCGACCCCTGTTTTAAGGCTCTGATCCTGTCTTTTTCTTCTGTATGTACAATCAGGGACCAAAGGTTATCAATTCAGTCCACATTCTTCATTTCTAAATTATTTCCATATTCTTTTATCTGTCTCTCCCTGCTTCCATCCTAATCTATTCTGCATATTTCAACTAAATTGATTGTTGCAAAATACCATTTTAATTCTGTCACTCATCTACTAACAATTCCACAGTGACTTGTTTTTATTACAAGTCACTGATCATTGCAAATTCAGCATCCTTCAACCAACTCACCTCACTTTACCCAACAAAATCTAATTTGCACTTTCCCCAAGCCATCTTCTCCAATCAGGTGCATCTTCTCTTTCTTCTCTTACTTGACTTCAGAACCTCTGAATGTAGAAATTCTGTTTCATTGCTTATAGCTCTAGCACCAGGCACAGTGGCTGGCATATGGTAAACAGGGAATACTACTGATTTTTTTTCTACTTCTGTCACTTTATTTATATGCTGCCTCTACTTAGTACATTCTTTCCTTGCTTTCCTATCTATCCAACCCTCTCTACTGTCTCTAGTCTCATATTTTCTCTAAACTGTTCTAAGCTTAATGATCAATTTTTTATTCAAATTCCTGACACTAAAAATTTATATCATCCATCTCTTCACTGCCTCAATGCACAGGGAGATATAGAATTAGCCACAATATTGATTCTTGAGACAGTAAGAACATGCCATCTATTTATGCACAATTTCTAACATCCTTTCCCATACCTCACACTATCCTTTGAGGTATTTCTTCTTTGGGATTTGTCCAAAGTTACAAGGCTTCATAATTATTAGGAGCCAAAGTGACAATCTAGATTCTAAATTTATACATTCTAAATTTATAAGGCTTTCTAGGAAATTTCAGATGAATTGTATGATAGAAGGTTTTATTCTAGAATCTTGTAAATTGAGATATACGATATTTCAGATGTGGCAAGAAGAAAGAGTTGAGAGAAGTATATAAAAATACTTATTCACAGGTTATTACTCAGAAGAGAAAAAGTTCACTTACACAGAATCTAAAAGTTACAACCTGTATTTTCAGTGTTTGTGAACAAAATTCTGCAACAATACAGATATCCCAGGAAACCAGCTCTTATGACAGTTGTGTGCTGGAGCAATTTCCTACCCAGCTTAAGGGGACAGATTGTTAAATATTCAAGAATTTTACAAACCAAGTGTCAAACCATTGGCAACTTGAAATCACCCATCATATGGGTATTTTCATCAAAATTGGCAAATGCAGTAAATCAAGGTTTTTTTCTTAACAGTTTTCCAGCACATCACTGATATATCTATATCCATATCCATATCTATATATATATATATCTATAGCTATATATATATAGATATGGATATGGATATAGACACACGCAAAATATGAGGAAGAGAGAGACAGAGCACAATTATAGTTACAAGAGGAATAATGATTGATAAAAACACACATTAGTGTAGACTTTTCTGTATTCCAGGCCATGTTCTAAGCACTTAGCATATATTCAGGTGTGCTACAGCCAGCTAGTACTAGCTTACAAAAGCCAATGGTACACATCTCTTTCCCAACTCCATGTTCAGTGGCCTCACACTGGTAGCTTGAAATCAGCCATAGTGGGAGTATTTACACCACAGAAATCATTAAATACTGTAAATCAGGAATTTTTATGCAGACAGCCAGTTGTTAAACATTCACCAGCACATCACTGTTCTTTAGCCAGACTTTTATAAGACAGCATATTCACTTTTGGCCTCCAAAATACATTATTCAGTACAGTTTGATAAACAAGAAACCTGTGCCTAAGCAGAGGAAAGGGAAGAAAACATATGAGATTAGAAAAAGTGAGGGAAGACTTTGAGTTTGGTACAACTAGTCTGTGATAATAGAAGGGCTAGGAAATAAACACATTACCTTCCTTCTACCATAGTAGCTTCTGGGAAAGGTTGGCACTATGTGCTTTCCATCATGCTGGCTGTCTTAGCACATTTTGTGCTACTATAACAGAATACCTAAGACTGGGTAATTTACCGTGAACAGAAATTGATTGGCTCACAATTCTGGAGGCTGCAAGTCCAAGATTGAGGTTCTGGCATTTTGCAAGGGTCTTCTTGCTGACTCATCCCATGGTGGAGGGCAGAACAGCAAGAGAAGAAAAGAGAAGGGGAGGGAGAGGGAGAGATAAGGGAAAAAAGAGAGAGAAAAAGAGAAGGGGGCCGAACTTACCCTTTTATAATAAACCCACTTCCAAGACAGTACCATTAATGTACTCATGAGGGTCAGAGACCTCATTGCCTAGTCACGTCTTAAACGTCTCACCTCTTGACACTGTTACAATGACAATTAAACTTCAACATGAGTTTTAGAGGAGACATATATTCAAGCCATGACACTGGCCCTCCCCATATAAACCAGAATTGCGAATAGTTCAATCATTTGACTTCAGTTTCTTGAGAACCGCTGACTCTTTTGATCAGATAACAAACACTCTTTGCCATCAATAAGTAGGTGCTTCCTAAACCCAGCACTTTGAATTTGGCCAAGTTCAAAGTGCAAATAAAGTAGGGGAAAAGGTGGGACAGAGACAAGGGGAGGAGAGAACCACAGTAAGGAAAGAAATTAAGGATAGCACCTAGAATGGGATGAGTTTCTAGAGTTAAGTTTTCACTATAACTAGGGCTTCCTTGATGTTTTGAAATCAAAAGTGATGCCTGCATTTGCCAGTCTTCCTTCCGTCCCCAGCAATTCTCAGTATGTCTGTGAGAGAAATCTGGGCCAGTGCATGCAAGGACAATTATGACAAGCTTCTTCTGTCATAGTTTTGCAAAAGGAGAAAACTTCTACATGTCTAGGCCTCAGAAACAAAAGTTAATTTTCAATTCAAGTTTACATTTCCTTTAGGGGAAGAGCTGTCCAGTGAATTAGATAATTTTCAAAATTTCCTAGCAGAAATAAAAATCCAAGTTAAAGAAGGAAAATGAAAACAATTACAAATGGTAAGTTATCTGCCATGAACAACAACTGCTGGGTCTTGAAAGTAGGAGAGGGAGGTGTACGGCTTAATTAGGAAGTGTCCTCCCAGAATACCAATGGTCTCCCAGCTACTCTGCTTAGTCTGCCACAGACCATTGCCTTTCTTCATAAATCTAAATTAGCATCTGCAGCCACTTTCCTAGAAATGAAGATTTTAGCTCAGTGCTTCATTTTGAACACCCACTGGTCTTGAACTAAATTTAAATCATGAATGGAGTATTATTTAAAGGTTGATGATCTTCACACAGCATCACTTTAGCAATGAAACTAAAACCCCCTGAACTAAATTCTGCTTTATAGCCAACAGTGCCATGGTTAGGTTCCAGTTTAATAAAATTGTCTTGCTTTTGTAACTTTAAATGCCTTTAGACATTTTTTTCAACATGCTATTGGAATGTATACAACATTGAGCATGAAGTGATTAAACAATAAAACCTTGAGCTAATTTGCAGGTGGGGTGGATAATAGAGTCCCATGGGAAGTGCCATGGTCCTTCCCAAATTGAGGGAGGAAAGGTAGAGTCTCTTTTCATCTCTAACTTCAAACAAGACCAACTCTTTTGTCCCCAAGGGGATTTTAAGCCTCCATTCCAAAGGAAACACTGATTCCACTGAGAAGATTCAGGGTCCAGTGCGATCGCAAAACTTAACTTCTTTGTTATGCTTGTGAAAGCTAGAAGTAGAGTCTGTTAGTCTGTTCTTTCACTAGTATAAAGAAAACCTGAGACTGGATAATTTATAAGAAAAGAGGTTTAATTGGCTCACAGTTCTGCAGGCTGTACAGGAAGCATGGCTAGTGAGGCCTCAGGAAATCTACAATCATGGTTGAAGGCAAAGGAGGAAGCAGGCGTGTCTTCACATGGCCACAGCAGGAGAAAGAGAGATGGGGAGAAGGTGCTATACACATTTAAACAAACAGATCTCATGAGAACTCACTTAATATCATGAGAATAGCACCAAGGGGGATGGTATTAAACCATTAGAAACTGCACCCATGATCCAATCACCTCCCACCAGGCCCCACTTCCAACACTGGGGATTACAATTTGACATGAGGTTTGGGCAGGGACACAGACCCAAACCATAACACAGGAGTTATGCGTGGAAGGGTGTGGTTGGGAAAGGACAGGTAATCTTATTGTTAGACAGACCCAAATCTGCAGAGCCCAGAGATGGTACAGACCTTTTATGTTTCAGTCTATAAGCATTGGCCCTAAGGAATAGCCAAGGCAGTTTCTTGTTGTGCTGGGTCCCGGAAAGAAGCTGTACATCCTACAGACTTTTCAGCTAAAGTTGGGCATCTAGAATGTGATTTTTTTTTATTATACATTAAGTTTTAGGACACATGTGCACAACATGCAGTTTTGTTACATGTATATACATGTGCCATGTTGGTGTGCTGCACCCATTAACTCGTCATTTAATATTAGGTATATCTCCTAATGCTATCCCTCCCCCCTCCCCCCACCCCACAACAGGCCTGGGTGTGTGATGTTCCCCTTCCTGTATCCATGTGTTCTCATTGTTCAATTCCCACCTATGAGTGAGAACATGAGGTGTTTGGTTTTTTGTCCTTGCGATAGTTTGCTGAGAATGATGGTTTCCAGCTTCATCCATGTCCCTACAAAGGACATGAACTCATCTTTTTTATACCTGCATAGTATTCCATGGTGTATATGTGCCACATTTTCTTAATCCAGTCTATCATTGTTAGACATTTAGGTTGGTTCCAAGTCTTTGCTATTGTGAAGAGTGCCACAATAAACATACGTGTGCATGTGTCTTCATAGCAGCATGATTTATAATCCTTTGGGTATATACCCAGTAATGGGATGGCTGGGTCAAACAGTAATTCTAGTTCTAGATCCCTGAGGAATTGCCACACTGAATTCCACAATGGTTGAACGAGTTTACAGTACCACCAACAATGTAAAAGTGTTCCTATTTCTCCACATCCTCTCCAGCACCTGTTGTTTCCTGACTTTTTAATGATCGCCATTCTAACTGGTGTGAGATGGTATCTCATTGTGGTTTTGATTTGCATTTCCCTGATGGCCAATGATGATGAGCATTTTTTCATGTGTCTTTCAGCTGCATAAATGTCTTCTTTTGAGAAGTGTCTGTTCATAACCTTCGCCCACTTTTTGATGGGGTTGTTTGTTTTTTTCTTGTAAATTTGTTTGAGTTCATTGTAGATTCTGGATATTAGCCCTTTGTCAGATGAGTAGATTGCAACAATTTTCTCCCATTCTGTAGGTTGCCTGTTCACTCTGATAGTAGTTTCTTTTGCTGTGCAGAAGCTCTTTAGTTTAATTAGATCCCATTTCTCAATTTTGACTTCTGTTGCCATTGCTTTTTGTGTTTAGACATGAAGTCCTTGCCCATGCCTATATCCTGAATGGTATTTCTAGGTTTTCTCCTAGCATTTTCATGGTTTTAGGTCTAACATTTAAATCTTTAATCCATCTTGAATTAATTTTAGTATAAGGTGTAAGGAAGGGATCCAGTTTCAGCTTTCTACATATGGCTAGCCAGTTTTCCCAGCACCATTTATTAAATAGGGAATCCTTCCCCATTTCTTGTTTTTCTCAGGTTTGTCAAAGATCAGATAGTTGTAGATATGTGGCATTATTTCTGAGGGCTCTGTTGTGTTCCATTGATCTATATCTCTGTTTTGGTAGCAGTACCATGCTGTTTTGGTTACTGTAGCCTTGTAGTATAGTTTGAAGTCAGGTAGCATGATGCCTCCAGCTTTGTTCTTTTGGCTTAGGATTGACTTGGTGATGTGGGCTCTTTTTTGGTTCCATATGAACTTTAAATTAGTTTTTTCCAATTCTGTGAAGAAAGTCTTTGGTAGCTTGATGGGGATGGCATTGAATCTATAAATTACCTTGGGCAGTATGGCCATTTTCATGATATTGATTCTTCCTATCCATGAGCATGGAATGTTCTTCCATTTGTTTGTATCCTCTTTTATTTCATTGAGCAGTGGTTTGTAGTTCTCCTTGAAGAGGTCCTTCACATCCCATGTAAGTTGGACTCCTAGGTATTTTATTCTCTTTGAAGCAATTGTGAATGGGAGTTCACTCATGATTTGTCTCTCTGTTTGTCTGTTATTGGTGTACAAGAATGCTTGCACATTGATTCTGTATCCTGAGACTTTGCTGAAGTTGCTTATCAGCTTAAGGAGATTTTGGGCTGAGACGATGGGGTTTTCTAGATATACAATCATGTCATCTGCAAACAGGGACAATTTGACTTCCTCTTTTCCTAATTGAATATGCTTTATTTCTTTCTTCTGCCTGATTCCCTGGCCAGAACTTCCAATACTATGTTGAATAGGAGTGGTGAGAGAGGGCATCCCTGTCTTGTGCCAGTTTTCAAAGGGAATGCTTCCAGTTTTTGCCCATTCAGTATGATATTGGCCGTGGGTTTTTCACAAATAGCTCTTATTATTTTGAGATACATCCCATCAGTACCTAATTTATTGAGAGTTTTTAGCATGAAGGGCTGTTGAATTTTGTCAAAGGCATTTTCTGCATCTATTGAGATAATCATGTGGTTTTTGTCATTGGTTCTGTTTATATGCTGGATTACATTTATTGATTTGCATATGTTGAACCAGCCTTGCATCCCAGGGATGAAGCCCACTTGATCATGGTGGATAAGCTTTTTGATGTGCTGCTGGATTCGGTTTGCCAGTATTTTACTGAGGATTTTTGCATCGATGTTCATCAGGGATATTGGTCTAAAATTCTCTTTTTTTGTTTTTCTCTGCCAGGCTTTGGTATCAGCATGATGCTGGCCTCATAAAATGAGTTAGGGAGGATTCCCTCTTTTTCTGTTGATTGGAGTAGTTTCAGATGGAATGGTACCAGCTCCTTCTTGTACCTCTGGTAGAATTCGGCTGTGAATCCGTCTGGTCCTGGACTTTTTTTGGTTGGTAAGCTATTAATTATGGCCTCGATTTCAGAGCCTGTTTTTGGTCTATTCAGAGATTCAACTTCTTCCTAGTTTAGTCTTGGGAGAGTGTGTGTGTTGAGGATTTTATCCATTTCTTCCAGATTATCTAGTTTATTTGCGAAGAGGTACTTATAGTATTCTCTGATGGTAGTTTGTATTTCTGTGGGATCGGTGGTTATATCCCCTTTATCATTTTTTATTGCGTCTATTTGATTCTTCTCTCTTTTCTTCTTAGTCTTGCTAGCAGTCTATCAATTTTGTTGATCTTTTCAAAAAACCAGCTCCTGGATTCATTGATTTTTTGAAGGGTTTTTTGTGTCTCTATTTCCTTCAGTTCTGCTCTGATCTTAGTTATTTCTTGCTTTTTGCTAGCTTTTGAATGTGTTTGCTCTTGCTTCTCTAGTTCTTTTAATTGTGTTGTTAGGGTGTCAATTTTAGATCTTTCCTGCTTTCTCTTGTGGGCATTTAGTGCTATAAATTTCCCTCTACACACTGCTTTGAATGTGTCCCAGAGATTCTGGTATATTGTGTCTTTGTTCTCATTGGTTTTCAAAGAACATCTTTATTTCTGCCTTCATTTCGTTATGTACCCAGTAGTCATTCAGGAGCAGGTTGTTCAGTTCCCATGTAGTTGAGCAGTTTTGAGTGAGTTTCTTAATCCTGAGTTCCAGTTTGATTGCACTGTGGTCTTAGAGACAGTTGGTTATAATTTCTGTTCTTTTACATTTGCTGAGGAGTGCTTTACTTCCAACTATGTGGTCAATTTTGGAATAGGTGTGGTGTGGTGCTGAAAAGAATGTATATTCTGTTGATTTGTAGTGGAGAGTTCTGTAGATGTCTATTAGGTCCGCTTGGTGCAGAGCTGAGTTCAATTCCTGAATATCCTTGTTAACTTTCTGACTCGTTGATCTGTCTAATGTTGACAGTGGGATATTAAAGTCTCCCATTATTATTGTGTGGGAATCTAAGTCTCTTTGTAGAGTGTGATATTTTTGATGTATTATTATGCTTTTGAGGGGTGGGAGAGAAGGAAGAGGACCTATAAAAAGAAAAATCCCACCCTGTCAACCTAGGGAAGAGTCAGAATTACCTAGAGGAGTTAAAGGGGACTTAACAGAGCAAGGTTCTACTTCATTTTTGTTTTTCCTCCCCACTTGAAAATATAGACAACTCAAGTCTCTTTAATGCACAAGTCAAAGGTAATGGTGCTGAAACAAGAAGCAAGCATCTCAACTCATGGTAGAACTTGAGCTAAGAACAATGGGGCAGACAAACAGAGAGTGTTCACCTGGCAAGTGTATGCCAACCTTCCACATGGTCTTGAGATGTGAGGCCACCATGGGTAACTTAAATGTCCACTTGAACGATTCCAGCATCTTCCATATTGGGTATTAACAAGATCAGCTTTTCCTCTAATATCTGATAGTATCTAATATTCTAAAAGTGCAGAATTCATCACTGGACGACATGGATACATTCTGAAAAATGCATCACTGGGCAATTTTGTCATTGTGCCAACCTATTATAGGAACCTAGATGGTTTAGCCTACTACACAAATAGGCTATATGGTATAGCCTATTCTCCTAGGCTACAAACCTGTACAGCATGTTACTGTACTGAGTACTGTAGGCAGTTGTAACAAGATGGTAAGTATTTGTGCATCTAAACATAGAAAAGGTACAGTAAAACTATAGTATAAAAGATAAATGATAGTGCACCTATATAGGGCATTTACCATGAATGGAGCTTGCAGGACTGAAAATTGCTCTGGGTGAGTCAGTGAGTGAGTGATGAGTGAATACAAAGGTCTAGGACGTTAATTACTATACAGTTCTGTAGACTTTATAAACACTGAACACTTAGGCTACACTAAATTTATTTCAAAATTTCTTCAGTAATAATCTTAGCTTATTGTAAATTTTTTACTACATAAACATTTTAATTTTTCCAACTTTTTGACTCTTTTTTAATAATATAGCTTAAAACACATTATACAGCTATACAGAAATATTTTTTATATCCTTAGAATTGTTTTTTACTTTTTGAAATTTTTGTGTTAAAAACTAGAACATAAACACCCATATTAGCCTAGGCCTACAGAATAATCAATATCTCTGTTTTCTATCTTCACATCTTGTACCACTGGAAAGTCTTCACAAGCAATAAACACACATAGAGCTGTCACCTTCTATGACAAGAATGTCTTCTCTGGAATACCTCCTGAAGAACCTGGCTGGGGATCTTCTTGAGGAGGTGTCACTCTTCAGAAAGATGTTCATGATGGTTTGTTTGGTTTCTTCCTGGTTTTCATTACAGATTTGCTTGGAAGCAGATAATGCACCATGAACATTCCTCTCTATAAATGAAAATCTTTCAGTGTTAGGGCCCATGTTTTCAAACTTTTTAAGGAGATTTTAAGCTCTGCAAAAGCTTCTGCTAAACCCTTTGCTGCGAATATTCTTGGAGGTTCTTCTTTTTCTTCTCCTTCAGTTTCCTTTTCTCTTGCCTCTTCTTCAGCTATGCATTTCTGTTCCAGTTCCAATTCATTAGTTAGTTCCTCAAGAACCACCTGCAGGAGCTCCTCGATATCATCCTCATCCATATCCAGGTTAAAGTTGTTTGCCATCTCAACCACAGACTTGTTAATTTTTGTAACCTCATACTTAACAATTTCTTTGAAATCACAGGCAAACCTTTTGAGTGTCTTCTTCCAGATGCCATGCACACACTTTTTGGTAACATCACCTGAAGCCCAAGCAGGGTTCTTGATGCAGTCATAGGTATTGTAACCCTTCCATCAGTATTTTCTCAGTGTCTAGTTGCAGCAGCATCCTGGGCAAATGTCTTCCTTAAGTAGTAGACCTTAAAAGCTGTTATAACTTCTTGACCCCTTCATTGAATCAAAAAGGTGGTTTTTAGAAGGGAAAAGATCACTTTGATATTGGAATAAAGATCATCAATAAAAGGAAAATGTGTGGGAGCATTATCAACAATAAGCAAAATCTTTAAAAGTGTTTTTTCCAGACAGTACTTCTCCATGTCACTGGCATAGCAATTCAGGAAGGCATCTTGGAAAGGGAAACGGGTCACCCATGAGTTCTTATTGCTATTATAGTACACTGGCAGCATGTGCTTATTGATATTCTTAAAGGCCTTGAGTTCCCATTGTGACAAATCACAAAGAGTTTCAATTTTTAACCTGCTACACTGCCCCCAAGAAAGACTGTTATCCTGTCCTTAAAAACCTTGAAACCTGGTATTGACTTGGCCTCTTCATAGATCAAAGTTTTTTCAGGCATCTGTTTCTAGAATAGGAGGTTTCATCCGTATTGAAGATTTGTTCTGGCAAGTAATTTTTCTCTACAATTTGTTTATCTAGAGTTTCCAAAATTTTTTCAGCTTCCTTCACATCAACAGCCTCAGACTCACCTCTCACTTTCACATTATTTAATGAATAACAATTATTGAATCATTTAAACTACCCAGAACTAACAGTAAATTCAACATCATAGTCAGGTCTAGCCATTTCTTTCAACATCACAAGCTTTTTGTTTTGGTTGTGATCATCAAGATGCTGAGAGGGATATGCTTCTGTGTCTGGTCTTCAATTCAGGTCAGTAGAAGTTTCTTTCTCCATATCTGATAAATGCCCTTCTTGAATTTGTGTTAGTTTTGTTGCCTTTAATGAAACAGATGCTTTAACACCTTCCATCATTTTGCTCTTGTCCTTCAATATGGTAGCCATGGTCCAATGGGACATGCCTGACTGACAGGCAGTAACCACCACTGATTTTCCACCTTTGTAGTCCTTCATCATTTTTAATTTCATTTCCAGGTCATTTACTCAATGTGGCTTCTTACTGACACCATTCACCATGGATTTTGTACACTTGGGGCCATGATGAACAAAACACAAGATTAAGTCAAGGATAAGAGAAAATGATGCAATCAGGAGATGCAGTAAACATAAGATGTATGAGGCTGCTAATAGCATAACACGATATACTATTTTACAGTAATAAGCAGAATGAGTACAGTCTAAAATAATAAAAAATATTGTAATACATTAGCCAGTAATATAGTCATTTATTATCATTATCAATTATTATGTACTGTACATAATGGTATAGGCTATGCTTTTATATGACTGGCAATGCAGTAGGTTTGTTTACACCAGTATCACCACAAACACATGAGTAATGTGGCATGTTAGGGCTTTATGGCTACAACATCACTAGGTGATAGGAATTTTTCAGCTCCATTATAATCTTATGAGACCACTGTCTTATACGCAGCCTATTGTTGACCAAAACATTGTCATGCAACATATTACTATATATTGTATCAAATGTTGAAGAACTAATGTACAGCATGGAATGTTCAAAAATATATGAAAAGTAGCTACTATGACCTCGGAAGCTGAGGAGAATTTCAGGGATGCTCAGACAATTCTGGACTTCAGAGAAATAGACATCCCATTCTGTCAGAAACAGAACAAAGGTAGATTTCTTGCTGATATCCTGAAGATTGTTAGGAGAGGAAAATGAGACCAAGAAGAGTTATAGCCAGGCTCTACAAATGTCTCTGGCATCAACAAATCAATATATAATTTGAGAAACCCAATGTAATATATGACTAATCATCAAAAATCTGTTATATTTCTAAATACATTACTGTGTGTATGTGTGTGTGTGTGCATGTGTTTACAGAAACCCTGAAACAGAATGGAGACAAAGGTATTACTGCTGCTATCAATCAATTAATAAAAACAGTATGAAAAGTCCATTACTATCTGTACTTCAGTTTCATGTGCTGGATAGAAAGAAAGAAATATTCATGAGTCAATTGCTGTATTTTCATCCATGATATCATCTTTGATCGTCATCCGAAAATAGCCAAAAGTGATCATTATAATCACAAAACAATTCCATAGGGTTCTGTAAAGTTTAAAACAGTTTCTTATGTGTTATTTAATTGCATAATAGCACTGTGAGAAACACAGGCTATCAGAGCAGAAATAGCAGCCCTATGAAGAAAGAGGAATGATGAAAAAGAAAGAAAGGAAGGAGAGAAATGTGAAGAGGGGAGGAAAAAAAGAAGGACGGAGAGGAAAAGCTGCCTATCCATCACTTGTTATAATTGGATACCAATCTTAATCTTCATGTCTCCTAACAAGTCTTCCAAGGGTCAAGATCCACATAGTTCTTTTTACTCTCCAGTAATAATTGCTTTACAAATTGTAAGTAATATTATTATCATCATCACCAATCTTAGCTAGAAAGTTTTCTTATAAACTCATATATAAAGTTGGGGAAGCTTCAGAATAAACAGAGCACAGTGAAGCACAAAGTTGAGGTTAAAAAAGCAAGCAACAAGCACTAGCTTTCTCTATAGTCATCATCTTTCTCCCTGACGCGCTGTGTAGCTAAGTAGTAAGCTTACATTAAAAACGGGATTGTAGAGTGAGTTTGCCTGAGAATGCCTCTCCAAGACCAGCCTAGGAAGTGCAAATCCCTCCCATTTTGTCCTCAGTTCAACTCCCAAGATTCCCAACCTCGGTGTGTGAGTCACATTGCAATTGCCTACGATATGCATCTGCACGGATTCCTTCTGCTTCAGCAGGGAATTTCAAGCTCCTGCCTGCCTATAATGAAGAAGAAAATTAGTGCGACAACGTGTCCGGATGCTGAAAAGCTGGCAGCCAGCAAAACAGTAGTGCATTTGGCTAATTTTCTTTTCCAGGGCTTTTTACTGTAAAGAAAATTGGCCTCCATGGATTAAAAATATTTCAACATTTGCATCCCTTTCTTGAGTCTGATCTCTTTGTTTCCATTTTAATATGCCGTGGGAAGTTTCCTGTGAAAATGTAAACAAGCTTTGTGTTTATTTTAATCACTTTTTCCTCCTGTTTTCGGGCTGTAGACAACCCCAGCCCTTACTCAAATTCTGGTGGTTAGAGTAGAACACAACCAAGTTGTAACCCAAGCCTGTCCTTTTGTAAGAGGAAGTGGTGGGATAAATAAAAGGAAGGCATTTCCTAAAGTAGCTGAGAGTCCTATTAACTGGCTAAAGAACTAACTCCTCAATGAAGAATTAGTCAACTGAACTAGTTTAAGAAAACCTTTGAGGTGAATAATTCACAGCTTTGGAACATAAATACCTACCCAAGAAGGAATCTTTCCTTTTCCTGTTAATCCTGAATATCGTATCTCTACTTTGCTTCTGGAATCACCTTGAAAGTGTTGCCATCTTCAGTGTTTCTACTCCCTCTCATCTGATTGATTAACCCACTATAGTCTAGCTTCTATTCTTACTACCTTACTGAAATTTACAAAGACAGATGTCAACAATGATCTACTTTTTGTATAAGTAATACATTATGATCAATACAGTGAATGTTTCTACTACCTATTTTACTGGATTTCTCTGTTGTATCTGAAGATGTAAACCACTCTCCTTTGAGAATTTTGTCTTCTTTTGTTTTCCATGGCATCGTGGAAACCTGATTCCTTTTCGACATTGCAGATCATCAATCCTTAGTCTTCTTCACTGAATTATCTTCCATTGTCCTCTTGAAATAGGAGTTATATTTTATAATCTCATTCATTCTCATCTTTTCAATATCACCTCTATATAATTTTCCCATTTATATGTCTAGCCTAGACTTCCTTCCTAAATCCTTACATCTTGATCTGCACGCTTTGATTCTAGCAGTGCTATTGTGAACAATTCCAAACCACCTCCTGCTGCCAAAATCTCACCTCAAGTGCTTGCTTCTCTTGTCTTTTCCTGTTGCGACTCAAGTCCTTTTATAATGTCATAGAAGCATTTTTGCCCACTTAAACAAGAGCAGCTCACAAGACGGAAGTCAGAAGGTAAATGTTTCAGACTCCCACCTTTCAGATGGGTAATTCTTGGAGGCTTTCTTTGTTTTTCTCAAAAGTCCCTTGTTGCCTAGAGCACTGACCTCAATAAAGTACCCTTACACTGGCTCTTCCTTTTTCCCTATTTCACTTTCCCTCTGTGACCACTCAGGTTTTGTGAGATCACTTGCCAAACCAACTACTTATGGCCAAATACCTTTTTTTAATAGATTTTATTTTTTAGACCACTTTTAGTTTCACATCAAAAGGGAGCAGAAGATACAGAGAGCTCACATATATAATGCTTGTCCTCACATATGTACAGTCTCCCCCATTATCAACATCCTGCCCCACAGTTGAACATTTGTTACAATCCATGAACCTACATTAAAACATCATTGTCACCCAAGGCCTATCGTTTACACTAGGATTTACTCTTGGTGATGTATATTATTATAGGTTTAGACAAATTTATAATGACATGTGTCTACCATTATAGTGTCATACAGAGTTATTTCACTGGCCTGAAAATCCTCTGTGCTCCTCGACCTATTCATCTCTTCCTCCCCATAACCCCTGGCAACCAGTGATCTTTTTACTGTCTTCATAGTGTTGAATTTTTCAGAACGTCATATAGTTGAAATCCTGTAGTATATAGGCTTTTAAGATTGGCTTCTTTCACCTCATAATATGCATTTTAAGTTTCCCTCATGTCTTTTCATAGCTTGATAGCTCATTTCTCTTTGGTGCTGAATAATATTTCAATGTCTACATGTACCACAGTTTATCCACTCACCTACTGAAGGACATCTTACTTGCTTCCAAGTTTTGGTAATTATGAATAATCAGGCCACAAAAATCTGTGTGCCCCTCATGTGTTTCCCCCATGCTGTTCTCGTGATAGTGAGGGAGTTCTCACAACAGCTCATGATTTTAAGTTTGACACTTCCACACTCTTTCTCTCTCTCTCTCTCTCTCCTGCCGCCATATAAGAAGTGCCTTGCTTCCCCTTTGCCTTCTGCCACGACTGTAGGTCTCTTGAGGCCACCCCAGCCATGCAGAACTATGAATCAATTAAACCTCTTTTGTTTATAAATTACCCAGTCTCAGGTAGTTTCTTTATAGCAATGTGAAAATGAACTAATGCAAATACCAAGGATAATTGCTGGATCATATGTATGATAAGAGTATATTTAGTTTTTTTAAAAATAAAATTGAGACAGGGTCTCACCATGTTGCCCAGTCTGGTCTCAAATTCCTGGGTTCAAGTAATCCTCCCACCTTGGCCTCCCAAAGTGCTGGAATTACATGCATGAGCCACAGTGCCTTCCTGGCCTATTTACTTTTATAAGAAACTGCCAAACTGTCTTCCGAAGTGGCTGTATCATTTTGCATTCCCACCAGCAATAAATGAGCATTCCTGTTGCTCCACATTCTCACAAGCATTTGATGTTGTCAGTGTTTTTGATTTTTGGTTATTCTCATTGATGTGTAGTGCCATCTCATTGTCATTTTAATTTGCATTTCCTGAATGAGGTGGATTATCTTTTTATTGTTTATTTACCATCCATATATCTTATTTGGTGAAGTGTCTGTTGGGGTTTTGGGCCTATTTTTCAATGGTACCCAAGTTCTTATTTTAGGCATTGCTTTAAGGGAAACCAAAAGATAATTGGTACCAGCAATGATCCTGCAAAACAGAAGAATGAGATCCTATAACTAGATTGTTTACATTTAGATGATACCAATAATTGAATGACTGGTAGTAAACAGGATGGTGATAAGACCTAACATGCAGTACCATTCAATTATTAAGACCAGCCTATCCAGCATGGTGAAACCCCATCTCTACTAAAAATGCAAAAATTAGTGGGGCATGATAGTGCACCCCTCTAATCCCAGCTACTCGGGAGGCTGAGGTGGGAGAACTGCTTGAATCTGGGAGGCGGAGGCTGCAGTGAGCCGAGATCACGTCACTGCATTCCAGCCTGGGAAAGAGCAAGACCCCACCTCAAAAAAAACAACAACAACAACACACAACTCTCATCTGTAGTGGATGTGACAAATACAGAGGAAAAGAAAGGTATTGCATTCATTGATATTGGGCAATAGTAATTATAAGGATTATGGAATTCAATGGCTTTCATTAAATGCCTTAAATGTCTTGAAAAAATATGAGTATGAAATAAAAATAATATGTCGGGTTCAGCTATGTCCTGTGAAGTGCACCCTGTGAAGATCAGAAGACCTCAATGGATGGGTAAAAAGAGACCTTCAACTCCTACAATCAAAGGGTAGTTCTATGCTGAAAGTCAGGTCAAATGTTTAAACCTTGTGAAGACACTGAATGTGCAGCCTTGAAAAATCTTCAAAGCTGAAGACACAGCCATAATAGGGGAGTAGTAAAATCCTAAAACCTGATATGGGGATATTTGTAGATTCATTACACCAGCATGGCACATGTATACATATGTAACTAACGTGCACATTGTGCACATGTACCCTAAAACTTAAAGCATAATAATAATAATAATAATAATAATAATAATAATAAAAAGAAAAAAAAAGATTGAACCCTAAGTTCTCCTGGATCCTCCAGACTGGCATAAGCAGCCACTGCCCCTGCCAGAGAGGAGTCCTTCTTACCTGGAGATATTGTCCAGATCTCACCTGAAGCAGATGCCTAGCAAGGTGATGTTTCTTCCTCCATATCCACTATTGCCTTTCCTTCTAGCTTCCAAACCAATAATTAAAGTCACATATCAGGGTACACTAAGTGGGGAAATACAATCCCTCTTCCAGAAAGAAATAGCTTATTCACATTTTGTATTACTGGCTTATATGTTCTGGCAGAAATTGGTAAAATATGTGTGGGAGTGGATTTTGAGGGTTAAGCTGGGCAGACAGTATATAAATCTGAATAAGGGAGAGGTTGTTGACATTGGAGTATTCTTTCATGACTCAGGATTTAATGCCTTGGCAAGAACACCTGGATCCACTCCTAATACAGAACTGGGATCCCTCTTTGAAACTTAGTCACATTTATGGCCCATAGTAATAATGGTGGAGATGCTGAAACTGTGTTGGCAGAGTATTGGAGAAAGATTTAGAAGTGGGAGAAAAACTCACTCTGACTGTGTTCTTCGGAAGAACCCAGAAGATACGCCTTTACTAACAAAATAAAGAATAAACTTTATGGGAGAGTAGCCAGTTATATCTTTGAAAATTTCAGTGGTAGCTCTTCTCTGTAGGACAGGGTAGATAGAAGGAAATGATGTCATGGTGGAACTCATTTCCTCTCTATCAATGGCAATGTAAAATTCCAAAGCATCAGATACGAGGTTGCAACACTTAACAGTCATAGGCAAGGTGGAAATAATAACCATAATAGGCAGCAAATCTACAATGACCATCAGGAGTCAATCAAGAGTGAGGCAGATGGGCTGCTGACTACAGACAAAAATCAATGGCTGGTAAACAGAAGACTGATCTCAGCTGCTACACTGGAAAATCACAATTATTCATCAAGTTTCAAGCTTTAAGATCTGATCCAATTCTCAAAAAAAGAGTCATTAAAGAGGATAATGTTCACTGCAAGGAAAGATCCCTAAAGGTCCCCTTAAGGAAGGTATATTGTATATACTGCTACAGCAAATATATACAGTAAACATGCTCCAAATTCATTATCTGAAGAAACTGACCACTTACCAGACTAAGTTATGCACTGGGGAAAGAGGAGGACTCTGACCTTTCAAGGACTATTAGATATATTCCTAAGCTGACAAAAATACAAAGAGACATGCTATGTTGTCATACCTCACTACCTCAATTAGAGTGGGGCTTTTGAAGGTCAGATGAATCCTCTCCAAAGACTATCTCACAATGAGTTTGCATACCCATTCTGTTGTTATTTCCCCTGTGCCTGAGTGTACAATTGGGATGAATATGATTAGCAGCTAACAAACACTCACTCACATGGTTCCTTGAGCTGTCCAATGAGAGCAATTATTATATGAAAGGCCAAGGATAAGGCTTTGAAGTTACCCTTACCCACTTAAGATAGTAAATCAGAATACCATGCTCAATGAAAATCCAAGCTTAATGCTACAATCAAGATGTAAAGGCACAGGTATTGTGGTCATCGTCATATCATTGTCTGGTTGACATCATTACAGATAATAGCTGATTACCATGAAAATACCAAATGAGACCCACAATTGCACATCTGTGTCAGATGTGGTATGTTGACTAGAACTGATCAACATCACTTGTTGATCAGGCAGTGGCAGTTGGTATGTAGCTATTAATCTGATTAATATGTTCTTTTCAATCCTCATCAATAATGAAGATGAAATAAATTCACATTTATGTGGAAAGGACAGCAATGCACATTCACTGCCTTGTCCCCAGGCTATGTTATTTATCCTGTTCTCTGTCTAAATGTAGTACAAAGGGAACTAGATCATCTTGACATTCTAGAGAAAATTATGCTGGTCTACTATATTGATGAAATTATAATGAACAGGAAATGGTGAGTAGCTCTGTTACCATTGTCAAATCATACATTCCAATGAGTCAGAGATAAAAGCTACAAAGATTGAGGGGCTGCCACATACTTTGAAGATTTTTAGGAAGCCAATAGCCTGGCACATATTTGAACATGTTCTCGTGTACTCCAAGAAAAAAGACAAGCTATTGCACCTTGCAACCTTGCAACTAAGAAAAAGACACATTCAGTCGTGCAACAGATGCTGTCAGTGTTTTGCACAGAACATCTTATTATTTTCCATTTCTTTGCTTATAGGTCTGACTTCTAATTGCCAGCACTGTAATTTTTTGCTCGAAAGCTCCCTTTCTGACCACCAGACTATGGAGAAGGCCAGAAATGCCCAATAATTAATTCCTCCCAAGATTAATCCTCAATTAGTGACTAATAACAGTTGGTGGATACTTCCTAAGTACTGCGTTTCACAAAGTCTATAAGAGTTCCTAAGAAGGATTAAGCTCTAGTTGCCCTCAGTGATAACTTGCTTGAAAATTTTATCTTTATGAGATGCAACTCACATAGTGCTCAGAGAGGAATTTATAGTTGTAAACACCTATACCTAAAAATGAAGAAAGAACTCAAATCAATAATCTGAACCTCTTCCATATGAAACCAAAATAAAAAAGAGCAAATTAAACCCAAAACCAGAAGAGGGAAGGAAATAATGATAATTAGAACATAAATAAACAAAATAGAGAATAGAAAAGCAACACAACAAAACCAAAGCTTGGTTCTCTGAAAAGATCAATAAAATTGAGAAATCTTTAGCTAAAAAAAGAGAATTACTGAAACAGGGAATGAAAGAGGAAACATAACTACTGACCATAGAGAAATAAAAAGTAATCTAAAGAAATACAGTGAACAAATGTATACCAACAAATTAGATAACTTAAATAAAATCTACAACTTCTTAGAAGGATACAAGGCCGGGTATATGCCTGGTGGCTCATGCCTGTAATCTCAGTACTTAGGGAGGCAAACGTAGATGGATCACTTGAGCTCAGGAATTCAAGTCCAGCCTAGGCAACATGGCTGTCTGTCTCTATACAAAATACAAAAATTAGCCAGGCATGGTGGTGCATGACTGTCATCCCAATTACTCAGGAGGCTGAGGTGGGAGGTTCACTTGAGCCTGGGAGGTCAAGGCTTCAGTAAGCCAACATCACACCACATACTCCAGCCTAGGGGACACTATGAGACCCTGTCTTAAAAAAAAAAAAAAAAAAACACAAATGACTGAAATTGCATCAAGAAATAGATTGAACAGACTTATAATAAGTACAAAAAAATTGGTTAGAAATGTGGAAACTTCCCTCCATGAACAACCCGGATGTAAGCGTGGGCAATGTTGCAAAACCTCATCTCTGAAAAAAAAAAAAAAAAAAAATCAGCCGGGTGTGGTGGCAAGTGCTTGTAGTCCCAGCTGCTTGGGAGGCTGAGGTGGGAGGATTAACTGAGCCAAGAAAGGTCAAGGCTATGTGATCAGGGCACTGCACTCCAGTCTGGGCGACAGAGTGATACTCTGTCTCAAAAAAAAGAAAAGCCTAGATTCAGATGGCTTCACTGGTGAATTCTACCAAATATTTAAGGAAAAATTAACACAAATCCTTTACAAATCTTCTAGTAATATAAAAGAAAGGAGCATTTTCCATCTCATTCTATGAGGCCGGTTTTACCTTAATAGCAAAACTAGACAAAGACAATAAAAACTATAAATAAAGACATAAAAATTCTCTATAAAATACTAGCAAACCAATACTAGAATCAATAAAAAAGATTATAGACCATGAACAAATAAGATTTATTCCAGGAATACAAGGTTGTTTTGATATCCAAAAAATCAATTAATGTAATATCCAATATTAATAGAACAAAAAACAAAATCATATCATCTCAACAGATACAGAAAATGCATTTGACAAAAATCTAATACTCTTTCATGATGAAAAAGAAATACTCAATAAACTAGGAATAGACGGGAACTTCCTCAATCTGATAAAGAATATCTGTGAAAAACTTCATCTAACATTATACTTCATGGTAAGACACTAAACTTTTTCCCCTTAAGATCAGGAACAAGACAAGGATGCTGACTTTTGCCTCTTCTACTCAACATTGTACTGGAGGTTGCAGCCAAGGCAATTAGGCCAGAAAAAAAAATGTATACAAATTGGAAAAAAAGAAGTAAAACTACCTCTATTTTGGGGTAATATGATTTTGCATATAGAAAATCATAAGGAAATTTAAAACTAGCAGAAATAATAAAGTCGAAGATTATATGGTATAAGGTCAGTGTGCAAAATCAATTGTAACTGTGTACACTTGTAATAAATATGAAAATGAAATTAAGAAAACAATTCCACTTATAATAGCATTAAAAAGAATAAAATACTTAGAACTAAATCTAACAGAAGTGCAAAAAATGTATACTGAAAACTAGAAAATACTGTTGAAATAAATTGAAGAAGAATAAATAAATATCAAGACATCTCACGTTCATAGATCTGAAGACTTAGTATTGTTAAAAAGGAAGTATTTCCCAAATGTATCTGTATACTCAGCAAAATATCTATTAAAATCCCAGACAACTCCTCTGCAAAAATTGGATATGATTCAAAAATGTATACAAAAATTGAAGAGATCCAGAATAGACAAAATAATCTGAAAACAAAAGAACAAAATTGGAGAACTCATACTTCCCAATTTCAAATATAATCATAAAGCTAAAGTAATCAAGACAGTGTGTTGCTGATGTAAGACTAGAAATATAAATAAATAAAATGAAATAGACATTCCTGAAATAAACTCTCACATATAAACTCAATTGATTTTCATCAAAAGTGTCAAGAAACAGCAATGGGAAAAGAACAATCTTTTCAACAAATGGTGCTGGGATAACTGAATAACCAAAAAGAATCCAAAAATTGAATTTGGACTCAGACTTTTTACCATATATAAAAATCAAGTCAAAATGAATTATAGACCTAAATATGATAGTCAAAACTATAAAACTCTTAGAAGAAAATTTATTTGAGAAGATCCTCATGACCTTGACTTAGGCAATGATTTATTTGACCCAAACCACAAATGACAAAAAATGATAATGATAAATTGGACTTTATCGAACTAGCAAACTTTTGCTCTTTGAGTGCTACTATCACACAAATAAAAAGACAGCTCTGATGGTTAATTTTATAAGACATTTTTCTAGATCATGGTACTCTGTTGTTTGGTCAAACATCAATCTGGATGCTGTTGTGAAGGTATTTTTTAGATATGATTGATATTTAAAGCAGTAGACTTTAAGGAAAGCAGATTTATCCTTCATAAAGCAGGTGGGCTTTATCCAATCAACAGAAGTCCTTAAGAGAAAAGGGTCCTGGGAAAATGAAGAAATTTTGTTTCTAGACTACATTCCTATTCAAGACTGCAACATCAACTCCTGACAGAATTTTCAACCTGTCAGCCTGCCTTACAGATTTCAGACTTACCAGCCCACACAATCATATGGATCATTTTATAAAACAATCTCTCCCTCGGCCGGGAGCAGTGGCTCACATCTGTCATCCCAGCACTTTGCGAGGCAGAGGCAGCCGGATCACGAGGTCAGGAGATCAAGACCATCCTGGCCAACATGGTGAAACCCCGTTTCTACTAAAAGTAAAAATAAAAAATTAGCTGGGTGTGGTGGCGCGTGACTGTAGTCCCAGCTACTCAGGAGGCTGAGGCAGGAGAATCGCTTGAACCTGGGCGTTGGAGGTTGCAGTGAGCCAAGATCACCATTGCACTCCAGCCTGGCGACAGGGCGAGACTGTGTCTCAAAAAAAAATAAAATTAAATTAAAAAATAAAAAAAAAACTCTCCCTTTCTGTTTCAACCTCTCTCTCCAGATATGTGTGTATGTATACATAATGCTAGAATATACTGCAAGTTTGATTCCAGACTACAGCAATAGAGCAAATATCACAAATAAAGCAAATCACATGAATATTATGGCAGACATATTCTCCAGTATATATAAAAGTTATGTTTACATTCTACTTTGGTCTATTGAGCAGTAATGTTATATATCAAACATGTACATACTTTAATTTTAAAATAGTGCTTAAAAGTTCTAACAATCATCTGAGCCCTCAGGAAGTCATAATCTTTGCTGGGGAAGGGTCTTGCCTCCATGTTGATCACTGCTAACTGATCAGGGTGGTGGTTGCTGAGGATTGGGGAGGTGGTGGCAATTTCTTAAAATAAGACAACAATGAAGTTTGCTGCATTAATTGACTCCTCCTTTCACAAAAGATTGCTCTGTTGCATGTGATGCTGTTTGATAGCATTTCCATTTCCCTACAATAGAAGCTCTTTCAAAATTGGAGTCAACTCTCTCAAGTCCTGCTGCTGCTTTATCAACTAACTTTATGTAAAATTCTAAGTCCTTTGTTGTCATTTCAACAGTTTACAGCGTCTCCACCAGAAGTATATTCCACGTCAAGCAACCACTTTCTTTGCTCATCTACAAACAACAGTCCTTCATTCATTCAAGTTTTACCATGAGATTACAGCAATTCATCCACTGAAGTGGAATCTTCAGAATCCACTAATTCTAGTTCTCTTGCGGCTTCAACCACATCTGCAGTTACATTCTCCACTGAAGTCTTCAACTCCTAAAAGTCATCCTTGAGAGTTGGCATCAACTTCTTCCAAACTCCTTTTAATGTTGCTATTTTGACCTCCTCCTGTAAACAACAAATTTTCTTAATGACATCTAGAATGGTGAGCTCTTTCCAGAGGATTTTCAATTTATATTGTCCAGATTCATCAGAGGAATCACTATCTATAGTAGCTATATGCTAACAAAATGTGTTTCTTAAATAAGACTTGAAAGTGAAAATTACTCCTTGATCCAGGGGTTGCAGAATGAATGTTGTGTTAACAGGCATGAAAACATTATTCTCCTTGCACATCTCTCTCAGAGATCTTGGGTGACCATGTGCATTGTCAATGAGCCGTAATATTTTGAAATAAACCTCTTGAGTAGCAGGTTTCAACAGTGGGCTAAAAATATTCAGTAAACGGCCGGGCATGTTGGCTCATGCCCAAAGTGCCTGTAATTCCAGCACTTTGGGAAGCCAAGGCAGGTGGATCACCTGAGGTCTGGAGTTCAAGACCAGCCTGATCAACATGGTGAAACCCTGTCTCTACCAAAAATACAAAAATTAGCTGGTCATGGTGGCACATCCTGTAATCCTAGCTACTTGGGAGGCTGAGGCAGGAGAATTGCTTGAATCTAGGAGGTTGAGGTTGCAGTGAGCCAAGATCACACCATTGAATTCCAGCCTGGGCAACAAGAGTGAAACTCCTTCTAAAAGGAAAAAAAAAAAAGTCAGTAAACCATGCAGTAAACAGATAGGCTGTCATCCAGGCTTTATTGTTCCATTTATAGAGCACAGGCAGAGTAGATTTAGCATAATTCTAAAAGGCCCTAGGATTTTCAGAATGGTAAATGAGCTTTGGCTTCAACTTGATGTCACCAGTTGCATGAGCCCCTAACTAAAAAGACAGCCTGTCCTTTGAAGCTTTGAAACCATGCGTTGACTTCTTCCTGGCTATGAAAGTTCTAGATGGTATCTTCTTCCAATGTAAGGCTGTTTCATATACACTGAAAATCTGTTGTTTAGTGGAGTCAACTTCATCAATTATCTTAGCTAGATGTTCTGGATAACTTGTTGCAACTTCTACATTAGCACTTGCTGCTTCACCTTATACTTTTATGTTATGAAGATGGCTTCTTTCCTTTAACCTCATGAACCAACCTCTGCTAGCTTCCAACTTTTCTTTCTTTTCAAAGAAAATAAACTTCAGATGTACTAAATAATTAAATTCCAAATGTAATCATTGTATGTAAAAAACGAAACCATAGAATAGAAGGAATTGCTGTTTAACATTTATATAAACCTAGGATAGGGACAGCATGATGCCAGGAAAAGGAATTGTAATGAAAGAAATTGATTGTTTTTACCACAAAATGCAAACTTCTATAAAAAGCACCACCAGTAAATCCAAAAATAAATTGAAAAACACTTGTATCATATAACCAAAGGCAAAAATCTTCTTATATAAAAAGATACTGTAAATTAATAAGAACATTCCAAACTACCTCAAAAAGTGAAAATGGCTAAAGATAAGCAAGTTTTTGTGTGTGTTTTTTTGCTTGTTTGTTTTTGAGACAGAGTCTTGCTCTGTCGCCCAGGCTGGAGTGCAGTGGTGCAATCTCAGCTCACTGCAACCTCCGCATCCCAGTTCAAGAGATTCTCCTGCCTCAGCCTCCCAGATAAGCAAGTTTTAAAAGAAATACAGATTAAATAGACATTATAGCATTAATCATAACAGTGAGAAGCTAGAAACATGAAATAATCAATAATAGGCAAACAACTGAAATAAATGATACACATACCTATACCTTAGAATATTAAGTAGCAGTTCTTCAAAATGATAATAGAAAAAAATGTGTTTACCAAATGTACAAGAAAAAACAAACCCATTATAAAGTGGGCAAAGGACACAAACAGACACTTCTCAAAAGAAGACATTCATGTGGGCAACGAACATATAAAAAAAAGCTCAACATCACTGATCATTAGAGAAATGCAAATCGAAACTGCAATGAGATACCATCTCAGGCCAGTCAGAATGGTGATTATTTAAAAGTCAAGAAACAACAGATGCTGGTGAGGTTGCAGAGAAATAGGAACACTTTTACACTGTTGGTGGGAGTGTAAATTAGTTCAACCATTGTGAAAGACAGTGTGGCAATTCCTCAAAGACCTAGAGGGAGAAATACCATTTGACCCAGCAATCCCATTACCGGGTACACATCCAAAGGAATATAAATAATTCTATCATAAAGATACATGTGCACATATGTTCATTGCAACACTATTCACCATAGCAAAAACATAGAATCAACCCAAATGCCCATCAATGATAGACTGGATAAAGAAAATGTGGTACATATACACCATGGAATACTATGCACTCATAAAAAGGAACAAGATCCTGTCTTTTGCAGGGACATGGATGGAACTGGAAACTGTTATCCTCAGCAAACTAACACAGGAACAGAAAACCAAACACTGCATGTTCTCACTTATAAGTGGGAGCTGAATGATGAGAACACATGGACACATTGGGGGAACAACACACACTGGGGCCTGTCAGGGGGGTAGAGGGGGAGGGAGAGCACCAGGAATAACAGCTAATGGATGCTGGGCTTAATTCCTGGGCGATGGTTTGATCTGTGCAGCAAACCACCATGGCACACGTTTACCCATGTCACAGACTTGCACATCCTGAAAATGTACCCCAAAACTTAAAATAAAAGTGGAAGAAAAAAAAAGATTAGAGTTTGTTCAATGTGTAAAACCAATTAAAAAATAATCTATATCTTAAAAAAAAGTGTTTACTGCTAGGGAATGTGCATTCCCAACAATAGCATGGATGTTTTCATTTTTTATAAAAAATTATATATATTGACAGATAGGAATATGAAAATAATATTGTCTATTTGAAATTGTATTTAAAATTTTCTTTTGACTGTATTTGCTTTTTCTGCAATGAATTGCTTTCATAGTAAAAAAAGTCTTTTAAAAATTAGTCCCAGCAATAAAACCATAGACAGATAAAAAATCCAGCAATCCCTGAGCGTAAGGTGGCATTTTAAAAATTGAAAATATTTATTTGGACAGAAAAGCAAAACTTTATCATAATTATGAATATTGTAATTATAAAGTAAATGAACACTTCAATCATGTAACAGTTGTGATTTATTATTAAGGTTTTAGGTCTATAATACATTTAAAATTTAATGAACTTTGGAAAGACAATATCATAAAATTGTCTTAAAACACTACGTTAAGTAATTATTAACATTGCAGATAAGGATAAAGATGGCAAAATTCTTTACTCTTACCACATCATCATATAATTATCACATTTGTTATCAAATTTTAGTTTGGAAGTCAGTCCACTTATCAATATCAAATTCTACTTTGTTGCACAATGTCCAGTTTAGCAATTTTCAACTATGTTGTGAAATTCAAGAAAAATAAAGTTGGGTCTAAGCAGTTGACAAGAGTTCTGCTCGAAAACCTATTCTTACAAAAGAACTTGTCAAAACATTTTTATCTTTAAAAATTTTTGAATGCAACTATTAATGTTTCACTTTTGCTCTACTCAATTTTGCCTGAAAAAGTTTATTAAAATTATTAAGGAAATAAAGTGTAGAAGGATTATAGAAAATATTTTCAATAAAAAGAATAATCATTAACACTGGTAATTGCCACTAGGAAGGAGTATACATACTGATAAAAATTATAGAAACCTGTTGGTTGTTCCCATAACTACCACTGATGTTAAGTCCCACAACATCAAAAATGAAGAAATAGTTCCATGAGCTGTCAGTAATTGTCTGAAGGCAATGTATTATTCATCAGCACCAGAATCCCTCTGAAGTTCTTCCACATGTTCTCAGTTTTTTACCATTGTTCATCTATCAGATACTGCAACTGTTCTGGGAATATCCAACTAACAAAAGCCAAAGTTGGGCATTGACACTAACGGTCGCTTACTGATGTTTCCCCTGCAAATCTCACATTTTCTGATAATAAAATTTTGCACAAAAGGTAGAATTCAAAAGGCCGATTATACATTTATCTAAAATCTTATAATTACAGTAGTTTCATGAAAAAAGTTGTCCAGTAGTATAAATTGCTTCTGCATCAGTTCCACAAACAAGACAAGGACCAAAAACATCCAAACGGTTCACAGGCAGGGTTGAGAAGTAACCTTGTGATTTCAATTTGGTCTTTTGTAGGATCAGTGCTGAGCCAAGAACTTTGAGAGACTGGTGAACATTAGCTTGGTTACTAATGCTATGGGACAAAAAAGTTCTAGCTCTTCCTCCTTGGTGAAAGAGTGATGGTACAACTGTGGAAACATCCCAGTGCCAGAGGAATTCATCTTCAGAACAATAAATGGAGGATCTGGGTTGGATGGGTGAAAGTGAACTTCCTACATTTTAGCTTTGTAAGCCTTCAGCACAGATACAGGCATAGTACCTTGTCTAACATTCCAAATACTCAACATTCCATCCTGGCCACCAGTAGCTACAACATGCTGTTTGATGAGATTTCTATCAACACAATGGACTGGCACTCAGTCACCAGTCATGACAATATCTGAGAAGGCTCATTTCCTTGTTGTGTGCAATCCCACATTTTTAACTATCCAATCGAATTTACAGTAAGAATCTCTCAGGAGTTCGAAGAACGATTACAGCATGGAGTATACTACTATCTGCATTGCCTACAGTTCTTACAGCTTCCTTGTGATAAGCTTTGAGGAGATTTATTCAACCATTGTCTCCAACATTAATGATTTCTGGGCTGTTGCACACAACACCTGTACATGGTGCCCTGCTACACAAAGGACTTTCTGGGCCTATGTGGTAGTGAGCTGTAGTTCACCACTGGTTGACTGAAAGAGTCTGGTTATTCAGATGATGAAGGAAAACTGATACACCTCCTGTTGATGAAGCAGCTACAATTCTTTCCTGGTCAGACAACTGTCAATCCATTATATCACCATGATGTCTAATATCACGCAATAATTGATTGTCTCCTTCAAACCCTCTATCAGAGTCCAAGTTTCCAAAATCTCCCATAGACCGCAGTGAAACATAATTTTCCCCATTGTCCTAAGAGCCCATAGTGAACATCTCTGCAGTCTTCAAGTGCCCCAGAGGACTGGTCACCAGCAGGTTTTGCAGATTTTCTGAGACACAAACAGCATACAGCAGGTACAGCAAGAAGCAAGCACTGCTTCCAACTTCTCTTCTGCAGCTTCCTCACCTCTCTCAGTCTTTGTAGAATTGAAGAGAGTTAGGGTCTTGCTCTGGATTAGGCTTTGGCTTAAGGGAATGTTGTGGATGGCTTGGTCTTCTATCCAGACCAACTAGAACTTTCTCCACATCAGCATTAAGGCTGTCTCCTTTTTTTATTATTTTTCATGTGTTCACTGAAGCAGCACTTTTAATTTCCTTCAAGAACTTTTCCTTTGCATTCACAACTTGGCTAACTCTTTGGCACAGTGGCCTAGCTTTCAGCCTATCATTGTTTTTGACCTTCCTCTCTCAGCAAACTTAATTATTTCTAGCTTTTAATTTGAAAAGAGAGGCGTGCAACTCTTCCTTTCACTTGAACACTTAGAGGCCATTATAGGGCTATTTCAATATTATTGTGTTTCAGGGAATAGGGAGGCCTGAGGAGAGTGAGGGAGATGGGGGAATGGGTGGTTAGTGGAGCAATCAGAACATACACAACCTTTATTGATTAAGTTTGCCATCTTTTATGGGTATGGTTCATATAGCCCCCCAAAAATTACAATGCTATCATCAAAGATCACTTATCACAGATTACTATAACAGATATAATAATAATAATAATAATAAAGTTTTAAATATTGTGAGAATTACCAAAATGTGACACAGAGACACAAAGGGAGCATATTGCTGTTGGAAAAATGGCATTAATAGAATTGCTTGCGGCAGGGTTGCCACACACCTTCACCTTGTGAAAAATGAAAGCTCTGTTCAGTATAATAAAGCAAAGCACAATAAATGGAGGTATGCCTCTGTGTGTGTCTGTGTGTGTGTGTATGTGTGTGTCCTATTGGTTTCCTTTCTCTGGAAGACACTAATATAACAACCTAAATAATAGAAGAAAATATTTGTAAATTATTAAAGGTGGCTTTTATCTAGAATATATTTTTAAAGTCTTACAACTCAATGATAAAAAGACATCCTAATTTTTAAAATTTTTTAATATACTTTAAATTCTAGGGTACACGTGCACAATGTGCAGGTTTGTTACATAAGTATACATGTGCCATGTTGGTTTGCTGCACCCATCAACTCGTCATTTACAATAGGTATTTCTCCTAATACTATCCCTCTCCCAGCCCCCCACCTCCTGACAGGCCTCGGTGTATGATGTTCCCCGCCCTGTGTCCAAGTGTTCTCATTGTTCAGTTCCCACCTGAGTGAGAATATGTGGTGTTTGGTTTTCTGTCCTTGTGATAGTTTGCTAAGAATGATTGTTCTAACTTCATCCATGTCCCTACAAAGGACATGAACTCATCCTTTTTTAGGCTGCATAGTATTCTATGGTGTATCTGTGCCACATTTTCTTGATCCAGTCTATCACTGATGGACATTTGGGTTGGTTGCAAGTCTTTGCTATTGTGAATAGTGCCACAATAAACATATGTGTGCATGAAGACATACTAATTTTTTAAATGAGCAAAGGGTTAAATATACATTTCTCCACAGAATATATATGAACCACCAACAAGGACATGAAAAGTACATTATTAGTAGTAATTAGGAAAATGCAAAGCAAAACCACAATATAACACTTCACATTAACTAGGATGACTAAATTCAAGAAGACAGCAATAACAAATATTGGCGAGAATGTGGAGAAATTGTAACACTCATATATGTTGATGTGAATGTAAAATGATGCGACCATTTTGGCAAATAGTTTGGCAGTTGACTGTTTACTGTCAAATATGGAGTTATTATATTATCCAGCCATTCCATTCCTTGGTATGTACCCATGAGAAGTGAAGACATGTCCACATAAAAATTGGTACATAAATGTTTATAGTAGCATTATTTGTATTAGCCCAAAACTGGAAACAACCAAAATGTCCATCAACTAATGAATTGATAACTAATACATGGTATATCCATACAATAGAACATTGTTTGAAAATTAAAAGGTGAAAGCAGTTACTGTCTGCTGCTAATGTTTCCACAAGAAAAAGTCTCTTCACACTTTCTGTCTGTCTGATTGTAGCAGCCTGAGATTGAATAGAGGAATACAGGGGGGAAAACCCAGAAAGAGAATTTTTACAGCTCAGGAATAATCTTGTAAACACTAAAGAGCCTGTTTTACTACAAAGAAAAACCTAAAATTTGGTTTACATGAGAAGTGTTGGGAAATAGCTCCTCCTGTCCTAACCTAGCTGGTTACATTTGTAAGAACTTAAAGGCTAAAGCTAATTAAAAGCAAGCCAATAATAAAAAGAAAAGGAAGAACATAAAAAGGAATGAAATTCCAATACATCTTACAACTTGAATAAAACTTGAAAGCATTATGTGAAGTGAAAGAAGTCGGTAACAAAAAACAAATATTGCATGATTCCATTCATATGAGATGTCCATAACAGTCAAATCTATAGAGACAGAGAGTTGATTAGTGGTTACTAACAACTGGGTTGAACAGTGAAGAGAGAAGTGTAAGGAAGGGTGAATGACTGGTAATAGGTATCAAGTTTCTTTTTGGGGTGATGAAAATGTTCTAAAGTTACATTATAGTGACCTCATTCCATCTTACTTGCCATCTATCTTCATAAATAGCCCTGTTTGTGTTTTTGCCAGTTTCCTCCCTCCCCAGCTTCTACTTTGATCTTTCTATTCCTCTTGTTTCTTCTAGTCTTGCATCACAATCCAAGCTCCAAGCACAAAAACAAATTATCTGTTCCCAACCTCTTTGAATCAGAAGCATTAGCAATTATATGAACCATCATTTGCCTTGGGTCCACCAAACCAGCCCCAATTCCTGTGGCCAAATCTGCGGATACAGTTATTTGGAGTTTGGAATTTATACCTTCACAACTCTATGGTTAGGTTCTGTGAATTGCAGAGAGTCTAATCAACTCATGATGTAGCTAAAAATATACCATCCAAGAACTGAGTTACAAGTCCCTGTTATCTTTCAGTCTGACTTACTGGAGACTCTGAAGGAGGGAAACCAGAGGAACAGCAGCTTTTACATCCAGGAAGATGGTGCTCATGACAACAGCCATCCATACATAGTTGTCCAGAAAGCATGTTGCCAGTGTGAGCTAAAATTTCTTTCCTAAATACCCAAAATGGCACATCTATCCTTCATTTGCCCTGGTAGAAGAGCTTACGTAACCAGAGAAATGGTTCTAGTTTCCTGTTTCAGAACTTTGGAAAAAGCTTCTTAGAAAATATGAGGAACAAGGACTTATTTTCTGTCTTAGTATGCTGTTCTATGGGATGATAGATGTAATCTGTGTTTCTTAATCCTTGTTCCCACTTTTGATGCCAAACAAAGTAACCATGGTTGACACCGAATGTGGACTTTTGAGGCTGTCTGACTCCTCCTAAGAGGCTGACTCTACCTCTTCCTCTTTATTTGCTGGTTATTTTAATATGACTATAGAATCTGTTCTAACTAGATAATAAATAAGAGAGCGGAAGGAACAAGGACATAAATTTGCAAAAACTAAAAAAATATGAAGTGCACAAGGAAATTGATTGAAGCCACCAATGCCAGGGAATAAATCCTATGCTACTTCACCATCAGTGTGCCAGCAGGGTATTGATTTCTGGATGCACGATGGGGAAATTAGTGCCGGCTCCAGTACGGTTGTGCAGCAGTAACAGCTCAAGGAGTATCTGGGGAGACCTTAATGACTAAGAGAGCTTTGGGAACTTTCTCTGGGAATTTTAAAAATAAAAGTAGTATAATTCTTCATTAAATTCTAAGTAGTTGAAATATCTGCTTTTGGAAAAGCCATAAATATAAAAAAGTCTCATTTGATCCAGAAAAAGTTCCCAGGATTGAGATATAATTCCTTAGAAGTCAGCCAAGAGTGAGGAGAACAAGCTTTGTACTTTTAAATAAACTATCTCCCATGGGCCCTAAATGGACACAGCATCTGCAGTCCCCAAAAATGTACATACTTGATAGAGAACAATATATTACATATATTTCATAAATGCATAGAAAGTTTTAGAAACAATTAGATTAAAAACAGACTGTGTTCCAAAATGCCTTTGTATGTCAGTCAATTGGAATTAGAAAACTTTTTCCCCACTAAATCCATAGTTCATGTTCCCAGGTGAATCCTAGAAATTCTACTTAAACCATATGCAGTTGAAAATGTGGACTAAGTCCCAAGTTCTTTGGGTTCTAAGCTACTGTGACCTCTGAGGGTAGGGACCAGAAAAAGAGAAGCTTTCACAGTAGCCCAGGAATATGGTTCCTATGGCAGCAGACATAGATAGATAGATAGATAGATAGATAGATAGATAGATAGATAGATAGATAGATAAACAGGTTAATGAATGGATGTACAGCAAAGTATACATGCTATCCAAATCCCAACATGACATGTTGAACCTAAATTTTTTCTATTTTATTTTTTAAAAAATTAACGTAATGCAATTTTAAATAAAATTGCTGCATATTCAGAGTTTCCTTTTTCCATTTCAATGCTTATTTTCCTTTATAAAACTAAAATGCAGATCTTTTATCCAGTAGCACTTTTATCTGTGGCCCAAGGACCCCACCAATAATTTAACACATATCATCCTTTAAACGTAAAAACAGCTGGGTGCAGTGGCTCATGCCTATAATTCCAACATTTTGGGAGGCCAAGACGGGAGGATTGCTTGAGCCCCTCAGTTCAAGACCAGCCTGGGCAACAAAAATGTTGCCTGTCTTTACCAAAAGTTTTAAGAAATTAACCAGGCATGGTGGCACACATCTGTGGTCTCAGCTACTTGAGAGGCTGAGGAGGTCGAGGCTACAGTGAAACAGATTTGCACCACTGCACTCCAACCTGGGCAACAGTGTGACCCTGTCTCAAATGATAATAATAATAATTAGCCTTAGCCTACCTTTTCCTTACAAAGGTTTTTACTGCTGTCTCTTTTATCACCTTTCCCTTGAAAGTTCCTGACAACTTGAAACCACTTATTTGCATGTAGTGAACTGCTTAATACTTGTGTTAGGGTATATCACAGACCTCTGCCTCAGAAAACAAAGTCACATTTTTATGCTCTTCAACAATAAATCCTCTAAGCAAAAATGTGGCATTGCCTTACATGTTTAGATTCATACATAAGATTCCCTACATAATTTGTGGTATAATGGACATGGGATATAAGATTCTGGAATTTTATGCAGCATCTAGAAGACCCAAAAAGAATGTTTAGGATTTCTCTTTCCTATCATTCTCATCTTTCTTTCTCTGTCCAAGTCTTTCCCCCAGAACACTTGCTCAGCCAGGCATTCTTCCTGAGTTGCCCTCTTACACTTCATTTTGCAAGCAGGACATGTTATTGAGATAAGGCTTTGGCTGACTTACATTCCGGCCAAACTGTAATTACCTGCCGTGTAGCCTGCTTCCCAAAACAGTAGGGGAAATTTTATTGGAGATGCCAGTCATTTTTGTACAAGTAGCCACCCCAACATGTTAGTGACCATTTCATTCTCCATATTGTCAGAAAAATCTGTGTATTAGTGTCAAACTTAATTCAAGGTGCACCTTAAGTCCTCAGTACCTCGCCAGTCTCAGGAGGCCCTTTATGCCTCTTTCCATCTTGAGGTAATCTTCATTTTTAGCCTACACAAAGCTGAGAAAGAGACAAATAGGGGGACAATTTTGTGAAAGTCAACCCAAATCTTCCAATTTTTTAAGTATCATTTCCTATTTGCCATTAATTCAATAGAGGGTCACTCACTATGGTGTTATACATTATTCACCAAGTATATTATATTACAATTCTTCCTTTTAGAGGTTTCTGAAACAGTCAGGACTTAGATGATCACCTGAAAATTTAATCCTTTGTTAGGTCAACCCTGATTGATAATTCAGATCATATGTCATACACGTGGCCAAAATTTCCATTTTCTATTTTCTACTTAGTTATGGACTATAGTATAGTTATATCTAGCCTTAATGACCTTTTGAAAAAAATTCCTTTGTAGCAATAGCCATATAGACATTGTTAGTACTTTAATGAAAATGATGACCAAATTCATCATAAATGAGGCATGCAGAGTTTAATTTAGTGCTATTTTCCATTTTTCTTTTTTGTATTTTTTTTAAGAGATGTCTCATTATGTTGCCCAGGCTGGTCTCTAACTCCTGGGCTCAAGCAATCCTCCCACCTCAGTCTCCTAAAGTGCTGGGATTCTGGGCATGAGGAACCATGTTTAGTCTTTTCTATTTTTAAAAGAAGGGTGTTCGTTGGTTGAAAATATCTGGCCCCTAGCAGATACTAGTAACTTAGTTCTGTATAGAGAAAAATGATTTCATAATCATAGACGATATAAACTATGGACAACCATCTTGCCAATTCACATTGGCAAGAAGAAACAATGTGATCAACCAATGTAACTGTGAATAAAATTTCTGGGGAAGTCTCACCAGAAGTGGCAATCCTATTAGAATGGAAGATATGGCACCTTTGTGAAATGGGGAAATTTTCAATATGAGGCAAAGTTAGTTTGGGATGTCTATTTGCATTTATTTACTGGGTAACAATAAATAAAACATTCAAACCAATTTGTGCCTCAGTTTCCATATTTGTGAAAGAAAAAGAATGGCCTTTGTGTTTGAAACTCTTAAAATCAAGAGAGACAGTGTATCACAGTGGTTAGGTGCACAGCCCTGTGCATTCTGATTCTTCCTGTTACTAAATGACCTTAGAAAAGTTACTCAAACTCTTTGTGCCTCCAGTTTTGCGTTTGTAAAAAGGGATGATAATATATCAACTTTTAGGGATATTGTGAAGATTAAATTAATGAATGCATGTAAAATGCTTAGAACAATGTCAGGTACAAAGCAATAATTCAATGTATGTTAGGTCTGCAGCAACAGTCATCAAAGCAAGACTATCTTTTTAAACCAGATGCTATACCTAATGAGGTGTTCTTAATTCTTTGTTGTCACATATTTCCAAGTGCTTTCCAATGAGTTCTCCTATATCTCTGAATATTATTTCCAGGAAAATATTAAATTGAAACACAGTGAGAGCAAAGAATATATGCTGAACTGAAAATCAGGATATGGGATCACTTGAATTTTCCCCACCAATTGTGACATTAGTAACTTGGGCTCTCGGTTTCCTCATCTGAAAAATAATGGAAGTAAATTAAGTATGTCTAAAGCCCCTTTAGCTTTAACATTCTTTCAAATAAGACTGTATTTGGTCTTATTATCCTGAAATAATTGGAATGACATTTTACAATAGCCATTCTCAATATGCATATTTGCTTAGGTATGTTAAGCTCTTTTTTTTTCTTTTAAACCTCAAATTCAAGGTTTGTGTCAACTAAAATAGACAAAATCTTATGAATGTTGAACCAGGAATGTGACAAAATGCATTTTTCCACCATAGAGTCAAAGTAAGCATAATATACTTTATCTAAATGAACACATTTTAGTAAAAGTAAAGTTCTGATTTAGGGCAACTTGGAAAATGAGAATTTCAGTTAAGACCTGCCTAAAGGAAAGGAAGCTGAGGAAATGAGCGAGAGAACAAGTATAATTCTTAAAGGAGAATTTAAGTTACACTTTGGAAAATACTTGTAAAAACAGAGTTGTCTTTGCAGGGAGCACATCATCTTGAGGGGAAGTGCTACAAAGTTAGAAAAAAGACAAATAACACCAAGCAAATTACAATTTTTAAAAATAGTATTATCTCAAGGAAACAGATGAGAGCCTACAGGGAAGGGGAAAAGTTAGTAAGAAAAGAAAATAATAAAAAATATAAAACAAAAAGTTGTCCCAAAAATCTGATGAAAGAGAAAAATAAGGAAATAGCACAGAGATATGAGAGGAAAAAGACATAAAAGAATGACATACATGGAGTCATAGTGTCAAAAATACATTAATCTGACAGTCAGAAAGACAGCTTCCATATTCCAAAAAATAAGGTGGGGGTGGAGGTGGGTTGGCATAAGGAAGAGCCTAGAATGTTCAAAAATATGAAAGACAAAAAAGCTAGGAAACTGTTCTGATTAAAGGAGACTAAAGATAATACATAACCCTTGATAGAATCCTAGATTGTGGAAAAAAAAAAAAAAAAGACATGGGGACAATCAGGGACATTTGGATATGGATGGATTGTATATTAAATAATAGTATGTTAATGATAAATAGTCTGAGTGGCAATGGTATTGTAGTTATATGTATACATACATATATATAGTATGTAGGTTATATATAGATGTCTTATTATAAGGAAATAGAGATATATGCTGTGGTATTTAGGGGTAAGATGTCTGCAACTTACTCTCAGCCTTTTCAGGGGGAAAAAACGTAGTATAAGGAAAAGGAGACAAAGTAAATATGGCAAAATGTTGACAATTCATGAATGTAGAGGGAGAATCTACAATGTTCATTGTCCTATTCTTGTAATCTGCCTGTAGGATTGCAGTTTTCAAAATAAAAAGTTTCTCAAAATTAAAAATAACAAAATCTTGCAATAAATAAATTCCAAAGCTGTTTTAAAAAAGCAAAAAAAAAATTATGTAGCATAAGCTACCTTGCTCAACCCTTGTCCATCATCCTTCTCCACTACAACTTCGTCAAAGAGAGAGTGTGTAAAACCAAATTATTACTAATTATTGATTAGTTCTGCAAATAAGAACCCTGAATTCTTTAGAGGTTAGTGCTCTTCTTATCATTAGAACCACAACAGTTCTCTACTGCCAGTCTGGACAGAAGCAGTTACTTTGTGGTATCTATTGGGTAACATTGAGAGGAAGAAATGGGAACCTCTAAATGCAAATTAAGCCTGTGGTTAAAAAAAAAATTAATTAAATAAAAAAATAAGCTAACACAGGAGAACTTTTTTTGTCTCACTAAGATAGTTGTGTAATATCTTGAGTGGACAAGCAAGGAGGGGTAATTTAACAGATATAGCAATGTGTCTTGTGTGTTAGGCATATATGGTGGAGAATAGACTGGTTTTGGTAGTCTATCTCTAAAAAGAGAAGTATAGGTAACTGAATGTGTTTTAATTATTTGAAAGATTTACTTCTCTAACAATCTAAAAACTGAAAACCTTTAAAAGGAACCCTCCCTAAAAGAGGAGGATTTTTTCTTAACGAGGAAGCATTCTATCATTACATTCAGTTTAAAATTACAATGAACAACTCTGGCAAATATGAAAAGGGATGATGCTCCTATACATTGGTGGTTTCAGCATAAATTGGTACAATATTCCTGGTAAATAATTTGGCAACAGGTTTCAAGAGTCACAAAAATATTCTTATCTTTTGATCACTTTTTATCTTAAGAAAAAAAAGAAAACAAAAGAGAAGAGTAAGAGAAAGGGAAAGGGAGGTGAGAGGAATGAAGAAAGGGGGATGGAGGGAGAGAAGGAGGGCAGGCAAGCTGTGTATAGATGGTCATTTCAGAATATTTATAGTTTAAAAAAGAGAAAGGAAGAAAGATGTTCAGCAATAATGACATATTTATATAATGCATATCAACATAAGCACGTATAATATCTTTCAAGCCTTAAGACTGAACAGGAAGAAAAATGCTAACATAGGGATGAGTGGAGTATATATAATTAAAAATGGCATCCATTTGATGATTCATCTATGTAAAGTCATGTAAGCATAAGGAGAAGGTAATTTGTTTGATTATGAACAGGACGGAGTGAGGTTTATCCTTTTTTTTTTTTTTTTTTTTTTTTCCAGAGAGTCTTACTCTGTCGCCTGGGCTGGAGTGCAGTGGCGTGATCTCGGCTCTCTGCAACCTCCACCTCCTGGGTTCAAGCAATTCTCCTGCCTCCATCTCCCAAGTAGCTGGGATTACAGACACCCACCACTACGTCTAGCTAATTTTTTATATTTATAGTAGAGAAGGGGTTTCACCATGTTAGCCAGGCTGGTCTCGAACTCCTGACCTCATGATTCACCCGCCTCAGTCTCACGAAGTGCTGGGATTACAGGCGTGAGCCACCTCACCCAGCCGGTTTATCCTTTTAAAGTCCCCATTGCTATTGTTACAAGAGTAGAGTTTAGTTAATTGCTTTCTATTTATGACAGGGCATGGAGTGCAGCAAAGTCTACCAAATTGAATACAGTTTTGGAGTGTCGACAAAATATGAATTTCCTTTTCACTTCTGCAGACTATCCATATGAAATTATATTTAATCTGTATAACTAACTCCTCAGTCTATTCCGCTGTAATAAAGCATCTTTTCAAGAAATGAAAATAATATCTACATGATTAGAAAAGCTGTTTATGCCAATTTGATGAAGCATTTATTTTAGGTTTGCACCTATATAGTGTGGTTTTGGAACTGGCAACACTTCTATTTCCATCTGTCATTTAAAGCAAGCTTGGTTTAGAAGAGCCACATAGTGTGCTAAAGGTTAGAACAAAGACTCTAGAGCTAGGTCAATCTGGGTTTGAATCCCTTACATGCCTTCTAGTTGAGTATCCTTGGACAAATTTCTTAATATCTCTCTGCACTTCCATTTTCTCATCTGTAAAGTGGGTAGAAAAATTATGCCTACTTTATAGGGATATCATGAAGATTAAATGAGTTGATGCATATGAAGTTCTTAATACAGTACCTGGCATGCAGTGATGTTAGCTGATCATCAGGGATTATTGGTTCTTTTTAACCCACTGCTTTTATACAATGAACAGTTAGGTCTAAGGGTGATCAAATTAAAGCACATCTTTTAATATTGTGGGGCTTGGGTCTATATTTAGACTCATTTCCAGAATAGTCTCATGGCCAGAATTTAGACGCAGCCAGAATAGTCAATGGCTAATATTTTTTGAGGACATCTTCAGTGCCATAGTTCTATCATCACATATTATATTAAACGATGTAATATTAGTGTTGTGGGGATATTTTTTCAGGAAAATTATGTAAATTTATGTCCAGATACATTACTTTTTGAATTTCATAGAACATATATGATTGAAGGGAAGCTGAAGAGTAAGTTTTGGTTTTCTTGAAACCACTACTGAAAAGAGTTCACCTCCATAATGCCTCTTGCTATATTCCCATTATTCAAGGTCTATCTAGACTGCCCCAGAAGATTTTCAGACATTTTAGGTAATCTACACTTCTTGGTTTTTCTAGAGAAGTCAATCGGGGAATCATGGGAATTAATCTAAACTTATTACAGGAATTATTCTAATTTTCTAATCCAGGAAGGTGAGAATGGACCAGGAAAACTTCTCAGTAAGAAGCAGAAAGAATTTGATGCTAAGAAAGAAGATAAGTACACAGATTGCATTCTGTTTTTATTTACCGAGCAGTCCTGAACATTTGTAATGCACAAAGCTGTATACAGGCACAGTATAGAAACAAGTGGCACCATCTTTGCTCTCAAGTAGCTTATACTTCACATGACAAAAAGATATGCATGCACAAATATATAGCAAACGAGGAAATGCATACAAAATATCGTCCTATCGAAGCATGATTTTGAATAAGCTTTAAATCCTAAAAGATTCATTCCAGCAAGTATTAATAGTATTTTGGTTCTCATTAGTTCTACCAATAACTTGGGTCTTGAACTTTCAACACTTCATTAACTGAAAGAAGAGGCTGGGGTAATCACTGTTGCAATAGCATGACTGCTATTTTTTTTTCTCTTGCAGCCACCAACTGATAGCTACAAAACTGCACTTCCTAGAGACATGTTGAGAGAGGTTCAAGGCTCAACAGAACTTACCCTTTTGCTGTCAGAGGTACAATTAGATGCTTGATGTAGCTCCCAGGTTAATTACAAAGTGAGCATTACATTAGATTAATAAATGCTGAGGTTGATGCCCTTGCAATGAGGGAAGACAGTACCGAATAATTCAGCTCACATTTTCTGGTCGGCACTTATCAATGTTAGTTATTTGGCAGGTCAGCCTGACCTGGGTTATGTCACAAAAAGCCACATGGGGCAGCTGTGGAAGCAAATCAGTGATCCTAGCTCAAGGGTTGTACAAAGCATTTTGTGCACATTTAACAAGTTCAAGTACCATACAATACATGCTGGTTTTTCCCTGGGATTAAAAGTAAATACGTTTTTCCACTTTTTAATTGGCCAAATATTTTATTGAAACATTTAATTGAAAGTAATCTCCAAAAGTATTTCCAAGTTCCAGAAATTTGAACAGTACGCTGATAGAATAAAGGAGGCTATTACTGTAAAACTTCTTTCAGTATATATAACCTATATCCACAGTACATCAGAAAGCAACTCTGCTTGAGCATATAAAAAGTGATGTCTAAGTAGGAAAAAATTTGGCACTAGGCCAGGTGTGGTGGCTCACACCTGTAATTCCAGCACTTTGGGAGGCAGAGGCGGGTGGATCACTTGAAGTCAGGAGTTTGAGACCAGCCTGGCCAACATGGTGAAACCTCGTCTCTACGAAAATAACCCAAAAATTAACCAGGTGTGGTAGTGAGAACCTGTAATTCCAGCTACTCAGGAGGCTGAGACATGAGAATCGCTTGAACCTGGGAGGCAGAGGTTGCATTAAGCCGAGATCATGCCACTATACTCCAGCCTAGGCGACAGAGCAAGACTGTCTTTAAATTTTTTTTTTAATTGGCACTTTATTTTATTATAACAATAGAAATGACAGTACAAAAGTTCATCTTTTCTGAATAGAACAATGACTAGCATATTGTAAGGTCTTGATAAATATTCCTTGAATAAATCTTTGGCTAGCCTGAGAAAGTAGAATTCATTTGGCATTTATACCTAATATTAATTTCCTGATGATTTACACAAATATTTTAGGGTCAAGTTTTGAAACCCCAATAACCTAATTCCTTACTATTCCACAGTGTGGTCCACAGACAAGCACCAATATCACCTGGGAGCTTGTGAGATCTGCAAAATCTCAGGCCTAATTAATCAGACCTGCTGAATCAGAATTTGCACATTAAAGTTTGATAAAATCTCTTTCAAAACAGGTGAAATAAGGCCGGGCACGGTGGCTCATGCCTGTAATCCCAGCACTTTGGGAAGCCGAGGTGGGTGGATCACTTGAGATCGGGAGTTCGAGACAAGCCTGACCAACATGGTGAAACCCTGCCTCTACTAAATACAAAAAATTAGCCGGGCGTGGTGGCGGGTGCCTGTACTCCCAGCTACTCGGGAGGCTGAGGCAGGAGAATTGCTTGAACCTGGGAGGCAGAGGTTGCAGTGAGCCAAGATCGCTCCATTGCACTCCAGCCTGGGCAACAAGAGCAAAACTCTGTCTCAAAAATAAATAAATAAATAATAAAACAGGTGAAATAGTCCTAAAGTTAAGATCAAAGCCCTCTTTAAATAGAGAAACACAAGGGAAGTAGATCTTAAAATATGGTAATGGAACCAGAAAGGATGTTTGGAAAGTGCAAAATATTACTTACATATGTGATGTGGCAGATATATACTGTCAAACGTTCATACCCAAGTAATTATTGTGACCTTGAGTGAGTTCCTCAACCTCTCTTGCAGTTATTTGTAAAAGAAAAAAGGCAAGTTCGAAAACTTCTAGTTCTAATGTGACTTTCCTCTTGTCTTCAAGTGCTTTGGGTCTTATTTCCCACAAATTAACAAAAGCATCCCTTTCACCCTACGTCATACCAGTTTGGCCACTGTGTGTGCCTCTTGTCCTAATTTTTACCTAGCCCTCACCCTACACTACTCTGCCACACACCTGAGACATATGCTATAGGCATTCTGGATATACTTTTAGCCCATTAAATGTGAAAACAGCGTTTATTCTGGAAAGCTCTCTTCGTTTCAGATAAATCAGAAAGACATTTACTCATATATATTATACATATATCACCTGATTAATTGGGCAAAATGAAATGAATAACCCTTTTAATATCCCCTTTTCAACACATATTCCCTTCTGTTATACTTCTAACTATCGTTGGGGAAACAGGAGAGATGTCTTCTTTTTTCTCTGCTCTGTAAAAATTTTTAAAGAAATCTTTCATAAAGATCTCTTTTGTATTTTTTAGTTTTATATATTTGTTCTACTAACTTAATAAGGTATTTTAATGGAGATTCCGTAGAAAAACAATTGCTAGCAGAGCTTTAAAGACAGTTTAAGTACTTATATCCCTAGAGTAGAGGAATATTGTATGACATGATTTAAGAAAACCATTGCTAATGAACATAGTCATCAGCAGATTTTGACTTAAGGGGCACTGAAAAATCCTCTAATCTTATCTTCTCTTCCAAAATATACTATCTGCTGGGACCTTCTATTTGCATAGTACGAAGACAAAGAATTACTAAGCCATATGGCTTCAAGATAATCCTGATGTGGTAACTTAAAAGATGTCATCAAAGTCTTGCCACACCTCTCATCAGGAGGTGAAATCTATTTCCACTCCCCTTGAATCTAGACTGGCCCTGTCACAGACTTTGACAAATAGATTGTGGCAAAAGTGATTATGGAACTTCTAAGAGTAGGCCTTCAGAGATCTATATGCTTTCTCCCTCTTGGAATGCTCTCTATTGGAAGTGAGCAACCATGCAAGAAATAACAACTACCCTGAGTCCACCATGCAGGGAGGAAGCCTGAACTAACCTCATGGAGAGAGAGAGTGTGTGAAGGAGTACAGAAGGGCCATACCTGTGAGTAAAACTTTCTTGGAACTTCCATTTCAGCTCCACCACCAGATAAGCACAACTGAGCGAATGACACCAACCAGTGCCAAGAGAAGCAGGACTACCCAACTACACTTTGCCTAAATTCCTGATTCACAGAATTATAAGCAAATAAAATGATTGTTTAAAGCACTAAGTTTTGGGTTCATTTGTTATGCGGCAATGAAGAATCAAAACACCTGGAATCCAGTTACCTTCTCTTTTATTATCCACATGGTCTCTCTCCTGTAGTGTCGCTGTTTTTCCTGACTAGCTTTCTCATCCTGCTGTTACACCCTTACTAGGAATTTCTCTCAGAAATATCCAGTTAAAATTCCGGAAGGGAATAAGCTGGTTGGCTTTGCTCATTGTCTCACTTTTCTTGGGCAGAACCTTTTGTACCAATCCATTTCATCAGCATTTTTATGGGTGAATCTTAGCTGACCAGGTACCGACTCTCGTCAAATTACTGTCTGACTCTACACAAGAAATATACAAAGAGCCTGGTGCTGCTTTCCTGAGCAGGACAGTTCATAGGGACATTGAGCATGGTTGGCATCTAACCTGGTTATTCTGAAGATTTCATGATTAAATTCTCAGTCCTATGAATTAACCAATTGTCCAGTGTTAAAATACAGACACCCCCTGCACACATGAAACTGCTCATCAATTGTTTAAACTTTAATATATGTAAAAGGTGTCCAGTAGGATCTAGCTGAATCTGAGCATTAATGCTGGAAAAGGAGGAGGAGGCCTGAGATCTTTGGCTGCTTGGTAGAGTAAAGGTGGTAGAAAGAAGTCAACAAGAACTTAAAGGAAAGATCAAAGGACAGTGAAAGAACATTTTTCCTAGTTTTGCCTAGAGCAGGCTTTTGATTAAAGGTAGAGTGCTGACTCTCTAAAGATAGATATCTAAAAGGATTCTTCTAGATACATGAGAGCACAGGAAAGATTGTGCAAGGGCATAAATATGAGCATACTATAGTGATTAAGACCATGTGACATTAAAGGAAGAGGAAGATGGAAAAAAAGATACATGAAGAATATAAACAAGAGGTTGGTGCCTAGAAAAAGAGGAAGATAGTAGAAAGTTTGGGAAGTATAGAAAGTATAAGATCCTTTAGGAGTTGTTCTTTATATACTACTATTTGCTAAACTTCAATGTTTAAAATTCAGCATTTGTAGAGCAAGCGTAGGTATACAGCTATAATTAAATTCTAATATGTAATGGTCTGTATACTTCCAGAAGTTTTCAGAGTTTTGAATTGATATTCCATTATAAATTTTTTAGGAATTCACCATTTGTAATGTACATGTCTAGCAATAATTCTTTCCCTCAGCCCCACCCCGCAGATCTTTATATGTCTGGTAATTTCTCATCATTCAGGCTTTCGTTGAAACGGAAATGCCTCAGAAAGCCTTTTGCTTTCTTAACCATCCTTGGCAAGAAGAATTCCATGATGGACCCTCCAGGTTCCTAGCCTTGATATACACACATCTCTCAGTTATTCAGTAAAACACACTAAAGTAGCTGTTGCTGTAAAGGAAGTATGGAGATGAAATCAAGGTCCCAAATCTATTGACCTTTAAATAAAGAGATTAACCGGGTGGAACTGACCAAGTCATATGAGCCCTTTAAAATAAGTTTTCTCAACCACAGTGAGATACGACCTCATAGCTCTTACAATGGCTATATCACTGGGCATGGTGGCTCACGCCTATAATCCCTGCACTTTGGGAGGCAGAGGAGGGTGGATTACTTGAGGTCAGGTGTTTGAGACCAGCCTGGCCAACATGCTGAAAGCCCGTCTCTACTAAAAATACAAAAATTAACCTGGCATGGTGGAGGGCATCTGTAATCCCAGCAACTCAGCTAAGGCAGAATAATTGCTTAAACCCAAGAGATGGATGTTGCAGTGAGCCAAAACCACACCACAACCCTTCAGCCTGGGCAACAGAGTGAGACTCCATCTTAAAAAAAAAAAAAAAAAAAAGACAAGCGATAACAAGTTCAGCTAATTTAATGTATAGCATGCCAATTATAATTAATAACAATGTAACATATACTTGGAAATTGCTAAAAGAGTCGATTTCAATGTCCTCACCCCAAACAAATAATATATGAGGTAGTAGATATGTTAATTAGCTTAATTTTGTCATTTTACAATGTGTACATATATCAAAATATATTGTACACCATAAATATATACAATTTTTATTTATTCATTTAAAAATAAGTAAAAATAAAAATGGGGCTTATACTTTAAGAAATTGATTTTGGCCAGGCACAGTGGCTCACGCCTGTAATCCCAGCACTTTGGGAGGCCGAGGTGGGTGGATCACCTGAGTTCTGGAGTTCGAGACCAGCTTAGCCAACATGGTGAAACCCCATCTCTGATGAAAATATAAAAAATGAGCTGGGTGTGGTGGAAGGCTCCTATAATCCCAGCTACCTGAGAGGCTGAGGCAGGAGAATCACTTGAAGCGGGGTGGTGGAGGTTGCAGTGAGTCGAGATCGCATCATTGCACGCCAGCCTGGGCAACAAGAGCAAAACTCTGCTCAAAAAAAGAAAAAAGAAAAAAAAACTTGATTTTATCTGGCTGTTTGAAGAAGTCAGAGATGTGAAGTTTGTGAAGGTTATCACATGCCATTGCTGACAAAGATGGAGGAATTCAAGGAAGGTGGCAGGCTACTGGAGCCCAGGGTAGCCCTTGGCTAACAGCCAGCAAGGAGCAAGGATCTCAGTCCTACAACTACAAGGAACTGGATTCTGCCAGTAACAGCAATGAGCTTGGAAGCAGAGTTTTTATTTCAGCCTTGTGAGACCCTGAGCAGAGAACCCAGCAATACCATGCCAGACTTCTGATCTACAAAGCAGTATATAATAAATGAGTGTTTTTTAAATGGCGGAGTTCATGATAATTTGTTACATAGCAACAGAAAACTAATTTACCATCCTAATCTAAAATAAGACCCCATAATCACACTCCAGTCATTATTATACATTAGTTTGTTTTTCTTTCTTCAAAAATATATATAATAATTTATGTATTATATATAAAACATAAAATTAATATTTATTTGCTTGCTTGCTTGCTAAATATCTCTTCCCTAATATTATATTAGACAATAAGCTTAGTGAGGGAACGTAAAAGGTACCCAATCAATATTTACTTAAAAAAAGATAAATGCCTACATTTAAACAAATATTTTTCAAAAAAAGGTTAATCAAATCTCAGAGATACCATCCCCCCAAAAAAATTTTTTAAATATGTCTTCTAGGCCAGGCGCAGTGGCTCATACCTGTAATCCCAGCACTTGGGGAGGCTGAGGTGGAAGGACTTCCTGAGTCCAGGAGTTCAAGACCAACCTACGCAACATGTTGAGACTCCATCTCATAAAATAAATTTGTTTTTTAAAGTGTCTTCTACTTGTCAGGCCTGCTATAGTTGTCCCTTAAAGACCTACATATACTTCCATAATGTATGAATTTCAATTTATACTCGGAGCTTAGCAAAATGGAACACACATAAAAGTTAGAAGTTACAATTGGAAAGGACTCAGCTGATTATGTATTCCACCCTCAATGCTGTTTAAAAAGAAAAAATATATATGAGTCTTCATGTAATATGGAATGTCCTGACAAGTTTCCTAACAAATTATTTCACAGACCAACAACAGAAATCGCCAAGAAAAATGTCCACTTACTTAGGGTAAATCTTTCTAGGTTTAATGTTCTTTATTAACATCTCTGTTGTTCTCTCCTGGGTTACTCACCCTCCTTCTCCAACCTTTTCTGTGCTCCAGAAGCTGGCCTGTAATTAACTATATCAACAGACTCCCACATCCTCTACTTTCTAGTAGATTTAGTCTAGTCCTGTCCAGGAGAAATTGTGTGATATGGTATGATATTATGTGATATGGTATGATATTATGTGATATGGTATGATATATGTATAAATAGTTTTTTAATTTTAATAATTTTCTAAAAATTTAAATTTTCTAATAGTTATGATTTAAATTAAAAAGCAGGTAAAAATAATATGTGTATATCAATATATGTAATATATTGATATATACATATTTAATATGTGTTAATGTTTAATAATAATGTATATCAAATATATATGTCCATACTATTGATACCATTTTTATTTAACATAAAATTATTAAGGTGATATTTTACATTCTTTTTTCATACTAAGTCTTCAACATTTGGGATGTATTTTACACCTAAAACCACATTTCAGTAGACACCTGTGACCAGGCTATCGTATCAGGCAGTGCAGTGTAGCCCAGAAGAAGCCCTGTCAATGGATCACAGAGAGGGCCAAGAATAAATGTGGGATATTTCTTCCCCTGATTCCTTTGCTGTGGCATCACCTCAGACTGGCACTGTCCTCCATCCTAACATCATAATTCCTTTCAAGGTGGGATAAACTACACATCTCTTTCCTCCTGGGTTCTGGTAACCATTTTCTCACCTTTCCCCTTGAGCCTAGGGGTGATAATAGCATTCCCCTTTGTGATTCCTATAAACATTTTCCAAACATCTGTAATATTTCTATATAAAACCCTTCTCAAATTATCATAATGTGAATATGCCCTCTATTTCCTCCTGGGACCCTTTCTGATTCGTGGCTCTTTTGTTGGGATTTTTCTAAAACCTTTGAGGGCTGTATTCCCGATATTTCAAGAATGACCAATTCTGAGTATATACTCATCAAATGATAGCGTGGTATACCTAACAAGTATGCTAATAAGCAGAATAATTAAATAGAATTTGATAAACTAAAAAATTGCTTAATGTAATTTATAAAGGTACAAAACAGGAGTATATATTCTCTATTCAATGACAATTGTTAAAAAAAATAGCTGCATGGAAAAGTTGCAAGGTTTTTAATAGAAGCTTTAAATATATATATATGTATTTTTTTTAATGGAGTTTCGCTCTTGTCACCCCGGCTGGAGTGCAATGGCGCGATCTTGGCTCACTGTAACCTCCGCCTCCCGGGTTCAAGCAATTCTCCTGCGTCAGCCTCCTGCGTAGCTGAGACTACAGGCGCCCACAACCACGCCCAGCTAATTTTTTGTATTTTTAGTAGAGATGAGGTTTCACCGTGTTGGCCAGTCTGGTCTCGAACTCCTGACCTCAGGTGATCCACCCATCTTGGCCTCCCAAAGTGCCAGGATTACAAACGAGATCTTATATTTTATGGATAAAAGTATCTACTTCCAAAAAGGATGTGGAAAAAAATAAAATAAAAACATTCATTTATCTCACATAGATATTGACTCTATTTGTCTTATATAGATATATTCTAATTTTTTTTTTCTTGAGGCAGAGTTTCACTCTTGTTGCCCAGGCTAGAGTGCAATGGCACAATCTCAGCTCTGCCTCCCGGGGTCAAGCGATTCTCCTGCCTCAGCCTCCCGAGTAGCTGGGATTACAGGCATGTGCCACCATGCCACGCTAATTTTGTATTTTTAGTAAAGATGGGGTTTCTCCATGTTGGTCAGGCTGGTCTCGAACTCCCGACCTCAGGTGATCCACCTGCCTCGGCCTCCCAAAGTGCTGGGATTACAGACATGAGCCACCACGCCCGGCCTATTTTAATTTTTTAGACAAAGGGTCTCAGTCTGTCATCCACAATGGTGTGCAGTGGCATGGCCTTGGCTCACTTCAAGTGATTCTCCCACCTTAACCTCCCAAAGTATTGGGACTACAGGCACATGCCACCATGCCCAGCTACTTTTTCAATTTTTCATAAAGACATGGTCTCAGTATGTTTCCCAGCTCATCTCGAACTCCTGGGCTCAAGCAATCCTACAACTTCAGCCTCCCAAAGTGCTGGGATTATAGGCATGAGCCACCACTCCCAGCATAGTCTTATATTATTGATTTCTAAGGTGTATCTATATTGAGAAGGATTGTTAACTAGTTCCAAGAAGGAAATTATACATAAATATCTTTTTCAGTTGTAATCTTTGGCATTTTTAAAATAAGAAAACTTACTCTGTTTCCCTCTGTGGAAGAAGAGAAGTTGATCCAATTGTGTAGCCTAATCCCTCACGTAAGCTGTTTAGGGACAGTTTCTGAACTCACTTTTGGCCCAAGGGAAATGGCATGTCTCTTTTATCACAAACTCTAATCATAATTTTATTTTTTTATGAAACAGAAAATTCAATTGTTTACACTTCTCTAAAGAAAACCAGACATTTCAGTAAAATATTTGCCTTTGAGGTTGTTTTTCTTGGCTAAAGGAGTTGTCCATGAAACAGATGGAAAAATCTATGCTAAAATGAAAAGTAATTGGAGTATAAGTTGACCTTAACCTAATGTGATAAGAACATTTCTTTTCTAAAAAGTAATACGATTATCTTTCTTAGGGATCAGTAAATAGTAACCGCACTATTGAAAAATATATTTGAATGAGATTCTGGGAAGCACAGTAGAAACAAAAGCACTTACAAAATCAGTTTTCTAAGCTAAACTCCATTTGTCTCACTGAAGCCAGCCAATCCCCTCCATGTTTTGAAATAGTTGGCAGGTGTCCCTAGGACCATGACATTATGAGTATGTGAGGGTAAACTTATGCTTAGATAGTGGTTAAAATAGAATGGGGAGTAGAGAGATTACTTTCTAAGCTGGAGTCTTCACTAATATATATGTGGATTCACATGAAGAAACTTAGATTTTTAAGGACAATCACTTGTAAAACCACAAGAGGGTTACCCCAAACCTTGGTCACTTATAACTAGCCACATAAGCCGGCTTTTGAATATTAGACTCTGTCAAACAGTAAATTAGGCTTCATGCTTATGAGCCTCTGCTTCTGCTCAAAGGAAAACATTAATCTAGATTAGTAAGCAATTAGATTGTTGAATAAGCTGTCTCAAGAATATTTCTACGCTACATTTACAATCCATTTTTTCTAAAAACGGGTACAATGAATTACCTGAAATACTCTCTGAGAATTGTTTATGCAAATATCTCTTGGTCAATCATTCAGCAATGACCCAGATTTTTAGATCACTCTTCCTCAGTAAAATGTCTTGAGAATTACAGAGAAAAAAAAAGACATTGTTACAGAGAAGGAAATCTTGTGGCAAGAAGCATTTGGGGCTGAAAGGTAAGTAATAAACCAAAATATACATGGGTTAGTATCCTGACACTAAAAGATTATGATGGGAAGCCAAGATAGGCATTATAGCATCAGAACTTTCTAGGTTTTTCTCATGATAATGAAATTATGTGATTTTTACAACCGATTTCATAAATATTAGACCTAATGTTGATAATTAAATTATGTGGTTTAACACATATTTCTATAAATATGAGACCTCAATTTTCTAGGACCTCAGAAGAATAGAAAAGCTTGAATGCAATAAAATGGAGGAGACAATTTTTTATCTTTAATATGAGCTTACTTTATATCTGCAATAATGCATCAGTAAAAGATATATGAAACTCCCAGGAATAATCATATCAATAGAGATTTATTCTAAGGAGTAAATTATTCTCAGTTATACATTGAGATGGAATTGTTTCTAATAACTCTGGGGAAAAAATGTATTTAAAGGAGTTGTGTCATCTGCTTAAAGAAGTTTGGTGACTTTTCCAAAAACTAAGAGATAACTAGAAAGTGGTAAACTGGTGGTAACATTGTTTGGAAAACAAAATGCAACTTTCTTTTAAGGTAAAAATTATGTCTGAATTTTTTTCAAGATTATACAAAAAGTCACTAAAAACTGACTCATTTTCTCAAAATTATATTTCCTAAAAGTCTTCAATAAGAAAGATATTTTATTATTGGATCATGTTACACAATTATCTCTCATAGCAAATGTAAGCAGAGTTAGATTTGGTCTCATTACAAACATTTGGTACAAACATAGGTACAACTGACTAGCTGACTGAGTATTCTTATTTATGACTTTTAGAGAGTTAGATGGTGTTCATTCAAGATTAATTACTCAAAATTTGTTCTTTAAAAATCTCAAATCTGATCACATCCCAACCCTGCTTACATCCATTTCATGACATCCCATTGTTGTTGGGTTAAAGACTCTTTAGGTTGGGAAGGACATAAACCCAACAAAAAGTAGATTGCCCCCCAAAAAAGGGGAAGTGGAAGACGGATTGACTAGCATAGTGAAAACTTGCATAAATAGGTCATCTTCATGTTTAGCTAGAAAAATGAGCTCAAATGATATCACCAGGATTCCATCTCACTCTGCATTTCCCAGCTCTCATTTGGTCTATTTTAGCTCTGTTGTCAGGTAGGTTCTTCATTCATGATAGATGCTAGAAACTCTAAGCTTACATTTTATGTTTGCAACATCCCAACAAAGAACTGAGTCTCATTTTCTCTGATTTAACTGATTTAGCTATGATCCTGTGATTCAGATATCTACAATAAATCAATCACTAACATCACAGGGATACAATGTTCTGACTATCCAGGGCTGTGTCAATGTTGGCCTTGAGGCTAGACGTGAAGTCAAATTCACCTAGTCACGTGTAATAAACGTAGGGAGAGGAATAGTTCCTCTGGGAAAATCAGGCATGAACCTAGGAGAAATGGATTCTGAATAGGCCAAAATTACATATTTATTCCAGTTTACCTCTTGGCTGCACAAACTCATGTATCTATATCTTTACCTAAAAATTCAAAAAAACCCAAGCCTACATTAAACAGTAATATCATATGTAATCAAAAAAATGTATCAGCATCACTTCAGTTTTATTCAGTTGCTGCATCCAGCCTGAGTCCAGATTCTACTGTTATTGTGCCTTTCTCATGGTCCAAAAACCTATCTTTAAATGATACATTTGACCGTCTCCAAGAAATCTAATATGCATTTATTTGGAGGAAACAAAATAACTATCATAAAAACTCCTACTTGAAAAAGGGGATTTGGGTGGGAGGTGGCAGAAAATGATCACCGTTCTTTAGCATATATACTATCCTGCTAGACAGGAGCAGCAACAACCCCTTGTCCTGGTCTTGAGGCAAATTCCTTGGTCAGTCCTTCAGTCTGCTTTTGGCTCTGTCTTTTGGGATGCCGTTGTTGCTTGTCCTTTATGGTCACAGCTGCCAAAGGCACTGGGGATACCCACTTTCTGGTTATCATACCCTACTGATAGTGCTGTTTCTGTTGGTATAGATTTAGGATCTTGACTGAGTATTGCCTCAGGGGTTGAGCAATCATAGCACTCAGTTTACGGGTATTTGCATTTCTCTGGAAACCTCTGTTCCTTAAAAGTTTACTAAACTCTACAATCTGTTTCAAGTAAATTCAGTTTGTTTACAACAAAACTGAGTTAGTATTGCATTCTAATCCTTGATTCCAAATTCCAAATTTGTTGTTTCTGTCTTCTAAGTCTCAGTGCTCTGTCTCCCCAGGTAGGCAGAATTCCTAGTTTCACTCATAGCTTCCAATTTTATTCTATTCTCCCTGCCTTTGCTAACACTAAATTTAGATGAGAGTGAAGCAGAAATGCTGCTGACTTTTGGCTGGCTTGTCTATCAGGACAAGGGCCGAAAGGGCTGCTCTTAGTGTTTTCACTGCTTCCAGAGAAGCCAGCTTTTAATGCAGCTGTTTCTTGCATGTAGGACATCATTAAACTCTACAAAAAGGAACAAACACATTTCTGGGGCTTTTTTTCATATACATCCTTTAATCTTCGGCCTCAGTGGACACATGGTCTGAGCCCCAAGATATAAAAGACAGGTTAATCAACATCTGTGTCAATTTCTCAGCTAAAGAAAGAAGGGTCCTCATTGCCTCTTTACTACCTGAATTGAGCCAATTCCACATTTAAGGGTCTGTTACTTACAATGCTTCAAATCTTGCAACATTTAAAAAATATACAAATCAGGACTCTTTCAGATCTAAGTGACTAAAAAAACCTCAAACAGGCTTGTTTGGTGAGAGAAATTTTCTGGTTCATAAAACTAAAAAGTTATGGAGTAGATCTGCTCAATGACGTCAACTTGACTTACCTCTTATCTCTCTGCTCCTCTATCCTCTGTGTTGTCTACGCCACAGAAAAGGCATTTCCTTTGAGAAAATGAGTTTTTTCCTTCTGGCTGCTAGTAGTATTAGGTTTACATCCCATCACATCAGCATCCCCAGCACAAAGGGAATACTTTTCCCCAACAACACAAGCAGAAGGCCCAGAACTAACTTTATTGGTTCTTATTGGCCTAGCTTGGGTTGTATGTTTTCCTTTCTTAGTAATTTCTATGGTGAGAGGAGGATTATTCTCCAACTGGCCAAGGCTGGATTAACACATGTCCAGATTTAGGCCGGGCGCAGTGGCTCATGCCTGTAATCCCAGCACTTTGGGATACTGATGGTGAGAATCACTTAAAGTCAGGAGTTTGAGACCAGCCTGGAGTTTCATCAACATGGTAAAACCCTATCTCTACTAAAAATACAAAAATTAGCCAGGTGTGGTGGCGCATTCCTGTAATCCCAGCTACTCAGGAGGCTGAGGCACGAGAACCTAGGAGGTGGAGATTGCAGTGAGACAAGATTACACCACTGCACTCCAGCCTGGGCTACAGAAAAATACCCTCTTCCCCCCGCAAAAAAATGCCCAGCTTTGAAGCTGAAGATAGAGAACCTGAGCCTTGTGGTTTGAAGGTTGGCTTTCCAAGGATAAATCATAGTGTTATAACTTGACAAAAGAGGGGATAGATCTTGAGTAGGTAAAACAATAATAATTTTTTTAAAGACTCAATGTGTCATATAAGGCCGTGGATGATCTGACCCCTGCCTGTCTTATCTGCCTTATCTGATTGTAGTCTCCTGCTTACCCTTTGGGCTCCACCCCACTGGCCTTATGTCATTTCCCATTCTGCTTGTGGACATTCACATGGGCAATTTCCTCTGCAAAAAGCAAAGCTCCTTTCTTCAGGTTTCATTGGATTGGTTCATTCCTACAAATTTTTCAAAGGTCAGCCCAACTATCACTTCCTCAAGGAAACGTTAGGTTGACTCATAAACTGGCTTGTATCCCTCCTGTTATCATCCCCCAAAGTCTCTAAACCTTTCATTTATATCTCTTACCATAATTGTAATTTAAGTTCCTAATTGGGTAATTTTAGCTCCATGAGGACAAAATTTCTCTGTAAATTTAAAAATATGGTATTACTGAATGGATAAATGAAGGCATGAGATAATGGGAAAGGTGAAGGAGTACATAGGTGCTGAAAGTTATTACTTTGTTTTTCCCATCGATCTATTTCTGGATCTAGTTTTTCATCAGCTCTCTCTTTCTTTTGTATATCAATACCAGTATCTCCCACTGTGGGTTGTTCACTATGGTGTAACAGAGAAAATTAGTTGTAAAACATAACACTGCTATGAGGGTAATTTGAAGCAAAACATTGTCTATTTCAGAAAATGAGCACTTTACACTGGTGCTCATCATCTGAAATGGATAAACCTAGGTGAAATGCTAGTTCAGTGATTTACCAGCTCTTCTGAGACAGAGTCTGGCTCTGTCACCCAGGCTACAGTGCAGTGGTGCAATCTTGGCTCACAGCTCACTGCAACTTCCACCTCCTGAGTTCAAGTGATTCTCCTGTCTCAGTCTCCCAAGTACCTCAGATTACAGGTGTGTGCCACCACACCCAGCTAATTTTTTTGTATTTTCAGTAGAGATGGGATTTGCTATGTTGGCCTGGCTGGTCTTGAACTCCTTGCCTCAAGTGATCCACCTGCCTTGGCCTCCCAAAGTGCTGGGATTACAGGCATGAACCACTGTGCCTGGCCATTTACTAGCTCTTTGATTGCAGGAATTTATTTATTTTCTCTGAGCTATTACTTATCTGTAAGCTGAGGATAATAATATCCACCTTGCATAATTCTTACAAGACTATGAAGGCAATACAGTCATACCTCAGAGATCTTGTGGGTTCAGTACCAGACCATAGCAATAGAGCAAATATCACAATAAAGTGAGTCACATAATTTTTTTTGTTTCCCAGAGGATATAAAAGTTAAGTTTACACTATACCATAGTGTACGAAGTGTGCAATAGAATTATATCTTTTAATTTTTGAATATTGCTAAAAAATGCTAACAATCATCTGAACCTTCTGAAAGCCATGATCTTTTTGCTGGCAGAGGGTCTTGCCTCAATGTTGATGGCTGTTGACTGATCAGGGTGGGGGTTGCTGAAGGGTGGGGTGGCTATGTGTGGCAATTTCTTAAAATAAGAAAACAATGAAGTTTGCCACATTGATTGACTCTTTCTTTCACAAAGGTTTCTGTGTAGCATGTGATGCCGTTTGATAGCATGTTACCCACAGAACTTCTTTCAAAATTAGAGTTAATCCTCTCAAACCCTGCTGCTACTTCATACACTCAGTTTACATAATATTCTAAATCCTTTGTTGTCATTTCAACAGTGTTTATAGTGTCTTCACCAGGAGCAGATTCCATGTCAAGAAACCACTTTCTTTGCTCATCTACAAGTAACAACTCTTTAGCCATTCAAGTTTTACTGTGAGATTGCAGCAATGCAGTCACATCTTCAGACTCTCCACTAATTCTAGTTCTTTTGCTGCTTCCACCATGTCTGCAGTTACTTTATACTGAAATCTTCAACTCCTAAAAGTCATCCTTGAGAGTTGGCATCAACTGCTTCCAAACTCCTGTTAATGTTGCTATTTTGACCTCCTTTTGTGAATCACAAATATTCTTAATGGCATCTAGAATGGTGAGATCTTTCCAGAAGATTTTCAATTTACATTGTCTGGATTCAACAGAGGAATCGCTATCTATGGTAGCTATACGCTAACAAAATGTGTTCCTTAAATAATAAGACTTGAAAGTCAAAGTTACTCCTTGATCTAGGGGTTGCAGAAAGAATGTTGTGTTAACAGGCATAAAAACAACATTATTCTCCTTGCACAAGTCTCCCAGAGCTCTTGGGTCACCAAGTGCATTGTCAAAGAGCAGTAATATTTTGAAATAAATCTCCTTTTTTTGGATAGTAGGTTTCAACAGTGGGCTAAAAATATTCAGTAAACCATGTAGTAAACAGATAGGTGGCCATCCATGCTTTATTGTTCCATTTATAGAGCACAGGTAGAGTAAATTTGGCATGATTCTAAAGGGCCCTAGAATTTTCAGAATGGTAAATTGGCATTGGCTTCAACCTAAAGTCACCAGCTGCATGAGCCCCTAAGAAAAGAGTTGACCTGTCCTTTGAAGCTTTGAAGCCATGCATTGACTTCTTGTCCCTAGCTATGAAAGTCCTGGATGATGTCTTCTTCCAATACAAGGCTGTTTTGTCTCCATTGAAAAATCTATTGTTTAGTGGAGCCACCTCCATCATTTATTTTAGCTAGATCTTCTGGACAACTGCTACAGTTTCTCCATCAGCACTTGCTGCTTCATTTTGTTCTTTTTTTTTTTTTTTTTTTTTTTTGAGACGGAGTCTTGCTCTGTCACCCAGGCTGGAGTGCAATGGCACAATCTCAGCTCACTGCAACCTCTGCCTCCCGGGTTCAAGCTATTCTCCTGCCTCAGCCTCCTGAGTAGCTGGGACTACAGGCACATGCCACCACGCCCTGCTAATTTTTGTATTTTTAATAGAGATGGGGTTTCACCATGTTGGCCAGGATGGTTTCGATCTCTTTACCTCGTGATCCGCCGGCCTTGGCCTCCCAAAATGCTGGGATTACAGGCATGAGCCACCACGCCCGGCTGTCATTTTGTTCTTTTATGTTAAGGAGATGGTGTTTTTCCTCAAACTTCATGAACCAACTTCTGCTAGCTTTCAACTTTTCTTCTGCAACTTCCTTACCACTCTCACAGACTTCACAGAGTTGAGGATTGTTACAGCCTTGCTCCAGAGTAAGTTTTGGCTTAAGGGAATGTTGTGGCTGGTTTGATCTTCTATCCAGACCAATAAACCTTCCTCCCATGTGAACAATAAGGCCATTTTGCTTTCTTATCATTTGTGTGTTCACTGAAGTAGCATTTTTAATTTCCTTCAATAATGTTTTCTTTTTTTGCATTCACAACTTGGCTAACTGATGTGAAAGGCCCAGCTTTCAGCCTATCTTGGCTTTTGACATGCCTTCCTCACTAAACTGAATCACTTCTAGCTTTTAATTTAGAGTGAGCTGTGCAACTCTTCCCCTTGAACATTTAGTGGCCATTGTAGGGTTATTACTTGACCTATATTTCAACATTGGTATGGTCTAGGGAATATGGAGGACCCAGGAGAAAAAGAGATAGGGAACAGCCAGTCAGCAGAGCAGGCAGAACACTTATTGCAATTAAGTTTGCCATCTTACGTGGGTACAGTGTTGCAACCAAAATAATTACAATAGTAACATCAAAGATCACTGATCACAGATAATTACAACAGATACAATCATAATGAAACTTAGAATATTATAAGAATTATAAAAATGTGAAACAGAGAAACAAAGTGAGCCCATGCTTTTGGAAAATGTACCAATAGGCTTGTTCAACTCAGGTTGCCACAAACCTTCGATTTGTAAAAAATGCAGTATCTGTGATGTGCAATAAAATGAGGCACAATAAAACAAGATATGCCTACATATTCTTTGGGCCCAGCACAAGCAATATTCTTATGATGATTCTTGGATCACAGAACTGTCACTGCAGTGGCAAGCATAGATTTAAAACCGTAACCATCATTGTACATCACCCAGATGAAGATCCTTTTGCCAGTGTAAGAAACATGGCGGCCAGGCGCCGTGGCTCATGCCTGTAATCCCAGCACTTTGGGAGGCTGAAGGGGGCCGGATCATCTGAGGTCAGGAGTTCAAGACCAGCCTGGCCAACATGGTGAAATCCCATCTCTACTAAAAATACAAAAATTAGCCAGGCATAGTGACAGGCGCCTATAATCCCAGTTACTCGGGAGGCTGAGGCAGGAGAATTGCTTGAACCCAGGAGGTGGAGGTTGCAGTGAGCCAAGATCGTGCCATTGCACTCTAGCCTGGGGACAAGAGTGAGACTTCGTCTCAAAAAAAAAAAGAAAGAAAAAACATGGCATGGGAGGGGGAGGGCACAATGAAATCAACTATTTTAGCCTATGTCAGTAACTATGGAGACTATACACCAATTCTGGAGAGGCATGTGGTGAAAATTCCCTCAGGTTTTGGGATTTAATCTATAAACTTACCTGAACCATAAAAAGAAAACTTTACACTGAGTCAATTGGCTCTGGAAAACCAAAGAATTTCTGTGACTTGCTTTATTATGATACTCTTTTTATTTTAGTGGTCTGGAACCAAACCCATGGTATCTCTCATACTTTCTTATCAGACAGAAGAAATGTATTGAAACCATCCTCTTTTATTGCTTAAGGCAGAAGGGGGTGAGGTTTGATGGGTTTAGTCCTTTGTAAGACCTCTCCTCTACCTCAGTTTGTCAGTAGAGTGATTTTTTAAAAGACCCAATTTTTCAGGGACCTTATTCAATATATTATCTTTTCTTTCCTTTAACTATGCACCTCAGTTTGCTCTCTCCCATTAGCATTTAGACATGCTCAATTCTTTCCCATCTTAAAAAATTCCTTTCTCAATCTCACATCCCCCTGTAGCTACTCTGCTATCTCCTTCCTCCTCTCTGTAGCGAACATTCTTTAAATAGTCATCTGCACTCACTGTCTCTACATCCTCACTTCCTGTTTAGCATTCAACCTCAGGCAATCTGGCTTCTGTCACCACTGCTCTTCTACTAAAACTCATTTTGCCAAGGATTGCAATGAATGCACCACCATCCAAGGGATACTTCTTATTACTTGTCTCAGGTGATAGTTCAGTATGTGGCCCTGCTAATGCTCTGTCATGAAGCATTTCCTTAATTTGGCTCCCATAAAACCACACACATCTGGGTTTCTCCTTTAGGGGCTCCTCCTCTTTCTCTCGAACCTCGAGAGTGGTGTTCCTCCGTTTCTCTTCTGGAGTTCCACTTTTCTTCTCCCTCAGTGTATGAGATTATTTTCCTCAACTGCCATCTTTATGCTGATGATTCACAAATTTCTAACTCCAGTCTGGATCATTTTTCTGAATTTCGGGCTCAGATACCCAGCTACTCACTGTGTATCTCATAATGGATGTCCTTCCAGTGCCTGAAACTTAACTTGTTCATCGTGATTTCTTCTTCCCACAACCCCCAAACTCCTACTCCCAGGTCCTTCTATCTTCTTTTTATCTCCAGTGAAAGCCACTACCAACCATTTTGTCGGCCAGGTCAGAAACCTGGCTGACATCCTCAATCCTGCCTCTGCCTCACCCTGCTCCAAGGTAGTTACTGTGCTCCATTCCTGCTACTTCTGTTAATACCTCTGGATCTACCCATTTCTATCTTCTCTATTATTGCCTAATTTCTCATCTAGACCACTCTAATTTTTCTACTCTCTCCTCATAGGTGTCCTAGCCTCTGTTATTGTGTTCTCTCAATCCATTTTCCCCACAGCAACTACAAAAATATTTTCAAAGCCCAAATCTAATCATTTTCTTCTCTTTTCAAATCGATTATTGATTTCTCAGTCCACTTAAGCCACAATCCAAAACCCTTACCATGATTTAAAGTAACCCTCATAATCTGATCCCTGCAAACTGCTGCATCCCAATAGTATGAACTCTTCCTCTTTACTTTCTGTAAGGCTTTTGGAATTAATTTTATTTCGTCAAACATGTCATGCTCTCTTATGTCTCTAATATAGATACAGTCGTTTATCTAAAGCAAGCACTTTTCTCTGACTTACCACTTGGCCTGAATAATTCCTATTCATCCTTTAGATCTCAGTTCAAATGTTACTTCCATGGAAAGATCTCCCTGAACCTACAAGGATGAATATTAAGCACCCTTCCTATTGCATCCTGGCATACTTTTATTCACATAACTCAAAATATAGAACAAGGCTGGGAAAATAGAGCATGAGAAATGCCACTACTAATGTGAAACAAGAATGAAGAACAAATATGTCATTCTTTCTTTTTTTTTTTTTTTTTAGAAAAAGACATTTATTCAGCGTCACGATCTGACTATTACATTTAGCAATCAAAGCATGGGTGCAAAAAAAATCTACATTAAAACCCTTTGTTGGAATGCTTTACACTTTCCACAGAACAGGAACTAAAATACCCTGTTACACAATTAGTCACAAATACAGTCCTCGAGTTTTTTGCCCATACACATGAGTATTTGTCTAAAACATGTCTTCTTTGTAGCAGCTAGGCCCTGCCACCACTGTGCTTGGCTGAGTTCACAAATCTGTTGTAACCTGTAGCTTCCCTGTCATTCTTATAACACACTTGTGAGAGACGTTCTATGACAGTATTTCCATCTACTTCTGATCCTTCTGTATTTTGGGGATTTCCTGGGCAGATCTCCATGATGACACAGTTTACTCTGTTTGATTTTGGTCACACACTGATTAAACTGTCTCTCTAGAATGTAGAAATCAAAACACAAATGACACATTAGTCTCTTAATGTATCACCATAAACTATGATAAATTAGAAATTCACATTTGAGCAACCATTTATGTAATGGAAATGAGAATAACAAGCCTTCATTTCTACAGTTTTTTTTTTAACAAAAAAAATTCTGTAAATGTGTCCTGACTAGGTTAGATTTTATTCATCTCAAATTCTGTGGTAAGCTCCTCCCTCCTCTCAATTCATGGCACATACCTTTCAGGAGCAAAGCAATTCAAAAGTCCCAACTAAAAGTGGGACCTATAACTATTTCCTTTGTCACCCCACAGCTATGATTTTGAATTTTATAAATTACTACAAAAATTCACATCTTTCCCATTGGCTCCCATCAATAAGTCTCTCAAAAGTAAAAATGTATGCTACCAAGTAAAGTAATTATTGTTTCCAAAAGCTAATGATTCTATAATAAATACATTCTACATTTGCCCTTTTTCTAAAGATATTGGATATGCAATAAGCATTATTGCTCGGTAAGCAGCCTTGTTGGAGAACATTATTATTTACCAGAATTATATGAAATTTTTCTTTTCATGAAATAGTTTAGAGCAAAATGTTTCACTCATTCCAGATTGTATGCATCAAGTTTCATTCTGAGTTTTTGTTTCATTAGAAAATATGTGAATTTGAAACTCTAAACTAAATCCACCAAGCCCCATCCCTCCAGCCTTAATCAATAAAAAGGGGAATTGTTTCAATAAATTTCAAAATAAAAAAAAAAACTTTTCATAAAACTTTCAGTTTATAAACTTCTGGTCTAATGATTTTTTCTCATTACTCACACACACACACACACACACACACACACACACACACACACACACACACAAACTTCTCTCCCTCTAGCTCTTTCTCTCTCCTCTCTCTCCCCTTCATCCAAACATCTTTCTCAGTTGCTTTGAAGGGGAGACAGCAAGGAAGAGCTCCAAACATTTTGTCTTTCATGCCTTTGAATAACTTATTCTTTCCCTTAGAAATGCTTTTAGGGAACAGATTAACTTTCATCTCACATTTGGAATAAACAGAATTACTATCACAGTGGATGGCCTACTTAAAAAAAATACACAAAGCACTCTCTTCCTAAATGTTTCCTTTACTGTAGCATTCTCCTCTATCTGTGTGAGCACAGGCAAGGAATGAAAATGTATCAACCTATGATACAATGTCACAAGTTGGTAAGAGCTTCTTTTCTGCTTTCAGGAAAGAATTAAAGTTGGCTATTTCCCTTTAGTTTGTGGAAAGAATACTGAAGAAAACTTGAATTTGAGAATTTATCACTTGCTGTGTCACCCTGGGCAAGTTCTTAATCTCTCTGACACGTTCCTTCATGTATTAAACACATGTTCCCTGGTGTTAAAAAAATAAAATTCAATAAAATGGAAATTATAATGGTCTTACCTGTTTTCAAGATTACTGTAAATACTAAATGACATAATGCATTTTAAAGGTTTTTTGTAGGTTTTCAGTAGTGGAGGCTAGACTACAATCTTGGATCCTATCGTATACTTATTGCCTAAGTTTAACACTTCCAATAAGTGTGTTTTTGGAGTTTCTCTTTCTAAATTTTTTGAATATCTATTTTTGACCTCACACTACCTTTACCTTTAACAGCAATTCTCACTTATCAAAATTATGACTTTACTGTTTCACCAATTTTAAATTTAGAGACTCTCTCGTTCTTGTTCACTAGTAGACAGTGCCTATTGACATTGTGTTACTAAAGGGGTTTCAGAAAATTTTCTTCATTAAAATATATCATCATCACCCTAGGATCAGCATGCACCTGACCACTAATCCATGCTAAAGAAACCCTTCTTCAATAGTTCTGTCTTGCATCTTCCTATCCAGTCAAACTAGGGCCAGTGTTCATAAGATTTCAGAGAACCTCAATGAAATGCTCCTTTGGGATTTGTTTTTGCTATTCTGATGTGTGTGTGTGTGTGTGTGTGTGTGTGTGTGTGTGTGTATGTGTCTGTGTGTGTGTGTTTTCACCTTCTACCCTAGCCTGTCAGAAACCCCTGTTTTGTGGTCCCTGCTTGGATATAATTTATTCTCTTGAGTATACAAGTCATTGTGAAATGCAGAACAATTGCCTGGCAACCAACCCATGTTCACTTTAGTGGTATGCCTAATTACTAACAGATCAAGGTTTTCTGCCAAATCATAATAACATTGTACTCTGAGATATAACACAAGAAAACAAATTAAACAGAGGTTGGTAGTGCAGAGCTTCGCAGGAAACTACTTAGCCTCTCATGCTTGCACAGGCTTTGAGTTGGATCTGAGTCAGAGCTCAATTTTCCCACACATCTCCAGAAAATATGAAAACACACTTTAGAAGATTTGAAGAAAATTGGATATCAACTAATAGCTACCTTACTTCCTTTTTAATTTGCCTTCTCCATATAGGGTGTCTGTCGGAAAGGGAATAATTTAACTTACTGGGGCCTAAACATTGTTTAATCTCTATAGGTCTTCCTTCCAGGAAGAATTGTACTAACTGTTAGCATGATGCCAAATAATAACACTCATAAACTATTGCATGACTATTATTTTGGAAAAAGAAAAAAAATCATATTCAACTGGTCTAATTGCCAAGATTATAGGAATGGCTTAAAAACCTTAAAATTTCTGACACAACTCCATCAGTAGAATTTTCCCATGAGAATAACAACAACAACAAAACAGAATATTCTTCACACATGGAACTCAGGCCATGTCCAGTACTTCTTTCTCCCCACTGCTTCAGGGCATTGTTCCTGTCACTTACATTTCCCCCTAATCATTCTTATTCACTACTGATGATCTGAGTCATTCTTCAGCTGCTAATTATGTCTTCCTCAATTTTTTGACCTATCACAAGAGAATTCAGAAATATTTAATCAATATGAAATATCAAAAGAGTTAAAGGCAGCTTTGCAGGATCTTTGCAAAGGAAAGAGTTCCACTATACTATAGAGAGATATATAAAGTCTGTTCTTTGTCATAGGATGTTCTATGAATGATAATATTGTGTGCCTGTTAACTATTCATAATAGGTGTAAACACTAAATGTTTTTATTGCGTTCTCACACATTAAGCCATCCCAGTGATTTTCAAGCACAGTTTGTACATCACATTGTGAATCATTCAAAAAGTATTGTTACTCCTGCCCCATCCCAGACCTCCTTAATCAGAATCTCCAAAAGGCCTGCGGGGGTAGAGGAGGGTAACCTAGTCATGCATATTTTTCAAAAGCTCCCTAAATTAGTTTTTGTTTTCCTAATTGAAAGATTTGGTGGTATCCCATTCTGAGCATTTTATTAATATCACCAAAGACCCGTCCGATTAATGATTTCAGTAGATGGCGCTCTTTCCACCTGCCAGCTTCCTTGCTTGGCGGAATGAACCCTAAGCCATTCATAAAAGTCAAGGGCAGGTCAAAGGTGCAATTCCGCGCCAATATTGAAAACATACACTAGAACTTACCTTTGCAAACCAATTGTTAGTCAGTTAAGACACATGTTAAAGTGGTTGTGGGGAAGGGGTACAGTATCACATTTGCTTATTACATGAATGTAATTATTCTTCTGAAGAGTTCAAGAATGTCAACTCCCTGGCACAAAATTGGAAACTAAAGAAACAGAGTAGAAAGCAATGATTTTTTTTTTATAAAGTAGAGATTTGGACAAAAGAGGTTTTTTTTTTAAAATATGAGAAAGATATAGGAAATACTGATGTTACTGCTATACAACATACTGTGTGAAAAACTTATGATGGGGCAAACATAGATGTCTGTATCTGCTAAATTGGGAGACAGCACCAGGTAGCCTGCAAGATCATCAGCTTTAGAGTCAGCTAACCCTGATTGAGACAATTCTTCCCGCTATTTTATAGCAACCAAGTTACTTAGCCCTTAATTCTCAACAAGATATTACCTACTTTACTTGGTTATAATAAGCATTAAATTAAAAGAGATAATGAATGTAAAACAATTATTTCAATGCTTGGTGCATAGCCAGTATTTAACCAATAAACTTACTTTTGGAGTGCTAAGTAAATGTAGGTGCTGAGTTTTTAATTGTTTAAGTAGCAAAGGATAATAGAAAATTAACATGAGGTTTTGAAGGGAAGATTCCTTTACCAGTCAGTGCTAATAATGGTGAGAAAAAAATTAGAGGAGGATAAGCAGGAAAAAAACAGAAGGTTAGCTTTGGTATAATAAAAAAGGCCTAAACCTTAATTCACAAAATTTAGATTTGTAAGGTGCTCTCTATTTACAGGATGTCTGACCCTAAGTAAATCAATTAATCTCATCTTTAATATTTATATGATGGAAATTACATTAAATAAATCACTTAACCTCACCTTTAATATTTATATGATGGAAATTACATTAAATGCCATTTTTAATATGACATCATTTTGCATATTAAGTCATAATAATACACATAAAATGCCAAAAAACTAGAGTCCTATAAAATGGTGCTGAGGTAATTATTAATAGTTAAATTTTATTGATTACTGAAATTCATCAATAAAGTTAAAAATTATTCTTTCAAAATAAAATGAGATACTAAGTGAGTTAGTAAATTTGGATGAGGACAAAAAGAGTAGTTACTGGATTGTGAAGTCAGAATTTATGAAAAGAAAAAGTATTCCCTAAAATTGTAAGAGATTGGTATTAGCAATATTTGCAATAATTGTGGAGGAATTTCCATGATGTTGTCCCACTAATGATTCTAATATTCTTTCATTTTCTTTTTGAGACAGAGTCTTGCACTATCACCCAGGCTGGAGTTCAGTGGTACAATCATGGCTCACGTGGCTCACAGTCTTGAATTCCTGGGCTTAAGTGATCCTCCTCAGTAATATTCTTTCTATAATGCCTTTGCCAATACTTTTCAGTTTATCTTATATTCTACTTTGCCCCCATTAAATTAGTACACACATTGGATAGTTCCTGATTTCATTAATTTAATATTATATAATTTGTATTTTTTCTTTAAAATTTTCAAATTATATAAAGAAAAATTAACCAAATAAAATCAGATTAGGAAAAAAGTAACTAGAAATCATAAGAGATTCTATCGAGATTCTCATCATATTATAATCCCTGGGTTTAGACAATAATTTTTATTAATAATAATTTATATTAATAAGCTAAAATATTATATCTCAATATGTCATCTATTGGAGACTGTTAAAACTTAGTATTCTGTGTTAAATACGTACCTACATATAATGTGCAGTAATGTAACCAAACAAAATAAATAAGAAAGCTTTTTAACCGCAGTGACTGCTATGCTGTTTGATGGTCAATTGTCTTTTAAGCATACAGAGAATCTTTATCATGTTATACTTCAGAAACATGTTTTTGGAGATGGGAAACAACAGGCCATGATTTTATGTTTTTGTTAAACCACTATAATTCTTTCAAAGCAGTGTATATCACAACTATTTCTCTGTGTTGAAGAGAGTATCAAGTCCTTAAAGAAAAATGTAATCCCAGCACTTTGGGAGGCTGAGGTGGGAGGAGCACGAGGTCAGGAGTTGGAGAGCAGACAGGAGAATTGCTTGAATCCGGGAGGCGGAGGTTGCGGTGAGCAGAGATCGTGCCACTCACTCCGTCCTGGGTGACAGAGTGAGACTCCGTTTCAAAAAAAAAAAAAAAAGAAAGAAAGAAAGAACATTTTCTATTCTGCAGGTGGGAGGAAATGAAGAATGCACCTATTATTTTTGTGTTAGTACAACATAAAAAAAATTTGCATTGTAAAGCAAACTACCAGCATCAGCTCTTTAATGGACAGCAGCAGACAGGAAACTGCCTCCACCCTAAGAGACTTAAAGACTGAGCAACTGAGTTAGATAGCAGGTGCGCAGGCCAATCAAGTCAATTTTCTAACACAGAGTAGCATGTTGTGGAACTTGTTCTATTAGTCTTTTTTCTCTGTTAAGGAAGCAAGGATCTCTCTGTATGGAAGCAGTGCTGCTATTTCTAGTTTGAGGAAAAAAATGGTAAAGAATTTGATAATTGTTGTTAAAACAGCAAATTATATTTTAAACATAGATTGTCCACACCTATAGGAGGAGGAATCTCAAGAATGCACACAATTAATAAAAGCTGGTTCTGAATTACCCATACAAGTGCGCACTGCGTTCAGTAAACAACTGATTATGCAAACTATATCCTTTCTTTCCCAGAAATAGCAGAAGGAAGTTTTTCAAATCAAAAAAAAAAAAAATCTAACTAAAATATTTTATACGTGAAGGCCTGCAGAATTTTACTTCCTTTTGCTGTTGAAAAATCACAATAGCCAAGAGGAGTAATGTATTTTATTTTAAATTTTAAAAAGTCATGATGGTTAAGGGTAGAGTGGAGGTGCAGAGAAAGAAGTTGGCAAGAAAATGTTCAGGGCCTGTTGTAAAACCAACTGCAAGCCAAACATGATTCCAAATAGGCAAGAACACCCTGTTACAACAGAGAGCAGTTTTCAAAGAAGAAATGAGAGGGAGGTGACCTGAAAGATCATTTCCCAGTTATAACTAAAGGAACCTACGGATACTTTTATATTAAACACATGCTAATATAATATTTTCCACATATTATTAAATGTAAGAAGATATATAATTATATACTTCTATAGTCAGAAACAAAATAACTCCTAGAAGTAAATGGTTTGTTACTGTAGTAGTAGTAACTACCTGGGCACTTACCTAGTGCTCTTATTAAAAACTCACCACAACCCTGCTGTCTTACAGGTTGTTGAACAGATTGAAAGAAACCGATACCGACAGAGTTAAGTAAAATGCACAAGGTCACACTGGAAAAGATAGAGTTAAGAGTCACTCAGCTCTGTAAAACTCCAAAGCCCATGTTTCAACAACTCTGCAATACTGTGCACTGTATAAATGTATGTTGTGGTCTTGAGAGAACTTTATTTCCTAGACTTGAAAAATACATCACAAGCCGGGCGCGGTGGCTCACGCCTGTAATCCCAGCACTCTGGGAGGTCAGGAGTTCCAGACCAGCCTGGCCAATATGGTGAAACCCCGTCTCTATTAAAAATACAAAAAATAGCTGGGCGTGGTGGCGCACACCTGTAGTCCCAGCTACTCGGGAGGCTGAGGCAGAAGAATCGCTTGAACCCGGAAGGCCGAGGTTGCAGTGAGCCGAGATCGCGCCACTGCACTCCAGCCTGGGTGACAGAGAGAGGCTGTCTCAAGAAAGAAAGAAAAGGAAAGAAAAGAAAGATAGAAAGAAATAAAGATCACAAAGAACTTTCAAACAGCTTAGATTTTAAAGTGCATTAACAATTTCCAAGACCTAAGTGACACTTTAGTGTACAGCTAGAAAACATGGAATGTCATTCCCACCTGAAATGTTTAAGGGAAAATGTACTATTTTCCTTAGTTTGTGCAAAATCTGAAATCTGAGTCAACTTTGTTTCAAAATGGAATAAACAAAGTTTGATTGGACCCACTAAACATTCTTCTTAGCAACAATGCGACACTTGCAAGGAGTTCCCTTTTTTACACTCTTCAAAGAGGAAATATTCCGATTTCGTAAAATTAGGGCTTCGCTTTTAAAAAAATTACAGACCAAAAAAAGTGTGGTTACACAATATAACTAGTATTGACTTAAGGGTACTGTGATCACCATGCAGTGATCCCATAAAAGATGTGACCAAAATACCCACTTAAAATTTGAACGTCAGTCATGTAAGAACATGTAAAAGATGAAGGGAATATTTCAAAAACGACTATCTGACGTAATATGATACTTACTATGACCCATATGGGCTTTGTTCTTCATCTCATCTTCAAATAAAAAGTTGATGATTAGAAAAAGGAGCATTAGAAGGGGAAGTAACACTACTCGGCAATAGAGAAAAACTCCGGTCAAAGGAAGAGCATAGTTACAGAGCTCCGAATGTCAGGGAAAATCAAGCATCCGTCATTCGGAATTAGCTCTGTATCGGTCGGTTTCTTCATTACTTAATTGTACGGGGGGGGAAACTACTTCAAAGTAGAGGCTCTTACGAGAGGCAACTTAAGCATTTGAAAGTGCAGGTTTATTTCCTCCTAGCGAGAAGTAGGGGGTCACTAGTGAGAAACCCATCTTCAATCTGTGAGACGCCCCCTTCTACTCAGCCCACGTGGCTAAAGTAAACAGAAGGTGGGCCGGGGCGTGGAGAAACAGAACTCGGTCAATTTCCCAGTTTGTCGGGTCTTTAAAAATACAGGCCCCTAAAGCACTAAGGGCATGCCCTCGGTGAAACAGGGGAGCGCTTCTGCTGAATGAGATTAAAGCGACGGAAAAGGGAAAAGAGAGCGCGGGCAAGGGGATCTAAAGGGAAATAGAGACGCGGGCCTCTGAGGGTAAGGTGGGCGCAAGCGGAGGTGTGGTGCGGGGAGAGGTGCCAGTGGGTGGAGGCGGGGGCCAGAGCGAGGGCACGTGCGGGTACACTCCGGAGGAGGTGGGTGCGCGCGGGGGCGTGTGCGCGGGACCTCGAAGTGGTGGAGTGCAGACCAGCAAAAAGTTTCAAAGGGAAATCTTAGATGTCACGTCCTTGTCCAGGCACCCGTGCCATCCCAACCTCCCACCTCGCCCCCAACCTTCGCGCTTGCTCTGCGTCTTCTCCCAGGGGTGGAGACCCGCCGAGGTCCCCGGGGTTCCCGAGGGCTGCACCCTTCCCCGCGCTCGCCAGCCCTGGCCCCTACTCCGCGCTCGTCCGGGCGCACCACTCCCCCCGCGCCACTGCACGGCGTGAGGGCAGCCCAGGTCTCCACTGCGCGCCCCGCTGTACGGCCCCAGGTGCCGCCGGCCTTTGTGCTGGACGCCCGGTGCGGGGGGCTAATTCCCTGGGAGCCGGGGCTGAGGGCCCCAGGGCGGCGGCGCAGGCCGGGGCGGAGCGGGAGGAGGCCGGGGCGGAGCAGGAGGAGGCCCGGGCGGAGGAGGAGAGCCGGCGGTAGCGGCAGTGGCAGCGGCGAGAGCTCGGGCGGCCGCCGCCGCCTCCTCGCGAGCGCCGCGCGCCCAGGTCCCGCTCGCATGCAAGTCACGTCCGCCCCCTCGGCGCGGCCGCCCCGAGACGCCGGCCCCGCTGAGTGATGAGAACAGACGTCAAACTGCCTTATGAATATTGATGCGGAGGCTAGGCTGCTTTCGTAGAGAAGCAGAAGGAAGCAAGATGGCTGCCCTTTAGGATTTGTTAGAAAGGAGACCCGACTGCAACTGCTGGATTGCTGCAAGGCTGAGGGACGAGAACGAGGTCAGAGCGCTTCTCTTATGCCGCGAAACTCTCCCTTTCTTCTCCCCTTCGCTTTTTCTCGGGCTTCCAGGGACTGGGGAGCAAACCCTGTAGTGTCACCCACAAATACCAAGAGGGAAGAGGGAAGCTTCACAAATTACTGGAGCCTCTTCAACATGGCTGACAAATATAGTTTTAATTCCCTCTACCCCTTTTAAACCTGTAGTTCTGTGTTCTCTTCTCTCCTCCTAATGCTCGTCCCCTCATCTCCCAGAAAACTTACCTTTGTGCCTCCGACGAGCCGGTTTCCCGGCCTTTTTTAATCCTCAGAAAAGTGATTTTTAAATTTGCTTTCCTTTCTAAAATAGTTCAGCTTTGGGGGCACTACTTTTCCCTTTAATCCTCTTCCCCTGTTTCTTTCGTGTAAGTGAAACGAGTCTCCCGTTTATCCTGAACAACCTCAGAGAGAACACTGATAGGGTGTTTTTCGACCCTTTTATCAGCTGTAGGGTCTGGGTCTGGGTCTGGGTTTGTGTCTGCCTCCTCCTACCTTCTTATCCCCCTTTAGGGGGCTGTACGAAGTGAATGTCACAGGGAGTGGAATTGGAGTACACTGAGTGGGGTTTTTTTTTTCCTTAAGTCCGCGCGTTTTGTTAGCGGCGCTGAGTGAAAGAGGAAAGAATAGTTTCTCTGGTTCCCCAAACAAGACCAGAACTCACTTTTCTCAAGGTACATAAGTCAGCGCTGGGCTGAGCCTTCCAGCCTGGGGAATGTATGTAAGAGAATTTATGGACAAATCTGTGTCCCGGCTTTGTGCTTCTCCCGAATCAGCTTCGTTTGGTTCCTTGGTAAGTGACAGGCAGACACAAAGGCAGGCGCAGGCCCGGGGAGGGGGCGGGAGGGGGTGGGGAGCGCAGCGTTGAGAGTTGCAAGACTGCAAGGTCAGGGGCGCCTAAAGAAATGAAACCCAATCCCAGCAAAGAAGTGAAGAGCAGATTTATAACAGTCCCATCCAAATTTCTCTTTTGGCTTCTCTCTTTGGTCTTTCATCTCTCTGCCTTTCTCTCTGTGTCTCCTCTCTACTCTTTTCTTCTCTCTCTCTCATACACATACACACACACACACACACCTCACTAGCATCTTGCTGAATCTTTTCACTGGGACTGCTTGTCTAGTTTTATTAAGCTAATAGGGTTTGTATGGAGAGTTTTCTACCTATGACATAATGAAGTGTGGCCTGGATAGCCTCCTGGAAAGGCCAAAAATGAAATATAAGTGTTATTTGCTGGTTATTCCCCTCATGATATACTTTTAATTACATTGAGGGAGTTCTCCCTTCTTCATCTAATGTTTAAGAATTGAGAAAAGGCTTATTTTCCAGCGGTAAAATTTAGTGCATAAAATTTAGTGAAATATTTATATATTTACGTGTCTAGGGAGTGGAATACATTCATGAATTTAATATCTCAAATCACACATTGTGCTTTTTCCCCTTCAGTCAGGGATTATAATGGGAAACCCAAATTCAAAGATATTCATCAACAAATGATCCATCATAGGAATATAAGATTGTATCTTAAGGGAAGTTGGGATTCACAGAGAAAAGACATTGGTTTGGTTTGGTGTGATACTGTGGGTATTGTTGCCTGGCTAATGAAATCATTACATTTGCATTTTAATGGAAAGTTGAAATACTAAGGGGAGTTATGTTCTTTTACATGTTTATATGTGTGCTTAATAATGTTTGGAATAGAATATAGATTTAAACACAATAAATATTGATTTTTTTAAATGTTAATAAGCAGAGAACTGTTAATGAAGTGTTGGATAATCAAGCTGAAGTTTAGAAGACAATTTATAGGATTAAAAAATGAATAGAAGGAAAAACACAATAATAGATATTTCTCCATAAGTCGAATTTCCAAAACTATTTGTCCTCGACAGTTCACTTTGTAACTTTCTATTTTGATCTTTGTTAATTTAATGTAGTTTGCTTTAATCATTGATACGTGGGGTTCTTTCACATGATTACAAGGGAGAAGCATTACTCATCTCTGTGGAATAGAAACGGTTCATTGGTTAGTTCTTATTTGCCCTAAAATTAAAAAAAAATTAGGATTTTACCATTAATGCTGTTCATGGTGAACTATCGAGAAAACTATGGTTGATTATTCCAGCAATTCAGAATTAAAAACAATTCCTTTTGCTAACAAACTAATATTTACTTTTTGGGGACAACTTTTCAAATGTTGTGGTATATACTGTCTTCAGGCTACTCAACTAATAATAGATACAACATTTTCCATTCAATAAATAAGGATAACTACATTGGTTAATAATTTTGAATACAACTATGAAGGCTTGTTTTTTCCTGTCATCAAATTTAGATTCTTGTTATTTTGTGCATCCTACTTTTATGCTGAAAATAGCTGCTAATTAATACTGTATAAAGTATTTCAGTGATTATAAGGAAGAGATGTGTATGTTAGTCACTTTATCCTTTGTTGGAAAAGAGAAATTATTTTAATAAGTATGGGGTAGTTTACAATAAAAGACATAACCTCAGTTCTTTCTTTACCATATATGTGATCATACTACCTAGGTGCTCCAAAAATTCCATAGGACTGTCTTGGGTTATTGAATTTTAGGAACATGATAATGGACAATAACAAGATAGATAGCTTTTCTTAACTATGACATTGTTTTGCTTATTTTCTTATTGAACTAATCATTAATGAGAAATTAAGTTGCAGTGAGAGAAGTCCCTTGCTTTGTTTAAATTGTCATATTTGCCAAACTCTTCTTAAGGCTTTAATTAGGTCTGATGTGCCAGTTTATGCCAGAAGCCGGAGGAATTGATATGATTTTGAGGCAGTGGCACATGGTCCTACCAGACATTGGCAAGTGAACATCACTTCCAGAACAAGTGAAGTGCACCTGCCAAGGAGTTGTTATGAAAGAATTCCAAAGTCCTTATTGGGCACTGGTCTTGTATTAGGTAACAACAACTGGAGTTAATGTTTTAGTTTCACTTGTTGAAGTTAAAAGTTCCCTATCAATTCTTCTAAGACTCCACCCCCAAACAATGTTGTAAGTCAAATGTCACTATTGAAATGTATTTCCTTAATTACTGACCTCATTAAGAAGCCCTTCTTATGATTCATAGGCACACCTCACAGAAACTCTATTTTCCATCCTGCCCAAAGTCTGAGTAGGTAAATTCTTATGAATTCTTATGAAATTACCTTGAAATAAAATATCTTCAAAAGTTATGGATGCTAGACATTGTATAATGTCAATATTTTAGAATATCTAATATTTAGAAAATCTTAGATCTACTTTTTATGCTTTAATTGCTTCTAATGCAAGTTAAATTGTTTTTGTTGTTATTGTTTTAATAGAATTTCATAGTCTTATCTAGCAATTTCTAATTGCTGGAAAGAGTCATCTTTGTTATATAAATAACCATGTAGACTGTTTTAATGTAATTGTTTCCTACCTTGGGAACAGGCTAAAACTTTGGACCAGCTGTCAGTATTTGTTCATCAGAATAACACTTTGTCAATGATTATTCTACCATTGCACAGTAGTTCTTAAGGATAGTAATGCCAGCAGCAATAGAATATCTCCCAAGCCAACTTTACAATTGGAGCCTTCACTGTGGGAAAGACCAGTTGCCAAGTAGAGCTGGTGGTTATCTGGGAAACTGTGCTGAAGAACACAACCACAAATGATTTTGCCAAATATACAGTATTTACTTGGTCTAGATCTCCAATTTCTATTTCTACTCACTGCCAAAACTGAGTGAATACTGTGACATTATTGAAGGAGGTTATGCAGTACATCTGTTGGTTTGGTGTATAGTAGGAGAGAAGGGTTCCAGGAGGGAAAGGGGAAAGTGAGAGCATGTGAATCACTGTGACTACAATCCAAAAAGAATTATGTATGTCTGCTATTTCCAGCATTATTTTTGTCCTATATTGTACGTTGCAGAGACTTGCTGACTTAAAATAGATATATAATCTTTTTCTCAAAAGAACAGATATTTGGTTGTCCATTCCAAATAACAAATTTTGGATGGGCATGGTGACTCATGCCTGTAATCCTAGCACTTTGGGAGGCCAAGGTGAGAGATCACTTGAGGCCAGGAGTTTGAAACCACCCTGGGCAACACAGTCAGGCCCCAGTCTCTACAAAAAATTTAAAAAGTTAGTGGGGCATGGTGGTACATTCCTGTAGTCCCAGCTACTCAGGTGAATGAGGTAGGAGGATGGATTGAGCTCAAGTGTTCTAACTTATAGTGAGCTATGATCACACCACTGCGCTCCAGCCCAGGCAAGAGGGAGAGACCCTATCTCAAACAGCGACAACAACAAAACCAAACAAACAAAAAAGCACATTCTATCAGCTTTGATTTATGTTTTCATTTGTAATGACATGTAGTTAAATGTGTCATACTTCAAAAAGAAGAAACAGATAGTAGGTGGATTTTCAATATAATATATATTAGATATAGATAATATATATTTTCAATATATAATATATGTAAAAATAAATTCAGTGATAATATCATCCTACCTGCAGTTTTAAGAATTCAGAACTCAGGCCAGGTGTGGTGGCTCATTCTGGGAGGGGAAGGCAGGAGGATCACTTGAGGCCAGAAGTTCTAGACCAGCCTGGGCAACATAGTGAGATACCTGTCTCTATTCAATAAAAATAAAAATAAAAATAATTCAGAACTCAATGCTTTATACTCACTGAAAGTTGTTCCTCTAAACTGACTTGAAATCATGTTCCGAATAAACTGAGAATTAAAGTAAGAGACGAGGCCGGTTGTGGTGGCTCTTGCCTGTAATCCCAGCACTTTGGGACGCCAAGGCAGGTGGATGACCTGAGGTCAGGAGTTTGAGACCAGCCTGGCCAACATGGTGAAACCCTGTCTCTACTAAAAATACAAAAATTAGCCGGGCATGGTGGCACACACCAGTAATCCCAGCTACTCAGGAGGCTGAGGCCCGATAATCACTTGAGCCTGGGCATGGTGGCTCATGCCTATAATCCCAGCACTTTGGGAGGCCGAGGCAGGTGGATCACCTGACGTCAGGAATTCGAGACCAGTCTGGCCAACATGGTGAAACCCCATCTCCACTAAACATACAAAATTAGCTGGGTGTGGTGGCACATGCCTGTAGTCTCAGCTATTCTGGAGGCTGATACAGGAGAATTGCTTGAACCCTCCCGGGAGGCAGAGGCTGTGGTGAGCCGAGATGGCTCTGCTGCACTCCAGCCCGGGCGAGGCAGAGAGACTCTGCCTCAAAAAAAGAAAAATAATAATAATAAATAGGAGATGAATAAATTGGGATAAAGTGTTTTTGAAGGACAGTCTAGGATATAAAATGAACTGGTTGTTTGACTAAAAATACTACAAATGTTTCTTTCAAATTACATTTCTTTTTTGTCTATTGGAAGGTAGGCACTGATTTCTATGTCTTTCTATTCCCTAATAGAACCTACTGTTGACCTCTCAGTCAATATTTAATGGATGATATAGAACTAGTGAAAAACCATGCAATTTAACTAGAAAAAAAAAGTATAATCTATTTTCTTTTCCTTTTTCTTTCTTTTTTTTTTTTTTTTTTTTTTGAGACGGTATCTTGCTCTGTCACCTAGGCTGGAGTGCAGTGGCGTGATCTCGGCTCACTGCAACCTCTGCCTTCCAGGTTCAAGTGATTCTCTTTCTCAGCCCCCAGAGTAGCTGGGACTAGGAGCGTGCCCCACCACACCTGGCTAATTTTTCTATTTTTATTAGAGACAGGGTTTCACCATGTTGGCCAGGCTGATCTCGTACTCCTGGTCTCAGGTGATCTGCCTGCCCGGGTCTCCCAAAGTGCTGGGATTACAGGCATGAGCCACTGCACCTGGTCTAATCTATTTTCAATGTATAAGAGAAAAATAGTGTTAAGTGTCTTGGTGATGGTGGTGATGGTAGGAGTAATGGTGTGTTTTCCTTACATTTAATTTCTACAGGCTATGGCAATTGCCCTATAAAAGCCACCCATTTTAAGCACAAAAGTGAATGGTTTTTAGTAAACTTATATGGGATCATATATTTTTAATTGAAATATTTTTTGAGTTAATTATAGATTCATATGCCATTGTATGAAATAATACAGAGAGATTCCACGTATACTTGCTCAATTTCCCCCAGTGGCAACACTTTGCAAAACTATAATATCATATCACATCACATGCAAAACTATAATATCATATCACAACCATGATACTGACATTGATGTGGCCTACTAATCTTATTCAGATGTCCTCAGTTTAACTTGTACTCATTTGTGTGTGTTTTGTTTTATACCATTTAGTCACATGATCACATATTTTTAAACCTTTTTTTCTCAAAACAGAGAAGTTTAGCACAAAAGTTTAGCAATTTATCAATCTTGTGATTGTGCTGTTATGCCATATTAAAATGTGTGTCAGAATGTTTTTGTTTTCTTAAAAGTCCTTTTTTTGATAGAATGGCCTTTATGTTAAAAATATTTTAAGTTGTTTTGTGACAGTGTAAGTTGATGTCATTTAATTCTCATCACAACCCTAGAGATAGGTATTATTCTTATCCCTGTTTATGAGTGAGGAAACTGAAGCCCAGTGAGGTTAAATAACTTCCTTAAGTTCATACAGCCGATACATGGCTTAGGCTTAGCCAGCATTTGAGTTAAGCAGTCTGTCTCTAGTGCCAAATCTTTTAATCACTATATTATACTTCCTCATTATCATTGATAGCTGTAAAAGTGTATAATGTGGACTATGTAGAGAAAGTCATAAAAGGAGATTTAAAATGCATACAGTTGTTCACATGAAAACTTGTAGCCAAATGTTCATTACAGCATTATTAATAATGGTAAAAAATGGAAACAACCCAAATGTCTATCATGTCATGAGTGAATAAACAAATTGTGGTATATCCATACAGTGAAATATTATTAAGTAGTATAAAGGAATGGATTATTGATAAATGCTGTCACATAGGTGAATCTGAGAGGCACAAGAAAGGCCACATATGATATGCTTTCAATTTTAAGTAACGTCCAGAATAGGCAAATCTAAGGAGACAGAAAGTTGGCTAGTTATTACTAGGGGCTAGGGATGGGAGGGAGGTGACTCCTAATAAGTATGAGATTTCTTTTGGTGATGATGAAAATGTTCTATAATTAGATAGTAATGATTGCCCAACTCTTTGAATATGCTGAAACCCACTGAATTATATGCTTTAAAAGGATGAATTTATTGTATGTGAATTATATTTCAAAAAGCTGTTGTTATAAAAATGAATATAGTTGAGTTATTTGGTTTATGTTATGTCAGAAAATATCTTACATCTCATGCAAAAGAAATGCAGGAACTATTTGGATTGAATGAGGCTAAGCATATCTTTCTAGGAAGATGGCATCAAGGAGTTTTGTTATGCCTGTAATCCTGGCACTTTGGGAGGCCAAGGCGGGAGACCAGAAGTTTGAGATTAGTCTGGGCAACATCCTCTTATAGATGAGAAGGATACTTAATCACTCAAAAGTTGGCATTGTGTTTTGTGATAACAATAGCCTTTAGAGCTCATATGGGAAGATTCAATAGATAGTGATAGGTTATATGACTTGGTAAAGAGGGCTTAATGTATAGGTGCAAGAAACTTTCTCAGATGTCTTTAGTTACCTAGCCATTCAGTTCAGGAGATGTAACCCAAGTGTTAAAAGGAATGTGACTGGGTGCGGTGGCTCACACCTGTAATCCCAGCACTTTGCGAGGCGGAAGTGGGTGGGTCTCTTGAGCTCAGGAGTTGGAGACAAGCCTGGGCAACATGGCAAAACCCCATCCCTACAAAAAATGCACAAATTAGCTGGGTGTGGTGGCACATCCCTGTAGTTCCAGGTACTTGTGGGGCTGAGGCGGGAGGATGGCTCGAGCCTGGGAAGTTGAGGCTGCAGTGAGCCATGTTGGTGCCCCCACACTTCAGCCTGGGTGACAAAATGAGACCCTCTCTCTCAAAGAAAAAAAAAAAAAACTATAAAAATTGCTGTTCTTGTTTAAATTACTACAAAGTGCAGTTTAATCTAGAAATAATAACAAATTACTAGATTTGGGGGGTATTAATGTCTTATCTATATGAAAACAGAAGGGCAATGCAGGGCAGAGAATAAACTTCAAAACTTTGAGTTTGTTAACTGTTTATATCTCCACTTGTCATGTTTCAGATTTTAAAGTTAAAATGACAAAGTATCTCATAGGGTTTAAACAAGTGACTCTTTTCCTGTTAACTGATACTGTGGCATGTTGAAGATGTAAAATAAGGTTGAAAAGGAAATTGCTTTGCAGCAGTCTTCATAATGCCAGGACAAAGTGAGAAACAGGGTCAGAATGATGATGGCTCTCCATCTTTGCTACACATGGCTGCAAGTATTTACAAATACCAGCAGAACTTCTACAAACCACTTAAAGGTAAAATGAGTGCAGATTTTTAACACTAGTCCCTATGGAACTATGACTTGTAGTTTTGGACACACAGGGTGAATTACTTGGGGTTGATTGTATTTGAATTTCTAACCTTATGTAATTCTGGATACCAGACATTCTTGTTGTGCAATGCTTCTCTCCCTTTTTATTCTCATGAGAATGCTGGGTTGCAGCCAGTTGGATCCCATACCTTGGGACCATGACTGATAACTGGAGTGGAGAAAATTCACTGATCTGGAAAGGTTGAGCTTTAGGGTTCAGAGACTTATTTAAGGTACACATGTGATTGTACCCAATAAGGAAGTATATTGGCTTTATATAATTGTTATGATCACTTGTTCAATGAGTAACTATAGAATTTTACTTTTTAAGAGTATGATCATAGCATCTACTTGTAGGTTTGTTGAGTATGTTTGACAAGCCCAAGATAGATGCTCATGTTAGACCCATTAAGAAGTTGGTGTAGTGATGGTTATGGAAAGCAGTAAGATAGAATTTAGGTTCTGTTCTCCTTACTGGAGAAATGAGTAGCTTACTTGTCTTCACTCTCTCTTGTTTCTCTCAAAACTTTGTGAACCACCTCAGCTGACTATAAATTTTTGTACTAGTATCTCCATAATTTTAAAAAAGTTGTTCACAAGTTTGACTGTAGTACTTCATCTTTGCTTTTTAATGCACTTCCAAAAAATGTAAATCTGTTCTCGCATATTAGGAACATTTTGATTTGTTGTTTATTTTTAGCTTTGCTTTTTATAAGTAATTTATACAGAAGATACACCATATTCAAAAGAAGAAAAATGGGCTGTGAATTTTTGCTGATGTACTACTCTCTTCAAAGGGAATTGCCTATGTTCAGGCATAGAAATGCAGGCAATCTGACATTTAGGTATGCCATACAGAGTATTGATATTTTTAATTTGCTACTTTTAACATTTTGAGATTTGTCACAGTTTGTTCTGTGGGTGGGTAAAAGTAATGGTAATTTTAATTACAGTTGTCGTGCCTCATTAGCCATTGCTAAAACCTGTCTTACCAAATCACTTATTTTCTTGATGCAGTGTTAAATCTAGCTTCTATGTCCAGGTTATACATTAATGAGAACATTCACCCATCTCTCAAATGGGTTATTATAGTATTTTCTCCTGAAACAGATGATGCATAAAAAAAAAGTAAAAAAGCTTCAATAGGGATAATGAAAGCCAGATAACATAGCATGGTATATGAGTTATTCCTCCCGTTTTTCTTACCTGTCTGCACTAAGAAGGGCACCCATTAAAAAATACCATAATTATTAGTTGTGCTGCCTCTGAAGTAGAGCACCAGAATGTGAGAGTAATACAATGAGACCACACCCAGATTCTATCCATAACATACTGTCCTGGTCTTATTAATTTTTTTAACCTGTTTGTTCTTTTAGCACTTTTCCTGCTTTTGTTTGAAGTCTCTTGCTTTGAAGTTATAGAATTTTTATATTTGCCATTGGCTGTAAAGTTATCTCAGCTCTTTTATAACTTTTCATTATATTTGCATTAAAAGGATCACTTTGAGCACCCTGTAATTAATTCAGATGATTATTAGCTTTTTTGTTTGTTCTACTGTGCACTCTCCTATATACATTATAACAGAAGAAAAAACCATTTCTACAAATACAGTGTCTGATAGTTCATCAAATCAGAGTGAGCATCTTAAAAAGTGAATTATTAAAATATTAATTCATTTACATTCCTATTTTAATGTACCAAATGTAACTGATGAAAAGAAGAATACCATAAATGGGTACCTTTCAAAAATGAAGGAAAAAAAAATCTCACAACTAAAGATTCTTACCATATAAATTATTTATTTTAGTAAATAATTATTTTAGTACAAACAGATACATTTTAGCAGGAAAAAACATACTTTAAACCTTGTTTTACAGATTTTATCTTTCTTCCAATCTAGCCACCGAAATGGTTTTTTCTCCAGTGAAGTTATATTATCTACATAAGTTGAATTTAAAACAAGGTTGTATTTTAATTTTGCAGTTGTCTGCCACATTACGCTTGTGGAAAAACACTGGCAGAAAGCAAAGCTAATAGACATTTTGCTGTTGGCTCACCTTATTAATGGCTAAGATTTAATTATGTATTTCTACTGAAAAGCAAACTTGAAAAAGACGTTTGGTTACTAACTGTGGGAACTAAAAATTTTTATTTATTTTTATTTTTTATTTTTTGGTAGAGTCTCACTCTCTTGCCCAGGCTGGAGTGCAGTGGCATGATCTTGGCTCACTGCAGCCTCCTCCTTCTGGGTTCAAGCGATTCTCCTGTCTCAGCCTCCCGAGTAGCTGGGATTATAGGCACCAGCCACCATGCCTGGCTAATTTTTGCATTTTTAGTAGAAACAGCGTTTCGCCATGTAGGCTAGGCTGGTCTCGAACTCCTGACCTCTAGTGATCCACCCCCTTCTGCTTCCTAAAGTGCTGGGATTACAGGCATGAGCCATCGGCCTGGCCAACTTATTTACTGTTACAACTTACTTACTTTGAAACAACTTATTTACTGTTAAAAAATGTGGTTCTTATTTCAAATAAGATTTTATGGACATCAACTAATTTTTTAAACATATATTGTAATTTTAAAACATTTTTACCAACGTTTTTCAAGAGCATGGGAGATCTAGGGTATGGCATTTTAAAGTGACTTTAAAGACACTTCTTGGGTTTTGTTGAAGTCAGAATATTTTTTAAAATACAATGAGTTTAATTTACTACTGACGGTTTTTCTTTATTTAATTTTTTTTGCATTGTTATAATTAGTCATGCCTTAATCCTCAGGGTTTTTGGGAAACTATATTTAGGGGTTAAAAACTTAGTTATTGACATTGTAATTTTTCTCAGTATTGGTAAGAATTCAGGTGTTTAAGGAATGGAGTTTACTTGTTTTCTGTTCACAAACCCATTGTAAAAGATATAATGAATGTAGATGAAGGTGAAATCCGAGATAGGAAGAGAGGTAAAATACTCCTTTTTTTTCCTTCACCCAAGGAAAGCCATTGAATACTGAATGGGTCATGTTGTAATTTAATTGGGTGTAAATTATAACTTTGTAAATCATTTGCCTACTTAGTGTATATCTCTGGTTTTTATGTAATTCATCTCCTATAATATCTCAGTTTACACTGAAGTAAATAAGCAAGCAAGAATAAGTCCTGCAAATAGAGGAAGTAGAAAGTGCATTCAGAATGCATTGCTGAAATTGTAAAACTGATCCTAAATTGAATTAGGTAGAGCAGTTAATTTAGATTACAAGAAATGCAACAGGAAAAAAATATTACAGTTCTTCCTCTTTTTTGGAAAAAAAAAAAAAAGAAAAGACAAATAAGTCACCCTTAGTGATAATTCCTTGACATCTGTATGCTCATTTTTAGGGCCAAAAAATAGTAGGCTTCTCTTTGGAAATTGTAGACGCTTTCTCTCCTTCCAGTTACACGCGGTCACATCAACATTTGACACGTGGGTACCGTGCACGTGGCAGTATTTACAAACACCATCCTAGGATTCCAGAGACTCTTATGTAACAGTGGAGAGAGTAAGCTTTGAGTATCTGTGGGCGGAGGAATCAACACAGTTTAATTCATTGTCCGGGAGCCCTTGTCTGGCTCTGATAGGGTCATGAACCAAAGATCAAGGTGTTTAGGTCAGGATATTCCCTAACGCATGGTTTTCCTACCAAAGCCTCAAAAGCTGTGCCTAAATACAAGATTAATCTTTTTCTTTCTTTCTTTCTTTTTTTTTTTTTTTTTTTTTTTTTTGAGACGGAGTTTCGCTCTTGCTGCCAAGGCTGGAGTGCAATGGCGCCGCGATCTCGGCTCACTGCAACCTCCGCCTCACCGGTTCAAGCGATTCTCCAGCCTCAGACGCCCGAGTAGCTGGGATTATAGGCATGCGCCACCATGCCCGGCTAATTTTGTATTTTTAGTACAGACGGGGTTTCTCCATGTTGGTCAGCCTGGTGTTGAACTCCCGACTTAAGGTGATCCGCTTGCTTCGGCCCCCCAAAGTGCTGGGATTACAGGCTTGAGCCACCGCGCCCAGCTAAGATTAATCTTTTTATGCCCTGCAGCAAACAACTAGTCATGCCAAACCATTTTTGTGATTTGGGGAAACGTGAGCAGATGATGCTTTGGATCTGATTATAATTCACAGTGCTCTTGTAATTTACGTGAGATTTGCATACCTGCCTCCCAGCCTCACAAAATGCCTTTAAAAAATTACATCTTGGCCAGGATGGCTCACGCCTGTAATCCCGGCATTTTGGGAGGCCGAGGCGGGTGGCAAGAGATCGAGATCATCCTGGCGAACACGGTGAAAACCCGTCTTTGCTAAAAATACAAAAATTAGCTGGGCGTGGTGGCGGGCGCCTGTAATCCCAGCTACTTGGGAGACTGTGGCAGGAGAATCGCTTGACCCCGGGAGGCGGAGGTTGCAGTGAGCCGAGATCGCGCCACTGCACTCCAGCCTGGCGACAGAACGAGACTCCGTCTCAGAAAAAAAAAAAATCTTAATATTTGTATGCATCTTAAAAAGCAAGAGAATTCATGATTGACTTCCCAAACTAAACGGTCTGACCAGAAAACACTCAAGAAAACTCTTGGTTAATCATGCTCCTTAGTATACCATTATACCTGCCTCTCCCCTTTCCCCATCCTCTGTAAATTCTCTCAACCTTCCTTCATTTTTAATTTCATACCAAGATCTAGAGCTAAAACAACAACAACAAAGCTTTAAGTCTCTATATTTAGGGAATGTGCCTCCTATCCCAAATTGATTTTTAGAGCTTTTCATTTATTTTTATCAATACAAAGCAAGTCGAAATAAAAAAAAAAGGCATCAAAAATTTAAGTGTCTAACCACGTATATTTGGTATATGTGTACTGGTGCTATTTATTAGCTGTAAGCAGACTGGTTTGAATATTTAAAATATGAACAGAATTTGAGTTCTTTTTGTATTGCATCTAAGGATCATTTGAGATGGATGTCATCATTTATCATCCAAAATAGAAGCCTTCTTGCCTAACAAAGAATTGTAATTAGATCATCAAAGATGAAATTTATAGTAATTGAAAAGTTAGCTCATTTGACTGCTTCTTTCATAGAATATGTTTTTGTAATTACACTACCTTTCTAAAGATAGGAAAAATCAGAGTCTCTGAAATGTAATACTATAAATGAAATATATATTTTTTTAAATAAAGGATCTTTTCCCAAGAGCTAAACCAAGCACCAAATCTGTTTTTTTGGGGTTTTTTGGTTTGTTGGTTTGTTTGTATGTTTTTGACAGAGTCTCCCTCTGTCGCCCAGGCTGGAGTGAAGCGGAGCGATCTGGGCTCACCGCAACCTCCGCCTCCTGGATTCCAGCAATTCTCTGCCTCAGGCTTCGGAGTAGCTGGGATTACAGGCACTCGCCACCACGCCCGGCTAATTTTTGTATTTTTAGTAGAGACAGGGTTTTACCATCTTGGTCAGGCTGGTTTTGAACTCCTGACCTGGTGATCCACTCGCCTCAGCCTCCCAAAGTGCTGGGATTACAGGTGTTTTTCTTTAAGTAATACTTGGTATAAGAGAACTTTATATCTGGAATAATTTAAATATTATCTGACCGAATCTATTATTCACATATAGAAACTCAGGTTTTAGCCATTTAACATCTAAAGCTGTTCTCATTTAGAGGAAATTACCAAAAGAGTGACTCATTTAACTAACAATAAAATCTAAGGATAGATATTTTTTCATTCTGTTGCAGAGCAAAAGCAGCCTTCTGGATATGAAAAGATATTACTTCTTTAGTGTTTATTACTTATAATTTATTGTACATTTCTGATACACTGAATTAAGATGCGATGAGAGTAGGTTGTAGATTTTTAAAAGTTCTTATTTGCGTGATTTATCTACTTGCTTTTTTAGTGTCGGACTATAAATGATGTATTTCTCTCAATTATCCTCGGCCTAAATAGTAAAAGCTTGGGTGAAATTACTTATGAGTGTACTTTTCCTGCACAGAGCAGAGCCATTACTGAACACTCTCGAGCTTTAACAAAAATCATCCTATCTTATATTAGAATATTAATATTTTCCCTCTTTCTCAGACCTTTGTTTCACAGTAAATCATATATGGATATAAGCTGCAAGTGCTCAGAATTTGATTAAGGCTATAAGTTAATTTCTACTAAAAAAGGGATTCAAATAGAACTTTCATTTGGCTGTACTGTAGTTTCACTTGAAGGGGCAAGCATGCAATAAACATTGACTTATTCAGTGCATAGGCTGTCTTCATAAAGATGAGACTGAGTGACAGTTGTCTGTGTATTATAAAATATCAGAATGGTAGATTGAATCTGATGCATACCAAGGAGCAATGTGGAAATTTTAGGCTGTTCGTCTTTTTTCAGTTACTACTAAGTGTGTGTATGTGGTGTGTATGTGTTTTGAACTTTTCATATTTAAGCTGAATCCTCTTTGGTAGAAATGGTTAAATAGACTATAGTAAAAGTTTCTGTCTATAAATATAAAATGAAAAAATACTGATATCTTGCATTTTCCCTAATATATTGAAAGTGCACAGAATCCTTGGGGTCTTTTGTATAAACTGTTTTTATATGGTTCCTGTAGAAGACAGCTGAGGCACCAAACACACACACAAAACAAACAGCTTGCTTGGTGATGATAACATTCGTGCAAGGGAGTTCTCTCTTGCGTAGCAGTCCCAGGTTACCCTAATGCCTTCCCACATGGTCAAACACATGGAGCTTTCATATTTACACACAGCTCCAGAATTCTGAAGCCTGCAGTTGTTTATCAGTGGGATACAGGGAGAAAGAGTGGTGTCTATCTTACTAACTGTTTAATGACCTGGATCATGAATACTGATACAGAATAAGAAAGCACTGGCCTGACTGCAGGGGAAACATGGTAGATGCCTAAAGGAGGCTTTTCCCTGCCCCACATTGTTTATTTTAAACTATCATTACCACCTGAAAGGAGCTTTTCACTTTGAACTTAAAATAGTAGCTTTTAACCCTGACAAGCAAGTAGGCACTTTAGTATTCAGGAACTGAAGGTGACAAGCCCTGAGGAGTGTTACTCTCTTTCATAACCAAGCTGACTCAAACTCTTTAGAAGCTAGTATAGTAACTTAACCATCTCTAATAATGTTGCTGCATGCCTTCATAGAAACAGTTGGAGCAAGAGCTGCATTTTCTTTTTTTTAAGTGTTTATCTATTATTTACATTTTATTTTTGAAAACATGCCATTCCTATTACATATAGAAATACTTCCCAAAATCACTGTTTGTATAGAACTATTTTGCTTAACATTAGGATTCTATTGAAGAGCCTATATCTGCAATAATACGGGGAGAAAATCCCCTTTTGTGTGATAGATTAATGATAAAGAGAAAGAAAAGGTGAGAAGTAATTTTGGAAAATATGCAATGATAAACTAGTGGTATTTATTGAACTAAACACCAGCAGCTGTGCTTAGCATGGATAATTGCCTAAAAGGATGAGAAAAAAAAAGTAAAAATCAGGAGACTATAAATTTTTCAGTGAAGAATAAATTTTCTGTCACAAATTATGAACATTTTAAATATGTATTTTAAACTTTTTCCTACTTGTAACAAATTATCAGACTTTTTAATCTACCTTTTTTGAGCTTTTCATCTTTTTCCCTGAATTATAGATTTAATTCTGTGTATGTATGTGTGTGTTTGAATATATTTTTATATTTTAGATCTAGATTTGTAAACTAGAGCTGTTTCTAACTGCTTATAAGACATTGCCACCTGGATTGCCACCACCTTCACTCCAGCATTTCAATAAACAATTCATCAAAAACATAGTTTATTTTCAAACATAGAATCATGGATTGCTACAAGCTGAAAGGACTTTAGAGACTCAGTAACCCCATTCCTTGCATTTACAGATAAGAAAACGGAGGCATGGGAAAGTAAAGTCAGTTGCCTCAAATAGCATAACAAGCTATGTATATTTCTAATAATAGCTGCTATTGATTAAGTTCTTATGTTGGGTTAAGTACCATGCTAAGCACTTTCCAAAGATTATCTAATTCTTACATCATCTATATTTTTGTTGGTGCTATTACTTTCCCCACTTTACTAAGGAAGAAACCAAGACATGGGGTTAAATAACTTCCCTATAAATTTTGAATTATCTTTGGCATCATCTCCCTATTTGCAAATCTCCATTGTCTCTTTGTTCGTAATCAATGTAAATCAACTCTTAAACAGTTGGATGCCAACAAGCAGTCTGGTGTTTGGAGCTCGAAAGTTTCAAGAGAGTGTGTGTGTGTATGTGTGTGTGTGTGTGTGTGTTCCAGCTTTGTTGAGGTATAATTGACAAACAGTCGACAAAACTGTACATATTTAAGGGATACAGTGTGATGTTTTAATATACATTGTGAAGTGATTATTACTATCAAGCTAATTCACGTCCATCACCTCTCAGTCATTTTTTGTGTTTACGGTGAGAACACTTAAGAGCTACTCAAATGTAGTCAAGGATACCATACAGTACTAACTGTAGTCACCATGCTGTACATTAGATCTCCAGAATGTATTAAATATTCATCTGGCATAACTGAAACTGTGTATCCTTTGACAAACCTATTTCCCCTACTACCCAGCCCATGGCAACCACCATGTTACTCTCTGTTTTATGAGTTCGACTTCTTTAGATTCCACATATAAGTGAGATCATGCAATAGGAAGATCTAGTTTAGCATCCTGACTTTCCTTTTTATTAGCTGTGTATGTCATATTCAGGTTGCCTTAGCATTTGTGAATCTGCTTCTCTACCTGTAAAATGAGAACAACTAATAATTCTTATCTCATGGATTACTGAGAGGATCAGATGAAGTAACATAAATAAAACATCCAGCATGTTACTTGGCAAAATTGTAGTGATTGAATAAATATTTGTTTATTCTTCAAGCATGTGTTGAGCATCTATGTATCAGGCAAGAAGAGAGCCATCATCTTTACCCTTCTGGAATATACAGGCTCATAGGAAATAATCAATGCTTTGATCTTTTTTTAAAGCATAATGAGATGAAAATTATAGGACTCATAGACTGGTCAGTTGAGGAATTTCCCAGGATGCTTCCAGCCTCTGCTCAAAAGGTGTGAATTCCCAGTTGCCTGAATAGGCGCCAGAGTTGGCATAGCTTTCTCAGGATTGGGACCTGACAGGGAGATTGCACAAGTGTAACAGCACAGCCTCTGAAGATTGGCTCAAGGGGGAAGAGATGAAGGATTACTTCCATCCCTTTTATTGTTTCAATCAAGATATATATTATGAGCTCATAGTACCATCCTTTCATGATCATCCTTTATTGTCTTTATTAGATACAATGAAAAGATACAAGTTTGTCCATAGAAATATTGAATGATAGCAGGCATGATTTAAAAAGTACTAAGGACTATAGATATTACTGTTTTTCCTCTATTTTATATCATATTTTCAGGAAGAAGAGACAACATTTTGGCATACCTTGCTTAAAGATAGATGATAGCCGGGTGTGGTGGCTCAGACCTGTAATTCCAGCACTTTGGGAGGCCGAGGTGGGCAGATCACCTGAGGTCAGGAGTTTGAAACCAACCTGGCCAACGTAGAGAAACCCCGTCTCTACCAAAAAATACAAAAATTAGCCAGGCGTGGTCGTGGGCGCCTGTAATTCCAGCCACTCAGGAGACTGAGGCACGAGAATCACTTGAACCCAGGAGGCAGAGGTTGCAGTGAGCTGAGATCGTGCCATTGCACTCCAGCCTGGGTAACAGAGGGAGACTTCGTCTCCCCCCACCAAAAAAAAAACATAATTGTCTTGGTGTGCTAATCAGGAGCTTCCTGTGAGAGTGGAAATTCCTTACATGGCAGTGTCATGAAATTTTAGGCCCATGTGAAAGATGTTTTTGAGTGTCTCTTAAAATAGTTAACAGTTTAAAAATACATTATTTATGTGTCAGAAACTGCTTTCATTGAGATTGAAGTTTCTTTGAGAACTAGGATCATATCATGTATATCTATTGAATTTCCCACAATAATTATCATGCAAGCAAATGAATAGCAGACCCTCAATAACACTTACTGATGATTATTGCCATGTATAAGTTGGGATACTCTTGAGTACCTTTCTAAGTCTGCATTTAGGGAAATACAGAACACAAAATGAAATGTTTGGTTGGTTGCTTAGTTTCCACAGTGACTTTTCAAAATATATAGGAGCATGGTAACAAAACTATTTTAAATACTACAATCTTAAGTATGCCTTTATTATTCTTACCCACAATAATGCATTGCTTTAAAAAATTATTTATCAGTGTCAGACCATACCTTTCTGAGTCTCTACTATGTAAGATGTGAAAGTTAATATTCTTCGATTCCAGCTACTTTTCTTTTCCTGCCTTCTGTCAACTCCTGTGTTCCATATCATTACTTCTTATTGCTAAATTTATAATATTTATATTCTGGTTTGCATCTATAGTTAATTCTCTTGTGCTTCATTTCTCAGTGCTAATTGAAAAAGAAAACACATCACTTACAATGCCATGATTGTAATAAATAAAATTCACTGTAACACCTAGCAGTATGGTTGAACATGTAGAAAAGGAAAAAGTGATCCTGTGACACTAAAACTTAGCTTGTTCTAAGGATGCTACTTTAAGCATTAGGGTAAAATGGATTCCCTTTTGCTAAATTCTTTCAGTTCCTCAAAATTCTGCCACATTTTTGTTTCTTTCACATTTGGACTTAGATTTTCCTGTAAGCATTCAATTTTTCTTGAAAATTTTAATTGCATTTTTTTATTCTTGTTGACAGAAGAAACATTTTCATCATATCACAATTTTTTTTTCAGATTTCTTAATTATACCATTTGATGAATGAAATACACTTTCTTCTTGAAGTCTGATTTTTCTGTTCTAATTTAGAGTTTCTTCTCATTTTTCTCCTGGCTATGTCTATTATTGCTTTAGTCTCATGTCTTTGTATTTGATTATTATTTTTCTTTTTACTACTGTTTTTCTTCTTACAGAAAAAAAAGAAAAAACAACAGGGGTTTTTACAAATATTGTGCTGAGTCTTTACATGTCCAAAATGCCTTATATTTTTCCTTATAGTACATTCATAAATTATTGTGATTAGAACCATAAATTCAAAGTAATTTTCTCTCAGAGCTTGGGAAACATTGGTACATTGTTACCCTTCATCTAGTATTGCTTATGAGATAGATATCTGATGCCAGTCTGATTCTGTCTTTTTTAGATAACTTTTTCCCTATTCATATGTTTATTAGGATCTTTATCTTTTCACTTCTGAAATTCCTCCAGATATGGCTCTGTTAAAATGTATTCTTCTCAGCACTTGATGATTCCGTACAATCTGGAAACAACTGCCTTTATTTAGCTTAAGGTACTTTTCTTCCGTTGTACCTTTGATTATTTCTTCCTTCTTTTTTTCACCCTATCTTTATGAAACTCATGTTAATGGTGCATTAGAACTTGTGAACTGATTTTTCTTATTTATTAAATTCCATCACATATTTTTCATCTGTTTATCTCTGTATATTTTATTTTCTCAACTTTTGATATTTTTGTTAATTGAAATTTAATTTCCAAAAAGTCCATTTTCTATTCTCTGATTGATTCTTTTTAATGGTAGCCTATTTCGTGGCTCAAATCGTATAAAATGTGTTAAATTTTGTGGGAAAATTAGGCAAACAAAGAAAATTAAATTTTACCTAACTATATCTAAAAACAATACAACTAAACTTAAGAAAAGTGCATATATGTGTACACATATACATATGTGTGTATATGTGTACACATATGCTACATATACATGTATATGTAGTATATGTACATGTATATGTGTGTGTATGTATATACACATGTAGTATATCTATATACATGTATATGTACAAAGAAAAAATATATAATAGTTTCACTGTACTTTATTTGCTCCCCTTTTAAAAATAACAGTGCTAGAGTTCATGACTGACTAATTTTCAGAACTTGGTGTGTATGGTTGTTTATTAAGCCCTCAATAATAATGCTTTAGTATTACAGTGCCCAGGCATAGTCAGTGACTGTGCTAATAGTCCTAGCAGTAGCGGTTCATCCTGTACAGATCTAAGGTGTAACTATTTTCATTTCTGGGCCCTTGGAGATTCTTTGCTCGTCTTCATATCTTTTACCTATCTTGCTGTTCAATAACAGGTAATAGAAAAGGAGATAAAACTTAAATGTCATCATTTTCCACTGCTTAACAGTCTTTAAAAATAAATGTGAAACCCATAAGGACATAATCTTGCCTAGCTTTAAGGAATGAAGGAAACAGTAGAAACAACAGAGAGAAAAGGAATAACTGATCCTCCAACATGTTCTGTTGACTCTACCTGTAAAGTATATTCAGGATCTGACTATTTCACACCATTTCACCAATTTCCATCTCCATTCAAACCACCTTCATGTGTTACTTTGAAAAGTGCAGTTTCCCTGTCATGGGTTTCCCTGTTTCTAGCTTTGCTCCCCCTTCTTACCTCACCGTGGGTTTTTACCCAAACAAAAATTCTAGTGATCATTTAAAAATTAAGTCAGGTCATGCCTCTCCTCTGCTTAAAACCATTCATGGGTCTCTGTTTCACTCAGAATATAAGCCAAAGCCCTTTTCATGACCCACCAGTCCTCAAGTGAATTGGCTGCTATTTGTGTTTCTGATTCCATTTCTTGCCACTATTCTCCCTCATTCTATTCTAATTTCCTTGGTTTTCTTGCTGTCCTGGCAACAAGAAGAGCATCCTTTTTCCTCCAGGCCTTTGCACTTGCTGTTCCCTCTTCCTGGAGCACCCTTCCTTCAGAGAGCCACAGGTATTGTTTCTATCTTTCCTTCTAATCTCTCCTTGAGTGTTACTTTTTCAGAGATAAATTCCCTAACCATTCTATCTAACAGAACTCTGACTATTGACCTTGCTTTATTTTCTCTCTTTTTTTTAAATTTTATTTTTTTATTCCCATAGGTTATTGGGGAACAGGTGGTATTTGGTTACATGGGTAAGTTCTTTAGTGGTGATTTGTGAGATCTTGGTGCACCTATCACCCGAGCAGTATACACTTCACCCTATTTGTAGTCTTTTATTCCTCACCCCCTTCCCACCCTTTTCCCCTGAGTCCCTAGAGTCCATTGTGTCATTCTTATGCCTTTGCATCCTCATAGCATAGTTCCCACTTATGAGTGAGAACATATGATGCTTGGTTTTCCATTCCTGAGTTACTTCACTTAGAATAATAGTCTCCAGTCTTATCCAGGTCACTGCAAATGCCATTAATTCATTCCTTTTTTATGGCTGAGTAGTATTCCATCTTATAAATATACCACAGTTTCTTTATCTACTCACCGATTGATGAGCATTTGGGTTGGTTCCACATGTTTGCAATTGCAAATTGTGCTGCTATAAATGTGTGTGCAAGTATCTTTTTCATATAATGACTTTTTTCCACTGGGTAGATACCCAGTGGTGGGATTGCTGGATCAAATGGTAGTTGTACTTTTAGTTATTTAAGGAATCTCCACACTGTTTTCCATAGTGGCTGTACTAGTTTACATTCCCACCAGCAGTGTAGAAGTGTTCTCTGTTCACCATATCCATGCCAACGTCTACTATTTTTTGATTTTTTTATTGCCGTTCTTGCAGGAGTAAAGTATTGCATTGTGGTTTTGATTTGCATTTCCCTGATCATTAGTGATATTGAACATTTTTTCATATGTTTGTTGGTCATTTGTATATCTTTTTTTAAAATTGTCTATTCATGTCCTTAGCCCACTTTTTGATAGGATTGTTTGTTTTTTTCCTTGCTAATTTGTTGGAGTTCCTTGTAGATTCTAGATATTAGTCCTTTGCCGGATGCATAGATTGTGAAGATTTTCTCCCACTCTGTGGGTTGTCTGTTTACTCTGCTGACTGTTCCTATTGCTGTGCAGAGGCTTTTTTGTTTAATTAAGTCTCACCTATTTATCTTTGTTTTTGTTGCATTTGCTTTTGGGTTCTTGGTCATGAAGTCTTTACCTAAGCCAATGTCTAGAAGGGTTTTTCTGATGTTATCTTCTAGAATTTTTATAGTTTCAGGATGTAGATTTAAGTTTTTGATCCATCTTGAGTTGATTTTTATATAAGGTGAGAGATGAGGATCTAGTTTCATTCTTCTATATGTGGCTTACCAGCCATCCCAGCACCATTTGTTGAATAGGGTGTCCTTTCCCTACTAATTTATGTTTTTGTTTGCTTCATCAAAGGTCAGTTGGCTGTAAGTATGTGGGTTTCTTTCTTGGTTCTCTATCCTGTTCCATTGGTCTCTGTACCTATTTTTATACCAGTACCATGCTGTTTTGGTGTCTATGGCCTTCTAGTATAAAGTCAGGTAATGTGATTCTGCCCAATTTGTTCTTTGTGCTTAGTTTTGCTTTGGCTCTGTGGGTTCTTTTTTGTTTTCATATGAATTTTAAAATTGTTTTTCCTAATTTTGTGAAGAATGATGGTGGTATTTTGATGGGAATTGCATAGTTTATCAACCCTTGGCAAAGTGTTTCTGCTTTTCTTAAAAAATTTTTATTGTCTGCTTTCCCCAGTAGATGTGAGTTCTATGAGATGAGGAACATTGTTTGGGTCACTGACATGTATTGTCAGCATACCAAACAGTGGCTAGCACATGGTGAGCACTCAATAAATATTTGGTGAAAGTTGCAGTGAATGAAAATGGTTTCTAAAATGGCAATGACTATAGTCCCAGCTACTCTGAAGGCTGAGGCAGGAAGATTGCCTGAGTCTCAAAAGTTTGGGGTTGTAGTGCACTATGATTGTGCCTGTGAATAGCTGCTGCATTGTAGCCTGGTCAACACAGTGAGAACCCATCTCTTTAAAAAAATGGCAATGAAATAATCTTATTTTTACTGCTTTTCTCTTTAAGGCTGCCAGTGTTGTCTTTTCTCTGCTGATTTATCCTCATTGGAAATTGAAGATAGATAAAATATCCATTGATTATTTATAGGTGAAATTAGGCTTTTGGATCCATGAGGAATAGCTGAGACAATCTTCCAGGAGCTTCTGGAGCCGAGGAAACATTGGTCACTAAAATACCATTTATATTGGCAACTGTACTCTTTTCCGATGCTAGTGTTTCAATTACATTGTGCGTTTAAAAGGCTGTTGCGGCTACCTCAAAATATAAACATGATGTGCGACACTACTTGTTAGTTTTGAACAACTGATTTATAAATAGACTTAGGGTGCTCAAGCCTCCTGCAAGATGAGCACTGCCTGTGTTCTTCCTTCTGCTTGCTTTATTTCAGCTGTGTGTCTACCAACTTCCTCCTCCTTCTACACTAGGAGAAATTGCACTGTTTCCAATATCTTTAACATCTGCTATCATGATGAGAAAATATCTTTTCTGGATTTGAAATACCTTCTTCATTCATTTTTTTTAAATGGCGGAAATAAATTCATAGTGTTTTGAGTGCAGTTTTCTTCCTGCTGTTATTGCTGGCTCAATATCCAGGAGCATTTCAGTGTTATTTCTGAGCTCCATGATGGGAGTTCCATTTCTGTTTTATTCAAAGTGTTATCTCCAGTGTCTAGCACAGTGCCTGGCACATTATAAGCCTATGTTTATCTAGTGGATGTAGACCAATACTATTAAAGAATTATCATTGCAAAGATTTAGTGGCATGAAAAAATGATAATGATTAATGCTCTACTCCATGCTAAGGAAATGAAGTGCAAATTGTTCTTTATTTTTCTTCCAAGTATAGAGAACTTTCTGAAATTAAAGAAGCATTGATTAATAAGTTTTAATATATGTTATTGATCATAATAATATGTAATCATATAACCAAATAAGATAACACAGGCCATCTTTTGTTCTTTAAAAAATGACAGGAAGATTAGAATAAGAGAAAAAATTAGAAGTCAAAACAGTTTTCTTCAAACCAGTAGTGTAACTTACTGAGATATCTTCTGTAATCCTTAAATTCTGTATTGGTGCTACCAAGATGCAACTCTTGAGCTACAACTGCCTCTTGATAAAGGATGCTGGTCCCTGCTGCCAGTGTAATGTTTGCTCATTTACAGTGGAATGTACAATATAGTACCTGGGATGGTGAAGAAGGTGAAGCAACAAATTTAAAATAGCTGTGGGTAAACCTACAGAAACAGACTATTCTCTTTCTTCCAGATTGCATTATTCATTTTCATATGCCTGCCTTTATCTGCTTTGGAAGCCTATTTCCTAATCTTCCAAGATTTATCATCACCTTCATATGTCCATAGCATGCATTTCTCAGACAGGTAAGATAGAATTGGTATATATTTGGTATAGCAAAAAGTCAAGGTTGTCTTTAGATTATATCCTTGGTTTTTCATGTGGTACTGGGGAGAAAGCCTACTGTTTCTTCATCTATAAAATGAAGGACCTGGGCAAGATAACATTCTGTGAAATTTCACTGAACTTTGAGCTCAGCAAAGTAGGGATGCGTGTGTGTGTGTGTGTGTCTATTTGCAATGCATCACAGACCTTAAATAAATACAGTTGACCCTTGAATAACATGGAGGTTAAGAGCACCAACCCCCTGCACTGTCAAAAATCCACATGTAATTTTTGACTCCCCAAAAACTTAACTACTAATAGCCTGCTGTTGACTGGAAGCCCTGCTGATAACACACACAGTTGACTAACACATATTTTCTATGATATGTATTGTGTACTATATTCTTACAATAAACTAAGCTAGAGGAAAGAAACTGTTATTAAGAAAATCCTAAGGTAAAGATAATATATTTACTATTTATTAAATGGAAGTAGATCATCATAAAGATCTTCATCCTTTGTTGTCTTCACCTTGAGTATGCTGAGGAAGAGGAGGAAAAGGATGGGTTGGTCTTGCTGTTCCAGGGGTGGCAGAAGTGGAAGAAAATTCACATATAAGTAGATCCATGCAGTTCAAACCTGTATTGTTTAAGGTCAACGGTATTTGTTACATTGCATTTTGTAAGTGACCTTGTTAATTTTTTTCAATGAAAAAAATAGTGTTCCATTCAAATGCCTGTATGTTTATAAGAAACATTTCAGAACTATGAAAGTTGAATTCAAGGTTTCTTGCAGATTGTTTGTATACTTTCTGTAATGTTTGTCAGATAATGAGAATACTAATGGTCTTACAACTTGAAACTGATTAACTGATTAACTCTTTAAGCAACTTAAAAAGAAAATCTTTCAGTGAGGAAAGAGTATTCATCAGAAGTATTCTAGTAGATGACATATTTTTGGTAATGAAATTGATATGGGCAATTAACAGCTTTTTCCAAGTTGGCTCTGCTGCTACTCTCTTATTATACAATGATACTATTTTTCAGAGCAGAAAGCAAATTAGTTTTATTTTTATAAACCAAATTTTAAATATCCCTTCAGAGAATAGAAAATATGAAAAAGTATTTGCTTCTCAGACCTCTCAACAATATAAATTTTCTTCTTAAGAGGAAATTTATTCTTGCATGCCAACACAAAGGATAAAAAGTTTACCTGTCCTTAGTTTCTAAGAGGAAAATGTGCATAAAATTTCCATCTGCTGTGTGCCAGTTACCAAAACGATAAGTTCCAACTCAATCTTGGTTGGGTGTGGTGGCTCACGCCTGTGATCCCAGCACTTTGGGAGGCCGAGGTGTGCAGATCACGAGCTCAGGAGTTTGAGACCAGCCTGGCCAATATGGTGAAAACCCGTCTCTACTAAAAATACAAAAAAAAAAAAACTAGCCAGGCATGGTGGTGTGCGCCTGTAGTCCCAGCTACTTGGGAGGCTGAGGCAGGAGAATCGATTGAACCTAGGAGGTGGAGGTTGCAGTGAGCCAAGATTGCACCACTGCACTCCAGCCTGGGCAAAAGAGGGAGACTCTCTCTCAAACCAACAAAAAAGACTCAATCTTACTAAAAAACTGCAGAGAAGAATGAGTCATTTTAGTCAATAAAGGAAATAAAGAAATTCTAGTTTTGAAAATGACATAATTTGCTACAAGAATGCAAAGGTGATGACATGTTGAAAAAAGGGGTTTGCTCATTTGTTTTCTCTACTACTCAGCAAATGCAGGCCAGGAACCCATTTATTCAAATATTTATTACATGGTAAATTAAAACATTTATAAAATTAGGCTCATATTCTTAGAATTCCTGTTAACAAAGTGACATATAAACAAGATTATAATCTAATGGAGATTAATATTGGTTGAGAAAAATCTTGAGACTTCTTCAAGACTTCAGTTTAATAAAATATTGACTTAGGTAGAGATATGTGAGGAAATATATATTTTACCCATGCATGCAAAAATGATGTATGTATTTCTTAAAAGAGTAGGTAGCAATGACTTCAAAGGACCATAGCTATCCCTATCAACATATATATTAACAAAACAATTAGAAACATGAGCTTAGTTTGCTAATTATATTTCTACCCAAAGTCTCAATTTGTTCTGTAGCTATACTGTTCATATATAAGTAAAATTTTAGGGGTATCAGAGAGAGTTAGAAAAGAGCAAATACATGTATGAATTTGATAAGCCTATCCCTTAATTTGATAGATCTTAAAAGATATTTTATCACTGCATTCTTCCAAAGAAATGTATTTGTACATTGCAAAACAACCCTTTTTGAGAAGTAGACTATGATCACAGATTTTCTTGCCACTAGTATTTCCTAAGATTTATTTGGAATAGAAGATCGATATTTTTCTGGGATGACATATGGTTAAAAAGTAAAAAAACAAAACAGAACAAAAAACTCTTTAAAAACACGACAAGTAAAAAGCTGAATAAATTGGAAAATTAACGAATCTTCTTAGATCTGTCAGAAAAATGAGATTATAGGGCAAACCACTGCATCAAATATTAGAGAAGCAGGTAGATAGAAAGAATCACAACTTAGTGGGGCAAAAACCTACAAGGAAAATTTTTGTGGGAACCGGTGCCAGGTAGGAAAACATGAACTGTAATTGAAAAAATGTTCAGTGTGGGCGGTTGTTCAGTGTGGCAAGTCTGAGGGTTAAAAACTCCAGGAGGACTCACTTACGGAAGGGCCTGTACTTTTGTGAGTTTAACCTCTAGTAGTGTTCACAGTGACTACTGGAGAAAATTCCCTAAGGGGAGAAGAAAAGGAACCATCTTGAAATATGTCAGAGCATTTTGTTGGACTCAAGCCTGCCCTCAAGTGAAACTATTTTACCAGAGCCTAAACTTTTGGGATTTTATAAGAGCGTAACCTCCCAAAGGGAAGGGAAATACCTAAGTTCAGCCCCCTTTTAGCTTTCCACATAGGGAAAGGAAAATATATAACTCTGGACAACTCAAACCATCCTGTCCACGTTAGGGGGCCTAGAGGAACTGAGAAAACTGGTGAAGTTCATAGTCCATGGGTACAGTTTCACCAAAGAGGGTGACCAAATTATAAGGCTACAGAATGCTTCCCTTTCCCACACCTTTTACTATCATATTACTAAAAGCCTATTTGCAGCAGTTTCTTTTACTGAGTATATCATGTCTGTCATTCAACCAAAAAATTATAAGGCATGCTAAAAGGCAGGAAATGCAGTTTGAAGACACTGAATAAGCATCAGAAGCAGAGTCAAATATGGCAGTGACATTGGAATTATCAGACCAGAAACTTTATAAAAAACTATGGTTAATATGGTGAGGGATTAAAAAAATGACATACAAGAACAGATGGATAATGTAAATATAGAGACGGAAATTTTAGGAAAGAACCAAAGGGAAATGCCAAGTATCAAGCATAGTGTACAGAAATGATTAAAATGCCTTTGATAGGCTCATAAGTAGATTGAACATAGCCGAGGAAAAAATCTTTGAAGTTAAGGATATGATAATAGGAACTTCAAAACTAAAATGCAAAGAGAAAAAAGACTGTGAAAAAAACAGAAGAGATTATTCAAAAACTGCAGGAGAACTACAAAAGGTATAATGTACGTGTAATGGGCATACTAGAAAAAGAAAGAAAGGATTAGATGCAATATTTGAAGCAATAGTGTGTGAAAATCTCCCCCAATTAATGTCAGACACCAAACTACTTCTCCAGAGAGCTCAGAGAACACCAAGCAGGATAAATGTCCCAAAACTACTCATGGGCATATTATATTCAAACTTCAGAAAATCAAAGATTAAAAAAATATCGAAAGAATCCAGAAGGAAAAAACACCTATAGAGGAGCAAAAATAATAATTTTATCTGACATATCCTCATAAACCATACAAATAAGAGAGTAGAGTGAGACATTTAAGATGTAGAAAGAAAAATCCGGCAGTGTACGATTCTGGACCTTGCAAAATTGTCCTTCAGAAGTTAAGAAATAAAGTCTGTCTTAAAGAAACAAAAATTTCAGGAATTTGTTGCCAGTGGACCACCCTTGCAAAAAATGTTTAAAGTTCTTTAGAGAGAGATAAAATGATACAGGTTAGAAACTCAGATCCACATAAGGAAAATAAAATTAGGGATATAGTAGTATTCCCCAACTTGATAAAGAAAATACACAAAAAACCTACAGCTTACATCATACTTAATTTTTAGAAACTCAAAGCTTTCCTGCTAAGATCAAGAACAAGACAAAGGTGTCTCCTCTTACCACTTTGTTTCCTACTGGAAGTGCTACCTAATGCAATAAGACAAAGGAAAGAAAATGAAAAGCATACAGATTCCGGAGGAAGAAATCAAACTGTCTTTGTTCACAGATGACAGTTGTTTATATGGAATATCCAAAGGATCAGAAAAAAGAAAACTGGAACTAATCAGTGATTATTGTAAGGTTACAGAATACAAACTTAATATAAAGAAAGCCAATCACTTTCCTATATACCAGCAATAAACAAGTGTAATTTGAATTAAAAACACATTACCATTTACATTAGCACCCCAAGAAATGAAATACTTTTGTATAAATCTAACAGAATATGTACATGATCTATATGAAGAAAACTACAAAAGTGTAATGAAAAATACCAGTGAACTAAATAATGAAGAGATGTTACATGTTCATTGTCAAGATGTCAGTTCTTCCCAACTTGATCTATAGATTCAGTGCAATGCCATTAAAAAACACAGCACGATATTTTATGGATATCAACAAAAGGATTCTAAAGTTTATATGGAGAGGCAAAAGAGCAGAATAGCCAACTCAGTATTTGAGGAGAACAACAAAGTCAGAGGACTGACACTACCTGGCTTTAAAGCTTACTATAAAGCTCAGATAATCAATGTAGTGGGTACTGGTGAAAGAATATTCAAATAGACCAATGGAATAGAATAAAGAGCCCAAACAAACCCATGTAAATATAATCAAATGATCTTTGACAAGGGAGCAAAGGCAATACAATGGAGCAAAGATGGTCTTTTCAACAAATAATGCTGGAAAAACTACACATTAACATACAACAACAAAAATTTTTTAAATCCAAAATGAGTGTAAACACAGATCTTATACCCTTTGCAAAAATTAACTTGAATCATAGACCTAAATGTAAAATGCAGAACTATAAAACTCCCAGAAGATAACACAGGAAAAATCCTAGATGACTTTGGTATGGCAGTGACATTTTTTAGATACAGCTCCAAAGGCACGATACATGAAGGAAATGATTGATAAGCTGGACTTAACTAAAATTTAAAACTTCTGCTCTGTGAAAGACAATATTAAGAGAATGAGGAGACAAGCCACAGATGGAAAAATTATTTGCAAAAGATACTTCTCATAAAGGACTATTGTTCACAATGTGCAAACAACTCTTACAACTCAACAGTTTGAAAATGAACAACTCAACTTAAAAAATGAGCAAAAAACCTGAACAGACAACTCCCCAAAGAAGATACACAAGTGTCAAGAAAGCATAGGAAAAGATGGTAAACATTATAGTCATTAGGGTATTGAAAATTAAAACAACAATGAGATACCGCTACATACCTGTTAGAATGGCTGAAGTCAGAACACTGATGAAACCAAGTGCTGGTGAGAATGTGGAGCAACAGGAACCTTCATTCATTGCTGGTAAGAATTCAAAATGGCATAGTCACTTTGGAAGACAGTTTGGCAGTTTCTTACAAAATAAACATACTCTTCCCATATGATTCAGCAATAGCACTCCTTGGTATGGACTTGAAAACTTATGTCCTGGCCGGGCACAGTAGCTCACGCCTGTAATTGCAGCACTTTGGGAGGCCCAGGCAGGTGGATCATTTGAGGTCAGGAGTTCAAGACCAGCCTGGTGAAATCCCATGGTGAAACCCCATCTCTACTAAAGATACAAAAAAGTAGCTGGGTGTGGCAGTGTGCGCCTGTAATCTCAGCTACTAGGGAGGCTGAGGCAGGAGAATCACTTGAGCCCAGGAGGCGGAGGTTGCAGTGAGCTGAGATCGTGCCATTGCACTCCAGCCTGAGTGACAGAGCAAAACTCCATCTCAAAAAAAAAAAAAAGCAAAAACAAAAACAAACAAACAAAACTTATCTCCATATAAAAACCTGCACACATTGTTTAACAGCTTTACATAATTGCCAAAACTTGGGTGCAATCAAGATATCCTTTAATATTTGAGTGGATAAACTGTGGTACATCCAGATGTAAGAATATTATTCAGCACTAAGAAATGAGCTATCACATCATAAAACGACATGGATGAAACTTAAATGCATATTATAAAGTGAAAGAAGCTAATCCGAAAAGGCTAAATACTGTATGATTCCAACTATATGACATTCCGGAAAAGCCAAAATTATGGAGACAGTAAAAAGAGCAGTGTTTTCCAGAGGGAGGAATGTATAGGCAAATTTTTAGCGCAGTGAAATGAATCTATGTAATACTATAGTGGTGGATCCATGTCATTATACATTTGTCCAAACACGTAGGATGTAACCACCAATAGTGAACCCTAATGTAAACTATGGGCTTTGGGTATGAAAATGCATCAATGTAGGTTTATCAGTTGTAACAAATATACCACTCTGGTATGGGATGTTGATAATGGGGAAGGTTGTGGGTGTGTGGGGACAGGGGTATATGGGAACTTTCTACTGTTTTACTGTGAATCAATTTTACTGTAAAGTTTATTAATGTTAAAAAAATTTAATGCACATGTACCCTAAAACTTAAAGTATAATAATAATAAAATAAATTTAGGCAATCTGAAAAAATGTTAATAAAAAAGAAAATAAACTAGTTGAATGTATCTGTTCATTTTCATACTGCTATAGAGTACTGCCTAAGACTGAGTAATTTATAAAGGAAAGAGATTTAATTGACTCACAGTTTAGCATGGCTGGGGAGGTCTCAGGAAACTTAACAGTCATGGCAGGTGACTTCACAAAGTGGCAGGAAGGAGAAATGAACGCAGAAGCAACTACCAAACACTTATAAAACCATCAGATCTCATGAGAACTCACTCCCTATGATGAGAACAGCATGGGGGCAACTGCCCCCATGATCCAATTACTTCCACCTGGTCTCTGCCTTGACACATGGGTATTATGGAGATTATGGGGATTATAATTCAAGATGAGATTTGGGTGGGGACACAAAGCCTAACCATATCAGTGATAAAAGTATGTCTTTTCTTTTATGGGGTGCTATAGTGTTTCATTTCAAGTTGTCTTTTTGACCTCCATTTTCCAATTTCTGGTTAGGAAAAATAACTTTGTCTCCTCCTTAATTGACCCACAACCTTGTTTGCAATGAAGAATCAACACAAATCTTTCATTAAAAGAAATAGGGGAGGTGATAGGGGGATATCCATGAGTGTCCATGGGCATAATTCAGTTGCCTTCATTCAATGCCAACGATACTGCAAAGCCTACAAGGCAAATTCATGTACCTACAGACAGACTCCATCCTTTTTCTCAAAGTATTCAAGATAAAAAATCTTGTTTCATTTTATGTGAGGATTTTTTTCACCATCTATCCTCATAAAATGAAAAATATCCTCTTCATTTGGGAAATGAGTGCTTATAATAGAAAGTAATTTGTAGTCAGCTGTTACACTTAGATGATTTGTGTCACCTCTGACCTGCTTTCTGATAATGCATGACTTCATTCATGGCTCTCTAGGTGACCTGTGTACCCTGACCTGGCATAAACCTAGAGTATTAAGTCATTTCAGTGGCACATGTTTGAGGGAAGATTGACATCCCACTGGAAGACTATCTACAGTGAGATCCTCTAAAGCAGCTGCATTCCTAGTGAGGCATGATTAAGTTTATCCCACTATTAGGTTCTGGAGTATAACTTGTCATGCCCAAGAGGAAAGTTTTTCTAGCATGCAGAGTATCTGGTTTTTAATGGCTACTGAGCTGAAATAAAATGTGCCTACTAAGGGTTGTTCATTTGTCTGTCTCCCTTCTTTCACTGTTTTTTTTCTTGGAGGTTACAGTAGTTATGCCTTTCTGGTCAGCTGGCTGTTGACCTATCATAGAAATGACACTTTCACATCTTCAAGTGTAAGGAATTAGATGTTCCAGCCTTCACTTAGTTTCTCATCCAAAATCAATGACAAAACTTTCAGTATTGATTTCTCATGGCCTATGAACCTGAGTCAACTTGGCATAAAGGACTTTTCAGACAAGCTTCTCTAAATGCAGAGTCAGTGGCTTCTTTTTGCCAAACTCCACTTTGCTCAGTGATAACATTAAAATGGTGATTTGATTCATTCCTAGTCTAAAAATACTTTCTCATATTCCAAAATCTCAGTCATTAATACATGGAGGAAAATACAAATTATTACATGCCTGTGCTTCTCGGCTGTTGTAGATAGATAAAATATATACAATTGTGTTCTATAATTATTGAGTTCTTTTAAGTTTTATCTTTTTTTGTTTTACTAGGAAGCAAAATTATGTTTATTTCAGAGCTTATTTACTGCATTTAGAATCTCATGACACTTAAAAACCTTTCTAAAATGTAAATATTCTCCATGATCTCCATGGTCACAAACAGTATTTCACGTTCTAATTGATATTGCCATTTTATCATTTTTTTTTTTTTCTTGGAGACAGTCTCACTCTGTTGCCCAGGCTGGGATGCAGAAGCACGATCTTGCCTCACTGCAATCTCCACCTCCTGAGTTCAAGCGATTCTCCTGCCTCAGCCTGCCGGGTAGCTAGAATTACAGGCATGTGCCACCACACCTGGCTAATTCTGTATTTTTAGTAGAGACAGGGTTTCACGATGTTGGCCAGACTGGTCTTGAACTCCTGACCTCAGGTGATCCACCCACCGCAGCCTCCCAAAGTGCTGGAATTACAGGCGTGAGGCACTGCATCTGGCCCTTTTATCTTTCTTTTAACTCAAATCCTCAAATTTATCCCTCCATGTGAAGTTGCCTTCCCTAATTATGTACTGTCCTAGTTTAATCTTCATTCCTTGTTTTATAAAACCAAGTTTAAAAATAGTCTCTGATTCTATAAATCATCACTCTTATGCTCATTTATATTTCTATCTAGAATATTTTAAATCCTTTGTAACAAAGTTTCTACTATGCAGTCTACCTTTCTCAGCTACGATCTATATACTCCTTGGCCATGTCTTTTGTTATTGTGTGTGTTTGTCTTTGTGTGTGTCTGTATAGTAGTGGTTTGTAAATTCTCCATTTAGTCACAATATGCTTTTTGAGGATTTTCCTTTTCCTGGGAATTTCTTGATGATTTTTATTTTGTCATGTGATGAAGAATGTATGTCAAAGCACCACTGCAGAAATAGTGCTTTTCTATTTACTTGCACTCTTCCATCTTAGAAGAGCTGGTGATAGACAACCGACTCTTCTTTTATCTTGGTTTCTACAACACAGAGGTTGCTAAGCGACTTTAATCCCTTTTAACACAGGACAATCAACAACAAATTCCTGCTTTCTTTAGATTCAGATATTTCACTTAGAAAATCTAGCAAATAAAAAATGGTTTAAAACTTCTTTAAAATGTGTAATTCTGTACAATCTCCTACATCTGTAACCCCTGCCCCAAATATTTTTTACTTATGCTATTTCTTGAGCATTATGATATGCTTATTCATAGGCAATCAACTTGTAAGTAGCAATAGTGTAGCCCCTTCTAGGAAATCAAAGATGTGAAAATCCAGTTTAATGTGATAATGAGTTACTTTGATGAAAAATACTATGTCACAATTTGTTATAAAAATACTCATTTGGATTTCTGATTCACTTATATTACCCTCCAACCTTAAGTATGATTAAATTTATAGCTTTTTATACTACTTTCTTTATTTAGGGAGAAGTGTATTTAAATTCTGTTATCTCGGTTATTACTTGAAAGTTCAACCTCATACTTTCATTTTTATATAATTTTAATATTATGAAAATATTTTATGTAATTTTATGTATAATTCGAAAACATTTTTAAATATTGCATCTTTAAATTTTTATTTCTTTTATCAAATTTTCCCTATCATTTGTTCTCTGGCTACAACCAAAGTTAATAGTTACATTTTTTTCCAATGACAAATGGTAGATTTCCAAAGACTTGTAACAGTTGCTTAATACTTTTTTATCCCTTATTTAAGAATCATGCAAACAACCGGAGCTGATAGGCAGCAGGTGCACATGAGCGTGGCTGTGCTGATGGTTACTGAAAGATTTCCAAGGTAGCTAGTAATTCTGCTACCCTAAGCCACTATAGCTCCTTCCCCATTACTCCCTGGGTCTACCCACCATCCTGCAGCTAGAATAATAAATGGCATGTAGGTTCCTCTAGGATCCTCCTCCAGCACTATGTCTCATGCCTGGACATATGAGCTGTTAAATACTTTGATTATCACTCCTGTGTGGTAAGGGAGACGTCTATTTGTCGTAACTTGATGTTTCCTAAACTACTTTTAAGATTACCTTATGATAAAAGTAGACACTTGCAATTTTGCAGAATGCATAGTTTGTTTTTAACAAACCAGGTAAACATAACTGCAGAGTTTTCCTGTATGTTTTGAAATCTTTTAAAAAGTATTTTTTATTTGCCTTTCTATTAGAAATAGATTAGATAAAAATTTCCTTGTTTCAATTTTTAGAATGAAAATTAGAGAATATTGTTACTGAAGGAATTTTTTAAAAAATAGTGACGGATCAAATGTCAGCAGCTTTATACTATAGTGTAAAATTTTATTTTGTAGTTTGCCATCCCATTAAGCATTAGAATTTTTATAATTGATCCTTTGATGTTTATATTCATGATATTAATGTAATGTCTTTAAACCTTAGCTCATATAGGTCATATGACTTAAAGCATCCTTAGATGAAGATATTTGGGCTATAAATAATTTATGACATAAGTGATTTAAAAATTCATTCTTTCCATCCATTTTGAAGAAATTGTAAGGTAGGGTTCATGTATACCTAATACTTATCCCCCCAAAATACGAAAAATAAAATCATTTTTTAAATATCTGGGTTAATGCTATAGATTGGAAGCAGTTTTTAAAAAGCACTTAAAGTCTACCAGTTTATTGATCCTCAATCTGTGGCTGTTTTAAATGGATGCAATTAGCAGTTCAGTCTAAGAGAACCATGGTAGTAGACTCATTACTCCCCAGAAACCATTACATCATTTTGTAATATTAAATTACTAAATATAAGGAATAGAATATATATTGTAAAAATTGCTTTGGAATCAATAATAAGTATTGTGGCTATCAATTATAGTTATATATTACAATGTAAGGGATATCCTTTTATAAACTTAATATCACACAAGTAGACTTAGAATAATTCCATTAATATAATTTTGCTTGTGTTTTTATACCTATTCATTTCAATAACTCTTTTTCCTATATATATTTTTTATCTCAAATTCGATAGTATCTAAATCATGGAATCATAAAACCTTAAAGCTGGGTTGGAACAGAAATAATACAATTTAACATCTTATAGGCTCTCTAGTCCTCAGTTTCCCTAAGTGATCGGCTCAAGATCATGAATTTATGGAGGATTACAGTCAGAATTAGAACCCAAGATTAATTTATACTTTGTTATCTCCTCTACAGCCTACCCCCTTAGTTTGCCTGTGGGTTTATGGAAGTTACAGGAGAGACATTCTGAGATTCAGCTAAAAACCTAGCTCCCAATAGAATTATTGTCCTGTAGTCAGCCGCGCAAATACAATCACAAATACCTGAAGTTCCTTGTGTGAAGAAAAAGAAAATGACTATTAAAGCATCAAAATCAATGCAAGTTACCTTTCTTTGCCCCTTTCTTCCCCTTTCACTCCTTTCTTCTCCTATACTACTTGAAATTTCTAGCGGGGATCTCTAAAATGCCTGGATGTTAGGAATGGTAAGTCTATTGTAGAGAATTATATTTTCTATTTTAGTGGATGAAAAATAAACCATACTTAAGAGGCTTTTCAAAGTTAAGATTTTGAGCACACCCTTCATTGGCCCAGTCTCTGACCAGTGAGGTCAAGTATTAGCCAGTGTCAGAATGTTGTGAAAAGTTTGTGTTCCAGATGCAGAATTTTTTTTTTGCGTTTTCTGTGTGATGTTTATAGGGTATTTTCTTCTGAAATGTTTTCCATCTTGGTTTTTAAAAATATCTATTATTTTAAAAAATATTCCCTCATAACTTCTTTTTATTTTCGGAAACTATATAAATTGATCTGATAATCTATACACAATGCCTTGTGAATTTATACCTGTACCTCTCATGTTCCAGTGTTTGGTTCTTAAATAATCACTTTGTATAATGGAAATACTATGTTAAATTGTTTATAACTGGTGGTTGATATTTCAGCCTTGTTTGGCAATCGTAGTTATGTAAAGACTGTTGATTAGAAACAACCTCATATGGTGTATGCTTGTTTTTATCTTCATGGAATTTGTTCTGCAAACACTGAGTTCTTCACTGGGAGTCACCACTTTGTCTATGTTAGGAGGAGCAGGAAGTGAATACATTTAAGGTCTTTAATTTTCTTCTTAAAACTTTGACTACTGTAGTGGTTTTTTAAAGCATTAACAGGAGAATAGCCATCACTGCCAAGTAGCTGGCATTCTGAAATAGCACTTCCCTTTAGGCACTGTACAGTTGGAATCATTTACTTGCAGAGAGGTGTGTGTGTGTGTGTATTTATGTGTGTACTCATGTGTATAAGAATAGGAGAAACACTTTGTGGGCATATCCTGCTGAGGTGAGTAACGTGCTGATTAGTGAATTCCAGTCTCACCCCATTTAAACCTGGAGGAGAATCACATCAAGCACAGAAGCAGCCAAGGCAGCATTTCAACAGGAAGGAAACATCTATTACTGGGGCTTTGAAGAAACATGCCATGAAGGTGTACTAATATCACAAAGGGAAGGGAAGGACTAAATTCATCATGATAAACAAAGTCCCTTTTTTGTAACGGAAGTGTTTGATGATGTTTGATCAATGGTGGATCTATCTCTTGAAAGGAAAATGCATTTAAACCCCAAATGGAGGATTCTTATATAAGGTGCCTAGCTTGTAATGATATATTCATGTTTATAGGTAGAGTGACTGGTTTTTAGAGAAGAGGTTTTTTTTTTTCCTTCATTTTTTGAAAGAAAACTTGTCTGTCTCTAGGCTTTGAAATGTAGAATTATTTACCTTTCCCCAAAATGAAATGTTTCACTGAATCTCCTACAAGCTTGTGGAGGCCATGAAGCATGTTGAATAAGAGCACAGGCTCTGGAGGCCCTGCCACCCACAAAGGGTGTGCTAAGGTAAACAACTGATAGTATTTTGAAAATTAGATGACTTAGAATCCATTCAATAAATTTTAGCTATTTTTATTGTCTTTTTTTTTCTAAATCTATTTGGAAAATATTGCAGATAAAGTAGATAATACCTTCCTAAAACACAGTGAGACCAGGCTCAGTGGCTCATGCCTATAATCCCAGCACTTTTGGAGGCCGAGGTGTGCGGATCATGAGGTCAGGAGATCGAGACCATCCTGGCTAACACGGTGAAATCCCGTCTCTACTAAAAATACAAAAATTAGCCAGGCGTAGGGGCATGCGCCTGTAATCCCAGCTACTCAGGAGGCTGAGGCGGGAGAATGGCGTGAACTGGGGAGGCGGAGCTTGCAGTGAGCCAAGATCGCACCACTGCACTCCAGCCTGGGCTACAGAGCAAGACTCTGTCTCTAAAAAATAAAAAATAAAAATAGAACAGTGAATAGTTTATAAAGATAAAATAGAATAGGCTTCAATTTAGGGAACAAAGGAAAATATGTTTAGGAATGATATTATGCTCAAAATGATTGCAACTTTGATGGTGAAGTGTATTTTATTCAATTAAAAATGTAGATATGGCTGGGCGTGGTGGCTCACACCTGTAATCCCAGCACTTTGGAAGGTTGACGCAAGTGGATCACTTGAGGTTAGGAGTTTGAGACCTGCCTGGGCAACATAGTGAGACCTCATCTCTACAAAAAATAAACAAAAAATGTGCTGGGTGTGGTGGTACATGCCTGTAGTCCTAGCCACTTGGGAGACTGAGATGGAAGGATAGCTTGAGTCTGGGAGGTCAGTGCTGCAGTGAGCCGAGATCGTGCCACTGCACTTGAGCCTGGGTGACAGAGCAAGACCCTGTCTCAAGAAAACAAACAAACAAAAAAACAAAAACAACAGTAGATATGTGTGTGGGAATGAGAACATTTAAATGTGCTCATCCGCTTAGATTTTTCTTTAACCCCCTTCATGGCCCTTATCTTAACCTCTGTCTTCAGCACTACCCTTCATATGTTTGTTCTGTTTTATCTTCTAAGTGATTTTTTTACAACTCTCAATGTATCATGGCAGAAGGAAAACTCAATGTATAAGCTGACTGTATTTTGCATTTTCTTTTTTCTTTTTTTTTTTTTTTTTTTTGAGATGGAGTCTCACTCTGTCACCCAGGCTGGAGTGCAGTGGTGCGATCTCAGCTTATTGCAACCTCCGCCTCCTGGAGGCGATTCTCCCGCCTCAGCCTCCCCAGTAGCTGGGACTACAGGCTTGCACCACCATGCCTGGCTAATTTTTATATTTTTAGTAGAGATGGGGTTTCATCATGTTGTCTAGGCAGGTCTCGAACTCCTGACCTCAAGTGATCCACCTACCTTGGCCTCCCAAAGTGCTGGGATTGCAGGCATGAGCCACCGCGGCCTGGCTTCATGATCCAAAATAGCATCATTAAGCTTCTCTTTCAAAACATGTGTATAAGCCTGTGAGTCATCACTGTATTTATCAGAATATTATCATATTGGAGACTTTCCGAAGCTGAACAAAGCCAGAATTACTGGCTACTAAGGAACTATATTCTAGCAAGAGACTATTCTATTTGTTGGGGATCACCTCTTTTTACTAAAGGGGACTGTTTTGGGCATATAAAACTAGAATTCATGGTTTCTCCTTGATAGTTTGCCAGCTTGATTCCCAGTCAACCAGATAACTGCTGGTAGTGACACTCATGTCCTCTAGGACTCCCAATCTTGTGCCAGCTCAGAGAGGGAAATCCCCCTAGAACTGCTCACACCATTCCAAGAACCACAAGCATCACCTTGGTATAGTTAAAAATGTGATACCAACTCAAATTCTGATAAAAACAAGTTCTATAAAGCTTAATAAAGATATATTTTTTACTTTTTAAGTTTTGTTTTACTATTTTAAACAGAAAACAGAAGGTAAAAACTCCTCTGCCTTCCTCAGTATTTGGTTTGTCAGTTGCTGAACTCAGATTTAAGAGTCTAATCATATACAGGCAATAACCCTCTTCTAATCTTAATAATGTTTCTTTGATCATTTCTTTAAAAAGAAAAATGAAATAGCCTATTGACTCCAACCCTGACCTCCTGTACTTCACCTGCCTGATGAATATTTATTTGGAATACATAAGTTTTTTCAAATGCATCATGTCAAGAATTTGTCATTTCAGATTCCTTTCTAGAATTATCTATTTATCTGATTAATAGCATCATTCTTCCAGACAACCAAACTCAAAAGCTTTATCACTATAATTGAATTTCTTTTTTCTTCTTACATTTAAAATGTTACTAAATGCCATTCATTTCTTTATCAGTAATATTTCTGTTTGATCATTTTATTTCATTTATTCTGCCACCCTCTCATTCCAACTATTGCTTATACTTGAGTACTGCAATAAGCCAATATCTTGCATATGATTATTTATAACACCTAAATCTTCTACCACTTCACACTCACTGGGATGGATATAATTTTTAAAACATACAATAACAGGTGTTAGTGCGGATATGGAAAAATTGGAACCCTGACACATTGCTAGTGGAATGTAAAAAGGTGCAGCCACTTTGCAAAACAGTTCGGCAGTTCATCAAAAGATTAAGCATGGAATTACCATAAGACCCAGTAGTTTCGCTCTTAGGGATTCCACTCTCAAGAGAATTGAAAACATATGCCCATACAAAAACTTATAAACATTGTATATCCATGTTTGTTGCAGCGTTATTCACAATAGCCTAAAGGTAGAAGCAACCCAAATGCCTACAGATGGATGAATGGATAAACAGAATGTGGTATAGACATACAATGGACTATTATTCAACCTTAAAGAGGAAGAAAATTCTGACACATGCTAGAAAATGGATGGATCTTGTATACATTCTACTAAGTGGAATAAGCCAATCACACAAAGAAAAATATTATGATTCCACTTACGTGAGGTACTTAGAATAGTCAAATTAATAGAGGCATACAGTAGAATAATGATTGCCAGGGGTTGGGAGGAGGAGCAAATGGGAAGTTATTGTTTAATGAGTATAGAATTTCTGTTTAGGAAGATGAAAAAGTTCTGGAGATGGGTGGCAGTGATGGTTGCACAGCAATGTGAATGTACTTAATGCCACAGAATAGTATACTTAAATATGGTTTGAATGGCAAACTTTGTTACATATATTTTATCACAATTAAAAAGTTTGAAATGAATATCCAAAGAAGCATTATTTATGAGGCTATAAGTGGAAGTAACCCAAAAGTTCATCATTGATAGCTAAAGGAAACATGGCATGTCAAAACAGTAGAATATTAGTCATACAAAGGAATAAAGTACAGACACATGCTACAACACAGATGCACCTTAAAAACATTACACTAAGTGAAAGAAACCAGACATAAAAGGCCAAATTTTGTATGGTTTTATATATATAAAGTCGTTCAAAATAGGAAAACCCATAGAGACTGAAAGTTGATTAGTGGTCACCAAGGCCCGGGGGAGGAATGAATGAAAACTGGCTCCTAATGGGTACTGGGTTTTTTGGGGCGAGGGGGACAGAGTGATGAAAATATTGTAGAATTTGATAGTAATGATAGGTGAGAGTGGTATAATTTTTTTTAATATACTAAAACCCACTGACTCATATACTTTACAAGGATGTATTTTATGGTATGTGAATTATATCTCAAAACACCCCTTAAATCTTAACGTATGGCTTTTATGATGCCATGTTTCTAAAGAAGCAACGTGTCCCAGTCTCAGCTTACTATTTCTAGGCATGTGACTTTGAGAAAAAATTAAGAGACCTCCCTTCTTACTCTGTAAAATGGGAATAATAATAATGATGATAACAATAATAATAATGATCTTACCAGATTTTTTTGAGTGTTAAATGAGGTAACATGTAGTGCATCTAGCATAGTGTCTGGCATTTACCAAGAACCCCGGGAACCTGAGCTTCAGCTGCTTCTGATACTATTCCAGATACTATTTCAGGATATTCCAATACTGTTTCCATATATTCAGGACAATGGACCAACTCCTTTAGCCATTTTATCAAAACTCTTTAGATTCTGTTTCAAATCGGTCTTTCCAAAGTCTTCTTGTGCTCCTTTGTAGACACTCTTCAGAGAGAGCTTTTTAATCTCCTCCAATTTGCTGCAGCTGTATCTGTGCCTCAAAACAACGCTTTCTCCCCATTCCTCTTTTCTCTCTGCCCTTGGAACTCTGTGGACTTCTCTCATGTTTTTAACCTACTCCCTTATATCAGTGCATGTCATCTCCACTTATTTGTAGTACCCAATATTTTTACTACATCTTTGACCAATTAAGTCTTACTTGGGTTATGTTTTTAAAGTAGGTATCTTATTAGATGGTCCTTTTAAAGTATATGTCCAGTCTCTCCAGCTAAATTAAAACCCTTAAGCACAGAGACCACATGTTATAATGTTTTACCTTTTCCATAGCACTTAGCATGTTACCTTGACATGGCATGTACTGAATGAATGCTTGCTATTTATGAGTTTAGTTAGTGCCACATCTCATGAAGTACAGGGACTTAATGATTCTCAATCCTGACTTCATCTTACAGTCACCTGGAGAATAAAGTTTCCTCTTAGCTCAACAAGTCAGAATCTCTGAGCAAAATCCTCAACTTCTTACCTAGGTGATACTCTTGTAAGCCACACTGTGAACCACTGGATTCAACAGATGAAGTAATATAAGCCACTGGCTCTTAAACCTCGTTGATTATTGCAGTGAAGATGTGAAGACTAAAGATGCTTTGGGCATGGCAAAGTGTTCTACAGATATTAGAATTGTTATTATGGTACATTTGAGAGTGTCATTGCTTTGAGAAAGATCCTCTAAGTTTTTTAACAGCCACAGTGTAATGGAAATATCCAATTATAGGTATCCAAAACCTTTTAAACTCTTTATATCAGGTGTATATACCCTGTTCCTTTTTGCTAACTTAACAATGTTCAAACTCTGTCTTCTCTAGGCTGGCAAACATTCAGCAGCACACCCTCTCAAGATTGTTTACTTGCCTTTGCTCCTGTTGAGTTACAACGCTTGGAAGCAGGAGATGGGCTCAGCAGCAGCCAATAGGACATGATCCAGGAAGAGCAGTAAGGGACTGAGCTGCTGGTAAGACAGTGGAGACAGTTGACACTTGTTTGTCAAGTATGAATTTATTCCTAATTTAATGGTTAATCTCTCTCCCAAACTTCAACTCCAAGTTACCCTGCACCCTCTCAAATACTTTTCTTTATTGTCTATGCTTAGGACACATGGATTAGATTGTTAAGATTTGTGAATTTACTAAAGTTGTGTGCTGACTTATGTATAGCTGTATTTTTCTGGAGAAAGATTTGTATCAATTCTCAATGTCTATGGAGTTTTTAAAAAGAGGTAAGGATTATTCAAATGTAACTATAAACATAAGAAAATGTGATATCTATAACCAGTTGTTACAGTATTTATCGCCTCCATTTTGCTTCACTTGTAGCCACTTCGTCTCAATCTTGTTAAGGACCAAATAAATGGTATTTGTGGTTACTTGCTGATCTGAAAAGTGAGTACCTCCTGCACCTGGCTAGTCAGTCTTGTGACAATTTGGTGCCATAGAACTAGCAGAGAACTAAATTATGGAATGGCAGATCTCAGGAGCAGCTATGTGATTTTACATATGGTTTGTTTTTAATGGATAGAGACAGAGTCTGGCTATGTTGCCCAGGCTGCTCTGAAACTCCTGGGTTCAAGCCATCATCCTGCCTTAGCCTCTTAAGGAGCTGGGATTACAGGTGCATGCCCCCAGGCCAAGTTCATATGATTTTCTGAAAATACAAAAGAAAGAGGGAGACACAAAATACTTTTTAAATCATGTTTTTATAATTATCTTAATAAAAATCAATTTGCTCTGAATGCCATGACCTGCTGAGTGTCCCAACCTAAGGGTTGTCAGACCGTTTTCTCATATATGCATGTATAGAAGTAGGGAACTAATATATTTTTGTCTAAAATGTTTAAGATGAAGATGAGAATGAATTCTACAATATATAATTTTGCCTGAACTATATAAGACAGTTAAAATTATAGAGATATTGCAGGAGAGACTCTGGATTAGATAGAAAAAAGGAAGAATTAGGCTTTTTTTTTTTGTCTATAATCCTTTTAGTAGGTAATTCAGCTTCAGTTTCACTAAATCTTGTTTATGCATTCAGCATAACAAATCTTCTAATAAGCCTGTATAGCTCTAATCTCTGCCTTACTGCAGACACCTGAGGATATAAGTATCCACTCTGCCACTTGATACTTCTTAGAGACTGTTCTGGTGCTGAGAAATCCTTTCCAGTGTGTCCTCAGTTGAACTCCCATGATTCCTGGATGTTGCCATTTTCAAGACACAGGGCAAGCGCATCTGTCTAGATTACCTCTCTACCTTGGGAATTTTAAGTCACTCTGTGAGGGAAAGAGAACTCAGTATAGTAGTAACTCTCAGAATGAAAATTTTCCCCTTGCATGTTAATATTTTTAGAGTAATCATTGTCACTGAAAATAGACTTCCTCTTTCCCCTCTCATGCTGGAAAATCTTAGGTAATTATGAATAAAGTATTCTTTACTTTTCCCCTCCTCCCTTGATGATTGCTTTACCTCACTCTGTGAGAACTGTGACTACTCATTCTGCTCTTGTCTTTTACATGAGAACTGAGAGCGCATTTTTAAGATGGAATTTTCCTCCTTAATGAAGTCATAACATTAGTCAGAAGGTTTTCTCTTCTTGAACGTTAAGCCTGGGTAAGGAATAAAGTGCAGAAGTTTATGGAAAATTATAAGATAACTTAAAAAAAAAACGAAGACAACAAATTAAAATGTTAGCCATTGAGGGAAAATGTTTTACAGGCAGCTCTCTGAGGAGTTCTTCCCTCATATCTCCTCAAAAATCTTGTTTTGCATTTAATTTTTTACAGTTGGATAAGCTCAGCCCTTGACATATTTTCAATAGCAAATAAGCCTAGAGTTTATTTTTAGTACATTTATTAGGAATGTGTTCTTGGGAAAATTATTTAACCTCTGTAAGCCCTGCTTTATATGGCAAAGAAGAAAGTAGGTAATAATAGATAATAACAGGATTATTTTATGCATTACCTGTACATTGCCCAACATATAGTAAGTTCTCAATTTTGTATTGGTATTTGTTTTATTATTAACCACTTTTATTAATGTTGCTTTTAGTTTTTGAAATATGAATTCATTCAAAAATATTTCTTGAGCACCTGCCAAATACCAGGCACTCTTCTAGGAACTAGAGTGGCATTAATGAGTAAGAGACAAAAATCTCTTCCCATGTTGAGCTTAGAATCTATTAGAGTAAGAGACAGACACATACAAAATAAAATGTATAATATACTAATACCAAGAAGTGCTAAGTATAAAAATATAAAGCAGAAAAAGGAAATTGAGTGGCAGGGTTAGGTAGTAATTGAAGATATAGTAGTCAAGTAAGGCAGCTTCAAGAGAAGATTATGTCTTAAATAAAAATCTGATAAAGGTATAGAAACAAGCCATGAAGTTATCTGAAGGAATTGCAGGTAGTGGAGAACAGCCAAAAGACCTGGAGTAGTAAAAGGTTTTATGCAGAGTGATTTAAAAAGAATCACAGTATCTTATACATCAGTAAATATTTACACATACACTTAAGTAAGTGATATGGACAAGAACTTTGGAAGTTGAATAGCAAGGTCCATCTGGACTATAACAGAGGAGGCTTCACAAAGGAAGGTGACAGGGCATGGCCTGGATCCTGAAGGACAGGAAGAACTGGGATCGATAACAAAGAATGACATCCCAGTGGAGAGAAGTGGAGGGGAAACAGCATGAAATGGAGTGAAATAAGAATGTTGGCCTTTAGGGCAGGAATGGGCCAGGCAGAGGGCAAGTGGGAAGCAGGAAAAAGGCGACCTTGTATAGAGTTCATGTTGGCAAATAGAGAGAAGATGGGAAAGCATGGTAAGGCCAAATTTAGTAAAATCCTAAAGTCAAGCTAAAGATTATTGCATGCTATCCTGAAAATATTGGGGAATAATTAGAGCAGATGAGTAGAAAGGTGAATTCTTGTATTTAGCTATATCATTATTTTTACAAATTTAAACAAATAAGGAAATGGAGGCAGTAGTTGGAGTAATTTAGGAGATAAATTGAAAATGGATTTTGTTAAGAGAGAAGGGAAGATAGATTTTATATATTTTAAGGAAAAATGAGGATTTATTTGCTGACTGCACGTAAGAGATAAAAGAGAGGAGTCAAAGATTTCTCTAAAATTTTCAAAATGATTAATTATGTGTTGGTATTAAAAGAAATAGGGAAGTTGAGACATATGAGTTTGAATTCAGCATGAGTCAGTTAAGACAATCAGATGCAGATATTCTTAAGGCAACTAAAGTTCATTTGATATTTGTCATATAGGCTGAATTATGTTTCTAAGAGCTGTTTTTACTGTGCATTAAATCCGTCTAATACTAACATAGTACAAAAGTTGTATGCTATCCAAATTTTGTATTTTTATAACAAGTTGGAGAGACAGAGAATCAAAAAATTATTGATTTGGAACCATTAGACATCAGCTAGTCCAATTAGTTCATTTTGTGGAAGGAAAAAGGATACCCAGAGATGTTACATGACTTTATAGCCATGCCTTTAGCTATTATGTAACTTGGTCTAGCCCAGGTCTCCATACTGAGACTCTCCTCCTGCTAATAAAAAAATAATTAAAAAGTATTAGTGATTTGTATTTTGCCAGCTTGCTTGTGGAGAATAGGATTAGAAGGTTTGACTTGCCTGTTAGCACTCTCTTGTAGCCATTTTTCTAATTAACATAGACACATTTTATCCTTTCTCATGAAACAGATCTAACTTGTTTAGAAGCTTCAGTCTTCTTGATTTAATTAATCACTTTCTCCACCTTTAGTCATTGTTGAAGTTTCCTGATTTACAATGTTATCTTTTTATCTTTTCAGTAGTTTAAGGAGGAATGATATTTCTACTGTTGTACTATTTTTCTGTTTATCTTTCAGAAGAAAAATAGCTTTTCTTATTGGCCCAAAAAACCATCACCCTACAGGAAATAAATCACACTCTTTGCTTGATTTTCCTGATCTGGCTACTGATTTCTCTTCAAATTTAAGTCAATACTTAGACTTTAAGACTTCATTGTTACTTCCTTACAGGTCATTCTTATGAACTAAAATCCATAGTCATTGTTCTAGCAAGCCTGAGCAGTTTATTCTTTGAGTCACAGGATTATAAAAGAAAAAATAGACCTTAGAGATCATAATACAGTGCTCTTCAAACTGTACTCTTCAATTTTTCTACTACTCATCAGTTGTTTTTTATTCTAATAAAATATAATTACCTAGCAAGTGAGCAGACATGTATTTACAGTAGCTTTACAATTCTTTATACACTTCTTTACTCTCTCCATTACACATGCCACATGGTATGATACAAGTCATAACTCAACTATGTGAAAGCAAAACCACTCTTATACATGGTGTCTTGCATATATGTTAAGGCCCAGAGTGGTATCAGTAGTCTCTCTGTCCCAAGAGACTGAATTAAACAAGACTGTTGACATTCTTGTGGCATTTATCTGACAACCTTGGCAATCCCTAAATTCACAAATAGCTGTATAGCATTTTTTGCATTTAATGCATATCCACATATGATGTGTCCTTTGATTTTAGAACAAGTAAAGCATGCTAAAATAGACTGCACCTTATGAAAGTCATTTTCACTATTCTTGTGTTTCAGTTTCCTCATCAAAAGGTGAAATATCAGCTGCCTCTATTGATCTCAGGATCTTTTAAGTAGAAATGGAAGAGTCTTAGTGAAAACAGTTTGTATTCTGAAAGAAAATTGGATGTAAATACAGGCACTAAAAACGTTTATTCATCTTTACAGATGTTAATCTGACCATTTTTCTCAAAATGTGAAAATAGTATGGATTTTCTTAGCTCATTTAATATTGAAAGACTAGAAAAACAAGTAATGATGTTCTAGAAGAATCTATGATCATATAATTACAGTTGTCCTTCAGTATCTGTGGGAGATTGGTTCCAGGACCCCCCCATGGATATCAAAATCTGTGGATCCTCAAGTCTCTTATATAAAATAGTGCAGTATTTGCACATGATTTACATATACCCTCCCATATACTTTGAATCATCTCTCGGTTATTTATAATACTACAATGTCCATGCTATGTAAGTAGTTATTACACTGTATTGTTTAGGGAATAGTGACAAGAAAATTAATCTGTACATGTTCATTACAAACACAGCAATCCATTTTTTTTCTGAGTATTTTGATCTGTGATTGATTGAATCCACAGATGCTGGAATCCATGAATACCCATGGGGGGCTGACTATAATGTTGTCTATATGCGTAGCAATTTTGTAATTCTCAACCAAGGACACGTATAGTCCTTGAATCTTGGTAGGAGTCTTGGGGACTTTTCTTAAAATATTTTGGCCATCTTCTCAAGATCTTGACTCCTACCCCCACTTGTACATGTGCACATACTTGTGCACACTCACACACAATACCCTTCCTTAAGTCCTGCTCACCAGCTTGCTTCCTATTGCATTGAGAGCGTTCAACTTGTAGACCAAGAACTTCCACCATATTTTTCCACCTCTACCCCAAAACACAGTTTAGACATATCCATTCTTTTCATTCTTCAGAGTCATCTCACCACTTCCATAAATTATTTCCTAATTGTTCCCTCTGCCTCTGTTCTTTTTTTTTTTCTGATGATCAGTTCAAAGTACCTCTGTATGACCATTCTTAAGTGCAAATCTGACCATCTATACCCCCTTCTTAATATCCTTTCTTTTATGGATACCCATTTCAGACTTTATTAAAGGAGTGGAAGCTTCCCCCTCCCCACCTCACCACTTGAAGTTTTTGCAATTAGAATGGAGTTTATCTGGTTAATGCAAAAATAGATGTGATGTAGAATTCTTGGGGACACCTACTTATCCCCTTTTCAGAGTGGCCCTGAATAGCTCTGTGAACCCAGGAATCTGAAGAACTCAGAACAGAAAACCATCAGCCTACAGAAAGTAGATCAAACTCTATGCTTGATATTCCTGATCTGGCTCCTGGTTACTCTTCAAATTCCTCCTTACTATATTGTCCCTTCAGATATGTAAATCTTTACCGTGACATCATATTTTACACATTGAACCTTTGTACCGCTGTTCCTCTCCTGATGAACTTCCCTTTTCTCTTAACTACACAGCTCAGATTTCTCATAAGGGAAGCTTCATATTTGTTGTGGCACTGTTGTTCCTCAAACATCCTACTTACTGTAGTCATTTGTTTATGCTTGTCTCCTTTGCAGATTCTGAAATTCCTAGGGCAAAGGCTGCATCTTGTCTTCTTATTACTAATATTTTACACAGTATCTGGTTACATAGTAGGCATTCAATCATACAATTTAAAAGAAGAGGTTGACTTTGTGATCTTTTTCATATGCTTTATTTCCCTCTCCCCCTACTGGCAACTTCTTTCTACTTCTTAAAATAGATACAGCACTTGCCCATTAAGTGGAGGGAAGAGGTGTGGGAGTCGAGTAGTTGGAACTTCAAGTGTCAAAACATGATAATCTCATTTGCAAAGTTACATTATATCAGAGCTTGAACCTCAGAGATACTTAATTATAAGTAACACTTGTGGAACATTTGATACCTACATTTTTTTCACTAAAGTATCCTATCAAAATTAAATGTGTTGCAGTTGAGATTTGTGAGGTTTTAGCTATTTAGAGACTTTAGGGATATGTTTAGTGTTCTAATTCTAATAGTATTGATGAATATAAATGTTTCACTGTAGAAAGAGAAGTTTGAGAGCTGTTGTGAATGATATTTGATGTCTATTAGGTGATAATTTCTGATGACTAAACATGCTCAAGACCTTAGTGAGAAATACATGAATACAGAAAATATTTTGAAAATTATGAGAAGTTTATCATTGATTATAGATTTTCTTATCCAGCAGTTTTTGGTTGTGTTCTGTTTTTCTCTGTCAGAGAAGCAGAAAGTGGTCAGTGGACTTTAGAATGTAGGCTCTTGTAGGAGGCCATATGTTTGAGAGTGCTGTCCAGGTGCTTTGTGATGTGGCTGAGAATGGATGCAGGCTTGCAGGGAAAAACTAATACTGTAGATCTCCAGAGAGCATTTTAGGAAAGACTTCTAAGCTTTAGGTTCCCTGACCAAAGAGTAAAAAGTGATTCTTAATATCCATAGCTATAGAGGAAAGTAAATACACTTCCCACATCAAATTTAGAATTAAATATTTAGGCATTTCAAGTGTATTTCATTTAGAACAAAATAAAATCATATATTCATTAATGAAATATAAAACCAGATGGTCTCTGAAAGGTTTTTCCCTTTACTCACTTTCAGAGTAAGGCGAGGAAGAGTAGTTTTCTTTTTTAATTTATATTTTAATTGTCCCTTTCTGTTTTTCCAAAAGTTTTATTTTTTGAAAGTGAGTCACCTTTTAGACATTTGAAAAATTAGAATTACTATGATGTTTATTCTATTAGTAAGTCTTCCTAGAGTAGCAAGGTAGAAAAGCATCTCTGAATGCCTACATAGGAAGTATTTAATAAATGTTTTTTGGGCCAGGTGAGGTAGCTCACTCCTGTAATCCCAGCAATTTGGGAGGCCAAGGCGGGTGGATCACCTGAGGTCAAGAGTTTGAGACCAGCCTGACCAGTATGGTGAAACCCCATCTCTACTAAAAATACAAAATTACCTGGGGGTGGTGGTGCATGCCTATAATACCAGCTACTCGGGAGGCTGAGGCAGGGGAATCGCTTGAACTCAGGAGGTGGAGGTTGCAGTGAGCCGAGATCGTGCCATTGCACTCCAGCCTGAGCAACAAGAGTGAAACTCTGTCTCAATAAATAAATAAATAAATAAAATACATAAATAAATGCTTTTTGATTTAACGAAGGTGTCATTGTCCTATGAAAAGGAAAACTATCAAAATATATTTTTTAAAACTTAGCTTTTGATAATGATATGGAAGATATTTCTCTTAATTAACCTAAGTCAGAAACTAAAATATGTTATAAAATGCTAACATCAAATATTTGAGACCAGTTAAAGGAGACAGAAGGAAGTTATGGAGAAAGAAGCAGTAGCCAGAAAATAAGGGCAAGAAAATGTTTTCTAAATTTATGAGAATCAGAATGTTTACAAAATTGCTATTGTTATCATCTGGAAAAAATATGCCTTGTAGGCTGAAAAAATGAACATTCCCTTTCCATACCATGCAGGAACCTTCTTTACTGCATTCCTAAGAGGACTAGTCTAGCACCTAATTGGATACTTGTGGTAATATTTGGGAACTCACTGATCTGGTACATCAGTGTGGGAGTCGAGTAGTCAGAACTTCAAGTGTCAAAACATGATAGTCTCATTTGCGAAGTTACACTATATTAGAGCTTGAACCTCAGAGATACTTAATTATAATTAACACTTGCAGAACATTTGATACTTAAATTTTTTTTTCACTAAAGTGTCCTACCAAAATTAAATGTGTTGCAGTTGAGAGTTGTGAGGTTTTAGCTATTTGGAAACTTTAGGGATATGTTTAGTGTTCTAATTCCAATAGTATTGATGAACATAAATGTTTTACTGTAGAAAGAGAAGTTTGAGAGCAAGTTGAGCAAGAATCTGTCACTCTAGGTCTTCTACTCTTTATTAAAGAATGTTGGATTCATTTATAACTTACTGGTCCCTTAAATATTAAAGTTTGGTGTTTGGTATCTTAAACATGATTACATCCTTATAGGGCTCTCTTCTAATTGCCTGGATACTGCACATCTATTAATACAGTCTCAAAGCACACTTGCTTTTTTGATAGTAAGAGCATACGATTTAATCACATTGAAGCTAGTCCGCAAAGGTTTTTGTCTTTTTTTCAGGCAAGCAGCTGATGAATGAATCTCTACTATCCTTCACTTTATGACTGTGATTTTCTAAATAAATTTTGGAGATTTTAACTTACAATTTATTAATTTCCATCTTGTTTCTTCAAGTCCCTCCTTTAAGTCTAAGGAAATTTATGGAAATCTTTTTCCATACCATCAAGTGGCTTATTTCTTTTTAACTTTTTTTCCTTGAGTTCAGGAGTACATGTGCAGGTTTGTTGCATAGGCAACCTTGGGTCATGGGAGTTTGTTGTACAGGTTATTTCATCACCCAGGTATTAAGCCTAGTACCCATTAGTTATTTTTCCTGATCCTCTCCCTCCTCCCACCCTCCACCCTCTGATAGGCCCCAGTGTGTGTTGTTCCCCTCTGTGTCCATGTGTCCTCATCATTTAGCTCCCACTTATAAGTGAGAACATGCAGTATTTGGTTTTCTGTTCCTATGTTAGTTTGCTATGGATAATGGCCTCCAGCTCCATCCATGTCCATGCAAAAAAACATGATCTTATTCTCTTATATGGCTGCATGGTATTCCATGGTGTATATATAACACAGTTTTTTTAATCCAGTCTATTATTGGTGGGCATTTAGGTTGATTCCATGTCTTTGCTATTGTGAATAGGACTGCAGTGAAAATATGTGTGCATGTGTCTTTATAATAGAATAATTTTTTTTTTCCTTTGGTATATACCCAGTAGTGGGTTGCTGGGTTGAATAGTATTTCTGTCTTGAGGTCTTTGAGGAATCGCTACACTGTCTTCCACAATGGTTGAACTAATTTACATTCCCACCAATAGCATATAAGTGTTCCTTTTTCTCCGCAACCTCACTAACGTGTTATTTTTTGACTTTTTAATAATAGCCGTCCTGACTGGTGTGAGATGGTATGTCATTGTGGTTTTGATTTGCATTTCTCTAATGATCAGTGATGTTGAGCTTTATTTCATATGTTTGTTGGCCGCATGTATGTCTTCTTTTGTAAAGTGTCTGTTCATGTCCTTTGCCCACTTTTTCAATGAGGATGTTTGTTTGTTTGTTTTTCCTGTAAATTTAAGACCGTTATAGATGCTGGATACTAAACTTTTGTCAGATGCATAAATTGCAAAATTTTTCTCCCATTCTGTAGGTTGTCTGTTTTCTCTGTTGATAGTTTATTTTGCTATGAAGAATCTCTTTAGTTTAATTAGATCCCATTTGTGAATTTTTGCTATGAACTGGATCTGATATAAGCATATGTTTAATTTTAACTCCCAGGTCACACTGTTTTTTTTTGTTTGTTTTGTTTTTGTTTTTGTTTTTGTTTTTTTGGAGATGGAGTCTCACGCTGTCACCAGTCTGGAGTGTGGTGATACAATCTTGGCTCATTGCAACCTCCGCATTCCGGGTTCAAGCAATTCTCCTGCCTCAGCCTCCTGAGTAGCTGGGACTACAGGCACACACCACCATGCCCAGCTAATTTTTGTATTTTTAGTAAAGATGGGGTTTCACCATGTTGGCCAGGATGGTCTCTATCTCTTGACCTCGTGATCTGCCCACCTCAGCCTCCCAAAGTGCTGGATTACAGGCTTGAGCCACCACACCCGGCCCCAGGTCATACTTTTAATCAAAATGAGAAAAAAGATTGACTTCACTGGAATGCTTATGTCTTGTTTTATATTCAAGTTTTAAGTTTATGTTCTTGAGATTATTACATCTTGAGTTACTTGATAATACCACAGTTGAAATCCATGTTGTTGAATCCTTCAACCCCTTGAGGACTGAGAATTCCCTTTAATTATCTGTCTGAATCATTAAATACTTGTAAATCAAGAGTTCAATTTAGAAATGTTATACTTGATACATTTTTTAAAGCTGGATAAATTAACCTATTAAACAAAATTATCTCTTCTTCAAAAAAAGGCATCACTTCCCCCACAAATGTGTAATTTAGGAATTGTTTTCTATTGGAGTGGTTCACGCTTATATATTTTAGTTGCTCTAATGCAAGGTGTTTCCTAAAAAGTTTAAGGAAAGTATAACTTTATTTTCATGTATGATAGTAAATAATACAATAGGGGGTGCATTTGTGCTATGCTTGTTTCTGTTCCCATTTCAGTGCTCAATTACTGTAGCTTCTAATAAATAAAATTATCAGTTGCTAACATTTAAATCAAACAGTTCCACAAGTGGAAGTATTGCTTATTTGTGAGAGTTGTGTTTTTTTAAACTTAACCTTACTGAGGGGTTTTAAGGACTGCCAATTATAGATTGTACTAAGCAAAGTTCAAAGTAATAGAAGGTTACCAAGTTGAGGCTAGAATTCAATTAGTGCCAATACAGTTAAAATGGTATCATTAACAGAACATCTTCATCCAGGACCTTTTTTTTTTTTTTCAGACAGGGTTTCACTCCTGTTGCCCAGACTGCAGTGCAGTGGCTTGATTGAGTTGATTGAGGCTCACTGCAGCCTCAACTTCCCAGGCTCAGGTGATCCTCCCACCTCAGCTTCCAGAGTAGCTGAGACCACAGGGGCGTGCCACCACCCCTGGCTAATTTTTTGTATTTTTTGTAGAGACAGGGTTTTGCCATGTTGCCCAGGCTGTTCGCAAACTCCTGGCCTCAAGCAATCCACCTACCTCGGCTTCCCAAAGTGCTGGAATTATGGGAATGAGCTGCCACACCCAGCCCCTCCGGAATCTTTAGATTACCAACTTCTGTCTTCCAGGTTTTTATGTCCTTGGAAATTTATGCATATTTTTAGAGGTAAGACCCATCCTCATCTTCTTCCTAATCCTTGACATATTGTGAACACAGATATATATACAATTAAGTAGTTCCCTGAGTTACAAATATACTTAAATATACTTTAACTTATTATAGAAGGCTTACAAAAACTGTGGATAAGTAACATATATTTATCTCAGTTAATGAATAACTGATGCTGAAAATAATGTGAATGTCAAATTAGTTCTCTTTTTTTCTAGCCCTCACCTTTGAAAAGCCTGAGCCTCTGAGATGTGAGATGACTGCTGTAAAGTGAAGCAGCAAATTTCTAGAGGCTGGGTTCACCCTTCAGGTCCTCTAAATCCTAGGTCGCTTCCCACTACTACATACTACCCTAAAAAATCTGTAATTCACAAATTTATTTTTTAATCTTTTTCATAACTTATTAAATTTTTATTGAACAAATACAGGAAACAGTTTTAAATTACTCATTGCTCTTGAATACATTGGTGATTATTTTTCTTCTCTGAAATTCTGTTTTCCTTAAAGGCAGTCATTTTTTGGTCTCTTCTAAACGACACTTAGTATTTTTAGTAACATCATAACTTCAGTGGCCACAGTGAGCCCTCATTTTGCAACATAGGCCTACTTTTCATATCTGGCTTGCCTTTTATTATTTATAATTTAATGAAAAGAAAGTACCACTCTTTCCATAGTTTTGTAATAGAATTGCTGTCAACAAAGTAGTGGATGCACTATGTTATAAAGATTTCATTGTGAAAACATGAAATGGCTGTTAACTATACATCAGGCAAAATAAAAACAGGAAATATAAACATTTCCTGGAACAGGGCAGAGTATGAGTAAATAAGGTATCAAATATAATTGGATACCTGGCCAAATATTTTTAAATGTCTTAAGAAATGTCACTGGAAAGACTGGAGTACTTGGATTTGTCTCTTATTCTTATTTTGATTCCTAACACTGTGCTTGGCACATGGTAGGTAATTAATAAATGTGTGATGGATGAATAATGATTATCATTCAATTAGTGACTAAGAGAGTTGGAAAGGGCTATCAATTTCAAATTGGTTCCTTTAAGACATTTTTACGTAAGATTTGGGAGAAAAGTAAAAGAGCACCATATGATTATGCTTTACTAAGAGCTGCTTCCATTCCTACATTGACCATGTGGACTCATATTTGGCCTATATAATTACATTAGAATAAACAAAGCACCAAAAGTTGGAAAAGGAAGTAGTAGTAGGAGAGGGTTTTAAGCTATGTATTTACTGGGAAAAAAAGTCATGTTTTCTTTTTTAAAAATGTTCTAAACAATACTGTAATCAGTTGGGAATTGAATGTGCTTTGTGTCAGACAAAGGTCTTTGTATACAATACATTACATTTTGTATACCAATACATTACATTACACAGAAGGGAGTGCCTGGCTTTGTATACAATACATTACATTTTGTATACCAATACATTACATTACACAGAAGGGAGTGCCTGGCTTTGTATACAATACATTACATTTTGTATACCAATACATTACATTACACAGAAGGGAGTGCCTGGCTTTGGGAAACACATCTACCTAAACTCTTAACATAGCACGATGCTGCCATACAGTAGGTAATACCAAGACAAATCAGGGCCGTTATTAACAACCTTGAGGAAATGTCTTGGGAAATATTTAAATAATTTTTGTTTAATTATAATAAGGAATATACAGCCTCTGTGAAGTCATCCCAAACTCTTCGAGGCAAATTTAGTCTCCTCCCACCCCTGTTTTTTAATGTTTCTAAAGGGTGTTATGTATAATCTATTAGAAAACTGGCCAGGTGCAGTGGCTCATGCCTGTAATCGCAGCACTTTGGGAGGCCAAGGCGGGTAGATTACCTGAGGTCAGGAGTTTGAGACCAGCCTAGCCAATATGGCGAAACCCTCTCTACTAAAAATACAAAAATTAGCCAGGCGTAGTGGCAAGTGCCTGTAATCCCAGCTACTCAGGAGGCTGAGGCAGGAGAATCTCTTGAACCCGGGAGGCAGAGGTTGCAGTGAGTTGAGATCGCGTCACTGCATTCCAGCCTGGGCGACGGAGTGAGACTCCGTCTCAAAAAAAAAAAAAAAATATATATATATATATACACACACACACACACACACACACACACACACACATACATACATTAGAAAACTAATTACATTGTTTTCTTAAAATGTTTTAAGCATCTCTCTTCCTCAAGGACAAGAATCTTGAATCCTTAGTGCATATGAGGTACCTAATAGATATTTAAATGAATAATGAGCTACTATTGCCTAAAAATATTAGACATCATGTAATATCAGGCCTACAGTTGATAGAAAAAGTATTCTCAACTAAGAATAATTTACCAGTGGAGAAAACTGTTAGTTTTCCCTTCTTTTTCTTTGCTTTATAAAATTTAAATGACATTAAGAGTTACATTTCTTGGAAAATTGAATATCTGTGGGACAATGGGCTCTGGGTGTAATTGCAGGATAATTTGAAAAGTTTAAAGAATATTTTCCATAGGTATAAGTTTATTTAGGCTCTGTGTCTCCTCTTGAGATGACTTTAGCAGTATATATTTCCCTGGAACACCATGCACTCTAGGTTTTCTAATTTATTCGTTTAAAATACATGGCATTTTACTACGTAAATATTCTCTGTATCCGTAGGTACAGCACCTCTGTGTACACTAAGTGTATGTATTTTTTTTAAATTGCCTTAGTTTTGCTATTCACTAGATTATTTTCCAAGGAACCTACTCTTAGATTTATTAAGCCTACTATATATATTTTGTTATTAACTAATTCTCTTATTTTTAAAAATTACTTTTCCTTTCTTTGCTTAAATTTGCTTTGTTTTCCTAAATTAGTGATTTGGAATACTTAATTGTTTTTATTTTGTTTTGTTTTGTCAATAAAAGAGTTTTAAGACTCTAGTTATACTATAGCTATAGCCAATGCATTTTGAGAGGTGCTTACATATTACAATTATTTTCAGAAATTCCCTATTTCAAAGCTTTGCTTTCTTTGAACAAAGAGTTATTTAGGAAAAGAAAGGAATAAAAATCTCAACTTATTCTCCACATGACTAGCTTTATTATTTGCAGTATTCTGTTTTTTACTTCTTGTAATACTTCTTTATATTTTGTTGTGGAATTATGTCACCTAACAATATTTTCCTTAACTTCTTAATTTTAGCCTGTTTTCCAAGTTAATCATTTATCTGTTGTTTCAATGAATACCTAAGAAAATTTTCTTTGTCAGGATAAGGCACATGAGGTCTAAGATTTATTTCTAGAACAGTAAGCAAATCATTTCTGAAAGTGTGTTCTTCTACTATTAAGTAACATGTTTATTTTTGTCTTTTAGTTGAAGTCCCCCCCCAACCCAATAGGTACTATTCTGATTTGTTCTCCTATTCACACATTCTTGAAGGAGAGCTGATTTATCTGTACCCACAAAATTATAATATAATTTTCTCAGAGTGTTCAAAACATTGTCTTTTTTATTTTTCTTTTTTTTGAGTTTTTCACTCTTGTTGCCTAGGCTGGAGTGCAATGGCAGGATCTCAGCTCACTGCAACCTCCGCCTCCCGGTTTCAAGAGATTCTCCTGCCTCAGCCTCCCGAGTAGCTGGGATTATAGGCATGCACCACCACTCCTGGCTAATTTTTTTGTATTTTTAGTAGAGACGGAGTTTCTCCATGTTGGTCAGGCTGGTCTCGAACTCCCAACCTCAGGTGATCCACCTGCTTCAGCCTCCTAAAGTGCTAGGATTACAGGCGTGAGCCACCACACCCAGCCGAAAACATTATCTTAATGGAGCAAAACGTTATCACCGACAAACTTTTTTCTATTGAAAATACTGCTTAAAAGATCAGGTCATGCCCACCCCACACCCCACACCCCACACCCTTTGTATTTCTCTTTTACTTGTCTTGGCCTCTAGTTCAGATTTATAGTTTGGTAATGTCTGATTTTCTTTTTTAGTGCTTCAGCCCATCTGGTTGAGGAACAGCTCTATCCCACTGGGACCTCTCCCTTTCCTCATGAGTGATGCCAGGGTCCTGCTGCCCATAAGCATTCTGTTTGCTGAGTTGGTATATATTTCCTTTCCCCAGCTTCGCTGCCTTTGGCTGCTTTGTGATTAAGTAAGACATACCCATGTTTCCTAAAGCCTCCTTCGCCTTTAGTCCTTGATGCTGGGGACCTTTTGGTTGGGAAGACAGCTTCCTTATGTCAGGGTGAGCCTGCTACACAAGTATGTAACTCAGACAGTGACCTACTGTTGAGTTTCTGTTTAGTGTTTCTTTGTCTCCCTCAAATGGTACAAACGTGGAGGGCTTCAACTACAGTCTACCTCTCTCCTGTTGGTTTTGTCTATCACAACCCATGCCCTCCAAATAAGAGATGATGGAGCAGTCTACTTATTTTCCGTAGCACTCCACAACTGACTTTAAAAGAGGGACTGGGATTGGGCTCTTAGTGATGACTTTTAATGTGGATTCATCTGCATTTTCTCTAGAAATTCTTTAAACTCTCTGCCTCTCAGCTGGCACTATTCCATGGTATTTTAGTGCTAATGGGAGATCTTTTCTAATTTTTGTTTTTCTTTGACTGTTTAAATCATTTACTGGAAAGAGGGCTTAGATATCTGCTCATATGCTCCTGCTAGTCTACAAGTCCTCCAGCCTGATTTTGTTCATGAACATGATGGAAATAAGCTTCTTAAATGCCTTTAATATTGGATACTGCTTTCAAGGAAATTTAAAATAGCAAGCAGGCTTTCAAGAAGAGAGAATAAATTATCAGCCAGTCTCGCAAGAACAAAAATAAGCCAAGTCATATAAAACAAGTTTGGAGTAAACTTGTTTTTACATTTCAAATTCGAGTTGAACTCTTCAAGTGAAGCTTCAGAGATATAAAAAACTTTAACTGATAAAGATTCCAAACATTAATATATGGAAATGTATGAGCTCACTGAAAATTTTACATAAATTTTACTAGAAGAGGTGACTGACCAGTTGCTTTTATAAGATTCTCAAAAAGATCTCAAATCTTAGGGACTAATACTGTAAGTATATGGGGAAATTAAGACAAAGATTTACCATCTTGTGAGTTTCTAGTTTGGATAATGAACTTAATTTCACAAGAAATTGCTTTAGCACAAACATGAAAACCTTAAGCATGAGAACTCTCCTTTTGAAGTACAAAGGGAGACTAAAGTGAATAACTCAAACTGGAAATGTAGAAAATTGAATTTGCTATGATTTGAAGTCCTTTCAGAATAGCCAACAGATTTTAAACAAGAGTTTGTATTGCATACTTTCTTTGGGATATACATTGAAGGAGAAAGGAGGAGGGAGTTTTAAAAGACAAGTGGAAAGCCCTTTCTGCTTATTTTGGCTATGGCTTCCATTTCAGTGTCTGTGTTTAAGGGATCATAAAAGGAACTGGAAAGATTGGTCACAATGGCAACTCTGTACCTGTATGATTTCGGATGTGAAAAGAGTTTAGCGATTTCCTTGTTAACCTATACTGCTGTGGAAGTCATTCATTATGCAGTTAGGCATTAGCAGAATAAATAAAGTTCATAGCTCTAGGAACCAAATTTAATTTTATCACTCTTCTGATTTAGAATATTTTCATATGCTTTCATATGTCCTACAGACAATAAGAAGATAGAATCAATACTTGGTGATTGATAGGTTATTTTTTAAAAGGGAAGAAAGAATTAAACATCCATGGTTTCTTTTTAACTAACTGGGTGGATGATAGTATCCCTCACACCAGTGGGGAGTATAGATGACAGGTTTGGAGTGAAAGACAGTGAATTCCATTTTGGATAAGTTGAATTTGAAGTGCCTATGGAACATACAGGTACAGATGACTAGGAGACAATTGAAAATCCAAATTGTGAACTCTGCTGAAGATTAGAAGTACAGATCTGAGATTAAATTGCTACTTGAGTTCATGGGAATAAAATAGGTCATTCTGCAAATGGTTATCTCAATATCTTCCTGGTCATCTCTTGGGTCACCTTGCCGACTTTTCATTCTCTTTACAATCTCTAAATTCTCATGTTTTTAAGGCTCTCATCTTAGGCCAACTTATCTTGGGTCACCTTGCTAACTTTTCATTCTCTTTACAGTCTCTAAATTTGTGCTTTTAAGGCCCCATTCTCAAGCTGGCTTCTCTGTTTTGGTGGGAACTGGTAGCAAACATCCATTTGTAAACAACCCAAATGGCTAGCATTGAGCAGGACTCCCCAACATACTCCTCTGAATTACATTTTGAGTTATCTGAAGGATCAATATCTCAAACTAGGAAACTCTAGCTTTCTCATTTATTTTCATCATCTAATTATTTTTCTTGCCTTTAAGTATAAGGGATAGAGACTTGATTGATTTTTATGTACAACAAGTTAAAAAATTTAATTAGGCATCTTTGCCATTTAATCAGTTTATACTTCTTGAATCTTTTCCAGTCATCAAAGTTGCTGAGCATGCGCAGCTTTACTTACTAGCTTATAGCATGAAGAAGAGTAAAATAGGAGTGGATAAAGGCACAGTGGTAAGTAGTCAGTGTTTCCAATTAATCTCAAAGTTTAGGATTATTTAGCGTGAATTCTGTTCTTTGGTGTCTTCCTGCTTTTTGACGTGGTAACCTGCCATAACAAAAGGAAACAGCAGGAAACTTGGTACCAATTAAAACAGTCTTCTTCCCCCAAAGAACGAACTGTCAGCAAACAATCTCAAATTCAAAGTGATAAGTGTTTTAGAGTGAAACAAGGATAAAGAGACAAGGCTATTAAATTTTAACATCTGCTGGAACACAAAGCGCATACCAGTAGAATTAAGTTTGGCATTTAATAAGATATAATTTGCACATCAGAAATGAAATAGATGCCTCAAGGCATGGTATATATATATATATATGTTTGAGCAAGGGGCACTTCTAGCAAAACTGAATACACTGGTATAAATGTCTGCGTGAAAATTTTTTTATCCATTCACTTTTGGTGTGTATTCCAGCTGTGAGTTATTCAACCAGGCTCACTAAGTTTGAGTCTGATTAATAACATTTAAGGTCACATCTGATTAACAGTATTTGAAGTTTGAATTTGTTCTAAGATGACTCAAGCGCAATAACATTTTCTATATCAAAATGAATTTCCATCCAAATAGGGAGGAAATCTGAAATTTCTGTTCCAGTGTTGACTGAGATGCTCTAGATGAGCCTGGACTCAGAGCTCACCAACTGGATCTTTATGTTAAGTAGTCAGTGGGGTTGACTTCTAGGACTAGAGATCAAAATGTTCTACACCTCTTGATATAGGTCAGTGGCTGATGTAATGTGCTTCCAACAACTTTCTTTTAACTAAAACAGTACATATACCAAGTTGGTTTGTCACAATGGAAACAAAACAGAAATCTGACAACAGATTTCTCTAATTTTTTGTGTGTATGTTTCTGAATGGAGCTAAAATACATAATTTTACTCTTCCTTGGTGAAGATGCTTTTATAAAAGAGGACGTGTTTAAGAAAATTAAGAAATGTTGTAGGTAGCCATGAAAGAATTATTTTAAACAGAATTAGTATAGAGGTGTGAAGATCTACTGAAGGGTGATAAGTAAGTATGGAAGAGATGGTGTTCAGCATTGGGCTTCAGTATGAATAGGTAGAAGATGAGCAAGGCTTAGAGACAAGAAGTTCATTCAATAGGCTGTTGCGGTTATCCAGCAATGAGATGGTGACAGCATGAGCCATGGTAGTAAAAGTAAGGACATGGATAATTTGTGGGTTCTACAGACAATAAGAACATAGAACCGATAGGTTATTTTTTAAACGGGAAGAAAGAATTAAACATCCTTGGTTTCTTCTTAAGTAACTGGGTGGATGATAGTACCCCTCACACTGATGGGGAATGTAGATGACAGGTTTGGAGTGAAAGAATGAATTCCATTTTGGATAAGTAGAGTTTGAAGTGCCTATGGGACATACAGGTACAGATGACTAGGAGACGATTGAAAATCCAAATTGTGAACTCTGCTGAAAGTTAGAAGTATAGATCTGAGATTGAATTGCTACTTGAGTTCATGGGAATAAAATAGGTCATTCAGTAAATTGTTATCTCAATATCTTCCTGGCCATCTCTTGGGTCACCTTGTTGACTTTTCATTCTCTTTACAATCTCAAAATTCTAGTGTTTTTAAGGCCCCAATCTCAGGCTGGCTTCTCCAACTGTACTCTTACTTGGGATGATCTTATCTAGTCATGGGGCATTAAATACCATTGGTAGGTTAACACAGTTGACAGTTTTCTCCAGCTTAACTCTTGCTGATTTCCTGACTTGTACACTCAACTGCCTGCCTAATATCCCACTTTAATGATAATGTACATCTCAAACTGAGCTTATTCGAAATAGAAGCCTTAACTTTTCTGTCAGTCATATTGTTCCCATTTACCCATCCTAACAAATAGCACCATCATCAACCTTTTAGCTCAAGACAAAACTCTAGGCATTATCTTGCTTTCGTTCCTTTCATGTACTTTCTCACATCTAATCCATTACCAAGTTGTTCTGTTTCTGCCTTCAAAATGTGTCCTAAATTTATCCATTTCTCTGCTACTGCTATTCTCTAGTTCAGGACATTATATCCTTTCTCTTGTATTACTGCAGTCTCTAAACTTCATGTATCTATGTTTTATACTTTTAATTCATTGTCTATACAGCTACCAGAGTGATTTTTTAAAGGTCTAAATCAGTTCATGTCACTGCTTTATATATAATGCACCTATGGCTTCCCACTGGATTTAAATAATAATCTTAACACTCTACTCCTCCATGGCCTTTACATACTTCTAGCCGCACCTCAAAACACTCCTCTTGTTCACTGAGAACTAACTAGACCAGTTTCTCTTCTCCTCAGCTATATCATGCTAATTTATGCTTCAGTGCCTTTTGTACTTTTGTTCCCTCTAGCTGGATCATTCTTCCAGGTCATTCTATCATTGGCTTTTTCATTCAGTTCAGATAGATATCAGCAAATCAAGAGAGTCTTTCCTTACCTGCTCTATCTAAATAGTCCTGTTTTAGTCCTCTTTATCTCATCACTCAGATTTATTTCCCTCATAGCACTCATCAGTCTGAAATTGTTTGTTTATTTGGCTACTTGTTTGTCTAGATAAACTTCACTGGTGAAGGAATCCAGACTATCTTGTTCATCCCTACATCCCTAGAACCTAGAACAATATGTTAAAGATAAATAAATAAATAGATGAAAGAATGTTGAAGAGAAGAGGGTCCAGTCCAGCCCCCTGAGGTGACCAGCATTTAGGGAATAAGCCGAGGCAGAGGAGGGCCATTAAGAAGGAGCAATGAGAGATAGAGGAAAACTAAGAACAAGGTGTCCCTAAAGTGAGAGTGTCCTAACACAGGTCTAAATGAAAGGATAGTTCAGAAGAGGGCACTGCAGCTGGCTGAAAGAGAACAAGAAAGGCTGTAAGGTGGAGGTGAATTTTTAATTGAGCCGTGAAAGATAGGGAAATTCTGTATGAAGGAGTAAATGGAGGCATAGAGGCATAGAGGCAGAAGATGCATGCCTGTTTGGGGAATAGTCATCCCATTTGTCTTTCACATATCTCATTTAATACTTCTCATTTAATCCTTTTAGTGTTAATGTTGTCACTAGATTAAAAAACAAAGGCTCCATCAGGATCACACAGTAAACAGAAGAATATGGATTTAAATGGAGATCTATCTGACTGCAAAGACTACTTACTGTAACTTAAGTCATTGAGATTCCTTATGGGCACCTCATATTCACCCTGCATATAACAGTATCCCAATGTTGGAATGAGGTGCGAATAAGCAGGGTAACAATAGAAACAGATATTCTCACCTTGATTATTCCTTTGGTAGCTTCAAGGGAAATTGAGTTTGAGGATAAAGTAACTCTTCCCATGTCAGCACTTTATCTGTCCTGAAACATGAGAAATTCCAAATGTTCAAGCCATGCAGTTTTTATCTAGTCAGATGGTTGAGAAGTCCAGGTTACCCATAGTTGTAATGAATACCTCCTCTTTATCTTCTTAATGTTCTGCTTTGCCAAATGATCTATAAAGATTACTCAGTGTACCTTTCAGATTGAGGTCCAGCAGACTTTCAGAACATTACATTTAATTACAGAAATCCAACTAATAAAATAGTAAGCTCATGTTAGTTTCAGGTGTTGATTTGTTTTTAATGTAGTCAATAATGTTTACATATAATGACTGGCAACTTAACAGAGTTATAATACATTATTCACCTGTATTTGCCTTTATTTGTGTGTATACACACATATATACACGCTTTAAACTAGAGTAAAATCATTTATGCATACTAAATCAAATTTGAGAGTCCCCAGATTTTCAAATTGTGTATGGCTGGTCTGTATTTTCTAGGACTGTCCTTTCTGGTTTAAGTGAAATTAAAAATTGAATTAATGGTATTAGTCTCTTTTAATTTTCTATTTTTTTCATGATTAAAAAATATTAATTTCCAGCCAGGTGCGGTAGCTCACGCCTGTTATCCCAGCACTTTGGGAGGCTGAGGCGGGTAGATCACCTGAAGTCAGGAGTTCAAAACCAGCCTGGTCAACATGGTGAAACCCTGTCTCTACTAAAAATACGAAAATTAGCCAGGCATGGTGGCACGTGCCTGTAGTCCCAGATACTTGGATGGCTGAGGCAGGAGAATCACTTGAACCCAGGAGGCGGAGGTTGCAGTGAGCTGAGATTGTGCCAGTGCACTCTAGCCTGGTCGACAGAGTGAGAATCTGTCTCAGAGGAAAAAAAAAAATTAATTTTCCCCATTCCCCCACCCACCCACCAAAAGACTCCATTGGAGTTTTATTTTACAAATGCATCTGCTCATCTACTTCTTTTTAAGTGCATAAACTAGTTTTACAAGCTTGAGTTTAAATCTTAACTCCTCAATTCTTTTTCTGACATAGAAATATACAGGTGCATTATGAAATAGCTAATAGTGACTATTTTCTAGGGCTGTAACTCAATATTTATAAGCATAATGATATAACCTGCTGAAGTTTGACACATCAGTATAGTTCTTTTGTTATTCTAAGTCATAAAGGCAGAATTTGGAAAAATTCACAGCTTTTCAAATATGCAGAAGAGGAAAAACTGAGAGGAAGCATACTAAAATTTCTTTAGCCAATTTTAATCAAGTTGAGTTTGAAACTTACAGGATTATGCTTCAAAGCTTGTAATGATCGTCACAAGTAGCCTTATTCAAAATGACACACTAATTTCTACCACATCTGTACTCTTCTCATTGTAAGATGTTACATATACCTATGCTTGACCAAATGGACTTCCTGCTATTTTAAGATATTTTTCTGTGTTTTAAGTCTTTCTACAAATTTTCTCAAGCATTTCCCTTTACCTAGGATGTTCTTCTTTCACTGCAAGTGAAGACATTCTAAAAATTCCTAAAGCACACTACCAAAAGCCCTTCATTTGGATGACTCACCTTCCTATGAGTCCCCATAGTTGCATGTCTGATGGCATTTATTTTAACTCTATGATCTACTTCTAAATTAGATAAAAGCTGTCAGAGAGGACTATGACCAATTGTCATTCTGTTTCCCATGGCACCTAGTACAGTACTCTGCTCACAGGCTCAATAAGTAATGAGTTGAACTACGTTTTTTTAAGGCAGAGTCTCCCTCTGTCGCCCAGGGTGGAGTACAGTGGTGCAATCTCTGCTCACTGCAACCTCTGCTGCTGGGTTCAAGTGATTCTCCTGTCTCAGACTCCCGAGTAGCTGGGACTATACCACCAGGCCACCATGCCTGGCTAACTTTTAGTAGAAACAAGGTTTCACCATGTTGGCCAGGCTGGTCTCCAACTCCTGGCCTCAAGTGATCCACCTGCCTTGGCCTCATAAAGTGCTAGGACAAAAGTTTGCCATTGTCATGATATGATATATATTGGTTTTTGTCCATGGTTTCTGGTTCATAGCTCCAATATCCCTTTTTACAGTCTTTTGTTAGAATGTAGGGTGTGTTGGACCTCGGGGCAGGCCTTAGAAAACAATCTCTCCTGCCTTCCTTTCACTTGCCCCCCGAGGGAGATTTTTTTTTTTTTTTTTTTGAGACAAGACTTCCCTGTGTCACCCAGGCTGGAGTGCAGTGGCGTGATCATAGCTCACCGCAGCCTCAGCCTCCTAGGTTCAAGCAATCCTCCCATCTCAGCCTCCCAAGTACCTGGGACTACAGGCACATGCCACCACACCTGGCTTTTTTTTTTTTTTTTGTAGAGAGGAGGTTTCGCCATGTTGCCCAGTCTGGCCTCCAGCTCCTGGGCTCAAGTGATCCACCCACCTTGGCTCAAACCACCACACCCAACCCTGAGGGAGATTCTAATCTTCCCCACCCTTCTGATTTTGAGTCTTAAAACCCCAGAGAAGGTCCCACCCTTTGCACTGGGGAAAGGAATGCGATGATCATGAAGCCTCCATAAAAACTCAGGAGGATTGAGTCTGGGGAGCTTCTGGATAGCTGAACCAGTGGAGGTTCCTGGAAGGTGGCTCATCCAGGGAGGACTTAGAAGCTCCGTGCACTTTCCTTATACTTCACCCTAAGCATCTCTTCATCTGTATCCTTTGATAAACCAGCAAATATAAGTAAGTGTTTCTTGAGTTATGTGAGCTGCTTGACCAAACGTATTGAACCCAAAGAGGGTGTTGTGGGAACCCCAACTCGAAGCTGGTTGGTCAGAAGTTCTGGAGGCCTGGATTTGTGACTTGTGTCTGTGGCAGGGGCATCTTGGGAACTGAGTGTTTAATCTACGGGGTCTGACACTGTCTCCGGGAATTAAATTGGAGGACACCCAGCTAGTGTCTGCTGCTTGTTATTGGGGAGAAACCCTCACACATTTGGTCACAAGAGAGAAGTTTTCTGTTTTGAATACTGTTGTGATGTGAGAGCAGAGGAAAAATGCATTTTGGAGAGGTTTTTTCCTACACAGCCATAGGCAGTGATAAGAATATGATGCTTTTTTCCAGAAAATGCTACATGAGACCTTTTTATAAAATCTAATTTTCTTCAACTGAGTAGCATTTAAACTAAAAAGAATAGGTTATTTCAGTGTCTCTCTGTAATAACATCTTACAATCACTTGTCAGACCATGAAATAATGTTCTAGAAAATCAGTGAAAGAGCTTTTTAACTTTGTGACATTTGACTTATATTTATTACCAAAAAGCCTGAATTATTATTCAACATTATAATTTTATTTAAAATTTAAATTAGAGATGAAATACTTGTAAATGTTTATAAGATTGGTAGCTGTGTGGGCTTCCAGAGTTAGAAATGCCTCTGAGAAAAGATTTAGAGTTTTGAAAGTATTTTGAAAAAAGAAACAGAAAGGAATACAACATTTTCCCAGCACTGCTTCAATAATGCAGTCTTCAGCATCATCTCAAAGCAATAACTGCAGTACAGATGAGATCAGCCAATTTTTTTTCCCCCTTATCTGCAGTGATTTTACCATCTCTTCATGCTACATCTTACCACAAAGAGAACATTGAAACATGGGAAAGAGTTTGCTTTGATTTCAACCAGAATACCAACTCATTTCTGGGGTTCTAAACCATAACCTTTTTTAGCAGAGCAGTGTAGAATTTTTATACAATACCATAAATGGTTGGCCTGAGTAACATTTTAACTGTAAGTCAATACCTTTGAAGAGACATGTCTGACAACTCAGAGTTCTATTTTCTCCATGTGTGACTAAAGTACCTTTTCTATTAAGAGATCAACCACCATTTCCTTCTACTCTTTGTTCTCCCCTTAAATAAAGTTAATTCAGCTTCAAAATATTTTATGATCTTGATTACGAACTGTGGGTCTTTAGAAGACAATGTAAAACATTTCCATGCTGTGAATATTATTAGAGCTAGTATACTTGGAGTTTGGCTAGTATTTCTGGGGGAAGTAGAAGAGGAGACATAGAGTGCAAATGAGTATTTTTAAAGCCACGCTGACTAAAACAAAAGGAATGTTTTATACATGTTTATTTCATAGTACTTCTTTGAAACAGGTCGGGGGGAGGAGAGTTAAAATATTGCTTTGAATTTTAATCAAAGTTCTTTCATGGAATTGTTGGTGCTTCTGGTAATAACAGTTCTATAATCTTTGTGAGTTAATCTGAAATGTTCTTTTTCTTCATCATAATTCAGTGCTTGTCTTAACTGGTGGACTTTTATTTTATGGTATCATGTTTATAAGATGGCAACTAAAATCAGATTTTTTATACTCCTAAAAGATGGATACGATAGAGGGGAAAGGGGGTAAGCTACAACTTTTAGGTTGTTGGTGATATTTGAAGTGTTTATTGCTTCTGATTTACATTTATATATTATATTCAAATATAAACTTTAAAAGTAATGATTTGCCACAGGTTAAAGCAGAACATTTATATGATATTTCCTAGATGTTTTCCTCTACAATCCTGTTTTTGTTCTATGAAAAATGCCATAAACTTGGATCATTCACTAATTAATTTGAAGCTGTTTTCAAACAAAAAGCTAGTTCATCTTTTAGCGGATTTAGTTATAATCGTGATAACAGATGTATAGCTAAGTCTGTTGGACAAACTGTTGGTCACATCAATCTTAAATGCATCATACAGCGTGACGTGAATTTATGATATTTCCTAGGTAATGTTAAGGTTATATGGAAATTTCTTTGCAGGTAGTTAAGTCTTATTTTGAATTCAAATGTTATTTTCAATACATACGTGGAAGTGTATTTTTTGTTTGTCCTAAATGTTTAGATTTTGTGAGTTTACAATTTTTTTGTGTGTTCTTTCTTTGTTCTTGCCCCTCCCTGCGTTCTCTATGAAGATACATGTCAGCACTATGCAACACTAAAATAACAATCAACCAAATTATATCCTATGAACAGACCTTTCTCTTCATTTCAAAGGCATAACTTGGATGGTCTGTTTAGCTCATGGTGAAAAAAAAAGTTATGATTTTGTATTTGGGCAAAGTACAGGTGAAGAGCGTGAATCATTAGAACAGCAATATAACTGGAAGAAGATAGTTTAGTTTTTACAAGTTAAATTTGAAGCTAAAGCAAAACTTGCATAGGTATGTGTCCTTTGCTCTTGAAAATGAACTCAGAACTCTACATCTGAGTGGTTATATGAATTTATACTCTCCTAGTCCACAGGTTCTCATCAGTGCCTCAAGATCTATGCACAGATTAAAATTACATAAGATATCATATACTACATCTGAATTAGGGTTTTCCAAAGTATGCTATTCCATGGAAATACTGTTTTTTCAGGGTGCTCCATAAACAATGATCCTGTGTTTCATTATGTCCAGGAAATGCCACACAGCACCTTTCCAGACATCCTATCATCATATTGAAGACTTTGAGGCCATGCATTAAAGAAAGTTTTAAATTAGAAAAAAAATAAGTTTTCTTACTTGAGCACAGAACTTTATTCTTTCTCAGGCTGGTCCTCCTTTTTTAAAATTACACGTTAATATCCCAAAGAACCAATCCCGTAGATAGATATCACATATGATAAGAATCTGTTTCAATGGTGTTGGTGTACATGTGTGTTCAGGTACCTACACATTAGGACACATCTCTAGTTTATTAATACTGCACTTATAAAGAGACATGATAGAGACATCAAGAAGACATCATTTTAGGGTGGACACCATTGCCTAGGACCTGCTTCTTAATGTCAAAAATTCAGAAACCCAATTTTATCTCTCCCACAGAGTTGACTGGAGTGAAGGAAATTGAGTTGTTTTAATTAAACTCACATGAGATTGATGTTTAAACAAAATTGTAAGTTTATCAATTAATAATCAAGAATTCCGATTTTTAATTTTCAAAATATTATTTATGTCCACTGTCCAGGGTACTTGCTTTAAGGGCACCCAATGATTCTTGAAGATGAAGAGTCTTAGGAATATTTATTTTCTAGACCTCAATGAAGAAAGCTTTTTAATCATCCTGCCCCATAGAAGAATTTATGTTCCTAGTGATGTGATCATATTGGCCAATCCAGTGTTTCTTTTCCAAGGACAGTACTGATAAGGAGCACCAAATCTACCTCTTTGTCCTGAACAGATCATCTCCATCTATTCATAGTTTGGCTCAGAAGTTGGACAAGGCTGCATTTTATATCTACTTCTTCCTCATGTCAGCTATGCCATGCCATTTCGTTCTTTTAGCTTCTGTTTACTTATGTGTAAAATGAGGTAAAAATTATACCCTTCAAACCGAAAGTGGTCTTCGTGATGACTTATTTAATTGAAGCCCCAGTAGATATTTATCATTGCCAGTTTTAGAGAATCATAGCATTTTAGAACACAAGACGACCTTAGATGTAATCATGTTCATTCCCCTCATATTATAAATTTTTAAAAATTGAGATGTGGGGTGGTTGTGACTTGCTCACAAACCCACATTTAGAACCAAAACTCAGCGTTCTTGTTCTGACTGTGTCTATGTCCTGTAGGTATATGTCTTGTCTTCTCAATTAAATAATTAAAGATTCTTAAAGATAGAGACCATATTTTATGCAACTTCTGGATCCCATAAATTATGTTTCCAGAAGAACATTTTGTAATGAAAAATATATATAATGTCTATATTATATATATAGTCTATTACTATTTTGATAATCTAAAACATGCTATATAATTTTAGGTGATCTTAACCTATTTATCAGAGCTTTTCAGATCAAAGAAAATTAGAGTAATCATCACGTATGGGAACATTGATGTATTTTTCTGATGAACACATGGTTATATGATACTCTTTTAAAGCATCTATATAGTTGAAATTTGTCATTTTCCTAATATTTAACCCACGAGAAAATTTCTTTTACTCTTCTGATAGACTGAAGTTATTTTGTTTATGTTATGAAATAATGTTGGCAGCTTTTCATTAGAACTGATACATATTGAAATTTCTTAAATTGATAGCTCATGGATGTGCAGTTGGTTTAATGGCATCTCCATTATTAATCTTTAAGAAGATCTTCATCTTACTCTCAAAAATAACTGTAATATCCTACAAATTAACTAAAACATGATCATTGCTAGTTGTTCCAAAATAGGAAGAATAAAAATGACCAGATTGTTATGGTAACCAGTTGATTAAGACTAGATCAATATGAAAACGAATTTATTCAAGTCTGTACAAAACTTCTCCAAAACATAGATGGCATGCCTTTTGAGGCAATGGTAGGGAACAAAATATTTTTGAGAAGGAGCAGATTTTAGGGATACAGTACAGTACATAATTGCCAAAATGCTTGTGTTACAAGGATTCCTGGTACAGAGTTTTTAAATAAAATGCTAGGTATGTCATGTTTGTTTCACATTAATATTGTAGAGTCCCCTGGGGATGTGACAATTTAGTTGACCAACTCTAATATAGTTAATTTCTACCTTTTGATAGCTTTGTGGGGTTTTGTTTGTTTGTTTTTTGTTTTGCCATTCTTGATTTTAGGGCTGAAGATATGAGACAATGTATCAAACAGTAAAGAATTATGCATTGATTAAGATCATCTTGGTGAATTAGATTTTTATTATATAACTCGACTTTAAGACCTTGTTCAGATCTCACTATCTTTATGAGATTTACTCTCACTGTATAGTATTTAATAGGGCAACCACTTCCCGATACTCTTGATTCCCCGTTAGCTGCCCTATTATTTCTTTGTTTTTCCCTTAGCACTCAACATTTTCTTACCACACCACATAATTTACTTTCGTATTGTGTTTATTGTTTTTCTCCTCATTAGAATATCAGGTCCAAGAAGACAGGAGTATTTATCTCTTTTGTTCAGTGGTGTGTTACTGGTGACTACTAGAGTGCCTGACACGTAGAATATGTTCAATAAATATTCGTTGCATGAAAGAATGAATACCTTGACAGATTATTTTTATAACTCTACCAGTGTCATTATGTAACTACACTGAATGATTATGAGCCCTCCTAGAAATTACATAAAGTTCTTATATATTATTAGAACCCATTTGTTGGCCTTATGTAATGGTTCTATTGGAAAAATCATACCTCCGTATATAAAAATGAAAGTATTTTTTTTCTACAATTGCCCCTCATATATACTATTATAGTCTCCTTCACCCCATTCAGCCATTAGTGTCTTCTTGACCAGATAACATAATTTTTACAGCACCTTTTGGTTATTAGAACAATTTTATTTGTCTTTCAAACTCAGTCCTATTCATTTTAAAACTCCCAACTCAAGCCTGAGTCAGTGTTCTTCTCCCAGCACAAACTTAAACACTGGCTCCAACCCTTGGAGTTGAAAGTAGGGGAGCCTCACTCCTGATACCTCCCCTCCCCCTCTACCTTGAGCACCAGTGCCTAGGAGATTGGGCAGGACTGAGGAAGGATGAAAAGGAGCTCAGGGCTCCTTAAGCACCTGAACAAGACTGGAGGACTTTGGATGTTGCTATTTTTCTGCCTGGCATTGACTGGCTATTGGACGCCCTCTGTGAGGCAGGCATCCGAATACTGGCTTTCTTGACATATATGGAGCGTTCTTTAGAGAGGCCTACAAGGGCTCTCACTGCACAGTACCCTGATAGGAGAGATCTGTCCCTATTTCTTCTATCACCATAGCTACTTAAGCTTTGCCTGCTGAGTCCACCCCACAGTCTCTTTCTGCTGGGGCATCCTTGCCCTGGACAGATTCTTAGAGCATGACCAAGCCTAAACAACTTCTGCAATTTTTCTAAGTACACTTTTATTTAATTGAAAGTTTCAAGCACTGGATAATGTAAATGTATCCTAGACAGTGTTCCAGTAAGGACAACCAGCTCACAATTACCCATTCTAATAATGGGAGTCAACTGAAATAGAAAAATAATAGATTTTTAAAATAATTTATGAGAAACAAATAATATTTGTGACACGGTACATTTCTAATTATGTTTATCTTTATTATTATTATTATCGTTTCCTTCAGTACACACTAGTTTGGTGAGACTTGGAGAAAGGCCAGGAGTAAGCCCAAATTCAAGAAACAATTCCAGGATTAACAGATATGTGGATAATAGAGAATTGACAAAAGATCATGCTCATTTTACCAATGAGAAACTGGTTGGTTAACTTGGGTTGCAAACTGAAAGCAGATTTATACTAAACTGGCAGGTGTCTCCAGATCTTAAATGCAGATCTCTATCTCTGAGTTAATCTGCCTCTCATCTTCAATGGCATTCCTTTGAATTTTTCTCCCTCAAATAATCTATACATTATTAAATTTTGTTTATACTGCCATTTTAAGAAACACATTTTAAAACTTTAAACATGGGAATTAAATAGGCCCTACTGAGGATTATGAAAAACCTGACAAAACCTCCTATGCACATGATTTAGATTAGGAGCAGTGCACACGCTGTATGTATATGTGCAGCTACTTGTCCAATTAACACCTTTTCAGAAATAGAGGAACTTTCTCTGAGGACTTTGACATATTTGTGTGTTCAGCAGTCCTTTTTCTTTTATTTTTTATTTTTTATTTTTTTATTATTATACTTTAAGTTTTAGGGTACATGGGCACAATGTGCAGGTTAGTTACATATGTATACATGTGCCATGCTGGTGTGCTGCACCCACTAACTCATCATCTAGCATTAGGTGTATCTCCCAATGCTATCCCTCCCCCGTCCCCCCACCCCACAACAGTCCCCAGAGTGTGATGTTCCCCTTCCTGTGTCCATGTGTTCTCATTGTTCATTTCCCACCTATGAGTGAGAATATGTGGTGTTTGGTTTTTTGTTCTTGCGATAGTGTACTGAGAATGATGATTTCCAATTTCATCCATGTCCCTACAAAGGACATGAACTCATCATTTTTTATGGCTGCATAGTATTCCATGGTGTATATGTGCCACATTTTCTTAATCCAGTCTATCATTGTTGGACATTTGGGTTGGTTCCAAGTCTTTGCTATTGTGAATAGTGCCGCAATAAACATACGTGTGCATGTGTCTTTATAGCAGCATGATTTATAGTCCTTTGGGTATATACCCAGTAATGGGATGGCTGGGTCAAATGGTATTTCTAGTTCTAGATCCCTGAGGAATCGCCACGCTGACTTCCACAATGGTTGAACTAGTTTACAGTCCCACCAACAGTTTAAAAATGTTCCTATTTCTCCACATCCTCTCCAGCACTTGTTGTGTCCTCACTTTTTAATGATCGCCATTCTAACTGGTGTGAGATGATATCTCATTGTGGTTTTGATTTGCATTTCTCTGATGGCCAGTGATGGTGAGCAGTTTTTCATGTGTCTTTTGGCTGCATAAATGTCTTCTTTTGAGAAGTGTCTGTTCATGTCCTTTGCCCACTTTTTGATGGGGTTGTTTGTTTTTTTCTTGTAAATTTGTTTGAGTTCATTGTAGATTCTGGATATTAGCCCTTTGTCAGATGAGTAGGTTGCGAAAATTTTCTCCCATTTTGTGGGTTGCCTGTTCACTCTGATGGTAGTTCCTTTTGCTGTGCAGAAGCTTTTTAGTTTAATTAGATCCCATTTGTCAATTTTGGCTTTTGTTGCCATTGCTTTTGGTGTTTTAGACATGAAGTCCTTGCCCATGCCTATGTCCTGAATGGTATTGCCTAGGTTTTCTTCTAGGGTTTTTATGGTTTTAGGTCTAACGTTTAAGTCTTTAATCCATCTTGAATTGATTTTTGTATAAGGTGTAAGGAAGGGATCCAATTTCAGCTTTCCACATATGGCTAGCCAGTTTTCCCAGCACCATTTATTAAATAGGGAATCCTTTCCCCATTGCTTGTTTTTCTCAGGTTTGTCAAAGATCAGATAGTTGTAGATATGCGGCCTTATTTCTGAGGGCTCTGTTCTGTTCCATTGATCTATATCTCTGTTTTGGTACCGGTACCAGTACCATGCTCAGCAGTCCTTTTTCAAGAGATGTGAAGTACATCTTCACAGATTTTTAAATATTTAGATAGAAAGTTCTTACAGAATGAGAAATAAAAAGTTAGCTTTGCCTTAAAAATATTAATTCACCTTATATTCTCCATACTTAATCCATATAGGAAACATTATATTCCAGGTCTAACATGTAGCTTGGTTACATTAATTTTGCTGTTGAAAAATATATGTTTTGGATTATGTTTTTTAAATTTTAGCTTTAATATTTAAATATTAAATAATGTTAACTTTAACGAAGAATAGTTTTTAATTTTATAAGAAATGCCCTATAAAAAAACACTTTCTTTACCTCAAGAGTGAGACTTGGCAACCATACCAATATTACATAGTAATTTTAAAGTCAAACGAAATGGAGAGAACTGAATAGATACAGAAGATAAGAATTTAAACTAACATTTTGCTCAGGATTTTAGAACACTATCCAGAGGGAAATTTAGTAGACAATAATGAAGTCCATAGCATTGCACACATCTTGAAATAAGTGTATAATTGACACAAGCTATGTCCCATGTTGATAGGAAGAATCCAAAATAGTTTTGGAGAATAATGCCATCTATGCAGGAGGTGTGGCCATATACATCATCTTTACTCAGTGTTTTTCATGTCAGTAAGTATTTAATTCCTAACACTCTGAATTACTAATAGAGGTGAAGCCTGTCAGTGGAAGTGACAGAGAGATATACAGTGATTCCCGTAAGTTTGATCCTGAAACACAGTGCCTTTAGCAGATATAGTTCCCATAAGCAAGCAGTCTGAAGTATTTACCCTCAGTAATCTGAATGTATAAATAAACAGGATTCATGATGGTACAGTAATTTATATATACTTGTAGTATTAGGACATGCAAAACTTATTTTATGGAAAAAAATAATTTACTACCTTATAGTATGGCAACTATACAAATCTATAAATTGACTCTTTTGTCCCCTTGAAAAAAAGCTGACATAAAATTTAAATGATGTGTATTTTTTCTTAGAGCAATAAAAGATATACCCCCACCTAGAAAAGCAATAAACCAAAAAATAAAACAAAAAATCAAGCCCTCTTCACGAATTTGAGCATATCTACAGCTTTATGTGGTGAGAGATACAGCTACCATTCTTGAGTAATCCGAAGAGTCAAATGGTATGGAGCAAAATTACAATCCTAAATGCATATTGGTGAAATGAGATGCTGATCCATTTGCACACTAATGTGCTATTTTTAAGTCATGCATCATAGCATCTTCAAAGAGGCCCGTCATAATTATGATGGATTAGACTGCAGAGTCAGTCCTAGATGCAGTAATTGTTTCACAGATGCTGCCAATGCGACTAGAATTTATAATAAATTATTTTCAGAGAGGCGGGAGAAGGAACAAAATCAAAGGAAAACTGCTGTGGCTAAAACCTGTTTTGGTCTTAGGAAACCAAAATGTTAGCTAGTAGTCAAAAGGCCAGTATTTTCAACTGAGATAAACATGCTTCATTAATACATGCCTCTGACATAGAAGATAAAGGTTAACATAATTGACATATCAGCCAGTCTCTCTCTCTCTCTTTCTGTCTCGTAGCTTATGAAAATTTATTCTGTGGCATTAGCTGAAATTATTGAGTGGCCATATAATTGTTGCATGTTTCTATTTATGTTAAATTGCCTGGTTATAATTTGACCTTTAGAATTTCTGAAAAAATGGTGGTATTTATAGTAAATAGAAATATTCTTTTTGGTTCCTTGGAAGCCCATGCATTACAAAGAACATTAGATTATTGGAATAAAAGGATAGACATACATAATATGACTAGTGGGATCTAAATTATAACCGTTTAAAATTGTAATTTAATTAGTCTGTCATTTAGGCAAATGATAATTTCTAAAACTGCCTTTTTAGACTTAAAAAAATACCAAAGTTCTTATAACTTTAGCATTATATTTTGTTCATTCTTAAAGTTTAATTCACTTTGTTGCCTTTTTGGTAAACCTATGAAGAAATCTCATGCTGCACCATATAGTAAAAAATCGTGTGTGTGTGTGTGTGTGTGTCATTTGAATAATGAGCTATATGTTATATTTTGATAAGCAAAGATAAGTTTATAGTGAAGCAGATAAACATGCCATGTATTTTCCTAGGTTAAGGGTTCAATAATCAGAAGAGCTTCTACAACTCATTTGCCTTCTTACTAGTTTTTTTGAAATTGCACTCTATGAGTTTTTTATGTGCTGTTCTCTGTACTTGCTGACTACTGATGCACATTTCTCCTTAGGTTACTGGTTCTCCTCCCTCAGCAATGTTGTAGGTAGCTTTGATGAACATTCGTTGTCAGCCTTTTACCTTTGACTTAGTGTTTTTCTCTCATACTACGGCAAGAAGAAATGAAGTTAAATTTTACAAGAGTGACTTGGGTGGCTGATATGCCCACATTGACAGGGACAAGAGCTCTACTCTTCCCCTCTCCTGTATTCCGAGGGCACTTCAGTAGTCTCATTGCCTCAACATAACCACAGTTCAGGGCAGTAGAGGATGTATGCATCTTTGTGTTAGCTCCATGCCATGGCAACTGCACTGAGTGAGGATTCAACTCAGTGCAGCAGGACTGAAAAAATAAATGAACTAATGTGTCTTGAGGTCCAATTCTCTGAGTGACATTACCAGGGGAGATTCATAAATCATCCTCAAATATTCTAGAGAAAAATCATCAGCAGTCCAGCATTGCAAAGATAATCTGGGAAGGTGGCAAAGAAGGGATCAGAATAACTCTGTGGCAGCTTCAAATTCCATGTCCTAAAAGTTTACGTTTTCTTTCTTATTCTATCCCAAACCACATAAAGAAATGATTTGTTGGCAAAAGACATGCAAAATGCCCTTAATCATCTTAATAATTACAGACCTACAGATACGTAGCCAAAATACTTTGTTTTTTAATCCTAAACCTTAAAAAAAAAAGCTTAAATTGTTGGCTAAATGTGAATTTAATAACAAAACTTACTCCTTTAATTATGCACTTGTCTTAGTATTATGTGGTGGGAAGAGCTTTAGAGAGCTGCCAGAGTGCTTAGGCCTAGTCCCTGTGGGAGCCTCTGTTTTGGTGCTTCACCATGGGCAGATTCCTCAGTTTTCACATCTTTAAAATGAGAAAATGGTACTAGATCCTTGCTGCTACTCTGAAATGTTTATACATTTTTAGGACCATTGTTACATATTATTACTTATATTTCAGTGTCACCTTAGAATTTCTTAGCCGTGTAATATGGTTTGGTTGTTGGCTCCTCTAAATCTCCTGTTGAAATATAATCCCCAGTGTTGGAGGTGGGGGCCTGGTGGGAAGTGTTTGGATTATTGGGGCAGATCCCTCATGGCATGGTGCTGTCCTCCTGATAGTGAGTTCTCAAGAGATCTGGTTAAGGGTGTGTGGCACATCCCCCTCCCTGTCTCCTTCCCTCCCTCTCTCCTTCCCTCCCTCTTCCTCTCTCTTCCTCTCTCTTTTTCTCCCACTCCCACCATGTTAGATGCCTGCTCCCCTTTTGCTTTCTGCCATGATTCTAAGTTTTGTAAGGCCTCACCCAAAGCAGATGCCAGTGCTATGCCTCCTATACAGCCTGCAGAACCATGAGCCAATTAAACCTATTTTCTTATAAATTACCCAGACAGCTATTTCTTTATAGCAACTCAAAAACAGCCTAACATACCTTTCAAAAGGTTAAAATGCTATTTAGTCATTCCAGAAGCAAGATCTCTTTGTCCAGAATTCTGGAAATAAAGATGCCAAAATAATATGGCATGTATTTGATCTCAGGGAAGTTTCATTTTTTTCAAAAGGAGGAAAAAAGAGTAATATAATTTTTTAATATTTTGGTAGCTCTAACAGTGCTCAGAACCAGTTCTCAAGAGCACATTGTGAAACTTTCAGGAATTGCATGAGCTGTAGGTTGATAACATGATACCAGCTATAACCCATAAGAGCATCTCCTGAGGAATATGTTAAAAACTGTATTCATTCTTAAATTTTAACTAAATGCAATGAGTGAAGTATTGACATCGTGAAAATCATCCCTGGGTAAACAATTAGTCACTCCAGGTTTTCCCAAAGGTTCTTCTGTCTCTGTTCTTGTATATAAACTTCGTAACCAGTTTAACAACCCAAAAAAAGGCCTTAATTTTGATTGGCCAGCATCCTCTTAGGAAAGACATTGCCATCCTCTTGTAAAGTTGCTTCTCATTCTAAAATAAGAATTGTTTCCATCTAGGGAATGATTTTTATAGGTAGAATCTTATTTGGCATGGACTCTTTTGCATACAGTGAATTACAATGTGTAGACCTTCAATAGCAAGGTGTTTGAATATTTAGTTGCACAATAGAACAGTATCTTAATATTGTATACCATATTAATTTTGTGTTCTCTGGTGTAAGAAAAAATAGAAGGATGTTTAATTTCAACTAAAAAATCAATCATGATAATTCAAAATATTTCTGATGAGTCATTTATAAGAGCAGATATGAATTAAAATTATATTTTTGTTCTTAGTCTCTGAGAAGCAAAAATCACACAAATAATCTCTATAGCAAAAATTTATATTTATCTGAAAAACAGTTTAACTTTGAAAGACTTTTCTTTGCAATCATTTAAATTCGTAAAAAAAATTCATTAACTCTACTTTCACTGAATAGCAGGTGAATAGCAGGTAAATATCTACAAAAATTCATCTTTGAAGATTTTTTTATCTTACGCAAAAATTATTGACTTTATATAGACTTTTTATGCAAGCTTGAAAACACTGTGTAAATGACCCCATAAAAACTACAGCATGAAAGCTTTTTCAGTATTTCTACAATGAGCAAAATGCATAGGTCTTATTTCCTTCTCTTTTATTAAGCAAAATAATACTTTATCAACATCAGTATGCAAGCACTAAGAGCTTGAAAGAGTACTGTGCAAGTGGGTTACTGGATCATAATATTCCAGGGTATGTATATAAAAAGTGTGATTTAGCACATATTAAAGTAAAAGAAAATATTGCATTTTTCTCCTTCTAAAATGGCAGTTTATTAGTTTAAATTTCCTGAAATAAGATTTAAAGACCAATAACAAATTTTCCTCATTCTAACATATAACTTTCCTGCCCTTCTTATGAAAAAGTTAACCATTAAACTTTTCACACAAATGGTTGTATAAAGGACTTGCTGTCACAGACAAAATATTTCTGTATAATGTTTAAAAATGGCCATTGTGTTTAAAACTCCATATTGAAATACATTTCTTTTTTAGTCACCTTCATTTCTTAGTAGCTATTATTATACTCAAAGGATTTGCCCTTGACACTTTAAAGAATGTCCAAAATTATGTGGAATGGATTATAGTAAAAGATAATATATTAAATGCTTAAAATATTTCATACCTTAGAAAGTAGAAAAACATGTATTATGTACAGATCGTACAAATTTTATATAATTTATCATAAATGTACACATGTATATACATGTAAATACCTTCTGATTGCTCTGTATATGAATTGGTGTTTTACAGTTACCAAAAGAAAAGTGCCTTTTTTGGTAGTATCTGGACAGCTAATTGACTTTCTTTCTACAGGATTTATTTAGATTTATGTCTATGCTCCTTAATTTTTGAAAAGTGATAGTGTCCTGATTTTGGAGAAGCCACTCATATCAAAGACTACAAATCAATTTTCATGATTTTAAAACCTAAAGTTTCTTTATTAGGTGTTATTGATGATTAAAAGCCATTGTCTCACCCAAATTTTCTACTTGTTCAATAGAAACATAATGTAAGCCACATGGAATTTTACATTTTCTAGTACTCACATTAAAACAAGTGAAAAAGAAACAAATTGATGATATGTTTGATCTAACCCAACACATTTAAAATAGTTCAACATGTCTTAAATATTTTTTGAGTATTTTTGTGTTTTTTTAACACTAAATCTTTGAAATCCAAACTAAATGTTTTCATAGATACCACATCTCAATTTGGACTAGACACATTTTAAGGGCTCAATAGCTATATGTGACTAGTCACTGTTGGATGATGTATATCTAGACCATCTCTTAATTTATGGAAGGAAGTAAATCTAGCAGAAATAAAAACATCACTTTGTTTTCTTTGTCCAATATGAGTTATAACTTTATTTTTTTGAGACAGAGTCTCGCTCTGTTGCCAGGCTGGAGTGCAGTGGCGCGATCTCGGCTCACTGCAACCTCCGCCTCCCGGGTTCAAATGATTCTCCTGCCTCAGCCTCCCAAGTAACTGGGACTACAGGTGTGCGCCACCATGCCCAGCTAATTTTTGTATTTTTAGTAGTGGTGGGGTTTGACCACGTTGGCCAGGATGGTCTCGATCTCTTGACCTCGTGATCCGCCTGCCTCAGCCTCCCAAAGTGCTGGGACTACAGGCATGAGCCACCGTGCCTGGCCTTTTATTTTATTTATTAAGTAATACACATGCTTGGAAGTTATTTAAAAAAAAAAAAAGGAGTAGTTAAAAGTAATCCCCCTCCCAGTGCTTTTCTCCAGCTGCCCCATTCCTTTTCCTGGAGGCAAATTATTATGGCCAGTTCATTATATATTCTCCAGAGATGATTTTTTTTTATTTTACAAAGGTATAGGTTGTAGCATTCTTATATAAACTGTTGTGTAGCTTCCTTTATTCCATTTAATTACTGGGAGATACTTCCATCTGAAAATATAGAGATACTAATTTTAATAGCTACATGGTATTATATTGTGTGGCTGTACCATAAATTATTTAACATAACCCTTATTGATGTAGGTTGTTTCTAACCTTTTATTACTGCAAAAGATTGTGCCTACATCATTTAATGTATATATGAGCATATTTGTCAGATATATATATATATATATATATTTTTTTTTTTTTTTTGAGACAGTGTCTCACTCTGTCACGCAGGCTGGAGTGCAGCATCACAATCTCACCTCACTGCAGTGTCCACCTCCTGGGTTCAGGTGATTCTTCTTCCTCAGCCTCCCAAGTAACTGGGATTACAGGTGCCTACCACCACGCCCTGCTAATTTTTGTATCTTTTTAGTAGAGACGGGATTTCACCATGTTGGCCAGGTTGGTCTAGAACTCCTGGCCTCAGGTGATCCACCGGCCTCAGCCTCCCAAAGTGCTGGGATTATAGGCGTGAGCTACCACACCCAGCCTGTCAGATAAATTCTTAAAAGGGTCAAGGAAAGTGTTTCTGAAATTTTATACATATTGCCAAATTGTCATCCTACATGATATTTGTGGCAGTTTTGACTCTCAAAAGCCACATGAGAGAGTATCTGTTTTCCCACATGCTTGCCAAACATAGTATAGTATCAAGCTTACTGATCTTCACTAATTGGAGAAGAGAAAAAAACTGTACCTTGTTGCAGTTTTAATTTGCATTTCTTTTTATGAGCAATAGTAGATATCTTCTTAAATACTTAAGAGCCATTCACATTTCATTTTCTATGAACTGTCCATGTCCCTTGTCCATTTTTTAGTATGTGGTTATTCATCTATTTGTAGGCGTCCTATATGTTAAGAAAAGTTTTATACAACTTTTAACTCTTTACATGTTTATTTTGGCACATATAAATTTTAGCAAACTTTCCCATCTTTTATGACTTCTAGATTTTGTTTCACAAAAAAAGAACTTACCCAGTCATTAGATTTTTTTAAGTTTTCTCAGATTGTTTTTAACTTTTTGGGGGGTTTTATTTCCTGTATTCAAATATTAAATTCATCTAGAATTTATCTTAAAGTGTAAGGGAATGATCCCACTTTATCATTTTTTCAGGAGATTACCCAGTTGTTCTAATATCAAGTATGTCTTTGAAATCCCATCCTTACCTTGTAGCATATTTCTGTGGTTTGGGTCTGTTTTTGAACATTCTGTTTTATTCCATTGATCATATTAATATTATATGTGCAAACACAAACTATTTTAAGTATAGTAGCTTTGTTGCTTTTAAATATCTTTTAAGTTGGCTACTAGGCCCCATACAATTCTTTTTCAGAATATTCCTGGCTACCCAATTTGTTTATTTTTCCAAATGAACTTTGGAGTCAACTTCCTTAATTCCTCAAAATATTCTGCAAGTACTTTTAGTAAGAGTATATTAAGTGAATAATTTGACAACTATCTAAGAACATATTATAGCTTTTCCCTTGTTTTGTTTTTGTACTTATATATTAGTATAGTTTTAAAGTTATATTAAAATAGGTCTTCCACATTTTAAAAACTTATTCCTAGTGTATTAATTTCTTCTATTATAACTACAGTATTTTATTCCAGTAAAACTTCTGACTGGTTGATGCTCTTATAAATCAAGGCTATAAATTTTTCTTCAGCTACTTTGCTGAATTCTCACAAACTGTAACCATTTTTTACTTGATTCTCTAGGTTGACCTGTATATAATCTTTTTATCTGTAAACAATAACTTTAGCGTTGCTTTCAACATCTATATTCTTATTTCTTCTATTTCATTTTTCTTGTTTATCAAGAAATAGCTGTTTTAATAGAGTTGTTTTTCGCCCAAAAAGAAAATAGTCTTTTTTTTTCTACTTATGTCTTTAAAATAAATGTAATGAGAAAGACTGTGGGAAAATAAAGCAGACACCTTATACAATGGATTAATTTTTTTAGTGCCATTTCTTCTGGCTTTCTCCATTATTGGGACTCTGAAATCTTCATTAGTACTACTCTCAAAAATGTTCGAATGAATGCAATCAGATTCAAGGGTACAAGTGCAGGTTATATAGGTAAATTGCATGCCTTGGGGGTTTGGTGTACAGACTATTTTGTCACCCAGGTAATAAGCGTAGTACTTAATAGGTAGTTTTTTGATCCTCTCCCTTCTCCCATCCTCAAAGTATCCCTGCTGTCTGTTGTTCCCCCTCTTTGTGTCCATGTGTTCTTGCTGTTTAGCTGCCACTTAAGAGAACATGTGGTATTTTTCTGTTCCTTTGTTAGTTTGTTTAGGATAATGGCCTCCAGCTCCATCCATGTTGCTGCACAGAACATGATTTTGTGTTTTTTTATGGCTGTGTAGTATTCCATGGTGTATATGTAACACTTTCTTTATCCAGTCTACTACTTACGGACATTTAGGTTGATTCCATGTCTTCGCTATCATTAATAGTGCTGTGATGAACATACGTGTGCAATATGCCTTTATGGTAGAATGATTTATATCCCTTTGGGTAATATGCCGAATAATGGGATTGCTCGGTCAGATGGCAATTCTAAGTCCTCTGAGGAATTACCGCACTGCTTTCCACAACAGCTGAACTAGTTTACATTCCCACAAGCAATAAGGGGATAAGTGTTCCCTTTTCTCTGCAGGAATGATTAATTCTTTTAGAGAGTCAAAGATGGAATCCTAGGGAAGATGATATCTGAGGCAGGTTTAGAGTCATTGGGCAAATAAGGGGATTAAGAAGGCATTCTAGGCAGACAGAAAACCAAAGGCATGAAGCTCTGAAACAGCTTACTATGTTTGGATATTTATAAGCTGTTGTTATTGTTGGAGTATAAACTGTAAGAGAGAGTAGGAGGACAGAAAAAACAGCCTGTATGCGGGGGGAAGAAAACATTTAAACAGAAATCAAAAGATTTGGGCAGCCAGCCCCTCTAGAGAAAAACATAGAATCACCTAGAAAGGGTTTTTCATAAAGTACACTTTTCATCACCCCTATTCTGTCACCTGGAATACTGATAACACTGAAGGGAGTGTGCCTTATCTCTCAGGTGTATTTGGATGAAATAGTTTGAGAACCATGCAGGCAAGTTTAAGCCAGTGTGTTAAAGAGAATATGACATCAGATTTGCATTTTACAGTCTTCCTTTTGATAACAAAGGGAACCTTAAAGGGCTAGAGGGGAAGGGCAGACAGGGCTAGGGGAGGAGAACCCTTTTAAAAGCTACTGCAGGTGGGGTGCGGTGGCTCACACCTGTAATCCCAGCACTTTGGGAGGCCAAGGCAGGCAGATCACCTGAGGTCAGGAGTTCAAGACCAGCCTGGCCAACATAGTAAAACCCCGTCTCTACTAAAAATACAAAAATTAGCTAGGCATGGTAGCAGGCACCTGTAATCTCAGCTACGTGGGAGGCTGAGGCAGGAGAATCGCTTGAACCTGGGAGGCAGAGGTTGCAGTGAGCCAAGATCGTGCCGCTGCACTCCAGCCTGGGCAAGAGAGTGAGACTCCATCTCAAAAAAAAAAAAAAAAAAGCTACTGCAGTAGATCAGGAGGAGGCACAGTGATAAAGAGAAGATCTGAGCTATGAAGTGGCAGTCAAGATGATTAAAGGAATATATAGGAAGTACAGTTGATAGAACTTAGCAAGTGATTAGGTAAATGAAGTGCTGGAGAAAATAAAGGGGATATTTTTCAATTGTTTTTAGCATTTTGGCAAAAAATTATTTAGGAATGAAATTGATGCTAATAACTAAGAGTATGAACTTCCCACATTAGCTGGTAATTTTGATCACCCTTGTTCTCCATGACCATAAATATTTCAGAGTTGCTAGGAAAACAAGAATGTTTATTTCCTGAGTAGCTGTCAGTTGTCACTATGAAACATGAAAATAAATATCAGTTTGCTATGTCTAGGTATTCCGATATTTATGCACAATTATTCCTTAAGATATATTAGTATTTTTATATATAGATAGATAGATAGAAATAAACACATTTTAATTTTTGTTTCCATGCTCTTTAGAATTCAACTAGAGGGCAGCCTTGTGGATGGCCCCGAAGCAAGCCTGATGGAACAGGATAGAACCAACCATGTTGAGGGCAACAGACTAAGTCCATTCCTGATACCATCACCTCCCATTTGCCAGACAGAACCTCTGGCTACAAAGCTCCAGAATGGAAGCCCACTGCCTGAGAGAGCTCATCCAGAAGTAAATGGAGACACCAAGTGGCAGTCTTTCAAAAGTTATTATGGAATACCCTGTATGAAGGGAAACCAGAATAGTCGTGTGAGTCCTGACTTTACACAAGAAAGTAGAGGGTATTCCAAGTGTTTGCAAAATGGAGGAATAAAACGCACAGTTAGTGAACCTTCTCTCTCTGGGCTCCTTCAGATCAAGAAATTGAAACAAGACCAAAAGGCTAATGGAGAAAGACGTAACTTCGGGGTAAGCCAGGAAAGAAATCCAGGTGAAAGCAGTCAACCAAATGTCTCCGATTTGAGTGATAAGAAAGAATCTGTGAGTTCTGTAGCCCAAGAAAATGCAGTTAAAGATTTCACCAGTTTTTCAACACATAACTGCAGTGGGCCTGAAAATCCAGAGCTTCAGATTCTGAATGAGCAGGAGGGGAAAAGTGCTAATTACCATGACAAGAACATTGTATTACTTAAAAACAAGGCAGTGCTAATGCCTAATGGTGCTACAGTTTCTGCCTCTTCCATGGAACACACACATGGTGAACTCCTGGAAAAAACACTGTCTCAATATTATCCAGATTGTGTTTCCATTGCGGTGCAGAAAACCACATCTCACATAAATGCCATTAACAGTCAGGCTACTAATGAGTTGTCCTGTGAGATCACTCACCCATCGCATACCTCAGGGCAGATCAATTCCGCACAGACCTCTAACTCTGAGCTGCCTCCAAAGCCAGCTGCAGTGGTGACTGAGGCCTGTGATGCTGATGATGCTGATAATGCCAGTAAACCAGCTGCAATGCTAAATACCTGTTCCTTTCAGAAACCAGAACAACTACAACAACAAAAATCAGTTTTTGAGATATGCCCATCTCCTGCAGAAAATAACATCCAGGGAACCACAAAGCTAGCGTCTGGTGAAGAATTCTGTTCAGGTTCCAGCAGCAATTTGCAAGCTCCTGGTGGCAGCTCTGAACGGTATTTAAAGCAAAATGAAATGAATGGTGCTTACTTCAAGCAAAGCTCAGTGTTCACTAAGGATTCCTTTTCTGCCACTACCACACCACCACCACCATCACAATTGCTTCTTTCTCCCCCTCCTCCTCTTCCACAGGTTCCTCAGCTTCCTTCAGAAGGAAAAAGCACTCTGAATGGTGGAGTTTTAGAAGAACACCACCACTACCCCAACCAAAGTAACACAACACTTTTAAGGGAAGTGAAAATAGAGGGTAAACCTGAGGCACCACCTTCCCAGAGTCCTAATCCATCTACACGTGTATGCAGCCCTTCTCCGATGCTTTCTGAAAGGCCTCAGAATAATTGTGTGAACAAGAATGACATACAGACTGCAGGGACAATGACTGTTCCATTGTGTTCTGAGAAAACAAGACCAATGTCAGAACACCTCAAGCATAACTCACCAATTTTTGGTCGCAGTGGAGAGCTACAGGACAACTGCCAGCAGTTGATGAGAAACAAAGAGCAAGAGATTCTGAAGGGTCGAGACAAGGAGCAAACACGAGATCTTGTGCCCCCAACACAGCACTATCTGAAACCAGGATGGATTGAATTGAAGGCCCCTCATTTTCACCAAGCAGAATCCCATCTAAAACGTAATGAGGCATCACTGCCATCAATTCTTCAGTATCAACCCAATCTCTCCAATCAAATGACCTCCAAACAATACACTGGAAATTCCAACATGCCTGGGGGGCTCCCAAGGCAAGCTTACACCCAGAAAACAACACAGCTGGAGCACAAGTCACAAATGTACCAAGTTGAAATGAATCAAGGGCAGTCCCAAGGTACAGTGGACCAACATCTCCAGTTCCAAAAACCCTCACACCAGGTGCACTTCTCCAAAACAGACCATTTACCAAAAGCTCATGTGCAGTCACTGTGTGGCACTAGATTTCATTTTCAACAAAGAGCAGATTCCCAAACTGAAAAACTTATGTCCCCAGTGTTGAAACAGCACTTGAATCAACAGGCTTCAGAGACTGAGCCATTTTCAAACTCACACCTTTTGCAACATAAGCCTCATAAACAGGCAGCACAAACACAACCATCCCAGAATTCACATCTCCCTCAAAACCAGCAACAGCAGCAAAAATTACAAATAAAGAATAAAGAAGAAATACTCCAGACTTTTCCTCACCCCCAAAGCAACAATGATCAGCAAAGAGAAGGATCATTCTTTGGCCAGACTAAAGTGGAAGAATGTTTTCATGGTGAAAATCAGTATTCAAAATCAAGCGAGTTCGAGACTCATAATGTCCAAATGGGACTGGAGGAAGTACAGAATATAAATCGTAGAAATTCCCCTTATAGTCAGACCATGAAATCAAGTGCATGCAAAATACAGGTTTCTTGTTCAAACAATACACACCTAGTTTCAGAGAATAAAGAACAGACTACACATCCTGAACTTTTTGCAGGAAACAAGACCCAAAACTTGCATCACATGCAATATTTTCCAAATAATGTGATCCCAAAGCAAGATCTTCTTCACAGGTGCTTTCAAGAACAGGAGCAGAAGTCACAACAAGCTTCAGTTCTACAGGGATATAAAAATAGAAACCAAGATATGTCTGGTCAACAAGCTGCGCAACTTGCTCAGCAAAGGTACTTGATACATAACCATGCAAATGTTTTTCCTGTGCCTGACCAGGGAGGAAGTCACACTCAGACCCCTCCCCAGAAGGACATTCAAAAGCATGCTGCTCTAAGGTGGCATCTCTTACAGAAGCAAGAACAACAGCAAACACAGCAACCCCAAACTGAGTCTTGCCATAGTCAGATGCACAGGCCAATTAAGGTGGAACCTGGATGCAAGCCACATGCCTGTATGCACACAGCACCACCAGAAAACAAAACATGGAAAAAGGTAACTAAGCAAGAGAATCCACCTGCAAGCTGTGATAATGTGCAGCAAAAGAGCATCATTGAGACCATGGAGCAGCATCTGAAGCAGTTTCAGGCCAAGTCGTTATTTGACCATAAGGCTCTTACTCTCAAATCACAGAAGCAAGTAAAAGTTGAAATGTCAGGGCCAGTCACAGTTTTGACTAGACAAACCACTGCTGCAGAACTTGATAGCCACACCCCAGCTTTAGAGCAGCAAACAACTTCTTCAGAAAAGACACCAACCAAAAGAACAGCTGCTTCTGTTCTCAATAATTTTATAGAGTCACCTTCCAAATTACTAGATACTCCTATAAAAAATTTATTGGATACACCTGTCAAGACTCAATATGATTTCCCGTCTTGCAGATGTGTAGGTAAGTGCCAGAAATGTACTGAGACACATGGTGTTTATCCAGAATTAGCAAATTTATCTTCAGATATGGGATTTTCCTTCTTTTTTTAAATCTTGAGTCTGGCAGCAATTTGTAAAGGCTCATAAAAATCTGAAGCTTACATTTTTTGTCAAGTTACCGATGCTTGTGTCTTGTGAAAGAGAACTTCACTTACATGCAGTTTTTCCAAAAGAATTAAATAATCGTGCATGTTTATTTTTCCCTCTCTTCAGACCCTGTAAAATTTGAATGTATCTGTTTTAGATCAATTCGTCTATTTAGCTCTTTGTATATTATCTCCTGGAGAGACAGCTAGGCAGCAAAAAAAAAATCTATTAAAATGAGAAAATAATGACCATAGGCAGTCTGATGTACGAACTTTAAATATTTTTTAATTCAAGGTAAAATATACTAGTTTCACAAGATTTCTGGCTAATAGGGAAATTATTATCTTCAGTCTTCATGAGTTGGGGGAAATGATAATGCTGACACTCTTAGTGCTCCTAAAGTTTCCTTTTCTCCATTTATACATTTGGAATGTTGTGATTTATATTCATTTTGATTCCATTTTCTCTAAAATTTCATCTTTTTGATTAAAAAATATGATACAGGCATACCTCAGAGATATTGTGGGTTTGGCTCCATACCACAATAAAATGAATATTACAATAAAGTAAGTTGTAAGGACTTTTTGGTTTCTCACTGTATGTAAAAGTTATTTATATACTATACTGTAACATACTAAGTGTGCAATAGCATTGTGTCTAAAAAATATATACTTTAAAAATAATTTATTGTTAAAAAAATGCCAACAATTATCTGGGCCTTTAGTGAGTGCTAATCTTTTTTGCTGGTGGAGGGTCGTGCTTCAGTATTGATCGCTGTGGACTGATCATGGTGGTAGTTGCTGAAGGTTGCTGGGATGGCTGTGTGTGTGGCAATTTCTTAAAATAAGACAACAATGAAGTGCTGTATCAATTGATTTTTCCATTCACAAAAGATTTCTCTGTAGCATGCAATGCTGTTTGATAGCATTTAACCCACAGCAGAATTTCTTTGAAAATTGGACTCAGTCCTCTCAAACTGTGCTGCTGCTTTATCAACTAAGTTTTTGTAATATTCTAAATCCTTTGTTGTCATTTCAGCAGTTTACAGCATCTTCATTGGAAGTATATTCCATCTCAAACATTCTTTGTTCATCCATAAGAAGCAACTTCTTATCAAGTTTTTTCATGACGTTGCAGTAACTCAGCCCCATCTTCAGGCTCTACTTCTAATTCTGGTTCTCTTGCTACATCTCCCTCATCTGCAGTGACCTCCTCCACTGAAGTCTTGAACTCCTCAAAGTAATCCATGAGGGTTGGAATCAACTTCTAAACTCCTGTTAATGTTGATATATTGACCCCCTCCCATGAATTATGAATGTTCTTAATAACTTCTAAATGGTGATACCTTTCCAGAAGGCTTTCAATGTACTTTGCCCGGATCCATCAGAAGACTATCTTGGCAGCTGTAGACTAACAATATATTTCTTAAATGATAAGACTTGAAAGTCAAAAGTACTCCTTAATCCATAGGCTGCAGAATCAATGTTGTATTAACAGGCACGAAAACAGCATTAATCTTGTTCATCTCCATCGGAGCTCTTGGGTGACTAGGTGCCTTGAGCAGTAATATTTTGAAAGGAGGTTTTGGTTTTGTTTTTTGTTTTTTTGTTTTTTTTGTTGTTGTTGTTGTTTTTTAGCAGTAAGTCTCAACACTGGGCTTAAAATATTCAGTAAACTATGTTGTAAACAGATGTGTTATCATCCAGACTTTGTTGTTCCATTACTCTACACAAGCAGGGTACACTTAGCATAATTCTAAAGGGCCTTGGAATTTTCAGAATGGTAAATGAGTATGGGCTTCAACTTAAAATCATCAACTGCATTAGCCTGTAACAAGAGAGTCAGCCTGTCCTTTGAAGCAAGGCATTGACTTCTATCTATGAAAGTCTTAGATGGCACCTTCTTTCTATAGTAGGCTGTTTAGTACAGCCACCTTCATCAGTGATCTTAGCTAGATCTTCTGCATAACTTGCTGCAACTTCTACATCAGCACTTGCTGCCTCACCTTGTCCTTTTATGTTATAGAGACAGCTGTCTTCTTAAACTTTATAAACCAACTTCTGCTAGCTTCCAACTTCTCTTCTGCAGCTTCCTCATTCTCTTCATAGAACTGAAGGGAGTCAAGGCCTTGCTCTGGATTAAGCTTTGGCTTAAGGAATGTTGTGGCTGACGTGATCTTCTATCCAGACCACTAAAGTGCTCTCCATATCAGCAATAAGGCCGTTTTGCTTTCTTACCTTTCATGTGTTCACTGGAGTAATTTCCTTCAAGAATTTTTCCTTTACATTCACAACTTGGCTAACTGGCATGCAAGGCCTAGCTTTCAGCCTGTCTTGGCTTTTGACATGCCTTCCTCACTTAGCTCGTCATATCTAGCTTTTGATTTAAAGTGGCAGGCATACAACTCTTCCTTTCACTTGAACACTTAGAGGCCACTGTAGGGTTATTAATTGACCTAATTTCAATATTGTTGTGTTTTAGGGAATAGAGAGGCCCAGGGAGAGGGAGAGAGCCCAAACGGCTGGTTGATAGAGCAGGCAGAATGCACACAACATTTATCAGATTATGTTTGCACCATTTACCAGATTATGGGTACGGTTTGTGGCACCCCCCAAAAATTAGAATAGTAACATCAAAGATCACTGATCACAGATTGCCATAACATAAATAATAATAAACTTTAAAATACTGTGAGAATTACCAAAATGTGATACAGAGACATGAAGTGAGCACATGCTGTTGAAAAAAATGACACTGATAGACATACTTAACACGTGGGATTGCCACAAACCTTCAGTTTGTAAAAGTCACAGTAACTGTGACTCACAAAAGAGCAAAGCACAATAAAACGAGGTATGCCTGTATTTTTAAAAAAAGCTTTTTGTTAAAATTCAGGATATGTAATAGGTCTGTAGGAATAGTGAAATATTTTTGCTGATGGATGTAGATATATACGTGGATAGAGATGAAGATCTTAATTATAGCTATGCAGCATAGATTTAGTAAAAGACATTTGAAAAGACAAATGTTAAATTAGTGTGGCTAATGACCTACCCGTGCCATGTTTTCCCTCTTGCAATGAGATACCCCACACTGTGTAGGAGGATGGAGGGAGGACTCCTACTGTCCCTCTTTGCGTGTGGTTATTAAGTTGCCTCACTGGGCTAAAACACCACACATCTCATAGATAATATTTGGTAAGTTGTAATCGTCTTCACTCTTCTCTTATCACCCACCCCTATCTTCCCACTTTTCCATCTTTGTTGGTTTGCAACAGCCCCTTCTTTTTGCCTGACTCTCCAGGATTTTCTCTCATCATAAATTGTTCTAAAGTACATACTAATATGGGTCTGGATTGACTATTCTTATTTGCAAAACAGCAATTAAATGTTACAGGGAAGTAGGAAGAAAAAGGGGTATCCTTGACAATAAACCAAGCAATATTCTGGGGGTGGGATAGAGCAGGAAATTTTATTTTTAATCTTTTAAAATCCAAGTAACAGGTAGGCTTTCAGTTAGCTTTAAATGTTTTTTTTTTTCCAGCTCAAAAAATTGGATTGTAGTTGATACTACATATAATACATTCTAATTCCCTTACTGTATTCTTTGTTTAGTTTCATTTATTTGGTTTAAAATAATTTTTTATCCCATATCTGAAATGTAATATATTTTTATCCAACAACCAGCATGTACATATACTTAATTATGTGGCACATTTTCTAATAGATCAGTCCATCAATCTACTCATTTTAAACAAAAAAAATTTTTAAAGTCACTTTTAGAGCCCTTAATGTGTAGTTGGGGGTTAAGCTTTGTGGATGTAGCCTTTATATTTAGTATAATTGAGGTCTAAAATAATAATCTTCTATTATCTCAACAGAGCAAATTATTGAAAAAGATGAAGGTCCTTTTTATACCCATCTAGGAGCAGGTCCTAATGTGGCAGCTATTAGAGAAATCATGGAAGAAAGGTAATTAACGCAAAGGCACAGGGCAGATTAACGTTTATCCTTTTGTATATGTCAGAATTTTTCCAGCCTTCACACACAAAGCAGTAAACAATTGTAAATTGAGTAATTATTAGTAGGCTTAGCTATTCTAGGGTTGCCAACACTACACACTGTGCTATTCACCAGAGAGTCACAATATTTGACAGGACTAATAGTCTGCTAGCTGGCACAGGCTGCCCACTTTGCGATGGATGCCAGAAAACCCAGGCATGAACAGGAATCGGCCAGCCAGCCTGCCAGCCACAAGGTACTGGCACAGGCTCCAACGAGAGGTCCCACTCTGGCTTTCCCACCTGATAATAAAGTGTCAAAGCAGAAAGACTGGTAAAGTGTGGTATAAGAAAAGAACCACTGAATTAAATTCACCTAGTGTTGCAAATGAGTACTTATCTCTAAGTTTTCTTTTACCATAAAAAGAGAGCAAGTGTGATATGTTGAATAGAAAGAGAAACATACTATTTACAGCTGCCTTTTTTTTTTTTTTTCGCTATCAATCACAGGTATACAAGTACTTGCCTTTACTCCTGCATGTAGAAGACTCTTATGAGCGAGATAATGCAGAGAGGGCCTTTCATATAAATTTATACAGCTCTGAGCTGTTCTTCTTCTAGGGTGCCTTTTCATTAAGAGGTAGGCAGTATTATTATTAAAGTACTTAGGATACATTGGGGCAGCTAGGACATATTCAGTATCATTCTTGCTCCATTTCCAAATTATTCATTTCTAAATTAGCATGTAGAAGTTCACTAAATAATCATCTAGTGGCCTGGCAGAAATAGTGAATTTCCCTAAGTGCCTTTTTTTTTGTTTTTTGTTTTGTTTTTTAAACAAGCAGTAGGTGGTGCTTTGGTCATAAGGGAAGATATAGTCTATTTCTAGGACTATTCCATATTTTCAATGTGGCTGGATACTAATTATTTGCCAGCCTCCTTTTCTAAATTGTGAGACATTCTTGGAGGAACAGTTCTAACTAAAATCTATTATGACTCCCCAAGTTTTAAAATAGCTAAATTTAGTAAGGGAAAAAATAGTTTATGTTTTAGAAGACTGAACTTAGCAAACTAACCTGAATTTTGTGCTTTGTGAAATTTTATATCGAAATGAGCTTTCCCATTTTCACCCACATGTAATTTACAAAATAGTTCATTACAATTATCTGTACATTTTGATATTGAGGAAAAACAAGGCTTAAAAACCATTATCCAGTTTGCTTGGCGTAGACCTGTTTAAAAAATAATAAACCGTTCATTTCTCAGGATGTGGTCATAGAATAAAGTTATGCTCAAATGTTCAAATATTTTGATTGCCTCTTGAATTCATTTGCTAATTGTATGTGTGTGTGTTTCTGTGGGTTTCTTTAAGGTTTGGACAGAAGGGTAAAGCTATTAGGATTGAAAGAGTCATCTATACTGGTAAAGAAGGCAAAAGTTCTCAGGGATGTCCTATTGCTAAGTGGGTAAGTGTGACTTGATAAAGCCTTTGGTCTTAAATCTTGGGCATTTTGATTTGTAAATCTGACCCTGAGAATTGGGTTACCCAGATCAAAGACTCATGCCAGTTAAAAAGAACATTACCTGTATTTTTTATCATGTGTTATCTCTTAAGAAGAGGCAGATTAGTTCTAAAATCAACAAACTGTATTTAATTGAAATAATTTAGTGATGAGGAAGAGGTCCATTCTAGTGCCTGCTAAATGTATAATCCTTCTTAGAATGTGAAGTTGTCCTTAAACTTTTAAATACCTGCAGTTAATCTTTATATTGTCATTTATGAAAACCTTGAACTAAGACTTATGTATCTTTCGTCTAGCTCTGGTTTTAATGCAGGTAGCATTTAATTGTCCCCACTGTGCTGGGTATAGTCTGCTAAACATTAAGGAGTAGTTTTGCATCTCTCCTTGTTCTGATACTAGGGTCAAAGCCCACTTTTTATAGATGGGCAGCAAAAGGCAAATTGGACATGCTGATAAATGTTGCTCTAATTGGGATCTAAACATGATAAAATATACATACATAAGTGCCCTTATCTGCTGCAAGTGACCCTTGTTTTGTTTTGGTTGGGGTGGGGGGTGTTTGGGATGGAATGGTGATCCACGCAGGTGGTTCGCAGAAGCAGCAGTGAAGAGAAGCTACTGTGTTTGGTGCGGGAGCGAGCTGGCCACACCTGTGAGGCTGCAGTGATTGTGATTCTCATCCTGGTGTGGGAAGGAATCCCGCTGTCTCTGGCTGACAAACTCTACTCGGAGCTTACCGAGACGCTGAGGAAATACGGCACGCTCACCAGTCGCCGGTGTGCCTTGAATGAAGAGTAAGTGAAGCCCAGGGCCTCTCCCCTCTTTGCGGCCACTGATAGGAAAGCCCAATCTTTGGTTGGAAGGAAGAGAGTTCAGCGTGCGCTTTTACATTTATAAAATGGGCATCAAAATGCCTGTTTGGCAGTCATGTGATAAGAAGTTGTATTTGCTAATGTGAATAACTTGAGATGATTTCATTATCTGAATTGTACAGTTTAGCCATTAATTAGGAGCAGTCAGAGTGTCTGTAACCACATGGCCTCAGTTATACCATAAACTTGAAATTGTTTATGTGCTCACATGCTACAAGTGACAGCTCCTGTGTGCCTGGCCACTATATTAGTATGTATTGACTCCACTTCCATGTTGCAGTATCTGAAACAGAAAGTAAGTCTAATGAGAAACTTTGGGATTCCCAGGTCAAATACCTTCCGTATGTATGTAGCAAAAACAAAATACAAAGCCTAGAAGTTCTGTAGAAATAGAACTGATTTTTACTTTCATTCAAACTATTCATTATTTCCACAATAGTAATCAAAACTGCTTCCACTTTTACTGCTGCTAAATGATCAGGAAATTACTGGATATGGATATATATTATTTTCCAGGAATATAAGAATTTAGAATAGAACTGCAAGAGTATGCACTTAAATATATTTAGTGCATCCAGTTGCTAATGTTTTGTTTTAAACACCATCCACTTTGCACGAAGTCTAAACCTTCACTTGGAAAAAGCTTCATTTTTAATATTCCTCTACTGTGCTGATAATCCTGTATAACACTAAAAGATGAATGTTCACAGTGCTACACAGAAATCTTTTTTTTTTTTTTTTTTTTTTTGAGGTGGAGTTTCACTCTTGTTGCCCAGGCTGGAGTGCAATGGCGCGATCTTGGTTCACCGCGACCTCCACCTCCCAGGTTCAAGAGATTCTCCTGCCTCAGCCTCCCTAGTAGCTGGGATTACAGGCATGTGCCACCATGCCCGGCTAATTTTGTATTTTTAGTAGAGACAGGGTTTCTCCATGTTGGTCAGGCTGGTCTCGAACTCCCGACCTCAGGTGATCCGCCCGCCTCGGCCTGCCAAAGTGCCTTACAGGCATGAGCCACCGCACCTGGCCAGAAATCTTACAAGTTATTTTGCTCATGATTGGTTTTAAAATAATTTTAATTTTGCACTATTTCCTTTAGTGTCTTTTTCTCTGCATCCACCAAACTATAGAATCATTTGCTGAGCTTATAAGAAATGCTCATACTGCTCATTGCAACAGCTAGCCAAATTTGTCCTTTGCTGTTTAAAACTCTAACTAGCATGGTTTTACTAAATTTATATTAACACAGTTTCTCTCTCTGGGTTGTGGGGAGACAAATCAACTATAAATAATCTCTTTAGAAAAGTTACTCTTTCTATATGAAAGTGTGACTTGACTTTCTATGATAATTATGATCCAAAAATTTTTATGGTATGTACCTGACCACTTTTACAAATGATTAATTGGAAGGTAGAAATTGCTGATTCATAACATGTAACTTATAAACTTATGATGGACTACTTTAAGCGTAAATTTTTTTTTTTTTAAGACAGAGTTTCACTCTGTCACCCAGGCTGGAGTGCAATGGTGCCATCTCGGCTCACTGCAACCTCCATCTCCCGGGTTCAAGCAATTCTCCTGCTTCAGCCTCCCGAGTAGCTGGGATTACAGGCATGCACTACCACACCCAGCTAATTTTGTATTTTTAGTAGAGACAGGGTTTCTCCATGTTGATCAGGCTGGTCTGGAACTCCTGACCTCAGGTGATCCGCCCGCCTCAGCCTCCCAGAGTGCTGGGATTACAGGCATGAGCCACCGTGCCCAGCCTGAAATATTTTTTTAATCTACCCTGACTCCTCTTGCTCTTTAAAAATTTTTTAAAATGTATGTAGGTGCCTTTAATTAGAAAAAAAAATTAAAAATTAAGGCAACTTGGGCTTATATTGGTAATAGCATTTCTTTCAAGAACTCAGTAATACTGCATTGTCTTTAAAGCATAATATCTTTTAGACTTGACGGTTTGAAATTCTAAATCACTGAAGAACCTCTTGTGAAAATGATAGTTTTAAAATTTCTTTTCAAAAATAGTCCTATTGCAAAATGTTTGAATTTCTTGAAGTTTCCTGGAAACTATATTTCATTCATTGTAATGAATTTAATTTTCATTAACATAGATCTCTAATATTTTTCTCAGCTCACCACAACCTCCACCTCCTGGGTTCAAGTGATTCTCATGCCACAGCCTCCCAAGTAGCTAGAATTACAGGCACCCACTTGGCTCATTTTTGTCTTTTTAGTAGAGACAGGGTTTCACCATGTTGGCCAGATTGATCTCGAACTCCTGGCTTCAGGTAACCCACCCACCCTGGCCTCCCAAAGTGCTGGGATTACAGGTGTGGGCCACCATGCCCAGCCAGCTTTTCCATAATTCTTATAAATGCCAATGCCTGAAATGGAATCTGACATATAAAAAAATTACATGAAGAACTTTTATTATTTTGCATTTGAAAACCATGAAAAATAGTTGGACCAGAGTCTCAGAAAGCTTGTAGTTTGTTAGTTTAACTGCTCTAAATGTCAGGCAGATACAAAACTATTAAAAGACATGCTTCAAATATGAAGACAATTTAAAAGCACAGCTGTACACTTTTGCTTTTTGTCTAGTTTCAAGGTAAAGATGAATAATCATTTAGATAATGCTTAAGCTATGCTTATGCATACTTAGAGCAATTCTCCAAAATAAAAAATTTTAATACTTAAATACATGATTAAAATAGACACGTATCCAATGTCAATACAGACTTTACTCAGAAATAGCTTTTGAAGTTTCTTCTACCCCATAAATACATTTTATTTTATGGCTGGCAGAAATGAAAATTACAACTTTTTGCCAAGAACAGAGAATAGAATAATCTCAAATTGGGGCTGTAGACTCAGTTTTATGTTCAAAGCTGTGTGAACCTCATCACTGAGTTCTTACAAATCCCTGTGTCCACATGCTCCAAACCACCCACTGTGAGTTCAGAAAAGAACTCTGAGTGCATCTTTCAGTGGGAAAGTAAAAACTGATTTTTACATTTCCTTTGAGCCAAACCAGCTGTTTCTTCTTTAAAGATTTCCCTTTGAGATTTCCATTTTATGACTAAGTCTAACCAGTATTTTTTTGGCAAGTAAGAGTTGTGGGAGTGTATCTGTCATCATAAGGAAATCAAAGCCAGAAATGCCTTCTGCCATGGTGGGTGATGTTAAACATTTCAAGGAACTTTATATTATAAAAATTGTCAAACATAAAAGGAAAAGTGCAATATAATGAATTCCATGGACCCATCACACAGCATCAATATTTATCAACATTTTATCAATATTTTTTCATATATTTTTCCCACATCCACTCCCACTAGTGTTTGAAAGCAGAAGACAGATAACTTACCATCTTAACCTGTTAACATTTCAGGATGTATTTCTAACAGGTAAAGACTTTATCATTTAATATTCAGACTGTGTTTGTTCAAATTATCTGATTAGATTCTATTTCAGAAAACACACACATAAACAAAAATGATAGTGAGAAAAAGAAAGCCCTTCCACATGATTGACACTTCTGAGTAGTGTGATCCCAGTTCATGTCCATTGTCTGGGATAGCTGTTAAATAAAACTTCCTCTCATAAAATTCTCTCCATTTAGAAGATAAATTCTGTGATTCACAAGCCTCTTTTTATTTATAATAGCCCTTCCCCTTTTTTTATGAATTTGTTTTTTAAAGAAACTGTGATTTTCTCTGTAAAATTCCCCACATTCTGGATTTGGCCGATTTCATCTTGGTTCTTTTGTTTAACCTATTCCTCTATCCCCAGTATCTTCTGTGGACTGGTAGTTTGACTGGTTCTTTTTCTTTTCTTTTTTTTTTTTTTTTTTTTTTTTTGAGACAGGCTCTCGCTCTGTCGCTTAGGCTGGAGTGCAGTGGCCCAATCTCAGCTCACTGCAACCTCCACCTCCCAGGTTCAAGCTATTCTCATGCCTCAGCCTCCTGAGTAACTGGGACTGCAAGCATGCGCCACCTCATCCTGCTAATTTTTGTACTTTTAGTAGAGACGGGGTTTCGCCATGTTGGCCAGGCTGGTCTGGAACTCCTGGCCTCAAGTGATCCGCCCACCTTGGCCTCCCAAAGTGCTGGGATTACAGGCATGAGCTATCACGCCCAGCTGATTTTTAAGTAATATAAGTATGTGTGCATGTACAGTATACATTGGCAAAAACACTTCATAAGTAGTGCTAAAATCATCTTATTTATATACATCAGGAGACACATAATGTCTGTTTGTTTCCCATTTTAGTGATGTTAAGAGTGTTTAGCATGTTTAGTTGTCAGCCTGATCCATCATTATGTTCCTCATCAAACTTTCACCAGATAGTTTCACATCAATTGATGATCATTGCCTGTTTCTATTATTTTGTTTTCAAGTTGACAGTTTTCTCTCACTTGATGTTGTGTAAATTTAGTTATATAAAGTTAAATTATTTTGCTATTTTTTCTATGCTGTATACATTTGAATAACTGACCTAATTTTTACTTTAAAAATATTTTACAATTAGAAGTCCAAATAGTAAATCAAAGGTTAAGAATTTTTGCAGAAATCTGTTATATAGATGACATTTTAATATTTGCCCTTTATATCATTTACCATGAGCCAAATTTCAAGTCATATTAAAATGACTGTCATGTGCTAATTCTAACAATATTTGAAAGACCCCTATCAAAATAAAAATACCTTTTAGTAGCCACTTTATTAGAAAATCAACTTTAAGTTATTCCCCCATGTTTTTTTCTGAGATATAATTCACATACCATAAAATTTACCCTTTTAAAGTATACAATTCAGTTGTTTCAGTACATTCACAAAGCTATGCAAATGTCACCTCTACCTAGTTTCAGAACGTTTTCATCATTCCCAGAAGGAAACCCTGTATTTATTAGGCAGTCACTTCCCCTTCTCCCCTTCTTCCTTCCTCTAAGTGGCAACCACAAATAAACATTCAGTTTCTCTGGATTTACCTATTCTGGGCATTTTGTATTAGTGAAATCATGTATTTGGCCTTTCTGTCTGGCTTCTTTCATGTACCTCAACGTTTTCAAGTCTCATTCATTTTATTTTAAAAAAAAGTACCTTTTTTCTTTTTCTTTTCTTTTTTTTTTTTTGTCCACGTATATATTCACACCACATTTTTTGAGACAGAGTCTCGCTCTGTTGCCCAGGCTAGGGTGCAGTGGTGCAACCTCAGCTCACTGCAACCTCTGTCTCCCGGGTTCAAGTGATTCTCATGCCTCAGCCCCCAAGTAGTTGGGATTACAGTTGTGCACCACCACACCCAGCTAATTTTTGTATTTTTAGTAGAGACAGGGTTTCACCATGTTGGCTAGGCTGGTCTCAAACTCAGCCTCAAGTGATCCTTCTACCTTAGCCTCCTAAAGTGCTGGGATTACAAGCATGAGCCACTGTGCCCAGCCACATTTTCTTTTTCCATTTATTAGTTAATTGACATTTGGATCGTTTCTACTTTTTGGCGATTATAAATTATGCTGCAATGAACATCGGTGTACAAGTTTTTGTGTGAACATGTTTTCAGTTACCTTGGGATATACACCTAGGAGTGACATTGTTAGTAATATGGTAACTTTATGTTTAACTTTTTGAAGAACTGCCAAACTGTTTTCCAAAGTAGCTTTATCCTTTTACATTTCTGCCAACAATGTATGAAGGTTCCAGTGTATCTCCACATCCTCAAGAAAATGTTATTGTCTTTTTAATTGTAACCATCCAAGTGGGTATGAAGTTTATCTCGTGATTTTGATTTGCATTTTCCTAATGGCTGATATTGGGCATCTTTTCACGTGTGTATTGACCATGTATTTTTTTGAGAAAAGTCTACTTATATGTTTTTAATTGTATTATTTTTAGAGTTGTAAGAATATGTTATGTTGATACTTGAACTTTGTCAAATGCCTGGTTTGCAGATATTTTCTCCTATCCCACAGGTTGTCGCTTCACTTTGATAATGTCCTTAAAGTACAAAAGTTTTAAATTGATTTTGATGAAACTCAATTTCTTTTTAATTGGCAGCTTGTGCATTTGGGGTCATATTTAAGAAATCATTGCCTCATTCAAGATCTGAAAGATTTACACCTATGCTTTCTTCTCAGAGTATTATAACTTTAGTTCTTACATTTAGATTTTTAATTAATGTTGAGTTAATTTGATGGTGAGAGATAAGAGTCCAACTTCATTCCTTTGCAAGTAGCTGTCCAGTTTTCTCAGCACCATTTGTTGAAGAGACTGTTTTTTTCAATTAACTGACCAAGATGTATGGGTTTATTTCTGGACTCTTAATTCTGTTAATCTGCATGACTTTTCTTATGCCAGTACCACACTGTGCTGATTCCTGTAGTTTTGTAGTAAATTTTGAAATCAAGACAGGTAAGTCTTCCAACTTTGTACTTTTGCCTACCATGTTTCTTGGGTTTCCATATGCATTTTAAGATCAGCTTCTCCATTTGGTAGAGCTGGAGTCTTACTATATTACCCAAGCTGGTCTTGAACTCCTGGCTAAAGAGATCCTCCCGCCTAGGCTTCCCAGAGTGCTGGGGTTACAGGCATGAGCCACCACATCCAACCCCCTTCTGGGACTTTGACTGGGGTTCTGTTGAATCTGTTGGTCAATTTGGAGAGTATTGATATCTTAACATTAAAGCTTCCAATTTATGAACACAAGCTATTTTTCCATTTATTCTTAAATTTCTTTCAGTAATGTTTTGGATGAAACATGTACAAAGTCCTGCACTTTTTATTTTTTTTAAGACAGAGTCTTGCTCTGCTGCCCAGTCCAGAGTGCAGTGCTGCCATCTCAGCTCACTGCAACCTCCACCTCCGGGTTCAAGTGATTCTCCTGCCTCAGCTGGAACTACAGGTGCGCGCCACCATGACTGGCTAATTGTTTTGTGTTTTTGGTGGAGACAGGGTTTCACCGTGTTGGCCAGGCTGGTCTCAAACACCTGGCCTCAAGTGATCTGACTGCCTTGGCCTCCCAAAGTACTGGGATTACAGGCATGAGCCACCACGCCTGGCCTGTACTTCTGTTAAAATTTTTTCTATGTATTTTTTTTATCCTATTGCAAAATCAAATTTTTTGTTGATAATATATGGTCATAAATTTCATTTTTATATATTGGTCTCATATCCTACCAACTTGCTGAACTAGCTTATTAGCACTAACTTTTTTTGGTAGATTCCTTAGGATTTGCTACATACAAGATTATGTCATCTACAAGTAGAGATAGTTTTGTTTCTTCACTTCCAATCTGGGTGGCTTTATGTTTTTTTCTTGCCTGATTACCCAGTTAGAACTTCCAGAAAATGTCAGGTACAATTAACAACTGCAAACATCCTTGTCTTATTCATTTTAGAAAGAAATTTTTAGTTTTTCACCATTAAGTATGATACTAGTTGTAGGTTTTGTTTAAAAAAAGACTGTGTCAAGTTCAGAAGTTCCCTTCTGTTGCTAGTTTGTTGAATAATTTTATCATGAAAGGGTGTTGAACTTTTCTCAAATGCTGTGGCTACATCTAATGAAATGATCATGCGTTCTTCTCCTTTATTCTGTTAATATGGTATATTATATTGATTCATTTTTATACATTAGATTAACATTATATTTCTGGAATAAATCCCACTTGGCCTCAGTGTGTATTACTTTTTATATATTGCTGGAGTCTGTTTGCAGGTATTTCATTGAGGACTTTTGCATCTCTGTTAATAAGGTATACTGATCTTTAGTTCTCTTGTGATATCTTTGGTTTTGGTGTCAAGAGTAATTCTGAGTTCACAAAATGCATTGGGAAATGTTCCCTTCTCTATCTTTTGGAAGAGTTTACAAAGGATTGGTTTAACTCTTTTTTAAATGTTTGAGGAAATTCTCTACCCCTGGGCTTTCCTTTGTGGGAATTTTTAAACATTTTTAAAATAGATTATTTTTAAAGCAATTTTAGGGTAAAAGCACATTGAATGAAAGGCACAGAGCTTCCTTAAGTACATGCTGCCCCTGTATGTGCATAGCCTCCCTCATTATCAACATCCTTTACCAGAATGGTACATTTGTTGCAATCAATGAACCTGCATTGACAATTGTCACTGAAAGTTCATAGTTTAGAGTTCACCTTTGGTGTTATGCATTCTGTGAGTCGATCCATGTTTAATGATACTCATTCACCATTACAGTATCATTCAGAGTAATTTCACTGCCTTAAAAGTCCTCTGTACCCTACCTATTTTTCTCTCCTACCCCACTAACGCTTAGCAACCAATGATCTTTTTATCTCCATAATTTTGCCTATTCCAGAATGTCATATAGTTGGAATGATACAGTATATGTAGCCTTTTCAGACTGGTTTTTGTCACTTAGTAATAAGCTTTTAAATTTTGCACCATGTCATGATCGTTCATTTCTTTTCAGCATTGAATAATATTCCATTGTCTGGTTTATCACAGTTGATTTATCCATTCACATAGTGAAAGACATCTTAGTTGCTTGCAAGTTTTGACAATTATGAATAAAGCTGTTATAAAAGTATGTAGGTTTTTGTGTGGACAAAAGTTTTCAGCTCCTTTGAGTAAATAACACAGAGCACAGTAGCTTGATTGACAGTAAGAGTAAGAAATATTTTTTCTCAGTCTGTATCTTATTTTTTCATTCACTTGACAGTGCCATTTGCAGAACAGAAAGTTTTAATTTTAATGAAGTCTAGGTTATCAGTTAATTCATGAATAATGTTTTTGGTATTGTATCTAAAAAGTCAACACCAAACCCAAGGTCATCTATATGTTCTGTGTTATCTTCCAGAAATTTTATAGTTCTGCATTTTACATTTAGGGCTGTGACCCATTTTGCATTAATTTTGCAAAAGCTATAAAGACTATGTATAGATTCACTTGTTTGCATGTGGAGTTGTCCAGTTGTTCCCGTACCATTTCTTAAAGACTATCTTTGCTTTATTGTATTACCTTTGCTACTTTGTCAAAGATCAGTTGATTATAATTAAGTGGTCTGTTTCTGGACTCTTTATTCTGTTCCATTGATATATTTGTCTAGACTTTCACCAATGCCACACTATCTTGTTAACTTAGGCTTTAGAGTAAGTCTTGCAATCATGTAGTGTCAGTCCTCTGACATTGTTTTTCTCCTTCAGTATTGAGTTGGCTATTCTTTTGCCTATTACTAAGTAAAACAGTCTGAAAAGGCTATATATACGGTCATTTATTGGTCTTTTGCCTCTTGATATAAACTTTAAAATTAGTTTGTCAGTATCCTCAAAATCTTGCAGGAATTTTGATAGATTGCACTGCATTTCTAGATTGAGTTAGAAATACTGCCATCTTGACAATACACATCTTCCTATCCATGAACATGGAACATCTCTTTCTTGGATATCCTTCATTAGAATTTTGCATTTTCCCCATATAGACCATGTACATATTAGATTTATACATAAATATTTCATTTAGGGGGTGCTGATGATAATGTATTTTTATCTCAGATTCTGCTTGTACATTGCTGGTATGCAGAAAAGTGATCAACTTTTGTATATTAAACTTGTTTCCTGCAACCATGTTATATAATCACTTTAGATCCAGTTTTTTTTTTGGTCATTCTTTCGTATTTTCTAGGTGATCACGTCATCTAGAAAAGACAACTTCTTTCTAATCTGTATACCTTTTATTTTCTTGTCTTAATGTATTAGCTAGCATTTCCAGTATGATGTTGAAAGGCATTGGTGAGAGGCAACATACTTGCCTTGTTTCTGATCTCAGCAGGAAATCTTCAATTTTATGTTAGCTCTATGGTTTTGTAGATATTCTTTATCTACATTAAATATGTTAGCTGTATGGTTTTGTAGATATTCTTTATCAGGTTCAGGTAGTTCCCCTCTTTTCCTAGTTTACTGAGAGGCTTTTGAAAATCAATCAGTGTTGGATTTTGTAAATACTTTTTTTCCACCTATTGATATTACCATATGATTTTTCTTTAGCTTATTAACGAAATGGATTACATTAATTGATTTTCAAATTTTGAACTAGACTGGCATACCTGGAGCAAATCCCACATGGTTGTGATACATTATTTATGAATGCATTCATGGTCACGGTTGCTATTAGTCTGTAGTTATCTTTTATTGTAAAGACTTTGGTGTTGGTATTAAGGTAATGCTGCCCTCATAGAATAAGTTATGAAGTATTTTCTCTGCTTCTGTCTTAATTGAGATTGTAGAGAATTCATATAATTTCTTCCTTAAAACTTTGGTAGAAATCAGAATGAACCATCTGGGTCTGGTACTTTGTTTTGAAAAGTTATTGCTGATTCAATTTCTTTCATAGATATAGGCCTATTTAGATTATTATTTTGCATAAATATTGGTAGTTGTGTCCTTCAAGGAATTGGTCCATTTCACCTTGATTATTAAATGTGTGGGCACATTTGTTCATAATATTTCTTTATTATCCTTTGTTTTTGAGACAGGGTCTCACTCTGGTTGCCCAGGCTGGAGTGCAGTAGCATGATCTCAGCTCACTGCAGCCTTGACTTCCTGGGCTCAAGTGATTTACCCACCTCAGCCTCCCAAGTAGCTCGGACTACAGGCACATGCCACCATGCCTGGCTAATTTTTTTTATTATTATTAGAGATGGAGTTTTCCTGTGTTGCCCAGTGTGGTCTTGAACTCCTGGACTCAAGCAATCTGCCTGCCTCAGCCTCCAAAGAGTGATGGGATTGCAGGCATGAGCCATCACACCTAGCCTGATGGCAGAACTTTTTAAGAACAATAGAATGGTATATGGCATTTTCAAAAATTGTTTTCCCCTCCTCCTATGGAAGCATGAAGGGATTTTTCTCTAGTATTCATTGTGAGAACCTCATCTGGCTCCTGAATGTAGAAAACTCACAAAACTGTGAGGAACCTATTATGACTGGATGCCTTTGGAGTTGTTCACACTGAACCTCCAGCAATTCATCAATTATATTTCAGATTTTCCTATCCCAACACTGGTTCCTACAGAGGTTTCTGCTCCAGTAAGCTGTAATTCTTTTTATCCATCTATTTCCTTGGTTTTGAGGGCAGTGATTTTCCCTGTGACCTCATTTCTCTGACAGATCTAAGTAGTGTTAATTACATCTTTTAACCTGTTGTAGGTATATTCAGATTTTCTATTTCTTCTTCAGTCAATTTTAGTAGTTTGTGTTTTTCTAGAAGTTTGTTCTCTAGCTCTGCTTTAGCTCCATCCAGTAAAATATGAGTATGTCGAGTTTTCATTTACAACAAGGTATTTTCTAATTTCTATCATGTTTTTTTGATTCCTGACTGTATAGGAGTATATTTTTACCTATTACCCAAATTTGCTTGTTATTCATGTATAATTTTATCAGAAAACACACTTTGCACAATTTTTGCAGTGTTACATTTATTTAGACTTGTTTTATAACTTGACATACAGTCCATCCTGGAGAATGTTTCACGTGTGCTTGAGAAGAATGTGTATATTCAGCTGTTGGTGGGTGGCATGTTTTATAGATGTCTGTTAGACCTAGTTGGTTTATAGTGTTTTTTACAACTTCTGTTTCCTTTTTAATCTTCTATCTACTTTTAGCCATTATTGAAAGTGGATTAGTAAATTATCTATTTATTCCTTTAATTCTGCCATTTTTTGCTTCATGTATTTTGGTGCTCTGTTGCTTATTACATATATGTTTACATTTGTTACATCATTTTAATGGCTTGAACTTTTTATTATAAAATGTGTATATCTTGTAGATATCGTATAGTTAAATCTTTTTAAAAATTGATATTGCTAGTCTTTGCCTTTTAATTTTTCAATTTATATACATTTAACATAATTATTGATAAGGTAGGATTTGTCTGCCATTTTGTCTGTATCTTGTCTTTTTTTGTGTTCAATAGATATTTTCTAGTGTACTGTTTTAATTCCCTTGTCTTTTACTAAATTTTTTGATGTTATGTTCTTAATGGTTTCCCTGGGGATTACAACTAACTTATAACAGCTAGTCTGAAGTAATACCAATTTCATTACAATATAAGGAAACTTTGTTCCCATATAGCTACATTCCCTCTTTTTACTCTGTGCTATTATACAAATTACATTTTATTTATTTTATGCCCATTAACACAGATTATGTTTTTTCTTTTAAATCAGATTGATATTGTCATTTAAATCAAATATGAGAAAAAGTTACAAACAAAAGTACATATATGATTTCATATTTACCTATGTAATTATCTTTACTGGTGCTCTTTAAGTTCTTAGGTGTATTTGAGGTACTGTCTAGTGTCCTTTCCTTTCAGCCTGAAGTACACATTTAGTATTTTTTGTAGGACATGCCTGAAAACAATAAACTCTTATTTATCAGAGAATGTCCTAATTTATTATATAATACATTTCTGAAAGATAGTTTTGCAAAATACAGAATTCTTGGTTGGCAGTCTTTTTCTTGTGGTTCTATGTCATTCTACTGCCTTCTGGTCTTCATTGTTTCTGATCAGAGATCAGCTATTAATCTTATTGGGAATCCTGCATACATGATAATCATACAGTTTTCATGATTTTCTTGTGTTGGCTTTCAGCAGTTTGGTTATGATGTTTATATGTATGCATATCTTTGGGTTTATGTTACATGGAGTTAGTTGAGCTTCTTGGACATGTAGATTGATGTTGTTCATCAAATTTGAGAAGTTTTCGGCCATTATTTTTCAAATATTCTTCCTATTCTTTATTCTTCATCCTCTACTTTGGGGACCTGCATTATGTCTATGTTGGTATGCTTTATGGTCTTCCACAGATCTCTGAGGTTCTGTTTATGTTTTCATTTTTCAGACTGAATAATCTCAATTGACTTATCTTCAAGTCCCTTTTTCCCCTCCTTTTCAACTCTGCTATTGAACCCCTCTAATTTTTACTGCAGTTATTACACTTTCAGCTTTAGAATTCTATTTAATAATATCTTTTTCTTGAGTTTATCTCATGTATTTAATAAAATGCTGTAGTCTTACTTTAGTTATTTAAATACAGTTTTCTTTCATTATTTGGGCATACATGAAATAGCTGACTTAAAGTCTTTGTCCAGTGGCCTAACATCTGGACTTTTTCAGGAATAGCCTCTATTGACTACTTTATAGGGGCCATACTTTGTTTCTGTTTCTCTTAATTGTTTAGACATTTTAAACTAATGTAATGGCTGAGAGCAGTGGCTCGTGCCTGTAATCCCAGCACGTTGAGAGGCCAAAGCAGGAGCATCACTTAAGCCCAGGAGTTTAAGACTAGCCTGGGCAGCATAGTGAGACCCTGTCTCTACAAAAATAAAAATAAATAAAATAATATAATCTGGTAAATCTGAAAATCAGATTCTACCCCCTGCCCAGAATATGTTACTGTTTCTGGTGGTTGTTGTTTATTTCTTTTTCTTTTAACTACTCCTATAAAGTTTGTATTGTTTCTCATAGATAGCCATCGAAGTCTTTGCTTGGTTAACTTAGAGGTCAGCTAAGGATTAGACAGAATTCCTTAGGTGCCTGAGATCAATAAGTCAGTCTTTGACAAAGGGGTCTGTATGTGTGTTGGGGCATGCCTTCAACACTCAGCCAGGCTATTTGCAGCTCTGGATTAGCCTTTATTCCCTGCTTGTGCAGAGTCTCAAGGTTAGACTGTGGTGAGAGTTTAGGGCTTTCTGAGGTCTTTTGTGGGCCCTACATTTGCATGTGGCTTTCTAAATTCCCAGGAATATATTTTCAAAGCCTCCTGTGGATCATCTCATTTCCCAGGTAATTTACTTTTAAGCTTTTTTAGTTATCTTATGTTTTGCTCCAGTTATTAGCTACACCTGAGTCAGTGACAGTATTCAACAGCTGCCTATGATTATTTGACAAATACCTCTGTGGAAAAGGTGGTTAACACTAGGTGAACTCCAAGTTAGATAAAGTAAAGATAACCTTACTAGTGGGATCTTCCAGGAAACTACCAAATAGGTCAAATAATGTAAGGTCTCTGTGAATGGGACTTTAGAGTATATCCAACCAATCTAGAGTATATCCAACCAATCTGGCCTCCTCCAGTGGCAGCCTGGCTGCTGCTTTTCATAATAAATGTGGGCTGTTTTGATTTGAAGGCTACCATAGAGCTGTGGGGAAAGTTAAAATACCACAGAGCTCACTCTTCTCACTGAAATCCTGTCTTTTTTTCCCTTGAACAAATTCTCCCTATATTGCTGCAAGCTTTTTGCTAATTTCCAGATCTGAAAAAGCTGATTCTGACGATATTTATCAGTACTTTTATTGCTTTTATGGAGGATAAAATTTTCAGAGATCCTTATTCTGCCATTTTTGCTGACATGTGTAAAGTGATCATTTCTAATTGTAAAATTCCTTTTGCATTTATTAGCTGGAATATTTTACAGGACTTTTCCTCATCAACCGTTAGTTACCATTTAATATAGTTTGTAAGAATGATAGAATAAATGCATGGCAAGAATCTTTACTTCTCAAATTTCAGAGATTTTGATGGGAAATTATATTTAGAGACCACAATCAGTGTCTAGATGTGCTCCCTGCTATGGAGGTGTCATTACTTTTAGGCTTTTTTAAAGTAATTATTTTTTAGAAAGAAAATCTGAGATTAACTCAAATCATTAATTCATACTGTTTTTTCCTATTCATAGTTGACAGAGTATTATTATCTTTTGTTCTGCTTCTCTTGTACACTGAAATTCTTGGTTTTTGATATTAACAATTATTTATTTATATCACAATATACATACATTAATTTAAAAATAATTTACAGTGCTACCTGAATATTTTTTCTTGTAAGTTGTTTTATCTCTCTTTGCTTACTTGTATGTTTGTTTATTGTCATTAGAATATATCAAACTAGGGCTATAAAGCTGTAATACTATATTTTAGCCAGAAACTAGGACCTAGCACTCAAATGCCCATCAATGGTAGAATAATTCATTTGTCACATTTTTATAAGATGGAATATGGTACTCAATGAAAATGAATAAAGTACAACTACATGCAGTGATTTGGATGGATAGCCCAAACATAATGGAAAAAGCACACACAAATAAGCTTATATTATATAATTCCATATACCTATGTATATATCAAGTATAAAAGTAGGCAAAACAAGCCACTGATGGTGGCACACACCTATAGTTCCAGCTATTTGGGAGGCGGGAAGATCACTTGAGCCCAGAAGTTCAGGTTCAACCTGAGCAACATAGCAAGACCCCATCTGTAAAAAAGAAAGCATTATTAACATAAAAATAGGCAGAACTACTATATTCTTTGAGAAGTTACTGTTAGGGAGACAGACAGTGAGTGACTGAAAGGCAAAATGAGGGGAAATTCCAGGGGATAGTAAATATTTTGTTTCTTAGTGTGGGTTCTACTTAACTGGGTATTTTCCATTTGTAAACTGTAAAATTACGTGCACTTTTCTGTATGTGTATTACATTGCGATAAAATTGTTTTAAAGTCAATTGAAATAGTTCTGTGTGTGGTTATGCCACAGCTTAATACAGAGTTAGATTAGACTTCTTTTCAAACTCATTTTGCATATAGACACCTATAATATCAGCTGCACAGCCTATATAATGCTATCCATAGCAATGAATTTGGTCTTTTGATTTTTCAGGAGAACTTGCGCCTGTCAGGGGCTGGATCCAGAAACCTGTGGTGCCTCCTTCTCTTTTGGTTGTTCATGGAGCATGTACTACAATGGATGTAAGTTTGCCAGAAGCAAGATCCCAAGGAAGTTTAAGCTGCTTGGGGATGACCCAAAAGAGGTTTGTTTACTTCCTGATGTATAATCACTTTATTTTTCATAGAGAATTCATTAGCATAGATGAAGTGAACAATATGACATATCTTGGTAAGCTCTTATTAATCAAAGTTTTTCCCAAACTGTAGATACACACTATTTTTTAAGTTGGCATAATAATCATATTATGCCAAAATAATAGATAAAATTTGAGCAACAAAAACTTCCTCTTTGGTCTTTTATGTTAATTCCAAAGTTTTAAAGGGGTGTCACTTCATTGTTAAAACTAAATGAGAATTGGTGATGTTTTTCATATTTTGACTCTGAATTATGGAAGTTACATAAGTACTACATTCAGAAAAGACCATTTTTAGTCACATTTATGTGCAATGAGATACAAATAATTTAAAGTCACTGTAATGAATGCATTTAATAAAGTCACTGTAATGAATGCATTTAAGTAACTAAAACATTTAGATTTTAATATAACTCTGTAATGGAAATAAATGGACACTAATTTCTCACTGAAGTCATTGGTTTTTGTCTTGTCTCTAGAATACATATTTTTTAAAATATAATTTGCAAATTGATAAATTTAACAACTTTTGGGTGGCATGTAGTCTAGAGTATAGATACTTCTTGACTTATGAGGAGACTACATTCCTATAAATCCGTTGTAAAATGAAAATCCATTTAATACCCCCAATAAACCCATCCTAAAGTAAAAAAAAAAAAACAAGCCATTATAGGTCAGAGACTGTCTCTGTACTAATTGAATGATTAGAAAACCTCAGTATATTTAGCATTTAGCCATGACCACATTTTCAGTCATTCTATACACTTACAATTATCTTTTGAATTTCCAATACAATTAAAATATTTCCATACTATAGATATTATAACATTGATGAGTCCCTTTAAATGAAGAATGTGTTAACCTTATTAAGCTTTCACTTACTATTATAGTCACAGTTAATAAAGCAAGTGCAAAAACTCCTGAAATCACAGTATAAGTTTTTTAAAGGATGTTTTCAATAATTAAAGTTTCCTTAAATGTGCGAGACATCATTTCATAAGACAAGAATATGAATAACTTAATGAAAAGTACTGATTTTGCATGCTGTCATTTTAATTTTCTACAGATAACTTTTTTTTTAACCACTGTTTTATCAAGTGATAAATGTTTATCACTTTCACGAGGTTTCATGTAAACCAAATCCAGAGGATACCAAGTAACTTATTGCCTCTGTTGGGTAGGAGAGCTCTGTTCAGAAACCTCCTCACCTAAAATTTACATCTCTGCCAGGTGGTTATGTCTCACAACTTTTTTTTTTAGAGAAATATCAATCTGAAATGAAGACTTCTAAGTATAAATGGAGCAGCTAAATATGATCACCTACCATTTTTTAACAGTATATTACTTGGAAAATCTGTTCTTCATGAGCAGGGCAGGTCGGGGTGTAACTGAGCATTTCCCCTTTCAAGTAAATTCTGCAAAGGTTTTCATGTATCCTGCATTCTAGTTCTGAAGCATTTTATCCATATTTGAAGTATCCAGTAAATTTTAGTTGCTCTATGGAGAGATCATTCCAAATTATTTAAATACTATCTTTATAAACATAAAATGTAAAGATTAGAAATAGACAAATTAAGCTAAATAAGTTCTTTTAATAGTTCATCTTCCTTGGTAGCTAAAAAATGTGACCTCTTTAAGACCATATGGCTTAATTCCCCTAACCCTACTCCTGGCACAGGCTTGTGTGTATAAAATGCAAAATATCTGCATGCAGTTAGAAAATCAATCTTATGAAAAAAACAAATAGCTAGGTATTTACTAGCACATATGAAATTAAATGATAGTCATGTTTTAAAGATGCTTTATTTAGTAATAAAGGCACCATATATTGTGTTTGGGATTCAAAATGTAAGGGGAATAATCTAACTGATAGTCTCTTTTACATAGAGAAAATGGACTTAGAATTTAATATGTAGAATTATTCGCTTTATACAGGAAGAGAAACTGGAGTCTCATTTGCAAAACCTGTCCACTCTTATGGCACCAACATATAAGAAACTTGCACCTGATGCATATAATAATCAGGTAAGTTTAAATAATCATTGGCAGCAATTGTAACAACTTACTTGTTACTAATGACCTATGTCCAAAAATATTTTTGAAACAATGATTTTTAAATATTATTCTAACTTTTCCTCTTAATTGTTGAAACCACTGCAGTGTTCAGTTTCGAGTATATAAAAATTATACCATACAAAAGTACATTTTTTTTGTCTTTTAGCTGTAAAGACATGCGCTTTTAAAAGTCACAGGCTGTTCTATCTACTAATCTTGTTCTCATATGAATAATTTTGTTTCTGTAAACAGACTATGGAGATTACATCAAAATTATGTGGCCCAAGCTATAGGTTCTAACTACCTATTTTTACTGCAAGTCTATAAGTATAAATGAGTATTCATAAGAATTTATAGACGTACAAATATTCACATAAAGCTATGCATATACTAACATTGTAAGTATATATATTTGGGTCCAGATGTGTCAGATTTTGCCAGATCTTCCTTTTTTGTTTGACCTTGACTTCATACACCAAGTAAAAACATTTTTTTTTCCTATTTTACATGTGTATTCTAAACTATAGCTAGTTAAGACAGGTAGATGATTTGGTCAGAAATCTCTCATCATGAAGGCAAAAAACTAAAATCTTCACTGTTTCAGTAACATCAACAACAAAAGCATTAAGTGAAAGTCTATTACAAACTAAACACTGTGTTTAGTCACTGGGAACATAAAGGTGAGCAGTGCCATCTCTGTCTGTCTTTAAGAATTCCGTCTTTGCTGGGTACGGTGGCTCACACCTTTAATCCCAACACTTTGGGAGGCCAAGGCAGGTGGATCACCCGAGGTCAGGAGTTCTAGACCAGCCTGATCAACATGGAGGAACCCTGTCTCTACTAAAAATACAAAATTAGCTGGGTGTGGTGGCAGGCACCTGTAATCCCAGCTACTCGGAAGGCTAAGGCAGGAGAATAGCTTGAACCTGGGAGGTGGAGGTTGCAGTGAGCCGAAGTCAAACCATTGCACTCCAGCCTAGGCAACAAGAGCGAAACTCCATCTCAAAAAAAAAAAAAATTCATCTTTAACTGGGTGCGGTAGTTCATGCCTGTAATTCCAGCTACCCAGGAGACCAGGAGTCTGAGGCTGCGGTGAGCCATGATTGCATCACTGTGCTCCATCCTGGGTGACAAAGATGACCCAGATTCTAAAAAAAAAGCAAAAAACAAAAGAATTCCTTCTTTAGTAGAGACAGAGACATATAAAATAAATAGCAATTTTAGAATTACACAGTTCCAGCTGGAATAGAAGTATGTGCACATTTCTAAAAAAATTTTTTTAAAAACCCCAAAAGTAGACTAGATGTCACAAGCAGCCTTAGATGCTAAATAAAGATCTTTGAACTTTATTCTGTAGGTAACCATTGGGCTGTTTCAAGTGTGTATTGGGGATGGAAGGGTAAAGTGATGTAATTCATATTTTGAAAAATTTACTTAAAAGCCAAGTAAGGGAAATATAACTTAAATCTATGTAAGATTAGAGAGAGAAGAAAGCTATTGCAATCATTGGGCAAGAGATTTTAAGGACCTAAAGAAATGGCAGGAATTAAGTATGTACACTAACTAAGGTGGAGCTTAGAGAACTTGGTGACTAGATGTATAGATGAGAAAAGAATTTGGAGATACAACAAATTTCCAGTTTGGACAGGTAGTTCTATTAACTAGTATCAGAAATTGGTAAGAAATAGTAAGTTTTGGGATGGGGAGAAGATATCAAAATTTTGGACATGCTAGGCTTCTAGGTTAATTAGATGGAGAATCAGGAGAAAAATTCAGGCTAGCACTGTAGATTTGAGAGTCAGAATGCTGGCAGGACTTAAAGTTGAATACATAGGAATGAAAGGAGGTTTTCAAAGTAGAGATTATAAAGAGGACACAGGGCTGATGATGGGATTCTGGAGCCATCAATCATTTTAGGCATGAGTGGAGGAAGAGAAGCCAATGAAGTAAGAACTGGGGGAGGGAGTAGAAGAAATGTAGTAGGAAAAGTGAAAGAGGGAGATGGATGGATGGAGGAAAGCTGGAATGATGAGAAGACACCCAGAGCAGAGTATACAGGAGCAATAGGTATGGGGCTCTGGGATGGGTGCTCTGTCATTTACTTGATAATATTAAAGACTCTCGTGGGATTAGATTAGTTTACACAGCAGACATGGACAAGGGACTAATCCTAAAATGATTTAGCTACTCTTCTTTTCCACTGTGGACTTTAACAGTCCCAAACAAACTTTTTTTTTTGGTTCGAACAATAGAGGCAAATTAAATGATGATCTATTTGTAAGTTATTTTATGTCATAAATTATGTTTTTAGAAATGTGTATGAATATCTATGAAAAGTTTTTAAACACTATTAATAGTTGGATTAATACTGTTATTTTGTTTAGCTAGTATCACAAAGTATAAGGAGTGCTTTGATACTGTTGTAAAAGTTTAATTCTCAGCAAGAACTTCTGAAATAAATCAAGCTATAAAAATAAATAAGTGAATGAGTCTATGTTGCTAGATTTAAAGTTGGGTCATTTTCTATTAAATGAATTTTTAATAGGTGCTGTTAATCAAATGGCTTTACTTGAGGAAAGAGGCAGAATAACAAAGCATTGATGTTCTTTTTGCTCCCTTGATTCTTATTATGGACTGTCTCATACTTGAAACTATTTTATACATTTCCTAAAACTTAAGTACCCAAAATATGAAGCCATCAAATATGTTCAAGTTTTAATATTTATATATGAAACAATGTGTTGATGTAATGTCTAGATAAATTAAGTCAATTAATAGTTGTAAATGGATGAGATGCTTCTGAATGGATAAAATATTTTTATATTGCATGGTAGGTACTATTGGTAGTATTCATCCATGTATGTTAATATGCTTTAGAGATCAAAATAATAGCCATGTGATGTTTCCACACAGTACACGGGAAGACCATTTGATGTTATAGATGCTGTCATAAAACCTACTATTTGATCTTTACCTCCTTTCCCCAACTGAGTGTCTTATCTCTATTTCTCACATCTGAATATTCTTCCTTGCTTTATTCCTTGATTTCATGAAGTCTTATTGCTAAAGTTTAGTTGGCTCTCCACAGCATCTCTTCTGTCAGTCCCATGGAATTAGAGCTTCAGTTTTCTCAACTTAAATGTCCTTTCTTCATGTCTATCCAGTAGACATATATTTGGCTCTGTCTTTTCTATGCCTGCCTTACAATTTAACAGTAGACCTGAAATAGCAGGTGTCAATCTCAAAATCGTGTGCTGTTTATCATACATGAAGATGACATTTTAGACAAATGCTTCTAAGAGAGCTTTCTATGAAGATGGAAATATTCTCTATTTATGCTGTTCAGTGTAATAGGCACCAGCCACATGTGGTTATTATTTAACAGTTGATACGTGGCTAGTGTAATTGAGTTTAAATTAATGTAAAAATTAACAAAAACAGCCACATGTGGATAATGGTTACCATAGTGAACAGCACAACCTTAGACCATGAGAAAGTTATGCAAATAGAGATAAGACACTCAGTTGGGGAAAGGAGGTAAAGATCAAATAGTAGGTTTTATGACAGCATCTATAACATCAAATGGTCTTCCCGTGTACTGTGTGGAAACATTACATGGCTATTATTTTGATCTCTAAATGTCTTCCAGACATTTAGATGGATTTCCAGCAATTCATTCACAAAATCCTGCATGGTATTTTTTAGGAGATGGCATAAGTGTAATTTCTAGCTGATTGTATATCTGTTTTTGTTCAAGGAACAGAATAAAGCTAACTAGACCACAGCATGAACTGAACGGCCACAAAGCACACATCTATGTTAAAGAGTAGTTGGTACCTTCATTTTCCTTTGGCCAAAGTTTTATGAGGTTAGATAGACAAATACATATATGAATCCAACAGTAAATAATATGAAGCCACCACAAACTTTTATCCTAATGCAAGTTCATCTTCTAGCCATGATGGAGTAAACAGAGACTACATATGCCTTTACACATTTAAGAAAAAACTGACAAAATATATGAAACAATGGTTTTTAGACATAGAATAAGAAATTCAAGAGACAGTGGCACCAGAGAGAAAGGAAGTAAAAGGGTGAACCTATAAATACCCCAGTTTACTTCCTGAAGAGAGTATTAGGCTCCAGTGTAGCCAGTAGGAACCCAAACACACCCAGCATTATCTCTGTATTAAGGAGACAAAGTTCAAAATTTGGAGAGGCCAAGGTGACGAGAGTTCACTATTCAGAATATCAGAGAGGAGAGAGTGTTATTGAGAAGAGCTCCAGAGACCTGCGGAGGGTTCTGATCCAGTCTTCAGCTGAGTATTAAACAGCACATGCATGTGAAAAAACTGCCAAGGCTAGGTAGGGAAAGAACCATCAGAAGAAGCAGGCAGAATAATCCCTTGATCTCACACAGGACCTGGAATAGTTCTTGATCATACCAGCCAGACGGAGAAGACTTCATAATACTATTCATAATTGTATTGCCTTGGTAGTAGAAGTAAATTTGGCTGTTCTGACCTCATCTAAAAATGCTTAAAATGAAAACATAGCAGGACCAAACTGATTCTAAGTAATTTAACTGCATCACAGTACAAAAATTAAAAAAAAAAATCTACCAACAAGGTAAAATTTATAGTCTAGCATTCCATCAGAAAATACAAGGCATACAAAGAAAAAAGAAAATATAACCTTTACTGGGGAACAGGAAGAAATCAATAAAAATAGTCCCAGAACTGACATATGTGATACAATATGTAGATAAGTTCATTAAAATGGCTATCATATTTCATATGTTAAAATGCCAGAGGAAAGCATGAGAGTGATAAGGAAAGATCAGAAGATATTAAAATACCCTACAATGACCTTCTAGAAGTGAAAAATATATATCTAGATTAAAAATACACTAGGTGGAATTAACAGATTAAGGAACTTGAAGACATAGTAATAGAAATTTTTCAATATAAAGAAAAAACTGAAAAAAATGAATATATAAAAGACCTATTAGCCAATATTGTTACACTAATATATGTGTAATTGGAGTACCAGAAGGAGGTGGGAGACAGAAAAATATTTAAAGAAACAATGGCCAAATTTTTTTCAGATTTGTTCAAAACTGTGAACCCACAGATCTCAGCAGCTCAGCAAACCCCAGATTAAAAAACAAAGACATAAAAAAAGACTATCAAAAATTTATAATCAACTTGCTTACAATCTGTGATAAAGAGAAACTCAGAAAGGCAAATGGAGAAAAAAGGACATATTACACTAGGTGGGAAAAAATAAGACAGGAGACTTCATTCAGAAAAAGGCAAGAGAGAAAATGTAAGAGAAACATCTTTAACATACTAAAAGAAAAAAGACTCTCCACCCAGAAATATATAACCAATGAAAACAACTCTCAAAAAAGACAGCAAAATAAAGAATATTTTTTCAGACATACAAAAGCTGAAAGAATTCACCACCAGCAAACTAGCACTTTAAAAATGTTAAATGAAATCCTTCAGGAAGAAAGAACATGATACCAGACAGAAATCCAGATCAACATAATGAAATGAACAGTATCAAAAGTAGTAAACATGGTTAAAAGACTTTTTAAAAAATGATAACTTGCTATCTTAAAAATATATTCACAATGTATTATGAGGTTTATAACACGTAGAAGTAGCACAGAGGCTGAGGAATTGAAAGTATATTATTGTAAAGTACTTATACGATATGTGGACTGGGTATATTACTTGGCTGTAAACTGTGAGACGTTAGAGTACACTGTATACCTTAAACCACTAAAAAAAAAAAAAAAAGTATATAGCTAATCAGCCAGTAAAGACAGAAAAATGAAATCAATCCAAAAATGTTTTTAAAAATATATAGGACCAAAAAAAGATAAATATAAAAATAAAACAAATAGCAAGATGGTTTATTTAAACCCAACTGTATCAACAACCACATTAAATGTAAATGGTTTTAACACCCCTAATTATAAGGCAGAGCTTGTGATATTGAAAAAAAAGCAAAAACCAAGAAAACCACTTTAAATATAAAGATACAAATAAATTAAAAAGATATTTTTAACATAAAAAATGATGTTGAAAAGACATAACAGGAAAAAAATATGATTATTGCAGTAGGTGCAGAAAAACCATTTGATAATATTCAACATTCATAAAAGGAAACTTTCTCAACCTATTAAATACATAAATGGAAAGCCAAAAGCTAATGCTATACTTAGTGGTGAAAGACTAATACTTGACCCCTAAGATAAGGAACAAGACAACAATGTCCATTTTTAACCAACTGCTTCTATTCAACATCAAACTGTAAATTTTAGAAAGTGCAGTAAGGCAATAAATAAAGCAGTCAAGATTGGGCAGGAAAAAATAAAACTGTACTTATTTGCAGATGACATGTTTGTCTACATAAGAAGTCTCAAAAAATCTACCAGAAAATGAAATTAATATATGAATTTAGCAAAGTTGTGAAATACAAAATTCAAGTGTATTTTTATATACTAGCAATAAATAAATCAAAATAAACCATTAAAATAGCATCAAAATATAAAATTCTTAGACATACATTTGACAAAAATGTATAAGATTATATACTGGAAACTAAAACATTGCTGAGATAAATTATAGAAAACGTCAGTAACTGGAGAGATACACTGTGTTAATGGATCAAAAGACTAAATATTATTAAGATGTCAGTTCTCCCCAAACTAATCAATATGTTCAATACATGATGTTTCAAAACCTCAGCAGGTTTTTTGAAAGAATTGGACAAGATGGCTGTAAAATATATATACTTGGAAATGCAAAGGACTTGGAATAGTCAAATAATATTTTAAAAGAAGAGCAGAATTTGAGACTATATATTGCATGGTTTTCAGATTTACTGAAATCTATACTTGCTGCTGTCTGTCAAGACAGTTTGATATTGCCCAGGCGCAGTGGCTCACGCCTGTAATTCCAGCACTTTCGGAGGCCGAGGTGGGTGGATCACTTGAGGCCAGGAGTTTTGAGACCAGCCTGGCCAACATGGCAAAACTCTATCTCTAATAAAAATACAAAAACTTAGCGGGGCATGGTGGCGTGTGCTTATAGTCCCAGCTGCTTGGGAGGTTGAGGCCTGAGAATCGCTTGATTCCGGGAGGCAGAGGTTGCAGTGAGCCCAGATCGTGCCACTGCACTCCAGCCTGGGTGACAGAGCGAGACTCTGTCTCAATAAATAAATAAAATTTTTAAAAAGTTTGATATTGACATACCTACATACACACCATTATACACAAGTGGATCAGAATAGAGAATCCTTAAGTAGACCCAACATATATAATATGGTCAATTGATTTTTAACAAAGATGATTCAATTGGGAAGGGATAACCATTTTATCCAGTAGTATCTGAACAGTTGGAAAGCCATAAGGGAAAAAAGGTAATCTTGACCCTTAATTTCACACCATTTATAAAAATTAACTCCAAATAAATCCATTTATATGAAATTCTAGAAAATGAAAATCTGTAGTGATAGATTAGTAGTTGTCTGAGAACAAAGCAGGAAGCATGAATTATACAGGGGCATGAGGAAATTTTTAAGAGTAATGAATATGTACTTTATTTTGGTTGTGACAAATATATATCAAAACTCAAATAGCATACTTTATGGCCTCAATAACACTATAAAATAAAAATGTTACCATGTCAAGATATTTGCTCTATTTTGTGTCATTCCATTTTGTTTCTGGATATATATTTAAGTTCAAAACATTTTTTTAAAGTTCTAAATGGTCTAAATACTAGTGAGTTTTCGGTGTAAGAGTAAAACTAACTACTTTCCTATTCACACACACTTTTATTTTTCAGATTGAATATGAACACAGAGCACCAGAGTGCCGTCTGGGTCTGAAGGAAGGCCGTCCATTCTCAGGGGTCACTGCATGTTTGGACTTCTGTGCTCATGCCCACAGAGACTTGCACAACATGCAGAATGGCAGCACATTGGTAAGTTGGGCTGAGGACAGCTTAGCAGCTGTTGAGTCTGTTCTAACACTGCTAATAAAGACATACGCAAGACTGGGTAATTTAAAAAGGAAAGAGATTTAATTGACTCACAGTTCCACATGGCTGTGGAGGCCTCACAATCATAGCTGAAGGCAAATGAGGAGCAAAGTCACATCTTACATGGCGGCAGGCAAGAGAACATGTGCAGGGGAACTCCCCTTTATAAAATCATCAGATCTCATGAGACTTACTCTCCCGAGAACAGCATGGGAAAGATCCGCCCCCATGATTCAATTACCTCCCACTGGGTCCTTCCCAAAGCACATGGGAATTTTGGGAGCTACAATTCAAGATGAGATTTAGGTAGGGACACAGCCAGACCATATCAGCAGCATCTCATGTTGAGGAGCAGAACACTGGAATTTAGTAGCATTTGGTTAGAGTAATATGTTGTCTGCAGGTTTCACTGGACAGCAATATTTTCATGAATGAATTCCTGTTGCAAAGTGACCTGCTTTGGCATAACTAGCACTCTCGTGATAGGTTGGCACATTAGTTTCCTGTCAATTGTGTTGACAAGCACATGAGAATCATGGAAATCCTTGGTGTTAATCTAAACCAGTGACTATGCATTGCCAGTTACAGTTAACTTCCAGGAAAATCTCAAAATTCAGTGCCAGTTACCTGGTAGATTGTAATCAGTTAAGCAAAAAGCCATATACAAGCCATTCACCTTACAGAGAGAGAAGCATATTCACCTTACAGAGAGAGAAGCATAAATGAGAAACACATCATCATTGGTCACAGTAACTGTGGTAACCTATTGTAAAAGATTCACAGTGCAAAAGAGCCTGACTACATATTACAGTGGGTAAAATGGATCGGTCTTGTAATTGGAGGCAGTGGTGAGGGGAAAATAGATACATGTTATATATATATATATATATATATATATATATATATATATATATATATATTCTATACCAACAAAGGGTTCAGGGTATAATTTTGCATGTAAAGGGATGACCCAGAGTAGAGATAAAGAACAAAATATTCTGTTGAAAAAACTATGAATCAATCAACCTAATGAATTATCAACATGGATGTAGGTGTAGTTGAAGAAGATGGTCAGTGAGAATATGGAAATAGATATCAGGAATTAAAGTCATATTCTAGGGCAGAAAAGCATTCATGGAGGTATTAGATGATAGCTGAAGTAATTTGAAGAAGCTGGTGTGAAGTTTTTGTTGAGAAGCAGAGAAGGTATTAATTTAATGGTCTAGATCAGAGATTGGAAAACTCTTCTCTATAAAGGGCAAGATGGTAAATATTTTAGGGACTGCAGGCCACATAGGATTTCTGTCACATTGCTTGGTGGGGGTTTTTTTGTTTGTTTATTTTGTTTTTTAAAAACTCCTTGAAAATGTAAAAACCATTCTTAGTTTACTGGCCATACAAACACAAGCTGTGAGGCACATTAGCCATAGGTTCTGGTTTCCTAACTTCTGATCCAGAAGAACAAACACAAGGCCTACCAACCACCCCAACATCTAAAATCATCACTAATCATGTACTCAGCACCTGCTCATTATTAGGAGGCTACGCTAGTTTCTGAAAAGCAGAAGTAGTAAATGATAACTGGGGCTATAGTGCATCCTAATATAACCATGTTTCATTCCAGCAAGGTGACAGAGAGTAAGATGATGAGAAGGATGTTTAGAATCAAGAAGAATTTGCCTCTGATAGAGCATGGGTTCTGTGAAGTAAAATGGAAAGGAGCACTAGATAAGAACTGAATAGGGTTAAATATGTATGGGAAAAGTAACAAGGTGCTCAGAGACATGAATTTGAAGACTTCTGTGCAGGAAGTGACAGGCTCATTAATACCATCTCATGTTAAAGTTATTTCTAAAGTCAGTCCATTGTGATCACATTTCTCTCAAGAATATCTTCTAATTTTATTTTAGATCACATTAGATCACATTGTCTCCATTGATCAAAAACACTAAGTACTAAAAAGTTAGTATTTAAAAACCACAAATAATCTTTTACCAAAGCTAGTGTAATTGTGGTAACTAAAGCAAAAAGTACCATTTAATTATCAAGGCAACAGAGGTAGCTTTCCTCCCTCCACCCCTTACCCTTTTCAGAGTACCCACTTATATGGTCATATTTCAGAAAAGAAATGAAGAAAAGAGAAAGTTAGGTTTGACAGAGTACAAAGGAGGAGAGACAAGAGAGTGAAAATAGTATTAAGTTGCATATTACCTATATCAGCCAAATCTTTACATTTTCATGTTTTATATTTTTACTTCAGTTATCTTATGGAAATTTCTTAAACAGAGAGAGTTAGCGTCAGGTATGTGAAAAGACATGAAATTTGTGTTCAGAAGTATGAGATGAGGCAAATGTGATACTACCAAAAACAGAGGAAGTCATTTCGTAGAAAAAACTTTTAGCCTGTTTTTGAAGAGGCTTCACATCTAGCACATCTATTTTTGAAGTGTGAAAAGCAAGAGAGTGCTTCATTTTGGGGGAGTGTTGCTTCTTCCCATAGACAGAAACATATGTGAAGAACAAGGGTCACCACAGCTAACTGTTCCTGATAGACTCAGAGAAAGGGTGGGTGGGCAATGTCAATTTGTCTTATCTCCCTGTACCATTTTGATGCTATTTTCATTAATAACAGGTAGGATGGTTTTATGGTAATATATATGTCACTGATCTGGATCAACTAGGCCACCAACACAAATCTGAATACTGAGAGGAGAAAGATACACACACACACACATTTTCTTTGGGACCTGTAGTTGAGGCTGTAATGTCTTACTTCCCTACCAGGTATGCACTCTCACTAGAGAAGACAATCGAGAATTTGGAGGAAAACCTGAGGATGAGCAGCTTCACGTTCTGCCTTTATACAAAGTCTCTGACGTGGATGAGTTTGGGAGTGTGGAAGCTCAGGAGGAGAAAAAACGGAGTGGTGCCATTCAGGTACTGAGTTCTTTTCGGCGAAAAGTCAGGATGTTAGCAGAGCCAGTCAAGACTTGCCGACAAAGGAAACTAGAAGCCAAGAAAGCTGCAGCTGAAAAGCTTTCCTCCCTGGAGAACAGCTCAAATAAAAATGAAAAGGAAAAGTCAGCCCCATCACGTACAAAACAAACTGAAAATGCAAGCCAGGCTAAACAGTTGGCAGGTAAATTTAATGTAAAGCATTTGTAGATAAATGTGTTGTGTGGTATATTAAAAATGAAAATTATTTTGGTTTTGCCCCCATCAACTTGTAAGTTCTGGGGTACACATGCAGGATGTGCAGGTTTGTTATACAGGTAAACATGTGCCATGGTGATTTGCTGCACAGATCAACCCATTACCTAGGTATTAAGCCCAGCATCTTCCTGATGCACCCCTACCAATAGGCCCCAGTGTGTGTTGTCCCCACTCCCCCACCATGTGTCCATGTGCTCTTATTGTAAAATGAACATTGTTAATTTTGGAAAGTTATATCAATTATGGTCTTAGTTCTGTGCCAGAGTCTTCTCTAAAGTAGCAAGGGCCAGGCTTTGTTCTCAGAGATGGTAATGAGATATTGCACCATCAACATGGAAAACATGGAAAAGTCTGGATTTTATTCTATAATAAACAGCAACTTTTTTTAACAGGTAAGTGATACGATGAAATTCATTGTAATTTGGCAGTAGGCCAAATTAGTAGAGGAGCTAATAGTTTGGAGATAAACACAGTAAACCAGAACTGAGGTAACAAGACCTTGAATTTTGTTGGTTAGTAGCAAAGATATAGCAAAATGATGCAAATGAGCTCTTCCAAAATGGGAAAAAGAAAATACATTGGTGACAAAACACTGGAATGAAAGAGAAGAAAAGTTTAAAGATGACCCCAAAGTTTTAAACCTAAACTTAACCTACTGTTTTAGGTTTCTAAAACAGTACTATTTATTGAAATAAGTTTGAAAATATGATTGAGAGAGAGAGGGGAGAATGAAACATTTTTCCTTAGACATGTTGAGTCTGTGGTTTAGGAGGGGTTCTACATGTAGATTATCCTACAAAACTTTTACCCATCAAAATAGATTACAGCTGTAGTAATAACAATAGAACATTATTCATGAATACTAAGTTATTGTCTTTCCATAGCCTCCTGCTTTATGTCTGCAGTTTGTAAAAAGAAAAAAAATCCAAAATTTGGGATGGTATTGGCCTGGCCATTAACAAAAGCAAACCAGTTTGCTTAAAACTAGCCATCTTTGCTGCTTCATGAAGTCAAATTTCTCTACTGATTCATTTCCAAGCTCAGAGGAACTAAGTTAAATAATTTAGAATATGCTAAAGATGCTTGATAAGTGTTTATTGATTGGTTGACTTACACTAAGTAAATACTGTTCACTTAGGTTAGCTGTGAAATATAATCAGATAGAACCTTGTCTCTGCTCCCTTTTAACTGGCTTCTGCAGGTAATAATCCCTTCTGTTCTCAGAACTGCCATTGCAGTTTCATCTATTTGTTCTTAACTCATATGACTTTTTAAAGTGAGGTCAAAACAGAAGTATGACTTTTAAAAGTTTCATTTACAAAGCTGAAAGTTTCTTTAAAGTGTTATCGACAACTGTGTTAATTTCCTTTCTGGAAAGCCTGCTCATAAAGTAGCACTTGTTGATTATATAAGATGCTTTTTGTGTTTAAATACGTGTCATTCTTTTTTTCACAACATTCCCGAATCTTACATAATAAATCTTATTTTAATTATTTAGCAAATTCCATTGCATGCCAGGCAATGAAGAAGTAAAGTAAAATAAAACATTTTCCTTCCCATTTAGGAATTTACTTACCAGTGGGGGTGAAGCGAGGGCTAAAAACATAACTATAATACATTGTGAGTATTGCTTTATCAGATCTATCTTTGCAGTTGAGTATTACAAAAGCACTAGAAGATGAGGTCACAGTGGTCCCTTGAGGAAGGGATGACTACACCAAGGAAGGATAGGGAGAGAGGGAGGAAAAAGGAGGCACTTCAAGCAGAGGCATGTTCAGAAGTTCCAAAGAACATTTTGCTCTCAATGGAATGGCTTTGGATGTTTATTACATTTTTTTTTCACTAAGTTTTGTATTTCTAATGCCTTAGACAAAAAATTGTGCTGGACAATGATCAGAACCCTGACTTTGCTCTTATCTTTGCTTAATGGGTGTTGTATATTCCTAGTGGAGTTTCTTACCTACATTTAAGTATCCTCACTAGCCTTCATAAAATAATCATCAACATCAAAGATACCTGTTTCTGTTCTCTCTTACCCTGTCCACAGAACTTTTGCGACTTTCAGGACCAGTCATGCAGCAGTCCCAGCAGCCCCAGCCTCTACAGAAGCAGCCACCACAGCCCCAGCAGCAGCAGAGACCCCAGCAGCAGCAGCCACATCACCCTCAGACAGAGTCTGTCAACTCTTATTCTGCTTCTGGATCCACCAATCCATACATGAGACGGCCCAATCCAGTTAGTCCTTATCCAAACTCTTCACACACTTCAGATATCTATGGAAGCACCAGCCCTATGAACTTCTATTCCACCTCATCTCAAGCTGCAGGTTCATATTTGAATTCTTCTAATCCCATGAACCCTTACTCTGGGCTTTTGAATCAGAATACCCAATATCCATCATATCAATGCAATGGAAACCTATCAGTGGACAACTGCTCCCCATATCTGGGTTCCTATTCTCCCCAGTCTCAGCCGATGGATCTGTATAGGTATCCAAGCCAAGACCCTCTGTCTAAGCTCAGTCTACCACCCATCCATACACTTTACCAGCCAAGGTTTGGAAATAGCCAGAGTTTTACATCTAAATACTTAGGTTATGGAAACCAAAATATGCAGGGAGATGGTTTCAGCAGTTGTACCATTAGACCAAATGTACATCATGTAGGGAAATTGCCTCCTTATCCCCCTCATGAGATGGATGGCCACTTCATGGGAGCCACCTCTAGATTACCACCCAATCTGAGCAATCCAAACATGGACTATAAAAATGGTGAACATCATTCACCTTCTCACATAATCCATAACTACAGTGCAGCTCCGGGCATGTTCAACAGCTCTCTTCATGCCCTGCATCTCCAAAACAAGGAGAATGACATGCTTTCCCACACAGCTAATGGGTTATCAAAGATGCTTCCAGCTCTTAACCATGATAGAACTGCTTGTGTCCAAGGAGGCTTACACAAATTAAGTGATGCTAATGGTCAGGAAAAGCAGCCATTGGCACCAGTCCAGGGTGTGGCTTCTAGTGCAGAGGACAACGATGAGGTCTGGTCAGACAGCGAGCAGAGCTTTCTGGATCCTGACATTGGGGGAGTGGCCGTGGCTCCAACTCATGGGTCAATTCTCATTGAGTGTGCAAAGCGTGAGCTGCATGCCACAACCCCTTTAAAGAATCCCAATAGGAATCACCCCACCAGGATCTCCCTCGTCTTTTACCAGCATAAGAGCATGAATGAGCCAAAACATGGCTTGGCTCTTTGGGAAGCCAAAATGGCTGAAAAAGCCCGTGAGAAAGAGGAAGAGTGTGAAAAGTATGGCCCAGACTATGTGCCTCAGAAATCCCATGGCAAAAAAGTGAAACGGGAGCCTGCTGAGCCACATGAAACTTCAGGGCCCACTTACCTGCGTTTCATCAAGTCTCTTGCCGAAAGGACCATGTCCGTGACCACAGACTCCACAGTAACTACATCTCCATATGCCTTCACTCGGGTCACAGGGCCTTACAACAGATATATATGATATCACCCCCTTTTGTTGGTTACCTCACTTGAAAAGACCACAACCAACCTGTCAGTAGTATAGTTCTCATGACGTGGGCAGTGGGGAAAGGTCACAGTATTCATGACAAATGTGGTGGGAAAAACCTCAGCTCACCAGCAACAAAAGAGGTTATCTTACCATAGCACTTAATTTTCACTGGCTCCCAAGTGGTCACAGATGGCATCTAGGAAAAGACCAAAGCATTCTATGCAAAAAGAAGGTGGGGAAGAAAGTGTTCCGCAATTTACATTTTTAAACACTGGTTCTATTATTGGACGAGATGATATGTAAATGTGATTCCCCCCCCCTTACAACTCTACACATCTGTGACCACTTTTAATAATATTAAGTTTGCATAGTCATGGAACACAAATCAAACAAGTACTGTAGTATTACAGTGACAGGAATCTTAAAATACCATCTGGTGCTGAATATATGATGTACTGAAATACTGGAATTATGGCTTTTTGAAATGCAGTTTTTACTGTAATCTTAATATTAACTTTTATTTATCAAAATAGCTACAGGAAACATGAATAGCAGGAAAACACTGAATTTGTTTGGATGTTCTAAGAAATGGTGCTAAGAAAATGGTGTCTTTAATAGTTAAAAATTTAATGCCTTTATATCATCAAGATGCTATCAGTGTACTCCAGTGCCCTTGAATAATAGGGGTACCTTTTCATTCAAGTTTTTATCATAATTACCTATTCTTACACAAGCTTAGTTTTTAAAATGTGGACATTTTAAAGGCCTCTGGATTTTGCTCATCCAGTGAAGTCCTTGTAGGACAATAAACGTATATATGTACATATATACACAAACATGTATATGTGCACACACATGTATATGTATAAATATTTTAAATGGTGTTTTAGAAGCACTTTGTCTACCTAAGCTTTGACAACTTGAACAATGCTAAGGTACTGAGATGTTTAAAAAACAAGTTTACTTTCATTTTAGAATGCAAAGTTGATTTTTTTAAGGAAACAAAGAAAGCTTTTAAAATATTTTTGCTTTTAGCCATGCATCTGCTGATGAGCAATTGTGTCCATTTTTAACACAGCCAGTTAAATCCACCATGGGGCTTACTGGATTCAAGGGAATACGTTAGTCCACAAAACATGTTTTCTGGTGCTCATCTCACATGCTATACTGTAAAACAGTTTTATACAAAATTGTATGACAAGTTCATTGCTCAAAAATGTACAGTTTTAAGAATTTTCTATTAACTGCAGGTAATAATTAGCTGCATGCTGCAGACTCAACAAAGCTAGTTCACTGAAGCCTATGCTATTTTATGGATCATATGCTCTTCAGAGAACTGAATGGCAGTCTGCCTTTGTGTTGATAATTATGTACATTGTGACGTTGTCATTTCTTAGCTTAAGTGTCCTCTTTAACAAGAGGATTGAGCAGACTGATGCCTGCATAAGATGAATAAACAGGGTTAGTTCCATGTGAATCTGTCAGTTAAAAAGAAACAAAAACAGGCAGCTGGTTTGCTGTGGTGGTTTTAAATCATTAATTTGTATAAAGAAGTGAAAGAGTTGTATAGTAAATTAAATTGTAAACAAAACTTTTTTAATGCAATGCTTTAGTATTTTAGTACTGTAAAAAAATTAAATATATACATATATATATATATGAGTTTGAAGCAGAATTCACATCATGATGGTGCTACTCAGCCTGCTACAAATATATCATAATGTGAGCTAAGAATTCATTAAATGTTTGAGTGATGTTCCTACTTGTCATATACCTCAACACTAGTTTGGCAATAGGATATTGAACTGAGAGTGAAAGCATTGTGTACCATCATTTTTTTCCAAGTCCTTTTTTTTATTGTTAAAAAAAAAAAGCATACCTTTTTTCAATACTTGATTTCTTAGCAAGTATAACTTGAACTTCAACCTTTTTGTTCTAAAAATTCAGGGATATTTCAGCTCATGTTCTCCCTATGCCAACATGTCACCTGTGTTTATGTAAAATTGTTGTAGGTTAATAAATATATTCTTTGTCAGGGATTTAACCCTTTTATTTTGAATCCCTTCTATTTTACTTGTACATGTACTGATGTAACTAAAACTAATTTTGTAAATCTGTTGGCTCTTTTTATTGTAAAGAAAAGCATTTTAAAAGTTTGAGGAATCTTTTGACTGTTTCAAGCAGGAAAAAAAAATTACATGAAAATAGAATGCACTGAGTTGATAAAGGGAAAAATTGTAAGGCAGGAGTTTGGCAAGTGGCTGTTGGCCAGAGACTTACTTTTAACTCTCTAAATGAAGTTTTTTTGATCCTGTAATCACTGAAGGTACATACTCCATGTGGACTTCCCTTAAACAGGCAAACACCTACAGCTATGGTGTGCAATAGATTGTACAATTACATTTATTTTGGCCTAAATACATTTTTGCTTACTAGTATTTAAAATAAATTCTTAATCAGAGGAGGCCTTTGGGTTTTATTGGTCAAATCTTTGTAAGCTGGCTTTTGTCTTTTTAAAAAATTTCTTGAATTTGTGGTTGTGTCCAATTTGCAAACATTTCCAAAAATGTTTGCTTTGCTTACAAACCACATGATTTTAATGTTTTTTGTATACCATAATATCTAGCCCCAAACATTTGATTACTACATGTGCATTGGTGATTTTGATCATCCATTCTTAATATTTGATTTCTGTGTCACCTACTGTCATTTGTTAAACTGCTGGCCAACAAGAACAGGAAGTATAGTTTGGGGGGTTGGGGAAAGGTTACATAAGGAAGAGAAGAAATTGAGTGGCATATTGTAAATATCAGATCTATAATTGTAAATATAAAACCTGCCTCAGAATGAATGGAAAGCAGATCTACAGTTTGCTAATATAGGAATATCAGGTTGACTATATAGCCATACTTGAAAATGCTTCTGAGTGGTGTCAACTTTACTTGAATGAATTTTTCATCTTGATTGACGCACAGTGATGTACAGTTCACTTCTGAAGCTAGTGGTTAACTTGTGTAGGAAACTTTTGCAGTTTGACACTAAGATAACTTCTGTGTGCATTTTTCTATGCTTTTTTAAAAACTAGTTTCATTTCATTTTCATGAGATGTTTGGTTTATAAGATCTGAGGATGGTTATAAATACTGTAAGTATTGTAATGTTATGAATGCAGGTTATTTGAAAGCTGTTTATTATTATATCATTCCTGATAATGCTATGTGAGTGTTTTTAATAAAATTTATATTTATTTAATGCACTCTAAGTGTTGTCTTCCTGAAGTTTTTTTGGTGCTTGAATGACTGCCCCCTCAATGAAGAAAAGGGAATAAAAAATAATTTTTAAAGACACTTTTAAGATAGTTAGTCTTATGTTAAACTATATCTAAGATAATACCCAAATAATTAAGGCCGAAGTATTTCTCTGGTTAAATGGTGTAGATATTCACTCACTTTTCCTTCCAACTAACTTGTTAGTGTATTCACTTTGCATGTGTAGACAGTGTAAATCAGATAGAGAATAAAGCACCTCTAATCTTAGATTGCCCCCTCCAGTGTTTTGTGAAGGGTTTCAGTGGTATAGCAGGTGCACTAAGGTTGAATTCATATTGCTTAGAACTAAGGCCAACTCTGTTTTCAGACTTTCACCTTCCACTTCTTGCCTACTCTTTTTAAGGGAAGATACTTCTTCCTGTACATCAGAAAGGCAGGGTGGTAGGCTGGAGGAATGGGGAGAGGAGGCCTGGAAGGTATCAGACAAATATACTTGTCCTCATCTAGTCCCACATGGCTTCAAGGAGCTTGAGGCTAAATCATCCTCATCTCTACCCATTCTCTGCCATGTGAATCATCCCATACATAATATCAGTGCACTCCAGCTGAAACACTTCCTAGAACCACAAGATGCTAAACAATAGTTGTGGGAATCTTCCAGCCCTCCATTCCTTCCCAAATTGTCAGAGAAATCATTTTCATCATGCATGAAGTAAAGGAATTCCCTTTCTCACATTTCTCGCTGTTCAGCCTGGGCCAAATCTGATTCAAATAGTGCAACCCAGGAAATGACTACCATTTAGTAACCTCTGAGCTTATTGACTGGGAGATTCCTTCAGGACTCTGCAAGCCAGGATATTAAGAGAAGCCACAACAACACTGTTAAAACACAATGATCTAATGACTTGGCTTTTGTTTTAATTTCAACCCTCTGAGCACATTGTCAACCCTCATTTCACCATCCATCATCTGGCTGAACCTTGGGAACCTCCCACTCCACATTTGCAAGTCTCCACTGCCCAGGGCAGGGAGAATTTTAGACTCCACAAGCTCAAAAGCCTTTCCTGCTAGAGCCCCATTCTGCTAGGATCTCTACTAGTGGAGGCTGGTGATGCTAGCACACCATAAATGAACGTGTGGGAAGGCCTGCTGATTCTGAGCCTGCAGGTGGACTTGAACAGGGGAAACAGCTGGAAATGACAGATGAGCCAGCATTCACAAAGCTTTATTGGCCCCTTGCCTCTCCTGGAAAGACATAACAAGGTCAAACCTTTTCTTGTAGGCACACACAGCTGCCCTGTCACACAGTACCACCCGTTTCTTCCTCACTTTTTTTCAGTTGGTTTATCATAAAAATCCTTCCACTATGGGTAATTCTAGCTTATCTTTGAGTCCTGCCTGATTCCACTGCCCAGCTCTCATCAGCTGTGTAAGAGCCAGACTTAGTGAGGAAAGTCATTTTTCAACAAGGCACCACCTAATCCGTAGAGTGTGGAGAATTTTAGATTGATTTTGTTGGTTTAAAGGCCATCTGGAGGCGAGTATCAAAAAAAGAAAAAAGGGTGTGGGGAAGCATCTTTTCTTCCCTTAATTGATTTGAGGGAAGTGCTTGTTTCATGAAGACACTTGTTTATTAACTTCAATCACCCAACTTATCCGTAAGGAGTCAGGGACTTTATCTGCCCCACCCCCATTGCCCCCCTCCCCCAATACACTCAAAGTTGTTGAAAGGATGAAAAAGTGTTCACAAAAGATGCTTAGAATTAACTCATTTAGGTTATTTTGGTTTTACTAGGAGAATTGTTTCAAAGAACGAAGATGCTTTTGTTCCCATATATTAGAGGCTACCTGCCTAAATTCTCCTCTCTAACCAGGTAGTTTCTCACAAACTTCCTTGGTTTTCTCATCCAACATTCACTCTTTAAAAGAGCCACACTTTCCCTCACATATATACTCAATAAATACAGTTTTTTGGAGGGATTTCTTTTTATGCTGTTTCAATTTGGCATTTTACTCCCTAATGAGTTTTTTTTGGCACAAATGTATGAGGTATGTGAGAAAGTTTGTTACATATATATATACACACACATATATATACTATACATACACATATATATGTATCTATACACATGTATATCATATGTGTATCTATACACATGTATATCATATGTGTATCTATACACATGTATATCATGTGTATCTATACACATGTATGTCATGTATCTATACACATATATGTCATGTATCTGTACACATATATATCATATGTATCTATACACATATCATATATGTATCTATACACATATATCATATGTATCTATACACATATATCATATATACACATATATATCATATATCTATACACATATATATGTATCTATACACATATATATGTATACACATATGTATCATATATGTATCTATACACATATATATCATGTATCTATACACATATATATCATATATATCTATACACATATATATCATATATGTATCTATACACATATATATGTATCTATACACATATATATCATATGTATCTATACACATATCATATATCTATACACATATATCATATATCTATACACATATATATCATATATCTATACACATATATATCATATATCTATACACATATATATGTATCTATACACATATATATGTATCTATACACATATATTATATATGTATCTATACACATATATATTATATATGTATCTATACACATATATATTATATATGTATCTATACACATATATATTATATATGTATCTATACACATATATATTATATATGTATCTATACACATATATATGTATCTATACACATATATATTATATATCTATACACACATATATTATATATGTATCTATACACATATATTATATATGTATCTATACACATATATTCTATATGTATCTATACATATATATTATATATGTATCTATACATATATTATATATGTATCTATACACATATAATATATGTATCTATACACATATATAATATATGTATCTATACACATATATAATATATATGTATCTATACATATATATTATATGCATAGTGATGAAGTCAAGGTATTTAGGGTATCCATCACCAAGTACAACATTTTTCTTAAGTATAGTCACCCTACTCTATTAACTTTTTTTCGGAGATGGAGTCAAGACTCCACTCTGTCGCCCAAGCTAGAGTACAGTGGCACAATCTCAGGTCACTGCAACCTCCACCTCCTGGGTTCAAGTGATTCTCCCACCTCAGCCTCCCAAGTAGCTGGGACTACAGGTGCACGCCACCACGCCTGGGTAATTTTTTGTATTTTTAGTAGAGTCAGGGTTTCACCATGCTAGCCAGGCTGGTCTCAAACTCCTGACTTCAGGTGATCCGCCCACCTCAGCCTCCCAAAGTGCTGGGATTATAGGTTTGCACCACTGCACATGGCCAAATATTGACTTTATTCTATCTTACTATATATTTGTATACTTTAACCCAGTTCCCTTCATTCTCTCCTCTCCCCACAGTCACCCTTCCCAATCTCTGTTATCTGTCTTTCCACTCTCTACCTCCGTGTGATCAAATTTTTTAGCTCCCACAGATAACCCACATATAACATATGATATTTGTCTTATGCCTGGCTTATTTCACTTAAAATAATGACCCCTCAGTGCCATCTACGTTGCTGCAAGTGACAAGATTTCGTTCTTTTCTGTAGTTGCTCCATTATGTGTAGAAACCACATTTTCTTTATCTATTCATCCACTGATGGACATATAGGTTATCCCATGTCTTTACTGTTGTGAATAGTGCTGCCATAAATGTGCAGTGCAGAGATCCCTTTGATGTACTGACATCTTTCCTTTTAGGTCGTAGTAGGATTGCTGGATTGAATGATAGTTCTATTCTTAGTTTTTTAAGAAATTTCTATACTGTCTTCTATAGTGGCTGTAAAATTTACATTCCCACAAACAATGTAAAAAGAGTTCCCTTGGCCGGGTGCCGTGGCTCATGCCTGTAATTCCAGCACTTTGGGAGGCCGAGGTGGGCGGATCACGAGGTCAGGAGATCGAGACCATCCTGGCTCACACAGTGAAACCCTGTCTATATTAAAAATACAAAAAAAAATTAGCCAGGCATGGTAGCGGGCCCCTGTAGTCCCAGCTACTCGGGAGGCTGAGGCAGGAGAATGGCATGAACTCCGGAGGCAGAGATTGCAGTGAGCCGAGATCGAGCCACTGCACTCCAGCCTGGGCGAGAGCGAGACTCCATGTCAAAAAAAAAAAAAAAAAGTTCCCTTTTTTCTGCATCCTTGCCAACATGTGTTTATTTTGTTTTGTTTTGTTTTACTAATAGCTATTATGAATGGCAATAAGATGATATCTCATTGTGGATATGATTTACATTTCTCTGATTATTACTGAAATACATTACTGATTATTACTGATCATAAGCCTGTTTGCCATACAAATGGCAAATAATCAGTAATAATCTATATCAGTATAGATTGTATCATTCTGATTATTACTGATTATAAACCTGTTTGCCATCTGTACATCTTCTTTTGAGAAATGTCTATTCACTTACTTTGCCTACTTTTTAAAAAGATTTGTGCTTTTTTCCTGTTCCTTCTACATTATGATATAAGTCCCCTGTCAGATGAACAGTTTGTAAATATTTTCTCTCATTTAAAACAAGTTGTTCTCTCACTCTGTTGATTGTTTCCTTTGCTGTGCAGCAGCTTTTTAGTTTAATATAGTCTCATTTGGCTATTTTTGTCTTTGTTGGCTATGCTTTTGAAGGCTTAGTCATAAATTCTTTGCCTTGACCAATATCCAGGATTGTTTTCTCTAGGTTTTCTTTCTATTATTTTCACAGTTTTAGGTTTTACATTTACATCTTTAATTCATCTTGAGTTGATTTTTGTATATGGTGAGAGATCGGGTCTAGTTTCATTCTTCTGCATGTGGCTGTACAATTTTTCCGGCACCATTTATTGAACAGGGTGTCCTTTTTCTATTGTAAGTTCTTGTCAGCTTTGTCAAAAAACAGTTGACTATAAATATGTGGCTTTATTGCTGGATTCTCTATTCTGGTCCACTAGTCTATATATATATATATATATGTATGTATTTTTTTTTAACCAGTACCATACTGTTTTGGTTACTTGTAATATATTTTGAAGTTAGGTAACATGGTGCTTCCAGCTTTGTTCTTTTTGCTCAGGATTGCTTTGGCTATTTAGGCTCTTTGGGTTTCATATACATGTTAGTATTTTTCTAATTCTGTAAAGAAATAAAATGGTATTTTGATAGGAATCGTGTTGAATCTATAGATTGCCATGGCCAATGTGGTCATTTTAATATTAATTTTTCCAACCCATGAGCATGGATACTTTTCTATTTGTGTTGCCTTCAGTTTCTTTCATCAACGTTTTGTTCTTTTCCTTGTAGAGATCTTTTACCTCCTTGGTTAAATTTATTCCTAGGGTTTTTTTTTTGGTGGGGGAGGGGGAGCGGTTATCTATTGTAAATGGGATTTCTTTCTCAGCTACATGATTAGTGAATAGAAATGCTACTGATTTTTGTATCCTAATTTTGTGTCCTGCAACTTTAATTCATTTGTCAGATCTAAGAGTGTTTTTCATGGAGTCTCTAGGTTTGTCTAGATATAAGATCATCCGATTAGCAAAGAAGAACAATTGACTTCCTCTTTGCAAATTTGGATGCCTTTTCTCCTTCCTGATTGCTCAGGGAACACTTCCAGTATGAAGTTGAATAAGAGGGTAAAAGTGGTCATTTTTGCCTTGTTCCAGTTCTTAGTAAAGGCTTTCAACTTTTGCCAATTGGGTATGATGTTAGCTATGTGTTTGTCATATGTGGCCTTTATTGTTTTTAGGTGTGTTTTATGTCCAGTTTGAGTTTTCATCATGAATTGTTGAATTTTATCAAATGCTTTTTCTGCATCTATTAAGAAAATCATATGGTTTTTATCCTTCATTTTTTGTCGATATACCATGTTTATTGATTTACATATATTGAGCAATCCTTGCATCCCTGGGATAAATCTCACTTGGTTGTGGCGTATTATCTTTTTGTTCTGCTGTTGGATTTGATTTGCTAGTATTTTGTTGATGATTTTTGCCATCTATATTCATCAGAGATATTGGCCCTGTTTTCTTTTTCCTCGTATCCTTGTCTGATTTTTGGCATCAGGGTGATGCTGGCCTTGTTGAATGAGTTAGAATTCTCTCACCTTTAATTTTTTGGAATAGTTTCACAAAGATTGGTAGTAGAGATTTTTTGTACATTTGGTAGAATTTGGCTAAGGATCCATTCAGGAGACTTGTTATTACTGATTCAATTTTACTACTCATTGTTGATCTGTTCAGGTTTTCTATTTCTTTTTTATTCAATCTTAGTAAGATGAATGTTTCTAGGAATTTATTCATTTCATTTAGATTTTCCAGTTTGCTGTATATAGTTGTTTGTAATAGTCTCTGATAAATGTTTGTATTTCTGTGTTATCAGTTGTAATGTCTCCTTTTTCATCTGATTGTATTTGGATCTATGCTTCTTGGTTAGTCTACCTGGCAGTTTATCAATTTTGTTTATCTTTTTGAAGAAGCAACTTTTTGTTTTGTTGATCCTTTGTACTTTTCTCAGTCTAGACTTCATTTAGTTCTTCTCTGATTTTTATTATTTCTTTTCTTCTGCTAATTCTGGGTTTGATTTGTTCTTGCTTTTCTAGTTCTTTGAGGTACACTGTGAGATTGTTAATTTGTAATCTTTCTACTCTTGATGTAGACATTTACTGATATAAACTTCCCTCTTAGTACTGCTTTTGCTGTATCCCACAAGTTTTGGTATATTGTGTTTCCATTTTCATTTGTGTCAAAAAATGTAATTTGCATTTTAATTTCTTCAGAAGCATGTTAATTTTATAACTATAGCTTTCAAAGTTTTTAGTATTGATTTCTAGTTGTATCCCATTGTGGTCTGAGAAGATACTTGATATGATTTTGATTTTTTGACATTTGTTGAGACTTGGTTTGCAGCCTAACATATGGTCTATCTTGAAAAATGGTCCATTTGCTGATAAAAAGAATGTATATTCCACAGTTGTTGAATAGAATGTTCTCTAAATGTCTGTTAGGTCCATTTGGTCTGAAATCCAGTTTAAACTCAATGTTTGTTGATTTTCTGTCTAAATGATCTGTCTAATGCTGAGAATGGAATGTTTAAGTAACCCAGTATTAATATATTGCAGTCTATCTGTTCCTGTAGATGTAGTAATATTTGCTTTATGAATCTGGGTGCTCCAGTGTTGGGTGCATATATATGTAGAATTGTTATGTGTTCTGTCACTGAACTGATCCTTTATTGATATATAAAGCTTTAAAAAAACCTGTTATTGAATACAAATCAAAACCACAATGAGATATCATCTCATGCCAGTTAGAATGGCAATTATTAAAAAGTCAGGAAACAACAGATGCTGGCAAGGCTATGGAGAAATAGGAACACTTTTACACTGTTGGTGGGAATGTAAATTAGTTCAACCATTGTGGAAAACTGTGGCGATTCCTGAAGGATCTAGAACCAGAAATACCATTTGACCCTGCAATCCCATTACTAGTCATAAGGAATATAATCATTCCACTATAAAGACATATGCACACGTATGTTTATTGCAGCACTATTTACAATAGCAAAGACTTGGAATCAACCCAAATGCCCATCAGTGATAGACTGGATAAAGAAAATGTGGCACATATCCACCATGTAATACTACGCAGCCATGAAAAAGGATGAGTTCATGTCCTTTGTAGGGACATGGATGAAGCTGGAAACCATCATTCTCAGCAAACTAACACAGGAACAGAAAACCAAACACCACCTGCTCTCACTCATAAGTGAGAGCTGAACAATGAGAACACATGGACACAGGGAGGGGAACATCACACACTGGGGCCAGTCAGGGGGCGGGGTGAGGAAGAGCATTGAGACAAATGCCTAATGCATGTGGGGCTTAATATCTAGGTGACGGGTTGATGCGTGTGGCAGACCACTGTAGCACATGGGTACCTATGTGGCAAACCTGCATGTTCTGCACATGTATCACAGAAATTAAAGTAAAATAAAAATTTAAAAAAGAAAAAACTGTTCTTGACTTAATCTGTTTTATCTGATATAAGTATAGCTACTCCTGCTCACTTTCAGTTTCATTTTGCACAGAATAACTTTCTATCCCTTTGCTTTTTATCTATACGTCTTTATAGGTGAATTTTTTGTAAGAAGCATATAGTTGGATCCTGGTTTTTAAAAAATCAATTCAGCCATTCTACAACATTTAAGTGGACAATTTAATCTATTTATGTTAAAGATTATTATTGATATGGGAAGTATTGTTCCTATCATATTGCTAATTATTTTCTGGTTGTTTTGTATATTTTTCATTCCTGTCTTTTTCTCTTATTGTCATTGTGATCCTGGTAGATTTCTGTAGTGGTACCATTTGAATCCTTTCTCTTCCTCCTTTGTGTGATTTCTTTACCAGTAGGTTTTACACTTTCATGTGTTTATATGATGGTAAATGTCCTTTTGCTCTTAGGTTTAGGACTCCCTTAAGCATTTTTTGTAGAACTATTCTAGTGGTAAAATATTCCTCAGCATTTGCCTGTCTGGAAAAACTTTATAAAAGATATTTTGCTAGGTATAGTATTGTCTGGCAGGTTTTTTTTTTTTTTCTTTCAGCACTTTGAATATATCGTCCCATTCTCTTCTGGCCTGAAAGGTTTTTGTTGAGAAATTCACTGTTACTCTGATGGGATTTCTTTTATAAGTGACTAGGCACTTTTCCCTTGCTGCTTTTAGAACTTGCTGTTTATCTTTGACTTTAGTCTGGCTGTAATGTATTGTAGAGACCTTTTTGCCTTGTTCAGTCCAGGGATCACTGAGCCTCCTCTATCTGAATATCTAAATCTCTTGCTAGATCCAGGAGGTTTTCATATATTATCTTGTTAAATAAAGATAATATATGAAATAATAAACACAAACTATAAATATGTTTTCTAATATTTTGTTCCTTTTCCCTTGGGGATACCAATAATTTAAATATTTGACCACCTTTTGTCCAAAATGTAACTAAGGCTTTGCTCATTCTTTCCTATTTTTTCTTCATTATTGTCTGGCTAGATTGTTTCAAAAGACCTGTCTTCAAGTCTTAGGATTTTTTTCTTCTGACTAGTCTAGTCTATTGTTGAAGCTTTCAAATGTATTTTCTATTTCCTTTAATGAATTCTTCTAGAATTTTTTTTTTTTTTTTTGAGGGTGAGCAGGGATGCAGAAACAGTCTTGCTCTGTCACCCAAGCTGGAGTGTAGTGGCACGATATTGGCTCACTGAAACCCTGCCTTCCAGGTTCAAGAGATTCTCCTGCCTCAGCCTCCCAAACAGCTGGGACCACAGGTATACGACACCATGCCCAGCTAATTTTTGTAGTTTTTGTAGAGACAGGGTTTCACCATGTTGGCCAAGCTGGTCTCGAACTCCTGGCCTCAAGTGATCCATCCATCTCAGCCTTCCAAAGTGCTGGATTACAGGCATGAGCCACTGCACCCTGCCACTTCTAGAATTTCTATTGGGTTCTTTTTTCAAATATCTTTTTGAAAAGTTGTTCATATTCTGAATTGTTTTTCTAATTTCCTTGTATTATTTGTCAGAATGCTCTCATATCTCACTGATCTGCTTTAAAATCAATATTTTGAATTCTTTATCTGGAATTTCAAATATTTCTTTTAGATGAAGATCTTTTGCTGGAGAATTACTGTGTTCCTCTGGGGATGTTGTATTTTCTTGCTTTGTGTCTGTGTCTTTGCATTAATATCTGTGCATCTGGTTTAACAGTCACTTCTTCCTATTTTTAAATTTATTTTCATATGGGAGAATTTTTCCTGAAGATGTAGCTATGATGTTGGTTGAGTAAGGCACTTCAACTTTGATTCTGGGTGCATGCAGTAGGTAGTCTCCATATGATTTCTTTAGCTGTAAACAGTGTTATTGGTTTCTGTGATTTCTGCAATTGGTTAGGGAGTAGTTATTAGTGGAGGATACAGTGAGGTTGTACTGGGGACTAAGATGCCAGGTAGGCCAGTCTTAAGGCCCCAGTGGTGACAGTGGTGGGCTGAGCATGCCTGTCTTTGTGCTTCAAGATGATGTACCCGAGAACCTATGTTGGTTGTTACTGGTGGCCTGATTCTTGGGCCTCAAGGTAGCTTGCTCAGATGCCAGTAGTGGCAGGGGTAGAGGGGTTCTCAGGCTCCTAGATAGCTGGTGTGGCATGGGCAATAGCAGTAGCCGTGGCAAGATGATTTCTCTGGGTCCTAATCTGTGTGCATTGATATTGGCAGTAGCTGTGATGGGCTGGGCAGGCCTGTCTCCAGGTCCACAGTTGGTGCTTGCAGGTATATACCAGCTGAGGAGGTACAGGCTGTGAGTTAAGGCCCAACCTCAGGCCTGTAGGAGTACTGAGTTACATGAGGTGGTGGATTGGTTGGGCAATCCCCACATCCCCAGGCTATGTGCTCTATCTTGGATGGGGGAAGGGCAAAATGAGCTGGGCAGGCTTGTGCTCAGGTTCCCTAATGGTGATAGCAGCAACCAGCCATGATGGGCATGGGTGGACAATCCCCAGGCCTCAGGTGGAGTGCTCTGCTTGGTAAAGAGACAGTAGCAGCTGCACTGAGGACTTGCCTGGGTGGTCACAGTCTGGGCCAATGGGTGGGACACATGCAACCCCCACTCATACCCCAGTCTTAGTGGGGCTGGCCCCTCCAGCAGTGAAAGCCCATGCCTAGCTTACACCTTCTTGGTCGTAAGAGCAAGTCCCAAAGACAACTCACCCTGTTCATATCCTAATCTCCATCCTGGGGTTGCCCACTTCCTGGCAGCAGCAGCTGCAGTGCACACCTTGTTCACTTCCTATGCCAGGTGAGAAGGCACTCCCAGCTCACTCCCGAGTTGCATCAGCAACAGCCTGAGTTTCTGTAATGCCTCAGTCCTGGCACCACTGGGTCCTAAGGATAGTGTGTAGTCTGCTACAGGCTAGATTTGGAAATGGTTCCTTTTCATAGCTGCTTAGGTCTCAGAAAAGGTATGGGGCTCACTGCAAGATCCCTTCTTGGGGCAGTTTCATTCCGTGACATCCCTGCAGCTCCCTATGTTAGTTTCAGGGGTTGGGAGGGTCAAGGGGTTCTCCAACAGCCCAGATTCCACAGTTTTACAGTAGGGATGTGGAAGTCTCTCACTCACCCTTTCCCCGAGTTGGGAAGTCACTCCAGCTCCCAGTTGATCTGGGCCAGGCAGGCTTCTAATCAATTCTTAATTCACACAAAAATGAGAATTCTATTTAGTGAAATAGTAGTTATATAAAGTTACTTGACCTCCTATCTCACTCCCCCAAAAAGAATGAATTCTGATAATTCATGAAATTAAGGACTTATAGGCATATTCACTGAGCACTTGCTTTTATTACTTGCAAAAAAAATAGTAATGTCAATAGAAATTTGAGTGTTGTTGCTTGAAAACTGACTTGCCTGTGGTGCTCTCACATCCTTCTCTCATTGGGAGGCTCTTTATTTTGGTTTTAAGGAATGAAATGAAGCACAGAAAACAGTACACAGTTGATGCTCCACATATGTGGATTCAATCAACCATTGGGAATATTCGGGAAAAAAAATGAATGGTTGCATCTGTGCAGAATATGTAAAGACTTTTTTGTTATTTCCTAAATGATACTTTATAACAACTATATACATGGCATTCCTCTTATATTAGGTATTAGAAGTAGTCTAGAGACTATCTAAAGTATATGGGAGGGTGTGCGTAGGTTATATACAAATACTAAGCCATTTTATATGAAGGACTTGAACATCCCTGTATTTTTGGTATCTTTGGGGGATCAAGGAACCTCACGGATACACAAGGGACAACTGTAGCAGAAGTTACCTGGCTTTGGATTCAGACTTGAAGTTTTTTCAGTTGTGTACATTGAGCCTCATCTGAAAAAAAATCTGTATAATATGCACCCATCATAGGGTTATGGTGAAGATTAAATGCGAATGTAAAGCTTTAAGTGTGAAGTAGCAATAAATGTTTTTTTCTATTAATACAAAATTTTTTTTTCATCTCTCTTCCTCCCCTTTCTTCACATTAGGAAGTTTCTTCTACTGAGCACATCTTAGAGCTCTGCTGGCTGAGCCCTATAGCCCTTTCTCCCTTCTTCCCATAAGCAAGATCTCCGATTCCTCCTCTGACAAAACAGGTTTACATAGCAGCAAAAGAACACTTGATCATGAAGCATAACTAGGACTCCCAAATTAGAGAGAAGATAGTCACAAAGCAAGGAAATAATTCCCTGTCTGTAATCTCATAATGCCTTAAATTGCTCTTAGATGAGGTTACTGTCCCCCAGTGACTGTGGAAACTCTAGTAGTTGGAGAGACATCACAAGTTTCTAACTTATCAAATACATATCAAACACTAATAAAAACCCCAAACAATTTAAGAGCTAGCAGCAGAAAAAAAAAATCAAAGAGAAAAAAGTGAGGAAATGACAATATTTGTATTTTCATTTCATAAAATTAATGTTTATAATATCTGTGCCTGAAACAGATATATTATTTATTTATATTGTTTATTTATATAAACAGAATAAAGCATTTTTAAGGCAGAGTATGTTAAAAGGGACAGGACTAGAAGACAGGATATGCTTTTTTCCCCTACTGAACTGGGAAAGTGAAAGATCTAAACCAAGAGTTAAATGTTGGTCAAATCTATTAAATCGGCAAATAAAGCATTTTTAAATTAAAAAAAAAATAAAGGTAAAAGGAGAATTTGGCTGAATTTGGCAGAAGAGACCTGGCTAAAACTCCTGTCAATTAAGTTTCAATTTCCTCATGAGGCAAATAAACACAGTCCTTCCTGACTTTCTCCTGAGACCCACATCTATAATACAGAGGCTAGGAGGCCAGGTCCATGCCTCTTTCCTCCTAGGCTCAGAGTTCCTGAGTTAGCCTGTTGTGATGAAAGAACAAGACCTAAAGGAGTCTGCAAACACACAGTTTATGACGGCAAAGAGGCCCTGGCAAACTGTTCTATCACGTGGTGCACATGGATAGAAGACAGCTGTCTCTAAGTTAATACCAGCCTCACTTTTCCCCATTCTTCACCTAAATGCATATTCAATTAAAAATTTCTTAAAAGAGTCTCACATGACAGAGACAAATAGAGTGGTGATTAATAAAGCATAAGCATGGTTGACTGAGGGACCTGGGTCCAGACAGGGTTTCATCAACTACAAACTTGTTATTTATTAGCAAATTAGTAAACTTCTCTATGAGTTTGTCAGTAAAATGAGGATTATAACACCTACACCTCAGGAAACTTGAGAGAATTAAGTGAGATCACTCATGTATGTCAGTCCTTGGTATAGTTTCTGTCATTATGTGTTCCAAAAATGATAGTTATTGGAGTTTAATTTTCTATAAATCTGAGTTTCACTTGGCATTGATTAATTTCAAAGTAAAATGTTTTTATAAAGTTTGAAAATGTAACAAAGTTCAACTATACCCATTCAATAATATGGATGAATCTAATAAATATTTAGCAAAAGAAGCCATACACAAGAGTACATAGTGTATTATTTAGTGCATATGAAGTTCAAAATAGACAAAGCAAATCCATGTATTTTGAAAATCAGGGTAGCTACACTTCAGAGAAGATGGGGGTTGGTAGTGGGTAGTGACCGGCAGAGGGCTTGAGACGGAGGAATTTCTGATTTTAAAGTGCTGATAATATTCTTTTTCTGTATCTGGAAGCTGGTTACATGAGTGTATGCACTTGATGAAAGCTCACTGACCTTTATACTTATGATTGGTACTCTTTTCTGATATAGGTTAGACTTCATTATAAAGTTCACTAAATAAAGTTTTAAAAAGATAACAAAGTCATCACTTTTCCTACTATGGACAACTAGCTCCTCCCATTCATTCATGTTACAAATACTTATTAACTGCCTACTCTGTATGTTCCAGGCACAATTCGAGATGCATGAGGCACATCAGCAAATAAGAATCCTCCATTTGGACTGTTGTGGGGTGGGGGGAGGGGGGAGGGTTAGCATTAGGAGATATACCTAATGCTAAATGACAAGTTAATGGGTGCAGCACACCAGCATGGCACATGTATACATATGTAACTAACCTGCACATTGTGCACATATACCCTAAAACTTAAAGTATAATAATAATTTTTTAAAAAACTAAAAAAAAAAAAATACAGCCCCCCCCTCCAAAAAAAAAAAAAAAAAAGAATCCTCCATTTTCAGGAAGGGAAAAAAGAGGCAGAAAAAAACCTGGCTAAAACTCCTGTTAATTAAGTTTCAATTTCCTCATGAGGCAAATGAAGATGATAAATATCCTGTCTACTTTTCCAAGTATATTTATGTATTCTAAAACCTATCAGAAAAAGAAAAATCTTCTCCCCCAAGATCTCATAAACAACACACATTGATCTTGTGAGTAGTACCCTCTATGATTTCCTCATTGAGAGAATGAGGAAATGAGATTGAGAGAAAAGTATTTTTCTCACTGAGGCTCAGGCCTGTAGCCTCAGCTACTGGGGAGGCTGAGGAAAGAGGATTGCTTGAGTCCAGTTGTGGGCTGTAGTGCACTAGGCTGATCAGGTATTTGCACTAATTTGGCATCAATATGGTGACCTCTCACAAGCAGGGGACAATCAGGTTGCCTAAGGAGTGGTAAACTAGCCCAGGCCAGAACTGTAGCAGTTCAAAACTCCTGTGCTGATTAGCAGTGGGACGGAGTCCATGGATAATCACTGTACTCCAGCTGGGGCAACAGAGAAAGACCCTACCCTGTCTTTTTTTTTTTTTTTAAGATATTTTTCTCAACTCTAAATATAGCCCTCCAAGCCTTCTTTACTTTGCCTTCTAGTGGTAGTTTCTAGTTACTGTTAGTTTCAAAATCCAGAAATTTGGAATAGTACCTAAGAGCAATTTCAGTGGAGAGATCATTCAGAAATATCAGTTTCCATCAGGATCCCCCAAACTACTCATAAACTCCCCCAAAATGTCATAAAACCTCCAGCATGGCATCCAGGAGCAGAAAAAGAAAGTCATAAAATCTGAGTTTAGGAGTACTGTCAACAAAATTGCAGACTAGGAAGCTCCAAGTCTTCACTTCCCCATGGAAACACTTTTAAAAAAAGAAAAAAAAAAAAAAACAGAAAAAAAAAGAAGAAACTGCTGGCTAAATTAACCCTACAGAAGCTCTGGAAAAATAATCACAGGTCTATAGCAATCAAGCAAATGCAAAAATCAAGAAAAAGCTGTATTCAAAATGATAAAAAAAATCATACGCTGTTTTTATTTACCCTTGCCCTACCACCTCTCTGGCAAGGCAGTCTTGGTCTGGAAGAGGAAGCGTCCCAGTTTCCAGTTCCTTCCCATAAACTAGAGGGGCAGAGAAGATCTTATTTGCAAAGTTCTAACCTGTCTGGGGGCTACCTGAAGGTCTAGTCTGTTTTGCCTAACTTACATCTCAAATAAACAGAAGCAGTGGGTGCTGCTTATGAAAGCTACAGAGAGACTAAGACCAGCAGATGCCTGGAGCAAAAGGTTATGGGTAGAGACCTACAATAGGCCATGTAAGGTCCTAAGAAGCTAAAGGTGAGACTTTGGAAATGTAAAATATTCAAGAACCACCTTGTATATGGGGAAAATTGAGAAAGTCACACAAAGGCTCAGAATAGACCCATATGCAGAAAAGACTGGAGAAGAATTTGTTTTCCATTCAGGCTGGTCCCAAGGCCTAGAGAACACCCAGCTAATAAAAGAAGGACTACCCCTGCTCAGAGACAGTCCATAAAGACTGGGAGACATGGCTATTTTTCCAAATGCCCAATTTTTAAACAGTTTTTAACAAATTCACAAGGCATACAAGGAAACAGGAAAACATGTAAAACCCATTCCAAACAAGAAAATAAATTTCCAGAAATAAATTCCTTTCCCATCCTCCCCAAAACACAGATTTACTAGGTAAAGACTTTAAAATAACTGTGTTATTCAATGAAACAATCATACCAATTAAAAATGAACAAAGAACTTGAATAGACATTCTTCCAAAAAAGAAATACAAATGCCCAATAAGTATATGAGAAGATGCTCAACCTGACTAGTCACTTGGGAAATGCAAATAAAATCCATAATGATGGCCAGGCATGGTGGTTCATGCCTGTAACCCCAGCACTTTGGGAGGCCAAGGCAGGTGGATCATCTGAGGTCACGAGTTTGAGACCAGCTTGGCCAATGTGGTGAAACCCCATCTATACTAAAAATACAAAGATTTGCTGGGCGTGGTAGCGCATGCCTGTAATCCCAGCTACTAGGGAGGTTGAGGCAGGAGAATCACTTCCACCTGGAAGGCAGAGATGGCAGTGGGCTGTAACTGTGCCACTGCACTCCAGCCTGGTGACAGAGTGAGACTCTGTCTCAAAAAAATAAAAGAAATTCACAATGAGATGTCATTCTATCCCTGTTAAAATGGCAATTATAAAAAAAAAAGAAAGAAGAAAACAACAGGTATTAGTGATGATATGGGGAAATTGGAACCCTTGTGCATTAATGGTGGGAATGTTAAATGGCGCAGCCACTGTGGAAAGCAGTAAGACTGTTCCTCAAAAAATGAAACATAGAATTACCATATGACCCAGCAATTCTACTTCTAGGTATATATCCAAAATTATTAAAAAGCAGTGACTCAAACAGTCATGCTTGATATATACACCCATGTTCATAGTAGTATTGTTCACAATAGGTGGAAGAATCCCAAATGTCCATTGACAGATGAATGAATAAACAAAAAATAGTGTGTGTGTATATATATGTGTGTGTGTGTATATATATATACACACACACACATATATATACACACACATATATATATACACACACATATATATACACACACTAGAATATTATTCAAATTCTTCAAAGAGGAAGAAAATTATTCTAAAAGGAAGGAAATACATGCACATGCTACAACATGGATGAACCTTGAACACACTGTGTTAAATAAGTCAGACACAAAATGACTGATACGGTATAATTTCACCTATGCAAGGTAATTGGAGTAGTTGATAATTGGAGTAGTTGAATTCAGAGAGACAGAAAGTCGTATGGTGGTTGCCAGGGGCTGGGAGTAGGAAGAAATGGGGAGATACTGATTAATTGGTATGGTGTTTTAGTTTGGAAAATTTTTTTTAAAATACTGGAAATGGATGATGGTGATGGTCCATGGTTAAAATGGTAAATTGTGGTGTATACTTTACCACAATAATAAAAAAAAAAAACCTTGGTTTTTGGTGAAAATGGTAAATTATTGTGTATATTTTACTACAATTAAAAAACCTTAAATTTGCTAAAAGAGCTAAAGCAAAACATGGACAAAGAACTAAACAAAATCAGAAAAAAACAAGAATATGAAAAAGAAATTATAACTAAAATTCTCGAGCTGTAAACAATAACTGAATTGAAAAAGTCACTATTCAGAGGTGGCTGGCAAGATGGCTGAATAGGAACAATTCCGGTGTGCAGCTCCCAGCAAGATCAATGCAGAAAGCAGATGATATCTGCATTTCCAACTGAGATACCTGGCTCATCTCATTGAGACTGGTTAGACAATGGATGCAGCCCACAGAGGGTGAGCTGAAGCAGGGTGGGCGTTGCCTCACCCAGGAAGTGCAATGGGTTGAGGAACTCCCTCCCCTAGCCAAGGGAAGCCCTGAGGGACTGTACCACAAGGAACAGTGCACTACGGCCCAGATAGTACACGTTTCCCATGGTCTTTGCGACCTGCAGACCAGGATATTCCCTCAGGTGCCTACACCACCAGGGCCCTGGATTTCAAGCACAAAACTGAATGGCCATTTGGGCAAACACCAAGCTAGCTGCAGATGTATTTTTTCATACCCCAGTGGCACCTGGACCTCCAGTGGGACAGAACCGTTCACTCCCATGGAAAGGGAGCTGAAACCAGGGAGCCAAGTGGTCTAGCTCAGAGGATCCCACCCCCACAGAGCCCAGCAAGATAAGAGTCACTGGTTTGAAATTCTCGCTGCCAGCACAGTAGTCTGAAGTTGACCTGGGATGCTCAAGCTTGGTGGGGGGAGGGACATCCACCATTACTGAGGCTTGAGTAGGTGGTTTTCCCCTCACAGTGTAAACAAAGCTTCCAGAAGTTCGAACTGGGCAGAGCATACTGCAGCTCAACAAAGCCGCTGTAGCCAGACTGACTCTTTAGATTCCTTCTCTCTGGGCAGGGCATCTCTGAAAGAAAGGCAGCAGCACCAGTCAGGGGCTTATAGATAAAGGGGCTTATAGATAAAGTTCCCATCTCCCTGGGACAGAGCACCTGGAGGAAGGGGCGGCTGTTGGCACAGCTTCAGCAGACTTAAATATTCCTGCCTGCTGGCTCTGAAGAGAGCAGTGGATCTCCCAGCACAGCGCTCAAGCTCTGCTAAGGGACAGACTGCCTCCTCAAGTGGGTCCCTGACCCCCACGCCTCCTGACTGGGACACACCTCCTCAGCAACGGTCAACAGACACCTCATACAGGAGAAGTCCAGCTGGCATCTGGCGGGTGCCCCTCTGGGACAAAGCTTCCAGAGGAAGGAACTGGCAGCAATCTTTGCTGTTCTGCAGCCTCCACTGGTGATACCCTGGCAACAGGGTATGAAGTAGACCACCAGCAAACTCCAGCAGACCTGCAGCAGAGGGGCCTGTTAGAAGGAAAACTAACAAAGGAATAGCATCAAAATCAACAAAAAGTGGACCACCAGTGACCTCCAGCAGACCTGTGGCAGAAGGGCCTGTTAGAAGGAAAACTAACAAACAGGAAGGAAAAGCATCAACAAAAAGGACATCCACACAGAACCCTCATCCAAAGGTCTCCAACATCAAAAACCAAAGGTAGATAAATCCACAAGGATGAGAAGAAAAAAAAAAAAACAGCGCAAAAAGGCTGAAAATTCCAAAAACTGGAACGCCTCTTCTCTTCCAAAGGATCACAACTCCTCGCCAGCAAGGGAACAACACTGGACGGAGAATGAATGTAACGAATTGACAGAAGTAGGCTTCAGAAGGTGGGTAATAACAAACTTCTCTGAGCTAAAGGAGCATGTTCTAACCCAATGCAAGGAAGCCAAGAACCTTGAAAAAAGGTTAGACAAATTGCTAACTAGAATAACCAGTATAGAGAAGAATATAAATGAGCTGATGGAGCTGAAACACAGCACGAGAACTTTGTGAATCACTCACAAGTAACAATAGCTGAATCAATCAAGCAGAAGAAAGGATATCAGAGACTGAAAATCAACTTAATGAAATAAAATGTGAAGAGAAGATTAGAGAAAAAAGAATGAAGAGAAATGAACAATGCCTCCAAGAAATATGGCACTATATGAAAAGACCAAACCTATGTTTGACTGGTGTACCTGAAAGTGTCAGGGAGAAGGAAACTAAGTTGGAAAACACTCTGCAGGATATTATCCAGGAGAACTCCCCCAACCTAGCGAGACAGGCCAACATTCAAATTTAGGAAATACAGAGAACACCACAAAGATATGCCTCGAGAAGAGCAACCTCAAGACACAGAATCGTCAGATTCACCAAGATTGAAATGAAGGAAAAAATGTTAAGGGCAGCCAGAGAGAAAGGTTGGGTTACCCCCAAAGGGAAGTCCATCAGACTAACAGCAGATCTCTTGGCAGAAACCCTACAAACCAGAAGAAAGTGGGGGCCAATATTCAACATTCTTAAAGAAAAGAATTTTCAACCCAGAATTTCATATCAAGCCAAACTAAGTTTCATAAGTGAAGGAGAAATAAAATCCTTTACAGACAAGCAAATGGTGAGAGATTTTGTCATCACCAGGCCTGCCCTACAAGAGCTTCTGAAGGAAGCACTAAACATGGAAAGGAACAACTGGTACTAGCCACTGCAAAAACATGCCAAATTGTAAAGACCATTGACAATATGAAGAAACTGCATCAACTAATGGGCAAAATAACCAGCTAGCATCATAATGACAGGATCAAATTCACACATAACAATATTAACCTTAAATGTAAATGGGCTAAATGCCCAAATTAAAAGGCACAGACTGCCACATTGGATAAAGAGTCAAGACCCATTGGTGAGCTGTACTCAGGAGGCCAACCTCAAGTGCAAAGACACACATGGGCTCAAAATAAAGGGATGGAGGAATATTTACCAAGCAAATGGAAAGCAAAGAAAAAAAAAAGGCAGGGGTTGCAATTCTGGTCTCTGATAAAACAGACTTTAACCCAACAAATACCAAAAAACACAAACAAGGGCATCACATAATGGTAAAGGGATCAGTGCAACAAGAAGAGCTAACTATACTAAATATATATGCACCCAATACAGGAGCACCCAGATTCATAAAGCAAGTTCTTAGAGACCCACAAAGAGATTTAGACTCCCACACAGTAATACTGAGAGACTTTAATACTCTACTGTCAATATGAGATCAACAATACAGAAAATTAACAAGGATATTCAGGACTTGAACTCAGCTCTAGACCAAGTGGACCTAGTAGACATCTACAGAACTCTCCACCCCAAATCAAAAGAATATATGCACCCCTCTCAGCATCACATCACACTTATTCTAAAACTGACCACATAATTGGAAGTAAAGCACTCCTTAGCAAATGCAAAAAACCCCAGAAATCATAACAAACAGTCTCTCAGAACACAGTGCAATCAAATTAGAACTCGGGATTAAGAAACTCACTCATCTACATGGATACTGAACAACCTGCTCCTGAATGACTACTGGGTAAATAATGAAATTAAGGCAGAAATAAAGATGTTCTTTGAAACCAAGGAGAATAAAGACACAAAATACCAGAATCTCTGGAAAACAGGTAAAGCAGTGTTTAGAGGAAAATTTATAGAACTAAATGCCCACAGGAGAAAGCAGGAAAGATCTAAAATCAACACCATAACATCACAATTAAAAGAATTAGGGAAGCAAGAGCAAACAAATTCAAAAGCTAGCAGAAAACAAGAAATAACTAAGATCAGAGCAGAACTGAAGGAAACAGAGACACCAAAAACCCTTCAAAAAAAAAAAAACCAGTGAATCTGGGAACTGGTTTTTTTGAAAACATCAACAATATAGATAGACTGCTAGCTAGACTAATAAAGAAGAAAAGAGAGAAGAATCAAATAGACACAATAAAAAATGATAAAGGGGATATCAACACTGATCCCACAGAAATAACAACTAGCATCAGAGAATATTATAAACACCTCTATGCAAATAAACTAGAAAATCTAGAGGAAATGGATAAATTCCTGGACACATACACCCTCCCAAGACTAAACCAGGAAGAAGTCAAATCCCTGAATAGACCAATAACAAGTTTTAAAATTGAGGCAGTAATTAATAACCTACCAATGAAAAAAAGCCCAGGACCAGACATATTCACAGCTGAATTCTACCAGGGGTACAAAAAGGAGCTGGTACCATTCTTTCTGAAACTCTTTTAAACAAGAGAAAAAGAGAGACTTCTCCCTAACCAATTTAATGAGGCCAGCATCAGCCTGATACCAAAACCTGGCAGAGACACAACAAAAAAAGAAAATTTCTAGCCAATATCCCTAATGAACATCGATGTGAAAATCCTCAAGAAAATACTGGCAATTTGAATCCAGCAGCCCATCAAAAAGCTTATCCACCACGATCAAGTCGGCTTCATCCCTGGGATGCAAGGCTGTTCAACATACACAAATCATAAACATAATCCATCACATAAACAGAACCAAGATAAAAACCATGTGATTATCTCAATAGATGCACAAAAGGACTTCAATAAAATTCAACATCCCTTCATGCTAAAAAACTCTCAATAAACTAGGTATCAATAGAACTTATCTCAAAATAATAAAAGCTATTTATGACAAACTCACAACCAATATCATACTAACTGGGCAAAAGCTGGAAGCATTCACTTTGAAAACCAGCACAAGAGAAGGATACCCTCTCTCACCATTCCTATTCAACATATTATTGGAAGTTCTGGCCAGGGCAATCAGATAAGAAAAAGAAATAAAGAGAATTCAAATAGGAAGAGAAGAGAGGAAGTCAAATTGTCTCTGAGTGCAGATAACATGATTGTATATTTAGAAAACCCCATAGTCTCAGCTCAAAATCTCCTTAGGCTGATAAGCAATTTCAGCAAAATCTCAGGATACAAAATCAAGGTGCAAAATTCACAAACATTGCTATACACCAATAATAGACAAACAGAGAGCCAAATCATGAGTGAACTCCCATTCACAGTTGCTACAAAGAGAATAAAATATCTAGGAATACAACTTACAAGGGATGTGAACTATCTCTTCAAGAAGAGCTACAAACCACTGCTCAAGGAAATGAGAGGACACAAACAAATGGAAAAACATTCCATGCTCATGAATAGAAAGAATCAGTATCGTGAAAATGACCATACTGCCCAAGGTAATTTATAGATTCAATGCAATTCCCATCAAGCTACCATTGACTTTCTTCACAGAATTAGAAAAAAATTACTTTAAATTTCATATGGAACCAAAAAAGAGCCTGTATAGCCAAGACAATCCTCAGCCAAAAGAACAAAGCTGAAGGCATCACACTACTTGACTTCAAACTATACTACGAGGCTACTGTAACAAAAACAGCATGGTACTGGTACCAAAACAGATATATAGACCAATGGAACAGAACAGAGGCCTCAGAAATAATGCCACACATCTACAACCATCTGATCTTTGACAGCCTGACAAAAAGAAGCAATGGGGAAAGGATTCCCTATTTAATAAATGGTGTTGAGAAAACTGGCTAGCCACATGCAGAAAACTGAAACTGGACCCCTTCCTTACACCTTATATAAAAATTAGCTCAAGATGGATTAAAGACTTAAACATAAACCTAAAACCATAAAAACCCTAGAAGACAACCTAGGCAATACCATTCAGGACATAGGCATGGGTAAAGACTTCATGACTAAAACAGCAAAAGCAATGGCAACAAAAGCCAAAATTGACAAATGAGATCTAATTAAACCGAAAAGCTTCTGCACAGCAAAAGAAACTCTCATCAGAGTGAACAGGCAACCTACAGAATGGGAGAAAATTTTTGCAATCTATCCATCTGATAAAGGCTAATATCCAGAATCTACAAGGAACTTAATTTTACAAGAAAAAGACAAACAACCACATCAAAAAGTGGGCGAAGGATATGAACAGACACTTCTCAAAAGACAACATTTATGCGGCCAACAAACATATGAAAAAAAGTTCATCATCACTGGTCATTAAAGAAATGCAAATCAGGCCGGGCGCAGTGGCTCACGCCTGTACTCCCAGCACTTTGGGAGGCCGAGGCGGGCGGATCACGAGGTCAGGAGATCGAGACCATCCTGGCTAACACGGTGAAACCCCGTCTCTAATAAAAATACAAAAAATTAGCCGGGCATGGTGGCGGGCGCCTGTAGTCCCAGCTACTTGGGAGGCTGAGGCAGGAGAATGGCATGAACCCGGGAGGCGGAGCTTGCAGTGAGCCGAGATGGTGCCACTGCACTCCAGCCTGGGCAGCAGAACGAGACTCCGTCTCAAAAAAAAAAAAAAAAAACAAAAACAAAAACAAAAACAAAAAAAAAAGAAATGCAAATCAAAACCATAATGAGATACCATCTCATGCCAGTTAGAATGGCAATCATTAAAAAGTCAGGAAACAATATATGCTGGAGAGGATGTGGAGAAATAGAAATGTTTTTACACTGTTGGTGGGAGTGTAAATTAGTTCAACCATTGTGGAAGACAGTGTGGTGATTCCTCAAGGATCTAGAACCAGATATACCATTTGTCCTGGCATTCCCATTACTGGGTATATACACCAAAAGATTATAAATCATTCTACTATAAAGACACATGCACACGTTTATTGCAGCCCTATTCACAATAGCAAAGACTTGGAACCAACCCAAATGCCCATCAAGGATAGACTGGATAAAGAAAATGTGGCATATATACACCATGGAATACTATGCAGCCATAAAAAAGAATGAGTTCATGTCCTTTGCAGGACATGGATGAAGCTGGAAACCATCATTCTCAGCAAACTAACATAAGAACAGAAAACCAAACACCGCATATTCTCACTCATAAGTGGGAGTTGAAAAACGAGAACACATGATACATGGAGGGGAACATCACACACCAGGGCCTGTTGGGGGGTGGGGGGCTAGGGGATGGATAGCATTAGGAGAAATACCTAATGTAGATGATGACGGTTGATGGGTGCAGCAAACTACCGTGGCACATATATACCTATGTAACATACCTGCACGTTCTGCAATGTATCCCAGAACTTAAAGTATAATATTTTTTTGAAAAAGTCACTATTCAGGTTCAACATCAGATTTGAGCCAGCAGAAGAAAGAAACAGTGAACTTGAAGATACAACATTTAAAATTATCAAGTCTAAAAACAGAACAAAAGACAAGAAAAGTATACAGAGCCTAAGGAATTTATGGGATACCATCAAGCTGAACAATATAAGCTGTATGGAGTCTCTGAAGTGTGGGTGGTCAGAGACTTTCTTTGAAGAAATAATGGCCAGAAACTTTCTAAACTTGATGAAAGACACAAATATACATCCGATAAGCTTGAAAAATCTAATTAGGATAAACCCAAGAAAATATTTATTATGTACAAGGGAGTCCCAATATGATTATTAGCCAATTTCTCAGCAGAAACTTTGAAGGCTAGAAGGCACTGGAATGATATATTTAAAGTGCTGAAAGATAAAACTCAGATAAGAATTCTATATTTGGCAAAACCATGCCTCTAAAATGAGGGAGGAGTAAAGACATTCCCAGAAAAACAAAAAACTGAGGGAGTTTATAACCACTAGATCTGCCCAGCAAGAAATACTAGAGGGAGTCCTTTGCACTGAAGTAAAAAAAAATAGACAGTAACTCAAAGTTTTATGAATATATAAATATCTCTGGAGAAAGTAAACACATGGGCAAATATAAAAATCAATATTTTTATAAACTTGGTTTCTCATTCTACTTTTAATTCTCTACATGATTTAAAAGACAAATGCATAAAAATAGTTATAAATCTGTGGTTATAGGCATATAATGTATAAAGATGTAATTGGTGACATCAATAAAGTGAAGGAGAAAAAAGAACAGGATTTTTTGTAAGCAACTGAAGCTGAAGTGGTATAAATTCAAAAAAGATTGTTATAACTTTAGAATATTATATGTAGTCCCTATGGTGACCATAAAGAATATACAAAATGTACACAAAAGGAAATGAGAAGGGAATCAAAACTTGTCATGATAAGAAATCAACTAAGGCAGTAATGGAGAAAAAGAGGAGGAAAAAGCTAGAATGTATACAGCAACCAAATAAAATAGCAAAAGTAAGTCTTCGCCAATGCATAAGTACATTAAATGTAAATGGATTAAATTTTCCAATCAAAGGACATAGATTGGAAAACTGATTAAGTAAAGCAGGATACAATTTTATGAGATTCATTTTAGAGCTAAGAATACACATAGATTGAGGGTGAAATAATGAGAAAAGGTAATCCATGCAAACAGTAACCAAAAGAGAGCAAGGATGACCATATTTATATTAGACAAAGTCAACTTTTTCAGATGTACATAGAACATTCTTCAGAATAGAAATGTTAAGCAATTGAAGCTTAACAAAAAAGTCTTAATAAATGTTAAACATTTATTAACAAAAAACTCTTAACAAATGTTAAAAGGTTGATATCATACAAAGTATCCCTTACAATTATAATGGAATGAAACTAGAAATGAGTAGCAGAAGGAAAACTGGAAAATTCACACACATTGAAATTAAACAATATACTCAAACAGCCAATGGGTTAAAGAAGAAACTATAGAGAAACTGGAAAATATTTTGAGAGAAATGAAAACACAACCCCCCCACACTTATGGCATGTACAGAAAGCAGACCCAAGAGAAAAATGTATAGCTGTAAATGCTTACATTAAAAAGAAGGATGTCAAATTAACAATGTACTTTACACTTTTAGGAACTAAAAAAAGAAAAAACTAAACCCACAGCTAGAAGAAGGAAGGAAATAAAGATTACAACAAAGATAAAATACAGGATACAAAAAAAACACAAAAAAATTAAACCAAAAGTAAGCTCTTAGAAAAGATCAACAAAATGTTTAGCTAGAATGACTAAGAAAAAAAGCTCAAGTAACTAAAATCAGAAATGAAAGAGGATATTACTACCAATTTTACAGAAATAGAAAACGATTACATCAGGGATTGTCAGAGTTAGAGGTGAGGAAACAAATAGGGCACAGAAGATTTTTAGGGCAGTGAAACTACTTGGTATGACACTGTAATGGTGGATACAGGTATATATTTGTTTAAATCCATAGAATGTACAAATCGAGCGAACCCATGTGTAAACTGTGGGCTCTGCATAATTATGTGTCAATGTAGGTTCAGCCAAGCAAAATTGTCCTTTTCATGATAAAGATTCAAAATGATGCCCCTCAATGCTAACTCAATTAAGCATCTACAACAGGCCAGGCTTTGTGGTAGAACTACAAACAGCGTTGGAAATAATGGTAAGTTTCAGCCCCTACAGACTTCAAGTATAGCTGCAGGTTGAGAAAATCATATTCAATAAGTGCTCAGTTGCTTATGGTTTGCGATGACAGTGATGGTCAGTCCAAGTATTTTCAGGTCAAGGCACACAACTTTCCAAAGATTATGCTTTCATCTGCCATACAGGCTGTGATATTACTCACATATTTGCAGCTTAGGAAGTTCCCAAGAGGGCTTGAAGCAAGAGGCTTGCTATGGATATTACTAATCACTAACATTTAAGAGTACTGTGGGCTAAATATTGATTTCAGCATTTTACATGTATTTATTCTTTTAATCCTTATAACCACAATTTAAGGGAAGTACAATTTTTATCTCCATTTCATGCTTGAGAAAACTGAGACACAGAATATCAATAATTTTCTTAAAACAGAGCTAATAAGTGGCTCCAGAGCCTGGTAGAAAGCAAGGCAGATATGAGGAGTTCTATTCTATCAGGGCAATAGGATATTGGGCTGCCCAGTCAGAACAGTGAAAAGCCCAGTAGGCCAGCCTTTCCCCCAGCTGTCCAATTTTTTAATAGAGCTCCTGGTGGCAACATGTAGATTAGCCTTATTTAGACCTGTCAGCAAAGTCCTGGGGATCATGTCTGGGCCCCATTAATAAATGGCTAAGATACACTGCCTACCATTTCTCTGTTCCACAGAAAGGGGTCTGGGTCAGTGAGAAAGAGTGGGAAGGAAAAGTCAAAAACATCCTCAGTTCCAATGACACAGCTTAGGATGGTGAGTATATGTCACATACACATTAAAACCCCCCTAATTAGGTTGTCCACTTCTGACTCGGAAAAGCCTCAGTGGAAAACATTATACCATGATGCTACAATACCTGGGATTCTGCTCTGTTCAGCACTTCCAACCTTGAAGGACAAAAGCAAAAGAGTGTGGGTGCGGGTGGGTGTGTGTCTGGCTGCAAGCACATGCCAGCCACTGCTGTCACACAGCCTTGCCTATGCCTTGGTGTATTAAAGAGTGGTGAGTCACTCACACTTATGATAACCATTCATAACTAGAATTTTAGAAGAGGGGAAAACCCCAGGGCTGTACAGAATGACACGTGACACTCTCCAATGGAAGGACAGAAAGAGCAGAAGCCACTTGCTAAATCTAACCATGAGCTCTTTCAGAGAAAAGAGGGCCGTTCAGCTTTTCTGCGTCACTATTAATGTGAGCCAGCTGGAAACAGAAAGAATGACTCAAGAGAGTACTACCTATCCTGGAAATGGGGTCAAAGCAGGTATGGTGGGGGAACTGGTTGTGGGTGAGACTGAAGGAGGAAGAAAGAAAGATGAGATGTGTGTTTCCTCAAAGTTGATGCTCCTCTCAGTTATTTACTCTCCTCAAGGGTGTCATCGGTATTCTCGGAAGGTCTCAAAAGTGGCAGGGTTCCATCTACCTCAGATTTTTTTTTGCATATTTAATCTTTTATATTTAATATTTAAAAACAATTTTTACATCTTTCACCGCAGGAATTTCCAGTTTGTAAATTGGAAAGCGCTGGAAAGCTGGACCCACTCAGTAACAAGACAACTCCAATCAAAGCAGGTGTTTGCAGGCATCAAGGTCAAGCTGGGCTGGGACAGCCAAGGGCAGCCCAGAGGTCCTTCTCATAGCACTACCTTCTCATAGTACTACCCTGTCTTGAGCAAAGACCCTTGTGGGACCATCAGCAGGATTTGGACGACTAACAGAGGGCAAATTTCATGCTGCTTTGAGCCTAATGCCTCTTTGTTTTTACTGCATTTTTATTTACAAAGGGACTTGTGCAAAAAACATAGAGTAAGATTTCAAAGTTTTGGGGGGCAATGTGGGTTTGGCTACAAATTTTCAGAGGAACATAATACCAAAAACACAAGCTGTGGCCTTATTCTGAGTAATTTCAGAAGAAAATAAGCCCTTTTGGAAATGTATGCTCCTACATTTCTGATGTAGGTTGGAATGTGCTGGTTGCAGTGCTGGAGATACGGATTTACAATATGCATTGGAATTAGGCAAACCTGAATTCATGTCACACTTCTGCTATTTATTATTATTATTTTTTTCTATTATACTTTAAGTTCTAGGGTACATGTGCACAATGTGCAAGTTTGTTACATATGTATACATGTGCCATGTTGGTGTGCTGCACCCATTAACTCATCATTTACATTAGGTATATCTCCTAATGCTATCCCTCCCCCAGACCCCCACCCCACAACAGGCCCCCGTGTGTGATGTTCCCCTTCCTGTGTCCATGTGTTCTCATTGTTCAATTCCGACCTATGAGTGAGAACATGTGGTGTTTGGTTTTTTGTCCTTGTGATAGTTTGCTGAGAATGATGGTTTCCAGCTTCATCCATGTCCCTACAAAGGGACATGAACTCATCCATTTTTACGGCTGCATAGTATTCCATGGTGTGTGTGTACCACATTTTCTTAATCCAGTCTATCATTGTTGGACATTTGGGTTGGTTCCAAGTCTTTGCTATTGTGAATAGTGCCACCATAAACATACGTGTGCATGTGTCTTTATAGCAGCATGATTTATAATCCTTTGGGTATATACCCAGCAATGGGATGGCTGGGTCAAATGGTATCTCTAGTTCTAGATCCTTGAGGAATCACCACACTGTCTTCCACAATGGTTGAACTAGTTTACAGTCCCACCAACAGTGTCAAAGTGTTCCTATTTCTCCACATCCTCTCCAGCACCTGTTGTTTCCTGACTTATTAATGATCACCATTCTAACTGGTGTGAGATGGTATCTCATTGTGGTTTTGATTTTCATTTCTCTGATGGCCAGTGATGATGAACATTTTTTCGTGTGTCTGTTGGCTGCATAAATGTCTTCTTTTGAGAAGTGTCTGTTCATATCCTTCACCCACTTTTTGATGGGGTTGTTTTTTTCTTGTAAATTTGTTTGAGTTCTTTGTAGATTCTGGATATTAGCCCTTTGTCAGATGAGTAGATTGCAAAAATTTTCTCCCATTCTGTAGGTTGCCTGTTCACTCTGATGGTAGTTTCTTTTGCTGTGTGGAAGCTCTTTAGTTTAATTAGATCTCATTCATCAGTTCTGGCTTTTGTTGCCACTGATTTTGGTGTTTTAGACTTGAAGTCCTTGCCCATGCCTATGTCCTGAATGGTAATGCCTAGGTTTTCTTCTAGGGTTTTTATGGTTTTAGGTCGAACACTTAAGTCTTTAATCCATCTTGAATTAATTTTTATATAAGGTGTAAGGAAGGGATCCAGTTTCAGCTTTCTCCATATGGCTAGCCAGTTTTCCCTGCTTCATTTATTAAATAAGGAATCCTTTCCTCATTTCTTGTTTTTGTCAGATTTGTCAAAGATCAGATGGTTGTAGATGTGTGGTATTATTTCTGAGGGCTCTGTTCTGTTCCATTGGTCTATATCTCTGTTTTGGCACCAGTACCATGCTGTTTTGGTTATTGTAGCCTTGTAGTATAGTTTGAAGTCAGGTAGCATGATACCTCCAGCTTTGTTCTTTTGGCTTAGGATTGTCTTGGCAATGTGGGCTCTTTTTTGGTTCCATATGAACTTTAAAGTAGCTTTTTTTCCAATTCTGTGAAGAAAGTCATTGGTAGCTTGATGGGGATGGCATTGAATCTATAAATTACCTTGGGCAGTATGGCCATTTTCATGATATTGATTCTTCCTATCCATGAGCATGGAATGTTCTTCCATTTGTTTGTGTCCTCTTTTATTTTGTTGAGCAGTGGTTTGTAGTTCTCCTTGAAGAGGTCCTTCACATCCCTTGTAAGTTGGATTCCTAGGTATTTTATTCTCTTTGTAGCAATTGTGAATGGGAGTTCACTCATGATTTGGCTCTGTGTTTGTCTGTTATTGGTGTACAGGAATGCTCATGATTTTTGCACATTAATTTTGTATCCTGAGACTTTGCTGAAGTTGCTTATAGCTTAAGGAGATTTTGGGCTGATATGATGGGGTTTCCTAAATATACAATAATGTCATCTGCAAACAGGGACAATTTGACTTCCTCTTTTCCTAATTGAATGCCCTTTATTTCCTTCTCCTGCCTGATTGCCCTGGCCGGAACTTCCAACACTATGTTGAATAGGAATGATGAGAGAGGGCATCCCTGTCTTGTGCCAGTTTTCAAAGGGAATGCTTCCAGTTTTTGCCCATTCAGTATGATATTGGCTGTGGGTTTGTCATAAATAGCTCTTATTATTTTGAGATACATCCCATCAATACCTAATTTATTGAGAGTTTTTAGCATGAAGCGCTGTTGAATTTTATCAAAGGCCTTTTCTGCATCTATTGAGATAATCATGTGGTTTTTGTCTTTGGTTCTGTTTATATGCTGGATTACACTTATTGATTTGTGTATGTTGAACCAGCCTTGCATCCCAGGGATGAAGCCCACTTGATCATAGTGGGTAAGCTTTTTGATGTGCTGCTGGATTCAGTTTGCCAGTGTTTTATTGAGGATTTTTGCATCAATGTTCATCAGGGATATTGGTCTAAAATTCTCTTTTTCTGTTGTGTCTCTGCGAGGCTTTGGTATAAGGATGATGCTGGCCTCATAAAATGAGTTAGGGAGGATTCCCTCTTTTTCTGTTAATTGGAATAGTTTCAGAAGGAATGGTACCAGCTCCTCCTTGTACCTCTGGTAGAATTTGGCTGTGAATCCATCTGGTCCTGGACTTTTTTTGGTTTGTAGGCTATTAATTATTGCCTCAATTTTGGAGCCTGTTATTTGTCTATTCAGGGATTCAGCTTCTTCCTGGTTTAGTCTTGGGAGGGTGTATGTGTCCAGGAATTTATCCATTTCTCCTAGATTTTCTAGTTTATTTGCATAGAGGTATTTATAATATCCTCTGATGGTAGTTTGTATTTCTGTGGGATTGGTGGTGATATCCCCTTTGTCATTTTTTATTGCATCTATTTGATTCTTCTCTTTTTTCTTCTTTTTAGTCTCACTAGTGGTCTATCAATTTTGTTGATCTTTTCAAAAAACCAGCTCCTAGATTCATTGATTTGATTTTTTTGAAGGTGTTTTTGTGTCTCTATCTCCTTCAGTTCTACTCTGATCTTAGTTATCTCTTCCCTTCTGCTAGCTTTTGAATGTGTTTGCTCTTGCTTCTCTAGTTCTTTCAATTGTGATGTTAAGGTGTCAATTTTAGATCTTTCCTGCTTTCTCTTGTGGGCATTTAGTGCTATAAATTTCTCTCTACACACTGCTTTAAATGTGTCCCAGAGATTCTGGTATGTTGTGTCTTTGTTCTCATTGGTTTCAAAGAACATCTTTGTTTCTGCCTTCATTTCATTATGTACCCAGTAGTCATTCAGGAGCAGGTTGTTCTGTTTCCATGTAGTTGAGCAGTTTTGAATGAGTTTCTTAATTCTGAGTTCTAGTTTAATTGCACTGTGGTCTGAGAGACAGTTTGTTATAATTTCTGTTCTTTTACATTTGCTAAGGACTGCTTTACTTCCAACTATGTGGTCAATTTTAGAATAAGTGTGATGTGGTGCTGAGAAGAATGTATATTCTGTTGATTTGGGGTGGAGAGTTCTGTAGATGTCTATTAGGTGCCCTTGGTGCAGAGCTGAGTTCAATTCCTGGATATCCTTGTTAACTTCCTGTCTCGTTGATCTGTCTAATGTTGAGAGTGGGGTGTTAAAGTCTCCCATTATTAATGTGTGGGAGTCTAAGTCTCTTTGTAGGTCTCTAAGGACTTGCTTTATGAATCTGGGTGCTCCTGTATTGGGTGCATATATATTTAGGATAGTTAGCTCTTTTTGTTGAATTGATCCCTTTACCATTATGTAATGGCCTTCTTTGTCTCCTTTGATCTTTGTTGGCTTAAAGTCTGTTCTATCAGAGAATAGAATTGCAAGCCCTGCCTTTTTTTGTTTTCCATTGGCTTGTTAGATCTTCCTCCATCCCTTTATTTTGAGCCTATGTGTGTTTCTGCATGTGAGATGGGTCTCCTGAATACAGCACACTGATGGGTCTTGACTCTTTATCCAATTTTCCACTCTGTGTCTTTTAATTGGATCATTTAGCCCATTTACATTTCAGGTTAATATTGTTATGTGTGAATTTGATCCTATCATTATGATGTTAGCTGATTATTTTGCCCATTAGTTGATGCAGTTTCTTCATAGCATCGATGGTCTTTACAATTTGGCATGCTTTTGCAGTGGTTGGTACTGGTTTTTCCTTTCCATGTTTAGTGCTTCCTTCAAGAGTTCTTTTAGGGCAGGCCTGGTGGTGACAAAATCTCTCAGCATTTGTTTGTCTGTAAAGGATTTTATTTCTCCTTCGCTTATGAAGCTTAGTTTGGCTGGATATGAAATTCTGGGTTGAAAATTCTTTTAAGAATGTTGAATATCAGCCCCCACTCTCTCCTGGCTTGTAGAGTTTCTGTCGAGAGATCCGCTGTTAGTCTGATGGGCTTCCCTTTGTGGGTAACTCGACCTTTATCTCTGACTGCCCTTAATATTGTTTCCTTCATTTCAACTTTGGTGAATCTGACAATTATGTGTCTTGGAGTTGCTCTTCTCGAGAAGTGTGTTTGTGGCATTCTCTGTATTTCCTGAATTTGAATGTTGGCCTGCCTTGCTAGATTGGGGAAGTTCTACTGGATAATATCTTGCGGAGTGTTTTCCAACTTGGTTCCATTCTCCCCGTCACTTTCAGGTACACCAATCAGACATAGATTTGGTCTTTTCACATAGTCCCATATTTCTTGGAGGCTTTGTTTTTTTCTTTTTACTCTTTTTTCTCTAAACTTCTCTTCTCACTTCATTTCATTCATTTGATCTTCAATCACTGATACATTTTCTTCCAGTTGATTGAATCAGCTACTGAAGCTTGTGCATTCATCACGTAGTTCTTGTGCCATGGTTTTCAGCTCCATCAGGTCATTTAAGGACTTCTCTACACTGGTTATTCTAGTTAGCCAGTCATCTAATCTTTTTTAAGGTTTTTAGCTTCTTTGTGATGGGTTCGAACTTCCTCCTTTAGCTCGGAGAAATTTGATCATCTGAAGCCTTCTTCTCTCAACTCGTCAAAGTCATTCTCCATCCAGCTTTGTTCTGTTGCTGGTGAGGGGCTGCTGCACTCCTTTGAAGTGGGAGAGGTGCTCGGATTTTTAGAATTTTCAGTTTTTCTGCTCTGTTTTCTCCCCATCTTTGTGGTTTTATCTACCTTTGGTCTTTGATGATAGTGACGTACAGATGGGGTTTTGGTGTGGATGTCCTTTCTGTTTGTTAGTTTTCCTTCTAACAGTCAGGACCCTCAGCTGCAGGTCTGTTGGAGTTTGCTGGATGTCCACTCCAGACCCTGTTTGCCTGGGTATCAGCTGCAGAGGCTGCAGAACAGCGAATATTGCTGAACAGCAAATGTTGCTGTCTGATCGTTCCTCTAGAAGCTTCATCTCAGTGGGGTACCCGGCCGTGTGAGGTGTCAGTCTGCCCTTACTGGAGGGTGCTTCCCAGTTAAGCTACTCGGGGGTCACGGACACACTTGAGGAGGCAGTCTGTCTGTTCTCAGATCTCAAACTCCGTGCTGGGAGAACCACTACTCTCTTCAAAGCTGTCAGACAGGGACATTTAAGTCTGCAGAGGTTTCTGCTGCCTTTTGTTTGGCTATGCCCTGCCCCCAAAGGTGGAGTCTATAGAGGCAGGCAGGCCTCATTGAGCTGCGGTGGGCTCCACCCAGTTCGAGCTTCCTGGCTGCTTTGCTTCCCTACTCAAGCCTCAGCAATGACGGGCGCCCCTTCCCCAGCCTCACTGCCACCTTGCAGTTCAATCTCAGACTGCTGTGCTAGCAATGAGTGAGGCTCTGTTGGTGTGGGACCCTCTGAGCCATGCGCAGGATATAATCGCCTGGTGTGCCATTGGCTAAGACCTTTGGAAAAGTGCAGTATTAGGGTAGGAGTGACCCGATTTTCCAGGTGCTGTCTGTCACAGCTTCCCTTGGCTAGGAATGGGAATTCCCTGACCCCTTGCACTTCCTGGGTGAGGCGATGCCTACCCCTGCTTCAGCTCTTGCTGGGTGGGCTACAACCACTGTCCTGCCCCTACTGTCTGACAAGCCCCTGTGAGATGAACCCGGTACAGGGTTGGAAATGCAGAAATCACCCGTCTTCGGCATCACTCATGCTGGGAGCTGTAAACTGGAGCTGTTCCTATTCAGCCATCTTGGAACCACCCCCACTACCTCAGAGTTTTAAGAGACTTAGCCTAGGGAAAAAAAAAAAAAGCTTGCCCTCACAATCCAGTGTGTACGGCATTGACATCTGAAAATCAGTAGAGAAAAGCTGGGCTAGGCAAGAAAAATCCTCCTCTATCTCATACACATGGACTCATTATATCAGTTATGCCTTCCAGGATTAATGAGGGAACAAGGGAAGGAGAGACGGAAGAACAGAACTATTTTCCTTTCTCTACTAGTAAGTTAGAACATTTAAAACTTTGGAGCAGGGAAAGGGACTATTCCTATTCCTCTTTCTCTCCTAGTAAGTTAGAACATTTAAAACTTTGGAGCAGGGAAAGGGACTATTCCTATTCCTCTTTCTCTCCCCTCATCCTTCGCATCCCCCACCCTCATACTTGCTACTCTGTTAGAAAATGTTTCTACATCTGACTTGGCCAGTAAAAAGTTGTTGGGCAAACTACCTGTTTTGGTGATTAGAACCCCTGGAAAAAAAAATGTCACTTGCAGTCTTCTTGAGACTCAGGCGAGACACTACATAGTCTGCTGCATAAGGACAAGAGCCTAATATCAAAGGCAATGCAGTCGCTCTGCAGTCAGGCCTGGGTTCAAACTCCGGTTCTGCCATGTCTGAACTTGAACAATTTAACCTTTCTAAGCCTTAATGTCCTCAGTCTGAAAAATATTGTAATAGCTATCTTGCAGATTAATAGAATTAAATGATATGATGTATTTGAATGGCAACACATAGTAAAAGTGGCTCTTATTTTAGATATTTCTTTTCCAATGCCAAATAAAGCCTCCTACACCTTCCCGTCTGGCATTCCACCACATCAAAGCATAATCAGAACCAGATAAAAAGATTAGTCTAGACTTACAAGTCCCTGAATAGACCAATAATAAGTTCTGAAATTGAGGCAGTAACTAATAGCCTACCAACCAAAAAAAGCCCAGGACCACATGGATTCACGGTCAAATTCTACCAGAGTTATAAAGAGGAGCTGGTATCATTCCTTCTGAAACTATTCCAATGAATAGAAAAATAAGGACTCCTCCCTAACTCATTTAATGAGGCCAGCATCATCCTGATACCAAAACCAGGCAGAGACACAACAAAAAAGGAAAATTTCGGCCAATATCCCTGATGAACATCAATGCAAAAATCCTCAATAAAATACTAGCAAACCGAATCCAGCGCCACATCAAAAAGCTTATCCACCACAATCAAGTCAGCTTCATCCCTGGGATGCAACGCTGGTTCAACATATACAAGTCAATAAATATAATCTATCACATAAACAGAACCAATGATAAAAACCACCTGATTATCTCAATAGATGCAGAAAAGGCCTTCAATAAAATTCAACACCCTTTCATGCTAAAAACTCTCAATAAACTAGGTATTGATGGAACATATCTCAAAATAATAATAGCTATTTATGACAAATCCATAGCCAATATCATACTGAATAGGCAAAAGCTGGAAGCATTCACTTTGAAAACCAGCACAAGACAAGGATGCCCTCTCTCACCACTCATATTCAACATACTATTGGAAGTTCTGGCCAGAGCAATCAGGCAAGAGAAAGAAATAAAGGTTATTCAAATAGGAAGAGAGGAGAGCAAGTCAAATTGTCTGCTTGTAGATGACATGATTGTACATTTAGAAAATGCCATCATCTCAGCCCAAAAACTCCTTCAGCTAATAAGAAAATTCAACAGTCTCAGGATACAAAATCAATGTGCAAAAATCACAAGTACAAGCATTCCTATGCATCAACAGACAAGCACAGAGCCAAATCATGAGTGAACTCCCATTCATAATTGCTACAAAGAAAATAAAATACCTAGGAATACAACTTACAAGGGATGTGAAGGACCTCTTCAGGGAGAACTACAAACCACTGCTCAACGAAATAAGAGGACAAAAATGGAAAAACATTCCATGCTCATTGATGGGAAGAATCAGTATCATGAAAATAGCCATACTGACCAAAGTAATTTACAGATTCAATGCAATTCTCATCAAGCTACCAATGACTTTCTTCACAGAAAAAGAAAAAACTACTTTAAATTTCATATGGAACCAAAAAAGAGCCGATATAGCCAAGACAATCATAAGTAAAAAGAACAAAGCTGGAGGCCTCAGGCTACCTGACTTTAAACTGTACAACAAAGCTATAGTAACCAAAACAGCAATGTACTGGTACCAAAACAGATATATAGACCAATGGAACAGAACAGACGCCTCAGAACTAATGCCACACATCTACAACCATCTGATCTTTGACAAACCTGACAAAAACAAGCAATAGGGAAACGATTCCCTATTTAATAAATGGTGTTGGGAAAACTGGCTAGCTATACGCAGAAAACTAAAACTGGACCTCTTCCTTACATGCTATACAAAAATTAACTCAAGATGGGTTAAAGACCTAAATGTAAAACCCAAAACCTTAAAAACACTAGAAGAGGTCCAGTTTCTAGAAGAAAACCTAGGCAATATCATTCAGGACATAGGCATGGGCAAAAACTTCATAACTAAAACACCAAAAGCAATTGCAACAAATGCCCAAATCTACAAATGGGATCTAATCAAACCAAAGAGCTTCTGCACAGCAAAAGAAACCCTCATCAGAGTGAACAGGCCACCTACAGAATGGGAGAAAATTTTTGCAATCTACTCATCTGACAAAGGGCTAATATCCAGAATCTACAAAGAACTTAAATTTACAGGAAGAAAAAAAAACAACCCCATCAAAAAGTGGACAAAGGATATGAAGAGACACTTCTCAAAAGATGGCATATGTGGCCAACATACATATAAAAAAAGCTCACCATCACTAGTCATTAGGGAAATGCAAATTAAAACCACAATGAGATACCATCTCACACCAGTTAGAATGGTGATTAAAAAATAAGGAAACAACAGATGCTGGTGAGGCCATGGAAAAATAAGAATGCTTTTACACTGTCGGTGGGAGTGTAAATTAGTCCAACCATTGTGGAAGACAGTGTGGCGATTCCTCAAGGATCTAGAACCAGAAATACCATTTCAGCCAGCAATCCCGTTACTGGGTATTTACAAAGGATTATAAGTCATCCCACTATAAAGACACATGCACACGTTTATTGCAGCACTATTTACAATAGCAAAAACTTGGAACCAACCCAAATGCCCATCAATGATATACTGGATATAGAAAATGTGGCACATATATACCATGGTACACTATGCAGCCATAAAGAAGAATGGGTTCCCTTTGCAGGGACATGGATGAAGCTGGAAGCCATCATTCTCAGCAAACTAGCACAGGAACAGAAAACCAAACACTGCATGTTCTCACTCATAAGTAAGAGTTGAACAATGAGAACACATGGACACAGGGAGGGGAACATCACACACCAGGGCCTGTCGGGGGGTGGGGTGGTGGGCAAAGGGAGGGAGAGCATTATGACAAATACCTAATGCACGTGGGGCTTAAAACCTAGCCTGGTCTGCCCAGGCTCCTCCCTCCCTGTTACCACAGCTCTCCTCCATCCCCTGCAGGGAGTAGAGATGGGTTGGGGTCAGGCAAGTACGCTGGATGGCAGCCACACTAGCAACACTGTGGTGCATCTGGTGAGCAGCTGACCAGTCTGTATCTCAGAAGAGGAAGTCTCTCACTCGCTCATCCCTGATCCAAGAACCAATCTTCTAGTGACATGGAAGCTGAAAGATCCTTGGGTTTCTCCTGTCTTTCATGGGTTGTGGAATGTGCCCATAGGAAGGGGACATGCCTGGCTTGACCTTCCCAAACCCCACCCCCAACCAAGGCACAGCTCAGCAGTTTGGCTGCTGGTGGGAATTGGTACCTGACCTGCATGGCAGGTCATGGCCCCAGGTAAATATGAAGGTCTGTATTTGTCCACGGAATATCCTCATGCCCAGTGTCTATACTTGTTCCTCAAATATTGTCATGCCCAAGTGCCTGTGAAGAGAAAAGGATCCTATCTTCTTCTTTATAGTTTCCCTGAATCTGGTGTTTATCTTAGGCACTATTTGAAGGGGATGAGCCACCAAATTCAAATTGTGTAATTTCAGTGTTTCTGTATATGAGTTAGATGCTCTGATATTTGAATTTTAAACTAGCACTGCACAGTATAAATGAATGGTAAAACTCATGTTAATAAATTTTTAATTTTTTTAACTTAAAACATTAAATAGCAAATAGAACACACCAGGCCAAGTCAAGAGAGACCACGGAAGAAAGGAAGTTTATGTGAATCCTTATTGGACAATATATTCCTGCTTTTTGAACAAGACGCCTCAAATTTTCATGGTACACTGGGTCCCTCAAACTATGCAGCCTCCATGATTTGACTGATTTTCAATCAGCAAAGGAGTACCTTTTAAGTGTAGATATCCTTCTAAGATCTCCTTAGAATGTGTAGATTATACTTTTCTCCATGCCTTATAATACTTCACTTATCTCTATATTTCTGTATGTGTTTTTAAATTCTGCCCTTACTAAATTTTAAAATCTGTAGACAACAACTGTACCTTATTCATCTTTTATCTAATTCCTCTTAAATCTAGTACAATGGTCCAAATATGGAAGATTCTCAATTAAAATTGCTGCATGCCTGAAAATCACAAATAAGGAAATATGTAAAATGCCCATGTGGTTTGGATGTTTGTCCCCTCCAGATATCATGTTGAAATGTGATCCCCAGTATTGGAGGTGGGCCTGGTGGGAGGCATTTGGGTCAAAGGGCAGATCCCTCGTGAATGGCTTGGTGACACCCCCATGCTAATGAGTTAGTTCTTGCTCTTTTAGTTCATTTAGTGGTGGCTGGTTGTTTAAAGGAGCCTGGCACCTCTGCCCCCTCTCCCCGCCTTCTCTTGCCATGTGACATGCCTTCTCCCCCTTTACTTTCTGCCATGAGTAAAAGCTTCCTGAGGACTCACCAGCAGCTGAGTAGATGAGGATATAATGCTTGTATAGCCTACACAACTGTGAGCCAAATAAACCTCTTTTATGAATTACCCAGTCTCAGGTATTTCTTTATTGCAATGCAAAATGGATTAACAAAAATGCCTCCAAGGAGCTTGTCGTCATTATAGAAATAAGAACCCAGAAAAGAAATAAATCCAAACTTTCCATGTTCATGCCTGTTTCTTTCCTGAGCTTCAGGCTATAGTTCCAACTGCTTGCTGGATAAACATCTTCATCTGAATGCCCCATGGACATCTCAAATTCCAGCTTATCTTTATCTACCTTCACCTCATCACCTCCTTCACTCCTTTTGGGGTTTGCAGTAAATGGCTGCACCATTTCCCTTGTTACTCAAGCCAGAAATGTGACCACTGTGCCTCAATCTTTCTTCTTCCTACCTCCCATATCAATCTTTGAATCTATTCATCTTACCAGCTGTCTCTCTTGATATTTACTTTTAAAATCTCTTCATTTCCTCATATTGCCAACCACCTCTCCAACCCCCAGTTGAGGACATCCCCATCTATTGCCTGGACTATACTTGTCATTCAGTCTCTCTACTTTTATTATTTTCCCTCCTTATCCTTCCACTTACATTTAATTGATACAGGATATCTTGAAATATTTGACTGAAAAGTTTTCATTCTGTTTTATATTGGTAAATTGATAAAATAGTTATATTCAAAAACTGCTTTTATAATTCCTCAAAACCACAATGAGATCTCACTTTATACCTACCAAGGTGGCTATAATTTTAAAGTTTTTTAAATTAAAAAAAAAAAACAGGCCAGGCATGGTGGCTCACACTTGTAAACCTGGCACTTTGGAAGGCTGAGGCAGGTGGATCACTTGAGCCCAGGAGTTTGAGACCATCCTGGACAACATGGTAAAATCCTGTCTCTACAAAAAATAGAAAAATTAGCTTGGTGTGGTGGTGCATGCCTGTAGTCCTAGCTACTCAGGAGGCTGAGGTGGGAGGATCACTTGAGCCTGGGAGGTTGAGGCTGCAGTGAGCCATGACTGTGAAGAAAAAGAAGGGAAAGGGAAAGGGAAATAAAAAAAGAAAAAGGGAAAGAAAAAAAGAGAAGAGAAAGAGAAGGAAAAAAAGAAGAAAAAGAAAAAAGTGTTGGTAAGGATTTGAAGACTGAAACCCCTGTGCATTGCTTGTGAGAAAGTAAAATGGCACAGCTAGTGTGTAAAACCGTTTCACAGCTCCTCAAAAAAGGTAACTATAGAATTATGTGGGCTAGCAGTTTTACTCTTAGGTACATACCCAAAGGAATGAAAATGGACTCAACCAGATACTTGTATGCCAATGTTTGTTTGCAGCATTACTTACAATAGCCAAAAGATGGAAATAGTTCTAGTACCCATCAATAGATACATAGATAAAGAAAATCCAGTGTATCTAGGTATACAATGGAATATCACTCAGTCATAAAAAAGAATGAAAGTTCTGATACCTGCTACAACATGGATGAACCTCAAAAACATTATGCTATATGAAAGTAGCCAGGCACAAAAGGACAAATCCTATACAATTCCACTTATATGAAATAACAAAAACAGGCAAGATCATAGAGACAGAAAACAGATTAGAGATTTCCAGGGGCTGGGGTGAGAGGGAAGTAAAGAGTTATTGCTTAGTGGGTACAGAGTTTCTGTTTGGGTGATAAAAGAATATTGGAAGTAGATAGTGGAGATGGTTATACAACATAGTGAATGTAATTAATACTGCTGAAATATAAACTTTAAAATGGTTAAAATGCCCAATTTTGTGCTATATTTTACCACAATAAATAAAATTCTTTCCAGAAATAACGTTCATGCACATGAAAGCAAAAAAAAAATCCTTATTTATATGGATTATCTGAAATTTAAAATTATATTAGAATAATTGTTCTTGGTACATATTTATGTGTGATATTTACTTTCTTTGCTGTAAATTACACTATGTGAATGTTATTTTCCCCAAAAAATTAAAATTTTCATTAAATTATCTGAATTTTTTTATAGCTGAATTTTATGGTTAAAAAATTTGAAGTTGTTACACCTTTAATGGACTCTTCCCTGAAGTCCTCATTATGTTTCACTGAGAGAGCACTCTTATTATTTATTTATTTAGAGACAGAATCTCGCTCTGTCACCCAGATGGGAGTGCAGTGGCACGATCTCGGCTCACTGCAACCTCCGCCTCCCTGGTTCAAGCGATTCTCTTGCCTCAGCCTCCCAAGTAGCTGGGACTACAGGTCTGCGCCTCCATGCCCAGATAACTTTTGTATTTTTAGTAGAAATGGGGTTTCACCATGTTGGCCAGGCTGGTCTCAAACCCCTGACCTTGCAATCTGCCCACCTCGGCCTCCCAGTGCTGGGATTACAGGCGTGAACCACCATGCCCAGCAGAGAAAGCACTCTACACAGTATCTGGTAAGCCCATATCAAAATTGAATGTTGCATATTGAAATTATAGGTATTTCAGGTCAAAATTTTCACAGATACTATCTTTCTGCCATTCTTTAGAGTGCTTTTCTGCAATACATAATTTTACAAAACAAATTTGTTCAAAAAGTTGCCTCTATTTATGACCCTTCTGAATGCTACATCAAATTTAGATGCTAAATATCATAAATCTTTTCACGTCCTTCCGTCTTAGCAGTCTTAGCATAGAATACTGATTCATCCAGGTAAAAGCAGGAGCTCCATTAAAAGGTTATTCCCACAAATGGAAATATTGCAAGGCAAAATTTAGAACTTCAGAATTAGATATTACATATCACTTAAGGCCTCATTAGGTATTTCCATTATTCTCTTACATTGCAGAGATAAATTTGAATGTCTTCCTACTTCTAAGCTTTCCTTTGTCACCCCCAGTAAATATAATTTGCTAAATAATTTTTTTGGGTTTCCATTTATTAAAAACTTGCATTAAAAATTCTCAACTTATTTTAAACAAAACAGTCCAAGGAATTGTCCACAAAATTTTAAAACCACTGTAGGCCACTTAGGCTGATTTTCAGAGAGTCCTCCAAAGGCTTGGACATGTCTAAAATTCAACATAGTGTTGGAAGTTCTGGCCAGGGCAATAAGGCAGGAGAAGGAAATAAAGGGCATTCAATTAGGAAAAGAGGAAGTCAAATTGTCCCTGTTTGCAGATGACATGATTGTATATCTAGAAAACCCCATCACGTCAGCCCAAAATCTCCTTAAGCTGATAAGCAACTTCAGCAAAGTCTCAGGATACAAAATCAATGTGCAAAAATCACAAGCATTCTTATACACCAATAACAGACAAACAAAGAGTCAAATCATGAGTGAACTCCCATTCACAATTACTTCAAAGAGAATAAAATACCTAGGAATCCAACTTACAAGGGATGTGAAGGACCTCTTCAAGGAGAACTACAAACCACTGCTCAATGAAATAAAAGATGATACAAACAAATGGAAGAACATTCCATGCTCATGGGTAGGAAGAATCAATATCATGAAAATGGCCATACTGCCCAAGGTAATTTATAGATTCAATGCCATCCCCATCAAGCTACCAATGACTTTCTTCACAGAATTGGAAAAAACTGCTTTAAAGTTCATATGGAACCAAAAAAGAGCCCACATCACCAAGTCAATCCTAAGCCAAAAGAGCAAAGCTGGAGGCATCATGCTACCTGACTTCAAACTATACTACAAGGCTACAGTAACCAAAACAGCATGGTACTGGTACCACAACAGAGATATAGATCAATGGAACAGAACAGAGCCCTCAGAAATAACGCCTCTTATCTACAACTATCTGATCTTTGACAAACCTGAGAAAAACAAGCAATGGGGAAAGGATTCCCTATTTAATAAATGGTGCTGGGAAAATTGGCTAGCCATATGTAGAAAGCTGAAACTGGATACCTTCCTTACACCTTATACAAAAATTAATTCAAGATGGATTAAAGACTTAAATGTTAGACCTAAAACCATAAAAACCCTAGAAGAAAACCTAGGCAATACCATTCAGGACATAGGCACGGGCAAGGACTTCATGTCTAAAACACCAAAAGCAATGGCAACAAAAGCCAAAATTGACAAATGGAATCTAATTAAACTAAAGAGTTTCTGCACAGCAAAAGAAACTACCATCAGAGTGAACAGGCAACCTACAAAATGGAAGAAAATTTTTGCAACCTACTCATCTGACAAAGGGCTAATATCCAGAATCTACAATGAACTCAAACAAATTTACAAGAAAAAAACAAACAACCCCATCAAAAAGTGGGCAAAGGATATGAACAGACACTTCTCAAAACAAGACATTTATGCAGCCAACAGACACATGAAAAAATGCTCATCATCACTGGCCATCAGAGAAATGCAAATCAAAACCACAATGAGATACCATCTCACACCAGTTAGAATGGCAATCATTAAAAAGTCAGGAAACAACAGGTGCTGGAGAGGATGTGGAGAAATAGGAACACTTTTACACTGTTGGTGGGACTGTAAACTAGTTCAACCATTGTGGAAGTCAGTGTGGCGATTCCTCAGGGATCTAGAACTAGAAATACCGTTTGACCCAGCCATCCCATTACTGGGTATATACCCAAAGGACTACAAATCATGCTGCTATAAAGACACATGCACACATATGTTTATTGTGGCACTATTCACAATAGCAAAGACTTGGAACCAACCCAAATGTCCAACAATGATAGACTGGATTAAGAAAATGTGGCACATATACACCATGGAATACTATATGCAGCCATAAAAAATGATGAGTTCATATCCTTTGTAGGGACATGGATGAAATTGGAAATCATCTTTCTCAGTAAACTATCACAAGGACAAAAAACCAAACATCAAATGTTCTCACTCATAGATGGGAATTGAACAATGAGAACACATGGACACAGGAAGGGGAACATCACACTCTGGGGACTGTTGTGGGGTGGGGGTCTGGGGGAGGGATAGCATTAGGAGATATACCTAATGTAAATGATGAGTTAATGGGTGCAGCACACCAGCATGGCACATGTATACATGTGTAACTAACCTGCACATTGTGCACATGTACCCTAAAACTTAAACTATAATAATAATTTTAAAAAAAAGAAAAAAAAAAGGAAATTCTACAAAAACCAAAATAGACAAATGGGATCTGGGATCTAGTTAAACTAAAGAGCTTCTGCACAGGAAAAGAAACTACCATCAGAGTGAACAGGCAACCTACAGAATGGGAGAAAATTTTCGCAATCTACCCATCTGACAAAGGGCTAATATCCAGAATCTACGAAGAACTTAAATAAATTCACAAGAAAAAAATCAAACAACCCCATCAAAAACTGGGTGAAGGATATGAACAGACACTTCTCAAAAGAAGACATTTATACAGCCAACAGACACATGAAAAAATGCTCATCATCACTGGTCATCAGAGAAATGCAAATCAAAACCACAATGAGATACCATCTCACACCAGTTAGAATGGTGATCATTAAAAAGCCAGGAAACAACAGGTGCTGGAGAGGATGTGGAGAAATAGGAACACTTAACACTGTTGGTGGGAGTGTAAACTAGTTCAACCATTGTGGAAGACAGTGTGGCGATTCCTCAGGGATCTAGAACTAGAAATACCATTTGACCCAGCCATCCCATTACTGGGTATATACCCAAAGGATTATAAATCATGCTGCTATAAAGACACATGCACACGTATGTTTATTGTGGCACTATTCACAATAGCAAAGACTTGGAACCAATCCAAATGTCCATCAATGATAGATGGATTAAGAAAATGTGGCACATATACACCATGGAATACAGCCATAAAAAAGGATGAGTTCGTGTCCTTTGTAGGGACATAGATGAAGCTGGAAACCATCATTCTCAGCAAACTATTGCAAGGACAGAAAACCAAACACCACATGTTCTCACTCATAGATGGGAATTGAACAATGAGAACACTTGGACATAGGGTGGGGAACATCACACACCGGGGCCTGTTGTGGGGTGGGGGGAGGGGGGAGGGATAGTGTTAGGAGATATACCTAATGTAAATGAGGAGTTAATGGGTGCAGCACACCAACATGGCACATGTATACATATGTAACAACCGTGCATGTTGTGCACATGTACCCTGGAACTTAAAGTATAATAATAAAAAATAAAATAAAGTAAAAATAAATAAAATCCAATTGTTGATGAGAAGAGAAAAAAATAATTGTGCCATGAAAAAGTAGTTTTGTGTATTTAACATTATCAGCATGGTGAACTCGTATAGACTGTTTACATACTGATTTTTATATATTCAGAGTTCTAGCTACTCTGAATATATTAAAAATGTATTTAATTGGTAGAATAGCAGCTTGTTCAGTTGCATTTATAAAGTATGTATGCACCACAAGAAAATCCAAGTACATATATTTCAGCTCCATAGTTTCTTAAATTTACTATAAAAATAATGGTTTATACCATGCCTGTTGTCCTTCACCAAATTTGTATTTCTGTTATCACAAAATAATTCCTTGTACAAAGTTGAAATTTTAAACTAAATTTGCAATAGCAATCACAATAATGCCAACCAAATGAACTTCCAAAAAAAGTTTACTTTGGTTCCATGAATTATATATTTTTTAAAAAGGGAACATTATTGGAATTGGTTTCTACTATTTAAAGCATCTGATAATACCAGCATAAACTGGTATCATTTGACTCAGAATTTTTCTTCTATTAATGGAGCCAATATATTAAGAATTTTCACTTCACTTGGTAAGTTCACTAGAAAACTTGGAAATGAAGATGAGCAGAGTAGTTATTTGCTGTAATACAAAGTCATGTTTCATAGAGTAATAAGGAAATGCACTTTCTGCATCTGTACAAATTAAATTGTTACAGTTTTCTTATAAATATTAAATTTTGTAATAGATTTTTCAGCAGACTTTTCATTTGGTTAGTGATATCATTTTATGCAAGTTATCCAATCACCATGTACTTTCTCAAGAAACAATTCACTACTTAATTCTTCATTGAACATAGGTTTTTGACTATTTAAACTCATGGCTGCTGAAAGCATTTTTTGCTAAATAAAAGAGCACCATCAAACAATGAAACTAAGTAAATAATTGTAGACTTATACCCTCTAATAAATGGCAAACCCACTGTAGTAAATATTGAGATTTCTCTTTTTATGCTTTACAGAAAGACCACCCAACTTCTACTTCCTGCTCATTATTTCATGTACATTTAACCTTTACTGACCATGATGGTTTCCTGTGTCTCATAGACTGGCATAACTGGCTGGCACATCAGATAGAGAAGTTTCAAATACTTCTCCCACCACTGCCCAAAACTTAAAGGGCTCAGACATAGTTACCTACTGGGCTAGTTTATGGTAAGCACCCTGCATATTGTCCTTGAAAGGGAGATGCCTTTTAGAGTTAACCATATGATCAGGTGAGAATTCTGTTCACTGACAAACATCTCAAGTGCTACAAAAAGAGATCCTGGTAGAAGCCAGAAATACAGAGTTATTAATTTGTTAAAAATGAAAAATCTAAGACAAATGCTAAAAATAGATAAGACACTAGAACAGGCAACTTATTCCGTTTTGTTATCCAACTTATCTTTTCCCACTGAAGCCAGTGTGATGTTTTTGAAATGTAAATTTGATCTTGTCCTTATTAAATTCCTTCAATGGCTCCTTCTAAGCTAATGTTCAAAACCTTTGGGATAGCCTATGACGTTCTTCATGAAATGTACTTCCTCATCACTTGCCATCCCCACCTCACATAGTAGAGTTCACCTTCTCTGAATAAGGAGAAACGTAGTAGTACAGGGGGAACTAAATAAATTTCCTTAATAAGCTATCCTGCCATTATTTCCTTGCAAGATCTAAGATCTGCCTGTGGGCCTGGCTGACTCTTCCCCTTCCTTCAGGTATCAGGCCAAATGTAACTTCTTCAGGGAATACCTTCTGGACTGCAAGTCTGAGTAAGGAGTCTTTCCCATCTCTCCTTGCTGTGCTCCCCGCTCTTAACACTCACTGCTCTCTAGTGGAATTTAACCTGTGTTCTTTTCTGATCCTTCTGTTTTAACTAGTGTCCAAGAAAGCAGACATGTCTTACTTACCATTATACAACTATATAGTACACATAGTTAGCCCTTAAAATATTATTTACATACATGAATGACAATAAAAGACAGCATATAATCAGTGCCAAATTAGTAGTATACAGAGAGAATAACTGCTGTGAGTACAGAGGAGTAAGAGTACACTTTAGACCCACTAGATTTCACTAAAGATATATTTGGTCTAGATCCTAAGGAGCTCAAATAGGAAGGGTCAGTGTCAGAGTTAAGGTTAGGCTTAGATTTCAATAGGGTAGGGCCCAGTACATACGTAACGATTAGAGCAGCTTGCCTGCAGAGTATGTGAAAGGGCCTGGAACATAATGAAAAAGATCAGTGAGGCCCCATTGTAGAAGGTCTTGGATTCCAGTCTAAGACACTTACTTTACCTTGTAGGCATGGGGAAGTCACTAAAAATTTGTGGGTCAGCATTTTACAATACAGCTAACTAGATTTAGTTTGATAAAGAACAAACTGGAAATCCTGAAGCTCTACATTTCTAACAAATACTTCCTCAATTTAGACTCACAGCTGGGTCTGCCTTCCATAATCACAATGACACCCCCAGAATAAAAACTAGACAATGAATTTCTATAGATGCCCAGAAATTCCTAGGAGGCTGAAGAGTATCATCTTAGTCTTAAAAAAATGCACACAGTGTTAACAGCTCAGTAATTGGGAAGGGTCTTCAAATCATTCCAGTAATGGAGTTAGATATACCTCATGTTGGCAGTGGCATTCAAGCTAATTTCTCAAATATGAATTTGAAAACTCATTATATAGATGTACACAAGATGTTCTAATCTTTTTGCCCCTTATTCTGAAGGCTGTCAGAAACTGCTTACCAGTTGAATGGGATCCAGTGTAGAAATGTAGTGTGTGTAGACTGACACATACACACAGCACCAATGTGATTCAGACGTGAATTGACTTGGCACAAAGCTGTTGCCAGCCATGTTATTAAATGCACCGCTCTAGTAATGACTGTCCCACTTCCTGAGGCTTCATCCCACCTCCCACTAACCTTGCTGTCTTTCATTTTGAATTGAAGTACCCATTAAGGAATCCAGAAGGGCTCTTTCTCCATTAACACTAGCAACATTTTATCATATATTATCTGGTTGGTTGGCCATATGTATCTACCTTCCTACCCATAACACAAACACACATGTGGCAAATATGTCCTTACTAAGTACCAATGCAGATGACAATTTAAGAGGAGTTCACTTAGTCAATTCAAATGGCAAAGGGGATAAAAATGGTAAATTTCACAGTTCAGCAGTAAAACAATAGTACCCTGTTATTTAACCAACATGGACAACAATCCTGTCTTTAAAATATGCATCTGACCAGTTTCTCTTACACTTAAAGACTTTCACCTTCCAGAGACACAACCAATAATTTTGCTCATCCAGAGCCAATAATTTTGTCTTCCACACTCTAGGTTGACAATTTGTTCTTGAAATGAAGTTGTCAGTATTATGCTCATCAGTCATCACCAAAACTTGTCACAGCTAGGATGGTGTAGCTTAAATGTTTTTCATACTTTTAAGATAACAGCCTTTCTCCTAAACAAATTTTTGCTCTATTGCAATAAAAGAAAAACAAGTGCAGGAAAGTTTGCTTCTGAAAATGAATATGAATAATTCCTCAAAGCTGGCTTGCACATACCACCTTGTTTTCACCAGCTGTTTTCTATTTCCACTGTTAGGAACTGGGATTGTGGTTTATTTTAATGCAAAAGAGGTGTTGATTCCATTACAGGAGTGGTTCCCATATATTACGGCAGAATCAGCAGGAAAGCCTATTCTACTCTTTGAGTGGGATAAAAACACTCAGGACTTAGTCATTGAAGATGTCTCTTTTGCTGTGAGGATTCAAAATGTAAAAGATGAGCTACAGTTGGAAAAATTTAGTAGAAATACATCATGTACTATTACCTTTAGACTATCAAATTCCCAAAATAACAGACCTATCAGTCCACTGTAACTAAACTGGATGTCTGAGCATACCATCTTTCACTGAGTCTCCCACCAGCTACCTCCCCAGCACAGCTGGTTGGCACTGTTGCCCATTGCTCTCCTCTTGCAATGACTAAGGGAGACAATTAGGAGAATATAAGGTAAAACAAAAGCTTTTGTTGATATAAGATGATTTTTTAAAAATTATACAACTCATGCTACTTCTACCTCATCCTCTACACATAGGGGCTCTACATGTGAAAGCAGAAAATTATTAGCAGAGCAAATAATAAGCAGTAGTTAAGACATCAGAAACCACCCAGACAGCTCTGATCACTTTTGTTCTTTTTGGCAAATGGATTAAATTCCAATAGCCATAATGCCTATCTCCTATGTCCTCTTTAAGAAATCTATTTGATGCAAAGTACTCCATTAACCATTTTCAATTGTAGCATGCACAAGAGAGCTGGATGGTCTTCGAATACAGCCTCTGTAGGCAGGCTGCTTACAATACTCCTCCTTCCTTACATTCCTCCATCCTTTCTGGCTCTCTCTTTCATTTACTTCTTCTTGCTCTCCCTTTCCTAGGAGGGAGTTTTGTTTTCAATTAATGAAGAAAAACAGAGTTTCTAGCCCCTGATTGTCCTTCTCAGAGCATCTTTGGACAACAACAGCTGCTCGGCATCTGTGGGAAATTGTTTTCTTCAAGAGATTGGGGAGCATTGATTCAATTCAGTAGACAAGAGAAGTCAAAATTACCATTAGCTACATTAGTGCACTTACTTCTCCAGACTGTGAAAGGAATTGTGAGGCTCCTCACTCAGAGGCCACATGAAGGCAATGAAGGAAACCACAATTACCTCCCTGAAGATCTCTCACCAGGACTGTAATTGGGCATGCCACAGTACTCAGCGTTAGCTGCAGTGAACAGCCAGCCTGTCATTGCATGCACAGGAACCATCCTGGAACTAAAAGTCTTGATGACTTCTGAATCCATTTCTCATAATGTAATCAATAAAATGCTTCATCATGACCCATCAAATCCTGCAGACATTACTAAGAGGCACAAATGATGCCTTGCATTAGACTCTAACATCTCCACAAAGGAGAAAATGGAATTCTCTGATTTCACCACTTACTAAACCTATAGACAAGGGGAAAAAACCTACCCCCACTCCCAAGTTGGCACAACCTCCTACTACAGACCTATTTTATTTCATTTCATCTCCTTCCCAAACTAGCTTTTATTTGGGAGGCGCGTCATGTCAAATACATACTTCTTTAAAAATCTATGATTTACTGGTACCAAAATAGAGATATGGACCAATGGAACAGAACAGAGGCCTCAGAAATAATGCCACTTATCTACAACTATCTGATCTTTGACAAACCTGACAAAAACAAGAAATAGGGAAAGGATTCCCTATTTACTAAATGGTGCTGGGCAAGACAGGGATGCCCTCTCTCACCACTCCTATTCAACATAGTGTTGGAAGTTCTGGCCAGGGCAATAAGGCAGGAGAAGGAAATAAAGGGCATTCAATTAGGAAAAGAGGAAGTCAAATTGTTCCTGTTTGCAGATGACATGATTGTATATCTAGAAAACCCCATCATCTCAGCCCAAAATCTCCTTAAGCTGATAAGCAACTTCAGCAAAGTCTCAGGATACAAAATCAATGTGCAAAAATCACAAGCGTTCTTATGTACCAATAACAGACAAACAGAGAGCTAAATCATGAGTGAACTCCCATTCACAATTGCTACAAAGAGAATAAAATATCTAGGAATCCAACTTACAAGGGATGTGAAGAACCTCTTCAAGGAGAACTACAAACCACTGCTCAATGAAGAAAAAGAGGATACAAACAAATGGAAGAACATTCCATGCTCATAGGTAGGAAAAATCAATATCATGAAAATGGCCATACTGCCCAAGGTAATTTATAGATTCAATGCCATCCCCATCAAGCTACCAATGACTTTCTTTACAGAATTGGAAAAAACTACTTTAAAGTCCATATGGAATCAAAAAAGAGCCCGCATTGCCAAGTCAATCCTAAGCCAAAAGAACAAAGCTGGAGGCATCACGCTATCTGACTTCAAACTATACTACAAGGCTACAGTAACCAAAACAGCATGTTACTGGTACCAAAACGGAGATATAGACCAATGGAACAGAACAGAGTGCTCAGAAATAATGCCACATATCTACAACTATCTGATCTTTGACAAACCTGACAAAAACAAGAAATGGGGAAAGGATTCCTTATTTAATAAATGGTGCTGGGAAAACTGGCTAGCCATATGTAGAAGGCTGAAACTGGATCCCTTCCTTACACCTCATAAAAAAATTCAAGATGGATTAAAGACTTAAATGTTAGACCTAAAACCATAAAAACCCTAGAAGAAAACCTAGGCAATACCATTCAGGACATAGGCATGGGCAAGGACTTCATGTCTAAAACACCAAAAGCAATGGCAACAAAAGCCAAAATTGACAAATGGGATCTAATTAAACTAAAGAACTTCTGCACAGCAAAAGAAACTACCATCAGAGTGAACAGGCAACCTACAGAATGGGAGAAAATTTTTGCAACCTACACATCTGACAAAGGGCTAATATCCAGAATCTACAGTGAACTCAAACAAATTTACAAGAGAAAAACAAACAACCCCATCAAAAAGTGGGCAAAGGATATGAACAGACACTTCTCAAAACAAGACATTTATGCAGCCAACAGACACATGAAAAAATGCTCACCATCACTGGCCATCAGAGAAATGCAAATCAAAACCACAATGAGATACCATCTCACACCAGTTAGAATGGCGGTCATTAAAAAGTCAGGAAACAACAGGTGCTGGAGAGAATTTGGAGAAATAGGAACACTTTCACACTGTTGATGGGACTGTAAACTAGTTCAACCATTGTGGAAGTCAGTGTGGCGATTCCTCAGGGATCTAGAACTAGAAATACCATTTGACCCAGCCATCCCATTACTGGGTATATACCCAAAGGATTATAAATCATGCAGCTATAAAGACACATGCACATGTATGTTTATTGTGGCACTATTCACAATAGCAAAGACTTGGAACCAACCCTAATGGCCAACAACGATAGACTGGATTAAGAAAATGTGGCACATATACACCATGGAATACTATGCAGCCATAAAAAATTATGAGTTCATGTCCTTCGTACGGACACGGATGAAGCTGGAAACCATCATTCTCAGCAAACTATCACAAGGACAAAAAACCAAACACCGCATGTTCTCACTCATAGATAGGAATTGAACAATGAGAACACATGGACACAGGAAGGGGAACATCACACACTGGGGCCTGTTGTGGGGTGGGGGTCTGGGGGAGGGATAGCATTAGGAGATATACCTAATGTTAAATGACAAGTTAATGGGTGCAGCACACCAACATGGCACATTTATATACATGTAACAAACCTGCACGTTGTGTACATGTACCCTAAAACTTAAAGTATAATAAAAAAAAATCCATTCTGATTTTCTTTTAAATTGTTGCCACATTAAAGAATCAGCAACATTAAGTATATTATGCAGCACTGTGGCTCTTTATAGCTTAAGGAGAGAAAGTCCCACATTTCCAGTGCTTTCAATTTTTCACCTTCCCTTGTGAGATCCCATATTCTAAATTTCTTAAGTGCTCACTAAAGAGAGCCTGAATCTGAATCCCAGACCAAAAGACTGCTTAGAAATGCTTAATGAATTAGAAAGCATCATGAGTTTTTTTATCCAAAACTACAAGCTTGAAAAAGATAACTTAGATCACAGATCCAATCACATGGAGTTTCCTTAGAAACAGCAAACCATATTCCCTTGGAGAAAAGGGCTTAAAACCAGCAAAGGGTTGGTTATAACTCCTCCTCTGTAGTCACGACTGAGTTGACCAACAGTGGCAACTTTATAAAAGGAAATGAAGATGTAAACTGAGCACAGTGAGCCAGATTCTCCCTCAAGAATTTGAGCTGTAAGGCAGACTAAATAAAAAATATGATGACGGGTACAAGAATTGGAAGCAGCAGCATGTGGAATTGGGTCATGCAGCCATAATGGGCATGTGCTGATGAAACCATTTAGGTTTAGTAGGAGATATTGATAAACACTGATGAACATGCAGATTGGACAAAAGTCCCAGCCTGCCTGCCACTGGCATCCAAGAACACTGTCCCAAGGGCCTAGGAGTTGACATGCCCTGCCTGTGGCTTCTGGCTCACATGTGGACCATCAGAGGACCTAACAACAGGGCCAGAACACCTGCCACCTGCACTCAAGATTCCCCATCCACCACGGTCTGAACAGGCACACTATCTGGGGGCCTGAGAATAGGATTCCACTGCCTGGTGCCACCATCACCACCCACACAACCTACCAACTTCGGGACTGGCCTTGCTGGCCTGCTACTGCCACTGCTGCAAACCACACAAGCCACCTACCATATGACCCAGAAATCCCACTACTGGGGATTTATCCAAAGGAAAGGAAAGAAAAATCAGTATCTCAAAGGGATACCTGCACTCCTATGTTTTTTGCAGCACTATTCACAATAGCAACAATATGGAATCAACCTAAGTGTCCATCAATGTATGTACGAATAAAGAAAATGTTATATATACACACACACACACACAAACACACACACACACATATACAATGGAATATTATTTAGCCATAATAAAAAATGAAATCCTGTCGTTTGCAGCACCATGGATGGAACTGGTGGTCATTATGTTGTGTGAAATAGCCAGGCATAGAATAACAAATATTGCATGTATTCACTCATATGTGGGAACCAAAAGTTGATCTTATGGAAGTTGAGAGTAGGATGATAGTTACCAGAGGCTGGAAGGGTGTGTGGTTGGGAGGAAGGGATGAAGAGAAGTTGGTTAATGGGTACAAACATACTGTTAAGATAGAAAAGTAAGCTCTAGTGTTCGACAGCACAGTAGGGTGACTATAGTTAACAATATATTGTATATTTCAAAATATCTAGAAGATTTGAAATGTTACCAACATAAAAGTGTTCAATATAATAAATAACCTCACTTGATGTTTTCTATGCATGTATCAAAATATCACATGTGCCCTCTAAACATGTACAAATATTATGTAGCAGTTGAAAAAAAAAACACGTAGACTTAAAGGACAGAGGAAGCATCTTAACTTTTTGAATTTCCAGTTCTAGTTTCTGCATGACCTTGCTCTACTTTGTTTTCTATTCCTAAATGTATGCATTCTACTTTAAGTGGGCTTTTATTCCCTACAAGCAATAAATCTTTTTTTAAAAAATTGGATTATAACTGGCCCAAGTTACCAATTCATATAAGGACAACTTGTATACTAATTGAGAATGAAACTACTACAAAACTAGAGGTAGAAATATCCTTCACATAATTGGTGTTCCCCATTTTTAATGCACTAGGGAGTAAACAAAAGTCTAACCACATTTCCAATTTCTCCCTGTCACCACTTCCAAGCGTTCCAGTGTTGTGAAACTTCTGGACCATATAAATCATATACTATACATGTCTCTAAAGTGCCTGGATTAACAGTCATATTTAACTTTATTAGTTGAAGCTCTGGCACCTACTCCCGTGATTCCAACAAATCTTTTGAGAAAAAGTGAAGTCTTTTTTTTTTTTTTAAATCATTCCATTCATTTTTTCAACCCTTAGAAATCCTGCATGGTGGCTCATGCCTATAGTCCCAGCACTTTGGGAGGCCAAGGCAGGCCGTTCGCTTGAGCCCAGGAGTTTGAGGCCAAGGCAGGCAGACTGCTTGAGCCCAGGAGTTCAAGACCGGCCTGGGCAACATGGTGAAACCTCATCTTTACTAAAAATACAAAAAAATTAGCCAGGCAAGGTGGCATGTACCTGTAGTTCCAGCTACTTGTGAGGCTGAGGGAAAAGATCACCTGAGCTCAGGAAGCCGAGGCTGCAGTGAGCCATGATCACCACTGCACTACAGTCTGGGTGGCAGGAGTGAGACCCTGTCTCAAAAAGAAAGAAAACAAGTAAAAGAAATCTCACAAAGATGCTCAATCTCTCAAAAATTACCAACTTCTACTTTCATGGCCCATATTGAGAAGACTGACATAAGAAATTTTGGGTACAATCAAGATGGAACATTATCAAGCTTGGGGAAGCACTGATTTCATGTTTCTTCTTTTCCCACCTGCTAACACACATACCTATGTTCACTGTCTTTGCATCACGCCTCATTTGGCTGGTGAACCATTCCTACTCAAATGAACCCACCACTGTCTTGTTACTTGTCATGTCCTCTTTCAGTTTTTCTTAGTAGGAGGCCCTGCTTGTTTTATTCCTTCTCTGTAAACATCTTGCGTTTTCCCCCTTGGTGTTTCTCCAGCCCACTTTTGTATCCTTATTTGTATCCTTAATGTGATCGACATCTTCCATATTCCACGATGTCCAGGAAAATGAACTAGACTGAGACTGAAGGCACATGTATCAATCCCAGCTCTGCCACCAGTTGTATGATCTTATCCCTTACTTTTCTCATCTGTACAATGATGAAGTGTTGAAACAGATGATCTCCAAAAGCCTTCCTTCTTAAATTCTGTAACTCTATAACATTTCTTCCAAAAGGAAAAAGCTTTTTAAAATGTTTCTCCCATGACTATGTCTTATCTTTGTATCTCCAGTACTTCATACTGAATATTCGGAGGATGCCTAATAAACATCTGTTAAATGAGCCTATCACCCCTGGCACTGATTTGTGGCATGAGCTTCGGTAATGTTACATTTCATTATCACCAGTGCAACAAAATGGAAAAATGTACATTCTCCATAATTCCAGGTGGCAGAGGTGAGCAGAATAACCTGAAAAGACTATCCTCCGTAAAATAAGTCAAACTGATGAACTCTACCATATTTTCAACGGGTCTGCAGATCATGGAAGGGTTTTGTGTCAGAGGCATGGGCATTTAGAAGGTGGCAGAGTCTAAAGGTGCAGGCAAATGTTAGAAGACTGTGATGTCATCTCTTCCTACAACCCTTCACATTTTCAGTAACATTACCAAATTCACAAAATCATTGACTGGACTTTCATGGAAAATGACATAGTGAACGTCTTCACGTTGGCTGGTGTAGGCTGGATTGTAATGGTATCAACATGCTAAGATTGACGATGATTAGAGGTGACCATAAGAAAATGGAATTGGGAAGTCATAGAAGTTATGTGGTGAATTCACATACACAAAAAGTGGCATATTCAGCACTATTCACAATAACAAAGATAGGGGATCAACCCAAGTGTCCATCAATGGATGAATGAAGGAAATGTATTATATATACACACAATGCAACACTACTCAGACATAAAAAACGAATGAGTTGTCATTTGCAGCAACACGGATGGAACTGGGGGTTATTAAGTGTAATAAGCCAGGCACAGAAAGACAGATTTCTCATTTTCTTACTCATATGGGAGCTTACAAACTTGATCCCATGGATGTAGAAAGTAGGGTAATAGATATCAGGGTCTAGGGAGGATATATGGGTGGGAGGGGTGATGAAGAGAGTTTGGTCAATGAGTACAACATACAATGAGATAGAAGGTGCAAGTTCTGACATTCCATCGCAGAGCAGGGTGACTAAAGTTAGCAACAACATACTGTATATTTCAGTCTCTAGAAGAGAGAACTTGAAATGTTTACAACACAAATAAGTGATAGATATCCCAAATACCCTGACGTAATCATTGCGCATTCTATACATGCCACAAGAAAACCTAGCATATTGAGAATTTGAGCCCAAGTCACCTAAACCTTCAAGAAACTGAAATCCCAAGTGACATCTAGGTTACATGTCTCATTCCTTGCCAACAACTAGGGCCACAAATGCATAACTGGACTATTATAAATGTGATAAAATATAAGAAATTAATATATCAAAGTTACATGGAAATGGTAGGATGCTATAATTAGGCCAACACCAATTATAATGGAAATACTTCCTTTGAATAAGGCAGGATGTTTAGTGATACAGCTCATAAAAAAACAAGCCTTTGGGCTGGGCACAGTGGCTCGCGTCTGCAATCCCAGAACTTTAGAAGGCCAAGGCGGGTGGATTACCTGAGGTCAGGAGTTCAAGACCAGCCAGACCAACATGGTGAAACCCCATCTCTAATAAATACAAAAAATTAGCCAGGCGTGGTGGGGCATGCCTGTAATCCCAGCTACTTGGGAGGCTGAGGCAGGAGAATAGCTTGAACCTGGGAGGCAGAGGTTGCAGTGAACTGAGATTGCACTCCAGCCTGGGCAACAAGAGTGAAACTCCATTTCAAGCAAACAAACAAAAAACAAACAAAACCCACAAGCCTTCTCTGTGTACTAACTAAAAAAAAAATTTGCCTTAACAGGATGTGCAAGACTGCATTTGCTTTTATACCTACTCCAAAGTACTAACTACGATTAAAAAAGAAATTATCTCTGGATCTCTGCCTTTTAAAAATTTACCACACCAATAACATCTGAAATCAAAGCTGTTGATCAAAGGAAAAAACCACTAAAATAGGTTGGCATTGTATTGGATAGCAGAGAGATTGAAGCAAAAGATATTCCACCAACCTAATGACTGGGAAACTCTTTTATTAAATGTGAACTTCAGCAGGCTGAAATCTAACATGTCATGCGGTATTAGCCCTGTCTCCTAAGACCCTTTCTATTCTTTCCTCAGGAGCCACTTACCATAACATCTAAGATTATTTATCTCAGGATGCACTTGACTTACCAATAAAATCATTGAGTGGGAACTATCATGTCCCTACAATCATAACAGTAGCTGAAATGTGACAAACCAGAAAGGTAAAGAAAAATGGAGTTATCCTGAGGTTAGCTTCAAGAGGCACTTCCTTTTTTCCCTAAAATGAAAACTTTATTTTTTTTTTTTTGCTTGACCATAAAAGACACATATGTTTACTGTAGAAAGTCAATATTCTGGTGTCTCTCTCTTCCTCTTATAAGGATACAAATCCTATCAGATCAGGGCCCCAAGCTTTTGACCTCATGTAACCTTAATTACCTACTTAAAGGCCTTGTCTCCAAATACAGTAAAAATCTCAGGTGCTTTTCAGCTCTTGATGCACATTTTCACGAACAATTTATGATTGTGCCCATTATCCCTTGCAAATCAAGTATTCTCTACCTCCTCCCACATCAGACCGATAGTTTTAGTTTTTTTTTAAATGTTGAGATGGAGTTTCGCTCTTGTTGCCCAGGCTGGAGTGCAATGGCATGATCTTGGCTTACTGCAACCTCCGCCTCCCAGGTTCAAGTAATTCTCCTGCCTCAGCCTCCGAGTAGCAGGGATTACAGACACCTGCCACCACACCCGGCTAATTTTTTGTATTTTTAGTCGAGACAGAGTTTCACCATGTTGGCCAGGCTGGTCTGAAACTCCTGATCCACTGCTTCGGCCTCCCAAAGTGCTGGGATTATAGGTGTGAGCCATCGTGCCCAGCCTGATAGTTTTTAAAACAATAGAATCTTGTTTTTATAAATGTTTATGTCACATTGGGGGCTAGACCAAATTTTGGATGGACATGATTCAGTTCACAACACCTTCCCATAAACATTTCAGATATTTAAATTCATGTCAATATAGACCTACATGATCATTTTAATGGTTTCCTAATATTCTCTTGTATGGATATACCATCATTTAAAAAGACACATGTATTTCTAAATTTTAATATTCTAAATAATGCTGCAATGCAAATATATTTATGCCTATGTGCATTTACGTTTGTACCCTATTCTAATAATTTCCTCGTAGCATATTCCAGGTAAAGAGTCACCTTGTCCCTTTGGGCTTAGGAAATTGGCCTAAGAAGATGTTGCTATTCTGGCTATTGCTGTTGTTGTGAGTAATAAAGTTTTCGTCTCTGGCCCAGGCATCCATGAAACTGTTATGGCCTAACCTGTTGGCTGTGCCAGGAATGTAAAAATCTCAGGTGCTTTCCAGCTCTTGACATACATTTTAAAATCCAACAATTTATTACAGTGTCCTTTATCCTTTGCAGATAAGGGATTATCTACCTCCTCCCTTATTAGGCTGATTGCTTAGGAAAAAAAATCAATAGAATCTTGTTGTATTTACAACTTTTTGTTTTTTGGCCATTCCTATAGCCTTTTTTGTAAACATCGATTTTTCTATTGTGTATTTTCTGTACAAAATTTAACATTTTTTGTATATTAGAAATATTGGCATTTTGTCTGCTAGATATTGACTTTTTTCAACCTAAGTATGTGTTTTATTTTTCTAAAGTCAAATATAAAAATATTTTGCTTTGTGAGATTTTTGTCTAGATGTCATGTCTTCTCCCCTTTAAAATGAGTGCATAGTGACATATCTTTGCAGATATTCAGGTGGACCATCAATTGGCAGGAAGAGTACACCTGCACCCCCCTCTTCCTAATTGAGTTATCCAATTTGGTTGACGTAAGGTAGCTGAGCAAATGTTTCATACCTCAGTGTAGCTTTCTTTGCCTACACCTCAATATGCCAGTGGCAGGGGCTTGTGGCCCAGCAACACTATCCTGTCCACTCTGGGGCTTCCCTGTGCTACACCACAACCCTTTATACTTGGAACTTACATCCCAATTCCAAAAGGCTTATACAAACAGTTGCTGAACTTAAAATCCCACTTCTGTTTATCAAGACCTGGCTCTCCTGAACCAAATTCAGTCTGCCCATGTCTTCACCCCTTTTACTCCTCTTTTGCAGACTTCAAGCTATTATCATACTTTACTTGTCCAAAAAATTTTAGAGTCATTTCGCAAATATTCCCTCATCTCACTCCCAAGCTCAATACCAGTAGAATCTTCAATGGGATTGCATTAAATATGCCATTTAATTTGAAAAGCATTGATACCTGAATCCACAGCATATTCCCATACATTCTTGCAAGAATCTTTTCATAGCCCTCATATGTCTTTTTCATATTATCCTACATGTTTATTGGTAAGTTTCATCTGTATTTTTTATTGTTATTTATTTTTTCCTACTGTATAACCAGTTAGTATATGTAAAAACCATTGACTTTAATATCTTATAGCCAGCCATTTAACTTAATTTTATTGGCACTAATAGTTTTCCAGGTGATTATTTGCAAATAATAGATAGCTGTAGTCCATTTCTGTAGTGGCATTTAGGGTAGCCAGATGAAATAGGACCAAAAATTGTTTGCTCAGGTAAACTGATAAGTTTTTAGTATGAGTTTTTTCTATGCAATACTTTAGAGTACTATTACTAAAAAATTGTTGTTCATCTGAAACTCAAGTTTAACTAAGTGCCTTGTATTTTTATTTGGTAAATCTGGCAAGTTTGGTTGTGGTGCTAGCACTACAAGAATTGTGCCAAATAATGATGATAGCATTGCCGTACTATTTCTGTTTTACTAGAAATGACTCTACAGTGTTTCTCTGTCAAGTATGTTAATAGCTCCTAATTTTAGTTATAAGTTCAACAGGACTAGAGACCACTCACAAGTTTGTAAGCACAGTCCTAGCACCATGCCCGACATACAGTATATGTTTAAAAGATATTGACTGGATAAGTGATAAATATGCTTTACCATGTTAGCAAAGTTTAAGAAAGAAATTGTATAGCTGGCTGGGCATGGTGGCTCACGCCTGTAATCCCAGCACTTTGGGAGGCCGAGGTGGGTGGATCACGAGGTCAGGAATTTGATACCAGCCTGACCAATATGGTGAAACCCCGTCTCTACTAAAAATACAGAAATTAGCTGGGCACGGTGGTGCGCACCTGTAGTCCCAGCTACTCGGAAGGCTGGGGCAGCAGAATCGCTTGAACCTGGGAGGCAGAGGTTGCAGTGAGCTGAGATGGCACCACTCCAGTTCCATCCATGTTGCTGCAAATGACACCTCATTCATTTTTTATGGCTGAGTAGTGTTACATTGTGTGTATAACACATTTCCTTCATCCATTCATCTATTGATGGACACTTGGGTTGATCCCCTATCTTTGTTATTGTGAATAGTGCTGAATATGCCACTTTTTGTGTATGTGAATTCACCACATAACTTCTATGACTTCCCAATTCCATTTTCTTATGGTCACCTCTAATCATCGTCAATCTTAGCATGTTGATACCATTACAATCCAGCCTACACCAGCCAACGTGAAGACGTTCACTATGTCATTTTCCATGAAAGTCCAGTCAATGATTTTGTGAATTTGGTAATGTTATTGAAAATGTGAAGGGTTGTAGGAAGAGATGACATCACAGTCTTCCAACATTTGCCTGCACCTTTAGACTCTGCCACCTTCTAAATGCCCATGCCTCTGACACAAAACCTTTCCATGATCTGCAGACCCATTGAAAATGTGGTAGAGTTCTGTCAGTTTGACTTCTTTTATGGAGGACATTCTTTTCAGGTTATTCTGCTCACCTCTGCCACCTGGAATTGCACTCCAGCCTGGGCGACAGAGCAAGCCTCCATCTAAAAAAAATAAATAAATTGTATAGCTTACATTGTATTGTTTTGTGAAACTCTATAGAAATGTGTAGCTCAAGTGGCAAGTAAGATAAGAATGCATAGGCAGATATGAAATAACCGTATAAGAAGTTAATAGCAACTAAGAGTTTAGATTCAGAGCCATCCTGCCTAGGTTCACATCTTACCTCCATTTTACTGACTTGCCTGATTGTGGGCAAGTTTCCTGAGTCCTAGTTTGCACATCTGTGAAACAAGAAGAATGACAGTATCTACCTCATAGGGTTATTATAAGAATTAATTGGGAAAATTCATGGTAAATAATCAGCACAGTACCTGGCATGGAGCTTTTTCATAAGTGATATCTATTAGAAATTATATCTACTATTGAACATTCAGCAAGGACTAAGTACTGTTCTACATATTTTACTTATACTATCTCATTCAAAATAATATCACTCTTCACTTTTGTTTGCCCTGTTTCAGAGAATGAAACTAAGAAAATAGCTGAACTTTTTCAGAAGTGTTTAAATTGGTAATACAAAACTCTCAAAAAATAAGCCAGTAATGCTTACATTGTAACCCTGGGACCAGCGGCCTCAGCATTACCAGACATTGATTTTCTATTGCTGCTGTAACAAATGACCACAAATTAAATAAGACTTAACATAACACAAATTTGTTACCTTACAGTTTTTGTAGATCAGAAGTCTGAACCCAGCTTGGTTTTCTGCTTAGTGTTTTTACAAGGCCGAAATCAAGGTTTCAGCAGAGCTGCACTGCTTTCCAGAAGCTCTGGGGATGAATCCACTTTGGATCATTCAGGGTATCAGAAGCCAGTTCCATATAGGACCAAGGTCCCTGTTTCTTTGAGCCATTGGGGGTCATTCTCAGTTTCTAGGGGCCAACCACATTCCTTGGCTCACAGCTCCTTCCTCCCTCTTCAAAGCTAGCAAGGACAGACTGAATGTTTCTCATGCCCCAAATGGCTCCGACCTCTCCTTCCGCCTCGCCTCTCCTGTTTGCCTCATCTGCTTTCAAGGGCTCATTGGATTACATTGGCAATCTGGGCTAATCTCCCTATTTTATGGCCAGTTGATTAGTAACATTGATTCCCTCTGCAAAGTCCCTCCACAGCAGCATCTAGATTGCTGCTTAAATAACCAGGGGATGGGATTCCTTGGTGAGGCATCTTTAGAATTGTTCCTTTCACACCTGAGAATTTTTGGAAATTCAAATTCTCTTGCCCCATCCCAGACTTGCTGAATCAGGAACTCCAGAGGAAGGCCCAAAAACCTGTGTTTTAATGTAATTCAGCTGATTCTGATTTGTGCGCACCACAGTTTGAGAACCATTGAAATAGTGGAAGGGTTGGGGCATGCCGTTTGATTTCAAAACTTAAAGCTAAGCCAAGGATATCTGTTCTTAATTTTAAAGGAAATCTCTGAGAGGAACTCACTTTAATAAATTATTTTATAATACATGACTATATTAATTACATTATATTAACCATTACTGATTTGTTTTATTCATTGGTGATAGATTTCAGTTTAATTTTTAACTGATGCCAATAAAAATTTTGCTTCCTCAAGGAAAAAACTTTTTTATATCTACCTTCTTGAAAAAGAGGCTAATTTAAGGGGAAAGTTTTGCAATCATGGAGGAGAACATGTAATTAAGAGCACCTGAGAAAATCCATAAAACAGCCTAGACACTCCTTCAATCCTGGTTAGAGGTAGCCGAGAAGGATTTTCCAGGTGCCACTCATCTGTTATCATTCACCTCCTTGCGTAGATTTTTGCGTCGCATTTTTTGACTTTCAACACTCACATGAGAGGAGATGGATACAGAAGAAAGGGACTACAAGGGACCAAAGAGGACAGAAGACAAAACGGGCTCTAGAAAACAAGTCTTTAGAGTTAGTTGCTAAACTGGCCAGCTTGTGTACACATAGTTTGCAAATGAAGGCTAGTGAGGAATAATTTCCTGAATAAATTATTTTAAACACAACTTTTAATGCTACGTAACTATACTACATGCTTTAGAGATGTTTTAAAATGAAAGAAGAATAAAGTGGCATAAGACCTCTTTGCAAATGAAATGGCAAAAGATTGACATAGCTGCTCTAGCCCATAATGTCATATACCTACCCAACTTGTAATGAACCATCTTCAAATACATTGCCTATTGTTTTTAAAATTGGGGGATGTGCAATCACAGCTACACAGTAAACCTGACATATGAATCTGATAATTTTTTAAGTTCATTTTATACTCCTTGAAAAATCTATGAAAACCTCAAATGCTGTGGGCATATGATTGATTCTTTTATCATATCTCCCTCCTTGGGATCCAGATTCTAGATCAAGCTCAAAAGTCATCACAATGCTAGCCTTCTAAGTCCACAAATTTAATTGAACTAGCCTATGTTTTGTTAGTTTTTAAACATTTTCTTAGAAGGATTAGACTATGAAAACTGTTTAAAAATATGATAAAGGAGAGGGCTCCCTTCAATGTGTTTTAAAATATATCTCCACTTAAGCAACCTCACTGTTAAACTTGTCACTTGAGGGGGAGATTAGTTTAGAATAAGACAAAATGGTCTTTCTTGCTAACCTTTTCTTCTCCCTTGTGTATTTCTGAGCAGAAACTGTTACAATTCTATTTCAAGCTTAAAAAAAAAAATGTCTTACAAAGGCTCACCCTCAGCCCCTTGGCATTAGACCTGGTTTATCACTTTCCCCTGCAGACATTTACACAAGAGTATTAATGTGGCATGTCAGTAAATTGAGACTCTCAGAGTTAAGGGTTAATCAAAATAATTTAGGTGATAGCAGTTAACTCTCCGGAGAATCTGAGACCTGAGGCCTCATCAGAAGCTGGCTGCACATGAGATGGAAAAAAATGTAAAAGCCAGGGCTCTTTCAGTAGAAATCTCCAGGTCTCAGCTGGCACACAGGCTCAATTATTGGCTTTTAGCTTGGTGAAAAGTCAAGCATCCCCAGGACCCTGCTGCTCCAGGCATTTTATTGGCTCATTAAATATAGGATTTTGTTTTTCAGCCCCAGCCAAACGTGATATGCTATCCAAACAGAAAGTATGATGAGAGCTGGAATAGCTAACACATGCGCTTCCTTTACCCCTTCTCTGCGCTTCTCTCATCCCACCCCGCCCCCTATGCACTTTATTACAAGCACAAAATTCCTACAGAAAGAAACAGTGAGAGGCTTCACTGCAGGGACTGTTCGTAAGAACTCCGACCTCAGTCAGTTACTCGAAAGTATGTTCTCAGCATGTGTGTTAGATTAATTCAACTAGAAATGTTTTTGCCCCAAAGAGCTCACAAAGTAGAAGATGACAATGAAGAAATGAGACCCAGAAGACTTTAATACTAGATAAACATCAGTTAATCATGCTAAAATGTTCCAAAGTCAGAAGCCATCAATGAGCATGAGAAATCTTTGGAAAACTGCTTAATAAGATCAGGAAAAGTGGAGAAGAGTTTTTGCTTCCATTACTCATTGAAATGAAGAATAACTTATCCCCTAGATTGATCTCCTATGTAAAAAATATTCAGATTATTTTGGAATAGGGACCTGTTCTACACATGCATAGGAACTGACTTTTAATGGTTAAAATAAGTCCAATACAGTGGAAGTGGAGAAGACAATTTCTGGATACAATCCAGCAGACCCCAGAGCTTCCTGCTACTCTGAACAGACACATTACTTTTTTCTCTTTTAGAAGTAAGCAGTTTACAAGAACTGCAGAGATATATCTTGAAACAATCTGCCACACCATTTGCCACACACATAATCCTCCTAGATTAATTTTTAAAAAATGAATGTTGATATAACCAATATGAGTGACATGGTGGTAAAATAAAATGCATTCATGTGTGGCTGCTGACATCCTAAAGTAATAACACCCCTAAAAGATAAAACCCTAAGAGCAACCCGAAAATATGTGTTATAAACCAAAAATATGTTTATACCTTTTGACTGAGGAATGCCAGCTTGAGGATTTATCCAAAAATAAATAAATGAATAGAAGAAAAAGTCACATACTTAATTTATGTAAAAAAAAAAAAGTATTGGGCTCTATATTGACCCTATGCAAAATACTTATTTAGCAAAGAGAGAAATAAGGAATTGAAGACAATTTCTTATTTGTCTCTTTGCTAAATTACAAATTTACAAATTACAAACTACCTAGTGGGAGAAAATAGGAGCATAAATAATCACGATGTGATGTAATAAGCACATCATCTGAGATATATGCTAGGTTCAGCAGTAACACAGGAGGTGGGAGAAGAACTAAAGGGACATTTATTCAACATACATTGTAGAGCACCTCCTAAGGGCTGTGCTAGGCTCTGAGAATAAGAAGCAAGGCAGATTGCCCCTGTGCTCATGATGCCCATGGTGGTCTAGTGACTCCAGATGAAAAGGGTAGCACATGCCCATAAGAGATGAAATAGCCTAGTATATTTGAGGAACTGGATGTAATAAAGTATTTCTGGAGCATAGAGTTAAGGGTTAGGGTTAGAGGGAGTGAAAAGAGAAGCAAAGCCAGGCTGTGGGGAACTTGAATGCACAAAAAGGTGTTTAGACTTTACCCTATGTTTGATGTAGCTTCACTGAAGGATTTGTAGAGGAATCACAGTCAGATCTGCATTTTGAAAGGTGATTCTGTTACCAGCATAACATGAGTTGGGTTAGGGTGGATGTGAGCAGTGAGATTAGTGTCAGTGAGACCAAATGAGAGTCTACTGGTCTAGTCCAGACGAGAAGCCAAAAAAGCTTGAACTAGGTGAGTGCCAGAGAGTACAGAGAGAAGAGAAGCAATTCAAACAATCTGGTACAGCTGGCCTTTGATCTTCACAAGAGATTTGTCCTTGCAAACCCCCATCTGATGACCATGGAAGTGTTTATAGAAGGGCCTGGCTTTCTCTCAAACAACTTTCCATTGCCACTTAGAGATTCCTTTCCTGTACCTGTCTTGATACCATCAGTTAAATGACTATTAATTTTTCATCGTATCTTTCTGTTTCACTTGAGCAGTTTTTGCACTCAAACTGGAATGACCATTGAAGTGCTTTTGCAATGATGAAGTTGGTTATTACGATGCTCATCTAAACCACTGCCAAATATGACATTTCACTTCAATTTATCCAAATGATTTTCTTAGTCTGCATTCTCTTTCTTTTCACCTCTGCCATAAGCAACAAGTAATAAGTTCTTTATAGAATTGTGTTTCATAAGAAATAAAGTTTTGTTTTTGTCACTGTATATGCTAGGACAAGTAAGGAACCACAGAGCTGAATATGGAGGCAGGATGGGTTTCTGTGACAGCTAGAAGCAGTGACTCACTTCTGTACCTTAGCTATACATCATCCTACATTAAATACTGCCTCAGGATGTAATGAAGTAATGCATATAAGGTAGTTAATATTATATCTAGTATACCAGAAGCATTCAAAAAATGTTAGTAATATAGTGAAATTTAATGCAGGTATCAAATTAGTTTTTTTTAATTTAATGGATATGAACTCTCTACCTCAGGCCAAAAAATTTTACATACAATTTCAGAATACATACAAAGGTATGAAAATAAGCATTATGTAGGTATTACTGCATATGCTAAAAACTAACACACATATGCACACACACACACATATATACATGCTAGTACATGAGAAAACCAAAGACCATTAAGTTAAAAAAGAGCAAAGTGAAAACACATAAATTGCATCATCTTATTTGTGTAAAAATTTTTATAAATCTACAGCTAGACAGGAGGAATAAGTTCTAGTGTTCTATACCACTGTATGATGACTATGGCTAACAATACTATGTTACATAGGTTCAAAATAGCTAATAAAGGATATTGAATGTTCCCAACACAAAGAAATGGTAAATGTTTGAAATGATGAATATGCTAATTACACTTATCTGATCACTTTACATTATATATATCACATCACTATGTACCCCATAAATATATACAATTAGTATGTGTCAATTAAAAAGGTTTTCTCTTAGGAAAATAACAAATTTTTACAACTTTTAGAATATCTCTGTATTTTCAGAATAAAGTAATGAAAAATTTCACAATTATTCTGGGAAAAATATTCATGTGCTGTTTTCAGGATAACATGATTCATATCATCTGACATTTTGGGGGTCTTTTGCTGGCAATAAAAGTTCACATGCTGAGAGTGGCTAAGCATGCTGCAAAGTGATTTCTCAGTTGCTATTGAGGTGTTTTAAGGTTCATTCCCTGTAAACACACGAATTTCTAGAGTGTTGTTTTTTTAAACCTCTCAAGAGTTTACATGTCTGTAAAATGTCACTTAATGTCACTGGGATTCATGCAAATTGAAGCTTTTACCTCTGCTATAAAAATAAAGGTTATCACCTACAATGAAAAATGTGAATATGTCATCTCTCTGAGGTGCTGCTTCACCAGACCCAAAGCATCAGAGCAGTGTTCCCTATATTAAAGAAAAAGAGACAGATTTGAAACTTTCCCCAGTAAGACAAAGATAGTCTGGGGGCAAGACTTCCTTGAGATACATTTAGCATAAGTGAGAGTTGTAAGGCTAGGGCCTTGCGATTGAAAATATGGTCTTCTAACCATCAGCAGCATCATCAGCATCATTGACACCTGTCAGAAATACAGAATCTCAGGCCCTACCCCAGGCCAAGTGAATCAGAATCTGCATTTTAACAAGATTGCCAGTGATTTGGAAGCACATTAAGGTTTGAGGAGATCTGAGCTTAAATCAGTGGCTGGTTTGGGCACTATCATTAACATTGTTTCTCATTAAACAACTTCATATATTTATTTTTCTATAAATTGTTTTTATTATTTACATTACTAAGTACTATATGTCTATTTTATTTTAACTACTTGAACATATACTTCAAAATGCTGTGTTTTCCTATGGAAAACTAATGTGTCTATTTTTTAAATGACCCACTTTCAGGAAACTAACCATGACTTAAATTGAGACAGAAAAAAAATACTGTAATAGGTGGACTTTAAAGGTAGCCCAAGAATACTGCAAATTACAAAGTCAAAAATTTACTAGGAGGTAGAATTGACATGTCCTAATGAAACTGCAGGCTGGATGCAGTGGCTCATGCCTCTAATCCCTGCACTTTGGGAGGCCAACGCTGGTGGATCACTTAAGATCAGGAGTTCATGACCAGCCTGGCCAACATGGTGAAACCCGGTTTATACTAAAAATACAAAAATTAGCCTGGCATTGTGGTGGGCAGCTGTAATCCCAGCTACTCGGGAGGCTGAGGCGGGAGAATCGCTTGAACCCGGGAGGTGGAGGTTGCGGTGAGCCAAGGTGGCGCCATTGCACTCCAGCTTGGGTGACAGAGTGAGAATCTGTCTCAGAAAAAAAGAAAGAAGAAAGAAGGAAGGGGAAGGGACGGAGAGAGAGAGAGAGAAAGAAAAAAGAAAGAGAGAGAGAGAAACTGCATGTGGAGACAAGACAACTGTGAGAGGAATTGCTAAGAATAACTCTGGGCTTTCTGGCCTTGGTAAGTGGATGAAGGCTGAAGCCCCATTCACCATTGGAAGACGCGTGGTTTTGGTTGGAAAAACCGTTAAGTCCAATTTTTGGACATGCCGATGCCTGTGGATTTTCCAGATGGCAAAGTCTGAAAGGTAGCTGGATACATGGGTGAGGCTCAGGAAAGATGGTTGCATTGATAAAACAGTGGGCCTCTTATGCAAGGCCCAGAGCAGGCTCCACCAGTATCTGCACTAAAGCCATTACCTTCACTCTCTCCTGACCCAACCCTAACCGTTTAACAGGAGCACTTCTGATGTCCATATCCACAATGCCCATGCAATTCTGAGACCTCAGTAAGACTTGATGCATCCACCATGAAACCATAGTCATCTTTACTCGCCCGCAGGGAGGGCCCTCTAGGTACAGTCTTATCAAGCTCATCTGGGGCAATTTCAGGAAGTCTGTACCAAAGCGGACTGGATCCCAGAAGGAAGAATACAGATGCCTGATATTATTCTAAACCAGGCGGAAGACTGGGTTTCTTCCCCAAATTCTCCAGCCTATAACCATAAGTTGCCATAGCCAATTCACTAACATGTGCAAGAAGGTACATTTCCCCTCAGAACCTGTGCATCATGGTTTTCTATGAGACATTTCCTGACAACTGCATTGGTGCCCTTGCTTCTAAAATAAATATTGATTTTAGACTAAAGTAGAACTTAGACCCAAAGGGTAAAGACTGGAAAGCTGCAAGTGAGAAAAGAAGGAAATATATTAGGTAATGTCTCCCACAAGTATATCATTTAAAAATATTTCAGAGAGAAGCTAACTTTTTTGCTTTTATATTTTTGTTCTTAGAACTTGACAGTTAAGCAAGAGAAGACATTTTTAAAATTTGGTACATTAATAAATTCAAATCAACAAAAGAGAAGCTACTCAGTGTGATTGAATTTTTTAATTTTTCCAAAAAGTTACCTCCAATATCAATTATAGAACTTAGGTTTATTGAGATAATTTTGCTTTTATAGACAGCACCACCTCTAAACACCACAACTGCTGCAGATGCAGCAGAAAAGCTGCATTATACCCATTTTATAAAATTTCATTACTTAAAGAGGATATTTAAAATCTAAAAACTGACAGTCCAATTCAAGCAGGATTGAAACTGCCTATCTTGGGTAGTAGCATGTGTTTTAGCTAAGCTTGTCCATTGGGAGACTGCCTGCTTCTTTCTGCCTGGGAGAGATACTTTCTCATAGCCAGAGCAGAGGTGCTTGTTAAGAGTAATATTTCAGGCTGGGCGTGGTGGCTCACGCCTGTAATCCCAACAGTTTGGAAGGCTGAGGAGGGTGGATCATTTGAGGTCAAGAGTTCAGGATCAGCCTGGCCAACATGGTGAAACCCAGTCTCAACTAAAAATACAAAAATTAGCCAGGCGTGGTGGCACACACTTGTAATCTCAGCTACTCGGGAGTCTGAGGCAGGAGGATTGCTTGAACCAGGGAGGCGGAGGTTGCAGTGAGCCAAGATCATGCCACTGCACTCCAGCCTGGGCAACAGTGAAAGACTCCATCTCAAAAAAAAAAAAAAAGAAAAAGAGTAAATAAAATTTCAATGTTAAAGCAAGGAGCTTTCATTTGTGCCCTGTCTTGCCTCTGATGGAGATGCAAGCATTCTCCAGGTTGGAGAACCTGAGCACAACAACAGCTGCTGGAACGCCTCCTTCTCAGAGTGACCACTTTGGACAAGAAAATAATTTTTCATAGGTATGACATGACAAATGTTTCTATGAGCTTCTTTCTCTGATGACAGGTGCAGCAAAATATGGTTTCAAAGATTAAGCCAATGAGATTTTATGGCCTTTGTCCATCAGCCCCGTTATTTCACAGACTATTTTAGAGCTATGTATCAGGTAGACACTATTCTAGATGCTTCACATACATTATCTCATTTGATCCTCATACTGTTCCTAGCAAGTCAAGTTTCAATTATAGAGATGCGTATCACTTTTTCTTTATTCCCACCTTATCATCACATTCCAGGAAGGGGTAGACCTTCATATGACAAGACCCTGATCCACCAGGTCACAGTTGACTAGACCAGAGGTCGACACCTGATATCAAGTAAACTGTGCTAATCAAATTCATATCTGTAGGAATTTGCAGCTGGATATATAAAATATTAAAACCAATAAATGCTGTAATAGGCTATATTTGATCCATTTGTAAGTCTTTAGAGCGAATAAAAAATGATGTAGAGACAAAAGACCATTTGGCTCTAAGACAAACTCACTCAGTACTCACTGATGCCTATGTTTCAATTCCTAGATTGACTTGTTTCTGAGGCCTACCGCATTTCATGTCCTTGGGGGTTCATAAGGCACCTTGTATCTTTACAATTATTTCTCCTTTCTTCTTAAATTACCTTGAATAGATAAGGTCATCTACTGAATACATTGAATACAACCCAATGGTCTCTAAGAGACTATCCTTATCTTTGTTTTATAGATGAGGAAACATACTCAGAGAGTTTAAGCAAGTTACCCGCGATCATGCAGATAGGAAAAAGTGGAATTCAAGCCCAAGTCTACATGACTCCAAAATTTGTGCATTTCACCACTAGATTAATTTAGATCCAAAAATTTTAATGTACCTTGCTGTTTGTTAAAGCTGTCTAAATCTAAGCTAGAGGCTTTATGATTTACAGAAGTTATTGCCATGTCTTCTTAGAGTTTAATACTCAAAACAACGGCTCATTGTAAACAGACAGACATAGAGTATCCATATTTTCATCTACATCATTAAGTCTAGGGAAGTGAAACTTCCTGCTTTCTAGCTGAGTTGGCCTTCTTTCAAGGACTCCAGATCTAATTGCTTTTGCAGAACATGTATATTTCCAATACGTTAGACTCATCTGCTCCCAAGGAAAAATTTGACTTTTTTCTGGTCAATTTGCTATGCACAATTTGTCATCACTAGACCATTCCTATTGTTTATCTTTATGGATGGTTTCCCAGATGAAATTGACATATATTTTTTTCTCTTTCTAACTAGCCACGAGGCTAGAGTTACTCATGTAACTCTTCAACAGCTCAGCTCTGGAGTTTAGCTATTAGCCTTTCTTTATGGAGAAAAAAACCCCACTTAAGCAATCCTATTACCATATCTGAGCTGTTTTGGTTTTTGTCCTGGGATGTGGGGCCTCACCACTCTATCATCATCCTACATAACTGCTTAGCTTACAAGAATCTGGACTTGGGCCACTCTGATTCAATGATTATGAGAATGGTTTAGGTTAAGACGTTTTTATTGTATTTCAAGCAAAAAACCATCACTTGCTGTAAATCCACCAATTTTGGTTACTTTAAATTTGTTATACCCATAACATTATAACATCAACAAGAATTAGTAAAAATCATCCAGATGTCCATCACTCCAAGAAATCACCTTCATTAGTTTTCCTGTATTATTTTGTGTTCTGTTTGTATACATGTATACATTTTACCTAGTTTTAATCATAACAGATGGCACTTTTAGTTAGCTTTCCTTCATATAATTTGTCAGGAATCACTTTTTTGAACTGCTAATTCTTTTAAATTATTGTTTGAGTAGCCACATTCAACCATGTCAGATGTTAAACTTTTAGTATTTCTAGTTACTTCTTTAAACAATGCTAAATCTGGTAACCTAGCCTTTGAGGTGACAAGCTCATGCTTATACCCCCTCACCATGAGTGTTGACAACCATTGGCCACATGTAAGCAAAAACTAAACTGGCAGCAGGAGAGCTCATCCCAGGATGTTGCCAGTTTTTCATTTGCCTGGCAGGGGATCAGTATGCACCCATCTCTTTCTTGGCAGTAATCTAGGCAGATTTGGAAGGTTTTCATCATACTTAACTTGGGGTTCAAAAGCAACGACAACAAAAAAGCAGCTAGGGATCACTGCAACAACACATTTCATACTGAGGGCAATACGGGTCAGTAGGTGACATGCAGTACAAATTGAAACTAGTGTTTTCTATAAGCACTCAAAGTTGTATGCCTCTATCTTCTCTCCAAATAGGTCCCAAATATGTTACAGAAACATCTAGGATGGTATTTTCCTCCTTTGACCACAGCTGAGACTCAGAGGGACTTGAGGTCTTTCTGGTACTATTAGTGAACATCTTTGAATTTTTCTCCTCTGGACCCTCAGTCAGTGCTTCTAGAACTGTGTGCCTCTTTTGGCTACCGTAAAAGGCACAGTGATTTAAGCCTGGAGAAATGTAAATCTGGGCAACCAACAACCTCCCGTCTATCCTTCAAACACATATACACACACTTTTACACATATCGGTTCATTTTCTTATCAAACACAAATACATGGAACAACACAGTAACAAGAAAAGCAAAGAGACCGGGGGTAGATAAGAGGTAACCTACATTTCCTAAGGTATTTATACTGACCATCCCTCAGCCTTACCTTTACAGGGGGATTCTCTCTTAAGTCAGGTTGCAGTGTTTAAAACGCTATGCAATTTGCTACGTGTTACTCAGTTTCCAAAAGCCACAATCTACTCAATTCACCTGTTCTGAATCTTTCTTGATTCTCAAAGAAGCCTGTCTCTGAAGAGCTCCATCCTTCTGGGTCACACTTCCTTCTGATATGGGGCCTCTCTCTTCTGTGAAGGTCTCTATTCTAGTCTTCCTGAAGCAGCCCGATGTACCCTTCTTTCTCTGCCTTTTCAAATGGCCACAATGATGTCACTCTCAGCTGTTTCTAAGCTGGTTCCTAACCTCAAGACTAAGGGAATGACTCAGCTGGAATCAGTAACCTTGTCTTTAAAAGGTCAGACTATTTTGAACCACCACCACCACCATAGACTTAATGCAGTCAACCCGTTTAACAGACAGGTATAAATTAAATACAGGCATACTAAACATGTATTCTGAGTAAAAGAGACTTATAAAAGATGGAACATTGTTTGCCAAGATTCAAAAAAGTTTTAAGTTTGAAATTTCATTACAGTTAGTCTGTTGAGAATGGTAGACATTTTTAAAGCTACTAGTGAACTCCCAAAACTCAATTCGGCAGGCTTTCCTCTGACCTCATCTTCCTTGACCACTAGGCCTTAGAGTCCAAAGGCTGGAGGGGCCGAAGTTCTGATATCCAAAAGAAGGAGACGAAGTGTGTCCCAGCTCCAGGAGAGAGAGGAGAGGAGAGAGAGAGAGAGAGAGACTAGCATTTGATACAATTGTTCCTCTAACCTTCCATTCCTATCCTGGCTTCTCTGACACCCACAATGCCAAGTTAGTTTTGCTCTCATTCCTTTCCTGCTCCCTCAGGTAGTTTATTCATGCCAAGTGTCTGCAGTTATCACCTGCATGTAGTTTCTTGGTATTAGTTGGGAGTTGCAAGTAATAGAAACCTAATTTGAACTAGCATAAATTTTACAAACATATTTAAGGATCTTAGGCAAGAATGAAGCTGCCTAAATAAGGAATACTTGGGATCAGAGACTCAAACATGTGAGTTTTCTACCAATTTTGTTTTCTTTTTCTGTGTGACTGTTTCATTTTCCTGTGTGCAGACCATTTTGAATTTATATCTCTTTAGTTCCAGAGAGCAGGAAGACTGGGTTGTAATGTCTTGGTCTCAATTCCAGATTTCTAAGTAAGGCTTTTGATTGGCTCAGTTTAGGCTTAGGTCTCGAATAAATCAATTTCAGCAGGGGGTACAGTCAAGGGAAAAGGTTAAGGTGATTGATCACCTTGGATCAATCAACCATGGCTAGGTGGTCATAAGAACATGGTGTCCCTAATGTCACCTCCAGACTTAACCTCCCATCTGAGCACATAAAGAATTTGCTAGATATTGTCACATGCTGCCATCTCCAACTTAACAAGCCTGAAACTGATCTCATAATTTCCCACCCAAACTATAGGCCACCTTTACTATTTGTGAATGAATAGTATTATCATTCTATCACCATCCTTGGCCCAAACCTTGAATCATCCTGCCTCATCTCTTTCTCTTCTGAGTGCAGTCATCAATTTGTAAAATAGTATTGATTAATATTTAGTGGATATTTACTGTATACCACTAAATGGTACATGTATTATCTCCTTTAATTCTCAAACAAACCCCTGAGATAGATTCTATTGGTAAAGCCATTTTTACAGATTAAGAAACTAAAAAAGTTAGCTTGCTCAAGATCATACAACTACAAAGCAATGGGACTTAGAAGTAAATTTAAGTCTGTTCAAACTCTGAGCCAAAGCTTTTGTTTTGTTTTGTTTTGTTTTTTGAGACCAAGTCTCACTCTGTTGCCCAGACTGGAGTGCAGTGGCTTGGTCTTGGCTCACTGCAACCTCCGCCTCCTGGGTTCAGGTGATCTTCTGCCTCAGCCTCCCGAGTAGCTGGGACTACCGGCATGTGCCACCACACCTGGCTATTTTTTATTTTGTATTTTTAGTAGAGACAGACTTTCACCATTTGGCCAGGCTGGTCTCAAACTCCTGACCTCAGGTGATCTGCCGGCCTCAGCCTCCCAAAGTGCCAGGATTACAGGTGTGAGCCACAGTGCTCAGCCTAAGCCAAAGCTTTTAACAATCATGCGATACTGTCTTATCGCTTCTCTAACATTTTTGTTACATAATATTTCTGATATCTCGTACCCTACAAATCCCTCCCCAATCAGCTTGTACACCCAAACAAACAGCCCTGGCACTGCCATTCCCCTACAGCTGGAAAGCTAGAGTCAAGTGTGAGTAGTCCAAACTTTTTCAGGGGTTGCAGTGCTATGTTCCTTGACATTATATGTTAATTTTTAAAACAATGTGTTCATTTTTTTTTTTTTGAAACAGGTCTCACACCCATCACCCAGGCTGGAGTGCAGTAGTGTGATCATGGTTCACTGCAGCCTTGATTTCCTGGGCTCAGGCGATTCTCCCACCTCAGCCTCTCGATTAGCTGGGACTACAGGCACATGCCACCACTCCCAGCTAATTTTTGTATTTTTTTTATAGAGACAGGGTTTCACCACATTGCCTAGGCTGGTCTTAAACTCCTGGACTCAAGCAATCCTCCTGCCTCGGCTTCCAAAAGTGTTGGGATTACAGGCATGAGTCACAGTGCCCTGCCAGTTTTTGTTTGTTTGTTTGTTTTTTAAAGTAGTGAAATGTATTAGCTTGTTCTATTTCCCTTTAAATCATTCATTCCTCTGTTATCTTCTATATTTTTCATGACTCAATGGACACCTGCAAAAATTGCAAAGCATAAAATGCTTTAGATGGATATAACCACTTATTGTTGGCCTATGTGTTGAATATATCATATTGTCTTTGACTAGATGCATCTCACTGTTAAGACTATTCCTAGGAAAGACCTTCCCATAATGTGCATCAATTTTCAAGTCTGGCGAACCTTGCAAATCCTCCACCAGGGCACATTTTCCCTTGGAACATGGCAGTGTAGATCTCTTCTCACATATAAACATTTGCTGGCCTATGTTGAATTTCTATTGCTTATAGTTAGTAGTTATAGTAGGGGGACTTTAAAATGGTGCCCAATGACCCTCTCCTCCTGATCTTCACCCCTTTGTTTAATCCCTTCTCTCAAGTGTAGGCTAAACCTCATGGCTTGCTTCTACACAATAGGATACAGCAAAGTTGACAGATGTCACTTCCAAGAGTGGTTACAAAAGATGGTGACTGCTGTCTTGCTAGGAGACTCTATTTCATTGTTGGCTTGTACACTTTGATGAAGCAAGCTGCTCTGTTAAAGAGGCACATATAGTAAGGGGATGAGCAAGAAGCCAAATCTTCCTATCCACCAATGTAAGCTTGGAAGCAAATCCTTCCCCAGTCAAGACTTGAGATGACCCTGGAAATATGAAAACCTGTTAGGCCCTTCCTGGATTCCTTGACCCACAGAAATTGTGAGATAATAATGTTTGTTGTCTTAGGCCACTAGGTTTTATGGATTTTTACTCAGAAACAGATTAATAATATAACAAAATTCAAAACATCAACCTTTCCTCTATTAAACTGATATAATCATATATTTGACTTTTTGGGAAAAATTATTTTTACAACTGTTTAACTTTTATTTGAGTCACACAATAAGCTATTTTTGTCCATCCTTAGAGTGCTTCCAGTTGATGACTTCCAGTATCCTATGCTAGGAACAGGGAAAGAGGCAAATGCAAACATGTGGCTCCTTTTCTCTTAACACTCCAACATTTGAGAAGCTGCAGCAAGTACACTTCCAACATAATTATGTGAGCCTTTCAATGTGACTTCTTGCCAATCCAAGGTCCCTCAACTAACATTCTTTCTACCGTCAATTTCTTCATGTAATATTCTTCCTACTAAATACTAAACACACACTAAAAATTTATATTTCAAAACTTAAAAATATAGCATATTAGTTTAGAAAACTAATGAGAATAGTAGGGAAAAATATCTTTATAATCTGAAATGATTCCAAAATTAATCCCAAAGTGCATACAATTCAGGCTGCCAAATAATCTATTAGTTATCAGTTGTAGTGAATAAATTACCAACTCCTTTTTATGATGTGATGACAACTTTGGCTTTAGTGACCATATTCTCTGTGATAACAAAGAGCAAAGGGGCACCCACTACCTATTTCCTTAGATGTAAAGTGTTGTACTCCTATTTTCACAGATTACAGAAAGATAATTGTTTTTGTGAATTATTTTCTTGGGAAAAGAATTTTTACACTGATCCTGCCTCAAAGGTTTGTATTCTATATAAAGCAATAGCCAAATTTGTTTGTGGAGAAAATAAACAAACATTTACTGTTTCTCCCTTTTTTCTCCAAGAAGCACCACCTTAAGCCATATATATTTGTGCACCCCCATAAACCATCAAGTGTAATATTGGCCACTTAGATGATCCTTTTTAGGGGAGAAAAAAGGGTCAGAAGCCAAATAGCATCTGCATGTAAAAAGTACTTTATTTCTCCAAAAAATAAGAAATCTAACTTGAAACTGCAATTTAACACCAGATACCTTTTAGTATGCATGCAGGTTTCACTAAATAATTCTTTGTCTCAGTCACCCCAAGTATCCAACCCTGAGACCAACTCTTGACACTCCTCACAAAATATATTCCTTGTAATAAATTGCAAAAAGCTTTCATGGGATGGACAATTGGTTAGAGAGGATGAATCTAATCTGTGCCACAGAGTATTTGGCCAACATCAATTCCAGCTCCCGCACCACCTGTTATCTTTGGAATTCTGTCTCTGTTTTAAATCATTCTTTCAATGCACATTAGAAAGAAGCACTAAGGAGTGGCAAACCTAATTTGTTGCACTTTTTGTTTTATACCATGGGAAAATATCTACACAAACAGATGCTAATATAAAGATAGTGTTTTTTAATAGAATGGTTGGTTTATGTTCCTCCCATTTGTTCAAAGTACTAACACATCATTAACATTCAACACTGAAAAACTTAGATTGACACACACTTTCATTGTCCAACATAAGTGTTAAGGGAAAGACAGCCACAGATTTGCATTCATCTCTTTCCTGTTCCCAGCATAGGATACTAGGAGCCACAAATTGGAAACATTCCAAGGATGAGCAAAAAGAGCTTACTGTTGGACTCATACATAATAATTAAACATAATTTTGCCCAAAAAAGTTGCTGTGAGTCAATCACAAGTAATATTTTAAAATTTAAAATGTTAAGTCACACAGTATTCCTGAATTTACATTTGATCTTTAATTCACAGTCACATTTACAAGCAATATTATCAGGTTGGGCAGTGGTAAAAATCAAATTATGGTTTGAGAGTCTACCAACTTCTTATTACAAAAAAAGATCTCTGTATGAAGAATATTATTTTGTATTAAAACTATCAGTTTTAAACAGCTGTCAGTCGGAAAGAAATTTACAGCAAAGAATAGTAAATGATGTATATCTTCTTTTCCTTAGTCAGGACAACACAATAATTTTTAACCACATACAGTATGAAGGGGCAAATAATTATGTTTCTACATTAAAGGAGGCAAAGTACACAAGAAAGCATGACAAAAAGCAAAAGCAAAAATAAAACAAGTTTAGATTAAGATCTAGTTTCAAGCCAGTCCCCATCACTTGTTAGTCATGTGGCTTTAAAAAATTAACCTCTGTAGATTCTACATTCCTCTTCCAATAAGCAAGATTCTTCCCAGTTCAAAAAGTTCTAAATTCGAAATCCTCCTTCAGAGTCAGAAAAGCAACCTATAGTCTATAGCTATTGTACTTTCTTCAGATTTCTGTATTAAATAAAATCTATCTGTAAATGGTTAAGTATATTCTAGAGACAAATTAACAGACATTAATGTAAATTACATTAATAGTACTTTGTTTTGTGGGGCAGGATACAAGCCGGAGTAGGTATTGGTAAAAATGAAATTATGGTTTGAGAGCCTGCCAAGAGTTCTAAAATCTTAATAAATCAAGAGTTTTAAAAATTTTCTTAAAAAACTAAAGAAAATGAGAAGTCAAAGGAATGACATGTGATGTTATAGAAGGAAAAGGAAAAAAATTAACTTTTCTTTGAGAAAAATATCCCCTAAAACATAGTAGTTTCGAGTAAGTGGGGTTTTAAGTGCAACAGGTGACCTTTAAACTATTTTTCATGAGAGTGTATCAACTGAACTAATTTATATTACATCCAGGTGGATTACGTTTTTCTCATTTTCACTATATATTATTCTTATTTGTTCTACCACTCTCTTCACATTATTTAGGTCTTCTATGACTGTGGTCAAATCATGGTATTTCTCATCAGAAAATCAAAATATATTACTGCTACTTTCAAGTTCAGGAGGTCATTTCAAACATGGAAGTGAGAGGTGAAGCCACTGGGCTTCTGGGTCGGTGGAGACTTGGAGAACTTTTCTGTCTAGCTAAAGGATTGTAAACACACCAATCAGTGCTCTGTGTCTAGCTAAAGGTTTGTAAAAGCACCAATCACCACTCTGTAAAAATGCACCAATCAGTGCTCTGTGTCTAGCTAAAGATTTGTAAACGCACCAATCAGCACTCTGTAAAAATGGACTAATCAGCACTCTGTAAAATGGACCAATCAGCAGGATGTGGGTGGGGCCAAATAAGGGAATAAAAGCTGAGCCACCCGAGCCAGCAGCAGCAATCTGTGGGTCCCCTTCCAGGCTGTGGAAGCTTTCTTTTTTTGCTCTTCACAATAAATCTTGCTGCTGCTCACTCTTTGGATCCACGCCACCATTGTGAGCTGTAACACTCACTGCGAAGGTCTGCGACTTCACTTCTGAAGTCAGCGAAACCATGAACCCACCGGTTGGAACAAACAACTCTGCACACGCCACCTTTAAGAGCCGTAACACTCACTTGCGAAGGTCTGTGGCTTCACTCCTGAAGTCAGCGAAGACCATGAACTCACCGGAAGGAAGAAACTCCAGACACATCTGAACATCTGAAGTAACAAACTCCGGACACACCATCTTTAAGAACTGTAACACTCACTGTGAGGGTCCACAGCTTCATTCTTGAAGTCAGCAAGACCAAGAACCCACCGAAAGGAATAAATTCTGGACACAGAAGTTAATATCAATAATTACACAAAAACCCATATAAGAAGTCACTCTGGAACAAAAATTTTAGCCTTTGAGCCCTGAGTCTATTTTTATTGTTAAGTATTTCATGTTTATTTTTTTCTCATCCTCTACAAAAAAAGCAGCAGTAAACATGTGATGACCAGTCCTTTGTCAGTTAAACTTTTTCCCCTGGGGCATTAGAGGAATTTTGTATGAGAACTCTCAAAATGCCTTACATACTGCTACGACCAAGATGTTACCCAGAGAATCTTACTTTCTTGGTATCATTTATTCACTTTGGGGGAAAAAAAAGCAACCCATAACTGGTAACACTAATCATTGTTTCAGAAAACACAAAACATTCTAGGCTGCATTAAAAGGTATATAGAATGCATAAATAAAGAGGTACTGGTTTTTGTTTTGACCTGAGGCAAATCTTTACTATATTCATTTGGAGGCTCCATAGCAAAAACATAATAAAATAATTTAGAAAGGACTTTAAGTAAAAAATGATTAGTAGAATTTTAGGAGGCAAGAATTATGCAAAAAGTTAATTTATTATAAAATTTATTTCTATTTTGAAAAGAAATGTATTACTTTTTATACCTTAAGATTTATGAGAAGCTCTCGGAATACAATGATCAGGTACATACATGTTAAAAGTAAGCAAAATTTTAAAAACCTGGTATTTAAGTTAGATATGTTAAGTCTCCTTTTTTGGAGATCCTTAAAACAAATATATTCTTATATTTCAAAGATATTACATGGGCTTTTGGAACAGAGCAGAGAGACACCCCTCAAAGTGCTTTCAAATGCAGTATTAGAATGCTGACAAGATGCAGAAGGCCTGTGATTTCCAGGAATCCACTTAACTTCTCTCTAAACTTTACTTAATGCAGTAAGTAAAGTGGAAAGAATGTTTTCCTCACAGGATGTTTTATCTATTAAATTCAATAAACATGAACTGTTAATGTGCAAAACAATAATGCCAACATTGTCATAAAACAATCTGTGTTCTCAGTGAGTTTATAATCTAGTAAAAGAGATAATATGAACAATTCTAATACAAGTCAGAATGACCTAAAGACTATAATGGAGGAATAAATATATAGTGCTATTCACCTCTCACAGAAAAGAAAATAATTGATTTCAATGTGAAGGGTTGGGGACAGAAAAGGCTGCATTTGAGCTGGACTTTGAGGATAAGTAATAGTTCAAGAAGCAACACGATAAGAGTGAAAGGGACATTAATCCTTGAATCAAAAGCCAGAGCTCTTTTCTACTTCTGCCTCTACCACTCACTAGAAACTAGCAGGAATCCCTTGCACAGAAGAGGCTGTGAGCATGTGGTCTTGTCTGAGTTACTGTTGTTCACACAAGAAGGGAAAGCTCAGTCTACTTGCTGATTTCACAGTAGGCTCAGCTGTTTCTGTCCACCTGTGGACAGAATGCTCCTGATGCATGAGATTCTGGCCTGAATCCTAGTATTTATGTTCTACTCTCCAACTGGGGAGAATTCCTGCATTAGGATGGTAATCCCTGGTCTTGCCAACTACTAAGTTCTCCTAGAAGACTACAGATGCAAATCAGCCATCCAATTTTAGCTGCTTTAATTAGGTAAGACTCATTGTTTGGCATTCTGCATGATTCCTTTCAAAACTGTACTGGTATTACTATTTAGCCATTTTCAATTTACAGTGTTATTAAAAGCTTAAACATTTTTATCTTATTTTCATTTTTAACCTTTAAAGAGAACAGGAAGCAATAACATAATAGGGACAGTCCTACAGCTAGTCCTGCCTCAAGCAGGGAAAATTAGTATATTCCCACCCTGGCTTCCTTAGTTAGCTTGGCATAACATTTTCAAGGCTGAAATTTAGATTTCTGACTTGAAAGTGGGCTAATCTCTTTAAACTTGGATCCAGTATTTAGGATCCAAACTTAGCACCTAGAACTAAGGAATACCATTATAATTGATAAAAACATTAAGATCCACTGGATAAATTGGCAAAGAAAAGACAAAGGACATTCATAGAAAACATTATGACTAGTAAATATGTAGGGAAAAAATTAAACCTATTAAGAAGACCATAACAATAATAAAATATTCTATCCTAGGAAGAATAGGAAAGAAGAAACTAGAAATCTCATATATTGCCGGTGGCAATATACCTTGGAATAAGCCTTATAAAAACCTATTTGGCTATAAAATGTTCTCTATTTCCACCTTAGGAAATTTATAGAAATCTCATAATCTTCTGGTTTCCATCCCTGCTCCTGCCCCCAGCACAATTGGTTTTCAAAACCACAGTGGGAATGATCTGCTTCTTTGTTCAAGACCCTCCAGTTGGCTTCTCATTTAACCAGGGTAAAAGGGCAAGTCCTTAGATGACCCATAGGCCCCATGTGTTTCCCTGCTCCCTCTGGGGCCTCATCTCTGCTTCTCTTCCCTGCTCCCTACACTCCAGCCACACAAGCCTCCTTGCTGTTCTTGGAACAAACCAGCTGCACTCCTGCCTTAGGACTTTTGCTCTTGGCATTGCTACTTCAATGCTCCAGACCCACATGGGCTCAGTCCTGCTTCCCTTCACCACTTTGCTCAGTTGTTATCTTCCCAGTGAGGCCTGCCTTGACCTACTCAATTCAAAATTTCAATTTGCTGCTCTTACCCCTGAACTCAACCTGGATTCCCAATTTCTCCTTACTCTGTTTTTCCTTTTACATATTAGACAAATTATTTATTATGTTTATGATATGTCTTCCCCACACAAAATGCAAGTTTTACAACAGCAGGGATTTTGTCTGTTTTGTACTCATGCACGCTAAAAACTTAAAATAATAGCACCTGGCACATACACATAGGCAGTCAATAAGTAATGGTTGAATGAATTATAGAAAAACGTAAATGAGAAATCATGTCTAAAACAGCAGACTTGCTAATTAAAATCACTGTAGTGGCATGGCTTCTGGATGGATCCCTCTTATCTTTCTGCCTGATTCAATCTTTTGCAGCCAGGTACTCAAAAGAGGAGAAAGAGCCCCAACTATCTATATATTGGGTATTCTTGAATGGAGAAGCAACGTTGACATTTTTCCTCTCGGGGTGAACAAGGATCCTTTTAGAGTCTTGTTTACTAGTCATAGTATAGAGGGGCATAATTTGAGAAGGGGAGTCTGCTCTTAACAGGTCATCAGAACAGGGTAAGTGTCAGGTCAACCACAGAAACCTTGATCTGTGGCTAGGACTCGCACATTTTACAAAGCTCTTCTATTTTCTGTGGCCACCACTGTCCCCTCCCACCCATTAAAGCAGAGCTACTTCTTCACTATTCTAACTCCTCCAAAGCTGCCACATCAGAAGCAGAGGGTTATCTCTCATTGCGTTCTAGGAAGACATAAGTCTACATGTGGGGCTGATACTTTAACACAGTTTGCTAACTTAGATAAGAAGTTATTCTCATCAAGTAAATTTTTAAGTTTTAACCCAAACCACATTTAATGTTTAATACTAAACTTAGAGTAACTTTTACTCCCTCCGCCTTTTTTTTTCTAACAGGAGGTAATAATAATATTCTATGTATGAATCCACTACACAGGCAGACACCTCATTTTCTTTCTCCTCTTCTTGGTGGGGAGATAAACTCAAACAGAACATTAACACTGAAAAATTCCCAATATGATCTATCCTGTGAATATCTAAGTCTAATCTAAGACTCATGGAGGAAATGAAAAATGATTGTGGCTCTACCCCAGAAATTCTGATGAATAGATCTTTAGGGAACACTAGGAATTTGTACTTTAAGAAGCATTCTTGGTGATTTTGATGCCGGTGTTTCATACAGCCCACTGGTAAAACAGAATATGGAAAGAAGGATGAAAATAATAGAAGCCAACAGGAATTTAAAGATTTGATTCACCATGTAAGACATTATAAGACAGTATAATAAGTAAAGATAAACTAGTAGTGGCAAGACATACCTTGACCTATGGCAAGACAATGATGCCCCTTCTGAAACTAAATCCTCATATTATTAATAAGCATATAAGCTGCTAAAAATGCATGTAGTCATTGGTGGAGGAACAGACTTTAAGTGCTCCTCTGTAGACTGAAGAAATGCTACTAAATATATCATATATGAAATGTTTGTTTTATGTGAAAAATAAATGAAAGCTCATAAGAATTTCAGATTTTGTACTTATAGCAAGTTTGAGAGTGATTCTTGGATAGTCCACCCCCTTTACTTTTTCACATCCATGGGAACTGGCTGTGGGTATTACCTAAAATTGCATCTATGGATCAATTTTAGTTTCCTAATTTGTTTTGGGCAGTTTTAACAATAATTCACTCTGAATTTTCCCAGTAGTTTTCCTTTGTAAGTATTTAGTATAATGTCTATTCAATTTGTTTCATGGGATTGGACTGGCAAAAATTAAATTAGCTAGTATGGAAGACATTCTGAAACAATCATGAAAGAGCCACATTGTCATCATAATAATAGTGATGACTATGTAGCAACATAGAAAGATGCCAATAATTTTAAAAATTTCAAAATTATATACTAAGATTATAATTACATAACATCACACACTATGAAGATAATCATTAACTGGACTAATGTAGACAGATGGTATATTAGTTTGTTTTTGTGTTGCTATAAAGAAATACCTGAGGCTGGGTAATTTATAAAGAGGTTTATTTTGGCTCACAGTTCTGCAGGCTGTATAAGCACAGTACCAACATCTGCTCGGCTTCTGGTGAGGGCCTCAGGAAGCTTACATCATGGTAGAAGGCAAAAGGGGAGCAGGTGTGTCACATGGCAAGAGAGCAGGCAAGAGAGGGTGGGTGCAAGAGAGCAAGAATGGGAGTTGCCAGGCTCTCTCATGTGAGCTCTCGTGTGAGCTACCAAAGTAAGTGATATGGCCTGGCTCTGTGTCCCCACCCAAATCTCATAATGATTTGTAATCCAAGTTGTAATCCCCATGTGTTGAGGGAGGGGCTTGTGGGAGGTAATTTGATCATGGAGGTGGTTTCCCCGTGCTGTTCTCCTGGTAGTGAGTGAGTTCTCATGAGATCTGATGATTTTATAAGGGGTTTTTCTCCCTTTCGCTCTGCACTTTTCTCTCCTGCTGCCATGTAAAGAAGGATGTGTTTGCTTTCCCTTCTGTCACAATTGTAAGTTTCCTGAGGCCTCCCTAGCCATGTGGAATGGTGAATCAACTAAATCTCTTTCATTTATAAGTTACCCAGGCTCAGGCAGTTCTTTTTTTTTTTTTTTTTTTTTTGAGATGGAGTTTTGCTGTCGCCCAGGCTGGAGTGCAGTGGTGCTATCTCGGCTCACTGCAAGCTCCGCCCCCTGGGGTACACGCCATTCTCCTGCCTCAGCCTCCCAAGTAGCTGAGACTACAGGTGCCTACCACCTTGCCCGGCTAATTTTTTGTATTTTTAGTAGAGACGGGGTTTCACCATGTTAGCCAGGATGGTCTCAATCTCCTGACCTCGTGATCCGCCTGCCTCGGCCTCCCAAAGTGCTGGGATCACAGACGTGAGCCACCACGCCCGGTCGGCAGTTCTTTATAGCAGCATGAGAATGGACTAATATAGTACATTGAGTGGAGTGCTGCTATAAAGAGACCCAAAAATGTAGAAGCAACTTTGGAACTGGGTAACAAGCAGAGGTTGAAAGTTTGGAGGGCTCAGAAGAAGACAGGAAGGTGTGGGAAAGTTTGGAACTTCCTAGAGACTTGTTGAATGGTTTTGACCAAAATGCTAATAGTGATATGGACAATGAAGTCCAGGCTGAGTTGGTTTCAGATGGAGATGAGTAACTTCTTGGGAACTGGAGCAAAGGTGACTCTTGCTATGCCTTAGCAAAGAGACTGGTGGCATTGTGCCCCTGCCCTAGAGATCTGTAGAACTCTGAACTTGAGAGAGATTATTTAGGGTATCTGGCAGAAGAAATTTCTAAGTGGTAAAGCATTCAAGAGGAAGCAGAACATGAAAGTTTGGAAAATTTGTAGCCTAATGATGCACAAAGAAAAACCCATTTTCTGGGGAGAAATTCAATCCTGCTGCAGAATTTGCTTAAGTAACAAGGAGATGAATGTTAATCACGAAGACAATGGGGAAAATCTCTCCAGGGCATGTCAGAGACCTTCACAGCAGCCCCTCCAATCACAGGCCTGGAGGACTGGGAAGAAAAAAGGTTTTGTGGTTTGGGCCCAGTCCCCCTTGCACTGTGCAGCCTTGGGACATGGTACCCTGCATCCCGGCTGCTCTAGCCATGGCTAAAAGGGGCCAAGGTCCAGTTAGGCCATGGCTTCAGAGGGTGCAAGCCCCAAGCCCTAATGGCTTCCATGTGGTGTTGAGCCTGGGGGTGTACAAAAGTCAAGAAGTGACATTTGGGAAGCTCTGCCTAGATTTCAGAGGATGTGTGGAAATCCCTGGATGTCCAGGTAGAAGTTTGCTGCAGGTGCAGAGCCCTCATGGAGAACCTCTGTTAGGGCAGTACAGAAGGGAAATGTGGGTCTGGAGCTCCCACACAGAGGCCTCACTAGGGCACTGCCTAGTGGAGCTGTGAGAAGAGGGCCACCATCCTCCAGACCCCAGAATGGTAGATCCACCGACAGTTTGCAACCGTGTGCCTGGAAAAGCCATAGACTCTCAATGCCAGCCCATGATGAAAGCAGCCATGAGGGGGGCTGTACCCTGCAAAGCCACAGGGGGTGGAACTGCCCAAGGCCATGGGAGCCCACCTCTTCCATCAGCATGGCCTCGATGTGAGACATCGGGTCTAAGGAGATCATTTTGGAACTTTAAGGCTCAATGACTGCCCTATTGGATTTTGGACTTGTATGGGGTCTGTAGTACCTTTATTTTGGACAATTTCTCCCACTTGAAATGGATGTATTTACCCACTACCTGTACCCCCATTGTATCTAGGAAGTAACTAACTTGCTTTTGATTTTACAGGCTCATAGGCGGAAGGGACTTGCCTTGTCTCAGATAAGACTCTGGACTTGGACTTTTGGGTTAATGCTGGAATGAGTTAAGACTTTGGGGGACTGTTGGAAAGGCATAATTGTGTTTGAAATGTGAGAAGGAAGAGATTTGGGAGTAGCAAGGGACAGAATGATATGGCATGGCTCTGAGTCCCCACCTAAATCTCATCTTGAATTGTAATCTGAATTGTAATCCAAAAGTGTTGGAGAAGGGACCTCATGGGAGGTGATTAGATCATGGTGGCAGTTCCCCTATACTGTTCTTGTGATAGTGAGCGAGTTATCATGAGAGCTGATGATTTTTATAAGGGGCTTTCCCCTCTTTGCTCTGCACTTGTCTCTCTTGCCACCACGTGAAGGACATGTTTGTTTCCCTTTCCTCTGTAACTGTAAGTTTCCTGAGGTCTCCCCAGCCATGTGGAAGTCAATTAAACCTCTTTTCTTTATAAATTACCCAGTCTCAGGCAGTTCTTTATAGCAGCATGAAAATGGACTAATACAGAGAGAACTTACTCATTACCAAAGAGATTACATTTCACCATGAGATTTGGAGCGGACAAAACATCTAAACCATATCAAATGGATTTACCTCCCTAGGAAGGCTCACTAGGTAGCATCTGAGTACTACTGACTGCTAGAAGGAGAGGGGGGAAAATACTAGGTGTGCCCCACAAGAGGACCACCAGACATAGCTTATCTCTTCCAACTTCTGAGAGACTAACATGTCACATGCCATAAATCCACTATCTATCTCTTGATAATTCCAGCTAACTTGTTACAACTATTGCAATAATAGTACTCTATTTTCTACCTTTCTACAAGTTTTATTTTCACAATTTAAACAATATATCTATAAAAGTAAAAAGAATTCATTTTTCTCTTACACTCTTTGTTGTCCCTCAAAGAGGTTCATACATGACCAAAGACACTTCAACAGAATATTTACTCCTGGAATAATCATTTAAACTCTCTGTGCCTGTTTTCTTGTCTATAAAATAGAGGAGAGCTCTGAGCTTTGCCTACATTACAAGGCGGTTGTATGCGAGAAACTGAATGCATAGAAGGATGGAAAAACCATAGGATTTACAGCACAGAGTAATGGGCTCTATGTAATCCTGGCTCTGAAACTGAACTTGCTGTGTGACCTTGGGCAAGTTATAGAACTTCTCAAGTACAGGCATATAGGGTATTATGTACACATAGTATCCAAAACAGTGCCTGATATACAATAGGTGCTCAATAAATAATAACCTGTTATCATAACAGTCTTTTGTAAACCACAAAGCACTATAAATGCAATTTGTTAATGATGATAGATAGAAAAAGGGAGAAAAAGTAGTGAACAAAACTGGTAAGACAGAAGTGCAGTATTCGGAGTGTGAGTATAAGATATGTTTGAGGAATGAGTAGCATTGCATGGCTGTAGGATGGGTTTCCTGACAAAAGGAAAGAGTCTGATTTTTATTGTCAAGAATATAGAAAACTATGCATAGAGAGCATTTTGAGAAAAATATAACAAGATAGGATCTATGCTGTAAGAAAATCACTGTTTAGAAATGTGGAAGATGGTATGAAGGGAGAAAAACTGGAGGCAAGACAACCACTTGGGTAGGAGGTAAGACTGCATGATACTGATCATGGGGATGAGGCAGAGGGGCTGGATCTCAGAGTCATGGAGAAGAGATAGGAGCCTGTTAACAAGAGTCTAGTGAAGTAAGGGAAAACTCAAGAGAGTAGGGGTGTCAACAAATGAGGACAACAAATAACCATTTAGATCATCTTCATGAATAAAGAGAAGTTCCATAAGATTTCAAGGCTTCAAGTGGAAGATTTAGAGAAAGTCAATTCCATTGTTCAAGAATAAGGAGAAAGGAGCATATGTGTAAGTGAAGATGAATTCAGGTTTGGACAAGAGAAATCAAAGGCATTTAAACTGATGACCAATAGGTAGACACCAGAAAGAGACCTGGGCTGCTTATGGAGATTTGGGAGTCATCGTTATAGAGGTCACCATCATAGAGGGAGTAGTCACTACAGAGTGTCATCCTGTAGAGATGATGAGAGTCATCCCCAGAGTCATCACCATAAGGGGAATGAATGAGAATCAAAAAGAGATTAGGATTTCCAAAACAATAAATGACAGGAAGGAGCCTTAATAAATGTAACACATTTACACAGGCACTAATAAGAGAGTAGAGGTTGGCCAAATATTTAAAGCCTCTACCAGCAATGGACTTGAAAAGGAATAATATAGTATGAAAATGAAAGTAACAGTTGTCTACACAAAGTTTATTAATTTATTGAATCTATGATTTTTACATCCAATCTACAGAAATAAAAACTGGTAAAATCAATGGGTTCCTTTAGGTATAGAAACTAGAAATGGTCAACTCAATGCCTCTAAATTTGTGCTATGAAATGAAACAAAATCTTTTTTTTTTTTTTTGAGACGGAGTCTCTCTCTGTCGCCCAGGCTGGAGTGCAGTGGCGCAATCTCTGCTCACTGCAACCTCTGCCTCCTGGGCTCAAGCAGTTCTTCTGCCTCAGCCTCCTGAGTAGCTGGGTCTACAGGCATGCACCACCATGCCTGGCTAATTTTTGTATTTTTAATAGAGATGGGGTTTCAACATACTGGCCAGGCTGGTCTTGAACTCCTGACCTCATGATCTGCCCACCTCGGCCTCCCAAAGTGCTGAAATTACAGGCATGAGCCACCGTGCCTGGCCAAAATCTTCTTTTTATATCAATAAATGTCCAAAGGAGAGTAATTTAAAATTCTTACTGTTTATTTATATATTGCATAGCTCAAAAAGTTTGAAAAAATGAAGTTTTAACAGGAAGTCAGTAAATGCTCATAGACCCCCTTGTCTCTAGCACTTGGGGAAAAAGAGTCTTGGAGTCCTTAGAGATGGGAATCTTGACAGCAGAATTTCAGATGTTTCAATCACTTGCCAAGGAAGTGCCACACTTGCTCTGCATTTAAAATGGGGAAAGAGGGTATTAGGGAAGGGATAAGAGGAGGGAGAAGGGAGTGATTAATCAAATTTAATTTAGACTTTTAGGAAGTATTTAGGCAGATACAAACAGTCATAAGCTATCTAAAGTTGCATTTCTCTATTTAAAGCTATTTCCCTTCAAACTTTTGTCCCAAGTTCTCTCATTTGGCCCAAGCCTTATATAAAGCTACATTAAAAATTCTAGAGCCTTCTTACTTTATTTCTTGTATCTTTCTGGGTCATTTTAGTCTCTAGCAGACAACATAGAAGTGCTATAACATGAAAGGTTTAGATAAAGCTTGTATTGTAAAATTTGACTACACAAAAAATGCCCCAAATGGGATAGTATCGCAAAGAAACAATTTGTTAGCTTACCATATAAGGAATACAGTTTGCTTTCCCATGAAATCATGTCTATGGATTTACTCCTTTCTAAACATGTCATACTTGACTCACAGTAAATAGTTCTCATATTTCTTCCAAATCTGCAAGTTGAATGTTCTTCTAATATTTTATATTAAAACAAAAAGCCAAAATCTTGCAATATTTTGAAAGACAAATGATGTGTGCACATGCTTAAATTCTGAAAATTCACTACAGAGTACTTTTACTTGTTTATTAAAACAGCTTCAAATAATAGTAATAAAAATATTATATTTATTTTTAATTCTATAACTATAGATTTTAAGATCTTCAGCTAAAATAAGTGATTCATTAAAAAAAGATAAATATCTAAATGTAAGAGTTTTTTTTAATTAAATCTTTTAAAATTAAATGTATCAGAACCGGCTGGAATATCTCAGTACTTCACCGAAAAAAAAGTCACTGTACAATCAAATCATTTTCTAACCTAGAAAAGTAGTTAAATGCATTCTCCTTATTTTCTGAATTAGAAAATATTTCATCTGAAATTTTAGCGACTATTTTAAAAATATTTCACTTAGCTTATACAGCTTTTCAATTTATCTATTTTATTTTTAGTTTTAGTTTTTGGCTTCCACTACTGTAAACAAATAAATTTATACATGTTACTCTTAATGAATCAAAATATACTATACCTTCTTCATTACTTTCTTTATTTGGTGAAGATGATACCTGGAAATAAAAACAGAGAAAGAATCTCTGTTACAATAAATATTTATATGTGGAAAGCGCATCCAGGAAAGTTTTTTCACGAAATTATAGAACAAAGTTTACACACAATGGATCTCTAACCTGAAAAAGGTAAATATTCCCCTTTGCTTTTCATTATCATTGTTCATTCTTTCAGATAAACAAACAACAGACTTAGAGTAAAATAAAAATACTTGAAAATATTTTTTATCTTAACCCATGGAATCCACTGAAGGTCTTGCAGCTAGGAATGAGAAGAGAGGTTTTCTTTCAATGGCTTCCGCAACTAATGTCTTGAAAGTTAAAATCAAGCACACACACACATATTTAAATATAAGTTTGTTCATGCTTGCTATAAAACACACACTTGCTAAAAAATTTATCTGTCTTCTAGAACTTTAAATTATTGTTTCTATTTATTCTGATGGCTGGGCCAAGATTCTTAGAACAGACAAGTTTGAAGAAACATTTTTATGCAATAGTTTTTTTCCCCATAATTAAGAATAATACTTCTTAGCACTCCATTGGAAGATCTATTTTCCATAAGGAAGAAGCCACAAAGATTTAGTTTAAAGAATCATTAGAATTTACATCTATGTGACCACCATCCAAGTAGAGAAATGAAACATGCCAGGCCCCTCCCCAACTATGACCCCTTCCTTCCTAGCAATAACCCTACCCTACCCTGATTTTATAACACACTTTTCAGATTTCAAATTTAATAATTAACTTCTAATTCTCTGAATTTGCTGACCTTCAATAGATAGGAAATACCTGCCTCTAGCATTTAAGTCTGAGGCAGAGGTCCAAATGTACAAATATACATCTAAATATTTAAAAGTTATAATAACTCAGGCTAACAACTGATGAATATATATATGAAATGTGTTCCATCTCACTATCTTGATACAAATACCTTTGTAATGACCTGGAAGCTCTCATTTAGGATTCCAGACACCTTAGAGACATGTGTCTGGATGCAGCAGAGGAAGGAAAAGAGGCCCTCATCCTGCTCCACTTCTCTCCCTATTCCAGGCTCCTTTCTGTATTTCAAGGGCCTCATCTGCACATGGGTAGAAATTTAGTAGCCCACATATCTAGGCATCTTTTACCTCCAAACAGCCACCCACCGGCCCCTGCAGAAGTAACGGTGGGTACAAAGTCCATAGAGTCAGGAGCGTGGACCTGGGGAGATGTGTAGCCTGGTTTCTACACAGGCCCCAGAAACAGGCTTAAACCTGTCTGGGCAGAGGATTCCAGGGTCCTGGGTAGCCAGGATGTGGTCTAGAATGGGGGCATGCCTCCTAGTGAGTCTAACTTTGGTCCCTTGTGGGGATGTGGTCTAGAATGGGGGCATGCCTCCTGGTGAATCTGTAACTTTGGCCCCTTGGTCTTCTTGCCCTATGGTGAGATATGTGACTGAATAACGGCCAAGTATGACCCTCCAAAAAGCAGGATCCGAGGAAGGCTCTCCGTGCTTAAATCTAAGGGCAGTACTGAATAGCCACCACTCCACCAGAAGAAAGATTTATATTTCAGCAATATTAAAATATTCCCTATGATAGCTAATTTTATGTGTCAACTTGGAGGGTGTTTTTAGATGAGATTAACATTTAAACCAGTGAACTCTGAATAATGCAGATTACCCTCCATAATGTTGGTAGGCCCCATCTGATCAGTTGAAGGCTTTAATAGAACAAAAAGACTAGTCTGTCCCAAGCAAAAGGGAATTCTCCAGCAGACAGCCATCAGATTTCATCTGCTCAACTGGCTCTCCTGGGTCTCCAGGCTGCTGGCCTTCACACTGGAACTGCATCATCTGCTTTCCTGAGTCTCCAGCCCGCCAGCCCAACTGCAAATTTTGGACTTGCCAAGCCACTATAATCATGTAAGCCAATTCCTTATAATAAATCTCTTTCTGTATATGCACATCCAATTGGTTCTGACTCTTTGGAGAATCCTAATAAATTCCCCCAAATCATAAATAGTTTAAAGTTATTACTCTTTCTACTCTGTTTTAAGAAAAAAGCTGAACAAACAGACTTTGTTTTATTTTCTTTATATCAAAGAAAAGGATAGTGTAACCATGTAAATAAAATTACCATTTTTATCTTTTTGTTTGTTTGTTTTAGAGATGGAGTCTCGCTAAGTTGCCCAGGCTGGTCTTGAACTTCTGGGCTCAAACTTTCCTCCCACCTTGGTCTCCCAAAGTGCTAGGATTACAGGCATGAGCCACCATGCCTGGCCTAAAATTACAATTTTTAAAAACATCCATTAGTTTTTCCAAGTACTTCAAAAAGAATAAAATCTCTACTCAGCTTGTGCACAAAGAAAAATTCTTAACCATCGTTGGTTTTGAGGATGGTAGAATTTAAATCTGGGTATGACAGTAACACAACATAAAAATTGTACTCCTTGAGATTAGGCATTTGGGATTTGACGGCTCTATTTTTCTAAACAGACCATAAAATGGGGTAACCCGCTTATTCTGTGAAATTGCTATATACTCCTTAAATTGTGTAGGATGCCTATTTGTGTCCTGCACAATTTAAGGAGAGTATAACAATACAAAATTTTTTTCTCAAATTAGCTGTTTAGATTTCCTGCTTAAAATTAGCAGCTGCTTCTTGTTGGAGCTGCCAAACATTTCAGAGGAATAAAATGTACAGTGTATAAAAATAGAATAATTGAGCAGCTTCTCGTTAACCTAAAAAGTATTACAGTAAAGAAATGGGCAAGCTACTCTAAAACATTTATCATTACATTTTATTTTAAAATAATTTCCAGAATGGTTTTATTTCTTCATTTTAAGAATACATTTCTCAATTGATAGAATATATTCAGAATATACAAAGCCATATGATATATATTTAAATACACACACACACACACACACACCTCATCATAGGTAAGTCTGACACTCAGAGATAATGATAAAGTTTGAAGGTAATTTAAAAAAATACCATATTAAAAGAGAAACTGTCATTTAAATTTGAAAACATCAGTAATAATGGATTCATGATAAACATCAGCTATTTGACTCTTTATCTACAGTCAATGATTTCCTGGTGCTTAAACATAACAACAAATATAACATTTACTTACAGAAAATGGAAGAAAGAGATGTATGGAGCAGTACCCAAAAGATTACTAATCCCAACTCTTCACTCTCAGGGGATACTATGATTACATTTTCATTGTAAGAAACTAAAAAAATAACTTTTAGTTACTTACTTCTACATTTCTTTTAATGTAATTACTTACCTCATCTAATTTCTTAGTAGGAAAAGAATGTGGACATCCTTTACTCACCTAAAATAAATTCTCCACCAACAATGAGTATTGTTTTATAGTCTCATTCTAAAAATGCTACTTCCACGGCTGGGTGTGGTGGCTTACGCCTGTAATCTTAGCACTTTGGGAAGCCAAGGCAGGTAGATCCACTTGAGCTCAGGAGTTTGAGACCAGCCCCGGCAACATAGTGAGACTGTGTCTTTTATTAAATAATTAATTAATTAATTAATAAAAATGCTATCTACTCCTCTTCCTCATCCCAAAAATCCTTCTCATTATCTTTATATCTTTAATTGCTTTCAAAAACTCTAACGGTTTCATTGCCAAAGTATTCCTTTCTTTTCTGTTTATATATAAACTGTATTTTAAACAAATATAAACTGTTAATACAACTGCTCTGTACTTAAGTGTCTCTCTCTCAAATAACTCTACCAGGTCCCTATAAGCATTTTCACCTGTAAGTTACATTTGTCCAAATGAACAAACATGACACACTGAACCAATATAAAGTATCCTGCTTTACTATATATAACAAAGGGATTGACGTTCTGTCATTTTACTAAAAGAGTTCAAAATTAAAGGGAAAAAAATAGATTCCCAATTTTTCATTCAGGTGATGCAAGGTTTTAGTTGAATTAAAGTGCCTTGGACATTGTCTTTCTTTTTCTTTTCTCTTTTTTTTTTTTTTTTTAGAGACGGGGTTTTACCATGTTGGCCAGGCTGGTCTGGAACTCCTGAACTCAAGTGATCTACCCGCCTCGGTCTCCTTAAGTGCTGGGATTACAGGTGTGAGCCACTGTGCCCAGCCGGACATTGTCTTTCTGCATTGTATTTCCACACTTCATAAAGCAGTTATGCTACATTCATTTTACTTTTCACACAATCCTTTTCTGATTTTTTGCTTTAGAATCAACAATATAGGTTCAATTCTTAGTTATTCATAAAGAAGACATAAAAATATTTTAAGTTCATGTAAGTTTAATCTATTAATACTTCCTCTTCAAGAATGCATTTAAATGGCTAGTAGCTAAGTAAATGATTGGTTTTACTTTCACTAACTTTGTCTACCATCCGGTGGTAATGCACAGCAAAGCTGTTAAGGGGCAAAAAGAGAAAGAGGGAGAAATAAAACTAAAATAATGTCTTTTCTTCATAAATCAGGGTCTGGTTCTAATCAGACCCTGATTTATGAAGAAAAGGCATTATTTAAAACATTTTTAAATGAACTCCCATAAGGATGTTCATTCTCAGGGTCATAAATAAAACAAATCTGTATGACATAAATATTGTAGTGTGATCTTACTAGAAAATTACATCCTAAGATCAGTTCTACTCTAAAAGAAAATGCAGTCCTCTTTGATGGAGATACAGCTTTGATTAAAGTGCGTGCCCATAGAGGGAAGTATTTCTTGTATAGGTAGTCTGAAGGGTCAAAGCAACCCTGGTGATAAGAGGGTATCCCAGCCAGATTAACCTCAGAGATTAGTTCTGAGCTGACTCAGTTTCAATAACCAGATGCCAGGGAATGCCTTCTCCTTGTGGACCATGCAAGGAAGCTGTTACTGTCATGTTATCAGGAAAGCCCTAAATAGAGATAAAGGAAATGCCCAAAGGAACCATTTGAGGAACATGCTGTTACAAGTCCTATCCGAGAACATGACAATGAACTTCACCATTCTTCTGCTGGTCATTACTTCTCCTACTTATAACTATTTAAAATATTAATTAATTGGTTATTTTCTTATTAAAATGCAGAACCTCTAAGAGTGTGGTTCTAAGCTGACTGCTTTATTAATCCATCTTGTGATCCTTAGGAAAAATAAAACATGGCTTTGGTGTGATTTTAAGTGCTATTATTCCAAATGATAACAATGCCTCAGACTCACATGAAATGCTTATATTGATGGATTCAGCTAAAGTCCTTCACCCGGATTCATCTTTGAGTCTCTACATCAATGCCAATATGCATTTATGGGATGACTGATAACATTTTGGGATGAAATAGATGGCCACACTACATGCTGATGTTAACTGTCACTGGGATTCACTTTATGGCCTTGGCCTCCTGAATGCACTGCTTTTTACAATTCAGCTAAGAAGTCTTGCATCAACTATAAGACAACCATCCAAATTTTATACAACACTATGGATATTGTTGCTTTACTGAGAAATAAGATCTACCAAATGTAGCAAGAAATAATACATTTATATTGAAGTTCCAATTCCCCCTTGACTTTTTTACTTCAAAACACCATCCATTTAGCATCCTATGTACCATCATCACTATCATCTCTGAGTCTTGTGTGCTCCAGGTTTATCCGAGACCAGTTTTAGTGGAAATCTGTCGATGAATAGGCAAAAACAGTCAGACTGAGGGTGCTGAGACCTCTCTGGGAGGCATTCTATCTGCTCAGTTTTAGAAGTCATTAACCTTTTGAACTTCTTCCATCACTACTATGAGCTAGAGGTTCACAGTGGCATGGGTCTGGTTCCCTAGAACTGAGCAAGTGTATAGCTACTTACTCTTCTTGGCCTGAATTCTAGATTGTAAGAGTTTTATATCCCTGGAGTGAGGCTGTGCACATGTCTGAGGCAAGTCTGGGAATCCTTTAGCACTGAATATGGCTCTCTCCTCAGTTCTATATGCCACCAGTTTGTGTGTGGAGCCTCATAAAGTTCGATCATTTTTCCAGTAAAATGACTATAGTACCAAGTATTAGAGAACCTCACACATTGTTTAATTCATATTTCCCCAACTTTGCATAATGCCTAGAGTGTTCTATTTCCTCAAAGAGGAAAGTGCTTAAACAAAGCACATGGGAGAATTTTGGGGAAAAGAATTCCCAGATGGGAAGAGTGGTTAAACCAACTACTTTTCCCCTCCACTTGTTCCACCTCTTCTTCCTCCCTTTCTTCCTATTAAAGTCTCTGAAAGTAGGACTAATTCTCATATGTCTAGAAAAATTAGTAAGGCTGACTTTTCCAATACCCAACAATGGAATGGGTCAACTCATAAAGGAGTGATATCCTCATCATTAGAAGTATTGGAAAGAAGAGGCTGGAATAGAAGGGATTTCTCTCTCTTTGATCAATTTAACTCAACTACACTTATAGCAGTAATGACAATAAAACCCAACATTTATTGAATACCTTATCTGCTGGACATTTTTACCGGGATTAGCTCATTCAATTCTCCACAACAGCCTGATAAGATACTATTATTATAAGCCCCATTTTATAAATAAGAAGTCAAAGATGTAAATAAATTAAAATTTGTTTCAGGTTATAAATTAAAGAACTGAGATTTGGACTCAGATAATCTGACTTCAGAAAAAAAAATTTTTTTCAAAAGATGTGTCATTAGACTAACATTGACCTGAAATAAACTACATGTAAAGTCTGTAATTTGATAAGTTTTGACATATATACACTCATGAAGCCATCAATATAATCAAGATAATAAACATATTCACCACTATTCCTAAAAGTTTCTCCATGCTCTTATAAAAGAGACTGTAAAATCCTCCTTCCTGGCTCTCTCTGATCTGGTTTGCATCATTATACATTAGCTTGCATTTCCTAAAATTTTATATAAATGGTATGAAAAAATGTGTATGATATATCTGTTTTCACTCAATATTTTTTTTTAAGATTCAGCCATGTTGTGGCATGTGTCAATAATCTATTCCTTTTTATTACTGAGTAGTATTCCTCATAAATATACTACAAGTTGTTTATCCATTCATCTACTGATGAACATTTGGGTTGTTTTCAGTTTCTGTCTATCACAAAGAAAGCTGCTGCAAGCATTTGTGTACAAGTCTTTGTATGGACACACACTTCCTTTTGTCTTGGGTAAATTGAGTGGAATGACTTGATCACATGGATCACATGATATGTATACGTTTAACTTTTCAAGAAAATACCAAAATGTTTTCCAGATGGTTGTACTATTTTGCATTCTAACCAGCAGTAAATGAGAATTGTAGTTCCTCCACGTCCTTGTTAACAGTTGGTATGCCTGGTCCTTTTACTTTTAGACATCCTAAAAGTGTGTATTAGCATGTACTGTGGTTTTAAATCTGCATTTAATAACTAAAGTTGAGCATCACTTCATGTGTTTCTTTGCCTTCTTTATAGATTTGGTGATGTGCTCATTCATATATTTTGTACTTTTTAAAAAATTCTATTTTTGGGTCATCCATCCATTTACAGAGCCATATTTTGTACATTTTTAAAAACCGAATGTTTTGTTTTCTTGAGTTGTGAAAGTTCTTTATATATTCTGAATACAAGTCCCTTTATCAGATATATAATTTTCAAATATTTTCTTGTAATATGTAGCTTCTTTTCATTCTCCTAAGAATGTCTTTTGTAGAACAAAAATTTTTTATTTTGATGAAGTCCTATTTATCATTTTAAAGAACAGATTGTGCCTTTGGTGTCATATCTAAGAAATACTGTCTAACCCAAAGTCAAAATAGGTTTAAGTTTTGTGCCTTAAATTTAGGTCTAGGATCCATTTTAGACAATTACATACAGTGCAAAACTGAAATGTGTTTTTAAAAATATGAATAACCAATTATTTAAGCACTATTTGTTGAAAAAAATATCATTTTGAAAATCAGTTGTCCAAATATATGTAGGTCTGTGTCTAGATTTGGTTACACTAATCTATCTTTATGCCATTACTATATTCTCTTGATTATTGCAGTGTTTTTTAAAAAGCCTTGAAATCAGGAAAAGTTATGATTCTAACTTTGTCCTTTACCAAGGTTAGACTATTCTAGGTCCTTAGTATTTATTTATATCAGCTTGTTAATTTCTACAAAAAAAGTATATTGGAATTTGATGGACATTGGACTGAATCTATATATCAACTTTAGCAGAACTGATATCAAAATACTGAAATACTATATTACATGCAATATTGAAGGCATGAACATTATATATCTCTTCATTTACTTAGTTCTCTGATGTCTGTTGGCAATATTTTATACTTTTCAGGGTGCAGGTTCTTTGCATACTTTTGCCAGAGTTATTCCTAAGTGTTTCTTTTGTATTTTTGATACCATTATAAATAATGTAATTTTAATATTATTTTCTAATTGTAGCCAGTACACAAAAATACTTGCTTGAGATATATATCTCTGTATATACAGATGTATATATATCTATATATATAGATGTGTGTGTATATATATATCTATATGTGTGTATCTATCAATATGTGTAGATAGATAGATAGACAGATAGATAGATAGATAATCTCAAGCAACTATTTTTGTATACTGGCTCTTGTTGCCCAGGCTGGAGTGCAATGGCATGATCCTGACTCACTGTAACTTCTGCCTGTCAGGTGCAAGCGATTCTCCTGCCTCAGCCTCCCCAGTAGCTGGGATTTCAGGCACCCGCCACCACGCCTGGCTAATTTTTTTTTTTTTTTTTGAGACAGAGTCTCGCTCTGTCACCCAGGCTGGAGTGCAGTGGCGCGATCTCGGCTCACTGCAACCTTTGCCTCCTGGGTTCAAGCGATTATCCTGCTTCAGACTCCTGAGTAGCTGGGATTACAGGTGTGCATCACCATGCCCGCCTTATTTTTGTATATTTAGTAAAGGTGGGGTTTCACCATGTTGGCTAGGCTGGTCTTGAACTCCTGACCTCAAGCAATCCACCTATCTTGGCCTCCCAAAGTGCTGGGATTACAGGCGTGAGCCACTGTGCCCGGTCTGCAATTGTTTGCTATATTAATCTCATGTCCTACAATCTTGCTAAGCTCACTTATTCTAGTTGTTTTTAGGTAGAATTTGTTGAACTTGCTATGGAGACATTCATGCCCCTTCCCTCACAATCTGAATGCCTTTTGCTTCTTTTTATTGCCTTACTGCACTGGCTAGAACCTTCAGTACAATGCTGTACAATAGTAGTAGAAGCCAACTGGGCTTAGAGTCGTGTTTATAGAAAGGTTTTTAAGTACAAATTGAATTTGTTTATGCCTACTTCTTCTTCAGTGAGCTTTGGTAGTTTATATATTTCAAGGCATCTGTCAATTTCATGCAAGCTGTCAAATTTATTGATATAAAATATGTTCACATTGTCTTATTTTTCTTTTAATATCTGTAGAATTAGCAGTGATATTACTTGTTTTGTGCCTTACTTTGAAAATGTGTCTTTTTTTTCTTTCCTGATCATTCTGCCTAAAGGCTTACCAGTTTTACCATCTTCTCAAAGAACTAGCTTTTGGCTTCATTAATTTTTTTAAATTGTTTTTCTGGGCATATAAATTTTTTAAATCACGAAGTACTTCAAACATATTCTGTATGCAGAGACCATTATAACACATACCTACTCTCTAGATTTAGAAGAGTTAATATTGTTGTTTCAGATCTTTATAACTGAAGTCTTTCTCCCTATTTATTAAAAATAAAAATCATATTTACTCCCCTCCCTTCTCAGAGGTAACTTCTGGCCACCATGCTGAAATTGACGTTTACTTTTCTTATTTATGTTTCTAAAATGTAATACCATATATGTTTGTATTCATAAAAAATATGTCTATTGCTTTTAAAAAATACATAAATGGTACATACTATATATGTCCTGCTTTTTCACCCAGTCTCTTATCAATAGACATGTAATTCAGTTTCTAATTTTTCCATTTCTGATCACAAACACATGTATAGTGTCTCTGTAAGATGTGTACCTAGAAGGGTAATTTCTGAGTAGTGAATTATAGGCATCAAGTTTACTAGAAATTACTTAATGTTCTTCAAAGTAGTTGTAGCCATCTATACTCCTATCATACCATCAAGTATGAAAGCTTCCCTTTCTTCACTTGCCTAAAAACTCTTGGTATTAACAGACTTTTAAACTTTTGGTAATCTACAACTGTAAAATTGTATTGTGTTTTATTTTGATCCCACTGATTACAAGTAAGATAAAGCAAATTATGATGTTTAGAGGTCATTGTATGTTTCCTCTTTTGTGAGCTGTCTACTCATGTTGTTTACACAATTTTTTTCTACTGGTTATCTTTTTCTTGTGAGTTTGAATAAGTTATTATTTTAGATGCCAGTCCTTTTATCATTTACATGAAAATATCTCCTTCCAATCAATGGCTTATCTTGTAACTTATTTTAAGGTTTCTTTTGTTGTTTACAGTTTTTTTCCCCTTTACTTAAATTTATTAATCCTTTCTAGGTTATTCTTGGCCCTTTACTACTTCATATACATTTTAGAATCACTCTGTGAGGTTCAGTGAAAACCTCATTGGGATTCTGATGAAAAAAATAGACTGACTTCATTAATTAACATGGGAAAAATTGCCATCTTCATGATTAAGTATTGTTTTACAAGTTTATTTAGGTTTTCTATTTATTCTTGATTTAATATTGGCAATTTATATTTTAAACAAAATTATCAATTCATCTGTGTTTAGAAAGTTGTTGCAAAAAGCTTCTCAGTATTCTCTTCTGATTATTTAAATATGTCTTATGCCTGTAGTTATGTCTTCATTTTAATTCTTGCTATTTTTATTTGTGCCTATTCTATTTCATCATCTTTCTTGCCACAGGTCTGTATAATTAGTCTTAAAAGAAAGAAAACCCAGCTTTTGTTTTAGTTGATCCTGTCATTATTTGTTTTCTGTTTCATTAAATATTTACTCTACTCTTTATAATTTTCTTCTAATATAAAAAGTCAGAAAAACGAACAGAGTAATTGTTAAGTTACAATTTGAGAAGTTGTTGAGAAGATTCAAACAAAATGTACAAGTAATTGTTAAGTTGAACTTCTATAATTTTCTTTAATTTCTGCTATATTGTATACATTTAATTTCTCAAGAACTATTTTTGCTGCATTACATAAGTTTTAACATACACTGACTCAGTTGTCTTCCAATTTTAAATATTTTAGTTTTAAATATAAATTATTTATATTTTTGAGGCCTAATTTATTTATAAGTACTTTTAAATTTTCAAACACATGAACTTGTGCTTTTTTCTTTTAATATTTTCATAATTGATTATATTGTAGACAGAGAATGTGGTCTGCATGACAGCAAGTCTTTTGCAACTCTATTTGTGGCCTAATATCTACTCAATTTTTGGAAATGTGTACATATACTTGAAAAAATTATGTATTCACTAATTATGTATGTGCATTAGATTAATCTTGTACATTTTGTTTGAATCTTCTCAACATTCTCAAAATAATATTTAACTAAAGGGTCCTAAAAGTAGCATCTTAACCCCCAATAGTCAAATCAAATCTTTAAAGACTATCAACTAATATTATCTGAAAGGCAAATCATGTCTTTGCATACACATACACACATGCACACACAAACACACATTCTTTGTTCTCTATAAATTCTCTAAGCCTTGCTCCCTGAAATAAAGATCCAACTGTTAGTCACAAAATTCTCAAGTATTGGGGAAGAATCTCATATTTTTTGGCTATAAAATCAGGTGAAGGTTAAAAAAATAAAAAACTTTACAAAAAGGAATGTAGGCTGGGTGCGATGGCTTACACCTGTAATCTCGGTGCTTTGGGAGGCTGAGGTGGGAGGACTGCTTGAGGCCAGAAGTCTGAGGCCAGCCTGGGCATTATAGCAAAACCCCCACTCTACCAAAAACTAGAAAAACTTTGCCAGGTGTGGTGGCACACACCTGTAGTCCCAGCAACTTGGGAGGATGAGGTGGGAGGATCAATTGAGCTCAGGAAGTCAAGGCTGCTGTGAACTGTATGATCTTGCCACTGCACTCTAGCCTGGGCGGCAGAGCAAGACCCTGTGTCTCAAAAAAAATAATAATAATTGAGTGGTCCTGCAGTTGAACTATTACATACAGGGGCCTGTTGCCAGGGTCCACATGCTGTAGCCCACTCAGAGCACTCTCTCTCCCTTTTATGGTTCCCTAGTGTGTTAGGATCAAATGAACAAAACTTGTTTATGATACAGTCATGCTTTTTGTGATCATGTATAGTTCAAACATCTATATTTGTAAACAAAGCCCAATAATCATTTTGATCATTTAAATTCTCCTCCTGAAATCTTTTCAGATCTTTCAGATCTATCCTTCTAAAGATCTCTAACCTAAGAATGATAAATTACTTCTGTAGATATTTTCTATTTTGTTTCTAAGATGGTTCTTAATAATAATCATCAATTTGTCAGTTTATATTTTATTTTTCTTGGATATTCTGACAATATTTTTCCTAACTGATTTGTACATATTGTTGGATGACTAACAATTTGTTTCGTCTCAATGTTACGCTTAATTGTGTTTTGATCAATAAATGTTCATCCAGCATATACTTCCTACAATAGTTCTATTAACCACTCAAAAGTTTAGTCCATTTCTTTTCTTTTCCTTGTCTATTTTAAAAGTACAAAGCAGTTAACCATATTCTAAAATCTCAATCAACACACCCTGAGTATTCTAGCAATATGCATCTTGAAAGTGAAAACTTCCATTACTGTCTGGCCTTGTAATGACCATACTTGGGACTCATTTAACATCTACAGATAAGTCTCAAGATAATATTACTTAGGTACATATTAGAGCTGTTAATTCGCTCATTCTAAGCTACTAACAAATTTTGGGTCTTCTAATTTGTTTCATACAAACCCAGGACTTGATACGGTCTGAATCTGATCAAGTATGATGAATGACTTCTGTGTCTTCAATTATTCTAAGCAATTAAAGGACAAAAAAAAAAACTGATAGCACTTTGAAGACTGTACAATATTCAGTATACAGCAAAATGAAGAGACATGGAAATATACACCTAAATAATTCTGATTCAAATACTTCAATGTGATTCTGAAGAAAGGAAATGAGACAAAATACTTTTATGACAAAGAATTTCATTATAACAAATTAAACACTATATGAGAAAGGTGTTAACTAATCTGGGCTCTAAGAATCCCAAATCATTCATGAGGGTGCTAATGGGGTAATTCTTTGACTTACAAATATTGAATGATGAAAACTGGCATACATGAAGTTCCACTGAGCTAGTGAAGAGGCACTGGTTTCTCTAATTTGTGAATCTCTGATGCAGTATTCTCAGTGAAAAATTATTCAGTAGAGTATCTTCTTCATTATTATAAAGCTCAACCAAGTTACCAAGCCAGGTAATTAAAGCTGTATGTTAACCTTTCTGAATTCTAATCTTATTCCTCTAATCTAACTAGATCACATATATGTCCTCCAATTATTTTTTGTTTTGCCACTAATGTGACAGAAAGCAATGAAAAAACAGGATCTAATATAGAAACTTTGAGCCTCTCGCTAATTTGAAGACAAGTATCTACTACATTATTTATGAATCTAAAACTGAAATACATGGAATAGACTTAATCTGAGATTAGTGAGACAGACTGCTTGTACAAAGATGAAAAGTTTTTGTTTTCCTTCATTTTCATCCTTAAATAAGTAATGAAAACCAAATTCTGAATATAATCTACATAGATACAAAACTGATAACTTGGAGAAAATAATGTGGCCTGCATTATTGTGACAGCTTCCTTGTATCTTCTCTAATCTAATTATGGCCTACAGCCCATTCTCACCAATGCAGCCAGAATGATCTTGTTAAAATCAAAGTCAGATTAGACCACTCCTTTGCTGAAAATATTTTAATGGTTCCCTACCTCATTCAGAATAAGAAATGCAATCCTTAAATAGCCTGCACAGAGTCTTTCATAATCAACTCCCATTTTCAAACCCAGATCCAAACATTTCGAATCTCATCTCCTCCTTTCTCCCCCATACTTTCTCTACTCTACCAGTCACTATGGTCACTTTGGGTGTTTCTTGAATACCTCAGACATCCTCTTGCCTCAGGACCTTTGGGAGTGTGGCCTTGAATGCTCTTCCTTCGCTTGACCTTGCCTTCTACAATTCTTGGCACATATGTCAGCCCTCTTCTTAGTGAGGCTGTGGCTGACTGCCTTTTTAATAACTACAACTCCCATCCCACTTCTGGCATTTTATCCCCTTGTCCCTGCTCATTTTTGTCATTTTTTCAGAAGGCATTTATTGCTCTCTGAAACGTTCATTATTTTACTTGCATATTTCCTTCTTATCCATCTCTCCAGATAAAATGCGAGCTACACAAGGGCAGAGGTTTTTGTGTCTTTTCTTTAATACTGCATTCCCAGAACCTATATCTTACCACATAACATAATTAGATAGCCGATACATCAGTTAAAACAAACAAACAAACAAACAACAACAAAAAAACAAACAAAAAAACAATAAATTAAAAGCAGTCACAGTGATCAACTAACATTTAGGAACATTTTAGTTGTTCTTAGTGTAAAGATCTAAATTCACTAGCTTCTAAATCTCATCGTTCTTAAAAACCCTTAATTTATAAATGAGATTTCTAGCCTAAGATCACTCCTAAATACACTTTATACAAGTAATATTACTTGATTATCTGAATATAAATTTTCTAATTTAGTGATCTCCAAATCAGTCATTAATTTACTAATAAATTCAGTTGCCTCTATGCAGCATTATCACTAAGACATATAAAAATCCAAGGATATCATCTCAGCTTACAGAAGGAAAGCATGTGAGACAGCCAAACTAAAGAGAAATAAAAAAGCAAAGGGTCTCACCAATTTTATTTTTCTTAAGCTGAAAAACATAATTTTATTTTATTTTCAATTTTTTTTTTTTTTTTTTTTTGAGACAGAGTCTCACTATGTCGCCTAGGCTGGAGTGCAGTGGCATAATCTTAGTTCACTGCAACCTTTGCCTCCCAGGTTCAAGTGATTCTTGTGCCTCAGCCTGCCGAGTAGCTGGGATTACAAGCATGCACCACCAGGCTCAGCTAATTTTTTGTATTTTTAGTAGAGATGGGGTTTCCTTATGTTGGCCAGGCTGGTCTCAAACTCCCGGCCTTAAGTAATTCACTCGCCTTGGCCTCCCAAAATGCTGGGATTACGGGAAGGAGCTCCCATGCTGGGCCAATTTTATTATTCTTAAGCTGGAACTGTGCCAATAGCCAGTTCCAATGTAGACACGGACAGAGGATAATTCATGGAGATACAACAGTACAGAGGAGAGCATATTTATATAAACAATAATAAACGGATGATAAGAAAAACAGCATCATATGAAGTTAGCTAAATGGTTAATGTACTTTCAAATACAAAATTTAAAAACTCAACTAAAAGGTTTTAAAATTTTTCATTTAAATTCCTTGAATTACAGAAATAGATTTCAAGGTGATCTGTAAACTTTATGCTTCTCAAAAGGACTTGACACATTTCATTGCTAGAGATTTCAGAATTTCTACTAGACTTCCTATGACATTTATAAGATTAAAGGATGTCTTGGATGTTTGCCCCTTACCGATTCAACTAATGATCTTGCTTCCTCTTGAGTGCAACGGAAAGGGCTATCAGATATCTGCACGTTTGTGCTGGAGAGGAAAAGAGAATGTTATTATTAAACAGGACAAAAAGAAACAATTACCAAAAAAACCCCAAAAACTAACTCCAAATACTCCACATCTGTTGTATAATTTCAACCAATGAATAGAAACTGAATGAATAAAAATTAAGACAATGAAAATTATTGTATATTCTTTCAGGCAAGGTTCTAAGTATAGAGTAGTCCACAGCAGAGCACTCTCCAGAATGATAAAAGATTTTTAAAAATTATATTACACAAATCCTAATAATTTCCAGGTATATATAAAAAGCTACACCACAATTGCACTTCACCTTTATTGAAGAAAAGAGGAAGCAAATTTGACCCACCCAATGGGACCTAGGATAAATTTTCCTCTAAGTGAGGTAACAAACATTGTAATTAGCTACTGAAAGTTTTTGCGGAATCTCTTTCACAGATAAGGAGATTAAAGAGGAAACTATATGAATGTAAAGTTTGTTTTCTTATATGTAGGGAAGTTCAGCCAGGCATAGGAATAGCAGCTCCTTCCCTGACTAGGGAAGCCTCCATAGAGTCAAAAGCCTTTCCTATACCTCTAAAAGCATGCTACTCATTACATACTGCCACTCTCTAGACGAAAGCAAAAGCATCATTCCTCTGAAACATATTAAGGCTGATTTTTAAAAATTTCATCAAAGGAACAGGCAGATAAAAATGGATAAAGAGGTGGTAGAGAAGGGAGTTAAAGCCAAATTAACTTTTTTAAATAGAAGAAAAAGTGATTAGCAGATCCCTAAAAGATAAAATAATAGGTAAAACACACGTAAACATATTCCCCCTCAAGTGGACCTAAGGATATACATTATCAAATTTATTTTCACAATAGCTGTGTGAAATATGTCGAGATATCGGTGATAAAAACATCTGTCTATATCTGTTTGTAATTGATGACACTGAGTATACAGCGATTATAATAAGTGGTCATTTTGGTTTCTATCCAGACTCATAATGTGGGATTCATTTTCATTCTTGGCATGAATAGAATTTGATGAAAGTTAGCAGTAACATCTTTAAGACTAAGTTTTTTTGCCACCATAGCACACGTTTACTTACGTAACAAAACTCCACATCCTGCACATGTACCCCTGAACTTAAAAGTTGAGGGGAAAAAAAAAGACAAAGTTTTTTGTCTTTTCTACAGCTCACGTTTAAACAAGCTGACAATTGAAAAAGGCAGAGCCCTGTAAGTTAGATGTTTCCTTGATGACTGTCAAAAATGAATTTAAAAAGAACCAGGCAAAAAATTAGACACTGCAAAAAAGTGCTGGTCCTGTGAAGAAACTACGATATACGAAGTACTAATTACAATGCATACAACAATGCTTTTAACATTATAACTAAACCAAAGTAAAACATTCCTTGGAAATTCTGGAAAAATGAAGGTGAGAGAACAGGGGGCGGGGGTAGGGAGGTCTTTTCTAGATATAGTTGCCATATAAAATACATAACAACCAATTACATTTGAATTTCAAATAAGCAACAAACTATTTGTTAGAATAAGTATGTCCCAAATATTGAAAGAGACACACACACTTACATGGAATAATATTTGTTATTCTGAAATATTTAAATAGAAGAAAAAGTGATTTAACTGGTGTCCTGTATTTTTCATCTGTTAAATCTGATAACCCTACTTCTAAAGTAATCCCCTACTCTTACAACAAAATGAAACTATGAATAGGAATATTAGAAAAGAATGACAATATTTAAGCCAGCACGGTAAAATTTGAAAATATTTAAAATTTTATTTTAATTTTAAAAATTAAAAAATTTTAAAAATATCTCTGATAAAATGTCTTGACAAGTAACCAGTAGTGGATATCTTGGGAAAGTAAATTGACTCTGCTATTTTTTCACCTTAAAAAATGTATGAGCGGTTGGGTGCAGTAGCTCACGCCAGTAATCCCAGCACTTTGGGAGGCCAAGGTGGGCAGATTACCTGAGGTCAGGAGTTTGAGACCAGCCTGGCTAGCATGGTGAAACCCCATCTCTATTATAAATACAAAAATTAGCCAGGCATGGTGGCACACACTTGTAATCCCAGCTCCTTGGGAGGCCAAGGCAGGGGAATCACTTGAACCTGGGTGGTAGAGGTTGCAGTGAGCCGAGATGGCGCCACTGCACTCCAGCTTGGGTGACAGAGCAAGGCAACGTCTCCAAAAAAAAAAAAATTAGCTGTTTTAAGAATGAAAAATGAAATAGCAAGCACATACAAATGAACTTAGGAGATTCTTGTAAGATAAACCGATACATAGGATGAAAGATTACAAAGTGCCTTCTATTTATCAAATAGGCTCTTCTATCAGCTAAAAACAGTGCCAACATCCTCACTGACGTCCTTTTAGTCAATAATATATGTAATCTAGGTTGTAAGAACATATATGTATGTAAATATGTGTGTGTACATACCTAAATGTACTTTATCCCCTCTTGGATTTAATAAAGTTATTTGTACTTTGAATGTTTAAAAGTGTAATAAAAGGCATGATACCAAGAAATATTTTTATTTTTTCTGAACTGGCCTTCATGTAAAAATAGTTGTTTAACATTGATTCATATTTATTTGCCAAATCAAAAAATCACACTATGTGTCAGGGACTCTTCTAGACGCTGGAGACACAATATTGAATCATGGAGGCCCCAAGGAGCTTTTAATCTTTAAGATTCTTTTTACTTCTCAAACTATGACTACGACCTGCCAGGGGAAAAGCAGTATCATCATTTAAAGGAGGGATGACTAAGCTGTTAGTGCCCACTATAAACGAAACTTAAAAAAAAAAAAAAACTAAAAATAATGCACTGCTTTCCTTTTTATACTAAGATATTAAATATTATATTCTAAATGTATAAATGTTACATGACCTATATACAACCTTGTTGACCAAAACAAGCAGATGACATTAGAGCAAAAAATCAGTAAAACCAAAAATGCTGTGTACAACAAGCCCAAATTACATATAAAAATAATAAAGTATATTACTAGACAGATAATAGTGCTTTAGTGAAGGGAAACCATTTTCTTCAAGTAAATTTCAAATCAAACAATGGCCCACACTTATGAGAATCCTCAAAGACAGTGTCCAGGATAAAGATTTGTCAAGGCTTTTCATTCTAAATCAAAGTAGTCAAGAAAAAGGCAGAGAGAAAATTTAAAGAGATCAGAATGACAATAATTTTAGACCATAACCTCCAGAGTTTATAGAAGAAAGTGACCTTGGAATAAATGTACACAAAGCCAAAACAACTGAGGCTATCAATACATAAAAAAGTACCAGATTACTGGTGCCAAAACAGACATACAGATCAATGGAACCCCAGAAATAACACCACACATCTACAACAATCTGAGCCTCAACAAACTAGATGAAAACAAGCAATGGGGAAATGATTCCCTATTTTATAAATGGTGCTGGGAAAACTGGCTATCCATATGCAGAAAAGTGAAACTGGACCCCTTCCTTACACCTTATACAAAAAACTAGCTCACGATGGATTAAAAACTTAAATGTAAAACCCAAAACCATACAAACCCTAGAAGAAAACCTAGACAATACCATTCAGGACATAGGCATGGGCAAAGACTTCATGACTAAAACACCATAAACAATTACAACAAAAGCCAAAATTGGTAAGTGGGATCTAATCAAACTAAAGAGCTTCTGACAGCAAAAGAAATTAGCATCAGAGTGAACAGACAACCTACGAAATGGGAGAAAATTTTTGCAATCTACTTACCTGACAAAGGTCTAGTATCCAGAATCTACAAGGAACTTAAACAAATTTACAAGAAAAAAAACCCCATCAAAAAGTGGGCAAAGGATATGAGCAGACATTTCTTGAAAGAAGACATTTATGCAGCCAACAAACATGAAAAAAAGCTCATCATCACTGATCATTAGAGAAATACAAATCAAAACCACAATGAGATACCATCTTGCACCATGAATGGCGATTACTAAAATGGCAATTATTATCAGAATGGCAATTATTAAAAAGTCAAGAAACAATAGATGATGCTGAGGCTGTGGAGAAATAGGAATGCTTTTACACTGTTGGTGGGAGTGTAAATTAGTTCAACCATTGTGGAAGACAGTGTGGCGATTCCTCAAGGATCTAGAACCAGAAATACCATTTGACCCAGCAATGTCATTACTGGGTATATACCCAAAGAAATATAAATCATTCTACTATTAAGACTCATGCACACGTATGTTTATTGCAGCACTATTCACAATAGCAAAGACACAGAACCAACCCAAATGCCCATCAGTGATGGACTGGATAAAGAAGATGTGGTACATATACATCATAGGATACTACGTAGCCATAAAAAGGAATGAGATCATGTCCTTTGCAGGGACATGGATGAAGCTGGAAACCATCATCCTCAGCAAACTAATGCAGGAGCGGAAAACTAAACACCACATGTTCTCACTTACAAGTGGGGGCTGAACAATCAGAACACATGGACACAGGGAAGGGAACAACACACACTGGGGCCTGCTGGTGGGGGGAGGGGAGGGAGATTATTAGGACAAATGGCTGATGCAGGCAGGGCTTAATAACTAGGTGATGGGTTGATGGGTGCAGCAAACCACCATGGCACATGTACACCTATGTAACGAACCTGCATGTTCTGCACATGTATCCTGGAACTTAAAGTAAAAAAAAAAAAAAAAAAAAAAAGAAGTACCAGATTAAATATACCTTTCTCTAGGAATGTAAAAAGAAACAACTTTAAGACCTAAAGAATTTAGATGAATTGAATATATTTATTTATTTATTCAGTAAGCATATTTAGACTACCTACTGCATCAAGTCCTGCTATTGAGTGCTGAGGTAAAAACTCAATACAAAGTATTAAAAAAAAATCCACCTCCAGTTCTACATAGAGGTATGTACAGCAGTGATACAACAGCCCAACAGAAATGAAACTGTGCAGAGGTGACATCTAAACTGCTTCTTGAAAAAATGAAGATGTCCACCAAAGAAAGACAAGGGGATAGGAAGGAAGAGCCCATGAGGCTGGAAAGGCAGGTTTGGACACATTGTTTAAGAATAGAAGGGTTGGATGAAATCCCATTTTTGAAGGGAATCATAAGACATTTTTAGGCATAAAAATGAGTTATATTCATACTTTTGAAAGATAATTCTGGCAGTACTGTATAGAATATATTAAACAGGAGAATGATTGTTAATAAAAAAGAGTATGAGTAAAGAAATAAAGCATTACTTTATGAGTAAAGAAATGCTAAGTAACTGAATTAGTGCAGTTTTATAACTAGAAGGCACTCAAGAATCAATCAAAACTTGAAAAATATGTAAGACAGATGGATCAAAATAAATAATGATTAATAAAATAAAGTAATATTTAGCTTTCAGAGTAAACATCCAGCAGTGGAAAAAAAGAATAAACAACAACAACAACAAAAAAACTTCGGAGAAAGAGAATTTTCAAGGTATCAATGAAAAGAACTTAATAAAAGCAGTGCTCCTGAAAAGAGAAGAGTCACTACCTGGATTAAAAAAAAACAAAAACAAGGCTGGGAGTGGTGGCTTACGCCTGTAATCCCCGCACTTTGGGAGGCTGAGGCGCGTGGATCACCTGCGGTCAGGAGTTTGAGACCAGCCTGGCCAACATGGTGAAACCTCGTCTCTACTGAAAATACAAAAATTGGCCAGGCATGGTGGCGGGTGCCTGTAATCCTAGCTACTTGGGAGGCTGAGGCAGGAGAATTGCTTCAGCCCGGGAGGCGGAGGTTGCAGTGAGCCGAGATTGCATCACTGCACTCCAGCCTGGGTGACAGAGTGAGACTCCGTCTCAAAAAAAAAAAAAAAAAAAAAAAAGGTTGGCTTTAAAATATTATTCAACAATTTACTCCAACAGATATTTATTGAGTGGCTACTACATGCCAGGCATTAGGAATATAAAGATGAATAAGGCATCTTTATTCATCTGCTCTTGAGGAACTTATATTCTAGAGAAGAAGATAAATTCATGAACCAAGTATTTAATAACTGACAGATGTAATGACAAAAATCCACAGAAGACAAGGAATACAGAGAGTACTGGCATTTCAACTAGCATATGAGGGAATGTTTCCCAGAGAAGACAAAGTAAAAATTAAATCTTAAAAGATGAGAAACATGGCCAGTTCAAGAAATGAGAAGACAATCATGGCAAAGGAAACAAAATGAGTAAAGGCCCAGAGATTACTACAAGCACAGTACAAGTGGCCTTCAGTTGTTGTAACATGAAATAGGAGACAAGAAGTGATGGAAAATGAGGCAAGAAAGGTTATCTAAATCTTGGACGGCCTTGTTTGTTTTTCCATGAGAACAAGTTTGGATTTTATGATTCTTAAGGCCGGGCACAGTGGCTCACACCTGTAATCCTAGCACTTTGGGAGGCTGAGGTGGGTGGATTGCTTGATCCCAGGAGTTCGTGAATATCCCTAGCAACATAGCGAGACCCTGTCCATACAAAAAATTTAAAAAGTAGCCAGGTGTGGTGGTGCATGCCTGTACTTGGGAGGCTGAGGTGGGAGAATCGCTGAACTCTGGGAGGTCGAGGCTGCAATGAGTCATGTTCGCGCCCCTGCACTCCAGCCTCAGCAACAGAGCAAGACACTGTCTCAAAACAATAATAATAATAATAATAATAATAATAATAATAATAATATGGTTCTTAAGCAGAGAGGCTCATCAGAATCACATAGGGGGCTTTAAAAACATACACGTTTAGATTCTACTTTCTAAAGATACTAATACACTAGGTTTAAAGAAGGGGACAATGTATCTGAGTTCTCTAACAATTTCCCTAGTTAATTCTGTGTATTACATATACATTGAGAGAATGTCTATGATAGTATGGACCTAAACTGAACTGAGTGAGAAAAATGGGTTTCAAAAAGGAAGGCAGAGGAAGCTTGCCAATCTACAATGGTACAGTTTAAGGAATTAAGAAAGATAGGCAATTCATTACAGAAAGGCAAAAGAAATAAAAACTAACAACACTGAATATATTTCCAAATTAAGTTATGATAAAGAGAAAAATGGATTAAAATGAGTTAAAATTCTGAAGCTCTTGACTTTAAATTTTCTAGATGCATATGATACATATACTGAAACTTATATTCTGAAAATTCTTAAACTAAAAAAAGTTATTCTGTTATAAAAAATGTAGAGGAGGTAAAAGAACATAGCTATTAACAGAGTAAGGTTTAGGCCAGGTGTGGTGGCTCACACCTGTAATTCCAGCACTTTAGGAGGCCAAGGTGGGCGGATCACTTGAGGCCAGGAATTCGAGACCACCCTGGCCAACATGGCAAAACTCCGTCTCTACTAAAAATACAAAAATTAGCCAGGCTTGGTTTCAGGCTTATGTAATCCCAGCTACCTGAGAGGCTGAGGCAGGAGAATTGCAAATTACTTGAACCTGGGAAGCGGAGGTTGCAGTGGGCCGAGATCGCACCACTGCACTCCAACTTGGGCAATAGAGCAAGATTCCATCTCAAAAAAAAAAAAAAAAAAAGAAAGAAAGAAAAAAAAAGAGAGTAAGGTTTAAATCCTGGCTCCACAATGCATTGTGTGACCTTAGGTAAGTTACCTAAATCTTTATGTGGACTCAATTTCTTCATGTGTAAAATGGAGATAACAATACATATTTTATAGGATTCTTGAGTATTAATTACATAACATATATAAATCACTCAGAACGTGGAACATAGTATAGAGTTAATAAATGTTAACTCTTACTGTTAATGTAATCCTTATCATTACTCAGGAGGCTATAGCAAAATGATTCCAGAGCTTAGAAATAAAGTTACCTTCACAGTAAGGATAATTAGACTCAGCACAGAAGGAATGAATTCAAGCCATATATATACTAACCAAACAAAGGGTCTCTGGCTGTGTAGCTGAGGAAACCTGGGGAAACACTCAAGTCTCATCAAAGACTGCATAAGCTTTTTAGAAAGTGATTAGGAAGGAGATAAGACAGCAAAGAGCAAGCAAATATTTCCTCAGACAATCACAGACCCCCCTCCTCCTTCATACTGGAGGGACTCATTACACTGGAGTCTTAATTTTAGACCACAAAGAATAGCTCACTCTACCATTTACTAGGATAGACAAGACTAGAGGACATTCAATCATATCCAGCTTTGCTGTTAATAAATTATATTATTTATATTAGAAACAATTACCTACATTTTAAGATTATGCTTAAAAAAAAAAGAGTGCTCTGCATACGAGGTAAGAAAAAAGGGAGAAGGCCAAGGAGTTGACAGTGTTTCTTTAGTAAGCAAGAGAAACAAAGTCAATATCTTCAATGCCAAGCATTTGTGTTGTAGGCAAAATGGGCCTTCTTGATAACTTAGGTAAAATATTCCTTGATATTAAATAATTCTTTACTCCATCTGATTACCTTAGTCTAGTAATTTATTTAATGACCCTCTTGATTCCCAGACTGTGCTCAGAGAGCACAGGGACTCTATCGTATTCATAGTGTTATCTTTAGTACCCCCACAGGACTGCTTTTGCCTCCTATACTTAGACTTACCAAGAGTCAGTTGTTTTAGTTCTTAAATGTGTTTGTCAATTGTACTTGTTACTATAATTTCAAAATTTAAGAATTATGTTCACAGATGAACTGTAAAAGAGTGTGGAAGAACTGTTTCTATGAACATTAAGTAGGTTATAAAACTAACGAGGCTTTAAACAATACTGAGGCCCTAAAAAGCCTCAATAAAGGTGAATCACTACAAAAATTTGGTGTAGATAACATAATTTAAATGATTTTTTTAAAAGAACCCTAAAAATCTGTCAGGAATTTTAAGTTACAAGGAGCTTAAGGATTACAGAATCTTTATTTTCTATCCTATGTTATGTTAGAGTATATATAAAAACTATATGGAATCTATATTAAAAGGGGCTCAGCCCTATATCCAAAAATGGGTGAATATACATTTAAATGTTTTAAATTAAATGTTTATGTTACTGTTACTTAATTCCTCTTAATCAATCAATTAGTGATCATGATGAATAAGAAGGCTTTTACTTTCTAAGAAATTATATGGTAGTTATTAGATTTTAAAGAAACCACATAGATTTACATGCTGAAAAATTGCGTTTTTCATCTTTGCACAATGTATTTCAATTAAATGTCCATTTATTTATCAGTATTCCCACTAAATTATAAATTCCTTGAGAAAAAAGATCACGTCAATTCCTAGTTTAATAGTGCCCAACACTTAGTAATGCCCAATGAATAGGTAGATAATCTGTATTGTTTAAATTTAAAAAAATGCAAAAATCTGAAATCTGATTATTATGTGGTTGTTTAATACCAATTAATAATAAAATAACATTACTTACATAGAAAAGACAAATTCTTACCAATTTATAGCTCCTCCATTACACTTCTTCATAAGCAATGCTTTCCAACATTGATGAGTGGATTTAATAACTTCAAGAGCAAAAGCCTAGCTCCAAACAAACAAATAAAAAAAGACGTATTTAATATCAGTCACATTGTTACACTAACACAAAACTAATCTTGTGATGACAGTTAATTGTTAAGAGCATGAGCTCCAGAGGCAGGCAAAGCTTGGTATAAATTCTGGCTTCCTTATTTGTCAGCTGTGTGACTTTGGGCAGGTTACTTAAGCTTGCTAAGCCTCAATTTCTTAATCTATGAAGTAGAATATAATAGGGATAATCTATATCAGGGGTTGGCAAACTAGGAACTATGGGTAAAATCCAGTCTGCCCCCTGTAAAGTTTTACTGAACAGTCACATTTGTTTGTGTTTGGCCTATGGCTGCTCTAGTACTATGATAGCAGAGTTGAGCAGCTGTGACAGAAATCATACGATCTGCAAAGCCTAAAATATTTTCTATATGACCCATTACAGAAAAAAGTTTGCCAACCCCTGATCCAAGTCACAGAGTTGTTGAAAGAGTAAGTGAGATGACATATGTAAAGTGCTTAACCCAGTACCCGGCTTGTCAGTAAGCATGCACCCATTAATTTCAGCATCATCAAAACTGCAGGCAGTCTAAATGTAGTTTTTTCAATCGAAGTAATTTTAGACTATCCACTGTCTGAAAGTAGTACATCTCCTTGACATTTATGACATTGTCTAAAAATGCATAAGCAACAATAGATATACCTCTTGTTGGATATACATCCAGTAAGAACATCTAAGGAAAACTTGCTTTATAATTCCAAAGCAGAAAGTTCTTTAGAGTTTTTTCCCAAAAAATGTTGTTTGTTTTCCTTAAGGAGAGTCCTTACTGGTTAGTTCAAAGTAGCTCCTTTCTTCTTCAATGATTACTAAACTCATTATGATAATAAAGAAACTAAAGAATCTTGGGAACTGAGGTACAGTAATAATGGGAAATTTATCCTCTGAAAAGAGAATTTCTCTCAGGTCTACGATTGCCTGCGATGGAGGATGACTTATATCTTAATGAGATAGTGTTGGGCGGGAATCTCACTTCAGATACAGGACAAGAAATCTAATACATTATCTGATTATGTAAGGATAGATTTTTAATCAAATTATTTGGATAAGTGTGATTATTTAGAACCAATTTCAATACTTGTTTAAAGGAGTGGCAAGAAAAACCCAGAATAAAAGAAAGGAGCCATCTTTCCAACCATGTTAAAGAGGCACAAATCTATTCTTGAGTTATACCCTGCTATGGTTTGAGGGGATTTGTCCTCTCAAATCTCATGTTCAAATTTGATCTGCAGTGTTGGAAGTGAGGCCTAATAGGAGGTGTATGGATCATGGGGGTGGATCCCTCATGAATGGCTTGGTGCCTCCTCAGAGTAATGAGTGAGTTCTTGCTGTTAGTTCCCACAAGAACTGATTGTTAAAAAGAGCCTGGGCACCTTCCACCTCTCTCACTTGCTTCCTCTCTCACCCTGTGGCATGCCTGCTCCCCCTTCATCTTTTGGCATGACTGGAAGCTTTCTGAGGTTCTTACCAGAAGCAGATGCCAGCACCATGCTTCTGGTATAGCCTGTAGGACTGTGAGCTAAATAAACCTTTCCTTTATAAATTACCCAGCCTCAGCAGTTCTTTCATAGCAATACTAAGGGCACTAAGGCTCTATATTTTAAATAGCAGTAGTAAAAAGCAATGCATAAAACAATTATTTTCTGGTGAAGTTGTATAAATGACCTCATCTTTATACAGAAAAGAATTACTATTTGTCAAAAACAAACAAAAACCAAAAACTACCTCATTCTTTACAAATTCGTGACTTGGCAGACTTACCCTGAGGCAAAAATACCATATAGGTTTAAAATTTCAATTATCTCAATAATAAAATGCAAATTTTTAAAAGAAAAATAATGTACAAATTTTCAATCCTTTAAGATAATTTAATCTAAAATAATAATTTTATATTTACATTTAATAATCCCAGACAAAGCCCTCAAGATTTGAAGGATTCTTTTAATGTGCTTTCAAAAAAACACTGAGTCCAGCAATCAATTCTTTTACAGCAAAATACCCATTATAAATTTTAAGTTTTCATTAACATGCCTTATTTCACTTATAAAACATACTTACTGGTATCCACTTAAAAGTTGGTTTCAAATATTCAATTTACCTAGTGGTAATAACTTTAAAAAAAATTCCATGCTTTAGACTAACTCTTTGGTCTATTCTCTCCATTTGTGTCATATTAGAGATACTTTGTGGTAACTCAGTGGTATTCTAATAGAAAAATCCTATGACAGTAAGATAATTCAGGTGTCCTTTCAATTGTTAAGCAGCTTAGTTCCGTCGTGGTAGAATGAACACTTAGGAGGGAGGCCCCTATGGATTTACATTAAGGGTGAGTAACTTTCTCCTCCACAAAACAGTAAATAGAAAGTTTTTCTATGTACACAATTTGCAAAGTTAGTCTGATCATGAAATTCCTTCATTTTCCAAGACGTAGGAGCTATAGACACATAGATGGAAATATATATTTTTCAGCCTTGTTGATACACTTAGATCTTCTGAAACAGAATTTAAATAATAAAATGTTTTTAAATATGTAAGTTAGTAAAAAGCACTTTTTTAAACCATGCTATATATACATATTCACATAAGAAACTTCCCAAGTGAAACGAATATTGTACAGGTATCAGGAGGTACATTTTAAAATAAAGATTCTCATCTTCACCTTGTTTTTGAATTCTCCATTAAAAGCAAACTGGTTTTCTGGTTTTCCATCTGGTACCTTATATAATCTAAACCAATTAAGAGTAGCTTCCAGGTAACCCGGTTTGAACTTCTTAACATCATCAATATCTGTAAAGAAAAAAACAAAAAGATGTTTTGTTAACAACCAAAATTAATTCCATTTAGTGGAAGAGCATTGGACTGAGGGAGCCAGGAAACATGGGGCCCAGTCTAACCAGCAGCACAATTGATTATGATACCTAGAGCAGCATCATCATTGATATGTATATCACCTTCAGACTTTTGTGTTTTCATATGTATAATACTATTCCTGCACTCTACAAACATTTACAAAGCATCTTCAGACAATGTGCTATGTATGGGGAATAAATGGATGGATACAACAAAGTTCTTTTCATCAAGATACTCAGTTTTTAACTCAGGGAAAGAGACAAAGAGATAAACTGCAATTAAATGCAATGAGGTTTTAACAGAGATAAACAGAAGCAATGGTAATGTCATAGAAGAGGGAGTAAAAGAAAGCATTATAAAAGTGAGAAGTACATCACTAACTGGACAAGAGGGGAAAAGGTAGAAGGAACAGCACACATAAAAGCAAGGGACTATATTTTAGAATATACAAAGATGGTTCTGCATGGATAGAACATCACTGTTAGGAGGCAGGGGAGAGGGAGGAGACATCTAGGAAAAGCCAGTAACTGAGGATCATATACACAGCAATCTCCCTTTATCCACGGTTTTGTTTTCTGCAGTTTCAGTTACCTACAGTCAACTGAATCCAAAAATATTAAATGGAAAATTCCAGAAATGAACAATTCATAAGTTTTAAATTGCATACCATTCTGAGTAGCCTGATGAAATCTTGCACTGTCCTGCTCCATCCTGTCCAAGACATGAATCATCCCTTTGCCCAGTGTGGCCACATTCTATGTACTACCCACCATTAGTCACTTAGTAGCCTTCTCAGTTAGCAGATCCACTGTCTTGATATGGCAGTGCTTGTGTTCAGTTAACCCTTATTTTGCTTCAGAATGGCCACAAAGCACGAGAGTAGTGGTGCTGGTAATTTTATTACAGTATATTGTCACAGCATATTGTATTGTATACAATATATTTATTAGAGCATATTAACATTATACTGTTTTGTTATAACAAAACAAACAGGGATGTTTTGCAAAAATTAATTAATATTGAGTTCCTTGAACGAACGGTTTTCTTATTCAGAGGGGAAAAAAATCTTTTCGTCTACTGACGGTGAGTATCTAGAAATGCAATTTAATCAATGCCCAAGATAAATAATTTTCTAGGCCAGGTGTGGTGGCTCATGCCTGTAATCCCAGCACTTTGGGATCACCTGAGGTCAGGAGTTCGAGACCAGTCTGGCCAACATGGTGAAACCCCATATCTACTAAAAATACAAAAAAAATTAGCTGGACATGGTGGTGATTGCCTATAGTCCAAGCTACTTAGGAGGCTGAGGCAGGAGAAATGCATTAGTCCAGGAGGTGGAGGCTGTAGTCAGCCAAGATCATGCCATTGCACTCCAGCCTGGGCAACAAAGCAATAAATAATTTTCTATTGCTTAAATCTGATTTATGACTTCATCGTTGTACCTTACTCAAACTATCATTTTCTCTTCCACTGTATATAACTTATACAAATCATATAACTTTTATATGATTTTTGTTACTTAACTCACTGACTTCCAAGGAGAAAGAGAAAGCTAATTATCTAATATCTACCTCAGTCTAGGAGGCTTTCTCCCCAAAAGTCATAAAGAGGACCCAATAAGCAAAGACACAAATTAGGAAAAAAACTGAAAATTTTATAATGGAAATAGGAAGTATAACTCTCCAAATATAAGCTAAACTTTTCCATTCTCAACTAATTATACCCTAGGAGAAAACAGCTGCATTGTCCCAAATAACAAAACAAAAAAATTACAGTAAGATATTTAAACATTTTTAAAACCTCAATAGCAAATGCCTGAAGCCAAATTCTTATATCCAATGCCAACAGTCAGTTCAATAACCCCTCTGAAATTATAAAAAGTTCCAGCTAAAGTGTATAAACTTATTTGTGGTTTATGAAAAGCATACATAGATATATATAAAACTTAAACTTGTTCCTCATGAAATTCCTGAGAGTTAAGAACAAGTATGTTTATATTCAACATAAGAAAACTACAGCTAAGATAGTTTAAAAGGCTTGCCAAAATCTATCCAACTCACTCATGATAGAACTAGTATTATATAAATACAAGACTTCTAATTCCATGACTTCTGCTTTTTCTTCTATACTGCATAGTAACATTGCCCAAAAGTTTTATTTACATTTAAAAAATGTAAGTAAAGATGTATTTTTTCAGTTTTCTTTTATTGTGATAAAATATCCATAATATAAAATTTGCCATGTTAAGCATTTTTAAGTGTATAATTCAGTGACATTATGTCTACAATTTTGTGCAACCATCAACACTATCCATTTGTAGGACATCTTTGATTAGATATATTTTTTTACAATCTATGTTATTTTAAGAAAAGTGGCAGTTCTCTAGTAGTCATTTATTCCCACTTGTGGAATTAATTTTATATGAATTTTAGAGATGAACTAATCCAATAAAGTTAGGATAATCTGGAAAAGCTATATATGTAATTAAGCTAAATCTATTTCAGTTTCTAATTTTGATTACAAATTAAGCTCTTTTAATCGAACTCTACTTGATCAACTTACTGGACTGATTAGTAAAGACTCTACTTTTGTAGAACATTCTGATTAATGTTCACATATTATGTATGCTGACTCTGGCAGAGTACTCTAGAATGAAGCCCACACTTCTATTTCCATCAGTTAAGTTTTAGCTTTACCAAGCATCAGATGTGTTTATTCCCAAACCATTTATGCTAACTGTATCTTTTATTATGATTATGAGATGTAATTAAATATTACATACACCAGTGAATTTATGAGTACAAAAAAGTGTTTGTCTTTATGAAGTTAATTTGAATGTTCTGAAAGAATTCAATAAAACATTGCTAAAATATCTGTTGTCAAATTAAGCCTGGAGCTAGGTGCCATGGCATGCCCCTAATCCCAGCTACTTGGGAAGCTGAGGTGGGAGGATTGCTTGAGCCTAGGAGTTTGAGACCATTCTGGGCAACATAGTGAGATCTCATCTAAAAATAAAAACAAAAAAGAAAAAAAATTAGGCCTGGGTAAGAAAATAGTTAAACATTAGGAGGAAAAACACCATAAAAATCTACAGTTATGCATATAGGCTGCTTTGCAAGTAAGGTAAGAAGAGAATTGTAGATATGAGAGGTCAGGGGTATCCTCTGGTGAAATCACTTTAGTAGAGTCTTGGATGAACTGTGGGAGCAACTCATTCAGGTATCTGAAAGGAGTGCAGTCTGGGAGGAAGACAGTAAATGCAAATATTCTGAAGTAAGGGTGTGCTTTTAACATTTCAGGGAGACAGTAAGAAAGTCCCATGGCTAGAGCACAGTGAAAAAACAGAAAGTATTAGGAGATAAGATTAGAGAAGCAGTCACAGGCCAGTCACAGAGGACTCTAAGGGCCATACTAAGGATTATAGCTTTAACTTTGGGATGGTTTTGGGCAGAGGAGTAAATGTTTTAAGATCTTTCTATCTGCTGTGTAAAGAAAAGACTATATAGAGGAAAAAATGGAAGCTGGAAGTCCAATAAGGGGCTGCTAAGAGAGTCTACTTAGGTGAACTATGATGAGGGCCTAGACAAATGTAGTTGTATGGAGGTAGTGATAAATGGTAAGATTTTGGGTATTTTTTAGAAAGTAAAACTGAGAGGAATTACCAATGGAAAAAAAATTAACAATAATAAACCAGTAAAGATGAGACGTACAAGAGATTCAAAGAGCAGAAAAGGATAAGCCTTTTATAACCTAAATTACAGTAAAACTGAAAGCAGTCCTCAAAATTCTTTCTTTTTCTTTCTTTCTTTCTCTCTCTCTCTTTCTTTTTTGACACAGTGTCTTGCTCTGTCACATAGGCTGGAGTGCACTGTGCAATCACGGCTCACTGCAACCTTGACTTCCAGGGCTCAATCAATTCATCCACTTTCGATTTCCAAGAAGCTAGGACTACAAGTGTGCACCACCATGCTTGGCTAATCTTTTTTTTTTTTTTTTTTTTTTTTTTTCCAGTAGAATTGCTTTGTTTTGTTTTAGTTGCTTTGTTGCCCAGGCTGGTCTTGAACTCCTGGGCTCCAGTGTTCCTCCTGCCTTGGCCTCCCAAAGTGTTGGGATTACAAGTGTGAGCCACCATGCCCAGCCTATCACCCCAGATTTTTAAAAAAGGCTTTATAAAGAGCGTCATAACTTCTGACAAATAGTGTGCAGCCATGATTTACTTTCAAATTTGAAAGTTTAATTAACAAAGATTATATAGAATCTCCTTAAGGGAATTTTTATATTAAAACTATAAAAATATGTTTTATAAATAATCATAGTTCTGTATAAATACATTGAAAATATCGTAAATTTCTCTCTAAAATTCCAGTTGAAAAACAGGTAATAATGAAGCAATATAACAGACAAATCTGAAGGTTCCATTGGGTTTTTCCAAGTCCAGAGCTCTCACTTTAATTTAGTTTTTCTTAACTAACTTTGGTTTATGTTTCTATAAAAGAAAACCTATAATAACTTAATGAAAACCTACCATTTTATCTCTGCAGACATGAGATAAATCTAACACAATACTTTCTAAGAGAAACGTTTATGACTTTTTTTTTCCTTCACTGGGGATACTGTATATCTTTCATATAACCAAATTTCCTTTCCATATAAACCAATTCACTTGTTTCTAAAATCTAATTAGAAAATTCTTTCTACTCTTTTTTTTTTGAATCCAAAAACACACTCTGTTGCACCAGGGGGGTTTCTAATCACATGCGTTTGCCAAGACTTCAATATTACCCACACTTCAGAATTAAACATACTTTGGAAGTAAGTTAATAGTAATGATATGACTTCAAAAGCCAAATTGATAAGGTATATTTTATATACAAAGACCATGAACAGTATATATGAGAGAGAAATTTAGAGAAAGTATGAGACCTATTTAATCTAGAGACATATTAAAACAATAACCTTTAAAAATAATTATATACCAAAAACAAAGAAAATGTTAAGAAATTTTAAACATATGGAAATTAAGACAACACATTCTATAAGTACAATATAATAAATTTAAAGATCAACAATAAACACATTTAAAAACTCTTGCCTACTGAAAAAGAACCACCCCCAATCCCCTGATTTGTTAAATATAATTAAAAGATAAATATTAAAAGCAAATAAAAAAAGAATAAAAAGTCTTACTAAATAAATAACTTTCAGGTCCAAAAGAAAATCAAAACTCTAAAAATATTCAGAAAATAATGACAATGAGAACACTCAGCAAGTTTCTAACAAGAACTAAAGAAAAACATGTTTGGAATCAGACAGCACTAAGTTTAAATTCCATTTCTGGTACTCCATATTGTATCACTTTGGGAAAAATGTACTACCTTGTTTCTTCAAATCCAGAATAGGGAAGAAGAAATCAAGGTTGTCATGGGGATTAAATAATGGGTGAAAATCACCTAATAAAAGGGAATAATTCTTAACAAATATCAATCATTATCTCTCCAATTCCCCAAAACTTTGTCCATGAACACAGCCAAAGTTATACTTACAGGCAAATTAATAGCTTTACAAGCTTTTATCTTTCAAAAATAAATACACAGGCCAGGCGCGGTGGCTCACACCTGTAATCCCAGCACTTTGGGAGGCCGAGGCAGGCAGATCACCAGGTCAGGAGATCGAGACCATCCTGGCTAACACGGTGAAACCCTGTCTCTACTAAAAAAATACAAAAAATTAGCTGGGCGTGGTGGCGGGCACCTGTAGTCTCAGCTACTCGGGAGGCTGAGGCAGGAGAATGGCATGAACCTGGGAGGCAGAGCTTGCAGTGAGCCAAGATCCTGCCACTGCACTCCAGCCTGGGCGACAGAGTGAGACTCCGCCTCAAAAATAAATAAATGAATAAATAAATAAATACACAAACATGAGTTAATTTTTTTAGAAAAATACTAAACAGATTTTCATTAATATTGACAGTTATTTTAATTTGTATAATGCTCCTGAAAAATCAATGTAGGTAGGCATAGTTATAAACAAACACAAAGACTAAAAATAACATATAAAAAAAGTATCTAGGTATACATATATACACATACACATGCATACTTATTAATAACTTTTTGCTATACACATAGAGTTTTTCACTTATAGTAAAGACCCTAAATGAATTTGTAATTAATTTCTTATTTAACAACAGACACGTTTACTTTTATCTCTAATATTATTACAATTTAGTTCTTATAAATTTATTTTTTTCCACTGTGTTGAAGTTAAATTAACCCCTCTTTTAAACATTTGGAATGGAGAGGGAATATATAAATAGAATTACTTGAGTGAAGTACTTATATTTATTTCTGAAATGAGGCTTTCACGGAGTTCAAGCATATTAACCAAATTATCAGCAAATAAAAAGACTCCTCAAGTTTCCAAAGCATTCTGCTTTGGAAAAAACAGAGACCTTTTGACAGGAGGGGCACTAAATTCGTGTTTCAGTGTACTCCCTCAGGCTAACCTACCTAAAATAGATACCTTATAAACAGATTAACATCAAAAAGACTCAAAAACAAGATAAGTAACTTTGTAGACCCAAGAGGGAACAAAAATACAAAACAACATGTAGGGCTGCATCCAGGGGCACACAGGAATCCTGATGTGCAGGCAGGTAGGACAGGCTGGAAGTTTGGCTCCTGTCAAGTGAAGGCAGGATGACTATGCGATTTATTGTATATACTGGAATATTTCTGAGACCTGTATCAAGAGAAAAAGCAGTTAACAGAAATCAATCCTTATGTGACCTATGCAAACAAGAATTTTAAAGTAGTTATTATGAAAACGTTCAGGACTTTCAGGAAACATGGTCACAACACGAACATATGGAAATCCAAGATGAGGAACAGAAACTATAAAACTTCAACAAAAAAAAAAGAACCAAAAGGAGGATATGAAATGAAAAATCAGATAGATTTAACAGCAGAACGTGGATATGGCAGGAAAAAAACAAAAAAACAGGGAAGCAGAAGATAGATTAACAGAAATTATCCAGTCTAAATAACAGTAAGGAAAAAAAAAGATGAAATAGACTGGAAGCGTGTTAGTGATTTGTAAGACAATAAAAAGTAGTCCAAAATATGTGTATTTAGTCTCAGAACGCAGGTGAGAAAACAGAGCCCCCCCAAAAGTGAAATAATAATGGCAAACAATTTCCCAAATATGATGAAAAAATATGAACTTACAGATCCACAAAGCTCAGTATATCCTAAGCAGAATAAATACAAACAAAAGGAAACCTTAGCTTATCAAAGAAAAAAAAATTTCTGAAATCCAAAGATAAGGAGAAAATCTTTAAAGCAGTCTGAGAAAAAATAATACACTATACACTAGTAACAAGGTTTACATGAAGGATTAGTTCCAGGACTACCACCTGCTCCCCCAAAATCCATGCATATGAAAGTCTCACAGTAGCCCTGCAGAAACCAGCTATATGAAAAGTAGACCCTCATTATACTGGGTTTTGCAACCTGAGAATATTGTTATTTTCAATCCACATTTGGTTGAAAGAAATCCATGTATAAGTGGACCTGTACAGTTCAAACCCATGTTGTTCAGGGGTCAACTGTATATGAGGTAACAATACAAATGGCTGTTCACCATTCATTAGAAGCAATGGGGGCTGATAGAAAATGGAACATCAATATAAAGCTTAAAAAACCCTATAACTTTAAATTTGACACCAAGGAAAATTGTATTTCTAAAACAGAGGCAAAAAAAGATTATTTTAGATAAATAGCACATACATATACTAAAATTGGAATGATACAGAGAAGATTAGCATGGCCCCTGCGCAAGGATGACACGCAAATTCGTGAAGCGTTCCATATTAAAAAAAAAAAAAAGAAAAGAAAATTCGCCACCAGCAGGAGTGCACTACAAGCATATGTGAAAGTCCTTGAACTGAAAGAGAATGACACCAGGTGGAAACTAAGATCTACAGATCTTCAGGAAGAAACAAAATACATGGGTATGAAAATGGCAAATATGTGGGCAAATGTAAAAGACACATGTACACAGGCAAATGTATTTCTCTTACTTTCTTTAAAAAACATTTTGTTATTTAAGACAATCTGTAACAAAGTATAAAGAATGAATACATGTTCTGACAGCAACTGGATACATTGCTAGTAGAATACAAAATGGTAGAGCCACTCTGGTAAACAATTTGACAGTTTCTTACAATGTTAAACATATAATTACCATCTTACTCAGCAAAACTATTCCTGAGAATTTCCCCACTGGAAATGAAAACATGTTCACATGAAGACTTGTAATTCACTGTTCAGAGCAACTTTATTCACATTAGCCGAAAACTGGAAACCCAAATTTCCAACAGTAATGTGAATGGATAAACTGTGGTATATCTAAAAAATGGAAGACCGTTCAATAATAAATTAGGAAGAACCTGATACATGCAACAATATCCATGAATCTCCAAAACATTAGGCAAGAGAAAAAAGTCATACACCCAGCCATGTGAATAATCATTGATGCCAGAGTCCATTGATAGGTAATTCTAGAAAAGGCAAACTATTGTGACAGAAAGTAAATCAGTGTTTGCTAATGGCCTATGGTAGGAGGAAGGGATTGACTGCACAGGGGTATGTGGGAATTTGGGGGTGATGGAAATGTTTTGTATTATGAATGTGATAGTTGCTAGAAGACTATATAGTTATCAAAACTCACTGAATTGGATACTTAAAATGGGGTGAATTTGACTGGATGTAATTTATACCTCAAAGTGGGCTAAAAAATATAAAAGAGAGAGAGAGTCCCAGCCCGGAAAGAGTTCATAATCTAGATAGGCGGGTAGATAAGGAAACAAACAAATTATAAATCTGTGAAATCAAAGACATTTCACAGAATCAAACAAAACAGTGTGGGAGTGAAAAAAGTGGCAATTAACCAACTGCCTTTGCCTTGCAGAGTCAAAGAGAATTCACTGAGAGATGATATTTAAACGGGTTCTCAAAAGATAAAACCACTAAGGTGCAAAACTACCTGGTATATATAAGAAAGGGTGAAAAACTCAGTGTGTTAAGAACTTTGGATAAACAGTGTGCATGGCTAGGGAAAAAAAGCATTTTACTAAGTTAGAGAGTCTGGATTTTTCTGTAAGCTCTGAGGAGTCAAAACCTTTTTTTAAATACGTTTTCTTTAAAATAAAATAAGTCTGGTAAACAGTGTGGGAGACACATTTTTGTGTCAGGAGGCTAACTAGAGAAATGTTAACATTGATTCAATGGAAAAGTAAGATATGATAGTTTAACACAAAAGGAAGAAGGAGGGAATGGACTGAAAGATATTTGAGGTCAAACTGAGGGAATCTGGTGACAAACTGTGGTACCAACTTAATAAGAAAGATCACTGAAGAACAAGATGACAAAGTTTAGAATGTATATATGACTAAAACACAACTGCAATAGTTAAAAATGGCAAAATTCCAAGTACAAATGAATGCTTTCTCCCTTTAAAATAAGTTAAAACACACCTATTTAAGATATTTTCAGACTGTGCTAAAAGATATACAAGATATAAAAGATAAACAAGAATACCTGAATAAATGGGAAACATATATCAACAACTGATGTAAAAATTAATGTTTTAAAGATACCAAAAATCCTTGACAATTAGGATTCTAAAATCTGTACACAAGAATAAAGGCAGTCACTTCCAAAATGGCCAAATAGGAACAGCTCTGGTCTGCAGCTCCCAGAGACATTGACGCAAAAGATGGGTGATATCTGCATTTCAAACTGAGGTACGTGGTTCATCTCATTGGGACTGGTTGGACACTGGTTACAGCCCATGGAGGGTGAGCAGAAGCAGGGCAGGGCATTGCCTCACCCAGGAAGCACAAGGGGTCGGGGATTTCCCTTTCCTAGGCAAGGGAAGCCATGACAGACTGTACCTGGAGGAACTGTACACTACCACGCAAATATGCGCTTTTCCCACAGTCTTCACAACTGGCAGACCTTCTGTGTCTGGCTCAGTGGGTCCCACGCCCACGGAGCCTTGTTCACTGCTAGCGCAGCAGTCTAAGATCGGCCTGTGAGATGGCAGCCTGGTGGGGGGAGGGGCATCCACCATTGCTGAGGCTTGAGTAGGTAAACAAAGCGGCCTGGAAGCTCGAACTGGGCGGACCTCAGTGCCCCTCTGCAAGGCCTACAGCCTCCACCTCTGTGGGCAGGGCATAGCTGAACAAAAGGCAGCAGAAACTTCTGCAGACTTAAATGTCCCTGTGTGATAGCTCTGAAGAAGGCAGTGGTTCTCCCAGCACAGCGTTCGAACTCTGAGAACAGACAGACTGCCTTCTCAAGTGGGTCCCTGACCCCCATGTAGCCGGACTGGCAGACACCTCCCAGTAGGGGCCAACAGACACCTCATACAGGCGGGTGCCCCTCTGGGACAAAGCTTCCAGAGGAAGGATCAGGCAGCAATATTTGCCGTTCTGCAGCCTCCGCTGGTGATACCCAGGCGAATAGGGTCTGGAGTGAGCCTCCAGCAAATTCCAACAAACATGCAGCTGAGGGGCCTGTTAGAAGGAAAACTAACTAACAGAAAGGAATAGCATCAACATCAACAAAAAAGGACATCCACACCAAAACCCCATCTGTAGCTCACCAACATCAAAGACCAAAGGTAGATAAAACCACAAAGATGGGGAGAAAACAGAATAGAAAAGCTGAAAAATCAAAAAACCAGAGCACCTCTCCTCTTCCAAAGAATCGCAGCTCCTCGCCAGCAATGGAACAAAGCTGGATGGAGAATGAGTTTGATGAGTGGACAGAAGTAGGCTTCAGAAGGTCAGTAATAACAAACTTCTCCGAGCTTAAGGAACATGTTCTAACCCATCGCAAAGAAGCTAAAAACCTTGAAAAAGGTTACACAAATGGCTAACTAGAATAAACAGTGTAGAGAACACCTTAAATGACCTGATGGAGCTGACAACCACAGCACAAGAACTTCATGACGCATGCACAAGCTTCAACAGCCAATTTGATGAAGTGGAAGAAAGGATATCAGTGACTGAAGATCAAATTAATGAAATAAAGCGAGAAGACAAGATTAGAGAAAAAAGGGTGAAAAGAAATGAATAAAGCCTCCAAGAAATATGGGACTATGTGAAAAGACCAAATCTATGTTTGATTAGTGTACCTGACAGTGACGAGGAGAATGGAACCAAATTAGAAAACACTGTACAGGATATTATCCAGAAGAACTTCCCCAACCTAGCAAGGCAGGCCAACATTCAAATTCAGGAAATACAGAGAACACCACAAAGATACTCCTCGAGAAGAGCAACCCCAACACACATAACTGTCAGATTCACCAAGGTTGAAATGAAGGAAAAAATGTTAAGGGCAGCCAGAGAGAAAGGTCAGGTTACCCACAAAGGGAAGCTCATCAGACTAACAGCTGATCACTCTGCAGAAACCCTACAAGCCAGAAGAGAGTGGGGGCCAATATTCAACAATCTTAAAGAAAAGAATTTTCAACCCAGAATTTCATATCAAGCCAAACTAAGCTTCATAAGTGAAGGAGAAACAAAATCCTTTACAGACAAGCAAATGCTGAGAGATTTTGTCACCACCAGGCCTGCCTTACAAGAGCTCCTGAAGGAAGCACTAAACATGGAAAGGAACAACCGGTACCAGCCACTGCAAAAACATGCCAAATGGTAAAGACCATCAACACTATGAAGAAACAGCATAAATTAATGGGCAAAATAACCAGCTAATATCATAACGACAGGACTAAATTCACACATAACAATATTAACCTTAAATGTAAATGGGTTAAATGCCCCAATTAAAAGACACAGACTGGCAAATTGGATAAAGAGTCAAGACCCATCAGTGTGCTGTATTCAGAAGATGCATCTCACGTGCAGAGACACACTTTGCTCAAAATAAAGGATGGAGGAAGACCAAGCAAATGGAAAGCAAAAAAAAAGCAAGGTTTGCAATCCTAGTCTCTGATAAAAAAAGACCTTAAACCAACACAGATCAAAAGAGACAAAGAAGGCCATTACATAACAGTAAACGAATCAATTCAACAAGAAGAGCTAACTATCCTAAATATATATGCACCCAGTACAGGAGCACCCAGATTCATAAAGCAAGTACTTAGAGACCTACAAAGAGGTCTCAAAATAATAAGAGCTATTTATGACAAACCCACAGCCAATATCATACTGAATGGGCAAAAACTGGAAGCATTCCCCTGGAAAATCAGCACAAGACAAGGATGTCCTCTCTCACCACTCCTATTCAACATAGTGTTGGAAGTTCCAGCCAGGACAATCAGGGAACAGAATGAAATAAAGGGTATTCGATAAGGAAAAGAGGAAGTCAAATTGTCCCTGTTTGCAGATGACATGATTGTATATTTAGAAAACCCCATCATCTCAGCCCAAAATCTCCTTAAGCTGACAAGCAACTTTAGCAAAGTCTCAGGATACAAAATCAATGTGCAAAAATCATGAGCATTCCTATACACCAATAACAGACAAACACAGAGCCAAATCATGAGTGAACTCCCATTCACAATTGCTACAAAGAGAATAAAATACCTAGGAATCCAACTTACAAGGGATGTGAAGGACCTCTTCAAGGAGAACTATAAACCACTGCTCAACAAAATAAAAGAAGCCACAAACAAATGGAAAAACATTCCATGCTCATGGATAGGAAGAATCAGTATTGTGAAAATGGCCATACTACCCAAGGTAATTTATAGATTGAGTGACATGCCGATCAAGCTACCAATGACTTTCTTCACAGAATTGGAAAAAAAGCTACTTTAAAGTTCATATGGAATCAAAAAAGAGCCTGCATAGCCAAGGCAATCCTAAGCAAAAAGAACAAAGCTGGAGGCATCATGCTACCTGACTTCAAACTATACTACAAGGCTACAGTAACCAAAACAGCATGGTACTGGTACCAAAACAGAGATATAGACCAATGGAACAGAACAGAGGCCTCAGAAATAACACCAAACATCTACAACCATCTGATCCTTGAAAAACCTGACAAAAACAAGCAATGGGGAAAGGATCCCCTATTTAATAAATGGTGCTGGGAAAACTGGCTAGCCATATGTAGAAAGCTGAAACTGGATCCCTTCCGTACACCTTATACAAAAATTAATTCAAGATGGATTAAAGACTTAAATGTAAGACCTAAAGCCATAAAAACCCTAGAAGAAAACCTAGGCAATACCATTCAGGACATAGGCATGGGCAAAGACTTCATGACTAAAACACAAAAGCAATGGCAATAGAAGCCAAAATTGACAAATGAGATCTAATTAAACTAAAGAGCTTCTGCACAGCAAAAGAAACTATTGTCAGAGTGAAGAGGCAACCTAGAGAATGGGAGAAAATTTTCGCAATCTACCCATCTGACAAAGGGCTAATATCCAGAATCTACAAAGAACTTAAATAAATTTACAAGAAAAAAAACAACCCCATCAAAAAATAAGCAAAGGATATGAACAGACACTTCTCAAAAAAAGACATGTATGCAGCCAACAGACACATGAAAACATGCTCATCATCACCAGTCATCAGAGAAATGCAATTCAAAACCACAATGAGATATCATCTCACACCAGTTAGAATGGTGATCATTAAAAAGTCAGGAAACAACAGATGCTGGAGAGGATGTGGAGAAATAGGAACACTTTTACACTGTTGGTGGGAGTGTAAATTAGTTCAACCATTGCAGAAGACAGTGTGGCGATTCCTCAAGGATCTAGAACCGGAAATACCATTTGACCCAGAGATCCCATTACTGGGTATATACCCAAAGGATTATAAATCATGCTACTATAAAGACACATGCACACGTATGTTTATTGCGGTACTATTCACAATAGCAAAGACTTGGAACTAACCCAAATGTCCATCAATGATAGACTGGATTAAGAAAATGTGGCACATATACACCATGGAATACTATGCAGCCATAAAAAGGGTGAGTTCATGTCCTTTGCAAGGTCATGGATGAAGCTGGAAACCATCATTCTGAGCAAACTATCACAGGGACAGAAAACCAAACACCACTCATAGGTGGGAGTTGAACAATGAGAACACATGGACACACGCTGGGGAGCATCACACACCAGGGCCTGTTGGGGGGTGGGGGGCTGGGGGAGGGATAGTATTAGGAGAAATACCTAATGTAAATGACGAGTTGATGGGTGCAGCAAACCAGCATGGCACATGTATACCTATGTAACAAACCTGTACTTTGTGCACATGTACCCTAGAACTTAAAGTATAAAAAGAAAAAAAAGAATAAAGGCATAAGAAACATCAAGTTTGAAAAAGTAGAACAAAAGGTGGAAGATTAGTCTCATATATGCCTTATTACAAGACTTCATAATTAAAATAACATGACGCTGGCACAGGATTCTATCACTGACACCATATAGAATCCAGAAACAGACTCCTGTATAATGAAATGTGTAAGAAAGACATTCCAAAACAGGAGGAAGAAAATGACTTTTTCTGTTCAGCAGTGTTAGAAAAATTGTATACACAGACAAAATAAATTCCACATAAATTCAAGACTCGATTGTAAAGATAATAAAATACAAGAGTGAAAAGAAAATAAAAACATCTTTCTGACCAAGAGGTAAGAAATCTTTAAACAGGAATCAAAACACTAAAGTGATGTATTAAAAAAGACTGATAAAATGGAATACATCAAAATTTAAAACCTCTGTAAGCCAAAAGTCAATATAGCATCTCTGCAAATAGAAAGATAATGTTTGCAACCTAAATAATAAAGGGTTAATACCCAAAAACTCTGGTATACCAAAAGAATGTCAACCCCAATAGAAAAAGGGCAAACAGTTTACATACTCAATTCACAGAAGAGAAGATACAAATAAGCCAATAGAAATACAAGAAAGATGTTCCAAGCCAGTAGTAAGCAGACAAATAAAGAATTAAAACAAGATAATCATCTTTTATGTATCAGATTTGCAAAAAAATAATAAACTATTATTTAGGAAGCATTTACTCTCATACACTGATGATACAATCACTGCAAAAGGCAATTTGATAATATCTAGTAAAATTTTGAAATACTTTAAACCTATGGCTCAGTAATAGTGCCACAGGATTCTTCAGCTGTCGCTTTTCCAGCTGGAAACCTCTGTGGCCAGTGGCGCCTTTTCCCGAGTTTTGCTCGGCCCGCTGGGCTCCTTCCACCCACTCGGCCTGGCAGGCTGCGCTCCGCTCGTGCTAAGCCTGGATCCCACGCATGCCAAGGGCAAGCCAGGCATGGAGTGGCAAAGGGCAGGCAACTCTGGGCACCAGCACAGGCACCGGCTCCCTGCGAGGCTGCAGCTGGACCAGGCAAACCCCGCAAGTGGCTTCCACTGGAGGCTCCAGGAAACACGGTGGCACTTAGAAGCTTGGAGGCACCAAGAAGTGCAGAGCCCCAAAGAGGGTGTCACAGCCCTGGCTCAGGGAGCCATTAGGTCTGGGATCCCTGAAGGGGCCCAGCTCTTCTCTTCTCCTTGTTGCCTGCAATGTGGCGAGCAGGATCAGGAGGTGGCATGTTTCAGCCTTGTTTGCCTTAGGGTTCTTTCAGTTTCGCCATTTGGGTGTTCCCGAGTGCTTCTCCCGTACAGAAGAATGAGGTACCTGGGCAAATGGAGGGTGAGCAAGGCAAGGTGCTTTACTGACAGTACAGCTCTCAGAAGATCAGAAGTGGGTAGCTCCTATCCACAGGCAGGTCATCCCATTGAGCCTGAGGCCCACTGAGACTGCAGCCCTCAGCAGAGAGGACACCCAGAGTGGGTAGCTCCTATCGCAGGCAGGTTGTCCCGTCCTCCCGAGTCTGGTTAAATCCAAGGTTTTTATAGGCTCAGGAGGGAGGAAGTGTGTGCTGCTTGGCCCATGGGCAGCCATGGTTAGGCCCAGAAAACGCACCATAGGTTCTCACTCCAGGCCACAGATTTCACCCAGAACAGACAGCCTGGTCCCCAGGCTTCAGGCCATCCCTGGCTTTAAGGTGGGGCTTCACTGTGGACCCACCTCTTTCCGCCCAGGAGCCTGTCTGCCTCCCGCTATCTATACATCATCCACTGTACCCAGGCTGTTTGTGCCAAGGGGCACCTACAGGCCTGCACCAAGCCACCCTCAGCACCTCTTTGGCCTCCCTCCCATGCTCGTCAGCGCCAAAAGTCCAGAGGGGGCCGAGGTGGCAGGGGGCTGGTGTGTCAGTGCCACTATGAGTGAGGGCACACCTGGCTGGGTTGCAACAGCACCCAGGCTCGGCCTCGACTTCACTCCAAAATCAGAGTGGGGAGAGGCCAGGCAGCAGCAGTAGCAGGCACTTCCGAGCCTGCAGAGGTGGGTGGGGGCTTCTCAGGCCCCCGAGAGTGCAGGGATGCCCAGGTCCACAGCTGTGGCTGGGTGGCTGCAGCTGTGTCCCGGAGGGTGGTGATCCCACCCTGCCAACTCGGAAGGGGGTGGGGCTCCCACCTGTTCCTGGCTCCCGTAGCTCGGTGGAGTGTGCAGCCCTGGCTGTGCCTCCCCAGCTGCAGCCAGTCTTTGCAGCGGCTGCTCCAGACGGGCCACTGCTGCCAACAATAGTATGTCATTTAAACTTCACAACTTGTAAATGAGGTATTATTTATCTCTTTATTGCAAATTAGTAAACTAGGACTCTAAAAGGTTAAGTAATTTGCTCAAGATCTCAAAGGGAATCAATATATTAGCTTTAAAAATGGAGTGACAGGTGTGTGTGAGGCAAATATCAAAGTTAATTAGGTAATTACATCTTAAGACCTTCTTCTAACTGAATAAATATCAAAATTGTTACCAATTATTCTACATCCAGGACTAGAATGTCCAACCAGCAGAAAAGAATTGATTAACGGAATGGTTCTCAATTTGAAGGAAATCTATCAGAATCACCCAGGGAGCTTTATCAAACTATATAAATTCACATCTCTAAACATTCCATCTGCTTTCACAAATTGAGGGCTACATATACTTCCACAAATATTAGGACGAAAAAACATTAAAATGCTGCTTTACCTGGATTATCTCCACCCAACCATAACACAAAGTGAAGAAAGCATACAATCGGCTGAGAATTTTTTATTTTTAGATAAAAACCAGTGACATAAAAGTAATACCCTATCTCTTTGTCCTTATTATATAAAACGGGAAAAAAGACACCAGGATATGGCCTTATGCTAAAATTTTGTCCAAAGGGGAGGAAAAAAGAAAAATGAAAAAGGAGTTTCCATTTTACTAAAGGAAGTGATGTTGATTCATTTGCACAACACTCTCATCCCAGTACTATAAATGTTGCTCCCACAGAACTAAACATGTGCACAACTAGTACCCTCCAAAGAAACTCTGTGGGAAGCAAGAACATGTGTTTTTAATGACTTATAAACATTCACAAGAAACAAGTTTCATTTAATAACATTCATTGTAGTTTCTGTATCACAAATAGAGGTCCCTGCAAAGAGAACTGATTTTCTTAATAATTTATGCTTACTCAGAATCTCTAAAAGATTTTCATGTTTCCAAACTGTTCTGCATATCTACGTTTAACATTCATGGGCTAATGAAGAGTATCTTTCATTGTTCTTGCCCTTTCCTTCTCCATTCTCCTTTTCATAAATTGTACTCTTACCAAGACAAAACCTGTACTAAAAATGTGTATTAACATCATGAAAAAATAATGGAATTAACACGTCAAAGTGAGTATTACCAAACAAGGTAATTCTACATAGAGACTATATACACTGTAGCAGAAAAACCTCTCAGAAAAGACTTAGATTTTTCTCAAAATATAGACATTCATTACCAGTTTACAAGTAATTTCACATGACCAGTAAAATGAAAACCATACAGCTGCCTTGTATGTGGAAGGAATTCAAATATTTCTAATCTAATTTTGATTTGAAGCATATAACAAAGTGGCTAAATGCACAGGTCTCGGGTCAGACTGACCTCCATTGAACTTCCAGCTTCATCACTTAACAGTTACCCTAAAGCACTTAAAAATGTGCCAATGTCCCCAAGAAATCGTCTAATCCTTTAATTTAAACTGGGTTTCCCATAGCACTAACTTTGAAGATAATTTAGGTCTTTCTACTAACAGAAGACAACAAGCTAAAAATAATAGATTAAAAATATTTCCTATAACAAAAATTTAGAGATGGGAAAAACCCTAGGGATCTTTTACTGATCAGAAGATCCACTCTACAATTTTAAGAAATAAAGAAACAAAGGCTTTGAGAGGTTATGACTTTTCCGAGGTCAGATAATTAATAAACAAAAAGAGGATTTTAGAATTTAGGCCTCCCCCATACTTCACCATATCATGGGAATGACTGAAACCAAAAAAAAAAAAAAAAAAAAAAACTGTAAGAGGTCAAGGTTCAAAAAAGAGACAGCAGGTTCTCAGTAACTTAATTCCATCTTAATTATAATTTTTTAACTCGATTTGTCCTTGTTCCTCAACTGCCTCCTCCTACCACCCATCCCTACATACCTACACCTATTAATGAAATAAGAGGAATATGATCAAAAGAGCTAACTTTTCACTGGAATCTCTATCATTGTCCCACTGATGCCTAAATTACTTAAGAGCAAATGGTCAGCACTCTTAGAAAGCAACAAGGTCCAAGGCCACAAATACAGCTGACTAACCTGGCATTTTTCAGAAGAGTGATGTAATGGAGCAATGAAGAACATGGCTTCTGGAGCCAGACTGGAGTGGAATGACTGGCCATATGATTTAGGCTAGTTACTAACCATGCCCCATGCCCCTTCCACCCGGTGCCTCAGTTTCTCTATCCTTAAAAAAAGAGAATAACTTATCTTCATTGAAGTTGTGTGAAGATTAAACATATTCCAAAAGAAGCACTTAGCATAGTTTCTTCTTAGGCATATTGCAATTGTTTGACAAATGTTAGAGCTCTTAGGTTGATGATGCTGATATGCAAGCCCCTTTCCAAGCCAGTACATTCTGCTGTCTTCTAACACACACAAATTGAACTCTATTCTTTCTGGTTACAAAACATGAATATTTTCCCTTAAGATCACTATGCTATTCTTTTTATTCCCCTAAATGACAGTATTAAGTTGTGTTTTAGGAAGAAAGGAAATCAAACACTACATTAATTTGCTTATTTTTAAATAATAATTACAGAAGCACTGGAAGTGTTTACTTAGCAAATGAACATTTAAGCCAAATAGATTGTGTCTCAACATATTTATTTTTGCCTTGAAAGAGAGTAGTAGTTTTTATTTTTAAATTTCTCTAAATATAAGCTGAAATTCTACATATATAAAAGACATACCTTAATAATTTTAGGACAAGTGTGATGCCGGCCTATGAAAATGTCAGAACGGTCTCATTTTAAATAATTGCTCATATAATTTATTCATCCACAATGTATCTATATCAATATAACTATTCTGATTTCAATTGTTTTAAATCTTTCATTTTTAAAAACTATAAAATCACTGCACAGGTAAACAGTTATTGCAGCACAACAGACAATAGTTTTCATTTATTTAAAGACCAAACAAAAGAAATCTTCATTGCTCTGCAAGTTGAAATAGCATCTAGGCCTAAATTAGCTCCTCGTGACATTAGTTCTCCTGACATAAGGTCCTTAGGCATCAGTGGCAGTTCTGAAGAGGCACAAACATGTTTGGTGAGTATCTGAAGCTGTACATTATAGAAGGTGGTTAATTTAACCACGAGAAAAATTACACATGCCCTAGCATTTCAATCTTCTTAAAAAGCTCTAAACTTGGTTATTTCATAACCAAAGCTATTATTCGCACTGGCCAAGGTATTTTCTAGTAACAATTTAGGTGTCCTGGGAGTCTTATTAACTCTTTCAGGCCATTAGGGTACCAATAAGAGCATTAGGGCATGAAACCTAATTACAGGGCATAAAATGGTCTTAGTGCTCTGTTTTTTTGTTTTGTTTTGTTTTATGTATACTTTAAGTTTTAGGGTACATGTGCACAATGTGCAGGTTGGTTACATATGTATACATGTGCCATGTTGGTGTGCTGCACCCATTAACTCGTCATTTAACATTAGGTATATCTCCTAATGCTATTCCTCCCCCCTCCCCCTACCCCACAACAGGCCCTGGTGTGTGATGTTTCCCATTCTGTGTCCATGTATTCTCATTGTTCAACTCCCACCTATGAGTGAGAACATGTGGTGTTTGGCTTTTTGTTAATGAGCCTGCTGAAGTGACCAATTTTGTATCAAGGAATACAAGGAGTTTCATTTCAAATGTTATTTGGACATTTTTTAGACTTTTACAGTGGCTACTCCATTTTTAGAAGGTGAAACTAGAAGACTTAAAACAGTAATGTTAAAATTACAGAACTATAACAAGAAAAACTTTTTTTACTAATTGAAAAATGTTCTCTGATGCAATGGCTAGTTTAAGTTCAGTCATCATAGGTAAAAACTGTAAGTATTAAAACAGAGACATATAGTCTACCAAAGTCTGTACATATGTTAATTAGGATCAAAAAAGTTATTTCATTTTATTTATATCACAAAAAAATAAAAGTTATTGTATTTGTTCACAAATTAAAACAACCCCAAAATGTCTTTGAAGAATCACAACTTAAATGTGTCTATATGAATAGAGTAAAAAGAAAATACACATACATAAGGACATACTATGAACTAAAACGAGCTTCATTTTCAAAAAAGAAAAACTTTGACAAACCATGCCAAATAACAGCTTCTTTTTCTTTCTTGTTTTTTTTTTGTTTGTTTGTTTTTTGTTTTTTGGGATGGAGTTTCGCTCTTGTTGCCTAGGCTGGAGTGCAATGGCGTGTTCTTGGCTCACCACAACCTCCGCCTCCTGGGTTCAAGCGATTCTCTTGCCTCAGCCTCCCATATAGCTGGGATTACAGGCATGTGCCACCACACCCAGCTAATTTTGTATTTTTAGAAGAGATGGGGTTTCTCTACATGGGTCAGGCTGGTCTCGAACTTCTGACCTCAGGTGATCTGCCTGCCTTGGCCTCTTTTTCTAAAGATAGTAGAAACTAATAGGATGGATATAATTTTTATTATTTATTTATTTATAGAAACGAAGTCACACTACGTTGCTCAGGCTGGTCTCACCTCCTGCACTCAAGTGACCTTCCTGTCTCAGCTTCCCAAAGTGCTGGGTTACTGGTGCGAGCAACCATGCCGGCCAAGGATTTACTTTTTAAATGCCTAATAACAATAAAAACGTATAGGAAATTTAAAAAATCTCTGTATACTCCTATATTACACACATACCCAGAAAACTACACAATTAAAAAGAAAATTCCTGATAGCTGCCCTCCCCTAAGTGTTTTTAAATTTCTCTCGTTTATCTGACTGACAAATATGCCAAGAAGTATAGATGACAAATGTTTAAATGGTCATAAAATATAAAATCACTTATTCCTTTGTAATAGAAATTTCAATTTATACACAGTAATTTATATTTAAAGTTACTGCATTAGATATTTTTGGAAAATGGACACCAGCCAACAATGAAAAGGGAAAACTAAAGAGGGAATGGTAGAATTTAAGTAAGTAGAACTAACCAAGCATTGAAAAGAAACCCACAGGTGATAGCTATGCAGGAGGTTCAGAGAACAGTCTGTTCAAAGATGATCACTTAATGAATAGTATGATAAACTAAATGAATATTTACATAACAATACTGTAAATGCTACTTAGTTTTTAATTTTCAGATTCAACCATGAAGCAAAATAGGAAAAACAATTATACTTAACATAATTTAAACATGATAAATTTTGATACTGTAGAATTGATAGTGTAGCTGAGAGAAGTTAGGTTGTAAGGGACAGAAAAGGATAAAAATATAGAAACCAAATGCTCTAAGTTCTACACTGGGCAGTTAAGAGTTATTGTTCAAAGTCAATGAAGCAATAAATCCAGATCCAAATATACAACTTAGAGTTATTAGGGTAATAGTAGAAATATGGTAACACAGTTGATAAATGTTTAAGAATTTAAGTTCCTTGTCTTCCAAAGTAATAATTTGAGTCAACAGGGAAAATGCATAAATTAAGAAATATAAGCACATCATTTACAGAAGGAAGCCACCATTCAAAAGAACAAAAAACATCTGCGATAAGATCTGAGAAGATGAGGTGGGAGGTAGGAAGAAAAACTTTACTTTCATTTTATATACTTTTTTTATACTTCTGAGTTTTTATTTCCATGTATAAAATTAATTTTATAATTTTTAAAATGCCATCTAAAATCCTGTGTTTGTGATTTTAGATGGTAAATATGAAAGACATAAATACCAAAACATTTTAAAAGTTGCTTGATTTAGGATTAAACACTGTTGACTAAAAATAATTTTTCAAAAATAAAAAACATTTATACTACAATCTCTTCTTCCTTTCAATTTGTGCCTACATCAATTTTTTTCCTCGGTCTCTGTAAAGTAAAGAAGAAAATTCAACAAAGGTATGCAGAATATATTAACGATAATGTGTAGGTAAAAGGAATGAGAAAAAAATGTGTGATTCTTAAAACTACCAAACTTGCTGGGCATGGTGGCTCAAACCTGTAATCCCAGTACTTTGGGAGGCTGAGGCGGGTAGATCCCTTTAGGCCAGGAGTCCAAGACCAGCCTGGTCAACACGGTGAAACCCCATCTCTTCTAAAATACAAAAAATTAGCCAGGTGTGGTGGCGCACGCCTGTACTCCCAACTAGTCAGGAGGCTGAGGCACAAGAATCACTCGAACCTAGGAGGTGGTGGTTGCAGTGAGCTGAGATTGTGCCACTGCACTCCATCATGGAAGGCAGAGAGAGACTCTGTCTCAAAAAAAAAACTACCAAACTTATTTTATAAAATCTAGATATAGGAGAAGAGTACTTTAAGTACTAACTAATGTGAACAATATACAAATATCCTTAAAATAAACAATTTTCATTTTCCCCATATACTTTACTCATTCTTTTAGGAGTTCAAAAACATATTATGAATAAGAATTGTTGTATTTTTCATGATGAAAATAATACATGTGTTCACTTTTAATACAATGATAAATGTATTGGTGTTCTAAAACAATAACATCTTGTTTTAACTACTCAAGTTCAATAATTTCTTCTCAACCCAAATCAGCAACTGGCTTTAGTGTTTCTGCATATCTCTTCATAAAAGCAAATACGAAAGGAATTTAGAAAGGTGTCCAAAGTGCAAAGTCATCTCCATTCTGAGTATGCAACAGAAATAAAATGAATAGAGTTAAAACTTTTTATTCTAACACTTACGAAACTCAAGGAGTCATGCTAGGCTTATGTGATGTAGTTTCAATACCTCTAGTTACAAATATATAAATTACTAGAATCAAGGATGAATTGCTTGGTATAATATTATAGATGGGCTATATATTGCTCAATACACTACTGAGCAATTCACACATTAGAATCAGACAGAAATGAGTTCAAACTGTATACTATTTACATGTTTGCAAAGGTGGGCAAGTCACTTACATTCTCTGACCATCTTCTAAGTTAAGAACAATATCTACTATAACAGGCACCAGCGCTTGTTATATGCTAGACAGTTTAAAATGTTAAATCACATCTCCAACAGTACTGAACTACTACTCTCTAAATAATATTTTCATTTTCATTCAGGTGCTCAGCTTTTTCAGTTTAAAGGGGCATCCCTTAGCACAGTTTCATGACTTTAGTGTGGCAGATCACAAATGAATTAGGTGGATGATTTGTTTCGGCTGCCTGTGGGACTATTACCTTATCAATTCTCATTTGAGGAGCAGTTAAGGTGCTAAAAAATGTTTTTAACTGAATAAAATTTATTTACTGTTCTCATATATATGTATATGAAAAGTATAAAAATAGAAAAAATCAGGGTAAAATAATGAGATAAGGAATATATATGGTTTATAGACGAGCTCATATTTTAATTGTAGTTTTCACATTTTACTTTTGATCCTGAGGTTACATGCACTTCACGCTATCAGACCTCTCCCTTTCTCAGTTATATACAAGAATGACAAAAAAGAAATCTCTTCCTGTTTCAAGTGCAAGAAAAGGTACATAAACTAAGATTAATACATTGTTAATGAGGTTCAGTCATCTTAGAAATGGTAATATCTTCCAGTTTAGAATCGAGGTTTACAAGGAAAGAGGATCCTGAGCAAGAATAAGACAGGAAAGAAAAATGGAGGAAAAATTGGTCAAAGAATAATAATAGTTGTCATATATTCAACACTGGTATGTGAAAGCCAGATGCTTTAAATAAATCATTTCTTATATTGCCAACAACTTTACAAGTAGGTATAATCATCTCCCTTTAGAAATGAGCAACTGAAATTCAGGAATGATCTACCCAAAGTCACTCAGCCAGGAAGTAGCACAACCGGAACTTAAACTGAAGTCTGTCTGATTCCAAACAAAATTAAATCATGCCAAGCTATTTCCAGAACTTAAAATTTCTAGGACATCAAAATTTCGTTAGAGGGCAGTTACTTTTCCCTTCATTTGTACAAGAAGAGACAAAAACTAGGTGCAGAAATAGCTTTTGTCATTGATGAACACTCCTTCCTTAGTTTCTTCTTGTTAGTCATATGAACAAAAGAGATTTCAGGGTAAAAATGCCAGTATCGTATGCTTTTATTCCTAGTCAAAGGATGCTTTCAAAACAGTTCCCAACAGCAGTTGGGCCATCAAAATCATGGAAGTAAGGAAAGAAGAAAGGAGGGAAGGAAGGAGTGAAAGGGAGAGGAAGAAAGTGAAAGAGAGGTGACAGGAGAGGGAAGAAAAAGGGAATAGAGGGAAACCAGTAGAATGTACTTTCTTCATTTAAAATATAATTTGTCTATCTACATCTTTTCCTCTCTCTTTTTTAAAAAGTACATTTAACTCCCCTACGTGAACTTCTTTTAAGTTCTCAGAATTCCAATGACACACTAATTTGCTTTCACTTTCTGGAAAGTAACAGTCTTACCATGAAACTTTGAGGCTTCAGGATCATTCGCATTGATAGCAATTAATTTCCAATCTGTTTCACCTTCATCAATAAGAGCCAAAATTCCAAGGATCTTCACATGAATAACTTCTCCACAAGAAAGAATCTTTAAAGAAAAAAGAAATTCACTATTTGCAAGGCTTTGGAGAGTTTACTCACATATCATAAAATCCATATAAAAGATTAAAAGAACTACAGACTGAAATGTAACAAAGCCTCAATAATTAAAAATAATATGAAAATAGCCAAAGTCTGCCTTGCAATGTCCCTTTAGAGTTAACTTTCTCAAAATTTCCACTTTCACCAATGATTGAATTATTTTACAGATAAACAACTTGCCCTCCCATTGCAAACAACTAAAAAACTGGACAAAATATATGAAATCACTCGTTTCAGACATTAAACAACAGGCAGTACAGGACTGTGATCCCAGAGAGAAGTAAACAAATGAGAAGAGACGTGATTGCCCTGGTTTTCTGCTCAATACACATTCCAAACCACAGCAGAGAGAAAGGAACCCAGTAAGAGGACAGGGATCTCACTGAGGTTAAAAAAAAATGGAGGATGAGGCAGCTGGAATTTGTAGGGCATGGTACTAGAAATAAGAAATAACTACAGCAATATACATAGGGGTTCCTTTGACACATGGATTAAACACTAACCTGTGTATGCATGGGATGAGACTTCATACGTCAAGGCAAAGAATAACAGCCAGAGACCTATAAAATGAGTTCCAACCACCCAGGAAAACCTCATTTACCACAAGGGGCATTCATTAGTGAGCCTATAATAGGCATGCATTAATGGTAGGACTAAACTGGCTCTCAAATAAAGGTTACTCTAGACCTGTCCTAACAAAGTTTTAAAAGTGCCTGGATACAACCAAACTGACTCACAAGTAACTACCTGTAAAAACAAATATTCTTTAAAGGAAGACAACAACATCCAGGCACTCAACATAACACAACATCCAAGATCCTGTCAATATGCAAGAAAATGTAAGCCCTAAATGGCGAAAAAATTAAAAATCATTCAACAGAAACATTTCCAGAAATGTTAGATGATGGAATTAACAGATAGGAACCTCAAAACAACTACTGTAAATATGCTCAAAGATTTAAAGGAAAACATGACAATATGGAAGAGAGAAATAGAAAACATAAAAAAAAACCAAATAGAACTTTAAGAGCTAAGACATATATGATCTGAAAAGAAAAATTCTCTCAATGAGCTTAACAACAAAATAGACATTGCCAAAGAGAAAATTAGTGAAACTGAAGACACTGTAACAGAAACTTTCCAAAGTGAAGCACAGAAACAAAAAGGATAAGAAAAAATTAACAATCCCAGTGTCCTCTGGGACAACATTCAGCATTCTATCTCATGTATAAATGGAATTCCAGAATGGGAAAGAGGAGGCCGAAAAATATTTGAATAAATAACGTCCAAAAAATTTCCAAATTTGATAAAAAGTATAAACCCCACAGATTGAGAAAGGACACATACACATGCACACACACACACACACACGCACACCCATCAGAATAAACAAACAAAATCCAAAGTGAAGCACATCATAATCAAAGTGCTGAAAACCAGTGATAGTGACAGAGAGTAAATCTTAAAAGCAGATAGAGGGGAAAAAAATATTACATAAGGGTACGATGATAAGAATGACAGCTGATTTCTCTTTAGAAGCAATGTAAGCCAAAAGACAAAGAAATGAAATCTTTAAAATTCTTAAAAACGCTACCAACCTAGAATGCCAGGAGTCAGAAAGACTTCGCAAAGGGGAAAGGGGGAACTTTCTGGGATGATGGAAATGCTTCATATTTTAATTGAAGGAGGAGGTTATGTGTGTGTATACATATGTCAAAACTCACTATATACTTAAAATGAGTATATTCTATTGTAATATATGTTTTTTATATATACATAATGACTTAAAGTTTATTTTAATAGTTAAAAAAAATAGGAGGTTGCCTCCAAGATGGCCAAATAGGAACAGCTCCCGTCTACAGTTCCCAGTGAGACTGACGCAGAAGACAGGTGATTTCTGTATTTCAAACTGAAGTACCTGGTTCATCTCATTGGGACTGGTTAGACAGTGGGTGCAGCCCTCAGAGAGCAAGCCAAAGAAGGGCAGGATGTTGCCTCACCCAGGAAGTGCCAGGGGTCAGGGGATTTCCCTTTTCTAGCCAAGGGAAGCCATGAGTGACTGTACCTGGAGGAATGGTGCATGGCTGCCCAAAATACCATGCTTTTCCCATGGTCTTCACAACCGACAGACCAGGAGATCCCCTCCCGTGCCTGGCTCGGTGGGTCCCATGCCCACGGAGCCTTGCTCGCTGCTAGCGCAGCAGTCTGAGATCAACCTGGGATGTGGGAGCTTGGTAGGGGGAGAGGTGTCAGCCATTACTGAGACTTGAATAGGCAGTTCTATACTTACAGTGTAAACAAAGCCACAGGGAAGTGTGAACTGGGCGGAGCCCACCACAGCTCAGCAGGCCTATTCCCTCTCTAGATTCCACCTCTGGGGCAGAGCATATCTGAACAAAAGGGAGCAGACAGCTTCTCCAGACTTAAATGTCCCTGCCTGACAGCTCTGAAGAGAGCAGTATTTCTTCCAGCATGGCATTTGAGCTCCGATAATAGACAAGACTGCCTCCTCAAGTGGGTCCCTGACTCCCATGTAGCCTGACTGCGAGACACCTCCCAGTAGAGGCCAACAGACACCTCATATAGATAGGTGCCCCCTCTGGGACGAAGTTTCAGGCAGCAGTATTTGCTGTTCTGCAGCCTCTGCTGGTGATACCCAGGCAAACAGGGTCTGGAGTGGACCTCCAGCAAACTCCAACAGACCTGCAGCTGAGGGGCCTGTCTGTTAGAAGGAAAACTAACAAACAGAAAGGAATTGCACCAACATCAACAAAAAGGACATCCATGCCAAAACCCCATCCATAGGTCACTAACATCAAAGACCAAAGGTAGATAAAACCACAAAATGGGGAGAAACCAGAGCAGAAAGGCTAAAAATTCCAAAAACCAGAATGCCTCTTCTCCTCAAAGGATTGCAGTTCCTCGCCAGCAACAGAACAAAACTGCATGAAGAATGACTTTGATGAGTTGACAGAAGTAGGCTTCAGAAGGTCGATAATAACAAACTTCTCCGAGCTAGAGGAGCACGTTCTAACCCTTCGCAAGGAAGCTAAAAACTTTGAAAAAAAGTTAGACGAATGGCTAACTAGAATCAACAGTGTAGAGAAGAGCTTAAATGACCTGATGGAGCTGAAAACCACAGCACGAGAACTTCGTGAAGCATACACAAGCTTCAATAGCCAATTCAATCAAGCACAAGACAGGATATCAGTGACTGAAGATCAAATTAATGAAATAAAGTGAGAAGACAAGATTAGAGAAAAAGAGTGAAAAGAAAGGAACAAAGCCTCCAAGAAATATGGGACTATGTGAAAAGACCAAATCTACATTTGATTGGTGTACCTGAAAGTGACGAGGAGAATGGAACCAAATTAGAAAACACTGTACAGGATATTATCCAGGAGAACTTCCCCAACCTAGCAAGTCAGGCCAACATTCAAATTCAGGAAATACAGAGAACACCACAAAGATACTCCTCGAGAAGAGCAACCCCAACACACATAACTGTCAGATTCACCAAGGTTGAAATGAAGGAAAAAATGTTAAGGGCAGCCAGAGAGAAAGGTCAGGTTACCTAAAAAGGGAAGCCCATCAGACTAACAGCGGATCTCTTGGCAGAAACCCTACAAGCCAGAAGAGAGTAGGGGCCAATATTCAACATTCTTAAAGAAAAGAATTTTCAACCCAGAATTTCATATCCAGGCAAACTAAGTTTCCTAAGTGAAGGAGAGATAAAATCCTTTATAGACAAGCAAATGCTGAGAGATTTTGTCACCACCAGGCCTGCCTTACAAGAGCTCCTAAAGGAAGCACTAAACGTGGAAAGGAACAACCGGTACCAGCCACTGCAAAGACACGCCAAATTGTAAAGACGATCGATGCTATGAAGAAACTGCATCAATTAATGCGCAAAATAACCAGCTAGCATCCTAATGACAGGATCAAATTCATACATAACAATATTAATCTTAAATGTAAATGGGCTAAATGCCCCAATTAAAAGACACAGAGTGGCAAATTGGATAAAGAGTCAAGACCCATCAGTGTGCTGTATTCAGAAGACCCACCTCACGTGCAGAGACACAGATAGGCTTAAAATAAAGGGATAGAGGAAGATCTACCAAGCAAATGGAAAGCAAAAAAAAAAGCAGGGTTTTCAATCCTGGTCTCTGATAAAACAGACTTTAACCAGAACTCATGTTCTCCCTCATAAGTGGGAGTTGAACAATCAGAACACATGGACACAGGGAGGGGAACATGATACACCAAGGCTTGTTGGGGGTGGGGGGCTAGGGGAGGGATAGCATTAGAAGAAATACCTAATGTAGGTGACGGGTTGATGAGTGCAGCAAACCACCATGGCACATATATACCTATGTAACAAAACTGCACGTTTTGCACATGTAACCCAGAACTTAAAGTATAATAAAAAATAAATAAATAAACTGAAAAAACTCAATTGAAATGGAAGAAACCATGAACAACAGGCAATTCACAGAAGAAATGAAAACAGCCTTTAGGGGTATAAAAAGATGTTCAAGCTCATTCATAATATAACTACCTTGTGGTTTAAATTAATATCCCTGCTTAGTGTTTGCAGAATTCTCACACAATAGGTAGTTGCCTGTCATCTTGACCTTCTCCTCCATATTTTGCTTTCTCTATTCTGGAGGGAATTTCTCTGGCTGCTCTAAATCTACAAAGGGGATCATTTTTCTTCTTCTATCTAGAGGAATCAGAAGTTGAAGCAAAACCTTTAATTTCATTCTACTGCCAAAACAAGCCCCAAAATTATGGACATAAGAGAGCATGGGCAAGTTTAGCTAGAAGTGCATTATTTTACTACCAAGAAAATTTACAGATAAATGAGAATCAAAGATGACCAAGAGGCAGAATACAAGAAATGAGTAGATGAGAGTAACTAACTAAGATGGCGCATCTTACAGTGGCAACACTACTCCTGTCACTGGCAGCTATCATCAATGAGTCTGAGATTTTCAGCACGAATATAACTTATTCCCTTATGCCTACCTGCAAAGTTTCATATAATGGTCAATATTCCAAAATTAAAAAGTTAAGAAAAAAGTCATTTTAAGGTCTAAGGACAATTTTTTAATTAACAAATCAAAATCTCATCACATTATGTAAGTAAAAGCAATCCATATATTTAAAAAATTAGGCACCAAGAAAGTGGACCTGTTTACAGTTTCAACCTATTGCAATTTGTGCTGAAACTGAAGTTATTTACATATCTTGAAATTTAAGGTATCTACTAGGCCTAGACACTCACACTAAATAGAAAATAAACCTGTATATACCATTACATAATATAAACTTGATTCCTGCTGCTTTAGGGGAAAAGAGACCTGAGAATCCTTTTACATTGCTTCATAGTACCTTTTTAACAAACCACATTTATCGGTTACTAGTGAAAAGTAAAACATAATAGAGTAAAGCCTTAAGAAAATAATAAATGATATTGACAAAACAGGTTTCATAAAATATTTCAAAAATATTTTAAGAGAAACCCAGAAATAGCGTGACTTAAGCAGATGTTCCATGTGCTTAAGAAAGTTATTTCAGTGAGTTTCCCTCAAGCTGCCAATGTCAAGTGTATATGCATGCATTCTTTGTATATATCCTTTTATTTTTAAAGGTTTAGTTGGCTATAGATTTTCACTGTAAACCTGGAATTTGAACACATGCTTCAGAATAAATTTCTCAGAATTCAAAATGCAGTTTTACATTTAGAAAACAAGGTATGTAGAAAAAAGTCACTTCTGTGTCCTGAAATTATTTATTTTGAGGGAAAAAATACTAGAATTTTAAGTCATAAAGTCAAATAAATCCTGTCAGAATATTTGGAAGTTGATTCTGAAATCTTAACATAAATCTGTATGGAATTGTAAATTAGTTAACACAACTGACTAAAGTGATTGTATAAACTAAACTGAAATCTGAATTCCAAGGGAATATACACAATTATATTAGACACTCACATGTTTAGCCTCTATTAAGTACTCGGCTCTATATTAGGCACTGTGTATTAAAAGAAAGAATGAATTGTTATCAAGGATTTAAAATCTTATTTGGGTGACTTAGACACCCCAGGGCAGAACAGCATATAAGACCGAACACATGTGAGTTTAAACATGTAATATCAACACTATGTGCATCATTTCTCATAGCTGTGCCTTCTTCATTTCCAATGCCACTGCCCTGATCCAGGCAACAGAGTGTCAAGGTAGGTTCTCTAATATGATAAAAGGACAAGATAGAGGCTAACAAATCAGAAGACTATAACACTATAGATAAGAGGTAATTTGGATCTAGATTAGGGACATGACAGTGGATAGTCTAGATAAGGGTAGTGACATATTTATAAGGAAAAACAAATAGTGTACAAGGAGAAAAGAAAATGATTTACCAAACACACACTGTGTGATGGGCACTACAGTATGTCTTCTATGGGTATCATTTTATTCTTCACTTACAAAAACTAGTGTACAGTGTAGATATTATCCCTGTCTTGGAAACAAAGATACTGGGATTCACAACAGTTAAATAATTTTTGCCTGAGATCACAGAACTAGTGAATGGAAGATCTGGGATTCATACCCCAAACTGAGCCAAAGCTTCTTCTCCTGCCAAACTGTACTAAGAAAGCAGATCAGTCCTTGCCTGAGGACAGAGGGTTGGGAGTGTCAAAGGAAGAGATTACAAAGAAGTGTAAGAAAACATTTGGGGGTGATAAATATGTTCATTTTCTTATTTTTGATAATAATTTTGCATGTAATTATATCAAAAATCATCAATTTGTGTACACTTTAAATAGGTACAGTTTATTATATGTCAATTATAACTCAATAAAGCTAGAAAAAAATCTACTTCACATTTATGGCTAAAACTATTTTTTTAAATGCATTACTTGATTGGATAAAATAATTATCCACATTTGTTCAAGATAAAATCAGACGTAAGCTTGTTTTAATTAAAAAAATCACAATACCATTTCACAACCACTAGGATGATTGTTAAAAAACAAAAAGGGAAAATAATGAGTATTGGTGAGGATCTGGAGAAACTGGAATCCTTGAATATTGTTCGTGGGAGTTAACATGCTGGGGAAAACAGGTTGGTGGTTCCTCAAAGAGTTAAATTCAGAATTACCATATGACCCAGCAATTCCATTCCTAGGTGAAAAAAATGGATAAGAGTATTCAAACAAAAACTCATACATGAATGTTCATAGCAGGACTATTCATAATAGCCAAGTGGTAGAAACAAGCCAAATGCCCATCAACTAATGAATGGATAAGTAAAAGGTAATATTATCCATTAACAGAATATTATTCAGCCATAAAAAGGAATGAAGTACCAATACATGCTACAACATGGATGAATCTCAAAAGCACAATAAGTGAAAGGGGCCAGACACAAAAGGTTACATATCATGTGAGACCATTTACATGAAATATCCAGAATAGGTAAACCTATAGTATAGAGACAGTAAATTAGTGGTTGCCAGGGGCCAGTTAGAGAATGAAATGGGGAGTGACTGCTAATGGGGATGGGGTTTCCTTTTGAGGTCATGAAATGTTTGGGACTAGATAGATAACAGGTGATGGTTGTACAACACTGTGAATGTATTAACTGCCACTAATTTTAATGTACACTTTAAAATGGTTAATTTTATGTGAATTGTACCTCAATTTAAAAAATCAATCACAAATTATTTTTGATGATGGTGGAGGTTGTTATATACATGTCAAAATGAACCATAATAAAACAGCTCCTATCCCTTAAGTCCTCTCTCCTGAAACTCTGTTATCATTAAGTGAATGGTTCGCTTCTTTCCAATACCTACCTTCAAGTTTATTCTATAATGAACAAAATACTTACTTTTTTGTGTTTAACTACAAAATTGATCAGATAATTTCTTAAAAATGTCAATCAAAAAAATACAAACATTTATCAAATTAAAGCAAAAGAACACAAACTTTTTGCAGAAAAACTTGTTGCAATGCAGCTGATTTAAATCAAGACTTTAATCAAATGTATCTTAATAAAGTAAATCTCAAAAATTAGAATTCTGTCATTTTAAATAATAAAAGTTGAAATCATATGGCTATAACCTGCAAATTGTAAAGAATATAAATAGGATGGATATAAATATGTGGATCAGTTCTCACAAGTATTAGCAGTAGAGGCAGAAGGGGATAGGGCAAGCTTGTCCAACCCGCGCGGCCTACGGGCAGCATGCAGCCCAGGATGGCTTTCAGTGTGGCCCAACACAGATTCATAAACTTTCGTAAAATATTATGAGATTTTATTTATTTATTTTTTAGCTCATCAGTTATTGTTAGTGTTAGTGTATTTTATGTGTGGCCCAAGACAATTATTTTTCCAATGTGGCCCAGGGAAGCCAAAAGATTAGACACCCCTGGTGTAAAGACTAGGAACACAGGCTCCAGAACAAGATACCTGGGATTCAATCCCAATTCTGCCAACTTACTAGCAATGTAAGTTTGGGGAAATTACTTAACTTCCTTGGAATATAATTTTATGTAAAATTTGAAAATAAAAGTACCTGTTTCACAGCATAGCAGTTTTAAGAATAAATGAGATAATTCATATAGAGCACCTCAAATAATGGTTTATAGACTAGTACTTTACTATAAGCATCAGTATTAAGGTTTGGATTTCTAAAAGAAATCATTCATTTTTCCCCTTACCATTCTCAGTAAACAAAAAGGCTAGGAGAAGTTTTTTTTGAAAAGTATACGCCTCATAAAGAATATCCTAAAGGATCAAAGACAAGGAATCAGATTTTCTAAGGGACACTTTATATGTTATTTCCTACAGTGATCTAATTCTATAAAAGGGCATGTAACCATTGTTTACAGCATTCTTAAAAAAACACCAAACCTCTGATTTCTTAACCTGCTTTTCTATTTCTTAATAGAAAGAGAAGTTTCATCTTCCTTAGTCTCCAAATTACAGGTAAACAACTAAGCTGCTTCCACTCCAAAATTAGACTCCCATTTGAAAAATTACAGAAACGATGGCTCTGGAGATGGAAAATGGGAGATGAGCAGATTTATATGGGCTCCTCTGAACTGATATTGGTGCCAACTCACAGAAGTCACTGTGTGGTTAGCTCAGCTGCTCTTTGTGCATGCCTCCAGGGGTTAATAGCTAAAGCGACATCTGTGAAGGAAATATAATGACAACACTGTCCACGGGAAGAGACATTATAAACAAAGAATTTCCCTCTACAGTTGAGGTCTCAATTGTCTGAAATACTGTCTGTTCCTTTCCCATTCCCTGCCCTCCGGCATGCTTCTTACCAGCCGCAATCACAAAGTATTTCTGATACATGTCCTCAAGTTTGGACTCTGGTTGCTTAAATTCTAGATTCTCAAGCCCAAAAGGAACATATGACAAGTGATTATAAAGATATGGATGATATTTGCAGCTCTGAATATACATCAAAACTAAAGTACTCCATAGAAAAATTTTACAACTGCATATGTAATTGTTAACTTATACAGGCTGGATCATATTTAGAGAAGGGCATTTAGCTGTGGTAGTATGGTATTCTATTTATTTATTATTATTTTTTTGAGACTCAGTCTTACCATGTTGCCCAGGCTGGTCTTGAACTCTTGGGTTCAGGAGATCCTCTTAGCTCGCCTCCCAAAGTGCTGGGATTATAGGCATGAGCCACTGCACCCAGACTGCTCCATTCTAACATGGGCATTAACAGAGATGATCTAGTGAAAAGGAACCAGAGTGGAAAATAATCTAGAAACTGTCAGATAAGGAACAACTAGAATAAAAAGTCTTGAGAACAGAAGACTTCAGGAGGGTATGGCACATTGGACCAAAAGATGTGTAAGATCCTTTATAAAACAAAAATGTTCAAATTTGAAGTTATCACATAATTGCCAGTTTAAAGTTGGCTATACTGGTTAATTCACACTGGATACACTAAATGAGAGTTTCTCAACCAAAGGCAATTTTGCCCTCTAGGGGATATTTGGCAATATCCTAAGACATTTTGGGTTGCCACAACTGGGGAGGAGGTATTACTAGCATCTAGTAGGAAAAGGCAAAGGATGCTGCAGAAGACAGTCCTCTCTCATAAAGAATTATCCATCTGTAATATCAATAGTGTCAAAGTTAAGAAATCCTGTAGATGACTCTGGCAGCAGGGTATAAGAATTCCTGGAAATCACATACAGCTTTTAAAAAGCACATTCTAAATTGTTTTATCTATTTTTATTCACAAAATTTATTTTAAAATTTCAAACAACCTAAGAACAGATAAGACATGTATAGGTTATAAAGCAAGCAAGGAAGCATGCCCAGATTACCAAGTTGCCTCAGAATGAGACACACTCTTTGACTTCACATGCAACAGAAAGGCACAGTTTTATTTCAAACAAAGCAGTGTTTTGCTGTAACACCATTAAAAACTGGAAAGGAAAACTCAATCAAACCAAAAACTAGATGCTTAGGAATAAATGGTAGAATTCTTACAAAACCACCACGCTTCAATTCAATCTAAATCAATTCAACAAATCTTTGCTGAAAGTATAACATTTAGTTTTCTTAGACACCGAATGAACAATACAAAATCCCTCAAGGGACTTAGAACATTCAAGTTTTCTATATCTGTGGTTCTAAGTCTGTTACCAACTTCCAGGACTCTGCTTCTTTCCCTCTGCCCATTAACAATGCGGTGTTAAAAGTGACTTCCTACCACTATGTTTCTTACAGCTGATTCAACCACTCATCTCATAGCCAGGCATGAAAGAAAGGAGCATACCCCTAACCGAGAACTATTTTTTAGATGGTAGTCATATATTTATTTCATATTTAGTAAGTATTATTTCAGGTCTTATTAATTAAAGGAATAAACTTCTCTGGCTATAAGATGCAAGGATGATATGTGAATTCATGAATTGTTCCATGTTTTTCACCCAGATACAAGAAATTCAGAGAACACTTGAGAGATGCTATGCAAGATGAATATCACCAAGGCACACAGTCATCAAGGTCTATCCTAAATATACATGCACGCAACATCAGAGCACCCAGATTCATAAAAAAACTACTACTAAACCTAAGAACCTGAGCAATACACTAGTGGGAGGCTTCAACACTCCACTGGTGTTCTTGTGTCCTTTAAAAGCACATTAAAAAGATAATTCATCATGATCAAGTAGGGTTTATTCCAGGAATGCAAGGATGGTTGAACATATGCAAATCAATAAATGGGATTCACCACATAAAGAAAACTAAGAATAAAAACCACATGATCATCTCAATAGATATAGAAAAAGCACGTGATAAAATTCAATATTCCTTCATGATAAAAACCTTCAACGAACTAGGCACTGAAGGAACATACCTCAAAATAGTAAGAGCCATCTATGACAAACCCATAACCAACATCATACCGAATGTGAAAAAGTTGAAAGCATTCCCCCTAAGAACCAGAATAAGACAAGGATGTCCAGTCTCACCACTCCCATTCAACATAGTACTGGAAGTCCTAGCCAGACCAATCACCCAAGAGAAGGAAATAAAAGGTATCTAAATTGGAAAAGAGGAAGTCAAATGATCTCTGTTCACTAATGACATGATAGTGTACCTAGGAAACCCTAAAGGCTCCTCCAAAAGACTCTTAGACTTGATAAACAACTTCAATAAAGTTTAAGGATACAAAATCTATATATGAAAATTAATAGTATTTCTACATACCAATAATGTTCAGGTTGAGAACAAAATAAAAAAATCTCATTTGCAACAGCCACACACACACACGCATACACACACACACACCCCGCAGGAATACATTTAATCAAGTGGGTAAAACATCTCTGCAAGAACTACAAAACACTGATGAAAGGAATCATAGATGACACAGAGGGAAAAACATCCCATGCTCATGGATTGGAAGAATCAATACTGTTAAAATGCCAATATTGCTCAAAGCAATCTGGAGATTCAGTGTAATTCCTATCAAATTACCAATGTCATTTTTTCACAGCATTAGGAAAAAACAATCCTAATGTTTATATGGAACCAAACAAAAGCCAGAACAGTCAAAGCAATCCTAGGCAAAAAGAACAAATCTGGAGGCATCACATTACTCAGCAACAAATTATACCACATAGCTGTAGTACTGGTATAAAAATAAACATGGTACTGGTACAAAAATAAACACATAGATCAATGGAACAAAACACAGAACAAACAAATGAAGTCACATACCTATAACCAACTGATCTTCAACAAATAACAAAAAAATAATGGGGAAAGGAGACTCTATTCAATAAATGGTACTGGGAAAACTGGCTAGCCATAGGCTGAAGAATGAAACTGGACCCCTATCTCTCACCACATACAAAAATTAACTCAAGATGGATTAAAGACCTAAATGTTAAGATCTGAAACTATAAAAATTCCCGAAGAAAATCTAGGAAAAACTCTCTAGATATCGCCTAGGCAAAGAATTTATGATGAAGACCCCAAAAGCAAATGGAATGAAAACAAAAATAGACAAATTTAACTTAATTAAACTAAAAACCTTCTGCATAGCAAAAGAAATAATCAACAAAATAAACAACCTACAGAATGGGAGAAAAAATCTGCAAAGTATGCCTCCAACAAAGGACTAAGACAACTCAAACAACTCAACAAGAAAAACATTAAAAAGTGCGCAAAGGCCACGAACCGACATTTCTCAAAAAAAGAAATATAAGTGGCCAAGAAACACATGAAAAATGCTCTACATCACTAATCATAAGAGAAATACAAATTTAAACCACATTGAGAGTTTTTATGCGCTGGTTTCTGAGCTCTACAAAATTAAAGGTAAGATGTTCTTCTAGGAGTGAGAAAAAAGGGAGAAGAGTTGAATGTCTGCAGAGAACAAGAAATAGTAACAATAAACATAGTAGAAAATAGAAGAAAGAACTGACCAAAGACATATAGAAGAATTGATGGGTAGCATCAATCTCTGAAATTGTGGATTTTGTTTTTATTCAGTAGGATGTGGCAACCTGGAAGCAGGCACACAAAAAATGAAAAAGTATCAGATGACTTTCATGAGAATTGAAGTTTTTATCTAAATAATAGGCAAGGAAGGTGAAGACAGGACTTGGCAAATTTTTCCATAAAGGGTCAGATGGTAGACATAAAATAATACAATAATGATAAAAGGCTTTGTAGACTATACAATCTCTGCTACAAGTCCTCAACTCTACCGTCGTAGTGTAAAAGCAGTCATAGACAGTATGTACATGAATGGGCATACCTGCGTTATTTATAAAAACAGGTGTTAGACTGGCTTTGACTTGTTACAGGGCTATAATTTACCAACCCCTGGTTTAAGACAAGAAAGTGAAGATAAAAGGAGGGACTGATAACAGAGAAATCAATAGGCTTGAACTCTGAAGAATTGAAGAACTAGAGGCTAAAATGAAATTTTATGGCATGAATAAACCAAAACTCACGTTAGAATTAATACAGTCTATAAAACAAACCTTTGAGCCTATTTCGCAAACATCAATAGGATCATTATCTCCAAAGCAGTTCGTGCTCTTATCTTTTTCATGGGGATCTTCCCAAGTCTAAAATTTTTTTAAAAAAAAAAAGCAGAAATGTAAGTTAATACTATAATGTACTTTAATCTTTCCACATAATCACAAAGTTTTATAGATAACAATAATCCAAAGAAAACATTATCAGAAATTACATAGGCCGAAGGCCAACAGGCCAGTATGTCCCTAAGGATCGTAATATTTAAAACAGATTTATAGTATTTCCTCCCTCTGTCTCTCAGTTGTTGGTATAATTGCATCTGCAAGTGGGTGGTATATGCAGACATACTCATCTTCCAAGTTCAGTCAGGGAATAAATTCACATTCACTTTTAGAGTTTCAGTGGATGTTCCCACTGTCTTGTGCCCTTGTTTCTGTGTTTCCACTGACTGCCTCAACTGTGGCTTCCGTCATTCACCGCTTCCTTTGACATGGTAACAGCACATGGATCTAAATTACTAAAAGGAACCCAGTTTTCCCTTTATAAATGAAAGGACAAAACACTACTAAAGAAAATAAAAACCTATTTTGTCTTATTCATTCCATTAAAAATCCTCTACCTGTCAAATCTCAAGGACCTTGATAAAAACATGAAAAGACATCAATTCTTTAGTTTACTGGCAGGATTATACCATGTTGGTTACAAAATATACACATAGGAATGTTTATAAATGAAGACTGTAATAGAAATTTGCTAGTAAGATTAAAGATCCCTTAGGCAATATCTCTCCCAAAAAGCCTCAGAATTGCCTGATTCTAAATGGAACTGTAGAAGTTCCCTAAAATTATTTGCTTTAAATTCAAACTAAAAGGGATACAGAGACCATCATCCCAAGAATCAGATTGTCATTATTATCTAAGATTTCAGGTTATGTAAGCTTATTTCCTTTAATTTTATATAGATAATTACAAATAAACTTATTTACAGCTAAGCATTAGAGAAATTCCAATATTTTCCTTCTAGTACTAATTAGTTTATTCAGGAATAACCTGGCCTAACTTTATCTTAAAAAAAAAAAATCAATAAATGAAGTCCAACAACATTTCACTGCCCCTAATACTACTAAGAAAATATAAGAATAACCACAATTGTTAATCTTACATACTGGTCATAGGTGACAAACACTTTCTAGCTAATATATACACACACAACAGACACATATATACATACATACCACATGAATAATATACCATAACGAATTCCATTTTATAGATAAGTAAATTGAAACACAGAGTTTAAACTTGCACAAACTCATGGTTTCTATATGGTAAAGATTGTATTAGAACTCATGCTATGCTGCTAATCATTATTTTTATGTGCAAATTATGATAACAATTGAATGGCATTTATTTTCAAATATAACCCCATCTACTTCACGGTTCTCTTCTTTCAAATACCTTCTCTTACTCTGAGCAATCTCCTAAGTAACTTTCCTATAGAGGTTCTGTTCTTTCCCAGTCTTCCCGTTACTGCTTCTTTTTTTCTATTAACAGGCATTCATTCATACAGTAAAACATTTATTGAGTACCTACTTTGGGCCAGTAACAGAGATTTATAGGAAACAGTCAATACCATGGAGAGTGTCATGTTAATAAATGGTACGGCATTTGTGACAAATGCAATAAAGGTAATAATAATAATAATTATTATTATTATTATTATAAATGGTATGGCATTTGTGACAAATGCAATAAAGGTAATTATTATGATACTTTTAAGTTTTAGGGTACATGTGCATAACGTGCAGGTTTGTTACATATGTATCCATGTGTCATGTTGCTGTGCTGCACCCATTAACTCGTCATTTAGCATTAGGTATATCTCCTAATGCTATCCCTCCCTCCTCCCCCCACCCCACAACAGTCCCCAGTGTGTGATGTTCCCCTTCCTGTGTGCGTGTTCTCACTGTTCAATTCCCACCTATGAGTGAGAACATGCGGCGTTTGGTTTTTTGTCCTTGAGATAGTTTGCTGAGAATGATAATCTTAACGTGCTGGGGAAACCAGGATGGGACACCCAGGTATAATCAGAATCAAACAACCTACTCAGAATCAGAAAATATCTGAGAGGTTCCTCCTTGCTAATGCAGAAATCCCATCTCATAATTTTGCTTATCCCTACTCCCACTCCCAAGAGAACAAATGCGACAAGCTAGAAGTCCCATTGGCCTAAAGGAAAACATCTAGATTCTACCACAAACTATCTTGATTAAACTATCCAGATCTGTTTCTTCAGCTATTAAGAAAGGCTTAAATAAGAAGATCTTTTTTTCTTTCTTTTTTTTTTCAGACAGAGTCTCCCTGTCTCCCAGGCTGGAGTGCAGTGGCACGATCTTGGCTCACTGCAAGCTCCGCCTCCTGGGTTCAAGCGATTCTCCCGCCTCAGCCTCCCAAGTGGCTGGAACTACAGGCGCCCACCACCACCCTAGCTAATGTTTTTGTATTTTTAGTATAGACGGGGTTTCACCATGTTAGCCAGGATGGTCTCAATCTCCTGACCTCGTGATCCACCTGCCTCAGCCTCCGACAGTGCTGGGATTACAGGCGTGAGCCACTGCGCTGGCCAATAAGAGGATCTTTAGATACATCCTAGCCCTAAAATGCTGAGATTGTTAGTGCTCATTTACAGTCTGCATGAATGCTACCAGTGAACATGAAGCCCACATACTTATGACCTACTTTTGACAATTTTGATGAGCATTAATTTTTTTTAAGTCCTTCCTCACACAGAGACAAAGACCGTCTTGACATTAACTTGGTTGTGGTGAATATTTCTGTTGGTTGGTTGGTCCTCAGAACTCCAATTTCAACATTACCTAGCAATATGGTTCCATATGTTGAGAAATTAAGTACCCAAGTGGAAAATTCTTAAACTCTACAATATTGTTATGTTGAGGGCCAATTCTTCATGATTTTCCTTACCAGCAAAAATACCAGACTGGTTCTCTTTATTTCCAACCTTTAATACTCTGCATCTACAGGCCTTAGTTTTTACTACAAAAAGAGAGACACACTAACTCACCCCTAATTTAACTTGAAAATACAGTATAACTTCAACAGGAAAGGAAATCTTGACAAATTTAAGCTTTGGGTATGCCCTCTTGTGGAGTCTTATGTGTGTAACTATTAACAGACAAATAACTAGAAAAGAACAAACACTAGAGAAGAAATATCAAGAAGCAGAAGTTCAAAATCTTAATATCGGTTTCACAAAAATGACAAAAGATTAGCTTCCAGACTTTAGAAATAGTTTTGGCAACTAAATAAGAAAAAGGGCAACCCAACTAAAATGGGCTGAAGAGATGAACAGGTAATTAAAAGAAGGGGAAACATGAATGACTTATAAATTAAGAAAAGATACCTAGTCTGATCAGAGAAATACTAGTTAAAATCACAATAAGATACTATTTCAAAAACCTAAAAATCTTATAATCTAAAATATTAGTAACGATATAGGGTACTGGAACCCTATATACTGCTGGCAGGAGTATAAATTGTCACAACTTCTTTTATAAACAATCAGGAAATACTTAGTAAAGTAGTTATACAACTCAAAATTTGACTAACAGGTATATAAGTATATTTACTATCTATACAGAAAACTTTAGCATGGACCCAAGAAAGCTACAAACAAACTATCAACAGGAAAACAGTATTATAGAAAAGATGATTATAAAGCTATAAAAATGAATAAATCAGAATACACATATTATTGTTATACCCTAAAACAAATCCTTCTCATTTTCATGCAGGTGTTTGTGATTATTACCTTACAATCTATAAGTAATGGCCAATACATTTCTAATCACCACACTCTGGTCCTTAGGTCTCTTAAAAAATCCCTGAATCATACAAAGCCATATATACAGGTGGTTCTTAAGAATATCTTCCTGATTAACCAGCATTCCTATCACAAGTCGAAGGAAGACCTTTGACTTTCCCACTACCGTCGCTTTTTTTTTTTTTTAAGAGAGGGTTTCACTCTGCCACCCAGGCCGAAGAACAGTGGTGTGACCATAGCTCACTGCAACCTTAAACTCCTGGCCTCAACTGATCCTCTTGTCTTGGCCTCCCAAAGAACCGGAATTACAGGGATGAGCCATTACCTATGCTTTCCCAGCTTTAATTTGGAGCAAAAGCCTCTACCAGTGTTTTTACTACTAGTACCTAACATCAGTAGCAATCATCATCGAGTTAATATTATTAAGAACTCACTACGGGGCCAAACACCTCTGATCAACTCATTCAATACTCACAATAACCTTGTGGGGTAGGTAGTATGATCATACAGATAAACAAACAGGCCTAGAGAGATTTAGTCACTTGTCTCAGGTTATAAAGCTAATAAGTAGTACTATATATTTGATTGGGGAGGTCAATGAACCAAATTTATAATTAAGCACAAAATAAACATATCAATACTACATTAAGACTGAAGAAATTCTGAATTTAAACTGAATCTAGTCTTTTAATATTTTCCAGACAGGTATTCTAAATATTCACTCAATGAGATGTAACACTCGAATAACCCATTACATGTGGGCAATATGAATAAACTGGTGGGAAGACAAGATGAATTTTTGCCCAAGGAAGCTCAAACTTTGAGGAAGGCATTATTAGGAGTGCGGGAGATGCTATTCAGGCTAACGGTCTAGACAGCTGAAGGTCTGAATAATGATGGTATACTGATGAATCACAAGCTAAGTGGATAGACTACTTCTTAAATAGTAGTAGTAGTCTGCTGCTTAAATGTTCTTCTAAGCACACAGTTGGCTCAGTAACTGCTCTGAACAAGTTTCTTGCTGTTACAAGACGAATCATAGAACAGCTAAAGTACCCACACATGCCTATGAAACAAATGTGACACACATATACAATGCATTAATTTATTCATTTCACAGTTATTGATCACCTACTCCATGGCAGGCACTAAGCTGGGTAGTCAGAATGTATCAGTGAACAAAAGAGACAGAATTCCTGCCCTCATGAAGTCTGCATTCTAGCTGGGAGAAATTAACAATAAACATAATAAATTATACAGAAGGTTACAATTTGGCAGGTGTTATAGAAAAGGGAAATAAAGTATGAGAGGGGGAATGGGAGTAGGGTTAAAAGTTTTAAAGGATGGTTGGCAGATACTATGAAGAAGATGAGCTAAAGGCAACTTAAGGAAGCCATGTGCATACCTGGAAAGGAGTGTTCCAGGGAGAGGACACAGTGAAGGTGAGGGGCTTGAGACATCAGTGTGCTTTGAGCACCAGAGTGCCGGTGTGGAAGTGAAGAAGCAGAAGGCAGAAGGAGAGTTGGAGATGAGATTAAAAAGGTAAATGGGACCAGGGGCTGGCTTTCATTTTAACAGGGTCATGTCTGAACATCAACCATCAAGCAGAAAAAAAAAAAAAAAAATCAGGTAGAGCTATTCCATAAGCTATCCCATAAGCAACTGGCATGATTTCAGCATTCTTAAAAACATCATTCAATTTAGTTATTTTCTTTGATAAATAACTAACTTATATGCAATTTATGGTGTATTCACACACACGCACACACACAGACTCTCTCTTTTTCTCTCTCTCTCTCTCCAAGATCAGTAGTACAGATCTCTAATTGAAAATGGCAGAGAAAATGCAGGTCTATTTCCTCTTTCACTTCCATTCTAGCCACACTGGCTTCCTTTTTGATACTCACACATGCTAGGCCTATTTCCACCTCAGGACCTTTATACTTGCTGTTTCTTGTTGGACTGCTCTTCCTCTAGATGTCCACACTACTTGTTCCCTCACTTCCTCTAGATCTTTACTCAAATAACACCTTTTCACTGAGATCATCTCCCTGTCTAAATTGCAACAATCCTAATATCCCCTAGTCCCATTCCCTGCTTAACTTTTCTTTGACATACTTACCACCACCTGACATTTTACTTGAGGTTTATTTTGTTTATTGTCTGTTTATCTGACTAAAATAAAAGCTCCAGAGAAATATCTGTCACGTTTTATCACTGCTTTACCTGCAGTACTTACAAGAACACCTTGCAAATATACAGGCCTTTAATAAATATGTATTGAATGAATGAACAGTTTGGTGAAGGCCTGGTGAAGACACAATGAGGTAAGTTAGAAACACTGAAGAAGACTTTGTGGTGGATAGACGTGAGAAAGGGGGAATGCTGCAAAATGAGGATAGAGAAGTAAGCGGAGGCCAGATCATACAGGGTTGAGTAGCAATGTTAAGAATTTTGTATTTTATCTTTAAGCAACAGGAGACCATTAAGGTGTTCTTGTACAAGAAAAGCATCTGCAAATTTGTGTTTTAAAAATATCAATTTGGATGTTGGATGGAGTATGAAACTTAGGTAAGCAATGGTGAATGCAGGGTGAATAATGAATTAAGGGACTACCACAGTCTAATTCTGTTTTATTAGTAGAAGAACTACCGTAACTGCCAGATTAATACCACTGCAGAACATCTGGAAATCCAGACACATCCAGAGGAGCACAGAAGTTTGGCAGGGCTTTAAATGGAAAACTACAGAAGCTTCTTTTGTTTTTACCTCCATTCCTCCCCTTCTCTCCTTCTTGTCAATAGGTTTGCTTTTTTATTTCTTTCATAATTTTAAATTAGTAGATGAATTAGTAGTGCCTATTATACCACATCATAACCAGCAGTTTAGTTGTTGATTGCCCCAGTCAGACTAAAAACAACTTTACGGAAAGAACCATATGATAATAAAAGTACCAGTCTTAATTATAACAATAATTGATTACTACATGTTACACACTATTCAAATGCAGTAACTCATTTAATCTCAACACAAAGATAAGAAGTAGATATTTTATGTTCTCCATTTTACAGATGAAGAAAATGAGGAAAAGTATCTTTCCCGAGGTCACATTACTAGAAAGTGACAATCTCACTCCCAAACCCACATTTTCCAGTCACTTATTATGAGGCCTTGATGTTACATCTATATCCCATCTGTCTTTATATACCCAACACCTAATATCCTGCCTAGCACATAAATCCTTAATAAATGTTTAAAGAAATAAATACATGCACCTTAGTTTATTCTCTAGCTCCTCTACTTACTTCTCTGTTTTTGTCTGTCTCTAATTCATTGGCTTCTTCAGCATTCCCCTCATCCACACACTTCCTATAGGCTGCATCCCCTAAGCTTTACAGAACTTTTTCAACCTTTTGCTGTTGGGTCAAACAGCATATCTATTTAGGTACCTGGAGAGTTAGAAAACCTGCTTTCATGGTTTCCACAGGCATTCTCATTCTTAGCATATCACTTTAGAAGTGACCATTTTAACCAAGAATGTATCCATGTGGGTGATCTAACTGAATCAGAGACAGCCTGACTCTTTAGAAAACAATTTTTTTTTAAATTTTCCTGTGAATGTTTATTCTACACGGGCAGTTGCTTTTTCATGTTGGATAAAACAAGACCTCTCTTCTCAGATATTTCCCCAATGCCATCTTGAAATTTCATGCAAAATATTAAAATAAATAAAAATATAAAAATTAAATTTCCAGACAGATGGTCTATGGTTTTTATAAACATAAAGGCAGATGGTTCTCTGTGTCCCCAAAACCTAGAATTTTGATTCAGCATATTCTGAGTTTTACTCACTAAATAATCTGGAAGAGTTATCTCTTCCTGGGAATGAGGAAACATGAGAGAAAACCAAAAGAGGTAAAGAAAGGAAGAAAAGCAAATCGTTGTTATTTTCCAACAGGAATGCTACCTTATCATTATTTAGCTCTTCTTTTCTCTGTTTTCTACTTAAAAATTATTAACTCATAACAGTAAATAATATAAGTTGTGCAATTCAATTTACAATGAGTTCCAGGAAAAAAGTTAATAATTTAACACATTCATCTGTTAAAGTTTAAAATATAAAATTCGTGCTATCATATATGAATGTGTATAAAAGCATAACTTGTCATGTTCAAAGGAATGACTGTAGATAAAGCCTCGCTTAAAAGTTTTTCACTGACACTTAATAGCCAAGACCAGAAAAAAAAAATGTATTCAAAATGTCAAATGTGAACATTCCATATGCCTGACTCCAAGAACTTGAGTATAGACATATACATGGTTTAAAACAAAATTTATTGATATACTAAAACTCCATCCATGTTAATAAATTCCAAATTTACAAACCTCTCCAAATGACATGTCCTCAGAACCAATTTAAATTCAGTAGTTCACAGGATTTATAAGGCAATTTTTTCAGAAGACAGGAACGTTTTACCATTGTAACAAAAATGTTACCTGAGGGAGGGTACCATAATTCCATATATAACCCTTGTAAGGGAAGATATTCGCCACATAGCGTAGCTTTCCATCCTTTACATATTGTTTAATGGGATTCATTGGCTCCTTGGTGGCAATCTAAGCAAATCACAGAAGGAAGAAAAGGAGACGGGATAAGAAATAATTAATTCTATGTCCAAATAGTACTTTTAAAAATCTGCTATTTTCAGACTAAACATTCATATTTCAACTTAATGATCAAAGGTGCTTTAAAAGAAATTGAGCCAGCTCTTATTACTAATTTATAGCACTATATGAGAAAAATTGTTTGGAAAGGAAACACCAGATCATATATTTAGTCACTCTATTATTTATGTACTCCATTATTTCTAACACAAATAATAAAATGATTGAGATGGCAAGAGGATAAAGATTAATCAACTTGCCTTTTGTTACTAATCTCAGGCTTTATTACCATCAATATTATGATAATAAAACTAACTCAAAGATTCCTACCATATATTCAATAGTGAAATGCTGAAAGCCTTTCCTCTAAGATTTGGAAAAAGAAAAGGATGCCCACTTTTGCCACTTTTATTCAACATAGTATTGGACATCCTAGCCAGAGCAATTAGGCAAGAGAAAACAGTAAAAGGCATCCAAAGTTGGAAAGAAAGAAGTGAAACTGTCACTGTTTGCTGATGATACGATCTTATATATAGACAACTCTAGAGACTCCATCAAAAAACATTGGAAATAATATATAATCAACCTAAGTGTCCATCAACAGATGAATGGATAAAGAAAATGTGGTATATATACATAATAAAATAGCACTTGGCCTTAAAAAAAGCAGAACATTCTGTCATTTGTGGCAACATGGATGAAACTGGAGAACATTATGGCAAGTGAAATAAGCCAGGCACAGAAAGACAAATATCTCATGTTCTCACCCATATGTGGAATCTAAAAAATTGAACTCATAAAAGCAGAGAGTGGAATTATAGTTACAGAGGCTAAGGGTAGGAGGAATACGGAAATGATAGTCAAAGGATTCAAAATCTCAGACATGAAGACTAAGATTTTTTGTTGTTGAGACAACACAACTTGATGAGTACAGTTAATAATGCACATTTCAAAATTGCTAAGAGTAAATTTCAAATGTTCTCACCACAAAAAATGGTATTTGATGTGACAGATATATTATTTAGCTTAAGTTATTCCATACTGTATTCATAAGTCATGTCACTTTGTACCCTATAAATATATATGATTATAACTTGTCAATATACAATAAAGTTAAAAAATCACCAAAAAACAGATTCTCACCAACTGATTTTATTTCAAAGTTAGTTTTCTTTTTTCTTTTTTTTTTTTTTTTTTTTTTTGAGACAGTTTCATTCTGTCACCCAGGCTGGAGTGCAGTGGTGTGATCTCAGCTCACTGCAACCTCTGCCTCCTGGAAGCAAGCAAATCTCATGCCTCAGTCTCCCAAATAGCTGGGATTACAGACATGCACCACCATGCAAAAATTTGTGCCCAGCTAATTTTTGTATATTTAGTAGAGATGGGGTTTCAGGCTGGTCTCAACCTCCTGGCCTCAAGTGATCTGCCCGCCAGGGTTTCTCAATGGGCTGGGATTACAGGTGTTAGCCACTGCACTCGGCCTCAAAGTTAGTTTTCTATCATGTATATTCACATTGCTATCTTTAAAACCTATGTATATAGGAAACAAAAAAATAAGCCATGTTGAATGAAGAAACACTGCTTAAGTTAGGTAGATTCTCACAGATCCTTGGATCCTCCACCTAACTGAGGTAGACTAGCAAGAATGATGAAACATTATACATGAAACAACACCAAAAGAATAATCTAATATCTTTACCTTTTCCTACTAAAGTGTTAACAAAAAATACTGCCAGGACCTGGTGATAGTACTGACAATTCTCTTCCAAATATAAATTCTGAAAAATATACACCTACATAATAATGCCTAATTTAAATACTTAAAATAATATTTGCTATCACACCCAAAGTTATAGAAGGTTTATATAACTAAACAAAGTAACATAAATTAAATTTCACTTAGAACTATAAGGAAGCTTATATATAAGCTTCTATAGCTAACTGGAGAAAGAACAAGAAAATTCTGAATAGCAAAAGGGAAGTTCTTCTAGGTTCATTTCCCGAAAAACTTAAAAAAAAAAAAAAAAAAAAAGCTAACCAGAAAAATAGCAGATGCTCTGTGATAGTCATAAATTGAGGTAACCAGGAAATAATTTATTTCCTGGTAGAATAAAATCTAAAGGAGAATTGAGTCCTAAGAAATTAAAACTGCCATCAGCCCCAAATAAAAGTTTCAGTTCCATCTATGAACCAAATATATCTCAGAATCTACTTAAATAACCTTTAAAAGTATTTGTCATTTTCAAAGGAGAAAAAAAGAAAATTAATATGTATATAACAAACTGACAGGCAAAACTGAAAAAAAACCTCTCTATAAAACTATAAAGTATATACTTAGCTTTGAGTATTTTTCTGAACTATCTCAAATTTAAAATATTATGCCAAACAACTTGCAACAAAGTTTTATATCATTATAATCATTTCGGTTTCATATTAATAAAGTATATCGGTACCTCCATTTTAGCATTTGTCCACCGAGGTATTTCTACAATCATATTAAACAGATTCTGCAGTTAAAAACAAAACAAAGAGAGAACATTAAAAATTTTACCTTTTATTTTTTCCGTTACCTCCCTTATAAGAATGCCTTAGATGTTTTTCCCCCACAAAAAAAATGTTGAGTCTCCATCATACATCCATCTACCTATGCCTTAAATTTTTTCTAGAAATTAGAGTTGTCTAAAACACAGCCAAATTTAGGCCACCATGTCACTTGAGCACTTACACACAGTGTCAGAGGTTATGAGTCTGAGAATATCTTTGATGTGTAGTGACAAAACTAGAATGGAGTCAAGAAATGTGTTTCAATTTTTATTTTCCAACTAAAATAGAAGTGAGAGAACCAGTCCCTCATGTAAGGATTCAGTCTCACTTTTCCAATCTGTAAAGTAAGTGTGATAATCTCTGTCCCACTCACCACAGGAGGGTGTTACAAAGATCAATGACAATATACAGAAAATTATGAAGTAAAATATATTTTAAAATGATAAAATGATAATTAAATCCAAGTTACAATCACAGTGTAAAATTAAGGATGTAAGTACAGCTATTACAGAGTTCACAAAGAGCTACACTAAATATTCCAGACTTAGCTTGCATATCTGGTGAGTTCAGACTCCCTAAAGTTACAAACTCACTATGGCTTCACTTTTTTTTTTTAATTTCTGAACTTTGTAGAATGCATAAACCAAAGCAGACCCTAGGTCAATGATGAGTAAAAATAATTCCCTACAGTTTGCCTTACAAAGAGAAAGTCTTAAGGTTAAAGTTGATTTGCACACATTTTGACATCAATAACTAACAATTTATCAGGGAAACAACGATGGTTTAAAACACTGTACTCCAAGCGTAGCCAAGGACCACGGCCAGTCTGCAAACTGATTGTTACTGGCTCATTTACAGACATTTGTAGCAATTTAAAAGGGCAATTTTTATATCTGTTAAATCTAATAATAAAAAATTGGAACCTGAATTACACTTTCCTTTTTTTTTTTCCTCCCAAGATGGAGTCTTGCTCTGTCACCCGGCTGGAGTGCAGCAGCACGATCTCGGCTCACTGCAACCTCCACCTCCCGGGTTCAAGCAATTCTCCTGCCTCAGCCTCCCGAGCAGCTGGGATTACAGGTGCCCGCCAGCACGCCCGCTAATTTTTGTATTCTTAGTAGAGACAGGGTTTCACTATGCTGGCCAGGCTGGTCTGGAACTCTTTTTTTTTTTTTTGAGACGGAGTCTCGCTTTGTCGCCCAGGCTGGAGTGCAGTGGCGCGATCTGGGCTCACTGCAAGCTCCGCCTCCCGGGTTCACGCCATTCTCCTGCCTCAGCCTCCCAAGTGGCTGGGACTACAGGCACCCGCCACCACGCCCAGCTCATTTTTTGTATTTTTAGTAGAGACAGGGTTTCACTGTGTTAGCCAGGATGGTCTCGATCTCCTGACCTCGTGATCCGCCCACCTTGGCCTCCCAAAGTGCTGGGATTACAGGCGTGAGCCACCACGCCCTGCCAACACTTTTCTAACGATTCATGTTGATTGCATTTTTTTTAAGTATCTGTTTACAACCAATTAGAAATAAACCAGCCAAAAAACTAGTCCTTCATCCCAAATCATTTGAGAAGTGACTTAACATACTTATTTTTGATCATGCCACACATCAATACCACCTCACCAGCTTCAACCAGTTAAAAAAAAAAAAAAGTTTCCCAGAGCCCCGTCTCTCATCTATCTGAATTAAATTGCTCTGGGTGGAGCCAGGGCACTGCTTATTTTTATAGGCTCTCCAAGCAATTTTAATATGCAGCCAAAGCTGGACTAAAGCATTGCTGAAGAGTATCACAGAGGTTTTCTAGTGTAACACGGAATGCTGTTATTTCAAAGAATGCTATTTACACAATTAAATGTAGACATATATTGAGCCAAAAAAGTAATGATGATTTATATTAAGTTTTTCCACATAAGACTAAAGGTTACAAATGGCAAAGCTGCAAGCCCATAATGAGATAAACAACAAAGCTGAGAATAAATTCTCAATAACTGCTCCTTAGAAGTATGTCTCATACCTATCTTAGCAACCTTACATACAGTCCTGCTGTTATGTTTCATTTTCTATGCTCTTTCATGAGGTACCCCTGCACCTGTTTAAATATGTCTGAAGTAGCTGTTAAAAAGAAAAACCAAAGTAAATGGCAGATGTCCACATAATTTATTCATCCCTGAAAGCCTGGCTATAGGGGAACAAATGCTTGCAGATGAATACTCAGAGGTGACCAAGAAGACCAAGCTGGTGACAATCGTTTTACACAATGACACCTACCAAACCCACTCACAGAAACTTGAATTAGGCCAAATGAACAATAAATGAGGTTTGAATTTTAAGCCTGCAAACCACATTCTCCCTCTTCATTTGCTCCTAATCACTAAGAGCTTATTTCCAACCTGCCTTTCTTCTCTCCAGCTAAAATGCATTTGTCCTGTAATTAATTTTTTAAAGCCAATGTTAGCCTGGTTTTCCTAAGATTAATGTTAATTATAAACCAACAATGGTCTGCCAAATTTTATCTGAAAATAAAAAAGATAAAAGGAGCACAAGTCAAATCAGAAAGTTGGGTATGTGGCAAGGACTGTGAACTACTCCTTCAGTCCTTTTCTTTCTCTCCATTTTTTTCTTGTATTTTTGTTGCAGAAGTCAAAATAGAAAAACTAATAAGACGTATGAAAAAGCAGTCAGTACATTTTATATACATGGGGAAAAGACAGAAGAAATCACTCTTCTTTCCTCTCTAATCCTGAAAATTTCAAATAAACTCAAATCAGACAGTCTCTAACATAAAAACTGTGTTCTAAGAATTAAATTTGAATTTGAATGTCTGGGCTCAGAATACGTTTTTCCCACTAATGTATTTCATTAACCTGAAATAACTGTTTCAGGTTAATACACTAAGTCCCTGGGGATCTGGAAACCCTTGTTCACTCAACATCTAGGGCAGTGGTTCTCAAACTTCACGTTTAGGATGCACCTAGAATACTTGTGAAATACCTAGATTAACCAGGGCCTATCCAGCAGAGAATCTGACTTAGTAAATAGGATATGGGGCACGGAATCTGAATTTTTAACAAGCACTCTAAGTGGTTCCAGTGTAGATGGTTCAAGAATCACACCAGTTTAGAAAAATAGAAGACAGAAAGCAGGCAAAGGTTGCAGGAATTTAAAGGCCCCCACAGGTATGTTTGGAAGTAGATTCAAATGCTGGAGCTGTAAGTTTCAGTTGGGGTACAGAATAAATGGAAATGAAGCTGGAAAGGTAAAAGAAGACAGGAAAGCAGCAGGAAAAGCTGCCTGGCATCAGAATCAGAGGGATAAAAGGATACTTGTAGCAGGAGATGGAATGACAGACATCAATCAAATGTTCTGGTCCTAAGTCAAGAACTATTAAAGGTTTGACAGCCACATATATTTATTTAGATATATTTAGAATATATATATTTAGAATATATTCATTTTAGCATACATTTAGAATATATATATTTAGAATATATTCATTTTAGCATACAGTTGGTATAAGTGTTTTTCTTCTCCTCTACTCCCAAAAGATTATTGTTCCTGGGTTCTAAAACAGCCTCTCAAACCATCTTCTCTCTTATAATTTAAAGTGAAATATTTCATTTATAATGAAGTACATTTACTTTAGACCATCTACCAGGATAATTAACTTATTATTAAAATCTGGGTTTCTGTGCTAATTCTCTCAGGTTTTCCCGTTGTAAAATGAAGTGGAAATGAAATACCTGCAACAGTCAAATTCATAAGACAGAAAGTAGAATAGTGCTTCCCAGGGCCTCGGGGGAGGGAGGAAATGAGAAGTTGCTCAACGTGTAGAGTTTCAGCTTGGGATGATGAAAAAGTTCTGGAGATGGATGGTGATGAGGATTCCACAACAATGTGAAAGAACTTAATGCCACTAAATTGTACTTTAAAAAAGTTAAAATGGTAAACCTTATGTTATGAATATTTTACCACAATAAAAAAAGTTAAATGGCAATAGCTGCCCTAGCTGCCTTAAAGAAAAACATCGGAATGCACATGAAAGTCTTGCAGGGGTAAAAACCTTAGAATCATTTTACAAATGCAAACTATCATCAAGGTATTTAACAGACAATATAAAAGTGATTCACAAAAATAAAAACCTTTGGATATACCTCATATTCATCATTTCGTGCTTTCTTCATAGGAATGCCATTTTCCTATAAAAGAAAAGATGGTGAAAGACTGCAATATTTCATGAAAGTATACAGTGGCACTGCATAGCAATAAAAATATGACTATTATATAGACATTCTACACAAAGACTGTCCAGAAATCTGAGTCAACAGAGAACCTACCAAATGCCCACTTCGTTCTCCCCTGAGCATTTGTATCCCCAGAATAGAGCATCGAAGTGTTTCATAAAATAAATGATCAGAAAAGCCAAACCTCTTTCAAGTATATTTTCCCAGTTTTTATAAAGTAAGCAAAGGCTCTGTTCAGTCTTTAAGAAAAGACTGGTAGTTTCCAGTGATTATGCTTAAAACAGTCATTTCATTATTGAAATGAAGCTCCAGGGAGCATGATTAACAAGCCGTGAAAGTACTCAGCTGCACCTCCTGCCTGTGAATTCTACCAAGGTGTGATTACTAGGCCTCCACCAAGCACTTTTTTTCTTTTTTCTTTTCCCATTAAACCAAGCACTTTTAAATTAAAACTGACTTCGTGGTGGGTTGGGAAGAAAAATTATGCCATTCACAAATGCTCAACCAGCATATGTAACGTTTATACACCAAAATGACTACTAATGAAGAAAACAAAACAAACAAAATCATTTTTCCAAATCAGCTCTGAAACATTATTTTTGTTTTTGCTGTTGTTGTTGTTGTTGTCGTTTTTGAGACAGAGTCTCGCTCTGTCGCCCAGGCTGGTGGAGTGCAGTGGCGCAATCTTGGCTCACTGCAAGCTCCGCCTCCTGGGTTCATGCCATTCTCCTGCCTCAGCCTCTCGAGTAGCTGGGACTACAGGCACCCGCCACCAGGCCTGGCTAATTTTTTTTTGTATTTTTAGTAGAGACAGGATTTCAACCGTGTTAGCCAGGATGGTCTTGATCTCCTGACCTCATGATCCGCCTGCCTTGGCCTCCCAAAGTGCTGGAATTACAGGCAAAAGCCACCGCACCCAGCCATTATTTTTATTCTTAATATACCACATCCCAAAGTACAAAGCACGAGTTTTAATCATTACTGGCTGAGATCTAGGGAAACCTATTTACACAACCACCATGCGTACCCATTTCCATATCTCCAGAATTCACTGGCATATCCTGTTGTATTTGCTGGCCCTATCATCAATTTTGCCTAATCCCTAATTTCACATTTCCCAAAACCCATCCTCCTTAGACAAAATGTTATTCTCACTGACATGTTTCTAGCTTACTCTTTTCCACCTCCACCTCTATCTACTACACGACTCTCAAAAATACAGCTTTATTATTATTGTTGTTATGATGAGGTATACAGATTTTGCTATAGCATACCCCTGACAACACTACCCACCAGTCACATTTTATCTTTCCTTTCCCTGTTGTATTTTTATAGCACTTAACATTATCTGACTGACTTGTTTTATGGTTGACTCCTCCAATTGAGTGGACTATACCTATCTTATTCACTACTACACCCACAGTGCCTAGAACAGTGCCTGGCTCATAATAAGCATTCAATGACTATTGATTGAATGAATAAATTAATGAATAAGTGAATGCATGCACTTTTGGCCAAAAGCAAAGAAAGGTGTTGGGAGACATGAGATATTTAGGTTTGAAAGTTCAGTGGCCAAAACAAAACACAGGAACACATATACACACGCACTCTCACACACTCGCACGGACACACACAGTAACATAGAGTTCCTTTTGCCTCTGGTTTCCTTCTATTGTCCTGGAGCTGCACACTTAAAAGTAATGAGCTGGAGGCATTACACAAGAGAAGTGAGGCGTACAAACTCTGGAGTTAGAGCACCTAAATCCAATCCCACCTCCAAAACACACGAGATTTGTGATGATGGACAAGGTACTTAGCCTCGTTAACAAAATAAGGGTACTAAATGTAGAGCCAGAAGGATTGAGATAAACCATATCAAGCAGGGAACACAGTGCTGGCTAAGTACCACAAGCACTTGATAAATTATTGATATTATTCTACTGCCAGTTCCTTATTCTGAAGAGCTGGGAAGCAGCACAAATCCTACTTCACATCCCATAACCTCACTATGATGCATAATATTCAGCCTCTGAGGTAACACCAGGGTCAAACAACCCTTGCATCTGAAGTAGCCTCCTCAGTTCTTCACTGGCCTCTGCCCCTATATTGATCACCCCACATCCTAGAAAACCCAACCCCAAATTAACGAGTTACATATAATTTCAACATGGAATGTGGTCCTGGTTATTTACTTAATAGTTGTACCCCCTTAAAAAATTTGGTAATTCACTACTTGGATTTTAAGGAAATAACCTACAACTTAATGATGATCATGAATACTACCAAATATGCCATATTACCAACTAATCATGAGAGATCTCGAAACACCCCAACAATTTTGATTTGATAGCATCAGTTCTCCTGGCATCTTTCACACCCTGACAACTGTCAAGTGATTTTCAGTTCTAAGAGAACAGCTATTCAAACACCACCATTTTTACCCCTGCTTTATTTCTCTAATGCCTGTTTCATAGAGTGGTTAAAGAGCATGAGCTTTGTGGTCAGAAGCTAATTCCAAAACTAGCTCTGGCACTTACCAGATCTTAGACAAGTCTATAAAAATGCCTTGAGCCTCAGTGTCCTTGGAAAGAAAAATAGCAACTCATAACAATTAAATAACATCATGTTCACATAGTGGCTAGCAAATAAAAAATAATCCACAAACGTTAGCTGATTATTGTAAATAAACCTCTTGGTAATTTCCTAAATTACTACCCTTAAATCTTTATTTCCTACCGAATTCTAAGTTTTATGGACCAGTAACACCCCTTTCTCCCAATTCCTCATGGAAGAATCCTATTCTCATACAACTTTTAATTCATATAGGAGGCTTATGACCCTGTTATAGTAACTCCTGTTTGTCCTCCTGACTTCCAACAACACTTTTTCCTTTCAAGGTGCTTCCAAAAAGCATCTAATGGTGATACTGGCAGTACACGTTTTCATTCCCAAAACAAGTCAAAACAATACCTCTTTAGAGTTCACCTTCAGAGGAATATCATGAAAGGGGGAAATGTAGTGACCAGTTACATTCTCTGCAAAGACACAAACAAACAAAACAAAACAGAATTAAAGCAATAGACACATTGTTCTATACAGCAATAATAAATATCCTTATCCACTTTTAAACTTACCCATTTTTTTCAAAGCTAACTTTAACTCCCAACTTAAAGTTAATTCAACTTTTAAAACTTGCCACAATCTAAGGACTGAAAAGAAATATATACCGGCTAAACCATATTTGGGTTGCTGAAATAATTTACTTATCCCTGTGGCTTAAAATATCCAAAGCAGAAAATATCTACAATAGACTAAAACCCAAAATATATATTTAAAAAAAAACCCATCACTTTTGAAAAAGAAACTCATTACTAAGTGAATTCTATTAAAACTGATGTCAATTTCCCTTGGGGAAACCTAACAATAGTATTCCCAATTTCTACCTACTATCCATGGGAAGAAAAGTCCAAAGTTCCTATTCAATTAAAAGAAAAGAAATATTGTTTCCATTCAATGTGGTAAGGATGCTAATACTAAGGTAAGCTTAGAACAAAAACAAACTTCAATAACAGAAACTATCTTCCCTTAAAAGCTGTATACCAAAATGTGTATTTTAAATACTTTCAATATTTAAATAAACACAATGCCTTGTAAATAAATACAATACACTTTTACTGGAATACATCTGTTTCCAAAAGCTAAGCTTAATAGAGCCCTACAAAATTTTCACTTTGTAATTTCCTAAATCAGGCTGTTTTACTTCTGACCTGCTACCTGTTTGGCATAATTTTCAAATTTAGATTTCAAGAATATTTAACAAAATAAAACAAAGACTGGCTAAATCCCAATAGCAATGAGCACACCAGCAACCACATCTTGGTTTCTTTCTTCTTCTTTTTTGAGACAGGGTCTGGAATGCAGTGGCATGATCATGGCTCACTGCAGCCTCAATCTCCTGGTCTCAAGCCAGCCTCTCACCTCAAGCCTCCAGAGTAGCTGGGACTACAGGCATGCACCACCACACCCAGCTAAGTTTAAAGTTTTTTGTACAGACAGGGTCTTGCTATGTTGCCCAGGCTTGTCTCGAACTCCTGAGCTCAAGCAATCCACCTACTTTGGGCCTCCTGAAGTATAGGGATTACAGCTGTGAGCCACTGCACCTGGCCCAGATTTTGGTTTCGAAATGCCATTCTCCAATAAAAGGAACTAGGCCTCCTTGGAGAAAGGCTTGATTCTAATGCTGGAGCAAAGAATACCCAAGATGAGCCTGGAGCATCTTGCAGGGTCAGAAGGCAACCAAGTGCTCAAAAATCAGAAGACTGGAGGTATGGTAAAGGGAAATGTGAACCAATCTGAAAGAGTTCCCAAAGGCCAAAGCTGGAACAATTTGAGCAACAAAATATAAAACAAATATACATGAATCCACACTAATACAAACAAATGATAAAATAAATGAGAGAGAAGAAACAAATCCAAGATTGAGAAACCGTAACAGATTGTTAGACAGTAAGGAAATATGATGACTAAATGCAGTCTGGTATGCTGAACTAGATCCTGGAACAGAAAAATGACATTAGTGGAAAAACTAGTGAAATCCAAATAAAATCTGGAGTTTAGTTAAGGGCATGTGCCAATGTTAGTTTCTTAGTTTTGAAAAATGTACAATGGCAATGGTAAATGATGTTAAGATGATAAAATTAGGGAAAAACTGGGGTGCGGGGTATGCTGGAACCCTGTACTAACTTTGCAGCTTAACCCAATCTAAAATTATTCCAAAATGAAGTTTATTAAACAACAACAACAAATAAGCCCTGGATTCTGCCCAACAAAAACAGAGGCATGGCCGGGCACGGTGGCTCACGCTAATTCCAGCATTTTGGGAGGCTGAGGCGGGAGGATCACCTGAGGTCAGGAGTTTGAGACCAACCTGACCAACATGGCAAAACCCCGTCTGTACTAAAAATACAAAAATTAGCTGGGCGTGGTGGTGCATGCCTGTAATCTCAGCTACTCAGGAAGCTGAGGCAGGAGAATCGCTTCAACCCAGGAGGCGGAGGTTGCGGTGAGCCGAAATCGCACCACTGCACTCCAGCCTGGTGACACAGCAAGACTCCACCTCAAAAAAAAAAAAAAAAAGGCATGTAACTTAACAATGAAATTGTTAATTCCCACCAATATTTTATTTCCCCCTACCATGCTTTGTGCTTTACCTTAGCACTTATCACTAGAATTAAGTTCTGGAGTTTTTGTAGTTGTTCATTTTTGTTTGTTCTGTTATGCTTTCTACTGGATCTCTAGCATCTGGGAAAGTACCTAGCACTTAATAGGCATCCAATATATACTTGCTGAGCAAATATCTGTTAGATAAATGTCTCTATTACTATTTTATTTTTCCCTTTAAACTGTTAACATAATTTTTATTTCCCCACCCTAGCAACAAGGTAATTCCTGAAGGATGTGTGCACAATGTAGGGATAAAAATGAGAAAGAGCACACAAATGGCAAGTACATAAAACTTTGGCTATGGTCTATAAAGCTCTTTTCATCAGTAAAGGGATGCACTTAAAAAAAACTTCTCTTTCATATATTACATCAGATTTCAAATTCTCTGCCCGATTTTCAAAGCTATCTATGAGTAACACAAGAACACAAAAAACAAAATTACCAACTTTTTACATGATTATTTACCTTTCTAAAAGTAATAGATACTAAAGTGGGCCACATTTACATGTTTTCGATTAAAATAAAATATGGTGATGGGAAATGAAAATGGTGCACTTGCTCTGGAAAACAGTTTGGCTGTTTCTTGTAAAGTTAAACATACAATTAGCATGTGACCCAGAAATCCCACTAAGTATTTAACTGAGAAATAAAAACATGTTCACCCAAAAATCTCTATATGTTTACAGCAGCTTTATTCGGAATCACCAAAAACTGTAAACAACGCAAATGTACAACTGGTAAATGGAGAAAAACTATGTTACACTCATATAGTGGTCTTTTAATCAATGTTTATTAATTATTCCACAATAAAAAGGAATGCACTATTGATACACACAATAAAATGGATGCATCTAAATACACTGTATCAAGTGAAAGAAGCTCAACTCAGTTCCATTTACATAACATACTGGAAAAGGCAAAATATAGGATAAAGTGCAGATCATTGGTTGGTTGCCAGGGGCTGATGGTAAGAGAGTAGGGTTGACCCTAAAGGGGGCCACAAAAAATTTTTGGGGGAGGGACAGACCTGTGCTGTACTTTGTGATGCTGTTTACACAAATCTATGTTCTGTCAAAACTCAGAAGTGTCCACAAAAAAAGTAAATTTTACTGTAGGTAATTTTAAAAATAAGTAAATATGGAGCTGAAAGACAACTAGGAGGAGGTTAAGAAGACATACACAGTAAGCCCTCTGCATCTGCAGATTCAAACAATCACAGATCGAAAATATTCTGCAAATCTTTAAAAAATAAAAATGCAACAATAAACATAATACAAATAAAACAATACAGTATAACAACTATTTACATAGCATTACAAGGCATCAGATATTGTAAGTAATTCAAAGAGGATTAAAAGTAGACAAGAGGGTTCCTTTCTCTTGGTTTCTTTCCACCCTCCCCCACCCATAAGGGAAAAAAAAATAGGAGGAGTGCATAGGTCATATGTAAATACTACGCCATTTTACATCAGGGACTGGAACATCTGCAAATTTTGGTATCCAAGGGGTTCTGGAACCAATCCCCTGCAAATACAGAGGGACAACTGTAATGTATAAATGGAAGCTCTTATTCCAAGAACAATCATCAATCTGTGATTGTCCTCTCTTCAAGTCACTAAAGTAAAAAAGGTAGAATTCTGAAAAGAAAAAAAATACAATCCTTTAACAGATTACTTCAACGTTCATTTGGGACCTATCATTGTGATAGAAATGAACAATAATTTCAGCTCTAAGAATCCAGGAAGTTACACAAACAAGGGAAGTTTGTTATCATGGGGGTAAAAGAAACTTGACAGAAAAGCCAGGCTGCCTTTGTAATTAAGAGTAAATAAATCTAGGACACTGATTTGGTGTTAAATTTCCCCAAAGATCCAATGCTCTTGTTAACTGTGGACAAACCCAATACTTATTAAGATATAAGATCATATATATATATATATATATAGTTTTCTAATTGTCATTTGGAAGGTAAAAAGATTACAAACGAGTGAATGGTCTGTATTTACTGACTTACATAACCATACCTACTAGAAGCTATTTCATGAAATAGTATTAATAAATAAAAATGTAATAGTGAAGAAAAAGAGTAAAAATATAACTATTTCTAGAAAACAAATATGGCCTTAGATCTCAGATAATAATGCTTTAATGGGCAATATATCTATAAATTTGCACAGGAGCAATGACTAGAAAGGCCAAAAACCTGACTTCTAGTTACTCAGCTTCATAAAAATGGCAACTGAAGAATGATGAGGTTCATAAATTTGGAAAGCAGAGCTTCATTTCTCATAAAGGGCTGCAACCTGCAGGCATGCTCAGTTGAGCTTCATGCTTCTCCACGGGACCCATGTTCAAAAAACGGTGGTGTTAGCATGATCTGAGGGTGGAGTTTTCAGCTCTCTGATGTCGAAAGGTGAAGTGGAAAACATGAAAACCCTCACTGCACATTCTCCATAGATTCGCCAGAACCAGTCTTATCAGGAGGGAATGCTGGTCAGTTGTTTTGTGGAAACCACAAAAGGGAGGGGCAGCAGTCAGACTTTCGGTTGGTATCAGCATCTGTGGAGTCTTTTGAGAGGGCTGGTTTCTATTTAGCCCTTAGGGAAGAAAACTTAATGGCAGTTAGTGAGGGAAAGGGTATAAGCAGGCATAGTTGACCTCCCCATTCCAGTCGTGGCCAAGAACTCAGTTTTCAAGGTTTCTCTAGGGTTCCCTTGGCCAAAAGGAGACCCATTCAGTCAACTGAGGGGCTCAGAATTTTAGTTTATTTCTCAACAGTCACTCAATTTCTCTGAAGCTTAATTTTCTCAATAGTTTCTTGCATTAAGCAATATGTATTTACAGAGTGTTTCACATGAAAAGGAATTGTACTAGATTTTGGAATAGACAAGTGCTAGACAGTGATCCACGCCCATAGCTAAGACAAGACACGTTACATCACTGTCATCATCATCATCACCTAGTAAGTTTAAACATAAAGGCATCCTCTCAGCACTGTTAGAAAACTAAACATTTCCCTAAAGTGCAAAAGGATAAGAACTCATTAAAAGTTTTCCAGGGCCAATCATGTTGATATGCTATTATGTTCCATTTAAAGGGTATTAAAATTCTCTAAAGGTGGATTTAAAGATATGTAGTATCTATCCTGATCCTCTACAAAATGAATGAGATAATCTATATGGTACATATGCGCTACAGACAGAGGGATATGGTACATGGAACAAGCGCTGTGGCAACACATGCCGTTATTTTTAAAGACAGTAGAACTTATCTAGCACTAGGTTAAAAAAAAAAAAAAGTGGTAGAACTGAAGCACACATCAGACAGCCCTTCCTCAGAACCACAGAATACATCAGTGATAAATCTTAGGTTAGAACTTTCTTATCTGAAGCTCAGGCTGCTTGTTTCTTAACAGTTGAAAACAAGCTATTGCCAATTTGCTTTTTAAAACATCTATTTTGCTGTTGTTAAGCCAAAGCAATGCAGGTCCATGACTGAAAAAATAATAGTTTCTACCTCTCCCCAGTCTAGTTCCACTCCTGAGAGCAACCCATTTTCAACTCTTTGTATTAGGCCTAGTGGTTACCTTCATCTTTCTAAATAGCATATTTAGTAGTTTTTGTTTATCAACTGTAGAAATTACCTACTGATTCCAATTCTGAGAGACAGTTTAGTTCAATCTATTCTACATAAGTTCTTAATTGGCTAATGTTAATACACCTTTTTATTCCACCAAATATATTGATATGGTTTGGCTGTGTCCCCACCCAAATCTCATCTTGAATTCCCACGTGTTGTGGGTGGGACTCAGTGGGAGGTAACTGAATCATAGGGGTAAGTCTTTCCTGTGCTGTTCTCATGATAGTAAGTCTCACGAGATCTGATGATTACAGAAGGGGTAGTGTTCCTGCACAAGCTCTCTTCTCTTGTCTGCCACCATATGAGACGTGCCTTTCACCTTCTGCCATGATAGTGAGGCCTCCCTACCCATGTAAAACTGTAAATCCAATAAACCTGTTTCATTTGTAAATTCCACAGTCTTGGGTATGCCTTTATCAGCAGCATGAAAATAAACTAATACAGTAAATTGGTACCAGTAGAGTGCGGTGCTGCTGAAAAGATAACTGAAAACGTGGAAGCAACTTTGGAACTGGATAACAGGCAGAGTTTGGAACAGTTTGGAGGGCTCTGAAGAAGACAGGAAAACGTGGGAAAGTCTGGAACTCCCGAGCGACTTGTTAAGTGGCTTTGACCCAAATGTTGATAATGATATGGACAATGAAATCCAGGCTGATGTGGTCTCAGATGGAGATGAGGAAACCGTTGGGAACTGGAGCAAAGGTGATTCTTGACAGTTTTAGCGAAGAGACTGGCGGCATTATGCCCCTGCCCTAGAGATCTGTGGAACTTTGAACTTGAGAGAGATGATTTAGGGTATCTAGTGGAGGAAGAAATTTCTAAGAAGCAAAGCATTCAATAGGTGACTTGGGTGCTGTTAAAAGCATTCAGAGCATAAAAGTTTGGAAAATTTGTGGCCTGACAATGTGAGAGAAAAGAAAATCCCATTTTTTGAGAAGAAATTCAAGCCAGCTGCAGAAATTTGCATAAGTAACAAGAAGCCAAATGTTCATCCCCAAGACAGTGATGAAAATGTCTCTAGCGCATGTCAGAGGCCTTCACGGCAGCCCTTCCCATCACAGGCCCTGAGGCCTAGTAGGAAAAGGTGGTTTCGCTGGGCTCAGGGTCCCTCTGCTGTGTGCAGCCTAGGGAGTTGGTGCCTTGCGTCCCAGGTGGTCCAGCCATGGCTAAAAGGGGCCAAGGTACAGCTTGGGTTTTTGCTTCAGCGGGTGGAAGCCCCAAGCCTTGGCAGCTTCCAAGTGATGTTGAGCCTGCGGGTGCACGGAAGTCAAGAATTGAGGTTTGGGACCTCTGCCTAATTTCAGAAGGTGCATGAAAACACCTGGATGCCCAGGCAAAAGTTTGCTGCAGTGGCAGGGCCCTCATGGAGAACCTCTGCTAGAGCACTGTGGAAGGGAAATATGAGGTCGGGCCCCCATACAGAGTCCTTATTGGGGCACTGCCTAGTGGAGCTGTGAGAAGAGGGCCACTGTCCTCCAGACCCCAAAATGGTAGATCCACCAATAGCTTCCACCATGCACCCAGAAAAGCCGCAGACATTCAATCCAGCCCATGAAAGCAGCAAGGAGGGGGACTATACCCTGCAAAGCCACAGGGGCGGAGCTGCCCAAGACCACAGGAATCCACCTCTTGCATCGGCGTGACCTGGGTGTGAGACACATGGAATCAAAGGAGATCATTTGGAGCTTTAATATTTGACTGCTCTGCTGGATTCTGGACTTGTATGGGGCCTGTAGCCCCTTTGTTTTGGCCAATTTCTCCCATTTGGAATGTTTTATTTACCCAATACCTGTGCCCCCATTGTATCTAGGAAGTAACTAACTTGCTTTTGATTTTACAGGCTCATAGGTAGAAGGGACTTGCCTTGTCTCAGATGAGACTGTGGACTGTGGACTTCTGAGTTAATGTTGAAATGAGTTAAGACTTTGGGGGACTGTTGGGAAGGCATGTTGGTTTTGAAATGTGAGGACATGAGATTTGAGAGGGGCCAGGGGCAGAATGATATGGTTTGGCTGTGTCCCCACCCAAATCTCATCTTGAATTCCCACATGTTGTGGGAGGAATCCTGGTGGGAGATAATTGAATCATGGGGGCAAGTCTTGTTCTTGTGACAGTGAGTAAATCTCATGAGATCTGATGATTATATAAGGGGGAGTTTCCCTGTACTAGCTCTCTTGTCTGCCACCATATGATACATGCCCTTCACCTTCTGCCATGATTGTGAGGCCTCCCCAGCCATGTGGAACTGTAAGTCCAATAAACCTCTTTCTTTTGTAAATCACCCAGTCTCAGGTATGTCTTTATCAGCTGCGTGAAAACAAACTAATACAAATATACAGTATTTCTTAACATCAATAACCTGACTTTTACCTCCCTTTCCTCATTCTTCTAATTTTTGTCTTCTGCATATTTATTTTTTCATATCAAGGCTGATAGAATGTTCTGTAATCATACTGAATTTTCTATGCATTTCCTATTGTATATATCAAAAATTTCTCTTAGATAAGAAAAACCTGGAATGCTCATTAAAATGCAGATCCCTGAACCACCATCCCACATCTAGTGAATCAAAATCTCAAGGAGGGAGAAATGAATATCTGTATTTTTAGCAAACATCCCAAATAATTCTTACACTCAGGTGTGTGAGAAGCGTTGTCTATGTGTTTATTTTTGGTGAGGATGCTGCTATAATTAAATTTCCTTTTTTGGTTCAGCTTCTATTTTTCTTCGTACTTCTAATTATCTTTCTTACATTGTCATAATCACATCTATAAATTATTCCAATGCCTCAGGGATATCATCAAAATTATGGAATCCTCTCTTTACCCAAACAGCTCCTTCAGGAACCCTCTATCCTCAGGCTGCAATATGAACTGGATGCTTTCCGGGCATCCTAAGACTGCTTCTTTGCTCTCCAGTGTAGATCTATCATTTTCTGGATCCCATGCATTCACGTTTTTTGGTTTACTTGTCTTGCAGAAGCATATCCCTAATAAGTGTTCTGTAAGAAGGATTGCATGTAAGGCCAATTTCTCAAGTTGTTAAATGTCTAAAATGTCTTTACTCAGTTCTCACTCCAGATTGACAGCTGGCTGGGTAGAAAATTCTAGGAGGAAAACTCTTTTCTCTCAGAATTTCAAAGGTATTACTCCAGTCTTCGAGCATTCAGTGTTGCAGGCCTGTTAGCTGACCAACCCCCAGCAAGACATGTGGGATCCTCTCAATAGCTGTATAATAATGTGACTGGGGGGGTCAGAAAACTTGGGTCCTTCAATTCTTAGATTTTTTTCTATTATCCCTTTTACAATTTCTTCTCCATTTTGTCTGTTCTTTCCTTCTGAAACCCATATGAGTCAAATGTTGGACTTTCTGGATTCAATCTCTACGTCACTTCTTCTTGCCTCCTTTTTCTATCTCTGACATTTTGTTCTACTTTCTGATAGATTTACCTTATCTTCTAATTCATCTATATTCTTTTTCTTAGGACTGCTGTAACAAACTACCACAAACTTCGTGTCTTAAAACAGAACACCATTCAACCCACTACACCTTCTACTGACTTACTTGTTTTAACAAGTTATTTGCTAAAGAGGTCTTGGTCTTGATTGCCATTTCTTCACAGCCCACTCTTCCTTTTTTTTATAGCAGATGTAATAGAGAACACCCACTCGACCTTCTAAAATTCAAGTTTCTTGTTTTTCCCATTTAATTTTTAAGTTTTCCTTAAATTCATTCAGTAAATATTTCTTGAACATATGCACTGTACTAAGCATGGTTCTAGATACTAGATACAAATTCCAATTCCCTGTTCCTATGGAAATCACATTCTAGTTGGGGTGCAGAAGCAATGATTATGTGTTTATTCTATCACATATCATAAGCACTATAAAGATAAAGGAAAACAAATTAGGGAAAGTGAAGAATGAATAATGGAAGCGTTACCAATGGCAAATCCCTATGGCTCTGCAACAATCTCAATTCTTGCCTCCTCAGAAGAAAGAATTCAACTGAGGGGCAGAAGGCAGAAGGAGAGGCTGAGGCAATTTTAGAGATGGAATCAGTTTATTATAATAAAAGGCTTTAGAGCAGGAAAAAAGGGAAGGAAGGTTCACTTGGAAGAGGGCAAAGTGGGCAACTTGAAAAGACAAATGAACGGTTTGACCTTTCAACTTGGGGTTTTATATGTTGGCATACTTCCAGGATCTTGTGTCCCATCTCCCCTGATTCTTCCCTTGGGGCAGGCTGTCTGCACACACAGTAGCCTCCTAGCACTTGGGAAAGGGACCATGTGCAACGTGTTTACTGGAGTTGTACGCGTGTTCACTTGAGGTGTTCTTCCCTTACCAGTCGAATGTCCCTAGGAGGTCACATACCAAACTCTGCCATTTTGCCTCTTAGTGCAAATGCTTGAGCCCACTCACCCAGTTCCTGAGATCTCATGGGAAGCTGCTGATCACCAACTTCAGGTGCTTCTGTTTATTTGGAGACTGCCTTTCCCTGGTGCAGGCTGCAACCAATTAATATTTTAGAGAAACAGTTAACAACTGCCTGACCATCACCTGATGTTTGCCTGTCATTCCTGGTGTGTGTTGAGGGAGGGGAGCCCTCTTCTGCCCTGCTCATGCCTGACTAGCTACCTACTGTAACAGAAGGAGTAATATTTGATATTGAATGGTCAGGGAAGATCTCTCTGGTGGGTAACAGTTCAGCACAGATCTGAATGAAGTGAGGGAAGAGATCAAGTAGACCTCTAGGGAGGAGCACTGAAGGCATAAAAAGCACAGGTGTGCAGAGGAAAGAACATACATGGCATGTCTGAGAAACAGCAAGGAGGCCAGGATGGCAGGAGGACACTGATCGAAAGGAAAAGTGGCAAGCAATGAATTCAGAGAGGAGCCCAGTATTAGATCCAGTAGGACCTTACATGCTATGGTACATATTTCAAAAAATTTTTTGAGTGAAATGGAAAGCCACTGGCATTTTCAGCAGAGCTTGGACATTATCTGACTTACATTTTAAAAGGATGAAGGTGATTGCTGTATGGAAAGTAGACTATACGGGGCTAAGGGTGGAAACAGGGTGAAGAATCAGGAGGTTACAACTGATCAAGGGAAAGATGATGGTGAAACAGAGAAAGTGAGAAGGGTGGAAGTGGAGAGAAGGAATTGTCTTTTGGTACATTTCAAAAAAATATGCTAATGAGTTAGCTGTGGGATAAGAGTAAAAGGTGACAAGAATAATGCCCAGGTTATGGGTTAGCAACTAAAGAGAGAAACAAGTTCGGTGGGGGTGGGGAGTCAGGAGTTCTGTTTTGTACTGTTAATCTTGAGTTGTATCTTAAACATTTAGGTAGAAATACAGAGTAGAAAGCTGGATGTGTAAATTCTGAGTTCAAGAAGAGATGCGGCTAATGTTATAAACTGGGGAATCATAAACAGCATCTAACACTATGGGACCTGATGGGATCACCCAGAGCAACAGCAATGGTCAGCAAACTCTGGCTTATGGGCCAAATCTGTCACGTGGCCTGGTTTCATTTTTGTAAATATAGTTTTATTGGAACATAACCACAGCCATACTTTTACTGTCCATGGCTGTATGTTACAATGGCAGAGCTGAGTAGTTGTGACAGAGACTGAATGGTTTGCAAAACCTAAAGTATTCCTTATCCGGCCCTTTACAGAAAACTTTGCCAACACCTGCCCTAGAGAGGCAGTATAGATAGAGAAGTGGGCTCAGGATTGAGCCCTGGGCATTTCAAAGGCTAGAGTTCAGAAATATGACAAAGGTTCAGCAAGGGAGAATGTGAAGGAGAAGCATCAAAACTAAGACAAAGTGCATCCCAGAGGAAAGCAGTTTCCTCTGGGAAAGACAAAAAAAGTGTTTCAAAGAGAAAGTGATCAACTGTAAAAAGTACTGCTGATCGGTCATATGAGGACTTCAAACTGACCATTAAGGTCGCAGCATGGAGGTGACAGGTAGCCCTGACAAAAAGCAGTTTGGTAGAACAGTAGTGATGAAAGCCTAAGTTAGGTGATCCTTGACTATTTGGTTTATATTAAAAAGACTAGAAAAAAATCACTGGGAACTCTGTGTTCCCACAGAGATGAAGGGGTAGGAGGCTGGCTGTTATGCTGGGGTCCCCAAATACCAGCATGCAGAGTACTGCTGGGGCACCAACACCATCAGGGGTCCTACTTCCCTCTCAGCTCTTCATTCACTTTTACAGTTGGAACTAACACAACCCTCATGCATTAGACCTGCATGGGAAACATTTGTGTACTATTTGTAGTACAACTTAAACTAATCCCCCTGTGTTAAGTTCTACATCCATCTAACTCTCTATCCTATCTTATATCAACACACCCACAACCTCTCTGAGGTTCTGCAGCAGCTCGGCTTTTCCCTAAACTACAGCCCCTGAACACATATACTTAAGCTGGGACTTCTTCCACACTGCTTCATTAATAACCATATCTCCATTGGTTTTTTAATCTTTTATACATATTTCAAAATCTCAACCTTTGGTGGCTCCTTATCTGTTGTTTTAGGGTTACCCTTTCTTATCCTCACTTACTATCACTTTAATAGGATATTTATTATAGGGGAAAAGAGATAAATGATTGTAGTCACTGTGTCATTTTTGCCATGGTATTTCACTGTCGTCAAAAATCAGATTGTGTCCTTAGGCATTAATTGCTAACCTCTATCAGGCCCATCAATCTACACGATATTGCCAAACAGTGGTCAAAATTCTCCCTTCAACTGGTCTGAAATCAGATTTTATTCTAGCATTTTCTAAGTTATCTATGTGATTCTTTCTCTCACAAGAGCAAGTTGTATCAGGATGAAAGTTTATTACTTACACCAGAGCAAGTGAGAAAATTGAATGGAATGTGAAAACCATACCTAATTTTATGTATCTATACCAGACAGCTAAATGTATGCCATACACCAACATATGATTACACACTACTACAAAACCACTTACAGAGATTCTTACTGGAAGCTTCAGCAATGACTAAAGCTAACTTTGTTTTATTTTCTGATAAAAAGATTAAGAAATGTAAAGGAGCCTAAAAACTTCAATAAAAATGCTTCCTCTGTTCCATATAGATCACACAATTCCTATTTCACAGCACTGATATAGAAAACGTTTAAGGTTTTAAGGACTGAAAAATCAAATAAAACACTTTTTCTATATTCACACAAAACCCATTGTGTTCCATTATATCAGTTGAAGTTCTATGATACAGGCCAACTTTAAAAAGTTACAGAAACTCATATTTAAGACTCAAACATATTTTGTGGATTATTCACGGGAAGTTCTCTTTTAAGTCCAAAGATACAGCACTTTCAATGGCAGATTCCTCCTACTACCCAAATGACGTAAAGAAAACCTACAGTAATTTCAACACAAGCACATGCTTACTATAAGTGACAAAGCAAATTAATTTTAAAGAACTGCTTGGTTCATTCCCAGACTAAATAAAAGCAACTTGAATTATCCACAGCACTATTTCTCTAAGTAAACCAGTTGCCTATCCCATAATAACAAAATTCCTAATTATGGAAAGCATAGCTTTTCCCTATCCTTTGAGAAAAGTATGAAATCTAAAATAAAATTTCAAGTTATTAACGAAACAAAACAAACAAAAACACGCAAGATATCAAAGGAATACTGGCATGCAGCATTAGGTCTTTGGCTCAATATAAGTGAGTCTAACTTCATTATGATTTCACAGTTAATTTAAAAGACTGCAAGTACCCATTAAAACTTTAAGACCTAGGAAGCCGGGCACAGTGGTGCATGCCTGTAGTCCCAGCTACCCAGGAGACAGAGGTGAGAGCATCACTTGAGCTGGGGAAGTCAAGGCTGCTGTGAGTTGTGATTGCACACTGTGCTCCAGCTTGGGCAAAAGCATGAGACCCCATCTCTAAACAAACAAACAAACCAAAAAAATAAAAATAAAATGAATAAACAACAACAACAAAAAACCTTCTGAAACCTATAAATTAACAGGAACACTTCAAAATAATCAATCACATCACCTTATTTTCTCCCTTCACAGAATGTAATAATAAGGATTTTAGTCTAATGTCTTAAAGTCAAAAGGGAAAAATAAATAACATTTATTAAATACCTATCACGTGTGAGACACTGATAATTACACACGTAGTCTCATTTAACTGCCACAGCAATTCTATAAAATTACTAGTGCTATCCCCATTTTATTTACGGAGAAACTGAGCTACCGGATGTCATCTGAAGGTAAGGGATGCCTCTGGTTAATTCAGTCGAGTGACTTGTCCAAGACGGTAAAGTCAGGACTACAACTTAAGTGGTTTGACTATTAGTTTAGAACTGTTACAGCACAGTTGCTTCTGGAAGTTGCAGAAATCATAACCCTGATGTCACTAAGATGTTAACAAATGTTCTGAGAAATAAGTACTCTGTGGTTCAGTTTTTGGAGAAGTTACATCCGAATTTTCCAGAACGTAAATAGGCAAATTATTCTTCAAAAAAGCAATAAAATGGGAAGTGTTCTAATTTATTAAACCATGAAACCCTCTGTTTTAAAGAAAATCTAATAATATACCATGGGATGCTTGTGTTCAACTAAGCAGTCTGGAAAATGATCATCTGGTCCAATCTCCTCATTCCATGGTTTTAAAAAATGAGATGCAGGGAGGTGAAGTGACAGCAAGATACTAACAGGGTCAGGGCTGGCACCAAGGAGGCCTGATGATTCCCATCAGGATACCCTTTCCCCTAATCATCCTGTCTCACTCTTTCTACGAAGTTTAACACCAATTTTTTTTTAAGTATTACATCAATCGTTTATTCTGATTTTACTGAATGACAGTAAAGAGAAACCATTTACAGACATGAAGCTCGAAAATGTTCTACCTCCCAATGCACTAGTATTTCAGAGACTTGGAATATATTTGGAGATGTGGAAAATGATTACACTTTAGTAACACTGAGTAACAATTTTAGGCCAAGTAGTACTACACTCATATTTTTCTTTGAAGTGAGACATTAGTCCACCCTAGTACTGCATACAGACACACTGAGTAAAAAATATCCAGTCTGTTATCATCTTTATAAAGGGCAATTTATTCGTTGCTTTCCCCTTACCCCATTCGCCCTAGAGTGGCTTCGTTTCACTTTGCCCTACCCCTTCTAGCAGGTAGTAAACAGTCCTGGCCAGTGATGCCATCTGGCGGTTAGTTCAGAAATTGTTTAACCAACACACCTTCCAATCAGGATCTTACCATCGGGACCCTCTCCAAAACCACACTCCCCTTTCTTCCAGTTTTTGCCCATTTACCTTAGTAAAATCGGGTTTTCTTCTTTCCTGCCCTGTTTATCCAACTGAATGAAAAACGTATTTTATTTGTGGCACTCTAGTTACAGAAAAATCATGAGTCCTAAGTACATTTGCAGCTAAAGAAACAAACCAACAATAAGAGGCCAACATACTCCCAAAAATGCCCCCATTCGACATCCTGTCTTAACAGAGACTGTTAGAATCTCCGTTATTCATCCAATGCCTTCAGGGAATACCAGTGCTGAGAAGGACCTTGAGGATCATCACTTCAAGGTCAAAAGCTTCATTTTACAGCTGAAGAAACTGGCTCTGTGAGAAAGAACTGAAGTAACCACCCACCCAACAGCACACAGCGAGTTAACGGCAGAGCCAAGATTATGGCCTAGGACTCCCCATTCCAAATCCGGTACTGGGTCAACTACTCTGTGCGCTCCAGGCTTCTCAAGCCTGTTTTTGCTCAACCAGTGTATTTACTTTTTCCATAATTATAGTAATATTGTGAATCTCTGTACTATGCCTAACAGTGTCTAGCACACTTCATAAATATTTATTATTTGGGTATCTATTAATTACCGTACTTATTGCAAATCTAGAATACTTGCAGTAGACAGGCCTTTTTAAAATCTGCTTAAAAAGCGAACTGCCACTTCATAATTTTTTCTGACTATTCCCATTAATCATCACATGGTAACCTTTTAGAACATAATCCATTCAGAAATTTGAGACTTCCTGTTCACCTGATCAGTCTTAACCAAAGATAGAAGAAAATATGTGGCATAGGGTGAAAACTGCAACCAATTTTGAAGAAAATAGAAATTCTAGTACTAGTTGCATTATAATCACACGACTTTAGGCAAACTCTTCTTTCCCACAAAATAATCCTCGACCCTAAACTCATGTAGCATAACTGCAAATCTCTCATAAATTACAAATATCTATAATGATTATAGGTATTAACAATAGTAATTTATATTTTAGGCCCTGTGACTAATCACTTTACATATATAATGTCATGTAATACTTGCAGCCCTATTTTACGGATGAGAAAAAACAAGGCTTAGCAACTCGTCCGGGGTCACAGAGTTAAGACGTGAAGAACTCGAGGGCCTGCTTAGAACTGAAAGCCTCCAGAGCCAGTGCTCCGAAAAGGGGAGCGATAATGCAAGGCCCACTTTGATACTACCACTCCAAGGCTCTGCAGTCAGTGGGGCGTGAAGGCAAGCGACCGAGATCGCTATTTTCAGTTACGGTTAACGTACACAGTGAAACAATGCGGTACACGGAACAATGAGTCACGAAGACCTGGGTCCTTTCTCTGAGCTGGGCAACTCAGGGACCCCCCGAAGTCGCTTAGCCCTCTGGGCTTGTTCAGCTTGGGGAGGAAAAGGGGCTGCTCCGGAACCAACGAGGCTTTGGATGGTGGATCACACTCAGGGTGTAAACTTGTGCGTACCAAGTCAAGCTTCTGGGAAAGAACCTTCATCAGAGTCCCTCAAAAAAAGAAGACGCGCTGGATTAGGCATCCGCAAAGTTCCGCCTGCCTCTCCGACGTCAGGGAGCTCCCGCAGTAGGAGGTTTCTTACGCCTCTAGGAAGGCCGGCATGTGGGCGGGCTCTGCCTTCCCTTCCTCACTGAGTTGTGTGAACCAGGAACGGCGGCCGGGCCGGCTAATGGCTGCAGGCCGCCGCGGGGTGGCCGCCTGCACTCTGACTACCCCTCGGGGAGGGCGGCTGGCAGGGCACAGGGCGCTGTCTACCCCCCAGCCGGCAGCCCTGCGCCTCTGCGCTCCGCTTTGGGGTCTTGATCCGCCGCCTCCTCGCTGGCAGTTCTCGTGACTCGGTGCGCGCTCCCGCGGGAAGGAAGGTGGCCTGGACCGCGCGGCTACTGCTGAGGGCCCCAAAAAGAGAGAAGGGAGACCGCGCGGGGCGTCCCAAGTGTCCCCCATTCCATCCCCCACCCAGGTTTCTCCGGTGCGCCGCTCGGCGAACCTCCGGGAGCTACTTACTAAAGAAGAGGCGGTAATTCTGCGAGCAGGGCTGGCCGCGCTCCTCAGTGTGGTACAGGGCCATAGCACGGCGCGACCCGGTCCCTGCACTGGTCCCCAACCGCAGGCACGCAGCGGCTGGGGCACCCGTGCGCAGCAGCCGCAGCAGCGCGCTCATGGCGTCAATGACCGTCCTGCTGTGCGCGCGGAGCTACCTGGGGGCTCAGCCGGGCCGCACGCCGGTGCCCCCTACCGTCCGGAGTCATCCCTCCCGCCCCGGCGCTTGGGCTGCGATCCTGGTCCCTGCCAGTGGAATCTGGGCCACCAGCCAGTTGTGCGCACTATGCCCTCAGCGAGGCCGCAGCTCAAAGACGAGTGAGACAAGACCCACCACCCCTGAAGAGCTCACTGCCACTCGTTAATTCAAACATTTATTCATGCCTTCATTTATCCCGTCAAGATTTACTATCATGATTTTTTATTATAGTGATGTAATATTGAGTGATTACTCTGTGCCAGGAACTGCTCTAGACCCTGTCCAATATAGGAGATGAGCGCACATGCACGCAAAGACATCACTGTAAGACAAAATGATCAGGCCACCACGTGAAAACGTGACGTTGACACCGACTTACAGAGCAAAAAAACCCTAAGTAGCTTACTCAAATGCCATCTTCTCCATGAGGCCATTTCCTAACCCAGTAGAGATTATTTATTCTTTCTTTTATTTTATTATTTGTTGTTGTTGTTTTGTTTTTGAGACGGAGTCTCACACTGTTGCCTGGGCTGGAATGCAATGGTACAATCTCGGCTCACTGCAACCTCCGCCTCCTGGGTTCAAGCTATTCTCCTGCCTTAGCCTCCTGAGAAACTGGGATTACAGGCATGCGTCACGACGCCCAGCTAATTTTTGTATTTTTAGTAGAGACAGGGTTTCCCCATGTTGGTCAGACTGGTCTCGAACTCCCGACCTCCGGTGATCCGCCTGCGTTGGCCTTCCAAAGTGCTGGGATTGCAGGCGTGAGCCACCGCACATCGGCCAGGTGGGGTGGCACACGCCTGTAGTTCCAGCTACTTGGGAGGCTGAGATAGGAGGATGGTTTGAGCCAATATCCGGGAGAATGGATATTGTAGAACAACCAGTAGTCTGCCACAAGTGTCATTTTATTTTTTTCTAGTCCATCTTCTTTGGGACTATCATCATCTAGGCTACTTTCCTACTGGGCACCCAGGTTCTTTCAGCATCTCCAATTATCGTGTGATCATTAAAATTGAGATACTGGTCTACCCAAGTTCCAGAAAGGATTCCTAGGAGATATTGTGACTAGCTACTTAGAGACACTCTACTAAGATTATAGATCCTAAAATGTTTTTGTCAACAGTGGTAGCTTTGTAATGTGTCAACTTGAATAGGCATAACTATAAGGCAAATGCTCCCATAAAAAGGAGAGAAAATCTCTTCTGTGCATATATCACAGAGTTGTATAATTTTTGTTTATGTTGGAAAAAAAGCTTAATTTTTCTATTAACTTTTGAAGATTAGATATTTAAATAAGACAAATTCCTATGGAGGCAAGGTTGTAGGCTAATTTCTAATGATCTGTGGATACTTAAAGTATCCAGGCTGGGCGTGGTGGCTCATGCTTGTAATTCTAGCACTTTGGGAGGCCAAGGTGGGAGGATCACTTGATCCCAGGAGTTTGAGACCAGCAGTCTGGGCAACATGGTAAAACCCATCTCCATAAAAAATACAAAAATTGGCCAGGCGGGGTGGCACACGCCTGTAGTTCCAGCCACTTGGGAGGCTGAGATAGGAGGATGGTTTGAGCCTAAGAGGCGGAGGTTGCAGTGAAGCCAAAATCATGCCATTGCAATCCAGCTTCCGCAACAGAGCCACACCCTGTTTAAAAAAAAAAAAAGTTATCTATTGAGATAATCCAGCATAAAGTTCTGAGGTCCCTCTTGCTAATAGCTTTTCTTAACTCTGGCAACATATTTTATTAGTAACTGACAACAAGTTATATGCATCCTGATTTGAAGAAATCAACAAAGATACTAAACGTTTCTGAATATAAATGTTTACTTAAAATGAAATCTTGACACTAACTTGTTATTTTGTAAATTGCATTGTAAAATGTTACCAAGTTATCATGCATTCAGAAAAGAAAACACTGACTTTTGTTAAGTAGGTTTACATTTATTTTTAATCACTTAAATTTCCATCTTTCATTCTCTACAGTTTACTGGAATATTTGAGAATCAAAATTAAAAATGCATAATATAAATGATAGGAAATAATAATAGGTATCAGGTTAGCTTTTAAAAGTTTTTAAAAATACTCTGAGGGTAATGTTTATTACATAATGTTTAATTATGTACATATTCAAATTTAGACGTTTGGAGTCTAACATGTTGGATTTCCGTTATTGACATCTCCTGTTGTCATCATATAGCAAGTAAAAGTCTTAGTCCCAGGAGTTTACAAGTTGGAGAATAAAGACAAATACACATAAAATCATGAAATAACATTTCCAGAGTTTATGAAATACCAAACCACCAGAGATTCATCAACAGAGAATTGAAACTGGTGGCTCAGGAAAACTATAACTAATATGTAGGAAGGACCAGAATAGAAAATAAGAGATACGGTGTCCAGGTATTGACAGTATCTCAGGTACCAAGTGACAAGGACCCAGACAGTAGTTCTGGCAATAGAAATAGAAAAGAATGTTGAATTTGGAAGAAATGACCAAATTTGATATCTCGCTGGAAGTTGTGAAATGAGGATGGAAGAGTTAAAAAAATTATGCGTAATAAATAACCAAGAGATATGTGGTGTTATTTTCAGATATATGTTAATAAAAATGAGAGAGAAATTTTGACACTAAGATGATAAACGTAGCTGGGACATGTTAAGTTTGAAACAATGCAGAGTTCCTGCTGGAGATGGAACTATTTTCACCACTGGAATTCTCTGAGAAGCAGACTCTGAGATTGAATTTAGTATGTGTGTGCAGTGTTTATTAGGCTGTACACTTGGGATCAGTATGTGAAGATGAACGTAAGAAAGCAAGAGAGAGCTGAGAGAGAAGTCGAGCTGTGGTGCAAGCCCAATAGCCTCAGCCCACCTCATAGAATACTCTGGAGTTTAAAAGGCTAGTTACAGTTGTCCAATGGAGAGCACAATTTGACGGGCCTTTATAACCTCAATGATTGGATGGATATAAGCTGACCTGGGAAAGGACATGATTTGGACAAGGCAGCTATGGCCATCCCTGAAGAAGCTGACAGATAAATGCTATTTGCTGCCTGTACTCCCAACAGTTCAGCAAAAGTTCATTAAGCCATGGCACATCACAGTGACTACCACAACTGTGAAACTGCAGTAAAGATAATAGTTGGAACTAGAGAAAAATTACATACTTAGTGAATTCCAGTTCTGTTTCTGTTTTTAGTATTGGTAAGCATAACACAAAATCTACCATGGTTATGGTTATTGTTTTTTGCAATGCTAGATTATCCTAATAGAAAATAAAATAATTTTGAAATTGTGGAGTACTCATTTATGTGTTTACTTTTATAAAAGCAGTAAATGTCCCTAAAACGAATTACTATTATTACCTACAACATGATAAATAAGCAAATTAAGAAATTTGCTAATTGCTCATCTTTGCTCCCAATAGCTAGCTTGTAGGGGGAAAGAAATAGGGCAGTATGCAATAGAAGTAATGAGAATTTTAAAACAATTTTGAATATTTTCTAATTAATCAGTTCAGAGACACACAGACTGATATTTCACTAGCCTTTGGAAGACTTTAACCACAAGGGAGACTTTAAAAATAATTTTCACGTTACCAAACATTTAAAATATTTGTCAAATTACAAGATTTCCAAAATATTTCAGAATGTTACCTAAAGTTCAAGTTCATCCGATATTCATCAACCACATTTTTTTCTAATAAATACATGTCACAGTTCTATACCATTTCTCATTTAAATACGGGCAATTATCTATTGATAAAATTATTTTCACAATACAATGAAACTATAAGAGCTTGACTAACTTTAGGCCTTAAAATGTATATAGGTGTGTGTGTGTGTGTGTGTGTGTGTGTGTGTGTGTATTTTTATTGCTGTAGTTAATTTATTTTTCTTACTAAAACAATGATGCTTCAAGATGAGAAAACATGTCATAGACTGAAAGAAAATATTTGCAAAATATGTGTCTGATAAAGGACTATTATCAAAATATACACAGAACTGTTAAAACTCAAGAAAAAGAAAACTACCCAATTTAAAAAATAGGCAAAAAGCCATCAACGGTGGACTGGACAAACAAAATGTAGTACAGCTACACCATGGAATACTGTGCAGCCATCAAAAGAAGGAAATCATGTCGTTTGCAGCAACACAGATGGAAACCATTATCCTAAATCAATTAATGCAGGAACAATAACAACAACAAAAACAAATACTGCAGGTCCTCATAAGTGAGAGCTAAACATTGAGCACACATGGACATAAAGAAGGGAATAACAGACATCAGTGCCTCTTTGAGAGTGGAGAGTGGATGGGAAGGTGAAACCCATAAACTACCTATCAGGCACTATTTCCTGGGTGATGAAATAATCTGTACACAAATCCCCATCACACACACACACACACACACACACACACACACACACACACACACAGTTTTAATTTGTGACTGCCAAAATTTGGTGCAACCAGGATGTCCTTCAGTAGGTGAATGGATAAACTATGGTACATTCAGACAATGAAATATTATTCCGCACTAAAAAGAAGTGAGCTATTAAGCCATGAAAAGACATGAATAAACCTTAAATTTATATTACTAAGTGAAGAAAACAAATCTAAAAGGCTACATACTGTATGATTCCAGCTGTATGACATTCTGGAAAAGGTTTAAGTGTGGAGACTGTAGAAGCCTCAGTGGTTTCCAGGGGTTAGAGAAGAGTGAGGGATGGATAGATGGAACCCAGGGAATTTTTAGGGCAGTGAAACTGCTCTGTATGATACTCTACTTGTGGATATATATTATTATACATTTGTCCAAATCCACAGAATGCAGAACACCAAAAATGAAAGCTAATGTAAACTAAGGAATTTGAGTAATAATGAGTTGTCAATGTAGGTTTGATTATAATAAATGTATTGCTCTGGTGGAGGATGTTGATAGTAGGGGATGATGAGGAGGTTGTGTGTAGGGTATGGAGAATAAAGGAAATCTCTGTACCTTCTGTGCAATTTTATTGTGAACCTAAAACCGCTCTAAAAAGTAAAGCCTATTTAAAAACAACAACAATAAAAACAAACTATTATAGGAAATGACTTGCATTCAGAAACTATGAACCAATATGTAGTATTGATAATTTGATATAGAAAAGTTTTCCTTTTCTTTTCTCTTGCATTAACTGTATTTTCCATAAACACATTTTCTTTTCATCTAATGAAAATCATTGTTCTATTTTAACTTCCTATCTGAATGTCAGGGTGGCATTAGTACCTTTACATGCCCCATTTATAACAAGCATCTGTTCTTAACCTGAATTGCCATTGCTTGAGCATAAGTACACACTGCCTCTTCTGCAGTCGTCTGAAAAATCATTAATCATTTTATGTTAAATGGAACTAGGCTCCCCTGAGGGCCTTCTATGGATGGTTTTACTCTTTCAGAGATTCTAACATATCTTTCTTTATTATTATTGAGAAAATTTTGTATAATTTTATTTTTAAGCAAATGTCCTTTCTAATTTTCATTTTGTAGACTTTAACCTGTCTCCTTCACCATCCCCACCTCTGCTAACTTAATGAACAAAGCTTAAAACCTCAGAGGTCCTTTTATGAAAAGTTTCTGAACACCTAATTTGAAATATCAAAATTCTTTTTTCAACATAGGCAACTATTAAATAGCAACTAATTTTAGCTCCCAATTTCAAGGCCACTTAATATAAATAGGCTTAGTTTCTGAATGAGGCAATGGTTCACTAGTAATCATTTTCTCATGTTTCTTAGATCTCATATATTCCTGACAGATCCATACCTGTATGATAATTTAGTAGGATGTCTTTGGTGAAAGCTCTTTAAAAGACTGCTCAACTCAAATATTGGAACATAGTTCTAGGTACCTTAAATGAAGAAAATACATATTTGGTATAGTGAAAAAGAGATTTCTAATGGGCCTGATGCCTCTAACCACCTGGAAGAGAGCAAATGGTGGGTCTCAAACTCAATTTTGGTGGTTCAGGCTTAAAAATGCCTAACAGCAAACAGTGAATTTTGTTTTATTTTTGGAAGTGACGTTATTTCAAGTTATTTTCCTGACTTTCCACTATTAGAAGAGTCCCTGAGAACAAATACATTTGTTTTAAAGCAATTCTTAATTAGCTGCTTAGAGGAAGATGCTGTGAGCTGCCAACTCTACAATTCTTTCAACAGTCAGAAGAAGCCTTGACCTAGGATGAGGCCAGGAACAAGGCTGGAGAAAGCAAATTGGAGAGCTGATGTGTTCCTGTACACCTGTTCCTAAACCCAAAAGCCTTAAAAACTAAGACTCAGGTGACAAATTTCTTATTCTACCATTTCACTCACCAAAAAGTGACAAGAGGACAAATATCAAGATAATTCTTTGAAGAGTTTGTGTCCATCTGGAGGGAGGGAACAAAAAACCTTGTCACAGCTTTTTATTTTGATTTGAAGCCAGCTTGTCTGGTGGAGCTGAATGATAGGTATTTGGGGAGTGAGAGAGACTTTGAGAAAGGAACAGAAAAGCTTACAATGGATTTTAGGGAAGTTTTACTGTATATGGTAAAATGCAGCTCTTTTCTAACACTCTCTTTGAAGCCTGCAGAGCCTTCAATATTACTCATTAGTGCTTTTGGAGTTAGTCTTGTGTTTTCAGGAAGATGTAATATATTGAGACTGGCCTCCATGTGGTTCAGATACATGAGGGTTACATGCACATTTAAACAATCACCCAGAAACTGTATGGGCAAATACAGAACTTGCATTTAATTTTAAGAAATAAGCATAAATCTTCAAAGAAATTTAAGATTCAAGGAGTCATTGGGTCAGAGGTTCTCAAGGGGGCAGTACTGCCCCCAAAGAGGCATTTTTGGAAATTGTCAGGGTGTTTCTGATGTCACAATAATTGAGGAACATTATTTCTATTTAGTATGTAGGGAGCAGGGATGCAGCACACCCTGTAATACTCAAAAGACAGCTCTACACAAGAAAGAGTTGTGTGTGGTGCACATTGCTCTCAGATGTCACATCAGAAATTTGTGTAGGTGAAAAAAGCCTGTTTTTAAAAAATACGTGTCTCAGCCTAAAAATTGTCATTTTGCAAATAAACACCAAGTTGTTTTTTGCATTGTTTTTATATGTCCATGCTATTTGAGTCACTAATACTACACACTATCGATCTGCATTTATAGCTCTCAGTTCCTGGTGGTTGTACATTGAGATGCAAATGTAAGATTGCTTTATATGTCTTTATATGTCTATTATTCTCCATCATACCTTCTTATATTTTTTGTAACAGCACTATTTCAGTTTTTAATCCTATCAATAGATTTATGTGATTGTTTAATGTCTGAATCCTTTACTAGATTCTAATCACCAGAAGGGCAGATAAGTTTCCCATTTTTTAAATCATTCTGTATCAGTCACTATCATTCCCCCTGACACAGTACCTACTTAGTGAAGATGAGTCAAATGAATGAAGGGTTGAGTAAAAGAGGGAGGGAAAACAAGAATCTTCTTTCTAAAAACATAATTTTTTTTTTTTTTTTTTTTGAGATGGAGTGTCGCTCTGTCGCCCAGGCTGGATGGGATAGAGCGGCGCGATCTCGACTCACTGCAAGCTCCGCCTCCTGGGTTCACGCCATTCTCCTGCCTCAGCCTCCCGAGTAGCTGGGACTACAGGCGCCCGCCACCATGCCCATCTAATTTTTTTGTATTTTTAGTAGATACGGGGTTTCACCGTGTTAACCAGGATGGTCTCGATCTCCTGACCTCGTGATCCGCCCGCCTCGGCCTCCCAAAGTGCTGGGATTACAGGCATGAGCCACCGCGCCTGGCCCTAAAAACATAATTTTCAAGCAGAAAAGACTTCTCAGCCAGGTGCAGCGGCTCACGCCTGTAATTCTAGCACTTTGGGATTAGCTGTCTTGGTGGTGCCTGCCTGTAGTCCCAGCTACCTAGGAGGCTGAGCAGGGAGAATCACTTGAACCCAGCAGGCAGAGATTGCAGTGAGCTGAGATCATACCATCGCACACCAGCCTGAGTGACAGAGTGAGACCGTGTCTCAAAAAAAAAAAAGGAAAAGGAAAAGGAAGAGAAAAACTTCTCAGCTGCTGAGCTCCTAACCCTTCTCATTGCACGCATCATCAACCAAAATTATGAACCATTCTATATTATTTCTGGGGAGCCCTGAAATTCTTTTTTGGTGTGGGCACGAGGTCTAATATAAATAAAACATGTTCATATTTTCTTGCAATGAATTATGTAAGATTTATTTGGAACCCAGGGTTCTTTTGAATCCAATTTGAGATCCATTATTCCATGTAATTAGAATATGTATAAAAGAGAAAAAAATAGTTCTACAGTTAAACCATTTAAAAACAAAATTAATTCCCACTGCTGAAGGCCTAAAGGGGAAATCTAGAAAATGGGCAGAGAAACTGGGTTGTATCATTAGATTTTGTTCAGGACCTATTATTACCAATTTAGTAGCTCGACCCTTGAATTGAAGTACTATATTTATAATATTACAAGGGATTTATAAGGTATCATTTGGAGCTGAAATTTCTCATGATTATTTTAGCCTAGAAGCAGTAATACTACTTAATCAAGTAAAACATTCTGTTTTTTTCATGTCGTTTAACAATGCATAGTAAATCATATGTGATTCTTCTATGACAGATAAATTTTATGTCTAATTTCATCAATATCTAGAAAGACTAAAAGCTTAAGACCAAATATATTCTTCATGTCATTTGGACTTAGTTAAAATCAACTTAATTGTATTATTTCCTATTTCCAAGGAGTATATGGGCCTCAGGACATGAGCTTATTTTCACATAGAAAAAATCAATCAGAAAAGAAAATTCTACATGACAACCACTCCTTTTATTTTTCAGACAAGGGGTAATAAAATTAATTTCTCATTTTTCAACCAATTAAGTTTCTATTCTCTAGGTCAGTCTGTTTCTTGGACCATTTGTTTCATTGAAATTTGGATCAAAATTTATTTTAATATAAGGAGGAAAAATGTTGTTAGATAAGAAGTAAAGGATAGTGCTCACTTCGGCAGCACATATACTAAAATTGGAAAGAAGTAAAGGATAGATCTCTTTAATCATGACAGTCTTAAAGAGGAATCCAATGCACCAACATAGTTGCTTTTTGTTTTGTTTCATTTGCATCACCCTGCATTATTCTCCTATTTAGCTCTGCTTAACCACTTCTGCCAAGGTATTCCTAAGGGCAAAGGAGAAAGAATGTATGCCCCTTCTGTTTGCTAGGTGTTTGTGATTCTGAGGCAGAGTTTCGGGGGTCAGTGAACCTGGATTTTATTTAAAAGATTACATTTTTATTTTCACTAACTTCTAACTAAAATGTAGCATTTATGAATGTAGGCAACAAACCCTGTAGCAGTGTTAATATTATAGTGCCTATGATTTGTGCCTCCAACAGAAATGGCATGTAATCCAGATGTTGCAGATGACTCTATCATTTACACCCATCACTACTTCAAAATTATGGTAGTTATACCTGCTGCTAGATCTAGTCATTTAGGTCCTCAGTGAAGAAGCATGTTATTAGATCACAAAATTATTTTCTAAAATCTTTTTGTAAATATAATTCAATATCATGAGTTTCTTCTTTATATAATTTATGGATTTACAAACGGCATTTTGAGAAGGGTTTCATAGGCCTAATAAGGCTGCCCATGGGATGCATGAAACAAAAGCCATCAAGAACCATAAAGCAGTTATTTTCAACTTTATTAGACCTAACTTTCTCCTGTTTAAAAAATTGAAGTGAAATTCCCATCATATACAATCAACTATTTTCGAGTGTACTATTTAGTGGCACTTAGCATAGTCACAATATTGTACAACTGCCACTTCCTTCTAGTTTCAAAACATTTTCATCATCCCAGAAGAATACCTCATATCCTTTAAGTAATCACTTCCTGTTCCCCCCTGCCACCCGCTGACATCCACTAATCAGCTTGCCTATTTTGGATATTTCACATAAGAGGAATCATACGACATGCAGCTTTTTGTGTCTCGTGTCTTTCACTTAGCATAATGCTTTTGGTGTCCATCCACATTCTAGAATATATGAAACCTTCATTCCTTTTTATGCCTGAATAATATTTCATTGTATATCATTGTACGTTACAATTTGTTTATCACACTCAACAATAAAAAGGCAACCTACAGAATGGGAGAAAATTTTTGCAATCTAGCCATCTGACAAAGAGTTAATATCCAGAATCTACAAAGAACTTAAACAAATTTACAAGAAAAAAACAAACAACCCCATCAAAAAGTGGGTGAAGGATATGAACAGACACTTCTCAAAAGAAGACACTTACGCAGCCAACAAATATATGAAAACAGACACTTCTCAAAAGAAGACATTTACGAGGTCAAAAAACATTAAAAAGAGCTCATGATCACTGGTCATTGAGAAATGCAAGTCAAAACCACAATGAGATACCATCTCACGCCAGTTAGAATGACGATCATTAAAAAGTCAGGAAACTTTTTTGTTTTTTTCTCAATGGGTTTGCCACCAGAACACAGGTATCGTGAAAACTACCCCTACCTAAAAGCCAGAACGAGAAAGGAAAAGACTCATATCAACACTGTGATCATCGGACACATAGATTCGGGCAAGTCCACCACTACTGGCCATCTGATCTACAAACGCAGTGGCGTCGACAAAAGAACCATCGAAAAATTTGAGAAGGAGGCTGCTGAGATGGGAAAGGGCTCCTTCAAGTATGCCTGGGTCTTGGATAAACTGAAAGCTGAGCGTGAACGTGGTATCACCATTGATATCTCCTTGTGGAAATTTGAGACCAGCAAGTACTATGTGACTATCATTGATGCCCCAGGACACAGAGACCTCATCAAAAACATGATTACAGGGACATCTCAGGCTGACTGTGCTGTCTTGATTGTTGCTGCTGGTTTTGGTGAATTTGAAGCTGGTATCTCCAAGAATGGGCAGACCCGAGAGCATGCCCTTCTGGCTTACACACTGGGTGTGAAACAACTAATTGTTGGTGTTAACAAAATGGATTCCACTGAGCCACCCTACAGCCATAAGAGATATGAGGAAATTGTTAAGGAAGTCAGCACTTACATTAAGAAAATTGGCTACAACACCGACACAGTAGCATTTGTGCCAGTTTCTGGTTGGAAAGGTGACAACATGCTGGAGCCAAGTGCTAACATGCCTTGGTTCAAGGGATGGAAAGTCACCCGTAAGGATGGCAATGCCAGTGGAACCACGCTGCTTGAGGCTCTTGACTGCATCCTACCACCAACTCGTCCAACTGACAAGCCCTTGTGCCTGCCTCTCCAGGATGTCTACAAAATTGGTGGTACTGGTACTGTTCCTGTTGGCTGAGTGGAGACTGGTGTTCTCAAACCTGGTATGGTGGTCACCTTTGCTCCAGTCAACGTTGCAACAGAAGTAAAATCTGTCGAAATGCACCATGAAGCTTTGAGTGAAGCTCTTCCTGGGGACAATGTGGGCTTCAATGTCAAGAATGTGTCTGTCAAGGATGTTCGTCGTGGCAACGTTGCTGGTGACAGCAAAAATGACCCACCAATGGAAGCAGCTGGCTTCACTGCTCAGGTGATTATCCTGAACCATCCAGGCCAAATAAGTGCTGGCTATGCCCCTGTATTGGATTGCCACATGGCTCACATTGCATGCAAGTTTGCTGAGCTGAAGGAAAAGACTGATCGCCATTCTGGTAAAAAGCTGGAAGATGGCCCTAAATTCTTGAAGTCTGGTGATGCTGCCATTGTTGATATGGTTCCTGGCAAGCCCGTATGTGTTGAGAGCTTCTCAGACTATCCACCTTTGGGTCGCTTTGCTGTTCATGATATCAGACAGACAGTTGCGGTGGGTGTCATCAAAGCAGTGGACAAGAAGGCTGCTGGAGCTGGCAAGGTCACCAAGTCTGCCCAGAAAGCTCAGAAGGCTAAATAAATATTATCCCTACTACCTGCCACCCTACTGTTAATCAGTGGTGGAAGAATGGTCTCAGAACTGTTTGTTTCAATTGGCCATTGAAGTTTAGTACTAAAAGACTGGTTAATGATAACAATGCATCATAAAACCTTCAGAAGGAAAGGAGAATGTTTTGTGGACCACTTCGGTTTTCTTTCTTTGCGTGTGGCAGTTTTAAGTTATTAGTTTTTAAAATCAGTACTTTTTACTGGAAACAACTTTACCAAAAATTTGTCACAGAATTTTGAGACCCATTAAAAAAGTTTAATGAAAAAATAAAATAAAATAAAAAAATTAAAAGTTAGGAAACAACAGATGCTGGAGAGGATGTGGAGAAATAGGAAAGCTTTTACATTGTTGGTGGGATTGTAAATTAGTTCAACCATTGTGGAAGACAGTGTGGTGGTTTCTCAAGGATCTAGAACCAGAAATATCATTTGACCCAGCAATCCCATTACTGGGTATATACCCAAAGGATTATAAATCATTCTACTGTAAAGACACATGCACACGTATGTTTATTGCAGCACTGTTCACAATAGCAAAGACTTGGAACCAACCCAAATGCCCATTAATGATAGACTGGATAAAGAAGATGTGGCACATATACACCATGGAATACTATGCAGACATAAAAAAGGATGAGTTCATGTCCTTTTCAGGGACCTGGATGAAGCTGGAAACCATCATTTTCAGCAAACTAACACAGGAACAGAAAACCAAACACCACATGTTCTCACTCGTAAGTGGGAGTTGAACAATGAGAACACTTGGACACAGGGAGGGGAACATCACACACTGGGGCCTGTCGGGGGTGGGGGTGCTAGGGGAGAGAGAGCATTAGCAGAAATACCTAATATAGATGACGGGTTGATGGGTGCAGCAAACCTCCGTGGCACATGTGTACCTATGTAACAAACCTGCACATTCTGCACGTGTATCCCAGAACTTAAAGTAAAAAACAAAACAAAAAAAAGACAATATAAATTTTTAAATGAACAATGGATTTAAATAGACGTTCCTCCAAAGAAAATATACAAATGGTCAACAAACACATAAACAGATATTTAACTTCATTGGTCATTAAGAAAATACAAATCAAAACAAGATACCAAAACCAAACTGCAACAACAACTAATGAGATAAAACTGCATGGCCACTAGGATGGCTACAATAATTAAAAACAAATAAAAAATAGGCATGGAGAAACACAAACTCTCGTGCATTGCTGGTGGGGATATAAAATGGTGCAGCTGCTGTGGAAAACGTTTTGGTGGTTCCTAAAAAAGCTAAACATAGAATTGTCATATGACCCAGCAATTCCTCTTCCAGGTATAGACTACAGAGAAATGAAAACATATAACATATATCCACACAGAAACTTATATATATCAATGATTATAGCAGCATTATTCCTAATACCCAAAAGAAGGAAACAACCTAAGTGTCTATCAACAAATGAATGGATAAATAAAACTTCCATTTTAATAGAAAATCTTTTGTAACAGCTTTTTTATTCTTCCAAAATGAAACTGATAGATAATAAAACCTACTACACTCAAAATCTTCAAAAAATCAACATAATGCCTAACTATTAAGGAAGGTATAAAAAATTTGTAATAAAACTGTATGTATGAAATAAAACTCTATGTTCAATATGCAAATGTGCAGGCACCAGTCATATGGGGGCGGTTAAAATAATACAGGGAAGGGATCTTACTGTGTGGACATCTCATGATGTAAACAGCATACTCACTGCTAAAGGAGACTTGTGGCTGTCAGACAACCATTTGCTTAAATACCAGACTCTATTAATTGAAGGGCCAGTGCTGTGACTGCACACTTGTGCAACTCTAACCCAGCCACATTTCTTCCAGGCAATGAAGAAAAGATAGAACATAACTGTCAACAGGTGATTGCTCAAACCTATGCTGCTCGAAGGGACCTTCTAGAGGTTCCCTTGACTGATCCCGACCTCAACTTGTATACTGATGGAAGTTCCTTTGTAGAAAAAGGACTTCAAAAGGTGGGGTATGCAGTGGTCAGTGATAATGGAATACTTGAAAGTAATCCCCTCACTCAGGAACTAGTGCTCAGCTGGCAGAACTAACAGCCCTCACTTGGGCACTAAAATTGGGAGAAGAAAAAAGGGTAAATATATATACAGACTCTAAGCATGCTTACCTAGTCCTCCATGCCCACGCAGCAATATGGAGAGAAAGGGAATGCTTAACTTCTGAGGGAACATCAGGAAGCTATTAGGAGATTATTATTGGCTGTACAGAAACCTAAAGAGGTGGCAGTCTTACACTGCTGGGGTCATCAGAAAGGAAAGGAAAGGGAAATAGAAGGGAACCACCAAGCGGATATTGAAGCCAAAAGAGCCGCAAGGCTCTTTAGCATTTAGAAATGCTTATAGGAGGACCCCTAGTATGGGGTAATCCCCTCTGGGAAACCAAGCCCCAGTACTCAGCAGGAGAAATCGAATGGGGTACCTCACGAGGACATAGTTTCCTCCCCTCAGGATGGCTAGCCACTGAAGAAGGAAAAATACTTTTGCCTGCAGCTAACCAATGGAAATTACTTAAAACCCTTCACCAAACCTTTCACTTAGGCATTGATCGCACCCATCAGACAGCCAAATTATTATTTACTGGACCAGGCCTTTTCAAAACTATCAAGCAGATAGTCAGGGCCTGTGAAATGTGGCAAAGAAATAATCCCCTGCACTTCAGGCCATACATTTCAATCCCTGTGTCTTTAACCTCCTTGTTAAGTTTGTCTCTCCCAGAATTGAAACTGTAAAACTACAAATGTTCTTCAAATGGAGCCCCAGATGCAGTCCATGACTAAAATCTACCATGGACCCCTGGACTGTCCTGCTAGCCCATGCTCCGATGTTGATGACATCAAAGGCACCACTCCTGAGGAAATCTCAACTGCACAACCCCTACTATGCCCCAATTCAGCAGGAAGCAGTTAGAGCGGTCGTCGGCCAACCTCCCCAACAGCACCTGGGTTTTCCTGTTGAGAGGGGGCACTGAGAGACAGGACTAGCTGGATTTCTAGGCTCACTAAGAATCCCTAAGCCTAGCTGGGGATTGGAAGGCATCACTTTTGCTGGAAGACCTACAGACAATCTAAAGAGTTTTTTTTTTTTCTTTCAGTTGCAAGATTAAATAGAGTTAAAACAGAGCTCCCATACAAAGGGAGGGGACCCAAAGGGGGTAGCCATTGCTGGCTTGAATGCCTGGGTTTATATCCTGATCATTGTTCCTCCCCCTGTGCTCTCAGGCAATAAAGAGTAATGAAGGAAACATGCTTAAATAAGCCCCATAAATCTCCACCTTATTTGTCTATTACTTTCCTTCATTACTTCTTAGGGAAATTGATATGGTAGACATTAACTGGTGTGATTGCCTGGCTCACAGTGATTCCCCAGTCATCAGTCTCTGGTGCTCCTTATCTTTGAATGGGGTTGCTGATTCTTTTATCCCCATTTCCATTCTAGCATATGGTCCAATGCAAACTGTATGCTCTTGTCTCCAGGGCTGGGGGAGGATGAACATGGGCTCATAACTCAAGCTAGGTGCTATGGTCTGAGTATTTGTGTCTTCCCAAAATTCCTGTATTGAAATCCTAACTCCCAAGGTGATGGTATTAGGAGTTAAGGCCTTTTGAGAGTTGATTAGGTCATGAGGGCAGAGCCTTCATGAATAGGATTAGTGCCCTTATAAAATAGGGCCAAGTGAGCTTGTTTGTTCCTTTTACCATGTGAGGACACAGCCAGAAGATACCATCTGTGAGCCGGGAAGCAAGCCCTCACCAGACACTGAATATGCTGGCACTTTGATCTTGGACTTGCCAGACTCCAAAACTGTGAGAAACATATTTCTACTCTTCATAAGCCACCCAGTTTATGGTACTTTGTTATAGCAGCCCAAACGGACTAAGATACTAGGCCAATCAGTGTCCTTCCTGGGATTGTTAAAACTGGAGCAGTAAGTAGTAAAGATGTGAGTCTAGAAGTACCAGCAGCCATTCCCTGCCCTCCACAATATGAGGAAACCTGTGCAACAAAGAAAAGCAGAAACAGCAAGAGGCACAGAGTAAGTCCTAACAGCATTCAAGTCCTTAGTTCCAGTTATTGAAATTTCTGGAACTATCCTAAGCCCTACCTTTCCAAGAGGGAGTTATTTAATCTTGCATTAACTCTGGGGGCTTCACCAGCACCCTTCCAAAACACTCTTTTTATTGCACAATTTTGGTTGGATTTCTTTCACTCACAACAAAGAATTCTAACTTCTTAGGAAATGAATAACCATCTTGGATTCAAACAAGCAGTGTGAGTGTCCAGAGTCATCAGAGCCCCAGCCTTTGTCTCTGCCACACTTACTGCCAGAAATTGTCCCCCATTTTGCACAGTAAAAACTAACGTGAATCCTAAGGCTCCTGTCTGTAATAAGCTCCTTATTTTGGAAGAGAGGAATGGTTATTTACTGTTTTTTTTTCCCCCTAGTAGCACTGAAATCATTCTTAATTTTCAGTTCTTTCATTGTTTTCTCTTTTAGTGACTTTAGCTTTTTAGAGGAGTTCTCAGTATGGCATGCATTCTTCCACAAGTTAACAATCATTACCAAAACCAAAACTAATGGATAAGCAATTTCTCCTCAGATACCTGAGCAATCTTTTGATTTTGTTTTTTCTGTTAAGAGTATCTGTGGGAAGAAAATAAAGAGTTATATTCTCTTTCCAAAGCCTGAAACCTATCTGAGGAACCCACTAACCAAGGATAAGAGAACTCTGCTTGTTGGGGTTTTGACTTAGTTGGTAGCAGGGAGTAGACAGAGATAGGGATAGATTTATATCTTCATCAACTGTAATTTCCCAAATATGAACTGGTGCCTTCCATCACAACCCTGCTGTTTGGTCTTGTAATCTGGAATCCACTAATGTAATCTCACTTGTCAATGTCTATAGAATTAACTTCATAGGTTAAGGTGACCTCTAAGGTTTAAAGGTGAGAAGAGAGAGTGGGGCACAGAAATATACCATATTTATGAAAATTAGGTCATTCATTCTGGCTACTTTGGGCTAATTCTCTTCAGGTGTGATTAGTGACTCGCTGCTAAGGAGCCTGATTTTCCCAAACCACACCACATAGAACCTTGTCTTATGTTTCACTGCAGAGGTCTCTCCACTCTTATGTTTGTTTTTTCCTTTTTCTGTTGACATGTAATTGAATTCTTTTCAGGCAACTTTCAGCATCTCCCCATATTATTAAAAACCACCCCCTTTGAATGCTGTAAGGTGTTCTAGCCACAGAGATAGAGGCATTTAGGCACCAGGTTCTTGGTGTCTCAATGTTACTGGACACAGAAGAGACTCAATAAAAATTTAGCAAGGAATGAATTTAATGTTTTGAGCCATAATGAATGCTAGAAAGAGACCCACAGAAAGGAAGTATGGCTGCTTCAGGCATATTTTATTTTGTTATTATTTTTATTTTTTTGAGACATGGTCTCACTCTGTTGCCCAGGCTAGAGTACAGTGGCATGATCATGGCTCACTGCAGCTTCAACCTCCTCGGCTCAAGTGATCCTCCCACCTCAGCCTCCCAGATAGCTGGGGATTCAGGCGCATGCCAACATGCCTGGCTAACTTTTTGTATGTTTTGTAGATGTGGGATTTTGCTATGTTTCACAGGCTGGTCTTGAACTCCTAGGCTCAAGCAATCCTTTTGCCTCAGACTTGCAAAATGCTGGGATTACAGGTGTGAGCCACTGCACTCAGCCAAGTCTTATTTTAAAGTGAGTGAGACTTAGTGTTTTTGGGGCCACAGACCCATTTCAGAATCTGAGGAAAGGGGCAGACATTTTCTCCCAGAAAGTGCACAATACATACAAAGTTGCTTATAATTTTAGGAGGTCCATTGGCCTAAGAATCTGTAGATTTTAGTTATAAATTTCTTTTTTTTTCCCCTCCAACATTTATTTTAAATTTATGGGTACATGTGCAAGATGTGCAGGTTTGTTACGTAGGTAAATGTGTACCATGGTGGTGTGCTGCACAGATCATCTCATCACCTAGGTATTATGCCCAGCATTTATCAGCTGCTTCTTCCTGATGGTCTCCCTCCTCTCACCTCCACCCTCTGACAGGCCCCAGTGTGTGTTGTTTCCCCCCATGTGTCCATGTGTTCTCATCTTTCAGCTCCCACTTATAAGTGAGAATGTGTGGTGTTTGGTTTTCTGTTCCTGTGTTAGTTCGCTGAGGATAATGGCTTCTATTTCCATCCATGTCCCTACAAAGGACATGATCTTGTTCCTTTTTATGGCTGCATAGTATTCCATGGTGTGTATGTACCATATTTTCTTTATCTAGTATATAATTGATGGGTATTTAGGTTAATTCTATGTCTTTGCTATTGTGAATAGCGCTACAATGAGTATACACATGCATGGGTCTTTATAGTAGAATGATTTGTATTCCTTTGGGTATATACCCAGTAATGGGATTGCTGGGTCAAAGGGTATTTCTGCCCCTAGATCTTTGAGGAATTGCCATGCTGTCTTCCACAATGGTTGAACTAATTTACACTCCCACTAACAGTGTAAATGTTTGTCTTTTTCTGTGCAATCTTGCCAGCATCTATTATTTTTTTATTTTTTTACTAATAGCCATTCTGACTGGTGTGAGATGGTATTTCATTGTGGTTTTGATTTGCATTTCTCTAATGATCAGTGATGTGGAGCTTTTTTTCCATATGTTTGTTGGCCACATGTATGTCTTCTTTTGAGAAGTGTCTGTTCATGTCCTTTGCCTACTTTTTAATGGGTTGTTTGTTTTTTACTTGTAAATTTGTTTAAGTACCTTATAGATGCTGGATGTTAGACCTTTGTCAGATGGATAGATTGCAAAATTTTTTTCCCTTTCCATACATTGTCTGTTTATTCTGATGATAGTTTCTTTCACTGTGCAGAGCTCTTTAGTTTAATTAGATCCCATTTGCAAATGTTTGCTTTTGTTGCAACTGCTTTTGGCATCTTTGTCATGAAATCATTGCCCATGCCTATGTCCTTAATGGTATGCCTAGGTTGTCTTCTAGGTTTTTTTTTTATAGTTTTGGGTTTTACATTTGAGTCCTTAATCCATCTTCAGTTGATTTTTGTATATAATGTGAGGAAGGGGTCTGGTTTCAATTTTCTGCATATGGCTAGCCAGTTCTCCCAGCATCATTTACTATATAAGGAATCTTTCCCCATTGCTTGTTTTGGTTAGGTTTGTTGAAGACCAGATTGTTGTAGGTGTGCAGTCTTATTTACGGGCTCTCTATTCTGTTCCATTGTTGTATGTGTCTGTTCTTGTACAAGTACCATGCTGTTTTGGTTTTTATAGCCTTGTAGTATAGTTTGAAGTTGGGTAGCATGATGCCTCCAGCTTTGTTCTTTTTGCTTAGAATTGTCTTAGCTGTTAAAGTTCTTTTTTGGTTCCATATGAATTTTAAAATAATTTTTTCTAATTCTGTGAAGAATATCAATGGTAGTTTAGTGGGAATAGCATTTAATCTATAAATTGCTTTGGGCAATATGGCCATTTTCACAATGTTGATTCTTCCTATCTGTGAGCATGGAATGTTTTTCCATTTGTTTGTGTCATCTCTGATTTCTTTCAGGAATCATTTGTAGTTCTCCTTGAAGAGCTCCTTCACTTACTTTGTTATCTGTATTCCTAGGTATTATCTTCTTTGTGGCAATTGCAAATGGAAGTTCATTGATGATTTGGCTCTCTGCTTGACTGTTGTTGGTATATAGGAATCTTAGGGACTTTTGCACATTTATTTTGTATCCTGAGTCTTTGATGAAGTGGCTTATCAGCTTAAGAAACTTTTGGCCTGAGATGATGGGATTTTCTAGATATGGGATCATGTCATCTGCAAACAAAGATAATTTGACTTCCTCTCTTCATATTTGTATACCTTTATTTCTTTTTCTTGCCTGATTGCCCTGGCCAGAACTTCCAATACTATGTTGAATAGGAGTGGTGAAAGAGGGCATTCTTGTCTTGTGTGAGTTTTCAAGGGGAATGCTTCCAGCTTTTGCCCATTCAGTATGATATTGGCTGTGGGTTTGTCATAGGTAGCTCTTATTATTTTGAGGTATGTTCCTTCAATATCTAGTTTATTGACAGTTTTTAACATGAGGGGATGTTGAATTTTAGGTTACAAATTTCTATTAAAGCAGAATATTAAGTAATATAGAAAAATATTTGTAAGTATTGGGAAGTGACTTTTGGGGCTAATTTCTGTTCACACACCTCATCAGTTCTCCCTAGCCTACTGTCATGATTTAAATGAATTAAGCATTCTTTAAAACAGTCAATTAAAAAAAAAGGATAAGGGCCCCATGTATTGGGTGGTTAGCAAAACAAAACAAAACAAACAAACAAACAAAAAACATGGAAAAGAATATTAATTCTTCCTCCTATGAAGTTCCACTCTTTATCCCAAGTTAGAAGATTCTTACCATATCCTGCCAGGTGCAGTGGCTCATGTAATTCCAGCACTTTGGGAGGCTGAGGTGGGCGGATCACAAGGTCAGGAGTTCAAGACCAGCCTGGCCAATATGGTGAAACCCCATCTCTACTAAAGATACAAAAAATTAGCTGGGCATGGTGGCATGCGCCTGTAATCCCAGCTACTCAGGAGGCTGAGGCAGGAGAATCGCTTGAACCCGGGAGGTGGAGGTTGCAGTGAGCCGAGATCAACCCATTGCACTCCAGACTGGGCCACAGGGCAGTACTCCGTCTCAAAAAAAAAAAAAATATATATATATATATATATGTATTTATATATACATATATATATACACATATATATGTATATATATGTATGTATATAAATTTTTTAAAAAAGAGAAGAGTCTTACCATATCCATACCCTCAGGCTGGATATGACTGTCAAGATTGGTGACATTAACGACTCCCTTTTAACAAGATTTTATCATCTGAATCTGAATATTTGCATGATCTGTCACTCTGTGATTCTTTTTTATTTGTTTTTTTAAAGGTAAGATAAAATATTTTGTAGAGGAAAATCCCTTATAAGCCCACTGGCATTGGTTTTACCCTTCCTCATTTAAATTAAAATTCAATCACCCTAATCAGCATTAAAAAAAACTTTTCTAGCATTATGCTTTGATAACTGTGTTTTCTAAGAACCAAGAAGGAAACACAAAATGATATGGAATAATAGGAACATAAGTTTAAAGCTAAAGGTATAGTAATCTATCCTGACACTATAGTTTCACAAATTTAAAAAACAGAGACACAAAGGTAAATGTAACCTTTCTAAGATCTCTATAACTTGTCCAAGATCTCCATAACAGATTCTTTACTCTTTCTCCATTCAAAAATTATTCATTCACACTATTCACCACGTGTCATTGCAATTCCTCTCAATAGAGTAGGTATATTTTCCCATCGTATTGTTGTTGGGCTTGGCCATGTGACCTGCTCTGGCCAGTAAAATATTAGTAGAGACTTTAAGTGTGCTTGCATGATTTGGTTTAGCCTCTTGCCCTTTTGCTCTTCAACCTTGAGAAGAAGATATTTCACGTAGCTTCTGGACTGAAAAGTTAATGATGATAACTCATATCTACTCAAAAAAGTAACGATGAGAACATGTGGAGCAGACCTAATCTGAACCTGGAGTTTGGAGTCCAGGCAAGCCCAGCCAAAATCATTATCATGTCCAAGATCAGATGAGTAACAGGCAACATGCAGACCTAAAGAAGAAAAGAATTTGCTCTTTTAATCTCCTGAGATTTCAGGAGCTATTGCTATGCAATAGTAACACAGTGAAAAAGCTGACTACTCATGTCTCATAAAATTAGCAATGATGAAATATTCTAACAATTTTTTCAAATGGTTGGATTGACTGCAATTTGGTTTACTTGCATATAACAGAAAAACTCAAACAATAGTGGCTAGTCAAAATTGAATTTTACTACTGTCTTAGAAAAAAGTCTAGGGTTAGGCAATTTAGATATAGTTTAGTGATCTAGGAGGAGAGTAGGCACTTTCTAGTGCATGGTTCTACCATCCCCAGGATATGGCCTTCCCTTAATGGCCCATGATTGCTAGTAGAACTTCTGCCATCCTATCCAAGATTCAGTAAGAATAAAGGAGAAAGAAAGCAAGCAATGATGCATCCTCTTCCTTTTAAGAAGGCTTCCTGAACATTCCACAGAGTCCCCACTGAATTTTATCGGCCAGAACTTAGTCTAAGTACTATACCAAGATGCAAAGAGCCTGTGAAATATGGTCTTTAGCTGGGTAGTAAAGCACTAAACAAAAATTATGGGGTTCTATTACCAAAAAGAAGGGGGAGAATATATACTTTGAAGCAACTGGCAGTTTCTACTGTAATAAACAAATAGTTGTTCTCCTATAGGAAGTAGGCAATATCTGAAGTATCCAACTCAGATGGATGACAATAAAAACATTAGTAAACTTTAGTGAAATAAATCATCAGAAGGGATGAGTGATAATCATGGATTTGATTATGCCATTTATTTGAAATTTGTTTTCTTGTCAATATGATGTTTTGTTATACATTATAAATGTTTGCAGTTCCATGCAGTAAATAGTACTGAGCACAACAATGTGAAAAGCATTGTGCTTGGAACTCTTAGAATCCAGATATGAATAAGACAGAGTCCTAAGCTTCACGAAATTTAGCAGAACCATTGAGTTTACGAACTGTACTGGACATTTTTCTAACAAGCTGACAGCTTTCTACCTCAAGCATCTGGTCTCTTGGCTTTTTTTTTTTTTTTCCTGAATGCTTTTTCCAGTGCCTCTGAAGCTTATCCAGTTCACTAGTAGAATAGATCCAAAACTTTCTGAGATTTGGTTCTTTTGGAGGAGGGCTATGGGGAGCATCCTGTGCACTGTAGGATGTTTAGTAGCAACCCTGGCCTCTACCTACTAGATGTCAGTAGTACCCCCAGTTGTGACAAATGGAAATGCCTCTACACTTTGCTAAATTTCTCCCCATTTTGGGGGGGGCGGGGGCAAAATTGCTCCCAGTTGAGAATTTTAAGGGAATTCTACTAGTCGAGTTTTTATAATTTGAAAACCAAAATATAATTAGTAGTACCATTGTGGTTACTGAAGAGATTGAGTTTCTGAAAAGCCTTGACTTTATAATAATCAAAGTTTAAAAATTAATTGAAGTGTATAAAAAGCGGTCATTATACAAAATATTATGAATATAATGAGCTAAATTTTATTGATTTAAATAGAGAATATTGATGTATAGATACTTATCTATCTACTCTGAATGTAAGGCTACAGTAAAATAACAGACCAGATTTATGAGCCCATGATGAAAAACTAAAAACTGGATTAAATGTAAGAAAGGTATTTCAAGATTGGCATAACAGGAAGAGCAGAATTATTATCCCTGAGAGAAGGGAAACAAATAAAATGAGCCCTACAACTTAGACTTTCTGCCTAAAGACATATTCCACATGATGGTACCGGTAGGGGGACCCAAGTAAAGCACAGTGGTCTCTTGGAGCTGAGAAAACTTCCTCACATGATAAAGGGAACCTACAAAGATGGAACATTTCCTTATGCTCCTAAGATCAGGAACATGACAAGAATGTCTGCTCTCTCCATTTCTAGTCAACATTTACCGGAGTTACTAGCCTGTACATTAAGCATGAAAAAGAAATAAAAGTCATAGAGATTGCAAAGAAAGAAATAAAAAAATTGCTATTTGCAGACAAAATGATCATGTACATAGAAAATCCTCAAATATATACAAAATATTACTTACTAATGAGTGGCTTTAGTAAGGTCCCCAAATGAAAGTTAGCATACAAAAATCAATTGCATTTCTATATGTTGGTAACAAACAATTGGAAGTATGTTATAAAACATTCCAATTACAATAGTATCAACACATGACATTTTAAGAGATAAATATAGCAAAGTATGTGCAACATCTGCTTCTGAAAACCAACAAACATCACAGAGACAAATTTGTAAAGACCCGAATAAATAGAGAAATATGCCATATTCATGAGTTTGAAGAGCCAGTGCTGTTGACAGTTCTTCCCAAATTGATCTGTAGATTGAAACTAATCCATATCAAATCCCAAAATGTTTTTTGTGAGCAATTGACAAGCTGATTATAAAATTTATATGGAAATGCAAAGGACAAAGCAATTCTGAAGAAGAGCCAAGTTAGAGAACATATACCACTCAACTCTAAGATTTATTATAAAGATAGATCAATCAAGAGTGAGCTGTTGATGAAAGAATAAATAAATAAATAAATAAATAAATAAATAAATATATGGAACATAATAGAGAGTTCAGAAATAGCCCTACATATCTATAGTCAGTTGATTTTCAAGAATGGTAGAAAGTAATCCAATGGGGAGGACAGTCTTTTTAAAAATAGTACCAGAACAATTGGACACACATAGGAAAAAAAATTAACCTGGACCTTTACTTCATACCACATATCAAAATTAATTAGAAATCAATTATGGATATAAATGAAAGAAATAAAACTCTAAAAATGTTTTAAGAAAACATAGAAATAAATGTTTTTGAATTCAGGATGGACAAGAGAAACAAAAAGCAGGAGCCATAAAAAGAAATGATAAATCAGTGTTTATTAAAAATAAAAAAAATGACTTTTTTTTTTTTTTTTAGTATTTTTTTATCATTCTTGGGTGTTCCTCGGAGAGGGGGATGTGGCAGGGTCATAGGATAATAGTGGAGAGAAGGTCAGCAGATAAACACATGAACAAAGGTCTCTGGTTTTCCTAGGCAGACTTCCCTGCGGACTTCCGCAGTGTTTGTGTCCCTGGGTACTTGAAATTAGGGAGTGGTGATGACTCTTAAGGAGCATGTTGCCTTCAAGCATCTGTTTAACAAAGCACATCTTGCACCGCCCTTAATCCATTTAACCCTGAGTTGACACAGCACGTTTCAGAGAGCACGGGGTTATAGATTAACAGCATCCCAAGGCAGAAGAATTTTTCTTAGTACAGAACAAAATGGAGTCTCCTATGTCTACTTCTTTCTACACAGACACAGTTAACAATCTGATCTCTCTTTCTTTTCCCCACATTTCCCCCTTTTCTTTTCAACAAAACCGCCATCGTCATCGTGGCCCATTCTCGATGGTCGCTGTCTCTTCGGAGCTGTTGGGTACACCTGCAGAAAGGCTGTCACTTTACACTTGGAAGATTGCACAGTGGCCAGGCAGAGGCGCTCCTCACATCCCAGACGGGGCGGCCGGGCAGAGACGCTCCTCACTTCTCAGACGGGGCGGCCGGGCAGAGGCGCTCCTCATTTCCCAGACGGGGCGGCCAGGCAGAGGCGCTCCTCACCTCCCAGATGGGGTGGCAGCTGGGCAGAGGCGCTCCTCACTTCCCAGATGGGGCGTTGGGGCAGAGGCGCTCCTCACCTCCCAGACGGGGTGGCCTGGCAGAGACGCTCCTCACTTCCTAGACGGGGTGGCGACCAGGCAGAGGCTGTAATCTTAGCACTTTGGGAGGCCAAGGCAGGCGGCTGGGAGGTGGAGGTTGTAGCGAGCTGAGATCACGCCACTGCACTCCAGCCTGGGCAACATTGAGCACTGAGTGAGCAAGACTCTGTCTGCAATCCCGGCACCTCCGGAGGCCGAGGCGGGCACATCACTCAAGGTCAGGAGCTGGAGACCAGCCCGGCCAACACGGCGAAACCGCGTCTCCACCAAAAATACAAAAACCAGTCAGGCGTGACGGCGCGTGCCTGCAATCCCAGGCACTGGGCAGGCAGAGGCAGGAGAATGACAGGAGCCCGAGGCAGGGAGGTTGCAGCAAGCCGAGATCACGGCAGTACAGTCCAGCCTCGGCAACAGAGGGAGACCGTTGAAAGAAAGAAAGCACAAAAGAAAGGAAGGAAGGAAGGAAGGGAGGGAAAATTGACTCTTTAACAGACATTGTGAAGAAAATAAACAGGCAAGCCACAGAATGGAGAATGTATTCACATTACATATATTTGACAAAAGATCTGAATTTGAAATAGATAGCTTTTATAATTTATAATTGTATAATTATTTATACTTTTATAATTAAATTTATAATTTTTATAATTTTATAATTATATTAATATTTAATTACATATAATTGTTATATTATTATTTTATTATTATATTGTATAATTTTATAATTAAATTTATAATTTTATAAATTATATAATTATACATAAGTTACTTTTATAATTTATAAAATAACTTTCATAATTTAATAATATGAACAAAACAATACAAATAGATACTTTACCAAAGAAGATACAAATAGCCTATGAGCACATGAAAAGATGTTTAATATTATTAGTCATTAGGAAAATACAAATTATAACCATAGTGAGGTATCACTACATAGCCAGTAAAGTGGCTAAAATTTTTAAATCTAACAATGTTAATTATTGAAAAGATACAAGTAATTAAAATTATCATACGTTGCTGGAAGAAATGAAAAATGGTATAATCACTGTGATAAAGAGTTTGTCAAATTTTTATATAGTCCATAAAAGGTACAAATTGTATTAATAACAAAGAGAACTAATTAGTCCTGTAGTCACATATAATACCAAGTGGAAAGTAGCTATAACAGAAGATGAGCACACAATAACCAAGAAGAAGGCATGCTCAAAAGTATTTGAGTGGCCAGGTGCAGTGGCTCACGCCTGTAATCCCAGCACTTTGGGAGGCCAAGGCGGGTGGATCACGAGGTCAGGAGTTTGAGACCAGCCTGACCAACATGGTGAAACCACGTCTCTACTAAACATACAAAAATTAGCTGGGCGTGGTGGCACGTGCCTGTAATCCCAGCTACTCAGGAGGCTGAGGCAGAAGAATTGCTTGAATCCAGGAGGCGGAGGTTGCAGTGAGCCAAGATTGCGCCATGGCACTCCAGCCTGGGTGACAGAGCGGACTCTGTCTAAAAAAATAAAATAGAAAAATTTTTGAGTTAGCCAAATGTCTTAAAGAAAAATGTGTAGTCTCATTCTTGCACCTCAAGAAATCAAACTGTGACGAGGCTTTACAAATTACAATACTAATAAAAAAATTTTTTTTAAGTTGTAATAATGCTAACGGACCAGGTCAATATGTTATGATGAGAAGACATGGATGACACTACTAACCAATGAATACTTCAGAAGTGCATCATTTTAGGAGAGACAACTGGTTGCAAAATTTAACCACAAAAAATTGTCATTATTTTGATTTTTAATACTTGGGAGAAACAATTAAGTTCTAGTCTCCATCCCATAATCAATTGATTGCTAACCCAGATCCTATGACCTTGGTTTGAAAAAAGTCATTTCTGTTTGTTTGTTTTTGTGTCTGTTTTTTTGGTGTTTAGCAAGAAAGATTACCACTTCTAGAAATATTAATTAAGCATAGTATTAGTAAAACTTTAGAAAGATACAAAATCAAGTATAGTAAAAATGTTATACAACAACAAAAGAAATATTGAGACTATTAATCAAACTCATGTTATTATTTTAGAATAAATTTAAAGGTATGCAGAATAATAAGTTTTATAGTCCTTGTATTTGCGTATATTTTCTCTGCTATTTAAGATGTTTAGTCATACTAAATGTGGAATTACTATTTATCTTTTTAAAGTAAATTTAGTTAACCAAATTTAGCACTGATGTAAATATGTGAGTTTAGTAAGTAAACTAATATACGAATTTAATAAGCTAAAAATTAAACAAAGTACAAATACTTTTGATTGTTCCTCTCCATATATCAAAAAACCCTTACACAAAAAAAGACATATATAATCAACTACAAATATGTAGAGCTAGCCAATACATTCAGCTCAAAGCTAAACACCTAGCTCCTAGCACAGGTTAGTAAGAATTTGATACACATTTGTTAAATGAATATTACAAATGTTAAATGAGTGTTACAAGATAAACTGTGGCAAAGGAAATGAATTATAGAGTTCTGGGTATATAAGCCATGACAGTTCTTACAAGTGTGTATTTTTTTTCTTTTTTCTTTTGTAGTAATCTTTACCCTAGCACTGGATAAATATGTATTTTCTAATAGCAACACAGAAGCATGATGGATAGCAAAGAGAAGCTAACCTAGAATGTTCTCTTTTAAAAAAGAATAAAGCACAATTTGACTAACTTATATTTGGCAAATTACAAGTCAAATGTAATAAAAAATCTAGAGACAGTAGTTTTCTTTGGAAAGAAAAGAATCCTAATGCCAAATCTAGTACTTGGTAAACTAGATTAGAATATACATTTACCACTACATAAAAAAGCCAGTCACCATGACTGTGTTAAAATATATATTGCAATGAAAAAGTGAGCTGGCTACATTTTTTCGTATACTTCTAAATTTGTTTCTTATTTTAGAAACCAGGAACAAACATAGATCACAATTATTTAAAAGTTTGATTCTTTTTTCCTATATAATGACCTCTAGAGCAGTGTTCTGTTAATTATTAACTCAATCACTTTGAAAAGACGTTGAAAAGAAAATATGTTTCAAATATGTACAAGCATATTGTACATATTGTATACCAAACTTAGCTTTCAGAGATACAGTTTCGTATCTCAAAGAATATAAAATCTCACAGGGAGAAGACACAGTATTTCCATATTTTATACAATCAACAAACATAAAAATCTTGAAAAATGCTATGTATCAATTAAAATTTAAGAGACTAAATTAAGGTTTTATTTTTCCTAATACCCACCTCACCAAGGAAACTTGTTTCTCATAGGTTCAGACCTTTGACACATCAGGAATTGTTAGTTCTTATTAGTATCACTGAACTTTGCCTTTTTTGGAGCTGGTGAGTTTTGCTGAAAGGGATCCATAAAATCAATTCAATACCTGTAAGAATGGTGACCATTCCATTTTGGTGAGCTTATTTAGGTCAATGAAAAACTCTCAAGTTTTGTCCTTTGCTTTGGCTCCAGACTTACTCAACATCACCAAAGTTGTTGAAATTACAATTTCCAGTATCTTTTTGTTTCCTGGCCACTTCTCTTCAGACTTGCTTAAATACACTTCTTTTCCCTCAACAGGTAGCTTTCAGGAAGTTGTATATTCAGTAAAACAAATATTTTATTAGATTAGAAGAGGCTTAAGTGAAATATTGTCAAATGCTAAGAAGGCCCCTTTCATCATTAAGATCTAGTTTGTCCATATCTCATAATATCTATCATCCACTTTTCCTCCTTTCCCCATTCTCAGGCCCTTGTACCTGTACTATTTTTTCTGGATATTTTAACTAGCCTCCTGTGGCAGAGGCTTGTAACTACCTACTATTTTCCAGTTCTTCCTTAATAATAGAACCCCAAATTTATCTTGAGTGGCAAGGTACCCAGCTAGTAAAATCATTCCCTAGCCTCTCTTGTAGCTAGGCATATCCATGTGATGAAGTTTTTGCCAATGAACTTAACTCTCATGAACTCCAGTGAAGATGGAAACAAAAACGTTACAGAAGACTTTCTGAAAGACTTCTTGAAATCTGCTGGGAATTGAGCCCATTTTGCCCTCCTCCATCCTCCTTCCTGCTGCATATAGAGTGGTAGTAATGGTCAGTGTGCCAATAGCCATCTTGGAAGCCAGCACTAGTGTGACGAAAGAATTCTAGACACCAGATGGCCATGAATCTATCATACTGGCTAGTCCCACTGCTGACTTCTCTGATTTCTTTTACTTGAAATAAAAGTAAACTATGGAGTTATAGTGGCAAATGGATGGCAGGCTCAAACAGGGTCACTGAGGACAGTTTAATGAAGGGACTCTGCAGGGGTATGAGCAGGGTTAAGGCAAATTAACAAGGGACAGTGAAGCATCCTGCTTTAGTTACAGCAAAGAAGCCTGTTTGCCCCTGGGCCAAAAGAGAGAGAGAGAGCAGACCCCAGGTTCCTGATAGGAGTTTCTTATGGCCTTCAAGGTAACACTCCTGGCAGGGAAGGACTCAGGATAATAATCACTCTGGCCTGGTTCTCTACCTGCTCTCATTTCTCCTGCTGTGTTTCCTATGGTCAAAATCAATAATAAATTACAGGGTAAAATTAGCCTCTTTAAATAGCCCATAAAATTTAGCCATTAGAAGCACCAGGCAGGGTAGAGAAGGATAGAAAGCGAATCTAGAGAAACAAATAGAAAATGTTCAGCACAATTGCCTAATTGCCTTCCTGCTTTCAAGCTCTCCGTCCCCCTCCACATACCCCCCCAAATATCCACCCACATTTTACTATTATCTTCTTGAAGTAGAAACCAACATTATCATTTTCCTTCTTTGCTAAAAATTCTTCGGGGTATACTACTTGTCTAACAAATCAAGTCCAAACCCTTTAACTGAGTACATAAGCCTATCACCATCTCGTTACAGTATGCTTTTCCAAACTGATTTCTCTGCAGTTTCCTATATGTATCATATGCTGCAACCAAGTCGTAAGAATCACCATTCCAAACACAGCCTGGGCTTTCCCATTTCCTTTGCCTGTGTTCTTCTTAGCTCAAGGGGCAGGACACTGCTTTCTTACTTTCTTGCCTTGAAAAACCTCACCTATATTTTAAGGCATAGCTCAAAGTGTCATGTACTCTAAGAACACTTCCTGACACCCTGAGATATGTTTTCCCCTTCCTTCTTTTGAATGTTAGCACTTTGTTTCTACCCCTCAAATTGATGGCCAAATACAGATTCCCTCCTGTACTTCCCACAACATGCTCCTTCTCGATAAATGGCCCCTTCATCCTGTCAGTCTCCCAAGCTACCACTTTGAAGTCATCCTTGGCTTTTTTTTCTTCCCACTTCCCATATCCAGCAAATCCAGGTTCCTATATCTTCAACATATATCCTGAATTCAACCCCATTACTACCTATCCTAGCCAACCACCTTCCAGTTCTTGCTGTGTTATTGCAATTGTTGCTTTCTCATCAGCCCTTACCTACTACTACTCTCTTATCGACATGACAGCAAGAGCCATTCTTTTAAAATCTAAGTGAGAGCATGTCACACCTCTGCTCAACATCCTCCACTGGTTTCTCATCTCATCAGGAATAAAAGCTAGAGGCCTTCCGATACCCTACCAGGCCCTGCCTAATATAATATGATCCTCCATGTCCCCACTGTTTCACATACCACCTCTCTTACTTCATAATTCCTGTCTCACTTACTCCATTCCAGTGATGTTTGTCCCATTGCTGTTGCTACACTCATCACACCTATGTCCTTCTCAAGTCCTTTGCACTTTCTCTGACCTAAGCATTTCTTCCCCAACACCCACATAGCTTATTCTTTGAATTCTTGAAGTTCTCTGTTCAATTACCACCTTTCCAGTGAGACCATCCCTAATTACAGAAGCCCATGTCCTCATCTCCATTTCCTATTCTCTTTACCCTACTTTCCGTAGCATGTATCAACATCCTACTTACTTTGCATGTAGTGGTAGTTTATATATGATCTCTTCCCTCATTATAATGTAAGCTCCATAAACCATAAGAATGTTATTCATTGACTCAACATTAATGCCTGGTACACAATAGGCACAAAGTACATGAAAAAACTAATCACATAAGTTTTTATTCTTTTTGTAAAATTATGTAATCCCTATTAGTTTATAATAGAAATATAATGTGAACTACATATATAATTTAAACTTTTCTAATTCTGACATTTTAAAAAAGTAAAAAGAAACAAGAAATTGATTTCCTATTTGATTTAACTCAATATGTCCAAATCATTATCAACATATAATCAATATAAAAGTGTTTGTGATATATTTTACATTCTATTTTTCACACTAGGTCTTCAAACTTTGGGGTGGTTTTACACATAGAACAGATCTCAATTCGGATTAGTCACACTCCTAGTGCTTAATAGTCACATGTATCAAATGGCTACTGTATTGGTCAGCGCACAGAATAGCTATAATGGCGAAAAATTGCAAGACAGGAAGAAAAAGTTCTAATATTCCAGCAAGTTCTGGGGCATGTGGCAAGTGAGGGAATGAAGAGTTTTCAATATGAAAAAACCAGAAGGAAGATGGAAACTATGAGAAATGTCCAGGATCAGTTAAGGAAAGCAGATAGATTTTTTTTTTTTAGAACATCTGAAGTTGTAAGAGGATGTGTTTACATGGAGATAGAAGTTCCAGGGACAGAATGGGAAGAGTAGTTCACAAAGACAAGCGTGGGTAATGAATTCAGAAGGAGGTGCAGCAGAGAGCCCTGCTGTTCAGGAAATGGTGGAAGGTAAGAGAGATGAGAAGACTGGCGGGCTACCTGATCCAAGGTTCCATATGGAACTCTGGAAGAGTGTTCCTTTGTGTTTGTTTGTTTTGTTTCTTTTCCTTTCTAGTATCAGTAGAGGCCAATTGCTGGGATAGCCATGGTCCAGTGAGCAATCACAGGCCTTTGTTCAAAATTTCAAGTTAATTTGTGGTTTTCTGAAAGTGGAATAACAGTTTAAGAGAAGTGCTTCATTAGAACTACAACTCAATGGAAGGGCTAGTACTTGTTTATCTATAATATTAATCATTTAATATTTTATAGATGGTTTCTTTACTCATAATTTAACCAAGAGTGTCATCATCTATGGCAGAGGAGAGGCAGGGTAATTTTCTTATTTCAGAAATAAGGCAGGGCAATTATTTCAGAAGTCTTGGCAAAAAATAAAGGTTGACACAAAGAAATAAAAAAATCTGAATTTGAGGGGAAAAGAAAATTTAGTTCATTTCTCTCCTACTCACTATGCTACTTGTGACTTTTACAGTGATGGTATGGTAGAAGTGAACAGAAATGGAAAGTAGAAACATTGCCATTTAACTTGTATAGTTTTGCCATTTGGCCCACAAAAACAAAACAAAACAAAACAAAAACTGATACTTTTTCTCATTGGATAGTTTTGTGAGTTCTTAGGAGACCCTCTGTTTGCGTCATCTCACATTTCCAGAAAGTCTTCTTGAGCGGTTCCTTGCAAGACAGCCAAAGTGGTCCACACTTGGCCCATGTGATACACGCATACATCCTTGCCCTACCAAATTGTCTCATTATAGCCTTGCCTTTTTTCCTCAGCCATCATATGTCCTCTTATCCAGCCTCCCCTTTCATTTCAAAGTCAGAACTCAGAACACTAACACTGACAATTCGTGAAATTATTATTTGAAATTCCAAGTGAAGTGCTCTGTTTCTGTATAGTATTTACAACAATTTACTAAAGATGTTATTTTTTTCTCTCACTTCATTCTCATAAGAGGTTAGGCTGAAAAAGAAACGGACAATTTTATTATTTTATTGTATAGAAAAAAATGGAAATTGTTGCAATTGCTGCTGTTGTGAATAAAGCTAGCTCATATTCTTAACAGCCCACCTTAGACTTTTTTTTTTTTTTTTTTGATACAGAGTCTTGCTCTATCGCCCAGGCTGGAGTGCAGTGGCATGATCTCAGCTCACTGCAGCCCCCACCTCCCAGGTTCAAGCAGTCTCCTGCCTCAGCTTCCCAAGTAGCTGGGATTACAGGCACCCACCATCACACCTGGCTAATTTTTGTATTTTTAGTAGAAATGGGGTTTCACCATGTTGGCCAGGCTGCTTTTGAACTCCTGACCCCAAGTGGCCCACCTTGGCCTCCCAAAGTGCTAGAATTATAGGTGTGAGGCACCATGCCTGGCCACCAATCCTAGATTTTTGAGGCAGTCTTTTAATCTGGGTGCATGTTGGTCTCTCTGTCATCTATATTACACTGCTTTTCACAGCAGCTACTAGTAGTGGAAATATATAATTGTGTCTGGGAGTCATAGCAAATGAGATGAGCAGGAACAAGTTGGACCTAGTCCTGAGGGATCTAGCCATGCTATGGAGTGCGGATTTTATTGTGAAGGCTTATGCCTTAGGGGATAAAAAGGAGAAAAGAAGGGGAGGGAAGGGGAAGGGAGGGGAAGGAAAGGGAGGGGGAGGAGAGGGAGGGGAAGAAAAGGGAGGGGAAGGAAAGGGAGGAGAAGGAAAAGGAGAGGAAGACAGGGAAAGGGAGCGGAGGAGAGGGGAGAGGAGGGAAAGGCAGGAGAGAGGAGGGGAAGGTTGGGGAGGTCCTCTGGTTTGCCTGATTGCTCATTTAATAACTATTTAATTTCTCTTCCTCTTTTTGCTGCCAAACTTCTCAAATGAGTCCTCTTTACTGATACTTATGTAATAGGATGTTATGATAGGACTTCTACTATTTTATCAGTTTCTGAGTGAGGCTCTAAACTTGAGAACAAAATGTTTTATTATCCACAAATTATAAAAAGACTTATCATACTCTCCATAACTAAAGAGTGACTCAAAAGAGGCAGCCTAAAAATTAATCAGGTGATTTGTCCCCAGCCTACCTTGATGAGGGGAGACTTAAAGATTCATAAAGACAAAAAAGGACTTTTTTTACAGGAAAAATCATAAAGGCTGAATATGCAAACAAATAATGGCCGGATTGTATATGTCAAAAGAACTCTAACCCATGTCTGCAACAATCAGCCAGAAAAGCCAAACCACAACCTCTGTAGCAATTGGTCAGAACAGTCAAGACTTGATCAATGACTGCCAGCTTCTCTATTTGTTGTTGTTGTTGTTGTTGAGACAGGGTCTCACTCTGTTGCCCAGGCTGTGAGGGTAGTGGCATGATCTTGGTTCACTGCAGCCTCAATCTCCCAGGCTCAAGTGATCCTCCTACCCCAGACTCCTGAGTATATGGAGGTTAATTTTTAGCCCCTTCGAACCTGGTTAACTTATTTATTTATTTATTTATTTTTTAGTAGAGATGGGGTTCTGCCATGTTGCCCAGGCTGGTCCAGAACTCCTGCACTGAAGTGATCTGCCCACCTCGGCCTCCCACAGTGTTGGGATTACAGGTGTGAGCCATGGCGCCCAGCCACTTCTCTACTTCTTGCCCTATTTCAACTCAGGACCAGCCAGAGAAAGCCAAATATACTCCTCAAACCAATCACATAAAATGCTGCACTTCTAGTTTGCCTTCCTCTAGTTTCCTTGGGCCAACAGTTTCAATCAGCATACTTGAAAGGTTTCCCACTCTCCTGCCTGTCTGCCTTGAGTCTCTGCCAAATGTAAATGATGGTGGCTGACACATCTGCTATAGCAAAACTCTAAGTAAATAACCTCACTTCTCATTTGGGTGCCCTTCATTTATTTCCACAGTTGATAGAGTGTTAGGACGTTTCTCCTCTCCTCTGCTTGGGGAACAGAACAGGGTGCTCCCCCATAAGCTACAGCCAAAGGCCATGGAGGCTGACACCTCACTCAATTCCAACAAATGTCTAAAGGGGAAGCTCACTTTGGCTTCTGTGTGGAGGATAAATTATTAAGAAGACATGACTTCTCAGCAGCATGTGATGTAACTATTTTAAGGCTTATTCTACTAGATGGCCATCTTAGAGGCTATTGCCATCATCAGAGCAAAAAGAGCTAGATGAGCAGTATTAATGGCAGTATATTTTAGAGATAGAGCCTGTAGAATCTACTGATTAACTGGAGGGAGTTGTATGGCAAAAAGAAATTAAGGAGGCTCTCAAGTTGGGAGCCTCAGCAGCTGGATGGATAAGGTCATAACTGAAATTGGGAAAACCTGTGGGGAAGTGAATTTGGAGAGCAGAGAGAAAAATCAAGAGTCCTATTTTGTCCAGTCCAGTTTGAGGTGCCTATTAGACTTCAAAGGGATACACCAAGAAGGTAGTCGGGTAAACATGATGAGACATCAGCTGTATTACTCAGCACTCTGGGTTTCATTCCCATTCCTGCTGCTTAGAAGGTGGGTTTCTTTGGTTGACTTTGTTAACTCCCTGAGCTCCTATTCCCTTATCTTTTATTTATTCATTCATTTATTTAAATTTTTTATTTTCATTGCTTTTTGGGGAACAGGTGGTATTTGGATACATGAGTAAGTTCTTTAGTGATGATTTGTGAGATTTTGAGCATCACCTGAGCAGTATACACTGAACCTAATTTGTAGTCTTTTATCCCTCACCCGCTTCCCACCCTTGCCCCCTGAGTCCCCAAAGTCCATTGTGTCATTCTTATGCCTTTGAATCCTCATAGCTTAGCTCCTACTTATGAGTGAGAACATACAATGTTTGGTTTTCCATCCCTGAGTTACTTCACTTAGAATAATAGTCTCCAATCCCATCCAGGTTGATGCCGATGCTATTAATTCATTCCTTTTATGGCTGAATAGTATTCCATTGTGTGTGTGTGTATATATATACATATATATATATATATCTCACAGTTTCTTTATCCACTTGTTGATTTATGGGCATTTAGGTTGGTTCTACATTTTTGCAATTGTGAATTGTGCTGCTATAAACATGCATGTGCAAGTATCTTTATCATATAATGACTTCTTTTCCTCTGGGTAGATACCCAGTAGTGGGATTGCTGGATCAAATGGTAGTTCTACTTTTAGTTCTTTAAGGAATCTCCATATTGTTTTCCATAGTGTAAAAGTGTTCCCTTTTCACTGCATCCACGCCAACATCTATTAATTTTTGAGTTTTTTAATATGGCCATTTTTGCAGGAGTAAGGTGGTATTGCATTGTGGTTTTGATTTGCATTTCCCTGATCATTAGCAATGTTGAGCATTTTTTCATATGTTTGTTGGCCATTTGTATATCTTCTTTTGAGAACTGTTTATTCACGTCCTTAGCCCACTTTTTGATGGGGTTGTTTGTTTTTTTCTTGTTTTTTTAGTTGAGTTGGTTATCAATTCTGGATATTAGTCCTTTGTCAGATGGATAGGTTGTAAAGATTTTCTCCCACTGTGTCAAGTGTCTGTTTACTCTGCTGGCTGTACCTTTTGCCATGCAAAATCTCTTTAGTTTAATTAAGTCCCAGATAATTATCTTTGTTTTTATTGCATTTGCTTTTGGGTTCTTGGTCATAAAATCCTTGCCTAAGCCAATGTCTAGGAGGGTTTTTCTGAGGTTATTTTCTAGAATTTTCATAGTTTCAGGTCTTAGATTTAAGTCCTTGATCCATCTTGAGTTGATTTTTATATAAGGTGAGAAATGGGGATCCAGTTGCATTCTCCTACATGTGGCTAGCCAATTATTCCCACACCATTTGTTGAATAGGGTCCTTTCCTCACTTTATGTTTTTGTTTGCTTTGTCAAGGATCAGTTGACAGTAAGTATTTGGGTTTATTTCAGGGTTCTCTATTCTGTTCCATTGGCCTATGTGCCTACTTTTATACCAGTGCCATGCTGTTTGGGTGACTATGGCCTTATGGTATAGGTTGAAATCAGATAATGTGATGGCTCCAGTTTTGTTCTTTTTGCTTAGTCTTGCCTTGGCTATGGGGGCTCTTTTTTGGTTCTGTATGAATTTTAGGATTGTTTTTTCTAGTTCTGTGAAGAATGATGGTGGTATTTTGATAGGAATTGCACTGAATTTGTAGATTGCTTTTGGCAGTATGGTCGTTTTCACAATATTGATTCTACCCTTCCATGAGTATGGGATATGCTTCCATTTGTTTGTGTCATCTATGATTTCTTTCAGCAGTGTTTTGTAATTTTCCTTGTTGAAGTCTTTCACCTCCTTGGTTAGGTGTGTTCCTAAGTATGTTTTTTTTGCAGTTATTGTAAAAGTGGTTGAGTTCTTGATTTGATTCTCAGCTTAGTCACTGTTGGTGTATAGCAGAGCTACTGATTTGTGTACATTAATTTTGTATCCTGAAAGTTTGCTGCATTCATTTATCAGTTCTAGTAGCTTTTTGGAGGAGTCTTTAGAGTTCTCAGCAAACAGCAACAATTTGACTTCCTTTTTACCTATTTGTATGCCCTTTATTTGTTTTTCTTGTCTGATTGCTCTGGCTAGGACTTCCTGTACTATGTTGAAGAGAAGTGGTGAAAGTGGGCATCCTTGTCTTGTTCCTGTTCTCAGAGGGAATGCTTTCAACTTTTTCCCTTTAAATATTATGTTGGCTGTCGGTTTGTCATAGATGGCTTTTACTACATTGAGATATGTCCCTTGCATGCCAATTTTGTTGAGGGTTTTAATCAAAAAGGGATGCTGGATTTTGTCAAATGCTTTTTCTGCATCTATTGAGATGATCACGTGATTTTTGCTTTTAATTCTGTTTATGTGGTGTATCACATTTATTGACTTGCGTATGTTAAACAATCCTCACATTTATTGACTTGTGTGTGTTAAACAATCCCTGCATCCCTGGTATGAAACCCACTTGATCATGGTGGATTATCTTTTTGATATGTTGTTGGATTCAGTTAGCTAGTATTTTGTTAAGGATTTTTGCATCTATGTTCATCAGGGATATTGGTCTGTATTTTTCTTTTTTGGTTATGTCCTTTCCTGGGTTTGGTATTAGGGTGATACTGGCTTCATAGAATGATTTAGGGAGGATTCCCTCTTTCCCCATCTTGTGGAATAGTGTCAATAGGATCAGTACCAATTCTTTGAATGTCTCGTAGAATTCAGCTGTGAATCTGTCTGATCCTGAAATTTTTTGTTGGTAATTTTTTTATTACCATTTCAATCTTGCTGCTTGTTATTGGTCTGTTCAGGGTATCTAATTCTTCCTGATTTAAGCTAGGAGGGTTGTATCTTTCCAGCAATTTATCCACCTCCTCTAGGTTTTCTAGTTTATGTGTGTAAAGATGTTCATAGTAGCCTTGAATGATCTTTTGTATTTCAGTGGTGTTGGTTGTAATATCTCCCATTTTATTTCTAATTGAGCTTATTTAGATTTTCTCTCTTCTTTTCTTGGTTATTCTTGCTAATGGCCTATCATTTTTTTTTTTATCTTTTCAAAGAACCAGCTTTTTGTTTATTTATCTTTTGTATTTTTTTGTGTGTGTCAATTTCATTTAGTTCTACTTTGATTTTTGTTATTTCCTTTTTCTGCTGGGTTTGGGTTCTTGTTTCTCTAGTTTCTTCAGGTGGGACCTTAGATTGTATATTTGTGCTCTTTCAGACTTTTTGATGTAGGCATTTAAGGCTACGAACTTTCCTCTTAGCACAATCTTTGCTGTATCCCAGAAGTTTTGATAGGTTATGTCACTATTATTGTTCACTTCAAATAATTTTTTAATTTCCATCTTAATTTCATTTTTTACCCAATGATCATTCAGGAGCAGGATATTTAATTTCCATGTCTTTGCATGGTTTTGAGGGTTCCTTTTGGAGTTGATTTCCAGTTTTAGTCCACTGTTGTCTGAGAGAGTACTTAGTATAATTTCAATCTTCTTAAATTTATTGAGACTTGTTTTGTGGCCTATCATATGGTCTATCTTGTAGAAAGTTCCATGCATTCGAGAATAGAATGTATATTCTGTGTTTGTTGGGTAGAATGTTCTGTTAAATATCTGTTAAGTCCATTTATTCCAGGGTATAGTTTAAATCCATTGTTTCTTTGTTGACTTTCTTTCTTGGTGACCTGTCTAGTGCTGTCAGTGGAGTATTGTAGTCCCCCACTATTATTATGTTATTGTCTTAGGTCCAATAGTAATTGTTACTTATAAGTGAATTCTTATAGGGAATTGCTTATAAGTAATTCTTATAAGGAATTATAGGGAATTACTTATAAGTAATTCTTAGGTCCACTACTTAGGTCCAGTAGTAATTGTTTTATAAACTTGGGCGCTCCAGTGTTAGGTGCATATATATTTAGGATTCTGACATTTTTCTGTTGGACAAGTCTTTTGTCATTGTATAATGTCCCTATTTGTCTTTTTAAATTGTTGTTGCTTTAAATTTTGTTTTGTCTGATATAAGAATAGCTACTTCTGCTCACTTTTGGTGTCCATTTGTATGGAATGTCTTATTTCCACACTTTAAGTTTATGTGAGTCCTTTGTATTAGGTGAGTCTCTTGAAGGCAGCAGATAGTTGGGTTGGCAAATTCTTACCCATTCTGCGATCTGTATCTTTTAAGTGGAGCATTTAGGCCATTTACATTTCAACATTAGTATTAAGATGTGAGGTACCATTCCATTCATCATGCTATTTGTTGCCTGTATAACTTGTTTTTTTTTAAGTGTATTTTTGTTTTATAGGTCCTGTGAGACTTATGCTTTCGATGTGTTTCCATGACTTGTTTCAAGATTTAGAGCTCCTTTTAGCAGTTCTTGTAGTGGTGGCTTGGTAGTGGCGAATTCTCTCAGCATTTTTTTGTCTGAAGAAGACTGTATCTTTCCGTCATTTAAGAAGCTTAGTTTCACTGGATACAGAATTCTTGGCTGATAATTGTTTTGTTTAAGGCGGCTGAAGATAGGGCCCCAATCTCTTCTAGCTTGGTGGGTTTCTGCTGAGAAATCTGTTGTTAATCTGATAGGTTTTCCTTTATAGGTTGCCTGATGCTTTTGCCTTACAGCTCTTAAGATTCTTTTCTTCATTTTGACTTTAGATAACCTGATGACAATGTGCCTAGGTGATGATCTTTTTGCAATAAATTTCCCAGGTGTTCTTTGAGCTTCTTGTATTTGGATGTCTAATCTCTAACAAGGCTGGGGAAGTTTTCCTCGATTATTCCCCCAAATATGTTTTCCAAACTTGTAGATTTCTCTTCCTTCTCAGAAACTCTGATTATTCTTAGGTTTGGTCGTTTAACATTATCCCAAACTTCTTGGAGCCTTTGTTCATTTTTTTCTTACTCTTTTTTCTTGGTCTTTGTTGGATTGGGTTAATTTGAAAACCTTGTCTTCAAGCTCTGAAGTTCTTTCTTCTGCTTTATTCCCTTGTCTTTTAAAATTGGCATAATGATAATGAAGAAAGCAATATTTAGAGTCTTAAATTTCCCAACTCTAATCCAAAACTATTTCACTCCACTGCTATCTTCTTATTCCCCAGGTATCTATTTGCTGCCTTTTATTTTTATTTTTATTTTCTTTTAATTTTTTTAGAGGCAGGGTCTTGCTCTGTCACCCAGGCTGGAATGAAGTGGTGTGGTCATAGCCCACTGCAGCCTTGAATGACTGGGCTTAAGCAATCCTCCTGCCTCACCCTCCTGAGTAGCTGGGACTACAGGTACATGCCACCATGTCCAGCTAATCTGTGTGTGTGTGTGTGTGTGTGTGTGTGTGTGATGGAGTCTTTCTCTGTTGCTCAGGCTGGAGTGCAGTGGCACAATCTCAGCTCACTGCAACCTCCACCTCTCAGGTTCAAGCGACTCTTGTGTCTCAGCCTCCTGACTAGCTGGGATTACAGGTGAGCACCACCACACCTGGCTAATTTTTGTATTTTTAGTAGAGATGAGGTTTCACCATGTTGGCCAGGCTGGTCTTGAACTCCTGACCTCAAGTGATCCACCTACCTCGGCCACCCAAAGTGCTGGGATTATAGGCATAAGCCACCACGACTGGGCGCCCAGCTAATTTTTTAAAAACTTTTTTGGTAGATACAGGATCTTGCTATGTTGCCCAGGCTGGTTTCAAACTCCTGGCTTTAAGTGATCTTCACACCTCAGCCTCCCAAAGTACTGAGATTACAGACATGAGCCACCTCACCTATTTGAGAATATGTCTATTATCCTCTCTTATCCCTCATTGTCCAGATACTCTAGAGATTTATTTAATCTACATCTCGTGCACTCATGCTGTTTCTTCTTATTAGCTCATGATGCCATCATTTGAAGACTTGTTCTGTCAATTTGACATACACTGATGGCAAGGCCTCATGGGGTCAATGTTGGGCACCCAGCTTACCACTTTTTAGCTTATATCTAGGCTCAGATATTTTTTCCTTAAAAATACTGCTGTATCAGAATAGCTGGATCCATGGAACTTTACAGCATCAACTACACTCTGTGGCCATGTTATGTACTGGGCCACCTCATGGTGATTTGGATATTTGCCACTCAGGGTGATTCCCTCTACTAATCCTGTAATTGGGCCTCCTAATTGTTGCACTCTGTACAACAGGGGTCCCCAACCCCCAGGCAACGGTACTGGCCCCATCCCCTTGTACGGTTCTGTAGCCTAATTAGAACCAGGCCACAAAGCAGGAGGTGAGTGGTGGGTGAGTAACTTCATCTGTATTTGCAACCACTCCTCATTGCTCACATTAGGGCCTGAACTCTACCACCTGTAAGATCAGTGGTGGCATTAGCCTCTCATAGGAGCACAGACCCTATTATGATCCTTGTGCATGCAAAGGATCCAGGTTGCATGTTCTTTATGATAATCTAATGCCTGATGATCTGTCACTATCTCCCACCACCCCTAGATGGGACCATCTAGTTGCAAGAAAACAAGCTCAAGGATCCCACCGATTCCACAAGATGGTGAGTTGTATAATTATTTCATTATATATTACAGTGTAGTAATAATAGAAATAAAGTGTACTATAAATATAATGCACTTGAATAACCAAGTGCACTTGAATAACTCAAAACCATCTCTCTGTCCTAGTCCATGGAAAAACTGTCTTCCGTGAAACCAGTCCTTGGTACCAAAAAGGCTGGGGACTGTAAAAAGCTTGGGGACAGTTGCTGTACAATATTATCTTTCTGAGCTCTCCATGAAGCATCCCAAATGCCAATTTCCCAAACTATATTCACCCTAACTTATATATTTTATCACAGAGTAATCTTTTATCACAGAGTATCTTATGTATTTTATCACAGAGTAAAAATCTACCTAAAAGTAAAATGTAATATCTACCATTAAATACAGGGAGACCAGCTTAATTTCTAAGCACAGAATCCTATTTCAACTCTGACTTAACTATCACTTTATTTCAATGTATTAATACCTATCTTCTGTTTCTTTATTATTGGTTTGGCTTCTCATTGGAATTCAAGTTCCTTAAAGGCATATTCACTATTACTTATCTTTAGATCCTTAGCCTTACTTAGTAAATGAATGATAAAATAGGACAAAGAGAAGGGAGATTTTTTTTTCATAGCCAGGTAGTTTTGGCTGTCTGCTATAACTATCATTAGATAGAACATTTTACTTTATAAAAGCAAAATGGATCACTGTTAATAATCAGAGAAAACCTCAGAAGCTGATTGGCGATGATCTTTTATACATTTTGAGAATCATCAGTAAGCATTTTTGTACCTACAAAGCAAAATGTGCTGTACCAAGTGCTGATGTTATAAGCTCCCTAGAATGTCATAGTCTCCTGCCATTCACCATCTCAAAATAATCATCATACTTCAATATTCCATTTTTATTGCTTTTACCCCTTCATTTAGAAGTTGTAAAAATTATATTATAATACAATAGAAAACATTATAATATAAAAATTATACATTCAAATATGTAAAATTAGATATCCTTCTGGTAACAAAAGTGTTACATGCCCATTGTAAAATATTTAAACAACGTAGAATGTTTACATAAAAAGTGTTACTTTTTCATAATCCCACCCCCAAGAGATAATTACAGATTTTCCTATGATGTACATTCTTCTGAGTTTTTAAAATACACATTCAAATACCTAGATGATGTATTTTTTAAAAATGTGATCAGGTAGTATATAGTTTGGCAACTTTTATCATTTCGGTAGTTATCTTTCTTTGTCAGCATGTATAGATATAACTTATTATTTTAATAATTGTGTAATTTCCATAGATAGGTATGTTTTTTAATTGGCTCACAATTGATGAACAATTGAGTGGTTTCTAATTTTTGCTATGAAAACAGAGTTGCAATGACTACTTACGTAGATAAATCTTTCTGCATTTGTGCAACTTTTTCTCAGGAAAAAGTCTTAGAAATAGAATTTTTGACTTGAAAATCATCAATATTTTAATTTTGAATGTAATTTTATTTTAAATAGATATTTCCAAACTGCTTTCCATAAAGTTATGCTAACTTGCATTGTAGAATGTAATGTTTACACTAGAATGGAATGTTTTCATCACTAGGCTCATCGTTTTAATATTTTCTAAGAAAAATCTCTCACTGCTTGAATTTATATTTTTTCATTAGTAGTCAGATGTAGCATCTTTTCATATATTTGTTAGTTATTTGTATTTTTCTGTGGATTATGTTTTATGACTCTTGCCATTTTTATTTCCTGTAGTTATTTTATATTGTAATATTTCTTATAATTTACAGCAATTAACCCATAAATCATGTGTATTATGAATATTAATTCCTAGTTCATTGTTTCTATATCCACCTTCTTTAGAGTATAGTTTTATGTACTCTATTTTAATTTCGGAGATAGCTGAATTTATCTTTTTTATAGTTTCTAGTTTTTATATCAAGGCTATGTAGAATTTTATCAATTTATGAATTATTTATCCATATTTACCCCTACTTTTTACTCTTTTATTGTTCCTTAGTTATGATTTTATATTCAAGATAAAAATAATCATTCTTACACACTTATTTCCTATTACATCATTATACATTTCTTTTTCTTTTTTTCTTTTGAGACGGAGTTTGGCTCTTGTTGCCCAGGCTGGAGTGCAGCGATCTCGCTCACCGCAACCTCCGCCTCCCAGGTTCAAGCGATTCCCCTGCCTCAGCCTCCCGAGTAGCTGCGATTACAGGCATGTGCCACCACACCCGGCTAATGTTGTTTTTTGTTTGTTTGTTTGTTTGAGACGGAGTCTCGCTCTGTGGCCCAGGCTGGAGTGCAGTGGCGTGATCTCGGCTCACTGCAAGCTCCGCCTCCCGGGTTCAAGCGATTCTCCTGCCTCAGCCTCCCAAGTAGCTGGGATTACAGGCACGTGCCACCATGCCCAGCTAATTTTTGTATTTTTAGTGGAGACGGGGTTTCTCCATACTGGTCAGGCTGGTCTCAAACTCCCGACCTCTGGAGATCTGCCCGCCTTGGCTTCCCAAAGTGCTGGGATTACAGGCATGAGCCACCACGCCCAGCACATCATTATACATTTCTAAGTAACATAGTTGCGTATTCTATAATTCGTGATTATAACTTTCAGAATAGAGAAAAACAGTTGTCCCTCAAGATCCACAGAGGATTCCTTCCAGAAACAGTGTAGATGCCAAAATCTATGCATGCTCAAGTCCCTGGTATAAAATGACATAGTATTTGCAAATAATCTGAACATATCCATCTGTATACATTAAATCATCTCTAGATTACTTATAATACCTAGTACAATGTAAATATTCTGTAAATAGTTGTTATTCTAAATTGGTTTTGAAAATCTTTTTAAATTTTTTGTTGTATTTTTTTCCAATAGTTTTTATTCATGGTTAGTTGAATTCGTGGACATGGAACACGCGGATACAAAGGGCTGACTGTATTAAAAAACGACATCTGAGAACTCCAGACAATACTTTCAGAAGAAAAATGCTGCAAATTTCAAAAACAGGTGTATTAAATATTAATAAATATTTGGTAATATTTATAAAGACAAAAGCATTTTCTTCCTTACAAACATTGGGCTTTTTGATATTCCGCTGAGTGTTTTATGAGCTGATTATAGGTGGAGATGCAGGTCAATTGAGCAGATCTTAATTAAGAATCTTCACTTTGCCCAGTGTTGGGAATACAGCAGTATCAAGGCTTTGGGAAAAAAAATCTGCTGGAGACTGCTAAAGAAAGAATTGTACTTATTTCTTCCAAAACAGCCTCTCTTGTCTCTCTCCCTGGTCACGCACACGAAAAACATGTGACTGTGATAATTTGGTAATCACCTGACACCACAAGGGGGAGCCAACAGTAGATCCTTACTGAGCTGACCCCCATGGATTGAAGAATTTAGAAGGGGAAAGAAATTTGCTAGTGGATGATGATTTTTAGCTGTTGAATCAAACCTATCCTGATCTATCTTTAAACTTGCCAGTTATTCAAACCAATAAATTCCTATAATTGTTTAAGCTAGTTTCTGTTACATCCAGAGGCATTCTACTCAATACAGCGGTTCTCTTATATAACTGCATTAATGCTGTATACTTCTATAGGTTGACAGTTTTTCTTTTTATGCTGTTGTGATTATCATTTAACTTGTCTGTGTTCTCTTCAGAGTTTCAGCCAGAATTGTATCTATCTTGTAGACAATCCATACACCCAGTACAATGTCCAATGGAATCTAGATACCTTAGCTATTTGCCAAAAGTGTGAGAAGAAACTATGCCATCAAGGAGCATTATGCTATTTGATTTCTTTTTTGTAATGTTACTATGTGATAGAATTGTTACTGTTTTTTTGTTTTTGTTTTTGTAGATTTAGGAGGTACATGTGGAGGTTTGTTACATGGGTATATTGCACAATGCTTTGAGGTTTGGGCTTGTAATGATCCCATCACACAAGTATGGAACATAGTATCCAAGGTTTTTCAACCCTTACCTGGCTCCCTCCTGACTTTTGGAGTCCCTGGTATCTATTGTTTCCATATTCGTGTCCACGTACACCCAATGTTTAGCTCTCACTTATAAGTGAGAACATGCAGTATTTAATTTTCTATTTCTGAATAAATTTGCCAGAATAATGGCCTCCAGCTGCATTCATGTTGCTGCAAAGACATGATTTTGTTCTTTTTTTATGGCTGTGTATTTGATTTCTTAACTTCCGTTTATTATGCACTATTTTCCTTGATTCGTTTGTTTTCTTTTAAAACTATAAATACAGAAAAGCACATAGAGGCATGCATGAAACACCAACAATGAATAAATGTTTACACTGCATATCAAGTTGAACACCCCAATCCTACTTCCCTCTCTTTGAATCCAAAACCAAATATTATCGTTATCTGCCATATAGGCTGGCTAGATTTTTAAAATAATATTGTTTTGTCTGGTTTCCAAAATATGTGCAAAAGGAATTATACTCTACTTAATACTTGGAAACTTATTTTATACAGTCAACCTATGTGTTCCTGACATTTATCAATGTAAATTCACATGGCTTTTGCTTATTCATTTTAAATGCTGTGTTGTTTTGCATTATAGGAAGATACCACGTCTAACGTTTTCAGTTACCTGTTAGTGGAGATTTGCATTGGTTCTAGTTTTCACTATTACAAGCAATGCATCAAATGGACATCTTTATGTATCTGATGAGAGCTTTTCTACAATAATAGGACTAAGCAAGAAATTGATGGTCATAGGATATGCACATTATCAAATATACTGGATATTGCCAAACTCTCTTGTTTCAAAAAACGGCTGCAAATTTTGAAATTTTTGTGTATTACAAAATTGCTTTCCAAAGTGGTTGCACCAATTTATACTTCCACTACAATCTAAAAAAGTAATCACTGGTCCACATCACTGCTTAATACTTGGTATTATTAATTTTTACATCTCACTAATCTGATAGGTATGAAATGATTCTTCATTTTCATTTTTTTTGCCCAGATTACTAGTGACATTATTATCCTGTTAGGTACTTACTCATCATTATGCTTTCTATTTTTGTGATTTGCCTGCTCATATCCATTGCCTATTTGGGGTGGAGGGTGTGTGGTTGACTTTTAAATCATTTTTCTACTTTGTCTGTAATAATTCATCATATATTTGATATAAATCTTTTTTATGTTGTGAATTACTTTTCCCTGTCTGACAATTATCTTACAGTTATGTTTATGATGACTTAAACTTTTACTATTAGAAGTTCACTACAAAGTAGTCTTTTCTTTTTGGGGGGTTTAGTTAAAACATCCTTCCCTACCCCAATATAGTAACATATTCTCATTTTTTAATCTAAAAATTTTAAGTTTCATTTTCACATTTAAATCTTTAATCCATATGAAATTTATTTTGCTTAAGGTGTAAATCAGGGAAATCTTTTTCATATAATAAATCAATCACATCAACACTTTTCTCCGTTAATTTGTTTTTTTTGTTTGTTTATTTGTTTTTGAGACGGGGTCTTGCTCTGTCACCCAGGCTATAGTACAGCAGCCACCGCGCCCACCCTTTCCTCTGTTAATTTGTAAAGCTTTCTCTACGATACACCAAATTTCTTGTACACTTCCATCTGTTTCTGGGCTTCCTATTCTATTCCACTTATCTATTTGTCTATGAACCAATATCACACTGTCCTGTAAATATTATGGTATCCTGTTGATATATCGTAAGACAAGTCTTTAAAATGGTCTTAACTATTCACAATACTTTACTCTCCTATATAACTTTTTTAAAACAATCAATTTCCATAAAAATATATTGCTGGGATTTTAATGAAATTTCATTTAATTTACAGATTAGTTCAGAAAATAGACACTTTTCTGGTATTGAATATTTCTATTTATGGGTATATGTCTTGTAATTTAGTTAGGTCTTCTGTCATATCTTTCAATAAAATTTTGTACTTTTTTCCAAAAAGATTGTGAACACCTTCTATTGGATTTATTCCTAGGTACATTTTTGGTTGTTGTTGGTTTTGTAAATTATATCTTTTCAAGTTACTTTTTATGACCATCGTTGCTAAGTTCTTAGGCAAGCTATCAATTCTTTTATATTGGCCTTGTATTCAGCAAGTTAGCTGAATTATCTTAATTGCTTTAATGGTTGTCTTTTACATTCTTAGATTTTCTATATAGACAACCATATCATCTGACGGTCACAACTTTATTTCTCTTCTATTCTAATCCTTACACACACATCTTATTTATTTTACTTTATTTAGGTCTTTTATTATATGATGAATTGAAGCAGTGTTAACAGATATCTTTCACTTGTTCTTGTTTAAGTGTACTTGACAAAAGGTAAAATCATGACTCATGCAAATATAAAATGGGTATGTGTCAAGGATTTTGTTCAATTGATTAATTAATGGGAGAACCAAGAACATGTTAAAATGAGTTCAGAAAATACTTCAGGCCGGTCGCAGTGGCTCATGTCTATAATCTCAACACTTTAAGAGGCCGAGGCAGGCGGATCCTGAATTGAGTCCGGGAATTTAAGACCAGCCTGGGCAACATGGTAAAAACTCATCTCTACAAAAAATACAAAAATTAGCTGGGTGTGGTAGTGTGTGCCTGTAGTCCCAGCTACTAGGAAAGCTGAGGCAGGAGGATCAACCTGAGCCTGGCAGGTTGAGGCTGCAGTGAGTCGTGAGGGTGCCACTGCACTCCAGCCTGGGCGACACAGCCAGACCCTGTCTCAAAACACACACACACACACACACACACACACACGCACATACACACAATCCTTTAGAGCTAAGGTATTAAATATAGGCAATTTAATAAAGGAACTTTAGGATAAGATTGCTGGGTTAAATACAAAACTGGTTAATATCCTACAGAACAATAAACATTACTTTGAGGTTGTATCTTTCACTAAAGAGAAATTATTTTCATCTGTACTAGACAAATATCTGCAAGTTAATCTCTGTATTTACAGACTGTAAAACAGCACGGTCAATAGAAAAATTAACTAAAGGTGCAAACCCAGAACTGTGCCGAAAGAACACCTGGTATTCTTTTTTGCCCAATTCTAAGTTTTGGATAATTTTTCTGATGTTCTTTATATTAAAGAAAATGCTTATAAAATTTCACCATTAATTAAGGTGTTTGTGGAGTTTTTGGTAAATACCTTTTCAAGTAAGTTAAAGAAGTTCTCTTCTAATTCTGGTTTCTAAAAAATAATTTAGCACAAAAAATTAGCCGGGCGTGGTGGCAGGCGCCTGTAGTCCCAGCTACTTGGGAGGCTGAGGCAGGAGAATGGCGTGAACCTGGGAGGCGGAGCTTGCAGTGAGCGGAGATGGCACCACTGCACTCCAGCCTGGGCGATAGAGCGAGACTCCGTCTCAAAAATATATATATAAATAAATTAATAATAATAATAATTTAGCATAAATGAGTAGTGCAATAAATACTTTTTCTGCACTGATTAACTTTTTTTTGCTTTTTCTCCTTTTCGTATGTTAATGAGGTGGACTATATTGATAATTTCTTGATGTTGAAATATCACTTTATTCCTCAGAAAACACTACTTGGTCATGACGTGTTATGTTATATACTGGTGACATTTATTTTCTAATATTTTATTTGAGAATTTTTCATTTATGTTCATAAGTGAAACTGCTCAGTACTTTTCTGGTTCTGTCCTTAGATTTTGTAAGCAGATAATTTTCTTTCTTTGTCTACTCTTTTTGGAAAGTTTTAGAAATAAGATCTAGAATATCTTTTTTCTCATAGACTTGGTTGAAAAATCACTTATAAAACTAATTTTGTATGGTTTCAATTTTAAGGGAGAAATTTTTGACTGCAGATGTAATTTTTAATGGTTATTGGCTTTTTTATATCATATTTTTTCTTGAATCAATTTTGATAATTTATATTTTCTAGAAAAAATGAAATTTAAACATTTTCAAATTTATTGACACAAAGTTGTTCAAGGTGCTGTCTTGTGACTTTTCAAACATTCATTCTTTTCATTTTTCTTAAAATTATTTATTTGTGGCTTCTTTATTCTTTTGATTAGTTTTATTTGATAATGTATTTTTATTTATCTTTTAATAAATAGATTGATTTTATGAATCACCTGTTTTTAAGTTGGTCTACTAGTCATTATTTTCTGTTCATATCTCTTGAAAAATAATTGCTTTCCAAGTTTTCTCACTATTATTTGTGCAGCTTCTTGATTTGAATGCTTAACTAATTTAAGTGTTTCTCTTTTTTTTCCAAATGCAAACAGTCTTTATTATGAGAATGCGATGTTATCTAGGTTTCTTTCTAGTAAAATGACAAAGGAGGTTTCTTAAATAATTTACAAAGGGCAGAAATTGCTCTTGAACAGGGCTACCCCTCCCAGCACACCCACAGTACTCTGCTTTGGGCATATAAATAGGTACCCGTGAGCCCATGGTCTTAAGCCTGGAAATATCTCCTATGCCTTCCTTTGAGTCCCTGGTAGGAAAAGCAGGGATGAGAGTGGGACCCCACCAAGAGCCTTGGCACCGGAAACACAGTGGGTGAGTTATTCTGCAGATGACTCCCAAAAAACCAGGCACCCAGGTACACAGCTCAGAGCTCTCAAACATCTGATGCTGGCACTTCACATTACAGATGAAGCAAATACAAGACTCAAGGTCAAGTGTACGATGAGTTTCTAAGCCCAAGAGTCCCTGGAAAACTAGAAGGAACAATTGTCCCCACCTCTGCAAGATCTCCACAAGACACTCCCAGTCTGTGGCAGGCAGTCACTGATGGGTCCAGATGTGGCTGGAGCAGGGGGGCACAGGGCTCCTTGTTAATCAGGTCCTTGTTAGCATGGCCCAGGGGTACTGATGACTCCTGGGGGGTTCCTCCAGGAAGCTCATTGGAAGCACAGACATCCTTGGGTATGAAGCCTCGGTGGTCAGATAGGTCTTGTTTCCTGCAGAACAGAACTGCAGGGCACTTCCTCCGTGGTGAATGAGAGAGACAGTCATGTCATCACTCTCTTCCTCCATAATAGCTTCGTCCAGCTCTTGGGAGAGCTTCTGGAGATGCTGAGTTCCCGCCCCCGCCGTCCCTCGGTCACTGTCAGACTCACTGGGAGAGCAGAGGGGCTCTGTTGAGGAGTAGGGGCTCCGGAAGGCAGCCTCCCGCCTCGACAGCCTTACTGGGTGGGCACGTGAGCCTATGGGGCAGAGAGGCGGTGATGCTCCTTCTCCCAGGGGTCTGCGGCTGAGTGGGCAGAGGCGGCTCCAGACAGCCGGGTGCTCTCGTGGCTCAGGCTGTGAGTTGGTGATCCACTGCCCTCTGTGCCCCTCTCTTCCTCCTCCTGGCCTTCACCTGGGTCTCCACCAGCCATGTGGTGCCGCTTTGGCAGGACTCCTGGATTCTCTGGGACTTGGCACCCAAGGCACTCTTAGCTGAGGGAGCTGCAGCCTGGAGGCCCTGCGGCCCTGGCTCTGGTGTTTCCAGGCGTTTCCAGGAGGGGCCTGCCTGGAGGCTGAGGTTGACAGCTCTCAGGGGCAGCCTCCTTTGGAGCTGTCTGCTTAGGGAACTCAGGGCCCCGGCGGAGGTCTCCTGATGGCTGGCCAAAGGCTGCAGCTCCTTGCTGCCCTCCAGCTGCTCCTGGTGCTGTAGAGATTTCCGGCGCACAGAGGCCCCCATTCCCTGCCACCAGGAAGCCATCTGCCTGGCCAAGAGTCTTCTCTGCCCACTACACCCTGACACCACCAACGCCCACCCGAGCCCGAACACATCGTGTTTCTCATTTTTTAAAGAAATGTACTTAAGGCTATGAATTTCATCCTTAGTTACAGTTTAGCTATACTCCGTAAGACTTCACAGATAATTATTCATTCTATTTTGTAGTTTTAATTGTTTTTATGCCTTTAACCCATACAAAACATTTGTGCACATTATTAAGTTTTTAAAATATCAGTTTCCAAAATTTAAGCAGGGTTTGTTTCTTTAAAAATATTTAATTGAATCAAAATTAGAGAATATGGCATGCATCTCATTAATTTTTCAAGAAATTTTTATGGCCTTTTATGTGGTTATTTTAAAAAATGATGAAAACTCGGGCTGGCAAAAATAAACAAATAAATAAAAATAAAAAATAGAAAAATGAACCATCTGGTTTTCTTTATGGGGCAAATATATTGATATACTTAATATTTAAATAGCATAAATAGAGTACTATAGAATATAAATATTATATAATACATATTGAATACATAAAAATTAGATAAAATCTGATAATTTTATTGTTTGACTCTTCTATATCTTAACTAATCTTTCTCCTCTCCTTCGCCAATCTTCTTTTGGTAGAAATTTATTAAAATCTTTCTGTGATCATCTGTTAATTTCTTTCTATAATTCTGTACATTTTTGCTTTTAATAGTTCAAAATTATGCTGTCGGTGTATACAGTTCATATAGTATCATTTTCTTATTGGATTATTTCTTTCATTTTTGTGTAGCATTTTCCCTCTATTTATATTTTACATGTTAAAATGCTATTTTTGGCATTTTGATGTTGATAAGCCTATGTCACTTTTCTTATTCTTCGCATTTGTTTTTCCCTATTTTGTCTTTAATCAGTTTAAACATGCATATTTTTAGTCTTTACCCAATTATTGTATAACAAAAAAATCCGCAAATGTTTTGTAATTTTAGATTTGTTTATTCTATTGACAAATATTAATAACTGAGTTCTTGTAAGTGCCAGATCCTTTTCTCAGTGCTGAGAATGCATAAGTGGCAAACAGATTAAATTCTCTCTTCACAATGGATTCCACATTGTAGTGATAGGAGATACACAAGTAGCATAAAAAATAAGCACATTTTATTATATATTATAAGATGATAGGTCATATGGAAAAAATATAGAACAGGTCAAGTGTATGGCAGTTTTACAGTGACAGTGAGAGTGATTGCAGAATAAATGAAATAGCCATGTTTGGCTTCATTGGAAAAATACTATATGAGCAAAGACTTGAAAGAGATGAGAAAGTGAGCTCTCCAGGAGATCTTTTCAATTCCTAATGAGGGAGAGTGACTGGGATCTTCAAGGAACAGCAAGTAGGCCAGTATGGCGGTAGAAAATAGAATTTGGGGAAAGTAGCAGGAGAGTGTAGTGCACATAGTGGGTAGGCAGATTGCATAGGGTCTTGTAAGTCATAATAAGTAGCAATTGAATTTGAATATTATTTGAATATAGATTAAAGGAGTCAAGGGTAGAAGCATGGAGAACACTTAGGAAACTACTATAGTTATCTAGGTGAGGGATGATGGTGGCTTCAACCAAAGTGAAACAGTAGAAATGATAATAGTTGATCAAACCAATGTTATATTGAAGGTAGATCCAATAAGATTCCCTAAAGTACTGGATATGCCTGGGTGGGGGGGGGTGGGGGGGCGGGGGGCAGTGACAGAAGAAAAAAAAATGTCAACAATGCCTTTAAGTTTGGGGCCTAGCATCTTAAAAAATGTAATTTCCATTTAGTAACTACATAGAGCATGATTTGAGGGTGGGAAAATAAAGGCGTTCAGTATTGGACATCTTAAATTTGAGATATCTATTATACACCCAACTGGAGATTTCAAATAGGCAATTTGCTACATAAATATGGAATTCACAGGAGAGGTCCAAGCTAGAGAATTAAAATTGGCAATCATGACATATAACTGATATTAAGTCATGGATTGGATGTCATCTCCATAGGTGTATGTATAAATAAGAGAAGAGAAGTCCAGAGACTGAGCCCTGGGGCACTCTAATGTTAAGAGATTCGGCCGGGCGCGGTGGCTCACGCCTGTAATCCCAGCACTTTGGGAGGCTGAGGTGGGCGGATCGCGAGGTGGGGAGATTGAGACCATCGTGGCCAACACAGTGAAACCCCATCTCTACTAAAAATAAAAAAAATTAGCTGGGCATGGTTGTGGGCGCCTGTAGTCCCAGCTACTCAGGAGGCTGAGGCAGGAGAATGGCGTGAACCCGGGAGGCGGAGCTTGCAGTGAGCCGAGATCAAGCCACTGCACTCCAGCCTGGACGACAGAGCAAGGCTCCGTCTCAAAAAAAAAAAAAAAAAAAAAAAAAAAGAGATACACTGTAAAGACGATGAATTAGCAATAGAGGCTAAGAGAAGTATCCAGAGATACCAAGAGAAGAAACAAGAGAGACTGGAATTCTGAAGTCAAGTGGATAGTGTTTCCAGGAGGTGGGAATGACTAGTTGTGTCAAATGATGTTGTTAGGTAAAGTAACATGAGGACTGAAAACTGACCCTTGGATTTGTATAGGGAGATCAGTTAGGATGAAGTGGTTGGACCAAAAGCCTGATGGCAAGAGGGAAATTGTAGTCAATGAATATAGACAACTTTTTCTAAGAGTTTAATTACAGAAGAGTTCAGAAAAATGAGGGAGGATCTGGAGGGGAAGTGGAATCAAGAGACATTTTTCTCCTGGGTATGCGTGTGTTTGGGTGTGCATGCATGCACACATATTTTAAGATGGAATTATAGCAGCACATTTACTACTCGAAGTGTCCCAGAAGAGAGGATAAGTTGATGGTGTAGGAGAGGGAAAAGAGAATTGCTGAAGTCATCAAGTAATCAGGAGGGGATGGTGTCCCGTACACAATTTGAAAGGCTAGTATGAGGTCAAAGTGCGAATCGTTCATCTATAGTCAGAGAATGAAGGCTGGCAAGCTGACTAGTGTGAGCAGATATGGTAATGCAAGTTCATAGAATGCAAGTTTTGTAGAAATTTGTTTTTTCTAACTTCTACTACTCTCTCAGAGAAGTAGGAAGCAAACTCGTCATCTGAGAGGATGGGAGGGAAGGTGCCCAGGATGTGACAGCAGAGAACACACAGAACCCTGATGTAGGAGAGGAGAAAAGGAAATGGATTCGGGATGTGTAGTTAAATTCCTTGGCTCACTAAGGGGCCATTTGAGGTTTAAGGTCATGAATTTAAAGTGGGACCAGTCAGTGTTTTAGTGTTTTTCCCAGCCATATTCAGCTGCAACATGCCAGGGCAGTGAGCACAGGTGGATTTAACCAAGGTTGCAGTTCTACCAAGTGAATACCATAAAGGCAGAGACGCAATGGAGTTGACAGTGTATACCAATTGTAAAGCCAGATCATGAAATTTAAGCAGGGTAAGGAGAGGAGTACGAATATCTAGAAAGTGCAGGATCATGAAAAGGTGATAGGATCAATAAATTAGAGATTCTAGTGGAGTTGAAGGATTGTTGTGTTCGGGCTCTAGAGAGAGTTAAACTGGAAAGATAAGTGAAAAGATAGAGTTTATTTTAAATAGGTAATTCTCTGGCAATCCATGTGGAGAGAACTGCTCTTAAGAAATTCCTGGCCAGGCATGGTGGCTCACACTTGTAATCCCAGCAATTTGGGAGGACGAGGCAAGGGGATCACTCAGGTCAGGAGTTTGAGACCAGCCTGGCCAACATGGTGAAACCCCATCTCTACTAAAAATACAAAATTAGCCACATGTGGTGGCACACGCCTGTAATCCCAGCTACTCAGGAGGCTGAGGCAGGAGAATCAATTGAACCCAGGAGGCAGAGGTTGCAGTCAGCAGAGATTGTGCCATTGCACTCCAGCCTGGGCAACAAGAGCAAAACTCATCTCAAAAAAAAAAAAAAAAAATAGAAATTGCAAAGTGGTCTTGTATTTGCTCCTGTTGGTGATTCAAGTGTTTTGTCACCCAAGTCTACTTTTCATGTTAATTTCTCAGTTTGGGAGTAAATTTTAATCCCAAGGCAAACTGAGACTTCAATTTCTCAAAAGAAACTTGAAAAAATCTAACTCAGAGTCCTAACATCATGTAATTTATCAATAAATATGTTAGTATGTATCACTAAAAATTATTTTAAAAATTTTGGGACAAACTTAGGACTATTTACTTAGCACAACCATAATACTATCACAGAAAAACAAAAACAAATACAAACCATCATGAATTTCTTAATCAATGTTAAAGTTTTCAGTGATCTCATATATATCATTATTTTAACAGTTCTTTTGAATCAAGATCCAAATAAGATTATAACATTGCATTAGTTAATGTATCTTCTATATTTCTTTAAGTCATTAGATTTTTCCTCCAACTTGTGTTTTTTTATAATTCTTATAAATCAGTTTCTTATTTTCCCGATTGCTGATATAATTTAACATGTTTCTCTGTCACCTGTATTTCCTATAAATTAAACCAGATTTATGTTAAATTTTTTTGTGTGGCAAATTGGTTTTTTCCATCAGGAAGACAGTTCCTGTTCATCATTCCTTTTGTGATGTTAGCAGACATTGATGTGCAATGTGTAAATTTTTAATATTTTCTTACTATCAAATTTTTACATACTAAAGACACAAATACAGATCAGTCATTTTATCACATTTTGCTGAAGCATTTATAATTTATCATTCTATTATCTTCAACAAAAGAAGAATTGCTGTTACTGTTGTTTTGACCAGCCTGTGACCTTCCAACAGGTTAGCTGCAGTGATACCTGAACTGCCATTCAATTTTTTTTTTAATTTTTAATATTTTTGTAGAGAGGAGTCTCCTTATGTTTCCCATGCTGGTCTTTAACTCTTGGCCTCAAGTGATCCTCCTGCCTCAGCCTCCCAAAGTGCTAAGATTACAGGTACGAGCCACTGCACCCAGCCCACCATTCAATATAGCTTCAAGATTTGAACCAATAACAAATCTTGATCTGCTGTCATGACATCATGTGGATGTATTGGTAACAAGCTGGGCTCAGCTATGTCAAAAACTGCCAGATCTGTGCAAAAGTAGTAAGAAATACACTGATGACTGAAGTCAAAGCAAATGCTGAAACAGCTCCTGGTAGCAGCATAAAAATGGTGAATGTAGAAAAGGAGTAATTGTATCCTGACTAAAGCTTGAAATGTTACACTTTTAAGGTGGAGATCTATGAATATATAGGATGGCAGTTTGAAACGTTCTCATGCCATGAAAAAAAAGGTCTAAATTAAGGTGTGATTTTTTAAAAAGTACGTAATTATTTCCTACATTAGAAGAAATAGAAGAAACAAAGGCATGATATCAGCTCCCTCATGATGTATATTGATTGGGACAAAGAAACTGGTGACTGACCTTTTAATTGGAAAAAGAATACACAGAGCATGAAGAACCAGAGAGGGGTTCTGAAAGTAGGAAGATATTGAGGGGAATAAAAGAAGATGAGATAAGTAACAAACTTGAAGTAAAAAAAAAGATTTGAACTCTCTGGGTAGTAGCTTTACAATATGCAATAAGCAATTAAACTGTTAATACTCTTATTTTAAGTTTCAGGGTACATGTGCAGGATGTGCAAGTTTGTTACATAGGTACACATGTGCTGTGGTGATTTGCTGCACCTATCAACCTATCACCTAGATATTAAACTCAACATACATTAACTATTTTTCCTAATGCTCTTCCTCCCCCCACCCCACCCCTTGACAGGCCCCAGTGTGTGTTGTTCCCCTCCCTGTGTCCATGAGTTCTCATTGTTCAGCTCCCACTTATAAGTGAAAACATGTAGTGTTTGGTTTTTTGTTCATGCGCTAGTTTACTGAGGATAATATCATCAATTATTTTACAAAAATTTTTGGAATGGCATACTATATGCTGTAATTTATCTAATCATTTTCCAGATGTATACCTTGGGATAGTAATTTTTAACTTTTGTTAAACCACATGTTAAACAACTCAAACTTGGCACTATCAGACTTCTTCTTTAGGATAGTTTTTTAGAAGTAGGATAACTAAGTCAAAGAGTATTAATAATACTCTTTGATACTTTTATTAAAAGGTAGTAATAAAAAATCAAAGAGTATTATTAATACTTACATATAATACTAATTTGACTCAATTATTCTACAGTTTTCTAGCATTCTTTCAGCATGTAATACCAACTTCCTTCTTAACCGCATAGAAAATGGAGAAAGAAACACAAATGTTTTCAACAGAAGAATAAATATGATTCTGTTTTAGAAAAAAAAGAAAAAAGCACAGTGGTAGCAGAATGACCATTTGCCATTTCCCTTCCTGTGAAATCTGTCTCTTTTTGACCTTTGCCCATATTTTATTATTGAGGTGTTGGTATCTTTCTTATCAGTTTCCCTTAACTCTTTCCATCAAAGTATTATTAAAGATAATAATTCTTTTTCATATGTGTGACGAATTTTTCTCCCAGTTTAATATTTGTCTTATGGTTTTATTTTTATATCTTTGGGCCTTTTTTCTTTGTATGTCTTCATGATGAATGTAATACGCATTGCTTATAACAAACAATACAGACATTCATAAAGTAAAAAGCAAAAGCAAAGGGTAGGATAACACAGTATAAAAATCACTATGTATTTAAACTATCCTGCTTTTTCATGCCTTCTTAGTTTTGTGTAGTATTGTTTAAATTCTGTATATGTCCGTGTGTTTTCATTGGAGATTTCCATTTCTCTAGGATGGCATGGTGTTTTAGATTTAAAGAAGAGGAAGGGGGATTGTTGCCTCAGTTGAATCCCTAGTATTCCTTCTACTCAATGTTCTGAGAGGAAATCTTACTGATCATAAGTCATTTTTCTGGAACTTCCATGGTGAGTAGGGCTAAATATTTTAGCAACTGAAGAAACAATTTGAACAAACTGTTAGTTTCAGACATGATTTGTTAGGTCATCTATAAAAACAAATAGCAGGGGCGGGAGCGGTGGCTCACCCCTGTAATCCCAGCACTTTGGGAGGCCGAGGCAGGCGGATCATGAGGTCAGGAGATCAAGACCATCCTGGCTAACACGGTGAAACCCCGTCTCTACTAAAAAAATCCAAAAAATTAGCCGGGCATGGTGGTGGGCGCCTGTAGTCCCAGCTGCTCGGGAGGCTGAGGCAGGAAAGTTGTGTGAACCTGGGAGGCGGAACTTGCAGTGAGCTGAAATTGCACCACTGCACTCCAGCCTGGGTGACAGAGAGAGATTCCATCTTAAAAAACAAACAAACGAACAAAACACAAATAGCAAAATAATAAGACATTATAAGGGAAGGCTGTATTAACATAGATGTATTTAATATGTCTCATCTACAAACACAAGCCCACCAAACATCTGTTTCCACAAGAAAGCGTTAATGTGCCTCTTAATATCCATGATATGATAGAATCCATTGTTTTCAGGAGTCAAGGGAACGCTAAAGATTGGTAGGCATGCAAAGCCACACATAGTGTAGCTTTAGGCTGCTAGTATTTGCTGATCTTTGTTCTCTTTGCAAAAGGATAAAAGAAGAAGAGAAATTTGTCCATAAGGACCCAGGTAAACAACTTTTTACCTATGTTTAAAACCTTCATAAATTTGCCAGGATGATTCATATGTATTCTACTATACATAAAAGAAAGTTCTTTTTCTAAAAAAAAAAAAAAAAAAAGCTAAGAAAACACCCATTTAGAACCACTACATACACATGGAGAAATGACATTATAGCTGAATGTAAATTTAGGAGACCGAATAAAAGTTATTTAGGTAGACAAGGCAGGGACAAGTATTCTGGAAAAAGGGAATAGCAAGAGCAAAAGAATGAGGCACAAAAGAGTTTTCCGTTTTTCTTTCTCTGTCCTCTCACTCCAGATCCTTTCCTGCCACATTCTTTATTCCTGTCACTAAAATAAATGGTTCCATTAAACAATAACAAGTAAGTTTTAATATAAAACTGCTCAGAATGTTCAGAGGAAAAATGTTCTATAACTGTAAATATGAACAAGTAATTTATAAAATATCACTGAACTAACAAATTAATGTTTCTGGAATCATATTTTAGTTTTCTAAAAGACATCCGTCTTGTCTGTGGAAAGGTGAGAGAAGATCTTGTACACAAAGATTTATGTGCAAGGATGTTCAATGTCTTATTACCTGTAATAAAGAAAAAAATGAGAATACCTAATTCTAACTCGAGACAAGTAGTTATATAAATTACGCCTACTAATATATGACATAAGGATATGATCACTACATATTCTCCATTAAAAATAGTTACAAAATATACAAGGTATAATTTTATTTTTGCATAGAAATGTACATAGAGAGACATATAGAGAAAACACTGAAAGGATGTCCTATATATGAAAAAATAGTATTCCTTCTAGGTTTTGGAATTACTTCCTTCATGTTTTCAATACTGTCTATAATGAACGCTTCTCACTTTATAATCATAAGACAAATCGCAATAAATTTTAGTGGCAGGGGTTGGGGAATAAACATATCCATTAGGAGTTTAATGGACTTACAGTATTTTAACTTTAGTCTTTGGTTTGTAAACTATAGGTCAAATGTAAATATAAGAAATGCTCCCTACTTGTTTCTTAAAGGAGAACCATGTCTTTGTATTTTAATCAATTAGATAAATGTTTGAAAAACAAAAGTGAGACCTGTAATACCGATTGGAATACTTGTGCTTGCACTAAAAATTTCAAATATTTTTCTGCCCTCGACTTTGAGTAAACAACTTTAGAAAAATAACACATATTTTGAGTTATATTCATCTTTGGATGAACTTTAGGAGATTTATCTGTTGGATAATTGAGACTGAGTTATTATTGGTCTAAGGACAATTTTTTTCTACTATAGCTTAGCAGCCAGATACAGATTAGCATTTGTCAATAAAGCTGAGTTTTGTTCTGTCAATAATATTGCTTAGAGATAGGCTATTAAAATGTGTCATTGTTAGTGCCAGTGCCTGTTCTGACTTATAAAATAAAGTTCTAGCAATTTAGAAAGTTATTCTCTTTTTTCACAGTGAGAAATATGAGGTCAGTGAGGAAGTGACTTATTTATCTGTTGAAAATCATAGGAATAATAACTATATTTACTCATTGCTTACTATGTGTCAGTCTCACACTGGTCCTGAGAGAGGTGTCCTAATAATGAAAACATAATTAGTCCAAAACAATTAGAAAGTAGTTTCTTTAAAAAGGTAAGTGTTTTATCAATGATATATGTGGCATAATAATTAGGAACTTTTATACCTGTGTATGAATTGTGACATCATCACCTAGTATTTATGATGTTGGACAAATTATTCAAACTCCTTGACTTAGTCATCCCCATCTATAAAACAAAAGAAGCATTGTACCTGATATTGTTTGGATCTGTGTCCCTATCCAAATCTCATGTTGAATTGTAAACCCCATTGTTGGAGGTGGAGCCTGGTGGGTGGTGATTGGATCACGGAGGTGGTTTCTCGTGAATGGTTTAACACCATTCCACTCAGTGCTGTTCTCATGACAGTGAGTTCGTTCTCATGAGATGTGGTTGTTTAAAAGTGTGTAGCACCTTCTCACCACTCTCTTCCTCCTACTCTGGCCATGTGAAGTGCCAGCTCTCCCTTTGCCTTCCACCATGATTGTAAGTTTCCTGAGGCCTCCCCAGAAGCTGAGCAGATGCCAGCACCATGCTTCCTGGACAACCTGCAGAACCATGAGACAATTAAATCTCTTTATTAATTACCCAGTCCCAGGTATTCCTTTATAGCAATGCAAGAACAGACTAATACAATACATATCTCATAAAGTTCTTGTGAGGATTAAGTGCCATAATCTATGAGCACCACTTGGAGTGCCTTCTGTTCAATAAATGTTAGCTATTAATACATTTTCATAGCATCTTTGCCATCAAATTTAAAATGAAACATTTAAAAACCTCCATGCATGTTTTGATTCTTTTATTCAATTATCAACTTATGGAATAACTTTTCTCATTTTTTGGAATGCAAAATACTAAATAGAAAAGATAAGACATTACCTTTCTGTAGCAAGCATTAAAAGCTCTTGTAATTTCTCTCAAACAGGTATTCTTAAATCTGGGCTGAAAGATTTAATATCTTCAAACCATCCAAATTGCACTTACTCAGTGTGTGACAGTAAGGGAAGGTTTAGCTGACTTTATTATCTGCTTAAAACAGATAGGATACTAAGAATGTATAGATGTGGTGCCTTTGGAGAGCAAATTCAGGTATGATCACTAAAGATACTAATACAGGATTTGCTAGACACTTATTTGCTGAAGAGGCTCAGCAATTTATCCTGTGAAATATCCCAAGTTTCAGATTTTGTGTTAAATCCTCTTTCTGGTGTCATTTACTTTGTGCCTTCACCCCTGTGATGTCTATAATATAGAATTTAAATCAGAAGCCTTGAATCCTTGGTTAGAAGCCATCATTGATAATGTGTTTTCTTTTTGCATCACATCAGGAGACACCTAATTCTGCCAAGACAATAAAAGTAGTGATAGACTGACCCTAGAGAAATAATGGTAAACAAGACAAAAAAGATCATGCTGTCATGGAAGTTGCATTACAGTGGAATAGAGGCATGATCAACAAGTAAGTAAATAAATAAGTATAATAATTCAAAATACTGATAAAGTTATAAATAAGAAAAAAATAAAGAAATTAGTGAGTGAGATAGAGTGTTCAAGGTGAGGTTTTCCAGGAAAGTCTCTTTGAAGAGGTAACATTTGAGCACGCCCTGAAAGATTAGAAAAAAACAGCAGAGGGAAAACCTGGGAAAGGGGACTTCAAGGACAGTGGAAATAATTTTCCAGTGGCATAAGTAAATCTAATGTGTTTGAGGGGGGGGAAAAGAAGACTTTTGACTGAAGCATTAGTCATCTGGGGAAATCTAGTTCCTGCAATGTGGTAGACCAGATATTGTAACTCCCTGTGCCACCAAACCCATAGAAATGATGAAAAGAAATTGTATATTTACATTTAAATGTATAGCTGAGCTTACAATAAAGTAAGCCAAGCTCCTACTTGCCAAAAATGAAGAAGGCAAAATAAAATGGTAAGGTCAATTTGAAGATGGTGGAGGAAAGACTATTGCCAGCCTTGGTAATCATGGAAATGGGTTATAATAACCATAACAGAATATGAAACGAGGCCATGAGCCTAATGGAGTCAGGGAGTGAAAAGTGAGATTCCTGCTGGAGGACTAGAAAATTTCCCCATCGGCACAAGGATATTCTTCCAAAATATAACTTTCATGAGAGCAGAGACTTTGCCTGTTTCTTATGACATCCCTAGTCTTTAGCACAGTAACTTAATAAGCTTTTATTGAATAAATGAATGTCTTGGCTTGGGCTCTAAGTAAAGAGGAAAATGTCTTCCCTGTGAGTTTGTAACCATGCCTCCCCTCACATAAATTTGGGTGCTTATAATTGAAATAGGTAATATATGTGAGGTTTGCCAACCTCTAAGTGAGAAATTAACATAAAAAGTGCTCTGAAATTGGGATATCCTGGGAAGCCTAGAAGTAGCAAAAGGACAAATTATCAACCAAGATTTTCTACAGGAGAAACACATACACATTAAAAATAAGCTTAGAACCTAAAATTATAAAAATACATTGGGAAACTATCAGGTACAAAGAGGCACTTCAGTCATCTTTGCTTCATGATGCATCATATAAGAAAATAAAAATGTCTTGAAATTGATGAGAAAGTGATATATCAGCCATTTAATCCATACCTAATGTACTGAGAGTCCTGGTAATTTAACCATGTCAATGCAGTCTTTTTAACCATGTCAATGCACTCTACATTATTTACCGAAGAAAAATGATTGCCCTTTAAAGATTTTTTTAAAAAAAGACTAAGAAACAAAAACAGATTAAAAGGAGCCAAATCAGGACTATGAGGTGGATGCTTATTGATTTCCCATTGAAACTCTTACAAATTTCCTCTTGTTTGATGAGATGAATGAGCAGGAGCATTGTCATGGTAGAGAAGGACTCTTTGGTGGAGCTTTCCCAGGCATTTTTCTGCTAAAGCTCTGGCTAACTTTCTCAGAACACTCTCATAATAAGCAGATGTTATCGTTTTTTGGCCCTCCAGCAAGTCAGCAAACAAAGTGCCTTGGGCATCCCAAAACACTGTTGTCATGACCCTTGCTTTTGACTGGTCTGCTTTTGCTTTGACTGGACCATTCCACCTCTTGGTAGCCATTGCTTTGATTGTGCTTTGTCTTCAGGATCATACTGGTAAAGCTATGTTTCATCTCTTGTTACTATTCTTTGAGAAATGCTGCAGGATCTTGATCCCAGTTGTTTAAAATATTCATGGAAAGTTCCACTCTTGTCTGCAGTTGATCTGGGTGCCATGGTTTTGGCACCAATTGAGTGGAAGGTGCTCGACTTTGATTTTTTAGTCAGGATTGTGTAAGCTGAACTAATTGAGATGTCTGTGGTGTTGGCTATTGTCCAAGCTGTTAAATGTTGGTTAGTTAGGGCATGAACAAGATAAATTTTTTCCTTACAAATTGATGTAGATGAATTTGCCACTGCAGGATTTATCTTCAGCATCTCATCCTTTCCTAAAACAAGTTATCCATTTGTAAACTGCTGATTTCTTTAAGGCATTGTCCCCATAAACTTCTTGTAAAGCATCAGTGATTTCATCATTCTTCCACCTGAGCTTCACCATAAATTTGATATTTGTTCCTGCTTCAACTTTAGCAGAATTCATTTTGCTCTTAAAAGGGCTTTTTTCAAACCAATTGCTTATTCTTCTTAGTACCTCAAATGAGATCCTGTTCAGACATGTTACAAAAAGTTAGCACAAGTGTATTTTGGTGCAAAAACATTTTTGAAATTCACGCATAGTTTTTTTATAATATGCATTTTTCCATAAACCTTTTGAAGACCACTTGTAGTAGTGATTTTTAAAACATGTAACTTCTCTCCTTAAATTATACCTTGTATTTCTAAGGTATGAAGAATGTACAAAGTCCACTTAAAACAGACAGATTAGTTATTGTTTAAAAACTGTGGAAATTCAACATACAATGGATGAAATCTGATAACTGTATAAGTAAATTCACCCTAAGCGATACTAAATAAATGGGTGGTTTAATTGAGAAACACTAAAATTCAAATCAAGACATAAACTTTAGCAAAAAGCACTAGACAAATGTAAAATGCTATTAATAAAACCCCATATAGAAAATATTACAGAGAGAATGGCATTTCAGGAAACCTTCAGACCTATCGTGGAGGTAGGCCACAGGGACTTAGAAAGAGACAGTTTAGCATGAGTATTTCAAATCACCTTGGACTATACCTAAATAAGTCTGGGGGAAACCGTACAGTAGGCCTTACATATTATAATTTGAGGGAGATTCCCCTTCTCTTCTGTATTAGCACTCTGTTATATTTTTATGGGAAATTGGTGCTTATCGATGGAGGAAACACTGAATTAATCAGCATCCAAGAGGCACTTCAGTCATCTTTGTTTCCTGATGCATGAAGAACAGTAGGAAACAATGAGATAAGAGACTAGGTAAGGCAATAATACTAGTAAATTGAATGTTTCCCATGCATACTTTTTGCCCCCATACAAGGCTTAATTTATGGAAAATGATGAACAGCAAAGCCTTGTTATGATCCTGATCCAATTTGCTTTTGACAGATTATACATCTTTGAAAAAAATGTGATCAGTGCCACCAAGGTCACAACACTCACCAAATGTAATCAAGGTCAGCAGAAATACAGATTATTCCACTATATCTTCACTACTTGAGGTCATTTTGGCAATCCCCAAAGAGATCAGAATTCTGAAAAATAGGTGTCTATTCCTTGCCTGGGAGCATTCCTGCTATGTCCAGCAAACAAAAGACACTTGATAAGTATTTGTTACCTGACTTAATGACTTCTTTCACTTTGATTTACTTTCAGAAAAAAAATGACTTAAATGATTTCTTGAAACTGAAATGAAAATGAGTATCAGTAAAAGCGGTAAGACATAAGTACAGACACATGTGGGTTTACTCACCTTATCTCAAAGTTGCAATTGCATATGGCTTTCCTGTGACTTTTTCTAGCCCATCACACGTGTTGCTACACCCATTTTTCTGTCAACCCTTGAGTATCCCTGCCTCCTTTCTCTGCACTCAAGACACACACAGTCATATATCTCACTCTAATAATACGCTAAATGTTTCTTTCTTAAACTTTGGTCACAGAGGGGTCAAGATTCCTTTTTTTCATATCCAGCTCCTTTTCCCAGCAATAGGTTAAACTTGCTACCCTATAGTCTGCCCAGGACTTGATTACATATTAGCCTATTTAAAAGTCTGCTTCCAGAATTCCCCTGCATAAAGTCTTCTTTTGGGGTGGACATAGTCTCAGTTCAGAGTCTCTGAGCTGTTTCTCTTTTTTTTTTTGCCTTTTATAGTCTCTCACTAAATCTCTCTTATTATTGCCTGTTCAATAATCTTCTGTTTTCTCCACCTACTCTTTTTCTAAAAACTTTTTGGTTTCTTTACAATTAAGGATTCATGACCTTATAATCCCACCCCAAGTAGTGTGCACATCTTGTTTATACACTATTTATACTAACATCAGGACAAAATTTAGCACATTTAAAATCAAATGACATATTTGTTTTTAGTTTACCTTTGGTTGCTGTGAGTTACTCCTAATCCACACATATACTGCCACAAAAAAAGAAAGGAAATGGCTGTGCAAATAATGCCTGCAAAATGAGCCATTTGGCTTCAAGATTATAGCCAAATTATGCGACAGCTTGCAATAGTGAATTAGATGAGAAATTGTTTTCAGTATTTACAACATTTTGTAGCAAAAGAAAAAGATGTTTACTTCTAGATTTGCAACGAAGCCACTGAAGCCCGTTTCACAATCATTTACATTTTTTGGATCTCAGTTTCCAAAAATGCTAAAACTGAGTTCAACAGTCACTGGCTTTGAGTACTTTCTTATGGAATCAACCACTTAGAGACTACAGAAGAGACAAGATGTAAGTTACCCTTTTATGAAGAAAATGTGCTTTCATGGGAACGGCACAGGTTTTAGAGCCTAACTTCCCAGGGCTAGATCTCCTTTATACCCACTACCAGATGATCTAGAGTGAAGTTACTTAACTTCTTTCAGTCTTGATTCTGCATCTGTAAGACAGTAATAATAATATTTGCTTCACAGAATTTTTCTGAGGATTGCCTGAACAATCCTAAGAATATACAAATGGCACGACACAGTAAGGTGCTCAAATAAATGGTAGTTATTCTTAAAGCTGTCGTTCTACTTATTGATTTAAAGAGGGGACAGTATTTTGACTTGGTGACTTGAAGGAGGATCCAGTGCTATAAAAAATTTAGTATCTGCTAGATTATTTTAAAATGTCAAACACAGAGTGTTTAAAGGGAAAGGGAAAATTCCCCTCACCTTCCTTCCAGTTCCAGTGTCCATGTACACATCTGTTCAAATTTTTTCTATATGTGAAATAAAAGTACATAAATATAATTGATTTTATCAAAAACAGTTCATGTTACATATGCTGTTAGATAAAAATATTTAGGTGGTAAGTGGAAAGGAACAATAAATATTTTCTTGGTTCAATAAGAAAATATTAGGTCTGAAGGAAAAAAATTAGCTGTGACCGAAGTGGAAAGAAGGCATCTGCATGCCACTGCAATTCTTTTTACAGAAATTCTCTAGGTGTTAATTTTATTAGACATTAATCACAATATTTTAAAATAAATAATTAAAGCTTTACTGGTAAAATCATTACTTAAATATTCATGTTGGTTGGGTGAAATAAAATCACACATACATTGCCTAATTTGCATGAAGTTTGATGGGTGTGTAGATCACAAATGAATAAGAATATAACTCTCTCCTGGATGCTACTAGATCTTTTTCTGCAGAGCTACTTACTTGCAGCAGCCTAAGGAGGTTTTGCAAACACAGAGGATGGTCGGAAAAGGATACAGATTCTCCGCAGTTATTTGTTACTCCAAGTGCAAACTGACCTAGTTATGGTTACCATGGATACTATAATTTTGAATTTAATCATATTCTGAAAAGGAGTAGCAATACAGCTCTATGAAACACTGAGATCAATCTGAAGCTCAGCCTTAAAAGGTGAAGAAACTGAGTCAGGGAGGGTAAGTGGTTTCTCCTATATCAAGAGAGAAATTGGAAGATTCACAGAAAAATCTCAAATTTAATAAAGCTAAGTTCTACGATTAGTTCAGTAGCCAATGTACTTTTCAAAGTCACTCAAGCCATAAAAAATGCTTCTTAGCTTAAGTGATTTACGTGAGACTTTGCTGCACTTATTAAAAATACACTTTTTCTCCTAGTCATCTATAACTACTGTTTTTCAACTTGAAGTTAAAAAAGCACAAATATATATTTGGAGTCAATATACCAAGCTGTCATGACGAACAGGTTTCTGCACAAATGAAAACCAAGTGAAATAAAAATGAAAATGCCTGGGAAGTGGAAGAACAAAGGATCATTTGTTTTAACTTGAGCTTCTAGGATCATTTGATGGCCATATTTTATGAGTCTGCAACATATAATCCTGCATATAAAACATGATATTACTATAACATGTACATTTAAATATTCAACCATAATATTAAGATTTTCTTTTAAATAAATATTTCTGAATTCAAATACTTAGAATAAAAGAAACAGGAAGCTGGCTGCTTATAATTAAAATAAAAATTACCTGTAGTTCTATCTCAAAAGTGATCTAAAATCAAGTAGGTGCAAATTTTAGGACATAAAGATGAGAGAAATTATACAGAAGGAGCAAAAGAATTAATTCTGAATTCTCCCTGGAAAATAAGAATAGTTCATCTCCTGTATTGGTTGCTTTAATACAAGTTGCTGTTCTGCTGAGTAATTCTTAAATGAATTCTCTAAGATCATAAACTATTGGAAATTGAAGCCAGTGATCTGACTTAGACCCTGGCAACATTATATAAGCAGTTTTCAAAGATTCCAGTGGTATCTTTTCTTGCTTATGTAGCTGGTTTTGATTATAGCCAGGCCACCTCATGCACTTGCAAAGATTCTTCCCCTTCCCAACATAAATTTCCACCCAACAACCTTGAAAATCTTGTAATGGATGATTCATTACAGCTGAGACAAAGGCCCAAGTACTATCATATGTCATTGCTAAAATTACTTCAGTCAAGAGGATGAAAACATTAGAAGGTTTACCTCCTTTCAATCCTCAGCTCCCATCCATTGTTGGCTGACAGGATTATTATGCTGCTGCTTGGTCAGTGCATTAGCAGAAATTGTTGCTTTCAGGAAGCACAGCAGTGAATATAAAAACAGAGCTACAAGATAGCAGGGCCAGTATGAACAATTTATAGTTGAATAGAGAGCTCTCAAAGCTGGCTTTATGGTCGTCTCACAAATACATTAATGATCTCATCTTTGAGGAAATAATATTCTCTGAATTTCTCTTTGTTTCCAAATCTATATTTTTTCTTTCCAGGAGAGAGGGTACTGATCATAGAGAGGGGGAAAAAATTAGCAGCTTGCATCTAAGCCTCTCCCCATACATTGGTAGGCTGCACATGATCTTAAGCTGCTACGCCTGACTTCCAACAACAGCAAACATTTATCGATCTCATATTGCTAGTCATGATAAGAGTTTCAAAGGCAAATTCCTTGAAGAACTCATAATGTAACTAGAGTCACATAATGTACAGAGCTCCCTCTACTATGATGGAGGTATGCTGATTTGTGCTTTCAGAAGAGGGAGGGAGTGATTGTGCTCAAGGAGCAGGAGGGAAATGTCACAGAGGAGGGGACATTAAGTTGTATCATGAAAGGTGTGTCATATTTCTTGAGGATAGAGAAGGCAATTTCATGTATAATAAACAGCTTAAACAAAATCAATCCCCAAAGAAAATAGAATACATGGTATGTAATGACTGTGTGAGTGTATTAATCAGGGTTCTCTACAGGGACAGAACTAATAGGAGATATATATATATATACATAGCTCATATATATATGAGTTCGACGTTCAAGGGCAGGAAGTACCCAGCATGGCAGAAAGATGTAGGCTGGGAGGCTAGGCCAGTCTTGCCTTTTCACGTTTTTCTGCCTGCTTTATATTCTAGCTGCGCTAGCAGCTGATCAGGTGGTGCCCACCTAGACTAAGTGTGGGTCTACCTTTCCCAGCCCCTAGACTAAAACATTAATCTCCTTTAGCCACACCCTCACAGACACACCCAGGATCAATACCTTTGTATCCTCAATCCAATCAAGTTGACATTCAGTATTAGCCATCACAGTGAGTCAGAATGCATTTTTCTAAATAGCCACAGCAATTTCTCCCATTCCATATGCTCTTCTTATAATGTGACTTTGATACTCCTCTCATTGAGAAGAGAGACTCTGTGCTCATTGAGAAAATAGGCTTTGCAACAACAGTGGAAGTAATGCTATGTGACTTCATAGAATAGGTCATAAAGATGATAGATTTTCTGCCTGGCTCTCATAGGAAAACCCTTTGGAAACTTGAGCTACCATATCAATGTCTGACTTCCCTCAAGCTGCTATGCAGGGAAAGAAACCCAAACTAGGTCCCATGGAGAGATCAAAAGGAAAGGCCCTGAAACTATCAAGAGAGGAGGATGCCTGATCAACCCGTAGCTGTCCTAGCTACTTGCCATTTTAGCTTCAGCCAATATCTGCCAACAACCACATGAAAGATCTGAGTTAGAACTACTTAGCTGAGCCTTTCCCAAATTCCTGGCCCACAGAAACTGTGAGAGCTAATACAATGATAAGCATTGTTTTAAGCAACTAAGTGCTGGAAGTGATTTGTTATTCAGCAATTAAAACTAGAACAGTAAGCAATTGGAAATGAAATTAGACAGTCTAATTGAGGCCTACATAATATTTGGATTTTCTCCTACATGAATGGGAAACAATCCAATAAGCTTTTTTAATCTGAAGAATGACATGATCCAATTTATAGTTTAAAAGGACACTCAAGAGACATTAGGCAAGATGAACAGGAGTAGAGAGACACTGGAGACAAGGAGAATGCTTGCAGGAATTCTCAAAGTTGAACTGTGCATAAAAATCACTTGAGGTGTCATAAAATTTCACATCCCTTGAACTCATCCCAAAAAATAAAGGAAAGGTAATGAGGAATTGTTTCTAGATACCTTTAGTGGAGAAAAGTACATTTGTTGTACGCTTGCTGTATGTCGGGCAGTTTGCTAGGCACTTGGTATAGAGCAGAGTGGCTAAGATCACAGACTTTCCTGTAAGAGGGGCCTGAATTTGAGTTACTCCATCATTTACTAGCTATTTGATCTTGGGAAAATTATTTAACTTCCCTGAAACTGTTCCCATATTTTAAAAATATAAATATTATCCTACCTTTCTCACTATTTTACTTAGGTATAATCCTTACATATAGTAATTGCCCAATAATAATAAATGACTGCATAAAAACACATGCACACATATGTTCATTGCAGCACTATTCACAATAGCAAAGACATGGAATCAACCTAGATGCCCATCAGTGGTAGATTGGAGAAAGTAAATGAGGTACATATGCACCATGGAATACTATGCAGCCACAAAAAAAAAGAATGAGATTATGTCCTTTGCAGCAATATGGATGCGGCTGGAGGCAATATTCCTAAGTGAACTAACACAGAAACAGAAAACCAAATACTGCATGTTCTTACTTATAAGTGAGAGTTAAACACTGAGTACACATGGATGCAAAGAAGGGAACAGCAGGCACTGGGGCCTAGTTGAGTGTTTTGGATGGGAGGAGGGTGAGGATTGAAAAACTACCTCTAGGGTACTATGCTTATAACCTGGGTGATGAAATAATCTGTACATCAAACCCACATAACATGCAATTTACCTATAAAACAAACCTGCTCATGTACCTCCTGAAACTAAGAGAAAAAATAATAATAAATGATTGCAAATGTTCTCAGCAGTGTTATTCCCACGTTTCAATGTTCTTATCTCCTTTAGCAAAATTCCTTCTATTCCTGCTTTTTCCTCTACATATTACCAAAACTCCTTTGGAAAAACTTATAAATAATCAACATTGTGTCAAATTAAAAGGAATTATTTTCATTTCATTTGGTTTCCTGGCAGGCTATCCTTTCATTTTGGAAAAACTTGCTTCTAGACTTCTATGATGCCACATTCCACTGTTTTTCTCCTACCTCAATGGTTGCTCTCCTACTTTCTTTGATGCATTTTCCTCCAAAACCATTCTAAACTCAGAGTCCTTCAGGGTTTGATTTTGATCCTTCTCCTCTTCACATATTTTCTTCTTAAATGACCTCATCAATCTATGACTTAAAATAACATGTATATTTTGATGACTCCAGTTTTTATCTAAAATCTAAATAGTGACTCTAAATTCATAAATCTGAAGCCTACTTGACATTTCTCTTTTATCTCTTATAAGCATCTTAACACTAATGTATCCTAAATTGAATTCTTGATAATCTCACCAAACTTACTCTTCCTCTGTGCTTTTTCCCTCCTATAATAGTGCACAGCACAAAATATCTTCCCAGTTATTCAATCTTAAAACCTAGAATTCATCTTTCATTCAATTTTTTACTCATCCACTTCAATCAAATCATCTACAGGTTGTGTCAGTTCAACTGTTAAAAGGTATTTTGAATTCATCAACTTTTCTTCATTCCTATTCCTACTATTGTAGTCCAAGCATTTCTTGCCTGGACTGCTACAATAAGCTCCTATCTTTTTCTCTTTCCTTCCTCCAATTTAGTTTATTCATGACATCATTCAAGAGATGTGACTTCTGTTTTGGAATTATGAGTTTTATAATCTAGAATCACCTTGGATTATTTCAGAATCCTGAGATCACATAATGCTAGACGTGAAGAGATTTATGTATCAAGTAATCCACATCCAACATTAATAAGAATAGTTTAGGTTATGCTAAGTCTAGGTAATAAAAAAAGCCCCAAATCTCAGTAGACTAAAGCAACAAAGGATTCTTTCATGATCAAACTATACAATCATCATGGGGTGTCTGGGGGTTTTGTTCTGAGTCATCTACATTCCAGGACTCATCCTGATGGAGCAGCCACTGCCTGGAATCTTGCCAGTACCAAGAATGACAGAAAAACAGCTATAGCAAAAACACCCACTGTGTTATTAAAACATTCGCTAAAAGTGACATCCTTCACATTCAATCAATTTCTTTGGCCAAGGCAAGTTGCTTGGCCAAGTCTAAATCAAAAAGGTGTAGGGAAGTGAAATACCTCCATGTGCCTAAATAGAGAACTGAAAATATTCAGTGAATAGCACTAATGATGAATTCTTCCTTATATTTTACAAATGAAGAAATTGGGACCTAGGGAGACTATGTGAACTGTAAGATCAAGAAGCTGATTTACATCACAGTCAAGACTAAAACTGAGTCTTGAACTCACTGTCCAGTGCTTTTCCTAATAATGAACCGGGAATTGTTTGTTCCTTATTCAAACAAAATACATTTAAATGTCTTAATATCAATATTTTATTTATTTAAGTAATATCAACCTTCTGTATTAAAACATTTTTATACCTTTGCTTAGAGGCCTTGCTTCTCCAGTCTCATTGATGCTCTAGAAAGATGCCCCAGTGTTAAAGCACTCAAAATCTCTTTGACCTGGCTATTCTCATTTCTAGCAAAACTAAGTCATTAAGTCATGTTTTATGCTAGGGATTCTAAACACACTGGCTTAAGAAATGTCAAGGAGATAAGCAAGAGAACTGTGAATCTGTATGTAAATTAAGCACCATCTGTTAAATCCACTAGAACTGTATTCACAACAAGAACTCCAATTAACAATAGCTTAGGGAGGGGAGATTTATTTGACCCTCATAACAAGTCTAAAGGTGAATGACTACTGATGTTGGTTCCATAGGTCAATGGTATCAGAACCCATGGATCTCTTGGTCTTTTCTCATGGACACAGGAGGGCTGTGACTGCTCCGTGCATTACCCCTGTGATCAGTCTAGAAGAAGGGGGAAGGTTGAAGCCAGATGAGACTGCCCCTTTTATTGGAGAAACAAAAGCTTTCCCAGGATCAATAATCCACCCCTTATTCTTTCAGACTATTATAAAGGTCCTATTTGCCAGAACCGGGGTTACATGGCCAACCCTAAGAGAAAGGGAGATAGAAAAAAAATAGGAAAAAAGATTATCATTGATTGGCTAAGACTAATGCTGCCTTGAACAAGAGAAGGGTTCTGTTGGCAAAGAATAGCATGAGGGTAGGAGGCGGTAAAAATGAAGACCAAGTAAGCAACCAACAGTGTCTGCCTGATTCCCTGATTGAATAGAAGATTGTTCTGAGAGAATTTATCTATCATTCTTAAATTTTACATTCAAAATAATGTGAATAAATAAAATATGTATTTACCACTGAACTCATAGTAGCTATGTTATGTATCTTCATAACTGGGGAAATTAAAAAACATAGTCAGGTGCTGCATAATGATGTTTCAGTCAAAGATGGACTACATATACAATAGTGGTCTCATAATATTATAATACCATACTTTTACTATACTTTTCTATGTTTAAATATGTTTAGAGATACAAATACTTACCATTGCATTACAATAGCCTATGGTACTCAGTACAGTAACAGGTTTATAGCCCAGGAGCAATAGGCAGTACCATATAGCCTAGACGTGTAGTAGGCTATACCATTTAGGTGTGCGTAAATACATTTCATGATGTTCACACAATGACAAAATTGCCTAATAATGCTTTCCTCAGAATGTATCCTTGTTGTTAAACAATACAGGATGGTATAATGAAGCTACATTTAAAGAAAATATATTCCATAATGTTCACACAATGACAAAATTGTCTAATGATGCTTTTCTTAGAATGTATCCTTGTTGTTAAACAATACAGGGTTGTATAATGAAGCTATTACAATAAGTTCTGCTATAACACTTGTTTTGAAAATACAAATTTGTTCCAACAAGATTGACATGTTAGGGAATTGTTTGAACATAACACAATTTCGCATTTGTTTGTGTGTGATTTTGTCTACTTGAAACACTAGTCGAATGCAGAAAACTACCCAGATGACCTAAGCCACATAAGAATACACAAAACTCACACAGGTACAATCCTCAAACCTTACCAGTGACCTCAGTTCACTGACTGAGTTATGAGCCACACCCATCCACATCTGGTGTAATAAATTTCCCCCGATTTCAAATAATGCTTCTTCTGCCATTTCACAACCCATAAGCTGTGACCTTTCTGAGGCCCATTTCCACAAGCAAATGCCATGTTTTTCTCAAGATAAAGGGTTATATTTGCTGTAGTATTTATGCATTTCTTAAGCATTTATCATGTGTAAATTCTTGCTACCATTTTTATTAGGTCTTGATCTGATTTTTATGGTCCATTGACAAAGTTTCTGAGTGCTCTGTCCTAAACCTCGTGTTACCCATTAAGTCCTGTAGTTTTAATTGAACTTTTTTTTTCAGTGATACCGTATCTAAATAAATCCCTGGTGGTTACCAGGTGAATATAAATAAGTGTGTATATGCATACATACATTCATACATATATAATATTCGAACACAATTGAGGCATTTTGACATAAATCCAAAAAATTCCTTTTATATTTTAGAGGTAAATATGCCTTTAAAAGTATTTATTAAATGTACTTGGGAGGATTTATTCAAAAAAGACTATCAATTATATTAAATAAAAGCCATTCAATATGCCAAGCTATATATAGATGTCTCCATAGTGGGTGAAGATGTGTCATTTATCTTTTAAGATAATTATGCAAACTATATTGAGCCCACACATCCTGAGCTGGGAAATGACTTTTACATCTTTCTCCTCATTTATAAATCTTTTCCAACAGAAGTTATGCAAGATTCAGACTGGTCAGCACAGAGCTGGATTTTGGTGGTCCCTTTACAATAGGAGAGAATCCATTTTCCTCCTTAGGGTCTTTCTTTTCTTTAACGAAGGCATACAGAGCACTCAGCACATTCCCAGAGCTTCTTAGAATTTTTCCCTTGAGAGATCTCAGGAAATATGAGGAAAAACAACTTCAAAAAAAATTAATGAAAGGCCTATCACTGTTCGCCTTTCTCTCTTTTAATCCCTGCCCTATCCTTTCTACTTTCTAGAAGTGTAGTGCCCCTTCAGTTTCAAACATTTTTCCTCTTCTTAAATTCCCAAGGTGGGATGCCCTTTTCTGGCACTCCATCTATGAAAGGGACAGGGAAAAGATCTTATAGAAATTGAACCCTGACACGGGGCTTATTTTCCTAAGGACCAGAACATAAAAGGACAGGGTGGGACCATGGAAGGATTAATTTCAGGCCTGTGGAGAGTGAGAAATCTGAAAAGGCTCTAGGCTTCTATGGGCATTCCCCTCCACTTCTTCTGCCTGCTGCCAGATGACTCTCACATGTGAATCCTTATTTCCTCAGGAATGCGGATCAGGGTTTGGCAAGTATGTTTTCAGTAAATAATTGCTGAATGTTCAACGCTTAAAGGCAGAAGCATAACTTTGAGTGTGCACAGTAATCACTGAAAATGATTCTGTACTCACTGTTTTGATGCAAATGCAAATTCTCGTAGCCTCTGCACTGACTCCGTGGGTCACCTGTGAGTAACTCTAGCCAAAAGCCACGCACAAGCCCTGGTCTGCCTCCAGGCAGCAGACCACAACACAGTGTCCTGAGTGCAACTGCACACACCCATGGGCACACATTAAACCCATAAACGGTGGGTTATGCTAACGTGTACTTCCTTCCTCACTGCCTCACCTTGTTCATTTTCCTTTTTCCCCACCCCTCACCCCACACAATAGGATTTTTGTTTGCTTCAGTAGCATGTGACAGCACAGTCCCTGCTTTGCCTAGCTCTGTGCTGCAAGTCTCTCAGGTAACAGGTGGCAGCTTCCCCTGTTGGATTCTAGGTTTAAAAAAGAATGACCTCATGTGGGTGGAGCTCTGGGACTTCGTAGAGGTGGTGGCAGTCACAGCCAGGTAACCCTGGAGTGAAGCGGTTTAGTTAGAAGGGAGCAGATAAACTCGTCACTCTAGTAGCTTTAACCCTCACCCTGAGGCACCTTAGCAATCAGCCATTGCCTGCAAGCCTCCAAAGCTTGTCTTTGCCTAATATGGAGCCCAAAGAAGCCACTGGGAAAGAAAACATGGTCACCAAGAAAAAGAATCTGGCCTTCTTGAGGTCTAGACTCTATATGCTGGAGAGAAGGAAGACTGACACTGTGGTTGAGAGCAGTGTTTCTGGGGACCACTCTGGCACCTTGAGGAGGAGCCAATCTGACAGGACCGAATACAACCAGAAATTACAAGGTAACCAGAAAGAAATCAATTGTCCCAGTTACTGCACTCCCAGCTCCATTTCTGCTACGTTTCCAATTGCAAAGAAAACACACAAGGCAGAGGGGAAAATTGAATACCACCTCTCCTTCCCACAAAATAAGAAGATGAAAGTAAATGTGACCTATAAATTATAGGAAAAAAATTTATTACGTGATTCAATGTTAAAGAGTCAATTCCGAATTACTCTTAATATTGCTGTGTTTTTCTTTTTTTTTTTTTCCTGGTGAGGGTAATCATTTTTCTTCTAACTTCCTCTTTTCTTCTCCCTTCTCTACCCAACTTAAGAAGTGGGAAACACTGGAAAGCAAATGAGTTAGAAACCTACAAAAGATTGTTTATCTCAATGGGTAGATATGTGATATTACACCATGAGATATATCTAGGTAATGGTACTGAACTATGATTGTGGTTATCTTAAATAGGGGCATGAAACTATAATCGTGTCTGTGACAAAGAAGGAATGTTATAGTCAGAGAGACGGTATAAAAAGATTTGCTGAAATTCACTTAGGTGATCATTTCCTTTGAGTAAATTGAATAATACTCAAATATGGTAAGAAATGTTTAGCATGCTTATTTTGAATGACATTTGAGGAAATAACTTCAGTTTATTTTGTGATGGTACAAAGATAATTTGGCACAGTTATGATAGCACATCATTTGTTTCAGGGCCTTAATCTATATCCTGTCCTATCTATCCTTTCTTTCTCTCCTGTTTCCTGAAGGTCATTTGTTCTAGTAAATTTTCATTTTGATGTTGATATTGGGCAGCATTTTAAGTCTTTTCTTCGGTACTTGTTATGTGGTCCTCCAGAACTTGCCTCTCCTGCTGTTAGCACAAGGTGTGTCTGAACTCTCATCATCCCACTGTGAGCTGTCGTTTTGGATTTAAAAACTATGATGAGGTCAGAAAGACCGATAGGACATGCTTATATTTAACAAATCTCTTTCCACAAATATGAGCTTAGATTTAGTTATGCAAATTAATTAAGTTAAATAAGTTAAATTAAATGCATTTAAATTAAATCTAAAAATTATTACTATAAGTTAATGTGTAAAAATAAAAAAAAATTACCAGTAGTTCAGCACTAAAGCACAGCATCAATCTTATCCTCAAATACTTTTTTTTTTAAATGAGGGAGAGCATTGTTTAATCTTTGAAATTAATTTTTCTCCAGGCAATGGATACATTGGAAAGAATGGATGTCTTAAAATTTCAACTTTTATTTTAGATTCAGGGGGTATATATGTGTGTTTGTTACTTGCGTATTTTGTGTGATGCTGCGATTTGGGGTACAAATGATCTCATTACCTGGGTACTGAGCATAGTACCCAGTAGGTAGTTTTTCAGCCCTTGCCTCTGTCCATTTCTCGCCACTCCAGTAGTCCCCAGTATCTGTTGTTGCCACCTTTATGTCCATATATGTCTAATGTTTAGCTCTCACTCATAAGTGAGAACATGCAGTATTTGGTTTTCTGTTCCAGCATTAATTTGCTTAGGATAATGGCCTCCGGTTGTATCCATGTTGCTGTAAAGGACATGATTTTGTTCTTTCTTCTGGCTGTGTAGTATTCCATGATGAATATGTACCATGAGAATTTAAAATCATACACATTTAGTTTCTAATCCTGGTTCTTCAACTTACTACCAATTAGAACTTGAGCAAATTACTTGAAATATCTGAGCCTCAATTTTCCTGTCTGTGAAAGTGGGACTAATGATACTTGCCACATAGTGTTGTTGGGAGATTGAAATTAGATAATTACATAAAACATCTAGTATACTGGCTGATAAATTTTAGGAATAATGGGTACCATAATGATAAAACAGAACTTGCCCAATATTAATCGAAGTTTGTATACCTTATTTCTCTTTTTCAATTATTTTTTGTCCTTTGATAAAGAGACCACATCTAGAAATTCAGGAAAAGCCCATTGCTTTATCCCTAATGACATGTTTTTTCTGTCTGAGTTTCACTAATTCAGCATCTATCAGAGTCTCCATTAGCAAAATAAAAACAGAAAATAATTTTTGCTATTCACAAATTTTTGCTTACTAAATTTTCCTAAAAAAATAAGTCTATGACCACACAATAGAACAGACATGGGTTGGTTACCTTGCAGAAGACCTCAGACTTCTTACGCACTTCATTTGATTTGTGGCTTTCCTGTGCTCTGTTGGATTCTTTGAAGGTGGAAGGCAAAACTCAGCAGTTAATACATGCTTCTAGTCTGTGCTTGAGAAAAATCACCAAGAAGTATAGAGGAGCACATAAGCCATAAAGATAGGCTGGCCTCCTGAGAAGTAACATCTTAAAAACGTAACCCTTAAAAGAATCCAAGTCTGATTATCGAACGCCTAATAGAGCTTTTAGCATGGTTCGACTAGAACAGGGAATGCAACAAGGGAAGGCATTTTCTCATTAATGTTCAAAGCAATCAGTTCTGTGCGTTTGTTCTCTGGCCTGTACGATACCCATTATTATGCAGATGAGTCCTAAATCACCTTAAGAAGCTCTTTATTATTCAAATGCCGAGAGCTTTTCCTCTCCCTTTCTTGGAACTGGTGGTCCCTAGGAGGCACTGAATAAACACCTGGACTGGTTAGAGCCCTCAGATAGATGGCCTAAAGCTATTGTGAGGTCAAAGAGTGCTTTCAAATACTGGAATTTCTGGCAACACCACATTCCTCAAATTATTTAGCTGGTTATTTAATTAGTTATTTAATTGGTTGTCCTTCAATGCTATATTACTTGAGTAAAATTCACTGCTCTAACTCTCTGGGGAAGCAAGTTCTCTGGGTTCCGTAAAATGTAAGATTTTTCTTTGGTGCTCTTGAGCTTGTCTTTTAACTCATGATACCTAGTCTATCTGTTCAATTCAATTTCTCACATCACTTTAGTAGCATGAAACTTAAGTTGTAATAACAATTTTAAAAATGGTACACTGGCTGAATTAAAACGATAGAACATGGCTCTAACCAGGACATCCTAAAACCTTTGCAGAAGATTGTGATCACATCAACATAGTCATTCCTACTAAGCCTGGAGTTGTACAATAATAGAAAGGCCACCCTTAGGCTCCCTTACTCCTTGAACAGATTAATTCAGTTGACTAGCATTTATTGAATATGTTATACCTTGTTCTTTGAAATTAATTTTTCTTAAGGCCCTTGATACATTGGAAAGAATACAAATTGTAAAATCATACACATTTGGTAAATTGACATTTATTGAATGTTTTAGATGCTGTGTCTTGAGGGTTACAATGAACAGCAAAAACAGAATATGTGCCAGGAATTACAACTACAAAATCATCAAGAAAACATGCCTGACCTTTACTCCAAAGAGGCTCAAAGTATGGTTGGGAAAGATAAGACAGGTAAACAAATAAATACAATAAAGTGGCATGATAGAAGTGGAGGTAGGATCAGTGGGTCCACAAAAGGAGGAAACGGTCTATTCAGGACTGCATGAAGGAGGTTGTCAGAAAATGGTGTCTCTAAGAAATGATAAGGGTAGGGATGAGGGAAGGTATAGGTAAGAGAATGGCATTTTAACCTCTTCACTGTATTTAGCTCTGTCTGAAATGGTTTTTGTTTCCTTGTTTATCACCTGTTATTGACTGTCGTTCCCCTCCCTTTTCTCTCCCTCCCCTCTCATACACCATGAAAGAAACCCTATCTGTCTTGTTAACTGTTGCATCTCAGCAGCCCAGAATACAGTAAACACTCAGTAACTGTTAAATAGAGTGAATGACTTGAATGATCAGGCCCAAGCAGGAAACTGGTGTGAAGAAAGACACCATGGCCTGAAATAAGAGCCATTGTATTTATCTAAATATGTGAGGACACATGTTTCTATCAGAAAGATGATTCTTCAGTTAAATGAACATCAGAGATTAAAATGTACAGAATTTATATAATAAGTAATTCTTAGTGGAAGCCTGTTTCATTCCCAACTCAACCTTTCAGAGCACACAACAACCATATTTCAAAAATTCCCCTTCTATTAGTGACAAGAGCCATCTTAACTTCCACTAGCTCAATTCCTCATTTCCATTCTACTGGGAGCCATAGAAATTACCTAAATACAAGAAATTTAGTGGTTGAGTTGTAAAAACTCAGAAAGGGTTTCATAAATACTTATATACATGATCTCTACATTTGAAATATGCCTAATTTAAATAGTTATACAGAACTGTGTCTGTGCATATGCAGATATATATATGTGTATATATATGTGTGTATATATATATATCTCCAGTATGTAGATATAGATATACATGTATGTACTTGTATGTGTTCGTGTGTGTACTTGAGACACTTTTTTGCAATGATTAGACTTTTTATTGACAGTTACTATAAAATTTAAAGAACAAAAAGAACAAAAGTTTACTAACATTCAGGAGTCTTTTCTGAAAACCATATATGAATTATATCACTGACATTATAGGTTTCCTCTCAGTATGGGTACTATGGACTGAATGTTTGTATTCCTCTAAAATTCCTATGTGAAACCTAATCCCCAATGTGACAGTATTAGGAGGTGGGGTCTTTGGGAGGTAATTAGGTATTGAGGGTGAAGCTTTGATGAATGGGATTAGTGACCCTTAAAAAAAAAAAAAAAGGCAAGAGAGAGCTTGCTTCTCTCTGCTCTCAGCCATGTCAGGATACAAGAAGGTGGCCATGTGCAAACCAGGAAGTGGGCTCTCAGCAGGAATAAGATCTTCCGCATTAGGAATAAGATCAACTTGATTCTGGATTTTCCAGCCTGCAGAACTGTGAAAAATAAATTTTTGGTAAACTTAAGCCACCTAGTCTCTAATATATTTGTTATAGCAGCCCAAACCAACCAAGACAGGTCGGTTACCTTTATCCTCTATGGCCACACTAAACTTCTGGTTAATTTTCTGGCCAATGCATATTTTTGTTTATCCAACACCAGGTGAAAAGGTGAGAATACATGGGTAAAATGCTATTACCCATTACCACTGCCGGTAACACAAGGCAAAAATTACGTCTCCATTTCTTAGTGGGTCTGTGGTACCTTCTATTTTTGCAAAGGCTATTGTATCATTCTAATTAAGAAAGGTTATCTTTATGAGACCCAAAGTTGTCTTAATATGGTGCTAAAGATGAACCACCCTACTGTATGAACTTTATACAAAATAACATACTGTGCCATGTGGGGACAAGTGGCTCAAATAATAAATTAGACTTGGTAAGACTATGAGGGCATTTAATTTAAAATGTTTTTTAAGAATATAGACAGTCTGTCAGGGAGCAGAAATTAACACTGGAAGACTTGGTGAGTTTTGTTCAAGGCCAAATGAAGAATGGAGTAAAACAAATTGTCCAGCTTCCTGTGCATGTTTCTATCCCAGTGCTACAAACCCTTTTTGTTCGTGTCTGTTCTTTGATTAGTGAGTAGCTCCTTCCCCTTTATCTGCCTTCATACACTCTACAGTGAAATGGGAAGTATTTGAATCAGTAATGTGACACCAGTACAAACAGGTGTGTGTCATAGTTTGAAGGGCAAATCTTTCTAAAAGGCAAGACGCTTTAAAAACACAGTAACTTTTGTCTTACTGCATATATAGAAACCAGTGTAAAACACGGTATTTTACTCTCCTATTTTTTTTCAGTAGAGACATCTTGCAGTTTTCAGAAGGACCATTTGTGTCAAATAATGTGTGAGTCACAGAAATTGAGACTGTTTGAGCTATTCTACTACTACCATATTGTGATGGGCAAATTTATTCCTATGTTTGACCGATATGACTTTAGGTATAACTTTCTTAAAAGTAGCAAACACAATTTCTAGTTGTGCTTTTTTTTTGTTTATAAAAATTATGGGTTTATCAAAATGAGACATCAAGAGGAAGAAGGAATGAAAGAAAGGAAGGAGAGAGAGAAGGGGAGGGGAGAGACAGACAGAAACCAAGCAAGCAGCAAGAATGAATAGAAATATACCTTAAAATAGTAATAAAGTTGGAGAGATGATGGGAGAGAGAAAAGCACCCAAGCCACATTCATCTTTGTTTCTGTTGACACAGGAAAAGAAAAAAAAAAAAACCTCTGTTTACAGAATTACTTTTTCTTGATGCCATAATCATATTAGCATCAGTACCTTTATGAATATTGATTTCCTGATAAAAGTAGAATTATTGCAAGAGTTGCTAAATTTATAAGCAGTATCATTCTTAGAACCAGTCAAGACTCAAAGTTATGGCTTATTTGGGAGTCCTACCTTCACTTCTAGACTGTTTCTGAGACTGTGGAATTTTCTGTTCAACAGGCTTCAGTAGTGGCTCCAACATTTGCTTGGACCGCTTCTTATCCCATGCTCTCAAGGGCAGACTGTGGTTGCTGGTGTGCATGCTCTTAGGCCTAAGGCACAATTGATGATGGGGGTGTTTCTGGAGCTTGATCATGCTGGAGTGTTCAGATCATGTCTACCAGGTTCCTCTGGGTGGGAAAGCTGGTAGAGAGAAGAGTAGGGATTCAAGCCTCAAGACTAGGTAGGAGTGCGTGTGTCCCATGGTCCCCTGCCAAATTTTGGCATAAAACTCTGAGGGATATGAGAAATCTAAATTAGAAGTTGGCCTTTCAGATTGTTATAAAATATATTTATCAAGACAGAAGGAAAATCACATTTTATTTAATAGTTTGCCAGCTTCATTTATAACTTTCAAATATGTAGATCTGGTATGCTGGCCTCCATCTGTATCCTTGCTCCAGGTCCCACAAAGGAGGCAGCTATGTGTGGTTTTTGACTGTAATCTATTTCAGGATATAACCCTTCTTCTATACTAGGTTGTGAAAGTAAGAGGGAAGGGGAGGGAAGGAAGAGATTGAGTATTAGTGTTATGTTATCTGCTAGGAGCTATGCTAGCCAGATGCTGTCACACACACTGTTACTGAATCCCAACATCTCTTCTGTTCAGTTCTGATTTTATCATTGAGAAAAATAGGTGGTAGGCCTTGGGTTTGAGATGTCACATGCTTGAAATATTTGCAAAATGGAATGAATTTAACTAGTTGACTCAGTAGGTATTTTATACATATGATTTACTAAGAAGTCAAAGCCATTTGATGGTTGCAGCACATGTTTTGTAATGTGATGACATTTCTCTGCTACCATAATAAAGCTTAACTTGCTGTTTTTCACTTTGGAATATATTTTCTTTCTTTTGACTTATAGTGGCATTTCCCTGCTAGACTGTCACTGTTTAATAAATACTTTTTTTGTTTAGTTGTCGGGGAACAAAATTACAAAGGTAGGTTAAGCAAACCTGTCTTATAGTAATAGCTTAATGATCTCCATTTCCTGCTTCATTGCGTATCTTGACACTGAAACTCATCTTTCTTTAATTTTATGCCTGTTGTCATTTATTTGCATCTCAATAAAACTTAATATATATCAGAATAACTGAGAGTCCTATTCTACAGCAATGAGAGGAGGGAATACATTTGCAAATGAAAAGAATGGAATTATGTGTGGGAAACAAGCAACTTTTTATCTGGATAGGTGATATTTCAGTAGAATTATATGAAGTCAGCTTAAATTGTGAGTCATAACTTAAATGCAGCAGGAACACAGAGTGCTATGATTTAAGACTTTGTCCAAGGTTTTCTGAACAATGTTTTTCTTGATTAATGAATCAGAGAATAAATGAATAGTCTAAGATACCTGCACTGAAGCCCTTGATAGAGGATGCAATCTTAGACTGACATACAATTCTTACTTAAAGAAGAAAACTTAAAGGTCATGTCATCTAGCTACTACTCTAAGTATTGTGAGTCATTTCATTATAGCACTTCACAGAAACTGTTTTTCCTGAATGCTTCTTAATGTTAGGTCTCCAGTGTCACTACAAAAAGCCATCACAGATTTCTCCTTCTGTGTTTGTTGTGAAATGGTTGATGAAGACATTGTTTACCTCTCTCAGATTTTATTCAATGGAAAGCTGACTCTCCTTAAGAATAAAAACACATCCCCTCCCAGATAAAAACAAGCAATTTACTATATTTAGCTGCTAGGAGCTTAGGGTCAAATTTGTTTTTGTTCCCTGGCCTTTATATTAACTATTTTGTCTGTCTAAAAGTTTCTTTCCCATAGAGGCAGGGTGTGGTGGCTCATGCCTGTAATCCCAGCACTTTGGGTGGCCAAGGTGGGTCTCTCGCTTGAGCCCAGGAGTTTGAGACCAGTCTGTGCAACATGGTGAGACCCTGTCTCTACTAAGAAAACAAAACAAAACAAAACAAAAAATTAGCTGGTTGGTGGTGCATGCCTGTAATCCCAGCTACTTGGGAGGCTGAGGCACAAGAATCACTCGAACCTGGGAGGCAGAAGTTACAGTAAGCTGAGATCATGCCACTGCACTCCAGCCTGGAGTCTCAAAAATAGAGTAGAATAGAATAGAATAGAATAGAAAGAATAGAATAGAATAGAATAGAATAGAATAGAATAGAATAGAATAGAATAGAATAGAATAGTTTCTTTCCCCAAATCTCTGCAAGAGCAGATTTTTATCACTGAAGTCTCTGTTCATCTTTTTTGGGAGTCCCTCCCTGACCATCCGACCTAAAGTGATGTAGGTGAGGGAATACTTTTCCTCTATCCTCTTAAATTCTGTGACTAGGACCTGTGAATTGTATAGACAAAAGACATACTAACAAAAGAAAAAGCATACACATTTTACTTGAGGTTAACATTTTTATGTGTCATGGGAGGCTTTGTAGGAAGAAAGAAGTAAAAACCTCAAAGAAGCAGTTAGACCTAGGGGTTTATATAACATTTTAACAAAGGTCATAAATTGTGGAGATATGACAAAGCCAAAGTAAAAGAGTTTAGGGTTGGGGAAAGAAATTGTGGAAAAGTGACTAGGAAATACATGGGAGAAGCTAATGGAAGATAAGGGTTATTTTTGTAAGATTTGTTTGTGTAGATTCATCTCTGTGTCAACTCCCTGTCTCTGATGATGAGAATATTCCCTTCTTGGTGATACAGGGAGGGCACTTTTCTCATGGTAAATTTACACTCTGCTTTTAAGTAAAAAAGGAAAAGGCAGAGAGCCCTTCCTGCATCTGCTATTGAGCATCTCCAGCTCAAAATAATCAATATCCCAAAGTGGCATATTTAGGGATGGTGTGTTCTGATCCCCCTCAGTGGCTTTCATACCACCTATTACTCTATGAAATTATACTACTTCATTCTATTTTTGGCTTTTGCTGTCATTTGAATATAATTCTCCTTGGGGAAAAAGACTTAGCATTTAAGCAATGCCTGGTATACAGTTATTCTGCTCAATGACTATTTATTGAATGACTTTAAAATATCCAGTGAATAATTACAACTATATTGATCCTTATGACATACTTGCTTTTACAATTCTGTCATTTTCACTTTCCCACTATGTAATGGTAGTTAACTTTCAGTTAATTTCTTTACATTCTTTTTCTGTAAAGAAAGATTATAAATAAATAAATTTAATTAAAGAAGAGACTAGAAAGAGTTTCCTGGCCAAGAAAAATAGGATCTCTTTTTAAATGAATTTATTCAACAAATATTTGCTAGGTATTCGTATGTGCCAGGTATGACTAGGTCCTAAGAATGTTTTTTAAAATATCAGAAGCACACCCAGCCCATTGAGTGAGACAGGTTATGAACAAATTATTGCAGTAATGTAACAAGGGCCTGAAGTATACTGCAAATTGGGTTTCCGACTTGCAAATTCCCCTCGGGTGGAGGGGAATTATTAGGCAGCATTCTGTGACCACCACATGGGGAAGAAAAGGAAAGGACATAAGCCTGGGCACAGGGAGAGGCCGAGCTGTGATGTGGTCTCATTGGAAGCTTTAGCCAACTCTGAGGGAAGTTCTGAAGACAGATGATTTTTTGGAGTTGTCCCCAGTGTTGTGAAGGACCTGGGCCCTTGTATCACACTTTACGTTTGGGGATGTGGCTATCTTGGGAAAAGGCATGGCCTGAGAGGTGCTTTCATCTGAGATAATTCCTAAAGAGGGCATATCTGCTGGTTGCACTCCTGGCAGCTAAAATAATAATTTATCCCTTCCTTTAAGGGGAATGGGTGCTAACATGGCATCCACCACATATTAAGTGGTTATTATTATTAGAGACACAAATAAGGCAATATAGGAGCTATGATAAGAAAGAGCTTAATTGCACCTCTGAAATGCCAAAAGAAAATATATTGAAATCTGAATCTTGAAATCCAATTAGGACTTTTAGGGGCAGAAGCCATTCCAGGCAGAGGGATTATGCTGGTCCTCATACATGGAACAAGGTAATAATACTAATTTTTGTATTTGGGGATTTCTAAATGGAAGAGCAGGTACAAACACCAACTGAACATCTGTAGTAGGCACTTAGGTGCAGTACGTCATTTCATGCTCTTAGCAACTTTGCAAATAAGTTATTGCCATATATTTATAGATGATAAAACAGAGGTTAAGAGAGGTATAAGCATTCTCCCAGTGGTCACATAGCTATTAATAGCAACTGGTGAAGTCAGAGTTTTCCTGAGGTTTGCTTGGCTCCAAAGTCAGGGCTTTTTCAACCATCATGCAGTTTTCCTGTTCTAACCTTAGTTTTTAGTAGTAGTACCTGTTTTATGGTTTGCTCTTAAGAAATCAACTGATTTTAATAAACTTTTGAACAATACTCACAAGCATCAAGAGAACTGTAAGTTCTGCCAATACATTCATCGGCAATCTTGAAGTGAACAGTGACCAACAAGTATTTTTCAGTAGCTGTGTTATTTTATGCCTCTCAACAAAATGTTCTATGTGCTTGGAAATTAGAAAGATATGTACTTGCATTGAATAAGGTCCATACTTCACAGAATCACTAGAATATTCCACTCTAAAAATACAAAACTGGTTATCTGAATTATCTAGTCTTTGAAAACTCCTTGTCATCACTAACTACAGAGTACTTACCTGGATTAGGGTACTCGGTGAAAAACTGGGTCAGAGTGTCAAACTACATGGCTCCTTTGCTTAACACTCCTCATTGCTTTTCATTTTTCTATAGCTAGCAGCAGTACCCAAAGAGGGGAATATATAAACCCCAGGAGATTTTACAGACAATCTATTGTGCGAAGAAAAAAATAGGTTTGTTTTTCAGTATTGCTCTTTGAAAATATTTATTGTTGTGTATGCTTCATAATATGTATGATACATTAATATGATACGTATATTAGAGGTGTATACACAGAACAGTTTAACTGACACAATAAAAACATTTGCAGTAAAATTCTGACACGCTACTACATGGATGATCATCAAAGATATTGTGCTAACTAAAATAAGCTAGTCACAAAAGGGCAAACGCTATATGATTCTACTTATATGAGGTACATAGAGTAGTCAAATTCATAGGGACAAAAAGTAGAATGGTGGTTTCCAGGGGCTGGGGGAAGGAGGAAATGGGGAATTATTTTTTAATGGGTAGAGTTTCAATTTGGGAAGATGAAAAAGTTCTAATGATTGCATAATAATGTGAATGTATTTAATGATACTGAACTGTTTACTTAAAAATAGTTAACATTGTAAATTTTATGTCCTGAATATTTTACCACAATAAAAAATGATAAAAAAGTTTGGCGGCCCTTGGTTTACAATATTAAAATGGAATGTAAGGCTTTTCCCAATTTGACTCTATCTCATCTCTGGCCTGGAGGACAGTGTTACTTTTGTCAATGAAAAGAGTCAAACTCTGTGAAATATTTGAAGATATTTATTCTGAGCCAAATATGAGTGGCCAATGGCCTGTGACACAGTCCTCTGGAGATCCCGAGAACGTGTGCCCAAGGTGGTCAGCCTGCAACTTGGTTTTATACATTTTAAGCTTGGGTCAGGAAAGGTGGGACACTCATCTTCTGCTAAAGACTTTAAATAAAAACATTTTCTGAAGTACCCATTTATTTAACTCCTCATTGCTCTGTCTGTGCTATGCTGATCACTGTCGGAGCCTGTAAATTCAAACCAATACCACTTCAGTGTTTTTCAAGACAGGTAAGCTTTGTTTAATTCCTTTTTGAAATCCACTAATCTACTTTCTATGCCAATTAGCAGTCAGAGGAAATAAATCACATGCCCTTCCAATGAAGATAAAATATTCCCAGCCCCAGTATTTGAGCTTTCAAATTCAGAGTCGCAGAGGGTCTGTTCCTCCACATTTTCACTTAATACCTCACTGGCTCCCCTCCAAACCCTGTCTGACATGCAATTATTTTCAACCTATTTCACAGAAGGCTGCTCCATTCATCTTTCTGTGGGTCAGATTTCCATTGAAACTGATTTTAAACGATAAAAGATTTTACTGTGTGAAACGTATGTTGGTAGGGCTCGACGCAATGCTAAGCCAAGATTTTTTTGGGTTTATGGGGGCAGATATGAAATTGGCAGCATGGAGAGGGATGAAAGAACATTTATAATCATATCTGGGGGTTTCGTAATGATCTGTCTGGAATAAAACCGTATATTGAATTATGGGTGGGTGTTTGCACTATACGGGTAGAAAGGGAATCGGACTGATAGAGGCAGGGAGGGAGTGTTGGTCGGAAGTTCTGAACTCAATTTCTGGCTTTGTTACTTAAGGTAGAAGACTTACTCTCTCTAGAAATTAGCTTCCTTTTTTAATATAATGAGATAGAGCTGAGCAGAACTTATCACCTTATCTCCTCTACCTGCTCTTTTCCCGTTGTTCCCTATTTCTTTAAATGGCACCATGACCCAGTTAACAAGTCAGAAATCTGAGAGTCAGCTTTGACTTCTCCTTTACCCTCTGCATTGATTACTCACCAGTTCATGCTAATTTCACCTCTTGAATTTCTCTTGATCTGCTCTGTTCTTTCTATCTTCTTGGCAATTAGACTAAGCTTAACTCCCTCCTTCTTTCCCCTAGTGACTGGACTGTCCATGCGAAGAGCCACTTCACTAACCACAGGCTTCCTCCTCACCCTCCCCTCTCAAATCTAGTTCTGTGGAGGCCAAAGTGATCTTGCTAAGAGAATCTAATCATGCCCCTCATTTATTAAAAAATTCCTCATTGTCGAGATCTGTCTCCTGAGAATTTCTCTAGACTTGTCCCCTTTTCACAACCTCTATCACTTGTACTTCAGCTGCACTAAGTTGTTTTCGCATCTTTTTTTGCCACCAAGCCTTTCAATATACTATTTCTTTTGCTCATGACACTTTTGCATTTCTCTTCGCCTTGTGCTACCTGTTTCAGATTTCAACTGTGTCACTCCTCCATAGGACTGACGTCCAGGCTGTGCTATGCTTGCATGGGTCACAGGTTATCATAATTATATTTATACTAACTACAGTTTTAATTTTTTTATTTTTAATTTTTGTGGGTACATAATAGGTGCATATATTTATGGGTTACATGAGATATTCTGATACAGGCATGCAATGCATAGTAATTCCATCAGGAAAAATAGGGTATCAATCACCTCAAGCATTTATCCTTTGTGTTACAAATAACCCAGTTATACTCTCTTAGATATTTTGAAATGTACAATTAAATTATTTTTTTATTATAGTCACCCTATTGTGTTAGCAAATACTGGGACTTACTTATTCTTTCTAACTATGTTTTTGTACCTGTTAATCATCCCCCTTTCCTCCACTACATCCTCCAGACTACCCTTCCCAGCCTCTGGCAGCCATCTTTTTTTTTTTTTTTTTTTTTTAAGAGATGGAGTTTTGCTCTTGTTGCCCAGGCTGGAGTGCAATGGCACAATCTTGGCTCACCGCAACCTCCACCTCCCAGGTTCAAGCGATTCTCCTGCCTCAGCCTCCCGAGTAGCTGGGATTACAGGCATGCACCACCACGCCCAGCTAATTTTGTATTTTTAGTAGAGACAAGACTTCTCCATGTTGGTCAGGCTGGTCTTGAACTCCTGATCTTAGGTGATCCTCCTGCCTTGGCCTCTGAAAGTGCTGAGATTACACACCTGGCCTGCCATCCTTTTACTATCTATCTTCATGAGTTCAATTGTTTTAATTTTTAGCACCCACAGATAAGTGAGAACATGCAAAGTTTGTCTTTCTGTGCCTGACTTTTTTCACTTAACATAATGGCCTCCAGTTCCATCCATGTTGTTGCAAATGATGGGATATTATTCTTTTTATGGCTGAATAGTAAGTACTCCATTTACACCAGTTTTTAAATACTGACCAATATTTTAAAATGCAAAGTGATTTGTTTGCAGAATCTTTCTGGAATAATTCTTAATCTTTTAAATTTGTCTCATTCAACTCCTAATATAACAGCAGTGCTTTGGCAACTTGACTTTATAAAATTATTTCAAAACATTAAAGCAGTTTTCACAGAAACATACACATGGTATTTTACCCTCATATTTCATTAATTATGTAAGTTTCGTTAAAGTAATATAATTACAAAGAAGTATAACTGACATAATGAGGTCAGCTGTTGAACACAATTAAGTCTTGAAAAATATGCCCCTTGACTGTTAAGTGGAGAAGTACATAGACATCAGTTTGTGTATTTTAGGGAGATAATGGAAAATGTTGATTTATCTCATGACTTCAATACCCTGTCTTTACTTCTAGATTATACATATCTTGATGGTAAGAGCTGTTGTTTATTCATTTAATATACACAACACAAAGCACAATATCAACTCAATATCCAATATGTAATTTAAAAAATTAATATTAAATTAGATATAAGATTTTTTTTATTATTATACTTTAAGTTTTAGGGTACATGTGCACATTGTGCAGGTTAGTTACATATGTATACATGTGCCACGCTGGTGCGCTGCACCCACTAACTCGTCATCTAGCATTAGGTATATTTCCCAGTGCTATCCCTCCCCCCTCCCCCCACCCCACAACAGTCCCCAGAGTGTGATGTTCCCCTTCCTGTGTCCATGTGATCTCATTGTTCAATTCCCACCTATGAGTGAGAATATGCGGTGTTTGGTTTTTTGTTCTTGCGATAGTTTACTGAGAATGATGATTTCCAATTTCATCCATGTCCCTACAAAGGACATGAACTCATCATTTTTTATGGCTGCATAGTATTCCATGGTGTATATGTGCCACATTTTCTTAATCCAGTCCATCACATGAACAGACACTTCTCAAAAGAAGACATTTATGCAGCCAAAAAACACATGAAAAAATGCTCATCATCACTGGCCATCAGAGAAATGCAAATCAAAACCACAATGAGATACCATCTCACACCAGTTAGAATGGCAATCATTAAAAAGTCAGGAAACAACAGGTGCTGGAGAGGATGTGGAGAAATAGGAACACTTTTACACTGTTGGTGGGACTGTAAACTAGTTCCACCATTGTGGAAGTCAGTGTGGCGATTCCTCAGGGATCTAGAACTAGAAATACCATTTGACCTAGCCATCCCATTACTGGGTATATACCCAAAGGACTATAAATCATGCTGCTATAAAGATATAAAGTTTTTTAACTCCAAAGACTATGGAATTTGTAAAATTGTTAACTTACCTTCAAATTCTAATATTCTTTGATTTGTATGTAATTATAAACATATTTGTGTTGTGATGAAATTATATATTAGTTAATGGCCAGATTCTTGTGTTGTATTATCTTTGTGCTCTCCACAGTCAAATGACTGTGAAAGTTGCTCAATAAGTAAGTATCAAATGGTGTATGTGTGCCTGCCTGGTTGGTTGTTGGGAGTATGAGAATGTTCCAACATTCTTGAAGTATGTCTTTGTTAGCAGCATGAGAACAAACAAATACATACTGCATTTTGTTTATAAAAGTGCATATTCCTGAAAATTATTTTTAGGGTGAGGGCAAGTGCTGTTAAGTAAGGCATTAAACAAAACTTTAAGCTTGGTATATGAAATTATTCACTACAACTATTCTTTACTAAGAGATCAGTAAGATTGCAATACAATTAAGAAAATCTAAATTCAGGATTATTTATTGGTAGCTATTGAAAAACAATATCAGAGGGGAACCTTAATCTAAATAAACAATGACTTAGAATTTTACAAGTAATAATAAGCTGTGTACTTTAGCAGGACACAGCTATTTAATCATCTCCTTGCCCATTAAACTTGAGAAGCACATTCTCAGTGAATGCTCAGAAACTTATTTGCATTGGTGATTTAGCTTTGGGGTAAATGATTCAGATTTTTAAAATTCAGATGTTATTATATTATGCTAAACAACATGCCAGGGCTATATCCCTAGCTCATTTGAATTTAGCCTGAATAATAGCAGTGCACATTAGGCCTGGTGTTGAACCGACTTTGTAGCAGTCTTTGCTGTTTTTGCTTTTTCCAGCCAAGGAGGGCAATTTCCTGATAGATGGTCAATCTCCCCTCTTGCCCTTGGAACATTTCCAAGGAAAAGAAAAAGAGGGAAAGCACGTGTAGCCATTCAGAACCAGATACAGAATAATGGCAAGTAAGTCATGGTCGTAAAAACAATGACTGACATTTTTTGAGAGGTTTCTGGTGTGTCAGACATTGAATTAAGCAGTTTTCATGCTTTATCTCAATTCTCACAACCTCCTAGCAGTGAGCAGTGGTTAACATGCAGGTTCAGGAGCCAGACTGGCTTAGGTTTGAATCCTGGCCCGCCACTTTCAGTGGTGTGACCTTGGGCAAACTACTTAACCTCTGTGTGTGTCAGCTTCAGCATGCGTAAAAGGAAGGGAATATATATACATCTTATTGTGTTTTTGTGAAGATTGAAGAGAAAATGCAAAACAAACTCAGTGTTTGCACTAAAAAATGTTAGCTTTTATTATCATTTAATATTACTATTATTCTTTTTCTCTTTCTACAGTGAATCAATTTAGTGAATCCAAATGACTTCGTCCAGGTCACAGAGGAAGTGGGTGTCATTGCCAGAACTGAACTCTATGCCTCCCTGTCCAGCAAAATTCCACTACATAGAACATGATGTACCATGATCACGACAGTTCCAGGCAGGGAGTAAAGGGAGAGAGCCCAGGCTTCAGAGCTAAGCACATAAAGTTTGAATCCCAGCTCTTCTGCATATTCTATGAATCACTGAATATATTTACATACATTCACTGTATTCAGTTTCATCTCTAAAATTAGCATAATATCCCATTTTTAGAGTTGTGAGAAAGATAATAAATAATGCATATTTTAAAAACTGGTAAATAAAAAGTTCTTGAAACTGGTTGCTCTTATTATAGGCTTATCACAATACATTATAATCAAATATAATTGCAGTAATAGTGTATAATGCTTTAATATCAAAAATAATTTGGGGGAACATACACGTTTATAAACAAAATGCAGTATGTATTAGTCTGTTCTCATGCTGCTGATAAAGACATACCTGAGACTGGGTAATTTATAAAGGAAAGAGATTTAATTGACTCAGAGTTCCACAGGGCTGGGGAGGCCTCAGGAAACTCACAATCATGGCAGAAGAGGAAGCAAACACATCCTCATGGCAACATGAGAAGGGGAACTATGAGTGAAGAGTGGGGAAAAGGCCCTTGTAAAACTGTCAAATCTTGTGAGAATTCACTGTCCAAAAACAGCAGCCTAGGGGTAACCATCCTTGTAACCATCCTTATGATTCAATTACCTCCCACCAGGTCCCTCCCATGACATGTAGGGATTATGGGATCTACAATTCAAGAAGAGATTTGGGTGGGGACACAGCCAATCCATATCATGGTATATATACACAATGGAGTATCATCAGCCTTAAAAGGAAAGGAAATTCTGATAACATGATATAACATCAATGAACCTTGAGGAAACATGATACAACACAGATGAACCTTGATTACATTCCGCTAACTGAAATAAGCCAGACACAAAAGAACAAATACTGTATGACGCTACTTATATGAAGTACATACTAGTCATATTCATAGAGACAAAAAGCAGAATGATGGTTGCCAGGGGCTGGAGGGAGGAAGAAATGCATAAGTATTGTTTAATAGGTATAAAATTTGTTTAGAAAGATGAAAACATTCTGGAGATGTTTGGTGGTAATGGTTGTCCAACAATGTGAATGCATTTAATGCCGCTGAACTGCACACCTAAAAATAGTTACCATTATACATTTTATGTCATGTATATTTTACTACAATGAAAAAGTTGGAGAAAAAAGAATATATCCATCTACAGGAGGAAAAATTTGTTATTAAAATTATTGAAATGAGAATTGCAGTCCTAAAATTAACTCATACCTCTTCTTTTTTTTTCTTTTTTTTTTTTTTTGAGACGGAGTCTCACTCTGTCACCCAGGCTGGAGTGCAATGGCGCAATCTTGGCTCACTGCAAGCTCCGCCTCCCAGGTTCTCGCCATTCTCCTGCCTCAGCCTCCAGAGTAGCTGGGATTACAGGCGCCCACCACCATGCCCAGCTAATTTTTTGTATTTTTAGTAGAGACGGGTTTCACTGTGTTGGCCAGGCTGGTCTCAAACTCCTGACCTCAGGTGATCCGCCCGCCTCAGCCTCCTAAAGTGCTGGGATTACAGGCGTGAGCCACCGCACCCTGCCTGCTCATGCCTCTTCAGGAAGATTTTTGATATTTTGCGTTGAATTCCTCTAAGAAGTCATTTCAGTCTTTATATTTCACAATAGTGAGAAGGAGTGCATGACTGTTCTTACCCACACATATGTTCCTTTTCGAATTGGCAGATGAGTATTCATCAATGTAGATTCTAACAATACTGTCAGAGGAGAAATAATATTGTTGTGACACCAAGAGAATATTTTTATTGTACACATTACCTTGGAATAACATTTTTGCCAGGAAATTTGATGCAGCATACATATAGTGCCTGATAGAAGCCAGGCGAAAGTACATTATTCTTGTGTGTTGTACATGATATATAGTCAAACAGCCTGTGAGATAGAAGGATATCATTAACTATGAAGGTCATTCCATCATCAGTATAATGTTTGGAACAAAGATATATTCAGTTATGCTGTTTACTCTATTTATACTTCAACTCTGCATCTTTATAAACCTACCTTTCTACGTGATTTTTAAAACTCACAGAAGACTTTTTTTTAAGAAGAGAAGATCTGTTTTGTTTAAATTGCCTTGCACTCCAAATTCAAATCAAAACTATTATGAATTTTAAAACATGACTTCTTCTGACATTGAAACTTTTCTTTTTTTTCCAATTACTATATAACTGTTAAAATTTTGGAAAAATATTTTAGTATGCCCAGGAAGCCTTGCTATGTCTATTCTATTTGCATTTGTTTCATAGTCTCATTAGGTTCATTTTCCCCCTAATTTTTCATTTGTGGTAAAATGCACATAACAACATTTACCATCTTAGCCACTTTAAAGTGTACAGTTCCGTGGCATTAAATACATTCATAATGTTCTGTAAACCTCACCACCACCTCCAGCACTCTTTTCATCTTGTAAAAATGAAACTCTGTAACTATTAAACAATAACTCTCTCTTCCCCCCCCCCCATCCTCAGCCCTTGGCAACCATCTCCACTTTCCGTTTCTATGATTTCGACTATTCTAAGTACCTCATACAAGTGGGATCATATGTATTTGCCCTTTGTGCCTGGTTTATTTTACTTGCCATAATGTCCTCAAGGTTCATCCAGGTTATAACATATGTCATAATTCCCTTTCTTTTTAAGGCTGAATAATATTCCATTTTCTGAATATTACACATTTTGTTCATCTATTTATCCATTAATGGATACTTGGGTTGCTTCCGTGCTTTAGCTATTGAGAATAATGCAATCCTACCAACAATACTCAAGAATTCCAATTCCAATTTCTCCACATCCTTGCCAACACTTCTGGCTTATATTTTAAAATATATTAGCCATCCTTATGGGTGCAAAGTGGTATCTCACTGTAGTTATGATTTGCTTTTCCCTCATGATTAGTGATGCTGAGCATCTTTTCATATGCTGATGGGACCTTTGTATATTTTCTTTGGAGAAAAATCTATTCAAGTGCTTTGCTCATTTTTTATTCAGGTTGTTTATTTTGTTGTTGTTATTGTTGAGTTTTGGAGCTCTTTCTACATTCTGGGTGTTAATCTTTTATCAGATATACAAATATTTTCTCCTATGCTGTAAACTGCTCTTTTATTTTGTTGATAGTGTCTTCTGATGCACAAACTTTAAAATTTTCATAAGTCCAACTTTTCTGTTTCTTCAGAAAAGAAGAAAAAAGCCCGAGCCTTTGTCATATCCAAGAAATTACTGCCAAATTCAATATCATGAAATTTTTGCCCTATGTTTTCCTTTACAAGTTTTATATTTTTAGATTTCTGATCCATTCTGAGTTAAATTTTGTATGTGGTGTTAGATAAGGGTCTAACTTCATTCTTTTGCATGCAAATATCCAATTTTCCCAGCACCATTTGTTGTAAAGATTGTCTTTTCCCCATAAAATAGTCTTGGCACCCTTGTAAAATATCATTTGACCATATATGCGAGGATTTATTTCTGGTTCTTTATTCTGTTTCATTAGTCTGTATTTATGCCAGTACCACAATATGTTGATTTCCTGTAACTTTGTAGTAAGTTTTGAAATCACGAAGCATGAGTTCCTCCAGCTTTATTCTTCTTTTTCAAGATTATTTTGGCCTATTGTTGTCCCTTGAGATGCCATGTAAGTTTTAGGATGGGTTTTTTTTTTATTTCTACAAAAAAAATTGGAATTTTGATAAAGATTGCATAGAATCTGTAAATCAGTTTGGGTAGTATTGACGGCTTAACAATATCAAGTCTTTCCGTCCATGAACATATCTTCTCATGTATTTATATCTTTAATTTCTTTAATAATATTTTGTAGTTTTCATTGTACAAATCTTTCTCCTCTTTGGTTAGGTTAAGTCATAAGTATTTCATTGTTTTTGATGCTACTGTGAATGGAAACACTTTCTTAATATTTTTTCAGATTGTTCATTGCTACTGTATAGAAGAAATGCAACTGATTTTTGTGTGCTGACTTTATATTCTGCTACTTTACTGAATTTATTAGTTCCAACAGTTTTTGGGGTGAACATTTAGTTTTCCACACATGAGATCATATAATTTTAGAACAGAGAGAATTTTACTTCTTTTTTTTCCACTTTGGATGCCTTTATCTCTTTTTCTTGCCTAATTGCTCCAGCTAGAATTTTCAGTACTATGTTGAAAAGAAGTGGCAAAGACCGGGTGCGGTGGCTCACGCCTGTAATCCCAGCACTTTGGGAGGCCAAGGTGGGTGGATCCCGGGGTCAGGAGTTCAAGACCAGCCTGACCAACATAGTGAAACCCCATTTCTACTAAAGATACAAAAAAAAATTTAGCCAGGCATGGTTGTAGGCACCTGTAATCCCAGCTACTTGGAGGCTGAGGCAGGAAAATCGCTTGACCCCAGGTGGCAGAGGTTGTAGTGAGCCGAGATGGTGCCATTGCACTCCCGCCTGGGTGACAGGGCAAGACTCCATCTCAAAAAAAAAAAAAAAAGAAGTGGCAAGAGCAGGCATCCTTGTCTTGTTTCTGATCTTAGAAGAGAAGCCTTCAGTCTTTCACCATTGAGTATGATGTTTGCTGTTAATTTTTTATATATGGCTTTTATTATGTTAAGGCAGTTTCTTTCTATCCCTTGTTTGTTGGATTAAAAAAATTTTTTATTTTTATAGCTTTTGGGGTACAAGTCGTTTTTGGTTACATAGATTGATTATACAGTAGTGAATTCTGACATTTTAGTGCACCTATCACCTGAATAATGTATGTTGTATCCAACATGTAGTTTTGTATCCCATATAGAATAATGGTGTCCAGCTCCATCCAGGTTGCTGCAAAAGACATTATTTCAATCTTTTTTATGGCTATATTCCATAGCACATATATATATGCACACACATATATATAGCATATATATATGTACACACACACACATATATATACACACACACACACACACACACCATATTTTCTGTATCCACTCACTGGTCAGTGGGCACTTAGGTTGGCTTCATATCTTTGCAATTGTGAATTGTGCTGCAATAAACATACAAGTACATGTGTCTTTTTCATATAATGACTTCTTTCCTTTGGGTAGATATCCATTAGTGGGATGGCTGGATCGAATGGTAGATCTAGTTCTTTAAGGAATCTCCATACTATTTTTCATAGAGGTTGTACTCATTTACATTCCCACCAGCAGAGTAGAAGCATTCTCCTTTCATTACATCTACATCAACATCTATCATTTTTTGACTTTTTGATAATGGCCATTCTTACTGGAGTAAGATGGTATCCCATTGTGGCTTTAATTTGCATTTCCCTAACAATTACTGATGTTGAGCATTTTTTCATGTTTGTGGGTCATTTGTATATCTTCTTTTGAGAAACGTCTATTTATGTCCTTTGCCCACTTCTTGATGAGGTTATTTGTTTTTTCCTTAATTTGTTTGAGTTCCTTGTAGATTCTGGATATTAGTCCTTTTTCAGAGACATAGTTTAAAAGTATTTTCTCCACTCTTGATTGTCTGTTTATTCTGATGATTATTTCTTTGGCTGTGCAGAAGCTTTTTAGTTTAATCAGGTCTCATTTATTTATTTTTGCTTTTTTTCCATTTGCTTTTAGGGTTTTAGTCATAAATACTTTGCCTAGGCCAACGTCCAGAAGAGTTTTTTCAAAGTTATCTTCGAGAATTTTTATGCTTTCAGCCCTAGACTTAAGTCTTTGATCCATCTTGAGTTTATTTTTGTATAAGGTGAGAGATAGGGATCCAGTTTCATTCTTCTACATGTGGATATCTAGTTTTCCCAGCACCATTTATTAAATAGAGTTTCCTTTTCCCAATTTATTTTTTTGTATGCTTTGTTGAAGATCAACTGTTTATAAGCATTTGACTTTATTTCTGGGTTCTCTATTCTGTTCCCTTAGTCTATCTGCCTCCTTTTGAGAGTACCATGTTGTTTTGGTAACTACAGCCTTGTAGTATAACTTAAAGTCCAGTAATGTGATGTCTCCAGATTTGTTCTTTTTGTTTAGGATCGCTTTAGTTATTTGGGGGCTTTTTTAGTTCCGTATGAATTTTAGGATTGTTTTTGCTAATTCTGTGAAAAATGATTTTGGTATTTTGATGGGAATTGCATTGAATCTGTAGATTGCTTTGGGCAGTATGATCATTTTCACAGTATTGATTATTCCAATCCATTAGCATGGAATGTGTTTCTGTTTGTTTGTGTCATCTATGCTTTATTTCAGCAGTGTTTTGTAGTTCTCTTTGTAGAGAATTTTCACCTCCTTGGTTAAGTATATTCTTAGTTATTCAATTTTCTTTTCTTCTTTTTTTTTTTTTTGCAGCCATTGTAAAAGGGATTGAGTTCTTTATTTGATTCTCAGCTTGCTCATTGTTGGTATATAGCAAGCAGCACTGCTGATTTGTGTACATTGATTTTGTAACCTGAGACTTTACTGAATTTGTTTATCAAATCTAAGAGTCTTTTGAAGGAAAATTTAGGGTTTCCTAAGTATAGAGTCATGTCACCAGTGAGCAGTGAAGTTTGACTTTCTCTTTTCCAAAGTGGATCCCCTTATTTTCTTCTCTTACCTGTTTGCTCTGGCTAGGACTTCCAGTACTATGTTGAATAGGAATGGTAAAAGTGGGCATCCTTGTCTTTTTCCAGTTCACAGGAGGAATTCTTTCAACTTTTCTTCCTCAGTGTGATGTTGGGGTTTGTTGAAGGTTTTTATCATAAAGGGATGCTGAATTTTATTGAGTGCTTTTTTCTGCATCTATTGAGAAGATCCTATGATTTGTGTTTTTAGTTCTGCTTATGTGATGTATCGCACATATTGACTCATATATGTTTAGCCATCTCGGCAACCTGGGTATGAAACACACTTGATCATGGTGTATTACCTTTTTGATTTGCTGTTAGATTCAGCTAGCTAGTATTTTATTGAGAATTTTGCATCTATGTTCAAAAGAAATATTGGTTTGTAGCTTTCTTTGTTTTTACTTTCTTTCTTTAATTTTTTTTATTATTATTATACTTTAAGTTTTAGGGTACATGTGCACAATGTACAGGTTAGTTACATATGTATACATGTGCTGTGCTGGTGTGCTGCACCCATTAACTCATCATTTAGCATTAGGTATATCTCCTAATGCTATCCCTCCCCCCTCCCCCCACCCCACAACAGTCCCCAGAGGGTGATGTTCCCCTTCCTGTGTCCATGTGTTCTCATTGTTCAATTCCCACCTATGAGTGAGAATACGCGGTGTTTGGTTTTTTGTTCTTGCGATAGTCTTTTTTTATTATATCCTTTCCTGATTTTTGTATCAGAGTGATGCTGGCTTCATAGAATGATTTAGGTAAGATTCCCTCTTCCTCTATCTTTTGTAATGGTTTCAGTAGGATTGATGCCAATTTTTCTTTGAATGTCTGATAGAATTCAGCTGTGAATCCATCTGGTCCTGGGTTTTTGTTGTTGTTGTTGTTGTTGGCAAATTTCTAGTTAACTTCTCCCATCTCGCTGCTTATCGGTCTAATCAGGGTTCCTATTTCTTCCTGACTTAATCTAAGAGGGTTGTATGTTTCCAGGAATTTATCCATTTCCTATAGGTTTTCTAGTTTGTGTGCCTAGAAATGTTCACAGTAATCTCAAATGATCATTTTTTATTTCTGTGGTGTCAGTTGTAATGTCTCAAGTTTCATTTCTAATTGAGCATATTTGAATCTTCTCTCTTTTCTTGGTTAATCTTGCTAATGGCCTATCAATTTTGTTTATCTTTTCAAAGAACCAGCTTTTTGTTTCATTGATCTTTTGTATTTTTTTGTTTTAATTTCTTTTGGTTCTGCTCTGATCTTTGTTATTCCTCTTCTTCTGCTAGCTTTGGATTGAGTTTGTTCTTTTTTCTCTAGTTCCTTAAGGTGTAACATTAGATTGTCAATTTGTGATCTTTTAGACTTTTTAATGTGGTCATTTAGCACTATAAACTTTCCTTTTAGTGTTCCTTTTGCTGTATCCCAGGGTTTTGATAACTTGTGTCATTATGATCATTAATTTCAGAGAATACTTAAATTTCTATCTTGATTTCATCAGTAACCTCAAAATCATTCAGGAGCAGATCGTTTAATTTCCATGTGTTTGTATAGCTATGGGGGTTCCTTGTGGAGTTAATTTCTAGTTTTATTCCACTGTGGTCTGAAAGATAGTTGATATTATTTTGACTTCTCGAAATTTATTGAGACTTGTTTTGTGGCCTATTGTATGGTCTGTCTTGGAGGATGTTCCATGTGCTGATGAGAAGAATGTATATTCTGCAGTTCTTGAGTAGAATGTTCTATAATATCTGTTAGGTCCATTTGTTATAGAATATAAGTTAAGTCTGTTGTTTCTTTGTTGACTTTCTGTCTTGATGATCTGTGTAGTACTGTCAGTGGAGTATTGAATTTTCCCACTATTATTGTGTTGCTGTCTTAGGTCTAGTAGTAATTGTTTTATGAAGATGGGAGCTCCCATGTAAGGTACATATGGATTTAGGATTATGATATCTTCCTGTCGAAATTATCCTTATAAAATGACCTTTTTGTCTTTTACTGTTGTTGCTTTAAGGTCTGTGTGATCTAAGAATAACCATTCCTGTTCGCTTTGGTTTCCATTTGCATAGAATATCTTTTTCCACTTTTTTACCATGAATTTATATGAATCTTTACATTTTAGGTAAGTCTCTGGAAGACAGTTGATATTTGGTTTGTGATTTTTTTAATCCACTATGCCAATCTGTATATTTTAAGTGGAGCATTTAGCCACTTACATTTAACATTGAGATGTGAGGTATAGTTTCATTTATCATGTCATTGTTACCTAGATACTTTCAGTTTTTCTCATTATGTTACTGTTTTATAAGCCCTGTGGATTTTATGCTGTCAAGAAGTTCTATTTTGGTGCATATCAAGCCTGGCTGTTCTTGGTGTATAGGAATGCTAGTGGGGTTTTTTTTGGTATGTTGATTTTGTATCCTGAAACTGCTGAATTTGTTCATCAACTGAAGGAGTATTTGGGTCAGGACTATGGGGTTTCCTAGATATGGAATTATGTCATCTGCAAACAGGAATACTTTCACTATTTGGATCCCCTTTATTTCTTTCTGTTGCCTGATTGTTCTGGCCAGGATTTCCAATACTATGTTGAGTTAGAGTGGTGAGAGCGGGCATTCTTGTCTTGTGCCAGTTTTTAAGGGGAATGCTTTCAGCTTTTGCCCATTTAGTATGTTGTTGGCTGTGGGTTTGTCATAGATGGCTCTTATTATTTTAAGATATGTTCCTTCAATACCTAATTCATTGACAGTTTTTAACATGAAGGGATATGGAACCGTATCAAAAGCCTTTTCTGCATCTGTTCAGATGATCATGTGGTTTTTGTCTTTAGTTCTGCTTATGAGATGAATCACATTTACTGATTTGCATATGTTGAACCATCCTTGCATCCCAGGGATGAAGCCTACTTGATTGTGGTGAATTCGCTTTTTGATGTGCTGCTGGATTTGATTTGCCAGTATTTTGCTGAGGATTTTTGCATTGATGTTCACCAAGGATACTGGCCTGAAGTTTTCTTTATTTGTTGTGTCTCTGCCAGTCTTTGGTATCAGGATGATTCTGGCCTCATAGCAGGAGTTGGGGAGGAGTTCCTCCTCCTCAATTTTTTGGAATAGCTTCGGTAGGAATAATATCAGCTTTTATTCGTACATGTGTTTGAATTTGGCTGTGAATCCCTCTGGTACTGAGCTTCTTTTGGTTGGTAGGCTATTTACTACTTACTCAGTTCTGGAGCTCATTATTGGTCTGTTCAGAAATTGAATTTCTTCCTGGTTCAGTTTTGGGAGGGTGTATATGTCCAGGAATTTATCCATTTCTTCTAGATTTTCTAGTTTGTGCGCATAGTGTGTTCAGAATAGTCTCTGATGATTGTATTTCTGTGAGGTCAGTGGTATTACCTCTTTTGCCATTGCCAGTTGTGTTCATTTGGATCTTTTCTCTTTTCTTCTTTATTAGTCTAGCTAGCAGTCTATCTTATTAATTTTTTCAAAAAAACTAGATCTTGGATTCATTGATCTTTTGAATGGTTTTCATGTCTCGATCTTCTATTCAGCTCTGATTTTGATTAGTTTGTGTCTTCTGCTAGCTTGGAGGTTGGTTTGCTCTTCCTTCTTTAGCTCTTTTATTTGTGATGTTAAGTTGTTAAATTGAGATCTTTCTAACTTTTCGATGTGGGCATTTAGTGCTATATATTTCCCTCTTAACATTGCCTTAGCTGTGTCCCAGAGATTCTGGTATGCTGCGTCTTTGTTTTCATAGGTTTCAACAAACTTCTTGATTTCTCCCTTAATTTCATTATTTACCCAAAAGTCATTCATGAACAAGTTGTTTCATTTCCATGTAATTGTGTGGTTCTGGGCAATTTTCTTGGTCGTTAATTCTAATTTTATTGTACTATGGTCTGAGAGAGTGGTTGGTAAAATTTCAAGGATTTTTGTACATGTACTGAGCATAATTATATGTCTGATTTTGTGGTTGATTTCAGAGTATGTGCCGTGTGGCAATGAGAAGAATGTATATTCTGGTTTTTTTGGTTGTGTCTTTGTTTGTTTGTTTTTTTGAGACAAAGTCTTGCTCTGTTGCCTAGGCTGGAGTGCAGTGACACTATTTCAGTTCACTACAACCTCCACCTTCCCGGTTCAAGCGATTCTCCACCACTAAGCCCGGCTAGTTTTTGTATTTTTAGTAGAGGCGGGGTTTCACCATGTTGGCCAGGCTGGTCTCAAACTCCTGACCTCAAATGATCCACCAACCTCGGCATCCCAAACTGCTGGGATTACAGGCATGAGCCACCAAGCCGGGACTATTCTGTTTGTTTTTTGGTGGAGAGTTCTGTAGAGGTCTAGAGGGCATAATAGAGACTGTAAGGAAGAAGCATTATTTGAAGTACTCCTTGTCTGTTTAACTCACCCCACCTGCAGGAGTAGTTGGGGGCCAAGAACAAGTCCCGGTGCCCCGTAGCCCCATACAGGATTCCCAGCTTTCTCTGCCTTGAGCCCAGCATCCATGGCTTCCTTCTGTCCCCTCTCAATGCCTTTTCTTTGAAGATTTACTATGAGTGCACCAGTCTTCCCAGTGTTTTGGTCACTTGGTGGGAGATGTTTCTCCTGCTTGCATGTAGTTGGCCATCTTGGAATGAACTCAGGAATAGCATCTTTCAAAAATTCTGAAAAGCTCCCAGCTTTTAGCACTTCAAATAATGTTCTTCCTTACATTCTCTATTATACCCTCTAGACCTCCTAGTAAACATTAGTTGAACCTTCTTATTCAATCCTCAACATCTCCTAACCTCTCTCACATATTTTACATGTCTATTGCATTCTATAAAATTTTCTTGGCTTGTTCATTAATCTCTTTAACTTTGTATAATTTACTATTTAGTTCATTATACAACTCAACTATTTATTCAACTTAGTCATTTATTGATTAAACAAAATAATTAAATTTTAATTATTATGAGCTTTTATTTTAAGATTCTGTATTATCTTTTAAAATCCACTTGATCATTTTTATATTCTCTTGTTTCTTGCTTATAATTTCAAACCATTACTTGTTTTTTAAACCTATTAAATACCCTTTTTATATCTCTAATAATTTCAGTAACTTAAGACTTTGTGGATATAATTATGCTATCAATTTTATTTTCTGCATCTGACTCATGGTATCGTGTTTCCGTGTGTGTTTTAGGATTTCTTAAAATCTCGTATTCCTATGGCCGGGTGTGGTGGCTCACGCTTGTAATCCCAGCACTTTGGGAGGCCGAGGTGGGTGGATCACGAGGTCAGGAGCTCGAGACCAGCCTGGCCAACCCAGTGAAACCCCGTCTCTACTAAAAATACAAAAAATTGGCTGGGTGTGGTGGTGGGCGCCTGTAATTCCAGCTACTCAGGAGGCTGAGGCAGGAGAATCACTTGAACCAAGGAGGTGGAGGTTACAGTGAGCCAAAATCATGCCACTGCACTCCAGCCTGGGCGACAGAGCTAGACTCCGTCTCAAAAAAAAAAAAAAAAAAAAAAAAATCTCGTATTCCTTGCAATGTAGCTGCAAGGAACAGTTGAAGCCTGACTTGAGTTTCTATTCAATTTCATTAAGCTTTGTTCTTAATTTCCTTTATTCTATTTTCTTTTGGCTTATTGTATTTTTTTTTTTTTTACTTATTTAGTTAAGAGTCAAATCATTTTCACTCTTGCTTCTTTTCTTATATATGAATTTAAGCCTATAAATTTTCTGTAAGCAATGCTTTACCTACATTCCACATGTTTTAATTTGTAATATTTTTCTTATCCTTATAACAGATATCTTCTATTCACTTTAGTCATTTCTTCTGTGACCCATCAGTTATTTTGTAGGTTTTGGTTCTCTATTAATTCCAAAACAAATGAGTCCTAACATTTTATTTTTGTTATTTATTTCTACATTAATTTCATGGTAGTTGTGGTTCTCAATTTACTAATTCTTTGAAATGTTATAACTTAATTTATAATGTATTTCATCAAGTGTCCTTAAAAATACTATGTAATCTCTAATTATTGGAGTAAATATTTTCTGTCCTGTCTATCAGTTACTGACAGTTATGTTTAAAATATCACTATTAAGACTGCTTTGTCAAATTCTACCTTCAACTCTTTCACTTTTTGCTTCACATGTTTTGAAATCATGTTATTTAGTACATACAGAATTAGAATTTTCATATCTTCCTAATGAATGGGACACTTTATCACTATATAGTGCCCACTTTTATTTTTGCCTTAAAGTCTATTTTATCTGTGTAAAATAGCTATATCTCACCCTTCCTTTAATTAGTATTTGCTCAGTATATATTTTTGTACTTTCATCTTCTTGTGTGCTTATGTTCTCTACTATAAATGGCATATAGTTGTTGTTTTTTGAATACAGTTTGATAATATGGTCACCTGAGTTATTATGATTACACATAGATTTGAATCGACTGCCTTATATTTGTTTTTCTCTTTCGGTTTTCTCCTTTCTTCATTTGAACTGCTTTCTCTCCTCTACTGGTTTTGAAATTTTACATGCTATTTTATTTTAATGGTTGGCCTTGAAATTTTAACATATATCCTTAATTTAAAAACATCTAAAGTTCATTAATGTCCTTAGCTTTTCTGCAATATCACAAAAATGTTTAAATGTTTAAAATACTTAGAAGTCTCCACAATCTCTCCCAAGCTGTCCTGTCCACCAAATAGCTTATCCTCTTCCCAGCGTTCTCCTACCTGGCCACACATTGCTCTGCTTCCTGTTCCTTAAATAGGCCATGCACACGCTCACCTTAAGGTTTTCCACTGACCAATTCATCTGCTAAAAACCACCTCTCCCAGATATCTGCATGACTCTCTCACCTTTCAACTCTATTTCAGGCCTTTCCTGCCATCTTATTTAAAATTGCACACGTTTTAAGCTCTTCCTAGCAGCTTTCATAGCATTATTTTTCTCTATATCACTTATCACCTTTTAGTATACTAAATAACTTGTTTAAATTATTTATGTTCTTCTTCCCCAACTAGAAGTTAAGTTCCATAAGGAAAGGAATTTTTTTTTTTTATTGCTGTATCCCCAGAGCCTAAGATGATTTTGGGCTCATAGTAAGCCGTTACTATTTATTTGTTAAGCATTCAATAATTTCAGATCTCAAATCCATATGAGAGCCAGTTAGTGTCCTTGAATTGTTAAGGGATGCTATTTTTTTTTCTATTGATCACCACCAAGTTTGAGATAAATCATTTTATTGATGTCTCTTTCTTTGGAGCATTATTTTTACTTGGTGTGTTTCCTTTTCTGATCCTTTATCTGGATATGTTTCCTGAGTATGTTCCCTTTTCCCACTCTTGATTTAAAAATTGCCCAATAAATAAATATTTTTATCTATTTATGGTTCAGTTCATGAAAAACAAATAGGAGAATAGATACTGTGCAGACAACAGCAGTGTCTGACACAATTATGCTGTTGTTACAAAAAAGATCCCCACTATATACTGTTATAGTTGCAAAAGCAAGTTGCAGAAGAATATGTATATGAGCTTGTTACTGTTAAAAAATAAAACAAAAAACTGAACTTCTGTAAATACGTGTATTTGTATGTGCATGGAGATATTTTGAGAAGCCTATACACTACACTAGAATACAACCAATAATACAGTAAAAATAATATTACAATTAATAAATAGGGAATGCATCTAATAATAATAAAACATTTTCAAGATATCCACTATAATGCCAGGCACTGTTACAAGTGTTTTACAGACATTAACTAATTTAATCTTCGAAATCACTTTATAAGGCTTTACTAACGTTATCCTTAACTTACAGATGAGAAAATTGATACAGGAAGAGCTAAGTAACTTGTCTGAGGTAATAGATCTAATAAATGGTAGTGGTGGAGTTTGAACCCAGGCAGTCTGGCTCCCAAGGCTATGCACTTAAACCTCTAATATATCTACATCTCTCTCTCTATCTGTATCTATGTCTATTTATCTATAGCTATAGCTATTTCTATCTCTATCTATATATAACGTAGATAGATATTACAATTACATATTATTTTATAATTTACAAAGAAAGAAAGAAAGAAATTACCTCTCCTTAAATCCACCCCAAAATGGCAGTAGTAGTAGCAAAAGCAAGAAGAAAGGAAAAACAGGATAGGATAAATTCTAAGCAAAACCTGGCTATCAGTGAAGATTGTCTTCAGTCCTCCCCCAACACCCCTTTGCCTTTGGGTGCTGTTGCACTTCTCTAAGAGATCGAGGTTCTCCCCATGCATATACCCAAGCCAGATAAACTGCTCAGGATTCTAAACCCCAGCTTTGTTCTGACTTTCCTCTGAAAGCAGCATCCCTATTTTTTTCCTCTTCCTCTTCCAACTGAACTAGCTGTCCACCCACTTTAGAGTCATGCATTTTTCTTGACAAGTTGGTAACCACAAAATAATGGGATAATTGTTTGCTCTAGATGGTGGAAGAGTTTGAGACTGTAGAGAAATTAACCCTATTTTTCCCATTCCCACAGAAATAGTTAACATTTGTATTGTTTTAAAGATCTCAAGGAGCTTCCACATGGAGCTGCTCATTTAATTCAGTCTTCATGATCACACTGTGATGGTTTTCATGCATAGTTTACAGGTAAGGAAACCAAGGCTCTGTGAGGATAACTATTAGTTATTAGTCTACTGTGTTCTCACAGCTGAGTGGCAGAGCTGATCTCAAGTCAGATTATCCTTTTCCCAAACTGCAACAACCTCTTTTTATATAAACTTCCTTGGCCAGGTATCTCCACATATATTATTAATGAATTTTGTGGCTAGAATAGTAAAAATTCACGTCACCGCTGGAAAAATAAAGCTTGAGTGTGAAAGAAATACAGAGTGAAGTCAATTATATGGTACTACTTTAATATACAGCTGCATATTTCTGTTATAGCAATCTGAATATCCTTTTAACCTTAGTTTCACTTTGGCTTTGATATTGTATTTTATTATATGCAAACTATTGGGAAACATTTATTCCTAAAACAATTTTTCCTTCTTTCCTAAATAGCCCCTCTGTTGCTTTTTTTTTTTTTTTTTTTTTGAGATGGAGTCTCCTTCTGTCACCCAGGCTGAAGTGCAATGGCACGATCTCGGCTCACTGCAATCTCCGCCTGGTGGGTTCAAGTGATTCTCCTGCCTCAGCCTCCCAAGTAGCTGGGATTACAGGCATGTGCCACCACACCCGGCTAATGTTGTATTTTTAGTAGAGACAGCGTTTCTCCATGTTGGTCAGGCCAGTATGAAACTCCTAACCTCAGGTGATCCACCCACCTCGGCCTCCCAAAGTGTTGGGATTACAGGCATGAGCCACCGCACCAGGCCCCCTCGGTTGCTTCATCCAGAAATAAAAGACGGGCTATAGCTGACTGCTGATTTGGGCGATATGTGTTAGCAATATTGTTGAGTTCCAAATACTTTTATATATAAAAGCTAAGTATAACTAAAAGATAAAATGTTTAAATGCAGAGAAAGATCTTACAAAAACAAAATGTGTCCACAATGCATTGCAGAGTTTGTTGGTTTAAGAAATGCAAACATAGAAAGTGTTTAGAAACCTGACCATAAAATGATGCAAGTGAAGTTTTTGTTCCTACAATAAACTTCAGTCAAAAGAGCAAACAAAGATATCTCATAAGGTTGCTCAACTGTAAATTCTCTGAGAGATTTTTATACCTGAGGGAGAAGTTGAGTATTTTCACTGACACTTTATTTCACCCACCTTGCCCCCACAAATTTGTTCTCAACAAGTTGTTGAGCAGTATTGGAAAACCTAAGCAGTTTTTAATTGACAAAATCTGATGTGGTACATTTTAAAGTGCAGCAACTGAAACGTCTGTGAAGCAGGTTAAGTTAACATTGTGATTGAGTCCTGGAATTTAGAACTAAAAGGAACCCAAATGCATGTTTTAGGGATATTCCTTTGTCGACGATCAGGAAAAACTTCCTTCTCCTTGCTAGGATCCCAAATAATTCATAGATTAATTTTATAAGGCATAGAAGGTTTAGAACCTGGAAAAGCAAATGTCAGAGCAGTTTTTCATCAGCATCATTTTTATTTTCAAGGAAACATTAAGTGATAATTGGGCAGTGTCCATACTGGTTTGTCAGCTCTCTTATGCATGAGATTTCCTCCTGTGCTCTATTTCACATACTCCAAGAGTAAAGGACCTCCCTCACACCTCTCTGCCCTCAGTCTCCCCCACCCCCACCCAATCATTTCACTATGTATAATACATCAAAATATTATGTTGTACATCTTGAATATACACATTTTTAAAAAGAAAGGGCCACAATGCAGCCTCCTCACTGCAGCTCCTCTCATAAGGTGTCCTGTCTTCCTCTTTCATATCCAAAATAATTCATTGTAATGACACGTGATTGTAACTTGCTTTTTCAAATCTGGGGCACTGAGAGGCAGGCTGCTTCTACTTTCCAATGCAAATATTACAAATTAGGCTGGTGCAGTGGCTCACACTTGTAATCCCAGTGCTTCGGGAAGCTCAGGTGGGAGGATTGCTTGAGCCCAGGAGTTTGAGGCTGCAGTGAGCTGCAATTGCACCACTGCATTCCAGCCTGGTTGACAAAGTGAGAACCTGTTTCTGAAAACAAAAAACAAAAAAACAAATTAGCAAGCACCCCCAAATTCTCATAATATAGATCAAGATTTGAGGGCTACAGGATATCTCATGCATTCATTCTCTCTCCTTGAATAGATTATCTGTTCTTATATAGCTCATGTGGATTATGATTTATGATTATGATTATTATTTTGAGACACAGTCTCATTCTCTCGCCCAGGCTGGAGTGCAGTGGCACGATCTCGGCTCACTGCAAGCTCCACCTCCCGGGTTCACGACATTCTCCTGCCTCAGCCTTCAAAGTAGCTGGGACTACAGGAGTCCACCACCACGCCCGGCTCATTTTTTGTATTTTTAGTAGAGATGGGGTTTCACCGTGTTAGCCAGGATGGTCTCGATCTCCTGACCTTGTGATCCGCCTGCCTCGGCCTCCCAAAGTGCTAGGATTACAGGTGTGAGCCACTGCTCCCTGCCTCATGTGGATTATTTCTTTAGCACTAAATAGCCCAAATCTCATAAAACCATGTGGTTTTGGATGCTATTTGTCAAAACTTCCTGCTTTCCTGATGAAGGAAGGATTGGTAGGCGATAAATGGTTCCGAAACATACTCACCTGCGGGTCTGGATTGTCCAAAGATCAACCTAGTATAGCTTCCAAACTGATGCTGGAATTACTCTCCACAGATGTTTGAATATTGAGACTCTGCCTTAAATGCTGAAGTTAGTGGACCAGAGAGAGAGCTCATTACTTTTTAAAGTGTCTGTTCACATTCCTGGGGCAGTCTCTTGACATCACACCATTAACTCTTCTGCTACATTGTTTCTCCAGTTGTCTTAGCTTTGTTCCCGGAGTCAGCCAAGAAAACACTCTATTTTCACTTTCACACATTGTGACCTGTACATTTATTTTTTACTGTACAGGCTCTTTATAGGCCCTTTTGTAAAGTTCCACATTCTCAGGGAATGGTGTCAACATTGAAGATGTCTCATATACCAGTTACTAGAATCATGTTAACTTTAAATGAAATATAATTACTTCTGCAACTGCAGAGACTAAGATGAAAATTAAGCTTCAAGCTTGAAGCAAATCCATTTACACACACTCTTACATACACAGACTCATACACTGCCCTGATGTTTATCGCCACTTTGATTTCATGGTCTGTGGTCTGGTTTGTGGCTTCCAAAATTTTACATTGCTGTGGGGAGCTCATCCTTGAAGATACTTAGCTTTCTTACTTGAATACTTCATATAAACTTTTGCTATGTGTGAGGCTTCCCATGTATCTCATTATCTCCCCAGTACTGTGACTTTTTAAATTAAAACTTTCTGTTCGACAGTTCAAGAATTTTGAAATAACAAGATATGCTTGATATAAAAGATGAACCATGAAAAATTTCAGTTGAAATTTATTTAATCCACCACTTCTTCACTCCTCATGGATTCTGATAGTGAATTGAAAAGAAAAACTCCAATCATGCAATTGTTTTCCATTTCATTGAGATTTGGATATTACCCACTGAGAATGAGAGGTAATTGTTTTTAATAGCAGTGACAAACAAAATTCATTTTCATTTACTAATTAAAGGCATTTCATTTACTAATTAAAATTCTTCCCTTGATTTAAAAGCAAATGTGAACGGAAGTTGTGAACTGTTTTTTTCATACATTTGACCTCCAGGCTGAATACCGGCTTTATAGGCTAAGCTACTAGCAATGGGATATTTTAAAGAAGCCACGATAATTGAGTATCATTTAACTCACTTGTTAGAGGAAGTTCACTCCCACTTTTCTTCTTGCTTATAGTTTTGTAGGGGAATGTCCATATATCACTTCCTAAGAAAACATCATGAGGATACCTTCAGCCTTTTTCCTTGTTAACAAAGTCCTTTTAAGGCGTTGTTTGTAATGAAGGAAAAAGAAACCTCAGCAGAATGCCTCACCTGTATATGTTTTCATTTAACAGAAAAGATGACTCCACAGGGTGAGTGTTCTGTAGCTGAGACCTTAACCCCAGAGGAAGAGCATCAAATGAAGAGGATGATGGCAAAGCGGGAAAAGATCATTAAGGAGCTGATACAGACAGAAAAGGATTATCTCAATGATCTAGAGCTGTGTGTTAGGGAAGTGGTTCAGCCCCTGAGAAATAAAAAGGTAAATATATATTTGAGATTTTTTTTTCTCTCCCATATCATAAATAGGATCACTAGCACCATGAAATTGAAGCACTCAGGTGTATCAATGGGATGATGTGCCTTTCTCCCCAAAACAGCACTGTTCTCAGCTCTGGGGTTACAGTTTAGTACAAAACAAAGTCCTGCCCTTGTGGAGTTCACTTTCTAGTGCAGAAAAGGAGGAGTCAGACAATACACAATAAATAAATAAGCAAACAAAATTAAGATATGTTATATGGTGTGAAGTATGGCTGAGGAAACTAAAGCAGGGAAAAGGAATGAAATAAGGGGACAAGGCCGGGTGCTGTGGCTCATGCCTGTAACCCAGCACTTTGGGAGGCTGAGGTGGGTGGATCACCTGAGGTTCGGATTTCAAGACCAGCCTGGCCAACATGGTGAAACCTCATCTCTACAAAATTACAAAATACAAAAAATTAGCTGGGCGTGGTGGCACACGCCTGTAATCCCAGCTACTTGGGAAGCTGAGGCAAGAGAATTGCTTGAACCCGGGAGACGGAGGTTGCAACGAGCCAAGATCACGCCATTGCACTGCAGCCTGAGCAACAGAGTGAGACTCTGTCTCAAAAAAAAAAAGAGAGAAAGAAAGAAGGAAGGAAGGAAGGAAGGAAAGAAAGAAAGAAAGAAAGAAAGAAAGAAAGAAAGAAAGAAAGAAAGAAAGAAAGAAAGAAAGAAGAAAGAAAGAGAGAGAGAGATGGGGACAAAGGAGTGGTCATTCTATTTCAAATAGAGTGGCAAATGAAGACTTTTCCAGTGGAGGACATTGAGCAGAGAACTGAAGGAGGTAACAGAATGGTCCAGGCAAAGTGGAATACAAGGGCAAAGACTCCAAGGAGTGATAACTCATCATTAGGGTTGTAAATACACAAATCAAACAATATAGAAAAACGGAAGCTAGAAAGTGAAAATGATCAGAAATTCCACGGTCAAAGAAAATTTCCATTAACACAATCAGACATATCCCCTCAGACATCTATTTGAACACTTACATATACATACACAAGCACATATATTTTTACATAAATGTGATCAAAACTACAAATAATATCTTGTAACATACTTGTTTCATCCAGAAATCTGTTACATGTATCTTTTTATGAGTACTAATATTTTTCAATATCTGTCTACTATTACAGTGGCTGAGATGTTTTGGATGTTTGTTTCCTTATATCCTTAGAATAAATTCCTAGAAATTAATTGTTAGGTCAAAGGGTATGCATATTTAAGATTTTGAATAAAATGGACAACTGCCAAACAGAAAGTCAATATGATTTTAATATTCATTCCTATTAATAATGATTCAGAGAGCATTTTCTCTGCATCCTCTTTAATGCTGAGACTTGTTGATTTCATAAATGTTCTTTTGATTCCTTCTGATAAATATCTTCTCATATATTCATTGGACTTTTCTGTTATTCATATCCATGTTTTTTGCTGTTTTAAAAAATGATGGTTTAATATTTTTCTTATTATTTTATAAGAACTTTCTGTATATTAGAGTTATTCTTTTTCCATCCCACATGTTGCAAATAATTTTTCTGGTAAGTCTTTTGGTTTCTAACCTTGTTTAAGATGTATATTTATTTTGTTTTTGCCATGTTTAGTCAAATATATCCAACTTTATTGATTCTGAGACATATTTTAATATTACCCATGATTATAAAAGCATTGCTAGCCTGTCATGCCCCCAACTATTTACCACATTCAGGAGCAGATTTTATATTTCTTAACACAGTACTCTTCTCAGATTTTTTTGTTTTGTTTTGTTTTGTTTTGTTTTGTGACAGAGTCTCGCTCTGTCACCCAGGCTGGAGTGCAGTGGCGCTGTCTCTGCTCACTGCAAGCTCCGCCTCCCAGGTTCATGCCATTCTCCTGCCTCAGCCTCCTGAGTAGCTGGGACTACAGGTGACTGCCACCACACCTGGCTAATTTTTCTGTATATTTAGTAGAGACGGGGTTTCACAGTGTTAGCCAGGGTGGTCTCCATCTCCTGACCTTGTGATCCACCCGACTTGGCCTCCCAAAGTGCTGGGATTACAGGCGTGAGCCACCATGCCCGGCCTAAGAAATATTTTTTTAAAAACCATCTGGCCTACATATTAGGGAAAACCAGTATAGGTCAAGGCACTTCTGACACAAAAATTGTTTTTTGGTCTAAGACAATGTATAAAGAGGAGTAGCAAAGAAGGCATGGAAGCCTTTTCTTACACAGGAAGTCATCTTCAGTTTGCCTCATGACTTTTATTTAATGCTTACTATATGTCAGATCTTGCTCCAAGCACTTTGTTAGCATTCTCATTTAATCCTCCACAGTTCCCACGCCAGAATTACCAGACACTTTCTGAAAACCTGGAAATTTCTTATTCATGATGTAAGAGTAGAAGTAATATTGATGGTCGTGATAAAAATTTGCTCTTTAGTGTCATTGCTACGTATATAAATGTTTTCTGCTGTGTTTTCTTTATTTTATTAACATATAAACCAGATGTATTTGATATAACTGCTATTCTGGCAGATATCAATGGTTACTAACATGTTCATTTACATACTTATTCAAATGTTGATTTTAAATGCACATAGCATCAGACTCTGTCACTATCTATGTTTCCTTATGGTACAGTCCTCCCTGTCAACTCTTATTCTTTGAAAAATTTGGAACCTAGCCCACTGTGTCTATGTATTCTCACTCTCTCGCTCTCCTCCTTAATTCTGACATCTTTTGTAGGTAATTTCAATATTCATGCAAATAACCCATGCAACATTTGGGCCTCTCAGTTCTTTCACTTTTTCATATCCAACAATCTTTCCTCAATCCCATTCAGCCACTCACGCCAGGGTCATAACCTAGAACTTGCCATTACCAACAACTTCATCCCCTCAAAATCAGAATTTCAAGCTTACTATTCTCTGATGCCCAAGCCTACTCCCACTGGTACGATTTCTGACAACCTTCTGATGGCACCGAGACCTCCAAGCTATGGACATTACTACCATTTCATTCTTCATCGGGCCCAAAGATGCTTTAATTTCTATGGGTCCTTCATTATAATCGCTCCTTGCACATGACCTCAATTCCTTTTTCTCTCTTTCTTTCCATTTACTTCCCTGCAACAACTTATTCGAGTGAAGTTCAATTTTTCGTCTACTTCACACCTTTACCTGTGCAGCAGAATTAATCTCTTATAAAATTCATGACCACTTTCTACTGGGGCCCCCAGTAATGTTTCTGAGGAGATTCTCTCACATTCTTTTCCTCACATGTCAAACACCCCTTTTTCTTCTCTCAGCTTATGCCCTTTTCCATCATTTCATAGAGAAACTAAAAACAATAAGATGTGCACACTCCCAACACCAAATCTACCAACTTACTGCATCTCTACCTATATAAGTTGGCTTCCTCCTATTACCGGAAGCAATGGTTCCCGCTTCTAATGAAGGATGACCTCTCTCTGCTAGTGCAGTGGATTCTATCCCCTCAGACTGAAAGGTTTTACTCCAGTCTGTGTCCTTTCTCTCTCCTGAATAATTAGTTTACCCTCCTTATTGAATCATTCATAGCATTATTATCTACTATCTTAAAAACCAAAATCAAACACAAACAAACCAAAAAAATTGTTTTCCTCGATCCTAAAGGAATCATCTATATTCACTGTCTATTTTTAAATTAAATATAAAATATTTACTAGGTATAAGAACATTTGTGACTAAAACATGTTTCAAAATAAGCACAATTTATCAAAAATCTGTCCCTGCGATTGGCTAATGATCAATATAAAAAACAGTAAAAAACACGCCCAGTTGCAGTGGCTCACACCTGTAATCCCAGCACTTTGGAAAGATCAGCACAACCAGGAGGATTGCTTGAGGCCAGGAGTTCGAGACCAGCCTGGGCAGCATAGGGAGACCTCATCCCTATTTAAAAAAAACAGCCAAGTGTAGCGGCTTGCTTCTGTAGTCCAGGCTACTCAGGAGGCTGAGGTGGGAGGATCACTTGAGCCCAGGAGGTTGAGGCTGCAGTGAGCCATGATCACGCCACTGTACTGCAGCCTGAGAGACAGAGCAAGACCCTGTCTCCAGAAGAAACAAATAAACAGACAGACAAAAACATCAAATATACAAGAAAAGTCTTTCTTTGAATTCTTAGTCCACATTTGTATCAAATGGACTAAGTTTACCCTATATGAAAATGTTGCCAATTTAAATAATCTGCTACATTGGTGAGTCAAACTAGCCCCACTAAAATGAATGTCATTGATAGCTGTATTCTTATATATTTTCTCCAATTCTTTCTTGTGCTTTTACTTTTTGTTATTTTTCTTTACTTGTTTTTGGCTTCCTATGAAACTCTTATAAGCAGTTCTCAGAATTGGTGTCTTAGACCATGCCAGGTAAAACTTTTCCATTATGGTAACATTTATGGTCGTTTATTTGGCACATTTGGCTTTTGCTCTCAATGCTGTGAATTACAATTCTCAAAATTCTAACTCACATTTTCTAGGTTGTTTTATTTGAATTGTTTATAGGTTGTTGATTTTTCACACTTTGACCTTGTTATTTAGGTATCTTTCAATGCTGTCTGCTCTCTGCCTTCCTCATTGTGGACTTTAATTTCATTCTAATAGTTCTCTCCACTAAGGTAATAGCAATTCTCTTAAGGTTCTCAGAATTCTCATGTCAGATCTGCCTTTTTCCCACTTCTCAAAACTTTTAACCTTTGATTAAGTAAATAAATGTTCGGGTACTCATATGACTCTTATCAGCATTTATATGAGTGCTGAGGTAGTTAGTTGACACCACCAGTTCATTCAGTTCACTACCTTTTCAATGTTCGTTAGTTCTTTCCTGTTCTCACTTCCCTTCTGGACATTTAACTACCAGTGTCTTTGAGCACAAACCACCTGTCATCACTGTCAAAATTTGTAGATTAACACATACAGTTTTCAGATAACTATAGCAATAATCTGTAAACCATGCTTAGCTAAACCTGGGGCAACATAAATATTTTACAACTACAGGTTAAGCTAGGAGAGAATGTGGGTATCATCGGATTCATCATCTTTTCTCTATACAAAATCAAACTCAGACCACTCCCAGTAAAAACAAAACAAAACAAGTCATTTTATTTAAGTGAAAATTGGATGAAGGAAGTTGAAAACTGAGGAAAGTACCAGAAGTTCCTGGCTTAACTGAGTGACCTTGTATGAGTGAATCAGTGTACAAATGAGTGATTAGATCTAGCCCTTGACTGACAACTCTTCTGTGACAATCGTGCTGTAAACTTTAATCTTAACTTCAAGGCTTTTCTATGTCAGACCTTTACCGAACTGATAATACATCAAACTCAGCAGTTACACATGTTCTTTAATAGCAGCGCTGTGAGAGGTTTTGCAAAGAAGGCAAACATTATTCACATCAGTTAGTGTTGAAATATTTAGTGGGAAAACAGGTTCTAGTTATTTATTATCCAAACAGTGCAGTGAGAGATACTCTATGTTTTTGGCTATAAGTCAAAATAAATCAAACTAGAGTAGACTAATCTAACAATGGAAAGGGCAAAAAGTGATTGAAAGAAATAGCTGGAGGAATTTGAGTACTGTACTTATTTTTATTTTTCTTTGTTTTTTAATTATTTTCAGTTGCTAAAATTCACATAGTGCAAATCTACCAAAGATCTCAAGGGGGCTATAGAATTCCTCAGCTACTCGGTTTCCTCCCCTAGAGGCAAACTCCATTACCAGCATCTTTTTACCCATCCAATGATATTTCAAGTGTATGTGTTTGAATGCACACTTGGTAGATTTTATTTCTATAACAAGAAAGTTGTGTGTATTTATTTTGAATTTGCTCATATTTGGTTTAATCATGTGCCTTATGCTCAAAAATTTGTGTTTTCTAAAAAATGGTTTAAAATACATATAATTTTGTATTGACAGGAATTCAGTTGGAATTTTCTGTTAAAATTTTGATATACTATATGGCAACATTATATAAATAATTTTCACTAGAAAAAATATATAGAGGAAAATAATCACCTGTAGTCTTGCCACTTACAAATAAGCACAATAATTATTTTGGCTTATTGTTTATACAAACATACTGAAATGTTTTCTGGAATAGGAATTATACCATACACAGTTGTCCCTCAGTATCTACGGGGCACTGGCTCCAGGATCCACCAAGAATACCAAAATACATGGAAGCTTAAGTGTCTGAAGTAAAATGCAATGGTTACATTTACACATAACCTACACACATCCTACTGTATACTTTAAATCATCTCTAGATTATTTATGATACCTAATACAATGTAAATGCCATCTAAATTGTTGTTATACTATATTGTTTAGGGAATAATGATAAGAAAGAGAGTCTGTTCAATACAGATGCATTTTAAAAAATATTCTTGATCCACAGAGGACTGATTCCATAGACATGGAACTCAAGGATTCAGAGGGTTGACTGTATGCCATTATGGAATATTTTCCCCTGGTGACAACAATATATTTACACATTTTATTTTCAGCCACAAATAACAAATATGAAATTGAAAATTTTAAAAAAATTATTAAAATAAGGGACCATAAATTTGATGTTCATGCTCTCTCTCAAATTCAGAGTCCTTGAATGTAAAATGGTGCCTATTACTGGTGTTATCAGTCATACCTAGGTTAGCAGTGGGCTGTTTCAATGTCAGGATGGTGGGGAGTATATCGAGCAATTGTTCTGTGTGACATCCTACAAAATCTCTCCCTCAGGGTCCAAAGTGGGTGAGGAAAGCCCTGGGATAGGGAAACACAAAAGAGAGGGAGTTAGGGAGGGAAAATTCTTAACTGGCCGCTTCTTCAAAGGAGCAAGGGAGGGAAGGAACTCCAGGGCTCAGGCATTCAGCTTCCTGCTTGTGCCCCCCACCCCAAACCAAGTTGCTGTAGCGTCAGCCATCATACCAACCCTGTCAGAGAAGGCTGCGTGTGAAGAGGGCTCACCAACTCCCTGAGAACACAGTATAGATCCAAGTATCCCTGAAAGGAGACAGGGAGGAGGGGAATATAGATGTACTATAATAATAAAAATACTGTTCAAAGACCATAATACAATGAAAATTTATATATAATAAAGAGATAGCCAAAGTCCCATTGACTTCCTATGCATTTTAAGCTATATTTACTGCTAACATATTCAGTGAAACTTGCATATCCCTTTGCTGTGTTTTTCATGGCTCCTCCTTCACCAGAGTGAGCCCATTGCCATCCGATACAACAGGAACTGCAGCTTCAGCACATGTCATGGGAATCTTCCTGAGTTCCATATCCTGCCCTCTCTTCCGATGTTTTTAGCTGGTTGGGCATCCCTGGTGACCGTCATGACACCTCAAAGCTAGGTTGTACCTCTATATCCAGCCCCTGGCTGCCTTGCTGTGGAACAGCACTCCCAGAAATTATACAGTGCATAGCGGCTCTGCAGCAGCCCTGATGCACTGCTTACTCGGCTCTAAATTTTAGTGTCACTCCCTAGATGCACTCTCTGAGATGACCCTCAGTTCTATCTGAATACTCTCACCACCCTTCTCTCCCAGCCCAGCTCCTCAGACCCCCCCACTTGTCCATAACAGGAATTCAGACAATGAAATGTAATGAAATTTTGCTACTTTCATTGAGCAAAGGACAGAATTACTGTTACAGTAGCTCACTGAAATACAAGATAAAAGGACCAAGGCAAAAATATTTTATCTAGTAATTATCAAAATATAGCCAGTTTTCCTAGATAGATAGGTGGATAGATAGATAAATGAAGCTTCTCAAAGTTATTTGCTAAAATTTTGCCCACATAACAAATAGAAGAAACCAGATGTAAGCAAATACCTTTGGGCATGAATTTTCGATGGTCACAGAGGACTCTTGTCAAAATTGTTTTCTCCAGCTGTCACCTTCACTAAAAGACATTTACTGTTTCCAGGAAGAATGGTCTTTCATTTTTGCTTAATAGGCAACCATGGAATTCTCTCTCTGTTTCTTTTTAAATCACCCAGCTACCCTTCCCATCTCTGTTCACTTCCAGAATTTTCTGATTGTAGTCTGGGCCTGAAAACACATTTCATCTTGGCTCACTGACCACAACTTTCTTAAAGTTGGCTACTCTCTAAAACTCTGTCTCTTCCATGAAATTGCCCTGAACTCAGTGGAGTTAAGGTATTGATTTCTCACAGACATGTCTTATTTATGCAAACAATTGCCTTATGCCATTTATAATATGTTCTACCCCACAACATCAAAATCCAATGCACACATTCTATTGTTTTGCAAGATGTTAGCCTTGGGGGAAACTTGGTAAAGGGTACATGGATCTCTCTGTTTCATTTTTTTTTACAACTGCATGTGAATCTACAGTTAATTCAAAATAAGAACTTTAATTAAAAACATAATGCCCTTATTTTCTCTATCTTCCTCCCTTTCTCTCTTTAAATTATCCTTTTAAATACACATGTAAAATTTTACATGTAAGGATAAAATTTTTCCTCTGATCCTTTACCTTGTTTACTCTCCCAAACTTTCCAATTTTTTAAAAAATATATTGTGTTTTCAGAGGGGTAGAGACTACGTTTAAGAATAAGGGTACACATTCGGTTGTTTGGAAGAAATTTTATAATGTATAAAACAATCTCCTATGTATCTTGGCTGTTTCTCACGCTATGCTTGAAACACCAGAAATCCATGTAAACTGTAAAACAAACTGATGAAAAAGCCAAGTCCCTTTCTCCACTTCCATCTCCTATTCGATCCAGCCCCACCCACTGTAGAGTAAGGCAGTTCCTGAGGTCAAACTCCTCAGTCACAAGACCTCACAGACTTTAGTGAGTACAGATATCCAAACCAGGCTGATAATTCCAAAGTAAAAGATGCCCTAAAAGCCAGAGAAAAACAGGGATTTTGTTCACTACATTAAATAAAAATCTGAGAAAACCAGAGCAATTCCTGCCAAGTATAATTAAGATGCTGGGAGAAATGACTCAAAAGAAATATACCTGCCTTTCTCATTCTACTTTGTATTGACCTTTCTGAACTAAGGTGCTGACTTGAAAATGTTATACTCTTGCTGGAAGTCTGCTTTAACTATCAATACAAATATTCTTCAATCCTTTACAAATACCGATTTTCATGAAGAATAAGATACATCACAACAAAAAATCCTGTAATCTGTATGACCAGGTTAGAACTCCATTTTTTTTTTTAAATCAAAGACTTGATTTTCACACTTTCTGTGGAATCCTAGCATTTATTATATAGTCTGGGCCATTGTTTCTCCATAATAAGGCCAGATACCTGAAGTCTCATAAAGTCAGAAAAAAAAACTCAATAAAATTTTTCTTGATTTTCTGTAAGTGTGTTAATAAGGGCAGTTCCTATGTGTTGGAGGTTAAAAATGTGAAATGTTAAACTTAAAAATAAAAGTCACAGTGTTGCCAGTCACAATGTGACTATCTTAATACATAATATCTAACTGGCCTCTTTCTCAAGTACTGACACCGAGTCATCACACTTCACTTACTTTCCCATTTTCCCCTGGAGGGACGTTTCTGTTTTGTCAACCTGGAAAACACATAGTTTGCTGTCATATTGGATTCAGATTTAGTTGGGTATGAAAGTGATACATCAATATTCTAGTATGTGAATTTTCTTTTTATGGGAAGGAAATCTCTTATCTTTGCTTGTTCAGAAAGTCTCAACTCAAAAAAATGAGGCATTCGTTTTTATCCTTGTACTATAGTTTTATGATGGAAACTGTCCTCCTTGTTGTTACATTTATAAGCACCTCCTAAGCTCCATTTTAGGACAGCTTCAGTGCTCTCTAATTTTTATAATCTATAGTCCAGATCAGAATCTGCTGGACCAAGTGAGGATAAAAATGAATGCATTTCCGAATTCAGTGCAGGATTTGGGATGCCCAGGATTGAAAAACATAGATGTGTTAAGCGGATCTGTTTTAATATCCAGAAAAGTCATCCCTCAGCCTGGGCAAGATGATCTTGTGCTCATTACTTTACTTCTCAGAATGGAGGTGATGCATAAACCACAATTTTAATTTGCTTTTTTTTGTGCGTGTGTAGAATAAGCAACAAAATTTCAGTGGCTGTGATTATTATAATATTGCCATAAACCTCTCTAATGAAATGCCAGCAATGTTGAGACAGCTTTATTCAGGCATAGGTCAAAATAGCCATGCATATCAGTACAGGGCGATAAATCCTGGGCTCCAAACAATAACACTGGGCCAGAAAGGAAGCAGATATTAAGGAAACAATTATTTTATTAATATGCATTTATGTAAGGCACTTTAGACACAGGCAAGGTAGATGATTACATGAGTTAATTAATTAATTAATTTTAGGTCATTTAGAGTACGTAAGGACATATGAAACACATTTTTGTGTCATCAAAAAACTAAGAATCCCTTGTGAGAGGCCTCTTATAGCTATGAGAAGATAACATGTAATGCAAAGTGATAATTGATAAGTGTAGACAATAAGTGCAATTGGAGTTCAGAGAAGGGACAGATCACTTCCAGACAGATTAACTGAGCTATATTTCATGAAGAATGTGATATTTTAGTTGAATATGCAAATTAAAAGATTAAATGTTTGTCAAGTGCCTATCGCATGCAGTGCCTGCTCCTGAGCTCTGCGTGGGTATCAAGAAAATTTATGTCACAGTCTTGCCCTAGTAAAGTCTATAATGTGGCCAAGAAAATGACTCATAAACATATAAAACACAAATAACAATCAAAGATCTATTTCAAGGCAATGCTAGAAGTGATCATGACAGAAGGCAGTCATGATTAGTTGTGCTAATTAGTTAATGCAAACAATTAATTGCTTTAGACATTAGCAAAAGGAGGCACTCACTTCCCTGACCTGTTGGCTGCATTTGACAAAAACAGTGCCTTCTGTCTTCCAGGACTCTACACACTCTTTGTTCTCCCCCTACCACTCTGGCTGCTGCTTTTCAGTCTCCTATGCTGGTTAATCCTCATCTATAAACACTAAAGTAATTGAGGGCTCCGTCTGTGGTCCTCTTCTCTCTTTTGTCCACATTAGCTCTGTTGCAAATCTGATGTAGTTCATGGCTTTAAATCCCATCTACATGCTGGTGATTGACAAATTTTTATCTCCAGCCTAGACATTTTCCCTGAAGTCCTCCTTTGTTTCTCCAATTCCCCACTGAAATCTCTACTTGATTGTCTACAAGGCATCTCCAATTTAACATGTTCAAAACTGAGTTCCTAATTTCCTCTTTAAAACTTTCTCCCTTGTATTCTATCTCATCTCAGAAAATGGCAGCTCTACCTTCCAGTTGCTCAGGCAAAAATCCCTGGAGTCATCCTTAACTTTTTCTTTCTCTTAATTCCCATATCAGATCGATCAGCAAATTCTTTAGTTCTGCCTTCAAAATTTATCCAGAATTAGACCATGTCTCATCTCCTCTCTTACTTCCACTCTGGTTCAAGAACCTATCAATAACCTCCTGGATTTTTACAACTGTCTTGTGACCCATCTCTCTTCCTCTACCCTGTTTCAACCAAGCAGCCAGAGTGATCCTTTTAAAATATCAGTCAAATTATGTCACTCTTCTACTCAAAACCCTCCAATGACTTCCCCTCTCACTCTGATTAAAACCTAATATACTCATGATGACCTACAAGGTCCTACAGGGGCTGGCCCTCATTCTCACTGATGTCATCTATTTTTACCTTCTGACCTCTTCATTCTTTCTTGAACAAACCAGGAGCACTGCTGTTTCAAGCTCTTTGTTCTTGCTGTTTTCTTTGCCTTGAATGCTCTTCCCCAAAATAACTTCATAGCTTGCTCCTTCATGTCCTTCAAGACTTTACTCAGTAAATCCTTCCTTCACCACCTCAATCTATCTTAGACTGGATTCCTCAGAAGCAGATCCTGATAAAAGGATTTTAGATGGTATTGATTTGGGAGATGATACCCTGAAATAGCAGTAAGGGAACAGGGAAATGAGACAGAGAAAGAAGACAATATAGGGTACATTAATGAGTGGGTTAACTCTGTGGCCAAATAGGGCTCATTTCCCACTGGGAGCTTGGGGAGGCTGTACAGAACACATTGTCCTATGGGAGGAGTATTTACCCTCCTCAATTCCTGTTAGACATTGGCTAAGGGATGCTCCTGGGGGTGTTAATTCCTGGCACTTCTAACCTTGCCTGTGTGTAGGCAGAGCAGGCATCAGCAGTCAGAGAAAGCCTTTAGGTAGAAAATCAGAGATGCTTACACCAGAAGGCCCTTCACATGTCCAAGAATATTCAGAATCAAGGAGATATAAGTAAGGCATTGCCAGTGCTGCAGCCTCCCCAAAATTTCGTATATTCCTTTTGCTGTTTTTGTTTTATCCCTATAATATTTAACCCTATATTTAATACAATATATTTTCCTTACTTATCTTGTTTACTTTTCTCCTTTATGAATCATGAATTTTGTCTCATTTGTTCACTGCTGTATCCCCAGCACCTAATACAGTGCTTTATATATGAGCAGCAATAAATATTTATAGATTGAAAAAAAAAAGAGTGGATGAACAACTTCAGGATGGGTAAGTGATCCAGGAAGTCTTAGAGAAGGGATGGGATTTGCACTGAGTAAACATTGGTTAGGCGGAGGCAGGGTCAGGAAAGCAGCCCAGCAGTGGAGAACCACAGGAGCAAGAGTAGGTGAGCTAACATAGGGTAAGTTTAAAAATGAGTTAATTCCTTTTGATAGTAGCAGATGGTCCTTATAAAAATAAAAATAACTGGAGTAAGACGAGATAGGTCTTGTCCAGGCAAACTGTCAGACTGAGGAATTTGAGATGTTTTCTGTAGGCAACTGGGAAGAAACAAATGTTTTAGAACAGAGGAATTTAAACTGTATTTTAAACCCAATTAAACATGTTTTAGGAAGACTAATCTGAAGTTATTAGTAAGCTGATTTGGGGAAATAGGAAATAAAAATGAGTGTAGAAGCTTTTTCAGAGGCAGAAACTGGGGCCTGATAGAGTTTTACAAAGTGACTAAGAAAAGGCTAATTGAATGTTGGAGATAGTGTGGTTAAGCTATCAAGATCAGACTTAGGGATGACAGAGGGGAGAGCCTGCATTGACCCTAAGGTCTAGAGTCTGGAATTTAGTGGTACAGCTAATAGATGGTGCACCCAAAGACCAGTCCCCACTCCAGGGCTCACGCTTGCTTCCATCATCCTGGGCATACCCAGCAAAATCCAAACTCGGCTGAGTTTTGAGAATCTTCTGGAACTCAGGTGACCTAACATTGGTTTGGGCACCTTGGATTTTTGACAAAGGTAGTTGCTCAAAAAAAAGAGACAAGTGAGAAATTATTAGCAATTTAAAAATGTTTCCAGAACTGGCTCTGCTTCCTAAAATCAGCACTCACTCCTGCTCCCTTCCTTATCCTTACTGTCTGTGGTTCTTGGGATTCATACCGCAGCTTAATGCTGTGGGGAGCATCAGTCTACTTAGTAGTGCAAAGATCCCGCCCTGTCTCCAGATGAGGACTCTGGTAGTCTCATCATTTCACAGATCAATGAACATCTGAAGCACTTGTCTAGTTTGGGAACTGCCTTTAGCAGCTAGCAGTTTGGTAAAAATTCATTCCACAGTTTTCCTAAAAACAACAATAATAGCTACAATATATTGAGTACTTATTAGGAGCCAAGCATTATTCTAAACAACTTGTTTATATTAGTTAATATAATCCTCCCAGCAACTTATGAAGCAGGTTTAAGTGTTACTACTTGACTAATGAGGAAACCAAGGAACAAAGAGGCTAAGTAACTTATCCAAAGTCACACAGCCGGAATGTGGCTCCTCCTTGACACCTGCTCACCAGCCAGCTCCTGACCCTCGGGAGGATGGGTGAGGAGAGGTAAGGGAGTGGGAAGGTGTACTTGAACTGATACCATCATAGACTAGCTTTACATTCTTTGGATTTTCTAGATATAATAATGTGGCACTCTTACAGGTACTTTCCTGGCCTTTTTCAGGCTATTCCCATGATGGTGGTGTTGGGGAGATTCTCTCTTGAAAGCCACTCGATCCAATTGCATCTGTCCCAGTTGGTGATTTGCAACTCTTTCCTGAGCCCCGAGGCATCCAGAGTGTACCTTCATATTCTGCCATTCAGCCTTGCAGGCAGAGTCATAGATATGTTTATACTAACTTCCACACCTCACAGGGTCCGCAGCTGGTCCATAGGAAGCATTCAAGCATCCCTGACCCCCAAGACCTGTGGGAATACAGATTCATCCCAACACAGCCATCACTTTCCTACTGCCACAGCTCCTTTAGGTTTCTCAGGTATGAGCTCAACAGAGGTGACTTTGAAACAGTTCACTGAACCTTCTTTTGCAAGTTCTGCATATGGCAAACCATCTCCCACTCACTTTGGTATCTGATAGCTAAGAAATTGATGCCTCAATTGAAATTCAGGCAGGAGGTGTTTGTTTTTTAACCTTTTTGGTATGTTTACTATCTTCATGGGATTCCATGGAGACATCCTGGGGAAGAAAACATGATATGGACTAGCATAGTATGTGCCATGAAATCAAACAGCTCCTGGAGTGCCATGCTGCAGGAGGCAAAGCAGAAAAGAGGTGCAGAGGCAAGGCCACAAAGAGCCCCATGCCAGAAGAACTGACTTCATGTGTGTGGGGAAGGGAAACCATTGGAAATTTAAACAGTAATGCTTAACTTAGATGTCATGATCAAGTGACATTCCCCAAGGGAAAAAATGTGGGAATTACAGTGGTCAAGTGATTAAATCCTGGAAACACCAGAATTTACAACACAGATGGACTTCATGGATATTTGTTCTATGTTATACCAGTTTTTTGTCCGTAATTCCTGTGTTACTACTCAAGTCTACTGTCACACATCTGTCCACCACAGCTTTTTGAGCCTTCTGTTTCAGCCTTCTTTTTTCCTTTCATTTATCATCTCTAGGAAATTTTTCTTTTCCTTTCTTTTGCAAAAGCATTTCCTCATTTTTCAAATTATTTTCATTGAGTTCTAGTTTTTGTTGTATTATTGAAGATTAGAACTTTGTAATTGTGTCATTAAATCTGGAAAAAAAATGGGTGTTAATGCTAAGTCATCCCTGATATCAGTAATTTCTTTCAGATATTAGGCCTAAAGGATATGGATGCTTGTTGAAAAAGTTATGAGTATTGCTATAAGCTCTCAGTTTGAGTATGTACAGGAAGAAGAAATAAACACACATGTACACACATTCACACACACCCTCACACAGTGAGTACTCAAGTGATCAAAGCAAAAAATGTTTACCCCATTCATCATGCCCAGCCACAAGCCTTTAAATATAATTTTTTGGCTGACATGGATACATTAAAAAATTATAAATTTTTCCTATAATCTCACTGATTGTTCCAAAGAGTTTCCAAATTACTTTCTCTATATTTCAACAATATAAATCATAGTGTTTAGTCTATGCTTTCTAAACAATTTCTGAAAAGATTACAAAATATACTAGCCCTCCAGCTCAAAAGACCTATTTTTTAGCAGGACTGTTTGTCTTTGGAACATTTCATATAAAATTCAAAGTAGGAAAAGGAAGGCAAGACCACCCCAAACCTCTGCTGAGTAACTTCTTTTCTGCCTGTCCCTGTGTCAAGGCAGAGAAGAGAAACAAAGGCAGAGACCTTTAGTCAACTATTTACCTTTTACCCAAGGATACCAATATAATAACTTTGCTTTGCTATTACTAGTCAAAACAAATTTTCTGTTGGACTTTTTTTTATTTTAATTTTAATTTTAAGTTCCAGGGCTGTTGGACTTCTTAACTCAGGGACTTCTCAAGTTTGAACCCAGCCTCTTTCTCTGGCTTTGACTGTTGCCTCTGCCCTTCCTCACACACATGCTGAGATTTCTGTTCCAGAACTCCCACTCCCCTTTCTCCAAAGGGACTAACATCTCTGTGGCTAATGTAGGTCTGTCCACATTAGTATCTTCTGGCCTGGAATGTTTTCTGGCAGTTATCAGGTAACTTAAGCATTTATCTGCAAGATTAGTTAAAAGACTTGCTGTATAGCTGTGATATTGATTCAACTCATAGTCTGACTCAATTAGCCAGTTTCAAATCCAGTTTCACAGCAGGAAATTTCACACATACAAATCAGCACTTTTGAGAAGCCTGATGAAATAATAGCTAGTTTACCCTGAAAAGCTTTGTAATCTAGAAGCCAACTGTCTCAGTAAATGCCATAGTAATGAGTTAATTATCCTAGCCCAGTGATTGCTGGGGCTTTCTGCCAACATCCTTTTTTTCCACTTGCTGCAATTTCTGTCTCACAAGCAGTCCTCTTCTCAACTTCCTCACTAAAAAATAAAACAAAACCTACTTTATCCTCTCAGAATGTCCCCAGTGAGTCTCCACTTCTCAAATGTTTGGTAACCCATGGCAGCTTTCCTCCACTTCCACCTTACTGCAGTCTCAATATCATTGGGTTTTGATGGCTTCAGCATTAATAATGGATCAATCTAATTTAGAGGATGCATCCAGGCCTCACCAAAATGTTGTGTGTGGAACTGTCCTACAGAAGGAGTAGAGGACACCAAGGTTCTATTAGACCAAATCAGATGATGGCCAAGAAGAATTTGCCCTATATTAATTCTAATATAATTACTACATAAGTTCAGAGCCCAGAATTGGGGCCCTATTTGAACCTGGATTTACTGCGAAACTACACCAAATCCAAACACTGAAGACTTTTCTAGAAACAATTTCCAGAGGATGATTTGGTTGGTGGCAATCACCGTGACCCTTGAAAGCAGTGCTGTTTATTTTCTCCCTTCTTCTACAATTGTTGTATTAAATATATATGTCATGCACATATATAGAGAATTTTTAAGTTGTGTGATTTTGATCATCAAATTAGGAGCCCAAAAATATAGTTCCAAATTGAGATCAGGACAGCAATATCCAATTGACCATTTTAAATCCATTGGTTGCCAGAAGAAAAAAGCAATGTTTATTTGTTAATACTTTTTAAAATCCTTTAAAAAATTAATAACTTTAGCTCAGTGATAATCATGAGTGTGAATAAGACTTTAGCTAAGAGCTGATTATAATAATGAAAAGCGTGATCTATCTAGATTTCAAAAATTTATGAATGGTTAAGTACATTACAGTATTTCCACAAAATGTTAAAAATGGTGCAATTGAGGAAAATTACTGACATGAACAGATGTTCACGTTATGTTGTTAAGGCAAAAAAAATTTAAACTATTTGAAGTATATAATTTTTTGTATGGATGTACACACAGACACACAGAGAAAAATAATCTGGAAAAACATATCTGAAAACATTATTAGTGGCTATTTCTGTGTGGTAGAATTACAGGTGACTGTATTTTCTTTCTTTTACTTTCTTTTGTCTACTCATCCTTAATTTTCTACAGTGACATGAACTACTTTTATAATAATAGCCTAATTTATTTTTTCAAACAATGTTTGTTCCTAGACTTCTTTACAGTGTTACTTTTAGAGATGTTAGTGGTTGGGGGTCTGCAGGACACCTAAGAAAGTTTGGTTTTTCCTCCCTGTGATGGGGTTCAGGCCGATTGATCCAGTGCTCATTAAACAGAAGCCTATAAACAGGCATGTCGCAGGTGTAAACTAGAGGAAGATTGCTTCTGTCAGCAAATTAGCCAGTTATACCAATGGCCAAACTAAGCAACCCAGTGTGCCTTTGCAGATAAAATTAAGGATAAAATTATAAAATATCCATGTAATTGTTTTGAACAACTAGATTGGTAATTTTTTCCCTTTAAACCACTTTTGATCTTTGCATGCTTATTATTCAGAGCCTAGTGAATTGATTACAAAGAATATTCATTTTTGACTCCTACAAGAGTAAATAGATCATGTGCATTGTACAGATTCAATTCAGTTCAAATTTTTAAACTTTTACTGAGTAACTATGCACATACCCAGAACCGTGTTAGACACAGTAGAGTACTCATAAAGGCAAATGTCTTAGAGGAACTCACAGTTTTGTCACAGAGACAGATAAATTAGTAAATATTTCTGATAAATAGAATAGAATGGGCTTCCATATAAACAGGGAGTAATTCAAAGCAAGAGTCACGGAAGTGAGGGAGAAAGAGAGGTTAATTCTAACTAAGGAACAGGAAATGTTTCCTAGAGAAAGTAAATTTTGGCTACAATTAAAAGTGTATTAATCTTCTTTGGGTCATAGATAACAGAAATCAAGTTCAAACTAGCTTAAATAAAAAAGACAGTTTGTCGGCTTATGGAATAAGGATTTCTTGTTTAGGCAAGGCTGGATCCAAGAGTTAACAAGACTTTGCCACCAGGCTTAGCTTTCCTCTTTGTGACTTTTTCACAGACAAGTTCTCCACAAAGATGACTGCCAAAGATAGAAACTTACATACTATTTTTGTCCAGTTAGGCTTCTATTTAAAAAAAAAAATGCCATAAACTGGGTAACGTAGGCAACAGAAACTTATTTCTCACAGTTCTGGAAGCTGGGAAGTCCCAGATCAAGATGCCAGCAGATTCAGTGTCTGATGAGGGCCCGCTTTCTAGACAGCCATCTTTTAGCTGTAGCCTTTTAAATTTGTTAAGTAACCTCCATGCTATTTTCCATAATGGCTGTACTAATTTACATTCCTACCAACAGTGTGCAAGAGTTCACTATCCTCCACATCCTCACCAATACTTGTTTTCCTTCATCTTTTTAACAGTAGTCATTCTAACAAGTATGTGGTCATATCTCATTTGATTTTAATTTGCATTTGTCTGATGATAGTGATATTGAGCATTAAATACCTATTGACCACTTTCATGTCTTCTTTTGAGAAATGTCTATTTAGATCCTTTGCCCATTTTTGTAATTTAATTTATTTTTATTTACTTATTTTTAATTTTTATAAATACATAAAACTTGTACATATATGCAGGGTACATGTAATATTTTGATACAAGTATACAATGTGTAATGATCAAATCTTAGTAATTGGGATATTCATCCCCTCAAACATTTATCATTTCTTTTTAAAATTTATTTTCAAGGATGGTTTCAGAACATTTATAATTTTGTTTGTGTTGGGACATTCCAAATCTTTTCTTCTAGCTATTTTGAAACATAACAATAAATTATTGTTAACTATAGTCACCCTGTATCTTCTTTCTTTCTTTTTTTTTAACTTTTATTTTAAGTTCATGGGTACATGTGCAGGATGTGCAGGTTTGTTATGTAGGTAAATGTGTGTCATGGGGGTTTGTTGTACACATTATTTCATCTCTCAGGTATTAAGCCTAGTATCCATTAGTTTTGCCCATGTTTTAATGGGATTATTTGTTTTCTTACTGAGTAGAGCTCCTTATATATTTTGCATATTAACACCCCTTATCAGATGTGTGGTTTGCAAATGTATTCTCTTGTTTCACAAGTTGTCTCTCAACTCTGATTATTGTTTTCTTTGCTGTGCAGAAGCTTTTAAGTTTGATGGAATACCATTTGTCTATTTTTGGTTTTGTTTCCTGTGATTTGGGGTCATATCCAAAACATAATTGCACAGACCAATGTCATGGAGCTTTTCGCCTGTGTTTTCTTCTGGTAACTTTACAATTTCAGGTCTTACGTTTAAGTCTTCATTTTGAGTTGATTTAGTGTGAGGTAAGGGTCTAGTTTCATTTTTCTGCATGTAGATAGCCAGTTTTTCTAGAACCATGCATTGAAAAGACTGTCCTTTCCCATTGTGTGTTCTTGACATCTTTGCTGGAAATCAATCAACTGTAAAAGTGTGGATTTATTTCTGGGCTCTCTATTCTGTTGCATTGGTGTATGTGTCTGTTATTATGCTGGTACCATGCTGTTTTGATTGCTATAGCTTTGTAGTAGATTTTGAAGTCACTGAAAACTACTTAACATTGATAAAAGAATTTGAAGAAGACATGGATAAATGGAAAGATATCTGGTGTTAATGGATTGGAAGAATTAATACTGTTAAAATATCCATTCTACCTAAAGCAATCTATAGACTAAATGCAATTCCTATTAAAATTTCAATGACGTGTTTCATAGAAATAGAAAGACAACCTTAAAATTTATATGCAACCACACAAGACCCTGAAGAGCCAAAGCAACCTTGAGCAAAATGAACAACGCTGGAGGCATCACATTACCTGATTTTAAAACCTAGTAATTATTTAAATGTAATGGGAACTGGCTATTTGAAGTATATCTTGCGATAAGTACTTTTGTAAAGCAATAAATTAAATTGCCAATTGAAACACTGGCCTTTAATCTAGAACCAGAAATACCATTTGACCCAGCAATCCAATTACTGGGTGTATACCCAAAGGAATATTAATCATTCTACTATAAAGACACATGCACACGTATGTTTACTGCAGCACTGTTTACAATAGCAAAGACATAGAATCAACCCAAATGCCCATCCATGATAGACTGGATAAAGAAAATGTGGTACATATACACCACGGAATACTATGCAGCCATAAAAAGGAATTGGATCATGTCCTTTGCAGAGACATAGATAAAGCTGGAAGCTATCATCCTCTGCAAACTAACAAAGAAACAGAAAACCAAATATGGCATGTTCTCACTCGTAAGTGGGAGCTGAACAATGAGAACACATGGACACAGAGAGGGGAACAACACACACTAGGGCTGATTAGGGGGTGGGTTGGGAGAGGAGGGAACTTAGAGGATGGGTTAATAGGTGCAGCAAACCACCATGGCACATGTATACCTATGTGACAAACCTGCATGTTCTGCACATGTATCCCATTTTTTTCAGAAGAAAATTTTAAAAAAGAAACATTGGCCTTTAATTTTTATGTTTTGTAAGTCTGAATTATTATATATTGACTTGACTTAGAATAGTGTGTACTCAGACTGTCTTTTTTTTAAAAAAATGAATTTTAATCCATTTAAAATGTAATTCAACTTAAGCTTTTAGAGCATTACCTGTTTCCAGTGAATGATTAATAAATATAAATACATGCTTCCTTGAATTTATATCAGTAATCATAAAATCATCTATCAGTTTTAAAAGTCTACGTGTACCAGGCATTTGTTTGTTCCTTGGCATAGCAATGATTGGATATGAATTCATTTTATGATTCACAGAATCCCCATGGGCTCATGGTGATATGGGCGTTTGAAATCAGGCCAATTGATGTTTTAATCCTTTCTGTCCTTCAGGAAGAAGTGGAATTAAAATCTATGTTTTTGTTATTTAGTATTTGTTGCACTAAGCTAAGATTACAGATAAAACGTAGAATTAGATCCTTGCTAAATGGATTCATAATCTAAATTAAACAGATATACAGGAAACTTACCTTGGGAAATAAATTGTAGGAGTGACAAATTGGTGAAAAACTCAGGAACAAACCAAAACATCTAAACAGAGATAGTAAAGTACTCTATTATTAATATTTCCTGGTAAAGAACGAAGGCATAGAACAAAAAGGCCAATTTCTGAATCCAGTTCTCCCCTGAACTTCTTGCATAAGTTTGAGAATGGCTCCTCTCTTCACCCTGCATTATTTTCTGTATCTTCAAGATGGTTCATCCTTTACAAAGAAGTTGGAGTCATGTATGAAATAATAAACATGAAACACTTCAGGTTTCTCAGAATAAAGTTTCCAGAGCAAAATGAAATAATAACAGGGATACACTGTATGATTTACTGCTGATAGTTTATCTTATAAAGCAAGTAAATTAGGGGCTGAAATTTTATATATTAGAAGGATTTATTTCAAAAATGATTTTAAGAAATATACAATCAGTAAATTTGAACTAAACCAATCTATAAAACTTTGATTCATACACAACTTTTGGAAAACATCTTGCATTATTCAGAGTTATTATACCTTTGTGGATTTAATTAATACCCAACACATAAGGCAATTCTTTAGGATAAGTAACGTGCTAAATCAGTGGTACTCAGAGATATATTACATTTGAGCCATTGATAATAATGAAGTATTATTAAATGACAACTTCATGTTAACTACTTAATAATAAATTATTAAATAATAACAAAAATCCATGTAACTGTTATATGCCTTTTAAATATTTTCTGTGATATTAAATATACTTTCTAATATAGAAATTGAAAATCTTGAACCTCTCTAGATTACAAGCAAAAAACCACATGTGCCATCTCCTATTAAAGTGAATGATCAGTTAAGGAATATTTTGTGACACTGGATTAAAGACCCTAAGAACTAATAGTGATTACAATGTAATAATTAGTATGGAATTATAGACAATTTCAGAATACATAAAACTAGTTTTTTAAAAGTTGTCTAATCCTATATTGAAATAAACCACTGCATATAATCATATGAATTTGATTACAAATGAGGCTGTGGGTTATCTTGAGGACAGGATGAATGATGGGAAAGTGAAAAATTTCCCAAGATGGTTGAAAGACTTGTATACAGCAAGACCATATTGCATAAAAAATAACTGACATAGTCACCACATTTTGAAAAGGTGCAATGTGAAGTCATGCTTCCACATTCAATGACAGAATATCCTTACCAAAATAATGTTGGTATCCAATATGGAGAACAGTGGATGGGACAATGTCAAAAAGGGATGGGATAAAAAGATGAGCAGGTTGCTTTCTTCCTTACCCCTTGAATAGACCCCACACACACCTGAAGAAACTGAGTCTGAAATAATGGAAAAAAGCTGTAGTTGTTGGCCTTTGTCTGCAGAATTCCTCCATGTCTCCCTTTTATATCCCTTGTTCCCAATTCCCCTAATTTCTCGGCACATTTTCTTTAATTGGATTCTCTGTCTCTTTCATTTCCCTAACTTTGCTGAGCTGGTTTTAAGCCAGCAACTCTGATTTTCACTTGTGCTACTCCTCCATGAATTGATTATTGATGAATTAATTATCCACCTATGACCTCATTCACAATAAGTCATGAGTAAAAGGCACCTACTCCTGTTCCCTGATGTAGCCCAGTAGAGCCTGCACCAATACGGCTGTGGCCTGACCAGTCACTATATGATTATGAAAGGAGATCCAACTTAAACTAAAGGGAATTATTTTGAATAAGATTCATCAAAATCAGAGCACATATCTCACCATATTCAGATAGCTGAGGATAGTTGTCCATCCCTCTACTAACCAATCACTACCTATAACACAGTCTGGATTCTTTTGTAATTCTTGGTACATAGAAGCTTCTCAGAAATTATTTGATGAAAGGATGGATAAATGAATAAATAAATTATTATAAACACTTGCTATAAGATCTAAGAATAATTACACTGGTTGTTAAGGGTGTGCATGAAATAACAAAATATAATGAATCCTTAATTAGTAGAATATATTTAATGATTTCCATTTACATTTATATCAAGAAAAAAAAAAGGAAAAAGCAACCCAGCACATCTACTTGTCATCACTTTTCAAACATCTGTGGTTTAAAAAACAGCTTTGAAAATAGTTACTTGCCTCGGGTAAGGTCTGACTTCTGCTGTATAAGCAGTAAAATATTCTAAATCCTTACACACTAGTACATATCCTCATAGAGGGCAGTTAATACCAATTAGGCCCAAATCTTCCCATTCTGGTTCTTATAGGAATATATAGATGTATGTTTGATACAAAACATATTCAAAATTTTTTTAAAAAGACAGAAGTAACAGATGCATCATCCCAATTTCTTGGAAAAAAAAAACTGCACTCTAGAATTCCTAAATAAGAATGTTAACAGAAATGGTTAATGGAGACAGCATGCGCTGGCATTTAAAATGCTTACTGTTTAGGAGGAGAAAACATCCTAAATACAGTGCTTCTCCATCAGCTCAATGTTTTTTGTTTCTTCAGATTGATAGGCTGGATGTGGATAGCTTGTTTAGCAACATTGAGTCCGTGCATCAGATATCAGCCAAGCTGCTGTCATTGTTGGAAGAGGCCACAACAGACGTGGAACCGGCCATGCAAGTAATTGGTATGTTTATTCTCTTCTCGAGTTCTACAATACAACAGGAAATAATTTTTTAATAACCTCCCTTTGCTTTGGTTTTTTGTTCCTGACTCACCATGCTTCCCAGGAGATATATAAATGCTAAACCCATCTTTGGGCTCATTGTAATTATGCAGACTCTGTGTTTATTTTCAAATGGGTTTATATCCATTTGCTGAAGTCCCTCAGTAGCACAAAACATACCATTTGCTTTTTAATTTCCAATCTTTCAATCTCTTTGCTTTCCAGATGTTCTGTAATTTTTTTTAATGGCTAACACTTACTTGATCCTTAAAGAATTAATTATTTAAATATACTAATAGCTTTACTGATTTCTCATTACAATGTTTTTTAGATCTTATGCCCATCAATCAATTTTTTTAGATTATAAACTTCTTACCTGAGGAATGTAAAACTATTAAAGGAATGTAAGTTATTAAAAATTTACACAAGTTCTACTTTTTTTCATGCTCTCTTTTTTTCTGTATTATTTACCTTCCAAATATGTTTTTACTGTCAATCAGATATATTTATTTTCTTACTATGGTAGGATTCTCAAAAATAACAACAGAAAATATAATTTGAAAAGTATTGAGCCAAATTTTTATGCTCTCCATTTCTTGGGAATTTCCAAGGGAATATGTGCTATGAATTCCTTAAAGGCAGTTTGCACTTCGAGACATCATACAAACAGTGTCATGTAGGCTAAGAGTTTTTTAAAATTATCGTTTCTCTATTTCACACTTAATATACAATAACTCCTCATTACAAAAGTACTAAAACAATTCAGGAGCACGTAGAGTAACGGTAAAATTTCCCTTCATATATCCCTCCAATGCCACTGCCTTCCCCACAAGTAACCGCTTGTTTGATGTAGATCTTTACTCTGAGATACACACACAAAGACTACACACAAACACTTTATGTCTTTACTGATTATGTCTTTGTTACCTTTTATTTGTTAGAGTTATAAAAAATGTCATGGAACTGGTCTTGTTTAATATTTATAGAGAACCAAAGTTTAATGAGGAAAGCTGATCAAAGAGATGAAATATAGTGAAAGAAATGACTGGGCAATAAGGCCAGCCCACTCAGAAAGATTTCTTCCACAGATAGGTTTAAATTCAATTGTTCTTTGTGATGAAATGTCCCCAACAAATTGTAAAAATATTTCCTAAAAGAAGAACTCTACTCATTACCACACTAATTCATTAGTGTGAATTCATTGGCTATTCATTTATTAATTCAATCAATGAATAGTTATGAAGTAGCAGCATATTCACAAGATTTGGTACTGTACCACATTGCTTGGTATCAAAAGGTGAAAGGGCTCATTTCTCTCTTTCAAAAACATTCAATCAAACAGCTTCTTGAATTGAAGGTGTGGGTATAATACACCATCAAAGCAGTTTCTACACTACTGCAAAAATTGGAGGATAAAGAAAACATTTCTAGATGGAAACTCCAAGGATTCTTGAAGATGTTATTTGGGCTTAAATTATAGATTCTATTTCAACAATAGGGTCCATGTTGAGGAGAAGATTCCAAATAGAAATGACAGCATGAAAAACAAGTGTGAAACAAATGCCAAATGCCAAGTGTGTTTAGGAAATGAAGAGTGATCAAGCTGGAGTGAAGGACTGACGTAAGCAAGAAATGAGAAATGAACCTGAAAGTGCAGAGTAGGGACTGGCAGCATTTGGAAATGAAGTTTGGAATTTACTGTACAAGTAATAAAGAGCCACTAAAAGATTTCTGGCAAGGGTGTGATGAGACACAAAAGTTTCTGGAGAGAGAAAGATATGGTAGGTCTGAACAGCATGCAGAGGAGGAACTGAGTCCTAGACTAGTAAATAGGTTGTTATAAGTAATATAGGCATGTGGTAATAAGCATTGAGACTAAGGGAGATACAGTGAAAATTTTTAAAAATGGGGTCATTTCAAGAGAAATGTAGAAGAAAGCATAAACAAGTTGTTGATTCATGTGCTGAAGTCAAAAACAATTCCAGATTTAAGGTGACCATGTATTGCGGTTTGTCTAGAGCATACTGATTTTAGTGTATTACGTAAGCATTCAGTCCAGTTTAGCATTTGTCATGGACTTTTCCTTTTTAAAAATTATTATTATTATTAGTTGCGTCAGAAGAGGTTTTATAAGACCTTTACATCATACTTCAACTTCTGACACAATCTCTTTTAGTAGAGTGTAATGCGCAGTTAACGGTTCTCACTGTACCACATGGTAAACTCTGAAACATAGTCCATCTCTCCTATGCCAACCTTTTCTAGTCTCAAGGAAAGTTCTATCTTTCTTTGAATTGCCACATGCAGGGAAGTGGCTGATTAAATGATGCTGTTTGGATATGAACAGCTAGAAACTGCTAACTCCTTTCTGTCCTGGTGGTTGTGGATGTGTTGGATGCTGCAGACCCCGCCATCTACTGGGTGTAGCAGCTAGTTGTGTCATGACCCATGCTGGGTGGCCCATGTCATGACCTATGAGAGGCATGAAGCCATCGGGATGCCAGTCAGTGGGGTTAATGGGACACGTTTTTGCAGAATAGATGTAAATAAAATATGTATGGAAAATAGGGCCTGAGAAATCATGCTACAGAGTGTCTAGAGGCTCTTGCTATGGTAATTTGGTTACCTATTGCATGTTATAGATTGACAACTCTTTTACAAATTTTTTGGTTATGTTTCATTCTGAAATAAACCTTTTCAGAAGCAAGAATTTAATATATTCATGTTTGTATTAGTCCGTTTTCACACTGCTATAAAGAACTACCTGAGACTGGGTAATTTATGAAGAAAAGAGGTTTAATTGACTCACAGTTCTTCAGGCTTAACAGGAAGCAAGCCTGGGAGGCCTCAGGAAACTTACAATCATGGCAGAAGACAAAGGGGAAGCAAGGACCTTCTCCACACTGTGGCAGGAGAGAGAGAGCACGCCAAGGGGGAAGTGCGATGCACTTTCAAACAGCCAGATCTCATGAGAACTCACTCACTATCACAAGAACAGCAAGAGGAAAGTCCACCCCCATGATTCAATCACCTCCCACCAGGCCCCTCCCCCATCACCTGGGGATTACAATTCAAGATGAGACTTGGCAGGGGGGATACAGAGCCAAACCATATCAATGTTTTAGAAAAATTTTGATTTTCTTTATCTCAAGAAAGTTGCTGAGCCTATAACACACAAAATACCATCCATCAAAGGGTCCTCAATGCTATCATTGACCATAGACAATCAGAAGATAGAAATCTGCTGAAGCAGCAGCAACATCTATGTCAAAGTTTAGTCATTATTTTTAAAAGACTGTGCTCTAAGCAAGTGATTAAATGCATGCAGCTGCTTAAGGTGTGTTTACATTTCACTGCATGCAACATGACTTCTCATTTAGGTCAGACAACAGTTTTCCTAGATTAATTACATTCATTTTTTAATTCTGAGTTTCCTTAGGCCTATGAGAAATATAAAACAATGGTTACTAATGAGTTGACGCCGTTAGCAAAAGAGTACTGCAAACAGTTAAATGATGACAGTTTTATATCAATGTGAGCAGATGAATCGAATAATAGTTCCAATAGCAGTTAAAATTTTAAAAATTCAATTCACAGAACCAAAGAAAAGCTTTTAGAAGTTTATCATGTCAATGGTGAATTGTCTGACCTTATTATAAATGCTACTGTCACTTTAAATTAAAAATTAAACGTTGTGACTGCAAATGATAACATAAATACAAATATTAGTGGAGCACAGCATCATAGTAAAACAATGATTTTATTAAAATAAAAATCTATAGAGCAGACGTGTAGTTGAAAATGATTGGTGTATATATGATGAAGTTGTGGAATTTATTAATTGAAGTAAAAACTGTAGTGAAAATTTGCATTTATTTTTATATACACAAAATTAGAGTGAATAACACTACCTGAAGAATAAATTTGATATTTAATTAAAAATAATCTTATGTATGAAACTATACACTCTCTTTCCTGCTGGTCATTAATCAGTCTTTGGAAATGTTTGATTCTTTGAAGCACCACTTTACAAATCAACCAGAGTGTCCTAACATGGCATTGGACTATTTTTGTAAACAAGGCCTCTGAAATTGAATTGCATTTTGTTAAAAATCAGTTGGAAGTCTTTAGTTAAGGTATTCATCAAATGGAGAAAATAACTTCAATTTTTAATCTTTACAAATAACAATTATTAAAAACAAAATTGCAAATAGGAAGACATTGAAATGTATCCCTATGAAAACAAGGAGTAAGTTTAAAAAAAATAAGCAATGAGAGCTCATGTATACAATATTTAATTTTGAAAGTCCATAATCATGCTTTGGAAAATCTGACTTATGAAGAGAAGCCTTTGATGGAGCTCCTCTTTAGTAGGATAAAGTAATATTCTGTACCAGATTTCACAATCTACATTTGGGAAAATATTCCAAAATTACAAATAGAAACAACTTACTTGGTGAGTTTTATTTTGAAAAAAAGAGAGAGAGAATGAAAGAAAACAATTCAAATGGAAGCAAAAAGATAATGCCTATAAAAATATTTCAGCTCAAATATTTACTTGTTTTAATATGTATAGTAATGAGAGTTTTAAAAGCTTCTATTTACCATAATTTCCTTTGAGCTCAATAGATATTTCCTTGCTTATAAAGTATTTTCTCAGTTTTAAATATTATGGTTTACAAATTTCAGCAGTAAAATAAATATGCTGATATTGAATTATAACCCACAGAAATATCAATGAGTTCTTGCTGATATAAATAAATGTGGAGAAAGGACAGCTGTCCATTACAGATTTTAATTAATAAATACAGAGAGAAAGAAGAACGGCTGGGCATGGTGGCTCACACCTGTAATCCCAGCATTTTGGGAGGCTGATGTGGGCGGATCACGAGACCAGCCTTACCAACATGGTGAAACCCTACTCTACTAAAAATACAAAAATTAGCCGGGCGTGGTGGCACGCACCTGTAGTCTCAGCTACTCAGGAGGCTGAGGCAGGAGAATCGCTTGAACCCAGGAAGTGGAGGTTCCAGTGAGCTGAGATCGTGCCACTGCACTCCAGCCTGGGTGACAGAGCGAGACTCCGTCTCAAAAAAAAGAAGAAAATGGAAAATCAAATTCACGTTACATAAACACCACAGTCAAATATTGCAGACAAAATCTACTGGTTGATGCTATGTTTAGTGGGTGAAAGTTAGAGGAGAAATATACTTTTCATAGTCTCAAAACTTTCTCCCCAAGTAATTATTAACCTCAAAGGGAAAGCTGGTAACTTTACATTGAGAAACCTAGCAGGGGCCACCTTTATCTAGAGATCTAGAGTTAATTTTCCTTCTCTGACAATCGTATTTTGATATGTAAGATGTTAATATTGGTGAAGCTGGGTAAAGAGTATTTGAAAACTATTTGCACTATTTTTTCAACTTTTCTGTAAATCAAAAATAGTTCAAAATAAAAAATTGAAAACTATGATTTACAGAGAAAACTCAATTGAAGATGTTCATACTTTCAGATTCACTAATCATAGAATTCCAACTTTGAGGAAAATTACAGAAAATTTTATTTAAAAAATTAAGACAATGAGGCCATATTTGAAAAAGAATCAGTTGGAGTCTCATTTTGATATCCTTATCCTTTGTATCTGGGCTGGCTTTGCGACTTGCTTTGATCAATGAAATGAGGCAAAATGATGTTCTACAAGAGCATTATCACTTCTGCTTTCTGCTTGTGAGGGGAGAGGCCCAAACTGCCCAGCCATTCCAAGCAACACAGCCAAGGCCTCAGGCTTGAGAGTAAGGTCCTTGTCAGCTGGCCAGCTGGCCCCCAGCCAGTCCACCAACTGACGGGAAACACAGAAGTAAACCTCATCAAGGCCAGTTAAATGCTGCCCAATTGTTGACCCATACAATTGTGAGCAAACGAACAGTTATTGTCTTAAGCTTTTAAGTTTTGGAGTGATTCTTTTTTTTCCTGTGGTAATTGCTAACTAATACAGATTAACAGGTGAGAGATTAACTTATTTCAACTCAAATGGTGAGGGAAAACTTGATTTGGAAGTGGTTTTTGAGCTTGCACTTGAAAGATTTAGAAAAGTGGAGACTGGGTGCAAAAGGCTTTCTAAATGAGAAATAGGGTAAAGGCCTAAAAGCAAGAGTACAGGAAATTCTGAAAAAGGATAGCAGCAGCCCTATGTGACTGGAGCGTAGTGCCGAGAAGGCTTCTCTGAGCCAAACGTTGTAGACACACCAATACGAGTTCACTGGCAATTTCCATTACTAAACCTTTTACCAAAGCACTTTCATTCCATAAGATAAACTGATTGTTGGTGAGATGTTTCCAAAATTATGTTATCACAAATGAAAAGCACAGGTGTCCCATTTCTTTGTCCTTAGATGGCACAAATAAGAGTTTGTGATTCACAGCTGCAGTGCCAAAGGGAGAATTTTCCTGATACCTAGATAAACTAGGAAGAAAATTTTACTCAATAATAACAGTGGAGTTTGGATAAGGTTTAAGTTTAAACACAGGGGCATATGCTTGCAGATCTGAGAGCTCTGAGGAAGTTGTCTGTAACTGTCATGCCAAGATACAAAGTGGATTTTAAAATCTTGACTTAAGCACAGTGACTAGATAGGAAACGGGTTTTCAATCTTTATAGATGGGAGTATGAAATGTGGCTCTTGTTTCCACTTAGATGGCAGTGTAGAGTTTAAGAACACATGGGTTTTAATATCAGGTTGACTTGGGTTACATCTCGTTTTGTCCTGTTGCTAGATGTGCGATCTTAGGCAAGTTACAAAACCTAATTGAACTTCAGTTTCTTATCTGGAAACTGGAGGCAATAGTACCTATCCCATATGGTTTTTATGAAGATTTGACAAAATTATGTGTACAGAATGATAGCCCAGTGCCTATCCCTAATTAATATCCAATAGATGATGTTATAAATTATTATCCCAAGAATATTAGATTTACCCATCTATTTAAAATGCCTGATTTTTTCTGTATGTAACAAGTGAATAAAATGTGACTTTTTCTTAGAGGTCCTGATCATGTTTTTCAAACAAGTCAGATTTGCTGGATGTGTGTGATTTCTAGATGCTTCCAATATCTATGCATCTTAATGATTCATGGATCTAATATGGTGACATATTTTTTTCTGTGAAGGGAGATTTAACATATCAAGTGTCATTTTCACATTTGGTAGAGTGAACAGCAATGGCAGTAATTAGTCTCCAAAGATGGCCCTCAATGGACCATGCCTCCTAGTTCACATTGTTATATAGTCTAGTGTCTTATTGACTCTGGACTGGCCCTCTGATTCACTATTACAATGTGGTGAAAATGACACTGTATCAGTAATTGGGCCCAAGCCTTAGAAAAGCCTGACAATTTCTACTTTCATAATTTTGGAAGCCTGCCATTTAAAAAGTTGAGATACCTTACTGGAAGTATCATGGAGAGAGACAGCAGATGAGACTATGTAGAGTGAGAAAGTGGCACAGCTATCCCAGAATCCCAGCAGAGGCCAGCCTCCCAGCTGTTCCTGCCAAGGCACTAGATTTGTGAAATTAGTCATCTCGGACATTAAAACCCAGATAAGTCCTTGGAGGACTCAGCCTGAGTGGATGTCAAGTGTAGCAAAAGAACCACAGAGTTGAGCCCAGTCAATCTACAAAATTGTGACAGAAAATAAAAATGGCTGTTGTTTCAAGATACTAAGCTTTGGGATGGTTTGTTACATAGCAATAAATAACCCAACAACAATAGTCCTCTTATATGTGTTTGCATATTATAATGTTTCAAAGTATTAAAACAAGACTGTCATGAACATGCTTGAGTCTACTTTACTGGCTTACCTCATGCATAGTGTGCTGAGAATCAGACTGAAAGAAGCTTTTGATAAAGGAATTGTAATTTCTTGTATGCATTTTCCTGAGGGTGACTCTCTCCTTGGAGAGAAATAATTTAGAGCTTTCTGTTCTTTGAAGGTGTAGTAGGTGATGCACTGTTGTTCTATAGCAGTGCTTTGTTTTCCTAAAGCAATGTTTCTTGTAGGTCCCTGAAGTAGAAATCTGTGCCTTTAGCAGTGAGTTTGTGAGAAGAGTACTAGTTGCTGACAATTCATATCATAATGCTGTGTGGGAGACACTACATCGGAGCTCACTTAAATGAATTTTTCAGGATTATTATTGTGTGTAAGTGTGTGCATGTTTTACTCAGGACACAAATAGGCTTGACCTGGTTAATTTTGGCCAATTGGGACTGGTTGGGAGGGTCCTAGACCTGCATACTTGAATGTATGAGGTCAGTGGGAGGTTTGGGGGACACCCAGATGCAACAGTTGGAAGATCAGAATGCAAATGTTAGAAGTAATAGGAAAGCTGTCTGCTTTGGAGAAAATGACAATGGGGAAATGGTATTTTCAGGATCAAGGATACACCAATCCTCACAAGAAAGAAAAATTCAGCAGGAAGCAGGTACCAGGCTGTAACATGGGGGATGGACTTCCAGTCTCCTGAGCGGGGTGAATATGGGTCCCAGTGCTGCTAGGACTTATTTCTTACAATAAAAATAAAATAAAGGTGGCTTAGTAAAAAGTCTTACAGTTCTGATTTCTGAGGAGGATGGTAAGTTCTAGGATGCTATGCTGATGGAGCCTGCCAGTGGAAGTCAGTGGCTTAGCTGTGCCAGGAGGAGTATTGGAGAGTTGAGGTCAGATTTGAATGGACCTGCGAAAAGTCACATATTGCGCAGGATACACATAGAAATACATTTCTAAATCCCAGGAAGGAATGTAAGAGTCTATGAGTTCCTGAACACTTTCCCAGCCTCCAGGAAGCTAAAATGAGAAGTACATAGAAAGAGTAACAAACCTTGAAGTTGCCCAATAGCCTGGAAAGAGCATGGCCTTTGAAGTGAAACAGATCCAAGTCTTAATCCTGGCTGTCATCACTAGTTTGATGGCTGTGAGCAAGTCACTTGAGCCAGTGAGGATTCAGTTTGCCTTCCTGTAATAAAAAGCTGGCCAACAGGGTTTGATCAAAAAGGGGTTTATTTTTCTCACGTCACAAGAAATCCGTAACTCACAAGTCCAGGACTAGTGCAACTGCTTGCTGCTCCTTCAACCTCTTCCCTTCACAATGCTCAGCATGTGGCTTTTGATATCATCCCTTAGATGGCTACTCCATTTCCAGGCATCACTTCCTAAAGACAATGAAGCAAAATCACCTCTTCAGAAAGCTTTTGTCATTTTGGGGGAATATAACCATTTTCCCAGTGACTTCTACATATATCTCATTCTATTTTGCACACGTGTTATTTCATTTCACATACATACACACACAAACACACCTTTGCACACACACTTGGCCATCTAAATACCAGAGATTTGGGGAAAGGTCAATACTTTTAACTGGGTGTGTTACCAGTCCAAATTCTATGCCTTTGGAAGAAGGAAGAACAGATAAGTAAATAGCAATGGATTCCACATGCATTTGTTCATCTTTTCAATGGGGACAACAAGACTCCCATGGCAGGAAAATATCAAACACTGGGCATAACCCCTCCAGAATGTACACTCCATGAGGGAAGGAATTCTTGTCTGTTTTATGACTGTTGTGTCACCAGCACCCAGAATAGTGTCTTTAATAACTATTTGCTGAATGGATGAAATTAGAGATAATAGTAAGTGTGCAGTGCATTGGCTGGCACACAGAGGGTCCAGGAGGTGATTGTTGTTACTGTCATCACTGAGTCTGTCTGTGGTCAATGTCATTGTCAAATGTCACTTTCAAAAGTCAATGTCATTGCCAGAGATTGCTAGGTAATATAGAGCAACTAGCTACAGCAGAGGCAAGCTTTCTCAAGAGAGGTATTTACTAACGTGAGTTAAATGGAAAATCATGGATTGGTCTAAGACAGGGTTTTCCTCAGCGTTGTCAACCTTACATTAAAAAAAAGTTGTTGTACCTTTTCCTGATCCAGCCAGCAAAAACTTTCACTTTCTCAGAGAACCAATGTTGCCTCAAGATGTCAGTTGTTAAAGAATCCTGACCTGGAGTTAAAGTATCTAGAAGTCAACAAGGTTCAGGAAGACATCGTGAGCTATCATCAAAATATGCAGCTGTATTTTTTAATGTTAGAACTGGACTAATATTTCAAGAGCATCTATTCCATTACTGAGACAAAAACAGTAAGAGCTGATTTGCCCAATTTATATGAGTAACTCTGGACACTCTCAGAAGGGACTCTAGCTCTTCCAAATATAGGCCAGAGCTTTTTCCTCTCCAAACATTGACCCTCTCCACAGCCCACTAGCACCCCCCAGTTTGTCCTGCTCAGCTGCTAGCCACCTCCCATGGCCAGATGTGCTGAGTGGATGCCACCTTAGCTTCAGAACGGCCCCTTCTTTGAGAGCCCCACCACAATTATGACATCGTCTTCCCTGGCACTGGACACAGAGATGATCACGACAGGTTCCCATCCTCCACTCTGCTCTTTTCCTTTCTCTGTTTCTCTCTTTAGGGTCCAGCTCCCTTCATTGGTCCCTCTTCTTCATCTCTCATTCCCTCCTAAACCCAACCCTCTAAAAATGCTATTACCGCATCACCAGGGACCTCAGAATTGTCAAATCCAATGAACACATATTTTTTCTGAACTTATCTTATGCTAGTGCTTCTGAAAAAAAATTTTTACCAGAATATTCCCAATATCAAGAGAGAAATATCATAAGCCTCAGGAAGTGTGGAGTTATGATCTGAAGCTAGAGCCACAGGCATGAAATAACTTGGAAGTCTTATTTTGTCATAAGAATTCATGTCAGTTTTCCAGTCTACTCTTCTAGGAAACCAGCGTTTTTTCCTTCAAATTTCTTAATAAAATGGATACTCAAGGGATACACTTGTTTTAATCCCATGGCTGCATGTCCCACCTGCTGCCTGTATTTGGTTTGAATATTATAACCCTAGCCAGGGTCTCTTGGGTATCCACAGCAGCAGTTTTATCCCCTAGGCTAGGTGGAAGCTATATGAGACTGAAGGCAAGGGAGTGTGGCCTCTTTAAGCAGCATATACTCTTTCAGTTTCTTTCTTCTCACTTCCTCTCCTTGTTTTATGCTCCCTTGGAGAACAGAATGAGGCTAGGAAAGAAAGGGAGAAAGTATTCAGATGATCTGGCATTTGGGCTGGCGAATCTACTGCCTTGTTTAGTCATGGCAGCTGGGCTCCCATCCAAGGAGGATAAGAAGACCATGGGGAGCAACCCTTGAACTTGGGGTGAAAGCTGCCAGGAAAGCTCTTTCACTGGAGATGGCATACCATGGAGTTTTCGCTCAGCTGTGTGTGTCACTCAGGGAAATGACAGTCAGAGGCCTGTATTGTTGCACCCAGATCTCAGACCTTCTTTCCAGAGAGTGGGCCATCTCTACCCTCTGTTCATCACACCCCCTTCTCTGTATTCTAAATACTCTGCCTTGACCACAAGTTTTATTTAGAACCACAGATAACTTCCTTTTGGGATATATCTCAGGCCATAATTTATACATGAGATTTTAACTAAAATTATTTTTGTAAACATTATCTTAGTTGGTTTTTAGAATTGAACTTACTGCATAGTTTTTCTTGTTAATACAAGCAACATCCAACTTTATATCCTCCATAACTAACAGTTCATGTCATATTTTCATATAATTTTTAAATGAAATGTAAAAATGGGTAGTATAGAGGGGGCCTTAACTCATCAGGATTTCTCCCAAAATATTTTCCTGTCAAAGAGAAAACAAAACAAAACACAGTGAGTAGATTAGAATTAAGTTCAGCTGGGAGAAACAGAAACAAAAACAAAACATTACTAGCATAATAAGACAGATGTTGATTTCTCTATGTGTAAAAGTCTGAAGGGGATGTGTTCTAGAGCTGTATGGCAGCTCTGCTCCACAGGGTGCTCTCGGATGCAAGCTCCTTCCAGCTCACAGCTCCACTCACAAAGAGGTGGCTGTTATCTTCATGGACAAGGTAAAGGTATTAATAATATCCAAATCCTAGGTAGCAGATGGAGACAAGGATGAAGACAGTGTAAAGGCTGAGCCAGCTGCCTCTTCAGGAAAATTCCTGGACATTGTCATGGGACACTTTCATTTATATCCCACTGTGGGCTTTAATTACATGGCCATACCAATTGGATGGGAGGATGGGAAATGTCATTTTGATTTGGGGCAGCCAAAATTTCTATTTCTTTAGAAGCAGATTATGACCATGGGGAGACAGCTAGCAAGCTCTGTCACCCACCCCACCAACTTAGTCAATCTTGGCAGTATTTCTCATTATTTTGTTCTTGTCCTTCCTCATGCTGATCCTTCTTTGTGGCTATGCCTTCTCAGGCTTCTCTGCAGTCTCTTTTTCTTCTATACCGTCCTCAATGTTAATGTTTGCCACCAACTGGTCCTCAGGCACTCTTTTCTTCTCACTCTGTGAACACTCTCGCATGGCCACATAAATTCATGTCTTATACTACCCAATTTTTACAAACCTACATCTTTGTCCAAGATATTATTTTCTTAAATCCTAGATTAATACATCCAATTTCCTAAAGGGCTTCACTGCTTGAATATACAATAAGCAACTCAAACTCAATACATCTGAAATTAAACTCGTCATCTTTCTCATTAAACTCTGTTATGCCATCAGTGTCTACACCCACATGGTCACTTAAACCACAATTCTGGGATATGCCTGGAATCATCTTTCACACATGTTCAATGTCCATTTTTTTCCTTTCTTCTGCATCCTCCTTGCTTTTGCTTTGCTTTAGTTATAGCTAACATCTATTGATCATTTGCATGTGCCAGCTCCTGATGCAAATATATTACATATTTTAACTCATTTAATCTGCAAACAACCCTACTATTATTATCTGCATTTTACAGATGAGGAAATTAAGGAACAGATAAGTAACTTTCCCAACTGTCACACATCGAGTAAATGGTAAAACCAGAATTTGAACCCAGGAAGTCGACTCCAGTGCACTCTCTCTTAACTGCAATAACTTTCTGTTTTAGCCCCTCATTGTTTATTTACCTTATTATTATAGAAGCCTTTCAATTTGTTTATCTTCTTCAATCTCACCAACTCCTCCCCGAAATTCCATCTTTCATACGAATAACTACCAGAATAGCTTTTCTTTTTTAGGTCAGTTACCTAAAAATCCATCGGTGCTTCACCATCACTTTCAGGTGAAGGTTTCACCTCCTTAATGTTGCACAAGGCCCTTCATGATCTGGCCCCAGCACCCCTTTACAGTCCCTTCTGGAACTTCCTCACAGACATGGTCCCATCCAGCCACACTAGATCATTCCAAGTTTCTGAACAGATCTTACTCTCCACACCTATCTCCTTGCTTTTTGCACTCACTCAGAGGTCCTATGTCAAAAGTACACTGTTATGAGTGTTGCTCAAAGCTCCCCAAGGGCTGAATAGGTAACCCTCTGTACTTTATTTACTTTTCACATAGTATGGTAAACGGAAGTTCAGTCTTCTCTCTCTCCCTTGGTGTCCTGTATAATTTCCTTGAAGGAAGAGTTGGTTCTTTGTATCTACAGTACCTACCAAAGTGTTTGGTGCATGATGATCATCGAGTAATTTTCAAAAAAGGATGAACTAAGGAACACAACTGCTTCTTCCCTTTTATGGCATTTTCCTAAACAAAACCCGGGACAAGGAGATCCCTTGAAAATCACTGACTTTACCCTTGTTTACTTACCTGCAGGAGAAATTCATCTTGGAGCAGGATCACAATACTATAAAGGCCACCTGGTTTGGTGTGGCACATGTTGGGGCTGCAAGTGAGAGTATGGAAATAGAAAGAGTAGCATATGTTTATTCACATCAGTAAAGGGAACAAATTGAAACATAGGAGTCATGGTATCCAGACATAATATCAATATTTTGGGAAGTTATTTTTAATGAAGATAACTAAGGAGACTTAAAAGGGTGCATTTTTTTTTCTCCTTTGCATGGCGATTGCTTTTTGGGGATGCCAATGCAGAAATTCTTGGGTTGTAGAATTTTTAAAAAGAAGAGCACACTAGTTTTATTTATTTTACAGGATTCTGGTGCCTTTGTGACAGGCAACCACAAGTGAAATTACCTTCAATGGTCTTGGCTTAGTCCCTCCTCTGCTCCTAATCATCCCCTCAAACCCACATACATTAGACAGAGCGGTTGTCCTTCACCACTAAAGAAATGCAGCCGAGAGTTATGTTGCCGTGGAAACAGAATCACTTTTTGCTGCAAGACACACTGCTTCATCTGCACTATTATGAAGCAGAATACGTTGGTAGGGCTGGGAGGGGAATAAAATATTCTGCCTGCCAGTGTTGTACTTGGCCTTTGGGTGAATAAATGACTTTCAATTAGAGTACTTAAATATCTTTTAACTTTAATAATTATTATTAGAGCCTCAACAGAATTTTACTTGGAAAAGAGTAAAAAAAAAAAAAAAGATTCTTCTGTTAAAGTAAGAGCTATAAATTCTTTCAAACTACACCACTCCTGTTAAAGAAAATGCAAGAGAATTTACAATTAATGGGTTCATTGTGTATAAAGATAAGTGTTTTAGCTCTTCTTTGTTTTTTGACTTTCTAATTTGATCACCTTGTGGATTTGTGAGATTGTCCTTACCTCTTTCCTTTTTTGGTCTCTGCTTTTAGCTTCTTTGTAGTAAGCACACTTATTTACAGCTTCATCTTGTGTTGGGCTGTGTGTATGCAGGTCCACTGTTGTTGACTTGCTGCTGAGCGTCCAGCTAAGTCTGTGATCTAAGCCTGTCACCAGTCCCACTTCTGGGCCCTCCCAGCCAAAGCCACTAGTTCCCATTTGCTACCTGGTTCTGCTACTGGGAGGCTCCCTTCCCTAAATTCAGTCACGGTTCTATTTTGCTTTCTTTCCTCTACTTGATAGCTCTTACTGTTTGTGTTGTTATCAGTGTCGAAGAACAAATCTATATGACCTACACTAGTTGAAGGATGAACTCTATAGGATATCAGAAACAAAACAAGAATCCTTTGTCCTTCAGCTCCAAAGATGCTCACAGTTATTGAGTTTTCTTATAGGCCCCCAGAAAGCACTACTAAATCAAACAAACAAAAACCTTAAAACACACACACACACACATGCACACAAACACACACACACTCGCATGTGTGCACATTATCTCACATTACCTCAGAGTCTAACTATAAGCATATAATCACAGGAAAATCCCACATCATGAAAAGGAAAAATATTTTATTGGCTGTAAATAAATTAGAAAAGAATGTGATACTTTAAAAGTGTTAGTGTTTTAATTCTAGAGGTAGCAAAGCAACCTTAAGAGACAAATGACAATTCTTGAGCAACTAGTCAGTGGCGGGCACTTTTTATATCTATCACCCCATTTCATTCTCAAATGAATCTCAATGGCTACTATTATTTTTATTTTGCAAATAAAATGAAGGCACTAAGACTCAAATACTTTAAAAAAAAATCATTCTCCGATTGTATAATTCATCCACGTAACCAAAAACGACTTGTACCCTAAAAGCTACTAAAATTTTAAAAAGTCATTCGCAAATTCCCCACACAAACCCTAAATTGTTTCTGATTTCAAGTTTAGTGTTCTTTCCAAGTGCATCACCTCATACAGTGCTCAGCAAAGCTCTGAATTGGGTGGCTGGGGAGGGGTATGGGCTAAAATCCAGGGAAAAAATAAGAATACAGCCTCTAATTCTGCCTTTCCACCTCTAGACAGGACTTCGGGAAAATCATTTATTTGTTTCAAATTCAGATTTATTCATCCTGAATTAATATGGATAAATAACCTTTTATCTCTTCATGCAAGTAGGAAGTTAATGTGTGAAAAACACGTTGAAAATACTAAGGGCACTTTTATTTCTGTGGAAAGAATGACTTACTCCTGTTAACTATAATAGGTCCAGATTAATAGGTCCAGATCACTGTCAATCTATTCAGCCATCCCAATTAATTCAGCCACCAAATCATTATTAGTCTCAAATCTGCAATGTTTTGAGAGCTGACCCTGTCACATATTGCTTGGATGTCTGCCAAATAATTTCTATAGTGCTGGGTTGAGTAGTGGATGCATAATACTTATCTTTAAGTAATGAAGTGTGGATCAAATCAAACTATTGTCCAATATCTAATTTAGTCACCAGTTATAGACCCTATTTCATCATAATATCAAAAAGGATTTATTAAATGCCTGGATACAATTAGTCTAAGTTGCTTTACGAACATACAGTCATAACCTTTGTTCATGGTATTAAACTGATTTTTAAAATAATGATCTATTTTATTATCACATGGAAGGAAATATTTTATTTCTCTAAACTCCATTGCTTGCCTTTCAGAGAGCCTCAGGAAATATTAGTGCAGTAAATATTGAAAAATACTTACCCAGCACTTGAAATTTCACCTTCTGTGTCTCTTATAAATTAACAAAAAATTGCTTCATTTTGAGTATTTCATATGTATTTACTATACTATGAACTTTACAAATACCACCTCTTTTAATTTTTACAATGACTCTCTAAAATTGAATATATTGGTGTCATCACGTTTAAAGAGTAAAAATAACTTGCTCAAGTCAAAGTGCCAGTCTGTAGCACAGCCTGACTCAAATCCATGCACACCAAGTCTAAACTGCAACTCTTTTTTTTTTTTTTTTGAGATAGAGTCTTGCTCTGTCACCCAGGCTGGAGTGCAGTGGTGCAATCTCGGCTCGCTGCAACCTCTGCCTCCCGGGTTCAAGCGATTCTCCTGCCTCAGCCTCCCGAGTAGCTGGGGCTACAGGGCGCCTGCCACCAGGCTGATTTTTGTATTTTTAGTAGAGACGGGGTTTCACCATATTGGCCAGGCTGGTCTCAAACTCCTGACCTCGTGATCCACCCACCTCAGCCTCCCAAAGTGCTGTGATTATAGGCGTGAGCCACTGCACCTGGCCACACTGCAACTCTTAACCGCACTTCTGCACATCAACCTTGTGTGTAAAGTTGCCTTTGAGAAAACCAGCTTTCTTTTGCTGCCCATCTCTGATAACTTGTTCATCCTTTGTTTTATAAAAGAAAAAAAAAGAAAAGACAGAAAAAGAGAAGGAGCAAAGAAGGAAAGCAGGGAGAGAAGGGAAAAGGAAAGAAAAGGAAAAAAAAAATCACTCAATGTTTTCCACCCTTCCTGAATAACCTGGGGATAAAGTAGGTCCCATCCAACTTTTTGACACGAGTCGACATTGTTGAAAATAATCATGTGAAGTGCCAGCTTTGTCTGATGATGTCGTTTTGCCTTTGTTTTGCATTTATCAGGAGAAGTATTCTTGCAGATTAAAGGGCCACTGGAAGATATTTATAAAATCTACTGCTATCACCATGATGAAGCACATAGTATACTGGAGTCCTATGAAAAGGAAGAAGAGCTGAAGGAACATTTGAGCCACTGTATCCAGTCCTTAAAGTAAGGCCTTTTCAAATGATGATTCCCATCTCCTCTCAGTTGCCTAGCAGGGAACATTTTAAATGGATGTAGATGAAAGGTCTCACATAAATCCTATGTTTTATGAGACTTGCTGGGAGCTCTGCTTTGCATTCCCTTTATAAAAAGCTGACATGCCAGAAGCCCTGATTGACTTTTTTTCCCCCTGCGAGAATGACTAAAAATAACATGGGAGAAGATTTAGAGCTCTGCAGCGATTGAAAAATGCAATATCAAAATATAAAATGTGGAAGAAAAGCCTCTTCTTAAAGCTATTGTAACTTGCCTGGCCCCACGTAGTTCAAGGATTATGTGAGATAACACGTGGCCCCATGACCACTGGAGCACATGGGTTAATGGAGTTAGGGGAATGGCCTACGACTCTGCATGGCCGTCTTCTTTCCCCAAACTCACTGTGGGGAGATGGGTGAAGACAAGTCAGGCCTTGCTAAAGTTAGTTTCAGAACAATTACTCATGCCTTCCTTTCTCATCCCTAAAACATTGGTGGGGGTGCTACACAATGTACTTTTTCTTTTCTAGAGGAAGTATCTATTCACTGTGAAAATCTGAAAAATATAACAAAGTATGTGTAAGATAAAAACCCCTTGCTATTTCACTATTAGCCCCTTTCTTCTTAATAATCATTTTCTTCTGATATTATTTATATGTATAAATGTGGGTATGTGTTTGGATTGATTCTTTTAAATGGAATTAGTATCTTTCTGAATATGCAGTTTCCTATCACATGAAGCTTAAAGCCAAAATCACTACCATACTCCACATCTTACCCAGTGGCTCTCTTACAGACTCTCACTTGTAAGTAGTATCCACTGTCAAATAATTTTGATTAGACCAGGAATTAAACCACAGAGAGCTGTGGTGTATAAGTCAATGCACACCCGTCTGATCCTGTAGCACACCTCCCCTGTTTACTCTGTGTGGTAGGGGAAAGAGGGATCCCCAACGGGGATGGGGATGGGGATCCTAACGTGGTACAAGAGGTTTTTAGCTTCATTAAATTGAATCATGATACTACTCTGGAGGAGGCGTTTCCCGGCTAGAATTGGGTCTGAAAGTGAGTTTAAAATGAGCCCAGTGAATTTTTTTTTAAATAAATAAAATTTCAACTTTATTGCCCTCTACTGGTCATTAAATTACTGCAGTTTTAAACCATTCTTCATGCTATGGAAAAGAATTCAAGTCACCAAATCCTAAGCATTTATTTAGTGTTTGTGCTGTGTCAAGCGTAGTTCTGGGGGCTAAGTATACAAAAGTAAATAAGACTTAGATTCTGCCCTAAGCAACTCAATATGATCAGTTAAGTCTTAAATATAAGATGTAATGAGCAAGTAGCTCTAGTTAATTATTTCTATTTTCAGTTTAGGTTCAGTGTTAGCATATCAATTCAGAGTAACATTCAGATTTGAAGTTGTGTTCATTTTAATAAATTCATATATTAGAAGCACAGTCCTCTAAATGTTCAGATGTTTTATTCTTTGGGGAAAAAAAAAGGAATGGTGTTATCCTGGGTTTGAATGAACACCTTTCCTACCTTAAACAAGTGGCAAGATCTGATCCAATAAAAGCTGGAGCCATTTTCCTTCTTCGGGTTCTAGAACTAAGAGTGAGAAATGTCACAGCAAGTGAACATTTAGCACCTTTGATCACCCCCACCCAATGCCAGCCCTGGGGATGGAGGTCCTTGCCTGAAAAGAATGTGGTGCCTCTACTTTAGGCATGCGCTTCTAACTGTTCACCAGAAGTGGAGCAGTCTGTTCAGAGAGGAAAGAACATCAGTTTATTATTCATTAAACTTTTAACTTTTAAGAGAAAGAAACAGACCCTGCCAGAAGATTCCACTAGGCAGTATAGCCCAGTATCATATCCCCACAAAGCAGCTAAAGGCAGAGGTGATTTTAGAACCTCATGAAGTCTCAGTTACTGAAAATTATTTTCAGACCCAATGGCTTATTTGGTCTTTTTCTGCAAGTTTCAGGTAATTCCCCTGGCCATGCCCCAAATTTTGGGTTTAGAGCTATTCTGATTTTAGGTTACAGTTGCAGGCACTGGAAGGTGTTAAGGTTTAGAAAGCAAAAAAGCCAAAAGAAGCAGTATTGGCACAACTATTTCTTAAGGGAAAGAAAATCAAATAAAATAGCTGAAGTTAGAGCTATTTTCCCAAAAGTTGCCTTTCCATGAAAATAAAGTTAATGATGGATTGTACTGGTCTGCCTGAAGGCTGAGGGCAGTAGAATTATTGACATTACTGACCTCAATCGAGCTAAGCTTTAAATTCTGAGAAACAGGTTTTCAAACAGGTTTATAGGCCAAAGAGAGTCTGGAACACCCTAAGGGCTTGGTTTTCCTGGCCAAGTAATCAGTCAAAGCTATTACTGTCACTCTGCCTTTTCCTTGTGGCTAGATAACACAGCCCAAGTGCAGTTGCCAATTTCTAATGAATACTAGGTGTGGCCTCCATTTTATCCTGTGCAAGGGGATATTGGAAATCTTTGTTCAAAGCAATATCCACAAGAGAGGTGGCTTCATGCCTCAGAAGTTAAGGTGGATTTTAAAGCAATTTAGGCTGCTTTTTAACCAAAATTACAGTATGTTTATTGAGGGCCTAATAAATATTTAATAAGAGTGCTAAATAATGTTGAAAATATTTTTTAAAAATATATAAGCATAGTTCTTGCCTCTCAGGAACACAAACCCTAGTTGAGGAGATAAACAAAACCATGTGGAAAGTTTAATAACAATACAAGAATTAATTTAAATAACACCAGAAGCTTTCACAGTGGCTGCAGTTCAAGACTAATTCCCAAAAGAGTAGTAGAGATATTACCTGGTTCTGTAAAAGACCCAAGTTTCTAACTTTCAATTATTCTTTGAAGCCAATTATCTTTCAAAAGAGAGAATAATGTTGAATCCTTTCATAACGTGAGGGCAGTGTTTTTCTGTGTGGAGTTCCCTTGCACCAGATCCACCAGGATGGTGTATTAAAAGTACAGATTCCTATGCTCTGCCTCGGACCAAAAAAAAATACTATTTCTGGTGGTCCAGTTCAGGGTCTGCTCTTTTAACAAGCCACCTCAGGTGATTTTCCATACACACTCAAGTTAAGAACTAAATTAGTGGGAGAAATCATACTTGCTGCTTTCCCTGAAGCAGGTGGGTTTTTTCATCAATATAGATACAATCTAAGCAGTAACTACAGAGTTTGGAGACCTTCAAAAAGAAAAGATTCTAAGGCTCTCCAAAAGCAAATACACATCTGCATCTATAGCCTACAAATTGGAAATTAGCAAGTTTTTATTTATTCAACAAGAAGTTTTGATAGTCAAATTAGTGACCCCTAAGATTGAGTGAAATACTGTATTAAAATAGTCTCCAAAGTTATGGAAGTTATTTGCTAAAGATCTTATTACTTAGCCTTCTTGGGGTTATTTAAGGTTTCTGATCTGTATGAGGAATGTGAAAGATAGCGTGGCTATAAATGCAAATGTAGCTATAATTAGAATAGCCTGTCTGTTGCCTCCTTTTTCTGCTTTTCCATTTATAAATACCACTAAAGTCCCTGCTGCATTTCAGAGGCCCCAGAGATCTGTTTATTTTGTAATAGAAAGAGAATGAAGGGGATTTTCTAAGTTTTTTGATGGATGGAAGACACATTTCTAGCTTCATGTCTAGTTGTTATAAATGTATCTGTATTTTTCTTCTTGCTAATCAAGGCCATCATCCCCAGGAGGAAAACTTCTAACTTCTAGTCATCTGGGCACTTTGGCTGCTCACATTACTCCTGGAGCTTCTCCATTCAGGGAGGAAGCTAAAAGCTCATGCAATGCAAAATCCAAAGGAATACATTTCAATTTGTTCACCACATTTTATACTCATTATTCTAATGGAGCGTTCCAAGTAAAAATTAAAATCACTTTTGGAAAGCCCTTCAGTTCCTTGTTATATGGCATCATGTTTGAACAAAGACTATAATCCTTAAGGAATAGTCACATAAAAACTTGTTAATTGTGAGTCAAAGTATAATGTGTTCATGAGGGTAGGAGGTATAGTGATAAATATATTAAATTACTTTATCCCATAAAAGGGTAAATGGACACATTTTAAATTCTTCCTTCCTGAATTGCCCTTGGTTGGGATTAGCTTCTGCAAAGTTTCAGCCTAAAAGAGATTTTTTTTAAAATGATGAACAAATAAAAAGATGTTATAATATAGTGCCACTACTCCACAGATTGTGGTTTTATCCTACTGGAAAATCTCTCAGATTCCCTTTCATAATGCGTTATACTACATAAACACAATGTTTAATTTATGTTATGATATTTAGGTTTTACTTGGCTAAAATAAATGAAATAGAAAAAAAAAACCCCATGTTTTCTGTAGGAGTTAAAAGAATAACCTTCTCTTTCAACTTCAATGTATGTGTTTTGATTCCTAAATGATCACATTATTCACTTATTTGTTTGCATGAAAAATTGCATTTTTATTTTTATTCATTTTCTTCCCCAGATTTTCTGACCTATGACGCACAAAGCATATCTGACAAATAAAATTTCCCTTTAGAAGAGGAAAGAAGGAAGCATGTGAGCTTAAAGGAAATGATTGGAAGGAAATATTGGGCAGGGGGTGGTGGTGGTATTTCTTTCATTGCAATAGGAGAGTTCTTTAAACAGTCGTGAATAATTGCCTAAAATTATAGCAGCTGCTGATTTTTAAAAAATTGTAATTCTGTGCTTGATTCCCATCTAATAGATCTTAGACTAAGCAAAACCTAGTTATGTTAGGATGTCTAGCAATTCACTCATATAGCATGTCTGGAGATTGAGGAAACAATTGCTTCACACATGTCCCCCACCATTTTCCACATATACAAAGTACTGAGATTAATGGGAAAAAACTTATTAAAACCATTAAATTTTACAAAATGCAGCTTAGGCACTTATTAAATTTTTCCTCAATCACTGAATGTAAAAAGACCATCTATTATTATGGGATGGATCTTAAAATTTTTTTATATTGAAAACATTTATTGTACTCCAAATGGTTGGAAACCAAAGGCCACAGTGATCAGATAATAAACACAGGATATTATTTTATTTATCCATAGCCACTTGAGGCTTTTAGATAAAAACTTTCATCTTCTTTATTTGTTAGGGACATGATTATAAAATAATGAGACTACTTCTATAAGGCATTCATGAAAATTACTTATTTTATGTTACATAAGAAAATTTAAAAGGATTTATAATGTTTGTATATTACCTTAAATATACAGATTTACATGAATTTACTTTCTTTTTCTTCTCTTACAGGAAAATATACATGCAAGAGTAAGTACTTTTTAAAATAATATAAATCAAATATAAAAATCACGAGAAAATGCAGCTGACTGTTCCTGTCCAAATCAGAAATTCTGATTTTTCTAATCATGAGTATTGCTTTTAATAATCCAGGATTGCAAAGGCATTTACCCCATTACTGGTGCATATTTTACTTATTAAATTATTATCACATATACTTTACCAAACCTTTTAGAAGAATCCCAACATATAATTTACTAAGTTTGCTGATGCCAGAAAGTCTTTGGGAACTGCTCATCTACATATGTTTGGGAATCTTAATATGTCCAAAAACACTTCTTTCTATGAAACATATTAGTCTTTAAAAAATCTCAGATTAATATCATAATGCATTTGAAGTTTCTATAGATTAATGCATAAGAAAAGATTTTTTTATGAAAATATTAGATTTCTTCTAATTTCAAGTCTTGTATGATTTATGGAGAAAAAAATCATACACATTATAGCATGAAAATGAAATATTAAGGTGAAATAGTTGGTTACTAGGACAATATAGAAATTATTTTAGAAAAACAGCGTATACAAACACTCTGAAAGAGGTCCATTATTCTAGAAGAAAATGTGTCCAGGCTGATTAATGCTGAAAGGATGAAATTGACTTCAATACAAACTCCAATTTATTTACCAGGCACATGTTTGGCTTATGATGAACAACTCTTTAAGGTCCCAAGCTTCTAGTGTGTGTTTGCTTGTGTGTGTGTATGTACTTTAAATTCCTAAGAGTTTATATGAAGAAATAAAGAGCTTACAAAATATAAATTATATTAATGTAAGCAGCAAATACCTGTCATTCATATTTTGGTGCAGAGCAACAGTGAGAACGGAATTCTGGAACTGAAGTGAAGGAGTCAGGCATCATACAGATCTGTAGACCAAGGCTGTATATCTCAGTCAAGTTGAGAAGCTGATTTTTGAGACACCAGACAGGCAACCAGTTCTCTCACTTTATCAGTCTTTTCTTTTCTTTTTTCAAAAGGAAAAACTATCCGACAGTATAAACAGATATGAGTAGATTTGTCTTATGAGTTTCCAATTCTAGGCTCATTTGAATTCAAAGAGGTGCATCGGCCTCCTGGCTTCTCTTCAAAGATAGTTGATGGGGGCTGGGAAATGGCTCTGCCTCATTATACAGCCTGTGTCCCTGGCATTGTGCCAAGGACTGGAGCTTTGCATAAGTGAGTGGTTAGAGAAGAACTTCATGTGCTACAAATTCTGCTTAGGTTTCCTTTTCTAAAGCTTGCATTAGATCTTTGGAACGAAGAAACAAGGAGAGAGGAGAGAGAGATTCAGAGGAGAAAAGGGAGATATTCTTCTTAGTACAGTTTGCATGCACAGACTTCTACATACAGAATACTTAAACAGTTCATTGTATTGAAACGCGTTTAAAAATGGCCCTAGCACTTGCTGCAATCCTGCTGTGTAGGAGTTAGCCAGGTTGTGTCTGCTCCCTCTAGACTATTCTATACATCAAGAACTAAAAAAGAAGAGCAATCCCAGCATGTGGCTGGATGCACATCAAAGCCAAGTCTGCCATGAATTATTTTCCTTCCTGTTCCTTTCATTCAGGTCATGAAGCACACATACTGCTACAGGAAAGGGCAAAAGGCAATGTCAAGTGCTGTGTAATTGTTGGGTTCTTTAGTGGCAAAGGCCAGCAATGTTGCAGCCAAAAGGGCATTTAAGAGTACAAGATGTGGGTTTTTACATGGCATTCAATAATCCCTCACTTATGGCAATCAAAAATTATCTGTTTTTTAGTTTTTTTTTACAACCTACCTTCTTAAAAATACAAAGTGAAAGATATTTGTAATTTCTAAAATGTTTACTTTGAATTATAACCTCACGCAAACATCAGACCGTATTAAAGTGACAGCAATCGTAGAACTTCCCACTAAAAGCAAGAAAAAAATGCCTATTCTAAACACAGCTATCCTCAGAAATGCAGTGTTTTGTTATCTTTATGCTTTCACTCTTTTTTTTATGTGTTCCCTGTCAGATTAGCTATTCTCACCTTGGATTTCAAGGTTCCTATTAATCACAAAATATTATAAATTATTTTCTCTTTTCTTTGTATTTTAAAAATTATTGAAGAAACATTGCAAAAAAAGGAAAATAAAAATGAGGACAGTAAAGACAATCAGCAGTCACATTCCAAAGCTAACTATTGTAGCATTGCAGTGAGTCCCTCACTTCACCATACTTTTTTCTTCACACACATACATTGACTAAAATAGGAACACTATACATTTCTTGTATGTCGACTTGCTACCTCATTCATCATCAATACGTTGTGAATATCTTTCCATGTCAGTAAATATAAATCCACATTGTTTTATACTTGCATAATATTCTGTCTGATATATATGCCATAATTTAGTTTGCCAAACCCTTACTGACAGTTGAATTGTGTCTGTCTTATTGATGTCATAAGTTTATTTTTATATATGATCTTGGTACAATAATCTGATTTTTTGGATCAATTTCTGAAAGTGAAATTGCTAGATCAAAGGGCTTTTGATACTTACTGTCAGAACATTTCAAAAAAAGCTGAACTAATTTATATTCTCACTACTCTTATGTCAATTGTTCATTTATCCACTACTTGCCAACACTAGATACAAATAATATTGATATCTTTATAACTCATAATGTATAGGCCCAAATAGTATCCTGTTATTTTAATTTGCATTTTTCCTATGTATTTAACTATTTGTATTTCATTTCTAATGAATGATGTTTTTAAATGATTATTCACTTTTACTGAGATGTTCATTTTTTCTAATACGTTTGTAATGTCTCTTTAATTAGTGCATATTAACCTTTGTCTTATGTATTATATATAATTTTTCCAGTTTATCATCTGACTTTTAACACAGTTTATGGCTGTTTCAGGCTGTTTTTAATCTATAAAATTTTACGGAGCTAAATTTTTAAATAGACATCATTTTTTTCTACTGTGGCTTTCAGATTTTGTGTCTTCCTTAGAAATTCCAACATTAGTTTATAAAGGATGATCCTATGATTTCTTCAAATTCTTATATGGTTTAATTTTTAGATTTAATATTTGACCAAACTCGAAATTATTTTAGTGTAAAGAATGAGGCCAAACTCCATTTTTATTGTTTTATTTATGGCTAGTTAATTCTCATAACATCTGATATTGAATAATTCACTTTTTCCCACTGAATAGGATTGTCAAGTTTACCATGTACTCTATTTCTATACATATTTGTATCTATTTCTTGATTTTCTATTTTGTGCTACTCATTTGTCCATAAATGTATCAATACCAAACTGCTTTTATTTTTGTAGCTTTATAATATATTTTAATATTGAGTATCATTAGTCTCAGCTCGGTACTTTTCTTTTACAATTTTTTGAGTATTCTTGCATATTCCCTTTTTATAAAGAACTTTTTATTAAAAATGATGTATAGCCTTGTTTCAATAGCCAAATCATTCTGCAAGATTTGTCAAGAAAAATAGTAATCCCCTCTTCTCCTGCCAGCCCCTAAATTCTCATTAGAATACATTACTTTCACATCTTTAGCTGTCTATTTTGGTATTTATCTTTATTACTCTAAAAACATGCTTGGTTGTTTCCCTTTTAGATACTATCTTTAACTTTCTCCTGTAGAAGACAAGAATTTATTTCTCTTTCCTATCCCTATCTCCTCTACACACAACAAACACACACACAAACGCCTTTTCCATTTCTCCATTCCCCCTAAGTGGTTACGCTGTAATTTTGTTAGAGCAATAATCAATGTCTGATTATTATATCTAAGTAAACTTCTTTTCAGAGCTAAACCTTAAAGTGATTACTTATTTTTCTATGAGTTAACAATTGTTGATTATCGTTTTCATTGTGCCCTCCTCCTCCACTTCATCTACTTTCTCTGCTGCTTCTTGTTCTTCATTTACTTAGTTTTCTTTGTATTAACAATTAATGCCAAACTCACAGCCAGTTAACTAAGTCATCTTTCAAGACAACCAGATGCATTATGTATGCTATCAATTTCATCTCCCCAAAAGAGCCCCTTCCAGAGTCTCCAGTCCAGTTGGACTGGTGACACCAGGTGCAGCCATCTTGTAGGAATTCCCCTCCCATCATCCTGGAGATTCTCTTTGCTTCTTTCCTGTGTTGGTTCTAACTCATTTTGGTGGAGTACATCCTTCAGTAGTTTCTTCTATTCCTTATAGAATGCATGGGAAGTAAAATGTTAAGAACTTTGTATCTGAAATACTTTTCTTTTACTCTCATGCTTGGTTTATAGTTTGATTTGCTATCGAATTCTAAATTGGAAACCATTCACCTTCAGAATTTAGAGGTAATTCTTTATCATTTTCTAGGTTTCACAGTTGCTATTAGAAATCTGAAACATTCTGATTCCTAATTATGCATTTATACCTATGTGCTTATTTCTTTTTCTGAAGGATTATAGAGTCTTCTTTTTGTCCTTAGCACTCTGAAGTTCATGAATTCCAAGGTGTGACTCCATTTCTTCCATTGTGCTGGACACTTAGTGAGTTCTTTTAACCTGCAAATTCCTGTCTTTTTCTTGAATTATTTCGCTCACTATTTACTCCTCATATTTGCTTTGTTTTACCTTTCTGTGATTCTTATTAGTAGATGATGAAGTTCCTAGACCAGTCATCTAATTTTCTCATTTTTTTTCTATTTTCTATTCTTTTGTGTGTTTGTTCTTCTCTTTGGAAAGTTTCAAGACATTATCTCCAACACTTGTAAGAATTAGACACTTTCTTAAACAGATTTTCAATGGACCCTCCTTATTTTGGTATCCAGCCCCTCATTCCCTATTTCCATGGGTAACCAGTGACTGTAATTGATTAACATTTGCAAAATGATTAAACATTGCCTCACCATTTCACTGGTTCTATCTGGTCTGTTACATCAGTTACTATTCATTTGTCTCCCTTATGTATTCTAATTTAATAATTATTATGATGTATTTATTTTCACTATTATCTTTTATTTATGACAAATGCTGTTTGTTTATTTGTGTAACAATATACAGTTTCCTTTAAAATTGACTTAGGTGTTTTAAAAGGAGAGTAAATTGAAAAAAGTAACAGCATAAATTCTTGTGGCTATTGTAAAATAAATATTAAATTTAGGATGCTTGTGATCATGAAATAAAGGAAATTCAAAGTAATATAGTTAATAGTTACATAATTATTCTTTTTTTTACTTATTTTTCCCTTCCCATTAAGAAATATAGATGTGCTGCATGTTGAATATCTAATTTTTTTTTTGTTTTCCAGCATAATGTTTATATTATTTAAAAGTCATTTTAATTTTCATTGTACTTTTTTCTTGTATTTGATATGAAACTCTGCAGCAAAACTGGATGCTGCTAAAACAAAGCCAGCTGTGTTTACTTGACTTTGTAAAGACCCAAAAATAATTTGTAATGAGATTAGTGTAGCTACTTTTGGCACTAAATACTTGCCAAAGTATTTATGATAAGACAGAGGAAGATGAAATAGAATTACAAATTAATAAGTAGTTTAGTTTTTGGCCCAATATGTATGAGCAATTGTTACACGTTTGTTTACTTACTGTGGGGAGTCATGGGATAATTGACTTCCTGGCTGAGATGGGTTATATCACACCCAGGACTCATCTTCCTCGCATGGTTATCAGAACTGAATCCTACTGTGGGAGATTAGATGGGGTGAATTTTGTGGCACTGAAAGCATGGAGTATTATTATCTTATAACACTCCCTCTATCTTTTCTACCATATTGCTTGTCTGTGTGATGCAGTTATCTGAATATCATTGCTCATCACTTGGGCAACTCTCTCAAGTATATCTCCAGACACAAAAGTGTCTGGGAGATTTCTCATTTTTGAGAACGCCTTTTTTAGGAGAAACAACAATCATGTATAAATACTATTATTGTCATTTGAAATATAAAAGGGAGAGATAGAACTTTGATCCCAAAGAGTGATGAATAAAAAGTAATGATACAATCTAGACACAACAGAGCCTAAGTTGGTTTTTTGATAGATCTGGATAAGAAAGAAATGAGAGCAGTTCTTAACATTTAAAGTTAAAGTTCTTAACATTTTACTTCCCATTCATTCTGTGAGGAATAGAAGAAACTACTGAAGGGTGTACTCTATCAAAATGAGGAAGAACCAACACAGGAAAGAGGCAAAGAGAATCTCCAGGATGATGGGAGGGGAATTCCTACACGATGGCTGCATATCTGGGTTTTTGTTTTTTATAATTAAAAATAAGAGCATATACATAACAAAAGACCACACTAATAAACTATTTTATTAAAGTTGAATTTATATTGATTTAAATGTTTGATTATATTTTGATAGTCTTTTAGTGATTTTCAAAGATTAAATAAGTTAGCATTTGATAATAAAAATTCAAAAGAAATTCTGATTATATTCATGTAGATAATATGATTTCCTCTAATCAAGTTAATACCTTTCATATCCTTGACTTGTTTCTTATTTAAGGGAATTATTTCTACTTTCTACTTAAGTGACTAAACTGTTGTATTATTGAAGAATCTCTGCTTACAATATATAAGAAAATGTCCTTCATATTTAAAGGTTTTGCTACTGATACACCATCAGTTAGAAAATATCTTTTGGGTTTTTTGTTAGTTTTTTTTTTTCAGTATAAATACTGAAAACAGTTTTCAGTATTTATAATAGATTTATTTTTAAAATCTACTTCACTCAGTCCTCTTGGAAACCAATAATCCATCTCTCCTTCCCTCCCTCTTTCCGAGTCTCCCTTTTTCCCTCTTTCTGCCTCCTTCCCCCTCTGTCACTTTCTCTCCTTACCTTCCTCTTTTTCTTCCTTAATAGATTTGGTGCAAATAGGTATGAAGTAGAAGATACGGCCTATTAAAGCAACTCTTTAGTCCCTTGCAGACCTTTAATATTTATTCTGGTTTTCTTTTTAAAAAAATGTTGCCTTTGGGTTTGCTTTAGTCTTTGTCTCTCTTATGCTATCATCATTTTCTCTGCATGTGAATAAAATTCCTCAGCCATTTATTCACGTTTTTGGAAAAAACGTTCGGTATAAGATAAAAGTACATTACAGAAAATCTGAGAACTCTATCATTTCTCAGTCCACAAATATGCATTGAGAGAATACTGTATGCCATGCGGGAGGTAGAGTGGAGACAGGGAAACTGATCATAAACTGGCAAATAGGGAAACAAGATGATTCCAGATAGTGATAAGTGGAGAGATGTGATAGTGACTACTGTATGTTTGTGAATGTATGTGCATGTGTATTTCTGCACATGTGTGCATGTACATGTGACAATACATTCTTTTGTTTCTCATTTATCAAATGAATTGAATTAGATGGTCTCTAAGATGCCTTCCCACTTTTTTTTTTTTTTTTTTTTTTTTTTGCGACAGGCTCTCACTCCGTTGCCCAGGCTGGAGTGCAGCGGCTCACTGCAGCCTCGACCTCCCCAGCTTAAGCAATCTGCCCACCTCAGCCTCCCAAGTATCTGAGACTACAGGTGCCTGCCACCATGCCTGGCTAACTTTTGTATTTTTTTCTAGAGACGGGGTTTTGCTATGTTGCCCAGGCTGGTCTTGAACTCCTGGGCTCAAGTAATCTGCCTGCCTTGGCCTCCCAAAGTGCTGGGATTACAGGCCCGAGCCACTATGCCTGGTCCCCGACCCTTTCTAATGATGCAACTTTTCTAATTTTGTTCAACATTTTTATAGCTGTTTTACTATTCTAATAATATGGTCAGTCATTTATCCATAGCAATACTTTAAAAAATTATTGAAGTATAAAACATCCACCTATTGGGATTTGAAAACAGTGTCTGTATTTCCTATCTGTAGATATATCTACAGTGTATCTTTATTGGTCTCTGCATAAAGAGGCTTTTAGAAATCACTGCCTTCTGTCTGAATGATCAATGAGAGTGGGCTAGACAATGGCATGACCAAGCTTGTAGCTTCTTCCCCTCCTGTGAACTGCCTAACCAGTTGGAATGGCTCCAACTTCGTCTCAGAAGCTGCTAAAGGAAAAGTCAGGCATGAGTCTCACTTTTGTGTAGTCATTTGAAGATTTGTTGACTAAGAATTCCACATGGAATGTCACTGTGTGATAGCAATGATTAGTGATATGGATAGTAATAATAATAACTAAAGAATTATCACATTTATCAGAAGTCCCTTTTGGGGACTGTGGTAGAACCTACAAAACATTGTAAATGCAACTTCTCAATTTGGTGGAAGAGAGAGGCCAAGACTTCCTTTTAACTATACCTTTGCAAGTCTCTGTTAAGATTTTTAAATGGTTATTCTCCTCAATAATAATCACCAAAATGCCATCAGGAAAATGCATTTTTCTTTGTTGTCATGGTAAAATACGTTCTGAAATTGTTTCCCATTATATTATAAAGCCAATTATAAAAAACCTTGTAAACTGTACATGGCATATGGATGAAAATCATGCTTTGAGACAATTTGATGGAAAGATATACTTGTTTCTTTTAGGTTTTTGTTTCATAGTAGGGTCTTTCAGATTTGCTTCTTTCTGTCGTCTTTCGCTCTTGCTTTTATTTAGAAATTTTAGATATACAAATGGAAAAAAAGAGAAAATGTTTTAGAAGTAATCATAAAAACACACAAAAATGAAAATGTGTTAATAAAACATGTTTGTGAAACTGATATTATTTATCTGTATTGTAGAGGCAAACCAAACTTATTGGACATGGGCTCTTTGATGATCAAACCAATTCAACGTGTGATGAAATACCCCCTATTACTGTGCGAACTTCGGAATTCCACCCCTCCCTCTCACCCAGATTACAGAGCACTGGACGATGCCTTTGCTGCTGTGAAGGACATTAATGTTAACATCAATGAACTTAAAAGAAGGAAAGATTTAGGTAGGAAGAGACATGATGAATTGGTTGTTTTCCATTATTGGAGTGTTTGCTTTATGTTTCTGAGAATCAGAATGTTTAAGTAGTTATAGCAGCTGCAGTGAACTGATCATTTGAAATCTAGAATTAGAAGCTGGAGAGAAGAGTGTGGTTTTGCCTTGCCAGCTGGGTTAAGGAGAAGATTAAGAGGAACAAGAAATGAAATTAAAAAATAAATCAAGCAGCCATATGCTCAACTTCATTGGACCACTGCAATCCTGGTGACATATTGTGGGCTGAAGAAACCCATTGCATATAGTCCTCCTGTCACTGGAGATATGTGTGGTAAGAAGGAGAAATGGCCACGTTGCAATAGCAGTGGGAAGCAAATGCAGAAAGCACCCAGCAAAGGGGAAGATCTAGGTGACAGAGGCCATCTAGTCTTTTGGAGTCATCTGGTTCTGGCACACAGAGAATGGAGCTTTTGTGGCAATAATTTCTCTACTGATGTGAGCAAGTATACTTCTTTCTAGAATTAGCAAATTATTGTTAACTATTTGTAAGCTAAAATATAAAATTAGTGTTTAATGTAAAATTTCAAAACAGAAGGGATAATTACATGGTTCCTATACATCCCAGATAATGGTTCCTATAATCCCAGGGATAATTACATGGTTCCTATACATCCCAGAGGTAGTAATGCATTGAGCTAGGCTGTGGGTCCTCCCTCAGTGTGATTTGTGTTCATATGAGTTCTTAGTTGGTGTTGTACTGCTAATATTAAATCTCAGTTTGACATTAAAGCCACAGCAGGACTTTAGAGCTAAATGGTCTAATCACTTTATTTATTTTTGTTTTATTTTCTGATGTTTATTTCAAAAGTCATATATTTGTATTAGCAAATTAAAAAGAAAGGTGTAGAGTAAAAAGTAAATGTTATGGAGTAAGAAAACTCCGTGAACAAAATGAAGAGATAGTATACAAAGGATCGCTGTCCAGACTATATAATCACTGACATTAAATCAATACAAAAACATTGTAATACAAAAAGGTTAAAAATAAAAAGAAGCAATTCACAGTTTTAAAATTCTAATCTTCATTTATACTCAGGGAAATGTAATCATTGAAATCACACTAACATACCATTTCCAGTCCAAGAGACTGGGGGGAAAAAGTAATGAATACGCTAAATGTTTAATCTCAGTCTACAGGTGAGAATGTACTTGGAATCACTAGTTTAGAGAACAACTTGACAATACCTAGTAAAGTTGAAGATGCACAGACCGGGGACTCAGAAAATGAATTTCTAAGTATTTGCCCAAGAGAGACTCTTGCCCTTGTGCTCGAAGAGAGGTGTACTGGTAACTAGCATTGTTCATAAATGCAAATAAAAAAGACACATTAATCCAGATAGTGGATAAACTGCATATTATACACTACAATACCACAAGAAGATAAAAATTAACTAAATAAAAAAGTAGGCGTATCAATGGGTTAATCTCAAAAACACAATCCAGAGGGTTCTTTTTTAAAGTAAATTTGCAAGTGGTAGAAGAATATGTGCAATATGATACTATTTTATAAAGTTTTAAAACATTCAAAATGTATTTTAAAATTCCAAACATCCACAGTAAAAGCATAAAAATAGATACAGACATTATAAACCCCAATAATTAGGATAACATTTCCCTTTAGGGATTATACATGGAGATCAGGGTGCCTCAACTGTTAGGTGAGTTGTTTTAAAAATAAGAAGACTGGAAACAAAGCAAAATGTTAAGACCGGACAAGGTTTTGGATAATGGCAGTTACATTATTCTTTATATTTTTCTGTTTGCTTAAACTATTTCAAAGTTTTGAAGAGTAAAATTCTTCCCTTTCCACCATGATTCCAGTTTGCATAGCTAACATTTTATTGTTTTCTTCAGACGTACTGTATCTTCTTTTCTCTTTTCTTCTGTCTTTCTCTCTCTCTTCCTCTCCCTCTCTCCCTTTTCCTTCTTTCCATACTTCTTGCAACATATATGGTACTATAGTTTGCTTTTTTAAAAACTTAGTCGTATACAATGAACATTCTTTCAATTAATATTGCCTTCTTTTTAATGTTTCCATAGCATTTTATTTATGAGTATATCATTATTTATTAAACTATTTCTCTAAGGATAAACATATAGATGTTCCTAATACCTTGCTGTTAGAAAAAAATACTCTAACAAATAAAACTTTGTATACTTGATTATGGAAAGCAGATTTCTCTGCATGAACTTCCTGGTAATAGACTATGAATATTTTCCTTTTTGTTAGTTTCTGCCAAATTGTTTTCTACAAAAATGTGTTGGTTTAATTCTCATCAGCAGTCTGTAAGATTGTCCATCTCCCTACACTTTTACCAACACTGAATGTTAGAGACATTTAATGTTTTCAACATTATGAAAGGTGAAAATGATTGCAAAGATAAATAAGTGAAGCTCAGAGAGGTTATTCAGCTTGCCCCAAATCTCTCAGCCAGTGAAGAGGTGCTCTAGGATCTGAGGTCTCCTTACATTGGGCACAGTTGTCTTTTCTTTTCTTTTCTATTTTTTTTCTTTTCTTTTTTTTTTTTTTTGAGACAGAGTCTTGCTCTGTCATCCAAGCTGGAATGCAGTGGCATGATCTCGGCTCACTGCAACCTCTGCCTCCTGGGTTCAAGAGATTGTCCTGCCTCAGCCTCCCAAGTACCTGGGACTACAGGCGCACACCACCATGCCAGGCTAATTTTTGTATTTTTAGTAGAGACGAGGTTTCACCATGTTGGCCAGGCTGATCTCAAACTCGTGACCTCATGATCCGCCCACCTCGGCCTCCAAAAGTGCCGGGATTACAGGTGTGAGCCACCGCGCCCGGCTGAGTTGTCTTTTCATTAGTTAGATCTTGATTCCCCATTCCAGAGGCCTCAGATAATAAATGTATTATCTGAGACGAGAGGGAGAACATTTTTCTAGTATCAGGGATTTCTTTAATATTGTAGATAAATCAAACTTAATCCTTGAGGGGCTTTTGTCCTTGTTTCTGGAGGTCAGTGGGGTGGGTGCCTGACTGGGACATGGGTGGACAGTGGGGCTGGAGCATATGGCCTCTGCAGCAGAGGCTCAAAAATCATATACATATTTATCTTGAATATAAATACTCGTCTTGAAAACTTTGGGTGAAGTGCACACTTTCTATGCTGCATGTGTTCAGCTATGTTATTACATTCTTCCTTTTCAGTTCTAAAATACAAGAAGAATGACGAGGATGAATCACTTAAAGACAAATTGTCTAAACTAAATATTCATTCAATTAGCAAGAAATCAAAAAGAGTGACAAATCATCTGAAGATTCTGACCAGAGGAGAATCACAGGTAATTTTTCTTCTTGGACCACCCACCTTTTCCCAGGGAACATGAATGCTGATATTTTTGTGAGGTTTTGTTTTGTGAGGACTATTTCTAGAATACTGAGAATCAAGGTAATTGCCCTATGCTGTTCTCTTGTCTCCCTCTGTCTCTCTCTCTCTGTCTGGAAAACAGGGGTGGGAGTGGGAATAGGATTGACACTGTCTTAGCTGTGGTGCTTCTACTCAAGAAACAGACAAAAGAGAGGCACGGACATGGGACATAAGGTTGCCCCAGGAGTCCTGATGCTCATCATCAACTAGCACATATTCTCCCTCAAGCCAATGCCCTTCTTCTATCCTGTTTTACTTCTGCTCTTAAAAGTTGTACTTTTCTTTAGGGATCCCTTGATATTCATTTTCTCTTTATTTCATTTTTATAAACAAAGTGTTTAGAGGCATAACTTAGTGCAATTATTTTTTCTACTCCTTATCCCCTTCCTCTTCCCTCACTCCCCAGATGCACATTATATTAGTGAGTAACAGTCCTGTGTCAGCTGTTTAGCCTAGCTTGAGCCACTGTCATCCCAATCCCTAATAAATAATAGATGGATTAGCAAAGACTCTTAAACTTTAATGTGCATTAAGAATTACCTAAAAAGCTTGCTGAAAGACAGATTCTAGGGTTCCACTTGCCTCAAGGGTACAATCTAGAAGTCTGTATTTTTGCAAACACTCTAGGTATTTTGAAGCCAATGATTTTAAAGTAAGTTATCAGCAGAACACACTTGCAATTCTTTGAGAATCACAAGATAGAAAGTTCATGGTCCTGAGATGGTAATATAGTGGGCTTCTAACCAAAATTAGGGAAGATAGTTCTTAGTATACTATCTAGTCCTTATTTTTTCCTTCTCATTTGCCTGTTTTTATCACTCATGTATTAATATCTCTAAGATTTTTAGTTTGAACAAGAGGCAGCTGTATGGTGGTTCATGTTGGTTTCAGATGGCTTTGGTAGCTGCTGTGGTCTTTTCTCCTTCCGTTAAGTCTTTGCAGCTTTCCAACCACTTAGGTAAAAGCAGCCCCTTCTTCCTCTGGAAAGGGCTAATATATTGACTCTATATTTCAATCTTGACACTATTAATATTTGCAGGAGTCAACACAGGGAAGAAATTAAGAACAACATCTTTGAAGTTATCCAAACCTGGGTTTGAACCCTACCTCTGCCACTTAGTAAATGTTTGTTTGGGGGCACATAACAAATTCAATGTAATCATCTGTAAATTCGGATTCTCCTAGTACTTAACAAATGGGATGGTTGTGAGGATTAAATGAGATGATGCACACATCAAGAAAACACCTAACATAGTGTGTAAGCACTCAATATACTTTGGCTGTCATTATTATCATAAATTTAATCATTATTATTTTATATCATCACCTTGTATGGTTATTTACCTTTGAATGTGCAAACTTTCCTTCCTATGTGATGTTAAGTCCTTCATACATGGTGTATTAATTGTATTTTTTACTTTCTGTATTTTATAATGTTTTGACATTTTAAAATACCTTTCTGGCTGAGCAGACTGCCCTTCTAGGGCTAGCCAATTCTTAGGGATAGCAAATGGCTGGAACACAACTTTCATATGCAAACCAGTCAATCTTGAGTATATAGCTCTAACCACATCCTTATCTAATTCTTACACACCAAGCCAATATCTCCCCTGCCCTAAATCATTTCAGGGCCCAGTACCGGCAACTAGAGATTACCCCTATATCCCAAAGCCCATTGGAGTTATTTAAAATAGCCAGTCCTAAACTCTTTACTCTGCCCCTGCCTCACCTTTTGCAAGGAAATCCCAACAGAGGTTCTGGTCTAGACTTTCTCTTTACTCCTATCTTCTGCCACTGCACCAAAACCTGGTGCTTTGCCTCTAGCCCTGTGTGGCATGTGGTGACTCCTCTCTCTGGGACCTGTGAGTATAATAAACTTCTTCCTTCCAAGTCATGTTCTTGTTTCTTCTTGTGACTGTACCAAATTTACCAACATGTACATTCTTAGAACACAAGGCTTGAATTATTTTTGTATTTACTCCTTAATATCCTTCTAGGGGCTAACTGGGTCCATTGCATGTAAGAGGTTCCTCTTCTCAACGTGGAACTATAATGTAAGAAGTTTGGGACATTTATGGGATATGCTCACATATCCGAGAAAGGACAATGAAGACATTTCAACTAAAGACAACCATATTAAAATCAAATTGGAAATTTATTTAAGAAGAGATTGTAGCCATAATAGAGATAGGCATGTGTAAATGTAGGGCAAACAATTCCCCCCCAGTCTTTGGGATTTTGCTTCTGACTCAAGACAATTCTATTAAGGAATAATAGGAAGCCTCTAATTCTGGGCAGGCTTTTGAATAAGCTGTTATATTCTTTAAGACATTTATCATCAACTTCTTATATTTCTAAATTGTGAACTAAAAGTGAATTGTAGTTAAAGTAGCCTGAAGGGATATTAATTAGATTTTTCCCCTTAATCTTTTGAGAGGATGTCCTGTCAGCAATGAAGCATTTTACTGTTAATCAGAAAATCAGCTGCATAGGCTGGACGGGAAAAGAGATAAATCTCAAATCAATCAATTTTGCACTTGTCAGCAGCTCAGGTGAAATATTGGTAGAGTTAGGGTATAAAGCTATTACCGAAGAGGAAGATTCTATTCAATTCATCATACATATATTGAACTCTCTTGTACCCAGCACCATGTTAGAGATTGGGACTACAAAGATGAACAGGTATAGGTTCTGAATTCAGACTGCTTGGGGTTGAATCCTGATCCTACTATACCGTGGGTAAGTTTCTTTAACTGCCCATATTAACTAGGGTAAAGACAACATATCTGTCACAAAGAGATTCCAAAGGCATAGTAGGCTAAGTCAGGTAGTTGTTTATTTCTCTCTCTCTTTTTTTAATTTTTTTAGAGACAGAGTCTTGCTCTGTTGCCCAAGCTGGGCTAGAGTGTAGTGCCATTATCATAGCTCGCTGCAGCCTCAAACTCCTGGGCTCTAGCAATCCTTTCACCTCAGCCTCTCAAGTAGCGCAGACTACAAGCATGTGCCACTGCTCCTGGCCGCTCTCTCTGTTTTAAGAGTCCTGAGATGTGAATCCAGATGAGCTCTGCTTCATAAGATCCTTCAGGAACCCAGTTCCCTTAGTGATTTTTCTAAACATATTGTTTTCATTTGCCTGGTTGAAGCTGTATTCCTGCCATGTCTTCTTTCAAGTCCCAAAGAAATGTTATAAGGCCAAGACTCAGACATGAAAAACAAGGCTTCATCCACATCCTATTTGCACAAACCTGGTTACCAGGGCAGAGCCAGCTGCAAGGGAGTTTGGGAAATGTAGTCTCTAGCAGGGCAGCCAAGTGTCCAACTTGAAATAGAGGTGTGGATTCTATCAATAAAGGGACAGTAGGAGGAATGTTAACAATCTCTGCCATACCTCCTGAAGCTTCTGTTTCTTTATCTCTAAAATGGGAGTAATCATAATTCCATTATATATGTGTAAGGATTACAATGAGAAGGTGGAAGAAAGGTTTTGGCAGTGTCTGGAACATAGTCAGTGTTTAACAAATGTTCGCTATTATTTTCATTAAAACAACAATAGTTAATCTGAAACAACCGAAATCCATCAGTGGAGAGAATCACTTAAATCATTAACCAGGGTTATGAGAGCACATAGGAGAGAGCAATTAATTTTCTATAGTGGGAAGAATAGGAGAAAAGGGAGGATTTATAGAATGGGTGACATTTGAACTAGTCCTTAAAAATAAACAGGATTTTGCAAGGCAGGAAACGAACAGCAGTATATTCCAGCAACAGAAAACAGCATGGAAAAGTCTCGCTTATAGGAAAGTAGAATTGGGCAATATTTCTCACAGTGTGATTCTTGAACCTTCTACTTTGGAATCATCTGGGTCCTAGCCAGATGATATACAAAATAAAATATCTGGTGACGCCTCCTTGGAAACTGCATTTTAAAAAAATCTGCCCTAGCATATTGTTATACACACTAGACTGAGTTGGAGCATAGCAACCCTAAGGCAGAGAATGTTGGATTTTGTGGGGATTCCAAAGAACTCTGCTGCCTATTTAATCAAAAGCTTTGTAGATAAACAATATTAAGAAGTTTAAAAATAAAATAAAATGTCACCATTTTTGATCCATTGAGTTCTAATATCAACCATCTTAAATTTAAAAACAGATGAACCAAGCACTGCTATGGTTATTACCCAGTGCCAAGCTTAATAATACATACCCTATTCCATGAAGCATTTGCACGTTCACACAGATTTTGCCAGGATGAGGCTGGTTCCGATCTTGTTTTGTAGCCATTTTGATAGCCAAGAAATACTGCTTGCTATTAATAGCAGCAATAAATGTGTGCTCCTAGAAATTGTCACAGCATAAAAAGCATATCTTTCTGAATTCTAATGGATGTACATGTAAGATGACAAAATAACTGAATACATGTGACACTATCTTAAGTCTGCTGAGTTATCTTAACAGAAGGACTATTTTTGCTAAGATTATATATTATCCTTCAAGTTTGAGTTGATAAAGAATTTTCACATTTCTTTTCTTTTTTTTTTTTTTTTTTGAGACGGAGTCTCGCTCTGTTGCCCAGGTTGGAGTGCAGTGGCATGATCTTGGCTCACTGCACCCTCCGCCTTTTGGGTTCAAGCGACTCTCCTGCCTCAGCCTCCTGAGTATCTGGGACTACACGTGCACACCACCAGGCCTGGCTACTTTATGTATGTTTAGTAGATACGGGGTTTCACCATATTGGCCAGGCTGGACTCGAACTCCTGACCTCGTGATCCGCCCGCCTTGGCCTCCCAAAGTGCTGGGATTACAGGCCACATTTATTTAACCATGAATCTAAGAATATTTTCTAAATAAGCACTGTTAAATAAATTGGAATGAATCATACGAACAAAACAAGAAGTTCTAGTCAATAGATCAAATGTGGCTATTTTATAAACCCAAAAATGTAATATGGTTTGCGTACATACATAATGTATGCCATTAAAAACTACAGAGAAAGTTTTACAATACCACATCTACTGTGACATGGGTGAAGCTATGTGGAAATTAACAACAGCAATTTGAGTTATAGGACTTGGCTTTACTACACTAACTGAGCATCAGTTGTGTTATGTACCAACAGAGAAAGTATGTGTTAAGACAGACAGCATGTCATCAAATGTTTTCATATCATCAAAGAATTTTCTTTTGTAATGTGCTGGACCAGTATGGTCTGTGCTATTTTAAAAAATATCTGTTTCATTTGAGTTATGAAAATAATTTCATATATATTTTAGGTTAAAGACAATACCTTTAACAGAGAAGAAAAGCTGTTTAGAGCTTTAGAAAAGACTGTGAGGCTTTGTGTGAAGAACATTTCACTCTGTCTTCAACACATACAGGTAGGTGAGACACAACTGTTTTCAGTGTTCTACAGGAACATCTGATACAAACCATTGATTTCCATGGTTGTTTTGAAGAGTAAATGTGACTGTTCCTTCCTTTATGTTGTGACACCGGATCAAAATTGGAAGGCTGCAAACTGCTGGTAAAGGAAGCCAATATATAGAGGTGTTTTGCTGTTTGACCTCTTACCTGCTCCACTCTCTCCCCAGTCCAAATAGTCATATTGTGGGACTTTTTTGCTCAGATGATTGCTTCATGGACTATCAGCATGCTTTCTTTGCAACAGAGATGAGTTCATTAACACAAAATTGCAAGAGACAGAAAATTTGTTTGTTTGTACTAACACATCTCTTTCTAGTACCTAAAATAAGTATAAAAATCAATATAAAGGAAAATAAATTGAACTACAAAGTCCTATTAACTACAATATGGAAATGCTCCCATGAGATTATGTTAGAAAACAGAAATACTCCCAGAAATTTCCAATCCCATAAGAAGTTGTCCTGACCCTTTGAGAATCACTGATTTCAACCAAGTAATTGGAGTACAGTATGATTATGCTTGGTAGAAAAACCAGTCAGAGGTTTTCTCTAATGGATCTCATAAAGAGGAAACAGTGTCCTTCATGCCACCTTGACAATGGCTATGACCATGACACATAGAAAGTTAGTAGTGTTACATGTAAATCAGTTACCAAACTGTCCCCTTCTATATTCCAGAAGTTTTTCTCCTGGATATCTTAGATATCTGTTTCTGGAAGCAGATGTTTGCACTCTTAGATAAAATATCAGAATGATTTGGAGACAAGTTTCCATGTACATGTACCATTCTGTTCTTATTTATTATCTGATACAAAGCCTACTTTACAATCTGGTTTGCTATTTTCTTCCTAAAATGCTGCCTTCTGTGAAACGAAAACCAAAAACAGTTATAACAGCCAGAGAGTAGTGGGAACCCTATCCTTTATGTATCTTTCAAGGAGTAAATGTCTCTTGGGAACATCTACAGGAAAGTCTTCTATTTCCACTAATAGATTCAACAAAAAATGTAAGCATCTTCTCTTAAAGAGAGCATTAAATTTTCTAAGGAAAACTGATGAATTTAAATCAAAGAGGAGTGATTTTTAAAATAAGAAATTTGTAAGAATTGCAAGCTAAAGAATAGCTAATGAGGGAATTTAAGATGGACTGTTTAATCAAAGAGGGTCGTATACAGAGTACTATGAGAAAGAGACATAAGGAAAATGTAAGGAAATATATTCTTACAAGCAACCTGATTGTACAGAGCATTTATAAAATGTTTGTTGTTCCTTTTTAAATAACCTCTCAGTGATACTTAAGGGTTATGCTGACGAAGTCCACATTTGGGATATGTTAATTATACTGACCTCAAAACTTGCCTTTTTTTAACTTTGTTCTTGGGTTTCAGGATGCCATGCCCCTGGCTCTGCAGAGTGTGATGGACCTTCAGGAGATTTCATACAACAAAGACGATGAGATGGACTATTCTGAGACCCTAAGTAATGCCTTAAATTCGTGTCATGACTTTGTAAGTTATTTATATTCACAGATAAATGCAAATTAAATAGTGAGGTTGAAAGGAAAGCTGCTTTTTGTTTGTTTTTCTGGAGTCAGAAATAAAACATGCACTAAAGCAAATATTAATGTCAAAATTAGTAGATTTAAACGGGATTTTAAAAAATCATTTAATATTTTTAAAGTGGATTAGTGAGGATTTTACTATGATGGAAATTTAAGAGGACCACAGATTGTGTTTCTAGGGGTAGCCAGTGTCAGTGCAGCTTTTAAAATTAATATTTAGTTTAAGTCTGCATGTGAAATATTAAGAAATTATTAAGTTAGAAAGCTTTGCTTTTCTTTTTCTTTTTTCTTTTTTCTGGGACAGGATCTGGCTCTGTTGCCCAGGCTGGAGTGCAGTGGAACAATCTCAGCTCACTGAAACCTCTGCCTCTTGGGCTTAAGCAATCCTCGCTCCTCAGCCTCTCGAGTAGCTGGAACTAAAGGGGCACACCACCACACCTAGAAAAATTTTTGCATTTTTTGTAGAGGCAGGGTTTCACCATGTTGCCCAGGCTGGTCTCAAACTCCTGGGGTCAAGTGAGCTATGCTTTTCTTAAACAAGTCTCTGGAAATGCCTTGAGTCCTTACAGAAAGAGCAAAGGTACTCACCGAGGATATGACACTTATTAACATGCTATATACTGGAAGGCAAAGACTTCCTATTGAGAAAGACTTTTATTTAAGAGTCATATGTTATTTATTTTGTTCCACGGTAAAACATTTATTTTGTAAGAGTTCTATAAAATATATCTTGGGAATCATAAAAACATGCTTGAGCCAATAACACATTTTAGTAGTAAGTTACTCTTGGTAATATTAGTTTTAATTTAGTGCCTTGTGTTTCTATAGGTATTATTATTTCATAGTAGTATTTCAAGAATTATATAGAAGATAGACTGATCATCTTGAAAGTGGCATTTTCGTGTTGGCATTATAGGCATTTTGGGTAAGACAAATCTTCATGGAGTGGCCCTTTTGTTGGAGGATGTTCAGCATTTTTGCCCACCAGGCTCAAAATCTCAGTAACATCCCCTCACATCAAGACGTTGTGACAACCAATGAAGAGCCTCACATAATTCCAAACCCTAGGAAGTCATACAGCCCCCGATCTAGTAGAAAAACCAGGCAGGAGCATTTTGCTTTTCTGGCACTGGGGAATGGAAAGTCAGGCTTACATCTGAGCTAATATGATAGAGAAACAGGTCAACGACAGATGAATGGATGGATGGATAGATACAGACAGATAGATGATGGTGATGATGAGATAGATAAATAGATGATAGATAGATAGATAGATAGATAGATAGATAGATAGATAGATAGATAGATGTTTTTACAGTATATGTTTAATGGAAAAGGTGTGGCTAGTTCTTTATGTATTTTCTGCATTTAATTATAGAGAGCACACATTCTAGAAAAGTCTTTAAAGGTTTGCTCTTTAGCTTAGTTCCAATACATTAAGTTAATATATATTTATTGAGTACCACCTGAAAGTGTGATATGTAGCTTCTCCCTCAGCAAGCATGCTCCTGACTTTGATGGAAAGAAGCCAGAAGTGTCCTGCATACCTTGCATAAAACCACAAGATGATTAATTAGGCTAAGTTAAAAAAATTGTGAGAAGGCTCAATATAAAAGTAACTTTTGTGGATAACATATATAGAACTCTTTTTAAAAATCAAATATTAAGAACTCAAAATCTATCTAAAGGCAGAGCAGTTATTCTTATCTAACCATGAGTGATACATATCTACACTTTTTTTAGGACAAAATAATAAAGTCTAATTCTTATTTGTTCTAACAACAATTCCTAAGTAAAGGTGAATCATTTTGTGTCTATGAGTCACTGGAGATATATATATATATATATATATATATATATATATATATATCTGTAATTAGATTACCTGTAGAATCCAGTCAAGTCACAAACATAGTAATTTATCCCAGACACAGTAAATAGATTCTTTGTTTATCAAGAGACTCATTAAACAGTCTGTAGGTGTATATTGATTATCTCATAAGCTAGACATCAAATTTAATTTGTGTTGGCTATTGCTGGTGCCAATAAGAGATTGGTTTCCCTCTCCCCTAGATTTCCCATGAGTTCAGACCAACTTACCAGGGGCCATTTAAGTTAATTAATACAAGCTGCTGCTCAGATACTGATTCCCTAGGATAGCTTTGGGGTTACAAAAGAGAAACCTACTTCCAAATTATCATAAAATATCATATAAGCATATATGATGAAGGGTAAAGTAGGGCAGTCAGCAAATGTAAAACAGAAGAGAAATAGAAGAAATTAAATCTAGGATGATCAGGTTATGTCATGAAGTTGGGCAGTTCTATGAAGTTCATTTTCAATGACTCAGGCCAAAAAGTGTAAACAATTTAAGACACAGAAACAGCATCAGCTTAATCCTTTAATGTATTTAAAACAGAACGTGTAGGCCAAGGTGAGAGGATTGCTTGAGCCTAAGGGTTCAAGACCATCTTGGGCAATAGAGTGAGACCGTATCTCTACCAAAAATTTTAAAAATTAGCCAAGCATGGTGACACATTCCTGTAGTCCTAGCTATTCGGGAGGCTGAGGTGGGAGGATGGCTTGAGCAGAGGCTGCAGTGAGCTGAGAAAGTGCCACTGCACTCCAGCCTGGGCGACAGAGTGAGACCCTGTCTCAAAATTAATTAATTAATTAAAAATAAAACAAGTTACAACTCTGTGGTCATTTCTGTGTCAAGATTAAAATACCTTTATTAAGGGGTTACTATCTGTATAGGGGATATAATTCCACTATCAAACATAAGCCTCCAGGGTAGCCAGGGATTTGGGGCTGATATGGGAAGAATAGGGTACAGTCTCCTATGGGATGAACTATATTCCTTTTGCTGCCAGCAGAAGGTGGGAGCGATATGGTGAATCTTTTACACAGTCTTGGTAGTCAAAGGCTAGCGATTCCCCCCTACCCTCAAGTGCTGGCTCTGGGATGAGAAAGGAGGGGAATGAAAAAGTGTTGAAGGAGATGACAATGACAAAACCAAAGACTGTAGAGAAAAAAGTGGAGTTATATTTTGGGTGAGCAGGCTTTAACTTTTGTATTCCTCTTCCTGCTCACTTTTTAGGTTCAATGTTACGACTTAGAGCTCCTGTTTTAAGTCTTTGAATAGGTTTAGCCAGACACAAAATGATCAGATCCTCTTTTAATCTGGGTCGGTGCTTTCCTGTTTTCTTTTGTGCTTCTCGTGGGGGAAAAGGTAAACCTATGGATAGCAGAACTGGACAAGGTATGGGCTGATCCTCTCTCTGAAATGGGCTCATTTTTTCTTTTGGCAGGCATCTCATTTACAGAGACTCATCCTGACCCCCTTGTCAGCCCTGCTGTCCTTATTCCCAGGGCCTCACAAGCTCATCCAGAAACGCTATGACAAACTGCTGGATTGCAACAGCTACCTGCAGCGATCAGCGGGAGAGGAGTCAGACTTGGCCAAAAAGGAGTATGAGGCCCTCAACGCCCAGCTTGTGGAGGAGCTCCAGGCATTCAACCAGGCTGCTCGGAAGATTCTGTTGAACTGTCTATGCAGCTTCATTACCCTCCTTAGAGACCTGATGCTCGTGGCACAGCAGGCTTATTCCACACTTGTGCCGGTAAGCACAGCACCAACACCTAGCTAGCTACCTTGGCCTACTGGATCTGCTAGAAACCACACCCATACGAAAGCCCTGTTCAGAGTGTGCACATGTGTGCCGTGTGGTGTGTGTGTATTTATTTTAACTAAATCCAGTCAGATAGTCTCCTGTTCCTTATCTGTCTTATCCATGGGAAACTCAAAGAGGGTTTCCTAGTTCAGGTTTACTGTGACTTACACATTTGTAATTCTTTTTTGGAGATGCCTTTTCAAATACCAAACACCTTTTAGCCTTGCTCCACCTGCCTGATGCAACATTGAAGCTTATCAACAATTTATATTTTGTATTTTTTTCTGATCAATAGTTCTTAGATGTTAACTGTGACTATTTAAGATGTGGCTTTATAAAGAAGGCCATCTCAGCATAATGAAAGATGCAGGATAACGTTCAAACCATGCTTTGTTTTGATTTCATTTTTCCCCAAGAAAGAGAAGCCTGGTTTTGTGTGTGTGTTTGTGTGTGTGTGTGTGTGTGTGTAGCTTCGCCTCCCATTAGGATATAATTTTATAATTATTTTCCTGATGAGGAAGAAAGATATTTACAACTTATATCAACTTTTTAAAAATTAGCTTGGTTTCTTGGCCCTACGTTTCAAGTACACTAGTTCTCATCTGAATGAGATGGATAGCTATTCAATGGGTAACACCTGGAGCAGAAATAATTGTCCCTACTTTATTTTCTATTGTGCATTAATTAACTTTTAACTTATATTTTGAATTAAATTAAATTGAATAAACGAGGGCTATGTTTACAGGGTTCAAAAGCCAAAACTGTGTAAATGTATAATCAGTCTCACACTCATACCTGTTCCTCTAGCATCCCATTCCCCACTCTCATCCCCATTTTTATTAGTTTATTTTTATGCATTTAGTGCTTTCTCATGCCAGTAACAATAAATGCAAATATATATTTTTATTTCTTAAAAGTAAAAAACAGCATATTATATATACCATTCTGCACTTGCTCTTTAACAATATATTCTGAGAATGCATCTATAATAGTACATAAAGAGCTTCCTCATTCTTTTTTTTTTTTTGGTGGGGGGGGATGGAGTTTCACTTTTGTTGCCCAGGTTGGAGTGCAAAGGCCCGATCTCGGCTCACTGCAACCTCCACCTCCCGGGTTCAAGCAATTTTCCTGCCTCAGCCTCCTAAGTAGCTGGGATTACAGGCATGTGCCACCAAGCCCAGCTAATTTTTGTGTTTTTAGTAGAGACGGGGTTTCTCCATTGTCAGGCTGGTCTCGAACTTCTGACCTCAGGTGATCCACTCGCCTCGGCCTTCCAAAGTGCTGGGATTACAGGCATGAGCCACTGCGCCCAGACTGAGCTTCCTAATTCTTTTTACAGCTTTATAGTAACTTACTGCATGGCTGTATAATAATGTATAACCAGTCCCCTATTTTTAAAATAACTTTATTGTGATATAATTTATATACCATACATTCCACCTATTTAAAGTATACAATTTGATTATTTTTAGTATATTCACAAGAGTTGTGCAGCCATTGCCACAACCAATTTTAGAACATTGTCATAGCCCCCTAAAGGAACCCTGTACCCATCCACATTTTTTCCCAACCTCCCCAGCTCTAGGCAACTATCAATTTACTTTCTGCCTGTACAGATTTTCCTATTCTGGGCATTTTGTATAAATGAAATCATACAGTACATGGTTATTTGTGACTGGCTTCTTCTATTTAGCATAACATTTCAAGGTTTCTTCATGCCTAGCATGTTTCATTATTTCATTCATTTTATCGCCAAATAACATTCCATTGTATGAATATACCACACTTTACTTATTCATTCGTCAGTTGATGGGCATTTGGGTTATTTCCATTTTTTGGCTGTTATTAGTAATGCTTCTGTAAACATTCAAGTTTTTAGTGGATATATGTTCTCATTTCTGTTGATTATATACCTAGGAGTGGAATTTCTGGATCATATGTTAACTCTATGTTTAACCTTTTGAAAAACTACCAGACTGTTTTCCAAAGTGGCTGCACTATTTTATCTTCTCAGCAGTATCGATTGAGAGCTTCAATTTCTCCACACCTCTTTATTATTATTATTATTATTGTTATAGCTATCCTAATGGGTGTGCAGTGGTATCTCATTGTGGTTTTTATTTGTATTTCCCTGATCAGCACTCTGTTTTAAAACTTATTAAATTGAAGTAATAACTTCTATACATTAAACTGCACCAGTCTGAACTGCACATCTCAATCAATATTTGCATATATACATCCGTGTAACTACCACCCAGATCAAGATATAATCCCTTTCCAGTTCCGCATAAAGGTCTCTCATGACCATTCCCAGGCACCTAAAAGTAACCATTTTTCTAACCTTTATTACCATACATTGTTTGACCTGTTTTGTACTTCATATAAATGGAATCATACAATATGTATTCTTTTGTGTATTAACCTGTCCCTATTGATGAGTATTTGATCTATTTCCAACTTTTTTTATTACAAATAATGCCGGGGTCATGATACGTGGGCAGATGTATCTGTAGGACAGATTTATAGAAATGATAGAAGTGGGATCTCTGTGTCAAAGGGTAAAGACATATGTAATTTTGCTGGATATTGCCAGATTCCCTGCTTAACTATGTACCATTTTGGATTCCCACTTGTAACATGTAAGAAAGCTGGTTTCTCTGGATTTTTGCCAATCTAATAGGTTTCAAGTGTAATTTTAATTTGCATTTCTTTAAGTATTAGTGAGATTGAGACTCTTCACATATGAGGGCTATTTATCTTCCTGTGAGTTAGTTGTTCACGTGTTTTACTCCTTTCTCTTTGGGTTCTTGGTATTTTTCTCCTTAATTTCTAGCAGCAATGTATATGCTAGGGAGATGAGCCTTTTGTTGAGATAAAAATTGAGACTACTTTTTCCAAGTTAACCTTTGTCTTTGACTTCACTTGTGATTTTTTTTCATGCTAATGTTTGTGTTTTTAAAAAATGCAGTCAGATTTATTAATTTCATTTTATGACTTCTAGATTTTGAATCTTATAAAGGACTTCCATATTTTAAGGCTCCAAATAAATTCAGCAGTGTTTCTTCTAGTATATTTAGGGTTTCATTTTTTTTATTTAAATAATCAATCCATGTAGATTTTATCCTGGTTCATGTTGTAAAATATGGATTTAATTTTATCTTTTTCCAAATGACTTTCCAGTTGCTCCAACACTATTTATTTAAAAATAATCTCTTGTTACTACTTTCTCAATGAAACACATTTAATTTGCAAATTATTTCGATAATTTCATTCTGAGGTCATGGTAGAAGGTGGGTTCATAAGTTCAGAACAAAGTTGAGCTTTGGCAGGAATTTACTAGTCAGAAAAGACATGTTATTTTAGGTATCTTTGATCCCCACTTTGAATCATGTGATTTTTAAAGGCATTTTCAGTTTCTATTTTAAATTATCTGAGTATCTTTCACATTGCAGTCCATAGCCGAACAAGAGCATAGAGATGCTTTGTTTTTGAGAAATTTCTAGCATCTTAAAGTAAAAGGCATTTTGGAGAAGTTATCCTCATTAAAATGATTTTATTCTTTATTTTATATGTACTATGTATATTTAAACTTTTTATTTTGTGATACTTAGAGATTCATATGCAGTGGTAAGAAGTATTACGGAGATCCTGTACAACCCTTACACAGCTTACCCAATGGTAACACATCTTGCATAACTACATGTATTTCTGAAAGGCAGAATTGAATAGTGATTAGAGAACACTAGAGTACCTTGTTTTAATACCTGCTCACTGCTATACTACATTGTGTAAATTAATGTATCCTTCTGTTTAAATTTTCTCATATGAATTAAAATGAGAATAATAATGTAAATAATTTTTAAATTTTTAATTGTATAAAAAACCACAATTTACCATTATAAGAATTTTCAAGTGTACATTTCAGTAGTGTTAAGTATACTTATATTGTTGTGTAATAGCTCTCCAGAACATTTTCATCTTGCAAAACTGAAACTATACTCATTAAACAAGTCCCCATGCTCCCCTCCCCCAAGTCCCTGGCAACCATCATTCTATTTTCTGTCTCTACAAATTTGACTACTTTAAATACGTCATGTAAATGGAATCACACAGTGTTTGTCTCTGTGACTGCCTTATTTTGCTTAATATAATGTCCTCAAGATTCATTCATGTTGTAGCATGTGATAGGATTTCTTTCATTTTTAAATGTGAATATTTCATTATATATAAAAAACACATTTTGGGCTGGATGTGGTGGCTCACGCCTGTAATCCCAGCACTTTGGGAGGCTGAGGCAGGCGGATCACTTGAGGCCGAGAGTTCAAGACCAGCCTGGCCAACATGGCGAAACCTTGTCTCTACTAAAAATACAAAAACTTGCCAGGTGTGGTGGCACATGCCTGTAATCCCAGCTACTCGGGAGGCTGAGGCTGGAGGATCACCTGAATCTGGGAGGCGGAGGTTGCAGTGAGCTGAGATTGCACTATTGCACTCCAGCCTGGGTAACAAGAGTGAAACTCCATCTCAAAAAAAAAAAACAAAAAAAAAAACCCTAAAACACATTTTGCTTATTTACTCATATGTCAATGATCATTTGGGTTGTGTCTATCTCTTGCTATTGTGAATAATGCTGCAATGACCATAGGTGTGCAAATATCTCTTCAAGATCCTGCTCTCAATTATTTTGGATATATACCCACAAGTGGGATTGCTGAATCATATGGTAATTCTATCTTTTTGAAGAATTCAAAGCTCTATTTTTAATTTTCATTTTTATTACAGTTATGCATACACATAAAGATTCAAGTAGTTATTCAGGTTTGATGACGAAAAACACTTGTCCTTCGCTCCCTTTATTCCATTTCTCCCGCCTCAGTGGTAACTACTTTCCAACTCTTTTAGATGATTCTCTTGGTATTTACCTTCATATTTAAAAATAAGACTCTTGTGTTGTCATTTCATTATTAATACATTTTAGATATAATACAATCCACTATGAAAAATGAGGATTTAGCTCTCTCTTCTCTCTATACCCCTACATTTGCTATAGTCAGACACACTCTTTCTATACCCCCTTCAATACAGTTATAGCATAGATTCGGTTGAGTTCACATTAAGCATGTAAAGTATGTGATTTGTGTATTAGTCATGATTCCAGTAGGAAAATCATAATGCATTCAAGTTAGGCATTTGGAGAAAACTTTAATAACTATTTACAAAAATGTGAGTATGGCACAGGAAAACCTTTAGAAATAGTGCCTTGCCCTGGGCAGGCATAGGGGTTTGGGGTACAACAACATCTAGGTTCAAAGAAATATGGGGAGGGAGCAGTCACAGCAATGTGTAGAGAGAGAGGTATGTGGAGAGGGTGACTTGATAGGAGCTGTGTGTTTCTGTCAATACTACTGAAAGCAAAATTAGGAAATAAATATCCTTATCTCATTTTCTTCCCCCATTCTAATTTCCTACAGGTGCTCCTTAATGATGGATTGATTGAATCCATTTGGAAGCCAGAGAGCAAGAAAGCTGTTTTGTTGTTGCTGTTGTTGTTGAGACAGGATCTCACTCTATCACCCAGGCTGGAGTGTCATGGTGTGATCACAGAGCTCACTGCAGCCTCAACTTCCCAGGTCCAAGCAGTCCTCCTGCCTCAGCCTCCAGAGTAGCTGGGATTACAGGCACATACCACCTCACCGGGCTAATTTTATTTATTAATTATTATGATTATTATTTTGTAATTTTTAGTAGCAGGCCAGGTGCGGTCGCTTATGCCTGTGATCCCAGCACTTTGGGAGGCCGGGGCGGGCAGATCATGAGGTCAGGAGATGGACAGCATCCTGGCCAACATGGTGAAACCCCGTCTCTACTGAAAATACAAAAAATAATTAGCTGGGCGTGGTGATGCGTGGCTATAATCCCAGCTACTTGGGAGGCTGAGGCAGGAGAATCACTTGAACCAGGGAGTCGGAGGTTGCAGTGAGCCAAAATCGTGCCTCTGCACTCCAGCCTGAAAAAAAAATTTTTTTTTAGTAGTGACTAGTTGCCCAGGCTGGTCTTGAACTCCAGGGCTCGAGTGATCTTCTGGCCTCAGCTTCCTGATTAGCTGAACTACAGGCATGTACTACCATGCCTGGCTAAGATTTAAAAATTTTTTAGAGACAAGGTCTTGCTACATTGCCCAGGCTGGTCTCAAATTCTTGGGCACAAACAGTCTTCTTACCTCAGCCTCCCTATTGGCTGTGATTACAGGCATGAGCCACTATGCCAGACTTACCCAGTTTTTGAGGGGTAAGGATGTAAACTCCATTTCTTTGTAGGAAGCAATGTTGAAGAATTTGTTTTAAAACCAGCACAGGCTCTTAATCAGTGCTCCTTCTTTTAGCTGCTTTCCCTTGCCACCATCCTACCCCACCACAAGGGAGGTACCTACTGCCATGAGCTCCTGAGCTTTTCTTCCAAGACTTCATTGCTATTTTTTCTCTTCTGTTCTTTCATTTGGCTTGAAACTTAAAAAAAAAAATTCCTATCATGTTTGTGGGGTTTCTAGAGACAATAAATTAGACCATATTTATCTAGAAGTTCTAAAGTTGCCCTAACTTTTCACAATGGAGCTACCTTATACCTCCTCAACTGTTCATCACAACTCAATACATTTAACACCTGATATGATTATCTAGGTGTCTGGAAACAATGCCATATTATTTCTACCTATAGGTGCCACTGTTGGTTTCAAGCATTTCTGAGATTCAGAATCAAGTACTAGAAGAGATCCAAAATTTGAATTGTGTGAAAGAAAACAGTGCCACCTTTATTGAGAGGAAACTCAGTTTTGAAAAGAAGAAACCTGTGCAGATTCTGGTGAGTTTGGCAGCATTCGTGACTATGATAACCTTCACCTCTTTGCCTTATCCAAGTCATAGTATCATATTATTTTCCAGATCACTTATCTCATTCTAATATCCTATAATTTACGTATGTGTAGAATTTCTTGTACATTTCTATCCTATATACCATAAGCTCCATAAGATCATGGATTTTTTTTCTACTTTGTACATGATGTATCCCCAAAGTGCCTAAAATGACTAAAATGGTGCTTGTCACAAGGTAGGAGGCACTCAATAAATATTTGTTGAATAAGATTTTATAAAGATAAATCATATAGTCCAGCCATTTCCTTTTCTACATAAGGCATACCAGGCCCCAGAGATAAGTGGGTTTCTCAAAGTCTCTTAGGGCCCGAGCTGAGGGGGGAGTATAAGCGTCTTGATTCTTGTCTAATTTGCTGATGATATTTCCCAGATAAAGACATGTACATGTGCAATTTAGTTAGCTGAATATTATTTATCAAGTGCTTAATATGCAAGGGGTTGTCTACAGAATGGCAAAGAGTTTAAAATGGTTGTGCAACATCCAAGAGGGATTAGAACCTCTGCCTTCTTATTCTTGTTTTTTCTTCTCTACAACACTGCCCTCCTGTGCTTACTAGAGACATTTTTCACTGAATAACTCAGCTGGGTACTTTACGATAATAACCTGCCCTATGCCTGCACCTTGAAATAATCCTCTAAAAATATGTGACTCCTATGTTTTAAAAATCTCCAGGGAAAAAATATTTACTAACTCCATGAGGATTTTATTATGTATCTGTCTAAACCAAAACTTCTCCTTATTTCTCCCAGCCAGAAATGCCACATCAAACTGACATTCATCGCTCCAAACTTCTATCCACATATAGTGCAGAGGAACTCTATCAAGCTAAGCGCAAGTGCAATGCTACACAAGAATATGACATCAATCTTCTGGAAGGAGACTTGGTGGCTGTGATAGAACAGAAAGATCCACTGGGGAGTACAAGCAGGTGGCTTGTGGACACAGGAAGTAAGTTTTTCCCCAGAACTACCACTCTTCTTTAAACTGAGATTTTTCTGAGGGCACATGTTTGGGAAGAGTATACCCATGAACTTGGTTCTTCTTTCTTTTTATTTCCTATCCAGATGTGAAAGGATATGTTTATTCCTCCTTCCTAAAACCCTACAATCCAGCAAAAATGCAGAAAGTGGATGCTGAGAACAGGTTCTGTGACGATGATTTTGAGAACATCAGCCTCTTCGTGTCTTCACGGCCAGCTAGTGACAGTGTCACAGGCACCTCAGAAAGCAGCATTGGTGATAGCAGCTCATCTCTTAGTGGCACATGTGGAAAGTTTGAAACAAATGGTACTGATGTTGACAGTTTTCAAGAAGTAGACGAACAGGTAAAAATTTGATGTAAAAATATGTGGTTGTTCAAATCATGAAGGAGTATCTCTCTACTGTACTCTATATTACTGTAACACTTGGTGGAAAAGTGCCAGCTTTGACATCAAGGAGACCTGGCTCTATTAGCACAGTGGATCTTTTTGTAAGGAGTTTAATTCCCTGAGCCTGTTTCCTTAAATGAAGCAAAGAATTAGAGATAAAGTGTGTATGTAAAGTAGCCAGCACAAAGTAGACACACAATAAATGGGAGCTATTACTATTACTACCCTGTTGTTACATACTTACAGCAAAGTATCTTTTTATACTCCCCCATCAAAGAAAAGTAGTTCAATACTGAACAGATTGCTGCCATCAATAGCACGTGGGAAATTGCCCATGATTCCTCTAAGAGCATAATCTTCATTGAGCTATCTAGTAATTGGCCAGTTTTAATCTCATGTATAATACCACACACTATATATGGAAACTTTTTCTTTCTTTCTTTCTTTCTTTCTTTTTTGAGATGGAGTCTCACTCTGTCGCCCAGGCTGGAGTGCAGTGGCACAATCTCGGCTCACTGCAACCTCCGCCTCCCGGGTTCAAGCAATTCTCCTGTCTCAGCCTCCCAAGTAGCTGGGACTACAGGTACACGTCACCACGCCTGGCTAATTTTTGTATTTTTAGTAGAGTTTAGTAGGGTTTCACCATATTGGTCAGACTGGTCTATACTGAAACTTGTAAGAGCTATATTTCCCTCACTGCACTAATGCAAAAGCTACTGGTACAATCTTTTTGCAAAATGGTAAGTTAATTATAGTACAGGACTTGTTTTTGCTATATCAGAAAGGTTCAGTATACTTAATGGTTCATTCCCCAGTGGTGACCATCTAATTCCTTTATTTATTTCCCTTGCTTTTTCTTTAGTGTTGTATTAATAATTTATTTAAATTTATTTTTATAGAGGTTATGTATATGTATATGTGTAGATAGATAGATGATAGATAGATAGATAGATAGATAGATAGATAGATAGACAGATAGATAGAGAAGTTAAAATAGTAGAAAAGCATACGTAACTTAAAAGTAAGCTGGGCTTGGTGGCTCATGCCTGTAATCCCAGCATTTTGTGAGGCTGAGGTGGGAGGATTGCTTGGGCTGAGTTTGAGGACAGCCTGGGTAACATAGCAAGACCTCATCTCTACTAAAAATCAAAAAAATTAGCCAAGAGTGGTTGCCCACATCTGTAGTCCCAGCTACTGGAGAGGCTGGGGTGGGAGAATTGCACAAGCCAGGGCGGTTGAGGCTGCAGTGAGCTGTGATCATGCCACTGCAATCCAGCCTGGGCAGCAGAGGGAGATCCTGTCTTTAGAAATAATAATAATAATAAAAGTAATGGTTTTTAGTCCCTTCTCCCCTTGTCCTGTGCTTCAGAGACAATGCTTGGGTATATCCTTTGTATATTCAGTGCATATACAAACACATTTATACCAGTGGGAAATATAGCATGTATGGTATATAGGGTTTTTTTCCATGTAACAATATATCTTAGACACAATTAAACCTAAATGGCTATCTTATTCCTTAAAAAGCTCTACACAGTATTTAATTTTATGTATATAATTTATGTAACTATCACCCTAATAATAGATACATAGAATGTTTTGGGCTTTTAAAAAATTTCAAACAATATTTCAAGGAAGGGCCTTGTCCATCTATTTTTGTGCATTTATATGAGTATATAAGTGTAAAACAAATTCCTAAAATATTAGAGGGCCAAAGGTATGTACATTTAAAGTCTTTATAGACATTGCCATACTGACCTTCAAAAGTATGGTTCTATTCAGTTTCTTTCATTAACAGTTATTGATTGCTGTCCAATTCATGACTTTTTTCTTTTTTTGGTTTGGTGATTTTTTTCAAAAGCAGCTTATCAATATCTTACATTCATGTCATATAATTAATCCATTTTTAAGTGTACAATCATGACTTTTATTATATATTACAAAGTTGTACAAGTTTAGTATATTTACAAAGTTGTGCAACCATCACTTTAATCCAATTTTAAAACATTTCTTTCACTCCAAAAAATCCTTTGCACCCATTTGTAGTCCCTCCTCTTTCCCACCCCTAACCCCAGGGAACCACTAACCTACTTTCTGTCTCCATACATTTGCCTTTTCTGTATCTTTTGTATAAACAAAAGTGTACAATATGTGGTGTTTTACAGCTGCTTTTTTTCACTTAGCAAAATTTATTGAGAGTCTTTCATGTTGTAGTATGTATATGTACTTTGTTGCTTTTTATCACCTACTAATATTCCATTCTGTGGGTATATTTTGTTAATCCACTCACTAGTTGATGGTCATTTGGGTAACTTCTAGTTTGGGGCTATTGTGAATTATGCTGGTATGAATATTCGTGTGCAAGTCTTTGTTGTGGATTTTATTTCTCTTGAGTAGATACCCAGAAGTGTAATTTCTTATTGGTTTTATAAGTGTATGTTTAAATTTTTAAGAAACTGCCAAACTGTAATCCAAAGTGGGCGCACCATTTTAGATTCCTACCAGCAAAGTATGAGGGTTATGGGTTGCAGTTTCTTCACATCCTTGTCAACATTAGTTATTATTTGTCTTTTTAATTATAGCCATCTTGTGGGTATGAGGTGGTATTTCTTTGGGGTTTTAATTTGCATTTCCCTAATGATTAATGCTATTGAACATTTTTTCATGGGCTCATTTGCCATTCTTCTATTTCCTTTGGTGAATGTCTATTCAAATATTTGCCTATTTAAAAAAACTGGGTCATTTTCCTTCTTATTTTCCCATTGTAAGAGTTCTTTATAAACCTGAGTGCAAGTTTTTTTTTAATCAGATATATAATTTGCAAATATTTTCCCCTGGTTATAACTGACTCTTAACTTGTCTGGACATTACTGTTTGTTCTTATTACCCTTCTGTCTTGATGTTTCAAAACACTATTTCTCTATTACTTGTTCACTCTGTTGTTTATTCAGTTTCTGAAAGACATATTATAATGCTAACTAATGAATTTCTATCAGTGAAATCTATGTACCTGATTAAATGTCCTGTCAGACTTTGCCTTGTCCCAATAACCTAGATGGACAGAAATCTGAGGGCCAAATTTATCAGCACACTCTAAAGCTGGCTTGATGTTGAGTTCTTGTTCTTACTTGGCTCTACAGGGACTTTGGACTGAGCACCTCACATAGACTTTCTGCCTGGTGTTTGTAGTATGAGACTGCATTTAGTTCCTACTAGCTGGTACTTCAAAGCAATTTTCTCCAAGCAATCCTATCAATATATATAATGTGAATTACATCCATTAGAGATTTCCATTACCAAGAGAGGAAAAAAATGAGATAGTATTTCAAAACAAAAAATATATTAATGGCATATCTTCATAAATTGTTATTTGCTTTCTTTTTCCTCTGCATTTGGCACCAATTCAAAATAGGCATAGCATCAGGAATATAAATATAAGCACATATAAGCATTATTACTAATAAAACTGGATTGAAGATGCATCTTGGATCGGTAGCACATGGGATCCCTGATACTTTCCCTCAGAGTAGAAATTATCTAACTCAAACTGAAGGTGAACCCTGTGCAGGGACAAAGTCTGTCCCAATAAACTTATTACAAGATGAGGAAGAGGATGCACGTGTTGGAAACTTCACTACAAGGGAGAAGAGAAGAAAAGGCCGCGTAGAAATATCTCCCTTAATGTCTTAACTCTAGCCAATAGATGCACATGGGCCAGTGGTTTCCAGACTCCCCCTATAATGCATAATGCATAATATTGAAAACAGAGAGAAAGGAGTATATCATGTGCCTAATCCTTGCCCCAGGGCCGATGTTTCTATTCTGTTGGCTTTGAGAAATTGTGGGGAGAAGAAAGTGATTAACCTCTGTATTTGTGATGTGATAGTATAAGTCAATACATTATAGAGGTCCCTGTAATGTGATCAAAAGTGGAAGAAAATTATATCTTCTTTACCAACAGTGAGAATACAGTACATATTGTAATAGTTCACATTTGCGGTATCCTACAAAGCAATTTTCTGTGTGGCTATTTAGACTTTCGTTCTTGATTTTATTTTATTATCAGGAACATCAGCTGAAACTTGTACTGGCTTAATTGGATGCCACTTTTTGTTATCATTTATTTCCCTCTCCCTTCCTACTGTGGTAGCACTTTTTTTATTTCTTCCAGAATTGCTATAGCATGTTTCCAAGGGGTGTTGTAGGATGTAGTCTGGATTTATTGATGGGTCTAGTGGGCCCTGACAAAAAGGACAGGTGGCCTCTACCTCATACTCAGGGGGTATCTTTGGGTCTCTAAAGATCATTCACATATAGGCAATTTCAAACTTAGATTCTAGTGGCTCCGTGATTTTTATACTAGAGCTGAATTTTTAACCTGGACACGAAGACCTGAAGTGGTCTATGAATGAGTTTTGGGAGGATTTAATGAGTCTCCTCAAATACATTGGAAATATTGTGCTTATTTGCATATGTACACATCTATGGTGAAAGAAGTCTACCTTTTTAAACAGACTTTTAAAAGAAAATTTTATCTAAAATGTTAGAAATCACTGCTGTAGAGATTTAACTTGCTTATCCATTCTCTACCTCATAAGAAGAGAGATTGCTACAAAAAATTCCCCAAAATTATGTTCTGGAGCCTTTGTTGAACAATGGGGATGAGCTAGTGGATATTCACAACCTGGCAGTACTGATTTATCCAAGGATCTTAATTTTTAAGTTCTTCGTTTTGTTTTTTGCTATATCAAAGAATATAACAAAAGCATTCACGTAAATATGCCTTCCCATTCTAATGTATTCTCTCCTTTTGTCCATCAAATAGTAATGGCATGTTCTGCATTAGTGTTCCATGCTGTGTAACAAATTACCACAAATTTGGTGGCTTAAAACAAAACAAACATATTTCTCAGGGGCTGTTGTCAGGAGTCCAAGCACGGTTTAGCTGGGTGCCCTGCTTAAGATCTCACGTAGCTGCAATCTAGGTGTTTGTTGGTTGTATTGCTTCTGAAACTGGGGGTTCTCTTCCCAGCTCATGGTCATTGGCAGAATTAAATTTCTTGTTCTGGTCGGACTAAGGACTCCTTTTTCTTGTTGGCAATTAGCCAGAGACCACTTTCAACAACCTGAGGCTGCTCTCAAATCCTTGCCATGTGGCTGTCTCTATAGGCAGTTTACAACATGGCTGTTTGCTTCTTCAAAGTCAGTAGGTGAGCATCTCTCTGGCTTCAAATCTCTCCCTTCAGAGGAGGCCTGAATGCACTTCAAAGGTCTCATCTGAGTAGGTCAGGCCCATCCAGGATAATCCCTCTTTTGACTAACTCCGAGTCAATTTCCTAGGGACTTTAATAAGCACCTCTGCAGAATCTCTTTACCTTTGCTATAGAGTGTAGCCTAATCACAGGAGTAATAGCACATCTATTAAGAAGTTCCAGTCACAGTCAAGGTGAGGAGATTATATAGAACATGTACAATAGGGGGTGGGATTCTTGGGGTCCATCCTAGAATTCTGCCTTCCAGAGTGTCTAAGATGCCTTGTTTGGCAAGCAGAATCTTGTCCTTGGCACTTCTCAAAAAGGACTAGGTTTAATAATGGCTAAAACCCAGTTTTGGGGGGCAGTTCAGTGTCTGAGAATCAGTGTTGTTTTCTTTTTCCACATAAGTAATATTGAAAATAAAATTTTTGACTTCTAAAAAAAGTAGTCGTTTTGCTACCAATCCCACGTTCATAGTCTGGCCCTTCATCTTTACATTTTCCAGCTACCTATGATGATGATACTACATGCCTACTGTGTCATTGTTTAGAAAGTGCTTAAAAAAGTCAGCTTATTAACATGAAGAGATTTTCAAAAATAGTATGAGGTAAAAAACAGCTTGCAAAGTTATGTATACTATAAGTCCATTTTTATTACCACTTCAGGTAGGTAGGTAGAAAACAAAAATGGAAGGAAGGAAAGAAGGAAGAAAGGAAGAGAGGAAGATGGGAGGAAGGAAAAGAAGATACTAATAGCAGTTGGGTGGGTTTTGTTTTGTTTTGTTTTGCTTAACTTTACTTAAAATTTTTTTCTTCATCAAAATTGCTCGTGTAATTAAAACATATAATTGTTAAGTGAAGAACATGAAAGCTTGCTCCTGAAGGGTAAGAAAGAATAATGAGCATTTTTCATGCAATACAACTACCTTGGTTTCCAGAGATACATATGATGTACCATAAATGCTGATTCTGTACCTTTTAGTTTTAGAAAAGAAGATTAACATATATTATGACTTTTGTTGCTGTTAATTGGAGAATTGGGATAAAAATAAAATGATATTCAGTGAAGTCAGGTAATGTGGCTCACTGAGGAAGGAAAAATCAAATGCACAAATATAGAATAAGCGAATGCCAAACTGGGAATGTTACCACAGGGAAAGATCTAGTGGTTATAAGCAGTGGGTAATAAATTAGGTATGAGTCAATAATACAGTGTTATAAAAAAAGTAAGTGTGGTAGAAAACTGAGTTGTATTCACAGAATACTGCACCTAAAATGAGTCAGAGCTTTATAGAGTAGAAAGAAGCAATCAATAAAATACATTTTAAAAAGTGCCAAGGAAAAACAGAAGATTAGGTGATTATGGCTCAAATTAACAACATTGTAATTAATGTGCCTGGACCAAAACATATTAGCATTTAAGGTTAGAAAGATACAGACTGAAACAATTAAAATGTTGAAGATAATGAGAAATCTTTCAGTTCTTAAATGCATGACAGGTTAAAAATTTATAACTTGTAGTCTAACATTAAGGAGACTAAAAATACTAAAAAGGAGACTTAAAAAAGAGACTGAAAATAGACTGCTGTCTCTTTAAAAGCAGCTTACTTCCATTTTGAGTATATAATATATGCCCCCATTTAACATAAATTATATAAAAACTAAAAAGTGCTCATCCTAAATAAATTTTGGGTCATGATTATCTAAAGCATTGAAAGTATATAATTTTGTACTTTAAATTTACAATTTCATGAGAATATATTTTAATATTTAGAATATAAACTATAATTTCATACCAAACAGATCTAGATGGAAGAGTTTATATTTCGCTTGAGAGAATTGTGCTAAAGTGAAAAACTATCACAAATATTTAGAAATGTTCTATTAGTAGGCAATCTAACCTGCTTAAAAAATCTATAGTTGCATAGGTAAAGCATTACCTATTATTTATAAAAATTATAAGAGATGATTACCAACCACTAATGCAGGCTCTTACAGATGTTTCAGATGTATTATAGTACGTTACATTCCCGAATACTTTTGCAAACCAAATCTTCCATTCTGTTCCTGTGGATTTATTCAATGTTTTCACTTTCTACACAACAAAACAGCACCATCTACAATATACTAGAAACTCCAGTCCCTCTCCGCAAGAATACACTCTGTACATACTTGCTAGAACAAGAGTTTGGTCTCTAAAGCATTATGAGAAATGGACCAAGCACAGGATTTGAAGTTAGAAGATATTGGTCATAGCAGCACCAATTAGCTCTATAATTAAAAATATGTTTCTTCTGTAAGACGTAACTCATAGGGTTGTTGAGGACAAAGCACATTTAACATAGAACTGCCATGCGCTCTGTAAAAGGTGTTTATTATTGCTACCACTCCATTGCTAAAGAATTTATAGTACTTTTAATTTTCTTCTTTACTTAAAAAAATTATGTAATAATTTGACCATGTTCATCAATCTCTTGTATGTATCTTTTATGATACAAGATGATGTCTTGTATGATATCCATGCCTTTCAATAAATATTTGAATATTCCTACTAATTTTCAGGTCAAATCAATAAATATTTGAATTCCTACTTTGTACCATAATGTGGTCAATGGAGAAAAGTTTAAATGTGTGTCTTAGTGCATTTGGGCTGCTGTAACAAAACACCATAAACTGGTTGGCTTATAAACAGCAGAAATTTATTTCTCACAGTTGTGGAGGCTGGAAGTCCAAGATCAAGGCACCAGTTTATGTGGTGTTTGCTGAGGGGCAACTTTCTGGTTCATAGATGGCACCTTCTCATTGGGCCCTCACATGGTGGAAGGGGTGAAGAGTCTCTTTTGGGCTTCTTTTAAAGAGAAACCAATCCCATTCAGGAAGTTGAAGGCTAATCACCTCCCCAAGGCCCTACCTCTTAATAGCATTACCTTGTGGATTAGGCTTTCAACACATAAACTTTGAGGGGAAACAAACATTCAGACCATAGCAATGTGGTTCTTTCCTTGGGGAGCAGCTCATATTAGTTGATAAATCAATATCCCAATCAATTGAATCAAAGTTTCACCAAAAGTTAAATAACAGTTTAATATTTAAATAACAACTTCAGCTACAGCTATAGTCTCCGTTCCACACTACCCATTCTCTTTTTCTGCTTAATGAAGTAATGAAGTCATCTTATTTCTCATAGTTTCCCTTACCTATTGAATCTCAAGTTTGAGAGTTAATCTGCTTGTCTTTTCCTATATGTTGTTTTCATGTATTCATCTCCGTACCTTCAAATATGACATATTCACGCCTTTTGTCAGCTTTGTCATTTATGAAAGATAACTTCTTTCAAAATTCAGCTCACCATTAGCTGATGTATCATCTGTGTGTAGAGTTGTTGCTGTTTTGGTGTGTTTTGTTTTGTTCACTGGCATTTTCTTTTCCTAGCTGAGTTGTAAGTTGTCCAATAAAATAATAACCAGCACTTAGTAGGTACTTGAAAAATTTTCATCAAATAAATGAATGGGAATAAATATTGCTTAAATAAATGAATGGGAATAAACTAAGCCAGTTGCTTAATTTTATGCCATAACTAAACATTTTTATTATCAATCTTATGATTTTGTTGGAAGAATAAAGACTTATTTTGGGGCTTCTTACGCACTTAATAATTATAAAGTGTTCTTTTGAGGTCAGAGAAAAATTCTTTTGACTGAAATATTGTATTATTCTAGGTCTTAAAATAATTTTTAAAATTATAAATTTAATACATTGTCATTATAAAGGTTTGGGAAATGAAGGGAACAAGGAAGTAAAAATGAAAATCAGCTATAATTGTACCATTCAAAGAAACAATAACTAATATTAGACTTATATCGTACATCTAATTTTATGTTCTTTTTAAGGTTTACTATTTTATCATAAGTGTTTCCCATGTTATTAGTCTCAGAAAGCATCGTTTTTGTTGTTGTTTTGTGTTTTTTTCTTTTTTTTTTTTTGGAGACAGAGTCTCACTCCGTCGCCCAGGCTGGAGTGCAGTGGCGCAATCTCGGCTCACTGCAACCACCGCCTCCCGGGTTCAAGCTATTCTCCTGCCTCAGCCTCCTGAGTAGCTGGGATTACAGGCGCACGCCACCACGCCCAGCTAATTTTTGTATTTTTTAGTAGAGGCGGGGTTTCACCACGTTGGTCATGCTGGTCTCGTACTACTGACCTCGTGATCCACCCACCTCGGCCTCCCAAAGTGCTGGGATTACAGGCGTGAGCCACCGCGCCCGGCCTGCACCGTTTTTAATGACTACAAATCTCCTTAGTATGAGGGTCTGGAATTTAACTATTTTTCTCTTGCTAGACTTCTAGTGTTGTTCCTACTATTCTCCCACTTTTCACCATTCGTATGGGTAATCCAGTAACATTGTTATGCAAAAATTTCTGCCGATGTTTCTGTAGAAGAGATTCTTCAAGCTATTTTGATTCACAAGGAATTAACATTTTAACATTATTAAAAATCTTTTAATAGAAACTGCCAAGTTGCCTTCAAGCATGGACAATTTATATTCCTCCTAACAGAATAATAAGAATACCTATTTCACTCCATTCTCACCTGGGTTATATTTTAGCAAAATACATCCAATAGAAGGAGTCGGACAATGTGACTTTGGCAAACAAAAAAACTTTAGCATTGCTTCTAAAAGCTTGGAAACTTTTATGATGTTTCTCTTAATATTCAGGTTCCAATTCCAATAATGTCTTTTGTTTCTTTGTCTAGATTTTCTATGCAGTTCATGCTTTTCAAGCACGGAGTGACCATGAACTCAGCCTTCAGGAATACCAGAGAGTTCATATACTCAGGTTTTGTGACCTAAGTGGCAATAAAGAGTGGTGGTTAGCCGAAGCTCAAGGGCAGAAAGGATACGTGCCAGCTAACTACCTTGGAAAGATGACTTATGCTTAAGAAAATAAGCCTTCAACTTTTATTTTGCAGCAAGTTGTTGATTGACTACCTCATAAAACTGACATTACAAAACTTTGGACCAGAAAGCAAGAAACCTCTGAACTACAGAAACTGATACTGTACTGGGTTTTCAGGAATACTGTACTTCCTAACAGGATTATTGCATGAATGTATTATAAAGGATACATGTTGAAAGAAACACTAAGCCAACAGAAATAGCAAAGCAAATGACCCAAGCTTCAACTATCAACTATTTAAAAGTGAAGATCTTTTGAAAGAGTAATTATATTCTTTTATCATCAAGAAAGGTTGGATCCAAAGGTTTTTCAATTTACTTTTTTTTTTACTGTTATGATGTATTTTGCCTTAAATGTTTTTTTCATATTGCTCTCTTGCAAATGCATACATGTTTATATACATACACATAAACCATATATATTATGTAGCTTTATACACATATGTGGATAATATGAATTGTACACCTATATGTATAAATCAGAGTATACACCAAATATACATAAGAAGAATATACCACCAACTAGAAGTCTTTGATAATATATTTTGTTAATGTTTTGTTTATATGTTTTGAACTAAAACTGGATAACTTGATATTAACATGTAACATTACTGAATGCACACTATATGCCAGACATTGTTCTAAATGCTTTATATGTAGTAACTTGTTTAATACACAAAACATTATGAAGAAACCATGGTCCAAAAAGGTGAAGTAATTTAATCCAAATCACATTGCTATTAAGTGGTGGGCCTGGACTTAAACCTAGGTAGTGTAAACCAAAAATAAAACTCTAAGGCTTCCAACCATCTAAATAGACTTCCCCCTCAGCCAGGGCTTTTTTCTTTCTTTTCTTTTTTTTTTTTTTTTTTTTAAAGGAGGTTTTTTTATTCAAAGGTATAACTGGATAAGTAGATTTGTTTACAACCATTCTTGTGAAATACTTTTTAAAAAAAATACGATCAACTTCTTTGCAAATAGTAGACACATACCTCAACAATGATGACCTAATTTTTGATCCATAATGTACATGATTAGGTAGAAATAGGCAAGCTCACACTGGTAAATTAACTATCAAATACTCAGTCAAAACTCCGTTTGTGGCCCCCACTTCTTGATCTATTTCTATTCCACTTCGTCTTCTACCATCTTGTCGACTTCCTGAGCGACTGCCTTGTCGACTCTCTCTACCTGACCAACTGCCGGATCGACCACCTGACTGGCCTGACCAGCCACTCCTCTGTCTGGAATTAGAAGATGTTTCCATCATAATATTCTTTAATTTCAGGTAATTTAGCTGGCACTGAGAGTATTCAGCCGGAATCATGCCACTTTGCCTGTAACCTTTGACTCAATTGGAGGAATATCAAAGCAAACACCCATATTTCCTTTCAGGAGGCACACTGGTAATCTGAGACACTGCATTACTATTCAGCTTTCTAAGTTCTTTCCAAGCACAGCTGACATCCTGTATTTCCTCTAGGCTTTCCAGAGTCATGGTCACAAACCCCTTATCAGAGTTGATTAAAGATCATGGTTCAAAGCTTGATACACCAGAAATGTGGGCTAAAGCTGCAGCCAATGCATCTATCGCCCCTTTCTCTTCTATCAGTATCTGAGCTGATGGTTGGAAAAAAATCAACAGCAGCATAAGAAATGGAAGCCAGAGACCTTATGGCATCCATGCTTTTAGATTTAACTAAATCCATTGTAGAAGGAACACCTACACATTTAAAAGTAATTCGTGTTTTTTGTTCCACATGTCTTGGTTGACCTCTTTCTCTTGGTTGATAAAAACATACACAAACCCCTGTCTGTCCAGCTTTACCCCTGCATCCAGAGAGATGGATATAGGACTCAATATCCTGAGGAGGAGAACTTTGAATCACCAGGTCAACTACAGGAATGTCCAAACCACGAGGAGCCACATTGGTTGCCACCAAAACTTTATAATTACCTCTCTGAAGCCTTTTAGTGTAATTTCTCTTTGTGACTGTGCAATGTCCCCATGTAAACACAGTGCATTCTGTTTTGTGCGGATTCATGGCCATGTCAGTTACATTCTTCTTCGTCTCACAGAAAATAATAGCCCTCCCTTCAGATCCACTGTAGACTTGAAAGACATCTCATTTTCATCTGTGTTTTATAAAGGAGGAAATTGAGGACCTCACATGGAGGGACTGGGATTTAAAACCAGGTCTTCTGACTTTAAGGCCTTTTCTTTTAGTGTTTTCCCTTTTCTTTTCCTTAAGTCACTAAAATCTGTAGTTATATAATCTTACATAAAGCATGATATGCAAAATAGAAAAATGATAGTCACCACATATCTACTAATGGGATTAAAATGTACAATCCTAAAAGCTTACTTGTTAGCACACTTGCTTATCTGTCCATTCATTCATTGAACCAGTAAGTATTTATTGAGAGTTAGTGGGAATACAATGCTGTGCAAGACAAACAAGATCCCTCCATTCATACCACTTAAATTCTAGTGGGGAAAACATCTGCATATAACAAACTAAATAAAATGATCATAAAATAATAAATGCTATTTATATAAAACTGGCTACTTTCATTACTGCTCAGTTAAAGGGTCTTGTAGCTCATTTTATGATATGAAAAAATCAAGGTCTAAAAGCTCCTTGAGACAATTTAAACTCTAATACCAAATATACCTCTATAAAATACCAAACTGAGCTAAATACTGTATTAGATATGTGTACTTATACATATGTACATAACCTAAATATATGTATGTACACATTATCTATACAAAGAGCCATACTCAGTGAAAGATAAATTACCTCCTAAACGAAAGTCCCCTCTGAGGTACAACAGAAATTAAAATAATTGCTTCTCTTCTCAACTCTATGTAGCACGTATTTTCCGTGATGGGATAAATGTTTTCATTTCAAGTGCCAATGTGTGAACTGTAATAAACATTACTGCTTTCATTTTTTGTAGGTATGGAGGTTACATTAACTGTTATAGTTGCTGAGCTGAGTTTTTATGTCAGGTAATTTTGTTTAGTCCAAACTGGTTTTGAACTATAAACAATTATGGATATGTATTTTTTGGTTTCTTTGACCCCAAAGGGAAATTGAGGTTTATGTCAAATTGATGTTTTATCAAAATAAATCTGTTTCTCAAAGCAAAAGTCTCTGTAGGATTGAGATAATTCATTATTTACATATAGGGTAAACAGACATTTACTGCCTATTGAGATCACAATTGAGATAATGGATTATCTCAATCCTGGATTCTAATTTACTACAAATAATTTAGCACCATTATTTAACAGAGCAGTTTAAAATAATAATCTTTCCTTTAAAAAAAAAAGACCAAGCTTAATTTTAAAAGCTTTGTGTTTACAGAGATCACCTATCAATATACTTTAGAATAATGATGTTAGAAAAACCTAGGGATTAAGGAAGACAGTTTGAGATTAGAGATTTGTAGAGTGAAGATTTAGTAGCACAAATCAAGTTTGATGGAACAGGCTGTTCATAGTCTTGTGAATGTGTGAATTTGTTGGATATCCAGTTTTTTTGCTGTGAATAATAAACTGTTTCTCTGATGCAGAGGGCTTCCTATCTTCTCTCAGAATATACATGTACAACAATTGCTGGTTAATTTGTTAGCTTGCAAGTAAGACAACAACGCAGACCTTCCACATTTTCTGACTTAACCCACTTATGCCTAGTGTTCCATTATTGCAATTCTTGGCTTATAGAGTTATTTATATCCTACTGTTCAAGGTCATCATCAGGTCTGATTTTTCACCAAAAAAATTTGCAACCTCTGGCATAAATGGGTTAACAATGTACAAAACAATCTCAAGAATTAATCATTATATAGGAGCTTATTGTATACAAAGTTAGCTAAAATTAGGTAAAATGCTATAACATTTTGAGCACTAAGTAAGATAGCCTTTTCTTTCATGGTATAGGAAGAAGCCATCAGTGTGTGAACAAGTCATACATTTCCATCTGCAAAGACCTTTGTGAAATGATATTTTTCTTCAAAACTTATCAGGAATGTGCATAACCAAGATGAATCAAAATTCAACATTTATTACGTACTATGTGCATGTATTACATTGGCAATGTAGGAAAAGTGAGCAATGTGAGAAAAAATATTGTATTAAGCACCAGCACAATTTATTGGAAAAAGATATACCCTTAAATAATTGAAATGAGGTGATAAAAAAGGTAAAGATATAATATGAAGTATGATAAATCAATTAGGAAAATCCATTGATATGAGAAATCAATAATGAAAAAATAATTTTGAAAAAGATGAAATAATTGGGAGGGAGAGGGAGAGTCAGTTGAAATGGGGCTAGCACAGAAAATGAACACCCAGAATATGGGGAGGAAAATAGAAAACTATGTTGGGTCATCCCTGCCGCCACATAAGGCACCTCATTCATCAGGATCAACTCTTGGGGCTTTGCTAGAAGACGAACTATTTCTTTTTCCTTAAATTCACAGATGCTTTCAATCTTCTGAAGATCTCATTGAGAACCAGTCATTCTAATCATTGTTTTCACACACTATGGAAATCATTAGAATAAAAATGTTGAAGATTGATTTAAAATGAAAGTTTCCAAGTTTTGTTATATAATATTTAGCATTTTAAGGTAAGAAACAATAGAAATTTGATTATGAAGACTTTTATTAAATTACAGTGTATTACAGATTATATCATAATAATAAGCCTTTCATCTTTAGGCTAATATGATACAAAAACCTACTTGGCCACATTACTTCTTGAGTTTCTTTTGGGCAGCTTTCTTCTTGACCATCTGTAATCGCTTCATAGCATTGAGCTGTGATTCTTGTGAAGTTGGGCCTTTAAGGGATGCTGAGGGAGAGCTGCTGGATTCTGAAGTAGTTTTGCTAGTAGTACTTCCACTAGGTCCTGATGTTCCACTATTTCCATTCCCACTTAGTTGGCTGCTGCTTCCTGGAACTAAACTACTTGGACTAGGAAGACCTACTTTGCTGACATTGTCACAACTAACTGAGCGACTAAGGCCAGTTTTACCCAAGGTTAGAGGTGGAGGTGGTTTTAAAGGTACAGTGGGCGTAGTGCTGTTATTGGAACCTATTTTGGAACCTATTCCACCTTTGGATGATGTTGCCAGACCAGTCAAACCCACAGGTTTCTGGTTAGCTGACGAAGTAGCAGGTTTCCCAGTATTGTTTTGTGTTGCTGAACTCAATTTTGCTGTTGAGGGACCAGCAGAGGAAGTTTTGGCTGCAAAAGCTGCCCATCCAGTTAAGCCACTAGTTACTGACGAGGAAACGCTGGCATTAGAAGAATTTCCTGAAATAACTGTGGATGTCTAAAAAAATAAAGTAAATAATTACATTAGAGCCAAGTTTAATCAATACCTGTATAAACATCCCAAGTTATGAATTGGGAAATTTAAATCACACCACCAAATTAGGTTCTTATGAAGCTGATCTGAAAAACCACACAGAACAAAACTTATCTGTATCTACTGGGTATTATCATTTGCAAAGCAGAAAATTTTTGATACCATATTCTTGTTCTAATGATTCCAAAAGAAAATATATGAAATTCCTTTTTGGGAATTGCTTTTAGATTCAATTCTAAGCTATATCTGAAAACCAGATTTAGTGCTTTAACATACTTTTTACCCAACAAAGTATTATCGACCTTAGTTAAACATCTAATTCTTTTAGACTTTTCTCCAAATAACTAGGGATCATTTCAAAAATTTAATTCACTCTTAATAGCAAAAATGCCCATACCCAGAATATTCAGGAGAACATATCCAAGATGAAGAGATTCAGTCAATATTTATTTACTGAGTGACTGTGTGAGAGAAAGAAGACAGCCGTATAGATTCTAAACCCATTAAAAAAAATGTCCTCCTAAATTTTGAGCAACAGTTACAGGAGTACAAAATATATGCAAAGTTAATTACTTGGAAGTGTACAATTTTTATGATGTATTAAAAAGGTCTCATGATTTTAGTTTCACAATTTGCCCATGATTCCGGTTAAACTATCATATAAGAGTCTCCTGCTCCTTTAATAAGGATTTTATCAATTGCCTCATTAGGCTGCACAGTGACGTTTTGGGTAGGACTGATCTCATTCTCTGATATATTTCATAAGGGTATAACACTTCAACTTCTCTGATTAACTTTCCTGGCTAATCAGAAGCTCACAATGGTACCAATGCCACTATATAAATACATATTGCTCTTGTTCACACAAGAATAGATTTTTTCACTTTCATATTAGGCACAAATGTACGTAGTTCAAATTAATTTTGAATTGAACTTCTTATTGACACCTTTTCTACCTTTATACTCTTAAGAAGATTCACAAAAGCATTACATTCACATATAGGTAAAAGATAAAATTTTACAAAATAACATCCTACTTAAAAAATGGTAGTTATTATACCTAAAATATATCCAGTTATAATTTAGAACTTTACTCTGAAATAGTTGAAAAACATTTTTAGCTCTTGAAATCAAGGTAGCCTTCAATATTGTCTGCATGCATACATTTTTAATCAATGTGAAAAGTAACAAAAATAGAGTTCTGAGATCTTTGATTTATAAGAGAAGGAATCCAGATATTTGTCCACATACTCTGAAAATTGATAGGATGTTTTCTTACAGTAACATATTAACTATCTTATGAAGTTATCCAGAGAAGAAAAACTACATAAACCATTTATTCCTAGAGGAATATATACCAGCAATGAGAGAAAAAGTTAGTCAAGAAGTAAACCTTTACTTTTCAGTTATGAAAGACCTAATTTTTTTTTCCTTTTCTTGCTATTAAACATAAAACTGTCTGCCATATGGTTAAATGATCTTTCAAAAAACTTCACAAAAGAAAACCCACCTTTAGTAATTAAAAGACCAACACTTAGGAAGTACAAGCAAGAAAGCATGTTCTATGTGTCTGGCATTTCATTTTAATGGCTTGCTGTTGCTTAGTATTGCTTTTCAACAGGATGACAGATGGTTTATAATACTATCAGGACACATAGAAGTAATATAACACAAACAATGGAGACCAAGTGATTTCTTACTATTTCAGTGTAGAAAACAAATTTCTCAAGTTTTTAACTATAAATATTTTCTTGCCTATTTGCTAGATGGGCAAGTTAGAAAAGACATTTGCTTTTTATATGTGAATGGGAACAATTTTTTTATAGTATAAATTTATTCACTTTTATAAAAAGTGAATTTTTTATTAAAGAAACACAAAACCTCTTAATCAAAACAAATATGACAGCAGTCTTTAATTTGTTTGCCATAAAATGATTTCATGTTGAATTTTCTAAAAATAAACTTTAGTAGTAACAGATTAATCTAAAAATCTACTAAAAAGTGATTATATGCAGAATATAGCAACTCTAATTACTTTCAATAAACTGGTTATTCTTACTTCTATTCCAATTCACCAAGTTCCTATATGACAAATCAATAATGGATATGCCTTGGATAGCAAATCTTCCCTGGCAAATTAAAATGAAAAATAATCTCCAAATATAATTATCAATAAGTTTTTAAAAGTATTTCGTATTCATATTCTTTTTCATCACATCAAGGGTATGAAGCTTACTACTTACAGTCACTTAGATAAGGCAATAACTTTAGAGTTTTCTCAGGTCAATCTTTGAGAATTTGAGGCTATTTTTTTTAAATATTTTTTTCTTCCATATTTAGTGCTATGCTTAATATTGGAATGTGTACCTCAGTAAAAGTATTCTTTTTGTTACGAAATTAGATTAGAAAATTATTTTTTTCCATGATATAAAAAGGCCAAGATATTAAGAAATAATGTAGTATGATTTCAAGGATGCAAACTTAGGAATGAGAAAGGTGATACCCTCACTAGACAATGTGGTCCCTTGATATAAGAGGTAGATAACATCGAAAGTTTATTATAAAGAAACAAAACAAGACAAAGCAAGAAAACTCCTTCAACAGCCAATAAGAAGGGAGAAAAAAAAATTACAAGGCCAATCTGCTCAAGTAGGGTGGGGAGCAAAATTGTTGCTACTGAGGGCAGAGGTATTTTGAATTTAAACCAGATTTCTTTTTCTTTTTTTGAGTCGGAGTTTCTCTCTTGTCACCCAGGCTGGAGTGCAATGGTGCTATCTCAGCTCACTGCAAACTTCGCCTCTGGGGTTCAAGCGATTCTCCTGCCTCAGCCTCCCAAGTAGCTGATCACAGGCACCCGCCACCATGCCTGGGAATTACAGGTGCCCATCACCACCCCTGGCTAATTTTTGTATTTTTAGTAGAGATGGGGTTTCACCATGTTGGCCAGGCTGGTCTCAAACTCCTGACCTCAGGTAATCCACCCGCCTTGGCCTCCCAAAGTGCTGGGACTATAGGTGTGAGTCATGGCACCTCGCCTGAATTTAAACCAGATTTCTGATTGAAGATAAATATCTAACCAGATGAGAATGGTAAAGAATGTCATTTTGGAATGATCATAGACTGTTCGTATTTGTGATAAAAAGAAAAACAACAGAGTTAGAGATTAATTAATGATATAAATGTTCCCTTTCTACCTAATATAATAGTAGTAAAGTCTTAATTCCTAAAATATAGCCATTTAGTATATAAAGTTTCTCATTAAATTTTTTATCAAGCAACTATTTTTTAGTCAACTAAACTTTAAGATATAATCTTAGATAAAAATAGAATCTACTATACCTTGACTTCTGTTCTCTTAAACGCTAGAAAAGTTGTCTCTTGTTTCAGTTTAGTTTCTGGTTTCTTAACCAATGGATCTTTGACAGCTGGAGTTACAGAAACAACTGCAGGGGCTGGTTTCTGCGGTGGTTTCTGAGTTTTTTGAGCCTGCAAAAATCAGTGGATTAAATCAGATACAAAATCTTAACTGAATATACAGAAAGATAATAATCCCTCATAGGACTCGTCACTGAAATGAAATACAGTTGAACATTTTAAAAAATAGTGTGATGATAATGAATATATATGCTCTTTGACAAATTATTATCATATTAATGGTCTTACAGATTGTATTAGTTTCTAAACAGTAAAGATAATATTAAGCTTTAGAAATAATACAGAATAGGGTTAGTTAAATACCATTTTAACAAGATAAAATTGTTTTTTAAAGAGCAAAATCACAAACTATATGTAACCGTTAGCTTTACTCATGATGAAGTACATTTATTTCTCATTGGGGTTTGTCAAATACACAGGAGTTTTCTTCTTGGGGTCTAGGCATAAGTCGACTCCTCAGTTGCTGAGGGCAAATTAAAACACAGCTCAGATCATTTATATGGTTTTAAATATAGAACAGGGAGAAAAAAACTATTGATAAATGATTAAACTTTTTGAGGTTTTTCCACATTGCAAAACTAGGCACACTAAATCTTTAGAGAAAGTTAATAAATACAAATTTCTATGTTATGAAAGAATTTTCACCCACTATTATTTTATAAGCATCTTCAGTTTTATTTTGACCAATAATTGATTTTTTCCTTTATTTTATAACTAGGTACTTGACTAAATTTTCCTATAAACTCTAATCATTTTTGAGTTTATTTTTTAGTGTTTTCTAGGTAGATAATTATAACTGTTTATAAATGGTTATGTGCCATGTTTAAGAGTAATTTTCAGAGTCAAACACAGTTAGGATTAAAACCCAGCAACTGGCTGGGTGCAGTGGCTCACGCCTGTAATCCCAGCACTTTGGGAGGCTGAGGCGGGTGGTTCACTTGAGGTCAGGAGTTTGCGAACAGCCAGAACAGCCTGGCCCACATGGTGAAACCCCGTCTCTACTAAAAATACAGAAATTAGCTGGGCATGGTGGCGGGTGCCTGTAATTCCAGCTACTCGGGAGCTTGAGGCTGGAGAATTGCTTGAACCCATTAGGTGGAGGTTGCAGTGAGCCGAGATCGCACCACTGCCCTCCAGCCTGGGCAACAAGAGCGAAACTCCACCTCAAAAAAACAACAACAGAAAAAAAAACAGCAACTATTTTTCTAGATACATTACCTCAGGCAAAATACGTGAATCTCTAAAAGCCTCATTCTCTTCATCTGTAAAATGGTAATAGCATTTGTTTCAAAGGTGGGTCATGAGGATGAATTATGATTATGTAAGAGTTTAGCATAGTGTCTGGAAAATGTTGAGTGCTAACAAAAAGTTACTGTTTATTCATCATTATTATTTACAAAGGATAATCAAACTGAATCCAGAAAAATCCATGCATACTGAACGGGGAAAGATGCTTCCCACCAGCCATTCCACAGTCTTTGATAATCTTCATAAGCCCATACAATACTATACCAGGGAATTTATTAACAATTTGTCACCATTTCTGGAAGCCAGAATTTGGCCTATTTTGCTCTTGTTTGGGCCTTCTTGTGTAATCTTGGGCTATTGTTTGCCATACTATATAGTTTGGGTCCTTAAATCTCAATTCGTATCACTTTTTATACTACATACCTTCCACATCAAAGTACACCTACCTTCAACATCACTTATAAAGCAACAATTAGATCAAGAATATTAAGAATGTTCGAAGTAATTCACTGTTGATTACTTGATTACTGGTACTAGCAGGAAAGCAGAGCCATCTTATCCTTCATTGCAAAACCATGTTACGAGAATGCATCCCTCACAGTAAAACAGAAACATACGGCTCCAAAACCATGGCTTTCAATCTTAACACTGCCTTCCACCCACATCTAGCACTCCTGAGGTTAGACTCTGAGGACCCACCTAACTTGTATGTTTTAACAGATAAAGACTAATTATGATGAAGCCCCAGGAAGTACTTCTGCCTGTGAGATCATGTTTCAATCTTCTGCCTTCCCTGTTTTATCCAGCTATCTTAGAAACTGAGTAAGAAATACCCACAACCCTTTGTCCTTTACTGGTAATACTAGTTTAGGGAACTAGGATATAATTACTGATTCTGTTTTGTTCAACAAAGGTACTAAAATTTTCATTGGATGACTGCTTCAAACATTGCAAAATGTATAAAATTCTCCACTAAGGCACTAACTGCCAGAATGGCAGTACTAAAAACCCCACCTATTTCTAAATGCTGCAAAATAGGAGTGTGTTACTACCTTAGATTGAGAACCACTGCAATAAGTGATATGAGTCTCTCACCTGAAGCTGGGGAAAAACTCCACTACTGCGTAGAGAGAAAACTATAGAACTGAAGAATAACCCTGGACCCTGCCATACACGATCACAACATTCTTAACTAGGTCTTCCTACAATGATGTGTACTGCAGAACTTGCCCCAGTTTGAGGAATCTGTTTGAGGAGAAAGGGGATATCAGGTCCTATTTATAATATCTTTGAGATACCTTGGAACAATAACCAATGCACATATGAGAATCTCACTCAAAGCAATTATAGTTAGAATGACTGTATTTAGAATCCCCACTGTTCCAAAATTATCTCATTAAACCTTACATTTCCTGGATTCTGATCTTTAGGCTCACTTTAGATCATGTCTTTTGGTATTTCCCCACATTTGCTCTTGGTGTATTCTAGTCATGTTATAATATTAGCCATGACTCCCCATTTAGTACTTTGACTTCTGGACACACAGACCAGATTCACTGTTGATTTCTGGTACTAATCTGCATTTAGCCTGGCATGGTGGCTCATGCCTATAATCCCAGCACTTTGGGAGGCCGAGACAGGAGGATCACGTGAGGTCAGGAGTTCGAGACCAGCCCTGGCAATGTAGCAAGACTCCATCTCTACAAAAAATAAAAAAAAAATTAGCTAGGCCTGGTGGCACATGCCTGTAGTCCCAGCTACTTGGGAGGCTGAGGTGGGAGGATTGCTTGAGCCTGGGAGGTCGAGGCTGCAGTGAGCCATGGTCATGCTACTGCACTCCAGCCTAGAAAACAGAGTGAGACCCTGTCTCAGAAAAAGAAAAAATTACATTTGCTTCATTTTATTTAACTTAAGAACAACAGAATGTAGAATGTGTCCAGTCTTGAGCTCTGCTTAAGTGCTATGCCAATGAATACATGCTCTTACTGATAAATTAGATATTATTTGCAAAGCAGATAAAAGAATAAACAGTATCCCAGATGAAGAGAAGAAGCTGAGAAGCAGAACATATGGGAACATGAAAGTTCTCCACATATTCAGGGAATGACACACTTAGTCTGTGTCAGAGTGGCCAGAGTGTATGAATGTGTATGCTGAAGCAGTGAGAGAGAGGGCTGTAAGGTAGAGTCGGGTCAAAAAGAGAAGGTCCACATATGCATCCTAATGAGTATAACCTCATTATATAAGTAATTGAGAGCCACTGGGCATATATAAGTAGGTAAATATTTTAGAAGAATTCTAATGATAGTAAGTAAAGTGGATTGATAGGAGGCAAGGAGATTTCTTAAGTGGCTATTGCAATAGATAAGTAATGGATTTGTGGATCAGGGTAATAAAAGAGAAATGAATAGATTTCAGAGACATATAAGAGGTAGAATTAGCAAATCTGGTAAACAACGGGATATGGAATTAAAAGAGGCATCAAAGATGTTTTCTAATTCAGGCAATTGCAGAAAAAAAAAAAAAAGCTGGATAACAGAACAACTTTCACTTTTAAATATATTGACCTTAAAGTATCTATAGACTATCTAGTTAGCTATAGAAGCTCACCCAGGAAGAGGGTTAGAACCATAAACATAGATTTGACATAAAATAAATCAGAAAAAATGGAGGAGAAAAAACTTGGGGGAAGAACAGTGCTTACTTTAGATATTAAAGGAGCTAAAGTGATAATAATAATGAAACAGTTGAGTACATACTAAAGAAAGATAGATTATTGTCACAATTTGTTTCTTTTGACAATTTCCAATTCTTAGTGGTTTCTTATCAATGCTCTGGAATGCATTGCTCATCTGTAATAATTTCACTTGAGATCCTGGAGGGCTAGTTTAAATAATAAATTAAATAAAAACCAAACTGAGCAGAACAGATTGTAACTTGTCACAGAAATTTCCTGTTACAAGTAAGAAATATACACACTATTGATATACACACTTTTCATTTACTACTTTTTATTTCATAGGAATAAATAAAAACACTTCCTATTTCTGATTTAACTGATTAAAAAGTAAAATGGGTATCCCGAGTTTTTACTTTTAACTAAGTACTTCTGACCTTTAAAAGATATATTGGTTAGACAAATTTATATAGAAATTCATTTGATTAACAGACATGAGAACTCTGCAATTGAGAATCACTAATTTAAGGCAGGGGAAGAGAGATGGAAGTGGGAGGGAGAGGTGGAGAATAAGACATTATGGCAATTTCTTGTTTTCTTTAAAAGAAAAATTATGAAATTCATTTATCATTTATCTATTTTATAAGTGAATAAAAGTTAGAAAACTATCCAATATAACAAATGAAAAGATATTTCACTATGATATTAAAGGCAGGTATGTTAGTGAACAGTAAAAAGAGGAAGTACATAGGAAGAATGAGGTAATGGTCACTTGAGGACAATGAGAAGGAAAGACTAAGCAACAGAGAAATGCAGCTGGAAAGACAGATATGCACATATAAATATCGCCTCTGTACACATCTTATCCATGCGGTGGTTTAAGCTCACTCAGAAATTTTCTATATTTCCTTACCAGATCTCAACAAAGAGTGGGGCTTTGTATCTCACCACTTCTCAGTGCTGCATGGTATTTTAAAATGTTTGTCAATACATTGACAGACTAGTAAGGAATATTCATAATTTGTGTGTCACCAATCTTGTTTTATCTATATTAGAATTACATAAAACTAAAAAGAGAAAAATGCACATAACATGGTCTGGTCTTTAGCAATAGAAATATTAATCACATATACATACTATACATATAAATATTTAAATAATCAGCTTATATTATTTATTTTTTCAATATCTTAAATATTCAAATCTTTGTTTTGAAAGCACATACCAACAAAAACATTGACAGACTGTTTAAAATAAAGAAAAATATGATTCCTACCATTCTTTTCATTTGTCTGGTACATCGGGCACAATACCACACCAGGCGAGGGTCATTCGCTTCCTTGTCTGTCACCTGGGGTTTATGACAATCTCGGTGGTAGAGATTATGGCACTCCTGACATTCTACTAATTGATTGCCAGATGCCACCATCATTTGCCTAAGAAAACATACCATTAAACATTACACTACTTTTTTAAATGCCATAATTTAAAGTTATTTCAGGGGCCAGGTGTGCTGGCTCATGCCTGTAATCCCAGCACTTTGGGAGGCCAAGGCAGGCGGATCATTTGAAGTCAGGAGTTCAAGACCAGCCTGGCTGACATGGTGAAACCCTGTCTCTACTAAAAATACAAAAATCAGCTGGGCATGGTGGTACACACCTATAATCCCCACTACTCAGGAGGCTGAGGCAGGAGAATCGCTTGAACCCAGGAGATGGACGCTGCAGTGAGCCAAGATCATGCCACTGCACTCCAGCCTTGGTGACAGAGTAAGACTCTGTCTCAAAAAAAAAAAAAAAAAAAAGTTATTTCCAGGTTGTTCTGGTAAAGTTTGGTATATTAAAAAGAAAAAAAATCCCAGAAACCCAAAGAGCAAATAACAAACCCCAACACTTGGCATGCACAAAAGCATAAGTTTTTAAAGCTTATGGTCAACCATTAATAAATATATAGAATGCCTTGATTAAATTTGGCTATTTTCTCGTCATTTCTCATCATAATTTTTGCCTTTCTCTCAGAAGGTAGTAGACTCTGATTAGTCTTCCAACAGCCTCATAACATTCTGTATCTCCATTAAATTCCCTTATATTAGTTAGCTATATGTTGTTGTTGTTCTTCATTAATATGAGTCACCTAAAGGTGAGTACTGGACCTAATTATCCACAGTCCTTAGCACATTACTGTGCACACATAGGGTGCTCAATAAATGTCTGATCAGATTAATAGAATGAAGCCATGTGTGTATAAAAAAGTATAAATTTCAACAGCACAAAAAGCAATCACCATAGCCTTAGATTATCAAAGGCATATATATCATAATATAATAATCACTTTCCCTCTGGAACCCAAAAATGCAGAAAATGTTACAACATAACAGATTTAAAAGCCATAGTTGGGAAAGACAAAATAGTTGACAATTTTCAATATGCTAAATTGTTATATGGGCAGTTACCTACTTATCTCCACCCCAGTTCCAAATAGTAAAAACAAAATAGAAAATGCACAACAATTTTTCTGATTTTGGGGGTTGAGGAGTGGAAAGGGTCATGTGTTCTTTATAAAGTAACAAAAGAATCTGTGGCAAGATACAACTTACCTACAAACAACGCAGGCCAATCCCATCTCCATGGCAAAATCATCAGCACTGGTCTCCTCAAAACTGGAAAGGTCAGCCATAGGTAAATCCTTGCTACTTTGGACAGTAATGGGAGATGACTGTGTTTCTGGTTTCTCCAATCTAGGTTTCTTTGGAATATCAACTCCTTCAGTGATGTCTGATTTCATCTATAAAAAGCAGGCATCAGAAAATGATAAAGTAATGTGGTAGAATAAACTTTAAGTCACTGAAAGATGAGTAAGAAGGACAATTGGCAATGATCAAGTTCATTTTACAGATATATTCACATAGTTAGGGACAGATGTGCACATTAAAGATCTGTAGAAGAATTGCAATGAATTTATTAGTACATTAAATGAAACCAGCAAGATAGAAATAAATAAATCAGAACAGTTTAACAAACATTTGTATTTTGCTTTGTACTCTTCTATCTACTAAAGAATTATGGAAGATCGATGGATTTACTTAGACTAGTATCTACCATACAGACTTAACACATATTTGCTTCAAAGCAAATTCGGATTCCCTTCTTTAAGATATAAATATTATCAATATACCCATTAGATTTGGCAAAAATCAAAAAGTCTGATAAGACGTGGAATTCGGAATTCTTATACTTTGTTGATGACAGTGTAAATTTAGTACATCTACTTTTGACAGAAATTTGGCAATGCCTAGTAATGTTGAAGATGTCATATCCTATTATATTCACTTATAGGTATACATCCTATAGAAACTATTAACATGACATATGTATAAAGTAGCTCACTCAAACTCCATTGTAATAGAAACAAAGGAGAAATATCTAATTGTGCATCAGTAGGGGAATGATAAACTGGTTAATCATTCCCCTACTGATTTGATAAACTGGTATTATGTAGTAGCTAAAAGAAATCTAGATCTACATGCATTAACAAAGATACATTTCAAAAGCACATAGTTGAGTGGAGAAAAAGTTACCAAAGGATATACACATACACAGTATGATAACATTCACATAATTTTTTTTTGAGACAGAGTCTTGCAGTGTTGCCCAGGCTGGAGTGCAGTGGCACAATCTCTGCTCACTGTAACCTCTGCCTGCTGGGTTAGAGTGACTCTCACATCTCAGCCTCCTGAGGTGCTGGAACTACAGGTGTGCGCCATCACACCTGGCTAATTTTTGTATTTTTAGTAGAGAGGGGGTTTTGCCATGTTGGCCAGGGTGGCCAACTCCCGACCTGCTGACCTCAAGTGATCCTCCTGCCTCGACCTCCCAAAGTGCTGGGATTACAGGCATGAGCCACCACACCCAGCTTCACTTATGTAGATCTAAAAGCAGAGAAATAATCTAATGTAGTTTATGAATAGCCACTATTTAGCAAAAGTATGAAAACATACGGGATAATATACTTCATCTTGAGGGCAAGGGTTACTGAAGATATCTTTCAAATGTATTTTTTTCTAACTACTAAAATCTTAATTACTATATGTAGAAATCATCTAAAAATAGACAATCCAAGAATCATCTTTGGCCCTGTTCAGGTGCATACCACTCTATAAAGTTTATGTTTAGTCATTTACGTCTATACTCTTTCCCATCTTTTCTTTCTTGCTTTCCTTTTTTTTTGAGACAGCGCCTCACTCTGTCACCCAGGCTGGAGTGCAGTGGCACGATCACCGCTCACTGCAATCTCTGCCTCCTGGGCTCAAGCAATCCTCCCACCCCCCACCCGCCCACAAATAGCTGGGACTACAGGTGCATGCCACCACACCCAGATGGTTTTTGTATTTTTTTGTAGAGATGGGGTTTCACCATGTTGCCCAGGCTGATCTTGAACTCCTGAGCTCAAGCAATCTACCTGCCTCGGCCTCCCAAAGTGTATCTATCTTTTCTTCTTAACAACTGTTCCATCTAGAATCTCTGAGGCATAGATTAAAGCTTACACTCAAAGTTACTATACTCCTTAGGACTCAAATATTTATTGACAATAACTTTTAACCATTTAACTTTAAAATTTGTAAATTTTACTCATTTTTTGAAAAGTCAAAATCTATAGCTATCAATATATATTCACTGAGTGATGATTATTATATACCTATACCCATTATTATATAAAAGAAATAGGCATAAAACATGGTTTCTTTCTGCTTATGGAACAACTAATTTACTTTCTTTTAACAAGATTAAAATAAAATCTTACTTTATCAGCAGGTCTCTTTTCAGCTTCCTTCTTTACTTTTTCAGTTGTGAGGACCTTGCCATTATTATTACCAGAAGGAAGACTGGATGATATTTTGGGCTCTTGCTTAATGGAAATGTTTTTTGTGCTTGAAATTTTGGGTGGCTCCACATCCTAAAAGATGAAAAAAGGTACCAGTAATTAAATATTTAGACTGATCATCATAAAAAAAGATCATTAATATAAACAATTTTCAGTTAAAAATTAAGACATTTCATTATAACCATGTAATATTCCTTTCTTAAATAGTTAAATAGCTTTATTGAGAAATAATTGATATACAAACTGTACCTTTTTTATTTTTATTTTTTGGGACAGAGTCTCACTCTGTTGCCCAGGCTGGAGTGGAGTGCTGTGGCACAGTCTTGGCTCACTGCAACCTCTGCCTCCTGGGTTCAAGTGATTCTCCTGCCTCAGCCTCCCGCGTATCTGGGACTACAGGTGCACCACCACACCCGGCTGATTTTTGTAGTTTCAGTACAGATGGCATTTCACCATGTTGGCCACACTGGTCTCAAACTCCGGCCTCAAATGATCCGCCCACCTCGGCCTCCCAAAGTGCTGGGATTAAAGACGTGAACCACCACACCTGGCCCAAACTACACCTACTTAAAGTGTAACATTTGATAAGTTTTGACATATGTATACATCTGTGACACCATCACTACAATCAACATAATGAACATATCCATCATCTCTCCAAATTTCCTTGTGGCCCTTTGTAATTACTTTCTTACAGGTATACACCCTATAGAAAAATATGTCTCCCATCATCAAGCAAGAAAAATATGTCTCCCATCATCAGGCATATAGAAAAATATGTCTCCCATCATCATGATCACTTATCTGTTTTCTGTAACAATACATTAGTTTGCATTTCCTAGAAAATTATATAAATGGAATCATATTCTTTTTTGGTCTGGCTTCTTTTACTCAGCATATTTATTTTGAGATTCATCCATGTTGTTTAGTGTATCAATAGTTAATTCCTTTTTATTGCTGAATAATATTCCATTGAATGAATAGACTACAATTTATTTATCAATTTACCTATTGATGGATATTTGGGTTGTCTGCAGTTTGGGACTATTACAAATAAAGCTGTTATGAATATTCATGTACAAGTATTTATATATATATCTATGTTTTTATTTCTCTAGAAAAAATAGGAGTGGGTTATATGGTAAGTATTAATATATGCTTAATTACTTGAGAAACTGCCAAACTGTGGCAGTACCATTTTATATTTCCACCAAGCATATATGAGAGAGTTCCAGTTCCTTCCCATCCTCACCAATGCTTTGTATGGCTACTCTTTTTAAATTGTAGATGTTCTAATAGGTATGTAGTGATATCTCATTTAGATTTAATTTACATTTCCCCAGTAACTAATGATGTTGAGCAGCTTTTCAAGTGTTCATATGGCATACATATATCTTCTTTGGTAAACTATTTGATAAAATATTTTGCCCATTTAAAAGAAATGAATCTGTTTGTTTTATTATTGAGTTAAAAGAGTTCTTCATAGATTTTGGGCACAAGGCCTTTATCAGATATATGATTTGCAAATATTTTCTCTCAGTCTGTGGCTTGTCTTTTCATTCTGTTTAAATTCAATTCCTTATTCATGTATTATAGCTTTGCTGATATAGATAACTTGTTATTTATTGTCATTAATAGTATGCATAAACTTTGGCAGCTCTTGGAATTCCCCCTCCCCCAAAAGGAGGGCACTTCCCCATCATTCTAAACAAAACTAAGGCAGCTGAGTGCAGTCTACTTTACTGTGATAATATGTAAAAGTACAAAAGTATAAATGGGAATAATACACAACAATTTCAGAATAGTGGTTACCTCTGAGGGGGAAGAGAAGAAAAAGGAAGGAGGAATGGGTCCTCAGATCTAGTGGTGGCAGGGCTTGATATATTATTATGCTGATTGTTTAGACAATGGGTTAGCAAACTGAGGCCTATAAATAGTTTTTTATAAACAGTTATATTAGAACACAGCCACACCCATTCATTTTGTAATGTATGGCTGCGTTCACATTACCATGGCAGAATTAAATAGTTGCAATGGAGACCATCTGGCACACAAAATCTAGAATTCTTACTATTTGGCTCTTTATAAAGTCTGTTGACCACTGGTGTAGACTTAGTAAAGTGTTGAAGAAAATGTTAATAATGCAGATTAAACTTAAAAATGTGTGGTGGGCAGGTGTGGTGACACATGCCTGTAATCCCAGCACTTTGGGAAGCCAAGGTGGGCAGATCACTTGAGTCCAGGAGTTTGAGACCAACCTGGGCAACATGGCAAAATGCTGTCTCCACAAAATATAAAAAAATTAGCCAAGCATGGTGGCATGCACCTGTAGTCTTAGCTACTCAAGAGGCTGAAGTGGGAGGATTGCTTGAACCTGGGAGGGAGAGAGCGCAGTGAGCCAAGATTGTGCCACTGCACTCCAGCCTAGGTAACACAGTGAGACCCTGTCTCAACAAAAAACAACAGAAAAACAAAAACGTGTATTGTGTGTAACTAAAAAATTGAGGACAAAGTCATGCAGTATTAAACTATTACCTAATTCAGCAAAAAAGTTGTTCTAGTTGTTGACGGATGAGTTAAGTTTTAACTGCATTATTTCACATTTGCCTTCCGCATTAATGTAAATGAATATCAACCAATATTCATGTTAGAATACACTTGGAGACCTGGTAATATTTGTAAGCGTTACCTCCAGGTGATTCTTATCCATGCTAAAGTTTGAGAAACACTGGCATAAATCACTCTTCTTACACAAATCTAGTGATGAAAATATTCAGCTGAAGGCTAAAATTAAATGGACCTGGGCTTTAAAAACCTATAACAAAGTAGTTTCTGAAAACTGACCAAGAGAAGTAAACTGTAGCTAGAAACCTAAGGGCAGTGTGCTTTTTAATCACAACAAATTTTTCATGTTCTTTAAGAGATAAACTTCCATTTTAGAGCCCCATTAAAACAATTTTTTTCTTTAGTAATAATAGGTTTCCCTATCTGGACAATACCAACACCCACAGTGGAATGAATTTGGTAGTATGTTTTGTAGAGCCATATTGATTTGGTCGATCTGAACTCACTGAACCTACTGCAATGAGAATGGATAGAAGAAATGAAGTCACAATGGTTCTGCTATTCAAAGTACAATAAAAAGGCTTCGGAGTACTAGACCTAGTATTGAAAGAAGGCTGGGGACAAAATGCCAGTGTTTACGTGGGCTCTGAGCCTGGGACTAGATCCTCTCTTGAGCTTCAGATTCTGGTTAGACTTGAGCTAGTCATGTTCTATTTTCTCCTTCTCAGTTTGGGATCTAAGTCCACAGACCTGAGTGATTTGGAGTTTGAGGGTCAGAGCTTAGAAGGATTTGATAGAATTTCTTAGTAGGTATTAGGGAATATAATAAGAGTTGTCATTCAGTGACAGCCTATTATGTACCAGGCAGGTACTACACTAGGTGACTCATTTACTGTATCTCCTTCAATTTTTACAACTCTGCAAAGTAGTTCTTATTATCCCCATTTTACCAATAAACAGACTAAGTGAAATGAAGTTTCTACGTACCTCAGTTTCCTTACGTAAAATAAAGAAAACAGTATCTATCTTAAAGGATCATTATCATAATTAAAATTAATTATTCATATAAACTACTCAGAAAAGTGCCTGGGACATCAAGATACGTTGTCTATTATCATCACACAATTATAAGATTTAAGTGGGATTTAAAACAGGTGTGTTTGGTATCAAAACATATATTCTTTTCACATAAAGCTGCCATTGGCTGCTTTGTTATTATCAAGACAGGAGCTACACAGTTCTCAGAGTTCATCCATACCTCCTTTTCTCTTAAATTATCCTACCCATATTCAATTTATTTTGTTGAAAGATCTGTCCTTTTACTTGATTTTTTTTAATCCCTAAAATATTAGGCAATAATTAGAAGTAAGTTGTGGTTACATTCAGCAGCTTAAAAAAAATTCTGATCATAAAGAATCGGAAATTAAAGTAAGTCGTAAACAAGTGAATTCATATACACATAAAGTAGTAGAACAGAATATCCTGCACCCCCAGCCGATTTTTCTATGTGGTGTAACAGTTCTCTGAAAACTTGAAGGGAAAAAAGAAAATAAAGAATTTCTTCATGCTACAAGGAAAGATTATTTTGGCAGAGATTGTTTTGAGATGGTCTATATGTTATCAGTGTAGTACTACAGGCCTTACAAAACTCTCTCCAAGCTTTTTATTCATTCAAGTACCTTTTGAGATGGACGGTAACTGGAATCAATGCCCCGAGCCAAAGATTCATCAAGCAGTGCTTTTAGCTTTTCAGCAGAATCTTTACTCTTTGAATGCAAGAAACCTAGTGCTTTCAAAAAAATGGGATCAAGTTCCAAGTTCACAGTAGCAGCCATTGCAAACGCCTGAAGGAAAAAAAGAGAAAGTAATCTAGAAGACAATGCACAATTATCTATGTTAAAGTTTTACTTTTCTGTTTTTTAATTTGTAATAGATAATACTGTACACATGATATAAAATTTAAAATCACCAAAAAGTTATTACAAATAAAAGTAAATTTCCTTCTTATTCCTGACAGGCATTATCTAGTTCCTTTCCCCTGAAACAACTAGCAGTATCAGTTTTCTGTGTATCCATATCGATGGTAACGTTTTAAATCCAGGTAGGCCTCTCCCTACCACAGAACTCCTTCCTAACCGTGTTTTAAAAGATACACTTCGCAGTTTCAGTACATAGAACTTGATGGGTTTACGTCAAGTTTACTCTGTATCAAAATTTCTTCTCTCAAACCTTATTTCCATAACACAAAGGAAGACTTAGTGTGCATGTGTTTGTGTGTGTAAGGGCTATCGTAAGAGGGCAATGGTGAAAAGGTGCATTAAGTGATTAGCTATCATGGTCACTGCTGCCACTTTTACCTCAACTCTTTTTTTTTTTTTTTTCTAAACTCACCTCTTTAGTTCTCTGCCCCAACCCTGAATGTCTCAGAAAACATATTAATGATAACCTTATTTGATCACATTTAGATTGTGGTATCTCATGCATTAACCTATTTTTAAAAGTAAGGTCTCTGAGAGATAATATCATATCTACTTAAAACACACACACACACACACACACACACACACACACACACACAGAGCCTATGATGCTTTGTGTCCTAAAGAGCTTAAAAAATAGCCAAGATGGATAAAGATATACATCAAAGGCTTATGAAATTCCACAATACTAAAAAGTTTTGTTTTTAGTTAATACCAATGCTATCATGTGGTTCTGCTTCTGGTTGTCACTTTTTCAAAGACCTCTCCAGGCAAGAAATTATCAGAATAAAAATGTATTCTTTGTGTTCAATCCTTTGATCAATATACTATGGCTTGAAATCTTCTATCCTTGAGGTTAATATTGTATTAATGCAACACACTTGCACTGCTATAGTTAGGGAACTGTCAGCAATTCCACAGTTATCTCCCATTTTCAGGGGTTTATAACACCATTAAAACTTGCTGTAGGTTGAATCCTAGCATATGAAAGCACATCTGAAAATGGATTTTGTTGTTCCCTCCCCTCCAACTTCACTCCTCATCCTTCTCCACATCTGACAAGAAACACACACATACACATCCCTAGGCTTTTTTTTTTTTTTTTAAGTTCCCAGGAAGGTATTGGTTATCTACCTGATAACTACAAAATTACTGTCGAATTCTGTACTGTACTAAAATATCATCTGAATCACCCATGGAAAGGAATCCAAAGGCCAGTACTATAATGAAAAAGTAACCTTATCTCAAACTGTTGTATTTGTAAGAATTTAACAAAATTGAAAAGCAGCCTCTGTCACTTCTTAAAATTATATTATGATATACATCACCTCTACATAATGATAGGTACAGAAAAATTATTTCAAAATTTACTCATGTGGCTGGTCACCATGTATGTTCTGAGGAAAAAATAGCTCCTTAATAAAATTTCCAACATTAAAAGGGTAAACCTGCCATTCCTCCAGCATATACAAGGGTAACAGCCTAATCTCTTTTTTCTTTAAACTCCACTCCTGTGACAGTTTACTAATCTTTCTACTGATTTTATTTCATATAGGTAAAGGAAATAGCAGTTTACTTATCCAGATTGTTATAAAACAATTTATTTTATTGGGTACTGACCAAAGGGTTGACACCTAAAAGAATCCTTGTAATATATTAGAAAAACCATTTCTTGAAATTTCTATGCTGAAAAATGAAAGCCAAGTATTTATTGCTATGTATTTCTACAATCACAGGTAAGAGGTTTACATTACAGATTAGGTGACAAGAGTCAGCACCTAGATTACAAGACTGCGGAAGTCATCAACACCAACATTCCAGTTGGAACCTTGGAGTCAGTTCTTTTTATGCAATCTTGCCATTATAAAACTTAACAGGCTTTGTACCCCTCCCCTAAATTACTAACATGGCCCTTTGGCCCAGTGGTCCCCATGGTGGAATACAGAGAAAAAAAATATTAACTTCTTAATTTATTTCTATTTCTTTTTTTTTTTTTTTTTGAGACAGAGTCTTGCTCTGTCACCCAGGCTGGAGTGCAGTGGCGCGATCTCAGCTCATGGCAAGCTCCGCCTCACGGGTTCACGCCATTCTCCTGCCTCAGCCTCCCGAGTAGCTGGGACTACAGGTGCCCGCCACCACGGCCAGCTAATTTTTTGTATTTTTTAGTAGAGACGGGGTTTCACCATGTTAGCCAGGATGGTCTCGATCTCCTGACCTTGTGATCCACCTGCCTCGGCCTCCCAAAGTGCTGGGATTACAGGCGTGAGCCACCGCGCCCGGCCACTTTATTTCTATTTCTATTTATTTTTTAAAAATCTATTCATATACAGAGTGATAATAGTGTGTTATATAATTTATCTTTAACCTCAAGGAGCTTTATCTTCAGCCAGTGAAATCTGAAACTTGCCACAACTATTCTCCTCTTTTATTACAATCAATTCTCCTTTCTGACTACAGTCTTCCATTACTCTATCTCTTCCACTGCCTTAATCCAGGGACCTCTTCAAAGTGCCAAGTCAATCTTTCTTCTGTATTTATTCATTTCTCTATTCCCATTCTACTTGTTCTTTGTTACAGAAGCCTCCAATTTCTTGTCCCTTCTGCTTTCTCCTTATTGGCACCCTCTTGCCCTGACTTTTGTTTCCTCACCAAACAGAAAACAGTAGTTGAGCCTAAAATAAAACACTTATGGTTATGTGGTTTATATTTTATATTTTAGTTTTCTATCTTACCTTTACTCCCCCTTTTCTGTTGCCTTCTCTAATCTCTGTTACTTTTCCTTCCTTACTGGCAAATATCCATATAGTGAAAGAAGTTTACTTTCTACAGCAGTCATAAAGAGGTCAGCAACTTGGTGTAACTGTGTTGATCTATACATACAAAAATATTTTCCTGGAGTTACACCAAATCATGTTACTTCCATACAATTCCTTTCCTGTATATTCATTCCTAAACCCATGGCCAAAACAGACTGTAAAAGAGCCATATCATTCTTACTATGGATTAGAGTTCTAGAAAACAAAGTCCTGTGTGTGTGTATGAAAGAAAAATGTATATATGAAAGAAATTTAATATATTAAATGTAGGTTTCATTTAAAACGTAGATGTTGCTTTCAAAAAGGAGAATGTGAGAAAATTAATATTTACCACTTTAAAGCTTTCGCTGACCTAGGGAAGTGGTAGTAGTAGTATTGATAGGAGTGAATTCTTAGGTGATGCTGGGAATTAGCTGTGTCAAATGCATATAGCACAAAAATCGCCATTACTAAACAATGATCTTTTTTCTGTATCTCTTATTATCCTTGATTTATTGCAGTATGCCGTTTACTTCCTATCCAGCTCACATTCTGTGGTCCACCCTTTAAATACCTCTTTCAGTACTCTAGGCACCCGAAAGCCCTGTAGTTTCCCTACTTTATAGACATCCACCCTGCTAGCCATTCTCTCTCTGCCTGCACCCAAACTCTAAGTGCAACTGAGAGGAATATATATGCATTCTATCTTCAGAATCACCATTCTCAGCTTGGCGTTCAGTACAACTTGGCAATTCTCTCATCCTTCTCTGGTCAACTCACTTCCCCACTTTCTGCAAAGATCAGTTATACTTCCTCCATTTTCTTTTAAAATTGCTTCTGTGTTTCAGTAGATGGCCTCACCTACTTCACAAAGAGAGGCTGTCAGAGAGGAATTAAGTCGACTTCCTTCCAGCACATCTACAAACTTACCTGCACTCATCCTTTCCTCTTTCCCATCTGATAAAAAAGGAGAAGGTGGCTGTCTATGTAGTGTCACCTGGATCTGGATCCTATCTCTTCTTGTCCCCTCTTGAACCTTGGCCTATCGATTATTTCCCATATCTTCTTTTTTTTTTTCAGCCTTTCTACTGGCATCTTTTCATCGACATTAAATATATTCTAACATCTTCTATCTTTTCTCTTTTATAGCAAAACTTTCTCAGAAATCATATGCTTTTGTACTCTTTTTCTTCATTCCTTCTATTTACACAGCAATTCTTGCAATTCGGCCTTTGTCCCACTATTCCATGAAAATGCTCTCATGAGTCATTCGCGGCCTCAGTCAGGTAAACCTAATGCATAGGATTGTCCCTCCTACTTCTTTGTCAGTCATCTTTGTAGGTTCCTCCTATCCAATTAAAAATGAGTTCCTCAGTGCTAGGTTCTGGGTCTCTCCTTGACTTGTTCTACATCTTCTTCCAAAAATGTGTTCTCTGAGTCAGCAGCATAGGTATCACATCAGAACTTAGAAATACAAACTCTTGGTCTCCATTCCTAGGCCTACTGAAGAAAAAACTCTGGGAGTAGGGTCTAGAAATCTGTGTTAAGCCTTCCAGGCAATTCTATCTACTCTAAAGTTTGGGAATTATTGCCCTAGACAATTTGATCTATATAGTCTTTTGCCAGTGATTACTAATACATCTCTGCAGTCCATGTGTCTCTCCCAAGATCCAACTGCCAGCTTGACATGGATATATCATTGGTGCCTCCTATGCAACGTGTCTCCAACAGAGCCACTCATACACTATTCCCTTTTCTCCTAACCAGTTCTTCCTCTAGTAATCCCTTTTTCAAATGATATTTACCCTATTGCCCAAGCCAGTAACCCAGAAGCAGCTTTAACTCTTCCCACTTCCTTAATTCCCACCCCCAATTCAATAACCAAACCTCTTAAACATACCTCAAATCTATCCACCCTTTTCAATCCTTACTACTACCACCCTAGACCAACCTAGCATCATCTATTATCCGGCCCACTGCAAAAGCTTAATCAGTCTCCCACAATCACTCTTGTCATCCCTTTAAACCTTTTCATATCACTCACTTGCTTAAAATCCTTTTATCACTTCTCACAATCCAAAGGTTCAAGAATAAGATTCTTAACAAGGTCTCCAATTCTCTACATCAGGGGTCCCTAACCTTCAGGCCATGCAGCAGGAGGTGAGCAGTAGGCAAGCGAGGGAAGCTTCATTTGTATTTACAGCCACTCCCATCACTTGCATTACTACCTGAGCTCTGCCTCCTGTCACATCACTGGTGGAATTAGATTCTCATAGGAATGCGAATCCTATGTGAACTGTGCATGTATGTGATCTACGTTGTGTGCTCCTTATGAGAATCTAATGCCTGATGATCTGTCACAGTATACCCCATCATCCCCAGATGAAACCGTCTAGCTGCAGGAAAGCAAGCTCAAGGTTCCCACTGATTCTACATTATGGTGAGTTGTCCAATTATTTTATTATATATTACCATGTAGTAATAAGAGAAATAAAGTGCACAATAAATGTAATGCACTTGAATCATCCTGAAACCATGTCTTCAATGAAACTGGTCCCTGGTGCCAAAAAGGTTGGGGACCATTGCTCTACATGATTAATAATACATATAAAGCAGTTACAACAGTACCTGGCACATAGTTGACACTCATTAAATGTTACCTAGTATCTCAGGCCATTCTCACTCTCTCTGTTATAGCTATCTGACTTATTTCAAGTCCTCCAATATACTCTTTCTTACCTTAGCACTTTAGTAGAAAGTGTGCCACCCCCACCTCCATCTTAAGTCACCTCTCAAGTTTCAGTTTTTCCTGCACATTCCCTCAACAAAACTAGAAGTTTCACTGTTACATAGCCCAAAAACATTCTGTACTTATTTGTAATATTAATCACACTGTTAATTATGTAAATAGTCTTTCTTTCTCATTAGAATGTAAGTTCCATGAAGGCAGGCAGTGGATTGGTCTTGCCTGCTGTTGTAACCCCTGTCTGGCAGAGTTCCTGGAAAACAGCAAATAACTGTAAATGTTGGCCAAGTAAATACTTGTTATCTACTTCCAACTTCATAAAACTTTCTCTTCCCTTGAGTTCTGTTATACTCAACTTTTCTGTTTTTCCTCTTCTATCTCTGACTACTCTTTCTTTGGCTTATCTTCTTTGTTGCTTTTGGTATTGTCCAAGTATTTGTCCTTGGCTATCTTCTTAGTTCTGCTAGCAGTTTCTTCTTGGTAATCTTATACACATCAGGTTTTCAACTATCATCTCTGGGTAGATGATTTAATATGTTTTACCCCAACTTCAATCTCTTTTTTTTTTTTTTTTGAGACATGGTCTTGCTCTGTCACCCAGGTTGGAGTGCACTGAGATCATGGCTCACTGCAGCCTCGAACTCCTGGGCTCAAGTGATCCTCCTGCCTCAGCCTCCCAAGCAGCTAGGACTACAGGCATGCACCACCGTACCCATGCCCAGGTAATTTTGTTGTTTTTTAAGTAGAGCCAGGGTCTTGCTATGTTGCTCTTATCTGGTCTCAAACAATCCTCCTGTTGTGGCTTCCCAAAGTGCTGGGATTACAAGTGCGAGCCAAATCTCTTAAATTTGAATCCCATGTTTCCAAATGCTTAGTGTATGTGTCTATCTGATTCCTTAATGGCATCTCAAATTCAGTTACAACTAAAATTGAGATTCTGATTATCTTCCCGAAAAGTTCCTTGTCCTGCTCTTACTTTCAATAAATGACACAACTTTCTTTTAGTCAGGTTTGAGACCAAAGTCTTTCCTTCACTGAGTCTTTCCCTACTCCTTATATTCAAATAATCAGAATTCCTGTGGATTCTGACTGCAATATTTTTCACACTTGTCCTACTTTTCACTTCCACTGCTACTACTGAAATTCAGGTTTTATTAGCTTACTTGAACTATGGCAATAACCTCGTTATTTTCCTTGACTTCAACATTGTTGCCATATGAATTTTCCTGAAACCCAGTTTTCTTCTTTTTCATTAAAAAAAAAAAAAAATTCTTGCTGAGAAGTTAGGGCTTTCTACCACCTTCGAAATAAAGACCAAATTTCTTGGCCTAGCATTTGAGAAGATTCAGTAACTGGCACAAAAATTATCATTCATCATCCCCAGATCTGCCTTATAGCTAGCTGACCCTGCCACTCTTATTTTTTTTGTCCAGGAAGCTCTTTACCTATTTTTATATATCTACATCCTATCAAGACCCTATTCAAATACTTCTCATGAAGATTTGACTGACAGCTGCTGTGCCCCTCTCCATTCCAAACCCTATTAATAGTCTCTCCATTCAAGGATATCTCATAGTGCTTTTTCATGGTATTGCAACTTTCTCCCTTGAAGCATTTTTTTTTTTTTTGGCACAAGTGTTATGTCCCCTACAAAACTCTGAGTACTTTAAGGGCAGAGTCTATATTTATCTTTTTGTCTATCTCTTTGTCACTTTGCAAAGTACAACAAAATAATGGCTATAGAATTACTGGAATTAAGTGATCAAAGTATAGTGGTCTTATCTCTCCTTCTACACAATTGTAGCCATTTCCAAGGTCCCTTCAGCAAAAATCACAAAAGTAACTCACCCCTGCCCCCACAAAAAAAATTCCAAACATCAAAAAAGCAAAAGCAAAGCAATCACCTCTTTCACGACTGGGGACTTGTAGTACAATGTTCCTATCTGTAAAATTCTCATAATCTTTCGCCTGTCTTGCTTAAATTCATTAATCCTACTGGTCTGTAAACTTGATGACAGCAGGAACTTGTTTTGTTCACTGTTATTTCCCTAGTGCTTGAAACTTAATAAGGGCTCAAAAATATTTATCGAATGAATGAACTAGGTTTTTTGCGTAAATGTCACCTTATAAGGCTTCTGTGATCTCTCCAATCTAAATTGGGCATTCATATATAAATATAAGTATGTGCTTTCTCCTAGATCCATTTTTCACCCTACCAGGCAATCTCAAAAGAAGTCCAAAGTTGATCATATGCATGTGCCCCAGATGAAGGAAACCGAATCTGTTCACATAGAGTGCAGTATTACTGTTGCCATTTCATAATGGCTCTAAAAAACTTTGCTCTTCATGACTTCGCAAGCTCTTGCAACCCCTTCCAATAAACATTCTTTTAAAGATGCTGCCTTTTTCATTCCTCCACTGAGTTCTTGGTTCTGGATAACACTGATACCTTAGGGACACCTGGAATCGCAGGAGAAAAGGCTCCGATTCCAAACCAATCAAGTGGCTGAAAGTTGACAGCAAACACTTAGAAAAGGAATGTCAATCCTTTGATCAAAGCATCACACATCGAAGTCCTAGAATGGGGGATGGTCCTTGACAGGGGAGCCAAAAGATGAGAGACAATGAGGGAGCTACGTAGAGAAGTCACTAAAACCCTCCGACAAAGTCCGAGGCAGGATTCCAAGTCCCTTGTCCCTAGATCTAGAAATATGCTCGGTCCGCATGCCCCGGCCCGCAACTCCCTCGGAGGAAGCACAGTCCTCACTGAAAGGGGAGAGCAGTCAGTCTAGGGCACGCAACCGCCCGTAAATTATGATGATTCCCCTTGAGGAGCGAGGAAACTAATACCCTACGTAGCTACTCTCCCACCTCGCTCCTGGCGGGGGGGGGGGTCTCGAGCCTCCAGGAGGCGGCCAGGAGCAGAGTCGCTCAGCATAACTCACCGTTCCGCCCCGCCCTGCCGATCCGTCTGTTCCCGGTGGTCCCTTCGGAAACGGTTCCCGCACTGGCCGGCTCCGAAAGCAGGAAAACAAAGGTTCCCACAGTAGGGGCGGGGGAAATGTTTGGCAGTGCGACAGTAGGAAGTGACGTTACTTCCCTTTTTCCGGTCCGCCGGATTATGAATGACGGCCGGCGCGAGTATTTTCCACATAAACTGGCTGTCGTTTTTCTCCTGGCCTCTGTGGAGGCGAGTGGTCTGCGGGCAGCAGCTCCCAGAGGCAGCCTTGGAATTCCAGCTCGGGCTGGGCGGGAAGGCGCAGGCTGCCCAGGTCGCCGACACGCTCACGCACCCTCCCTGCCTGGCCGCGCCTCTGCGACCAGGTAAAGAGGGCGCTCGGGCCGCCGGCTTCTCAGCCTCCGCGACCCCCTAAGAACTGCTCTTTTCTTCGGGGGTCTGCAGGGCTGAGGATGCGGGGGAAGGGTGGGAAGGACAAGGGCGTGGTATCATCGTCCTGATTTTTCTTCCGCCCTGGGGCCGCCTCAAACTCCTTTTTGGCCACTCCTGCTGAAGGTGCGGGTTGAGGGTTCTGGGCTCCTCGGTAGTACGCGTTTCCCAGTTTCCCCCTAGCCAGTCCCTCATGTCTTCCTCTGCTGATGGAGAAATGGGGCAGCTTCCAGTTGGAGGCGTTGGTTGGGGTGGTTTGATATTTGCTGTTAAGTGTTACTTCAAGACCTCTTGGGTCACACTAACTTCTCTTCTCTCTTTGGCATTGAGTTTTCCATTCCAGCCCTTCCTGATTGCAGAAAGCAGTTCTATGTGAATACTACTTAACATTTACTCCAAAGGACTTGCTTCATTTGGGGCCATTTGCTTATATTTTGTCATCACAGCAGTATCTCTTGGGTTTTTAACTTCTATAGAAAGTTTAATTTGCATGAAAGTTGCTTTGGTTTCAAAAACGTTTGCTAATACACGTGCTTCCCATCCCAACTTTCTACCTGGTTTTGGGATGAGATGACTTGTTTTTTTCCCCTTTATTCTTAATGCCAGGATCCCATTCCTTGTCATAAATTCTTGAATATCAAGAAAATACCAGCTTTAGTAATATATTGTGTGCTACATTATTGATAAAGAAGGTGGTGTGTTTCTATTTTATCTAAGCTTATCTGTAAAAACAATGTTTACAGGAGAAAATGCAAAAGCTAGCAAGAACTAGTGATGTGATAATTTTAAACATGTAAACATGGTCATTTAAATCCATGATAATAAACTGTTATAACACAACTAAGTGATTCGCTGTCATATTTAATAAACATTAAGCTATGCGGGTGTTTTTTTTTCTTTTTTTTAACTGCCTGATGGGGAGCATACACCACTGAGAGGATTGCTTTAAGCATACTCATTACTAAAAATTGTGTTTGTATTACACCTGAAAGTATCGTTTTGTGAGGTCTCACTTCAAAAATAAGACTGAAAAGGTCAATGAGATTTGAGAATCATCATTTATTTTTATTTTATATATTTTGCACTTCTACGTGTTTTTGCTTTAATTTAAACACAGCTCAAACTTGAGCTTCCGTAGTAGTGGGCCCATCAATTTTTTTTTTTTTTTTTGAGCCAGAGTCCTGCTCAGTCGCCTGGGGATGGATTGCAATGGCAACATCCGCCTCCCGGGCTCAAGCAATTCTCCTGCCTCAGCCTCCCGAGTAGTTGGGATTACAGGCGCCCACAATCACACTCGGCTCCTTTTTTTTTTTTTTTTTTTCAGTCGAGGAGGGGTTTCACCATGTTGGCCAGGCTGGTCTCAAACTCCTGACCTCAAATGATCCGCCCGCCTCGGCTTCCCAAAGTGGTGGGATTACAGGCGTGAGCCACCGCGCCCGGCCTGTTTTTGTTTTTTTAAACTTGTTTTACTTGTAGCTTTTGTATCATCATCTGTGATTTTTAAATAAAAATAAATACTGAGTATCCAATTAGCTTTTCTAACAAAGAATAAATACTGAGTATCCAATTAGCCTTTCTAATAGCAACAATTTAGCAGGCCTCAAAATTAACAAATTCTGGAGCCAGCTAATACATCTGTAGTATACACAGTTCCCTAGTATGTGGGTTTTTTTTTTTAAATTCTAAGGTATTTAATGTAGCTTATGGAATTCTGTTATGCAGAATATTGGAATACTTGGAATGCAGATATTTAAACCATTTAGATTAAAACAAGCACAGGTATTGTTTGCTGTGAAAATTCAGTAATTTTATTTCATAGTTGGTAACATGTTAGCCATTTGCGCTGTGGATCACTGTTAATTATGAGGTCGGGTTTAGCTGAAGGCATTATGACTCCATGGCAACAGATGATTCCCTGATTCTCCAGAGAGAAGATTACACACTTCGTTTGTGGCTAAGGTTACGGTAAGCTTTTCACTTAAAAACTTTTCCTACTTCTTTACCAGATAAGAAAACAGCTAATTTTAATCACTGGCTTTTGTTCTCTAGGACTTAACTGCATCCCATATTACATATTTAATGAGCTTGAAAAAAATCTCAGTTTTTTTCTTATCGTTTTTGACCCTAAATATTTAAGGTAATTGGCTGCTATCTATCTGTTGAGGGGCAAGTTTTTTTGTTTTGTTTTGTTTTGGTTAAATCTATATTATTGTAATAAAATAGGGTACAATTTTCAACCAAATACTGTTGTTTTATGAAAAGCATAAAACACAAGCTAAGTTATAAAATTCAAAATGTTGAACATATGATGTAGGAGAGAATTTAGGCAGGTTTAAATTTTAATCTTTAAGAAAAGTAAGTGTTTGTGATTTTTCATACTTGTAAACTGTGTTGAACTTCTTATTTTGTACAATAGGTTGATATGCACATGGATTAAGGGTTTCACATTTATATTTTACCATTTCATGATTCCCTGGCTTTCAGCCTCAGTAACAAATATGTTTTTTTCAGTATTTGGTTGGGAAAAACTTTTCAATCAATATAAATCCTTTACCTTTCATGGAAAGAAGCTTGAAAATATAAACCATAATTTGAATTTTGCCCATCAAGGTTTACATATTTTAATAGTGCCAATTGGTAAGGAATTTGGTTATAAATTATAAAGAAGTAATAGTAGCTAGTATTTATTTAAGGACTAAATATGTGACAAGCTTTGTTCTGTATGGCACACTACATGGTAGGTACAGTTATTATTATTTCCATTTTATTATATAAGTGAGGAAACAGATATGCAGAAAAGTTCTTTATAGCTACTAGGAATCAGAACCAGTATATTTGCACCCAGGTGGTCTGGCTCAACAGTCTCGGGTCTAATCTATTACTTTATAATTCTTGTTTTATAAATATTCTTGCTAGGCACATGTATGGAATCTAGTTAAGATTCTTAGTTCCTTTGCCCTGGATATAAGTATACATAAAAACTTCTGTGCTTGCTTTATTTATGAGTTTGGTTAGATTCCATTTATACTTTTCCCAATTCACCTCACAAAGGTGATCTTATTTCTTCATTTTAGTTTATACTTAGTTGGTCCTTAAAATAGACTTATTAATTTGGAAAAGAAAGAATGGTGTCATGAAGAATGAGATACACATTGTACCAAGACTAAAGTTATTAATAATACTCTCAGACAGTGATTTCTGACATTCATGTATGTACATTCATTCCTTGAACTAAAGTTTCAGTTCATTAAGCACTGGAGATATAGTGTTAGGTGATAAGAGCTATGAAGAAAAAGGGAAGCTAGGTAAGAGGCTAGGGTGTGCTTTTTCAATTCAGGCAGTCAGGAGAGGCTGTTCTGAGTTAATATTTATGCAGAAAAATCAATGAAATGAGGGAGCAAGCCCTGTGAATCTCTTGGAGAAAAGCATTCTAGGCAAAGCAATAGCAAGTACAAATATTCTCAAGTGGCACCTTCCAAAAACAGCAAGGACAGCTATGGCTGGAAGGGAGTGAAGAAGGATAAGAGATGAGGTCAGAAAGGGATAGCTAGGGTCACAGTAGGCCTATAGGCCATAATAGGAAATTTGGATTTTATTCTGAGTGTGCTGAAGAGCCATTGGATGGTTTTGAGCACGAGACATCTGATTTATGTTTTTAAGGATCACCCTGTTGTTGGAGAATGGACTGTTTTATGGAAAGTGGAGGAAAATAGTTAATAGGCTTTTGCAGTAGTCCTTGTAAGCACTGGCGATGACTTAGATTAAGGTGGTAGTGGTAGAGGTGCTGAGGAGTTGGATTTAGCATATACTTCAAAGGTAGAGATGGCAGGGTATGAGAGAGAGAAAAAAAGAAGTTGACTGGGACTTTTGAGTTTTTGGCCTAAGCATCTGGGTGATTGGTGTTGCCAATTTACCAGGAAGTAGAACACGAAGGGAAGGGGAGCAGGTTTAGAAAAACATCCACATGGAGATGTCAAGTAGAATATAGGAGTCTGGAGTTAGGGGAGAAGATACGGCTGGGATATACATGTAAGAGTCAGATCATATTTAAAGCTATGGCACTGGAGATCACCCAGAACAGTGCTGTCATATTGTGAGTTGTGCCCCATTAATGAGTCAGGAAATCAATGTAATGAGTAACAACCGGCATTTAAAAAAACAAGCACAGAGTAAAAAGTATCAGATTTATCCCATATTGTAGGATAAGTATTGCTTCATGACATTTTTGTTTCCATTTTATTCAGTGTATTGTGTGTTACATTATAAAATATATACCTAATTGTGTGGCATCCTCAAAAGTTTGAAAGCCAGTATTCGAAGGATGGAGTGTGGATTGAGCAGAGAGCAAAACACTGAGCTGTGGGTCACTGAGACATCTGCAGAGTAGCCAATGAAAGGAATCAGGAAAGAATTGCAAAAGAATTTAATCCAGTGCAGAAACTTGTCAAATAACCCAGCCTTTGGAATGGAAGTTTATATCAAGGATTACTGAAACCAGCATACTTGCTTAGAATAACATAATATCTCACAATTTTCACTTTGGTAAAATTGCTTCAATTTATGAAATTTTATTTATAAATAGTACTGTTATATTAGAACAATACCTATTCTTAAATGTCTCTAAATAAGATCTTTTATGAATTTAATTAATACTTTCGGACTGATGTACAATTCTCATCTCTAGAATGGAAATAAAATACTTTTAAGGATTGTGAGCATTAGAAGTAATGCACATGTTCTGTGTGCTTAGCACATAGTAGGTGGACAATAAAATGTATGTAATATTTAAAACTTTATTTACCTAACATTTGTTGAGCTCCTATCAAATTGTAGTCACAAAGATAACTTATTTGAAAAAACAAAAAACAAAACACAGGTTAATCATTTGCAGCAGTTATGCACTTTTTGGTCTTCATTATATAATATATAATTTATCTAATATATAATGTTATACATAATGCCATAGATCTTGACTTGAATTTTGATCACAAAATTTTCAAGCTTTATTTTTTCTGGACTGTGGAGAAGTATGCTTGTTTTTAATATGTTTACTGTTTATCTCTCATTCTCTGTGTTTTATCAAGGCTAAGATATATTCATTAGAATGAAAGTGGAAAAAAAAAAACAGATCTGAATGCCTAAATATTAAACCTGTGACTAATTCCACCATTTAAAAATATATTAGAACATTCCTGAGTAATGAAATCAAAGACATAATCTTTTCTTTTTACCTATTTATTCATTCGGCAAGATTCCCAAGCAAATTGGCACGTCCAGGAAAGAGATGCACAGTCTATTTAATATCCTGAAGTTTGTGGTTTTGTCTGCTACTTTCTCACTCCCTCTCTGCAGAGTGGCACCTGTCAAAGCTGAGAAAGAGTAAATTACTCTATTTCTGTGCTTGGCAGGAATGTAATATGGAGTAACAAGAGCTGTGCCGCAGAAGCCCTGGAGACAGAAGTTGATTCTATAGTACCTACCTTCTTAAAGCTCGTGACAGAAAACTAGTGAACTAAGGCATTCTGAAGCTAGAAAAGAAAAAAGAGGAAGGATTTTTTTTTTTTTTGGCCTGTGATATTTGCATACTTGGAGCAAATACTGGTTCTACTCTCTAAAAAGGCACAGTGCAAGCCAAAAACATCACATTTGTACAGGTTTACAAATATTTAGTATTTATTTTAAAAATTACATTAGTACATAATAGGGAGACATTATTCAAGGAGAGTAATTTTTTTTTTTATTCTAAGATCATTAAGTAACATTTTTAATCTCCCAGGGGAAAAACCAACATCTATATTAAAAAAAATACGTTAAGAATCAACAGTACTTTGTTGCATTTTCTCTCAGGTATCTCATTAATTTTTAGATATCACCATGGGCAGGTTATTGCTATTCTGTTTTGCTGACATTTAGCATTTTATTAAGTGCTAACAGTGAGAAGAGTTTATAGAATATGTCTAAAATCCTATTTTCATATTCTTATGTGCCTTACAACGTGGCAAATATAGGCATACTTTTAAAAAGAATATTTCTACATATCTTAAAAGCTATTAAATAGCATGGCTTTGTTTCCAGTTTTTTAAAAAGTGTTAGGATGAGCCTCATAATTACTATTTTTTAGACTGTTCGGCAAATGATGAAATCAGTCATGTTTTCTTTCAAAACTGCTTTCTTGAAACACTTAGGGGTGAGTCTTCTTTTTACTCTCCTACTGTCAGGAGAGTGAGTCCAGAGCAAACTCCTCAAAAAGACTGTTAATTCCTGGAAAATGTGGTTGGTCCTTTTTGCCCTAGTGTTGTTACAGATCTCACTTTGTTTGACTGTTTTTAAGGACTTATAGCATAAAGGTGTTATATTAATAATGAAAATATTTCCAGAGCTCTATTCAGCTTTATAAAAAAACTCTGTGAACTTTGATCTTTAATAAATACCTTTTTGTTTTAAAATTATCTCTCAGTGACAAAAATTTAAAAAAAATAAGCTCAGGGAGAAAATGGCATCTGTAAGTTAAAAAGTTGTTGCTTTTACAGTATATAAAATAATTTTCCCCCAGATAATCTTTTAAAAAGTAACAAATCATGGTATATATCTGTTATATTTTAATAGAAGAAATATAAAATAAAGCAGTAGTGATTATTTGTATTATTAAGAAACTTTCTAAGGTAATACTTTACTAACTATATTTATTTTTTATAATGGATTACAAGTTCTTTAGTTTTAAAAAATGAAGAACTAAGAAGCTTAAAGTGTTTAGGTCTTGTTTCAGATTTTTTTAAAAAAGGAATTTAAAATATTAAAATTTAGTATGACGAAGGTTTTCTAAAATTAAGTGTACACTAACATTTTGAATACAATTAAAAGACAAGAGGCGCATGTGTACTTTTTAACAGCTTTTAAAGTAATCTTCCTTCTAATATGTCATGTTTCTGGTACGTATTTCCATGGTGAATACTTTTAAAGAGTGCCATCTAGTGTCAGTTTTGGAATTGTAATTTATGTATTAGAACATTAGGAATTTTTGACCCGGGAAATGTATAAACATAAAAAGACAGGACAATTGATAAAAACCTTAAGGAATATGACTCGAAAATAGCCATGAAGAATCTGACCTCAAGACTGTGTGTGTTTGCACCTTTAACCAGTATGTATATTTATCTCTGCTTTCATTTGTCAAATACTGCTTGCTTATATATATAATACACCTATAAAGCAGTGAACAAAAAATTTTTACTCATGGAACATTCTAGTTAGAGGAGACAAATAATAACATATAGTATATCACCATAGCAATAAGCGCTAGGAAGAAAAAACATAGATGGAAACAGAAAGGTTTTTTTCAGGGAGCGTGGGGATTGGGGTTTGTGATTTAAATTGAGTAGTCAGGGAGGATCTTAGTAAGAAGTTGCCATTGAATAAATAAATACCTGAAGGAAGCGAGGAACTGTTCTAGGTACTGGAAACACCAAATGCAAAGGCCCTGATGTGAGAATGTACCTAGTGTTTTAGCAAGGGTCCCCAACCCCTGGGCCCAGGACTAGTATCCATCTGTGGCCTGTTAGGAACCCCACCTCAAAGTGGGAGGTGAGTGGCAGGTGAGCCAGCATTACTGCCTGAATGGCGCCTCCTGTCAGATCAGCAGCGACATCAGATTCTCATAGGAGCTCCCACCCTCTTAACTGCACGCAGGAGGGATCTAGGTTGCATGCTCCTTATGAGAATCTAATGCCTGATGATCTGAGGTGAAACAGTTTCATCCGGAAACCATCCCCATCCCCCCACCAACCTCCCATGGAAAAATTGTCTTTCATGAAACTGGTCCGTGGTGCCAAGAATGTTGGAGATGGCTGTTTTAGAGGAATAACAATCTACTTTGGCTGGAGCAGTGAGCAATGAAGAAAGTTAATGAGACAAACTCTGAGACATAAAGGAGGATTAGATCAAGGAGATTTTTGTAGGCTGTTGCAGAAACTTTGGCTTTTCTCTAAGGAGGATGGGAAGACCTTGGAGGGTTTGGTTATGGGGGTGTGAAGGAAAAGAATGGTGTAACCTGAGATGGGAAGACACATAAGGAGCAGGTTTGAGGGATGGGAGAGAATAAGGAACTGGATTTTGGACATGTTAACTTTAAGATAGCTATCAGTATCCATGTTATGGGGAAATTTAAATATTTTTATATTATGATTCAGCACTCAGCAGCTATCACTTACTTGAGGAGAATCCACTTCTCCTGAAAGAACGAATATCCCCTCCCTATTATTTTGTAGGGTCATAAAAAAGAAGCAGTATGGAAGGACCAGCACTGTCAAAACTTCTCAAGGATATTATCCCCAGACAGCTCTCAGTATTTTTGGTTAATTTATTTCCCCTTCTATTTATCTCCTGTTCTCACATATAGTGAGACCCCAAAGTACTTGATTGGGAGGGCTCTATTGCAAAGCACTGGGGTTTGCTCATTTTAAAGGAGCTGGGTGTAATATTTCCTCTAATGCTAGTTAATTGCACAGGGTGGAATTTTTTTCTTTTGGAAGTCATTTAGTCAGTCTTCAGAAACAAACCTTATAGCATTATTAGCTACTGCAAATTTTTACTGATTTCTAGAACAGGCTTTTGAAACATTCCTCTTTTATTTTAGCTTCTAAATGATTATATTCTAAGACCATAATCACTTCAATTTATACTTTAGGTGACCCAATGAAAGAAGAAAATGAAAGCCATAAAGAAAAGTCTTACAGAAGAAGAATACCTGTACCTGGACTTTTCTCACCAAACAAAAGGATGCATCTTTCCTCTTCATACATCTGTAACTTTATTTCTGTTATCTTACTGTGACTGTAAAATCTTTAAAATTTGCTTAGTTGTCACCAAAGAAGTGAGTAGAGATAGTTCACTACTAGGAGATGACCTGATCCAGGATGTTGAAATACAGATTATTTCAAGGCAGGAGCTCCCACCAATAGTCCAAAATTGCTGTTTGCCTGCAGTAGTAGAACGATCAGACAATTTTTGTAGAGCAGGACTTGCTGTTGTATTGAGACACATAATCCAGAAATCCTATGAAGCAGACCCCTTAAAGAAGGAACTTTTGGAACTTCTGGGCTTTAAAAAGACTTGCTTGAAAGCCTGTGCTGAAGTAAGTATAATGTCTTTTTTCTGTTATTTGAAGCTACACAGTGATAACATAATTACCTGACCATTTAATATTTTAACTTCCTATTAGGAATAAACGTTTATTTATTTTTAAAAAACCCCAGTAACCAATGAAATAAAGTAGCCCTTTGATATAGTTTGAATATTTATCCCTTCCAAATTTCATATTGAAATGTGATCCCCAATGTTTTTGGAGGTGGGACCTGGTAGGAGGTGTTTGGGTCGTGGGGGCAGATGCCTCGTAAATGGCTTGGTGCTCTCACTGGGGTAATGAGTGAGTTCTTGCTCTATTAGTTCATGAGAGATCTAGCTGTTGAAAAGTGCCTGGTACCTCTTCCTTGCTCTCTCTTGCACCCTTTCTCCCCATGTGACATGCCTGCACTCCCTTTGCCTTCTACCATGACTAAAAGCTTCCTGAGGTCCTGATCAGAAGCAGATGCTTCTTATATAGCCTGCAGAACCATGAGCCAAATAAACCTCTTTCCTTTATAAATTACTCAGCCTCACCTATTCCTTTACAGTAATGCAAATGGGCTAATATACCCTTTACGTGTGTCAATATTTCAGTGCAGTATTGAAAAATAAGAATTTAAGTCTTAATTTATAAAGTTTGGAGACATTTTTAGAAAATAACCCTTTTTTCTTTATTTTAGTTATGTTGATTTTTAAATGGAATGTTTACATATAAATAGGAGCTCAAATAGCAATGCTTTGGAAGCCCTGCTTATTGTGGGGGCTAGGAGGAGGGTAGGACAGGGGAGGTATATTGTAAAGGCTTTGGGAAGTAATGATTTATTTAGTAAGGGGAATACAGGAATGCTAAACTTCCTTTGCTTAATGTTTTTACTTCTGAAACACTGTGATGTGTCTCCTGATACAACATAAAAGCCTAGCCCAGGGATGATTGAGCTCAAAACTTATTTCCCAATAAGACAGTTATTTTTTCTAAAGTTATATTGAAATTAAAAAATCCTTTCATTTCTTGTTTTGTTTTTGTTTTGTAGGTTAGTCAGTGGACCAGGCTATGTGAACTCACCATCCCTTTGGCTATTGAGAATTTTCTCAGAGAATCTTCTGACCAGCCCCCAACTATACCTGTAGAAATACTACAGCTAGAGAAAAAGCTTAGTGAGCCTGTTAGAGTGCATAATGATGATAAACTCCGCAGGCAGAAGCTCAAGCAACAGAAGGCTGATGGAGTTGGGCCTCCCCTTACTAAGGGAAAGGCAAAGAGCAAGGTCCACACACAGGAAACATCTGAAGGGTTGGATTCTTCATCCGAGAGTTTGGAACTGAAAGTGGCATTCTCAAAGCTCACAGTACAGGAAGAACCAGCTACTACCAACAGAGAGCCTTCTCATATCAGAAAAGCAAAAGCCTCCGACCTTCCACCTCTGGAGCATGTGTTTGCAGAAGGGCTTTACTTCACTCTGGCAGATATTGTGCTCTTGCCCTGTATCCATCATTTCTTGGTAAGGTTTCATCTGGACTGTACACATTACTATGAGTTTCAGTCTATGAAATTGCCTAGGTTTGAATTTCTGTTTTACTTCTTATCGTCAATATGCTGCTAGGAAAGTTATTAATATCTTTCTCCATTTTCTTATCTGTAAAATGGAGATAATAATAGTACCTATCTAAAAGGAAAAATGTAAGGAACAAATTAAAGTTTGTGTGAAGTATGGAGAACAGTGCTTGGCACATAGTAAGCTCTCAATCAAAGTTAGTAATTACTATGACTTTTAAGGTGAAGTTGCTAAAATGTTAACAATTGTTATTATTAATTTCAAGTTTCTGTTGTGATTACTTTCTAATAGTAGAAGGTCCAAGTCGGCTCTGTGGTGCAATGGATAGTCCGTTGGACGTCTACTATTAGAGGGTCCAGTTAAAAAAAAAAAAACTAAAAATCTTGTCAGCTAAATTTTATAATGAATTGTTAGTCACTTAAATTAATCTTATGTTAGGTATTATCAAACTGAAAATATTTTATTCTGACCTGTGTACTTTTCTCTGTTCTCTCTGAGAGTAAAGTAGCTGGCTCTGTTATTATGTGCTGGGGGAGAATAGATAGAACGTTTTCTGAGTAGGAAGATCTCTCTCTCTCTCTCTCTCTCTCTGTCTGTCTTACATACACACACTCACACACGCACACACGTGTGCACACACACATTCCCTCTGTGGAGGAAAAAAGAACAGGGTGAAAATAATACCAGAGTGAACATAGGAAGCTTAGCTCTCTGCAGCCTTCCAATTGGTTTTCAAGAGCTGCATTGCTTTTTGCTTTTGTTTGGGTTTTTTTCTTGGAAGCATTTCCCCCTTTTCCCTACTAAGGAATCAGATATTAGATTTCATTCTCATTATATATCACCAACAATTCAGGTATCTCTATGGACAGAAGAGACTGCTATCGAAAATCTATGTATTTGAAGGCTTTGCTTCACAAGTAAACTCGGCAGTATTCATCAATTGTCATTTTCTTAAAGAACATTTCTCTTTTCCTCAAAATTGAACCAAATTTGGCAACCAAAACAATATAAAAAGAGAGAGATCCAGGAATTGTTTAGATGTTGATTGCTATTTTAAATGCCAGATGTCATATGTCTTCATAGAGTCCATGGAGTTGAGTGGGAAGAAGACATTGATTTTTAAATTTTTTCCTAGTCAGATGATTCCTAGGTTCTCTCCTCCATGATCCCTCTCTTCTATTACCAAGTTCAGTCATTAGAGCAGTCATTTGATACATTATGAAGTACTTGGTCTTCTGTCTTCTTGACTTCTTTGGATAACTGTGTTTCCAGTTTCATCAGAATTGAATGAAAGTGGCATATCCATTCCTTTATTGAAGAAATTTATTAAAATTATTTGAATACATAAACTAATTCTCAAAATATTTTCCTTCGTTCCTTTGTATTTTTACTGGATTTTTTTTCTTTTTTTTTTTGAGATGGAGTCTCGATCTGTCACCTAGGCTGAGTGCAGTGGTGTAATCTCAGCTCACTGCAACCTCCGCTTCCTGGGTTGAAGCAATTCTCCTGCCTCAGCCTCCCAAGTAGCTGGGATTATAGGTGCACGCCGCCATGCCTGGCTAATTTTTGTATTTTTTAAGTAGAGATGGGGTTTCACCATGTTGGCCAGGCTGGTTTCGAACTCCTGACCTTGTGATCCGCCCACCTCATATTTTCCAGAATTCATCCTTCTTTGATAAACCCTTGATATTTGTTATATTTTTCTCTTTAAATCATCTTGGGTAATAAAGTAGTCATTTTAATTCATATAGTGTTTATGTTGGCAAGCCTTTTTGCTTGCATTAACATACATTGAGGTGAATGGAGTGGCCATCCAAATGATGAGAATCAGGATCAAGTTCAACATCCGTAATCAAGGTCAAGGTACCAGAAGCATAAAACTGAATCTAGGGACAGAATATTTAGTCGCAGGAATAAAGTCAAGGACATAAAAGTAAGAGTCAATTTTGCTAAATCAAGGTTTGAATTACTAAGGGTCAAAATTAGAAGAACTAGGGAAAATACCCAGTTCTGCTAAACAGAATAAAACCAAAGATGGAAAACAATAACAAGTAGATGGATGAGGTGTTTTTTTTGTTTGTTTTTTTTTAGTTTGTCAGAGACAAACATGGAAATGCTAAGGTATTATATATAAACCTGCTGCAAGCTCTTCCTTTTCAGAAAATACTTTATTACTTTACAAAGTTAGCCCCTGATGGCTCAGCACCTCATAAGGAAAGGGGCCTGACGATACCCTCTCCTCTGAAAAGTCTTAGAAATAGATTTAAAAGGAATAAATTAATATGTGCACTCATGTTTCCCCCCATTCAATTTATTTGCTAGAATTTTCTAGTAGATAGCATATCAACATTATGGGAGAAATAGCAATGAATAGCTATACTAGGGCAAAATCCTACTGTTCCAATACTAGAAGATTGTATATTATTTTTCAATTGCTACTAGTAAGCAAGTACACTTTGACAGAAATATTTAAAACATTATTGTACGCCTATAAGACAGAAAGTTGCATTTTATCATTTTATAAAATCTTGTAATTTGAGTACTTATGATTTAATTTTCTACATTTTAACTTCTAATGCTTTGAATTGAGTTTAAATACACACATACACACACACACAGAGACATCTTTATTAGCTTAGGTAAAATCATTCCTCTTTTAGAAATTGATTTTTTAGCAAAACTAAATACCTCTTCCTGTGTTCCCATTGGCATAAAATTGGGAACCTCACTTTTTGCTGGCATATTGCAAAAATGGTTGATGCCACTTATTTAGTGGTAAATTTGTATTTTCTGTGTCTATTCCTATTCATTAGGTCCTCAAGAGCTTTTAGCTTTAACTCACTAGTTCTAATTTATAAGTAAAAAACAGAGAGCTGGGATTATATTTTCATTTAGATAGGTTGTTTACTGTTTTTTCTCTGCTTACACTGCTCACCTAAACATCTGTGAGTATATTTTCAAAAAAGGAAGTATGACTAAGGAAATGATGTAAAATAAGAACAAATATTTTATATAGTAAGTGATTGTAAAGGAATGCAAAGGAGGAGATATTTTGAATAGATGCAACATCTTGCTTCTCTTTTTATTCAGACAAATTTTTCTGCCCTTTATTGACAATTAACTACAGAGTTACTAAAATTTTATTTTTGCTTTGATAGCTATACTTTTTTTTTAAACCTTTGTTTTAAAAATAGATTATCTTTTTTTTTTCTTGTCCTTAAAGAACTCTGTGATATTTATAATGGTTTTGATCTTATAAGCCAGGTAACTATTTGGTAATCATTCCTTATGAAGAAATTTAATTTTCATTTCACAGAGTTTTCATTAGCAACTTCCTTAAATATATCTTCATGAGTGTAATGAATGTGGTTCAGTACCTTCTGAGCTATCTGGATATTAGTAGAGTGGCCTGGCATGTTGATAAATGGAGTGACCTGTCAGAGTAAACCTCCTCAATTTCTTGTAAACATGAATTATTGTTATTTAGTTGCAACTTCATTTCAAAAGAAAGGAAAGATGCCACGTACATCTAACGAATAGAAATAAGTCACTAGAACGAAGAGTACAGGAAAGATGAGGAAAAGAGAAAATTTCTTGTGTGATAATCATGTCTAAAGATCCATTCCCTTAGCACCTAATCTATTTCCAAGCAATTCACAATTCTTGAGAGAATTAATAAACTTTTTGGCTCTCAGGGTACCTTAGAGAGTATTTTTCAAACTTTTTTTTTACTTTAACTCAGTAAATACAGATGGCCCTCCATATCCATTGGTTCTGTATTCATGTATTCAACCAACCACAGATTTAAAATATTTGGAAAAAAAATTGCATCTGTACTGAACATGTACTGACTTTTTTCTTGTCGTGATCCCCTAAACAATACAGAATAACAATTATTTGCACAGTGTTTATATTGTATTAGGTATTAGAAGTAATCTAGGATTTAAAGTATAGGAGAGGATGTGTATAGGTTATATGCAAATACTATACCATTTTATATCAAGGACATGAGTATGAGTATCTGTGGATTTGGGTATCTGATACAGGTCTTGGAACCAATCCTCCATGGATACTGAAGGACAACTGTAATACATTTTACAAGTTGGATAATTATAGAAATAAATGTATATCTTTAAATAATATGTAAAAAATATATAAATAATTACAAAATAACTTATAGGATGTGTACTCTGATATTTTCTATTTCATTTTTTAAAAACCTACTATGTTGATTTCACAACCCCTAAATGAGTGATAAATAGCAACGTGAAAAATACTGACTGAGGGGATTACTCTCTGAAGGTAACAAATGGATTCTTTATCATTTGTTCATTCACTCAACAAGGTATTTATTTGCAAGGCAGTGTTTTAAGTGCTTCAGTATTCAAAGAGAGTTACAGTCCTTGTTCTTATAATCAATTACTTGTGCTCATTTAATCTTAAAGTCCACTTAAAATACAGTATAATATATATGTATGAATTTTTTATTTTCTGTCCTTTCTGTCTCATGCTCTGATATTATTGTGAAATATATTTGTAGAGATTTCCTGTGACTTGACCTTTTTATTTAAAGGTCATAATCTGTTCATAATCATAAGTCATAATGTGTTTGAGACATCATAATGGTTTCTACGGAAACATTTGTTGCCTCAAAGAAGCAAGAACACTCTAAATTTTCAAGAAAATAGAATTTGGTGGTAGTGCTAGGGAGAAAGCATCTGACCAAGAGAAAACAAAAATACATGAGTTTGTATCAGGAAGAACAATTTAAAATTTTTCTAATTTGAAAAAATAAAAGTCTTACTTTAAGTGCTGCTTTATAAAAAAAAAATTCTAAATAGTGCTAGTTATCTTTTTTAGTTTTAAATATTTACAATTTTCTCTTTTATCTTTTTACTATTTTCTTTAGTAAAATGTTCTCCTTACCTCATTGTGTAATTTTTAAAAATATGGTTCTGAAAGATGCTTCTTACATTATTGGTAAGGAATATCATTTAGATTCTGCCTAATAGTTCACACATACAGAGAAGATAGTTTCACAAACACCAAAAAATGGAACTTTAGATCACTATTAATAGTACAAGCTCTCCATTTTTACACTTCTGCAGTGAGCTACAAAATTTCTATGAGACCCCTCAAAATACATCAATGATTGCAGACTACAGATATTAAATTGTGATAATTTAAACGTGTTACATTATTTGTGTTGAGGAATTTAATACTTATTTTAATTCTTTCCCCATTAAACAGTTAAACTAATTTGCATAAGTATATATTAAGGATTTTAGGTTTTTGATATAATGTTGTCCAATTAACTCTCTATATGCAGTGTGTTAAGAACTTATCAAGTATATAGAGGGTCAGGAACAGAGGAATGTGTTCATGGCCATGAATTATAGATGAAAGGGTTTCCAGATTGGAATGCAGTTGATTACAGAGGAGTTCTTAGAGAGGGGTAAAAACATACTACCAATGAAAGATGTAGACAATTGAATATAAGATGTAAAGTTTTCCAAAATGATTTTCAGTTGTACTATTTATAGACATTTGCAAATGCCATTGTTATTTATATTGATTCTTTTTGGAATTATTATATTCTTCTTTTTCTATTGATGGTTGTTTTCCATTGTATAGATGTACCACAGTTTATCCATTCATCTACTGAAGGGCATCTTGGTTAATTCCAAGTTTTGGCAATTATGAATAAAGATGCTATTAACATCTATCTGTGTTCAGGTTTTTGTGTGGACATAAATTTTCAACTCATTTGAAGCACAATTACTGGATTGTATGGTAAGAGTATATTTACCTTTGTAAGGAACTACTAAACTGTCTTTCAAAGTGGCTGTACTATTTTTCATTCCCACCAGCAATGAATGAGAGTTCCTGTTGTTCCACATGCGCACCATCATTTGGAGTTGTCAGTGTTTTGGATTTTTGCCATTCTGATAGGTGGCATTTCCTTGGTTTAACTTGTAATTCTCTAATGATATATGATGATGAGCATTTTTTTTTATATACGTAGTTGCCATCTGTGTATCTTTTTTGGTTGTCTACTCAGATCTTTTGCTCATTTTAATTGTGTTGTTCATTTTCTCGTTGCTGAGTTGCTCCAATTTTTATGCTATGAAATGAATCATAAAAACATATAAGACACATCACTAAAGAAGATACACAAATGGCAAATAATCACATGAAAAGTTGCTCAACATCATTAATCATAGGGAAATGCAAATTAAAATTACAATGAGACACTACTATATACCCACAAGGATGACTAAAATCAAACAGACTGATAATACCAAGGTTTGACAAGTTGTGAGGAGATACTGGAACCTCCATGGATTGCTAGTGGGAATTGTAAAATGGAAGGGCAACCATGGAGAAGATTTTAATTTCTTTAAAAGTTAAATATACAGTTACCATAAAACCTAGCAATTTGACTCTTGGATTTCCAAAGAAATGAAACACAGTTCCACATAAACACTGCTACATTATAATGTATAGCAACATTATTTATAATAACCAACAACTGGAAACATGCAAGTATCTATCAACCAGTGAATGAGTAAGCAAAATATAGTATATCCACACAATGACTACTAGTCATAATAAAAAGAAACAAACGATTGGTCAATGTAACTATATGGATTAACTTCAAAAGCATAATACTAAGTGATAGAAGAAAACCACATTTTATGATTCCATTTGTATGAAATTCTAGAAAAGGCAAAATTATAAACACAGAAAGCCGATCAGTGGTTGTCTGCAACTGACTGTGGTAGAAGAGATTGAGTGTAAATGGTTACAAGGGAAATTTCGGGGGTGATGTAAGTGTTCTAAAACTAGATGGTTGCATAACTGGATACATTTACTACAACTCATTGTTTGAACTATACACTTAAATGTGTGAATGTTGTGGTTTGTAAAGTTACCTCAACACAGCTATTATAAACAAACAAAATATAATAATGTGTTTTATTATTTTCCTACCTAGGTAATTATCAGCAGGAAATTTTCTGAGAAGCTGGTAGAATTTCCATTGCTAACCTCTTGGTACCAGAGGATTCAGGAAGTGCCAGGAGTAAAAACAGCAGCTTCTAAGTGTGGGATCCAATTTCTCCATTTACCAAAATTGTTGACAACCTCAACTGAACAGCATCCAAACTTATGTGAAGTCCCAGGTGTAGAAGAGCAAAGCGATCCTTTATTTATAGGAGGACCAAGACCAACCATGGCCAAGTTAATGGTACTTAATTATTAACATTTTCTTTGAAAAATTCTATGTGATAATATTGCTGAGCATTCTACTCCAACTTGTAATCATTTGTTGACATTATTTTTGTTATAAATTTTATTTGTAGCTTTCTTCACTCTTTACCAGTTAATATTTCTGCTACTCTTTTCATTTATGTGAAGTATACTAAATTGAAAACTTTTAGTATTATGTATTTTTGGAACCAAGTAAGTCACAATATATACTTTTAAAATGCACTTTTCTCAAAACTTTTTTTTTTTTTGTATATTCAGGATATTGACCAAGGTAGCATCATACCTGGTCAAGTATAATATTTTAACATAATATTTTTCTGTTGTAAAGTTTTGGTCTCAGCCTTTTTTAGTTTGGATAATGATTGCAAGTTAAAGAAATATAAAGATGAGGCTGGGTGTAGTAGCTTACACCTGTGATCCCAGCACTTTGAGAGACTGAGGCAGGCAGATCACTTGAGGTCAGGAGTTCGAGACCAGTCTGGGCAACATGGCAAAACCCCATCTCTACTAAAATTACAAAAATTAGCTGGGTGTGGTGGCACGTGCCTGTGGTCCCAGCTATTCAGGAGGCTGAGGCACCAGAATAGCTTGAACTTCGGAGGGCGGAGGTTTCAGTGGGCCGAAATTGTACCGCTGTACTCCAGCCTGGGCAAAAAAGTGAGACTCTGTCTCGGGAAAAAAAAAAAAAAAAAAAGAAATATAAAGATTAATATCTCAATTTATGTTCCAAGGTTTTGTTTAAATTTGTAATTTTGGAATTCTTTGAATTTTATTTTTACTTTAATCTTTGATTTTAATGTTTTTGTTACATAAAAGCCTGGGCGACAGAGTGAAACCCTGTTTCAAAAAAAAAAAAAAAAAGAATGCATATGCTTTATTTTTTTTCTCCTTGGGGCATAGTTTGTTTTCAGTAGTACTAATTGTAAAGTTTTCAACAATGGGCTTTCCTTTCCCTAACATTTGAAATGATCTGCAAAAATATTTTGCTTTTAATAGGTGATGTGAGGATTTATTTGAATAGAGAATTCATGAAGTAAGTTATCCATCGAGTTACACTGGAAAAATATTCATTATATTTCCCTATTTGGGTTAGGAAGTATTTGAGTTCGGTAGCTAACAGAGTTTACTGATTTAGAAATGGACAGGAAGACTTTGGTAAGGATACCAATCCCTTAACTCTTCAGCTAAGCTCTGTGACCTATTGATTAAGTAATGAAACATGATTATATAGTTGATTTTAGAAGTTATTGAGGCATGTCTAGATTTTGATGTGTCTTGATTATATTACTACACTGCCAAGGGACCTCTGGTTCACCTCTTGAGTGAATATGCAACTACTTTTGGAAATGATGAAAATATCTTAAAATAGATAGTGGCAATGATTGAACAATTGTGAATATTATAAAAACCACTGAATTGGATACTTTAAAAGGATAAATTATATGGTATTAATATATATATTTTATCTCAATATAGTTGTGTTTTTTAAAAAGACCCTAAAGTAAGAATGAGTTTAGTGAAATGAAAAATAGCAAGAAGGTCAGTGTGGCTAGACTGAAGAAGATAGAAGAGAGGTAGATGATGTCAGAGAGATGTGTTTGTCTTTCTGGAGGCAAATCAGTGCTCTGGGCTTGTAGATCAATAGCCATATCTCTAGCCCTAATGAAAGATTATTTGTACTATTTCCTTCGGGACACAAATTCAGCTAGTTTTTATAATGGAAAGTAATCTCATAAACTGATACAAAGCATTCGATGCTAGAGTCTCACAGATTTTTATTTGAATAGGTTATTCCTAAAGGTAAAAATAACAGAGCCATGGAGATATCTAGATATAGATATAGATATAGATATATAGATATATAGATATAGATATAGATATAGATATATAGATATAGATATAGACTGTGTACCTGGAATGTGATTGGAAGGGGTCTGTGAATCCATGTGTATGCCATGCCACTGTACGTAGATCAAATAAACAAATGTACAGCTTCTAAGATGGAGAAGGATCCTGAAAATGTTTTAATATATTGAAAAGTGGTCCTAATTCTTGAAAATATTGGGAACCATTTGGTTACACCAGAGGAATTTTTCTCTAGTGACATTAAAGGCACTTATAAAAGACTAGTATGAGTGGTATTTTGGGGTATGTGTTAAAGTGGTAGCTTTTAGGCTGTGGCGATTTTCATATATGTAAAGGGAGACTTTGATGGACATATGCAGAGTTCTTTTTTTATTATTTCTATGTGGATTGTTTTTGATAACATTTTCATCCTCAGCTGAACTTTCTCTTTGATATCCAATATATTTCTAGGTAGCTTATTACTTCTATGGATTTTCTAGTAATAATTTTAAAATAGCATTACTTTTTATTATCACAATATTAAAAAATAGGAAAGTAATTGTGATGTCAAAATACTCAACACATGGTATTTTTATTTAATAAAAATATGTATTTTGGGGAATAGCTGATGATTATTACTATTTATCCTCCTCCTTACCAATATAGAAATATAATTTTTTAGCCTTCAATAATATAATAAGACTATATTAATTCCTTAATTTAGAAAGAGGCTATTTCCTTTTCTAGGAAGAGGGCATTGAAGTGATGTTTTCTCCCCACCCTTGCCCTACTTGGACTCTTGATTGGAATGTTCTCCCTGCAGCAGTCAGCCCAAAGGAAGGTGAGTTTTCTTTTTTCTTTAAGTTTTGTTCATACTTTGGATACTGTCTTCAGATATGTCTTCTAATTCTCTAAATCTCCCTTTGGCTTTATCTAACATTCTGATTACACTATCAGTTGAGTTTTCATTTTATTTTTCTTATGAAAATTATATATACACACACCACTTAGATTTAATATTTCTCACATTTTTCTACATTTGTTTTATTTGTTACTGTTTTTTCTTTGCTGACGTATTTTGATTTTTGTTTTGTTTTAATTATACTTTAAGTTCTAAGGTACATGAGCACAACGTGCAGGTTTGTTACATATGTATACATGTGGCATGTTGGTGTGCTGCACCCATTAACTCATCATTTACATTAGGTATATCTCCTAATGCTATCCCTCCCCACTCCCCCTACCCCACAACAGGCCCCGGTGTGTGATGTTCCCCTTAATGTGTCCAAGTGTTCTCATTGTTCACTTCTCACCTATGAGTGAGAACATGCGGTGTTTGCTTTTTCTCCTTGCGATACTTTACTGAGGATGATGGTTTCCAGCTTCATCCATGTCCCCACAAAGGACATGAACTTATCATTTTTTATGGCTGCGTAGTATTCTATGGTGTATATGTGCCACATATTCTTAATCCAGTCTATCATTGATGGACATTTGGGTTGGTTCCAAGTCTTTGCTATTGTGAATAGTGCCGCAATGAACATACATGTGCTTGTGTCTTTATAGCAGCATGATTTATAATCCTTTGGGTATATACCCAGTAATGGGATGGCTGGGTCAAATGGTATTTCTAGTTCTAGCTCCTTGAGGAATCACCACACTGTCTTCCACAATGGTTAAACTAGTTTACAGTCCCACCAACAGTGTAAAAGTGTTCCTATTTCTCCACATTGTATCCAGCACCTGTTGTTTCTTGACTTTTTAATGATCGCCATTCTAACTGGTGTGAGATGGCATCTCATTGTGGTTTTGATTTGCATTTCTCTGATGGCCAGTGATGATGAGCATTTTTTCATGTGTCATTGGCTGCATAAATGTCTTCTTTTGAGAAGTGTCTGTTCATATCCTTCGCCCACTTTTTGATGGGCTTGTTTGTTTTTTTCTTGTAAATTTGTTTGAGTTCATTGTAGATTCTGGATATTAGCCCTTTGTCAGGTGAGTAGATTGCAAAAATTTTCTCCCATTCTGTAGGTTGCCTGTTCACTCTGATGGTAGTTTCTTTTGCTGTGCAGAAGATCTTTAGTTTAATTAGATCCCTTTTGTCAATTTTGGCTTTTGTTGCCATTGCTTTTGGTGTTTTAGACATGAAGTCCTTGCCCATGCCTATGTCCTGAATGGTATTGCCTAGGTTTTCTTCTAGGGTTTTTATGGTTTTAGGTCTAAGATTTAAGTCTTTAATCCATCTTGAATAATTTTTGTATAAGGTGTAAGGAAGGGATCCAGTTTCAGCTTTCTACATATGGCTTGCCAGTTTTCCCAGCATCATTTATTAAATAGGGAATTTCTTGTTTTTGTCAGGTTTGTCAAAGATCAGATGGTTGTAGATGTGCGGTATTATTTCTGAGGGCTCTGTTCTGTTCCATTGGTCTATATCTCTGTTTTGGTACCAGTACCATGCTGTTTTGGTTACTGTAGCCTTGTAGTATAGTTTGAAATCAGGTAGTGTGATGTCTCCAGCTTTGTTCTTTTGGCTTAGGATTGACTTGGCAATGCGGGCTCTTTTTTGGTTCCATATGAACTTTAAAGTAGTTTTTTCCAATTTTCTGAAGAAAGTCATTGGTAGCTTGATGAGGATGACATTGAATCTATAAATTACCTTGGGCAGTATGGCCATTTTCACAATATTCATTCTTCCTATCCATGAGCATGGAATGTTCTTCCATTTGTTTGTGTCCTCTTTTATTTCATTGAGCAGGAGTTTGTAGTTCTCCTTGAAGAGGTCCTTCACATTCCTTGTAAGTTGGATTCCTAGGTATTTTATTCTCTTTGAAACAATTGTGAATGGGAGTTCACTCATGATTTGGCTCTCTGTTTGTCTGTTATTGGTGTATAAGAATGCTTGTGATTTTTGCACATTGATTTTGTATCCTGTGACTTTGCTGAAGTTGCTTATCAGCTTAAAGAGATTTTGGGCAGAGACGATGGGGTTTTCTAAATATACAATCATGTCATCTGCAAACAGGGACAATTTCTTTCTCCTGCCTGATTGCCCTGGCCAGAACTTCCAACACTATGTTGAATAGGAGTGATGAGAGAGGGCATCCCTGTCTTGTGCCAGTTTTCAAAGGGAATGCTTCCAGTTTTTGCCCATTCAGTATGATATTGGCTGTGGGTTTGTCATAAATAGCTCTTATTATTTTGAGAAACATCCCATCAATACCTAATTTATTGAGAGTTTTTAGCATGAAGGGCTGTTGAATTTTGCCAAAGGCCTTTTCTGCATCTATTGAGATAATCATGTGGTTTTTGTCTTTGGTTCTGTTTATATGCTGGATTACGTTTATTGATTTGCATATGTTGAACCAGCCTTGCATCCCAGGGATTAAGCCTACTTGATCATGGCGGATAAGCTTTTTGATGTGCTGCTGGATTCGGTTTGCCAGTATTTTATTGAGGATTTTTGCATCAATGTTCATCAGGGATATTGGTCTAAAATTCTTTTTTTGTCGTGTCTCTGCCAGGCTTTGGTATCAGGATGATGCTGGCCTCATAAAATGAGTTAGGGAGGATTCCCTCTTTTGCTATAGATTGGAATAGTTTCAGAAGGAATGGTACCAGCTCCTCCTTGTACCTCTGGTAGAATTCGGCTGTGAATCCATCTGGTCCTGGACTTTTTTTGGTTGGTAGGCTATTAATTATTGCCTCAATTTCAGAGCCTGTTATTGGTCTATTCAGGGATTCAACATCTTCCTGGTTTAATCTTGGGAGGGTGTATGTGTCCAGTAATTTGTCCATTTCTTCTAGATTTTCTAGTTTATTTGCGTAGAGGTGTTTATAGTATTCTCTGATGGTAATTTGTATTTCTTGGGATCGGTGGTGATATCCCCTTTATCATTTTTTATTGCATCTAGTTGATTCTTCTCTCTTTTCTTCTTTATTAATCTTGCCAGCAGTCTATCAATTTTGTTGATCTTTTCAAAAAACCAGCGTCTGGATTCATTGATTTTTTGAAGGGTTTTTTGTGTCTCTATCTCCTACAGTTCTGCTCTGATCTCAGTTATTTCTTGCCTTCTGCTAGCTTTTGAATGTGTTTGCTCTTGCTTCTCTAGTTCTTTTAATTGTGATGTTAGGATGTCAATTTTAGATCTTTCCTGCTTTCTCTTGTGGGCATTTAGTGGTATAAATTTCCCTCTACACACTGCTTTAAATGTGTCCCAGAGATTCTGTTATGTTGTGTCTTTGTTCTCATTGGTTTCAAAGAACATCTTTATTTCTGCCTTCATTTTGTTATGTACCCAGTAGTCATTCAGGAGCAGGTTGTTCAGTTTCCATGTAGTTGAGCGGTTTTGAATGAGTTTCTTAATGCTGAATTCTAATTTGATTGCACTGTAGTCTGAGACAGTTTGTTATAATTTCTGTTCTTTTACATTTGCTGAGGAGTGCTTTACTTCCAACTATGTGGTCAATTTTGGAATAAGTGCGGGGTGGTGCTGAGAAAAATATATATTCTGTTGATTTGGGATGGAGAGTTCTGTAGATGTGTATTTGGTTCGCTTGGTGCAGAGCTGAGTTCAATTCCTGGCTATCCTTGTTAACTTTCTCTTTCGTTGATCTGTCTAATGTTGACAGTGGGGTGTTAAAATCTCCCATTATTATTGTGTGGGAGTCTAAGTCTCTTTGTAGGTCTGTAAGGACTTGCTTTATGAATCTCGGTGTTCCTGTATTGGGTGCATATATATTTAGGATAGTTAGCTCTTCTTGTTGAATTGATCCATTTACCATTATGTAGTGGCCTTCTTTGTCTCTTTTGATCTTTGTTGGTTTAAAGTCTGTTTTAACGGAGACTAGGATTGCAAACCCTGCCTTTTATTGTTTTCTGTTTGCTTGGTAGATCTTCCTCCATCCCTTTATTTTGAGCCTATGTGTGTCTCTGCACGTCAGATGGCTCTCCTGAATAGAGCACACTGATGGGTGTTGACTCTTTATCCAATTTGCCAGTATGTGTCTTTTAATTGGAGCATTTAGCCCATTTACATTAAGGTTAATATTGTTATGTGTGAATTTGATCCTGTCATTATGATGTTAGCTGGTTATTTTGCTCGTTAGTTGATGCAGTTTCTTCGTAGCCTGGACGGTGTTTACAATTTGGCATGTTTTTGCAGTGGCTGGTAGCGGTTTTTCCTTTCCATGTTTAGTGCTTCCTTCAGGAGCTCTTTTAGGGCAGGCCTGGTGGTGACAAAATCTCTTAGCATTTGCTTGTCTGTAACGGATTTTATTTCTCCTTCACTTATGAAGCTTAGTTTGGCTGGATATGAAATTCTGGGTTGAAAATTCTTTTCTTTAAGAAAGTTGAATATTGGCCCCCACTCTCTTCTGGCTTGTAGAATTTCTGCCGAGAGATCAGCTATTAGTCTGATGGGCTTCCTTTTGTGGGTACCCCGACCTTTCTCTCTGGCTGCCCTTAACATTTTTTCCTTCATTTCAACTTTGGTGAATCTGACAGTTATGTGTCTTGGAGTTGCTCTTCTCGAGGAACATCTTTGTGGCATTCTCTGTATTTCCTGAATTTGAATGTTGGCCTGCCTTGCTAGATTGGGGAAGTTCTCCTGGATAATATCCTGAAGCGTGTTTTCCAACTTGGTTCCATTCTCCCCGTCACTTTCAGGTAAACCAATCAGCCATGGATTTGGTCTTTTCACATAGTCCCATATTTCTTGGAGGCTTTGTTCATTTCTTTTTACTCTTTTTTCTCTAAACTTCTCTTCTTGCTTCATTTCATTCATTTGATCTTCAGTCACTGATTCCCTTTCTTCCATTTTATCAAATCGGCTACTGAAGCTTGTGCATTCATCATGTAGTTCTCTTGCCATGGTTTTCAGCTCCATCAGGTCATTTAAGGACTTCTCTACCCTGGTTATTCTAGTTAGCCATTTGTCTAATCTTTTTGCAACGTTTTTAGCTTCTTTGCAATGGGTTCCTCCTTTAGCTCGGAGAAGTTTGATTGTCTGAAGTCTTCTTCTCTCAACTCGTCAAAGTCATTCTCTGTCCATCTTTGTTCTGTTGCTGGGTGGGAGCTGCATTCCTTTGGAGGGGGAGAGGCGCTCTGATTTTTAGAATTTTCAGCTTTTCTGCTCTGTTTTTTCCCCATCTTTGTGGTTTTATCTCCCTTTGGTCTTTGATGATGGTGACATACAGATGGGGTTTTGGTGTGGATGTCCTTTCTGTTTGTTAGTTTTCCTTCTAACAGTCAGGACCCTCAGCTGCAGGTCTGTTGGAGTTTGCTGGAGGTCCACTCCAGACCCTGTTTGCCTGGGTATCAGCAGTGTAGGCTGCAGAACAGCGAATATTGTTGAACAGCAAATGTTGCTGCCTGATCATTCCTCTGGAAGCTTCGTCTCAGAGGGGTACCCGGCTGTGTTAGGTGTCATTCTGCCCCTACTGGGGAGTGCCTCCCAGTTAGGCTACTCAGGGGGTCAGGGACCCACTTGAGGAGGCAATCTGTCAGTTCTCAGATCTCAAACTCTGTGCTGGGAGAACCACTACTCTCTTCAAAGCTGTACAGGGACATTTAAGTCTGCAGAGGTTTCTGCAGAGGGTTCCGCTGTGCCCTGCCCCCAGATTTGGAGTCTACAGAGGCAGGCAGGCCTCCTTGAGCTGCAGTGGGCTCCACCCAGTTCAAGCTTCCAGGCCGCTTTGTTTACCTACTCAAGCCTCAGCAATGGCGGGCACCCCTTCCCCAGCCTCGCTGCTGCCTTGCAGTTCAATCTCAGACTGCTGTGCTAGCAATGAGCAAGGCTCCGTTGGCGTGGGACCATCTGAGCCAGGCACGGGATATAATCTCCTGGTGTGCCGTTTGCTAAGACCATTGGAAAAGCACTGTATTAGGGTGGGAGTGACCCAATTTTCTGGGTGCTGTGTGTCACCGCTTCCCTTGGCTAGGAAAGGGAATTCCCTGACCCCTTGCACTTCCTGGGTGAGGCGATGCCTCACCCTGCTTTGGCTCACACTCGGTGGGCAGCACCCACTGTCCTGCCCCCACTGTCTGACAAGCCCCAGTGAGATGAACCCCGTACGTCAGTTGGAAATGCAGAAATCACTCCGTGTGATTTCTTCTGCGTCACTCATGCTGGGAGCTGTAGACTGAAGCTGTTCCTATTCGGCCATCGTGGAACTGCCCCTGACATATTTTGAAAAAAAAAATTCCAGGTAACATGTCATACTTTAGGACTCATATTTTAAAAATATTGATATCTTAAATAATCACAATGCCATTATCATACCTAATAAAAATTAACAAACTTTGATGATCTTCTAATGCCCAATTTATAATCCATTTTCTCCAATTGTTTAAAATGTTGTTTGAGAAATATTGTTTTATTGTTTGGTTTTAAGCTAAATGATTATATTTTTCTTTGCTGGAAATAATTATTGGTTTGTTTTTGTTTCTTTATAATTTTTTAAACATAGTTATTTTATATTTTATATTTTGTGTTTCTAATAGCTAATAGTTATTTTATATTTTGTACTTGTTATTTCTAATACTTAATGTTCATAGAGGTATAATGCTGCTGTTTGTTTTGTCTGTTGACTTTATTTCTGGTACCTTATTTTCCTGTGAGTTTTGTAATTTTAGACTGAATTCATTTGGGGTTACCTCAATCTGTGGTAATCTTGTGGGGCTTGGATTAAGGGTAAATTCCTACAGAAAGGGATTATATTTGCTTATACCTACTAGGACTTAAGACCACTTAGCATTGGTTTTTCAGCTTCAGATTTCTTTAAAAAATGTTTAAATTTAATTATATTTGTTATTTTTTCATTGACACATAGTAATTGCGCATATTTTTGGGGAACAGTGTGATATTTTGATACATGTATGCAATGCGTAATGATCAAGTTAGTGTAATTAGCATATTCATCATCTCAAACATTTATCATTCCTTTGTGTTAGGAACAGTCAAAATCTGCTCTTCCAGCTGTTTGAACTGTTATTAATTATAATCACCAAACAGTGCTGTAGAATCCAGGAACATATTTTTCTTATCTAGCTGTAATTTTATATCCATTAACCAACTTCTGGCTATACACCCTTTCCAGTCCCTAGTAACCACTATTCTACTCTCTAATTCTATGAGACCAACTTTTTTTACCTTCCATTTGGAAGTGAGAACATGTGATATTTGTCTTTCTGTGCCTGGTTTATTTTATTTAACATAATTTCCTCCAAGCTCATCCATGTTGCTGTGAATGACAAGATTTATTTCATTTTTATGGCTGGATAGTTGGATAGTACTCCATCATATATATGTACCACATTTTCTTTATCTCTTCTTCTGTTGATGGACACTTAGGTTGATTCCATATCTTGCCTATTGTGAATAGTGCTGCAATAAACATGTAAGGGCAGATATCTCTTCACTATACTGATTTCTTTTCTTTTGGATATATATCCAGCAAGGGAATTGCTAGATCCTATAGTAGTTCCAATTTCATTTTTGAGAAAACTCCGTACTGTGTTTCATAATGGCTGTACTAGTTTACATTCCTACCAACAGTATATAAGTTTCCCTTTCTTTGCATCCTCACCATGTTATTTTTTGACTTTTTAATAATAGACATTCTAACTGGGATGAGAAGATACTGTGCATTTGATTTGCATTTTCCTGATGACTACTTATTTATTTTTGCTGTTTAGTTGTTTGAATTCCCTGTGTATTCAGGATATTAATCTTTTGTTGGATGAATAGTTTGCAAATATTTTTTATCTTTCTGCTGGTTGTGTCTTCACTTTGTTGATTGTTTCCTTTGCTGTATAGGTTTTTAGTTCAATATAATTCTATTTGTCTATTTTTGCTTTTGTTGTCTATGCTTTTACGGTCTTATTCATAAAAACTTGCCCAGTCCAATGTCTAGAAGCATTCTCCTTTTATTTTCTTCTAGTAGTTTTATAGTTTTGGGTCTTACATTTAGGTCTTTAGTCCATTTTGAGTGGATTTTTGTGTATGATGAAAGATAAGGTCTACATATGGATATCTAGTTTTTCTAGTACCATTTATTGAAGAGACTGTCCTTTCCCCAGTGAATGTCCTTGACACTTCTGTAAAAACATGAGTTGGCTATAAATGAGTGGAGATACGCTTTGGATATTTGTCCTCTGTAAATCTCAAGTTGAAATTTGAACCCAAATGTTGAAAGTGGGATCTCAAGGCAGGTGTTTGGTTCATGGAGGCAGATTCCTTATGATTGGCTTTGTGACATCCTCATGGTAATGTGTGAGTTCTCACTCTTAGTTCCCATGAGAACCAGTTGTTGAAAAAAGCCTGGTACCTCCTCTACTCTCTCTCTCTTGCTCCCCCTTGCTATGTGATGCCTGCTCCCCTTTGCCTTCTGCCATGAGTGGAAGCTTCCTAAGACCCTTACCAGAAGCAGATGCTGACCTTATGCTTCTTATACAGCCTGCAGTATTGTGAACCAAATAAACCTCTTTTCTTCATAAATTACCCAGCCCCAGATATTCCTTTATAGCAGTATACAAATGGACAAAGACAAGTGGATTCATTTCTGGGTTCTCTATTCTGTTCCTTGGTCTATGTGTCTGTTTTTAGTACCAGTTTCACACTATTTTGGTTATTATAACTTTGCAGTATATTTGAAAATTAGGTTGTATGAGGCCTTCAGCTTTGTTCCTTTTGCTCAGGATTGCTTTGGCTATTCAGACTCTTCTGTGGTTATACATGAATTTTAGGATTTTTTTTCTATTTTTGTGAGGATTGTCATTGGTATTTTTATAGAGATTACACTGAATCTATAGATCACTTTTGGTACTATGATTGTTTTTAACATATTCTTCTAATGCATGAACATGGATATCTTAATTTTTTTGTGTGTCCTCTTCAATTTCTTTTATCGGTGTTTTATAGTTTTTCTCTAAAAGTCTTTCACTTCTTTAGTTAAATTCATTTTTTTTTCTTGTTTGTCTTGTTTGTTGTTCCTGTATACAGATGCTACAGAATTTTGCATGTTGATTTTGTATCCTGCAGTTTGGCTGAAATTGTTTATCAGTTCTAAGAGTTTCTTGATAGAGCTCTTTGGTAGGTTTTTCTATATATAAGATTGTGTCATCTGCAAATAGGGACAATTTGACTTCTTCCTTGCCAATTTGGATGCCCTTTATTTCTCTTGCCTAATTGCTCTGGCTAGGACTTAGTAGGATTCAGTAAGGTGAATAAGAGTGGTGAGAATGGGCATTCTTGTCTTGTTCCAATTCTTAGAGGAAAAGCTTTCAGTTTTCCCCATTCAGTATGATGTTAGCTATGGGTTTGATATATGACCTTTATTATGTTGAGGTATGTTCCTTTTATACCCAGTTTGTTGGGAATTTTTATCACAAAGGATGTTGAATTTTATCAACTGCATTTTGTGTATCTATTGAGATAATCACATAAGTTTTGTCCCTCATTCTGTTGATATAATGTCTCTGATTTATTGATTTGCATATGTTGAATTATCCTTGTATTCCTGGGATAAATTCCACTTGATCATGGTAATGAGTGTTGTAATGTGCTGTTGGATTTTCTGTTTGCTAGTATTTTGTTGAGGATTTTTGCATCACTCTTTATCAGGGATATTGGCCTATAGTTTTCTTTTTCTGTTGTATAAGTTTTTTTGTTGTTGTTGTATTCTTGTCTAGTTTTTGTATCATGGTAGTGCTAGCCTCATAGATGAGTTTTGAAGAATTCCCTCCTCTTCAATTTTCTGGAAGAGTTTGAGAAGAACTGGTATTAGATCTTCTTTGAATGTTTGGTATAATTCAGCTGTGAAGCCATCAGGTCCTAAGCTTTTCTTTGATGGGAGACTTTTTATTACTAATTCCATCTTGTTACTCATAATTGGTCTATTTCTAGGAGGTAGGACACTGCTTCAGCATAGGCACTGGGAAGACATGACTGCAGTTGGTGGCCAATGTACTGTTTTTCAAAGAGACTGTGTACCTTTTCAGCTCAGACACAGAGGGGTATGACTGCTTTTGTTGGTCAAAGCCCCATTTACCTGGGATGTCTTGTGTTGCTTCAGTTCTGGTCCAGAGAGGCATGGTGTAGCAAAGACTGGGAGAGGTTTTTATAACAGCTTTTTCAGGGCATCATTTTCCTTAGAGGCAGTGTGCAGCTTTGGCTCAGTCCCCTAGGAGTGGGTGCAGCCATGACTGAGGGATGGAACAGTTCTGCCAGAACACCATTTCTCCAGGAATGAGTGCGTAGCTTCAGCTGTAGCTGTGAGTGGGGGCTAGGAGGAGTGCATGAAGCAGCCCCACTACTGCTTGAGCCCACAGGAAATGGTACAAGAGGTGGTCACAGCTAGGCTTGGGGATGTCAGGGCATTGGACAGGGGTGGTTTGGCAGCAGCTTAGCCTCAGAAATGAAGGGATATTGTGGGTACTCACCTCCAAGCAACACTCCAACATTAGTTCCAGTTTGCAGATGGCATTGTGCAGTAGCCACGTAGGCCCCAGGGTGCAAGACATAGTGTCAGCTCCTTCTCTGTGGGATGACAGCTATGCGGACTACAGGCAGCTCCCTCAGCTGGGCTTAAGTACACCGATCAACACTTTGAACAACTATAGTCCTCACTCCAGTAGGACTCACTACTGGAGTGAGGACTATAGTTTTGCTTGCCTTTTGCTAGCCTTTCCCCATGGGGAGAGTTCCTCCTAATTCCCATCTGATCCCTGCTGGGGAATGGGCGGGTGGAGACCAGGTGTTTCCTTCAGTTCTCTGTACAGCTATACTGAGTTCCTGTGTTCACCTGAGTTTCTGTTACTTCTTTGATGTACTCCAGCGCTCTCCTTTAGTCATTTCATTATGATGTAGTTATTTATTAGTTGTTTAGGCTGTTTTTGTGGTGGGGGCGTGGGAGGCTTGGGCATATGGAGTGCTAGGGGCTTCTTAAGCACAGATTCTTTAAACGTTTTTTCATCTAAAACTGAGACTTAAACAGGCAAGTTACCTTTTATCATCTTCCTTTGTTGTTGGGTAGAACTTTTTTCATGCGTCTTTTCAGAGGGAATATAGCTTTTGAAGGTTTCTGCTTTCAGGTAGTGATTTTTGTTCCAACTCTCCAACATGCTGGGATGAAGGACTGGCCTCTTTTTGTCCTACTGTTAAAGTCTGGGTCCCTATTATTAGCAAATACCCTCAGGGCAGCCATAGTGTCAGTTCAAGACTATTACACAAATTTTCAGCAATCCCCCCAACTTTTTACCCCCTCACATTCTTAAGGCCCTATAAATTTTCCTTATTCTGAGAAACCCACCTAGACATGTAAAGGATGCTTGTTTAATTTTAAATACCATTTTAGGTGTTTTTTAGATAGAGAATTCTTTATAATAGCTCAATTTCTTCAATGATTCACTTACTCTTAAGTTTTATATTTAGCCATATATAATTCTTAATTTTTAATCCTCTTTGAAGTAGTTGCCTTCCCTTTTCATGTTCTTTTTTTCTGTGATGCTACCTAATATTGCCTGTATCTCACGGGTCATTTCTATTCTGTTAATCAAGGAAATAATTTAGAATTCTCTCGGTATGGAAGAAGATCATGTTGGAGAATTAAGATTTCTGCCCCAAAGATATTTTATAAAAATAAAATTGAATTTTTGGTATTCTATTAATTGTATACAAAGATAGTAAAGAATTTGTTAGTGTTTTAATTTTACATATTTTCTGACATTTCAAAAATTTAAATGTTTTTATGGTACTTACAATTGAATTTTGGCTGTATACACTTAAGTTGTAATATAGATTTTGAAGACGCTAAACTTAGAATTTACTAAATTTAAAAATCCAGTTTTCATTAATATTTATGTTTATCAAGAAATGAAAACAGAGTTTTCTAAATGCCACATGTTTTGCTTTATCCATAATTCATCGACTTGGAGACAAAATAATATTTTCACTTATTAGTATGAGCAATCAATTACATCAGCTACCAACTGAAGGAGATCTCACATTAAACATTCATGGCTGGTCGTTTTTCTGGTTAGAAGTTCATATCTAACAGAGTTCATGGAATATATTACTCATTACATCCCTATAATTGGATCATCTTGTTTTCATAATATTATGACAAAGAAGCAACTCTTAACAGCAGGGCTACAGGGTATACTCACATTACATTCACTGTTTCTTAAAAGGTTTATAGTCTGTTAAAGTAAGGCAGAATTGTGGCATTTTAAGTTTGTTGTTTTCAGTTCTGGTAATTTAAAACATTGCATGATAATAAGATCTTTGTGAAATAAAATTATGTAGGGGTATGGAGGATCACTGTGAAAACATTCTCAAGATTCATGTTTCTGTACTGTCAGGAGAAATCTCTAATACAACCTGTATTAAGATTTTATTGGTACTTGGTTCATTTGGATATCTCAATGACTGACTCTTTATACTGAATTCATTTAATTACATCAAGATTTTGGTGCATATTATAATAACCGTTCTTTTTACTAATAAAGGCTGTATTAATCCTCATGATATAAGCTATTTTTTAGGCCTATCCAATCTGCCATCCTCTGCTCTTACCCATTTCTCTCCCCACATCTTATCTACCATTCCTTGAACTTTTTACTGTTTCTTTTATACAACCTATATTTACTATTTACATGTCTTTCCTTTTTTCTTCCAGCCTTGAATATTCTTCTTCCCACTCCCCTTGCTGGTTGAAATTATACTTGTCTTTTAAGGATCAGTTCAAACGCTGCTTCCTTCATTAAGTCTTCTCTATGGAGTCAACCTGCCTGAAATTTAGTTAGCTACCTAGCTAGATAACCCATGGCCAGATACTCAACTTCTCTGTGCCTTGGTTGCATCATCTGCGGAATGGAGATCATAGTGTATACCTTATGGAATTGTTGGTACAGTCGGTGCATTAATATGGAAAGCAATTAGCACAGTGCCTAGGAAACTGCAAATGTTAAATATTTGCTCATATGGAAGTCAGAATTAATTACTGCCTCTTGATATCCTATTAGTACTTTCTCTTTTTTTGTTGTTGTTTTTACTTTTTTTTTTTTTTTTTTTCATTTCTTAGAGACATGGTCTCACTCTGTCACCCAGGCTGAAGTGCAGTGGCTCAATCATAGCTCATTGCAGCCTCTAACTATTGAGTGCAAGCAATCCTCCCACCTTATCTTCCCAATTAGCTAGGACTACAGGTGCATGCCATCATACCTGGCTAATTTTTTAGTTTTGTGTAGAGACGGAGGTCACACTGTGTTGCCTAGGCTGGACCTTTTGTAATTTCTCTCTCTTTTTTTTTTTCTTTTTTGAGACAGAGTCTTGCTCTGTTGCCCAGGCTAGAGTGCAGTGCCGCGATCTCAGTTCACTGCAAGCGCCGCCTCCCGGTTTGATGCCATTCTCCTGCCTCAGCCTCCCGAGTAGCTGGGACTACAGGCGCCCACCACCAGGCCTGGCTAATTTTTTTGTATTTTTAGTAGAGACAGGGTTTCACCATGTTAGCCAGGATGGTCTCCATCTCCTGACCTCATGATCTGCCCCCCTTGGCCTCCCAAAGTACTGGGATTACAGGCGTGACCCACCGCGCCCAGCCTGTAATTTCTTATACTTCGTATTTTGTACTTGTATTATGCTTCTGATACGCTATAATTATTTATGTACATGTTTTTTTTTCTTCAATAGACTGTGAACTCTTCGAAGGTAGGACTCCTAGAGCTAGATACTCAATTATTTTTTATTAAATTGAATGACTTGAAACTACAGATCCTTTATTTAAACTTCCCAAATTTCTGCTTTATCTAGGCAACTCTTTAAATTCTTTTATCTCATGTAGATTTCAAAGGCTGAAATAATTGAGATTTTTTAGTTTGAAGAAAAGAGAACTGAGGATTTAATGTACATTATTATTATATTTTTAATGGACTGTTTGGGAGTAAGTTGCAGACATTGTTCACTTTCACTCCTAAAAACAGGACATTCTTTTTTTTGTTTTGTTTTTTTTTATGGAGTCTGGCTCTGTCGTCCAGGCTGGAGTGCGGTGGCACGATCTTGGCTTACTGCACGCTCCCCCCTCCCAGATTCACGCTGTTCTCCTGCCTCAGCCTCCCGAGTAGCTGGGACTACAGGCGCCCACCACCACGCCCGGCTAATTTTTTTTGTATTTTTAGTAGAGACGGGGTTTCACCGTGCTAGCCAGGATGGTCTCAATCTCCTGACCTCGTGATCCGACCACCTTGGCCTCCCAAAGTGTTGGGATTACAGGCATGAGCCACCATGCCTCGCCAAAACAGGACATTCTTTTACATCGTTACAGTATAGTTATCAAACAGGATATTTAATTTAGTACACATTATTATGTAACCTATAGTCTGGCAGATTTTGGCACATTTAGTTGCATTAAGGTGAAACAGTTTACAGCCTTTGTCTTTCATAACATGGTCATTTTTGGAATAGTTCAGGCCATATTTTTATAGAATGTCTCTCAATTTGGATTTGTCTGATGTTCCCTCATGAGTAGATTCCAGTTATGCATTTTGGGCAGGAATATCACAGATGCGATGTTTTATCCTTTTCAGTGCAGCCTATCAGGAGGCACATTATGTCAGTTTGCACACAGTGCTATTTGGTTAAGCTTTATTGAATTAATAAGTAATTTGTAGAGAGATACTTTCAGACTGTGTAATACCTTGTTTCTTTTCAACCTTGCACTCACTAGTTTATATTCATTGGATGCTTCTTGCCTATGATAGTTACAAAATGGTGATTTTCAAGTCTGTCATCCTTCTATATTTATTAGTTGCCACTCTTCTGTAAGAAAGTTTTTTCTCCTCTTTTTATTTCTTTATTTACCATCAGTATCAACTCATAAATTTTTATTTTATTAAGTGACTTATAATTCAACACTATTATTATTAGTTTTAATGCTCAAGTTGTCCCAGGTTGTGAGTGGCAACCTGACTTTTGACCCCTTGGAAATGCCCCCAACCATTCTATGGCGACTTCCTTCATTTCTGGCATAACAACATATTACAGGCTTATCTTATCATTTACCTGCCCCAGCCCTAGAGTCAGCTGTTTCTCTAAGGAGTCCTGACTCCCTTTACTAGAGAAGAGCATTTAGAAATTAAGATTAGAGCAGTAAGTATGCTCATTGTTAATGAACTGTTACAGCTTCTAGGTCATCTCAGTAGGGACCTGTATGTATAGATCTATTAGGAAATAGATGTATGCATGCATTCATGTACACATACAAACACATATACAACTATACACATCAATATCTACTGATATATCTATATCTTTTATCCATCTATCTATATATATGTATACTAAAAATCATGAGTTTATACAGATACATCTAATTCAAATCTAACAATACAGGATTCTTCCTGCTTTTTCCAAATTCAGTATCTGTATCTGCCTTTTCCAATGGTAAAAATAATAGCCCTTAACGTCATTATTGCATTTGCTCATTTTGTCAGTCTCTCAATATATAGATAGTAGTTTCAGAATTACTATACCCACATCTGTGTGAAAAATATACCTACTGAGTTGAATTCCAGATGGTTTACCTTTATTTTCATCTTTGAAGTGAGGATGTATAGTCAAAGTTCTCATGCAGATACTTGTGCTATTCTGTACAAAATGAATTCTATGAAGAATGAAAGGTTTTAGTTAGTATTAATCATGTTATGTAACAAAAAGAGATTTGGCTATGATCATCAATACTCAGTAGTAGGATAGTCTTCTACTTCACTGAGAACATCCAGGCAATTGCATACTCTTTTACTATTTGGCCTCAAATACCTGTGTGATTTCCTTCTCTGTATGATGAACAAGGGTAACTAGTGTTTGAGCCTGAGGACTCCTTTTGTTAAGTCCAGAGTCACCCTCTGTTTTTGCCTTGTGAATTTTTGTCCTCTGAGTATAAAAGAGGGTTATGGTCTTTTGCTTTAAGACCTAGAACAAAGCTGGCCTAAGCCACTTAATCCATGCATTATTTCACTGTGGCCCTCTCTGTTCTCCAGTAGTTCTTAGGTAGGTGGTTCCTATAGTAGAGGTTGCTACTAGCTCATAATAACTATATAAATCATGTAGGAGGGAAGATAGTCAGAAGCATGACCTTACCTAAGATAAAGAAGACAAAAAGATAGGTGCTTAGGTGTTGTTCCAGTTATGATCTCTTTTGTTCACATATTTGATGTCTTAGACATATGGCCCCATTAAATGTACCTGAGAATTTAGTTTTGCTTTTAAGCTACATGAAAGTACCATATTCTAGGGAGAGTGATATGGGGAGAGTGCATACAAACCTTAAACATTACCACCCATTCACCCTCATCCCTTGCCACCTACTTTAGAGTACAATTGACCCTTGAATAACATGGGGGTTAGGGTCGCTGACTCCCCATGCAGTTGAAAATCTGCATATAACTTTTGACTCCCCAAAAACTTAATAGCCTGCTGTTGACTGGAAGTCTCACCAATAACCTAAACAGTTGATTAACACATATTTTATATGTTATATGTATTATAATAAAGTAAGCTTGAGAAAAGGTGATAAAAATCATAAGGAAGAGAAAATATATTTACTATTTATTAGGTGGAAATGGCTCATCATCAAGATGTACATTCTCGTCATCTTCATTTTAGGTAAGTTAAGGATGAGGAGGAAGTGGAGGGGTTGGTCTTGCAGTCTCGGGGGTGGCAGAGCAGTTCAAACCTGTGGGTCAAGTGTATATACTTCTCAGCTGCGATAAAAGGAAAAAATTTAATGCAAGAGTTTTATCAGAAGGAGATATTATAGTGTCTTCTTTCTAGAAGGCTTTAAAGCTAGCAGATGACATTGCTTGGGATAATAATTTATGAAATCTTAGAAAAAGAATTATGAACTGGTATATTCTAACTCTTTGTGTAGATCACTGATTGAATTGATGTTTCTAGGAAGTATGAATTTTTTTAATTCTAGTGGCAGATTATCCTCTTAGTAGCAAGATATTCTTATCAACCTTTATGTGTAGTTATTATTGTTGACTAAAGTTTTAAATGTAAAGGCTTATCCTTATGAGGATCATTTATATAAATACTCTGGTTTTTTCTCATTTATTTTCTGTAAAATATTTGGAGTTGAAAAGAATGAACTGACCCTTAACATTAGGAAAAAATATAAAACAAGGTAGTGATGTATAACTAATAAAAATTGGCTTCAATAAAAAGTCTGTGTGCTCTAGTCCCTACTTCTTTGTTGTATGTTTCTATAAACCAACAGCAGCACCCCTTCTTTCTTCTCCCAGCAGAAGTGATTTGGGGAAGCAAGGGAAGAGTGTGGTCAAGGTCTTTGGAAAGAGGCAGATACAAGGTGAAGAATGAAAGGGCTAAAGGCAGCCTTTTCCCCTATTATTGATTCTTAACTAGGTTCTTACCAACTCTTGAGTGTATGGTAAATATGTAGTCACATTATTTATTGCTATTCTTGCCAGAAGGCAAGGGATGCTAAAAGTTCACCAAAGAATGGTCTGATCCACAATGTCAGTAATGCTCTCCTTTGCAGGGAATCCAAAACACAAAAGCTTTTTCTAAGGCCGGTAGGCAGGACATGCAGATGCTGCTTTGTCCTACATCATTACTTTTCAAACTAGGATATCTATCAGAATCATTTGGAAGGCTTGTTAAATCAGATTGCAGGGCCCTACCCCACAGTTTCTCTTACAGGTCTGGGGTAGAGCCCTAGAATTGCATTTCTAAGAAATATCTCTGTGATACTGCTTCTGCTGCTTTGGAAACCACACCATGTGAAGTATTACCCTAGGGAACCAATATAATGCATGCACTGGCTACTTGATTTCACTCTTTGCCACCCAGATAACATGAACAGTATCAAACCTGTCCAAATATTTCTTTAAAACTTAATTCTTTTTCTGTTTTTAGCAAAGAGTAAGTCATATATAAGAGCTTGTGCATATCTCTGTGCCATTTGCTAACTATAAGAATGTCTATTTTAGACCAGTTATACTGACAAATATAAGTGGAAGTGAAAGTATCCTGATAATGTAAATAAAAATAATGGTCTCCTTTAAGAAAATTTTATTTTTTGTAAAATACTCATCTTGGGTTCTTATTATTTCTACTTTACCACACTAGATGAGACTCAAAACTAGCACGCTTGTTTTCTTAACTTTTAAAAAATTCTCCAGGTTGACAGTGTAAACAGTTTATTGTTGTTGTTGTTTATATTAAATAACTTTAGATTTTAAGGCTATTACATTTTGAACTTTTTGGCATTTAAAATACTAAAAGTGGCCAGGCATGGTGGCTCACTCATGTAATCCCAGCACTTTGGGAAGCTGAGGCGGGTGGATCACTTGAGGTCAGGAGTTCAAGACCAGCCTGTCCAATAAGGTAAAACCCCGTCTCAACCTAAAATACAAAAATTAGCTGTGCGTGGTGGTACATGCCTGTGGTCCCAGCTACTTGAGAGGCTGAGGTGAAAGAATTGGTTGAACCTGGGAGGCAGATGTTGGGGTGAGTCAAGATCATGCCACTGTATTCTAGCCTGGGCGACAGAGTGAGACTCCATCTCAAGAAAAAGAAAAAAAAATACTAAAAGCATATCAATAGTATGAGATCAAAGAGGTGGGTTTTGTTCTGTTTTGTTTTGTTTTTTCACTTTCTGGGAAAAATTTTTCCAACTTAAATGTTTTTCATTTCTCTAAGTTATATTTAGCTTTGAAATTCAAAACCTGCCCATATTTGACTCAGAACTCTACCAATTTTTGAGTATTTTCTCTTCTATTAAGAGTGAAATTCTCAATACGCATTTCGTTGCTTTGTCAAAATGTTATTTAAAGTGTTTATTTAAACTTATTTTTAATCTGAAATTAAATGCCTCTAAACAATTCTATATATAAATATGGGCACAATTTATATTAAATGGTTTAAAATATAACAAGATTGCCAAGAACATGTTTGCTATTTGCTTAATAATACTCTTTGGATTTAGTGCCAAAATATTAATGTATATCAGTATAGAAATTGAAATAGATATATATTACATACGATATGTATTATATATTATATATATGAGTGATATATAGAGCAAAACATGTGTTAAATTTATTTCTTTTTCTGGGAGAAAGTTAGAGAAGTCAGCCAGAGTAATAGGAAAAATAATTTAAACTGGCAAAGAGATGGATAAAATTTTACTGGGCAAAATTGTCCATTATGACATTAAACATTCCTTATATTAACATGTTTTTTAAAAATAGAATACTAATTAATTATGCTTGGCAATCAAGAGGTGTTACTGTTGATAGGAATATTTTATAATAGGTTTTAATGAAAACCATAACTAATCTGGTGAGTTTTTAAAAATAAAAAAGTAATGTACCATATAATCTTTATTGGTGAGGAATGTAACAAGGAGGTAGAGAACTAGTAGAAAGGTATCTTTATTTTTCAGTGTTACCATCTTCTTATGAAATATTAAAAGGTTTAATTAGAAAAAAAGAAACATGTAAAATGCACAATTTTATTATAATTGTATGATAATAATACACTTTTATTATTTAAATTTTAAAAGGTTTTTAAAAATTTCATGTGAAGTAACACATAAAATAATTTAATCAAATCCTCCTGAAATGTATCTGTAAGTACAACATAGTTTTTATCAAAATCTGAAGACTTTTTGTAGCTGTAGACAAGCTTATTCTAAATTTTATATGGAAAAAAAATTTGAAAAAGAGCAACAGAATCACTCTAGTCAGTGTTAAGACTTACTATATAGCTATAGTAATTGGAGAGATAGACATACAGAACAATAAAACAGAATAATAAAACAATAAAACAGAATAGAGAAGCATAAAAGGCATAAAAGCAACTCAATGAAAGAAGGATAGTCTTTTCAGCAACCATTGCTCTATCAATTGAACATCCATAAGCAAAAAAAAAAAAAAAAAAAAAAACTCTACCTAAATTGCACACTTATATTAAAGTTAACCCAAAATAGATCATGGAATTAAATATAAAATTTTAAACTATAAAACTTTAGAAGAAAATATACACAAAATGCTTTGGGACCTAAGCAAAGAGTAGGCAATGTGTTCTTACATGTGACACCAAGAGAATGATCCATTTTGTAAAAATTGGTAAATGGGACTTCATCAAAATTAAAAACCTTTGCCCTGCCAAAGACTATTAAAAGGATGACCAAACAAGCTATAGACTGAAATAAAATATTTGCAAACCACAAATATTCACAAATTTGACAAAAAACTTGGATCAAGAATATATAAAGAGTTCTCAAATCTCAACAGTTAAACAAATAAATAAAAGTCCAATTAGAAAATGGGCAAAAGACATGAACAGACATTTCACCAAAGAGCATATAAGATGGCACATGCATATATGAAAATTTCTTCTATTTTATCAATTAATATCAGGGAAATGTAAATTTAAACTATAATGAGATATTACTACACACCTATCGGAATGTCTCGAATTGAAAAGTAACAACACTGAGGCCGGGCATGGTGGCTCACGCCTGTAATCCCAGCACTTTGAGAGGCCAAGGTGGGCAGATCACCTGAGGTCAGGAGTTCGATACCAGCCTCAACATGGAGAAACCCTGTCTCTACTAAAAATACAAAATTAGCCGGGCGTGGTGGTGCATGCCTGTAATCCTAGCTACTCGGGAGGCTGAGGCAGGAGAATTGCTTGAACCTGGGAGGCGGAGGTTGCTGTGAGCCGAGATTGCGCCATTGCACTCCAGTCTGGGCAACCACAGCGAAACTCCGTCTCAAAAAAAAAAAAAAAAGAAAAAAAAAAGAAAAGTAACAACACTGAATGCTGACAAGGATGCAGAGAAACTGGATCACACATACGTTGCTGGTAAGAATTTAAAATGGTACAGCCACTCTAGAAAATATTTTGTCAGTTTCTTACAAAACTGAACATGCAACTACCATAAGACTCAGTAATTGCACTTTTGGGGATTCATTCCAGAAAAATAACAACTTATATTAACATGAAAATCTGCACAAGAATGTTTATAGCAATGTTATTCTTAGTGGCCCCCTAACTGGAAATAACCCAAATATCCTTCAATAGGTGAATAATTCTGGTATATATGTGCAATGGAATACTATTCAGCAGTAACAAAGAATGGACTATTAATACTTGCAACAAGTTGAATAGATCTCAAGGGCATTGTGCTTAATGAAAAAAATAGTCTGAAAAGGTTACCTATACTGTATGTTTGCGTTTATATAACATTATCAAAATGATAAAACTAGAAAGATTGGGAATAGATTAATATTTGACAGGGATCAAGAATGGCAGTAGCAAAGTGTCCCTTGTGGAGAGGGGTTTGTTACACAACTTTATACATGGAATCAAGTTGCATAAAAGGATACATATACTGACAAGTGCATGCTTGTAAAAACTGGTGAGAACTAAGGTGTGTAGTTAACAGTATTGCACTAATAATGATTTCCTAGTTTTGCTATTGTACTAAAATTATTTAAGATGTCACCATTGGGGAAGCTGGGTGAGGGGTTCATGGGAGTCTTATACTATTATTGCAACTTCTGTGAGTCTAAAATTGTTTCAAAATAAAAAAATTAAAAATAATTTAAGCAGAAATATTTGGAAAAATCAGGGAAATTAAGAATATTGAAATACTTCTCAGCTCACCTTTTTTCAAACAGAAAAATTGGGGAGATGGATTGTAAATCAAATGATAGTTTAATACAAGGCAAGAGCTGCAAAGACATCTGAATATATTTTCTTTGTAATTAATAGTAATGCAGTACTAGTATACACAGATAAACATTGACTTTCACCTTTGACAGACAGTCAGACTTCACAGGTTGCTATTCCTAAGCTCACAGAGAAATGGAGAAAGTCAAATTGATGTAGCGTAATTTGAGTTTCTTTATCAACATTGCTTCAAAACAGTGATTAATGTAGTCTAGGAGTAGCTCAATAATTAAGCGTGGCTGATAGTTTATCCTAGGCTCCCTGAAGACTTCAAGACATCTTGAGGATGTTATGGTGTTATAGATGTTATGTTCATGGAGAAGGAGAAGTAGGGGAAATTCTTTCATACTGAAAGCTTAATAGTATCCAATTTCAATTATACATCTCCATTCAAAATAACTGAAAACTGAAACTAAGTATCTTATTTTGAGTGTAAAAATGACTGAGTGAATGAGATCATTTTGAACTTTAAATTTAGCTTAGATATGTGAAAGGCACAGTTGTATAACATTATACTATTACCTAAATCCCGTGGGACTACTTTGCTGTAAGCAAGGCCTGAAAGTGTAGCAAGATTAAATTCAAGTTTTATACTTTAGAGTCCTCAACAAAAATAAGCACATGCCCTGTATCTAACATAGAGACAGCAGTTCTTTAGCTAGGACAGCATTGGTAAAATGGGCTCACAGCTTTAGTGCCTCATTGCCACATAATGTATGGCTTACTGGGTTTCTCTCTCTCTTTTTCTGTTTGTGAGCCATGAAACCAGATTGTCTTCTTAGGAAAATACAATGCCTTTTTTAAAACTGTACTAACTGTAGCATGTGATTAAAAGAGAAAGGTTAAAAGTCTTTTTTCTTCTTGGAATTAGATTTGCTGTAATTCTTCTCATTATTATGTTATGCTTTGTTCTCCTCTGGAGGGTTAGGCTTCAAGAACCCTATTTATAGACCATGTTTTTAAGTACTTTACAAACAGAGACCATAATGACTGATTATCAATAAAGGTTTTAATGGCCAATATCAAGGGTGTATTATATACAATCTTCTAGAAGTATTGCTTTTTAAAACAAAATGCAATTATTTGATGCGAGAAAACATCTATGTAATCATACAAATTTATCTGAGGTTTATTTTATTTAGGTCATATTTAGGGTATAAAAATTGTCTGGGTTTTTTTGTGTCTATAGGAAATGAACGAATTGAATGTTTATTGAATAATCAAGGAGATTTGGGTTTGGTTTTGACTTCACTAAGTTGTTTGTCATAGCACTAGGCAAGTTTGAAAATTACCATGGTTTATTTTAGAAATATTATGAGTTTACTAGTAAGAAACTTCAAATTATCCATTCAAAGGTATACTTAAGTATTAATAATACTTACTATTTTTAAGTATTAATATGTTTCAGAGATCATTTTGCTTCAAAGGCTAAAACAGGATTTATGTGACCTTTACCAGCCAAGGGTTCAATTCTCTCGTCAATTAGTATTGAAATGTAGTTGTGTGGGGCCATTTTAATTTAGCAAGACTTCCTGATGAATTTTTCTGGAGCACTTCCCAGTTCCACTATATTTCTAGCAGCATCTGCATTATCTTAGGGTAGAAATATGTACCCATTTCAAGATAAGACTTTTCCTAAGCACTTTATATTTTTTTCTTTATGAGTTTTTCCATTGATCACAAATCCTGGATACCATAATAAAAGGCTGTGATGTTTTAGAATGAGGCAGCTTTACATGAAAATGTGTAAATATTTGACATAAATTATTAATGGGTAAATTTTTAGCAAGAAACCACTTTAAGTAGAACAAAACTTACTGTTGAGAGTCATCCAGAAGCAATGAGGGACAGGAAAAAATAATGTTTTCTCTGAAACAAAGATAGTTGCAATAAAGCATTTAGTTCCAGCTTTCAGCATGATTTCTAATAAAGATAAAAGAATGAACAATGGAAAACATTCACAGAGTTATTTGTAGTTATATATAAATTATATATACAGTTGGATGTATTCATGAACCACCCTAGGATTAAAAATATTTGAAAAAAATTTGCATCTGTACTGTACATGTACAGACTTTTTTCTTGTCATGATGCCCTAAACAACACAGTAGAACAGCTATTTACATAGCATTTACATTGTATTAGGTATTACAAATAATCTAGAGATGACAGTATATGGGAGGATGTGCATAGATTATGTACAAATATTATGCCATTTGTATCAGGGACTTGAGCATTCGTAGATTTTAGTATCTGTGGGAGGTCATAGAATCAATCCTTCACTGATACTAAGGGATGACTGTAGTTTATACATAAACTATACATACCTGCTGTGAAAGCCTTGAAGTTGATTTCTGTTTATAGTTAATGCCAAACTAGCTCTTTATTAATTCCATTTTGTACATCTGCAAAAAGGCATTTTCTTGAATAATTTATCTCTTGGATTACCTTTCCAGACTTCTTTTAAATATCTCACAGTAAGTAATATTGCTTTTAAGCTTAAAAATCCTCGACATTGCTAAATTTTCAAGATTTTTTTAATCTTAAATGCTTATAGGAGTTGGAGGGAAAACTAATGATGTAGATCCCTGTTTTTCTGCTAATGGGAATTAATTAGTACTGTTCATTACGATTGACATTGGCATTCTCTGTGCTATTCCAGACAGTTATGATAAAAATCAGCTCAACTATACAAGGAACTATTTTATTCCATGCTTTGAACCAGCTCCTCTTAGCACCCAAGCCCATTCATTATTTTTATCTAATTAGGCCAACTTACATTGGAGAGATACCTGAAGCAAGGAAATTTCCTTAATAGCTATGCAATAACAATAGCTCACAGGCACTTAAACAGTACAGTTGTCTAAGATTGAATCATCAGAAGAAGGGGAAAAAAAGTTATCCTTAACCATAGGGTAAAAATGTAGTCATAAATAGACAACTATCATTATTTAAATGGCATAAATATACAATATTAGTAATCAATAGTATAATGTTTATAGATGTGAATTTTGTATGCTTATTTGTGGAAAATTGTTAAATTTATTTTTATGTTGAAATTTGTAGTCACATTTGAAAGTTGACTGTATTCTGTACACAAAAATGCAAACATGCTTCCTAGGAAAAAATAGAAATTTTGCATATGATTACACAGCAAATATTTTCTAAAACTAGGGCAAAGTCTTAATTCCCAGGACAACTCCTTATCTTAAAAACAAATTATTTTATATGACAGTTTTACTCTCACTTGTCTGTTGAAATGAGAAAATAAAAGTATTTTTGTGGCAGTGTGCACATCTAATAAACAAGACATTAAAATGTTTGGAGGGGCTGGAAATAGGGTCATGGCCTACCCCTTTTTAACAACTTCATTGACTAAATACTTCCATGTCCTAGGGAAATAATTCGCATTTTGATATTTTTCAGCAAAACAAGAAAAGGAGAGAAAACTTAGCTGTAAAAGCCAATATTACAGAAAATGACTTAGAAAGTTGCTTTCTGACTGGGTGCAGTGGTTCATTCCTGTAATCCCAGCACTTTGGGAGGCTGAGACAGGAGGATCACTTGTGTCCAGGAGTTCAAGACCAGCCTGAGCAACATAGTGAGACCTCATTTCTCCAAAAAAAAAAAAAAAAAAAAATTAGCTGGTGTGGTATTGTGCACCTGTAGTTCCTGCTACTAGGGAGGCTGAGCAGAAGGATTGCTTGAGCCTGGGAGGTTGAAGCTGCAGTGGGCCATGATCACACCACTGCACACAGCCTGGGTAACAGAGTGAGACCCTGTCAAGGTAGGAAGGTAGGAAGGAAGGAGAGAAGGAGGGAAGGAGGGAAGGAGGGAGGGCAACAGAGTGAGACCCTGTCTAGGAAGGAAAGAAGGAAGGGAGGGAGATAGGGAGGTAAGGAGGGAAGGGAGGGAGCTCTAGGTGACTCTCAGGCTTAAGAGCCAGAGGAATAAATTCCCTGACCTGTATCTCCTTTACTATCTGATCTCCTGCTGTGGCTTCTTTGAGATAGAGGAAAAACCAAAGTGTTTTTCATACTCTAACTCAACACATTACTTCTGATACTGAATGCATGAAGGGATTTCCCCACACATAAGAAATTCCTCCAATTCAATTCTGACATCATCTACCTGGAGATAGTGTTAGATCTCACATGTTAAGGGTTCAGTTCCACAAAACTGCCCCCCACTTCAGATGCCAATCACCAGGCTAGGTTGTGACATGTACCCGTGTCACATGGTGTATCACATGGAGAATTTTTAAGCTTAAAAACAATATTACTTACTGTGAGATATTTAAAAGAAGTCTGGAAAGGTAATCCAAGAGATAAATTATTCAAGAAAATGCCTTTTTGCAGATGTACAAAATGGAATTAATAAAGAGCTAGTTTTGCATTAACTATAAACAGAAATCAACTTCAGGGCTTTCACAGCAGGTATGTATAGTTTATGTATAAACTACCGTCATCTCTCATGGTGTATCACCATGTGATATGGGTACATGGTTCCCACCACTGGCCATGGTTCCCATGACACCCTCCTAAGGTTCAACGAATTTTCAAAAATAGCTCACAGAATTCAGGGAAACACTTGAATTACATTTACTGGTTTATTAATAAAAGATGTAATAAAGGATACAGATGAACAACAGATGAAGAAATACACAGGGCAAGGTCTGAAAAGGTCCTGAGCACAGGAGTTTCTGTCCCTGTGGAGTTGAGGTGTGCCACCCTTCTGGCACATGGCTGTGTTTACCAGTGCAGAAGTTCTCAGAACCCCCTACTTCAGGGATTTTTATGGAGGGTTTAACCACATAAACATGATTGATTATTAATTCAATTTCCATCCCCTCTCCCCTCTCCAGAGAATGGGAGCTGAGTCTGAAGTTCTCAGATTATAATCATGTCTTGGTCTTTCTGGTGACTACCCCTTGTTCAGAAGTCCACCCAAGAGTTGCCTCATTAGAACGCAAGACACTCCTATCACCTTGAAAATCCCAAGGAATTTAGGAAATTTGTGTCAGGCACTGGTAGCAGAGACCTATACACACACACACACACACACACACACACACACACACACGTATATACATATATACCCATACATATATGTATATACGTGTGTGTATATATATATAATATATATATAATATGTCTTATTTCACCGATTTTCACTGACCAAAACCATCCATACGCCAGATGGCAGGGAAGCCAGTTGAGTAGCCCACGCAGATCAACCTTCAAAGCAGAGAGCAGGTTAAATTGAAGGGGCAAATACTCTGCAGATATCTGACAGAGTAATTGTGGAAATTCAGGAGAGACATTAGAGATCACCTAAAATCAGAAAATTTGAGGTACCTCATGAGAGTAAGTTACATGCATTGTGTAATTTACAGTTAAGACACACTGTCCGTCAATCAGCAGAGTTGAGAACTCTAGCTCTACATGCATTATAGTTCATAATTATGTCACAGTCACCACTTACGGCATCGATGCAAATCGCTTGTTGTGTGTGAAGTTACACTGATCAGCATTGCTATTGCCTACAAAATTAATAAAATTTGAAATTTATTAACCAAAGGGACTGGAGTTTGGCCATATTAGAGGAAATGTTTTGGAAGAGTAGTTTGTCCCACATAACTTATTTCAGTTCGTACTATAATTCTCTGAAAATTACTTTCAGTGACCATACCTGTTATAGAAAATTGCTGTTTAAGGTGATTATCTTAGACAGGGGGAAGAATTATAATAACCCTTTATTGGAGTCATTGCTTACGAGGCTTAAAATTTGATTAATTCATTTGATTAAAAGGAGCATGTAAAACTCTTTAATATATTAAGAATTTCCCATTCTCAAAATGAATTCTACCTATTGTTGTTGGAATATGTTTCCTTTTAACATTTTCCTACCTTATTGTTTTCACTAATCTGTTAATACCATCTGGCCAATTATATCAAGTAATTTTACACTTATTGAATGTTCCTGTGGGTGGAGACTATGAAGCATCTCTTCAAACTCTGCTCACATTCTGGAAATCATTGGTCAAAACACTCACTCTGAAATCAAAGATTTTACTTGTGAACAGCAAATTTTGTGTATTTCTCACACAAATGTTATTTTTGCATTCTGGGGTCTCCTCATCCTTTCTCATATAGGTTGTGTTATATAGGTTCTTGCTAAGATATTTTATATCTCTGTATCAAAAAGTAGAAATCATCAATGTCAGCTGAGCTTTTCTGCCACAATTGTGATTATTATATTTAATTGTAAATGCTGCATTGTACCCAACCTGTTTCACAAGGAGATATATTCCCTTAATTCTATATTAAAAAGAAGCCATTGTTAGGTTTGAATGCCTATAGAATATGAAGGTTATAGTCAAAAAAAGACTATTTCAATATAAATGAACCATTTCCTCCTTTTTAAAAAGCAGTAAACTAATTAGCCAAAATATGTTGTAGCTTTACAAATGCTTTTACTAGGCCTTTAGACATGTTCCTACTATACTATCTTTTTATTATACAGTGAGATAGAACTTGCCATTTAATGTCAAACCATCAAAGAATTCAGCTACTTCACATGGTTATAGTGTTTGCTTTTAAAACAATTAATTTTAAGAATTTGAAACATAATACAAGTACCCCTAATATAACCGCTGATTTTTAATGGTTCCATAATACCTCACCAAACAGATTTAATATATTTTGCTGAACTAACTGCAGTTGAATATAAAGTTGCCCTCAACTTATCATTACCGCAGATAACACTACAGTGAAAACATCCTACACATAGCTTTTTCTATACTTTTGGTTATTCCCCGTGATACAGTTTTTTGAATATTTGTCCCCACCCAAATCTCATGTTGAATTGTATTCCCCAGTGCTGGAGGTGGGGCCTGGTGGGAGGTGTTTGGGTCATAGGGGCAGATCCCTCATGTCTTGGTGCTGTCTTCACACTAGTGAGTTCTCACGAGATATGGTGGTTTAAAAGTGTGTAGCACCTCTCCCGTCACTCGCTCTCTCTTGCTCCCATTCTTGTCATGTAATGTGCCTGCTTCCCCTTTGCCTTCTGCCATAAATGGAAGCTTCCTGAGGCTTCCCCAGAGGCAGATGCTGCTGTGCTTCCTGTACAGCCTGCAGAACTGCAAGCCAATTAAATCTCTTTTCTTATAAATTACCCATTCTCAGGTATTTCTTTATAGTAGTGCAAGAATGGCCTCATACACTCTGGAAGGGCGATAATAGGGTTAAAGGATGTGAAATTTTTGCAACTAATATTACATATTGCTAAACTGATTTCCAGTAGGGCTTAACTAGTTTATTTTACCATCAGCAATGTTAAAGAACCTCTGCTTCATTCCACCTTCAGTGACATTAATTCGTTCAATTTTTTATAAGTTTTACAGGCTGATAGGGAAAACTCATTGTTTTATTTTGTATTATTTTATCATCACAAGGTTAGATATTTGCAGGTATTTGGTTTAATATCTGACTTATCTTTTTTGTCAATTTGAATGAATTCTTTAACAAAATGAATATATTAATCTTTATTTGCTGAAGATATTTCTGCAGAATATAATTTGCTTTTTTAATTTCAGTTGCCAACATGTTCTTCTTAAAGCTGAGACATTTCACAGGTTTTGTGTTTTAGTTCCACTTTGTATACTACTGTAGCAGAAGTAGGCAGTTTCTGCTAGTTCTTAAGAGTATGACAGTCTCAGATTAAACAACATAGAGCCTGAGCTCTATAAGTCAGCTAGTAATGGTACAATCAGAAATCTCAGAATTTGTTTAGAAAAGTCTTTTTAAAATGTCAGCCTCTCTACATTGTGCTAACAGAATTCCCAAGAGTATTTATCATTATTATTATTATTAAAAGAATAACCTATATCTAGGAGGCAGCATGAAGGTGGTGATGATAGTTCAAGTGAACCCAGTTTGAGAGATGAAGCTCAAGGGACTAAGAGGAGGCTGTTGGTCCATTTGTCTCTTACTCCTGGAGGGTTAAATGTTAGTTGTGTTTAGTTTCAACAAAGGAGATGCCCTTACCAACTGGATCCTCCTTAAACAGACTGAGCTACTTGAGGGCATCAACTGTTCATGTTCGTAACTTTTATGCCTAGCTGAGTCACCAGCAAAAAGAAGGCAGAGATTTAATGAATACTGAAATGAAATAATGAATGAATTGAAGGGAAAAATAGTATGGGAGGCAATTGGAGTTATAAACTATAATATTGAATGTGACCACCATGAGTCATCAAAGGAGGAAAATAATTTGAAATTTTTAATTATCCCTAAGATCTGAGTTTTACAAATTTTTACCAAAATTAGAATATCTGTAAATATCCATGTGGACTTAAACAAAAAATCGACTTTTTTGATTAATATAATACAATGATACTCATTTTTTAATGGAATAGCTAGTGAAATACAATACAGTACATTAGTTCCTCAAAGCCAATGTTTCAAGATAATTCAGTCTTATGTAATTGTGACCTAAAGCAATAAAACATTGGTAGTTATTTCGCAGTCCTCTTTAGTAGGCTGGCTCATTGGATCTGAGAAGCAGTGCAAAGACAGGAAACCTATGTGTTCTCTACCTTCGCAATGTTTAGAAGACCAGTCCAAAAAACTGTGCCTTATGCAGCTTAGTAATTAGGTCAGTTAATGACATGAACATTTGGCTAAGATTTGAGAAAAAAAAAAATAGGCAAAAAAAAAAAAAGAGAGAATTCAAGTATAAAATACAGTGAATTCCAAGTCAGTAAGGGCTGCCTCAAGGACAAGAGAGAAAGCCCTCTAATATTAAACTGTGGGAGAATCTGCTTCAGCCGCAGGGTTTTTCTATTTGGAAGCCTGTGGGAGCAGGTAACTTCAATAATCTATATTGTTTTGGAATAGATGCCTTTTATAACTTTTCTTTTTAAGAAAACATGCTTAAAAGCATAATTTTTTTCTCTTAATCCTCTCTTTTCTATGAGACTTTCATCTTACCAGCTAGATTTTACCAACTGCATTTCATTTTAAAAATATAATTTATCTGTTTGTTAAGGGATTACTAAGTTGGAAAGACTGAGGCAGTAGATGCTGTGAAAGGCCAGAAAGGAGGGGGATTGATCCTTGGTTGGGAAATGGTCCAAGCAGGTCAACCAGGTCTTGAATTTGGCCTTGAATCAAAGTAAACCTTAGATTAAAAAGAAAGAAGAATGTAAAGTATCTTAGTGAGAGGGAGCAGCATAAATGAAAATGGACTAGAGAGAATTAATGTGGAAAGGGAATTTCAAGTGAATGTCAGAAAAATAGTTTATGAAGTAATGCCAGCTATTGATGGATTGGTATAGTTGAGAACAGCTCACTGAGAAGCTTTAATGTTAAAATCCATTTTTTTAAATAATTAAAGCCAAATTTTACAGTGTTTAAGTGGGAGGTGTTATGGGGCATTGTTTTCTTTTGATATCAAAACCATTTTCCATGATCTCAGAACTCCTGGACAAAGAACCTCTAATAATTTTGTATATCTCATTATCCTTTTTTAATTTTTTTTTTTTTTTTTTTTGAGATGGAGTCTTGCTCTGTCACTCAGGCTGGAATGCAGTGGTGTAGTCTCGGCTCACTGGAACCCCAGCCTCCCGGGTTCAAGTAATTCTGCTGCTTCAGCCTCCCAAGTAGCTGGGATTATAGGAGCCCGCCACCATATCTGGCTAATTTTTGTATTTTTAGTAAATATGAAGTTTCACCATATTGGCCAGGCTGGTCTCGAACTCCTGACCTCAAGTGATCCAGCCTCCTCAGCCTCCCAAAGTGCCAGGATTACAGGCTTCAGCCACCACTTGGACTCAATATGCTTTTAAATGTAATTTTCTAAAAACAGCTTTTGGAGAGAACAGAGGCATCAATACTGTTACAATCTATTAGTTATCTGGCCCTATGGATATTAGTAAGTGACATTCTAGAGTATGAGTGTCAGAGACCAGTGGTTTGTCTATTAAAATAGTAGAATTATCTTACTTGATAATTCTTGAGAAGGCTGTGACTCAGTTTACTAAATTTACTATATTTATTAAATATAAAGCAATGTTTGGCTCCTTGATTCTGCACACCCTTATTTGACTCTGCCTGTTTTCTTTCACATAAGGACTACAGCATTTTTTACTGACTCCTTGACCATCATTTTTTTCATAATATAATAAAAACCTGGCATTTCTGTGAAGTTGACTTACTGGCTTGTATTGCTATTTACTTCTGGGATGTAGTAATATAGGGATATACTATGGAAAGAAACTTAACAAAAAACAGAGAAAATTATCTGTAGTTGTCAAGGGCTCATTAACCTTTCTGTGCCTTAAATCGAAGCCACATTTTTGTGTCTGTGTAGCTTGTCATCCTCAATAAAATCTGCTTGAATTTGAAAATTCTATTTCTAGAGCTGCTTTTTATTTGCTCATTACTGACATCCCTCATTTACTCTTCTCAGGGAGGGACTGGATATTGGTGGGTCTCCCCACCTCGACTCTCCCGAAGGGAGAAAATTCCCTAGGTGTTTTGAGTGACCAGCAACACATTCTTTGGCTTTGCTGTCAAATTGGAAGTGTGTGAATCCTCAGTCCCTCAGGCCAGATTTCAAGTGTTTTCCCAAAGGAACTTCTCATATGGAAAATAGTCAGTCTTCCTTTGCATAATTTTTATACCTAATAAATGATTCAGATTGGGGCTGTCAGCCCTATGGTGGGCACCTAACTGAAGGAGGCATATGAGTGGCAGATTATAACAATAGGTTATATATTTTGGTCATCAGCCTGAAATCCTAAATGAATATATTCTAACTCATTTAGTTTCTCCCCAAAGCTTTGTAAGGATATTCTTAGCATTTAATTATATCAAACCAAACTATAGTTTATTTGGAGTCAGTTATTTGTTCTGGGTTAATTAACACATCTGATTTAAAAGTGATAAACACTTAAAATAAATGGAAAATGATTCCTGGGTAGATAGGTCTAAGTGGATGCAGTTTTGTACCTGACCTGGTTCATGTGTCTGACCTATTACTACTTCAAGGAATGTAGTAGCAGGTGTTGATATTTTTCCAAACGGCAGATTGGTCATGTTTGGTGGGATATACTTAGTGCAGTGTGAAATTGACATTTCAGAGCTCCAGGTTGCTATTTACAGTGACTGGTTTCTATTGATGAACTTTTTGCTTCTTTTACTTACAGACCCACATAAGCTTTTAAAAATTGATTCTCAGTTTTAAATTGATTCATGCTTTTCTTTCAGATAAGGTAGTTTGAATTTCCCTGAATAGTTTTATTCTTGAGTATAATATCTTTTGGGGGATGGTGTTCATTTCACTCTTTCCTACATGTTTCTGAATAAAATAAATTTAGATTTTGAAAGGTCAGTTAGTCCAGCTGCTTTCAATTTGAAGAGACTTAATTCTCCCCAGACAAGCACAATGTATCTCACTTAAAAAATATATTTTAGAGATAAGTAGCTTAAGAATAACTGTACCTATTGAATACCTAGCATGATATCTCCCTCATTTACCTAATAAACAAGACACACATTAGGAACCAACATCAAAATGTTTTTGTACCATATGAAAGCTGTCACAGTTTCTCTTTTCATTGTAAATGGCTCATCAACTTGGAAATTTCACATAAGTAGATCAGAATTTAAGAGTGCAGAGGATATTAGTATCCTCCTAGAAATTTGTCTGTTATGAAGCCCTTTATTATTTCATATTTCCACCATGAAAGATATCTCTATAAGGATGAAGCAAAGCAGAAATAAGTAAAAAGGCAAAGGAAATAACTATACTTAAGGATATGAGTTAAGCATTTTTCTTCTCAGCCTTTATATATGTCTGTCTTTAACATTTATAAAGTGTTTAGTGTGTGGAAAACATTATCTTAATATTAACTCCTAGAGCACACATTAACAACCCAATGATATATGAACTGCTGTCATCCCATTGCACAGGTAAAGAACTGAAGTATAGAGAAATTAGGTTATTTGCACAAGGTCCCACAACTAGTAAAATGCAGAGTTGATTTAAAAGCATAGCCTCTGGATCCAGACTGTCTTAACCACCATTTACACTATGCTGCCCTTATGTGTCCACAAGCAACAGTTTACATACCATTTTTTAATGTTTTACTATATCATGTATCTTATTTTAGTACCAAAGGAGTAATTATAAACATAACACAGTTATTCTGGTATTTTTAGAAATCTAAACTATTATGTCTGAGGTATACAGAGTTATGTTACATTAAAATTTGGAATCAAATTTGTACTCTTTTGAGTTTTCTGAACACATTTCTCTCATCAAACCATTCCAAGGTTTTTAGGTTGCTTTTACATTGAATCAAAAAATACATGTTTAGTAATGATTTGATTTTTCCCCAGAGGTAGTTGTAACCCATCAATTTGAAGGGTCACTTCTAAAGTCACCTTAGAATTATTATTGGTCACAAAAAAAAAATTTAGTTTCAGAATCACTGTTTGGATTTGTTTGTATTCTTTCTTATACATATTTCCTAACATTTCAGTAGTTAATCCTTTTCTTTAGCAGTGATAAAAATTAAAGAGGGGTGGCTATAATTTAAAAAATAGGACAGAAAGTCACATCAGAAGTTTAACAGTGTACCTCTAAATTACACGTATAATATCAACTGATGACCTAATAATGTATTTAGTTATATATATGCTTTATATTAGCAAAAAAGTGAACAAGTTTTATAGAAAAAATATTTATCAGAAATTAAATGATTTGTGATGTATTTTATGTTATTGTTATATATCCAACTCAGATATACTAAGTGTAGTCTTATATAAATGCTAATTTATACTACATCTCTCCAGTTGCCCATACTTATTTTAAACTCTGTAAGAATTTGTTCGTTTATGAGTGGCTGCAACAGATTTAGAGAAAGATGTGGGATAATTACTCCGCTCAGGCTGCCATAACAAAAGACCACAGACTGGGTGGTTTTAACAATAGAAATTAAGTTTTTCACATTTCTGGAAGCTAGAAGTCCATGATCAGGGTGCCAACAGGGATGCTTTCTGGCGAGGCTTCTCTTGGCTTGCAGATGGCCACCATATTGCTGTGTCCTCACACAGCTTTTCCTCTGTGTGCACACACTCCTTATGTCTCTTTCTCTTATAAGGACACCAGTCCTGTCAAATTAAGGCCCCATGCTTATGACCTCATGTAACCCTAATTACCTCCGTAAAGGTCCTGTCTTCAAATATAGTCATGTTGGGGGGAGATTAGGCTTTTAACATAATTTTTGGGGGACACATTCAGTTCCTAACAATTAGCATCAGTGATTGTGGGTAATCTGCCAGGTTCTGCTGATCATATTCTTTTATTTTTTATGTTCAACAAACTAGCATTGTGCAACAAATAAGGACATTTTTCTTTAACTTACCTCACTTAGAGAAAACTTCGAGGTGTTTTGTATTCACTTTATATCTTTAAGTTTAGGCAAAGTACTAGTATGATGGCTTTCAAAATTTTTTTTACCTTGATCTGCATATAGATATAGATTTTTCATTACAACTCAATTCACATGCACCCACAATCACACATACACATGTACTGTATAACAGAAACAAGAATTTATATTATGAATCTTACCCTCTTAAAAGCATTACACCTTGGTATTTTTCTCATATTCTGTTCTCATTTATTTTTAAATTTAATAAACTTAATCCCATTAATTTAATTAATAATGGTCATGACCCACTAAATTGACTCATGAGTTAACACCAAAAATTTGAAAAACTGCTTGCTAGGTAAAACTCATTTGATCAGTATTGTCTCAAGGTAGCAATGTTGCTGTATGTGCATTCCTAATAACTCCCCTAGAATTTAACATTTAAACATATTTTTAGCACAGAGTTTTGCTGTTTGTTGTTGACCACTCTCAAGCACTCAATGACTGGAAGAAAACTCTCTAGAAAGTGTAATCCTTCATTTAGAGGTGCACCAGTTTCTTTCAAATCTTGAAACAGCGCAACTAAGAGACCTAGAAGATTGCTACATTGTTGAGGTTGGGCTCCTTGAAAGCCAGTTTCCCATGAAAATCAGGTGCATATGCACAGTGATATAAGCTATTCAACAAGTATCTGAATGTATTTGTCATCAATGATCTTTGTCCCTGATATGGCCTGGCTCTGTGTCCCCACCCAAATCTCATCTTGAATTGTAATCCAAACTGTAATCCCCACATGTTGCAGGAGGGACCTTGTGGGAGGTGATTAGATCATGGGGCTGGTTCCCCCATGCTGTTCTCATGATAGTGAATGAGTTCTCATGAGATCTGATGGTTTTCTAAGGGGCTTTCCCTGCTTTGCTCTGCACTTGTCTCTCCTGCCACCATGTGAATAAAGACGTGTTTGCTTCCCCTTCCGCCAGGATTGTAAGTTTCCTGAGGCCTCCCCAGCCATGCGGAACTGTGAGTCAATTAAACCTCTTTACTTTATAAATTACCCAGCCTTGGACAGTTCTTTGTAGCAGCGTGAGAACAGATTAATACAGTCCCTTTTAGATTAATTGGAGATACTCTAGCATTCAGGGTCCTTTCAGAAAATAGGAACCATTCTAAATACTTCAAACAGGGATAATTTAATATGGGATATTAAATGATATAGCTGATGAAAGCTCTAGAAGCCAAACCAGGAATGGTGACTCATCCCAGAGAATGGTAACAGCAGGAAGCTGATGGCAGGAGGCAGTGTTACTGAAACCCAGGAGCTGAGGTCATGTGGCAAAAGCTGGAACCACAGAGAGGACTGTCTAGATAAGCTTTAGTCACAAATGAGATGGAGCTGCTGCTGGAGACACTATGGGAAACAAAGAGAAGACAGAAGAAAGAATCTGACTTCTCCCCTGCTCCTACCCTCCATCCTTTTACTAATAGCCTTCATTGGTCAAAACTACTGGAAGCCCAGAGACCAGGGGAAACAGAAAAATGTAGTTCCCCGCTATATAGAATAGAACCAGGGAGAGGCGGGGATTGGATCTAAGACCAACTAATCTAAGCAAATGATTGGCATAGATACTTGGAGTCATCTGGTTTTTTTTTCTTATTTAATTAATTCTATTTTTGTCATAATACCCAGGTAAAAATTCACCCTTGTAAATTACACTCATGTTTATAGATCATAGGATATGAGTTTTAGGCTTTTAGAATATGCCTTTCTCTCTCATGTTTTCATTGAATATATGTGCCTTAATTTATCTGTTTCCTTCTAATGGAACATTGAGGTTGCATTTGACATTTTGCTGTTATAAATTACTCTGACGTGGAAAGATAGTTTCTCCTATACTGTTTTATTATTTTAAAAGTTATACTCAGAAGATGGGTTAGTGTCCCAAAAGCATGAATAGGTTTTTGACTCTTGTTTTTTTTTTTTTTTTTTTTTTACCAGATTGCTTTTCTATAGCATTTTTCCAGTGTTCCATTATATAAATATGATAAGTTAGAAGAAAAGCTTTGGACAATTGAATTACCAGAGTTTGAGCAAAGAATGATTCATGAATTGAGTAGCCCCCAGAACAGAATATGTTGAGAGTGATTCCTGGCTGTCACATGGTCAGTTAAGCTTATGGATGGACAGAAAAAAGAAGGTGATGTGCAGAAAATGGAAGTGAGGAACAGAAACAGCTAGATTGGTTACAGCTGGGTGTTTGCTTTATTTGAATAGGGTTTGAACAGTTGACCGCCTGTGATTGGCTGAAACTCGGATGCAGTGATTGGCTGAGACTTGGCTACTTGTTATAAGAGTAAGTTACAGTCTATTTATACATCCAGTTAGGTTACAGTTCACTATGTATGGAGAAACCTTTAGGTCAAACATAAAATATGTAAGGAGTAAACTTAAGGTTAAACTTAATTTAAACAACCAATTTTACTGACTTTTATCTACATTAGAATCGTTTCATTAAAAAAATCTTGTTGCTTCATTTAGTTGGTGAGTTATGGTAACTGGTTTTCAATGGTTGGTTCTATGATTATTAGGATATTGAGTATATTTTTCACAAATTTATTGACAAGTGGCATTTTTTCTTTTGTAAATAGCTTATTTACATTTTTGCATATTCTTCTAACAAGTTTGCTAAGACTGTGGATCTAAGAAGACAGAAAACAGTTTAACATGGACTCTCATATTGAAAAAAACAAAAACTATAAGCCTGTGTCTCTCCTTCAGCCCTGTAGCCTGGGTGGTGGACTAGAATGAACTATATTGAAAGATCTCTGAAGTCCATTTCCTAAACCAGCCTGACTGGTTCCCTTACAATTCACAATAATAGCTTCCTTTGTCTTTTTCTTCTCTGTGCCCTTAGAACTGGGGTTTGGGGTTAGGGAGGGTCAGTCTTTCAAAAAACAAGCACTTAATTTCTCGAAGTGTCATCTTGAGAAAATGATGTGTTTTTTTTCATGAAAGAATTGTAGTTTTTTGCCTTTTTCTTTTAACTTAAAAACATTTTGTTCCACAAATAAAAATATTTTGAGAAGAAATAGTGTAAAAAAAAAAATTTTTTTTTTTTTTGAGACGGAGTCTCTCCCTGTCTCCCAGGGTGGAGTGCAGTGGCGCGATCTCGGCTCACTGCAAGCTCCGCCTCCCGGGTTCCCGCCATTCTCCTGCTCAGAGTAGCTGGGACTACAGGCGCCCGCCACCACGCCCGGCTAATTTTTTTTGTATTTTTTAGTAGAGACGGGGTTTCACCATGTTGGCCAGGATGGTCTCGATCTCCTGACCTCGTGATCCACCCTCCTCAGCCTCCCAAAGTGCTAGGATTACAGGCGTAAGCCATCGCGCCCGGCCAATAATTTTTATATTCTTAAATCTGTGCCTATGTGTTTTTATACATAGTATGAATTACTGCTTTGTTGTTTTGAAAATTAGTTCTTAGCAGTCTATAGGTTTAAAATTTTTCCTTTAGAATGTGAAAGGACCTTAGAGATAATCAGGCCTATTGTTTTATTTTCTTACATATTCACTAACACAGGAGACTCTCTTAGTTTTGTAAGAAAAATAAAACATCTTTTATATATTTGAGGTTTGCAACAATAAAAAGCTTAATTTAGCTCCTTTAAATGCTTTAATTTCCTTCCTTTGAAATCATTAGACTGCATACTTTAAGTTAAACTCACAATAATTATTTAATTAGCATTCAATATATACAATATAGTTGGGTAAAATATGCTGATTTTTACTTAAATGTTAACGTGGTTAATTTAAGATTTATTTCCTACTTGTAGCTGTCATAAGGTGTTATTTATGATTTATTCTTCCCTTGGGAAAATTATTCAGGATTTATATTATTCTCATATAATCTATTCTATAAAACAGGTATGGAACAAAAAATAAAAGTATGATTTTTATAGAATAGATTATATGAAAATAATATAAGAATAAGAGATATAAGCTATTCAACAAGTGATATAAGCTATTCACTATTTTATAGAATATAGAATATATTATTCTCATATAAACCATTCAATAAAACAAGTATAGAACAAAGAATCAAAGTGTGAAACTACATTTATTTTCTAAAATGTTTTAATTTAAATGAGAAAATTATTTTACATTTAGTAAAAACATACAAAAATTTATACTGACTAATAATCCACTTACAAATTTCATTAAATAATATTTTATTTTCAATCATTTCTATTTAATTAGAGAAAATAGGAAGTTATTTTTAAAAATATACTATACTACACACACACACACACACACACACACACACACACACATCACTTTTCCTTTCCTGCCAAGAGGATAAAGCCATCATAAGGCTAGGTCTGCAGAGGGGCAGTCTTCATGAACCAGTGACAGTTTGCTGACAAAGGAAGCAGCTAGTAAACCATGGATAAAATTAACCTACCCATGGTAACCACATTTTATAGATCTACAGCTGGAAGATGTGGTTTATGATCAACTGAAGCTTCATCTTCTACTATTTCCCCGTCCTCCCCTGGTTTTTATTCCAAGTTTCTATTTTTAGATTATTGAATGTCTCATGATTTCCTTCCTCTGCACCTTTGCAATTGCTGTTTTCTCTTCCTAGAATCTCCAGAATTTGTATCAATTTTGCAAGCAAAATTTGTAATAATAGCTTTCCTGGCTGGTATAGTTTATAATAGATTATTTAATTTGTTTATTTGTTTTTTGGTATTCCACATTTTTTACCCCTGATTTTTTGTGTATATGTTACCTTTACAATCAGAATACAGATTTTATTTTATTTATTTTTGAGACAAGGCCTCACTCTGTCACCCAGGCTGGAATGCAATGGCACATTTATAGCTCACTGCAGCCTCAATCTCCTGGGCTGAAGTGATCCTCTCACCTCAGCCTCCTGAGTAGGTGGGACTACAGGCCCACCACCATGCCTGCCTAATTTTTAAAAAAATTTTGAATAGAGATACAATATTGTTACATTTTGCAGGCTGGTCTCCCAATTCCTGAGTTTAAGCAATCCTCCCACCTCAGCCTCCCAAAATGCTAGGATTACAGGTGTGAACCACCAGACCCGGCCCAGATTTTATTTGTTTGCTTATATACATCATCTATATTCTAACATGATTTGACAGATTGGCAGAAGAAAAAGCTTGCTTTGAAAGTCCGTTTTGACTTAACCACATAGCGGCAAACTGAATTAAATATGAAACTCAGATCTTAAAAGTTCAGCACGTTTATAGCTGCTCATTCTGTTTTATTTCTTATGTTTTTCTTTTACTTAGCGTTTAGACTGAGCGTCTTCTATTTTAGCATTTCCCCACGTAGCACCTTTCTGAGAATTACTTGCTTAACAAAAATTAACTGTCTGTTCCTTATACTTTTTTTTTCCTTTTTTTTTTTATTATTATACTTTAAGTTCTGGGATACATGTGCAGAACATGCAGGTTTGTTAAATACGTGTACATGTGCCATGGTGGTTTGCTGCACCCATCAATCCGTCATCTATATTAGGTATTTCTCCTAATGCTATCCCTCCTCTAGTCCCCCAAACTCTAACGGGCCCTGGAGTATGATATTCCCCTCCCTGTGTCCATGTGTTCTCATTATTCAACTCCCACTTATGAGTGAGAATATGCAGTGTTTGGTTTTCTGTTCCTGTGTTAGTTTGCTGAGAATGATGGTTTCCAGCTTCATCCATGTCTCTGCAAAGGACATGAACTCATCCTTTTTTATGGCTGCATAGTATTCCATGGTGTATATGTGCCACATTTTATTTATCCAGTCTATCATTGATGGCCATTTGGGTTGGTTCCAAGTCTGTGCTATTGTGAACAGTGCTGCAATAAACTATGTGTGTATGTGTCTTTACAGTAGAATGATTTATAATCCTTTGGGTATATACCCAATAATGGGATTGCTGGGTCAAATGGTATTTCTGGTTCTGTATCCTTGAGGAATCGCCACACTGTCTTCCACAATGGTTGAACTAATTTATACTCCCATCAATAGTGTAAAAGCATTCCTATTTCTCCATATCCTCTCCAGCACCTGTTGTTTCCTCACTTTTTAATGATCGCCATTCTAACTGCCATGAGATGGTATCTCATTGTGGTTTTGATTTGAATTTCTCTAACGAACAGTGATGATGAGTTTTTTTTCCATATGTTTGTTGGCCACATAAATGTCTTCTTTTGAGAAGTGTCTGTGCATATACTTCGCCAACTTTTTGATGAGGTTTTTTTTTTCTTGCAAATTTGTTTAAGTTTCTTGTAGATTCTGGATATTAGCCCTTTATCAGATGGATAAATTGCAAAAATTTTCTCCCATTCTGTAGGTTGCCTGTTCACTCTGATTATAGTTTCTTTTGCTGTGCAAAAGCTCTTTAATTTAATTAAATCCCATTTGTCAGTTTTGGCTTTGGTTGCCATTGGTTTTGGTGTTTTAGTCATGAAGTCTTTGCCCATTCCTATGTCCTGAATGGTATTGCCTAGGTTTTCTTCTAGAGTTTTTATGGTTTTAGGTCTAACATTTAAGTCTTTAATCCATCTTAAGTTAATTATTGTGTAAGGAAGGGGTCCAGTTTCAGTTTTCGGCATATGGCTAGTCAGTTTTCCCAACACCATTTATTAAATAGGGAATCCTTTTCCCATTGCTTGTTTTTGTCAGGTTTGTCAAAGATCAGATGGCTGTAGATGTGTGATGTTACTTCTGAGGCCTCTGTTCTGTTCCATTCGTCTATATATCTGTTTTGGTACCAGTACCATACTGTTTTGGTTACTGTAGCCTTGTAGTATAGTTTGAAGTCAGGTAGCATGATGCCTCCAGCTTTGTTCGTTTTGCTTAGGATTGTCTTGGCTATACAGGCTCTTTTTTGGTTCCATATGAACTTTAAAGTAGTTTTTTTCTAATTCTGTGAAGAAAGTCAATGGTAGCTTGATGTTGATAGCACTGAATCTATAAATTACTTTGGGCAGTATGGCCATTTTCACGATATTGATTCTTCCTATCTATGAGCATGGAATGTTTTTCCATTTGTTTGTGTCCTTTCTGATATCCTTGAGCAGTGGTTTGTAGTTCTCCTTGAAAAGGTGCTTCACATCCATTGTAAGTTGTATTCCTAGGTATTTTATTCTCTTAGTAGCAATTGTGAATGGGAGTTCACTCATGATTTGGCTGTTTGTCCATTATTGGTGCATAGCAATGCTTGTGATTTTTGCACACTGACTTTGTATACAACTTTGCTGAAGGTGCTTATCAGCTTAAGGAGTTTTGGGGCTAAGACAATGGGGTTTTCTAAATAAACAGTCATGTCATCTGCAAACAGAGACAATTTGACTTCCTCTCTTCCTATTTGAATACCCTTTATTTCTTTCTCTTGCCTGATTGCCCTGACCAGAACTTCCAATACTATGTTGAATATGAGTGGTGAGAGAGGAGATCCTTGTGCCAGTTTTCAAAGGGAATGCTTCCAGCTTTTGCCTATTCAGTACTATATTGGCTGTGGGTTTGTCATAAATAGCTCTTATTGTTTTGATATGTGTTCCGTCAGTACCTAATTTATTGAGTGTTTTTAGCATGAAGTGGTGTGGAATTTTATCGAGGGCCTTTTCTGCATCTATTGAGATAATCATGTGGTTTTTGTCATTGGTTCTGTTTATATGATGGATTACATTTATTGATTTGCGTATGTTGAACCAGCTTTGCATCCCAGGGATGAAGCCAATTTGATCATGGTGGATAAACCGAATACTGGATTCGGTTTGCCAGTATTTTATTGAGGATTTTCGCATCAAAGTTCATCATGGATATTAGCCTGAAATTTTCTTTTTTTGTTGTGTCTCTGCCAGGTTTTAGTATCAGGATGATGTTGGCCTCATAAAATGAGTTAGGGAGGAGTCCCTCTTTTTCTGTTGTTTGCAATAGTTTCAGAAGGAATGGTACCAGCTTCTCTTTGTACCTCTGGTAGAATTCGGCTGTGAATCTGTCTGTTCCTGGACTTTTTTTGGTTGGTAGGCTATTAATTACTGCCTCAATTTCAGAACTTGTTATTGGTCTATTCAGGGATTGGACTTCTTCCTGGTTTAGTCCTGGGAAGGTGTATGTGTCCAGGAATTTATCCATTTCTTGTAGATTTTCTAGTTTATTTGCATAGAGGTGTTCATAGTATTCTTTTAAGGTAGTTTGTATTTCTGTGGGATCAGTGGTGATATCCCCTTTATCATTTTTTATCGTGTCTATTTGATTCTTCTCACTTTTCTTCTTTATTAGTCTGGCTAGCTGTCTATCTATTTTGTTAATCTTTTCAAAAATCCAGCTCCTGGATTCATTGATTTTTTTTGAAGGGTTTTTCATGTCTCTATCTCCCTCAGTTCTGCTTTGATCTTAGTTATTTCTTGTCTTCTACCAGCTTCTGAATTTGTTTGCTCTTGCTTTTCTAGTTCTCTTAATTGTGATGTTAGGGTGTTGATTTTAGATCTTTCTTGCTTTCTCCTGTGGGCATTTAGTGCTATAAATTTCCCTGTTAACACTGCTTTAGCTGTGTCCCAGTGATTCTGGTACATTGTGTCTTTTTTCTCATTGTTTTCAAAGAACTTATTTATTTCAGCCTTAATTTCGTTATTTACCCTGTAGTCATTCAGGAGCAGGTTGTTCAGTTTCCATGTAGTTGTGCAGTTTTGAGTGAGTTTCTTAATCCTGAGTTCTAATTTGATTGCACTGTGGTCTGCGAGACTGTTATGATTTCTGTTCTTTTGCATTTGCTGTGGAGTGTTTTACTTCCAATTATGTGGTCAGTTTTAGAATAAGTGTGATGTGGTGCTGAAAAGAATGTATATTCTGTTGATTTGGGGTGGAGAGTTCTGTAGATGTCTATTAGGTTCGCTTGGTCCAGAGCTGAGTTCAAATTCTGAATATCCTTGTTAATTTTCTGTCTCATTGATCTGGCTAATATTGATAGTGGGGTGTTAAAGTCTCCCACTATTATTGTGCGGGAGTCTCAGTCTCTTTGTAGGTCTCTAAGAACTTGCTTTATGAATCTGGGGTGCTCCTGTATTGGGTGCATATATATTTAGGATAGTTAGCTCTTCTTATTGCATTGATCCCCTTACCATTATGTAATGCCCTTCTTTGTCTCTTTTGATCTTTGTTAGTTAAAGTCTGTTTTATCAGAGACTAGGATTGCAACCCCTGCTTTTTTGCTTTCCATTTGCTTGGTAAATATTCCTCCATCCCTTTATTTTGAGCCTATGTATGTCTTTGCACATGAGATGGCTCTCTTGAATAGAGCACACTGATGGATCTTGACTGTATTCAATTTGCCAGTCTGTGTCTTTTAATTGGGGCATTTAGCCCATTTACATTAAGCTTAATATTGTTATGTGTGAATTTGAAACTGTCATTATGATGCAAGCTGGTTATTTTGCCCATTAGTTGATGCAATTTCTTCATAGTGTCGAGAATCTTCACAATTTCGTGTGTTTTTGCAGTTGCTGGTACTGGTTTTTCCTTTCCATATTTAGTGCTTCCTTCCGGAGCTCTTGTAAGGCAGGCCTGGTGGTGACAAAATCCCTCAGCATTTGCTTGTCTATAAAGTATTTTATTTCTCCTTTGCTTATGAAGCTTAGTTTGGCTGGATATGAAACTCTGGGTTGAAAATTCTTTTCTTTAAGAATGTTGAATATTGGCCCCCACTCTCTTCTGGCTTGTAGGTTTTCTTCAGAGAGATCCGCTGTTAGTCTGACGGGCTTCCCTTTGTGGGTAACCTGACCTTTCTCTCTGGCCGCCCTTAACATTTTTTCCTTCATTTCAACCTTGGTGAATCTGATGATTATGTGTCTTGGGGCTAACTCTTCTTGAGGATTACCTTTGTGGTGTTCTCTGTATTTCCTGAATTTGAAATTGGGCCTATCTTTCTAGACTGGTTGGGGTAGTTCTCCTGGATAATATCCCAAGGAGTGTTTTTCAACTAGGTTCCAGTCTCCCTGTCACTTTCAGGTACACCAATCAAACTTAGGTTTCATCTTTTTACATAGTCCCATATTTCTTGGAGGCTTTGTTCGTTCCTTTTCATTCTTTTTTCTCTAATCTTGTCTTCATGCTTTATTTCATTACATTGATCGTCAGTCTCTGATATCCTTTCTTCTTGATCGATTAGGCTATTGATACTTTTTTATGCGTCACGAAGTTCTTGTGCTGTGTTTTTCAGTTCCAGCAGGTCATTTATGTTCTTCTCTAAACTGGTTATTCTATTAGCAATTCCTCTAACCTTTTTTCAAGGTTCTTAGCTTCTTTGCATTGGGTTAGAACATGTTCTTTTAGCTTGGAGGCGTTTGCTATTACCTTCTGAAGCCTACTTCTGTCAGTTCGCCAAACTCATTTTCCATCCAGTTTTGTTCCCTTGCTAGCGAGGAGTTGTGATCCTTTGGAGGAGAAGAGGCATTCTGGATTTGGGAATTTATAGGCTTTTGGCACTGGTTTTTCGTCATCTTCGTGGATTTATCTACCTTTGGTCTTCATGTTGGTGATCTTTGGATGGGGCTTCTGTGTGGACGTCCTTTTTGTTGATGTTGATGCTATTCCTATCAGTTTTCTTTCTAACACTCAGTCCCGTCTGCTGCAGGTCTGCTGGAGTTTGCTGGAGGTCTGCTCCACACCCTGTTTGCCTGGGTATCACCAGTGGAGGCTGCAGAACAGCAAAGATTGCTGCCTGTTCCTTCCTCTGGAAGCTTTGTTCCGCAGGGGCACCTGCCAGATGTCAGCCAGAGCTCTTTTGTATGAGGTGTCTGTCGACCCCTGCTGGGAGGTGTCTCCCAGTCAGGAGGCACGGTGGTCAGGGACCCACTTGAGAAGGCAGTCTGTCCCTCAGCAGAGCTTGAGTGCTGTGCTGGGAGATATGCTCTCTTCAGAGCCAACAGGCAGGAACATTGAAGTCTGCTGAAAGTGCGCACACAGCTGCCCCATCCCCCAGGTGCTCTGTCCCAGGGAGATGGGAGTTTTATCCATAAGCCCGACTGGGGCAGCTGCCTTTCTTTCAGAGATGCCCTGTCCAGAGAGGAGGAATCTAGAGAGACAGTCTGGCTACAGCAGCTTTGCTGGACTTCGGTGGGCTACGCCCAGTTCTAACTTCCTGGTGGCTTTGTTTATACTGCGAGGGGAAAACCACCTACTCAAGCCTCAGTAATGGCAGACACCCCTCCCCACACCAAGCTCCAAAGTCTCAGGTTGCCTTCAGACTGCTGTGCTGGCAGCGAGAATTTCAAGTCAGTGGATCTTAGCTTGCTGGGCTCTGTGGGGGTGGAATCTGCTGAGCTAGACCACTTGGCCCCCTGGCTTCAGCCCCCATTCCAGGGTAGTGAATGGTTCTGTCTCGCTGGCATTCCAGGTGCCACTGGGGTATGAAAAAAAACTCCTGCAGCTAGCTCTGTGTCTACCCAAACAGCCGCCCAGTTTTGTGCTTGAAACCCAGGGCCCTGGTGGTATAGGCACCCAAGGGAATCTCCTGGTCTTTGGTTTGAGAAGACCGTGGGAAAAGCATAGTATCTGGGCTGAAGTGCACCTTTCCTCACGGCACAGTTCCTCAGGGCTTCCCTTGGCTAGGGGAGGGCGTTCCCTGACACCTTGCACTTCATCGGTGAGGCAATGCCCCACCCTGCTTCAACTCACCTCCGTGGGCTGTACCCACTGTCTAACCAGTCCCAATGAGATGAGCCAGGTAGCTCAGTTGGAAATGCAGAAATCATCCACCTTCTGCATTGATCTTGCTGGGAGCTGCAGACTGGAGCTGTTCCTATTCGGCCAGCTTGCCAGCCTGATGCTCCTTACATTCTTAAAGATTCTAACTTTATCTTTTCTTGATTTCCTCATCTCCAGGATAAGGAAACTGTGTTGAATGAGCTTTGTGGGGCCATCCGTCTCTACTATGCTGCAGTATGCTTTGGGGGAGTCCTATTACTTTATAACTACCTGCCCTTCTCCATTCTGTATCTGTCCAACTCAATCTATGATGGTTGTTGGATTAATCTTCATAATATAGAACCCTAATCACATTGAGCATCTGTTCTGGAATGGAAAAAAATAAAATGTTAATAACTTTCTTCATGCAATGGGAGTTTTGTGAGTTACCATTTATTAAAAGCTGACCAAATAAATTCTACTTAGTAAACAAAAATATATTGATACATTTTTATGTCTGGTACATTCTGGCACCTAAGGATAGTGAATTGATTCAGAATTTATGCATATCACACTAGTAGAGAAATTAAAATTCTATAATTTTGTATTTAATCTTAGCTGATGTATGTATGTATGTGTATATATATATATAATGTATATATGCTTATCTTTCTGATATTAATTTTCTTAAGTAGAATATGGATCCTCCAGGCATAACTAGTTTCTATTTCTCATGTACGTCCTCAGAATTCCCGAAACCTCTTTGTTATTGCCAATCTGGAATGACTTTCCTCCCTTTATCACATTTCTATTTATCTTTCAATATGCAGCTTAGATATTAGATAGCAAGTCTTCCTTCTTTTCTCAACATCTTCCTTCTTTTTCTGTGGAACATTACTTTTTAACCTTGAACTATAAGTTACTTAGGTTCACATTTTCTCCTCCATGAGACTGCTACCTTTTGCAGGCAGGAAGTAGCTTAAAAGCATAAGCTTTTGAGTCAGATAGACCAGACTCTGTCTTTACCAGTTTTGCCTACCTAGGCAAGTTACTTGCTTTCTCTAAGTCTTGGTTTTCTCATCTGCAAAATGGGGATGTTAGTAATGACTTCTGTATAGGGTAGCAGTAAGAGTTAAAGAAGACAATGTTTGTAACACACTTAGTACCATGCTTGGTTCATTGGTAAGTTTCCAATAAATTCAAGGCATTTTTAATTATTATATAATTTTAATTATATATTAACAATCCCTTCTACCCTGTGAACTCTTAAAAATCACTCAATGTTTTGGATGTAGCAAGTGTTCAATACATATATTTAGGAGAACTTTAACAAATGTTGTTGAATAAAGGCTTATAGGAATTCAGAAGAGGGAATGATTAGTTCTGATTGTTGGATTAAGGAAGACTTGATTGGAGTTGGCATTTGAACTTTCACGTCTGAGTTATGATTTGACAGAAATGAACAACAAAAAAACGTTGGAAGCCAATGACATGCAATTTCAGGGAGAAGTGTCAGCTAAGCTTTACATTAATAATAGAACCTACTCAATGGGTCGGTTTGTTAATAAATGCATATAAAGCATTGGCATAGTAAGAATATGGTAAATATTAGCCTGTGTTTTAACACCCCATATATAGACTACATGTTAAATAAATAACAAAAACTCACTTATAGTATATATGTGTATATACACACACATGCACACGTCATCTTTCACACTAACTTGAAGGATCTCTGTATGGCAACATTTCCTTAATATTTTTGTTTGCAATATCCATTTAAAAGTACAAAGAAAACATTTATTTTAAAATATTGTTTATTTCAGCTATATATTATTCTTCCTGTTTATTTGAATTAGTGAGACAATACTTTGCAAATGGCTTTAAGTTGTCAGCTGTTAAGGATTATCATGCCATTTTTTCCCCACTGGTATAGCTAAATTTGAGAGAAATCTATATAAGTGACAGCTTACAACAGCTGCAATTGCTTGATATGTGAAAACAATCAAGGAATATATATTATGTGAAGTTCAAGGTCATTTTATTTTAATTAAACATGTCTTGAATTATAATATGTTCCATAATAATGTAACTAAGATTTTTTCTGTCATACTCTTTTTAAATTTTTTATTTTAATATACTTTCCAGACATATGAAAGTTACAAGAATAGTACAATAATTCTAATATACCTTTTATCCAGATTCCTCAATGTTAACATTTTGATATCTTTACTTTATTTCTCTCCTTTTCTCTCTCACCCACACATACTCATTCTCTGTCTGAACTATGTGAAATAGTTGCAGACATGACACCCATCATTTACTCCTGAATACGCCAGAGTGAGATTCTTAAAAATAAGGAAAAATAGGATATTTTCTTAAATAACCAAAAAACAATTATCAAAATTAAGATCATGCAATATTATTATCTATTCCACAGACCTTATTTAGATTTTGCCATTTGTCCCAATAACATCCTTTATAACAACAGAAAAATCCCATATTTATGTTTTACATGTAGTTGTCACATCTCTCTGGTTCTCTTTTAATCTGGAACACTTCCTCAGTCTTTCTTTGTCTTTCTTGGCCTTAACCTTCTTGAAGAACACAGACCAGTTATTTTGCACAATGCCCCTCAACTTGTATTTGTCTGGTGTTTTCTGATGATTAGAATCAGGTGGTGCACTTGGAGCAGGAATAGCATAGAAGTGATATTTTCTTCTCAGTGCATCATGTCAGGAGGACAACAAAAATAGTAAAACATAAATTTTGGAAATTTGGAAAGAAACACTTTTATAATTTTTTAGAATGTTTGAAAACTTATATTTCTCAATTTTATTTATATTTAACATTTTTCATTTTTTAGCCAATCAGTAAAATATTAAGTATGGAATAACACTTTCCCTGCAAGGTTCTCTGTCAAATTTTTGCAATTTGTCAAGTGTATTTATTGTTAAATGAAGATAAATATAGAAAGACACTCTTTAGTAAGAAATTTAGTTATCTATGGTATTAAATAGTAACATGGGTTTGATATGAAATAGAGCATTGTGCAAGAATGTTTTTGACAGTTACAAATAAAGAGGTTGAACTAAGTAATTGGTTTGACAGATTTATTTTGCCAAATTTTGCCACCCAAATCTGAGGCCACTAACAGGGAAAAGATTCAGGCATTGCCTATTAATGCTCACTTAGTATTGGTTAGCTTTTTCAGATATTTGAGAGAAGGAATTTTCTTGTAAGTCAGAATTAATTTTAAATCAACAGTGCTCTTTTATATAGAAAGATATATGATACTCAGATTTTATGCCTGATCATTCTTTCTTTCTTATTTTCCCCTCAAGAGAGAAAAAACTACTGCCTTATTACAAATCCTGCAGTGCATATGTTGAATCTAATTACATGTTTCATATTGCTCCTTGCCAACAAATACATGTTAATAATAATGAATAATCAACCTCACTTAACAAGAGGAGCACAAAATGTGTTTCTGCCATTTCTCATGATGGACAGACCCAGGAGTATGTCAAAGATGGTATCCTCACCACATCAGTTGCCTATGACTTATTACCAGCAACCTGCTCTAGATGATGAAGTGTGAAATTGATGGGCACTATAGGGAATTTGAACTGAGATTTCAGGCTAGGGAAGCGCTGTCTCACAATATTCGCCTGCCTTGTTCATTGGCTCACTGGTTTCCCCTAAGGCCTCTTTTTATAATGCTCTGGAAAATGTTTCCTGGCTAAGTTTATGTATGTGCTACTGTATCTGGCTAGCAACCAGATTGATAGAGTAAAGCTTACAGGAAATTTTACTATATCCTGTTCCCCAGCTGATAGCAAGAAGTCTGAGCCATATAAGAACTGACTGAACAGAATGAATGGATGAAATATTTGAGCATGTCATTATGAGGATATCTTTCACTGCAGAAGATAGTATAGACACTAAAGGGGAAAATGTTGTGCTGTTATCACCTCCCAACTTTTTTAAATTAACTTTTAGAGATTAGTTTGTTAGTGATTCCCACATTTAACTCATGTCAAATGATTCTTTTATAATAGAAGTATTAATTTATAATTTATATTTGATTTATGAAATTGCTTGAATAGTCAAGTATCGATTAATTTAGCAGAGTCTGAAAGTATAGTATATACTATATCCCTATAATTTATTTCAGAAATTTTCATTTGCTTCTGGAATTATTTTCCTCCTGCTTTATTTGAAAAGTCAAGATATTATTATGTTTCTATAACATTAGTAGAAAAATTCCAGGGAGGCAGTAGAGAGACATATAAGCAAAACTCAAGTTTTCAAGCAGGCCTGAATTTAAAGGTGTATCCTAGCTACTTAATCTCAAGCAAATTAGCTAACATTTCCAAGCCTTAAATTTCTTAGCTTGGAGAATCATAATATTTACCTCACATTCTTAAGTAAAATAATGTATAAAATAACTTGCACAGTGCCTGGCGTTACTTTCTCCTCTCACCCAGTACTTTGATATTTTTGTTGAGGCATAAACAGTGGAATATAAATGTTAACATTATTTAGTATTTTATTTCATCATGATATTTTGTTTCTCTTTGAACTTACTAAATTTAATTTTCCTTTTCTTTTTAATTTTTGAGACAGGGTCTTGCTCTGTTTCCAGGCTGGAATGCAGTGGCACAATTATAGCTCACTGTAGCCTCAAACTCCTGAGCTAAAGGGATCCTCCCCCTCAGCCCCCCAAGTACTTAGGAATACAGGCGTGTGCCATCATGCTCAGCTTTTTTTTTTTTTTTTTTTTAAGTTTTTGTAGACATGGAGCCTTTTGCTTTATTGCCCGGGCTGGTCTCGAACTCCTGGCCTCAAGCAATCCTGTAGCCTTAGCCTCGCAAAGTGCCCAGTTACAGGCGTGAGTCATCTTTCTCAGCCTAATTTTCCTTTCTTTAGAAACAAAATTGGACTCATGACTCTATTAGCATTCTTAAGAAGTATTCTACGCAGAACAGAAGTAGAACAAGCAAGAAAAAGTGAAAATACATCTATTGCTAAGGGAAGGAAGAATTAAAACACAAATATATTTTGATAAGATTTTTAAAAATAAAATCTAAATTTTTGGATTTTTTTTGCACTTATAATTCTGTATCTTAGTTTATTTAACTACTTATCTTTTTTTTTTTTTTTTTTTTTAACAAAGATCATGCGGGTTTGGGTGAAGCACTTCTAAGTCAAAATGAACTTTTCCCACAGTGGTCAGGAATTGCCATAGTGCTATTTTCTAAGGTGCATAGCATGTCTGTGTGGGGTAGTTCGTATTCTGAAGCCCAGAGACTCTTTTCCTAGCAGGAATAGTTTTTCTGTGAGATGCTTTGAAAGATATTTTGCTTCATTTAAATGCCCTGTCAGAATAAATGTGCCACTTCTTGCACATACCTTGTACAAGGTCCGCAACCTCTGTAAACTCTGAATGCCACTGGCAAAACTAAGCAATGTTCTGGTTAACCTTCACAAGCAGGGTAGTTGGGAGAAAAATAAATGAAGAGAATATGAGGAACAGGGGAAGAGAAAGAAAAGGAAAAAGGAGAAAGACGGCCAGGTGTGGTGGCTCATGCCTGTAATCCCAGCACTTTGGAAGGCCAAGGTGGGAGGATCACTTGAGCTCAGGAGTTCAAGACCAGCCTGGGCAACATAGCAAGATCTCATCTCTACAAAAAATTTAAAAATTAGCCAAGCATGGTGTGCGCACCTCCCAGCTATGTAACAGGCTGAGGCCGGAGGATCCGTTGAGCCCAAGAGGTTGTGGCTGCAGTGAGCCATGTTCATGCCACTGCAGTCCAGCCTGGGCAACAGAGTGAGACCCTATGTCAAAAAACAAAACAAAACAAAACAACCACAAAAAAACAGGAGAAAGATAAAAACATCATTCACGGCTTCATAATATATAGGAATTATGATTACTTGAGAATCCTTTTTTTTGAGACAGAGTCTTGCTCTGTCACTCAGGCTGGAGTACAATGCTGTGATCTTGGCTCACTGCTACCTCCTCCTGGGTTCAAACGATTCTCATGCCTCAGGTCCCCTAGTAGCTGGGATTACAGGCACGCACCATCATGCCCAGCTAATTTTTGTATTTATAATAGAGACGGGGTTTCACCATGTTGCACGGGCTTACTTGAGAATTCTTAATAATCGCTTCTGATTTTTTGTCTTAATTCATATGTAGATAGTTTATTTCAGGACTTTCACTTTAAGTTTTATGAAAAGAATTATTGTGTTTGTGTACATATAATGTATTTTTAAAAATAACTACCAATTTGGGCTAATCTCAAGTAATTTTTTTCTGTAATGTCAAAGTCATCTCATTGATAATAACTATGCTGGAACACAAGTTCATTTTATTTCTACAAAGCACATCTCACATTCTTTCCCTCTGTCTGAGATGGACAATTTGTTCGAATTTGACCTTTCTTCCTCCTAGAGGCATAAATTTGGGCTGATTTATTTGGATAAGATTGGATATTGCACCTGGTGTGGATAATACTAGATTACATCTTCAGGAAATTGAACTTTTTCTGTTTACCCTTTAGAACAAACAGCTTTCTGAAATGAATATGTTAGAGACAGTGTTAGCTTCTTTTTTTGTTTCCATTCTGCTACATAGCATCTTTTCATTTTACAAAAAAGTAGCTTTGTTGCTTTAGCAGGTTGGTATATTATACTTTCTGAAACTAAACTTCCTGATACATTCTTGGTAAAATTCAGGGTGGTGTGCAGTTGGTGTTGACCTATATGCCTTAAAACTTGTTTGTATTAATGTAATCTACATTTACAGAAAATTACAAAAATAGTACAAAAAAATCCAGATTCACTGTTTACATTTTTATTTTGCCCAATTTTTTTTTATCATTCATGCTCCAGTTCTTTTTCTTTCTCTCTCCCTCTGTATATGTGTGTATGTGTATGTATATATTTTTCTTGAACCAGTTGAAAGTGAGTTGTAGGCACTGCACCCGTTTAACCCTTACATTCTTTTATATAACCAGAATAGAATGATCAAAATCAGGAATTTTAATATGGATACAATGTTACTATCTCCATAGCCTATATTCAAATGTCATCAATTGTCCCAATATCTTTTATATTTATCTTATATCTTATTCAGTTCAAGATTATATTGTATGTAGTTTTCAAGTTTCCTTAGTTTCCTTTAATACAGAATTAGCTTCTCTTTTGTCATTTATTATCTTCATATTTTTGGAGAGTACAAGCAAATTAGTTTGAAGAATGTCCATCAATTTGAGTTTGTCTGATTAGATTCATATTATGGATTTGGGGCAGGAATACTACAGAAGTGATGCACCACAGAAAAGGCATGGGATGTTAGTTTATCCTGTTATTGTTAATGGTGATGTTAAGTACCTAGTTAATATGGCACCTGTCAGGTTTCTGTACTATAATGTTACTGTTTTTTACTTTGCAATTAAGTAATTTGTGGTAGTCTGAGACTATGTACATATCTTATTCCTCACCTGCTTTTCATTTAGCATCTGTCGTAGTTTGTTTTTTGTTGCTGTAACAGAATATCATAGACTAGGTAAATTATAAAAATAGAAATTTATTTGGCTCATGGTTTTTGAGGTGGAGAAGTCAAAGAGCATGGCACTAGCATCTGGTGAGGGTCATCCCATGGCAGAATGTGGAAGGCAGAAGAGAGCACATGAGACAGAGAGAGACACCAGGGACCAGACTAGCTTTATAACAATTCACCCTCCCAATAACTAACCCATTCCCTAAATAATAACATTAACCCATTCATGAGGGCAGAGCCCTCACGACCCGATCACCTGTTATTAAGCCTTACCTTCCAACAAAGTTGCATTGGATTGAACTTACAACACATGAACTTTTGGGGAACACATACAACTCAAAATAGCATCCATTGATGATTGTTTCCTGAATTAATTATCATTAATTACTATAATGTTTGCAAAATTGTGACTTTCTAGCACCCATAATTTATTCTACATTCATTAATTGGCAAACTAAGGAAAAGCTTTCCTTTCTCTTCCCCACTTATCATTTGTTTTCTTTATCTGTATCAGGATAAATTCGTGGATTCTTATTTTTTCAATGGATTACATTCTATTATTATCATTATTTATTTTGATACTCAAATTTTCCCACATTTGGCCAGTAAAAGCCCCTTCAAACTAACTCCTGCATCGTTTTGACATGTTCTCATCACTCCTGGAGCACTTCCTTGGTTTCTGACATCACAAAATGTTCCAAGATTATATTGTCCTTTGACCTAGCGCTGAAAGTAGCCTTTATTCCAAGATCTGGATGTACAGTGTAATAATAGCTACTGGTATGCTACTGCTTTTAGGCCTTCTCAGTGGACACAACTAGGACATATGTGTGTCAGTTTGTGTATATGTTTGTGTGTAATCAGATCAAACAGATACTCAGATACTTCTAATTCTAATCCAGAAGCAGAGAGTTTGTTTTAGTCTTCTCATGTTGAACAGTAAGAAACCTGAGAAATTTGCTCATTTGTAGAATACACAGAAAGTATTTTCAAAATTGTTGACTTATAACATTTTTAAAACAAACTAATATAAAGTCATCACAGGAAAAGAAAACAGAGTACCATCTCTTATGAATATAGATGTGAAAACTCTCAGCAAAGTATTAGTTAACCAAATCCAGCAACAGATTAAAAAAAAAATCATACACCATAACCAAATCAATTTACCCCAGAAAGGCAAGGTTGATATAGCATCCAAAAGTCAATTAAAATAATACATCATGTCAATAGTATACAGGGCAACAACCACATTTATTTGTATCAATATCGATTCATGGATTTTTATTTTGTTCAATGAGTTGTGAAATATTTTGACACTCAATTTCCCTAATGCCTACATAAAAAAGGCATTTGATAAAATGCACACTTTCATGCTTAAAACACTTAACAAACTAGGAAAAGAAGGGAACATCCTCAACCAGTTAAAAGACATCTACCAAAAACCACAATTAACATCATACTTAATTGTAAAGGCTAAATGTATTCTCCCTAAAATCAGTAATGATGAGAATGTCTTCTCTTACCAGGACAACTAGGAATAAAAAGGAAAAAAAAAAAAGGCCTCTACATTGGAAAAAGAGAAGGGAGAAAACTATCTCTATTTGCAGATAACATGATCTTCTATACAGAAAATCCTAAGACATCCACTGAAAAACTATTACAATTACTAAACAAGTTTACCAATATTGCAGAATATAAAAGCAATATACAAGTTAGTTGAACTTGCACCTGCAATGAACAATCTGAAAGTGAAAGGAAGAAAATAATCCCATTTACAACCCTATCATAAAGATTACAATAACCCTTACATCACATCATACTCATAAATTAAATGGATCAAAGATGTAAAGTAAAATGTAAAACTATAAAACTCTTGGAAGAAAACATCGACATAATTATTTGTGATACTGGATTACACAAAGCCTTCTAAGAACGACACTAAAAATACAAGCAATAAAATAAAAAATGTAAATTGGACATGATCAACATTTTAAAACTTTTAAGGCCGGGCATGGTGGCTCATGCCTGTAAATCCTAGCACTTTTGGAGGCTGAGGCAGGCAGATCACTTGAGGACAGGAGTTCGAGACAACCTTGGTCAACATGGAGAAACCCTGTCTCTACTAAAAGTACAAAAAATTAGCCGGGTGTGGTGGCTCGCACTTGCAGTCCCAGCTACTAAGGAGACTGAGTCAGGAGAATCGCTTGGACGCCAGAGGCGAAGGTTGCAGTGAACCGCAGACTGCGCGCCACTGCACTCTGCCCTGGGCAACAGAGCAAGACTTGGTCTCAAAAGAAAAACAAATAACTTCTGTACTTCAAAGAACACCATCCAAAAAATAAAAAAAAAGACCACAATCCACATAATGTGAGACTATTATGGCAAATTATATGCCTGATAAGAAACTTATATCTGAAAAATATAAAGCAATATTATTTCCATAACAAAAGACAAATAACCCAATTTTAAAATGGGCAAAGTATCTGCGTAGACATTTCTTCAAATAAGAGATATGGGTAAATACTAAGCACATGAATATATGCTCAACATCATTAGCTGTTAGGGAAATGCAAATCAAAACCGTAATGAGATACCACTCCACATCTGATAGTATTGCTACAAATAAAATAGCCAGATAATAACAACTGTTGGCCAGAATGTGGATAAATTAGCATCCTCATATACTGCTGTTAGGAATGTAAAATGTTGCAGCCACTTTGGAGAACATTTTGACAGTCCCTTAAAGCTTAAACATGATAATATGACTCAGCAAGTCTACTCTATGTTTACACCCACGAGAATTGAAAACATACACCCAAACAAAAACTTGTGCAATGAATGGTCACGTATGTGCTATATGTGATGTATCCATCAACAGTAATATATTTATGTAATTTACATATGCTGAGAATGGGGAACATACTCAAAATATTTTTTTTACTGATAAGTGTTCAATAAATTTGGAGACCACTGTCTTAGAGCAATAGTTACCATACTTTCCATGCATGAGGTTCAACAAGGTGTTTGTTAAAGATTTCCAGGCCCTAACCCCAGAGTGTCTAGTTCAGTAGATCTAAGGTAGAGCCTAAAAGTTTGCTTTTCTAAGCAGTCTCCAGATGATGCCAGTGCGTTGGCACAGGGGACATGCTTTGGGTACTTAGATTGTTGTCCCTGTTATGCAAAAGCTTACTGAGGATGCCTGTTAAAATACATATTTTAAGGCCCCACCTCTAGAAATTATATATCAATAGGCCAAGAATTGGCTTCAGAATTTGCATTAACAGTGACCGCAGGTGATTCTGACTCAGTGGGCCTAAGGATCATCACTTTTTGAGTAATGCTGCTTAGGAGCTTAGGGAGTGGAGTTACGAAATGGTGGGTGTCAGTCAGGGAGAAGCAGCATTGTCCCTTTTGAAAACTGGGAAACTGTTCTTCAAATATTCTCAGAGTCTGAGAATAAATTCAGAGTCAGGAAAATTCTCCTTGGATTCTCTCTTAAAGGATACTGATGGAAAAAAAAGACATGAGCTAATGAGAAGCATTCAATAAAATAGAAATGTTTGAAAGCTTCTTCCCCTCCTTGGGAGCTAGATTTATACTTTTGTTTGCAAACAAATTTTCAAGAATATAGAAATTATGTAAAGCAAGATTTTTTGGTATCATTATTACTATTTTAAAACTAAACATTTAAAACTTTTATTCCATTAGAACACCATAACCTTCACATACATTTACTGACTACAAAATTGATAAAGTAAAAGAAAGAAAAATAATCACCTTTGGTCTTACAATTATTGTAAAACTTCTGAATTTCTTTACAGGTTTTTGTTTTTGCTTTTAGTACAGAGTTGTGTTATTGTTGTTATTTGGTTTCATGATTTCTTTGTATTAGTGATGATAGTGTATATGATGTTTTGTTTCCTTTTTTCCTCCTGAATTGTGTCATAAATATTTTCCCTGTGGTTTCATAAATACTTTATAAGGATGGCCCATTGAATTATAGTGTACCGCCATTTGTTTTACATTTTTAAATATTTAGAAGTTATATTTCATACATTTTCCATTAGATTCATAGAGTTTTATAATTGGAAGTTACCAAAGATGATTTCTACTTGTCCATTTTACAAATAGTTAAACCAGTTTTCCCAAAGTCACAAAGTTAAAAAATGGCAAAGTTAGAGCTAAAGCCCGTTTTCTCACTCTTGTACTGTTTATTCCACTATGTTGTGCTGTTTTCTCTAATAATTTAAAATTTACTGGAAAGAACATTAGATTTGTGTCACTTTGTTTCCTACTTAACCCATTCTTTGTTCTTTTTTCCTCTTTTTCTGCCTGCTTTGAGGCAGTTTGAGTATTTTTTATGATTCTGTCTTATCTCCACAATTGACTTATTGAGTATATCTCACTTAAAAAAAAGTAGTCGTTTCCTTAGGGTTTAAGATACACATCTTTATCACAGTCTAAAGAGCTTTAGAATAAAGTTTTCAGAAAGAGCTTTAGAATAAAGTAAATGCAGGTACCTAACTGACACATAGTTTTAACAAAATATATCTTGTTTGTTTAGTATAAATTAAGATATTTTGTATATTATTGACATTTATAATAACTAAATAAATTTCTTATATTATCCCTACTTTTTTTTAATGCAAAGACTGCCAAGCATGTTGTATTCCTTAACCCAAATATGTCAAGTTCTTATAGTGGACAAATGTGAATTTCAGATCTCCCCATTAACAAGACATTTATAAGAAGACTGTTTTCCTAGGTTTTCTTTTTAATTGCAGTGCTGCTAATAGAGACGACGTGTCTTCAAGGGGAAGTGACCAAATCTTGAACCTTATTTAAAACTACCATAGATTTTTGAACTGTGAATTTTATTATTAAGACATGAAATTGTAGTTTGTGTGTCTATATGTGTTTTCTCTTTTTTGCCTTTGCAACCAATGTAAGTGTACTCATTGAATGTTGGAGTTAGAAAGGGACTCAAAAGCTCGTTTAAACCAAACTCTATATAACAGAAAAGGAAACACAGGCTGTACTGATTATCTATTGCTGCATAATAAATTACTGTAAAACTTAGTGGTTTATACAGCTAGTATTTATTATCTCACAGTTTCTGTGGTCCAGCAATCCTGGGATGGCTTAGGTGGGCCCTCTGGCTCAGAGCCTCTCACAAGGCTACACAGTCAGTGTGTAGGCTGGGCTGTGGTCTCATCACAAGGCTCACCTTGGAGAGGACCCACTTCCAAGTCCATTTACATGTCTGTTAGCAGGATCCTGTTCAAGTACTGTTGGAATGAGGGTCTCATATCCTCACTGGCTGTTCACTGGGAGCATTAGTTGCTACAGGCCTCTCTGTAGGGCAGCTGAGAGCATCGCAGTTGGCTTACCTCAGAGTGTGCCATGGAGAAAGCAAGCCAAAGAGGGAATTCACAGTCTGTTTATAACTTAAACAGACTTGGAAGTGACATCCCATCCCCTTTACTATATTCTGCTCATTTGAAGTGAGTCACTAGGTTCAGCCTATAATGAAGGGGAGAGGATTACACAAAGGTGTGAATACAGGAGGGAGGACCATTGGGAAGTACCTTAGATGCTGCCTACCACAGAGACCCGAATAAGTGAAATGCCCAGTCATATATACATTTTGTTAGTGGCAAAGCAGGGCCAGCTTCCTGATCTCTCAATTCTCAGTCAGCCCATTGTTCTTTTGAATTTTCTCTAGTCATTAAAAAAAAAAAGTTAATGACATAATAACCCTTACTTTTTGAGAGGATAAATCACTTTTAATTCACTGCAACTCACCAGATTACTCTTAATATTGCAGTAGGGGAAAGATGCAGAGAAAAAAAGAATAGTTTGATATTATTACTAGTTTTGCTTTTCTACTCAGTGGAAATCCGTGCCAAGTATAGAAGCAAAGTTGTAAAGGAGAACTAGGAATGTTGACAGCAAACTAACTTAGAGATCTCCCAGTTAAAACTTCAAACTACACACCTTGATCTGGATTTGTTAGTTGGATGCTTCTACAATAAACTCATATTTTTAAGAAAATGATAGATATGGATATTAGTATGCTTTACAAATCCTTACATAATTTACATTATGATTCAAATAAAATAGGTTAAAGCCAAGTTAAGAGCATCAATATGATTTAAAAATGTGAAAGGCAAGGCTGGGCATGGTGGCTTATGCCTGTATTCCCAGGGAGGATCGCTTGAGGCCAGGAGTTCGAGACCACCCTAGGCAACATAGTAAGATTTTTGTCTGTAAAAAAATTTTAAAACAATTAGCCAGGTGTAGTGGTAATGCCTGTAGCCCCAGCTATTCAGGAGGCTGAGGCAGGAGGATCACTTTAGCCTGGGAGTTTGAGGCTCCAGTGAGCTATGATTGCACTATTGCACTCCAGTCTGGACAACAGAGGGAGACCCTGTCTTCCCACAAAAAAGAAAAAGCAAACGGCAGCAGTAGCACTGTGCTTGGATCTAGGAGTGCTTATTGCCATCAAATGTTTGGGAATAAACCCTACAGAGCGATGGAGGTAAAGCAGAAAAGGGAACACACCCAATTTGTGATTTGAGGAAAGATATTAAGGATATAAGTAACACAAATTGCCCTCAGTGCCTTTTTTAAAAAATTTTGTGTTTTCAGAGCAGTTGTTAGCTGAAAAGGAAGTGATAACCAACATCCACTCATCCTTATTGTTTTATCACTGTACTAAAGCATGGACAGCTAATATATATCTAGCAAACAATGAGTTGTTATGCCTCTACTTAAGAACCACTTTCTCATTTAGGAAAAGTGAACTGATTTTTCTCATGGCCAAAAAAACAATCCAGAACAGAAATAGAAAACAGCCATTCCTCTGATATAATTGAGAAGTCTATTAAGAAAAAAGAGGGGCCGGCCAGGCACGGTGGTTCATGCCTGTAATCCCAGCACTTTGGGAGGCCGAGGTGGGCGGATCACGAGGTCAGAAGATCGAGACCATTCTGGCTAACACAGTGAAACCCCGTCTCTACTAAAAATACAAAAAATTAGCCGGGCGTGGTGGTGGGCGCCTGTAGTCCCAGCTACTCGGGAGGCTGAGGCAGGAGAATGGCGTGAACCTGGGAGGCGGAACTTGCAGTGAGCCGAGATCGCGCCACTGCACTCCAGCCTGGGCAACAGAGCGAGACTCCGTCTCAAAAAAAAAAAAAAGAAAAAAGGAACAAGGAATGATAAGATGTAGAACTATTTGGTTGCTGATGAGTAAAACACGTTTGTTTTTTTTTTTAATTGCTTTGAATGTCATTGATGTGTCTCAGTGCAAAAGTTACCTTTTCAGAGAAATGTGCCTCCAGCATCGTAACTAAACTTTGTCCTTCCACATTCCTGTCATTACCAGGTTATTCTGTGTAATATTTCATAGCAATTATACATTTTAAAAATTGTCTATTTTCTCTCCTTGAGAACATATACACCATGAGAGCAGACACTTTTTTCCATCTCATTCACTACTGGATTCCCAGAACCTAAAACAGTTCCTAAAACACACTAGGTACTTAACACTTTTGTTGAATGATTAAATACAGTATTCCAAATACATAGAAGAATCTGTATGTCAGAGCTTTACAAACTTTCACTTTTAGCATGTTGGTAATTTTTTCGTAGCACTACTAGACCAAAGGAAATATATAACTTTTTCATTTATTAGATAATTATGTCCAAACAACTTAATAAGCATTTATATCTAAAAAACTTAGGAGCCCTTAGGGAAAAATATACATAAATTTAAGGAAAATAATGTTTTATGTCATTCTTAACCAGTTACTTACAAATGTAATATATGCTTCTGTTGTGGACTTCATAACTTCTCAAACAATAGGATCAGATTGGACACTGCTCTTCATGTTCTGTTCCACAGTGATTCTAAGAATGGCTTTCTATTACAGCAACTACTAAAAATCCAACTTTGCAAAAAATATGATGTCAATAAAATTAATGTAGTGTGATCTACTGTTGAAACTGTGAACTGTCTCATCTAGTAGTCTGTGTGGTATCCAACAGATATTCAACAAAGCTGTATTTTCTTTGAAAATTTAAACTATCCCACAGTACCCTGAGAACCATAATTTAAATGGGTTAAGTTTACTTCATTTTTTTATATGGTATATTGAAAGCCTGAATGTTCAGGGAAGAGGCTCAGACTCTTCTTTGTAAGCTGCGAGGAAGAAAAACAAGCCATGAGCTACAAGAAGCAACCTAGGATTAGGGCACTATTAGCAGATCAGGGTCAGAAACATTGACCTGGAGAAATCAGTCATAGTCAATACTTAAGAAATCAGAATCTGGGCATATTAAAAAATACTAGAGCAGAATTAGACTGCTAAACAAATCAAGAACCTTTAAATTAGAACAGACAAGGCTAGCATGAGTTGATTTTGGTATCAAAACTTAGTGTTAATTATAAAGTATTAATATCATGTTGAGTAGGGTTTCCCTGCATTGAAAATGAGATTGAGCTAGATGACCTATAAGATCCCTGGTAAATCTCTTGTAAAATGATCTACATAAAAGAGCAGTATTTTTTAGAATTGTGAATCTTTACTGCCAGAAGGAAACTTAGACATTTTCTGCTTAAATTCCCTCTACATCATTCTAGTTATAATGAAGCTTAGTCTAGCAATTGCTTTTATGTGCAAATATGAAACAATCATTCTGAAATTCAAACAGCTTATTTTTAATGAACAAGGAAAGCCTACAGTTTCTATGACTTAAAGCTTTTTAGTGTTGATTTCAATTGTGTAATAAAATCTGTAATCTTAATATTTATATAAATCTAAATTAGAATTTGTAAAAATAGTCAAGCTTATAAAAGTCTCATATAAAAGTATGAGAGTAATACTAACTGAATTGCATTACATTTGACCATATGCTAGCCTTTATAAGTGTTATCTAAATCTTAACTCTCTAATCAGCCGCTACCAATTAAATGGAGTTGAAACATCTCTGACCTATAACAACCTATAGCAAGATGTGCACTAGTATATTTAATATATACTGACACCAGACTTCAGCAATTTTGTCAAGACCTTTGTAAGGTTTTCTTGTATTCTGTTACCTTATTTCCTAAGCCCTATCTCTGATCAATCTGTTTTCAAGCTTACAAATAAGAAATTATTGCTAATTTTTTGGGTTGTGATATCATGATTATGTTTTTTTTTTAAAAAATCTTTATAAGAGATACATACTGACATATTTCAAGGTGAAATAATATGATTGTCTGGAATTTTCTTTAAGATTAAAACAGAGTTCATTCTTAAAAATGCCTATTTTGGTGTTAACTGAATTGAATTGAATTGAAAAAAATATGCCTTACAAGTTTTATTTCGTATTTACCCTACCACCCTACCTATATTTTTATATGCATTATTAAGGGAATGCTCTTTATAGTGTGCAGTTTCTACCTCAAATCTCCGCATACTGCATAATCTTGCTTCTCACTCCCTGCCCCCACCCACCGCAGCCAAGATCTAAGTCCCTTTTCCACAAGCCAGTAAAAAAAATTAATGAATTTATGGTTACTTTTTAATCTGCATAAACGATGTGAGTATAGCATGAAGCCCACCCTGACAGAGCTATGCTGTGATCTTTTCAAGTTAGATTAAGGGCCCACTAAGCAGGGCGTGCCCATTAAATTATAATGTTGTAAAGCTTGAATTCTGGAACACATACTGCTGGCATTTTAGTTTTTAATAGGATTATCCCTACTATGAAATAATTTGAGAACATATGTTATATTCCTGTGAAACTGTGGGTTGATTTGGTATGAAAAGAGATGAGCTGCTTTTCTGTCTGTGTCCAAAAACTATTTGTTTTTAATACTCCAGAGATTATAAGACATATACAGAAAATGAGCATCTCATGAAGCATTTTGATCCTTATTAATCTTACATAATAATGTTTTCTTATTCATGTACTTGAAATATAACAGTAAAAGCACATCTTAACTGTATAAGTCTGAAAAAGGCAAAACTATGGAGACAGTGAAAAGATCAGTGGTTGCCAGACTACTGGGAGGAGGTAGAGATGAACAGGTGGAGCACAGAGGATATTTAGGGCAATGAACATCCCTGTACGATACTACAATGGTAGATATATGTCATTATATATTTGTCCAAACCCATAGAATGTATACCACTAAGAGTGAACCCTAATATAAACTCTGGACTTTGAGTTATGATGTGTCAATGTAGGTTCATCACTATTAACAAAGGTACCACTGTGGTTCATGATGCTGACAATGAGAAAGGCTGTCAAGGGGAGGGGAGCAAGAGTTAGGTGGGTATATAGCAAATTTCTACAGCTTCTGCTTAATTTTATTATGAACCTAAAACTGCTCTAAAAAATAAAGTCTATAACACACTCACATGTTTTAATATTTTTGGTGTGTTTTTTTTCTGAACTGCCCAAGGGTTTAACAACTCTGTGGCCTATAAAATGTCTTCTATTCAACATATCCTCACCAAGGAAGTATATTCATATATGAAATAAACTTACTGGAGTCTTTCGCATTTCCAAAATTTGAGCTGGATTTTTCTTTTTATTTCTACCACGTTTGTTTTTACTTTTTATTATTTCTGCTTTTATCTATCTATCTATCTATCTATCTATCTATCTATCTATCTATCTATCTATGAGACAGAGTCTCACTCTGTCGCCCAGGCTGGAGTGCAGTGGCGGGCTCGGCTCACTGCAACCTCTGCCTCCCGGGTTCAAGTGATTTTCCTGCCTCAGCCTCCTGAGTAGCTGGGATTACAGGCACCCGCCACCACACTCAGTTAATTTTTTGTATTTTTGGTAGAGTCGGGGTTTCACCATGTTGGCCAGGCTGGTCTCAAACTCCTGACCTCAGGTGATCCACCCACGTTGGCCTCCCAAAGAGCTGGGATTACAGGCATGAGCCACCCTTCCTTGTATATTGTGGGTTTTACTTGATATATTGGATCAAATACTTGTTGTTTATTTTTCCATGCTTCTTGTTTTCCAATGAATGTATCTTATAAAAGCTGTAGACATTTTTCTGAGACCTGCTTTGGTTGTATCTCGTAAGTATTGATATATCATGTTCTCCTTGTTCTTCATTTCTTAATAGTAGTGCTTTTGTTCTGATTAATATTTTAGAGTATTTATGAAGTATTTTTTATTTTTATTGTTTTTATTTTATTGTTGGGATGAGTTTAAGGACAGTTTTTGTTGCATTGTGAGCAGAATCTCTAATCCAGTGTATGATCAATTTCATAAGTGTTCATGGGCATTTAAGAATGTATATTCTGCCTAAGCTGGACACAAAGTTCATACCTGTGTGCATGTGTGTATCTATTCATAAATAAAACATCTTTAGATTCTGCTGAAGCATCTAAAATCATTAGGCCTGTAATCCACCTGGCAACAATTGGCTAGATCCAAGTAGGAAACCTGCCTTCACATACATTTAGGGAGGTTGATCCCTTCTCAGCTCCAGCCAGTTGTACACATACATGTAAACATTTATAGATCACCTTGTTAATTATTTAAACATTCAGTCCTCTGACCTATAGATTGTGATTTAATTGCAAAATGTGTATTTTAGCTTCCCTTGTCGATGATGGCTTTTCAGAGTCTTTTTTTCTAACACTATTTGTTTTACATATTTTGATACTTTGCTGTTCTGTCCATAAAAATTCACAACTGCTGCATCCCTGTAGAATCGAGCTTTCATTAGCTATTTAATATTTTAGCCTTGAGTTCTTTCATCTGATATTAATATTGCAACTTTTGTTTCCTTTTGTTAACTTTACCTGTGTACTAGTCTGTTTTCATACTGCTTGTAAAGACATACCCGCGACTGGATAATTTATACAGGAAAGAGGTTTAATGGATTTATAGTTCCATGTGGCTGGGGAGGCCTCACAATAATGATGAAAGACAAGGGAGAGCAAGTCGTGTCTTACATGGATAGCAGCAGGCAAAGAGAGAGAGAGAGAGAGCTTGTGCAGGGAAACTCCTGTTTTTAAAACCATCAGATCTCGTGAGATTTATTCACCATTGTGAGAACACCACGGGAAAGAATTGACCCCATGATTCAGTTACCTCCCACTGGGTTCCTCCCATGATGTGTGGGAATTGTGGAAGTTACAATTCAAGATGAGATTTGGGTGGGGACACAGCCAAACCATATTGACCTGGAATGTTGATATTCACTCTTATTTCCATTTTTTGTCATATCATTTTTATTTTAGCTGATTTTTATGTTTTTATTATTATTAAATCTGAGCATTCATATCTTTTGGTAGCCAAATACAACATTTGCCAGGTCTGGTTTTATTTAGGCAATGTATCTTTTTCCTTTATTCATCATGTTTTCTTACTGTCTTTAGTTTCTGTTTTCCTGAATTTTGCCAAATTGATCATATTTCTTTGCTCTCCGACCCCCTTACTTTTGGCTTCTGGTATAAAGGTCACAAACTGATGGTCCTTGGGCCAGAAAACCACAGATATGTATTGATTAGGCCATATACTCCTAAAACATCTTTTTAAATTATTTGCCACCTTTCAAAAAGCTACAGATTTATACATCAGTAATTTTTGGAAATGGGTAAGAGGAAATTGAATTGGATGTGCATTTAGTTTGGATTGGGAGCTATATTTATATGACATACAGTCACTTCTATGTATAGAGGATCGGCTTCCAAGAAGTTCCTGCAGTCACCAGGCTAACTCCATTTCTTCTGAGGCAAGAAAAGCTCCAGTGCCTCAAAAAGATTGACTTGGGTATGGAGAAAGGTTGAAGAGGAAATGATAGGAGACAGAGATACGTGTGTGTGTGTGTGTGTGTGTGTGTGTGTGTGTGTGTCTGGGTTCAGCAGAGGAGGCCAAGTTTGTCAGTATAGGCTCACAGACACCAGGATTTAATATTCATACCTATCATGTTAGGTAGTTAGTTAATTTCTTTCCCACTACCTCAACTTTTTTCTTGTTATTTTTTTTTCTCCTGTCCTATTTTTTTCCCTGTTGGAACGTGTAAATAAATAATTGGAGTAAATATCACACAAGGATAGTTGTGTTCATATACCAGCATACCTTGGCAATATTGCAGGTTCAGTTCCATACTACCACAATGAAGTGAATATTGCAATAAAGTGAATCACATGCATTTTTTGGTTTGCCAGTGCACATGAAAGTTGTGTTTACACTATACTGTAGTCCATTGTGCAATAGCATTATGTCTTTAAAAAGCATACATAATTTTATTTAAAAGTACTTTATTGCTAAAAAAAAATGCTAAGCATCATTGGAACCTTCAGCAAGTCATAATATTTTTGCTGGTGGAGGGTCTTGCCTTGATGTTGATGGCTGCTGACTGACCAGGGTGGTGGTTGCTCAAGGTTGGGGTTTGTGGCAAATTATTAAAATAAGACAACAATGAAGTTTACTGCATGGATTGACTCTTCCTTTCACAGACTGTTTCTCTGTAGTATTTGATGCTGTTTGATAGCATTTTACACACAATAGAACTTTTTTTTTTTTTTTTTTTGAGACAGAGTCTTGCCCTATCACCCAGGCTGGAATGCAATGGTGCGATCTTGGCTCACTGCAACCTCCGCCTGCTGGGCTCAAGAGATTCTCCTGTCTCCCAAGTAACTGGAATTACAGGTGTGCACCACCATACCTGGCTGACTTTTTGTATTTTAGTAGAGACAGGGTTTCACCATGTTGGCCAGGCAGGTCACAATAGAACTTCTAAAATTGGAGTCCGTCCTCTCAAACCCTGCTGCTACTTTATCAACAATGTTTATATAGTGTTCTAAGTCCTTTGTTGTCATTTCAACAATGTTTTCACAACATCTTCATCAGGAGTAGATTCCATCTCAAGAAACCACTTTTTTTGCTCATCCATAGGAAGCCACTCCTCATCTGTACAGGTTTATAATGAGATTGCAACAATTCAGTCCCATCTTCAGGATCTACTTCTAATCCTAGTTCTCTTGCTATTTCCATTATATCCACAGTTGCTTCCTCTTCTGAAGTCTTAAACCCCTCAAAATGTCATCCATGATGGTTAGAATTAACTTCTTCAACACTCCTGTTCATATTGATATTGTGACCTCCTCCTGTGAATTATGAATGTTCTGAACGGCATCTAGATTGGCAAATCCTTTCCAGAAGGTTTTCAAATTACTTTGCCAAGATCTTTCAGAGATGTTACTACCAATAGCAGCTATAGTGTTATGAAATGAAGTTGTTAAGTAATAAGACCTGAAAGTCAAAATTACTCCTTGAACCATGAGCTGCAGAATGGATGTTGTGTTAGCAGACATAAAAACAACATTAATTTCCTTGTAGATCTCCATCAGAGCTCTTGAGTGACCAAATGCATTGTCAATGAGTCATGATATTTTAAAGGGAATCTTTTTTCTGAGTAGTAAGTCTCAATAATGGTCTTGAAATATTTATTAAAACATGCTCTAAGCAGGTGTGCAATCACCCAGACTTTGTTATTCCATTTCTAGAATACAGGCAGAATAAATTTGTCATCATTTATAAGGGCCCTAGGATTTTCAAAATGGTAAATGAGCATTGGCTTCAACATAAAGTCTCCAGCTGTATGAGTCCCTAACAAGAGTGGTCAGCCTGTCCTTAGAAGCTAGGCATTGACTTCCTTTTCTGGATATGAAAGTCCTAGATGGCATCTTCTTCTCATAGAGGGCTAGTTTATCTACATTGAAAAATCTGTTCTTTAGTGTAGCCACCTCATCACTTATCTAGATCTTCTGGATAACTTGCTGCATCTTCTACTTCAGCACTTGCTGTTTCATCTTGCACTTTTATGTCATGGAGATATCTCCTTTATTAAACCTGATAAACCAATCTCTGCTAGGCTCCAATTTTTCCTGTGTAGCTTCCTCACCTCTGTCAGCATTTATAGAATTGAAGAGAGTTAGGGCTTTGCTCTGGATTAGGCGTTTGTATAAGGGAATGTTTTGTCTGGTTTGATCTATTCAGACCACAAACACTTCCCAATATCAGTAATGAGGCATTTTGCTTTCTTATCATTCATGTATTCACTAAAGGAGCGTTTTTAATTTCCTTCAAGAACATCTTTGCATTCATATCTTGGCTAGCTCGTGCAAGAGGTCTGTCTCAGCTTTCAACATGCCTTCCTCACTAACCTTAATAGTTCTAGCTTTTGATTTAAAGTGAGAGACATGTGACTGTTTTCATTGAACACTTAGGGTCACTGTAGGGCTATTAATTGGCCTAATTTCAGTATTTTTGTGTCTTAGGAAATAGGGATGCCCAAGGAGAGGGAGAGAGACAGGAGAACAGCTGGTTGTTGGAGCAGTGAGAACACACACAACATTTATTGATTAAGTTTGTTGTCTTAAGTGGGCATGGTTCGTGGCTCCCCAAAATAATTTCAATAGTAACAACAAAGATCACTTATCACAGATCTCCATAACAGATATAATAATGAAAAAGTTTGGTGTATTATGAGAATTACCAAAATGTGACACAGAAACATAAAGTGAACACATGCTGTTGGGAAAATAGCACTGATAGACTTAACACAGGGTTGCAAAAAAAAAAATCTTCATTTTGTAAAAAACACAGTATTTCTGAAGCACAATAAGAAAGAGGTATATCTGCTTGTTCTTACTTATAAGTGGCAGCTAAACATTGAGTACACATAGACACAAAGAAGGTAACAGTAGACACCAGGGCCTACTTAAGGGTGTAGGGTAAAAAGAGGGTGAAAATTCTTCATTGACATGGCTTTCACGGAAGATTATTAAATCCTTTTATTGTACTTACATAGAAATTTACAAATACCTGTATTAGTCCATTTCACACTGCTGATAAAGACATACCCGAGACTGGGCAATTTACAAAGGAAAGAGGTTTAATGGACTTGCAGTTATACACGGCTGGGGAGGCCTCACAATTATGGTGGAAGGCAAGGAGGAGCAAGTCACATCTTATGTGGATGGCGGCAGGCAAGAAGAGAGCTTGTGCAAGGAAACTCTCATTTTTAAAACAACCAGATCCCATGAGATTTACTCACTATCACAAGAACAGCACAGGAAAGACCCACCCCCATAATTCAATCACCTCCGACCAGGTTCCTCCCAGGAGACGTGGGAATTGTGGGAGTTATAATTCAAGATGAGATTTGGGTGGGGACACAGCCAAACCATATCAATACCATTTAGGCAGTTTTGCCTGATGTCACTGATTTTTGGGGGAGCTTTCTAACCTTTAAGAATCTTGGGTTTGAAATTTTTCCCAAGTCTGAACATGAAGAAAAAGTGAAAAATATGTTTAAGCCTATAAAGCAAAATGATGGAGTTTATAAATGTGTATGACACAAAATGCAAAAATATTTGAAATTATTCCACACATAGGCAAAGCAAGGAAGAGAATATTCAAAATTGATGTCAATTGCTATTGATGCATAATAGTTGCCCAATAATATGGTCAGTTCTCATTATTCATAGTAGTTATGTTTTATGAAGTCACTACAAACACTGAGTTGGCAAACACTGAACCACTGCTCCTGGGGAAATATAGGGTTAGGTTCTTGCAAGCCTCTGGTCCCATTTTTATCAACTGATAGCCTTATTTTATATGTGCTTCTATTTAAAGACATCTTATTTAATATATATAGTTGATTCATTTACACTGAGTTCACAGCCAACAGCACCATAATGCGTGCCTGAACAAACCTTATCTAACATAAATTTTCTCTGTAAGGCACATCACAGCCTTCTCGTACTTAGGAAAACTAGACAGCATTTCAGCACTGGCAGCCATTTTAATAGCAAAATCACCCAAAAAAGGCACAAAAATTTGAAAAATGTAGAACTAAATGGACCATGAGAAGGATACTTGTTTATAATATGAGAGCTGAAACAAGAAAGATAGTCATCTTGTTCCACCTCAGCTAGGACTGCTTCTCAACCTTTTGGCTAAGATCAAGTGCAACCCCAGCTAGGAACATGTAATCAGGTGACTCAAATATTTCACTGCTCTGTACATATTCACAAATTACTACAAATGCAACTCAAGAATGGATTTTTGAGTTACAAATAAATTCTAGCAAGTAGGCAAATGCACAAATATAGAATCTGCAAATAATGAGAATTGACTGTATCTCATCCATTCTACTCTAGGCCTTGGAGATATCAAGACGGAATGAGTGCAAACGTTGTTAAATGAATTTTATTAGGGTGGTAGTGTTAAAGAATAAAGGGTAGTTTTCTTCTTACAAGTTTTTTTAAAGTAATAAAATGACTTAAAATGACAGATTAAAATTATGATTTAATTTGATGAAATCAAATTAAGAAGTAAATAAGTATCTATTATGGGTAACATGACTTCTGTATAAAGTTCATCAATATATTGTTTGATTCATTCTTCTGCTGTAATGAGCATGCAGTATTCTCTGATGTTTTTAATGAAAAGAAAAATGGGTAATTATGTTGGGAACAAAAATTTAAAGTAAATAAAATTAAAACCAAATTTTGATGACAGATTTAGAAAAATTATCTGCACCAAGATTACATAAAATCCACTGTTATTTTCTTGTGATAATTAGCATCATTTTATAACTTCTCTTTTAAAAATTTTCTTTTCCAAGAGCCATTCAGTGGGTGCTTATGAAGTCAAACCTATGAGTCCTGACAGACCTGGTTAGACTTCTACTTTTCTACTTACTAGCTATGTGACTTGGGCAAATTTATTAACATTTGTAAGCACACTCTTAACTTCGTTGTCAAATATAGATAATGAAGAATATCCCTAATTGTAAAATGAATATAATGAAGGATATAATTTATTCTTATTGTAAAATGAGGATAATGTTTATGAGGATGAAGTGGGATAGTACAGTATATAAAAACTACTTAGACTAAAGCTTGGCACATCATGATATTGTTTGTTTGGTTTGCTTGTTTTGTCAGAGAAGGTATTTCTCTAAATACTTGAATATGTTTCTACTGCCTTCATATGTAAATGCAGCTGTGTAAAGTATTCTTAAGCCACAATTCTCTCTTCAAATGTTGCTCCATTATGTGGCATATAATACTGTAGAGTGATCTGAGGCCAACCTCATTTCTATACTTGTGCATAACCTGTTATCCTGCCTTCATGCCTTAATACTTAAAGTGTTCTGTCTGATCAAAACCTTTGCCTGTTTATTCATTTTTTTCTTAGGATACTTAAAGGCAGTAGAATCTTTTTGTTATTTTTACCATACCAGGTGAGTTCTTTGAAATATAATTTATAACTATTTTCTGTCTAGTAATATTTCCTTCCTTCAAGACAATTTACATTTTGAATAAAATTTTCCTTCCATATATTCTGGTCTTGTCTTCAGGAACACTGCTTATCCATAAGTTTACATTTCATCATCTATTCACCATACTCCTCATATTTCTCTTCCCTTTAACTTCTTTTTTCTCTCTGTCCTCTTCTTTGCATTCAGGAGGTTCTCTTAAGCCATAATCCAGTTTTTCTGCAATAGCAATCTGCTTCTTAACATTTATAATGTGGCGTTTGCTATGTTTGTAAAGCTATAATAACACCACATTGCTATAAAGATTGTCATATATCTGGGATCACGTAGAATGTATCTGGAATCAGGAGTAAGCCAAGAAGTCTCTGATCTCTTGAAGTAGTTGGGCAAACACCCTACACTCTAGTGTGAGGTGAGTAGACGTGAAGGATAAGCAACTTACATTTACTGAAGGCCACTGGTTTGCTGGGACTCTGCTGCAGTACTATTTATTTCTCACAATAGTCCTACAAATACTATTGTTATTTACATTTTACAGATGAAAGGCAAATACTCAGAAGTATTTGACAAGGTCAGACAGCTAATGAATGGGCCAAATATCAAATACCAAAACATTTGTTCCTTTCACAATATTTTTTATCTCATATGGCAACATGCATTTCCCCGAGAAAAGCTCCCATTTGGTTTTTCAGTCATAATTTATTTTTCCTTCTTGTTGGTACTATTCTCAAATGGCTGGCCTCCAGTTCTACAGGGGAAATATTGAATGTAGAGAATGTTAAAATAAACATTGATAGCATCAAGAAGTTCTTGCCAGTAGCTTAAGAGTGAGAGAGGAGATAGAAAAAGTATAAAAAGCAGACTAAATTTACTGATTCTCATAAAAATTAGAATGTGTATCTCTATAACCTGAGGGCATTATTATAATGCTATATTATTTATAATTGATACTCATAAATATGACACAGTCATTAAGAAAAGATGAAATTATGTTCAAGTTTTTTAAAGAAGGCTAAGAAACATGTAACTGACAAGAAATTTCAAAGTTGTAAAAAATGTTTTGGGTTATTTGTAATAGCAGAAAAAATTGAAATATCCCAAATGACTATCCACAGGAGAATGGACAAATTATATCATAGCTCTAAAATGGAATACTAAGAGTAGTGAAAAAAAAAAAGCAACTCCGTGTGTCAACATGGATGCAACTTGAAAACATAATGTATGAAAAATGCAAGAATTATACATATAATTCCACTTATATGAAGTTTAGGAAACTTCAAATCTGAATGATATATCATTAGAAATACATATCTATGTGGTAAAACTCAAAAGAAAACCAATAGAATGGTAAACACAAAATTCAGTATAGTGGTTATTTCAGGGCTGGGAAAGGTGAGGGAGATACAGTTGGTTAGGGATATGTACATAGGACTTCAAAAATACTACTAATTTTTTGTTTTTGTAAAGCTGGATAATGGATACTTCAGTAGTTTTTATCATCACCATTATTATTTATAACTCATGTAGTTTAAAATGTATTTCTATTTATGAACCAAAAAAATTGGTTCTTAAGAGTATATTTTAGTTATCTGGTAGTATTTGGTTATCAGAAATTTTCCAAAAATGTCAGATTGGTGATTCATTATTATTATTACAATGTAAAACATAAACAGATGGCTATATCAGGAAGCTCGCTTTTAAAATAATATTCATTTATTTAAATAAAGAAACTTTTAAATAGAGTATTGGATAATAGTATTTATTAGATGGTTTTTATGAAAGAGAATTATTCAAAATAGAATAATCCCCTAAATTATAGTATGTCTTCTAAAAATTCTGGTGCTTTGGGTTAGTGAAGAGTAAATTTCAGTAACAAAACATTGTGTTAAATTTTAGAGAAAGCGTCACCTAATTCAGAGGATTTATATGTCATGATTATTTAATGTTAATTACCTGAGGGTATTGTAGAAATTTCTGTTAAATACCTGAGGGTGTTGTAGAAATTCATGGAGGACATTTTTTTATCCTCTAATAATCATGACTGAGCATCTACACATTGCAATACTTAATTCTATTCTAAAATACTGATTCTTTTTTTCTTCAACTTTTATTTTAAGTTCAGGGGTGCATGTGCAGTATACGCAGGTTTGCTACATAGGTGAACGTGTGCCATGTTGGTTTGTGGCACAGATCATCCCATCACCTAGGAATTAAGCCGAGCATCCATTAGCTATTCTTCCTGATGCTCTCCACCCTCCCTTCCAACAGGCCCCCTGTGTGTGTTGCTCCCCTGCCATGTGTCCATGTGTTGTCATCGTTCAGCTCCCATTTATAAGTGAGAACATGCAGTGTTTGGTTTTCTGTTCCTGTGTTAATTTCTGATAATGATGGCTTGCAGTTCCATCCATGTCCCTGCAAAGGACATGGTCTCGTTCCTTTTTTATGGCTGCATAGTAAAATACTGATTTTATTTCTCCTTCATATTACAGCTATTATATTTATTTTTATTTAGATTACATAGGTCAATAAGCTAAATTCAATAATTGAAAAGGGATATTATAAAATATTTATTGTAAAAGGGTGTTAAAACTGATAAGGCTAAGAAAAAACTAATCTGAAACCCATATGGAATATGTGGACTAATTTTTCTGAAGGGTTAAGATCAAGCCAGAAATCTCTAAGAAAAATTACATGAAGATTTAGAAGCTTTATGTATTTCTCCACTGTGTTTTTATTTTAATTGCATTGTAACCCATAATTAATAATCTAATGCAGATTGACATCCATGAATAAGAAAAAAATCTATTACTTTTCATTTCTTGTTTATGAATAAAAGGATTCAGCTTCCCTTTTATTAAAACTCGAGAAGGCACATCTATTTTGAAAGGTTTTCTAATATATTTTTCATTGAGAATTTTTTAATACACAATTATTTTTAATTTCATCTGTCATTTTGGGAGGGAATAGAATGTAAGATTCTGTTTGGTTTTTATTGTTTTTTAACAGGTGGTTGGGGAACAGAGTATACTCTGATGCCTTGTATCAGGATCGCTCTTTTATGCAAAATGCTTTACTTTTCCTGGAAACTAATCTCCTTAAAAGCTAATACCCAAATCAAACAATGTACCCTTTTCAGTGCTGAATAAAAATGGGTCAGGAAGGGATTAAAAAACTGGCATTGCACTAAAGTGAGGCAATGAAAGTTTTACTTTTTAAGCTCCCCTTGTTATATGAGAATTTATAAATTACCAGTAATTTAGCCTCCATTCTTCTGCCTCTTCTTCTTTCCCTCCCCCTATGTAAGCCATTATTGTTGATACATGTATGAAACATTGTTTTTTTAAGAAATTTTCCCATTACATCTGTTAGAAATTTAGAATGTCAATCAGCATTGAATCCAGTTTGCATCATCTGTATATTTAATCAGTGAAAAAACTTAGGCTGATTTTGCATTATATTTACTACTTCAGTTTCTGCCTGTGTCCCTTCTTCATTCATCTCCTTTTCCCTTAGTGTCTGATGATCAACACTGTGTCCTTAATAGGCGTCAAGTTTACTGAAGTGTTTGATTCAATAAACATATCTGAAAATCTACTAGGTACAAAGACTTGTAACAGTTGGTATAGAGTTGAGTAAATATAAGAGTTTGCAGTCTCATTGAAAATCCCTCAAAATAAGACTAACGTAGATATCTCCAGTACAAATGAAAATAGGTATCTGACTGTGGAGAGAGTATCTAAACTTTCTGATACTCTTTTATTCATATGGAAAATGGAGGACAAATGCAGACCTTTATATAGTTTTCTATAGTTAGTTTTCAGTACAGGAGATAAGGTATACAAGGTTCTTAGCATAGTACTGCCATGTAGGAGGATTCCAATAAATGGTTTATATTATTGGTACTGTTTTTATATTTGGCCATTAAACCACGCTTATTTTCTCCACATTATCTGTTTCCCTACTCTGAACCTATCAATTAAAAAGAATATCCAAGTCTCTATGTTTTTGCCTATAAAATAACTGGATTAGACTTGGTGAGTTTTAGGGTTTCTTTCATCTTTATAATTATATAGAACTTTGTTTAAGGAAGTGGGTACCATCCGTATACAGATTTTCCAAGTCAACTTAGTGTATATAAGTATTTCATATAATCTCTTCCTCTCTTCACATGTTCAGTACTTCCTCCCTTTCTCTCTTAATTCAAAGAGAAAATAGAAAAATCAGAAAGAGCTCTACATATTTTATCAGTAAACACACCAACATATCTGTTTCTATGTCCATACACTATAGGCCCTCCGATCCTATTCCCATTTAAGCCCATGTCTCACTGTGCACTGTATTTCATCCCCTTGTGTCCTCAACAGTTTTTCTTATCAGTTATGCCAATCAGATAGCAAAAATTCTAAGGTAACTTTCACTTTTTAAAATCCTCCCTTACCTCACTTAGCCCTACACCGACCACGCCATTTACGTGCTCCCCTTTAACAAAACTCCTTAGATATTCATGACTTCATCTTCTCTTCCTCCACTTTCTTCTTCCAATCTTTTGTTTAAAATTACCCATTTTTTAAAGTTGTAAAAGTAGTACAATGAATACCCATGTAGCCTTCATATAGAATCACCAGTTTTTACTATTTTGTCTTACATTCCCTCTTTATCTGACATACACATTTTTCTTCAACCATTTAAGAGTTCCTTGCAGACATCATAACATTTCACCGCAAAATACTTCAACATATGTCTCCTAAGAAAAAGGGCATTCTCTTATATAATCACAAGCCAATTATCACCTACAGGAAATTTGACATCAATATAATAATGTTATGGAATACACTGCCTGTATTGAAATTCTCCCAATTGTTCAATAGCGCTCTCACTCTCTTTGAATATGCAATAACCAATCAAAGATAGGCATTGTTTTTAGTTGTCATATATCTTAAGTATCCTTTAATATAGGATCCTGTCCTATAAAATTTGTCTTTCTTAACTTTAACATTTTGAAAAAGAATCTGTTCTAGGTATTTTACAGAATGTTCTCAATTTGGATTTATCTATTTCCTCTATTAGATGAAAATTAAACTATTGGCAAGACTGCAACAGAATGACTCAAATATTTTGGCCAGCATACTATAGAGCTAATGGTGTATGCCTTGAGTATACCACAGCAGGGAGCACATGGTATCAGTTTGACACATTGTTTGTGATATTAGGTTTGATCACTTGGTTGATATGGTGTCTGTCAGATTTCTTCATTGTAAGAATACCGGTTTCCCTTTGTAATAATAGTCTCTGAGGAGCTACTTTGAAACCATCGTGTTCTCCAGTAAGTTTTCCTCAATGGTTTTAGCATCCGTTGATGATTTCTATGCAAATCAGTTATTACAACAGTCATTATTAAATGGTGATTTTTGTATTTCTATTATGCCTTGTACATGTATCAGTTTTCCTTCTTCTCTCTTGATCCTATGATAATCAGACCTCTGTCCCATGATTCTAACAAAACTGCTGTTGTCAAGGTTACTAATGACTTCTGTTTACTAAATAAAATAGACTAGTCTCAGTCCTTATCTTATTTGGTGTATCAGCTGCATTTGACAAAGTTGATCATTTTTCTCTTGAAATACCCCTTGGTTTGCCTCTGAGAAACCAGTAGAATAACCCCTTATCAGTCTCCTTATCAGCTTCCAAATCTCTAAACATTGCAAAACTCAGGGCTTAGTCCTTATACCTCCACTGCAAAACAATATATGGCAGTTTGATTCTTTCTAATTGCTCAGGCTCAGAACTCTAGAGTTATCCCTGTCTCTTTATTTTACTCTCTACATCAGTCCATCAGCAAATTCTGTCAGCTCTGTTTTTAAAATATGTTTCAAGTCAAATCACTTCTCACTACCTTCACTGCTGTATCTTAATCTAAGCAACTGTCATGTCTAGCCTTGACTATTTCAGTAGTGACCTAGTTAGACTTCCTATTTAAGTCAAATAATGTCCCTAAATCCATCTAATTCAAAATAAAATCCAAAGTTTCCACATAGATTAAAAAGCTTTGCATACTGTAGCCCCTGGCTACTTCTTTGATCTTCTCTTCTGCGGTCTGGAATTCACTAACTGCAGCAGTCCTCCCTTATTTGCAGTTTCGCTTTCTGTGGTTTAGTTACCCGCAGTCAACTGTGGCCCAAAAATATTAAATGAAAAATTCCAGAAATAAACAATTTATAACTTTTAAATTGCACATCATTCCAAGTAGCATGATGAAATCTGGCACAATCCCACTGCGTTCTGCCTGGGACATGAATCATTCCTTTGCCCAGCAAATCCACACTGTGTACACTACTAGCCTGATGGTCACTTAGTAGCTATCTTGATGATCAGATCGACAGCTGCAATATTGCAGTGCTTGAGTCCAAATTTTACTTAATAATGGCTCCAAAGCACAAAAGTAATGATGCTGACAGTTTGGATATGCCGAAGAGAAGCTATAAAGTGCAAGCATTAAGTGAAAAAGTAAAAGTTATTGACTTAATAAGGACAGAAAAAACTCATATGCTGAGATTGCTAAGATCTGTGGTAAGAACACATCTATCCATGAAATTATGAAGAAGGGAAAAGAATCCATTCTAGGTTTGCTGCCATACCTCAAGCTGCAAAAATTATGGCCATTTCAGTGTCTTTTAAGTGTTTGGTTAAGATGGAAAAGTCCTTAAATTCATGGGTAGAAGACATGAGCAGAAATGTGGTCTGATTGATGGCAATCGGGTTCAATACTATCTAAGGTTTCAGTCATTCACTGAAGATCTTAGAATGCGTCCCCAAGGATAAGGGGAGACTACTGTATACTTGTTATTCTCTTTGTTTGGAAAACTCTTCCCCTAGATAATCCATACACCTTACTCTCTCACTTTATTCAGATCTCAATGTCACCTTATTAGAGAGGCCCTTTCAGGTCAGCCTATCTGTAATACGTTTACTCTTCCTTGCTCTTTCTCCCCTTTCTAATTTTTCTTTTTAACCCCTAATATAGTATATTTATTTGTTTTGTGTGTATCACCTATCTACCCCCACTGGAATGTGTACTCCATGGCAGCAAGGACTGCGATATACCCAACCCTTAAAACAGTGCCTAGCACATCTTAAACACCTAATAAATATTTGTTAAATTAACTGTTGAAATTCTTCTTAGTATTCTATTAATGATGACAAGTAAAGACAGGTTGTTTTTTTTTTTTCCACTTTCAATGTAAGTCTTAATTTTATATCTGGTCTTTTTTCCTCCTAAGACATTGTTTACATTGTCTCAAAGTATACTGCAGTGAGAAATTGTGTTTTTCTAGGTTGTATAAATTAATGGGTTATTTATAGTGTTGCTGCTGCTACTACTAATCCCAGTATGTTTTTCTCAGTATTTGGATATGATTCCTTAAAAGGTAACAAATTTCTTAGATGCTAACCTAGTTTTTTTTTATTATAAGTAATAGCACAAAGTCTTTTATTAAATCATTCATTTATGAATTTTAAAGGCCATCAATACAAAGTATTTATTTTACTGCCCCACATAATTCTCTAGGAAGTCTACCTGTCTTATATTGGCTAATGAAGGGAGAAAGTTCTAACTTCTCTGTATTGAATTAAAAGTAAAACTAGCCACATGTTTATAAGATTAAACTAATGCAAAATTTTAACTCACCAACATCGCCCTGCTATTTTTTTTCTTCTATTTATTTGGTTTCTCTGTGTATCATATATATGTGGGATTTAAATAATAGGAAGAAATATATAAGACCTCAAGTCTGATTTTAGCAGTTCTTGGTTTGTTTGAACGAGTGAGGAAATTATCATGGTTGTTCTGTGGGTATGCGGATACACGAATGTTACTTATAAATGCCCTCATGCTACCATGTCTGTGTCTCTAACATCAGGGGATGGATTTCAGAGAAGATAATGAGGTGTTTATATTCTGTTTTTTTATTGGGTATCCAGAAATGTTAAATTTTAAGCATTATCTTCAAGAGTTCTCATACACAATTAGCTATTTCATTATAAAATTAAATGATTGATTTTAATGGTGAACACTACTTATGACTTTATGTTCTCAGGATATTTTTAAAGTTTACATTGTATATGTCATGTTGTTTTCCTATGTTAATTTTCAAGAAGAAATATTATAATAACTAATATATTTGAACTTTTAAACATCATTTTTGTAGCTCTCAATTTCAAGGAATAAAAATTATTTTGGTGCCTTTTATTCCTTTATGTTAATATTACCTTCTCAGTGACAGGAGCCCAAGTAGCATATAACTGAATTTTGCATTTTAAGTAATTTCTGGAGGTCCCTGGGAAATACAGTTGTCCTGAGGTGGAAGGGTCTATAATCTAAAGAATCTGATCTGTGTCTTTGTTGACTCACTGCATTCATTGGAACTGGATTTTAAACAGCAAGTAGGCATTTTTAGGCAAAGAGGTAGATAAAGCAATATTTCCTGAAGTAGATTCCTAAAATAGTCCCTAAAGATAATTAGATAGTAAAAACATTCAGTTGTCAAGTAATCTGGGGAAATACTATGTTATTCTGGATTAAACAGTTTATGTACTGCAAGACTCCTTAGCACTTTTACTATGCTGGTGGGCATTGTGATTCTCCAAAAAAACAGAAAAGGTATTAATTTTCTAAAGCTACCTGATGGTAGAACTCACTATTTTTCTCTCTAAATATCTTTTTATATCTCTTTCCTCTTAGTATCTTGAGAGACTACTGTTCCACAAGTGTGAAATTTCTGAAATATTAGTATTCATGACAAAGTAAACTGCATGTTTAAAACCTCAGAAAGATGATACAACATGGTGTGTTTGAAGAATAACTGGTAGTTTCATCTGACCAGAGAATGATGAGATTATGGGAGTAAAGGAGTGGCAGGAAGTGAGCTCAACCAGATGATGAAGTCTCAATGTTAAAAATCTAGGAAGGGGAAGATCACACTCGGGACTGTTGTGGGGTGGGGGGGGGGGAGGGATAGCATTGGGAGATATACCTAATGCTAGATGACGAGTTAGTGGGTGCAGCGCACCAGCGTGGCACATGTATACATATGTAACTAACCTGCACAATGTGCACATGTACCCTAAAACTTAAAGTATAATAATAAAAGAAAGAAAAAAAAAATCTGTCCTATCAGCAGTAGGGGAACCAATGAAGACTTTTAAGAAGGGAAATAGCATGAACACATTTGCATTTTAGAAGGAATGGGCATGAAAAGGTGAGACTTTAGAGCTGAGTGTTTAATTAGAAGACTATTACAAGTGATAAATAATTGTGAACTGAAGATGTGGCTTTGGTTGGAGGATGATATTATTAACAAATAGAATATCAGGAAGAAAACAAGTTTCATGGTAAAAGAGTTCAGTTTTTGGACATGTTTGGCTTGAAGTCTCTGGATGGCACAGGCATATATTAAGAATGCAATTGGAAAATCTGATCTACAGTTCTAGAGAGCAGTGTGAACTGAACTATGTATAGTTTTGGGTATCAGTATGATGTTTCAAACCATAAGAGGACAAGAGAGAGATAATAGACATCTTTCTGATAAATGTTATGCATCCCACCTGAGTTTTTCTGTGGTAAATTTACTTCAAATCCAGAATCTTTGGTTCTGAGTTTCTGAAAATTTTTAAAAATGTTATCAAAATCTAGAAAGTATACCTTTAGCAAGTAAACATCAGGAGTGCTGTGATTACTTTGGTTATTTGGTCGGTTGGTTTTGCGTATGTGTGCTTGTGCATGCTTACACACTATAGTTTTTTATTTTTATTTTTATTTTTATTTTCATGTAGAGACAGGGTCTCACTGTGTTGACCAGGCTGGTCTCAAACTCCTGGCCTCAAGCAGTCTTCCCACCTCTGCCTCCAAAGTGCCAGCATTACTGATGTGAGCCACCATACCTGGCTGTATACTATGTTTTAAATCAGCTATTGTCCATTACTTTTGCATTTAAAAGTCTAAACAGTGAAGACATAGGAGAATTTGTATTTACTGAATTAGGTTGTGGCCAAAAGAAACACCTACTCTGGGTATACAATAACCATTAAGGTAAGTCTTGAATATATATATATATTTTTTACTAAATCCAAGCCATTTATATATATATGTTTTAACTCCAGCACTCCCACCACATGACATTTCCTTGAAAAATATACTTTAGCATATCTCTCATGCTGATTTTAGATTGAAATAAATATATTATCAAAAGGATAATGTTTAATAATGATGAAAATTTCTCTGGTGTCAGAAAAACATATGAAATAAATACAGAGGGGAGGCAACATAGTGCATTCTAAAGTAGAAAAAAGTTATATTTATTTATTTTTCTTAAAAAGACAGTAAGCTTTACTACTATTTAACAGAAAAATTGTTAGTACTATGTATATTTGGGTCCTATTCAAAATATTTTACTAATAAAGGATTTATGTTTTCTGGGGTGGTAGGTGAGAGCACACACCTTGAATTGAGACCAGCAGGATTCAAATCCTGGCTCCATCATGGAGTAACTATGTGACCAAAGCAAGTTACTTCATTATTTTTGTTTACATTTTTCATCTGATAATGCAATAACAGTACCCAACCTCATTGAGCTGTTACGAAAAAGGATTGATATAATAAATAAAATATGCTTAGCACATCGTAATCATTCAGTAGTGCTAATACCAGCAAATAAGAATATCCATTCAGTGGACTTCATATATACAGGTTGAGCATCACTAATCCAAAAATCCAAAATCTAAAATGCTCCAAAACCTGAAACTTTTTGAGTGCTGACATGATGCAACAAGTGGAAAATTCCACACATAAGTACTTATTACAAACTTTGTTTTGAGCACAAAATTATTTAAAATGTTGCATAAAATTACCTTCAGGCTATTTGTATAAGGTATATGTGTAACATAAATAAATTATGTGTTTACACTTGAGACCCATCCCCAAGATATCTCATTATGTGCTTGCAAATTTTCCAAAATCCAGAAAAAAAATTTCTGAAACCCAAAATACTTCTGGTCCCAAGCATTTCAGACACTCAACCAACATTCATGATGAGTCTAAGTATACACAATTGTAATGATCTCCCTCAAACATCCCTAGCTCTTTTCTACCTAAAGACTTTTGCATCAGCAGTTCCATTTATATGGAGTGCTTTTTCTCTTGTTTCCCATGGCTGGCTTCTTCTTTTTATTCAAATTTCAATTCAGTTACCTGCTCAATGATAGCTTCAAGATTACCTAATATAAAATATTCACCTAGTCAATTTCAACCATATTATTCTATTTTAATTTTCTCCATATCATCACTTAATTTTTTATTATAAAACTCCCATCACTGGAATGTAAACATCACCCTTGTTCTCCATTGTTTCCAGCACCTTGATCAGGGCCAGGCATATAATAAGTGCTTTAAAAAAATTTGCTAAATTAATGAACTAGTCGGTTGAGGTTGTAATGAAAGAACCAGAGAAAAAGAGGGAGATTCAAAATTTCAGTTTCGGAAAAAATGCCTTCCCCTGCCCTACCTAGGCCCTAAACCAGTATACCTATTTCAGTAGACTCAGACCTCCCAACTGGTATAGTTTGAGTATAGTCTTGCTATTTTAGATCTGACATCCATTGTTACTTAGGATAAGATATGGTCACCCACATGTCTCCTGTAGTGCAAGCTTTCTCTGCCTAGCCCTTTGTATCTTTCCCTTTTCCTAAACCCTGCTGGCTGGAGCACTGCTAAACACTACTGCTGGCCAGGCGTGGTGGCTCACACCTGTAATCCCAGCACTTTGGGAGGCCGAGGCTGTTGGATCACCTGAGGTCAGGAGTTCGAGACCAGCCTGGCCAACATGGCAAAACCTCATCTCTACTAAAAATACAAAAATTAGCCGGGCGTGATGGCATGCACCTGTAATCCCAGCTACTCGGAGGCTGAGGCAGGAGAATTGCTTGAACCCTGGAGGCAGAGGTTGCAGTGAGCTGAGATCATGCCATTACACCCCAGTCTGGTTGACAGAGACTCTGTCTCAAAAAAAATAAATAAATAAAAATAAAAATAAATTAAAAAAAAAATACTACCACTGCTAGGTACCACCCATCAAATTAGACCTATGCGGATATCAATACTTTCCCAGATTGAGTCCTTTTTGAATACTAATTTGGATCACTGTTCCCACCCCTATCCATGCCTGTAGCTGGGTTCATTCCCAGAGTCTTTTTCTTTCCACCATCCCTTGCTGCTGAGATCCTAACATTCTTTACAGTTAGGCCCATAAAGTTAGGATCCTTAGAAAGGGAAAAGGAATGGTAGAACTAGAATGCAAAACTGCCTTCGTGGTTTATACAGACCCTATGTAACTTGTATGAATAGCCCTGCCTTTGAGTGTTAACTTTTAAGTTTAATAACCATTCTCTATTTTGGTTATTGCCATAGTATTGAGCACTATCTCATGTATAGGTAGGTGCCCTAATAGATGCTATTCAATGATGCTAATTCTTACAAAGCCAATATTATGGTATCTGTCTTATGCTCCATTGCCACATAAATAACCTCTGCAAAGCTTAGTGCCTTTTCATAACAATTATTGATTTTATTCACAGTTGTGCAGTTTGGTTAGGGCTTGATGGGAAAGCTTGTCTGTTCTCCATACGGCATCAGCAGAGGAGGCTTGACATCTTGAAGCGTATTTCTGTTTTCCAAGAGCAACCATCTCAAAAGACAAAAATTGGAAGCTGCCAGAAAAGAGCACCATGTTGTTTCTGTATTAGATAGATCAAACAGTCATGAAGCTGAGATTTAATAACAGACATAGATGCCACCTCTAGATGGGAATACCATATTTTAATATAGTATTAATATTGCCAGGAATTTAGGGCCGTGTCACTTTAGATATTCAGCATTTCATTTTTTAAACAAAATAAAATATATGACAAAAAAATCAAAGAAGAAAACCTATAAGGTCAGATCATAGTGGAAATTAGAACACCATGTGCAGAGAAGAAGTATTTTTTAAAAAATCACTTGACTCTGGGAAAGTTGGCATCATTTCAGACTACTACAGTGGCATTTAACCTAATTACTGTGAAACATCAATTGGAAGCCAACTGAGGATTACTTGAATGGCCTCTAAAAGTTAACAAAACTATTAAGACACCTTACTGTGGTTAACTTAAGCCTCTGAAAAAGAGGGAAAAGAAGTAAATACCTAACTATTTTCTACAGTTAGCTTTTTTGTTCTAAAAACATTTCAGTTTGGTCTTGTGGGCAACTTAGACAATATTATGGACTTAAAATAACAACAACAAAAACCCAAAATGCCAGAGCAGAGTAATGTTTACTTTGTGTAGTGTAAATGGTATTTGGATGAAATGAAAATATATGTGTTCAATTAACTGTGGATTCTGGTATTCGGAAATTAAAATTTTTTTTTCATCTTAGAGAAAAAAATAGCAGGAATAAGAAGGTTTTACAATTTCCATTATTCACTGTATGTAAGCTCTTCTATAAACAAAGCAGAAGCTTTGACCTGGTAAGAGATGTGATTATACTTTCTTCAACTTTTGTCCCTCAACCCAACATCTTGCCTAAACAGTTTTTAGTTATTGACTTTTAAAAAAATGCTTTAGAATTAGATATGGAAGGGTGAAAGGTGCATGATATTTTTAGTCAGCATCTGCAGTACTATAACATGAAAGATCTTCCCAATCTATTTTCATTTCTTTCCTTCTGGATAATCCGATTTTGCAACAAATGGATTGCTCAACCTCTCCATGTCACTTTTCAATAAAATCAAAAAGGTTGCTACAGTCCCAAGGTGGGGAAATGGTCTCTTTCTGGAAAGGGTGAGACCCAAAGGTCAGTTCATTAAACAGAGTGACTTAGGAGAACTCTAATGCCTTAGCAATATATTCTAAAATCCTGACATTCGAAACTTAAATTGATCCTTTTCATTGATAAGCCTGCTCTTGAAAATTTTATTTAGAGGAAAAACTGAAGTAAAATACATTTTATGATTGACTCTGAATAATTAAATTTTTCCCTAAGATATAATTACTAGGGAATCACTCATTTCCCTGCTAGAAAGCACCTCATTTCCTTGAACGCACGCACATGAAAAAGACACCAGCATTGAAATTCTGACATCACAATTAATTGAAAGCATCTGTTTAAGACAGACATAACAGATCATATTGAAAAGAAGACTGAACCTGATATTAGAAATCCTACTTTAGAGTCCCAGCTTCACCACTTACCAGTTGCATGTCTTTGAACAAGTGCAAAGTTTGAGCAACCTATTTAGTGATCAGTGTCCTCATTTGTAAAATAAGAAAAATGTCATCTACTCTAACAACGTGACAGAGTTTTGAGGTTAGATGGTGTATCAAATATGCAAGTGCTTAATATATTGTAAAGCATCATATAAGCAGAAAGTATCCATCATTTTAGGAACTTTAATGAAACATATATGGATTTTTGTAAGTTGTGGCTGTTAAAATTTCTTTTAAGAACATTGTACAATGTGATTAATAAAATACATTTTCTAAGCACAAATGTAATGTTTTGTACTAATTAAACAAACTATATGCTCATTAAGGATAGAAACTAAGAGTTATATATCTTTACGTCTCTAACAGTTTAGAGAACAGTTCTATATAGGCCAAGTTAGTTGTTTGATGTGTTGAATGAATGATTGAGAAAGATACTTATGAGGTCATTATTCCTCAATTTGGAAGTATAAATTAGCCTTTTTTAACATTATGAATTCCAATGAATTCTGCTGTCTTTTTAGTTAATTATTTAATTATTGAATACTCTAATAGTATATATAACAAAATTATAAGAGTAAAAATGCCATCACACTGTTAAGCTGTTGATGATTTCATAGACTGAACTGTGGGGTTTATGAATGGGGGAGAGTATCAGATTATTTGTATCCACTGTTACAAGAAAATTGTCACATTGAGGTCAGTGCAGCTAAGAGGATTAGTGATAGTAGCCTCCAATTGGCTTTAAAAATGTAAAGTTAAAATAACTATTCTAGATTTTTAGTGTTTTCAACAAGTTATCGCCAAAATTTAAACAAAGTTGCCCTAACCTACAGTGTAAACTTTATGTTGCTGACTAATTTCATGTATTTTCTCAGGAGTTTCTTTAGGAATTCTGTTCTTCCATTCTAGCTTTTGAAGTCTACTTACACAGCTTTAAATGGCTGTTTTGTTATTCTCTCACAAAAGTTTTCAGAAACTTTTCTATCCCTACTTAAAATACTGTTTTATAGTTGACTTCTTTTACTGTTTTGACAAATGCATGCATAGCATCGATATCTAACGTATTTTCACACTTAGTACCTGCAAAAATTAGCATAATGCCTTGAAATGCAGTTTGTCATATTTGCAGAGAAAACTCATTCATTAAACTTTTATTGAGAACCTTTTATGTGCTTATCAGTCTCCTGGTAATCTTTTCATTTAATTGGACCCAAGTTTATGCAGTTCCAGGAAAAAATATTCATATCGATTTCAGGGAGACAGAAGCAATTTCAGCTAACGTTTTTTTGGGGAGTTATTTTAATGAATTATACTTAGGTTTCATTTTATAATAAATCGTTTCACTGGTTAACAATAATAGACTTTATAGTATAAAAGATTTGTTATTTTGGGTAGTAACAAAGAGCTTGAAAAAGTAACTTTTTTCTCTTTTGTCTTGAAAAAAATTGTTATTGACAAAAGTAGGAGATGTTTTAAATTCATCCTGGAATAAGGAAAGGTGATGGGGTTCCTAAAGTTTTAAAGCAAGGAGATAGGTTTTAAGCAAAGGGAACAAATTATATAAAGGGACTAACTCATAAGGTGTGATAAATTCAAAGGAATGTCACTTGTGTAGAGAGGCTGGAACAATGGGCAAATATCAAAAGTAGCAGATGAGGTTAGCAAATTAATCAGAGCCCAGATCATTTAAAGGCCTTGCTTTCTTGCCAAGACATCAATATTTTTTTCTTAAGGCAGAGAGGAGCCTGTAAAGGTATTTAAGCAAAGGAGAGATACTTTAATGGGTACATTTGGAAGGGACTTTAGTAATATACTGAGGAAAAGCATGCTCAGTGATTAGCTATGGAACAACGAGACAGAATGTGGTGAGCATAGTGCATCAGGGGTATAACAAGGGAAGAGGAGCCTGAGAAGGAGAATGAGGAGAATTTAATAGGGGTTCAAAAGATTTCTTGATCTAGAACACCGGGGTTCAAAATGGTTTAATGAGTTCAATTGATTCCATTTTATTTTTTAATTAAATCACTTAATGGCAGAGAGCATCAATTGGGGTTCAGTGCTCCAGATAATTTTATGGATAATCCTATCTAATTTGAAGATATACTATATCCAGAATAAAAATGATGCAGACTAACATTATAAAAGAACACCTTAGTTGGTAATAATGTAAAATTAACAGTGCTGTCTATTCAGATTGAACTTGTCCCTAAGCAGCTCTAAGTACATTAAATATGAAAGCAAGGCCATGTTTTCAGTAAGACACAGAGAGGCAAACAACAAGCAATGTCATTTCCTATCTGGCACTGTCTGCCTGTATTTTCACGTCACTCTGATGTTCTACTACTTCCCCCATTGATCTCTCATTTTTAGGTGCAAGTGAGTTAATTGTAGTTTTCTCCTAAATATGTCATATTGTTCTTGGTATGCCTTCCCCATCCCCATTCTATCTGGTAAGTTTCTGATCCGCCTTAAATGCCCAAGTCTCTGTAAAGGCCATTCTAATGTCTCAAGACATTTCTATTTTATCTTCAATGCACACACTTTTGCACATAATTAACACACACCTTCTTCTTAAATACCCTGTTAACTTCTTAAGAACAGAAACTATGTCTTCTTATTCATTTCTGTTGAGATGCGTCCTCTGCATATAGATGAGTATTGGGCATATAAGTAGGTATCTTACTTATTGTTCCAAGCATGAAAACCATAGCAACTGTGGGGATAGAACCTCGGCTTTGCTGTTGATTGCCCTATAAAGCATGATAAATGACCATTCATCAGCTTGTCTTTCTTAATGCTGTTAATCAGACCTCTTTTGAAAACATTAACATTTGTGGTTGTCGCCATCCCTCTCACCTGTTCAAGGTTCTATTAGTGCCACCTTGTCTATTCAATTGTCTTATACCTTCTTTAAAAGAGTGGTGTATACAACATTGATCTCTGTTGAAAAAATTTGCTTTTGCTCTTGATTTTTTTACCTTTTCAGTGTGTTTTTAAGCTCTAAACATAGTTTTAGCCTTCTTTGTCTCCATATTTAAAAAAACACACACACAGAATACTGTTGGTGTGCTATATCTCAAACAAATGTTTTGAAAACAAAACAGCAAAAGAATATTTAGTAAAGACATCTAATGAGTATCCATGCACTCTTTTATAAGTAAGTTATAACTTGTAAGATACTTGTTATTTTAAGCTAAGAAACAAAAAATTAAGAGCTGCCTGATTTGGGACATAAATTACTACACTGAACATGTGTGCTGGTGGTACATGTACACATTTTCCAGTGATTTTTTTTTTCATTATTTGATGCTTTGGATGAACCAAAAATGCTGGTGTTTTAACATGGCTTCCCCCTTGCTTAAAAATTGGCTCCTTTACCTCTGTACTTTCTTTTCTGGCAATGCAAACCACACTGAAGTGTCTAATCAAGTACCTCCTAACTGGAATTAGACAAAGAAAAAACTCATTTGCAGAAGAATTGCGTTGCAGAACAAATGACATCATTTGTATTAAAACATTCTACACTTAGATTTCTTTTTCCGTGACACTAGAGATCCATCATTTTTAGTCAAGCTAAAAATAGATTGTAATTTTATGCTTGTAAATAATGTCTCAGGCACAAGGATACTGAATAAAAATAGTAGGATTTGATTTTTAAATTAATACTGTATCCCAAAATGCCACTTCTTTACCTTGTTGAATATATTTGAGATCCTGCTCATATTTCCTGGAGCTTCGTAATATTTATAAAACTAGAATGGGGAAAGAGAATGCTTTATTAGAGGCAGCTTTTCCATAAAGCATCTGAGCACCATGCTGCTGTATTTTTAGCTCAGTCTCTGTGAATATTATGTGCAGCGTATGGTCTCTCAACTTAAAACACAACCCTGAAAAGTACCTCTTTGCTTTCAGCCTTCATTTCTACATGTATTTTTTTATAGGCAAAGATGCAGTATTAGCAAGAAAAACGATCTCTATCAGCATTTGCTTTTGCAACAGACCTAAGGAAGTTAGGTAATTCTAAATTTCTAATAAAAATGTGGTATAGAACTTGATATTAGATATTCCATTTAATAATTTTTTTCCTATCTCCTTATTCTTAACAAAAACATTCCTTTTAACTTTCTTTTATGAAAATTCTTTGACTAGGAACTGTTAAGAAATCTACAAACAGAGCAAAGACAGAAATGCTCGTGCTCATTCCTTACTTCATGGTGGCTCCATTTAATAGCAGTATTTTTTACTCTACATCTCCGAAGAGCCTCAAAGTACTCTTCTTTTTGCCTTCTGACACCTCCTTTCCTCCCCTCTTCTTGTTCTTATTCTTTCTACTGCAAATTAAAACTGCATTGCCATAAAAATATAAGGCATATTTAGATGAATAGAAGGATGGATAGAAGTATGATAAATCAAGTATAGTAAGTTGTTAATGGTAGAATCTAGGTGGAGGGTATAAAGGCATTCACTCTGATTCTTTCAGTTTTGCTACATGCTTGAAAGTTGTCATGACAAAAATCTCTTAGGAGTGGTTACCCATGAAGGGTGGGATTACAGCTTTTACTTCTTCTGTGTTTAAATATTGTACACTTATATTATTAGAGAAAAATGAAGATAGTTCTTTTAAAAGCTACATGAATCTGTCTTCACGAATGAAGTCATCAGAGTATTGACTTAAATATTCTTCATATTTGAAATTTACATTCATCCATGCTAAATAATTAAGGATGTGACAAAAGAATCAGCTGTGTATGATGCTCACATCATTACAATAGGAAATTGGGTACTTCAATTATAGTGTATATATAGTCAATGGAATACTATGCAGCCATTAAAATATATAGATAGGAAGCAACGCATTGACATGGAAAGATATTTATAATATTTCATATTTTGCAATATAACATTTTATATTTTATACCTAGCTAGAACACATAAAATTTATGAATATAACTAAAAGTAACCATACATATACATAAAATGTTATTGCTGAATTATGATGCTATAAATTTTTTTATATAGTTTTTTATTTACATTTAAAAATCTTTCCTAAAATAATATTTTCCTATGCCTTTTAACTTAGTAACATAAGAGAGAAGGAAAACAGAAAAGAGAAGAAAAGAAAAATGTCATGCCATTTTTCTGGGAAAAAGGAGCAAGGAAACCTTAGTATGTTTAATTTTTTATCAAACCAAAAAGATTATTGGGATTTTCCCTTTTATCTATATCATGGAAATCTGGTGTCTTACATTTTCTTAATTTTGCTCTTATAAAGAATGCACTTGAAATATGTAAAAACAAATAATTTCATTCATTCTTCTGAAGATATTTTCATGGATTTGACTAGCAGTTTTGAAAGGAAAGTTAAGATGTTTTTATGTTGTGGGGCCCCAGGCATTTCATACTTGGAAATGCCCTATCTTGAATTTCTAATTGCATTATATTTCTGTCTGACTCACGAGGAAAGGAAGCTTCAAAGCAGAAAACAGAAAATCCAGTTTCTCCCTAAATACAGTAACCATTGATATATTTCAGACAATGTAACACCTGTGTTTCAAGGTTTCCCAGTGTCCTACACAGAAGAATCAAGAGTTCAAGGATGTGCCAATTAAGCAATAAAAATGTTTTTACTTATTATGGATCTCTCTATAAGGAGATTAAGCAATGTGTTGAAATTAGGTACTCTTTACAATATGTCTCTGAAAAAAGATAAAGGGAGAAGACAATTACTGTTATTTTTTCCATTCTGCCAACATTAATTGGACACTTGGTTTATGACCCTAAACTTAGTGTTTCAGTTATTGTTTCCATGCTTTAAAAGACATATTTTTCCCCATAGATTTCCTTTCAATGGCTATTGAAGGAAATGTTGAATAGACATAAAAGTAAAACAAGCAAAAATAAAGTTCATCTCGGGTTCTAGTCCTCTAGTCCTCATAGTCTGTTACATGGAATTTATCATTTATTATTTTATATGTATGTATGTGTGTGTGTGCTCCTCCCCCTCCTCCTCCTCTATGCTGGTAGTCTATTTTAAGCATGTCTTCTTGTTCCCTCAAAATATATAATGTTTTGTGTTCTTCATTTCTTGTCTTTCTCAGGTAAAATGTCCAGTGATCGAGCTTTGAGGAAGCAGCAACAGTTGAACAACCTTGTCTATGTGGTAACAAATCAGGCCAAACCTGGTGACAGAATTGTGGATTTCTGCAGCGGTGGGGTATTTTATCTCTCCTTTCATCCTTTTTAGTCTTTCTAAGATTATGAGACTTTTCTATATTACATTCAAGGTCATGTTTTTATTTGGCAAGATTGTGGTTTCAGAATGAGGAAAAGCTGTGGGGACCAAAACTAACTTGTTTGTCTTACTGACTTTTTCAGGGCCATGTTGGAATTGTCCTTGCTCACATGCTGCCATCATGTCAGGTAAAGCCAGAATAAGAGATAAAAGGAAATATTTTAAAATTATACAGTTCAGCTAGCCAAATTTGGTTTATCCCGCTCTTGGAGTTTCTAATCACTCACCCAAGTCAAATATGTGGCACAGGCATTGTCTTTTCTTTGAAATAAACTTCCAAGACTTAGAATCTTAAGGAAAGAAAAGTAAAGTAAGATCATAAAACAGTTACCAATTTTTGAAAGAGGTTTATAGGTTTAAGTAATTTTTCAAAGAAGTAGCTATTTTATTGCTAAATAAAATAGTTACGATTCAACTAGTTTAATTTTCAATATAATTTTAAATGGAAATATTGACCTCTGAAACTTGCTGAGCATGTTCTTTTGGTATCTTGATTTTGATCCATTGCATCAAAATTATAACAATAGCAAAATTTTTTAAAGCAAAAAAAAAAAAAAACCCAAAACCTACCATACTGATCCATCAAATGCTTTGCTTTTCTTGTTCTCATTAAGTCATTGTCCATAGGGATGCTAATGGTTGCAAATTTTAAAAATGCAAACACAATTTATCCCTTGCTTTCACTCAATGTCGTATCATAAATGTTTTTCCCTATTGCTAATAGTTTTACGTATCATCATATTTCAGAGACTACCAAATATATTTTCAAGTAAATATATCATAATGTATTCAATCATTGCCACAATTTGTTAGAATTTTGTGCTGATTTTAGTCTTCTGCCATGTTAAATCAGTTCCTCACTGTGACCACTTCTTAGCGTAAAATTCTGTTTGTTTTTGTTTTGTTTTTAATACAAACTCAACTGCAACAGAGTCTTTGCTTGTGAGCTCTCTGGAAGGTGTGAACTAGTTATAGTGAATACTTGCGGAAGAAAAAAAAAATGTGGAAGAACTAATAGACTGGCCAGAATAACATGTAACAGAATGATGACGAGGGGACAGGGAATAGCATTTTTTATTTTTCTTTTCTTAGAGAATAAACAGGAAAATAAATAAGGAATCCTGGGAGAAGGGGCAGTTGTTTGTTTTATTATTAAGTAAAGCAATAATTTTGTGATTGAGTAGGAGGAAGAGAGCTCACAGAGTAAAATTCTGAGAAGCAGAGTCAGGGATGTAATATTTTTTCTTCCCTTATTAATATTTCTGGAAGCTTAGAAAGGTTGAAACCAAAAATGAGTAATCTTGTCTAGAATAAAGTCAGGAAAGCCTTTCACACCAAGTATAGTCTAACAGGTTTTTCAAACGGATTTTTTCTTACAGACAAGCATAAGAACAAAATAAGAACTAGGAATGATAGTGATGAAAGTGACTTAATTCTTTTCATTTTTCTCCATTCAAACCATCTTCTCTGCCTAGATTATCACCGGAGTCTCCTAACTGGTTTCTCTGCCCTCTGGCCTTGTTCCCACCAATCCATACCATACATTACAGACTACTAAAACTTCTTTTATCATAATTGCATGATCTGGTTTCAGTTTACCTCTCCAGCCTCATTTTCACCCTTCACACCCTGTCCCCCCATCGCCACTATCACCATGACACACATTGTGCCCTGGAAATTGCGTACCAATTTTCTCAGTTCTTCAAACATGCCATATTCTTTCTCATCTTGGGCCTTCATGTGTTTCTCTCCCTAAAATACTCTTCCATTCCCCCCAAACTGATTTGTATTCATTTTTTAGGCCTCAGTTAATATGTTACTTCCCCATGAAAATAGTCATCAAGTTTGAATGCTCCCATTGACATTGTTTGTCTTTCATTTAACGCTTATCACACTGTATTATTATTATTTTTGATGTTTTGTTTTTGGTTTTTTTGTTTGCTTGGTTGGTTGATTGGTTTGTTTGTTTGTTTGTTTGTTTGTTTGAGACAGATTCTCCCTTCAATGCCCAGGCTGGAGTACAGTGGTGCGATCTCAGCTCACTGTAACCTCTGCTTCCCGGGTTCAAGGGATTCTCCTGCCTCTGCCTCTCGAATAACTGGGACTACAGATGCACACTACTATGCCCAGCTAATTTTTGTATTTTTAGTAGAGACGGGGTTCCACCATATTGGCCAGGCTAATCTCGAGTTCCTGACCTCAAGTGATCCGCTTGCCTCGGCCTCCCAAAGTGTTGGGATTACAGGCGTGAGCCACCACGCCTGGCCCACGCTGTATTATTATTGCTTGTTTCACTTATATCACTATGCTTCAAAGCTATATCACTATAGTTCAAAGACCTTTCATTTTTCCTTTCTGTACCAGATTATGTGACATACTTCCTGCCACAGAATAGAGGCTCAATACGTTCTACATTATTAAAGCTATGAAATATAGTAATAATGCTTTGCCTAATGTCTGAATTATGTTACTAAATATACTATTGTTTTCTGGGTAAAATCTAGGTTACATTAATAGAAAACAAGGAATTATCATTAATTCGTGCTAAGAAGAGAAGTGATGAACTGGGTTTAAGCAACATTTGGTTCATTCAAGCAAATATGGAATATTTTACTGGGATGTTTAATATTGGAGTAAGTAATCAAGTAATTTCAATTTCTTTAATTAGCTAAATAAGAAAAATTACATGCCTTAGAGTAAATAAAAAAGATAATTTTGTGTTCTTTGCCAAACAAATTTATAATTTTGTATACTTATATTATCTATGAAATATAGCATATTAATGAATATTATTTTATTCATAGCACTTCATCATTACATAATAGAGATAACATTGGCTCCTCTATCAGACCAGAACTTTATTTTCTTCACTACAGAATCCCCAGTAGCAAGTGCTGAAAACTGGTTAATAATTGAATAATTGATTCTGACGAACATGACTTGCCTTGGTTTATTCTGCATTTTTAGAAGACAATGAAGGAAAAGAAAAAAGAAGAAAAGAAAAATAACTTGTTAGTAATCTCTAAATACAAGCATTGCCTTGTGATTTTTTTTAGCTAAGATTTTATATTTACATGTATTTTCAGGTTCCAAGAGAGAAAGTATATTGATCATGTTTCTAAACCTTTGGATCAAATTGTTATTATTTGATATTATGAAAAATCCCTAAGATATGTAATTCTGCCTGATCATTAAACCCCAGGGTTTTATTATTTTTTGTAGACTTTGAGTTTTATGAACATGTTAGTGTTGCTGCTATTTCTTATATTTGCTTTAAATAATTTTTTTTCTGATTTTGATAGGAATATACATTTTGATAGTAATACAGAAAAATACATAGTAATATAAAGAAGAAATAACCTATATGCCTACTATCAAGTGATAAATACTATCAAAAATCTTTAGTTTTTTATATTTATGCACGCATATAAATGCATATTTTACACATATGTGAACATTGTTAAGACCATACTACATAGATCCTGCATTGACTGAATACTGTTAAAAATCTTTTACCTACTTTTTAATCACACTTTTTTTTCTCATTGTTATAATGCAGTTATTACTATGATGGATATTTTGTGCATCCTTTAAGAATTTTGATGCATTTGCCAAACCACTTTCCAGGAAGGTTCTTACTGACATCCTTTCTAATTACATATGTTCATATAAACATGTGGTTGTCTAGGTAGAACTTTTATCAACTTAAGTAATTCAGACCTTTTATAGTATTTCTGATTTTTACCCAGTGAAATTTATTTCTTAAATATTGACTACTGCAAATTTGGGGGTTTATTGTAATTTTTTTCCAACCTAAAAAGTATGCTATTCGTTTCCTTTGCAGACACGATCTACAGTTTACTTCTCTTTTTATAAGCCTGGCTGTTAATAAGGAAATTCAGGAAGATGTAGACATGTAATCTAGAAACTTCAAATTAAAAAATACCTGTGCAGCTTTAATTTTACATAAATGTTGAGGTAAAGTTTAGCGCTTCTCCCATGAAACAAGCCATTAAACCAGTCCAGATATTACGAGTACACCAGACAGAATGGTAGCAAGTAAATGTGGACTGCTACCCATTTATTTACCTCACAAAGCATGGAATTTCCAGCCTATGTCTGTTCCATCCGTCTCTTGGCCCTTCATGACTTATAGATGCTAAATCACTCTAGCATATTCTTGTAACTTCCAAGTGTATAATTTACTAACGCCAACTAAAAATGTATATATCTCTTTGGAAGTGAAATTTTTCTCTACATTTCGTAATACATCTATAATGACTTTTTTCCTTTCATAATTACCCTTGTCAAGGTGTATAGAAAATGGATAAAAATTGCTTAGAAGGTTAAATTAAAAGTAGATTCACTCTGAAGAGAATAATTTGCCAAGGAGAGTAATTGAGGTATTGTCACTAGGTAAATTAGACTAAATGCATCAGAGGTTCTAACTCCTGTGTTAAATGTGTTCCAGTATACACACAAAAAAATTTAAAAAATATTGTGGCTAGAGAGGAAAGCAGAATAACCAGATATTGGAAATGCATTAAAACTGCATAAATTCATGGTTTTGTGACATTTCAATAAGGGCTTAGTTAGCATTTATCTTTGCTTAGTAAATGCTTTATTTTTTTCATTTACTATTTTTCTTTAGATATAAAAATTAATAGTATAAACAAGATTTTAATGAAAGAATTTTAAAAGACTTAGAAACAACTAAGTCTTTTTAAATTATTAAATTTTATAATATGTGTATTAATACCCATGCTCTCAAACAATATTACAAATATTTATTTGCAAATAGTATTACATAAAGGGTCATGACTATGGAAAAATGCTCATTTTGCATTTAAAAACAAAAACTGTATCAAGGCTAAACAGCCTGCCACCAACATGTTTAGTTGGAAAATTTCAACAATAACAAACAGTCATTTCAACCAGATGATAAGGTACTGATTTCTAACAGTATTGGTGAATCCTTTCTGTTCATCAACATGTATATGAAAATCTCAAAACAGTTTTATTTTCTAGTTATTGGTATTTGCTTTTCGCTATTTTGCCCACAACATAATTTTTAATTATTGTTTATCACTCATAAGTGCTGACTGCTTAATTATAAGCTCATTTCTATTTATGTATGTATGTTAGTGTACAATTAAAAGAAGCATGTGTAATTATAGACTGTAATTCAGAAACATTTTTGATGAGTAATTATATAATCCTTGTTTTAAAAGATAAGGACCTTGAGAAATTATATATTCTGCAGGCACGCTTTTTAAAAATCATTAAGGCAAAATAGGGGACTTCTGAGATGAAAATAGCAGATAGAGGTATTTCAACCCCGCTTCTCCCCAAAAAAGTTCAGATCCCCAAATAACAAGAACAAGAATCAGAAAAATCAAACTCTATGATGAAGCTATATTCAACATTCTATAACTTGAATCACAATATGAAGTGTGAAGGTGAAAAGCAGATTGAAGAAAAATGATAAGTTATTGAGTAGAGGAGAAGGAAGATAAAATTTAAATGCATGCCAGGCAGAGTGGCAAGAAGGCTATCAGGACACAAACCACTTTGCTCCCACAGAATCCCAGAAAAGTTTAGGAATTCAGAACATCAGAAACCTCAGAGGACATGAATAGGGAGGGACTGAAATCGTGTTTAATTAAAAATATTATTTAGAGACAAGATTCCTGCTCTCATCTTGTGTAAACAAGAAACTACCTCTCCCCAACTCCTAAGAGAGACAGGAAGTTTATTCTATAGAAGAAACTGAACCAGAGAGGCACCAAGTATAGAGATATCAGGCATAGAGAAGGGCAATGGTGATGTGCCATACCAAGAATAAGAACTAAATGAGAATCTGCATACTGAAGGATAGATCTCTTCCCTACTCATCTGCCTTCTAATTCCAGAACCACAGAAACCAGGATCATTTCCACAATCATGAGGATTAAAAGATTCCCCTCTGTAGAAGCAGAACTGTCCCCAGAGAAAAGAACTACAGATACTACAGCTATAATTTAAAAAAAAAAAAAGAAAGGCACCTGTCCAGGCTTTTTGATCACCCAATCACTAGTGAAGCCCACCAGTTTTCAAAGCCTTACTCTTTCATTCAGAATTTCCAATCAACTTTTTAGTGGTTTACTCTTTAATATGAACAGCTAAAGGAATACCAAACATGGAAAACTTCCAAAGTGGAAGATAGAGACCTGTATTAGTCTGTTCTCACACTGCTAATAAAGACATACCCAAGACTGGGTAATTTATAAAGAAAAGAGGTTTAATTGATTCACAGTTCCACATGGCTAGGGAGGCCTCACAATCATGGAGGAAGGCGAATGAGGAGCAAAGTCACATCTTACATGGCGGCAGGCAAGAGCGTGTGTGGGGAAACTCCCCTTTATAAAATGATCACATTTCATGAGACTTATTCACTATCATGAGAACAGCATGGGAAAGACCCACCCCCATCATACAGTTACCTCCCACTGGGTCCCTTCCATGACACATGGGAAATATGGGAGCTACAATTCAAGATGAGATTTGGGTAGGGACATAGTCAAACCATATCAAGACCAAAGCAACAAACATAATAAAGGGTCTTAGTCAGGGAGAGACTAGAGAAGATAATACATTAGTGAAACAAGGATATAATAAAAAAGAAAAAGAGGGAATGATCAGAGAACAAGAAAGGATGTCTTGAAAAATAAAAATATGTTAGCCAAAATTGAAAACAAATTAAAAATTAAGAGATAAAGTATTTTTTAAAGAAGTACAGGATACCACTTGAAAAAAATAGAACTTAAAAAAAAAAAAAAAGAAGAAGAAGAAATGAAACTGGAAAGAAGCAAATTTTTTAAATTAGAGATTTAGTCCAGGAATCAAATACCTCAGTAATAGCAGGACCAGAAAAAGAAAACTGGTAAATCATGGGGAGGAAAACATCAAAGAAAATCCAGGAAAATGTGTTAATAATTAAGAATGCATTTCTTTTGATAAAGTTAACTTACAAAATGGCCTAAGCCAAGGCACATTGTGAAATTTCAGAACACCAAGGGTGAACAGATTTTCCCAACTGTTTCCACAGAGGGAAAAAAAAATAGTGATATACCATAATTTAGAATCAAAATGCTATCACACTTCTTAATAGTAGTGTGGAAGGCTCAGTGACAGTGAAACAATATCTCGAAAATTCTAACAGAAAACTTCTAATCTAAAATTCTATACCTAGCTAATCCATCAGTCTAGTAAAAAAAAGTAAAATAAAGAAAAATTCGACAGTCAAGGTCTCAATAAAATGTACATTGTACATACCCCTTTTCAGCAAGCTACTAGATAATGTGCTTCATTAAAATATAAAGTAAATAAGAAAAAGGATTAAGTGGTATCCAATACAAGAGAAAAATTTTTAGTATCATGGGAGAGGGAAGTCTTAGGGCAAGAGCTGAGCGACAGGCCTAGAAAGCATTGAGTCCATATTTTAGTAAAACGTCAGAAAGCCCAGGAAAGATGTCTCTAGGAAAGAAAAAATGGAGCTGACCAATTATTTGAAAGTTTTCAAACAGTGGAAATTTATATTGTAGAGCATTTTACAGAGCTTTTGGGTAGGGAACAACTTGGATGTTAAAAAAACAAGCAGAAACCCTGATATCCAGCACACTTCCCTCGGCAGTGAACAGTATATACAAAACCATGAGAAAAGATGGAAAAAGGGAAGATAGTGTATAAATGTGCAAAAAAAAGCCAAAAGCTCTTCTCTCCTAGTAGAAAGATAATAAATAATGTCTAATATTTACAAATCAAGAGATATCAATATACATTCATCATATAGAAAAACAGATTTTCAGGAAGTAAACCAATGAATTGAACAGCATTGACTTTGGTACACAGATTTTCTTTCAGTGGTGTGGCAGTGTGTACAAAAAAGGGACTTTTAATATAATTGCATACCTTTTAGCATTATTTGAATTTTAAAGCTGATTACCTATAATATTGTTGTATGAAAGTTTTAAAAGAGGGGAAACAAGAGTACACAGGTGGGACTAGCCTGCTTCTCTGTCTAAGGTATCTAGAGTTAAGAATCCTTCTTCGAGAAGCAACACCGGAGAGAATGATTGGGCTGGGGCAAGTTTAGAGATCATTCAGTTCAACCTTCTCCTTTTACAAGTAGAGAATTTGAGGCTACAAGAAAGGAAGAGTGACCTAGCAAGTTAATGTGGGGGCTGGGTCTAGAAGTCCAGTCAGTGACTCTCTGTTTACTTCCATATCTAAAGAAAAGAGTAAATAGAGCATAGAGAACTAAAAAAAGAAGTTTGGTTTGGAGTCAGACACATTGAGATTAAATCTTGGCTCTTTGTTTTAAAAAAAATTAACAATTATTTCTCTTACTTGGAGCAATATTGACCAATTTTTGTTTAAGAACTCTTTGCTTGTTTTTGTTTGTGTGTTCACATCTCTTGCTCATTTTACTCTCACTTTATTGGGCTTTTTCTTTCTTTTTAGAAGTTTGTTATATATTAAGAATATAAGCCTTTTGTTTGTGCTGTAAGTTGTCAATCCTTTCCCTACTTTGTCATTTGTCTTTTTACTTATGGTTTGGTTTTCTGCCAGTCTCTACTGAAAATACAAAAATTAGCTGGGTGTGGTGGTGGGCAGCTGTAATCCCAGCTACTTGGGAGGCTGAGGCAGGAGAATTGCTTGAACCCTGGAGGCAGAGGTTGCAGGGAGTCGAGATCACACCGTTGCACTCCAGCCTGGGTGACAAGAGTGAAACTGCATCTCAAAAATAAATAAATAAATAAAAATAAATTTTATTTTGTCAGATTTATTAACCTTACCCCTTATTGCACGTAGATTTTTAGCTTAGTTAGGAATTACTTCCCATTCCCCTTGGTTGTGCAGGAATTTACTCATATTTATTGCATTTTAAATCTCTAATGCATTCAAAATTTATTTCCTATGTGTGATGAGAGGAAAAGATCTAATTTTTATTTTTTTATATGGCTGTCTGGTTAACCAAACATTACTTATTAAAAAGTCCATCTTTTCTCCCTGGTTTGAAATACCACCTTTATTGTATGATAAATTTCCATATCCAGTGGTTTTTTTGGTCTATATCTCTCTTCATTATTTGCCTGTTATTTCTGAGTTTCATTTGATAACAGTGAAAACTAGGAGTATGTGATGCAGTAAAACCTTTTCGACCGAAAACCTATTATTAGTAGACAATTATTACATTATCTATAAACTATTGTATAAATAGTTATTCAAGTTACTTATTTTGTTTAAATGAAGGAAATAAACTCACTTTTTTGCATGTAGTGTAAGGAATGTGAACCTAAGTAAAGAGAGACTTATATAAGTAAATTTTCTAAACTCTTTTTTGCTCAGAGCCTGAAGAGAGTTTTGTAGAGAAGCCGCCTGATACATGGGGTCAGGCTTTGAGGTCAGCATCCTGCCCCTCAGTAGCTGTTTTGTTGTGGGCAAGTTCTTAATTTCCCAAGACTTCATTTCCTCATATCCAAATTGGAGATAATAAAGTCTTTCAGGGATGTTGTGAGCATAGTTCTGAGTGCCATCACCCAGCACAGCATAGTGCCAGCACGTAAACACTCAGTAAATGTCAGTTTGCTTTCCCTCCAGGGAAAGATGTGTCTATAATTTTTACTATGAAATTTTCTGCAACTAGTCATGAAAATAAGGATTAGCCTGTTTTTTACTCTGAAAAGCTGACTAAAAGAAGCAGATGAGAAATCAAGGTTATTTACTTTCCCATTCCCTGTAGTTGTTGTTGCCTTTACTGGATACCAGCCTTCCTAGGCTGTTTTCAGAGTGAAACAAGAAAGGTGGGATGACAGCAACATGGAGATTGTTGACTTCTATATGGCTCATGTAAGTCTAGAAGGAGGAGGAGGAATTCAGGAGGAGGATTAAGAACAGAGATCTTGCTTTCCTCTTCCTGACAGAGTATTGTTTGTATTGTTTTTAGCTTTCCAGTTCAAAGGGGGCATCTGGTTTATAATATTTTACTTTCCTGGGCGCGGTGGCTCATGCCTGTAATCCCAGCACTTTGGGAGGCCGAGGTGGGCGGATCACCTGCGGTCGGGAGTTCGAGACCAGCCTGACCAACATGGTGAAACCCCATCTCTACTAAAAATACAAAAGTAGCCAGGTGTGGTGGCACATGCTGTAATCCCAGCTACTCGGGAGGCTGAGGCAGAAGAATTGCTTGAACCCGGGAGGCGGAGGTTGCAGTGAGCCGAGGTCGTGCCATTGCACTCCAGCCTGGGCAACAAGAGCAAAACTCTGTCTCAAAACAAAACAAAACAAAACAAAACAAAAACAGTTTCTAAAATTTACAGAAAATCTCCTCTTTACCCTGAGAGCCCCTCCCTACCCTGAAGTTGGTGAGGGAAGATTATAATTCATTACAATTTATGTTTGTTCAGAATGAAATGGAGATATGAGGGGTTTTTTTGGTGTTTTTTGTCAAAATCCAGTACAGGTTATTCATCTTTTAGAAGCCCCACATCTGATTTTCACTGAGAGTCCTATTTAGGCTTTATTTGGCCTAAGAATTTTCATAATTATCTCATTTGTAGTAAGATTATAGTAAGTATAGATATAGTAAGTATAGATAAGGATATGTGTTTTAAAAATACTTAAAAATCGTTTTGAGTTATTTTTATGAGTTATTGAAGCCCCACTCAGTATTCTAATTCATAATTTCATTCAATCCTTTTAAAATAAACTCATTGAAAATAGTTCCTGTAACTCGTCATTCAATGTTAAGGATTGTTATTATGTGAAAACATCTTAAAAGGTACTACATGATATGATTCAGTTAGTTTTAATACAGCCCTGATTAGATTATGTTAATATGGCATTTGAGGAAGTGTTTTCAAATACATTTTTATTTAATTTTTGCAACAGCATTGTGATATGTCAGTATTGTTAACCATCATTTATAGTTGAAGAGATTAAGGCCCAAAGAAGCTAAATTTTAAGTGGCTCAGGGTTATATAGGCCACCAGAGTAATAGACTCAAAATTCTTGTTTCAAATCTAGTGTTCCTGGAACGATGCTATAGTTTAGATAAACACTTGTGTTAATTTTTCCACACTAAAATTGCATCAAATTTTCCGTTGAATGAATCTTATGCTTTATTTGCAATATTCCATTTGTAACCTTTCAAACTTGCTTAGTTTTCATAATTAATTGATATGTGTAGCTAAGTAGTCCTTTGGTATGGCCAAATGAGAACTATTTAAAAGGCATAAAAATTGCACTGTGAGTTAAGAGGGAACTTAGTGCTAAGGCCTGGTTTTATTTTGTAGGTAGCATTGCATGCTTGTGGAGTGGCAACAGACATGGTGATTGAGCACTGTATCAAAACACGGGCTTCCTTCGTCACATGCCCTTGCTGTTATGGTTTCATTCAGAACACCTCAAAGTTCAATTTTCCAAAAAGGTGAGAAATTCAGTGTTCTACGTAAGACACCAACATGGGTATAAGCCAGGACACAAAACTTGTTTGATTTAAAGTTGCAATGACTTAATTTTTGGCTCATTTCTTCTTTCCACAATGCCAAATATTGTTTGTAAATTGTATAAGGAAGAAAAGAACTCCTCTATGTTTGTCCCTGATTTTTCCCCTGGATCCAGTTTTTACTGAAATTTAGAAGCAAGGCTATCCAGGAGACAGGCAACTAGAAGTCTATTGGCTTTAGCACTTCTCTCTGTATTTCCGAATAAATTTAAAACTGTAACCGTACATAATGTCTATGAGAGGCAGTCAAGTATAGTAAAGTGTTTAGGACCTGGAAGTGTAGTGCCTGGGGGAAAATACTAGCTCCTTATCATTTTATAAGGCAAATTACTTAAACTCTTTTTGCCTTAGTTTTCTTGTCTACAAAATGAGGGTTATGATAATAACTACCTCAAGGTTTTTGTGAAAATTTAATGATATGTGTAAAGCCTTTAGAAGTGGCAAGAATAAGTATTCAATAAATGTGAACTGTTGCTAATAATCGTAGCAATGTCACAGGATCCTTGGGGTGTCGCTTTGCCAGCTGGATCCTCTGTGGTTGGTGGAGCGTTTGCCTGAGTTTTGCTTGGGCCCACTGGGCTCATTCCACTCACTCAGCCTGGCAGGCTGCTCTTGGCTTGCACTACCAGCACAGATCCCACACCTGCCAAGGGTGAGCCAGGTACAGAGTGGTGAGGGGTACATGAATGAGCAAGCACAGGGTCCAGCCACTTCACACAGCCAGGCATGCTGGCTGCTGTGGGGCAGGGATTTCCAGGCACCAGCTTGGGTGCTGGCTCCCTGCGAGGCTGCAGCTGGACCAGGTGTACTGCAAGCAGCTTCCACTGTGAGCACTAGGGAACACAGTGGCAACCAGAAGCTTGGAAACGCCAGGAGCCGCAGAACCCCTCAGAGGGTATCACAGCCCTGGCTCAGGGAGCTCCTATGACTGGGCTCCCTGAAGGGCCGCATCTCTTCTCTCCTTCTCTCTTCTCTCCTTCTCATGCTTGCAACATGGCAAGTGGGTGTATTTGGGGGCAGGGGGGCATGTGAGCCCTGTTTGTGTTACAACTCGTAGTCCTGCCATTTGGCAGGTCCTGAGTTCTTGTCCCAAATCGAGGAAGAATGAGGTACACAGACAATTGGAGGATGAGCAAGGCAAAGAGGTGCTTTATTGAGCGACAGTACAGCTCTCAGGAGATAAAGTGGGTAGCTCCTCTCCACAGACAGTCATCCCAATGTCTGCTCAGCTCTCAGCCAAGAGGTGACCCACAGAGGGTAGCTTCTCTCCATAGGCAGGTCATCCCAATGTCTACTCAGCTCTCAGGTGGAAGGAGACCCGCAGTGGGTAGCTGCTGTCTTCAGGCAGGTCATCTCATCTCATCTCATCTCTGCAACCCTCAGCAGAGAAGAGATCCAGAGTGGGTAGCTTCTTTCTGCAGGCAGGTCATCCATTGTCTGCCTAAGTCTGGCAGAGTCCGGGGTTTTTATGGACTCCAGAGGGAAGGAAGTGCATGCTGATTGGTCCATGGGTGGCCATGGGTGGGCCTGGAAAAAGCACTCTTAAGTTCTCACTTTGGTCCACGGAGCTGGCAGCCTGGACCCCAGGCTTCGGGCCATTCCTGGGTTGATGGTGGGGCTTCACCAGGGACCTGCCCCTTTCTACCTGGGAGCCTGTCTGCCTCCTGTTGCCATCAACCTGCCATCCATGGTGCCCATGGCACCCAGGCTGTTTGTGCCAAGGGGTGCTTGCAGGCCCATGTCAAGTTGCCCTCAGTCCCCCCTTGGTGTCCATCTCATGCTCGTCAGTGCCCAAAGTCCAGAGGGGGCTGAGGCGGGGGTGGGGGCTGGCATGTCAGCACCACCTTGAGTGCACACACACCTGGCCAGGTCACCACAGTGCCTGGGCTCAGCCTCAACTTTTGGTGGCCTTTACAGTATGTTACTACCACTTCCTGTCTTTTTCACACCTATGTAGATTTGCTGACATTTGTCCTCCCTTGTCCTTTGAACTGATATCTTTAGAAAGTTTCTTTGTGAATAAGACCCATCTCAATCACCAAAAATACAGTTGGGAATTTATAAATAGCATACTGTTTCTATAGTACGTGGAAAGAAGTACTCTTTTCAAACAAACTAATTGGCACTAATAAATTTAGTATCCAATGTATAAGTCAATGTTTTTGAATGACTTAAAAGTGAAGGTTATACAATGTTTATGGAATTGAATGTATGTTTATCTTTATTAGCTGTGACAACAGTGATTTCCTGATGTATTAATCATGCCTTTTTAAATTTTCTGATGTTTTACTATTTGCTGATCCTGGAGAGACTGTTCCTCCCAGGGCTAGCCAATTCCTAGAGATAGTAAAGGTCTTATCAACAAACATAGCTTGCATAAGTAAACCAACCAACCCAGAGCCCTTACCCCACAACTACCTCCTTTATCAAGCTCTTATTACTTCCAGGCCACTATCCCCCTGCCCTACTACCCTAGGGCCAGATATCAAACAAGTAGGAACGGCCCTGTGCCTGAGTTCACTGAAATTATTCAAACTAGCCACTCCCAAGCCTGCTTACTTCACCTTTTTCTTCCCATGGAAACCTCTACCTCCTGACCTATACTGGTGTTTCCCCATGTGGCCCTTCATCACATGGCATGCCCCCTCTTCTTGGGGAACTGTGAGTAATAAAGTATCTTTTCAATGGCAGTCCTCTCCTGATCTGTTGGCTGTGCACATCTGAATAACAGTAAAACCCACATGTTAAAACACCTGGATTTTAGTGTTCCCATGAGGGATAGAGACAAAAAAGGTGCTTCTCTAACAGTGTAAACAATCTGTGGGATAGATTTCTTAAAATTAATAACATATTGATGATATGCTTTTCTGTCTTTTTATAAAAGCATTTCAAACTGGCATAGTTTTTACTTCACCATAGCATTTTATGCTTTCTACATACAAAGCATATTTTTATATAATTTAGTTTCTTCAAGATTATCTTACTCTTAATATTTAGAATGATGACTAATTCCTTTTTTTTCTATTTCAGTGAACAATTCAAGAAAACTTTATCATACAAGGTAACCTTAAAAAGATCTAGATATCATCCTAATACACTTTTTATCCTTTATATTTTTCCCTCTCATATTTCTAGTGGAGTAAATAATCTATAGTTATAATTGAATAACTCATGAATGTCTAATATGGGTTTCTTTTTCTCTTTCTTTTGCAAATCCAGATTAACTCTTCAAGTAGGTAACAAGATTTGTGAAGGGTCTGAGATTTTAACTCTACTTGCAGTCTAACAAGTTAGCCTGCCCAGTGGATGCTGGCAGAAGATATGAGACCCCTAAGTCAGAGACAAAAGACAGTTTGTTGCTCATGGCAATAGTGGTAGCTACAATACCATTGTTTTCACACTGACTCTCTACGGCCCAATTCCCACAGGGCAGAAGCAAATGGGCCAGGTAACACCTGCCCTTTTGTTCCAGAGGGAGAAACTATATATTTTCCAAGGCTGTTTACTCTGTAAACGTGCTTGAAAAGATAATCTATAACAGAGGAAAATTCTTTTGTAAAAGGTCAGATAGTAAATATTTTAGGCTATGCTGGCCATAACAAATCTCCAAGTATTCCTCTCATCGTCCTTGACATTCTTATTGTTTTTGTTGTTGGTTTACAACTCTTTAAAAATATAAAAACTTTCTTAATTCACAAGCCACACAAAAACTGGTCATAGGCTGGACTTGGCCTGTGGGCCAAACCTTGCTGACCATTGGTCTGGAACAAAGACAGTCAGTGTCTCTGCTTGTAAAACATGAAGAAACACAAGAGACCCACAGAGAATTGTCTTCCAAAAGTAGTCAGAACATACATAGTTTTTAGTCACCAATCTGATCAAAACAGTTTCTAGTTTCCTAAACATCACCACTATCCAATTAACTGGTCAATAGCATGATATAATACAATTTAAGAAATGATAATATTTGAGAAAAATATACAAATAATTCCATTAGAAGTTAACAGATTCATTTGGATTCTTAGTTAATGCCACTTTTTGCACAGACTCACTAAAAACATAGTCTCCTTTTATATACCAGCCCCTATATTTTAGGACTTTTACTTTCTCTTCCATCAAACAGTTGCAGTATAGTGAGGTATAGTGACCTAAAAATGTTCATTGTTACCACATCAGCAGCTGTATCTCCTTCATTCCTGCTTTATAACTCAAATGCCCACTTCCAGTTCTATCTCTTACCACCTTATGTGCTACTCACACCTTCCCCTCTTCCTACCAACCCCGTACCCTGTACAAATATGCACAGATATGGAGAGGGGAGAACTTTTAGTGTTCATGCTTTCAGCCAAAACCACAACATTGCTGGCCTTCACCTACTAGATTAAAAGTTTACATATTTTAGGAAACTGTTTGATTTTGGAAGAAACATTAGGACCCAAGAAACTTTATTTGCATAACATTCAAAACATCTCACCTTTCTTTCACGAGGCTATGTCAATAAAGTAGAAAATAAATTGAGAAAACAGCCCAGGTGCAGTGGCTCATGCCTGTAAACGCAGCACTTTGGGAGGCCAAGGCAGGCAGATCACTTGAGAACAGAATTCAAGACCAGCCTGACCAATATGGTGAAACCCTGTTTCTACTAAAAATACAAAAATTAGCCAGGTGTGGTGACACACACCTGTAATCTCAATTACTCAGGAAGCTGAGGCACGAAAATTGATTGAGATCAGGAGGCAGAGGTTGCAGTGAGCTGAGATTGTGCCATTGCATTCCCATTCCAGCCCGGGTGAGAGAGTGATACTCTGTCTCAAGAAAAGAGAGAGAGAGAGAGGAGAGAAGAAAGAGAGAGGAGAAGAAAAGAAAGGAAAAGGAAATAAAAGAAAAAAGAACTTGGGAAAACAAAAACTAGACCCCTGTTTCTAATCCCTCCTTTGACTGATGCTAGTTAAACCAAACAATGAAAGGATGTATGGAAAAAATCAAGGGTGGTGAAGAGATAGGCTGCCCATGGTTTCCTGGCTAGAAAAGAATGTAAAATTTCTACAGTAGGGACAGGGCACACAGAGTCTTTCAGAAAGCAGAAACTCCCCAGTACACCAGTCATAACCTTTATCTACTCTTTCTCCAACACCCCCAAAAGCTGCTTGGCCTTTTGAAGGCCTCAGAACTTTGTGCCAAAGTATCTTGAGACTCACTTTGGAAGTGTTTTTCTCTACAGTTCAATTTAGACAGCAACCTTTACTGAGTACCTACCATGTGCCTTGCCCTTTCAGAACTTGATTTTGACCAAAGAGAACATACACACAAATAATTCCAATAAAATATGGTGAGACTTATCAGTACAAGAGAACTGAATCTTAACCTGAGATTGCGATTGCCTTGACATTACCATTATATAAAATGAATCTTAATTTACAAACCATGAGGACAAAGTGCACACTGTTTCTTCAAGTCATGTAATTCTAAATTATCCTTCTCTCCTTTCGTTGATGCCTGTTAGTTTGTGGGGAGTTAAAGTTATTAATTGAAACCATTTTATTAGTTTCTCACCCATTGTCATGAAATTTTATAGTGAGCATTAAAATGTTTTTTTTTAAGCATACAAGTTTAGACAAAGATATCCCTTTTAAAAACCAACATTGCCACAATCATTTCACTTATTAAAAATGGAGGCTTCAAATATAATGTACAGAATACTAAAGGAACAAATGATGAATCTGAATTTAACCTGTTTGCTAAGCTGACAGGTGAGATTATGTACACACTTAGAAACAACAGCTGTTCTGAATGAACAGTTGTCGTGGGATCATTGCTTCATTTCAACTCTGCCTAATCACTCACTTTTGGCTACATGCAGATTTAAGAGTACTATGCAAAATCATCAACTCTGCTTTTAAAGCCTTCTTTTCTTTTTCATTAATGCACTCTTTTCTAAGATTGTTAAGCAGAAGTAATAATCAGGTCCTTACCTCAGGCCGTCTTTACAGTTTGTCTTAAGGCAGAAAGGGATACACTTCCTGCAGCCTTTTGGAGTGAGAGAAAGAAATCAGGCTTCTTTCCTCTAAAAGGACTAAGTGAAGGGAAGAGTCAGGAAAAGCCAAGAACTAGCTACCACCCTGCTGGATATCCCAGAAAACTACAGAAGCCACACAGTGATGTGCATTGCTTCCTTTTCCTCTGATAGAATGAAAAGCCACTTAGGCCAGGCGAGGTACCTCATGCCTGTAATCCCAGCACTTTGGGAGGCAGAGGCGGGCAGATCACAAGGTCAGGAGTTCGAAACCAGCCTGGCCAACATGGTGAAACCCTGTCTCTACTAAAAAACATAAATAAATACAAAAATTAGCCAGCATGGTGGCGTGCGCCTGTAGTGCCAGCTACTCAGGAGGCTAGGGCAGGAGTATTGCTTGAACCCAGGAGGCGGAGGTTGCAGTGAGCCGAGATTGTGCCACTGCACTCGAGCCTGGGCAACAGAGCAAAACTCTGTCTCAAAAAAAAAAGAAAGAAAGAAAACCCACTTAGCAAGACTGCCTAGAACCACATTCCAGAGTTTCAAATACATTTTATAAAAGAAAAATATAAGTGAATTTTTGGTCTTTTAATTTAACACATAATAGCAAAATGTAACCATATTTTTATATTTCAGCTAAAAGCAACTGGGCAAAATGACCCTGAGGATTTTCTGTGCATCTATTCTTAAGAACTACATCTGGGCCAGCTGGGCATGGTGGCTCATACCTGTTAATCACAGGACTTTGGAAGGCTGAGGCAGGCGGATCACCTAAGGCCAGGAGTCCGAGACCAGCCTGGCCAACATGGTGAAACCCCGTTTCTACTGAAAAAAAAATACAAAAAATACAAAAAATTAGCCAGATGTGGTGGCATGTGCCTGTAGTCCCAACTACACGGAGGCTGAGGCATGAGAATCACTGGGAGTCTGGGAGACGAAGGTTGCAGTGAGCCAAGATCGCGCCACTGCACTCCAGCCTGGGCGACGGCGAGACTGTCTCAGAACAAAACAAAAAAATACAGTGTACTTGAAGGGAAGAAATTGTTAAGTACCATCTTCTGAAAGTTTACTTTTTTCAAAAATACTATTTGTGCAGTACTTTATTCAATTAAACAATGTTGAACTCCAGAAAAATGAGGTAGTTTTTTTGATGGTTGTTTTTATAACTTTGAAGCAGAAGATAAAAATAAACCCACATTCTATTGCTTTTTCTTTTAGGAACACATGATTCTGTGCAGATTTGCAGACCAGACAGCTGTCCAGCTCCCACCCCAACGAAGGCTCATAGGTATGTGTTTTCACAGAGCAGCTGTTGAGTGTATTATGCACAATATGACTGGGAATGATCGGACCAAGTCTATATGGGAAAAATTTAGCAACATGAAGTCTATTTTTCAATGAGAAACTAAATATGTTCTTCCCAAAAAAACTTAATTCATATTGAAAAGGGTATTGTAACTATAACATTTTATCCTATTTTGGTTAACTTTAATACTTTTAAATGTATTTTGAATGTTTGTACATTGAGTAGAATTCTTACATTAAATCTCTTACTGTTATGAACAAACTGCAAGATCTATCAAAAGCCATAAAAGAAAATAATAAAGATTAAAAAGTCAACTATATATACCAAAATTGATGCATTATAAAATGTATACACAGGGATGATAATGTTTTCTTTCTCAGGAAAAAGGATACTTGTGTATTATTTATCATAGATGAATTTGTTTGACAATATTAAATATTACCTAAATTGGAAGACTGCAGAAACATTTCAAGTTTAATAAGTAATTGATTTATTGAAGACTTCACTTTAGAAAAAGCAATCACATTTAAAAGAATAACAGCAGTTAATAGTTACACATTTAAGCACTGAGCTAAATGCTCTTGACTGTTATCTTGGTAAATTCTTACAAATATACATATGGGGTAGGTACTATTATTTACATTTTAATGATAAGAAAACTGAGACAAAAGCTTTCCTGGGGTCCTTCATCTGGTAGATGATGGAGCTATACTATGAACCCAAATTATTTGATTCTGGACATGAAGTTCTTGTCCACCTTAGTTACTGCTTCCCAGCATACTGGTGTCATATCAGGGTTTAAGATAAGTGGGTTCAGTCAAAACTAATCTTAAAATTATTCAGAGAAACCCAACATTGGACACCATCATATTTTTTCTCTTAATTTACAATGTAGCCCCTTTTCCTCCATGATATACTAGAAAACAGATTGTTGTTTCTTTGGCTGAGCACCAGATGAAGCTGTTAGCTTACATTCAGAGACCAAGTCGTATGAGAAATCCTTATCTTTAAACTCTAAAATCAAAGGCAGCATAGCAAGATGCTCACACTTGGAGACCTGAGACCTGAGACTCAAGGAGTAAGTGATTCCTTCTCTTTCTCACTCTCTGCAGCATAAACATTTGGAAAGAACTCATTCTCTCTTGCCTGCAACCTCTTTGTCTTTCAATGCCTTTCCTTCTTGCTCCTTCTTTTCCCATCTCCAACACTTTGAATTAATCAAATACACATTTGATGAGACTCCACTCACTAGACCCATGTCTTAGTGTGTTTTGCACTGCTGTAACACAATACCATAGACTGGGTAATTCATAATGAACAAATTTTTATTTGGCTCACATTTCTGGAGGCTAGGAAGTCCAAGATCAAGGGGCTGGTATCTGGTGAGGGTCTTCTTCCTGCATCATAACATGATGAAAGGCATCACATGGCAAGAGAGAGAGCAAGAGAAGGCTGAACTTGTCCTTTTATAAGGAATCCACACTCTAGATAATGAACCCACTACCATGATAATGGTATTAATTCATTCACTCCACCCTCTTGGCCTAATGACCTCACATTAGGCCCCACTTCCTAACACTGTTGCATTGCGGATTCAGTTTCCAACACTTGCTTTCTGGAGGACACATTCAAATGACAGCAATCCAATGAAGACATAATTAGTATGGTGGATGGATGGGTACATGGTAGATGTGTGTTTTAGGTATCAAACTAAAGGGGAGTAGCTGGCAGGGAAGTTGCTAGAGTGGCGGGGGTGGGGGGCATTTGGCAATGGGAAGAACAGGGGGAATCACATTGAGAGAAAGCTGTCACGTCTACATCTCTGCTTTACACAGGCCATTCCTCCCCAGGCCCACAAAGGTAGACTACCAGCAGCTAAATTTCAGTTGTAGAGACACTTCAACATGTGAAAACATGAAATTCTTCTACATAATGGAAAAGGAAAAATTAACTGGACTGGGATCAAAGCCAAGGGTAAATGAGCTGCAATGTAAACCCTGGGTGGGTACTTAAGGAATGTAGAGCATCCCATTCTGACAGAGAATGTTTCATTTTAAACTAAAAAGTAGATGGGAGAAACATTTACAGATGTCTTAAAGGAAAGACAATATTTTAAGGGAAAAAAAAGAATGTCAGCCATAAGGCTGTTAATGAAGAAGGGATGATTTTGCCTAAATGGAATTCTGGACATCTCTTTTTATATCATTTCTAACACAGTTTATTCTTTGTGGGATGGGCTCTTTTAAGGAAAATGTACAAAATAAACATTTTAAATGTGAGTCTCTCATTGCTAATTCTTACCTACTGATTTCACCTTCCACTGTTTTTTTCTGTGAGGATTCCGTTGTTCATAGAACTTTTCTATTTTGGTGATCTGTCTTCATTTCTGAAATTGTTTTAGTTTATCAGTTTCCACTGTCATTCAATGTTTAGGCATTATTATAATTGTTTAGGAAAAATATAATGAAGTTCTGCATAGTCAGTAATCTTTTTCCAGGAGGATGAAGAAGCTTATATATTGAATTTAAAGCAATTGAAAGTATAAAAGTAAATCATGGCTTTGAATATATTCAGCCCCAAATCATTTTTCCCAAGCTACTTTTAAAGTTTGTGTTTGCCAAAGGAAAACAAATTAACTGCTTTTCTTGCCAGTCAGGTTTCCTTTTTTGTCTTCCAAAGATTGTAAATGAAATACAATACCACTATTTTGTAGAGGTACAGGAGCTCAGAAAATTAAGAGTATACTACACTCAACATTACATTTCCACCTGAAATAAAAGGCATGTAATTGAGAATTTTCTCAAATATTTTTCATTTCTCACTTCTTCATAGCCCTAAAAAGCTAATGTCTTTCAGACACCACTTAATCAGCATGTTATTTTAAATATTCTTAAAGACAAATTTTTTTTCCACATTACAGATAATCCAGTTTTATAGGGAAAGCAGAGAAAAGGTCTTTAAATATATTTTTAACCAAAGTAGGAAATACAGTCTGAGGCTCTAATTTGAGATTTGCTTATAAATACATCTGAAAAGGTTAACATTCTTTAAATTATTAGCAGAGGCAAATATATGAAGTGCCATGTTTTTGTCACCATCATCTTTCCACATTGATCAAGAAGTAAATTGAAAGAAACTAAACAAGACTTAGGGGTACAAAGCATGCTCCATAGTACTTGCAGATTTTGTCACTATATAGATTCCCTTAAACAAACTGAAACTGTCCTGCTAGTGAAAGGGTGTCTCATGATACCATTTGACTGTGTTTCAGGAAAACAGTGCATGTGCTTGGTGGATCTGGATCGAGCAAGAGCTGCAGAAGAATGTGGATACTCCGTTCAAGTGATATCCATGGAGCCAGAGAGCTGCTCTCCCAAAAATAACATGATTGTGGGAGTCCCCATTTAAAATGAGATATTCACATTTGATATTTTGCCATCCGTCTTCACATTGGATGCCCAGTGGCATTCAGGAGGTTCTTGGCATAACTAGGAAACAGCATTAGCCATCTTGAACCTATTGTGCTCAGGAAGGAAAGCAACAGGGAAATCTTGGAAGTAAAGGCTCCCTGCAAAGCATCACAAATGCTCTTACAATGTGTGATTAAAGGACTGCTGGTTTTTATAGTGAGAATCCCCTGAAGTCTCAGCTGCCAAAAGAATAATACTAGTGGAGGTTCCATCACAGGAATAACAATTTCCTTCTCACTTCACAAGCTCCTCTGATCTTGCCAATGTGATGTTTAATTCAAAACAGCGCACTTACAGCCTTTATTTTATACTTATTTAGATATTCACATGGGGACTGAAAGTAGACTCAGTGGAGTTTTTTGTTTTTTGTATTTTTAACAATTGTACTTCTTCTATCACTTTAAAAAAATCTAGTCAGGTAATTATAGTATAGTTATTTTTAAGCTGGGGTTAGTTGAACTTGTATAGCATTTAATATACTCCTTTTAAATATATTTCTGCCAGGCATGGTGGCTCATGCCTATAATCCCAGCACTTTGAGAGGCCAAGGTGGGAGGATCATTTGAGCCCAGGATATCGAGACCAGCCTGCGCTACAAAAAAATCCAAAAAATGAGGTGGGAGGATCACTTGAGCCCAGGAAGTCAAGGCTGCAGTGAGCCTTGATAGCGCCACTGCACTCCTGCCTGGGTGACAAAGCGAGATCCAGACTCAAAATAAATCAATGAATGAATAAATAAATAAATAAATAAATAAATAAATTTCCCATAAATTACCAAATGAGATTGTCACTGGTTCAAATTATTAAATAATTGCCATAAATTTCCTATTATGGGAATGTGGAATTTGGACATACATTTTAACAATAAGTACATTGATTAATACATTTAAGTTTATAAGTAATTATTGAGGATCCAGTATTTTCAAGACCTTGGCCTAGTTTCTTTTCAATTCAAAGATGAGTTGCAAAAGACATAATGTTTTGCCTATGGAAGTAAATCATCTAGAAGAAAAAGATTAAAGAATTAGTTAAGCTTTTTTTTTTTTTTTTTTTTTTTTGAGACAGAGTTTTGCTCTTGTTGCCCAGGCTGGAATTCAGTGGCTCGATCTTGGCTCACCACAACCTCTGCATTCTCCTGCCTCAGCCTCCCGAGTAGCTAGGATTATAGGCACCTGCCACCATGCCCGGCTAATTTTGTTTGTAATTTTAGTAGAGATGGGGTTTCTCCATGTTGGCCAGGCTGGTTTCGAACTCCTGACCTCAAGTGATCTACCCACCTCAGCCTCCCAAACTGCTGAGATTACAGGCGTGAGCCGCCTCACCTGGCCATGTTCTTTATGGAATACTACAATGTGTTGTCACAGGATTTGTTATTCAGATGTCAATCATTTTTATTGATATATTTCTGGGTAAAACTTATTAATGGTGTGAGGAGTGCAGAATATGGAAGCTTACCTAAATTCTTTTTCTGCCAGCCAACATTTTAAAAGACAAATGATGCATCCTTTCTCAATGCTGCTAATTCTTTAAATTTTACATGTCCCAATTTATTCCATTTGAGATTTATTTTAATGTTTTCAACCCCTGTGTAACATGTATCATGAGGAGAAAGCACTATCATTGATCATCACTATGGATTAAAATATAGGAATATTTTACAGGGCAGTATGGGTGGGGGTGGGAGACATATTGGAATCGTGTTTTCTGGGATAAAATTTTTAAAAAGAATTAATCATTAGCCCTGAGTATTTTAGTCATTTGTGCCTATAGAAAACAACATGCTCTTTTATTGTGGACTTTCTTCTTTTAATTGAGGTTTAATTTATATACAATACAATAACAGATTTTTAAGTATTCATTTGAGATGTTTTGACAACTGTATATACACATGTAACCATCACTGGAATCAGATATAGAATATTCCCCTTAAATATTGTCAGGTAAACACATTGAGAATATTTTTTCCAGTCTGTGGCTTACCTACTTATTTTCATAATGAATGTTTTAATTGTGATGAAGATTTAACTTACCCTTTTACTTTAATGATTAATATTTTCTGTGTTCTTTCTAATAAATTTTACCAACTCTGAGGTTATAAGATTTCTCCTAAGATTTTTTTTGTAGAAACTTTATGGTCCTAGCTTATTACATTTAGGTCTATGATCAATCTCAAACCAAACTCACATATAAAGGCAGGTAGGTTTTGAGGAATATATAGTTGTTTCAGCATCATTAAATAAAAATCCCTTCCTCTCTTCATTGAACTGCCTTGGCACCTCAGTTGAAAATCAGTTCATCTATATGTATGGTTCTATTTCTGAATTCTCTAGTCTTTTCCATTAATCTGTTTGTTTTGATTGCTGTAGCTTTATAGTAAATCTGGAAATCAGGTAGTTTGTCTCCCAATTTTATTTTTCATTCTCTAGATTATTTTGGCTGTCTGGATCCATTGTATCCCCAGATAAATCGCAGAATTGACTTATCAATTTCTTTTTAAAATTTTACCAAAAAAGCTTGCTGGGATTTTTTATATTGCCTGTTCTCTTTAGATCAATTTGAGGAAAATGAATGTCTTAACAAGATTGAATCTTATAATCTATGAAGATATCTTTGCATGTGTTTAGGTCTCCTTTAATTACTCAGAAACATTTTGTAATTTTCTGTGTAGAAGATTTGTTTTATTTATTATGATTTTATTTTTTTGATGTTATTACCCTGAGCTTTTTACATGATGTTCCCTGTATTTAGAATAACCTCCTTTTACCCCTCCCACTAGCTTAATGTCATTCATCCTTCTGCTCTGAGACTTGACCTCCCTGGAATTAGGTATCTGTTATAAAATGTCTACCATCCAGAGTAGTCTTCTCAGTCCTCCCGAGGTGACTCAAGGTACACCCCCCCACCACCACCACCAAAAACAAAAAGCCTATCTGATGAGTACGGAGAACAAAAATAGAAAGGGGAGCCGGGCGTGGTAGCTCACGCCTGTAATCTCAGCACTTTGGGATGCCGAGGCAGATGGATCACTTGAGGTCAGGAGTTTGAGACTAGCCTGACCAACGTGGTGAAACCCTGTCTCTACTAAAAATACAAAAATAAGCCTGGCGGTGGTTGCATATGCCTGTGATCCCAGCTACTAGGGAGGCTAAGGCAGAAGAATCGCTTGAGCCTGGGAGGCGGAGGTTGTGGTGAGCTGAGATCGTGCCACTGCACTCCAGTCTGGGTGACAGAGTGAGACCCTGTCTCAAAAAAAGAAAAATAGAAAGGGGACCCCATTGATCTCCCACGCTTGTTCTTGGCATGGCATTCTCCAGCTGTGATGTCTGCGGCTAGTAAGAGATATGGGTATTGTGATTGCTCTTCGGGCATTATTTTTCTATGTAAATCCTTGCCAATGCTTCTTCCCAGCCAGGGCAAATAAAAAGAGTTGGATGCAGGGAGCAGGAAGATTGTTGCAATGATAAAAGCCCAACAAGTGACCTGATCTTAACCTCACCTTTGTCCATCAAATGCAAGGCTACTGCTCACTGATCTATCTCTCCCAAGGTTGTAATAATATTAGAAACCACAGCTCATCTTTCATTGACTTTTGAGCCTGACTCAGAAACAGGAGTATAATTATTATGGCTAAACTACTTTATCTTATCTTGGGAGACAAATTTCAGTCATATTAGATATCAAAACATTTTCAGGGCACACATACAAGATAATATGTAAATAACACCAATTAAACATTTAGTTTCATTCTATAGATTTTGGCTACAGGAGTTGCCCATTCCATGGTTCAAGAAAATTGCTATTAATAGAGCTTTCACATACTGAAACCTGTTTTTCTACTGACTTTCATAATGAAATTAGAGATGTTTCTGTAAAGTGATATAATGAAATTATAATAAAGTGATACATTTTTAAATTATAATTTTTTAAAAGAATACAGAAGTAGTTTGGAGTTTTTTAATGCTTTTCTTTTTGAGACAGGGTCTCACTCTGTTACCCAGGTGAACACGGCTCACTGCAGCCTCCACCTCTCTGAGCTCAAGTGATCCTCCTACCTCAGCCTCCAGAGTAGCAGGGACTACAGGCACATGCCACCACATCCAGCTAATTTTTGTATTTTTTTGTAGAGATGATGTTTCATCATGTTGCCCAGGCTGGTTTCAAACACCTGGGCTCAACCAATCCGCTCACCTCAGGCTCTCAATGTGCTGGGATTACGTGTGAGTCACCGTAACTGGCCAAATACACATTTTTAATTACAAAGAAATACATATTTGTTGCAGAAAAGAAGATGTGGCTAAACAAAAAGAAGAAAATTCTTAAATTCACGGTGTTAATACTTTGTTGTATGCCTCCTAGACTTTTTTTTTTTTATAGACACACACATTTGTTTTTATTCATTTTTCATTTTATAGAGATAGGGGTCTCACCATGTTGCCCACATTGGTCTTGAACTCCTGGGCTCAGGCAATCCTCCCACCTTGGCCTCCCAAAGTGCTAGGATTATAGGCATTAGCCACCTCACCTGGCCCACCCAGATTTATTTAACGAACATTCATACAGTACTTAATATTTACTAGGCACTATTCTAAACCCTTTACAAATAACTCATTTAGTCTTTTAAGTCATTTTTCCTCGTAGTGACCCTATGAGCTAGAGACCATTAGTAATCCTATTTTACAGGAACTGAGGCTAAGTTTACACAATAAATGCAGACCTGGATTTGAACTCAGCCAGTAATTGGTGGAACTAATATTCAAATTAAGGCTCTTTAGCCATCCTATCAGGATTGGCTGGGATAAACTATGATAACAAAATCTCTGTGTCTTTACCCAAGAAGGATGTATTTTTCATTCATACCACATATCTGTCCAAATTGCTATGACTACTTCACATTATCATCATACCATGACTTAGCCTGACTGGTTAGCCTCTACTGGGAACACAGCTCGTCTCCTGGCAAGGGAAAAATTGGCATGGCAAACTACCAGCTAGTTATTGAAGCTTCAGCTCAGATGTGATACACATTACTTCCCTTATTTTGTTGGCTCAAGTGAGTTATATAGTGCCTCCTGATATTAATAGGGTGGGGATATATAGCTTTATATAATAATATAACATACCACCCACAATATAGTTGAAGGAAGAAAGGGAAGGAGAGGATGAGGGGAAAAGACAAAAGTAAAAGACCATCATATATTCCAGTTTGGAAATAGAGTTCTTACATGCCATTGACTTGGTGTAGGGCATTCTCTCTAATCCATCAAAGAGAAGGAAGGCATGTGCTATAGGCATTTCCGGCTATGGTTTTCCCCACCTGATCAGCAGAAGATATGTTCCAAGATCTCTAATAGATGCCTGAAACCTGGAATGGTACTGAACCCTATATATACTGTGTTTCAGTCTGATAACCAAGATGGCTACTAAGTGGCATGGTTAGCTTATATAGTGTGGATACACTGGACAAAGGGGTGATTCAAAGTCCTGGGCTGGATGGAATGGGACAGCACAAGATTTCATCACTCAGAAGCATGAAATCTAAAACTTATGAATTATTTATTTCTGGAATTTTCCAATTAATATTTTCAAACCACAGGTAACTGAAATAGTGGAAAGTGAAACCATGATTGAGAGGGAATTAACTATATTGTTTTGTGAGCTTTCACACTTACCTTTAGAAGGTTGGAGAAACATTAAATGGCGTTTCAAATTTGCAAAGTCCATTTCTGACTCATATATTAAAGTATTTGACCTATAGTACCAAATATTCCGTTAAGAAGGTACAAGTTTACACTCCTGTGAGGAATATATGAGTGTTTATTTCCCTAAACCCTTCATCGATACAGGCATTATCAGATATCTCTTTAAATATTGGCCAATTTAGTGGGCAAAGAATGCTATCTTGTATAAAAGTATATGATTGCATACTTTTACATATGTTTTTGCACAATTTATAATCTGAGTTTTCTAGGCAATTATTAATTTATTTAATCAACACATTTATTGAACTTTGAGCCTAGGCATTGCATTTGTGTTTCTTACTCATTTTTTACCTGGTACTTTCATCTTTCACATAAATTAGTAAAAGTTTACGTGTCGATTAAAGACTTTTTATTACATTATCTTTTTCTGAGTTGGCCTTTATGGAGGAAGGTGTTGTTTTGTTTTAGTTTGCTATTGTAAAGTTTAAAATATATGTCACTTTCTTGTGGTTTCTCAGAAAAAAATCCCCCCCAATTAAAAAATATCTATATTTTTGAAATTCTAATTCTTTAATAGTTTTAGTTGTTACATTTAAATCTTTAAACTACCAATAATTTCTTCTGGTTGGTAGTTTGATGTAGAAATCTAATATTCCTTTTGATGTTAGTTACTTTTCAAAATACCATTGTAAAAAAGCCAGATTTGTATCAGATTGATTTGAAGTGCCTTTATTATGTATTAAGTACACCAGGGACTTTCTTCACTTGCATTCTGTTCTTTTATTATTATTTTAATACTTTAAGTTCTAGGATACATGTGCAGAACGTGCAGGTTACATAGGTATACATATGCCATGATGGTTTGCTGCACCTATCAACCTGTCATCTACATTAGGTATTTTTCCTGATGCTCCCCTCGCCCCCAACCGCCGAACAGGCCCTGGTGTATGACGTTCCCCTCCCATGTCCATGTGTTCTCATTGTTCAACTTCCACTTATGAGTGAGAACATGCAGTGTTTGGTTTTCTGTTCCTGTGTTAGTTTGCTGAGAATTATGGTCTCCAGCTTCATCCATGTCCCTGTGAAGGACATGAACTCATTCTTTTTTATGGCTGCATAGTATTCCATGGTGTATATATGTCCAATTTCTTTATCCAGTCTATCATTGATGGACTTTTGGGTTGTTTCCAAGTCTTTGCTATTGTGAATAGTGCTGCAATAAACATATATGTGCATGGGTCTTTATAGCAGAATGATTTATAATCCTTTGGGTATATACCCAGTAATGGGATTGCTGGGTCAAATTGTATTTCTGGTTCTAGATCCTTGAGGAATTTGTGGTCCACAATGGTTGAACTAATTTACAATCCCAAAAACAGTGTAAAAGTGTTCCTATTTCTCCACATCCTCTCCAGCATCTGTTGTTTCCTGACATTTTAATGATCACCATTCTAACTGGCAAGAGATGGTATCTCATTGTGGTTTTGATTTGCATTTCTCTAATGACCAGTGATGATGAGCTTTTTTTCCATATGTGTGTTGGCCACATAAATATCTTCTTTTGAGAAGTGTCTGTTCATATTATTTGCCCACTTTTTGATGAGGTTGTTTATTTTCTTCTTGTAACTTTGTTTAAGTTCCTTGTAGATTGTGGCTATTAGCCCTTTGTCAGATGGATAGATTGCAAAAATTTTCTCCCATTCTATAGGTTGCCTGTTCACTCTGACGATAGTATCTTTTGCTGTACAGAAGCTCTTTAGTTTATTTAGATCCCATTTGTCAATTTTGGCTTTTGTAGCCATTGGTGTTGGTGTTTTAGTCATGAAGTCTTTGCCCATGCCTATGTCGTAAATGGTGTTGCCTAGGTTTTCTTCTAGGGTTTTTATGGTTTTAGGTCTTACATTTAAATCTTTAATCCATCTTGAGTTAATTTTTGTATAAGGTGTAAGGAAGGGGTCCAGTTTCAGTTTTCTGTATATGGCTAGCCAGTTTTCCCAACAACATTTATTAAATAGGGAATTATTTTCCCATTGCTTGCTTTTGTTAGGTTTGTCAAAGATAAGATGGTTGTAGATGTGTGATGTTATGTCTGAGGCCTCTGTTCTGTTCCATTGGTCTATATATCTGTTTTGATACCAGTACCGTGCTGTTTTGGTTACTGTAGGCTTGTAGTATGCTTTGAAGTCAGGTAGCGTGATGCCTCCAGCTTTGTTCTTTTTGCTTAGGATTGTCTTGGCTATATAGGCTCTTTTTTGGTTCCATATGAAATTTAAAGTGGTTTTTTCTAATTCTGTGAAGAAAGTCAATGGTAACTTGACGTTGATAGCACTGAATCTATAAATTACTTTGGGCAGTATGGCCATTTTCACAATATTGATTCTTCCTATCCACAAGCATGGAATGTTTTTCCATTTGTTTGGGTCTTCTCTTATTTCCTTGAGCAGTGGTTTGTAGTTCTCCTTGAAGAGGTCCTTCACATCCCTTGTAAGTTGTATTCCTAGGTATTTTATTCTCTTAGTAGCAGTTGTGAGTGGGTGTTCACTCATGATTTGGTTCTCTGTCCATTATTGGTGTATAGGAATGCTTGTGATTTTTGCACATTGATTTTGTATCCTACTACTTTGCTGAAGTTGCTTATCTGCTTAAGGAGTTTTGGGGCTGAGACTATGGGATTTTCTAAATATGCAATGATGTCATCTGCAAATAGAGACAATTTGACTTCCTCTCTTCCTATTTGAATACATTTCTTTCTCTTGCCTGATTGCCCTGGCCAGAACTTCCAATATTATGTTGAATAGGAGTGGTGAGAGAGGACATCCTTGTCTTGTTCGAGTTTTTGAAGGGAATGCTTCCAGCTTTTGCCTATTAAGTATTATATTGGCTGTGGATTTGTCATAAATAGCTCTTACTGTTTTGATATATGTTCCATCAATACCTAGTTTATTAAGTGTCCTTAGCCTGAAGGGGTGTTGTTTTATTGAAGGGCTTTTCTGCATCTATTGAGATAATCATGTGGTTTTTGTCATTGGTTCTGTTTATGTGATGGATTACACTGATTGATTTGTGTATGTTGAACCAGCTGTGCATCCCAGGGATGGAGCCGACTTAATTGTGGTGGGTAAGCTTTTTAATGTGCTGCGGGATTCGGTGTGCCAGTATTTTATTGAGGATTTTCACATCAATGTTCATCGAGGATATTGGCCTGAAATATTCTTTTTGTGTTGTGCCTCTGCCAGGCTTTGGTATCAGGATGATGCTGGCCTCATAAAATAAGTTAGGGAGGAGTCCCTCTTTTTCTATTGTTGGAATAGTTTCAGAAGGAATGGTACCAGCTCCTCTTTGTACCTCTGGTAGAATTCAGCTGTGAATCTGCCTGGACCTGGGCTTTTTTTGGTTGGTAGGCTATTAATTACTGCCTCAATTTCAGAACTTGTGTCTATTCAGGGATTCAACTTCTTCTTGTTTTAGTCTGGGGAGGGTGTATGTGTTCAGGAATTTATCCATTTCTTGTAGATTTTCTAGTTTATTTGCATAGAGGTGTTTATAGTATTCTCTGATAGTAGTTTGTATTTCTGTGGGATCAGTGGTGATATCCCGTTTATCATTTTTTATTGTGTCTATTTGATTCTTCTCTCTTTTCTTCTTTATTAGTCTGGCTAGCAGTCTATCTATTTTGTTAATCTTTTCCAAAAAAACCAGCTCCTGGATTCATTGATGTTTTGAAGGATTTTTTGTGAATCTATCTCCTTCAGTTCTGCTCTGATCTTAGTTATTTCTTGTCCTCTGCTAGCTTTTGAATGTGTTTGCTCTTGCATCTCTAATTCTTTTAATTGTGATGTTAAGGTGTCGATTTTAGATCTTTCCCACTTTCTCTTGTGGGCATTTAGTGCTATAAATTTCCCTCTACACACTGCTTTAGCTGTGTCCCAGAGATTCTAGTACATTGTGTCTTTGTTCTCAGTGGTTTCAAAGAACTTACTTATTTCAGCCTTAATTTTGGTATGTACCCAGTAGTCATTCAGGAGCAGGTTGTTCAGTTTCCATGTAGTTGTGCGATTTTGAGTGAGTTTCTTAATCCTGAGTTCTAATTTGATTGCACTGTGGTCTGAGAGACTGTTCGTTATGATTTCTATTCCTTTACATTTGCTGAGAAGCATTTTCATTCCAATTATATGGTCGATTTTAGAATAAGTGCTATGTGTTGTTGAGAAGAATGTATATTCTGTTGATTTGGGGTGGAGGGTTCTGTAGATGTCTATTAGTTCCACTTGGTCCAGAGCTGAGTTCAAATCCTGAATATCCTTGTTAATTTTCTGTCTCATTGATCTGGCTAATATTGATAGCAGAGTGTTAAAGTCTCCAACTATTATTGTGGGAGTCTAATATAGTGTGTCTCCCACTATTATTATGGGAGTCTCAGTCTCTTTGTAGGTCTCTAAGAACTTGCTTTATGAATCTGGCGTGCGCCTGTATTGGGTGCATATATGTTTAGGATAGTTAGCTCTTCTTTTTGCATTGATTCCTTTACCATTATGTAATACCCTTCTTTGTCTTTTTAAATTTTTATTGGTTTAAAGTCTGTTTATCAGAGACGAGGATTGCAACCCATGCTTTTTTTTTTTGCTTTCTATTTCCTTGGCAAATATACCTCCATCCCTTTATTTTGAGCCTATGTGTGTCTTTGCATGTGAGATGGGTCTCCTGAATACAGCACACCAATGGTTCTTGACTCTTTATCCAATTTGCCAGTCTGTGACTTTTAATTGGGGCATTTAGCCCATTTACATTTAAGGTTAATATTGGGTTTTTTTGTTTGTTTGTTTTGTTTTGTTTTTTGAGACAGATTCTCACTCTGTCATCAGGCTGGAGTGCAGCGGTGCAATCTCAACTCCCTCTGCCTCCCGGGTTCAAGCAGTTCTCCTGCCTCAGCCTCCCGAGTAGCTGGGACTACAGGCACGCACCACCATGCCCAGCTAATTTTTTTGTATTTTTAGTAGAGAAGGGGTTTCACCACATTGGCCAGGATGATCTCAGTTTCTTGACCTCATGATCCACCTGCCTTGGCCTCCCAAAGGGCTGGGATTACAGGCGTGAGCCACTGCTCCTGGTCAAAGGTTAATATTGTTATGTGAGAATTTGATCCTGTCATCGTGATGCTAGCTGGTTATTTTGCACATGAATTGATGCAGTTTCTTCATTGTCATTGGTCTTTATATTTTGGTATGTTTTTGCAGTGGCTAGTACCAGTTTTCCTTTCCATATTTAGTGCTTCCTTCAGGTGCTCTTGGAAGGTAGGCCTGGTGGTGATAAAATTCCTCAGCAATTGCTTGTCTGTAAAGGATTTTATTTCTCCTTATGAAGCTTAGTTTGGCTGGATATGAAATTCTGGATTGAAAATTCTTTTATTTAAGAATGTTGAATGTTGACCCCCACTCTCTTCTGGCTTGTAGAGTTTCTGCAGAGAGATCAGCTGTTAGTCTGATGAGCTTCCCTTTGTAGGTAACCCAACCTTTATCTCTGGCTACCCTTAACATTTTTCCCTTCGTTTCAACCTTCATGAATCTGATGATTATGTATCTTGGGGTTGCTCTTCTCGAGGAGTATCTTACTGGTGTTCTCTGTATTTGTTGAGTTTGAAGATTGGCCTGTCTTGTTAAGTTGAGGAAGTTCTCTGGGATAATATCCTGAAGTGTGTTTTCCAACTTGGTTCCATTCTCCCCCTTACTTTCAGGTACACCAATCAAATGTAGGTTTGGTCTTTTCACATAGTCCCATATGTCTTAGAGGATTTGTTCATTCCTTTCATTCTTTTTTCTCTAATCTTCTCTTCACATTTTATTTCATTAAGTTGATCTTAAATCTCTGATATCCTTTCTTCTTCTTAATCGATTCAGCTATTGATACTTGTGTATGCTTCATGAAGTTCTTGTGTTGTGTTTTTCAGCTCCATCAGGTCATTTGTGTTCTTCTCTAAACTGGTAATTCTAGTTATCAATTCCTCTAATGTTTTTTCAAGGTTCTTAGCTTCCTTGCATCTGACTAGAACATGCTTCTTTAGCTCAGAGGAGTTTGTTATTACCCACCTTCTGAAGCCTACTTCTGTTAATTCGTCAAACTCATCCTCTGTCCAGTTTTGTTCCCTTGCTAGCAAGGAGTTGTGATCCTTTGGAGGAGAAGAGGCATGCTGGTTTTTCCTCATCTTCATGGATTTATCTACCTTTGGTCTTTGATGCTGAGGACCTTTGGATGGGGTTTTTGTGTGGGTGTCCTTTTTGTTGATGTTGATGTTACTGCTTTCTGTTTGTTAATTTTCCTTCTAACTGTCAGGACCATCTTCTGGAGTTTGCTGGAGGTCCTCTCCAGACCCTGTTTGCCTGGGTATCACCAACGGAGTCTACAGAACAGCAAAGATTGCTCCCTGCTCCTTCCTCTGGAAGCTTCATCCCAGAGGGGCACCCGCCAGATGCCAGCTGAAGCTCTCCTGTAAAAGGTGTCTGTTGACCCCTGCTGGGAAGTATCTCCTAGTGAGGAGGCACAAGGGTCAGGGACCCACTTGAGGAGTCATTCTGTCCCTTAGCAGAGCTCAAGCACTGTGCTGGGAGATCTGCTGCTCTCGTCAGAGCCAGCAGGCAGGAACATTTAAGTCTGATGAAGCTATGCCCACAGCTGCCCCTTCCCCCAGGTGCTCTGTCCCAGGGAGATAGGAGTTTTATCTGTAAGCCCCTGACTAGGTCTTCTCTCTTTCTTTCAGAGATGCCCTCCCCAGAGAGGAGGAATCTAGAGAAGCAGTCTGGCTACAGTGGCTTTGCTGCACTGTGGTGGGCTCTGCTCAGTCTAACCTTCCCTGCGGCTTTGTTTACATTGTGAGGGGAAGACCACCTACTCAGGCCTCAATAGTGATGGACGCCCCTCCCCCATGCAAGCTTGAGTGTCCCAGGTTGACTTCAGACTGCTGTGCTGGCAGTGAGAATTTCCAGCCAATGGATCTTAGCTTGCTTGGCTCCGTGGGGGTGGGACCCGCTGAGCAAGACCACTCGGCTCCCTGGCTTCTGTCCCCTTTCCAGGGGAGTGAATGGTTCTGTCTTGCTGGGGTTCTAGGCACCACTAGGGTATGAAAAAAAAACTCCTGCAGCTAGCTTGGTGTCTGCCCAAATGGCCGCCCAGTTTTGTGCTTGAAACCCAGGGCACTGGTGGTATAGGCACCTGAGGGAATCTCCTGGTCTGTGGGTTGCAAAAGCCATGGGAAAATCATCGTATCTGGGCTGGAATGCACCGTCCCTCATGGCACAGTCCCTCAGGGCTTCCCTTAGCAAGGGGAGTTCCCCAACCCCTTGTGCTTCCTGGGTGAGGCGACACCCCACCCGGCTTTTGCTCGCCCTCCATGGGCTGCACCTACCATCTAACCAGTCCCAGTGAGATGAATGGGTACCTCAGTTGGAAATGCAGAAATCACCTGCCTTCTGCACTGATCTCGCTGTAAGCTGCAGACTGGAGCTGTATGTATTCAGCCATCTTGCTGGTGTTTCCCACAGTCTGTTCTTATACCAGAACCACACTCACTCAATTACTGCAGCTTTCTATTAAATTTTTACATCCAGCAGGCTGTTTTCTGTTTGGTAATCATGTAAAGGGTTTTTGACCTGAGATACATAGAAGGTATGAGCTCTCCTGAAATTGTACCCAGTTTTTCAAAAATACAGGTATATGGATTTTCCTTAAGAGATGGACCAAAATTTTAATTAAATTCTTAAAAGGATCCATGACCCAAAACATTAAATATCACTAACCTAAAGGAAGTGAAAACATTATAATATAATTCAATGTTCTGCACTAAGAACTTAGCCAAATATTAAAATATTTTCTTCCAATATTTACACAAAAAGTCATTTGCTTTTGTAAAACTCCTTTTTCATAGCACTATAGGAAAGTGAGGTTTTGTTCATTTGCTTTCGGTTTTTTGTTTATTTGCTTGCTTTTAGACATAGCCTATCCTATCTCAATAACAACAGTATAAAATAAAACAAGAAAAAAAAATTCAGCAGCAAACAGAAGAGTATATTTAGTGGATGACTCATCTAAAAAGTCTCCAAAATTTCCAGTGAGTCAGATATTGTGTTAGTTGCTATCGCATACAAGAAGAAGCCTTTCTGTCCAAAAAAGTGTTCTCTCCCAGTTACTCTCTATTTCCCCACAATACATTTGTGTATATGTTTATTTTGTCTTCCTCACTAGAATGTAAGCTCCAAGCAGTCCATTTTATCCACCATTATACTCTCAGTACTTAATTCAGTGTCAGGTACATAGTAGGAATTCAATAAATACAGACTGAGTAATATATTTTAATCTCTTTCATGTGGGGAATTGTGTTGCTTTGGTTTGTATTGTTTTATTTTGTTTAATGTCCTTAACAAATGAGCAAATCAAATGCTAAAGAACATAAAGGAGTAACAGTTACTGTCTTATGTCATCTGAATAGTTTTTATAAAGAGGGTGCTGGTCAATTATATTCCCTGTCCATGAAGGAAAAAGCAAAAGGGCTTTTTTGAGTGAGTTTATGCCAAAGTGAAGAGAGAAGTTTCTCAAAAAATGTTAGTTTGATATTTACCATCATAAATCTGACCCAGCACAGAGCATGGCTCAAACTAGGTGCTTAATAAATATCTGTCGAATGAGTGATACTGAATGACCATCAAGGGAATAAGACAGTCAAATGTGCAATCTGTAGGGCATGCTACTTCTCTGTCACTAGTACATCTTTAATAAGAAAAGGGAGGTTAAGGTGATTCCAAGATGGCCGAATAGGAACAGCTCCAATCTACAGCTCCCAGCGTGAGTGATGCAGAAGACAAATGATTTCTGCATTTCCAACTGAGGTACCAGGTTCATCTCACCGGTGATTGTCGGACAGTGGGTGCAGGAAAGTGAGTGCGGCACACGAAGCAGGGCGAGGCATCGCCACATCCGGGAAGCGCAAGGGGTCAGGGAATTCCCTTTCCTAGACAAGGAAAGGGGTGACAGATGGCACCTGGAAAATGGAGCCACTCCCACTCTAATACTGCACTTTTCCAACAGTCTTAGCAAACGGCACAGCAGGAGATTATATCCCGCGCCTGGCTCAGATGGTCCTATGCCCAAGGATCCTCGCTCATTGCTAGCACAGCAGTCTGAGGTCAAACTGCAAGGTGGCAGCGAGGCTGATGGAGGGGTGCCCACCATTGCTGAGGCTGGAGTAGGTAAACAGTCCTGGAAGCTTGAACTGGGTGGAGCCCACCGCAGCTCAAGGAGGCCTGCCTGCCTCTGTAGACTCCACATCTGGGGGCAGGGCATAGCCAAACAAAAGGCAGCAGAAACCTCTGCAGACTTAAATGTCCCTGTCTGACAGCTTTGAAGAGAGTAGTGGTTCTCCCAGCACGCAGCTTGAGATCTGAGAACGGGCAGACTGCCTCCTCAAGTGGGTCCCTGACCCCCGAGTAGCCTAACTGGGAGGCACCCCCCAGTAGGGGCAGACACCTCACACGGCCAGGTACCCCTCTGAGACAAAACTTCCAGAGGAACGATCGGGCAGCAACATTTGCTGTTCACCAATATTCACTGTTCTGCAGCCTCCGCTGCTGATACCCAGGCAAACAGGGTCTGGAGTGGACCTCCAGCAAACTCCAACAGACCTGCAGCTGAGGGTCCTGACTGTTAGAAGGAAAACTAACAAACAGAAAGAAAATCCACACCAAAACCCCATCTGTACGTCACCATAATCAAAGACCAAAGGGAGATAAAACCACAAAGATGGGGAAAAAACAGAGCAAAAAAACTGAAAATTCTAAAAATCAAAGCGCCTCTCCTCCTCCAAAGGAACACAGCCCCTCACTAGCAACAGAACAAAACTTGAAGGAAAATGACTTTGACGAGTTGAGAGAACAAGGCGTCAGACGATCAAACTTCTCCGAGCTAAAGGAGGAAGTTTGAACCCATGGCAAAGAAGTTAAAAACCTTGAAAAAAGATTAGACGAATGGCTAACTAGAATAACCAATGCAGAGAAGTCCTTAAAGGACCTGATGGAGCTGAAAACCATGGTACGAGAACTACATGATGAATGCACAAGCTTCAGTAGCTGATTCAATCAACTGGAAGAAAGGGTATCAGTGATGGAAGATCAAAAGAACAAAATGAGGCGAGAAGAGAAGTTTAGAGAAAAAAAGAATAAAAAGAAAGGAACAAAGCCTCCAAGAAATATCGGACTATGTGAAAAGACCAAATCTACGTCTGATTGGTGTACCTGAAAGTGACGGGGAGAATGGAACCAAGTGGGAAAACACTCTGCAGGATATTATCCAGGAGTACTTCCCCAATCTAGCAAGGTAAGCCAACATTCAAACTCAGGAAATACAGAGAACGCCACAAAGATACTCCTCAAGAAGAGCAACTCCAAGACACATAATTGTCAGATTCACCAAAGTTGAAATGAAGGAAAAAATGTTAAGGGCAGCCAGAGAGAAAGATCGGGGTACCCACAAAGGGAAGCCCATCAGACTAACAGCTGATCTCTTGGCAGAAATTCTACAAGCCAGAAGAGAGTGGGGGCCAATATTCAACATTCTTAAAGAAAAGAATTTTCAACCCACAATTTCATATCCAGCCAAACTAAGCTTCATAAGTGAAAGAGAAATAAAATACTTTACAGACAAGCAAATGCTGAGAGATTCTGGTACCAGCCACTGCAAAAACATGCCAAATTGTAAAGACCATCGAGGCTAGGAAGAAACTGCATCAATCAATGAGCAAAATAACCAGCTAACATCATAATGACAGGATCAAATTCACACATAACAATATTAACCTTAAATGTAAATGGGCTAAATGCTCCAATTAAAAGACACAGACTGGCAAATTGGATAAAGAGTCAAGACCCATCAGTGGGCTGTATTCAGGAAACCCATCTCACATGCAGAGACACACATAGGCTAAAAATAAAGGGATGGAGGAAGATCTACCAAGCAAATGGAAGACAAAAAAAGGCAGGGGTTGCAATCCTAGTCTCTGATAAAACAGACTTTAAACCAACAAAGATCAAAAGAGACAAAGAAGGCCATTATATAATGGTAAAGGGATCAATTCAACAAGAAGAGCTAACTATCCTAAATATATATGCACCAAATACAGGAGCACCCAGATTCATAAAGCAAGTCCTTAGAGACCTATAAAGAGACTTAGATTCCCACACAATAATGATGGCAGACTTTAACACCCCACTGTCAACATTAGACAGATCAACGAGACAGAAAGTTAACAAGCATATCCAGGAATTGAACTCAGCTCTGCACCAAGCAGACCTAATAGACATCTACAGAACTCTCCACCCCAAATCAACAGAATATACAATCTTCTCAGCACCACATTGCACTTATTCCAAAATTGACCATATAGTTGGAAGTAAAGTACTCCTCAGGAAATGTAAAAGAACAGAAATTATAACAAACTGTCTCAGACCACAGTGCAATCAAACTAGAACTCAGCATTAAGAAACTCACTCAAAACCACTCAACTACATGGAAACTGAACAACCTGCTCCTGAATCATTACTGGGTATATAACGAAATGAAGGCAGAAATAAAGATGTTCTTTGAAACCAATGAGAACAAAGACACAACATAACAGAATCTCTGGGACACATTTACAGCAGTGTGTAGAGGGAAATTTATAGCACTAAATGTCCACAAAAGAAAGCAGGAAAGATCTAAAATTGACATCCTAACATCACAATTAAAAGAATTAGAGAAGCAAGAGCAAACACATTCAAAAGCTAGCAGAAGACAAGAAATAGCTAAGATCAGAGCAGAACTGAAGAGACACAAAAAACTCTTCAAAAAATCAATAAACCCAGGAGCTGGTTTTTTGAAAAGGTCAACAAAATTGATAGACCGCTAGCAAGACTAATAAAGAAGAAAAGACAGAATAATCAACTACATGCAATAAAGATGATAAAGGGGCTATCACCACCAATCCCACAGAAATACAAACTACCATCAGAGAATACTATAAACACGTCTATGCAAATAAACTAGAAAATCTAGAAGAAATGGATAAATTCCTGGACACATACACCCTCCCAAGACTAAACCAGGAAGAAGTTGAATCTCTGAATAGACCAATAACAGGCTCTGAAATTGAGGCAATAATTAATAGCTTACCAACCAAAAGAAGTGCAGGACCAGATGGATTCACAGCCGAATTCTACCAGAGGTACAAGGAGGAGCTGGTACCATTCCTTCTGAAACTATTCCAATCAATAGAAAAAGAGGGAATCCTCCCTAATTCATTTTATGAGACCAGCATCATCCTGATACCAAAGCCTGGCAGAGACACAACAAAAAAAGAATTTTAGATCAATATCCCTAATAAACATTGATGCAAAAATCCTCAATAAAATACTGGCAAACTGAATCCAGCAGCACATCAAAAAGCTTGTCCACCATGATCAAGTGGGCTTCATCCCTGGGATGCAAGGCTGGTTCAACATACACAAATCAATAAACATAATCTAGCATATAAACAGTATCAACAACAAAAACCACATGATTATCTCAATAGATGCAGAAAAGGCCTTTGACAAAATTCAACAGCGCTTCATGCTAAAAGCTCTCAGTAAACTAGGTATTGATGGGATGTATCTCAAAATAATAAGAGCTATTTGTGACAAACCCACAGCCAATATCATACTGACTGGGCAAAAACTGGAAGCATTCCCTTTGAAAACTGGCACAAGACAGGGGTGTCCTCTCTCACCACTCCTATTCAACATAGTGTTGGAAGTTCCAGCCAGGGCAATCAGGCAGGAGAAGGAAATAAAGGGTATTCGATTAGGAAAAGAGGAAGTCAAATTGTCCCTGTTTGCAGATGACATGATTGTATATCTAGAAAACCCCATCGTCTCAGCTCAAAATCTCCTTAAGCTGATAAGCAACTTCAGCAAAGTCTCAGGATACAAAATCAATGTGCAAAAATCACAAGCATTCTTATACACCAAAAACAGACAGAGAGCCAAATCATGAGTGAACTCCCATTCACAATTGCTTCAAAGAGAATAAAATACCTAGGAATCCAACTTACAAGGGATGTGAAGGACCTCTTCAAGGAGAACTAGAAACCACTGCTCAACTAAATAAAAGAGGATACAAACAAATGGAAGAACATTCCATGCTCATGGGTAGGAAGAATAAATATCATGAAAATGGCCATACTGCCAAAGGTAATTTATAGATTCAATGCCATCCCCATCAAGCTACCAATGACTTTCTTCACAGAACTGGAAAAAACTACTTTAAACTTCACATGGAACCAAAAAAGAGCCTGCATTGCCAAGTCAATCCTAAGCCAAAAGAACAAAACTGGAGGCATCACACTACCTGACTTCAAACTATACTACAAGGCTATAGTAACCAAAACAGCATGGTACTGGTACCAAAACAGAGATATAGACCAATGGAACAGAACAGAGCCCTCAGAAATAATGCCACACATCTATAACTATCTGATCTTTGACAAACCTGACAAAAACAATAAATGGGGAAAGGATTGCCTATTTAATAAATGGTGCTGGGAAAACTGGCTAGCCATATGTAGAAAGCTGAAACTGGATCCCTTCCTTATACCTTATACAAAAATTAATGCAAGATGGATTAAAGATTTAAGTGTTAGACCTAAAACCATAAAAACCCTAGAAGAAAACCTAGGCAATACCATTCAGGACAGGCATGGGCAAGGACTTCATGTCTAAAACACCAAAAGCAATGGCAACAAAAGCCAAAATTGACAAATGGGATCTAATTAAACTCAAGAGCTTCTGCACAGCAAAAGAAACTACCATCAGAGTGAACAGGCAACCTACAGAATGGGAGAAAATTTTTGCCATCTACTCATCTGACAAAGGGCTAATATCCAGAATCTACAAAGAACTCAGACAAATTTACAAAAGAAAACAAACAACCCCATCAAAAAAGTGGGCAAAGGATATGAACAGACACTTCTCAAAAGAAGACATTTATGCAGCCAAAAGACACATGAAAAAATGCTCATCATCACTGGCCACCAGAGAAATGCAAATTAAAACCACAGTGAGATACCATCTCACACCAGTTAGAATGGCCATCATTAAAAAGTCAGGAAACAACAGGTGCTGGAGAGGATGTGGAGAAATAGGAACACTTTTACACTGTTGGTGGGACTGTAAACTAGTTCAACCATTGTGGAAGTCAGTGTGGCGATTCCTCAGGGATCTAGAACTAGAAATACCATTGGACCCAGCCATCCCATTACTGGGTATATACCCAAAGGATTATAAATCATGCTGCTATAAAGACACATGCACACATATGTTTATTGCGGCACTATTCACAATAGCAAAGACTTAGAACCAACCCAAATGTCCAACAATGATAGACTGGATTAAGAAAATGTGGCACATATACACCATGGAATATTATGCAGCCATAAAAAAGGATGAGTTCATGTCCTTTGTAGGGACATGGATGAAGCTGGAAACCATCATTCTCAGCAAACTATCGCAAGGCCAAAAAACCAAACACCGCATGTTCTCACTCATAGGTGGGAATTGAACAATGAGAACACATGGATGCGGGAAGGGGATCATCACACACTGGGGCCTGTTGTGGGGTGGGGGGAGCAGGGAGGGATAGCATTAGAAGATATACCTAATGTAAATGACGAGTTAATGGGTGCAGCACACCAATATGGCACATGTATACATATGTAACAAACCTGCACATTGTGCACATATACCCTAAAACTTAAAGTATAATAAATAAATAAATAAATAAGAAGGAAAAGGGAAGCTTGCTCTTCCACATGTCTGATAACTAGGTTCAGTCACAGATTTTTTCTCACCATCTGCTTGTGTTTCAGTCAGAGGGAAAACATATGCAGAGCCTACAGACTAATTTTCCTGCTGGATGTTTTCTACTTTACATAGAACAGCTAGCTCAATTATCTGAGAATAATTGATAACTCAGTACAGTTTTGGAATGTAGCACATATTTTGTTGAGAACAACAACTTTATCCCTTAAAACATTCTCAGTAATTAGAAAAAGTAAGGTAGAACTTCTTGGGTGGGCAAGGAAACCAAGCGTAGGATTAAAATTTACCATGGACAATTAAAACCATGGTTTATATACATAAACAACTGGGAATTGACTATATATAATAATAAGTGAATTTTATACATATATTTTGTCACTGCAAATTTATAAATGATCATGTCAGTTATTTGATTTAAAACTTTTTCATATTAGATCCCTCTCAAATCATCCCAGAACTTACTTTAAAGTTGAATGAGACTAAAAAAACATAAGTACATTCCTAAGTATAGAGTGACTGCTCTTTTCTTACTATATTTTGAGTTTAGTACTGCCACAATGCAGAGTGATGTCACTGATACTCTGAGTAGGCTTTTAGCTGACTACATGGAGGCATGTTTGTTACTGAATTAAGAGAAGCCAGCTGCTTTGGGAAAGTGTGTATGTATTTTGGGAAATGAAAGGGGGTGGTGGGGAGAGAGGAAACAATGCACGTGAATTACTAAAGCTTGATTTTTCCCCGAGTCTTACCATAAGAGAGCATCTTTGGATTATTTCTAGAATTGCACAACTGGAAATAGTTCATGTAACCAAATCATGAATTTCAGCATCTTCATTAAACTTCCAAATTTTCTGACAGAATAAAGTCAATCTGATTTTTAAAGATATCCAGAGCAAAAAATTTTATCCTCTCAGTAAATCTTTAGCATATTTTCCGTAGCTCACCTCAAGGAAATTCTATTTTAGACAAACTCTTCATGCTATTAATACATTTAAAATGCATCTCAGAAACTAGGCGCAGTGGCTCACACCTGTAATTCCAACATTTGGGGAGGCTAAGGCAGGAAGATTGCTTGAGCTCAGGAGTTCAAGACCAACCTGGGCAACATAGCAAGACCTTATCTCTACAAAAAATAAATTAGCCACTATGGTGGCACATACCTGTAGAGCCAACTACTTGGGAGGCTGAGGTTAGAGGATTGCTTAAGCCCAGGAATTCGAGGCTGCAGTGCACTATAATCATGCCACTGAACTCCAGCCTGAGTGACAGAGTGAGAACCTGCATAAATAGATGATAGATAGATAGATAGATAGATAGACAGACAGACAGATAGATTGATAGATAATATTGGGAAAAACAAAATGCATCTCTCAGGTGCTTATGTCAACAGAAAGGGACAACAACTATCAACTAACTTCCCTTGCTTTAAATTAGAATGTACTTCAAAAGTACTATTTTTAACCTGTGTTTTCTTTATTGTTGTTTATATAGTAGTGTTAGAATTATCAGACTGAGCAGTCCTAATTTTACTTTTTGAGTCTTATTTCCTACATCTTTGAATATTTCTAAGGCTATCTACCAAGTCTAGCCCAATTTTCAATTTCTCCTTGGCTATAAATCTTACAGAACTAGCAAGTGATTCGAACAGAATAATTAAGGTCAATTATTCATTTAATTACCTAAAACTCTGTAATTCTTGTTGTCTGACAGAGAAGCCCTGCCTTGTTCTTCCTTATAATAGTCTTGGCTATTCTTGTCCTTTTGCTCTTCCATCTGAAATTAAGATCTGCTCTCCATGTACCATGAAAAAGGCTTTAGGGATTTTTATTGGAGCTGCACTCAATTTAGAGATTAATAGGGAAGAACTGACATCTTCTTAAGTCTTCTTATTCCTCAACATGGTATATATGACCAAGATAGTTCCCTTCAATTCCTACTTTATCATGAACGGTTGCCAATTTTAGTATCTACTGAGGTGATCATCTAGGTTTTCTCCTTTTGGTATCTTAGTGAGGGTAATTCCATATATATACATATATATACACATTTTTTTTTTTGAGGCGGAGTCTCGCTCTGTAGTCCAGGCTGGAGTGCAGTGGCGCAATCTCAGCTCACTGCAAGCTCCGCCTCCCGGGTTCACGCCATTCTCCTGCCTCAGCCTCCCGAGTAGCTGGGACTACAGGCGCCTGCCACCATGTCCGGCTAATTTTTTGTATTTTTAGTAGAGACGGGGTTTCACCATGTTAGCCAGGATGGTCTCGATCTCCTGACCTCATGATCCGCCCACCTTGGCCTCCCAAAGTGCTGGGATTACAGGCTCCATTAATATATTTTATAATGTTAAATTGTTCTTATATTCCTGGGGAAAAACTTAACTTGCTCAAGAAAAGGTTTTTTCCAGTTACTAACATTTTATTTTTAATTTTAATTTTATTATCTTTGTTCCTAAGTGTGATTGGACTTTCTGATATTATCCTGATCTGTTTTGGATCAAGATTATTCTAGCACCATTAACTGATCTGAAGAATATTTTTTCTATTCCCTGGAACTGCTTTTATAAAACAGGGATAATTTTTCTCAAATGCTTGGTTCACTGGCCTATAAAACCATCTAGTATATTTGGGGATGGGAAAAAACAAGTTAAATTTTAAGCTATTTATTAAATTTCCTTAATTGTAATTGGTATATTCAGGTTTTCCATTTCTTCTTGAATCACTTTTCTAAGATGTATTTTTCTAAGACATTGTCTGGGTTGACTTTATTTCTTTATCTAGGCTGGTGATGAAAACTTAAAACAAAAATCTAGGCTTCTAACTGACTTTGAAAAACACCTTGTATTATTTTTTGACCCTCTAGAAATCTGTGTTCTCACCTAATAGTTACGCTGTCTAGACCGTATTTTCTAAATTTATTGCCTTGTACAAGTGAATCACCTAACCTTCCTAGAGCCAAGAAAAATTAGAACTATCTCTTCTTTCTGATCTACCTGGGACATTTATCCTAATAGATCAGGCGAGTCTGACAGTGTTTATTCTTCATGAAGAGTTGCTGGCAGCTATCAGCAAGGTGCTTGCAATGTTTTTTCTTCAATGATTTTTAAAGGTACAGACATTTACTGTATAGAATTTATACTCACTTTGCTATAGTTCTTGGAGGCTTTTACTATGAATATCATCAAAAGTGTTTTTCAAGACCAAATTTTAGAAACAGTAATAGAAAATGTACAATAGAATGAAACCTTGAACAGTTTTCTTGAAGAGGCACATGGTCCTTAAGAAGATATGGTGGAATGCAAATCCAGAGTAATTTATACTCAATCGTGTGTTTTCCTATCTCCCAGTCATATATTAAAATGTACTATAAATTTATGTCACTAGTAAGAAGCACTTATGGATGTCTCTGATGATGTGCCAAAGCAATTGAAAGAAGATTGCCAGTTGCCATCAGATGCAAATTAAAAGATTATTATCAAATGTCATGGGATAGGAGAAGCATTTCAGGGTCTTTTTTTTTTTTTTTTTTTTTTTTTTTTGGTCCCATCCTAGGGATTCCAGAATGAAGGAGCTATAGCAGCAGCTGCTCTTTTACAGTGTATCTGTATGGCCTTCACAATGAATTCACTGATTTTTGTAGTCTGGAGAAAATCTTCCTCTCATCTGTGTTTTCCTCAAAGTCACCCTTTACCTCTCCTCCTTGTCCTTTATACATAGCTTTGTCTTATCGCCAAGCTCAGACTTTTGGAAAAGATAGAAAAAAAAAAGGTCATCTTTAAGTTGCTAAATTTGAATTTCTAAATACATTATCCTGTGACAGTCTTATTTTCAATAAGAAGCCATTCATTCCTTTGAGGAGGGGAGTAATGGATGAGTTTAAGAAATGGGAAAATCCAATGTATTTGAAATCAAGACTTGACCATCTCACAACAAAATAGATGTGGACTATCTCAGGAGGGGCAGGAACTAGTGCTTCTGGATATCTTGCTACCTGTGGCTGAAATAAATTGGCTGATGCAAATTAAAACAGGTAAAAAAATGTGAGTAACGACTAGCAAAACTTTGACCTGTTGGGGATTTTATTAGGCATCAGGGATTATAAAAGCAAAGGAGTAACCTAATGGAGACGGCATATTTTCTACTCAATTCTAATCAACAATCTCTTCTTAATCTTCAGGTTACCTAAACATTACACATATGGTGAAAGCTGAAATTATTAAGAAATAAAGTTTACTTAGGTTACTTGAAAATAATTGCAAAGACACAAATGGTCAACATTTACCTTAAATCGTAACTTGCAAATGAAATGCAATTGAATGGGTTTTCTTACTTTCTGCCTCATGCCTTACACCTTTGGTGACTTTTCCACATGAGAAAAATAAATGAAAATAGAAAAATTTAGCTTTCCTACTATAAAATTACTAATTTTTTACCTCACTCTTTGATAACTAGTAACTAGTATATTGCTTTGTGGTACTAGTGTTCACAGCACAAGTGTTTTTTCAACTGTTTTCTTGGGAAAGGCATACTGCTTTCTGACTGTACAAATCATTTATATGATGCTCAGTCTATCATTCTGGATCAAATTGCCTTTGGTCTTTTTATATCACTGCTCTTGAAGAACATAGGGTCCTTGAAATGACATTTGTGCTGCTTGAAGTGGGGACCAATCCTGGGTAACCTTTTATGAAATCACTGAATGGCAGCTAGCCTAATACTGGTTGTCCTCCTTTAGGCGATGACATTTGAGCTGCTGCGATCTTCATCTTGCAGCACCTCAAAGCCAATTATTCATCCAGGTTTTCAGCAGCATTAGCAATGATTCCTTCTTTTTCTTGCTGACTTTATAAAATGTATTTTGGCACTGTCAATTAGCCATGTATTCAAAAAGACAAGCTTTGGGTGAATGTTGACTCAGGCTCACACCCATGCTAATGATAGAGGTGCTGTAACTACATAGCCAACTCCCCATAATAAGAGGGAATGTACACATAAATTGAAAAATTTATTAATCCTATTAGTTTAATCATTAAAGTCAAATTTTTGATTATCCATGCTAAATTAAGGAAGCAATTTATAGGTAATCCAAAATATCTTTTTGTATTAGACTTGGCTCTTTGCTTGCAATTTACTACAAGTAATACGACACTTGAGAGGTGGCAACATAAAAAAGCATATAATTCTTGCAGCTGGGATTTAGTAAAAACATAAAAACTTGTTTGCAACCAAAAAAAACTTGGTTTAGATTTAAAGACAGCCATGGATCCACAAAGCAGTCTATGTATAAAGAATGGAGTATATTTTTAAACATCCACTCTAAATTGTTTTTTTTTAGAGAGTTTGCTGGATTAGAGAGTCAGTGGGTGTTCCTTAAATTATCCACACATCTCTTATCCATTTTCTGCCCGGCTAGTGTCCCCAAGAAGCTGACACTGGGAGGCATCAGTAGAAAATCAGAAGACAGAAGAAATAGAGATATAAGGGTACCACTCCCTGCTCCCTGTGTCCATGAAGATGTCTATGGCACTCTGTATGTCTTAAGAACTATCTGAGGGGCCTTCCTCTAGGGTTGCAATTGTTAGGGGCTGCGGTTTCCACCATTGTCCCTTTACATCCAAAGCTGTTTATGTGCTTCCCATTTTTGCTAGTGTCTTTGCATCTCACCACCTCTTATTCCCTTCACTCAGACTACACATCTGTCCATTGTCCCTGCATTAAAGTGTTTGCATTTGAACCATGCTATGGTCTGAATGTGCCCCCCAAAATTTATATGTTGAAACAATTGCCAATGCAATAGTATTAAGAGGTGGGGACTTTAGGGGGTGATTAAGTCATGAGGGCTCCACCCTTGTGTATGGGTTTAAAGCCTTATTTTAAAAAGCTTTGCATAGCATTTGCTCCCTTTGCTTTTCCACCTTTTGTTATGTAGGAATGCAGCAAGAGGTGCTATCTTGGAAGAAGACAGCACCCCTCACTAGACACCAAACCTACCAGTGCCTTGATATTGGACTCCCCTGCCTCCAGAACTGTTATAAAATAAATTTTTGTGGGGAGAAAGGCTGGTGAGGGACAGAGCAAGACTGTCCCTGTCCCTCTCCCTCTCCCTCTCCCTCTCCCCTCTTTCCACGGTCTCCCTCTGATGCCGAGCCGAAGCTGGACAGTACTGCTGCCATCTCAGCTCACTGCAACCTCCCTGCCCGATTCTCCTGCCTCAGCCTGTCGAGTGCCTGCGATTGCAGGCGCGCCACCACGCCTGACTGGTTTTCGTATTTTTTTGGTGGAGACGGGGTTTCGATGTGTCGGCCGGGCTGGTCTCCAGCTCCTAACCGCGAGTGATCTGCCAGCCTCAGCCTCCCGAGGTGCCGGGATTGCAGACGGAGTCTCGTTAACTCAGTTCTCAATGGCGCCCAGGCTGGAGTGCAGTGGCGTGATCTCGGCTCGCTACAACCACCTCCCAGCCGCCTGCCTTGGCCTCCCTAAGTGCCGAGATTGCAGCCTCTGCCTGGCAGCCACCCCGTCCGGGAAGTGAGGAGCGTCTCCGCCTGACCGCCCATCGGCTGGGATGTGAGGAGCCCCTCTGCCTGGCTGCCCAGTCTGGAAAGTGAGGAGCGTCTCTGCCCGGCCGCCATCCCATCTAGGAAGTGAGGAGCGCCTCTTCCCGGCCGCCATCACATCTGGGAAGTGAGGAGCGTCTCTGCCCGGCCGCCCATCGTCTGAGATGTGGGGAGCACCTCTGCCCTGCCGCCCCGTCCGGGATGTGAGGAGCGTCTCTGCCCGGCCGCCCCGTCTGAGAAGTGAGGAGACCCTCTGCCTGGCAACCGCCCCGTCTGAGAAGTGAGGAGCCCCTCCGCCCGGCAGCCACCCCGTCTGAGAAGTGAGGAGCGTCCTCCCTCCTCGTCCGGGAGGGAGGTGGGGGGGTCAGCCCCCCGCCCGGTCAGCCGCCCCGTCCGGGAGGTGAGGGGCGCCTCTGCCCGGCCGCCCCTACCAGGAAATGAGGAGCCCCTCTGCCCGGCCAGCCACCCCGTCCGGGAGGGAGGTGGGGGGGTCGGCCCCCCGCCTGGCCAGCTGCCCCGTCTGGGAGGTGAGGGGTGCCTCTGCCCGGCCGCCCCTACAGGGAAGTGAGGAGCCCCTCTGCCTGGCCAGCCGACCCGTCCGGGAGGGAGGTGGGGGGGTCAGCCCCCCACCCGGCCAGCTGCCCCATCCGGGAGGGAGGTGGGGGGATCAGCCCCCCGCCTGGCCAGCCGCCCCGTCCGGAAGGGAGGTGGGGGGATCAGCCCCCCGCCCAGCCAGCTGCCCTGTCTGGGAGGTGGGGGGCGCCTCTGCCTGGCCACCCCTACTGGGAAGTGAGGAGCCCCTCTGCCCGGCCAGCCGCTCTGTCTGGGAGGGAGGTGGGGGGGTCAGCCCCCCGCCTGGCCAGCCGCCCCGTCCGGGAGGTGAGGGGCGCCTCTGCCCGGCTGCCCCTACCGGGAAGTGAGGAGCCCCTCTGCCCGGCCAGCCGCTCTGTCTGGAAGGGAGGTGGGGGGGTCAGCCCCCCGCCCGGCCAGCCACCCCGTCCGGGAGGTGAGGGGCGCCTCTGCCCGGCCGCCCCTACCGGGAAGTGAGGAGCCCCTCTGCCCGGCCAGCCGCCCCGTCCGGGAGGGAGGTGGGGGGGCCAGCCACCCCGTCGGGGAAGTGAGGGGCGCCTCTGCCCGGCCGCCCCTACTGGGAAGTGAGGAGCCCCTCTGCCCGGCCAGCCGCCCTGTCCGGGAGGGAGGTGGGGGGTCAGCCCCCTGCCCGGCCAGCTGCCCCGTCCGGGAGGGAGGTGGCGGGGGTCAGCCCCCCGCCGGGCCAGCCGCCCCATCCGGGAGGTGAGGGGCGCTTCTGCCCGGCCGCCCCTACTGGGAAGTGAGGAGCTCCTCTGCCCGGCCACCACCCCATCTGGGAGGTGTACTCAACAGCTCATTGAGAACGGGCCATGAAGACAATGGCGGTTTTGTGGAATAGAAAGGGGGGAAAGGTGGGGAAAAGATTGAGAAATCGGATGGTTGCCGTGTCTGTGTAGAAAGAGGTAGACATGGGAGACTTTTCATTTTGTTCTGTACTAAGAAAAATTCTTCTGCCTTGGGATCCTGTTGATCTGTGACCTTACCCCCAACCCTGTGCTCTCTGAAACATGTGCTGTATCCACTCAGGGTTGAATGGATTAAGGGCGGTGCAAGATGTGCTTTGTTAAACAGATGCTTGAAGGCAGCATGTTCGTTAAGAGTCATCACCACTCCCTAATCTCAAGTACCCAGGGACACAAACACTGCGGAAGGCCGCAGGGTCCTCTGCCTAGGAAAACCAGAGAACTTTGTTCACTTGTTTATCTGCTGACCTTCCCTCCACTATTGTCCTGTGACCCTGCCAAATCCCCCTCTGCGAGAAACACCCAAGAATGATCAATAAAAAATAAATAAATAAATAAATTTTTGTTCTTTATAAATTTCCCTGTCTTCATATCTTGTTACAGCAGCGAACAGACTAAGACAAGCCACGTGATGTTACTTATTACCTGCTGGAACCCTGATTCCTGCAGAGAAACTAAAAATATATAGACATAAACTGCTTTGATTTTATCTTTTTAAATCTCTAATTATCAGAATTGCCTGGAAAATATTTTTTAAACGCAGGTTACTGGGTTCAATCTCAGTCCTTCTGTAAAGGATGGAGCAGATAGGACTAAGTCTGGTTCATTGATATGGTTTGGGTATGTGTGTCTTTGCCCAAAGCTCATGTCAACTTGTAATCCCCAGTGTGGAAGGTGGTGCCCGGTGGGAGGTGATGGACTGATGAGGGTGGACTTCTCATGGTTTAGCACTATCCCCCACTTGGTACCGTATAGTGAGTTATCATGAGATCTGGTTGTTTTAAAAGTGTGTAGCACCTCCCCCATCTCTCTCTTCCTCCCGCTCCAGCCATGTAAGACGAGTCTGCTTCCCCTTTCCCTTCTACCATAATTATAAGTTTCCTGAAGCCTCCCCAGAAGCAGAAGCCTGTACAACCTGCAGAACCATGAGACAATTAAACCTCTTTTCTTTATATATTACCCAGTCTCAGGTATTTCTTTATAGCAGTGCAAGAACAGACTAATGCATTCATTCATTATTATGTACCCAGCATTTAACCCAAGACCCTACATTGTGTACCCAGCATTTAACCCAAGACCTTCAATAATCATTTTTAAAGCATTGTTTATACATAGTAAAACAAATTAAAGTAGCACAATGAGATTCATAATTGAAAGATTCTACACAGAATGAATTATTTAATTATAATAATATAACACATCAATAATTATATATGACATATATAATAAATTTAATAGTATTTATATTTACTTAAATATATAGTTCTGGGCTGATATTAAAACATGGTTAATATTGTGGTGATCACAATATTCAAATCTGATAATTTGTCAAACAACTCTCATCTTCTCTACACAGTGTATGTTAGGCAAATAGTAATGAAGTTATTTTTTCTTCCAGAAATCTGAATGAATCAGAATGTCTAAAGGTAGAGTCTAGGAATTTATATTTTTAGAAATTCCTTCAGATGATTCTGATGACCAGTTACTTCCACAAACGCTAATCTTTTACTTACAATGTTAGATCTGGAGGAGCTTTTAGCCATAATCTAATTCTACTAATGTGTTTAGAAATTGACCAACTTTAGGTCTGAGAGATTAAATAACTTGTCATATATAATCGTAATATTTTCATACTTAGCAATACATTTGGGGACAAATGACAAGAAATGAGAAATGGAACTAAAAGTTTTCACCAAAAAAGGCAAAAACTAATCTGAAAACTAAGCTTGGCCTGAAGGACTATGAGAGTTCAGCTCTGTGTAGGCTGCAGGACATTCTAAGGGTGGGCTCACCACAGCTCATGCCCACCCTTAGACCCTTGATCAGGATCCTGTCACAAGGTAACTAAGGAGAGTTTCTTCCTTCATGTCCTTTCTTTTCTACAGGCATTCATCCAATTATGCCCAATACTTGAAAAGAAGTATCTATATCGACCTTCTCTTCCATAAAAATTTCTCAAACAACTCTTATCTCCATGCAGCATAAATTAGGCAAATAGTAGTGAAGTTATTTTTTCCTCCAGAAATCTGACAGTAATTTAAAATTCACTTGCAAACATAATATTTTGTGAAAATATGCCAAAAATGTTTAATACCTAACCCTCTTACTTCTGCCTGTATATTAACATGATTAGAAAATATTTGTGCCTAGATGTTCATCAGAAAGTAAACATTTAGTTGCCTAGCTGATATTCACAAAATTATTTTACTCTGTTCAAATGGAATTTGCTGCTGACTACAGTAATTCTTCTATCTTTTAAAAGGAGCTCTGTGGCTACTATTTTCAAAAATATTCAATAGCTCCAAATAAATGTGTTCACATAGTTTTTAAAGTACCAATAAAGTAAAATTTAGTATCTGCAAGAAAATAATCATTCTTTTTTAAATTGTCTTAAAGACTATAAGTATTAATAGCATTAATAGTAATTTGCATTGATAAAACACTACATGTTATATGCTGAGCATTATGCACAGAGTACCCCATTTATACAAAAAAATGCGAGATACTTAAGCAATTATTATTTGTGAATATTTGTGTGTACATATATATACGCATACATATATGAGCATAAATTATATTAACATTATAAAAGTATAATACTATGTCAATAGTTACATAATGACATGTATTACATTATATACTATTTATAACTTATTTACTTAAGTATAGAGAGAACATTTCTGGGCAGATGTTAAGACACAGTTAATATTGTAGCAATCACTGGTGTTTGCCCACCCAATAGCCATTCTCCTTCTTTTTTGCCAACAGAACAGAGGATGAGTTATGATTGACCTAAACCAGTCATGGCAATCTTGTTGTCTTTTACCAATGGTGAGTCTAGGTTCTTGCCTGGGGATGAGAGATAAGGAGAAGTCTGCTTACAGCTTCTGGAAAGGATTTCCCACCTCATAGAATACAGACGTGCGTGAGCATCCTTCCTGCTTAGAAAATTTTCATTTCACTCGAGACCTGAGTTTGAGACCAGCCTGGCCAACATGGTGAAACCCCGTCTCTACAAAAAATACAAAAATTAGCTAGGAATGGTGGCACCTGCCTGTAGTCCCAGCTACTCAGGAGGCTGAGGCATGAGGTGGAGTTTGCAGTGACCCGAGATTGTGCCACTGCACTCCAGCCTGAATGACAGAGCAGGATCCTGTCTCAAAAAAACACAAAAAAGCAGACATGTGCCTGCTCTTTCTCTAGGGCAATTCACTTAAGAAGAAGAAAACTGCTAGGACCTGGAGTTGGGCTCTGAGAAAATAACAGGGGGAAGAATGTAAGCATCTAGCTCAAATGCTTCTGTGTGTAGTCCTTTGAGAAAGGACTAGGTCTTGATACACTACTTTAGTTATTATATATGTGTTACATTTTGGTTGAGAGGCCATATGAATGTGTTGGTTTTAAATAGTTCCACCCCTGACTCTCCACCTTAATGTACCCATGATGCTGTAGCATACCTATTTTTAGCTCTCACTTTTTACCTAGTTGGCTGTGTATAAATGACCTTAAGGCCTTTCCCCAGTAAGAAAGTCTCCAGAATCCCAAAATGTAAAACTATGTTCCTTTTTACCCTGTTTTCAATACTGTCAACCCTAGAATACTCAGAAATAGAATTGTTTGTGTGTTGTTATTTTTGTATAATCATACTACAATGTCTGTGAGTTTACTTTAGCTATGATAATTCAAACTGAATGTGAGTTTACTACACAAAGCTCTGTTGCCAATATCTATTTTCTCCTCTTTTATAGGAGAAAGTGGGTTGTCCAGTTATAGAAAGTGTTATTTTGTAATGATAGAGTGAGAAAATCACTTCCCTGTCACCCCAGCATGCTCATACATACACATACACTCAAAATGGAGCTTTTAAATGGAATTGTGCTATAACTAATTCAAGCCTGCATTTTCTTCCACCCTAGCAATATGTGCTGTGAATCTACAGTCTGTGAAACCATCAGGCCACAGGGTGTGGTAGACTGAGCCCAGGCTTTGGAATTAGACAGACCTGAATTAGAAACCAGACTTTGCCGTTTACTAGCTGTGTGACCTTGGGTGAGTTACTTAACCTCTCTTGGTCTCTGGTTCTTCATTGGAAAACCAAGGATAACACTAACCTAGAAATTGTTTGTTTTTCCTAGAAAAGGAACTTAAAAATTTAGCTTAGTTATCCGGCTTCCTTTCATTCTCTCTACAAATAAAGGTCAAAAAATAAGTGTATGCCAAATATGAATGTCCAGTCAGACATTATAGACACATTTTCTTCCCACTTTGGAAAAATGTTGTCATTCATTAAAAACTATAGTTGGATTTAAAATAAGATATCCTCAAGTATTAGAGCAATATAAAAAATACCTAATTTTCTTTAGTTTTTGATTGAATATGACAGCTACTAAATTATACACAAAAGTTTGATATTAAAGGATTCAAACATAAAACACTAATCCAATGATACACTGACATTGAAACTGGATTTCAAAAGAAAAACAATCAGTCACATATGCTTCAAACACAGAATACAAAATCAAAATAATAGGTGAAAATTAAAATTTTCTTTTTAATTATAACTGAAAAACTTAGAGAAAACATTCTAAGTTTCAAAAGTTTCAAAAAATATTTTCAACTATGTACTCAAACAGTTTTTTTGCTTGAATAGAAGGAACCATTAATTTAATAAACTGAAGTAAACAATTTAAAATTTAAGAGACTACATATCTTTTAATTTAAAGTGTTTCAAATTTTATTAAAATTTGATAACATTATTTTGCTATTACACTATTTTGCTGACAGAGGTAAGTTCTGATCCTGAAATGATAGCCCAGGACAGTTGAAGTCAAGCTAGTTGACCACATCCTTTGATGCCCCCTCTGTCTGGCCATCAAATCTGGGCAGGCTGGGATTTAGCTCTGAGCTTTGAATCTGTTTCAGGCAGATGGCAGCAGCAGAAGCTGCTTCTCTAGGAACTTTTTGATCCAGGGCCTGTTCTGATTAGAAGCTTACTCTAACCCACATAGGTGAAGGTGTCAGAAGAAAGGTGTCAGTAGTCTCTGCTGACTCCTCTGGAAGATTTCACATTGTCTCAGTTAAGCTACATCATAACAGCCATTTTGCTTTAAAATCATATGTTGAGACAGGACACAGTAGCGTTCTTGAAGTCCCAGCTACTCAGGAGTCTGAGGTGGAAGATCACTTGAGCCTAGGAGTTCAAGGCCAGCCTAGGCAACATAGAGAGACCCTGTCTCTAAAACAAAAACAAAAATCAGAAAATCATTTATTGATAATTGTTCATTGCATGTACAAGAATTTAATATTCTTTTCCTAATGTGTCACATTCTATTAGTTTTAAATATACAACTTCATTGGTGTTTTTCCTAAAAATCTTTGGTTAATGTTCAAATGTGTCACTAAAAGTTTTATTTCAGTTTTAGAATGTCATTTCATTGGTAGAAACGTATGAGTTTAAGCCTCATTTGGTGGGGAATAGTTTACATATATTTAAAATATCCACTTTTCCCTTAAGAAGCTTTTGCCAAAACCTGTTCCAGTATGTGAACTTGTCCTTAATACTTAAGATTTTGTGAGGATTCCAGGATACTGAAACACTAAGTCCTGATTGTAGTGATTAGAGAGACATTGTGAGATTTCTTCCCAGTTTTCTTCAAGAGCATCCTCTCTTTCTCCCTCAACTATAACATTAGCAGTGAGCCCTTCTTCCTACATTTATACCAAATAAACCCAACACTCTCTGATTTAAAAAAAAAAAGGGGGGGGGTGGTGAACATCTGATTCATGAGCCAAGTCAGTCTGATTATTTTTCTCTTGAAAATCTGATGCCCCATGGCACTCAACGGTCCTCCCTCTCCTGAATTCCATGAGGAGCATCTGTATAATAAATCCTCCTGTATTTTAAGTGGCCAGAATGAGTTTGTTTCTTGCAACCAAATGAGCTCTAAGGCAGAGTGAAGCCATATTCTGTTAAAAATTCTACATGTCTAACTCTATCCACAGCAAGGGAGTATTTGATAATGGCATCTTCTTTGAAATACTTCCATCCAAGATTTGTGTTCATTCTTTTAAGCTACCGACATTTAAACTTAATGTTAATTACAGTGTTGGATTAGATATATATGGCCTTAGAGAAAGTCAGACCATCATATTTTGTAATTCAATTCCTTTATAGAGAGTGAGTTGTAAAATTTATGACTCACTTTACATTTGCCTTACTCTTTTCAAAGTGAAGATGCTTCCTTTTACTTGATGAAGAAGAATGGTAGGAGTTGAGTAACTATGCCTTCTTCATAGCATCTGTTAACATTTACTCTCTTTTCCAAGCAGTAGGCCTATTCTTTTCATGCTGAACTTCTTCTTCCAAGCATTGCTAAATAAGCTCTAGTGTTTTTGTCAAGCCTCCACTAATTTGGTACCCAGCAAAGGACTATTAGTTCATTTACCTTTCAATTTGAGGGATAAGGAATCATTTATCTTTTAATCTAAGGTAAGAGTAAATGAATTTGGGAGGATACAAACAAGTTTCTTTAAAAAATAATAGAAAAAAATGTGTTAAAAATAATTGTGGCAAATAGATAAATTGGGAATTCACCTCATGGAGAAAATACACATGACTGCACAGGTTCTGAAGAATATCCTTATAGCCAAATGGAATAGCCTAAAATTTCTGTGATCATTTGCTTTTTCTTGGCATCTCTAGAACTATGATTTTTCACAGCCAAGGTGCATGCTGTTTTAACAGTCACAAATTAGGATGTTTTCAACTTTGTCCTGGTGGAATTGTCCTGTTTCAGTACAACACACACGTGTTATGCAATAGATATCTATTGAAAAAATAAATCTCTCTTCAAGACTATAAAGACATTTGAGCTGATTGCACCAGGGATTGACATGAGTTGAGAGAAATCTCCTGCCTGGCAAGCAGCGTTTGGCTCTGCTCCTAGAAGCTAAACCTGGATAGCAAGTCCAGCCAGGCTTTTCTTTTCTCTCTTCTGAATTGGTATGTGCCACTTTCATCCCTATTTCATTAAAAATAATAAACTCTTTATGTCTCTAGTTCAGGTGACTCCCTCCTTCTCCAGAAGCTTCCTAAGGCTTACACTGGCTATTCTGCAAGCAGTATTCATACCTGTTGTTGAAAGACAGGAACCTCTGCTTCCAGCTTCTATTAATATCATAGTAAGAGACAAAGCAAAAACAAAAACCCTATGCTGAGAGAGAGAGAGAGACTCATGAGAATGCACAAACAGTCCAGCATTCCTTCCTATCTAGATGCTGTGGAAAGAAATAGAAGTACAGATGCTCCATTGCTTTATATTCACATATGCCACAGCATACACTGTGATCTGGATAATAAATGCTGGAGTTATACTTCCTATGTTAAACTTTACAGCTACTGTTAATTGAATGTCATCTATGTAACAGACGCTGTAGTGATGGCATTATATACTCATTAAATTTTTACACTAACTCTGCAAGACACATATTAGTTTTTCTATATAATAGAAGATGAAACTGAGTTTCAGAGAGGGTAAATGATTAGTCAGAGTTCAGCTGGTATTTATGAGTGTGGTTAAATCTGCAATTTGACAGACCCTAAAGTACTGTCCTGCATTAATTTTTTATTAAGGAAAATTGTTCAGAATCACACTGTACCCCTAGACATACATTTTGGAAGATGAGATAATACTTCTAAGATGATGTGATTTCTTTGATGAAATTATTTTGCAAATAATTGCAGTTAATAGGCACATTACCAGAGTTAAAGATACTATAATGAAAAACATTAATTTACCAATATCCTCCAACTTCTCAATTTCAATGAATTTTACACTTCAGATTATTTGCCCTGGAGACTAAGGTCTTGCTCATACAATAGATCAGATAGCTCAAGCTGTGTATAGAATGGTGTTTAGTTTTTTCCACCTTCAACAGAACAAGTAAAAGTAGTCTTAACTGATGTAGATTATGCACAAATATCTTTCCAGTAAAGAGGTGTGAGATCTTGGAATTTTACTTGCTATTTTTGTCTAGGGAAAGGCAATCTATTCTGTGAGACACAGATTTTACCTTTTAAACAAGGGGCCCTTAAGGGTGAACTGTTATAAATGTGCAATACCTGCATATAGGAAAGCTGGTACAATCAGAAATTTCAAATTTTTTCCTAAGAACAGAAGTTGTATTAAGAAACAGGGAAAAAAGGAGGAGGTTCCAAGATGGCCGAATAGGAACAGCTCCGGTCTACAGCTTCCAGCGTGAGCGATGCAGAAGAACGGAGATTTCTGCATTTCCAGCTGAAGTACTGGGTTCATCTCACTGGGGCTTGTCGGACAGTGGGTGCAGCCCACAGAGCGTGAGCCAAAGCAGGGCAGGGAATCACCTCACCCGGGAAGCTAAAGGGGTCGGGGAATTCCCTTTCTTAGCCAAGGGAAGCCATGACAGATGGTACCTGGAAAATCGGGACACTTCCACCCTAATACTGCACTTTTACAATGGTCTTAGCAAATGGCACACCAGGAGATTATATCCTGTGCATGGCTCAGAGGATCTCATGCCCATGGAGCCTCGCTCACTGTTAGCACAGCAGCCTGAGATCCAACTGCAAGGTGGCAGCAAGGCTGCGGAAGGGGCGTCTGCCATTGCTGAGGCTTCAGTAGGTAAACAAAGCAGCCAGGAAGCTTGAACTGGGTGGAGCCCACCGCAGCTCAAGGAGGCCTGCCTGCCTCTGTAGACTCCACCTCTGGGGGTAGGGCATAGCTGAACAAAAGGCACTAGAAATTTCTGCAGACGTAAACATCCCTGTCTGACAGCTTTGAAGAGAGTAGTGGTTCTCCCAGCACAGAGTTTGAGATCTGAGAACGGACAGACTGCCCCCTCAAGAAGGTCCCTGACCCCTGAGTAGCCTAACTGGGAGACACCTCCCAGTAGGGGCTGACTGACACCTCATACAGCTGGGTGCCCCTCTGAGACAAAGCTTCCAGAAGAAGGATCAGGCAGCAACATCTGCCATTCTGCAATATTTGCTGTTCTTCAGCCTCCTCTGGTGATACCCAGGCAAACAGCGTCTGGAGTGGACCTCCAGCAAACTCCAACAGACCTGCAGCTGAGGATCCTGACTGTTAGAAGGAAAACTAACAAACAGAAAGGACGTCCACACCAAAACCCCATCTGTATGTCACCATCATCAAAGACCAAAGGTAGATAAAACCACAAAGATGGGGAGAAACCAGAACAGAAAGCTGAACATTCTAAAAATCAGAGCGCCTCTTCTCCTCCAAAGGAATGCAGCTCCTCACCAGCAACAGACCAAAGCTGGATGGAGAATGACTTTGACGAGTTGAAAGAAGAAGGCTTCAGACGATTGGTAATAACAAACTTCTCCGAGCTAAAGGAGGATGTTTGAACCCATCGCAAAGAAGCTAAAAACCTTGAAAAAAGATTAGACGAATGGCTAACTAGAATAAACAGCATAGAGAAGACCATAAATGACCTGATGGAGCTGAAAACTATAGCACGAGAATTAGGTGATGCATGCACAAGCTTCAGTAGCTGATTCGATCAAGTGGAAGAAAGGGTATCAGTGATTGAAGATCAAATGAACGAAATGAAGCGAGAAGAGAAGTTTATAGAAAAAAGAATAAAAAGAAACAAACAAAGCCTCTAAGAAATATGGGACTATGTGAAAAGAACAACTCCACATCTGATTGGTGTACCTGAAAGTGATGGGGAGAATGGAACCAAGTTGGAAAACACTCCTCAGGATATTATCCAGGAGAACTTCCCCAACCTAGCAAGGCAGGCCAACATTCAAATTCAGGAAATACAGAGAACACCATAAAGATACTTCTCGAGAAGAGCAACTCCAAGACACATAATTGTCAGATTCACCAAAGTTGAAATGAAGGAAAAAATGTTAAGGGCAGCCAGAGAGAAAGGTTGGGTTACTCACAAAGGGAAGTCCATCAGACTAACAGCTGAACTCTCGGCAGAAACTATACAAGCCAGAAAAGAGTGGGGGCCAATATTCAACATTCTTAAAGAATTTTCAACACAGAATTTCATATACAGCCAAACTAAGCTACATAAGTGGAGCAGAAATAAAATCCTTTACAGACAAGCAAATGCTGAGAGATTTTGTCACCACCAGGCCTGCCCTACAAGAGCTCCTGAAGGAAGCACTAAACATGGAAAGGAATAACCGGTACCAGCCACTACAAAAACATGCCAAATTGTAAAGATCATCGATGCTAGGAAGAAACTGCATCAACTAACGAGCAAAATAACCAGCTAACATCATAATGACAGGATCAAATTCACACATAACCATATCAACCTTAAATGTAAATGGGTTAATGCTCCAATTAAAAGACACAGACAGGCAAATTGGATAGTCAAGACCCATCAGTGTGCTGTATTCAGGAAACCCATCTCATGTGCAGAGACACACATCAGCTCAAAATAAAGGGATGGAGGAAGATCTACCAAGCAAATGGAAAACAAAAAAAAAGCAGGTGTTGCAATCCTAGTCTCTGATAAAACAGACTTTAAACCAACAAAGATCAAAAGAGACAAAGAAGGCCATTACATACTGGTAAAGGGATCAATTCAACAAGAAGAGCTAACTACCCTAAATATATATGCACCAAATACAGGAGCACCCAGATACATAAAGCAAGTCCTTAGAGACCTACAAAGAAACTTAGACTCCCACACAATAATAATGGGAAACTTTTACATCCCACTGTCAACATTAGACAGATCAACGAGACAGAAAGTTAACAAGCATATCCAGGAATTGAACTCAGCTCTGCACCAAGCAGACCTAATAGACATCTACAGAACTCTCCACCCCAAATCAACAGAATATACATTCTTCTCAGCACCACATTGCACTTATTCCAAAATTGACCACATAGTTGGAAGTAAAGTACTCCTCAGGAAATGTAAAAGAACAGAAATTATAACAAACTGTCTCTCAGACCAGAGTACAATAAAACTAGAACTCAGCATTAATAAACTCACTCAAAACCACTCAACTACATGGAAACTGAACAACCTGCTCCTGAATGACTACTGGGTACATAACAAAATGAAGGCAGAATAAAGATGTTCTTTGAAACCAATGAGAACAAACACACAACATAACAGAATCTCTGGGACACATTTAAAGCAGTGTGTAGAGGGACATTTATAGCACTAAATGCCCACAAGAGAAAGCAGGGAAGATCTAAAATCGACACCCTAAAAACTCAATTAAAAGAATTAGAGAAGCAAGAGCAAACACATTCAAAAGCTAGCAGAAGGCAAGAAATAACTAAGATCAGAGCAGAACTGAGGGAAATAGAGACACAAAAAACCCTTCAAAAAATCAATGAATCCAGGAGCTGGTTTTTTTGAAAAGATCAACAAAATTGATAGACCACTAGCAAGACTAATAAAAAAGAAAAGAGAGAAGAATCAAATGGATGCAATAAAAAATGATAAAGGGGATATCACCACCGATCTCACAGAAATACAAACTACTATCAGAGAATACTATAAACACCTCTACGCAAACAAACTAGAAAATCTAGAAGAAATGGATAAATTCCTGGACATATACACCCTCCCAAGACTAAACCAGGAAGAAGTTGAACCCCTGAATAGACCAATAACAGGCTCTGAAATTGAGGTAATAATTAATAGCTTACCAACCAAAAAAATTCCAGGACCAGACAGACGCACAGCCGAATTCTACCAGAGGTACAAAGAGGAGCTGGTACCATTCCTTCTGAAACTATTCCAATCAATAGAAAAAGAGGGAATCCTCCCTAACTCATTTTATGAGGCCAGCATCATCCTGATACCAAAGCCTGGCAGAGACACAACAAAAAAAAGCGAATTTTAGACCAACATCCCTGATGAACATCGATGCCAAAATCCTCAATAAAATACTGGCAAACTGAATCCAGCAGCACATCAAAAAGCTTATCCACCATGATCAAGTGGGCTTCATCCCTGGGATGCAAGGCTGGTTCAACATACACAAATCAATAAATGTAATCCAGCATATAAACAGAACCAAAGGCAAAAACCACTTGATTATCTCAATAGATGCAGAAAAGACCTTTGACAAAATTCAACAGCACTTCATGCTAAAAACTCTCAGTAAACTAGGTATTGATGGGATGTTTCTCAAAATAGTAAGAGCTATTTATGACAAACCTACAGCCAATATCATACTGAATGGACAAAAACTGGAAGCATTCCCTTGGAAAACTGGCACAAGACATGGATGCCCTCTCTCACCACTCCTATTCAACATAGTGTTGGAAGTTCTGGCCAGGGCAATCAGGCAGGGGAAAGAAATAAAGGGTATTCAAGTAGGAAAAGAGGAAGTCAAATTGTCCCTGTTTGCAGATGACATGATTGTATATTTAGAAAACCCCATTGTCTCAGCCCAAAATCTCCTTAAGCTGATAAGCAACTTCAGCAAAGTCTCAGGATACAAAATCAATGTGCAAAAATCACAAGCATTCTTATACACCAAAAACAGACAGAGAGCCAAATCATGAGTGAACTCCCATTCACAATTGCTTCAAAGAGAATACAATACCTAGGAATCCAACTTACAAGGGATGTGAAGGACCTCTTCAAGGAGAACTACAAACCACTGCTCAGTGAAATAAAAGAGGACACAAACAAACGGAAGAACATTCCATGCTCATGGGTAGGAAGAATCAATATCGTGAAAATGGCCATACTGCCAAAGGTAATTTATAGATTCAATGCCATCCCCATCAAGCTACCAATGACTTTCTTCACAGAACTGGAAAAAACTACTTTAAAGTTTATATGGAACCAAAAAAGAGCCCGCATTGCCAAGACAATCCTAAGCCAAAAGAACAAAGCTGGGGGCATCATGCTACCTGACTTCAAACTATAACACAAGGCTACAGTAACCAAAACAGCATGGTACTGGTACCAAAATAGAGATATAGACCAATGGAACAGAACAGAGCCCTCAGAAACAACATCACACATCTACAACCATCTGATCTCTGACAAACCTGACAAAAACAATAAATGGGGAACGGATTCCCTATTTAATAAATGGTGCTGGGAAAACTGGCAAGCCATATGTAGAAAGCAGAAACTGTATCCCTTCCTTACACCTTATACCAAAATTAATTCAAGGTGGATTAAAGACTTAAATGTTAGACCTAAAACCATAAAAACCCTAGAAGAAAACCCAGGCAATACCATTCAGGACATAGGCATGGGCAAGGACTTCATGACTAAAACAATCTACCCATCTGACAAAGGGCTAATATCCAGAATCTACAAAGAACTTAAACAAATTTACAAGAACTTAAAGTATAATAGTAATAAAAAATCAAACAACTCCATCAAAAAGTGGGCAAAGGATATGACCAGACACTTCTCAAAAGAAAACATTTATGCAGCCAACAGACACATGAAAAAATGCTTATTGTCACTGGCCATCAGAGAAATGCAAATCAAAACCACAATGAGATACCATCTCACACCAGTTAGAATGGCGATCATTAAAAAGTCAGGAAACAACAGGTGCTGGAGAGGATGTGGAGAAATAGGAACACTTTTACTCTGTTGGTGGGACTGTAAACTAGTTCAACCATTGTGGAAGTCAGTGTGGCGATTCCTCAAGGATCTAGAACTAGAAATATCATTTGACCCAGCCATCGCATTACTGGGTATATACCCAAAGGATTATAAATCATGCTGCTATAAAGACACATGCACACATATGTTTATTGCGGGACTATACACAATAGGAAAGACTTGGAACTAACCCAAATATCCATCAATGATAGACTGGATTAAGGAAATGTGGCACATATACACCATGGAATACTATTCTGCCATAAAAAGGATGAGTTCATGTCCTTTGTGGGGACATGGATGAAGCTGGAAACCATCATTCTCAGCAAACTATCACAAGCAGAGAAGGCCAAACACCACATGTTCTCACTCATAGGTGGGAACTGAACAATGAGGACACTTGGACACAGGATGGGGAACATCACACACCACGGCCTGTCGTGGGATTCGGGGAGGGGAGAAGGATAGCATTAGGAGATATACCTAATGTAAATGATGAGTTAATGGGTGCAGCACACCAACATGGCACATGTATACATATGTAACAAACCTGCACATTGTGCACACATACCCTAGAACTTAAAGTATAATAATAATTAAAAAAATAAACAGGAAAAAAAGAAAAACTGATAGGTAATACCAGAATAACAAATAAACAACTAAGCTGGAGCCTTGAAATCAAACTCAAGTGTTAACAGTTGAGGGACTATGTTTTTATCTTCTGCTTATTGAGTTTATTTTAGTCCTGCTTCTTTCTAAAATGGACTTGGAGAAAATCCTCAAGAAATCAACATATAAAATAAGGCTAATAAAACAGAGAGAAAATCAAGACCAGGGCAAGCAGGGAAAGAACACACATGCTAACCTACCCTAAGTGTTAAAATAATTCTTGTGACAGAATTTAACTCTGAGATTCCTGGCAGTCACTTAAAAAAAAAAAAAGACTTTTTTAGAATGATTTTAGGTTCACAACAAAATTGAGCAGAAAGGACAGAATCTTCCCATATTCTTTGTGTGCCCTCATACACAACCTCTCCCGTTATCAACATGGTACATTTGTTATAAATGATGAACCTACATTGCCACATGATTACCACCTGAAGTGCATAGTTTACATTAGGTTCACTCTTGGTGTTGTACATTCTACAAATATATATTGGGTTTTGACAAATATAGAATGACATGTATCTACCATTATAGTATCATACGGAATAGTTCCATTACCCTAAAAATTCTCTGTTTTCTGCCTAGTCATCCCTCTCTCCAACCCTGGAAACCACTGATGGTTTTACCGTTGCCATAGTGTTCTGGAATCCACTTTTAAAAGGAAAGTTTGATATAGTATGTTTAACGAGAAAAGAGAAGACGTAACATTTTCTCAAAGAGACAGAATTTTTCGTAGCCCTAAATTCTGTAAGAAATGAGTTACCTTATGGGATCAAGATGGATGCATCAGATAACATCCACAATAGTCTTTCAGAAGGTACATAGGCAGATCTTATTTGAGTATTTCTTGTAAAAAAAAAAAAAAAAAAAAAAAAAAAAGCTCATAAAAGCTAAAGTCCAACTCAGTAAGAGAAGAGTCTTCCAAGTTCTAAATTTAGCTATAAGAGACTAGCTTTATCAAAGGTTAATACCTGTGAAACCCAGAGGAGTTGGCAATGTATCTCCTATCTAGACTCACTTCCATAAATATCATTTATTTTAACAAGGATTTTTACAAGCACTAAAGTTTTGTCAGAAAAATAGGTCTTCTGTGTTGTTTGAGAACAGATGCATGTTTTGGAGTCCAGAAGGGTAGAACGACAATTTATTATGAAAGGTGAAAAGCTTAGCTAGTACTTTCTCAATGTAGCAGTGGGATGCAAGGGTGTTTTAGGCAACTTTAAATTAGCACAAATACTTTGATTAAAAATTCAGTTGTGATTAGTGATTCACAACACAACATGCAAGACTGGTTTAGGCACAGAAAATGTTAATGTAAGTGTTTGCAATGGTCTGCCTTGGAAATAGAAAAACCTGAGTAGAGAACCATTGAATTTCCAGCAGGAAAGTCTCCACTTGAGTTAAGGAGGCAAACAATATTTGTTGAGTACTTACTACATGTGTCATGCATGGGGCTACGTACTTTATGCAATTTACCTAGTTTAACTGGGTGAGTTACATGTTAAGAATTCCCCAGTAAATATATTGACTTGCTGTATGATGAGAGTCTTCGACTAAATGGAATTTGAAAAATGATTTTCAAAGAAAATATTTTTTTCAGTAATGTCATAATGTTTAGTTTTTCTGACAGTAATTAAATATACTAAGTTCGCTGGCTTCTTGAAGGACATGGAAAAAAGAAGGTTATGCATTCAATTAAAAGTTTTCACTTTCCTTGTTGGCACACTAGAAAAATACATATTCCAGTTTCCCTTGCAGTTAAGTTGGGGGCCCTGTGACTAGGCAGTGGCAAATGGCAGGCCACAGACCCCCAGGTCTGATTGCCTATGTTCTCTCTCTCCCTTGTCCATGTGTCTACAAAAGAACTCCTAAAAGAGAGAATGATGGAAGGAGCTCAGATCCTTGTGTAGCCACTTATGGAGACTTGTTTAGGAGAGCTGTCCAACCTGCATTAAACTTTCACTATTGCAAGGAATTTTTATTGTGTTAAGCCAAAGATGTTGGGAGTAGTGTGTTACAGGATATAACTAGCTTTACCACTGCTGGTTTTATGATACTAAAAATTTCTTTTCAACATAGAATAATCTTCCAATTTTATAAATAAAAACATAAATCGAAAATTAAAAAAAGTATCAGATCATTGACACAATTTTTAAAAGGCTGAAAGATTAAAATGTAACTACTTTGTAACACTTGAAACTGCTTTCTTATTTGTTGGTCAGCCATTTCTGCCTATTTCAATTCTTCTTGTGATATTAAAATGGTATTAAAGGTCTATTAAATAAGGTCTTCTATTGTCTTTGGCAAAATTATTTGAAGATAGGTGAGAAACATCCACAGTAATAGCTGTGCCTGAAGCTGTTGATTTCTCATATGTGCTACATTAGACCAAAAGATCAATGCTGTATTGGTCCATTTTCACGCTGCTGATAAAGACATAACCAAGACTTGGCAATTTTGAAAACAAAGTGGTTTAATTGGATTTACAGTTCCACATGGCTGGGGAAGCCTCACAATCATGGTGGAAGGCAAGGAAGAGCAAGTCATGTCTTACATGGATGGCACATGCAAAAAGGGAGCTTGTGCAGATAAATTCCTGTTTTTAAAACCATCAGATCTCATGAGACTCATTCACTATCATGAGAACAGTGCAGGAAAGACCTGCCCCATAATTCAATCACCTCCCACCAGGTTCCTCCCATGACATGTGGGAATTGTGGGAGTTACAATTCAAGATGAGATTTGGGTGGGGACACAGCCAAACCATATCAAATGCTTTCAGTTTGTAAAGAGAAAGCCAGCGTAAAATTCTGAAGATCAGTCTTCTGAGTTGGTAATTTTTTCATATTTTAAATTTTTCATATAGATATGTATTCACCCATATTTAAATTACCAATTTTTATAACTATGTAGCTTATTGAATATTCTTATTTTTTTCCAATAGGTTTTAAATGACTATATGATCTAGTTATATAACCATATCATCTTCAGATAATGAGAACTTGGCCTCTTGCTTTCAAGTATTTATATATATTTTCCTTGTCTAATTGCATCAAATAATATTTCCAGGATATTTCAAAATAAAAAATAGTGATATCAGCACCCTCTTCTTGTTCCTGACATGAATAAGAATTCTCCCAAGATTTCACCATTATACAGTATTCTGGCTTTTTGTTTCCAATAGAAATATATCTCAATAGATCCGTCTCTCTTCTATGAATAGAGTTTTTGTTTTGTTTTGTTTTAATCTGGATTATATAGTGCTGATCATAGGGTCTGTAGCACCCTTAGGAGGTCTTCTTAGGTTTAAGTAAACTTTCAGGCTCATGAGACTATCATGGCTACATTTGGCATCTATTTATACAGAAGGATACAGGACAGCCACCACAGTTTGCCAGTGTAGCATCAATTGTGTCTCTTTGGTGGAACACTTTACACAGCAGTACAGCTCAGGTGTAAGATGTGACCCACTTTACACAGGTGGGAAACTGTCTTGGCTTAATAGACTCATGCCCCTCTGGAGCATCTCTCGTGACAACCCCTTAGGCATAGTGCCCAGAGTCCCTTCAAGGGATATGCCCCATAAGAGTCACTGTACACAGGAGATCCAGTGGTTTGCTAAGAGGTGAATTTGGCTCTTCCTGTTTAAATGTGGTTTACCAATCAGGGGGCCATTTTAACCAGCAATATAGCAACAGACGTAGCCATGCATAGATAGCTAAATATAAGTTTTATCAATACATTCTAGATATTCTGTAATTTCAGTTGTTATTTATAATTTTTTATTTTGACTTGAACACTGAATCTAATCTTGTCTCACCTCTAAAGTACTTTGCTTTTGAAGTCATTTTCTCTTTTCAAGACAGTAGAATCAGACTCTCATCCTCACCATCCCACTAAAACTAGCCTTATCAAGATCGTCAGTGATCTCCTTGTCAAGTCTGATGATCACTTCTTAGTCCTGAACTTATTTAACCTTTCTATCTTTGGCTTATAAGACAATATACTTGCTTGAGTTTCCTATTACACCCCTATCTCCTCCTTTTCATTTTCCTGGGTTTCTTCCCTACTTAAATTTTGGAACATCCTTAGTTCTTAGTCCTTAGTTCTCTTAATTAGACTTCTTCTCTCTCCCTCCACTCTCTTCATTCTACATCTACATTCACTGTCTCTCATCCAGTCCCAGGGACTTAAATACTGTTGTGACTAACAATTTACATCTTGAGCCCTAGGCTCTCCGAGTTGCAGAGTTGTGCAGCATACTGCCTATTTGACTTCTCCACTTGAATGTCTATAAGACATCTTACACTTCACTTGTCTGAGGTATAACTTCACATAATAGTCTGTGGTGGTGACTATTAGTTGCTCTCTAAATTCTGCTCTTCCTTCTTCCATAGTGATAGAAGGTTGAGTTAATGACTAGGCTATATTTTCCAGTCTCCCTTGCAATTGCATGTGACTATCCGATCTAGTTCTTTCCAGTGAAAGGGAACAGCATTAATAGGTGCTATTTCCTGGCTCTAGTCCTTACAAGAACAAGTGTGCCTCCTCCATACTTCCTTTTCCTCCATCTCACTAGCTAGAATGGTAACTATTAGAGTGACTGTGAAGGTGAGAGAGTCACTGTCAGGCTGGGACCTGAAAGACCTCATGGAACAGAGCTGTCCACCAACCTGATACACTCTCTTCAGACTGTTACATGGTGAAGAAATAATTTCTATCTTTTGAAAGTCATTATATTTTGGGGCTCTTTGTTGTAGCATTTTAACCTTTCACCTTAACTGACATAGAAATTGGTACCAGAAAAGATGCTTTCTTAATTTAAAACCCTGCATTTTCTTAATGGTCAGGCAAATTTGCAATTAAAGATATAGGTAGGGGGGCAGAGCAAAGAGTTTTTTTGCTCTGTTTATGATGGGAAGTCATTGGAGGGATTATTCAGTTGGACTGTGGTTTTACAAGGCATAACTATAGCTGCTCTGTGTAGGCTAGAAAGCTGGTGATGCTTATGCTATTTCATAAAACTGTTATCTATAATAACTTGGAAGGCACATCACATATCCAAGTCAAAGGAATATAGTTGTAAAAATGAGAATGTTAGCGTACTTCACTGTTCTTTGTTGATTTAAGTAAGGTATCATAAGAAAGATGAACTCAGGCAAGAACTGGCTGCTTTGCAAGCAGAAATGGAAGGAAGTGAGAACGTCCAGAAATTAAGGGCCTCTCAGGGCTGAAGAAGACAGCTGTTTTTGTGACCCAAACATTAATAAAAATAAAGGGATCCAAGCCTTGTGGCAAGGATCAGAGTAAGGTATCGCCCTCCTAAACAACACTATTATTTCAGCTAGGCTCAAGGTGGCCCTCCATTAAGATGAGAAAGTAAAGTATGGATACAAGGAAGCAAAGAAATAGAGCAGGCTTCAGAACTAGGACTAGAAAAGACTTTGCTGTTATTTCCACAAGCAACTGACTGGAAGCAATTAGATCAGAAGCCTATTATGGTTTTAAGGAAATCTAGTTGCCACAGAAACCATGAATCTGTTAGCTCCTTAAAGCAATACTCAAGCCTTCAAATTTTTATCAGCAGAAAAGGGGTTGTGAATGATATGCAGCCCCCTTCGAAGGCATTTTCTGTAACAGTCACTTCTGATATGGCTATGGAAAATTATGGACAAGGTAGTTCCTCTAAGAGAAGCAGAGTATCCCAAATGTCTAACCAAGGCACTTTCTGCACTGCCAGAACAGAGAGTCTCCATAATTCTTGCTCAGCTGTGAGTCAAAATTGCTGTGAACAAGCAGCTATGTGTATCTTTATCTTAATAGGAGCTTTTAAAAGCAGTCATCCTATGCCTGTGCCACTACTGTGTATGGGGTGTGGGAAGAGGGGGAGCAATATCTTGTTTAATGGTTTGTATGACACCAACTATGAGAAGTCATTTCAGAGCTTGATAGAGAAAACACACCGCTCTACTGTCTGCGTGGACATGGGCTGCATCCCACACCCTCACGTGGCTCTCTCCCTCACTTCATTCAGTCTCTGCTCAAATGTTACTTCCCCAAAGGTGACCAAAGCACTCCATCTACAATCACACCTCCATCATTTTCTACAACCGTAACCTCCCTTTATCCTCTCTTTACTCCTTTTTTCTCTACATAGTCCTTCTGTATTGCTCCCCCACTGGAATGTAAACCCTTTCAGGGCAGGACTTTGTCTTGTTCTTAGCTGAAATCCTAGCACCTAGCTAGAAATGGCCAATACATTATAGGTCCTTAATAAATATTTACTGAAAAGAAAAAAGACTATGAGCTTCTAAATTTGAAAGGTCTGAAGTTGTGTTTGTTTGATTCTGTTTTGCTATTTATCTGTATCACGTTATGAATGGTCACAGAAAATTATTTGTGCACGAGAAAATTGAGATTACTACCTGCAAGGTGTCATTACCTGGTAAGAAGCCTATCAAAAGTTTGTCCTCCTGAAAAAGTAGTTATTGCTAAAAGCTAGCTGTTTTGATCTCATTCTTGCTCATTTGTTTTTAAGACTGAGATAATGAAATGTCACTCCCATGGCAACTCTGCCTCTTTTTCGGAATGATCATTAGTGGTCATAGTTGCAGCATAATAACCAGTTAGACCTTGGAAATCCTTTAGATTCTCCTTATTCCATGATTTAACAAAGACTGATATAATTAGCTACATTTTACTGAAGGGAGAAGCTAAAGTTCACCAGGCAGAATTCAATTTAATCCAATCCATCTGTTTAGTCTTTGCTGAACTTAAGCTTTGTGCCAGGCATTGTGCTGGGGATAAGGGATATAGTGACAAGACAGACACTGCCCTGGCCCTTCTATTGGTTAGACTAATGTCTCACGGGACCCAGAGTGGTAGGGAGGCAATGACAACACAATACATTAAGAGCTACCTTAAAGCATGCTAAGTGTAATAGAAGTATATAAAACACTAGTCTCAGCCAATCAAAAAGTCAGAAAAGGCTTCCTGGGGGACTGTCGGCTAAATTTAAACTCAAAGGGTAAGGGGAGATTGTCCAAATGAAGAAGGAAGAGGAATGAAGAGGAGGCTAAATTTAAATGAAGAAGGAGTGTTTTCTAGGCCAAAGCAAATATATGGAAAACAAAAGAAAGACGCATGTAGATGGGGCATTACACTTTTCCCTCCAGTTATTTATCCTGTTTTCATCCACCACTCTTCCTCTTTTCCTTAGATCTCCAGTTTTTTAGCCGTATATTACGCCCTTTCTCTCTAATCATCCATTGCACACAGTGAGGTTTATTTGTAAATCTAACCCAGGCACCAACTAACCAACCAACAAACAAAAACAGCTAAGGAGTAGCCACTGGAACCTGGAACCATGCCTACACTTACAAAAATTTGATTTTCTGCAGAAAAAATATTTTGACTCCTACATTTTTGGACTTCATTAGAAGGACCTGAAATGGATGACACCAAGCTGTTTGCCTAAAATAATGTCCCAAGCCTGAATTGGCATGGATCTTTCTTGAGATTAAAATAGAAACTTGTTTTGCTAACTGAAAACAACTTAGAAATCAAAGAGCCATTTAAGTTGAAACCATTATTTTTCCTTTCCTTGAAGAAAATTCCTGTTTTTACACACACTGAATGATCAGGATAGTGAGATCACCCTACCACAGAACTTTCCATTAAAAATTTGAAGTTGTAGAAACCTCAAAAAGAAAATGAAGATGGGGGGAAAACGTTTGTAATGTAGCAAATGAATTGAATAAACATTTATGAGCACCTACTATGTGCCAGGCAGTGTTCTAGGTGATAAAGATACCTGCCTTTGTACAGCTTGCATTCTAGCAGAAAGAAAACATACAAACAAAAAATATGCAAGTTATATAGTAATATAAAAGATGAGTGGTATGGAGAAAAGACAAAGTAGGACAGGCCAAGGATCATCAGAAGGAGGGCAAGTTAGAGGTTTAAATAGGATGGTCATGACTGGCCTCTTCAAAGAGGTGTGACATTTGAGCAAAGACTGAAGGAAGTGAGGGCGTGTGCCATGTAGATATTTGCAGAGGGCAAGTTGCAGTTTTAAATAGGATGATCATGATTGGCCTCCTGGAAGAGGTGACATTTGAGCAAAGACTGAAGGAAGTGAGGGTGTGAGCCATGTAGATATTTGGGTCCAGATAGAGAAAACAGCCAGTTACTGGCCCCAAGGCAGGGGCATGCCTGGAACGTGCAAGAAAGGCAAGGAGGCCATGGACTGGAGGAAGAGAAATGAGGACATTGAGAGGTACGGGAGATGACAGATGATCACTGCACAAGGCTGTCATTCGAGGTAAGGTTGGGAAGAGGGGTGACTTGATGTCATGTACATCTTAGGATAATCATGTTTTCATTTGAACACAGTCATTTAGTACAATACTTTTTACTCTGCAACAACTGAACAATGATTACTTAAAATGGTTTCTAAGTGATCCCCTCAAGATCAGGCACCACAACACTACTAGGCAGTAGCAGCCCTTCCTCTCTGGCAGGCACTTATCCCTAGAGGGGCAGTCCTGTCCTAATGTGCTCGGGAGTTGAGCTGATAGAGACAGAAACAGTCTGCTCATTTCTTCTTCAAAACCCGACTGGAGAGCCAAATATTTCTTTTGGTTAGTTACAAAATAAAAAATATGCCTTTGCCAACTCTGCGGGAAAAGCAAACTCCCAGAGTTTGCCTTCGCTAATTTGTCCAAGTCGTGCTGTGGTTTTAGTAAATGCAGACACTGCTCAGCTCCAGCCCCATAAACCTCTCTGCTCTAGGGCTTCTCCGCCCTCCGGTGAAAGCTACTGCTCGCCCCTGCAGTCACCACCTGTTCGGGCGGAACCTGCGGAGCGTGCACCTACGCCTCGGGCTCCTTTCCTCCTCCACTCCCCTGTCCTGCTGGGCACCCTGCTTTCCCTCTCCCAGAGAGGGTTTGCAACTTTTCTCCCAGGCTGGGGCTCGCCCTGCTTGGCTAACCCCCAAGAGCCACTGCCGTCCCGCAGCGCCCCTGCCCCCGAGTTGCCTGCCCCGCTGGGCCCCCGGGAGGAGCGGAGCGCGCTCACCCTTCGCCCGGGGCTGGAAGGGCGGCGAGTCGGGCGCACGCGCACCCCCTGCCCGCCCCTGGCGCCCCTCCCCGCGGGCGGTGCAGCTACCCCTGCAGCGCCTCCCCTAGCTAGAAGGGAGCGGGAGGGGGCTCCGAGCGCCGCGCAGCAGACCTGCTCCGGCCGCGCGCCTCGCCGCTGTCCTCCGGGAGCGGCAGCAGTAGCCCGGGCGGCGAGGGCTGGGGGTTCCTCGAGACTCTCAGAGGGGCGCCTCCCATCGGCGCCCACCACCCCAACCTGTTCCTCGCGCGCCACTGCGCTGCGCCCCAGGACCCGCTGCCCAACATGGATTTTCTCCTGGCGCTGGTGCTGGTATCCTCGCTCTACCTGCAGGCGGCCGCCGAGTTCGACGGAAGGTGAGTTGGGCCCCGGGGCGCCCTCTCCTCCTTCCCGCGCTAATTTCACACTCACTGTCTTGGATCACTTTTCCCCGCGGGGTTTCGTGGTCAGAGAGGCGTCTCCTCCATCCAGAAGTTGGGCCACCGCACAGCGTGGCGCGAGGAGAGCGGTCCAGCGGCTCCGAGTGCCCGCCCGAGGCGGAGAGGGCGCGCCCTTGCGAGTCTGGGACCCCATCCGCGGCCCCCCGAGGGCGACTCGCCCCGGCTCGGGAATTAGGACTGAGGGAGAGGAGCCGCTGGAGCCTGGGATCTCGGCTCTGAGGGCGCGGTTTAGCCACCTACGCCGAGGTGACGCGCGGAACATCCCTTACCCGGGAAACTCCCGCGCCTGAACTAGACGGCTTTTCACTGGGGAAGCTTCCAGGCCCCCGGGGGGAGGCCCGGGCTCGGCTCAGGGCTCTCGGGGCCGCTCACACAGAGGGTGGGCGCGAGTCAGCGACTGGGTTACGGGGGAGATTTGTGGGCCTCCCCATTTGGTTTTCTTGAGGGAAGGCGACTCAAAATGAGGACCGGAGGGTGGGCGCTCCGTGAATGTGAGCATGAGTGTGTGGATGTGTGTGTGAGAGCGCACACACTGCGCCGCTCCTCAGACTCGGGCGAGCCTGACGGCGGCGTGCTGTGACAGGTTCCAACAACCTCGGGCCGCGTCTCCGCTGTCACTCAGCCGGTCCTCCCGCGCTCCGGGGCCGCTCCGGTGTGTGAGAGACACTGGGTCTGTCGGGAGGGTGTGCTCGGTCCCCCTCACCTCTGCGCAGTTACAGACTAGGCTCGTCCCGGGTGCAGATGGCTGCTGCGAAAAGAGGTTTTACTCTGGCGCACACCGCCGCCCGGTCGCCTTCCTTCAGCGACCTCTGCCCCCACCCCTCCGTGTAGGTCCCTGCCTAGTCCTAAAGAAAGATGCCGCACCTGTTTTACCTTTAATCTTGGAACGAATCAATTCCACAATTGATTCGCTTTCTTGTACCCGGAGGCGAACGGAGGGGAACCAGTGGAGCGCCAAGAAAAAGCACAGCTGCTTGTTCACTACCTGGTCGGAGGAAATAGAAAGTTCGGGGTTATTTTGTACTTTGGGCCTGGGGGTAGAAAGGCAGGTAAAAGAAAAGGGGAATTGAAAAGATAAGGAGACTTTAAGAAAACGTGATAGCAGCCAGAGTGTAGACCTTTTTATTTTATTTTTAAAAGCAATTCTGTGCTCACATTTGGGTATGTTATGCATTTCTTGCACACATCTTTGCAACAAGAAACCCATCACAAGATATGCATATGATGTGAATGCATATAGCTTTTTGTAACTTTAAAAAGATATCTAAAACAGCAAATTAAAATGTTGATACCCAGAGGAAAAAAGTCATTTAGGTGTGACTCTATACAAGGAAACAATTTAGCAAATAATGTGTCAACGTGTAATCAGGTGGATAAATCTGTATCCTGAAATTACTTTCTTTAGGCATTATTTACATTAGAGAGGAAAATACTATGAATTGTTGATCTAAGCACGTTTCAAACCACAAGGATACTTGAGATATCAGCTACACTTTAAACTCTCCTTGGTTTTATTTAGACTTTTTTCTAGTACTTTTTTTGTTTGTTTGTTTCTGCCACAGTTATGTCTCAAAAAGAGCTCTGTTACACTTGATTTTTGAGAAACCTTTCTGCTCCTTCCCCCATCCACCTTTTATATGAGGCAGAAATTTTTTCTGCTTTGACATGTCTTACTTAATACTTTTCAGTTTATGGTGAATCAGTCAAACCTGGCTTTCACCCCAGTAACAGGTGTGGGTCTTTGAGGAATCTGTTTTATTTCAAGCTTCAGAAACTATCCTGTGAGTGGCAGCCTTGAGAATTGTTGGTGTTAGCTGGTGCTATTTCTAGTTAAGAAAGCATCTTTCCCTCCCGTTTTTTCTCCTACCCTTGTGTGTTGGGGGATGGGGTATTTAACTGTCTGAAATTTGACATTAGATCATAGCAGAACTATTTCTGTGAAGGTGTTTTAACCTTAAATTTCTGCAGGCATAAAAGAGTTTGTAGAAAATTGTTGGGTGTGGTTGACATTTTTTCTAAAGTAATAATACAGAGGAAATTACCTTTCTTCTCAAAAGTGTCCTTATTTATTTTGAATCTTTTTTTTTTGGTAGGTGGCCCAGGCAAATAGTGTCATCGATTGGCCTATGTCGTTATGGTGGGAGGATTGACTGCTGCTGGGGCTGGGCTCGCCAGTCTTGGGGACAGTGTCAGCGTGAGTATCAAGCCTGGGGACTCCAGTTCCCTGGGAGGTGTGGCTTTCCACCTTGTTCATGGCTTCACCCCACATATCAGAGGGTTCGTTACTGAGCAAGGCTTGGCCTTGCAGGTCTGACTTGGGGATTTTCAGGTACAGTCCAGACTCCTTATTCTGCTTCTTTTCAGCTTTAGCCACCTGTATTACGGCCCAGCTTTGTCATTCACAGAGAGCCACCTTAAATGTTTCTTTTAGCATTTTTCCCCCCAAATCTGCAGCTCCTTCCTGTTTTCTTACCAGGTTTATTTCTCTCTCTCTCTCTCTGTCTCTCTCTCTGTCTCTGTCTCTGTCTCTCTCTCTCTCTCTCTCTCTCTCTCTCTCTCTCTCTCTCTCTCGCTGACTCGCTCGCTCCAGGCTGGGAGATGGGGATAAGATAATGAGTCTAGACCGTATTTACACAAAATAAACTCTGAACCTTAGAGTACTTATATAATCCTCACCATAGCTGTTGTGTAAAGTGGCCCATTTGTAAATCCTTTTTTGAACTGGGGTTGTATTGACAGTGTTTTAAATGGACCACCCAGTATAATGAAACAAAGCCACTGAAACAACATTATTTTTAAGTTCTATAAGTAACCAACCTCATGTAATAAGTACCAAATCAGAAAGCTGATTTTCACCTTTTCTGTGACCACAAATGGATATTTTAATGGTAAAATTTAGAGCTACATCAAAAGAGTTTGAGAAATTTAGGAAATTTGTCCCCAGCATTTTATCGCGATCTTAAAATTGTATCTCACTCCTACTGCAAAAAAATAGTCTTCAAATGATCAAGTACCTTTCCAGAGCACCCTTAGAGTGCTTGGGGCGGGGGTAGGGGGCACTTCTGGTAAGATGATGGGAACTAAGTTGGATTCTACATTGGAATATATATTTTATTGCTAATGAGGAGGAGGCTTAGAGGAAGAGAGAAGGGCAGTTACGAAGGCTAGAGCTGGCAATGGAGAAGCCTGCCTTAGAGATGGGTTGCTAGTGTGAGGAGTCAGGCAAATTTAAGTTCAGGAAAGTTAGGAGTTCCCTCTGCTATTTTAATTTTTGAGGATGCTTGCAATGTCTTCCTTAATTTTGTGAAAGAGGGACAGTGACAGTCACAGATTGACTCTAATTGCACATAAAGACCACAATCTGTGGTTGGGAATAGAAAGGTAAAGGAAATGAATGTTTGCCTACCTGGTATGGAATTTGAGAACCAACAGATTCTAATAACCAAAATGTGAAGAAAGGACCCTTCTGTTGGCCCAACACACCTACACATAACCCTCCTGAGTGAAAAATGAGTAGTTCTATACCTGCAGTCTCCAGCTGTGCAAATACTTCTGATACTACAGAAGACTAAATTCCACCAGGCACCATTCTTCTTTTTTGATCATCTTCCCTTAAAACAATATTGAATAGACTAACCAGTGAGTGCACAGCAGCTTTGCCTACTTCTTTTGTTTACTGGAAACTGGAGTTACCACCATCTCCCTTTAAGAGAATGTAATTGACCCCCCGTGCAAAGGGTCTAGCCAAGCAGCTCGCACATAGCAGTTAGGCAAACATTCGTTTGCTTCACCTTTTATGTTTATACTTCCAAAATCAAAGTAGTTCCAAGGTTCTCTATGTTACAGTGAAATAAAATTCCTTTCAATTAAAAAGGCACAAATGGTTCTTTACTATTAACATTGAAGTTGGCAAGGTTGTAAAAATTAGCTCAAAGGTGAATGTTTCCTTCTGTGTATTTTATTTTTCCAGCATCTTAGATGGCGCAAATGTCTCTTGTCAGTTCAGAGTTCTGCCTGTCTTTGTTTTGATATAAACAGGTAGAGGAATGTGGGGCTGAGAAGTAAGCTTGAAGGGGCAGAACAAACCAAAAAGAGGCTGGTCAGATTGAATGAAATATCTCTGAAAACTCCTGATTATTTTAAAGAAAGTCTTTATGAAATTAAAAGTTTTGTCACTACATTTGTTCAAGAAAATGCCTTGCTATTGTATAACAATTCAATCTAATATGATTCCTTATAAAGATTCCAAAGAACTTCTAGCGAATTTAATGTGAAAAATGTTTTTGCCTTTTCGACCTTTAGATAATCATGTAGTTCTTTCCCATAAGGAAGGGCTATTCTCCCTTCCTCATCAGAGGTGCTCTGGTTCTCTTCTTTTCTGAATGATTCACTTTGGAATTTTCCTTCAAAACAGCATAGCAAAACAAAAAGAAACTATTCCTATTACTGCATAGATCTTCCCAACTTATCCCATAGAAGGTGTGTTTGTAGGTAGGGAAAGGTGGTGGTACCCTCATTATATTATTTAACAGATCTTATGCCTTAGTGCAGTGACCCTTTGGTGAGTGTTTGTTCCATTTGGTTGAGCATTTGTGAGATGTTTGACTTAATATTCATGTGAGTCAAATGTATGTATCCGTAGAAAACATGCTGCCCTTCATTTTCACTTGCTATCTTCCTATCCATGGTCTTGTTTGGAGAAACCGACTAATATTGCAGGATGCTAAAGCTGGTAGACCTCTCCTTCTGGCTCACTATGTCTAAGCAGAGCCAGATATAGCTGGGAAACTTTATATCCTTCCCTCTAGGACTCAGGAAAGAAGGATCAGAGATGCTACTCAAATGGGCATAGAACCTGTCCTGCTGCTTCCTGCCTGTACCACCCAACATTCTATCCCAACATTCCTGCCTGCTAGGGAAAGCATGACCCGTTCCAGAAATAGGCAGGTTGTGTTTTCATAGTTCTTTTATAGGTCATACCCTTGGTTTTTTTTTTTTTTTTTTTTTTGATTCTTTGTTTTGTGTTCTTGACTCTTAAACAGATCTCTAGCATATTGAAAATTCAACATTTGATTTTCCAACTGTCATGGGCTTTACTTTTATTGACTATTGATGTGGCTGTTTATTGTCAGGTGAAAATTTTTTAATATGTTCACACACTGATGATTGCATATTTGCAGCACACAGCATCTTAAATCACTCAGAGGTTTGTCACAAAATGTGTGTTTCTTGCTCTGTAATTTTTTTGTCATCTTGATGGCATATTTTAATTATGCTTTTATTTCTCTCCTTCTACCAAGTGGAGACCTCTGTAATAAAGATTTTTCAGGGTTGCATATTTCATCTTTAAAAGCTGTGTACACTGTGGAAACAATTGTTAACCAAAAGCACTAGATAATTTAGGATAACTGAGTTCAAGTTCTGACTTTTGTACCTGAATAGGTGTCTAACATTTCTCAGCTACAGTTTTCTTATTACACAAGCATATTTCCAAGGTATGTTGAAGCTCTAAACTGCATCTGAAAACTTCCTTAATGTAGAAAAACTATATAGGATCTAAATATTGTATTTTTGTATGGTTGTCCTTGTGTTTACTCGGAGATTTGACTGTATATGTGGCTTATGACAATAGCATTTTTGTTAAAAGCATTTTATAGAAGTGTGAAGAAAAACTAAAAATACAACCAGTTCCAAGTTTTAACAAAACTATTCCGTTTCTGAGTTCTTTGGCTGTCATTGAGCAACTTGTGGTTTCTGAAGGAAATGATGTGAATTAGGATGGTTTTGTATCATTTATCCTTAAGAACAGGGAAAATTGAGATGTTTTCTTATGTTTCTGCTGGAGATTTTGGAAAGATGTGAAACCTACACCTACAGATTGACCTTGCTTAGTTAGCTCTGAACCTCCTGCTGCCTCTTCCACGTAAAGTGAAAATTTTGGATTCCTATCGGCTTCAGATAAACTTACAGGTTAGTGAAACATAGGGACTGAGATATAGTAATTCATTCTGAAGCTGTTTTGGAGTGGTCAAATAATTTTTGTTGGATAATATATATTACTGGCTAATGATTGTGGATATTGGAAGTGATGAAAAAATTATTGAATTATTTCTTTCTGCATTTCAAATGAAAAGGCTATTAGTTTGAGCAGAGAATTTTGATTTAGTAAACAAAATATTTAAATTTCATGTTTCATTTCTTTCTCCTATCTGGGTTCAGATACTCAGTCTTATAAATGGAACATGATTTATTTTTGCTCCCTAAACTGGTTATTCCTGTCCATAATCACAAAACTATATAGATTATATATTTCTTTGATTATTTGGATTTTGAATACTCTCTTTAAAATAATCAAGAGAAAATTAGAGCTGTTAGAATGTTAGAATTTGTTTTGAAGGCCACACATAGTGTTCCCTCCACAGAGAGGTTATACTAGTAAATGCCTTTCTATTTGAGGTCAACAACTATGACAACTTCCATTGAACATGAGTTAGTATTTTAAACGTAAAGCAATTTTTATACCTGTATGCACCCAAAAAGTAACAGGGGCTCTCAAAAGGGGTGGGGATTGTACTGTTTACATCTATATTGAAGATTGCTAGCAGAATTCTGGGGCCAGCTTAGTGGAGCGGAGTACACTTCATTGTCCTTAGTGTAGTAGCTTCCTCCTCTAATTTTGAGGTGAGAATGCAGAATCTGTTTTTTGTTTGTTTGCTTTTAGGTAGGAATAAAAGCAAGGCAAGGAATAATTTTGATTACTTGCAACATTAAACTTGAATCCACAAATCCTTAGGAAGTGAAGTTTTTGATTAAGATTATTTAACTGCCACTTTCCTTGAAAGGTTGTTTAAGAACATCATGTACCTTTGGGTAACTTCAAGTGGTCTTGGAATGCAGATTCCAAAGTAAGATCAGCATTGAAGAATCTTGACCTTTTCAAACAGGTAATTTGTTAGTATGTGTAGTCTTCAAAGTTAAGTTTCAGAGAAATTGCTTTGCTCTTTTATTCTTTTCCCCAATTAGAACTGATCTTTATGTAATACTGTTAAGATCTACTGATTTCCTGAAATCCCTTCATAAGCTTAATCTGGCCAGGTCTTAACCTTTATGGATTAGAAATTTTAGTACTTCTTAAGCTAGAAGGCCAGGCCAACTAAAGGGAAGCACTCTCCTCTCTGCCAGTTCAGCAACTAGATCTGTCCTCAAATACCTGCCACAGGGATATGCTGCTTGAAGTTGCCCACGCATGTACACACTGGGACCAAGAAGGCACTTCTGGTGCCAGAAACAACACTGTGTTTGCTTTGTGGAAATTTTTGATATGCTTTCAAAAATGTAGGTGTCTTCTCCCTCACCTCCTGTGTGTAACTTCCAGCATTTCTTTTTGTCGCTTTTTATCTACAGAATTCATGTTCTTTGCATTTTGAGTTAGTTGAATCCACTGTATGCTTTCCAGATGATAATTAGTGAAGCTCAATGATTCTATGCAGTGTCTTTCAGTGGGTAAGGGAAGATATTCATCACAGGGATGGGCCTTCATCACAGGGGAGATGGAAGGGCAAGGGAGAGGGATTCTGATGGCCTAACCCTCATTATTGCCCCCCACTGCCACATGCAGACACTCTTGCCCCTTTCCCATTGATTTTGTGCAGTATTTTAAATTTTTCCACCAATCTTTGGAAAATATTAATTTATTTTGTAGGAGAAAATGTATTCATTTCCTTAAATATCCCTCCTCAGAGCAACAAGCATGATTAGTTTTTGGTATACTTTAAAAAATATTTTACCTACTTATGGGTAAATTGCAATAGATCTCTCCCCTATCACCCACTTGTTTTGTACAAATGAAAGCATACTATATACACTGCTTTGTATGCTGCTGCTTTTTCTTAACTGTACAACTGTACATGTTGAAAGGTTTTCTTTATAGACCTTCTTACTTTTTTTTTTTGAGATAGGGTCTTGCTCTGTCACCCAGGTTGGAGTGCAGTGGCATAATCTTGGCTCACTAGAGCCCTTACCTCCTGGGCTCAAGCCATCCTCCCACCTCAGCCTCCTGAGTAGCTGGGACCACAGGCGTGAGCGACCACACCTGGATAATTTTTGTATTTTTTGTAGCGACTGGGTTTTGCCATGTTGCTCAGGCTGGTCTCAAGCTCTGAGCTCAACTGATCTGGCCACCTCAGCCTCCCAAAGTTCTGGGATTATAAGCGTGAGCCATCTTGCCCAGCCGCCTCCTTACTTTTTTATGCACTCAGCATTCCATTGTATGGCTATACTGTAATTTATTAGCAAGTCTCTTACTGATGAACATTTATGTTGATTCTAATCTTTTGCTAACACAAGCAATTCTAAAAAAACTTTGAACATATGTTAAAAATGTTGTTTTGCATGTTCTTAGTGTTTCTGCAAAATAAATTTTTATATGTGGTCAAATGGCAGATACATTTGTAATTTTTATCAATTGCCCAATGGCTTCTTACTCAGTAGAGAAGATAGTTTAAGGGGAAAGACTGAATGGCAATGCTGACCCAAAGGCTCCAACAATCCCATATCCAGAGTCTGATCTTTCCTTGATTTTAGGATTCTTTGATCCCTTTTCTTTCCCAAGAAATCCCTCTGACAACTCAGTGAATGTCCATCTGCTCCCATCATCTGTTTCCCATCAGACCAGAGGCAATGGGCTGAAGCTAGGAGAATGGAGTGAGATGTGTCCATTTGCCAGGGTCTCCCAATGGCTTCCTGCCTATCGTTTACTTGTAAGAGAGAGCCACACATTCCTTTAGGAATTGCTTAATTCATTGATCTTTTATTATATTTGTAGTTTAGCCATACTTATTTTTTTCTTTGAGACGGGGTCTCACTCTGTTGCCCAGGCTGGAGTGCTGTGGCAGGATCTCGGCTCACTGCAACCTCCGCCTCCTGGGTTCAAGCCATTCTGCCTCACTCTCTCTCGAGTAGTTGGGATTACAGGTGTACACCACCACACCTAGCTAATTTTTGTAATCAACTGATGGAGTTGATATCCAGAGACAAGATACAGAGATTCTGTATCTTGATTTTTAGTACAGACAGAGTTTCATCGTGTTGGTCTGGCTGGTCTTGAACTCCTGACTTCAGGTAATCCACCCACCTTGGTCTCCCAAAGTGCTGGGATTACAGACATGAGACACCGCGCCCAGCCATTAGCCATAATTTTTATACCTTTGTATATAGCATGGGCCTTTTTTTTTTTCTAGACTTATAACCTATTAAGGAGGAATATGTAGAATTCTGAGATCTGAATACCATTTTGGGGACACCGTTTATGATAAAAAGATTTTCAGGAAATATTAAGACATTTTTGTACCAAAATACTTTTTGTAGTGTCCTTAAAACCATAGGGGCATATATTTTCTGTTAGTTATTCTAATCTTTATTCCAATTATATACTTAAATTGTCTCCTTTTAGAAAAGTAAGAAATGCATGATTAGGTGAAAAATTAAAAGACACATACTAAGAGCAAGACAGCAGTGAAGGTAAGTATTTCTAACTTTCCTGTTTTCCTGACACCTAGTTCCACCTTCCCACAGGCTACCACTGTTTCCTATTGATCCTTGTAGAGATTTCTTTTTTTTTAAATTTATTATTATTATTTTTTTTATTGATCATTCTTGGGTGTTTCTCGCAGAGGGGGATTTGGCAGGGTCACAGGACAATAGTGGAGGGAAGGTCAGCAGATAAACAAGTGAACAAAGTTCTCTGGTTTTCCTAGGCAGAGGACCCTGCGGCCTTCCGCAGTGTTTGTGTCCCTGGGTACTTGAGATTAGGGAGTGGTGATGACTCTTAAAGAACATGCTGCCTTCAAGCATCTGTTTAACAAAGCACATCTTGCACCGCCCTTAATCCATTCAACCCTGAGTGGATACAGCACATGTTTCAGAGAGCACAGGGTTGGGGGTAAGGTCACAGATCAACAGGATCCCAAGGCAGAAGAATTTTTCTTAGTACAGAACAAAATGAAAAGTCTCCCATGTCTACCTCTTTCTACACAGACATGGCAACCATCCGATTTCTCAATCTTTTCCCCACCTTTCCCCCCTTTCTATTCCACAAAACCGCCATTGTCTTCATGGCCCGTTCTCAATGAGCTGTTGAGTACACCTCCCAGATGGGGCAGTGGCCGGGCAGAGGAGCTCCTCACTTCCCAGTAGGGGCGGCCGGGCAGAAGCGCCCCTCACCTCCCGGACGGGGCGGCTGGCCCCCCCACCTCCCTCCCGGACAGGGCGGCTGGCCGGGAGGGGGGCTGACCCCCCACCTCCCTCCCGGACAGGGCGGCTGGCCGGGCAGAGGGGCTCCTCACTTCCCAGTAGGGGCGGCCGGGCAGAGGCGCCCCTCACTTCCCCAACGGGGCGGCTGGCCCCCCCACCTCCCTCCCGGACGGGGCAGCTGGCCGGGCAGAGGGGCTCCTCACTTCCCGGTAGGGGCGGCCGGGCAGAGGCGCCCCTCACCTCCCGGACGGGGCGGCTGGCCGGGCGGGGGGCTGACCCCCCCACCTCCCTCCCGGACGAGGAGGGAGGACGCTCCTCACTTCTCAGACGGGGTGGCTGCCGGGCAGAGGGGCTCCTCACTTCTCAGACGGGGCGGTTGCCAGGCAGAGGGTCTCCTCACTTCTCAGACAGGGCGGCCGGGCAGAGACGCTCCTCACATCCCGGACGGGGTGGCAGGGCAGAGGTGCTCCCCACATCTCAGACGATGGGCGTCCGGGCAGAGACGCTCCTCACTTCCCAGATGTGATGGCGGCCGGGAAGAGGCGCTCCTCACTTTCCAGACTGGGCAACCAGGCAGAGGGGCTCCTCACATCCCAGACGATGGGCGGTCAGGCGGAGACGCTCCTCACTTCCCAGACGGGGTGGCTGCCAGGCAGAGGCTGCAATCTCGGCACTTAGGGAGGCCAAGGCAGGCGGCTGGGAGGTGGTTGTAGCGAGCCGAAATCACGCCACTGCACTCCAGCCTGGGCGCCATTGAGCACTGAGTTAACGAGACTCCGTCTGCAATCCCGGCACCTCGGGAGGCCGAGGCTGGCCGAGATTTCTTAACATTTTCAAAATTTCCCTTTTTCATAAATGATGGCATGAAGTACGAACGGTTCTGTATCTTGATTTTTTTTCATGTAACACTACGTTTTGGAAAGCAGTCCTCATTAGTTTATATAAACCTGACTCATTCTTTTAAATGGCTATACAGTATGCCATTACATGAATGAATGTACTATAATTAATTTAAAAATCCCCTATTTATGTACCTTTGAGTGGTTTTCAATATTTTGTTTTTACATAACATGCTGCAATCAATATTTGCATATATCATCATCACTGTTGTATACCTTTAGATATGGAGGACATATCTAAAGACATTTGATTTCTGTATTAGTATAGTAATTGAAGAGCTTTCATTTTATTGCTACAAATTTTCTTTTGTTTAATCTGTAATGTAAAGGAGAGTAAATCATGGCTAATATTACAGAGTAGAAACCTTCTGTTCAGTCATCTTCTATTTTTGATTCCTTAGAAGATACCTTAAAAGATAAATTAAATTGATTTCTTTATTTCTATTTGTTTATGCCCTATCTTGTTTGGGAAAGTATATAAAGTGGCTTCCAGGAATTCACACAATTAAAATAAGGAAATAGGGGCTACATGGAGGAAAATGGGGGTAAAATAAAAATATTAGGAGGAGGGTTTTTCAAATGCAGATATGTAAGCCATAGGATCCTACATATGTCCTACAATTTGGCTACTAGCTTCTGGTAGCCAAAGGTAAAAGATGTTATTGCTGATTTAATTTGTGTTGTTTGTCAGGGAAAAAGCAAACAAGTTATGTGGGAGGAATTATGGTTTTCCTGCATGTAGTTCTGAAGGAAGACTTTCACGTGGCCCTTTACGGAGTGGGAGTGAATGATGGAATGGAAGGGGCCACAGCAACATTCCTATCATGAAGCCAGTGGTGGTTTTTGAAAAGCTGTTTCATAGAAGATCCGTCAACATAAGATGAGGCCCTTACTCTAAAAGTACAGTTCACGGAAAGCTGTTCTATACATAGTTTAAGAAGCATTATGTACATAGCTTTCTGACAGTTCAGCTAGATCCAGCCCAGAATATCTAGCTGTGATGGATGAGCTGTATAGGGTTTTGGATGGACAGCTCTGGATTAGACAAGATAGTTTCAGGTTAGAATCACTAACAATGTTCTGAAGTTTGCTGTATTATTTAACAGATTAAAGGCCAGTTCATTTTGTCTTTCTTTTTTAAGTCGATATATTTTGAAGATCAGTAATCAACTGATGGAGTTGATATCCAGAGACATTGTGAATAGAGCAGGGATAGGGCCCCGCCTAGGCTCCAGTATAAGGAGGATCTGCAAAGAAATTAGTGGGAGATTTTTTAATATCAATTTTGTACCCATTGGATAGCAATATATAAATTCACCACCATTTTGCTATATACGTATTCATTTCCATGCCAGTTATGGCTTGGAATAAGGAGGAAAGGCATGAACATTTTTCCCAGGCATCATTTACCCTACTGATGCTCATACATGGATATGGGCCAGTGAGCCCAGGAACAACAGAATCCCTGACCAGTGCTTATTTCCCCAAAGTTCCTGATTGCTATAGGTGTTCCGGGGAGTCAAAGTAACCTCAACTGTTTTCTTAATTCACCTGGATTTATAAGGGTTGATTTATATAAGTTGCTTAGACCTGAACAGACTCAAAGCAGAGTCTGTAGGAAATACTCTGCATATCAACATCCCGTACCCAAACCTAAGTCATCTTTTCACTGGGGTGTGCGGAAGGGCTGATTCTCATGTACTCTTGAAGCCCTAGGCAATAGAACCTGAAATCCTGATGCACATATACCCTAGGATAATTTCTCTCTCAAAAAAAAAGCAAATAGTGATTTTAAAAATGATGACTCAATGCATATTCTGAGAGGGCAGCAATCCAGTAAGGGTCACATCTCCTTGGGAGGAACAAAGAGAAGGTCTTCAAACGCCTTTTCTGCAGAGACTAGCGTGAACCAAGAATCTCCCTGTCTGAATTGTCACCGTATATCAACGTGGCAGTGAGCTGAGAAAGTTAGCATTGCCAGGGCCAAGGTTTTCTGTCTTCACGGGAACAAACAAATGATCAGTCCTCAAAGATAGTAAAATGTAGCCAAGATAATTTGGCTTGAAAAAAATTCAAAGTGATGTCAATAACCAGCTACAACCATAGAAAAATACTAGTAGCATATTGATGGTGCATCCCTGGGAACATGCCAGGGCAAATTGGGGTGCAAAATACACCAGTTATTTAAAAATTGGTATGTTATAAGGTAAAGAATTCATTAAGTAATATCAAATACAAATAAACTTTTTATTTTGATTCACTAAAACTTCTTTTTAAGTTTTCTGATTTTATTACTTAATTACTACTGATACATAACTAAAGAATTATGGCCATAATAGAATTCCTAATAAAATTTCTAATAAAGCCAGAATGAAGGAGTATATTACAGGCCAGACATGATAAAGCATTATGATGTGTGGTAAAATAGTGACATCTATTTTTTCATTCTGTATTATTTTATAAATTTTCTGAAGAATTTCAGTTTAAACAGCCTGCTGAAATACTGTTAAATCAACCTGTTATTCTTAACTCTGATGGGAGGAAACAGATATGAATAATCAAAATGATTTCTTAGCTCTAGAATATAGTTGTTGCTTTGGAGAACAAACCGTTTTATTCCAATTATTTTTTATTAGGAGACTTCATTTTCTGCCATACATTAGCTTTGGTAGATACTAGATGCCAGGGGACTGCAAATTTGAGAATAAGAATTTGTCATGGGTTATTTGCATGTTGAGAGTCAAGATTTAACTAAATTTTAAAACCAAACACTTCATTTGATCAATATCTTTTTAACCATTCTGTAGATTAATAATATAAATTCTCCAGAGCTGACATTACTTTGCTATAACATCATCAGATCACAAGATTAGGGTTGCCTTTTGTAGATGTTATTCACTTACTCTGAAATGTTAGGAAATATGTCATCACAGTTTAAATTTGTAGTAATATACACAAAAGGAAAACACAGCTAGGAATTTTGGATTTATGCTTACTTTGCCAAAAACCATGTTGATTTTCAAAAACCTTTAGCCTTTTTTTTTTTTTTTTTTGAGACGGAGTCTTCCTCTGTCACCCAGGCTGGAGTGTAGTGGTGCAATCTCGGCTCACTGCAACCTCTGCCTCCTGGGTTCAAGCGATTCTCCTGCCTCAGCCTCCCGAGTAGCTAGGACTATAGGCACCTGCCCACCACACCGACTAATTTTTTGTATTTTTAGCAGAGACAGGGTTTTACCATGTTAGGCAGGATGGTCTCGATCTCCTGACCTCGTGATCTGCCCGCCTCAGCCTTCCAAAGTACTGGCATTACAGGTGTGAGCCACCGTGCCTGGACTAACCTTATTTTCGTAAATCAAAGTTCCTAAATTCAGTTTCTAAGGAAAGCCCCTAAGTGGTCAAAGGTGTGTGTTGCTGAATTTCAGAAACAAACTCCACGGATGGACTTTCCAGACATAAACTTCCCAACCAAAATATTGTTCCAAAGTGTTTAGTGCCTCCTATTTTATTTTAGTGTTAAGATTTTGTAGGTACTTGGTAATTATCAGCAAAATATTTACATACCAACAAATAGCAAAGCCATTGATAATTAATAGAACAACAAAATCACAGCTTATGTTTAGTTGTATTTTTTAGTGTATTTCAGTGTTTAGAGTTGATTTTATATTGCATATACTAACTGTGGTAATAGTTTCTACTGGATAGATTATTTCAAGTTTACATGATTATAGAAGTATTTTATGATGTTTGACATAGATAATGGTGGTTTCAGGGTCCCTTGTCTCTTGGGTTGGGTTTTTACATCATTGAAGAATTAAAAGATTGTGTCTTGGTGTCTATGTATGGCCAAGAATTAAGACATTCTGATGTACAGTTTCATTTTCTAACTAAGGCAAAAATGATTTTTGAAACAATTACTTTTTAGGATAAAAGTATAAAATTATGAAGAAATAATGTGTAGGTTTGCTAAATGTTGTGTTCTTAAATCTTGTGTTGAGGTCTGATGAGTTTTTTTATATCTTTAATAGTTCTAAAGTAGTGTACTGAAAGTTAGGATCATCCACGTTGCTACTTAACTTGTTGTCCATAGGGTCTGTTGTCCTGGATGTTGGTGTTATAAATGTACAGAGTTAGGTAGTTTTCTGTGAAGAGTTTGCAGGCTAATATCACTGTTTTTGACAATGAAAAATATAGCATGAAAATTAAGGTTGGGGTATGGAGAACTTTCTAGAGCTATTGCTTTTTCTAGCTGATGATTAAGGTTGAGAGGCAGAAGTACATTGTGTCAGGGAGGACCTTTCCCTTTTATGCATGCACCTGGCATTTATCACCTTTAACAAAGTGTGTGTGTCATGCTGTGCTGCTTGCTTAAGGGGCTGTATGCCTCCAGTCTGAGTCACATGGTAACTGCATCAGCAGTCTTAGCCTGTAGCATTTTATTATTTCTTTTCAAAGTTTACACTTGGCCTAATACTTAGACATTTTATAATTCTTTACAGTAAATGAAACTATACATGAGAAGATGGGCATACCTTTGGATTAAAAAAAAAAAAAAAGGCTCAGTTCTTTAAAGTTTCTTATCCTTGATTTTCCTAACACGGTCCAAAGTTCAGGACTGGCTCCAAACCCATAAACCTGTGTTTAGCAAGCAAGAAACATAATCCCCAAATAGTTTAGTTTCTCTGGTTTATGAGTCACAATTTCATAAAATCATCAGAGTGCTTATTAATTCCAACCACGTATAGTAAAGAACCTTCAGATGAACTGAAGCAAGGGTTCTTAGGCAAGTTGCCGGAGAGAGTTCTAGAATTCTAAACTACCTGAGTAGCTTTGCTGAAATGTTGCTTGTATTTGCTACTGTGGCCATTTTATGATGGCCATAGAGCAACAGATTATCAAGAGAAAATGAGACAGATTTTTCAGTATTATGTGCTATGAATGAATCCTATTTTAGTGAATGTTTTAATGGGGTTTATACCGCAAAAAAAAAAAAAAAAATTGTACGTAAGGCATTTATTTCTGGCAACTTTCATAAAAATTGTTGTGATGGTTGCATATAAAAATTTTCCTTATCATTCAATAGAGAATAGTTCCCAGAAACTTCCTGGAAGTAATCTATTCCAGATTTAACATTGCTTTGACATAAAATGCAGTTTTGTGTAGTTTTAAAATGCAAATTAAAAAATATAGGACATTGGCTAAAATTTTATCTTGAACTCAGGTATATATTGATACCATAAAACTTACTAAATCTATGTATTTCAAGGCTAATTTATGCCAAGTAGGAAAAATATGACCCAACCTTAAGATATTACAAGGATAAAATAGACTATACAAAACTGTTTGGCTATTTGGTACTAATACAACTAGTTAGAACATAATGATGTTTGCTATTCTTTATTAAGTTGTTTTACCTTTGCTTACAATAATTTAAAGTATTTTTCCTGATAAATTTGATGATTCAAAATTGGCAATTAAAGAATATTAAAGAAACGGTATCCTTTTATATTTTTTCTTTCTCATATATAACCATAGTCATAACATGTGTGATCCAGAATGTAATTTGCTATTTACACTTTGATTTCAGCTGTTTGCTTAGATTGTACCTGATGTGTTTTATTATTCTATTTAAGGAATGTCTCAACATCAAGATATGGTGAGTTCTTTTCAAAATAACAGTAGAAACCTGACCAATATGAAAAAAAAAACGTCTAGCAAGCAAATGTAATTTGTGTCTTTAAAAATACATAGCAATCATTCTGGATCAATAGTTAAATTATTGCTTCAATTAAATCAAATTGGACTTAGAATTTTTTTCTTCTTATATTACCCAAAGGAAGGCCCCATTCACCTAATTTTAAATTATACAAATTATACAAATAAATATACAATTGTAAATTACAGTGGATATTTAATCCTTTAAAGGCATTAATTTAGAAGAGAAGAATAAAATTATCCCTTTTCTTACCTCTAAAATCTCTAGGTTGATCAAACACTGACCATTATTAGTACCATTTCAAGTTTCTTCCCTTTACTTTCATCAAACTGGATTATTTATGTATGTTCAAGTGAAATGGCTGTGCTTTCATGGTAATTCTTGTTGCTATTGACAACCAAAGCAGCCATGCAAGAAGAAAATGCTGTGGAAGGGAAGAAAAAAATTATATTTCCTCCCCAAAGTTGGAGAGAGAAGGGAACATACAGTATGTAAGAAACAGGTAAGTAAAAATATATCAATTTTAAAACTATTAGCCTTTCTTACTAATTGATCAAAAGTTTAAATTTTTTCAGATGTGTTTTCCAACTCCAATTTAAATAAAAGGATACTGTCTCTAGGAATCAGAAATTAATATTCTGGAAATGAAAAACTGGATTTGAAAATACAGCATCACAAAAGGTCTGAAATATTTAAATTTAGAATTTGGACTATAGAAGAATAGCATAACTTCAATTATTGGTTAATACTTTTGTTATGAAATGTTTTTTTATAACAAAATGGTGACTAAAATATTACTATTTTAAACATGTCCTAGATTTTTTTTTGTTTCAGAAAAGCACTGAAAGTTGAATATGTGTAAGTCTCCGGGAATGTAACAAGTTGATAAATACCCAAGTCCAGCCTCCTTACAGAGAAAAGATCTGGAATTTCTTTTTTTGGACATTTGTTTTGCAGCTTTCTACGTCTTAAGGCAGAGAATAGCCAGGATAAGGTGCCAGCTCAAAGGTTAGATGAACATATTTCTTGAAATAATTTTGGCTAATCTATGTCTTGAAAGGCATACCTTCTAAATAATTTTACAAAGCTGTAAACAAAACATTAGTTGTGTTTTTGAATTGCTTCTTTTTAGGAAAACTATATTTCTTAGAGATGTGCTTATTCTATACATAATTATAGTAAGTTAATTTTAATTCCATTATTACATTAAACTTTTCCATTTCAGTTGATAATTCCTTTCTTCTGTTTTATGAATCTAATAAATTGACCTCCATTCTAAGCTAAAGGACAGTTTATGTTTTTAATACTTAAGGAAGCAAATATAAAAACAAAGACCACCAAATGAAATTACTAACACCAGCCTATCATTAACCTGAGGGAGTTGTATTTCATATTCATTAATTCTCCATGGAACAATTCAGGTAAGAAATATTTTTATTGTATGAAATATGTTATCAGTTATAATAGCACTTATGGGCATTTATGCTCTTGTTTTAGGTACATAAAGGGTTCCTTGTTTAAGATATTTTTGGCAGTAAATAATGTCACTTATCACCCTATGACACTTTAGTGGAAAACGTTGGTGAAATATGTGGAATTGTAATGTTTAATGGAATTGATTCTAAGAAGACAATGTTCTTTTTGTTTGTTTGTTTGAAACAGAGTCTTGCTCTGTTGCCCAAGGTGGAGTGCGCTGGTGTGATCTTGGCTTACTGCGAACTCCGCCTCTTAGGTTCAAGTGATTCTCCAGCCTCAGGCTCCTGAGTAGCTGGGATTACAGGTGCCCACCACAATGCCCGGCTAATTTTTTATTTTTAGTAGAGATGGGGTTTTGCTATGTTGGCCAGGCTGGTCTTGAACTCCTGACCTCAGGTGATCTGCCGGCCTCGACCTCCCAAAGTGCTGGGATTACAGGTGTGAGCTACTGCACCCGGCCTGAGAATGTTCTTTGAACTGATTGAAGAAACTATCACATGTCATGAAAAATGTTTTTAAGGCAGAATTTTAATAAAAAAAATATTTGGGAACAAAATTGATAGTACTAGAAATAAAAGTTCAGAAATTTCTTTGTTCAGGGAGACTTAAAGCATATGTATTTTAAAGTTACTAGCAGTTATAGGATTGACTAGTAGAGCTATGGCTTACATTAGGGAGGCAATGCCAAGGAAAGAATAGAATGTGTGGTTGGCCACCAACATCTGGGTTCAGGAACTGTTCCTATGACTTACCACCTGTGAGAAACTAGACATTTTAACTTTTCTGAGCTGCAATGTTGTAATCTTTAAATCTAACTTTGCAAGATTCTTACTGGTTATAAGGAGGTGGCTTCCACAGTTCTTGACAGATGTTTGCTATTATTAGTGTGTTCTCAATATATACAATACAAATGGAGAACTCTGAGCCGAGTTTTACTAGGATCCATCTTAGGACAGATGGTACAGCACATTTTCAAATGGTTTTGTTTACCATAATCATCTTTTGGAAATAATCAATTGGAAGTAGAACAATTCTTCAGTTATTCATTTCTAAAATCAAAACTTTCATGGGATAGTTTTCTGTGCTTCTGAACCGTTTTTCCCATTTCTCTAATAATATCCATCCATAAACCTCCGAGTGGAACAGTTTTGGTTGTCTAACAGTGTGCTTGGGAAATGAATTGAAGGGAGATGGAATTGAATTGTTGAATGTGAGCATTTAGAGTTCCTGTAATTTATCTGTATAGTTATTTGAGAGCTTACTAGAGGTAAAGAGCTAAGTTAGGTGTTGGGAAGATACAAAGGTGAATAAAACAGGGACCCTTACTTTCAAGCAACTCAATTTGTAAGATGATTGGCTCTTATTCCTTCTATGATTCTTAAATAGGAAAAAGTTAGGGATAAAGATTTGAGGGAGTTCAGGGAAAGAATCATTTCCTGCTGAAGAGGATCAAGGAAGACTTCATGGACTCAATGGTATTCAGTTGATACTATATATATATATATTATCAGTATATCTAGTATATAGTATCAGTATATACTGATAGTGAGTGACATGAATGCCTAGAGCTTCATTTTACTGGGATGATATCTGCAGTAGTTGGTCCTGGATCATGCAGGTAATAGCTGGCTCTCTCCATTCTCTCTCTCTCTCTCTCTCTCTCTATAAAATATATAAAAATAATATAATATATATTATATATTATAATATATAATATAAAAATATAATATATATTATATATTATAATATATTATATATTATATAAAAATAATAATATATATTATATATTATATAAATATTATATATACATAATATAATATATAATATATTATATATATATAGAGAGAGATAATGGAGAGAGAGAGCCAGCTATTACCTGCATGATCCAGGACCAACTACTGCAGATATCATCCTAGTAAAATGAAGCTCTAGGCATTCACGTCACTCACTATCAGTATTGAAAGCCCACAGAGGAAGGCAATACTGGGTAAGAGGCATGTTTTGGTATATGATTCTGTGAGAGCATATCTTAAGGGGCAGTAGCCCAGACCAGCAGTGATGGAGTGGTGATGGCCCAGCTGAATCCCGAGGGATAAATCAGTCAAGTGAAGAGCATCCTGGGCACGCAGAAAAATGCATTTAAAGCTCAGTAGCCAGAGGGAGGAGCACATTCCGAGAACTGTTAAGAATCTCAACCCAGCATATGTGGGGTATATGTTTGAAGGGCATCTGATGAGAGACACAGTGGGAGAAGTGGGAAAGGACTCCTGGAAGGCTTTTGATATCATATTAAATACATTTGCCTTAATCACAAAGTTGTAGAGGAACACTGTAAAGATTTTAAGCAGAGAAATTAATATTTTAGAGGATAGCTGGTGGTAATGGATCGGATCTAGCACTCAGGTGAATTTAGTTTTGCTTGGAGTGTTTGTAGTTGTCAGTGTCTCACAGGAGACATGGATATAAGGGTTGGTTCAAAAATCGGTAGGTCTGCATTGCTGCGAGGAGTCTATCAGCTGGGGCCTCTTCAGTAGCTGGCCCATTTGGAAGAAGTATGTGCCTCATTTCCCTGTGGAGCTCACTTCCTTTAGTGCAAATGCCTGGGACCTGTAGGAAGTCAACCTGGTGAGAAATTAGGCTTCATTTTAAGTAGTGGTGGTGGGAACAAAGAGAAGGAGAGGGATTGAAAGATACTGAAAAGAAAGGATGGAGAGGCACACAGTGTTAGGGCAGTGGCGGGGGGGCACATGGGCTTGGCAGACAGACTTGCTGCAACTACAAATTGTGTTTTTGAGAAACTTACCTAAACAGTCTGAGCTACAGCTTCTTTTTTGATAAAATGTAGATAACAGTCCTATCTAATAGGACTTTTTATGAGGATCAAATGAGGAAACCCAAAGTGTTTGACTCAGCAACTGGCTTATATTCACATTCAGTAACATGGTGGCTGCAGTATTTGTAATGCTGGTTGTGAAAGGTGAAGAAGATGTAATCAAGATTACTCCCAAGTCTCTAGGACATCATTTGGTGAGCTAGAGAACACAGGAGAAGGTGCAGATAATGATTTCAACTTTGGATGTGTCCAGTTTGAAGCGCTTGTGAGACTTTGAAGTAGAGAAACTTGATATGTGCTTGGATTGCAGGGTGAGATCTGAACAGAACACAGGCTATGATTTCATTTCTTTCCACTATTCTACTCAAACCTTCCTTCCTTTTCCTTCGTCAACTTCAGTCAACATTGATTATTGCCACAACTATCTCCACGGAGGAACAGCTTTAAACAGTAGAAGAAGAATGTGGGATAGGTAAAAATCTGTGTTCCACATCTGCTGAAATGTTATCTAATAGTTGTAAGTTCTTGAAAAAAAATCTTTCCAGTTTACCGTTTTGGCAAAGCATTGTAAGCAACTAATAATTCAACATTTGTTTATATCAAGGGCTGAAAAAAAGTCATCCTCTACAAACATATTTTCTTTTTTTCCCTCTTTTGGTTGCCTTTTTTTGTTTTACATCACCACCACTCCTAACTCTAAGAAAATATTTGACTAAAAGTGAATCATTGTTAGTAGTGAATTCGTACTTTTTTTTTTTTTTCTATGAGACATAGTCTCATTCTGTCACCTAGGCTGGAGTGCAATGGTGCGAGCTCTGCTCACGGCAGCCTCTGCCTGCCAGGTTCAATGGACTCTCCTGCCTCAGCCACCCAAGTGGCTGGGATTATAGGCATGCACCACCACGCCCATATAATTTTTTTTTTTTTTTTTCCAGTAGAGACAGGGGTTTGCCATATTGCCCAGGCTGGTCTTGAACTCCTGAGCTCAAGCAATCCACCCACCTTGGCCTTCCAAAGTACTGAGATTACAGGCGTGGGCCACTGTACCCAGCCAAGCACATTTATTTTTTAAGTTTATATTCTGTCCTAATACAATGTATTAAAAATGAGCCCTGCCTCAAGTCCTAGCCTAAATGCCACTTTCTCCAGTCTGCTTTCCTGATTTTCACAGCAGGAAGTCTTCTGTACTTCCTCTACATATAACACTTGCATGAAGCATATCTCACATTGCCCTACATTGTGGTTATTTGTGGATCTATATTATTTGTTCTGCTAGACTATTAGTTTCATGAAGGTGGAGACGGTGTCTTATACATCTTTACGCCAGTATAACAGCTTCTGCAATGCCTCGTCCAGTTCAGTTCAGTACACTTTTGAAGGTGTAAGAGCTAGTCATTTCTATTTATTAATAAAAGGGATTTAAAAAAACGATGGACAAGATGTAATCTTAATAAACATATTGTGGTTTTCAGGAAACAGTTTAATGAGAAAATGAATATATTTGTCTCCCTACCTTATGACCTTATTACGTATCATAGATCTTCACTCTTGCTTTAGATTCTAAACAGAAATCAATTTATGTGCTTGAAAACACATAAAGGTAATCTGATTGTGTCATCTACTGCTTACAGTCCATTGGCTGTTCACAGTTATGGGTAGAATCTTGATTATTTGAGTAGAAGCCTTTTCAGGCTGACATCGCCTTATCTGTGGAGGACTGTTTCTTGTTGTAGGCCCAGTCGCAGTGGACGGCCCTTGGGTTTCCAGACTTCTGCTGCTTCATGCCTGTTGGCTTTTCTTATGCTGCTCAGTCTGAGTCAAAGGCCCTTCACCCATTCCCATGGTGAATTTCTACTTATCCTTTAAAATTCAGCTCACATTTCCTCTTGAAAGTTTTTCCTGGTATCTTTCCTATTCCTGCCTCCCTGCAGAGAAACGCCTTTTGCTGTATTCTTTTAACACTTTGTACACCTGTCATGTCTGTCTTTGTCAGGAGACTGTACACTACAGAGCAAGTACTGTGTATTTAAAGAGCTCAAAGTCTAGTGAAGGAGCTAGATAAGAAAAACAACTCTGAAAATATGGTATAAGATATATATATTTAAAAGTAAACCTGTATATACATATAATTTATGATAGAAGTATGCACAGAGGCTTATGAAAGCACTGAAGAGGGTATGAACTCAGCATGAGGTGTGAAAATCTTGGGGGTGATATAATGGTCAAACTGACAGGTGAAGCCTGTCTAGATATTAGTGTAGCAGACAAGAGGGGGAATGGCATTCCATGTGAAAGTGTGGAGGTACTCGAGAGTGTATTTCTAAGAACTGCAATTAACTGCTATATTTGTGAATGTGATTGGAAATGAGGCCAATGGGATAGGCAAGGGTCACATCATGAAATATGGTACTGAATGCCATGCTGAGTGTTTGAAATAGTATAATGATCTAAATGAACATGATGAGGAGCCAGTGAATGAGTATAAGGAGCAGAATGGCATGCTGAAATCATGGGTTAGGGAAGTCCCTCTAACAATAGTTCAGGCCTGGATTGTAGTCCATGATGTTGGACACAGAAAGACTGTTGTGCCATCACTTACATGACCAATCTCTTATTGATGGACATTTAAGTTGTTTTCAAATTTCTGTTTAAGGTTCTTCATCAGATAAATTTGGAATAATTATCATTTTCTTTAGAAAACAAATAAGCAAACTAAAAACACCTGAAGGTCAAAATGACAAGTCTCTGACATCGTATTAGTCGAGGCCCAGTAACAAAATTGATTTAATTTTAAAAATAATGTATACTTCAACTCATGTATCAGTGACTCTTTTAAACATAGAGATTTTGGTTGCTAAAAAAGGTGATGATGGTTACATTAAAATTTTCTGGCCTTTTGTGATGATTCTTTAGCAAACCTGCTCAAAATTACAGTATCAGATGTTTTAAAAAATGATAATTTTCAACTAAAATACTGTAATGTATTTCATCATATTCTATGAATTCATACATTATGAAAGATATCTTTTATGTTTCAGATATCTATTGTATTTCCTTTTTGAAAGAATTTTTTCTAGCACTACATCTTTTCCAAACCTTTTTGACTTTCCTAAGCCTGTGTAATTAATCACTGCCTGTTCTGTGTCCTTAACATGCATCTGTTATCAGGACATCTCTGCTTACTTCTGTTTCTCCTTACTAGACTTACCTGCTGGAGGATGAGAACTTGCTCTCCTATTCATTTTTATATCCCCAATTTTTAATGTAGTGTCTTAGACACTGGGGCATTTCCTCCTTGTCATACTTATAATCCTCATCATAATTAGCATTTTATTGAGCTCTTATTAATGAGATGGGTACTGTTCTAAGTACTTTATTTGGGTTTTCTCATTTAATCCTCCAATAAACCTATGAGTAAGATCTCTAATGAATCTTGTGAGTTTACAGTTTTTTAAATAAAAAATGGCAATGAGAGCAGAGAGAAGCTAGGTAATCTGTATAGGTTGCACATTTCCCAAGTGGTAGAGCTGGGAACCCAGCAGTCTAACTGCAGCATCTATGCTTGTAAACCTTTCTCTAAATTACATTGAAAAGTTAACAACTACTCACAAGTTAAATAATAGTTGTCTGTGTATTCATGTTATTGTACTCCTTTTTATATATTTCTTCCATGTTTTGTATTAAAAAAATTTTAAATCCACAGAAGAGTTGAAGCAATAGGAAGAGTAAATACCCATATATCCTTATTGTTAATGTTTTACACATTTTTTTCTCTCTCTTCCTTCCCACCTCACCCTTCTCTCTTTCTCCCTCAACCATTTTTAAGTAACTTACAGACCTAATGACACTTCATGCCTAAACACTTCAGCATTCATCTCCAGAGAGCAAGGACATTTACTTACAAACCACAGTATCATTTCACACTTAAAAAATTTAGTATTGATATAATAATGCTATGTAATAAACAATCCATATTTAGATTTCCCTAATTGTCCCAATAATGGTTTTTATGGATTTTTTCTTTTTGATCCAGATCCAATTAAGAATCAAACACTGCATTTAGTTGACATTCCTCTTTAATTTAATTGCTTTAAAACAATTCTACCACTTTTGTTTGTTTGTTTGCTTCTCGACAATGATATTTTTGAAGAGTCCATATCAATTGCTTGGTAGAATCTACCACAGTTTAAATTTGTCTGTTGTTTCTGCATCATTAGATTAGAACTAAATTTATTTGTAAGAATATTATATATAGATGATCATCTGTTATGATATTCCTTGTGCACATATGTTGGTTTGTCCTACTATTGGTGATATTAAGTTTGATCACTTGATGAAGTGGTATCCATCAGATTTCTCTACTGAAAGGCACCTTTTTTTCTTTGTAATTAGTAAGTAATCTGTGGGGTAATACATTCACACTGTTTTGATACCCTGTTCCCCAACAAACTTTCACTTGGTGAAAGTTTTAACATCTATGGATAATCTTTCCTCAAATTAATTATTTCAATGATGATAGTAAAGTTCTGTTTTTCAAATTTCTCCATTCCTTCTACATGTTAGTAGGCATTGTTCTTAAAAGAGGAGCTCAGTCTTCTTCCTATTTAGAATCACTTCGTAACCATAGATTCTTTTTTTATTCAATTGTTATCAATAACTACTGTTATTCTTCTTGATGCTCAAACAATCCCAAATCTAGTCAGTGGAACTCCTCCAAGCCAGCTTCTATTCTTTTCACATGTCTCTACCATTCTTTGAGTGCTTAATTGCTTTTTAGAAGTTTTTTAGAAGGAAACTTATTCTAGCCTCCCTCCCCTAGCCCTCATTCCTTTTATTATTTATTTTCTTTAGAAAACAAATTAGGGAATGAAATATTTAGAAACAAAGATCCAGATGCTAGCTGTGGGCATTGCTACTGTTACTCTACTAAAAAAAAAAAAAGAAAAAAAAAAACTTCACATTTCCAAATAAATAGTAACACTTTTTAATGTGTTCTTAAAGTCTTATTTGGCATTAATCTAAATTCCCCTCTAGCACAATGAAAACAGAAAGAGAAAGTTAAAATTTCAAGTAAACTGAAAACAACAATAGTGCTCAGAGGATTTTTTTTTTTTAAGTGAAAAGGGATAGTGCTTAATTATGACAAATAAAAGCTAACTTGACATGCACATGTACAGATGCAGCCACTTATTTTGGCGGGGGACACTTCAGGAATTAAAATTTAAATAGCGAGAGATCAAATAGATACTTGGTAAATGTTTCTGAATTGGATGTTCCCAGACACAAAAATAAAATGAGTTATTGACAGCTCTTGGGAGACAACATTATAAAGACTAGACACTTCATTTATTTTAACTTTATGTTCTAAATTACCATTGAGTAATTGACATTCCTTTTTGACTATGGTTTGTGGTTAAGTTCTTAATTGCAATAATGTTAAATAAAATGTGAAGCCCAAAGCAAACAAGAACAAAAATTATAGCAATACTTCAACAGAGGTAATAATAATATGCTGCATCAATGGTTCAGAATCCAGCATCTACATAAAACAAGCAACAGGGTAATGAAATTATTTTCTTTTCAAATATTCTGGCAGAGCTACTTTAGTTTTCTTAAGTTATAGATTGTGGTCTTAACTGCAACTTTTCGCTCCTTTTAAGAAGTATTTAAGTTATTTAAATGTTACTTAAATACTTTTATGTTTTTAATCATTATTAACATTCTCTACCCCTCTCATCCTTTCCTGCTTAGTATTTTGTTGTAATCTCACTCTCCCCACTTCCAAATGCACTCAAAAATGCTGGACTTTCTGGTCTTTTTCTGACCACCAGAAGAAGTAGTGGATTGAGCATGGAACTGGGATAAGACATTTTTCCTGAAATTGGTCAAGTCACTTAATCTTTTGCATTTTTACTTGTTTACTTGTAAAATGAAGATAGTGTCTGCCTCTCTCCTGCCTTATATGGATATCATGAGGATAAATTCAGTCAGTCATATGAAATGGTTTTGAGTTCTATATTCATGAGGGCATTTAATGTGTCTTATAGTGATAACAATCAGAGGCATTATTATTCAGTTTTTACTGCAGCAGGAATTTAGATTTGACCATCAGATAATTGACACTATAGTACAGGGTATTAGGAAAGCTGGAAAGATGCTTTCCCCTGGAGATCTTGGACAGTAGGATTCTTCTAGGTTTTGTTCTGCTCATGATATGCAATGGCTCAGGGCACTTTTCAGAGGACCACTGTAAAATCTCGCTCCATTCCACCCAGGTCCTATTAATATAGTAGTGAGTTGTTTCATATTGCCTTCAGCGACTTTCCCTTTTCCAAGGCCAATTACCATTTGAAAAAGTCATTCCCTGTCATATTTTCTTGTTCTGCTCAAATGAATTTGTCCATATCTGAATTCTGTGAAGCTTGTTGGGTGTAAAAACAGCTTTTCAAAGTCTTCCAGTTTCATATCTATCTGTTCTTCTGCCCTACCCTTGCATGTTTCTCTGTCCCCTTTTCTTCTGTGAACATAACCTGGAGGACAAGGTTTTTTGTTCTGCTTTTAGTGGTGCCATGTCTGCATAATAACATGATGTAGATTGAAAATATTACAAATGATTCTTGGAATTCTAAAGATAATCTTATTTCTATTGAGAAAATCCTTCTCAAGTTACTAACTACCATTGAGATTGGATTGGCTTTTGCCTTATTACTTTTCAGAGCCTACATCTGCTTGGGTATCTCAACATATCCTTAGTTTTCAAATGTTGGCACTTTACTCCCAGCATGATTACCTTACATAAGAAACATTATAGGACTGATGTGGGAGTTTACTTTTCTCATAACTTATTTGATAATTCACTGCTTATGTTAGAGTTAGAAACTATTGTCCAACTCTCAGAGACCCAGTTACATCACTTAAGATGGATATTTTTTTTTTTTTTGAGATCAAGTCTCACTCTGTCGCCCAAGATGGAGTGCAGTGGTGCAGTCTCAGCTCACTGCAACCTCTGCCTCCCAGGTTGAAATGATTCTGCCTCAGCCTCCCAAGTAGCTGGGATTACAGGTGCCCACCACCACACCTGGCTAGTTTTTTTGTAGAGATAGGGTTTTACCATGTTGGCCAGGCTGGTCACAAACTCCTAGGATGGATTTTTAAGACTAAAATTTTAGATTGCAATCAAACAGAAGAGGCTTGGACATGTGACATTAAAGAGCTATGTTTGTTTTGCCAGTTGAAACTTGTTTCTTTTTCTAGTTAAAACAATGATTTAGAGGTTATTTTGAGGGCACTTTGAAGATTATGCTACAGGAATGCTAGAGAGCAAATTTTGAGTGTGATTGCCCATTTGGACTTAATTCTGGCAACTGATTTTGGGGTAAAATGTCTATCATTCGTTGATTATCTGTGATTTTTACCTGGACTTTATTTAAGCTTTATTAAGTTGCTAAACCATATTTGGATGCTAGTGATAGCAGACCATCAAATACGGCCCAAACTTCTTGTTCTGATCCACACGAAGGTCAGAGAAGCAATGCTGCCTTTTCTGATAGCCAGTAGCACCAGCAGGCACGTTGTTTACTCCAAACAAGAATATACTCTACTTTTAATATTTTTGAAGACCACTGAAAATGGATCATTTATCCTTTTTTTTTTTTTTGATAAGGAAGGGATGACCTACTATTCACAGAGTAATGCAGTTTGCTGAAAAGGTTGGTTTTTGCTGACCTCTGAGAGCTCACATTACAGTGGAGTGTGTTATTGGAAGGTGAGCCAGTTTATACAGAGGTTGGGAATTATTTTTCTCTAGTTTTGAAATGGTTATGCACTTTCTAATCTAGTTATTTAGATGTAGAAATAAAGTTTTTTTTTTACATTCCCCTGAGTATATGGTATTGTAGGTATAAAATAAATTTGATGAGTTTTATTTCTGTACTAGGATCTACTCATAACTCTTCTATCCTAAATTTGTATCAAAAGGAAACCTTTGCTGTCTTGATAATAAACACAGACTAAGTCCAGATTCCACAGTCTAGTGATCAAGGAAATTCAGGAATTGTATTTAGCTACAAGTAACGTGACACAAAGAACAGTGCCCTAAATTGCTAGGATGGTGATTTAGGGTTAATATTATGACTTCTTGCTCTACCCTCTTTCCATTCTCAAGATCGCCTCATGGTCATAAAGAGGCCACTGTGGTTGAGTCATGACATGCACGTTCTAGGCGAGAACACAGAACAAGCCATGCTCTTCAGCCCCCTTTTTACACAGCATTCCAAAGCCCCACCCCATCACTTCTGCTTTCATCCCATTTAGCCAGAACTTAGTCATTTGGCTGCCCATATCTGCTAAGGAGAATAGGGAACATAGTTTTCCATTACTAACTCATCCCCCACTCAAAAAAATAAAAATTTTAAAAGCCTTTCTATATTAAAGCAGAAGGGAAAGAGATATTGGTAAGAATCCAGCTGGCCTTTTGTGATCTGTGTCAGCCTTTCTTTTGATCTCATCTGCTGTTTTAAGCACTTTACACTGTAGCCCCACGAGAACACTTTGCACTCACTAAGAAGCAGTCCCCTTTGCTGCGCCCCCCCCACCACTTTGCTTATATTCTGAAAGTCTTTTGTTTCCTATTCCACTGCTCTTACCTCTAACACACTGCCTCTAACACACCAACCTGCAGTTGTAGTTATTACACACCCTCCTTGGTTCTTTCATCTCTCTATCACAGCCCTTGTTGTGGTTTAGCCAATATATTTTAGTTCCACAGCTAAATTTTCATACCCTCTGTGACTCTCTAATCCCCTGCCACACTTGCCTACTATAATACATTATATATATAACAAATGTTTGATACGTATTTATTGAATTCCATTCCAGAACTAATGCCAGCAAGATAACTTTGTGCTGTATAGGAGAATATCTTTTTGTGCAACAGTTTCCAAAGGGTTTTCTTTTTCTAAGAAGAAAGAAATTGATTGTATCAACTTTATGAGTATCCTACCGCATTTAATAGCCATTGGCTAATCTAAGGGTTCTTGGTTACTTCACTGAATAGCCTATCAGATGGAAGTGCAAACAACAGTTTGTTTTGAAATAGGACTCCCTAAACATGGAAGAAACATTAACAGTCTTGGCCTGTTGGAATGTGTGCATTTGATGTGCTCAAGATTAGGGCACTCTGCTTGAGAACAAATAACAAAAAAGGGAGAGGAAACAATAAAAACTTTGGTCCTATAAAGCACCTGAAAGTACTATAAATTGATGGTTCTCAAGCTGGTCAGGGGGTCCAAAGGCTACAGCCTGGGGGCCTCAAGTTTAATTGTTTTATAAAGTGTCCTAAATAAATTTTTTATGTTTTTAAGTGGTATTTTTAAAACTACTTTTTCATGCTTTGAGAGAGTTTTCCAAATTCCAATTATTTTAAGGGGTTATTTCCTGGACTTGCACTTAACGATTTTGAGATGTTTACATTTTTTTCAATATGGCATTCTGTGTGCCTCAGTGATACATGGTTATCCAGGTTGCATGTATATATAAATGTTAAGATTTACGGAAGGTCATCTTTTTAGATTAAAAAGAATTTTTTTAAGCTGGTATTTCTTGGTGATAGGGCCTAGAAATTATGTAGAGTGGCTTACTTCTGGAACTTATTTTAAACTGCATATAAACCATCCGCCTAGTGTACAGTTGGCTAAAGAGTAATATTAGAAGGCCCTCCTGGACAGTTTATTTCATTTCATGGATATGAACACAATTGTTTCCCTTTGAATTTAATGCCATGTTTAAAATCAGATTTTAAGAATTTTCCAAGGGCATTTCCCTATCATTTACACTCTGCTTGTGTTTTCTTTCTGTAGTCTTTTACATTAAATACCTCCTACACAGCACTGCCTAAGGATTTGTGGTGGTACAGGGTCCAGTTGGGATGACAAACAGGCAAGGAAGGCCTGGAAGTAAAATTAGCAAAGAGGCCCTGTGGAATGGAAGGTGAGGGAAGGGTTAGTGACAGTTGGGGGAGGAAAGGTAGAAAAAAAAAATAACATGCACATCAGTTTCGCAGGAGTATTAGAGTCTTAAAGGAAACAATGTTTGATAATTATCAGAGAGGAAACTGGGAGCATAGAGCATATCCCGGAATGGAGAACAGCATGGGTTAAAATGGGTAGGAACGGGTGTCAGGAGCTTCAAAATTCAGGGTCATTGTTGAGTCCATTCCGCTTGGTCTTCAAGGACTGTCTGCTCTTCACTCAACGATTATTGAAGCTCATTTCTTCCTGTCACCAACACAAATCATACCTTCTTCACGTCAGACCTAAACTATTTCGCTGGCCTTGCAACTGTTCTCTCTGCCTCTAACTCTTTCCAGTCCATCCTACATACCATCACCAGTGCTTTGATAAGATTCCCAGAGCTTTGATTTTTATCAGGCAGTTATGATGATAAATGTATGGAAACTTCCCATTTCCTAGAGCTAAAGTGCATGTTTCTCATTCTGAAATGTAGGGAACATAATCATCTGATACCACTCACCTGATTGTTTCTCACTCTTCCTCCACCATTTACCCATCTCTTTAGCTTAATGAGTCCCCTGTGTATCTCCCAACTAAACAGCGGCTTACTTGCCTGTGAAATATTCTTCTCTTGGGTAGTCTGCTCCCTTCTCTGTCTACTCATGCTTCAAGATTCAACATAAGCCTCCTCTATGAGGCTTTCTGCACATATGTATATGGATTTGCTTGTGTAATGATTTCTTCACAGATTTCATATTGCTGATAAATAAATATTGTTTTGAATAAGAAACGTGGTTTTGTATTTTTATCTCAATTGTAGACTCCTTGAGACCAGTACCATGCTATACAATTATTTTTCATCTATTATAGTGTCTGGCATAGGGACATGCACATATTTGGTACAGAACAAGGTTTCCGAGTCTGGCACGATGACATTTTGGGCTGGATAATTTGTTGTGGCGGGTTGTCTGAACATTTTAGGATGTTTAGCAGCATCCTTGGCGCCTATCCACTAGATACCAGTAGTATCCTCTCCCTAGTGTGACAACCAAAAATGTCTCCAGACATTTCCAAATTTCCACAGGGGTAAAAAGTGCCCCCCAGTTGAGAATCACTGATAGAGAATAAACAGAATAAATTCCAATTAAACAGTGAAAATATTTGAGTGATGATTTACAGAATTTTAAAGTCTTGAGAAAGTGGAACTCAGTTGATGGAAAAGAGTGAATGTCAAACTGAGAACGTCCTATTTGCTATGTTAGGGCATAGAAAGGCCATTATAGATTGAAAAGCAGTTGTAATGAATCTTAGGGTTAAGAAAGATCAAGATACAGAAATATCCTTGAATTGAAGTTCCAAAACAATGTTGTTTTGGTTTTTGTTTCATTTTGAATCCTTTCATACTTAGGAATACCATTTCTAGTAAAATAAATATTTTATGTTTAGTTAGAAATTTATCTGTATTTCATACATACTTAGTACTTTTGGACTAAGAACTGCTATTTGAAGTATATTTGAGGGAATGAGTTTGAAATTTTGGGTGCAGGACATTATAAAGTTGTAACTATGAATAAATATCAGTTATGCTTATGCATAGTTTTACCTAGTTTTATTTGTCTATTTGAGTATTGTCCTTGAATTTAAAATTTTTTTCAGCCCCAACTGATACACACATATACATACATAACACATGTGTGTGTGTGTAGCTTACAGAGTGTTTATAGGAAACTGATTTTGTATACTTTGGCTACTTTGTTGTAAGTTCTAGTATTTTTTCTTTTATTATTAAACTAGTGCACGACATCAGTGCTATATGATTGGTGTTTCGTTGACCTAGAAATAATGCATGCCATCTTCTTTTCACAGCTGTGTGCCAACCACGATGCAAACATGGTGAATGTATCGGGCCAAACAAATGCAAGTGTCATCCTGGTTATGCTGGAAAAACCTGTAATCAAGGTAGGAAAACAGTCTGACATAAATACACAATCGAAGACACCTCTATCACTCCCAAATTAAAAATATTCTTATCTCAAACTACTTTCCATAGCTATTTTTCCAAAATATGTGAGCTGCCATTTTGCTGATAAATAAAAATATATTAATGATAAATATTGTAAAATTTATTTTATCAAAGGACAATTAAACAAATTGTATCCTCTTATTCTCTGATACTAATTAAAATGTATTTTGAAGAAAAGAATCCCTGCATCAGTAGTTTAGAAGCCTTCTGGTACTCCTTGTTTTTCCACTAACTAGTTGGAAATCCTTGGCCAAATAATTAACCACCTCAGACCCCAGGTACTGCTTCCCTTTAATGCCAAAGTCAGGTAGGGGATTTGATTTGAAATTTGGAGTTTCCTCCTAACTCTGAGCCCTTCGATTCGTGATTAAATCTCCCTTCAACTACTGACCAGTTTGGAATGTTTCCATGATAAATAAAAATGATTAATTTAGCAAGCACTTTTAAAAAAAATCAGCATCAGTTGTTTAAAGCAAATATTTATTCAACACTCATAGTGCCCCAGGTATTTTATATATATAATCCATTTTTATCTTTACAACAACATTAGGAAGTAGAGCATTATTTATTATAATTAAGGTATAATCTATTAATTATTAGTCCATTTTTTATTTGGAGAGACAGAGGCATAGGAATATTAAGTGTCTTGCTCAGGTTCACAGAGTTAGTAAAAGAGCTAGCATGTCAACTTAGAGCTATGGCATATATAATCCATATTTTTTCTACTATACTAGTTTTGGATAAAAAAATATATTTGGAAATGTGATCCTCGAACTCATGCTACAAAGTCAGACAAGGCTTGTCTTGTTAATTAAATTCAGTTAAAAATTTCCATTATTGGCCTGGCGTGGTGGCTCACGCCTGTAATCCCAGCACTTTGGGAAGCTGAGGCGAGTGGATCACCTGAGGTTGGGAGTTCAAGACCAGCCTGACCAACATGGAGAAACCCCATCTCTACTAAAAATACAAAATTAGCTGCGTGTGGTGGCTCATGCTTGTAATCCCAGCTACTCAAGAAGCTGAGGCAGGAGAATCACTTGAACCCAGGAGGCGGATGTTGCGGTGAGCCGAGATTGCACCATTGCACTCCAGCCTAGGCAACAAGAGTGAAACTCTGTCTCAAAAAAAAAAAAAAGAAAAAAAAATCATTATTAGGAATTAAACTAAAGAAAGATTAGGGTTAGATTTCACTAAATAGATAAGTGTCAAAAATAAAAAAGATAAGTCAATTTTTACTTATTTCTTAAATTATACTCCCTATCATCTTAAATGTCAGGTGAAATAATCATATGGTGTCTAACTATCCCTTACATACTTACTTGACCTCATCTGATATAGAAATGATGTTGCTGAAATACTACTGTTCTTCAGTGTCTGATACTTATTCCAAGATACTCCTTGAGGTATGTCATGTAAACTAATGATTTATAGACACAGTTTTTTTTTCACTATTTATTTTTATTTTTTTAATTTTACTTTAAGTTCTGGGATACATGTGGAAAACATGCAGCTTTGTTACAAAGGTATACATGTGCCTTGGTGATTTGCTGCACCTATCAACCCATCATCTAGGTTTCAAGCCCTGCATGCATTAGGTATTTGTCCTAATGCTCTCCCTCCCCTTACCCCTACCCCCCAACAGTTCCCCTCCCTGTGTCCATGTGTTCTCATTGTTCAACTCCCACTTATGAATGAGAACATGCGGTGTTTAGTTTTCTGTTCCTGTGTTAAGACACAGTTTTTACAATCATCCAAAATATTGATTTTTGAAAACATATTCAAAATGGTGGTTCATGAACCATCAGATGAAATTATTCATGAACCATCAGATGAAATCCACACTAGCAAAAGTGACATGTCCCAATGGTAGAAGCTGCCATTCTAAAGTGTGTTCTTGTATTATCTGCTATTTGATTTAGAACTGATTTTCCCAATGGTTGTTTTCTCTCTAATACTCTTTTTAACTTGAAATTTACCAAACATACCTGCATAATCTTTTTAAATAAGTGATGCTCTTATTATCTCAGTTTGCTCCTTAAAAAACTCCACTTGATTTTTCTTCCCCAGCATAAGTTTGCAGGTAGCAGTGTGTTAGGTTCTGGTTATTGGATGCCAATGTTCATCTTAGAATCTCAGTATACTTTTTTTTAAAGTGGTGAACATAAGCCCTCAGAGGTTTCATTAATATGTCAGCACGGTAAAATATTGTTGTCCAAATGTGAGGATATAAAATATAAAGAAGACGATTAAAATAAGTCACTTTTGAGATTGCAGAGAAATTCATTTAAATTTCTTTGCAGGAGCTGCATCAACTTTAACATGCTTTAAAGACATGCTAAAAGTATTATTGAAACAAAGGTTCATCACTGGATAGCTCTTATTTTCAGAAAACCAGTTTAACATGTACTTTTTTTTCCTGTAACACATACCTATTTCTCTAAAGAAAAAATCGAATGTATCAAGTTAAAATCTTGCTCCCCAAAACCATATTCCTTAAAGAGAAGAGGATTTGATTAGTAGCAAAATGGGATTTTACACCTGCAAAAATAGTGCTGACACTGAAAATGTAATTTCAAGTCCAGTTTTGAAAATAAAACTACAGCTTAAAATAAACTTAGGTGTTTTAATCATCTCTTATTTTGCCCTCCTCACAAAAAAGCAGTGTGGCAGATTCCTGATGGCAAGGTTTATGCTCCTTGAGAGCAGAAATCCTTTTTGTTGTCTCTCTGATTTCTAAGTTCCTGAAAACTATTATTAAAGTGACTTGCACATGGTAAATGCACACTAAATATGTTAAATAAATGACAGTTTCATCTAATGGTTCTTAGTCCTGAACACTGGAAGCTTGAAAGGTTCCACCAGTTCTTGGTACAGCATCTTAGAGAGTCTCTGCATCCATAGACTGAGGGCCCTGTCAGGATCAGGGAAGCTGCCATGTGTGGCCTGGTTGAGTGTGAGAGCTGCCTAGAGACTTCCATAAAAGTTGCTAGAGAAAATTGTTGATAGTGCCTACATAGCAGATTAACTTAAACTGTTTTCATTCAGGCCCACACATTTTAATAAAGTAGAAAATATGCTTCACAGATAAGGGAAATCAAACAGGCTCCTTTTTTCTGGAGGAGAGAAATGTCAAAAAGAATTACATTTGAAATAACTTTACAGAACTGGAAATTAGCTTTTGATTAAAAGTAGCTTTTAGTATATGACAAGTATTCACTGAGAATTTTGTAGCCAGTTATGTACTTTAAGAAATAACCCCCAGAAACTTGCATCATGGTGTAAACAGCTTGAATAAACAAGTGCTTAACCAGTGCCTTTAGAGCTGCCTGGGAAACAGCCAGAATACCAGGGCAAACTGCATTTTGGAACTGGTTTAATTTAGTAGCCTTGCCACAGGCTTAGTGTGATCTGCTTTTGGTGGCTTGATCTTCCCCACTAAGTCATTTTCTGGATTTGTTACACCTAGAACTGTTAGGAAATTACAGGCTTGGGCTGATCATTAACATACTATACTCTACAAGGCACATGTTACCTTTCAAAGCAGATGAAATTCTAACCTGAATTCTGGCAAGATTCTTTGATCATTTGCTTCCTTTACTTTTACTTTTATTTATGCATATTTCCCTCCTCCTTGAGTTTCTGTACCAATACAAACCTCTTTTTCCCCCAGCCAGAAAAAAAAATATTATTATAGATAATAATCTTTTTATAACTTTTCCATTGGGGAATGATTTTTAGTATGTAAATATATCATTGCATATTCTCAGAAATGAAAGACATTCTTAGGAATTTACAGTGTACTTTGTAATAATTTCAGAAGAAAATATTTATAAATGTCAATTCCTAATGTTTTAGCATGGTTTATGTTTCATATGTTGAATTCTTTATCATAAGGAAAGAACTGGAGTCTTTTAGGTCAGAACCAGATACTAATTTTGTGGACTAGTTACATCTGAAAGTTGACTGCTTTGCTAAGCACAAAAATCTAAGGGCTTTAACTCTAATATTAAGGTGGTTACCTACAGCCGTAGGTTTTGAAAGATGTATGGTTCCAGCCGGGCGCCGTGGCTCTACCCTGTAATCCCAGCACTTTGGAAGGCCGAGGCGGGTGGATCACGAGGTCAGGATATCGAGACCATCCTGGCTAACACAGTGAAACCCCATCTCTACTAAAAATACAAAAAAAAAAAAAAATTAGCCAGGCATGGTGCCAGGCGCCTGTAGTTCCAGCTACTCGGGAGGCTGTGGCAGGAGAATGGTGTGAACCTGGGAGGCGGAGCTTGCAGTGAGCCAAGATCGAGCGGCTGCACTCCAGCCTGGGCAACAGAGCAAGACTCCATCTAAAAAAAAAAAAAAAGGAAGTTGTATGCTTTCAACTCCAAAAACCAATGTTCATTTGATTTGGACATTTAACTGGCTATTAATAACATAATGGTGTTGAAACAACGTGATTGTTAAGTCTCAACTCTCTTCTTTGAGTCTCACCCATCTTATATTTTGGTAAGCTAATAATGGCAACAGTTAACATTTTTTTGCATAAAGCTTCTCATGTATGTTCCAGAAGCATAATTTCTTACATTTAAATGATAATATTGATGATCTATTATGCTGTTGTTTAAATAAAATCTTTATGCAAATCATACATTTGTGCATAATTTTGGAGTATTTTAAACTACTATTGTACAACGTGATAGTGTAGGGAAAAAAATCTTAAGTTGGTCGTTTACAACTTCAGTGTCCTTAAATAGAGCAGGTGGATTATAATCAATATTTGTATAATTTGTTTTTTGTTTTCTTCCTTCTGTGTATGACTAAATAATACTTTTAAAAATGATGATCTCTTGTTTGGAGTTTTTTAAAAAATTGTGTGATGATGGATTGTTCATTTATAATGTGTGTGTTGTCCTTGGGAAACAAGATGACAGTGATACATTTTTAAGAAAATTAAAGGAAAAGAGAAACCAGAAGAACCAGAAACTATTGTTTATAAAGTATCTAATGCATTCTTTTTAAACCCTACCAACTGTATGTAATTGTTTAATATATACTTGCAAAGATTTTTAGGGCTAAAATTGACATCAGTTCAAAGTTGACTCTTATTACCTTCTTCCTGGTGTGAAGACGAGCACATCCCAGCTCCTCTTGACCAAGGCAGTGAACAGCCTCTTTTCCAACCCCTGGATCACCAAGCCACAAGTTTGCCTTCAAGGGGTGAGCGTGCATTGTCCCAGGTGGTCTGCTCTTCCCACCTGCATGGCTTCCTGCAGTTATGTCACTTCTTGCAAATGTTCTGAAGACTAGCCCAGGAGTGTCCAGCCTTCAGCCCTGAGCATGAGCAAGCAGCAGGAATTGCCACCTGGTGCTGATTCTCTGTGCTCTGAAAAGCATGGAGCTCTGCTGTCCTTTTAATGCATCGAGTATCATTGCTTTTCTTTCTCTTTTCTGAATTTTGAAATATGTTCTAAAAACAGATAGCAAAACAACTTTTTTCATATGTAGGCAAATTCAGGAGTTCCAAAGCAACTGAAATTGGGGGTTTGATGCCTTTTGCCAAGTAGATTTTAGAAATCAAGTCCTCTTCCCCACTCTTGAGGTATAGAGTTTTAGGTTATCTGAAAATCAAAGCATACATTAGTGACCTTCTTTTGGTATACATTGTGTAACATCAGATAGCCTAAGTTCTGGTTCCAAGAAAGCACTTATTTGCTATTTGATTATAAGCAAGTCATTAACCAATCAGTAACAGGGAGACAGTAATTCCTGCCCTATTTGCCTGTGGGGTTGGCGTAAGAATAGAAACACCAAAAATATTAATGTCTTCATCATGCTGGAAAGCTTTGTAGGAAAATAATGTGGTAGCATAATTTTACAGTTCCTCTTCTAGGTCATTTTATCTCTAACCCATTCATAGGTTTAAGAACTTAGAATAACTGAATTAAAATAGTTGAAATTATTAATCATTGTCTCTGCTGAGAAGAAATTTGATGCATTTGTATATTTTCTGCACAAGGAATTAGGGCAAAAGAATTTCGGTCCTTAATAATTAAAAAATTAAAATTTTGGTAGTTGACATATTGACATCTGTTTGCCTATGACATTGCCCGATTTAAGCACCAAAGCGGGGAGAAAGTCCAAATGTGTTAAAACAAATGAAAGTTTATTTTTTAAAAATCCAGTAAGTTAGTTATCTCCCGATTTTTCAAGCTACTTTTCAGTGTCTGCATGCTAATAAAATTTCTGATTTTTTTTCTGAAGTTTAATAATAATGCTGTGCAGCTTGCATTTCCATTCTGTACCAGTTCCCTTCTCCCTCTCCTTCTCCCATCCAAGCTCCTGAATCCACCAACCTACTGAAATGTATTCCTGACAATATTAGATGCACTTTAAGACTTGTATACATAATAATTGAAGCATTTGAATGTAAGTGGTTTATTGTAAAGTTCTATCCTTTAGTATAAGCACATGAAATAATTCATTAAATTTTTTATTTTCCTATTTTATAGATTTTCCTTATATATATTATAAACCTCCAGAGAAAAAGGAAGATAAGTAAATTTAAAATAAAAACACCAAAGTTTTATTTCCAGGTTCTTTTATCAACTTTTAAGATTTATTTGAGACAGTATGATCAATGACTTCATTTTGTTCTGCTTATTATTGTAGGAGTATTTACTATAATTTGGAAGTAATTTATTTTTGAATTTATTGCTTAATTGAATGATATCCAATAGATTGTGATAATGAACACAGCATTTATAGAAAGCAGCACATATTAACTTACTTAATATGGCACTAGGTCAATGAGAAAAGAAGGTAACATAATTAAAGACAAGAAACTCTTAAGAAAACTGAGGACAAAAAGGCTTCTCACCAGGATACCAGATGCATTTAATCTTTTGAAGCTCTGTACTTTAGGAAAAGTCTGATATTTGGCAAATTTTGATAAACATGGATGACTATGGAATCCTATTTTATAGTATCTGAAGTGGCTTTCATAAGGTTCATTGTGAAGTTTTTAGGAGACACCTGCCTGTGGCAGATGGGACAATGATGGCAGTCACTAGGGATATTAACACCAGTCAGCTGTCAGGGAATATTATCCAGACCATCAGCAGCTGGTAGAGTGCAGCTTTCTCAATTGCTTTCCATGTTTTGGATACTTATATGCCCGTTAATAACAGGTAAAATAGCCAGTACATCATTTCCACATTTACCCATTGAATGTTGCATGTTTTCTTCCTTTCACATATTCATACAGTCCAGATTTTTTTTTGGACTCATGACAGCACATTGGCTTTTCTTTCCTTTCAGTTTCATGATTCTTAACCCCAAAGTGCTTTTGCCATGGGAACGGAAGGATAAATTTGGGTCGAAGCCATTCTCTAAAACCACCAGCAGCTCCAGTCCAGATTATGAATACTACCATAGCAATCCTAAGGGGCCCTTTATTGGCCCAGACTGGAGCCAAATTGTAGAAGAGCTGCCCCAACTGGGCTTCAGGTTTAGTTTAGGGACATAGTGTCTGAAGAAATTTCCATCAGCATAAATACTCCTTGTTTATGAGCTGCCTGAAACTGTAAACACCGAATCCATTCCCATCAGGAACTCACAAAAGTTTCTGTTATGCTTTGAAAATAAACCTAGGGATACTTAACTGACATGTAAAGAAAAATCCATCAGTATCCTTTTCTCGAGATATAGGTTTTGATTTTACTGTGTTATTTTGTGGTTTTGTTCTATTTTTGTTTAGTGCAGAAAAATACTTAAAACACAAAGCCTTTCTCTAACACCATATTTGGTTTTAAATGCTATTTGCTATAATATCAAAAAGATTTATCAAAGACAGGTGTGACTCTGCAGGACCATATTAGGAACAGTCATTAACTCCTCGAGAAAAGTTTCCCTCTCATTTTTAGTAAATTCTGAAATACAAAATAGAAGAATATGGGAAGGGTAGAAAATTTCTCAGTCATTCTTCCTTGATTTTTGCTTCAATTAACAGAGGGAGAAAACATTTTTGATACTGCAATCTGCATGGCGCTTTCTGTGAGGAAATTTTTTTTGAAATATTTTAAAATGTGATTTTGTTTTAAAAACCCTTAACTAGTCAAGAGACAATAAAGTAGAAAATTGAAGAACGCATAGGAGATGACAAAAGTATTTGGTTTATTTAACCTTTCCGGGATTTGCCCAGCTCGGGATCTGCTTACAGTTGCATTCAGGGCAGATAAAAGACCTACTTGGAAAATCAGTAAGATATGAAATTTTTTTTAGATGTAATAATTATTTGGTGGTTTTAAAACATAATGGAACTTGGTGATTTAGTTAAATGAAATATACAGATTTCTAATAAATGAGCAGATCAGATTGAAATAGATTAGATTTGAAAACAATTTTGTCACTAGACATATTATCTCTATTTTTTATTCAATGACATGGATCAATAGATAATTAAATTATGCTAAATGAGTACTTATGCTGGTGGTTCCAGACAAACATGTGGTCACATTTCTTTTTAATAAAGCATATATTTTGGGCATTACTATTTCAATGTTTATTTGTCATTATGAGTTTTATGTTCACTTGAGGCAGTGTTTAATTTAGGTTAAAACCTTTTCATAATGTAAAATTTGTTGATTCATTTCATATTGATACTTAAACCAATAAACCTGAAATGCATGACAGTCTATTACATTTTGTCCATTAGTATTTCCATATGCCTTTTTTAACTGCGGAATAAATGAAAATATGTTGGTAGGTTTTTTAAAGTTCATTTTGTGACTTGAATGCATTACTAAAGTAGGAAACTGAAGTTTCTTCTTTAATCTGAAATCATATAAAATCTACCAGATTGAACAAGAAAAACTACAATATTGATCACTCTTAATTTATTTCGTTCTTATCCTCTGAAAATATAGTCTATATAGCCTTCCTTTGGGAAGGTCAAAGCAGTCAAATGTTTTAAAATCTGTATACTTCCTGTAAAGTAAAATATTCTCAAAGTCCAAGCCTTAAGGAGGCCAATGCCTTATCCATTTAAAGTAAAATATTCTCATGTAATATGTTCTTTAAACAGAGAAAGGAAGACATTGAACGAATAGGGTTACATTGTCAGGATTGGATCTAGCAATAGAAACCAAATATTTTGAGAATATTGGCAAACAGTTGTTAACTGATAGAGCATCTCTGCCCATGAGGACGTTAGTATGCTGCTGTTTCTAGGGATGATAAGGTAGGCACCTGTTGTTGAGAATTTTCCTAACTGGCCTTTATAAACAGAGATCCATAAAGGTCATGGCGACTCCTGGTTGCCCCTAGTGTAACGTACCTTCAAATTAATATTGCATGAACAGGATCTATCTCTTATGTAAATGACAGTTACTGTAGCTTGACCTATTTTTCTCTTTCACTTTTTAATATAGAAAAGAATTTTAGATGGCTTACATTAGTGCTGAGGTTTTGTAATTTTTCTGCTTCAACCCACATTGTTTTCAGATCTAAATGAGTGTGGCCTGAAGCCCCGGCCCTGTAAGCACAGGTGCATGAACACTTACGGCAGCTACAAGTGCTACTGTCTCAACGGATATATGCTCATGCCGGATGGTTCCTGCTCAAGTATGTCAAGAATCTTAACTGTTTTATAAGTGCTTTGGGCTTGTTTCTGTTGTGCTCTGAGAGCTTGCTTTTGTGAAAATGGCCTCCGGGGTTCTCCTAAACAAGATGTGTGCATGTGTTTATACTTTTGCCTGAGGAATTGAAAATCAAAATAAGAGGCACCATTTTCGATGTATAATACTCTTCTATCACGGGTGCCAATATTAAATTGATTAGGAAATGGTATTTAGAATAAGAATTACAAAACTAAGTATGTTTTCTAATTTTTTTTTTAAACACGTTTACCCCTGTCTTCTATCTGGGCATAGAAGAATGATTCCAGGTTAAAAAAAAAAAAAAAGAACACTACTGACTATTTAGGGACTGCTCAGACAGAATCCATCAGGTCTGTTTTGTAATTTTAAATCATTCATAAATATTTTCTTCATTTTTATATTTCATTATAAAAGCCTTTAGGCTTTTATAGAATTTTAGACTCTAATAATAGTCTAAGACTTCTAAAAAACAATTTCAAATAAAAAATAAATGAATATGATACCAGAAAAGTAGGATTCATGTTTATAAGGAAGAAATGCATGTTTTCACCATCATTTGGATGTATAAAATGGACTATGCCCTAAAATTCTCTATAGGCTGACTCCTGAATTGTGGTATTCATATGATATCCGACAATTAATGACTTGATTTTTATTTTTACTGAATTATCATTTAACTGAGTTGCATAAAATAAAGTTAGCTAATTTTATTTAACATTGCATAAGTATAGCATGGAACTTTTTGGAATTAGGTGAATACATGTTTAACATTGTGCAACTCAATGGGAAATCTGCTGTTCCCCTAGAGAAATTTCATGGGCATTTGAGACAGTTACTTGGATGATTAGTTAAGAATAGTGTTTAGCTTGAGTAATCTGGAAAAATACCTCAATTCTTCACTTTCCTTGGCCACTGGAAAAATTTCCAGATAATCTATATATGATAGTTTTATATTTGTCTTTTAATGCTTTCTTTCCTTCCCCCTTTTACTTTCTTTAGATGTTTGATAGTTAAGGCCTCTTTGTCTTCATTGTTGTTCAGTGTCACTGATTTCAGGACAAGTGAAAAAACATAGCTATTTCCATTACAGATTTTGTTTTCTACCTGTCTGAGTCAGCCAGTCACTCTCTTTCCAGGTGCCCTGACCTGCTCCATGGCAAACTGTCAGTATGGCTGTGATGTTGTTAAAGGACAAATACGGTGCCAGTGCCCATCCCCTGGCCTGCAGCTGGCTCCTGATGGGAGGACCTGTGTAGGTGAGTTGTAAAATCAAGCATCTCTGTCAGCAGCCTCTGTAGGATAAAGGGAGAAAGTGAAAGGTGATGGGAATAAGGAAAAAAAAGGCAATTACTTACATCAGATAATTAGCTATCGTTCAGAAGATATCAGATGTCTCAGAAGAGGACATCTCTGTGAATGGATAATGGGAGCGTTGTTTTTTAAAAAATGAGAAATAGGAGGAGGCCTCAGGCAGAGGGAACCCTCTGTGCAAAGGCACTGCAGTTCAGAGGAGCACAATGTTTAGGGAAACGAGAAGAGCTCAGTATTCCTAGAATGTAAGCGGCAAGGGTGAGCAATGAGTGATGAAGCTGAATAGCTAGACAGGGCTAGATTGTATGTGTTGATCTTCAGGCCTCAGATTTTTTCCTGGTAAATTAGGAAGGCAGTGTAGGATTGAGAGTCTGGACTTTGGTTTTAAACCTGGCTCTTCCATGTACTAGATATGTAACCTTAGGCAAGAGACTTTGTTGCTTTGAGCTTGGGTCTTCTTATCTTCAAAATGGAAATAATACCACATAGAACTGGTAGGAAGATTGAATGAGATCATGGATGCAAAGAGCTTAGCACAATACCTAGCATGTAATAAGCCTTGAATGAATGGAAGTGTTTGGTGATTAGAGTTATTTACTGAGTACTTTCTATACTCCAGACACTGTGCTGAGTGCTAGGATATATAGCAGTGGCCTGAGCACACAAGATTTTGATCCCCACAAAGCTGACATGCTAATGGGGGAGACAGAAAAGAAACAAATACCCCATAAAATTACAGACAATGCCAAGTGTTAACATGAGGTATTGAGAGAAAAACACAATGTGTCTATTAGCCTTAAGGTAAGACCTGTATCATTAGCCATGTGAAGAAACAGCCAAGCAGCTGAAGACATTGCAGGGCACTGCGGTGAGAGAGAGGTTGGCCTGTGTGAGGTTTTTCAAGGAAGAAGGTCCATGTAGCTCAAGTACAGGGTGTGAGTATGAGGGGTGGTGGCTGGAGATATAATGGGTGAAGTAGGTGAGGGTGATTTGTTGCAGGGCCTTCAAGGACACAGGGGAGGAATGTGGATTTAATTCAAAGTGCAAGTAGAAATAGTTAAAAGATTTTGAGCACAGTAATGATCTGATTGTATGTTTTAATGGAATCATTTTGACAGTTGGGTTGGATATGCTTTGGAGGGGGTAAGTAACAGCAAAAGGAACTGTTTTGAGGCTTTTGTAACAGTCTAACCCAGGAGATGGTGGCTTCAAATAGGGTAGTGGTGGTGGATTAAGAGAAAAGTAGACAGATTCAAATACTTTTTTTTAGAGGTAGAATTAACTGGACTTGATGATTTGGGAGTTAAAGGAAAGAGGGTTGTTTCTAATTCAAGAATGACTCATGTTTCTAGTTTAAGCAACTTGGTAGATACAGGTGCAGTATGTGCTAATATATAGAGTGCAAGAAAATAATAACTTGGCTTAGAAGGCTGGGTTGAAATTTGGATATGTGGAATTTATGTTGCCTGTAGGGGCAACCAGCTAGATACCGTTTATAATGAGCTACTATATGCCAGGCAGCCATTTGTAGTCAGTTATTTATTTTGAAACCCACTCTGTCTTAACATACCCTTGCTCTTCCTAAAATGCTATTGACTTATGTTTCTAGATGTTGATGAATGTGCTACAGGAAGAGCCTCCTGCCCTAGATTTAGGCAATGTGTCAACACTTTTGGGAGCTACATCTGCAAGTGTCATAAAGGCTTCGATCTCATGTATATTGGAGGCAAATATCAATGTCATGGTAATGAAACCCAACCATTGCTTTGTGTTGTTTCTTCCTAGAGCACTGAAAGGTCTCGTAATTGTGGTGATGGCTGGAATGTCAAGGGCAGGGGAGAGTACTGGCGTTAAGTTAAACCAACAGACATCCAGTTTAACCACTGGTAGTTCTCAGTCTACATGTACTTTATTTCTTCTGTTTATCTGCCAATTTTATGTAGATCATCACATTGCCAAAAAAAATCATTTTTGAAACTGTATATATTTTTTATGTCATCATATTTATCTCCTAAATAAGTCTCTTCTTTTCCTACTTTCTGATGCAGACATAGACGAATGCTCACTTGGTCAGTATCAGTGCAGCAGCTTTGCTCGATGTTATAACATACGTGGGTCCTACAAGTGCAAATGTAAAGAAGGATACCAGGGTGATGGACTGACTTGTGTGTGTGAGTAGCACTTGTCTCTCAGCTTTAAATTCTAGCAGGAAATACAGGATTACACAAAGGCCATTGCTAGGGAAAATAAGGAATAAGATTATCAAAGAAGTATAATTGTCATAATTGGTTATATTTGTCTTTGATTTCCACAAACAATAAAATCACTTGCTCAGGTACTTGTAAAAACTAAGGACTCAGTAATACACTATAATCTTAAGAGTATTTTAATCTCTTCACTGAAATCTCTCAATATTTTCTTTTTAGCTAAAAAGAAATTATTGAGTCCTCCCTGAGAATTTGCTTTTGTTAAAATTAGAAATCATGTTTGCCATTAGCGTTAGATTTTGATGGTGGGATAATCTGGATATATTCTACATTTTTTTCCCTCTGTTTTATGCCTCCTAACTCTGCTATTAAAAAATCATTCCCGGCCAGGCACAGTGGCTCATGCCTGTAATCCTAGCACTTTCGGAGGCCATAGCAGCAGGATTGTTTGAGGGTAGGAGTTCAAGAGCAGCCTGGGCAACATAATGAGACCCTGTCTCTACAAAAAAAAATTTAGAAATTAGCCAGCTGCAGTGTGCATACCTGTAGTCCCAGCTACTCAGGAGGATGAGGTGCTAGGATCACTTGAGCCTGGGATCTTAAGACTGCCATGAGCCCAGTGAGCTCTGACCATGCCACTGCACTCCAGCTTGGGCAAGAGAGCGAGACCTGTCTCAAAAGAAAAAAAAAAGCCATTCCCATATTTATTTCCTCTACATTCAGAACTGTTTTGCTTTTAAAATTTTTATAAGTTTTATTTGGAGTAGTGGTTATGTAATAGATAAACATGAAAAAAAACCCAAAAGTCATAATTTAACATACATTTCATGTAACAGAAGATAATTTTTAAAATTTCCTCAGTAAAATATTTACTGAAAACCATGGTGCATGAAATCATGAGGATTAAAGGGTTTTTAAAGAGTCATGTAGTCATTCCCAGTCTGGAATGTATCATTCCAGGCAGATTAAATATTGATTCTTTTTGGTGAAGATTATCAAGGAAAAAGATTTCACAGATGATCTTTGCAACCTCTGAAAATGTCTATTTAAAAGCAGTTGTATCTATCAGTAAAGGGAAATAAAAACCAACCATAAAACAATATGTAGAACATTTACTCAAACTGTATTTATGCAAATTGAATTTATATAAAGTGTGGATAAGAAAAGTATTTGTCTTTAGACAATTCTGAACACAATTTTATAATATACACATAGCATAGGGATACAACGTAGATTCTAACTATGCATTTCTTATATTAAAAAAACTTAGAATGTCTCTGCATTTTAAAAATTCTCATTGGTTGTTGTCTGTTTGCACTGCACAAATATTTAAAATGTTTTTATGTTGCAAATAATACATATTCATTATGTAAACACACCAATATATTTGTTACATACATCCAAAGGATGAATATATGAATATATATGTGTGTGTCATATACATATATGTATATATATGAATATATATATGTGAATATATATATGAATATATATATATAGACACACACATATATATGTTATTTGGAAAATAGTATGACTTACAGTAGGTAATATTCTAAATGTGAAAAATGATACCAGTTGTCATTAGATGTTTTTATGTGTCTGTCAGTGTAATGCTTCACTTTTTAGGGAGGAATGGTTACATACTGATTTAAGTCTTTGACTCTTTCAGATATCCCAAAAGTTATGATTGAACCTTCAGGTCCAATTCATGTACCAAAGGGAAATGGTACCATTTTAAAGGGTGACAGAGGACATAATAATTGGATTCCTGATGTTGGAAGTACTTGGTGGCCTCCGAAGACACCATATATTCCTCCTATCATTACCAACAGGCCTACTTCTAAGCCAACAACAAGACCTACACCAAAGCCAACACCAATTCCTACTCCACCACCACCACCACCCCTGCCAACAGAGCTCAGAACACTTCTACCACCTACAACCCCAGAAAGGCCAACCACCGGACTGACAACTATAGCACCAGCTGCCAGTACACCTCCAGGAGGGATTACAGTTGACAACAGGGTACAGACAGACCCTCAGAAACCCAGAGGAGATGTGTTCAGTAAGTCTAATAAATGTTAGCACATTTTCAATAGGCTCTTTATAATGACTTTTCAACCACAGGCCATGCCTTGAATAAGAATGAAACTCGTAAGAAGAACTAGCTATGTAAAGTCGTATGTCCCTATTGACAAATATTATAAAGAGCTACATAAAGAGTCAGTCTAATTGGGCAAGTAAGAAAGAATGTATGTAGCAATGGAAGGAATATCACAAAGTCATATGGTAGATGACAGCTCTTAGCCAGTATGGGAATTCTGACATAGTTGGATTTACTTGAAAACTCTCAGAGGTGGGAACTTAACTGTATTCCATGCTATGTTACTTTTAATCTAACCCTTCATTCATTCAGTCAGTGAACATTTTTGAATGTCTTTAGAGTGTCAAGAAGGCCTTGTATTAGTTATTGGGTTTATGTAAAGATAAAACAGAAAAGGTCACAGTCTGGTGGGAAAGATGGTTACTCAGAAGATACCAGTGGTAGTATGTTAGTGAAAGAGATCTGTGTAGGACACTATGGGAGGAGAATGAAGGGATACCTCGTCAGTCTTTGGGTAGGGAATATTCAGGGAGGGCTTCCCGAGTGAAACGGGGCAAAGTGGATGAGGAAAGGAAGATATTATAGTTAACAGGGACAGCCCAACAAATGCAAAGAAGTAGGAAGCAGTGTAATAGGCAGTAGACTGCCAGTAAATTGGAGGGTCATGTCAGGGACAGATGAGAGAAGCTGGACAGCTACCCCTTGGATTGTTGTAAACTGATAGTTAGACCTACACTGGGGCTGGATTAGATCAAAGACTCCCAGATTCTTAGCAGGTGACTAGGTAAAGGGTAGCACCACCAATGGAGATAGAGGATTCAGGAAGAGAAGCAAGTTTTGAAGGAGGAAAAGGTTGTTAATTTATTACCAGACCAAAATTTGCATGTTATAACTTTCATCTGTTCCTCATATTTATCTGTTTGTCCTGTGTCACTTCGCTTATTCTTAATTACCTTTGCATTCACTCTTCCTGTCTCCTCCTTTATACATTACCAGTTTATTTTGTTCCTTTTCTCATTCCTCTATGATGAAGCTAAAGTTTGTGCCTTTTATATTGAATACCTTTATAACTTTTTATCAGGTGAAAAAAATACTGACATTTATTATTCTTTAAAGGGGAAAATTGGGAGGCTGAGGCAGACCGATCGCTTGAGCCTAGGAGGTTGAGGCTGCAGTAAGCTGTGACTGTGCCACTGCACTGCAGCCTGGGTGACAGAGTGGGACACCATCTCAAAAAAATGAATAAATAAATAAAATAATAAAGGGGATATCAGAGCCGCATTTTGCTTGTATGTGACTCTCAATTAAATTTTCTCCTCTGGGTAATTGTCCATTTAAAGAAAGATCGAAATTCTCTAATTCTGATATAGTCATGTATGTTTTGGATAATCAATATAATTTTTAGGGGAATTAGATGGTAGCTCTCAAAATATACAATTTATATGTGCATAACTATTTTCTGAAATTTATGTTTTTGTAATTTTCTCCTCACCCCCTCTCTCCATCTCAGATACTGTCTTTTTCTCCCTATTACTCTCCTTTTTAAATTCTCATCATTGTGATCATACAATGGGATTTTTAATTTATGAGTGCTTAAGTAATTATGGTATTTATATTATTTTGCTGCCTTAGGATAACAGGGAAATTTGGCTATTTAATGTAAGATGATACGCTAAATATTTTTTTCATTATGATGAAAGAATACATCTTTCTGAGAATTTTAAAAAATACTTTCTCTTTTTAAAATGTTTCTCTTTATTTCCAGTATTCCTCTCTATGCCAATACATATATGAATTAAAAATGACTTTGAAGTTCACCAATAAAATTTAGTGCAATAAAATTGGGGAAATACAGAGTTCCAATGATGTTTGGGAGCATTCATTATAAGAGAGTGTGATCTTAAAGACATGCTCTGGGAAAGCATTGCCTTGATCAAATGCCAGGGCTGTTGCATGCCACAGATAGCATTGCTGCCTTTAGAAACTCCTGCCAAAAATTAAATTCCACTCTCATTTCATCTTCAGCGATAGCTGCTTATTAAGTCTAGCATGTGTGAGAATGCTTTAGATGCTTTTTGACTTGCTGTCTTATGGTTATAGCATATATTCTAAATAAGGCAAAGGCTCTAAGTTTTTAATTCAGGACAAATAACCAGTGTCTATTCACTGTGAAAACAGTAAGGAACCTTAGCACTATTTCAGTTCAACACCATTTCTTTACTGAATATTTTCTTCACTTCTGGCATAACTTCTTAAATCATCCTTATTCTCCGAGACAGGTCTGAGAATAGAATTTAGCTCACCTCATTTCATAAATTTTTAGGTGATGTTAATTATGGCCACTATTTGGCAGTCTCCTTCAAATAGCCCTCCACTTTGTGTTTTTCTTTACATTGAAAGATATTTTTAAATTGATTTTTAATTGACAGATAACAACTGAATATATTTATGGGGTATGAAAGATTTCTTTTAATGGAAGAGGTTGTGAAAGAGAGCTTTTCCTTATAATGCATGTGCGTTGTTGCCCTGAGAAAAGACTGTAAAGATATTCTAAAAGAAAATCAAGGAAGAAAAATATTATAACAAGAACACATCTTCAGCCCAGACCTCTCCCCCAAACTCTAGACCTGGATGTCAGCTGACTGCTTAACCTATCCAGTTGGATGAAAATAGACGTCTCAAACTCAACATGTATAGAATTGTTCCTTTTCTTCCCTTAAACATCCTCTACTCTCAGCCTTTCTTATCCCAGGTAATGGGACCTCTATCACCTGTTGCTAAGGTCTAATAATGTGGATTCATCCTTAATTACTCTTCATACATACAGCCAATATGTAAGGAAATCCTGTTAGCTGTACCTTCAAATTATATTTAAGTGTGACCATTTCTCACCAACTCCAGTGCTACCACCCTGGCCCAAGCCATCTCTCCCCTGGAATACAGGCCCAAAATCCTTTATCCAAATAACTTATGGAATATAGCATTTTTTAGATTTTAGAAAATCAGTAAGGTACACATACTATATTGTACACACTGAAGTAGTGAAACATACTGATTTTCCTCTAGTGCTTTTACTGTGAACATATCAATGTTAAGGAAAGGAAAATGATATTAACTCAGAGATGATGTCTCACAGCATATATTTACTAGCTTGCACAAATTTTTTAATGTTAGCAAGATTTAAGGCAAATTTTTTACTTATATTTTAATTGGATCCTATGATGATTATTAAAGAAAAAAGTAGTTATCTCTAGAAAGTATAAATTGAGCTCTTGGCAAATGTGAGCAAAACCAGAAATCAGATTTTTTTAAAGTTACGTGTACATTTGTCTATAGAGTTATAATTAAAAGTATTGTGCTCATAGCCAGTCTGTGATCTGGGGCATATTATTATATCTTCCTATGCCTTAAAACAATGTTTCCTGTAAGTATAAACAAAGTACCATTGACACTGCAGTTTTTGTCCATTTGCTACTTCCAAAAGAAAGGGGTACAAAACAGAAAAGTTATTTAAACTTTAAGCAGTTGGTTAGATATGGTAGTTATAATGAGCTTTGGTATTTTAATATGGGGCTTAAAATTTTTCATCTAAACCAACATTAATTATCTAAGTGTGATATCCTTAGGAGGTCTTTGTTAAGTCCTCCCAAGTATATCCACCATCTCCAAAGGTGACTGAAATCCCTTCTAATAACTCATCTATCAGGGGAACCCACCCCCAATATTTTAACATAGGTTCTTTCTATTTTCCATAAGTGTCGGCTGGCTGAGAAAGAAAGAGAAAGAGTACGAAGAGAGGAATTTTACAGCTGGGTCTACGGGGATGACATCACATATCAGTAGGACCGTGATGCCTACCTGACCTGCAAAACCAGCAAGTTTTATTAAGGATTTCAAAAGGGGAGGGGGTACAAGAACAGGGAGTAGGTCGCAAGATCACATGCTTCAAAGGGCAAAAAGGAGAACAAAGATCACATGCTTCTGAGGCAACAGGACAAGGGCAAAATCACAAACTCCTGATAAGGGTCCAGCAAAGATCACAAGGCAAAGGGCAAAAGCAGAATTACTGATAAGGGTCTATGTTTAGTGGTGCACGTGTTGTCTTGATAAACATCTTAAACAACAGAAAACAGGTTCGAGAGCAGAGAACTGGTCTGACCTCAAATCTACCAGGGTGGAGTTTCCCAATCCTAGTAAGGCTGAGGGTACTGCAAGAGACCAGGGCATATTTCAGTCATTATCTCAACCGCATGAGACAGACACTCCCAGAGCAGCTGTTTATAGGCCTCCCCCAGGAATGCATTCCTTCCCCAGGGTATTAATTATTATTATTCCTTGCTAGGAAAAGAATTTAGCAATATTATCCTACTTGCACATCTGTTTATAGGCTCTTTGCAAGAAGAAAAATATGGCTGTATTTTGCCTGACCCCGCAGGCAGTCAGACCTTATGGTTGTCTTCCCTTGTTCCCTAAAATCGCTGTTATTGTGTTCTTTTTCAAGGTGTACTGATTTCATATTGTTCAAACACACGTTTTACAACCAATTTGTACAGTTAACACAATTATAGTGGTCCTGAGGTGACATACATCCTCAGCTTAAGAAGATAATATGATTAAGAGATTAAAGTAAGACTGGTATAAGAAATTATAAGAGTATTATTTGGGAACTGATAAATGTCCATGAAATCTTCACAATTTATGTTCCTCTGCTGGAGCTCCAGCTGGTCCCTCCATTCAGGGTCCCTGACTTCCCACAACACTCATCCCACCACTGGAGCATTTTTCCTTATATTTAACCTAAATTTATGAAACTACAGTTTATGCCTTTTTAATATTGTCAGATACTCAGGGTTAATGGACACAGTTGTTCATTGTCTCCAGATCCCATACTCCATGTACTCAAAGACACTTTCAGGAGATGACTCACTCTTCGTTGGGCCCAATAATTTATATTTTATTAATCTTTTCTTAGAAATGCTTTTTTTCAACCCACTTAGCAATCTTGTTGACTGGTCCTTTGAACATTCTTTATTTTCCAAATCTGTCACAAATGATCGAGTCAAAGATATATAATAGTCAAATCTGACCCAATACTGATCACGGGGGGGTTTCTTTTAACATGTTTTGTAATCTAAATCATTTCTCTTTGTTGCAAAGTAGAGATTTATGGGCAGCTATTTAATCTCCAGATGTTTTTTCCTCAAATGGCCACATAGTGGGCAGTCAAAAATATTTGTTGAATGGAATGAAATGGAATTTTATATTGGATTTAATTTTTTTCATTCTAAGTAATCCTTCATATGCTTAAATAGCTAAATTTTACTTGTTGGTTCTGATATTCCTTCCCCAAATAATCAAAGTTAATTCAGATTATGGTTTTTTTTTCTTATCCTGATACAGCTTAATATAGCCATTGAAAATATTCTCTAGAAAATTCTTAGTCTAATATACTTCTAAATTTTAAGCATGACACTGAAAAATAGTGAAAAGCATAGAAAAGGAATATGAAAATAGCATTGAAACATTTGGAATTAAGGGGTTTTAACCACTACTAAAGATAGAATATACTGAACCAGAAAACCTAGTCTTGATTTCTACCTCTATTTATGAGGTACATGACTTTGGACTAGTATGAGTATTTATGAGGTACATCACTTTGGAAGAGTTACTGTGCTTTCCACCTCAATTTTTTCATCTGTAAAATTGAGGGAATATTCCCAGCTATCCTTTCTCATTGAGTAGCTTCAAAGATCAGAGATAAGGGATCTAGTGTTTGTGAATTCTGAGTTACTATGAAATGTAAAAGATTAATGTGTTTTGTTTATCACTGTAAATAACCTTGATGGGGAGAACTTATGTGATTTAAGGTTGCAACTTTTTATGTGTGATGTGAAATATTAAACATATTTTTAAAATAATTTTTTTGAGACAGAGTCTCACTCTGTCACCCAGGCTGCTGCAGCTTCAATCTCTCAGGCTCAAGCAATCCTCCTGCCTCAGCCTCCCAAGTAGCTGGGTGGCTATTTATTTTTATTTTTTGTGGATACAAATTCTTACTGTGTTGCCCAGGCTGGTCTCCAACTCCTGAGCTCAAGGAATCCTCCCACCTTGGCCTCCCCAAGTGCTGGGATTCTAGGCATGAACCACTGCACCCAGCCTAAAAACAATTTTAGCTTGAGGGACCCTAGGTTTTTTTAGGTTATATGACTAGAAATATAATAAGATGTATTTACAGGGCTAATCCAGTGGGCATGATTTGAGCAACACTAAAGTTATCTGATATAGCGTAAAATTCTTGTTTCATTAATGAGACAGACTTGTGCTTCTCAAAGTGTGTTTTATAGAGCATTATTTCTCTGAAATATTACACAGTTGTATGTGTTAAAAAGTTCTTAGGTTAAATACATTTAAGAACTCCTAGGTTTAGCTAAGTTAAATAGGTTTCTTAACTGTAGGACTTCTCAATACTCCAATGTGCTAACAATATTGCAAATCTCTAAGAGAGGCATATAATGTATCTTTTCCCAAGTTGTTTTAACCATGGGATTATTTGAATCTTGGGATTAGAGTTTACTGGAATCAACTTTAGGTCAGGCTGGGCTAAACTAGGAAGTATGGAGACCATACTCCACAAAACCCAGTATCCCTCACTAGTTAGCTCTCGTTGCCTGGTTTTTGAGACTAATGGGTTGATCTTGGATTTAGGAATGAGGGTTGGGGAGGGCAGAAAGGTGTTGCACAAACTTAGCCAGAAAAGCAGCCATAAGTGGTGGTATGCCTGTATGGACACCATAGGTTTGCTGCAGGGGATTGTTAAAAAACCACTTTTCAAAGACAAAACTCTGGTGTCACAGGGGTAGGAGCAATCCCAGGGCAAAGAAACTCAGAAAAACTTTCTGCAGAACCCAAAGTAAAGGAAGTTAGGGGGACATGCTTTCTGTTCTAGCAATATATAATGAAATCTTATATAACTATTAAACATGTTTTATGGAAAATATTTAATAATTTTGGAAAATACCCATGTTACAAAAATGTTACCTGAAAAGTACAAAGCTGTACCTGCCATTTGACTCCAATTAGATATATAAAATACATGTCTGCATATGTCTGGATGTGTGTAAAAGTCTGAAAGAAAAAAGACCAAAATAGTAACCATGAGTATATCCTGTTTATGATATTTTGGGCGATTTTCATTGTCTTTTTGTTGTCTTTATGCAGTAATTTTTAAACTGTTCAACTGTACTATCGTTGATAACAGTAATTCATTATATCATTAATTCCTTCAGAGAGGGGGCAGAGTAACAGAACCCCACTCTTCTCAGCAGGAAAGTGAGGATTCTGATTCTTAATCATGTTTATTTTATTTTGGACATACTGAGTTTTAAAAATTCATTGAAGGTTTTATTAACTTCTATTTTTAACCTTTCAGATTTTCCTTTACAATTGAATGTGATAGATATGTCCAATTTTAGCTAGGAAATTTGTATTACGAGAGGGAATATAACATCACTTGGACCAGGAAACAGATTTTTTTTCCCCCAGTGTTGTCAGAAGCCCATTTTAACTAAAATAACATAGGATGTTTATTAACTAAAATAACATAGGATGCTTATCTTAAGATGTAGATTCCTAATCCTTATGACACATTTACTAAATCAGACTTACTAGGGAAAGTATCTCTCAGTCTTTATCTTTATTTATTTATTATTTATTTATTTATTTTTTGAGACACAGGCTCACTCTGTTACCCAGGCTGGAGTGCAGTGGCACAATCTTGGCTCACTGCAACCTAAGTGATTATTGTGCCTCAGTCTCCTGAGTAGCTGGGATTACAGGCGTGTACCACCACACCCAGCTAATTTTTTTTTGTAATTTTAATAGAGACAGGGATTCACATCTGAGTAGGCACACTTAGTCCCCAACACTCAACCTTTTATTCAACCAGCCGTGAGCTGGATGTGAACATGACAGACCCAGTAGGGTTCCAATGCCTGACAACCTGCACCTGTCAGGAAGAGCCCCCTCCTTTCCTGCTCCCCTGCAACACATGGTTATTTTAATAGAGACAGGGTTTCACCATGTTGCCCAGGCTGGTCTTGAATTTCTGGCCTCAAGCGATCTGCCTGCCTCAGCCACCGAAAGTGCTGCGATTACAGGCGTGAGGCACTGTGCCTGGCTGTTCTCAGTCTTTAATATGTACACAAATTACAAGGGGATCTCGTTAAATTGAAGACTGACTGAGTGTGTCTGGAGTAGGACCAGAGACTCTGCATTTCTAACAAACACAGGTAATGTTTCTGATCTGCAGTCCCCACTTTGAATAGCAGGGCTCTTTCTAAAGCATAATGGCAGCTCCAACCCAGCAGAACCATATTCTGGATGGAGTCAGAACTAGCCAAATGTAGGCTATTTAAAATATAGCAATTGTGCCTAGGCATGTGTCCACCTGACTCATGTAAAATAAAAAGAAAAGGCGTTAATAGAAGCCAGATTATAGAACATAATGTTATTAATATGTATCAGGTGCTCTTATGAGTGGCCATATTAGAGAACCAGCCTCATTGTTGCTGTTATTACGCAACATGAGGCTGTGCTGCAATTCCAAGTACCAAGCAGTAAGAAGAAAATTGTTTTCTTTTACTGATTGCTGCATGTTGTCCTGAGGTTTTTCCCCTCATCTCTCTTCTACAGATTTTACAGAGTCTGTGGCTAGTTCAGTCACATTGTTCTTAGTCATGGAAATATTATGGTCTTTCTGATTCTGTGTAGTGATAAGTAAAAAGAATGTTTCTGCTGAGGGGTGAAAAGGTCTTCAAAGTAGTTTGCTTTCTTGTAAACAGTAAGACCTGCAGAGACCCTGAGAAGATGCCTGATATCTCCTTGAAAATTAAATTTCTGCTAGTGTTTTGAAGGAGCGAATTGTCACTTCTCACAGGTTAGGATCTGGTGCTGTGAATTCTGAAAGTTTTCAAGATTTTTGATTTATATTTTAATTAGATCCTATGGTAGCTAGTAAAGAAAATATCATTCTCTCCAAAACGTATAAATGGGCCCTTGGTGATTGTGACCAAAGTCAGAAGTCAGATTTAAGTTACATGGACATTTGTCAATAGAGTTATAATTTACAAGTATTGTCCTCATTGCCAGTCTGTAATTTGGGGCGTATCATTAAATTTTCCTGTGCCTTTGTTTTCTTATCTGTAAGTCAGGGATAGTAATAGTATCTACCTCATTGGGCTGTTGTGAGAATTAGATGCAGGGGTACTTATAAAACTTTTACTGTAGTGCTTGGCACGTAGTAATAAATTAATACATATTTGCTATTACTGCTACTATTGATGTTGAATTCATTTATATAGTAATGATAACATTTCCTACTTAATTCATAAAAAGACAGCCTATGCTGTTTTCTTGTTCTGAGTTTATATGTTTCTCATGATTTTTATTATGGTTCATTACAATTTTAATGTTGTTTTTAACTAACTAGATCCTTTTGAAACAAATTGGTTTGCAAGTGTGAGCTGTTAGGTGCACAGAGAAAAATGAAAATAGAAACTTGCTATTTTATTCTAGGCTTGTTACCAAGTATTTAGAATACTGTGTTTTATTTAGGTGTTTATAGTCTCATTAGACAGTTGTGATTTTAAAATAGAGACCACATCATCTCAACTTCTTTACTGTGAAAATAGTGACAATAGTCTTTTTAGAGATGAATCTGTCTAGATGGGAAATTTACATGATTGATCTGATGAGGGCATCCAGCCTGGGCAGCAGAGCGAGACACTATCTCCAAAATAAAATAAAATAAACAAAATAATCTGACAAGTAGTTTCCCCAGAAAGTCTGATTTAGTAAATGTACCAAAAGGATTTAGAAATCTACATCATAAATAAACATTCTATGTTATTTTAGTTCAGACCCTATTTTAATTCAGACTTCCTATGGGATAAAAACTTCCATTCTTTCTTTAAATAGATTATTTTGGCTTGAGTGCATTTACACCTGTCCCCAACAGCTGGTGGGCTTCTGCTCACCCTAGACGGTGTTCATGCTGCGCTCAGTCCAAGCAGCCCTTATCAGAGAGTCTTCTTACCACTTGCATTCTGGTGCAAAGGACTCATTCCTGGCAGAGCCTAACCTTCATGGGAACCGTTGGCTTAGAAGAGAGGAGAAGGGGAGGCCGAGGCAGGTGGATCACTAGGTCAGGAGTTCAAGACCAGCCTGGCCAACATGGTGAAACCCTGTCTCTACTAAAAATATAAAAATTAGCCAGGCATGGTGGTGCGCACCTGGAATCCCAGCTACTTGAGAGGCTGAGACAGGAGAATTGCTTGAACCCGGGAGGCAGAGATTGTAGTGAGCCGAGATCGTGCCTCTGCACTCCAGCCTGGGTGACACAGCAAGACTCTGTCTCAAAAGAAAAAAAATTATCCTGTCTCCAGGCAGTGTCTCTGAGTCTTTCTAAAACTTTATTAAAAGTTCCTACAATACATAAAGGAGAAATAGGTATGTCACAAAAATTGGGCTCATTGTTGATTAGCAATGTCTATGCTCCACCTTTCACCAGAGATTTAACTTTTTTGCCAATTTTGCTCTTTTTTATTTTTTTTATTTTTTTTTATTGATCATTCTTGGGTGTTTCTCACAGAGGGGGATTTGGCAGGGTCACAGGACAATAGTGGAGGGAGGGTCAGCAGATAAACAAGTGAACAAAGGTCTCTGGTTTTCCTATGCAGAGGACCCTGCGGCCTTCCGCAGTGTTTGTGTCCCTGGGTACTTGAGATTAGGGAGTGGTGATGACTCTTAACGAACATGCTGCCTTCAAGCATCTGTTTAACAAAGCACATCTTGCACCGCCCTTAATCCATTTAACCCTGAGTGGACACAGCACATGTTTCAGAGAGCACAGGGTTGGGGGTAGGGTCACCGATCAACAGGATCACAAGGCAGAAGAATTTTTCTTAGTACAGAACAAAATGAAAAGTCTCCCGTGTCTACCTCTTTCTACACAGACATGGCAACCATCCGATTTCTCAATCCTTTCCCCGCCTTTCCCCCCTTTCTATTCCACAAAACCGCCATTGTCATCATGGCCCGTTCTCAATGAGCTGTTGGGTACACCTCCCAGACGGGGTGGTGGCTGGGCAGAGGGGCTCCTCACTTCCCAGTAGGGGCGGCCGGGCAGAGGCGCCCCTCACCTCCCAGACGGGGCGGCTGGCCGGGCCGGGGGCTGACCCCCGCCACCTCCCTCCCGGTCGGGGCGGCTGGCCTGGCGGGGGGCTGACCCCCCCACCTCCCTCCCGGACAGGGCAGCTGGCCGGGCAGAGGGGCTCCTCACTTCCCAGTAGGGGCGGCCGGGCAGAGGCACCCCTCACCTCCCGGATGGGGTGGCTGGCCGGGCAGGGGGCTGACCCCCCCACCTCCCTCCCGGACGGGGCGGCTGGCCGGGCAGAGGGGCTCCTCACTTCCCAGTAGGAGCGGCCGGGCAGAGGCGCCCCTCACCTCCCGGACGGGGCGGCTGGCCAGGCGGGGGGCTGACCCCCCAACCTCCCTCCTGGACGGGGCGGCTGGCCGTGCGGGGGGCTGATCCCCCCACCTCCCTCCCGGACGGGGCGGCTGGCCTGGCGGGGGCTGACCCCCACCTCCCTCCCGGATGGGGTGGCTGCTGGGCAGAGACGCTCCTCACTTCCCAGACGGGGTGGCTGCCGGGTGGAGGGGCTCCTCACTTCTCATATGGGGCGGCTGCCAGGCAGAGGGTCTCCTCACTTCTCAGACGGGGCGGCTGGGCAGAGATGCTCCTCACCTCCCAGACGGGGTTGTGGCCGGGTAGAGGCACTCCTCACATCCCAGACGGGGCGGCGGGGCAGAGGCGCTCCCCACATCTCAGACGATGGGCGGCCGGGCAGAGACGCTCCTCACTTCCTAGATGGGATGGCGGCCAGGAAGAGGCGCTCCTCACTTCCTAGATGGGATGGCGGCCGGGCAGAGACGCTCCTCACTTTCCAGACTGGGTAGCCAGGCAGAGGGGCTCCTCACGTCCCAGACGATGGGCGGCCAGGCAGAGACGCTCCTCACTTCCCAGACGGGGTGGCGGCTGGGCAGAGGCTGCAATCTTGGCACTTTGGGAGGCCAAGGCAGGCAGCTGGGAGGTGGAGGTTGTAGCGAGCCGAGATCACACCACTGCACTCCAGCCTGGGCACCATTGAGCACTGAGTGAACCAGACTCCGTCTGCAATCCCAGCACCTCGGGAGGCCGAGGCTGGCGCATCACTCGCAGTTAGGAGCTGGAGACCAGCCCGGCCAACACAGCGAAACCCCGTCTCCACCAAAAAAATACGAAAACCAGTCAGGCGTGGTGGTGCACGCCTGCAGTCGCAGGCACTCGGCAGGCTGAGGCAGGAGAATCAGGCAGGGAGGCTGCAGTGAGCCGAGATGGCAGCAGTACAGTCCAGCTTCGGCTCGGCATCAGTGGGAGACCGTGAAAAGAGAGGGAGAGGGAGACCGTGGGGAGAGGGAGAGGGGGGAGAGGGGGAGGGGGAGTGGAAGGGGGAGAGGGAGAGGGAACCAATTTTGCTCTTTACTGTCAGCCCAAAGGTGTCTGTGGAACTTTGTAGATTCTTCCTATGGGATGAAAGCTTTGACAAACAAGGTCTTATTTCTGTGAGTCCAACAACCCTTTTCTTTTGGCTTATAATGAATAGATGGCTAAAACTTCTCTAACATGGTTAAAGAAATTTCAGAAACTAATTTCCAGCCCTTTTATTTGCTTTTCTCTCTGATCACTTAAAATTATGATGCATATGTCCCGCATCTGGAGAGAGAATAGGGGGAGAGAGAGACAGGGAGAGGAGGAGAGACCATCTCATAAAACCCTTGTCATTCATCCCTACACTCCAATCTGTGTCTCTAAAAGCCTCTAGGTTTTGCCACCAGAAACAGCCTTCAGAATATTAGAATAATTACATATGTACCATTCTCTTCGATGAACTAAACTCCTAAGCATAGAAGTAATTTAAGACAGTGTTATTTTTAATCATTTAGTCCAACAACAAATGCCAGAACTGGCCTGGGTAATGCCATAGGAACCACCTTGTTTCCTATGAAACAGGAAGAGAATTTGCAAACCTACCTTTACTAAATAATGCTTACATTTTGCTATAGTTACTCTTGGCAAGAAGTTGAGCAGTGGGAGGTGTATATGATAATATTTACATTTACTTCTCTGTGCTTACTCTTAATGTTTTCTGGGTAAAAATATGCAATTGACTATTTGGGAAACTTCATTTGTGAACACAGGTTATATATGATCACATCCCTGGGGAATATACATATTTAGTAGAAAGTGCCTGGCCAGCATTTCTTACAAGAACTTTCCTGCTCCTTTTTGTGGCTGATTTTACCCCTGACTCCAGGGCCCAGTAGCCATTAGAAAGTACTGTGCTCCTCAGCCCAGTCCAACCATGCCTTTATCCAGCTGTCACTTGCTTCAGTACCTGTACATTCTCTTTCTTTTAGTTTATGCAGAAGGCTGTAAGAAGCAACAGGCAAGACATATCTTTTGGTGGGTAAAACATGGACCAATGGTATAAAGATTCTGGGGACATTTTCTAAAAATATATGAACATTCATGGTTGATGTTAATTTTAGTCATAATTCCCCTATGACACCCAGTCTCACCTTCTTCCTGTTCATTCTCCAAGCTACTACCAGAATGGTCATTTCAGCATGCAAACCTGATCTTGGCAATCCTCTGTTAATCCTTCAGAGGCTGCCAATTTCCACCAGGATAATGTCCAAAATATTTACAAGGCTTTAAAAGCTCCTGCACACTCTGCCTCTATCTCCAGTTCCATTTGATGCCCTTCCTCCTGCACCTTCTTCCTGCCTCCCTCGCCCTGTAAGGTCTACAGCGATTCTGATGTTTCAGTCCCCTCTCTTTTCATTCTCCAGAGCCATAGCTCATAGTACTTCTTCTTATGTCATAGAGAAAGCATCACTTCTCAGAGATTTTTATGACGTGTATCCTCCCCAGCCTAGCTTAGCCAGTCCCTCACTCCCCACTCCCATACTCACTAGCATCCTCTGCTTCTTTAAAGCACACATTACCTGGGGAAATTGTTAAAAATCTGCCTTCACTTCTAGAATGTAGATCCCATGAAGGCAAGAGTATGCCCAATGCTTTATAACAAGCTCTTAGCCCATGCTTTGTATAGCTGATGCTCAGTTTCTTGACTGACTGCATAAATGAGTGGATGGAGTAGAAGGAGGCAGGATGCATGGACAGATGGTGGAGGAATTGTATTGCTAGCGCTTCTCTGATTCTTTTTTAGTTTCTAAATTTATACCATTCTAATTCTAAGAATTAATGGTTCAACTGCAGAGAATAGCAGGTATGCATTTGTTTTTATGAAATGTGTATATTGTGTATTTAAGTTGAATATTAGCCAAAGTATCAAGCAGGGAAAGAACAATTAGAAAAATCATGTACCAATGTCTATCCTGGTTATAGTTCATTTTTGGGCAAGGCTAGTCATTCATTTTAATTAACATTTTCTGCATTGATCAAAATAGCTCCTTTGAAATCAAAGAAAAGTGTTTGAATTTCACAAACATATTTCAATTTCATAGCCTTGCGTTCAACAAGTATCAAGTCTATTCTCAGTTCTCTTTGAGTAACCAAAATACAAATAACAGACATATAATTGCTATTTATATGTGATCTAACAGAACCCTCTTTTATTTAGATGTTTTAGGTAAGTTTTTTATTCATATTTATATTTTTTCTTTTTACAATCCTAAAAACATAGAATTACAAAAAAAGTGAACCAATACAAATGAAAAAAAAATTCATTTCTAATACTTAGATTACCAGTATTAGCATATTGGCATATTGGTGTATTTATCCCTCTTTAGTCCTCTTTTTTGGTTTGTTTTTCTTGTACATGATTGTGATAATAACATAATACTGCTTGAATGATTTGTTCTGCTACTTATTTCACTTAATATGTTCACATAAACTCTAAAGTGTATCAGGGGGTGGGTAGTGTTTTTTCTCTTGATACTTCAGTGGGATGCTCTTAGTAATCCCATACTGGTATGTGTGAGGAAGGAAAATTAGTTAAATAATTTGGTATGGTTATAGAGTAGAGCACACAAAATTGTAAGAACCAATAGCTTCTCAGCACTTCTGGTCTCTAAATTCCTTGGAATGTTTCCCAGTGGATTGTAATGAAGGTATACATGATCATCTGCTGCTAAATTAAATGGTTCTTAGAAACCAAGAACCATTTAATTTAATATTAATAATTTATATTAATAAACCATCTGACATTTTACAAGTTGTTACATGACTAATTCTTTGTGTTGCCATCTTCTAACTGTATGATCTAATCTCTTCCTTTCTCTTCAACCTCATCCCATGCCGCTTTCTTCATTTCTCAACATCCTCCAGCCATTGTGAACTCCTTTCTCTAAATTTTCCAAGCACTTTCTTTGTACTTGCTGCCTGAAACCCTCCCTCTTCCCCAACCCCAATGCTATGCTTTTTGCTTGGAAAGTTTCATTCTTCCCCTTTCAGTTTAAATTGTGCTTCCTCAGAGAGGACCTCTTGATCTCCCTTTTTATAAAACAGGCTCCCGGTGCCAGGAAACCTTTACATCAAGACTCGATTTGCCATTTGATAGTCCTTCATCTGGGAGGGAAAAAAAAGGTGGAGGGGAGCTTGAAAAACTGTCATAATGTCCCTGGAATATGGTACTTTTAAGAGTTGAGCCTATTCCATTTTGGAGATGATTTATATAAGTTACAACAAAAGAAGGGGACAAAAACATGATTGTTCTATGGAGTTTTTATAACTTTCTGTCACAAGAAAGAAAGCACGCTTGTCTACAATTTTGTAATATTTCTAGTAAATAAAAGAGGCACTCCCTGTCTCAGAGCACCAAATAAGGAAAGTGTAATTGGATGTCATTGCTGTCAGTCAGCTGGGCTATAAAAGAGAGAGTGGGGTTGCCTCATCCCCTGGGTATCCACAGTCAGCTGTGTCCCTAGAGCTTCTTTTCTTTCATTGCTGCCCAGCTGGGTATATTGCAAGTATGGATTATAAGAGGGGAAGGGACTTCACTGTTTTAACGTTTGAAACAAAAGGGAAAAAACTCAGAAGTAGTAAGCTAAAAACAACTTGTGCAAACGTTCTGGGATTATTACTTAATTTTAAGAATTTTTGCTAAAAACAATAGGAACATCATTGAAAAAAGAACCCCTTTGAGTGATGACTGTTTCATAGTGTTCTACATCTCCTACTCCCTGCCTTATAAAAATAAAGCTAATTAATTGAAGTTCTGGCAAAGAGAAGGGAGTATTCCTTGGCCTTTGACCAAGAATTCCCCTCACCACCATGAACATTCCCACGCATTTCCCCACCAGTTACTCTCCATGATGTCTTCCTTCCTAACTCTTACCAAAATCTCAAATTCCAGCACTCGTTTATCTCCATATTTAAAGTCTGCTTCTCCCATTAGAATTCAAGCCATGTAAGATCCAGACCCTCAGTCTTGTCTACCCCGTTCACCCTGTCTCCTTAGTGCCCGCCACAGTGGTTGGCATCTGCTTGGCCATCAAATATACACTGATTGAATAAATGAATCAATGATTTAAAGAAATCAATTATTTTTTTAAAGTAGATTCTTATGCTTTGTTCCACTTGTGTCCTTTGAGGAAAAGTGTTGAAATACTACCTGGGGTTCTAACAGGATCTTTGCATTCACTTAGTAAACACTTATTGAGTGCCTGTCACCAGGTCAAGCCCTGGAAATGCCACCCAAATAAGACATGATTGATGCCCTCCAGGACCTCAGAGACTAGCAGAGGGACAGACACATGTGTGTAAATAGCTGCAATTCTTTATGAAAGTGTGTAATAGGGGCTTATAAGCATGAACTCTTGAGGTACAAGAGGGAAGAATTTGATTCTGCCTGGGGCAGAATCACTCCACAGAGGCCGTGATATTTATGCTGGGTCTTGAAGGAAGAAGAGATTTTTGGCAGGTTAATTAGCAGGAAAGAGAGCATTGGGTCTGAGACGTGAAAATGAATGGCATGTTTGGACAGCATTGTGTATTTTGGTGGGGTAGATTGTAAACTCTGGCCCAAGAAGTTTGAGTTTGATCTTAAAGGAGCCAGGGAAACTGTTTAAGCAAGGGAGGCCATGGTAGGAAATGTATATTAGAGTGCAACAATATGCGGAGTTCACTGGGGGTGGGGAGTAGATGCTGTGATTAGAAACCAAACCATTCACTTCCATCATAGGTATTTTCAGTTAAAACAACCTTGATTTAAAGATCATAATAATGTATCTTTCTTAGAGATGAACTTTAGAATTTCATAGAGATGAATAGTTGGCTAGAAATTGGTTGCTCTATTAAAATGTATTTTCCAGATAAAGGCTTTTTAAGTTATTTTTGTTGAATTTCAGAAACTTTTGAAAATCATTTTTAAAAAATGTACCCAGATCAAGGTTGCAGTATAAATCACTGCAGAACAAAATTCGTGAATCTTCATGTGAGATATAATTAAATATTTTGGATTCATCCAGATGAATAAAATGACTAGGTCTTTTCCTCCTGCCCTTGTTAAAGGTAATGCCTCTTTATCAATACTTCACACACACACACACAAAAAAAAACTCAAAACCTTTCTCTTGCAGTTCCACGGCAACCTTCAAATGACTTGTTTGAAATATTTGAAATAGAAAGAGGAGTCAGTGCAGACGATGAAGCAAAGGATGATCCAGGTGACACTTACACTCTTAGTGCCATCATAATGACATTTTATTGTTTCTCTCCATGAAAATAACTTTTAAATGTAGATCGTTTGGACCATTTGGGAAAATTACACCTGTTTTCTTTAACAACTCAGATTTTCTTTGTAGTTAAATCAGTTGAGCAAAAATAATTACGAATCATCATTTTCTTTTTTAAAAAAATTTTAAAGTAGTACTTAAACTGTAAAAAGGAAATCATATTTTATAAGTGATGATGTAACATTGTTATAATTTGGCAACACTTGTGTGTTCTATTTTTACAGATGATGCACTATTGTGCTGAGAAAAGATTAATGTAATTTCCCTTTGGTCTTGTGGAAAGAAGCTCTGGTTATATGGATAGGAGAGAACACTTGTTGTCTAGATACCCCTAGTTCATAGATTCATTGTTGTTTTTTGTTGATTTTCTGATCCACTCGTCTTTCTGATTATTTCCTTGTAGGTGTTCTGGTACACAGTTGTAATTTTGACCATGGACTTTGTGGATGGATCAGGGAGAAAGACAATGACTTGCACTGGGAACCAATCAGGGACCCAGCAGGTAAAACCATTTCATTTAACTTTTTCTGGTACACATTTCAATGTGATACTATCTGAAGACTCCACTGCTGCTAATCAAGTCTACTGTAACACATCTCTGTGTTTACTTGATAAAGGTGGTCAAAAAGGACCATGCCTAGCACTTATATTTCATTTCTTTGAGAGAGTTAAATTTGTTAGCTATCAACTAGCACTGTATTATGGGAGACAAGTAGTTAATTAAAAGGTCAGCTAATTTCTCTCAAAAAGCTTGATAAATAAAATATTTAGATTAATTCTTGCAAATAATTCTTAAGTTATTTGTAGCACCCATTCCCGGGAATAAAATAAGTAATATGGTGGTATATCAGCCATGGTAATAGGCATTTCCCAGTTGTTTTTTCTTTGTTTTTCTTTTTCTTTTTTTTTTTTTAAGATTTGAGTGGTAGTAGAAGGACACAGTGGAAATTTCTATAAAGTTGTGATTATCCCTCTGAAAACATTTCACTCTAACTTGGGTGCTGAAGGAAATGGTTACAAATCACCACCACTCATTTTATAACAAAAGGTAGATTTAGACATAGTTCCTTGGAACTCAACAGCGTTTTAAATTGCACAATTCCTATTAATCTAAAGTTTTAGTACTCATAAGACATCTTTTCTTCTAGATTCAAGATAGCTTTTCTCCCCTCAGTAGTTAAATCTTTTTTTTTTTTTTTTGAGATGGAGTCTTGCTCTGTTGCCCAGGCTAGAGTGCAGTGGCACGATCTCGGCTCACTGCAACTTCTGCCTCCTGGGTTCAATGAATTCTCCTGCCTCAGCCTCCCAAGTAGCTGGGACTACAGGCATGTGCCACCATGCCCGGCTAATTTTTTGTAATTTTTAGTAGAGACTAGATTTCACCTTGTTAGCCAGGATGGTCTCGATCTCCTGACCTCGTGATCCGCCCACCTCGGCCTCCCAAAGTGCTGGGATTACAGGCGTGAGCCACCGCGCCCAGCCAGTAGTTAAATCTTTTATGGATAAGGCCTACTTAATGGAAGGGTGAGGAGTTTGGTTTCATTTTTTTTTTCTTTTTATACTCCTGATTCTAGATTTTAAGAAGATACAGAATGTGAAGGAAAAGCTTGTTATTTCATTTATTTTAAAAGCCTAGTTCTTGAATACCATACCGGGTAAGAGCACCAAACACAGAAAAGTTAACTTGAGAGAGCTCATGATATCTTAAACCAGCTCTTCTCAAACTTCACTGTGATTGCAGAGCATCTGAGGGCCTCATTAAAATACAGATTTTCATGCATTTCTAGCAGGCTCCCTGAAGATCTCTATGGTGGTCCTCAACGCACATTTTGAGTAACAAGGTATTAAAAAATTAGTCCAAAAATATATTCTTTACATCCCCTAAGGTTGAAATAGAGATATACTTAAAAATTAAAATGTGAAGTAAATTCCTTAAAATAGGAATATTCAATAAATTCAAATTGGTTCATACATTTCTTTTCGTTGTAAAAGACAATATCATTTAGTGCCTCACACACAGTACTCTCAGTCATTCTTGCATTACTGTCTTACTCATTTAAAGTTAACTCTGAGCAGGACAGCATTATCATTAATGTCACAGATTCTGTGAATAAGAGAGAAACCAACATATCTACATATGTGTGTGTGTGTGTGTGTGTGTGTGTGTGTATACAATATAAAATACCTATGACAGTCCTAGCTTATTTAAAATCTCATCAATTTTATTTAATTGTAGCAATTAAAATAAATTTATTTAATTGCTACAGAGTTGTAGCAATTTACACTCCTACCAACAGTATTTGAAAACCATCCCCAACAGATATTATAAAAGTATTTTTTTAAATCTCTACAAATCTTATAGGTGAAAAGGAATCTCTTTTAATTTTGCTTTGCATTTCTTCTATTGCGAAAAGTTGATCATGTTTTATCATTCACTCGAGGAGCAAGTAATATTGTCTTTATTTCACAAAGGAAATATTGACACCCAGAGAAGTTACCTGTTTCCTAAGGCCACAGAGCTAGAGAGTGGTGGAATTAAGTCCAAACCAGTCTGTACTACTCATGCAGGCTCCTAGACAGTCCAATACTCAGAACATCTGCAGCATTATTGTGTTTTTGACTGTACCACAGGCTGGCCTCAGTAGGTATGCATGTGGTAGTGTGCATGATCTGATTAGCAGATCACAGACCTGTAGATTAGACTGACTGACCACTGACCTGGAGTAGTTTGCTACAGAAGGAGGGATCTTTGGCAGTCATGTATGACAGAATGGTGAATAATATTTATGGTCATAATGAATGATTCCTTCAAGTAAGGTACATTGGGGAAAGTAATTCATGCTAAACTCAGGAGAATTCACTGCACTTCTATGTAAACAATCTATGTAAAATACTTGAGTTTTAGAATTTAAATACTGTATTTTAGAACCAATTTAGTCCTTTTCAACATTTTTTTATTATTCATTATATTTGTAAATGTTTAAATTTGTTGTGACCCAAATCTCCCTTTCTCTCTGATGGAAAAATGAGAAGAGGGTTAGAAATTAGAATGGTAGACAAAGAAATTTGAAATCGTTATTGGACTGTGTTAGTACAGAGCAAATTGAAAGGAAGAGATGCCTGCTTGAGTGATTGGATAACTCGTGATGATTGGCTACGGTCCCTGGAGGATGCTTTTCTAGATTTGGTCCAGGTTTTTACCAAGAACTTAGATAAGTAGGACATTGAACTTAATATTGAAGATAAACTGACCAAACTACGGTTGACTCAAATCTGGAGAGGAAAGTGACTATGTGTGCTGATACAACAGCATTCGAAAGATTAGATTAATGGGTCACAATTAAGAAGGTGAAATGTAATGGGGTTGAGTCTAAGTTATGGCTCATAGTCTAGAAACCAGTCACACATCTGAGTGAGGGGGAAGACCTGACATATCACTAAGGGTAGAAGACTTTAGAGTTTTAGTGTGTAATGAAATCAATCTAAGCGAACCTTGTGATGTTGCTGCCAGAAATATGGACCATCTCTATAGAAATATGCTATGTTTCAAGAATGAAAATCCACTTTGGTTAAGTGGTGAATCCACTTTTGAGAATTCTTTTTTTCTAATATGAGAAGAATAGAGTTGGTCACTTAGAAGAGGATGACCTGCATGGAAAGGTATCTCCAAGCTTGTGAAAAACAGGCAAAGGAACCATAACATTTAGCCTGGAGAAGAAATGATGCATCAGGGTTCCTTTTCAAATAATTGACTAGGGTTAGAGTTGTTCTCTGTGACCGAAAGGGGATGAGAATAGGATTGATGGGTAAAAAATACAGGGAGATTCATTTTGGCTCACTGTCATCTAAAAAGAGAACAGGCTGACATGGAAAGAGTGAGTTATCTTGGTGGAAGCATTTGACTGGGTGACATATGGCAAGATATTGTTAAAAGGTTTTGAGCATCAGATAAAAGTTGGATTAGAAAACCTCTAAACCAGCTCTGAGAGCCTGATTCAGAATGGAATGTGGAAATAGTCCCAAGAAATTCAGTGAGCAGGATTCTAGCTTGGAAGGAAGGATGGGAAGACCAAAAGATGGCAGAGAGTTGGAAGGCAGGATATGTGAGGATGGAATTGCAGAATATATTTTTAGAATATGTTGAGAGAATTATAACCCAGCACTGATGGGAAAATACTAATAAAGCTTACCTTTTCATGGCTTTTTCTTCTAGGAAATTCAGGTGGATGGAGTGTATGTGTGTGTGTGTGTGTGTATGTGTGTGTGTATGTATGTGTATGTGTGTGTGTATCACATGTGAAGGCCAGAGAAGAATATAAAAAATCGGCTAGACACAGTGGCTCACCCCTGTAATCCCAGCACTTTGGGAGGCTGAGGCGGGTGGATCACCTGAGGTCAGGAGTTCAAGACCAGCCTGGCCAACATAGTGAAACCCCGTCTTTACTAAAAATACAAAAATTAGCCAGGCGTGGTGGCAGGCACCTGTAGTCCCAGCTACTCAGTAGGCTGAGGCAGGAGAATCGCTTGAGCCTGGGAGGCAGAGCTTGCAGTGAGCCGAGATCACGCCACTGTACTCCAGCCTGGGTGACAAAGCAAGACTCCGTCAAAAAAATAATAATAAATAATAATTTCTGTGTATTATTCTAATTACCAAGCTAATTATTTACCTATTTCTATCTAGATTATACCACTTACAAAAGAATATGTGTTTGGATATCCAATTATGGATGATTTTAATGATGTGCAGTTCTAATCCAAGATCCAGATTTGTAAATATTCTTATATGTTAATATTTCTAAGAAAACTCTCAAAACCTTAAGAAATAGCTGCAAAATAAGTGCATTTGCTAGCTGCCTTTCATGGTGCTATTAGGTTTTATCACATTCAGTCACAGTGAGATGTGAAATTAACAATGCCTCTAAGAAATGGAAAATTGTGCTGCTGACAGACATGGTGATACGCTGCAGGTATGTAGCTGTGGCCCTGGGGACACACCCTTCTCCTGTGTGTGTCAAAGCTAGAACTAAGGCCCTTTTCCTGGAACCTTGATCTCTGGAGAACAAGGATTAAGGGCAACTGACTCAGCACTCTGTCTGCCACTGATAGCTACAAGGAATTTGCTTACATATGTATCAAGTATGCCAGCATGTACATACAAGTATGTCTATTTCAGCATTAAAACATTATTTTAAAATACACATAAATGTAAAATAAATCAACAATATAAGTGAAAGCTTTCTACCATCCCTGACTCCCATTCACCACCCGGCAAGATGCAGCCAGTTTCTTGATTATGTTCTCAGAGAGATATTTTTGGATACAATGGCATTCTCTTCTGTGCCTTGCCTTTGTCACTTATTGATACTACCTTAAGAGTTAACAGGAAGAACATGGACTTTGAAGCCAGAATACCTGGTCTGGAACCCAGCACCACCACATACTAGCTTTGACCTTGAGCAAGTTACTTAAATGGGGATAATAAGTACTATCCACTAAACATATGTAAGGCATTTCAAGCAGTGCCTTGCCCAGAGTTACCACTAAAATAGTATTAGCCATTGTGGCTGAAGCATGTCCCCTGTCAGTACATACAGAACACCCTCATTCTTATTTATGGCTGGCTGCTATTCCATTACTCATCAGATGTACCACAATGTATTTAGCCAGCCCTCCACAGAGGAACATAAGTTGTTTCCAGACTTTAGGTAGTTCAGACAATAGTGCAGTGAATAACCCTATACATTCATTATTTAATATATGTTAGACTGTATCTATAGAATAAATTCCTAAATGTGGAATTGCTATGTCAAAAGAGAATATGTATTTTGAATTTTGATAGATTTTATTAAATTGCCCTTTATAAAGGTTGTAGCAATTTACACTTCTTCCTACAATATTTGAAAACCATCCCCAATATATTATAAAAGTATTTTCAAAATCTTTGCCAATCTTATAGGTTAAAAGGAATCTCTTTTAATTTTACTTTACATTTCTTTTATTGTGAAAAGTTGATCACATTTTCATATATTTGTCATTTTTTTCTCTGATGTTCTTTATTTTTCTTTAGTATTTTTATTGATTTATGGAAGTTTTCTATACAAAAAGAAAAATTATCCTTTTTTAATTTGTTGCAAATATTTAAAAACATTTTTGTTTGTCTGTTTTATGGTATTTTTATCTTAACATGCAAATTTGAAAACTTAAATGTTCTTCAGTAAGAAATTGGCTAAATGGTTATTGGCATACTTGCAGCAATGCAAAGTGTATTTGCTACCATAGAAAAATGGTTATACAAGAAGCAACTTACAACACTGCAAATATAGTATTCATTTTTTTTTAAAAAGTTCATATTCATGTGCATTTATGTGAATGTATTACATAAGAAAAGTTCAGAAGTCAAAACCTTCACAAATACCTCTAGATTTTGTGAATTGAAAATTTAAAGGCACCAACCACTACAGAATTAAAAATAAATAAACTAACATTTTATAACCCAACTTTCTGGTCAAGTTTTGCAGCATCTATTATTTACCCTCCCTCCCCAAAATTCTTGAGATATTGTGATACTGTAAACTGAATGAATGTTTAATATAATTATATATTTATCACCAGAATTATGAAATCAGAAGTGAAAATTTTAATAGGTAACTTGCTTGACACTGAATCAATTTTTCCCTTAGTTAATGTTCCAACTTGTATCATTTCCTTTATTACAAAGGGAACGAATTCTTCATGGCAAAAAAAAAAAAAAAAAAAAAAAAACAGCAAAAGCAAAACCTGGTGCACACAGAGTAGCTCTACAGAGGAAAAACAATCATAACCTCATTTATCGTGTTGTAAATTTTAGAGTTTTAAATGCATATGCAAAGAATACCTTGGTGTGTTAGGTTGTCTTGTTTGCAGGTAGCGTCTGGCAGAATGGTATCAGTGTACATTCCACAGGGACTTAATCCTTGTTTTCTCGAAACTTGCAGGTTAACTGTAATAACCTTATATCTTAGTCTTAACCAGAGTACCTGTGATGATTCAAAAGCTGACTTATAGTGAGACATGTAAATATTTTGGCCCAAAATATTGTTTGGATTAGTTTGTGGAGGAAGGGGACAAGGGAAGTGGGAGAAAGATTCTTAAGACATTATGTATTTTTAGTGATTCAAGTACGTGAATCAAGGATCTATTTCCCTGCAGTTTTTTGCTGTATCCTTGGAACATCATTTGTTGATTCAAACATCCTTAAACACCTGCTACCTGCTAGCAGGGTAACACAGAGGTTTGGGGGAAACTTTGGTTCAGACTTTTAAGTTGTTCACAACCTGCTGGGGAGCCCTTAGCACAGAGGCTGGCACATAGTAAGTGCACAGAAATCACCTGTGACCTATAGAGCTCCGACGGGACTTGTTAGAGAAGAAGACACTGGAATAAAAAGTTAATACCAAATTTTATCATGTCTTGTATAAATTAAGCATAAGAAAGAGATGATAGTTTATATCTGTTAACTGAAAACTAAATGGGATTACTACCAAAATAGATACACATGTTCAACATTCCAACCATTTTTCTATGGAAAAACCAGTGTTGAAACATACAGTGTGTTTTCAGTTGACTGAGATAAAATAGCCTGAGGGAATGTCATTTGTACATGGATCAAGTTTCAAAATACTACTTGCAACTTTCTCTCTCTTGAGAAGCAGCACCCCCCACTTCACTGCTGCTTAACCATTTTTTTCTAATGCAGTTTCCTTAACAACAGAGGGAAGAAAACTCTGTAGCCCTAGGGATCTGAGAACATCATCAAAGTGGTCTATCTAAAGTGAAAGTTTTTATTAATATTTGTGTTCATGTATATATAATAGGACATATTTATAGAATAGATATGATATAGATTTGTTTTACTATAAAGATGTTTTAAATGGCTTACCTCCAAATAAAATTGAAGCTCCAGGAAGACGGGGAGGGTTTCCTGAATACCTCTGTATCTTCCTGGTGTTAGATTTACACCAGTGTGAGAAGCTCTGCCAACTCTGATTTTTTTTTTAAAGAACCTTTACGTTTAGAGATTTTTTTTTTTTTAAGTTGGGGGAGGAGAGAATAAGCAGATATAGGGCCCTTTAAATCACCATCTGCTTTACTGTTCAGAGGTTAATTATCCACCAGAAAATTCTCCCTAGAAATTTAGGGTCAGTTTTACCAAACCACCAAGCCAGATCGCCAGGGGTGTTGGACAACATTATCGTAAACTGGTGAGGGTCACAAGGTGGTGAATGTGTATATGTTGTTGTATGCCTATATGTCTTATCATATTCCATTGGAAATATTCATAGTGTTTGGTTACTAATTATTGTGTGTCTCTGGCATTACTTGTACTTTCCATGAGCAAAGTAAGTGAATGTTTTCTGTAAACACATACCATAGAACTTAAGACAGGCATACAAATAAGTCATATTTTTCTTCTTCAAAAATCTGGAATTCTTTACAAAGAAAAGAAAAAAAAAAAAACTAAAACTCCTGTCCATGCTGCTTGTTCTAGAAAGGGATATTGGCACATACACACAGCCCTGCTTTTCCCATTCCAGGTGGACAATATCTGACAGTGTCGGCAGCCAAAGCCCCAGGGGGAAAAGCTGCACGCTTGGTGCTACCTCTCGGCCGCCTCATGCAGTCAGGGGACCTGTGCCTGTCATTCAGGCACAAGGTGACGGGGTTGCACTCTGGCACACTCCAGGTGTTTGTGAGAAAACACGGTGCCCATGGAGCAGCCCTGTGGGGAAGAAATGGTGGCCATGGCTGGAGGCAAACACAGATCACCTTGCGAGGGGCTGACATCAAGAGCGTAAGTAGATCCACAAAGGAGGCAGGACCTGGGACGTTTTCCTTTCATAGGAGAACTCTGGGATCTGAATTTGAAGAAGCCTTGCTGTGTGAATTCAGGCTCAGATAAAGGTTTGGGTTTTTTTCTGGGCCTGATGACTCCATTCAGTGTCTCTTTCTGAGACCACTTTCTGCTGCTTCATCCTTCTTCATTGCAACCTGTGATCACCACCTCTCCCTAACCCTGGTAAAGATCCAGTTTTTTTTTAATGGAAAAAAAAATCTAGGAATAGAAAAGTTTTTTTGTTTTTTTTAAAGTTGATCAACAGAAACTTCCAAGGGTGGGGTGGGGAGCTTAATTGTTCCTGCTTTCCCTTTCCTTTTAATTCCTTATATTTCAAACTTTTACTACCATAAATTACCCAGGAGATGGTTCTTTTTTCTTTTTTGAAATGTTTCTTTCAAGTTCAAATTTTTTTCTTTGTTTCAGAGATCACAGTTAAGCAGCGTAGGGTGGGAACTCAGAACTACAATTGGAAAGCACTATTCTATTCAGGACAGGATGTGGGAAGTGCTTTGATGGAATATATAAATTTGATCTTAAGTAATCAAGACATAGGTAGCAAAAAAATGGTCTACGACATCCCAACAAAATTATGAATGCATTTGGGAAAATGTCATCTTTATGCTGGTGCTTATGAAACTTGCTGTTGGGAGATAACTATGCCTGTATGTAGGTATAGTTTATAAGAAACCATTTTAGGAAGAAAAGATAGATTCCATTAATACAGTTTTTATCAGAGTACTTGGATTTTGTTTAATTCTTACATATTTTTTCTTAAAACTTTTCTCAGTATTTTTATTGTTTAGAGAAATAAAACAAGATAATAAATCATTTTAAATCATAGCACTTAGGTTTTCTCTTGTTTTATAAGGAGCAAGGATGCTCTATAGAAAATATAATGTAAGAATAATAAAAGTTTTTGGTTTTTACATAGGTAAAACAAGTGTGATTGGATTATGGATTTTGATTCTATTCCATTTTCAGCAAGAAAGCGATGTTAACCAAAAAGGAACTAAGAAACATCCAAGATAGGCTGTGTGATTATGATCTTTCAGATCTTTGGCTCCTAATATCTGTTCCTTTATATTCTATCACACTCTTCTAACTTTGGTAATCCTTGACAAAAGTGTCCACTTTATAAACAATCCTAAATCGAATTGTTCTGTAGCTTAGAATGGCTTTTTAAAGAGTAATTGATTCTGAGTAATGTGGTCTGATGAACAGTTTGATGATTTCAGTTTCTACTGAAAGAGAAGCTTCAGTGATACTGGCAACTATATTCTGTTTTTTTCCTCCTGCAAAATAAGTTTAAAATTGGTTTGGGGGAAGGTTTACCTTTATTTTTGCTTAATAAGGAGGCATTAGAAAGGGGCAGAGGAGGCTTGACTGGTGTGTGCATTCTCTCCCTAGGTCATCTTCAAAGGTGAAAAAAGGCGTGGTCACACTGGGGAGATTGGATTAGATGATGTGAGCTTGAAAAAAGGCCACTGCTCTGAAGAACGCTAACAACTCCAGAACTAACAATGAACTCCTATGTTGCTCTATCCTCTTTTTCCAATTCTCATCTTCTCTCCTCTTCTCCCTTTTATCAGGCCTAGGAGAAGAGTGGGTCATTGGGTCAGAAGGAAGTCTATTTGGTGACCCAGGTTTTGCTGGCCTGCTTTTGTGCAATCCCAATGAACAGTGATACCCTCCTTGAAATACAGGGGCATCGTAGACCCATCAAAGCCATCTGTGGGTGTTGCCTTCCATCCTGTGTCTCTTTCAGGAAGGCATTCAGCATGCGTGAGCCATACTATCCTCCATCCTGATTACAAGGTGCTCCTTGTAGCAAATTATGGGAGTGAGTTACGGGAGCAGTTTTTAAAAGAAATCTTTGCAGATGGCCATGATGTTATGTGTTCGGTGTTGTACCATGAGTAGTATTGACTTCCCTTGAGATATGGTGTACAATATGCTTGTGAAATTGACTTACCCTCTTCACTTAAGTTAGTTCTGGCCTGACCTGAACTCTGACTTTTACTGCCATTCACTTTATAAAATAAGGGTGTGTAACATATCAAGATACATGTATTTTTATCTGTTTTTTTTTTTTCCTGTTAAAGACAATTATGTAGAGTGGGCACGTAATCCCTCCTTAGTAGTATTGTGTTTTGTGTAAATGTGCTATTGATATTAAGTATTTACATGTTCCAAATATTTACAGACTCTAGTTGCAAGGTAAAGGGCAGCTTGTGATCTCAAAAAAGTACATGGTGAAATGTCATCCAGTTCCATGACCTTATATTGGCAGCAGTAGGAAATTGGCAGAAGTGTTGGGTTGTGGTAACGGAGTGATGAATTTTTTTTTTAATGGCCTTGAGTTTGATCTCTGCAAAGGATAGGAAACCTTTAGGAAGACAAGAAACTGCAGTTAATTTAGAACTGTCACTTTCAAGTTACACTTTAAAACCACAGCTTTTACCATCATAACATGGCTCTGGTAATATGTAGGAAGCTTTATAAAAGTTTTGGTTGATTCAGAAAAAGGATCCTGTTGCAGAGTGAGAGGAAGCATAGGGGAAACTCCATTGGAACAGATTTTCACACAACGTTTTAAATTGATATAAGTTTAGGCAGTTGTAGTTCATAACTTATGTTGCTCATGTTGTGCTGTGTCAGGATGGGATAGGAAGCAAGTCCCATGCTTAGAGGCATGGGATGTGTTGGAACGGGATTTACACACACTGGAGGATCAGGGCAAGTTGGAATTCTAAGATCCATGAACCCCCAACTGTATTTCCTCCCTGCATATTTTACCAATATATTAAAAAACAATGTAACTTTTAAAAGGCATCATTCCTGAGGTTTGTCTTAATTTCTGATTAAGTAATCAAAATATTTTCTGCTGTTTTTGCCAGGAATCACAAAGATGATTAAAGGGTTGGAAAAAAAGATCTATGACGAAAAATTAAAGGAACTGGGATTATTGAGCCTGGAGAAGAGAAGACTGAGGGGCAAACCATTGATGGTTTTCAAGTATATGAAGGGTTGGCACAGAGAGGGTGGCGACCAGCTGTTCTCCATATGCACTAAGAATAGAACAAGAGGAAACTGGCTTAGGCTAGAGTATAAGGGAGCATTTCTTGGCAGGGGCCATTGTTAAATTAGAATACTTCATAAAAAAAGAAGTGTGAAAATCTCAGTATCTCTCTCTCTTTCTAAAAAATTAGATAAAAATTTGTCTATTTAAGATGGTTAAAGATGTTCTTACCCGAGGAAAAGTAACAAATTATAGAATTTCCCAAAAGATGTTTTGATCCTACTAGTAGTATGCAGTGAAAATCTTTAGAACTAAGTAATTTGGACAAGGCTTAATTTAGGCATTTCCCTCTTGACCTCCTAATGGAGAGGGATTGAAAGGGGAAGAGCCCACCAAATGCTGAGCTCACTGAAATATCTCTCCCTTATGGCAATCCTAGCAGTATTAAAGAAAAAAGGAAACTATTTATTCCAAATGAGAGTATGATGGACAGATATTTTAGTATCTCAGTAATGTCCTAGTGTGGCGGTGGTTTTAAATGTTTCTTCATGGTAAAGGTATAAGCCTTTCATTTGTTCAATGGATGATGTTTCAGATTTTTTTTTTTTTTTTTAAGAGATCCTTCAAGGAACACAATTCAGAGAGATTTTCATCGGGTGCATTCTCTCTGCTTCGTGTGTGACAAGTTATCTTGGCTGCGAGAAAGAGTGCCCTGCCCCACACTGGCAGACCTTTCCTTCACCTCATCAGTTTGATTCAGTTTCTCTTATCAATTGGACTCTCCCAGGTTCCACAGAGCCGTAATATTTTTTGAACAATAGGTACAATAGAAGGTCTTCTGTCATTTAACCTGGTAAAGGCAGGGCTGGAGGGGGAAAATAAATCATTAAGCCTTTGAGTAACGGCAGAATATATGACTGTAGATCCATTTTTAATGGTTCATTTCCTTTATGGTTATATAACTGCACAGCTGAAGATGAAAGGGGAAAATAAATGAAAATTTTACTTTTCGATGCCAATGATACATTGCACTAAACTGATGGAAGAAGTTATCCAAAGTACTGTATAACATCTTGTTTATTATTTAATGTTTTCTAAAATAAAAAATGTTAGTGGTTTTCCAAATGGCCTAATAAAAACAATTATTTGTAAATAAAAACACTGTTAGTAATACCAGTTGTCTATTCTTGTTTTTTGAGTTTTGTTTTTTTTTGACTTGGAAAAAAGCATTGAGGTAGTTAAATGATGTTTCACAAAAGTCATAGTAGAATCCCTTTTACTGTTTGGATGGTGGGAACAAAGATGTTGCCTGCAGTATTATACTTTCTAGGTTATAAAACATGAGACACTTTTTTTTTTTATCAGCATGAACAGGGAAAGAGATCAGAAGATCACTATAACCCATGCCATGCCTTAGTAAATTGCTTTAGTTATGTTTTATTATCATTTCGTTGTAAACATTTGCTTTAAATTCTTTTTTGTTGTTGTTCTTTTTTTTGAGACAAGGTCTCTCTCTGTCTCGCATGTTGCAGTGCAGTGGTGCAATCATAGGTCACTGCAGCCTCAAACTCCTGGGCTCAAGCAATCCTCTGGTCTCAGCCTCCCAAGTAGCTGGGACTACAGGCACATGCCACTACTAGACCTGGCTAATTTTTTATATTTAATTTTTTTTTTTTTTTTGTAGAGACAGGGTCTTGTTATGTTGCCCAGGCTGGTCTTCAACTCCTAGCTTCAAGCTATCCTCCCACCTCACCTTCCCAAAGTGCTTGGGATTACAGGTGTGAGCTACTGTGCCCAGCTGCTTTCAGTTCTATTATGGAAAGGCAGATTAAGCTATAAGTAAATATACAAATATGTGAATTATAAGTGAAAAGTCTTTTTTTACTGTAATTTTGTTAATTTATAACACTTTACTCATACTCTAATAACCTTTCCTGTTGGAGAAAACAACTACAAAGAAAAAATTTTAAATTATACAAGAATAAAAATTAGTCCTCATGCAGAATTACAGAGAATATACTCAATAGTTTCTCTCTTTCCAATATGCAGAGAACTCTTAGCTGGGGACATAAAATCTTGGATAAATACATAATTCAAGCAAAAAGTAAGGAATAACTTATCTCAGAGATCCTTCATAATCATCCCTCAGAGATCTGAGAAAGTTCAGGTTTTCTGAGTATGTTAATTAAGTTAAACCTCTTCTGAAACCTATTTGAGGTTGTGGGTTGGGAGGAGCAGATAATGATGAGATTCCAGGGTGTAGTTCATTGATATAGTCAGCAGATTTTCAAATACCCATGTGTAAGGAAAGGGAGGGGGGCTCTAGGGTCAGACAGTGGGAGATTTCCCCTTTTAGTGTTTCAGTCTTGAGAGGGAGGTGGACATTTATCAAAGTCATATGAATTAATGCAAAATTGCTGTTCTGAATAAGTAGGCGGTGTTTTGAAGGTTCTGGAACCATGGTGGATTTCAAGACTCTCACCCATTGCTTTTCATTTTAAGGTGCATGGGAAGCACCTGGAATCTTGTTAAAATGCAGCTTTTGATTTAATGAATCTGGAGTGAGGCTTGAGATGCTTCATTTCTAACCAGTTCCCAGGTGATGCCTATGCTGCTTGTCCTGGTTCCACAATTTGAGTAACAAGGCCTTAATGGTAAGTGTACTGAGGGAGATTAGGGCCTTCATCTTCATTAACATTCACGGCTGGAAGGCCTGAGGGCCCATAGTTGCAAGATCTGGATTCGTAAAAATTTACAAAGTCCCAGTGTATTTTTTTTCTTTCAAAAACTTCTTTTCTGAGCATGGAATATTTAAACTTGCCCACCTGGTGCAGAACATTGCTTTTTAAACAACTGGCAGGGCCTTCGGAATAAGGAAGTTATAATTGAGGACACTTAAATATAAGTGAGGCAGTGATCCAGGAAGCCTGTATTTTAAAAGACAAAGGGACATTCACAAATTGGAGAGCATTGCTTTTCAGGGCTCCAGGACTCAGAAACTTGAAAGCAATCTGAAATTCCAGTAAAGGTGAGTTCCAATTTGATTTTTCTGGGATTAATTCATTAAAAGCTAAAAACTGAGGCCTCACTCATAACCTGTATGTAATTTCGAGGAGTATAGATGACCGACCCTGGAGGCTCTGTTCTGTTGTTTTACGCAAATCTTCATTTTCTGGACCAAGCCCCACTCTGGTGTTAGGGATCTGCTTGCAGACACTCGTGATTTGTAGGGTCATCCAAAGCAGTTTTCTCACCTGCAGGCAGTTTTCATCCTCAGGGGACATTTGGTAATGCATAGAAACATTTTTGGTTGTCACAATGCGGGGGTGCTATTGGTATCTAGTGTTTAGATATGTTTCCAAACGTCTCATAAAGCACAGGACAGCTCCACACAATGAAGAATAATCTGGCTTCGAATGATAATACTGTGATCAAAATCAATGATTTCCAAAGAGTAGTCCCCAAACTAGCCGCCTCAGTACTGGAAACATGTTAGAAATGCAAATTCTTTGCCTCCATGTCCATCCAACAGCATCAGAAACTTGAGGTGGAGCCCCTGCAATCTGGGTATAACAAGTTCTCCAGGTAACTTTGATGTGCCTTAGTTTAAGATTCTTTCCTTATTAATGTTTTCTGTTTTTCATCATCTATTTAGAAAGTGACTTACATGAGACCAATTTTCCAGTGCCTTGCTACCACTGCTATTTCACTCCCTAACTCTGAACTAGCATCACTATTCTACCAAAAGTGCTCTTTTGAAGTCTGCTTATTAACTTGTATAATTGTGTATAAGTTCCAATGTTTAATCCACATGTATCATTACATAAGCAGCATTTGGCAGTGATGAGCACATCTGATATTCCTTGATATCCTCTTCTCCCTTGGCTTTCTTGAGCCACATTCCCACATTTCCAACTGTTTACTGGAAAGGTGCAAGGAGATTCCATAAAGGAGCTCCAAACAATATTAATTACAGCTTATTATTAATCTACCCCTCTTTCTCCCCGAAGCCTGCTTGACCTTGCTAATTCCTTCCTTCTTTGAATAAAAGCACTAACATCAATTTCATTAACCTTTGAAATTTGTCACTGGTTTTCTGTTTTTATTTTTCTTTTATTTTTATTTCTTCAAATCGTTGACAAATTCTAACTGTTCTGCCTCTGAAATAGTTTTCCCCCAGCCCACCAATCAAAAATGCAAAAATACGGGCGAACATTTTTTAAATTTTAAAGAGAATGGGTTTTCTCCGATGATTTAATTCATCAGGTGTTTTAAATGATTGGTCAATAGCACTGCTCTCCTGCATGTTTCTTGCAGTGCTGTTCACCATAGCCAAGATACAGAATCAACCTAAACTATCAACAGGTGAATGGATAAGGAAAATGCTGTCCATACACACAATATAGTACTATTCAGCCATTAAAAAGAATGAAATGCTGTCATTCATGGCAACATGGATAAGCATCGTGGACTTACGTTAAAATAGGCACAGAAAGAAATATCACATGTTCTCACTAATGTGGAAACTAAAAAAATGAGCTCATGGAAGGAGAGAGTGGAATTGTTCATATTAGAAGCTGGGAAAGAGAAAAACATTGGTTAACAAATACAAAATTATAGCTAGACAGGAAGAATGGGTTCTAGTATCCTATAGTACTGCAGGGTGAATATAGTTAAGAATTTATTGTATATGTTCAAAAAGCTAGAGGAGAGGATTTTGAATGTTCCCAACACAAAGAGATAAGAAATGCCTGATGTAATGGATAGCCTAACTATCCTGATTTGATCATTACACATTGTATACATGTATCGAAATATCACTCCCATACTCCATAATATGTATAATTATTATGTGTCACCTAAAATTAATAGGGGAAAAATAGTACTGCTGCATCCCCTCTCATGAAGTAGTCTTCTTTTGCATCCAGAAGCCATAGATCAAGCTTGTCAATCTGCCTGTGGCCCAGGATGGCTTTGAACGCAGCCAACACTAATTCATAAACTTTCTTAAAACATTGAGTTTTTTGTGATTTTATTTTATTTATTTATTTATTTTTTTAGCTCATCAGCTATCATTAGTGTTAGTGTGTTTTATGTGTGGCCTAAAACAGTTTCTTCCAATGTGACCCAAAGAAGCCAAATGTCTATGGCCTTGGACACCCCTGCCATAGATGTAGAGCAGAAGTTTTTTATGTATTTTCATATGTATTTTTGTAAGCTCCTTCAAATCTATTATTAAATAATATAATTTTTAAAGAAAAAATTTGGTTATTGCAGGGCTGAACTCACTGTCAAATTATCTGAAAAGCAGACAAGTAGCAGAGAGCAGAAAGCTTAACATACTTAGTAATAAATTTAAAAATATCCATTTTTCTTTTTTAAAGAAAGCAAATGCACAGCCATGAGCTGCTCTTTCCAGCCTTATCAGTCAGAGTGTAGTCAGTGGACCAGTAGTGCAAGCACCACCTGGGAATCATGGGCCCACCTTAGGCCTAATGAAGTAAAATCCACTTATAACAAGATTCTTAGGTGAGTTGTAGGCCCATTAAGTTTTGCAAAGTACCACTTTAGAGTACTGTGTAACACTTTTCTATTAACCTTAGCTTTCTCCCACATAGGAACACCCATGAAACAAATTTGCCCAACTAAGGTAGATGGGCAGATGGTAAACCATGCTTTAGAGTGGTGGGTTCTCAAAGTCTGATGCTGGAATCAGCAGCTTCAACATCACTAGGGGACTTGTTAGAAATGCAGATTCTCAGGCCCATCTTAGACTTACAGAATCAAACTCTGCAGGTGAGGCCCAGCAGTCAGGGGTTTTCACCATACTTCAGTAAATCTGATGCATACTGAAGCCTAAGAACCACTGCCTTGGAGACGGCAGTGCTGGATCATAGACAGGTACGGAAGTTCCCTGCCTCCTGCCTCCGTATGGTTTATTGAGTACCTACCAACACCAGCACTGCTGGAGCCACCATCAGCACCTGCAGGTATGAGGTTCAACATGGTTGCAGGGCTAATGTATAATTAGGAGAACTTGAGTCGACGTTATTTCATTGGTAGTCTGAATAACATTTTTTATATGCACGGAAAATGTATAGCTTTCAAAGTGCTTTCCACAATATTTCATTTAACCCTCACTGCTATCCAAGGGTGCAGATATAATTACCTCCCACAACAGATGAGAAAACTGAGTTTGAGAAGGATTAAGTGACTTGTGAAAGCCGGTAGTGTTATTAAGGGCCAGGGCTAGTTTTGGAACCCACAAAGCACAATTGCTAAGAGATCTTCTCTCAGCAGTTTGAAAGTTAGAGAAGTTTCAAATGTAGCTGAAAACTCCAAAATGTTTTCTACCTTGTGGAAAATACATTTCAGACATTCAGATTAATGAAGAAAAACCCATGAAAAAATTCACAACTTCCTCTTTGAAGGTTCAACAGTAACAACAAAAATAATATATGTACATATAGAGAGAGAGATAAAGCAAATGAGGCAAAATGTTAACATCTGGTGAATCTAGGTAAAAGATTTATGAGTTTTCATTGCACAATATCTGCAACTTTTCTTTGAAAAGTAAAATCCACAAAGCTTTCAATATTTATCTGTGTGCCCAAGTAGATTAGACTCTATACTTCTTCCTTATCATTGTGTATGTCTTCAGGCCTTCTGTGAAATAGCTTCTAAGTACGAAAGAACTTATCTACGCTGCACTGAGAGAAAGCAGGGAACAGACAAATGAGTAACAAGCAAGGTGCAATTACAACTTCTTTCTTTTTGCAGTGAAGCTTACCATTGATGCTAATATTCTTCACCGGGGTAAATAGTTCACTATCAAAAGGGCAATTTTTTGTTGCAATTTTTATTAATAGGATTGTGTTCTGTTTAACCCCAGGCATAAGCCCAATCTCACAGAGAAGTTCTAGGGAGTTTTTGAGAATCTGGCTGTTAATGTGTTGCTTTGACCCTTGCGCTGTAATTCTCACTGTCGCCAGTAACCACACTGGGCTGCATCTCAGCACATTTCAAAAACTGTTCTTCTACTTGTACATCACTTTCCTCAGGTTTCACAGCTCATGTTTCTTAAAGACTTTTCGATTAAATACCAGATTGGGAAGAAATAACTAGAAAGACCATTATTGAAACAACTAGGGAAATTCAATTTAGATAATAGCATTTCTGTCAAAAATGAATGATTATGAACCCAGTTAAAAGTGGGTTAGGGGCATGATGAATGATTACTTGCCCCCAACCCACTTGTAAGAAGTGATCCTGCCACACTGTGCTTGAGTCCTCCTGACTTTTTCTATTCCTATGTGAACAGCAAAGAAATTGTGATAAGAGTTACCAAATGTAGATGGTTTTACAGTTGACAAATACTAAGATAAATGAGATATTAGATGGTATTTAATATCTCTAAATACCATCTAATATCTCATTTAACCTCATTTGATGAAAATGATTTCCTCATTTGACTGTAGTGCTTTCATGTAGGTAGTAAGTCCCTGATTTTATAGAACATGGAATATGAGAGTCATTGAGTTAACCAAATTTCCAAAGGTCACTTGGGTAGTAGGTACCAGTGCTGGGATTCAAACTAGGGTCTGATTTAAAAGTTCTTCTAATCTATGCAGAACAATAGTGGCAAGTCATAAGAACTCTGCAGGAGTGTGGGGTAAGGTCAGGAACAGAAAAAGGGACCCAGGGAACTTAGTGAACATCTTTGCAAATGCACAAAAGTCATAAATACTTACTGTAGAATATTGAGAAAATTTTAAAAGATGGAAGAAAGGAAGGAGGAAGGGAAGACAGAAAACCCATTATATCTCAATCTGGAAATAGTCATTGCTGACACTTTTGTATATATACTCTCAGATTTTTTCCTTTATTTAAACCTATCCAAACCTACATGTAAAGGCTTGTAACTAACAAGGCTTCATGAATAGCTTGTGATAGTGAATACGTCTCATGAGATCTGATGGTTTTATAAAGGGCAGTTCCCCTGCACACACCCTTTTGCCTGCCACCATGTAAGACATGCCTTTGCTCTTCCTTTGCCTTCCACCATGATTGTGAGGCCTCCCCAGCCATGTGGAACTGTGAGTCCATTAAACCTCTTTTTCTTCATAAATGACCCAGTCTCAGGTATGTCTTTATTAGCAGCGTGAGAGCAGACTAATACAAACTTGCCTCTGCTACTTCATTTTAATGGCTGCATAGTATTCTATTGAAAGGATTAACCATAAACATTAAACTGTTTCTCTGGGATTTTGGACTGCCTCTCTAGCCAGGCCTTTTAGGGATTCCAGAAGACTAATTATGCTGCAGGAAATGATTCATGATCTATTTGTAATAGCTGGCTCTTTCCTTTCCTCACTCGCTCCAGTGAACCATGGAAGCATTCCCTGGGGGCCTGGTGTTAGCTTCCCAGAAAAGCCAGACCGGAGTACTTGGTCAGCCTTTAGAAATAGAAATAGAGAAGAAACATTCCAATAGGAATCTTCCTAGATTCAAAAACATTTCATTTTAAAACAACAGAAGAAAAAGGGCAACAAAATTTCCTGCTTCCTCCCAGCTGTTCAGTGAGCCATTGGAAGGGGAAGAAGCAAAGCACAGTCATGGAAGTTGCTGAGTTTGCATCATAGTTGAGCTCGTTGTGCCATTCTTCTAAGTTTTTGGTAACTAAAGCATTATAATATTGAGGCTAAAGTTAAAGTTTAGATGCCTTTGTGGATAACTCAGCTTCATTCTGGAAGCCTACCATAGAAGGCAGAATACCTGTAAGCCAAATTGGAGGTAGAAAATCTCCAATTTGGAGATTTTCTAAATCTCTAAAAAAGAGAATTCTTTATTAAAATGTCACTAGATCCAGGAGCTTTTGCATAATATATGAAAACAAAATAAGGAAAAACAAAAACAAAAACGCTTGCTTTAATCTGCTTGGAAATGTGTAGAGTTTTAGCCTTGACAGTGTTCAGCTAACAAAAGAGGGATTTTTCAACAGAGTTTCAAGTGGTTTGGAAGGGAGATTTGTCCCCTTCCTGTGGGGTTCCTATAGTGAGCTTTCCTTGTGCATTCTCAGTCCACGACATATATCACCTCCTGGCTCTGGCTTTGTGTCCTTCAGCTCTCCTCAGCACACATGGCTGGCTGGTGTCAAAGTTTAGAGGCCTGTATGGAAAACTCAGCTTAGGGATCTAACTCTTCCATCAGTGAGGATTCTTTCCTGCTGATTCAGCTTTAAGTGCTTCTAGACAACACTTTAGCAGGCAGGCCTTCCTTTTTTTTTTTTTTTTTTTTTTTTGACAGGGTCTTCTGCTGTCACCCAGGCTGCAGTGAAGATTATGACTCACTGAAGCTTCACCATCCTGGGCTCAAGCAATCCTCCCGCCTCAGCCTCCCAACTATTTAGGACCATAGGTGCATGCCACCACACCCTAACTAATTTTTGTATTTTTTGTAGAGATGGGATTTTGCCATGTTGCCCAGGCTGGTCTCAAACTCCTGAGCTCAGCCCACCTTGGCCTCCCAAAGTGTCGGGATTATCGGTATGAACACCACACCACCCTGCCAAGCAGTCCTTCCTAATCAGTTGGAGCTGGCATTAAACACTGATACCCATTAGCCATTCTAGAGCTGAAGCTGGTACTTTGATATACAAAACAACACTCTACGTAGTTATATGGCTCTTTCAAAGGATCCCAACCTCTTGTGCCAAACTCAAGCACTCTTTTTGATTCAGAGAACTGATCCCGGTCATTTCACTCCATTCTCCCTCATATTATATAGTTTGATTTTCCCCAAGCAGAGTAGATGCCTCTTTACAAATCGAAGGTCCTGGTTTTCTTTCTTTTTTAATTTTTTAAATTATACTTTAAGTTCTAGGGTACATGTACACAACCTGCAGGTTTGTTACATATGTATACATGTGCCACGTTGGTGTACCATGCTATTTTGGTTACTGTAGCCTTGTAGTATAGTTTGAAGTCAGGTAGTGTGATGCCTTCAGCGTCGTTCTTTTGGCTTAGGATTGTCTTGGCAATGAGCATTCTCTTTTGGTTCCATATGAACTTGAAAGTAGTTTTTTCCAATTCTGTGAAGAAAGTCATTGGTAGCTTGATGGGGATGGCATTAAATCTATAAATTACCTTGGGCAGTATGGCCATTTTCATGATATTGATTCTTCCTACCCATGAGCATGGAATGTTCTTCCATTTGTTTGTGTCCTCTTTTATTTCCTGGAGCAGTGGTTTGTAGTTCTCCTTGAAGAGGTCCTTCACATCCCTTGTAAGTTGGCTTCCTAGGTATTTTATTCTCTTTGAAGCAATTGTGAATGGGAGTTCACTCATGATTTGGCTCTCTGTCTGTCTGTTATTGCTGTATAGGAATGCTTGTGATTTTTGCACATTGATTTTGTATCCTGAGACTTTGCTGAAGTTACTTATCAGCTTAAGGAGATTTTGGGCTGAGACAATGGGGTTTTCTAAATATACATTCATGTCATCTGCAAACAGGGACAATTTGACTTCCTCTTTTCCTAATTGAATACCCTTTATTTCTTTCCCCTGCCTGATTGCCCTGGCCAGAACTTTCAACACTATGTTGAATAGGAGTGATGAGAGAGGGCATCCCTGTCTTGTGCCAGTTTTCAAAGGGAATGCTTCCAGTTTTTGCCCATTCAGTATGATATTGGCTGTGGGTTTGTCATAGATAGCTCTTATTATTTTGAGATATGTCCCATCAATACCTAGTTTATTGAGAGTTTTTAGCATGAAGAGCTGTTGAATTTTGTCAAAGGTCTTTTCTGCATCTATTGAGATAATCATATGGTTTTTATTTTTGGTTCTGTTTATATGCTGGATTATGTTTATTGATTTGCGTATGTTGAACCAGCCTTGCATCCCAGGGATGAAGCCAACTTGATTGTGGTGGATAAGCTTTTTGATGTGCTGCTGGATTCAGTTTGCCAGTATTTTATTGAGGATTTTTGCATCGATGTTCATCAGGGATGTTGGTCTAAAATTCTCTTTTTTTGTTGTGTCTCTGCCAGGCTTTGGTATCAGGATGATGCTGGCCTCATAAAATGAGTTAGGGAGGATTCCCTCTTTTTCTATTGATGGGAATAGTTTCAGAAGGAATGGTACCAGCTCCCCCTTGTACCTCTGGTAGAATTCGGCTGTGAATCCATCTGGTCCTGGACTTGTTTTGGTTGGTAGGCTATTAATTATTGCCTCAATTTCAGAGCCTATTATTGGTCTATTCAGGGATTCAAATTCTTCCTGGTTTAGTCTTGGGAGGGTATGTGTGTCCAGGAATTTGTCCATTTCTTCTAGATTTTCTAGTTTATTTGCATAGAGGTATTTATAGTATTCTCTGATGGTAGTTTGTATTTCTGTGGGATCAGTGGGGATATCCCCTTTATCATTTTTTATTGCATCTATTTGATTCTTCTCTCTTTTCTTCTTTATTAGTCTTGCTAGTGGTCTATCAATTTTGCTGATCTTTTCAAAAAACCAGCTCCTGGATTCATTGATTTTTTTTTAAGGGTTTTTGTGTCTTCATCTCCTTCAGTTCTGCTCTGATCTTAGTTATTTCTTGCCTTCTGCTAGCTTTTGAATGTTTTTGCTCTTGCTTCTCTAGTTCTTTTAATTGTGACGTTAGGGTGTCAATTTTGGATCTTTCCTGCTTTCTCTTGTGGGCATTTAGTGCTACAAATGTCCCTCTACACACTGCTTTAATTGTGGATTCTGGTATGTTTTGTCTTTGTTCTCATTGGTTTCAAAGAACATCTTTATTTCTGCCTTCATTTTGTTATGTACCCAGTAGTCATTCAGGAGCAGGTTGTTCAGTTTCCACGTAGTTGAGTGGTTTTGAGTGAATTTCTTAATCCTGAGTTCTAGTTTGATTGCACTGTGGTCTGAGAGACAGTTTATTATAATTTCTGTTCTTTTACATTTACTGAGGAGTGCTTTACTCCCAACTATGTGGTCAATTTTGGAATAAGTGTGATGTGGTGCTGAGAAGAATGTATATTCTGTTGATTTGGCGTGGAGAGTTCTGTAGATGTCTATTAGGTCTGCTTGGTGCAGAGCTGAGTTCAATTCCTGGATATCGGATATCCTTGTTAACTTTCTGTCTTGTTGATCTGTCTAATGTTGACAGTGGGGTGTTAAAGTCTCCCATTATTATTGTGTGGGAGTCTAAGTCTCTTTGCACATCCCTAAGGACTTGCTTTATGAATCTGAGTGCTCCTGTATTGGGTGCATATATATTTAGGGTAGTTAGCTCTTCTTGTTGAATTGATCCCTTTACCATTATGTAATGGCCTTCTTTGTCTCTTTTGATCTTTGTTGGTTTAAAGTCTGTTTTATCAGAGACTAGAATTACAACCCCTGCTTTTTTTTGTTTTCCATTTGCTGGTAGATCTTCCTCCATCCCTTTATTTTGAGCCTATGCGTGTCTCTGCATGTGAGATAGGTCTCCTGAATACAGCACACTGATGAGTCTTGACTCTTGATCCGATTTCCAGTCTGTGTCTTTTAATTGGGGCATTTAGCCCATTTACATTTAAGGTTGATATTGTTATGCGTGAATTTGATCCTGTCATTATGATGTTAGCTGGTTATTTTGCTCGTTAGTTGATGCAGTTTCTTCCTAGCATCGATGGTCTTTACAATTTGGCATGTTTTTGCAGTGGCTGGTACCGGTTGTTCCTTTCCATGTTTAGTGCTTCCTTCAGGAGCTCTCGTAGGGCAGGCCTGGTGGTGACAAAATCTCTCAGCATTTGTTTGTCTGTAAAGGATTTTATTTCTCCTTCACTTATGCAGCTTAGTTTGGCTGGATATGAAATTCTGGGTTGAAAATTCTTTAAGAATGTTGAATATTGGCCCCCACTCTCTTCTGGCTTGTAGAATTTCTGCCAAGAGATCAGCTGTTCGTCTGATGGGCTTCCCTTTGTGGGTAACCCGACCTTTCTCTCTGGCTGCCCTTAACATTTTTTCCTTCATTTCAACTTTGGTGGATCTGACAATTATGTGTCTTCGAGTTGCTCTTCTCGAGGAGTATCTTTGTGGCGTTCTCTGTATTTCCTGAATTTGAATGTTGGCCTGCCTTGCTAGGTTGGGGAAGTTCTCCTGGATAATATCCTGCAGAATGTTTTCCAACTTGGTTCCATTCTCCCCGTCACTTTCAGGTACACCAATCAGGTATAGATTTGGTCTTTTAACGTAGTCCCATATTTCTTGGAGGCTTTGTTTGTTTCTTTTTATTCTTTTTTCTCTAAACTTCTCTTCTCTCTTCATTTCGTTCATTTGATCTTCAATCACTAATACCCTTTCTTTCCCTTGATTGAATCAGCTACTGAAGCTCATGCATGTATCACATAGTTCTCATGCCATGGTTTTCAGCTCCATCAGGTCATTTAAGGTCTTCTCTATGCTGTTCATTCTAGTTAGCCATTTGTCTAATCTTTTTTCAAGGTTTTTAGCTTCTTTGTGATGGGTTCGAACATCCTCCTTTAGCTCAGAGAAGTTTGTTGTAACCGATCATCTGAAGACTTCTTCTCTCAACTTGTCAAAGTCATTCTCTGTCCAGCTTTGTTCCATTGCTGGTGAGGAGCTGCATTCCTCTGGAGGAGGAGAGGCTCTCTGATTTTTAGAATTTTCAGCTTTTCTGCTCTGGTTTCTCCCCATCTTTGTGGTTTTATCTACCTTTGGTCTGTGATGTTGGTGACATGCAGGTGGGGTTTTGGTGTGGATATCCTTTCTGTTTGTTAGTTTTCCTTCTAACAGTCAGGACCCTCAGCTGCAGGTGTGTTGCAATTTGTTGGAGGTCCAATCCAGACCTGTTTGCCTGGGTATCACCAGCAGAGGCTGCAGAACAGCAAATATTGCAGAACGGCAAATGTTGCTGCCTGATCCTTCTTCTGGAAGCTTCGTCTCAGAGGGGCACCCGGCCATATGAGGTGTCAGTCAGCCCCTAGTGGGAGGTGCCTCCCAGTTAGGCTACTTGGGGGTCAGGGACCCACTTGAGGAGGCAGTCTGTCCGTTCTCAGATCTCAAACTCCATGCTGGGAGAACCACTACTCTCTTCAAAGCTGTCAGACAGGGACATGTAAGTCTGCAGAAGTTTCTGGTGCCTTTTGTTCAGCTATGCCCAGCCCCCAGATGTGGAGTCTACAGAGTCAGGCAGGCCTCCTTGAGCTCTGGTGGGCTCCACCCAGTTTGCGCTTCCTGGCAGTTTTGTTTACCTACTGAAGCCTCAGCAATGGCAGACGCCCCTACCACAGCCTCACCGCCACCTTGCAGTTCAATCTCAGACTGCTGTGCTAGCAGTGAGCGAGGCTCCGTGGGCGTGGGACCCTCTGAGCCAGGCACAGGATATAATCTCCTGGTGTGCTGTTTGCTAAGACCTTTGGAAAAGTGCATTATTAGGGTGGGAGTGTCCGGATTTTCCAGGTACCGTCTGTCACGGCTGCCCTTGGCTAGGAAAGGGCACCGTGGGCTTCTGACAAGCCCCAGTGAGATGAACCCAGTACCTCAGTTGGAAATGCAGAAATCACCCATCTTCTGTGTCACTGACGCTGGGAGCTATAGACTGGAGCTGTTCCTATTCGGCCATATTGGAACTGCCTGGTGCTGGTTTTCATTTGGAAATTGAATGTAGCCAAGTTCTTTTTTTTTTTTTTTTTTTATACTTTAAGTTTTAGGGTACATGTGCACATTGTGCAGGTTAGTTACATATGTATACATGTGCCATGCTGGTGCGCTGCACCCACTAACTCGTCATCTAGCATTAGGTATATCTCCCAATGCTATCCCTCCCCCCTCCCCCCACCCCACAACAGTCCCCAAAGTGTGATGTTCCCCTTCCTGTGTCCATGTGATCTCATTGTTCAATTCCCACCTATGAGTGAGAATATGCGGTGTTTGGTTTTTTGTTCTTGCGATAGTTTACTGAAAATGATGATTTCCAATTTCATCCATGTCCCTACAAAGGACATGAACTCATCATTTTTATGGCTGCATAGTATTCCATGGTGTATATGTGCCACATTTTCTTAATTCAGTCTATCATTGTTGCACATTTGGGTTGGTTCCAAGTCTTTGCTATGGTGAATAATGCTGCAATAAACATACGTGTACATGTGTCTTTATAGCAGCATGATTTATAGTCCTTTGGGTATATACCCAGTAATGGGATGGCTGGGTCAAATGGTATTTCTAGTTCTAGATCCCTGAGGAATCGCCACACTGACTTCCACAATGGTTGAACTAGTTTACAGTCCCACCAACAGTGTAAAAGTGTTCCTATTTCTCCACATCCTCTCCAGCACCTGTTGTTTCCTGACTTTTTAATGATTGCCATTCTAACTGGTGTGAGATGGTATCTCATTGTGGTTTTGATTTGCATTTCTCTGATGGCCAGTGATGATGAGCATTTTTTCATGTGTCTTTTGGCTGCATAAATGTCTTCTTTTGAGAAGTGTCTGTTCATGTCCTTCACCGACTTTTTGATGGGGTTGTTTGTTTTTTTCTTGTAAATTTGTTTGAGTTCATTGTAGATTCTGGATATTAGCCCTTTGTCAGGTGAGTAGTTTGCGAAAATTTTCTCCCATTTTGTAGGTTGCCTGTTCACTCTGATGGTAATTTCTTTTGCTGTGCAGAAGCTCTTTAGTTTAATTAGATCGCATTTGTCAATTTTGGCTTTTGTTGCCATTGCTTTTGGTGTTTTAGACATGAAGTCCTTGCCCATGCCTATGTCCTGAATGGTAATGCCTAGGTTTTCTTCTAGGGTTTTTATGGTTTTAGGTCTAACGTTTAAGTCTTTAATCCATCTTGAATTGATTTTTGTATAAGGTGTAAGGAAGGGATCCAGTTTCAGCTTTCTACATATGGCTAGCCAATTTTCCCAGCACCATTTATTAAATAGGGTATCCTTTCCCCATTGCTTGTTTTTCTCAGGTTTGTCAAAGATCAGATAGTTGTAGATATGCGGCGTTATTTCTGAGGGCTCTGTTGTGTTCCATTGATCTATATCTCTGTTTTGGTACCGGTACCATGCTGTTTTGGTTACTGTGGCCTTGTAGTATAGTTTGAAGTCAGGTAGTGTGATGTCTCCAGCTTTGTTCTTTTGGCTTAGGATTGTCTTGGCAATGCAGGCTCTTTTTTGGTTCCATATGAACTTTAAAGTAGTTTTTTCCAATTCTGTGAAGAAAGTCATTGGTAGCTTTATGGGGATGGCATTAAATCTATAAATTACCTTGGGCAGTATGGCCATTTTCACGATATTGATTCTTCCTACCCATGAGCATGGAATGTTCTTCCATTTGTTTGTATCCTCTTTTATTTCCTTGAGCAGTGGTTTGTAGTTCTCCTTGAAGAGGTCCTTCACATCCCTTGTAAGTTGGATTCCTAGGTATTTTATTCTCTTTGAAGCAATTGTGAATGGGAGTTCACTCATGATTTGGCTCTCTGTTTGTCTGTTGTTGGTGTATAAGAATGCTTGTGATTTTTGTACATTGATTTTGTATCCTGAGACTTTGCTGAAGTTGCTTATCAGCTTAAGGAGATTTTGGGCTGGGACAATGGGGTTTTCTAGATATACAATCATGTCCTCGAATGCAGCCAAGTTCTGTAATACATCTACTCTCAGGTTAGGAAAAAAATGTGGCTATTTGTTCTCCCACAGAGGAGTGAGGGATTCAGGTCTCTTGGGCTTGTGTGTCTCTCTGTCATTGCCATGGGCTGCACTGTTCACAGCTGTTCTCAGTTGTATTGGATTGTTCCAAAGGACCTCCTGCTCTGGCAGCACACTAACCTGGAAAAGTCATGCTTGAGAAGCAGATACAAAATAGGGTAAAGAAATTTGCACCTTAAGCAGTTTTCTCTTCTCTGTTGAACTTCTTCACCCCCATCATTTTAGTTGCTGACAAATAATAAGAAAAAAACACAACCTTTGAAGTTCTGGAGTTTTTTAAATAATTTTTTTCTTTTTCTTTTTAGTTGAATATATTTGTACATATTTATGGGATACAGAATGGTATTTCAATACATGTATACAATGTGTAATGATCAAATCAGGGTAATTAGCATAGCCATCACCTGAAACATTTATCATTAGTTTGTCTTGTGAGCATTCAAAAATTCTCTCTTCTAGCTTTTTGAGACTATACAATAAATTATAGTTTACCCTCCAGTACTGCAGAACACCAGAGCTCACTTCTCCTACCCAGCTGCAATTTTGTATTAACCAAACTCTGCCCATCCTCCTCACTCCGTACCCTTCCCAGCTTCTTTTTTTTTTTTTTTTCTTTTTTTTTTTTTTTTTGAGATAGAGTCTCACTCTGTCAGCCAGGCTGGAGTGCAGTGGCATGATCTCAGCTCATTGCAACCTCCGCCTCCCAGGTTCAAGCGATTCTCTTGCCTCAGCTTCCTGAGTAGCTGGGATTACAGGTGTGCACCACCATGTCCGGCTAATTTTTTTGTATTTTTAGTAGAGACAGGGTTTCACCATGTTGGTCAGGCTGGTCTCGAACTCGTGACCTCATGATCTGCCCACCTCAGCCTCCCAAAGTGCTCAGCTTCTAATACCCACAATTCTACTCTCACTGTTCATGGCCTCAAATTTGTTTTTTAGCTCCCACATATGAGTGAGAACATGTGATATTTATCTTTCTGTCCCTGGCGTATTTCTGAGCCTCAGTTTTTAAGAAGTCTGTTCTTTATTTTAAGGAATGAGAAAGATGTAACTACTGTTTCTGCATTTGCATTATGGCTAATTTTTAAAGGTATCTTTTTGGTCTAATAAGAAGTATGTGGGAAATGGACTTTTTCCAATATCACTTGATAGCTTGATGAGAACATATTGTAGAGACTCTATTGTTCTGGCCTTTAAGGAATAGAGAGTTCTGTATCTCCAAGGTATGCTTTTCTACAAGCCCATGAAGGCCTTCTAAATGCCTAATGTTGCTACAGTCTATGTGGTGAATAGGTACTTGTTTGAGTTTGACATGGGCATTATTCTAACTGTAATTTTAGATATTTACACCATCATCTACTCATTTGACTCCTTCATAGATTTCCTTATAGATAGCCTCTGAGACCAGTGACTGAATACCCTATATTTGAAATCCACTATAGGAGATTGCTTACATTAGTTTTCTATTGCTACCTAACAATATTTCCACAAACAGCAGTTTAAAATAACACACATTTATTATCTCATGGTTTCTGTGAGTTAAGAGTCTGGGTGGGCATGATGTCAGTAGATTCTCTGCTTCAGCGTCTTCCAAGGCTGTAGTCAAGGTATCAGCCAGGGCTGTGGCCTCATCCAAGACTCAACTGTGGAAGGATCCACATGCAAGTTCAGGCAGTTGTTGGCATAATTCAATTCCTTGCATCTGACTCATTTTCTTGCTGGCCCGAGGCTGCCCTCAACTCCTTGAAGTCTCCCACAGTTCCTTGCCACATCGGATTCCCCAACAGGACCACTTGTTTCCTCAGTGCCAGTAAAGAAAAGACCCCAGCAAGATGGGTTCTAAAATCATACATGGCATATGCATATAGTCATGTACATGTCATACAATGGTCCATTTAAATACATCTGATTTGTATATAAAAAAGTATCTTCAGTTCTGCCCTAAAATATTCTTAAATATGATCTGTGTTTGAAGTATCTGAATGGGAGTCAACAACTTAGAATCCTTCCTCTAACTCCTCTAAGATCATGAGAAACTTTCTCTGTATATGACGCATTTTCACAGGGCTATGAGAATCCTGGGAGGAATACTTTGCAAGATACTGTTTCCACTTTGATGTGCTAGCTTTTACCCTATATTCAAAAGCAAATGTCCCTCTATTCATATTTTTATGATATCACTGAGGAACTGGCTGCCATAAATTTTCTCCTTAAATGAGTCACACTCCTATGCAAAGAATACCAAGTTATTTTTATTAAAATGTTAAGTCTCAAGGTATTTTTAAAAATAGCATTAATGGGGGGTTTGGTCAAGTGTGCACTGGTATTCTTAACAAGTCTGTATCTTGTCAAGTTGGTTCCAACTTGATTAATCCAAGAAGATTAGCCAGCTGTCCTAAACAAGTTCTTTTTTGCTCCAAAGTTTGTGTGGCCTTGTTAGGACACCCCTGGAAAGGCCTTTTAAGACTCACTGTTAAATACTGGCTTGATTCCCACCCTCCTGTTCTGCTATAGAAAACCTGTGATTTCCTCGGGCATGAAGGAAATCCTCCCATTAGAGGGAGTGGTTGGCAACTCCTGATATGAGGTCACTGGCTATTTTGTCCCAAGTGTAAGATTTCCCTTTGACCTGGCAATGCCACCTCTAAACTCCCAGCATTTTCAAAGGAGATGAAAAATGCCTTATTGAAAACTGGGTTAATGTAGTTATTTGGTTAATTTAAAACCTGAACAAATCAAATAATGAAGATGCGATCTTAGTTTATATCCAATGAAACCCTTAACTGTTCCAATAAACAAGTATTAGTCATTTAAAAAAATTCTAGTCTCAACAAACCTCATAAAATGTATATTTCTGAGTGAGTAGTTGTGACTTAAGAATGCCAGCCATTCCCCTCTTTTACTCCTTCTATAACCTAAGTGTGTTTTGGTCAGAGTGCATAATGTTTAGTCATTTAAAAAAATGTCAACAAGATAATGGATACTTCAGTCCCTAACTTACCTTTCAATATATTTCCTATTTCTAATGTTTCCTTCTAACCTTACACCCCTGTTCCCTGCCTATTTTCTCTTCCTTGCCATTCTCATTTGCCCCTAGTCTTCCCATTGGTTGCTTGTTCTTACAACTCTTACATGTGTATAGAGATGAGAGTTCAGAATGGGGAAGGGTGGTGAGTGCTGTTTCCCCTTTCCCTGGATTCCCACCAGCTCATGATTTTCAGAACTTCTACCTTCCCTGAAGGATCAGGGAAGTTGCTGCATTCTCTCTCCTCTCTTGGGTGAGATGTCCAGGTATCAGGTCACACTCTTGGTCTGTGAGTCCCAACTGAGTGAGGCTAATGGAGCCTTCCTTCTGGCTCTCTCAGCCCTATGCAGTCTCATGGTTTCCTCCATCTTGTAAACCCTCAGAAAAGACTTTGCCCCTGGAAGGGGGAGGGTGGTGAAGTTCTGTAATCATCCAGCTATTCTGGCTAAGAACGTCTCTTGGGTCAAGGGTGGGCTGGGAGCAAGCTTATTGAACAGGATGCCCCAGGGCCAAAGGAAATGATATGATGCCTTTACCCATCTTGGGTAAAAGTCCAGGCCTTTGCAATCTTGCTTTAGCAGTGATACAACTGGCATTTTGGTCTCTGACTGTGTCTTTTTCAGTTTATTCCTTATCCAGAGGAGAGATGGGTGCTATGAATTAGTGTCCTTAAATGCTAATAACGAGCATCAAGCTGGCTCTGCTCTCCCTTTTCCCTCACAGGGAAGCAAACCTGAGGGAAGCAAGTGGGGGTTTTGTGGGCAGCAGAGCTTGTGAGCAACTTCATGGGGCCTGATCAGGAAGGCAGACAAAGAGCCGGATGTCCTGTGAAATGAGGGCACTTGGGATGTGGGCCACCAGGCCAAGTTTAGTTCTTCCTGCTTTCAGCCAAGCACAGGAGCTAGGCCAAAGCTCTGGTGGAGACTCTGGGCAGGACGCCAGGCCTGTGAAACCTGCTAAAACAGGCCTGGTGAGTATCCAGGGCACAGCATGAGAGAATCAAAAGGTGGACATCCCCAGTGAGTCAGGCTGACAGAAAAGGACAGCTGGTCATGATCCCTGAGGGAGCCAGAGCTGACTCAGCTTCAGTGCTGTGGTCTCCAGGGTATTTGAGGTAGGAGCAAAACCGTGTCCCTAACTTGTCATATACTCAAAATTAAGAGTCATGACTTTGACCAACTCAGACTTCAGTAAGGTGAGCACTTTCTATATTGGAACTCAAAGATTCCATTAAAAAGACGGAAAAGGAACCTAGATGTCCAGTGGCCTGATGTAGAGAACTGATTATCTACACAGAATCTAAAACATCCTGCTCCACCCAAAGTGCGCATCAAAAAGAACTCCCCTCCAACCTCCTGTTAGCATTTGCCTCGGTTTTAGCTCAGCAAAGGTAATATTCTTGTGCAAGCAGAGAAGGAAAGGTGAGTCTATATCCTTTTGGTGACATTTCCTTTTGGTGATGGGAGCGAGCTTATTGAACAGAATGCCCCACACCCAGAGGAAATGATATATGTGTCTCAGGACTTCTGTGAGGCCACTATAAGCTCCCAGAGCATCGGTAGAATAGCTGGGCCCTGTTGCCATGACAGTGTCATCTTGAGCAGCGGCCGCACTCCTGCAGAACCTACAGTTTGAACTCTGTCTCTGTGGTCCAGTCCGTTCTTCTGTAGAACTGTGTTTGCCTCGGGGTGTATCGGGTAGAGTGAGGGAGAAGCAGCTGCAGGGGCTGACACTGCCCCTACTGGCACTGACTCTGCCTGATGGTGCCTCATCCCCATCCTTCTTATGTCCTCCTGGCTCATGGGCCCAAGAGGCCTCTCGTTATCCACTTTATCACAGGCTTTTCCCCACAACCCATTAACGGTCAGCTCTGCCAATTGCCAACTGTAACCTTGGGCAAATTAGTCAGCCTCTCTGACTCTGTTTCTTTTTCCTAAAATAAGAAATGCAATACTTCCTCTCAGGGTTTATGTGCAGATCCATTTGAGGAGTGTAACATTCGTATAGCACTTAACATAGCACCTAGCCACGAGAGGCATTCAATAAATAGGAAGCCATTTTTCTTATTAGCAGTATTATTAAGATTAATAATAAATGGAATTATATTTGTAATAACAATAGTAATGTACCATTAATAATAGTAATAACTATTATTATTACTTGTGGCTCATTTAGGTTGGCTAATGTTCATATATTTATAATACACACATATGTGTATGTATTCCAACACATACACTACAGTTTGACTCCAAACACCTAGCTGTTTGAATGTCTAGCACTTATGACACATAGCACACCTATATCATGTATAAAATATACCTGCTATTTTCAGAGCAACAGGATGAACATACAATGAAAATTCATTCCTACAGCTAGTTTGGAAATGAAAGAGCAGCGTTTGGGTTTTTATCCTCTGTTTTCATAGTGTGATCATTTGGGGAACAAACAAATGGGCATGTCCAGTCATCTCACCTAGATATACACAGATTAGCCCAGGAAAGAACTGGGGATTCTCTAGGATGAAGGAAGCCATGTAAGTGGAAATGGCCTCATGAGGCACATTCTTGAATCCACTTCAAGAAAGAGGCCTAGGACAAAGAAACTCACTGGTTAGTGGTTAAAAGACCATGACCATTCACCTTTGAAGTAGGAGAATCTTAGAATACCTGCGAGTCAGAAGGCATGGGGAATTCAAACCCCATCTGGGACAACAGGACTCAGATTCCTAAAGAGCATAAACCTCTGGCATCCAAACTAAAATTATTAATTAACCAATAGGACAATACACAGTTTTCAGAAAGAGTTTAGACATTTTTCATGTTCTTTGAATCTAGAAAATGTAATACAGAGACAAAGCCAATGAACCCAACACATGCCAAGAACCAGGGAAAATTAGAAAACCACAAAAGCACACAAATAACTGTTTATTGAGTGCTCCCTATGGGCCAAGCAGTTGGCACATTGTCTTATTTAAGTTTCACAACAATTTTATGGAGAAATATCATTTTGCTCAATCTATTGATGAGAAAACTAAGACCTGGAGAGTTTAAACAGCTTGGTCAGAGTCACTAAGGTACTAGTTAGTAAGCAGCAGGTGGGCTCGGAAGTTCACACTCTTCCCGATAACCCACATGCTGCTTTGCTGATTGTTATGTCAGCACCATTACTGCAAAAGGCAGCTGTGCCTGCATACAGACAGCACCATTTTAAAGCACAGTAATCAGGATGGCTGGCGGACGGTGGGGTCACATGGACAGAACATTCAAATGCACTCCTTAGGATTGTCTCCTCTTAGAAATCCTGTGATTGGTTCCTTGAACCATGTTTTCCATGAGCATTTATGTCTTGTTGACCAGCAACCCATCAACCATATTTCAAAACAATACCTGGGCACCCTGACAAGCTGATACTTTTAAAGCAACAATACTAAATACTTTTCAGTTTAAATACATATTTAATTGACAGTACATTTACTATCAATTAATTTATTTACTTTTTAGATTTAAAATATAGTTTTCTGAGCCCAAATTCCAAAATTCCTGTAACAAAGGTGGCTTCAACAAATAAAGCCACCACTTACGAATCCTATGTGCCAAGAATCAAGTGAAATACTTTTCATCAAACTTATTCCCACGACCATGCTGCAAGGTATTATTGTCCACACCTGTTCTATAGATGAGGAAATGAACTAATGCTCAGAGAGTTTGAATAACTTGTCCAAAGTCACATAGGGAGGATGTAACCAGAAATCAAACCCAAACTATGTATTCTACAAGACTGGCCACATTGCAGGGCTTTGTTTAGAATGTGTAGTTATCTTCATAGGTGAAGAGAAGACCCTCCTGCAATGGAAATGGATCCAGAGTCTGGGAGCATTTCTCCTGATAATTGAAAAATTTCCTAAGGAAAGGTTTTGCTTCACACAGGGGCTGATTCTTCTGACTTCCACACTCTTAGAGTGGAAAACATGGTTATTAATGAAGCATGAAATGGTGAGATGATTATAAACAGATACTGTCAGTTTACTTCTGCCAGTCCTGGGTCACGTCCAACAAGCGTTATGTCCTCAGGATACAGCCCGTCCTCCCGGAAACAGCACAGCAACCAGTTCATAGGCACGGGGAGTGAGCAGGTTTGGGTTCATCTCCAAATTGTTACATCGTGCAAGTTTCAGTCAACTTTGTTCACCTCCCAATGTTTTTCAATGTCGCAGGAATAACACCACCTCTCTTATATCCATCCACCAGGCAATTAATAACTGCTATTTAAAACATTCACTCACTTGTTTACATAGGAGCCATCTGAAGTGTGTAGCAAGATGCACTAAGAATAAGGATTATTCTTCTTACGATTTTATAGAGGAGAAAGTTTGGGGCCAGAGAGGTTAAGTAAGTTGCCCAAGGTCACACAGTTAGTGACCTGTGAAACTGACTGACTCCAGAGCCCAGATACGAACATGGCCTCTAGTGAATTCCTGCCATAGATTGGACTAGCTGCTGAGCCATTCAGCTTCCATTTCTAAGCTCTTCGCTGTGATTATACTGCTTCTCTCTCTGAGATGTTCTCTCTCTTTTTTTCTAATATCCTCTGTGACAATATTACACACATACGATTATTATGTATTGAAGAAGTTCCTGCCAAGGTGCGTCCTGTGGGACATAGATTGACTGGGCTCTGGTCCTGGCAGGAGCCCCCAAGTCTGACTTTTTTCAGATGGCTCTGACTGCAGCTTGCTTTTGAGTTCCTAGCTTCTGTCACTTCAGTAAGAGTGAAACACATCTTTTATAGCACAACGGCCTTCCTGCAGAATGAGTCCTCCAGGAGAAAGCTGAAGCAACCCACTCACACCTGAATACTGCACAGTGGCTCATGCAGCATGGCTGGTTGTCTGCAGCAGTAAAAAAATGTCACCTGAGGTGCACAAACAGCTCCTGGTTGAGGGAATCTTCACTTCTATCTCACCCTGAGGTTACTTTTGGGCATTTGTTGGCAGACATTTGTAGATTGCTTCCCTACTTTCCATTTTCCTTACTGTAGACAACAGAAGCCTGTGGCTAATTGGGTGGAACTCTCCTTTCTCCACTCCCTGAGAGTGATTTGGCTGAAGCTGTCCCCACCCTAGGTCCTGCCCTGCTTGGCTTAAGCTGATTAATTTGTAGTTAGTGGTTCAGGCACAAGCAGGTGACACAGACCCAAGCCCCTTGGAGCATTCCCCTTGCTCTAGTGACCGGTCCAAATGTTGGCCCTCCTCTCGAGCTGGTCAAAACCAAGTAGACTCCAATTATTGCTAAGAAAGTTATCAGAGGCTTTCCTTCCCTTGACGGTGTGGGGTGAGGGAGGCAGCACCTGCCCCCACCAGGAGAGTATCTGATGCTGTTACGAGAAGTTTGGAGCCTGAGGATAGATTTGACCCCATGGAAAACAGAGAGCTATAGAGAGAACCTCAGTCCTTGGAGACATGGGTGAGCCATTGGATCAAGTCTCACTGGAAGCTGGAATTGTCTCTTGGCATTTTAGTTACATGGAGCAGTAAAGTGTACCGGAGGCCTAAGCCAATGCTCTGTCCCCGTAACACAGAGCCTTTTCCTTGGGGACAGCTTCCGTGTCTTACTGCTCTATGCTTCCTCCATGTCTGCTAATGTGTTCTAAATAAATAAACATACTTTGCAAAATAAAAAAAGTAATTATTCGTAACTAACAACAGCTGTTAAACCAGCTATGTTGATATTACTGTTATAATTTTCCTTGATGCACAAAATGTTTTTCATGGTTAGATTTATGATACTAACCTGCCAGGACAAAGTTGAGAAGTTTACCATTTTCCTATACACATTGAATGCTCCAGGTACAGACCACATAACTAAAGTAAGATTTGTGAGCTGTATTGTATTGCACTAACAAGGAATTGTTTCTCACAGCAAGCACTTTGGGGACCAACCCGAGAAAGCTTAGGTGAATTTTTATTTATTTGGTAGATTCTTTACTGTATGGGGAGTTATCTTAATAAAAAGAATTCCTTGAGAATCTCTTAATTAAAGTTTTCCATACAACTAAAGGAATTAAGTGCTTAGAGTCTGTTACTATGATGGGATCTTGACATATAAGTATTTTACTGAACAATGCATTTTTTGTAGTGTCTGTCACTGAGGAATACAAAAGATTTTTATAGCTTTTTGTACAAAGGGTTGTAATTTTGATGCCTTAAAAATATCTGTGTCACCTTGAGCAGGACATTTAACTCTTCTGGGCCAGAACATCCTCGGTAAAAGAAGAGTTGGTCTCAGTAATCTCTTAGTTGTTATTATTATAAATCACTAATATTACAGAGATTCAAGATGCAAATATACTCCTTCATTTATTCATTAAAACATTAGATAATCCTAATATGTAGCATTTATAGTGAAGGATTCTAGAATCAAGAAGACAATGATTATGACTTCAGCAACCTTTTTGTTCTCTAGAGTGAAAGTTTGTTTTAAAAGGTTTTATTCTTTGTTTATTCATTTGGTAAATATTCACTGAGGTGCTGACCATGTGCCCAGAATTCTGTGGCACCGGCTTCATATCTGAGAAGGACATTATGGCAGGAAAGATTTAGGTTTGCTATACAAATGCATTTCCTATACACAGAGTGGCTAAGTGATAAAATGTAGACCCGACTCTGCTGTGAAATATTGACATCAATTTTATAAGTACATGAAATGTGTATGGGGTGACAGCACCTTTGAGCACCGGGGAGGCAGATCCTTCTGTCTCGGCCACCACTGGGTCAGCAGCCAGGCAGCGCCTGTGCATCATGGTCACCTAACAAGCGTGCGAGAGTAACCTGATGAGTCAGCCAGTTCCTATCGCCCTGTAGTGTGATAATGACGCTTGGTTTCCTTTTTTGACTCCCTGTGCTTGGGGTTAATACTGTGGCTATCTCTGCTCGAGTCCTCCAGCAGCATTTCTTGGAGATTATATGTCTATTGTTATCTCACATTCCCTCTATGTGGAAGAGCACCACTAAATAGCAGAGGGATGGACAAATGACAAAAAATCCTCTGTTTTAATATTACTTAGACGTGCACTGTACAGTTAGCAAGTCGTATATTCAGTGGTGTTTTCTCCATTATTTGATGGCCTCAGAAGTGACTGAAATTGCCCTCATCTGTGAAGTGTTGTGTCTGGAGCCAGGAACACATGGGCCCTTGATAAATGTTGGTTGAATGAAATTTAAGCAAGAAGGAAAAGAGCCAGTCCTGTTTTGAATCAATCTTTCCAAAGAAGTGGCTGAGCACTAACCCTGTGCTTCACCTGACTAAACCTTCTGGAGACAGAAGTGGACATGACCTTGGGGAGACAAACCAAATGTATTTGAAGAGGTGGAAGTTCGCAATTAAGTGTCAATTGTGCGTAGCACAGACTGTTAAGTGCTGAAAGAATTTAGAGGACAGAGATATCTAAGAGGGTGGAAAGAGATCAGTGAAGATATATGAAAGATAAAGGACTTGAGAGGGTTCTTAAAAGAAGGATTTGGAGGCCGGGTTGAGAAGGATTTGGAGGCCGGGCACGGTGGCTCACGCCTGTAATCCCAGCACTTTGGGAAGCTGAGGCGGGCGGATCATGAGGTCAGGAAATCCGAGACCATCCTGGCTAACACGGTGAAACCCCGTCTCTACTAAAAATACAAAAAAAATTAGCCGGGTGCTGTGGCGGGCTCCTGTAGTCCCAGCTACTTGGGAGGCTGAGGCAGGAGAATGGCGTGAACCCGGGAGGCGGAGCTTGCAGTGAGCCGAGATCGCGCCACTGCACTCCAGCCTGGGGGACAGAGCGAGACTCCGTCTCAAAAAAAAAAAAAAAAAGAAGGATTTGGAAAGTGAACGAGTGTGTGTTTTTGGGGGGTGGGGGAGGGCGAGGAGGAAAGAGGCTCAGGAAGTGAAGGCAAAATCTAATGTTCAAAGCTGTATTCCGCTTTAGCTTCTGGTCAGTAAGCCTGCCTGCCACTACTGTATCTTTAAAGGTTTTTGCTGCTGTGGAAAATCACCACTCACTGGGATCAGAATATTATCCTCCTGTTAAGCCTTGGTTTCAAAGAGGGTGCACATTTCCTGCATGGCAAGACAACACCATCACCACTGGTAACATAACCCTGCACGTTAGGGAGCTGGTAAATAAATAAACCTTTACATTCCAGATCAATCCATCCAGCCTCTGACAATGACTTATGGCTTGTACTGCAAGGTTAAAAATTAGTCAAGGGTGCCTTTCAAAGTCAGCTCATACCCTGGGATTTCTGGAGGAAAAGGGCATCTGCCATGAGCCTGGTCTGTGAACATAACTTAAACGAGTTATCTTGGACCTGAAGCACTAGAAAGACTGGGGAGAAACCATATGAATACGATGCCTTCAAAACACAGCAAATGCCCTCATGCTGATAAGGCGGAAGAAACATCAGCCACAATCATTTTCAGAGTTAACACAAGCAAACAGAGAGGTCCTCAAGGACTCATCATTTCAGTTTATATTCTAAGATAACTGTACCCAGGAGTAACCATTCCAGCTTTCTAAAGCTTTATAGCTTTTTATATTCTTTCATTGATATCAATTCTCTGACCCTGAGGGGCAGACCTCATTTCCATTTTAACATGAACAAAACAGATGTCAGAAAAGAAATTTCTTATTCAAAGTTGCACAGCTGGAAGTTTAAGTACCCACTTAGATAATGATTTAAGAACAAAACCAAGAATGCACCTGCATAACTGTGTAAAAGATGCTGTTTGTAATGACAACATTTTGTCCCACTCTGAGGCTTCCTGAAATACATTATGGTACATTCAAACAATGGAATAATCTGCAGCTCTTAAGATCTATTTTGAGGAATCGTATCTGTTAACATAAAAAGATATTTATGTTACATTGCTTAGTTAGAAAAGCAGTTACCAAACCGAATATAGGGTACGAATCTCTGTTTGGAAATAAAAAGTATTTGCATAGCAAAAAACCATTAATATATATATTAATATATATACATACACAATATGTATACACATACATACATACACGAAAGGACTATTAGTAATGTGGAATTGTGAATGTTTTTGTGCTTACGTGCTTTTGTTTTTGTGCATCTTCAAATTTTTCTGGTTTGAGATTTTGCTTTTGAAATAAGGACTACAAATCAAAATAAAAAAGCAAGCAAGAAAAAGACAAACCTTACAGAAAAAGTTAAGAGTTTACCTGTGCTAAAATGTTTGCTCCACTTATTTGTCTCAGTGTCTGGAATTTCTACCATTATCACTTTATGTATGAAAACCATTTCAAAAGACAAGAGTTCCTGGGAGAGTGCCACAAATTACTACTCTTACATCCCGTGGCTTAGAAACTCAGACCAGCCGCCTCCCATCTAGAAAAGCCTAGAGCACGGCCTTGCTGGAAATTCAGGTTGGCACCACAAAGCAGGAGCTGCTCTCCGGGGAGGACAGAACTTCCTAGGTGGGGTCTGAGAAGCACTGGATCTTAGAAGGAAGCAAAAGGAGATGGGAAAGGGAAGCAGAAATAACAATCTGGTGTTACTTAGTGCCTGCTCTAGGAAAGTGCATACAAAGCAGTACGCATCCACAGAGACTCGCAGAAAGCTCAACAATTGGTCCGAGCTCAGAGTGGCAGTGTTAATGGAGTTTGGAGTACATGAAAACATCTCTTTAGCCTTCTGGTGAAGTCAAATCCTGGATCCAGGTCTGGAAGTATTCAGCGTATACTGGGGGAAATTAAACTCTGTGAGGAAGTGGACAGTGTCAAGTTGGAGGCTGGAGTGTGTAGGAGCCACTAAGCCCTTGGGGAATCAACCTGAATTAAGGAGTCATCTGAGTTTGGGTCTTATTATTTGACATAATACTTTCTGTTGTTTAAACTAGTCAAGGTTTTTTGTTACTGGTAACAAAAGCATCCTAAGGGATCCAACCACATTTAATGAGCACACATGTGTGCCAGGCATTGTGTTAAGGCTTTATGTGTATTGCTTCATTCGATCCTCACACAACCCCAAGACATACATCATTGTCATACCTGGTTGGAAAACAAGGAGCAAAAGCTTACAGAGGTTTAGAAACTTGCCCGGGTTGCACAACCCTGGAGGAATAGGTGTGCATTTGTGTGAACATAGACCATCTGACTCACAGTTGTTCCATTTGTTTCCTAATTTAATATTAGGTAATATGTGCCATTGCTCAGTTGATGTTTTTTATCCATGAGTTATTAGCAGATGAAAAGAAAGAATTTGAGGGTAGTTCTACCCACAATTCCAAAGAACATTCTCTGCTCCATTGACACTGGTTTCCTTTGCAAAAGCCAAACTCTGTACAACTAATTTGTCCAGAGAGGAATGCTGTGGGGTGGAGCGGGTAGCAGGAGATGAATGGGGAACAGTCTAAGAAGTTCAGCTCCTTGCTTTGGACTTAACAGGAGATCTAAGGCAAGGTATTAAATCCCCTGAGCCTCAGTTTCCTCATCTGTAAAGGGGTAGCAGGAGAGACATTTCTCACAGACCTAGTGTGTGGATTGAGAGAGACGCAGTATATAAAGCATGAGAGTGGTGCCTAGCCTATGACAGATCCTAAAAGAAGGCAGCTACTGGGAAACAGGCTACTGTGCGGATGAGGAACACAGGCTTGGGAGTTCAGGCTTACCAGGATTCCAATCTTGCCTTAATTTCCTACTTTGTCTCTAAAATCAGGATAATCATTCATTTATTCAACATTTTTTTGCCTCCATTCTAGCCCATATGCTGAAATAATGTTGAGTTAAAACTACAAACTGATAAGTCTCTATTATCTTGAAAATTACAATCTAATAGGGAAACAGAGATGAAAAAGGAGATTACAATGTGGTGTGTTATGTTCTAAGACAGAGGAGGCATGGGCTTTCATGAGAATGCTTGGGAGTTAGATTCAGCCTGGGTTTGGTGTGTCACAGGAGGCTCCCTGGAGGAAGAGATCCTCAAGGTGAGTGCTAAGCCCTAAGTAGGAGTGAGCTAAGCTGCAGTGGGCATGGAGAAAAGGGGAAGGGAAGAGCATTTCAGGTCTCAGGCTGTTGGGAAGGTTAAATGCGACAATGTATGGAATCGCTTAATATAGTGCCCAGCAATTTATATGTGCACCATAAATAGCAGTGATTTCCTTATTTTAGAACATTTGAAATACATGTGTTTTTCTATTTGCTTTCCAGCTTCAGAATGAATGTTCTCCGTTAACTATCAAGTGGTTTTCTGAGTCTCACCAGCATTACTTAACATATGATCATCTAAAGAACCACAGTTGTGTTCTAACTTATATTTTTGAGCAGCAAAGAGGATGCTATTCTTGTATTCTCTACAAACGGTAAGTGGCCAGCAGGGCACTGCTTTACTAAGTGGAGGCAGTAAATGCTGGCTGTTTACTGAGCCTGCCAAACACACTCATAGATCCTTTCCAGCAGTCTCATTACTTTTTAGTTCAGCTCTAAGGAAGGGAAAACCTAACACTTCTTAATAGTTAAGCACTTAGACCACCTTCATCTTGCAGACAAAGACTCATGGTGCTCTGTCTTCCTTCTGTTTTCTTGGCAAGTAGCCTGTATGTACGTTGACGTATCTTTATGATGCTTCAGAATAATTTCTCAGTGAGCCTGATTCTCCACACCCACCAGCTCATTTGGGGAAGACAATATTCAGTTTTGGAAACCACATGTTAAGAGAGATATGGAAAAAGTGAAGTATGTGCACAGGAGAAGGTTTCAGACTGTGAAGAGGCTTGGATCCATGCTATATGAAACCAACCTACTGGCCACTTTGTCACTTGTGCAGAAGTGGGCAACAGTGTTAAGGGAGTTGTCTGCTCTGCTAGGTTGTGAGGAGAGGGCATATGGTAAAGATATCATACTAAGCTTCATAATTGTATTTCGTTAAAAGTTGAGGTGGAAACTTTTATAAAAATCAAATCTGAAATGTAGAAGACTTAGAAAACTCTATAGGTGGGAATGTAGAGCAAAGGCATTTTCATGCACTGTTGGTGGAATTGTAAACTGGTACCACTACTTTGGAAAATAAATTGTCTGGTATACGTGATGATATATGCCCTCTGTGCATTCCTGCAATTCCCCTTCTAGAGAATTTCATGCCCTAGGGAAACAAACACACATGTGCCCAAGAATATATGTACAAGAAGGTTTATAGCAGCATGGCTCATAATTGTGCAATGTCTGAACCAACCCACTGTCCACCAAAAGTAGAATGAATAAATAAATTGTGCTATGTTCATACAACAGAATGCTATATAGCAATGAGAAAAAATACATCATAGTTACAGGAAACATGGATTTTATAACTATAATGTACATATGAAGCAAGTTCAAAATAATATGGTATGATTGCATTTATGTAGAGTTCAAAACTTAGTCAAACTAAATTATGATTTTTAGGGATGCATGCATAGGTGGTGAGACTAATGAAAAGCAAGGAAGTAGTTATAATAAAAATCAGGATAGTGGGAAGGGAGGATGCTATAATTGGTAAGAGACATACTGGAAACTCCTGGGGTTTGGCAATGTTCTATTGCTTGACCTGGGAGATGTTATGTGGGTGTTTGTTTTATAATTTGTTAATTGTACATTTATATTTAATTCACTTTTCTGTATGTTATATTTCACCAAAACTAAAAAAAAATAAGTGACCCTTTGAACAAATGGTAGCCTGTAGAGCAAATCATTAATAAAATTATTCTCTAATGGACTTCTAGTGAGAAAGCTTTTCCCCATGAGTCTCTGTTAGGTGCCTAATTTATCTCTAAATTCAAGACCTTTGGACACAATTGGTTTTGCTATAACCAGGAAAGGCTCTTTCCAGATACATCAGATATCTGGCTCTAACTCCCTGAAAAAGAATGTTGAAATGCTAGAGGGAAGATTTTTCCTCTTTGATAACCTGTTGCTTGTGAATGAGCTAACTGGTGCGATCTGGTATAGACTAGAAAGCCAGTGTATTTCTGAAATCAGGGTACTTATTTCTAGAGAAACGTGGAAACATTAACCAGATCCCCAGGGAAAGGCTTCCTGACAGACTGTTTTTGCTTCTTAGTTGTACAGATTAGACATAAAATGAGATGTGCCTTGAGTTTTTTATTCAACATTTCAAAATATATTTTAAAAAAACAAAATGAAAAACTTAAGTAAATGAACAATAAGGTGACGGTCTTTCACAGTATAAAGTGTAACTTTTTTGTTGCTCTCATTATGACCCCATGCCTTCATTACTCTAAGTGGACAGAAATTTTCAGACACAGGTTACTGTACACAGGATGATTCCATTTGGAAATTTAGGCCAAAGAGCAGAGAGAATAATCTTTCAAAGGTATATATATATATAGATCTGTATCTTATGTTGTAAAACACATGTTTATATACAAATTTCATATTTATAAGTACAAAAGACAAAGAATGCAGATGAATAATTAATCTATAGTCAATATAGATAATACTGTTGTCCCTGTTCTGTTTTCTAATTTTACAAGACAATTGTAGCTGTCTGCATGCAGGTGGACTTGACTTGTAGCAACTGGAGACAAGGTGTAGTTCTCCATGTGTCTGAGATTCCAGAACTAGACTCAATTGTGGTTCCAGATCAAATCAGCCTGCAGAGAATGGCTGTTCCCTGGTGCACATGGAGTTGAGCAGAGCAGCACACTTGGGCACAGGGGTTGGCCCTCAGCTCACTGTCCTGCTGCCACCCTCCACCACCTCAGAGGCTGCTGTAACTTTGAGAAAATAACCTTTGAACCTCAGTCTCTACAATGCTTAAATAAAGAGAACATTCAATTAGAGAAAATAATTTTAGCAGTTAAATGTTCCATTTTTCCAAAGTGCTATATATAGATTTGACTCACACTGGTTTACACATTTCCTAGGAAGAAAACAAACAAATCTGTATGTTATACTCGTGCCCCCTTAAAATGTATACGTTGAAGCCCTAACCCCAAATGTGACTGTGTTTGGAGATAGGGCCTGTACGGAGATAATTAAGGTTAAATGAGGTCATAAGAGTGGGATCCTAATCTGACAGGATTAGTGTCCTTATAAGAAGAAGAGGAGCTCTAACCAGAGCTTCCGCATCCTACCGCTTTGCCCCCACAGAAGAAAGGCCATGTGAGGACAGAGGGAGAAGGTTGCATCTGCCAGCCAAAAAGAAAGGCCTCTCCAGACACCAAGCACTATGATTTTCCAGCACCTTGATTTTGGACTTCCTGCCTCCCGAACTATGAGAAAATTAATTTTTGTTGTTTCAGCTACTCAGCCTATGGTATTTTGTTAGGACAGCCTTAGTGGACTAATACACTGTGCCATCTTCTTAAAGAAGCTACCGTATTACACATTGTATTTTTTGATGCTCATGTCCCAGTCACTATACAGGGTTTATTTCTTTAAGTTAAATGATGCTAATCACTTAATTCAGTCAACAAATAAGATAACTCACTCTGTGTCAGAAATTATTCTAGCTAGTGGCGATATGGCAGTGAATAACACAATATCCCTGCCCTTAGGAAATTTATATTCTAGTGGAGAAGAGTAAAGCACAGATGAGAAGACTTTAGTGACCCCTAAGCCAGCAGTATTTCACACTAGAGATTTTAAACTTCTTTCCTTCAGTTAAAGGAACAAATCAATGAAAGTCTTTATGAACACATTAACCAAGAACATATTCTACAGGAAGAAATCCCTGGTCTTCCCTTTTTAAAAATTGCCAAAATTAAACACAAATCTAAGTTAAATGAGATTCGCAATCTATGAAAAGGCTAAATTAAGAACTGGTTTCTTTTTAACCAAGAACTGTCCAAACAAAAACAAAACAAAAAAGGTGCTCTTTCAGCGTGATTATGTAAAATGTTTTGTCAGACCAACATTGGGAAGCAATCCAGCCCTTGCACACAAATGCCTAGCTACATGGCAAAGCACTCAGAGTCATCACCTTCACACCATAAAATCACTCTACAAAAGGAGCTGAGTGTGTCAGATATTACATGATCCATAGTAGCATCCTGCAGAATGTCACAGTCAGAATTCTATCAGTCTCCCAGTCTTTGAAATACTGAGGCACGAAAACAAAACCCACAAGTATTGCCTTAGGTATAGAATCAAGAGAAAGCTATTGAGCTATAATTGAGCAATTGATAATGTGCCTCATGGCAGGATAGGATGGAAAATACAATTTTAGCAGTGAGCATTGCTGAGAATTGTTAAAAACAAAAAAACAAAAAACAAAAACAAACAAACAAAAAAAAACTTTCCAGAAATCCCAATAGAATTCCTTACATAAAGAGAGAAGGTAGGATTTTAAACCAAATGTAGACCGATTTTCATATCTGAGATTAGTTTGAATATGGAAATTTCCATGTCAAAGTCATGATTTTCAAAGTCTTCCAGACCAAGAGACCAGTGATAGGCATGTGATCCACATTTAATTGGTTAGTGTTAAGACTCTGCCCAGTAAGGCAACTAGGCTAGTCATTTGCCTATTTGCGTTTACTCTCAGATCTAGTGTCTTTTCTCTTTCTCTGTTCTCAGTAACATGGGACTGACCTTTGCAAACTACATATTCTGAGCTTTCTAGGCAGCCTGGGCTTCTGGGCTCTAGTAACAACTCTTTTTCCTTTGAGTCTCTTCAGCCCTAGGCGAGATATTGGCTCTCTGGATTGCCTTATTGTCCCTTGCTGTTTGCCTTTTCGGGTCTTCCCACAGGTCCATAATTAATTGTCCATATTCAATATACTATATTGTACCATGTGACATGGGTTGTGTGGTTCCTGCTAAGCCTAACTTATATAGTACTTCACGTAAGACAGTGACTTGTATTATACAAGTTGGGACCTCTCTCCTGAGTCTGAACCTGAGATAGAAAATTAGCATTGCAGTAATTGCTGAGGCAGAGAATAGAAGAGCATCAGAAGATCCCCAGAAGTTCAGATCTGCATTGTCTCCTGAATGGCAATTGTGTTCTCTGTGACTTTCAATTTTGCAATTTCCACTTTGTTCTAAAAGATATTGAGGTTTTCCTTAAAGCAGCCAATGTGGGAGTTATGACCATTTCCTGCCTCGCTTACTTCTCTTCATATCTTTACAATATATTCAAGTGTGTCTCAGCTCTACATAACCTGAAATAGCCTATTACCAAACCTGAATGAAAGAAGTCAAGGCGGTAAATCTGGAAACTGCTCTAAAGACACAAATGCTGCAAATGCACGTGACTTACATGTCCTCAGGCCTTAATGAAGGTGTGCAGGCAATTTAAATTTATTGAGATTGTTGACATAGTAGAACTTCTATCTACCATTTTGTTATATTTGTTTTCTATTTTTCTCATTTGTTCTTTGCTTCCCTTTCTCTTATCTGCCTTCTTTTAGATTGATTGCATTTTTTAAATTATTCCATTTTATCTCCTTTGGTGGCTTCTTAGCTCTGTGGTTTTTATTGTCATATAGGTTTTTGTTGTTGGTTTTGTTTTAGTGTTTGCTTTAGGTTTTATACCATATAACTTTAATTTATCATAACCTAGCTTCAAGTAACATATTCCTTCATGTATAATTTCTCTTTCTCTGCCTTTGTGCTATTGTCATAATTTAATGCTTACATGTTATATACCTCTCAATACATTGTTATCTTTCACTTAAACAGTCAACCGATATTTATTTATTTATTTATTTATTTATTTTTGAGATGGAGTCTTGCTCTGTTGCTCAGGCTGGAGTGCAGTGGCACGATCTTGGCTCACTGCAACCTCTGCCTCCTGGGTTCATGCTGTTCTCCTGCCTCGGCCTCCCAAGTAGCTGGGATTACAGGCGAGCACCTCCACTCCTGGTTAATTTTTTTTTTTTTTTTTTTTTTTGAGACAGTCTCGCTCTGTTGCCCAGGCTGGAGTGCAGTGGCACGATCTTGGCTCACCGCAAGCTCCGCCTCCCAGGTTCACACCATTCTCTTGCCTCAGCCTCCCGAGTAGCTGGGACTACAGGCGCCTGCCACCACACCTGGCTAATTGTTTGCATTTTTAGTAGAGACGGGGTTTCACTGTGTTAGCCAGGATGGTCTCGATCTCCTGACCTCGTGATCCACCTGCCTCAGCCTCCCAAAGTGCTGGGATTACAGGCGTGAAGCCACCGTGCCCGGCGTTTTTTAAATTTTTTATAGAGACGGGGTTTCGCAATGTGGGCCAGGCTGATCTCCAACTCCTGGCCTCAAGTGATCCACCTGCCTTGGCCTCCCAAAGTGCTGGGATTACAGGCATGAGCCACTGCATCCAGCATATTTATTTATTTTTAATTAATTTCAATGAGTTTTGGGGGAACAGGTGGTGTTTGGTTACATGGATAAGTTCTTTACTGGCGATTTTTGAGGTTTCGGTGCACCCATCCCTGGAGCAATGTACACTGTATCTAGTGTGTAGTATTTTACTCCTCATCTCCCTCCCACCATTCCCTCTGAGTCCCCAAAGTATTATTCTTATGCCTTTGCATCCTCATAGCTTAGCTCCCATATATCATTGAGAACATATGATGTTTGGTTTTCCATTCCTGAGTTACTTCACTTGGAATAATGGTCTCCAGCTCCATTCAGGTCGCTGCAAAGGCCTTTATTTTGTTCCCTTTTATGGCTGCGTAGTATTCCATGGTGTGTATGTGTATATATACACTATGTATATATACCACATTTGCTTTATCCACTCATTGATTGATGGGCATTTGGGCTGGTTCCATATTTTTGCAGTAGCACATTGTGCTGCTATAAACATGCATGTGCAAGTGTCTTTTTTTGTATGACTTCTTTTCCTTTGTATCGATACCCAGAAGTGGGATTGCTGAATCAAATTGTACATCTACTTTTAGTTCTTTAAGGAATGTCCATACTCTTTTCCATAGTGGTTGTACTAGTTTACGTTCCCACCAGCAGTGTAGTAGTGTTCCTTGTTCCATCCCAACATCTATTATTTTTTGAATTTTTTTATTATGGCCATTCTTGTAGAAGTAAGGTGGTATCACGTTGTGGTTTTGATTTGCATTTCTCTGATCATTAGTGATGTTGAATATTTTTTCATTTGTTTGTTGTCCATTTGTATATCTTCGTTTGAGAATTATCTATTCATGCCCTTAGGCCACTTTTTGATGGGATTGTTTGCTTTTCTCTTGCTGATTAGTTTGAGATCCTTGTAGATTGTAGATATTCATCCTTTGTCAGATATACAGATTGTGAAGATTTTCTCCCCCTCTATGGGGTGTCTGTTAACTCTGCCGATTATTTCTTTTGTTGTGCAGAAGCTTTTTAGTTTAATTAAGTCCCATCTATTTATCTTTGTTTTTCTTGCATTTGCTTTTGGGTTCTTGGTCATGAAGTCTTTGCCTAAGCCAATATCTAGAAGGATTTTTCCAATGTTATCTTCTAGAACTTTTATGATTTCAGGTCTTAGATTTAAGTCTTTGATCCATCTTGAGTTGATTTTTGTATAAGGTGAGAGATGAGGATCCGGTTTCATTCTTCTACATATGGCTTGCCGATTGTTCCAGCACCATTTGTTGAATAGGTGTCCTTTTCCCACTTTACATCTTATTTGTTTTGTCAGAAGATCAGTTGACTGTAAGTATTTGGCTTTATTTGTAGGTTCTGTATTCTGTTCCACTGGTCTGTGTGCCTATTTTTATACCAGTCCTGTACTGTTTTGGTGACTATGGCCTTACAATATAGTTTGAAGTTGGGTAATGTGATGCCTCTAGATTTGTTCTTTTTGCTTAGTCTTGCTTTGGATATGTGGGCTCCTTTTTGTTCCATACAATTTTGGGATTTTTTTTTTAGTTCTGTGAAGAATTATGGTGGTATTTTGATGGAATTGCATTGAATTTGTATATTGCTTTTGGCAGTATGGTATTTTCACAATATTGATTCTATCCATCTATGAGCATAGGGTATGTTTCCATTTGTTTGTGTCATCTATGATTTCTTTCAGCAATATTTTGTAGTTTTCCTTGTAGATGTCTTTCACCTCCTTGGTTAGGTATATTCCTAAATATTTTAAGGTTTTTGTAGCTATTGTAAGAGATGTTGAGTTCTTGATTTGATTCTCAGCTTGGTCATAGTTGGTGTATAGCAGGGCTACTGATTTGTGTACATTAATTTTGTATCTTGAAATTTGACTGAATTGATTTAACTGTTCTAGGATCTTTTTAGAGGAGTCTTTAGGGTTTTCTAGGTATATGATCATATCATCAGTAAACAGAGACAGTTTGACTTTCTCTTTACTGATTTGGGTGCCCTTTATTTCTTTCTCTTGCCTGATTGCTCTGGCTAGGACTTCCAGTACAATGTTGAATAGAAGTGGTGAAAGTGGGTATCCTTGTCTTTTTCCAGCTCTCAAGGGGAATGCTTTCAACTTGTCCCTGTTACGTATAATGCTGGTTGTGGGTTTGTTATAGATAGCTTTTATTACCTTAAGGTATGTCCCTTCGAATTTGTTTTTGCTGAGGGTTTTAATCATAAAGGGATGCTGGACTTTATAAAATGTTTTTTCTGCATCTATTGAGATGATCACATTGTACTTATTTTTAATTCTTTTTATGTAATGTATCACATGTATTGACTTGCATATGTTAACCTATCCCTGCTTCCCTGGTATGAAACCCACTTGATCATGGTGGATTATCTCTTTGATATGCTATTGGATTCAGTTAGCTAGTATTGTGTTGAGGATTTTTGCATCTATGTTCGTCAGAGATATCAGTCTGTAGTTTACTTTTTTTGTTATGTCCTTTCCTTGTTTTGGTATTAGGGCTTCATAGAATGATTTAAGGAGGATTTCCTCCTTCCCTATCTTTTGGAATAGTGTCAATATAATTGGTACCAGGTTTTTTTTGAATGTCTGATAGACTTCATGTGGGAATCCATCTGTTCCTGGACTCTTTTTTGTTGGCAATTTTTGAATTACCATTTCAATCTCACTGATTGTTATTGGTCTGTTCAGAGTTTCTATTTCTTCCTGGTTTAATCTAGGAGGGTTGTATATTTCCAGGAATTTATCTATCTCCTCTAGGTTTTCTAGTTTGTGTGTGTAAAGGTGTTCACAGTAGCCTTGAATGATCTTTTGTATTTCTGTGGTATTGGTTGTAATACTTTCTGTTTCATTTCTAATTGAACTTATTTATATCTCTCTTCTTTTCTTGGTTAATCTCGCTAATGGTGGATCAGTTTTGTTTATCTTTTAAAAAAACAGCTTTTTGTTTCATTTATCTTTTGTATGTTTTTTTTGTTGTTGTTTCCATTTCATTTAGTTCTGCTCTGATCACTGTAATTTCTTTTCTTCTGCTAGGTTTGGGTTTTGTTTGTTCTTGTTTCTCTAGTTCCTTGAGGTGTGACCTTAGATTGTCTATTTGTGCTCTTCAGCTTTTTTGATGTAGGCATTTTAAGCTATGGACTTTCCTCTTAGCACTGCTTTTGCTGTATCCCAGAAGTTTTGATAGGTTGTGTCACTATTATCATTTAGTTCAAATAATTTTTTAATTTCCATCTTGCTTTCATTGTTGACCCAGCATTGAGGCCATTTACATTCAACATTAGTATTGAGATGTGAGATACTATTCTAGTCATCATGCTAGTTGTTGCCTGAATATCTTGTTTTTTTTTTTTCATTGTGTTATTGTTTTATAGGCCCTGTTAGATTTATGTTTTCAGGGGGTTCTATTTTGGTGTATCTCGAGGTTTCGTTTCAAGTTTTACAACTCCTTTTAGCAGTTTCTGTAGTGCTGGCTTGGTAGTGGTGAATTCTCTCAGCACTTTTTTTTGTCCAGAAAAGACTTTCCCTCTTTCATTTATAAAGCTTAGTTTTGCTGGTTACAAAATTCTTGACTGATAATTGTCTTGTTTAAGGAAGCTAAAAATAAAACTCCAATCCCTTCTGGCTTGTGGGGTTTCTGCTGAGAAATCTACTGTTAATCTGATAGGTTTTCCCTTATAGGTTACCTGATGCTTTTACCTCACAACTCTTAAGATTCTTTCCTTCCTCTTGACTTTGGATAACCTGAAGACTATGTACCTAGGTTATAAACTTTTTGCAATGCATTTCCCAGGTGTTCTTTGAGCTTCTTGTATTTGGATGTCTAGCCCTTTAGCAAAGCCAGGGAAGTTTTCCTCAATTATTCCCTTAAATATGTTTTCTAAACTTTTAGATTTCTCTTCTTCCTTGGGAACACAAGTTATTCTTAGGTTTGGTTGTTTAACATAATCCCATACTTCTTGGAGGCTTTGTTCATTTTTTTTAAAAAAATCTTTTTTCTTTGTCTTTGTCGGGTTAATTTCAAAGCCTTGTCTTTGAGTTCTGAAGTTCTTCCTTCTACTTGTTTGCTTCTATTGTTGAAACTTTCTAGTGTATTTTACATTTCTCTAAGTGTGTCTTTCATCTCCAGAAGTTGTGGTTGTTTTTTATTTATGCTATTTTTCTGGAGAATTTTTTGTCCATATCCTGTATTTTTTACAAAATTTCTTTAAGTTAGTTTCTACCTTTCTCTGTTGCCTCTTTGAGTAGCTTAATAATTGACCTCTGAATTCTTTTTCTGGCATTTTAGAGATTTCTTCTTGGTTTGGATCCATTGCTTGTGAGCTAGTGTGATCTTTTGGGGGAGTTAAATAACCTTGTTTTGTCATATTACCAGAATTGTTTTTCTGGTTCCTTCTCATTTGGGTAGACTATGTCAGAGGAAAGATTGGGGCTTAATGGCTGCTGTTCAGATTCTTTTGTCCCACAGCATGCTCTGTTGGTGTGGTGCTCTTCCCTTTCTCTAGGGATGGAGCTTCCTGAGAGTCAGACTACAGTGATTGTTATTGCTCTTCTGGGTTTAGCCACCCATCAGAGCTACCAGGCTCCAGGAGGATACTGGGGAGTGTCTGCAAAGAGTCCTGGGATGTAATCCATCTTCAGGTCTTGCAGTCATGGACACCAGCACTTGCTCTGGAAGAGACAGCTTTACAGTCCACAGTAAAGTGGACTCTGTGAGGGTCCTTAGTTGTAGTTGTGTTTAGTGCACTGGTTTTCTTGAATGCTGTTAAACAGTCAACCAACTTTTCAAAGAGGTGTGTTTTTATTTTTTATTTTTTTATTTTTTGAGACAGAGTCTCTCTCTATTGCCAAGCTGGAGTGCTGTGGCACAGTCTTGGCTCACTGCAGCCTCCGACTCCCTGGTTCAGGTGATTCTCCTGCCTCAGCCTCCTGAGTAGCTGGGATTACAGGCACATGCCACCACACCCAGCTAATTTTTGTATTTTTGGTAGAGACAGGGTTTCACCATATTGGCCAGGATGGTCTCCATCTCTTGACCTCGTGATCTGCCCGCCTTGACTTCCCAAAGTGCTGGAATTACAGGCGGGAGCCACTGCACCTGGCCAAGAGATTTTTTAAATAAGGAAAAAGTATTTTATATTTTACCCATGAGTTTATTATCTAGTACTCTTTATTCTGTTACATAGATCCACATTTCCATATGGCATTATTTTCCTTTTGCCTGCAATCCTCTAATATTTATTGTAGAGCAGATCTGCTGCTAATGAATTCTTTTAGGATTTATAAATTTAAAAAGTCTTTATTTTCCCTCTCTTTTGGGAAGATCTAGTCACTGGATATAGTATTCTACTTGAAAGGATTTTTTTTTTCCTTTCAATACTTTAAAGAAAATGTTTCAATGCCTTTGAGCTTCCATTGTTTCTAAAGAGAAATCTACCATCATCCCTCTCTTTGGCTATCTGTACATAATGTGTCTTTTTTTTCTTTGGCTGCTTCTAAGGTTTTCTCTTTCCCAATTGTATCAATCAATTTGATTCTAATGTGCCTTAGTGTAGTTTTCTTTATGTTCTTTGTGTTTTCAGTTTGTTGAGTGTCTTGGATCTATCAGTTTATGCTTTTTGTCAAATTTGTTTCTTTTCTCAACTATTTTTTCTGTCCACCCTCACCCCCCAAACTTGTACCCTTCTGAGCCATCTCCAGTTGCATGTATATTAAGGTTCTTGAGGTTGTTGTTATTGTTCATTTTGTTTGGTCTTTTTTCTTACCTTGTTTTGTTTTAGATAGTTTCTATTATTGTCTTCAAGTTTATTGATCTTTTACTCTACAGTGTCTAGTCTGTTTTTATATGTTATATGTTTCATATTAAGTATTGTATTCATCATTTCCAAAGTTAGATATCTTTCATATCTCTCCTACTTGTGCTCATGCTTTCCCTTACTTTGTGAACACATAAAATATAGTATTAACTATTTTAATTTCCTCATGTGCTAATTCTATCATCTATATAATTTCTGGGTCAGTTTCAAGTCACTGATTTTTCTCCTCATTATGAGTTTTAATTCTGATTTTTTGCATGCCTTGTAATTTTTGATTGGATGACAAACAGTTTAGATTTTACCTTTTTATGAGTGCTGGATATTTCATATTTCTTTATATGTTTTTGAACTTGTTCTAAGACCTTGTTAAGTTATTTAAAAAGAGTCTGTTTCCTAGTGCCACTATAACAAATTACCACAAACTGAATGGCTTAAAACAACAGAAATATATTTTCTCACAGCCATTGAGGCCAAAAATCTAAAATCAAGATGTTAGCAGAGCCACATTTCCTCCAAAGGAAGTGGCAGATAATCCAGTACTTACCTCTTCCAGCTTCTGGTGGCTTTTTCGGCACTCTTGGACTTGAGGTCACTGCACTTTAATCTCTGCCTCTGTTTTCACATCATCTTTTCCTCTGAGTGTTTGTGTTATCTCCCTTTGCCTCTATCCTGGAAGGACATTTATAATTCCATTAAGGGTCTACCCAGATAATCCAGGGTAATCTCTTCATCTCAAAATCCTCAACTTAATTACATCTACAAACACCCCTTTCCCAAATAAATTCTCATTTACAAGTTCAGGGATTATAACTTGATACCTTTGGTGACCATAATTATAAGATGTAAGTATAAATTAGTTCTCTGTTATTCTAATTTGGCTAGAAGAAAAAGTCTGGGGGGAAGTATAAAGGAACAAGTAAAATATGTATGGAGTGAACCAGGAAGAAACCCTGAGGATTTCATTCACCAGTTCAATTTGTTAAAAATGTTTACTGAACACCTAATATGTGATGGGGGCATAGAAAAAAAAATACCCTTGTCCTCGTAGAGCTAACATTCTAATGAGAGGAGACTAATAATAAAGCAAACAAGTCAAACACATAATCTTCACATAGTGATGAGGGCTATGGGAAAAAATAAAGCAAGCAAGCAAGAGATATGAAATGGACTCCAGAGATGGTGAATAGGTTATAATTATAAATAGAGTGGACAGGGAAGTTCTGATTGGAAATGGAGTATTTGAGTAAAGATCTGAAATAAAGTGAGAAACTGAGGCATGCACATATCTGATGAAGATGTTTCAGGTAGATGGAACAGTATGTACAAGAGCCTGAGTTAGGAATGTACTTGGTGAGTTTGGAGAAAGTGGCTAGAAACCCAGCATCAGCTAGAGCAGAATAAGCCATACTGGGGGGTATGTCAGAGGGTGCAGATCAAATAGGACATTGAAAGCTGTATGTAATGACTTTGGCTTTCACTTGAGTAAGATGGAAAGCCATTTAGAAGGCCATGATATGATTAGGCTTTAAAGGGATTTCTTTGAGTGTGGTGTTGGGAAGAGATTGGGAACAGAGTATGGAAGCAGAAAGATCTGTTAGGACAGAATTATTCAGTGACAGAATTATTGAGTGACAGAATAATGGTGGCTTAAATTAGGATGGCAGTGAAGGTGTGAGATGGCTTTAGATTCTGCTGAAGGTTGAGCCAACAGGACTTGTTGGTGGATTACATGTGGGATATGAGAGAAAGAGAGGCATTCAGAAGAAATCTAATGTTTTAGGCCTGAGCAGCGGAGGGTTGAAGTTGCTATTAGTTGAGATGGGGAGGACTGTGGTCTAAAAAGGAAGAGCAGAAGTTTCTTTTTGAATATTTAAGTGTGAGGTGCCAATTATACATCCAATTGAGATGTTAAAGAGATCATTGGATATACTGAGTCTGGCATTTAGAGGAGAGGTCTGGTTTGGGCATATAGATTCAAGAGTCAACTGACAGCAAATGGAAGGGAACAGAATTATTATGTTTAGGAACCTATTAAAATTAGGAATGGTTAGGTATCTTCAAGCCTCTTCTCTTTTAACTTAAGGGGTTATATGGAAAATGTTTCTAAGCATATAGTGTCCTACCTGTTCAATGTTCATTGACAAAACAAAATATAGAACACAGAAAAGTATAGAATAGAATTGAGGTACAAGAAGTGCAATAGTTGATGAGAGAATGTCTGGAATTTAACATAAACTAGATAATTAAATTCTCACAAGATAGGTATTACTGCCCCCATTTTATGGATAGGGAAACTGGCTTTTACAGAGGTCAAACAGCATGCCCAAACTCACAAAGTCAGTCAGTCGTAGAGCTGGGATTCAAATCCAGCAGATCTAACTCTGAAGTCCAGGTCCTTCCTATGACTCTACAAGGCCTTCCAGCCAAACAGTTTAAGGGTAGAAATCATGGCATATTTGGGGCTCAGGGCTCACTTCTTTACTTATGAGGTTAAGCTTTCTGCTACAGGAAATGATCTAGACTAGTTTCTACAAAATGGGGCCAGGAAAGTCGTAATTATAAATATTCATTATTTGAGAACTATTTCCATTATTGGGCTGAAAGCAAAGGATTTGTATATCTTACCCCTTGGTTACATGAGATCATGAATAAACAAAATATAATTAAGATTGATTATAAAGATAAACATAGAGAACCCAGCTCATTACTTAATTTACTGCTATTGATACCAGGCCAGAAAACTTTTCAATTGAGGAACACCATGTTAGCCAATTTTAAATTAAAGTCTCTCAAACATGAAAACCCCACCTACCCCACCTACCCCACCTCTGTCACTGTGCCATGCCAGATTGGCAAGTCCATTTGTAAGGGAAGCAAAGTATCCTGGTGAACAGGCCACCTTGCCAGGAGGCACCTGCAGACCTTATCAACAATGAGCCTACTTATTCTTACTGTCCTTTCTTTTTAGATCCTCTATAAAAGGTATGGCTGTTTATCACCTATTGCAGTACCTCAGAATCAAATGTCAGTGATATCAATACATGGGGATAAGAGAGCTCATTCAAGGTGAAATGGAAGATACCACTTGGTTTGTTTATCATGCAGTACAAGGGGAGGAAAGAAGGGGAAACAGGGAAGATGGAGCAATGTCCCTCACAAAAGGAGATGGGTGAGCTGTGCCAACAGCCTTTCCTTTCCAGAACACCAAAGGAGCCATTGTTACTAACTTTGTATTTTGGTTTTGACAGGAGACACCTGATCCTAGTTTAGGGATTTATTTCCATGGCAGGACTAAAGCAGTCTGACCTGACATAAAGGGACCTGGAACGCACACATGTCCTACCAGTCACATGGTTGGGAGATGGTGTAGGTTGCATCTGCAGGGGGTCTTTGCTGCTTACGACAACTCTGGGGTCTTCAGGTTCATACCTGAAGTTTGTGAACTCTACAGTGAACGTGGCTCACTTGCTCTCTCCCTGTGGCTCCATTTCATTGAGTTACTTTTCCAGCATTAAGGACTCCTCACCAAATGACTGAAAGGCAGATGACAGGAAGGAGATTTTTTTTGCTTTGGGTTCTCTGACAGGTCTTGTGAACAGGGCTCTAAGCAGATGCTGGCATTAGAAAATATTTGTGTTCTCTGACTTTCCTGATACCTGGTATAGGAAATTCAGTGAAGAAAGATAGCAGGCAAGACAAGGCTTGTATTACATGATCCAGTGGCACAAAGCCACAGGAGACAAGAAATAGTGGGCACTGAAACACTGACAAGAATTTTACATCCTTGTCTCACTGAGTCTGATCTCTTGATGCCCTGGGAGATGTGAAACACTTACAAAGAGCCAGTATTGACTAATGCCTGGAGATTTCACTTTGAAACGGATAGTGTCTGGGGTGAATTAATACAGCACATGATTTCCCCCACAAGTTAATTTTCTGGAAAAACTTTCTGAAGAATGAAATGCCCAGATACTCAGTAGCTTAAAAGTAATGAGAGTTAAGCTGACATCGTGAGAAGGAGATAGCTCCATAGAGGAGCTGACATTTAGTGTGGGCTCCAGCCATGCCCAGCCAAATAAGCAGTATTTTCTGGCAGCCCCAGTGAGAGCCATCACCAGTTCTTTTGTTTAACAAAATCCAAGAGTGCAATTAACAATTTCTATGACTTGGCCTTCAGAGCCTTCAAGTTACAAGAGGATAAACAAGTAGGAAAGAAAAGGGAGACGCCAATGTTTCAGAAATTATGATCTTCAATGGAGGAGAAATAGTTCAACCACAAGGAGAGTGGTCAGAAATTTGATATCCTTTCTGTGAGAGCCCAAGGAGACCCCAAACTGCCAAACCACTGTATCTGAGGAGGCGTTGCTGGGACTGAAGTTTCCAGAAATCTTTGAATGGCTCATTTATTTTACTGGGGCTAAAGTTGACGGGGTAATTATCAGGGCAGGCTGTGGATTTGATTGCTGTTCGGGCAAGTAGGCTTTCATTGTCAGCCAGGAAGCACTTGGGAATTACTTACTGCAGTGTGCCATGCAGACCTGTGCGTATGAGTGTGCATACATACTGTGTGTATGTGTGTGTGTGAGAGAGAGAGAGTGAAAGAGAAAGCTGAGGAGGAAGGATGGTCTATCTCTCTTTGCTTTTAAATCCAATTTTTCTCTCTTTGGTGTATATAACAGAGTCAGCAGAGAGAGGTGAAGTTTTCGGTGTGCTAAACCCTATAGTAAGGATGAATTTCTATTTCACCTGTAACTCAAGCTTCCCCAGTCTAACAGGATTATATTAATGGGAATAGCCAAAATATCAGAGCCCCCACCCCTGCACACCCCCCACCCCTTACCACCAATGCATGGCCCAGAAGCTCCAGCTCCATCAAAGTCTCACCCAGTGTTGGATACTCTCTAGTGGGATCTCGTGTGACCTCAGGAACAGTTCTTTTATGCTCTCCTGATCAGGGTTTCATAGCTGGGGATCAAGATGCCATCTGAGGGTGGCTGTGCACTCCCCTCACCTCTGCATGGCTTCAGTGGTATTCTTGAGAGTCTAAATGTCCATGCCAAGGAATGGAGGGGTCACCTTTTTCTAGTGGCCACATCAGCAACCTGCAGGGTACCAAGGAACGGCTGTACTTTCTGGAGTTCTCACCAGGCTGAAGCAACACTGTTTCCCCTATTCCGTCACATTTGCCTCCTGGGTAGCCATGATCATGCTGCTAGGTCATGCAAAACCCTGTGAGAACATATCCTCCACCTTCTGCCTGTAGCTCCTTCTTTCTATGCAGTGCAGATAAAAAACTAAGGTAGGAGGATCCACATTCTACACCAGTGGTTCTCAAACTTCAGCATGCATTAGAGTCACCTGAAGGTTTCATTAAAACACTGATTTCTGGGTGTTATCCAGGCTTTTTGATTTAGTAACTCTGGGGTGGGGTTTAAGATTTTACAATTCGAAATAATCCCCAGATGATGCTGGTACTACTGCTCTAGGGACCATATTTTGAGAACCACTGTTCTGGACAAGCACTATGCTGCCCCAGGGCCTCTGATCCACCAGTTGTCTGGGAGGTCCTGCCCCTCAACAGAGACACACCCAGACACGTGCATCTTCACAGAGGGCCCCATTTATGTTCAATCTGGTACCTCCATTGCCATCATAGATGAAAACACATTGACCCTCCCATGCTATGCGTTTAAAGCAGAGATTTGCTGCTTGCATTCAGGCAATGTAGGTTTTGACTCCAGAACTTCACACTTGCACGTTCCTTAGGTATGAATTACTGACCAACACCATTCTGGGGGTAGAGGTGGGGGGTCCCTTAAATGCTGAAGAATGATCATTTGTGTGGTCTTCTCCCTCTTACTGCAAAAATTATTATATTTGGTGGTAGAAAATTCTTTCTTTGGTGGACTAGTAAAGCAACTGATGGGTAGGAGGCCTGGAGGATAAGAGGGGCTGTAAAGCAAGGAAGAAAAAATGGGAGAGAAGGGGACAAAATGGATGCCTTCCCATGTTGAGTCTTTGAGGAGTAGTCCTTGAACTATAGTTTTATCATGGATTAAATGGGCCTTGAGGAAGGGGCCTTCCGGGAAGTCTAGACTATGTCGAACATTTCTGTGGGAAATGTGTTATGAGAAGACACAAGCTAACTTACCCACCAACTGGAACTCAACTTGCTGCAAATTGGAGGTTACAGGAAATGTGCTAAAGGTCTTTTGCCACAGATGAACATTCTTTTGCTCTGATAGTGTGTATCATCAGTCATGCTAAGGGTGAAGCACAAATGAGATCTGGCATCTGCTAGGCTGCTGAATTATTGCTGTTATTGTTGGGTTTCCTGTATCTTTCCCATGAAATTACAGTGATCATCACTATGGCATCTGCTGGGCCTGAGATGGATCAGAGCTAAAAATAGGATAGAGAATTCAGGCTCCTGGAGACAGTTCATGCACTGTGTGAGCTTTGAACCTTTGGTTTGCCCCAACTTTTGAGTTTGGCTTGAGGTGGCTCTTGGTAATAATGGGACAGAGCTCTGAGGAAAGGCAGTGTATGAAAGTGGAATCTCCAGATTTCATAAACTCCAGGGACCTTCAAGCTAATTCCATTCAACTCCACCCTTCTGCTGATGAGAAACTGAGGCCTAGAGAGTCATAGTAACCACAGCAGGAGTGTGGCCATGTGGGATTAGTTTGGGGCTCCAGAAATAGTTTCCTCAAACCTGCCTCCTACGGTGTGTTCCCTGGACCACTGGTGTCTGGGACAGTTAGCAGGTGCTAGATGAAATGGTTTGGGAAATACCAGGTTAAGTATTAAATGTAAGAGCAGGACCCGCTTAAGCTTTCCTAGGAGATATGTACAGTATTATGAATCTCTAAGAGGAGTTAAGGTAGGCTGTCTCTTTTTTCCTACTGAGCACTTCATGGAAGTACTCCGTGGAACCCATTTTGGGAAATTCTACATTATGCCCGTAGGTCTTAAAGTCTCCCGGCTGAATTGATACCCTTAAGATAGGTTTTCTTGAGGTTCTGAGGGGAACAATGTGTACTGGGAGTAAGGTTGTCAAGTAAAATATAGGGTGTTCCAGCTAAATTCAAATTTCAGTTAAATCAATTTTTTTTCTTTTTTTTTTTAGTGTAGGTCTCATGCAAGATTTGGGACTTACTTAAACGATTATTCATAGTTTAATCTGAAATTCAAATTTAACCAGGAATTCTCGAATTTTATTGCTAAATCTGGCATTCCTAAGTGGAGATTAGAGCAGAAAGAGAGAAAACTAAGAGCTGTTAAGACAGGCAGGCCAGGCCTTGGCCTCAGGAAGGAAGGGGCCACCCTCAAGGCTCTGTGCCAAGGAGAGAGCCCAGGTGTTTCTAGCCCACTTAGACCAGAGGCTTCAAATAAGACGGGCTACTGGCTTCAGTCTGGAAATCTGTGGGGCAATTTTTGTTGTGAGAGTGATTGGGAGGTTCTACTGGCACTTAATGGACAGCAATGCCATATGTCCTGTAATATGTGAGACAGTCCAGTTTCCCACTCCACATTCCTTGTGTGTCCTACCTGACATTCTTAAATGTGCTTTCTTACTTCCCTTAAATGCAAGCCTATTCACGATATGAAAGTGATAGCTCCTGACAACTTCTTTAAGTCTCCTGGGATGCTCATACTCCAGTATTTACATGTTAAATTATATGTCATTTTATGCTGACTTACTTTCCTTTTATTTATCCTCTTTCCTATTGTTAAGGCAATGTGTTTGTGTGTGTTCAATTATTTACAATTATTTATACCTATAGGCAATAGTGTCTGTGATTTTCATTTTAGGAGAGTAAAATAGGTATTATAAAATGTTCATAAAAAAATGAACACTTGTTTGGTAGAAATAAGAAGTATCGACTGAGCCACATTGTTTTTCTTGGCTATAGTAAAACCCTGAGTTCTGCTCTCTTCTTCTTCATTAAGTATATCAGTTCAAATTAGGTTTGGCTGCATTTAATGGAAAAACAAAATGAGATTGATAAATAAAAATAAAATCCTAAATGCCATACCAACTGACTGGATCCTTCCCCACTTGGCCAAGGGGACCCCAGAAAAACCTTAAAAACTGGCCATGATGGTACAGAAGGTTGGACATGCCTTGTTATACCCCCTCCCTCATTAACCACTATTAGGCTTTCTTTCTTAAGCATTAAACAAAAACCAGCCCTTTGGAAGGACTTGTTCCACTGCTAAATTCAACCAACCTCCCTTTTGTGGTTTTGACACAACAAATGATCAGCATTCTTTCCTGATAAGAGACCGCCAACCACAAAGTGGTTCTGGCCATCTATGGATGCTGTGCAGAGGGACTTCGTGTGCTCTGTTTCACCCTTGGATGTATAGGGCCTAATTGTAATACATTTAAACATTAGGTTTCCACCCCAAAGTGAACATGGGACACATGTTGTATTCATGTTAGTCCTCTACACATGCCCATGCCTCCCCTTTGTGAATATTCATAGCTCCTCCTATAACTGTCAAATATATATATTTGGCCACCCTGCTCAGCATATATCTCTGTCTTATTCTTCCCACTCTCAAGAGCCTATTTCTGGCTTCTGACTGGAGGTGACGCTTGCCAGCTTATCAGAATGGCTGCCTGCAGGCTGCAACGCTTTATGAGAAATAAAGCTCTCCTTTCCAAATTTGTAACTTCGTTGTTCTTCAGTTGACAAGAAAAAGCAGTGGCTTCAACAATACAGCAGGTTATTTCTGTTGCATGTAAGAGAAGTTAAGAGGTAGGCTGTCCTGTGTTGGGAGGCCACATCCTTCCAGGTCTCTGTTCTGCCATCCTCAAGATGGCTGTTTGGAGGTCTTGGACATGTTCGACACTCATTTTTGGAAGCCAGCCTCCATTCTGAGGAGGCAAAGCAGCCACATGAAGAGGCCCACAAGAAGGGAACCAAGGGCCCTAGCCAACAGTCTCAACTGAGCTCCCAGCCAGTGGCTGCATCCAAAGCCAGCCTGGTAAGTGAGGCTATTTCAGCCATCAGCTTCCAGCACCCAAGCTGTCACTATGTGACACCAGAGAACTGTCTGGTGGATACACAGAAATGTGATAAATGATAGGTCATTGTTCTTTTAAGCCTCTAAGTTCCCCCCTTCCCCTACCACTACCACCCCACAGGTAGGGGGGATTGTTATACAGCAATTGATAACCCAAACAACATTTGTTTATTCATTCATGTGAACTCATGTGCTAAGCACTATTCCAGATGCTGAGGATTCAGGAGTGAAAAGGTAGAAAAAATCCCTGCCCTCAAGAAGTTTACCATCTAGCTAGCTCCTTCTTTTATTCCTCTAGAGGCTACAAATCATTTTTCTCTTCAAGCCACCACCCCTACTTCTTGTTTTATGGGGAAGTTGGAGACCATTAGAAGTGAATTTTTCCAACTTCTTTCTCCCACACACACATTTCCCTGGATCTACACTGTCTCCTCTCCTCCACCGCAGCTCACGGCAGGGCCAGAACCAGCCCATCCCCTCTTTTCTGCTATCCAGCTACCAGACTCTGGATCCTATCCTTCCTTTCATGTGCCTTTAACTTCTGCTCCATGAGACCAACTCTTTCATAATATAAACAGATTCATCTCTACAGTCCTAAAAACTAGCACAATAGAAAGCTCCTCTTTAACCTTATCTTCACAATGTGCCTTTTGCTCTTTCTCTTTTAGCCTTCACAGCCAAGTTTCTACAGATTGGAGTCTTCTCATTCTTTCTCTGTTTTCTCATTTCCAGTTCACTAGTATATAATGGTCAAGGAAGGTCTCTGTGGGAAGTGACATTTAAGCTGATACAATAACAATTTCTTGATTCTTCATATTGCTGGAACTTACAGCAGCATTTGCATTCCTAACCATTCTTTCCTTCCTCAACTAAACTCTAGGGTAATCTCTTGGTTCTCTTCCTACATCTCCAACCCATGTATCTCTTTCTCTTATCTTTCTGGCCATTCTCCATCAAGTATTGTTCAGGTTTCCACCTTTGGCCTTCCTGTCTCACTCACCTTCTTTGCAGCCAAATTCATCCACATCCATAGTTTTAACCCACCACCAAAGTGCTAATGACCCCAAACCAGTATGTCCACTCCAGATTGCTACCCCCAACCCCTTGGTTCATTTGCCCAGCTTCCTTCCAAGCAGCTCCACTTGGATTTCCACCAGGCAGTTCAAGTTCAGAGCTGAATCCAATTTCTCCACCTCTTTCCACTACTCCAAGTCTCAGCCAGCAATGCTTCTTGATGAAGCCTAAAACCACAGGGCCAACCTAGATTTCTCTCTTCTTTTTTTGTACCATCACCCACATACATAGGAATTTTTTAAAATCACAAGATCCTCTTGATTCTATATCCTTACGATTTCCTGTTTCTATTCGTCCAATTCCATCCCCACTGTTCAGAACTGGCCCTTTCTCCACTTATAGAAGACTTACTGGACTCCTTACCCCAAAGTATTTCTTCCTTCAATTAGTCCTCTTTTCTACTATCAGAGTGACGTGTCTAACATTTAAAATTGATAAGATCAAGCTGCTGTTCAGAATTCTCCAATAGCCTCTGCTCTGGATCCTGCTTGGTGCTTTAGTTCCTCCCTTCCCCACCCACCTTTAGTCCTCCCCTGGCCACGTCTTGGGACCACAGGGATGTGCACAACTTGAACCTGCCCCACCACTCCCCAGTTCAGGTATTCTGAACCTAAGGACTCCCTGTGTGCACGGTATGGAAAGGCCTCTGTGCTCTTGCACAGCCCCATGAAGTATTAGGAACAGGAAATTTGCTGCCTCATCCATTTCCCACTATTTCTGCCTCCCCTGAGTTTGCTTACTTCCCCTCATTTCCTCACTTCTATTCATTCTTTTTTCTCTACCTGCAATGCTCTCCTCTTTTACCCATCAGAGTAAAATTCCTACTCCTTTAAAAAAATTTCAGTAAGTTTTTGGAAAACAGGTAAAGTTTGGTTACATGAATAAGTTCTTTGGTTGTGATTTCTAAGATTTTGGTGCCTCCATCACCCAAGCAGTATACACCATACCCAACGTGTAGTCTCCTATCCCTTGCCATCCCCTACCCTTTCCCCAAGTTCCCAAAGCCCAATGTATCACTCTTGTTCCTTTGTGTCCTCACAGCTTATCTCCTACATATGAATGAGAACATAGGATGTTTGGTTTTCCATTCCTGAGTTACTTCACTTAGAATAATGGTCTCCACTTCCATTCAGGTTGCTGTGAATGCCATTATTTTGCTCCTTTTTATGGCTAAATAGTATTCCACGGTGTGTATGTGTGTGTGTGTGTGTGTGTGTGTGTGTGTGTATCACATTTTCTTTATCCACTTGTTGATTGATGGGCATTTGGGCTGGTTCCATATTTTTGCAATTGCAAATTATGCTGCTATACATACGCATGTGCAAGTATGTTTTTCATGTAATGACTTATTTTCCTCTGGGTAGATACCCAGTAGTGGGATTGCTGGGTCAAATGGTAGATCTACTTTTAGTTCTTTAAGGAATCTCCACACGGTTTTCCATAGTGGTTGTACTAGTTTACATCCCCATCAACAGTGTAAAAGTATTCCTTTTCACCGCATTCTTGCCAACATATATTTATTTTTATTTTTTATTATAGCCATTCTTGCAGGAGTAAGGTGGTATCGCACTGTGGTTTTGATTTGCATTTCCCTGATCATTAGTGATGTTGAGCATTTTTCCACATGTTTTTTCCACATTTGTGTATCTTCTTTTGAGAATTTTCTGTTTATGTCCTTAGCCCACTTTTTGATGGGATTGTTTTTTTCTTGCTGATTTGTTTGAATTCATTGTCGATTCTGGATATTAGTCTTTTGTCAGATATATAGATTGTGAAGATTTTCTCCCACTCTGTGGGGTGTCTGCTAACTCCGCTGATTATTTATTTTGCTGTGCAGAAACTTTTTAGTTTAATTAGAACCCATCTATTTATCTTTTTATTGCATTTACTTTTGGGTTCTTGGTCATGAAGTCTTTGCCTAAGCCAATGTCTGGAAGGGTTTTTCTGATGTTATTTTCTAGAATTTTTATGGTTCAGGTCTTGGATTTAAGTCTTTGATCCACCTTGAGAGATTTTTGTATAAGGTGAGAGATGAGGATCCAGTGTCATTCTTCAACATGTGGCCAGCCAATTATCCCAGCACCATTTGTTGAATAGGGTGTCCTATCCCCACTTTATGTTTTTTGTTTGCTTTGTCAAAGATTAGTTGACTGTAAATATTTGGCTTTATATCTGAGTTTAGTATTCTGTTTCATAGGTCTATGTGCCTATTTTTATATCAGTACCATGCTGTTTTAGTGACTATGGCCTTATAGTATAGTGTGAAGTCGCGTAATGTGATGCCTCCAGATTTGTTCTTTTTACTTAGCCTTGCTTTGGGTATGTGAGCTCTTTTTTATTTTTTTGGTTCCATATGAATTTTAGGATTGTTTTTGCTAGTTCTGTGAAGAATTATGGCAGTATTTTGATAGAAATTGCATTGAATTTGTAGATTGTTTTGGCAGTATGGTCCTTTTCACAATATTCACTCTACCCATCCATGAGCACGGGATGTGTTTCCATTTGTTTGTGTCATCTGTCATTTCTTTCATCAGTGTTTTGTAGTGTTCCTTTTAGAAGTTTTCCACCTCTTTGGTTAGGTATACTCCTAAATATTTGTTTTTGTTATTGTTGTTGTTGTTGTTGCAGCTATTGTAAAAGGGGTTGAGTTCTTGACTCTATTCTCAGCTTGATTGCTGTTGGTGTATAGCAGAGTGACTGATTTGAGCACATTAATTTTGTATCCAGAAACTTTGCTGAATTCATTTAACAGTGCTAGGGACTTTCTGGATGAGACTTTAGGGTTTTCTAGGTATATGATCATATCATCAGCAAACAGTGACAGTTTGACTTCCTCTTTACTGATTTGGATGCCCTTTATTTCTTTCTCTTGTCTGATTGCTTCGACTAGGACTTTCAGTACTATGTTGAATAGAAGTGGTGAAAGTGGGCATCCTTGTGTTGTTCTAGTTCTCAGGGGAAGTGCTTTCAACTTTTCCCTGTTCGGTATAATATTGGCTGTGGGTTTGTTGTAGATGGCTTTTATTACCTTAAATTATGTCCCTTCAAATTTGTTTTTGCTGAGAGTTTTAATCATAAAGAGATGCTGGATTTTATAAAATGCTTTTTCTGCATCTATTGAGATGATCATTTAATTTTTGTTTTTAATTCTGTTTATGTGATGTATCATGTTTATTGACTTATGCATGTTAAACCATCTCTGCATCCCTGGTATGTAACCCACTTGATCATGGTGGATTATCTTTTCAATATGCTATTGGATTTGGTTTGCTAGTATTTTGTAGAGGATTTTTACATCTATGTTCATCAGGGATATTGGTCCATAGTTTTCTTTTTTTTTTTCTTTTTCTTTTTCTTTTTTTTTGTTATGTCCTTTCCTGGTTTTGGTATTATTAGGGTGTTACTGGCATCACAGAATGATTTAGGCAAGATTCCCTCTTTCTCTATCTTTTAGAATAATTTCAATAGGATTGGTACTAACTCTTCTTTAAATGCCTAATAGAATACAGCTGTGAAACCATCTGTTCCTGGCATTTTTTTCCTGTTGGCAAATTTTAAATTGAAATTTACCATTTCAATCTTCCCACTTGTTACTGGTCTGCTCAGATTCTTTATTTTCCTGGTTTAATCTAGGAGGGTTGTATATTTCTAGGAATTTATCCATCTCCTCTAGGTTTTCTAGTGTATGAGTGTAAAGATTTTCATAGTAGCTGATATGGTTTGGCTGTGTCCCCACTCAAATATCTCTCGAATTCCCACATGTTGTGAGAGGGACCTGGTGGGAGGCAATTGAATCATGGGGGCAGTTCTTTCCTGTGCTGTTCGAGTGAGAGTGAATAAATCTCATGAGATCTGAAGGCTTTATGAGGCAGAGTCTCCCTGCATCTCCCTGCACAAGCACTCTCTTTTCCTGTTTCCATCCATGTAAGATGTGACTTGCTCCTCCTTGCCTTCTACCATGATTGTGAGGCTTCTCCAGCCACATGAAGCCATAAGTCTATTAAACCTTTTTTCTTTTGTAAATTGCCTAGTCTTGGGTATGTCTATTTTTTTTTTTTTTTTTGAGATGAAGTCTCACTCTGTCATCCAGGCTGGAGTGCAGTGGTGTGATCTTGGCTCACTGCAACCTTGGCCTCCCGGATTCAAGTGATTCTCCAGCCTCAGCCTCCCAAGTAGCCAGGGCTACAGATGTATGCCACCATATCTGGCTAATTTTTATATTTTTAATAGAGATGGGGTTTTGCCATGTTGGCCAGGCTGGTCTCCAACTCCTGACCTTAGGTGATCCACCTGCCTTGGCCTACCAAAGTGCTGGGATTACAGGCATGAGCCACCTCACCCAGGCTTGGGTATGTCTTTATCAGCAGCGTTAAAATGAATGAATACAGTAAATTGTTACCAGTATGGTGGGGTGCTGCTAAAAGATACCTGAAAATGTAGAAGTGACTTTGGAAGTGGGTGACAGGCAGAGATTGGAGAAGTTTGGAGAGCTCAGAAAAAAAAAAAAACAAAAAAAAAAAAAACAGAAAAATGTAGGAAAGTTTGGAACTCCCTAGAGACTTGTTGAATGGCTTTGACCAAAATGCTGATAATGATATGGACAGTGAAATCCAGGCTGAGTTGGTCTCAGATAAAGATGGGGAACTTGAGAACTGGAGCAAAGGTGACTTTTGTTATGTTTTAGTAAAGAGACTGGCAGCATCTTGCTCCTGCCCTAGAGATCTGGAACTTTGAACTTGGGAGAGATGACTTATGGTATCTGGTGGAAGAAATTTCTAAGCAGGAAAGTGTTCAAGGGGTGACTTGGGTGCTGTTAAAGGGATTCAGTTTTAAAAGGGAAACAGCATAAAATGGAAAATTTGCAGCCTAAAAGTGTGATAGAAATGAAAATCCCATTTTCTAAGGAGAAATTCAAGCCAGCTGCAGAAATTTGCATAAGTAACAAGGAGCCGAATATTAATCACCAAGACAATGGGGAAAATGTCTCCAGGCCATGTCAAAGACCTTTCCAGCATCCCCTCTAGTAATAGACCCAGAGGTTAAGGAGGAAAAAATGGTCTCATGGCCCAGGCCTAGGGTCCCTCTGCTGTGTGAAGCCTAGAGACTTTGTGCCCTGCATCCCAGCTGCTCAGGCTGTGACTAAAATGGGCCAAGGTACAGCTTGGGCTCTTGCTTCAGAGGGTGGAAGCCCCAAGCCTTGGCAGCTTCTATGTGGTATTGAGCCTGCAGGTGAACAGAAGTCAAGAATTGAGGTTTGGGAACTTCTGTCTAGATTTCAGAGGACGTATGGAAACGCCAATATGCCCAGGCAAAAATTTGCTGCAGGGGTGGGGCCCTCATGGAGAACCTCTGCTAGGGCAATGCAGAAGGGAAATGTGATGTCAGAGCCCCGACACAGAATCCCTACAGGGGCACCCCCTAGTAGAGCTATGAGAAGAGGGCCACTATCCTCCAGACCCCAGAATCATACACCCACCAATAGCTTGCACTGTGCACCTGGAAAAGCCACATACACCCAATGCCAACCTGTGAAAGCAGCCAGGAGGGTAGCTATACCCTGAAAAGCCCCAGGGCTGGAGCTGCCCAGGACCATGGGAACCCACCTTTTGCATCAGCATGACCTGGATGTGAGACATGAAGTCAAAGGAGATCATTTTGGAGCTTTAAGATTTGGCTGCTCTGCTGGATTTTGGAATTGCATGCGTCCTGTAGCCCCTTTGTTTGGGCCAATTTCTCCCAGTTGGAATGGGTGTATTTACCCAATTCCTGTACCCCCATTGTATTTAGGAAGTAACTAGCTTTTGGTTTTACAGGCCCATAGGCAGAAAAGGCTTGCTTTGTTTCAGATAAGACTTTGGACTGTGGACTTCTGAGTTAATACTGAAATGAATTAAGACTTTGGGGGACTGTTGGGAAGCCATGATTGGTTTTGAAATGTGAGGACATGAGATTTGGGAGGAGCCGGAGGTGGAATAATATGATTTGGCTGTGTACCCACTCAAATCTCATCTTGAATTCCCACATGTTATGGGAGGGACCTGGTGGGAGGTAATTGAATCATGGGGGCAGTTCTTTCCCTTGATGTTCTCATGATAGTGAATAAGTCTCATGTGATCTGATGGCTTTTTAAAGCAGAGCTTCCCAGCACAAGCACTCTCTTAGCCTGCTGCCTTCCATGTAAGATGTGACTTATTCTTTTTGTCTTCCACCATGATTGTGAGACTTCCCCAGGCACATGGAAGTGTAAGTCCATTAAACCTCTTTCTTTTGTAAATTGCCCTGTTTTGGGTATGTCTTTATCTGCAGCATGAAAAAGAACAAATACAGTTGCCTTGAATACTCTTTTGTGTTTCTGTGGTATTGGTTGTAATATCTCTCATTTTTTTTCTAATTGAGCTTATTTGGATCTTCTCTCTTCTTGGTTAATCTCACTAATGTTCTATCAATTTTATTTATCTTTTCAAAGAACCAGCTTTTAAAAACTTTCATTTATCTTTTGTATTTTTGTTTCTTTCAATTTCATTTAGTTCTGCTGTGATTTTTGTTACTTCCTTTCTTTTGCTGGATTTGGTTTGGATTGTTCTTGTTTCTCCAGTTCTGTGAGGTGTGATGTTAGATTCTCAGTCTATGCTTTTTTAGACTTTCAAATGTAAGCATTTAATGCTATGGTTTATAGTTGATTTTGAATTTTATTTCATTGTGGTCTGAGAGAGTACTTGATATAATTTCTATTGTCAGTCTGTGCTTTTTCAGACTTTCTAATGTAGGCATTTAATGCTATGAACTTTCCTGTTAGTACCACTTTTGCTGTATCCCAGAGGTTTTGATAGGTTGTGTCATTATTATCATTTAGTTCAAATAATTTTTTAATTTCCATCTTGATTTCATTGTTGATCTAATGATCATTCAAGAGCAGGTTATTTAATTTCCATGTATTTGCATGGTTTTAAGGGTTACTTTGCAGTTGATTTTGAATTTTATTCCATTGTGATCTGAGATAGTACTTGATGTAATTTCTATTTTCTTAAATTTATTGCGTCTTGTGGCTTATTGTATGGTTTATCTTGGAGAATGTTCCATGTGCTGATGAAAAGAATGTATATTCTGCAGTTGTTGGGTAGAATGTTGTATAAATATCTGCTAAGTCCATTTGTTGTAGGGTATACTTTAAGTCCATTGCTTCTTTGTTGACTTTGATTTTTGATGATGTGTCTAGTGCTGTCAGTGGAGTATTAAAGTCCCCTCCCACCTTATAACTGCATTGCCATCTATCTCATTCCGTAGATCTAGTAGTAATTGTTTTATAAATTTGGGAGCTTGAGTGTTAGGTACATATATATTTAGGATTGTGATATTTTCTTGTTAGATCAGTTTTTTTATTATCATATAATGTCCTTCTTTGTCTTTTTAAACTGTTGTGTTGCTTTAAAGTCTGTTTTGTCTGATATAAGAATAGCTACTTCTGCTCATTTTTGGTGTCCATTTGCATGGAATATCTCTTTCTACCCCTTTAAATTATTTTGGTGTATTTCGAGGTTTCACTTCAAGATTTACAGCTCCTTTTAGCAGTTCTTGTAATGCTGGCTTGGTAGTGGCAAATTCTCCCAGCACTTTTTTTGTCTGGAAAAAAATGTATCTTTCCTTCATTTATGAAGTGTAGTTTTGCTGGATACAAAATTCTTGGCTGATAATTGTTTCATTTAAGGAGGCTAAAAATAAAACCTCAATCTCTTCTGGCCTGTAGGGTTTCTGCTGAGAAATCTGCCATTAATCTGATAGGTTTTCCTTTATAGATTACCTGATGCTTTTCCTTCACAGATCTTAAGATTCTATTCTTTATCTTGACTTTAGATAACCTGATGACTATGTGCCTAGGCAATGATCTCTTTGCAATGAATTTCCCAGTTGTTCTTTGAGCTTCTTGTATTTGGAAGTCTAGATCTCTAGCAAGGCTGAAAAAGCTTTCCTTAATTTTTCCCTTAAATGTGTTTTCCAAACTTTTAGATTTCTCTTCTTCCTTGGGACCACCAATTATTTTTAGGCTTGGATGTTTAACATAGTCCCAAACTTCTTGGAGGTTTTGTTCATTCTTTAAAATTCTTTTTTCTTTGTCTTTGATGGATTGAGTTAATTAGAAAGCCTTGTCTTTGAGGTCTGAAGTTCTTTCTTCTGCCTATTTGATTCTATTGCTGAGACTTTCCAGTACATTTTGAATTTCTCTAAGTGTACCCTTGATTTCCAGAAGTTGTGATTGCTTATTATTTATGCTACCCATTTCACTGAAGAATTTTCTTTCATATAGCCTGTGTTTTTGATTTCTTTAAGTTGGACTTCACCTTTCTCTGGTGGCTCCTTGATTAGCTTAATAATCGACCTTCTGAATCTTTTTTCTGGCAATTCAGATATTTCATCTTGGTTTGGATCCATTGCTGTTAAGCTGGTGTGATCTTTTGAGGGTGTTAAAGAAACTTGTTTTGTCATATTACCAGAATTGTTTTTCTGGTTCCTTCTCATCTGGGTAGACTATGTCAGAGGGAAAATCTGGGATTCAAGCGCTGCTGTTCAGATTCTTTTGTTCCACAAGGTGCTCTCTTGATGTGGTGTTTTCCCCCTTCCCCTAAAAATGGGGCTTCCTGAGAGCCGAACTGTAGTGATTGTTTTGCTCTTATGTCTAGCCACCCAGTGGAGCTACCAGACACTGGGCTGGTTTTGAAGAGTGTCTGCAAAGAGTCCTGTGATGTGATCCGTCTTCAGGTCTTGCAGCTGTAGATACCAGCACCTGCTCTGGTGGAGGTCTTAGGGGAGTGAAGTGGATTCTGTGAGGTTCCTTAGTTGTGTTTTTGTTTAGTGCACTGGTTTTGTGTTGGTTGGCCTCCAGTCAGGAGTTGGCACCTTCAAGAGCACATCAGCTGCAGTCCTATGGGGAGGATGCAAGCTTGCTCTAGAGATACCTGGTTAAATATTCAGGTTTCTCAGACATTGGGCAGGGCCATAGAACTCCCAACAGATTATGACTTTTGTTTTTTGGATACTAGGGTGGGTAGAGAAAGACCACCAGGTGGAGGCAGGGATTGGCGTGTCTGAGCTCCAACTCTCCTTGGGCAGAACTTGCTGCAGCTGCTGTGGTGGATAGGGATGTGGTTCCCAGGCCAATGGAATTATATTCCCAGGGGGATTATGGCTGCCTCTGCTGAGTCATACAGGTCACCAGGGAAGTGGGAAAGCCAGCAGTCCCAGGCCTCACCCCTCTCCCATGCAGCCCACAGTCCTAAAGTCCAGACTCACTCCCACAGTACCCCTGGCAACAGCACTGAGTCTATTTCCAGGCAGCTGGTGACCAGGGCTGAGAATTTGCCCAGACCATGAGCTTCCTCATTGAAAACGCAAGACGACTCACAGTTTTTGGGCATTTCAGGGAGCCTGCAGTAGTGATCCAGTTCCTTCAAAAGACTGGTGAATTTTCTTAGCATTTCCTGGTATGTTCTGTAGTACTTCCTGGAGCAAAAGTTCAAGATGTGAGTCTCCACATGCTGCTCTGTCCATCTGAGCTGGAGCTGCAAGCTAGTTCTGACTCTTACCCACCATCTTAATCCAATTCCTACTCCATATTAGGTTTCAGCAAAAGGGTCTCGCCAACCACCCCCAGCAAACCCAGGCATGCTTTCTGCATTCTTGCTGCACTTTGACTCACCTTCTGTGGCTGTTCTTGAGTTCCTCAAAGACATTGCTGGCATCTTCTCCATTTTCCTTGCATTTCCTAGCCCATCCCTGGCATGTAGATACCATGAATAAAGGAATTTACCTCTATTAGCCAAGAAATGCATCTCACTTGCCAATTTCACCATGCTTGCATTTCAATGGCAGAGAATTTAGAAGCACTTCAGCATAGGAAGGCAGTGTCTTGTTAAAAATATTAGCTACACCTTTTACTGAGTCATTCCTCTGTGCCAGGCATTCTGCTAAGTGCTTTACAAATATTATCATGTTTATCTTCATTATAACTATGTAAAGCAGACATAATTATTAAACCCAGTTTACAGATATGGAAACTGAGGCTCAGCAAGGTTAAATTAAATGATCCAGGTCACACAACCAGGAAGGGAAAAGCCAAAGTTCCCATCTAATTACAGCACACTCTCTTCTACTACACATGGGATTAGAACAACCTATTGGGGCAAAATATGCAGTCTCTCCTCTTCCAATCATAACAAATGGATTTAAATATATCAAAAAGTATTCTTAGGGAAGCAATGTTCCTATATGATCAAAAAGTTGTCGGTGCTTTTTCTTAAAAAATGAATATGGTAAGGAAACACAATTAACCTGCTGAATTTGAACTCCAATTTTATTTAGACTGAGTGTAATAAGAGGCATGCTTAAGGTAGTTTTAAAAATTTAAAGTCCCAATAAAAATCTTACTCTGAGAAATTGTTTTTTTGTTGTTGTTGTTTATTCAATTAGGTTACTTCTAGAACAGAAACAGTGCTATGCTGTTGTGAAGTAAAAAATCTCTTCTTTTTTACTTGAGCCCATGAATTCTTAGTTAAAATACCTAACTTATTGCTCATATCAATAATTAAGCAGCAGAGGAAAGATTTATCATGGTACTTTTGTGCTCAGCGATGCCAGAATTATGTACTAATCCTTGTGTCAAGATAAAATTCCCTGCTGAGATGCCCAGGAAGACATGCCGTCACCACCTGCAACAGCATTAACTCACTGTGCTTTTAGGAAATTGATACATGTTAAGGACAAAAGTCATTTTTAGACAGAGCAAGAGAACATTTGGCAACAGGCAGAAGCTAAAAGGGAATTTCAACTTGTGGCTCCATACAACTGACTCAAATAGGATATTTGAACATAAAGAAGTCAGGACTAGTTGGCAGCTTATCACGACAGAATTGCATAGCTCCTCACAGTTGTAAACTATTTTTGTAAAAGTTCAGTGGAGTAGCAGCAGCAGCAGCAGCAGCTGGTTACTGCAGTGTCTTTCTTCCATCAGGCAAATAACTGATGGCTCTCAGGATGCCTGGCAAATAACCCTGGCAGAAAGGTGCCATTTTCCCCAAATTCAGCAAAGAATTGTACTAAATTCTACAGTGCCCAGCTCATTGCCATTAGCACTCCCAGCCCTCATTTTTGCATTAGCTTCTGAAAGGAAAGGCCCTCTTTCCTTCCTGTCTGGTTCTTCCTCATGATTACTGCAATCCTTAGCACTTTTTGTGGTTTGACTGGTTAATTCCCATGTAATGGGTGGAAAAAGACCTGAAGCATGGAAAAGTTACAAGATTAACTGTGTTTGTAGGGTGAACCAATACTAAGGTGAAAATCTCCTTTAGTAGGTTAATAATAAAAAGCATAAAAATAGCTACCTCCATTTTTATGTGCTCTAGTTGCTACATACTGTTGCCTTATAACCATTTTCTTCTTTATTCCTCATACCAAGTCTGCAAAGCAGGCTTTAATCGAGCTCATTTAACAGATTAAAAAGACAAAACAAAACAAAAACTGAGGCTGAAGGAGACAGCAACTTGCCCAAGGTCACATATTCAGTAAGTGGCAAAGTGTCTGAGTCCAAAGCATAAAAGTTCCCTATCTTGTGAAGTGATATTCCATTAAGGACAGCCTTGGTTCACAAGGCGGTCCCAGGTTTAGCTTTGGCTAAGCACACAGTACATTGGTAGCCTGTGTCACACAGTTATGTTATTGTTCTCTTTTCTAATCCCCTGTATGTGCCAACCCTTATAACAGGGACAATGTGCTATTTCTTTAAGCATCCATTGCATATCCTAGGGTGCAGACATGTATCTGGTACTTAATCATTGTTGATTGATGCTTTTTATATTGGAAACAGTGTTTCTCTTCCTTCAATAAATAAACACTCATTAAGGCCCACTTTTGTGCTGACAGTGTAGTACTTTCTATGGGAAATAGTAAAATGAAGATTCTACCCATCTTGCCCTCAAAGAAATCTAGAAAATGGGAAGCATCATGTATGTAGGGAAGAGGAACCTTGCTCACACTTTTCCTCTTCCCCTTCCTTGCATCTCCCCACAAAAAGAGGCAGTTATAATCTGATTGGTCTGGTTCCAGAACATTTTTTTGGCCACACTTACTGATGGGCGGTGTTACTATTTAACTTTTAAGAATTTCTGTCTTTCCTCTCTTCCAGTGCATGTGGTACAATTTGTAAATTGAACTAAGGTCTCTTTAGTTACCTGGCCATCTTTTTGTGATGTTTTTATCTTTTTATCCACATACTTAAAGCTTACTGGGCTTTTTAGTTCTCATACTATGTGATAAACTAGAAAATGAGATCCAAGATTTAGATTCTGGCTTGATGCAGACATCTGCATTATGGAGGCCTTGAGCATAAGCTGTGGGTTTTAATCCAGGGTTATGAAAGCTCTAAATTGGGGAGAAGTGGTCACTAGCCCAGCCATAAGTTGGTATTTTGTTTTCCACTTGCTGTTTTGTTTTGTTTTCCACTTGCTGTTATCCCTGATGTGTAAATTTCACTTGGGAACTTGGTGGAGAAGAGGATGACTGGCAAGGATTTTTAGGTCCCTGGCCTTAATGCCATAAAATACCACTAAAACTCTACTACCTGACCTAACCCAGTAGCTACATCACAGAGACAGGACAAAGTGTTATAATCGAGGCTCAATCCACATGCTATAGGACTCCAGGAAAGCTCACTATCAACTTGAGGGCATTGGGCGAATGTATGTACTTTTTAGGTTTCTTTTCTCAATACTGGTTCAAACAATGGACTTGTTATGTAAAGAACACTGAGAGCTAAGCAATTCATGTAATAGGCTTGAGTGACAGCATGTCATCAGCATTCGAAAAGAGACTGATAGACAATTTGGCTAACAAGGCCAACAACTCTGGTATCTGCAGTGGGAAGACTTATCTATGTAAAATTCAACATCCACGGCTCTCATTTATTAATGTCCTATTAGTCATAGTCCTTAAGGCCTATTACATTCAAATAACTTCTTGGGTACCTGTTAGAGAATGTGATAAACTATGTAGTTTTGTACCCTGTAACAAGTCGAGACATATAATAGCTTTTTAAAAACTCAGGGTCACATTCAATAACACTTTAAACTTATACTCCAAACACCAGTACTTCACTACTACACTGATTCTTATTACTATATTTGTGTTTTAATGTGATCCTACCCCTTTAAAATGAATCCCACTCTCTCTTTATAATGATTTCTGTGTGTGTAATCAATTTGCTTCTCCCCTCTGTGAGGAGAAATGGCTGTGGATCTCGCACAGATGCTACTGAGTAGAATGACCTTCAGCATGCAGAGATAAACAAGAGCTGCTTTTCATCTCCCAACCATTGATTTTCTGCAAGTCAAACCACAAAACTGCTTTGAAGTCCAGGAGATAGGTGCAAGGGAAGAGGGAGATAAAACTGAAGGGAAGGGTGGATTTGAAACAAAGTTATCTCTGCCATCTAGGTGTAGATAGTTATTGGCAAAACTGAACCTGCCAGGTTGCATTGAGAGAATTTAGATTATTGTAAAAAGTGTGTTTTAAATTGGTAAAACTGGGTTTGGAAAGGGTGGCATATAAAACAAAGAGAAGTCTGAAAGGATCTTGCATAAAATTTATAAACTTAGCAGAAATAATTGCTTTAAATAGAATTAAACAATATCAGGTGTGCAGTGTATAATCTTAATACTGCTTGTGAAGTCTTCCATTTTGTTTATGTTGCATAATAGGAAAGGTATATGGATTGTAAGAGTAATTATTTGTTGTGTCAATGTTCTCTAAAAACTACACAATAGATCAAGAGTTTGGCTTGATAGTTTTACAGAACAGTTATGACTTTTATAAAAATTATACACATATTTGAATAATAGTTTTCCATTGACAAAATACTTTTCTATGAGCTTCAACATAAACCTAGGAGACAGGCTGGATAAATGCTATTACCTCTTTTATATATGAGGAACCAGAGCCTGAGCGAACCCATGTGAACTGCCCAGAGAGACTGAAAAAAACAGTGGAGGGGCCAGTACTAGAGAATCCAAGTTCTCTGATAATTGATCTCCTTTTCTTCCTGTAGGCTCCCTGTAATTTGAGGTTTAAGGGAGAGGAAAACTTGAACCCTCCCTTCCCCCTCTTCTTCCTGAAACGTGTTGTTTTTGTCAGGGTGGTCTTTTTCAATGTACTCTTAACATGATAGTGTTGGGATCTTAGAACATATTTCTTATTCTTAAGATGTCTGGAGGTTAAATGCTGACACTGAAAATCTGGAGACCCTGCTTTGAAGACAGTCATTACTTTGACCACTGTGGAGGTTTGAGCTTCCTGAATAGTGCTGCATAAAGTAGGATTTACCACAATTCTGGGGGGCTTAAGGAAACTTAGTGTTGTGAAATGAAAGATCCTTGAGAAAGTTTAACCATGAACACTAAACAAATGCCAGCCAACCTGAAACCTCAGCTCACAGTTCTTCCTCATTCCAGCCTTCCAGGATCTGGGTAAACAAAAAAATACGCGTGCCATTTGAGGGGAAAGCTGTCATGGAGGAGCTGAGGTTTCACCTGCCCTTGAAATGGCTGAAGCACTCATGTGCTCTCAAGGAGCAATACAATTATCATGACCTGGACCAACAAGTATCTGGTAGAGGTATATGTGTGGGATGACAACCTTTGGAATCGTCAGTAGGTCCCTTTCACAATTTTCTGTTTTCATTTGGTTATTTTTATACAACTAATTTGTATCAGATATTTAATTTAGTATTTTGTTCAGATCCTAAAAATCATCATTTAGTTTTAGCTGGTAAGTAATAAAGTACACATCCAATAATACACTCACATAAAATTTCAGTCAGGCTTTATAATAAATGCCTAACAGCTTTTTAAAAGTGGTTCAGTTAACGTCCCGGGCAGGACAAGCTAATTAAAAGGGTTAAGTAATTGCAACAATTAATTTCCTTATTAATTAATTTTTTTTGCAATAATAGAATTTTGCTGACAATAATTAACTTTAATATTAATTTTGATATTGCTTCACTTAATCAAACAGGGCAATTTAAAATTCATTTCAGAATGACATAGAGTTAGTGATTTACAGGGCAATTAATATAGTCAGCCTCTGCCTGAGCTATTATCATTTTATGGGATGGTTTCTTTACAAATATGTAACATCTTGCTTTATGTAAGTTATATAAGTTACCACTGAAATTTTAAATAGTTATATTGCTGCATAGGGTTCATGTTAAAATAACATGTCACTTAAATGAGTGTTAAGATTTAATCTATTAAAATCATCTCCTTTTTATTATTTCATTCACTTTAACGTACATACACATGTGACTTACAAGTAAACGTATTTTGGGATATGGGCTTAAATGCCTCATCAGCACATTTCGTGTCCAGTGTGTTTTATAAAATATTAGTAAAGCATCAGTCATGATAGAGGCTTCAATCTATTTTCATTTTTTAAAATAATTATGAATATCTGTAGGTATGTTTACTTTTGAAATATGAACTAGTCTAGTCCTCTATTACCTGGGATGCTGTTAGACTTAATCTGTTTGGATTCATGTTAGTTAATTTTTTAAAAAGGGGGGATATTTTAAAGTTTCTTCATTACCAGGAAAACACTCTTCTCATGCTTCTTTTTAGGTACCAAATCATGGCAGAAATCAAAATGACTATCTGACAGTTGTTAATATGAAAAAAATCCTGTTACAAACTAAACATAGATAAACCATTATTTAGGAGGATTGTATAGTCATTGAGTTGTCGTAGCCCAAAGTAGGGTTAAAAACTTTTTAATACCTATTACCTCTATCAGAGTAATTTGAGAAACAACTCTAACCTCCTACCTCTGAGTCATTATTTGTGATATATATATTTTTTGCTACAGAGGTAAATGGATAAATCCCTGGAAATGGCTTCTGCCTGTTTATGCCAGTTGCTCAGGGTAGGTCTTCATCAGAAGGCATCTCAGGAAGGCCTCTCCAGAGCACAGTCATACTAGGACAGTGTGGGATGGGAGCAGATCCCGAGATCTTTGAAAACTAGGAAACAAGCTCAGAGTAGGGAGTTAAAATGGTCACACTAGGCATTACATTTAGATAGATGTTTTATCCTGTCATCTTATACTGCCATATGTAATTAATGACAATATAATATGTCCAGAGATTTAAAAAAATCCTCATTTATGTAAATCCTGCTTATTCAACAATAATATGATTCCCTTCTTGGTTGCACATCACTTTGCAAACTACCGTCTCTGCCATCTGGCCTCAATCCAATAGCTCTATTTCTCACATGCCTTTCAAATCCTTAATGACCTTATATGGAGTCTGTGGCTATGAACGCATGGTATATGGAATTATCAATGATCTTAAAGATAATTTTAGAAAATATACGCTATCTGGCAAATAATAAACTATCAGGATAGTTTACCTCAAAGCATAAAACTATATTTTAAAGTTAGCAAGTGACTTAAATGACCTCTATTTCTTCTGTGATTAATAGATCCAGAAACTAGCTATCCCCCACTCCCCCACCTTGACTTTCCACACGACTGGGAAACTGATAGGAGGACTTTTCTTATTCTTCAAGCCTGGTCCCTGGCTAAGACATAGAAAACAAAGGTTAAAAGCCAACTTTGATCCTGTATATCAAGGATTGTACTGTAGACAGAGACAATGTGTTTCTCTACCAGAGATGTTTTCCTGAGGAAGGTTGCCTTGAAGGTGAAAGGTAACTTAAAACATAGCAAAAGTTCCTGAAAATAGTGATTCTTCCCTCAGAGTAGAATGCTCAAATGCAGTCTTTTTTTTAAAGTGTGGAGGGTGAGGAGGTGAGAGTGCCATCCTCTAAGGGCTGATATTAAGTGGCATTTCCAAGTAATAGAGTCAGTAGTCAGTTTAATTGACACTTTCACTGCTTCATTTTTGTACCCCACACATTATATAATACAGTGACTGACTCAAAGTTGGTCTGCAATAAATATGTAATGAATTGAAACTGGTGCCCTTTACTTTCTTTATCTGTATATGATGAGCAGAAAAATAGGCAAAGAATCAGAAAAGCAGAATTGCAATTTTGAATCTGCCTTTTACTAGCTATGTGATCTTTGCAAAATCTTTTCACTTTTCTTATTGTTTTGAACAATGACATTTGGATTGAATAATCTTTAACATTCCTTTTACTTTCATAATCTACAGAAAATATAATGACCCTAGGATGATTGAATCAATGATGCACTAGTAACTGTTATTGACTGGCTCTCAAAAATAAATAAAAAGTTTTAAAAAGAGCCTGATTTGGAATATTTGCCTATTTCTATGGTGCAAATACCCCTGATGTGGCTGATTATAAGCTACTAACCTGAGATCACTGACCACGGAGTTGAGAAGAGATGAGAACATTCAGCTCTTTCAAGCTATGAGGAGCCAGTTCCAGAGCAATACAGGACTTAGAATAATAAATCATTCTACTCTATAGGACTGAAAATATGCTAATACAATTGAGAAAAAATTAATAACAGAATAAGAATGGGTTTCCAGGTTAATGAGAAAATTAAGTCTCCTTTGCAAGGATTATCTTAGGTTTTAATGCTAGTGATCACACTAGTATAGTCTTTTAAAAAATGGTAGGCCATGTACTGTTTCTTAAGTCACATCTATATATAATGAGAGTAAAAGTTGAATCTTTTAGCGTGGCAGGAAGCAATATTTAGAATCTGATCTAATGCTTTAAATGCATTTGTTATAGCTCCAAGATTAGTCATAGGCCAAGACAGAACAGTGTTTTAACCCCCACCACCCAGGGGATTAATATCTAGAAATGTTGGCAATACAGTGCTTTGGTACCAATTAGAACAGAACAGTATTTAGAACTGTTTATTAGGACAGATCAGTATTATTAGAATAGAACAGTATTATTGAAATGCTGCAGACAATGCAAACTAATAATAGGTCCTCTGAAAGGAATGAGAAAGGATATTAAAGAATAACAACTTAAAAGGAGACATTAGGCCTGAAAGTCACCGTAGAAGCTATACATATCACAATCTATCTATAGAACACTGAATATGCCAAGATCCAAGTTTAGTTTTCATGTTACAAGCACCTATCATAAGGCATTAACAGGAAAACTACTCAGAAAAGATATAAATACATGTGACTTTATAAAATATGGCTAACTTTTAAAATAGGTATTTACAACGTGTACTGTTTCTAATATTGTATGAGATGAAACTGGATTACAAAACCTAAAGGTTGTGTGTGAGCAATTACACACCCTGTTAAATGTCAAGTGTCAGTTAAAGTTTGAAACTCTTCACCATTAGTCTTCAATAAAATTGAAGTTGGTAGCTGTGAAGAGGGTTTGGTCTTGACATTGAACATCCAAACTAAAATTGATCATAAATATTACCATTTTGCTTCCAATTTGATTTAATCAACATTTATCAAGAAAAATGCATTATTTGGTTAATAACAGCTATATTTTGGGTCAGCATGTATAACAATGGGATTACTAGTTACAACTGATAGAATGAAATATCTGCCAACCCTTTCTATATAGTCAAGGCAGCAGTCTTCTCTCCTTGTAGTGGATTTTATTAAATAAGACTACTGCATAAGATTTTTTTTTTTTTTTTTTTGAGACGGAGTCTCGCTCTGTCGCCCAGGCTGGAGTGCAGTGGAGCGATCTCGGCTCACTGCAAGCTCTGCCTCCTGGGTTCACGCCATTCTCCTGCCTCAGCCTCCCGAGTAGCTGGGACTACAGGCGCCCACCACCACGCCTGGCTAATTTTTTGTATTTTTAGTAGAGATGGGGTTTCACCGTGTTAGCCAGGATGGTCTCGATCTCCTGACCTTGTGATCTGCCCGCCTCGGCCTCCCAAAGTGAATAAGATTCTTTTGAGGTGCTATAGAATCCTTTTGATACTAATTCCCAAAGGAATATTTTTTGGTAACTATTTGGAGGAGGAAAACACAGGAATCGAACAAAAATCTGGCACCACTGTGTCCTCTAAAAGTTTTATATAATTCATTGTTTTCCTTTTAAAGTGCACTAAAGCCTGTTCTAAATCAGGAACTTACCCCAGACTTTCCACTGAACAACTTTGTCTATAACAGATTTTTCTTCCTTCATCAAGAATAACCAGGTCAATGACAATCTCCTCTGTAGCTTCCCTAATTTGGCGGGAAGTTATGTCTTGTCATTTCATGGAGCGGAGTTCCTTGAGACTGTCACTTCATAAAGAGGTCTTAATTAGAACTCCCACCCAGAAGATCCAAAGCTATGTCTTCTATTCCTATATGTATTCCAAAACCTGAGTTCTTAGGGCTTATATTGATACTGGGTATCCCACGGGCCTAAAAGCTGTGCCTTTCAGGTCATTTTCATTTCTGACATCAAAAAAATTCTTTCTTTCAAACTTGGTTAAGCATTAGTTATTTTTAATATGCTCTTTGAATCTAACATTTCTGTATTTTGAAAAGAGGATGCAACTAGATTAAATTACCTTATTTTGGAAGTTATCTGCTCCAACTTCTAGAATTATCAGATTTTAGAGCTGGACGGGACTTTAGAGATCCTTTTTTCACTCCATGAATTGAGATTTCAATTTATTTCTATACTATCAGGTACCAGATAAGTTTGGCAGTTGAAAAAAATTACCACAGGTTATTTTTATTTTTCTCCCTTCAAATAGATTCTAAAATTGATAGATTCAATTTTATATTAATTGAGCATATCCAATGTGGTGGGTTGCTGAAGGTAGCAAGAGGTATAAATTATAGCTCCTGATCTTAAGCAGCTCATATTTTAATAGGGGACTAAATGTAAATAAACAATTGCAAAATGATGTAATAAATCTATTATTAGTAAATTATGAATGGAATGCTTTAGTAGATTTGAGGCTCTTAGTGCAGCATGGGGAAGCCAGAGAAGACTGGAGGAGGTACACTGTTGTTGCTAGATTATCAAGAGTTAATAAGTGTGTTTATGAATGTGAGTGTGTGTGTGTGTGTATGTATATCTGTGTGGGCTGGTGGTGGTACTTATGGCATTCCAGGTAAAGCCAGAAACAGTGCTGATAGTCATCGTGTAGGAATCAATAATATATTAAAAAGGAACTCAAATAAATCCTGGGTTATATACGTTTAATCTAACAAATAGTTGTTGAGGTCAACTGTTCGTATCATCCACCATGAAATAACATGCCCTGTGTATAAACATGGCAGTGATAGTGTGCTCTTTCTTACTTTACTGTTAAGAATATTAAATATTATAATTTTCATGTTTAAAAAACTTCAATTTCTTGGAATAAGCCTAAATGTGTCAAATTTTAAGAAAGATCAAATGCAAAATCATGACAGAGGGTTGCTACTATTATCTTCTTACATAGCTCTCTTCACAAGGTCTTCATCCTCTCCTACTACCTACCACCTTATTCAACTCAAATCACTGCCCCTTCATCCCTCTCTTCTCTGCTTTCTCAGTAAGGCAGAGTTAAGACTCAGAATGATCATCAATGGTGCATTCTGATTATGAACTCAGGTAAGTCATCAAAGACTGAAGGAAAAGAATAGTAATTGCCAGGACAGGAGGATTTAATATTTCTCTGAAGAGGGTAGACAATGGCCCAAAAACAATGTTAGTGAAATCTTGGTATATATTTGTTCTCATTAATTCTCACATTTTTTTCCTTGTAAACTAGGTAAGGATCACAAATGATATAACTATGGATTATATTAGTGTCTTAGAAATACATAGTAGGTATTCAAAACATATTTGGTGAATGACCAAATAAATTGAATAAAACAAACAAAACAGGATGGGTCCTGGGACAACTGGATACTCATATGCAAGAATGAACCTGGACCCCTCACTCCATATACAAAAATTTATCAAAGACCTTAGGAGGGGTTAATGTGGAATACCTGCTGATCAGGTAGACAATTGCATACAATGAAAGTATTCTGGATAATACTGATTGCACAACTTTGTGAATACACTAAAAACTACTGAATTGTACATTTTAAAAGGATGAATTTTATGGTTAAGTATATCTCAATTTAAAAAGTACATGCAAAGAAAAAATAAAATAAAGTAAACAATAGCAGCAACAACAAAACCATGGCCCAGAAAGCTGAATTGAGGCTCTTATTGAAATGTTCTGCCTAGGCAGTCTTAACATTGGAGTGGAATATAAGTTATAGATGAATGAACACTTTTTAGTTAAAACAAAATTGAAGATAATTAAAGGATATGCTATATTTCATATATATGAGGCATTTTTTTTTCAGATTTCTGAAATGGGAATGTATCTTTCTTTTTTTTTTTTTTGAGATGGAGTCTCACCCTGTTGCCCAGGCTGGGGTACAGTGGCCCTATCATGGCTCATTGCAACCTCTGCCTCTCAGGTTCAAGTGATTCTCCTGCCTCAGCCTCCTGAGTAGCTGGGACCGCAGACGTGTGCCACTACGACCAGCTAATTTTTATATTTTTAGTAGAGACAAAGTTTCCCCATGTTGGCCAGGCTGGTCTCAAACTCCTGACCTCGGCCTCCCAGGGAATGTGTCTTTTAATTGACAAAGTGTCACAATTCATTTGGCTTCATTTTTTCTTTGTGGTACCTAAAATTGTGAGATGTCTTAGATTTAATGAAATATAATACTCATTTTAAAAACAATGTGGCAGAGGCAGAGGTTGTTAGCTGTACCTCAATATGTACTCTCTTCTTCCCACACAGTAATAAGAATGTTTTTAGCTGGGGAAATGATCAACCATCCAAAGACTCTATTTCCAGTTTTCCTTAAAGCTAGGTGTGGCCATGCACCCAAGTTCTGGCCAATGATATGTAAGCAGAGGTAGTGTGCGCAACTTCTGGTTTATGACCTTAAAGGGAAGGAGTGTGCTTCGCTTCTTTTCCTTTCTTTTCTTCTTTCCTCCCTCCTTATTTTGTTCCTTCTTTTCTCTTCATCCCCTCCCTCCTTCTCTCATTCTCTTCCTTCTAGATAGCAGATGTGATGGTAGAAGCTGAGGAGCCATTTTCATCCATGAGATGGATGCCACATATTGAGGTTTGTAAAGCAATGAGAGAAGGTAATGAGTTCTTAATGATCAGGAAACCAGTAGACTAGCCCTGGACTGACTGTACAGACTTTCATGTGATAAAGAAACTAGAAAATTTGTTTAAGCCATTCGTCTTTGCTACAGGAACTGACCAAATATTCTATCAAATATAAATGGTTTCTAAATTTCATTTTTCTGGGAGTAAGTATTACCACTTTCTGCAATGGGATAAACTCCACTTCCTATACACACACACACACACACACACACACACACACACACACACACACCCCTTGTTTGGGTGAAATGAGTTACTAAATGTAGCATTTATTTATAAGGAATGCATTGTGAATAGTTTCTCAGTTTTCATTATGGAAGGATGATGATTTCAGCCCACATTCAGTGTATGTTTCTAAATAATACAATCGACAGGACTGTCTGTTCAGTACAATGGAGGACAGCTTTTTCAGGGCAAATGGGATTTCTTGCTAATGCTAAATCTGTCTTGTCAGCTGAATTTCTTGGGCTTTATGTGGCAGTGTGGTAAAAATATATGATCAGATTTCACTGTTAAGAAAATTCTTTCAGCAATACATGTAAAGTCAAGTTTCTTGCATGGATAACTGAAAATGTGGGTTATGAGATTTTAAAAAATGTCTCGTGACAAACTTTACGGAAATGCAACAATCTGGACATCTAGTTTTGTCTGAGAGTGGCGTGGATATGAAGAACTGTGCTGTTGGTGCTGATGCCACACTGAGTTTTGGCAGTCACACTCTTGGTTCTTCATATTTGAGGAGATGGGATGGTGAGGAGGCCTGTTGGCTTTATTTTATTAATGCCACCATCTAGAATACAGATTCTTGGATATTTCATCTTCACAAGGTGAGCTGCAAACTGGAAAAAAAAAGAGGCAAAATTTTTAGAGGATATACAGAAGACATCTCCAACCTCATGTTTTTTCTCAGAATTTGAAAGACAAAATTAATTTAATGTTATGATTGCTGCCACCACTGTATAATAAGTTGTCAACTTGGTTATTAATATAAATTAAATCTCTCTTTTATATGCTGACGCTGACAATTTCTTTATCTTATGGAATAAATGTCTCTTCAGTTCTCTTTTATGATTTTTTTGAATATGTGATAAATATACATGGTAAACAATTCAAATTCAGTAGGAAAGGGTATACAATGAGAAGTAAACTCATTCCACTTCTGTTCCCAGTCCTCCCTCTCCAGAGGTCATTAATGTTACTATTTTTAGGTATTCTTCCAGTAATAGTCAAAACAAGCTCAAATGTACATTGAAAAAATTTTGATATTATGGTCCACTTCAATGTCCCACAGAGAGCCCATAAACCAATTGTAACATGTTTTTGGAGCAATCACAACTAACATTTTGAGTCCACAAACCTGGAATGAATTTGAAGGACAGATCCAGGAAGACTTCTAGATGTCTAGCACAAGAGGACTTTGTAAAAGTTATCAAGACATATACACAGACGACTTAGCTAAAATCTACCTATCCAGGATCATCGATTGCCTTTCCTTATTCTTTGCACTTTATGATAAAGCATCCCTCAACTGCGTATCAATCCCAATATAGCATACTGCTTTATGCTCAGACCTTTTCTTGGGCAGATTGTCCAATGTTGGGCACATGCTCCATTTCCCACCAATTCCTGTCCCCTCTTTAGTGCCTCCTCAATAGTAACCCCCACACATAACCTCAAACCTGCCTAACTTCTATTCATTTTCCTGCTCATGCACTTCCTTCTCTAGAAGCTAAGTTGCCATTAGGGTCCCTGCTTCTCAGCTCCCGAAGTTTCTTGTATGAATCTCAATCTTTGGCCTTACCTCATTTATTTAAATTATCCATTTAAGAGCTTCCTTCTATTTTGTTTTCTTCCTGGTAGCTGGCAGATGGTAGGGGCTCAATATATGTTTGCTGGATTGAACTAAACTATGCCAAATGACCATAAAACCTAGGGCAAAATTATGAAGTAAAGAAGTTTTTCTTTGGCCCTTTGCCTATTTTATCTCTGTTCCTTCTCTTTGATAGTGTCCTATTCCTCCTCATTGAGTATTTGTGTCCTCAAGTTCTTTTCAATTACTATCTCTACTGAAACCTGATCTTAGATCCTTCAATAAAAATGACTAATCTGCTCACAGTGCTATTGCTTCTTGGGGCTATTTGAAGCTTAATACTTAGTAATATCTCAAGGCAGCAATCTAAACTTTAGGGTTCAAAAGAATGGGCTGAGTGGTTTGGCCAGGACAAGTTCAAGGCCTCACTCCCAGAGATTCTGCTTTATTGATCTGGGGCTTAGGGATAGGTATTTTTAAATAAGCACCTGTAGATGATTCTAAAGCAGGTGGCCCATGGACAATTTTTTGAATAATACTGTCTTAAGTCAAAAGGATAAAGGTCTCGGTCAGTAGGTGGAATAAATAATACTGGACTGGGATCTTAGCAATCTCCAAAATAACTCACATAAATGGGTCTTAGTACTGCTGACCCTACTTATCTTCTCTGTGATTCTCTGCAGTGGCTCCACAGAGATTCAAAAGGCTGTTCATATTTCACATCCTATCCTCTCTTAGAGCTAACAGATGGGAATCCTTGATAGTAACTAATGTTGAAGAGAAACAGTGCTCCTGTATTTCAAAAGGTGTCAAGTGAGCCGGTGTGAGCTGGTCTTCATCCTGTTCTTACTTCTCTTTGAACCCCAGTCCTTAAGAAAGAAAGCACCAGATTCATCTGCCTGAGTCATGTGCAGGCAGCACAGTCCCTGGTACCATATGATTATTGAAACATCTTGGCTGCATTCTCCTACATGCACAATTCAATTACCATTTAGGCCAGAAGTCTAAGATAAACATAACATTACTGAAAAAGCCTTGTGGATAAGCAGTCTTAACTTTCAGTTCTTTCAAAACATTGTGGAAATCAGAAAATGAGTGAGGAAGGACTGTACATGCAACTAATCTCCCTTAAACTATGCTGTAGAGCTGGAAAGAGTTCTGTTATTGTAAGGAAGTCCCTAACAACCAGGCTGCTACTGAGCTGGAAAATGGTAAAGACAAAGCAGGCAGAACAGAGCACTTTGCAACAATCAGGTTGCTGCTGTGTGGGAGGTCTAAGAAGAAGAGTAGAAGTGGAGTGCAAGGAGATAGCAAATGTTTAGATGCCTTGAAAAGAAGCAGGCTGTGTTTAAGAAAAAGAGCAACTGTTGAGTTTTCACATAAGATTATGAGTTATGCTCCTCTGATGCTCTGCTGTGTTTTCAATTATCCATGTTAAATACTGGCCCCTGGCAGTGAAACCACGACTGCATCTTTTCTACTGCTATGGAAACATTTCTTTGCTCAGTTATTCGGTCATTCATTTATCAAACATTTCACTGAGCACCTACTAAGTAGGTACCAGGCATTGTTCCAGTTTTTGGAGTGCTTAGAGTTCAGTGGGGGAGATAGTATTAGACAATTAATATGAAGTAGTATGGGTAGCATAAAAGCAGAATTTTAGGGATCTTAGCAGTCCAGAGATAATAAGCCGAGTTTCTGAATTTAACAGGGGCTGGGGAGCTGGTTTCTTTCTTCTTTCCTTCTATTTCTCTTTCATTACTGACTCTTAAAGGGAATGAGAATCCAGATGAGATGGCCACAGTTGCTATACTTATCAGACAATATTCTTTGTGGCTATAGCTTGACAGGTTAGGGAGGAAAGAAAAGGCTGTGAATGTGCTGGGGTAGATTTCCACAGTGTTAAATAAGTCACATCATACATGGAGAAGATATACAGTGGGACAGGGGAGAACCAGGCATCTAGGGTATAGGGTTTCTTCCATCTTTCATTTTTCATCTGGCAGGGCTTTTGACTGCATACTCCACAGAGTGCAGACTCCACCCAGAAATTACAAATCTACACTTACTGAGCAACATCCTTGGTGGAGGTGGCAGGATATCATACTGAACCAGTGGTTATAAAGTCAGCAGAATCATCTGGTTGCTTTTATTAAACAGCAATAACCAGGTTTGTTGCAGACTAATAATAAGTAGAGTTTCTTGGGACAGATCTCTGACATCAGTTGTTTTTAAAAGGCTCCCCCTTTCCCAGGTGATTCTAATGTGTAACTAGCATTGAGAGTCATTTAATTAGATAAAGGGATTCATTTGCAGGTCAGGTTTGTCTGGGACCTCAAACTGCAATTCCTATACGTATATGTGGAGAGCAAGTCACTTTGCACTAGAAGAGGCTGCTGTATTTGTAGGGCTGAAATTTGTGAGAGCTGAACTTTATCAGACATAGTAGAATTTAATGTGAAACAGATTATTGCAGATAAAAAGGGAGATTTCATAATGATAAAAAATTCAATTTGCTGAAAAGATATGACAATTCTAAATCTGTGAGCATTCAATAACTAAGACTCAGAATATAAAAATGTGATAGCACTGAATGGCAAAACAGACAAATCCACCATGATGGTAGGTGAAATAACAACCAGAAAAAAAACGGTAAGATGCAATACTTGAACAATGCAATTAACAAATCTACTTAAGGGACAGATACAGAACACTAATACCCAATGCCTTCAGAATAAAATTCTTTTTGAGTACACGTGAAACATTTCCAAAATTGACCAATTCAAAAAAGCAACTCAACTCTCAGATTTTTAAAGGATTGAAATTATTCAGATTATGTTCTTTGATGACAGTAAATATTATGCTGGAAATCAGTAACAAAAGGGTGACTAGAAAAATCTCTAACTCTTTCTAAATTAAGCAATATGCCTCTAAACATTACAGGTCAAAGAATTCACAATGAAAATTAGAAAATATTCTCAACTGATTAATAATGAAAATAACATAAAAACTCGTGGGTTGCCACTAAGGCCCACTATAGGGCTACATCCCATGTAGAGAGAATGGGGGTCTTCGAATTGCACAACTAGCTGAGATCTATATAGCAACATCCCACGTGAGGGGGCCAGATATGATATCTCCTGGCACAGGATCTGGGGACTTCCAGACCTCATTTTTGTGGACAGTACTCGATGTGGGGAGGGCAAAGCTTTTGTATTTTCACAATTCCTCTGGTTTTTAGGACCTGGTGCTGGAATTCATTTCTAGGATGTGGTTAGGCACACCTTAATACAGCAGTGTCTGAATATGGAAGGTTCTTGCGGGTGCCACTCTATCTTGTTTTCTCTCTTTATCTTGCATCTGAACTTGGATTAAGAGACTGGCATGTTTGCCCGGAGAAAGTTAAGTTGTGCAGTAGCAGGAGAATAAGTGAAGAAAAGGGATTTTTAAGCAGCCACAGAGTACTGTGGGTGAACTAAGGCCAAAAAATTAAAAGCTGATGATAGGTAGGATTCATGAGGTATGTAGAACAGAATCATGTCTCTCACTGGGCCCTCTAGGACACAGGTTTGGGAATAACTCACAGTAGCAGCAGGAAACTAAGAAAGTTTGGGGTTCTGGAAGATTTAGGGAGGAACACATGGCAGGACAATTAGGTTACCTGATACGAGTTTGAAGTTGATACTGGAGACTGGACAATTGGCATGGACTAACTAAGACCCTGACAAAGCTCAAACAGAGAAGTCTTTTATCTCTTCCATTTTATCTGGCCATTCCTTTCCCTCCAAATAATCCTACATTTGGGGTATGAAAATTTTACTTTCGGTTGAGCATGGTATTGAATAAAGAAACTGGCAATTATCCTATAATAAGCAGCTGTAGTAATTTGTTTTTCTTCATCTTATGGACGTGAGGCAGATGCTATTAGTCTTATGCCTCCTCTTGACCCTCTGGAATGCTGAGAATATGGCACATATTCAATATTTCTGGCACTGTGTGACCATGGCTAGGCTGATGCTTCACACAAATTAGGTGCATATTTCTAAGAGCTTGGCTAGACAAGGCAGATTATCATATTTGAGATGAAAAACAGAATATGGGGTGATTTCTCAATCTAGAGTACAGTGTGGTCTTGGAATGAATATAAATGAAGTGCTGTCTTGTTCCAATTATTTAAGAAATTTCTGAGCTCATTAATAAAGTTCTTAATCAGTAGAACTGCCCATCTCAGTGCTCTCAATGAGAAACATAAGAGCTGTGGCAAGGATTAGTAGGAAAGAGGTGGGAATGATTTATCTAATACTGCACTGATTTCTTCCCTTGATTATATAATTAAATGTAATTTTGAATGTCACTTTTTGTTTCAATCCTTATTGTGTTCCCCCATACTGAGATAAATATTTTGTGTCCTGCTAGTTTTCCGTATTCAGATCTTTTTAACTCATTGAAGTTTATTTTCTTAATAGCATTATATAAGGTATAAAACTGGTTTTCATAGTAATAATATCTAGTAACAATTAGGCAGTGGTTGCTGTATTTTCTAATTTCACTCACAGAAATAAAACCAGCAGCAGAGCAAAGCCAAGAAGGTGAATGCACAGGTCAGTAATCATTTTATACCCTACCATAGGCACTTGTGACAAGGAAGGAGAAGAACAGGTAATTCCAGCACATTAATGTGTTATATATGAGAAAATGCTAATTATGTATTTTTAAAAAGTGGGAGAGTCTAGAAGAATAGTCATTACATGGTCCAGCTTTCTCATCCATGTTTATTTTATAAATAACTACTCCAATGTTATCTGGGATATTTTGAAGCCATACTAATAGTATTCTTTAGTATTGTCCACAAAAAGGGTTCTAATAAACTTTTAACCAAGTTGTTTCTAATTTTCTTGGAACCAATCTTTGAGGTTGGGAAATTTGATAGTGTAAGGATTTTTATCTTAAAAAATATTTTTATAGTTTGTGTTACATAAGGAGATATTATAAATATCTAGAGTGTGCTAACTCAATGTATTTTCATGTTTTAATTTCCCATTACCCAAAGTTACTATCTTTATTTCATGTCTTCCCATTCTTTCTCTGTACATTTTTATTTTAAAAAAAGTCAAAAAATATATAAATATAGACAAGAAAGGTATAACGAGCTGCTAGGTCCCCAACACTCAGCTTCAACAATTGTAACTTGTAGCTAAATTGTATCATTTATTCCTTCCATGCCCTCTTCCCACCTTTGTACTGTTTTGATGCAAACCCAGATATTTTATCATTTCATACATAAACATGTATCACTGAAATAACAGGATTTAAAAAATATATACCCATAGTACTATCACACCTAGAAAAAAGCCCCAATAATACTCTTCCTGTAAAATATAATCAAATATTCAGCAAGTGTTCAAATTTTGAATTAGCTCATAACTCATAAACGTCCTCTCTTTCTCTTCCCCTCCCTCTCTTTGTCTATCCATCTGTTCATCCATAATTAAATTTGTTGAGTCAGGATCCAAACAAGGGCCACGCACTGTGACTGACGGACATCTTTTAAGGCTCTTTTAATCTAATGGTTTGTCCTATCTCTTTTCATTTCTTTGCAAGAAGCCTATTCTCTCTCAAATTCTCCCCAAACTTTTGTCTCTACCACTCCCCCAAAATACTCTTATTAAGACTGGCAGTAATCTCCACATTGTCAAATCCAATTTTTAAAACTCATTCTGAATCTGACTTGGCCTATCAGCATCATATGACACATTTGATCATGCCCTCCTTTCTTCAAAACTTTCTTCCATTAGCCTTCAGTACACCAATCTCTCCTGGTTCTACTACTTCACTAGCTGTGCCTTCTCATCTCCCTTGGTGGATTTATCTTATCTTTTTGACTTTGTGCCCCATTGCTTAGTCCTCTGACCTCTTCTCTATCTACATTCCTCCCCTAAATGATTTCATTTAGTCCCACAGGTTTAAGTCCTATCTATACACTGATGACTGTAAATTTGTCTTTACTATCTTCCCTGGAATTTAAACTCATGAATCTGCTTCCTCAACATCTATTAGACACTTTGATATCTACTAGGCTTCACAAACTTAACAGTTTCAAAGGGGAACACTTGATTCCTACCCTCCTCTACCCAATCCTCTCCTGAAGTCTTCCTTATCTCAGGAAATGGCAATTTCAGTCTTCTAGTTATCTAACTAATAAACCTGGATATGTTTCTTTTTTTCTTTACCAATGTATCCTGTAACTTTCAAAACATATTCAGAATCTGATCACTTCTCACTGCCTGTACTAATATTGTATTAGCTCAAGTGATGGTTATTTCTTACCTAGATTATTGTTAACAACCTATCAACTGGTCTCCCCTGCCTCCACTCTTTCCGCTATGGTCTAACCCTCACACAACGTGAGTGATCCTTTTAAAATATAAGACAGACATTTCACATAACCTGTCACAAAGCATTTTAACGGCCTGTAGCTTTATTCAGAATACATTCCTAAGTCTTTTCCATAGTCTATGAGGTCTTACATGATCTGCAAATCTGCAAACAATTCCCCAACTCCCCAACTCCCCATCATCTACCTCTCTAATCTCATCTCCCAGTCCAAACCACCATCATCTCTTACTTAGATTACTGCAAGAACTTCTTGAATGACTGCTTCTATCCTTGCCCAGTATAATCTTTCTCTACATGACAATCATCAAAAGAATGATTCTCTTAAAATATGAGTCGGATGATATAACACCCTTTGTTCCACATCTTCTATTGGCTTTCCATCTCAGAATAAGAGCTTCACTAATCACTCTACAAAGAAAAGAAGCCATCAGCACTCTTTTTCCTCGTGTTAACCTTATTTGATCATTTATAACCACTTTATATATATATCTAAACTATATATATGTATGTTTATTGATGGTCTCTCCCAAATATTGTAAGTTCCATGACAGTAGGAACTTAATTTTACTTGTTACTGTTTCTCCAATGCCTAGAACAGTGACTGCTAGTACACAGTATTTGCTCTAATATATGTTGAATAACTGATTCATTCATTCAACAAATACTTTCTGAGCATCTACTGTGTGTCAGGCACTACGCTAGGGACTGGTTAAGCTGTTTTACTTCCAGTGGAGGAGGCAGAAAGGATTTTAGAGCAAATAGTAAGGAATCTGACTGGCTCTGGTAAGAGTCAAATGCTAGTTGCTTTTATCTTTTACTAATAGAGTCTTCACCCAACTCTTGTATGAGTTGAACAGGCAAGATGATTTTTAAAAATGATATCTTAGGTAAAAGACATCTACACAAAAATATATTTATACAATAAGTTTGATGAAGTTTATAACTATAGAAATAATAAATGCTTGTGACATATGTTACTATATGTAACATATCATCTATATCCACCCATGATAGACAATATCCTCACTTCATTTCCACAGTTAAGGAAGAGAAGTAGATAGAAGAGTTTAGAGAGGATGCAGTGAAAGTTTTACTTTCTACTCTTAGGCTCCATGCTATCATAATCAGATTCTCCATATCTTTCTACCTTTGTCTGCAGCCAAAACTGCTCTGTTCAAAGAAGCCCCGTGCTTTCTTAGTTACTTTTTTCTCAATGAGTTTGGCAATTTTTAGTGGATCACTCAATAGAAGTGTGAAAAAAAAAGATAAATGGATATCTTCATGAACAATTATAAATTTTCCTCTCCTATTTTACTTTCATATGTAATTCTAACAAAATCTCATAAGGATTAAAGGAAAGAAAGATAATTTAAAATTTTTAAATTATAAGTTTTAAATAGAAATGTCAAGACAAACAAATATTTTTCCTATGGTGCATAACATCTTAGCATGAGTGTGAGTCAATGCAACTTCATAGTTTGGTTTGTTGAAAGTTCAATTATACACACACACACACACACACATATATATAATTTTTTTTCTTCTAACATGTCAAAATGGTCTTTTCCTTTCCTTTCTCTTCTAGTTCCCTTTGATCTCATTTTCTTTGTAAATTTCTTCTACTAATCACTTGCACTTATGCAATTTTTTTCTTATTTTTAAGCTAATTTATAATGGAGACAGTCAATTTTTATGGTTTCTTGAAACAAATACAAGTTATTAATATATCTTTTAAGGGTCTTTTCAACAATCTCTGAAACAAATACAAGTTATTAATATATCTTTTAAGGGTCTTTTCAACAATCTCTTATTGAGACTATCACCTGGAATTTGTCTTTCTTTCTAGAATAATTCATTTATAAGCTTTTAAAGGTAATTATGGAAATTATGGGAAATTATACCGTAATTATGATAATTATGGAAAATGAAGCCCTACACCTTTTTTTCATGTTCTGTAGAATACTGTTTATTACATAAGTGGGAGGATTCAATACACATCTAGTAGAAGTCTTCTTTGAATTCTAGTCTGAATCTCCAAATGCTCAGCTGATTATTTTTCCAGTGATGTACCATTAGCACTTCAAATTCAATATGTCCAAAATTAATCACATTATTTTCAAACCTACGTTATTCTTCTCTTCTCTATCTCTGGTAACAGTATCAGCAACCTCCCCAAACACCCAACCTGGAGACTTTACGGTCTTTTTTTAATTAATTAATTTTTTTTTTTTTTTGTAGGAACAAGGTCTCGCTTTGTTGCCCAGACTGGTATCGAACTCCTGGGATCAAGTGATCCTTCCTCCTTAGCCTCCCATAGTGCTAGGATTACAGGTGTGAGCCACCACACCCAGCCAAGTTCTTATATCTGTCTCTAAGTATCTCTCTCTCTCTTTATATATAAATATAGATAGATAGATGTGGATAGATATACACATATATTTTAAACCTCCTTTGTCTGCACATTTAATTAGTTACAAAGCTGTGTCAATTTAGGACTTGTCTTGTATCCATTCCTTTTTTTTTTTTTTTCATTCTTCTTCTACTTCATTTTAGAGCCCAATTATTGTTGGATTAGTTCCTAAGTGGTCCTAATGCTTCTAGGTTTTCCTCATCCAGTTCTCTGCTGACTGGTGGTAACATTATGGAAGGTTCTCAGAAAATCCTGAGACTTCAGTCAGTATCATACAGAGATTTCTTCCTTACTAGGGTTATTGTCCTTAAGCAAAGTAAGTCAAGATCCATGGATCCCTTCCAAGAAATAGTTTGCTTACCATAGTTAGTAAAGACAATGTGTACTATTTAAAATTTCTTTTTGGAAGTTACATTTTGATAATAGTTAAGTCTAACATCCCTTTGCATTTCAAGAAAGACAAATTCATTACACACACACTTGCTTACTCCTAATACAAATACATACATTAACTTATATTTACATGAAAGGTTAACAAGAAGAGAAGACTGTCCTTTAGTGTTACAAAGAAAGTAAGGAAAGAAAGTGACCAGGTGCCTTGAATCACATAGTAACAGCAGTGGATTATTTCCCCAGTCTCATTTTGAAAGTCACAGAGCTTTGGCTATGAGTCTCAGGCAAACCCTTCTATTGTCTCTTCCTCACAGCCTTGTGAGCTTTGTTCACTCTGAGGGCTACCAACTATTTAGATAGTGAGAGACTGAAAGCTTGAGAGAGAGGGTCAATGTAAAGGTAAGAATCTAGCATTGAGATAGACTGGGAATATTAGGGAAAATCTCTGTTCCTTGGTGTTTTAAAATTTGTTTAATTGGGATCAAGGGCAAAAGAAAGGGAAGATGCTTAAATTTTGGCAAACCTTAATACAAATAAAAAAGTTATTTTCCAAACGACTTTCCAAAATATAGCTGATAGTGTCACTTTCCTTTTCTAAAAACCTTTAATAGCTCCCGACTGCTAAAATGAAAACTCTTTAACATAGCACTCAAGGTCCTCTATCATAATCAGATTCTCCGTATCTTTCCAGCTTTATCAGCAGCCAAACTGCTCTTCAAAGAAGCCCTGTGCTTTCCAATGCTACTGTGCTGTTTCCTTTGCTTGAAATACTCCCTCCTGACTGTGGTCGTCCCCAACACTTTGTATTACTGAAATCCTACCCATAGTTGAAGGTCTAGGTCTATTATCACCCTCTCCATAAAGCTTTCAGAATTCCTCACTTAGATGAAATTTCTTCCTTCTCAGTACTATTTCCAGAACTTTAATTATAAATCTCATATAGCACATGTCACAATGCTGCATTCTGCCTCCAATTTTAATCATTTGTATACATGTCTAACCTTCCTAACAAGACTGAAAGTTTTATGAGAGCAAGGGACTATATCTTTTTCATTTCTCTTGCCTCACAAGTTTCCATTTGTAGGCATTCAATGTTTATTGTCCTGAATTAAACTAGTACTTGACACTAGTATTTTTTCTTTTGCCTTTCTCTTTAGGGCAACTTGTGCAAAGGTGTAGTCTACTGCAAACTATTATTTTCACATGCTTGTTCATTAACTTAATCAATTTGCCTATCAAATATTTATTGAGTGCTTTCTATTTGAAAGGCACCATGCTAGGGGCTGGGGATATAACAATGAATGCAACATAGTCCCTCTCCTTAATGAACTAGATGGGGATAAGAATAAGTAAACAGGTGATTACAATACCATTTGATAAATGCTACCTAGAGCCATCATTTATGGTTGTTCAAATTGTGCCTTGTACGAGAAAGCCTGAAAAAGGGAGTAAGTGGAGCATGAAAAGTTGCCCATCCTTTCCTTTCTAAGCTTTGTGCCCTCACATGGTGCTGTATTTCCCTGAAGGAAGCATGGGATTTATCTAATGCATAAATAAAGTTGCTCTCTATATGTAAACTAAGTAAAAGATTTTCTATGAGGATTTAAGAGTGATACTTAGTTCCAGACTTGAGTTGTTAAGGAAGACTTCCATGAAGAAATGCTATATAAACAGCATTTCAAAACAAATGGGAGTTACCTAGATTAACAGAAGTGGGAATAATGCTCCAAATGAGGAGAAAAACAAAAAGAGAATATAAGGAACTGCAAGTAGGTAATTATGGCTGAAACCTAAGAGGGTGAGGGAGCAGCAGCCAGGAAGGACTGTGGAACACAGAGCAGAATCCAGATCATGGAGAGCCTTATAAAAGATGATTAGGATTCGAACTTCATTTTGAAGGCAACGGAAAGTCATAGATATTTTAGCAACTAGTCATAGGGTATTTTGGCAACTATCAAATTTACATTTCAAAAAGCTCAGTCTAGTGTAGGGCAGAAGTGAGGGATGGGAAGCTGCAGGCAGGAACAGTGGGGAGCTGCAGTAAGTCTTTCAATAAGTCAGGTACAAGATATCAGCGACCTGAGTGAAAACAGTTGTGCAGTAAAGATGGAGATAATTTTAGACCTAGTTAACAGAGTAATAAGTCAAATAATAATTTTTCATATAATTTCTTGCCATTAGTCAAGAAGGAGAAAATACTACTTCAAATAAACAGGCTGGGTGGTTTGGAGGAAAGTGTAGGAACTTTGTAGACAGATAGCCCTGGGTCTGAATCACTACTCTGCCATTTGTCAGCTGTGGGATCTTGGCCAAGTTTCTTAGCCTTTTTGGCCTTAGTTTTGTTACCTGTTAAATGTGTAATAATAATTCAGTTAAACAGTACACTTAGAGGGTTGTTGGAAAAATTGTATATACAGGAACACCTCATTTATTGTGCTTTGCTATAGTGCATGTCACAATTATTGCATTTTTAACCAATTGAAGGGTTGTGGCAATCCTGTGTCAAGCAAGTCTATTGGTACCATTTTTACAATAGCATGTGCTCACTTCGTACCTCTACGTTCCATTCTAGTAATTATTGCAATATTTGAAACTTTTTCATTATTATTATATCTGTTATGATGATCTGTGATAAGTGATCTCAGATGCTGCTATTGTAATTACTTTGGGGGACATGAGCCATACCTATATAAGATGGCAAACTTAGTGAATAAATGTGTTTTGACTACTCCACTGAATAGCCATTTCTGTTTCTCTCCTTCTCCTTAAGCCTATTTCCTGAGACACAAAAATATTAAAAATATTAAAATTAGGCCAATTAATAACCTCAAAATGGCCTTTGGTGTTCAAATGAAAGGAAGAGTCACATAATTTTCACTTTAAATAAAAAATCTAGAAATAAGATTAAGATTAGTGAGGAAGGCATGTTGATAGCCAAGATAGCCCAAAAGTTGGGCATTTTGGGCCAAACAGCCAAGTTGTGAATGCAAAGGAAAAATTCTTAAACGAAATTAAAGGTGCTACTCCAGTGAACACACAAACGATAAGAAAGCAAAACAGCCTTCTTACTGATACAGGGAAAGTTTTTGTGGTCTGGATAGGAGATCAAACCAGCCACACCATTCTCTTAATCACCATCTGCAGAGCCAGGCCTTAGCTCTCCAATTCTATGAAGGCTGTGAGAGATGAGGAAGCTGGAGAAGAAAAGTTGGAAGCTAGCAGACATTGGTTCATGAGCTTTAAGAAAAGAAGCTGTCTCCATAACTAAAAGTGTAAGGTGAAGCAACAGGTACTAATGGAGAAACTGCAGTTATCCAGAATATCTAGCTAAGATTGCTGATGACACTAAACAGATTTTCAATGCAAATGAAGCAGCCTTTGATTGGAAGAAGATGCCATCTAGGGCTTTCATAACTAGAGATAAGAGATCAATGCCTGGCTTCAAGGCTTCAAAGGATAGGCTGACTCTCCTGTTAGAGGCTAATGTAGATGGTGACTTTCAGTTGAAGCTAATACTCACTGACCATTCCAAAATCCTAGTGCCCTTAAGAATTATGCCAAATCTACTCTGCCTGTGTTCTATAAATGGAACGACAAAGTCCGGATGACAGCACACCTGTTTGCAGCATGGTTACTGAATATTTTAAGTTCTTTGTTGTGACCTACTGCTCAGAAAAAAAGATTCCTTTCAAAATATTATTGCTCATTGACAATGCACCTGGTCACCCAAGAGCTCTGATGGAGAACATACAAGGAGATGAATGTTGTCTTCATGCATTCTAACACATTTTGCAATCCATGGATGAAGGAGTCATTTCAACCTTCAGGTCTTATTCTTTAAGAAATACATTTTGTAAGGCTGTAGCTGCTATAGATAGTGACTCCTCTGATGCATCTGGGCAAAATAAATTGAAATCCTCTGGAAATAATCCACCATTCTAGATGCCTTTCAAAACATTTGTGACTCTTGGGAGGTCACAATATCAACATGAAATGGAGTTTGGAAGAAGTTGATTCCAACCCTCATGGATGACTTTGAGGAGTTCAAGACTTCAGTGGAGGTAGAAAGTGCAGATATGGTGGAAATAGTAAAAGAACTAGAATTAGAAGCAGAGCCTGAGATGTGGCTGAACTGCTGCAATCTCATGATAAAACTTGGATGGATGAGGAGTTGCTTCTTATGAATGTGCAAAAAAAAGTGTTTTCTTGAGATGCAATCTACTTCTGGTGAAGATGCTGTGTCATTTTTGACAACAAAGCATTTATTATATAAATTTATTTGATAAAGCAACAACAGGATTGGAGAGTATTGACTTGATTTGGAAAGAAGTTCTTCTGTGAGTAAAATGCTGTTAAATAGCACTGCATGCTACAGAGAATCTTTCATGAAGAGTCAATTGATACGGCAAACTTCATTGTTGTCTTATTTTAAGAAATTGCCACAGCCACTTCAATCTTTAGCCACCATTGCCCTTTAGGAACCTTTAGCAACCATCAGTCAGTAGCTATCAATGTGGAGGCAAGACCTTGCACCAGTGAAAAGATTATGATTTACAGAAGGCTTGGGTGATTGTTAGCATACTTTTTTTTTTTTTTAGCAATAAAGCATTTTTTGATTAAGGTATGTACTTAATTTAGATATAATGCTGTTGCATACTTACTAGACTACAGTATAGTGTAAACATAACTTTTATATGCACTGGGAGACAAAAAAATTGTGTGATGCATTTTATTGCCATATTTGCCTCATTGGGTTGGTCTGGAACTGAATTTGCAGTATCTTTGAGGTATGCCTGTGTTTCTGTGAGTGTGTGTGTGTGTGTGTGTGTGTGTGTGTGTGTGTGTATGCCCGATTCACAGGCAGATCCTTATTACAAGACGGTTTCCTTCTATCCTCTCTTCTTCCGTTATCCTTTCCTTAATCACTCCTTTTATGGGAGAGAAATTTACAACACTTTGCAAACGCATAGATTCAAATGTAAAATGCAAACTTGTCCCCAGATGGAATGTGAGATAGGGCTTTATGGTGTTCATGGTGAACTCTTTATGATGGAGCAGTGATTTTTACCAGTGACTCTTAATGTACTGGGTCACAAACCCTTTGGCAATCAGATAAAGACTATGAATATTGTGTCTCAAAAAATGGCATTTATGTGGAACACTTTACATATAATTTCAATTAGTTCAAAAACCTCCTGAAATTCATGATGAACTCCAGGTTAAAAGGTTTTCTTTTATACTATGTTTTAATTTTTAAAATTATGTTAGTGACTTAGTGTTTGTGAATATGGCAATTAGGATCTTCCTATAGATTTATAGATTAGTGTTTAATAATAGTTTCTACTTTTAAACAAGTCCTTCCAGAAATGGCTATGTGGAAATTTTTTTGAAAAGCAAACTATGATAGAAAAGTTTGCTTGAAAACAATTCTTATTCTTAAAAACATGCACTGGCTTATGTGAGAAGACAAGGCTCTTCTGATAAAATTCCATCATCTAATATCATTTTGTATCAGGAGCCCTAATAAGTCTTGTGGTAAATTTTCTTTTGATCTATGACATTTGGGAACTGAATTTCAGCAATAGGCATTTATCAGCTTCTGTTTACACTAGACAACTGAGACTAGCAAACCCACACTGTGTCCAAGCCACTGGTCATATTACACAAAGTACGCTATGCCCTGAAAAGAATGTATACAATAAAAACTGAGATTCAAAAAACAGTTAGGACTATGATGGATCACAGCCAAGTTCCAACCTCTGTGGGTCAAATGGGAGGGCAACTATGGTTAGTTTCTTATTCAGCCACAGACATTCCTGTGGTAAGGAGTAATTAAATGGTGGGCTGTGGAGTACAGGGTGGGTATGTAGAATAACACATATTGAGACAAGATAACTTTCATCCTGTGTCAGGTCACAAATGTGAGTGCCAAAGATCACAAGATTAAGATGATGACTTTGCAGTTTTTCCTGGAAATTGGAAAAAAGCTTGCTCTCTCTTTTTAAAAACTGCTTATATTTTACCATATAACATTTCTAGTAAACATGTTAAAAAACCAAGAAAACCAATGTCTGGATTAGGTGTATTAAGGCCCTCTTCACTACTACTTTGCTTTTTACTACACAAAACTTATGAAAAGCTATAAGAATAAGGACTCAACAGGAGTTTTTAGTTCATGAGTCTTTCGAAGTAATCTTTAATCACTTAACAAATCAGAGTTATGTAGAAGAGTTTCCACTGTTACTCCCAACTTTTATATGATGTCCAGCATGTTCAAGGTGCATTAATATATAAACTATTTTCTTATAATCTAATATAAACCTACAGACTAAAACATTTGCTGACGAGCAAGGCAAGAAAAATGTCAGGAAGAAAGCCAAGTTTAACCATAGCCAGTGCTTATAGGTATAACAAGATCAAGAAAGAATTCCTTGCATACTTGAAGCTGATAAAGGATATTCACTTCTCATTCTTTAACTAAATGCTTAAGGTATAAAGAGGTCTAATAAATTTTAGAACAGGTAAAAAGACCCATGACACGTTTACAAGTTCTAGAAGTATCATATTAATCTGAAGAACTAGATAGATACTATCTGGAGCTAGAGAAGTTTAAAACAGGGATAACATATATGCTGAATTGGTTTACAGTGTCTTACGAAGTTATTTTGACTCTTTTGAACACATAATTGTAGAAGGATAATCTCAGGTGCCTGAGACCAAAGGCTGGAGGAAGAGCTTGAGCAAAGGGGAGAAGGTGACAGGGCTAAAGAGAGAAGGGTGCCATGGTCTGAATGTTTGTGTCTTCCCCAAATTCATATGTTAAAATCTTAACCCCAAGGTAATGATATTAGGAGGGAGGGCCTTTGGGGGTGATGAGGTAATGAGGGGAGACCTTTCATGAATAGAATTAGTACCTGATAAAATGGACCTGAGAGAGCTTCCTTGCCCCTTCTTCCACATGAGGACACAGCATAAAGATGGTCATATATGAACTATGAAGTGGGCTCTTACCAGAGCCTTTATCTTGGACTTAGTCTCCAGAACTGTCAGAAATAAATTTCTATTGTTATAAGCCACCCAATCTTTGGTATTTTGTTCTTGTAGCCTGAATGAACAAAGAGACTAGCAAAAGGTAAAGGCTACCAATGATCACCACAATATCTTAAAACTTGGTTTAGCTTGGTTAAGGAATCCAGGAAGTAATGGGGAGCCGGGAGAGGGGGGAAAAGCCTCATATTACCACAACACAAATTAACTTCCAACCTATCATCTACAGATCAAATATACTAGGGCTACAGGGGAGTGTAAATTAACACAATTGGGTTGTTACCTTATTTTAAAAAGTAGATGCAATGGCATGTCTTGCTTATTATGAATCTGATCATTTTTATTTAAAAACAGCTGAAATCACATTTTAAACTTAATTATTACATGCCACATGTAGAGAGTATCAGTTACTCACACTGTTTAGTGATAGAATATCCACAAAAACTGTCTCTTGTCTAGGTTTCTAGACAAGAATAAAATATTATTCAGATATACATTACTCTTTTCTATTTTTTGTTTTGCTTTAAAGAATAATTGCCCATCTGCCTGCAACTAGACATGTTTAGATGAATATTTCTTTTGATAACAAAAGAAAAGTATTAACTTTGTGCCAAGAATATAACAATTTAAGGGTAAGATGAACTGTCTCTAATATTTTCTGAAAAGATAAGACAAAGTGAGAGGCAAAGATTCCTCCAATTTCTTTTGTAGATCACCTTTTGAATGTGATACACTGTTGGGGATGAAATATTAGTGGTCTCATAACCACAAAATATTATCTAGATATAGTTAATAATTAATTTTAGTCTTATGAGTTTCAGAGACTAACATACCAATAAGACATTTACACTTTTTCTTAAAACTAAAGTTATAAAAACACTAATTGGAACTTTCAATTTCTTCTATTCCATGTTGTTGGCCAGTTTTCCAGTCTGAGACCCATCACTGTCTCTAGAGTTGCATCCCATTACCTTATTTTCCCACAGGGAGGAAAACAGCACAATAACACATTAAGCATGCTATGGTACCAACTCATTATTCTTACTAAAGATCACGATTTACTTTCAGGAAAGAGATGGATTCACTATGGAGTTTTTACAAGCTGAAACTTTGACCTTATGTTAGAAGTAGGGTAATGTGGGTAATGGTTGCCATGGGTATCAAAACAAATTATACATTTTCCACTAGGTAACATTTGATTAATGTCAAAATAAAAATTCTCCTTTATATCTGAACACTCTGCTCAAGGATATAAAAATGTACCTTTTTATATCCTTGTTTACTTAATACATGATATGGTAGACTAGCTCTCCCTATTGATCTGAATAGTTATTGCTTCAATTCCCAGATTTATATACTTGTTCTCTGAGATTAATTCAGCATGCTTCAGTTTTGTAAGAGGTATCTTTCTGGGGCTCTCTGTATATATCCTGCTGGCATGTTTTGTTTCTAAGCCCAGAGAATCTAATTACAGTTTAGTAGCCAAAGATGTAATATCTCACATGAGTTTTTTAAAAACGATTATTTTTGCAACAGCACAAGAGTGAGACTTTGCCGTGTTTTTCATTTTAAATGTGACACAATAAAGGCTTGAATTGACTTCATGCTTGTTTTGATACAAAGGTCTTCCTACCAATAGATGCAGTCGACATTTGTTTGGCTTGTCAAATTAAACTCAGCCATACAGCAACAAGGATTAGCACAAAAACGGGTCTACCCTGTGAACAGTACCATACATTTCAGAGATCTAGGACTCCACTTCACTCATTAGAGATTATCTGATTTTTCTTAAGACTTAATAATATAGCTTTGCTTACAGCATATTTGACTATACTTGATTATACTATACACTATAGCTCATTGCTTTATTTAACCTTTAAGATAAAGTGAATTAAGGAATAACTGACAAGTGGGATTTAGCAAGACTAAATTCTGGCCTAGAGAAGCCTCTACATGGTACCCTAAGTAAACTAAGATCTTTGCAGTCCTTCTTTACTCTGTTCTGGTGAAAAGCAATGTTTTATCTAAATAAAAAATGGCAGATTCCAAAGGTTTTCTGATGTATTTAATGTGGAAGCAGGGCCAAATACAAATACAAAAGGGGAAGTGGTAATTGTAAAGAAACCATCTTATAGCAATAAACTGCTAATCAATTGTAATTACAGGAAATAGTTAATGAATACATATTAAAATGGTATCACATGGCTTCTGATTATATAATACTTATTCAGGCACATGAATAAGCTGTATTTCTCAGATCCATTCTGTCTTCTATGTGAGTTTAGATAATATATCCAATACATCTGGTCACTGTATAGTAATTTCTGCATATCTGTATGACAAAAGACACTCCAGTACTAATTTGTATGTCAAATGGGTGATTTTAATGCTGTCAGCTGCCAGCTGCAGCACACTGATTTTCACTTAGAAGAAAAGCTGTTAGTTTCCGAAGATTCACTTAAAAAAAACCCAAAATACCTTCAGAGGTTAAAAAAGACCTCATCAGAACAACTCTTATGAAAACTTCTTCACTACTACTGATCAGAAAGTGTAGGGCTCAGATGAGCGGGTGATATTAGGGTAGCCTGAACACATTAAATTCTATACCTTATTTGAAAAAATTGAGGTAAAACATATATAACATAAAATTTTTCCTTTTAACCATTTTTAAGTGTAGAATTCAGTGGTTTTAAGTACGCTTGCAATACTGTACAACCATCACCAGTAGTTATTTCCAATTTTTTTCATCATCTCAGAGAAACTTTGGACTCATTAAGCATTAATTTCTATTCCTCCCTCCCCCAGCCCGTGGTACCACTAATCTACTTCCTGTCTCCATGAATTTGCTGATTGTTGATATTTTATATAAATGAAATTATACAATATTTGTCCTTTTTATATGTGGCTTATTATACTTAGCATAATATTTACATGGTTCCTTCACTCTGCATCAAATATCAGAACTTCGTGTCTTTTTATGGCTGAACATTACACTGTATATACTACCTTTTGTTTATTAATTTATCTGTTGATAGACACTTGGGTTGTTTCCACCTTTGACTTGTCAATAATGCTACAATGAACATTGGTGTACAATATCTGTTTGAGTCCCTGTTTTCAATTCTTTTTGGTAAGCATCTAGCAGTCAAATTACTGACTCATATGGCAATTCCATATTTACTTTTTCAAGGAAGTGCCAATATTTTCTATAGAAGCTACATCATTTTACAATCCCACTATTAATGCACCAGGGTTCTAATTTCTCCTCATCCTTGCCAACACTTGGGTGTGAAGAGCTATCTCACTGTGGTTTTAATTTTTATTTCCCTAATGACTAATGATACTGATTATCTTTTCCATGTGCTTATTGGCCATTTGTATATCTTCCTCAGAGAAATGTCTACTCAAGTCCTTTGCCCATTTCTTAATATCATTGTCTGTTGTTGAGCTGTAGGAGTTGTTAGTGAATAGAAATACAACTGATTTTTGCATATTGATTTTGTATTCTGGTATTAAGTCCTTATCAGGCGTATGATTTACAAATATTTTCTCCCATTTTATGGGTTGTCTTTTCACTCTCTTCAAAGTGTCCTTTGAAGCACAAATTCTTACTTTTAGAAGTCCAACTTACTGTTTGTTGTCTGTGCTCTTTGTGTCATATGTAAGAAACCACTGTCAAATCCAAGGTTATGAAGATTTATCTCCACATTTTCCTCTAAGAGTTTTATAGCTGTAGATTGTAAATTTAGTCTTTGGTCCATTTTGAGTTAAATTTTATATATGGTTTAATGTAAGGGTCCAATTTCATTTTTTGCGTGTGGATATTCAGTTTTCCCAGCACCATTTGTTGAATAATCTATCTTTTCTCATTAAATGGTCTTGGCACCTTTGTCAAATATCAATTTTCCATAGACGTGAGGGTTTATTACTGGGCTCTCAATTTAATTCCATTGGTCTATATGTCTATCATTATGCCTGTATCATTTTGATTACTATAGCTTTGTAGTAAATTCTCAAATCAAGAAGTATGAGTCCTCTGACTTTGTTCTTTTTCAAGACTGTTTTGGGTATTATGGGTCCCTAGAAATTTAATATGAATTTTAGTATGGATTTTTTTAATTAAAAAATGCAATTGGGATTTTTATAGGTACTGCATGGAAGTTACACATTGTTTTGGGTAGTATTGTCATCAAAACAATTATTCCAACACATGAACATGGGATGTCTATCTATTTAGATATTCAATTTCTATTTTATTTTTATTTTTTATTATACTTTAAGTTCTAGGGTACATGTGCACAACGTGCAGGTTTGTTACATATGTATACACATGACAAGTTGGTTTGCTGTACTCATTAACTGGTCATTTACATTAGGTATTTCTCCTAATGCTATCCCTCCCCCATCCCCCCACCCCACACCAGGCCCCAGTGTGTGGTGCTCCCTGCCCTGTGTCCAAGTGTTCTCATTGTTCAATTCCCACCTATGAGTGAGAACATGTGGTGTTTGGTTTGCAGTCCTTGTGATAGTTTGCTCAGAATGATTTCCAGCTTCATCTATGTCCCTACAGAAGACATGAACTCATACTTTTTTATGGCTGCATAATATTTCATGGTGTATATGTGCCACATTTTCTTAATCCAGTCTATCATTGATGGATATTTGCATTGGTTCCAAGTCTTTGCTATTGTGAATAGTGCCACAATAAACATACGTGTGCATGCATCTTTATAGTAGCATGATTTATAATCCTTTGGCTATATACCCAGTAATGGGATCACTGGGTCAAATGGTATTTCTGGTTCTAGATCCTTGAGGAATTGCCACACTGTCTTCCACAATGGTTGAACTAGTTTACACCCCCAACAGTGTAAAAGTGTTCCTATTTCTCCACATCCTCTCCAGCACCTGTTGCTTTCTGACTTTTTAATGATCGCCATTCTAACTGGTGTGAGATGGTATCTCATTGTGGTTTTGATTTGCATTTCTGATGACCAGTGATCATGAGCATTTTTTCATGTGTCTGTTGGCTGCATAAATGTCTTCTTTTGAGAAGTGTCTGTTCATGTCCTTCGCCCACTTTTTGATGGGGTTGTTTGATTTTTTCTTGTAAATTTGTTTCAGTTCTTTATAGATTCCGGATATTAGCCCTTTGTCAGATGAGTAGATTGCAAAAATTTTCTCCCATTCTATAGGTTGCCTGTTCACTCTGATGGTAGTTTCTTTTGCTGTGCAGAAGCTCTTTAGTTTAATTAGATCCCATTTCTCAATTCTGGCTTTTGTTGCCATTGCTTTTGGTGTTTTAGACATGAAGTCCTTGCCCATGCCTATGTCCTGAATGGTATTGCCCAGGTTTTCTTCTAGGGTTTTTATGGTTTTAGGTCTAATATTTAAGTCTTTCATCCATCTGGAATTAATTTTTGTATAAGGTGTAAGGAAGGGATCCAGTTTCAGCTTTCTACATATGGCTAGCCAGTTTTCCCAGCATCATTTATTAAATAGGCAATCCTTTCCCCATTTCTTGTTTTTGTCAGGTCTATCAAAGATCAGAGGGTTGTAGATGTGTGGTGTTATTTCTGAGGCCTCTGTTCTGTTCTGTTAGTCTATATCTCTGTTTTGGTACCAGTACCATGATGTTTTGGTTACTGTAGCCTTGTAGTATAGTTTGAAGTCAGGTAGCATGATGCCTCCAGCTTTGTTCTTTTGGCTTAGAATTGTCTTGACAATGCCAACTGTTTTTTGGTTCCATATGAACTTTAAAGTAGTTTTTTCCATTCTGTGAAGAAAGTCATTGGTAGTTTGATGGGGATGGCATTGAATCTATAAATTACCCTGGGCAGTATGGCCATTTTCACGATATTGATTCTTCCTATCCATGAGCATGGAATGTTCTTCCATTTGTTTGTGTCCTCTTTTATTTTGTTGAGCAGTGGTTTGTAGTTCTTCTTGAAGAGGTCCTTCACATCTCTTGTAAGTTGGATTCCTAGGTATTTCATTCTCTTTGTAGCAGTTGTGAATGGGAGTTCACTCATGATTTGGTTGTTTGTCTGTTACTGGTGTGTAGGAATGCTTGTGATTTCTGCACATTGATTTTGTATCCTGAGACTTTGCTGAAGTTGCTTATCAGCTTAAGGAGATTTTGGGCTGAGATGATGGGGTTTTCTAAATACACAATCATGTCATCTGCAAACAGGGACAATTTGACTTCCTCTTTTCCTAATTGAATACCCTTTATTTCTTTCTCCTGCCTGATTGCCCTGGCCAGAACTTCCAACACTATGTTGAATAGGAGTGGTGAGAGAGGGCATCCCTGTCTTGTGCCAGTTTTCAAAGGGAAGGCTTCCAGTTTTAGCCCATTTAGTATGATATTGGCTGTGGGTTTGTCATAAATAGCTCTTATTATTTTGAGATACGTTCCATCAATACCTAGTTTACTGAGAGCTTTTAGCATGAAGGGCTGTTGAATTTTGTCAAAGGTGTTTTCTGCATCTATTGAGATAATCATGTGGTTTTTGTCTTTGGTTCTATTTATGTGATGGATTACGTTTATTGATTTGTGTATGTTGAGCCAGCCTTCCATTGCAGGGATGAAGCCGACTTGATCTTGGTGGATAAGCTTTTTGATATGCTGCTGGATTCAGTTTGCCAGTATTTTATTGAGGATTTTCGCATGGGTGTTCATCGTGGATATTGGTCTAAAATTCTCTTTTTTGTGTGTGTGTCTCTGCCAGGCTTTGATATCAGGATGATGCTGGCCTCGTAAAATGAGTTAGGGAGGATTCCCCCTTTTTCTATTGATTGGAATAGTTTCAGAAGGAATGGTACCAGCTCGTCTTTGTAATTCTGGTAGAATTGGGCTATGAATCCATCTGGTCCTCGACTTTTTTTGGTTGGTAGGCTATTAATTATTGCCTCAATTTCAGAGCCTGTTATTGGTCTATTCAGGGATTCAAGTTCTTCCTGGTTTAGTCTTGGGAGGATGTATGTGTCCAGGAATTTATCCATTTCTTCTAGATTTTCTAGTTTATTTGTGTAGAGGTGTTTATAGTATTTTCTGATGGTAGTTTGTATTTCTGTGGGATCGGTGGTGATATCCCTTTTATTAGTCTTGCTAGTGGTCTATCTATTTTGTTGATCTTTTCAACAAACCAGCTCTTGGATTCAGTGATTTTTTGAAAGGATTTTTGTTTCTCTATCTCCTTCAGTTCTGCTCTAATCTTAATTATTTCTTGCCTTCTGCTAGCTTTTGAATTTGTTTGCTCTTGCTTCTCTAGTTCTTCTAATTGTGATGTTAGGGTGTCGATTTTAGATCTTTCCTGCTTTCTCCTGTGGACATTTAGTGCTATAAATGTCCTTCTACACACTGCTTTAAATGTGTCCCAGAGGTTTTGGTATGTTGCATCTTTGTTCTCATTGGTTTCAAAGAACACCTTTATTTCTGCCTTCATTTCATTATTTACCCAGTAGTCATTCAGGAGCAGGTTGTTCAGTTTCCATGTAGTTGTGTGGTTTTGAGTGAATTTCTTAATCCTGAGTTCTAGTTTGATTGCACTGTGGTCTGAGAGACAGTTTATTATAATTTCTGTTCTTTTGCATTTGCTGAGGAGTGCTTTACTTCCAACTATGTGGTCAATTTTGGAATAAATGCAATGTGGTGCCAAGAAGAATGTATATTCTGTTGATTTGGGCTGGAGAGTTCTGTAGATGTCTATTAGGTGTGCTTGGTGCAGAGCTGAGTTCAAGTCCTGGATATCCTTGTTAACCTTCTGTCTTGTTGATCTGTCTCATACTGACAGTGGGATGTTAAAGTCTCCCATTATTATTGTGTGGGAGTCTAAGTCTCTTTGTAGGTCTCTAGGACTTGCTTTATGAATCTGGGTGCTCCTGTATAGGGTCCATATATATTTAGGATAGTTAGCTCTTCTTGCTGAATTGATCCCTTTACTATTATGTAATGGCCTTAATTGTCTCTTTTGATCTTTGTTGGTTTAAAGTCTGTTTTATCAGAGACTAGGATTGCAACCCCTTCCTTTTTTTGCTTTCCATTTGCTTGGTAGATCTTCCTCCTTCCCTTTATTTTGAGCCTATGTGTGTCTCTGCACGTGACATGGGTCTCCTGAATGCAGCAGTGATGGGTATTGACTCTTTATCAAATTTGCCAGTCTGTGTCTTTTAATTAGGGCATTTAGCCCATTTACATTTAAGATTAATATTGTTATGTGGGGGGAGGAGGAGCCAAGATGGCCGAATAGGAACAGCTCGGGTCTACAGCTCCCAGCGTGAGCGACGCAGAAGACGGTGATTTCTGCATTTCCATCTGAGGTACCGGGTTCATCTCACTAGGGAGTGCCAGACAGTGGGCGCAGGCCAGTGGGTGCGCGCACCGTGCGCGAGCCAAAGCAGGGCGAGGCATTGCCTCACCTGGGAAGCGCAAGGGGTCAGGGAGTTCCCTTTCCGAGTCAAAGAAAGGGGTGAGGGACGCACCTGGAAAACTCGGGTCACTCCCACCCGAATATTGCGCGTTTCAGACCGGCTTAAAAAACGGCGCACCACGAGACTATATCCCACACCTGGCTCGGAGGGTCCTACGCCCACGGAATCTCGCTGATTGCTAGCACAGCAGTCTGAGATCAAACTGCAAGGCGGCAGCGAGGCTGGGGGAGGGGCGCCCGCCATTGCCCAGGCTTGCTTAGGTAAACAAAGCAGCCGGGAAGCTCGAACTGGGTGGAGCCCACCACAGCTCAAGGAGGCCTGCCTGCCTCTGTAGGCTCCACCTCTGGGGGCAGGGCACAGACAAACAAAAAGACAGCAGTAACCTCTGCAGACTTAAATGTCCCTGTCTGACAGCTTTGGAGAGAGCAGTGGTTCTCCCAGCACGCAGCTGGAGATCTGAGATCGGGCAGACTGCCTCCTCAAGTGGGTCCCTGACCCCTGACCCCCGAGCAGCCTAACTGGGAGGCACCCCCCAGCAGGGGCACACTGACACCTCACACGGCAGGGTATTCCAACAGACCTGCAGCCGAGGGTCCTGTCTGTTAGAAGGAAAACTAACAAACAGAAAGGACATCCACACCGAAAACCCATCTGTACATCACCATCATCAAAGACCAAAAGTAGATAAAACCACAAAGATGGGGAAAAAACAGAACAGAAAAACAGGAAACTCTAAAATGCAGAGCGCCTCTCCTCCTCCAAAGGAACGCAGTTCCTCACCAGCAACGGAACAAAGCTGGATGGAGAATGATTTTGACGAGCTGAGAGAAGAAGGCTTCAGATGATCAAATTACTCTGAGCTACGGGAGGACATTCAAACCAAAGGCAAAGAAGTTGAAAACTTTGAAAAAAATTTAGAAGAATGTATAACTAGAATAACCAATACAGAGAAGTGCTTAAAGGAGCTGATGGAGCTGAAAACCAAGGCTCGAGAACTACGTGAAGAATGCAGAAGCCTCAGGAGCCGATGCGATCAACTGGAAGAAAGGGTATCAGCAATGGAAGATGAAATGAATGAAACGAAGCGAGAAGGGAAGTCTAGAGAAAAAAGAATAAAAAGAAATGAGCAAAGCCTCCAAGAAATATGGGACTATGTGAAAAGACCAAATCTACGTCTGATTGGTGTACCTGAAAGTGATGCGGAGAATGAAACCAAGTTGGAAAACACTCTGCAGGATATTATCCAGGAGAACTTCCCCAATCTAGCAAGGCAGGCCAACGTTCAGATTCAGGAAATACAGAGAATGCCACAAAGATACTCCTCGAGAAGAGCAACTCCAAGACACATAATTGTCAGATTCACCAAAGTTGAAATGAAGGAAAAAATGTTAAGGGCAGCCAGACAGAAAGGTCGGGTTACCCTCAAAGGGAAGCCCATCAGACTAACAGCGGATCTCTCGGCAGAAACCCTACAAGCCAGAAGAGAGTGGGGGCCAATATTCAACATTCTTAAAGAAAAGAATTTTCAACCCAGAATTTCATATCCAGCCAAACTAAGCTTCATAAGTGAGGGAGAAATAAAATACTTTACAGACAAGCAAATGCTGACCGATTTTGTCACCACCAGGCCTGCCCTAAAAGAGCTCCTGAAGGAAGTGCTAAACATGGAAAGGAACAACCGGTACCAGCCGCTGCAAAATCATGCCAAAATGTAAAGACCATCAAGACTAGGAAGAAACTGCATCAACTAACGAGCAAAATCACCAGCTAACATCATAATGACAGGATCAAATTCACACATAACAATATTAACTTTAAATGTAAATGGACTAAATTCTCCAATTAAAAGACACAGACTGGCAAGTTGGATAAAGAGTCAAGACCCATCAGTGTGCTGTATTCAGGAAACCCATCTCACGTGCAGAGACACACATAGGCTCAAAATAAAAGGATGGAGGAAGATCTACCAAGCAAATGGGAAACAAAAAAAGGCAGGGGTTGCAATCCTAGTCTCTGATAAAACAGACTTTAAACCAACAAAGATCAAAAGAGACAAAGAAGGCCATTACATAATGGTAAAGGGATCAATTCAACAAGAGGAGCTAACTATCCTAAATATTTATGCACCCAATACAGGAGCACCAAGATTCATAAAGCAAGTCCTGAGTGACCTACAAAGAGACTTAGACTCCCACACATTAATAATGGGAGACTTTAACACCCCACTGTCAACATTAGACAGATCAACGAGACAGAAAGTCAACAAGGATACCCAGGAATTGAACTCAGCTCTGCACCAAGCGGACCTAATAGACATCTACAGAACTCTCCACCCCAAATCAACAGAATATACATTTTTTTCAGCAACACACCACGCCTATTCCAAAATTGACCACATAGTTGGAAGTAAAGCTCTCCTCAGCAAATGTAAAAGAACAGAAATTATAACAAACTATCTCTCAGACCACAGTGCAATCAAACTAGAACTCAGGATTAAGAATCTCACTCAAAGCCGCTCAACTACATGGAAACTGAACAACCTGCTCCTGAATGACTGCTGGGTACATAACGAAATGAAGGCAGAAATAAAGATGTTCTTTGAAACCAACGAGAACAAAGACACAACATACCAGAATCTCTGGGACGCATTCAAAGCAGTGTGCAGAGGGAAATTTATAGCACTAAATGCCCACAAGAGAAAGCAGGAAAGATCCAAAATTGACACCCTAACATCACAATTAAAAGAACTAGAAAAGCAAGAGCAAACACATTCAAAAGCTAGCAGAAGGCAAGAAATAACTAAAATCAGAGCAGAACTGAAGGAAATAGAGACACAAAAAACCCTTCAAAAAATTAATGAATCCAGGAGCTGGTTTTTTGAAAGGATCAACAAAATTGATAGACCGCTAGCAAGACTAATAAAGAAAAAAAGAGAGAAGAATCAAATAGACGCAATAAAAAATGATAAAGGGGATATCACCACCGATCCCACAGAAATACAAACTACCATCAGAGAATACTACAAACACCTCTACGCAAATAAACTAGAAAATCTAGAAGAAATGGATACATTCCTCGACACATACACTCTCCCAAGACTAAACCAGGAAGAAGTTGAATCTCTGAATAGACCAATAACAGGAGCTGAAATTGTGGCAATAATCAATAGTTTACCAACCAAAAAAGAGTCCAGGACCAGATGGATTCACAGCCGAATTCTACCAGAGGTACAAGGAGGAACTGGTACCATTCCTTCTGAAACTATTCCAATCAATAGAAAAAGAGGGAATCCTCCCTAACTCATTTTATGAGGACAGCATCATTCTGATACCAAAGCCTGGCAGAGACACAACCAAAAAAGAGAATTTTAGACCAATATCCTTGATGAACATTGATGCAAAAATCCTCAATAAAATACTGGCAAACCGAATCCAGCAGCACATCAAAAAGCTTATCCACCATGATCAAGTGGGCTTCATCCCTGGGATGCAAGGCTGGTTCAACATACGCAAATCAATAAATGTAATCCAGCATATAAACAGAGCCAAAGACAAAAACCACATGATTATCTCAACAGATGCAGAAACAGCCTTTGACAAAATTCAACAACCCTTCATGCTAAAAACTCTCAATAAATTAGGTATTGATGGGACATATTTCAAAATAATAAGAGCTATCTATGACAAACCCACAGCCAATACCATACTGAATGGGCAAAAACTGGAAGCATTCCCTTTGAAAACTGGCACAAGACAGGGATGCCCTCTCTCACCGCTCCTATTCAACATAGTGTTGGAAGTTCTGGCCAGGGCAATCAGGCAGGAGAAGGAAATAAAGGGTATTCAATTAGGAAAAGAGGAAGTCAAATTGTCCCTGTTTGCAGACGACATGATTGTTTATCTAGAAAACCCCATCGTCTCAGCCCAAAATCTCCTTAAGCTGATAAGCAACTTCAGCAAAGTCTCAGGATACAAAATCAATGTACAAAAATCACAAGCATTCTTATACACCAACAACAGACAAACAGAGAGCCAAATCATGAGTGAACTCCCATTCACAATTGCTTCAAAGAGAATAAAATACCTAGGAATCCAACTTACAAGGGATGTGAAGCACCTCTTCAAGGAGAACTACAAACCACTGCTCAAGGAAATAAAAGAGGATACAAACAAATGGAAGAACATTCCTTGCTCATGGGTAGGAAGAATCAATATCGTGAAAATGGCCATACTGCCCAAGGTAATTTACAGATTCAATGCCATCCCCATCAAGCTACCAATGACTTTCTTCACAGAATTGGAAAAAACTACTTTAAAGTTCACATGGAACCAAAAGAGAGCCCACATCGCCAAGTCAATCCTAAGCCAAAAGAACAAAGCTGGAGGCATCACACTACCTGACTTCAAACTATACTACAAGGCTACAGTAACCAAAACAGCATGGTACTGGTACCAAAACAGAAATATAGATCAATGGAACAGAACAGAGCCCTCAGAAATAACGCCGCTTACCTACAACTATCTGATCTTTGACAAACCTGAGAAAAACAAGCAATGGGGAAAGGATTCCCTATTTAATAAATGGTGCTGGGAAAACTGGCTAGCCATATGTAGAAAGCTGAAACTGGATCCCTTCCTTACACCTTATACAAAAATCAATTCAAGATGGATTAAAGATTTAAACGTTAGACCTAAAACCATAAAAACCCTAGAAGAAAACCTAGGCATTACCATTCAGGACATAGGCGTGGGCAAGGACTTCATGTCCAAAACACCAAAAGCAATGGCAACAAAAGCCAAAATTGACAAATGGGATCTAATTAAACTAAAGAGCTTCTGCACAGCAAAAGAAACTACCATCAGAGTGAATAGGCAACCTACAACATGGGAGAAAATTTTCGCAACCTACTCATCTGACAAAGGGCTAATATCCAGAATCTACAGTGAACTCAAACAAATTTACAAGAAAAAAACAAACAACCCCATCAAAAAGTGGGCGAAGGACATGAACAGGCACTTCTCAAAAGAAGACATTTATGCAGCCAAAAAACACATGAAAAAAGCTCATCATCACTGGCCATCAGAGAAATGCAAATCAAAACCACTATGAGATATCATCTCACACCAGTTAGAATGGCAATCATTCAAAAGTCAGGAAACAACAGGTGCTGGAGAGGATGTGGAGAAATAGGAACACTTTTACACTGTTGGTGGGACTGTAAACTAGTTCAACCATTGTGGAAGACAGTGTGGCGATTCCTCAGGGATCTAGAACTAGAAATACCATTTGACCCAGCCATCCCATTACTGGGTATATACCCAAATGACTATAAATCATGCTGCTATAAAGACACATGCACACGTATGTTTATTGCGGCATTATTCGCAATAGCAAAGACTTGGAACCAACCCAAATGTCCAACAATGATAGACTGGATTAAGAAAATGTGGCACATATACACCATGGAATACTATGCAGCCATAAAAAATGATGAGTTCATATCCTTTGTAGGGACATGGATGAAATTGGAAACCATCATTCTCAGTAAACTATCGCAAGAACAAAAAACCAAACACCGCATATTCTCACTCATAGGTGGGAATTGAACAATGAGATCACATGGACACAGGAAGGGGAATATCATACTCTGGGGACTGTGGTGGGGAGGGGGGAGGGGGGAGGGATAGCATTGGGAGATATACCTAATGCTAGATGACGAGTTAGTGGGTGCAGTGCACCAGCATGGCACATGTATACATATGTAACTAACCTGCACAATGTGCACATGTACCCTAAAACTTAAAGTATAATAAAAAAAAAAAATTGTTATGTGTGAATTTGATCCTGTCATTATGACGCTAGCTGGTTATTTTGCCCATTATTTGATGCAGTTTCTTCCTAGCATTGATAGTCTTTACAATTTGGCATGTTTTTGCAGTGGCTGGTACTGGTTGTTCCTTTCCATGTTTAGTGCTTCCTTCAGGGGCTCTTGTAAGGTAGGCCTGTTGGCGACAAAATCTCTCAGCATTTGCTTGTCTGTAAAGGATTTTATTTCTCCTTCACTTATGAAACTTAGTTTGGCTGGATATGAAATTCTGGGTTGAAAATTCTTTTCTTTGAGAATGTTGAATATTGGCCCCTACTCTCTTCTGGCTGGTAGAGTGTCTGCTGAGAGATCTGCTGTTAGTTTGATGGGCTTCCCTTTGTGGGTAACCCAATCTTTCTCTCTGGTGCCTGTTAACATTTTTTCCTTCATTTTAACCTTGGTTAATCCGAAAATTATGTGTGTTGGGGTTGCTCTTCTCAAGGAGTATGTTTGTAGTGTTCTCTGTATTTTCTGAATTTGAATGTTGGCCTGCCTTGCTAGGTTGGGGAAGTTCTCCTGGATAATAGCCCGAAGAGTGTTTTCCTGCTTGGTTCCATTCTCCCTGTCACTTTCAAGTACACCAATCAAACAGAGATTTGGTCTTTTCACATAGTCCCATATTTCTTGGAAGCTTTGTTCGTTTCTTTTTATTCTTTTTTCTCTAAACTTCTCTTCTCTCTTCATTTCATTAATTTGATCTTCAATCACTGATACGCTTCTTTCCACTTGATCGAATCAGCTACTGAAGCTTGTGCATGTGTCACATAGCTCTCGTGCCATGGTTTTCTGCTCCATCAGGTCACTTAAGGTCTTCTCTACACTGTTTATTCTAGTTAGCCATTCGTCTAATCCTTTTTCAAGGATTTTAGCTTCCTTGCGATGGGTTCGAACATCCTCCTTTAGCTCGGAGAAGTTTGTTATTATTGACCTTCTGAAGGCTACTTCTGTCAACTCGTCAAAGTCATTCTCCGTCCACCTTTGTTCTGTTGCTGGCAAGAAGCTGTAATCTTTTGCAGGAGGAGAGGTGCTCTGGTCTTTAGAATTTTCAGCTTTTCTGCTCTGGTTTCTCCCTATCTTTGTGGTTTTATCTATCTTTGGTCTTTGATGATGGTGACCTACAGATGGGGTTTTGGTGTGGATGCCCTTTTTGTTGATGTTGATGCTATTCCTTTCTGTTTGTTAGTCTTCCTTCTAACAGGTCCCTCAGCTGCAGGTCTGCTGGAGTTTGCCGGAGTTCCACTCCAGACCCTGTTTGCCTGGGTATCACCAGCAGAGGCTGAAGAACAGCAAATACTGCAGAACAGCAAATACTGCTGCTTGATCCTTACTCTGGAAGCTTCGTATCAGAGGGGCACCTGGGTGTATGAGGTGTCAGTCAGCCCCTACTGGGAGGTTATCTCCCAGTTAGGCTGCACGGGTGTCAGGGACCCACTTGAGGCAGTTTGTCCATTCTCAGAGCTCAAATACCATGCTGGGAGAACCACTGCTCTCTTCAGAGCTGTCAGACTGGGACGTTTAAGTCTGCAGAAGTTTCTGATGCCTTTTGTTCAGCTGTGCCCTGCCCCAGAGCTGGAGTCTACAGAGGCACGTAGGCCTCATTGAGCTGTGGTGGGCTCCACCCAGTTTGAGCTTCCTGGCTGCTTTGTTTACCCACTCAAGTCTTAGCAATGGTGGACACTCTTCCCCCAGCTAGGCTGCCACCTCACAGTTCGATCTCAGACTGCTGTGCCAGCAGTGAGCAAGGTTCCATGGGCATGGGACCCACTGAGCCAGGCACAGGATATAATCTCCTGGAGTGCCGTTTGCTAAGACCATTGGAAAAGTGCAGTATTAAGGTGGAATGTCCCAATTTTCCTGGTACGGTCTGTCATGGCTTCCCTTGGCTAGGAAAGGGAAATCCCCCAACCCCCTGCGTTTCCCAGGTGAGGCAATGCCCTGCCCTGCTTCAGCTTGCCCATGGGCTGCACCCACTGTCCAAGCAGTCCCAATGAGATGAACCCAGGTACCTCAGCTGGAAATGCAGAAATCACCTGTCTTCTTCATTGATCACACTGGGAGCTGCAGACCAGAGCTGTTCCTATTCAGCCATCTTGGAACAGACCTCCAACATAGTACATTTTCTACTTTTTAAAAAAACTTTCTATGAAGGAATGGAAGATTGGCTCAAATTCTAGAACTTTTTTATTATCATCATACATAAGATAAAATAGTATTTATTAAATTTACATGTATGTAAATAAGTACTAGAAAACAAAATTAATAGTTGATGTTAACTGAGTGCTCACTAGTATCAGGCTCTGTGATGAACCATATATGCCTAATCTAAAATCTTCACAAGAATTCTGTGAGGTAGGTATTTTTAGCCCCTTTTATGATGACTCAGAATAAATAAATTGTGCAAATTAACACAGCTGGTAAGAAATAGAACACAGAAACCAATGTAGGTTGACTAAAAGATTCACGTATTTAGATACTACCCTTATCCAAATAACAGTCCAGGTACCAATTAGCCCTAAGAATAAATTGAGGGGGGCTTACTTATAAAGACATTAATTATGAAGGTACAGGTGCTATATAAGAGAATCGTAAGAGATAGTGCAGTTACCTGGGGCTAGCAAAAGCAGAGCTGTTGCCATCCCTACAGCCAGAGGGACCAGTTGTTGGTAAATGTGTTGTGGAGAGAAGGCTTCCTGGAGAGAAGTGTTACCCTTCAATAGAGGGACAAGCCAACCTGACATAATTCTGGAGGGAAGGACACAGCAGGAGAAATATTCTGTCCCCATTCTCTCCTATAGCTTGCCAGAGATCCCGACTGGTTAACAACTGGAAGCCAGGAGACACGGAAGTCAGCTTCCTGGGGTGAATAAGGTAAAAAAGGATGGAGAATAGATCTATGATGGGAGGTGGGGCAAAGAAAAGGTATCCAGGACAACCATGGATACATAATATAATTCCAACAAATATGCTTTAAACTGAGACACTTCAAAATTAGTGGGAAGGAAAAAACAATAGGCGTACAGATCTGTACAGCAGACAAAAAGATGTAAAGTACATGCAAGTAAATATGTAAAGTTCTCTTCTGCCCCATGCTGAGAAAAGTATTAAAGATACATCGCTATAAAAATGTTTAAAACAGTTTCTTGAAACGATTTCCTAATGTTGGATTGAAGCATACTAGCTGAGCATATAATTTGTTCAGTAATTGTCTATAAGTATGCCTGAGTATGGAGGATGTGAAGAAGAAAGAATTATTTATAATAGCATCTGGTTTCTGATAAGTATGATATTGACTGACTTATTTGGAATGTGATGGCTCTTTAATAAAAATATATGATACTAGTAGCAATAAATAATCTGAATAGTCATGCTTCGAGATTGCCTTCACATTTTAAACTTTTACTGGCACTTTGATTGGCAATATAGTGTTCTATACAATGCCTTGTACATCATAGATGATGTATTTAATTGATTATTTAATGAAAGAAATGAGTTACCTATTGACTTATATATATGTTTTTACCTTTATGGTAAAATTAAAATGAACAGAAGCCTAGGGTTTAGTACAATGAGTAAGATATTAGAAAACATTTGGCAATCTTAAAAAGATAATTATACAAGGTCTGTTTATTAGATATCATCTTTAAAATTGTTAATGTTTTATGAAAATAGAGCCCTAAGCATGTTAGCACATACAGCATAAAAGTTTATTTCAGGTCTTGCTTTCACACAGTGGGAGAACACTGTGATCTGTGAAAGTCAGAATAAGCCTGTTTTAGAAAACAGGATATGTGGCAGCATTCACACTCAAAAGCCTGCAGAGCTCACTGAGTTAAGGGTGTGATTTATAGAGTCATACAGACTGGTGTTTCGATCCTGGCTCTGACACAGGCAAATGAGATTAACTTTGAGTCTAAGTTTTCTAATGTGTAAGATGTATAAAACAATAGCTCTGTAGAGGATGGCAGGGGGCCATAGGTAGGTGCCCTGGCAGTGGCAGCTCAGGTGCTGTGGGTAGGAAGTGCTCCAGTGGGAGGCACCATAGGCAGGCAGTTCTTGAGTGGGGATGCTGCAGGTTAGAAGTGTATGGCATCCATGACTGGGATTATTACCATTTTTGGGATTTCTTAAGGCCATATATTACTTGGAACCTAAACATGTGATTTTACATAGTGTATCTGCACTATAATTGAAAGTTGAGATTTTTCACTGGAATGACATAGCAACATAAATTAATGTAGCAGCAGCAACAGCAGCAGTATTGTGGTAGCAGTAAAAAATAATAACAACTTACATCAAAATAATATAGACACTATGGCTTTAGTGAGAGGTTGTCATGTAAATTCAAGAAATGCAGAGAACCCTTGTGAGATACTACGTAAGACAACCATCCCCAAGACACACAGTCATCAGATTCTCCAAGGTAGATGTGAAAGAAAAAATCGTATAGGTAACTAGAGAGAAGCAGCGGGTCACTTACAAAGGGAACTCTGTCAGGCTCAGTAGACCTTTCCGCAGAAACTTCACAAGCCAGAAGAGACTGGGAACCTATTTTCAATATCTTTAAATAAAAGAAATCCCAAGCAATAATTTTATAGCCCACCAACTAAGCTTCATAAGCAAAAGAGAACGCAATTCTTTCCAGACAAGCAAAAGCTAAGGGAGGCTGACTGCAGTGGCTCATGCTTATAATCCTAGCATTTTGGGAGGCTGAGGTGGGCAGATTGCTTGAGCCCCAGGAGTTTGAAATAAGCCTGGGAAGCAAAGAGAGACCCTGTCACTACAAAAAAATACAAAATAATTACCCAGGTGTGGTGACATGCACCTGTAGTCCCAGCTACTTAAGAGACTGAGGTGGGATCATTTGAGCCCAGGATGCAGAGGTTGCAGTGAGCTGAGATTGTACTACTGTACTCCAGCTGGGGAGATAGAGCAAGAGCCTACCTTAAAAAAACAAAAAAGCTAAGGGAATTTGATAGCAGTAGACCTGTTTTACAAGAGCTCCTAAAGGAAGTGCTAAACATGGAAATGAAAGAGCAATATTTGTCACCATAAAAACACACTTACTTAAGAACATACCCCACTGACACTATAATGCAACTATACAATTAAGTCTACATAACAACCAGCTAAAAGCATGATGATAAGACCAAATCCTCACATAGCAATATCGACCATGAATGTAAACAGGCTAAATGCCTCGATTAAATGGTATAGAGTGTCAAGGTGGATAAAGAAGCAAGACCCAAATGTTTGCTGTCTTCAAGAGATCCATCTCAGAAGTAACAGCAATAGGCTTAAAGTAAAGGAATGGAGAAAGATTGATTAGGTAAATAGAAAACAGAAACAGCAGGGGTTGCTATTCTTATACCAGACAAACAAACATTAAAGCAACAACAATCGAACAAAGAAAAATATTACATAATAATAAGGGGCTCAATCCATCAAGAAGACTTAACTATTCTAAATATATACATACCCAAAATTAGAGTTCCCAGATTCATAAAAAAGGTTCTTAGAGATCTATGAGGAAATACAGACAAATACACGATAACAATGGGAGATTTCAACACCACCTTGACAGTGTTACATCATCAAGGCAGAAAACTAACAAATATTTTCTGGACTTAAACTCAATACTTGACCAATTAGACCTAATAGACACTACAGAACACTCCATCCAACAACAGAATACATATTCTTCTCATCTGCACATGGCACATACTTTAAGAACAATGACATGCTAAACCGTAAAGAAAGTTTCAACAAATTAAAAAAATTGAAATCATACCAAACACATTCTCAGACCACAGCATAGTAAAAACAGCAATCAATACTAAGATCTATTAAAACCATACAATTACATGTTATCCTACTCTTGAATGACTTTTGGGTAAATAACAAAATTAAGGCAGAAATCAAAACATTATTTGAAATGAATGAAAACAGACACAACATACCAGTTTGGGACACAGTTACAGTTGCATTAAGAGGAAGATTCATAGCACTAAACTCCTACGTGAAGAAGTTAGAAAGCTGTCAAATTAACAATCTTGCATTATACCTCGAGAAACTATAAAAATAGGAACAAACCAACCCCAAAGCTAGCAGAAGAAAAGAAATAACCAAAATCAGAGCTGAACTGAATAAAACTGAGATGTGAAAATCCAGACAAAGTATCAATGCCCCCAAAAGTTGGTTCTTCAAAAGATGAAACAAGATTGAAACTGCTAATTAATTAGATTAATAAAGAAAAAGAAGATCCAAATAAACCCAATCTGAAGTGACAAAGGTGACATTTCAACCAACCCTACAAAAATACAAAAGTTCACCAGAGAATATTATGAACACCTCTATGCACACAATTAGGAAATCTAGAAGACATTGATAAATTCCTGGAAACACATAGCCTTCTAAGATTGAACCAGGAAGAAATTACAATTTGGAACAGACCTATAACAAGTTCTGATATTGAATCAGTAATAAAAAGCCTACCAACGAAAAAAAGCCCTGAACCAGATGGATTCACAGCCAAATTCTCCCAGACATAAAAAGAAGAGCTGATGTCAGTCCTATTCTAACTATTCAAAAAAAAAAAAAAAATCAAGGAGAGGAGATTCTTCTGCAGCTCATTCTATGAAGCCAGCATCATCCTCATACCAAAATCTGGCAGAGATACAATGAAAAAAGGAAACTTCAGGTCAATATCTCTGATGAACATGCAAAAATCTTCAACAAAATACATGCAAACCAAATCCAGCAGTGCATCAAAACACTAATGCACTAAGATTAAATAGGCCATATTCCTGGGATGCAAGGTTGGCTTAACATATGCAACTAAATAAATATGATTCACTACATAAACAAAATTAAAAACAAAAACCATGATCATCTCAGTATATGCAGAAAAGGTCTTTAATATATGTGAAAGTCTCAATAAATGTAGAAAAGGTCTTCAATAAAATTAAACATCCCTTCATGTTAAACATCCTCAACAAATTAGGCATCAAAAAAACATACCTCAAAATAAAAAGAGGCATTTAGGACAAACCCACAGCCAATATCATAATAAACAGGCAAAAGCTGGACACATTCTCCTTGAAAACTGGAACAAGACAAGGATGCCTGTTCTCAACATTGGTATTCAACATAGTACTGGAAGTCTTAGCCAGGGCAATCAGGCAAGAGAAAGAAAGAAAAGAGATCGAATAGGAAAAGAGGAAGTCAAATAATCTTTCTTCACAGATGATATGATTGTATACCTAGAAAACCCTAGAGATGCTGCCAATAGGCTTTTATAACCAATAAGCAATTTCAGGACACAAAATAAATGTACAAAAATAAGTAGCATTTCTATATATCATTAGCATTCAAGCTGAGAGGCAAATCAAGGACATAAATCCATTTACAATAGCCACAAACAAAAATATCTAGGAATATATCTAACTAAGAAGGTGAAAGATCTCTACCAGGAGAGTTATGAGACACTGGTGAAAGAAATTATAGACAATATAAACAAATGGAAAAATGTTCCATGCTCATGAAAAGGAAGTGTATTAGTCTGTTCTTGCATTGTTATAAATAATTGCCTGAGACTGGGTATTTATAAAGAAAAAAAGTTTCATTGGCTCACAGTTCTGCAGGCTATACAGGAAGCATGGCTGAGGAAGCTTCAGGAAATGTACAATCATGATGGAAGGTGAGGAGGAAGCAGGCACATCCTACACGGCTGCAGCAGGAGGAAGACAACAGAGAGAGGTGCTACACACTTTTAAAACAACCAGATCTTCTAAGAACTCACTATCACAAGAATAACAAGGGGAAAATCCACCTTCATGATCAAATCACCTCCCACCAGGCCCCTCCTCTAACAATTCGACATGAGATTTGGCTGGGAACACAAATTCAAACCATATTGGGAAGAGTTAAGATTGTTAAAGTGGCCATACTGCCCAAAGCAATCTACAGATTCAACATTATTCCTGTGAAACTACCAATGTCATTTATGACAGAATTAGAAAAAGCTATTCTAAAGTTGGTATGAACCAAAAAAAAAAAAAAAAGTCCAAATCATCAAAGTAATCCTAAGCAAAACAAAGAGCCATCACACTTCCTGACTTCAAATTATACTACAAGGCTATAGTAACCCAAACAGCATGATACTGGTACAGAAACAGACATAGACTCATGGAAAAGGATAGAGAAACCAGAAAGAAAGCCAGATACTGACAACCAGTTGATCTTTGACAAAGTCAACTATAATACATAATGGGGAAAGGACTCTCTATTCAATAAATAGTGCTGGGACATTCTAGCCAAATGCAGAAGATTGAAACTGGATCCCCTCCTTTTACCATATACAAAAACTGACTCCAGATGGATTAAAGACTTAAATGTAAGACCGAAAGCAATCAAAACCCTAGAAGAAAACCTTGGCAATACCATTCTGGGCAGTGGCCAGGAAAGGATTTATGACTAATTCCTCAAAAGCAATTGCAACAAAAGCAAAAATTGACAAATGGGACGTAATTAAACTGAAGAGCTTCTGCACAACCAAGTATTTAAATATCATCAGAGTGTACAGACAACCTACAGAACGGAAGAAAATTTTTGCCATCTATCCATCTGACAAAGGTCTAATATCCAGAGACTATAAGGAACTTAAAACAAATTTACAATTAAAAAAAAACCCATTAGAAAGTGGACAAAAACATGAACAGATACCTCTCAAAAGAAGAAATTCACACAGCCAACGAACATAAGGAAGAAAGCTCAACATCACTGATCATTAGAGAAATGCAAATTAAAACCACAATGAGATACCATCTCATGCCAGTCAGAATGGAGATTATTAAAAAGTCAAACAACATATGCTGGCAAGGTTGCAGAGAAAAAGGAACACTTTTACACATTGGTGTTAGTGTAAGTTAGTTGAACCATTGTGGAACTAACTGGAATTGCCATCAGTATGGCGATTCCTCAAAGATCTAGAAGCAAAAATACCATTTGACCCAGCAATCCTATTACTGGGTATATGCCCAAAGGAATATAAATCATTCTGTTATAAAGATACATGTGCATATATATTCACTGCAGCACTATTCACAATAGCAAAGACATGGAATCAACCTTAATGCTCATCAATGATAGACTGGTGGTACATATACACCATGGAATACTATGCAGCCATAAAAAGGAATGAGATCATGTCCTTTGCAGGGACATGGAAGGAGTTGGAAGCTGTTATCCTCAGCAAACTAATGCAGGCACAGAAAACCAAATATGTTCTCACTTACAAGTGGGAGCTGAACGATGGGAACACACGGCCACATGGTGGTGAGGGGAACAACACACACTGGGGCCTGTTGGGGGAGCTGGGGGAGGGAGAGCATCAGGAAGAATAGCTAATGGATGCTGGGCTTAATACCTAGGTGATGGATTGATCTGTGCAGGAAACAACGATGGCACACACTTACCTGTGTAACAAACCTGCACATCCTGTATGTAACCTGGAACTTAATCTACAGAATGGGAGAATATATTTGCAAACTATGCCTCCAACAAAGGTCTAGTATCCAGAATCTATAAGAAACTTAAATCAAAAAGCAAAAAACAAATATCCCAGTTTTAAAACTGGCAAAAGACATGAACAAATACATCTCAAAATAAGAAATATATGCCACTAATATATGAAAAAATGCTCATCATCACTAATCGTCAGTGAAATGCAAATCAAAACCACAATGAGATACCATCTCACATCAGTCAAAATGGCTCTTACCAAAATGTCAAAACACAAGAAATGCTGGTGAGGTTGCATAGAAAAGGGAGCACTTATACACTGCTGGTGGAAATGTAAATCAGTTCAGTCATTGTGAAAAGCAGTGTGGAGATTTCTCAGAGAACTTAAAACTACCATTTGACCTACAATCCTACTATATGATATATACCCAAAGGATAATAAATTCTTCTGCCAAAAATACATATGCATGTGGATATATATTGTAGCACTATTCACAATAGCAAAGACATGGAGTCAACAAAGATGCCCATCAACAGTGGACTGAATAAAGTGTAGTATATATATATATACCATGGAATACCATGCAGCCACAAAAAGAATGAAGTCATATCTTTTGCAGAAACATGGAAGCAGCTGGACGCCATTATCCTAAGTGAACTAATGCAGGAACAGAAAACCAAATGCTACATGTTGTCACTTATAAGTGGGAGCTAAACAATGGGTACTCATGGACACACAGAAGGGAATAATAGATATTAAAGACTGCTTGAGGAAGAAGGGTGGGGAGAGAGACATGGTTTTTAGGGCTACCTGTCAGGTACTATGCTCACTACACAGGATGAGGGGGTCATTTGTACACGAAGGATCAGCAACATAAAATTTATTAACAAACCTGTACATGTACCTCTAGAACTTCAACTTAAAAAAATAGAAAAAAAAATAGAAAAAAATAAAAATACTTGAGACTGGGTAATTTATAAAGAAAAGAAGTTCAGGGGGCAGGGCCAAGATGGCTGACTAGAAGCAGCAGCATTCCGAGGCTCGCATAGGAAAGAAACCATAATAAGCCTGTGAATCCTTCACTGGCAACCAAGGTATCCAGGTTCTCTCATCAAAATTGACTAGAAGGCTGGCATGACTCACTGAGAGAAGGAAGAGCAGTGTGGTGTGGCGGTCCACCTGTGATCCACACAGGGAAGGGGAACTTCCCTCAAGCCAAGGGAGGCAGTGAGTGAGCACACTACCCAGCCGGGGGAAACTGTGCTTTTCCCATTGAACTGTGCAACCCATGGATTGGAAGATACACTTGCGAACCCATTCCACCAGGGCCTAGCGTCCCAACCCTAGAATGTGCAGATTCTCACAGCCTCTCAGCTGGAATCTGCTTAAGCCTACCTAACTCTTGCGGGGAGAGGCAACCAGCAATGGCTGCGGCTACCTGCTGTCTAAGCCATTTGAGCTCCTTGGGGAAGGGGCAGCAGCCAGCCCTGGGACTAGCAACTACCTAACACTCTAAGCTCCCTGGGCAGGGGAAGCGTGGCACCCATTTCTATAGCTCCAGGCTGGGCTTTTTCCCTGCTGGAGCAAAGGAGGCTGGACCGTTTGGTCCCAAGACTTGTCCCCACAGCCCAAAACACCAGCTGTGGCAGTCTGCGGCCAAAGTGCCTTTTCAGGTCTAACCCTGACCCACCCTTCCTCAGTGGGCGGGGCTTCCCTGAACAATCTCCAATAACTCCAGCCAGAGGCTCAGGGACAGAATTCAGATCTCCCTGGGCCAGAGCCCCTGGGGGATGGGGGAGGTGGCCTCAGTCTCTGCAGACCAGCCAACTTAGCCTCTCCTCCTGGTAGTTCTGAGGAATCCAGGCAGCTCAGACGAGTGGGTTTCCCCCCAGTGAAACACACCCTCTAGAACAAGGAATAAAGTACTTCATTAAACAGGTCCTGCTCCCTGTGCCACCCAACTGGGTGAGACCATCCAACAGGGGTTATCAGACACCTTATACAGGAGTGATCCTACTGGCATCAGGTTGGTGCCCCTCAAGGTCAGAGGTCCCAGAAGATGGAGCAGGCACCCATCTTTGCTGGTCTCCAGCCTCCTTGAGTGACATCTCCAGGCACAGGAGCAAATAAGATGAATAGGGAAGTGAACCCCCAGGAAACTGCAGCAGCCCTACAGAAGAGGGACTTGACTATTGAAACAAAAACAAGTAGAAAGTGACAACAGCACCAAAAACAACAAAAAGACCCCCATAAAAACCCCATGCAAGGGTCAGCAGCCTCAAAGACCAAAACTAGACAAACTCATGAAGATGGGAAAGAATCAACAAAAAAATGCTGAAAACCCCAAAAGCCAGAGTGCCTCCTCTCCTCCAAATGATCGCAGTGTCTCTCCAAGGTGCAGAACTGGATGGAGGATCAAATGGACAAATTGACAGAAGAAGGCTCCAGAAGATGGGTAATAAAAAACTATGACGAGGTAAAGGAACATGTTCTAACCCAATGCAAAGAAGCTAAGAAGACTGATGAAAGGTTAGAGGAATTGCTAACTAGAATAACTAGTGTAGAGAGGAACATAAACGACCTGAAGGGGCTGGAAAACACAGCATGAGAACTTTGTGAAGAATACACGAGTATCAACAGCCAAACCGACCACATGGAAGAAAGGATATCGGAGTTTGAAGACCACCTTACTGAAATAAGACACACAGACAAGTATAGAGAAAAAAGAATGAAAAGGAATGAACAAAACCTCCAAGAAATATGGGACTTAATAAAAAGACTGAACCTATGATCGACCGGAGTACCAGAAGGAGACAGGGAAAATGGAAACAAGCTGGAAAACACACTTCAGGATATTAGCCAGGAGAATTTCCCCAACCTAGCAAAACAGACCAACATGCAAATCAGGAAATACAGAGAACACCACCATTAAGATACTCCACGAGAAGATCAACCCCAAGACACATAATCATTAGATTCTCCAAGGTTGAAATGAAGGAAAAACTGTTAAGAGCAGCCAGGGAAAAAGGCCAGGTAACCTACAAAGGGAAGCCCATCAGACTAACAGTGGACTTCTCAGGAGAAACTCTACAAGCCAGAAGAGACTGGGGGCTAATATTTAACGTTCTTAAAGAATTTTCAACCCAGAATCTCATATCCAGCCAAACTAAGCTTCATAAGCGGAGGAGAGATAAAATCCTTTACAGACAAGCAAATGCTGAGGAATTTCATTACCACCAGGTCAGTCCTGCAAGAGCTCCTGAAAGAAGCACTAAAAATGGAAAAAACAAAACAAAACAAAACCGGTGCCAGCCACTGCAAAAACACACCAAAAAATAAAGACCAATGACATTATGAAGAAACTGCATCAACTAGTATGCAAATTAACCAAATAGCATCATGATGACAGGATCAAATTCACACATAACAATACTACCCTTAAATGTCAATGGGCTAAATGCCCCAATTAAAAGACACAGACTGGCAAATTGGATAAGGAGTCAAGACCCATTGGTGTGCTGTATTCAGGAGACTCATTTTATGTGCAGACACACACAGGCTCAAAATAAAGGGATGGAGGAAAATTTACCAAGCATATGGAAAGAAAAACAAAACAAAACAAAACAAAACAAAACAGGTTGCAATCTTAGTCGCTGACAAAACAGACTTTAAACCAACAAAGATCATAAAAGACAAAGAAGGGCATTACACAATGGTAAAGGGAACAATTCAGCAAGAAGAGCTATATTCTGAATATGTATTCACCCAATATAGGAGCACCCAGATTCATAAAATAAGTTCTTACAGACCTACAAAGAGACTTAGACTCTGACACGATAACAGTGGGAGACTTCAACACCCCACTGTCAGTATTAGATCAATGAGACATAAAATTAAGGATATTCAGGACTTGAACTCAGCTCTGGATCAAGTAAACCTAGTAAACATCTACAGAACTCTCTACTCCAACAGAATATACATTCTTCTCAGTGCCACATGGCACTTATTCTAAAATTCAACCACATAATTGGAAGTAAAACACTCCTCAGCAAATGCAAAAGAACTGAAATCATAACAGTTTCTCAGAACACAGTTCAATCAAATTAGAACTCAGGATTAAGAAACTCACTCAAAACCACATAGTTTCATGGAAATTGAACAACCTGTTCCTTAATGACTCCTGGGTAAATAACAAAATTAAGGCAGAAATCAAGTTCCTTGAAATCAATGAGAACAAAGAGACAATGCACCAGAATCTCTGAGACACAGTTAAAGAACTGTTAAGAGGGAAGTTTTAGCCCTAAATGTCCACATCAGAAAGCTAAAAAGATCTCAAATCGACACCCTAACATCACAATTAAAAGAGCAAAATAGGCAAGAGCAAACTTATCCAAAAGCTAGCAGAAGACAAGAAATAACTAAAAGAAGAACTGAAGGAGATAGAGACATGAAAAACCCTCCAAAAAAATCAATCCAGGAGCTTTTTTTTGAAAAAATTAATAAAATAGACTGTTAACTAGACTAATGAAGAAAAAGAGAGAAGAATCAAATAGACAGGATAAAAATGATAAACACGATATAACCATTGATGCCACGGAAATACAAACTACCATCAGAGAATACTATAAACATCTCTATGCAAAGAAACTAGAAAATCTAGAAGAAATGGATACATTCTGGGATGCATACACCCTACCAAGACTAAACCAGGAAGAAGCTGAATCCCTGAATATACCAATAACAAGCTCTGAAACTGAGGCAGTAATTAATAGCCTACCAACCAAAAAAAGCCCAGGACCAGATGGATTCACAGCTGAATTCTACCAGAAATACAAAGAGGAGCTGGTACCATTCCTTCTGAAACTATTCCAGACAACTGAAAAGGAGGGACTCCTCCCTAACTAATTTTATGAAGCCAGCATCATCCTGATATCAAAACCGGGAAGAGACACAACAAACAAAGAAAATCTCATGTCAATATCCCTGATGAACATTGATGAGAAAATCCTCAATAAAATACTGGCAAACCCAATCCAGCGGCACATCAAAAAACTTATCCACCACGATCAAGTCAGCTTCATCCCTGGGATGTAAGGCTGGCTCAACAGATGCAAATCGATAAATGTAATCCATCACATAAACCAAACCAAAGACAAAAATCACATGATTATGTCAACAGATGCAGAAAAGGCCTTTGATAAAATTCAGCATCCATTCATGTTAAAAACTCTCAATAAACTCGGTATTGATGGAACATATCTCAAAATAATAAGAGTTATTTATGACAAACTCACAGCCAATTTCATATTGAATGGGCAAAAGCTGGAAGCATTCCCTTTAAAAACTGGTACAATACAAGGATGCCCTCTCTCACCACTCCTATTCAACACAGTATAGGAAGTTCTGGCCAGGGCAATCAGGCAAGAGAAAGAAATAAAGGGTATTCAAATAGGAAGAGAGGAAGTCAAGTTGTCTCTGTTTGCAGACAACATGATTTTATATTTATAAAACCACATCACCTCAGCCCCAAAACTTCTTGAACTGATAAGCAACTTCAGTAAAGTCTCAGAATAAAAAATCAATGTGCAAAAATCACAAGCATTCCTTTACACCAACAATAGGCAGGCAGAAAGCTAAATCATGAGTGAACTCCCATTGAAAATCACTAAAACAGAATAAAATACCTAGGAATACAGCTAACAAGGGATGTGAATTCCTCTTTAAGGAAAACTACAAACCACTGCTCAAGCAAATAAGACAGGACACAAACAAATGAAAAAACATTCCATCCTCATGGATAGGAAGAATCAATATCATGAAAATGGCCATACTGCCCAAAGTAAGTTACAGATTCAGTGCTATTCCCATCACGCTACCAGTGACATTCTTCACAGAATTAGAAAAAACTATTTTAAATTTCATATGAAATCAAAGAAGACCCCATATAGGCAAGACAATCCTAAGCAAACAAGAACAAAATTGGAGGCATCATGCTAGATGACTTCAAACTATACTACATGGCTACAGTGACCAAAACAGCATGGTACTTGTACATATAGACCAACGAAGGAGGACCAACATACAGACCGATGGAGCAGAACAGAGATCTCAGAAATAATACCACATGTCTACAACCATCTGATCTTCAACAAACCTGACAAAAACGAGCAGTGGGGAAAGGATCTCCTATTCAGTAAATGGTGCTGGGAAGACTGGCTAGCCATATGCAGGAAACTGGAACTGGCCTGGAGCCCTACCTTATGTCTTATACAAAAATTAACTCAAGATGGATTAAAGACTTAAAGGTAAAACCCAAAACCATAAAAACCCTAGAAGAAAACCTAGGCAATAGCATTCACACATAGGCATGGGCAAAGACTTCATGACAAAAATGCCAAAAGCAATTGTAACAAAAGCCAAAATTGACAAATGGGATCTAATTAAACTGAAGAGCTCCTGCACAGCAAAATAAACTGTCATCAGAGTGAACAGGCAACTACAGAATGGGAGAAAATTCTTGCAATCTACCTATCTGACGAAGGTCTAACATCCAGAATTTACAAGGAACTTAAACATATTTACAAGAAAAAAACAAACCATCCCATCAAAAAGTAGGCAAAGCTTATGAACAGCTCCTCCTCAAAAGAAGACATTTACACAGCCAACAAACATGAAAAAAAGCTCAACATCACTGGTCATCAGAGAAATGCAAATCAAAACCACAATGAGATACTATTTCACGCCAGTCAAAATGGTGATTATTAAAAAGTCAGGAAACTATAGATGCTGGTGAAGGTGTGGAGAAATAGGAACACTTACACTGTTGGTAGGAATGTAAATTAGTTCAACCATTGTAGAAGACAGTATGGTGATTCCTCAAGGATCTAGAACCAGAAAAACCATCTGGACCCAGCAATCCCATTACTGGGTATATACCCAAGGAATAGAAATCATTCTATTATAAAGACACATACTCATGTATATTTATTGCAGCACTATTTATGCCCATCAATGATAGACTGGATAAAGAAAATCTGGAATAAAACTGGATAAAGAAAACCATGGAATACTATGAAGCCATAAAAAGGAATGACATCATGTCCTTTGCAGGGACATGGATGAAGCTGGAAGCCATCATCCTCAGCAAACTAATAGAGGAGCAGAAAACCAAACACCGCATGTTCTCGCTCACAAATGTGAGTTGAACATTGAGAACACATGGACACAGAGAGGGGAACAATACACCCCATGGCTGTTGGGTGCTGGTGGGTGAGGGAAGGGATCTTAGAGGACAGGTCAGTAGGTCCAGCAAACCACCATGGCACACATATAACTATGTAACAAACCTGCATGTTCTGTACATGTATCCTTTTTTTTTTTTTAATAGAAGAAATTAAAGAGGTTTAATTGGCTCATGGTTCTGTAGGCTTTACAGGAAGTGTGGTACCAACATCTTCTGGTGAGGCCTCAGGAAGCTTACAATCCTGACAGAAGGCAACAGGGAGCTAGCATGTCACATGGCCAGAGTGGGAACAAGAGAGAGAGGAGGTGGAGCCAGGCTCCTTTAAACCATAAACTCTCATAACAACTCTCACATGAATTAGCAGAGCAAGAACTCACTTATTACCACTGGGAGGGCACCAAACCATTCATGAGCGATCTTCCCCCATAATCCAAACACCTCCTTAAAAGGCTCCACATTGAACATAGGGATTACATTTGAAATGAGATTTGGAGGGGACAAACATCAAAACCACATCATTCTGCCTCTGATCCCCTAAGTCTTATGTCCTCCTCACATATCAGAATACAACCAAGCCTCTGCAATAGTCCACCAAATTCTTAACCTGCTTCAGCATTAACTCAAGTCTCAAGTGCCAAGTGTCAAGTCTTGAGTATCATCTGGAGATGAGTCCATTGATCCTATGAGCCTGTGAGATCAAAAACAAGTTATTTACTGCCAATATACAATGGTGCTACAGATATTGGGTATGCATTATCATTTGAAAAGGGAGAAATTGGCCAAAAGAGAGGCAATACGCCCACACAAGTCTGAAACTCAGCAGGACAGTCATTAAATCTTAAAGCTCCAAAACAATCTCCTTTGACATGTCCTACATCCTGGGCAGAATGGTGTGAGATGTAGGCTATGAAGGCCTTGGACAGGTTTGTCCCTGTGGCTTTCCAAGGTGCAGCCCTCATGGCTGCTGTCACAGGTTGGAGTTGAGTACCTATGGCTTTTCCATACTGCGGTTGCAAGCTGCCAATGGCTCTACCAGTCTCAGGTCTGGAGGGTGGCATCCCACTTCCCAAAGCTCCACTAGCCGGTTCCCTGGTGGGGACTCTGCAGGGGCTCCACTCTACGTTTCCCATTGGCGCTGCCCTAGTATAGTTTCTCTGTGGGGGCTCTGCTCCTGTAGTAGGCTTCTGCCTGGGTATCCAGACTTCCCCACACATGCTCTGGAATCCAGGTGGGAGTTGCGAAGCTTCCTTCACATTTGCATTCTGTGCATCTGCAGGCTGAACATCACATGAAAGCTGCCAGGGATTATAGCTTGCTCCTTCTAGGGTGGCAGCCTGAGCTTTACCTTGGCCCAGTTAAGCTGTGGCCGGAGCCTGAGTGGTCACGATGCAGGGAGCACTGTCCTGAGGCTGTGCAGGGAGGTGGGGTCCTGGGCCTGACCACTGAAACCATTCTTCTTCCCTAGGCCTCTGGGCCTGTGATGACAAGGGCTGTCCCTAAGAACTCTGAAATGCCTTCAAGGCCTTTTATCCATTGTCTTGGCTATTAGCACTTGGCTCCCTTTTAGTCATGCTAATCTCTCTAGCAAATGGTTGCTCTGTAGCCTGCTTGGATTTTTTCTACCATAGGGCTGGGCTACAAGTTTTCCAAATTTTTATGCTCTGCTTCCCTTTTAAATATAACTTTAAGTCTTTTATTTGCTTCCATATATGACTTAGGGTGTTAGAAGAAGCCATACCACTTCTTGAATGCTTTGCTGCTTAGACTTTTTTTTTTCTGCCAGGTATCTTGTCATCATAATTAAGTTTAAACTCAGATCCCTATGACATGAACACACTGTTGTCAAGTTCTTTGCCAGGGTGTAACATGGGTAATCTTAACTCCAGTTCCCAATAACTCTCTCATTTCCACCTAAGACTTAATCAGCCTGGACTTTATTGTCCATATCAGCATTTTGGTTACAACTATTTAATCAGTCTCTAAGAAGTTTCAAACTTTTACTCATTTTCCTGTCTTCTTCTGAGCCTTCCAAACTCTTTCAACCTCTGCCTATTACCCAGTTCCAAAGCTGTTTCCACATTTTCAGGTATTTAACAGCAACACCCCACTCCTGGTACCAATTATCTGTGTTAGTTTGTTCTTGTGTTGCTATAAAGAAGTACCCGAGACTGGGCAATCTATTAAAAAAAGATGGTTAACTGGCTCACAGTTTTGCAGGTTTTACAGAAAGCATGGTGCTGACATCTATCTCTGATGAAACCTCACAAAGCTTACAATCATGGTGGAAGGTAACAGGGAGCCAGCATGTCACATGGCATGAGCAGGAACAAGAGAAAGGAGGAAGAGCCAGACTTTTAAACAACGAGCTCTCATGTGAGCTAACAGAGTGAGAACTCACTTATTACCATGGGGAGGACATCAAGCCATTCACAAGGGATCTGCCCCCATGACCAAACACCTCCCACTGTGTCCGGAACTGGTGGGTTCTTGGTCTCACTGACTTCAAGAATGCAGCCACGGACCCTTGTGGTGAGTGTTACAGTTCTTAAAGGTGGCGCGTCCAGAGTTTGTTCCTTCTGACGTTCGGATGTGTTTGGAGTTTCTTCCTTCTGGTGGGTTCGTGGTCTCGCTGGCTCATGAGTGAAGCTGCAGACCTTTGCAGTGAGTGTTACAGCTCTTAAGGCGGCACATCTGGAGTTGTTCGTTCCTCCCGGTGGGTTCATGGTCTTGATGGGTTCAGGAGTGAAGCTGCAGACCTTCGTGGTGAGTGTTACAGCTCATAAAGGCAGTGTGGACCCAAAGAATGAGCAGTAGCAAGATTTACTGCAAAGAGCGAAAGAACAAAGCTTCCACAGTGTGGAAGGGGACCTGAGCAGGTTGCCACTGCTGGCTGGGGCAGCCTGCTTTTATTCTCTTATCTGGCCCCAACCACATCCTGCTGATTGGTCCATTTTACAGAGAGCCAATTGGTCTGTTTTACAGAGAGCTGATTGGTCTGTTTTGACAGGGTGCTGATTAGTGCATTTACAATCCCTGAGCTAGACACAAAAGTTCTCCACCTCCCCACTAGATTAGCTAGATACAGAGTGCTGATTGGTGTATTTACAAACCCTGAGCTAGACACAGAGTGCTGACTGGTGCATTTACAAACCTTGAGCTAGATACAGAGTGCCGATTGGTGTATTCACAATCCCTTAGCTAGACATAAAGATTCTCCAAGTCCCCACCAGATTAGCTAGATACAGAGTGCTGATTGGTGCATCCACAAACCCTGAGCTAGACACAGGGTGCTGATTGGTATGTTTACAAACCTTGAGCTAGATACAGAGTGCTGATTGGTGTATTTACAATCCCTTAGCTAGACATAAAGGTTCTCCAAGTCCCCACTAGACTCAGGAGCCCAGCTGGCTTCACCCAGTGGATCCCACACTGGGGCCGCAGGTGGAGCTGCCTGCTAGTCCCACACCGTGCACCCACACTCCTCAGCCCTTGGGCAGTCGATGGGACCAGGTGCTGTGAAGCAGGGGGCAGCACTCGTTGGGGAGTCTTGGGCCGGGCAGGAGCCCACGGTGGGTTGGGGGGAGGCTCAGGCATGGCGGGCTGCAGGTCCCGAGCCCTGCCCTGCGGGCAGGCAGCTAAGGCCCAGTGAGAAATCAAGTGCAGCGCTGGTGGGCCAGCACTGCTGGGGGACCTGGTGCACCCTCCGCAGCTGCTGGACTGAGTGCTAAGCCCCTCACTGCCCAGAGCCGGCCGGCTGCTCCCAGTGCGGGGCCGTCAAGCCCACGCCCACCTGGAACTCTAACTGGCCTGCAAGCAATGTGCGCAGTCCCGGTTCCCGCCTGTGCCTCTCCCTCCACACCTCCCCACAGGCTGAGGGAGCTGGCTCTGGCCTCGGCCATCCCAGGAAGGGGCTCCCACAGTGCAGTGGCGAGCTGAAGGGCTCCTCAAGTGCAGCCAGAGTGGGTGCTGAGGCCGAGGAGGTGCCAAGAGCGAGCGAGGGCTGCAAGGGCTGCCAGCATGCTGTCACTTCTCACCACCAGGCCAGCCTCCAACATTGGAGATTACATTTCAACATGAGATTTGGAGGGGACAAATAGCCAAACCATGTGTGTTACTATTTTCTGACTTTCTCTGAAATAGGTGTATTGAGATTGTTCTCTGTTGGATGGTAGATATAGTTATATAAAAGATAGGTGAGTGATTTATAACTTAGAAGTAATATCCACTTGCATACTTCTTTAGTATGGTTAGTTAAGTTTCATCATTAAAAATGACTTTCATTTAGTGTCAAAAGTTAATGCTGGCCAGGTGCGGAGGCTCACGCCTGTAATCCCAGCACTTTGGGAGGCCGAGGCGGGCAGATCACGAGGTCAGGAGATTGAGACCACCCTGTCTAACATGGTGAAACCCCGTCTCTACTAAAAATACGAAAAAATTAGCTGGGCGTGGTGGTGGGTGCCTGTAGTGCCAGCTACTCGGGAGGCTGAGGCAGGAGAATGGTGTGAACCTGGGAGACGGAGCTTGTAGTGAGCTGAGATTGCACCACTGCACTCCAGCCTGGGCGAAAGGGCGAGACTCGTCTCAAACAAACAAACAAACAAAAAGTTAATGCTGCTATCAGTCCTGTACTTCTGAGACATGGATTGTTGGATGCTTAAAATGGTTTATGATCAATAGTCTTAAAGTTCTAATCTGACTTTTACAGTTTTAAATTTCTAACAAAGATGGAAAAAACAGACACTGGGCCCTACTTGAGGCTGGAGGGTGGGAGGAGGAAGAGAAGCAGAAAAAATAACTATTGGGTACTAGGCTTAGTACCTCGGTGATAAAATAACCTGTACAACAAATGCCTATGACATGTTTACCTATATAACATACCTGCACATGTACCCCTGAACCTAAAATAAAAGTTAATAAAAATTTATTACGAATTAAAAATAATATACAACACCAAGAGTGAGCCCTGATGTAAACTGTGGACTTGGGATGATAATGATGTGTCAATGAAGGTTCATTAGTTGTAACAAATGTATCACTCTGATGGGGGAGGCTGATAATGGGAAAGGTTGTGCATGTGTGGGGTAGTGGTATATGGGAAATTTCTATTCCTCTCGATTTTGCTCTGTGAAAAGCAAAAACTTAAAAGACTTAAAAATTATAGTGAAGGCATCAAATTTGGAAAAATCAATAGCCTAGTTCCTTACTATGAAATCATATGGCATAGTTCTCTAAATGTAACCCTTACATGTTGTTTTCATGGACTTCATACACACTCGCTCTAGGAATAAAAGAGCAAAGTATTTTCATGTTTCCTTTTTTCTGAGTTTGTATCAGTATTGGGTATGTGCAGGTGGGGATGGGAGGGTTACCTTTAGCCAATATCAGAATTGAATTGAATGGAGGAATTATAATTTTCCAATAAAAAAATTCAAGAAGTGTTTTTTGCCTCCCAGGTGGTAAAATCATGCATACTTTTTATTTCCTTTTTTGGTCTCTCTATATTTTCCAAGTGTTCAACAAAGTGTGGTTATTAGTTTTTATAATAAAAGACATTTTAGGTTATTTCTCTGATTACTAAGAGTAAAAAAAAAATAAAGTTTTAAAGTTCTAATCTGAAATTTTCAGTGACCACATTTCAGGAGTGCTCAAAGGAATATGTACAATCAAGGCAAATATTTAGTCTCCACTCCTGATTTCCCTGATGACAGAATTTTCCTAAGCATATTCCTGGCCTTTCTCTTTGTCCCTCTATTCTCTGTGCCCTGGGAGGTTGAAGGATTTATTTGATTGGTAAATTTGGGAAGGCTCAGTCCTGCTTATCTTCCTTTTAGAAAAAAGCTGTCTGCAGGGAGCAAGTTACCTCTGCTACTTTTCTAGGAGCAGATTCTTCCCTTTTAGAGAAAGATCCTGTACTTGTTCAACGTTGCCTATATCTAGATACCTTCTCTGGCTGCTTGTTTTTAAGTAAGTCCATTTGGCTCTCATACTAAGCTACAGTCTTCAACTTGTCTTTTATTAAAAAATAAAGATATTTTTGGCCTTCATATGCTACTCTTTGTTTTATTTTTCAATTTGCTTAGAACATAGCCATGGAAGAAGGAAGCCATTTTATTGTTTCATGTACTTCTCATGTCTGACAGTTGACATTCTCCCTGAATTCTCTATCATCAAAAAGCTTTGAGTCTCTAGTAAACACAATTTCTAAATCTAACAAATCTCATCATGACCAGCTCTCAGAGCCTACACTTGAACACTACTGTTTTTCTCCAGTGGAGGGAATTCAAGCTACTTCTTTACAATTTCAGAAAGCAGTTAGAAAAAAACAGCCTTAGGCTATTATTTTGATTTTTTAAGGTTACTGTTGATTCTGATGCTGAACACTGAAGGAAAAATGCTTCAATTAAAGGCAGACAAACTCTTCCATATAAGAACACAGATAAATCTTCAAAGCTCATAGTATTTGTGACCAACTCCTGAAGAAATATACTTTTAGATAACCTTCATATAGAAGGCAGGTAAATCACTCATCATATGTACATATGACATTTCTGAATATACTTACCTCAGCTGTGTGCTTTGCCACATGCCCCACGATGACAATGACCTTCCCTTTGAAGTTCTGGAGCATAGCAGTGTAAGGGCCCTGGGTAAGCTCCCCTTCTGCAGTGAAGGCAGCACTGAATGGAATGTTGATGCTTCCTGCAATGTGACCACGAATAAAGCTGAGAAGGAAAGTTTAAGGAAAACATTTATTTGTGTGCAATCCTGAGTGTCTGAGGGAAACTCACAGAGCTAAGTGACTCCCAGAAGATAGTACTAAACATCTTCCAGCTTATGTGAGTATTTTATCTAAATGAAGTAAGGCACCTCCAGGAGAAAAAAAAAAGTTAAATTTGAAAATGAAGTAGAAAAGAGAAAGGAAGATGACTAGCCAAAGATATAAAAGGATCTTACATCAAAAGCATCTCTCATTACATAAACACAGATATGGGTAAACAATAACTACACTTAAAGAAGTTCTATAATGAGTGGAGATGGTGGAGATGGACTACATATCTTACAATTTAAATTTCCTAGTCAGCTGCTGCTTCATCTTTTTTTTTTAAAGAAAAGGGTATGACATTAATAATGAGAGAAAGAACTGTAAATAAGTTCTGAAAAATGAAAGGAGAGAGAATCAACATTAACATTCCAGTAGGCATTGTTTAGTTGAAGTTTTCTAGAATGGGCAGAGAATTTATGATCATGGGTAGATTACCTTTGAACTTCATCAGCATTAGTTTCTCAAACATTTCTAATTATTCAATATTCCCAATTGCAGTTTTCCTGAAGAGTAATGACTTTTCTCTCAGAATATAATTACTCTGATGGTACTTTTTTTAAAAAACTGAAAGTACTTTTATTTTCAGTAAAGATCTACTTAAAATGAAAATTTTTTATAACACATACTAAGAACCTAACAAACAACTCATATATTCTCAGCACCTATATCTACATCTGTGAGGCCTGAATCAGTTGCCAGAGAGTGTTTCCATATTTATCAAACAACCTCTTCAACTATGAACATCTTTCCTTTTTTTAGTGTGTTTAGAGTAGCAAAAGCAATACAAATCTATCCTGGTGAAATGCTGTAGCAGACATGTTTGGGCTGCCTGCCCACCTGCTGTTTTCTTGTTTGGAAGAGCACCAACCACTGACCCTGAGGAAAGGGTGAGCCTAGGTTGTCATGTTGGTATCAGATGACCCTGCTACAACCATGACTGACAGGATGGTGGAGGGGAGGGTGATGGTGGATATATGATGCAGGCTGAGCCAATGAGATTCTCTCCCTTGAAAATCAGAAATAAAAGACATAAAAGATAATGCTCAGACTGTGTTAAGCTTTACATGTAAAGTCACCTTTAAGTGCCTCTTCCATAAAATTTGTTCAGCCATCCATAAAATTTGTTCAGCCACGTATTAGAAAATTAGAAGACCCTGACTCTAAAAGAAGAACTGTTTAATAGATACATTCAGTGAATACTGTATTTGGTTAAAAAAGTACCCATCTATATCTAAATAACCATACCTAGTAACTATATCTATAATCATAGATAAGTATTAAGGTGATTTTGTAGGTTTGATATCACCTATTTATTATGTGCCTTTAAAGAAGATTTTAATCTAAACTCCTTTCAGTTACTAAAAGTATGTCATAAAGTTATTATCCTATTATCCTTGTGATTTATTATTTGTTTAAAAAATCTAGATTAAATATTAAAATGCTTCACAAAATATGACAGCAACAGAGTCTTTTTTGAAAGAGAAAGTTTTTCAAAATACAAAATGATTCCAAACCTTTTTTAGGCTACACTTTGGAAAATAAGGCACAAAAGAAACAGAGTTTTAAACCACACTTTCCTTATTCTTAATCTACTTCAACCAAAATGTCCTGGATAATATCTAAGAACACTCATCCAAGAACACTCTTGTCATGAAACTTATAGCACAAAAATGATTGGGTAAGCATGAATGTCTGTAGACATGGTGGTCAAACCTCTAAATCGTCTATCATTACTGGAAAACAGCAGAGGAGAATGTATTACTGGCAAAAAACAGAGGAGAATGAGATTGGCCTAGTTATAAATAAGTATATTTACAATGAATAGCCTGTTGTTTATATAAGTTGGATAATGAAGACAACTTTGGTTATTTAGAAATCTTTTCTTGTTTCCTTGGAAAGTATTTACATGGCCTACAATACAATTTCCCATGTGACACAGACAGCATTAGGTGAAATAGAACTGCTTTAGGCAACTTCTAGACATTTGAGAGGTGGTCAGATTATATTGTAAATCTAGGTAGGTGAATACTTTTTTCACTTGTTGAGTACTTCATAATCAGAATAAAATACGAGGTATTTGGAAAATGAGCAAACAACAGATTTCTGTATATTTTTTATTAGAAAGAATAAATAAATAAAGAGGAAAATAGAAGAAAATTTTTGACATATGGTGACTCTGAATGACCATAGTTGACTGTCATCAGTCATGAGTAAAATCTGGCAAGGAAAGAGACATGATAGAGAATATGTTGAGATAAGCACTTTTTCCATGCTCTAAGAACTTTGGTTTTATTTCACTGTATTACAGTGGAAACCAAGTATACATAGGACCTTCACACAAAGGTAGGGTTAGAGATGAACACGCAACACTACATATTTTAGAAGTATGACTGTCACTTTACTGCTTTCTGTATAATATAGATAAAAATCTGAATCCTCTACACTAATGTTTTACATTTTAAAAAGGCCTTTCTCATTACATAAACACAGATATGGGGTAAACAATAACCACACTTAAAGAGGTTCTATAATGAGTGTAATACTCAACAGTCAGTCACTATGCTATTTTATAATCTAAGAATTTAAAAAGCTACAGCTTCAAAGAACCCAGTTCAGAGGAAATATTACTATTAAGGAAATAGTAGCCAAAGTATTTATGGGGTGATTAGCCCCAATCACATATATATCATGATACTGTAATCCCAACAATGACATTACAATTTTTGGTTAGGTTTTGGCAAAAGTGGCAATGGTATCCATAAACACTAATTTTTAACTTCCAGTGTTCATAGGAAATTAGAATTTTTTATGACATACTTGAAAGAGTTAAAAGATAAAAAACATCATTACAGAAGTCAGCAGTAATTACGATGAAATCTCTAGACTGGAATAATAATAGTTATGAAAGCATAAAAGCATCCAGTTATTGTAGCAGTCACTTTACCATGTGTTTGGATATGGTTGTTTACTACCCTGAATGCACTACAGGATATATTCCAGTAAACATATGAATTTTCTTTGGCATATGGTGACCTTACACTATATATCTTACCCTGTCTTGGAGTAAGTTGTACCCCTCCCTGCAAATAAGCCATTCAGCTCAATATTCCATTTGGCAGATACTACCAAAAGTATTTGAATGTGTGCTAAGAACAAAATCAAAAATTTGCATTAAACAGAATTTGATAGCCCAATGCACAGACAGATTTAAAAAATTACTGTAAACTTCTGATAAATAAGTTGGATTATCAGAATAGCATTAACAGGTAGGGATGATGTATATTATCTTCTAGGTCTCTAAGATATTAAAACTTTCCTGTATTCATAATTCAGTCTACAAAACAATGCTGTAAGTAGATATGCTGCACTTCAATCAAACAGAAAAAAATCAGGTATAAGAATATAGGTACAGTGTATAGGTAAATTACATGGTAGTTAACCAAGTATGTTCAGAAAGACTCTTCAATTTACAAAAAGATTTGAAAATTCCTTTAAAATATTGTTTAAAATTCAGCACAGAAACCAGCTCATGTTTTTTCACATCCTAAAAGAGCACAGCATTTTTGCTGGATGCCACACTTAGTGACATCGTATCTTTAAAGACAACACACACCAATATTTCACCAAACCACTCAAGAAGATCTACCTACCTTTGTTTTTTGGCTGTTTGTCTGCTGGGTTAACTAATTATAATTAGTATTATAGACCTTTCAGCCCAAACTGAAAGTTTTACCTTTAGTATATCAACAGCGAAAAAGAAATATGAAATTAAACCCACAGTTCTCTCATATATACCATAACTAAATAGCATTAACTGATAAAATGATGTTTAGATATCATGATTTTCTTTGCTAAATCTATTGATAGTCTGAATGGCATCACCATCCCCCAAATCAACCAGTCAAAAATCTCATTTCCAACATCTTATCAATAGCAACATCCAATATTCTACTGCTCTAATAAATCTTGTACTCAACATTTTTATTCCCATTACCCCTTGCCTATTTCAGATATTGATTTGTCTTGAGCTTAAACTACTGTAGTAACTGTTTTCTCCAACTTTTGTCTTTTCTCTTGGAAATACACTTGATTTACAATATTGACAGAGAAAAAATTTAAAAGCAAAGTGTTCTGATTATTGTATCCTTTCTGAGAAACTTTCTATGACTGCCTATAGGACAAAGCCCATATTTCTCAGTTCAGTCCTCATGAATAGAACCTAACTACTTTAATTCCAACCAAACTAAATCATGCACTGTTACCAATATGTTTTCTATCTCCTGTAGTTTTCTCTGCCCAAATATCTTTTTCTCATTTTTGCACATTCAAACATCCATCCTTCAAATGTTTCATCCATGAAAGTTTCCCTTCCCACAGTATCTGTACATATCTTATAACAGCAATTTGATTTTATATAAAATTTTCTAATGAAAATGACTTCTATCTAAACAACTGATAGGAACAATGTGTATTATATTTATTTCGTTTTTGAATCTCTTGCAAGGATTAATAGAATGCTTAGAACATCGCTTACATATTTGGTGAGTAAATGAATTTCAGAATTTTGCCAAACCTGGAGTAACTAGTATCGGCAGCAAATATGCTAAGGTGCCTTCTGGCCACCCCAACCAGTGGCACCAGTATCTAACAATGCTTGCAAGTGTCAACGATATAGAATTTCCCTTTGTCAGCACACACTTTGAGAAAAGGGAAAGAAACAGCAACAAAAGTAATTTCTCTCAATCTTCTTCAGCATAGGCTCACTAAAACTGGTTTATTTAGGGAAAAGCTAGGGACCTCACTCTTTATGACAGGATATGAATGAATGATTATACACATCAAATTTCTGGATAATTCAATCCTAATTTTGCCTGCAAGATTATCTCTACCCTCATCCATCCTCTGCAATGCATTAAAGTAATTTTTCTGAAATAAAAATCTGAGCATGGCACCTACCTGTTTAGAATTTTTTAAGTTTCTTACTGCCTTTGGAATAAAACCCAAATTTCTTAGCATGTTATGAGACATTTTCAATGAGGCTACTTTTACCTACTCTAGTTTCATTACTAATTTTCATATATTCCAGACATGCTCATCCACAATTCTTGTAACTTCCTAAATGTGTCTGTCTCACCCTCTCTGGGCCTCAAACAATGTGATTTTTCAATGCCTTCTCTCTTTTCTTTGTTAGGTTACTAACTTCTACTTGTTTTTTAAGAATCATGTCAGACATCACCTGGTTTAGGTGCCCATCCTATATTTCCATGACATTTGGGTATGCTTCAGACATAGGCCATTTCATATTATACTGCAAGTATCTATTTCATGTATCTATTTTAGTTATAAGACTGTGAGCTTCTGGTGGGCAGGGGTGCTATAACTAAACTCTATATCCCCATTGCCTGGCAAAGCAGGTCCTCAAACAGGACTGGCTGGCTGATTGAATGAGACTGTATGGCACTCTAGGAACTGGGGTCATGGATGGTTCTCACAGCAAATTGGAGCTCTTTAACAGCTAATACACCTTTCATAACTAGCAATCCAGACATGAAGACATTCCTCAGCAGTTACTATCATATACTCCCACATTATACAAAGCCCATTCAAATATGGGAATACAATTGGATGGAAATTTTAATTTAGATAGATTGAACCTAAGCCCAAATGAGATGAAAAAAACCTTACTAAACCTTCTCATCAGTATCTATCCTGCTCTGCTCATGAGTATCTTTAAATTGCTTTGAAGAAGTTTTTATAAATCAATTATTAAGGACAAAGAGACAAGAGTAATACTAGTGTTCACTAAGGATGAATGTGCCATAATGAAATAATGAATACAACTGGGTTTATGTGTTTTTCAAAAAACAAATTTAAGCCTGAGGTTGTCTTTGGTATAGTTTTAGATACTTTTTTTTTTTAAATCAAAAGGTAAGAGTTTTACAAGTAAAGCTCAGCCTTGAGCAAAAACTCAGCCTTGATTTCAAGCAAATGAGTAACATTCCTTTAAAGTATTGCTGTTTACAGATAAAATAAATTGGATCCACAATTACATGACTAAGACCTCTCTTAATATGAACTCCAAGAAAACTGAAACCCTAAATATTTACAACTATTAAAGAAAACAAGAGTTTGCTTGTGTATTACCATGGAAACTATTAACATCACTTCTGAAATTCATGTCACTACATGAAAACATTTTCTATTGCCTCCTTATAAAATGCAATTTTTGTTTGCTTTGAAATTCTCAAAATATACTGAAGAACAAATATATCTGACTTGATTTTTACCTACATTAACATTTCATGTTTCTATCTTCTAAAAGCAAACAAAAAAACGTGATTTCAACAAAAACTGTTGTTTTGCCTCTCTGAGCCTTTGGCTTTAATATTAAGAGTTTAGACTACATTAGGGTTTCTTCTTATTCTAAAGTTTTGGGATTATGTTTTTATTGTTAAGTGGGTAAAGTTTGTCTTCATGTCCTTCAGCTTTCTTCTTCTGTATTCTCCATTCCCTTGGCCCACATTCGGGTTTGGGTAGTTCCCTAAGATTGCTGGCACCTTAATGTGCTGCTTCTCTCCTACAATCACAAAAACTGAACATAGATTAAAATATTACCACCTGCAGGCTTTTTGTATTTTAACTGAGACTATTCATAACACAAGCTAAATGACTGAAGCCTCAACAGTAGCGTTTCAGGCATCAAGTGAAGGTTCTGAAGGGGGCTTGGTGGTAGTAGTGAGGCTGTCCCTTAAATTTATTGGTAGACAGCTTATTTTGCCTGTGGATAAGATTGCCTCCCTCCCTTTCATAAGCAACCACTTAAATCATTTTACATAGGTTAAAAAAAAAGACGAGATGAAATATATTTTTAGACATTAAATCTCCTGGAAGCACAATTTAGGAAAAAAAAACTTCACCTATAATGAAGATGTAAGAACTGTGTTAGGCAAAGACTTCCCATTTAAATGACGTATAAAAGCAAAACAGAAGATAAACATGATACAGGGACATTATAAATAATTTGAACAACATTTCAAAAATAATTTACTTCCTCTAGGGAAGGAAAAGGTGTTAGAGAAAGTTTCTTTTTTTTCCATATTGTACAGGGTCACATTTTGCGGCAAGAGAGAAATAAAACTATTTCAAAAATATCCTAGTATTAAATATGTAATCACTTCTTAAACAGATTGTTAAAGTCACATAAATCCTAGACTTTAATTGCGAAGATTTACCTTGGTAAGCATTAAGAGTTACTGTACAAAGATAATTACTTTAAAAATATTATTAAAATTTCAATGGGCTTTAAAAAACATCAGCATATTAGTAGCTTTAGGGAAATTTTTATTAAAAAGATTTTGAATGAATTAAATATTATAAATTAAGTCAATATAATAGGGAAGGATCTTTCTATCATGTTTCCTCCCTCAAAGTGTTGCAATACTGCTTTCTAAAATTTGAAATACTTCAGTTTTCCTCGATTCTGTGGCTACATCTGTATAAAGATAACCACAGGTAGATTTGTTCAGTTGGTATCTGGGATTAGTCCTCTTATACACACAGGTGCTGAAGGTAATAGCTTATTTTGTGTGTAAGATTTGAAGAAATGTGTATAACATCTGAATGAATATATCTAGTGTAGAGGAATCAATGCATGTCTCACTGACTCATTAATTTCTATTAACTCATTTGTTTCAATCTTGTTTATGCTTAACTGTCCCTATGCAGAGACCAGATAGGCACCTGTAAAATAGTGTAAAATTTAGAAGCACAAGACTGGCTCTGCAATTACTAGTTATATGGCCTTGGGAAAGTTGCTTAACCTCTTTAAACTTCAGTTTATCAGTAAAACAGAGATAACAACAGTATATACAACATAGGACTAGCACCATGCTTGGTAGAGTGTAAGAACTTAAAGACTGCTATTATTAGAAGTCAATTTACTTCAATCTATTCAAGAAGCAGCTAGTGTGCGTGGCTAGAAGCAGCTAGTGTGTGTGGCTCTCATGGAGAAAAACAGAAGGGGGCAAGTAAATACCACACCTTCAGCTGAAACATCCAGGTATTTGCAGTGGGACTAATCAAGGAAACAACTTGACCTTTAGAGAATGAAGAAAAGTAAGACAGGACAACGACCCACCTGGGAATAACATGGAACCAGGGGATACTCCCCCACCCAAGGGAAGTGGTGAGTGAATGAACGGCCCCAGAAAAACACACTTCTCTCACAGGTCTTTGCAACCCTCAGGTCAGGAGATCTCCTTGTGAACCCACTCCACCAGGGCCTTCAGTCTTCAGTCTGAAGGACAGAGCTACATGAAGTCTTGGCAGAGCAACTGCTCAGGCATAGGTGGAGACCCTGAAGCCTTAGATTATTATTGGGCTTTCCGGCAAAAGTAGCTGCAGCTTTGGCAAAGTAGAAGGTTAGACTCCTGTACATACCTGTAGGAAAGAGGCCGAATCCAGAAGGCTGAGTAGCAACAACCCATAGGCCCCACTTCCATGGCACCTCACAAGATAAGACCTACTGGCTTGGGATCCAGCCAGCTACCAGCAGTGGCACTGCACCTCCCTAAGAAGGAGTTCCCAGGGAGAGGGGTGGGTTGCCATCTTTGCTGTTCAGACACTTTAGCCATTCCAGCCTTCAGGCTTTGGACAGTCTGAGCTGACTCAGGGCAGAAGGAATCCCACAGCACAGCATAGATGCTCTACCAAAATGTGGCCAGAATGCAAACTGCTTTTTTAAGCAGGTTCTGATCCTGTTCCTCCTCACTGGGCAGGACCTCCCAACCAGGGTCTCCAGCCACTTTGTACAAGTGCCTTTAAACCACAGTCTGAGCTGACTCAAGGCAGAAGGAATCCCACAGCACAGCATAGATGCTCTACCAAAATGTGGCCAGAATACAAACTGCTTTTTTAAGCGGGTTCTGATCCTATTCCTCCTCACTGGGCAGGACCTCCCAACCAGGGTCTCCAGACACTTGGTATAGGTGCCTTTAAACCACCAACAGGTCCATACCTCCCTGGGACAAAGCTCCCAGAGGGAGGAACAGGCCGCCATCTTTGCTGTTTCACAGCTTTCACTGGTGACACCTCCAGGTTCTGGAAAATCCGAGATGACTAGGGCCTAGAGTGGGCCCCAAGCATACTGCAGCAGCCCTACAGAAAAGTGGGCAGACTATTACATGGGTTCCTGTTCCCACATCTCCTTACTGGGCAGATCCTCCAGGCCTGGGGTTCCAGCCACCCCAACCAGAGCTATCGAGCCAGTGCGAATTCAGCAACTCCCTGTACAGAGCCTACAGGGGCAAATAAAAGCCTCTCTGCCACTGTCTCTGCAGTGGAACTGCCCTAGCCACCCTTGAACTAATGAAGAAGCAAAGACCTTAACTGTCTTATCCATACCTCCAACAAGCTGCAGTTGAACCAAGGAGAGGAGGCCAGTCCATCTCCCACAGGTCCCACACACTCCCCAAAACTCATCACCAGACAGGAAACTCCTGGCTTGGGCCCACAGAACAAACCTCCATTTTGGGCTGACTTCGCTGAGTGATTGATGACCTGCATCTCTCTGGGGCGGAGCCCCCAGGAGTCAAAAAAAAATGACCCTGGGCCACAACCACTACTAAGATCTCTTCCTCTACTGCCTCTAAGCTGGGGAAGGAATATAAACTCTGAGATCATCCCAGAGCTGCAGTGGGCAGCCCAGGAGTGCCAAGTCATGAACTATAGCAGGCACTCAAGGGGAAGAGGAGCCCACACTTTCAGAGCACTGAGAGGGAACATGGCTGCAACTATGAGGAAACATAAGGGAGCCACACTACTGAACAAAAGTCTACCAACTGACAAATAAGCCTAAGTGTCACCTGCTGGATAAACCCCAAAGCTTCAACACAAAAAATACCTAACGTAACCCACTCTAAAGCCAGAGACAGTCAGTCAGCTTCCAATAAAGACTCTATACAAATACTCATCCCAGTGAAAATATCCAGAAAATAAGTCTATTGACTGTACTCAATCTACACCACAGTTAAAGGAACACCCACATGCAGAGATGAGAAAGAACCAATGCAAGAACTCCAGTAACTAAAGTGGCCAGAGTATCATGTGTCCTCCAAATGACTGCATCAGTCCTCCAACAAGAGTTCTTAATCATGCCAAACTGGCTGGAATAACAGAAACAGAATTCAGAATATGGACAGGAACAAAGATAATTGAAATGAAAAACACAGGAATTTCACAATACAATCTCCAGTATTAACAGCAGAATAAACCAAGCTGATGAAAGAATCTCACAATTCGAAGACTAGTTCTTTGAAGTAAGGCAGTCAGACTAAAATAAAAAAAAAAAAGAATAAAAAGGAATGAACAAAGCCTCTGAAAATTATGGGATTATGTAAAGAGACTGAATATATGAATCATTGGCATCCCTGAAAGAGAGGGGAAGAAAGCAAACAACTTGGAAAATGTATTTCAGGATATCTTCCATGAAAACTTCCCTAACCTTGCTAAAGAGGCCAAGAGTCAAATTCAGGAAATACAGAGAACTCCTGCAAGATTCTACGCAAGATCATACATGAGACACATAATTGTCAAATTTTCCAAGGTCGAAATGAGAGAAAGAATGTTAAAGGCATCTAGAGAGAACTCGGGCAGGTCACCTACAAAGGGATTCCCATCAGGCTAACAGCAGACCTCTCAGCTGAAACCCTAAAAGCCAGAAGAGATTAGGGGCCTATATTGAATGTTCTGAAAGAAAAAAAATCTTTAACCAAGAATTTCATATCTAGCTAAACTAAACTCTCTAAGTGAAGAAGAAATAAGATCCTTTTCAGATAAGCAAATGTTAAGGGACTTCATTACTACCAGACCTGCCTTACAAGAGATCTTGAAAGCAGCACTGAATATAGAAAGATCACTACCAGTGAATACAAAAGCACACTTAAACACACAGACCAACGTCACTGTAAAGCAACCACACAAACAAGCCAACATAACCACCAGCTAACAGCACAATGACAAAACCCAATCCACACATATCAATATGAACCTTGAATGTAAAGGGTGAAAATACCCCACTTAAAAGGTAGAGTGGCAAGCAGGATAAAAAAGTAAGACCCAATAATATGCTCTCTTCAAGAGACTACCTCACACATAATGACACACTTATAAGCTCAAAATAAAGGGATGGAGAAAAATCTACCAAAAAAATAAAAAACAGAAAAAAGCAGGGATTGCAATCCTAATTTCAGATAAAACAGATTTCAAACCAACAACGATTAAAAAAAAAAAGACAAGGGCATTATATAATGGTAAAGGGTTCAATTTAATAAGACCTAACTATTCTAAATATATATGAACCCAATACAGGAGCACCCAGATTCATAAAGCAAGTTCTTAGAGACCTACAAAGAGACATCGACTCCCACACAATAATAGTGGGAGACTTCAACACTCCAATGACAGTATTATACAGATCACTGAAGCAGAAAATTAACAAAGATATTCAGGACCTAAACTCAGCATTGGACCAAATGAATCTGACACACCTCTACAGACGTCTCCACCCCAAACCAACAGAATATACATTCTTCTCATTACCACATGGCACATACTCTAAAATCGACCACATAACTGGACATAAAACCATCCTCAATAAATGTATAAGAACTGAAGTCATTCCAAACACTCTCTCAGACCACAGCAAAATAAAAATAGAAGTCAACACAATAAAAATCACTCAAAATCATACAATTACATAGAAATTAAACAACATGCTCCCGATTGACTTTTGGGTAAAAAATAAAAGGCAGAAATCAAGAAGTTCTTTTAAAGTAAAGAGAACAAAGATACAACATACCAGAATCTCTGGGACACAGCTAAGGCAGTGTTAAGAGGAAAATACAATATCACCAAATGTCCACATCAAAAAGTTAGAAAGATGTTAAATTAACAACCTAACTTCACAATGGAAAGAATTAGAGAAGTGAGAACAAAACAACCTCAAAGCTAATAGAACTGAGAAATAATTACAAAAATCAGGGCAAAGTGAAGGAAATCAAGGCATGAAAAACTATTCAAAAGAGCAATAAATCCAGGAGTTGGTTTTGTGAAAAAATTAACAAGATAGGCCACTAGCTAGACTAAGAAGAAAGAAGATCCAAATAAACACAATTAGAAATGACTAATGAAATGTAACCACTGACCCCACAGAAATGAAAATAACCATATGTTCTATGTACACAAATAGAAAACCTAGAAGAGATGGAAAAATTCCTGGACATATACACCCTCCGAAGACTGAGCCAGAAAGAAACTGATTCCCTGAACAGACCAATAATGATCTCTGAAGTTCAATCAGTAATAAATAGCCTACCAACCAAAAAAAGCCCAGGACCTGATGGATTCATAACCAAATTCTACCAGATGTACAAGGAAGAGCTGGTACCATTCCTACTGAGACTATTCCAAAAAAATTGAGAAGAAGGGACTTATACCTAACTCATTCTATGAGGCCAGCATCATCTTCATACCAAAGCCTGGCAGAGACACAATAAAAAAGGAAAACTTCAGGCCAATATCCTTGATGAATGTCGATGCAAAAATCCTCAATGAAATACTTGTAAACTGAATCCAGCAGCACATCAAAAAGCTGCTTCACCATGATCAAGTAGGCTTCATCCCCGGGATGCAAGATTGGCTCAACATGCAAAAAATCAATAAATGTGATTCATTACATAAGCAGAACTAAAGACAGAAACTACATAATTAACTCAACAGATCCAGAAAAGACTTTTGATAAAATTCAACATCTGTTCACGTTGACAACTCTCAATAAACCAGCTATTGAAGGAATATATTTCAAAATAATAAGAGCTATCTATGACAAAACCACAGTCAACATTATACTGAAGGGGCAAAAGCTGGAAGCATTCCCCTTGAAAACTGGCACAAGACAAGGATGCCCTCTCTCACCACTTCTATGCAACGTACTATTGAAAGTCCTAGTCAGAGCAATGAGGCAAGAGAAAGAAATAAAGCTCATTTGAATAGGAAGAGAAGAAGTCAAACTATCTCTGTAGATGACATGATTCTATATCTAGAAAAACATGCAGTCTTGACCCAAAAGCTCCTTCAGCTGATAAACAACTTCAGTGAGGTTGCAGGATACAAAAGCAATGTACAAAAATCACTAGCATTCCTATACACCAACGACAACCAACTTGAAAGCAAAATCAGAAAGGCAATCCCATTCACAACTGACACACACACACACACACACACACACACACACACACTCCCTAGGAATACAGCACACCAGGGAGGTGAAGGACCTCTACAATGAGAATTACAAAACACTACTCAAAGAAATCAGAGAAGACACAAACAAATGGAAAGACATCCCATGCTATGGATCGGAAGGATCAATATCATGAAAATGGCTGTACTGCCCAAAGCAATATACAGTTTCAATGCTACTCCTATCAAACTACCAGTGACATTAACAGAACAAGAAAAAACTATTTTAAAATTCATATGGAACCAAAAAAGGGCCCAAATATCCAAGACGATGCTAAGCAAAAAGAAGAAAGCTGGAGACATCATGCTACCCAACTTCAAACTACACTATAAGGCCACAGTAACCAAAACAGCATGGCAGTAGTACAGAAACAGGCACATAGACTAATGGAACAGAATAGAGAGCCTAGAAATAAGGCCACACATCTATGACCATCTGATCTCTGACAAAGCTGACAGAAAACAAGAAATGGGAAAAAGACTCCCTATTCAATAAATGGTGATGGAATAACTGGCTAGTCATATGCGGAAGATTGAAGATGGACCCCTTCCTTACACCATATACAAAAATCTACTCAAGGTGGGTTAAAGACTTTAATGTAAAACCCAAAACTATAAAAACCCTGGAAGACAACCTAGGCAATACCATCCTAAACCTAGGAATGGGTTTAGATTTCATGAAAGAAACCAAAAGCAATCACAACAAAAGCAAAAATTGACAAATGGGGCCTAATTAAACTTAAGAGCTTCTGCACAGCAAAAGAAACTATCAACAGAGTAAACAGACTGTAGGAGATTGGTCAGGGTGGTGGAAAAAATTGTAGAAAGACACAAACCTTCTTGGACATCCAGGAGGTTTTATAAAAGCTTTGGAAAAGCATTTGGCTGAAGGCAGCCAAACCCTCTTATCCGGAGCCTGAGAGCGAAGGTTACATAACAAGGGGATATAAAGGAATTGATCTAGATAAGTTAGTTTATTTAGGCCTTGGAACCTGGCCTTTAATCATCCACGTGCAGGACTGCTCTCTCCAGGGAGGGTGACCATGTTAATTACCCACAAGTGTGTTGACTCAAAGCCTTTGTCATTAAATCTGTACTAAATAAATGCCAGCAGCACCAGCTTGTCAGGGCTGCGGCTGCTACAACTCTTTCTGTCAGCGGTCTGGTCCCTTAGCCTGCTCTTTCACTCAATACTTGTGTCTAAGTACATTCTTTCATCCATCATTCAGCCAGGATCTATGGGTCAGACCCAGCAGGTGGTGCTCCACGTGAGGAATGCTGCAATGGACTGCGATAGAACCCTCAAAAATGAAGGTGAAAAGACTGCACAGTCAGTAAGTCAGTAAGTCATTGGTGCCCACTCAGGATTTCCAAGTTGGAGGGAACTGTTCAGGCTAGGGTTTCATCATAGGACAACAGTTATCAGCTCAACAGCAACAGTATATAAAAGCATTGAAACAGCTGCTTAAAGGTAGCAGAGCCTTGGTTTCGCAGGCTCAATTAAGAGATCTAATGCAAACTACTGTTTCCCATAACCCATGGTTTCCGAAAGAAGGTGCACTAAACTTGGAGATCTGGGAACAAGTGGGTAGAAATCTTAAACAACATGATGTACAAGGGCAATGGGTCCCAATAACATCTTTAACGTTATGGGCTTTAGTTAGGGTGGCTCTGGTCCTACTCTACACAGAAGAGCCTAAAAAGGGAAGGGAGGAAGAACTGTCACCTACCTTACTGCCTCCATCTCCCTCAGCCCCACTGTTTCCAGGAAAAAATAACAAAGAGGAAATGGAGGTTTTGCCTGAGCCCCCTCCTCCAAAAAATTGGAAAAAAGACAAGGGATATGCTATAGCTATGGGACCCTGTCTTACGCAAGCAGCATTAGATGGGGAGCTCTTAGCCTGCCTGGTAATGCAAGATCAACAAGGCAATCATTTCTTTTAATGCTTATAAAGAGCTTAAAAAAAAAGCATTAAAGAAAACGGAGCCACTAGCCCATTTACAAGAGGATTAACTGAGGCCACTCTGCAGACCTCTTTCTAACAATGGCCACGGTTATTTCTCCCCTACCCCTAACGTGGCTCTCTCAAAATCCTATTTGGGTAGAACAGTAGCCTTTAAAGGGAGAGAAATTACAAAGAGCCCATGAATTAGCTGAGGAGCAATTAAAAGCCGACCATATAGAACCGTCAAACAGTCCTTGTAATTTGCCCATTTTCATCATTCCCCAAAAGTCTGGTAAATGGAGACTTTTGCATGACTTACGTGCTATTGATGCTAATTTGCAACCTATGGGGCCCCTTCAGCAGGGGCTCCCCTCCCACGTGGCAATTCCTCGAGACTGGCCTATAATCATTATTGACTTAAAAGACTGCTCTTATACTATTCCCCTTGCAGAACGGGACAGAGAAAAATTTGCATTTACAATACCAGCTATCAATAATGAAAGGCCAGCTCACTGATTTCATTGGAAAGTGCTTCCTCAAGGAATGCTGAACAGTCCTACCATGTGTCAGTATCTTGTAAATCAAGCTTGGCCCCCCAGTAGAAAAGAATTTCCTAATTGCAGGATTACTCATTTTACAGATGATATTTTACTAGCAGCCCCAACAGAGCTAGTACTTTTCAAGTCACATGCCTCTGTCATAAAGAATACACAGTTAAGAGGTTTAATCATAGAACCTGGAAAAGTACAGATGTCTTTCTCCTTGGAAATATCTTGGGTACATACTAATTTCCCAGTCAGTAAGACCTCAAAAGGTTAAATTAAATACTAGCAACTTACATACCTTAAATGATTATCAGAAATTACTAGGTAATATTAACTGGATTTGCCCCACCTTGGACATAACTACTGATAAGTTACAGAACTTGTTTTCCATCTTAAAAGGCAATGCTGCCCTAGACTCTCCTAGGTATTTAACTCCTGCAGCACAAAGGGAAATTGAAGAGATAGAGCAAGCTATTTCTCAGAGACAACTAGATTGCATTGATACATGGTATTCAGTTCAATTATTTGTTTTTCCCACTAAACACTCCCCTACAGATGACCCCAGGGCTACACTTCCTAGAATGGGTTTTTTGCTCACATACAGGGACTAAAACACTCTCTCCCTATATCCAGTTAGTCAGTAAAGTCATTTATTCAGGATGCAGATGATGCAATCAGTTGCTAGGTTATGACCCTGATATCATCAGGATTCCTTTAAGTAAAAAGCAATTCAAGGCAGTATTGCCTTATCTATGGACCTGCAAATAGCACTCTCTGATTACAAAGGCCATATAGAGCATGCCCTTCCTGCTGACAAACTCCTTCAGTTCTTATCTTGTACTTCTGTGGTTTTGGCTACTAAAACAGTTCAATCCCCCATATCTAATGCTTTAACAGTGTTTACTGATGGCTCTGGTAAACATGGAAAAGTCATTTTCTGGTGGAAATCACGTAATTCCCTCACTTGTTCTGGATTTACTAGCGCTCAGAGAGCTGAGATTGGAGCCTTACTATTGGCCTTGGAAACTTTTTCCATTCAGCTCATCAATATTGTTAGTGAGTCTGCTTACTCTGTTTATTTATTGCAGAACCTTGAGATGGCACTCATTAAGTCCACTCTGGAGCCCACCCTGTATGCACTTTTTCTCCGACTTCAGCATTTGCTAGATCAACATACACATCCTATTTTTATCACACATATTTGAGCCCACAGCTCACTGCCTGGCCCACTGGCTTATGACCATGATCAAGCAGACGTACAAGTTAGAACATCACTGTTTGACCAAGCCACGCAGTCACATCAATTTTTCCACCAAAACTGGAGAAACTTATCTGAACAATTTCAACTTACCCAGAGACTAGCTAAACAAATTAACCGGCAATGCCCAGATTGCCAGCTCACAGGCATGTTCCCTCCTTATACAGGTGTTAACCCTAGAGGACTAGAACCTAATCAGTTATGGCAAACACCATGTTACACATGTGCCTGAATTTGAAAAACTAAGATATGTACATGTATCCATTAATAACAATTCTCCATTAGCACTCATGCCTTTCCTAGAGAGTCCACCCGATATGTCATTAAACGTCGTCTTTTAACTTTTGCATTTATGGGGTGGCCTACAAAAATTAAAACTGATAATGGTCTGGCTTATGCCAGCTCACAATTTCAACAATTTTGTCACAGTGGAATATCCAACATTCCACAGGCATCCCTTATAACCTCCAAGGAGAGGCCATAGTAGAACATACTCACTCTATCCTTAAAAATATGCTCAGAAAACGAAAAAGGGGGAATATGAGTAAGGACCCTGCAACACTACTAGCACAAGCCTTATTTACCCTTAATTTTGAAAATTTAGATGATAAATTTCAATTAGCTGTAGAAAAGCACTTTGCTAAAACCTCTCAAGACATAAAACCTGCAGTTTTATGGAAAGATGTAAACAGTAATGTACGGTGTGGTCCAAATGAATTGTTAACATGTGGGAGAGGATATGCTTGTGTTCACACCCCCTCAGGTCCTCTTTGGATTCCAGCATGATCCATCAAACCTTACCATAGCATGGCTAGGACCCAACCCGGTACCAGAAATAAAGAAAATGACCCTATAGGACCTACAGCCCCAGAAAATGTGGCTTCCTCGGACGACATAGGCCCTGGACAGGACGCTGAAGAAGAGAAGTTAGAAGACTGAGCGAATCTGCTCTGGACACAGACACCATTCACTCCAGATAATTTGTTCCTTCCTATGCTTTATTAACCTTTTTAATTCTTTCACTTTACCTGCAACCCTCACCTGCTACTCTCTATTGGGCCCATCTCTTAGATACGCCTTTCTTCAGCCCTATTATTTAAACAAACACCCCCTTCTCAGCTTCTAACAACACGACTGCTTGGCTAAGAGGGAATGACATGCCCCAAGTGGGGTTCCTCAATAACGGCACACATTGGACTAAGGTGCCAAGTAACACTACATGTCACTCCTTAATTGGAAAAGAATGTGGCTAATTATACTCATATTTGTCTTCTATTATTTACTAATTCTAGGATGCAAAGCCGGAATGCGAGCAGTGCCCGCCACGCCTGACGAACCTGTTGCTGCACACATCTGTACTCTTCAATCAACAAAACGTGATGCTAAAAACAGAAAAGGGGGAGATGTAGGAGATCAGTCAGGGTGGTGGGAAAAATTGTAGAAAGATGCAAACCTTCTTGGAAGGCGGGGAGGTTTTACAAAAGCTTCAGAAATGGATTTGGCTGAAGGTAGCCAAACCCTCTTATCTGGACCTTGAGAGCAAAGGTTAGATAACAAAGAGATATAAAGGAATTGATCTAGGTAAGTTAGTTTAACTTGGAACCTGGCCTTTAATCATCCCCATGCATGACTGCTATCTCCGGGCAGGGTGACTATGTTAATTACGCAAAAGTGTGTTGACTCAAAGCCTTTGTCATTAAATCTGTAACTAAATAAATGCCTGTAGCACCAGCTTGTCAGGGCCACAGCTGCTGACTCTTTACAGCACCCTGCTCGGGGTCTATAAGCAGCCAGGTCCTCTAGCCCGCTTTTTCACTGGATACCTGCCTCTGACTGCATTCTTACATCTGTTGTTCGGCCAGGGTCTGCAGATTGGACCTGGCAACAGACAACCTACAGAATGGAAGAAATATCTTTAAGATTAAAATAGGGTATTATAATGTTATTTTTTATGGTTTTATGGGAGAATTGCTATGAATAAAGACTCAAGCAAAAGAAATACAAATTAAAAAGTTAAAAACATTAAACAGATTCTAAACTCCTGAAGTATAAGATCAGAAGAACTTCCAGACTAGGGGTTCTTGACCAGTTAAATAGAATTTAATGCCTCATTCGGGAGTCCACTCATCCACTCTGCAAAGAGTTTCTAATATTGCTGAAACCCTAACAACCAGGGATATCAACATTTATACTCTCTCCAAACTCAGAAAAATAGAAAGTAGCAACTTTTCACAAAATGATAAGAATATATCATTTGAAATTGTGAGCTCTCCAATTGTACTGTCAGAAACCTAAGATTCTATGAATTACTTAATAAAGTCTGTAAATGTGTAATTTGAATTTCATTTCAAAAATTGGAATTGAAAATATTAACATGAAAACTTTTGCTGATTGAGTATCCTTAATCCAAAAATCTAAAATCTGAAATGCTCCAAAATCAAACTTTTTGAGCAACAACATCAAGATCAAAGGAAATACTCATTACAGCCTTTTGGATTAGATATTCTGAACTGGTAAGTATATACATACAATGGAAATATTCCAAAATCCTACAAAATATGAAACCTGAAATACTGTCACAAACATTTTGGACACAGGATACTCAACCTGTATATGCCAATTTTAGCATATAAGAAACCATTAACCTGCTAACCCTCATTTATAGCATTTATAGTTAGTAAATGCTACAAATCTGAACTTATGAAGCAAATTAGTTATAATATTCATTTATATTTTATATATTGAGTTTCTAAGAAAGATTTTAAAAGTTGCTCTGTTTTTAAACAAAGTGAAAACCATTTATCTAGATTCTAGAAAATACACAATCAAAGAATCTGAAGATAATGAAAATAGAAGGAGAAGAGACTGAACTGTTACTATTTTGTAACTCTTCATACTCTAATGCCAATCAAACCCACTGGATGTTACAGTATGTTCAATAGTAAAATCTTTGTAAATAACATTTTGTAGTTAGTGAAAATACATGTTCTATGTAAGCCAGTGTTTTGAAAATTATAATGAACACAAGGTCAGTGTTGAGATGTAGCAAACTTTTTCTCTAGGCTATGAGGTAAAACAGGTGTATACTTACTCTTTATCTTTGCCACAATTCCTATCTACAGCATGAAGGATTCAAATGCCTTCAAGAATAGCAATATACACCAGAGAAACACAAAAAACAACAAAATATCCCAATATTCTGGCATTGTTTGGAAAATATCATCAGGTCTCTGGTATGTAATGTTATCTTATAAAACCTTATGCAAGACCATTCTGGCATCCAGTTTGAGAGTAATTTAACTACTTGAATTCAGAAGAATCCCAGAATTTTTTTTTTTTTTTAACCACACAACACTTAAATGAAAGGATGCAATACAAATAAGCAGTACCACCCTTTAAAACAGCATATGCAAAGGATACTCTTCACTATTCCGGATGTCAACCACCAGGAGCTTTGGTTTACTGGACTTTGTTTTCTTGGTGGGTGTTTTGAAGTGGCCTGTCACTGTGAGCTCACACAAGTCAATCAGGTCCTCTGCTGAAATCCGTGGGGATACTTCTGACTTCAGGTCATTTAATGGGATGGATTCTCTTGACTGAAAAAATAAATGTACAAAAAAAAATATTGAGAATATTATAGAAAAACAAATTATCCCCAGTAATAGAATATCTTGATACCAAACAATACAGCATATAAGAGAAGAGGAAACTATCTAATTTTCACAGTCTATTGTGTAATTCAGTGGTCTCCAACCCCCAGGCCATGGACTGGTACTGGTCCATGGCTTGTTAGGAACTGCGCCACACAGCAGGAAGTGAGTGGTAAGCAAGTCAGCAAAGCTTCAGCTGTATTTACAGTTGTTCCCCATTGCTCCATTATTGTACGAGCTCTGCCTCCTGTCAGATCAGTGGTGGAATTAGAGTCTCATAGGAGTACAAACCCTGTTGTGAACTACGTATGTGAGGGATCTAGGTTGCAAGCTCTTTATGAGAATCTAATGCCTGATGATCTGTCATTGTCTCCCATCACCTCTAGATAGGATCATCTAGTTGCAGGAAAACAAGCTCAGGGCTCTCACTGATTCTAGCTTATGGTAAGTTGTATAATTATTTCATTTTATATTACAATGTAATAATAATATAAATAAAGTGCACAATAAATGTAACGTGCTTGATTCATCCTGAAATCATCCCCCCCGCCCCCCAATCTCAAACCCAGTCCATGGAAACACTGTCTTCTAGGAAACCAGTCCCTGGTGCCAAAACGGCTGGGGACCACTGGTGTAACTGATACCTTACTATTGAGGTTTACTTCTTTGTTATTTACACTTATAGGAAAGCATTATTGTTTTGATTGACTGCAAGCTCCTGGGTCAAACATGTAGAAAGAGATGAGACAAAGATTTCCTTATGAGAGTGCTTTAAAAAAAATAGCTCCTTTAAGTACATTTCACTTTTCTTTAAATATAAATTACTGTTGTTTTGAATTGCATTAATTTTAACTCAGGTAATGTGAGAAATTGCACTGTAATTAGGCATACATAGTAATTAAAGAAACTGGTTCTAATATATGTATTGGACTTTTATAATATAATTTATGTTATATATAAATGGTTGAGTGGAAACTTGATTCTCAGAGATGAATAAAGAGCACCCTAATGCTTTCTTAAATAGTAAACCAAACTAACAATGTGTCTTAACTGTGAAGGAGGTAAACTTAAGACTCCAGGCTATCAAACCCATCCATTGGTTTGTGTCTATGATATTGCATAAAAATGATTCAGACTAAGGGCTATTTACAATTATTCTCTATGTTTCTTAGTAGAAGAAGGATGAGCCTTTCCCCATAATAGGCAATGCAATACAACACAACTAAATTCAACATAAATTTATTGAGCACTAGTGATCTCTTGAAATCTTATGTGACATGACTTGAGAATTTAAACACTTTAGGCTGGGCGCGGTGGCTCACACCTGTAATCCCAGCACTTTGGGAGGCTGAAGTGGGTGGATCATGAGGTCAGGAAATGGAGACCATCCTGGCTAAACCGGTGAAACCCTGTCTCTACTAAAAATACAAAAAATTAGCCGGGCGTGGCAGTGGGCGCCTGTAGTCCCAGCTACTTGGGAGGCTGAGACAGGAGAATGGCGTGAACCCGGGAGGCGGAGCTTGCAGTGAGCCAAGATAGTGCCACTGCACTCCAGCCTGGGTGATAGGGTGAGACTCCGTCTCAAAAACAAAACAAAACAAAACAAAACAAAAAAACAAAAAAACACACACACACTTTAAAAAATCAAGTGATTAACATATGAGGATTCAAAAAATTTTTAATTTATGTTTCACAAGTTATCAAAATAGAGTCTAATAATTATCTCGTTTACTCATTTTCTCTTTTTTCTCAGTTACATTGTGGAATTCTACACTTAGAATATCCAATTTAGAATTTGTAGGTAACAAAAAATAAACCATATAAATCATTTACCAGATAGATTTATTTAAAAAAATGGTTTCCAATTGGAGTTTCATGTCAGCTCTCACCCCTTGGGTTTCCCCAGTTGTACTCTGAATTTTTCAGTGGTTATCTACGGCCATACCACCCTGAACGCGCCCGATCTCGTCTGAATTTTTCAGTGGTAAAGCACTTGTTCTCTTACTTCATTAACTTTTAAATAGAAATGGAAATTGCTAAGCTTTATGGGTTTATGGCTTTTAATAAAAAATAGGCATTAAGAATCTTAATTTTTTAATATTAAGAATGAAAGCTACTTAAACATCCTGAAATTAAAAGTGCTTCAGAAAGATTAAAGAGTTTTGAAATCAGCAAGCCATACAATCAATGCTTCCATCTCCTTTTTCATTAGATTGCAATCTCTACAGGTATTTTTTCCAGCCTTCACATGAAGTCATACATTTATGAAGATAAAATAAAGAACTTTTTGATTAGCCCAGTTCCACTTTTAGTCATTTTGTGATGAATGCGGCATTTCAAACTGAAGTTTCACCTGAGTGAAAAGAGTGCCCTGACTAAGAAGAGGATTTGTCCAAAGTATTCTTTATGAAGAACTGAGTGGTTTAAATAAAGATTTGACCTAAGCATTAGTTCCAATCAAATGTATCATATGGGAGGAGTTTTTCAAAGGAAAGAGTATTGCTATACGAAATGGTAAGAAGAGAAGGAGAGGAATTGCTGACAAATTTAAATGTTCTAAACTTCTGTGAATGTGTATGTGTAAAGAACTTTAATGTATACAAGTTCTTCTGCAAATGAATTTTAGGAGATTAGTAAATTAAATTTATAAAAAATTATACTACTTTACTTTATGAAGAAAATAATTACAATATTAAAAACACAGAATTTCGTTTTTCATAGTTTTATAAGCAAATTTACTACTCATTTAAAATTTCCACTTAGAGGCATAAAAGTAAAACTGTACAACTTTTGTCTTATTTAGTATTATAGATATTGTGTGTCTATATCACATTTTCCTTATGTGAATGGGGGTTTCAAATTCATGAGACTTTGTTTACGGGTAATGGGCAAGATTTAGGATAATTATAAAACAACACTGGAAATGTCCATCAATTGATCATTTCTGCCCAAAAGCCTTTACACACACTGCATGTTAAACTTAGATGTCCACCCAGAAATAAATCAATGTATTTACAGCCAACTGATTCTTGACGAAGCTACCAAGAACTTTCAGTAGGGGAAAGGACAGTCTTTTCAATAAATGGTGCTAGAAAAACTGAATATCTATATGCAGAAAAATGAAACTAGACCCCTATCTCTTACTACATGCAAAAATCAGATAAAGATGAATTAAAGACTTGAATATAAGACCTGAAACTATAAAGCTACTAGGAGAAAACATTGTGGAAATGCTTCAGGACACTGGTCTGGGAAATGATTGTTTGGATAAGACCTCAAAGCACAGGCAACAGAAGCAAAACTAGACATAAAATTACAACATTCTAAAAAGCTTCTTCACAGCAAAGAAAACAATAAACTCAGTAAAGAGACAACTTGCAGAATGGGAGAAAATATGTGCAAACTCTCCATCAGACAAGGGATTAATAACCAGAATATATAAGGAACTCAATAGCAATAATAAAATAATCTAATTTACTAATGGGAAAATGATCTGAATAAACATTTCTCAAGAGAAAACATACGAATGGCCAAAAGGTACATGGAAAAAAAAATGGTCAACACCACTAATAAAGAGAGAAATGCAAATCAAAACCACAATGTGAGAGGAGCCAAGATGGCTGAATAGGAACAGCTTGGGTCTACAGCTCCCAGCGTGAGCGACGCAGAAGACGGGAGATTTCTGCATTTCCATCTGAGGTACCGGGTTCATCTCACTAGGGAGTGCCAGACAGTGGGCGCAGGTAAATGGATGCGCGCACCGTGCGTGAGCCGAAGCAGGGTGAGGCATTGCCTCACTTGGGGAGCGCAAGGGGTCAGGGAGTACCCTTTCCGAGTCAAAGAAAGGGGTGACTGATGCACCTGGAAAATCGGGTCACTCCCACCCGAATACTGCGCTTTTCGGACCGGCTTAAAAAACGGCGCACCACGAGATTATATCCCACACCTGGCTCGGAGGGTCTTACGCCCACGGAGTCTTGCTGATTGCTAGCACAGCAGTCTGAGATCAAACTGCAAGGCGGCAGCGAGGCTGGGGGAGGGGCGCCCGCCATTGCCCAGGCTTGCTTAGGTAAACAAAGCAGTCGGGAAGCTGGAACTGGGTGGAGCCCACCACAGCTCAAGGAGGCCTGCCTGCCTCTGTAGGCTCCACCTCTGGGGGCAGGGCACAGACAAACAAAAAGACAGCAGTAACCTCTGCAGACTTAAATGTCCCTGTCTGACAGCTTTGAAGAAAGCAGTGGTTCTCCCAGCACGCAGCTGGAGATCTGAGAACCGGCAGACTGCCTCCTCAGGTGGGTCCCTGACCCCTGACCCCCGAGCAGCCTAACTGGGAGGCACCCCCCAGCAGGGGCACACTGACACCTCACACGGCAGGGTATTCTAACAGACCTGTAGCTGAGGGTCCTGTCTGTTAGAAGGAAAACTAACAAACAGAAAGGACATCCACACCAAAAACCCATCTGTACATCACCATCATCAAAGACCAAAAGTAGATAAAACCACAAAGATGGGGAAAAAACAGAACAGAAAAACAGGAAACTCTAAAACGCAGAGCTCCTCTCCTCCCCGAAAGGATCGCAGTTCCTCACCAGCAACGGAACAAAGCTGGATGGAGAATGACTTTGACGAGCTGAGAGAAGAAGGCTTCAGACGATCAAGTTACTCTGAGCTACGGGAGGACATTCAAACCAAAGGCAAAGAAGTTGAAAACTTTGAAAAAAATTTAGAAGAATGTATAACTAGAATAACCAATACAGAGAAGTGCTTAAAGGAGCTGATGGAGCTGAAAACCAAGGCTCGAGAACTACGTGAAGAATGCAGAAGCCTCAGGAGCCGATGCGATCAACCGGAAGAAAGGGTATCAGCAATGGAAGATGAAATGAATGAAATGAAGCGAGAAGGGAAGTTTAGAGAAAAAAGAATAAAAAGAAATGAGCAAAGCCTCCAAGAAATATGGGACTATGTGAAAAGACCAAATCTACGTCTGATTGGTGTACCTGAAAGTGATGGGGAGAATGGAACCAAGTTGGAAAACACTCTGCAGGATATTATCCAGGAGAACTTCCCCAATCTAGCAAGGCAGGCCAACGTTCAGATTCAGGAAATACAGAGAACGCCACAAAGATACTCCTCAAGAAGAGAAACTCCAAGACACATAATTGTCAGATTCACCAAAGTTGAAATGAAGGAAAAAATGTTAAGGGCAGCCAGAGAGAAAGGTCGGGTTACCCTCAAAGGGAAGCTAATCAGACTAATAGTGGATCTCTTGGCAGAAACCCTACAAGCCAGAAGAGAGTGGGGGCCAATATTCAACATTCTTAAAGAAAAGAATTTTCAACCCAGAATTTCATATACAGCCAAACTAAGCTTCATAAGTGAAGGAGAAATAAAATACTTTACAGACAAGCAAATGCTGAGAGATTTTGTCACCACCAGGCCTGCCCTAAAAGAGCTCCTGAAGGAAGCGCTAAACATGGAAAGGAACAACCGGTACCAGCTGCTGCAAAATCATGCCAAAATGTAAAGACCATCGAGACCAGGAAGAAACTGCATCAACTAAGGAGCAAAATCACCAGCTAACATCATAATGACAGGATCAAATTCACACATAACAATATTAACTTTAAGTGTAAATGGACTAAATGCTCCAATTAAAAGACACAGACTGGAAATTTGGATAAAGAGTCAAGACCCATCAGTGTGCTGTATTCAGGAAACCCATCTCACCTGCAGAGACACACATAGGCTCAAAATAAAAGGATGGAGGAAGATCTACCAAGCAAATGGAAAACAAAAAAAGGCAGGGGTTGCAATCCTAGTCTCTGATAAAACAGACTTTAAACAAACAAAGATCAAAAGAGACAAAGAAGGCCATTACATAACGGTAAAGGGATCAATTCAACAAGAAGAGCTAACTATCCTAAATATATATGCAACCAATACAGGAGCACCCAGATTCATAAAGCAAGTCCTGAGTGACCTACAAAGAGACTTAGACTCCCACACATTAATAATGGGAGACTTTAACACCCCACTGTCAACATTAGACAGATCAACGAGACAGAAAGTCAACAAGGATACCCAGGAATTGAACTCAGCTCTGCACCAAGCAGACCTAATAGACATCTACAGAACTCTCCACCCCAAATCAACAGAATATACATTTTTTTCAGCACCACACCACACCTATTCCAAAATTGACCACATACTTGGAAGTAAAGCTCTCCTCAGCAAATGTAAAAGAATAGAGATTATAACAAACTATCTCTCAGACCACAGAGCAATCAAACTAGAACTCAGGATTAAGAATCTCACTCAAAACCACTCAACTACATGGAAACTGAACAACCTGCTCCTGAATGACTACTGGATACATAACGAAATGAAGGCAGAAATAAAGATGTTCTTTGAAACCAACGAGCACAAAGACACAACATACCAGAATCTCTGGGACACATTCAAAGCAGTGTGTAGAGGGAAATTTATAGCACTAAATGCCCACAAGAGAAAGCAGGAAAGATCTAAAATTCACACCCTAACATCACAATTAAAAGAACTAGAAAAGCAAGAGCAAACACATTCAAAAGCTAGCAGAAGGCAAGAAATAACTAAAATCAGAGCAGAACTGAGGGAAATAGAGACACAAAAAACCCTTCAAAAAATTACTGAATCCAGGAGCTGGTTTTTTGAAAGGATCAACAAAATTGATAGACCGCTAGCAAGACTAATAAAGAAAAAAAGAGAGAAGAATCAAATAGACACAATAAAAAATGATAAAGGGGATATCACCACCGATCCCACAGAAATACAAACTACCATCAGAGAATACTACAAACACCTCTATGCAAATAAACTAGAAAATCTAGAAGAAATGGATAAATTCCTCGACACATACACTCTCCCAAGACTAAACCAGGAAGAAGTTGAATCTCTGAATAGACCAATAACAGGAGCTGAAATTGTGGCAATAATCAATAGTTTACCAACCAAAAAGAGTCCAGGACCAGATGGATTCACAGTTGAATTCTATCAGAGGTACAAGGAGGAACTGGTACCATTCCTTCTGAAACTATTCCAATCAATAGAAAAAGAGGGAATCCTCCCTAACTCATTTTATGAGGACAGCATCATTCTGATACCAAAGCCAGGCAGAGACACAACCAAAAAAGAGAATTTTAGACCAATATCCTTGATGAACATTGATGCAAAAATCCTCAATAAAATACTGGCAAAACGAATCCAGCAGCACATCAAAAAGCTTATCCACTATGATCAAGTGGGTTTCATCCCTGGGATGCAAGGCTGGTTCAATATACACAAATCAATAAATGTAATCCAGCATATAAACAGAGCCAAAGACAAAAACCACATGATTATCTCAACAGATGCAGCAAAAGCCTTTGACAAAATTCAACAACCCTGCATGCTAAAAACTCTCAATAAATGAGGTATTGATGGGACTTATTTCAAAATAATAAGAGCTATCTATGACAAACCCACAGCCAATATCATACTGAATGGGCAAAAACTGGAAGCATTTCCTTTGAAAACTGGCACAAGACAGGGATGCCCTCTCTCACCACTCCTATTCAACATAGTGTTGGACGTTCTGGCCAGGAAATTAGGCAGGAGAAGGAAATAAAGGGTATTCAATTAGGAAAAGAGGAAGTCACATTGTCCCTGTTTGCAGATGACATCATTGTATATCTAGAAAACCCCATTGTCTCAGCCCAAAATCTCCTTAAGCTGGTAAGCAACTTCAGCAAAGTCTCAGGATACAAAATCAATGTACAAAAATCACAAGCATTCTTATACACCAACAACAAACAGAGAGCCAAATCATGAGTGAACTCCCATTCACAATTGCTTCAAAGAGAATAAAATATCTAGGAATCCAACTTACAAGGCATGTGAAGGACCTCTTCAAGGAGAACTACAAAGCACTGCTCAAGGAAATAAAAGAGGATACAAACAAATGGAAGAACATTCCATGCTCATGGGTAGGAAGAATCAATATCGTGAAAATGGCCATACTGCCCAAAGTAATTTACAGATTCAATGCCATCCCCATCAAGCTACCAATGACTTTCTTCACAGAATTGGAAAAAACTACTTTAAAGTTCATATGGAACCAAAAAAGAGCCCACATCGCCAAGGCAATCCTAAGCCAAAAGAACAAAGCTGGAGGCATCACACTACCTGACTTCAAACTATACTACAAGGCTACAGTAACCAAAACAGCATGGTACTGGTACCAAAACAGAGATATACATCAATGGAACAGAACAGAGCCCTCAGAAATAATGCCACATATCTACAACTATCTGATCTTTGACAAACCTGAGAAAAACAAGCAATGGGGAAAGGATTCCCTATTTAATCAATGGTGCTGGGAAAACTGGCTAGCCATATGTAGAAAGCTGAAACTGGATCCCTTCCTTACACCTTATACAAAAATCAATTCAAGATGGATTAAAGACTTAAACGTTAGACCTAAAACCATAAAAACCCTAGAAGAAAACCTAGGCATTACCATTCAGGACATAGGCATGGGCAAGGACTTCATGTCCAAAACAGCAAAAGCAATGGCAACAAAAGACAAAATAGACAAATGGGATCTAATTAAACTAAAGAGCTTCTGCACAGCAAAAGAAACTACCATCAGAGTGAACAGGCAACCTACAAAATGGGAGAAAATTTTCCCAACCTACTCATCTGACAAAGGGCTAATATCCAGAATCTACAATGAACTCAAACAAATTTACAAGAAAAAACAGACAACCCCATCAAAAAGTGGGCGAAGGACATGAACAGACACTTCTCAAAAGAAGACATTTATGCAGCCAAAAAACACATGAAAAAATGCTCATCATCACTGGCCATCAGAGAAATGCAAATCAAAACCACAATGAGATACCATCTCACACCAGTTAGAATGGCAATCATTAAAAAGTCAGGAAACAACAGGTGCTGGAGAGGATGTGGAGAAATAGGAACATTTTTACACTGTTGGTGGAACTGTAAACTAGTTCAACCATTGTGGAAGTCAGTGTGGCGATTCCTCAGGGATCTAGAACTAGAAATACCATTTGACCCAGCCATCCCATTACTGGGTGTATACCCACAGGATTATAAATCATGCTGCTATAAAGACACATGCACACGTATGTTTATTGCGGCATTATTCACAATAGCAAAGACTTGGAACCAACCCAAATGTCCAACAATGATAGACTGGATTAAGAAAATGTGGCACATATACACCATGGAATACTATGCAGCCATAAAAAAGGATGAGTTCATGTCCTTTGTAAGGACATGGATGAAATTGGAAATCATCATCTTCAGTAAACTATCGCAAGAACAAAAAACCAAACACCGCATATTCTCACTCATAGGTGGGAACTGAACAATGAAATCACATGGACATAGGAAGGGGAATATCACACTCTGGGGACTGTTGTGGGGTGGGGGGAGGGGGGAGGGATAGCATTGGGAGATATACCTAATGCTAGATGACGAGTTAGTGGGTGCAGCGCACCAGCATGGCACATGTATACATATGTAACTAACCTGCACAATGTGCACATGTACCCTAAAACTTAAAGTATTAAAAAAAAAAAAAAACACAATGTGATATCATCTCACCTGGGTTAAAATTGCTGTTATCAAAAAGGCAAAAAACATGGACGTTAGTAAGGATGTGGAGAAAGGAGAATGCTAGTACACTGTTGGTGGGAATGTAAATTAGTATAGCCACTATGGAAAACAGCATGGAGGTTCCTCAAAAAACTAAAAGCAGTTGCACCATATGATCCAGCAATCCCACTGCTGGGTATATACCCAAAAGAAAGGAAATGAGGATATCAAAGAAATATGCACTCCCATGTTCATTACAGCGCTATTCACAATAGCCAAGATACAGAACTAACCTAAATGTCTATCAATGGATGAATAAAGAAAATATATATTTATTAATATACACAATGAATTACTATTCAGCCATTAAAAAAGAATGAAATCCTGCCGAGTGAGGTGGTCCATGCTTGTAATCCCATTATTTTATTGTGCCACTGCACTCCAGCCTGGATAACAGATCGAAACTCCATCTCAAAAATAAATAAATAAATGAATAAAATAAAAGAATGAAATCCTATCATTTGCAGCAAAATGGATGGAATTGGAGGTCATCATGTTAAGTGAAATAAGCCACGCACAGAAAGGCAAATATTGCATCTTCTGACTCGTATGTGGAAACTAAATAAGTTGATCTCATGGAAGTAGAGAGTAGAACAGTAGTTGCTGGGAAAGGTGGACAGGGTGGGTTTCGGACATAGGGGGAGAGTGGTGGGGTGGAGGTGGTGGTGTTGTGGGAGATGGGGATGAAGAGAGGCTGGTTAATGAATATGGAAATACAGTTAGATAGAAGGAATAAGTTCTAGTACTCAATAGCACAGAAGAGTGACTATAGTTAACAATAATTTATTGTGTATTTCAAAAGAGCTAGATTTGAAATATTTCCAACACAAAGCAATGATAAAGACTTATGGAGTAAATCTATATAAAGTATTTAGAATGGTGTCTGGCAAGATATGTGCTCTATAAATTTTTATCTTATACCTCTTTTCTCACCCCTCACCATCTTGTCCCTTATGCTTTAGCATTAGCACACTACTTGCCTTTTCACGCCACTGTGCCTTTGCACATGTTGTTCCTTCCGCTTAGAAAGCCACAACCTGTTCATTTAATAAATCCCTGCTTGCCTTTCAAATCTCAGTTCAAACACTACTTTCTCTGTGAAGAAAGCCTTTCTTTTTAACTCCTGACTGACAAAGTTTCTCTTCTATGTCTTCACAGATATCTGGTATACATCTTTATTATAATGAGATGAGTCATTTCCCACTAGACTAAAAGCTTCTCAAGCATGAAAAAATTATTTTTATACCTTGTTTTCCTCAGGACCCAGTGTATTATCTGACACACAGAAAGTATTAAGATATATATATTGATTATGAAGGAATAAAATAGTATTTCCAAATCATCTACTTTTCATGAGTAACATTGTGCTATGAGGTATGTATATGTAACGAAAACTGTGGAAGTACCTCTATTATAGTAATTACTGTTTGTGAGATATTGTCTATTTCTCCACTTGACTTACAGTCTCCTTGAATGGAGGTTCCATGTGTTTTCATATTTGTATCTCGAAAAGCTAGCACAAGGTCTGCAACAAAAAGACTCAATGGATATTTGATGAATGAATGAATGAGTGAATAAAAAATATGATTAAATGATTCTGCAGAGCAGAATCAATTCTTATGTCCGGATTATCAGACAAACTCTTCAGGGATGGCAAAGTCATCACATGCTCTCTGGCATCTGAGCACCATGATGGTTAATAAAGAACACTAAAATGTATGTCTGCCTCAATAATTTGTCAACAAAGTCATCTTTTGTTTCCTCAACTGAAAAACTGGAGATGACAGTTGCTACCATTTAAAGCTTTCAAAACTGTGTTCTAATTAACTGAAAGAAGTTGGCCGGGTGTGGTGGCTCATGCCTGTATTCCCCAGCCCTTTGGGAGGCCGAGGCGGGCAGATCACAAGGTGAGGAGATCGAGACTATTCTGGCCAACGTGGTGAAACCCCATCTCTACCAAAAATACAAAAATTAGCTGGGTGTGGTGGCATGTGCCTGTAATCCCAGCTACTCGGGAGGCTGAGGCAGGAGAATCGCTTGAACCCAGGAGGCGGATATTGCAGTGAGCTGAGATCGTGCCACTGCACTCCAGCCTGGTGACAGAGCAAGACTCCGTCTCAAAAAAAAAAAAAAAAAAAAAAAAGAAGAAGTTAGGTGAATATAAAGGAGGCCAAAAATAAACAAAAAATCCTAAACCATCTTTAGGAAAATAGGCAAAATAATTTAATAAATATATCAACAAAGAGAAAAACAGACAAATATTAGTGTTGACATTTTGGGGAAAACAAAGTTCAAAAATCTGTAAATGGACTGAGTGCGTGCATGTGTGTGAGAGGGAGAGAAATTACAAATCAGAAAAACTGTGTTTTTATATTCTTTTTCTTTCTCATTTTTAATCGTATTATGAGAACATATATAAGCATACAGAAATATTTTAAAAATATAATACTCTGTACAATTCTATAATACATTAAAAAATATTGATCCAAATATTCCCCAAATAGTAGAAAACCTCAGAAAACCTACATGTTCATAGGCCTAAGTACACCTGAATCAACTGGGGTGTGTTCATGTGTGTGTGTGCATGTTTGTGTGTGTGTGTGTATGTGTTCAAAAGTCAAAAAGTCATAGAAAACCTCAATAGGCCTTTTTAAATATAGCTAAAATTTTAAAGTTTTCAAATGATTATGCTGAAGAAAGATGCCAAGCACAATTTTTTTCCAAACAATTCTATCTTATTTTCAAAGTATAGGGAATTCTCATGATATAATAACTGCTCAAAGGCAAAAAAAATTGAAAAAGTGCCCCAGGCCATTTTATTTATGAAGCTGCCTTAAGCTAATATTTAAATCTGACAAGGATAGCACTACACACACACACACACACGTACACACACATGCGTGCACACACCACCCCCACCCAGTATTCCTTAGAAAAACAGATTTTAAAACTCTAAAAACTCTAAAGGCTGAATGCAATAGCAGTTTTTAATACTTCCATAAAAATGACTTAGGACATATTTCAGGAATGAAAGATGATTCAATATTAGGAAAATTTTAAATATAGCTCATCAACTTAATTGGTCAAAGGATACAAATATGTAATCAACACTATAAGTTACATAAGGCCAGATGTGATACAAATTCACATCGACTCCCAATTTTAGAAAAAGAAAACCCCATTGTAGAGCATACCAGAAGAACACTTAATTAGAATGAAACATGTTTTTTGAGACAGCTATTCTTTATCTTAAATATTTGACATTCTACTTATCAATGAATCACTAGAAGCAGAGTTACTGAAATCAAGATGCATATAGTCCTAGAAAACCCAGAATAACCCGAGGAAAATAAAATAAAACTGCAAAGAATTTCATTAGGGTTTAGTTACAACATACACACAACAAAATGATTAGCTTTTCTATACAGCAGCAGTAGGCAGAAAATATAATAGACAAAAGCTTACATTCATAATATCACAATATTCATCCAAAATAAACTACCTAGAATTAAGCTTATATTTAAAGAAAATGAAATAGTTTCAGGCAAGACATTTGAAAAAATGAGGAGAGGGGATATTAGATGCTTTCTAGAAAGATTCAATATTATAAAAACTTTATTTTTCCTTAGGGTAATGTATATAAGTATAATCAAAATCCTAAAATAAATCGTATTTTCTATTTTGAAACTTAAATTTTGAAGTTTATTTGACAAACTAGACAAAAATGCCAAGAAAATATTGGAAAATAATAAATAAAACACACTGTCATATATTAAAAATGTACAAAGTTAACATCGTATGATATTGCATCAGGAAAGACCAAAAGATTAATTGGATATAATGGAATGCACAGAAGCAGACTCAAATACATATAAATATTTGGAAAAGAAAAGGATGTCATGTCAAATTACTGGGTGATGATTTGAAATGGCATCATTCTATTCTTTTATTTTGTTCTTTATTATTTAGAATATAGTACTGGGATAACTTGTTAACTGGAAGAAAGTAAAACTGTGTTTCTATCTTACATAATACAGAAAAATGATTTATATAGACTAAGCACTTATTTTATTTCAATTTCCAGGATACATGTGCAGGACGTGCAGGTTTGTTACATAGGAAAGAGGGCCATGGTGGTTTGCTGCACCTATTGACCCATCACCTAGGTATTAAGCCCCATATGCATTGGCTATTTATCCTGATGCTCTCCCTCTCTCCGCCCCCTGGACAGGCCTCAGTGTGTGTTGTTCCCCTCCCTGTGCCCATGTGTTCTCATTGTTCAGCTCCCACTTATAAGTGAACATGCGGTGTTTGGTTTTCTGTTCCTGCGTTAGTTTGCTGAGGATAATGGCTTACAGCTAGATGAAGCACTTCTTAAGTATAAAGAAATGAAATTACAAAAGAACAAGAAAAAGTATTGATGACTTGAAACATTTACGTGTATAGCAAAGATGAATTCTTAAAGAAGAGTAATGTATGTGAAGAATACAAATTTAAGATGTCCTTCTTGTAACAAATAAAAATCCTGCTTTGTCAAAAAAAAGAAGGGGAGATATAAACATATACTTGACAAAAGAAGAAACACAAATAGGTAGTAAAAATGTTTTACGTCATTAATAATCACAGAAATATAAAGAAGTATTCACAGTCATAGAAATACAAAAAGTAGGTAAGTATTCTGGTTATCTTCTGTTTGTCCCTCCAGATTCACTCTCCACTGGTCTCCACCTTGCTTTCTGCCCTACGTGGCAACCTGTTTAGACTGCGTCAAGAGGGACTTTCAATCCTCTGCTTTAAAATGGGTACAGACAATAGGAAGAGTGAGGTCACAGTATTCATTCCCCTAGTATATTGGCTTGGCTGTGTCCCTCGACCAAAGGTCACTGTGCTTCTGAAGACAGTGCTCTCTACTTGCCTCTCTTATCTATCTTCTGGTAACCACTTATTCCCTTAACTAGGGGTGGTAACAGGTCTGTAGCTAATATCCATAATTTACTCCATTACTGCTTTCATTTCCCCCCAAAGTACCATCTTGTAATTACCATCTCTAAATAAATTCATTTTAAGTATCCTAATTTGAGGGTACTAATTATTGGTGATGGAAAGAGATACCTAGTCAATGTATAAATCAACATTAACTTCTGGAGAAAAATGTGTAATATGTATTAAAATATGCATATCTTTTAATCTAGAAATTTCTTAGAAATTTGTTCTATGGACAGTCACAGATTATAAAAAGTTGCACAGAAAAAACATTTATCAAACATACTGTTTTTCTTAAATTGTGAAAAACAAAAATAATGTTAATACACAATAAAAGAGGATAGAACAAATAAATAGCACTGAACTCACGTAAAGAAATCCCATTCACCAATTAAAACTATGTTTAGAAAAAATATTTCCTAATGAAGAAAATGTTCAGGATATATTATTAAGGGGATATTATATATTATCAAGGGAAAAAAGACCCTGTAATACTATAAATTAATTATGGACCACTTTTGCGCTAAATACACACACACACACCACACAGAAACTGCAAAAGTGGTTATTTCTGAGTAGTGGAATTAATTTTATTTTTGTTCTTCTTGATTTTCTGTGTTTAGGTTTTATTCATTAATGATGAGCTACTTTTGAATAATTAAAAACATAAAAATATGCAACTTGTTTTCAATCAGCATTATTAAACTCTCTTAAATACTTCATAACTATGAATCTAATTGTTTTAAGATAATTCTGATGAAATGTTTACAGCAATGTAAAAAGACTTTCCAAATGAGAAGTCATGACTATACTTATAATAGGTAATAGATCTGGCACTGAAAAACATGCAGAGATGTTAAAAAAATAATAAATATTATCTTTAAATTCAGATTGATATGGACTAGCTGGGTCCCCCCCAAATCTCACCTTGAACTGTAGTAATCCCCACATGTCAAAGATAGGGCCAGGTGGAGATAATCGAATCATGGGGGTGGTTTCCCCCATACTGTTCTCATGGTAGTGAGTAAGTCTCACGAGATCTGATGGGTTTGTAAATGGGAGTTCCCCTGCACAAGCTCTTGCCTGTCGCCATGTAAGATATGACTTTGCTCCTCATTTGCCTTCCACCATGACAGGCCTCCCGAGCCATGTGGAACTGTCAGTCAATTAAACATGTTTCCTTTATAAATTACCCAGTTTTGGGTATGTCATTATTAGCAGCATGAAAAGAGATTAATACAGGAGGCCAGGCGCCGTGGCTCATGCCTGTAATCCCAGAACTCTGGGAGGCCAAGGTGGGCGGATCACCTGAGGTTGGGAGTTTGAGACCAGCCTGACCAAGATGGAGAAACCCCGTCTCTACTACAAATACAAAAATTAGCTGGGCGTGGTGGCGCATGCCTGTAATCCCAGCTACTTGGGAGGCTGAGGCAGGAGAATTGCTTGAATCCAGGAGGCGGAGGTTGCAGCGAGCCAAGATCGCATCACTGCACTCCAGCCTGGGCAACAAAAGCAAAACTCCATCTCAAAAAATAAATAAATAAAAATACAGCAAATTGGTACCAGTAGAGTGTGGTGCTGCTGTAAAGATGCCCAAAAATGTGGAAGCAAGTTTGGAACTGAGTAACAGACAGAAGTTGGAACAGTTTGGAGGGCTCAGAAGAAGATGGAAAAAGGTGGGAAAGTTTGGAACTTCCTAGAGACTTATGAATGGCTTTGACCAAAATGCTGATAGTGATATGAACAATAAGGTCCAGGCTGAGGTAGTCTCAGATGTTGACGAGGAACTTCTTGGGACTGGAGTAAAGATCACTCTTGCTATGAAAAGAGACTGGCAGCATTTGCCCCTGCACTAGAGATCTGTGGAACTTTGAACTTGATAGAGATGATTGAGGGTATCTGGTGGAAGAAATTTCCAAGTTGTAAAGCATTCAAGAGGAAGCAGAGCACAAAAGTTTGAAAAATTTGAAGGTTGACAATGTGATAAAAGACAAACCAATTTTCTCGGAAGAAATTCAAGCCAGCTGCAGAAATTTGCATAACTAATGAGGAACCAAATGTTAATCACCAAGACAATGGGGAAAATGTCTCCAGGGCATGTAGGAGACCTTCATGGCAGCCCTATCACAGGCCTGGAGGCCTAGGAGCAAAAAATGGTTTTGTGGGTGGGGCCCAGGGCCCCACTGCTCTATGAAGCCTCATGACATGGTGCCCTGCAACACAACTGCTTCAGCTCCAGCCCTGGCTAAAGGGGGCCAATGTACAGCTCAAGGCTTTGCTTCAGGGGGTGCAAGCCCCAAGCCTTGGTGGCTTACATGTAGTGTTGGACCTGTGCTGCACAGAAGTGCACAGAAGTCAAGAATTGAGGTTTAGAAATATCTGCCTAGATTTCAGAGGATGTTTGAGACACCTGGACGTCCATGCAAAAGTTTGCTGCTGGGGCAGAGCTCTCATGGAGGACCTCTGTAGGGCACTGCCTAATGGAGCTGTGAGAAGAGGGCCACAGTCCTCCAAATCTGAGAATGGTAGATCCACTGAGAGCTTGCACTGTGAGCCTGGAAAAGCCACAGACACTCAATGCTAGCTCATGTAAGCAGCTGGGAGTGGGGCTGTACCCTACAATGCCAGAGGGGCAGAGCTGCCCAAGGCTATGGGAGCACACCTCTTGTATCATGTGACCTGGATGTAAGACATGGAGTCAAAGGAGATCATTATGGAACTTAAAGTTTAATGACTGCCTTATTGGAGTCTGAACTTGCATGAGACCTGTGGCCCTTTTGTTTTGGCCAATTTCTCCCCTTTGGAATGGGTGTATTTACCCAATGCCTGTACCCCCATTGTATTTGGGAAATGACTAACTTGCTTTTGATTTTACAGGCTCATAAGCAGAAAGGACTTGCCTTGTCTCAGATGAGACTTTGGACTGTGGACTTTTGAGTTAATGCTGAAATGAGTTAAGACTTTGGGGGACTGTTGAGAAGGCATGATTGGTTTTGAAATGTGAGGACATGAGATTTGGGAGGGGCCAGGGACAGAATGATATGGTTTGGCTGTGTCCCCACCCAAATCTCACCTTGAACTGTAATAATCCCCAAGTGTGAAGGGTGGGCTCAGGTGGAAATAATTGAATCATGGGGGTCCTTTCCCCCATACTGTTCTCATGGTAGTGAATAAGTCTCATGAGATCTGATGGTTTTATAAATGGGAGTTCCCCTAGCCTGCTGATATGTAAGATGTGACTTTGCTCCTCATTCATCTTCCACCATGACTGTGAGGCCTTCCCAGCAAATGGAACTGTGAGTCAATTAAACCTCTTTCCTTTATAAATTACTCAGTCTTGGGTATATCTTTATTAGCAGATTGAGAACAGACTAATACACAGAAAAAGTCCAAAAATGATAAAAAGAGATCATTAAATAGGACAGGCTTTCATGCATTCAAGGCTGGAAAACACACAAAAGATAACATACACAAGTCAATAAAAAATGTTTTAGGCTCACTGAAATGTTTCATTGGTAAGGCCTACTCTACCATTTACATGAAGAAATTTTTAAATAAACTGATGTTTATCTACATTTTCACAAGACATATTTAGAATTTAGAGAAAAGGGCCCATTGGCTACATGTAAGAATATTTAGGCTGGTCGTGATGGCTCACGCCTGTAATCCCAGCACTTTGGGAGGCCGATGTGGGCCTTGGCCACTTGAAGTCAGGAGTTCGAGACAAGCCTGGCCAACATGAAACCCCATCTCTACCAAAACTACAAAAATTAGCCGGGCATGGTGGTGGGTGCCTCTAATACCAGCTACTCAGGAGGCTGAGGCAGGAGAATTGCTTGAACCTGGGAGGTGGAGGCTGCAGTGAATGCAGATCATGCCACTGCACTCCAGCCTGGGCAACAAGAGTGAGACTCCATCTCAAACAAAAACAAAAACAAAAACAAAAAAATAAAACAAAACAAAAAGCCAAAGTAGGCATATTGGTAAGGCAGGTAACATCTTTCAAATAGCTGACTAGGTACTAAATAGTTTGTTTCAACATAATGACAGTACACTTTTTGTTTTGAGGACAATGTATAAAAGTAAAACTCTGAGATTTTTTTTTAAAGTGATGTATAATGTTTCTAGGAGGGAAACTGGATTAATAGAAACATGCTAATGACCACAGAGAGCCAGGTACACCAACAGCTTAAATTCCTTATATTTCATTTGCATATTCTGTGGTAATTATAATAGCATCCTGCACAGAGAAGGTGCTAAAAGGTTTGATAAATGAATGTATGTATAAAAGGATGCTGAGTGATGTTGTCCCTAAAAGGCTATACTATGCTAGTCTGCTATAAGTGAAGCTACCAACAAAATCTGCCCAAGGACTAACTGAGAAGGGACAGAGTGACTCTACTACTTCTGACTGTCACCACAGCATCCCTTCTCCTCCTATCCTTTATAAGGAGATAGGTTTGGGGAAGTGGGGAATTGACTTTGTGGAAAACACAGTATTTAAGATACGATGTACTTCCATTCCTAAACTACAGGTTAGAGTAGTGGGCATTTTTAGCCACTCAAATTCTCCCCTTGCAAGGCAAATGTGTAGTTCCCAGGACAATCATTGTAGAGATTTGGGCATACCTAAAATAAGGCATGGGTGACATTCTACATTGCAGTGGAATGTCTACTTCAGCAGAAGACATTAATTTACCTTGTACCTCTCTGAGCAGGTGAGAAGTAGGGAGAGAGATGGTAGTACTGACAGAGTGGGTGGTAGGCACCTACCTTCTTGACTTTTCTTTCCTAAGCTGTCAAATGAGAATGATGCTGCTCTTCTATTTACCTCACAAAAATACTGTGAGAATCAACCAGTACAGTCAATCTAAAGTGCTTGGTAGACTGTAGATCTTTACATAAAATGTTATTAAAATTGGATCCCAAATGAAGCAGGTTTAATTTCCTGATAAAATCGTCTTAATATCATCTAAATGTTGGGTAATCATTAATTGACAAATAGTTGATGAACTAGCCTGTGCTGGCCATTTTGAGAAAGATGAAATATCATTTCTACCTCAAAGACTCCACAATCCAGTTGGGAAGGCAAGACTAACAGGAATGAATTAGTAATAAAACTATACAATAATAATAGAAAATATATAGATATTTTATATATAATAAATGTATACTTGTATACATTTACTTACTCATTTAAGTCTTACAATAATCCTGAGGGAGGTTCTATTATTTTATTCATATTATAGATAAGGAAATTCAGGTGCAGAGAGGGTAAAAACCTGCCAAAGGCAATATAACAGTAACAGAATCAGGATTCAAATTTGGTCAGTCTGGCTCTGGAGAATGTGCACTTAACCACGTCACTACCCTGCCTCTCTTGTAAGATTCCATGTATGGAACCAAAGGTGCATACTATGAGAACTCAGGGAAAGAGTGAAACACAATATGGGCAGAAGTAGTTAGTAATATATTGGTGGAGTAAGTGGCACTTGAGTAAGGAAAACCAAGTAGGGTTTGGAAAAAAAGAAACGAGAAGGAAGACTGTTGTAGAAGTGGGTTACTATAAAAGCTCTGGAGGAGCGCAGAAAAATTTGATAAATAGTTACTGAATACCTACCTATTAGGTACCACTCACGGTGCTTGGGATATTTCAATTAACAAAACAAAGATACTTGTCCTTATAAAAGTTAAAGTCAATGGGTGTAAAAATGACAATGGAGAGACTAGTCTCACTGAATTGACCATCCATCCTGAGAATCAGAGAAAATAGTATTGAATAGGTAGACAAGAGCCAGATTATGAGATCTCTGAAAGACAGAGAAGTCTGAGGATATAGATCAAACTTACAGATATGTACTGTAGGATTTTTCGAGGAATGTGTCACATAGTAATAACAGTATCTTAGGAATATTAATTTGGCTGTTTTTCCAAGAATGAAATAGAAATGGGAAAAATTAAAGGGAGAAAGACTTGCTAGAAAGTGTATTTTATTAATATCTAGATTAAGTGATGGCATTGGTAATCGAGAGCTTTGCTCAATTCTTTATCTCCTTTTTTTTTTCAGTTTTTCCTTTACTGTTATTTTTCCTTTTCTGTTATTTTTCCTTGGTCTATAAATACATGCAATTCCATCCATCTACAGTAAACAGAAGGTAAATTAAAACAATAAATAATAAAACTACTCTTCAAGGAGTGAATCACTCCCAAGCTACTACCTCTCTACCTCCTTCTCATCTCTATTTTCTCCTTACCATGTCTCCTGAACTCACTGCAACTTGGTTTCTGTCATGATACAGGAGGAGTAGTTCATTTGGCCAGAAAAGAAGTAGAAAACTGGGGAACGCTTCTTTGAAAAGGTAATATTTCAGTGGAGATTGAAAGGATGAATAGGAGTTTGCCATATAAATAACTGGGGGTTTTCAAGTATAGTATTCTGTGTGAAATTGGGAAGGTACTTCGATTCTATTTCTAAGGCACTGGTTCTACCTTTAGGAGGTATGCTGAAGAAATCCTCTCATTTAAAGTCTTTTTATTCTCCCCCTCCCCCACCAACTTAACCTGGTATGAATGATGCAGAAAGTTCAGTCAGCATCCTATTTTAATTTGAATCCTAATTTCCTGAAGCTTAGTTCACAAATAGCCAATCAAAGTTTCTCAGGTTTATAGCCCCTACTCTATAAATCACTGCCACTGGTCTCTTTCAATATACCATGAGCTCCTGTTTTCATACCTCCATTGCCCAGCAGAGAGCCTGGAACTCAGTAGCTATTCAGTAAAATTGGTTGGATTAATGAAACGATAAAGAAAGAAAGATAGACGTATGAGAGGCTGTATAGGAAAATACAGAAAGAGAAAATATACAGGAGTTAAAGGTCAAGGATGAGTGAATAATGGCTCTTAAGTTTTGAACATGGTTGATTAGAAAAAAAGATATTAACAGTGACAGATGGCAGATAAAGGGAAGATATGTTTAAATCTAGATATGTGAAACTGAGATGGTACAGGGTCTCAAGTTCACTTGTCACTGTCAAAGATGTGGTTAGAGATAAAAAGTGGCATCTGGAAGAAGTCATGGTTAGAATATCATATTCCTGGAATGATCAGCATAGAAATTGCAGTTTAGGTTATGAGGAAGGATAAACAATTTAAAGAAAAAAGAAAAAAATTGACAAATATCCCAATTTTGGCAGGCAATCTATATAATGCTGAGAAAAATCTTAAATTGTATAATATTAATAAGACTTGTAAAAACATAAAGTTGAGATTTTTAGGGTAATATTAATCAATTCTCATTTTTCCAAATGTTTACAATAAACAGACTCTAATTTCATAGTGCTAGGTATTTCAAGCTCATGCAAGAGGGGGTACAGGCCTTGTAAATGGCACAGACTATCACTCTCAAAGGAATTTTAACAAGGAAAGTTACCTTCAAAAACTATCAATCTACAAATATCATTTTGATCCATATATTTAAAACAATAAATTGTTTCAGTGACATTTTCAAGTTTTCATTTCTCCCTCTTAGTTTTAAATAGGAAGAGGTTTCTATTCATAAAATTTAGAAATACAGCATCTGATGTGGAGTTTGAAATAACTATCATACTCTGAAAGCTGCATAGTATAGCTCTCACACTAGAGAGAATCTCCTCCCCTCAAACAGAAGAGAGACAACATACATGAATATGACATATAAAGAAAAGTAGAGACAGATTTTTTTTTTCAGTGATTAGAGACTTTATGCTAAAACGTTCACAGATGTACTCTGGAAAAATTGTGTACAAGCTAAGCTTCTGTAAAGAGAGTAATTTTTTCTTTGCTATACGGTATCATTCTGGAGACATTTTATCTCTCTGGGCCTCAGTTTTCTCAAATGATGGGCAGGAGTAGACAGTATTTGTACAGTCATGTGTTGCTTAACAAAGGGAATATGTTCTAAGAAACGTGTCATTAGGCAAGTGTGTTGTACAAACATCATAGGGTGTATTTACACAAACAAAGATGGCATATATATTTATTTCATGTATTTTTTAATATGGAAAACCAAATGTCGCAGAACCATTACTGAATATCAATTATTTCCTCTAGTTGATCTGTAATGCCAGTATCAAGTGCTATATATCAGGTTTCTGTATATGCTCTATCATAATCTCATGGGACCACGGTCATGTATGTAATCTGTTGTTGACTGAAATGTTGTTATGTGCTGCATGACTGTATTTTCTATTAAGTATATAATTCTATTACCTTATTTTTTAAATTTATATTCAACTGGCAAAAGGTCCCAAAACTCTTGCTTACTTTCTGAGACAAAAGTTAAAAACCAATACATAATACTTAATGACTCCACTGGAGTTTCTATTTAAGGAGATTCAGAAGTGATTCTAATTATAAGACTCAGTTAAGTGTTGTTCATGAACATGGCATGCTTATATAATCTTAGATCAATAAGAACTTGTTTATTTGAAAAGACAAATAATTGGGAAATATTTCATACAGTTTAAGTGGAAGAGGTTACAGTAAGTGAAGAACTCTAGTGTCACTGACTTATAAGGCAAAAACAGGGTCAAAGTGGCAATGTAGGGTGGTGTTGGTGTTGGTGTTGCTTTGCTACTAGGATATACGTTTCTATTAACATCCAGAAATAATTATTTAAAATAAAACCAGAACCAGGTAAGTTTCCTACACTCAGGTGAACAATATGAAAAAGTTAATGAGAGCAGCCTTACTTAGCTGGATAACTTCTAAAGGTAGAACTTTTGATAATTTTCTTCTGAAATGTGATAGAGATGCTATTCACACAGCACCGTTATGGTCAAGTTTCAATGGCAATACTGATCTGGAGTTTCAGTGAGTAGAGTCAGCTGGTGACAAGAGGTCACAGTAATTTAGTTAGTAGAACTGATGTTTTCATCTCAAACTCTAATTTTCCAAGGTACAATCTTTACTTGAATTGGGCTGCTGACTATATTACCCTTCACTCTCACCCTTATCCTCTTCCTTGTATACCAAAGTGATTAGTGCTAGCATTTTTGCTCTGGTCCTCCTGGTCACTTGGAATATTCTCCTTGCCCCCACATCACTCTCCTCACTAGATAACCAAAGGATGTCAACTAAATGATCAAAATACTCTCTGGCCAGACACTTATTCCCTGAGGAAGAAAGTCTGGAGATCTGCCTCTCTTCATTCTCACTGCTGTGCCAAATACAAGGTAAATAAGGTCTCTAAAGTACTTGTGATATTAACTGTTATTGCCATGATTGATTTCTGGGAAATATTCAGCTAATATCATGCATCAGCCAACCATTTACATTTGAATGCAATTAAGATGTCCCAAATAAAGGAAAATTCAAAAGTTTCAGCAATAAACACAAAAGACTGTTTAACATTTTAAACGAGAAGGAAGAGTATTCAGCTGTCTCTAATCTTTAATCATTTATTTTAACACACCACAAATCATCCCAGATGATTCTTACAAGAATATAGCTACAGAAGCATCAATGTCTACAATGTGTTTAGCTGTGAATACTGCAAACTTCTTTTAAATAGGAGAAAAAATTCTGATTTTTATGAGATCAGAAAGGTTATGTACATGCCACAGCCAACCTTAAAACCAGAGATCATAGAGATGTACTTTGAGTTTGTAATAGTATGACATATATTATGGAATATGAACTCATAAATTTGAATGGTTCCTTTCTATAACATTAAATTGGTTGGTACACATTTTTTCATATTTTCTTATTGAAAATAAAAGCATCTCAGGGGTAAGCTAATTATTCATTTAAGCTCTGAATAAAGTTCTACATTCTGAAACACAAATTGGGCATGAACAAGTACAGGATTTCTACAAGAAAATATAACAAATTATTTTATGTACAAAAAGCCTGTTAAATATAATAGCAGTTATAATGAATTAAAATTATCAGCTATATAATAGATGAATTGTAATAGATGTATATAATAGATGAATTATAATAGATGAATTACAATAATATTTATTGTAGATATATTCAATTTTACAGTTGTTAAATTAAAAAAGGTCTTCATATCTTCCTGTTGGTTTACTTTAATATGCAATAAAAGGTAATCTAAGACAAGAAAAAGTATTTGATAAATGGAGTTATGGGCAATATTTATTGTGGTGAAGTAAACCTTTAAAATACTATAGTGTCTATAAAATGTACAGATACATTTCAACACATATATTTTATTTAAAAAAAGTTTAAGTTCTTTTGCATTTGTGGACACATTGCCAGAGATATTTGAATGTGTTTACAGGCATTTTTCATATAAATAAAATAAAATAGCTATTCTATTGCAAAACCAGATGATAAATTAATCGGTTAAAACACATGAGGCTACTTTAATTGAAATGGTAATAATGCTACAAATAAAAGAAACTACATATAATCAAGAATTAACCAACAAATGACAAATGGGAATATAAAGCCACAAGTTGGTACTAGCCTCTCAAGAAAGAAAATTTAAGAGTACTTATTATTGTGTATCACTAGAAACAACAATCACCTTTCCAAACAATCCAGGTACAAATAATGTCTTAGTTTTAAATTTAACTGAAATTTATTCTTTAACTTTGGCTGAAAATTTTTCAGTAGGTTTCATTGTTTTTCAAGTCTAGTTAAATTTTTTTTTTTCTAATTCCCTCTCAAATCACAGGATTGCTCATTCTATGAATTTCTGTAATATCTCCACCCAGTGGTGATCAGAGACTTTAAATATACCCTTGACTTAAACCGAAAGTTTGGTAGTTTCTGATAGGATCAAGGCCCTCCACATAAATAGAAATTAGGACAGAGCCTAGATTTAAAGCTGGCTCTAAAATCAAAACAGTCTAAAATGGCAAAGCTCAGTAATCCATAGTCATGGCTTATATTTAGTTCCTATTGAATACCAGACAGTGTGTTGATAAGATATACGATAAAACTCTTAAGAAACCAGAATGCATGATACTTTTATGACATAATAAAATTTATCTCTCAAGCAAAAAGACAGCAAAACAATAGAAACACTGCCATTTAATGTAAGTGTAAGATAAAGATGTCCACCATTACCATTGTTATTTAATATTGTTCTAGAGAAAAAGGTGAAGCAATTAAATAATAGAAAGATATAAGATGTATAAAATTGAAAAAGGTAAAATTATAATTTGTAGATGATAAATAGAAAATTTGAATCAAATGAAAAATAATTACAAAATATGAGAGAACAGTAATATGGCTGATAAAAAGTAATAATGGTAATAGTGAAAACTTGCAGAGTATTTATATATACCAGCAGTATATATAAATATTCTCCATATATTAACTCAATCCTCCCAATAATCCTCTGAAGTATATAATATTATTATCACCATTTTATGAACAAGGAAACAGGCACAGAAAAGTCAAGAGAATTGTTCAAGGTTACACAGCTGGTGTGGCAGTGCTGTGATTCAAAAGTTTAAGAGTCTATGTCCTTAATCACTGTATCAAACTGTTGGTGAAATCAACAATCTTTCTATGTATCAAAAACAATCAAATAAAATGTAATGAAATAAGATATCCCAATAATAACAACAAAAGGCTAAACTATCTAGTAATAACCCTGAAAAGAATTATCTAGAAAACCTTAAAATTCCACAGAGGATCCTAAAAAGGAGGACCTTAAATGGAAAGACATACCCTGTTTTTGGAAAAAATAATCATGCCATAGGTTAATTTTCTTCATTTAGCTATAAGTTTAATTCAATCACAATACTAAAATAATTTTTCCCAAGGGATAAAGAAAAAAGAAAGCTAATTCTACAATTTATGTAGAAACACAGCACCAAACACATGGTATAATTATAATCTTAACTCTTGGTACTAGAAAAGTAATAAACTAAGAAATATCATTTTAACTGAAAAAAGGACAAAGAAATAGCAAAATACATGTGGGAATCTAGTTTATCATAAAACCATATTTAGAATCAATGGGTTATCCAAGAAAATAAAGATTATTTTTATTAACTAATTCAAATATCCATTTGATAAGTATAAAAGTTTAAAATTTGTTAATTAAGTCAAATCTGTCAGGACTATTTAGCTTCACTTTGCTAAGTGTTCTAGTTAATTTCTGTAGGATATCTAAACAATAATCTATAATTCAGATAGATGTATTTTGGAAAAACTTCAGTTTAGCAGGGTTTTTAAGTTGCTCATTTTTGGTTTGGAGAACAAAGGATGAAACAACATTTAGCAGTAATTCTCTAACAGATGTGACAATGCTGCAGATAAAAGCTTTTTCCTTTTTCATTATGTACCTTGCTTTATTAAATTCTGTGTTAGCACCTGTACAAAGCAGGTTAACAAACTGAATTTTTAGCAGTAAGTTTATATGTAATTTTTGAATCTCATATAACATGGCCTATTTATTTTGCACATTTTATAGGAAATCCTGAGAGAAGGGCTGGAATAAACAGGGCATTTATATACTAGGATTTAAAAAACCAGTAGACTCACTGAATCCTTTATATAACAACTGTGTCTGTTGTTGCTAGCCTTTCCGTAGAATTGTGCCAAAATCCATTTCTCTTTAAATGCCAAGGATGTCAGAGATACATGAAATGACATCCTTGAACTTTGAGGCTGCATAAGGAAGATCTCAGTGCAAGACCCCAGATCTTCATTAGCAAGTTAGAATTACCCTATCTGTGCCCATCACTCTTCATGAAGAAAATATATTCTATAGACTTTCTGGTGGAAAAACATCACTACAGGAGCTGTCTCAAATCAATACTGAGTTAAGTCAGGCTGCAAAGAAATAAAAACTGTCACTAGCATAACCTTCCTAGCAACTGCAATGTGAATATGTTAATACTGTGTCAAAGCATAGCCCTGATGTCTGTAGGAAGTGTGCCTTTGTTTCAAATCAGTTAAGCTACTAGCTTGGGACAATCCTAAGTGAAATACTATATCCTATATCATGACAATGTTATTTTTACCAACGATAACAATAATTCATATTTATTTTCTTCTTTTGTGTTTCTCATCAAGAAATCCATCCCAACATTCTTCTACCCCAAATTTCTAAATATCTCTTTCTTTTCTTCCCCACAACCCACCAAAAAACCCCAAATCTTCCTCAATACAATATATTCTAGAAATATTCTAGTGCAACTCTTATCTGGCTCTGGGTGTTTTTCCTGCCCCTTTTTCACTTGTTGTGCTTACAGGGCACTGCTCAATTCAGAAGACACTTGTGCATACTTCAATTTCTACATTGAGAAAAGGGGCATTTACTCATTTGATGATTTAGGATGAGAAAACCCAGAGATTTCTATAACTTAGAGGAAGAAAACATTTTTACTATACAAGTACAAATTATGATTTCCCGAAGATAATGTCACAAAAAAGGAAAATAGTAAATGTCTTTAAATATAGTGGCAAATTACCATGTAAATTTTCTATTTTCTAAGCTTCAGACTGCTGCAGTGAAAAAAAATTTGATTTTTAAAATCAGAAATATTTAGGTTGGTGCAAGAGGGACTGCAGTCTTTGTCATTAAAAGTAAAGGCAGGCCGGGTGCCATGGCTCACCCCTGTAATCCCAGCACTTTGGGAGGCCAAGTCGGGCGGACCACCTGAGGTCAGGAGTTCATGACCAGCTTGACCAACATGGTGAAAGCTCGTCTCTACTAAAAATACAAAATTAGCCGGGCGTGGTGGTGCACACCTGCAATCCCAGCTATTCGGGAGGCTGAGGCAGGAGAATCGCTTGAACCCAGGAGGCAGAGGTCGCAGTGAGCCGAGACTGTGCCATTGCACTTCATCCCGGGCAACAAGAGCGAAACTCCGTCTAAAAAAAAAAAAAAGTAAAGGCAAAACCCGCAATTACTCTTGCACCAACCTAACATATGAAGAATCACTGAGTAAAAGAAATGGTAACCATGCATCGCTAATTAACAGTTTCTGGACCAGGAAATAGAGATTTATCCTTAAGTTACTGTGTTACACTTACTTATTTATACTCTGCCTCTTTCCATAAAGGATTTCAGACAACTATTGACTTAGTATACCCTTCCAAACAATCTAATACATTTTTAAAAAATCCTGCCTTTACTTTCTGGTGTTTGAATTAAATTATGTCCCAAATTTGGAACTGATATACTGTGGGAAAGGAAATTGATATAAAATGATAAAAATCTTGTTAACTGTAAATTGAAGAGCTCTGTTTCGAATAAAAGTTGAGTAAGTTGAGTCTGGAAAATAAACAGCACAGTTGTAGGGGGCATGGCAGTGGCATTGCTCAACTTATTCTCCTTTGTCTGAATTGAGGATATGTTCCCAGACACCTCTCCTCATGTACCCTCAATTACCAAGGTAATTGGAAAAGATGCAGTCCATGCTACTATGAAATGGGGTCTCTGAAGACCTCTCTGTAATTGCAAAGCCCTTCACAAGCTGAAGTGTTGAAAAGTGCCTGGCACATGGTAGGTGTACAACAAATGCTGAATGAATAAAACTTAAGTCAAAATTCTTTTAAAATTATGAGAGGGACAAAAGGAAAAGTAAGTCTGTTCTTTTTAAAAAAATGATTATCTTTCTTTTGGCTTTTCCTTAATCTCAAGCAATATTTTCTCTTGCTTCTTTACATTTCTCCTCTAACTTGTTCATATTTTTTTGGGCTGGGCATGGTGGCTCACGCCTGTAATCCCAGCACTTTGGGAGACCGAGACAGGTGGATCATCTGAGGTTGGGAGTTCGAGACCAGCCTGACCATCATGGAGAAACCCCGTCTCTACTAAAAATACAAAATTAGCCAGGCATGGTGGTGTACGCCCATAATCCCAGCTACTCAGGTGGCTGAGGCAGGAAAATCGCTTGAACTGGGAGGCGGAGGTTGCAGGGAGCTGAGATCGCTACTGCACTCCAGCCTTGGCAACAAGAGTGAAACTCCGTGTCAAAAAAAAAAAAAAAAAAAAGGCTGGGTGCGGTGGCTTACGCCTGTAATCCCAGCACTTTGGGAGGCCTAGGGGGGCAGATCAGGAAATCAAGAGATTGAGACCATCCTGGCCAACATGGTGAAACCTCGTCTCTACTAAAAAGACAAAAATTAGCTGGGAGTGGTGGCGTGAGCCTGTAGTCCCAGCTACTTGTGAGGCTGAGGCAGGAGAATTGCTTGAACCCAGGAGGTGGAGGTTGCAGTGAGCCGAGATCACACCACTGCACTCCAGCCTGGTGAGACAGTGAGACTCCATCTCAGAAACAGCAACAACAACACAAAACAAAACAAAAAAAACTTGTTCATATTTTTAAGTTTTCAGGAGAAAGAACACTTCAATTTGTGGTGCTTTCCATGGCATATAACAACTGTGTTTATACTCATGCTCACACATATTCACATATTAACACCATGTAATTACAACAAGCATACCTTGGAGATATGGAGGGTTCAGTCCTAAACCACGACAAAAAAGTGAATATTGCAGTAAAATTAGGGACTTAATTTTTTTGATTTCCCAGTACATATAGAAGTTGTTTATACTATAATCTATTAGATGTGCGAAAACATGATCTAGAAGAAGATAATGTATGTCTTCTCTTGAGAAGTGTCTGTTCATGTCCTTTGCCCACTTTTTTAATGGGGTTGTTTTTCTCTTGTAAATTTGTTTAAGTTCCTTATAGACATGAACAGGTATTTTTCAAAACAAGACACATATGTAGCCAATAAGCATATGAAGAAAATCTTAATATCACTGATCATTAGAGAAATGCAAATCAAAACCACAATGAGATACCATCTCACACCAGTCAGAATGGCGATTACTAAAAAGTCAAAAAAACAGATGCTGGCAAGGTTGCAGAGAAAAGGGAACACTTACACACTGTTTGTGGGAGTAAAAATGAGTCCAACCATTGTGGAAAGCAGTAGGGTGATTCCTCAAAGAGCTAAAAGCAGAGCTCCCATTCAACCCAGCCATCCCATTACTGAGTATATACCCAGAAGAATATAAATCATTCTACCATAAAGACACATGCATGCAAATGTTCACTGCAGCACTGTTCATAATAGCAAAGACCTAGAATCAGCCTAAGTGCCCATCAATGACAGACTGGATAAAGAAAATGTGGTACATATACATATACATATACATGTAATACATATACATATACATGTAATATATATACATATACATGGAATACTATGCAGCCACAAAAAAGAATGAGATCATGTCTTTTATGGGAACATGGATGGAGCTGAAGGCTATTATCCTCAGCAAACTAATGCAGAAACAGAAAACCAAATACTGCATGTTCTCTTATAAGTGGGAGCTAAATGATAAGAACATATGAACACAAAGAAGGAAACAGACACTGGGGTCTACTTGAGGAGGGAGAGTGGAAAGAGAGAGAAGAACAAAAAAGGTAACTATTGGGTACTGAGCTCAATACCTGGGTGATGTAATAATATGTATAAACCCCTGTGACATGTGTTTATCTATGTAACAAATCTTCACATGTATCCCCAAACCTAAAATAACAGTTAAAAAATACTTTATTGCTAAAATATGCTAACGGTCATCTAAGCCCCCAGCAAGTCATAATCTTTTTGCTGGTGGAGGGTCTTGCCTCAATGTTGAGGACTTTTAACTAATCAAAGTAATGGTTGCTGAAGGCTGAGGTGGCTGTGGCTACGGCAGCTTCTTAAAATAAGACAACAGTGAAGTTTGCTGCATCAATGGACTCTTCCTTTCACAAAAGATTTCTCTGTAGCATGCAATGCCATTTGATAGCATTTCACCCACAAAAGAACTTCTCTCCATATTCACTCCTCTCAAACCTTGCTGTTGCTTTATCAAATAAGTTTACATAATATTCTAAATGCATTGTTATCATTCCAACAATGTTCACAGCATCTGTACCAGGATTTGATTCCATTCTAAGAAACTTTTTTTGCTCATTCTTAAGAAGCAACTCCTCATCCATTCAAGTTTTACCATGACATTACAGCTACTCAGTCACATCTCACATTCCAGTTCTAATTCTAGTTCTCTATTTCTACCACATCTGCAATCACTACCTCAGTGAAGTCTTGAACTCCTCAAAGTTATCAATGAGGGTTGGAATCAACTTCTTACAAACACCTTTTCATATTGATATTGTGATCTCCTTCCATGAATCACAACTGTTCTGAAAGGCATCTAGAATGGTGGATCCTTTCCAGGGGATTTCAATTTACTTTGCCCAGACTGATCAGAGAAGTCACTATCTATGGCAGCTATGGCCTTACAAAATGTATTTCTTAAAAAGTAAGACTTGAAAGTTGAAATGATTGCTTCATCCATGCACTGGAGAATGGATATTATTGTTGTGGGAAGTCAGGGACCCCAAACAGAGGGACCGGCTGAAGCCATGGCAGAAGAACGTGGATTGTGAAGATTTCATGGACATTTATTAGTTCCCCAAATTAATACTTTCAAAATTTCTTATGCCTGTCTTTACTGCAATCTCTAAACATAAATTGTGAAGATTTCATGGACACTTATCACTTCCCCAATCAGTACCCTTGTGATTTCCTATGCCTGTCTTTACTTTAATCTCTTAATCCTGTCATCTCGTAAGCCGAGGAGGATGTATGTCCCCTCAGGACCCTGTGATAATTGCGTTAACTGCATAAATTGTAGAGCATGTGTGTTTAAACAATATGAAATCTGGGCACCTTGAAAAAAGAACAGGATAACAGCAATGTTTAGGAAACAAGAGAGATAACCTTAAACTCTGACCACCAGTGAGCCAGGCAGAACAGAGTCATATTTCTCTTCTTTCAAAAGCAAATGGGAGAAATATTGCTGAATTCTTTTTCTCAGCAAGGAACATCCCTGGGAAAGAGAACACGCGCCTGGGGTTGGGCCTCTGAACTGGCCCCCCTGGGCGTGGCCATCTTCTATGGTCAAGGCTGTAGGGGTGAAATATACCCCAGTCTCCCATAGCGCTCCCAGGCATATTAGCAAGAGGAAATTCCCACCTAATAAATTTTGGTCAGACCAGTTGCTCTCAAAACCTGTCTCCTGATAAGATGTTATCAATGACAATGGTGCCCGAAACTTCATTAGCAATTTTAATTTCACCCCAGTCCTGCGGTCCTGTGATCTCACCCTGCCTCCATTTGCCTTGTGATATTCTATTACCTTGTGGAGTATGTGATCTCTGTGACCCACACCTATTTGCACACTCCCTCCCCTTTTGAAAGTCCCTAATAAAAACTTGCTGGTTTTGCGGCTTGTGGGGCATCACGGAACCTACTGACATGTGATGTCTCCCCTGGATGCCCAGCTTTAAAATTTCTCTCTTTTGTACTCTGTCCCTTTATTTCTCAAACCAGCTGACGCTTAGGGAAAATAGAAAAGAACCTACATGACTATCAGGGCAGGTTCCCCAATATATTATGTTATCATTCATGAAGACAATATTTATTTTCCTGTACATATCCATCAGAGTTCTTGGGTGATGAGGTGCACTGTTATAATGAGCAGTAATATTTTGAAAGAAATCTTTTTCCCTGAGCAGTAGGTCTAAATAGTGAGCTTAAAATATGTAGTAAACCACACTGTAAACAGGTGTGCTGTCATCCAGACTTGGTTGTTCCATTTATAGAACACAGGCAGAGTAGATTTAGTATAATTCTTAAGAGCCCTAGGATTTTGGAATGGTCAATGAGTATTAGCTTCAACTGAAAGTCACCATCTATATCAGCCCCTAACAGGAGAGTCAGCCTATCTTTTGAAGCTTTGAAGCCTTGAAGCCAGGCATTGATCTCTTCTCTCTAGCTATGAAAGCCCTAGATGGTATCTTCTTCCAACTGAAGGCTGCTTCATCTACATTGAAAATCTGCTGTATAGTTGCTAGATTTTGGGATTACTTCCTTCAGCTTCTCCACCAGTACTTGCTGCTTCACCCTGTACTTTTATGTTTTGAAGACAGTTCTTTTCTTAAATCTTATGAACCAACCTCTGCTAGCTTCCAACTTTTCTTCTGTACCTTCCTGATCTCTCATGGCCTTACAGAACCAAAGAGAGTTAGGGCTTTGCTCTGGATTAGGCTTTGGCTTAAGGGAATGTTGTGGTGACTCAATCTTCTATCCAGACCACTAAAACTTTCTCCATATCAGCAGGAAGTCTGCTTTGCTTTCTTATCATCTGTTGTTCACTCGAGTAGCATTTTTAATTTCCTTTAAGAATTTTTCCTTTGCATCACAATTTGCCTAACTGGTAGAAGAAGTCTAGCTTTTGGGCTATCTTGGCTTTTGACATGCCTTCCTCACTAAGCTTAATCATTTCTAGCTTTTGATTTAAAGTAAGAGATGTGTGATTCTTCCTTTCACTTGAACACTTAGAGTCCATTATAGGGCTACTAATTGATCTAATTTCAATATCTTTGTTTCTCAAGGAATAGGGAGACCCATGAAGAGGGAGAAAAATGGAGGAATGGCTGGTTGGGGAAGCAATGAGAACGCACATATTTATCACTTGTTTGCCATTTTAAATGGGCTCCTTTGTGGTGCACCAAAACAAGTACAATAGCAACATCAAAGACCACTGATCACAGATCACCGTAACAGATATAATAATAATGAAAAAGTTTGAAATATTGCAAGAATTACCAAAGTATGACACAAAGACACAAAGTGGGCACATATTGTTAGAAAAATGGCTCCATTAGACTTGCATGATACAAGGGTACTACAAACTTTTAATTTGTATAAAACAGCAACAGTGAAAGTGCAGTGATGAGAAGCAAAACAAACTCAAGTGTGCCTTTACTGCATATCTTCTAAGTTGAAGTAATGGGTTTACCTTTTACTGATTTCAAGAAAGAAAACATAAAGCAGGGAATGTAACTTTTTTGAGTCCTGGATAGATTTCTCACTCTAATTTATTTCCACATGAATGACTTTAGAAATTCTGTTGTTGCTGTTTAGAAACTGCTTTCACAAAATGGAGTAAGAAGAGTGGGGGAGTCAGGGAGACAGAATTAAAAGAGAGTTGCCCTTTGGCAGTAAAAATAAAAAGAGAGGCTTAGAGAGTGAGTAGGCTGAGATTGTTGAATAGTGAAAAGGGCTGTTGCTTTTGTTCATGAAGAAAAAGTTAACTTGCGGCAAAAGGTTAGAATAATAACAATAAAACAAGTAGACTAGTATAAAAATACACACAAAAGCACAAAAATAACACTATGATCACAAATATGAATGCCTTATTGAGATATTTTCCCCCATATGAATAATCATTTGTTTAGTTACAAAGATATGAGTTGTGAGAACCCTGTATGCACATGTTGTTAAGCAATACATAGGGACTTTAGTAAAAACATAAGTTACAGGAGATACCCCTCAATCACTGATTTAGTAGATATGATGTGTGCATCGAGTCCTAAAAATGCACTTTCAATAACTATTATAGAAGATTTTTGAGGACCATTTTTCAGATACATTGCTTTACAGAAAATAGAGTAAAACATTAGCTGGAATGAACTTTCTGTTAATTCATTAAAAAAATTATTCAATACCAACTATATGCTAGGGGCTAAGATAAGCACTGGGGGTACAGGGGTGAACAAGATCCAATCTCTCCCCTGTGCCTGGATGTGGAATAAATGATAAAAGAAACACAAAAATAAGTATGTAATTATAATCCATGCCATGAAGACAAAGTAGAAAGAGCTAGCATAGTTGATGAATAAGGAACTGTGACTAAATTAACTGAATGCTTTGTTGAAATGAGAGTTAACACTAGTATAACCTTTTTTGTAGTAACTACATCAAATAAATACAAATATATTGAGAACATACTATTTCTCAGAGCTTTGAATTAAGCTCTGAGGGTCCAATGATAAGAACAGTCCTTTCCTTAATGCACCCATAAGTTACCAGTGAAGAAAGAAAGGTAGGTTTTTATGTATGTATGTTTGCTTTTCAAAACTTTTATTTTTTATTTTTCATTTTTTAATTTTTGTGAGTCCATAGTATGTAAATATATTTATGCATTACATAAGATATTTTGATATAGGCATGCAATGCATCATAATAATTCCATCCAGGTTAATGGGAGTCCATCATCTCAAGCATTTATCCTTTGTGTTACAAAAAATCTAATTATACACTTCTAGTTATTTTAAAATGTACAATTACGTTACTTTTGATTATAATCACTCTGTGCACCAGCAAATACTAGGTCTTATTCATTCTTTTGAACTATTTTTTTGTACCAATTAACCATTCCCAATTCTCCACACACACCCCACCCCCACTACCCTGCGCAGCCTCTGGTAACAATCCTTGTACTCTCTATATCCATGAGTTCAATTTATTTTAATTTTTATCACTCACAAATAAGTGAGAACACACAAAGTCTGTCTTTTTGTGCTTGACTTATTTTATTGAAAATAATGTCCTCCAGTTCCATCTGTGTTGTCGCAAATGACAGAATGTCATTCTTCTTTATGGTCTTTTGTGGTTGCATATAACAACCAATTCTAAACAATTTTAGAATTGTTTCTTCTATTTCTGTGAAGAATGCCATCAGCATTTTAATAGGGATTGCATTAAATGTGTAGATTGTTTTGCGTTGCATGGACATCTTAACAATATTAATTTTTTCAACCCACGAACATGGAATCTCTTTCCTTTTTTTGTATCCTCTTCAATTTCTTGTATTAATGTTTCATAGTTTTCACTGTAGAGATCTGTCACTTCTTTGGTTAATTCCTAAGTATTTTGTTTTATTTGTAGCTATTGTAAGTGGGATTACTTTCCTGGTTTCTTCTTCAGATTGTTTGTGGTTAGCATATAAAAATGCTTCTGATTTTTATATATGTTGCTTTTTACCCTGCAACTTTGCTGAATTTATCACTTCTAATACTGTTTTTTATGGAGTCTTTAGGTTTTTCCAAATAAAAGATCATGTCATCTTCAAACAAGGATAATTTGACTTCTTTCTTTCTAATCTAGATGCCCTTTATTTTTCTCTTTGTCTAACTGCTCTGGCTAGTACTTCCAGTAGTGTGATGAATAACAGTAGTTAAAGTGGGCCATGCTTGTTACATTCTTGATCTTAGAGGAAAGGCTTTCAGTTTTTCCCCATTCAACATCATGCTCGTTATGGTCCGTCAAGTATGGTTTTTATTGTCCTGAGGCATGTTCCTTCTAAACCCAGTTTTGTGAGGGTTTTTTAATCATAAAAAGATGTTAAATTTTATCAAATGTGTTTCCAGTATCAATTGAAATGTTCATATGGTTTTTGTACCTTATTCTGTTGATATGACATAACACATTAATTGATTTGCATATATTGAACCATCGTTACATTCCAGGGATAAATCCCACTTGGTCATGATGAATGATCTTTTCTTTTTTTTATTTTTTTATTTTTTATTATACTTTAAGTTTTAGGGTACATGTGCACATTGTGCAGGTTAGTTACATATGTATACATGTGCCATGCTGGTGCGCTGCACCCACTAATCAATGTGTTGTTAAATTTGGTTTGCTAAAATTTTTTTGAGAATTTTTGCATCAATATTCATCTGTAATATTGGCCTACAGTTTTCTTTTTTTGATTTGTGTTTATCTGGTTTTGGTATCAGGGTAATACTGGCCTCATAGAATAAGTTTGGAAATCTTCCCTCCTCTATTTTTCAGAATAGTCTGAATAGAATTGGTACACGTTCTCTTTAAATGTTTGATAGAATTAAGACGTGAGGCCATTGGGTCCTGTCATTTCTTTGCTGGTAGAATTTTTATTATGGCTTCACTCTCATTACTTGTTGTTGATCTATTCAGATTTTGGACTTCATCATGGTTCAATCTTGGTAGGTTGTATGTATCTAGGCATTTGTCCACCTCTTCTAGATTTTCCAATTTATTGGCATATAGTTGCTCGCAGCAGCTGCTAATCCTTTGAATTTCTGCAATAACAGTAGTAATGTCTCCTTTTAAATCTCTATTTATTTGGATCTTCTCGTTTTTTGGTTAGTCTGGCTAAACATTTGTTAATTTTGTTTAACTTTTCAAAAAGACCAACTCTTTGTTTCATTGATCTTCTGTACTGTTTTCTTCATTTCAAATTAATTTATTTTTGCTCTTTTCCTTATTCTTTTCTTCTAGTAATTTTGGGTTTGGTTTGCTCATTTTACTAATTCTTTAAGATGCATCATTAGGTTATTTATTTGATGTTTTTCTTCTTTTTTGATGTAGGCACTTATAGCTATTAACTTCCCTCAGTACTGTTTTTGCTGTACTTCATAGGTTTTATGTTGTGTCGCCATTATAATTCATTTCCAAATAATTTTCAATTTCCTTCTTGATTTCTTCATTGACCTACTAGTCATTGAAGAGCATGCTGTTTAATTTCCATGTGTTTGCATAAATTTCTCTTGTAATTGATTTCTAGTTTTATTCCATGTGGTCAGAGAACATGCTTGATATTATTTCGATTTTCTGAATGTTTTAAGATTTGCTTTGTCTTAAACATATGGTCTATCTCTGGATAGAGAACATATGGTCTATCTCAGAATAATCCATGTGATGAGGAAATTAATATGTATTCTGTGGCTGTTGAATGAAATGTTCTATAAATTTGGTCCATTTGGTCTATAATGCAGGTTAAGTTCAATGCTTCTTTGATGATTTTCTGTCTGGAAGATGTATCCAGTGCTGAAACAAGAGTGTTGAAGTCTCCAGGTTTTATTGTATGGGTTCCATCTCTCTCTTTAGTGCTAATAAGTTGGGTACTCCAGTACTGAATTCATATATGTTTACACTGCTTATATATCCTCTTGCTGAACTGACCCATTTACCATTATATAATGACTTTCTTCGTCTCTTCTTAGAGTTTTTTTTTTTCTTGAATTCTATTTTGTCTGATGTAAATATAGCTACTCCAGCTCTTTTTTGGTTTCCACTGGCATGCAATATCTTTTTCCATCCCCTTATTTTTAGTCAACATGTGTCTTTATAGGTGAAGTGTGTTTCTTGTAGGTAACAAACAGATCATTAGGTCTTGCTTTTTTAATCCATTCAACCATTCTATATCTTTTCATTAAGGAGTTTATTCCATTTACTTTCAGTATTATTGATAAGAACTTACCCCTGCCATTTTGTTATTTGATTTCTGGTTGTTTTGAGATATTCTCTTCCTTCTTTCCTTCCTTCCTGTCTTCCTTTTAGTGAAGGGGATTTTCTATTGTGATATGATTTAATTTCTTTTTATTTTTTATGTATCTGTGGTGTGTTTTTTGATTTGACGTTACCATGAGGCTTTCAAATAATATATTATAATCCATTATTTTAAGCTGATAATATTAACACTGTTTGCATAGAACAAATGAACAAGCAAAAAGAAAATTAAAACTCTACACTTAGTTCCCCTACTTTTTAGCTTTTTGTTTTTCCTGTTTATATCTTAAAGTACTGTCAATGTCTTGAAATGTTGTTGTAGTTATTATTTGACACGATTTGGACATGTCTCTCCACCCAAATCTCATGTCAAATTGTAATTCTCAATATTGGACGTGGGGCCTGGTGAGAGGTGATTGGATCATGGGAGTCATTTCTCATGGCTTAACACTACCGTCCTTGGTGTTGTCGTCGCAATAGTGAGTTCTTGTGTAAAGTATGTAGCATATCCCCCCTCTCTCTTATTCCTGTTTCTGCCACGTAAGATGCCTGCTATCACTTTGCCTTCTGCCATGAGAAAAATTTCCTTGAGGCCTCCGCAAAGGCAGACAGATGCTGCCTTGCTTCCTGTACAGTGGAACTGTGAGCCAATTAAATTTCTTTTCTTTATAAATTACCCAGTCTCAGGTATTTTATTACAGTTATAGCAGTTTGAGAATGGGCAAATACATTATTTGTGATTGGGTCATCATTTTGTCTTCCTAGTTAGTATAAGAGTAGTTTACACACCAGAGTCACAGTGTGATAATATTCTGTGTTTTTCTGTGTACTATTACTAGTGAGTTTTTTTTTTTAACCCTCAGATAATCTTCTATTAGAAAGTCTTTTCTTTTTGTTTGAAGTACTGCCTTTAGCACTTGTAGGATACGTCCGGTATTGATGAAATCCTTCACTTTTTGTTTGTCTGGGAAGTTTTATTTCTCATTCATGTTTAATGACATTTTTGGAGGATACATTATTCTAGGGCAAAAATTTTTTTTTTTTTCAGCACTTTAAATATGTCATGCCACTCTCTCATGACCTGTGAGGTTTCCACTGAAAAGTCTGCTGCCGGACATATAAGAGTTCCATTGTATGTTATTTGTTTCTTTTATCCTTTTAGGATCCTTTCTTTATCTTTGACCTTTCAGAGTTTAATTATTAAATGCCTTGAGGTAGTCTTCTTTGAATCAAATGTGCTAGATGTTCTATAACCTTCTTGTACTTGGATATTGATATCTTTCTCTATGTTTGGGAAGTTCTCTGTAATAATTATCACTCATTAACATCCTTTTTATTCAAAGGGGTAATAACTTTCTATCCCTATCTGTGTTTCTCTCTCCTCTTTAAGTCCAGTAACTCTTAGATTTGACCTTTTGAAGCTATTTCCTAGATCCTATAGGTATGCTTCATTGTTTTTTATTCTTTTTTCTTTTGTCTCCTCTGACTGTGTATTTTCAAACAGCCTGTCTTCAAGCTCACTAACTCCTTCTGCTTGATACATTCTATTAGAGGACTGTGATGCATTCTTCAGTATGCCAATTGCACTTTTTCAAGTATAGAATTCCTGCTTGTTTCTCTTCAATTATTTCAATCTCTTATGAAATTTATCTGGTAGAATTCTGAATTCCTTCTCTGTGTCATCTTGAATTTCTTTGAGTTTCCTAAAACAGCTAGTTTGAATTTCGAGTCTAAAAGGTCACATATCTCCGTTTCTCCAGGATTGGTCCCTGGTGGCTTATTTAGTTCATTTAGTGAGGTCATGCTTTCCTGGATGATCTTAATGCGTGTGGATGTTCATCTGTGTCTGGACATTGAAGAGTTAGGTATTTATTGTAGTCTTCACAGTCTGGGCTAATTTGAACCTGTATTTCCTGCAAGGCTTTTCAGGTACTCAGAAGACTTGAGTGTTGTGATCTAAGCTATATCTGTATTAATGGACACCTCAAACCCAGTAACACTATTGTTCTTGCAGACTTGTAGAGGTACTGCGTTCATGGTCTTGGATAAGATCCAGAATTCTCTGCAGAGACTGTTGTTCTTTCCCCTTACTTTCTCCTAAAAAAAAATAGAGCCTCTTTCTCTCTATTCTGAGCCACCTAGAGCTTGGGGTGGTGTGACACAAGCATCTTTGTGGCCACCACCACTGGTACCACACTGAATCAGACTGAAAGCCAGCATAGCACTGGGTCTCGCCCAAGGCTTGCTGTCATAACTACTACCCTGGCTACTGCCTGTGTTCACTCAAGGTCCTGGGACTGTACAATCATTAGGTGGTAAAGCCAGCCAGGGTTTTTCCTTCCCTTCAGGGCAGAAGTTCCTCCAGGCAGGTCCAGAGGTGCCATCTGCGAGCCAGGGACTTATGTCAAAAACCTTAGAAGTGTGCCTAGTGTTCTATTGTACTGTGGCTAAGCTGGCACTCAAATCATGAGACACAGTATTTCCCACTCTTCCCTCCGCTTTCCATAGGCAGAGGGGCCTCACCCTATGACCACCATCACAAACCCATGGAGAGTACTGCTGGGCCACTGCTGATGTTCTCTTAAGGCCCAGGAGCTCTTCATCGAGCTTGTGGTGAATGCTGCCTGGCCTGGGACTCACTCTTCAGTGTAGTTTCCCTTTGGCCCACAGCAGGTTCAGAAATGCTGTCCAAGAGCCAAGTCCTGGAAATGGGGGCCACGAGAGCCTGCTTGGTACTCTACTTCTCTGTGGCTGAGTTGGTACCTAAGGTGGAAGACAAAGCTCCCTTACTTTTCCCTCTAATTTTCTCAATCATAGTCTCTCCCCATAGCCATCATAGCTAGTAATGTGCTGAGTTTCACCTGAAGCCAGCAAGTCTCAGAGTGGCATACTACCTGGGTATTGCTACTGGTTATTCAGGGCCCAAGGGCACTTTATTCAGTAGTTGATGGGTCCTGCCAGGACTGAGTCCTTCCCTTCAAGGCAGCAGGTTCCCTTCTGGCCCAGGGTGTGTCTACAAATGTCTGGGAGCTAGGTCCTGGAAAGGGGGATTCATGACTGACTGGTATTCTATCCTACTGTGGATGAGCTGGTTTCCAAGATGTAAGACAGAGACCTCTTTATTCTTCTCCCTCCTCTCCTTAAGTGGAAAGAAGGTGTCTTTTTTGGAGCCCCATGCTGTGCAGCCTGGGTTTGGGGTAGGGGTGGTGCAAGTACTCTCTTAGCCACTCTGGCTGTGTCTCAACAGGTTACGTGCCTCCTTAGTCCACTCACTTTAATCTAAGTTAAGCACTAGGACTCCCCAAGAGTTGCAGTCCTTGTGACCTACACTGCCTTTGAAGTTTATTTAGAGCCCCAGAACACTTTAGCCCAGGGTGATAAGGCTTGCCAGAACTGAAGTTTGGACCACTGGGATGGGCAATTCCCCTCTGGCTAGAGTTGGTTTAAATATCTTCTCTGAGGGTGGGCATTAGCTAAGTGCAGCCTGGTTTTGCATTCTGCTGTAACAGGGTATCACTGAGTTCAATGCAATGTCACAATTCCTGCTGGGGGGTGGGCAAGGGGTGGCATTGGTGATTCAAGACTGTTTCTACCCTCCTCAGTGCCTTTTTCAGCGACATGAAGTTAAAACCAGGTACTGTGGGTGCTCATCTAGTTTTTGGTTCTTATGAAGGTGCTTTGCTTGTGTAGACAGTTGTTAAATTGGTGTCTGTGCAGAAGACATGCTCGGTGAAGGCTTCAATTTGGCCATCTTACTTTGCCCCCTCCCTATCATTTCATTTAAGAATCTATGATACAGTTCTTGATCTTTAGGAATTTATGTTAAAAGAGAAAATGAAGGCAGACATAGAGGCCTTAAAGCAGAAGTATGTATAGGGTATACCTAAAACTGAACGAAATCTAATTTCTGTGCTACAGCATAGAAAAATTAGAGGGAACAATACTGACAGAAAATCTTGGTAAAGTTGTCAAGGGAAATATTACATTGGGACTTTTAGACCATGTTAGAAGTTTGAATTTTATTGTCAGTATAATAATAAGAGTCTTGGTAAACATTTTGATTAAAAAAGATTATGGTAGCTGAAGTCTGAAAAATGGATTAAAGATAGATGAGAATGGATGCAGAGAGACCAGTCAGAAAATTGTACAACAGGCCGGGCGTGGTGGCTCATGCCCATAATCCCAGCACTTTGGGAGGTTGTGGATCACCTGAGGTCAGGAGTTCGAGACCAGCCTGGCCAACATGGTGAAACCCCGCTTCTACTAAAAATACAAAATTAGCCGGGTGTGGTAGCACATGCCTGTAATCATGGTGAACATGAGTAAAATATTGTCAGCAGAATTGGAGAGAAGTATACAGATTAATAAACAAAAGTTTTTGATTGACTAAATTTGGAAGGTAAGGCAGGAGTTAAAAATGAAGCTACTAACCTAAATGAAGTAGTTAAGTTCTTAGAAACACAAAGCTTACCAAGACTAAAATCATAAAGAGTTAAAAAATCGAACTAGATCTAGTACTAGCAGGGAAATTGAATCAGTAATAAAAAATCTCCTAAGAAAGAAAAGTCCTAGATCTGATGGCTTAACTGGTGAATTCTACCAAATATCTAAAGAACACAAATCCTTCTCAAACTTTTCTAAAAAGCTGAAGAGGGTAGAATACTTCCTAACTCATTGTGTAAGGCCAGCATTACCCTGATTCCAAAGCCATACAAAGACACTGCAAAAACGGAATACTAAAGACAAATGTCCCTTATGAATATTGAAACAACAATCTTCAACAAAATAGTAGCAAACTGAATTCAAAAGCATATTAAAATTATACAGCATGATCAATTGGGATTTATTCCTAGAATGCAAGGATGTTTCGCCACAGGAAAATCAATCCATATGATACATTACATTAACAGAATGGAGAGAAAAAAAAAAAAAAAACAACCACATGATCATCTAAATTGATACCAAAAAAAAGAACAAAATCAAACTGTTTCATGATAAAAACATTTAATAACTAGGAATAGAAGGAAACTTCCTCAACACAATAAAAGTCATATATGAAAAACCCACAGAAAACATGCTCAATGGTGAAAGGCTGAGAGCTTTTCCTCTGACATAATGAATAAACAAGGATGCCTGCTTTTGGGATGTATTTTCAACATAGTACTGGAAGTCCTAGCTGGAGAAATTAGGCAAGAAAAAGAAAAGCCATCCATTGAAAAGTAAGAAATAAATAATCTGTTTGCAGATGATGTGATCTTATATCTAAAAAATACCCTAAACATTACACAAAACTCTGTTAGAACTAATAATGGAATTCAACAAAGCAGCAGGATACAGAAAAAAATAGACAAAAATCAGTTGTATTTCTATATACTAACAATGAACAATCAGAAAAGGAATTAATGAAGACAATTTGATTTACGATAGCATCAAAAGGAATAAAATACTTAGGAATTAACCAGGGAGGTGAAAGACTTGTGCAATGAAAACAACAAAAGAATGCCGAAAGAAATTTAGAAAGACATAAATAAATGAAAACACAAGCCACGTTTATGGATTGAAAGATATAATATTGTTAAGATATCAATATTACTCAAAGCCACCTACAGATTCAACACATTCTTATCAAAATATCAATGATGTTTTTAGCAGAAATAGAAAGACCTATCCCAAAATTCATATGGAATCTCAAGAGACCTAAAATAGACAAAATAATCTTGAAAAGAAACAACAAAGCTAGAAGACTCAGACTTCCTGATTTCAAAATTTATTTCAAAACTATTGTAATAAAACAGTATGATACTGGCATAAAGGCAGACAGACATATGGACCAACAGACTAGAGCTAGAAATAAAACCTCCTATATATGGTCAAATAAGTTCTGAGAAGGGTGGCTAAGACCATTCAGTGGGGTAAAGGACAGTCTTTTCAGCAGATGTTTCTGGAAAAACTGTATATCTCCATGCAAAAGAATGAAGCTGAACTCTCACCTAATAACATACAAAAATTAAATCAAAATAAATCAAAGACTTAAATGTATGGCCAAAAACTTTAAGACTCTTAGAAGAAAACATAGGGCAAAAGCTTCATGATACTGGAGTTGGCACTTGATTTCTAGGAGATGACACCAAAGCCCTAGGTGACAGAGAAAAAATAGTCAAATTGAACTCTGTGAAATAAAATATTTTGTGCATCAAAAGACACTCAACAGAGTAAAATGGCAACCTACAGAATGAAATAAAATATTTGCAAATCATATATTTAATGTGAGAATAATATTGAGAATATATAGAAAACTCCTAAAACTCAACAAAAAAAGAAACAACTCAAAAGACCTTGAATAGGGCATTTCTCCAGAGAAGATATACAAATGGCTAAGAAGTACATGAAAAGATGCTCACTATCACTAATCATCAGGGAAATATAAATCAAAACTACAATGAGATTCCACTGCACATTTATTATTCAAAAAAAGAAGAAAAAAAAGAAAAAAATCAAAATAGAAAAGTGCTCGCAAGTTTGAGAAGAAACTGAAACCAACCCTTGCACACTGTTGGTAAAAATGTAAACTGATACAGCTGCTGTAGAAAACAGTATGGCAGTTCCTCAAAAAACTAAAGATAGATAACATATGATCCTGAAATTCCACTTTTGGATATATGCCAAAAGGAACTGAAACCAGAATCTTGAAGAGATATTTATACACCCATGTTCATAGCAGCATTGTTTACAATTGCTAAAATGTGGGAGTAACCCAAGTGTCCACTGATGAATGAATGGATAAACAAAATGTGGTATATATACAAAATGGGTATTATTTAGCCTTAAGAAGAAAAAAAAAATCTGACCAAAACTATATGATTCCAACTCTATGAGGTACTTAGAGTAGTCAAAATCATAGAGACAGAAGTAGAATTGTGGTTGTGGAGAGGAGGGGAGAATAAGGAATTACAATGGAATGGGTACAGAGGTGCAGTTTTACAAGATGAAAAGAGTTATGGAGATAGATGGTGGTGATGGTTGCACAACATTATGAATGTATTTAATACCACTGAACTGTACACTTAAAATGGTTAAGGTGGTAAATTTTATGTTGTGTGTATTTTTATCACAATAAAAAAATTAGAAAAGATCCCTACAAATACATATAAATGCATATATATTTAACTTAAAAGGGTTTGTACATATTCAGAAACCTATATAAACTATAGAGCAACCAGTATTAGAATTCATGGAGAATAAGCTAAAAACACAAAGGCTCAGGGCCTATCCTTTAAACAAGAGGGGCTTCATTTTTTCTTAGCTTTCCTGGAGAGGATAATATACATTCAACATTTGCAAACCACTGTTTTTTAAATGATTGTGCAGAGAGACCAAGGAGTGAGGGTCAGGGCAGAAAGAAAGAAGTAAAAAGGAAATAGGAGAAAGTGTCTGACCAGTCCAATAATTGTAATGTGTTGTAAACTGAGGAGACATTATTAGCTCAGCTACTTGCATTTGAGATATACAAATAATATTAAGTATTACTACCATGATAACATTTCTGTACCAAGGAATGGTTTGCAGCTTGTTAACCAGAATTAGGTGTGTGTGTGTGTGTGTGTGTGTGTGTGTGTGTGTGTGTGTGTATGTGTGTACGTAAGAAGACTTTAAAGACATATTGCTAAGCAAAAAAAGAGAGAAGTTTGGGCTGGAGCTAATAACCAGAAGCCATGGTAACTGTATGATGCAAGTATGAAACATGAAACAACACAAATGCTATGATTCCATTTATTTAAAAGTTAGATTACATGTTTCCATCCCAGCCACTCCCAAATCTCATGTCCTCACATTTCAAACCACAGTTATGCCTTTTCTACAGTCTCCCAAAGCCTTATTTCAGGGTTAACTCAAAAGTCCACAGGCCAAAGTCTCATCTGAGACAAAGCAGTCTCTTCTATCTATGAGACTGTAAAATCAAAAGCAAGTTAGTTACTTCCTAGATACAATGGGGGTACAGGCAATAGAAAAATATACCCATTCCAATTGGGAGAAATTGGCCAAAACAACGGGGCTACAGGCCTCATGCAAGTCCAAAATTCAGCAGGGCAGCCAGATCTTAAAGCTCCAAAATGATCTCCCTTGACTTCATGTCACACATCCAGGTCATGCTGATGCAAGAGATGGGCACCCACGGCCTTGGGCAGCCCCGCCTCTGTGGCTTTGCAAGATATAGCCCCACTTTCCACTGCTTTCATAGGATAGTGTTGACTGTCTGCAGCTTTTCCAGATGCATAGTGCAAGCTGTTGGTGGATCTACCATTCTGGGGTCTGGAGGATGGTGGCCCTCTTCTCACTGCTCCACTAGGCAGTGCCCCAGTGGGGACTCTGTGTGGGAGTTCTGACCCAACATTTCCCTTCTGCACTGCCTTAGCAGAGGTTCTCCGTTAGGGCTCTGCCTCTCCAGCAAAATTCTGCCTGGATATCCAGGCATTTCCATACATCCTCCGAAATCTAGGTGGAGGTTCTCAAACCTCAATTCTTGACTTCTGTGCACCAACAGGCCAAACACCATGTGGGAAACTGCAAGGTTTAGGGTTTACACCCTTAGAAGCAAGGGTCTGAGCTGTGCCTTGGCCTCTTTCAGCCACAGCTGAAGCTGAAGTCACTGGGACACAGGGGAAGATGTTCTGACACTGCACAGAATAGCAGCAGCCTAGGAAACCATTTTTCTGTCCTAGGCCTCCAGGCCTATGATGGGAGAGGCTGCTGTGAAGGTCTCTGACATGCCCTGGAGACATTTTCCCCATTGCTTTGGTGATTAGCATTTGGATCCTCATTACTTATGCAAATGTCTGCAGCTGGCTTGAATTTCTCCCCAGGAAATGGGTTTTTCTTTTCTTCACATCATCAGGCTGCAAATTTTCCAAACTTTTATGGTCTGCTTCCTCTTGGACACTTTGCCACTTGGAAATTTCTTCTGCCAGATACCCTAAATCATCTCTCTCAAGTTCAAAGTTCCACATATCTCCAGGGCAGGGGCAAAATGCTGCCAGTTTCTTTGCTAAAGCATAGCAAGCGTGACCTTTACTCCAGTTCCCAAAAAGTTCCTCATCTCCATCTGAGACCATCTCAGCCTGGACTTCATCATCCATATCACTATCAGCATTTTGGCCAAAGCCATTCAATAAGTCTCTAGGGAGTTCCAAATTTTCCCACATCTGCCTGTCTTCTGAGTATTCCAAGTCTCTAGGAAGCTCCAAATTTTCCCATATTTTCATGTCTTCTTCTGAGCCCTCCAAACTGTTCCAACCTCGGCCTGTTATCCAGTTCCAAAATCACTTCCACATTTTTGGTATCCTTATAGCAGCACCCAACTGTATCAGTACCTATTTAATATATTAGTTTGTTCTCATACTGCTCATAAAGACATACCCCAAACTGGGTAATTTATAAAGGAAAGAGGTTTCACAGTTCAGCAATGCTTGGCAGGCTTCAGGAAACTTACAATCATGGTAGAATGGGAAGCAAACATGTCCTTCTTTACTTGGTGGCAAGAAAGAGAATGAGAGCCAAGCAAAGGAGGAAGTCCATTAGAAAATCAACAGATCTTATGAGAACTCACTCACTATTATGAGAACAGTATAGGGGAAATTGCCCCTATTATTCAATTACTCCACCTGGTCCTGTCCTTGACACATGGGAATTACTACAATTCAAGATCAGACTTTGGGTGGGAACACAGTCAAACCATATCAATCTCTGTCTAGGAATTTGTTTGCCGTTCTCCTTCTCTACACTTGGAATATAGAAAGAAAAGTTCATATTTTAATCCAGTAAATCAAGGTCTTTTGATATCCTATCCCCAAATCCAACTATCCCTTATTTTCTTATGTTGGATTATTATTATTATTATTTGCTTATTTTTTGGGCCAATGGTAGAATAAGATTATACATTACTATGGAAAAACAAATTTCAAAAGATATTATTTTCTATAAAATGTCTTCTACTTAACTTCTAGAGGGCTGACACATTTTACCCTTATATGTAGCTGCCAGGGTTTCTAGTCTTCATCTTTCACTAAAATTGTGCCTATCATAATAGCTCTAAAATTGCCTACAGAACATTAGATAATGGCAGAAGAACTGAACCAGTAAAAAGAACAGATGCAAAGCTAACCTTTTTGTTTTCAATGCATCTATTGCTCTAAATAATTTCAGCAGACAGTGTTTAGTTCTCCTTTAGGTTAACATTTTACCCTCAATATGTTAGCAAAAAAAGGATACATAATTGTACTTTTCCTTATACTTACTGTAAAAAGATTTCTTCTTAAGAGTAGGTATGCAGATGATTGCATGAGTATATGTTAATGTATTTTCTAGAGAAATAGAGAAAAATTAAAAAATGCTTGAAAAGCCAAGTGTACAGTAGGATATGATATATATTAATATATATGTTCCAATAAATAAGAGTGAAAAACACATTTACAGTACTGATAAAATGGCAATTTATAAGTTAACTTGTATTAAGTAAGGTTTCTGAGTCTCTTTACAACTAAAATGGGGATCAAACATCTCACAGATTTGTTTAGGGGCAGATAAAAATAATGTATCTGGGTACTTGAAAATCATAAAGCACTGTGGTGTTATTTTTAAACTGTTCATAATCTAAAAAGTAGTGTTGTTATTATTGAGATGAAAATTTGTAGACTGGCATTTATATTTGAATTTTGGAAACTATTTGAACCAAAAGTATAAAAATGTGCTTTAAATAAGATTTTATCTACAGTAAACTCATATTTAATTTACACTGAAAGCATACCTTATAAACTGAAGGTAATGCAATAAATGCTATCATTTTTATGGTAATAGTATATACAAGCAGTTAGCATTATGTAAATAAAAAAATTAATTTATTTAATAAAATCTTGGGTTAGTATATGTATTCATAATGAAGTATTCAAAGAACTTAACAATAATTATTGCTCATTTACATATTGCATGTAAGTAATACCAGTCATAAATATGTGATTAAAATTTAACAAAGAAATAGATTTTAAAAAATCAAAGATTAAGTAGAGATTTTCCCAAAATACATTCCGTTCAAAAACATTCATTCTATTAACCAAGATTACATATCTTTACTTATTATTTTCTTCAATTAATAAACTTCAGTCAGAATTCTCAAGCAGTTTTAGCTATTTAAGAGAAAACTGATGGGAAAGACTTTGGCACTAGATGAAATAATTATTTTGGCAATTCTTTAGTTTAGGGATGAAAATAGTATTAAGACTAAGAAGTAAAGGTCAAAGTGAAATTTTAAACTGAATTTACTGAGGTAGAACTGCCAGAAAGATTCCTTCTTTGAAAAGCCAGCCTCCCTAATCCTTACTCTCCACACTGTTTTTATAGTGGTTTCTAAATGTAAAGTGATAGTAATGAGCTAACATAGCTGAGGAAAAACAGAATACTAGAACATCATGTCCTTTGTAGAGATTATTTAGATATAGAAGACTGTCATAAAGTTCTTGGGCAGACTGCAAAGTAAAAAAAATTAACTGTTAATTACTAAACTTGTAATAATGATTTTTTACTCTTTTGGAGTGCTTATTATGTACTAGACACTGAATTAGGAGCTTTACATATATCATTCTTAAAGTAACCCTGCCAGGGTGGTATTATTTTAAGTATGCTAACGATTACAGATAGGAAACTAGAGAGGTTATGTGAATTATTCAAGATTATATGAAGAAAAAGGAACAGGGTTGAAATTTGAAACCAAGCCCATCTAACAGCAAAGCTCATGCTTTTTCTATTATAAAACTCTGCTTCAGGGAATAAATACAATAGATGCATGCAGAAATGAAAGTAAAATTGATTTTTCTTCTAATATCCACTTTTAACCTTCCATTCTACTAGTAATAGAGTACAATTTATCTCAGTTTATAAAAGCCGCTTTTAAAATCTGTTTTTGACTCAGACATAAGAATATATAATATGAACCTGAATTCTGATTATGCTAATTTTAATAAATATTCTTTTTACAGCATGCATACATTATTTTTGTATCTGCTTTCTATTATACTAACATATTTGAACCTTCAAATAAACAATATTAAAAATGTAGACATTTCAGATAAAAAAGAACAAAAATTAAAAATATTTTATGTACAGAATTCTATAAACATAAAAAATTAAAATAGGTACTTTTAGAAAAAATTTTGAGAAAATAAACATGTTAACTAAATAGAAATACTTTTCAAACAACATGAACTTACAGAAGTGGTTTTTCAGACAAGTTTCCTCAATTTATGTAAAAGAGGTAATTCCTTTTATAGAAAATGATTAAATAGCAGACAGGAGAAATAAATAAAATTTAAAAAATAATTTCAACTTTTATTTTAGATTTAGGAGTACATGTGCAGGTTTGTCACAAGGGTATATTGTATGATGCTGAGGTTTAGGGTGATTCCTGTCAGCCAGGTAGTGAGCACAGTACCCAATAGGTAATATAATCTTAAGACCAAAGCCTGACAAGGACAAAAAGCAAAAGAAAATTATAGACTTATCTAATCTATAAACATAGGTGCATAAATTTTTTTAAAAACTAGCAAATCAAATATAGCCAGTATGTCTTTTTGTTAGTGACCAAGTAGACTTTATCTCAGGAATGTAATGACCATTAAATATAAGAAACTGTAATAATATAATACATTATCACAATAAAAGATGAAATAATCCCAAATTAATACAAAATAAGCATTTGATAAAATTTAACATTCATGATAAACACTCAGAAATACAGAAAAGATGGTACAATAATTGTCTCAATAAACAGTATAAAAAACATCAAACTTAAATGATGAAATTAGAAGCATTTTCATTAAACTCAGGAACAAGTAAGTCTACCTACTCTTAAACTAGAGGTTCTGTCCAAAGCAACAGACAATAAACAATTGGAAACATAATAACTTGAAAGAAAGAGATAAACTTATTCATATATATAGGGGTGTGTGTGTGTATTATATACACACTGTATATATATATAGAGAGAGAGAGAGAACTATATATATAGAACTGTATGTATAGAACTGTATATATATATAGAACTGTATATATATATATTTATATATATATACAATTGGTTGAATTCGCTACAAGCTATTAGTCTTAGAGAATCAATACCAACATACTTAGACACGAAACAAAACACCTTTAATTAACACATAGGTCAAAATATTAACTAAATGGAAATGAAAACACAACATCAAAATTGGTGGAATGCATCAAAAACAATGCTTAGAGGAAAATGTACAGCTTTGAATGTATATATTAGAAATAAGGGAAGTTCTAAAATCAATGATCTAAGCTTCCACCTTAGAAAACTAGAAAAAGAACAGCAAATTAAGTTCAAAGTGAGTAGAAGAAAAATAAAAATCAGAGCAGAAATCAATGAAATTGAAAACAGTAAATCAAAGAGATCAATGACACCAAAAGCTGGCTCCTTGCAAAGATGAATAAAATCAATAAGCCTTTAACCAGCTAAGAAAAAAAAGATTATTCAAATTACAAATAGCAGAAATGAAAGAGATCTCAGTACAGATCCCATAGACAATAAAATGATAACAAAGGAATATTATGAACCATTCTATGCCCATAAATTTGATAGCCTGGATAAAATGGCTTGAAAGACACAATATGACAAAACTTATATGAGAAGAATTAGATAATCTGAATAGGCCTGCATCTATTAAAGAAATTCAATCAATAATTAAGAACATTTCCAAACAGAAAGTATCAGACCCAGATGAATTCACTGGTAAATTCTATTAAAGACTGAAGGAAGAAATTATGCCAACTATCTACAATTTCTTTGAGAGGACAGAAGCAAAACGAATATGTCCTAACTCATTCTATGAGGCCAGTATTACCCTAAATACTAAAACTAGACAAAGACATTACAAGAAAACAGTATCTCTCATGAACATAGATACCAAAATCCTCAACAAAATATTATCAAAGTCAAATCCAACAATGTATAAAACAAATTATATACCATGAACAAGTAGAATTTATCCCAGGCATGCAAGGCTGTTTTAACATATGAAAATTAATTAATGTAATTCTTGCACCAACAAGCTAAAGAAGAAAATTCACATGATCATACAAATAGATACAGGAAACACATTCTACAAAATCCAACATGCATTCATGATAAAAAATCTCTCAGCAAATTGGGAATAAAAGAGACCTTAATCAACTTGTAAAAAACATCTACAAAAACCTACAGCTCACACAATACTTTCTGGTGACACCCTAGAAGCCTTCCTGCTAAGACCAGGAACAAGGTAAGGATGTCCTCTCACCATTTCTTTTTAACATTATATTAGATGTTGTATCTAATGCAATAACACAAACAAAGAAAATAAGAGGTGTACTAATTGGCAAGGAAGAAATAAAACTGTCCATTTTTCAAATAATGTGATCATATATATAGAAAATCTGAAGGAACTGAGCAAAAAACTGGAGCTAATAAGTAAGTACAGCAAGGTAGCAGGACTCGAAGTTAATATAAAAGGTCAAACACTTTCCTGTATACCTGCAATGTACAAATGGCATTTGAAATAAAAAATAATACCACTTACATCAGCATTCCTCAAAATCAAATACTTAGATATAAGTCTAACTATATATATATAAGATCTAAATGAGAAAAACTATAAAAATCTGATGAAAGAAATCCAACAACTAGATAAATGAAAAAATATTCCATTTCCTGGATAGGAGACTCAATAAAGGTTGAATATCTCTAGTTCCAAAATCCATAATCCAAAATGTTCCAAAATCGGAAACATTCTGAGTACCAAGATGATAGTCAAAGGAAATGCTCATTGGAGCAATCTGGATTTTGTATTTTTGGATTAGGAATGCTCAATCAGTAAGTATAATGCAAATATTCCAAAATCAGAACAAATAAAATATCTGAAGCACTTTTGGTCCCAAGCATCTTTGAAAAGAGACAATCAACCTGTATTGTCAACAGTTCTTCCTAAATTGATATGTATATTCAATGTAATCCCAATCAAAATAGCAGCAAGTTATTTTGTAGGTATCAACAAACTAATTTTAAAGTTTATTTGGAAACAAAGACTCAGAATAACCAACACAGTATTAAAAAGAACAGAGTTGGAGGACTGACACTTCTGAGCTTCAAGACAAATTATAAATCAAAACAGCATAGTATTGGCAAAAGAACAGACAAACAGATCAATGAAAAAGAATAGAGAGTTCGGAAATCAACCCACATAAATACAACCAACTAATCTGTGAAAGGAACAAAGGCAATAAAATGGAGAAGTCAGTCTTTTTAACAAATGTTTTTCTGCTATAAAGAGGATATAATTCAAAATTTGAAACAAAGAAACTATTAAATAAGTTTGTATTTAGAACTGCTGAATTTCAAAGTTTCAAGCTATCTTACAGGTCATCTAGAACAGTGTTCCTCAACTTTTTTGGCACCAAGGACTGTCTTCATGGAAGACAATTTTTCCATGGACCCAGGGTGTGGCAGATGGTTTTGGGATAATTCAAGCATATTACATTTATTGTGTACTTTATTTCTATTATTATTACATCATAATATATAATGAAATAATTACATGACTCTTCATAATGTACAATCAGTGGGAGCCCTGAGCTTGTTTTCCTGCTACTTAATGGTCCCATCTGGGGATAATGGGAGATAGTGACAGATGATCAGGCATTAGATTCTCATAAGGAATATGCAACCTAGATCCCTCACATGCGCAGTTCACAAGAGGATTTGTGCTCCTATGAGACTGTAATGCTGCTGCTAATCTGACAGGAAGCAGCGCTCAGGTGGTAATGCAAGTAATGGAGCAGTGGCCATAAATACAGATAAAGCTTTGCTGGCGTGCCTGCCATTCACCTCCTGCTGTATGGCCTGGTTCCTGTGACTGGTACCAGTCTGTGGCCTGGGGGTTGGGGATCCCTGATCTAGAACAACATTTACCATTTACTGACAAATGAGTTCTCTCACCAAAATTCATTACATGGAAATATCTTCAGCTGAATATTTCTAGTATTTGAGAACTTACTTTCTTCCAGGCAGGCAGAAGACAACTACTACTTTTGGAAAACTATAATGCAAATATTTATTTATAAGTGTGGGTTCTTATTCTTTTCTCTCTCAGGATATTTTAGAAATGTCTTATAATCTTTCATATATATATTCATTTAGCTGTTTCCCTCTCTATCATCTATATATCTAGAGGCAGAGATTATAATTATTGAAATTGCTCTGTATTCAGTCATAAGCAGGGTCATGTTTATAAGTGACCTTAATATAATTTGATTGTGATGGAAATATATGAACAAATGAATGTACCCATATATTTGGGGACATAAATAAAATCATAGAAAGTGCCATATCTGAAAAGCAATACATGCATATTAACTGAAATTCAATTTCGTGGAAATAATTATGATACTATGATAATATTAGAATATTCGAAATGTATGAATTATTATAACTGAAAGCTTTGTTGACCATATTTATAAACTGTGTTTAGTAAGAATGATAATGTTGAAACACCTACATGGCATAGTTTTACAAATGCTGTTTCTTCTGTCAACCAACAATAAGTTCCTGCTCTACTAACAACTCTTTTTCTATTTTTTTAATTCTTTCTTTGCTTCTGTAATCTCTCACTATATAACCAATTGATATATAAACAGATACTACAAATGCATACAAAAAAAGCAAAACTTGCTACCTGGAGGAGTACGTCAAAATAATCTTCCTAACTCTATAACCAAATAGATATAATGGTTTTCTGGAATATTTCTATGAATCAAATCATGTGTTAGAAAATATCTACATTAAAAGGACATAAATGACACCATTAAGAACAATAAAGATACTAGGGTATATTAATTTTAACATCCATCTCCTTTTAGAGTTTGTAAACTAAATCCGCAAATACATACCAGATCTGTCTTTGGAGGATCTGGACACTCAGCAGAGAAATAAGGTGCCGAACTTCTGACTCCACTGCTGTCAGAAGATGGCTTTGGAGGTTGAGCATGCTGTCTGTAAGTAGCACTTTTAGGAGTCCAACAAAACAGGTTGATAGATTCTCTCACACAGCGTTCAATATCAATTTCTAGATAGAAATGTTTTAAAAAAGCAAATGTATAGAATTTAGATTGCTCTTTTAATGTAATAAACACCATCTCTCCTAAGTGAATATATCTAAATATGGCTAAGATGATAAGTTATTAGAAAAAATGTCAGTAAAAAAAACAATGTAGCTATTAATCAGCATATTTATGACTGGATTGATGGAAATATTTGGTATAATTTGCTTATATATATTTGTAAATGTATCTACTTATGTTTTCATGTGTGTCTTTTACTTGGAATTATCTACATATACATATGTATATATTTCAGAGTATCATTATTTAAATGCCACAGAATAGAACACATCTCCTTATTTAAAAATCTGCCAAATTTATGCTGATAATGTTTCCACTTTTCCAATGTGAAACGAAAGCTGTAGGGGGAGAGTACAGTTTGGGAATAGGTAGACAAAAGATTTAGAAGATGTTGATTGCTGATTCAGAATGAATTCTAGTAAAGTGAACTGACAGTTTTACTGCCATTAAATAAGATATAAAATAATCAGAAAAAAATTTTCAGAATCTCAATTCAGCATTTCTCAATTTTTTTTTTCCTGTTTTTGAGACAGAGTCTTGTTCTGTCTCCTAGGCTGGAGTGCAGTGGTGCAATCACGGCTCACTGCAACCTTGGCCTCCCAGGTTCAAGCAATTCTCGTGCCTCAGCCTTCCTAGAAGCTGGGATTACAGGCCTATGCCACAACGCCCGGCTAATTTTTTGTATTTTTAGTAGACATGGGGTTTCACCATGTTGCCCAGGCTGTTCTTGAATTCCTGACCTCAGGCAATCCACCTGCCTTGGCCTCCCAAAGTTCTAGGGTTACAGGGATCATCCACCATGCCCAACTAGCATTTCTCCATTCTTTAATAATCTCTTGAGTTAAATGAAGAAAGGTTTTAAAGTTTAATCAAGTTAAGGTTTAAATGCACTTGAGTAAAAGATAAAATAGAAACACTTTCATATTAGATTTCCTTTTGTTTCTCATGTTTGAAATGTAAGCATCTTTAATGCAGAGGTAATATACATAGAAAGGTTACTACAACTCTATATTGTTTGTGTTTTGGATGAGACTGTATCTCTTTAGGAGGCCAACGTCCTGATGAGAAGTTAGCCAGTCCTCTATGGCGAAAGTAGAAAGATCACAGAAAGGCGGAGAAATTCAAGAAGTTGACTGTGATGAAGGAGTTTAGCACTGACTAGTTTTTATCTTTCCATATTTCTAAAAGTAGCAAATGGCATATATTCTCATTTCCTCTGTAAAAGTCCAAGTGTCGGGCTCAGGCAGGCAATGGAGAAAAATATATTACATGTCAGAAAGTGGTAAGTTCTTTTTTTCTCCCCCTCTTTTTGAAATGAAGGGCTTGTAAGGGGAAAAGGAAATAGGCATTAAGTAAATTCTGTGGATAGTGCATGAGTAATCATTTAGAGTTATCTGCTGTGGTAAGGTGAAGAAATCTGGAAGAGGGAAAAAGAAGGTAACACTGACCATCTATTATGTGACAGGTATTGTATACTTTCACTTAATCCATTTAATTCTTACAATGATTTTATTAAAGACAGGTATCGTAATTCTTCTTCCCACCTTCTATTTCTGCTAAAGACAAAGAAACTAAGACACAAGGAAGTTAAGTGATTTGTTAAGTATGTTACTATGAGTAGAAGTCTGAAGTTACTATAAGGTTATAAGGCATCTTTTGTTACTTCCTAACTTAGATTTGGAATATGAAAAGATAGTTTGATAAGACCAGTTACTCAATTAGGCATTCCTTAGTGATGTTTACCAACTTCACAGCTCATTACTTCCACGGCTACAAAAAGAGGTCAGATTTCATCACCTGATATGCTATTCCTAATATAAAAACTATAAAACAGAGTGAAACAAGCTTTGAGGCATGGGCCTATTTATTTGGGCAATGGATAATATAGTGAAGCTCTCTAACAATATCAACTTGTTATTTCACAAAGAAAATACAAACACAAACTAGAAGAAAAATCAAAGTTTAAGACAGATTTCTCTAGCCTGTTTAAGAAAAAAGAGATAGCGCAATTCATTTTAGAAAACTTCCAATTCAAATAGTTAAGATAAAAATTTGGCAGCTAATGAGAGAAAATACTCAACCATCTAAAGTCTGTCTACTTAACACAGTTTAGTTTCCAAAGGAAAGGGTTTCAGTCCATTGATTTTGTATTTGCAGGGCTCAAATCAATTTGACACATCTGTCACCAGCAAAGTTTGAAGGTGAGTCAGTGATCTAGAGCAAAGGTTGTAGTGCAGTCCTTCAATCACTGGCATTGGAAAAGTTATTTTTATCTGCTTCCAAGACATCCCATCAACACCATAAAAGGTTTACAGTGAATCTTGATGATGTACTGGCATCCATCCCGATTCTATCCTGATTGTTAGTTCTAACAGATATCTCATTTTCCATTTCACTTGACTCATGTCACCTCTCATCTCAAAACCCTTCCAAAGCACATTATCATAATCAAAATATAATGCAAAAGTACTTTGTGAACTGTACATTAAAATGCACAATTACTCCTACAAAGTAATCTCTCATTACATGGCACTACTGTTTTTTAACCTTGCATTATAATTATTGAGACAATGCATTGTGAATAAAACATGGATTATGGTTTCCCAGGTTTGAATTAAAGCTCCATGAGGTATTTTGCAACTCTGGGTAAAATAACTTCTCTAAATCTATTAATTTCTTCATTGGCACCCATTAGTATTAGATCTTTCAGAAATACTGAACTATTTTCAATATGATAAACACAACCATTTGGGCAAGGATAGATGGAAAAGACAGCTTTCCTGAGCCTGCTCTTCTCTCACTTTAATGGCTATAAATTCCTTCTGAAATTTATTGCATAGCTATTGTCCTGGAACTTCTCTTTACCATTATCCAATTCTCTTAGGCTCTCCCCTATATTTGATTCCTAACTTTTTGGGTAAGACATTATTTACCACTCTTTCATATTTACTTCTCATTTTGATGAAACACATTATCCAGCAGCTACAAAGAAAGAGTACACAGGAGGTAAACTATTCAAAAACCTTCAACGAATATCATTAATCTGCCCTTGACTGATAGTTTGACCAGATACAGCATTCTGGGGTTGAATTTTTTTCTTCTGAGTTATTAAAGGTAGAGCTCCAAAGTCTGCTGCTGAGAAGTCTGATAAAATTCTGATTTAGGATTATTTGTACATGATTTTCTGTTTCTCTGTTAAGTTTTAGGATCCCTGTATTATGAAATTTCATGGTGATATACTTATGCATATACTTCATTGTGCTGGGCATTTGGTGGATCCCTGAGTAGTCCTTCAGTTACACAAAAAGTATGTTTTTGATGTTTGTGATAATTTGTTTCTTTTAAAATCTTCTCTTCTGTAAGAATCTTGAACTTCCTGAATTTAATTTCTAATAATTTTGTCCTTTTGTTCTTACTTTCCACGTGTATTTTTGTTTCATACTCTGTGAGATTTCCTAAATTTTATCATCTTACATTTTCATCACAAACATCATTGCATTTCTATATCAATTTCAATTTCCAGGCCAGGCACGGTGGCTCATGCCTATAATCCTAGCACTTTGGGAGGCCAAGGTAGGAGGATCACTTGAGGCCAGGAGTTTGAGACCAGCCTGGCCAACATGGTGAAACCCTGTCTCTACTAAACAAAAATACAAAAATTAGCCAAATGTGGTGGAGTGCACCTGTAACCCCAGCTACTTAGGAGGCTGAGACACGAGAATTGCTTGAACCTGGGAGGTGAAGGCTGCAGTGAGCAGTGATCACGCCTGTATCACGCCTGTACTCCAGCCTGGCTACAGAGCAAGACTCTCTCAAAAAAAAAAAAAAAAGAAAAAAAATCAATTTCCAGATTTTCAACAATTTTCATTGTTATGTTTAAAAGTTCTGTTTTTTCATAGTTAATTTTCTCATAGTTATCTTTCTGAATATATTATTTTTTCAGTTTATACTATTCTGTATCTTAATTGGAAGCTTTCCTCAGAGATTTTGTGATCTTTGATTCTATATATTTACAAGAACAGCACCAAAAATCAGATTGAATTTTTTTTTTTTTTTATGTGGGCTGGGGTTAGTGACTGGTGGATTAACTATAAGGTAATTTGGGGACATGGTTATTTTGTTAGAAGACTCCTAAGTAAGATATTTCTCCTTCTGGGAACACTGAGTTTTTCCAAATAATTCTCTGATCTTCTAAGCTCATCCTTGCCAGCCTTCCCAGATATGACCATGGGAGGGGCCTGTATAACTATATACATTCACTCACTCCTGCTCTCTGCTATGCCTATTGGCTCTGAGTCTCAAGACTCAGTGGCTCTACTACTCCAAAGAATGCCTCTCCATATTTACCATTAAAATGGTCACTTTTGTAAAATTTGACAAAGTAAAAATATTTCAACCACAACAATGAAGAATGCTGCCTCTTTCTACACCAAATTCTCTCCATTATACTTCCTTGATATTGGGCAACATTACAATGGCTGTGCATGCTCTACATATAACTAAGAGTAAGCTGAACATATTTACTTTGGTTTAATAGGTTATATTTTTGTTATCTGAAGTAACTTCTGGGTATTGACAAAGATGCTCTCCTTGACCAAAGTCTAGCCAGGCTCCTTAGAGCCCTTTTTTGACTAGGGTCCAAACTTTGCCTATAAAGACTTGAACAAAACATGAAGATGGCTTGGTTTTTCTACTTTACTGTTATTTTTAGATTAATAAATAAAATTGTACATAGTTTATGTATTAATTAAATATGGAATACATGTGATATTTTGCTATATGCATACAATGTGTAATGATCAAAACAGGGTAATCAGAACATCTACCAATTCGAATATTTATTTTCTTATGTTGGGAACATTTTAAATCTAGCTATTTTGAAATATATAACAAATTATTGTTAACTATAGTCATCCTACTGTGCTATCTATTGAACAACACAGCTTATTCCTTCGTTCTAACTGTATTTTGTATCCATTAACCAACCTCTCTCTTCATCCCCATCCCCCAGCCCATTCTTCTTAGCCTCTAGCAACTATCAATCTACTCTCAACCTCAACTTATTTAGTTTCCCAAGTATGAGTTAGAATATGTGATACTGTGAATATGACATAGTCTTTCTGTGCCTGGCTTATTTCACTTAATGTGATGACCTCCAATTACATCCATGTTGTTGCAAATGACAGGATTTCATTGCCTTTTATCGCTGAATGGTAATTCATTGTGTTTTTATGTACGTTTTCTTTATTCATTCATTCATTGATAGACACTTAAGTTGATTCTGTATGTTGGCTATTGTGAATAGTGCTGCAATAAACATGAGAGTTCAGACATCTCTGCGATATCCTGATTTCCTTTCTTTTGGACATATATCCAGCAGTGGGAATGCTGGATCTTATGGTGCTTCTATTTCTACTTTTTTGAGGAACCGCCATACTGTTTTTCATAGTAGCTATACTAATTTACATTCCCACTAACAGTGTACTAACATCCCACTTTCTGCACCATCTATTATTTTTGTCTTCTTCGTGATAGCCTTTTAAACTTGGATAAAATTTCATTGTGGTTTTGATTTGCATTTCTCTGATAATTAGTGATATTGAGTACTTTTTCATATACTTGTTGGCCATTTTTAAGTGTTTTTTTTTTTTTTTTTAAATACAGGGTCTCACTAAGTTACCCAGGTTAGAGTGTAATGACTACAGACATCATCATAGACTATGACCTATGACAAGCCTGAAACTTCTGGGCTCAAGTGATCTTATATCACAGCATCCTGAATACTTGGGACTACAAGTATACACCACCACATCTGTCTCTATGTCTCCTTTTCAGAAATGTCTATTCAGATCATCTACCCATTTTTTAAATAGGATTGTTTTTTGGCTATTCATTTGAGTTCTTTATGTACTCTGGTTACTAATCCTTTGTTGGTTGAAGAGTTTGCACATTTCCTCCCATTCTGTAGGTTGTTTCTTCACTCTGTTGATTGTTTCCTTTGCTGTGAAGAATTTTAGCTTGATGTAATTCTATTTGTCTACTTTGGCTTTGGTTGCCTGTGTTTTTGTGGTCTGACCTCAAAAATCCTTGTCTAGTAGATCAATGTTGTGAGACATTTCCGCAACGTGGTTTAGTAGTTTCATGTCTTACATTTAAGTCTTTAATAAAGTTTGATTTAATTTTTGCATACGGTGAGAGACAGGGGTCTAGTTTCATTAGTCTGCATATGGAGATATAGTTTTCCCAGCACCATTTATTAAAAAAACCTGTCTTTTCCCCAATGTATATTTGACCTGTGTCAAAAATAAGTTGGCTGTAAATGTGTGAATTTATTTCTGAGTTATCTACTCCATTTCATTGGTCTATGTGCAGGTTTTCATGTCAGTACAATGCTGTTTTGGTTACTACAGCTCTGTAGTATATTTGGGAATTAGTGTGAGGCCTCTAGTTTTCTTCTCTTTACTCAAGATTGCTTTTGCTACTTGGGGTCTTCTGTGGTTCCATAAAAATTTTAGGAATATTTTTTTTGAATTCTGTTAAGAGTGTCATTGGTATTTTGATAGAAATTACACTGAACCTGTAGATCACTTTGGGTAGCATGAACATGTTAACATTATTAATTCTTCTAATCTATAAGCACATGATATCTTTCCATTTTTTATTGCCCTCTATAATTTATTTCATTAGTGTTTGTTCTCATTGTGGAGATCTCTCACTTCTTTTGTTAAATTTGTTCCTACATATTTTATTTTATTTGTAGCTATTTCAAGCAGAACTGCTTCCTTGATTTCTTTTTCAGATTGTTCACTGTTGGTTTAAAGAAATGCTACTGATTTTTATATGTTGATTTTGTATCCCAATTTACTGAATTCGCAAATCTGTTCCAACAGTTTTTTGGTGAAGTCTTGAGGGTTTTCCAAATATAAGGTCATGTCATCTGTGAAAAAGAATAATTTGAGTTCTTTCTTTCCAATTGAATGTGTTAATTTTTTTTTTCTGTTGCCTAATTGCTCTGTCTAGAATTTCCAGTACTCTGTTGAATAAAAGTAGTGAAAGGAGGCATCTTTTTCTTCTAGATTTTAGAGAAAAGCCTGTTGGTTTTTCCCTATTCAGTGTAGTAGCTGTGGGTTTGTCACATATGGCCTTTATTGTTCTGAGGTGTGGTCCTCTTATACCCAGTTCTTTGAGAATTTTTATCATGAAGGAATGTTGAATTTTATCAAATACTTTTCTAGTATCTATTGAAAGAATCATATGGGTTTTGTTCTTGATCCTGTTAAGTGATGTAGCATGTTTATTGATTTGCATATGTTGAATCATCACTGAATTCCTGGGATGAATCCCCCTTGACCATGGTGAATGATTTTCTTAACGTGTTGTTGAATTCAGTTGCTTGTATTTTTGTTGAGAATTTTTCATCTATGTCCATCAGGGATATTGGTATTTAGAATGAGTTTGAAAGTATCCTCTCCTCTTCATTTTTTTTTTAAGAATTTGAGAGAATTTGCATTAGTTCTTTCAGCAACATAGGCATCCACTGCTGGACTTTTCTTTGATGGGAGACTTTTTTATTACAGCTGCTTATCTTGTTATTAATTGTTGATCTGTTCAGGTTTTCTATTTCTTCATGGTTCAATCCTGCTAAGCTGTATGTGTCTAGAAATTTATTCATCTCTTCATGGTTTTCCAACTTGTTAGTGTATAGTTGTTCATAATAGTCTCTAATGATCCTTTGTAATTCTGTAGTATAATTTGTCTGCGTTCTGTAGTAAAATGTCTCAGTTTACATAAGATTTTATTTATTTGGGCCTAGTCCCTTTTTTGCTAGTCTAGCTAAAGGATTATTGATTTTGCTAATCTTTTCAAAAACCAACTTTTCCTTTTGTTGATCTTTTGTATTGTTTTCTTAGCCTGAATTTCATTCATTTTTATTCTGCTCTTTATTATTTTTCCTTCTACCAATGTTTTGTTTGTTCCTGCTTTTCTTCTTCCTTGAGGTGCATTGTTAAGTTCTTTATTTGAATTATTTCTACTTTTCTGATGCAGGTGTTTACTGCAATAAACTACCCTCTTAGAACTGTTTTTGCTGTATCCCATATACTTTGGTATATTTCCATTTTCATTTGCACATTTTCTATTAAATACAGGAATATTATAATTTCCTTTATAATTTCTTCATTGACCCATTTGTTATTCAGAAGCACATCATTTGATTTCCATAAATCTGTAGTTTCTAATGTTCCTTTTCTTAATGATTTCTAATTTTATTCCATTGTGATCTAAAAATAAATTTGATATAATTTTGATTTTTGAAAATTTAAGACTTGTTTCATGAACACAGGGTCCATCTTGGAGAATGTTCCATGTGCTTTTGAGAAAAATGTGTATTCTGCAGCTGTTGGATGGAATGTTCTGTAAATGTCTGTTAGGTCCATTTGGTCTACAGTACAGTTTAACTCCAGTGTTTCTGTGTTGACTTTCTGTCTGGATGACCTGTGTATTGCTAGAAGTGGGGTGCTGAGTCCCCTTCTATTATAACACTGCACTCAATCTCTCTCTTTAGGTTAATTAATATTTGTTTTATATTCTGATGCTCCAGAGTTGGTTGGGTGTATATATAATTGTTATATCCTCTTGCTATATTGACTTTTATCACCATATAATGGACTTCTTGTCTTTTTAAAAACTATTATTGAATTAAAATCTATTTTATCTGATATATGTACAGTTGCTCCAGCTCTCTCTATAGTTTCTGAATCTTCTCCCATCCCTTCACTTTTAGTCTCTGCATGTCTTCAAAGGTAGAGTTTCTTGTAGACAGCATATAGTTGTGTCTTTTTTTTAAATCAATTCAGCCATTCTAGCTCTTTTTATTGGATAATTAATTTAATTGGATAAATTAAACCTATTTATATTCAAGATTATTAATAATAGGTAAGAATTTGCTACTGTTATTTTATTACTTGCTATTTGCTTGTTTTGTAGACACTTTCTTCCTTTTATCCTCTCTTAAAATCTTCCTTTGTGGTTAGGTGATTTTCTCTCGTAGTATGTTTTTTTTCCTTCTTCTTTTTATTATACTTTAAGTTCTGGGTTACATGTGCAGAATGTGCAGTTTTGTTACACAGGTATACATGTGCCATGGTGGTTTGCTGCACCCATCAACCCGTCACCTACATTAGGTATTTCTCCTAATGTTATCCTTCCCCTAGCCCCCACCCTGCACAGGCCCCAGTGTGTGATGTTCCCCTCTCTGTGTCCATGTGTCCTCATTGTTCAACTCCCACTTAAGAGGGGGAACATGCAGTATTTGGTTTTCTATCTTGTGATAATTTGCTGAGAATGATGGTTTCCAGCTTCATCCATGTCCCTGCAAAGGACATGAACTCATCTTTTTTATGGCTGCATAGTATTCCATGGTATATATGTGCCACAATTTGTTAATCCAGTCTATCATTGATGGACATTTGGGTTGGTTCCAAGTCTTTGCTATTGTGAATAGTGCCACAATAAACGTATGTGTGCATGTCTCTTTTTTGTAGAATGATTTATAATTCTTTGGGTATATACCCAGTAATGGGATTACTGGGTCAAATGGTATTTCTAGTTCTAGATCCTTGAGGAATCGCCACAATGTCTTCCACAATGGCTGAACTAATGTACACTCCCACCAACAGTGTAAAAGCATTCCTATTTTTCCACAACCTCTCCAGCATCTGTTGTTTCCTGACTTTTTAATGATCACCATTCTAACTGGTGTGAGATGGTCTCATTGTGGTTTTGATTTGCATTTCTCTAATGACCAGTGATGATGAGCATTTTTTCATATGTCTGTTGGCTGCATAAATGTCTTCTTTTGAGAAGTGTCTGTTCATATCCTTTGCCCATTTTTTGATGGGGTTCTTGGCTTTTTTCTTGTAAATTTGTTTAAGTTCTTTATAGATTCTGGATATTAGCCCTTTGTCTGATGGATAGATTGCAAAAATTTTCTCCCATTCTGTAGGTTGCCTGTTCACTCTGATGATAGATTCTTTTGCTGTGCAGAAGCTCTTTAGTTTAATTAGATCCCATTTGTCAATTTTGGCTTCTGTTGCCATCGCTTTTGGTGTTTTAGACATGAAGTCTTTGCCCATGCCTATGTCCTGAATGGTATTGCCCAGGTTTTCTTGTAGGATTTTTATGGTTCTAGGTCTTACGTTTAAGTCTTTGATCCATCTTGAGTTGATTTTTGTATAAGGTGTAAGGACGGGGTCCAGTTTCAGTTTTCTGCATATGGCTAGCCAGTTATCACAACACCATTTATTAAATAGGGAATCTTTTCCCCATTGCTTGTGTGTGTCAGGTTTGTTAAAGATCAGATGATTGTAGATGTGTGGTGTTATTTCTGAGGCCTCTGTTCTGTTCTATTGGTCTATATATCTGTTTTTGTACAGTACCATGCTGTTTTGGTTACTATAGCCTTGTAGCAGAGTTTGAAGTCAGGAAGCATGATGCCTCCAGCTTTGTTCTTCTTGCCAAGGATTGTGTTGGCTATGTGGGCTCTTTTTTGGCTCCATATGAAGTTTAAAGTAGTTTTTTCCAATTCTGAAAAGAAAGTCATTGGTAGCTTGATGGGGATAGCATTGAATCTATAAATTACTTTGGGCAGTAAGGCTATTTTCACAATATTGATTCTTCCTATCCATGAGCATGGAATGTTTTTCCATTGGTTTGTGTCCTCTCTTATTTCCTTGAGCAGTGGTTTGTAGTTCTCTTTGAAGAGGTCCTTCACATCCCTTGTAAGTTGGATTCCTAGGTATTTTATTCTCTTAGTAGCAATTGTGAATGGGAGTTCACTCATGATTTGGCTCTCTGTTTATGTGTTATTAGTGCACAGAAATGCTTGTGATTTTTGCACATTGATTTTGTATCCTGAGACTTTGCTGAAGTTGCTTATCAGCTTAAGGAGATTCGGGGCTGAGAGATTTGGGGCTGAGATGATGGGGTTTTCTAAATATACAATCATGTCATCTGCAAACAGAGACAATTTGACTTCCTCTCTTCCTATATGAATACCCTTTATTTCTTTCTCTTGCCTGACTGCCCTGGCCAGAAAGTCCAAAACTACGTTGAATAGGAGTGGTGTGAGAGGGCATCCTTGTCCTGTGCCAGTTTTCAAAGGGAATCCTTCCAGTTTTTGCCCATTCAGTATGATATTGGCTGTGGGTCCGTCACAAATAGCTCTTATTATGTTGAGATACATTCCATCAATACCTAGTTTATTGAGAGTTTTTAGCATGAAAGGCTGTTGAATTTTGTTGAAGGCCTTTTCTGCATCTATTGAGATAATCATGTGGTTTTTGTCATTGGTTCTGTCTTATAATGTCTTATGACATCGAACTATCCCAACAATAACACAATGAAATTATCACTGCAGAAGAAGACTGAAAATTATAAAGTTCCTTATCTTATTAGTGGAGAAGAAAGTAGAGGGAATAAAATATGCATATTATGAAGCACTCTCTGTAAGGTAAGGTCTAAGGACAATACTCACGACACCTTCAAGTTGACAGCACATCTATCACTACTTAATGTACTGACATAAAATAAAATTATAGTGGATAGAAATGGCATAGAATTAGTCTTCCAACAAAGAATTAATAACCTTGAGTAACTCACTGATCCACGTTTAAGGATTGTTAGTAGTAAGTATCAACTACACTTCAAGGAATACCGCATAGAATGTTATTACTTAAGAGAGAATTCTAAAATATTAGAAATCTCTCAGGACTTTGTCATATAATTTATTTTGGTAAAGAGCTAAATTCAATAATACTCTTTTACCACATTCTTGAAGTTATCCCTGGACAGCTGCTCTCTTTCTACTGCTTAGAATCATAGCATTTCAGGTGGCCAATCCATCTTCCATACTACAGCCAGAATCATTTTTCTAAAATATAGATAGGATCATGTCATTTCTGTGCTTAAAACTTTCCAATTGCATATAAAATAATATCCAATTTCCTCAGCATATCATGCAAGGCCCCCATAACCATTCCTCTACCTATTTTACCAACTTTTATCACTACCACCAGTACCACCACCACAGCCCATCCACTTCAGGTTTCTCTCTCTCAACCTATCCTCTATTAACATCCTATTTACAATAAGACAGCCATGAGCCTCACATATCTGTGTTATCCTTATACTATTTTCTAAGCTGCCAATGCTTTCTCTCCATCCTACTACAGAGCTACACTATGTCTTATTTATTTTTATGGCCCCAGTGCATAATACTGTGCCTGTCATATAGTATTTATTAAACATGTAATCAGTGAGTAAACTTACATAGGTCTCATAGAAAGTGGACACAATTTCCTGACCAGCAGTTCACACAATTTGTATGCTTCACATCTCAAAAACACTAAAGAAAGTTGGTGAGTTTTCTTATTGCTAAACATTATTGGATGTTTTCCAAAAGTAATTTTAACCTTGCTTTGCTTTTTTGTTCCAAACACAGTATTTTTCACAAGTCCCACTTACTGCAGTTTAGTCTCACTGACACCATTAGTAATCTATACAACATTTTTGCATTATTTGTCCTTGTTATGATCCTTCTCATGTATTTAGCTGATTCATGCTTCAAACATCATCAAGATCACAAAAAATTCCTTTATGCTCCTAGCAGGTATTGAGGAAAAAAAGAGCCATTCTAAATATGCCAAGAGCATTATAATTCTCCCTAATAAGTGAAATATTTTTATGACAGCCTAACTTACTAGGGCTTCACCAAAGCCTAACTGACTACAGGAAACTTTAGACTCTGACAAGTAAGATCTTGAAATTATACTTGTCATTTTGTCACTAAAAATCTCTAACAGTGCCTCAGCTTCTAAATCTAGCTGCCCCGTAATATCTTAAGCATGTATCTAAAACTTAACTCACTATCTTTGTCAGTACCATGCTCACTCATTTCCTAATATGTTCCCATTACCCACCTTGGTTAAAATATAAGGAATACTTCCATACACTAAACATTCCACTGGAGATTCTATAGAGAAATTCTAAAAGGGAAGTTGAATTATCTAACTGAAAATATTAGAGAACTAATATACAAGGCAGTCAAGTGACTTACCAGGACAAGGGAGTAATACCCTATGTATTAATAATTAAGATAACCCAAGTTAGAAGTATCAGTCACACTTACAGATTACCACTGGATCATCTTTAAATAATTATGCATGAATATTCTGTTCTGGTACAAAGAAATAATAAACCACCAATAAGACTAGTCGTATACATATATAGAGATACATGTGTTTTATATATATAGATACACCCACTCCTAGAAGTCAACAGATATTTAAATAAATGAATATAATTTTAAAACACAATCTTCTTAGTTAATGTCTAAGGAGAAAAGGATGGTACAATATGTTACCGGGCTCCAGATATAATTCACCCAGCCTTTCAACTCTGGTATATGTGCATGCAATTACTGGCACATTTTCCTAAGCATCTATCATGTCTGTTGTTTAATACCTACAATGAAATGAGAAATAAATAGGAAATGCAATACATTACTGATATATGGGTAAACTGTTTTCTATTCTTAACATAGTTGTCTTAATGAGTTAACAGTTGAGTAGGTAGATACTTTGATGCAAAGTATCTGTACCTACTCTACCTATAGAGCAGGTATTTGCAGCAGCTTGGAAAATTTAGCACTAGGTCAGTTGCAGCCATCGTTTTCTCTCTTTCTTTTACACTTCACGGTGAATCAGAACAAAACAGGAGTCTTTGATTTTTGTGGCAAGTAGAACCTTGTTCCAAGTTCAATAAGCCGTTTTCGTATGATTGATAATTTGCACAGAAGGATTAAAATGGCTTGAAATTTTAAGTAATTAAATGTGCTTTCTTGTAATAAAAATATTCTAGTCATTCCCTCTATGCTATAAACACTCTGGTATATTATTTCTATAAATACTCTGGTATATTATTTCTCTTTTCTCCTATCTAGTCTATGTGTATGTGTCTGTATGTCTAGTGTATGTGTGTGGTAAGAACACAACATGAGATTCACCCTCTTACCACAAAATTTTAAGTGCACACCATATCATTAACTGTATATTAATTGTTGTACAGCAGATCCCTAGAAATTATATCTTGTATAACTTTATACTCACTGAACAACTTCCCATTTCCCACTACCCATGTTTAATCATTCTATTTCTGCTTCTATAATTCTGCTTTAGATGGCTCATATAAGTGGAATCATGCTGTATTTGTTCCTGTGACAAGAACTTACATTTTTAAAAAGATTCCATGATGATTCTAGAACAACACCCTCATATGTTAATGGGAAGACTGAGACCTAGAGAAAGGAAAGGGATCACAACATTGTGAGCAGCAGCCTGGGTTCAGGAAGCACCCTTTCTTTCATTCTTGTTTTTCCAACTTTAATTTTAGGTTCAAGGAGTACATGTATGGGTGTGTTATATGGGTAGGTTGCATGCTGCAGAGGTTTGGTGTATAGATTATTTCATTACCCAGGTAATTAGCATAGAACCCAATAGGTATTTTTTCGATCTTCTTCCTCCTCCCATCTTTCATCCTCAAGTAGGCCCTGGTGTCTATTGTTCTCTTCGTTGTGTCCATGTGCACTCAATGTTTAGTTTCTACTTATAAGTGAGAACATGTGGTATTTGATTTTCTGTTCCTGCATCAGTATGTTAAAGATAATGGCTTCCAGCTCCATCCATGTTGCTGCAAAGGGCATGATCTCATTCATTTTATGACTGTGTAGTATTCCATGGTGTATATGTATCACAGTTTTCTTTATGCAGTCCACCATTGATGGGCATTTAGGTTGATTTTATGTTTTTGCTATTTTTGAATAGTGTTGTGATGAACATACACATGCATGTGTCTTTATGGCAGAATGATTTATAATCCTTTGGGTATATGCCTAGTAATGGGATTGTTGGGTTGAATGGAAGCTCTGTTTTAAGTTCTTTCAGAAATCTCCAGAGTGCTTTTGACAGTGGCTGAACTAGTTTACATTCCCGCAGGCAGTGTATAAGGGTTCCCTTTTCCTTGCAACATCACCAGCATCTGTTATTTGTTGGCTTTTTAATCATAGCCATTCTGACTGGTATTAGATAGTATCTCATTGTGGTTTTGATTTGCATTTCTCTAATGATTAGTGATGTTGAACATTTTTTCATATGCTTGTTGGCCATACAGATGTCTTCTTTTGAGAAGTGTCTGTTCATGTACTTTTTACATTTTTAAAGGGGTCATTTGTGTTTTCCTTGTTGGTTTAAGTTGTTTTTAAGACTCTGGATAGTAGACCTTTGTCAAATAAATAGTCTGCAAATATTTTCTCCCATTTTGTAGGTTGTCTGTTTACTCTGTTGATAGTTTCTTTTGCTGTGCAGAAGCTTAAAGAGCTTAATTAGGTCCCACTTGTCAATTTTTGTTTCTGTTGCAATTGCAATTGCTCTTGAGGACTTAGTCATAAATACTTTCCCAAGGCCCAGGTCCAGATTAGTGTTTCCTAAGTTTTCTTCTAGGATTCTTATTGTTTGTGGTCTTATATTTAAACCTTTATTCCCTCTCGAGTTAATCTTCATATATGATGAAAGGAAGCACTCCAGTTTCAATCTTCTGCATACAGCTAGCTAGCTATCCCAGCACCATTTACTGAATAGGGAATCCTTTCCTCATTGCTTATTTTTGTCAACTTTGTTGAAGATTAGATGGCTGTAGGTGTGTGGCTTTAATTCTGCGTTCTCTAACCCATTCCACTGATCTATGTGTATGTTTTTGTACCAGTACCGTGCTGTTTTGTTTACTGTATCCTTGTAGTAGAGTTTGAAATTGGGTAGTGTGATGTCTCCAGCTTTGTTCTTTTTGCTTAGGATTGCTTTGGTGATTCGGGCTCTTTTTTGGTTCCATATAAATTTTAGAATATTTTTTTCTAATTCTGTGATAAACGTTGTTGGTAGTTTGATAGGAATAGCACTGAATCTATAAATTCCTTTGGGCAATATGGCCATTTTAACAATATTGATTCTTCTGATCCATGAGCATGGAATGTTTTTCCATTTGTTTGTGTCATCTATGATTTTTTTTTTTCCTTTTTTTCTTTTTTGAGATGGAGTCTTGCTCTGTTGCCCAGGCTGGAGTGCAGTGGCATGATCTTGGCTCACTGAAACCTCCCTTCCCAGGTTCAAGCTATTCTCTTGCCTCAGCCTCCTGAGTAGCCAGAATTACAGGCGCATGCCACCACGCCCAACTAATTTTGTATTTTTAGTAGAGATGGGGTTTCAACATATTGATCAGGCTGGTCTCGAACTCCTGACCTTGTGATCTGCCCACTTCAGCCTCCCAAAGTGCTGGGATTACAGGCATGAGCCACTGTGCTCAGCCATCTATGATTTCTTTAAGCAGTGTTTTGTAGTTATCGTTGTAGAGATCTTTCACCTCCTTTGGGTAGATGTACTCTTAGGTAATGTATTTTTTTTATTGGCTATTGTAAGTGAGATTGTGTTCTTGATTGGGCTCTCAGCTTGGACACAGTGTACAGAAGTGCTACTGATTTATATATATTGATTTTTTATCCTAAAACTTGGCTAAAGTTTTCATCAAATCTAGGAGCTCTTGAGCAGAGGCTATGGGGATTTCTAGGCATAAAATCATACCACTTGTGGAAAGAGACAGTTTGATTTCTTTTCTTCCTATTCGGATGCCTTTAATTTCTTTATCTTGCCTGACTGTTGTAACTAGGACTTCCAGTACTATGTGGAATAGGAGTGGTGAGAGTGGGCATACTTGTCTTGTTTAAATTCTCAAGGGGAATATGCATCCAGTTTTTGCCCATTCAGCCTCATGCTGGCTGTTGGTTTCTCACAGATGGCTCTTATTATTTCAAGGTATATTCTTTTGATGCCTTAAATCTCTCTCTTAAATTTAATACATTTTGGTCCTTACATTCTTATTGCAATATCTATCAGCAGTATATGTAGGGATATTTTAAACAGTTTCTGACTTTTAAAGGTTTTTGAGGTTAATTACTTTTAATCTACTTCAAAAGTGAAAAATGCTCTATATATTTTGTTTTGCAAATCTAAGGCACATATAAACATTCAATAGTAAAGCAAATATAAACCTAATGCCATCATTGGTATCTTGAAACAAAATATGCTTAATAACACTGATCTAAACTATAAGATAATTTTTGGACTGCTCAAAAAATTCAGAAAGCAGGAATCCTTTCACAAAGCAGAAACCCTTATCAACCATAAAACAAGCAGCTCTGCTATAGAGAAAGGCCTTCCTATCAGATTCTTGACAATTTGGGACCAGGTTTAAGATGTATAAGAACTCAGATCTACTCTAAATTTTCAAGATAAGTAGAAATTCTGATCACCTCTAACATTATTTTTCATTACAGTTCCCAATACATACGAAATATTTCTTTTAAACTTTATAAAGTATTTACATGTTGCAAAATTAGTTGTATGCTTCAAGAGCAACAATTAGGTTAGTGTTATGTGAATTCTTTTAGCTTCCTAGAATCACATTACAATTTCAGAGTCTTCATCAGTCATGCTACTGGCTGCTATTTTCATGACCATTTATTAGCTTGGAGGTGATGTATTGTAATATCTGTTTTTAAATTTTCCCCTTTTCCATAAAATAATGCAGTATTTCCACCACAAACAAGGCTGACATAACCTGAGGTTTTAAAAGTAATTTTTCATAAAGTTTTATTTCAGTGACTATACACCATGCCAATATAAACAAATTAACTACTTTCTCACTTATCCTTAACTAATTTTAAACTCACAAGACTTTAATATGCCATCCAGATTTTAATGTTTATATGTAATTTTTACGGATGGGTGGGGGAGAGAAGGACCACTGCTAAAACCTCCAAATTTAATTTCCATTTTGATTGTCCTTTTGCAATTCCAAGGTGTACTTTGAAACAGACATGCAGTGAGCCAAAATTGTGCCACTGCACTTCAGCCTGGGCGACAGAGTGAGACTCCATCTCAAAAAAAAAAAAAAAAAAAAAGAAAAAGAAATAGACATGAATGACATGCATGAATATCATGTAGCTACAAGCAGAAAATGGGAATAATTAATTCTCAGCTTCAGGTAAAGTGGCATCAATCTTACAGGCTTGACAATACAAAACTTTCACTGAACAACTGTGTACTACAGTTGCTCTACTCTTTCACAAAGCATTTCTCCATCCCATATCTGGCTATAAGCCAGGGAGAAAAAATGATGGATAACTATTGGGAGCACTTATGTTAAGAATCCTTTGCTTCACTCATGATAGATCACCTTGAAAAAAATGTAAAGAGATCAGAAAGCTCTACAAATATTAATATCAATTATAGCATTTGTATTTTGGTACCTGATGTTCTTTTAAATACTTATTTCATTACTTCAAAAATATTGAAAAAATATCTCAACAAATATATTTTTAAAAATCTTTAATGTGGCCTACAAGATGCTGCATGATCCTTCTTTGTCTACCTCTCCATTCACTTTTCTAGCCACTCCTCTCCACTTTCCCATTTGCTCCAACTTCCTTCAGCTGTTTCAGGCCTTTGAGCATTTTATTCCCTCTGTTTACAAGATTTTCCTCTCTTTCCACTCCCCACTCCCCAATATCACTTAAATAATTTCAAATATTATCTTAGGTATCATTTACTTAAGAAAAACTGCCTAACTCCCTGTTTTAAACTCCTATTGTTTTCTGCAGTGTTCATCACCATGATAACTATTTAACAAAGAGGTCACGAATTAGTAGCCTACTGGCTATAATAAGCTATTTGATTAAGTCTTATAGTTTCAAAAATCTAAGCCACTGTTTATAATGGAAAGATTACACATAAATCTTACAGTAACCCTATTTAATTTATATTTATCCCTAGATTACAGTAAAAAACTATTGACTGAAAACCCAAATTGTTTCCCATTTATATACTTAAACATCTCTAAAATACTTTAAAAACTTTGGATATAAATGTAGTATAACTAAATTTACTTGGCAGCACTTTTGCTTTATTAAGATAAGTACTGAATAACGGAAAAGTTATAGTAGTCAACTGTCCACTCATCTGATGGTGATATTGAACCACAACATTGATATCTGCTTTCTTTGCTTTGGTTAAGCATTTCATGAAAATATAACTGCTGCTTAGATGAATATGAACATTTGTTTTAGCTAAAACTTCACAATTACACTATATCTCTGACTAAAATAAGTTTTACTTCAAGTAAACTCAAAGCCTTATTGTTTTAAGAGACCAAATAAATTCTCTCAAATTCTATGCTACGTAAAATATAAGTGTGAAAATAAAATCAGAGGTCACCAGATTCTTGTCCTACTTATCCAAATACACGCAGAACACATTCAATCTAAACATATGAAGAAGAAGAACTTTTTTTTTTTTTTTTTTTTTTGGAGACAGAGTCTCGCTCTGTTGCCCAGGCTGGAGTGCAGAGGCGCCATGTCGGCTCACTGCAAGCTCCGCCTCCTGGGTTCATGCCATTCTCCTGCCTCAGCCTCCCAACTAGCTGAGACTACAGGCGCCTGCCACCACGCCCGTCTAATTTGTTGTATTTTTAGTAGAGATAGAGTTTCACCATGTTAGCCAGGTTGGTAAGAAGAACTTTTAAGTACATACAAAATTTTCTTAAATAGTCAGCTCTCTATATCTGTGGGTTCTGCATCCATGGATTTAACCAATTGCTCAGTGAACATATTTGGGGAATAAAAATGAATGTCTGTGTCTGTACTGAGCATGACGTTTTTTCTTGTCATTATTCCCTAAACAATAACAACTGTTTACATAGCATTTCCATTGTATTAGGCATTAGAAGTTATCACGAGATGATCTGAAGTATAAAGGTGGATGTGCATAGGTTACATGCAAAGGGACTTGAGCATTTGTGGATTACAGAATCTGGGGGAGTCCTGAAACCAATCCCCCATCGATACCAGGGGATGACTGAACTTGTATTTCACTGAATATCTTGCTATAAAATGAAAATAGTATTATTCATACATACTTTTAACAGATAGAATGCTCATCAGTTAAAAATATCAAATTTGTGCCTACTGTGAACATTTGAACTTATTTATTTGAAGTTTATACTATTACTAATAAATAATATTTTGTTCAGGAATGAGGTGGTAATGTAAATGGAAAGGAAGAAGACATAGATAAGCTAGGCAGCTTTGAAAATACGTGGAAAATGTCATTCCTGTTCATCCAGTTAAGTGCTTTAATAGGACCTATCATCAATGCATTGAGATGTTAGGAGCAGGGATGCTGGGACTGAATTTAAGACTTATTAATATAAGATGAAATAACTTGGGTCTTTGCATGTAGGATAACCTATTTATAAGCAAAACAGATTAATTATTTCATGGAAAGATGAATTTGCAGTAAGAGCAATTAAGCAAAGAAACCCAATTGTACCAGCTGACACTACATCAACTAAATAGATTTAATTCCTATTTGAATAGCATGCTCTGAACAACATGAGTGTTTAATAAGGTTTGACAGATGTTATGATATAGTGACTAGAAAGGATAAAATTACCAGAATTTCATTTTTAAGGCCTAAAACAAGCAAGGTAACATCTCTTGAATGATCATTAGTAAGAATACTGTACAATTCCTTTCAGTTTTGAATTAATCGAGAAACTTTATTCTAATCTTGTACCATCTGTAAAGTAAACCCAAAGCAGGCAATTTTAAAGACATAGAATAATTTTTCCTATGGAATTAAGATAGAAATATGTCAGTCGACCATAAAATACACAGTTGCATGAGTTTTTTAACAGACAAGCAGAGTTGCCACTAATCTCCCTATAAAGTATAAAAACAGATGCTTCACCAGTGTTTAACAGGAGCATTTATGTATTGAATTGGAAAGGCAATACATTTGCTTGATTTGAAAATGTACAATCAGCATTCCTAATATATATATTTTTAGAACTGGCCAGAAAATGTATTTTAATCCTAATCAATCATCTTATGTTTACTTTGGCAAGCTGGAAATGACAAGAAATCATCTGCATAATATAAACAGTATTCCCAGTTTGCGAAACTAGCTTATTTATTACTGTTCAAAACAAAAAAATACATAACTTGATTTTCATAAAGAATCTCCCAGAAAAAAATATGACCTAAACTATTCATTCATGGTAAGAAATAACTCACTTTAATTAAAATTTGATAAGTCAGAAAGCTGATGATAATAGTTTCAATTTTGAGGGAAGGGGGAATAAAAAGTTTTAAATAAATCCAAGGTATTTTTCTTATTATTTTCCCACAAATGATAAAAAATTTCAACAGAGAGACGGTAAAGTACCAAGTACAGATCATCCATTAAACATAAAAATGAGGGCTAGCAGTAGGTTTCTTATTTTTCTTGAGAGTAATTAATAAAGACATAATCTTAAGGGACCTTCCTTTTGTTTTTTATTTGGTTTTCAGGCAAATCTGATTCTGGGATAATTTTAAGTGTGTTTATTATCAGCAGTAACTTGGGCCTGCCTGAAAATATGGAGAACAGCACAAGGGATGCAGTCAATAAAGTACTGTGAAGTTTTTTTCACCTAAAAAAACTGAAGTTTCTGCAAAAATATAGATTTAGTTACATCCTAGGTAACGACATTAACTTCATCTTTTTAACCACAGCTTCAAAGCTCAGACTATAGTTATCCATATTTCTACATTTAAGCATTCAACTCCTAGGTTTACAAACTCCTTACTTGTGAATACTCTATATAGCTTAACATATTCTCCTGCATTGCATGACATAGATGATTTGTCCTCCCAAGAGGGCGGTATTTCCTTTTGTCAAATCGTCAAATTGTTAGCAAGCAGCTTTGGCTGGGAGGCAACAAAGTTTCGTGAATTGTATCTTTTTATAAACACAGATTCTTAAACACCTTCCCAAGTGGCCTTTCTATACTTTCCATCACTGAAGAGAAACAGCCCCTGTCCTAAGCAAAAGAGCAAATATGATATTGCCCCCAACTTCCTGGCATTTTACCCATTTAGTAGCATTACCAAGATGGAAGTAAATCACAGTGAGCTGGTATGACCCAGATTTGTATTTACAATGCTGGGTCAGCAGAGGAAGCAGTATATGAGAGAAAGAATCCAGAGAGGATGATGAGGCCCAAACAGAAGAGATGCTGAAGGCCTGGATGGTTATTTTTGCCAATGGCTTAAGAATGTGTCATTATTTCATAGTCAAATTTCATTTAATGGCTCCATTTATTTAGATCTATACCTGGTAAATCGGAGAAGAGAAGAATACACTCATTAAAGCCATTAGCCAAAAGCCGGTCCCGCAGCTGCTGAAGAATTGCTACTCCAATACAGAATGGGAAAGAGGAATTCCCAAGTAGTAAGGTATCCCAGAGGTGGAAAATTTTGTGTAGTGGAAATACATCTGTAAAACGATAAAAATACAAATAAATTAAAAAACCAAAATAATAACAATTAAAACAATAACAACTTACTGTACTAGTTCTATAGTTATTACCTTATGGTCAAAACTATTACTTCAGAGCTAATACTACCAAACTCTTTTTATGAAATGTTTATTTGACTTTGAAAATTTATAGCTCCCTAAGGCATCTTAAAAAATTGATAATCAAACAGATAATATTTTTAATCCTATTAACAATTCATAATATTTCTTCCCAGAACTTTCCAGTTATATTATTCTCACAGATTTATCTAGATGAACTTTAGTGTTGTTTTAGGTACAGTAAAATAACGTATCTATTATATTCTCTAAACAGCTGTTTTAATAAATTCCCTCCAAAAATCCTATGAGCAACTTCCTATTTTTTGTAACTTCCTTTTTCTTATTAACAATACTATGTATATCTTCCAGGCCAGTGCATAAATATCTACTTCAAATATTATTACAGTTACCATGTAAACCATATTTTATTAGTAAGGATGTCCACTTTATTAATATTTGTAGCAAATTAAAGTATTATGCATTCACATAATCTGCTTAATTTCTAGAGGAATCCTAGTTTAAAAAATAAAAGTTACTGAAGAATCTCTGAAAATTAAGCCTGATTTGATTGTAATAGTTGCCCTTATAAGCTTTATGTAAATATTATAGTTAATTTTTTTTCAAAGGGGGGCGGAGTTTGTACAAATATCATGAAATGTACAATAGGTTTTTATTTTATAGAATTCTCACTTTGATATTCAGGGATCAGAACAACTGAAATTCTTTTCTACCTAACTCTATTATGTTAGAAACACATAAAAATACTTATTAAATCTGCTCAATGTTATTGTAAATATAAAATATGGGGAGGCATCGGGCTGTCCTTTTGCTAATACAGTATCAAAAAAACCGGGGGAAGTCATACTTACGAGTAAACATGGTAAGAAACCAAGGGATGGCATAGAGCTATGAGTGGAAAAAGGGGTACAGGGAATGGATAAAAGGAAATAAAAGAGATAATTAGAATGATTACCAATAAACTAAATGGTAAATGTAAGTTCTATGTTTTGGTCTACTTTATTGGTTAAAATAAAAGAGAATGTAGTGTTAAGTTTAGCCTAAAGCTGCCTCCTTAAATGTTTTAAGTTCGGCTTAAAGATTTCTCCATACATAGTGAATCATATCTAACTGGATGTGTAAACAGACTGTAGCAAATGCTGAGCTGTAACCAATCTAGCTGTTTCTGTACCTCACTTTTGTTTTCTGTATGTCACTTTTCTTTTTCTGTCCATAAATCTTCCACCGTGTGGCTATGCTGGAGTGTCTGAACCTCTTCTGGCTTGGGGGCTGCCAATTTATGAATTGGTCTTTCCTCAATTAAACTCTGTTAAATTTAATTTGTCAAAGGTTTTTCTTTTAACATAGGTAATTACAGTTATTACAAATACTCTTATATAATGATACTATCCACATTACAAATGTAGATGACTCTTTTGGCAAAGATTATTCACAGAATGTCTTTATTTCACCAAAGGATAGACTCAAGACCATGGCTAATCCAAATGCAATGCTGGTATACTAATTTCAAGGGTATATTTTACTTTACAGGTTTGTACAGAATATTTCAGAGATTTTAAAGATCCTTGTGTTAGTTAATTGACTGCATCAGGTGATACCTAGGTATCTGGTTAAATGTGTGTGTGTGTGTGTGTGTTTGTGTGTGATGGTGTTTCCAGATAAGATCAGCATTTGAATCAGTGGACTCAGTAAACTGTCCTCTCCAGTGTGGATAGGTATCAGGTAATCAACTGAGAGCCTGAACAAAACAAAGGTAGAGGAAGGAGGAATGTGCCTCTTCTTTTCTACCTCACTGCTTGAGCCGGAACATTTCATCTAATCTTCCCCTGCCTCTAGACTGGGATATTTATCACCAGCTTCCTGGTTCTCAGACCTTTGGAATCAGAATTACAAACACCTCTAGACTCTCAATTATACCACTGGCTTTCCTGGGTGTCCAGCTTTCAAACAGCATATTGTGGGATATCTCAGCCTCCATAAATGTGTGAGCCAATTACTCATAATAAATCTCCTCTATCTATGTTTATATATCTTCTATTGGTTCTGTTTCTCTAGAGAACCCTAATACAGTCCTCATAAGTTTTGAGGTACTCTTAATTGTATTTTTAAGAATTAATTAGATACTTTTTAAATGTTCAAAATGTCTCAATAAAAGGTGTTATGAAGCATGTGCTTTTTGTTACCACTTAATTAACAGGATGCTTCATAACAGACTAAAAGTAATAAGATCTAATATTACCATTATTAATAATTTGACAAATTTATTCTCCTAAGTTTACTACCTAGAAATATATACATACACACATATATAGCTATATATATAGTATATATCGTTCTATATACACATATATAGACATATACATTTTCAAATTTTAGAAGGTTTTGGAAGTGACAAATCATCCTTAATTTATAAAAGTAGAGTAAAAATCTCCTTTGTCAATAGCAAGTATCAAAAATCAACAATAATTTACAGAAAAACCTGAAAAAGCACTAATTTTATTTCACTTTATGAGTTAATACAGGCTGCTATTAAAGACTTCTTTACTACCTACAGGGTTAGTTTAAATAAATATTATTTCAGCACCTAGCAATTATGAATTTATGAGTAAAGGTGCATATTGTCTTTGCATTTCACTCAATTGAGAATTTATACTATCAAGATGCCAGTCAAGAACTTTATAAGTATATTAAAATCTAAGTACTACATATGAAATAAAACCCACTCATCTCCACCATATCATCATTTTTTATAGGCTGACATTTAGATACATTTTTCTAGGGACAATATAAATGGAAAAAGGAAAAAGTACAAAGGTATATGACTTCACTGTAATGAGTAAGGGTTGTAGAAAACAATAAAACATAAATTGTTCATTTAAATTTAAATTAAAAAATAAAGTCAGCAAAATTAGTTTCATTGCTATTATTCAACATCTCTTTTAAAGACACGACATCAATATTACCTTCTCCCCTTTTGATGAAAGCTAACTGTCATTAAGAATCTTCTTCAAATTATTTCAGCAACTAGCTAACAGTGCCTTTCTCCTATACTAGTCTTTGTAATTAGCTTCATCAAGATCTATGGAAGAATTCTGCTTCTGACCAAGGTGGCATAACAGGAACCAGATTTACCTCCTGAACTGAAACACCTAAAAATCAGACCAAATATATAAAACAACAATTTGTACATCTTAGAGAGTGGTATCTGAGAGAGGAGAAACAAATGAAATGAACCCTAAAATTGCCCAATTTACTGCATGCAAAGAAGTTCCAGGCCACTGACAGGGAGGAAGAACCCAGAAAGAGCTTGGTGGTTGTCCTAAGCTGAATATGCAGAGTAGGAAATCTGGGGAGATCAAGGTGGCTATAATCTTCAGGAGAGTGTCCTGGAAGATTCTGCCAGAGAGAGAGATGCATAGAGAAAGCTCCAGAAGTCTGCTGAAGGTTCCCCTCAAATCTTTGCTAATTACTGAAGAGTGTGTGTGTGTGTGTGTGTGTGTGTACACAGAAAACATATCTGAGTGAGTGTGTGTGTGTGTGTGTATATATATATATATATATATAAAATACAAAGTAGGGCAGAAACCACTTCAAATGATCAGAGTGAAAAAATGCCAAGCTCATAAAATGCCAAGAATAGTTCATTTTTTCACTAACCAGAATGAAAACAAAACAAAACAAAACAAAACAAAACAAAAAAACACCCACAGCTGTTATAAACAAGGCATTAGGGAGAGTAGTCAGAAGAGCATTGCTTTAGTAATGAAGGAAAATTATGCTCCAAAACCAAGCTGCTCTGGCCCCATTAAATAAACCTTAAAAGCAAGCCTTGAAAGGATCAAATTGTTTCAGTGTAACTTAACTGCACCCAATCACACTCATGGTCACCCCCAAACTGCCTTTTTTTTCTACCAACACCATTATTATAGTCACTTAGGTAGAAAAATCTTAGGTATAAAAGTAAGTCTGATAGATATTATTTTTACAAGGTCTCTTCAGTCTTCTGTTTCTATCCATTCATACTGAACTAATCTTGTTTTGGTTCTCATTCTTCTTTCATGGACTACTGCAAATGTTTCATAGTTGTTCAGGTTCTACCTGGTCCAATATTTCCTTTAGCCAAATTGATTTTTCTAAATATGCAACTGTGATGACATCATTCCTCTGCTCCACCACATCAATATGTTCCCACTGCATACCAAATTAAGTACAATTTTGTACTCATGCATTTAAGGCCACTGTGAATTAGTGAAAAAGCCAAGGACTTGGAGTCAGAAAACATACAACTGAGTTTTGACTCTGATGATTACTGGATACCGTGCCTTGGTCAAGTTAGTTAACCTCTGTGAATCCCAGATCTTCGTTTTTGAAATAGGAAAACTAATGTCTGTCTTAACTATGTCATAGAGATGGTGTGATGTGGAAATAATATATGTGAAAATGCTTTGTAAACAGTAACAACCTGCAAATTTAAAGTAGTATTATTATTAATATCAGTATAAGAAACTCTAAATTTCTTTGCACCTTACCACTTCCCTACACATGTTCTACTTCCTGAGAAGGCAGATTTACTGTGATCTGAACACACTACTTTCCTAACGATGCACTTTGCATTTTCTTCTTTGAATGCTCTTTCCTGATCATTTCCATCAATCAAAGCTCTACAAGATTTTTCCAAGTCTGCCTCAAATGCCACTTGTTCTGTGAAAACTTTTGTATATTTTTTATGATACCTATCCCACTATGCTTTGTATCATATATAATATAGTTGTATTATATATAATCATGGTAATCATTTTTATATTATAATTACCTATCACAACATACTTGTACTATACTTAATTCTGGGTATATTCATTCACTCTTTCATTCATTCATGCTTGCTTTTGTTCATTTATTCAATATGAAATGCTTTGTGCTAAATGCCACGTGTCCCACTCTAGCAGAAGAGTCAGACATACAAACAGATACCTAAAATGCTTTACTATTAAGTACGACAATACAAGTTCTGGTATAAGGTAATGGCAGCAAAGTTACAGGAGCTTATGGCCTTTCCTATCATATTCTCTGCAGGAGAATGATAGGATTCTTGTGAATAAATGTTATTTTACTCATTTATTCATTAATTCAATATTTACTAAGTGCCTAATACATGCCAGATCTGTGTTAGGTGATAGGCTATAGCAGTGAAAAAAGCATAGTTCCAGGCTACAGGGAACTTAAAATAAGAGCAGTAGATATTCATTAAATAGTCTCTCAACCCACTCCAATCAAGTTCTTGCCTCCACCTCACCACTGAAACTGTTCTTACCTTGGTCATCAATAATTTCTATGTCATTAAATCTAACGGCCAATTCTCAATTGCAATCTTTCTTTACCAATCAGCAGGATTTGACAAAGTTGACTATTCCCACTTCTTCAGAACATTTTTTTCCCTCCACTTGGCTTCCAAAACACCATACTCACCTAGTTTTGTTCTTATCTTTCTGATTGCTCCTTATCCATCTCCTTTGTTGGTTCCTCTTCCTCTCTCTCACTCTCAACCTGGAGTGTCCCAGGTTCAGTTCTTAGATATCTTTTCTTTTCTATTTTTCTCCAAGTAACTGTGTAGTTTGAGGACCCTATTTCAGCTCCATCCCTAAACCTCTCCTACAAATTCTGAAACTGTATATCCAAATGCCTGTTTTCTCCACTTGCATGTCTAACAGATACACATATCCTAAAACGAGCTTCTGAGACTTCCTTCAAAATCTATACCTCCAAGTAGTTTCCAAATCTCAGTTAGAAGCAACTCTATCCCCTTTCAATTGCTCAGGTACTTGACTTCTCTCTTCCTCACACACTGTATATTTGTCACCAGTAGTCCTGCTGGCTCTACCTTCAAAAGATACGCAGCATATAAAAACTTCCCACTACTTCCACTGCTAATATCTTGATTCCAGCCAACATTATCTCTTGCCTAGACTATTGCAATAGTCCATGACTAGTTTCCTAGATTCCATTCTTGTCCATCCTTTGATTTTTCTCAGCATAGCAGCCAGAATGACCTTGTTAAATCTTTACATGAGACATCACTCCTCTGCTCAAAAGCATCAGTGGCTTTCCACCTCTAACAATAAAAGCCAAAGTCCTAATGATGATCAACAAAACTATGTAATATGGCCCTCTATTACCTATTTGACCTTATCTTCTTGTTCACTGTGCTCTAGTTACAATGGTCTACTGGCTGCTCCTCCACATCTCTGATATGCTTCCACATCAGGGCTGTAGCAATTGCTGCTGCTTTTGCTTGGTTTGCTCTTTCCTTTGCTTTCTTAAAGCATTTATTCATAAGTCAACTTTTCTGTGAGGTTTTCTTGGTTACCTTACTTATTTGAAAATTCATGGCCAGGTGCAGTGGCTCATTCCCACAATCTCAGCACTTTGGGAGGCCAAAGCGGGAGGATTGCTTGAGCCAAGAATCCAAGACCAGCCTGGGTAACATAGGGAGACCTCATGTCTACAAAAAATTTAAAAAGTAGATGGGTCTGGTGGCGCATGCCTGTGGTCCCAGCTACTTGGGAGGCTGAGGAGGGAGGATTAATTGAGCCCAGGAGGTTGAGACTGCAATGAGCCATAATCACACCACTGCACTCCAGCCTAGGTGACAGAGCAAGACCCTGTCTCAGAAATAAATAAATAATGAAAATTCAATCTCGTCTTTACCTGAGCACATAACATCCATACCTCTGCTTTAGCTTTTTTTTTTTAAATTAGAACTTACCACTACCTACCATATAATATATTTATCTTCATTATTGTCTATTTACTCTAGAATATGAGGTCAGAGATTTTTCTCTATCTCTTATTTTATTGCTGATATATTATCCATGGCATAGAAAAATGTCTGGCACATAATAGGCACACAAATATTTGTTGAAAGGATCAATCAAATATTTGTTGAAAGAATGAATGAAAAACACAATGAAGATCAATGAAAGTGATAAATTAAAAGATCCAAATAGTCATGAGATTATATATTTTCTTAAGAAGTTTTCAACAAATATGAAATAATGAGAAAATGAGTTAGTCCTTCCTTGCTTAATATTGGGGGAAAATCCTTCATATTAAATAGTGGCATGTATTTAAAAAAATTAAACTTGAGATTTTGTTATATACCTATACTTTGATAATAATTATAAAAAATTATTTAAAATAAGCAAAACAAAGCTTATTCTAATGATATTTGAAAAGTAATAATTAGTTCAAGTTGAATAAATATCTTTAATATAACATATAACAGCTCCTAGGTGCTTACCAGAACCAGTTATCTCTTACCAATTAAGGATAATTAAGATTAATAAATAAGTAATGTACTCTGTGAGATAGTAATGTCTATTATGTTTTCTTTCTATATTTCTCCTGTTTAAAATATTGATATTTTCATCTTAAATAATTACTCAGGATATCGGCACAGCTTTATAATATAGCCTGATATAAAAAAGACATCAAGATACAATAATTTTGAATACCAGGTGGGTTTTGATTAAAAAGAAAAGCAATTTAATATTAGAGATATTATTAGCTATTTCCTGATTTAATAGAAAATGAAATCCAATGAAAAGAAATCATACATACTCTAAGTATTTTCTCCAGATCATGAAATTATGTACAATTGATTTGGTGTAGTGCTACTCTACACAGTCAGCTAAGTAAATACTGCCCCCTAGCAATATCAAGCAAGAGTAGTGATATTTAGCATTTCATGAGATCCTTCCATGTGGTCTGGTAATGTCAAATTTAGAACCATCAATAGGAAAAACAAAGGAAGGGGGATAATTTTCTTGATTTTGAAAAGCAGAAAATTCTGTTTTACTACTACGAAGAGGAGTCCCTTTCTATTGATTTTCTTAATCCACATCCTTTATAAGCATACTATATTGTCTATCTTAAGTCAGAAGTATTTTCATATTTAAATTATTATATGCCTTCTCTGTAATACATATTGACCATTAGTTTAATGCTTTTGCAATGATTCTTTATATGTACATTAGGGAAACATATATACAGACATTCCAGAAAAGAATGTGTAAAAATCTGCACTTTGCGACCTGATAAAGTTATCTCCTTGAACCTTTAGGATTATTGTGAAGATTAGTTAATGGATCTAGAACACCTGGCATTTAGTAAACTTAAATATAGGAGTTACAATGATCACCCAGAATCTTCAGTAATGGAAAAGTATTTTAACAAGCCAAAGTTCTGAGGTAACCTCATTAAGTCATATAACAAAAGATACACACTTTTTTTTTTTTTAAATTAGGAGAGGCATGAGCAGAAAATAAAAAGAATAGACTCCTAGGCACTGTATAAAATATTTTATTTATCAGTAACAATTATTTCATCAATACCAATTAATTATTCTCAACTATGCTTAAAAATACTAATAAGAAAACAGAAGAATGATGGAATCATCTACAAGGATAGCACAGTATTAAAATAAATCATCACTATTATGCCATCCTTCATTTTTCTTTTTGTGCTAGCCATAGTATTGCACCATCTTTCAAGAAGATATGAAAGATGTACAGAGACACCATCATTATAGATTTTTTGTTGTTTTTTTACGTTTTCATTGAACACAGCTAAAGATTGAGAATTTTCCATTTTCCACCTTTATTATTAAAAAGAAAAGAGAAAACTGTTTCATAACAGGGGAAAACGTTTTACAATTACTGGACTAATCAGAAGATGAATGCAAAAAGATAGCAACAGTTTAACTCAAGTCAAATGGTAAAATTAGTCACACAAGTGATATTGCAAATTGTGAGTGCTCAGATGACAGTCTCTTAGGTGAATTTCCTCAAACACAGCTATCAGAGTAAACAATAAATAAGTCTGGAATTCTCATTCAGTCAGTCATTCAATGTGAAGGGCCTCACCACACAATATTTTGCAATAAGAAACCTGGACCATTTTACTTTGCTAAAAGGATATATGAGAGTAATATTTGATTTTTTATGATATTTGTGCACCAAAATTTTTGATACAGTTTAAGCAAATAAATGCTACAGGTGTATGTGTTTGCAATGTAATTATAAAGAAATAGATGATATAGAAATAAAAATTAAATTTATTCTAATTTGTGTTCATAAATCTAAAAATGAAAATGTTTTCAAATTATGGAATAAAAGACAGCTGTTCTTCAACCAAGTTATGAGCTCTGTCAGTGTTTCATTTTGATGACTGTGTTATAACCATGCAAGTGCAAGAACCAGAAATCAGCTAGAACCTATGAGAGACATATTTGAAATACGGAATCAGTATTTATATGATGGATATCCTTCAGGCTCATGTATGACAGCTGAGCAGTAAGTTCAAAGGACATATACACACACATATATATATATATATACTTTCAAAATAAGGAATATATGACATAAAATTTTGGGTTTGTTGTGTTTAAATTCTTAATAGTTTAATACAGTTTTTTACTATGCTTTATTCTACTTCTGCAAATTATTCACAAAATGACTTAAACATATAAAAATAATGTAAAAGATCCCTTGGACCCAAAAAGTAAATGGTTAATTTTTTTCCTCTATATACCAAAGATTATATTAGTTACATCTTTTACAGGTCATGATTTCTCTAAATAAAAAAAGAAACAAATAAAAAATAACTAACTGTATAAACATACCTTTTATTATTTATTATTAGTTGGCTTACAATATTGAACGAAAGAACTACACACTGAAAACTTACAAGAAAATCACTCGGATAATTTAATGGTTCTGAGATCTACATTATCATTTTTGGGAAAGATGAGCTATTATTCCAGAATACATTTCAATTATTTCATTGATTACTACAAAAAACTTTTCAAAATTTTCAAACATAATTCATTCTAATTTACTTTAAGTAAAAGAAAGACTATAAAACATGTTATGTAGCACTTTGTTGAGATAGAGAAGTACCTTAAAATCAAGCAATTAAAAAGATTAAAATTCAAAGTGGCAGAAAATCTCATCAATTCAGACAACCTTGAAAGTCTTTATTGTTATTAGTACCATACCTCCTCTGACAGAGTATTCATTAACTGATGTAGCAAAATAATATATCCATTATAGCTTGTAATATAATGTTCTTCTAAATATGAATCATGCTAATAAAAGAAATAATGCAACATGATCAAACTCTAGTAATATTAAATAAAGAACAATACCCCTTAACAATTATAGTGTGCCTGGAACTGTGTTGAACAGTTTATATGCATTCTCTAATCTCCATTATGAGGTAGAATTTATTATAATCTACATCAATGGTAAGAGGGTTGCAGGGAAAAAACTAAAACTAAAGCTAAAAATGGATTATGTAATTAGTATATGGAATAGCCAGAATTTAGAACCCTGGGCCATTTGGCACAAGTGTCTGAGTACTTAACCTCTACACCAGCTTTCTTAAATCTTGGTCACAGGCCCTGGCGGTCCTTAAGACCCTTCGGGGTCCACCAATTCAAAGCTATTTTTGTAATAATACTAAGATGATTTGCTCTTTTTACTGGATTGATATTTATGCTAATGGTGCAAAGCCACTGGTGGATAAAACTGCTGGCATGTTAGCACAATTTAAGGCACAGGCACCGAAGTATAATAATGGTCATGTGAAGGAGTAAAAATTATTAAATTTATTAAATATCTCTTTTAAAATTTGTGAAATAAAATGGAAGTAAGTATAAAGCACTTGTGCTATCTACTGAAGTACAAAGAGGTAAAGCACTTGGGTAATCATCTGTGAGCTAATATTGATGGTTTTTGCAAGAAATACTATGTTTATTTGAAAGAATGACAGACAAACAATGATTTTTTTAAATGTACAAAGTGAAACAGTTACTTTAAGAAAAAATGAGAGCTTTTAGGTGAAGATTAAAATTTTGGAAAGCTAATATCTGCCACTGTGAAATTGGTCGGTTCCCAATACTTAATCACTTTTTGGAAAAGACCTGTTGTGATATTAATAAATGTGATTTTAAAAATATTCTATAATGAAATGCTTCATAGTTGGAAGATCTGTGTAACTCAGCAACCAATATTTTTCAATGACAAATTCATGACACTACAAAATTATGTATGAGTAAAAGAGCCATTTAAATTGCAAGAAGAGTGATGGATTTTAGTATAACAGAGTATGAGAAGTTCATTGACATGGTTTTAGACTGTACATAGCAACTAGCTTTAAGAAACAATGAGGCCAGGCACAGTGGATCACGCTTGTAATCCCAGCACTTTGGGAGGCCAAGGCAGGTGGATCACTTGAAGTCAGGAGTTCAAGACCAGCCTGGCCAACATGGTGAAGCCCTCTCCACTAAAAATACAAAAAAAAAAAAAAAAAAAAAAATTAGCCAGGCATGGTGGCAAACACCTGTAATCCCAGTTACTTGGGAGGCTGAGGCAGGAGAATCGCTTGAACCCGGGAGGCAGAGGTTGCAGTGAGCCGAGATCACTGCACTTCCAGCCTGAGTGATGGAGTGAGACTCTGTCTCAAAAACAAACAAACAAACAAACAAACAAACAAAACCACTGCTCTGAGAAGTTTAAGAAACTACCGCTATCTGAGAAACTATTAACGTGTCTGTGTGAGGTCACATTTTCTTCATATAGTTAAACAAGTAAAAAGATTATAAAAATGTAAAAGATTATAAAAAGGTAAAACAATACCACTATTGCATTTTTGGGGGAAAATGTAACTATTTCTCAGAAAAATATGTTACTTTGGTTAACATGCAATGGTTTTGTTATTGTTATTTTTAAATGAATTATAAATACATAAATATATTTTAAATTTCTATAAATATCAATAGCTATAACTCATGTAAACAAAAACTCTTTGAGGTCCTCAATAATTTTTCAGAATATAAAGGGGTTCTGAGAGCAAAATGTTTTAGAACTGCTCCATTATGCCATACTTCCTTTCACCTGTTTCTGCACAGCATAAGGAATCATTAGATTAGAAACAGATGTGGGGGATAATGCAAATGAGGATTTACTGAATTGGAAAACTTGCTAGATATTTAACTTGTGTGTATAGTTTTTTGGCTAGAAAGTACCAAAAATGTCATTTTATCATCCCTGATACTATTAATAGCCACTTTGATTTCTAAAATCTGGGCACCTTCTGAAAGGTAATCAAGCTTCACTACGAGAGAGAGACTTTAATAAGCCATTTGTATTCAAAGGCCTTAATGGATCCAATGCCAGTAGAATGGGGTTTGTACTAATGTTGGGACATAGCAGCTACCAGACAAGAGGACACATCACAGGACTCTTCAGAGAGACTATAACAGGCTAGTAGGACTCTTATTATGAGATATTCTAAATAAGGTGGATATTCCTAGTTTTTCCTGTAATTACATCTTGATAAAATCTGAAAAGCTCATTGTCAGTATTCTCTTTAGACTAAAATCTAAAATTTATTTACATAACAACATAATGAAGATAAAGAACAAATGAAGGAACAAATACATAAATATTTCTGAGCAGTTTAAACTCGGCTGAATACAAATTTTGAAAATGACTGTGATAAGCTTTTAAGTAGTATAAGCATCCTTTCAGATTGTAGTTAAATGTCAATGGCTTTACCAGCATATCATGGAATTTGTTAGCTTTATCTTTAGCTGTGACAGTAGGTTGAAAAGGCACATATAGTACTGATACACTCCTTATCATTTCTCTTAATGGTTACCTGACAACTCTTCATAATTTGCAAGCTGAATACTATTCACAGAATTTCAGGAAAACAGTTCCCTTAAGAATGAATCATACTTTCCTGATCTCATTTTAAATGAGGTCTACTATATTTTTAAAAGCAGAAACACATATCAAGACAAAAATGATAAATATCACCCTGTCTCCAATTTTATCAAATACACATTATTCACCCTATTTATATGTAAATCACATAACTACCATGAAATGTATAATCTAGGCATCACATCAGTGTACAATATTTCTAACTATTCAAGCTTTAGCAGTGCTCAGTATTCAGAGTTCCGTGACCCAGAGCAAAAGGAAAAAAGCCAGAAATCACAATCTCTACTGCAATGGAAGCCTGAATTTCAATGATGAAAGATTAATGAGGGCTTACTTTGATAGGTTTAGTTCTTGAGTAGGAAACTCGGTTTGGTAAATCATTATCAAAGTACCCACTCTTTTACTTGATGAATCTAGCTTGTATTGTTGTTAGAGGCATAGAAAGTTACCTCAATAATTAAAGGTAGAACATTAAAGACAATCATTCGGAATTTTTAAAAAATGCTATATACACAAACTAATAAAATACAACTAAAATATGTTATTAATAGAGTTAAAAATGTTTTTAAAAGTCCTCCATTTCATCATGCCCCTCCCATAAGTACTCACTGTCAATAATGTCTACATTAAAACATTAAATCTGTTCACAAAATTGAATTTTAAAAAGGCCTCATCATTTTTATATTATCCGCAGGCTTGAAAAACAGCTGAATTAAAAAACAAACACAAAGAAAAAGATTTCAAAAAACAGTCTTCCTATTAACATTTTAGCTTTCTTTGTTGAATAACTTTGCCCACTCTCTGTGACAAGAAAACAGTTGTAGATGGGACTCTTCTTCAGGTTAAGATATATTATTTCCCCTCATTTCTTTCTGTTTACTCTAAAATTCTTAACAAGTGACAGAACCGTTTGCTAGAGGACATTCAGAAATACATGTGAATTAATTACTCAGAAATGAGTGTAGAGGCATTTTTTTGTAATGATGATTAGAGAATTGCTAGTGGCAATGAGTGGTTGGGGGTCAGGGATGCTCAGCATTTGCCATGTGCTGGATATTCCTATCCCACAAAGAATTACTTCCCATCCCGTATGACTTAAAACTGTCTCTGAAGACTAATCACACTACTATTGATAGCAGCAGGAGGCAGAAAAATCCCTAGGCAGATGGGGCAAGTCCCCAGTGTAATCCAATCTTAAACCAAAGACAGTTTAAGGTCTGAAAACCAAGATACAGGTCTCATACATATCTACAGAATGTATTGAGAACCTCTCCCGTATGGCACACTTTCCTCTGATTGATCCCTACCATTCACCTATTTTACATATACCTACCCTTCCCTAATTAGTTTTTTACACTGTTGTGGCCATCTTTCAGTGGTGCCCTTTTTTTTTTTTTTTAGCTTTTTTTGCATACTCACAAACCAATTAGCACATACACTCCCATTCTGAGCACATAAAAGCCCCAGGCTCAGCCACACTTTGGGCTACCCACTTTTAGGTGGTGGGAAGACTACCCAACTTCAGGTAAGGGTGCTGTCCAACTCAGGCTTCTTTCTCTGCTGAGAGCTGTTTTGTTACTGAGTAAAACTCTTTGCCTCACTCAACCGCTAGCTGTTAGCACAACCTTATTCTTGGACATGGGAAAAGAACTCAGGACCCACCAAACGGCAAGTGCAAACAAAGCTGTAACCCTGTAGCACACCCCTCCTGCTTGCCAAACAATGGGAGAAGGGACCTCTGGGCACCACACACCTCCATTTGTTGGGCTGTGGATGTGAGACTGAAAGAACTGTTAGCATGCTGTAACACCCCCTTTGGGGCTTTGGGGTCACATGCCCATCTCTGTTCAAGTGTCACAGCATTCCCCTCATCCAGACGCCGGCTCCCAAGGTGGAAGTAGGTCATGGCATGCCTGGCTCAGCTGCAGAGCAAGTGCAGGATCTGGGCCAGAGCTCAAGCCAAGCACAGCCTGCCTGGCCAGGTGGGCAGGGTACCTAGTGGGGCAAGCCCAGGGCCAAATGAGACATGGGCAGGGGCAATGCCCACCATGAAGATCTCTGCTGGTAAAGTGACACTGAAAAAATCCTGTGTCACTATACAAATCAATATTACTTTCTTAATAACACTACAATTGCAGAACTTTTTTACAAGAAGTTAAGCAATAATGCTCCAGTAATTTTATGTGTAGATCATAACAGGGAAGCATAAATAAATATATTATGTCACAATTATTTAGTTATTGAGTAATTCACTCACCCTGCATAGCAGCACACTTAACACCAATGTACTCTCCACTCAGATTTAACAAGCATTAACATTTTGCCACATTTACTCTAAAATTTTTTAAACCAAAATAAAATATGACCAATACAATAGAAGCCCCTTTCGTACTACTCCTGAATTTCAATCCTCTCTTTTTAAATTTATGTTTTATACTTTCTGTAACCTTAATAAGAATTATTTCTTAGATAAAAAAATACAAATATAATATTCCATATTTAAGTCTTCTAATGGATCTAGAATTTATTTTTATGTGTGGTATGAAGTTAGGCTTTCATTTACACTGCCCTCCACATCCACATAGTTACTCAATCAGGACCATCAACAATGCTTTCTTTTCTAATTGATTGTATGGTCATCTCTGTCATATATCACCAAATTCTATACAGGGATGGGTCTGTTTTGTGTTCTCTCTTGTATTTTACTAGCTTCTATTAATATCACTAATGTTGTTTTGGTTAATTGCCTGACTTTTTTTTAATCTCCTTTGGCCAATATCTTTAAGTTTTTATATTTATCTCTTATAAGTACTATCAAGATAGATTTTCAAAAATATCTGAAAATCTCCTTTAATAAGCCATTTAATTAGCTTACATTCTTTCTATGTTCTTTCTGCTTTTATAAGATTAAATGTCTTTTCTTTGTTCTAGCCTGCACCCCTCCATTGGTTTAGAAGTTACATATTCTCTCTTTATTCTTTTCAGGATTACCATTAAATTAAATTTTTAATGTGCATTATTGAACTTCTGAATTTCTTGTGAGGAGAGACGTTTACTGTCCTTTGTTCTAGACTATCTTTTCAAATATGTTTGTATAAAAAACAGCCTTGGAAAGCAGAAATGGAATCTCCTTCTAGACAAAAGACAGATTTACTAATAGCCTTAGAAGAAAAAGACAGGCTCTCTCTCTTGAACAAAGGGAAGGCATGCTTACTGTCCATTAAAAAAAAAAAAATTCCAATTCCTTAAGCTCATGGTTTCTCTCTTGTAATGTAATCCACTACATGTGCAGGTATCATCTGGGTCCTTGATGTTGTTTCCATAGGATTTGAGAGCAAGAGAAACCAACACAAATATGCTAATGTTCATGCTGCTTGCCGTACTGTTAGTGATAATGTCCTTGGTCTCTGGCCCAGGAATCTTGCTTTCAAGGAGGGTACAATCAAATCTCAGATCTGAAAGATTCCCTGACTTAATGTCTAAATAAAATGAGCATTCCCTCTAAATAATGCTAAAACATTAGAACACATTTTAACTGATTCCCACCTACTTTTACCTTTCACGTTATTATTTAGAATTTTATTTTCACCTTATTATTAGCCCTTCCCAAAGTGGATTTATATATATTTAAGTAACTTTTTACACAGATTTATAAACTTGTAGTATTTGATGAGTGATAATATTTAAAGAGGGTGGAAAAGTGCTTGGTACACAGTAAACATTTAATATGTATTCACATTAATTATGTTTTAACAATATTTTTAACTCAACATTGTTTCTTACATCATACTCATTCAGAATTCAATTTTCTGATTAACTAAAGTTATTTGTCCTTGTGTGTTTCCTTTCTTAATATTATCTCTGTTCATGAATATGTCTAAGGATTTTTATTGGATTATCTTTATAATTCTACACATTATTTTTTAAAGAGATGAAGTGTTGCTATGATGTTTTGGTCTCAAACTCCTAGCCTCAAGTGATCCTCCTGCCTCAGCCTTTCAAGCATAAGCCACTGCACCTGGTTTCCAAACATACTTGTCTACATAAATGTTTTCTGTTTCTGTTCAGTGCTGAGCACAATTTAATTAGGTGCCTTCACAAAAATTTGTTGAAAATAATTATCTTTTTTAGTCTAAATTTTAAATACTTAATATTCTTTTTTACTCAAAAATCTAACACCATTACCAACTTGGCAGTCAGCTCCTTGACAGCTTCTTCAACTCTAGCCATAAGATTGGATCTATATTGTATTATACCTCACATTTATAATGATATTATACTCCAACAGCCTTTTATTTTTATTCTTTAATTTTAAAAATCAGTTTTTATTGATTTTTTAAATTCCTTATATAAGTATTTTTCAAATTTAGGTTTATAAAATCAACTTATTAAATGTAGACTTTTCGAAAATAACACAATGCATCACATGTAGGAAGCAGAAAACATTGTTTTGTAAAACTTATTTTAGTTGTATACACACATACACAACACCACTCGAATTCTGTGTGCCCCAGGTCTCAATATAAAATGTATTTCTTCCCATGCATTGTGAGAATAAACAGATTTTAAGAAACTGCTTTATAGTATTCTATTAAACATGATCACATAATATAGTTTTAGGAAGTTTTTAACATTACAAAAAAAACATCTTAAATGAAAACAATTAAAAATTGCACTTAAGCCCCCTCGGTACCCATAACTCCTGTAACCCTACATAATCATAATTAATATTCTAGAGTATAGCCTTTCAACTTTTCCTATGTATATACACATATACACTAAATTCTATTTTATGAAAATGAGATAATACCATAATATTATTTTATAAATTATATTTCCTACTTTAATGATATGTAATGTGAACATTTTGGTTTTTTATCAATAATTTTTAATAAAGTATCTTCCTAAAAAATTATAATTGCTTGAGGTCAGGTGCCTTCAGCTTAACTTTTGAATGAGTAATACATTCACAGTGTTAAAAAATTTTTTTAATGTCAAATGTAACAAGAAAACAATTTCCTTTGCACCCACGCTACCACTTGCATCCCCATCACCAAGCAGCTAACTTTTGTTATTAATTTATTTTCCCCTCCACTTTCATTTGTTATTTTTGATAAGTAATAATTGTATACATTTATTGGATACAATGTGATGTTTTGATATATGTTTATTCAACAGCCTTTAAAAAGGGCTTGATTCTATGTGACAAACAACAAATAAAAAACAGGCTAAGTCACGCTACAGCTAACCTTTGATTTTCAACTCTGACTTTTAGCTTGATGTGGACTACAGAGAAAAGAAAAACCAAAATCTATCTAAGCTCCCAAAGTAGTATCAAGTAAAACACAGAAGTTACTTTCACTTAAGCATACACTTCCTATATCTTCAAAATCAGGCCTGAATATCATAAAATCCAAGTGAAAAGCCTACACAGCACAGTTTAATACAACACTATCACTAATGATTTTCTCAAAACTATCAACTATGCTAAGAAAAATGACTTATTTTCATTACTTAAGGTGGAAATATGGAAAGTAGCCACAAACTTACTAATATAAGGCTACAATTAGTAGCAGTAACTTGTTCAGATATGCACTATGACAACAAAAATTAAGAAAATACACTCTTCTGTGCTAATAATTTCTGCTTTTTTTTTTTAACCACATGTTCTATTAATGCACCAAGTACTTACATCTGGAATGAAGCCAATCTCATTGAGATGATTACTCAGCTCTGGATCATGAAATGCAATCATCTGAGAGAAGACAGTCAGATACTCTGAAATTACAAAGTTTGAGACAATCATCATTTTTACACAGTACTCCAAGAACATTATATTCAAATATAGTTTTATTTATACATTGAATGAGATTTAATTTCTCCATGAGAATACTTTACGCGATAATTTTGTTTTGTTACTATTTTACTTACTGCTAATTATTAAACAAGCACACCAACAAACTGTCATAACCTATTTTCTGCCTTCAGAGTTATCAGTTCATTTCTTGAGTCACAAATTGTACACATGATAAATAATGTTTTCCTGTTAAACTCTACAAGCACATTTTCTCTGGTAATATTAAATCTGCTTTGTATTTGTTGAATGTTCAGAAAGTGTAGCAGATCCTTAAATGAAGGAGAACATTTATAAGCAGTCACAAATGGAATAATAATGTCTCAAATTTGTTTATATATACAGATAAAATATATGCCTCTATATAGGCATCTGTTCCAGTTCTAATTTATTTCCATCTAAGACTTAGCAATTTGGCATATTTAGAAATAAGAATACCGGGGGAGGAACCAAGATGGCCGAATAGGAACAGCTCAGGTCTACAGCTCCCAGCCTGAGCAACGCAGAAGACCGGTGATTTCTGCATTTCCATTTGAGGTACCGGGTTCATCTCACTAGGGAGTGCCAGACAGTGGGCGCAGGTAAGTGGGTGCACGCACTGTGCGCGAGCCAAAGGAGGGCGAGGCATTGCCTCACTGGGGAAGCGCAAGGGGTCAGGGAGTTCCCTTTCCTAATCAAAGAAAGGGGTGACGGACGGCACCTGGACAATCGGGTCACTCCCAACCGAATACTGCGCTTTTCCGACGGGCTTAAAAAACAGCGCACCACGAGATTATATCCTGCACCTGGCTTGGAGGGTCCTACCCCACGGAGTCTCGCTGATTGCTAGCACAGCAGTCTGAGATCAAACTGCAAGGCGGCAGCGAGGCTGGGGGAGGGGCGCCCGCCATTGCCCAGGCTTGCTTAGGTAAACAAAGCAGCCGGGAAGCTGGAACTGGGTGGAGCCCACCACAGCTCAAGGAGGCCTGCCTGCCTCTGTAGGCTCCACCTCTGGGGGCAGGGCACAGACAAACAAAAAGACAGCAGTAACCTCTGCAGACTTAAATGTCCCTGACAGCTTTGAAGAGAGCAGTGGTTCTCCCAGCACGCAGCTGGAGATCTGAGAATAGGCAGACTGCCTCTTCAAGTGGGTCCCTGACCCCTGACCCCCGAGCAGCCTAACTGGGAGGCACCCTCCAGTAGGGGCACACTGACACCTCACACTGCGGGTACTCCAACAGACCTGCAGCTGAGGGTCCTGTCTGTTAGAAGGAAAACTAACAAACAGAAAGGACATCCACACCAAAAACCCATCTGTTCATCACCATCATCAAAGACCAAAAGTAGATAAAACCACAAAGATGGGGAAAAAACAGAACAGAAAAACTGGAAACTCTAAAAATCAGAGCGCCTCTCCTCCTCCAAAGGAACGCAGCTCCTCACCAGCAACGGAACAAAGCTGGACGGAGAATGACTTTGACGAGCTGAAAGAAGGCTTCAGACGATCAAATTACTCTGAGCTACGGGAGGACATTCAAACCAAAGGCAAAGAAGTTGAAAACTTTGAAAAAAATTTAGAAGAATGTATAACTAGAATAACCAATACAGAGAAGTGCTTAAAGGAGCTGATGGAGCTGAAAACCAAGGCTCGAGAACTATGTGAAGAATGCAGAAGCGTCAGGAGCCGATGCGATCAACTGGAAGAAAGGGTATCAGCAATGGAAGATGAAATGAATGAAATGAAGTGAGAAAGAAAGTTTAGAGAAAAAAGAATAAAAAGAAACGAGCAAAGCCTCCAAGAAATATGGGACTATGTGAAAAGACCAAATCCATGTCTGATTGGTGTACCTGAAAGTGATGGGGAGAATGGAACCAAGTTGGAAAACACTCTGCAGGATATTATCCAGGAGAATTTCCCCAATCTAGCAAGGCAGGTCAACGTTCAGATTCAGGAAATACAGAGAACGCCACAAGGATACTCCTTGAGAAGAGCAACTCCAAGACACATAATAGTCAGATTCACCAAAGTTGAAATGAAGGAAAAAATGTTAAGGGCAGCCAGAGAGAAAGGTTAGGTTACCCTCAAAGGGAAGCCCATCAGACTAACAGCGGATCTCTCCGCAGAAACCCTACAAGCCAGAAGAGAGTGGGGGCCAATATTCAACATTCTTAAAGAAAAGAATTTTCAACCCAGAATTTCATATCCAGCCAAACTAAGCTTCATAAGCGAAGGAGAAATAAAATACTTTACAGACAAGCAAATGCTGAGAGATTGTGTCACCACCAGGCCTGCCCTAAAAGAGCTCCTCAAGGAAGCGGTAAACATGGAAAGGAACAACCGGTACCAGCCGCTGCAAAATCATGCCAAAATGTAATGACCATCGAGACTAGGAAGAAACTGCATCAACTAACGAGCAAAATAACCAGCTAACATCATAATGACAGGATCAAATTCACACCTAACACTATTAACTTTAAATGTAAATGGACTAAAGGCTCCAATTAAAAGACACAGACTGGCAAATTGGATAAAGAGTCAAGACCCATCAGCGTGCTGTATTCAGGAAACCAATCTCACGTGCAGAGACACACATAGGCTCAAAATAAAAGGATGGAGGAAGATCTACCAAGCAAATGGAAAACAAAAAAAGGCAGGGGTTGCGATCCTAGTCTCTGATAAAACAGACTTTAAACCAACAAAGATCAAAAGAGACAAAGAAGGCCATAACATAATGGTAAAGGGATCAATTCAGCAAGAACAGCTAACTATCCTAAATATATATGCACTCAATACAGGAGCACCCAGAGTCATAAAGCAAGTCCTGAGTGACCTACAAAGAGACTTAGACTCCCACACATTAATAATGGGAGACTTTAACACCCCACTGTCAACATTAGACAGATCAACGAGACAGAAAGTCAACAAGGATACCCAGGAATTGAACTCAGCTCTGCACCAAGCGGACCCAACAGACATCTACAGAACTCTCCACCCCAAATCAACAGAATATACATTTTTTTCAGCACCACACCACACCTATTCCAAAATCGACCACATACTTGGAAGTAAAGCTCTCTTCAGCAAATGTAAAAGAACAGAAATTATAACAAACTATCTCTCAGACCACAGTGCAATCAAACTAGAACTCAGGATTAAGAATCTCACTCAAAACCACTCAACTACATGGAAACTGAACAACCTGCTCCTGAATGACTACTGAGTACATAACGAAATGAAGGCAGAAATAAAGATGTTCTTTGAAACCAACGAGAATAAAGACACAACATACCAGAATCTCTGGGACACACTCAAAGTAGTGTGTAGAGGGAAATTTATAGCACTAAATGCCCACAAGAGAAAGCAGGAAAGATCCAAAATTGACACCCTAACATCACAATTAAAAGAACTAGAAAAGCAAGAGCAAACACATTCAAAAGCTAGCCGAAGGCAAGAAATAACTAAAATCAGAGCAGAACTGAAGGAAATAGAGACACAAAAAACCCTTCAAAAAATTAATGAATCCAGGAGCTGGTTTTCTGAAAGGATCAACAAAATTGATAGACCGCTAGCAAGAATAATAAAGAAAAAAAGAGAGAAGAATCAAATAGACGCAATAAAAAATGATAAAGGGGATATCACCACCAATCCCACAGAAATACAAACTACCATCAGAGAATACTACAAACACCTCTACGCAAATAAACTAGAAAATCTAGAAGAAATGGATAAATTCCTGGACACATACACTCTCCCAAGACTAAACCAGGAAGAAGTTGAATCTCTGAATAGACCAATAACAGGATCTGAGATTGTGGCAATAATCAATAGCTTACCAACCAAAAAGAGTCCAGGACCAGATGGATTCACAGCTGAATTCTACCACAGGTACAAGGAGGAACTGGTACCATTCCTTCCGAAACTATTCCAATCAATAGAAAAAGAGGGAATCCTCCCTAACTCATTTTATGAGGCCAGCACCATTCTGATACCAAAGCCAGGCAGAGACACAACCAAAAAAGAGAATTTTAGACCAATATCCTTGATGAACATTGATGCAAAAATCCTCAATAAAATACTGCCAAACCAAATCCAGCAGCACATCAAAACGCTTACCCACCATGATCAAGTGGGCTTCATCCCTGGGATGCAAGGCTGGTTCAATATACGCAAATCAATAAATGTAATCCAGCATATAAACAGAGCCAAAGACAAAAACCACATGATTATCTCAATAGATGCAGAAAAGGCCTTTGACAAAATTCAACAACGCTTCATGCTAAAAACTCTCAATAAATTAGGTATTGATGGGACATATTTCAAAATAATAAGAGCTATCTATGACAAACCCACAGCCAATATCATACTGAATGGGCAAAAACTGGAAGCATTCCCTTTGAAAACTGGCACAAGACAGGGATGCCCTCTCTCACCACTCCTATTCAACATAGTGTTGGAAGTTCTGGCCAGGGCAATTAGGCAGGAGAAGGAAATAAAGGGCATTCAGTTAGGAAAAGAGGAAGTCAAATTGTCCCTGTTTGCAGATGACATGATTGTATATCTAGAAAACCCCATTGTCTCAGCCCAAAATCTCCTTAAGCTGATAAGCAACTTCAGCAAAGTCTCAGGATACAAAATCAATGTACAAAAATCACAAGCATTCCTATACACCAACAACAGACAAACAGAGAGCCAAATCATGAGTGAACTCCCATTCACAATTGCTTCAAAGAGAATAAAATACCTAGGAATCCAACTTACAAGGGATGTGAAGGACCTCTTCAAGGAGAACTACAAACCACTGCTCAAGGAAATAAAAGAGGATACAAACAAATGGAAGAGCATTCCATGCTCATGGGTAGGAAGAATCAATATCGTGAAAATGGCCATACTGCCCAAGGTAATTTACAGATTCAATGCCATCCCCATAAAGCTACCAATGACTTTCTTCACAGAATTGGAAAAAACTACTTTAAAGTTCATATGGAACCAAAAAAGAGCCTGCATCGCCAAGTCAATCTTAAGCCAAAAGAACAAAGCTGGAGACATCACACTACCTGATTTCAAACTATACTACAAGGCTACAGTAACCAAAACAGCATGGTACTGGTACCAAAACAGAGATATAGATCAATGGAACAGAACAGAGCCCTCAGAAATAATGCCGCATATCTACAACTATCTGATCTTTGACAAACCTGAGAAAAACAAGCAATGGGGAAAGGATTCCCTATTTAATAAATGGTGCTGGGAAAACTGGCTAGCCATATGGAGAAAGCTGAAACTGGATCCCTTCCTTACCCCTTATACAAAAATCAATTCAAGATGGATTAAAGACTTAAATGTTAGACCTAAAACCATAAAAACCCTAGAAGAAAACCTAGGCATTACCATTCAGGACATAGGCATGGGCAAGGACTTCATGTCTAAAACACCAAAAGCAATGGCAACAAAAGTCAAAATTGACAAATGGGATCTAATTAAACTAAAGAGCTTCTGTACAGCAAAAGAAACTACCATCAGAGTGAACAGGCAACCTACAAAATGGGAGAAAATTTTTGCAAACTACTCATCTGACAAAGGGCTAATATCCAGAATCTACAATGAACTGAAACAAATTTACAAGAAAAAAACAAACAACCCCATCAAAAAGTGGGCAAAGGACATGAACAGACACTTCTCAAAAGAAGACATTTATGCAGCCAAAAAACACATGAAAAAATGCTCACCATCACTGGCCATCAGAGAAATGCAAATCAAAACCACAATGAGATACCATCTCACACCAGTTAGAATGGCGATCATTAAAAAGTCAGGAAACAACAGGTGCTGGAGAGGATGTGGAGGAATAGGAACACTTTTACACTGTTGGTGGGACTGTAAACTAGTTCAACCATTGTGGAAGCCAGTGTGGCGATTCCTCAGGGATCTAGAACTAGAAATACCATTTGACCCAGCCATCCCATTACTGGGTATATACCCAAAGGACTATAAATCATGCTGCTATAAAGACACATGCACACGTATGTTTATTGTGGCATTATTCACGATAGCAAAGACTTGGAACCAACCCAAATGTCCAACAATGATAGACTGGATTAAGAAAATGTGGCGCGTATACACCATGGAATACTAGGCAGCCATAAAAAATGATGAGTTCATGTCCTTTGTAGGGACATGGATGAAATTGGAAATCATCATTCTCAGTAAACTATCACAAGAACAAAAAACCAAACACCGCATATTCTCACTCATAGGTGGGAATTGAACAATGAGATCACATGGACACAGGAAGGGGAACATCACACTCTGGGGACTGTTGTGGGGTGGGGGGAGGGGGGAGGGATAGCACTGGGAGATATACCTAATGCTAGATGACGAGTTAGTGGGTGCAGCACACCAGCATGGCACATGTATACATATGTAACTAACCTGCACAATGTGCACATGTACCCTAAAACTTAAAGTATAATAATAAAAAAATAAAAAAAATAAAAAATAAATAAAAATAAAAATTAAAAGTATAAAAAAAAGAAATAAGAATACCATGTTTAATCAGAAAGTAGAGATATGGTAGGCAATTAAAAATATATTTTGTTGATTCTAATTCTATTAGAATTCATAGAGTTCAGTTGAAATATGAGGAATATGTTCATTTTTTTCATTCTTCCAAAGTTACTATTCTTGCTAGTTTACTCACTATGCACTAATCTAAACAAGATAGTGCTAACAATCTACTCAAGGGCAAGTAACTATTCTATTTTTACTAATTAAAAAACCAAGATTAATACATATTTCAATGAGCTCAACTTTTTTTTTTTTAAAAATATAGACTGGGTTTTGCTACGTTGTCTAGGCTGGTCTCAAACTCTTGGGCTCAAGCAATCCTCCTGTATTGGCCACCCAAAGTGCTGAGATTACAGGTGACAACCTCATTTTTTTGAAATTGAAATGACAATAACATCATAAAACTTTTCCCTTTATAATCACAACTTTCTCCTACAGTAAAGTAACATCTATTTTTAAAACAAATTATTTGGTGAAAATAATCTTCAAAAAATGTCTGCCTTGTTATTTTTTAAACTTTTAAAGTTTTTAGCTTTTAATATTTGAACAAATAGTACTAAATTATTGACAGTCCATCAGTACAAGTAGTCTTCCCTTTCTTTTCTCAAATAATCCTTTGCTTCCAATGATCACATGAATTTTATAGATAACATGGTTTGGCTGTGTCCCCACCCAAATCTCAACTTGAATTGTATCTCCCAGAATTCCCACATGTTGTGGGAGGGACCGGGGTGTGGTAATTGAATCATGGGAGCTGCTCTTGTCCGTGCTATTCTCATAATAGTAAATAAGTCTCACGAGATCTGATGGGTTCTTCAGGGGTTTCTGCTTTTGCTTCTTCCTCATTTTCTCCTGCCGCTGCCATGTAAGAAGTGCCTTTTGCCTCCTGCCATCATTCTGGGGCTTCCCCAGCCATGTGGAAATGTAAGTCCAATTAAACCTCTCTTTTTTTTTCCAGTATCGGGTATGTCTTTATCAGCAGTATGAAAATGGATAAATACAATAGATATTTCCCTATAAGCAAACATCTTACATGTCACATATCCTACACAGAAGAGCTTCAGGGCAAAAAGAAAAAAAGATGAGGTGCTGTATTCCATGACAAAGCTGAATTCCTCATTTAATGTGAACTTTTACCCATGCTGGATTTAAAAAAAAAAGATACTCAAGTAATACTTTTTCTTGACTTGATGTTAATTCTACTGCAACAAAATGCATTCTATACATCCATTGTCTCACCTTTTCCTCTCTGCACAAAAAAGGTACAATTTACATCAGTTTCAAGAGTTATAGATCAAAGTGAAGACCCAAAATATATCTGAAGGGCCCAGGGAACTTCTGGGTTTAACTTTTCTTTAACTTTTTAATTTCTCCTTCCAATTAGTGGTGCTGTGTTTGTAATTCCAATTTACTCAGAAGCCAGAGATATGTGACATCAACAATTACAAGCATTCAACTATATATCAATGAAAGCATACGGTTATTAACTTCTAAAAAGCATGCTTCATTTTAAAACAGAAATTCACACCTCAGGCAATTTTCCACAGCTATGCTCCAGTTTATTAAATATCATTCTTGAGTCTGATAAAAATAATTACTATGTAAAATTACATGGCTAATTAAAGATCTGCTGAAGAAATCTAATCCATCATGAAAACACTGTCCTGCCACCACACCCGGCTAATTTTTGTATTTTTAGTAGAGACGGGGTTTCACCCTGTTTGCCAGGCTGGTCTCGAACTCTTGACCTCAGGTGATCTGCCCGGCTTGGCCTCCCAAAGTGCTGGGATTGCAGGCATGAGCCACTGTGCCTGGCCAACACTGATGATTGGATTTATATGTTATAACTGCATATACATATATATACACACACACACAGACATAAAATATATAAATTTTATGTATTATTAAAAGTTATATGTTATATATCACTTCATATATGCAAATATAATTTGTAAAACTAGCATAAGTTTTGGTTGCTCAGGACAGGCTTTCAAATGAGATAACAATATGGCCTGTTATATTTACAAAGTTCTGTCTCTAAAGGGAGTACATGTGACAGCTGATGAAATCTGCACTATGTAATATTCTCAGTTATTTCAAAAAAGCTTTTAAAAGCCCCTTGGTGTAAATTTTTAAAATATCAAAATAAATATATGCCTTTTGATTTGCAAATCAAAGAATTCAAGAGTAGTTACAAAAAAAAAAAAAGAAAAACAGAATAAAACAAAGGATTCAATGGAATCATAGAATCTTGACTCCTTTTAAGGAGACATTAAAATATTGTTAAAGCTCTGTAATTGACATGGACACAAAGAAGGGAATAACAGACTCCAGGACCGCTTGAGGGAGGAAGGTGAGAGGAGAGAGATGATTGAAAACCTACCTGTCTGGTACTATGCTTATTACCTGGGTGATGAAATAATCTGTACACCAAACCCCCATGACATGCAATTTACATATATAACAAATCTGTACATGTACCCTGAATCTAAAAGTTAAAAAAAATCTGTAATTGTGATTTATACTATATAATAAGGATATGAATCTAGAGTCTTAACTTCAAAAATAGTGTTTTCTAACCTACACATGACCTATATAGAGGTAAATGGTATTATTTAAACAAATAAATTAAGGTTCTTACTAAATTTCCCATTTAAGCTTCAAGTGAAGTTTATTATATTACAGTATAAAATCTATCTAATATAAATTTTCTTCATTTTATATTTGTAAAACCTTATAACTTTTAATTTTTGCAATGAAATATAAAATGAAAATAAATTGTCATCTTCCCTTCTAATTGCTCTGTATTAAAAATTTTTGTTTCTCTCCTTTAAAATGGCTTATTTGTTATATATATTAACATGACAATCCCCAATAAATTTATTGTAAGAATTTTATATGACACTATCATATTTTTGTGCAACTGTTTATAAATAAGCCATCTGTTTTCCAAAAAATATATGCAGAGACAAAATTTCAGAAAGCCCTACATATAGGTATCCTTATTTTTCCCTTCCGAAAAGTTTTTCAGCTTTGACTCTTTTAGCTAGGATAAGAAGATGAAAGATGATGGGTGGGATTTAAAACAAATGTTTTCCTCAGCTCACACATCAGAAATGGTATTCTCAATTCCGTAACTATTTGTTGTTTTCCATCAGACTACTAGTCTATCATGAAGATGATAAATATAGATAGGTTGGGAGTTATGTATCTGTTGTCAACTAAGAATGTGCCCAAACCAAACCATTTGGTGATAATGTTGACTCACTGCACTCAAAAGCAGGGTTATTTTAATGCAAATGAACCTGAATTACTTCCCATTACAAAGTTTTCTGCTGTAAAATTTGGCCTATCTAGTAAAGGCACAAAAAACAAGCACCAACTTTTATAACTAAGTGGAAAGAAGGGGTTCAAAAGAAGAGAAAGGAAAGAGAAAAGTAATCTTTAGAGCTACATTTGTGAACCACTTTCTTTCCTTCTCACATATCTTGCTCTAGTTAAAAAAAGAATCTACAAATGAGCCCACTTAATAGTTATCATAATAATATTTCTAGTAAAGGTAGGTAGGACATTTACTGTTTCAGGAAAAATCTCCTCAGTCACATGATACAAGATATTCTTAAAAATCCCAAGACTGTATATACTACAATCTCCAAATATCATTAAAGTCATTATGCAAAGATGTGCACTAAGCTGCACATATATTAAAAGTAATGGAAAAAAACACAACTGCTTTTGCACCAACCTAATACAATGCACTACCTTTCTAAATACATAACTTTTGGAGTGAAATTGCATATTCTCTCGCTCTCATTGTTACAGTTTGGTGGGAAAGAAGAGTTTTATACCCCACCTTTGACAACTGGACTTTAGACTTTGTATGTCTGTCTTCCTCTTTCTCCTTCCAAGAGTTACTGAATATATATGTGTAGTATGAACTTATCTCCTAGTTTGCCTGAGAGAGTCCCAGTTGGCATCTGTAGACCCAGCATCTGGTACAGTGCCCCTTTAAACTCTCAGAAACATCCCAATTTAGTTGTACAGTCAATCTAGCTATATGTGGTACTATATTAAATGTTGGGGACATCACAGTGAAGAAGATACGATTCTTTCCCTCAAAAGATTTAGAAAGACATACAGGTAAACAGAAAATTGGGGAAACTTTCTCCTAATTTCCCAGATTTATATGATATCTCCTCTTATCTTTACCTTTCCGACTTGTAGCAACCACATCTTCCAAAACACTACAAGAGTATGTTTAATGTGCCAAAGTTTCCATTGGCCAAATATAGTCTACCTGGTTCCTCACTGGCCTGAAGCTGCCTTTCTCCTCAATAGCCTAAGATATACCTGTCCTGCAAGTTATAAACTTGTTTTCCAATATGGCTGAAATGCTAATCAATAGATTTCTTTCTAATTCCTCCATCTTTTTCCATACAATTAATACTCTAAGATTCTGAACCTTAGAATAATTTTAATAATCTTAGATAATCTCAACAGCCAATCCTGAGTTGCATAATCAGTATGTTATTTTTAAATGTTCCCATGTATTGATAGTTTGTCAACTCAATAACAATGTTTCTGGTGATAATTTGATAGTACAAACGATAATAAGAAATATTCATTTAAGTCAGAAAGTAATTAAATTTATTATATCTTAAATATATCTGCAGGTAACAAGTCAATAGAACTAAGTTTAAAAAAACAGGGTATCTTGATTAAATTGAGCATTCTTTTACTGATCTATAAGAGGTAGAGCATTTTAGAGTCTCATGAGTGTATATATATTTTAGAAAAAACTTTAAAATAGAAAATATTTTAAGGTCTATTAGCGTATAGTAATAATAACTTTTTTTTTTTCAAGAACAATTCAAGTTGCTATTGAACATAGAAACTTTTAACTTCTGGAAAGGCAATTCAAAGATTCAGTAAATATGCATTTCTACAATTGGCTTTTAAATGGATTAGTTTCTTACGACTTAGGATTTTTCCCAAAATTTGTGGAGAAGAAAGTGTACATGTGATATTTATGCCAACCAAAAATCAATTACTACTTTGAAGTGTAAAGCTTAAAACTCTACAAAATAAAGAGAAACACAGTAACAAAGAAGTAAACTAATAAAATAAGAGCTATTTCTAATTCTAAGCCTAAAATAAACACTTTGAAGAAAAATAAACCACTGTTCTATCAAACTTTAGTAACCAATATACAGTGTACTGTTTCAGCTCCTTTAGCTTTCCATCTCTGTTTCCTACCCAACAGATCAGATTTGATTAGTGGATATTTTATCATCCCATTTTGCACTCTTTTACTTCAGTCCTCTTCTTTGTTCCCTGTCCTAAGAATGTCTTTACCTATTCTCACCAATGAAATTCCTACTCAAACTTCAAATTCATCAAGTATCTTCCTTTTATGAAACCTTTCCAGAATGCTATCTCTTCTTTTTGCTACCACACACAAGAAAATTGAAACCCCCTAAACTTCTTGCTCTGTGCTAACATAATAGTATGTATACTTGTCTCCTAGACTTATAAGTAGTCATTTTCACATTTATTTACCGTATCATACTATGAAGTCCTTTGGGAAAGGAATAAATGTTATTTATTGAAAGAATCTCAATTCTGTAAAAGCAGCACTTGGCATGGCACAGTGTCAGCACAGTTATATACTGAAAGACTAAATTAATTGAAACTGTTTTTTTTCTTATGTAACATATATGGTCAATATAAAATTTGGACAAATGATTTAAAACACCTTGTCTATTGATTTTTTTTAGCATAATATTAAAGAACATTTATGGTGGCTTTAAAGAAGTTCAAAATTAAATACCAATTCAAGATTTCAAATGCAATTTTATAGAAATCATAACTGAGGAAATTATTAATACTTAGAGAAACAAGCAATCAATAATTGTTGAGAGGTCTTTTAATTATAATATTGGATGTTAAAATGTATTACTGATAAAATTGATCAAACTAAAGAACAGTCTTTTTGGTCTTTTTTTTTGTTTTTGAGACGGAGTCTCGCTCTGTCACCCAGGCTGGAGTGCAGTGGCGCAATCTCGGTTCACTGCAAGCTCTACCTCCCAGGTTCAAGTGATTCTCCTGCCTCAGCCTCCCAAGTAGCTGGGATTACAGGCGCCTGCCACCATGCCCAGCTATTTTTGTATTTTTAGTAGAGACAGGGTTTCACCGTGTTGGCCAGGCTGGTCTCGAACTCCTGACATCGTGATCTGCCCTCCTCAGCCTCCCAAAGTGCTGGGATTACAGGCGTGAGCCACTGTGCCCAGCTTTTTTGGCCTTTCTGACAAGTCACTCCAAATTCATGTTGTGTACACTACAGTCTCTAATTTAATAAATTAAACAAGACATTGTCTTGCATATCTGTATAGTATGCCTTTTAAAAGTGTGTTAAGGCTGGCCGCAGTGGCTCAAGCCTGTAATTCCAGCACTTTGGGAGGGAGAGGTGAGCGAATGGCTTGAGCTCCTGAGTTTGAGATCAGCCTGGGGAACATGGCCAAACTCTTGTCTCTACAAAAAAATATAAAAATTAGCCAGATGTGGTGATGCATGCCTGTAGTCTCAGCTACTCAGGAGGCTGAGGTGGAAGGGTGGCTTGAGCACAGGAGGTGGAGGTTGCAGTGAGCTGAGATTGTGCCATGGCACTCTAACCTGGGTGAAAGAGCCAGACCTTGTATCAAAAAAGTGTGTTAAAAAAGCCTGCAATTAGAAAGTGTGGAAATTTGTCTTTTTCATATTGGAAATTCATTATTAATATACAATGTATGTATCTGAGATATGAAACAGTAGAAAAATAAAATTTTGGGAGGAAGATAATTTCTATGTTTTGTAACAGGCATCTAGAAATAGAAATAGAAATCAATGTAACAGAAGATGTCTCATATGGTCTTTTAAGAGCTGGCCATCTAGCCAGGTATCATCCAGCCATCTAAGAAACAGTCTAATCAGCTCATGTTATAAGTCCTGTTTTTATTGCTTATTTGAGGATTCCCCAATATTTTCATCTTTCTAAAGTATAGAAATTTAGCCCAACACTGTATATTAATTGGGCTTTTATATTTGGAAAGTTCAGTAAACACTACAATTTCATGTTAGCTTTGAAACTAACAGCATTATATTGCTGACATATTTAGCTGATGATTATTAAATTTCTTCTTATACGGCACAAATACTAACCTGCTTATTTTTTACTTTTAATCTTCTCAGTGTCTTTGGTCACCATTTGACAGGTTATTTAAATTGCATAGTTTCTGAAATCTTGTGATATTACCCAAGGTTTTATTAAATCCACTCATTTTTCTATTAACTGAAATCTGAAAGAGTACATTATCAATTCTATAATAAACATCACTGATAAGGGTAAGAAGGAAGCTATTAGTAAGAATGGGGCACATCCCTCTTAATAAGGTACAGGACACAACCTTATGGAACATTACTTCATAAATTTTGAAGAAGGTATAACATGGTCCTTGAAGTCAATGACCTTATTAAGGTAATCTATAAGCAAAAAACAACTTCCACTACAAAATGCACTCCTCCTTAATTAGAAAAAGTCAAAGCAAAAAGCTGTACCTTCTAAAAATCTTTCTTGAATTAATCTCAACTTTATACAAGTCCACACTGTAGAAAATGTGCAAAGAATTGGACACATCTATGTCAAACCAAACCATTTCAAAATACAAAAGCCAATGGATTTTGCGTTTCAAAATTAACATAGAGATAATGGATCATTATTTCCATTTCTAACTCCTATCTACACTGTAGACACAGACATATAGGAATGAACACATGATTCAATTTGCTTGTAAACACAAAATTTTTAAAAAGTTTTAATTATTTTTCTCTATACCTCAAGGTACATGATGCTGAAAAAACAAATGTTTTTATGTGCTAAGCTATTTATCCATATTCTGTTCCTCCTACTTTTAGCTTTACTTTTTTGAGTTTACATTTTCCTTTCTGCTTCCTTTCTAATTATTTTCCCATTATATCAACCTCTGATACTCTAATTTTATATTCATTTCTAACCAAGTAAAATTATTACTAATTGAGATCCCACTTACTCAGAATTTTTGATAAATCAGATACAACATCTAGTATTCCTACTTCACTTATGAAAACTGGAGAATTACATAAAACCATAATGATATATATAATACAGAATCAGGTTCAAGTTGTTTAAAATAACGTAGGAAGAATTATATATAGTTAAAAACAAGATCAAAAGGATATCTGATAAGCATCACAAAAACAGTAAATGGGAGAGTGAGCAGCTTTGTAGTCTGCTCTAAAAGAACAGAAAAACTATAAGAAAATTCCCTGGCCTTAAAATACACAGAATCTTGTTGCAAGGATATAAAACAGTATAAAATGTCACAATAATAACACTAGCAAAAACTAGTACTTACAGTAACAGTAACGTTAAGAAATAAATAATAGCACTTATTGAATATTTCTATGTACCAGAAATTTACATATTATGTTTAACCTCTACAATATTTTTATTGTAGATATGAGGAAAATGTTACCTACACAACTTAAATTATTTGTCAAGATTATATAATAAGTAGTGAAACTTAAATTTTAAACACTTTTCTGTTTTAAAAGTGTGGGTTTTCTTGTTTTGTTTTCAATTTTTGTGGGTACATAGAACATGCATATATTTATGGGGTAAATGAGATACATTGATATAGACATGCAATGCATAATAAACTCATTCAGGGAAAATGAGGTATCCATCACCTCAAGTATTTTTCTTTTGTGTTAAAAACAATCCAATTATATACTTACTTATTTTAAAATGTACAATTAAATTATTATTAACTATAGTCACCCTGTTGTGCTAGCAAATACAAGGTCTTATTTATTCTTTCGGTTATTTTTTTTTTTTTTTACTCATTCACAATGTGTATCCTCCAACTCCTACCCTCTACTACCCTTCCCAGCCTGTGGTAACCATCATTCTACTCTCTATCTCCATGAGTTCAAATGTTTTGATTTTCAGATCCCACCAATAAGTGAGAACATGTGAAGCCTGTCTTTTTGTGCCTGGCTTATTTCATTTAACATAATAACCTCCAGTTCCAACCATGTTGTTGAAAATGACAGGATCTCATTTTTTCTTATGGCTGAATAGTACTCCATTGTGTATTAAGTGCCACATTTTCTTTACCCACTTGTCTGTTGATGGACACTTAGGTTGCTTCCAAATCTTGGCTATCATGAATGGTGCTGCAATAAACATGGGAGTGCAGATATCTCTCTGATACTCATTTCCTTTCTTTTGGGTATATACCTAGCAGTAGGATTGCTGGATCATATGGTAGGTTTACTTTCAGTTAATTGAAGAACCTCTAAACTGTTCTCCATAGTGGTTATACTAACTTACATTACCACCAACAGTGCATGAGGGTTCCTTTTTCTCTACATCCTCACCAGCATTTGTTATTGCCTATCTTTTGGGTAAAAGCCATTTTAAGTAGAGTGACACGATATCTCATTGTAGTTTTGACTTGAATTTCTCTGATCATCAATGATGTTGAGCACCTTTTCAGAAGCCTGTTTGCCATGTGTATGTCTTCTTTTGAGAAATGTGTAATCAAATCTTTTGCCCTTTTTAAAATCAGATTATTAGATTTTTTTTCTATAGAGTTATCTGAGCTTCCTATATATTCTGGCTGCTAATCTCTTATCAGGTGGGTAGTTTTCAAACATTTTCTCCCATTCTGTGAGTTGTCTCCTAACTGTGTTGATTGTCTCCGTTGCTGTTCAGAAGGTTTATAACTTGATGTGATCTCATTTGTCCATTTTTGCTTTGTTTGCCTCTGCTTATGGGGTATTACTCGACATCTTTGCCTGGACCAACGTCCTGGAGAGTTTCCCCAGTGTTTTCTTACAGTAGTTTCATAATTTGAGGTCTTAGATTTAAGACTTTAAACCATTTTGATTTGATTTTTGTGTATGTTGACAGATAGAGGTCTAGTTTCATTCTTCTGCATATGAAGATCTAATTTCCTCAGAACTATTTGTTGAAGAGACTTTAAGAACAGTGAATGTTCTTGACACCTTTGTTGAAAATGTGTTCATTGTAAGTGTATAGATTTGCTTCTGGGTTCTCTATTCTGTTCTATTGGTCTATGTGTCTGTTTTTATGCCAGTACCATTTTGTTTCAGTTACTATAGCTCTGTAGTATAATTTGAAGTCAGATAATGTGATTCCTCCAGTTTTGTTCTTTTTGCTCAGGACAGCTTTGGCTATTCTGGGTCTTTTGTGGGTCCACATAAATTTTAGGATTTTTTTTTTCTATCTAAATCTGCGTATTTTTAACTTCTATTCTATTACTTCCAAAAAAGAGTTCAGGAAATTATAGTACAAGTTTGAATGTGGCTAAAGTTGTCCTGAATGAATTCACAAACAGGTCACGCTATGACATGAACTCTTAAGGAGGAGGTATATTTTAGGGAAGTTGAAGAAAGAGGGAGTATATTTTGGGTATGCATGCATGGGAAATGAGATAAATGAAAAGTATTTTTAATACTCTGCTTACACAATTAAACATTTAAACTTTTTACTAATTTACAATGGACTTGCTCATGGTGAAGCTTTTTGTGAGCAATTTTGATTGTGAAAAACACAAACGGCAGTCTCTTATTTTCTCAAACTCGCATGCCTGCAATTGAACTGAAATGAGATCAGATATCAAATATCCATTAGAAAAATACCATAATTCTTTGTGGATTTGGAGGAAAGACTGAACTTTCTAATTTCTCTTTATGGATTTTATTGGATGGACCATCATCGTATTTTTGGGGTCAAAATCTTAAATTTAATCAAATATTACATCAGCACACCAGTACATCAGTAGTTTCCCTGTAGAAAGACATGGAAAGACATTTGCTTACCTTGTATTACATGTGAGTTGTCTTTTAAGAAGAAGTTATACAGGTATTTGGGAATAAAAGCAGACATACATGCATAAGCCAAGGCTAAAAGAGAATAAGGCAAAGGCATGTAAAAAATTAGTTAACAGGGTAGATGACCATCAGTAATGCATTCACTTAGCACATATTCCTTGAAACTACTATTAAATAACAGTTATGATAGCCAAGTGCTAGAAAAACAAAATTAAGAGATAAAAGCCCCTATGCTTTAAAATAGAAAATATTTTTATTTTAGACAACAAAAAATAATAATTCTATAACTTCAATTTCAAACTAGCGTGGCAATCATTATCACACAATAATCACAACTTTTATTACCTAAACGTTGTTTCTTAAAATTGCTAAGCATGATCATTATTAGTAAGTTATACGGACTTCACGATCCTTAACTGCTGCTGATGCAAACAAGAGTCTACGAACTTTGGATTTAGGAATAGTGTTATAATTCACATTTTCAAATACAGACCCCTGACTATACTTAGGTCAGTATGAGTGATCATTGGCTATGCCTAACTAAACACAGTAAAAAACTCTAGTCTAGATTAATGAGTGAGAATATCACAGAACAGAGTATTTTAAAAAAATTCAAAGAGTAAAATTTCATTTCTCTGGGATTATGCTATTTTTACTTAATTCCAGAAACCGATGCAAATTCGGTCATGAAATAGAATCTGAAAATAGGGAGATCGTCAGATAAGGCATCTAGACATTCAAGCTATATATAGTAACACACTCTATATGTGATTTCAGGGATTGGAGTTAATCGAATTTAGTATTTATTGAAAAGCCTACAATAATAAAGTTATTGAAGAAGGGCAGGAAAAAAAAAACCTGCCATTGAAAAAGGGCTGTCAAAAAATATTACAACATTAGTATATAAGTATTAGAATACAAGATAGACACAAGATAAATTTTTATAAATACAAAGTGCTTTATGGGCTGAAGAAGGAGAATGAGAAAAGTCTTCATTAAGGAAGAGGTATCCAAAATGATAGGCTTTGGAGATGCAAGATTATGGAAAAGTGCCACCATAATTGATTTCTTTACAAATTCTTTAGAAAGTATACTTAGACAAAAATTAATCTCTAAAGAATTTAGAATAATCAAATTCCACTAAATTTCTAGTAATAGCTTTAGCATAACTGAAACTCTCCAGTAATAAATTAATCCTTCACATCTCTAAAATGAGTCTATAATAGATTATTTCACAGAAATCTACCAGGGAGAGAATAAGAACCTTAAAACAAAAACAAAAACCTTTCATGTCTGAATCAAATATTTTAGAATATTATGCGCAATGATTATTTAAATGTTAAAGAGGCTTACCTTCATTATTGAAGTTTAGATATAGGAATGGAGCACAAAGTGAGTCAAGACCTAACACAGAGGGGTTGGGAGAAAGAAGTCAAATAAATATAATCTAGTAGAATTGAAGATATATACCTTATTCAATTCTTTGCATTACCTCCAAGTAGATTAAACATTAGAAGTATTATCCATCCAGAAATATGTTACTTCATGAGTTACTGTGGGGAGTGAGTGATAGTGTAGCACACAGTATGTGTCCAATATGAATCAGTTATTATTATCTATATTATTATGAGTTGAAAAGAGAAATACAATAATAGAAAAATGTAAGAATGTTACAATGCTTTGGATATTGTCCCATCTCTGACTCTAAATGTACAATATTGGCAATTACTTAACATCTTCTGGCATACTTTCTCATCTAGGACATGGAGTTTTGCCTATGTTGTTTTTCTTTGGGATTATGAAAAAAAATTCTTTAAAAATTGTGAAGTGGTTTCCAAATATATGACATTTCTTTTATTGATAATAATGATATGCATGTATTGTCATGTTGAAAGAATGTACATAAATCTACCTACAACTGTTAGGAGGATATAGAATAGCTCTGAAATACACAGAGCTAAGAAAAATAACAGCTTTATTTAAACTATGGTCAGTAACAAATAGAGAACTGAAATATAAAAGTAGCCACTTACAACAACACATTCAAAAATAGGGTTGGAATGGGTTTCTCATTCTTTATCAAACACAAAAAATAATAATGGCAAAGCTAAAAATAAAAGATATGAACCATTAAAGATATAAGAAAAAAAAGACAATTAATAAAATGAGGACTTTAGGATGATAGCCTATTTTTAAGTGCTAATAGCCATGGTAAGTATAAATTAGAAATCATTAGCTATAAGAATCTCAACTAGCCCCAATTGATTTAACAATTTGCATAGGCGTTTAAAAATGTATCCACAAAGATCACAACAGCTCCAAATATTCTTTCTGCTTTGCTAATCAACTTGCATACTAAATATTATGTTTTTTAATGATATCTACTAGGATTTAGACAAAGATTTTTTAAAATGTTTGGACGTAAACCTCTCAAAAAATGAATCAGAGCGTCAATATTGACTTTTCCCAAAGACAAGGATGTTTAAATATTTTAATTTTTTTAAATGTCAGTTATGCAACAATTTTCTAATACTCCAGAGGAGTTTTAATGACTACAAAAGTTACCTTGCCAATACACAAGATCAGGATGAGACACTACCCAGGCTTTTAATACACGCCTAAATTTTGCATGACCTTCTGGTGATGATAACAGTTCATCGTACTGATGACAACGAGGAATATCCACTTCAATCTGTTAAAATAGCAAAATAATAAGGTGAAACAGTAATTGTGTAATCAGCAATAAACCCTTAATCCTTGTTCATTAAATAAGGAAAAGGAGAAGCTATAATATGAATTTCAAAACAGACCAACTTCTTAAGTGCCTAATTTTTTGAATTTTTTAATTGATCTTATGGAAAGACTAAAGAAGTTGTATGTATACCTAAACAGAAGAATCAGACCATTTCTTTTGAAAGGTATGTATGTGTTAATATACTTTTCAAAAATATTTTCCTTTATAATCTGGTCCAAATGAAGGGCAAATTTTTCAGATGAAGAACTACAGTATTTTTAAAAAGGTAACTTGACCTAAAGTCCTTTAAGGTATTGTTCTTACTAATTTATAAGCATAAGAGTTATGGTTTCTCTAACAATATATGTATGCAGCAGTGTCTCTGTATTCATGAGAGAAAGAGGCTTTCTTCATGCTCCTTCCTAAAATTTAAATATTTGGCAGAATTATCTCAGGTTGCTTAAGAAAACCTAAATCATACTTGTCTATCTGTAGGAATTGGAGTGTCTTTATCAATTGCATCGTACTTGGCGTGAATAGCTCCCTGCAAAAAATAAAAGAAGATATATTAATTTATCATATCCTTAATACAAATAGTAATATAGAGAAATCTATTTTTTACAAATATCTATCTTTGGAAACCTACCCAACTACAGATAAGCACATTCAAACCCAGGGTAGAACTCATCTTAAGAGAAATTCTCTGAGTCTTTGACAATCTGTGATGAAGGTCTCTGATAAGTGACAATTTGCCATTTTGCTGAGGCAAACTCTTGAATTATACATACCAGAACATAAATGTCATGGATTAATTACTTAGCTAGTAAGTATGTTTGGCCAACCTCCCAGACCCTACAACATAACACAACCTTGTTATGTTATATCTATAATTACATGATAGAATCATTAGGGCCTAAAGAGGTCATTTATGTTTTTCAGTTAGACTGTTAAAAATTAGAAATAACTGAATGAACGACTACAAATTTTGGTCATGTTCTATAGGACCAAGCATGAAAAAAATATTATTATTCTGGCTTATTATCATGGTAGAGAAAGAGCCAGGAAGTAGGGTTCAAACTCCAATATCGGCTATTATCAACTTCTTTGAGACATTCATTTAATGAGAGTTGGACAACCTGATACCTGAAGTCCTCTCGAACTTTAGCATTATATTGTTCTACAAGTCTAATGATTAATGTATGATATTGAACAATTGGCATTCTTGTAAAGTAACCAACTAAACTCAAAGGTATTTGTAGACTCTTATCAAGGGAATCAGGAATGAAGAAAGGAAATTCTTCAAACAGAGGATTGAAAAGGATTAAAAATAGTTGAGGATTTCTAAAAATTTTTTTTTAGAGTCAGGGTCTAGTTCTATCACCCAGGCTAGAGTGCAGTGGCACAACCAAGGTTCACTGCAGCCTCGAACTCCTGGGCTCAAGTAATCCTGCCTCAGCTTTCCAAGAAGCTGGGACCACAGGCATGTGCCACCATTCCAGACTGGAATTCTTTAAAAAGGAAGGATAATTATCTATAAGAGAATATAAGAAGACAAGATGACAAAGAAATTGACAAGAAATGAAAAAAATCTGGCAAGAATTTGGCCCATTATTATGATTGATGTCATCGGAGTTCTCTGTTAGTATTGCAGGCCACCATAATTTGTGACACATCTCCTTTCCTCACAACCACAGAGAAAGTGCTATTTCTCTTGGTAGCATAGTCCAGGTGGAACAGGTGTGCCAAAAGTCACTAAATTATGTTAGTGATTTTGACAAGTCAGATTAGATGGAAAGATTTCTCCAAATTTAGACAGAACCATTTATAAACAGATAATCATATTCTATAACAAGCATACTTTATAAGCAGGACTACCCATTTATAACTGATATATATTCTTAAAATATTCTATGGTAATAATCAAAACATTTTCTGTGACCACTATTAAATGAAACATTAAATAGCATAATCTAATAAACCCTCAATTATATTTTTCTATTCTATTGTTTTCCTATATTCTTTCCACTTAAAATTGCCAAATATTCTAATGCTTACATTTTACTATATAATTTTCTAATAACTAGAAAAATATATATTTGGAAAGCACTCTCCTTCTCCATCCTTTCTTTGCATAATTAATCAGCTTCTAACCTTTTCTTTTTTCCTTACCTCAACTCCCAGAAGAGCAGCCCAGGTTAAACCTCTCATAAGAGGAGGAATGTCAACTCTTGCTTCTTTCCAGATTTGGTTTTTTTTATATGGATAAGCCTATGATATCAAAAAAGAAATGAAAACGTCTCAAATTACCTAGTGCCATCTTTTAGTCTAGACAGTTCTGAATATACCCATGAAAAAACTTAAGTGACTTGCAATAAATTTCAAAGTATGTGCAATTATTGTGTCTGGTGTTATTAATACACATACATAAGCAGTGGAATGAATCCCTAACACCTTGAAAAACTCGTATTATATAATTAAGAAGAGCAGCTGATTCTACCTGATTTTTAATCCTTCCTCTCTATTTGATGCTCTGGGGGGATTTTAAATGAGTCAGACGGAGGATAATAGTACCAGTCTCATACGGGTTAAATAAGATAATGCAGGTAAAGCACTCTGTTAAAAACGTGGTGATAGAGAAGTAATCAATAACTATAAGCTACTATTATGAGTACTTCCGCATTTTGCATATAAATTTATACTTTTATAAATTTGTGTCTTAGGAGAAATTTCTAGAAGAGTATTAATAGGACAAAGGCAACAGATGTTGTTAAGGTTCTTGATATATGCATTCAAATTGTTTTACAAAATGTTTCAGTACATTCACATTTATTCCAACAGAATGAGAGTTCCAATATCATTCCATCTGTGCTCACTTTGCTAATGCAGTATGGAAAATCACTCCTATTTTAATTTGTATTTTTTTCATTCCTAGTGAAGATGAACAATTTGCATAGATTTACTAGCTGTATTTATATTATGTACTCTATCCATTTCTCTGTTTCAATATTGATGTTTTTCCTGTTGACTTTTAAGTCTTCTTTTAAAAAATAAAGACATTATTCCTTTTTCAACATGATTTTGCATATATTACCACACCTTGTTTTTACTTTTTAATTTTACTTACTAAGAACATGTATTATTTTTAAAATTAAAGAAAGCTAACTGAACAAGATAGGTCATAAAAACTAATCTTCTTATTACTCAAGATTCCCTAAGAATTATCGAAAAAATTTTTAAAAAATTCCATATGGGCTATTGTTAACACTTTATACTTTAGAATCCATACCTTTAGCAGCCTGTCAAAGAGAATAATTCTATTTAGTTGGTACTCTGTATCTTTCTCTCTGATGATTAAAGGGAGCGTGGCAGCTGCAGACAACTCATTATTGCTGTTTGAATGAGGTAAATTAGACTGGCTGTAAAAGAGAACAAAAGCAATAAAAAAAAAAATGGACAAAAGGTACAAAATTTTCTTTTTTTCTCCTAACTCTACCGACAGTGATTTCAGAAAAAGCACAAAATTTTAATAAACCAAAACCTCAGGTTATTATTTTCTATTTAGGAAACATTTTTCAAAGAAAATGTATAAAATTCTTATAAATCTAATATAAATAGAAAGAAAAATAAATCTAAAATGAGACTACATATACTCACTCATCTTCAAGTAATGGGTAAAATGCTTCTCCACCAACATCTTTCAATCTCTGTGTATTTAAAGACAAAATATTTATGTATAAACATATTGGGCAGAAACCCTGATCTGTGTTTAAAAAGACAAGTAATATAACAACTATAAATTTATAAAGGGACCTAGAAAAGTATAAAATAGAGTCTAAAAATCAGTTCTTACCATAAACATGCAAGCATACAATGCCCCTACTGATTAAGGTTTGGCTGTGAAAAACAACTATTTTTTTCTTATCTATAGGTATCACTCATAAATGTTAGATACTTATCATGATATATTTTCCAAACAGAACTCAGAATTACTAGCACTAGTATAAAACTTAATGAATAGGAAAAAAATTTTAAGTTATATGAAGAAAGATGATTAAAAAGAGGTACTATATAGCCATGTATATACTAAAAGAACAACTTAGATTTATTTTTGCTTTGGCATAATACAAGCTAAGTCAAAAAGAAAGGTGCTAGAAAAAGGATTCCAAAATATTTCTCCCATCATACTTTGAACGTGTATGATTCAAATAGCTAATAAATCAATGGACAGAGTTCACTTAATGACAAAATCATTTTAATAAATGTTGTTCCAAATAACAACCCTGACAGGATTACAGGTATTCTTCAAAATCATAAGCAGGAAGGCAGTAGTAAAGTAAAATGTTAACCACATCCTAAGCAAGGTGATTAAAGTTAATGCCATCTTGCCTGCTGCTCTGCTGTTCAACTTCCAACTTGAAGGCAGAATGTCTGCTCCTATGGGGATTGACATAGAAATTCAAGCTGTGTGTGCAGCAAGCACTGATCTTCTGTTGATTAGAGTCTTTGTGCACCCATGTGAGTTATTCCCAGAATTTTTAAAGCTTAAGAAAAATCTTTTACTCAAACTAAGAATTCAGCAAACACTGAATTTATGCCTGGTTCTACTCTAAAAATCAATGTGCTATGTACTTATCCTATTTTAAAAAACCTTTAGGTGTATCTTTCATATATTAAAATTTTAAGTAAAGAAATAAAATTTTCCCAAGTTTTACTGCATTATTAATACACATAAATCTTTTTAAAGATTAGTTGTCAGTATACTGTATGTCATAGATTTTATCTAATTAAGTATCTTGTCTGTCTTTTCTAAATAAAAACTTAGCACATTAGGATTTTTAAAAGGTGAATGAAAACACTAAAGATAAAAATTATTATATGGTTTCCATATCATTTTAAGATTCAGCAAATTAATATTTCTTAATAACTACAGAAGAAGAGAATTTTAAATTTCACAAGTAGAACTGTAAAGGAATTGAGACATTTAGATTTGAAGCCTACATTCATTTAACTTGGATTATATTTAAATTGAAGAAACAAATTAAGAGCAAAACAAAATCAGCTGGAATCATATATTTTGGATGTAATTTATTGTTCGCTGCAGGGTATTGTTACTTATTTTGTTACTTTCCACATCCTTTCTTTCAAAGAGATTATAAATTCAGAGTACTGAGTAGGAATAATTATATATTTTAATTTTCTGTTGCTGGCATTATGGCAGACAAGAGATTCTAATACTCTCCTACTACATAACATGTAAAATATTAAATGGTTAGATAAGCTTTAAAACATAAGGAAAATGCAGTGATAACAGATATAAAACCAGGCCTAGAGAGAAAGTAGTTAATAACTGTGGTCTAGAGATTTAGACCATAATGGGATAAGGGTTTGGGAACCTACATAACAGACCTTCAGAATGCAGAAGACCCTTCTAAAGCCACGTAAAGAAAAAACTAGGGGAATTGCTAGCTTAGACAGAAAACAAGGATAGGTACCTATTTCAGCTTTGGCTATGAATGGTTAAAAATAAAAAGGCTAGGACTTCCACTTTCTTATACAAAATATAAACAGCTTAGAAGGCATCATTCTTCCTCTAACAAGAAAAATGCTGAACAAACTGAAAATCAAGAACTCATCTCACATCTGTCAGAATCAGAGCATTGTGATGTCCTCAAAGCTGGAGGGACCCTCGAATACAGGGAATCACAGCTCAACAGGAACAGAGCCACTGCTGGAGTCTGTTAAGATCAATTAAAAGGTAATTATCTAATACTTGCAGGCTGAGCACAGACTAATACGAGAGAGAAAAACTTCTGGAGGCCCTGCCTTAGGGAGGCCTTCCTTGCTTCCATGAGATTAACCTCCGCAGGTCCCACCAGGTTCTCAGGGTGAAGATCTGAGAAAAATACCCTTGACTTCCTGCAGGGGGAGGTGGAAAGTAACCAATCTGAAATACAGCCAGAGTACTCTGTTTTCCTTGAGAGGCCTGTCTTAAAGGGAAACTCTTCCGTCAGGTCTTAACTAACTTGGGTTTTACAGAAATCTAACCAACTTGGGAAGGAAATATTCAACTCCAGTCCACTCTAGTCTTTGATGTAGGGGAACAGAAATACCCAACTCCAGCCCCTCTAGCTTTCCTGTCTCATGTTGGGGAGGAGGAGTGGGAGAAGCTGAGAAGCCTTGTGAAGGTCACAGCCCAGGAACACAGGCTCACTAAAAAACTGGGACTTAATGATAAGATTATAAAATACTTCTCCCCTATACTTTACTATGATATTAATAGGGCTTCTACATAATAACAGGATTCATTCCTTCATTTAGTTATTATATAGGAAGAAAACATATAACACATCAAATGAAGAGAAGTACAATGGAGGAAAAAAACAAAACAGGATAAAGAATACAAGGGATAGGTGTGGCGTTGCTATTTTATAAAGGATGGCCAACAAAAGCCCACCAATAGGTGACATTTTAGCAGAGAATGTAAAGAAATGGAAGCACCGGAAGAGTGTTACAGGCAGTGGGAAGAGCAAGTTTAAAGGCCTTAAAACATATAACTTTAGAAAATGATTTAAAAACAAAATAAACAACCTGAGTAAACTTATAACCATTAAGCAGACTGAAGTAATGATTACACCCAAATAGGGATAAGGAGCCCTTACAATATGGTTTTAAAGCTAACTCCCATGAAACATTCAAGAAATAGATACATGTAATCATATCAAGTCTTTCAGAAAATAGAAAAAAAAAGGCAACACTCTCCTATTTATTTTATGAGACTAGTATACACCTGATACCAAACTAGCATGGTGCAGTAAAAGAAAAGAAACTCACAGGCCTATCTCAAATAGAAACAGAAATGCAAAAATTCTAAACAAAATATTAGAAAATCAAAACACAAATGTATAAAAAAGGAAAAATGAAATCATGATCTGTTTGGGTTTATCCCAGAAATATAAACATGGCTCAACATTGAAAAACCCCATCAACATAATTAAATCCATTAACATAATACATAAAAAAGCATATGACCATCCCAATAGATACAGTAAAAACACTCAGTGAAATTCAACACCCATTCATAACAAAACTTATAACTAAGAATAGAAGACCTCTATAACTCAATGCAACAAATATCATACTTAATTATGAAATATAAAAAGCAAACTTTTAAAACCAGAAATTAGACAGGAGTGCCCACTATTTGTTTCTATTCAATAGTGTTATAGAAGCTCAGCAAAAATAATGAGAAAAGATGAAGTGAGTAGATAAGAATTGGAAATGAAGGAAAAAACCCTACCTTAATTCACAAAGAAAACCACAGGGAATCTATAGACATACTATTTAAAAAAGAATAGGTTCAGCAATGTTGCCTGACACAAAATCCACATAAAAAAATCAACTGTTACTAATCATGCACAAAACAGTAGTTGAAATGGTATTTTTAAAAATATTATTGATTTATTTTTTAAAATCCTCTACTGGTATACTTAAGATTTGGCACATTTTACTACATGAAAAAATATTATTGATGTATATTTTAAACTCATCTACTGGTATACTTAAGATCTATACATTTTACTATATGAAAATTTTGCCTAGAAAAGAACTATAAACAAATCTTAAACTCTAATGTGTAAGCTGAATTGTAGTAATGTCTTCATTTTACTTTGAAATGCAAGAACAAAAAATATGATGGATTGATGAATAGCTAGAAAGATAGACAGACATGTGATAAAGCGTGTAAAATGTTAATTATAGAATCTAGGTCAGGGATTAGCAAACTGTTTCTACGCAGGGCCATATAACAAATATTTTTAGCTTTGTGGGCCATGCAGTCTCTATTGCAACTACTCAATTCTGCCAATGCAGAACAAAACAGCTATACATAATAGGTCAATGAATAGGTGTGACTTGATTTTGCTAATAGATCATATCAATGCTTGATCTAGGTGGTAAGTTGTTCACTGTAAATGCTTTTCAACTTTTCTGTTTAAAAATTTTTATAATAAAATGTTGGAAAAAATCATACTCATACTTAACATATATATATATATATATTCTATATACAAGAGCAATAATAAATTACCTTAGGAATAAATCTGATAACTGATATACAGACATTAAAAATAAAATTGTTATATAAAATAAGACAAATAAATGACATATTTATTTAAGCATGTTCAAGAAATAAAACCCTACATTTTAAATACATCAATTCTCCACAAATTAACTTATCAATTCAATGCAATGTCAATCAAAACCCTATAATTTTTTATGAAGTTCTTTATGATGATTATAAAAATCAGCTAGTAGAGAAAGATGTTAAAGAGCTCCTACTCCATTTTGAGGACAAAAAAACTGAAGGTCTTCCCTTGCTAGATATCAACAGTTCACATAAAACTACAGATTAAGGCAATGTGGTATTTGCTAAAATTAGAAAAACAGGCCAACAAATCAGAATATCAAGGCCCAGAAACATATCCATATACATAGAAAAAGTTGGTATTATAGATCAAAAAAGTGAAGAGAAAACTATTCAATATATGGTACTGAGACAAGGGGTATTTTTTTAATCAATGAAATATGATATTGGATACCTTCCTTACAACTTAATCTAAAATAAATTCTAGGTGGATTAAAGAACTAAATGTGAAACAATTATTTAAATCTTTTATAAGGAAATATATAAAAACATTATAAAACATACTTAAAACCTTGCTATTACTTTAAATAAGTTACAAGAAAAAATATATCAAAATATATTTGACTATAAAAGAAAATACTGATAAAAATTTAGAATTCTATTCAATAAAAGAATCAAAAAGTTGAAGGAAAAGCCACAGATTAGAATATATTTCCATGACATATAGCTCACAAAGATATGATATCAGGGACATAGTTTCAAAAGTCCTCAAATCAATAAGAAATCACTCAACAGAAAAACTGACAAGAGATATGAACTAGTAATACATAGAAGAGGTAGGTGAACTGCCAGAATATGTGAAAAGACTTACAACTGCACTATAATCAGGAAATTAAAAATCAGTATTACAGCAAAATACCTTTCCATACCATTAGATTAACAATTTTTTAAAATTTGATAAAAGAAAGTGTTACCAGGTAAATAAAGAAATGAGAACAGTTACCCAATGACGGCGAAAAGATAAACTGATAAAATCATTTTTGTGAACAATCAGGTAATAAAGCTGAAGTTGTACAGATGCAATTCTACTCTGGGGCACATATTTTACAGAAGCTCTCCCATATTTTGTGAAATCAAAGAGGCATACAAGATTTCTTGTGTATCTGTAAGGTTTTAATTAAAGAAAAAAAACTAAAGCAGAACTGTCAAAATATCTTTCTTACATTTCTTAGCTGGCATAACGACAATGTCACAGTGGTATCATCTAAAAGCGAGCTTCTATCTCGACCTTGTCCAAAGCTTTCACCATCCTCAAAGAGAAAACTGAAAAGAAATTTTTAAAAATAATATGTACACAAAATCCAGTTTATTGTTTCTTCTAGAAAGTAAAGTTTATTCTAAGTCATCAATCCCTTCATCAAAAAAGAATTAAACTTTAGACTGGATGTTTAATAAAACAATGTTTTTTTAATTATTATTATTATACTTTAAGTTTTAGGGTACATGTGCACAATGTGCAGGTTAGTTACTTATGTATACATGTGCCGTGCTGGTGTGCTGCACCCATTAACTCGTCATTTAGCATTAGGTATATCTCCTAAAGCTATCCCTCCCCCTCCCCCCACCCCACAACAGTCCCCAGAGTGTGATGTTCCCCTTCCTGTGTCCATGTGTTCTCACTGTTCAATTCTCACCTATGAGTGAGAATATGCGGTGTTTGGTTTTTTGTTCTTGCGATAGTTTACTGAGAATGATGATTTCCAATTTCATCCATGTCCCTACAAAGGACATGAACTCATCATTTTTTATGGCTGCATAGTATTCCATGGTATATATGTGCCACATATACATAAACATATACATATGTGCCACATATACATTGCATATAAAACAATGTATTGAGATTTCTTCAAACAAGTCTCATTTTCAAATATCTCTTGAGTTGGTATGAATATAAGTATAGAGAATTTCAGAAAAACAAAAGTGTCATTTACAACCCTTTGTTCATGCAGTTTCAATGCTAACAGTACTCTCCTGACATTAACTCAATGTGTTCCCAAGAAACTTTATATGTGTAGAAAAAGATAAAGGGAAGATGAAAGAAAAAGCATATTGGATAGTAACCTCATAGAAGAAAGGATATTAAATAATAAATGAATAAAATTTGTTTACAATTTCAATAAATTACTTTTAAGAATCTACATATCCTTTAAACCATTTCTTCTTGGAATTTCCGTAATCTTACCTCTAACTTTCTACTTAATTCAATGTATGAATGGTATAATCAAAGTTAACATTTAAAAATCAGATTAAGAGAGAAAAAAATAGAAACTAGTCAATCCAAACAATACAAAAGTTTAAAAAGTAAAGAAAAAAATGATGAGCAGATGACTTCTACAGTTGCCTACAATAATCAAAACTAAGTCTAGAAATCTAAAAATTAAAATTTTATTTTATTTTGAGACAGGGTCTCTCATTCACTCAGGCTGAAGTGCAGTAGCATGATCTTGGCTCACTGCAGCCTCAACTTCCCTGGGCTCAGGTGATTCTCCCACCTGCAGCTGCCTGAGTAGCTAGGACTACAGGCACACAACACCACGCCCAGCTAATTTTTTTTCTTTGTAGAGACAGGGTTTTGCCATGTTGCCCAGGCTGATCTCAAACTCCTAGGTTCAAGAAATCCACCTGCCTTGCCTCCCAAAGTGCTGGGATCACAGGCATGATCCACCATGCCCAGCCTAAAATTAAAAATTTAAAGTATTAGTAGAAGCTCAAGAAATTTAGGTTCATATTTTTATGAATAAACATGAATAGCAATGTTAATAACAATCTTAGCCCCAAGGCTGTAGAGGTATTTAACTTCCAGTCTAATTTCTAGCATGATATCTTCGTATACAGTTAGGCAGATTTTTTTGCAACACACTAGCACAGTAATGATCTCTAGGACACGCAGTGAGACCACAGAGTTCATTTACATTTACAAGTATATTTGGAAAAAGAACATAGTTCTTCATAGTAGGAACATTAAGCTAGTTTTTAGTTAACTGTCTTAAATATTCTATTGTGACTTGTGTATTTTTCATTAACATCAATTATTGCAAGATATTCCATAATATTAACTTCACTTCAAGTAGGTCACAAAGCAAATTACTGATCAAAGACAACTGATGGGAACTCTGCAATTAGAAACTTTGGCCAATCAAACAAGGTGTTGATTCCAATTGCTTCCAATAATCACTTAGCTGGGATGCCTACCAAAAAAATTTTAAAAACAACCAATTTTCAAAAAAAAACACCAATTTTCTTTTTTATTATTACCATAGAATTATTACCATGTATTTATTTATTTAAATTCCCAAGAGAAGTTTCTTTCCTTACTTGGGGAGTGTGCAGATAGGTGGTTTGGATCGAATGATTTCCTTGTTGACAAGCTCTTTCTCCAAGTCACCTCCAGCCAAACACCAAAGGTAATAAACTTCTTCAATAGATCTTTCTGCCAGGTAATCATTATTTATATCTATTAAAAGCAAATTTAAGGAATCATTGTATTATATTTTCTACTTTTATTAAACGTCAACAGGCAGTAATAGCTGCCATTCTAAAAAAAATAAACTCTGAAGAACAGACTTCCAGTTCCTAGTTCTGATTGTAGGGAGCCTGAAATTTGCTACTCCATCCTAACAACAAATAAAAAGTTGAACAGACTGAAAAATCAACAATTCTTGGATCTGTAAGAGAGGTGAGGACATAGGACAAACTTCTGTCCCCAGGACTGGAGACAGAGAGGAGAATAAAGGGAGCTATGGCATTCTGGAACAGACATTCATGAGCAGTGCCTCAGGAACCAGTGCCAAGTTTGGAAAACCTAAACTGTAATTGATAAATTACTGGAGGCTCAGTGTGGACAAGTCTGAGAGTTAAAAACTCCAGAGGGAACCAGTCAAAAGGGATAGCCCCACACTTTTGTGAGTCTGGAGACTGACAAGGTTCTCACAGTAAATATTGGAGGAAAATGCCCTTATGTTTCCAGCAGTGGCAGAGGAAATGTAACCATTCTGAAATACAATGAGCACTGTTCTTAACAAGGTCTGTCTTCAGGATAAACCGGTTAGTCAGAGGCTAACTCACTTAGATAATATCAGAGCCTAACTGACCTGGAGAGGGGAAATACCAAAATGCAGCCAGCTCTAGCCTTCTATGTGGTAGTTAAGGTATGGGGAACAGAAGCATTCTGTAGTAAGTCCTACAATTTAGGTCTCAATCTTTAAGTGAGCCAGTGACTCTAGACAAAGTGTTTCCTTGCCCTTAAGGGGTGGCTAGAACGAGTTGGAGCTTGATATTTCCCCTCTCCTACTGGAGGTATGCCATGACTGGCAGATTCTGATTCAATTTTTATAATAATTTGAATGCTCCCGACTGAAAATAATATACTACTAAAAGTGGCTTATATAATAAAGACATTTATTCATCTCTGTTAATAAAAATCATAGGTACAGGAGGGGCCTATGCTTATCAAAATTCTAGACCATTTCCTGCATTCAGAAGAGAAGAAAGTGGTGAACCTATGCTGCAGTACCTTTCTTGACAAGAAAATTTGTTTTTTCCCTATAAGTAGCCCTTATGTCCAGCACTTTCATTTAGATCCCATTAGCCAACTCTAGTTCACAAGCTTACTGCCCATAGCAAGGGAAACTAGAAAAAAACATCTGGAATTTTCACCCTTTATAATGAATACATAGTATTGGAAATTTTACACTCTATATTGGAAAAGGAATAAGGGGAGAAAATAGCACATGGGGAGGCAACCAACACAAATTGTTCCTTCCCTCATATCTCAAGGCAACGGCTGGCTGCCTTTTCTGAAGTCTTCCTTGATGTCCCAGACAGAAATACAGAATTAGGTGCTCCTGCTATGCTGCCATTGTGCTATATTCATATTGACCTTCATTTATAACAGTGATTGTATAATTAAATGTCTGTCTGCCTTCCCATTTGGCATGAATGTTACTTAAAGATACAGTATGTGACACATACCAGGAACTCAATAAATGTTTAATTGAATGAATGTTTAGTAACCATTTTCTGCTATGACTTAAGTCATAACAACTTTTCAGAATAAAGTTAACTGGTGTCACTAAACCTTACATTCCAAGAGTCGTAATCTTCACACAAGAATTGAAAGTCTAAAAGCTGATATTCTCTTCAATATGCAGAATATAATGATATGTAATTCTTATCAATAATATTATTTTTAGAGATCATTTATAAATAAATTATATAGAATATCAGTAACTTAAATAGAAAGGATAAACTGTTAGCTCAAATGTGTGTGTTTATGTGTATTCTAGTCACTCCTTAATGGCAAGAAAGCAATTGTTTAAAGGCTAGAGGCAAAGGCTCACTTAAAGATTCAGAACTAATCACAGGATTGACTACAGAATGCTTCTGTTAACTTTAACCACCACACAGAAGGCTAGAGCTGGCTGCAATTTGCTATTTCCCCTCACCAGTTCAGTTAGGCTCTGATATTATCCAAGGAAGTTAGGCTCTGACTAACTATATATATATATTTGTGTGTGTGTGCATATACTTTGTTTTTTGTTGTTGTTGTTGTTTTTTGTAGAGACAGGATATCTCTACGTTGACCAGGCTGGTCTCAAATGGCTGGCCTCAAGTGATCCTCCCTCTTTGACCTCCCAAAGTGCTGGGATTACAGGCATGAGCCACTGCACCCAGCCAGTCAGTTATATTTTAATCACTTCCAGAATTGTCTCTTAATTCCCATGATCCCACCAATATATATTGTTGATAAATTCAAAACTGAAAGTAGGACAAGGAAACTTCTTTAAAAACAAGGCTCATATTATTCTCTATGCTTTAATTTATCATTACCTTTACACAACTGACTGATATCCTCAGGCAGAGTTAAATCAGCACATCTCAGAGAAGATGAAAACAGACTGGCAGGTTTGGTAAAGGGGGTATATAAAGGTGATACCTCACTGAATACTTTGTCCTTCATTAATTCATCTGGGGTTGGCCTTGAGAACATTTAAAATACAGAGCATGAATGAAAGTCATAAAAAATTTCCTAGAATAATGGCATACATTCAAGAGAATGGATAAAAGTCTTAAATACCTCATTAGCAGAGAAAATAATACAGCTCTCTTTTGCAGAGTCTAGATGCATACTTTTATATTATAATCAAATAACTGAGTAAATACTGAATTTTTTTTTACTTATGTTGTACTTTACCTCATGATGTATCAAAAACATCATTCCATAAAAGCTTCTGCATTGTTTACTTTTACCCTGACTAGCATTCACCTGCTTTACTGAATATCTTAAATAATTAAATAATATTTACGCAAACTATTATAATAATACCATTTGGCTTTTCTTCCTGTCCTTTAATGTGGTACATTGACACAAAACTATTTCTCTCTAACATGTCTTGATAAAGTTGTTTTTCTAAAGGCAAATTTGTATACATTATTTTCAAACATTACATACTAAAGGAATTTAGGGATAGCTGTATGACTAGTAGTGACATCATCAAGTCAAAGTCAATTAATGAAACTTCTAAGAAATCCTTTTTTATTGTCAACAATTGTTAGTTTATCACACCACTGATCCAAGTTCATTGCTATAATACATATTGACAACAAACTTTTATTCTCATTTCACTGATGTTATTATTGGGTCTAGGAATACCTACATTCCATAGTTTAGTTAATATTCTATTTAAAAGCTTGGAAATGAACTAGTAACTTCTTTAGTGTATGTCAGTTTTCTGACCGTAGTTTAACTTTAATTACTTTTTCATTAATTCACAAAAAATGAAAGCTTACATCATTCACAGTTATGATACTGATGTCAATTATATACTACTCCATATGTACATTATCTTTAATCCATTATATTAAAACAAGAAAAAAATCAATTGCTTATGCGTAAAGGATCTCAATGTAATCCCAATCTCTAAATAATATCAACCTCTTAGAAGGATGGAAGGTGAGGCACTTCTTCAAAAGATCTATCACAGTTTCAGGAAGCTCCTGGTAAATAAAGAGAGAAAATAATTAATTAAAATGATCAATTTAGAAATATACTTTATTCAAATGTTTGCTAATCTAGAAGTTTTTGATGTTTTTAAAGTTTTTATTTGTACTTTATACAAATGTAGTCACTGTGAAAAAGCAAATACTTAAAGAGAAATAAGCATTGCTTTAAAATAGCTTCCAACTGGATCCCAAGTGTGTAAAATAAATTTTCATTCACAGATTGCTATGGTTTGAATGTGTTCCCTCCAAAGTTTAGGCTTCATGAACTTTGAAACTTAATGGCCAATGTGATGGTATTAAGAGGTGAGGCCTTTAAGAAGTAATTAGGTCATAAGGGCTCTTCCCCTGGCGAATGGCATTAAGAGGCTTATAAAGGTGAGACTTCACATAGCAATTGCCTAGCTTGCCCTTCTGCCTTGTAAGGACAGTGTTTCTCTCTCAGAAGACTGCAGCCCTCACCAGACAACCAAACGTACTGGTGCCTTTAACTTGGACTTCCTAGTTTCAATAACTGTGGAAAAATAAATTTTTGTCTTTATAAGTTACCCAATATCAGGTATTTTGTTATAGCAGCACAAATGGACTAAGACCCAGATTAATGACAAACCTTTATAATGTCCAAACAACCATGCTCTTCAGCCAGAACTATTAAAGTGTCATCTACACAGTCTATAAAACAGAAAAACTATATGAATAAATGCTATTTTTCTAATCTGTCCAACAAACCAGAAAATAAACTGATCAAAAATGTTTTAATGGAGTAATGCAATTTTGAAACTTAAAATACTGAAAACTTTATCATTTTGTTAAATTTCTTTACACGTTTTGATAAAAATGAAAAGCTTCAGATAAATACTAATTGAATAACTGACACTGAAAGATATCAGCTTAAATAGTTTGATAAAGGAGCAATTCCTTTACAAGGAAGGTAAAGATACTCTAGCTCTGTCTCTCTCTAAATATACACATGCAGACACACATAGCTGACCCTTGAACAACATGGGTTTAAACTGCACAGTTCCACTTATATGTGGATTGTTTCCAACCAAACATGGGTTGAAAATACAGTATTTGTGGATGCGAAATCTGCATGTATGTAGGACCGACTTTTCATACACATGGGTTCTGTGGGGCTGACTGTGGAACTTGAGTACACATGGATTTTGGTACATGTGAGGGTGCTAGAACCAATCCTCTTCAAGAACTGACTGTATATAAACAGCGCTTTTTAAGAAGGCTTTGTAGTTTTGTTTTGTTTTTTCATGATTACAAGACTAACTTATTTTTATTGTACATAATTTGGAAAATGTACTTAAATTTATTTGGGAATTTAAAGTATAAGTTTAGGTTACAGACCACATTTAAGAATCTCCAAGGCTTCTTAATAGCTGTAGTATCAATCTTTGTAATTAAATGTGGTAAATCTGGTAAAACTTTTGCAAATTTATTTATAATTCATTATTATTTAATGTTTACTAATACTTTCCTGTACATATTCTTATTTGTAAATGTTTTTAACTTGGATACTAATCTGTCACTCTTTTGCATAGTGTTCTATCACTGTTTTTCTCTCCTTAATTACCAAACATGCTTAATTAATTCCACTCTAAAGTAGATTACATGAATTTTTATTAATTTGAATTATACATGTTTGGATCCACATACATGAAAATTCATATGAGCCTTTTATAAGGAAAAATCAATATTCTTCTTGAGTTGTTATTTGTACATGATTCATCAAATAGAAAGATAGTCCAAAAGTTAAGATACATTGTCTGAAGGTAAACTGCTACAGAAATACAATTTTATATTCTCATTTTGATTTCACAAGTTAATTTACTTGGCTAGATAATAAAGCTGAGATTATTTCCATTTAGGTTAAAATTCCTCAGAGAATAAAGAAATTTCTGCTGTAATATTTTAGAAGGGACCTCATATGCTGTTCTGCTGATCATTACCACTGATCATTAGCAACTTGAGTAAAGGGAGGATATTTCAGTGTACTCACTATTTCAAAAGAACACATCCTCAATGTGCATGATTACTAATAGTTAGTAAGTTATATTTATATTTGAAAGATAAGCAATTGTATGACACTTACCCAAAGTAAGCAAAAATTTTAGTCTTTCAGAAATATCCAAGCTCTGAAATAATTTTCTTCCCTAAATAAAATGAGAAAAGAAATTTCTATTAATATTTACATGTTTTTTCTAGGAAGGCATTTTTCTCCCCTTATAGCTGAAACTAATTTTATCAGGCATCTTTATTTATCTCCAAAAGTTTTAATGGATTTTTAAAGTCAGCTCCACTAAAGAAAAATTACTGGTGAAATAACATTTTAGAAAGTGTTGCATAATAGTTATCATTTAAACATTTTATACATCTAAGGGTCATTACATTCTAGTTTGATGTAAGCATTGTTCACTTTTGAGATCCACACATACCTGGATATCTAGATGTATTCCAGGCCATGTGGAGTCTTACTTTATTGAGACCAAGATGACTCCTGGGTAAGACTGATTATACTCTTTCGCCTACCGAGCTAATTCTTACTTAAATATCATGATTCGGGTAGTCTGTTTCTCCATTAAAAAAACTTCATATCACTCCTTCCTCTTACCACAATAACTTCAGACAGCCATCCTTCATGCTCCTACAGCACCTGGTATATTTTAAGATGCACACATTATATTTTAATTATTTCCTTATTAGTCTGCCTCAGGAGGCTCCTTAGTATAAGGTCTGGAGTCAAACACTTATACCTTCAGCATTTATGAGTTGAGCAATGATTGTGTGCCAAATTGGACTCTTCCACCATCAAATAGTTATATAAATTTGGCAAACTACTTAATACCACCTGAAGTTTCACTTTTCTCATCTGTAAAATTAAAATATTAACTGTACATATACCACAGGTTATGGTGAGGGTTATGTAATGCAGAATATGCTTCATTAATGTTGGCTATCATTATATTTCTCTTATCATAAACAAATTAAGCTTATATGATCATTTAAATAAACTTAGAAGGAAAAGGCTTAAGATTACCTGGTGTTTATAGAAAAAAGAGATGCTTTGATTTTTTTTAATACAGAAGAAAAAATGTTCTTAAACACTTATCAAATCGGAACTACAGGTAGAGATCATTGAAAAAAGCTGCTATTCTTCTCAATCTTACATTACTGTCATATCAATCTTCTAAAAACGTAGTTTTCATTTCAATATCTTGTTAAACTTTTAATGGTACTCCATATATCTCATATAACTTAATATAAACATCTTAACTTTGTAAAAATATACACATTATAGAGATATCAAAATAATATACATCTGGTAACATTTACATTCACACTTAGTAAAAGTATGTTTCCAGAGATGCCAAAAAAATGTGAAATTATCAAACATGATTAAGTCAAATTAAGCCTTTTCTCCTCATATGTAATTAATTTGTACAGCAAAAACATACTATTATTAACTTTCCTCTCCAAAAGATTATTCCAATAAATGCACAATTTCCTTTTATTATATTAATATTTCTTTATACATACCACACAAAGCTCAAATAAAATGATTCCAAGAGACCATACATCTGATTTGGGGCCAGAAGGCAATGGTTTTTTACTTGGCATGTGATCAGTGGTTTTGAAAATTCCCTGTGCAATTACCTCAGGGGCCAAGTACGAGGGATACCTGTAATGATACATTAAAATAATGAAAAATTACAACAGGGAAAGAAGCGATAGTACATTTTTACAATCAATGTGGTAAGATCTATGTAAAAGTCTCATGCAATTAAATTAACAACTGTTGCTAGAAAGCATTCTAAACTAACCATCATAATACAGAACTTTAATGTCAAGGAATCAAGAGTAAATATACACAAGTCTGAAATAGTTTTAAAACCTTCATGTCTCCCTCCAGCATTAGCTCCTTTATTTGCTTCTCTCTGTGTTTTTAACACAGTCCTCTAGGCTTCCAAGTGTTTTTCCTTCCTTCTTATTGCCTATCTTCCCTTAATGCTGAATTAATATTTAAAGTGCATTTTATCTTTTAAAAAAGTATTTATTTTTAGTAGTAAGAATGTTAATGCTATGAAAAAGATACAAATTGAAAAGTAAAACTCCTATCTCTACACCCCTGTCATCCATACATATTTATGTATATATAACTTTGTCCACCCATCACCTCTGCCCCACATGGTGAAATACTATACATATTGCTATGTACCTTTTTTCCACTTAAAGTGTATTTTAGAGATTGTTCTTTAAAAACACAAGTATAGAGTTTCCTCATTCTTTTTGAAAACTCCCAATAATTTCATTGATGTACTTAATTTGATGAAACAAAAACATTTTGGAACTTCCATTCTTTTGCTATTACCAATAATGAGATGAATATATTATGACTATTACATATCCCACAAGTATATGCATATAAATGACAGATATATTCTTAGAAGTGGCATTCCAAGATCGTAAGGTATGTGCATTTTAAATTTTGATTTACCACACCAAGTTGCCCTTTGGGGAGGTTGTATCAATTTATATTGTCATAAGTAATACATGAGGGTGCCTATTTCCTCACAACTTCACTGACATAAAACGTTTTTTGAAAACCGGTTTAGCAAATATTGAATAAATGCAAAACACTGCCTATTAAATATGAATAAGGCATAAAGAAGAAAGCTTCAATGAACACCCATGTACCAAGAAGCAGTTTAAGTGAAGAACATAAAATTATCACCAAAAGTCCCTTTGTGCTTCTCCCTGATTGTATCTCCACCCCTGTTCCTCCAGAGGAGAAGATACCTGGAATTTTTGTGTTTGTCATTCTCTTCCATTTCCTGATGGTTTTACCATATTTGTATCCCTAAAAAATGTACTGTTTAGTCAAGCATATTTCTGAACTTTATAACACTGGAATTAGGATGACTGTATTCTTTTGCTCTTTCAATCAAGATTATCTATATTGTTGCATGAAGCTATATCCATTAAATTCTTATTTCTATTATATGAACATAACATTATTTATACATTCAAATGGCAATGGCATTTAAGCTGTTTCCTGCTTTTTATTATTAGCATTATGAACAACGTTGCACAGAATGCCATGTATGGTATACATCTGCAAAAGGTTCCCAAGGTTAACAACCTAGACCCAAATTTCTAAGCCATAGGATATGTGCACTTTCTACTTCATTACACAATGCCAAATGTTTTTCAAAACGAGTTATACCAATCTATACACTTGCCAGCAGTGAATGACTGTTCCTATTGTTTTACTTCTTCACCAACACTTGATATTTGACAGACTTTTTAATGTTTAACAATCTGGTATATAAAATCTATTGTGGTTTTACTTTGCATTTCCTTGAAAATTAATGACATTGAGGCATATGTTCATATGTTTATTAGTCATTTGGGTTTATTATTGTGTGATATGCCCATTCAAGTCTTTCGCTTATTTCTCTAGTTGTTTTGGGGTCCCCAAGACCACTCTCATGTTTAGAAATTCACTAGAAGGACTTACAAGACTTAGCAAATAAGTGTACTCACGGCTAAGATTTATTACAGTGACATAGTAAGGGCATAGCTGGATCACAAGGGACAAAGATAGAGAGGGAGTCTCCAGGAACCTATATACAGGCTTCCTTATGCTCTCTCCCTCCTATCAGGGATCACACAGAATACATTCTTCTTCCAGCAACAAAAATATAGCACCATGTATGTGATGTATCTTTCATTTTCTTTTCTTTCTTTTTTTTTTAACTTCTTTCCAATCTTGAAGAACAAATGTTATGTGATGTTTCTGGCCAGAGAAGCTCATTGAAAATCCAAGGATTTTATTTGGGACTTGTCACACAGGCACTCTCTGCCTGGCATGTACAAAAATTCAAGAACTCAAGAAGGAAAGCAAGTGTTCAGCATAAACCACTTTGGTTGTTTACAAGCACAGTAAACTAGCCTCAGCAGTTAGGCATCCATGGGGACATTTCTGCAACCCAAGTTTCAAGGCAACAGCCAAGGGCAAACATTGCTAGCAGGACTTAGTTTCTAAGGATAGCAGTCTTAGGCTTCCTATGATAATCTTTTACTGCACAGTTGTTCTTTAACTCCAGATACTAATGTCTTCTTCAGTAATTATGACTTGAAATATTTTCTCCCACTTTGTGGTTTTGTCTTTTCTTTCTCTTTACGGTATCTGTTTATGAATGAGAAGTTCTTATCTTTCAGTTGAATTAAACTTTTTTCCTTATACTTAATGATTTTGTCAAAATAATCTGTTAATTTTCTCAAAATTTCAGTTTAGCCTTTTATATTTAAGTTTCTTGATTCATCTAGAATTCATTTTTCATATGATGTCAGACAAGGTACAACTTATTTTCCTACATAAATAAGCAATTGAGCCCTGTTCCCTTTATTGAAACCTCTTTCTCCTCAAGTAGTCTGCAGTGCCAGCCGTATACTAAATCAAATCTCCACACATACATAGGTTTGTTTCTTGGCTCCCTCAACTGTTCATTTGGTCAATTTGCCTAAGAGTATACTATTACACTATTTTAAATAAAATATTTTTATATAAAATATATTTTATTAAATAATTACTGAAAATTGTTAAGAGCTCTCAAAACATACATACCTTTTAGTTTCTCTTTGGGAAAATGCAGGCTCTTTGTAGGTGTTTGTTCTTCTCTACATACATTTTAAAACTATCTTGCCAAGTATTTTCTCTTTCACATACAGTTGAATTTTTATTGAAAATAGATAAGATATAAAGACAGGTTGTAGAGAACTAACATCTTTACAATACTAACCCTAACAATCTATAAACATGATATCTCCATATTTATTTAGGTCTTCTATAATGTCTCTCAAAAAGATTTATATTTTTTCCATAAAGGAACATATCACGGGATTTTGTGGTGTCACTTTGTCAGGTGGAAACCTCTGTGGCCAGTGGTGCCTTTGCCTGAGTTTTGCTGGGACCCACTGGGCTCGTTCCATCCACTTGGACTGGCAGGCTGTGCTCAGCTCGTGCTACTGGCCTGGATGCCACGCGGCCAAGGGAGAGTCAGGCATGGCGTGGCAAGGGGTGTATGAGTGAGTGTGGGGTCTGGCCACTGTGCACAGCCAGGCACACTGGCTGTGGCATGGCAGGCAGGTCCAGGTGCTGGCATAGGCACTGGCTTCCTGCAAGGCTGTGGTTGGACCAGGTGCGTTGCAAGCAGCTTCCATGGCTGGCACCAGGGAACATGGTTGTGCATGGAAACTTGGAGATGCCAGGAACTGCAGAGCCCCAAAGAGAGTGTCACAGCCCTGGCTCAGAAAGCTCCTAGGTCTGGGCTCCCCAAAGGGCTGCAGCTCCTCTCTCCTTCTGTCTTCTTTCCTTGCCACCCGCAATGTGGCAAGCAAGGGGTTGTTTCAGCCCTGTTTGTTATAGCTGTTTTAGCTCTGACATTTGGCAGGTCCCAAATTCTTGTCCTGCATCCAAGAAGAATAAGGTACATGGACAAGTGAAGGGTGAGCAAGGTGAAGAGATTTATTGAGCTATAGAACACCTAAAGAGACCCACAGTGGGTAGTTCCTCTCCACTGGCAGGGTGTCCCAAGGAGTGTTCAACACTCAGCTGAGAAGAGACCCTAGGGTGGATAGCTTTTCCCCTCAGGTGGGGTGTCCCTATGAGCATTCAGCCCTCAGCAGAGAGAAGACCTTGGGGTGGGTAGCTCCTCTCTACAGCTGGCCATCCATCATCTGCTCAAGTCTGGCTGAGTCCAGGGTTTTTATGGTCCTCAGAGGGAAGAAGTGCACGTCCATTGGTCCATGGGCGGCCATGGGTGGGCCCAGAAAAAGCACCACAAGTTCCCACTCAGGTCCACGGGACCTGCAGCCCATCTCCCATGCTTCAGGCCCTCCTGGGCTTGAAGGCAGGGCTTCACCAGGGACCTGCCCCCTTCTACCCAGGAACCTGTCTGACTCCTGTCACTCTTCATGGTGCCCAGGCTATTTGTGCCACGGAGCGCCTGCCCACCAGCACTGAGCTGCCCTCAGCCCCCCTTCGGACTCCCTCCCTTGCTTGTTGGTGTCCGAAGTCCACAGGGAGTCAAGGCAGCAGGGGGCTGGAGTGTCAGTGCTGCCTCGAGTGTGCACACACCCAGCCGGGGTCCAACAGCACCTGGGCTTGACCCCAACATCGCTCCAAGATCAGAGTGTGTACAGGGAGCTGGGAGAGGCCAGGCAGTGGGAGTAGACATTTCCGAGCCTACAGCTGCACCTGGGAGAGCAGGGCTCCTGCCTGCTTCCGGCCCCCAAGAGCACAGGGAGGCCTGGGTCTGCAGCACCAACTTAGGCAGCTGCAACTGTGCCCGGGAAGGTGGGGCTCCTGCCTGCTCCTGGCCCCCATAGGCTCCGTGAAGTGACAGCCCCAGCAGCACCTCCTCCACACTGCAGCCGGCATCATGGTAGTGGCCATCCCAGACAGGCCGCCACTGCCATCAATACCTGATTTGATTCTATAAAGTACTTATTTTGCCTGTTCTATATCTTATAAAAGCTATACACGGTATGATGCTATACATGTTTGTTTTATATACTATATATTTCACATACAAAAATTTAACCTCCCATCTCAATTAGAAAAAAAAGAACTACATACCTGAGGGCACTTGCGTATCTTTTTATAAACCCTCTGCAACTACCAAGGAGACTTAAATAGAGGATATACTCAGTATAGTTTTGCTTTAAAAAAAAATTCCTATCAAAAATACCCATTAGGATGGCCTTACAAACAACAATTTAAGAAGCAGGTAGTAAATAAGGATTAGACATAGGAGCAATTGCTAAATTTGAATCCCAGTGCCTAGAAATAAAAGGAATAAGAACCGTTTTAGAAGAGAGATGGAGTGAAATTTTGCCATACTTATTACATATGTGCATGCCCTTTCGTCATTTATTGTCAGATTTAGTCATGAGCACCACAATCTAGATTTTAAAACCAGTTAGATTAAATTATGTCCTCTTACAATGATAAGTATAATCAAAATGTATTTAAATATATGTATCATCTATGTAATATATATTAAGTAGGCATTCAAATATTATTTCTATTTTTCTTCCTACCTTTTCTACAGCTACCTCCTCACACTATCATTGCTAGTACTTCTTATTTACATTCAAAATACAAGTCAATTAAGTCAGGGAATGTGACTTAAATTCAAATGGGTAAATTTGTTTTTTAACTCCTTTTTCATTTTAATAGAATGATGATGGTGATACCAGTATCTTCTTATGATTTGCTCATGTATTTCTCTCATATACAAATTCGTATTGTGTTATTTTACCCTAAGATGATACTGCTCTTCCAAATGAATGTGTGATATCTCTAGAAACAGCTGAAGTCTAGTGGAAGCAGCACTAGACTAGATGTTATAATACCTGTGTTCTAATTTCAGTTCTACCACATATTCTCTATGTGATTAGGGTTTCTTCATCTGTAAAACTGGAATATTACTGCCTACGTCACAAAGCTGTTATAAATATTAGTGAATATATAGACATTAATTAAAAATAAAAAATTTAATACAAATGCAATGGTATACTTTTATCATCACCACAATACATCCAGAAGTCAGTTTTCATCTTTTTTCCTGATTTCCAGCACATCTAACCCAAAAATAATAATAATGAAAAATCAAGCAAAACTACAGGTAAATTGTTATATCAAAAACTTCTGACAGGACAGAGATAAACTTTGTTTCAAATATTTTAGTTTCCCTTTTAATCACAGGAAAATTATTAAAAAATAATAAGCTCTAGAATTGTTATTTAATGTAGTTCATCTTTTTTCAACAACTTTCTCTTCTGTAGCATAGCATTTTAACACTCAAAGACAATTACCAGAACTTTGCTGTGAGTATGACTGATGAGGTAAATAAAGTGGCTTTCATCATCTGTTTGATGTTTTAACAAGGTATTAAGCTACTGGCCAACTGAAATGAATGCCCAATTTCCAACTCTTTACAGTATTTTGAAACAGATGGTAACATTTTACTTTGTTGTTCCTTAATATTTGTCTTTTGAATCAACTGCAAGCTTCTTCTGGTGTAAATATTTTCTTTCATGCCTTAGCTGTTTGATCACTTTATTTTTCCTGGCTAATGTTTCACATTTTGCTCTTTGATATTTTCTGGTAAGACCCTTTGGGTCTAAGACTTCAAAGCAAGCCAGACCAAAGGGTAACACAAGACCAATTCTTATCCAAGCATTTTAAATTCAAGTGTAGCTCTTACTTGATATGCTTTAAGAAGAATCACCTCCTTTCTTCGATTCATCACTGAAACCTAAAGTACCTTTAAATAAAAATCAAAAGCTTAAAGTAATTTTTAAGTTTTTGGATTTCTTTCTTACACAAATTGATTTAGACAAAAGAAGCAGCAGCAATCACTTGTACTACAGCTACTTAAAAGTCACCTCGAAAGGCATTTATCATACATGACAAAGGAGCTAGAGCCTCACTAAAAACTTATATTCAACTATAAGTTGAATAAAAAACCCCTTTCATATTCGAAAGGGCTTTTTTGAACAAATAAGAAATTGTAGACTGTCTTTGCAAAATACCATTTTCATGCTTATGAAACAAGAATTGGTTTTTGCCTGTAAGTTTTCAATACACAAAACTGTAAGACTACGTATTTATGTACCTTAATAAGTAGTCCATCAAAACAGAAAATTCTCCCACTAAACAATGAGCTTCTTGAGGACAGAAAGCTATCTTATTTATTTTTGTAAAACCAACAGGCATAAGAGAAATTGCTCAATAAATGTTTCCTCACTGAATAAAGTTTAAGATTATTATCTATGTCTTAATAATAAGACACAGTCATAAACTTAAAAAATTTAGTTAAGAAACCTGTAATTTGAGTTATAAAGAAAAAAGGGCAAGTTATATATGAGGCTGGCTTTAAAAAAAAAATCAAATTAAGTTTTTAAGTAACATTCTGTTTGAAAAACACACTCCATGACTCCATATCACAATTCTCAGTAACGGTGTGATAGAACTGATTTTAGGAAGCCCAAAGAGGAAAACACAAATGGATACTATCAAAAACAGCCACATTACAATTGAAAAAATATGATTAAGGTCTCTAGGTTAGATAATAATACTGCATCAAGTTTAGTTTCCTTGTTTTGACAACTGTTCTGAGGTCACGTAAAAAAACAAAGTCCTTCTTTTAGAAAATACAAACTGAAGTACTTAGAGGTTAAAGTGCTATTATGTAATTAATTACTCTTAAGTGATTATAAAAAACAATCATTATACACATACACACATATATGCTCGGAGAAAAAACAGAGAAAAAGCAAATGTAGTGAAATGTTAACATTTGGAGAAACTGATGAAGGGTATAGAGGAATTCTTTATACTATTTTTGTAACTATTTTATCTAAAACAATCTCAACTTAAATCTTCAGAAAAGAAAATAATAATGAAAATGTCTAAAAGCAACCACACAAATATAACACAGAAATCTGTATCAAAAACATCTACTTGAATATGCATGAAACAACCTTCCATTTCTTTTGTGGAGGGCAACATACATCTGCAATTCCATAACAGAAGTGATTAAATAAACCTTTCTGAACTTAAACATAGACTTTCAGGTATGGAATTTATCTCTATCTCTAATATCCACAATGACTCAACTTGAATCTTAATATATATCTTAGAGAAAAGGGAATTAAACATAAAACATTAAATTGAAAATAATGTGAGAGTGATGTTTTTCAGTCTCTTGATGCACACACATTATCATTAGTTGAGAATCTAGTCATCCTTCTTGCCTTAAGTTGATTTGATTCTGAATGAAATACAGATAATTAGGAAATATTATAATGTAAAGAATGTCAATACTGTTAGCTTCTCTGCCAATTCAATGAATGATGAACATCAACGAGGATGCTGGGAAAAACTCATTGTCTACTCATTTTAAAAGTATATGGAAAATTGAGATGCATTAATTTTAAAAAAGCTGTTTGCATATCAGAAAGGAATATCAAATATAATTAACAAAATATACATGTTATCAAAGATTACAAAGTTAAAAAGAAACTCAAAATAGAGGAAAACATATCCTTACCCTATTGGGAAATCAACATCATCACCATGAGCTGTCATGTGATAAAGTCCAAATTTAGCCAATTTAATATGTCCCTACAATAATAAAGAAAAAAAACACTATCAAATAATTTATTATAATTGACAATATATAATTTATATTATAAAATTATCATTATACATTTTATAACTAAAGAAACCATTATATAACAATATTTCATCAAAATGCCACTGTAGATTTTAAAAAATCATAATTTTATAAAAAACTATCTGCCAATAGTCTGCTTTATACTCATTAAATATGTATATATGCATATGTACACATATATATCTCAAAATGACAAATGACATTTTTCTTTAATATTTTTGCTGTTACATTGTCTAGTTATTTCACAAAACAAAAAGGCAAAAACATTCTCATCTGTCTTGAAACCTTGGTTAGAATGTTTTGTGGTAATTTTCACAGAGCAAATTTTTTTCCATGGAGTTGAAAGTCCATTTATAGTTATAATTTAACTGTGAAACAGGAAAACTTAACTTGAAAAGATCAGTTCAAAAATCATCAAGATTTTCGTGAATCTGCTAGATTTTCAATAACTTTTTATATTGTTTGAGAACAAAAATAACTATCATAAGTATAAGGCTCTTAATAAATGATAAATATAATTTTACATATTTTAAGTTTTTCCCTTTTAATCTATAAGGCTTTAAAATATTAAGTTGATCTTAAAATTGGTTTGTCTTCTCAAGAACATTATTTCCAAGCATTATAAAATATTTATATTTAAAAACAGCTTAAATTGATAAGGTAATGATTCTTTACTGCCATAAATCTGAAATTAATGAGTACAATTTTCTATTTTTGTGTTTGTGTGTTTGTTTTTTAGAGACAGGGTCTCACACTGTCATCCAGGCTGGAGTGCACTGGTGTGATCATAGCTCACTGCAGCCTCAAACTCCTGGGATCAAGTAATGTTCTCATCTCAGCCTCCCAAGTATTGATTTGGGAAAAGAACCAGAGAACAAGGATAATCCTAACACAGCAAATAATGCCCATGAAAAAATTTCCTCCAAGTTGTTTTTATGTATTTTATGAAAAGGAATCAAATTACAATTATTCCTGAAAATATATACCCTTACTATCCATAATTCTCTTTGAAGGGTTTACAAGCTTCTTCTTAATGCCCCATAAGATTTCCAGTAGAGAAACAGCACTTCAATAGTAAAAGGAGGTAGGTATGAACAGCTGGTAAATAAGGAGATAAATAGAAGAGGAAAGAAGGCAGAAGAAAAACAGAGAAAACACAATGCAGCTGGTTTATATGAATAACATTCTAGCAAAAAGAGCCATTTTCTTAAAAATGAAAATAAATTAAGAGGAGGAGTATACTGGGACGCCACAAGGCTTTAGAAATAAGAGTAAAATAAAAAAACCATAAAGTTAGAAAATGGGTCTTGTGGGAAAAATAATCCATGTGAAAGATATACAGATTAAATAATTTAAGGATTATTTAATCCTTAAATTCAAAAACCACAGTTACATCACTTTCATATAGTCTTTTCATTATGAATATTCTTAAAACATATTCTGATTCTATTGTTCCTCTGACTGAGTAGCCCTGATTCCAGTTGCTTCCAATTTCAAATGATATATAAATATTTATTACATGATTTAACAATTACCTTTCGGTCCAACAGGATATTATGAGGAGACAATGCCCTGTGTACTATACCATGTTTGTTCATATACTGCAAGCCCTGAAGAACCTCAAATGCTATACACAAAACCGTTGAACAGCTACAAAGAAAACAAAAAGTCAAAGATCAATTACAAAGCAAATAAATAACTTGTTTTAACAAGTGAAATGTGACCTAGTGAAAATATTCAAAAAGTTATATTTTTATTGCTCCTCTTTTATTCTGAGAAAATAGAATCTATATATTTTCTAAAATATCTACCTCTACATATTTTAGGTTTTCTGATTATAACAGAATTGATCTGACAAAGATCCTACAGTTTCCTAAAGGCTACTGTAATAGCAGTATTTGGTTCTTCCACGAAAGGGCTTTAATTTTGGTGGTGAGTGCAACTAACCTATAGCAGGTTTGGCTTTGCCAAATTATCAGGTTAAGTTTCAAGTATATGGCAGAACTAAGTCACTAAAAACTATTTTGCTCAATACAAAATACCTAAGCCCCCGAAAAAAGTAGTAACAATATATTTTATGGTATACAAACACTAGCTTATTTTCCATATTCAACCTATAAAGCAATCTCTGGTCATTTATGATTTAGCAAACTTTTCTCTTTAATTCTTATCCTATCCTCTACAAGCCATCCTTCACACAGATATCCTCCAGTTTCCTTCTCTTTTCCCTCCTTCTCTCTCTCACCATCCATCTCCCTAATTTTTTTTCCAATTTGCAAGTCTACTCATGCAAATTATCAGGAAACAGGTACTGTATTTGGGTAAATACTGCTACTTAGCAGTAGTAAGTAGGATTTGGAACATGTTTTAATTTTTATTATTACACTTTATAAAGTATGGATTGTTCATTTGCAGACATTGGTACCTGCATTAAAATATTTTCTTGTCAACATTTCTTTTCTTTTTGAAAAGTTCAAATCTCAGATCATAAGACAAATGTAATACTCACATACAATTAACCTAGCTTTATTAATTATCCTCTAATGTTTTAATCAAAAATTGTTCACATAGGAAATTTCCCCATACCTACAATATTAACATTTTGGTATAGATTTTCCTTTCTATCCATTTTTTTTAAATTTTTCTAAAATTAAATTAGTGTTTGCAGATAGCCACTAAACATAATTTTTAAAACCAATAGTAGAGATAATATGGAATAATAAAAAATATTCAATCCACAAACAGGCAGAATAAAAGGAAAAAAGAACAGAACAAATAGAAAATGACTAATAGATTAAGTACAAATGGTCTCAATTCACCAATTAAAACATAAGGATTGTCAGATTTGATAAGAATTTAAACTCAGCTATACTCAGTCTATGAGAAACGCACTAAATAAAAGACATAGGTTAAAAGTTAAAAAATGGACTAACAGATTGCCATGGGCTTGGGTGGGGGGTAGGTGGACTACAAAAGAGTATGAGAAAGTTTTGTGGCATGAGGGAACTGTTCTATCCTTGATTTTGATGATGGTTACATAACTTTGTTTATCAAACTCATTAAACTTTACATAAAACAGGGTAAATGTTAAGGTATGTAAATTATACCTTAATAATCCTGACTTTAAAAAATACTAGATTGAATAAAATTTTTACAAAAATAATTGTTGCAACCTGATTCTCTCTCCGAAATTAAAACCAAAAGAAATAACCAGAGATAAAAGCTAAAATTTGCCTCTATGATCCTAGTTTGACTTTCCAGAGGGAATCAGCAGGTTTTGTTTTCAATTCTTCTGGTAGTTAGATTTTTACTTACTTACTAACTCTTCACTATGCAAGAGGATATAATTGATGTATTTTCACAACTTTCCTATTTTTCTTCCTCAAGTCCTTTTTATTACATTGTTTTACATTAACAAATTTTATTTTACATTATCAAATAATCATCAGCAGTTAGTTTTCAATTCTGGTGGTAGACTTTTACTTAATATAACTAACTCTTCATTCTGCAAGAGGATACAGTTGTCATATTTTCACAACTTCCCCAATTTTCTTCCCAAACTTCTTATCTGTATTCATTATATTGTTTTTACATTATCAAATAGTAAGTGGGATAAAGGAAACCTACACTCCTTTCTGGAAGGTGAAACAAATAAGTAAATAGATAATGTGACATGTAGTGATTAAATGAAGAAAAAAAATGAAGTAGGGAAGACAGATAATGTGGTCAGGGAAGTCCTCACTGAGAAGGTGACACTTATGTAGAAATCTAAAAGAAGTAAAAAAGACAGGTAGGTCTCTGGAAAATGTATGATTCGGGCAGAGGCCACAGCAAGCAAGTCCTGAACTGGTATAAAGTCAGCAGCTCACAAAAGTGTATTCAGTGCATGCAGTAGAATGAGCAAAGACTAAAGTGATAGGAGATAAGCTCAGAGAGATAGCTATGAGTCAGAAGACGTAAGGCCCTTTAGGCCACTTTAAGACCTTTGGGCTTTTACTCTGAGAAAGATGGGAAGTGATTGGCACATTGCCATATGATAATAATGATTAACAAATATTTACTGTAGAACTAAGCACAGAAAGAAATAGAAACCTAGGCCACTTAAACCCTAGCTGTCAAGAGAAAATGTCTCAGTCATCAAGATTTAATGGATACCATAATTTTATAACTCTATTTATGAAGATTATCATCAGCTACTATAATTTTTATATCTCATACTATTTTTAAATTTCTTTTTTGTTTAGCTATAAGACATCTTGAGAAATTGTTTCATACAGAGAACATGAGTAGAATATTTTCATGCACGGCACATCTGAAAATATCTTATTCTTGCCTTTAAACTTAGAAAGAATTACTCCATTGTCTTATAGCATTCTTTATTAATGGCGAGAAGGCTAGTATCAGTCTGTTTCCAACTTTGTTGCAGACATCCTGTCACTCTTCCCTGGGAAGTTTTGAGGATTATTTTTACTTTATCCCTAGAGTTATAATATTTCAGCCCAATATGTCTAATGTGGGCATATTTGTGCCAGTCATCATTAAGCATGTCCTTTCAATCTGAAGACTCACATGTTCCATTAACACAGAAATATTCACAAGGAAAATTTGATTTGCTACATCTTTCACTGTTTTCTCTCTCTTTTTCTCTAAGTTGGAACTCTTAGTAGACAGATGATAACTGGAACTATTTTTTTAATTTAATTTTTTTGAGGATATAGCAGGTATATATATCTATGAGGTACATGAGTTTTGATACAGGCATGAAATGAGTAATAATCACACCATGTAAAATGGGGTGTCCCCCCGAAGTATTTATCCTTTGTGTTATAAAGAATTCAATTGTACTTTCAGTTATTTTAAGATGTACAATTATTATTGACTACAGTCATCCTGTTGTATTAACTTTCTGTTTTAAGAGCATAATCTTTAGTCCTCTATCTATTATATAACTTAATTCCAGGAGAGAGAGAGATCCAGAGATCCAAAGAGAGAGAGAGAGAGCAAGAGAGAAAGAGACAGAGAGAGAGAGAGAGAAATCCAAACCATTAATTTCCAGGATTTCTATTATGTCCTCTAGTTGCTCCTTGTCGATAGATACTGTTCTTTGGTTATGGATACATCATTCCTTTGAGTATCTCTGAGAATAGTTAGAAGTCTTTAAATTCTGGGAAAAGAGTATTATCTTCATTTCCTCTATGGTGAGTACTCCCTCTCCACCCCATCTCCAGGCTCTGTTTTTCTCGAACTATTTTTTTACCTCAAATATTACCTCTGGTAATCCGATCCCTGGTTGTCATATTTTGAAGTAAAGGAATAAGCTGATATTCCCCATAATGTGTGTAAAAAAGAAGCAATGAGGGTTACTATTTATAAAGAATGCTATTTAAATTGACTGTAAAATATTCCTTTTTATCAAATAATTTCTCCCATATTAAAGTGCCATATCACTGAGTCTTAAACAAATAGGGAATGTGTGAAACAAGCATAATTTGGGATAAACAGACTTTTCATAAACATCTTCAAAAAATAAACTAACCGTATAAATGGCAATATTCCAAACTTAAAAAAAATTATTTGTAACTTATCAATAGTTATAGAGGCAAAGATTTTATGTAAAAGCACAGTTACATTGATAAATATGTGCACATGAAAGAAAACAAAGTCTTCCCCTTAAAAAAAGAGAGAAACATTCCCTGAGATTAGCAAAATGTAAACCTAGTTTTATGAACTCATTTGGCTCTACAAGTCAATTTTAGAGTAGCTTCTCTTGTTCTTGTCTGTTTCTCACACAACTCACAAAAAACTGATGCCATATTCAGCTATGACACTAGAGGACCTCAGCTGCATACTACTTCAATATAGATGTCTTTCTCATGAAATTAAAGCCAAACCTTTAAAGTGATTTTCCCATTGAACAAGTTCTGAAACTACTGAACACATAGACTGCATTTTCTACCCTCTATACTGTGCTTTTGCTAATTGTGAGCTATTAGACATTAGACTTGCATGTCAAAAAGCACAATCATGTTAAAAATGAGCTGATGAACATGCATACCAAAATAATTTTTAAAAATTCAAACATATAAATGACATACCCTTTCTTAGCTATTACTTGAGAGTACATGTCAATTACAATCTGATTTGCTTTTCTGTCCTTTCATAGTCTCAGAATTTGATTTTTTAATTTGTTTTAAAATGTAAGGTATAAAGAAGAACAAAAAATGCTATTTTACACCATGAGAAGAACAAATCAGTATTTGCAGAATTTTATGTACTTACTAGCTTTTTAAGTTATATTCTTTAATACTACCAATAACTTGGGTCATGAAATTTTTTAAGTAGCTAATGCAACAGCAAAGTAAAACTATCATATGTCTAGTAGTAGTTAACATGTTACAGTTTAATTGAACATGGACACTAAAAGATTTAGGATTAAGAGAATTAGATTCACACAGTTACATAAAAAAGATACTGACAGGGGACAATGGGACTTTATCCTACACAATTCCCAAGTGAGAATCTTGTTAAATAGACAAACCCATCAGTAACCAAGAAAATGTAAAATTATACTTTAAATCAAAAAATATTCTACTCCTTTTGACATTTTTCAGTAATTATTGTTACTTCAGGGCCTGGGTGGCTAGCGTTTACTTTGTCATCATTGTCCTGAACAACTCAACATAAGAATCCCTAGTGATTATAAATACAGATAAGACCAAAAGGTAGCTTTCAAAATAATATAATTGATAACTCCCAATAAAGCAAGATTACATTTGAGGACATTTTTATTTATATTAAAACATATCAATTGAGTGGCTATTTGTTACTGAATTTTTGGGCCCACAATTACCAAGAAGAAGAATTGATCTGCACTACAAACAAGCCTACAGTATACTTAGAAGGACAGATTTACAAACTGATAATTATAATATAAGCAATTAACTAAACAGATAAGAATTATTCATCATTTTCCTTTGTCTTCAAAGAAAAATAAAACATAAAAATTTATTTATAACATTGGTGAGACCAAAAGAGACCTACAAAAGTCATAAATCTTGGGAAAGTAAGCTTAAAATCTAAAAGAGAAAAACACTATCACCACCACAACCATCACCAAAAAAGATGTTGATAGTTTCTAGGTATGAGTCAACTTGGTTGTATTTGGATTTTCAACATGGCTCAATAAATTTTCAAATCTATTAGGTTGGTATAATCCCAAGTATATTTTTTTATCCCTTTCCAGATATATTTCAAAGGCAATTTACTGTCTTCATGATTAAATCGTCCATAAATCATCTGTAGTGGTTAAAACATACTGAGGCCAAGATCATGGATTTAATTCTTACGCAGAATGGAAGACTTCGTATATTCACAGCCACAGGTTTTCATCTAACCCCAGCCAATACTCCCAAATACAGATAGTCTGTCACAATGAGACACTGCACAACCTGTATTTACTTAAAACATCCAGATTTTTAACTACTATCTCCTATACTTCTCTGTTCCTCATTCCTGAGGACCCACTCTTTAAGCTCATCAAGACCTTGGGGTCCCTGTTCTCTAAGCCTCCTCTGTTACCCCAGCCAAGTGGCCCCTTTTTGACATCATTCTTTATTCTGACAGATATGGTTTGTCATTTCAATAATTTTTTGCAAAGATCCTTAATGGGTTCTCATTCAATGGCTCTCCCTTGTGGTAGAATTGAACTCCCTTTCTTGATTTCCGACAGTACACAGTTGAGGGTTTCTTGATTTTATGGTAATTATTTCTATATAAGCTTGTCTTTCCCACTGTATCTTGAGTATGGACTAGCTTATTCAACTATGACTCCCTATATCTATCAGTGTCTGTAATGTGCATGTTCAATAAGCATGTATTAAAAATAGGTGTTAAAATACATATATAAAATAATATCACACAATGGTACAAGGGGGAAAGATAATTAAATTCTTTACCACTAATAGAATAACACCTCAAGAGAGAATGTATAATCTTTTAGTTAGTCAAGAAAACACAAGTTGCTCAAGTTCACCCAATGGCTATCCACAAAAAAAAATTCATTTGCTGAAAATACAACTCTTCTAGGCTTTTATTTACTGAAAGAAACAGGAATAAATCAGGATATACTGGGTAACAGGATAATCTTGTTAATATCTGTCTAAAACTGTAAATTAGACTAAATTGTTGAGAGAGATTACTACTGGCCTCAAACCATCAGCTCTTTTAGGTATCTGCAACATTTCCAAGAAGAGATGTTACTCAAATTGCAAGAAATAGGGGCCAGGAAAGAGAATGAGAGGTCAAGGTTGCTGAGATAGATTTGGAAATCATTTATGTATAAGTGATAACTAAAACCACACATGCTATTTCCTCAGATCCATGATCCATGATATTTCTAAGGGCCACTCCACAAGCCAAACACCCATACTGTCAGCTAACCAAGGGAGGAAACACATTTCTGCATTCTATGAGTTCAAGATGTTCTTTCACCTTATAAAACCTGATCACTCCCACAGAAATTTTCCTTTTGGTCTAAAACATTCCTTACTTGGTATCAGCCTGAATTAAAATGTTAAGAGAGAGGAAATACAGATGAAATATATTAATGGTTAGCTACTGTGTAATTTAAGAAATGGAGAGGAAAAATAAAATGCTTACTAATGATTAATGTTCAGATAATATTACAAGTGAATAATTCTGTGTTATCTTCAAAGAAACTTTCCTTTATAACTTGAACACAAAAGAGCTCAGCTAGTATATAACTTTTAAAGACTCATTAGTTTATAATTCCAGAATTTGGGGAGGGTGTTTCCAATGATGAGCTGGTGTCTTTGAGGCTTTTAATTTGACACTTATCACTTACTAAATTTTGATGTTTTGTAAAAAAATACCACAATATTTAACAGAGCAAAAAGGATGAAAAATACAACAGTTTCTGGAATTGAAAAAGGAAATAACACATTTCAGTACTGGGCACACATGTTTTAGCTTGAAAGAACACACCTATCCATGCTAAATTTAAGAATGTATTTGCCTCAGATTCAGATGTTTTGAAATGGAAATTGCATTGATAAACTGCTACCTAAAGATTGTTTTATAGTAAGTCTAAAAAAAGTAATCAGTCCATCTGACTTTCAGTTGTGAGACTAGGCATATTTTACAATTTAGCTTTAACTCCAAAATAATCAAAATAGAACCCTGTAAGTCTGGAATGTATCTAATTCTCAATAGGAGACAATAAATTGGGAAATTAACTTTCCAACTTGAATACTAGATAACTTTTCTTCTCAGCAGAAAATTAACTTGGTAAAATCAAATACATATGGAAAACATAGTCTAGCGGTTTGAGGTTCAGACATAAAGCCAGGAGGCTCTGTCACTGATTTGTTATGCTTAGACAGTGTTCCAACTTCACCCTGCCTCCATTTGCAAATTTATAAAGTAAAAAATGTAACACCAAACAGAAGATAAATGGAGATCAATGAGCTATCGGCCCTGCACAGAATCTTAATCATCTTAAAAGCAAAACAAAATAAACAAAAAGTCCAAGTCTCCCTCAAAAATCCCAGGGTTTTTCTGAAACTATACAATATATTTTGTTACATCATATGTATATATCCTATAAATTAACAAAAATTGCAAATTGAGTTCTCCAACTATTCTCCTGACATAACTGAATCAGAAGAACCGTTTTTTAACTTCTCTGTGAGAATAAAATCACCATTTGATACACAGGTCTGGAGGATCTCAAGATTGGCTGCATATTTCTGCCCCATCAATGTTTTCTTCTCCTAAGCATTTTTTCCTATCCTTGCACAGAAACTTCAAAACCTCTTTTGTCATCATAGTCACTAATTCTGGCTGTGCAAACACACTAGGTAATAAGTCCAACTCCCCATACCCTGGCAGCATTTGGGATGTTGGAAGACTGCAACTTTTCTCTAAGACAGAACTTATCATGGCATATAGTGGGTTAAATCTGTACCCTGTATCATTCCAAAGTTGTTTTTTAAATTAAAATTAATGTATATATTGCAATGTGAAAAAAAGAGAAACAAATTTCTATTACTGTTCAGAATTTTGATTTGAAACCAATTCACATTTTTAAGTGGACTAATATTTTAGATGACTAATTTATCACCCTACCCATCTCAAATAATGAATGGGAGAGGGCCTGAATAATATGGATTGCTTATTACAGTGTCTGCAAGACAGCATATTGTAAACAAAAGTTTGTCAAACTGAAATGTTCAGTTAAATAAGTATTGGTCTGTCTTAAGTAACTTATGACCAGTATGATTGCTGAAAAAACCCTATTTACCACGTCCCTTGTATTTGTCAGCAGTTGGGGTGATACAGTGATTATATTTAGATCAGAAAATCCAAAAATAGCCAAATTTTATTCTTAACTACTTCTACTAGACTCCATAAGCTTCCTATGATTCATAAATAGGAAGGCAGACAAAGCAAAATAATACTTTAATAGCCAAAGCTTTGTCTCCAAATTTTAATGTAGAACTCTGAGTTCTGCTTACCTATATAAATAAATATTTTTTCCTAAACCAGATCACCTTGAATTAGTTAGTTCTGTCTATTTCACCTAACCTTGAACTAGACTTTCAGTTCTCAATACTATGATATAAGGAAGATCATACCAATTACAGCAAGCTTCACAAAAAAGAGTAAGAAAAAGCTCTTATCCATATAATCCCATAATGACCCAGGAATACTGTGTAAAAATTGGAGAACAGTTATCTTTTACCAATTCACAAAAAATATAATATTAATAAATATGGATTCTTAATTTTAGGTTCTCCTATGTGTGTTGTTTTCTTGTGCAATATCTGCAATCACTTATTTCAACCAGAATCTATAAGATGGTAGCTAATTTAGCTCAAATACTTTAAAACTGTTCTTAACAGTGGCGGCTCACACCTGTAATCCCAGCACTTTGGGAGGCCAAGGCAGGCGGATCACCTGAGGTCAGGAGTTCCAGACCAGACTAACCAACATGGCAAAACCCCATCTCTACTAAAAATACAAAAATTAGCCATGTGTGGTGGTGGGAGCCTGTAATCCCAGCTACTTGGGAGGCTGAGGCAGGAGAATTGCTTGAACCCAGGAGGCAGAGGTTGCAGTGAGCTGAGATTGCGCCACTGCACTCCAATCTGGGCGATAGAGCAAGACTTTGTCCCAAAAAAACAAAAACAAAAACAAAAAAACAACTGTTCTTAAGTTGTGTAAGTCAGTATCTCATATTGTTCTACAAAGAGCACACTGATTTCTAGGTTTCCCACCAATGGAAGAATTTTAAGAACCTTTCATCAAAAGCAATGGTACAGAATCACCTTAAGGGCTCATTAATATAGATATTGCTGGGTTCTACTCCCTGCAATTCTGATATAGTATCTAAGATGAGTCCCAAGAATTTATATTTCTAATAAGTTCCCAGGTGATAATGATGATGAACCACACTTTGAGAACCACTGTCCTAGAAGGCGAATATAAATGAACCTGTTTCACTTTCAGGTATACAGGAAGGTATAGTATAGAACAAAGATAATAGGTTTTAGATTTAAACAGAACAAAGTTTAAACCCCTGGGCTATCTTTTTCTAATTGTCGTCTAACCTCTAAGCATCTTTCTTAATCTTTAAAATGAGGTAATAATAACCGCCAGTACAGCTATGTGGTAAAGTTTAAATATAACATGCTTATAGAGCCTGGTATAAAGTAGGTACTCAAATATTGGTTTCTTTCCGTGCTACATACGTTTCTTAATGTGTGTATAGCCTCCATCATCCTTTCTCTTCCAAGAATAAGTTCATAGAAAGAAGTCATCAAATTAATTTCTCTTGACGCTGATGACAATTTTTTTTTCAACTAAGAAAATATCTAGGCTTACTCAGCTCCAAAGTCATTGTTTATTTAATTTTTTTTTTTTTTTTGAGACAGAGTCTCGCTCTGTCGCCCAGGCTGGAGTGCAGAGGTGCGATCTTGGCTCACTGCAAGCTCCGTCTCCCAGGTTCATGCCATTCTCCTGCCTCAGCCTCTCGAGTGGCTGGGACTACAGGCTCGCGCCACCACACCCAGCTAATTTTTTTTTTTGTATTTTTAGTAGAGATGGGGTTTCACCGTGTTAGCCAGGATGGTCTCAATCTCCTGACCTCGTGATCTGCCCATGTCGGCCTCCCACAGTGCTGGGATTACAAGCATGAATCACCTCGCCTAGCCTCTTTAACTTTTAACTACAGTTAAGGGTATTTTGCATATAGCAAAGATGTAATAGAATATAAGCAAAGCAAACCAATCGCGTGGATAAGTACGGGGTAAAAGTTTAAAATTTAAATCCCATTTATGGGTTCACTTAACTGAATAGTCTAGTCGGTCCCATTGAATAACCTGGTATTTCTACCACCTACAGTAACAGTTAAAATAATAGCAATGATAAAGATAACCATATCACAACCACTACTATAAGTATAGCCCTTTAATAGGTCTATCAACCTTTTGTAATATACAGATTTTTAAGTCACAAACTTTGTGACTAAATTAAAGACTGGATCTGGATAAATGGATGAAAATTCAACCCTTGGCTTTACAATTGTAACTATAACAACAAAATGTAAAAGGAATACAACTTAAGATGAAGTTCCTCTTGAAAAGATCTGATATTAACTGGGATATCTAAATCTTAGACATAATAAATTTTTATACAAATCATATGAGATATATGCCTCACAGCAATGACTTTGAAACAACAAAATAAAACTTTTTTTCCTGACCTCTTTTCTAAAGAAAATGAACTTTGTTTATAGGGGCAGCAAGTAGAATTGAAATCTAATAGAAAATCGTTTCCGCATTTGAAATAATATTTTTAGAGTATGTGTCTTCTGTTTATTTGCTGGTTAGCTTGTCTGAAAGGAGGCCCCCAAAAAGATTTGTGCACATCCTCACCCCTGGCACCTCTGAATGTTACCTTATTTGGAAAAAGGGTGTTTTCATTTGAGAAAATCATCCTGGATTATCCAGGTAGGCTCAAAATTCAATGTCGAGCGTTCTTATAAAAGGGAGACACACAGACGAGAAGACACACAAAGAAGGTGATGTGAAGACAGGGACAAAGATTGAAGTGATGTGGCCACAAGCCAAAGAAGCCAAGGAATGCCAACAGGCACCAGAAACTGGAAAAGGAACAGAAGGATTTTTATTGAAAGCCTCCAAAGGGGGTGTGGCCCTGCCAACACAGTAAGTTTTCTGAATTCTGGCCTCCAGAGCTGAGAGAGAATAAACTTCTGTTATTTTAAGCTACCTAATTTGTTGCAGTAGCCATAGAAAACTAATAAAATGTTCCAACTTTCTATCACATGTTTGGTCTTTCGAAATAGCCCCCATCCTGAAGCTAGAGGCTTTCAAGTGTCACCTCATCAGAATACTCAGCTATGGCTTAAAGAAGCCATCATGAATAACAAGTCAATCCTATTACTCAGGAAATTCCAAGAGTTTTTGAAGCTCTGGGCCAGGAACTTGGGACAAAGAACAATACATTATTGATTATATTAGGGAAATGCAAACGAAAACTACAGTGAGATACTACTTCATACCCACCAGGATGTCTACAATCAAAAGATGAAAAATAACAAATGTTGGTAAGGATGTGAGGTAAATGGAACCTTTGTGCATTGCTAGTGGGATAGTAAGTGGTAGGGCTATTTTTGGAAACGGCTTGCCAAAGAGGTAAACATAGAATTACCATTTGACCTAAAATTTCCATTCCAATATGAACTAAAAGCAGGTATTCAATCAAATACATATGAATGTTCATGGCAAAATTAGTCATAACAGCCAAAAGGTAGAAACAATGCAAATGTCCATCAACCCATAAATGAATAAACAAACTATGGTAAAGACATACAGTAGAAAATTAGCAATACAAATAAATGAAGTACTAATACATGCTATAATATGGACTAACCTTAAAAACATTATGCTAAGTGAAAGAAGCTAAGCACAAAAAGTCACATACTGTATAATTCCATTTATATGAAAAGGTCAGGGTAGGTAAATTCATACAGGAAGTAAGTGGATTAGTGGTTTCCAGGGGTGGGGAGAGAGAAGGCGAGGGACTGCTCATTCTTTTTTGGAGTGATGAAAATGTTCTAGAATTAGACAATGGTGATGGCTGTACAATCTTGTGAAGTGGCTCTTTAAGAGCCACTGAATTTTCCATTTCATAACCATGAATTTTTAACAGGTGAATTACATCTCAATTTTAAGAATTCAAAATCAGCTGAGCATGGTAGCACAGGCCTGTAATCTCAGTGCTTTGGGAGGCCAAGGTGAGAGGATCACTTGAGCCCAGGAATTCAAGACAAGCCTGGGCAACACAGCAAGAGCCCATCTATACCAAAAAGCTTTAAAGTATGTAGGTGTGGTGGTGTGTGCCTGTAGTCCCAGCTACTTGGGAGGGTGAGGCAGGATTGCTTGAGCCCAGGAGTTAGAGGTTGCAGTGAGCTATGATCATACCTGGATGACAGAGCAGGATCCTGTCACACATACACACAAAAAAAGAATTCAAAATCAAAGCAATTTACATATTCATTAAAGAAGAAAAATCATATCATAGTCTCAATAGATATTCAAAAATGCATTTAACAACATTAAATACTTCTGATTTTAAAAACCCTTAGCCAATTAGAAATATAAGAGTACCTAACTCAATCTGATAAAAGGCATATATAAAAACCTTACAGCTAAGACCGTATATAATGGTGAAATACTTAACATTTTTCCCTGAGATAAAAAACTAGGAAATATTGACCATTCAATATTTGTATTCAGCATTGTAGTGGAGGTCCTATCTAGTGAAATAGGTCAAGAACAAGAAATATCAGCCATAAAGGTTAAAAAAGAAGTTGTAAATATTTCTATTCAACAATGATATGGTTATTTATGTAGAAAATCCTAAGGAATCCACCAAAAAACTATTTCAACTAATAAGTAAATATAATGTAGCAAAGTTACAGAGAAAGTGTCAATATAAAAAATTCACATATTTCTATATATTAGCAGCAAACAATTGGAAAATAAAACTAAATTTTACCTACCTACAATCATATCAAAAACATAAGCTACTTAGGAAAAAATTTTTAAAAAGTAAAGCAAGAACTCTACATCATAAACTATAAAACACTGTTGAGAGATACTAAGGAAGACTTAAAAATTTGGAGAGAAATAACATGTTAATCTAGTGGAAGACTCAATATTTTTAAGATATCAGTTCTTTCCAAATTGATCCATACATGCAACGCAACCTCAATCAAGATGCCAACAGAAATTTTAGAAATTGAGAAACTTACTATAAAATTTATATAAAAATACAAAGAACCAAAAATAGCTAAAGCAATCTTGAAACAGAAGAACAAAATTGGAAAATCTATATTTACTGACTTGAAGATTTACTATAAAGCTATAATCATCAAGATGTTATGATGCTGGCATAGGAACAGAAAAATAGGGCAATGAAATAATACAAAAAGCTCAGACACAGATCTATACTTACATGGCCTTTTAATTTTCAATAATGGCACCAAAGGAATGCAATCAAAAATGAAAATTCTTTTAAACGATCAGAGGTAAGGCAACTGGATATCAGTATGGGAAAAAGTAACCTCAACACTATATACAAATATTAAATTGAGACGAATCATAGAGCCAACATAAAATCGAAAACTATAATGATTCTAGAATAAAATATAAAATATGGGAATATCTTCATGACTTCGGAGTAGGCAAAGGTTTCTCAAACAGGATATAAAAAGCAGTAACCACAAAAGAAAAATTTGACACATTAGACTTGATCGCAAACTGTAACTTTTAAGCTGGGTGCAGTAGCACACACTTGTAGTCCCAGCTATTTGGGAGGGTGAGGCAGGAGGACTGCCTGAACCCAGAAGTTTGAGACCAGCCTGGGTAACACAGTGAGAGCATATCTCTAAACACAATAATAATAATAACTTCTGCTCATCAAAATATATCTTTAAAAAAATAGGCAAGCCTGGCCAGGCGCAGTGTGGCTCACGCCTATAATCCCAGCACTCTGGGAGGCTGAGGCGGGTTGATCACCTGAGGTCAAGAGTTCGAGACCAACCTGGCCAACCAACATGATGAAACCACATATCTACTAAAAACACAAAAATTGGCCGGCCGTGGTGGAGGGCCCCTGTAATCCCAGCTACTCAGGAGGCTGAGGTAGAAGAATCACTTGAACCCAGGAGGCGGTGCAGTTCCAGGCACACTCCAGCCTGGGCAAGAGTGAGACTCCATTATAAAATAAATAAAATAAAATAAATAAATAAAATAAAATGGCAAGCCAAAGAGGCAGAAAATATTTGCAAAAAAACTAACAATATGTATGTAGAATATAGAGAATACACCAAGAATGCCTACAAATCAATAATGAGAAACAATCCACTTAAAATGACAAAAAATTGAACAAATACATATGTGATCATATGAATACCTAATAAGCACATGAAAAATACTCAATATCCTTTGAATATCATGGGAATGCAAAGTAAATCTATCACGAAATACTACTTTATACCTTGTACAAATGGCTAAAAGTAAAAGACTAAAAGCATCAACTCCTGGAAAGGATGTGGAGAAATTATATATTGTTGGTGAAAATATGTAAAAGGTATAATATTTTGGAAAAAGGTCTAATGATGTTTCTATAAAATATTAGTCATACACATGATTAATACCCTATAACACAACAATTCTGCTCAAAGTATTTACTCATGAAAAATGAAAACAGAAGGCCACAAAAAAAGACTTAACAAGGCATTTATATCAGCGTTAGTCATAATAGTCAAAACCCTGAAAATAGCCAAGAAGTTCAACAAGAGAAAATTGAAAAACAAATATATTTATAAAACACAATACAACTCAGCAACAAAAACAAATGAACTATGATACATAAAACCACATGGATGACCCTCAGAAATTATGCTGAATGAAGGAAGAAGTCTTACACAAAACAGTATATACTGAATGACTCCAATAATATAAAGTGCTAGAATAAGCAAAACTAACCCACGATTAAAAAATCAGAAAAGTAGTTACTTGGAAACTGCAGGAGGGGAGGTGCAGAGATTTACTGGGAAGGGACATGAGGAAAATTTCTCAGATAATGGTGGTAATCTAGTCTTAATGCATTTAGTTTATAAAAGTGTATACATTTGTAAAAACACATCAAATGTAAACTTAAAAAGTTTGTGTACTTCACCAAATGTAAATTTAACCTAAAACTAAAACATAAACACATATTGAAACGTAGTTAGTTGTATACATGCTAAACTATTTAGGAATGAAGTGTCCTCATATCAGCAATTACTTTGAAATACATCAAAATAATAAAGATGGGTTAAATTTAGCTACAATTAAATGTTAAAATAGTTAAAGTTAGTTATAATTAAAATGTTAATTAGAAAATCTAGGTATATTGCATAATTATTTCAATTTTACTGTTTGCATTTTTTCATAAAATAATAGCCAAGAAAAAGTAAATAAGGTAATATGAAGGCATTTTCAGATGACCAAAATCTGTGAGAATTTGTAAGTATCTGACTTGATCTAAAAAAATACAAAACTAAATGAAGTTTTTCAGGCAGAAAGGACAGGATATCAAACTTGAATCAAAACAAAGAAATAAAGAGTTCATGGGCTGGGCGCGGCACCTCATGCCTGTAATCCTAGCATTTCGGGAGGCCGAGGCAGGTGGATTGCCTGAACTCAGGAGTTAGAGACCAGTCCAAGCAACATGGCGAAACCCCATCTCTACTAAAAATACAAAAAATTAGCCAGGCCTGGTGGTGCGTGCCTGTAATCCCAGCTACTCGGGAGGCTGAGGCACAAGAATTGCTTGAACCCAGGAGGCAGAGGTTGCAGTGAGCCCAGATCGTGCCACTGCACTCCATCCTGGGCAACAGAGTGAAACTCTGTCTCAAAAAAAAAAAAAAAGAGTTCATGAAATGGCAAATACATAATTAAATGGAAAAGAATTTTTTCTACATTTCTCAAGGTCTTTAAAGAAACTTTAATGCCAAAAATAGTACAGATATATGGTGAAATGTATAATATATGTAAAAGTAAATATAAAATGTATAACAAAACTACCCAAAAGATGAGAGGAGTAAATAGAAGTATGTCATTATAAGATTCCTATCTTATATGTGAATGGGTATAATCAACTCATAAAACACTATAAATTTTAAGAATGCATAATGTAAACTCTATTGCAATAACCCAAAAAATAAAATATAGCTAAGAAGCAAAGATAAAAGACAAAATAAAATGAAACAACAAAAAAAACCTCTGAGTCTCTTGTAGCCTAATTCCAAGTGCTTATTTAGTTGTAATCCTTCTACCCTCACACTTTATTATTTATTAACTCAGTAGTTTCTGCTCTTCAGATAATTCCCAACAGGAAATTAGACTAGTTAATTTAATGGATATAGACCTTTTCTATACTTTTTATGGATATAGACAATACCACAAAATAAAATTCAAAATGTTCCTTTGAAGTCAGGGCAACTCCTAATTACTAATCTCCTACCTGAGTCAATTTACTGAAGTTTCCTCGCTAACTGAAGGAATTGATTGAATACAGAAAATATAGTGAGTAAATGAACCTTGTAAAAATTCATCACTGAGGTTACACACAGATGATTTTTTAAAATTTTTTTAATTTTAATTTTTGTGCATATACAATAGATACAAATATTTATGTGGTACATGATATATTCTGATAAAGGCATACAATGTGTAATAATCATATCAGGATAAATGGGTTATCCATTACCTCAAGCATTTATCCTTTAGTGGTATTATAAACAATCCAATTATACTATTTCAGTAATTTTAAGATGTACAATAAATTATTGTTGACTATAGTCACAATGTTGTGCTATTAAATACCAGATCTTATTCATTCTAATTATGTTTTTGTACTGATTGACTATCCCTATTTCATCCCCACAGCCCCACTACCCTTTCCAGCCTCTGGTAACCATCCTCTCTATCTCCATGAGTTCCAATAAACAGGTGAGAACATGTAAAGTTTGTCTTTCTGTCCCTGGCTTATATCATTTAACAAAATGACCTTCAGTTTATTCTATGTGGTTGCAAATGACAGGCTCTAATTCTTTCTTATGGCTGAATAGTACTCCATTGTGTATATGTACCATATTTTCTTTACCCATTCATCTGTTAATGGACAGTTAGGTTGCTTCCAAATCTTGGCTATTGTGAACAGTGCTGCAACAAATATGGGAGTGAAGATATCTTTTTGATATACTGATTTCCTTTCTTTTGGGTATATACCCAGCAGTGGGACTGCTGGATCATATGGTAGCCTTATTTTTAGTTTTGTTGAGGAACCTCCAAACTGTTCTCCATAGTAGTTATACGAATTTACATTCCACCAATAGCGTAAAAGGGTTTCCTTTTCTCCACACCCTCGCCAACATTTATTCTTGTCTGTCTTTTGGATTAAAGCCATTTTAACTGGAGTGAGATGATATCTTAGTGTAGTTTTGATATCTTAGTGTAGTGCATTTCTCTGATGATAACTGATGTTCAGCCCCTTTTCATAAGCCTGTGTGCCACGTGTATGTCTTCTTGTGAGAAATGTCTACTCAAATCTTTTGCCCATTTTTATTGGAATATTAGATTTTTTCCTAAAAAGTTATTTGAGCTCCTTATATAATCTAGTTATTAGCCCCTTGTCAGACAGTTTACAAATATTTATTCCCAATCTGTGAGTGTCTCTTCACTTTTTAAATTGTTTCCTTTGCTGTGCAGAAGCTTTTTAACTTGATGTGATGCCATTTGTCCAGTTCTGTTTTGGTTGCCTATGCTTGTGGGGTATTACACAGGAAATCTTTGCCCAGACTGATGTCCTAGTAGAGAGTTTTCATCAATGTCTCCTTGTAGTAGTTTCATAGCTTGAGGTCAGATTTAAGTCTTTAATCCATTTTGATTTGAATTTTTGTTTATGTTGAGAGACAGAGGTCTAGTTTCATTCTTCTGCATATAGAAATCCAGTTTCACAGCAGCATTTACTGAAAAGACCTTCCTGTCCTCAATTTATGCTCTTGACGCCTTTGGTAAAAATGAATTCATTGTAAATGTAAGGATTTGTTTCTGGTTTCTATATTGTGTTCCATCAGCATATGTGTCTATTTTTATGCAAATACCAAGCTGTTTTCGTTGCTCTGTAGTATAATTTGAAGTCAGTAAATTTGAATCCTCCAGTTTCATTCTTTTTGCTCATGACAGCTGTTGCTATTCTGGATCTTTTGTGGTTCCATATAAGTTTTAGGATTGTTTTTGCTATTTCTGTAAAGAATGTCATTGGTATTTTGATAGAGAATGCATTGAATCTGTAGATTGCTTTGGGTAGTATGAACATTTTAACAATATTGATTAGTCCCATCCATAAACATGAAATATATTTCCATTTTTGTATCCTCTTTACTTCATCAGTGTTTTATAGTTTTCATTGTAGAGATCTTTCACTTCATGATTAATTCCTAGGTATTTTATTCTATTTGCAGCTATTATAAATGGAATTATTTTCTTGATTTCTTTTTCAGCTTGTTTGCTGTTGGCATATAGAAATGTTACTGATTTTTATCTTTTGATTTTGTATCATGCAACTTTACTGAATTCATTTATCACTTCTAATCATTTTTTTTGGTGTAGTCTTTAGTTTTCTCCAAATATAAGATCATATTATCTGTTAACAAGGATAATTCAACTTTTTCCTTTCCAATTTGCATGCCCTTGATTTCTTTCTCTTATCTAATTGTTCTAGCTAGGACTTCTAGTACTATGTTGAATAACAGTAGTGAAAGTGGGTATCCTTGCCATGTTCCAGATCTTAGTAAAAAGGCTTTCAGTTTTTCCCCATTCAGTACAATGCTATTAATAGCTGTGGGTCTATCATACATGGCTTTTATTATGTTGCTTATATCCCTAGTTTGTTAAGGGTTTTTCACCATGAAGCGTTGTGGAATTTTATCAAAGGCTTTTTCAGCATGAATTGAAAGGATCATATGGTTTTTGTCCTTCATTCTGTTGATATTATGCATCATGTTAATTGATTTGCGTATGTTGAACCATCCTTGCATCCCTGGGATAAAGCTCACTTGATCATGATGAATGATCTTTCTAATGTATTGTTTGCTAGTATTCTATGGGGGAGTTTTGCATCAATGATTTTCAGGGATATTGGCCTGTAGTTTTCTTTCTTTGATGTGTCTTTTTCTGGTTTGGGTATCAGGGTAATATTGGCCTCGTAGAATGAGTTTAGACGAATTCCTTCCTCCTTTATTTTTCAGAACAGTTTGAGTACAATTGGCACTAACTTTTCTGGAAAAGTTTGGCGGAATTCAGCTATAAAGTCCTCTAGCCCAGGGCATTTCTTTGCTGGGAGACTTTTTATTACAGCTTCCATCTCATTACTGGTAATAGGTCTGTTCAGGTTTTGGATTTTTTTCATGGTTCAATCTTGGTAGGTTGCATGTGTCTAGCAATTTATCCATTTCTTCTAGATTTTCCAATTTATTGGCATAGAGTTGTTCATAGAAGTCTCTAATGATCCTTTGAGTTTCTATGGTTTCAGTTGTGATGTCTCCTTTCTCATCTCTGGTTTTATTAGTTGGGTTTTCTCTTTTTTTCTTAGTCTATCTAAAGGTTTGTAAATCTTGTTTATCTTTTTTAACAAAACAAACTTTTCATTTCACTAATCTTTTCTATTATTTCATTTGTTTCAATTTCATTTATTTCTGCTGTGATCTTTATTTTTTTTTTTCTTCTACTAATTTTGGGATTGGTTTGCTCTTGCTTTCTAGTTTTTGAATAAGCATCATTATATTCTTTGATTTTTTTTAACTTTATTGATGTAGATGATTATAGCTGTTAACTTCCCTTTTAATACTGCTTTGGCTGTATTCCACAGGTCTTGGTATATTGTGTTTTCATTATCCATTCCATTATTGTTTCAAGAAATTTTTCAATTTCCTTCTTCATTTCTTTATTGACCCCCTTTATTAGTCTGTTCTCACATTGCTACAAATACCAAGACTGGGTAATTTATAAAGAAAAGAAGTTAGATTGATTCACAATTCTGCATGGCTGGAAAGGCCTCAGGAAACATACAATCTTGGCAGAGGGAACCTCTTCACAGGGCAGCAGGACACAGAAACACATGACAAGAAATGTAGATGGCCTCTAGGAGCTGACAGCAGCACTCAGTCACAGTAATCAAGAAAATAGATACCTCAGTCCTAAAATTAATTGTGAGGAACTAAATTCTGCCAACAACCTTTATCAGCTTAGGGAAGAATTCTTCCCCAGAGCCACAAGAAAAGAAATTGAGAGTTCATTTCCTCTAACCATATCATTTTATTTTTAAAAAACATTTCTAGGAATATCATAAAGAAATTCATATTTGCATCATACTTTCACCAAAATTCATTTGTTTGAGAAATAAAATTGTAGCACATGATTAAAAAAAAGATAGTAGGGAAATATTCAAACTCCATGACTAACCTAAAAGTATAATTCATTCATTCAATAGTCCATTTGCCACATATTTACTAAATGGAAACTTTTATACTTACAACTTTAGGAGACAGAATAAATTACAGTATGCATGTCAAAAACGTTAACTAGAGAAGATAAACTATTCCTTCCTTAATTCTATAACTGTAGACAAACAATTATAAGCCTGAAGGGGGAAAGATATCTTACTACTAGAGGGTTACAGCGTAATATAGGCATTTGGAAGAGGAAAATATAATTTTTGCTTTGGTTGAGAAGAAGAGTACAAAGGGAAACAGTAAGATGTATTACTTGAAGAAGTGCTGTACATTGCACTAAAGATTGGAGATAACAGGGTTGAGCAAAAAGACATTTCAGTTTTTATGGTATATTTCAAAATTTTGGCATTCACTCTCCTCAATGTGTATTAGGAATAATTAAAACTAATTGCACAATTTAGGCACATTGGAAATAATAAGAGAGTTAGAGAGTAATATTTAGAGAAGCAGTAGTAGTAATTGGAGTTATTTAATGAGAGAATTAGATTGAAGTCAGATCCTATGCTAATAAGATGCCTTTTCCTCTGGGGGAAAAAAAAAAAGAAATGGAGAACCTCCAAGTGTTTCTGAACAGAGAATGGACTGATCTTCAAAAATATTAACATAGCAGAAAAAGTGGGAGGACTGAAGTATGGCTGAAGCCAGGAAGACCAGTTAGAACGTTACAATGCAATAGCCAAGCTGTTTGTTAGTGAAGATTTAAACTAAAGAATGTATAAGACAGAGATATGTGAGAACTATTGCCAAGTTTGTATTAACAACACTTGGCAATTAGTAAGATATAAGGTACAAGAGAGGCAGAAAGCAAAAGTTTGTTGCAAGATAACAAGTCTAAATGTAGAGCATCTTTCGGTATTATTTTCCTTCTTTAAACAAAACATGTAAAACAGGAAGAGAAATATAGATCAGTTATATAAATCTCTAATTCACATGACTTCACTACCATAATTTCAAATGCATTTTGAAACTAGGGTCCTCAAAAGTAAAAAAGATATGAAAGCCTCAACATCCATTATCAGTTTATATTATAAAATAAGAATATCTAACATCTATTTCTGATTACTACAACCTGTAGCTCATTATTCAACTCTGGACCACATTCCAGAATGTGTCCAAATTCTTTCGAGTATCTCATTCAGTGAGTAGGCAATGTTTTAACAGGGGAAAATAAAACTCACTAATTTGAGTAAGTCAGATCATGTTTTCCATCAGGCTAGTAAACAGCTGCAGACATAGTCTGCTTCCCATCAAAGTCTTCACGTATAACTTCTGCAATACTAATGGTATTCTGGTAAATTTTCAAAACCATAACCCTAAAAACGTGACAAACTACATTTTGTTAAAGGAATATGGCTCTACTGCCCACCCTGCATTCACCTGCAAACTTAACACAATGTAGAAACTCTATTACAAGTGCCAAAACTCTGTTGAATATCTGTCCATGAGCTACATTTGCTGATACTTTCATAGGTTAAGCAAAAGTACATGCTCTGAATAATTCTAACACAAAAGGGAAATACTTCCCATACAGCACCTAGACTTAAAAGAAAAACAATTTCCTCGTGCCTGCTTTGATAGCAGTGATAAAGGTATATCTGTTTTTTTAAATATTCTCTGGAAAGCATTTCAAAGAGGAGTTGAGATCTAAATTTCTCCACTTCTCAGTCTCTTGAATCTTGCTTTAGGGTAGCATTAGGTAGATTAATAGGCACTAAATGTGAGATGACTTCAAACAAATCTAAATGCTGTACTTTTTTCTTGAAACCTAATCACTATAGGAATTTAATTTGACAATTTTATATTTTCAAAAAGTAATTTTGATCATTTAACTTAAACTGAAGGGAAATGCTGGCAAGATTGAACTATGGCACAGATAACATAAAAGCCACTGGAAAGACAGCAGCTGTCTCAAAATTAATTCCTTATATTAAAGCCTGAATGGACTGTAAAGAAAATGTTGAATATTTTTTTCCTTTAAACCAGGTTAGCCAACTGTCCACACAAATAACATTAGTCTATAAAATACTAACTTGATAACACCTCATAAAACAAACTATATAAATTCTCAAAAGGGTTTTACGGCCGTTAATACTAAGAGAGAACATTTGATTTTCTATTGAGATCTGGAGCTTCACGATAGGCTTAAATTGTAATTATTCCCATAGTACTAGCAAATTACTACTATGACATTTCAGTACAATATTGTTTCATTCAATATTAAATCGGTCATGAAAAAAAGTCAGCAAATTGACACACACTCTTCTCTAAATTCCTAGTTTTCATTCCCCTGATCCCTGTCCCACCAAAGATTTAAAATTTAAAATTAAAATTTAAATTTTTTACCAAATATTTAAAATTTTCTTCAAAATATGTATCAAGTAAGATATATGCTTTGAATGATGCTTATGTTTAGAAAATCAACTGCAAATTACGACCAGACAACTGGCAGCTTATGGTTTTGCAACAGTTATAGACAAAGGAACAAGTAAAAATCACAAATGTCAAGTTGCAACCCCATCTAAATAGGTTTCCTGTTTACATCAGCCCTTCTTGCAGGTGCAGGTGCTTACTTTTGGTAGTAAAGGAAAGAACTAATTTATAAACCTTAAGAACATCTTCTCACTTTCTATAAACAGGTTATAAAATTAATAAAAATTGCAGTACATCAACTCTACACATATACCTGCTCTGTTACTGGAGACTAATGTAATCCAAATATGTGGAAAAGTCAAATAGTTCTCAGCAAAATTAATTTAGATGGATGGATCAGATAACAACTTGGAACTGAACCTAAAAGGATCATTCCTACTAAAAGGCAGTAAGTACTGAATGTTATATTCCAAAATGTACAAAGAAAACACTGACTTTTAGTCTATTATCAGAATAATTTAAAAATAGTACTTTATTTACACAAATGCTTAAATACATCTCAGTGGAAAAAATGGAAAGACCTGTTAAGGCTACTATATGTTCTATTTAAAAGAAAAAAGAAAATGTAATTGGCATAAAAGATCATGTAAATTTTGCATTTAATCCTACTCATGTTAATATACATCCTCAAAGAATGTGCTTCCATCTACACTATTTTATCCTCATGAAGACAAATGCAAAATCATTGAAGAAACTACTGATGTTCATTGCCACGAGATTTGTCGTCTTTCAAACAAAGATAAAAAATGGTAAGCACAGAAATGCAAAACTTTTCATGAGCTAATGATTGAATCATACTGGCAAAGCAATATTGATTGTATCCTTATATAATACAATTCAAAGTTCAAAAACATTTTAAAAAAAGGTTGGGGGATGGTGGCTCATGCCTGTGCCTGTAATTCTAACATCTGGGAGGCTAAGGCAAGAAGATCACTCGGGCCTAGGAGTTCAACACCAGCCTAGGCAACATAATGAGACCCCTGTATATACAAAAAATAAAAAAATAGCCATGTATGGTGATGCACACCTGTGGTCCCAGGTACTAGGATGGTTGAGGTGGAAGGATCGCTTGAGCCCAGGAGGTCAAGGCTACATACAGTAAGCAGCGATCACAGTAAGCAGTGATCGCACTACTGCACTCCAGCAGCCTGGGTGACAAAGCGAGAACCTGTCTCAAAAAAACAAAAAGGCAGGGGGGGTGGGGGTGGAATAGAGTTGAGGTAAAACAATGAATGGAAATTTATCTTTTGAATCACCAACTTCTTTCGCCTCAGTTCCTTTACCAAGTAAAAGAAGGACCATATACAGGCAGAGGGGGAAATGTGGAGATAAGAGACTACCATCCTGATGACCAGAGGACTGCTCTCTTTGTGGCTTATGGGGTCCTCTGGAACTTTGGGGTGTTCTGGAACTTTTGGGAGCACAAGACCATGGATAACATCAATTTTCAGGATGTATAGCAATTCTGATCATAGCTATGTCCATAAAGACCCTATTTCACCTGTGGGACTTCTGGATATTCCCTTAATACTCTACCCCCTATTCTTAGTGTATACTCCTTTCTTTTTTCTACCCCAAATACTTTAAACAAATATGAATAATTTTAAGAATTCCAGATATTTTTCAGTTAGCATTAATATTGATTTAGCATGTCACTCCTGTTTTGTAGGAGTGTTTTTTCAAAAGTATTTGTATGGTCTCTAAGACATTTGTGGTAGTCAGCCTCCAGGATGGCCCTCAATGAGCCATGCATGACTCATGAAATTCACATGTGCATTCTTGAGCAATCCTCTCCAACACAGAATACAGTTAATGGCTGACCTGTGTAAACTAATAGGATATTGCATTGCAGGAATAACAGTGTGTGTTTGTTGACACTAGGTTACCAAAGCCACTGTAGCTTCCACCTTGTTTTCTTTCCTTAGATTGTTCACTCTGAGAGAAGCCTACCACCATGCTTTGAGCATGTCAAGAGGCCTGTGGAAAGGCCCTCAATGTAGAAAAGAATTAAGCCTCTTGTCAACAACTAGCACCTTCTTTATAAGTAAACCATCTTAGAAACAGATCACCCAACTCCAGAAAAGCTTTTATAACAGATGACTGGAGGTCCGGCTGTTATCTTGACTGAAATCTTGTGAGACCTTGAGCTAGAACCATCTAGTTATGCTATTCCTATGTTCTGATCCAAAGGAATTATATGAGCTAATAAATTTTTATTGTTGTTTTAAGCCACAAAGTGTTGAGGTAACTTGTTAGGCAATAACTAATTCATACTCTTTCTTCTAAAAACCAAAAAATACAAAAAAGTCAGTGGCTCAAACATCTTCATTAACAACACAATACTGTTTCTCTATGAGGGATTGAGAACTCAAGCCAAGTGAATAACTCAACAACCCTTTCTAAAAAAAAAAAAAAAAAAAATTAAGGTATGCAATCCCAGAACTTTGGGAGGCCGAGGCAGGCAGACTGCCTGAGCTCAGGAGTTTGCGACCAGCCTGGGCAACACAGTGCAACCCCGTCTGTACTAAAATACAAAAAATTAGCCAGGCATGGCGGTGTATGCCTGTAGTCCCAGCTACTCAGGAGGCTGAGACAGGAGAATCGCTTGAACCTGGGAGGTGGAGCTTGCAGTGAGCTGAGATCGTACCACCGCACTCCAGCCGGGGCGACAAAGCGAGACTCCATCTCAAAAAAAAAAAAATTAGATTAAGATATAATTTACATAGGTAAAATGCATACATTATACATTTTCAGTGCATATTTCATTTAGTTATGACACACATACACCATATAAGTAATATCTGATCAAGATACAAAAATGTTCACCCCCTTAAAAAGTTCCCTCAAGGCCATTTTGAATCAGTTCTTGAATTACCCCTTACTCTCTAACAGAATAAAGCACTGTTTTTCTATCACTGAAGATAAATACTGATAATCTTCTATGTCTGGCTTCTTTTGCTCAGCGTAATATTTATAAGGTTAATCCACATGTTGTGTGTACCAGTAGCTCTTTCTTTTTCATTGTTGATTAACATACAGGTTGAGCATCCCTAATCTGAAAATCTGCAATCCAAAATGTTCCAAAATCCAAAATTTTTTGGGCAACAATATGATACCACAAGTAGAAAATTCCACACATAAGTATTTAGTGTAAACTCTGCTTCATGCACAAAATTATTTAAAGTATTACATAAAATTACACCCAGGCTATGTGTATAAGCTATCATTTAAACATAAATGAAGTTCGTGTTTACACTTAAGTCCCATCTACAACACAGCTCACTATGTAAATGCAAATACTCCAAAATCTGGGAAAAACAAATCCCAAATCCGAAACACTTCTGGTCCCAAACATTATGGATAAAGAATTATCAATCTGTACCATGTTTATGCATTCTCCTGTCCATGGACATTTGAGTTCTACCCAGTTTAGAGATATAATGAAGAATGTTTCTGGGAATATTCTAGTGCAAATCTTTTTGCATAGGTGGATATGTATTTTTCTGTTCTCTTGGATAAATACTTAGACAGAGCTGGGACTAGAGTGAGGCAAATGAAGTACTACAGTACAAAATTTAAGGAGGCCTTATATCTAGGACTGGAATTGCTGGATCATAAAATAGATGTTTCTATTAATAATTTAGCCTTTTTTATAGCATTGAAATTTTAAATGTAGACTTGCCATAGGTTCTTCTGTCAAGAAATCTACCATTTAAACAAAGAGCAATAGTAGGTTAACATATTAGTCTATAAAAATATAACAAATTATATTTATGAAGACATTTGATCAGCCAGGCGCGGTGGCTCATGCCTGTAATCCCAGCACTTTGAGAGGCTGAGGTGGGCAGATCACGAGGTCAGGAGTTCGAGACCAGCCTGGCCAATATGGTGAAACCCCATCTCTACTAAAAATACAAAAATTACCTGGGCATGGTGGGGCACGCCTGTAGTCCCAGCTGCTCAGGAGGCTGAGACAGAAGAATCACTTGAACCCGGGAGGCGGAGGTTGCAGTGAGCCGAAATCATGCCACTGCACTCCAGCCTGGGTGACAGAGCGAGACTCTGTCTCAAAAAACAAAAGAAAAAAAAAAAGACGATTGATGTATTATCAGATATGATGCATATTAAATAAAACATTAAGTTAAGAATAACTTGTGCTACAATGATCTCTCAATCAGTAAAACTCCTTGTTTTACAGATAAGGAAAATGATTAAGAGACTTGTCCAAGGCTGCCTAACTAGTTAGGGCATATTGCATCACACATATTGCATTGTAAATGCATATTTTCATCATACATATTGCATTGTAAATCTTTACACAAATTTAACCCAGGCTCAACTAAAATATTTTTTTCTTACCTAAAGTTGTGGGCATAATTGGTTTTCAATTTTAATGTCAACTAGCTTTTAAAGAAAATTGCTTTTTAGCAGCAGGAGCCTGTAAATTTGAACTAGTGAGCAAGGAATAATATATTGTTTTATTTATTTATTTATGTAGAGATGGAGTTTCACTCTGTTGCCCAGGCTGAAGTGCAGTGGCGCGATCTCGGCTCACTGCAAGCTCCGCCTCCCAGGTTCACGCCATTCTCCTGCCTCAGCCCCCCGGGTAGCTGGGACTACAGGCGCCTGCCACCACGCCTGGCTAATTTTTTGTATTTTTAGTAGAGAAAGGGTTTCACCATGTTAGCCAGATGGTCTCGATCTCCTGACCTCGTGATCCGCCCACCTCGGCCTCCCAAAGTGCTGGGATTACAGGCATGAGCCACCACACCCGGCCGGAATAATATATTCTTTTAAATAAAAATCAGAGATTAGTGACATTACAAAAATTATAACTATAAAAACACATTTACTAAATAAGGTTAAACTATTTCTAAATACATATAAAAGTTATTTTTCTTACCTATAGTCAGATTAGACTTTTCTAAGGAAGGATGTAAGGCTATAGTGTACATCAGGGGTTCCCAACCCCCACGCCATGGACTAGTCCTGGGCCCTGTACCTAGGACTGCGCAGCAAGAGGTGTGCAGCAGGCAAGCCAGCAAAGCTCCATCTGTATTTACAGTTGCTCCCCATCGCTACATTACCACCTGAGCTCTCTGCCTCCTGTCAGATCAGCAGCAGCACTGATTCTCATAGGAGCACGAACCCTACTGTGAACCATGCATGTGAGTGATCAGGGTTGCAGGCTCCTTATAAGAATCTAACGCCTGATCATCTGATGTGGAGCTGAGGCAGTGATGCTAGCGCTGGGGAGTGGCTGCATATACAGATTAACATTAATAGAAGTTTGACTGCACAGAGACCATAATAAATCAATTACTTGCAGACTCATCAAAACCCTATCAGTGAGAGGCAAGTGACAATTAAGCTGTATCTGGTGGTAGGCTTTAGAGTGGCAAGTGAGTTGATGTACTTCAAGTGTACAGCTGCATCTGGTGGCAGGCTTTAAGTCAAAATGCAACATTTATTTTAGTCTGCACATGGCCTGCCTATTATTTTATTTACCTCTTCCATCTGCACCTCCTTCCCGCACTGCACACTTGTCTTGGTCACAGTTTTGATAAGCCTACAAGCTAACCCCTAGTCACAATGAGTAAAAACCAAACATCACTGGAGACCTTCTTTAAAAAGGGGGAAAGACCCCATGATGAGACAGCAGAAGACTCTAAGACTGCCAACAAAAAGAAAGCTTCATTTAAAAGAAAATATCAACAGTCCTACTTAAATTATAGGTTCATTGTAACAGATGATTCACATTCTCCAAGTATGCTTTGTATGCTATGTGGCGACCAGCTATCCAATGAAGCCATAAAACCTTCAAAACTGCTTTGCCACATGGAGACCAAGCAGCCTGATTAAAAGACAAGTCTTCGCAGTTTTTCAAAAGAAAAAAACATGAACACGAAGAACTGAAGTAATTATTGAAAGCCACCACTTCATCAAATGTGTTGACACTAAGAGCATCATTCTTAGCAACTAACTACATAGCTAAAGCTAAGAAGCCCTTTACTATCGGTGAAGATTTGATCCTGCCTGCTGCTAAAGACATCTGTCATGAACTTTTAGGAGAGGATGCCGATCAAAAGGTAGCACGTGTTCCTCTTTCGGCTAGCACCAGAACTAGACAAACTGATGAAATAATAGAGGATATTGAGGCACAATTGCTAGAATTAATGAGTCACCATGGTACACAATTCAGACTGATGAGTCGACCGATGTTGACAACAATGCAACAATGCTTGCTTTTGTGCAATATATTTTTCAGGAGGATATGCATGAGGATATTTATGTGCACTTTTGTTGCTAACAAACACCACAGCTGCAGAATTATTCAAGTCTTTGAATGATTAAATATCAGAGAAACTGAATTGGTCACTTTACATCGGTATATGCAGACACAGCGGCCGCCATGACTGGACGGCTTTCTGGTTTCACTTCTCAGGTCAAAAAGGTTGCTTCTAAATGTGAGTCTATGCACTGTGTCATCCATACAGAAATGCCAGCTACCTGAAAAATGTCACCTGAACTTAACAACGTTTTGCAGGATATGATTAAAATTATCAACCTCATTAAAGTATATGCCCTTGGCTGGGCGCGGTGGCTCACACCTGTAATCCCAGCACTTTGGGAGGCTGAGGTGGGTGGATCATGAGGTCAGGAGATCGAGATCATCCTGGCTAACACGGTGAAACCCTGTCTCTGTTAAAAATGAAAAAATTAGCAAGGCGTGGTGGTGGGCGCCTGTAGTCCCAGCTACTCAAAAGGCTGAGGCAGGAGAATGGCATGAACCCGGGAGGAGGAGCTTGCAGTGAGCCAAGATCACGCCACTGCACTCCAGCCTGGGCGACAGAGCAAGACTCCATCTCAAAAAAAAAAAAAAAGTACATGCCCTTAACTCATATCTGTTCATGCAGCTCTGTGAGGAGATGGACACAGAGCATACACGTCTTCTCTTAAACACAGAAGTAGGTGGCTTTCTAAAGGTGGATCACTGGCCAGAGTTTTGAGTTATGAGAGCTGTTCCAGAGATTTCTTTTAGAAAAATAGTCACCACTGGGAGCACATTTCAGTGACACGGAATAGGTCACAAAGCTTGCTTCCTTATGTGACATATTCAACCTGCTCAACAAACTCAATCTGTCACTTCAGGAGAGAACAACTCTGTTCAAGTTCGCAGATAAAGTGGCTGCATTCAAAGCCAAACTGGAATTATGGGGGTGGCAAGTGAACACTGGGATTTCTGACATGTTTCAAACATTAACAGAGATTTTGAAAGAGGCTGAGCCAGGGCCTTCTTTCTCCCAACTGGCGCAGATCACCTATCTCAGCTTTCAAAAGAGTTTAAGTATTACTTCCCAACCACAAAGGACCCCTGAACTGGGAAGGAATAGATCCGCAACCCATTTGTGAATAAACCAGGTGAATTGACTTCATCTGTGCTAGAAGAGGATCAACTAGACAATATCAAATTTCCATACATTCTAGATTAAAGTCAAGACAGAATATCCCAAGATTGGCACAAGATCACTCCTTTTCAGCCTGCTTCCATTTCCAACATCCTATCTTTGTGAAGCAGGGTTTTCTGCAGTGACAGCAACCAAAACGAGATTATAGAGCAGACTGAACATAAGCAACAGACTTTGGGTGTCACTGTCTCCCATCATCCCCACATAGAACCTTCTAGTTGCAGGAAAGCAAGCTCAGGGCTCCCACTGACTCTACATTATGGTGAGTTGTATAATTACTTCATTATATATTACAATATAATAAAAATAGAAATAAAGTGCACAGTAAATGTAATGCACTTGTATCATCCCAAAATCATCCCTCCACCCTCCATCCATGGAAAACCTGTCTTCCACAACACTGGTCCCTGGTGCCAAAAAGTTTGGGGACTGCTGGTATATACATGGTATCTGCATTTTTCATTCTAGAGGCTACCCAAAACCAAATCATTTAAAGGAGCAATAATAGCACTTTTATTCAATTTATTTGTTTTGCTTCTATCAAATTACTACCATTTATTAAGATAAATGCTTTTCTTCCCTTGAAAAAGATTTTTCATCTAGAATATTGTGGTAATGGAAAACTATTAACCAGTCAGAGTAACAATATTTTTCAAAACTAGGATGGATAATTATAAATCTATAAACACTCGTGGCAAGATGTTTTATTGGTTTAATACAACTTGATTTATACATTAAGAAAGATTTTTGATAATTTTAAGGTCACTTCAGGAAATCTGTGAAGAAGTTCATTTAATAGTATATTTGTAATAAAAGTTTAGACCACATACTTTCCTTGCCAAGAGAGTAAATTTATTGAGTCTTTGAAATAATTGCATTTAAACTGTATCATTAAATTCTATCCAAGCTATGATTAATATTTCTCCCTACTCTTTAATGTGACCTTTATTTAACACAGTTCACTGTGTCCCTAGGAATACAAGTATCCTATTTGAAGTTACCATGTGATCCTTTCAGGAAAATAATCTTTTTTTTTTTTTGAGATGGAGTCGTGCTCTTTTGCCCAGGCTGGAGTGCAGTGGCGCATCGGGGCTCACCACAACCTCCGCCCCCCGGGTTCAAGCAATTCTCCTGCCTCAGCATCCTGGGTAGCTGGGAATACAGGCACACACCACCATGCCCACTGTGGTGGCTCAAGCCTGTAATCCCACCACTTTGGGAGGGTGAGGCGGGTGGATCACAAGGTCAGGAGTTTGAGACCAGCCTGGCCAACATAGTGAAGCCCCACTCTTATACTAAAAATACAGGAAAATAATCTTTTTTTTTTTTTTTTTGACATGGAGTCTCGCTCTGTCACCCAGGCAGGAGTACAGTGGTGCAATCTCGGCTCACCGTAAGCTCCGCCTCCTGGGTTCACGCCATTCTCCTTTCTCAGCCTCCGGAGTAGCTGGGACTACAGGTGCCCACCACCATGTCCAGCTAATTTTTTGTATTTTTAGTAGAGACAGGGTTTCACCGTGTTAGCCAGGATGGTCTCGATCTCCTGACCTTGTGATCCGCCCGCCTCGGCCTCCCAAAGTGCTGGCATTACAGGCGTGAGCCACCGCGCCTGGCCAGGAAAATAATCTTAATCTCAGCTAGTGAAATGCTTAGTACTAAGAAGGTTTCAAATTTTCATATATCCCCTTTTGAAGAATTTTTTGTGAAATATTTCAGAGAATGCCTACCTCACAAAAGATGAACACTGGACTATGTTAATGCTGAAATCATACGTAATCTGTAAATTAAATTTTCTCAAATGAAAATTTGCACCTACCTTTATCATTAAACAAGTAACAAAAGAAACCAAACCCCTGCAGTTTAAACAAAATGCCTTTTTGTTTGCCAAGTTCTGCTTTTCATTTAATTGTTCTGATACTATACAGTACCTCACAGGTTTCCTTTCTCGAAGCAAGTCTTCCAGACTACGTTCACAATGTTCAGCCACGACCACTAGTCGTTCTGAGAAAAACAAAGCAAACCCATGTTATATTTTATCAATACAACATGTTAAAAACAAAATAATACTCTCCACTGATGATATTAATATATAACACCCATAACAATATTTTAAAAGAGCCTTTCAAACTCTATATTAACTACATTATTACCAAGTATATAGGATAATAAACATCTAATAAAACAATAACTATTTTTTTCTCTTGTATTTTTCTTCCTCTAGAGTTTTTCTTACGTACATCAGGAAAAATAGGTGGAAAGACTGTCCTTGGGGAAAAAATAACTCACCCTTCTTCTGACACACATTGAAAGAAAGAAGTAAAAGATTAGATGAATATATAAAGAATTTTGAAAGAAGGGAAAAGGAGCTAGGTACAGATTGCTTGACACTCTGGTTTTAAACACAGACCTTTGAAATTGCATTCAGAAACTTGAAAAAAAGTAGAAATGATCTGAATCATAACTATAGAGAAAGAAATTCAACCTAGAATTATTGTTAACCCTTGAACAATGCAGGGGGTTCTTAAAGGTGCCAACCCCCTAAATGGTCAAAAATCACCTATAACTTTTGACTCTCCCAAAACTTAACTACTAATTGCCTACTCTTGACTTGAAGCCTTATTGACAACACATAAACAGAACAGTATCTACATTTATTTTATGGATTCATGACATACCTTTTTTTCTTATTTTTTCCTATATTTCTAGGCTACATGGTTCATCTATGAGTTTTTTCAAATTGTCAAAAATCTCCAAAGAATTTTCCAATATAAATTCATTGGAAAAAAAATGCATATTTAAGTGGATGTGTGCAGTCCAAACCCATGTTGTTCAAGGGTCAACCGAACAACAGTTGAGATTAAATATTATAAAACAGTGGTAGACATGATCAACATTAATGATGTCATTTTTATTTTCCAACAGATCAACTGATCAAGATGGCACAGTTCTAAGGGCCAGCCTATACTTTTTTTTGCCTCATCCATTATTCCAAGTCACTAACATGATGTTTGATAATGAATGTAAGAGGAATAAAAGAAAAGTACAACTGGCTTTACAAGCTTTTGGGGATTTGACAAGGTTATTTGAGGAGTTTGGTTCAAAAGAAGTTGGAGTGTTGTCAGTATCTATGCAAAACAGATTCTAAGTAAAATAAAGAAGAAGTTTAACACAAAACACAGAGACTGAGACTAGATAAAGTAAAGGTGCAAAGAAACTGCGAATAATGATAACTGTAAAATGAAAGTTTGGTGAAAATGAAAAAGTAGCCAAGGTAGAAAAAAGAGACAGAAGAAGATAGGAAAGAGGAAGTTCAGAGTAAGAAATCTAGTATATAAAATAGTTCAGTAATGATTGGATTAAGGCATGGTCTTGAATGGGGAAGTAGAGATGGACAATTGTGTTCAGGCAGACATGTCAAGTGCAGGAGCAAAGTATTATCTTGGATCTCATCTAAGTTTACTCTGTCTAGCGAAATGGGATTATACAGAATGATCTGAAACACAAAAATTAAAAATGCTATAAGTGAATATTATCATTTTCAGATAAAAGATTCCAATTGTAGAGGAAAAGGAATAAAATGAAATAGCAAATGATGAAGCTAGAGAGAGAGGTGAGCAGGAATATTTAACAGGAATTTAAAGAAAATTAACTTTAAAAGAACACTTAATGAGAAAAAAAGAAAAAGAAAAGGAAACCATGCAATAAAAGGTCAAGTTATTTACTTAACAAAGAAAAGAGTATGCAAAGGTAAGCTCCAAGCAATTTAGTACAACAGTGAAAATCCAGAAGAAAAAAGCAGGCAACATTATCAGAAAATCAAAAGAAGAAGCTGCATTCCTTTGCTTTTCATCTTACCACGTTTTGTCCATTTTCCTTACATTTATCTGGCTCCCTCCCCTCAGTATCCTCTGTAAATCTTTACCTCTTCTACCCAAATTGAAATGCTACCAGTTCCTCCACCTTTGATTCTAGGTCTTTTTTACTGTTTTCTCATCTATTCCCAAGGCTGAAAAACTCTGAGATTTTATTGCAAGCCCAAAACTCTCTTCTGAACTGCAGGCTTCTATAGCCTATATTATAGGCTTTAATATAAAAGTCACCTGAAACTCAACCAAACTTCAACTTATAATTTACTGTTAAAGTCTGTCCCCTTTAATACTGTTTCAGTAAATGATATCACTATCCAGTCAACTGCTCTAGCTAGCAACTAAACAGCAATCTCCCCTTCTCAAATCCAAATAAACAGAGTCCTGCTATTTTTACTTCTCAAACATTTCTAGAATCTATATAGTTTGCTCCATCTGCCACAATCTGGGCCCAGCCAGCATCATCTCATTAGATAACTACAACAATCTTTTAACTGATCTTCTCACATTAATTCCTATTTCTTTCCAACATATTTTCACACTAAAGCCCAACTGATAAAATCATAAGAAGTCTGAATATGAAACTCCTTCTCTAGCTTCATCTATGTTATTTTATCTTAGTTTACCAACTTCCATCACACTTATCTTCCTTCTGGCCTCCTGCCTTATGACACTTACACATGGGTTCTTATTGCCTGAAATGATCTTTCCCACATAGTGGTTAAGAGTATAGACTATTTTGTCTGGGATCCAAATCCCAGTTTTGCTACTAATTAACTATGACCTCAGGGAAATTTTCTAACCTATGCCAGTTTTTTTCTGTAAGATGAAGAGAAGAATAGCCCCCTGCCTCACAGGGTTGTTGTGAGGTTGAAATGAGTTAATATATAATAAAGGCCTAGAATAGTGTGTGGCACATAACAAGCAATAGCTGATTGTTAGCTTTTATTATTACTCATTATTCAGGGCTCAGTTAAATGTGACTTCCTCAAGGGACACTTCTCTCGTCCCCCCAACATCGATTTGCTGTCCTACAACATACTCTATTCTACATTTTAATTTTGTTTTGTAGCACTTGCTTCAACTCTAATAATTTGTATGCATTCTTATTTTGGTCCAGCCAGCATCATCAGTAACTCCACCTTATCCATGGTTTTACTTTCTGCAGTTTCCAAACATTTTAAATGGAATATTCTAGAAATAAAAAATTCCTAAGTTTTAAATTGCATGCCATTCTGAGTAGCACAGTGAAATCTCTCACCAGCAATTAATATATGCCAAAAAGAAGACGTGGCCGGGCGCGGTAGCTCACGCCTGTAATCCCAGCACTTTGGGAGGCGGGCGGATCACGAGGTCAGGAGACCACCCTGGCTAACACAGTGAAACCTTGTCTCTACTAAAAATACGAAAAAAAAAAAAAAAAATTAGCCAGGCGTGGTGGCAGGCGCCTGTAGTCCCAGCTACTCGAAGGCTGAGGCAGGAGAATGGCATGAACCCGGGAGGCAAAGCTTGCAGTGAGCCGAGATCCTGCCACTGCACTCCAGCCCGGGCAACAGAGCAAGACTGTCTCAAAAACAACAACAAAAAAAAGAAGACGAAAAGTGCTTCCTTCAAGTGAAAAGGTGAAAGTTCTCGACTTGATAAGGAAAGAAAAAAAACCAGTTGTTAAGATACACGGTAAGAAATTTTCTATTCGTGAAATTGTGAAGAAAAAAGAAAATCATGCCAGTTTTGCTGTCACGCCTCAAACTACAAAATTATGACCACATTGCAAGAGAAGTGTCTAGTTAAGATGGAAAAGGCATTAAATTTGTGAGTAGAAGACATAAACAGAAGAAACACGTTCTGACTGATGAGAATCAGATTCTGTACAATCCTCAGTTTTAGACATCCACTGGGGGTGCTGGGGGCCTTCTTGGAACATATCCCCTGAGGAAAAGGGGGGGCCTACTGTGATATCTTTTTTCCTATCAGATAATATATTTTATGATGGCAGGAATGAGGTGGGTCTCATCACAGGTGCCTAGCAGTGCATCAGTAGTTGCACACAGGTGCATCACAGTAGTACATCACAGGAGCCTAGTGCACACAGGTGTACTGCATCACAGGTGTCTAGAATGTCACCTACAACATATAGGCATATAATATAAAGATAACTGTTAGATGAATTAACTTTAGCAAAGGCATGATGTGGCCATTAGAAATGAAGAATCTCATATGACCACAGTCACTAAACAGAGCCCTGTCCTGTGTAGAAAATTACATGCCCACGTTATAAACTCAGTATAACTCAGTAGCACTGACTTTCATGTAAAACAAAAACAAAATAATTTATTAAAATGTGCATATTCCATTAATTAACCATTTTAAATTGGATATTCATAATTCTCCATATCTATAAGAGATTTCCAAAGTATCTGGCACAACTAAAATTTTTCAGGCTTCTGGAAACCCCTTCAAAATATCATAAACAAGTGTTTGCCAAAGCTTCAAGATTCTGTGGAACTATTAAGCATAGTTTTAATACTGCTGAGCCATAATCCTCAGCAGAACATCAAAGTTTCTCCCAGAGATAATGGAGTGTATACCAAAACAATATTTCTAATATGAACCATTTTTTTTAAGAACTCTTTAGAGAGTCTTCATTCTGAAATCTCTGGACCACTGTTTAAAAATAACACGTTATAAAAACAATATAGTTTCACAGAATAAAGCATTTGGGAATCATAATGTGCCAAATATAAATCATCAATGTAGTAGCATTATTTATAAAAAATAATGTGATGCTAAGATGAACTTTAAAGAGTAGAATATACAATAATTGTGAAATAGCCTTCCTTCTAACAAAGATTTGAGGAACCACAAGTATGATGTAGTGTCTCTAGCCTGAACTGTGTGTTTTCAGTTTGACAGGGCTTGGCTGTGTTCCCACCCAAATCTCATCTTGAATTCTCATGTGTTGTGGGAGGGACCCAGTGGGAGGTAATTGAATCACAGGGGAGGTCTTTCCCATGCTGTTCTTGTGATAATTAATAAGTCTCATGAGATCTGATGGTTCTATAAGGGGGAGTTTCCTTGCACAAGTTCTCTTTTTTTGGCCTGCTGCTATCCATGTAAGACGTGACTTGCTCCTCCTTGCCTTCCACCATGAATGTGAGGCCCCACCAGCCACGTGGAACTGTAAGTCCATTAAACGTTTTTCCTGTACAAATTACCTAGTTTTGGGTATGTCTTTATCAGCAGTGTGAAAACAGGCTAATACAAAGTTAACACTAAGAAACTGAAGAGAACACACATTTAAGCAAGAATAAAGGAGTTGAATAAGGAGTAGGGGGAAGTAAAATAAAGTTTTTTAAAGTAGTGGCTTTTTTGTTTAAATTTAGAGAAAGAGGTGAGTCATGAATGTCTTAAAATAATATAAAGGGTTATTACAATATATTTACTGCATCACTTTTGTTATTAACAGTAAAAATCGAGACTAGCTCATCACCTTTAAAATATGATATTTCAATAAGTGTTTATACAGTTCAAAACCAACAAAGAAAAACATTATGCTTAAAGAATAGTATTGGTACCAGAACACTGTGATGGTCAGTTTTATGAGTCAACTTGGCTAGAATATAGAATCCAGTCATTCAATCAAATACTAATCTAGATGTTGCTGTGAAATTATTTTGTAAATGAGTAAAGTCTATAATCAGTTTACTTGAAGGGAAATTATCCTAGATAATCAGGGTAATCCTGATTCAATCAGTTTAATAGCCTTTAAGAGCAGAAGTGAAAACCAAGTACACTGGCTCACACCTATAATCCCAGCTACATGAGAGGCGGAGACGGGAGGATCACTTTAAGCCAGGAGTTCAAGACCAGCTTGGGCAATATAGTGAGACTCCTGTCTCTGAAAAATAAATAAATAAATAATAAATAAATATGAGCAGAATTGAAGCTTCCATGAAGAACAATAAATTCCACCTGTGGATGACAGCTTGAGCTTCTGCCCAAGAGTTCAGCTTGTCCTTCTTGAAGACCTGCCTCATGGATTTCAAACTTGCCTAGCAGCACCCCACAATCATGCAAACCAATTCCCAGCAATTCTTTTTTATACATTCATATAACTTATATAAATAACTTATATAATTATATATATAATTTGTTCTGTTTCTCTTATGAAACTAATACAGATTAAAATTTATATGCTAGAGATACAGAATAAATTATCTTATAGTTCCATATAATTCTATTATTCTCTACTTTAATTTCAAATAAAATAATTTTTATTCTTGATTTCACCAGCAATCATTGAAAGATTTCTGGATAATCAATACCAAATAAAAAAGGATGCACTACCATTTACCATCTTCACTCTGCTTCTAAACACAGCTGAGATTTCAAGCTCACAAGAAAAGATAAAATTTGTTAACATAGTATTTTCAGGCTTTACTGGCTTTTTTTCTCCTAAAGATATTTTTCTTCTATTAGAAAAAAAACAAATTCTCAAACTCTAATAAAATGTTTGCCATTCCTGAGATTAAAAACTTCATCCTGCTGAGTTAGCAAGAAATATTATCATCTTTGATTAGTTTCGAATGATCTATAGAAAACAGTGAAAGCTAGACTTCTGAGCTAACATAACATGTGAAAACATAATGTTACTAAAACAGACCACATGTAACAAGAGTATGTGACTCCAAGTAAGAAGTCAATTGTTACTGATTTAACAATAACATGCAGGGTGGGAGGGGGCATGACTAACAATAGCAAGATATCTGCATAGCAAGAACAGAATAAAAAAGGAAAAGTAGAATCAAAATCAAAATTCTTTGAGGAGACACAAATCAAAGTCATGCGGTATTACACCATTGAAAAATATGTGTTCATATTGAGAAATACTTTCACTAAGGAGATTGTTCATCAGAAACTTCAAATTTTTCAAAGTAGATGCAACTGAAATGACTAGAATGTTTTGGAACAAACAGACTTTTACATAAGCAATTACTCTAACAGTAAATTATTCCTTATACACACAACTTTTCAGAATGCTAAACATTGCCAATAAAAACAAGATAATCAAATTCCCTAGCCTAATGACAATCCATATTTTCATTTCAGACAACTAGACTTAGAATATATAAACTTTACACATATTCATGACCTATGTTACCCTAGCAGAGAGGGCTGCTGAAATACAGGAGGAGCAGGGCAAGTCAGGGAAGCAGAGTAAACAGCAATATGGTGGACAGGGCTAACGGGACTAACCATGCTGTTGAACTGGCCTCAGAGAACAACAATCAGTAGAACGATTACAGTTTCTAAGGGGATCAGTTCCCACCTGACTTTGATAATCAAAAAGAAGGTTCACAGGGAAAATAAGGAAGAATACTCCCCAAAGAGAATCATGCTATAACGCAGTTCCTAATTCGGTGTTTACAGAGGCCCGTTTAGGTAGAGGAAGGAAAAGAAGGAGCTTTAGAACTATTTTGTCAATTGAGAAAAGGAGGCCTAGGAACAGAGGAAAAAACCCCAAATACATAAAGTGAAGCTCCAAAGAGGCTTCCAGATACAGTGGGAATAAACAAAGGGCTCTTGGTGGAAAGAGTGTGGAAAGACAGGCCTCTGCCAAATTTACAGATGTTCACCACCCATGGTTAATACTCAGCATCTACTGTACTGTCAACCAAAGAATGGTTTTGGAAATAGGATAAACCTACAACTAGAAATTCTTTAGAATCTGTAGCTGGATTAAGGGTAAGGGCTGTTGAAGTATACAGGGATTGAAAATATCTATTAATTGCTTGGTGATGTAAAAAGCTCCAAATGATCCCTGTAATTTTTCAACATCTAACTAATGTCACTAAAGCCAGGTAACAAATACAAATCTTTGGCAAAAAATTATTTTTTGAACAAAAATTAACTCACCGAAAGTTATTTTCTGGGCTTTCAGCAAATGGCTGGAGCTATCTATAGTCTACTATTAGATATAGTTACCACTAGTCTTCACAGTTCTCTTTAAGTAAATTAGAAAAAGCACCCCTCCCCCTAGAATAAATTAGAGAATCAGATTTCAGCTCCCACTTACTCCATTATCCAGAAGCTTTTATGCAGTGAGGCAAAACTCTACACAGTGGCCCTGACTGTGGGTCTCCTAATTGGTAAATATATGACATGGTGCAACACTAGGTACAGGTCAAATCAATTTTGAAAAGTCTAGTACCTGACATTAGAACTTCTCAAGTTAGCCTTTAAGTAAAAAAGATAATCTCTCCATACCCCTTGATACTCTACACCAGTGCTTTTAAGCCCTTTTTTCTTTTTTTTCCATTAGGAATCCTTTTTGAAAACCTGCGAAAAACTATGCATTTTCATTATTCAGCAAACACATGTGTACATATGTATATACACATACACAATTTTATATGTAATTTGAAGGGGTTCACAGACCTCCCAAAGCCTACTGAAGCTGCAATTTTAAACTTAAAATTTCATTTCGTTAGATGTTTACTGTAGACTAAAAATAATTTTCAAAGCCCTTCAACTGACTGAAGAGACCATCTCTTGGCCAAGGGGACCCCAGAGTAACCTTGAAAACTGAGTTCTCAGCCATGATAGGACTTAGGGTCAGACAACCTCATTATACCCCACCCCCTTAACCATGATTAGGCTTTCTTCCCTAGGGACTTAACAAAAACCAGCCCTTTCAAAAGATTCCACAACTGATATCAACCAACTACCTGACACTACCCCTTCTTTTTTGCCTGATAAGCGACCATTTGCCTGATAACCAACCATGGAGTGGTTCTGGCCAGTCTACCAAGAATAAGCAGTAAGGGTTTTCATGTCCTCTGCTCCACCTTTGACGTCAGAGGGCCAAAAACTCCAACCTCGGATCATGACCCTCAGATGATGCTAGCATTGCCATTTTTTATATGTGGGACCCATGAAGGGGCTTGAAGGGGAATGAAGTTTAAATGCACATACACACGGTTCTCCTTTCATAAATATTCATGACTCCTCCCACAGCTTACTGAATATGTATATTTGGCCACTCTGCTCAGTATAAATTTCTGTTCCCTTTGCCCCTCCCTCAAAGTGTCTGTTTCAAGCTTCTCGCAAAAGGCTATGCTTCCCAGCCTGTCACAGTGGTCACCCTGGAGGCTATAACCCTTATGATAAATAAAGCTCTCCTTTCTAAGTTTATGAACCTCTTCATTCTTCAGTGTACCTCCCTCACACAAAAAAAGGTGGGGGACAAAAAGCTACAGAGACTTCCCAGTTCAGAGATTAACACCAAAAAGAACAATAAAGCAAACCCATAACAATAGACATAAGATCAGATCAGAGATCTCAGATCCTCATACCAAATAAATTTCTACACCATAGTCTCCATAGTTCATCTAGACAACAGATTGTACAAACATTATAAAGCTTTAAATTGATATTTTTTCCACGTTTAAGTATCTAGAAATTAATTTCTTAATAAGCTGCCTCATTATAAAAATAATTTGAAGCAGTTAGATTTACTTCTTTGCCCTGGCCTATAAGAAGTATACAACCAAATTTATAGTCCAACTAAAAATATTAATATTACTAACCTCAAATCTTATTGTTTCCTTTCTCCCTGAAGAAAATCAGAATATGCCATCTCAAAATATCCCACTTTGACATAAGGATTTTGAGTGAAGGCAATTAGCTCTCTTCTCTCTCCATTTCTGTCTAAGCAGAACATAAATCTCCCTCTGTAAAGATGAAAGGAATTTCCATTTGATAAATTCCATTTGGAAATTATCCTCTCCTACACTAGGAAGAGAAAAATGACTCTTATCTACATAACAAACTTACTAAGTAATTCTTATTTACCATGCATTTCTGAGTCACTTTCTCAAATCCCAAACCCCTCTTCCTTTGTCTACCCTCTTCTCTATACTTTATTTCCCTTTGTGAAGATGGTATATAAGCCTCAATTCTAACTACCTCCATGAGTTGCATTTCTTTGTGAAATCTGTGCCTATAGATTAAATCTGAGTTTGTTTGTTTTTTTCTCCTGTTAACCAGCCTTTTATCAGTTTGATTCCTGGGACCTACCATTAAGCATAAGAGAGTAGAGAAAGTTTTTTTTTTCCTTTTTTACATCTTCATCTTGATTATTTTTCTTTCATGTACTACATATAAAATACTGTATGAATGTCTGCATCTTGTCTCAAATTATTTTTGAAAAAAGTAAGCTTGTAATTAATCAAGAGACATAAATGTCTTTTAAAATTAAGAATAATTAATAATATTAAGACTTTGTTTCCTAGAAATATGTCAACAATAAAAGGCCAACATCTTTTGAAAATCCATTAATTCTTTGAGACCACCAGCATCATCAAAATGAATGAATGTAAGCAAATAAAACATAACAGACAGAAGAGCCATTGCTCTGTGGTCTAAAGTCCTTTATCCCACCAAAACCTTTTATATATGAGTTTGATTAATATATATATATATTTTATTATTTCTTATCTTTAGAGACAGGGTCTAGCTCTGTCACCCAGGCTGGAGTGCAGTGGCATGACTGTCAGAGGCGTGTGAACCAGAGCAACTCCATCTTGAATAGGGGCTGGGTAAAATGAGGCTGAGACCTACTGGGCTGCATTCCTAAGAGGTTAAGGCATTCTTAGTCACAGGATGAGATAGGAGGTCAGCAAAAGATACAGGTCATAAAGACCTTGCTGATAAAACAGGATGCAGTAAAGAAGCTAGCTAAAACCCATCAAAACCAAAATGGCCACTAGAGTGACCTCTGGTTGTCCTCACTGCTACACTCCTACCAGTTTACAAATTCCAAGGCAACGTCAGGAAGTGAACTTATACGGTCTAAAAAGGGGACGCATGAATAATCTACCCATTGTTTAGCATATAATCAAAAAATAACCATAAAAATGGGCAACCAGCAGCCCTTGGGGCTACTCTGGCTATGGAGTAGCCTTTCTTTTATTCCTTCACTTTCCTAACAAACTTGTTTTCACTTTACTCTATGGACTTGCCCTGAATTCTTTGCTGCACAAGATCCAAGAACCTTCTCTTGGGGGTCTGGATTGGGACCCTTTCCTGTAACATGATCATAACTCACTGCAGCCCCAAACTCCTTGTCACAAATGATCCTCCTGCCTCAGCCTCCTGAATAGCTAGGACTACAGGAACAAGACACCATGCCTGGCTATTTTTTTTTTTTTGATAGAGACAGGATCTTATTACATTGCCCAAGCTGGTCTCAAACTCCTGGCCTCAAGCAATCTTCCTGCCTCAGCATGCCAAAGTGCTAGGATTATAGGCATGGGCCACCATGCTTGGCCTTGATATTCTTCAACGCAAAATTAACATTCTCTTCTTTGTACTCCCATAGCATAGCATAGCACATTGTACATCACCTATTATAACAACTATTACTGTATTATTTAATATTATCATGGTTGTATTTTTCTCTACTGTTTCTGAAGCTGACTTGGGACCTGGGGTAATGAGTTACTCATTTTTGTATATTTGGCATCTAGCACAAGGAGGGCCATAGTATCAGGCAAGGGTCTATCAAGGTATTATAACCCCAGTGTACATGTTTGTCAAAGCAGTGGACAAGAAAGACAGGTTCCTAAATAAATCTTCAACTCATCGGCACCTTTATTACTTTTGCTTCAAAGCTAGGTTTCTATCAGCTCTGACCTCCCAATTTGTTCCCTACAGAGAGAGACCCTTAAGGCCTCAACATGGCACCACCCATGCTCTTGCTTGAGGGATTAAGCCAAACATGACAGGCATTTACTAATATTTGCAGAATCAATCAATCAAAGGCAACCTTGAACAGTAAAAGAAGTCTCAATAAAATAATGTATACTTTAACATGTCTGTGTGTATATACCTATATGTCAATATGAAAAAACAAATTTTTTTTTATCATCTGCTAGACAATTAACTTTTTTTACCACTCTCTTTCCCAAATCTCTCACGAAGCCTCCTGACAACATCTAACTATTTACAGCACTAGGTATGTGGTAGAGCTCAACAGTATTTATGGTACTGAATAGCTCTGATTAGAATTCTGTCAATATTTGCATTATTATACACTTACAGCAACATGTACAATCTTTCAAAAAATAATAAAATGTATTAGTAGTCCATTTTTCCTTAATTTCCTTCGTGTGACCTTGGATGAATTAATTGTGAACCTTGACTTAATTGCTCTGTGGTTTAATTTCCTTATCTGTAAAATGACAGGACTAGTTCCTTTCACACAGTAATGTTACAAGGATTAAGTTAATTAAAATATGTAATTAAAATATGTAAAACACTAAGAATATTGCCTGATATATATAAACGCTCAATAAATTTTAACGATTAATAATTATCATTACAAAAAAAATTTCTACTCAGTCTATAAAACACAAATATTCTCAGAGTAAATATTTTAAGAGAAATAAACCAGGGAACTTGAAAGTACAGTTTAGTCTATTTTCAGCAAAACAGTAAAGAAAACATAGTTTGCATTTATCAGGGTTTTTAATATTAGGTTGAAACACATAAAATTGCCACTTTTATAGGGAAAAAAGTTGAATATCACCAACTACATAGGGTTCACTTTCAGATTTTTTTACGTCTACAAATTATTTTATGTTAGAAAAATTAAATACATTTCACTGAAATGCATTTAAAATATTTTTAAGAAATGCAACCTTACCCTGCAATTAAGCTTCCAAAAATAATTCTGAAATAATTAAAAATATTGCCACCATACGAATCTTTAAGTGGAGAATGAAAGAACCTGATTACACTACTAAAAACGCAGTAAACATCTTCCTCAAACACTGACTTTTTAACCAATAGGGTTCAACTTTTCTAATTCAGTTCTCTAAATGGGCTGCTATATAAAAAGACTAATGGAGTTTAAAAAAAAAAATCTACTGACTCCCTTTTCATTTGAAGACAGTTGCCAAAATCATTACTTTCAATCATAAAATATACTGTTAGATAATTCTTCTAAAGTTTCTAACATTAGAACTTCATTTCCTTCATATAGATAAAGAAATATGTTTAAGAATAGACGGTTTCCCTGAAAAAGAAAATTAAAAATCCTGATTCTCAGATCTGAGAAACATTAATCATTCAAATACAGTTGTTAATTAATTCATTCAGCTAACAAACACTTATTGAGTGCTCTGAGGTCACAAGTAAAGGTCCTTATCCTCAAGAACTAAGAATCCTCAGAGGATAAAAATTAAATAGAAAATAATAAAATGTGATAAAAGCTATAAAAGAATTTAGGAAAGAGACTTAGCTCAGATTGCAGGGAATGGAGCATAGCATAATCCACGAGTGAAAATTGCAAACTACCAAATCAAGGATATGTGAATCAAAAAACCTCAAAGCAACTCAGCTTGGCTGGCATGAAGGGTTAAATTAGTGGAAACAACAAGCAATACATCGAAAGAGGACAGCACAGACTAGATCAAGGACTAGATGAAGGATTTTATATGCAATAGCCTAGTAAAGAGTTTGAATTTTACCTGGTAGATTTGCAAATAAATGGGGAAGTGTACGAGAGAGAGGCAGGGTGGGGGAAAAGGATGAGAGAAAGAAGGACACGTGTGCACTGGTACTGATGATAGCTTTATGTATTTAGTGGATATAGTATTTATAACTTAGGGTAACAAAGTAGAGAACATAAACAGGAAAAAAAAGAAAATAACTTACCATGCTTTCCCCTAGAAATATCCACATACTGGCAGAGTCTGGGATGGGTGATGGTTTTAAGGATTTGAAAGCGCCCTAAAATTTTGATGGAATTTGGTGTGAGAGGAAGTCCATTGCTTCCACAAACATCATGTGGCAGAGCCGAGGCAAAGAAGGTAAAGGCTCCCATTTCAGCGTCCTTCAGGGGAAACATTTTTGGAGTCCTAGGTCTTCTAAGATAATCTGGAAAAGGAGAGAATTTTAGGACAGACCAAACATTAAGCCAGACAGACCAAACCTTAAGCATGATTAACATACAACTTGGAGGAAAATGCCAACCTGAACACTTCACAGTAAAAATATCAAAGTATAAGAAAATTCTAAAATATCAGAGGACAAAACAACTCAGCATAAATTTATGTTGCAGCTCTGAATCAAACTCTAAGATTTTTCAATGGCATAAAAAAAGATTATTCCATTCTCAATGACATTTGACAGTTTAAAGAGTAGAGGAAGTTTGTTACTGCATCTTCATATTATTAATAAGGCTCTTCTCTTTTTTTTTTTTTTTTTTTTTTTTTGAGACAGTCTCCCACTGTCACCCAGGCTGGAGTGCAGTGGTGTGATCTCCGCGCACTGCAACCTCTGCCTCCCGGGTTCAAGCAATTCTCCTTCCTCAGCCTCCCGAGTAGAGGGACCCACGACCACACCCAGTTAACTTTTTGTATTTTTAGTAGAGATGGGGTTTCACTATGTTGGCCAGGCTGGTCTTGAACTCCTGACCTCGTGATCCACCCGCCTCGGCCTCTCAAAGTGCTGGGATTACAGGCGTGAGCCACCACACCCAGCCAATAAGGCTCCTCTCTTTACCTAAAGATTGAATAACCCACACACCATCAACAACCTTCCTTCTCATACAGTGAGGTAGGTCAGGAAAGAGGAAATATAGGTACCAACTAGTAACTAATAGGGGACCTTATTAATAGTAGTAAAGCTTAAACTAGATTAAAAGAAGGCTCTATAATATTAAATAATCAATTTTCATTTTTATGCTAGATATTTTACATAATGTATGATCTGCTTTAATCCTTTTAATAATCCTGATAGAGCTATTGGCTCCAGTTTAGAGATAGTTGTTCCACGTGTATAGCATGAAGCGTCCTATTTGCACTTACTCCAAAATAAATGGTGCCCCAAAGTTGCGTAAAGTAGTAGCCTGGAGAGTAGGAAACTTGCTCCATATCAATCTAAATCACATTAAGGCAACCATAACAACAACAAAAAAAGGGTCTTCTGACACAAAAATCTTTTACCCATGGACCTCACTAAGAAGACATTCTACTGGTAAAGCCCTGCATTTTTCCCTTCTCAGCTTAATGATAAATATGCTGGAATTCCAATTCAATAAATCCACTTTGACAAGAAACCTTACTGAAATCATTAAAAATAAAATATTATAAAACGCATAAACCCTTAACAAGGAAGAAAAGAGAAACAGGCCATGAGGTGATGAAAGATTTCTAGAAACTTGTACAAAACAAAATATATAAGGAAGAGTGAAGCAGAAAGAAATAAGCTACAACCTGTAATAGTCAAGAGGTTTGTTTGGTCCCTTCAGATTCAGAGGCTTCAGACTCAGAGAAGGCGGGAACAATGTTAAACAGCAGTCAGAGGGTTTGAAATCAGAAGGGTGAAGTGTTGAATAATTAGAAGCGTCAATTCTGCCACCCGCCCCACAACATTGGCAGTTATTTACACTCCATGAAAAAAAGAAAAAGATAAGGTTCTTCCCTAAAGAAGCTGAACAAACTGAGAACTACACTAGTTGCTATGGACACTGGTGAGAAGAGCAAACTCCTCACAATTCTGGAATTTGTAGGACCCCAGCTAAGATTTGGCTGTTCACCCAGCCATCCTAAAACAAAATATATCCATCAATAAGCCTGTCCATATATGCAAAGCTCCCAGGAAGCCTTAGCTCTTAAATAATGAGTTGTCTGAGAATCATCAGATAGTTGAGGAAAGACTACAGTATCAAGGGCAAACAATGAAATAAACCTCCAAAAATCTGGCTTTGGAAGCAACTGAAATAATTTATGAAAAAATAATACAAAAACCAACTCTAACAAATATAGAGAGATTTGAGAAGATATTGCATCCATTACATAAAACAAGTTATAGAAAAACACATTATACAAAAGAATAAAGAGAAATGGCCAATAGATACATGAGAAGATAAACAACCTCATGAATAATCAAGGAATTGCACATTAAAACCACAAAAAATTTTTATCTACTGGACAGTCAAAAATTAAGAAATCTGATAACACATAATGTTAGAAGGATGTGGAAAAATAGGATCTCTAATTTGCTGTAAGTGGGAGTGTAAATTAGTAAAATCACTAGAAATGTTTTACACTATCTTGCTATTATATTCCTACAGAAACTCCTACACACACACACCCACACACACACACACACACACACACACACACACACAGAGTGGACCTGTGCAAGAAAGATCAAGGCAGTATTATTGCTCTTAATATCCCCAAACTGGAGACAATTTAAATGTCCAATGGTAGGTAAATGGTTAAATAAATTGTGCTTTATTCACCTGTATACATAATGAAAAATAAGCAAACTATAGCCATATTTAATAGCATAGATGAATCTTAGAAATATAATATTGAGTGAAAAAAGTAACATAAAATATGCCAGCTTTCATAAAACTCAAAAACAAAAAATAAAACAAATAATTCTGGAATACTTATATCTATTGTAAGAATATATTCAATAAGTAAGGGAATTTAAAAAAAAATACTCAGAATATGGGTTACTACCAAATTAAAGCGGGGTAAGGTTAGGGAAAAATTCATAAGAAGCTTCAAAAATCTTGAGTAATAGCCTAGTTTTTAGCTGGTGAATTAATGGGTGTTCATGTTATCATTATGCTTGGTAATTTCCATGCTCTGTATCTATATTTATCTACATATCTGTGTGTTAATACCACATATTTCATAATTAAAAGAATTTAAATAAAATAAATTGATTCTCAACAAAAGCAAAAGAGTTCAACAGGAAAAGGAAAGTCCTTTTTACAAATGGTGCTGGAAAAAGATATTCATATAAAAAAATAATAACCTCAACTTCTACTGATACATCCACAAAAATCTAAGATGGAACATAGGCTTAAGCGTAAAAGGTAAAACTGTTAGTCTTCTAATTGAAAACATAAGCGAATATCTTTACAACCTTAGGCTAGGCAAAGATTTCTTAGACACGATAGAACAAAGCACTAGCCACAAAAGACAATTTTGACAAAGTAGACTTCATCAAAATTAAAAACATCTGCATATCCAAAGGCATCCCTGAGAAAATAAAAATTCGAGTTAAAGGGAAATATTATTTACATCTGTCTCTATATACATATGACATTATGTATATATATGACCTTTTAAAATCAAACATATGTGTGTCTGTATATAATTGACCTGTATTCGGAGTCTATAAAGAAATACCACAATTCAATAATAAAACAAGCCAATATATAAATAGGTAAAAGTCACAAACATATTTTCACACAAGGCATGAAAATAATAAGCACATGAAAAAGTTCTTAATATCATTAATTGGGGGAAATGCAAATGAAAATCACAATGACAAACCTTTAACTTCTACAATGGCTAAAATTTAAATGACTGGCAGTAACAAGTGTTGAGGAGAATGTGGAAGTGGAGCTTTGCTATATTGCTAGTGGGAGCATAAAATGGCAAAAGAATTTTGGAAAATATTTGGAAAACTTTTCTAAAGTTAAAAATATCCCTAACTTATGACTCAGAAATTCCACTCTTTAACCAAGAAAAATGAAAACATTTGTCCATTAAAAAAAACACCGTATGAGTATGTTCATAGGAACTGTACTCTTAATAGCTAAAAACCAGAAGCAATGCAAATGTCCCATAAGTGAATCAATTAACATATTTGTACCATGAAATTCTATTTAACAAAAATGGAACAAACATGTCAAAACATGGATGTACTCAAAAACATAAAGTTTATGAAAGAAGCAGACACAAAAGAGTTCATACTGTATGACTCCACTTAAATGTAATTCCAGAACTATAGTTCTAAACTATAGTATTAATAAAAAAATCAGAAGATAGTACTGTAGATGGGGAAGAGGCGTTGAATAAGCAGAGAAACAGAGGAACTTTCTGTAGTGGTAGAAATATTCTCTATCTTGATTGTGGTGGTAGCGGTTTTATGGATGAGTACATGCATCAAAACTCATTAAATTGGCCACTTAAAATCAATGTGTTTTAATATGTATCAAATTTTATCTCACACAAAATAAAACAGCTTATGAGAAGATAAACACTGCTATACATTTTCAAAGCATCAAACGTAACCAGAAAATTGTAAACATTTCAGACAGAAAAAAATGATTCTGCTATCAACAAGTTAAAGTGAGACTGGCATTCTCATCAGCAATAATGAAAGTCAGAAGAGAGCCTGGTGCAGTGGCTTGTGCCTGTGATCCCAGATACTTGGGAGGCTGAGGTGGGAGGATCATGTGAGGTCAGGAGTTTCAGACCAGACTGAGCAACACAGTGAGACTCCAGCTCAAAAAAAAGGAAAAAAAAAAAAGTTAGAAGACATGGAAGGATTGAGAGTTGAAGGAAAATACTTTTGATTCTATATACAGCCAAATTATCAGTCATAAGAGCAAATTATAATTTACAGCCATACGAACATTAAAAAATAAAATTACCTTTCACTTGCCTTTTGTGAGCAAGTTTCCTTAGGATATATTCCAGGGAAATAGGGGGAAGCCCAATAACAGAAGATGAGGGGCTAAGAAACAATGTTATTTACCCAAGAATGAATATAAGCCCAGGATAGGAGAAATACAAAAGGACTAGAATGCAATCTGTTCAAATTAAACAGAAAGCCATTGGGCTTTAAGGGGAAAATCTTCAAACAGAGGAATGGAAGCTTGCTTCTATGTGCATCATACAAAGAATGAGAAGATTCAGTGAAGAAAGCACATCCACCTACCTATTCCCCAGGAGAAAGCAGAAAGGCAATTAAGAAAGTGGGGACGGTTAAAAACTATGTATTACATAGTCCAAAATATAAAGCATGCTCAACTACAGCATAATATTTTGCCCTTGGCAGGAAAGAAATAAAAACCCATTTGACCTTGATATCATAAATAATCTCCTTAGTATGGCACAGGGATCATGAAGTTAAAACTCTGGGAAAAAAACCATATCAGAGCATACAGCTTGGACTTGCTCTAAGTAACAACTATAAAGCCATAATACTGTAAACATTTTATTTTTTTATTGGTTTTTGGCACGTGAATAAAGCGCAAATATTATAGTTAAGAAATATATTACTAACTTTGACAATGTACAAGTAAATGTCCAGCTAAGAGAAAGTGGGCATAAATGTAGTTTCTGAAGTGATAAAGAAAAAGGTAGAATCACTACTTTTCTCGTTTTACCAAACAAGGAGTCAAATATATTTTCAAAAGTTGATGTGAAAAAAGTAGTTTACGTATATTATTTTGAATTATAAAGTAACCAATACAAAAACTAAAAATTATGATTATGACTCTTCCAAAATTCAGAGGAGATTGTGAATGGTGTGGGCTATTTCTAGAAGTCAACGGAAAAAGAATTAGCAGTTCAACTTAGGGCTATCTCAAGAAGTCAACAAAAAGAATTAACAGTTTAACTTATTATTTAACCTACAGACCTAAAATTAGAAAAGGTTAAAAGTGGTTATCTTTGAAGAACAGTACTGAGAGTAGGACAGGTGAGACAGTTGCACTTTATTATTCAATCCTACTACGCTATACTACTTGATTTTTTTTTTTTTTTTTTTGAGACAGAGTCTCACTCTGTCATCAAGGCTGGAGTGCAGTGGCATGATCTCAGCTCACTGCATCCTTCCACCTCCCGGGTTCAAGCGATTCTCTGCCTCAGCCTCCAGAGTAGCTGGGATTACAGGCGCCCGCCACCACGCCCGGCTAATTTTTGTATTTTTAGTAGAGACGGGGTTTCACCATCCTGGCCAGGCTGGTCTTGAACTCCTGACCTCAGGTGATCCACCCGCCTCGACCTCCCAAAGTGCTAGGACTACAGGCGTGAGCCACCGCGCCCGACCATTTTATTTTCAATCAGATGTCTTTATCATCACATAGCTGAAAATAAAATAACCAAATAAAACACAATGATCGAAAAAGATAAAACACTAATTAGCATAATCAGTGTTCTTTTTCCACTACCTCTTAAATGGTTGTACATAAAAAGGCTCACACACAAAAATACACACACATACATTCGCTTACACCTCGTGAGTGGAAGAAAACTACCGGGGAAAAAAAAACGTAGAGATGAGAGATTAGATGAGGGAAACAGCAGTGCAAGCAGTTGGGCTTGAAAATTCATTCATTCAACAAATATTTTGAAGCCCCTATTTTAAGTCAGTTGTTTTTCCAGCTGGTGGGCAAAGGATAATGAACAAGTCAGACTCTGTGCCCTCAAAGAACTTAGAGTTTTAAACGACTCGAATGGGGAAAGAAAGTAAAAAATAGGGCAAAAGACGCCGATTTTATCATGAATAAAATTTCACATTTCTTCAACAGGAAAATGATACTAATTCATTTATTTTATATATACATTCTCTCAAGAGGTTATTTTTGTCTCAAATAGATAGAAACCAGGAAGGGGTCCTTGAAAAGCAGCCACTGACAATCCTCAAGTAACTTCCTTCCTCTGCTTCACTTTCTCCTACTGCTCAAGGGGGTGTTACACTTCGACGACTGACTAAACCTCGAGGGCCAGAAACAAACCAAAGCAAAATTCTGCCTCCAAGGTGAGTAATGGAGGGGCGGATTCTAGATTCTCTAACCTCCTTTAGTCTTCCTTTGAGGCAGTGACAGAGCGATTGCTAAGCCTACGGTTCCCAAAGACTCAGGTGAACCTGATTTACAGGAAAGGCGGGCTGTAGCTAGGGATGGAGACAGTACCTATCAGCAAGCGGCTCCACAGCTCGGTTCTCTATCTATTCTGAAGACATGCGGGGCCACTCACTGCTCCTGATAGTCGTCTACCTCCCACAGACCCCACCCACTACGACACGGAAAACTGGATTACCCAAATACCTGCCTCTGAGTCTGGGGACGCAGGCAAGCACAAAGACAAGGGGGATGGAGCGTCTACACAGGGACCCAGCGCTGTCGCTGTGGCTGCTGCTGCCGCTACGGCTTAGTGCACCAGACGCTGCATTTCAGGTGCTCCTACAAAAGAGGCCACTCCTGGAACGCCGGGAGCTCAGACGCCGCCCTTTGCTCGCGAGCCAAGTCAGCCAAGGTTCCCTTCGCGGAACCCGGCGAGGAGCGCAAGCCTGGCCTTCCCCAAACACAGATCCGAGCTTTTCACCCTCCACCCTCCCCTCAGCCTGGCCTTTTCTTCCGCCCTCACAGCCACCGCGACCCAACGCTGAGGAAAGACCCCGACTTGTGGTGTCCTTCCCCTTGCCCAAACTGGCCACGAAAGGACATATAGCGAGAGAAAAAGAGGTGCGGGGGGACGGGGGGGGTCGATTGAAAATACTGGGTGAGGGAATGGAAGACGAGGAGCGTGGTGTGGCAGGTTAATGAGACTGAGCACAGGAAGAGGAAGAAAGAATTGAGGGTTGAATCTGTAGAACACTCAGGCTTTCAGCAAGGACACCTCATTGGGTCCTTTCTCACCGCTATAGTACGCGGGTGGCTGGCCCTACATGCTTCCTGCTGTGGCTGTCTCGGAACCCGTGTCCTCCGCTTCATGTGAGTGACGTCGTGGCGGGTCACTCACTCGGGGATCGCCGATTGCGATCGTAGGGGTCTTCCTTCTCTAACTTGCCTCCAGGAGAGAGGACCTGGCCTGCGCTGCTAATGGGTAGTCCGTTCGCAGCAGGACCAGCCCTGGCCTGAGGAAACAGGAAAGAGTTTGAGACTTACTTCTAAAGGAGCCACGTTTGAGAAATGGGATGCAGGCCTAAGTTAAGAATGCTACAGAAAAATATCGATCCCTAAGCGTATTTACTGTTATGTGAATGTGTGTGTCAAAGGACTTAGGTGCTTTGGGGGAGAGGAGGGTGAAGACAGGAATTTATTCATTGAGCGAATAGTTATTAAGCGCCCACTCTATTCCAGACACCGTTCTAGGCATTAGGTGAACAGCAGTGAACAAAACAGACAGAAATCTGTGTCTAGTTGTAGCTCACATTTTAGAGAGGAAGGCACATACTAAGTAAAGTAATTAGAAACATACTGTATTTTAGGTCGTGATAGTCCTGAAGATAAATGTAAAGCAGGGAAGAAGGATATAAAGTGACACAGGAAGGTCTTGCTGAAAAGATGACTTTTAAGTAAAGGGCTGACAGAAGTGGGAGATTTAACCATGCGAATATCTTGGGAAAGTGCAGTCAGACAGAGGGGCCAGCCATTGCAAAGGTCATGAAGCAGAAACCTGCTAGAATAGCAAGGAGGCCTGTAGGGCAGAGTTGAGTGAAGGGTTTAGTCCTTCAATGGAGATTAAATCAAGGCGAGCAGGTCATGAAGATCTTGAGGACATCTAACTTTTATTCTAAATGAAATAGGACTTCGGAGGGTTTTGAGCAGTAGTGATGGGCTCTGACTTCCTTTTAAGAGGGTCACTCTTTAAGGAAAATACACAGAGGAGGACGTGGTAGGAGAAAGGAGACCAATAAGAAGAGTTTTGCAATAATCCAGAGGAAGCATAATGGTGGTTTGACTATGGATGGTAAGAAATGGCCAGTTATATTCTTGATGCACTTAATTTGGATATGTAAGAGTATTATAGATGACAGGGTTAATTTTATTTAATTAGGCTTTGGAGGACACTTGAAAAATGAATTCCAGTGTGAGTTTCAGAGTGGCAAACACAAGTTAAAATCATGGCTTTGCTATGTGGTACTTGAAGGGATTCAGATAAGTCATGTAATTTTCCTGGATCTGTCTATAAAATGGAAATCATATCTGTCAAGATTGCAAAGGTTAGGGTATATTATAGGTATTTAATGACAAGGTATGTAATGGGCCTAGTCTGCAAATCTTAACCAGGTAAAAGATGGCCTTATTGTGAGGTAAGAGGGTCATGGGAGGCCAAGGCATACTCCTTTTTAAATTTTATGGACTCTTTACTGGGGAGGAAAGTTTTTGTGTTAATGACGATGGTATTTAGAAATGCATGGACTGGCCTCTCATAGCTGTCCACTCTATAGTCATTCCTTATAGCCATCCTTTAAACCCTCCAGGACCCCCTATGTCCTCATCAGTAAAGGGAAAGCAGGCTGTCTGGTAAGGGAAACAAGAATAAATAGGAACTTTCATAAAAAAGCAATTTTAGATATTCTTTTTATAGGTTCTGGCAAAGGTTGATAAAAGACCTAGGGAATTACTGCTGGTTGCTGCGCTTACATATTTTGAGTGTCTTCAGATGCATTGTTCTCAGTGTATTTAATTTTCTTCTTTAAATTCTGACTTTTGACACATATGATTTAAATCCTAGCAGGAATTTTCACCTACTTCTAAAAGGTACCACATTGCTTTACACTATAATAAGGACGGTCTTTCAGTGTGGGGTATTTTATGTATACTATAATATTTTTACATATCCAGTAATTAGATTGTGTAGCAAATCAGGGAAAGAAGTTGGAAGGTAAGAATAGGAATGAAGGGAGGAGAAGAAAGGAAGAAAATGATTAAAATTACTATATTCCATCAATTCTGAGATACACATTTTTCTCATACTTAACATCTCTGAAATAGGGATGTATTTTTAAGTTGTTGACATCTTTAAATCACTGTAGATGAATTGGCAGTTGTGAGATATTTGTCATTGCCCACACTTACACCCACTTAGTCATAACTTAATCTTGTCATTATTTCAGTTGAGTTATATATGCAGTATTGGCATGTAGTTGTTGAGTGTAATTTCCCTTTTAAAGATCATTTAGAAGATTATGATTAGCATTAGAATGAAAAGTTACTGTGTATGTGGGGAAACAAAGGGTGATACAAGATAAAAATCCAGGGTTAAATTTAAAAGAAGTCTGTCAATAAATAATATAGGATGTGTCTAAGTAATAAGAAAGCATTGGGTCAGTTGATTCAATAGTGGTTTTTTTCATAATGTACATAAAATAATAGAGCTTCTTGGGATTGAAGCCATTTTACAATTGATGGCATTTTAGATTTCTTGTATAGTATTTAAAGCTTCCAACAAAAATGTAAATTTTTACCTACTGTAATTCTGAAATAGGGAAATTAGAGGTTTTGAGTAGAGACATTTCAAATTTGTGTAGCGTTCCTATATAGCATAAGAATTCTAAAATTAAAAGTCTGCCTGTAAAACTTTGATTTCAAAGTAGTAACTTACTTATGTTTGATTCCCAATGTTGTCATCGTGGGGCAGAGATTTTGCTTTTTCAAAAAGATTGCAGGCAATTTAGATGGTGTGGGGAGGACTACTGAGGAAATTGCTCAGTAAACAAAAATGATAGTGAAGATCTCAGAATCTCAAAAATCATCTTTTGTGTGTGTATTTAATGATTAAGAGGTACTATAAATTCATGTACAGTATTTGGGATTCTGCATTAGAGGCATCGTATGATTAATGGCTTTTTAGGTTTGATGAAGTATGATAATTAACATTGAGAAGGACAAAATTAATGTGAAGGGACAGAATGATTTAGATAATATGTTTCAAAAGCTTTTGTCATAAAAAATGCATTATTACCATTTTAATTTAGTAAAGGAAAAAGAAAAGGTCTTGATCCTCACCAAATACAATTAACATACTTGGTCTACAGTTTTCTGTGCTTCTCTCTTCATAAATGTTTTATATTTTCAATTACTGTGCATGTCATTCTTATATCTATTTTAATCTCACAGTCTTAATTTTTTTAAATTTTAGTCCAGAGACTTAAACCAGCATTTCCTAAACTGTTTTAGAGAATACTAGTTCAAATAAATGTTAATAGCTGTTCCTGTGTTAGGATTCTGTCATTAAATATATTGGAAAATGCTTCGTAATTATATCCTTTAGAGAAATTATAGCTAGAGCATTAAAAGAGCTAACTGCAGCATCAGACAGACCTGAGTTTCAATCCTCGTTTACTATGTATTACATGAGGCAAATTAATTTTAATTCAAGTTTTCTTCTCTGTATAATGGAGATTATTACAGTATTCGAAATTGACTTGTGTAAAGCATTTAGCCAGCCATAGCGCATGTTCTACAAATATATGTAGTTGTTATTATCATCTATGAGAAACCTTATACATATTAGAAACTCTGAGGATTTAAAATTTTGAAGGTTGACTTATACTCAATGTAAAATTGAAAAATCACAGGGGAGTAATTAGCATAGAGATTAATGAAATGAGCACCGGGTTGAATGGTAAAAGATTTGTTTGAGCTTTAAGCAGTATTGTTGTTAAACTATCACTGTGCCCTAAGCGTAACATTATTTTAAAAATGTCTTTAACTGTGTTTCCCCAATTTGTCTGAAAGCTTAGTTAGTTCAAAGAACATGTTTATTTTTGTTCTCTACTATAAACCCAGCACATGACACAAAATCAGGGAGTGTAAAGTTGGGGTCATGAACTTATTTTAGGAGCCTGGTAGGTAATATAAATGGCAGACAACAGGGAGTAGTAAAGTGTCTGTCTGTCTTACTTAAAGACATTCACATCAGTTATTTCCAACACTGTTAGCCCTGGAAAAGAAAGCTATCCCTGAACTTTGTCAGGCTAGTTTGTGATCCCTAGAAAAGATTAGTGATTAAGACCAAACCCTGAAGAACAGCATCATTAATGGGACAGATAAAAAAAAAAGGAGCCCTGAAAGGAGGTGACAAGGAAGTAGGAGGTGAAATCAGGTACAAGTAATTTTTTAAATTAAGAAAAGTATAGCCCTCTCCCTCTCCCTCTCCGCACCGTCTCCCTCTGATGCCGAGCCGAGGCTGGACTGTACTGCCACCATCTCGACTCACTGCAACCTCCCTGCCTGATTCTCCTGCCTCAGCCTGCCGAGTGCCTGGGATTGCAGGCGCGCGCCGCCACTCCTGACTGGTTTTCGTATTTTTTGGTGGAGACGGGGTTTCGCCGTGTTGGCCGGGCTGGTCTCCAGCTCCTGACCGCGAGTGATCTGCCAGCCTCGGCGTCCCGAGGTGCCGGGATTGCAGACGGAGTCTCGCTGACTCAGTGCTCAATGTTGCCCAGGCTGGAGTGCAGTGGCGTGATGTTGGCTCGCTACAACCTCCACCTCCCAGCCGCCTGCCTTGGCCTCCCAAAGTGCCGAGATTGCAGCCTCTGCCCGGCTGCCACCCTGTCTAGGAAGTGAGGAGCGTCTTTGCCTGGCTGCCCATCGTCTGGGATGTGAGGAGCCCCTCTGCCCGGCCGCCCAGTCTGGGAAGTGAGGAGCGCCTCTTCCCGGCCGTCATCCCGTCTAGGAAGTGAGGAGCGTCTCTGCCCGGCCGCCCATCGTCTGGGATGTGGGGAGCGCCTCTGCCCCGTAGCCCCGTCTGAGATGTGAAGAGCGCCTCTGTCTGGCCGCGACCCTGTCTGGGAACTGAGGAGTGTCTCTGCCCCACCGCCACCCCATCTGGGAGGTGAGGAGCGTCTCTGACCGGCCGCCCCGTCTGAGAAGTGAGAAGCCCCTCCGCCTGGCAGCCGCCCGGTCTGGGAAGTGAGGAGCGTCTCCGCCCGGCAGCCGCCCCGTCCGGGAGGTGGGGGGCAGCCCCCGCCCGGCCGGCGCCCCGTCTGGGAGGTGGGGGGCCCCTCTGCCCGGCCACCCCGTCTGGGAAGTGAGGAGCCCCTCTGCCCGGCCGCCACCCCGTCTGGGAGGTGTACCCAACAGCTCGTTGAGAACGGGCCATGATGACGATGGCGGTTTTGTCGAATAGAAAAGGGGGAAATGTGGGGAAAAGAAAGAGAGATCAGATTGTTACTGTGTCTGTGTAGAAAGAAGTATACATAGGAGATAACATTTTGTTCTGTACTAAGAAAAATTCTTCTGCCTTGGGATGCTGTTAATCTATAATCTTACCTCCAACCCCGTGCTCTCTGAAACATGTGCTGTGTCCACTAAGGGTTAAATGGATTAAGGGCGGTGCAAGATGTGCTTTGTTAAACAGATGCTTGAAGGCAGCATGCTCCTTAAGAGTCATCACCACTCCCTAATCTCAAGTACCCAGGGACAAACACTGTGGAAGGCGGCAGGGCCCTCTGCCTAGGAAAACCAAAGACCTTTGTTCACATGTTTATCTGCTGACCTTCCCTCCACTATTGTCCTATGACCCTCCCAAATCCCCCTCTCCAAGAAACACCCAAGAATGATCAATAAATACTAAAAAAAAATAAAAAAAAAAAAAGAAAAGTATAGAAAATTTAGATAACTTTACCAAGGTCACACAGCCTAAGTATATATAAGCAAGCCCAAGGGTATATATACCCATGTTCCTCTGCCAGTGCTAGTGATCATTATCTGCATGTTACTAGAAAACATTAACATAAACTTATGCATCCAACCTATATTTTTAAAAAATTTAAATGATAATTAATCAACAAGTATTAGAAAACCTGTTTCCAGAGCTTCTGTTCTAAAGACAGCAAATGGCTTTTAGCACTTGAGAAAAGTTCTGTTAAACACACAGACATAACTAGAAGTGAAATATTTTTAGATTTCACAAGATGAGACTTTTTAACATTGGCATCATGAATAATATTTCCAGATACCCAGTTATCTAGGACTGGAGAAGAAGTAGAGTCTGGGCGCCAGTGCAATGGCTCACACCTGTAATCCCAGCACCTTGGGAAGCCGAGGTGGGCAGATCAGTTGAGGGAGGTCAGGATTTCGAGACCAGCCTGGCCAACATGGTGAAACCCCATCTCTACTAAAAATTCAAAAATTAGTCAGGTGGCAGGCACCTGTAATCCCGGCTATTTGGGAGGCTAAGGCAGGAGAATCACTTGAACCCAGGAGACGGAGGTTGCAGTGAGCCAAGATCGTGCCACTACACTCCAGCCTGGGTGAAAAAGGAAGACTCTGTCTCAAAAAAAAAAAAAAAAAGTTTTATCACTTCTTTTTATCACATTGTTTCCTTTTAGTAGTTGCATATGTGTATTTACTGTTTAGTTCATTTGTATTTCTGTATTTTGAAACATGACATTCTCTTTCCTAAACTTATGCTTGTTCTTCAATATGTATTATAAAAGTCATATTTTATGTAACTCACTATTCCAATTATATTTTGCAAATAGTTAACAGATTTATCAACTCAGTAAAATTGTATTTTTTTCTCTTAGGCTAGGATTTATTATCTCTATTTTCCAAATTACTGTTATTCTTAGAAGATTTTTTATATGTTTCTGTATGAGTCAGAACATGAGTTTCTTTTTTTGATTTTTCAGCAACTTGGTGGGTATTTATTTTTGAAGCGACTGTCTAGAACTGTTGGCTTATTTATGAGCATTATTCTATATGGACTATTATTTTAACAGTTTAGAAAAATACAGACCAAAAGAGCACAAAAATTCAAATGAAGATACCACCTTTAAACTCTGCCATTTTTACCAAAATGAACACAGAATACCATGTTGTTACTTAAACGTTTGCAAAGCCAGAATTGTAGAGAAAATATCTTAATAGAAATGGATATATGAAGAAAGTTAAAGTAAAAAAAAAAAACTATGCTCTTCTGAATTTTAGTATCCTGAGTTACAGCATTTCTTTAGTTTTTGATGTCTTTTTATTTTAGTCTAACATAAGTAATGATGAAATATACTCAATAGGTGAAATGTAGCTATCACAAACAATAATGAGTACCTGATTAGGCAGAATTGGCAAGTTTTACATCTCTAGCAAAGACATTTGATGAATAATACTAAAATGAATGAATTAGTGGTGCATTTTAGAAAAATACATTTTGAAAAGATATGGCTCAAATCATCTTATTCAAATTTCAAAATTAAGAAAAAACTAGAAAACTAGTATCTTAGCTAATATGAAACAAGTAGATTTAAGTATAGACTGATGCTCAAAAATGAGCCAACAGATCTAGACAGTCACCTCAAAAATAAATACCAGCCAGTGCATTGTGGCTTTTCAGAATATTTTTTATATAGGATTGGTATTATATAATAATTTGAAATTTTCAAACAATCTGTTACGTGTCTATCATCTAGTTTTTATTCAAAATTTCACCACTAATATTGAGTGCTGCTTCATTTATTTAAAGTTAGAATTATTTCAGCGATACTTGTATCATTGTTATACCTTGAATTATAAATTCTTGTTAAATCAGGTAGAAAAGAACAGTTCATAGTATTACTAATGATTAACCCTCTCCATTGTCAGTGTGATTATTTTTCTTAGTATGTGGCAGTTTAAACTTTAACATGGTGAATTAATCTCAGAATGTTTGCTTACATACATTTTTCTGTACCTTGATAGTATTTTTTTAAATTTCTCTGAATTTATTATAAAACTAAAATTCTAATTTTTAAAATAAAGACAACGGTCTATACTGACATTATATCTGAACAAGCATATGATTAATATTTTCTTAATTGTTGATTTTTTCTTTTAATATTTATCTTTCCTAATTGACATTTTCTTCTTGAAAATTGTACCTAAGTGAATACACAGTAGAAAGATCCAGTATACAGAAATATAAAAGGAATGAAATCAGCAACTCTTTACTTTGGAACACAGATGTAATACTCATTAGCATAGTTACGGTTATTGTTATTCTTATCTCTTAGTGTACCTGAAGCTTTCTTTGAAATCTTTCAACCTTAAATGTGGCTAAATAGCCTGTTTTCTACATTTAAGAACAAACTATATTTCCTCTTCTAAGTAGATTCAGGAATTAGTCTACTTAACATTTCTGCTATTTGTTTGGCTTGTTGCTCTCCATAGGAAAAATATTTTTCTAACATATTTATCTATTACAGTAGAAAATGTTTTTCCTTTCAGACTGCTTTTTCATAGTGGCCTATAGTATAAATTTATTCCTTTCACAGTGTAATTTATCACTTTTATTTTTCATATAGGATTTTCTGCCGTCTCTTGGCAAAAATGGCAAATAATGATGCTGTTCTGAAGAGACTGGAGCAGAAGGGTGCAGAGGCAGATCAAATCATTGAATATCTTAAGCAGCAAGTTTCTCTACTTAAGGAGAAAGCAAGTAAGAAAATTTAAAATTTTTTGAGGAGATACTTAAAATGAATTCATACATTGATGGAGAAAAAATAATGTTTACCGTTTAAGTTATTTAAGTTTTACTTAGAAGTTTCTGTTATATGTAGAAAAATATCAAACCTGAATTTCTACCTTCAGGACTTCAGTTGGCTTTGGTTTTGTTTGTTTAAATGTATTTTATTTTCAGTAGTCAATGTCAGAATAGAAATTTCAAAATCTTTTGCTGTCACTAGTAGAAATAAATGCTTTCCTACATTTTGTAAGCTAATGGCTTACAAAAACCTGTATTTACTCTCCAGAAACTTTATCAATTTTTTTTCTAATTTTAACATACCACTTTGTTTCTTTTTTTATAATGTTTCTCGAGATTTTAAAATTATTTTTCTTAAAATTCTTACTCTTTATTAAAAAGATGAAGAGATTGGACATGGTCATTGCTCATATGATATAATATATGTTGTAAACCAAATTTTGTCTTCTGTAGGTGGCCATTTCCTAGCCTCTTGATAAGCATTTTAGTTTTGCCAGTTTGAAAATCTTTCTACTTATTCTTCACCTTTATATTTTTCTTTGGTAGCCTATACTGGTAGTTTTTAGTCAAATTGCTCCCAATTTAGGATGAATGTTTTATAAAATCTCGTTAATATCCTGTAAGGAAAATATTTCCTAGAAAAATAACCTACCTATATATAATTTTAAAACATATCTTAATCCTATATATAAAATAGAGAAGAGAAATAAAAAGAAAGGTATAAGTAGTAGTAACAATAATATGTATTTCAGTAAGTAATACTTCAGCAGAATTCTACCACTAAAGGCAGTGTAAGAGGGTCACATGCCCCATGATTCACATACATGGAATCATCAAGAATGCAATAGGTACAATGCCGACTAGTATAGGTATATAGTCAGACTGCCTTTGTGTAGGTGTCTCAGATACCAGAAGCAGATAGTGATATAGATGATTTATTCAAACTGATGAGTGATTGATTAGATAGTATTTTGAATAAAACAAGGTACAGTCTACTCTTGATTTATGTGGTACTTGATTCATAGAAAATTTAGGGTATAATAAGCATGCTTAAAAACACTTTGTGTTTATATATAAAGAATAGTTAAAAATCTAGACTCAAATAATTATTAATAGGAGTTTTACTTATACAAATTTATAATAGGCCACTATAAAGTTGTGCAGGATGTGAAACAGTTCTTCATTTTGCAGGAGTATCCAGCATACTGCAGGACATCTGGCATTCTTGGCCTCTGCCCAATAAATGCCAGTACTAACAATCAAAAATAATCCTACAGATTTTCAAAATCCTACCTACAAAGCAGTACCAACCCCACTGAGAACCATTATTTTTCTCTTATACTTTTGTTACCCCATTGCACACCTTTAACACATACATTATATTTTGAGCAAATCCTTGAGTTATTTCACTCATTGAATGTTTGATTAGCTTAACTCAGACTTCAGCAATATTCAGTTTCTTTTAAAAGGTAATGACTAAAAAGAAAGACATGAGAATAGTTTTTGCTTGTGTGGTAACGTCTCAGAATTTTTTTTAAAATATATGTATAATTTAATATAATGCTTGTCTCTTTTTCAGTATCTGTTATTGACATTTTATCTTTTATTTATAAAAATTTTTTTGAGACAGGGTCTTGCTCTGTTACCCAGGCTGGAATACAGTGGCACTATCTCAACTCACACTGCAGGCTCAATCTCCAAGCCTCAATCAGTCCTCCCACCTCAGCCTCCTGAGTGGCTGGGACCACATGAATGTACCACAACCCCCAGCTACTTTTTGTATTTATTGTAGAGATGGGTTTTGCCATGTTGCCCAGGCTGGTCTCAAACTCCTGGGCTCAAGTGATCCTCTTGCCTCAGCCTTTGAAAGTGCTGGGATTATGGGATTACAGGCATGAGCCACTACACCTGGCCACATATTGACACTTTTGTGCCAGCTTCTTAAGTTATTTGCCATTGCCCTTTATTATAGCCGCAATGCTGAAAAGGTGGTAATTTGATCTTAGTTAGCATCTTAATAGGAGCTAGGAAAATGATTCATAAACAAAGTCTTCCTGTTTTACTCTTATTTCATATATTTTCTCCCTCTCTCTCTCTCTCTTAAATAGCATGTTGTTTTAATAAATATTAAACTGGCATAAAGGCACTGGCCAAACATTTGGTTACACTAGAGCTAGTATTATCCTAGCTGTAGTTGTACTGGCTGTCTTCTTTTCAAATAGTATTCATACAAAACCTCTTTTAAAAACACATATTTTAACTGGATGTTGTTGATCCTAGTTTTGCAGGCAACTTTGAGGGAAGAGAAGAAACTTCGAGTTGAAAATGCTAAACTGAAGAAAGAAATTGAAGAACTGAAACAAGAGCTAATTCAGGCAGAAATTCAAAATGGAGGTAATTAAATATAGAAAATTTGAGTAATCCAGAAGTTAAGAAGTTGGCCAGTCACACCAACAGTGAGGAAAGAAGTAAGAATCTGTATCTAGGCAACTTGGACAACTTCATAACTTCTAAATCACTCAGATTTATCAATAAAATGGGGGCATGGATAGAACCTACTTCTTAGAGTATGAGAATTACATGAGTTAATTTGTATAAAGCATTTTGAAAAGTGTTTGGGGCATAGTAAGTTCATAATAAATGTTAGCTGTTGTTCTTATTTGCAGGTTTCTCGGTTTAGTAATTGATTAAATGGGAATCATGCCTTTATTCTTTGATACCTCAATAATGGCTAAAATATGCCTAATTTTTTGGCAGCCATTTTATAGTCTCAGACAGTGGATATTTGATAGCCATATACAGTGAATTTTTCATTTAAAAAGAGTTCCCATTTGTGGTTCACAATTTCATATTTTTTGTCATATTTATTGGTTTAATATGAATGACATTATTTCATTTTCTGTCTCAGTGAAGCAAATACCATTTCCATCTGGTACTCCACTGCAAGCTAATTCTATGGTTTCTGAAAATGTGATACAGTCTACACCAGTAACAACCGTATCTTCTGGTACCAAAGAACAGATAAAAGGAGGAACAGGAGACGAAAAGAAAGCGAAAGAGAAAATTGAAAAGAAAGGTATTTTTGACCTTTAAGCATATTTAGCTCTTGACTGGATTATCAGAAAATGTCAAGTTTTGATAATGATAATAATAATAGTATCAAAAGTAAAGTTCAACTTTCACGAGCTAGGATAAAATTAGGAACAATATGATATTGGAACATACAAGCTGGGTCCTAAATGGTGTGTGAATATTGACCAGATTAACGGGGTAAAAATGTGGCATTTTAGGCAGAGGGACTGGCATAAGTCAAAACATAGACTATAAAGATTAAGTGTAGAAACCCATATGTAGTTTGGTATGGCTGAATTTTGGTATCTATTTGTGGTATAGTTTGAGAGAAGTCACAGATAGGAAACTAGCTTAGGACCAGTTGTGAAGATAGGAAAAGAACATTCCACCAGTCAAAGCAGACTGTCTGAACTAAGATTTCAAGAATCCATGAGAACTAAGTAGATAGAAATGTCACCATCCACTTAGGCAACAACCCTTGAAATTTAGTCATCAACCTTAACCTGTCCCTATTCCCTGTTCTTCATATCTAATTAACCAACAAATTCTATTATTCCTGTCCCCAAAACATACATAGACCCCAGCTCTGCTCTTTCCTTTCATTAGGTCCTACCTCAGTTCAGGTTTTCAACGATCTTTCATCTGAATTAATATTAAAGCTTCATCTTTTCTAGTTTATTTTTAGCCTTGCTGCTAAAGCTATTTATTCTAATTGTAAATCTGACTTCCTTTCCCCAGATATGTCTAAAAAGGTGCCTTTATAAATAATTATGAATATTTCTCATTATACTTAAACTTATTTACTTTTTTTTTTTTTTGGAAAATATAACATGCAGAGGGATTTATGAACTAACCCAAGCCAGTTTAGCCTCTAAAGCACTTGTCAGTTCCTTTGGCAAACATCAGTAACCTCTGTTAGTTACAAGTAGGTAGGGGCTGTACAGCCTCTGCTATACAACTTCACCACTAGGTGGTATGATTACAATGAAAGCAAGTCAGACTAACTCTTCTAGTTTATAAAGTATGTTAAGAAGTAGACACAAAACAACTATATAACCTGTTCTTGCAAATTTGGTGGAATCCATATTCTATTCTCTAAGGAGGGTGCACTGTTCTGACTCAGGATTAATCAGTCTTCTAGTTAGAGAAGGCAACAAGGCTCTCCTTTGATGGAAGAGGGAGCACACAGGAACACAAGACCAAATGGAGTTATAAGATTAGAACACTTCTATCCAATGGAACTTTCTATGATAATGGAAATACTCTATATCTGCATTATCCAACATGGTAGTCAATGGCCACATGTGGTTATTAAAGATTTGAAATGTGGGTAGTATGACTAAACTGAATTTCTAATTTAAATAATTTTAAATTTAAATTTAAATAACCTATGTGGCTGGCAGCTACCATATTAGACAGTGCTGGTTATAGAGGGCTGTTCCATAGGTGTTTAGCTGCTAGCTAGGACTGCCAGATTCTGCTCATGCAAGGGCTGTGGTGCTCGTATGATCTTTCTAGACTGCTACATATCTTTTTTGTTTTGTTTTGTTTTGTTTTGGAGACGGAGTCTTGCTCTGTCACCCAGGCTGGAATACAGTGGCATAATCTCGGCTCACTGCAACCTCCGCCTCCCGGGTTCAAGCAATTCTATCTTAGCCTCCCGAGTAGCTGGGACTACAGGTGCATGCCGCCATGCCTGGCTAATTTTTGTATTTTTAGTAGAGACAGGGGTTCACCATATTGGTCAGGCTGGTCTCGAACTCCTGATCTCAGGTGATCCACCTGCCTCAGCCTCCCAAAGTGCGGGGATTACAGGCATGAGCCACCATGCCCAGCTAGACTGCCACATATCTTAATTGAGCATCACTGATTTGTCAGTGAAGGATTTCTGAAATTCCTTATGATAATTAACAAAGGTCTTGGTATAGATTTTAATAGTTGCAATCATTTCTAGAATGGGGATTCCTGATAAAAGTATTTCAAATGCCTAGGAAGTAGATTAGAGTTTTAAAATATATACAAATATAGATATATTGTTATACTACAGTATTTTTAAAGTAAATGCATATACTTTATCACACAAAAATATGAAGATTTTTGGCATATTCTGGTAATTTTGTTGTACATATTTTTCTGTATAATTTGGATTTTTACCTTTTGAAAAATTTTTGCTAATTTGTTTATGGAAAATGGAATTTTTTTAAAGCTTGCTAATGAGATTAAAAATTGGCCATTATTTTAAGTTAATTCCATCCCCTCTTTGGTAAACTTATTGTTGTATGAATTATGAATACCTTTACACAGAATTCTCCTTTCCTGCTTCATGCAGAATTATTCTTCACTGAGTTTCTATATTTCTTTGTGTATGTCATGTTTATCACATATTCATTATACATATACATGTCTCTTTAAAAGAGATTTTGAGTGCCTTGACAACATGGACTGGGTATCTTACTGTTCCCAGTGTCATAGCACTCCGTATGTTGAAAGATTAAATAAATGTATAGTTGAGAAAGAATGCTTCCAAGCTACAACAGCTTATCTCTGTTCTTTGGATTCAAAGGTAAATAAGGTTTTATTTTGATTTTACTTTTTTGGGGCCAGAAAAGCTAATTGTAAACTTGAAGAATATGAATCCTCTTTGCAGGTTACAATTAACTCAGTAGCTAAAATAATCATGTGTTAATAAGAGTTACATTATCAGCAAATAAATAAAAATATAATTATTAAAACATAATCAGAATAAAATATTCTTATCTGCTTAAATAGTTACTGTGGATAACCCTAAAATCCTAATATATCTTCAGGGAAATCTAAGAAATGGAGAAATTAATTATATACTTACTAGTGTATATAAGTGAGGAGGAAAATATGTAATGAGTGAAATTGCATTCTGCTCTAGTTCATTCTGTCATTTGGGTACTGGTTGTGGTGTTCTTTCTAAATAAAGTATTTATCACCTTCCAAAGAGCCATAGTAAAAGTTTTTAGAGGATTCTCTATTGTCCTGTTTCGGGGAAAGGCAAACTTTTTCTGCCTAAAGCCTTTGTCACAACTACTCAACTCTGCCCTGGTGCAAAAGTATCCATAGATGATATGTAAATGAATGAACATGGTTGTCTTCCAGTAAAACTTTATTTATGAAAACAGGCAACAGGCTGGATTTGTCCCATGAGCCATAGTTTGCCAACCTCACACAATGTCTTCAAATAGAAATACAACAGAGAAATAGCTAAAATAGGATTCAAGATTTTATGACTTGGATAATTTTTTTCTTTGTTATTATTTAAGTGAAGGTAGGAGATAAACATTCTTTTTATTTTTTCCTTTTAAGCTCATCGGTATTGATACCATGGAGTTTTCATAGTGTTTTTTTGTTTGGTTTTATTTCTGATGTTTACCCATTCATAAATACTTTTTAGGAGAGAAGAAGGAGAAAAAACAGCAATCAATAGCTGGAAGTGCCGACTCTAAGCCAATAGATGTTTCCCGTCTGGATCTTCGAATTGGTTGCATCATAACTGCTAGAAAACACCCTGATGCAGATTCTTTGTATGTGGAAGAAGTAGATGTTGGAGAAATAGCCCCAAGGACAGTTGTCAGTGGCCTGGTGAATCATGTGCCTCTTGAACAGGTAATCTGTACAACTGAAATTCCTGTTGTGTACATACAACATTTTCATTCCCTCCTTCTTGGTATCTTTCTATTATAATTTTGTATACCATACAACATGTGCCATTGTTAATTAGTTAAGTCGATTAGTTTGAATGTGGTTAATTCCACAAAAAAAGCATAAAACCACCAAAAACCTGTAAAACATCTGTAAATTAAGATACAATGTATAAGGATAGGAAGAAGAAAAGATGTATTATTTTATCTATTTTTAAAGTATTTTTACTTTTGTATTTTGCATTAAAAAACTATTGGTGTGTGTATGTGTATATATATATATATATATATATATATATATGTAAAATATATGTGAAATCTAAGTAACAACAAAATACAAAACATCCCATTTTTAACAAATAAAGGAATAGTATTAAAAATTACAAGTTCAATCTCCGTGATCCCCTCTCCTCATTTTTCCTCAAGTATGAAAATATTTTTTGGGTTTTAGAGAAATAAAACTTGTTCTCATGCTTTTAGATTGGTGCTTTCTGGGTTTATTTTACATGATTTTGAAAAGCAAGGAATGATGAAATTCCATGAGGAAGCAGTGATAAAAATAATGATTATGATGACTATTGTGTTAGAAGTACTTAATAGATAAATTTTTTTCACATGCTATTTTATTTCTTACTATATACAACTGTCAGTTAAGTAGTATCACCCTCATTTACAGATGACGTTTAGGAAAGTTAACCAACTTATACTGTATATATACAGAGATACATATATATATACATATATATATAAGTTGGTTCACTTTTTTATGTATCTATAGATATAGATATATACTCATTATACATCTGTCTATATAGATATATATGTATACTCATTCATCTCACTCTAAGGCTGATTGTCTTTAATCCCTATACTGTTCAGCTTTACTGTTTACCATTCAAGGTGGAGTTAGTCATGAAACTTCTAACTACAGGTGCTATGTAGTTTTTAGAGCCATGCATATGACCAAGGTCATAAATTACAAACTGCTGGGCCAAGGAAAGAATGCAATCCCAAAAAGTTTCAGTTTATCTTTCATAGTATTTCATAAAATACTTACACATGGAATTTTACATGAAAATCCTGATGTCTTGTTTCTTAAAAATTCAAAACTAAGCCCCACCCCCACCCTTCCCAACCCCCTGCTATTTTCTTAAGGCAGAAATTGGTTAACACTTAGTAATGGATAGCCCCTTTAGGTGGAAGTTAGACTCTTTAACACAGTTTCAACCATTCCATAGTTGAGGTGGAAGGTCAGTTGTGATTATTTGGTATTTATCTTTACTTTTCTGCTAGTGTTATATTTACGGAAGTTTAAGAAGAGACTCAAGTATCTTTTTTTACCATGTCTCGAAAAAACAAGGGTGTTACTTGTTTTTTCTGTCTAGGATTCCTTACTCATTTCCTTTACTTATTTGGTAGACAGTTGTATCATAATTGCATCAAATTGCACTTTTGATCCCTAGCCTGGGCTTTTGTTTTGGCTCTCTAATTTCAGCATTGCTGGAACACAGTACGGGTAATGGATCAATATTGACCTATCATCAAGAGTACAAGGAAGTGATTTCTTCTACTTCCTACTTAACAAGCTCATTTCTTTTAGGTCTCCAATGATTAATTATCCGAGCCAGTGAAGTTTGGGTTTTAAGTGTTTCATAAAAGAAATTGATAGGAGGTTAGAGTATCTCCACTTTTCTTTTCTTCTGGTGAGTTTAGCACCAGGGACTGTGCTTTGTGTAGCTTCAGAAAACAAACCATGATTACAGTTTAAATAATATTATTCCCTATTTAAAATTTAATCCTTTCTATAGTGAAATTAGAGCTGGGTATTTGGAATATGTGAAAAGTATTGATGGTATATTTTATGAAGGATAACCTTGCATGATAACCGTTTTAAAAGCAAATTGATACTCCATGATGATACCCTTCAGAGCAGTGGTTTCTAACTGTTGCTCTTTTTTTCTTATAAGCTTTCAAACCTCCTTCTCAACAAAAGTTTACTTTCTTCCTTTTTCTTTACTTTTGAATACCATATTTACTTTCTTGAAGAAATATGGTTTTTAAAAAATCTAGTAACAGTGGAAAGAATCAAAGACAGTAACAGTTTTAAATGTCCTCTTTCTAGATGTCTTCTATGGTGGTTTGAATCATCTACCTATTTCCTCTGTCCCATGGTGCTTCAGAGATATTGCAAAGAATATGGACTTCAACATTACGATAGTTCTGCCTTTGTTTATTGCTACTCTGCGGCTTCTTGGTTTTGTGAACTTGAACAAATCCCTGTGTTCATTCAATTATATTTATAGCTGCAAGTATTTATTAAGCACCTAAGTAAAGGATACAGCAACAAATTAAAATACAGAGATAGATAAATTTCTTTTTTTTTTTTTTTTTTTTTTTTTTTTGGAGACTCGCCCAGGCTGGAGTGCAGTGGGGCAGTCTCGGCTCACTGCAACCACTGCCTGCCTCCCGGATTCAAGCAATTCTGCCTCAGCCTGCCGAGTAGCCAGGATTACAGGCACCACCACCAAGCCCAGCTAATTTTTTGTATTTTTATTAGAGACAGGGTTTCACTATGTGGGCCAGGCTGGTCTCAAACTCCTGACCTCAGGTGATCCGCCTGCCTTGGCCTCCCAAAATGCTGATATTACAGGTGTGAGCCACCACACACAAGCAACAAACATATTTTTAAAAATAGCCCTGCCTTTATGAAGCTCACATTTGTATAAGGGAGTCAGAAATATTACCAAGGTGTAAGTAAATATTTAGTATGTTAAATAGTGATAAGTGCCAAGAGAAAAATAGGGAAAGAATCTAGTAAGTATTGAGGCCAGGATGATATTGACATTTTATATAAAGTGCCCAGGGAAGACCTCAAAAAGAAAGTGACATTTGAGTAAAGGTCTAAGAAAATGAAAGCAAGTCATGTGTTTATCTGGCTGAAGAGCATTTCAGGCAGTCCTGGGAGAAATGGATGGCTGGGATGTTCAAGGAACAGCAGGAGGCCGAGATGAATAGAGCAGGGTTAATAACTGAGAAAGTCATGGGAGATGAAATCAGAGATAAGGGTGCCAAATGTCTTATAGATCATTGTAAAGTTTGGCATTTTTTCTGAGTAAGATGAAAGCCATTGTAGGATTTTAGAGCAAAAGAATAACATTGGTCAGCCTGACATTTTAATAGGATCATTCTGGCTGCTCTGTTGATGGGAGGAAGATGGAATTAAGGAGATCAGTGAAGTTTCTCTTATCTAGGAAAAAAGAAATAGACTTGGCATATGCATGTGCTTTTTTTACTTTTTAATATTTATGTTATATAGGACCAGAACTGATTCATAACTCCTTATGAAGTTAGGAGCCCTGGAGAAAAGAACCAACTGATCTTCAGCCAGCTTAAATTGGAAAAACTCCTCATTTGGGCTTCATCTTTTCTGTTCTTATAAGTTGTAGACTATTTTTTCTCTTCCAGCAGCCATCATTCACAACCATAAGCAAAGCTATTTTTATAAACATCTGTATCTAACCCATCAAGATACAACCTAAAATAAAAGTTAAAAAAAAAAAGATAGTACTAGTAAACATTCTATAAAGTAGGGACACTTAGAACTCAAAATTATATACTCTGTTTTGTAGGTGGTACATTTTTCTAGGGAAAAGGTTCATAGCTATCGTCAGATCCTTAAAGGATTGCATCTTACTAATCCTGTTGCTACTCTTAAACACTTTTGCTGTAACTTTTAAGTTCTCATATATGTGACATTGCCAAGTTATTTGAAGCATTCGAAGAGAAATATTATTTATGAAGACCCCCTAATTCATTTCGAATTTGACTCTTAGGCTCATTTTTTTAAATCATAGTATTTCAGAGTAAATTTGCATATAACATTTATTTATAAAACCATCTTTTATCTAGAATGCATCTTTTTTTCTCCTTTGAGCAATAGTTCTCTTGTATGATTCATTTTAAACCTGTTGAAAGAATTTAAATAACTATATTTCTTACTTTTGCTAGTTGGAGAAAAAAATTAAGACACTTCAAATATGAAGATTAAAGAAATTTCCGTTTGCTTCCATAAAAAATTTGTAGAAATAGCCCTACATGTTAGTTGCATGATGCATGATGCTGAAATTGTTAAATGATCTTTTTTTTTTTTTGAGACAGGGTCTCACTCTTGCCCAAGCTGGAGTTCAGTGGCATAATCAAGGCTCATTGCAGCCTCCAGGCTCAAGCGATCCTTCCACCTCAGCCTCCCAAGTAGCTGGGACTATAGCCACATGCCACCATGCCCAGCGAATTTTTTAATTTTTTGTAGAGACTGGGTTTTGCCATTTTGCCCAGGCTGGTCTCGAAAAAAAAAAACATACTGGGCTCAAGCAGTCTGCCTGCCTCAGCTTCCCAAGGAGCTGGGATTATAGGTGTGAGCCACCACGCCCAGCCAATTTTTTTAAAATTAAAAAATAAATCTAGCATAGCTCTGGAAATGATCAAATGTGTAGGGAAGAAAATGCACATGTGTAAATGTGTCCATTTATTTTAATTCTAATGCTAGGCTAAATGCCTTATATACATGTTATGATTTAATCCTTATGACAACTCTTCAATATTATTTCTCTCATTTTTTGAGGAAACAGGAATGTCAACTTTATGCATTCTCATTGCTAGTACATGGCAGCTGAAATTCAAAACCAAGTCTGTTTCACTCATTTATTCATTCAGTAAATTTTTAACTGAAATTCCTCTGCTCTTTCAACCATAATGCGTTATCAATTTGGAGGAATTTTTTTTTTCATGTTTATGCACAGCTTCGTAACAACAATAAGAGACTTTGGGCACACAAAGACAAAGGTACATCCACAAAAGTAGAACATTTGATACTTAGCATATTAGGTGTAGCTTAATGTAGTCTGGATATGATTAGGCTTAATCTGTGTACATCTTTACTTACCAGTTTATATTTCACACAGATGCAAAATCGGATGGTGATTTTACTTTGTAACCTGAAACCTGCAAAGATGAGGGGAGTATTATCTCAAGCAATGGTCATGTGTGCTAGTTCACCAGAGAAAATTGAAATCTTGGCTCCTCCAAATGGGTCTGTTCCTGGAGACAGAATTACTTTTGATGCTTTCCCAGGTAGGTATTTATTAGTAATTACTTAATAGTTTTGAATCAGTTCTCAAAGTGATGTTTGTAATGCTTAAAGGTTAAAATCAGTCCTGTGTAAGAATCATGAGTCTTACATTAATGACCATTATTAACTATTATTGAGTTTTTCAAGATTGGCTCAAGATGACACATTGAGTAAACCTTGTAATCATTCTCCTCCCCATGAATGTACATGTTGTATAAAACACCTGATATGGTTTGACTATGTCCCCACCAAAATCTCATCTTGAATTGTAGTTCCCATAATCCCCACATGTCATGGGAGGGACCCGGTGGGAGGTAACTGAATCCTGGGGGCAGGTTTTACCTGTGCTGTTCTCATGATAGTGAATAAGTCTCATGAGATCCCATGGTTTTATAAAAGGGCAGTTCCCCTACGCATGCTCTCTTGTCTGCTACTATATAAGACATGCCTTTCCTCCTCCTTTGTCTTCTGCCATGATTGTGAGGCCTCTGCAGCCATGTGGAACTGTGGGTCAGTTAAACCTCTTTCTTTTATAAATTACCCAGCCTCGAGTATATCTTTATTAGCAGCGTGAGAATAGACTAATACAGTAAATTGATACTGGGTAGTAGGGACACTGCTGTAAAGATATCCGAAAGTGTGGAAGCGACTTTGGAACTGGGTAACAGGCAGAGATTGGAACAGTTTGGAGGGTTCAGAAAAAGATAGGAAAATGTGGAACAGTTTGGCACTTCCTGGATACTTTCAGGGCTCAGGAGATAGGAAAATGTGGGAAAGTTTGGAACTTTCTAGAGACTTGTTGAATGGCTTTGACCAAAATGCTGTTAGTGATACGGACAATACAGTCCAGGCTGAGGTGGTCTCAGATAGAGATGAGGAGCTTGTTGGGAACTGAAGCAAAAGTGACTTTTGCTATCCTTTAGCAAAGAGACTGGCGGCATTTTGCCCTTTCCCTAGAGATCTATGGAACTTTGAACTTGAGAAAGATGAGTTAGGGTATCTGGCAGAAGAAATTTCTAAGCAGCAAAGCATTTAAGAAGTGACTTGGGTGCTCTTAAGCATTCAGTTGTATTCATTCACAAAGACATGGTTTGGAATTGGAACATGTTTAAAAGGGAAGCAGAGCATAAAAGTTTGAAAAATGTTCAGACTGAAGATGCAGTAGAAAAGAAAAACCCATTTCTGCCAGCTGCAGAAATTTGCATAAGCAATGAAGAGCCAAATGTTAATTGCCAAGACAATGGGGAAAATGTCTCCAGGGCATTTCAAAGACCTTCACAGCAGCCCCTCCTATCACAGAACCTGAGGCCTAGGAAGAAAAAATGGTTTCCTGGGCTGGGCCCAGGGCCCCCGTGCTGTGTGCAGCTTAGGGACTTGGTGCCCTGCTTCCCAGCTGCTGCAGCCATGGCTAAAAAGGGCTAAGGTACAGCTCAGGCCCTTGCTTCAGAGAGTGCAAGCCCTAAGCCTTGACAGCTTCCACATGGTGTTGAGCCTGCAGAGGCACAGAACTGAGGTTCGGGAACCTCCACCTAGATTTCAGAAGATGTATGGAAGCCCCTGGATGTCCTGGCGGAAATTTGCTGCAGGGGCAGGGCTGTCATGAACCTCTACTAAGACAGTGCAGAAAGGAACTGTGGGATGGGAACCCCCCACACACAGAATCCCCACTGGGGCACTGCCTAATGGAGCTGTGAGAAGAGGGCCACTGTCCTCCAGACCCTAGAGTCATAAATCCACTGACAGCTTCCACAGTGTGCCTGGAAAAGCTGCAGACATTCAACTCCAGCCTGCGAAAGCAGCTGGGATGGTGGCTGTGCCCTACAAAGCCACAGGGGTAGAGCTGCCCAAGGCTGTGGGAGCCCACCTGTTGCATCAGCATGACCTGCGTGTGAGACGTGGCGTCAAAGGAGATCATTTTGGAACTTTGAGGTTTAATGACTACCCTGTTGGATTCCAGACTTGCATGGGGCCTATAGGCCCTTTGTTTTGGTCCAATTTCTCCCATTTGGAATGGTGTATTTACCCAATGCCTGTACCCCCAATGTATTCTGGAAGTAACTAACTTGCTTTTGATTTTATGGCTCTTAGGCAGAAGGGACTTGTCTTGTCTCAGATGAGATGCTGGACTGTGGACTTTTGAGTTAATACTGAAATGAGTTAAGACTTTGGGGAACTGTTGGGAAGGCATGATTGGTTTTGAAATGTGAGGACATGAGATTTGGGAGGGGCCAGGGGCAGAATGATATGGTTTGGCTGTGTCCCCACCCAAATCTCATCTTGAATTATAGCTCCCACAATTTTCACCTGTCGTGGGAGGGACCTGGTAGGAGGTAATTGAATCCTGGGGGAGGGTTTTTCCTGTGCTGTTCTTATGATAGTGAAAAAGTCTCATGAGAGCTGATGGTTTTATAAAAGGGCAATTCCCCTACACGTGCTCTCTTGCCTGCTGCCATGTAACACATGCTCCTCTTTAACCTTCTGCCATGATTGTGAGGCCTCCACCGCCATGTGGAACTGTGAGTCAATTAAACCTCTTTCCTTTAGAAATTACCCAACCTTGGATGTATCTTTATTAGCAGCATGAGAACAGACTAACAGAACACCACAGAGAGATTTTGTCCTAACTAAAGCAATAATATTAATACCAGCATAGCAGAAAAGTATGACATGGATAGAGAACAGATTAATGTGCTGCAAAATCACTTATGCTGTAGATTGTCTCATGCTGCAGCACAGAAAGACAGAGATGAAAAGTTTAGATGTATAATTATAAATTCCATCTAATAATATACTTGCATATGTTTTTACTCAACTTCAGGATATAGAGAAAATATCTAAGTTAAAATGTAATGATTTTAATAATCTAAAAGGAAGTTTCATTTTGTATTGCCTGTTTTCTCTAATAAAAATACTCCTGAGACAGATGAAGCTTCATAATGTGTGAGAAAGTTTCTTCAAATAGGTCTTTGAAGCAGAAGAGAAAAGATTCTTGGCAGATATAGAATAAGTATTTATCTCATATAAGAGGAAGGACCTGATAAAAAGAAAAACAGTTAGAAATTAAGACTGCATTTAAAGGATATTTATTTGACTAGAGTAATTGGGAAAGGCAGATATAAATGAAGATAACAAATAGAATTAGGTAAAAGAACAATTTGGAGACATATTTGTAGAAATGACTGAGGATTTGTGTGTGTGTGTGTGAGCGAATTATTTTGTAATGGTGCAATAAAATTAAACTAAGGTTTTTTGGGTTTTTTTTTTTTTCCAACTTGTATTTTAGGCTCAAGGGATACAGATTTCTTATATTGGCAAATTGTATGTCCTTGAAGTTTAGTATAGGAATGATCCCATCACCCAGGTAGTGAGCATAGTACCTAATAGGTAGTTTTAGAGCCCTCACCCCACTCCCGACCTCCCTCCTAGTAGTACTCAGTGCGTTTTGTTTCCATCTTCATGTCTGTGTATACGCAATGTTTAGGTTTAGCTCTCACTTATAAATGAAGACATACTGTATTTGATTTCCTGTTCCTGTGTTGGGTTACTTAGGATAATGGCTTCCAGCTGCATCCATTTTGCTGCAAAGGATATTAATTGCTTTTTTAAAGGCTGTATGGTATTCCATAGTACATGTGTACCACATTTTTTAAATCCAATCCACTGTTGATGGACACTAGAGTTGATTGCATGTCTTTGCTATTGTGAATAGTGCTGCAGTGAATTTACAAGTGTATTTATCTTTTTGGTAGAATATTCTATTTTTCTTTGAGTATATACCCAGTAATGGGATTGCTAGGTCAAATGGTAGTTCTGTTTTAAGTTCTTTGAGAAACTCCAAACTGCTTTTCACAGTGGCTGAACTAATTTGCATTCCCTTTTCTCTTCCACCTCACCAACATCTGTTATTTTTGTTTTTTGTCTTAATAGCCATTGTGACAGGTATGAGATGGTATCTCATTGTGGTTTTGATTTGCACTTCTGTGATGTTGAGCATTTTTGATATTTGTTGGCGACATATATGTCTTCTGTTGAGAAGTGTCTTTTCATGTTCTTTGTCCATGTTTTAATGGAGTTATTTGTTTTTTGCTTGTTGAATTAAGTTCCTTATGGATTCTAGATATTAGAGTTTTGTTGGATGCATAGTTTGCGAATATTTTTTCCCATTCTTTAGGCTGTCTGTTTACTCTGCTGATAGTTTATTTTGCAGTGCAGAAGCTCTTTAGTTTAATCAGCTCCCACTTGTCAACTTTTATTTTTGTTGCAATTGCTTTTGGAGACTTCGTCATAAATTCTTTGCCAAGGGTGATATTGAGAAGGATATTTCCTAGAATTTTTGCCAAGGGTGATATTGAGAAGGATATTTCTTAGATTTTCTTCTAGGATTTCTACAGTTTTATGTCTTATATTTAATTCTTTAATCCATCTTGAATTAACTTTTGTATATGGTGAAGTGTAAGGGTCCTATTTCATTATTCTGCATATGGCTAGCCAGTTATTCCAGCACGATTTATTGAATAGAGAGGTTTTTTCCCATTGCTTGTTTTGTTGACTTGCTGAAAATCAGATGGTTGTAGGTGTGCAGCTTTATTTCTATGTCCTTTATCTTGTTCCATTTGTCTGTGTGTCTATTTTTGTACCAGTACCCTTCTGTTTTGGTTACTGTAGCCTTGTAGTATAGTTTGAAGTTGGGTAGTGTGATGCCTCCAGTTATGTTCTTTTTGCTTAGAATTATTTTGGCTATTTGGACTCTTTCCTCATTCCACGCAAATTTTAGAAAATTTTTTTCTAATTCTGTTATAAATGATGTTGTATGTAGTTTGATAGTAATAGTATTAACTCTGTAGATTACTTTGGGCAGTAAGGCAATTTTAACAATACTGATTTTTCCAATCCATTAGTGTACAATGTTTTTCCATGTGTTTGTATCACCAGTGATTTCTTTCAGCAGTATTTTATAGTTCTCCTTGTAGAGATCTTTCACCTCCTTCATTAGGTTCATTCCTAGGTATTTCATTTTTTGTGTGCCTATTGTAATTGGGATTGTGTTCTTGATTTGACTCTCAGCTTGAACTTTAGGGTATAGAAATGCTGCTGATTTTTGTGCATTGATTTTGTATCCAGAAACTTTACTAAAGTCATTTATCAGCTCTGGGAGCCTTTTGGCAGAGTCTTTAGGGTTTTTTAGGTACAGAATCATAAATCAGTGAAGACAGATAATTTGACTACTTCTTTTCCTATTTGGATGCCTTTTCTTTCTCTTGCCTGATTGCTCTGTGTAGGACTCCCAGTTCTATGTTGAATAGGGGTGATGAAAGTGGGCATCCCTGTTTTGTTCCAGTTTTCAAGGGAAATGGTTCCAGCTTTTGCCCATTAGGTATTATGTTGGCTATGGGTTTGCCATAGATAGCTCTTATTATTTTGAGGTGTGTTCCTTTGATGCCTAGTCTATTGAGGGTTTTATCATGAAGGGAGGTAGATTTTATTTAAAGCTTTTTCTGTATCTGTTGAGATGATTATATAATTTTTGGTCTTAATTCTATTTATATGGTGAACCACATTTATTGATTTGCGTATGTTGAACCAGCCTTGCATCCCAGAAATAAAGCCTACTTGATTGTGGTATATTGCTTTTTGATGTGCTGCTGTATTTGATTTGCCAGTATTTTGTTGAGGACTTTTGTGTTTGTGTTCATCAGAGATATTGGCCTAAAGTTTTCTTTTTTCCTTGTGGTCTATGACAGTTTTTGGTGTCAGGCTGATGCTGGCTTCACAGGATACATAAGGAAGGAGCTCCTCTTGCTCAGTTTTTTGGAATAGTCTCAGTAGGATTGGTACCAGTTCTTTGTACATCTGGTAGAATTCAGCTGCGAATCTATCCGATCCAGGGCTTTTTTTTTTTTTTTTTTTTGAGACAGGGTCTGGTTCTGTAACCCAGGTTGGAGTGCAGTGGCGTTATCTTGGCCCACTGCAATCTCTGCCTTTTAGGCTCGAGCCAACCTCCCACCTCAGCCTCCCAAGTAGCTAGGACTACGGGCATGCGCTACCACACCAGGACTTTTTTTAATTGGTAGGTTTTTATTACTGGTTCAGTTTGAGAACTCGTTATTGGTCTGTTCATGTTTTTACTGTCTTCCTAGTACAATCTTGGGAGGTTGTGTGTTTCTAAGAATTTATCAATTTTCTAATATGTGTGCAAAGAGATGTTTTTAATAGTCTCTGAGGTCCTTTTGTATTTCTGTGGGATTGGTTTTAATGTCACCTTTGTCATTTCTGATTGCAAATAGCTGAACTTTATTGAATAGCAAGGCTGATGTGATTATATAGGCATGTTTTAAAATTCTCCGTTAACTGTGTTTAATGAAATATTACAATATGAAGAGTTTTAACATGGAATAGTAAGACGGAAAATATGGATGAAAGCATGGATTAATTTCCTTGGAACTCATTTCTACTCTCCTAATCAAAAGTAGACTAGTCTAAAAAAAAGCACACGGGATTTTCTTTTTTTTACAAGTACCCATGACTTTGAATGAATCTGTGTCTTGAACCTTGGTAGATGAGAAATCATAGTGGTCTATGCTCTAACAACATTTTTTTGGAGATTACATTTTGGGAAAATCTCAGTCTCCATGATTTCTCAGAGATGCCTAATGGCTTTAGATTCATGGAGCATATGCTCACCACTCTACTCCCACCAAGCAAAACTAACTTGAAAACAGTACTACAGCTAGGAAACAAAGACAATGCCAGGTCTTTGTGAGAATGCACTATTTATGATCAAATAATAAGTAGGAATTTACAGTCAGACTTTTAACTTCCAAGATCATGCTTATTTCTATTGATATCGAGTCTTATTAATAATAGAAATTAATAGATAATTATGAAGCATAGGTTTAACTTAAAAGTCCATTTATTAAAAATCCAAATTGTCTATACTTGATTCCTCCTCTTGAAAACCCATTTTAATCAGGTTTCTTTCCCCACTGTGTTTTGCCAGAACTGCTCTGGGTAAGATCACCAGTCACTCCCTGTAGCTATATGTCTAGTTCTCAGTCTTATTATTAATTAACTTGGCTTCTGGCACCACACTCTCCTGGTGGTCCTCCTTCTTCACTGGCTGCCCCTGTCATTTCCTTTGATGATTCTTCCTTACCTCCTTGGATTCTTACTGTTATAGGGCCTCAGACCTTGGATTTGGACCTCTTTTTTTTCCATGCTTATTCCTTTGGCAATTTTACCCAGTCACTTAGATAAGCTAGATAGCTGCCAAATGAACTCTTTGATGTACATGTTCCAAGGGGGAAGGACACATATCCCATTCTTCCCCCTAGACTTTCATTTTTCCATGGTATTTTTCATCTTATTTGATAGGATTTCCATCCTCCTAGTTGCTTAACTGCTTTTCTCAATCCATACATCTTCTCCTCAGAAAATCCTAGTGGCTCTACCTTCTGAACATACCGAAAATTATTATTAACTCCACCACTAGCACCCTAATCCCAAAGCCAACATCTCTTTTCTGCATATTTACAGAAGTCTTCTAACTTATCATCCTGCTTTTGCCCTCTCTGTTCTTCCATTTATTTTCAATTAGAGCAGGCAGAGTGATCTAGCAGATTATATTACTCTGCTCAAAACTATTCAGAAGCTTTTCATCTCACCTAGAGTACAAGCCCAGGTTCTTACAGTGATCTCCCATTACTTTGTTAATCTCATGAACTCCAGCTTTTCCTTGCTCACTCCACTTGAGCCACTGGCTCTTTCCCAAGATAGCTGCATGGTTCGCTTACTCATCTTATTCATATCTTTCTGAACCTCAGCTTTTTCATCTATAAGAAGGGGTTTTTAGTTGGTATTTTTCTTAATTGGGTTTGTAAGCTTTAACTTTTGAAACATTTAGCCAACTGCCTGGTATTTTAAATTCTTTGCTATAACTTTTGTGCCTCAATATCCTCATCTGTAAGATGAGAGTAATGAATATTACTTACATATGTACTGAGAGGATTAAACAAGTTAATATATGTACAGCACTCAGTATAATGTCCAGCACCTAGTAAGCACTATATACGTGTTGTGTGTTATTATGAATGTTATCTAGTTTATATGGCACTTTCTAGATCTGAGAAGGTTAATTTTGTGCTGCATCACAGCTTTTTATACTTAGGGCTTATGTCTGCTTGCAGCAAGAATTTACCCACACAATCTATATTCTTTATAAGAAGCGTGTATGTCAGTCTGCTTCTTAACTAACTCATTATCAGTTTGGCAACGTCCTTTTGGGCCAAGGTTGCAAAGGTTGCAAATCTGAGTCAGTGCTCAGGTCTCCCTGAACAGTATCTCTCCCTCTAGCCTTCCAGAATCCTGGAGTGCCCGCTTTGCCACACAATATATGCACAAGATTATGATTATAGATTAAGGAATGATTTACAAACAAAAAATAAAAATCTTATGGATCTAAGGAGCAATATAATTGAACTTTATTTATTTTTTTTTCCATTCTATTTATTAGTTTCTCTATTGTCAAATCAAACGTCCTTAAAGGAGTAGGAGAAATTCTTATTTTTTATACCAGTCACTTTCAGTCTTAGTTTCATTACATGTTCTAATGTAGGTGTATCATTCAATTAACTACTCTGTTATCTCTGAAAGCCTGCATGTTACAAGGCAATGTTGTATGTTCTTGCAGTTTCATAGTTTCTGAAGAGCTAATAAACAACAAAACTACAATGACCAACTAATTTACACAGTTTTGTTATTCTTATATGTATATGACTGGAAAATAAATACTATTTTATATAATAAGATGTCATCAGAATATAAAATATAAATATAAAATATATTTTATATTCCTAATATAAAATATAAATATAAAATATATTTTATATTCCTAATATAAAATATAAATATAAAATATATTTTATATTCCTAATATAACATATATTTTATATTCCTAATATAAAATATAAATATAAAATATATTTTATATTCCTAATATAAAATATAAATATAAAATATATTTTATATTCCTAATATAAAATATAAATACTTCCAGTAATTAAGTAATTCCAAGAGATCTCAACTTAGGAGTCAGTGAAAAAAAGATCTAGAAGGTTTATATTTCTGTCATTACTTAATTATACTTCAGCAATTTTTTTTATTACCTCCAGGAAAATAATCGAATCATCGAAGTTCTACAGCTTAAGAGATATGTTACTTTTCTTCATTGTTTCTTGAACTGACTGATTCTTCATTCTAAATATTGAACATTCTCAGCTATTGAACTTATATTAAACTTTACTCTCTACTCTTCTATCATTAAGTAGAGGAGCTGTTTGGTATATTACTTGTCTTTAAGCCTAGACCAGATATACTCTACTACTAATTTTTCTTTTATTATAAAATTTATACTGTGAGTTACTATAAATAGAGGGGTTGTGGGTATTAACCACATGTAAAAAGTTTGTTTACTTTCTAAAGTATGGTTTGTCAGGGGGCAGAGTACTGTACTAGCAGAACATGGGCTTTGTTGATCATGTGACATTGAGCAACTTGTGTTTTCTCAGCCTCAGTTTCTTTATACTTAAAATTAGAGTCAGAGTTGTGTGAATTTTAGGCAACAATATATGTTCCTAGTGCTTAGAAAATACTAGTCCCTGTCTCATTACTCCTTTCTGTTTCTTTACATCTCACCGAGTAGAATGGGTAACAAATGAAATCCAAAGTAGTTGTCATCATTAGCTAGAGAAACCCAAAATTTAAGCCATTCTCCAGTATTGATAAGAAATCTTTAAGCACTAGAGCAGTGATCTAGCTGCTCATTTTGTATTTTGAAACATATTAAAGCATAAGCTGCTTCTGCCAGTTGTAAAAATATAACATATAGAAATATATTTTCATTTCTTCACAGTTTTTCTTTATATTTAATGATAAAATGAGTATATTAATCCATTCATGCACTGCTGTAAAGAAATACCTGAGGCTAGGTAATTTATAAGGAAAAGAGGTTTAATTGGCTCATGGTTCAGCGGGCTGTACAGGAAGCATGGCAGCATCTGCTTCTGGGGAGCCTCAGAAATTTTACTCGTGGCAGTCAAAGCAAGTCAAAGCAAGAGCGAGCATCTTACATGGCAGGAGCAGGACCAAGAGAGAGAGCGGGGAGGTGCCACACACTTTTAAACAACCAGATCTCAGGATAACTCACTATCATGAAACCAGCACCAAGGAGGAAATCTGCCCCTGTAATCCAATCACCTCCACCAGGCCCCACCTCCAACATTGGTGATTATAATTGAACATAATATTTGGGTGGGGACACAGACTCAAACCATATCAATGAGTACCTTACATTTTATTATTTTGATAATTTGGATACAATTCATTAAGCTTTATTACTTATAAAATATAAGAGTAAAATATAATATCTTTAATATACATAAAGAAACAACAATTTTATTTTACCAATCAAGAATATAAACTGCTGACATAATAAAAATAAAGTAAATGTTAAAAGTTTGATTAGGTCCAAAAATCAGAAAATACTGCCAAAACAATTCACTGGAAATCTCTGTGAATAGTCTCTTTAATATTTTTGTATATTAGCTGTGTAATTTTCTTGTGCTTTTTTTCTCCTACACAGGAGAGCCTGACAAGGAGCTGAATCCTAAGAAGAAGATTTGGGAGCAGATCCAGCCTGATCTTCACACTAATGATGAGTGTGTGGCTACATACAAAGGAGTTCCCTTTGAGGTGAAAGGGAAGGGAGTATGTAGGGCTCAAACCATGAGCAACAGTGGAATCAAATAAAATGCTTCCACTACCAAAAGACATTAGAGAAAACCTTAAAAGTAATAAAGAGAAATATATTTGTCACTTATACCTAAAATATGAGTGGCTCGTTTTTGCGTTACTCTCTTCTAGACTTGACGAGTCATTTACTTGGTATATATTGTTTTCATTGATTGGGGAAACACTAGATTTTTACCTCGGTTTTTGATCATTTATAATGGAGAGAGGAAGTTGCCTATGTTTTGTAATAATTTATTTTTTAGCAGGAATATTGATTAGCAGCTTTTTTTTCTTTATACACATAGATAACTAACTGGATTAATATTTAGTTTCTTATTTGTAGGCACAGGATGCATGAAATTTCAAGCTCTGGGATTTTTTGTATATTGTGTATCTGTATCAAAAATATCCTCTCCTTTTCAAAAATGACAGGTTGGAAAATGTGTGTCAGACTTATTAACTGGTCATGTTATAATAATACTGATAATGACCAACTGCTCATTCTGAAAGCCAAACATAAAAGCTAGGAGATGTGGCATCTGAACATTTTTGCTTTGCTGCCAGAGTAACCCTGACTAATAATACAATAACAGCAATTTTTTAAAAAAACTGAGATTTCCTACTGGCTTGAAGTTTTTCTATTTAGCAAAATAATTAGTAATAAGTTTTGACTAGGTCTAAAGAATGAACACGTTGTAAACACTTGGCACAGTAGTTTCTAATAAATTGATCATAAAAGCAGCTATCCTTTTTTTTTTTAATTCTAGCTTCTTTTTAAAGATTATTTGGGTACCTAATAAAGGATAATTTATATCTTATTACAGACTGATATTTTGCTTTTTCATGTGTCATCATACTATCAGTATATTAAAAGAAATTACAGCCTAAAACTTAACATATACCATACATATATATTAAGGTGTCAAATAGCTATTCTCACTCATCTTACAAATATTGTAAGAGCAATAAAAATTAATTGAGGAATTATAAGCCTACAGGTCATCAGCCTTGAGGTGATTACTGATGATTTGGGCTTACACACATGTCAGCAAGATAGGGAGTGTGGATAGGGGAGGGCTGGTAGCTAACAAGGGGCCTCACAGAGGAATATTAGTGACTTTAACCAGGTTTCAGAATCTGGGCCTTACCTTTACACGTTCAACAAAAGAATGGCATCAATAGAGGCAGAAGTATAGACATTGTTTTAAAAATACACACATGCACACACACACAAAACATTTTAGCATTATAGCTGTCTGAATCCTTCAATAAGAAGGAGAGGCACACACAAATACACACACTCACACAAAACTCAACAACCATAAAACAACCCTGCATGTTATAAAAGGCAGAATTAAATTTTATTTATTTAAATCCATGGGACTCTCGTAGGCCAGGATATATTATAGTACCATTATCAATGTGATATTCTGAAAATATGAACTGAGCATCATTAACAATTGTTGGTACCTAAACACAAAATGAATTTCAAAAGTTACTTTGTTCTCAAGATATGTCATTCTTTTGGGAATAAATACTTCTGGTGACAAAGTCTTTTGTGAGTTTTTTGCTCTAATTTTTCTCAATTATATTAAATTTCTTTAATATAATTTAAATAATATTTCAACTACCTAGGTAGTTGAAATTTTCCCAACTAAATGTTGAAATACTGTACCCCAGATCAAATTATCTAATGTTTTGTTAGTGAAACCTAAATTGATGATTAAATTGTTCATCAAACCTAGAGATAATAAAAACTATTGGTCTTTTGTTAAAAGCCCATAATGTAGCATCATCAGTAGCTCATTTGTGCTGAAATTTATGATGACTTACTACAAAAGAGTACATTTAAAAATGTCACATTTGTCTTTCTCAAATACTATATTATGCCTTACCAAATTATAACAAATGTCCATGCTTCCCTCCATAATTCCCACAGGTCTTTACCATGTAAAAATCCGTGCTAAAGAGTGCTAAAGAGAGAAAGAAGTGGAGAGTTAATCAGTGATTTTTCAAGTTGTATGAAAGCATTGACCAAGTTATCCATTCAGCCCTATTCAGTACTTGTTTTCACAGAAAACTTAATTCTATTTTATTTGTATTGCTGGGATGGGAGAGCTCTTACGGAATCAACAAAGAAATAGCATTGTTGGCAAACTGGACATAACACTTCAGCATCTGATGTATTCTGGTTTTTAAGGATTTCAAAGATAGGGGGTAGTGTTTGGTGGGAGGATCACTTTGAGCCCAGGAGAGCAAGGCTGCAGTGTGCTGTGATTACACCACTGCACTCCAAACTAGGCTACAGAGTTGAGACCCTGTCTCAAAAAAAAAAAAAAAAAAAAATCTTAGTTGGGGAGCACCTTGCTATTTCTTGTAACTGGGCATTAAAATGGCCTGAGTATACCTCCTCAACTTTTCAGAGAAATGATACGTCCTTTTAAAATATAAAAGTATCAGAAGTATATAACATTAGCCATGTATTTCACCTACATAAATAGTGACACAAGTCCTGATTCTAAGTGCTATCCAGCAGTATGAAAATTACAACTTTATCACCAAGATGCAAAATAAAAAGAACTAGGAAGGGCAAATTAGTATGCTCAACAGGCAATAATGTTGCAAATTGCTGTCTCATGGAGAAAGCTCTACCCTCCAAAATTTTAGTTAAGGAATAATCATGCCTTCTCTAACAAATGTAAGGGTGATATATTAACAATACATGTCTACTGTCATGGATTTTATTACAGAATTACTATTAAGATTGTTATTGCCTTCTAACTAGTCTTTTCATGTGTTTTATCCACCCCTTAAAAGCTCCTTTTGAGGTAGATCAGCCATTTTACCCCAAAGAGTCAACAGAAAAGTTAAATAAATGCCCCATACAAAGTTGAAACCTGGTTTAATTTTTTTCAGTTCTTACTGATCCTGTGTTCTCCATTACGTCATGCTTTCTTAACATGTTAGTTAAATGGTCATGTGGTTTCTTTTATTTGAATGAAAAGTTTAGCTTTACTTTAAATGTTAGAGAAAAATAGTGACATAAAAATACCTAAATTTGAGTAGTTTATGATTAGCTCCTTTAGTGGAATACTTAAGAGATTCTAAAGGGAGAGATGAGATTATTAAACACTCTTTGGAGTGGTTATGAAGAGAATTTATCAATTTTTTTTCTTTTTACTATTCAAATATATAGGGAGAATTCACTTGGCAAAACCAAGCTGCTCCTGCTGGTAGCAGTTGCCTTTTTTAAGAGGTTTATGCCATGATTCTTTGAATAGTGCGCTGTTATTGAGGGCACTGAATGTGTAATGACAGTCCATCCCAAAAGCCAACATATGATAGATGTCACTAAGTTCCATATAGATAGATAATTTAAAACAGAAACATAGGTATACTCCATTTTGGTACTACTTATATGATAACCCCAAAATTTGCAATAATGATGAAAAGGATAGTTGCTGATGGCTAATATGCCTCTGTACAAAACTGAATCATCTTCAGGTACCAACTTGTTGGAATTAGAAAGAGTCACTTCACATTATTTTGCATTGTACTTTGTATAGTTATGGTTTTTCCTTTGAGTAAATCTTGGCAGAGATAACTCATAGGAGTATAACTCCATAAAAATATTGGGAGGAAGGACCCAGAACAATGAAATAATTGTTGGTGTGAAAGTGAGCCATCTGGAATTTCAGAGTGCGAACTAATTATTGTATATTGTATTTTTTCACCCTTATGTATTTGGGTTTTTTTTTTCCCTTCCTTTCTAACTTCCACCTATCCTAACACACACTATTCCCAATTCTCTAGATGTTTAAGTACAAAAATGTGTGTAAGTGTGATTTTTGTCTTCATCAACATCATTTCCTATCTGGCAGGCTGTTGGCCTTAGCAACAGGAGCAGAAACAAGCCTGAGACCCAATAATTGCAAGAAAGAAAAATCCTTTTTAATGAAGCGTTAACTACTCTTGCCCTTCCCATTGCTACATAATGCCTACAGAATTGTTCAAATAGCCATTGTTAATGTCTTATTTCCTCAATGGCCTTTTTGTGATGAACCTTCATATTAAGGCTGCTCTGACAAAGTTTTACATTTGTTTTTGTAAATTGCCTCATTAGAATATCATGCATCCCAGCAGAGAAATGCACCCAATATATACGTGCACTTTGGTTTTCAGATTGCATATTTGGCTGATACTTGTTCATTTAAAATCCCTCAAATTTTCACACCTGGGGAATTTGGAAAGAACAGTGCAAGAGTCATCCAAAATCAACACCACAACTGTATTTCTCTTTGAAAAAGATTAATGAAAAATGCAAACTAAAAGTCACTTTCAATAAGTTTAGCAAAAGGGAATGATTTCAGTAGAAATAACTTTTTTCTAAAACTTTCAGTTTTCCTATAAAAGGATAACATTTTTGTGTTAAAACTGCACATATATTGAAAATAAAAACAAAAACTTTTCAGATACTTTTGGAGAGATTTGTTTTGAAAACAGAGTTGGAGTGAGAATCTGGGAAATAGCAATGCCACATAAAAACATTAGCTTTATGTAAAAGAAGTACAGTATATCTGAAAATCAGTAGAATAGAAAATCTAAGAAAATTTTTAATATAAAAAATATAGATAAACATAGCTTTAAAAAAGAAAGTCTTTGAAAATGCTATTTCAGGTGATGTATCTAGAGGAACATGCCTGGCAAGAGTCAGAGCTGATAGATTGCAGGGGTAATCACTGATGACCCCAGATTGAATGCACTAATGAGACTTTAACACTAGCTGCACAAAAACATCAGATACACTGTCTTCCAATCCTCTAAAATACTCAAAGCACTTTCAAATTAAACTTTAGTAGAGATTTTTGGTGTCTGAATGAGAACAGCATACAGATTAGGCATCTGGAGGGACATGAGAAAATATTGCAAATAATAGACTCTCATAGGAAAGGTGGCAGGGTACAAAAGATGAACTTGCTGGACATCGTTTATTTTACTTAAAGTAATCCTAGTCTCATGGTTCTTTAGATGCGTAGGGGCAGAAAGATGTGATACCTTTCCTAACCCATCTTAAGAGTCAAAGCTGACACTCCTGTAACAAAAGACAAGAGAAAAACATAAGTGTATTTAATCAAAGTTTTACATGATACACGAGCCCTCAGAAATGAAGACCAAAAGACTCAGGGAAAGCTGTCCATTTTGTGCCTAGGATTGCTGAAGAATGGACAGCCATATAGCAATGTAATTGGATAAAAGAGAAAGTGCTAAACTAATAGACTGGGCAGGGAAACCCAGCAAGGCCATCCAGATTCTTCTTGGTGTCTGTAGCATGCCTTCCCCTGGGTATGGGGCAGGACCCTTCTGGAATGAGGGTCATCAAGGAAGAAGGGAGAGAGTGACCTTTCTAAGTTTTATGGCTTGCTTTCAGGATAAGGAATTCTGGTTTCTGTGACTTTCTTCAAGGGGAAAAAGAGGTGGAACATAGGAGGGCAGGAGAAGGACAGAAAGACCTTGCCTCTGAAGCTCCTCCAATCTCCTTCAGTTCAAAGTACTCAGCATGCCAAGGTCTCGTATTTGGAATATGGTCTTTTGAGCCCCCAACAGCTGCAAGTTGTAATTACCTCCAGAACAGATGAGTTTATTCAATGAATATGCATTCACTGTCATCCAGAAAAAGCTGAACAAACCAGCCTCAAATGGAGAACAGCAGCAAGACGTTCACTTCAGTGCCTTAACATTCATATAATCCAACATCCCCATTACCAACTAACAAAATATTTCCCTACACCCACTATGCTGGTTCTTATGAAAAGCTAGGATTGCTATTACATAATGGTACACAAAAGAGTATGTCTAGAATTTAATGCCTCATGGATATTATACTAGAATTCAGAGTATATTGGGAAAACACACTAACCAGAAAGATGGGAAAAGATGAAGAGGAAGGAAAACAGTGGTAAGATATGGACCTTCTACTATTTGTATATTGAATTAAAAGAGCTAATGATAAACTACCAGGATATATGCAATGTAAGTTATAAGAAAGGACTCTTGAAACAAAAGGGACAACCTGCAAGGGGGAGTCTTGAATTAAATAATTAAATATCTGAGCACAATCTAGTAATATGGTGAAAGGAAAAGCATTCCAAAGTCCACTTTTCTGGGGAGGATAGGAGAAAGAGAACTAGGGCGGAAATGGAAGTATTGTAAGGGTCTTATTTTAATAGGAAATTCTTGGTAAGGGAAATAGTTCATACTGTGTCGTCAGGCAATAGTAGAGAAGTATGTACATGATTGTGAATTCAGGGGCAAGAAAATAATCTTTAATGAGGGTGAATTAGAATAGAACTTCCAAATTATCAAGGGGAAATATTGAATTAATAGCAATGTTATCAAGGTAGCAAAACTAAGGAAAAGAAACAATAAATACACTAATATAAAATAATAAACATAATGTAATATTCTGTGTCCTTGTAAAGGAAGATTTAATATCATGGGGTGTCATTTACCATACACACACACACACGCACATCCCCAAAATAATTTTTTTTAATTTAGGAAAAACAATCTAAGAACATGTATGAATGGAGGGCTGAGTATAACCAGAAAATATTTTGAAAAAAGAAAACAAGTTTGACCTCCCAGATATCAAGGAATGATATAAAATTGTTATAATTAAATCACTTTGGTATTGAGAACAATATAAATAAAATAGGTAACAGAATAGGATTAAGAATACAGGATAAATCCAGAAATAGATCCAGGATATACGTTTCAATCTCTATATCTAGCTACCTACCTACCATTTAAGTAGTAAAAGGATGAATTAATAAATAGAACAAATACAACTGGTTACTCATCTGAAAGGAAGTAAAACTAAAACCCCAGCTATATCATGTACACAGAAATATATGACTACAAAAATTTCACAAATTTAGTTTGGCAAAACTTACCATACAAAGTTAAAGGACAAATAATAGATTTGAAAAAACAATTGTTACTCAGAGGACAGACAGAGGGTTAATATCTGTAACATACATAGAGCTCTTCCAATTTGCCAAACAAAAAGTAATCCAATAGAAAAAAAAAATGACAAAAGGACAAAGGATGTGAAGAGCCAATTCATAAAAGACTAAGTCTAAATTACCAAAATGCTTACACAAAAATGTTCCAAATACAGAAAATCGTTCCAATTGGGAAATGCAAATAAAGTAACCGTGGGCTGTGGTTTCACATTTATTCAACATGTTAACAATAGGTGTTCAAGATGATAACACCTATTGATGGGGAGAAAACAACTCACGTTGTTGGAAATCAAGTTTATCACAATATTTTTACAAAGAATCTGTTAAGATATATTAAATGTATATATACTTTTATACTTTTATATATATAGTCGGGAATATAACTTACAGAAAAATAGTATTAACTAAAAATATATGTACAAGAATAGTTGCTTGAGCATTGCTTTGGGTGACAGAAAACTGGAAAGCTCATCAACAGAGGAGCAGTTGCATAAATTGTTACATAAACACTGTGAAATGTTTTGCAGCCTTTAAAAAGAATGAATTTGGGCTATATTTTAGGTTTGGAAAAATTTAAATGAGGTGGTGTTTTGACAGCCAAGTAAAAAGGGCTCCCAGAGAATCTCCAACTGGCCTGCACGCAGAGAGGACAAGGTGGAGCCGCGGGAAGTTCTTGTTGTTTGCAGAGAGGAGGAGCCTAGCCTCTCCTGTTACTGGGTGGTAACCTGGGATTCAATTGGTGAGATGGGGTCCCATTAACAGGAACCGCTCTCACTTTGCTGAGCTTTTTTTCGTTTTTCACCCAATAAATTCCGTTTTTCTCACCCTTCTATGTGTCCATGAGCCTAATCTTTCTTGGTCGTGTGACAAGAACCCAGTTTTTAGCTGAAACGAGGAGAAAGTCCTACAACCGTGTTAAAGTGAAACAAAACTATATTATGAAGAGTGTAATACAAAAACTTGTTTTTAAGTTGAAAAGCCCTGTATATTTTTATGTGTTTGTATGTGCTGTGTGGGGGTGATTATCTGGACATGAAGAAAAATAGAAACAGTGGACACCAGGCTTTTGGTTGGCATCAGTTATCTGTAATGGGCAGATTTGCATGGAGAAGAGGAGAGAGGTAAAGGCAAAGCAAAAAAGCCACATAAGACTGCTAAAAGAAAATAAAGTATGTAATACTACCACATTTAAGTATTTATGTGAAAATGTCTGTGTGTGGATATACACACATGTATACACAGTAGGAACACCTTATCCAGAGGGAATATGTTCCAAGGCCCTAATGGACGCCTGAAGCCAAGGAGAGTACTGAGCCCTAAACATACTATGTTTTCCTGTATGTACATTCCTGTGACAAAGTTTAGTTTTTAAATTAGACACAGTAGGAGATTGACAAGAATAACTAAAAATAAACTAGAACAATTACAACAATATATTGTAATAAAAGTTATGTGAATGTGGTCTCTCTCTTAAGAAATCTTATTGTATGTAATACTTCCAGATTGCAATTGACCACAGGTAACTGAAACCACAGAAAGTGAAATCACAGATAAGGGGTGATACTGTATATGCAAATATAAAAATAAATAATTCAGGGAAGAATATCACAGAAATCCTCTTTGACTAAAAGCATCTCTCTATTAATCATCAATATCAGGCCAGCCTCACAGAGCTTAAATCCTTAATGTTCTGCACCATATATATTTCCTGAAACGAACTAGTTTTTGTTTTCTAGAAAAGTTAACTGACAACACATAAATGAAGCATATGAAGAACTTAACACCTGAATTCTTTTCCATCCTGCTTTTCTCCACCAGTCACAATTGTTTCAACTTCTTAGCATCAAGTCTCTTTCTCTGTCCCAAGCCCCAACAACCCGTGGGGCAAGTGTCAGTTCTCACTGCACTTCCAAACTCTGCCCCATTGTTGAGTCTCCCACTTCTCAGTCCAGGGCCCACAGCATAGGAGCAAGAGGTCATGCAAAGAAATAAGTGAGATGTTGTTTTAAGTTGGAATCTGTATTATGCTTTCCTATAGAAACATTTTATAAATCTAGCACAAATTCAAACATGTGTACTGGAGTTCACATAATATTATGCATTAAAGTAGGCTTTTGAAGACTACTCTGGGAGAATAACCACCAGCTTATAAGAACAAACTGTGAATTGGGAACTATCTTTGTGAAAAAATTTTATAAATTAAGAAGTTCATATACAAATATTTATGAAAGTGATCTAATTTTGACTTGCTGGTGGACTTCACTCTTATGACTGATTGGAATTATTTTCCTTCAGTTTTCACTGCTACCATTGGGACCATCCTGAAGCTCTCCACTAAACCATAGTGGCCAACCTTCAAAGGTAGAAGGTCTTTAGTGAAGGCTTTATTCATAGTCAATTATCACAATTGTTATACTCATTTTTGCTAAAGGGCTTGCTCTGAGTTTTTACCAAATGTTTCCAAACTGAAATAGAAACCACAGGTTACAAGGAAGTGGAAAAGAAAATTAACATATTTTAAGCAACTACCATGTGCCATGGCATTTAATCATTACAATAACTATGAGTAGATATTCCAAAGAAGGAAACAGACTCTGACAAGTTTAAACAATTTTTCTTTTCTGGCATCAAGTAAGCAGTGGAGCTAGTTCCTTTTTAATGGATAATAACTAATTATTTTTAACTTTTATTTAAATATAGCATATACAAATAGTTTATAAATCGCAAGTGTTTGTTGTTGCATTTTCACAAAGTGAACAAATCCCGTGAAACCAGGCTCCAAATCAAGAGAACAAAAGAACATGACCAGAATCTCAGAAGCCACATCAAGTGTAACCTTTCACTCACAATCCCCTCCCCAAGGTTAACCACTCTCCCAATTTCCAGCACTTCTACCATCAGAGTAGTTTAGATTACATTTGTTTTACTGTTTTTGAACTTTCTGCACATGGAATCATGGAGTATGTACTCTTTTATGTCTGGCTTATTTTTCAACATTATGTTTGGGCAATTCATTGGTATTGTTACATATAGTTGAGCTTGCTTATTCTAATTACTTATTCTAATATCCCACTGTGGGAACATACCACAATTTACTTAACCATTCTAATATTAATAGACATTTGAATAGTCTATATGTTTAGCTTTTGAATAGTAGTTCCATGAACATTATTGTGCATACATGTCTTCTAGTACACAAATGTACACATTTATGTTGGGTATACACTTAGGAGTGTAATTGCTATGTCATGGGATTTGCATTAGAAATCTTCAATCATTGATGTTCTTTTTAACTTCTAGTTTTCCAAAGTGGTTATACCAATGTACACTCTCACCAGCAGCATATCAGAATACTTATGGTCCACATTCATGTCAATAAAGCCATTCTTTGTAGCTAGGTTTCTGACTCCAATACCCAATGCTCCTTTCCTTTCACCTAAATTTTATTTAAAGGTAAGAACTTGGTAACAATTCTCTTTTATAAATTCCATGATTCTTTCTAAGATTTTCATTCTTTGTTCATTGAGTGATTTTCCTTTTTTGTACTGGAAAACGTATTTGTGCTGACTAGAATTTAGCAGCGTTATCAGGGTATCAGAGGCCTCATGTAAATATTTATCTTCAGTAAGCCCAGCCTCTTCTATTTTTTCTGCATGGGTAAAAAGAATGGCTGTGTAATTCATCCAAGCACGTCCAAGAAGTTCCTGAAAGAGAGAAGTTAGATAACTATTGAACTTGAACTATATTCCTCAAAAATGAGCAAAGGATTTATTACGGTCCAATATAGATAGCCAGCAGATCCATATTATTATGTTTCTGAAAGCTGATATACAATGTAGGAAATGAAGACAGGGTCAAGTATTGTAAATAAATGGAGGGAAAAGGCTTGACTTTCTGAAAAAGGCAGGATTAAACACAGAATTAAATTCTCTCTTTTATTTTACTATGATAATTGATATATACACAACCTCAAAACTGCATATTATCATTGCTGCATAGATTTTTCAACATTCAGTAATCATTTATACTTGTCTGACTACCTGAGTCCATTAAAGCCACTGAATTTAAGTCAGAGGACCTTAGTCAAGGGAATTGTTTTATCTTTTACTTTTTGTAGAAATGTGTTATCATTATCATTAAAAGCATCTACTAAAGATATAAAATTACATAATCTGTTAAGAATCTATTGATTAATCAGGTGACATGTAATGGAAAAGCTCAGATAAAAATACATTTGGCGATTTGGACGAACCACAAAATATTATAACTGTGAGTCTCATCTTCTTGACTTCACATGCTTAGAATGGAACCCAATTTATCTGATGACTTCCTCTAATGTGGTTGAAAAACATTGAAGACTGGCGTTCCTTTGTTTAGTAATATGTGGAAGTTGGTTATGTAATAAATTCTTGTTTGATTAGTGAATATAAGCTGATATAAAGCAGAAGTAACAGCATGTGGCAAATTGTTCATGTAATATAAAAGGCATCTAGAAATAACCCTTGAACTTTTTGGGATATTTCTAAAGTTACATGAAATCACAATGTGACAACAAAATAACATTACCTCCATTCCGAACACTCCTATTACCAAAATATTTCCAAAGCTACTACCAGTTTATAGCAAGAAAAATACAAAATGCCTAGGAATAAACATAATAAGAAACACCCAAGACCTCTAATAATCAGAAGAAAGAAAGAAAGGAGAAAAACTAACATTTAGTGCCAGTTATTATGCTAAGCACTTTACATGCGTTACCTCTTTTGAAGCTTAATGCAATTCTTTGTGGGAGATACTATTATTATCTCCATTATCATATTGGCAAACTGACTTATAAAGACTTTGAGTTATATGTATTAGTACAAACTCTGCTTTTAAAAAATTATTGAAAATATTGAAAGACAGTCTGGGAAATCATTTTCAATGTACCTAAAAAATACAGGATTAGAATTTATAATATTGAAAAATTGAAAAGAAAGAAAAAAGAAGAAGGAAATAAGAAAGAAAACAGAAAAGGAAGAAAGGAGAAAGGAAGGAAGGAAGGCAAGCAGGAGTAAGGAAGGAAGGAATCTGGATAGATAAATCTAACATGAAAATACTCGTGAGAACTACGGGACAAAACATTTAAAATTAGAAACATCACAATCATGGTCACCAATTACAACTGATACAGTCTGGCTTTTATCAGATTCATTTATTTATACATCAATTTCTACAACTTCATAGTGAACTCTTTGAAGGCAAGATTCATGTCTTTCCATATCAATCAAAGCTTTTAGCACATTGTAAACTTTCAGTAAACATCTGTTAAATTAATTTGGAATTTAGACCCTCATTGTCATCTCAAATAGAAGGCTTAGGGTTCTATTTATTTCTTTTGAGGTTTTGGTTTTGAAGTATAATTAATGTTTGTAAAGCTTCTTCTTTTTTTTTTTTTTTTTTTTTTTGCAGTTTATCATGATGAATTTGCCTGTAGTCTGGACTATTTTCTATTCAGAGGGACTCTTTCAAGGAATAGGCCCAAACTTTTTCTTCATATGTGTTCAAAATTTTTCTATGTACACCCACCATAGAATAACTGCATATTTCTTTTCCTTCTAAAAATACCCTGCTTAAAGTTTCACAATCAGTATATTAGGGAATAATTACTGTAATAGATGATAAACTTTAAAAAATAAATTTTTAAAAAATTAGTATCCATATAATGTCAACATCCCATTTTGCCTAATGGTAACATAGCAAAATTAGCAGACCTCTTTAGAGTTTGTTGTATATTCAGTATATTGTTAACAGGTCTCTGCTGGAAGAGGAGTCACAGAGTTGCAAAGTAAATGAGCAGTGATGTTATGGGTTGAATTGCATCCTCCGCCAAACTCATGTGTTGAAATTCCGATCCCCAGTTCTTCTGGATGTGACCTTATTTGGAAATAGGGTCATTGCAAATATAATTCTTTAAGCTAAGGTCATTAGGGTGAGTCCCTGTCTAGTATGATTGGTGTCCTTATAAAAAAAGGGAAATTTGGGCAAAGACGCAAGTCCCGGGAGAGTGCCATGCATACGTGAAGATAGCCATCTACAAGCCAAAGAAAGAAGCCTGGAACAGATCTTCTCTCACAGCTATCAGAAGGAGCCAACCCTTACAACACCTTCATTTCAGACTTCTAGCCTCCAGAACTGGAAGACAGTAAATACCTGCTGTTTATGCCACCCAGATTGTGGTACTTTGTTACAGCAGCGCTAGCAAACTAATGCAAGTGGCTAAAAAAATTAATAAAGTACTAAGTATATTAGATCTGGGCTCTGGGAATACAGCAATCCCTGGATCATTTGCATAAGAATCACCTGGGAGGCTTTCTAAAAATGCATCAGAACTATTAGGGCTGGAGCCTGGAATCTGAAATTTATAAAGCATTTTAGATGATTTATTCCTTCTGCAAATATTTATTGAGGGTCTACTTTGTTCTAGGCATGCTCTACATGGTAGGGACAGGTGTGGAACAAGACAGACATATTCTGTTTACAGTTAGTGGAGATTTTTGTGTACTAAATTAACTTGGGAAGGGAGACAGACAGGAAAGAAATACTTTGAATTTGTTTCAGTTGCAAGTGTGATAGAAATTATCTTAGCATTATAAAGGTGATCATTTTGCCCATTTTGGGGTGGAGGTGGGAAGTAAGGGTAAAAAGGAAAGATCAGACAAAATGTCTTGCATGTGATGGTGCAGTGACCAGATTCTTAAAAAATACGTAGGAATTAACAAGGTAATTAATGTAATCAAGCATGATTGAGATTGTACAGCATTGAGATTTTATTTCTAAACAAGTACAGCTATTGATCTTTGATCACTCTTATCTCTGAAAGATTATCAAATTTAGAGCCAGACCTGATATTCACCAAGTACGCTATGAATATGGTCATACTGATTGTCAAATATCAAAATGTTTTCATACAAATTATTAAATAGCTACTGCTCTTAACTCCTTGAGAGCCATCCTAAACTTACCCTTAGATATGTATTGGCTGATGTGTAGATCATACTTGTTATTAAATATTTTTGAACCCCAGTGACTTAATGGATAAGGTATTTGCCTCCTTAAATATTTTTGAAATACAGTATTGCTACAATAAAAGTGCATGCTAAATAAACTATTTGGCACAAACAGTCCTTTCTTGAGTTATATATCATAACACAGAATTATTTTCTTTCTAGGTTAGTACTTAATGAAGTAAATGGTTTAACTTTCATAGTATTTCTTTTGTTCCTGTTTTTCTGTATTGTAACATTAACATGTTCCCTTTTGGTCTCCACCAGACATTTCCCATACTTTAAACCACAATCTCATTCAGAGAACATGAGTTAAAGCACCTAAGGATTACAGATTTGTAAGTGCCATGCCACTTAAAAGTCCATGTGTTCAGCCACCGGGAAGTTTTTACATATTTATTTATGAAAGGATGCTCATACCTTAAACTGTGAGAGAAATTGCACTTTTGAATTACTGCCAAAAACAGAAGAGAGTGGTTGATTTAGCTTAAAATCTTTAAGTCGATTTTGGCCAGAAAATAGTTGAATATCTGAAAGTAGTGTTGCTTGCTGAATAGTCATCACGTTAGTGGCCAAACATGTTCTCTATGGACCCAGAGAAAGAATCATTACAGTTGATTGATACCTCACATAAAAATCCAAAAGCAAGATAAGTTAATGTAAGTTATCTGGTGTTAATAATTTAAATATAGTACTAAGCTAGATGAAAATTTTACGATCAATCATGAATTGTTTGGTTTGGTTGAGTCCTTTTGGGACTACTGGTTAGGATATAAACTTTGTTATCCAGGAATTATGTTCATTTTCCCAGGACCTCACCAGCCCTGCCCCATTTGTTTGTGGTTGATGAAATCATAGCATCTGGACTTTTTAGGGGGAAACAAACAAACAAAAAAGCCAACTATCAACGGAGAAAAAAATTATCACGGAACAGGAGGACAATGAGGACCATTTTTTTATACTTTATGCTATTCCCTTACTCTCACCCCAATTAAAACATTACATTTTCCTTTTCAGAGAGCCAAAGCTGAATGATAATTTCTCGTTAGGCCAGATCCAGAGAATATTCAACCTCAGAGATCATCTTATAAACTGCCTCATTTTACAGATGAGGGTATTGAGGACTTATGGTGTTAAATGACTTGGCCAAAGTCATATGGCTGATTATTGACAGGCTTGGACCTGGAACCAAGGTCCCCCATCTTTCCCACTAAATTGGGGCTTTTCAATTTAACCATACTAAGCCAGTGAAGATTTTTCCAGATTTTTTTTCTAAATTAATAAAAAAGTTACTTCTTATGTTTATAAATCAGGGCCACGTAAATTTGATTTTACTCTTATTTTCTTCATAAGTCTACCAGGATAAACCTAAAAAACACTATTTCCTAATTTTAGGATAAGACAAATACTAACAATAAAATAATAATGGCCAGAGCTATTTGCTGTGCACTTGCCACGTGCCTGTGCCTAAGCTATATCATTTACTGTTAAAAGGGCATTAATCCCACAAGTAACCCAATGAAGCAGACACTACTGTCTTTCTCAATTTACCAATGAAGTTTACAGAAGTTACTTGCCCGAGATCACAAAGCAAATCAGTAGCTAAGACTTGAATACTTTAGAACCCATCTCTTAATCTCTATGCTATCTTGCCCATATCCAGTAGTTCATTTGAATGAGTACTCATTCACAATCTCAATAGTGATCATAACAATAAAAACAACAATACTAGTAATACTTTACCATTTTCTGTGACCTACTGTAAGTAGGCACAATGCTGAGCATGATGTATTTATTAAATATAATGCTCAGAACTCTTAACATACATAAAATTATCTCCACATTACAAGTAAGGAATTGAAACCAAGAAAGTTTTAGTAACATTTATAGTCATACACCTATGAAGTAATTAGGCTTGTTTTTTTAACTATATTCTAACAACTAAGCCCATAATCTTCATTTAGTATTTTCAGGCTCTGAATGAGCTTTTCCAAGCTTTTTGTAAACACATTCGTCTGCAACATCAACAGCTCGGTTGTTGATTATGAAATAAAAGTACATGCTTGAAACTTGCTTGTACACAGTAATAATACAGAATACCATAATAGTGGGGGGGGGGGGGGGGAATGGACCATAGGCAATACCTAGGCACAATTCCTAGTGCAGCTTGGCTGTATGCCAGCTCTTTCCTTGAGGTGACTATATTATATCTTGTCTGATTCATTATTTGTGGGTTTATAAACATTCAAATGAGATTCCAGATAATATTTGAATAAATTCTTCCTTCTATTTCTTGATTTTGGGGACATGACTCACTGATATCTCTTTCATTTTACTGTAAATTAATAAAGGCCTAACAAAAAGAAAAAGGGATCATTTGGGGAAAATGTTTCCATCATCACAGCCAGTAGCATATAACTCCTCGGCAAAATATTAGAGTACAAATTGGGGAAGATATTTAAAGAGACAACAGGGAGGCATGGGAAAGAAGAAGCTACTTCTCTGACTCTGGCTTGGTAGACTCCTTCTACAGTACTAGTCAGTGCCCCTGAAAAGGAGTAAAAGAAAGAAGGCAGATACTCCATACTCCATTTTGCATCAGCCAGGAAGAAAAAGACATCCATAGTGTGCCTGAAACCTGAGGACCTAACAGCTTCTTGCTCCTTCCTAACAGCTGCTGGTCCTGTTGAATATTCAGACACTCTGCAACAGCTTCCAATCTGTGAGCACATACAGATGGCTGCCACCAGCATCTGAGGCACCTTCAGGAAGATCACAAACAGCCAGCCTGTGCTTAAGTGACCATCAACCAAAGACCGTAGCAGAACCCTGGAATAGGTCTGCAGTGCTCCCAGGGATCATAGGCCACTCAAGATTATTAAACCTTGGCTGCTGATTTTCCTGGGAGACAGAAGTTATTTATTTCAGAAAGAAATATCTGGGATCTGAGCTTTGCCCTAGCTCATCTCCTTGCTGCCTTCAGTTCCTGAATTGCATACTGATTTGGAAGGCAGCTGTAAGAGAAGACTGTATGCCAAATATTGTTTTAAAAGACCAAAGACATGTATGAATTGAGTTCACATATATAAAAAAGCCTCACAGATGACATTATTGTCCTATATCCTAAAACTATTAAAACCTATTTTCAAAATGTATGATATTTAAAATAACCTTTTGGGCTCAGCATAGGTTCATGGTAGGGAAATATTGAGACGTATGGAAAGAGTCAGGGTAGCTTTTGAAAAAGAGTTGTTTATGTGTTTACTGCATTTACTGAATTATATCCATCTATAGCCTCATCTAAATGTTTACTTAATAATAGCTTTAAATGAATTTTTAAGAACTGTCTAAAGATTATACTGGTGTCATGGATGCAGGCTTCCCACCACTTGATTTCTACCAGAAACATTGCTTGAAATACAGGCTTTCATAATTTGGAGGAGGCTTTTGGGCTTTCTTGGATCCCATATTGTTTCTTAATTGCAATCATCTTCTATTCTTCCTTACTTTTGTATAGCAGGTCCTTGGTTTTTCAGGAGTTACATGATGAGCATTTTTTATGCTCCTGTCACCCTGATTTTTCTGCTAGTTTCTTGTGATTATACATACGGCTGGGTTTTTTTTTCATTTTTAGAAACATGCACAGTTACTGAAAAACAATGCGTGTATCTGTCATGTAGAAGTATCTTTTCTAGTTAAAGGAAAAAAATCTTCATTAAAACAAAGTAACTATCTTTCTGGGCTGTAACAGGGCCTATGTCAGTATGAGCTGAGACTGAACCAAAAGAAGGGTAGCATTTTTACAAGTTCTTCTCGAACAGAAAAGATCTGTTCACCATTCAGTATAAAGTTTAACTGTGGAGCTTCTAATAGACCTGGTGTCTCTGAGCTCAGTGACTCATTGAGGCTCTTGAGTAATACTAGTGAAGTCCAGCAGGTAAATATAGATTGACTCAGACTGAAGAATCAACAGATTGAATAGAATGGAGCAGCTCAATGAATAGTTTCCAGGAATTGTTAGTAATAGTCCACACAGGGCTGTGTGGACTATTGTTAGTAATAGTCCACACATCATATACACACACACACACATACACACACACACATACACACACAAACTCCCAACTCTCTCCGTCTCCTAGCTGTGGTCATGTCCAGGCCTCTTATCCAGCTCCTGTCCTTATTCACAGTTGGAGACTGTGAATAAGCCTCCAACTTAGTGACCTATAATGAATGAACAAGCAAACAAATTGGAATAGACCACCAGGGAAAGGTAGCATGTGTTATTTATGCTCAACCTGAGGTCCCTATGGTCTTCTTTTGGCTAGAATGGAGCAGTCACTTATGCTACAGCTGATAAGGCAAGCAAAGGATCTGAAGTTCTGAATTGTTTCCCTATGAATAATGCACAACTCTCCCTTGAATGCTCACTATGACTTAAGTCTTATGAAACCCCCTCTTTTTCATTATACTACTTTGGCACTTAATGCATTGTCTTTTTCTGGTTTGTTTATCTAATTTTCCTCTTCTAGACTGTAAACTTTCTGAAGGAAGGGCTCGTGTCTCATTTACCAGTAATTAAGCACTGTTTAGATGCTCAATAGAGTGTTCAATGACCAAGTCAGTGAATGAGCACCTATTTCTTGGTGAACTATAAGAGATTGTCCCTTTGATGCTGAATGGATGCAAGTGAGTGTTTAAGTTCAGCGGTTCTAAGACCTGACTGTTTTTGAGAAATACATGGAAAATTATGAAAATACAGATATGCAGGCTCCACTCCTGAGATTCTGTTTCAGTACGTTTTGGATCAATCTTCTTTAACAAACAGCCCAGTTGATTCTGATGCAGACAGTCCAGGGACAACATGTTACAAACTTATTTGGGTTTTTTGTTCTAGGAGTTTGAGGCTTGGTTAACCTCTGAAGTTTAATATCTCAATTTTTTTTTCTACAAACCAGTTGTAAAATGACTGATTGGGTTCCTCTGAAGGAAGTCATAAAAATGACTTGGGAAAATCAAATAATTTTTACTGACTATTCCTAGGTGACCAACACTTAGTTGTATAAATTATTATATACTATATTATTATATACTAATAGTATAACATTATTATTATTATTATACTATTAGGATAATGTCCTCCAAGAAGTAATAATGGCATTAGTGTAATTGCATCTTAGTATTACCTGGATCATCTGGACTGGGTCAGTTACTTCCTGCCCACAGAAAGGCACATCTGCTCTCTGAACCAGGAGTGCAAGGTGGAGACCCCCTTGCCCGAAGTGATGTGCCAGAGCCTCTTTGACTTCCTGTTTCACATACTTCTTGCTCAGCCTGCTGTGTGGATAACCTGGAGTGTCCAACACCTGGACCTGCAGGGCTACCTCTAGCCCACCTCGACGCATGAAGCTGTGGAGGTGACAACTGCGGCCCAGGCTACAACATGTGGTCACAGAACAGGGAGCAAAGCTGCTGTGAAAGTCTGTGCTTCCCAGCAGAATGTTTCCAGCAGAACTTTTTCCACTCTGAGTCATGCCAAAGAGGGCCAAGTTGATGATCATCTTGTTGGGGTCTGTCATGGCTGTAGGAAAACAAAGGCATAGCACGCATAATTAGGCTTCTACATTCCCCCAATGTAAGTTTTCTTACCTGGCCTGGTTGCACTCCAAGTTCGATTTTAGATTTGTTTTCCCTTCATTCGTAGTGACTAAAGCATGGAGGAGGACTACTCCACTAAAGTGGAGATCCCCCAGTGACAGAAGGGAATGTGGAATAATTGTAGTTTACAATGAGAAGGGAGAGAGAAGTCAAATACAGATAAGGAAGGATTTAGGAAACAGTAATTGCAGAAAACGAGGAAAAAAAATCCCAAATTACATGAAGATCATAAAAACCACGTTTAAGAGAAATATGTTAACTCATCAATGTGGTAGGTGAGTTGGTTTAGGAAAAGGTGTTGAAGTTCCTGAGCTCAGGGGCAAAGCTAGCAGTAGTATTTAAAAGTTATTCACTATTGGAGAAGTAAGAATAGAACAGTAGAAGAAACAACCCTTCTTGCTTTCTAACAACATCCCCCATCTTCCCACTTCCCGACCCACTGCCTGAATACACAAGTGGTATCTGCAAAAAATCATCCTTCCTGATTTCCTGAATGCTTCTTTCCTATGAAATATGAATAATGTTAAAGAAGACTTCTGTTTCTGCTTACTACATTTTTTTTTTTTTACAACCAGGGAACATTGGTGAAAATACAAACTACTTGTAATTTCTGTTATAAAATAATTAATAAATCATCTCTATGGTCCATTAGTGTAAGTGTTGGCTCTTTAATAAAGAAAGTAAAGCCTAACATATTGGGCAGCTCAGTTAGAAGGGGGGAGAATCTTGGGAGAATCTATTCCATGTACAATACCTGCACAGTGGCCGATCCTTTGTACACAGCATGATCCCCCACAGCATTTTAAGGTCATTAATCATTTTCACTAGATTTATAAGCAGAGTTACTTGCCAATTGCTAAAACTGCCCACGCTACTGATTCAGAAATAAAGACATTTTAATATTGCATATTTATTATTTTTGCTTAGATCTTGTAACTTTATTACACAGTTTTAAGTACCGCAGGTCCTTCTTGTCCTTTAATGCCCCTCACTCCATTATACCCACACACTAACGTGAACACCTTGAAGGAGCTTCATACCTCCATAAAAAGACACTCATTTTGCGGGTCCCTCCAGTTCACACCAGCTCTCCCAGCTCATTCAGTGGTGTCAACTGCAGTGAGACGCAGTCAATTTCTTTTTACTCCTAAATCAGGGTGTAATGTTTTTAGAAAATTAATTATGCAATCCCAATCCATTTGCTATATTTCGCTTACCTTTTCCAGTCTTGAAAATGCTTTCTCCACAAAGACATCTCTCGCCCTGGCACAGTTGTTCTTTCATATGAACTTTCACCATCTGATAACGTTATTGTACCACTCTGGGACTGACACCGTATGTATTTTATTTAGTTAATTTATTACCAGACAGCCTCTTTATAAATGATTAGTTGCCTTCCCCTAATCAGCACTGACTTTTTTATGACACTTGACAGACTTGTAATTTTAATAGGTATGGAAATATTCTATTTTTAGCATTTTTTTATTTTGTGCATTTCTTATAGGTAACAACTTATTTGTAGCATAAAGAAATGCAATATGGGTATTAAACAGAAATTAGACATTCTTTAGCAATGATTACAATTTTTTCATGATCTACAATTAGATCATGACTTCACATCAGTATTTAGTTCATAATACTTTTCAAATTTTTTAAGATAATTCTTTTTGCTATATTCATATAATAAAATGTATTATTTTATCCTAATTTATGAAACCACTGGAATGATTATATCAGCACATGTAGCTTTCATATCAATTAATGATAGTATACTTAAGGAAAGGAGTAAAATTAACTATAACTTGAAGTCAAATACATTTTTTCTTTAAAACTTGAGTTTTATTTTCTTACTGAAAACTCAAATTTTATTTTTTCTACTTCTTAGTGTATTACCCATACTGATCCAAAATACTTTCTTGGTGCTTTTAGTAGTATGGTTATAGTCTGATTCATCTTCTCTTGTATTTCTCAAAAAGTCGATGAAATATGTATTTCTGGGTGAAAGAAACTTGGAGACATCTGGAGTGCCTTGTGACTTCACGGGCAGAGAGTTAAAAAGTCTTCTTCCTGTGTAGCTGTGACAAGAAAAGCATGAACTGCCTTCCTTCATCTGATAAACACATTGGGTTTCTTGAATGAAGTGGAAAGAATCTCCCCCAGGTGGCAGTAGCAGCCTGTTTCCTAAGAAGTGATTTTTGAGCCAGGATTCATTTTAATTTTTCTTCCTTAAACTGTAAACGGACATTCTTCAACCATCTACATAAACACATATTAATTGTGTTGGGGATTTTTTGAAGAAGAACAAAGCCAAACTTTCTTTCCTGTGTTCCTTATAGAACACAGCAAGCATAAGCTCTTAGTTTTTCAACCACCCCCTTGCCCGACTTCAGTTACAGTTTAAATCATTTGCTGAATGCAACAGCTGACTGTTAAAAAATAAAGTTCAGAATTCACGAGCATGATTATAAGTTCCAGTAAAATTGAAATTTTTTGATAATTTTTCATAAGTCTAATGCAGGTTTTAGATTTGAGTCAATTTAGAGGTCTTACAGCAGAATAATTTATTATTAGATGATGTTGAAAGATTGATTCTTTTGAATCAAGGTGAAAGCACAATCTGAAAAATTACATTTTCACTGACTTGGCTAAATATAATGTAGTAGGGATAAAAAATGTATTATCTTTTAACAGCTGGCTGCCAAATTTCTCTTAGGAAGGATACTGTCTGAGAAAATTGTTTAATTTAGCTACTTGAGGTAGAAAACGGGATCCTGAGAACAATAGCTAAACTCACAGAAAGTATTGTAACAGCCAATCTGCTGGCGAAGGGAAAAAGCCAAGAAAAGAGTAGAGAAGATCAGGGTATAAAAGGAGAGAGGGAGTGAGAGACATAAAATGAGGAAGTGAGAGAGAGATGCAGGGAGGGAAGGAAGGAACAGGCAAGGAGAGAATGAAGAACTATGACATCATAGTAGGGCAGAAAGCTAGATCTCTCAGTTTTGTAAATGTAAAGGGCTAAGGAACTATTTTAAAGTCAGCCACATTTACAGTTTTCTTACATGAAGGTGGCTTTTTATTTTTGTTTTGTTTTTGGTTTTGCTTTGTATTTTATTTTATTTTGATGAAAATTAATGGAAAAGTCTAAGTTATACTCCTGTGTTAGCGCAGGACAGGCACTACAAAAGTTGGAGATTGTGGGATGACATCTGAATTAAAGTAATTTAGAAGAGGCAGGAAGTTAAAGCTAGAAGGACACTAGTCCCCAGGAACTTACAGAAATCATTAGGAGGACATTTAGACTTTCCACAGTTGATGAAATGAGATATTTTGGTGTAAAGGTGACTCTAGCTGACAAGCAACTATTGTATTTCAAATTTTATATATGTACACACACATACATACAAACATATGGGCATACATATATATTCACATGCATATATTTATTTATGCGTGTTTGTATATACAAGTGTATATATAATTTATAATTTACACGTCTGTATACTCAGGAAAATTGTATCTCTACTCAAATGAGTTTTATTGCAAGTAGCTCTTGATATAGCAATTTGATTAAAATGTACTTTCACAGTTTTAGACAAGTTCCCATTTTCATTGGCTTGAATGGTTAATCCTTTGCTCTGAAGATATTTCTTTTCTTAATAAAGAAGACATTAAGAGTATTGACCAGATTTTGTGGTTAGGATGATCAAATGGCTTTAACCTTGGACAACACTTAACCAAGTTGAGAGGAACACTGATAAGCCAGTTGTGGTTGGTGCTGACTTGATTAACTCAGTCTGAGCTAGTTTTAGAATAAGCTTACTGTTGGATGTTTTAGGACACTGGTCAGCAGTTTAAATTTGGTGGACAGATGGTCTTAATTTGAATGCAGTTTGAAGGTTCTTGAACAAATGAAGAATGGCCATGTCTGGACAGAAATATTTATGGGAATATAAATCTTCAGTCTAAGCTTGGTTGGTTGGTCTTTAGTGAGACTACCAGTCACATCCCCATGCAGGAATGTTCATGATGTTTTTGTTTGGTTTTGTTCTTCTTGTTTGCTTGCTTGTTTGTTTTTCTTCTGAGTATTTCGGCATATAATTATTCAGATTATAAATATATACATTATAAAAAGCATTTAAAAATACAGAAAAGAACATAGAAGAAAATAGAACCACTTTTAAATCTTAATTTCCTGGGGACCATAAGACAGTGTCTCTTTTTGGGGATTGACACAACAGGTACATTTCTTTTTGAAATCTACACATATACTCCCCCTATTTACTCCTTTTCTTTAACAATCACTGCTGAGAGGAATCACACAATTTTGATGAGAGGCATTAATAATGGGAGTATGTTTAACTTGTGAACTGTGCGGAGGCAAAATACTTGTTGGCAATTACTTAATCAGGATATAATATTCTTTTGAGAGAGTACTGTATTTATTTAATTTTCTAAGATCTATTTATAATTTTAGCAATGTTACCAATAGTGAGATGGATTGACAGCTTTTTCTTTTTATCCTATATTTGTCAGATTTTCAGATCAGAAATATGCCAACCTTTTAAAATGAATTAGAAAAAATTTCTTCCTTTATGGTTCTCTGCAATAATTTAGATCCTTTGGCAATTATAAATCCCTGAAAGGTCTGAAAAATCTTCCATGAAGACAGCTTAAGCTGAACAACTTTCTGGAACTGATTCTCAAACAACTTTAACAATTTCTGCCATAGTAATTTGACGTTTTTTGTGTCGATTTTGATGATTTATACTATAATGAACACATATCTGCCTTGCTCATATTTATGATTTAAAAAATGTGTAATCATCTTCATTTCTGGCATTAGATTTCCTTTCTTGTTCTGAGGTGGCTAATATATTAGGTTTGGCTTTCTATACTTAATAAATTTTTTTTTCGCTCTCTGTGTGTGTGTGTGTGTGTGTGTGTGACAATTTAATTTTGCACTTTTATAGTTTGAAAAGAATATCCATGAGCATAAGCTAGATGTATAATTTGGTGTCTTGAGGATATAAGAATTTGATTTATAATAACCAAACTTTTGTTCACCAACTCTGAGACAATTAAGTTGAAAACTGAGAGTCATACATATACTCGCATTATCATTTACAATTATAATTAGTGATTAATCATACAAATATATGTCATTATTGAAGAAATGCCTAAAACCTCAAGAGCAAGCGAAAAATCAGTATCTTTCTAATACTGTACTTACTAAAGGAAAATAATATGTTGAAGAAAAAATTTCAACAAAACAAATGTGCTTAATTCAGATTCTCAAAAAATTTGTCAAATGATCTCAAATCTCCCAAACCTTATTCTTGAAACACTTCTGCTAAATTCCATTACCCTGGTTTAGATTCTTTTTTATAAAAGATCATTTCTATTCACTCAAGAGAAATAGATGACATAGTATAATATAGAATATCATAAAAGTATGTTCATATAAATTAATTTCATATGTCAAAGATTTTATGTTTTATTTTTCTTACCTAAGAAATAACATACATTCAACCCATATGGATAAATTTTTTTTTTAGCCAAATGCACAGAGGCAGAGGGTCTCATAATCTTTAATAAAGCTATTAACTCCTCAGTCTCTGAGCCCAGACAATAGAGTGGCTCTAACTTCTTAGAGACTCACTTATCTTATGCACATGATTCAATTACAAACACTTCCATGTTATAAATTCTAGTAATAACCAGGAAGCAATAGATACTTTCCTCATCATAATACAAAGTATCATAAATGCCATAGACATGGTATTTAGAAATAATGGTCATGAATATCAGATGTAACACCCTATTTATTTACACTTCATGCCACAAAGATCTCCTTTTGTGGTAAATACTTTCTTTTTTTCTTTTTTTTTTCAAAGGAATTGACAATCTCAAGTCAAGGAAAATAGATCCTACACTAAAAGAACTGTAAACTTGTTAGGATATGTAGTTTTTACTTTCCAAGGAAAAATAACCTTTTTATTTTCCTGGCAAAAGCTGTGGTATGGAGCTAACTTCCTAGATACTATCACCGGAATTGCTGATATCAAAATATCTGAAACATTGGAACCAATAAAAGAGACTGTCAATTCACCGTAGAAAGGTCAGAAAATCCCCTAACTTCCTTGCTATCTTCCCATTCCATATTTAGGTTAGATAGAGAAGTGTGTGTGTGTGTGTGTGTGTGTGTGTGTGTTGCTCACACAGTGATGAACTGTAAACATAAATGAAGATATAGAAAAATACATCAATTAGGACAACATGACAATTTTATTAGACTCCTATCAAAGAGTATCAGTTCACAGTTGGTATAGATACTAGTATAAAATTCAGATCTTGACTGTTTTCTGGGGATAAAGCAAGGCTTTACAATTTAGCAGTCTTTAGCTAGCTTGAAACAGTAAAACAACAACCTCAGAGGCTTAAGTGTATTTTTGTGACCTAAAACATGAACTCAGGGTTTCCAAATTCCTAACAATGCATAGTGGGAGTGACTAAGATACTGAGAAAATAAGAATCAAATAGGTGTTATATTTTGTAAATTTCTATGCAGTGCAGATTACCTAAGGACACACCATAGGAAAATAAGGTAGTTACCATGATGCAGAAAAGAAAATGTCAGTTTTATGTTTGTATGTATGTGTGCATGCAATGCTATGTACGAATACTACATACCTTGAATACTGTAACAGAAAACTAAGATTTATGTTGCATGACCATGTGCCTTGGCACTCATGGACCCTTTAATATACCATCTCACACAGCTTTCTGCATTGGGTAGTGTTATTAACCCGATTTTAAAGGACACTGAGGCACAGAGTGGTTGATCTTGCAGTTGCTAAGTGGCAGAACCAGAGTTACGTCCTTTTTTCCAGAGTGTAGTTGTTGATACACATCTGCTTAACCAGATACTGTTCTCGTTTCGGCTGTAGCACTTGGCCAGTACGGCAGAGTTATGTTCCAGGGTGTACAGAGGGGGAGAAGTCACACTGGAAAAAGAAAAGGGGACACAGAAGGTACAATTTATCAGGACTGTGTGTGTAAATGAGTACTTCATTTTTATGCCTCTTTTCTCCAAAATGTTTTGGGAAAACATCTAAAACATAAAATCAAGAAGTGATGGATTTTCTAAAAAAAAAAAAGCTAAAGTTGCCCAAAGTTGAGGTTTAGCAATAACATGCTTTGCTTTTGTTTTATGCCCAATCTGATTGATTTGGGCTATATTCATCATATAGACTTCCCAAAAAAACCAGACAATAATAGCAATAATAGTATTAATAATAATAACAACTATACTTCACGGAGCAATTACTTTTTCCTTTTTTGAGATGGAGTCTCACTCTGTTGCCCAGTCTGGAGTTAAGTGGCATGATCTCCACTCACTGCAACCTCCGCCTTCCGAGTTCAAGCGATTTTCATGCCTCAGCCTCCCAAGCAGCTGGGATAACAAGCATGGGGCACCATGTCCGGCTAGTTGTTGTATTTTTAGTAGAGACAGGATTTTGCCATGTTGGTCAGGCTGATCTCGAACTCCTGACCTCAGGTGATCCTCCCACCTCAGCCTCCCAAAGTGCTGGATTACAGGCATAAGCCACCACACCCAGCTGATTGCCTTTTGAGGCAGGCATACGGTAAGTGCTTTATGTAATTTTTTTGGTGTAATCCTCATAACAAGTTTGTGTTGTAGACACAATTATAGTCATTTTCCAGATGAGGAAACTGAGGCTCAGGATAAAGATCCTCCCCAAGTCACACAGCTCACAGCTCCGGGTTAGGATAGGACTCTAACCCAGATCCACTTCAATCTGGATACCATATGCTTATTCATTATACTATAAATTAGAGAAACATGGAAGGACAAAATGTTATTTGAATTCCAAAAGTCTTTTGCTTATGTTCTATTTAATTCTCGTCATACCTCCAAACTATTAGGAATAACTACATCATTAAAATCCTACACTGACCTGGTATTGTACCTCTGTGAGCATGGCTTTGCACAGTACATCACATCCTGCTTGTCAGCCAAGTCTCCAAAGAAATTAACAAGCATGATTTAAAAGTCAGAGGCAGAGCAGGAGAGAGTGGGTGGTAAGTTTTAAGAATGGTTGTCAGGTGCTCATCACATGAGCTAAGCACAAAAAAGACAAATGCTAAGGTCGATACGTTGTGTGGTCTATTACAGATGAGGTCAGTAATCTAACACTGTGGTGGTAAATTTTGAAAAAGAGACGTATGATATTTACATAATTCCTAAAAGAGGTCTGGATAAGAGCCATTATCTGTGCCAAGCATGATTATATAAAATTGAAGTCATTTCTTTACAATATTGCTATAAAATTGCTGGGCTAAAAAACAAACTGTAGGCCCACAGTATCTGAAGACAATCATCTGAAACATATTGTTACAATCTCAGATGTGGTAGAAGAGTTGAATTTGGTCTTCTGGCCAATTTGGGAAAGTATAGAGGATATTACAAAATGGAATAAAAATCATTTATACATAGCCCAATAGTAAACTTAACTTGGCAAAGGAAATGGCAAGAAATAGATTGCATTCATAAATGGCAAAATAGCTTTATGGCCCAAGTTGGTCCTTTGTATATCACCTTTGTATGATATTAATTTTATTTTCAGTCTTGGGTTTTATATATATATATATATATACACACACACACACACATATATATGTTTTATATATATACACACATATATGTTTTATATATATATACACACACACATATATATATGTATATATATATTTTTGGAGATGGAGTCTCACTCTGTTGTCCAGGCTGGAGTGCAGTGGTGCGATCTCGGCCCACTGCAACCTCCACCTCCCTGAATCAAGCAATTTCCCTGACTTCGCCTCCCCAGTAGCTGGGATTACAGGCACATGCCACCACACCAGGCTAATTTTTTATATTTTTAGTAGAGACGGAATTTCACCATGTTGGCCAGACTGATCTCGAATCCGCCCACCTCAGCCTCCCAAAGTGCTGGGATTACAGGTGTGAGCCACCGCGCTTGGCCAATATTTTAAGGGCTAAGCCAGCTATCAATTTCTAAATTCTGTGGTGTGCCCAAATTTACAATATAACAATAGGATAAAGAATAACATTTAGAGATGTTATGCTAAATAAATACACAGATGACACCACAACCTCATGTGACAATAAGAGATCACATATTTACATAATATATATTTAGAACATATAGTATAAAAGCATATATAAAAGTATGTATTTTCTCCTATGCTTGTTCCTTATGTGCATTAAAGATAAATTAAATAAATGTCACTATTATTTAAGATAAAGATTATTTTTTGGCCAGGTATGGTGGCTCACACCTGTAAGCCCAGCACTTTGGGAGGCCAAGGCGGGCAGATCACAAGGTCAGGAGTTTGAGACCAGCCTGGCCAACATGGTGAAACCCTGTCTCTACTACAAATACAAAAATTAGCTGCTTATGGTGGTGGGGGCCTGTAATCCCAGCTACTCGGGAGGCTGAGACAGAAGGATCATTTGAACCCGGGAGGCAGGGGTTGCAGTGAGCCAAGATGGCGCCATTGCACCCCAACATAGGCAACAGGGCAAGACTCCGTCTCAAAAAAAAAAATTTTAAAACAACTTGATTTACAAAAGTAAAACATTACTAAAATGTATTTATTAAAATTTATGCCAGCTCTGTAGATATTAAAGAAGATCTATAGCTTATTCAAGTCAGGCCCAAATAAAATTAATTAATAAATTTAAAACATTATTAAATGACTACCATGTGTTGTGTACATCACTTGCTTTTCAGAATTCAAAGGTTTAATAAAATAATTATAATGCAATTAAAAATTTTCAGGATTTATTGGTGTATTTCTTTAAATCTCACATGTGTTTTATAATGCCGGGATTACCCAAAGAGTCAGAATTTGGATACACCGTGGTTCAAGATCATTGTTATAAAATCAAAAGACTCAATTGCTATTTCTTTTATTTATTATCACCTATAAGAAAAGTTATACTCACTCAAACAAATAATTGTTGAATGTGTATTTCTATGCCAAGGTATAATATTTAGAAACAAAATAAGTAGAAAGAACTGGGTTAAAAATCAAGAAGTTATCCTAGCGTAGGTTACTTCTTTACAAAACAAGAAATGACACATTTTAGATGGTTGTTTTAAGGGCTAAGGCAAGTAATTTATACAAATATGTTCTATAAAACGTCTTACTGTAGCAGATGTTTCATATACATCAGTTGGATTTAAATTAATCTTTACAATAAGGTAGATTTTCAATCTGCATCCCATTCCAATCTATTTATTTGTATGTGTCTTTACTGACAGTGCTAAGAATTAAAGTAACTCCAACTGAGAGGAATACAAAGCATGGGTTAGTTTTTCTGTTTTGAGTTTACACATAGTGTATTTCTCCTATAATAACCTTCTGTAATGAGACACAATCATGATAGTTACTTTAAATATATAGAGATATTTTAAAACTACTACAAACTACCAATATGAAATGGTTAAATTTTGTATCTTTCCTCAGACTTATTTCCCTCTTCTGTAAAAGAGATTCAATGAAACCTTGCAGGACTAGTGGCATAATGCATATAAATTAAATAAAATACTGTATGTAAAACAGTTTTCTGTAGTGCTTGACACATAGAAAGTACTTGGGAATATCCAAGGTATCCCAAATTGAAATTATTGGGTTTTGCTCAAACCTATTCTTCCTCTTGTTTTCTCTAGCTTGGTGAGTAACCCTCTTCAGTAGAAACCTGGAAGTCATGTTTAATTATTCCCTTTCCCTAGACATAATTCATCCAACTGGTGAAGAAATCATTACTGATTTTTCCCCGTAAACATCTGTCACATGCATCTATCCCTCTTCGGCCCCATTGCTACTGCCTTACTTTATGTTCTTCTGACTGTTTGCTTGAACATGAGGACTTAATTTCTGAAATGGCCTTTCTGCCTTCCTTATGGTCCTCCAATTCATTCTTCACACTGCTGCTAGAGAGACCTTTGTAGAGTCAAATATGATCATGTGTAAAAGTCTTCACAAGCTCACGTTTCTGTACAGTAATAGTCAAACTCCTTAGTTGTAGACTTTGCCCTCTCTCTCCACCACCTACAGTGTGTCATAGCTGTTAATGCTCTAGCTAAATCCCAATTCCTGTTCTTCCCCAGTGTGGTCATCATGTTCCCCTTCACATCTCTACTCATGCCACTGTCTCCATCTAGAATGCCCTCTGTCTCCCACTCACACCTTACCTGAACCCTTTTCTGCCTAGCAAATATCCATTCGTCTTTTAAGACTCAAAAATATTTATGGCATAAGGATAGGCATATAAAAATATGGGACAGAGCTGACAGTCTAGAAATAAATTCTTATATTTAGTTTAAACTGATTTTCTACAGGATGCCAAGACAATTAGACAAGGGAAAGAATAGTCTTTTCAACAAATGGTGTTGGGACAACTGGATATTGCATGTAGAAAATGAAGATATGTTGTGTCTGAAAGGTCAGCTGTCAGACATAGCAGACAGCCAGGCTACAGTAGTGATTAAACCCTCCACTAGTCCCTGGCTCATATCAGGAGTAGAGTGAATGTTGGCAAAATGAATCAAGGAGGCACTTACCTCCACGGGGATTTAGTATGCTCTTTGCCCGCAGCATGGGAAACCAGCTAACAAACTTCCACTGGCCTGCAGATTCCATCACTGTGACAGGTCCTACCTCACACAATATACAAAAATTAACTGAATGTGGTTCATAGACTTAAATGAAAGAGCTAAAACTATTTAACTCTTAGAAGAAAACATAGAAGTAAGCTGTTATTATTTTGGCTTATGCAATGGTTTTTATAGATATAACATTAAAAGTATAAGTGACATGGAAAAAATAGATAAATTGGACATTACAAAAATTAAAAACTTTTATGCTTTGAGGAACATCATTAACAAAGTGAAATATCAGCCCACAGAATGGCAGAATGGGAGAAAACACTTGCAACTCATATACCTGATAAGAAACTTTAGAATACAGTCATGTGCCATATAACAATGCTTTGGTCAGTGATAGACCAATATGAACATAGCCGCATAAGATTATAATATCATATTTGTACTGTATCATTTCCATGTTTAGATACAAAAATATTACTGTGTTACAACTGACTATATAGTATTCATTACAGTAAAATGCTGTACAGGTTTATAGTCTAGGAACAATAGGTTATACCACCTAGATTTGTGTAAGTACACTCTAATGTTCACACAATTACAAAATCACCTAACAATGCATTTCTCAGAATGTATCCTTGTCATTAAGTGGCACATAACTATACATAAGGAACTCTTACAACTTAATAATAAAAATGCAACTCAATTGAACAATAGGCAAATAATTTGAATAGTTTTTTTCTCTAAAGATAATATGCAAATGACCAATAAATACACTAAAAGATGCTTGAGATTGTTAATCATTAGAGAAATGCAAATCAAATCCAAAATGAGGTACCACTTCACATCAACCAAGATGGCTAAAATAAAAATAGAAAAGACAGACAGTAACAACCATTATTGGGGATATGAAAGAATTGGAATCCTAATAATTGCTGGTGGTGCAGCCACTTTGGCAATCAGTTTGGCAGTTTCTCAAAACTTTAAAACTAGGGTTGTCTTTTTGATAAAAGCTATTTGAAACAGGGTGAGATGATATCTTATTCTAGTTTTGATTTGCATTTTTCTGATGGTTAGTTATGTTGAGCATTTTTTATATATCTGCTGGCCATATGTATGTCTTCTGAAAAATGTCTGTTCAGCTCTTTTGTCCATTTTTAAATTGGATTGTTTGCTTTTTTTGCTATTGAGTTGTTTGAGTTCCTTATATGTTGTGGATACTAACCCTTTGCCAGGTGTGTAGTTTACAAATATTTTCCCCCATTCTGTGGGTTGTCTCTTCAGCTGGCAAGAATGTGGAGAAAGAGGAACCCTCATATGCTGTTAATGAGAATATAACCCTCATATACTGTTAATGAGAATTTAGTTATCTGAAAAGGTTCCTCAAAAAACTAAAAATAGAACTATCATATGATCCAGCAATCCCAGTGCTGAAAATATATCTAAAATAAAGAAAATAAGTATATCAAGGAGATATCTGCATTCCCATGTTTATTGCAGCACTATTCTCAATAGCTAAGATATGGAATCAAACTAAGTGTCCATCAATGGATAAATGATTTTTAAAATGTGGTAATATAAATAATGGAATATTATTCACTCATAAAAAGAATGAAATCCTGTCATTTGTAACAACATGGATGGAACTGGAGGACATTATGTTAAATAAAATAAGCCAGGCATAAAAAAACAAATATTGCATGTTCTCACTCGTATGTGGGAGCTAAAAAAAATTGGACTTACAGAAATACAGAGTAGAATGATGGTTACCAGAGGTTTGGAAAGGTAGGGGAGAGGGGGGATAAAAAGGGGTTGGTTAACGAGTACAAAAATACAGTTAGATAGAAAGAATAAGATCTAATGTTCGGTAACACACAGGGTGACTATAGTTAACAGTAATGTACTGTATATTTCAAAATAACTAAAAGAGTGGAATTGGAATGGTTCTTAACACAAAGAAACAATAAATGCTTGAGGTGATGGATATACCAATTACCCTGATTTGATCGTTACACATTGTATGCTTGTATCATAATATCACACGTATCCATAAATATTTTATGGATACAACTATAATGTATCCATAAAAATAAATTTAAAATGTCAAATAAACTTAGAGTTACCATACAATTTAGAAATTCCACTCTTAAATGTATATTCAAGAGAAATTAAAACACATGTCTACACAAAAACTTATACATCAATGTTTACAGAAACATTATATATGGTAGCCAAAAAGTAGAAGGATTCCAAATGCCCATCAACTAATTAACGGATGAATAATAAAATGTGGTGTATTTATGCAATGGAATACTATTAGTCAATAAAAGCTCATGAAATATTGATACATGCTACAACACGGATGAACCTTGAAAACATTATGCTAAGTGAAATAAGCTAGTCACAAAGGCCACATATTGTAGGATTCCATTCATATGAAATGTCCAGGATAAGCAAATCCACAGAGAGAAAGTAGACTAGTAATTTCTAGGAGGTTGTGGGAGGGGGATCAAGAAAATGAGGGTGACTATCAATGATCTTAGGGTTTCTTTTAGAATGATGAAAATATTCTAAAAGTGAATAGTGGTGATGATTGCATAGCACAATTAATATACTAAAAACCATGGAATTGTGTACTTAAAAAGTGTGAATTTAATGATATGTAAATTATATGTCAACAAATCTATTTTCAATAAAAAGGTAAGCTTCAGAAAAAAATTACTTATTTTTTTTACTTACTTCAGTACTAAACTGTAGTTATAGTCACCTCCTCAGTGGAGCCTGTCTCACGGCCCTCCCAACTCTCTCCTTGATGTCTTAAGGACAAGTACATTTTAGTGTGCTCTTACTGTGCTTGGTGAGATTTTTATCATTTCCTCTGGAATAGCATATTTACACATCCTCATCTCTCTGTTTGACTTTAAGCCCTTTGAAGGCAAGGCTGGCATATTATGGGTTTTTGTACTCCTATTATTAAGCCCAGTGCCTAACACCTAGTAGGAGGGGACAATAAATGTTTGTTAAATAAATGGAAATATTACAAATTAATTCCCATACTTTCTTTTCCCATCCATTTCACTGTTAGTCAATCCTTGTTCATTGTGTCCTTGGATATACTGAGTCATTCATTACCAGAAATAAATGTGCTCTTAAACATTCTTTTTACTACATGCAATGAGTATTTATTGATTTGCCTTTAGAGAATATTATAAGGCATGGTGCATACATGAGGGAGTGTAGTGAATTTTTTTTTTAATAGAGATGGAGTCTCACTCTGTTGCCAACGCTGGAGTGCAGTGGCATGATCTCGGCTCACTGCCAACCTCCGCCACCTGGGTTCAAGCAATTCTCTTGCCTCAGCCTCCTGAGTAGCTGGAATTACAGGTGCGCATCACCATGCCCAGCTAATTTTTGTATTTTTTTTTTTCAGTAGAGATGGGGTTTCACTATGTTGACCAGGCTGTTCTCGAACTCCTGACCTCAGGTGATCCGTCCACCTTGGCCTCCCAAAGCACTGGGATTACAGGCATGAGCCACTGCGCCCAACCAGTGAATTTTTTAATAGCATTGACTTTAGTATAGAAGTCCATATTTTAGAGCTATTCTGCCACTGTCAAGCTGTAGAACCTTGGGTAATTCACATAACATTTTTGGACCTTGATTCCCATGTATAAAATGGAAATAGTAGCAATATATATTTTATTGTACTACATTATGAGAGTTGAATTAGTTTATTATGTAAAGCACTTAGCACAATGTCTTTATACATGAATGTTTATAAATGCTATAAAATATTCTGCTGAATATACTACAAACCCATACATATAATGCTTCATAATATTTCTTGAGGGGAAATTAGCACACATACTAAGACACACACACAAACACACATACATGCTTGCCAAACATGCTTGTCATTTAGACTAGGAGATATATTTTTGTAGTTCTACATGATACATCAAAGTTTTAACATTTTTTCATTATACTGGATAATATGCAAGCTGAATAAACAATATTATTATCCACAACAATATCTCTTCAGTTTTCTTTCCTTTTTAGGGTCCACTTGTGGAAACTGAGAATTTAGTTTCCATAGATATGTTACCTGTATATTACAAAGAATAATGCAATGAGTGGAATGGTTACCATACAGCAATGCTTCATTGCTGCAGGCAGCCCTTAATATCAGAGAGATGCTTTAAATTTCTCTTTAAATAAAAACTCTGCTGTGAAAATTTTTCCTGTAAATTAATACTACCAACTAGCTAATAAGTTCTTAAACAACAACGTCAAACCTATATGATATGTGCAGATAATCCATTCTTCAATGTAATAGAATGTAGCTAGATGATCTTCCACTGTGTCTTCATCTCTTATCCTGTAATCTAGAAATAGGAATGGATCATTTAACCTGCTCTCTGTAAAAAAGAATTTCTCAGGCTTCTTGTTTTGTTTCTTCATTTTTTTATTTTCGAGTGGCACCCAAGATGGTAGAATGATGCCAGGAGCTGAATGTACTGAATGTTTTTGGAGCCACTCAAAAACCATGCTCCAAATCTTAGCTGCTGTAGAAGGTCAGAGATAATTCTAGAACGTGGGCTCTTGTCTGTTATGTTAAGCACTCACAATCTGGTTTGGAACTTTGATATTCTTAAAATGACTGGAAACAAACATTTTAGAGGAAGTGGAGAGGGAAAAATGACATTTTAGAAGGCCTTTTGGAAAAAGATTCTGAGATCACATCAGAGCTCAGTGAGGAGAAGTGCCACAATCAGTTATTGATGTTTGCAATGGCCATGGTAAGGAGACAGGAGAGGTACATAAACCATTGCTTTATTTTTCAATATTATATTAAGAGGGCCGGGCGTGGTGGCTCACACCTATAATCCCAGCACTTCAGGAGGCTGAGGTGGGTAGATCACCTGAGGTCAGGAGTTCGAGACCAGCCTGACCAACATGGCGAAACCCCATCTCTACTAAAAATACAAAAAAATTAGCTGGGTGTGGTGGTACGTGCCTGTAATCCCAGCTACTCGGGAGGCTAAGGCAGGAGAATCATCTGAACCCGGGAGGCAGAGGTTGCAGTGAGCCGAGATCACACCATTGCACTCCAGCCTGGGCAACAAGAGTGAAACTCCATCTCAAAAAAAAAAAAAAATTATAGGTAGGTCTTAGATCTTCTATGTAAAATTGTGCCTTTGGAATAAACTGATTCTCTTATTCAATAATTCAGAGAAAGAGTTCGAGTGGAGGGCATGGAAAAGGAACTTGTGTTTATTAGGCATCTATTATGTGCCAGGATGTGTCATGGTACTTCATATTTAATCTTCACAATAACCCTCTGGAGTGAATATTTCTGTGCTGTCCCATTTATGAGAGATCAGTATGGAACTTGTCTCAGTTCATTTAGTCAGTAAGTTTGTATTTGTACCTTTGTTCTTTATATGCAAAATCCCATGTTCTTTCTACTTGATTAGGTCAGAATTGCAGCAAGAAACAAATGACATACTCAAATTAGGTAACTGAGGAGAGCTAATAAAGGGGTTATTTATAAAGCTGTGGACAGAGATAAGAGAAACCTACAAGTAATGGTTTGGTATTTTGGGCCTGCAAAATGTTGCAGGATCCCTGGGGTGTCACTTTTCTGGCTGGAAACCTGTAGCTGATGGCGCCTTTGCCCAAGTTTTGCTTGAGCCCACTGGGCTTGTTCTGCCCACTTGGCTAGGAAGGCTGTGCTCAGCTTATGGTACCAGCCTGGATCCTATGCCTCCAAGGGAGGCTGTGAGTCAGGTGTGGAGTGGCAAGGGGTGTGTGAGCAAGCATGGGGCCTGGCCACTGCACAGTCAGACACGCTGTCTGATGCCACAGGGTGGGCAGCTCCAGATGCCGGCATGGGTGCCAGCTCTCTGCAAGGCTGCAGCTGGACCAGATGCACTGCAAGAAGCTTCCCCAGCTGGCACTGGGAAATGCAGTGGTGACTGGAAGCTTGGAGATGCCAAGAACTGCAGGGTCCCAAAGAGGGAGTCACAGCCCTGGCTTGGGGAGCTCCCAGGCCTGGGGTCCCCAAAGGGCTGCAGCTCTTTTCTCCATCTCTTCACCCACAACATGGTGAGCAAGGGACATGTTTCAGCTCTGTTTGTCTTACAGCTCTTTTAGCTTTGTCATTTGGTGGGTCCTGAGTTCTTGTCCTGTGACCAGGAAGAATGAGGTACACAGACAAGTCGAGAGGGAGCCAGACAAAGAGGAGCTTTACTGAGGAATAGAACAGCTCAGAGAAGACCCACAGTGGGTAGCTCCTCTCTGTAGCCAGGGTGTCCCAATGAGTGTTTGGCTCCTAGCAGAGAGGGTAGCTCCTCTCTGCAGCTGGTTATCCCACCAAGTGTTCAGCTATTAGCAGAGAGGGTAGCTGTCTTTGTAGCTGGTCATTCCGTCACCTGCAACTCTCCACAGAAAGGAATCCCTAGAGTAGGTGGCTCCTCTCTGCAGGCAGGTCATCCCATCATCTCTGCAGCTGGTCATCCTGTCGTTTCTCCATCCTCTGCTCTGCTCTGGCTGAGCCCAGGGCTTTTATGGGCCTCAGAGGGCAGAAAGCGCACACCAATTGGTCCATTGGTGGCTATGGGCCAACCTGTAAAAGGCACCACATGTTCCCACTGTGGTACATGGAACTGGCAGCCTGGCCCCCAGCCTTCAGGCCTTCCCTGGCCTGAAGTTGAAGCCTCACTGTGGACCTGTCCCCTTCTGTCCAGGAGCCTGTCTGCCTCCTGCTGCCATCCATGGCACCCAGGCTGCTTGCACAAAGGGGCACCTGAAGGCCAGTGCCAAGCTGCTCTCAGCCTTCCCTTGGCTCTGCCCTTCATACTCTGGAGGGGGCCAAGGTGGCAGGGGGCTGGTGTGTCTGACTGTGCTGTGGCCAGACCCCACACCCGCTTACACACCATTTGCCACTCCACGCCTGACTTGCAGCCTCCCTTGGAGGTGTGGGATCAAGGCCAGTAGCATGAGCTAAGCACAGCCTGCCAGGTTGACTAGGCAGAACAAGCCCTGCAGGCCCAAGCAAAACCTGGGCTAAGGTGCCACTGGCCACAGGTTTCTGGCCAGAAAAGCAACACCCCAGTGATCCTGCAACAGTATCCAGGGACTAGCAAAAGCCAGAAGCTATCCCCTTGGAGAGATTAAGGAAGAAAGTGGTCATTAGAACTCTGAAGGTCAGGACTTTGGCTTTCAGCAGAAAGATGAAGAAAATTCTAATCCACAATGATACACAAGGAAGGGAGGGAAGGGAATAGATACCCTATTCTTACTCTCCCCACCCTCTGCTTTCTTGCTGGTGACTTTAATTGATGGAAACAAACTTGAGGCTTGAGGCCAAGGGAGTCCATTGAGAAGGCCCATAAAGGTCAGCCTTTGAATGTAATAAAAGGGACAGAAGATCTGGAGGGCAAACAAACTGTATAGCACACCATCCCATTGGCTGTAAGAAAAATAGTGTTAGATAATGCCTTTAGGTGTTTTTGTAAAACTTTCATACAGATAAATAAATGATCCACAAAGCCTTTTTGATTCATTGCAAAAAATATGCAAATAACAACAACCCCCTCCCCCCAAAAAACCTCAACCAACAGTGGCTTAAGCATTGAATATATTTAATTATATTGTATTTGAAGAATTCTGAATTACAGAAATCCAGGGCTGATTCAGTAGCTCAGTGACATCATCAAAGATGTCATTTCTTTTTTCACTTTTCATCCCCACAGCCCCCCACTGTGTTGGTTCTCCTACTGTGGCTTATTACTGGCAGGTTATAATGTGTCTATCATAGCCCCAGGTCACACAAATGTACTTGTAGGAAGTTAGGCACAAAAAGGGCACTTCTTTTCTTCAAAAGAAGTTTTGCCTTCTTGCCTTCGTCTTATTCATGAAGCAAAATCTTAACAAGAACCTCAGGAAGACTTAATCTTTACATTTTAATTGTCAGAATTGGTTTGCATACACACTCCTACTGCAATGGGATCTGAGAACGCGAGCATATGCCAGAGGGGAGCTGGAGCTTTATGACTGGCTAAGCTCAATCACGAATCATCCCCTGGACTTGGCACACTGCTACTCTTATCAAACCAGTGTACCACTAACTGAGAATAAAGTAGGGCGGAAAGCTGTTAGTCAATGAATATTGTCTTGAAATTAAAAAATATTACCTTGAAAATAAAAAAAATTCAACTTTTATTTTAGATTCGGGGGTACACATGCAGGAGTTTTACTTGGGTATATTGTGTGATGCTGAGGTTTGGGGCACTTATCTTGGATTTTGATAATACTTCTGCTTTAAAAAGTGAGATGAACATTCTCTAAGTCTAACTTAAATTTTCAGTTTTGGCTTGAATCTGTTCCCCCTTCTTAATGCATCCCATCAAGTTTTATACTTAAATTGGATCACACAAGTTACTATTTATTCCCATAACACACTACACTTTTCCTTACCTCCATGCTATTCGTTTTTCCTCCCTTCTACTGTTTCTTAGTCTGACAAATTTCTGTCGATCCTTCAACATTTACATGTTGTTGCTTCTGCTGTGAAGACTTTCTCTCTCCCTCACTTTCTTCCTGCTCCTAAAGTTTCTTCAAACCCATCCCTGTTTTAGCTGCATTTTATGGTAAACTTTATGTCTGTTCCTCAATCAGAATATGACTTACTGAAGAGCAAATTTGAGTGCTTTTTGTTTGTTTCCTCCTCTACTACATTGATGCATTAATAGTCCCCAATTCTTTACCCTTCCCTGTATTCATGTCCTTTGCCATACATAATTATTTACGGGCCTTCTCACCCTACCCAATTTGTTGACTCTGGGTTCAAGGAGTTGTTTTGGCCAATGGGATGTGAGTATACACGATGGAAACAGGATTATTGAATTGAGGCTACTCTCTTATATGTCTGTCATTGCCGTGAGAAGATCGTGATGAAGTGTAGTCTCTTCGTTGCCTCAAGCTAGGACAGCCTAGATCAGCTGACAGCCAGACAATCTGCAGACGCATAGGCAAACCTGCTCAGAGCTTCTTAGCTGACCACCATAGGTGCATGAGCAATAAATATTTAATATTGTATGCCATTGTGGTTTTGTGGCTTTTGTTACATAGCATTATTGTGGCAATAGATAACTAATACACCTCTTCTGTACACAGAGCAACATTTAACACACAGGAAATAAAAGCTTTATTACAATAGCACCTCTGAAAGTGCTTATACTCTGTAAGTGGTGTGAGACTGGACATCAGTGTAGTTTTGTTTCATATTATTTTTAATTGAATATGGGATATCCAGGTATGAATATTCAGGAAGTTGTTAGAGACATAGAGCTGTAGTATACCTTAGAGAAAAGAAGATTTAGAGCTATGGGTTAGCAGTTATAGTCATAAAAGTGAAGCCAAGAAAATAATTATGACATTTATTGAGCACATATTCTATGTCTGGCACAATACAGACACTTGGAACATAATATTAAACAACATAGACATGGTTTCTTCTCTCATAGAAAGACATACAAAAAAAGTTAAAAGCAAAAATAAGTAATATAACTACAAATTCAGGTAATTATAGAAGAAATGAATAAATGGCTGAGTTAAAGAATAAATACAGGGTTCAAGACATGTTCAAGATTTCATGGTCATAGAAGGCCTTCTCAAAGTGGTAACATTTAATCTGAGAAAACCTGAATGAGGAAGGGAGTTTATCTTGCAATAGAGAAAGGCACCCCATGCAATAGAAGCAGAATGTACAAAGGCCCCAGAAAATAGATAAGCTGAGGGTGTTTGAAAGAACCATAAAAGCCATGGTGTTTGGAGCATACTTCGTTAGGAAGTACATAGAACAGAATGAGATTGGAGGAATAGGCAGTGAGCATGTCATAGACTGTTGGAGGAAGTCTGGATTTAGATTCTAAGTCAAATATAAAGCCGTACTTTATGGTTTTAAGCAGAAGGGTAACAAGATACAATTTATGACTTATATTTGAGGATTATGTTAGGTAGGTATTATCTATATGTAATCAGAGTTTTGAGACATCTGATGTTCTTAACTGTGTAATATTGAATCTCGTATTTCTACCCATTATATTCACTAATGATGATTGGGCAGTGTATTAGTTCATTCTCGCATTGCTATAAAGAACTACCTGAAACTGGGTAATCTATTAAAAATAAAGGTTTAATCACCTCGCAGTTCTGTGGGCTATACCATCTTTTGCTTCAGGGGAGGCCTCAGGAAACAATCATAGCAGCAGTTGACGCAGAAGCAAGCACATCTTCACATGGCTGGCGAGAGAGAGAGAGAGAGAGAGAGAAAAGAGCAGGCACTGCACACTTTTGAACAACCAGATGTCGTGAGAACTCTATCATGAGAACAGGAAGTGGGAAGTCCACCCAAAGGATTCAGTTCACCTCCCATCGGGCCCCTCCTCCAACGCTGGGAATTACAATTCGACATGAGAATTGGGTGGGGCCACGGAGCCAAACCATATCAGGCAGGTTCCATAACTTTCTGTTGGGAAAGTTGGCATAGTAATTGTAGTAGTTTGGCCTGTTCTCTCGTCTAACTTTGAACGCCCTTTGGGAAGGTTTCTGATCTCAATATCTGGTGGCGTATTAGTATTCTTTTTTGAAAGTGGCGCAATAGTATTTTTATTATCAGTCTTGGGCCTCAGCAACTCAAAGATAACAGAAAAATATTCTACTCAACATTCTGTCACATGTTTCATAAGTTAAACTGAAGCTCAGGAGATGTAAAGCATGTATCCACTGTCATATGAGTAGCAGTTGAAAGTAAGAGCTAGGGTTTCCATCCTATACTACCTGATGCAAAAGGCTACATTCTGAACCACAATGTTATATTGTTATTCCGAAGAGATGAGTTCTGTCAGCAAGAGCGGAAAAACAAAAAAGTAGAGATTTGAGGACTGTGTTACATTCCATACAAGCTCATTATTTCTTCTGTCTACTTTATCCTGCCCCATCAGCTAGACTATTCATTTAGAGTACCTTGACCTCAAGGCACTTAAAACTATGGAAACTTGGAGATAGAAAGTAAAGTGAAACATCTCAAAAATTTTCACAGAAATTAAGAAAATAAAACTGTTCAATCAGTTACTTTCCGGAAAATCTGAGAGGTGCCTTGGAAGTTTCCATTTTCAAACAAGAGAAGCTGAGATACGGACTGGCAATGCAGAACAGAAGTCGCAGTGCCATTAAAAAAACTAAACTTCTATTAAAAAGTCTAATGCTTGGTTGCCTAGAACCCCCATATGATATTCCTAATCCATTGCCTCTAGGAATTCTACATACACCCATCAATTTAATATATTTTCATAAACTCACTTTTTTCCTAAAACCAGTGAGGATTCTAGAATCTAGCATATAAAATCATTTAGCTATTTTCTCTAACTCCCAAAAGTACAGCATTTCTTTCTTGAGAAAAAGCATCATTCTATCTGCTTCTAGACCCACCCACATCTGTCTTTCTGGAAACTATATTTTGTAGGCACTAATTTGAAGAACTCATTAAAAAGAAAAGAAAAAAGCTATAAGAATAACTGATTACAGTCAACATTCCCATAATTTGTAATGTCTTAATTTTTAATCCCCCTGTAGATGAAAACAGTACTTTCTGTTTCAAATTTGGGTAATTGAATAGTGACTTAATGAGCAAATTGACAGTGATTGTCAAAAAAATTTCCAACATATTGATGATTAAAGTAACAAGGGCTGATTTTCTTTTAATTTAATCTCTCCTTTACATGTTTTGCCAATCAGGCCAGCTTTTTCTAATTTTGCTAGAAATAGGTGGGAAAGCTTTTGTTCTCCTGCCTCCACTGTCTTAAGTACAGTAAGTTTTCATTGTGGCAATAGTTCTAAGAGGAGTTTTTAAAAAAAGCTTTGTAAAATCATGTGAATCCTAATTAATGTTTGGTTATGCTTATCATTCTTGCTATTTTAGTTACATCACCACTTAATAGATCTTATTAAAGCAATGTAATAACTAAGTATTGTTAGAACACCCATTAGCTAGCATTCTAAGCCTTGTTCTTGAATTAATTATTCAACGCCAAAGTATTCATTTTCTTCAATTTTATACTGTAATAGATGCCAGAAGTCCTGAATTCTAGCTACTAAAATATTCTGTAAACTAAGGTAAAAAACCTGATTTTTCCAGATTTGACTTTCCCCAGTAGGGAGATTGAGAGCAATACACTGGATATTTCTAAGGTTACTTCAAGCTTTAGAATTAAAATTCCAGCATTATGGAAAAAGTGATTATCCAAGTTCAGGTCAGAAATTACCAGAGTTTGGTTGGTTTTAACTGTAACACATTGCTGTGTCTAAGATTAATGAACATGTATATATAATAGGTATATTAAGAAAAATCCTGATTCCCACAAGGATGTAACTAGTAATGTAACTAGTAATTCACAGACTCTAAATGGGCAGTTGATACCAATGCCTACCAAATAGAAGGGTAAAGAGGAATGTCATTATCCATATTGGAAAATGATGGAAGGAAAAGAACTTATAAACCATTTCTTGTGTTTTTCTCTCCCCTCCTCCATTTGGCCTCCCACCCACCCACCTCCCATCAGCACCATATTGATGTAGGAGAACTGTCAGCTGCTGGGAGTTAGTGGTAGGGCTGGGGTTTTGCAAATGACCTCACCTTGTTTTGAATTTCTGTTTTCCATCTGCTTTTGGCAAACATTGCTGCATTTTTAATAAGTCAATCTACTTTTAATATAATTGATGAGCATTCCATTTGCTTTCCAGTGCAATACTGAGGTTGTTTTATATTGAGGAACAAGGAAGCCTGGCTTCCTTCCCCATAACGTCCCACTGGCCCCTTCTGCCATTCATAACTAGAACTATAATTTACTTTCTTCTTTATCTCTACTTAGGAGCTTTCCTGTGGCCTCTTTCTCTGGTTAGCAGACTCAATCTCTCTCTTTCTGGTCCTTGCTGTAGGATCAAGGATGTGCATGGACCATGGTGCCCTCACCAATTCTCTTCTAAAGGACAGATTATACAGGCAACTGGCATGGGCCAAGATTGTCAGCCCTTCCATTTGAAAATCTTCCTACCCTTCTACTCTTCCCTCCAGCGAGGAGAGAAAGAGCCAATTTCAGCCAATCTCAGGTATTCTCCTCATTTGTTTTCTGACCTTTAACTCCACATCACTTTCTCTTCCTTTCCCTTCAAAAACTAAGCTTTTCAAGCTGGTGAGTACTCAAGATTTGTCTTATGTACCAACTCTGACTGGCTGTGTGTGCCTGGAATATTATTTGAAAAGTGAGTCTGGGCTTATTTAGCAGGAAAGAATGCTGCGATCTCTATAAGTTGTGGGAAAGGGAAGGATGCACCTGGAACCAACAGCCTCATTAGTCCTTACTTCATATCCAGATAGAAGTGGTCCTGTCTTCTCATGTATTCCAACTGTTTACTGTGGGAATTATGCCATGCCGCATTTAATTACACTTGCTTTTATAAGGTCTTCCTGCCCTCCCTTGCCATTCCTGCCCTGCACTCTAATTAAAAGTGTTTTAAGGACAGTGACCATGTTTTCCTTATGTGTTTTCTACTTACGGCCTACCTAATATTTATCCTGGCAGATAGTAAGTGCTAATAAAGTAACATATCTGTGGAAAATGAGATTGATTTTTTTCTCTTTATCTAGTCTTCTACTCTCTTATCCCCAGCTGCTGATTTGCAAGTGCTACTTTACCTTTAACAGCTCTCAAATATGTCCATGCTTCTTGCAGCTGAAAACATTCTTTTCTGACTGTTAAAACTCACCTATGCTTCAAGTAAACTTGGCTGGGAATGGTTTTGTGGCACCTTTTCATCCTTACTCCAAGCTAGGTGAAGTGTGCCTCCTACATGCTCCTCAGGGCACAGACCTCTCAAACTACTAACTAACTTGTACTTCAGCTGTTGTTTTCCTGTAAAGCTCTCTCTCAATCCTCAACTCCTCAAAGGCAGAAGTATAACACCTGGCAATATAGTAGGCACTCAATAAATGGGCTTCGAATGAATGAATAAAACAATTAGGTGTACATTAAGATGTGGAACACAGTGCAAAGCTCAAATATTTTATTACCCAAAGTGTTTCCAAGACTAAATTCTGTGCTAAATTATGGCCCTGACAGTTCATTAGATAACGTTTTAACAAAATATTTCCCTAGAAAATGCATTGCCATGGGTTTGATTATTTCACATTTGATTTTCATTATCACTCTTGTCTTCATTGGGAAAGGCCATTCCTTCTTTTCTCTAGAGAGCATGCAATGAGTAACTTTATGCTGTTTGATAAACTTACACAGTTTACAGGAACAAAATCCTAGTTAGAAATTCAAGAAGCCCAAATCAAGTATTTAATAACCCACAAGGATAACATTTCTCAGAGAGAATATAGATTTCTGTTTACTCATTAATTTTCCCCCTCTGACGAAAATAGTTTGCTTTGAGTGGTGACTATTTTCTGTAAAATCACTTGCATTGAAATGAGATGAAAAATATACATAAGAAAAGCAAAGAAGACAAGAGAAGCACTCGTTTCTTTCTATATTTTAATCACTGTCCCCACACAAATTTTGCTTTACGAATGATCTTTGAGTCTATGGTATGTAGCTTAATGAAGTAAATATTTAATGACAAAACATATGCTGAAGAAATATAAAAACACTTTTCTGTATGTGTTCTCACTTGTAGTTTCTCCCTTTTGTAAAGTGGGCATATAAAACTAGCTGGAAAATTTGAGAGGAAAAAAATAAATATATAAGGTTTGAGTCTTTGCTGTGGTTCATAGTGTGTTCTTATTTTATTTCATTTTCCTTGATTGGGCTCAGATTTGAAGCAAACTGTACTTTCCTGAACAACAGACACAAAAAAATCACTTACATGTGCTTGCATTTTTACTTTTTCTTTATGTTTTGTCTACAGGGAATAAAAATAATGAGATTGCTAATTTACATTTTGCATACTATAAAATATGACTTTTAGTCTCAAATATAATATAATGTGAAGTTATTTTAAATCTTTAGATTTAAATCTTTAGATTTATTTATTTATTTATTTAAATCTTTAGATTATCTTTTACCATATCCTCATATAAAAACTAACAGAATACATGCTTTATTGTGGTTTGAGTTTTATTTCTGCTTAAATTCAAAAGCTAATTAATCATAGAAAGCCTCTCAGAAGAATTGTTGATGTTCAAAATCCTTGAGGGAAAGTTTTTTCCTCAATTTTTTGTATTGTGGTAAAATACACACAGCATTTACCATCTCAACAATTTTTTTAAGTGCACAGTTCAATGCTATTAAGTATGTTCACATTGTTGTGCAACCATCCATCTTCAGGACCCTTTTCATCTTGCAAAACTGAAACTCTATACCCATTAAACAATAACTCCCCATTCTCCCTCCCTTTAGGTTCTGGCAACCACCATTCTATTTTCTATCTCTGTGATTTTTACTACTTTAAGTGTCTTATATAAGTAGAATTATGCAGTATTTGTCTTTTTGTGATTGGCTTATTTAACTTAGCATAATGTCCTTAAAAATCATCCATGTTGTAGCACATGTCATAATTTCCTCCTTTTTTAAGGCTAAATCATAATATATATATATATATATATACACCCACATTTTGCTTATCTGTTCATCAGTTGATGGACACTTGGGTTCTTCCATGTTTTAACTATTGTGAATAATGCTGCCATAAATATGAGCGTATAAATATTTCTTTAAGACACCACTTTATTGTTGCCTTTGTATTTAGTTATTTTTTGTAGTGAAATGTTTCAATTCCTTCTCATTTCTTTTTGTGTATACAACATTCTATAACTGTTTTCTTTGTGGTTACCATGGGGATTACATTTAACATCCTAAAGTTATTATACTCTAATTGGAATTTATACCAGATTAACTTTAACAACATATAAAAACACTGCCCATTTACACATCTATCCCTATCCCTTTCAGTTAGTGTTGTCACAAAATTACACCTTAGTACATTTGTGTGCAAAAATAACCTAGTTTTAAGATGTATTAATCTCTTACCTTATGTAGAAAACAAAATGTAGAGTTACAAACCAAAGCTATAATAATACTAGCATTTAGACTTTTTTTAGTGTATTAATATCTTGAACTTTAAAAAGTGCAGTTACACTCTGTTGTTACATAATACTAGTTTTTAAATAATTTCCCGTGTATTTACCTTTACTGAGATCTTTTTTTCATCATACTGATTCTAGTTACCATCTAGTGTCCTTTTATTTAAACTTGCAGGACTCCTTTTAGAATTTCTTGCAGGGCAAACTCTAGTGCTAATGAACTTGCTCAGCTTTTGTTTATCTGGAAATTTCTTAATTTCGATCCCACTTTTGAAGGATAGTTTTGCTAGACACAGATTTTCTGGTAAACAGTTTTTGTTTTTGTTTTGTGTTAGCACTTTGAGTATATTAGCCCACTGCCTTCTGGCCTCCAAAGTTTCTGATGAGAAATCTTTTGATAGTCTTATTGGTTAACCCTTGTATGTGATGAGTCACTTCTCTCTTGCTGCTTTCAAGAATCTATTTATTTATTTATTTATTTATTTATTTATTTATTTATTTATATTTTTGAGACAGAGTCTTGTTCTGTTGCCCAGGCTGGAGTGCAGTGGTATGATCTCGGCTAACTGCAACCTCTGCCTCCCAGGTTCAAGTGATTCTCATTCCTCAGCCTCCAGAGTAGCTGAGACTACAGGCATGCACCGCCATGCCCAGATAATTTTTGTAGTTTTAGTAGAGATGGGGTTTCACCATGTTGGCCAGGCTGGTCTCAAACTCCTGGCCTCAAGTGATACACTGCGTTGGCCTCTCAAAGTGCTGGGATTGCAGGCATGAGCAACTGCATCTGACCCTTATCTCTTTGTCTTTATATAGTTCCATTACAATGTGTCCTGGTGCAAGTCTCTTTGAGTTCATTCACCTTGGAAGTTATTGAGCTTCTTGGATGTCTAGATTCATGTCTTTCATCAAATTTGAGAAGTCTGGGGTCAGTATTTCTTCAAATAATCTCTCTTCCCCTTTCTCTCTCTCTTTCTCTGGGTCTCCCACAATACATATGTTGGTCTACTTGATGGTATCCCACAAGTCTTCAAGTCTATGTTCAGTTTTCTGCAGTCTTTTTTTAAATTTCTCAGACTTGATTATTTAAATTCTCCTAGTGTCAAGTTGGTAATTCTTCCTTCTGCCTGCTCAAATCTGTTATCGAATCCCACCAGTGAATTTTTTATTTTGATTAGTGTACTTTATAGCTCTAGATTTTTTTGTTTCTTTTTAGATTTTTTATTTTTATTGATATTTTTATTTTGTTCATAAATTATTTTTCTTCATGTATTCCTTTAGTTGTTTGTGAACTTTAAAACAGGTGTCTTGAAGTGTTTGTCTAGTAGATATGCAATCTGGTCTTTCTCAGGGATAGCTTATGTTGGTTTCTTTTTATTTTTTTCCTTTGAGCCATGATTTCCTGTTTCTTTGTATGCTTTTTATTCTTTGTATGCTTTGGAATTTTTGTTGAAAACTGGACATTTGAATCTAATAATGTGGTAACTCTGGAGATAAGATTCTCCCCCTTCCTTAGGGTTTGCTCTTTTCTATTTTTGTTTTGTTTTGGTTTTGATTGTTGTAGACTGTCTCTATACCAATAATTAGCCTGGGGAGGGTAAACCTAAGGTCATCTTTAGTCTTTTCTAAGCCTGCACCTTTCCCTGGCATGAGTAGTAGTCACTTTCTAATTTTCTTAATATATACAGTTGTTTTTGAATGGCCTAGTATTTAAGGTGTATAGAAATAAAAATATATAAAACCTAAAAAGAAGCAAAAAATCTAGAGATTAAAAGTACAATAACTAACATGAAAAATTCACTAGAGAGATTCAAGAACAGATTTGAGCAGCAGAAGAAAGAATCAGCAAACATGACAGTGTGACAATTTAACTGATCAAGTCTGTGGAATTGAAAGAAAAAAGACTCAATAAAAATGAACAGGGTCTAAAGAACCTGTGGAATACCATCAAGTGGACCAACATATGCACTGCAGGAGACTCAGAAGAGGCAAAAGAAAAATGAAAGAGGGAAGGATTCTAGCCCTTTAAATACCATGAAAGTCACTTCAGATTAAGAAAGAGAGCCTTGCAAAAAATAGTGGTGGGGACTAGGGGCTAGTGCTATAATGGCTGGCTGCCTGCCTCTTGGTCTGCACCTCAATGATCAAAAGCGGCAATTGGAATACAGATTCTAATCACTGGACAACAAGTTCTTATTGCTCTCTGTGGCTCCCACAGGCCATGTGCAAGCTGTTCCAGAGATAATGAATAGATGCCTGCCACAGGCTAGGGTTGGGGGATTGGTATTCGCTGCTGAGCTAAGAGCTGACAATTTACTGTACAACCATCCCCTGGAAGTTACTAGCCTTTAGTAGACTATAGAGTTAAGAAATAGTTATGTTAGACAGATGTTGTTAGTGCAATTGTTGTCTAGGTGGGTAGATTGATTCCTGATGTTATTGCACCACTTTGTAGAAATCTCTTTGAAGCGCCTTTTAAATTAAGAAATGCATATAATATATTTTTAGCTAATTGGCTCAAGTCATATTTCTCATAAATATTAATATATTATATTCAATTGACAGTTTCTTTTCACAATTAGCACACATAGAACTATCTATTTCAAAATATTGTTAGGGACATAATTTTGAAAGTCATTTCTCCTGAATATGGTGATGAAATGAAAACTGTTCAAAAAAACTAATTATTGAGATTTTGTTAACTGAAAAGCAAAAGTGAAATTGAAAAGAAATGTGAATGTGTATACGGTGAACTCATGAGTATGTGTGTGATGTGAAGAGGGGAGATTATGAAGAGAACGCTGTGCCTTCAAATCAACTAAATGGTTAAATAAAACACAGTAACAAGTGTGGTCTTGTTGCTGGATCAGGCACATTTTTAGTTTTGGAACATACTTCATTGCATAGAATTTAATATGTAATTGTTGTTTGTGTATAAAACCTTATTTACCCTCTCCCACACAAACTAGAATTATAAACTTTAATTTTCCTTTTAAAATAAAATACAACTTGTCTCTTGTGATGTAACAAAATTAAATAAAACATAAAGCATTTCTAAACAAACATGCAATAATAATTTTAGCTCTAGCCTAGTAACATTTCAAGCAGAGTCATCAAATCATGGCTGTACACAAATTTATTAATGATAAGATCATGTTAATACCAATTAGTTCATTTGTCTTTATATTTAACAAAGTGCTTTTGATGCTTATCTGATAGACATTGTGCAAGGCATATTATATGTGGTGGGATGCGGGATAAAATTGCGTATAGTTGAGCATTTCTTTCTTATGTTTAACTTTTGAATAACCCAAACTTTCCTACATTATTCATGAACATTCCAAAAACACTATTCTAAAATGAATTTGAATTTTGATTTATCAAGTGGTAGAACTTTAAAACACCTGTTTTAAAGTTCACAAACAACTAAAAGAATACATGAAGAAAAATAATTTATGAACAAAATAAAAATATCAATAAAAATAAAAAATCTAAAAAGAAACAAAAAAATCTAGAGCTATAAAGTACACTAATCAAAATAAAAAATTCACTGGTGGGATTCGATAACAGATTTGAGCAGGCAGAAGGAAGAATTACCAACTTGACACTAGGAGAATTTAAATAATCAAGTCTGAGAAATTAAAAAAAAGACTGCAGAAAACTGAACATAGACTTAAAGACTTGTGGGATACCATCAAGTAGACCAACATATGTATTGTGGGAGACCCAGAGAAAGAGAGAGAGAAAGGGGAAGAGAGATTATTTGAAGAAATACTGACCCCAGGCTTCTCAAATTTGATGAAAGACATGAATCTAGACATCCAAGAAGCTCAATAACTTCCAAGGTGAATGAACTCAAAGAGACTTGCACCAGGACACATTGTAATGGAACTATATAAAGACAAAGAGATAAGGGTCAGATGCAGTTGCTCATGCCTGCAATCCCAGCACTTTGAGAGGCCAACGCAGTGGCCTACTACATGTAATTCCACTACATGTAAACTAATTCCACTACATGTAAACAGTGTTCAACATTCTCATTTTTAACTTCCAACATTTTGATATAAATTATGTATAAAAGTAGAAGACTGCTTGGAAAACAGAGTCCTACAACCCTTGTCTTTTTATCATAATCATCCACAATACTGGATGTATGTTCTGAAAATCACAATGCATACAAATGTGAAGAGGTTCATGTAAGTTGAATAATAATAATAATAATGAGTAACATTTATGTATTGCATATATGTGGCAGGCACTCTTCTAGACACTTGCCCATATTAAACCATTTAATCCTTAAAACAATCTTATAAGGTAGATATTACTATTACTTCCATTTTACATGTGAGAAAATGGAAGCACAGAGAGATAAGGTAACATGTTCAAGGATATATAGCTAGGATTTTGTGGGGTTGGGATTCAAACTTAAGTAGTCTGGCTTTAGACTTTATAATTAACTATTGCTAGAATAAGTAGAAAGAACTTTATGAAATACGTTGACTTTAAACAAGAAACTGAAGAAAGATATCACTTAAAAATTTTACTTAATTTTTTTTATTTTGAAATACTTTTAGACTTACAGAAAAGTTGCAAAAATAGTGCGGAGAATTCTCTTTACTCAGCCTTCCATAATATTAACATTTTATATTACCTTAGCCCAGCTATTCAAACAGGAAATTGACATTGGTACAATACTGTTAACTATTGTTGATATATATGTGTATATAAAAGAGGCTATTTTTAATTTGTGAATTGTCACAACAATGTCCTTTTTCTGGTCTGTAATCCAATTCAGGCTCTCACATTGCATTTAATTATTATGCTTTCTTAGTCTCCTCCAAACTATGACAGTTCTTCATTCTTTTTTTTATCCACTATGGACAGGACATCTGGTAAGAGTAACTTAGGGCAGTTATTTTTGGTACTTATTGAGTTCCTCAGTATAGGTTTTTCTGTTGTTTTCTCAAAAGTGTATTGAGATTATCCATTTTTGGCAAGAATACTACAGAAATGATGTTGTGTCCTTCTCAGTGCATCATATCAGTAGGTATCTGATATCTGTATATCTTTTTACTGATGGATGTTAATCTTGGTCACTTGTTAAGAGTAATGTTTGGTAGTTTTCCCCAATGTGAAGTTTCTATTTTTTTTCCTTTGAAAGGTACGTTCTAATGGGAAGATACCTTGACACTGCAAATACCCTATTTCTTATCAAACATTGTTCACTGATTTTGGTATTCATTTATGATATTGCCTGCAACCATTATAAGTGTGGTGTATGCTTAATGTAATTTGTTCTAAAGAATAGCTATTCCCTTTGCACTTTTAAATTAACTTCGATTTTTTATTTATATCAGTATGGGTTATAATCTGACACTATTAGTACTTAACTTTGTTGTTTATATTACTCCAACTTTGGCCACTAGTAGCTCCTATATATTTTGACATGACCTTATTATTTTTTGAATGCCTTACAGTTTTGAAAAAGGAAATCACTGCAATATTTTAAAAACATCAGCTTGGGATGTAACAGTTAAGAAAAATATTCTTGTATTTGTAACTGTCTTAGTCTGTTTTGTACTCCTGTAACAGAACAACATAGACTGAGTAATTTATAATGAACAGAAATTTATTTTTTACAGTTCTGGAGGCTGGAAAGTTCAAGACGTAGGGGTTGATATCTGGCAAGGGTCTTTTTGCTGCATCATCCCATGATGGAAGACAAGAGGGAGACAGAGAGAGAGAGAGAGGCAGAGAGAAACAGAGACAGAGATTGAGAGAATGGAAGAGGAGGCCAAACTTGTCCTTTTATAAGGAACCTACTCCCCCAAAACAGCATTAATTCATTTATAAAGGCAGAACCATTATGGCCTAATCACCTCTTGAAGGTCCTGATATGGTTTGACTCTGTGCCTCCACCCAAATCTCATCTTGAATTATAATCCCATAATTCCCACGTGTTGTAGGAGCGACCCAGTGGGAGATAATTGAAATATGGGGGCGGTTTCCCCATACTGTTCTCGTGGTAGTGAATAAATCTCATGAGATCTGATGGTTTTATAAAGGGAAATCTCTTTCACTTGGCTCTCATCCTCTCTCTTGCCTGTTGCAATGTGAGACGTGACTTTCACCTTCCAACATGATTGTGAGGGCTCCTCAGCCTTGTGGAACTGTGAGTCCATTAAGTCTCTTTCTTTTGTAAATGCCCGGTCTCAGTTATGTCTTTATCAGGAGCATGAAAACAGACTAATACAGGTTACATCTCTCAACGCTGTTGCATTGAGGATTACATTTCCCACACATGCTTTTTGGAGGACATATTCAAGCCACAGCAGTGATGTTTGCATATTTGATACATTTCAAAATACATATATATATATTTCTCACAAATAGCAATAAAAATAAAATTGATATTTTGCAGTTATAAGTAAATATTTTAATGCTTCAATAATTCTCACTTGGAACTAACCTAACTCCAAGGTTTACGTATGCTCCACGCTAATAATGGGTTGGCTAGTTTTCCCTATACAGAGAAAAATAATACATAGACCAATTTCTACATTATAGATGCATTCCATGCTGCTTTTTATTTTTTTACCTTAACTCAGCTATTCCACTGAAGTTCTATACATGTCACCAAAGCTTACTTTATGCAAATCATAGAACGTGAAAAGGGAACACTTTCAACAGCATTATTCGTAGTGGCTTAGCTATAAATTGGAAATTTAAAAAATTTAGTCAGCAAACATTTACTGAATACACTCAGTGTTAGGGATTTTGCCAGGCATTAATAAGGAAAATATTTGAAAGAAGTTAGTTAGAAAATTAGAAAATTCTATTTACTTATAAAAGAGGAATCATAAATAGTGGATCTGTGGGAAATAAAAAAATAAATAGCTACATATTATTCCTTAGTTAGGGGCCTGGAAAACAGAGAGAAAAAAATTTACATGATATAATGATACATCATTTAAAAGTTCATGGGCTGGGTGTGGTGGCTTATGCCTGTAATCCCAGTACTTTGGGAAGCCAAGGCAGGTGGATCACAAGGTCAGGAATTTAAGACCAGCCTGGCCAATGTGGTGAAACCCTGTCTCTACTAAAAATACAAAAATTAGCCTGACGTTGTGGCGGGCACCTGCACTCCCAGCTACTCGGGAGGCTGAGGCAGGAGAATTGTTTGAACTTGGGAGGCGGAAGTTGCAGTGAGCCGAAATCGCGCCATTGCACTCCAGCCTGGGTGACAGAGTGAGACTCCGTCTCAAAAACAAAAAAGTTCATGATATAACCCATGAATTATAAATAATATGACATAATAGACATATTAATAAAGAGCTATGGGAATCACAGAAGAGGGAGAAACTAATTCTGCCTATGAAGAAGATGGATGGTGTGAGAGGAAGCTTCAGAATGGAGGAGACAGTTTTAGAATGAAGAATTCAGTAGTGAGAAGGAAATTGGGAGAACTTTAGAGGATGAGGCAAAAACTTGATTAAGGACACAGGCATGAAGGAGAAAAATAGGATTAAGGAACGAATGGGAAACTGAAACTCAGGTTGCGTTTGACAGAGGAGGATGGAAGCAGTGGAAGGTAGAAGTCTGGGTGGTAAGTTGGAGCCAGGACATGGTGTGTCTTACAGACCATGGCAAGAAGTTTGGCTTTGTCTTTTTTAACACCTACAAAACCTTTGAATGGCTTTGTCTTGAACATTGGAAATTATTCAGCAATTAAACTTGGATATTTTGGTCCTGGAAAAATAACCAGAGCAAAATAAGAGATGGAGTGATTCTGTATTATTATTCCAAAGAGGCTATTGAATCACGTGACACCAGCTTTGATAAAAAATATTTCAAAATATATAAACCCAAATATGTTGATCTCATTTCTGGCTCTGTGTATCTTAACTTTCGCATATTATCTTATGGTATTCCTTTTCAGAAAACAGGTCTTGGGAAAAGTGGTAAATTAAATGAGATTGAATATAATCAAATAAAGACAGTATTGTCTGCATTCAATATTAAAATCTCTTTCTCCATAAATTATAGTTTTTTGTCATGTAAAAGAACTGTATGGGATTTTTGGTCTAGCAGTAAATATCCTGAGTTCCGTATAAATTACACATCAAACTATATGCAGCATGCACTTAAACTAATGACGGATTGATTGATTTGGAACCTTCTTTACAATGAAATATAATCTTAAGTTTTTAATCAACGTATTTTCAGAGATGACATAGCGTATTTTTTAAAAGAACAAAATATAGAAAAAGTCAACTTTTGTAAACAAAAAGTATAAACAAGTACTCTAAATTTGTTAACAAAATTTGAAAAAAAATTCTTTTATAAAAGACCTTGTTTATGTTAAAACAAAAATATCTGAAGTGAGTGTAAAGTGTTTTTGTTCAAAAAAAGGACCTTCATTTTGTCTTAAAGACATTAATGAGTGGCTTTACTTTTGGGCATGGTTTGTCAAAAGGTACTGAATTAGTAGAAATACTTAAAGTCATCAAGTAATTTGTAATGATTGAATTAGTTTATTTCAGCAATAAGTGAGACATCAAACAATGATGTTTGTATTGTCTTGGATCTTCTATTCTAATGGAATATTTGTAGAATAATTTTGCAAATAAGAGGTATAAATCTCTGAATTTTTACAGAAGTGAATAAATCAATGAACTGAATACATGAGTGAAAATTCAGTGTACATTGCCATGAGTGAAAAATTCAGTAATGTACACTGAATAAATAAAATAAATAAAATAAATTTTATTATCTTATAAAATTTCAACTAGCACAAACTTTAATGGGTAGAAAATGAAGCAAGGCTTATGTCTGGAAGAATTGCTAATTAAAGTTTGGATATAAAGTTGTATTTTTGAGAAGAATGCATGAACTTCTTTTTTTTGTTTCTCTTTTCTTTATTTTTTATTTTTTACTTTTTTTATTATACTTTAAGATTTAGGGCACATGTGCACAACGTGCAGGTTAGTTACATATGTATACATGTGCCATGTTGGTGTGCTTCACCCATTAACTCGTCATTTAACATTAGGTATATCTCCCAATGCTATCCCTCCCCCCTCCCCCACCCCACAACAGGCCCCAGTGTGTGATGTTCCCCTTCCTGTGTCCATGTGTTCTCATTGTTCAATTCCCACCTATGAGTGAGAACATGCTGTGTTTGGTTTTTCATTCTTGCAATAGTTTGCTGAGAATGATGGTTTCCAGCTTCATCCATGTCCCTACAAAGGACATGAACTCATCATTTTTTATGGCTGCATAGTATTCCATGGTGTATATGTGCCACATTTTCTTAATCCAGTCTATCATTATTGGACATTTGGGTTGGTTCCAGGTCTTTACTATTGTGAATAGTGCCGCAATAAACATACGTGTGCATGTGTCTTTCTAGCAGCATGATTTATAATCCTTTGGGTATATACCCAGTAATGGGATTGCTGGGTCAAATGGTATTTCTAGTTCTAGATCCCTGAGGAATCGCCACACTGACTTCCACAATAGTTGAACTAGTTACCAGTCCCACCAACAGTGTAAAAGTGTTCCTATTTCTCCACATCCTCTCCAGCATCTGTTGTTTCCTGACTTTTTAATGATCGCCATTCTAACTGGTGTGAGATGGTATCTCATTGTGGTTTTGATTTGCATTTCTCTGATGGTCAGTGATGATGAGCATTTTTCCATGTGTCTTTTGGCTGCATAAATGTCTTCTTTTGAGAAGTGTGTGTTCATATCCTTTGCCCACTTTTTGATGGGGTTGTTTGTTTTTTTCTTCTAAATTTGCTGGAGTTCATTGTAGATTCTGGATATTAGCTCTTTGTCAGATGAGTAGATTGCAAAAATTTTCTCCCATTCTGTAGGTTGCCTGTTCACTCTGATGGTAGCTTCTTTTGCTGTGCAGAAGCTCTTTAGTTTAATTAGATCCCATTTGTCAATTTTGGCTTCTGTTGCCATTGCTTTTGGTGTTTTATTCATGAAGTCCTTGCCCATGCGTATGTCCTGAATGGTATTGCCTAGGTTTTCTTCTAGGGTTTTTATGGTTTTAGGTCTAACATTTAAGTCTTTAATCCATCTTGAATTAATTTTTGTATAAGGTATAAGGAAGGGATCCAGTTTCAGCTTTCCACATATGACTAGCCAGTTTTTCCAGCACCATTTATTAAATAGGGAATCCTTTCCCCATTTCTTGTTTTTGTCAGATTTGTCAAAGATCAGATGGTTGTAGATATGTGGCATTATTTCTGAGGGCTCTGTTCTGTTCCATTGGTCTGTATCTCTGTTTTGGTACCAGTACCATGCTGTTTGGGTTACTGTAGCCTTATAGTACAGTTTTGAAGTCAGGTAGTGTGATGCCTCCAGCTTTGTTCTTTTGGCTTAGGATTGACTTGGCAATGCTGGCTCTTTCTTAGTTCCATATGAAATTGAAAGTAGTTTTTTCCAATTCTGTGAAGAAAGTCATTGGTAGCTTGATGGGGATGGCATTGAATCTATAAATTACCTTGGGCAGTATGGCCATTTTCACGATATTGATTCTTCCTACCCATGAGCATGGAATGTTCTTCCATTTGTTTATGTCCTCTTTTACTTCATTGAGCAGTGGTTTGTAGTTCTCCTTGAAGAGGTCCTTCACATCCCTTGTAAGTTGGATTCCTAGGTATTTTATTCTCTTTGAAGCAATTGTGAATGGGAGTTCACTCATGATTTGTCTCTCTGTTTGTCTGTTATTGGTGTATAAGAATGCTTGTGATTTTTGCACATTGATTTTGTATCCTGAGACTTTGCTGAAGTTGCCTATCAGCTTAAGGAGATTTTGGGCTGAGACGACAGGGTTTTCTAGATATACAATCATGTCATCTGCAAACAGGAACAATTTGACCTCCTCTTTTCCTATTTGAATACCATTTATTTCCTTCTTCTGCCTGATTGCCCTGGCCAGAACTTCCAACACTATGTTAAATAGGAGTGGTGAGAGAGGACATCCCTCTCTTGTGCCAGTTTTCAAAGAGAATGCTTCCAGTTTTTGCCCATTCAGTATGATATTGGCTGTGGGTTTGTCATAGATATCTCTTATTATTTTCAGATATGTCCCATCAATACCTAATTTATTGAGAGTTTTTAGCATGAAAGTTGTTGAATTTTGTCAAAGGCCTTTTCTGCATCTATTGAAATAATCATATGGTTTTTGTCATTGGTTCTGTTTATATGTTGGATTACATTTATTGATTTGTGTATGTTGAACCAGCCTTGCATCCCAGGGATGAAGCCCATTTGAACATGCTGGATAAGCTTTCTGATGTGCTGCTGGATTTGGTTTGCCAGTATTTTATTGAGGATTTTTGCATTGATGTTCATCAGGGATATTGTTCTAAAATTCTCTTTTTTTTGCTGTGTCTCTGCCAGGCTTTGGTATCAGGATGATGCTGGCCTCATAAAATGAGTTAGCGAGGATTCCCTCTTTTCTATTGATTGGAATCGTTTCAGAAGGAATGGTACTAGCTCCTCCTTGTACCTCTGGTAGAATTCGGCTGTGAATCCATCTGGTCCTGGACTTTTTTTGGTTGGTAAGCTATTAATTATTGCCTCAATTTCAGATCCTGTTATTGGTCTATTCAGAGATTCAACTTCTTCCTGGTTTAGTCTTGGGAGGGTATCTGTGTCCAGGAATTTGTCCATTTCTTCTAGATTTTCTAGTTTATTTGTGTAGAGGTGTTTATAGTATTCTCTGATGGTAGTTTGTATTTCTGCGGGATTGGTGGTGGTATCCCCTTTATCATTTTTTATTGCATCTATTTGATTCTTCTCTCTTTTCTTCTTTATTAGTCTTGCTAGCGATCTATCAATTTTGTTGATCTTTTCAAAAAACCAGCTCCTGGATTCAGTAATTTTTTGAAGGGATTTTGCATCTCCACTTCCTTCAGTTCTGCTCTGATCTTAGTTATTTCTTGCCTTCTGCTAGCTTTTGAATGTGTTTGCTCTTGCTTCTCTAGTTCTTTTAATTGTGATGTTAGGGTGTCAATTTTAGATCTTTCCTGCTTTCTCTTGTGGGCATTTACTGCTATAAATTTCCCTCTATACACTGCTTTGAATGTGTCCCAGAGATTCTGGTATGTTGTGTCTTTGTTCTTGTTGGTTTCAAAGAACATCTTTATTTCTGCCTTCATTTCGTTATGTACCCAGTAGTCATTCAGGAGCAGGTTGTTCAGTTTCCATGTAGTTGAGCAGTTTTGAGTGAGTTTCTTAATCCTGAGTTCTAGTTTGATTGCAATGTGGTCTGAGAGACAGTTTGTTATAATTTCTGTTCTTTTACATTTGCTGAGGAGTGCTTTACTTCCAACTATGTGGTCAGTTTTGGAATAAGTATGATGTGGTGCTGAGAAGAATGTATATTCTGTTGATTTGGGGTGGAGAGTTCTGTAGATGTCTATTAGGTCTGCTTGGTGCAGAGCTGAGTTCAATTCCTGGATATCCTTGTTAACTTTCTGTCTTGTTGATCTGTCTAATGTTGACAGTGGGGTGTTAAAGTCTCCCATTATTATTGTGTGGGAGTCTAAGTCTCTTTGTATGTCTCTAAGGACTTGCTTTATGAATCTGGGTGTTCCTGTATTGGGTGCATATATATTTAGGATAGTTAGATCTTCTTGTTGAATTGATCCATTTATCATTATGTAATGGCCTTCTTTGTCTCTTTTGATCTTTGTTGGTTTAAAGTCTGTTTTATCAGAGACTAGGATTGCAATTCCTGCCTTTTTTTGTTTTCCATTTGCTTGGTAGATCGTCCTCCATCCATTTTTTTTGAGCCTATGTGTGTCTCTGCACGTGAGATGGGTTTCCTGAATACAGCACACTGTTGGTTCTTGACTCTTTATCCAATTTGCCAGTCTGTGTCTTTTAATTGGAGCATTTAGCCCATTTTCATTTAAGGTTAATATTGTTATGTGTGAATTTGATCCTGTTGTTATGATGTTAGCTGGTTATTTTGCTTGTTAGTTGATGCAGTTTCTTCCTAGCCTCGATGGTCTTTAGAATTTGGCATGTTTTGCAGTGGCTCGTATTGGGTGTTCCTTTCCATGTTTAGTGCTTCCTTCAGGAGCTCTTGTAGGGCAGGCCTGGTGGTGACAAAATCGCTCAGCATTTGCTTGTCTGTAAAGGATTTTATTTCTCCTTCACTTATGAAGCTTAGTTTGGCTGGATATGAAATTCTGGGTTGAAAATTCTTTTCTTTAAGAATGTTGAATATTGGCCCCCACTCTCTTCTGGCTTGTAGAGTTTCTACTGAGAGATCAGCTGTTAGTTTGATGGGCATCCCTTTGTGGGTACCTCAAACTTTCTTTCTGCCCCTAACATTTTTTCCTTCATTTCAACTTTGATGAATCTGACAATTATGTGTCTGGAGTTGCTCTTCTTGAGGAGTATCTTTGTGGCATTCTCTGTATTTCCTGAATTTAAATGTTGGCCTGCCTTGCTAGATTGGGGAAGTTCTCCTGGATAATATCCTGCAGAGTGTTTTCCCACTTGGTTCCATTCTCCCCGTCACTTTCAGGTACACCAATCAGACGTAGATTTGGTCTTTTCACATAGTCCCATATTTCTTGGAGGATTTGTTCATTTCTTTTTATTCTCTTTTCTCTAAACGTCCCTTCTCACTTCATTTCATTCATTTGATCTTCCATCACTGATACCGTTTCTTCCAGTTGATCAAATCAGCTACTGAAGCTTGTGCATTCGTCACGTAGTTCTCGTGCCTTGGTTTTCAGCTCCATCAGGTCCTTTAAGGACTTCTCTGCATTGGTTATTCTAGTTAGCCATTCGTCTAATTTTTTTTCAAGGTTTTTAACTTCTTTGTCATGGGTTTGAACTTCCTCCTTTAGCTCGGAGTAGTTTGATCGTCTGAATCCTTCTTCTCCCAATTCGTCAAAGTCATTCTCTGTTCAGCTTTGTTCTGTTGCTGGTGAGGAGCTATGTTCCTTTGGAGGAGGAAAGGCACTCTGCTTTTTAGAGTTTCCAGTTTTTCTGCTCTGTTTTTTCCCCATCTTTGTGGTTTTATCTACCTTTGGTCTTTGATGATGGTGACGTACGAATGGGGTTTTGGTGTGGATGTCCTTTCTGTTTGTTAGTTTTCCTTCTAACAGTCAGGACCCTCAGCTGCAAGTCTGTTGGAGTTTGCTGGAGGTCCACTCCAGACCCTGTTTGCCTGGGTATCAGCAGCGGAGGCTGCAGAACAGTGGATGTTTGTGAGCAGCAAATGTTGCTGCCTGATCGTTCCTCTGGAAGTTTTGTCTCAGAGGAGTACCCAGCCGTGTGAGGTGTCAGTCTTCCCCTACGGGGGGGTGCCTCCCAGTTAGGCTACTCAGGGGTCAGGGACCCACTTGAGGAGGCAGCCTGTCTGTTCTCAGATCTCCAGCTGCGTGCTGGGAGAACCACTACTCTCTTCAAAGCTGTCAGACAGGGACATTTAAGTCTGCAGAGGATTCTGCTGCCTTTTGTTTGGCAATGCCCTGCCCCAAGAGATGGAGTCTACAGAGGTAGGCAGGTCTCCTTGAGCTGTGGTGGGCTCCACCCAGTTCGAGCTTCCAGGCCACTTTGTTTACCTACTCAAGCCTAGGCAATGGTGGGCACCCCTCCCCCAGCCTCACTGCCGCCTTGCAGTTTGATCTCAGACTGCTGTGCTAGTAATGAGCAAGGCTCTGTGGACTTAGGACCCTCTGAGCCAGGCACAGGAGATGATCTCCTGGTGTGCTGTTTGCTAAGACTGTTGGAAAAGTGCAGTATTAGGGTGCGAATGACCCGATTTTCCAGGAGCCATCTGTCACCCCTTTCTTTGACTAGGAAAAGGAATTCCCTGACCCCTTGTGCTTCCCAGGTGAGTTGATGCCTCACCCTACTTCGGCTCATGCTTGGTGCACTGCACCCACTGTCCTGCACCCACTTTCCGACACTCCCCAGTGAGATGAACCTGGTACCTCAGTTGGAAATGCAGAAATCACCCATCTTCTGTATCGCTCATGCTGGGAGCTCTAGACTGGAGCTTTTCCTATTTGGCCATCTTGGCTCCACCCCAAATGCATGAACTTCTAAAGAAAACATACTTGGATGTTTGGATTAATCTTATACTTTTGATTAAGCCAATAAATGTAATCAAGTTGATAATTCCTGTCATTTAGATGATATCTGTGATAAGTATATGTACACACACACACACACACACACATCTCCCCACAAAATGTGGAATTATTAAAATCGAAACCCAAAACTGAAAATATTCACAGTTTGCTGCTTTGATTCTTTGAAATGTTGAGAGCCACATTGGTATTAGATCAACACTTTTTCCCCTGGGTTCTAAGACCATTTGACCAATATCTCTAAAATAGAGAACAAATTTTCATTACCAACTGTGAGAAACTACATAACTGGGCTGTATTAAATCAATGAAGTTGTGCTTTGGTGGAGGGAATACTAATGCATAATACTCTGAACCATTTATGTAATTAAAGTATATTTTGGGAAATCATAGAGAGATTAATAAAAAACCAAGATGGGCCGTTTCTCTGAGATTCAGAGCCAAAGTTGCTCACTATGGCTGTCCAATGTGCAGGAGAGAAATAAATACGTTGAAATTTTTTATTTCTAGGTTCCTAAAGGACCACAGAGCAAATTTAGTTGTATTGCCCATTTGGTCAGTAATCATTTAGACAGTATCCTTGAGAGGACTGTTAATGATAGCTCTCATTTTCTTATATTGATCTCAAAACTACCTCTATGTAATTTTCACTGAGAAGGAGTTCATTGAGTTTGGAAGAGATTGAAATAGACATTCCTTATTTCTGCCTTGATATACACCACGTAAAAATTGAGAGGAGGGGCCGGCTGAGCTTCCTGGGTCGAATAGGGCCTCAGAAAGCTGTGAAACTCACTCATTTCCTGCATCAGGACTTACTTTGGTCCTGGATGAATAATATTGAAGATACATGCTTAAAATATTCCTAACGTCAGGATTTGTGCATGTGTTTTCTTCCCCAAGAAAACTATAAACAGCGAAAATTTTGCCGTAAGTTTCCCTGTGTCCTCTCTCCCTCTCTTCCTTCCCCCTCCCCAAAAACTAAAGTAAAAGGCATGTTAACTGCCCGTTTTTCTGTGACCAGCAGACCTTATCTATACTCCCAATTCCAATTCCTTGTAAACATACTTTGTAAATTCCTGTGAGATCATGTCTCCTTTGCCATGCCACTGAAAAGTCATGAAATAAATAAAACCTAAGTTGCAGTTCCGGTTTTCCTCAAGATCTGAGACATGTCACAAATGGTTAATTGTCTTTGTTTCTCTCTCTGGTAACATCTTCCCGCCTAAAGAGTTTAAAAGGCAATCATATAATCTTACTCTTGCTACCCATTCAGGACCCCTTTCATGCTGTGGAAGCTTTGTACTTTCACTCTGCTCAATAAAGCCTACAGCTTTTTCTCTCTATTGGTCCGTGTATCTATCACTCGCTGCGGTGAGCCACCACACCAATTCTTTGGCGTAGCTAGGCAAGAACCTTAGGCGTTACAAAATGACATCTGAAATTTATCTTTACCCTCTTCCATAAGAGAAATGATGACTCAAGATATTATCATCTCATGGATCTCTGGTGCCTATCCAGGATAAACTCATTTAGCAGGAAAAATCTGGCTCTGAGATTTGATACTGTGCTGAGAAAATAATTCGAATTATGTTTGTCTGAATGTGTTGTGTCTGAATGTGTTGAGGTGGGAAGAGGTGATGCAGGAGAAGGTCACATGGTGTTTTGTGCCCCTTCATGACCCAAAACCTTGCCAGTTATCTTATGTCCTATTCTTACCATGCATGGTGTAGGCTAAACTACCTAATTCAGCTTCATTTTTTACACTCATCATTTGAAAGTTCTTTCATATTGTTATCTTATGGTCTCTTTCACCCGTGTCCATGTGAAGAGACCACCAAACAGGCTTTGTGTGAGCAATAAAGTTTTTTAATCACCTGGGTGCAGGTGGGCTGAGTCCAAAAAGAGAGTCAGCAAAGGGAGGTAAGGGTGGGGCTGTTTTATAGGATTTGGGTAGGTAGTGGAAAATTACAGTCAAAGGCGGTTATTCTTTGGCGGGCAGGGGCGGGGGTTACAAGGTGCTCAGTCGGGGAGCTTCTGAGCCAGGAGAAGGAATTTTGCAAGGTAATGGCATCAGTTAAGGCAGGCACTGGCCATTTTCACTTCTTTTGTGATTCTTCGCTTGCTTCTGGCCATCTGGATGTATACGTGCAAGCTTGGGCTCAGAGGCCTGACAGTCTCACTACTGTAATTTAATAACATTTGAAACCAATTTCTTCTTGTTTGGCTCTCAACAAAGAAGAATAGCTAATTAACAGTTTTCTGTGCAATAATTCATTAGATTTTCTTTTTTGTACTAGATAATAGAGTGTGACTTTGTTTTTATTTATGTCTTGACTGACAGAAATTTTCTGCCTATCCCTTAAGAATGTTGAGAGGATTCACCAATTAGTGTCCATAAGTTTTTTAACCTCCCTAGAAGAAAGTTTTTACACATAAACACAACATTTCTTTGGGAGTGGAAATTAAGAAGAAACTAGACCCTGCCTATCATTGTTGTTTTTGTTTTTTTTTTTTAACCATGTTTAAAACTCTCCATTTTAGATGTCAAAATTGTGGGCTCTGTTTTTGTTTTGCTCTCTAGAGAGCAGAAATGGTGGATTAAGCAAGTGTGAGATAAAGCCTATAGTTCTCTGTGCCTTCCCTTAATGGGTAACATTTGTACTTTTTTTCAATGATATTTTAAATGATACATAGATTTTTTTTCCTCTCAGGCCCAATGCTGTCTCATTTTCTGAATACTCTAAAAAATGTTATTTCAGATATGCAAAATCAGAAACATGTGCTTTGAGGCTAATCATATTGTAGTTCTGTAAGGTCAGACTCTACATAAAACTTGGCTAATTTAAAATGAAAGACTCTACATAAAACTTGGCTAATTTAAAATGAAATAGAAGCAGCTGTTGTAAAGAATGCAGGATATAAGCTCCCATTTAAGGTTATATTGTGTTTTTCTTATTAATTTTAATTGTGTGTTTTGAGAGAAAGAATTTATTAAAGACATAAAATAAAACCTGGTTTTGCAAGCGTTCTGTAACCAGACTAAAATGGACAGTGCATAAAATTAAAAAACTGATTGTGGTCTTTTCTCCCTATTTTACAAAAAGGACACAGATTTTTTTTTCTGTAATAGGGATATAGGAATATAAGTATATAGGAAAAAACAAACTGTTTTTTTTTCTACTTTCTATACTCACACAGTCATTCAACACTTCTGACACCAAATGTGGCTGAGGGTGTTTGTGGTGGTTACCCACACATCAAGCAATTCTCTGGTATATTCTCCAGTGGACAACAGTGGGGTATCCTCTAATTCAATTCAATTCTGACACTATATACCTGGAGATAGCATCAGATCCTGCATCTTGAGGGCTCAGTTCCACAAGACTGCTCCCCACCTCAGATGCCAGTTGCAACCACATGTGACCTAGCTAGAGACCAACTAGCTATGAATTGGGGCTCCCACTTCCCTCTCCTTTGGTGTGATTAATTTGCTAGAGCTCATAGAACTCAGGAGAATACTTGACTCATGTTTCCTGGTTTATTAATGCATTATTTAATAAATGATACAGGAAAAAAAGCTCAGATGAAGATATATAGTGTGCGGTCTGGAAGGGTCCATAACACAGGAGCTTCTGCCTTTGTGGAGTTGGGGTATGCCACCCTCCTGGCTCACAGACGTGTTCACCAACCCAGAAGCTCCGAGATTGGAGTAACAGTTTGGAGATCTTTCTGGAGGCTTCATCACGTAGACATGATTGATTATTAATTCCATTTGCAGTCCCTCTCCCCTCTCTGGAGAAGGAGGATTTGGGCTGAAAGCTCCAAGTTTATAATCCTAGCTTGGTTTTTCTGGGACCAAGGGTCACTTCATTAAAAAAAAAAAAAAAAATACTCCTATCACCGAGGGAATTCCAAGGGATCTAGGAGCTTTGTGTCTGGAACTGAGATCAAAGACAAAGCAGTAGAATAAAAGATTCTCCTAGCACCCTTATCTACAAGGGTATTAGAAGCTCTGTCTTAGAAACTGGAGCAGAGACCAAACATTAGAACAAAAGATCTCCTAGCAGCCCTCTCACTCAGGAAATTACAAGGGTTTTAGGAACTCTGTGCCAGGGTCTGGGTCCAGAGACCAATATGTATATTTCTTATTATTTCATGGCAGATTATTATGAAATTCTTTTTTTCACAGTAGATTACAATAATAATTAAATACTGACAATTATATTTCAAACCTTAAGACTTCAATATTGCTTTGGCAAACTAAAACACACAAACTGAAACATACAAAACTACATTGTTTTTGTATGTTTAACACACTCCTTCACACTACATGCAGTTCTGATCTCAATTACAAGTACAATAAATGGTATGGGGTAGTGGTACTTTATTTAAGCACCTCATTGACCAGATCCTGAGAATGGATTGGTACTGGCACTTTCTTGATTTCAAGTTAAGATCTGGCTCAGGTTGTTCTCTTTTCCCTTCCTTTTCTTTAAAAATTTCTCTGATACACTGCTGATGTGTGATTCTGGTGTACTGTATAAAATCTAGATACCTATCTCAAACATTTTTTGGTTTTTCCATAATAAATATGTTTTTCTTTTATTACTGGAAAAGTAATAAAAGAAATAAACAGTAATATAACTGCAATATAGATACAGAAAATCTATTTTTAAAATGTTTGAGTTTTTTGTGTGAATTATTTAACTATTTTGGGAGAGATCCAAGCATAGAACTAGCTATATACCTGTTACTGATTTTAATGTTTTGAACAATGTTTTCTGGGATTTGGGTAGTGGTATAACTTACAACACCATTATTATATTTTGCATATGTACATTATAGTTTGCATTATTATTGATTACATACTTAACTCATATTAATAACTGATTGCCTTATAGGATGACATTTTGAAGATTGTGAGCACTCAATTAAATGAATGAACCAATAATAAATGGAGAAGGGACCTCATATCATTGTATTTAACATGTTCCATAGAAAAGTATAATCCAACTTGTAAGATGATTAGTGATTTGCTTAGATTGCACAAATGCTTCTGAGATGACAGTGTGTTCCAGTTTAGAAGTAAACCTCAAAGACAATGAGTTAGACTATATTGCAATGATTATGTAAATTGTTATGTCTTGAGTAAAATCAAGGCATATGGACAGATAGGTTTACTCAAGTAATGTTCTAAAAAAACCAGGTGGATTGACGTATGCAATTATTAAAGCTACAGGTAAATAAGTTAGTTTCCATGATCTTATACCATTTTCTTGTTAATGACACCCACATTCCTATGGTGACAAGCTGGGGTATAGTCAGGAGCGCAATAGTAGGTACAGTCTCTCCTCACTCATTTCTTTTTAATCTTGGGAGAAAGGTCACTATTCACTGCTCTCCATTGCTTTGTGGACTTGTGATCAGTATGTGTTGTGTAATCTTTTAGTTTTTATAGCTGCAGTAAACTCTTCTCTTAAAAATGGCATCAAATGGAGACATTGAATATAGAGTTAATCTTATTTGAGAAGAGTTTGGACTATAAGAGAGTTTAGGTTGATTTTCTGACATATGCTGGTAACTTAAATTTTATAACGTGACAAAAATGCATTTTCAAATATCTTATTTTCAATTATTAAAATATAAAAATATAGTATTTACTTATTATGTGTCATGCATTGTTCTGAGTACTTCAGTTTAACAATGAACAAAATTGTCACAAATTTCTACTGTACTGTGGGGGATAAATGAGTCTGGAGTTTAGGTCGATGAATAAGACACATAATATGGAAATATGTAAAGAGGATAATTTTAAAGGTGATCAGTAGTGCAGGTTGTGATGGCAGGTTTCCATTGTAAACAGGACGATTACAGTAAGACTCATTGAGAAGTTGACATTTGAGCAAAGACTTAAAGAATGTGATTCATGTGATTATCAATAGAAACTGCTTTCCAGGCAGAGACATCAACCAAGGCAAGAGCCTCAGTTACAGCTTGCTTACAGTTTGGAGAAATGGCAATGAGGCCAGTAGAATAAGAGGGGGAGGGTAGAGAGATGAAAGGCCAGGGAGCTAATAGAGAAACAGGGCTAAATGATGCAGTGTCTTAGGGCCTCTGCATCACCTCATTCATATAGAATAAAATGGCCTTATGTTTTATCTAGGCCACTGTAAAGAATATTGGTTTTCACAGCTTAGTGAAATGAGGGATAATTGAACAATTCTGTGCAGAGAAGTGACAAGATCTGACTTACATTCGAAGTGTGTTTAGAAAAGATGTGGCAGGGGCAAAGGTGGAAATGAAAATTACTTGAATGTTATCAATGAATGTAGAAGATAGTGATGGTGACTCAGAACAGGGTTATAGCAGTAGAGTGATAAGAAACGTAAGAAGTGATCAGATACATTCATATATATATATTCTTTTTTGTTTGTTTGTTTTTGTTTTTGGACAGATTCTTGCTCTGTTGCCAAGGCTGGAGTGCAATGGCACAATCACCGCTCACTGCAACCTCTGCCTCCCGGGTTCAAGCAATTCTCCTGCCTCAGCCTCCTGAGTAGCTGAGATTACAGGCATGTGCTACCATACCCAACTAATTTTTATATTTTTAGTAGCGATGGGGGTTTCACCATGTCACCAGGCTGGTCTCAAACTCCTGGCCTTAAGTGATCCACCTGCCTTGGCCTCTTAAAGTGTTGGGATTACAGGCGTGAGCCACTGCGTCCAGCTAGATTCTCAATATATTTTGAAGACAAAAACAACAGGAATTTCTGAGTGATTGATGTTGGGTGTAAAATGGGTAAAGGCTAGGGCTGGAGTGGGTTGGTGGGGGGAAAACTGGAGTTTAATAACGCACCTGTTAATTTTGAGAATATCTTTTGGATAGCTAAATTTCAAGTCCTGGGTTGTATGTATTAGTCTAGAGCTCCAGAACAAAGTTTGGATTAGAAAATCATATTTGGGAGTCATTGACATATAGATGGCCTTTATATTAGGTTGGTGCAAAGGTAATTACAGTTTTTGCCATTGAAAGTAATGGCAAAAACCTCAATGCTTTTGCACCAGTCTAGTTATGAAACTGGATCAGATCACCAAAGGACAGGTGTAGATAAAGAGGAGAAGGGAATCGAGGAATAGCCCAAAGACACTCCAACATTAAGAAATTAGAAAAGAACAACAACAAAGAAGTTTGAATAGAAGAGGTGAGTGGTGTAGGAGGAAAACCAAGAGAGTAATATTTCGGAATTGCAGTAAGAAAAGAATATCAAAGGGGAGGGATAATCAACTAGCTCAATACTGCTTAAAAGTTGAGAAGGAGGAGGACAAGAGCTGACCATTGCACTTATTATCATGGAGGTTGTGTTAGTCTAGATTCTGTAGAGAAACAGAACTAATAGGATGTGTATGTGTATATACATTATACAGAGAGAGAATGCACACTCACACATACACACACACACACACACACACATACCTGAGAGAGAGAAAAAAAGAGATTTCTTTTAAGAAATTGTGGCACAATCGTGGGGACTGGCAAGTCTGAAATCTGCAGGGCAGGCTGACAGGCTGAAGACCCAGCAGAGCTGATGTTGCAGTCTTGTGTCCAAAAGCAGTTTGGAGGCAGAATTCCATTTTTCTTGGAGGATCTCAGTCTTTTTTCTCACAACTATCAACTGATTTAATGAGGTGTACACATATTATAAAGGGTAATTTGCTTTACTTGAAATCTACTGGTTTAAATGTTAATCACATCTGAAAATACCTTCACAGAAAATACCTTCATGGAAAATACCTTCATAGTAACTGGTGTTTATCAAACAACTGGGTACCAATCCTAGCCAAGTTAACACATAAAATTAACCATCACAGAAGTCATTGATGAACTGAGAAAAATAGTTTCAACAGAACATTTTTACTACTATATTCCAATGTCTTATTAATAGAATGGTACTTAGCTCAATAAATATTTGTCAAAAAATGTATTTTCCCTGATTTTTTTCTTAGATATGTTATCCTCACTTGAATCTAATTAGAAAAAATACGCCAAAAGGAAAAAATTGAGAAACTTCTCTTTATTTTAGTCTGTAAAAACATATAGAGGTTGAGGAGTAATAGAAACAATTTAAAAACTGGTCAATGGAAAACCAAGAAAATAATTCTATAGTAAAGTATAATGGAAAAACATACAAATAACCAAATGTTTTAACAAGCCAAATTTTTTATTTTCTGGTAACATTTCTGTATTACCAAAAATTAAGATTTTATGACTGTTCTTTATATAGTCTCAAATTTCTGTCTGTGGAATTGAGAATAAGTATGGTAATTACTTATGCATTCCCAAATACTGGAGAAATAGCTCTAAATAAGATATATAGATAATTAGATATTTTCATTGGTGAGATCCAGAAGATTTAATTTTGTTTCCCGTTAAGATTTTGCTAGAGTTACCAAGTTACCAAATGTGGAACTTTCCCCCTTATTTCCCTGTCCTCTGGGTAATCACTGTCTGGTAACATCTGAAACCCCAAAGTTATCGTGTTCATTGAGTGACTAGCTTCCTGGTATCATTTGGCCTTTTAAATTCCAAGAGCTGGACTTTCCACAATCAGTTCCAGAGTTTTGAAACGTCTTAAAATGAACATGACGCTGTTTTTGCTCTTTCTTGATCTAATTATGCTTGGTTGAATTGTCAGGCTTACTGGTACAACACTGAGTATTTTACCATACTGTAGATAAAAAGACTGTTTATGGGTTACCATTAAAGTTCCTAAATTAGCTAAATTGAAGGTATGTGGTAAGAGTGAGAGCACTTCAAATATTCCAACTCTCATTACAGTTTAGTTTCATGATATAATTTGTTAGAGTATGCAAGCAAGATGATTTTTATCTAGGTAAGTTTGCTACAAAGTATAATTTTTTCTATCAAAACACTGATTTAGTACAATCTGAGAATGCCTAGATTAGTGATTTCCACCAGACAAATATGATTCAAAAGAAAATCCAATTCACAATTCATCTATTAAAAAAAGCACAAATCATTAATTAGTCATGTCTGAGAAAGAATAATTTTGACTCCAAAAACTATGTGTTGATTGATATTAGCTTAACCATTCTATGTGTCAAAATAATTCATAGAGTTCTGCCCAAATTTTATTTTGACATTTAATGTTTATCGGTGACAGTTATAATAATTAAAGAAATAACTTTTCTACAGTACATCTATCTTCCACAAAACAAAATTTTTTTTTCACAATTGTCTTGGTTCAGATCTTCAAGACTGAGACTATTTTTATGGCACAGTGTTTAGCTATGAAATAGTTGGTTATTGATTAAATGTATAAGTGAACTAATAAGCATATTGATGAAGAATTTTATTAAGTATCAGATTTGGCTCTGAACTTCTTGGTAGTCAAGACAAAAAGGAAACATGGTAGACTACAAAATTTTCAGTGCCTGATACAACAAAGAATATCAGATGAGATTTTCTTCATATTTCTCCCCTGGCACAAGCTGTTTTTATTTGCTTAATTTTCTCCTTTCCTCCTATGTCAATAGAGCATGAGAACTTCTTCCAATGAAAGGTTAACCTGCTGGTTTACAACATTCCTTTGTATTTTTGCTACAGCTTCCTCAGCAGGTTTCCCTGCTTTCACTCTTGCTCTCCTGTGGTATATTTTTAACATAGCAGAGATTCTGGTAAAATGTAAATTAGATCACATCATTCCTCTGATCAAAATCTTCAAATGTGTTTTACTTTACCAAGAAAAATATCCATAGACCTTACAGTGATTTACAAATCCCTGCCCTTATTTCCCTTCCTTCTGTCCCTCATGTTCTCCATCTTTATCTCATCTCCTCCCATTCTATTCCTAACTTTATCTGCTCTAATCACATTGGCCTCTTTCCTCAAACACACTAAACCAATCACGGTATCAGATATGCTGGCAGGAGATGCTGTTATAGGACTGGGCTCTCGGATACCAGTGGAATGATATCTGAGTCCTGAAATTAGAGAAGCCATGTGGCAGCTTTTAACTACCAGAAGCAATGTGTAGACAGTAACTATTAAAAGTGGCCAGATCAGGATAACAACCAGGGGACCTGATCCACAGAATATTATGGAGATAGTTAATAGAATAGATAGAATAAAAAAGTCACAATCCCTTGCTTTTTTTTTTTCTACCTCAGTCAGGTTTCATATAGGAATCTTCTGACTAAAGAGAGGTCTCATCTCCAGTAGGAAGAATCCCATAACATCAAGACAAGTGTATATGGTAGTCATTTCCTAAATCTATCCCTAAAAAGGATGTATGGTCATGTTACTGTGGGAAGGGCTATTGGCATGGGTGTAGGTTGGCACTGGTACCTGGGGACTGAAATGAGACGTAAGGTAGTATGCACTTTTTTTTTCTGTCTGCTTTGAAGATTTTTCTTTGTCCTTGGTTTTTAGATTTTTTTGCAAAATGAACCTAGATGTTATTTTGTATATGTATGCTTATTCTTGCTATAGACTGTTTACACTCCTTTAAACTCATATATTATTACTGTGCTTTACGCCTGTAATCCTAGCACTTTGGGAGGCTGAGGCAGCAGATCACATGAGGCAAGGAGTTTGAGGCCAGCCTGGCCAATATGGCAAAGCCCCATGTCTACTAAAAATACAAAAATTAGCTGGGCTTGGTGGTGCATGTCAGTTATCCCAGCTACCCGGGAGGCTGAGGCAGGAGAATCCCTTGAACCCAGGAGGCAGAGGCTGCAGTGAGCTGAGATTGAGCCACTGCACTGTAGCCTGGGTGACAGAGCCAGACTCTATCCCAATAAATAAATACATTTATATATTAAAACCTAATCCCCAGTGTGATGGTATTTAGAGGTGGGACTTTGAAAACTTATTAGGTTATGAGGGTGGAGCACCATGAATGGGATTAGTGCCCTTATAAGAAGGGGCCCTAGAGAGCTACTTTGCACCTTCCACCATGAGGGCACAGGGAAAAGACAGCTATCTAAGAACTAGGAAGCAGGACCTCAACAGACACAAGATCTGCTTGAGCTTGGATCTTGGACCCAGCCTCTAGAACTATGAGAAACAAACGTATAGGCCACTCAGTCTATGTCATTTTTTGTTGTTGTTACAGAAGCTCAAAGAGACAGTCGTGTTTGTGTTTCATAGACATTTTAAAATTCATTTACTGGTTTTGGATAACTTGTAACAACTATCTTTCAGATAATTAACTCTGTCCCATTCTCCCTTTTTGGATATCCCGTTAAATATATATTACTCTTTAAAAAATTTCTATATATCTCTTTATGTTCTCTTCTGTATTTTTCATCTTTCTATTTTTCAATATTTTAGTGCAGATATTTCCTATCCTATCTTTTAGTTTAGTTTACAAGCTACTTCATTTTAATTATTTTTAAACTGATATATAGTATGAACTCTATTGTATGTAAAAGGAAAGTAGCATAAATCAGTTTCTTTTCTCGTGTGATTGTGGTGAGATTTGTGGTTACTCTTACATTCTTATTTGTTTAAATTATATTTAAAATTGTGCTACAAGCTCCATATTTCATAACCTTTTACCATAAGGCTTAGAGTTGCCGTGCCCTAGCAGTGTAAATCCTCTAATTTTGAACACAAAAATTGGGGCACACAAGACCTGAGTCTGAATAGAATTTTAATTCGACCAAGTTAGAAGGTCTTCTGTTACAGAAGATTTACTGATTGAAGAACAAATTTAGAACATTATGAATAAATCATTCCTAAGAGTAAAAGGTAAGTCTGTGGAAAAATAGGAGTAGATTATGGAATATCTGTGCTAGTGGCTGTTTTTTTCTAGGGTAGCTGGACACTGGAGAGTCTTGGTTAACAGACAAAACTTTTGCCTCTACCTGGCATGCTCCCTCGCACACATTTGTGCATTAACAAAGCCAAATCTTAAGGCCCAGGGTATATTTCTAGGCAGCTTAACGTGGCCATTCCAGAAAGATAAGTAAAAAAACACTCTCTTACAAAGGTAGAAACAAAATGATGTATAAAACAAAACAAAACAAAGACCATTATTCCTTCAATTGGCTATCTGAGAAAAAGGGGAGTGAGTTAGGCTGAATAATGGTTCCCACAAATACCCAAGTTCTAATCTCCGGAAATTCTGAATGCTACCTTACAATGCAAATAATAATAATAAAATAAAATAAAGACTTTGCAGATGCGATTAAGAATTATAACATGAGATTATTCTAGATTATGTAAATGCAATACAAGGATTTTTATAAGAAGCAAGCAAAGAGAAATTTGGTACAGAAGAGAAGAAGTTTATATGAAAGAAACTGAGACAGGCAGAACCAGAGAAAGAATATGCTATGCTACTGTCTTTGAAGACGGAGTAAGGAACTATGAGCCAAGAAATGCAAGGAGTGCAGTTCTAGACAAGAAAAGACAAGGAATGGAATTATATACTACAGCCTCCAGAGGGTGTTTGGCCCTGCCAACACCTTAATCTTAACCCTGTCAGACTCATTTTGGACATCTGGTCTACGGGACTGTGGATAATACATTTCTATTGTTGTTGCTGTTGTTTGTTTGTTTCCTTTTTTTATGAGATGGGGTCTCACACTGTCAACCAGGCTGGAGTGCAGTGGTGTGATCTCGGCTCACTGCAATCTCTGCCTCCCGGGTTCAAGCGATTCTCTGCCTCAGCCTCCTGAGTAGCTGGGATTACAGGTGCGTGCCACCATGCCTGGCTAATTTTTTTTTTTAGATGGTTTTCAGATGGTTTTGAACAACAGAAATTCATTCTTTCACAGTTCTGGAGGCCAGAAGTACAAAATTAAGGTATCCACAGAGCATGCTGTCTCTGGAGACTAAAGACTTCATAAGCCTTCAGAGAAAATTCTTTCCATGCCATTCTTTCAGCTTCTGGTGTTGCCAGCAATCCTTGGCATTCTTTGGCTTGTAGATGCATAACTCCATTTTCTGCCTCCATCATCATGTGATGTTTTCCTTGTCTTACGGTCTCTTCTCGTTTTCTTATAAGGACACAAATCATATGAGATTAGGGTCCACTCTAATTGAACATGATCTCATCTTAACTTGATTACATCTACAAAGTGATGCTCATGCAAGTCCCCTTTTTTTTTAACTGTAAAATATGGGACTTGGACATCTCTTCTAGGTAGACAATTTTATAATCTCTAACTCCTCTTATTTTGTTTCTTTTTTAAGTTCATAATTGTATCACATTCATTAGCATGCTTGTTTTGATTATATATTTTTCCAAACAAGAAAAACAATGAACAAAACCATATCAATTTGTGAGACTGTCTATGAAGAATGAGAAATGTAGCCATACGCAGTTAGCAAACAGTTTTCACAAAGAATTTGGATGACTCAAGACAAGGAAGCAAAAATATTTTAAAAATCTCGACTATTTAAATAGCTCAAGCCTGTTCCGACCTTAGTACTCTGCCACGTGCTATTCTGTCTCCTGGAAAGGTTCCACTCTGACTAACTTCTACACCTTTCGCAGGTTATAGCTCAGCTGTCAAGCACAGAAAGCTTCTGTGACATCTCTCACTCCTTTTTCACCTTTTAAATGGGATTATTTTAGTTATTTTCACTCTTAAAATCTATTTTTTTGTTTATTACACCTATTATAGTTTGTAATCACATATTTATTTGTGTGTTTTTTTGTTTGCTTTCTCTCTTCTTTATTTGACTGTACATTCCTGGTGGCAGAGATCATATCTGAATTTATTTTAAATCTGTCTCCCTAGAGCTTAGCACAGCAAGTGTTTTGTTCATATTAGATAATCATTTTTCAAATGTTCAAATGAATATATTTAGTCATATTGTCACTGGTTCTGTATTGCTGTATCAAGAAGAATTTGGGTTTGTGAATCTTTGTATAACTTAATATAATATGTCACCTTTATTGTCTAAGAGTTTGTCAAAGGAATGACTGAGAGGGGCTGGATGACCAAAGGGTAAAATGTGGCCAACTTCCCTTGATTAGGCCATCTTAAAAATAAAATGTTAAGTATTAAATGATGACACTATATTAAGATAAATGAGATTATTTTAAAAAGTACTTCATTATAAACCAGGGTTTCTCAACCTCTGCACCACTGACGTTATTTTGGACCAAATAATTCTTTGTTGTGGGGCTGTCCTGTGCATTGTGGGATATTTAGCAGCATCTCTGGATTCTACCCAGTGGATTCCAGTAACACCCCTTCAGTTGTAACCACCAAAATTGTCTCCAGACATTACCAAACATCCCTTGGGACATAAAATTGTCCCAGTTGAAAACCACTGCACCTCAGAATTAATAAACAAAAAAAGTTAAACCAAAGCAAACAAAAACAAGAAGCAGAAATCCCTATGTTACATATTATCTCATTTCACTGTCCCAAAGACCTCAAAAATCTCATAAGACAGGTCAGTGTTGTCTTTATTTCATATGTAAAGAGAAGCAAATAGGAAAAATTATGTGACCACCTCAATGCCTCATAGAAGCAGAGCAAGGATTATGAATCTAGGTCTTTTGATTTCAAACTTTGTGCCATTTCCATGAAAATGTTTTTCTATCTTAGTGAAGATACTCACTGGAAGGGTTCCAGAACAGAGGTGAGCTTCAGCCCCTGGATAGTGAGGGCCCTGGGAGGTGAGTGGGCTGCAGGCATTCCTGCTACCAACATTCCCAAGGCTGAGTGTTGTCTCGGGGGTTCCCAGTGACTATGGCCTAATTTGGGATCACACCTAAGAGAAAGTGATTCTATCTTATTCTTTTTTTTTCAGTTTACGTTTGTGTTGACATTGTAACTTTTGAGAGCAGAATTGCTGATATTAATAGTATCAGCAGTTGATGTGTTTTGCTGAGGTGAGAGGATTGCTTGAGGCTGTGAGTTCAAGGTTAGCCTGGACAACATAGTGATATCCCATTTCTACAAAAAATAAAATTAAAAAAGTTAACTTGGCATGGTGGTTCATGCTTCAGCCTCAGGAGGCTGAGGTGGGAGGATAGCTTGGGCCCAAGAGGTTGAGAATGCAGTAAGCCATGATCATGCCACTGCACTCCAGTCTGGGCAACAGAGAAAGACCCTGTCTCAAAAAAAGAAAAAGAAATATTACATTTGTTTTTTTTTTTTCCACTTGTGGGTTGGGGAAGAGGCAAGCAGGGAGAAATAGAGTCACAGAAAGAGAAACACACACAGTTTCAGAACAAGAGAAATTGAAAGTCAGAAAGAGACAGACAGAGAAAGACATATAGAAAGATACTTAGACACATACGGAGCCATAGATAGAGGCACAAACAGAAGCATATACAGACCCAGGGAGAGACAGAGGCACTATGAGCCAGAAGGGAGATGAGAGATCAGGAGTTTGGGGAGGGAGAGGCTGAGGGATGTAGGGCCTGGCAAGTGGGGCCCCAGGATGTAGGGCTTAGGAGGGAATTGTGAAAGGTGGGGAGGAGATTGACTGATTGACTCAACTACCCAGGGATCTAACCAAGTAGTAGATCTCATTTCAGTAATGTTGGAGGCATTATTGTTCAACATACTGAGTATCATTTCTCTCATCCTGAAAAACACAGTGAATCTGTACGATGCACTGAAAGAACTCTCAAACTTATCCATATGATAACCCCTTGAGGATACAAGACATGAAAACCCCTATTTCCCTCTTCTGTCCCCTTCTCTGCTTTCCTCTGGCCCCACAAATCGAAGAGCAGCTGACTCAAGTATATGTAAGGGACGGTTCAGAGAGGTTAGGCAGGCTGCTAGCAGCTGTGTGCAGCCTGGGTGGGGGTGGGAACAGGGGCAGTTGTGAGCACTACATTTGGGAGGGCCTCAAACATTTGCTCCCCCTGGATTATTCTGACAAGTCTAAACTTTTACACTGAGGTACACAGCACCAAGACAGCTACTATCCAGTTTATAGCATCACAGTTACAGTGGGAACCTGACTATGCTGGGAAGGGCTTTAGTGCTGGATCCACATAGCATTTGATACCTCCCTCTGGATCAGAAAGCCCCAAAGTCAATGTCCAGGATCCAAGTATTTTCCAACTGGCTTCACAGCCGACAGCTGGGTCCAGCCATCAGAGGTTCAACCAGACTGTGTGCAGCTGACAGTTAGACCATAGAACAGTTAACCTTCAGGTGAGAAATGGAGTTGTCACTGAACGTAGAGGAAGTAGTTTTCACAGTTTATGGTGAAAATAATTTCTGAGTCTATGGCTATGTAGTCCATCCCAAGTGATCTATGCTTCCTCTCAGTCAGCAAGTGCTGAAATGAAAATATTGCATAGGAATTGTCAGAAGCATAATTGCCCTTGGAGAAAGAGATTTCAGAATACATCATGACAGTGCCCTGTTCTATGAGGAGCCCACAGAGCAAAAAGGACCTTCATGGTTTTCTAGTCTAACTGCTTACTACACTCAGGAGGATACCAAGGACTGCACAGGTTAAGGGACTTGTGTAAGATAATATCCAGCAATTTGGTGGCAGAACTGTGACTAGAACCCAGATGTTCTATTTTTCATCCTGTGTTATTTCCTCTTAGGGCTCATAAATATACAATCATATTTTAAATAGAAATAGATTGCCTTTGAACATTTCCAATGAGTAGTCAAAGGAATATCAATACATAAAGGGAATATTTAATAAGCAATAAGAATTAGAAGAACTAAAAATTATCCAGCATCTAGCCTAATATATGGACAATAAATTCTTGTTAAATGAAATGAATGGTGTGAAATCATTAGCATTCTTTTTAGGAGGTTCCTGTTATAAATAACCACAAAATAACTTACCTTAGTGAAGGATGCAGGGCTCACAACTTATAAGATGCCATTTTGGAAGGATGTTTTTCTTTTATAATTAAAACCAATGAAAAATTCACTAAACAACGAAATGCTAAAGATATAGGGTGCTCAAGAGATTAATAGATGCAAACCATGTGTAACTACTTAAGAAAGTACACTCTCAGCAAATGTGAAGCTCCTCTCTTGTCCTGAAGAGTGAAGCAAGTCCTATTTTCCAGGTGTCTTTATTTTGGATTTTCTCCCAAAGTAAAAATCACTCTTCACTGTAAAATTCAATGGCATAGAATACAAAGCCAGGATTTCATAGAAACACTAGGTTATTTGAGGAGAATTACCCTTCCCCAGCACATCACCTTTAAATAGGTCTTTTCATCAAATATTGTCACCAGTAAAATGAAGCAGGGGTCAGTGTTCCTCCTGGAAGTTGAATTAGCATGGAAAGGTTGAATGAACCAGATTATATGTCACATTTTTCAGATAAATAGATTCTCTGGAGACTAAAGAGTGGTAAAGATTTAATAGGATTCTCAATGAATCTCTCAGGTCTCATTTTATTCTGACCAGGAATCTCATGCAAAAGTTCATCAGATTAACTCATTTCTCAGCTGTATTTGCGTCTTAAGACCTTTGTTCTTGTTTCGCAAATCTGTGTGAAATGATATATCTATGGTTCCAGGTCACCTCAACATTTAGGCTGCTGTTCTGTTTACAACTTCCCAAATGTCTCCTTTTCCCAGAGGCTACATCACCCTGGCCCTTTGACATATTGGAAGGACAGAGATTTTGCAAAACAGCTCTTCGAGTATCTCTATTTTGGGTTATAAATTCCTAAGCGAACATAGAAGGCCAAGGATTTCCCTTTACAATTGCTCACTGTATTAGCACAAGCCAAAATAATGCTTATCAGGGTCATTTTTGGCTACTCTTTATGAATGAAAATTCCATCCCTTTAAACTTTTTACTACTTAAAAAGTATTTATTAAGGTAGTTCAGAAGAAACTAAGTTGGCTGCTATATTAAACAGAGCATAACAATTTTAATTTTCTGATAAAAAATTAAAGATTCTTCAGGAAATGTTGTAATATTTTGGTAATAGGTAGTTCTTATATTAAATGATTCTAAAAGAACACGTCTTAAAGCATATTAATGTTCTAGATTTTTAAAGCCATACCTTTTGTTCATCTAGTACACAAAATAAACTTTACCAAAACTTTTCCAAGCATTATCCCATTTAAACGTATAACCTTTTGAGAAAGGTTATGATTACATGCAGATTAAAAGTAAGAAATGTGTCTCAGAAAGTTAAGATACTTATCTCAAGACACACAGCTAGGAAGAAACAGGCTAGGACTTATATTTAATTCAAGTGTTTAAGACATTGAAACCATTTTAAAACATACTTTCTAGCATATTGTCTCTTACATGGTTAATCTCTAAGCAACATTCTTAAGCTTTTTTGGGTTCACTTCAGAAGGAAAAGACCTTCTATCAAATTTTATAGGCCTGGAAATATATGTTTCTATAAAAATTGTATTTATAGACTTGTAGCCTGAGATCAAAAGATAAACTTGAAAGTAATGTATCTTTGCCATTTAATCAGATTGCTTTTAAAGCACCTAAATGATAGAAATTGAAAAGATTGTGCATCTTATGTGTGTCAACCCTGTTATTGACCAATAATTCTACTTAACTAACTTAAACTCTTTGTTGTAATTTAGAACAATTCACTTGTGGAGAAAGATTTTGCTTACTTAGCTCTAGAATTTATTTAAAAAAATCTTTGTTAAATATCTCTAAAGCTGTTCTTTAGGTTATTGATCTTTAACTTGTTTCTAACACTTGAAATTTAATTAAATATGGTTCCCAAAGAAGTAAAATATCATGTTTTCGCATAATTCTAAAACTTTAGACCTTACTCAATATTAAAGTAGTTCAAAAAGTACTGAATATAATAAAAGCATTGTTTTGTAGATAAGGTTTGGAACATGTTTAAAAATCACAATTTAAAACTATTATATTAGTCAATCCACTGTTTACAACTATACTGTTCCATCTTTTTGCTATTGCCATTTTCTCAAATCTTCTCCATCTGGCAAGCATCTTTCTTTCCCAGTTACTCATTCTCTGAATTGTTATTGGTGTACAGCAGTGGTTCTCAAATTTCATAGCAAGTTTCAGAATCACCTGGAGGCCTTTATAAAATATAAGTTGCTTGGCTCCATCTCTGGAGTTTCTAATTCAATAGGTCTGGAGGAGACCCAAGAATTTGCATTTTGAGTCAGTTTCCTGATGATGGTGGTGGTGATGTTTATGCTGCAGGTCCAGTGCTTACCCTTTCAGACCACCTATTCTCCGTGATTCTGGTTATTTCCAATTCTTCAGTTTGCCTTGTACATTGAAAAGACAGAAATTTTGTATAACAATCCTTTTCTCTCAGTTTCCACTGTCCAAGCTAATGAAGTTTTCAATCATCTGATGTTTGCCTACAGTCAAGATCATGACCTAGTAGAGCTGTAATTGTTATTCACAGAGGAATAAAATTCTCCCATAGGCCATTTATAATATAAACTATAATATCGTTCCTCCTCCCAAGGCTTGTGCCCTGCCTTTGGAGACCAAGAAAGACATGGATGAACAGCTCATTATTATCTGAAGAATAGTTTCTAAACAAAATAAAATGAGATAGCCAGTAATATATGGGATTTTTGTACCCTGCATGACTTTTACCTCAGTACATTCAGAGATTTGTGAAGAATTACTTCTCGTTTCATCTATGACCTGACAAGATGTTATGCAGACAGACAGCTGTTGGAATCATTGAAGTGAACCTTTTTTGTTGTCCACACTTATAATAATTTAGCCTCTTTGAAAATAAAGTGATAATTTCAAGCCATTAGGCTACCCATTGAAGCAATACTAAAAGGCAAATCAGGCTTGGACTGGCATTGGTGGAGCTGGAGTTAGTCTTAATGTAATACCTAAAAACCTACATATGTTTTCTTTGGTTGTAGCAAGCCATTGATTTTTGTTTTAAAAAGACTCTAGGATTCTGAATTTACATGGTTTCTTTTAATTTTACAAAACAGAGTTTATATAAAGAGTATTTTATTTGATTCTATTAACTGAGCATCAATTGTATGACAGATAATAAAGTCAATGCTTAAAGGACATGTGGCTCCTGCCCTCTGAGAACTTACATAAAATGTATACACGGAAGGGTGACATTAGATATTTTTCTACATAATTGGAGCTACCTAGGGAAAGTGTATTTCATCACACTCTACAGAAGATTTTTTGGCTGAGGCACTTTCGTAAGGGATTAACCTTCAGATGCATTCTCGTTCCCCCACCAGCTGTGTGTTTCTTCTTGCAAATACTCCCAAATAATTCACTTCTTTATATAGTAAAATAACTTCATTGCAGTACAGAATCATTTCTTTGTCCCAAGGACGGATTTTTCTATGAAACACCTAGTCACAAGAGGTTAATATCTGTGTTTTTCTGTTGATGGTCAGAGCCCTGTGAAAGAGGCAAATAGGGAATGCAATGCAGGACAGGCAGTAGTCTTGATAAAAATGAATAAATAAAAGCACACACAAAACAATTCCTTTTTCCAGCCTTTACATTTGCTAAATTGTCAGCTGTATTCTCCATATACTAGTCTTTAACTCATTAATCTTCAAACACATTAATTACCACTGCTTTGACTGACTCCTTGGGATATTTACACACTGTAAACAGTTCTGGTATTCTTGGCAAATCCACACTGTCAAGGACCCCTTGGGGTCAAGTGTATTGCTTTTCCTTACCAAAGAATTTATTCTTTTGAAAAACATGAACATGACCATTTCCCTTATGTTATTTTCTTGTGTATGACAAAAATAAAGATACATACCTCTTGGGGAAAATTAATTGAAGTATCTTCCATCCATTCAGCATTCTATAATAGGCAAGATATGGGCCTCTTTTTTATACCAACAAGAGAGACTTATTATCTCTCAGGAAGAAAAACCCTTTGGATTTAGTTATTCCTCTAATTCATATTGCATCTGCAAGGCACATGTCTACATTTTGCCACCATTGCAAGCACTTCAGTCCTCAACATATTGAAAACAACTCTACCACCTCTGGCTATATTGAGGAGGTTTCTTCTGTGTCAAGGCATCTAAAGCTCATCTTGTATACTTATGGGCAAGCAGCCTGAAAGTAGAAGTGCAGGGGATGATAACATGGTCCATATTTGTTAACAGAAACCTCCTTCTGGTGAATGAGAGAAGCCTGATCCCATGGAAGTATGGTTTCAATTTTTCATTGAAATTACAATCAAACAAATTGCCAGCACACATTTTTCTCTGTCAGATGTTTCCCTTATGACAGATTTGGAGTACCTTGGGCCAGCTTATAAACCTTGTCCTCTGCCAGTGTTGCTACAGACTCTTCTCTTTGTTTTCAAATAAATTTCACTTTTTTCTCCAACTGGTGGATACATTGGATACACAGTAGTACCTGACAGGAAAATGTCTCTTCAACATGCACTTTTTGCAGGACTCTGATGGAAAGGACGACACATTACTGGCTCTTCTTTAGCTCTCTGTGGGGAACTCAGTATGACAAAAATCACAAAAACCAACAGCCTGCAATTTCCTGATTTTCTCGCACATATTAAAATTGTATTTATCAAGGTTGACTCTTGGCTGCCAGTTGAACTAGCTCTCCTGGAAGGAATGGCTTTTAGAGTGTTGCTTTGGGACCAAGGGATCCTAAGAACACTGTTGGACAAAGTAGTCTTGGGAGTGATTGCACTGTTTTCAGACTCATGAAACCACAAGCTTCTCAGGAGAACTGAGCCCAAGTTGAAAATCATTCACCTCCTTTTCTTTCAGCAAGCACTGTCCGAGGGAACAAGCAAAGGATAATACAGACCAGTTGTTTTGATCTCTGGTCCCACTACTATATCCCTAATGGGTGAGAATCTACATCAAACAGACTATAATGACCCTGGGAATTGACCATATTTTTGTTTTCAGCCCATCTCCAAGCAAAGGTGTGATGGAATTGATTTGGTGTAAAGCTTTGGCCATGTGAATGTGTTGGCAACTGCCAAATGTTACCATCTGGACCAAATCGTTTCTTTCTGTATCTTTGCAGGTGTTATTTTCCAAGGTGACTGCTTCTATTTTCATTAGAGAGGAGTTGGGTTCTAAAAACAGAAATAGTTTAACGACCATTAAATTTTTATTTTACTACAGGAGAATCGTTCTATTTAAGTACTTAATACTGCATAAAAAAGACCCATAAGAAGAGAAAGAAGTGAGATACAAGGTAATATGCTTTTGTGAAGGAAACACTAGAAAGGGAGTAACAAGGCCTGGACTCAGTCTGGGCTTTGCTCCTGAAATAATGTGTGACTGAAGAAAGACATTCTTCAATGTCATATTCCTTCTCCTATATAAATTATGTCTTATCAGCATAATATCGCCATTGAAATTCAGGCATGGAAGAGACCTTGGGGTATTAGTATCTCTACCTATTTTGGTAGTATTTTGGGAATCAATGAATATTAAAACTATTTTTGTATTTATTTGACCTTGACTATTACTATGTACCCACTGTGTAGGAAGCATTGGGAGATAGAAAACTACAAAGATAAAAAATATATACCTTTTCCTCTTAAGCCCATCATCTTATATGGAGATGCTTTCTTTCATGCAGGTATTCAAGAGACATTTATTTACATACTGTGGTAGATGTTGGGAGTACAAAATGAAAAGACAGTTTTTACCAGACATCAAGGATCTTTTTTATTTATTGGAGAAATAGATGAATGAATAGTTTACAACTGTGATAAATGCTTGGTGAACTATGGTGAGAGTGGTACCGGGGGAGGTTTCTAAGATGAAAGGGTAATTGGTTTGTTTTATATACAAATAATGCAAGGGGTGAATGAAAGTGTGCTATGTGTGGTCTGAAGCTTAGGAGAGAAGGACACATGCCACATGGCATTCAGGGAGAAATGTTTCTCAAGGACCTGAAGCACCATATTACGTAAGTTATAAATGGAAGAATTTTGTTAGTATTCATTGATTTTTAAGTTTCTCTTGGATATCCATGGAGAAGAGCTGTCAAAGTCTTGCTCAAAGCCACCCTTCTTAGTCTTATGTCAAGTCTCTAAAATAGTACACAGAAAGAACATCACTACCAGTGCCGCCACCACAAAAAGCAACCACAAATGCCATAACTGCCTTTACTATTACCACTACTGTCACACTGCCACTCTCATAACTGCCACCATAATAACCACCATGACCACCACTAACACCAATGTTACCACAATCACCAACCATCGCCATTACCATCACCGCCCCAAACAACCACTAATATGTTGCCACCATTACCACCACTGTCACCACTCCACCACTACCATCATTTTTACATAACCCTTCCATTACGATTGCCACTACCACCACCATCACCACAGTCATTAGTACTACCATATTGCCATTGCAGCCAGCAACAACCACTAACACTGCTGCCACTACTAACCAACATCACTGTCACTACTGTGACCTCAATCACCATTATCATCATCACCACTGACACCATTACCAGCACTACCACCAACAGTCTCATTCTCATTCCTGAAATATGTTCCTAAACCTTCTCAAGCATTTTAGTAGTCATATTGGTCCCAGGTCAGAGTTCTCACATGTGTAAAATGAGTGATATTGGTAGCTATTGTTAATGTCAACTAAAGGGGCACTTTAATAAAAGCCCCTTTCCAAATGTTTAAGGAGAATTCTCCAGGTTCACAAAGAAAAATTAAATTTTAAATAGTTTCTTCCCCAATGGAACAAACAACAATAACACATACTGATACCTTTATTTAAAATATATTGCCACTTGTGTCCTCAATATGTAAAGAGTTATTTGAAATTTCTTCCTGGGAGGAACAGAGAAGTTAAGATGGCATGATACGCAACTATGATGATGATCTTGTATTACTCCAGTTCTTAGTTTTACCCTATGTAGCTTATTCTTTCTAAAGAGTTTGCAGTTGAGGCTGAAAATACGAATAAGGCTACTTATAAGAATGTCAGAGTTCTGTGGTTAAAAGTATATCATCTTTTCTGTTAGTTTTTATATATTTGAAAGTTATGAAAGCAGCTAGAGTCAGATAGAAGTGTACCCAGGACAGAGTTGGTAGTGGAGCCAAAGAATAAAAAAACAAAAATGAACAGGGCTAGTGTTTTCCAAAACTTCTTCATATGGTTGAATCTCAGGCAATTGTGTTTTAAATTACATTTAGAGCATTTTTTCCAGGAGAAGAATAATAATAGAATTTGTATGCAATATAAAGATCATGATCACAGGCATCTATGGAGGAAAAGCTGTTGAACGATCAATTCTTTCCAACTTTTTAAAAAAAGATTCAGCTGCAGTTTCTTCAGTTGTTTTGTCATCTCTTAGCGCTCATTCATGTCATTCAACAAACATCTCTCTTTTTTTTTTTTTTTTTTTTTGAGATGTTGTCTCGCTCTGTCACCCAGGCTGGAGTGCAATGGTATAATCTTGGCTCCCTGCAACCTCCGCCTCCCGGATTCAAGCAATTCTCCTGCCTCAGCTTCCCGAGTAGCTGGGATTACAGGCGTGTCCCACCATGCCCGGCTAATTTTTGTATTTTTAGTAGAGACAGGGTTTCACCATGTACTTCAGGTTGGTCTTGAACTCCTGACCTTGTGATCTGCCCGCCTCGGCCTCCCAAAGTGCTGGGATTACAGGCATGAGCCACTGTGCCTGGCCCAACAAACATCTCTTAAAAGACCACTGTATCACATAACTGAGTGACTGTATTATATAAATAGCTCTTGAGGACACCACTCCTCAGTATCATCTTGGAGCTTGCCATCTGTTGAAAACTGTAATAAGCAGGTAGTGACATCACAGAAGAATCATGCTGCTGTACACAGATACATCTGGTCCAATGAACATCTGAGACAGATAGCTGAACCACATTTGTGGTGATGAAAGGTTTGGTCAGAAAAGGAGGCTGGGGTAAAACAGCATCTATTCTGTCATTTGAAGAATGGGAAGGATTTTGCTAGAACAAGAGAGGGTGGGAAAATAAGAAAGGAAAATAGAACACTTTAGGGAAAGGGAATAGTGTGTGCAAAGATGAAGAAGTATAAAAGAAAATGTAGCTTATTCCAGAAACTGCTAAAAGGATCAATATGGTGAGAATATCACAGTAAGTAAATATTAGATTCCAAAAGTATATGAAAAAACAGCTGAGGAATGTGAAACATAGAGAAAATTCTATTTGTTAGCAGTTCTCCCCCTACTCCTGTGACCTGAAAAAAATTCAATACTTTCTGAAGCATTTGGATCCACTTAGCTAAGTGGAATACCAGCATTTCATGGGAATATATGTAACTAGAACAACTAGTTAGGAGCCAACATGGCCATATCTGGTTTTGGAACAAAGTTTAACATGGAATTACGCCTATGACTACACCAGAGTTTGGACTGAAGGTGTTACAAGAGTTGCAGTAAGGATGGTAGAATGATAGTGTGGTTGTAAGCATATTTTAGAGGATTTGTGCATGTGTGTTCCCTGTTATGTGCCTTCTACTCTCTTGGGATTCAGATCTGCTATGCATATGCAAAATTAAAGAAAGATATTTATAATGTGTTTTTAGGATGTATTAGAGGTTAATGACAGAGTCCTGGTCTTGTACATGTTTTATTCTTTCTGTAGCTACAGAAGCATTGAAGAAGAGAAAGTATTACTGGTAGAAAACAAATATAGAACTTCATGTTAGAGAAGTAGGACCCTAACTAATGAGCTCTGACAGTCTGATTTTTAATAGTGTATTTGTAGATATTTGACACTAAGTAGCTACACTTCCACTTATCCTAAAGAGAACTATCACTTCTCTGACAGAATGATAGAGTAGAATTCTTTGTAAAAAATAAATAATTTTATGTACAGTTGTTTTTCAAGATTATTTCAAAACACTTCCTTTTCTTTAAAATGAGTAGTAAATATTTTCTTATTTAGGTAAAATCTTGTTTCTCTTTATTTTTTAAAGCTGTCGTGTCATGAGAGAGCCACGATTCTTCAAACATATTTAACTGCTGGAGAGAATGGCTCAGAATCCCAAGTATCAGCTTCAGCACACGTAAGTTCCCTGAAACAAAACTTCAAATCCCCAAAGTTTTCTTTTCAAGTTGCCAAAGTAAGGTCAAGAAATCCACCAAATTTCTCTAGGGCTGTTTCTTTCTCTTTCTCTCTCTCTATCCCCCTACTCCCCAGGTTTATCATTATCATGTGTTAACATTAAGGTACAAACTGAAGCAGGCTATTTTTGAGGCCAGTATTGGCAATATATCCAGTACACTCAAGGGCCTGAAAAGTTAATAAACTTTTGCTGTAATACAAGAAGGCAAAGGACAGTAATTTGGGGCTCAAAAGAGAGTTGTTACTGATTATATTAAAGCTTTTACTTTGTGCTCTAAAACAAAATGAATAAAATGCAAATTCAAATTGGATAGGCTTTTAAAATACAGTTTGGAAACATGACGGTCACTTTGAATAGCCAGTTGGTTTTTCCTCTTGACATGTAAACTAAAATATTCTGTCAGTTATTTTTAAAAGAGTGGTAATAAAAAAATTAGTGTTGACTATATGGCACTATTTCAGCCAATTTATGTCAAGATAAAACAAAAATGGCACATAATATATTCATCCCTGTTTCAGCTGTTGACAGTTTATTTCTGTTAGTTATTTTTTTATTAGGAAATTTAGTTCCCGGTACATGAGTTTTAGTAAAATTTAATAAAATGTAATATTCATCTATTGTGCTAAGCACTGTGCTATATGCTTTATGTGTACTACAGCACTTTTCATAATAATATTATTGATATTATCAAATATATTTTATTGATGAAGAAATAGAGGCCCAAATAAGGTGAATAAATTTCCTTGGCGTCAACAGCTAATTAGTGGTAGATTTGCAATTTATAGATTTGAGATTTGGGGTAGGTTTTAGGTTTATAATCATATTTCTCTGATACCATTGGCCTTGATATATTCATTATGTTATGTATCAAGCAAAAACTCTGGTACCTTTTCTAAAGTTTAACACAGGAAAAAAGTGTTTTTACACATTTTTAATAGGGAGTTAAATAAAAACTCCAAATTGAATATTTTTTATAATTCCATTTTATTATCAGATTGTGAAATTTAAAAATTCCTCACCTAAGATCTGGCTGGTAAGAGTCTAATAGCATGTCATTTAAAGAAATAATTCTATAGGGTTAAGAAAAAATGCTAGCCATTAATTCTAACCTGATTCAGAGGCAGAATGTAAGCCCTGAGCCCTGAAGGAATAACTTTTCTGTTTATAGAATTTGATCATAAGAAATTTTAAACTCATATACAACTTTTGTAGAAAATGAGACAATTTTTTCTCTTGTTTTTTCTAACTAAAACCACACTTTTTAATTTTTTAAGAACAGGAAATTTGGAAAGTGATTAATTCATAATATGGTCTAATCATTTTACAGAATGTGGAAGGAAAATGTAGGCAAAGGAGAAGGTACACCATTACAACTTTTGTCACAGGATGGGGCAGGGAAGGGTGAGAAGAGTCCAGTTTGTTCATCCAGCTGTGTCCAGCCATATATTTGCTCTATGAAATGCATCTCAGAAAATTAGCCTTGAGATCCTCTAAAACTTACCTTACTTGTCATAGAAGATAGAGTATGTAAGAGCAGTTGTTATATCTAGAGGTAGATGTGGAAAATCCTTTATGAAGGAAATTCTACTTATTTTTGATACTTTGGTTCTAATTTTCCTCAATTCATATACTTATTCATTAAACAATCATTTTGTGAACTGGTAATACAAACATGAGCAATAAAGACTCTTCTTCCTGTAAGAGTTCACAGTCCAGTAGGAGATTATTTATTTATCTGTTTATCTATCTATCTCTGTCTGTCTGTATTTTTATTGAAAAACAAATTTATCATCTCCATAAGTTCAGAGAGTAAAGAAGAAGGATTGTCTACCTAGCTCTTTCTGGAGAAAGGTGGAGGCAAGGGAAGGTTGCAAATAGTTAATTCTTGTATATGCTGCTGGATAAGGGTCCAACCTCATTCTTTTGCGTGTGGATATCCAGTGTTCCCAACACCATTTGTCAAAGAGACTGTCCTTTCCCAATTGAGTAGTCTTGGCATCCTTGTTTAAAATCATTTGACCATACACAATAAAAGACTTATTTCTAGGCTGTCTATTTTGTTATATTGGTTTGTGTATCTGTCTTATGCAAACACTATGCTGTTTTGATTACTGTAGCTTTGTAATGTGCTTTGAAATCAGAAGTGTGAGTAGTCCAACTTTGTTCTTCTTGTCTAAAATTATCTTGGCTATTTGGTATTCCTTAAGATTCTATGTGAATTTTAGAATGGATTTTTTTTATATTTCTGCAAAAAAATGCCATTGGGATTTGATAAGAATTACATTCAATCTGTAGATTGCTTTGGGTAGTAAGAACATTTTAACAGTATCAGTTCTTTCAATCTATTGGTATCAGATATATTCCATTTATTTGTCTTCTTTAATTTCTTTAAGCAAGGTTTTCTGGTTTTCAGTGTATACCTTTCACCTTCTTGGTTACATTTATTCCTAAGTACTTTATTATTATTATTGAGACAGGGTCTCACTCTGTCACCCAGGCTGGAGTGCAGTGGCATGATCTCAGCTCACTGCAACCTCAGCCTCCTAGGTTCAAGCAATTCTCCTGCCTCAGCCTCCCGAGTAGCTGGGATTACAGTCATGTGCCACCATGCCCAGCTAATTTTTTGTATTTTTAGTACAGACAGGATTTCACCATGTTGGCCAGGCTGGTCTCAAACTCTTGACCTCAGGTGATCGATCGGCCTCGGCCTCCCAAAGTTCTGGGATTACAGGTGTGAGCTACCATGCCCGGCCAGTATTTTATCTTTTTAATGCTATTATATAGGGAATTGTTTTCTTAATTTCATTTTTAGATTGTTCATTGCTAGTGCATGGACACACAATTGATTTTTTCATGTTGATTTTGTATCCTGCTGCTTTGCTGCATTTGATCATTATTCGCTAATGTTATTTATTTGTATTTTGTGCATGGAATATTTAGGGTTTTTTACATAGGGATTACCCCGATCTTAAAACAGAAAGTGCTGCACCCCAGGAAATCCCTTAGTCTTAGCCAAACTGAGATGGTTGGTCAGTCTAGGTGTTGCTGATTTGGTGGTAGAGAAACAGTGACTATTAGTAGCAAGATAGTGCTTTTTATGAATTGAAATTTTGATTAAGAAATTTGTAGATTGGCTGGGCACAGTTGCTCACACCTGTAATCCCAGAACTTGGGGAGGCCGAGGTGGGTGGATCACCTGAAGTCAGGAGTTCAAGACCAGTCTGGCCAACATGGTGAAACCCTGTCTCTACCAAAAATACAAAAAAAGAAAAAAAATTAGCCAGGCACAGTGGTGCATAACTGTAATCCCAGCTACTTGGGAGGCTGAGGCAGGAGAATTGCTTGAACCTGGGAGGCGGAGGTTGCAGTGAGCTGAGATCACGCCATTGCACTCCAGCCCAGGCAACAAGAATGAAACTCCATTAAAAAAAAAAAAAGCTAAAAGAAATTTGTAGATTGACATACAATTGTAAGAAATAAAACTTAGCAAGTTCATGTACCCTTTACCCAGTGGTAACATCTTGCAAAATTATGACACAATATCACAACTGGTATATTGTTGATATGGATCTAATCCACTGATCTTATTTAAATTTGACCAGTTTTACTTGTATTCATTTGTGTGTGTGTGTGCATTTAATTTTATATAATTTTATCACATGTGTAGGTTCATGTATCCCTCACCACTATCGAGATACAGAACCATTCCGCCATTACTAGGATTCCTCCTGTTGGCTGTTGTTTAATAACTCTACCTGCTTTGCTCTCATCCTTTCCTGACCCCTTTCTTCTCTCACCCCTACCCAATTCTGTCCGTAAACCCTAGCAACCATTAATATACTCTCCTTTTCTAAAATTTTATCATTTCAAAATATATATATGCATATATAAATGTATATGCATAAATACATGTATGTGTATTTGAAATTATACAGTATATAATCTTTTGTGTTTATTTTTTATTGCTCAGCATAAACTCTGAAGATTCATCTAAGTTGTTGCAAGTATCGCTAGTTCATTCTTTTCTATTACTGAGTAATATTACATGGTATCGATGTACCATAGTTTGTTGACCATTCACTTGTAAAATAATATCAGAGTTTTTTCTACCTTTTTTCTTGAGACGGAGTCTCGCTCTTTCACCCAGGCTGGAGTGCAGTGGCGCAATCTGGGCTCATTGCAACCTCCACCTCCTGGGTTCAACCGATTCTCCTGCCTCAGCCTCACGAGTAGCTGGGACTACCAAGTAGCTAGGACTACAGGCGCATGCCACCATGCCTGGCTAATTTTTTATTTTTTTTTAGTAGAGACGGGGTTTCACCATGTTAACCTGGATGGTTTCAATCTCCTGACCTTGTGATCTGCCCGTGTTGGCCTCCCAAAGTGCTGGGATTACAGGCATGAGCCACTGCACCCAGCGTCTACTTTTTAGCTATTAAAAATAAAACTGCAATGAACATTCATGTATAGATTTTCTGTGTGAATATAACTTTTCATTTATCTGCAATAAATGCCCAAGAGTGAAATTTCTGGTTTATATAGTAAGTACACATTTTATTTCATAAGAAATTGCTTAACCTTTTAAGAGTGACTGCACCATTTTACATTCCCATTCATACATATGAACAATGTATGAGTGAGTGATCCAGTTTCTCTGCATCCTTGCCAGTGTTTAGTCTTGTCAGTAATTTTTATTTTAGCTATTCTCATAGGTGTGTAGTGGTATTTCATTGTAGTTTTAATTTGGATTTTCCTAATGGCTAATCATGCTGAACATTTTTTCATATACTTATTTATCATCTATATATCCTCCTTGGTGAAATGCCAGTTTATATCTCTTGCCCATTTTCTAGTTGGATTGTCAATGTTTTTTCTTTTACAATTGAGTGTTCAGAATTCTTTGTATATTCTGGATACTATTCTTTTGTCAGACATGTGGTTTGCAAATATTTTCTCCCAGTCTGTAGCTTGTCTTTTCATCTTATTTTTATGGTCTTTTACAAGACTGACGTTTTTAATTTTGATGAGACCTCATTAACAAGTTTTCCTTTTTGGATTGTCCTTTTGGTGTAAAGTCTAAAAACTTCTTGCTTGACCCTGGATGCTGAAGATTTTTTCATGCTTTTTTTTGACAAGTTTTATAGTTTAACTTTTAAATATAAGAGCATTATATACTTTCAATTAATTTTTTTATAGGTGTGAGGTTTAGGTTAGGTTCATTTTTCTGCCTATCAATTGCTCCAGCACCATTTGTTGAAAAGACTTTTTTCACCTTTGAATTATTTTTGTACCATTGTAAAAAAAAATTTGCGTGGATCTGGGTTCTCTGTTCTGTTCTGTTGATCTACATGTTTATCCAACTGTTAATACTGCACTGTCATTCTTAACTGTAGCTATATGGAAAGCCTCAATGTCAGAGTGTTCCCTCTCACTTTTTTCCTTGTCATGATTGAGAACAAGCTTGGCTGTGTGTGCCAAAACCTTGCTGGGACTTTGATAGGAATTACATTAAGCCTATAGATCAATTTGGGGAAGAATTGACATCTTTATTATGTGAGCCTTCAAATCCATGAATATGGTATATCTCTTCATTTATTTAGTACTTTTTTGATTTTTTACATTAGTGTTTTGTAATTTTCAGCATATAATTTTTACAGGTTTGTTCAGTGTATACTTTAGTATTTCATTTAGTATTTCATTTCTTTGGAATGGTTGGAAATAGTATTCTGTTTTAAATTTTGATTTTCTTCTTTTCAATGTTAATTCATTAACAGAAATATACACTTTGTGTGTGTGTGTGTTGATCTGGTATTCAGCAACCTTGCTAAATGAATTTTTTTTTTCTGTAAAGCTTTTGGGGTTTGCTTTTTTTTTAAAAAAAATTTATTTTTTAAAAGTTAATATGTGCATTTCAGGAAACTGAAAAACACAAGAGGCAAAGAACAAAGTCCTCTATGATAACAAGTGGTTTACAGTTTGACATGTCCTTCTACATCCTGTGTGTATGTAGACAAAATATCCTATTTTATGGGATTGAGATCATACAGTGTGTATCATGCTTTTTCACACATCATGAATATTTACCAATTTGAAATCCCAAAGCTATATGAGTATTTCGATAGCCAAAAATACACTACACCAACTCACCAACTACACCTATTTTAGAAAAAAATGTAATCCTGCCTTCCCTGGGCCAAAATTTCATAGATGATAAAAATGACAACATGCCTCTAGATAAAAGCATTGGCAGAGTTCTGATTTAAATACTGCATTCCCTTAATGCTCAATTTAAAATGAGACATAAACTGTAATCCAAGAACTTTGGGATGCTGAGGCAGGTGGCTCAACTTGAGGCCAGGAGTTTGAGACCAACCTGGCCAACATGGAGAAACCCTGTTTCAATAAAAAAAAAAAAACATATATATATATATATGTGTGTGTGTGTATATATAATGAAACATACAGCAACAGAATACATTAAGTATAATGTTTCTAAGAGAATTCATTAGCAGATCTGTACCATTAAAATATTAGCAAGGTGTGTTGTCATTGAATTACTTAACCTATTCCCATAGCACAGCCAAAAGAATTGCACATACATCAATGGCTATTGTCAAAATGTAAATATATATACATCTGTATACATTTTTCCCTTTATACGTCCTTGTGCCCTTCTGCTGCCAACCTAGTGAGCAAGTCTTGATATACACTGCTCAGAGGTGGTTTAACAATTTCATGTCCAAGGTGCATCTTTTCTATCAATTATAACAAAAATATATTTATAAATTGCTAATTCACTAGCTCTACTTTTTAACCTACATTGTCACCTCAGGACATTTATAAAGCTTAGATGTTGCAAAATAATGAGCTTTGTCCACAATAAACACAGGTTTACTCAACACTACTTTGTATACAGTGGACAAACTGAAGTCCTTATTTAAAACATTTAGTCTTTCCAGATGTTTAGAAGTGCACAAAATTGTTAAAAATAGAGGTAGTGAATAACACACTTTGCAGATATCCTTTTGATTCACATGAAATGTTGTCTTTTAAAAATTAATCAAACCACTTCTCTGATCAGTACACATATTTATGCTGGTTCAAGGAGGAAGGAGGAGTAGAAAGTGCAAAGAGTTTTATACCAGTGTGTTTATGGCGAGGCACAAGTGACCATTGGCCCTTATGTCTGCATTTCCTTTTACAGTGCTGTGTATATAGCGTATATAAGCAAACAAACAAGTCCTAATTTATAACATCTAGTCTTTCTAGATGTTAGAGATGTTGTCAGTGTGTGACAAAAGGAGAGTCAGTAAAGTAATACATGGGAGTACACTTTGTGTTAAAATTCACAGGGAAGATGGTTATTAAAAACACAGAAGTGTAATTGTTAAAATCCCCTCTAAGTACTACAGATGCTTATACCTGTCCACTGGGTTGATAAAGTAGAAAGGGGAAGGGTTTTAGGCCATAATGTTTATTTTTAGAAAACACTTTCAAATTATAACCTGTGTTATATATATGCATCATTTATTCAATGCTACTGTGTATAGAGTGGAAAACTTATGTCCTATTTGAAACATCTAGTATTTCTAGGAAGTATGCAGGGAGAAGGGTTCTATGCCCGTCATTTACACTAGTTCAGTTGGTCTAATCATCGCTCTATATGTGGATTTTTATTAATATTGTTGGGTATTAAAGGATAAACAAGTCCTAATGCTCAAAGTATGTTAAAAGTAGAGTAGTAAAACAATCCCTTTATGAATGTCCTTTTGTTAATTTTTAGTGAGGACTGTCTTCTGGGAGTGACCTTTGTTAATCCACTTTTTGGAGCTAGGCATAGTCCTATACTTAGTCACTGGGATGGTGGAAGAGGGACAACAGGAAGGGTAAAGGGAAGGGCTATTTGCTAGTATCTCTGTATCTAGAAGATAGTTTTAGATGATAGCCATAGGTCTATATGAGCATTTTTAGTAGAGTTCTTGAGATTTTCTATGTAAACAGTTAAGTCATGTGCAAATTGAAACAGTTTTATCTTTTTCGTTTTAATATGCACATCTTTTATTCATTATCTTGCCTTACCGTGGTGGCTAGAATTTGCTGTATTATGTTGAATAAGAGTGGTGAAACAGAGATCCTTCCTTTGTACCTGACCTTAGGGAAAAAACATTCAATCTTTCACCATTAAGTATGACCTAGCATTTTTTAGATTCTCTTTATCAAGTTGAGAGAAAATCCCTCTATTCTTGACTTGGCTGGCAGTTTTTATGATTAATGGGTGTTGGATTCTATCAAATGCCTTTTCTGCATATAATAATGTTATATAATTATATGATCTTTTGAACTTACCTTGTTGTAACCAGGTTACAGTGATTAATTTTTGAATGTTGAACCAGCCTCGCATACCTGGAATAGATCCCGTTTGGTGATAGTGTATAATCCCTTCCTTCCTTCCTTTCTTCTTTCCTTCCTTCCTTCCTTCCTTCCTCCCTCCCTCCTCCCTCCCTCCTTCTCTTCTCTTTCTCTCTTTCTCTTTCTTTCTTTCTTCTTTCTTCCTTCCTTCCTTCTTCCCTTCTTTCCTTCCTTCCTTCCTTCTTTCTTTCCTTCCTTCCTTCCTTCCTTCCTTCCTTCCTTCCTTCCTTCCTTCCTCCTTCCTTCCCTCCCTCCCTCTCTCCCTCCCTTTCTTTTCTTTTCTTTCTCTTTCTCTTTTTCTTTTCTTTTCTTTTTCTTTTTTTCTCTTTTTCTCTTGGGACTAGCTCTGTCACCCAGACTGGAGTGCAGTGGTGTGATCATGGCTCATTGTCTCTTGGGCTCAAGCCATACTCCCTCCTCAGCCTCCAGCATAGCTGGAACCACAGGCGTGCCCCACCATGCCCGGCTAATTTTTTATTTTTATTTTTTTGTAGAGACAGGGTTTCACCATATTGTGCAGGCTGATCTCAAACTACTAGGCTCAAGCGATCCACCTGCCCCAGCCTCCCAAAGTACTGGGATTATAGGTGTGAGCCATTGCAACCAGCCTAATTCTTCCTATAGATTTTCAAATTTACTTTGCTGATAATTTGTTTTAATGTGTAAGTTCACAAGAGATATTGATCAATAACTTTTTTTTATGTTTTTTGGTCTGCTTTTTGTACATAGTAACACTATCCTTGTAAAATGAGTTGGGAAGTGTTCTCTCTTCTGTCTTCAGGAAGAGATTGTATAAAATTGGTGTTAATTTTTCTCTAAATGTTTGACAGAATCTCTAGTGAAACCATCTGGAATAAAAGTTACTTTCTTGGGAGCTTTTTAATTACAAATTCAATTTATTATCTAATGTTTATAAAACTAGTCAGATTATGTATTTCATGTTGGTTGAGTTTTAGTAATTTGTGGTTTTCAATAAATTAGTTCATTTCTTCTAAGTAGTCAAATGTATGAGCATAAAGTCATTCTTGGCATTCCCATATTATTCATTTAATAGTTGCAAGATTTGTAATAACATCACTCATTTCATTTTTAATATTGGTAATTTGAATCTTATCTTTTTTATTTTGTCAGTCTTGCTACAGGTTTATCAATTTTTTGATCCTTTTTAAAGAACCAGCTCTTAGTTTTATTGATTACCTCTAGTTTTACCTATTTTCAATTATATTTATTTCTGCTCTTATCTATAAAATTTCTTTTCCACTGTTTGTTTCAGCTTTACATTGCTCTTTCTTTTCTAGTTTTTTTGAAGTGAAACTTAGATTATTAAATTGTGACCTTTGTTTGTTTTCAATGTACGTATTTAGTGCTATAAGTAGCTCCCTCAGTACTGGCTTAGCTGCATCTCACATACTTTGATATGTTGTATTTTCATTTTTATTCAATGCTATGCATTAAAAAATTTCCTTTGACAATTTCTCTTTGACCGATGAATCATTTAGAGGTATGTTGTTTAATTTCTGCATGTTTGGAGATTTTCCTGTTGACCTTCATTTTTTCATCTTTTGTGTGATTCCATTATGGTCAAAGGTGACATTCCATATTACTTAAATTCTTTTGAATTTGTTGTGGTTTGTTTTATGGCCCAGGAGATGTGGTCTGAGTCAAAGGTCCAAAAGAGCATAATGGATGCATTAGGGATGTGTGTGTGGGTGAGGTGTGTGTGTGAACGTGGTGGGAGGTGGGGAGGTTAGCGTGTTTTAGAAAAGGGAATAAAGCTGTCAAAGATGATTCAGGGACAGACAGTTAAGTGAAAGTCACATACTCAAAATCACAGCTAGTAAGTAGTTGAGATTAAAAGGCAGCCTTTCTCACTCTACATGCATTGCTTTTTTCTCATTGCCTCTCCAAAGATATGAACAATAAGTAAACAGAGATATGAAGCATGATTAAAAAATTAAAATATGTGGTAAAATTTAAAAGAAATTAAATTAAATTTAGCAAGGCTACTGTTTTGTCCAAACAACCCCATATCCTTCTTTGGTCATTAAAGTAGTGCTAGATACTATAACAGAATAACCCGGAGATCTCAGTGACTCAATACAATTATTTCTCCCTTTTTCATATAAAGTTCAATAAGAGATGGTGGTTATAGAGGGTGGATTCTGCTCCACACAAAATTAGAGGGAGCAAATATTCAGGGACCCAGGTTGAGGGAGACTTGTTTAACTCATGTTTTCCAAGGCCTTTCTGGGTGTCATCTCCTATTGGTAAATTAAGGAAAAGAGAGTGTGTGATCATTTGGCCAACCCTACAAATTATACACATTATTTTATCCACATTTAGTTTATTTTATCCACATTTATCCACATCTGACCAACTAAATTAGTCAGATGATACACAAATGCAAAGGAAAATGGAAAATGTATCCTAGTTTTCTAAATATGCAAAAGGGGAAATGATTTAGTAAACAGTTTTTCAGTTTCTGCCACACATGATGTATCTATCAGGACCTCTTTACATAATTTACATATGTCACAGTCATTTTAAGCAATTGTTGCCATATTTTTTGATTTTGTAGATTGGGCAGAAAATGTTGTCAGACTCTGTATTAGTTCATTCTCCTACTGCTATGAAGAAATACCTGAGACTGGGTAATTTATAGAAAAGAGGTTTAATTGACTCACAGTTCCACATGGCTGGGGAGGCCTCAGAAAACTGAAAACCATGCTGGAAGGCAACTCTTCAGAGGAGAGTGACACCAGGGGAAATGCCAGATGCTTATAAAACCATCAGATCTGTGAGAACTCATTCACTATCATGAGAACAGCATGGGGGAAATGGCCCCCATGATCCAATTACCTCCACCTGGTCCTGCCCTTGATACATGGGGATTATTACAATTCAAGGTGAGATTTGGGTGGGGACACAGAGCCAAACCATATCATTCCATCCCTGGTCCCTCCCAAACCTCCTGTCTTCACATTCCAAAACACAATCATGCCCTTTCAACAGTCCCCCAAAGTCTTAAATCATTTCAGTATTAACGCAACAGTCCAAATTCAAAGTCTCATCTGAAAGCAGGCAAGTCCCTTTCACTTAGGAGCCTGTAAAATCGAAAGCAAGTTAGTTACTTCCTAGATACAATGGAGGTACATGCATTGGGTAAATACACCTGTTCAAAATGGGAGAAATTGGCCAAAACAAAGGGGCTGCAGGCCCCATGCAAGTCTGAGATCTAATAGGGCAGTCATTAAGCCTTAAAGTTCCAAAATGATCTCTTTTGACTTCATATCTCACATCCATATCACCCTGATGAAAGTGGTGGGCTCCCATGGCCTTGGGCAGCTCTGCTTTGCAGGGTACAGTCCCCCTCCCAGTTGCTTTCACAGGCTGGCATGAGTGCCTGTGGCTTTTCCAGGTGCACCATGCCAGCTGTCAGTGGATGTGCCATTCTGGGGTCTGGAGGATGGTGGCCCTCTTCTCACAACTCCACTAGGCAGTGCACCAGTGGGTACTCTGTGTGGGGGATCTGACCTCACATTTCCCTTCTGCCCTGTCCTAGCAGATGTTCTCCATGAGGGCTCCACCCCTGCAACAAACTTCTGCCTGGACCTCCAGGCATTTCCATACATCCTCTGAAATCTAGGTGGAGGTTCCCAAACCTCAGTTCTTTACTTCTGTACACCTGCAGGCCAAACACCACATGGAAGCTGCCAAGGCTTGGGGCTTGCACATTTTGAAACAATGGCCTGAGCTGTACCTTAGCCCCTTTTAGCTAGGGCTGGAGCTGAAGCAGCTGGGAGGCAGATCAGCTCCCAGCTTGTCCCAAGGCTGCACAGAGCAGGGGGACTGTGGACCCACCCCAGGAAACAATTTTTCCCTAATAGGCCTCCAGGCCTGTGGTGGGAGGGGCTGCCATGAAGGTCTCTGACATGCCTTGGAGATGTTTTCCCCACTGTCTTGATGATTAACATTCAACTCCTTATTATTTATGCAAGGTTCTGCAACTGGCTTGAATTTCTCCCCAAAAAATGGGTTTTCTTTTCTATATCATTGTCAGCCTGCAAATTTTCCAAACTTTTATGCTCTGCTTCATCTTGAACACTTTGCTGCTTAGAAATTTGTTCCGCCAGATACCTTAAATAATCTCTCTCAAGTTCAATGTTCCACAAATCTCCAGTGCAGGGGCACAATGCTGCCAGTCTCTTTGTTAAAGCATAGCAAGAGTCACCTTTACTCCAGTTCCCAGAAAGTTCCTCATCTCCATCTGAGACCACCTAAGCCTGAACTTTATTGTCCATATTACTATCAGCATTTTGTTCATGGGCATTCAGCAAGTCTCTAGGAAGTTCCAAACTTTCCCACAACTTCCTGTCTTCTTCTGAGCCCTCCAAACTGTTCCAACCTCTGCCTGCCGCCCAGTACCAAGGTCACTTCCACATTTTTCGGTACCTTTATAGCAGCACCCCACTCTCTGTGGTATCAATTTACTGTATTAGTTCATTCTCATGCTGCTACAAAGAAATACCTGAGACTGAGTGATTTATAAAGAAAAGAGGTTTAATTGACTCACAGTTCGACATGGGTGGGGAAGCCTCAGGGAACTGAAAATTATAGTGGAAGGCACCTCTTCACAGGGAGGCAGGAGAGAGAGAGTACAAGCAGGGGAAATGCTAGACACTTACAAAACCATCAGATCTTGTGAGAACTCACTCACTATCATGAAAACAGCATGGGGGAAACTGCCCCATGATTCAGTTACTGCCACCTGGTCTCTCCCTTGACACACAGGGATTATTGAGATTATGGGGATTATAATTCAAGGTGAGATTTGTGTGGAGACACAGAGCCAAACCATATCGCACTCCTAATGGCTATGGATCAGACTATCTACTGTTACAAATAAAAGGTTTTTTTTTTTCAGTCATTGGCCATGCTGAAAACATTAAGTGATTTCCAACTCATAATTAATAGGGCAAATTTTCATTCAGGGACACAGGCAACAGCTTTCTTAGCTGTATGTTTACTTTTCTTCTGTGATAATATATCCAGATACAGCAAGTGAGAAAGGATGCTGAAAGTCTTTTTCAATGAAAATGATTTGGAACTATTAAATAAGAGCAATTTTTTCCAAAATGTTTCTTGTAGAACACTAGTCCTTGAATATACTCCAAAGGAAAAAATATAGTTATTTACCCATAAAAGTTTACCAAGGAATGATACTCAAATATCTCTCTTGAGTATTTACAATACATGAGAACATATTAAATATTCTAAATAATTCTGCCATAAAGAATTTTGGTTTTAACCTCAGCTTTTCTAATACTTGTCATAGATTTCTGGGTTTTAATACCACATGCTATTGTGTTACATCTGTGAGAAATGAAATTCCACTTGACTGTCATTACAATTGAACTTCCTAGTTTTGAATGCCACTTTCTATACTGAAAAATTAGTAAGAAAGTATTTTTCATATGAGTAATATTGTTTCGTAGGGCTTTAAGAATACATAGAATAAAATACATTTAGTCATGTTTTCCCTTTTTATTCTTATTCCCTACTGCAGTTATTAGCAAACTTAGCACCAACAGGGTGAACATTAATTTGTATAGTTTTTCCTTCCTCTCCCTTAAAAATATATTGCATTATGTAAACTTCAGTTTATTTTCTCCTTAGGCTACCAAATTCACTTCATAAGTTTTGGAAGTCCTTTTTTCCACTACCAATATTTCTATATTTTTTCATAGAAACATTTCCTCACTCTGGTGAGGAAGAATAATCTCAGAAGAACAATCTTAGGCCCTTTCTTTTACCTTCAGTTTCTCCATTTTGTTTTTATTTTTCTCTTCTGCATTTTGAACCTGAACCAGAGATAAAATATAAGAAAGAATTTGAGGTTGATGTCAGAAGCATTTCCAACAGGGCTAAGGAAGTATATTTTTGGAAGGTGAGTGTGATTTATAATACCATGCAGGAGTAGTGGATATGCCACATGATGTCATTCCTTTGTTTTTGTTTTCTAACTTGAAGAAAAATTTATGATTTTTTACATTGGCATAGAAAATAAAAATAGAGCATTGACTAATATTTAAAAAATGATCCTGCTTACTTGATATGCTATCATCTTTTATTATGCTTTGCATATAAGCAAAATTATTTTCTACTGTAGTTTTGCAATATAATATTGTAAAAGTATATTTGCCAAACACAATATTTGGAGTTAGTTAAAATTTATTATCTGTTTCATTAAATACTTTTACTGCTCTTGCCTTTTCTCCCTTCTCTCTTTTCTGGCATAACTACCAGTAACTGTAAAGATATGTGAACTGATATTTACAAAATGGCAGGCACCTTTTCCTGAGGATTATCAATCAGTACCATTTGTGCAGATGAACCATTGCCAACCTCCATACACTAGGTTATTTTAAAAATAATGCTTAATAAAAAAAATCTAGTTGATGGTGATGGAATAATCTTTATTCTGGGTAAACTTTGTAAGTTTGGATTAAGACCACAAGATATCAAAACATTTGTGGGACCATATTGTGCTATTGGTTTGGCCCTCAAGAAATCAGAAGGTAACTCTGGTGTTCCAGGAACTATTCAACCTAAGAATCTTAGTGTACTTAGCTTTAATGAAGTAAGTTAAGTTATCTGAGGCTGTGCTTTCATTAGGTAGCTACTAGCCACAGGTGGCTATTGAAATTAAAATTAATTAAAAATAAACAAAATTAAGTAGTTTCTCATTCACACTAGCCACATTTCAAGTGCTCAATAGTCACATATTACTAGTGGCTACTGTGCTGAACAGTATAGATTGTCGGATATTTCCATCATTGTTGCAAGTTATAATGAAAAGGGCTAATTCAGAGGGCATTATTATTTCCAGTTCATATATAAAGGACAAAAAGCTAGAATTGCACCCTTGATTATCAGTCACTTCAATTTATTTGGAACAGTCTTAATTACTCAGATATGAGATACTTTCCTGAACAGTTGTATAACCTACTGGAAAAAATATTGGATTGGAAGATAGGATAAGTGAAGTTTGTTCCAACCATAAACTCATGTTGATGAGAAAATAATTTGACTTATTTAAGTTACTTTTACCTGTGGAAAACCAAACTATGAGACATGTGCAGAAAAGAGTTAACATAGCAAGCCTGACTACTATCCTTAGAAAGGGTACTTACAAAATTGGCCCTTGCCTGGTATCTGAAAACTTGGATTTCGAAAGAATTCCCACCATTTCCTCATGAGAGTGTCTCACTGTGCCAAAAATGCTTGTACGAACAATATGGTTTGTGCTGAACTCCTCCTTCCCTACTGGGAGTCTGGAATGTGTGTATGTGCCAGGCAGAGGGTGCTTACATGACTAGCCCCAAACAAAAACCTTGGTGCTGAGTCTCTAACAAGCTTCCCTGGTAGATATTTCACACTTGTCACAACTTATTATGGGGGACTTAAGCATGTCCTGTGTGGTTCCAGTGGGAGACGATTCTAGAATCTCACTCCTGGTGGTTTCCCCCAGACTTCACCCCACGTGACTTTTCTCTTTGCTGATTTTTCAGTGTATCTTTTTGTTGTAATAAATCGTAGCCATGAATATGACTATATACCAAAGTCCATGAGTCTTTCTAGCAAATCACCAATCCCAGGGGTGGTCTTGACCCTCAACACACCTCATAATTATGTTGAAAGGGTAATATGAAATCTAAAGTTTAAGAATAAGTTTGAATTCCAAACACAGTGCCATACACTTGTCAGTTATTATTAATAATTGTACTGAATCTGGCAAGGAAGAAAAATCAGACAAAATATTTATTCAAAAATACACAAAATAAGGTTGTTTAAAATAAAACTGAAAATCTATATACTCCTGAATAAATTATATCTAACATTTTAAGACATAATTGTGGTGTTATTTTATTTACATTAACTGGGGACACTGAACCGTAACACTATATTAGGATTTGGGAAGATATGACTTAGAGAAAAACAGAGGACATCATGCCCTTCTTGGACTTTTAAGTATCTACAGAAACCCTTCCAAAGCAGTCTGGAAATGGGAGCTCAAGAGGCTAAGATAAGAATTTCAGTGAAACAGAATAGCACTCATCCTTCCTTGGATCAAGTTTAAAGAAGCTGCAAAGTCCTCCTCACACAAGTCTCTGGATATGAATCTGTCTTTCTGCAACAGGTTTAAGAGACTCAAGACCTCAGAGCTGACATATCTGGGTGTTTCTTGACAGAGACTGAGAAATATGGCCTTGGCTTCCTGTGGTGGGAGTGAAAGCAGAGCTCTCTCTCCTTTTATTTTAAAAGTCAAATTTATAAAGTATCTTGTTGTAGTGAATGCTTTCCTGGCTCAAACATCATAATCTTTACCTAAACATGAGAATTTTTCTCTTTGCTGTGCAATTCAGTCATATCCAAATTCCAAATGTCAACTCACCCTCTTCTCTGATTTCCACCACCCATTTTTTACAACATGGCTCCAGGGAGGATATATCCTTGGTTTCCTGCAATGATGTCTGATGAAAGTACTCGTGCCTTTTTTCTTCCCTCTCCCACCCCATTCTTTCTTTCATACCTTTCTTTTTCCATTTCCTAAGGTCCTTATTCAGATGACCAATTTCAAAGGTTTGGACCAAAACCTCCCCAGGCGTCAGAGCTTTTGGGGGCCTAAGTTTAAGTACAAATTGTTTCTAGGGGATACCCAAAGGTTGTCTTTATGACCACAGTGACTTTAAAAAATATATCGAAGAGAAAAACAGAACAAGTATCAGACTTCATGCAGTACAAAATAGCACGAGGAATAAGACTGCAGATATATGGAACCAGATTGCTTGAGTTTGAATTCTATCTTCTCTGCTTATTTCTGTTTCGTCTTAGGCAATTTACTTAACCACCCTGTGCCTTGATTTACTCACCTATTAAATGCAATAGCAACAGTATCTATTAATACCATGCCCCCCTTTTTTTAATAAAGACAGTGTCTCACTCTGTCACTCACGCTGGAGGGAGTCAATGGCATAATCATAGTTCACTGCAGCCTTGATTGCCTGGGTTCAAGTAATCCTCCCACCTCAGCCTTCCAAGTAGCTAGAACTACAGGCATTTGCCACCATGCCTGGCTATTTTTAAAAAATTTTTTTATAGATGGGGTCTCACTATGTTGCCAAGGCTGGTCTAGACTCTTGGCCTAAAGTGATCCTCCCATCTTGGCCTCCCAAAATAATGGGATTACAACCATGGTCCACCAAGCCTGCCCATCACCTATCTTATTGAGATATTGTGAAGATTAAATCAGTTAACTTATGTAAATTACATAGAACACTTAGTAGGTGCTATATAAATATGGTGACCACTTAATTGATCACCCAACCTGGGATGCATTTGAAGATAAAAAGGGGCATTATTAATAATTATACCAGAACAAGTATAATGGTAAGTGCTCAGCATTATTATTTTTAAATTTTACTTGAAAGAAAACTTATTTTTAAGTAGCAAAATTCTCTTCAAATGGAAAACTCTTTAATATAAACTTTCCTGCTAATAAAGGCACAGAATATAGGAGAAAAAAAATGAATGTACCCCTGTGTTATAGGACTTGGGAAAAATGAATTCAGTTGGGTCACAGGAGCACATGCACAGTGAGCTGTCATCTTTGAGATTGGGGAGGGAATACTTATTGAGGACAAGAGTATCTTTTTACATTCGTTCAAAGTGCAGAGGTGGTGGGGGCAGAAAACCTTATTTGAAGGTGAAGTTAAGTTAAATTCATTACGGGCCAGTCAGTTATTAAAAGCACTAATGACAGCAAAGCAAGCATAAAGCACCTCCAACAATTTGCCAAGCATTCTTGCCTTGCTGCCTTTCGGTAACGGTTTCTCTAAAATGATTTTAAAACTATCGAGATGTATATGACAACTAAGTGATCTCACTTGTCACTTGGTCAATATCGTTTCCTTCCAGAGTAGTTCAGCCTCAGATGTCATTTATATGTACTTTGTTCTGATTATCATTCAACAGTGACAGCAAATATTTTTCTCTTCTTTCTCTCTAATCCTCTTTTCTGGCTTACAGATCTTTTCTTGGCCCTTGACAGAAGAAGCAGAGTAACTTTTCTTAGGTGGCATAATTCTTCAAAATGTGTTCATTTTGAAGAACAGGGGTGATGGATGGTAATACACAGGCAGGGATCAACAGTCCCAGAACTGAAGGAAGAGTTGACAAATGTATCAAAGATGCCTAATCAAAATGTGTCCACATTCTGCTAAATAAATTCTGGTTGAGCAGAACTAACGAAATCTTCTATGTTTTCTTATTGTTAATATTTTTTGTTTTGAATATGAGATGATATACAGAAGGAAACAAAACAAAACTGATGACAAACTAGCAGTTTGAGTTTTGCTAATGTTTGAAGATGAGTAATTGCCAAATGGGGAGTTTGAGTCTCAGAAAACAGTAGAGAAAAAATAGCTTTTTGAGATTTCAAAAACCAAATATTAAAAAAAATTAATTGAAAAACTCAAAATGTTGATGCTCACTTATTAACATTTCATAAGTTAAAAATTTTGATGTTATTGGATAATCAAATGCATTTGTATCTATAAACCACAATTTGTCGTAGCACAGATTCAGTTCTACTCCAGGTCAAATCATGCCCCATTCTTAGCAAACAAAAACTACAGAAATTAGTAGTCTTATATAACACAGTTCACAACACTAATCATGTACCACAACTTGATGTTTTTAGTAACAGAGGATATGGCATATAATTTTTCACATGTGTTATAGGTATCTTTGTTTTTGATTCTCACAACAGCCCTATGAAGTAGGTGACACTGACTCTGAGGTACATGGAAGTGAATTTGCCTGAGTCTTAACAGCTAGTAAGTGAAGGAACCAAAGTTCAATCCCAGTGCTCATGTCCATAACTCTTGTTCAATACTGACCTTGGCACCAATTACCAGAAAGAGATTTGATTCTGGACATGTATCTTAGAGGAATGTTAAATGCTTAGTGATTTAATACACGGCACAACAAAAGCATTTAAAGGCAAGATGCCACAAAATCCTGCTTTTGTTGAATCAATTCACAGGTCTAACGTGGATTTAAAATAACTTGCGTGTGTTTATGAGTATTTATATATTATTTGTGTCAGCCAAAAAAAATGGAATGAAGTATTAAGTATCAGGACCAAAGCCAAGTCAATTGAAGATGTCAGAAATAACCAAAAGCTCAGAATGAATTACACCATTTGTTTAGGGCACTCTTGGGTATTTATCAAGGATGTTTCCAATCCATCTCTCAAAGCAATAAACTCTATGTAAGTCATCAAATAAATAAATAAATGTAGCACTGTATAACCTTTATTCTGTATTGTCTAAGAAATGGTTTTCTTTCAGAGAAGCAAGCCTTTTACATTTGACACTAGACTGTAGTTTATTGCTTTAAAACTGAGCTGTTCAATTTAGGCTTATGATAAAAGGTGTACACTTAGATAAGCAGACATTTAAGCTGATTAGATGATCTAAAACAGTGGATTTAGAACCATTTCTACCATGCAATTACTCCTTAGCCCAGTGTCTCTCACAGATGAAAGCAGAGCTGCTCTGGATGAAGAGAGAAAGAGGTGGAGGCCCGGGATTGCAGCAGCTGGGTTGTCTATTGACCTGTGTACTTAGGTAGCCCCAAGGGTACCAGCATTACATGTCTAGGGCTCCCCATACCACACTCTGAAAGCCACTGTTCTAAAAGCCAAACCCAAGAAAATGTGTGAAAACAGAAACCAAATTTAAATTACGAAGATTATAACATTTAAGGAGATCAAATTTTAAATGACTTTATTTAGGACTCTATTTTGCTGGATTTGTACATATTCCCAGATGGAAGCTCTGTGTTCCTAAAGATGGAATCAAATAATGTCCATGAAAAAAAACCTTGTTATATTAATCTTTTTTTGAAGAAATAATACTCCTATATTACTTAATAAACATTATTTAAGCTAATCTTCAATATTGCTGAGGTGTCAGATCTCCATCTGCATTTTATGGAAGATTAAACAAAGAGATTAACTGGAAAACCTGTGGAGATTAAGAGATTAACTGGAACAAAGAGATTAACTGGAAACTCCACCTCTGATTTTCCATATGACTTTGAACTGTGAGAATTTTACAGCCTCCTAGGACGTGGGCTTCCTAAATATAATCATAGAAGATCATACATACTCTTTACTTAAAGGTGTGACTTCTTGTGATTTTTTAAATAAAGAGATTATTTAAAATGAATTTAAATCAACTAGTGTATCAAACTTTTTAAAGTCTCAAAAGTTAATCAAATTGTGACTGTTTTTAATTTATATGAAAAGTATATGGAGATGGTGCAAATTTAGGGAAAAGGGAAGTCTTTCTTTGGTTGTAATGACTTACAGGGAGGACCACCGTATGATAGATTATTATAAATTAAAATTCTGTACTAGGGTGGTGTTATGGGACAGTGAGATGTCCCATTGTCTCATAATTTTGGTTAAGATTCTGTAGTTGAGATCAAAAGACTAATATTCCACATTTTGAGTTTAGAGAGCTGCCACTTTTCAGCAGGGTGCTTGAGCAACCAACTTCTTCAGCTCAGTTTTCTCCCCTATAAAATAGTATTTACCTCATGAGTTTATTATGAGGGTAAAATGAATTAAAATAGTAAAGTGCTAAGAAAAAAATTTGGCATAAAATAGCTCAATGAAATTTAATTATGATTATTGTTGTTAACATTAGTTTTCTTGAGATTATTATGGACTTCTAACTGAGGAGACAACTATATTATAAGCTTGATGATGGCAGGGACTTGTGTGATATTTCCTGTGTTACCCCAAATACTTAATGACATGCTTTTATAAAGTGTTGGTTTAATATATTTTTCTTGCAAATAAACAATTTTGGTATTTAATGAGTTTTAAGTTATAACAATTCATTTTTAAAATAATGTATCATAAAACGGAATAGTTTTAAATATTATGTAACAGCCCAATTAACAAGGTTGATGATACATACACATGACATATGTATATATTTATATATACTCAAGATATATATACATATATGTATATACTTATACATACATACACACAAACACACACATACACACACACGGACTATATGCACACATAATCAGATAACAAATAGTAAATTCACGCTCTTCAAGCACACATGTCACATCTACAAAAGTTAATGTTGGCCGGATGCAGTGGCTCACCTTGTGGTCCCAGCATTTTGGGAGTCTGAAGTGGGAAGAATATTTGAGTCCAGGATTCAAGACCAGCCTGGTCAACCTAGTGAGACCTTCTCTTTACAAAAAACACACAATTAGCCAGATGTGGTGGCTTGCATTTGTAGTCTCAGCTACCTGGAAGGCTGAGGTGAGAGGATCACTTGAGCCTGGGAGATTGAGTCTGCAGTGAGCCTAGATCGTGCCACTGCACTACAGCCTGGGCAACAAAGCGGGATCATCTAAAAATAAAACCAAGCAACCAAACAAAAAAAAACAAAAAACAAAAAACAACACAACAACAAATAGTCTTGTAGTAGACTAAAATAAATTCTAGATGAATCCCAAATAATTAATAAAATAAAATTCTCAATTGCTTAGCATAATGTAATAAAATTGAAACTAACAAGAAAACAATAGTTAAAATTCCAATATGTTTAGAAAGTAAAAAGAAACTTCTAAATAATTGGTTACAGAAGAACTCAAGAGATCACAAAAAAAGTATGACAAATTGAAATTTATAAAGTACTTGAAGCATTTCTTAGGGAAGTTCATAAAGCAGTATAGTTTAGCAGTGCTCAAGTGAATTTATGTATATAAAATAAAATAAAATTAGAAGCTTGAAAGTAATAAGCCAAATTTTTTTCTACAGAACCAAACAAAGAAAAAAACAGTGAATCTGACAAAAGCAGGATGAAAGAATAAAAGATAAGAGAAGAAATTAAAGAAATAGGAAGCAGTTATGATGATTAACAAGACTAACAACTAGTTCAAAGAAAAGAAAGCACTAATAAATTAGACAAACATCTGGAAAACTGGTCAAGTGAAAGACAAAGAATGTAAAAGAAAATATTATGAGGAACATAGGGTCAAATAATAGATATCATCTCTTTTACCCTACAAGTCCAAAGAGAACATGATGATCAATTTTATGACTGTGTTTAGACATATTGGATTATTTAAAATAAAATTTACCAAAATCGATGTAAGAAAAAAATAGTGAATCTGAATAGATCAATAACTATTAAAACATTTAATTGGTAATTACAATTCTCACCCACTTACCTTCTCTCTACAAATACTCCAATCCCAAAGAGTTCTACCGGGAAGTTTTGCAAGCCCCTTTAACTTACAGATAATTCTGACTTTATGCTATGTTCCCAGATGATAAAAGAAGTAAAGCTACTTAATCCATTTTTTTTGAAGGTAGTGTAACTTTATAACCTTGATATCCAAACTTATAAGGAAAGCATAGTAAGAAAACGAAGGCTAATTTCATTTATAAATGTAGGTGCAAAATTAAAATACTCAATCTCTTTCTCTGGGTCAGTCTTGCCAGAGAATTTTAGGCAAATTGAATTCACCAGCAACGTTACCAAATGGTGTTTATTTTTGTATAGATCAATTGTTCCACAATCGAAAATATATTTAAATATTAATCACATTAATAGACAAATGATGATAAAAATAATCGTCTCTATTATTGCAAGAAAAAGTCATCTTGATTAATGCAATGATATTCACTGTCCTTTTATGATAAAAACGATTAACAAACTATTAGTGAACTAGAAATGAAAAGAAATATGATCTGTCTTCCTCAAAATCAGTGTCGTCACTGATACTATTCATGTTGTGTTGGTGGTTTTAATAATTATAATAAGAGAAGGAAAGGACATAAGAAATGTATAGATTAAACAGAAAAAGACAAAATTGTAATTTTCACATGATATGATTTTCCATGAAAAATGTACAAAAGAATCTCCAGACAAATTATTCAAAATAATAAGAAAGTCTAGTGGTTCAGTCAAGATACAATTTATATATAAACTCCATAATATTTCTACGTGAAAGTAATAAATACTTGAAAAATGTTATAGAAATTTTGAAAAAAGCATTTGCAATATAACAAAACATATAAGACACCTAGAAATAAATTGAAAACAGGTATTCAAGTTCTACATGGTTAAATGTATAAGATAGTTTTGAAGCATATGAAAGGAGACTTGATTAAATGGAGATGTGCGCTAGGTCAGATGTGGGAAGATTCAACATCATGAGGATTTCAACTCACCCAAATGTTTCTATAAATTTAATGTGATTCCAATAAAAATGTCATGTTTTTCATGGAATTTGAGAAAATGACTTAGAAATTCGCTGAAATTAAGTCCAAAAAGATCTGGGTTAATTTTGAAGAGGAAGAAGAAGGAGGAAGAAGGCACACTTGCCATACCAGTTACTAAGTCTTATTAATATACTTATACAATGTAAACTACTATGGTATTAGCTCAGGAAAGGGCAAGTACATGAGAAGGATGAATGAGAAAGCAAAAACTAACAAACAGGCAAAACCTCAAAGCCAAAAACTAGAAAACACAGAGACTTTATATGGGATTTCAATTTATGAGAGAAGTGTCATTACAACATGCTGAAGAATAATAAATGGTGTTGAAATAACTGCAGATCCAAATGTGAAAATAATAGATACACGCATCTAGTTCTATTTGATTAAAGACCTTATGACTTTTTGAAGAATATGAAGAATATTCTCATTACATTGGAGTAGAGATGATATCTTACACAAGTAACATAAAAACAGAATATAACATAAAGTAAATTGATACACAGCTGTAAGTAATACTTATATATACAACAAAAGATACAATAAACAAGAATGAGAAATGATGTTTATCACATAGAGAACAATGGATTAATGTCTAGAATATCTATATAGAAATCCTACAAGTCAATAAAGAAAAGATAATGTAATTAAAAATGGGTATTGTGTATGGGTACTTGCTTACTTTGTTGGATTAAATGTAAATGATCAAGCTCACATATTACACTAAACAAATAAGTGGTTTATCTTGCTTTAAGAATATGGGTACAGAAACTATCATTATGAAAAAGACAGGCTGGATGTGGTGGCTCATGCCTGTAATCCCAGCACTTTGGGAGGCCGAGGCAGGTGGATCACCTGAGGTTGGGAGTTCGAGACCAGCCTGACTAACATGATGAAACCCCATCTCTACTAAAAAAAACTACAAAAAATTAGCCCGGAGTGGTGGCAGGTGACTGTAATCCCAGCTACTCAGGAGGCTGAGGCAGGAGAATCACTTGAACCCGAGAGGCAGAGGTTGCAGTGAGCCGAGATCACACCACTGCCCTCCAGCCTGGGCAACAAGAGTGAAACTCTATCTCAAGAAAAAAGAAAAAAAAAAAGATAACGACAGTACATATCTCCTGTAGCCTTTTTCAACACCAACTCAGGAGCTCACAGATATTTTTTTCTGGAAGAGTCAGAAAAGTCAACTGTTGACCTTGAAGGAAAAACGAGAATTGGAGTACCATTTTTGTGGACAGAACAACAATCTTTATATCTCCTCTGGGAGTGTTGAGCACAGGTAATACAAACAAACAATAAACAGAGTTACAAGAGGCATTTGATTACATTCAGTCTAAGAATATGCATATTAAAATTTAACAGAAACATCTGAGCATATTTAAATTATAGCAATTTATTGCTGCCATTTTGGTTTATAGTCTCAGCCTGTTTGTCACATAAACTTCTCGGCCCCATAACAATTGGCAAAAGATATAAAGATGCAGTTCAGAAAAAAGGGAAGTCAAATAGCTAGTCAATTTTGGAAAGTTTAGTAATGAATAAAATGCATGTTAAAATAATAATGAAATATAATTTTATACCCAATGATTCGCAACAATTTTAAAATCTGAAAATTTTAAATGTTTAAAATCAAAAATTATAAAGTGAATACTTCAAAATACAGGAACTATCATCCAGTGCTGAGATGACTGTAAATTTTGGAAAGCAATTTGACAACAATATTACTAAAAATGTACTCATCTGATAATTTAGCAATTACTTTTCTTGATATATATTCCAGAGAAACTGTTGGCACATGTACACAAGAGGACATTTTAAGGAACATTGATTTTAACAGTGAAGACTGGAAACAATCTAAATACATATCAACAGAAGAATGGTCAAATAAATTATGGCATATTTTATAATGAAATAGATTATTATAATTAAAATAAAGGAGCTATAGCTATATGTAGTGACATTGATAGATAAAAAGTCTAATGAGTAAAAAGTAAGAAGCACCTATACACTATGATGAAATATCCCTATATATTGCACCTGGTTATCTCTATCTCTATGGAGAGAAGGAATACAAATATGTATAGGAAGGATTTATACCAGAAATAAGACAGATTTTCTGTGGATATGAAAGTAGTGAAATGTGGCAAAGTAAGGATACTATCTTAGTCCATTTCTGCTGCTATAACAGAATACCACAAACTGGGTAATTTATAAAGAAAAGAGATCTATTTGGCTCATGGTTCTCGGAGCTAGGATGTCTAAGAGCATAGTACCAGCATCTGGTGAGGGTCATCCCATGGCGAAAGGGTGGAAAGACAAAGCCAGCTTTGACAGAGAGAGTAAATTGGGCCAAACTCTTAAACTTTATCACTAATGTGTTGTTTTCCAATAAGAAACAAACAATAAACAAAAAGACCTACATCAAAAGAGCTGAAGTAAACATATTCAACTGTTAATATTTGTTAATTTTATATGTTGGGTATATGGGTATTTATTATGTTATTCTCTGTAATTTTCCATATTCAGAACCACCAATGAAGATATATATATACAGAACAAGCCGTCAGCCTATATCTGTAAGTGAATGAACTGTAGAGTGAGTGCTCTACTAGATAGGCCTGCCAACTATAAGCACAATTTTACACTATATTCTAGGCAGCCAATGTGTCTTCTTCCCCTGATATACTTTTAAGGAAGAAAATTACATAAAGTGGCCAGTCCAACACAAAGAATGAGAAGTGCTGGTCCCAGGGTAGTTCTTTACTTAGCATATCATCACCATATAATTTTTCATATTTAAGTGTTAAACAAAAAGACCATTTTGTGTCAGGGTTAATCTGTGATGATAATTATATGACCTCATTATAATAAGTAAAATTGTTTTCTAATAAAGCTATAAAGAATGAAAATGTGGACCAAAATTAATTTAATATTCATAGATATCAAATCCTTACAGATTGTGAATAAATTTTGGGGTCAAGTATTATTCTTGAGCACTTACAGTATAATTTAGGATGTTCAATTTTTTATGCTATGATATTCTCTCAATATTATACATAGATTTCTATATTTGATAGGTTGATATCAATAAACATTAAAATGAAATGTCCAAATCTAATAAATTACTACAGAATTTTCCCATCTTTCATGCTCTATTTAGTTTTTCAGGTCAAAGTAAAATCCGGAATAAAATATTCAAACCACATGGTGTCTTACTGTGAGTTGTGACAGTGGGACAATAGTTTATTTTAACATAAATCAAAAGGAACTGAAACAAAATCAATTTGCAATGCATTAATGGTCTTATTATTAAATTGTTCCATGTTTCACAAAAAGCATTTGATGTACTGAGCAATCCGTTGTGTAATAGAAAGTGTTTTCCAAATATCACAGTGTTTTAATTAAGACTTTTTGTGTCTTTTCCTCTAAGTACATTAAAAGGAACTTTATGTACCCTCATTCTCTTTTGGATAGGGCTCTGTTACGTCGTGAATATGATTATTTTCAGCAGAACTAAGAGTAACATGCTTTGATGAGCGTAAATCTCAAAAGCTGAGTTCTTGTGAATTGTCTTCATAATGAAGATTTTGTCTACTTGAATCATGGCCAACAATCTCAACTTTGGAGAGCTGCTCATGGGATTTACCTAACACTTGTTGCTGTGTCATTAACAAGGCATCAACCCCTCTTAGGACAGCCCACAGGTGTCTTCTGTGCTGATGTGACATTTTATATGAGCAGATTTAGGGGGTGATAGAAGGGCACTTGCAACTTTAATTTTCCAGCCTTAAAGGACAACCTCATGATATCAGAGGCTAACTTATAGCCCAGAAGGTGATGACCTTCCTCTGTTAAAAGTTCAATGTGTCTCCTGCTACTTCTTAATTGTTCAGCTTTTACCTTATTTCAGTGATCATTCTTGGGGCTCAGATTTTCATGGAGTTAGTGATTTACTAGTCTCTGAGGTACTCAGTCCAAACTCCATGCCAAAAGCACTCAGAGATGAAGAGAGGTGAAGGATAAGGATGACTGCCAGGAGAATAAAATTTGGTTGTCAATAAACAGGGAAACCTCCAAGTTGTTATTCTAAAGATTTAGATGGTGTTAAGGGCCACATGGAGCCCTGTCCAATGTTAGTAATATAATGGGACCTGCTGTATTCTCTGAGATGTTTCTTTCATCTCAACTCCTTCAGCCAATATCAAATTCTTTCTTCTTATGAAATAGGAACTCATTCACTGACTCATCTAAACCCTCAAGGAAACAAGTATAACGATTTCATTTTAGTCTTTCTTAGATTATGATCTTGGGTGAAATGAGAAAGAAGCACTGTTGGTAAAAATTTATACCTCACTACTATGAATATTTGCTAACTCTAAGAGGGAGCCAGAAACAAGGAGGGAGGTAAATACACAAAGAAAAAAACAAGAGTGAGGTAGAGAAACATGGAGGAGAGAGTGAATGGGGAAGAGAGAGGGAGAGAAGGAGTGGAGGAGTGGGGGTGAGAGAGAGAGAGAGAGAGAAGAAATAGATGAGGGAAGACAAAAAGAAAGAGAGAAAGAGAGATGAGAGAGAGGAGAAGAGAAAATGAGAACCTGAAAGACAGTTTGTGTTTGATCACACATGTGGACACATCTAAAAGATTCCATAACTTTGTTTGTTTTTCAGTTAAATTGGATGTTTTCATCTTCATTATGGTTTAAGTCAGGCATTTTAAGTCTAAGTAGTCAGACCACTTCAGTTGTTTTAACACCCCACACTAAATGACTGAACAGCTAAAACTGCCCAATTGGGTCAACCATTTAGCAATCCCAGGGACTGAACAAGTGATTGATGTGGTATATGAGGCAGGCTCAAACTAATTTGTTACTTCAGAGAAAGAAAGCTAACAAATTCTTTTGGGAAACCCAAGAGGGATTGGATAAACTTGTGTTAAGTGATAGGACAATAATATTACATTACTGGATGGTTAGTCCTAAAGACAATCTTCCACATGTGAAAGGAAAAATAGGCTCCAAAAGTTGGTCTGCCTAAATATATTGCCAACTCTGTCTTTCCAAAAGAGACAAGCAGCCTCCATGTGTTGGGCTTGAGGAAATTAATCCCATCCTCTGCTCCTCAGAATGGAAGCTGATTGAGAACTAGGCACAGGAGTCAGAAAATTGAAATGTCAACGTTATTGAAAGGAAACCTAGCTTGACAAATGTAGCTTGAATGTGGTCTCTTTGGACTTCCTAACCTTTTTTTCTATAGTTATATCTGGATTCACTTGAGGAGCAAGGCCTCCAAAGCAGTCCCTTATCAACCAGCAATGCCTCACCATGTCGAAACTGAAAGCCCAAGATTAAAGGTGCATAAGGGAAGAGGCCACCTGTGTGCAGTGACTTACTGTGGTAACCCTGACCACTGCAGAAATATGGATCAATGAATATCAGACTCTTCAACATGTCAAACAGACAAATCATTGCTCTTCCTGTGGAGAGGAACAAATGAGATCTTAAAGGAAACAGATGCTTTTAACCAACACTTCTGAGACAGCAGAAGCTCTATTTTATAGACCAGTAGGAAAAGAAACAGAGAGGGTGGCTTCTCCCAAACTACATACTGAAAGCACCCTTATTTTACTTACAATGTTGGTAAAAGAACCCACCTGAATATGGGAAATTGTAGCTAGTCTTGTGGGGTGCTAAGAGGTTCCAAGTTTATTACAGAGAAGGATGTGAGACAATGGAGTGTGGGCAATGTAATGGGAATTCACATTTGTGGAGCACCAACTGTGTCAAATACCATGTTAGGCTCTTACTATCAGCAATTGTGAGGTTATTCTCTAAGGGTAGGCAGCTCAGAAAAGAGAAGTAAGGCACAAGTCTAAGTCATTTGAGAGTCAAATAGGAATATTCTTCCATTATACTTCACTGTTACTCTAAATACTACTGCTACCTTTGGACTTACGGACAAAGCCTTCTAAAGAATAGCATCTTACTACCATTGCAAAGATGAGTAGTCCTGCAAAAAATGATTCATACTTGCAAAGTACTGGAAACAGTCCAAATGCTCATCAATGGACACATGAATAAAAAAGTGGTAGTTTCATAGAATAGAATACTATTCAACAACCAAAAGGAAGGAACTACTGATAAATACAACAACATGGGAAAAATTCTAAAAAATTATGCTAAGTGAAAGAAGACAGTCACAAAAGCTCACATTTTATCTTATGTTTACATTAACATAAAAAATTCAAAAAGACAAATCTACGGTGGCAAAAAGTTTGCCTGGGGCTGATTGTAGGGAGATAGAAATTGACTGCAAATGGGCATGAAGAAACTTTAGAAGCATGGAAAAGCTTCTAAAATTGGATATGGTGGTGGTTGTAAAATTCTATAGTTTTAAAAATAATTGAATTGTACACTTAAAATGGATAAATTTTATGGTGTATACAATTAACTTTCTTCCAATCAAAAAGGCAGAAGTCACTCTGAATTGGACAGTAGACAAAGGAATTGTGGGTGTGGTTTCCCTTTCCCTTGTTCATTCCTAAATTAGTAGCAACCACTTGGCTCCAGCAGGCCTTGCAGTACAATGCTTGACAAATGGTACCTTGGCGAATATATCCAATAGTCCTCTGATGAAGACTGATAGTGGCAAAGACTAATCAGCTGCTTACCAAACCCATCTCCTCTTTTCTCAGGCACAGAGAGAGACATAGTGTCCCAATCTCTCTTGCAGTTGGGGTGACCGTGAGACAGAGTACTGAGTTCACTGGTCAGAGAAATGGAGTCAGAAATGATTGTGCTGCTTCCACGCACAGTCCATTAAAAGCTTTTCACACACGAGCCTCCTATTTATTGTTCCAGTCTGCAAGTTGGAAATCCATGCCCAGGGAGACCTCAGAACTAAGTGTTGAAAAATGGCAGAGCCATAAGTTGAAGGAGCTTGGATTTCTGGGTCACTTCTTATGGGAGAGGCCCCAGTTATCAGAAATACCTTCAACAGACTTCACATGAATTAGAAATGAATTTCTCTCATGTTGGAGTCATTTTGAAGCATGACTTTAACTAACATATTCTTTATCTCCCTTTTTTAAAAAAACATTCTTTTTTTATTATAGTTTAAGTTCGGGGTAGATGTGCAGAACGTGCAGTTTTGTTACATAGATATACACGTGCCATGGTGGTTTGCTGCACCCATCAACCTGCCACCTATATTAGATATTTCTCCTAATGCTATCCCTCCCTTAGCCCCCCACCCCCTGACAGGCCCCAGTGTGTGATGTTCCCCTCCCTATGTCCATGTGACCTCATTGTTCAACTCCCACTTATGAGTGAGATCATGCAGTGTTTGGTTTTCTGTTCTTGTGATAGTTTGCTGAGAATCATGGTTTCCAGCTTCATCCATGTCCCTGCAAAGGACATGAACTCATCCTTTTTTATGGCTGCATAGTATTCCATGATGTATATGTGCCACATTTACTTCATCCAGTCTATTATTAATGGGCATTTGGGTTGGTTCCAAGTCTTTGCTATAGTGAACAGTGCTGCAATAAACATATGTGTGCATGTGTCTTTATAGTAGAATGATTTATAATCCTTTGGGTATATACCCAGTAATGGGATTGCTGGGTCAAATGGTATTTCTAGTTCTAGATCCTTGAGGAATTGCCACACTGTCTTCCACAATGGTTGAACTAATTTACACTCCCACCAACGTTGTATAAGTGTCACTATTTCTCCACATCCTCTCCAGCATCTGTTGTTTCCTTTTTAAAGATCACCATTCTAACTAGCATGAGGTGGTATCTCATTATGGTTTTGATTTGCATTTCTCTAATGACCAGTGATGATGAGCATTTCTACATACATCTGTTAGCTGCATAAATATCTTCTTTTGAGAAGTGTCTGTTGATATCCTTTGCCCACTTTTTGATGGGGCTTTTTTTTTTCTTGTAAATTTGTTTAAGTTCTTTGTAGATTCTGGATATTAGCCCTTTGTCAGATGGATAGATTGCAAAAATTTTCTCCCATTCTGTAGGTTGCCTGTTCACTCTGATGATAGTTTCTTTTGCTGTGCAGAAGCTCTTTAGTTTAGTTAGATCCCATTTGTCAATTTTGGGTTTTGTTGCCATTGCTTTTGGTGTTTTAGACACGAAGTCTTTGCCCATGCCTATGTCCTGAATGGTATTGCCCATGTTTTCTTCTAGGATTTTTAAGGTCCTAGGTCTTACATTTAAGTCTTTGTTCCATCTTGAGTTGATTTTTGTATAAGGTGTAAGGAAGGGGTCCAGTTTCAGTTTTCTGTGTATGGCTAGCCAGTTATCCCAACACCATTTATTAAATAGGGAATCTTTTCCCCATTGCTTGTGCATGTCAGATTTGTCAAAGATCAGATGGTTGCAGGTGTGTAGTGTTATTTCTGAGGCCTCTGTTCTGTTCCGTTGGTCTATATATCTGTTTTGGTACCAGTACCATGCTGTTTTGGTTACTGTAGACTTTCCATATAGTTTGAAGTCAGGTAGTGTGATGCCTCCAGCTTTGTTCTTCTTGACCAGAATTGTCTTGGCTATGCAGGCTCTTTTTTGGTTCCATAAGAAATTTAAAGTAGTTTTTTCCAATTCTGTGAAGAAAGTCATTGGTAGCTTGATGGGGATAGCATTGAATCTATAAATTACTTTGGGCAGTATGGCCATTTTCATGATATGGATTCTTCCTATCCATGAGCATGCAATGTTTTTCCATTTGTTTGTGTCCTCTCTTATTTCCTTGAGCAGTGGTTTGTAGTTCTCCTTGAAGAGGTCCTTCATATCCCTTGTAAGTTGGATTCATAGGTATTTTATTCTCTTTGTAGCAATTGTGAATGGGAGTTCACTCATGATTTGGCTCTCTGTTTGTCTGTTATTGGTGTATAGGAATGCTTGTATTTTTGCACGTTGATTTTGTATCCTGAGACTTTGCTGAAGTTGCTTATAAGCTTAAGGAGATTTTAGGCTAAGGCGAAGGGGCTTCCTAAATATATAATAATGTCATCTGCAAACAGAGACAATTTGACTTCCTCTTTTCCTAATTGAATATCCTTTATTTCTTTCTCTTGCCTGATTGCCCTGGCCAGAAATTCCAACACTATGTTGAATAGGAGTGGTGAGAGAGGGCATCCTTTTCTTGTGCAGGTTTTCAAAGGGAATGCTTCCAGTTTTTGCCCATTCAATATGATATTGGCTGTGAGTTTGTTATAAATAGCTCTTATGTTGAGATACATTCCATCGATACCTAGTTTATGGAGAATTTTTAGAATGAATGGGTGTTGAATTTTGTTGAAGGCCTTTTCTGCATCTATTAAGATAATCATGTGGTTTTTGTCATTGGTTTTGTTTATGTGATTGATCACGCTTATTGATTTGCATATGTTGAACCATCCTTGTATCCCAGGGATGAAGCTGACTTGATTGTGGTGGATAAGCTTTTTGATGTGCTGTTGGATTCAGTTTGCCAGTATTTTATTGAGGATATTCTTATCAATATTCATCAGGGATATTGGCCTGAAATTTTTTGTTGTTGTTGTGTCTCTGCCAGGTTTTGGAATCAGGATGATGCTGGCCTCATAAAATGAATTAGGAAGGATTCCCTTTTTTTCTATTGTTTGGAATAATTACAGAAGGAATGATACCAGCTCCTCTTTGTACCTCTGGTAGGATTTGGCTGTGAATCCGTCTGGTCCTGGACTTTTTTTGGTTGGTAGGCTATTAATTACTGCCTCAATATCAGAACTTATTATTGGTTTATTCAGGGATTAGACTTCTTCCTGGTTTAGAATTGGGAGGGTGTATGTGTCCAGGAATTTATCCATTTCGTCTAGATTTTCTACTTTATTTGCATAGAGGTGTTTATAGTATTCTCTGATGGTAGTTTGTATTTCTGTGGGATCGGTGGCGATATCCCCTATATCATCTTTATTACAACTATTCGATTCTTCTCTCTTTCCTTCTTTATTAGTCTGTCTAGTGGTCTATCTATTTTGTTGATCTTTTTGAAAAACCAACTCCTGGATTCATTAAATTTTGAAGGGTTCTGGTGTCTCCATTTCCTTCAGTTCTGCTCTGATCTTAGTTATTTCTTGTCTTCTGCTAGATTTTGAATTTGTTTGCTGTTACTTCTCTATTTTTTTCTTTAATTTTAATATTAGGATGTCAATTTTAGATCTTTCCTCCTTTCTCTTGTGGGCATTTAGTGCTATAAATTTCCCTCTACACACTGCTTTAAATGTGTCCCAGAGATTCTGGTACTTTGTGTCTTCGTTCTCATTAGTTTCAAAGAATATCTTTATTTCTGTCTTTATTTCGTTATTTACCCAGTAGTCACTCAGGAGTAGGTTGTTCAGTTTCCATGTAGTAGTGCAGTTTTGAGTGAGTTCCTTAATCCTGAGATCTAATTTGATTGCACTGTGGTCTGAGAGACTGTTATGATTTCTGTTCTTTTGCATTTGCTGAGGAGTGTTTTACTTCCAATTATATGGTCAATTTTAGAATAAGTGCAATGAGGTGCTAAGAAGAATGTATATTCTGTTCATTTGGGGTGGAGACTTCTGTAGATGTCTGTTAGTTCCACTTGGTCCAGAGCTGAGTTCAAGTCCTGAATATTTTTGTTAATTTTCTGTCTCATTGATCTGTCTAATATTGACAGTGGGGTGTTAAAGTCTCCCACTATTATTGTGTGGGCATCTAAGTTTCTTTGTAGGTCTCTAAGGACTTGCTTTATGAATCTGGGTGCTCCTGTATTGGGTGCATATATATTTGATATAGTTAGCTCTTCTTGCTGCATTGATCCCTTTACTTTTATGTAATGCCCTTTGTCTTTTCTGATCTTTGTTGGTTTAAAGTCTGTTTTATCAGAGATTAGGATTGCAACTCCTGCTTTTATTTTTATTTTTTATTTTTATTTTTTTGCTTTCCATTTGCCTGGTAAATATTCCTCCCTCCCTTTATTTTGAGCCTATATGTGTCTTTCCACGTGAGATGGGTCTCCTGAGTACAGCACACCGATGGATCTTAACTCTTTGTCCAATTTGCCAGTCTGTGTCTTTCAACTGGGGCATTTAGCCCATTTACATTTAAGGTTAATATTGTTATGTGTGAATTTGATTCTGTCATTATGATGCTAGCTGGTTGTTTTGCCCATTAGTTGATTCAGTTTCTTCATAGTGTCAATATTCTTTACAATTTTGTATGTTTTTGTAGTGGCAGGTACCAGTTGTTCCTATCCATGTTTAGTGCTTCCTTCAGGAGCTCTTGTAAGGCAGGCCTGGTGGTGACAAAATCTCTCAGCATTTGCTTGTCTGTAAAGGATTTTATTTCTCCTTCACTTATGAAGCTTAGTGTGGGTGGATATGAGATTCCAGGTTGAAAATTCTTTTCTTTAAGAACGTTGAATACTGGCCCCCAGTCTCTTCTGGCTTGTAGGGTTTCTGCTGAGAGATCTGCTGTTAGTCTGATGGGCTTCCCTTTGTGGGTAAACCGACCTTTCTCTCTGGCTGCCCTTAACATTTTTTCCTTCATTTTAACCTTGGTGAATCTGACGATTATGTGTGTTGGGGTTGCTCTTCTCGAGGGGTATCTTTGTGGTGTTCTCTGTATTTCCTGAATTTGAATGTTGGCCGGTCTTGCTAGGTTGGGGAAGTTCTCCTGGATAATATCCTGAAAAGTGTTTTCCAAACTGGTTTCATTCTCCTCATCGCTTTCAGGTACACCAATCAAATGTAGATTTGGTCTTTTCACATGGTCCCATATTTCTTGGAGGCTTTGTTCATTCCTTTTTATTCTTGTTTCTCTAATCTTGTCTTCTCTCTTTATTTCATTAAGTTGATCTTCAATCACTGATATCCTTTCTTCTGCTTGATCGATTCAGCTATTGAAACTTGTGTATACTTCATGAAGTTCTCGTGCTGTGTTTTTCAGCTCCATCAGGTCACTTTTGTTCTTCTCTATACTGGTTATTCTAGTTAGCAATTCGTCTGTAACCTTTTTTCAAGGTTCTTAGCTTCCTTGCATTGGGTTAGAACATGCTCCTTTAGCTCGGAGAAGTTTGTTATTACCTACCTTCTGAAGCCTACTCCTGCCAATTTGTCAAACTCATTCTCCATCCAGTTTTGTTCCCTTGCTAGCAAGGAGTTGTGATTTTTTTGGAGAAGAGACATTCTGGGTTTTGGAATTTTCAGCCTTTTTGTGCTGGTTTCTCCCCACCTTTGTGGATTTATCTACCTTTGGTCTTTGATGTTGGTGACCTTCGGATGGGGTCTTTGAGTGGATATGGTATTCCTTTCTGTTTGTTAGTTTTCCTTCTGACAGTCAGGCCCCTCTGCTGCCAGTCTGTTGGAGTTTGCTGGAGGTCCACTCCCGATCCTGTTTGCCTGGTTATCACCAGCAGAGGCTGCAGAACAGCAAAGATGGTTGCCTGATCTTTCCTTTGGAAGCTTCATCCCAGAGGGGCATCTGCCAGATGCCAGCCAGAGCTCTCTTGTATGAGGTGTCTGTTGGCCGCTACGGGGAGGTGTCTCCCAGTCAGGATACACGGGGGTCAGGGACCCACTTGAGGAGGCAGTCTGACCCTTAGCAGAGCTCAAACGCTGTGCTGGGAGGTCCACTGCTCTCTTCAGAGGTGTCAGGCAGGAACGTTTCAGTCTGCTAAAGCTTCATCCACAGTCGCCCCTTCCCCCAGGTGCTCTGTCCCAGGGAGTTGGGGGGTTTGTGTATAAGTCCCTGACTGGGGCTGCTGCCTTTTTTCTCCAGAGATGCCCTGCCCAGAGAGGAGGAATCTAGAGAGGGAGTCTGGCCGCAGTGGCCTTGCTGAGCTGCAGTGGGCTCTGCCCAGTTTGAACTTCCCAGTGGCTTTGTTTACACTGTGAGTGTAAAACTGCCTACTCAAGCCTCAGTAATGCCAGATGCCCCTCCCCGCACCAAGCTGGAACATCTCGGTGGATCTCAGACTGCTGCTGTGCTGGCAGCAAGAATTTCAAGTCAGTGGATCTTAGTTTGCTGGGCTCCGTGGGAGTGGGACCCACTGAGCCAGACCACGTGGCTCCCTAGCTTCAGCACCCCTTTCCAGAGGAGTGAACAGTTCTGTCTTGCTGGCATTCCAGGCGCCACTGGGGTACGGAAAAAAAAACCAAACTCCTGCAGCTAGTTCGGTGTCTGCCCAAATGGCTGCCCAGTTTTGTGCTTGAAACCCAGGGCCCTGGTGGGGTTGGCACCAGAGGTAATCTCCTGGTTTGCAGGTTGCGAAGACCGTGGGACAAGCACAATATTTGTGCCGGAGTTCCTCAGGCTCAGACCGTCATGGCTTCCTTTGGGTAGGGGGGTAAATTCCCCGACTCTTTGCCCTTCATGGGTGAGGCAATGCCCCAGGTGAGGTGATGCCCCACCCTGTTTCTGCTCGCCCTCCGTGGGCTGCACCCACTATCCAACCAGTCCCAATGAGATGAACCAGGTACTTCAGTTGGAAATGCAGAAATCACCTGCCTTCTCTGTCAATCTCACTGGGAGCTGCAGACCGGAGCTGTTCCTATTCGGCCATCTTGCCAGCAATCCTTCCACTTAACATTTTCTTTTTTATCTCCTTTATAACAGAAGCATATGTTGATATATAGGGAAGACCAATAAATTATATAAATTCAAGCATCAAGGAGGTGTCAAAGTCAAGACTTGTACCCCAAACCATCTAATGTTAGAGGTTGTGCTCTTATGCACTGTAATATATTGTTTCTCCTTTTAATTAGAATTGAGTGGTGTGTGAACAAACATCAATTATCCTGAATCCAAACATTTTCTGCCACTGTATGTTACCGTTCTTGTCCAAAGTCCCTCAACTGTTTCCTGCATTACTGCACTAACCTCTGGGCTTCTCTGCCTCCTGCTGTTGTTTTCCTGTAATCTATTACTAATCAGCAGCCAGTATGATCCCATTAAAATGCAAGGTTGATCAAGTCCTTCCTTTGCTTAAAACCTTCTGAAGGGTTCCAAAGTCCCTCAGAGTAAGAACTATAGTCTTTACAACTATGGTCCATACAGTCCTTTGATCTGGTCTCCTCTCATCTCTCTCATGATCTCTCCTATCTCCACCTCTCTGCCCTCTGTATTGTTGCTCATTTTACGCCAACCATGTTGGCCTTTCGGCTATTTCTTTACATTCATCTTTGCTTCTGTCTAGAAATTTTCCTCCAGATAGTCACATGACTTGCTCCCTCATCTTTTTTAAGGATTTACTTAAATTTCCCCTTCTCTGCCAGGGCTTCTGTAATCATCCTATTAAAATCGTAACCCCTTCCCTGATGCATTTCCAATTCCTATATCCTATTACATTTTTCTCAGTATCAGTTATATTGGGCATATTATATAATTCACTCCAAATTATGTTGCTTATTTTTCGATTACTTCTACTAGAATGGGAGTTACATGAGAGCAGACTTTTTTTTTAAACCCTTTAGACATTTTTGGACTCTTACCCCAGTATACAGAAAGGTGTTCAAAGCATAGTATCTTCTGCTCCATAAGTACAAATGGAATGGATGAATGAATGAATGAATGAGCATCCTCCAAACTATAAGTAGAGGATTGAGTGGCCAGGCACGGTGGCTCATGCCTGTAATCCCAGCACTTTTGGAGGCCGAGGCGGGCGAATCACGAGGTCAGGAGATCGAGACCATCCTGGCTAACACGATGAAACCCCGTCTCTACTAAAAATACAAAAAAATTAGCCAGGCATGGTGGTGGGGGCCTGTAGTCCCAGCTACTCGGGAGGCTGAGGCAGGAGAATGGCATGAACCCAGGAGGTGGAGCTTGCAGTGGGCGGAGATCGCGCCACTGCGCTGCAGCCTGGGTAACAGAGCAAGGCTCCGTCTCAAAAAAAAAAAAAAAAAAAAAAAAAGTAGAGGATTGAGTTACTGAGTCATTGTGTACTATATTAAAGGTCTTCTATACCAGGGGGAAATTCAGTCATCAGGACAGAGGACAGTCTCTATGAGCTGCTAAAACATTAATGGAAGTATATTAGTGTGCAGAATTTTGCATGTCAGTTCTTTTAGGGATAGTACTATAAATGATTAGGAATTAAAAAAAATTAAGAAACCATTTAGGTAGTGAAGGGAGGTGAAAACCTTCCATGACTCACTTAGCACCAAACCATCTTGCAAGGTGTAGGGGCTTGTGGGGAGGGCAGGTTAACCATAGAGCTGAGGTTTGCTGAGTAGGGTATTACTTACTTAGAACAGCAGGGTGGAGGCTGCACCTACAGTCAGTTGACTTCTTTCTTTCATCTTACCACAGGCAGTGCTCAGTCTCTCTTGAAAATAAATATGTATTTATTGACTCATCGCATATATTTCTTTAGCACCTATCTTTGGGAGGCACTTCTCTGAGTGCTGGGAATACAGTTGCAGATGAGAAAAGGCCTTTTTTTGTGGAGCCTACATTCTGGTGGAGGGAGGGAGATAATAAATAAAACAAAAGAAATAAATAATAAATAAGATTTCAGATACTGATATGTGCTATAAAATAGAGGTGACTGGGTGAAGAGTGATTGGAAGAGGCTTGTGTGTGGGGAGCAGGAACAGGAAGCCTTTAACAACAGAATGCTATCAAGGGCTTCTCGAGAACATCACTTTGGAACCAGGAATGAAGAGAAAAGAAGAGGGCAGCCACATGAAGATCTAGAGGAAGAAATTTCAAAGGCAAAGGAGTGCAAGTTCAGTTACCCTGATATAGGAGTAAGCTTGGCAGAAGCAAGAAACAGAAAAAAAACCCCCACATTTCTGGAGTTAGGTGGGAACAGGGGAGGTGGGTGTGGAGACACTGTGAGGAACCAGAATGTAGAGAGTCTTTAGACATTGCAGGGAGAATATATTTCATTTTAATGGCCATAGGGATGCTTTGGAGTGTTGGAAGGTAGAATAACTGAAGAATATAATTTTTAAGGTGTTGCAAAGTAGAGTATTGAAGGCTTCCTCTCATCTTAGCCTGATACTGTGTGCAGATTCCCACACTTTGACTCAGAGGAGATAGGTTTCAGGAACCTATCCCAGGCCCTAAGTTTACTCATCAGTGGGGAGAAACTCTTATCACAACATTGAATTATGGCAGGGTTACTGTAAAACCCTGGATCATACTTTTAAAGGAAAGTTCCAGCTAGTTATTTGGACGGTGTTATAAATAAATGTCTAGTGTTCATTTATTTATTTATTTATTTATTTATTTATTTATTTATTTATATTTTTTATTGAGACGGAGTCTCGCTGTCGCCCAGGCTGGAGTGCAGTGGCCCGATCTCGGCTCACTGCAACCTCCAGGTTCAAGCAATTCTCCTGCCTCAGCCTCCTGAGTAGCCGGGATTATCAGTGCCCACCACCACCCCCAGCTAATTTTTGTATTTTTAGTAGGACAGGGTTTCACCATGTTGGCCAGGCTGGTCTTGAACTCCTGACTTCAGATGATCCACCCACCTCAGCCTTCCAAAATGCTGGGATTATAGGCATGAGCCACCATGCCCGGCCCCCATAAATGTCTAGTTTTTAATAAATCTGCTTAAAGATTTCACAAAATAGAGCCAAATGGCTCAATTAACGTTCAACACTATATTAAATGGGCAAGTTATTTCCTTTTAAAATGAAGCACTTTAATGATTTATAGAAAACAATAAAATGCACTTCACTTTGCAAAGTAGGTAGTCTCTGGTGAGGGAGGCAAGTCTAATTGAAACAGTGTCATAGAGAAAAGGCTTGAGTTATCTGACTCAAAAAGCCTTGGTCTTGAGATAGATCACAAGGTAATGAAAACTAGGGAGGAACATTAATAAAATAGCAAAGTAAGTTTCCAATGAATCAAATGGCACTTGACTTTGAGGAAGTGGGAGGATGATCAGTGCGATGAGAGTAGAATGGCAAAAGGAGTTGACCACTCAATCTTATGGTCTCAAGGAAGCAATACTGCTTGGGATACTCTGAAGGCACATTTGATAGGTCTTATACAAGCAGCTTATCAGAAGTAGAAAAATTACTTTGCAAAGCTCCAAGACTGAGATACCTTTGTATTTCTCTTAAAGAAATAGCACTATGGGAGAAGAGTGTGGAAGGATAATGAAAAATAAGTCCTGAGTATTACACAAAAAAGTTGAATCAAAAAATATAAAGGGATACTGCTGCCCCAAATTAGAACAGGTATGGGGGTTGTGTTAGAAACACTATTGAGTTATCAGCAGAGCTACTGTAGTATAAATCTAAGTAGGCTTGTTCTCTGCATTGTTAGGGATGCAGCTTGCTCTTCTGTAACACTGTATTTATAGGACAGTTAGTAATCTGATATTTATTAAGTCCTTGCCAACATGTGTCTCTTTTCTTCACCCTGTACATGTTATATCTTGCCATATATCCCTTGTCTGGCACATGGTAAGTATTCAGTAAATATTTGTTGAAATAAATATTAAAATAAGTTTAAAAAATGAGTTTGTCTTTTGCAGTTAGAAGTGCAAGAATAAAAGGTCATAATGCAGAAAAAAATGAACAAGCCATGATAAATGTTAGTTAAGACGTTTACTCTGTGCTGGTGCTGGGGGAAGTGCAGGGAGTTGGAAAATGCATTGGTTTGAGAGAGTATAAAATGGACAATTAATTTTGCTGATCCTCTACATTCAGAAAATAGAAATAAAGACAGGGACATTATAGGAGAAGTCAAAAGCATGAAGAAAGATAAGAAGTTTGGAAAGCTTATGATGTAAAGTGGATGTAAAGCATCCAATTTAACTGAAGAGTAGTGTCATAGCAGAGAGGTTGAAACTGTAGGAAGAACAAGGACTGTGCATCACCTGAAGTCCTAACATTGCTGTCACTTTGGGAAAACAACTTAGTATTTATGATCATCAGTTTCCTCATCCTAAAAGAGTAATGTTGATTTTCTCTTTTCCTATGTTCTCCTAAACCAATAATAATTGCTTACATTTATTAAGGACTTACATATGTTAGGCACAGTTCTAAGCACACTAATTCTGTAACTTTAAATACTGGGGCAAAGCACTCAACATTTACTCTTATTCAACCCTCACAGTCATTCTATGATGTAAGGATTGTAAGAATAAAATGTAATAACATAATATAATGCTTGGCTTATGGTATGGCTGAGGAATAATGTACTTCTTTACCCTTCCCATCACATGTTTTGTAAGTAAACAGTGGGAGCTACACCTGGAAAGGAAACTCAAGCCAAACTGCACAGGATCCTTGTTATTAATACTTTATTCAGCCAGCAGCTTTTGGTCTTTGAAGGTTTTGGAACTAGAAAGTGACATGTTTATAGCTGTGATTTTTCTTTCAAACAACTGGGCCCTGTGGGTTGGATTTTGTTCTCATTGCTTCATCAACTTTTCTAGAAATGAAGATTTCAATTCAAGTTGCAAATCTATCAGATATTCTTCTTTTAAAGGGATAAAACATTCCTCAGATGACTAGAGGTTCTCAGTAGCATCTTTGAGATCTGCTTAGTAACATGTCAGCTCCATTTGCTTTATCCTTTACTCACAGTGTTATCAACAGCTGAGTTTATTCCAAAAGCATTATTCTTGACTGTCTTTCTTACTACTCTGCCCAGAGGAATATTGGGTCATTCTTCTTTATCTGCTGCACAATCCACTCAGTTTAATAGTTGTATTTCTTTTTCTCCTACCTATCAAATTTCATCATAAATACCTCTTTAAACAGGTCTGCTATTTTTCTAGATGGTACCAATTAGCACTGATTTTTGCTGCTGGATGACTTTAGTCTCATTTACAAAACAGAGACCACTGGATGGACATTTCAAAATATCTCAAAATGTCTCATGTGTCTCTTCCCAATCTCTTTTATTTCAACCCTTTATTATTTCCATGTGTACAGACTACCAATTAAAATAATAATAATACAAAAATAGAAAAAAATACCATCATCCCAGGCTAAACCTCTTCATAAACCTAAGGCAGATTTAAGACTAAAATACTTACAGACTTCCAAACTGTTTTTTTTCTAAAGTATACTTCTTTAAAAATTTGTTTATTCTAATTATCAACTGTACAATTTCATCTAAGGATACTAATTTCAAGATTGAGACAAAATTTTTAAAAAAATATTTAAAACTATAGTAAGTCATAAGGCTGATGAAAATTCATAAAATTTTTTTTGGCAGTCTTAAGAATCACAATTTGGAGTCTGCAGATTAAATGTCTCTCAATGTAGCAATACTGAGAGACTACCAATGTAGCAAGATTGCCTTGAGGGCCCCTTATAAGAATAAAATGCCCTAATCTTGTTCCTCAAGATTTTTGCTGCTACACATAGATAGAATCAGGTCCCTATTCAAAGGAAATATTGTTACCATGGGGAACATGTTCCCAGCTGCTGTTTCCACAAGTGAGTCTCTGCTGGTAAGAGTGCATGTCTGCAAGATCTCAGATTTTGTTTTAGTATCCATACCTGGGAAGTAGTGAGGTTTTTTTGTTTTGTTTTGTTTTTGACGGAGTCTTGCTCTGTCTCCAGGCTGCAGTGCAGTGGCCTGATCTTGGCTCGCTGCAACTTCCACCTCCCGGGTTCAAGCGATTCTCATGCTTCAGTCTCCCGAGTAGCTGAGACTATAGGCATGTGCCACCACACCCAGCTAATTTTTGTAATTTTAGTAGAGATGGGGTTTCACCATGTTGGCCAGGATGGTCTCAATCTCTTAACCTCGTGATCCACCTCCCTCAGCCTCCCAAAATGCAGGGATTTCAGGAGTGAGCCACCGCACCTGGCTGGTAGTGAGTTTTTATGGGAAACTTTGAACTCTTTCATGCCCAGAGTGTTTGCTCACTTATTGTCTCACTCTGTTGTAAGCCCGATGGGGGCATGGCCTATTTTGTAACCCATAGCACGTAATACTGCACCTGCCACATAATAGGTACTCAAGATGATATGTGGTTGTGTTGAGTTAAGGGATCCATATTTTAACACAATGCTTCTGAAAATAACTGTGGAAAAAGTCCAGTTTTTTTCTGATTTTCTAATCTTTCTCAATCTTAATCTTTTATAAAATACAACAAAACAAAATAATAAAAATTAAATGTAAAGACAAAACAAAAAAAAATGAGCTCCAATTTTTAAAGTATTAGATGAAACAAATAAAACATCTCTGTCAAATTACTACAAAAGTTTCTAAATGCCTTTTCTTACGTTCTGTACTTCTCTTGTTGAGAATGGGTAAAAGAAAGTTTATAAGCCAGGGGATGTCAGAAAACCACAATTTGAATAGCCCTTAGTCCACCACTAACTAAACTTGGTAAATCTGTTTTAAACCCTTTGAGGTCTGTTTGTCACTTGTAAAATGGAGAGCTAGTCTGATTCCCCAGAGGCTGCTACCTAGAGGTGCCCTACTTCTTTCATGGCAAGTCCAATGAGTATGCCTTCTAAAGGAAGAGTATTGACAGAGATGAACTAATGTCAGCTTCAAGTGCTCCCTTTCACCATCTCTGCTGTGGTTTGAATGTATCCCCCAAATCCCATGTGTTGAAAACCTAATCCTCAAATTTATATGTTGATGGTATTTGGAGGTAGGGCCTATGCGAGATAATTAGGATTAGATGAAATGATCAGAAAGGTAGTCCCCATGACGGGTCTGATGGCTTTATAAGAAGAGGAAGAGAGACCTGAGCTGGCGTGCTCATGCATTTTGCCACGTGATGCCCTCCATCATGTTATGACAGAGTAAGAATGCCCTCACCAGTTGTGGAACTTGACCTTGAACTTCCAAGCCTTCAGAATTGAGAACTGTAAGAAATATATATATTCTTTCTAAATTACGCAGTCTGTGGTATTCTGTCACAACAACAGAAAACATACAAAGACAATCTCATAATCTGAGATAGACCTATAAAAGTCTGGGACCAAGGCTTTGTTATTCTGGGACCAAGGCTACTATAACCAGGAAACTGCTGAAGTGATCTTTGAAACTGATAAACAATTTTATTATAATGGTTATCTCCCCTTACCTTGAAATATTTTATATTCCCACTTCTACTTTTAATTTTATTCTTAGAATATCAGTAATATACCACATATTTCACTGTCTTCCCCCTCCCAAATGTAAGCTCTATCAGAATTAGAATTTTAATCTTTTTTGCTCATTACTATGAAAAACACCTAAAACTGTGCTTGACACATGGTAGACAGCAAATAAATACTTTTTGAGTAACAAAAATAAATATTTTTTGAGTGACAAATAAATGAATCTCAATGCATTGATATTTTCTCTTAGTGACTTAATGTGAGGTTTCTTGCATGTTCATCACTTTCAGAATTTGGACTACTCTATTTTCCTTGAGTTTTACTATAGCTTTAGAGGAAAATTCAGTGTTTAATGTAATCCAAACATAGCTTTGAAACTTTTTAGCTTTACTATCTATAATTCCAGGCATATTTTTCCTTAATTTGTGAAGGGAGCTTTCAATGAATGTCAGATTCGAAGTTCTCTTTTCAAAGCATAGTTTGAATTCATTCCTAAACAAAAACAAAATACACCAAATATATTTTTAATGTAAAAAGCATGATTTTAAAAAGATTTAGATAAATCACAAGGAATCTTTCCATACTTTCTAAGAAAAAAATTTACCTTTAGACTGAAAAATGAGCATGAGCAATTTCATCCCTAAAGATATACAGCAGTTCTCTGAATCCATGGATTCTGCATTTGTAGATTCAATTAACTGTGCATTGAAAAGATTTGAAAAATACAAAATCAACAAGAAATAACAATGCAACAATAAAAATATTATAAATAAAAACAAATATAGAATAACAAGTATTTACATAGCATTTACATTGTATTGGATATTATAAATAATCTAGAGATGATTTAAAGTATAGGGAAGGATGTGCATAGGTTATATGCAAATACTATGCCATTTTATTTTACTTATTTATTTATGTATTTTCAAGATAAGGTCTCACTATGTTGCTCAAGCTGGTTTCAAACTACTAGGCTTAAGCTATGCTCCTGCCTCAGCCTCCCAAGTAGCTGGGACTACAGTTCATGCCACTCTCCAGGCTCTATGCAATTTGATGTAAGTGACTTGAGAATCCCTGAATTTTGGTATTTGCAGGAGTCCTGGAACCAATCCCTTGTGGCTTCTGAAGGACAGCTGTTTGTGTGTGTGTGTGTGTGTGTGTGTGTATGTGTTTGTGTGTCTGTGTGTGTGTATATATATGTTTTATACATATGTTATATATAATATACATATATTATATATATTATATATTTTTCTCTTATGAGAAGAACTTAAATATTGTAGTTAAGTATTATACAAGTGTTTTCAGACACTTGTTCTTTCTTAACCACAATTATAGCATGACACTATAGTACTGTCAGTAATAAAACCAAACCAGATTTTATAGCCTCACATTTATAGTATGCTGGGAAAAGACCAAAATCTTTTTGTTTATGTCAAGCAGTCTTTTCTTTTCAGGAAACTCAAACAATGCAGCTAAATAACATACAAATTTGCCTTATGATGCTACCTACCACAGAGAAAAAGGAATGTACATGTATTTAAGCATATAAAAATTGTTATATTTAGTTTTTTTGGCCGCGTGAGCCTTAAGAATTAAAAAATAATTTAAAAGTTTTAATTTGTGTTTGTTCTCTCCTACTCCTACCTTGGCCAGGGAAGGCAACTTAGAAACCATTTTTTCCTCTTATTATCTAACTCTTTCATTTCAGTATTCATTTTTTAAAATACATTTTTCTGTTTTATTTAATCAGCTTTTTTTTTACAAAAGAAAAATTTGTCTTTTATTTTTGTTTCAAGGTTTCAAAGTTAAACACTGTAAGGTAGTACATAGGCACTTTCCCTCTTCCAGTGTTTTGGCCTGAACTCAAGAAATAGAAAGTTTCACCTTTCCATAAGTGATGAAAAGTGAAGGTTTCACCTGTTCTACTTTTTATCTCTGCTCACACTCTCAGTTGGACTTACTGAATTAATTGATGAAATTAAGAAGAGGGTCCTTACACTCGCTTGGCCTAAGTACACCTTCCCCTCTTCTCTTTGAGATCTGCTTGCCTTGAGGAAGTGTGCATTTTCCTCTAGGTTCCTCCAAAGGGTAAATGATCCTGGTTCAGGGCTGGAGACCCGGCACTTGCCCTTCTGAGCCATATCTGAAGGCCCATAGGTCTGAGATCCTAGCTCCAGGAGCCTGATGGGTGTGAAGAAATTCAGGTAAGTGTTTCTGCTCTGTAGATCTAACTCTCCTTTGGAGGACCAATCCTGATCTGCAGATTTAGAGGGAAAGACTAAAAAACTGCTTAATTCTGGCCAGATAAAGCTGCATTCTCCAATCCAATATTACAGACCAATATTAAAATCAATATTTTGAAAATGTCTAAATGATACATGGTTTGACTAAATGTGTATCTGACCGATCACTGTGTCTATTCTCAGTCAATTCAGCACACAGAGAACACTAAGTTGGAATGAATGACAGTGTTTATGTCAGAACAGTGGGTAGAATTTTGGTAGGTGAATATAAAGAAGGATGTGTTCCCGATGCAGACATGATGCCCACTTCTGCACTGTGGGTTTGTGAATAATAAGTTCTTTATGGCCGGAGCTTAGGATGCCTTTTGGAGCTTTAATAGGAAAAAAATATTTGATAACATAGGCTGGTACCAAATGTTAGTTTGTTAATGTTGTATGCAAGAAAGAACCATGGGAGAGTTTTAGTCGATATGGTTAAACATCAAAAACAAAATATGATAGGAAAATTGTGAAGGATAGCGTGGGGGATGGGCTACGAATAATAAGGGAAGAAAAACAGGAGGAAAAATTAGAGCAGCTAAAATGCCAGGTGAAGAAAAGTGTGCTTCTGAACTGAAACAGTCAGCACAGAGAGGAGGAGACAGGTCAGGGGTGTATTTTAGGGGTAGAATCAACAAAATTTAGCTATTGACTGAATGTGGAAAGCGAGGGAGAGAGAGAAGCCAAATTTGTTAGATTTTTAAATAACAGGAATTCAGAGAATAACATTTTTCAGAATTAAATTAAAGAATATTTCTATCTGTTTATGTTCCCTCTTTCCTTTTTTATCATTCCCTTTCTTTTCTCTTCATTCCCGCCTCCTTCTCCCGCTCCTCTCTCCTTTTTTTTCTTAGTTTTTAAAAACTTTTATTTTAGGGGGTACATGTGAAGATTTGTTACATAGGTAAACTCATGTCACAGGTTTAGTTGTATAGATTATTTTACCACCCAACTATTAAGCCCAGTAGCCAATAGTTATCTTTTCTGCTTCTCTCCCTTGTCCTACCCTCCATACTCAAGCAGACTCTAGTATTCGTTGTTCCCTTCTTTGTGTTCATAAGCTCTCATCATTTAGTACCCACTTATAAGTGAGAACATAGGGTATTTGGTTTTCTGTCCCTGTGTTAGTTTGCTAAGAATAGTAGCCTCCAGCTTCATGCAAGTTTTTGCAAAAGACATGATCTCATTCTTTTTAATGGCTGCATAGTATTCCATGGTGTATACGTACCACATTTTCTTCATCCAATCTGTCACTGATGGGCATTTAGGTTGATTCCATGTCTTTGCTATTGTGAACAGTGCTGGAATGAACGTTTGCATCCATGTGTCTTTATGGTAGAATACTTTATATTTCTCTGGGTATATACCCAGTAATGGGATTGCTAGGCCGAATGGTAGTTCTGCTTTATTAAAATTGCAGTTTTTAAAACTGCAATTAGTTTTGCACCAACCGAATAGTTCTTTGAGGAACTGCCACACTGCTTTCCACAATGGCTGAACTAATTTACACTCCCACCAGCAGTGTACAAGGATTCCCTTTTCACTGCAACTTCGTCAGCATCTGCTATTTTTTGACTTTTTAATGATAGCCATTCTGACTGGTGTGAGATGGTATCTCAATGTAGTTTTGATTTGCATTCTCTAATGATTAGTGATATTGAGCTTTTTTTTCACATGCTTGTTGGCTGCATGTATATCTTCTTTTGAAAAGTTATCTGTTCATGTCTTCTGCTCACTTTTTAATGGGATTGTCTGCATTTCTTTTGAGAATTTGTTTAAGTTCCTTATAGATATTGGATGTTAGACCTTTGTTAGATGCATAGTTTGCAAAAATTTTCTCCCATTGTGTGAGATGCCTGTTTACTCTGTTGATAGTTTCTTTTTCTGTGCAGAAGCTCTTTAGTTTAATTAGATCCCATTTGTCAATTTTTGCTTTTGTTGCAATTACTTTTGGTGTCTTTGTCATGGAATCTTTGCCTGCTCCTATGTCCAGGATGGTATTTCCTGGGTTGTCTTCTAGAATTTTTATAGCTTTGGGTTTTAGGTTTAAGTCTGTAATCCATCTTGAGTTGATTTTTGTATATGGTGTAAGGAAGGGGTCCAGCTGCAATCGTCTGCATATGGCAAACCAGTTATCCCAGCACCATTTATTGAATAGGGAGTCTTTTTCCCCATTGCTTGTTTTTGTCATCTTTGCCAAAGATCAGATGGTTGTAGGTGTGTGGCCTTATTTCTGGGCTCTCTATTCTCTTCCATTGGTCTATGTGTCTGCTTTTGTACCAGTACCATGTTGTTTTCATTACTGTAGCCCTGTAGTATAGTTTGAAGTCAGTTAGTGTCTGATGTTTTCAGCTTTGTTCTTTTTGCTTAGGATTGCCTTGGCTATTCGTGCTCTTTTTTGGTTCCATATGAATTTTAAATAGTTTTTTTCTAGTTCTGTGAAGAATGTCATTGGTAGTTTGATAGAAATAGCATTGAATCTGTAAATTGCTTTAGGCAGTATGGCCATTTTAATAATATTGATTCTTTCTATCCATGAGCATGGCATGTTTTTCCATTTGTTTGTTTCATCTCTGATTTCTTTGACTAGTGGTTTGTAGTTCTCCTTGTAAGTATCTTTTGCTTCCTTAGTTAGTTGTATTCCTAGGTATTTTATTCTTTTTGTGGCAATTGTGAATGGGAGTTCATTACTGATTTGGTTCTCAGATTGGCTGTTCTTGGTGTATAAAAATGCTAGTGATTTTTGTACATAGATTTTGTATCCTGAAACTTTGCTGAAGTTGTTTATTGGCTTAAGGAGCTTTTGGGCTGAGACTATAGGGTTTTCTAGATATAGGATCAAGTAATCTGCAAACAGGGCTAGTTTGACTTCCTCTCTTCCTATTTGGATGCCCTTTATTTCTCTCCTTTGCTTAATTGCACTCTCCAGGACTTCCAATTGTATTAATATGTTGAATAGGAGTGGTGAAAGATGGCATCCTTGTCTTGTGCTGGTTTTCAAGGGGAATGCTTTCAGCTTTTCCCTATTCAGTATGATGTTGGCTGTGAGTCTGTCATATATGGCTGTTATTATTTTGAGGTAGTTCCTTCAATACCTAGTTTATTGAGAGTTTTCAATATGAAGCAGTGTTGAATTTTATCACAAGACTTTTCTGCATCTATTGAGGTAATCATATGGTTTTTGTCTTTAGTTCTGTTTATGTGATGAATCATATTTATTGATTTGTGTATGTTGAACTAACCTTGCATCCTGAGGATGAAGCCTGCTTGATGGTGGTGGGTTAGGTTTGATGTGCTGCTGGATTCAGTTTGCAAGTATTTTGTTGTGGATTTCTGCATCAATGTTAATCAAGGATACTGGCCTGAAGTTTGTTGTTGTTGTGTCTATCAGGTTTTGGTGTCAGGATGATGCTGGCCTCACAGAATGAGTTGGGAGAGGAATCCCTCATTTTCAATTTTTAAAAATAGTTTCAGTAGGAATCAATTTCTTCCTTTGTCAGTCTTGAAAGGCTGTATGTGTCTGGCAATTTATTCATCTTTTCTATATTTTCTAGTTTGTGTTCATAGAGTTGTGTTCATAGTAGTTTCTGACGTTTATTTTTATGTCTGTGGGGCCAATGGTAACATTCCCTTCATCATTTCTAGTTGTGTTTATTTGGATCTTCTCTCTTTTCTTCTTTATTAATCTAGCTAACAGCCTATCTTATTATTTTTTTTGAAAAAATGAATTCCTGGATTTGTTGATGTTTTGAGTGGTTTTTTTGTGCCTCAATTTCCTTCAGTTCAGCTCTGATTTTGGTTATATTTTGTCTTCTGCTAGCTTTGGGGTTTTTTTTTTTTCTTGCTCCTCCAATTCTTTTAGTTGTGATATTAAGTTGTTAATTCAAGATCTTTCTAACTTTTTGATGTGAGTGTTTAGTTCTATGAATTTCCCTCTTAACACTGCCTTAGCTACGTCCCAGAGATTCTGGTATGTTGTATCTTTGTTTTAATTAGTTTCAAAGAACTTCCTGATTTCTGCCTTAATTTCATTATTTTCCCAAAATTCATTCAGGAGCATGTGGTTTAATTTCCATGTAATGGTATGGATTTGAGTGATTTTCACTGTGTTCACTTCTATTTTTATTGCACTGTGGTCTGAGAGAGTGTTTGGAATTACTTCGGTTCTTATACATTTGTTGAGGATTGTTTTATGTCCAGTATTCATTTTGACCTTGGAAAATCCGATGATTGTGTATCTTGAGGATGATCTTCCATTGTAGAATCTTGTAGAAGGTCTCTGAATTTCCTGAATTTGACTGTGGGCCTCTCTAGCAAGGTTGTGGAAGATTTTATGGATGATATTCTAAAATTCTGTTTTCCAAGTTGTTTGCTTTCTCCCTCTCCCTATCAGGGATGCCAGTGATTCATAGATTTGGCCTCTTTACATAATTTCATACTTTTCAGAGGTTTTGTTCATTCCTTTTTATCCTTTTTTCTTTATTTTTATCTGACTTTTTTTCAGAAAGCCAGTATTTAAGTTCTTAGATTCTTTCCTCAGCTTGGTTTATTCTGCTGTTAATACTTGTGATTGCATTGTGAAATTCTTGTATTGTGTCATTCAGCTCTGTCAGATCCATTAGGTCTTTTTTACACCCACTATTTTGTCCTTCAGCTCCTATATCATTTTATTGCAATTCTTACTTTCCTTCGACTGCGTTTTGTTTCAGAAGATCATCTCCTGAACCTTGATGATCTTCGTTTCTATCCATATTCTGAATTCTCTTTCTGACTTTCCAGCCAGCTCAGCCCTGTTAAGAACTCTTGTTGCAAAACTGGTACAGTCATTTAGAGGACATATGACACCCTGGCCACTCGAGTTACTGGAGGTCTTGCACTGGTTCTTTTTCATCTCTCTGTGTGGGTGGTCCTTTAATTGTAATGTAGATTGAGTATAGTCAATAGACTTCTTTTTTGGATTTTTCACAGGCCAAGCCTTTGTGCAGGGTCTTTATTTGAAGCTGACTTCTTCTCTTTGGTTTCAGAGGGGATTATATTAGTGGGGTATTGTTGGTGTTGAAGCTTTAGGGTGTAATCTAGTAGGTAGCACTTAGGCATATTGGTCAGTTGGTAGACTCTTGCTCAGTTGTGTGGCTCCGCTGTTTCCTCACAGTTGCAGCTGTTCCCTCTAAATGCTCTGAGAGTGTGGATTCCTCTACCTTTTGAGTGCTGGCTATAGATCAGGACTTGGCACTCCTGGGCTGCCCATTGCAGCTCTGGGGCGATCTCAGTGTTTATGTTCCTTTCCCAATTTGGAGAAAGCAGAAGAAGAAATCTTAGTAGTGGTTGTGGCCAAGGGTCTTTTGCTTGTCTTCTGGGTACTCCACCCCAGGGATACACAGGTCAGCAATTGCTCAGTGCAGTCAGCACAGGATGGAGGAACTGTTCTGTGGGTCAAGCTGGGGGTCCCCTGTCTGGTGACAAGCAGTGGAGGGTGGGAGGGACCTGTAAAGGACAGACTAGCCTCCTCTTCTTAGGTTGACTGCACCTTGTTGGAGGTATGGATAAGGCACTTAGGGTCTTTACTCCTTCATTAATCTGAGGGTAGCAAGGGAATTTCTGAGGTAGTGGCAGAGAGGCTTTCATTTGCCCCTGGGGGCTCTGTCTAGGGAGGGAGTTGCAGAGCTTCTACTGGCTTGATAGCCCTGCTGGGGGTAGGTGGGGGCTGGGCTGGAGGTCCAGTCCTGGAGAATCTGCCTGCTGAGGAGATATGGGAAAGTGCACCTACCTAACAGTCTGGCCACTTTTCCATAGGGCTGCTGCAATATGCTGAGGGCCTACTCCAGTCCCTAGTCACCTCAAATGTTCCAGTATCTGGACGTATCAGCAGTGAAGGCTGAAAAACACAAAAGATAGTGGCCTGCCCCTCACTCTGGAAACACCTTGCGAGGGAGGCACAGAAATGTTGCTGGCCTGAATGTGCCAGTAGGAGGTGGTTGAGACCCTAATTGGGAGGTCTTGCCCCATGAGGAGGAAAGAGATTCAAAAAGCAGTCTGGCCAGATTTTCGTAGAGCAGCTGTGCTGTGCTGGGGGTCCGCTTCAGGCCCCTGTTGCTTCAGATACTCCAAAGCCTGTTGGAGGTCACACAAATGTTTCTTATGATTGGGCACAATTGAAGCCTGTCAATAACAATATGAACCTGTGTTCAATTAAGCAGCTGACCAGTCATCACCTCCTCCTCCTTGTTCTGGTTACCCAATAAATACAAAGGGCTGTAGAAGCCCAGGGACTGCCTTTGCTCACTAGAAGCAGGGAACTCTGTTCTTCTCCCCACGTTACCTTTCCTTTAAAACAGTTTCTTTTTGAAACTCACTCAAAACCTCTCAACTACATGGAAACTGAACAACCTGCTCCTGAATGACTACTGGGTACATAATGAAATGAAGGCAGAAATAAAGATGTTCTTTGAAACCAATGAGAACAAAGACACAACATACCAGAATCTCTGGGACACATTTAAAGCAGTGTGTAGAGGGAAATTTATAGCACTAAATTCCCACAAGAGAAAGCAGGAAAGATCTAAAATTGACACCCTAATATCACGATTAAAAGAAATAGAGAAGCAAGAGCAACACATTCAAAAGCTAGAAGAAGACAAGAAATAATTAAGATCAGAGCAGAACTGAAGGAAACAGAGACACAAAAAACCCTTCAAAAAATCAATGAATCCAGGAGCTGGTTTTTGAAAAGATCAACAAAATTGATAGACCACTAGCAAGACTAATAAAGAAGAATCAAATAGACACAAGAAAAAATGATAAAGGGGATGTCACCACTGATCCCAAAGAAATACAAACTACCATCAGAGAATACTATAAACACTTCTATGCAAATAAACTAGAAAATCTAGAAGAAATGGATAAATTCGTCAACACATAAACTCTCCCAAGACTAAACCAGGAAGAAGGTGAATCTCTGAATAGACCAATAACTGGCTCTGAAATTGAGGCAATAATTAATAGCTTACCAACCAAAAAGAGTCCAGGACCAGATGGATTCACAGCCGAATTCTACCAGAGTTACAAGGAGGAACTGGTACCATTCCTTGTAAAACTATTGCAATCAATAGAAAAAGAGGGAATCCTCCCTAACTCATTTTATGAGGCCAGCATCATTCTGATACCAAAGCCTGGCAGAGACACAACAAAAAAAGAGAATTTTAGACCAATATCCCTGATGAACATCGATGCAAAAATCCTCAATAAAATACTGGCAAACCGAATCCAGCAGCACATCAAAAAGCTTATCCACCATGGTCAAGTGGGCTTCATCCCTGGGATGCAAGGCTGGTTCAACATACACAAATCAATAAATGTAATCCAGCATATAAACAGAACCAACGACAAAAACCACATGATTATCTCAATAGATGCAGAAAAGACCTTTGGCAAAATTCAACAGCCCTTCATGCTAAAAACTCTCAATAAATTAGGTATTGATGGGACACATCTCAAAATAATAAGAGCTATTTATGACAAACCCACAGCCAATATCATACTGACTGGGCAAAAACTGGAAGCATTCCCTTTGAAAATTGGCACAAGAGAGGGGTGCCCTCTCTCACCACTGCTATTCAACATAGTGTTGGAAGTTCTGGCCAGGGCAATTAGGCAGGAGAAAGAAATAAAGGGTATTCAATTAGGAAAAGAGGAAGTCAAATTGTCCTTGTTTGCAGATGACATGATTGTATATCTAGAAAACCCCATCGTCTCAGCCCAAAATCTCCTTGAGCTGATAGGCAACTTCAGCAAAGTCTCAGGATACAAAATCAATGTGCAAAAATCACAAGCATTCTTATACACCAATAGCAGACAAACAGAGAGACAAATCTTGAGTGAACTCCCATTCACAATTGCTTCAAAGAGAATAAAATACCTAGGAATCCAACTTACAAGGGATGTGAAGGACCTCTTCAAGGAGAACTACAAAGCACTGCTCAATGAAATAAAAGAGGATATAAACAAATGGAAAAACATTCCATGCTCATGGGTAGGAAGAATCAATATCGTGAAAATGGCCATACTGCCCAAGGTAATTTATAGATTCAATGCCATCCCCATCAAGCTACCAATGACTTTCTTCACAGAATTGGAAAAAACTACTTTAAAGTTCATATGGAACCAAAAAAGTGCCCGCATCACCAAGTCAATCCTAAGCCAAAAGAACAAAGCTGGAGGCATCACGCTACCTGACTTCAAACTATACTACAAGGCTATGGTAACCAAAACAGCATGGTACTGGTACCAAAACAGAGATATAGATCAATGGAACACAACAGAGCCCTCAGAAATAATGTTGCATATCTACAACTATCGATCTTTGACAAACCTGAGAAAAACAAGAAATGGGGAAAGGATTCCCTATTTAACAAATGGTGCTGGGAAAACTGGCTAGCCATATGTAGGAAGCTGAAACTGGATCCCTTCCTTACACCTTATACAAAAAAATTAATTCAAGATGGATTAAAGACTTAAATATTAGACCTAAAACCATAAAAACCCTAGAAGAAAACCTACGCAATACCATTCAGGACATAGGCATGGGCAAGGACTTCATGACTAAAACACCAAAATCAACGGCAACAAAAGCCAAAATTGACAAATGGGATCTAATGAAACTAAAGAGCTTCTGCACAGCAAAAGAAACTACCCTCAGAGTGAACAGGCAACCTACAGAATGGGAGAAAATTTTTGCAATCTACTCATCTGACAAAGGCTAATATCCAGAATCTACAAAGAACTCAAACAAATTTACAAGAAAAAAACAAACAACCCCATCAACAAGTGGGCAAAGGATATGAACAGACACTTCTCAAAAGAAGACATTTATGCAGCCAAAAGACACATGGAAAAATGCTCATCATCACTGGCCATCAGAGAAATGCAAATCAAAACCACAATCAGACACCATCTCACACCAGTTAGAATGGCGATCATTAAAAAGTTAGGAAACAACAGGTGCTGGAAAGGATGTGGAGAAATAGGAACACTTTTACACTGTTGGTGGGACTGTAAACTAGTTCAACCATTGTGGAAGTCAGTGTGGCGATTCCTCAGGGATCTAGAACTAGGAGTACCATTTGACCCAGCCATCGCATTACTGGGTATATACCCAAAGGATTATAAATCATTCTGCTATAAAGACACATGCACACATATGTTTATTGCGGCACTATTCACAATAGCAAAGACTTGGAACCAACCCAAATGTCCATCAATGATAGACTGGATTAAGAAAATGTGGCACATATACACCATGGAATACTATGCAGCCATAAAAAAGGATGAGTTCATGTCCTTTGTAGGGACACGGATGAAACTGGAAACCATCATTCTCAGCAAACTATTGCAAGGACAAAAAACCAAACACCGCATGTTCTCACTTGTAGGTGGGAATGGAACAATGAGAACACATGGACACAGGAAGGGGAACATCACACAACAGGGCCTGTCGTGGGATGGGCATCTGGGGGAGAGATAGCATTAGGAGATATACCTAATTTAAATGACGAGTTAATGGGTGCAGCACACCAACATGGCACATGTATACATATGTAACAAACCTGCATGTTGTGCACATGTACCCTAGAACTTAAAGTATAAAAAAAAAAGTTTCTTTTTTCCTTGGTTTTCATTTCTATGTTAGTCCCTTCGTTCAGTTGTAATGATGGTCTCAAATGGTAACAGTAGTAACTGCTGTAATGACGGTCTCAAGTAGTAACAATAATAACTGCTGAATGAAGGTCTCAAGTAGTTGTGGCAGTCAGCCACAAAATCCCAAAGGCAGGAATGGCTAAGTTGCCCCAACAGCAAAGATGGTGGCCCACCCCTCCTTCTAGGAGCTTCGTCTCAGGGAGGTTTAAACTTCTGTCTGCTGGAGAACACTGGTGGGAGTAACTGGAGACCTCCATCAGGAGGTCTCACCCAGTGAGGAGGAATGGGATTGGAGACCCACTTTAAAAAGCAGTTGGGCCACATTTTTGTAGAGCAACTGTGCTATACTGGGGGACTGTTTCCATTCCCAGTTGGCTTGGCCTCTCTGAAGCCCAAAGGCTGGAACAGGTAAATTGTCCAAACACCAAAGATGACAGCCGACCCCTTCTGCTGGGAGCTCTGTCCCAGGGATGTCTGGAATCTCTGTCAGCCAGAAAACATTGGCTGGGGTGGCTGGAGACCCTGGCTGGGGGATCCCACCCAGGGAGGAGGAACAGGACGGGGGACCTACTTAAAAAAAGCAGTCTGGCCACATTTTCATAGAGCATCTGTGCTGTGCTAGAAGCTGCTTCTGCCCTCAGTCAGCTTGGGGTCTCCAAATCCTGAAGGCTGGAATGGCTAAGTTGCCCAAACAGCAAAGATGGCAGCTCACTCCTTCCACTGGGAGCTCTGTCTCAGGGAGGCAAAATGCTGCTACCGGTGGCTGGCTGAAATTCCAAGCTAGCAGGTCTTATCCTGTGATGTGCCATGATAATGGGGACTGCATACTGTTGCTGCAGCCCCCAGGACTCAGTCGTTTTCTAGTGGTATGCACTGGGGTCTAAACTTCCACTTTGCCAGAGTTGCAGCTACTTTTGCTGGGAAGCTCGGAAAGCCTGGGTATCTAAGGACCCTGGGTCTCTGCGTGTGCCTGAGTGGCTGCTCTGCTGAGACTCCATGTAGCTCTGTCTATCAGACTAAAGGCCCTTGTGGAGTGGGTTCACGAGGGGATCTCCTGACCCCAGGGTTGCAAAGATCTGTGGGAGAAGCCTGCCTTCCTGGGTTCACACACGCACTTACCACTTCCCTGGGCAGGGGAGGTTCCCCTGACTCTGTGTCACTCCTGGGTGGGCTGATGTTCTGCCTCGCTTTTCTCCATTCTTCGTGGGTCAAGTTATTTTCTTGATTAGTCCAAATGCATGTACCTGGATGTTTCAGTTGGAGGTGCTGTATTTACTCACCCCCTCCCTTCCTCTCCATGGAGCCACACACATGAGCTGCTTCTAGTTGGCAATCTCGGCCACTCCCTCTTTCTTAGTTTTATATCAATCTAATCTATTGAGCTCATGATATTTAATATATTATCTCATTTAATCTGCACAGTGATCCTATGAGAAAGGCGGATTTTAATGAATTGATTGATTAATTGAATGATTGATTAACTCAAGGCTCCCAGAGCTGAACTCACTTGTCCAAGGTCACCTACTAGCAAATGTGGGCTATTGTGGGTTGGAATCCATATCAGTCTGATTCTGAACATCATATTATTTTCCTTTACATGGCAATCAGATTTTTAGGAGAAGATGGTTTCCATGTGAGGTGCCTGCAGAACTCCAGAGAAATCCAGCAGGCAGTTGGAAATGTAGGCCTGGGTGCTGAGGAAGAGATACAGATTTGGAAGTCATCTGTGGAAAGGTGAAAGTAAAACTGTGAGAATGGGTGAGGTCATGAATAGAATGCCTGAAAAAGTGACTGAGATGAAAGCTGACATCAGGGCTTTGGGGAATGCTTCCACGTAAAGGCCAGCTGGAACACTCAGAATTCCTTGGAGAACTGCTAGTGATTTAATCCATGAATTATTGAATCACTGAATCCATCATAACCAATATTATAAAGGATTAAATTTTTTTTATCCCAGTCAAAACTTACTGGGGATTAAAAAATTATTTGAGATGTACTTATAGTAAATAAATCTTTACAATTATAGAATCACACAAAACACATTTAGTTACAAATCACATCACAACCAGTGGCATGATAGGATGTTGCAACTGAAAATCGCCATGCTAGTGACAAATTTATTTACTCAATTTATTATTTCATTAATTAGTTCATGATTCTTTAATTTATCAAGCATTTATTGACTTCATACTCTTTAAGATATCTACATATTGATGAAAAGCAATATTTCAAAAGCACTATTAATTAACAACATACAAACTCTTCCATACTTTGAAAATGTATAGTTCCCCGAGACATACCTAACCAGATGTTTGCCTGGTCACAACTCCTAGGAAGGAGAATATGTGATATAAATGTAAGGAAGTTAAACTATATATTATGGACTGAACTGTGTCCCCTCCCAGATTCATATATTGAAGTCTCAACCCTCAGTAAATTGGTATGTAATTAACTTTGGAGATAAGGCCTTTAAGAAGCTGAAAAAATTAAAATGAGGTCATTAGGATGGAGACCTAATACAATACGACTGCTGTCTTTATAAGAGAGAGAACTCCTGTAGTTCCACCTTATCTGAGGTTTCACCTTCTGAGGTTTCAGTTACCCATGGTTAATGGCAGTCTGAAAATATTAAATGGAAACTTCCAGAAATAAACATTCCATAACTTTCAAATTACTTGCTGTTCTGAGTAGCATGATGAAATCTTCCTCTGTTCTGCCCCATCTTGCTGGGGATGTAAATCATCCCTCTGTTCAGTGTATCCATATTATAGACACTACTCCCCCATTAGTCACCTAGTGACTGTCGTGGTTAGCACATCAGCTGTGACATGGTTTGGCTGTGTCCCCACCCAAATCCCATCTTGAATTCCCGTATGTTTTGAGAGAGACCCAGTGGGAGGTAACTGAATCATGGGGACAAGACTTTTCCATGCTGTTCTCAAGATAGTGAATAAGTCTATGAGATCTGATAGTTTTATAAGGGGAGTGGGGATTCCCTGCACAAGCTCTCTCTTTGCCTGCTGCCATCTATGTAGGACGTGACTTACTCCTCCTCACCTTCCGCCATGATTTTGAGGCTTTCCCAGCCACGTGGAACTGTAAGTCTGCTAAACTTCTTTCTTTTGTAAATTACCCAGTCTTTGGTGTGTCTTTATGAGCAGTGTGAAAACGGACTAATACGACCTGTCTCAATGTGGCAGTGCTTGTGTTCAAATAACCCTTATTTTAATAACATCCCCAAAGCCCAAGAGTTCTGTGCCTAATTTATAAATTAAATTTCATCATAGGTATGTATGCATAGAAAAAAAACCAGTATGTATAGGTTCGCTACCATTCATGGCTTCAGGCATCCACTGGGGGTCTTAGACCATATCCCCTTATAGATAAGGATAAGGAGGGACTGTCATACCAGGGACCCGTGCACAGAAGGGCAACCGTGTGAAGAGGCAGCAGAAGAACTGCTATTTACAAGCCAAGGAGAGAGGCCTCAATGAAACCAATCTTGTCGGCACCTTAATGTTGGACTTCCTACCTCTAGGACTGTGAGAAAATAAATTTCTATTGTTTAGGCCATCCAGTATGTGATATTTTATTATGAGAACCACAGAAAATGATTACACTGTGAAACTAGAAATTTACCTTCAAAGGGGGTTGGTTGAGGGGGATTAGGGAGATTTCTAGATTGAGAAGTGTGAGACAGATATTGTTTAGGTTTTGACAAAATAGACCAGCCTCTTGAAAAGTTTAAGCTGAAGTGCAGGCTTTGTGGTTTAATGGGTGGGAGAGATGGGCAGCACCAGGGTCTATTATCAATTTCATTATCTTTGTTTATTTAAACAGAGGAAAGATACCTTATTAATATTTGGTTGTGAAACACCTTACCTTCGTGCAGAGACCCACAAAATAAATGACATTTAGAAAGACCTTGACTATTCTCTTCTGATTTCATGACCATATCTGTAGTGATAGGCAAGGCTATGCAGAAATAGCGAACATACGAAATGCAAACTGGCTACTTTTAGTGTTTCACAAGAACTTGTAAAGATGCCTGAAAAGCACACAGAAATGATCCTTTTAGTGTTTTTATGGGGATAGCTTAAGGTTGTTTTCAAAGTTTTGAGATCCAAATGCAAAGGACTTCACTGTTTTACAAGTGGTTTAATCCCATGGGTAGTGTGGTTATAATCCAGATGAGCCTCTTGAGGGGCAGAAAGTAGCTGTGCCAATTTTTGTGTGTGTTGAAAGGACCATAAAGGAGAAACAGATCATAGTTTGTGGGTTGATAAATAGTTCAGCATGCACAGCCAGAAGAATGAACCTTACGCACATTGCACAGCTAACCGTATTTTTTTTTGTTTTTGAAGGCAGAAATGAGGGAGAGGAGTTGTGGTTTTTGTTATTTCTCTGTTACAACCTCTTGCTCAGTGACATGGCAAGGATAAAAAGGATATGTCAGAATTTAAAATGTGGGATTGACAGAAAAAATTCAGAATATGATAACGATGTAGGTATATGGAGCTTAATTTATTTTTTTCAATTTTCTTTTTAAAGTGAAAAAATTAAAAGTGGGTTCAGAAATTATTGGAAGCAAAACTATGGTGGTCCTGTTTAGATGGCATGTGAAAAGAAAACTGAAGTAGAAACAAAAGCTGAAAAGAAAGTTTACTTTGTTTGGGCTGAGTTTTCACTTGACAGATAACTTAGGTAAGAATCTACTTGCAGAAGGACTCACTCCAAGAGTAAGTGCAGGACAGAGGGATTTTTCGATAATAAAAGTGTACCAGATGCATGCAAAAGCCTCAGTTATGAAATCTCTGGGGAGTTTATCACACACAGACTGTTTCTCTCCCCTCCTCTCCATTTTTTCTTTTGTTGCATGAGGCATTTATTAATGATAAATGTACACAAACTCACCTATAGACATGATCTTTGTGACTCTGGGGAAAGATCAGTGCTAATATTTTCCTCCCTCTTATCTTTAAGAATTGTCTGTTCTAAATTGGGTTAAATAATTTTTTTGTAAACTTTCTCACATAAGTGAAAACACTATTTCTTTAAACATCAAAGCCCATTTGAATTAGGTCACTTCATAATTTATATTATCAAAAAGATTGTAATTTTTTTCCATATTTTAAGAATTTCCAGATTATTTCAAATTTTATGGGCGAAATTCTGCCCTCAATTATGCACATGCAACTAATTGCACACACATAACTGAGGGTAGAGTTTGGCTTTTGGAGCTGAAAATCTCTAAAGTTCTGAATTTTTTTCTTGGAAAAAACCAGACTTTTATCTAAAAATGTAAACAAAATCTTCAAAATTATTGACATCCTTTTTTGAAAGTTGCTTTCAAGTACTGATTAATAAGTCCACCACATACTGGTGTAATCACTATTATCTTTTTTGCAATGAGAAAATAGTCATTCAAATAACTATTATTTGCTTGAAGCCACACAAGCAAGAGAGTGATAGAATTAAGGTTAGCATTTAGCATTTTAAGTCTATGTGCTGTGATAATAGCTGGAACTATGAATAACCATGTCATAACTTAGTTATATTCTTGATTGTTGTCTCTTTTATTATTCAAAATAATGGCTTTATTATATATTTTTTCCTGATTATAAAGACAATATTGGAAATAATTTAAACAGTATGGAAAAGTGCAGGGAGTAAGGTAACCACTAGAATTCCGAACAGTAAGAGGGGTCATTTATATATTGCTGAATATTCTTCTAGGAGTGTTATCTGACTTTTTCTCTAATCTTATATTGATATAATACTTTACATGTTACTGTAGCAAACTTTTTCACCAAGGAAGTATTGAAAACGTTTTCAGGTGGAGATATACAGATACCCTTCTTTTAAGGCCACATAATATTCCATTGCATCAGCAAGTCTGTTATTTTCACGAGAAGAAATGTGCTTCATTTCCGTAAAGTTAGTCATTATGAACACATTTGTTTTTTATAATTGATAACTGGAACTTGCTTCTCTTTTAGCTTTGCCAAAGATCTCAGATTTCTACATACTTTGCTCTTGTTTCAAATTATAATTTTGAGTTGCACATTCATAGAATTATACACAGACATGAAAATTAAAAATGTCATGGCAATGGAAAATGTGAATAACAGAGGGAAGTAAAATCCTCAGAAAATCTCTAAATGTATTGTGTAAATAGCATCTTATCATTATCCAACTTTAGTGTGAGATCTGCTTAAAATGTCCAAATTGATAGGGATTTTTCATTTTATTCTTTTCCTTAGCAATTCCTGGGAGATCAGAGTAAGCAGTGGAATGGAAAATCTTGGATAATCTTGACTTTGGGTAATCAATTGCTAATCACTCAACATAGAGTGGAGTGTTTATACTTATATGAGTAGCGCTTGAAAAATTGACAGATACTCCACACAGGCTCTGTATATTTCCATTTTACCCTTTTGCTGCCCTCCCCAATTCCTCAACTCCTGAAACTCTTGCACTCTATTGCCCTCATGAACATTCAGATTGACTAACAGCCTCATATTCTTCACCCTTTAGATCCTATTCCCTCTAGCCTAGTCAAGGCCATTTCTCTAGCAATATTCCCTTCTCCTTCTTTTATCACCAGATTTTCCCACTCTACTGAATTATTCTTATGGACATATAAATACGCAATTTTTTTCTTTTATCTTAAAAATACTTATCTTGACCTGTTTTCCACTTCACCTATCACCCCATTTCTTGCCTCCTTTTTGGAGCAAAGGAATTATCTGTATTCCTCGTCTCTAACTCTTCTTCCTTTCTCTTAATCTGATCCAATCAAGCTTTTCTCCCAGTTGAGTAAAAAAAAAAAAAAATGCTCTTCTTAAGGTCACCAATAACCTCCATGATCGGATGGTCAGTTCTCAAACCTCCTCTTACTTGGCTGGTCAGCATCATTTGACACATTTGATCATTTCCTCTTTCTTAATAAACTTTCTTCACTTGGTTTCCAAGGTATCATATTCTTTTTGTTTTCTTTCCATCTTCCTGGTTGCTACTTCTCAGTCTTCTTGGCTGAATCCTCTTCTTGACTTCTTAATTTTGAAATATTATGTTCTTTCTGTTTTCCTCTTTATACTTACAGTGTTAAATATTATCCGTATGTTAATTATTTCCATATTCATACCTCTAGGACCATCTTTTGTCCAGACCTGATATTCCTGTATCCAGCAATATCTCTTAGACTCAACATGCCTCACATTCAACTCCTGATATTCCTCACCTCTCTGCAAACCTTCACTAATCTCAGTTCAGGCAACTCCATCATTACAGTTGCTCATGACAACTTGAAGATCATCTTTAGTGACTTTTGTTCTTTCACACCCCACAGCCCATCTTTCAGGAAATCCTGTTAGCCCTAATTTTAAAATATACTCAGAATTTGACCATTTCTTACCTCCTCTGCTGAGTTACTAGAACCCCTGATCAGGTCTCATTCTATTCTTGTCCTCTTAGAGTCTATTGTCAAAAAATTAGCCAGAGTGAGCCCTATAAAACTTAAATCGCATCATGGAGCTCTTCTGCTTAAAATCCTGAAATAGCTCCCATTTTACTCAAGGGAAAAGTTGAAGTCCATACAATGGCTACAAGGCCAGGACCTCTCCTTTCCACTTTGGCTTCTTGGCCTGCTGCTCTCTCTCATTCAGTCTCCTGCAGCCACACTGAGCTCCTTGTGTTCCTCAAATATTCCAGGAATGCTCTCATTTTGGTTTCTTTGCTTTAGATATTCTATTACCTGGAATATTCTTCTCCCACATATCTGCTTAGATAACCCTTTCATTACCCTTAATCATACTTTCTGAAGTGCAAAGTGAAGCTTACCCTGTCAGCTTTTAAAAAAATACTGTGGCCAATTTCTCCTTTATTCTGGTCTGCTCTGTGTGTGCATTTCATAGCATCATGTTATATTTACCTAAAATTTGCTTATTGTTTAATTTATCTGCCCCCACTAGAATATAATCCTTGAATATATCCTTGAGGACAGAGATCTTTATTAGTTGTGAGTGGTGGAATTTTAGGTAACTATCCTCAAATTACAATTACAAATATAACAACTAATGAAAAGACAAGCCCTGAAAACACCAATGAAGAGAGAATATGTCATTCACAATAGATGGTGATTAATCCAATTCTATATATATGAGATCCAAAAAAGTAAATAAAAATTAAAAAAAAAGAAGAACCAGAGTGAAGAGGAAGAACACTGAGATAAGAGGAAACCATGTAAACTAATGTTGTTGGTTTATGAATATTCCTCCTCCTTAGAAAGTGTTGAGAAAGGAGTGAAGAAGAGGCTACAAATGATGCTATGTTCAAATCTTGATATAAGATTTGTTAAGGATCATGCTAATGTAGAGATAAAGAGAATATATATATATATATATATATATATATTTTTTTTTTTTTTTTTTGAGACAGAGTCTTACTCTCAACCCAGGCTGGAATGCAGTGGCACAATCTCGTCTCACTGCAACCTTCGCCCCCCGGGTTCAAGCTATTCTCCTGCCTTAGCCTCCCAAGTAGCTGGGACCTACAGGCATGCACCCCTGCACCAGGCTAATTTTTGTATTTTTAGGAGAGACGTGGTTTCATAATGTTGGCCAGTCTGGTCTCAAACTCCTGACCTCAGCTGATCCACCTGCCTCAGCCTCCTGAAGTGCTGGGATTACAGGCATGAGCCACCGTGCCTGGCCAAAAAGAAAATTTTTGGCTTTAAAATATAAAATGTATACATCATTGCCCCATCCCATTAGCTCTTCTGAAAAATCAGCTGTATTGATTAGCAACTAAAAATGTCAAGGTATATTTAAAAAATATTAAGGACTACTTTAGGGCTTTGAAATAATGAGTTGCTCAAGTCCTCATTAAGAAATAGAGCATATATGAAGCTATCACAGTTGGTTAGTCAAGAAAGAGAAATGCTTTTGAGTGTCTTATTAAGTGAGGTAAATTAGTGTACTTTGTTTCAATTCATTAACCAAATGTTGAAAAGTAAGGCAAACCACTTTTGGAAGGAATAAAAATTTCCATGAGGACCAGTGGGATAAGGCTCACAAAAATTTATTTTGTTGTAAAGGCTGTAGCTACTTATGTCCACTGATTTTTTATGGCAATTATTTGCAGTAAAAGAAAATAATTTAGGGGGCTTATTTTTAATGTTATTTAAGATCAGCATTTGATGAAGCAGTTAATGATTGAAAGTAAGAGATTGTAAAGCATATTAGTTTAAATGTTAACCATCAAACAACAGAAAATACTGAGACTTGAAAAAAAAGGAAAGTAATTTTTTTTCTTTTTCTTGAGATTTAAAATGTAAGGTGGTTTTAAGTACCATTTGTTGAGGTTTTATGGGACCCCCCAAAAATGCCTTCTTTTCCTTTATAAGGATAGACAATGAGTCAGTTAGATGGAGATTAAAATGCCAGCTTTATAACTAATCAAAATCTGCTATGAAGCGTGCAACTTAGATTTGCATCTACAATTGCCTTCCTAACATTTCACCACTATTAGATGCATGTACTTATTTGGTGTAAGCCACTGTATTACTGCAGACTCCCTCACAGGTCAGGATGGTTACCACGTGGCATGGGGCAGACCTGAAGGCTAAGGCCCCTTGGTTAGATGGCTCTGGAAAGAGAGAGAAAGAGGAAAATGCTGAGGTGAACTTGCTCAGTGACATTCACTAGTCAAATCAATTGATTCTTCTCTCATAGGGAGAGGTAAGTAGGGGTAGAAAGGAAGGCTGAGGGTTTCTTTCTAGCCAAAGTCTCCCCAGATGGAAACAGGAAGAATGGAGAATATTTCTCCCCAACCAAGAACATGATTTACTCATCACATGTGTGTGATCTATTATGTTAATAGCAATTATGCCATGTGTTTCGAAATGTGTGTATTACTGGGAAGGGGGGACATAGGGATTATTACATTTCAAAATTTCCACTTCCATTTTTCAGAAAATTACACAGAGAGTTGCAAATCAGAAAGACTCATAAATTGTGGGCATACACACTGCTGTGAATTAATGTCCAGGAGTTGATGGCTCCGGCCTGGAGGAAGGAAGAAGAGGGAATGCAGCAGTGCCTTTATTAATGAGCAGAGGCCAAGATACCGCTAAAATCCACTTCTGTTGAAGGCGGCACTGCTGCCATCTGGCGGACTTCGAAGGAGAGACCCATAAGGGGAGAAGTCAGTTCAATTCTGGCATCTTGCCGCTACTTTCTAGGTACGGTGTTGGGGCATTTAAAGATAACAGGTCTCGTTCTTTGCCCTTAGGAAGTCGGGAATTAAACAGGGGAAACAGACCTCACTCAGAAGAATATGGGAAGTTTGGCTCTAATGGGAGGGCCAAGAGATAGTGGAATCCACTACCATGAGGAGTGTCAGGAAAAGATTTACAGAAGAGGCAACACCGGTTTGTGTTGGAAGCAAAGATAGGATTCAACAGGGAGAGAAGTAGGCACTGCTCCAAACAACTTAATTCTACTGGTTTGTTAAGGGTCTAAAGAAAGTTCCTACTCTTTTTAGAATTAAGCTTTTTTTATACTTCTCTTTTATGATCAGGCTCTCCCAAGTTTATAATTGTGCTAATCCATTGATCAGATGTTTTACTCATCCTAATCAGAAGAAAGGTCTCCCTAACAATAGAAGTTATGGGTATAGTACAACCAGCGTGGCATGTCCCTCCCTCAATACCCCACTAGGATATCTCTTATGCTCTGCCCTGAAAAACATGATGAGTCTTAATTTCAGTGAATTTCCTTGGTCTGTGGTTTACCATAGCATAAGCTTTTGAGGTTGAGCTTTACAAATTCAATTTTAATCAGATATTATTTTTCTCCTAAGCAAGCTCTAAATACCACAAATAAAGCTTTCACCAGTTTAGAAACCATCTATAACTCATAAGTGTAATTAGGTTTAAAATGATGCTGAGATTTCACACTATCCCTGTTCAACACTTATGATTTTATGTTCTATGCCTCTATTCCCTAAATACTGGTCAGCTGAATATTTCCCTATTAGGAGCTGTGGTGTGTTAAGGACCCAGCAAGTTAAAAAGTAATAACTTTTGATTTGGCAACAGCACAATAAAATATGGCTAACTGAAACCATTGCCAGCATGAAGCTTGACATATGAAAAATGGTACTTTCAGGTTGCCTATAGTAATGTACAGAGGTGCTGTTCTGCCTGAATTTCATTTGAATTTCCTGTGGTCATCAAAATGGGTTTCTTTCAATCTTTGTGTCAGTGGAGGTTGATTTGCGTGGGACTTGAGTGGTAAACCTGTCAAACCCAACGAAGTTTGTTATTCCATTGGGCCCTGTCATAAAAATCAGTTTCTAAAGCTGCCAAACTTAGAGAAATTGGCTGATTCTGGGGCTAGGGCTTATTGCATAGACTTGGATAATGCCTGCACATATGTTTAAAAAGCCTTTGTTTCAAATACGTTTGTGTTTAAAACTCCTTCAGCAAAGGATTTGTAACTAAATAAATACAATGGAAAATAAATTTAAACAAAGGTTTTAACTTTATTTATCCACTTAGTGTTTGAAATACTGTATTCTCCACTCAAAGCTACATTTTATTCCACCACAATCTTTCTTTTTTAAATCCAAGTGTTCTTAACATTAAATTTAGAAGATGTGTAAAGATGATGTACAGGCCAAGGAAGATGAGAAAATCTATAAAACCCAGTTAGAAAGTCTAAGGAGGATGAGCCGAGTTGGAAGCAATGCCAGCAGCCAGATCAGCATAGAAACACTAGACAAAGAAGATATCGCTTTGAGCTGTAACAGACCAACAGTGATGACATCTTCCTGTATTGACCTACAAAGAGGCAAAATAGTATTCTGGCTTTAGGTAGCTGACATTTTTCTGCAGAGGTCTGACCTATTCAGATAAGGATGAATGATAATGCCAAATAGCAGAGGCTAGGCCAATGAAAGGCAGGAAACAGGTGTGTTACCTCAGGCTCAATGTGGCTGGGAATGGCTTATGAAGAGAATGGGATTTAATTTGGTCTTCCCCCCTTCAATTTTTACTTTTTAAGTTATGAAATGCTTTAAGTATGGGATTTGGAGGGTGCATAGTGCTTAAGTAGAATAGATATTACTTATCTTAGACTACTGTTTATTAAATACTACAGACACTGTGCTCAAGTGCTTTATATGCATGATCTTACTCCATTCCTACAATTTTTCTATGACTTAAATACCAGTTTTTCCTCCAAAATTGCAGATGATACAACATTAGAAAGGTTAAACAAAGTGCCCAAAGTCATATAGCTGCTGAATGGTGGAGCCTAGACTCAAAGCCAAATTTGTCTGATTCCTAAACCCAAGCTCTTACTGATATGATTTGACCTGTGTCCCCATTCAAATTTCACCTCGAATTGTAATAATCCCCACGTGTCAAGGGCGGGGTCAGGTGTAGATAATTGAATCATGGAGGTGGTTTTCCTCATACTCTTCTCGTAGTGGTTGAATACATCTCATGAGATCTGATGGTTTTATAAACGGAGTTCCCCTGGCACAGACTCTTTTGCCTGCCGCCATGTAAGATATCCCTTGCTTTTCCTTTGTCCTCTGCCATGATTGTGAGGCCTCCTGAGCCACGTGGAACTGTGAGTCCATTAAACTTCTTTCCTTTATAAAGGTATCGGGTATGCCTTTATTAGCAGCACAAGAACAGACACACTTACCGTGCACTTATTGCCTGTTAATATGGTTTAGCTGTGCCCACACCCAAAATTTCATTTTGAATTGTAATCCCCATAATCCCCACGTCAACCGAGAGACCAGGTGGAAGTAATTGAGTCATGGGCGTGGTTTCCCCCATGCTGTTCTTGTGCCAGTGAGTGAGTTCTCACGAGATCTTATGGTTTTATAAGTGTTTGGTAGTTCCTCCTGTATTCATTCTCCCTCCTGCTGCCTTGTGAAGAATGTGCCTTGCTTCCCCGTCGCCTTCTGCCATGATTGTAAGTTTCCTGAGGCTTCCCCAGCCATATGGAACTGTGAGTCAATTAAACCTCTTTTCTTGTAAATTACCCAGTCTCGGGCAGCTCTTTATAGCAGTGTGAGAACAAATGAATACACAGGTATATAGCTAATAATCAATTACCTTCACTTTGTAATAAGACAATGAAGGCTGTAAGACAGTTGTATAAGATTATTGTATAAGACAATGAAGCTCAGATAACTTCGTTCCTAACATGAAGCATATGCTAGTCTGGAAAGGAATTCACCAAGTGGTAATTGTAAAAAACTATTTAACAGACACAGAATAATGTTTATCATATAACATTACATGTAAAAATCATATAATAGTGTACATTGGTGTCGACATATGGTATGCATGTAGAAAAAACAATGTACACCTATAGACAAAACTCTGAAAGATGAATTTAAATTTAAAGGGAAAATAGTTCTCTTGGAATAGCAAGAGACATAGTTAATTTTCATACGCATTTCTTCCTTTTCCTACACTTTGCTCTGTGGCCTTCCCCACTTCATTGGGCTGGTTTCTCTATTCCAAGTTTTACAAGGCCAAAATCAAAGTGCCAACAACTGGGTTCTTATTAGAAAGCTCTCTGGAAAGAACTTGCTGTGAAGCCTACTCAGGTTTTGGCAAAATTGAGTTTCCTGAGTTGGGGTAGGACTGAGACTTCTGTTTCCTTGTTGGCTGTTAGCTGTGGGCTGCCATTGGCACCTAGAGGCTTCTCTCTGGTCATTGCTATGTGGGTCCTGACATCTCAGGGTCAACAAAAGTACAGGTATTGAATTATGCTTGGAATCTCTCTGACTTCCCCTTATACTAATGTTCTCATTTACCTTCAGCTGGAGAAAGTTATTTGCTTTAAGGACTCACATGATTACATTGGTCTCACTTGGAAAATCCAGGATTCTCTGTTTTCAGGTCTGTGACCTTAATTATATCTGCAAAGTTTTATTTGCCATGAAACTTAATACATTCAGATTTTCCAGGGATTAGGGGTGAATATTTGTGGGTGAACATATTACTTACCACCACTGGTGATTATGGAATTCTGGCTAATGAATATAAAACTGAAGATGTGTGAGACTTGTGCTAAGTTCCCTTAAAGGAGAGGACTGATACCTTTTTTCTTTCAGTCCTCATTCGGCTGCCTAGAGTACTAGAGCAGCCACCCTTGAAATATGAAGCAAGGACCACATCCTAGAGATGGTAGATGAGAAAGCTGGAAGGAACTGAACTGAATTATTTTGTGCAGTCAACTAATTAGGCTTCAATTGCCGGTATCTCTGGGTTTCGTTTACATGAGAGAAAATAAACCTCTTATTAAAGTTCCCATTTATTTGAAATTTTTTGTTATATAGTTCACTCCATTACTGAAAAATATGTTCTCCAAACTTTGTAGGGTTTTTCTTATCTCATTATAATATTCTGTAGCATAGATTGACAAAATCAAATATGCTATTTGGCTTTCCAATTTATTATATTTAGCATGAATAGTAACTATTATCCAAGTTTTTAAAAGACATTCACATAGTTATAAAAATAAGTTCATTTTTCTTAGTAATATCTGATTCTTCTGTGTTCAAAAATGTCACTTTGTGCATTCCAGTTTAATTCCCTATTAGAGTAAAAAGAGGAACATTTGACTGTAGTCTGAAGCTGAAACAGACAGGAAACTCCCATTTTGGGTTTAGAGAATACATACAAAGTTTTTGAAAGAAATACTTAGACTTTAATAGAAGACACATTATCATAAGTCCTATTCACTTAATTAGCTGTTTTTCATTATCTTAAAACATTTTCTTATAAGGTAAACATTAGACAAATATGAATTATCTTCAATTAAACAACATGTACTATTCATTTACCTTACTTATTTTAAAAACTCTGACAACTCTGAAATTTAAACATTCTCTAAAACGAATTATGTAGGACATTTATAATGAGATTTTCATAACCTTATATACATGATTATACATGTGTAAATGAGAGATAAGCATCAAGGACTATGTCATAATCCATTTTTTTTTCTGCTGCTATAACAATACCACAGACTGGGTAATTTATAATGAGCAGAAATTTATTTGGCTCATGGCTTTTGGACTGGGAAGTCCAAGAGCATGGTGCTGGCATTTGGTAAGGGCCTTTATGTTGCATCATCCCATGGCAGGAGGAGAAAAGGCAAGTTGAGCATACAAGACAGAGGAACCAGGTGCGGTGGCTCATGCCTGTAATCTCAGCACTTTGGGAGGCTGAGGCGGGCAGATCACTTGAGGTCAAGGAGTTCAAGACCAGCCTGGCTAACATGGTAAAACCCCATCTCTGCTAAAAATACAAAAATTAGCTGGGCGTGGTGGCCTATACCTGTGATCCCAGCTACTTGGGAGGCTGAGGCAGAGAGAATTACTTGAATCCGGAAGGTGGAGGTTGCAATGAGCCGAGATCCTGCCACTGCACTCCAGCCTGGGTGACAGAGTGAGGCCCCATATCAAAAGAAGAGGAAGAAGAGGAGGAGGAAGAGGAGGAGGAGGAGGAGAAGGAAGAGGAAGAAGAAGAAGAAGAGACAAGAGGAAATTGGGCTGATCTCATTCTTTTATGAGGAACCCACTTTAGCAATAACTTACCATTACTGCAATAACAGCACTGATCCATTCATGAAGGTGCAGCCCTCATGATCTAATTACCTCTTGTAGGTCTCACTTCTTAACACTGTCACAATGCAACTAAATTTCAACATGAATTTCGGAAGGACATTCAAGCCATAGCAGACCATTTCTTAAATTTGAAACTTATTTTAATTACCCCAATGACAGAATTAAAACAAATGCTGCACTATACATACTTTGTCATTTCATTTGAGTGCTATTTTCAAAATTAAATAGCCATAAGCAGTATTTTAAAAACGTTTTCTGAGTATCAGACTTCCTTGAGAATCTGATAAATGTTATGGTCTGTCTTTCCAAAAAGTGTCCACATATTCTTACACAAACATTTTTTAGGTAACTGAAGTGTTCATAGACCCTATGAAATCTATTCATAAGATCCAAGTTAAGAACACTTGTCATAAAGGTATGTTTAAATTAAAAGTGTTTTATACACAAATTTAAAAAAATATGAACTTTTTCTAATATTAGGAGATTACTAAGCAATTAACATGATATGTTGATTTTTAGTAGTTCTACTCTAATATTCTTCAGCTTTCTGAGCTACCAAAAAGGTTACATGTGTTAGAACCAAAAAACAAGATAGACATTTATGCACATATAACTTGTGTCTGCCTTCCCTTTTTTAGGATTCTCTCTGCTCCACCAACTTAAGAAAGAGGACATAATATTCCATAACAACACCTTTCTGTGATATGGAAATAGGCAGTAGACAAATTTATTTTCCCTTGGTCCAGAATAAGCCCAATGAACATAGGAGTTAGTTTGTTAAATTGTAAATGTAAATTTCAAAATGTTGACATGATTTTTCCTTGTCTCTATTTCCCTTTAGACCATCTGCCCCAGGCAAAGTGCTTATAATTTTTGTTTATTTTTCGAAACGATTACAAGAGAGTTTTAATATTGCCTTTAGCACTTTTTATTAGTAACTCTAGTTTTGTACAACATTTTGAATTCATCTTTGATCATAGTGGGCCCTCTTTATATATTTTGTATATATATATATATATTTATTTTTTTGAGACAGTCTTGCTCTGTCATCTAGGCTGGAGTGCAGTGGTGGGATCGGCTCACTGCAAGCTCCACCTCTTGGGTTCACGCCATTCTCTTGCCTCAGCCTCCCGTGTAGCTGGGACTACAGGTGCCTGCCACCACACCCGGCTAATTTTTTGTTTTTTGTTTTTTTTTAGTAGAGACGGAGTTTCACCGTGTTGGCCGGGATGGTCTTGATCTCCTGACCCCATGATCTGCCCACCTTGGCTTCCCAAAGTGCTGGGATTACAGGCATGAGCCACCATACCCAGCCATATTATTTTGTATTGTATGTTTATCTAACATCTATCTATGGCATCCAAGATGTCTGTTTCAGCATAGAAGTTGTTTATATCAATATTTCTCAATCTTCTTTGTCTAAGGACCCTTTTATCCCATTAAAATTATTGAAGAGTGCAAAGAGATTTACTGTGTTCAAAATTAACACTAAGAAATTTTAAAAAATTATTGTAAAACAAGATGTATTCAATGTATCCACTTGTGTTTCCTCATAGGCAAAAGGGAAACTCTAAGATTTCAAAATAATGATTTACGGATGAAGATTAATTACATATAATATTACAAATATAGCAGATATAAGTGAAGAAAACTAGTAAGGGCACAATAGAAGTATTGAGAAAAACTGAATTTCTGGAAAAAAAGTTGTTCTCTATACCTGCCACTCCAGAATTTCATTTGAAAAAGCACAAGCATTTGTTTCATTAGCTACCAAATATTTTTATTTTGAGAGACTATTTCAGTTCTATGTACTTTTATATGCACATATACTTTATCTCTGTGCATGTGTAGAGAAATGAAAATAATATTAAACTATCATTAATGATGATTATGTGGATTTAGCGTGATTTATGACTTTCTTTTCTGAAGTATTCTGCACTATATGACATTATACTACTGCTGCTGTTACTGCTAAATAATAAACACAATATCTAACTTTTCTTGAACAAGGTGCTCAGCACTTGTCTAAATACCTCACAACTAACTCTATCAATCATCAAAATAATTGTTATTATCTCTGTCTTATAGATGAGGAAACCAAGGAACAGAGTGGTAAGGTATTATAATTTGCTGAGAATTCCACAGCTAGTTAGTGGTGGAACCAAGATAATCAGATATCTTATTAAATGAGTGTTTTTAATATTTTACCAAAAATAATTAGATAATTTGACTATATAAAGGAATAGATGAATTTATGTAAAGATTTATGAGAGTCTTATAACACTTGAATGTATTGAATACATGGAACTAGAATCTCCATTGTAACTTCTATGTAACTGTAACTCTGCTTATTTTATCTTTACCACTGGACAGTAGGTTCCTAAAAAATACTGAACTAGTTAGACCAAAAATGAAATAGGAGTTCTCACAAGTCATTCTATTAGGTTTTTCCTTTGTTTCTCAAAATGTAACTTACCAGCTGCCTTCATCACCTACTGGTAAAAAGATGTGCTGAGGCATTACAATGATCTTCATGACACATTTTCAGAAAATCAAGCAGTAATTGACTTCAGAGTTCAATCAAGTACATTTTCTTATAGTTGTGCTGGGTTAAAGAATACCAGAAGGTTGCTGACACCCCAGTAGTTTATCATTCAAATGTTGCATCTTGCATCTTGAGATATGGTACAAAATGAGGTTGAGACATTTCATATTTTTCCAGGAGTCAAGAATTTCTGAAGCATGCCTCTAGGGCTAAAATTTCCAATTTCTGCTGACCATAAACTTCTTTTGAAGGTTTAGGATAAGTATATAATTACGTGTTGCCAAATATGCACCACTGTAATCTATCGCCCAGGGCCTATGTTTCCGTGGTGGGCAAGACTGAAAGATTAATATCTAGTTTTGATGCTCCAAGTCATTTGTCATTTTATGCCACAGATTGTGCTGTGACATCTCTGCACAGGCATTTCTGATGTTTGATGACCTCTCTCATCCATGTCTTCATAAGAATTTAGAGGATTTGGAGAAAGGAATTTGGTGTCATATGACAAGCGAAATTTGAATACAAGATGGTGGTAACCATAGATATATTATTTCACACCTCTTACGTGTTGCTTCAAATTCTTTCAGGTTAACCTGTCTGTAGAGACCTTGGCACTTTGCTTAACTTCGGCTGCTGTTGGAGGAGACTGACTCCTCATGAGCATCTGGGAAGTTCCATTGTCTCAACTGTCACATAAAACCTGGAACTCCCCATGTACAAATATTGCTCAATGAAAGATGGTAGAAGCAGACAGGTAAAGTCCCTCTCCATTTCCTTCCTTTCTTTCTTTTTTTAATCATAAACGTGATTATTTAAATATATATATTTTAAATTTTATTATTATTATACTTTCTCCATTTCCTTTCTAATGTTCATTCTAGGGCATGATGTCACTCTGGGGCCTGTTAATTTTGCAAGTAACATAGAGAAGGCTTGTGTCTTTTCATAAAGCAAGAACGTCGATTAATGCATCATGTATTTACTTCCCATTGTTTCTTGCCTCATATGTCTTTTTGCTGCTCTCATTTCCTGGTCAAGCATCAATATTCAAGCTTTGCCTCAGGCTCTATTGTCTAGAAAAGGTGGGCTAAGCAGGTACTCCAAAGTAGATTTTTAGAGCTGAATGATGGGTAAAATTTGTGTTTTTGTCATTTTCTCAACATGACTTTTATGCATGAAGGGAAACAAGATAAGATAGAATGTGTTGAGCTAGTACTTAGTCTGGGTTGGCCACCCTGTTAGTTGTTTTACACACACATTTTATACAATAATCTTACAGTCCATTTGAATTTATACCTGTTTTACAGATGAGGAAACTGATGTCTAAAAATTTTCATGTAATATGTTTAAATTCACACAGCTATCAAGTGAACACATTGGGATTGATAGCCAGATTTGTCTCCAAAACCACGTTTTCTCTTTAACCAGTAAATTTGTTTAAATCAGTAATAACATGTGCCAGAAAGAATTTTAATTGCTTTATAAGCATTGATAATAAGTAAATATCTTATTTAACAAGACTCAGAGAATTTATAAGACAAACATGGTTATCTTCTGAATGCTATTCTGCTTGAACTTAATGCTGCTCTGCGATTTTAAGATGTAAGAGTCTTTGCCAAGAGTTATAGAGTTGGACTAATATAACCTCCAGTTTCTATAACTGATGTACAAAATCTGCGTATTTAAGATCCAATGTTGAGATATTTTTTCTAAGATAACTTGATAATAGCAGTATCCGTAAACTTATCTTGTCATTTTTTCAACTTAGATTTTAAATTCAGGGTTTACATGCTCAGGTTTGTCACAAGGGAATATTGTGTGATGCTGGGGTTTGGGCTTCTATTAATGCTATCACCCAGATAGTGAATATAGTACCAATAGAAAGTATTTTTTAACCCTGGCTTCCCTTTCTCGCTCCCTGCTTTTGGAGTTGCCACTGTTCATCATTCCCATCTTTATGTCCACATGTACCCAATGTTTGCTTCCTACTTATCTGTGGGAACATTGTGATATTTGGTTTTCTGTTTCTGCATTAATTCCCTTAGGATAATGACCTCCAGCTACATCCATGTTTCTGCAGAGGACATGATTTTATTCTTTTTTATGGCTGCATAATATTCCATGGCATAAATGTACCACATTTTGTTTATCCAGTTCACCACTGATTGGCACCTACGTTGATTGCATGACTTTGCTTTTATGAACAGTGCTGTGATAGACGTATGAGTGTAGGTGCTGTTTTAGTAGAATGATTTGTTTTCCTTTGGGTATATACCTGGTCATGGGATTGCTGGGTTGAATGGTAGTTCTACTTTTAGTTCTTTGAGATATCTCCAAATTGTTTTCCACAATGCTTGGACTAATTTACATTCCTACCACGAGTTAATGAAAGTCTTGGAGTTAATTTAAGTAATGCATATTGTCCCATAATTTTTCCTGGAATATATTGTGTTATTTACAGATTTACATTCAAAAAAGTAAGTGTGCCTCCAAGAACTTCTTCCCAATAGTTTTTATGGAAGGTGCAAAGTCATAAATTAAAAGTAAAAATGCTCTAGAGAAATACTGTAATCATGTAGGGGATTTTCCATGTTATGTTTTCTGTCCTTCCTTGGCCAAATCTTGCATAATTTGTCTTTGTGAGAAAGTTTAACAGATGTATTTGAATGCATCCACCTTTTGGAATAGTATGGGATTAGCATTAGTTCTTTCGTTTAGAAAGCTCTATGTGGCATTGTCTTTCGTTTGGAAGTGAAATAACATATTAAACTCACATTTACAATGATTATCATCTTGTAAGGTAATGGAAGTTAGAAGAAGCTGTGAATTTAATTAGAATGTTTAGGAAAGGGTACCAAAAGTTGTGCATCTGATATCAGTAGAATGTGAATACATTTTTCAGAAAAGGGAGATATTAGGGAGAAATTTGATTTAAGATATTCTGACCACTCAAATACATTACTGAATTTCAGCATTTAATGAACTTCTATGATGTCTCACAATTTTAATTATATATCAATAAAATCCTCCAATGCTAGTTTTTAAAATGGAAAGTAAAAAAGACTTAACTTTTATGTGCACCCTGAGACCTATTCTCTCACTCTACTTTTCAAGGATCTGGGAGAAAAAGGTAAGGAGATTACATGTGGAATATATAAAACAAAAATGAGTTGTTTTGTTTGTTCTGCCTTCTAATGCATGCAGCTATTCTTGTCTCCTTAACTATCCCTCAGTGACGCAGGTGCCAGATCGTATTTTACATTAGATATTCCTGGACCTAATTCTTACCAGTTCACTTGTTTCCTGCCCAAATTCTGTTCATAACCCCTTACATGACTTTACTACCACCTATAAAATATAAGCCATGTAATTATTTTAAGAGATTTCTGCCTTTGTCTTACAAGAGAATGTGTTGAAGCAAATGTGGTAGGATATGATTATTTGAAGTTTTATCAAATGCACTTGCAGTTCTCTATACTTATTTTTACTTTCACCTCTTAGCATTTCACCCATACAGTCAGACGCCTTCACTGCAGGCAAGAAACACAAAGCAGAAAAACAAAAGAAAACAAAGAGTCCTTTTAAGATATCTCAATCTTTAGTTTTCAATTATAAAAATGCAGTTGCTAAAGAACTCAGGAAATCTAAAATCCGTGGTGCTATAAAAGAAAAACTTATTTTTAAAAATCTAACTGAAAAACATTCCTAGGATAAGGGAGAATAAATCACTTCGTGCTGATGGATCCCATGGAAAGGGTACTGCTACCTTCCAAGGGAAGGAGAAAGCTATTTGTCTGAGGAGAAACCCTCAGACAAATCGGAGAAGCAGGAATCTCAAGCAGGAATCCTGTGTGACCAACTTTCCCGTACAATCCCAGGTAAATCCTAGGAAAATAGGAGTCTGGTGGAGAGTGTCTGGGCAGATTTTTCTGAGTTGGCCTCATATGTTTTACTGAGGCTCAGAGCTGATGGGAGCAGTAGAATATTTCCCATGTGGCAGAAGTGGCCAACAATGACCCGAGTAAATCAGTAATGGAACCAAAGATGGGCATAAGTATTAACAGATGAGATGCCAATATGGATATTTGATACCACCAACGATCAGCTGTATGACCTCTCTGTTCCACACTGTGATGTTATGAAGTCAAATTTAGGTGTAACTCCAGGGGAAGGGTGATGAAAATTGAGATTAGGTCTCCAGAATTTGGCAGAATGGGACCAAAAAGAAAAAAAATTTAGTTATGACAAACAGTGTTTATTTATTTATTTTGCACTAGGATTTATGGATAAAACTTGTATCCATTTTTCCCCTTTATCCCCCCTCAAAATTCTACCCCTCAGTTCAGAGGAAGGGAGTAATTACTAGATTATTGCCAGTGTTGTGCTGGTGAATGCTTAATACATAACTTTTCAGAAAACAAGAAGCTCATAATTTTAGCATTTGCCAATATTCAAGGAGTGATTTTTAAGCTGCCAACTTCTGATGTAGTTAGTAGACGTATAGATAGAGATATAAGTATGGGCAGTTGAATGGATAGACAGATGGATGATGGATGGGTGAATAGATGCATGAATGGATAGATGTATGGAAGGACAGATGGGCAGATGGGTGGAAAACTGGGTGGTTGGATGGTTGAAGTAAGAGTCCCCAGACACAGTTATTAAAGTGCTACTGACCTATTTAATTTTAAGCTACCATCACTGCACATGAAAATGGGAAAGAGATGCAAAAAATCGTCTCTTACAAGTTGGTACCAACCAGCTTCAGCTCATCATTGGCTATTGTCCATATGTACATGAAGCAGATCCTTTTTCTTTTTAACTTTTATTGTAGGTTCAGGAGTACAAGTACAGGTTTGTAATATAGGTAAACTCTTGTCACAGGGGCTTGTTGTACAGATTATTTTGTCACCCAGGTACTAAGCCTAGTACCCAATAGCTATTTTTTCTGATCTTCTCCTTCGTCCCACCCTTGATCCTCAGGTAGATCCTCAGGGGACCCTTGATCCCCTCTTTGTGTTCATGAATTCTCATCATTTAACTCCCACTTCCATGTGAGAACATGTGATATTTGGTTTTCTGTTCGTGCTTTAGTTTGCTAAGGATAATGGTCTCCAGCTCCATCCATGTCCTTGCAAAGGACATGATCTTGTTCCCTCTTATGGCTGCATAGTATTCCATGGGGTAGATGTACCATATTTTCTTTATCCAGTTTACCATTGATGGGAATTTAGGTTGATTCCATGTCCTTGCTATTGTGAATAGTGCTGCAATGAACATACAAATGCATGTGTCTTTATGATAGAATGATGTATATTCCTTTGGGTACATACCCAGTAATGGAATTGTTAGGTTGAATGGTAATTCTGTTCTTAGCTCTATAAGGAATTGCTACACTGCTTTCCACGATGGTTGAACTAATTTACATTCCCACCAGCACTCTACAAACATTACCTTTTCTCTGCAGCCTAATCAGCATCTGTTTTTTTTTTTTTTTTTTTTTGTCTTTTAAATAGTAGCCACCCTGACTGGTGTGAGATGCTATCTCATTGTGGTTTTGATTTCTTCAATGATCAGTGATGTTGAGCTTTCTTTCACATGCTTTTTGGCTGCATGTATGTCTTGTTTTGAGAAGTGTCTGTTCATGTCCTTTACTCACTTTTTAATGGTTTTTTTCTTGTAAGTTTAAGTTCGTATAGATGCTGGATATTAGACCTTTGTCAGATGGATAAATTGCAAAAATTTTCTTCTATTCTGTAGGTTGTCTGTTTACTATGTCGATAGTTTCTTTTGCTGTGCAGAAGCTCTTTAGTTTAATTAAATCCCATTTGTCAATTTTTGATTTTGTTGCAATTGCTTTTGTGTTTTTTTATAAACCTTTGCCTGTTCCTATGTCCAGAATGATATTGCCTAGGTTGTCTTCTAGGGTTTTTATAGTTTTAGGTTCTACATTTAAGTCTTTAATTCATTTTGAGTTAATTTTTGTATACGACATAAAGGGAGGGGTTCAGTTTCAATTTTCTGGGTATAGCTAGTCAGTTATTCCAGCACCATTTAATGAACAGAGAGCTTTGCCCATTGCTTGTTTTTGTCAGCTTTGTTGAAGATCAGACAGTTGTAGGTGTGCAGCCTAATTTCTGGACTCTCTATTGTGTTCCATTGGTCTGTGTGCCTATTTTTGACCAGTACCATGCTGTTTTGCTTAGTGTAGCCCTGTAGCATAGTTTGAAGTTGGGTAACATGATGCCTCCAGCTTTGCTCTTTTTGCTTAGTATTGCCTTGGCTATTCAGGCTCTCGTTTGGTTCCATATGAATTTTAAAATAGTTTTCTTCTAGTTCTGTGAAGAATGTCATGAGTAGTTTGACAGAAATAGCATTGAATCTGTAAATTGCTTTGGGCACTGTGGCCATTTTAATAATATTCTTTCCATCCATAAGCATGGCATGTTTTTCCATTTGTTTGTGTCATCTCTGATTTCTTTGAGCAGTTTTTTGTTGTTGTTGTTGTTTGTTTTTTTTTTTAGTTTTTGTTTTTGTTTTTTTGAGACAGAGCCTCACTCTGTTGCCCAGGCTGGAGTGCAGTGGTGTGATCTGGGCTCACTGCAACCTCTGCCTCCCAGGTTCAAGTGATTCTCCTACCTCAGCCTCCTGAGTAGCTGGGAGGATTACAGGCGCATGCCACTATACCCAGCTAATTTTTATATTTTTAGTAGAGACAGGGTTTTGCCATGTTGGCCAGGCTGGTCTCGAACTCTTAACCTCAGGTGATCTGCCTGCCTCAGCCTCCCTAAGTGCTGGTATTATAGGTGTGAGCCACTGTGCCCAGCCCTGAGCAGTGTTTTGTAGTTCTCCTTGTGGAGATTTTTTACCTCCCTGGTTAGCTGTATACGTAGGTATTTTATTCTTTTTTTTGGCAATTGTGAATGGGATTGTGTCCTTGTTTGGCTCTTGGCTTGGCTGTTGTTGGTGTGTAGGAATGCTAGTAATTTTGGTTTACCAATTTTGTATCCTGAAGCATTGCTGAAGTTGTTTATCAGCTTACAGAGCTTTTTGGGTGTGCCTATGGGGCTTTCTAGATATAGAATCACGTCATCTGCAAACAGGGATAGTTTGACTTTCTCTCTTCCTATTTAGATGTCCTTTACTTCTTTCTGTTGCCTAATTGCTCTGGCCAGGACTTCCAATACTGAGTTGAATATGAGTGATGAAAGAGGGCATCCTTGTCTTTGTCAGTTTTCAAGGGGAATACTTCCAGCTTTTCCCTATCCAGGATGATGTTGGCTGTGGGTTTGCAAAGATTGCTCTTAATATTTTGAGGTAAGTTCCTTAAATTCCTAGTTTATTTAGTTTTTAACATGAAGGTATGTTTAATTTTTATCAAACTTTTTCTGTAACTATTGAGATAATTATGTAGTTTTTGTCTTTAGTTCTTTTTATGTGATGGATCATATTTATTGATTTGTGTATGTTGAACCAACTTTGCATCCCAGGGATAGAGCCTACTTTATTGTGGTGGATTAGTTTTTTGATATGCTGCTGGATTCCATTTGCAATTATTTTGTTGAGGATTTTTGCATTGATGTTCATCAGGGATATTGGCTTGAATTTTTCTTTTTTTGTTGTATCTCTGTCAGGTTATGGTATGAGGATGATGCTAGCCTCATAGAATAAGTTGGAGAGGAGACTGTCCTCAATATTTTGGAATAGTTTCAGTAGGAAACTTTTCTTTGTCCCCGCTCTTCTTTGCACTTCTGGCAGAATTCGGCTGTGGATCCATTAGGTCCTGGGCTTTCTTTTCTTCTTTTTTTTTTTTTTTGGTTGGTTGGTAGGCTATTTGTTACTGATTCAATTTTAGAGCTCCTTATTTGTTTGTTCAGGTATTCAATTTCTTCCTCCTGGTTCAGGCTTGCGAGGGTATATGTCTCCAGAAAATCATTTTTTTTCTGGATTTTCTAGTTTGTGTGCACAGAGGTGTTCATTTCATAGAAGTGTCTGGTGGTTATTTGTATTTCTCTTGGGTCAGTGGTAACATCCTGTTTGCTGTTTCTAATTGTGTTTATGTGAATCTTCTCCCTTTTCTTCTGTATTAGTCTAGCTAGCAGTGTATGTGTTTAATTTTTTCAAAAAACCAGCTTGTTTTGAATTTTTTGTGTGTGTCTCAATATCTTTCAGTTCAGCTCTGATTTTGGTTATTTCTTGTCTTCTGCTAGCCTTGGAGTTGGTTTGCTCTTGCTTCTCTAGTTCTTTTAGTTGTAATGTTAGGTTGTTAATTCCACATATTTCTAACTTTTTGATGTGGGCATTTAGTGCTACAAATTTTCTTAACATGCCTTAGCTGCATCCCAGGGATTCTGGTATGTTGTATCTTTGTTCCATTAGTTTCAAAGAACTTCCTGATTTCTGCCTTAATTTCATTATTTGTCCCAAAGTCAATCAGGAGCAGGTGGTTTAATTTCCATGTAGTTGTATGGTTTTAAGTTATTTTCATTGTGTTGACTTCCATTTTTATTGTGCTGTGGTCTGAGAGTGTGTTTGATATGATTTTTGTTTTTGTGCTTTGCTGAGGATTGTTTAATGTCCAGTTATGTGGTTAATTTTAGAGTACATGCCATGTAGCAATGTTAATGTATATTCTGTTAATGGGTGGAGAGAATGGACTGATATCTATCAGAGAATGGACTGATGTCTATCAGGTTCATTATCAGTGTTGAATTCTTATCCTGAATATCTTTGTTAATTTTCTGCCTTGATGATCTGTCTAACACTGTCAGCAGGGTGTTGAAGTCTCCCACTATTATTGTGTGGGAGTCTAAGTCTCCTTGGAGGTCTCTAAGAACTTGCCTATGGATCTGACTGCTCCTGTGTTGTCTGCATATATTCTTAGGATAGTTAGGCCTTCTTGTTGAATTGAACCCTTTACCATTATACAATGCCCTTCTTTGTCTTTTTTGATATTTGTTGGTTTAAAGTCAGTTTTGTCTGAAATTACAGTTGCAACCCTTGCCTTTTTCTGTTTTCCATTTGCTTGGTAGATTTTTCTCCATCCTTTTATTTTGAGCCTATGGGTGTCATTGCATGTGAAATAGGTCTCTTGAAGATAGAATACTATTGGGTCTTGCTTTTTTATCCAGCTTGCTAGTCTGTCCCTTTTAAATGGTGTATTTAGCCCATTCACATTCAAGGTTAATATTGGTGTGTGTGGATTTGATCCTGTTATCATGTTGTTACCTTGTTATTAGGCTGGCTTGTTTGTGTGATTGCTTTATAGTGTCACTGGTCTGTGTGCTTAAGTGTGTTTTTGTAGTGGCTGGCTGGTAATGGTCTTTCCATATTTAGTGCTTCTCTTGGGAACTCTTATAAGGCATGTCTGGTGGTAACAAAGTCCCTCAGTGTTTGCTTGTCTAAAAAGGATCTTATTTCTCCTTCACTTATGAAGCTTAGTTTGGCTGGATATGAAATTCTTGGTTGAAATTTGTTTTCTTTAAGAATGCTGAATATAGGCCCCAGTCTCTTCTGGCTTGTATGGTTTTGTTGAAAGGTCTGCTGTGGTTCTTTCTCTCTAGCTGCCTTTAATATTTTTTTCTTTTGCTTTGATCTTGGCAAATCTGATGATTATTTTTATTGGGGGGTATTGTCTTGTGAAATATCTTGTGGGGGTTCTCTGCATTTCCTGAATTTGAATGTTGGACTCTCTAGCTAGGTTGGGGAAGTTCTTGTGGATGATATCCTGAAATGTTTTCAAAGTCGCTTCCATTCTCCTCACCTCTTCCAGGGACACCAATAAGTCATAGATTTGTTCTCTTTACATAATCACATATTTCTTGGAGTTTTTGTTTTTTCCTTTTCATTATTTTTTCTATATTTTTGTCTACGTTATTTCAGAAAGCCAGTCTTCAAGCTCTGTGGTTATTTTCTCAGCTTTGTTTGTTCTGCTGTTAATAATTGCATTTACATTATTAAATTCTTGTAGCTTGTCTTTTGGCTCTATCAGATTGGTTATGTTCTTTTCTGTACTGGCTATTTTATCTGTCAGCTCCTGAATTATTTTATTGTTATTCTTAGCGTCCTTTGACTGGGTTTCAATGTTCTCCTGAATATTGATTATCTTCATTCCTCTTCATATTCTGAATTCTATTTCTGTCATTTCAGCCATCTGAGTCTGGTTAAGAACCCTTGTTGGAGAGCTAGTGTGATCATTTGGAGGAAATGAGGCACTCTGGCTTTTTGAGTTGTCAGAGTTCTTTCACTGGTTCTTTCTCATCTTTGTGGGCTGATGTTCCTTCAATCTTTGAAGTTGCAGTCTGTTTGATTTTTTTTTTCCTGTATCCTATTTGATGACCTTTGGGATTTGATCATGGTATAAGGTGAGTTCAGTCAAATGGCTTCATTTCTGGAAGATTTTAGTGGGGGTACCAAGGCTTAGCTCAGGACTTCTGGACTGTGTGCTCTAATTCTGGGGGACTGGAACTGGCCCCTGGCTTTGCTCTCTGGCTCCTTGAGGCTAGGAACCTGCTGTGGTGGAGGGGTCAAGGTGCTACTGGATTGCTGTTCACAGCACTCTGATGGGTGGTGCCAGCCAACCACTTCATAGGGTGGTGGCAGCAGGATCCATCCTCTTTTGGAAAAATGATATAGTTCTATTCTAAGATATTAAAGTTCTAAGCTTATCTAGACTGTATGTTCATTAGGGCAATTACAACCTATGGATAATATAATATACCTGCTGGGCTATATTTTAATGTGTTTATTGTATACTTATTGTTTGCCACTTTTCTTTGTGTTTTATATGTATTATTTAAGTAATTATTGCACCAATGTATAAAATGGTAGGTATTATCATTACTACCACCATGTTATAGATAAAGAAATTTATCTTTAGAGAGGGTAAGTAATTTGCTCAATGGTCACACCTTTCTGCATCTCTCTAACAAATGATAGAAGAACTCAATGACAGAAACAATGGTGTTTACACAATTTCTTTGAAAGACAGTTTCATAAAATAAGTTTCTGCTCATTAATTTACTTGTACAAAGTGAGGTGATCAATATGTGGATAAATGACTTAGCCCATTGCTTTATCCCAGTTTTGCTCATTTTGATTATTTGAAAGAACTATTCATTGTCCTATTTTTTTACTTGCTGGTCCATTGAATGGTAGTATTTTTATCAATATATGTGAAAATTTGACAACGGAATTGTATCCTTAGTGCTTGTACTTAAGTTTAAAATAAAAACAGATAAAAATAAATTTATTTTAAATTTTTTTCATCATAATTCTATGGATTATTCATAGACATGTTTTGTAATTAATGTAATTTTTTGAGAGCAATTATTAGTTAAGACTAAGTAGCAGCTAGAAGATGCTAAAATTGAATGAACTGAGAAAAAGTAAATGGAATCCTTATAGTTTGCCTCTGCCTTTATGCTTAGTGATCCAAAAGTATTTAACTATACGTGTCAACATTCTCAATTTCTCTGACTTCTGTAAAGTCATAGCATTAAAGATTTATTTTTTCCCTATGAAGTTAATGCCATTGGATGGAACACTAAACATTAAAGGAGAAATAATTAACTTCATACCACTAAAAAATGAAACTATATGTGGGTTAGGCAGAGAGAAGGAACTCCCATGCCCAATCCATAATGATTCATTCACATTGGCTGCATGTACCATAGCTGGTTCATTCATCCTAACTTAAAGAGCTCAATGGACAGATTAACTTTAGAATATTATTATGGAAAGCCAGAATAGGAGCCAGGCTGCCATATCCAAATTGTGTCCCCAAGTCTGTCACCAGTACTACTTTTCCTTGCATATTGATGTAAACCAGTTAACAGAAATGTCTCCATAGTTCCTTTCTAGTTGATGTCCTGAAGTAAAGTATATTATAAACTTAAAACTAGATTCAAACTCATAAAAGCATGAAATGGTTTCAAAATGTGAATAATCTCAAAACTATTTATAGTTTTTGCATTTCTCATTATTTCCCAGCTCATTGTCCTTATAAAAATAGCATCCCCTCTTCCTCTGCCCTTCCGCTCTTTTCCCTTTCCACTGTGCAACTGAAGACTAGGAAAGAATGGTAAGTAAATTATCCATTATATCAGTCTTTACCTCGAACTTTCCGTGATCTTTGCCAGTAAGCTCAGGAGATGGTTTGTAAACAACCATCTCCACTCTATTTCAGACATGCAAAATAAGAGGTTTTGGATTCAGCATAGGACTAACTACTGGATGCTATTTACAGAAAACTTTATATTTGTGCTGACAAGCCTTGTCATCTAGGTGAAAGCCAATCCTCTTCTAATGACAAAATTGTTGGGGAAATAAATCTATAAGAGACTAATTAAAACAATAAAATAAATGGCTCTTTAATTTTCAAATGGGAAAAAAATCCCATCAGAATATTAAATGGTTCACATAAAAGTTATACGACAACCTCAATGATTTATTTCATGGCATCAATAGAGTAACTGATGCCAGAGTAACTGGATTGTGCAGATTTTATCTTGTTACCCTGTCTCTCCCGGAGTCATGTCAACATAACATCATTCATATCAGTTATATGACTTAACAAAATATGTGGAAAAGATGTTTCCAAAAGTCATCCTGGCAGTAATGTAACAAATTGAGTCTCTAATTTTATGGTACATACTGATTTTTCTAGTTCGTTTGAAAGGGTGACTTTCCCTTCAAACTTGAATTGATACAGATAAAGAGTACCTCAAGAAGGCCCTCCAGCGCCCCCCCGCTTTTTTTTTTTTTTTTTTTTTTGAGACGGAGTCTTGCTCTGTCGCCCAGGCTGGAGTGCAGTGGCACAATCTTGGCTCATTGCAAGCTCCGCCTCCTGGGTTCACGCCATTCTCCTGCCTCAGCCTCCCGAGTAGCTGGGACTACAGGCGCCCGCCACCACGCCCGGCTAATTTTTTGTATTTTTAGTAGAGATGGCGTTTCACCGTGTTAGCCAGGATGGTCTCGATCTCCTGACCTCATGATCCGCCCACCTCAGCCTCCCCCTCCAGCCACTTTTTAAGGGAAATACAGGAGTTATCCTCAATAAAAATGAGCAATGATTCATGAATCTATTAACTGAAGGAAGTTAGACCTAAAAAGGAATCTACGCTCTTCTGTTTTCTCTGCTAGTCAGATAACAATACCTTATGTATGTATATGCATGATGCTTTGTCACTTAAAAATTACCTATACTTTGCCAAATTAAATATGCACAGTAAGTTATAGATGTTAATCATTCTAATTTCTCAGGTCAGAAACAGAAATTTATAAAATCTGATTTTTTTCAAGATCACAGAATTAGAAACCAGCAAGACTAGAATGCAAATCCATATTCTTTGAGTCAAAATTTAAATCTCTTCCTGCTACCTTTTGGCTTCTTTAATTGCTGTGTGATTATATATAGTAGGAGCTAAGGGAAGACTTGTTCATCACTTTTGCTGTCCAGCTAATGTATATGGATAATTTGTCTGATCAATTGCATATCAAAATTGACCTCAATTAGAACACAGTTCACATAAATACTTCAGAAAAAAAGATTATCTAGTGTTCTTGCTGTGGGCACTGCCAGTATTGCGATACATACTACTCTGGATATTTATTTTCTGCCAGTGTGGTGATACATGAAATACTATGAAAAATTAGAAGATCTATGAGGGGAAGAATGTGGATCCTTATCTTTTTTCCGGACCAAAGAGAATTTTGAAAGCTAAGAATTTATTTATTTGAAGATGAAACTAATGTAGGCCCAATGAATAACTTAAGACTGAATTAATCTAATCATTATTGGTTCAATCCACACTGAAAATCTTGTCTTCTATTTCTTTTTCAATATTCTTTATTCAAAAGGTAAGTGGAAATATTTTATTTCCATGTTACATTTGCTGAATTGGATTAAATAGCTACATTTTTGGTATTTTGGGCTGTACAATGTTATGTATCCAGGAAACCTTCCATAAAAAAATCAAGTTTATGCTCCCCTTTTAAAACACATGTGTATGTTAAGAAAAACAGAACCTCTCTATTTTCTTTATTTTAAAAATATAGTTATCAAAATATTTCTTCTTGAAGTATTTGATGTACCAGAAGTTTTAAAGCTTTTATGATGTCTGTGCCAGACGTAAGATTTTATTGAAGTTCAAAACACTGAAGCATTAGATTTAGATTGATTCTGTACTTGGGCTCACCATAAACTCTCATTTATTCTTGCTTTTTGTAAATATGGTGGTTCCTTTCCCATGTTAGCTCTTTTTTGAAAGGCCATTAAAATGAGGAAAGCTGAAGAAATATTTTAAAGTATGCACATATGTTTTTAAAAGTCTAAATAGTTATTGAGGTATAATAGACATACAATAAATTGCACATATTCAAAGTGTACAACATGAAAAATTTTGACAACTGTGTACCATAAAACCATCACTGCATCAGAGTAACAAATGTATCTACCACCTCCAAAAGTTTCTATGTGCTTTTGTGTTTTCTTCCTCCTGTTATTTCGCACTATACCCCCATCTGCTGGCAATTGCTGTCTGATGTCCATCAGTACAGAACAGTTTGCTTTTTTTTTTTTTTTTTGAGACGGAGTTTTGCTCTTGTTGCCCAGGCTGGAGTTCAATGGTGCTATCTTGGCTCACTGCAACCTCTGCCTCCTGGGTTCAAGCGATTCTCCTGTCTTAGCCTCCCGAGTAGCCGGGATTAGAGGCATGTGCTACCATGCCCGGCTAATTGTGTATTTTTAGTAGAAACGGGGTTTCTCCACGTTGGTCAGGCTGGTCTCAAACTCCTGACCTCAGGTGATCCGCCTGCCTTGGCCTCCCAAAGTGCTGGCATTATAGGCATGAGCCACGGCGCCCAGCCTAGTTTGCATTTTTTTTTTAAGTTGGTATGAGTGGAATCATGGAACATACAACTCTCCTTTGTCTTATTTGCTCACTCAGCACAACACAACACTACACATACTCATCTGTTTTGGGTACATCAACTGTTCAGTTGTGAATAAGTGAGTTTAGCAAGGTTGAATGATACAAGATCAACATGCGAAGAACAATTGTACTTGTATATACTAACAGTGAATGATCATTGGTGGGTGGTACTCACCATGTGGCTATACCACAGTGTGTTTATCCATTTATCTGTTAATTAACATTTGGGGTGCAATTAACCTTATGTACATGTCTTTGCATAGGACATATGCTTTCATTTCTCATGAGCAATATCTAGAAATGGCTGGTGCATACTTACACATAGGTGATAGATTATACATATAGCTGGTGTATGTTTAACTTTTAATTAATTCATTTATTTGTAGAGATGGAGGAATCTTGTGATGCTGCCCAGCCTGGTCATCAACTCCTGGGCTCAAGTTGTCCTCCTACCTCAGCCTCTCTAGAAGCTGGGACTATCAGCACATATCACTGTGACTGACTCTTGCTTAACTTTTAAAAATACTCCTAAACTATTTCCCTTAAGTGATTATACCATTTCATATCCTTACCAGCTGTGAGAGTTCAAGTTGTTTCACATCCTTGCCTACACACTTGGTGCTATGGGCTGAATTGTGTCTGTGATGGTTAGTATTGAGTGTCAACTTGATTGGGTTGAAGGATGCAAAGTATTGTTTGTGGGTGTGTCTGTGAGGGTGTTGTCGAAGGAGATTAACATTTGAGTCAGTGGACTGGGAGAGGCAGACCCACCCTCAATCTGGGTGGGCACATCTAATCAGCTGCCAGCACAGCTAGACTAAAACAGGCAGAAGAAGATAGAAGGAGCAGACTTGCTGAGTCTTCTGGCCTTCATCTTTCTCCCACGCTGGATGCTTCTTGCCCTTGTATATCAGACTCCAAGTTCTTCAGCTTTTGGACTCACACCAGTGGTTTGCCAGTGTCTCTTGGACCTTAAGCCACAGATGGAAGGCTGCACTGCTGGCTTCCCTACTTTTGAGGTTTTGGGACTTGGACTGGCTTTCTTGTTCCTCAGCTTGCCGACGTCCTATTGTGTCTGAAATTGGTGGGTTCTTGGTCTCACTGACTTCAAGAATGAAGCCGCAGACCCTCGCGGTGAGTGTTACAGCTCTTAAGGTGGCGCGTCTGGAGTTTGTTCCTTCTGACGTTCGGATGTGTTTGGAGTTTCTTCCTTCTGGTGGGTTCGTGGTCTTGCTGGCTTTAGGAGTGAAGCTGCAGACCTTTGCGGTGAGTGTTACAGCTCTTAAGGCGGTGCGTCTGGAGTTATTCGTTCCTCCCGGTGGGCTCGCGGTCTCGCTGGCTTCAGGAGTGAAGCTGCAGACCTTCGCGGTGTTACAGCTCATAAAAGCAGCGTGGACCCAAAGAGTGAGCAGTGGCAAGATTTATTGCAAAGAGCAAAAGAACAAAGCTTCCAAAGTGTGGAAGGGGACCCGAGCGGGTTGCCACTGCTAGCTCCGCAGCCTGCTTTTATTCTCTTATCTGGCCCCACCCACATCCTGCTGATTGGTAGAGCTGAGTGGTCTGTTTTGATAGGGCGCTGATTGGTACCTTTACAATCCCTGAGCTAGACACAAACGTTCTCCACCCCCACCAGATTAGTTAGATACAGAGTATGGACACAAAGGTTCTCCAAGGCCCCATCAGAATAGCTAGATACAGAGTGTCAATTGGTACATTCACAAACTCTGAGCTAGACACAGGGTGCTGATTGGTGTGTTTACAAACCTTGAGCTAGATAGAATGCCAGTTGGTGTATTTACAATCCCTGAGCTAGACATGAAGGTTCTCCACGTCCCCACCAGACTCAGGAGCCCAGCTGGCTTCACCCAGTGGATCCCTCACCGGGGCTGCAGGTGGAGCTGCCTGCCAGTCCCGGTGCAGCGCGCCCGCACTCCTCAGCCCTTGGGTGGTCGATGGGACTGGGCACCGTGGAGCAGGGGGCGGCGCTCATCGGGGAGGCTCGGACCGCACAGGAGCCCACGGAGTGGGTGGGAGGCTCAGGCATGGCGGGCTGCAGGTCCCGAGCCCTGCCCCGCGGGAAGGCAGGTAAGGTCCGGCTAGAAATCAAGCGCAGCGCCAGCGGGCCGGCACTGCTGGGGGACCCAGTACACCCTCTGCAGCCGCTGGCCCGGGTGCTAACCCTCTCATTGCCCGGGGCCGGCAGGGCCCTCCGGCTGCTCCGAGTGCGGGGCCGCCAAGCCCACGCCCACCCGGAACTCTCCCTGGCCCGCAAGCGCCGCGCGTAGCCCCAGTTCCCGTTCGCGCCTCTCCCTCCATACCTCCCTGCAAGCTGAGGGAGCAGGCTCTGGCCTTGGCCAGCCCAGAAAGGGGTTCCCACAGTGCAGCGGTGGGCTGAAGGGCTCCTCAAGTGCCGCCAAAGTGGGAGCCCAGGCAGAGGAGGTGCTGAGAGCGAGCAAGGGCTCTGAGGACTGCCAGCACGCTGTCACCTCTCACTATTGTGAGACTTCACGTTGTGATGGTGTGAGTCAATACTCCTTATTAAACTTTCTTTCATATATACATCTATCCTATTAGTCCTATCCTTCTAGAGAACAGTGACTAATACAATATCCTTTTCCAAATTTATATGTAAATTATATCTTAATAAAGCTGTTGTCTGGGCACAGTGGCTCACACCTGTAATCCCAGAACTTGGGAGGCCAGGATGGGCAGATCACCTGAGGTCAGGAATTCAAGACCAGCATGGCCAACATGGTGAAATCCCATCTCTACTAAAAATATAAAAATTAGCTGGTTGTAGTGGCAGATGCCTGTGATCCCAGCTACTTGGGAGGCTGAGGCAGGAGAATCGCTTGAACCTGGGAGGCGGAGGTTGCGGTGAGCTGAGATCACACCACTGTACTATACAGCCTGGATGACAGAGTGAGACTCTGTCTCAAAAAAAAAGAAAAAAAAGCTGTTATAAAAAATTATTGTCTAACCAAGGCTACAAATATTTTTTTCCTATGTTTTCACTAGAAATTTCATATTTTTATCTTATGCTTATATCTATAATTTGTATCCATTTTTGTATATAATGCAATATATTAATAGAAGCTGTTTTTAAAAAATGCATATATAATTATTCCAGTATTAATTGATGAAAAGACTATATTAAATTTACTTTATGTCTTTGCAGAAAAACAACTGTGGGTCTATTTTTAGATTCTCTATGCTGTTCTAATTGTTTGTCTATCTTGATGCCAATACCACACTGTCTTTTTTGCCATAGTTTGATAATAAGTTTTGAAGTCATGTACCATAAGTCTTCTGAATCTGCTGTCTTTGAAAGTTGTTTTGAATCTTCTCATTTATATTCCATATGAATTTTAGAATCGGCATATCAATTTCTACCACAAAAAACATGCTGAGATTTTGATTGAGATTGTTTTGGATCCCACATGATACTGGCACCTTTGGTAAAACTGATGAACTTACATGGGCATATTATTATTATCCAAAGTTTACAGTTTACATTAGGTTTCACTTTTGGTATTATACATCATAGGAGTTTGGATGAAAGTCCAAAAAGAATAATGACATTTATCTACCATTATAGTGTAATATGAAGTTTTGTGTTTTACATCTAGTCTATAATCTATTTAGAAATAATTTTTGTGAAAGGTATAAGTTCTGTGTATAGATTCATCAAATGTTTGGCATGTGGATGTTCAGTTACACTACCTGAAAAATCCTCTGTGCTCTTCCTATTCGTTTTTCCCTTCCTCTTACCCTTGGCCATCACTGTTCTTCTTACAGCCTCCATTGTACAAAGTTTTGCCTTTTCCTGAATGTCATATAGTTGGAGTCATGAAGTACTTAGCCTTTTCCGATTGGCTTCTTTCACTTAGTAATATGCATTTAGGGTTTCTCCTTCATGTCTTTTTATGGTACTGAATAATATTTCACTGTCTGGATGGATGTGCCACAGTTTATCTGTTTGCTCAAAAAGTAACATCTTGGTGGCTTCCAAGTTTTGACAATTATGAATAAAGCTGCTATAAACATCCATCTGTAGATTTTTGTAAGTGCAGATTTTGATTTATATAAATAAACACCAAGGAGTGTGAATGCTGAATCACATGGTAAAAGTATGTTTAATTTTGTAAGAAACTGCCAAACTATCTTCCAAACAGATTGGCTGTACTCTTTTGCATTACCACCAGCATAAGTGGTGAAGAAGTTTCTGTTCCTCCGCATCTTTGTCAGCATTTTGTGTTGTCAATGTTTTAGATTTTGAGCATTATAATAAGTATGTAGTGATCTCATTGTTTTGATTTGCATTTCCCTGATGACATATAATGTTGAATGTCCTTTTATATGCTTATTTGCCATATATAATTCTTGTGGGGTGGCTGTTTAGGTCTTTTGCCCAATCTTTAATCAGATTGTTCATTTTTTTATTGATGAAGTTTAGAAGTTCTTTGCATATTTTGTTTAACAGTCCTTTATCAGATGTGTCTCTTGCAAATATTTTTTCATAGTCTGTGACTTGTCTTCATATTCTCTTGTCTTTTACAGAGCAGACATTTTAAAATATTAACGAAGTCCTGTTTATCAATTACTTCTTTCATAAATTGAACCTTTGGTGTTGTATATAAAAAAACATCACCCTACCCAAGTTCATCTAGGTTTTCTTCTATGGTGTCTTCTAGAAGTTTTAAAGCTTCACATTTCACATTTAGGTCTATGAGCCATTTAGAGTTCATTTTTCTGAAGGGTGTAAGATCTGTGTCTAGATTTATTTCTTTTGCATGTGGATAACCAGTTGTTGCATTGCCATTTGTTGAAAAGGTTATCTCTTCTCCATTGTATTGCCTTTGCTCCTTTGTCAAAGATCAGTTGACTCTATTTATGTGTGTCTATTTCTGGGCTTTCTGTTATGTTCCACTGAACTGTTTTTTTTCCACCAATATCACACTGTGGTAATTACTGCCACTATATTGTAAGTCTTGAAGTCAGGTAGTATCAGTCTTTGGACTTTGCCTTCTCCTTCAATATTGAGTTGAATCTCTTGCCTGTCCCTATAGATAATAAAATTAGTTCACTCATATCCATAAAACAACTTGTTGGGATTTTGATTGGGATTGTGTTAAATCTATTAAACTGACATCTTGATAGTACTGAGTCTTCCTATCCTTCAACATGGCATATTTTTCAATTTATTTCTTTTTTCTTTTTGATTCCTTTCATCAGAGTTTTGTAGTTTTCCTTTTGTAGATCTTGCACATACTTTGGTAGATTTATCTGAGGAGCTCATTTTTTTTTTGGTGCTAATTTAAATAGTAATGAGTTTTTAATCTCAAATTTCACTTTTTCATTACTGGTATATAAAATGTGATTGGCTTTTACATATTAACCTTATATCCTGAAACCTTGCTGTGAAATCACTTATTAGTTCCCAGAAGTTTTGTTGTTCAGATTTTCTCTACAATCATGTCATCTGTGCACAAAGACAGTTTCTCTTCATTTCCAGTTTGTATGCCTTTTTTTTCCTGTCTTCTTGTATTAGCTAGGACTTCCAGTATAATATGTGAAAAGGAGTGGTAATGGGGGATATTCTTGTCATGTTCCTGATATTAGCAGGAAAGCTTCAAGTTTCTCACTATTAAATATAAAGTGGCAGGGCGCGGTGGCTCACTCCTGTAATCCCAGCACTTTGGGAGGCCGAGGCAGGTGGATCACTTGAGGTCAGGAGTTCGAGAGCAGCCTGGCCAATATGGTGAAACCACATCTCTACTAAAAATACAAAAATTAGCCGGATGTGATGGTGTGCGCCTGTAGCCCCAGCTACTTGGGAGGCTGGGGCAGGAGAATTACTTGAACTCGGGAGGTGGAGGTTGCAGTGAGCTGAGCTTGTGCCATTGCACTCCAGCCTGAGTGTCACAGGGAGATGCCATCTCAAATAATAATAATAATAAATATATATATATATATATATAAAGTTAGCTTTGGGTTCTTTGTATTTTTTTTAAAATCAAGTTGAGGAAATTATTCTTTATTTTTAATTTGCTGAAAGTTTTTTTTTTTTTTTTTTTTAAAGCCATAAATGGTTTTGGATTTTGCAAAATGGTTTCTCTGGACCCACTGATATGATTGCATCATATTTTTCTTTAACCTGTTCATGTGATTGACTATATTACTTCATTTTCAAATGTTGAGTCAACCTTACATATCTGGAATAAATCCCACTCAGGCATACTTTATAATTCTTTCTATACATTCTTGCTAATATTTTGCTGAGGATTTTTGCATCAATGTTCATGAGACATATTGGTCTGTAGTTTTCTTGTAATGTCTTTGTCCGCTCCTCTGCCCTGTCAACCACAGCTATCTTGGCCTCCTTGAACTTCCAGCTTCATCTCCACCCAGAGAGACTGCTGATTCCACCTCAGTTTCTCCTCACTGCACTTCAGTCTGGAAACTTTCTCCAGATAATACACTGGGCTAATTGTGTGGCACATCTAATTTTTTCCTCATCTCTCAGGGATTACTCATCTTTCCTGACTATTGTTCAAATTGTTAACAATGACTGTTTCATAGCTTTTCTATTTTTTAGTTGTTTCAGGAAGTAGAATAAATCTAGACACTCTCCAGTATGGCTAAAAAGAGTAGTCTTCCTTTCTTACTTTTAACCAAAAAAAGCCCCTCTTTACCCCATTGCTTAGCTTGAACCCAAGTTGCAAAACATAAAGGCACCCATTGGAGGGAGAAATAGACTTGGGGATGAAACTATAGTAGTGAACCAAGAAATGAACCAAAGGAAGAGTCAGAAAGAAACTTGAATCACTTATCTGTCAGTCTGAAGGCAAACGGACCATACTTAGTCACTTCTTTCTTCCTCAGTCTACATCACTTTAAAGTTACCTTTTAATTAACTTTCTATGAAAATATATTTTAAGGTAACTTAAGTTTCCTTTTTGCTAGTCTAGGCATTTGAAGGTAGATGTTCAGACCCCCAGATTAGATGCAAGGCTAGTAATGCAGAATTTAAAAAAGTAAGAGGGAACAGGACCAAATTGAATTTTGTGAGAAAATTAACATTTCAGGCAAGGCTTGATCATCTTGAGACCTCATTGCCAATTTTGTTTTGAAATCTATTACCAATGAGGTGATTTCAACATGACAACATGTATTTTGAGAAGGGACCCAATTGGGAATGAGTGGAAACAGGTATTTGTAAAGTAAAAGTTAACTTAATCAGCAAAAAAGTCAAAACAAAAATTTGAAAAATAATTTAAATGAAAAATTAAAGTTTATTATAAAGGGTTAGAGATAAGCATTTGTAAGTAGGGTTTAAAAGCTCACATAGAGGCATATATTTTCTTTAAGAAGTCATGTTAGAGTCATTTTGCTAAAATATCACATCTGTCTTACAGAAATTACAACAGAAAAGCAACAAGATTAAAAAATCATTTCAAAATAAATATTGTACCAACCTAATGGAAAAACATCTGTGCTGTTTTAGCTTATTACAGCAGTTTGTCATGACAATTTATAGATAAGTATGCAATTTTTCTTAGATTTATTATTGGAAACTTCTACTTATAGGTCTGTGGTTTAAGACAGGAAATGTGTTTTGATTGATTATCCTGAAAAGAAATTGGTAGACCAAATGTTGAAACCATGAAAACATTAGGAGATGAAGGTAACAGTTGAAAAAATGAACTGCACTTTGGAAGAACTCACAGGAGTAGTGATGATTGTACCACTAAATCTTGTACTTGTTTACCAAAGTTGAGAGAGAAAAATTTCAGTTGAACTAGTATGTAGAGTGATACTCTGGTTTCTCTTGAGATGGTATAAATCTTTTGCCTTTTACTAGTATGTAGAGTGATATGAGAATTCCCTCTAATAGGCAAGTGAATGGAGAGTAGATAATATAACAACTGAGAAAATATAATCCTTAACCCTTCAAAAGAAAATATTTCTTCAAGAAGTGGGTACAAGCAAAGCAATTCAATAAATTAGAAATACATTATGATTATAAGGACAGTGCATTTAGAGTTCCCAATGACCTGATTTAACTATTAAAAATATACACAGGCAAACCATACACTAAATCATAATAGCCGATTTTAGAATTCCTCTCAGGAAGAGCACTGTCTTAGCTTGAGTGGCTGTACATAGTAAGATCCTTAGGATATGGGTTGGTAGGCACAAAGAATAAGTACATCTTCATATAATAACAAACAAGCATGTAACAAACAGGAATTTGGTAATTGAGAGGACAGCAGAAATGAGAGAATAGAGAAAGTAAGAGAAAGTTGAATTACATAGTGAAATTCTGGAGCCCAAATTGGGGAAAGATCTCCAGAGCTTTTTAAGTACAGTTGTCTAATACATATGATGTTTTCTGCTGTTAACAGCTGTAATATAGACTTCTTTACCTTACCCTGAATTTTCACTGAAGTCTGCTGCACACATGCCTTGTATCAATTAAATTTTAGAAAAAACAAAGGGGCTGTGTTCCTTCTCTCAGATGAGATGGTGAAACACATATCTAACAGGAACACCTTCTGTAGACACCAGAACTAAACCAGGATCAAACATCATTAGAAAAAACATGTTAGTGCTGTTTGCATTAACTTATGTCTCCAGATTGTGAGGGATGCAGAGATCCTTGCTTATGAGAGGGAGATTCAATCAATTTTATTTGAATTTCAGAGATCACCAATGGATTTTGATGATGAAATCTCATTTCTCTTACTTATTAACTGTATGCTCTTAGGCAATTCGTATAAATCTTCTAACATTCTAGTTATTAAAATGTGGGTGATGCACTTATAAAATTTATTGTAATAATTAAATGTAATAAAGTTAAGTGAAAGTTTCTGGCATATACTAAGTGTTCAATAGATATTAGGCAGAAGTAGTAGAAATTAGACAAGAAAAGAGTTGAAAATAGTAATTGAAAGAGCAATATGTTATTCTTAACATAAACTCTTATGGGTTACTACTATCTTCCAGGCACTGTTCTAGACATGGAGCAATGTAGCATTGAGTCAAACAGGAAAAGTTCCTCCTTTCTTGGTAATTGTACTATACAAACTCAATGAAGATTTATTTTATTTTTTTACCAGCTGTGAAATAACATAAAACTTAAAGTATAATGAGACAAATTAAATGTGTAAAGCATGAAATAGTTTTTTCCTCTTTTTAAGTCTGCAAAATAGAACCTGAAGCAACTTATTACCTGTGCATCAGTGTTTTCACATGAATGTTGTTGCTAATCCTCTGAAAAGTGGAAAATAAAAATGAAGCTCTCTAATCAGAGCTGATTTTAAAGGACAAGTGTTATTTTAATACGAAGAAAATACAAGAAAATAATATGTTGTAAAGGGAGATTTTAATTAACTCTTAGAAGAGTAATTAGGTAAAAAGCTTGCAAATAGCAATATTTAGGTAAGGTTAAAAAGAATAAATACACATTCAATTGTTAGTAGATTAAGACTGAAGCAAAACTGAATGTGCGAAATTAAAGTAGAAAATACTTCTGTTTCCGGAACCAAGCCGGGTCAGGCTGTGTTTTCTCAAGGCCCAATAACGAGAAACAGACAAACTAGGGAAGAAGGGAATTTATTGCTGTAACTGGATACAGGGAGAAGGCCAGAGATAATTCCACCAGACCAAGTCAAAGTGTTACAATTTTCTTAGTGCTTATATAGGTTGGGGTTACGTGCCTAGGTGCCGTATAACATTCGCCTAAGTTTGTTGGTAACTAATTTTGTTTCAACTAGAAGATCAGAGGCAAAAATGCTTGCTAAGTCCAATTAAAAGGGCCCCAGTACCTCCAAGGCCTGTCTACTGTGGTACCAGGGTGATTATTTCTATCTTATCTTTTTTACAGCTTAGTCTGGAGAGCTGCCTTAGACTCTCGAATGAATCTATTCAAACAGCTGCCTCTGTTACCTTGACTTGTCTCAGATATGGGTCCTGGCACCAGGAATGAAAGACGGTCTCTATTATTTTGGTTTGCTCCAGGTTAGGGAGAAGCCCATGCAAGATTTCTACCGACCATATGTTTCATTTCTAGCTTTGATGTCTGGGCACTGATTTCCCTAGGCTTAACTATTTGCTCAATGTTAAGGCAGCTCTGTGGAAATTTGTCTGTGTAACTGAAGTGCTATGCAGGCCTGTCTGTGTGATTGTCATACAGACCTTTCTGTGTGATTGTCAGGGAGAATTGGCCTGCCACACTTCCATAAAATATTACGCATGTAAGACCGGGCACGGTGGCTCACACCCATAATCATAACGCTTTGGAAGGTCCAGGTGAGTGGATCAGTTGAGGCCAGAAATTTGAGATAAGCCTGGCCAACATGGTGCAACTGTCTCTCTACTAAAAATATTTTAAAAATTAGCCAGCTGTGGTGGTACATCCCTGTAATCCCAGCTAATTGATAGGCTGAGGTATAAGAATGGTTTGAACCTTACGGTCGGAGGTTGCAGTGAGCTGAGATTGTGCCACTGCACTCCAGCCTGGGTGACAGAGTGAGACTTTCTCTCTAAAAATAAGTAATAATAATAATAATAAACACACATGTAAGATGTTTAATGTAACATTCAAGTGAGTTCAAAATTTTTTTCCATTTTTATTCTTTTTTTTTTTTTTTTTTTCTGAGACAGAGTCTTGCCCTGTGCCCAGGCTGGAGTGCAATGGTGCGACCTCTGCTCACTGTAACCTCTGCTTCCTGGACTCAAGCGATTCTCCTACCTCAACCTCCCGAGTAGCTGGGATTACAGGCGCCTGCCACTACGCCTGGCTAATTTTTGTATTTTTTAGTAGAGATAGGGTTTCACCATGTTGGTCAGGCTGGTCTCGAACTCCCGACCATAGGTGATCTGCCCGCCTTGGCCTCCCACAGTGCTGAGATGACAGGCATAAGCCGCCATGCCTGGCCCCCTTTTTATTCTTTAAAGTATATCCTAAAGTTAAATAACTTCCATGACGTTTCTTTCAACTGTAGTGGATGAAATATATTGGAATAGTCTGCAGAGGCTTTTCAGTTATGATGGGATAACTGGATCAAGTTAAACCTGTAGCAGAGGGCAGATGTAGAATGTGGATAAACAAAGCAAAACAAACAGTAGTTTATAAGGTATTAGATTACAATTAAGGCAAATGAGTTGAACTACGAAGATATCAGAAAGGAAGGAACAGCATTGAGGTGAATTCTACATTTGTGACCACTTTTCCCTTTGGGCTACTTGTCAACTATTACTTGAGGGCATGGAACCCCCAAAAAAGATGTGGTATAGATTTTATGTTTGTCTCACTGGGCTGAAGAGAAATCAGTTGGAGTTGAGGGCTAGCAAGGAAATCGAGAATAAATGGGTCAGGATCCCAAAGAAAAAAGAACTGCAGAATAGTAAATACCTGCATTCTGCATACAATTTTTTATCAAAGCATTTTTTGGCTCTAGAAGTGTACAAGTTCAGAGAGGGAAATGAAGAAAGCAGTTGCTAATATGCTAAAAAAAACCAGAAAATACTACAATTTTATGGACTTTTGAGAAACAAAGTGGAGTGCAGTCTTTGCCAAAAACAGGCTATGGTGAACAACACAGGCTTTCACTTAATACCCTTCAAATAACTTAACCTAAAAGTAAGGACAAAAGAAAATAGGTACACCTCAACTAGATTAAAATGATTTGTTTTATTTATTTATTTATTATTATACTTTAAGTTCTAGGGTACATGTGCACAACGTGCAGGTTTGTTATATATGTATGCATGTGCCATGTTGGTGTGCTGTACCCATTAACTCTTCGTTTACACTAGGTATATCTCCTAATGCTATCCATCCCCCAGACCGCCACCCCACAACAGGCCCTGTTGTGTGATGTTCCCCTTCCTGTGTCCCAGTGTTCTCATTGTTCAATTCCCACCTATGAGTGAGAACATGCGGTGTTTGGTTTTTTGTCCTTGCGAGAGTTTACTGAGAATGATGGTTTCCAGCTTCATCCATGTCCCTACAAAGGACATGAACTCATCCTTTTTTATGGCTGCATAGTATTCCATGGTGTATATGTGCCACATTTTCTTAATCCAGTCTATCGTTGATGGACATTTGGATTGGTTCCAAGTCTTTGCTATTGTGAATAGTGCCTCAATAAACATACGTGTGCATGTGTCTTCATAGCAGCATGATTTATAATCCTTTGGGTATATACCCAGTAATGGGATGGCTGGGTCAAATGATAATTCTAGTTCTAGATCCTTGAGGAATTGCCACACTGTCTTCCACGATGGTTGAACTAGTTTACAGTCCCACCAACAGTGTAAAAGTGTTCCTATTTCTCCACATCCTCTCCAGCACCTGTTGTTTCCTGACTTTTTAATGATTGCCATTCTAACTGGTGTGAGATGGTATCTCATTGTGGTTTTGATTTGCATTTCTCTGACGGCCAGTGATGATGAGCATTTTTTCATGTGTCTCTTGGCTGCATAAATGTCTTCTTTTGAGAACTGTCTGTTTATATCCTTCGCCCACTTTTTTATGGGGTTATTTTTTTCTTGTAAGTTTGTTTGAGTTCATTGTAGATTCTGGATATTAGCCCTTTGTAGGATGAGTAGATTGCAAAAATTTTCTCCCATTCTGTAGGTTGCCTGTTCACTCTGATGGTAGTTTCTTTTGCTGTGCAGAAGCTCTTTAGTTTAATTAGATCCCATTAGTCAATTTTGGCTTTTGTTGCCATTGCTTTTGGTGTGTTAGACATGAAGTCCTTGCCCATGCCTATGTCCTGAATGGTATTGCATAGGTTTTCTTCTAGGGTTTTAATGGTTTTAGGTCTAATATTTAAGTATTTAATCCATCTTGAATTAATTTTTGTATAAGGTATAAGGAAGGTATCCAGTTTCAGCTTTCCACATATGGCTAACCAGTTTTCCCAGGACCATTTATTAAATAGGGAATCCTTTCCCCATTTCTTGTTTTTGTCAAGTTTGTCAAAGATCAGATGGTTGTAGATGTGTGGTATTATTTCTGAGGGCTCTGTTCTGTTCCATTGGTCTATATCTCTGTTTTGGTACCAGTACCATGCTGTTTTGGTTACTATAGCCTTGTAGTATAGTTTGAAGTCAGGTAGTGTGATGCCTCCAGCTTTGTTCTTTTTGCTTAGGATTGTCTTGGCAATGTGGGCCCTTTTTTGGTTCCATATGAACTTGAAAGTAGTTTTTTCCAATTCTGTGAAGAAAGTCATTGGTAGCTTGATGGGGATGGCATTGAATCTATAAATTACCTTGGGCAGTATGGCCATTTTCACGATATTGAGTCTTCCAATCCATGAGCATGGAATGTTCTTCCATTTGTTTATGTCCTCTTTTACTTCATTGAGCAGTGGTTTGTAGTTCTCCTTGAAGAGGTCCTTCACATCCCTTGTAAATTGGATTCCTAGGTATTTTATTCTCTTTGAAGCAATTGTGAATGGGAGTTCACTCATGATTTGGCTCTCTGTTTGTCTGTTATTGGCGTATAGGAATGCTTGTGATTTTTGCACATTGATTTTGTATCCTGAGACTTTGCTGAAGTTGCTTATCAGCTTAAGGAGATTTGGGGCTGAGACAATGGGGTTTTCTAAATATATAATCATGTCACTTGCAAACAGGGACAATTTGACTTCCTCTTTTCCTAATCGAATACCCTTTATTTCTTTCTCCTGCCTGATTGCCCTGGCTAGAACTTCCAACACTATGTTGAATAGCAGTGGTGAGAGAAGGCATCCCTGTCTTGTGCCAGTTTTCAAAGGGAATGCTTCCAGTTGTGCCCATTCAGTGTGATATTGGCTGTGGGTTTGTCATAGCTCTTATTATTTTGAGATATGTCCCATCAATACCTAATTTATTGAGAGTTTTTAGCATGAAGGGCTGTTGAATTTTGCCAAAGGCCTTTTCTGCATCTATTGAGATAATCATGTGGTTTTTGTCTTTGGTTCTGTTTATATGCCTGATTCCATTTATTGATTTGCATATGTTGAACCAGCCTTGCATCCCAGGGATGAAGCCCACTTGATCATGGTGGATGAGCTTTTTGATGTGCTGCTGGATTCGGTTTGCCCGTATTTTATTGAGGATTTTTGCATCGATGTTTATCAGGGATATTGGTCTAAAATTCTCTTTTTATGTTGTGTCTCTGCCAGGCTTTGGTATCAGGATGATGCTGGCCTCATAAAATGAATTCGGGAGGATTCCCTCTTTTTCTATTGATTGGAATAGTTTCAGAAGGAATGGTACCAGCTCCTCCTTGTACCTGTGGTAGAATTCAGCTGTGAATCTGTCTGCTCCTGGACTTCTTTTGGTAGGTAGGCTCTTAATTATTGCCTCAATTTCAGAGCCTGTTATTGGTCTATTCAGGGATTCAACTTCTTCCTGGTTTTGTCTTGGGAGAGTGTATGTGTCCAGTAATTTATCCATTTCTTCTAGATTTTCTAGTTTATTTGCGTAGAGGTGTTTATAGTATTCTCTGATAGTAGTTTGTATGTCTGTGGAATTGGTGGTGATATCCCCTTTATCATTTTTTATTGTGTCTATTTGATTCTTCTCTCTTTTCTTCTTTATTAGTCTGTCCAGCGATCTACCAATTTTGTTGATCTTTTTAAAAACCAGCTCTGGGATTCACTGATTTTTTGAAGGGTTTTTTGTGTCTCTATCTCCTTCAGTTCTGCTCTGATCTTAGTTATTTTTTGCCTTCTGCTAGCTTTTGAATGTGTTTGCTCTTGCTCCTCTAGTTCTTTTAATTGTGATGTTAGGGTGTCAATTTTAGATCTTTCCTGCTTTCTCTTGTGGGCATTTCGTGCTATAAATTTCCCTCTACACACTGCTTGAAATGTGTCCCAGAGATTCTGGTACGTTGTGTCTTTGTTCTTGTTGGTTTCAAAGAACATCTTTATTTCTGCCTTCATTTCGTTATGTACCCAGTAGTCATTCAGGAGCAGGTTGTTCAGTTTCCATGTAGTTGAGCGGTTTTGAGTGAGTTTCTTAATCCTGAGTTCTAGTTTGATTGCACTGTGGTCTGAGAGACAGTTTGTTATAGTTTCTGTTCTTTTACATTTACTGAGGAGTGCTTTACTTCCAAGTATGTGGTCAATTTTGGAATAAGTGCAATGTGGTGCTGAGAAGAATGTATATTCTGGTGATTTGGGGTGGAGAGGTCTGTAGATGTCTATTAGGTCCTCTTGGTGCAGAGCTGAGTTCAATTCCTGAATATCCTTGTTAACTTTCTGTCTTGTTGATCTGTCTAATGTTGACAGTGGGGTGTTAAAGTTTCACATTATTATTGTGTGGGAGTCTAAGTCCCTTTGTGTGTTTCTAAGGCCTTGCTTTATGAATCTGGGTGTTCCTGTATTGGGTGCATATATATTTAGGATAGTTAGCTCTTCTTGTTGAATTGATCCCTTTACCATTATGTAATGGCCTTCTTTGTCTCTTTTGATCTTTGTTGGTTTAAAGTCTGTTTTATCAGAGACTAGGATTGCAACCTCTCCTTTTTTTTTTATTTTCCATTTGCTTGGTAGATCTTCCTCCATCCCTTTATTTTGAGCCTATGTGTGTCTCTGCACATGAGATGGGTCTGCTGAATACAGCACACTGATGCGTCTTGACTCTTTATCCAACTTGTCAGTCTGTGTCTTTTAATTAGAGCATTTAACCCATTTACATTTAAGGTTAATATTGTTATGTGTGAATTTCATCCTGTCATTTTGATGTTAGCTGGTTATTTTGCTTGTTAGTTGATGCAGTTTCTTCCTAGCATCGATGGTCTTTACAATTTGGCATGTTTTTGTAGTGGCTGGTACTGGTTGTTCCTTTCCATGTTTAGTGCTTCCTTTAGGACCTCTTGAAGGGCAGGCCTGATGGTGACACAATCTCTCAGCATTTGCTTGTCTGTAAAGGATTTTATTTCTCCTTCAGTTATGAAGCTTAGTTTGGCTGGATATGAAATTCTGGGTTAAATTCTTTTCTTTAAGAATGTTGAACATTGGCCCCCACTCTCATCTGGCTTGTAGAGTTTCTGCTGAGAGATCAGCTGTTAGTCTGATGGGCTTCCCTTTGTGAGTAACCCAATCTTTCTCTCTGGCTGCCCTTAACATTGTTTCCTTCATTTCAACTTTGGTGCATCTGATAATTATGTGTCTTGGAGTTGCTCTTCTTGAGGAGTATCTTTGTGGCATTCTCTGTATTTCCTGAATTTGAATGTTGGCCTGCCTTGCTAAGTTGGGGAAGTTCTCCTGGATAATATCCTGCAGAGTGTTTTCCTACTTGGTTCCATTCTCCCCATCACTTTCAGGTACACCAATCAAATGTAGATCTGGTCTTTTCACATAGTCCCATATTTCTTGGAGGATTTGTTCGTTTCTTTTTACTCTTTTTTCTCTAAACTTCTCTTCTCACTTCATTTCATTCATTTGATCTTCAATCACTGATACCCTTTCTTCCAGTTGATCAAATTGGCTACTGAAGCTTGTGCATTTGTCATGTAGTTCTTGTGCTGTGGTGTTTAGCTCCATCAGGTCATTTAAGGACTTCTCTACACTGGTTATTCTAGTTAGCCATTCATCTAATCTTTTTTCAAGGTTTTTAGCTTCTTTGCAATGGGTTTGAACTCCTCCTTTAGCTCAGAGAAGTTTGATCATCTGAAGCCTTCTTCTCTCAACTTGTCAAAGTTATTCTCGGTCCAGCTTTGTTCCATTGCTGGCAAGGAGCTGCGTTCCTTTGGAGAGGGAGAGGCACTCTGATTTTTAAAATTTTCAGCTTTTCTGCTCTGTTTTTTCCCCACCTTTGTGGTTTTATCTACCTTTGGTCTTTGATGATGGTGATGTACAGATGGGGTTTTGATGTGGATGTTCTTTCTGTTTGTTAGTTTTCCTTCTAACAGTCAGGACCCTCAGCTGCAGGTCTTTTGGAGTTCACTGAGGTCCACTCCAGACCCTGTTTGCCTGGGTATCAGCAGCGGGGGCTGCAGAACAGCGAATATTGCTGAACAGCAAATGTTGCTGCCTGATCATTCCTCTGGAAGCCTCATCTCAGAGGGGTACCCAGCCGTGTGAGGTGTCAGTCTGCCCCTACTGGAGGGTGCTTCCCAGATAGGCTACTTGGGGGTCAGGGACCCACTTGAGGAGGGAGGCTGTCTGTTCTCAGATCTCAAACTGCATGCTGGGAGAGCCACCACTCTCTTTAATGCTGTCAGACAGGGACATTTAAGTCTGCAGAGGTTTCTGCTGCCTTTTTTTCAGCTATGCCCTGCCCCCAGAGGTGGAGTCTACAGAGGCAGGTAAGCCCCCTTGAGCTGCGGTGCGCTTCACCCAGTTCAAGCTTCCAGGACGCTTTGTTTACCTACTCAAGCCTCAGCAATGGCGGGCGCCCCTTCCCCAGCCTCGCTGCCACTTTGCAATTTGAGCTCAGACTGCTGTGCTAGCAATGAGTGAGGCTCTGTGGGCATGGGACCCTCTGAGCCAGGTGTACGATATAATCTCCTGGTGTGCCATTTGCTAAGACCATTGGAAAAGTGTAGTATTATGGTGGGAGTGACCCGATTTTCCAGGTGCTGTCCATCACTGCTTCCCTTGGCTAGCAAAGGAAATTCCCTGACCCGTCGCGCTTCCCGGGTGAGGCAATGCCTTGCCCTGCTTCAGCTCTCCCTCAGTGGGCTGCACCCACTGTCCTGCCCCCACTGTCTGACAAGCCCCAATGAGATGAACCCGGTACCTCAGTTGGAAATGCAGAAATCACCCGTCTTCTGCATTCCTTATGCTGGGAGCTGTAGACTGGAGCTGTTCCTATTTGGCCATCTTGGAACCCATGCTGGTGATTTGTTTTTATGTGCCCATCTCAGGAGATGAATTAATATCATCCAGAGCTTCTACGGTCTTTCATATGCCATGTGTAGTATTCAACAAAAGTTTATCAGACATGCTAGGAAATAGGTCCAAACGATTGGAAACTTAGAAAACACATGCTAGAAGTAGAATTGCAGATGGCTCAGAAATTGAAATAAGACATGGACTTAAAATAACTATGACTCATGCTGAAGAATCAACAGAACTGGAATTTATAAAAATGAAAGAAAAGGAAATCCTAGAACTGAAAAGAATAACACCAAACTCAGGAATTGGATGGATGAATTTAACAGCATACTAGATATAGCCGAAGACAGGATTGCTGAACTGAAAAATAGATCAGTAAAACATACACAGATTGAAGGGAAAAGAGGTTAAAAAAAAGATACAAAATACAGAAAAGAGACATATTAGGCAAAATGAAGATGTCTAGCATATAAGTAATTGAACTACTGGAAGAAGAAGATGAAAAAGGGACAGAAGCAATATTCAAAGATACAGGCCAATAAATAATTTTTGAAAACTTGTAAAAGATATTGGCATAAATTTTAGACACTCTGTGAATCAAGTGGGAGAAATACAAAGTAAACTATGCTTAGGTACATCATAGTAAAAATGCTGAAAACTATATTATAAAAGAAAATCTTAAAATCAGCTACAGAAAAACACAAATATGCTTTCAAAGAAGGAACCATAATCCTTTTCAACAGAAACAATGACAGCTATAAGACAAATTGATTTTTTTAACTGTAAGAAAGCAATTGCCAATCTGTTTCTATATGCAGTAGAGATACCATTCCAAATTGAAGGTGAAAAAAATTTCAGACAAAAAACGAACAAATTTATCACCAGCAGTTTTCATTAAAGGGACTACTAAAGAGAATTATCCAGACCAAAGGACAATAGATGGAAGTACAAAAACAGATGAAGTACAAAAAAAAAGGAGAAAGAAAGATCATGGTAAAAGGTAAATATATGGGTAAAAATAAATAATATAAGCAAAAGTGATAGTGTAAAGGAATGTCAAAAATATTTGTAGAATTAAAATTCATGTCAGAATAGAGGAAAGGTAAAGTGTGAACAATTCTCAAACCATATGAAAAATGGTAAAAAAAAATGTAGATATAAATCAAGAAGAAACATGTAAATTTTTACCCATGCCTATGTCCCGAATGGCCTAGGTTGCCTTCTAGGGTTTATATGGTTTTGGGTTTTACATTTAAATCTTTAATTCATCTTGAATGAATTTTTGAATATTGTGAAAGAAAGAAGTCCAATTTTAATCTTCTGCATGTAGAAGACAGTGTGGCGATTCCTCAAAGACCTGGAAATACCATTCCACCCAGTGATCCCATTACTGGATATATATCCAAAGGGATATAAATCAGTCTACTATAAAGACACATGCATGCATATGTTCATTGCAGCATTATTCACAATAGCAAAGACATGGAATCAACCTGAATGCCCATGAATGATAGACTGGATAAGAAAATGTGGTACTTATACACTGTGAAATGCTAAGCAGCCATAAAAAGAATGAGGTCATATCTTTTGCAGGGACATGGATTGAGCTGGAGGCCCTTATCCTTAACAAACTAACACAGGAAGAGAAAATCAGATATCACATGTTCTCACTTATAAGTGGGAGCTACATGATGAGAACACATGGACACATAGATGGGAACAACACACACTGGGGCCTTTCAGAGGGTAAAGGGGGTGGCAGGAGGGAGGGGACCCTCCTATATATAACTAATGGGTTCTAGACTCAATATCTGGGTAATAAAATAATTTGTACAATGAACCCCGGTGATGCAAGTTTACCCCAATAATACATACCTACGCTTGTAACCCTAATCTTAAAAGTTAAAAAGTAACAACTGTGTAAATCACTAGGGGAAACAATGTAAAAAATAATATATTTCTACAAAAAATGGGGCAAATGGATGATAAAAATAGTTGATTAGTCTAAAATTCCATGAAAATAGATTATAGGAAAAGAAAAACATAGAGACAAATAGGAAAAAAATAGGAAAATAGTCGATTTAAACCCAAATGTCCTAGTAATTCTATTAATTGTAAGTAAATTTAATATTTCAATAGATTTATAATAAAACCCAACTATAAGATGCTTTAATGTCTTACATATAAAGATGAGAAAAGTTGAAAAGAATGCCACATGGAAAAATAAAGTAGGTATAACTATACTAACACAAAAAACTTGATAGCTACACTAGTTATTCAACCAGGAGGGTATAATAAGTATAATGTGTATACATTTAATAATGTAGTGTCAAAACATACGAAGCAAAAAAAGTGACAAAGCTGAAAGGAACAGACAAACCCAGTTTTACACAAATATTTAACTTGTCAGTGACTGACGGTACAAGGAAACAAATAGCAGAGATGCAGAAGATTTGAATAACACACTTGACCTAATTGACGTAAGACATGCATACAACATTGGCAAAATATGCATTTTTTCCAAGAACACATGAAACATTTAACAAACTATATACTGTTTAATAAAAGAAGTCTTAATAAGTTTCAAAGGATTAAAATTCTAAAAAGTATTTTCCATTACCCAAAAATTTAAGCTAGAAATAAAAGGTTACCTAAAAGATCTAGGATGTTTTTGAATTAATACTCATTTTAAATAGGCAAGAAATGCAGAAAAATCAAGGCAGAAATTAGAAAATACTTTGGATTTGACAGTAATTATAAAAAAAGTATATATCAAAAATTGAGAAATAGAGAAAATTACAGATTTAAATGCTAATATTAGAAGTGAAAAACACTGAAAATCAATTATGTAAGCCTATATCTCAATAAAAGATAAGCAAATTATAGACAAAGAGTATAGAAGGCAGAAAATAAGGATGAAGTCAGAAATTCATGAAATAGAAAACCGAGATACTATGAGCTCTATGTCATTAGGCAGTTCATGTCTACATCTGCTTGTGTCTTCCCAGACCAGGGACCAGACAAATGAGTGAAGAAGCCTTTGAGGAGATGAACACTACCCCTGCCACCATCTGACTGCTACTACATGAAAAACTGAGCCCAAATGAGCTTGGACAATTCCCAGATTCATCAGGAAAGGAAATGTTTATTATTGGTTTAAGTCACCATTTGGGGATGGTTTGTATACAGCAATATATAACCAGAGAAGATTGGAAGAGTTAATACTGTATAGATATAAATTTTTCTCATAATTGATCTATAGCTTTAATGCAATCCCAATAAAATCCCATTAAGGTATTTTCAGAGAAATTGATAAAGTGATTCTAAAACTTCTGTGGAAATGGGAAGCATCAAGTCTGTCAAGCCAGAATAATCTTGAAAATGAACAAAAGTTGACAATTTGAATTATTAGGTATTAAGATTTATTTTAAAGCTATGGTAATTAAGACAATATGGTATTGGAACAATGATAAATATATAGAGCAATAAACCAGATTATAGAAACAGACCCATATATACAATAGACTTACATCAAAAGTGCTGTAGCAATGTGAACCTGATCACATGGCTCACAGCATACGTTAACATATGAATGGTAAAACGATAGAGATGCCAACAGCTAATACAGAAAAAAGTCATCATGACTTTAGTGGGTAGGCAAGGACTTCTTAAATCACATATAAAACTGTGAAAGAAACATAAAACAGTGAAGAAAATTGATACATTGCATTTCATCAAAATTATCAACTTTTCATCAAAAGATACTTCTAAGGGCATAAAAAATGAGTTATAGAGTTGAGGAGACATATGCATACATCTGACAAAAAAGGTTTCCTTTATGTATATAAATTCTACAAATCAGTAAAAAATTAATTTTAAAATGGGCATAAAATCTGAATAGATACCTCACAAAAATCATATATGAAATATATATGCAAAAGGTGCTGAGCATCATTACTCACCAAGAAAATGCAAATCAAAAATATTGGGAGATACTATTGTAAGCCCACCAGAATGTTGGGGGAAAGGTATTCTCAGTGTTAGCAATCATGTGAAGTATTTGGAAATTTCATAGATGGCTTTAAGCACTTGTGAAGACATTTCTGGCAGCATCTCTTAAATCTAAACTTACGTGTACTCTATGACCTGACAATTTTACTCCTAAAGGCATCTGTGGAAATGAATACATATTTTCACCAACATTCAAGAACACACATGTCAGCATAACTCAAAATGGCCCAATGCTAGAAATGACTCAACCGTCCATCAAAATTCAAATTGATAAACATGGTTTAATTCATACATGGGATACAAGATCATGTTGAAAAATAATGAATTTCTGGATGTGCAACAGCAAAGATAAATATTACCAATAATTTTTGACAATAAAATGCAGACAAAATTTCTTATCTTAATTGTAGGCAGTGGTAACGACTGGGGGGATGAGGTTCTGGTAATGTTATTTACAGCTGACCCTTGAACAACATGGGAATTAAGGTGTCAACCTCTGCACAGTCGAAAATCTGAGTGTACCTTTTTACTCCCCTCAAACTTACCTACAAATAACTTGCTGTCAACCAGAAGCCTTATCCATAACATAAACAGCCGATTGACACATATTTTATATGTTGTGTGTATTATATACTGTATTCTTACAATAAAGTAAGCTAGAGAAAAGATGTTATTGAGAATATCATAAGCAAGAGAGAATGTATTTATTAAGTGGAAGTGGATCATCACAAAGATCTTCATCCTCATTGTCATCACTTTGAATAGGCTGAGGGGGAGGCGGAAGACAAAGGGTTGGTCTTGCTGTCTCGGGTGGCAGAAGCAGAAGAAAATGTACATATAAGTGGACCAACGCAGTTTAAACCTGTGTTGTTCAAGGGTCAACTGTATTTTGATCTGGGTGTGTTTACATAGGCATGATTGCTTTGCAAAAATTTGTTCAGTTGTACATTTTAAGATTTGTGCACTTTAGAGTATATATGTTATGCTTCAACAAAAAGTAAAACCTGGATAATACAGTCCTGAGACTTGCCAAAGAAGTAATTTTGAAAATAAATTTTACAATTTTAAAGCAGGATAGGGGAAAAAATTCCATATATTATTCTTACAGAGAAAGATCTTTTTGTATACTTTGTTTTTGCTACTGAAAAGACAATTTAGAGAAATCAAAGTGATTTATAATTTAGTAAATCATTAATCACATAAATAAGTCTATTTTAGTTTTATAGTGGCAAAATAAATCAAATCCTATATTTGAGAAAGAGACATCTCAAGGGGAGCAATAACTCCAATATGATGTCTTCAGTAATTAATGGATTTCCCAAGATAACTTATTTATATCCAAGGGAAAAATGATTCACCCTGGGTTATTTTTAAGTCCCATTAGTATAATAGAATTATAATTAAAGGCTCATTTTTTCAATCCTTATTAAAATATTTTATAAGAGTAAATCTGTATAAAACAGTAGCCAAGCATCATTAGTATTATGATTGTAATTATTTTTAAATGTTAAGGAATTCTACCTAGAAAGAATTTACCAAGATTTCTTAAATTTAAATTACAAAAAGAGAAATTAATTTCCTAAAGTCAGAATCCAATAGAAAATTATGAACTATCAATTAACAACAAAAAATCTTTCAGGTTCCTCATTCTATATAGCTATCCCAGAGTTCTAACTGTGAAATGCTGCCTTAAAAGAACTGTATTTTCCAAATTAGAATAATTTTTGATGTTTGTTTTAACAGAAGCTTCTACTAGCCCAGAGAAATGTTCAAAATCAAATTCCTTTGAAAAGCAATGACTTAAAATAGAAAAGTAAAAAGCCAATCTGAAAAGGTTGCATACTGTATGATTCCAATCATTTGACATTCTGAAAAAGGCAAAGCTATGAAGACAGTGAAGAGAATAGTGGTTGCTAGAGGTTGTGGGGAGGGTGAGATGAAGAGGCACAGCATGGAGGATTTTTAGGGCAGTGAAAGCAAATGCTCTGTATTCACTATAATGGTGAATACATCTCATTATACATTTGTCCAAACCTATAGAATGTTCAACACCAATAATGAACCCTAATGTAAACTATGGACTGTAGGTGATAATGATGTGTCAATGTAGGTTCATCCATTGTAACATAGGTACCACTCTGGTGTGGGATGTTGATAATGGGGGAGGCTGTGCATGTGTGGGGCCAAGGAATATAAAGGAAATCTCTGTATTCACTTCTGTTTTCCTGTGAATCTATAGCTGCTTCAAGAAAACAAATAAATAAGTCTTTAAAAAATAGAAAGAAAATTTTCATTAATCTCAAAATTGGGGGAAAATGCTGCTAGAAGTTTTATGAAGCAAATGCCACAAATTTTATTCTTGATCAAAATAACAATTACAACCTATTATAATCAGAGTAAATTTAATTTGAGTTATTTAATTTAGAAGTAAATCACTTTCTTATTGGAGTTCTCACAATTTTAAGTAATGATAATACCTGAGGAAGTAGCTTGAATATATGCTGGCTTTGGTGGAGGAATAGTCTCCTATTAGTTCTTAATTTAGAATGAGATCCTGATTAAATTCATTCAGCTTCTAAATCAAAAGTTTTCTATGTTATCTCCTAAGGATTGCTTCAAAGCCACATTTTTTCAGTGGTCTTTAATCTGGTAATCAAGACAAAATATAACCAGGAAATTATAAGTGAAAGCAGTAGTCAGAAAATGATCCTTTAGCTTAATATAGTGTTTCCTTTATGGGTAGTAAAAAAACAGGCAGACATAACTCTCACTGATAAGCTAGTTAATTGGTGGAAATTATAAAATCCACTGGAGTTAATGAAAAAATACTATACTGTATGGAAATTCTCTGTAATAGAACATGAATGTTCAAAATGTGGTAATTTAAAATGATGATTTTCATGGAACACTATACAGCCATAAAAAAGAATGCGATCATGTTCTTTGCAGCAACATGGATGGAGCTGAAGGCCATTATTGTAAGAGAACTAATGCAGAAACAGAAAAGCAAATATCACACATTCTCACTTATAAGTGGGAGCAAAATGTTGATTACACATGAACACAAAGAATAGAAAAACAGACACCAGGGCTGCCTCAGGATGGAGGAGGGAGAGGATTGAAAAACTACCTATCAGGTATTATGCTTATTACCTGGGTGAGGAGATAATCTGCGCACCAAACCCCCATGACATAAAATTTACCTATCTGTGTAACCTTCACATTGAACCCTCAACCTAAAATAAATAAACTAATTAAAAAAAACAAAATGCTGGTGTTATAATCTGATTATTTTATCTTGGTTGCTAATTTTAGAAGTAAGTTGTATGAAAATGTGCTTTTAATATGTACATCCTTGATTTCCAAAAATAAAGGAAGATAATTATTCCTCAGTAAACATGTTATGACTTTTTTCTTTCTTTCCTTCCCTCCCTTCCCCCTCTACTCTCCTCCCTCTCTTCCTCCCTTCCCCCTCCACTCCCCTCCCTCTCTTCCTGCCCTCCCTTCCTTCCCTCCCTTCCCTTCCTTCCCTCCCTCCCCTTCCCCTCCCCTTCCCTTCCCCTTCCCCTCCCCTTCCCCTTCCCCTTCCCTCCCCTCCCCTCCCCCTCCCCTCCCCTCCCCCTTCCCCTCCCCTCCCCCTTCCCCTCCCCTTCCCCTCCCCCTCCCCTTCCCCTCCCCTGCCCTCCCCCTCCCCTCCCCCCTCCCATCCCCCTCCCATCCCTCCCCTCCCCCTCCCCTCCCCTTCCTTCCCCTTCCCTTTCCTTCCCTTTTCTTCCCTTTCCTTCCCTTTCTTCCCTTCCTTCCCTCCCTTCCCTCCCTTCCCTTCCTTCCCTTCCTTCCCTTCCTTCCCTTCCTTCCCTCCCTCCCCTTCCCCTCCCCTTCCCCTCCCCTTCCCCTCCCCTTCCCCTCCCCTTCCCCTCCCCCCTCCCCTCCCTTCCCCCATCCCCTCTACCCCTCCACCCCCTCCCCTCCCCTCCCCCTCCCCTGTCCTCCCCTGTCCTCCCCTCCCCTCCCCCTCCCCTCCCCCTCCCCTCCCCTTTCCTTCCCTTTCTTCCCTTCCTTCCTTCCTTTCTTTCTTTTTGAGGTGTGGTCTGGCTTTGTCATCCAGGCTGTAGTGCAGTGGCATGATCACAGCTAACTGCAGCCTTGACCTCTGACTCAAGCAATCCTCCCACCTCAGCCTCCTGAGGAACTGGGACTACAGACAAGCACCTCCATGTCCAACTAAGTTTTAAATTTTTTCATAGAGACAAGGTCTCCCTGTTTTGCTCAGGCTGGTCTTTAACTTCTGGGCTCAAGTGATCCTCCTGCCTCCTCCTCCTCAAAGTGTTGGGATCACAGGCATGAGCCACCACGCCCAGCCTGTAAATGTGCTTTCTGTAGTAATATAAGTGTTGTGGTATGTGTATGTATGGGTAGATGTACACAGGGGAGGGAATTGGAGGTAAGAAGTAAGTGGATCCTTATTCTAAAACTGCTTTTTCTCCAATTTGGAAAAACTATTCACTAAACTGAAGCTTAGTGCTGCAATTTATTCTGACTGTGTGTGTGGTCTAGTTTTTCTGCTACTTTTTGGTTTTGTTTCATTTTGTTTTTTTTTTTTTGAAGAATACTCTCTTTTGTTGCTTAAATCCAATTAATGCCAATTATGTAACAGTGAGGATATTTGACCAATTTTCATAGACGTGTGTCAGTTTGCTGTTAAAGATCTTCAGAGGTATCTGACATTCAATACAAAATTTCTCCAAATTGACAATAGCAATTTTTCTATTTATTTTAAATAACATGTCATCTATTTGTTTTAAATTATTGTTTACTTGTCTTATTTCCTCTCATATATGAGAAATTCTTAGAAGGCAGAATCTTAACTGAAAATGATCTTAAAAACTCCTAGAAGGCAGTATTTCTGTTTAATTCATGTTCATACATGCCATAGGTGTTCTCAATCACAGGAGATGGTGTTTCATATTCTCAATACAAGAGGAGGTGGTGTTTCAGAGATTCATTTGTAAGTTGGTTTTTAAAAATCTGATTATTAGATTTCCAGTTTGGCCTGTAAAAGTCTGCTTTACCCATTGTCTGAAATACTTCTGATTACAAAGAAAGTAAAAACAATACAACTGCAAAATAATGATGAAAGCCTGGAAAAATGAAATTGAATAGGAACCTGTATTTAATTATAGGTGGTTGTACTTGAGAAATTTTGTTTAATTTATAAAAAGTGAAAAGCAAAGAAGACTTATTGTCAGCATTATGTTTTTAGAGGTTAATGGAAGTGGCCCTTTATTGTTTCTAATTTGATTTCAATTTTCAATGTTTTTGGGTTTTTCTTTGTTTGATGTAGTGAATTCGTACTGTTCTGATCTGCTCCGACAATTCTTAGCTGTGTGACTTTAGACAAGTTACTTAATCTCTGTCCCTTAGTGTGCTCATATTAAAAAATAGAGAGGTAATCATAACTATCTCAGTGGGTTATTGTGAGGATTAAATGAGGTAATAAACATAAAGCACTGAGAATAGCATTTGACATTTATTAATTGTCTCTTAAATGCTGGACAATCTCATTGTTACTCATTTTCTCTTTCTGAATGCTCCTATGCTAGGTATCTCTTTAAATTATCATAGGTATCTCTTTAAATTATCACATTCCATCTTGTTTTCTGGTAACTTACATACTATCCCATTTACCTTAGGAGATTTTAATCTCCCTGCAGGCAGAGAATAATTTATATTTCACAAACTATAAGGCGTTATATTGCATCTTCACTCAATAAATATTTATTTCAATAACTTTATTTTCGGTTGTCATTTCAAAGTGAAACAAAAAATAGAGGAGGAAGGGCAAATGTCACTTTCTTAGGTGACTAGGCCAAATTACGTAAGGGGAGAGGACTAAAGGGAATTATGGATGTGTGGGTACCCTTAAGAAAAGGTCAGCCTGTGGAAGAATTTGCTGAGCTGTGAAAAATAAGGGTCAATATCACAGATTGGCTAATGTTTAACTGTAGTCACTGACAGAGAAGGTGTTTTCCGGAAGAAAAGAGGTAGTACGCATCTGATAGGTATTTAAGCACTTGTGCATACATGGATGCAACTTTCTAGGTTTAGAGCTGTTTGTAAGTATAACCTGAAAGCCCCACCTTTGAGTATAAATGAGGCCACTTTAGTTTTAATGGATGCATTCCCTCTATTTTAATGCCAGCTTTGCGCCTATAGGAATGTAGGCCCTTTCTAAACCTCCCCTAGGTATATAGGGAGATTCCTCCAGTTTCAGGGTCCTCATTAAGACTCAGTGTCATCCTTGTCCCTGCTATATTTGCCTGTTCCATGTGAAGTCTTTCCCCACAGCTAGTCTCTGTTGGTGGCACCCGAGCATGGTCTTCTATAGTATTAAAGGCTCTGGGAGGTGGACACTGGCATTTCCCTAACTCCGTTATGTCAGGCCTCTGAGCCCAAGCCTGCTCCTATACATCCAGATGGCCTGAAGCAACTGAAGAATCACAAAAGAAGTGAAAATGGCCAGTTCCTGCCTTAACTGATGACATTACCTTGTGAAATTCCTTCTCCTGGACAATGAGTCTCAGAAGCTCCCCCACGGAGCACCTTGTGACCCCTGCCCACCAGAGAACAACCCCCTTTGACTGTAATTTTCCACTACTTACCCAAATCCTATAAAACTGTCCCACCCCTATCTCCCTTCTCTGACTCCTTTTTTGTACTCAGCCCACCTGCACCCAGGTGAAATAAACAGCCCTGTTGCTCACACAAAGCCTGTTTGGTTGTCTCTTCACATGGATGCAGGTGACATGTTACATATATTCACTGGACCCTCAGACTCTATTGCATCTTCTCAGGGTTTCACTGTTGATTTACACAATTTCTTCAGCTTCTTGTTTTGAAACTCTTATAAAGGCTCAAAAACCTGCCTCTCAGGCTAGTTGGGAGGTAATAATAAAAGCCAGCCTTCCCTCCCATTGTCCTCATTTCCTGTCCCCTTTAGCATCCCTGCCTCAAAATGATTCTCTGTCTTCTTCCAGGTGAAACTGAAAACCTTATGGGTTTCAGCAGAGTTGAATATACTTGGCACAGAGGCAGTGCTTATTTCCTTCTGCCCAAAGTACCCAGGCCACAGATCTTGCTCAAAGCCAACGCATTCTGTTGCAAATATTATACTGTAATTTGAATAGCACAACAATAAAACTGGTTTTTAAAACAGTGTAAAGTATTTTTCCCACACAAAATATTCTTATTCTTTACTTACTGCTTCCATTCCCCCTAGTTCTCTTGTGATCTTAAAATGCCACATGCAAAATAGTAATGGTTCCATATACTTAGCATATTTACTCTGGAGACATACATGGATTAGATAAAAAGTGATTGACTATTAATCAAATGGAATGCCTATTTGCTCATTTTGGAGTATGATACAGAAAATACTCTGAATTTAGCAAGAGGAATGTTCCTATGAATCCACAGCTTGTGTATTCTTTAAAAAAAAAAAAAACCGAAATAAGCATTGACCCATAGACTTGTGTTTGAAATGTTCACTGATGTACTAGGTGTTGGAGATTTAAGGTACTGATATGGTGTGACTGTGTCCCCACCCAAATTTCATCTTGAATTCCCACATGTTGTGGGAGGGACCCCGTGGGACATAATTGAATCATGGGGGCAGCTCTTTCCCATGTTGTTCTCATGATAGCGAATATGTCTTTATAAGGTAGAGTTTCCCTGCACAAGCTCTCTCTCTTTGCCTGCTGCCATCCATGTAAAATGTGACTTATTCCTCTTTGACTTCTGCCATAATTGTGAGGCTGCCCCACCCATGTGGAACTGTAAGTGCCAGTAAGCCTCTTTCTTTTGTAAATTGCCCAGTCTTGGGTATGTCTTTATCAGCAGCGTAAAAATGGATGAATACAAGTACTTTGAGACAAAAATCAGGGGAAACTCCCACCTCCCACCCAGCTCCCTACTAAGAAATAGTTACAATAAAATTATGTTTTCTTAGAGACAAATATGTCAGAAATGAATTTCAATAAATTTCATTATCCACTTAAGATAACTTTAAGTAATAATAATATATTATCCACCATTTTTCTGACCCTTTCCGGGTGAGGATGTCTTCCTTCCTTGAACTATTTCAAAGATTCTACTATAACTGGAGGCCACCTTCAATACCATCCTATCTTGGGTGGGGTAGAAAACCAAACAAAACAGGTGGTTTGTCTATTGTTAAGCTCTGTGAATTGCACCTGACTACTCTTCCATCAATTGTGAGATAGGATTTTCGAGACTCAATACTTGAGAATAATGATACAAATTAAAACTCTTTTTCTCATTTGAAGAAGTGAGAGATGAGTTTTTTCTTTGGCATATCTTTGGAGTTGATATAAAAGAAAGGAATTATTTATATAAGCAGTATTTTAAGGTGGGCATAACATATTGGCACTTGGTTTGTCTGTTGGACTCCAAAATTTTTATAAACATCCATTTCAGGTGACAAGGAAATCCAATAAATGTAATGCGTATGGTTTTACTTTAAATGCAAAATGGAAGCTAACTGGTATCGCTAAAATGATTAATACACGTAAATAATTTTTATAAAAAAATTTTGGAATTATGATTCTGAAATTATACTGTAAAGTAAATCGGATTTACTGTTTCACAAGAAGCAATATGTAATTGAGATCCTCAAAAGGTGACACATTATAAATGACTCCAAACCTAGGGATGCTTTAGAACTGCCTTAATGCCTAGAGCCATGTCTTGCCAGGTTTAGGGTACTTCGTGTCAAAAATCAGGGGAAACTCCCCTCTCCTAGCCAGCTCCCTATTAAGAAATAGTTACACTAAAATTATGTTTTATTAAAGACAAATATGTCAGAAATGATTTTCAATAAAGTTTTTATATTATCCACCTAAGATAATGGTAAGCCATAGTTAACTGCCTGCCAGAACAAAGCTAAACACTCTTTAAAGGTAGACATCATGATCCAGTTTCACTACAATGTAACATTGCAATGCCCAGCAGTCAACCTGAATCCCCAACGTTATAAATAATACATTATGGAAATTGAAGATGCTGCTTTGATCTTCAAAGAGCATTGATTTCTTTTCGTTTAGCAGAAAGTTAGCATGGCTGGACTCAAACTCCAAATTTAGGCTCCCCTGCAATGGACAGCAGCTGAAATTGCTGTTTTTTAAGTTGGTCTGTTTGAATCCTGTCTGTGCAGGAAATTGGAGTAGAATTGATACAGAGAATTTGAGGCTCCCACTCTCTGCTCTCTCCTTTCTAGATTAACGTTCTTCATTTTCTAACTGCGTTAATTTCCTGAGTTCTGTCTTTTGATTCTTTGTGCAAATAAGAATCTGGGTTTTTGCTCAAATTTTAGCTACCTCATGTGGTCCTGACTGCAGCACTTCAGGCTAAAAGCTGAGTAATGAAAGTAGCAACTAATGCGACACAAGCCCAATACATGAGAATGAATTATATTTGTGCAGACCAGTAATGAACAACTAGAAAATTAAATTTTTAAATGTTATTTGCAAAGGCATCTTAAAAATACAATGGGAATATACTTTTTAAAAATATGCAGATGACTTCTCAATTAAAACTCTAAAACATTGTTGAGAGCAATGAAATATTATATAAATAAACAGAAATATATACCACACTAATGTGTTGTTATATTAATTTTACCCAAATCTATAGATTTAGTCTAACCATAAAAAATCCAAACTAGATATTATTTGTATAAAAATAGGTAAACTGATTCTAAAATTTATATGTAAATGCAACAAACATAGGATGCCCAAACCAATCTTGAAAAAGATCAAATTGGAGGACTGGCATTGTCTTATTTTAAGACTTAATGCTACATTAGTCAAGGTATTAATGCAAAGGCAAATGGGGTAATGGAACAGAATAGAGTTCAGGAATAACTCACAAACATATGATTGTTTTTTATTTAAGGTAGTAAAGCAATTCAACTGGGAAAGGTCAGTGCTTTTGTTGCTGGAACACCTAGATCTTCATCTAGGGAAGAAAGATCAATATTGACAATTATTTAACAACACACACAAAAATTAATTTGTGATGAATCATAGACCCATATATAAAAGCTAAAAGCATAAAGGTTCTAGTATAAAACAGAAAAATATATCTGCAATTTTGGGATAAAGATTTCTTAAAATGTGAAGAAAATGATTGATTAAATTTCATTAATATTAATGCTTCTGCTCATCAAAACTTGCCCTTAAAAATTAATTTACAAGTTACAGACTAGTAGAAAATATTTAAAATACGTATATCTGAAAAAGATTTGTAACCAGTATAAAAATTTATATCACTTATTTATAATGAAGACAAATCAGTTAAAAAGTAGGCAGATGGAAATATACATAACAAAGTAAGGATGATGAAAATATACTCAATCTCATTATTTATTAGGGAAATAAACATGAAAACCATAAGGAGATACCTCTTTACAACCACAGAATGCTAAAATTAAAAATATATATCATGCATACCAAATTTTGGTATGGAAAAGAGCAAGAGCAAGTGGTACTCTCCTACATTGCTGATGAAACTAAAGTGATACAACTACTTTGACAGTTGCTTACAATTTAAATGTATTCAGCAATTCCTGTAATCCAGCAATTCCACTCTCAGGTGTTTCTCTCTCAGGAATCCACTCTCCACTCTTACCCAAGAGAAATAAAATATTTATCTACAAAAGATAGCTTTATCCTAATATCCCAAATCTGGAAACATTAAAAAAATGATCAATAGAAAACAAATTAATGGAGAGTAGAGCATTTGTACAATTGACAGAGCAAATCAATGAACAAACAAAAATGAATAGACAATGTAAATCTCAAAAATGTTACGCTAAATTAAAGGAATTTGGGCACAAAAGAGTACACATATATTTATGTGAAGCTTAAAAATAGGCACAATGAAAAAGTACAATGATAGAAATCTGAACAGTGATCACCCCGGGATTGACTATTGAGCAGTGGTTGAAAGGATATTCTTTCCTTGGGTTAACTGGCAGATAGAACTCTAACTGCTGCCAGTGTTTATCTAGAACTAAGAATTTCTTTTCTTTTGGTAAGGAAAACGCTACATCCACTGATGTGGCTAGTTATTCTTTTTTTTTTTTTTTTAGTTTAAATGTCACTTTATTAGAAATATATTCCACTAGAATTCAGGCTAGCTTATATGTTATCACATTGATAATTGTATTGTTGAGATTATTTGATGAAGGTCTGCCTCCAACCTCCTGTCCCCCAACTCTAAGTTCCCAGCACAGTGCTTAATTTGATCACTTCAATTGCATTCTCAGTACCCAGCCCATAACCTAACCGTTTCTAGGTACTTAACAAGTATCTATTGAGTGAATGAATCAATGAATGAAAAATATACTATTTAATGGAATGCAATTCAAAAATGTTTATCTATTACCCACTGCATGGTTGGCACTGAGCTGAGCTCCAGGAAATCTAATAAATGAACAATCTTGTGCGGGTGTTGCCCGAGGCATTAACCTCAGTCCCCTTCTCAGATCCTCACTCTCTCTGGGCAAGCACATTCTTCACAGTGGCTTTAATCACCACCTTTGTATGTAAGGATACAAAAACCTGATCTCTGATCACAAAGACACTTCTCCCTAGATTATAGCCACTTTACTAACCCAGAATCAGACCAATAGGGAATTCACAATTTGGGAAACTTAAAATCTGAAAGTAATTTGATGCACTCCAGCTATGTCCTGGGATCCTTTGCCTTGGCAATTTTAAGACCAGGGTTTAGGGGAAACCTCCCTACTCTTGCCTGGGGACTAGTTTATGAGGAATCCTAAAGCCCAGACAAATGCATATGTTAGCTGAGAACACTGGCTGTCCATATGCAGAAGAATGAAACTAGACCCCTCTCTCTTGCCATGTATAAGAATCAAATCAAAATGGACTAAAGACTTAGATCTAACACCTGGAACTGTGAAACTACTAAAAGAAAACACTGGGGAAAGCCTCTAGGACTTTGGTCCGGACAATGATTTCTCAAGTGATACCTCAAAAGCACAGGCGACCAAGCAAAAATGGACAAATAGGATCACATCAGGTTAAAAAGCTTCTGCACAGCAAAGAAAACAACAAAGTTAAGAATAGGAAAAAATATTCGCAAACCACTCATCTGACAAGAGATTAATCAGAATATATGAGAAGCTCAAATAACTCAATGGGAAAAAATGTAATATCCAATTAAAATGTGCAAAATTCATCCCTGACAGGTCAGAGAAAAAAAAATGGGCAAAAGATCTGAACAGACATTTCTCAAAAGAAGACACGTAAATGGCCACCAGATATATGAAAAAATGCTCAACATCAGTCAGAGAGATGCAAATCAAAACCGCAATGAGACAGCATCTCACTGCAGTTAAAATGGCTCATAACCAAAAGACAGGCAACAACAAATGCTGGCAAGGACGCGGAGAAAGGCGAACTTTTGTATGTTGTTGGTAGAAATGTAAATCAGCACAGCCACCATGGAGAACAGTATGGAGGTTCCTCAAAAAAACAAAAATAGAGCCTTATGATCCAGCAATCTCACAGCTGGGTACACACCCAAAAGGAAGGAAATCAGTATATCAAAGAGATATCTGTACCCCCGTGTTTATTGCACACTATTCACAACAGCCAAGACTTGGAGTCAGTCCAAGTGTCCATCAATGAATGAGTGGATAAAATAAATGTAGTACATATACACAATGTAATATCATTCATCCTTAAAATAGAATGAAATCCTGCCATTTGCAACAACATGGATGCAGCTGGAGAACATTGTTAAGTGAAATAATCCAGGCACAGAAATATAAATGCATATTCTCACTCATGTGTGGGAGTCAAAAAGAGGAGATTGATGATTACCAGAGGCTGGGAAGGGGTGGGGGGAGTGGAAATGGTTAATGGGTGCAAAAATATAGTTAGAATGAATAAGATCTAGTATTTGATAGCACTGCAAGGTGACTGAAGTCAATGATAATTTATTGTATATTTTAAAATTACTAAAATAGTGGAATTGGAATGTTCCTCATACAAAGAAATGATAAACACTTGAAGCATGGATGACCTCTTCCCACAAAATGAGTATGTTAATAACAATACCCCAATCATACTTCATATTTTATAGTGCCTTATAATTAAAATTTTTCTTATTTTATTTTATTTTATTTTTTTGCTATACTTTAAGTTTTAGGGTACATGTGCACAACGTGCAGTTTGGCTACATATGTATACATGTGCCATGTTGGTGTGCTGCACCCATTAACTCGTCATTTAACATTAGGTATATCTCCTAATGCTATCCCTCCCGCTTCCCCCCACCCCACAACAGGCCCTGGTGTGTGATGTTCCCCTTCCTGTGTCCATGTGTTCTCATTGTTCAATTCCCACCTATGAGTGAGAACATGCCGTGTTTGGTTTTTTGTCCTTGTGATAGTTTGCTGAGAGTGATGGATTCCAGCTTCATCCATGTCCCTGCAGAGGAAATGAACTCATCCTTTTTTATGTCTGCATAGTATTCCATGGTGTATATGTGCCACATTTTCCTAATCCAGTCTATCACTGTGGGACATTTGGCTTGGCTCCAAGTCTCTACTATTGTGAACAGTGCCGCAACAAACATACGTGTGCATGTGTCTTTATAGCAGCATGATTTATAATCCTTTGGGTATATACCCAGTAATGGGATGGCTGGGTCAAATGGTATTTTTAGTTCTAGATCCCTAAGGAATCGCCACACTGACCTCCACAATGGCTGAAATAGTTTACAGTCCCACCAACAGTGTAAAAGTGTTCCTATTTCTCCACATTCTCTCCAGCACCTGCCATTTCCTGACTTTTTAATGATTGCCATTCTAACTGGTGTGAGATGGTATCTCACTGCAGTTTTGATTTGTACCTCTCTGATGGCCATTGATGATGAGCATTTTCTCACATGTCCCCTGGCTGCATAAATGTCTTCTTTGGAGAAGTGTCCACTCATATCCTTCGCCCACTTTTTGATGGGGTTGTTTGTTTTTTTCTTGTAAATTTCTTTGAGTTCATTTTAGATTCTGGATATTAGCCCCTTGTCAGATGAGTAGATTGCAAAAACCTTCTCCTGTTCTGTAGGTTGCCTGTTCACTCTGATGGTAGTTTCTTTTGCTGTGCAGAAGTTCCCCAGTTTAATTAGATCCCATTTGTCAATTTTGGCTTCTGTCGCCACCGCTTTTGGTGTTTTAGACATGAAGTCCTTGCCCATACCTATGTCCTGAATGGTATTGCCTAGGTTTTCTTCTAGGGTTTTTATGGTTTTAGTTTTAACATTTAAGTCTTTAATCCATCTTGAATTAATTTTTGTACAAGGTGTAAGGAAGGGATCTAGTTTCAACTTTCTACACATGGCTAGCCAGTCCTCCCAGCACCATTTATTAAATAAAGAATCATTTCCCCGTTTCTTATTTTTGTCAGGTTTGTCAAAGATCAGGTGGTTGTAGATATGCAGCATTATTTCTGAGGGCTCTGTTCTGTTCCATTGGTCTATATCTCTGTTTTGGTACCAGTATCATGCTGTTTTGGTTACTGTAGCCTTGTAGTATAGTTTGAAATCAGGTAGCATGATGCCTCCAGCTTTGTTCTTTTGGCTTAGGATTGTCTTGGCAATGTGGGCTCTTTTTTGGTTCCATATGAACTTGACAGTAGTTTTTTCCAATTCTGTGAAGGAAGTCATTGGTAGCTTGATGGGGATGGCATTGAATCTCTAAATTACCTTGGGCAGTATGGCCATTTTCACAATATTGATTCTTCCTACCCATGAGAGTGGAATGTTCTTCCATTTGTTTCTATCCTCTTTTATTTCCTGGAGCAGTGGTTTGTAGTTTTCCTTGAAGAGGTCTTTCACATCCCTTGTAAGTTGGACTCCTAGGTATTTTATTCCCTTTGAAGCAATTGTGAATGGGAGTTCACTCATGATTTGGCTCTCTGTTTGTCTGTTATTGGTGTATAGGAATGCTTGTGATTTTTGCACATTAATTTTGTATCCTGAGACTTTGCTGAAGTTGCCTATCAGCTTAAGGAGATTTTGGGCTGAGACAATGGGGTTTTCTAGATATACAATCATGTCATCCGCAAACAGGGACAATTTGACTTCCTCTTTTCCTAATTGAATACCCTTTATTTCTTTCTCCTGCCTGATTGCCCTGGCCAGAACTTCCAACACTATGTTGAATAGGAGTGGTGAGAGAGGGCATCCCTGTCTTGTGCCAGTTTTCAAAGAGAATGCTTCCAGTTTTTGCCCATTCAGTATGATATTGGCTGTGGGTTTGCGATAAATAGCTCTTATTATTTTGAGATATGTCCCATCAATACCTAATTTATTGAGAGTTTTTAGCATGAAGGGCTGTTGAATTTTGTCAAAGGCCTTTTCTGCATCTATTGAGATAATCACATGGTTTTTGTCTTTGGTTCTGTTTATATGCTGGATTACATTTATTGATTTGCATAGGTTGAGCCAGCCTTGCATCCCAGGGATGAAGCCCACTTGATCATGGTGGATAAGGTTTTTGATGTGCTGCTGGATTCAGTTTGCCAGTATTTTATTGAGGATTTTTGCATCGATGTTCATCAGGGATATTGGTCTAAAATTCTCTTTTTTTGTTGTGTCTCTGCCCGGCTTTGGTATCAGGATGATGCTGTCCTCATAAAATAAGTTAGGGAGGATTCCCTCTTTTTCTATTGATTGGAATAGTTTCAGAAGGAATGGTACCAGCTCCTCCTTGTACCTTGGTAGAATTCGGCTGTGAATCCATCTGGTCCAGGACTTTTTGTGGTTGGTAAGCTATTAATTACTGCCTCAATTTCAGAGCCTGTTATTGGTCTATTCAGGGATTCAACTTCTTCCTGGTTTAGTCTTGGGAGGGTATCTGTGTCCAGGAATTTATCCATTTCTTCTAGATTTTCTAGTTTATTTGTGTAGAGGTGTTTATAGTATTCTCTGATGGTAGTTTGTATTTCTGTGGGATCAGTGGTGATATCCCCTTCATCATTTTTTATTGCATCTATTTGATTCTTCTCTCTTTTCTTCTTTGTTAGTCTTGCTAGTGGTCTATCAATTTTGTTGGTCTTTTCAAAAAACCAACTCCTGGATTCATTGATTTTTTGAAGGGATTTTTGTGTCTGTATTTCCTTCAGTTTTGCTCTGATCTTAGTTATTTCTTGCCTTCTGCTAGCTTTTGAATGTGTTTGCTCTTGCTTCTCTAGTTCTTTTAATTGTGGTGTTAGGGTGTCAATTCTAGATCTTTTCTGCTTTCTCTTGTGGGCATTTAGTGCTATAAATGTCCCTCTACACACTACTTTGAATGTGTCCCAGAGATTCTGGTACATTGTGTCTTTGTTCTTGTTGGTTTCCAAGAACATCTTTATTTCTGCCTTCATTTCATTATGTACCCAGTAGTCATTCAGGAGCAGGTTGTTCAGTTTCCACGTAGTTGAGCAGTTTTGAGTGAGTTTTTCTAATCCTGAGTTCTAGTTTGATTGCACTGTGGTCTGAGAGACAGTTTGTTATAATTTCTGTTCTTTTACATTTGCTGAGGAGAGCTTTACTTCCAAGTATGTGGTCAATTTTGGACTAAGTGCGATGTGGTGCTGAGAAGAATGTATATTCTGTTGATTTTGGGTGGAGAGTTCTAGGGATGTCTATTAGGTCCACGTGGTGCAGATGTGAGTTCAATTCCTGGATATCCTTGTTAACTTTCTGTCTCGTTGATCTGTCTGATGTTGACAGTGGGGTGTTAAAGTTTCCCATTATTATTTTGTGGGAGTCTAAGTCTCATGTGGGTGCTCGCATATTGGATGCATACATATTTAGGATAGTTCGCTTTTCTTGTAGTTGATGCCTTTACCATTATGTAATGGTCTTTTTGTCTCTTTTGATCTTTGATGTTTAAAGTCTGTCTTATCAGAGACTAGGATTGCAACCCCTCCCTTTTTTTGTTTTCCATTTGCTTGTTTGATCTTCCACCATCCCTTTATTTTGAGCGTATGTGTGTCTCTGCATGTGAGATGGGTTTCCTGAATACAGCACACTGATGGGTCTTGACTCTTTATCCAATTTTCCAGTCTGTGTCTTTTAATTGGAGCATTTAGCCCATTTACATTTAAGGTTAATATTGTTATGTGTGAATTTGATCCTGTCATTATGATGTTAGCTGGTTGTTTTGCTCGTTAGTTGATTCAGTTTCTTCCTAGCATCGATGGTCTTTACAGTTTGGCATGTTTTTGCAGCGGCTGGTACCTGTTGTTCCTTTCCATGTTTAGTGCTTCCTTCAGGAGCTCTTGTAGGGCAGGCGTGGTGGTGACAAAATCTCTCAGCATTTGCTTGTCTGTAAAGTATTTTATTTCTCCTTCACTTTTGAGGCTTAGTTTGTCTGGATATGAAATTCTGGGTTGAAAATTCTTTTCTTTAACAATGTTGAATATTGGCCCCCACTCTCTTCTGGCTTGTAGAGTTTCTGCCGAGAGATCTGCTGTTAGTTTGATGGGCTTCCCTTTGTGGGTAACCCGACCTTTCTCTCTGGCTGCCCTTAACATTTTTTCCTTCATTTCAACTTTGGTGAATCTGACAATTACGTGTCTTGGAGTTGCTCTTCTGGAGGAATATCTTTGTGGCATTCTCTGTATTTCCTGAATTTGAATGTTGGCCTGCCTTGCTGGATTGGGGAAGTTATCCTGGATAGTATCCTGCAGAGTGTTTTCCAACTTGGTTCCATTCTCCCCGTCACTTTCAGGTACACCAGTCAGATGTGGATTTGGTCTTTTCACATAGTCCCATATTTCTTGGAGGCTTTGTTCATTTCTTTTTATTGTTTTTCTCTAAACTTCTCTTCTTGCTTCATTTCATTCATTTGATCTTCAATCACTGATACCCTTTCTTCCAGTTGATCGAATCGACTACTGAGGCTTGTGCATTCGTCATGTAGTTCTTGTGCCTTGGTTTTCAGCTCCATCAGGTCCTTCAAGTGTTTCTCTGCACTGGTTATTCTAGTTAGCCATTTGTCTAATTTTTTTTCAAGGTTTTTAACTTCTTTGCCATGGGTTCGAACTTCCTCCTTTAGCTCAGAGTAGTTTGATCATCTGAAGTCTTCTTCTCTCAACTCATCAAAGTCATTCTCCATCCAGCTTTGTTCCATTGCTGTTGAGGAGCTGCGTTCCTTTGGAGGAGGAGAGGCACTTTGATTTTTAGAGTTTCCAGTTTTTCTGCTCTGTTTTTTCCCCATCTTTGTGGTTTTATCTACCTTTGGTCTTTAATGATGGTGACGTACAGATGGGTTTTTGGTGTGGATGTCCTTTCTGTTTGTTAGTTTTCCTTCTAACAGTCAGGACCCTCAGCTGCAGGTTTGTTGGAGTTTGCTGGAGGTCCACTCCAGACCCTGTTTGCCTGGGTATCAGCAGCAGAGGCTGCAGAACAGCGGATATTGGTGAGCAGCAAATGTTGCTGCCTGATCATTCCTCTGGAAGTTTTGTCTCAGGGGACGACCTGGCCATGTGAGGTGTCAGTCTGCCCTACTGGGGTTGCCTCCCAGTTAGGCTACTCAGGGGTCAGGGACCCACTTGAGGAGGCAGTCTGTCTATTCTCAGATCTCCAGCTGTGTGCTGGGAGAACCACTACTCTCTTCAAAGCTGTCAGACAGGGACATTTAAGTCTGCAGAGGATTCTGCTGCCTTTTGTTTGGCTATGCCCTGCCTCCAGAGGTGGAGTCTACAGAGGCAGGCAGACCTCCTTGAGCTGCGGTGGGCTCCACCCAGTTCAAGCTTCCAGGCCGCTTTGTTTACCTACTCAAGCCTTGGCAATGGCGGGCGCCCCTCCACCAGCCTCACTGCCACCTTGCAGTTTGATCTCAGACTGCTGCGCTATCAATGAGCGAGGCTCTGTGGGCGTAGGACCCTCCGGGCCAGGCACAGGATATAATCTGCTGGTGTGCCGTTTGCTAAAACCATTGGAAAAGCACAGTATTAGCGTGGGAGTGACCTGATTTTCCAGGTGCTGTCTGTCACCCCTTTCTTTGACTAGGAAAGGGAATTCCCTGACCCTTTGCACTTCCCGGGTGAGGCGATGCCTCACCCTGCTTTGGCTCATGCTCAGTGTGCTGCACCCACTGTCCTGCACCCACTTTCTGACACTCCCCAGTGAGATGAACCCGGCACCTCAGTTGGAAATGCAGAAATCACCTGTCTTCTGCATCGCTCATGCTGGGAGCTGTAGACTGGAGCTATTCCTATTCGGCCATCTTGGCTCCAATCATCTGGCTAGTTATTCTTTACATAACTTTGCCAGCTCCACAGATGTGATTGAGTTCATGACAATTTTCCCTGGCTAAGTTTCTGGAATGCAGGTGAGAGCCAATAAAAGTTAGATCATATTTCTGAGGTATGCTGTAGCTTGTTTAGAACCCAACCTGCATGTCAATAATAATCTTTTAAATCACCTTATGAATAGGAACTTATGAGAGAGCTAAACAACTTATGAGTTTGGTAATGAATGTTGCTAAATCATTTATTCTTTCAAGTTTCATTCAATAAATATACAAAGATGAATACAAGATGATGTGTTTACTTAAGGTATCTGTAATCCAGCGGGGAAACATTTTTTTGACGGAAGACATTTTTTGATTGCCCATTATATTTCAAGCTCTAAGAAACAGATATAACAATAGTAAATGATATATTTTCCATTTTCAAAGAGCTTGTAGATTGAATGGAGAGATGGTGACCTGACAGGTATTAACAAAAAGTGTATAAAGGAAATAAGCCCAAGGATGCACATAGGCAAGAAACCTAACCTAGATTCTGGACATGGGTTTATGGGGATCTGGGGGGAAATATCACCTCTAATGACGGTTTTGCAGAAAATGCAAAAGCCTAGGAGTCCAGGAGATAGAAAAGGCATAGAGACATTTCCGGCAGAGCAAAAAACTTATTGTAAAATCATGAAGACATGAAAGGATATTGAATCATAGTTAGAAAGTGGTAAGGTATTTCATTGTGGCTGAAATATAGGATATTTGGAAGAGATGTAAAGGGATTGAGGCCAGCAGCTAGTCTGGGGACATGAAAGGTATTGCATGTCATGCTACAAAGCTTTGATTTTGTCCCTTAAGAAGCATACATAGGGCCAGCTGAAGTCTTCAAGCAGAGGAGGGATTCTGAGTCGAGACTCACATTAGAATACACAGGAATCCATGGAGACAGTACAAGGAAGAGATGATAAGGTCTAGATGAAGATAAGAACAGGAAGAACGGAGAGGAAGGAGTCGAGTTAAAATTTCTAGTGGGTAGAATCAATGGAACTTCATCATTAGTTGAGTGTGTCTGGTAAGAGAGATGGAGAGGTCGAAGATGGCTCTTTGTCAGTCTTGGGTGACTAGAGGCATAGTGATGCCACTAAAGGGATTCAGATGAAAAATAGATTTTTGACAGAGGAAATTTATTTTAAGTTTGAGGTACTAGTAATAAATACTCTGCAGATGGCTATACAAAATTCATTTAAATTAAGAAACTGACACAGCGTCAGCATTTATTTCTTTCTATTCCTAACACTGCCAACCTAAAGAGTGTTTTAATCCATTGTCATTAAAAGACCTTAAGGCGCCCAAGAGAGGATTGCAATATCTTCTCCGTAAGTCCAAAGTTTATGGGAAAAATGTGTAACTATCTGAACATTGAAGAAAGTTGCTGTTTTGTAGTCTCCCTCTGTGATTTCCAATTCTTTATAGATCCTTTTATTTGAACTTTTAATCTTTTGTGTTGCTTTTCTTTTGTCTCTCTCCAAGTTTTCTTATCCTTCTTTAGTTTCTGGACCTTGAACTGGATATAGTACTATCCTAAGTGCCTGACCAAGGCCCAACGGGACCATTGCTTCACGGGTCTTGCATATTATGTTCTTGTTAGTGCATTCCTCTATCTTGCTTGATTTAAAAATAATAGCAGTGTGCTGCTGACTCATATTCAGTTCATAATTCACAATGGCACCTTCCAGCCTCTGTGGCAAACCCATTCTTCCGCATCCTGAATTCATGTCAGGTATTTGTTTTTCTTTCTTGATTGCCTTCCTGTTAAGTATTTGTTGTTACTTCTATTATTTTTCAAGATCATTTTTGGTTCAATTCTATCTTCAAAGGAGCTAGGCATCATTCTCACTTTTGTGTGTTAATTCAATTCCAAAGTATTAAGTATTATTTTTGAGCCACTCTACATCAGCAATAAACAGGTGGGGTGCATATGCCGGTGACTAGGGCAGGATTTGAGAGGCTCATTGCCTCTTTCTCCTGTGGCACCTTGGAGAGGTGGCTTTACTCATTGTTCTCTTGTCACATACCAACCAGAAAAAGGAATCAGATATAATCAAATGCTGTAAAAACAAAATAAAATTCTTGTCACATTATTCAAAAACATTAGTTTCCTTTCTTTTTATACTATCTGAAAAAAAAACAGATGTTATTTAATCTCTACTAAGAAAATAAGTGTTCTTATAAGTCATAAGTTAAAATACCTTGAATTATTGAGTTTATAGATTGTCAGAATGTAATTCATCTTAATCTGTAGGTAAATTTATGCCACTGGAAAGGAGAGAGTGCTCTCATTCTATGGGTAAGCCAACAATCAACAAAATTATATGAACAAAGTCATAGAAATATGGTATTATCCACACATTAGAGTCTATGTCCTTTGTGCTAAATAATATTTTAAACATCTCTAAATAGGCCTTCAAAATCATCACTCTAAATACATATGTATTTCATCAGGTAGATATACAATTATGTCCATAATTGATCATCATCCAAATTTTTGGCCCGTGGCTGATATTAATTTTCCCACAATTGTAAAACAAAATTTGTGCACTAAGCATTTTTAAAAGAGCTAGGAGGTAATGTTTTCAATGAATAAATTACACTGAACAAAAATACATTTATCCTATTTAATAAATTCACTAGTCATGCTTTTGTATATCTAAGAATTAAAATATACACTGAATATCTCAGATGAAAATTTTGTAATTAAGTACCACTTTTCCTCACAAAATTTGAAAAACCTTAAAGAGATTATTCATTCAACAGTATTTATTGGGCACCTACTATGTCCAGGCATTCTGTAAATTGTCCAGGACACAAATTTGAATAAGAAATAGTCATCACCTTTTAAGAACATTCAGTCTTGTCAGAACACAGGCATATGTCAACAGACACTGAAGTGAAAAATGTTGAATGTTATAATACAGAAATGTGCAAGGTGTTATGGGAACACTTTTATGAACCTAGCTTCATGCTTGCCTTCTAAAAGCCCATCTGAGATAACAACTTCCACCACTCATTGTCCAGAGTACTCACACACAAATACTCATTATCATGTGTAGTGAGTGTCACTTTTAAGTTCCAAGCATCTGCTTATTTCCCCTCCTTTCTTCTCATTCTCCTTTCTTCCCTCCCTTTTTTTTTCAAAATTTATTTATTAAAACTATGGTCAGGCTGTGTAGCACAGCTTGTGTACACAGTACCATAGAATATAAAGAAACAAGGCAGTCACAGTCTTTAAAGAGCTTATGATAGTATGGAGGAATACAAGAAGTAAACAAATAATTATGATATGAGAAACAGGAGGCCAAACCAGGAAGCCCAAGACCCCTGGTCCTGCTTCCATAGGACAGCTCTATTTTTATCTGTTTTGGAATTAGCTGGGCGTCGTGGCACGTGCCTGTAGTCCCAGCAACTCGGGAGGCTGAGGCAGGAGAATTGCTTGAACCCTGGAGGTGGAGGTTGCAGTGAGCCAAGATTGCGCCACTGCACTCCAGCCTTGGCGACAGAGCAAGACTCCATCTCAAAATAAATAAATAAATAAATAAATAAAATTAAATTTTGACATTTTGTTAAAGATTTTATTAAAAACCTATGTATATGCCCAGGGCTCTTCTGCTTAAATTTAAGTATGAGAACTAGTATATTGTACTATGTAATTTCTTTACACTTATACAACTTAGAATTGAATTTAAATATGAAAAACTGAAAATATTTTTTAGTGTTGGCAGAAATCCTATTCTATTGGGTTACAATCTTGAACAAATTTGCTGATGCTATATATTGAGTTTTATTGCTCTCTCACTTTCACATTTAAATTTCAGTCATTCAAAGAAAGCAAAGCTGGTTAAAATTGTTGCTATATGGTTTCCACATGGTAGTGGTGCATTGACAGTAGTGCCTGGACTAAGATCTCAGTAACTTGACTGTAGATGTGATCTTGGCATTGCTCTAAGATTTGACTCAGCAACACCCCTTATATATGGTTCAGAGGGCAGTGCCAACTTCTTGGACCCACATTAAATTCAGTACTGGTTTCTGTGTTCCAGAGCCCTAAAACATAAGAAGACTGAGTCAACTATTTTCATTATGTAACTACACATTAAAAATATTAAGTTAATTCATTTACTAAAGTTTACTTGTTTCTACTTCACATAAAAGGGTCTAAATATTTAAATCCAGACATCAATTAACATCACGAATTGGGTTTGAATCAAAGACTCCATGTAAACATATTCTGATATTAAGATGATTTATATCCTTGCATTATTTCTAGGAAAAAGCCCTCCCCTGCCCCCTACTCTAAGGTAAATCGATAATACAGTATCGTTAATTGACTAACACCTTAATAGGTATTTAAAATAATTTATTTCTTCATTTAATATCATGATTTCTACTCTTTCAACTTCACCAAAGCCAGTCATTTCTTTCTATTAAGGATAAAATTATTCATTTCTTTTGTAGAAGGGATCTATTGATTTATGTCAATTTATTTTGAAACATGTATGAAATAAATACAAATAAATAAACATCTGCTCTGGGTCCTGCCCCAATCACTAAGAGCAGCTTGCAGACCTGGAATTATTTCTGCTGGCTGCAATCAGGATAGGGTTGGCTGAGAAGGGCATCTTCTTGTGAATCTTTATTCCAAACTCATAAACACTTTCATTGATAGGAAGCTTTATAGCTCCAAAATGCTTTGCAACTCTTAATTGGTTGATCACATCTTCAGCCTCAAGGGCTCTGAGTAATTTAAACCTTTTTTTTTTTGTAGTTTGCAGCATTCATTATAGCAGTATTTATTTTGAGCTCTTGATCTTGGTTTTATTTGGATATGTTTCACTTGGATAAATGTTTGTAGTTATTTTTCTTTTTTCTAATTTTGCTAGGATGCCCAAGGGGCTTGGGATAAGGCTGCCTATAAATTAATATAAAAATGAACTACATTTGTATTGTTTGTCATCTGCCAGAATGCCATTTGGAATCCTCTCTTGGAATATGAATCTCCCCAATACTCACCACAGAGGAATTCAGGTGCAAAAGTAAACACAGAGTTCTAGTATCAGCATCCATTTAGCTAGGGGGAAGTGGGAAAATGTTATGCCTATTATTATTGCAAACAGATTGTTCACTGTATGCTATTTGAAATGGAAAGGCAGTGAGTGATTTAAGAATTTGTATTTTAAGTTATCAAGTAACTTACACATCCACAGTTTGGCTTCTTCAAGGTTGTGAAACCACAGCCAAAACAGAAATGAAACCTTCACTATGCCGGAAAGCAATTCAAGCAGCAGTGGGTGGTTTTCTATTTTCTAATGTGCCAAGATCTTTCTCCTCTTGGTTCTCACTTACGCAAACACCATGAAAAAATGTTTGGTGGCTGTTTGGTGAGCGATGTGGCTACTTGAGACAGAAAAAAACAAAAAAGCAAAAAAACTTCCCACTTTTACATCACAAATGACATTTTTAGTGCTAATTGGTGGTGTGGAGAAGACCAGATGGCCCCTGGGTGTCAGCATAGTTGGGCCATAGCGAATCCTGCCTGCCTGCACTGTGGATCTGGCTATAGCTGCATTTCTACATCTGTTGGGTTCATACATGATCTATGTTCAACAAATAGCTCGTTCTGTATCTGGGCCTGGATCTTAAATGTGTGTGTTAACTCAAGGAGGCCTCATTCCAGCTGGCGATGGTGTGTGGATTGTCAAATGCAGAATTTCATCTGAACTGGGACTAACATGATCTGAAGCACATTTACATTGATGCCGGAGGAGTGGAGTCACAACAGCTAAATTGAAAGATTGTTTCATGATGGATTATACAAGACACTGTTTTTCTAAAAAAAAAAAAAAATGTTTTCTATCACATGAAGGCCAGAGATCACATAATTTCTGTTCAGGATCATCCATCAAGCCGACTTACTCTCACCAAAAGGCTAAATTGCCAAAAAATGGAGTGTCAGAAAGGACTTCACCATTTGGGATTATGTGTAATGCTTACCATAACCCAATGACTCTGAAGATGGCTGGGTGCCCTGCACCTCAGGCTGAGATCTAATTTTATTGAAATCAAGTATAAGACATCAGAATGAATGCACCAAATCCAACAAACAGTTGTTTAATGACATTTCAGAATAGAAACTTCTTTTAGGTGCTTTTTGGGATAAATAAAATCTAAGTACCCAATTTTCAGGGTACTTGAATTCAGTTGAATGAAGACATTGACAAGGATAGGTAAGAAATTGCAGTTAAATATGTTTACCTAATAAACTTGGGACTATGTGGTGGTGGCGGCAATGGTTGAACCTTGGGCAGAAGGCAAACTTTTATCAGAGCTGGTCTTGAAGCTTCATTATAGTGTTTTGTTCTTCATAGTACATTCTCAGGTATTGTACTGTTACGCTAAACACTGAAAAGAGCCAGGCAGCAATATTATTGAGGCCACTAAAAGCAGAATTGAATAATTGACACAAGAATTTTGGAAAAAAGAAGAAAATAGAGTCATCTCAGTTATAAAGCTAACTTCTAATGAGAGCCTTGGGATCAACATATTTAAGTTTTGAAAAAAATGCTTTCCCCTCATATTCTAATTAACATTTCAAAGACCCATTCTTAGAAAACCTGTGAACATTTAATCTTCATATCTATTCATTATATAGGAAGACTATAGACAAAATTAGTAAATAATGTTTTTTTAAAATTATACAAGATAAATTTTAAGAGAAGGCATTAACAAGCTAAGATGACATTTTACTTTATTAAATTTGACTAAATTGTGAAGTAGGTATGGTGATAGCAAAGAAATTTTTGTAGTCTTACCAGACAAAAATGAATTATCTTACTAAATTGCATAAATATCCTGGCCTAACCCACTTGACCAATATCATCTTAAAGAATCGTAACATTCTATTCCAAATCAGCAAGTTTCACATTTGTATTTTGGTATTTCACTTTTGGTATTTTGTGCCTAAGCTCCTAAGTATACTTACAGAAAATATTCTTAGGAGCTCAGGCACAAAATACCAGAAGTTCTTTGATGAAGGACACATAATTATTAGAGTTACAAAATGTCATTCAGTGTGAACATGAGGCGTTTTTTGTTTGTTTCCTTGTTTTGTTTTGTTTGTTTGCTTTTGATATCAATCTGTCTTCTGGTTTATAGTTATGGTTTAATTATACTTATGGTTTAATTTAATTAATGGGAATTTAAACTGTTGGTCTGTCTAAATATTCCCAATAAATATGTAAATGAAACTACTGTTTTATTTTAAAAAGTTTTTTTTTTTTAATTGAATGATTTTAATGCCAGGAAGCAGATTATCTCCAGGGACTAACAAAAGTCTTGAGAAAGTCTTGTCTCTACAACAGGCAAGGCCTTATTTCTCTTTCGCATATTCTGGTTCCTACTGACTGAGAGATATCTTATTTCAGGATCTGGGACACTCTGCATGATTCAACCTGGGGGATATCAGGCAAGATAATGAGAGTCCAGTATTAATAAATCAATTCATTAGTGGCTTCAGGGTCCAAGAGAACCATTTTTAATAGCTGGTTTTATAAGTCATTAGAGTCTCACAAGTTCCTTTTCCTTAATTAACCCTCCGTGACTGTTGCCACATTTTTGTTTGGGGACTTAAGTGACTTAGGAAATAGCTGTGGCATAATGTCATTGGACTGAAACATGGGAGAGTTGACTTCTCTCACCTAAAAACTGATTGTTCTTGGACAGGTCTCTAAACCTCTCTGAGACTGAATGTTGCCATATAAAGCAAGAACATTGCTACCTACCTGAAGGCTACTGCGAGGATTAATTGTGTTAAGTGTTCAAACTGAAGTGCTAGGCAAATACTAAATATAATTTGTCTTGTAAGATGAATGGCAAACAAAACAATATAACCTCAATTAAAATTAAAGCAATAGACAGATGTGGTTTCTTTAGTAGCTACTGTTTTTAGTTGATATATTGTAATGTACTTTCTGCTTGAATTTTGAGATTGGTATTCTTAAGCTGTTTCTTAAATTGAATCTGCTGCCTAAATTTAAAAATGCTGTCTTCTTCTCTCAGATATTCTAATATCTCACTCATCCTCTTACAAGTAGGGATAAAATTATGAAAATTCTAAAAAATGTAGCAGACACTCAACTTGTGTTCCTCAACCCACCTTCTATACTGACCTTTAAGGCTGGAGTTGTTTAAGTGGGTAAGTTGGAAAGACATCCATAGACCTCTCTATTTTACTCAATACTTGTACTCAGTGGCTGGAAGCTGGAGTTCTCTGAGGCTGACTGGCACAGTAACATGAATATTCAACAACTGTAGCTCTCTCTTGGGCTATGAATTGTGGGCTAGACCTTGTAACCTCTAGACCACTTGGTAGTGTTTGTGGAGTGTTACATTGCAGAAGTAAACCCCTTACTTTATAAGCAAAGGAATTGGATTATTTTTTCTTAGGTGGTGTGGTGGACTGAATTTGACAGAAAAGCAGATAGAATAGGGGGACCAACATCTTGGGTGAAAGAAACAGACTCCCTCTTAGTAAGGGTCTCCCTGCTATGACACTGCTACACTCTTGCTGTTGTCTTTGTGAGTGTACACTATATGACCCCTGCCTTTAGAGAGCACCTTGGCAATGTAACACTCAGACTCTTTGGCATTCAAGTACCTCTTTAAAAAAAATGAGTTTTGGAACCGGATCCTTGCACTTTCCTAGCATGCACTTCCAAAATACCATCCTGCATTTGACCCACAAGACTAAACCTCTATCATCCCTTCAACAAACATCCAGGTGATATGTCCTTTATCAGATTACACATACTTAAGTCAACGTGTTTAATGGAATATAAAAAACAAGCATAACAGATTTTTTTAGTAGGATAATATGATTTTCTGTTATCCTATACTTTGCTAGATGTAATCCATACACAGAAACAACAGACATTATACTTCTGTCATTTCAATACATAGCAAAACAATTCCATAAGAATCAACTCTTGGCTGGGTTGCAGTTTATCAACTTGTTAGTGAACAACTTTAGCTTTTTCTCTTTGTATGTGTGAATGAATATGGCTTGAGGATTCCTCTGGGCACATTCTAGTTTTCCATAAAAAGGATTTGGAGAAAAAAAGTACTTGCTCTCCTTGGGAAACTTGTAGAAGTTTATGAAATACTAAATGAGAATATTAAGTCTGATATTTGAGGGTCATGATTTTGCTGTGCTGAAGATATTATTAAAGCTTTGCTTCATTTTTTGGCATCAGGAAGCTATGAAGATGAAAATGTCTCCTAAAATTTTCAAAGTCCTTTGTCTTCTGGCTGTTCTTTCACTATTTTCAGACCTGGCCTTTTAGCTAGAATGAAAATCCTGCAAAATACTTCCATTTATTTCTACTACATATAATAAGCTTATTTATGTAGTTTTAAAAAATATACACAAAGTAGTTTGCAGTGTTTTTAATATTTCTTTCCTTTTTCCACCTCTCTCTACCAGTTCTCATGAACGATTCCCTTTGCTTTTCAGTAAGTTGAAGGAGGGTAAATTGACAGCAGTTATCTCTTCCTAATACTTGGTAATCTTTTTGGGGAAAAGTTGTGTGGTCCACAGTGCTCTTTGCTATAGATTTTGAAAGAGAAGAATATAAAAGGGCTATTGCACAAATCTATCCTGTACTCCTACTTCCAATGTACTGTGAAAATTTAGGAACATAGGAAACATAAGTCACAGTTTAATATGTATTTTACAGAAGCACTGAAATTTATTCCACCCTTACCATTCCCTTTGAAAAATTTTCAAGATATATTGTTAAGTTAAAAAGCAAGTCTCATAGAAATCAAGTCCTTATTATTATAAGAATTAAATGATTTAGAATTTATGAAAGTGCTTGGTATAAATCCTGGCACATAGTAAGTACTAGATATATTTTGACTGTTGCTTTTTATTATTTGCCATGATATGAATGTTTGTGACCTCCCAACATTCATATATTAAAATTCTAACCCTCAATGTATGGTATTAGGAGGTGGGGCCTTTTGGGAAGTGATTTGATCATAAAGGAAGAGCCCTAATAAATAGGATTAGTGTCCTTTATTATAATACCCTTCTGTATTAGTGCCCTTTTTATCAAGGCTTCATTTTTATTAGTGCCCTTTCATAAAAGAGGCCCCAGAGAGCTTCTTTGTTCCTTTTACCGTATGAGGACACAGCAAGAAGACATCAACTATGAATCAGTAAGGGGACCCTCACTAGACACTGAATCTGCTGGAATCTTGGTCTTGGACTTCCCAGCCTCCAGAACTATTAGACATAAATTTCTCTTGTTTTTCAAATACCCAGTCTATGATATTTTGTTATAACAGCCCAAATGGACTAAGACATTATCTATATCTATAAATGCACAAAAAAGGTTTGGGAGGGTTACCTCTGGTGAAGGTGGTGGTATTGGGGGAAAGTGATTATTTCTGTATATAATGTGATTTTATAATCAGCGCATATTACTTGTTATTACTTTTGCATTAAAATAAACGAACAGATAATATGTACTATTTGGTTGGAAAATACATATTTGTTTTTTGGTAATAGGAACTTTCTGTGATTTTGTGATTGACCAGATTACTCTGAGTTGGAGAGCAGAAAGTCAGCTTAACTTTGTCCTCACATGATAATACAAGAGACCAGGAGCTTGGTGCTCAAACCAGTAGAGCTGTCCAGGAGAAACTGTATCCAGCAAGGCTGTTTCCTCCACTTACTGTTGAGTAGGGCTGCTATGTCTAGGCGTGACATTTTTGCTGCTTGGCAGGAGAATTTTGTAGTTTGAACCAGAAAGGGTGGGTTTGTCCTTGTATACATTTGGGCAAACAGGGTTCTAATATCTGAGAGGCTATAAGGGTAATGATTTCAGGCTCTAAAGTGAGCTAGTTAAGCCAAGGAGCTCTTCTCAAAAATATCATAGGAAAACCCTCTTTCGAGCAAGGTGGGCAAAATGATCTTTGATCTAATGCTGATGGGCCACAGGTATGGAAACCCGAGCTTTACTCTTTCATGTAATTTGATGATTTAAATTTTATTATATAAAACTTTTATTATATGCATGTTGTATTAACATTATATTTCTATTGGTTGAAAATATTCATTTTCCATTTTAGTCAAATGAAAAGATAAATTATTGGATGATAATTAAGCAGTCTTGGGTGATATATTAGTTGGACCACACATTGTCTTTACATTGCCTTTGTTAATTGTTTGTGGAACTCTTTTTCATTTCTTTATATTCCCTTTACTTAGGAGGCTTTTCGTTTTCTGTTAGATTGTGAAAGTGAGAAGAGTTGCATATCCATGTATATTTACTAGGGATGCATTGTGATATAAAATTTTTGTGGCAAAGTGACTGTTTTAGCAGACGATGATTAAAATGTGAGTGCAGTTGATCAAAGAACTTGCTGATAATTACATGACTTTAACCTACCCTTTCAATGCACATTTTTGAAAGGGTAGCCTGAGTTCTAAAGAAGCACAGGTCTAATCTTAATTACCTGCTGCTACCCATGAGATGATAGGATTGTTTAAATCTTTTTTTTGGGTCTTCAGTGGAGGCTGTGGGTTCATGGATTAATAGTCTCTAAATGCAAGAGAGGATGGAAAGCTTATTTCTCTTGCAAAATAACTATGACCCAGATTAGGCACCTCAAAGAATGAAAAAGAATAGAATAGATGACCTCTGGGATCGAGAAGACTTTCATATCTTCTGCATTAAAAGTTGTGGGTGTCTTCAAAGGCTTTAAAACAAATCATCCTTATTTTTAGCATAATTACATAAATTCAGTAAATATTCAAAACTTTCACTGAGAGTGGGAAATGAAATGTATTCTGGATGAGCTGAAAACATTCTATTGTGCAAAGAATTTTATGTTTTTAGCTTTCCAATTTGGCTGAGGTTTATCATGTTTCAGCCAATAGATGGCTTAACATGTCAGCTGAGAAGGAATTGAGCTGAAGTGAACATGTAAAATAGTTTACTTTTAGTGATGAGAGTCCTCTGAAAATATATAACATTTAAGTAAGTCTAATGTAATGATATGTTGAATGTGCATCTATGAATACCAATGATTATTTCTGATTCAATGGATTTTTACCTTATTTTGCAAGTTGTTCTATATTTTCAATGAAGCCTTTATGATGTTTCTTTCTGTTTTTGACTGCCTCTAAGCCATCAGTCATTATGTGGAAGTGTGACTTACTAATCAGCAAAACCAAGTACGTGACTTCTAAATGTCCACGAAGGTTACATGGAACAATAACAGTCAGTCTTTGCTGATACAGGCTGTATCTTTATGACTGTTTTATAATTTACTTATGTATTTCAAACTCATGGGAAACTCACGCTTCAGAGGCAACTTCTAGCTTTTCAGGTAAACATCCTAGTTTGATAATGCAAAACTATTTTTCCTTTAAGTTGATTTTTACTTTGTGTGTTTATTCCATTCTTAGTTTTGATGGATCACATAAAATGTAGCATACTGTCAAGAATTCAAAAGGATGTGTTTTCTGTTGATTCACAGCTAGGGCAGACTTGGTTGAAATGTGAGCTCCTTCATTTGACCTTCATGTAACCCTGACCTGGGAGGACAGCATATCTCTAGGGGTGGAAGATAATTTAATTTCCATGTATGTCAAGTCCTTCATTTCTTCTGTGTGGAGGCTGCAGAGAAGTGTCAAATTCTGCAGAATCAGGTGTTCTGTGTTGGAGATGAGGAATACATTCTCCAGGGGTTAGAGTTGAGACCACCAAGTAGACTTCATTTTAAGGCCTTAGGGGAACCCTGAAACCATAGATTGTGAAGATGGAAAATATTTCTTTACCCGCAAAACTATTCATCTTCCATTTCACTTTTAATATGTGTGCTCATGATAGTATCAACAAAGAAAGTTCCAAAGGTCACACTTACAACATCTAAGTTTATTATTTTATATTTTTCCAGCTGAAAACAATGGCTAAGAATTCCAGCGTGGTCAAACAGTGAAGTTTAACTATCTAACGTATTCCCTGTGTTTTTCATCCCCAAAGAATACTTATGATTACTACTTATGAGTAGTGTAGCACACTGCTCATAAAGGTTAAATGTAGGAAACTCTGAAATATCTACAAGATAAGGCTAATTCCATTTCGCTACTTGAATTTCCTTTTTGTCCCATATATCTCTGGTTTATGGAATAGTTTATTATCCTGTAGAGCAATGAAAATTTCTAGAAAGACCAAAGTTAGTGACTTAACATGATTTAACACATCTGATTATGAAATTATAGTTATGCAAGTTCAGTATAGGGTGATCTCATCTCCGTTTCATACTGCTAGCCTCTCTGTGGAACTCCAAGGTCATTATCCTACTGTAAGAACCTCTCCATTCTTTTAAGTGAATTGTAGTAGCAAAGAAGGAAATGGTTTTAGAATGATCATCGGATGAGTCATGAGTAAGGAAGATACAAAGGGTAACTCCAGCTGAGAGGTACTTCGTAAAGTTTCTACTGGGTTGGCCATGGTAAACTCCTTCCACATTAAATTAAAAAAAAAATCTAATGAGTAACAGATTACTTGACTGTGATATCACTTGACAATTGTTACTTGACTGTGAAAATATCTTAGGTATTTAAATAACAAATGAAAATACTGACGATTTTTTTTTATTTCATGGGTAATATTTTCATAGCATTTTACTTAGTCTCAGTTCCTAGCTGTGCTTCAGTTTGGTTTTGACTACAATTTTTGTGTGTTGTGAGGTGAAGAGAAAACTGAGAAAATGGGGAGGAGAAATAGTTGTTAAATCTCATTAATGAAAATAGGTCAAATGCTGTAAGAAACAACACCTAAATCCAAGAAGCTTAACACAATAAAAGTCTGCTTTTTGCTTTCATAGAAGTTCAATGTGGGTCAGGGTGACAGAAACTGCTCCTTGCAGTCACTCAGGGACCTAAGCTGTTCCCTGCTGTGCCTCTACATCTCTCATATATGGCAAGAAGTTTGCTTGATCTCATGAATTTGCAGTTAAAAGAGAAAGCTTCAAGAAGACACACTTGTCTTAACTACCTCTGTGCAAAAGTGAAATAAAAACCAAAGCAAAAACACCAGAAATCTACAAAATGTAGTATAGCTTTGTATCTAGAAAGTGGAAAGTAATGTGTGAGCATATAGCCAATCTGTGTCACAGGTGGCAGGTAGGATGGAAAGTAAAGTAGGTTGAAAAGGGTCTTGTGAATGGGGTGGGGTGGATGGATGCTGGGGAGGTCAATGGAAAATATTGCATGTGTTCTATTTCCCTCCAAAATGATGGCAATTTATAAGTTTTATCTCTGTGAGCTTTTGCAATTTTGGAGGGAGGGGCAGCATTTTTGTGGTAATCCTTTCAAATTGTGGCAAGTATTTTCTCTTCAGATTTATGTAAACTAGTTCTGTGGTTTCCTTCTGAAAGTTCATGAAGACTCTGCCATCTGTTTGGTAAACTTATCCTTTCAAATATCCATAAGGTACTGACTTCTAAGACCAAGATCTGGGCATGGATGAAAACCAAGCCATTTGATGCGTGTAATGGGTTGATGTAGTTAGAAGTAAGATATTCTTGTGCCATAATATTCTTCTGAATATGACAAATGTACATGTTATGTACATGGACCTTCAATGGAGGTCCTTCCAGGAAAGAGCCCTTGAGAAAGACAAAGATGTTTACTAAGGACTTAAACTAAAATGGCAACATTTACAGTCCAGAAGGGGCTTAATCCTGACCTGACTCTTTCCAAGGATTCTGAAGTTAAAATGAATGGAAAATGTTAAAATACATTTTTATTCCAAATTGAAAATACTAGCTTTCCCTTCTCTTCATAGAAGTTATCCTCCTTATGAACCTTAAACTTGAAATTACAGGAATTGTTTTCTCAGCATTACATGATTTTATACACTTACAGAAAATTCTTAGTGACACTCACCTAAGTGCCACTGGAGAGATGTTTTAAATATTTGCTTTTTGCTTGCCAGAGATTATCAGCATTTGACTCTCAAACGTTGCATGTGAATATTGTGAATAAGAATATTTGAATTATTCCTTTGTAAGGTATTAGGGACATTAGGATCTGTTTAGAGACACCAGAATGTTCACTTGTTTTAATTGCAGTTAAACATAAGGCTAAATGTCCTGAAGTTGTTGGTGCTCTAGGAAAAGTCATCTTCAGTACAAACTCTTATGATTTAGAAAACTAATCTGATTATTATTTTTTCATAATCAACATGAGGTTTAGCAAGCAACTGTGTGTCTTCATGTGGTCTCTGGAACATATTTTTGGTTTACTTTTGCTTTTTGGATATAACTTTACATTTAAACATGTTGATAGTAAATCAGTATTGAATATTATTTTTAAAACACTTTTTAAAAAGTATTGCTTTTTAGCCATTGTATCCTGAGAACCACATATGTTACCATCTGATGGAAAATGTATTCCCAGTGGTGCATTGCAAAAATACAAGACCAGTTTTTTTTTTAAAGCAATTAATAAAAAAAAATCAGAGCAGACTGATGGTTATCTCTATAATATAGTCATTTCACCTACTAGAATTGTGTAATATTCACTTAGTGGGTGAGAAAGCAATGAAATTAAACTTGGCCCGGAGGAAAGAGCACATAATTCAGATACTGGTTGGTACATCTTTTATAGTTATGCAAACGTTTTGCATTCTTAAGGGAGTGACAATTACTGATCTGATTGTTAAAACTTAGCATATAAACTTTAGTAGTGATAATTGTGCTATGGCATTATCTACTTTACCTCTTCACATATTTTTTTCCCTACTTTTATTGGAATCTGTGAATAAGTGACTAATGTTAACATTATCCATCATGTTTGTTATTTTAGAAAACAGATCTGGGCATGCTGTTGTAAAATATGTATTAGATGTCCAGGAATGTGACTTCAAAAAATGGAGCTGAACTTTTAATGAGTAACACTAATGTGTTTTCTTAATTTACCTTTAAATTACATTCTTTAATAGAAATGTTTAGGCCAGGCTCAGTGGCTCAGTAATCCCAGCACTTTGGGAGGCCAAGGCAGGTGGATCATGAGGTCAGCAGTTCGAGACCAGCCTGGCATGGTGGAAAACCCTCTCTCCTAAAAGTATAAAAATTAGCCAGGCATGGTGGCATGTGCCTGTAGTCCCAGCTACTCAGGAGGCTGAGGCAGAAGAATCACTTGAACCTGGGAGGTGGAGGTTGCAGTGAGCTGAGCTCGCCCTACTGTACTCCAGCCTGGGTGACAGAGTGAGGCTCCATCTCAAAAAAAAAAAAATTATATCCATGTTATTCTATATTTTTATTGTCTTTTTTTGTTATTATTGTTGGTAGTAAACAAAAAGATTTAGACTAATGTGGAAACTCAACCAAAGGAAGTATAATAGAAATTTTTGTCAAAACACTTATCTTTAAAAGTTAATATTCTCTTTCCTTTTAAAACAATTCTTAGAGATCTACATCTACATATATTTCCCCTTTTGGAAAGTTATATAATAGTTGAACAAATGAAAAATGTTTGTATTTAAAGTAAAATGCAAAAACTTAAAGCAAAAGACAGTCAAAGTACTTATTTATCCTTAGCCTATTTTTAAAGTCCCAATTTGATTATGTAAAAGCATAATGTTTATAATGGCAACATTTCATAATAAAGTTAAAAATATTATTCAGGAATACTTATTCTGAAAATCCGGAAACTAAAAATAACTAGAAATGTTTTTTAAAAAATAGTTTTGAAAAGTGTCATTGTTTGAGTCCACTCCCCAAATATTAATAATTTAGTTATACAAATAAACAGATTTTTGTTTCTAGGATTTTTATATTTTATTTTAACAATCCTTCAAAATTACCACAATTTTATAACTTCTTGAAATATATCCATATTGAATATAAAATAGAAAACTGCTTAATTGCTGGGTTGATGCATGGTGTACAGATAAACAGTTGCCCCTCATCCCCGCCATTACATCTTCTACATGGATTGAAGTCTCCCACTCAACAGGGCAAAGGGTCATATAATATTTAACTATAATTAAATATATCTATTTAAATAATATTTTGATGAAAATGTTTCTATCATTTTCAGCCATGATCAAGCAAAGTACGATACCTGGAGGGGAAAAAAGTGCCAAGGAACATTGGGTTATGAAAACTTTGTAAACTTCCTAGCAACCATTCTGGTTCTTACTATTGTTGCTTGGAACAATAAAGAATGTGCTGCCAAAAACCATGTTCTAAATAGCAAAATGGAGCTTTGATTTACACAGTGTAACTTATTTAGTTTCACATGTTGTGTTTTGGTTTGCCGCCCGACATTCTTCTGGCAGAGGTAATGTTTTATTCCAGTGTTTCAGGCTTTCTCTATGAGGGAGATATCCTTGTAAAAGCTGTGTGACTCATTCTCTTTTGTGAAAAGCACTCATCATCAAATCCTGTGAAGTGTTCATCCAAACACTTACAATTTTACAACCACCATCTAGAGGACCAGAAGTGCAAGTTAATACAATACAGTGATTTTACTGGCCTCTTAACAGGCTTTGGGATAGAGTAACTGTTTTCCATTATTTTGAGTATGGAAATGAATAGCCTTTTGCCTCTGTGAAGTTGATTAAACTTAAATTCCCTACAGGTACCCAGAAAGTCATTGTGTCATCTAAAGCAAGCCTGCCTAAGTAAATTACTATATTATCAAAAATTACAAGAAAATGTAATGTGTTCCTTTGACCTATGTACTTGAGGTATTTTCTTATTCTTTTATTGAATCATTCTTAATTATAGGGGCCATCCTCTAGGTTTTCCTTAAAATGCATTTGTTATATTCAGATGATTTGCAGGTGTCTGCATGCATTGTTTTTTACAATAGAAAGTGAATAAGCTTAAATTTAAACATGGTCAGAGCTTCTTGGTACAGGTACTGTAAAATGCTAGAGCAACGGATTTTGAAATTTATGGAGTTGCTGATTTGGGTACACAGTGAGGGTGATATTGATGGCAGTGCTGCAGAATTGATGAAAGATAGGAGAAGGAATTCTCCAAGTAAGAGTTGAGGTACAATCTCACATGAAACTAAAGAAACAGTATTTTGACCTAGTTTCTTGCTAGTCCTTTACCTTGAAGGACAAGCTTTGTAAATGAGACTAAAATTAGACTAACTACTGCTTCTCCTGGAATTTTACTTCCTTTGAAAACTGAACAATTTCCTACACTCCAACATAGCTGTTCTATATCTTATTCTCTGGTAAGCTCTTACCCAGTTTGATTTAGGCCAGATGAATTCTTTTCTTAACCAGAGCTTTCCAAACTTTAACCGAATCAGATGCTTGCTATAATTCAGTGCTACGAAATCTTCAAATTATATGCCACAGCATCAAGAATAGGGTGATCATCTTGCCCCAGAAATATAATTTCTCTAGTACCAAAATGTAGAACTTACAAAAACAGAAATAAGCTGCTGATTCTGAGTATTTTTTATATTTTAAAAATATTAAATTTTGGCCTCTGGTGTGTCTGTTGAAGTGCCATTGAAATAAAATGAAGGCACATGTCTTTGCCAAGCAGGGTTTGGCATATTTCTTCTGAAAACATTTAAAAGCACTTGGTTCTCATTGTATATATTCTGTTACATGCATATTTTCCATTATGTTTTGTAAAAGAATTTTTAAACTCTTGAATCATTTAATCAGACAGTGCAAAAGTATTTCTCAGCAACCATCACATGAACTAAGCACTTGTGTGTACATGTTGAAGAACAGACATGGTTCCTGCTTTCCAGAACCTTGTAGTTTAAAGAACCTTGGAGATTTAAAACCTAAACCCAAACCCAAACCAAAATGCGAGAGAACTATCACCCATCCTCTTTCTGTCTGTTCATCTATTTATCCATTTATATATTGATAGATTGAAAGAACAAAAGCCAGAGGTGGGGTTGGGGAGTGGGGAGAGAGAGAGGAGAGAGAGGAGAGAGAGGAGAGAGAGAGAGAGAGAGAGAGAAGAAAGAAGAAAGAGGGAGAACTACAATTTAATTGCACAAATATTTAGAGGGTTCAAAGATGATGTTGGAAGGCTGGAGCTCGTAATTGATGCATACACATCTATGCTGATTATAGAATATATTTATAAATAGCTTTTGGACATTTCTTTCTAAAGAAACCAATGATCAGTTTCCTAAGAATTTCTGCCTCTTGCAATTTTTTGGCATCTAGAGCTGATTCTGTTTAAAATGAGGCACTTGTGACACTTTGAATGCACTCTGGTTCTGAACAGGATCTTGAGCCTGTCTTGAGTCTCCTACCTTGAGCTGCCACCTCACTTTGTCATACTCTGTCATCTACCTTCTTCCTAGTGAATGATTTATTTTGAAGTTTTTGTTTTAATTTTCTTCTCTCACTTTAGCTTTAGATTGATAGTCTTCCTCTCTTGACATCTGTTTTGCCTCACTGAGAAGGCTGTCCAAATGTAGCACGTTACCGTGTTTCTTTATTATCTTTATAGAACAACGGGGTGTAGATGTGTGACCATAATTCAAGAGGCTTGTTGCAGGGTGCTAGAAACTTGCTGGGGAAAAGTGCAGTACAGGAAGGATGTTGGAAAGCAGACAATTGCATGGTGTGGCAGGAAAACAAAGCACAATGCACTCAGCTCTTATTTCCCAGCAAACTTCCAAGTTGTCTGACCCTACCAACAGTGTGGAGAAGTTTCCTGAATCTTCATTCTGTGTAAGAGAAGAAGCATCTCATGCTAACCATGGTGGGCACAACCAGCTGAGATCAAGTGCTTTTCCAGGGTCTTCCCTATGACTCCTCGACTGGCCAACAAAGCTGCTCTTTAGCTACCATTGTCTCATTTTTGTTTGGTGGTTGAGATGCAATTTTTATTAATGTGGCAGAGAAAAATGTCATCCTATGTTGAATAAATAGTTTAGTAGCCCTTAAATATTTTTTAACTGAGGAGTTAATGTTAGATAGAGTTGTAACAGGCATTTACAAAGGTAATATCAAAGGATACTATCAAAATACTTGTAAGAAGCTTGGGTCCTTGAATGACATGCCACTTGTAAGCATATGTTAGAGATAAGCCCGTCCCACTGGTAAGTGCTGTAAATTATGAAAGAGACACTTACGCAGTCTGGCAGAGCATTTTCTTGATAACAGTTTTTAGAATTAAATTCCTTATAAGTATTAGGTTGGTACACAAGTAATTGCGGTTTTTTGCCATTACTTTTAATGGCAAAAACTGCTATTACTCTTGTACCAACCTAATATAAAGTTTTGAAGGGTTTTGGATAACATTGGCATTATTAGAAACAAGTTATGTGGCATATAATACAACTTCCTATCTTAAAAATTGAGCCAGCATACACACACACACACACACACACACCCTATGTATTTAAAGGTACCCTAATATTTATTTTTCTTTATCATGAGGAATAAGATAGTATATAACCTCAGTAGTCATGGATTTAACACTCTTGGTTTTAATGATTTGTGTAGGATCTTTCAAGTTCATGATGTGTTTTAAATCAATGATTTTGCTGAGGTCTTCATTGATTTGCATGTTGAGACAGGCTTCACATGTAGGAAGAAAACATTTGTCTATAAATCACCTAGATGACCACCTAATATCTTCATTGGGTCATGATATGTACTCTGTACTCAATCTCTATAAAATAACTCAAGTAAATTGAAGTGAGAACACTGTCATAGGTTTTGGGCGAGGGAGGGTGTGTATAAAAATGGCCCTGAAAAGAAAGCCAATTACTAGTTCTTATGATGGATAAGAAGAAAAAGGATGAGGTTTATAAAAGTTTTTTTTTACTAGAAAATAGAAATTTTTGATAAATTAATAAATGGAATGTTAAATTTGGCAGTAGCCCTAGTCTATATTATGAACCATAGAGCATTTTTTTTTTACTTTATGGAAAAAATGATATGATCATATGGTCTTAGTAAACTTAGAGACTTTTGAAAGTCTTATAATTATCTCTTAATTTGTAATTTAATTTGAATTTAAATTGATAATTTAAAGTAGTTGGTTTAACTCTTCTGATTTTCAAGTTTAGTGGAAATTATATTATGCTTACACCATATGCCACACAGGACATAGCTAACCTGGCCTAGTATCGAAAGTAGATTGACCAATCAACAAATAAATGAGTTGTGGTTCCAAAATTGGCTACTAATGATCATCTTCCTTTTATACATTCCTGTTGGTAGTTCCTCTCACATCCTCTGAACTGGTCTTATGATTTGCTTTCCCCAACTGGACATGAGCAAACTTGATACAGGCGGGGATCTGAAAAAGTCTTGCACACTGGAGCTTGCCTCTCACTGCTCTTGAAGACCCTCTGGCTGTCACCATGAGAAGAAGCTAAATTAGCCTGCAGGATGATGAGCAACACGTTTCTCAGTGACCCTACCCTTTCGAGAAAAAACAGCCAGCTTTAGGCATATTATGAGTTGTCCACAAATGCAGTGGTGAGCTCAGCAGGGGCCAGTCATGGGAACCATCAGGTGAGACAGCCCAAAGTGCCAACCCACAGAATCTTGAGCTGCTTGTTCAAATCTTTCTTAGATTCCATTGACAACCTCAAGTGCTTCCCATAAATTCCTTTTCTTTTTTTAACTTAGCCAAAGAACTCTAACTGATACATATACAATAATCCAAATCAACTTGGATTTCATCCTGGCCGTTGATGAGTATTGCCATAAATGCTACAGTATTCTGAGCTATTTCGTCCCTATACATTTGAACGGAGTAATACTCCTGAGTTTCAATGACTATTACCTGCCTGAGCAAGGTGTTGAAATACATAAACCAACCTGTAGATCATCTGGAACACACATTTTCTGTATCTGGTCTCCTTACATAATACGAACAACTTTTATATTAGAAAATGCTCATCTCATTTTTCTTACATGTGGTGATACAGTCATACTTGCAAGAGCATTTTCTTATGTCATTATAAATATTCATTTTTTTCCAGTCAATAGACATTGTAATAATAATGCTTCTCATTTTGTAATACTTTATATTGTACAAAAAAATGTGAATACGTCATTTACTCTGTGGTTGATATCACATAGATGAGAAAACTGAAGCTTAAAAAACTGTGTCTCAGTTGAGACAGAAATAGGAAAAGGTAGTTGGGATATCATTTACCATTTTATTAAAACTATTTGAATGGAGAGAAAGATAGTTTCCAAAAGGCAAATTAGGCCTCTGTTTCACCCAGAAATAAAAGGGTTCCTAGGCAGGCAAAAACAAAAGATATTGGCTATAGTTGCTACAATTAATAAGGATGACTTTTAAAATGTTTTCTTATGAAACCTGCACCAAAGTTACTTAAGTCAACATGTCGTATTTCTTCCCCAAATTATAAAGTTGGCACTAGATTTTTAAAAGCTGTTTTCTAAGAGAATGAGAATTTTCTTGGGAAATTTATTGTCACCCCAACTGAATCTGGGCATTGTACAAATTTTACTTGAAATCTTACGTTCTAAAGGAATACAAATTTAAAATGGATTAAATAGATAAACAATGAAGTATTTTAATTCATTGTGGGTTTCATGATAATTGGCCCAATACTACAGTCTAATGTAATAAACATTTTGTTTAGACTACAAAAGCACTGTGAACAAGAACACTAGAGTTGCACTCACATTCCTAAATAAGGAAAATATACCTTTACTTTTCTTGGTGACCGAAGGCCTTTGAAAAATTTGACATTGTTCAGGTTTATCCACAGATGATTGTCAGTGTTATTACTGTAGACAGCCAAATAATATCTCCCTTAAATATTTTCCATGGTAAATCATCTTCAGTTTGGAATGTTGTCTGTCCCTAAAATTTTTATTTCCTCTTGGAGACATTGTTTTTTTAAGAATCTACATTTGATTCTATATTTTATGATATGGAAATCGATAATTGAATTAACAAAACATGAACTAACACAATAATAAACTCACAAAACAATCTCAGGAAGCCCTGTATCATTTGATACAACAAAAAAATTAAGAAAGAGCAATGAGAAGCCATATTTTCTAATGTTTTTACCCCATGCTTTTAGTTCAATTCCTCAAATAACTCATAAAATTTATAATTCTTAATAAAAATGTTGATCATTTCTATATGCAAGTTAATTCCACCACATTTGTAAGTTAAAAAACTACAAAGCAATATTTCTATAGTATTGAATACCCAAAATGACAGTATTCCTCATACTGAATAGGTAGATACCAACTTATGGTTCTCAAGTGAACAGACAGAAAATGCTCTGAGATACATTGGTTTACTTGAGGACAGTGTGACATATAGCTTATAATTATACACATTTACATAGAAATCTTTGCTGTGATACCATGTGTCACCACGAGTAAGAGTGAGGCTAGCTGAGATAATATTCAGTAAGTAGTACCATTTACCTAAGCTACCCTTTCTGTGCAGCAGCATTGTGACAGCCATTGTGACTTGGGAAGCACCTGTCCTCTTACACATACATGACAATTTCAGAAGGGATTTTAGAATTCGTGATCTCATAAAACAAATGGATTAAATGGAAATAATCAAATATATATTTTGGATTTATGGTTATATTGTTTGTTATACAGATCACTTTAGAATTAATATTTTAAAAATTACCTACAGCGATTTTATGTGTTCTTGGTATTAATTAATTGCATTTATCCTAGACATTGACAATGACTTAATTTCCAAAGAAATTAGTGAAACCCTTGGTCAAATATTGAATGAAGAAATATGCCTGTGCTTAGCTCTCACGTACTTTAGTAATTCCTCCTCTTGTTTCTGGCTCTTCAAAACCCTTGTTAATTAGCCCTTGGGTAATCTCTACTCTATGTAGAAGATGTAAATTCAAGCTTACAAACTTAGAGGTGAAATGTGGTTATCTTTATTTTTCCTATAACTGAATTGTAATAAGCCTCTATTCAACTGCAAGACAAAATCATTTTTCACTTGGGCCTATCAAATTTATTGCAGAATCACATCAAGCTTCTCCGGGGGGAACTAGGGCTTACATCATTTCTAGGCATCAGGCAGTAAATGGGGTGAGGCAGATGGCATGCCTTGTCTGAGTCATTGTCATTCATTTGTTCTGGCTTCTGCTGAGATATTTTCAGAAGGGGCTTAAGCTGTCTTTCTATAGACATTTGATGTGCTTTCTCTTATTGCCACCATAAAAGCTTGAGAGTTTCAATCTTCTGTGCTGTTGTCTTTGAATGTGGGGGAAATATTTAACTGCTCCAACATCACATTTGGGTGTGGGCAACTCTGGGCTCTCTTAGGCTTCTCTGCTCAGACAATGCAAACCAACTTCTATGCTTCCACTTGGTCATGCTGGGCATAGGAAATTGAGGTCTGACTGCCTCCCCAGGTGCCATTCATACATGGAAGGCAGAAATCCAATCTGAATTTTCATTGTGAAACAAAGTTCCTTCTTGACATTCTCTATCTCAGTAAATGCCATCATCATTTACACAGTTACTGAGATTAAAAAATAATTGATTTATCCTTGATTCTTGTTTTTCTCCTATGCCTCCATCCAATATGGTAGAAAGTCTTTTCAACTCTAACTTGAAATTGTATCCCTAACCCACTTCTCATCACTTCCATTGCTATCATCTTTATCCAAGCCAGCATTTTGTCTTACCTGGCCAGCATGTGGTTTCACCTGGCTTACCTCCTTAACTGGCATCTATTAATTCCCTGCTTCTATGAGTACTACCTCTCTCCTACCCCCAGAGTAACCTACTGAAAACTTAAATTATGCTACTCTTCTACCCAAACCCTCCAATCACTTGACATAATGTATGGAGTAAAATCCAGATTTCTTGCCAAGGTTTACAGGGCCCTATTCACTCTGCTTCTTCTGGTCTAGACTTCGTATTCCTTGAATCTGCTGACATTATTCCTTTTTAACTTTATAGTTTTTCATTTCCTGTCCTCCCTCATGTGATTCCTTCAAAAATGCTACCTCCTCAGGGAAGGCTTCTTCTCCCTATATCTTTACGTGACTTATTTTTCTTCAGAACATTTATTACTACCCAAAATTAATTATTTGTTTATAGGTTTGTTGCTTGGTTTCATCACCAAGGCCTGAACTTTATCCTCTCAATTGCTATCCATAGCATATAATACATTACCTTGTGGTACATAGTAGGCCATCAGTAAAGACTTTTTTTTTTTCCAGTGGATGAATGCATTTGAAATTGGAAATACAGAGGAAATAGGGCAGTGTTTTCAATTTGCTGTATTTATTTTTGGAGATGAGAACAACTTCAGGATTCAATATGAACTCAAAGAGGCTTCTCTCATTTGAGTAGAAGATATAGAGATACTTCTTATGTGTGACTACACAATTTTGCCCCTCACTTCAGCACAGTATGGTTTTTTACTATGTAACCATGTCATGTCCAATATTGTATAGCCTCTTGAAGTCAAGAAGATATGCATCATCTTAAATCTAAAATCCATAATCCACAACCCTGTTTAAAACAGCAGAAAATTAAAAAAAAATCAGTGACCTGGAAATTCATCTGTAAACCACAGTAATTGATATGTTCACCAACCTGACTGAGCATGTACAACATTACTGGCATTAGGCATCAAGAATTCCTGGAAAATGTGGGCAGCATACATTAGTCATTTGTCATTAAGCTGTGGAGGCTTTTTATTAGTCTCAGCTGTGTTCCTGTTAATAGTGTTTGACATTTATACATCCCAGGGCTCCTTCAGTACTAAGTGATTGGAACCCAATTAAAACTAGTTTAAGTAAAGACCAATATTTATTGGCTGATGGAACTGGGAGGTCAAGGCTGGAATCTGGGCTCAAACGATATTTTCATGGTTTGAGCTTTGTCTCTATCTTTTGGTTCTGCTTCTCATCACTTATACACATGTGTTAGCTTCTTCTACATGAATAGACTCTCATTATTTAGAAAAAAGTGCTAGATCATTAGAAGTTGTAATAAAAATAGAAGAGTCTTGCAGCAGAAGCAGCTAAAGAATCCCTGAGAGGATTCTAATTGGCCAACCTTAGGTCCTAGGCCTATGATAACCCTATCATTGTGAGGGAGATGTTGTATTATGATTGGATCAAACTTGATCACGTGTCCCTTTGACAAAGGGAGTGATGAACACATGACTGACAGCTCTTCTAGGAACACAAGGAGTATGAGAGGTATTCCTTGGAAACCAAAGAAGAGGCATAGGAAATTATGTTGATCAGGTAAAATATTAAACTTATTAGCATCTGTATATCAATATTGCTTTATACTTCTTTAGGCTAAAAATGACAATGTGTTATGAAAGAAAAAACCTTGTATGTTGCACCTTATTATTTTTGACTTTATTCCAGTAACTGAAAATAATGCAATGGAAATGTGAAATATATAATGCTGGGTAATTCTAGGATTTCCAGTATTAGAAATAATACTATCTGGAATCAAGGTCTCATAGAATGAAGAAAGAATTATGGAATGAAGATGAAAATAATGAGATGGAAAATCAATAGAAATGGAGGGCAGACATCAGAGAGATAGATGTTTCTGAAGGAGAGAAAGCATCAAAGAAAAAAAACAATAATCATAAACCTCAAAGAAGAATAAAACTTTGAATCACAGGTCTTAAATGAATCCTTTTGCATCATATTTTATATATGAGGAAATGTAGTTTCCACTTTCCAGCCTCCCTTCTCATTTATACATTGGCCTTCTGCATGGGCTTATGTTTTGATTTTCTATCTGTAGTCTACCTTGTTACCTTGCCTATTGTATGTTTCCCTGTAAAATCGATGCCTGGCCCTGAATCTCAAATAAAATAGTAGAGTCTGTGTTTTGTCAGTGTCCTTCCTAAGCCTGGATCTTAGTCCCTGCTTTTTATTCCTCTCTCACTCTTCATTGTCCTTGTGACCCTCCTGTTATGAAAGGACTGATCCTATTGAAGATCAACCTGGTTCTAGGGGAAGAAAAAAGAAAGCAGCTATAGAGATGGTTTTGGTGAGCAAGCTGGGTCAGCCAAGGTCACTGTAAAATGATTCTAAATGTCTTTGGGGTCACGAAGTTATTCTAGTGAGTAAAGAGTCAAGAATATTCCAGGAACCATTTGAGCTCTTATTAGTTCAGCTGCTGTTCCTTAGTGCAAAAAAATAAGATAGAACCTACTCTGATTGGTTGGGAACTTCTCGTTGAGAGTTCCCATGCCTTATTGCTTCTTCCTGAAAGCATCATGGAACCTCATGAGCTGGCCTGCACCTAATATTTCTCTTCATCTCCATTGGCACAATTTGTGAAGGCTTAGAATGCTTTGAAAGCTAATACTGTCATTACAGGTTAACCCAGAGCCTTTTTCTTTTCTGGAAATGCAAGAGAAATAGTCAGCTTCTTCCTATTTGGTAAAATTACCTCCTGACTTTAGAAGTGGAACGTCCTCAGCAGGTCCCATCTCAGCACCTGGTCAGTTGTGCTGTGCCTGATTCTGCGGGCCAAAGAAGCAATCAGGACAATAAACTTAGCGTGACCCCTGCTAATGGGTCTTTCTGGGATTGGGGTTGGCTTTATTTGCTCTTACTTGATTTAGGCAGTGATAACCAAGTCTAGAATGGGAAAAACTCCTTAAACGGTGAAGTTGGATTTGCACTGTGTTTTTCCAAATCATTTTTATTTCAGAATGAAAGAGCTGGAAAAAGCTTGCCAACTTTTGGTCTATTTGTATTTGTGTATTTCTTAAGAGGTACACAAAATCTCTTATTACGTAAGTTATGATAAAGCTCAGTGCTAGGACAATTAATAACATATTCTGTAAGTCAAATAATGTTTTTCATATCACAGATTGAGGAGTTATTCCTTTTTCTTTTAAGCCTTATGGATAGGTATCCTTGGTTACACATCTCACATCTAATCCCTCTAGCCTAATATCTGTTTTTTTTCTCATGTTTTTAAAGGTAATTTATGGTGTTACAAGTGTCAGGGATTTGAGGACTTGGGAGTGAGGGGCAGACTAGATTTACCTTTCCTCAGGAGACTGGAAACTCACCATGTGCTTGACGAGATTGTGAAAATTTTTTTCCCATATGGCAAATTCCAAAAGACATGTGGTAATGAGCCATGACTGAACACAGACAACACAGTCCATAATTAACCTCATATAGACAGCATGCAGTAGGAACTTATATACCTTTGGATCCAATATCTCACCATCCCCTAATTGTTTAGTTCTATAAGTGTATCAATTTAAAAGGAAGAAGCCTCCTACATGTAGACAAGGTTTTATCTTTCCAGGAAAGTAACTGGGACAATGATCTTCATTATCATTCTCTCTGGGTTAGATATATAAAAAAGGAGGGTCACAGATACGTTTTCATGAAAGTATACATGTTACCCACATACAACTTTGGAATTGTCAAGCGAAAATTGTAGCATTAGTCTGCATAATGAGAATCTTTTTTGATTTTAGATTTCATTCTCTTCACAAATTACTGACCTAGAATGGTTAAGGGAAAATATACATTAAAATAGGTTGATCAAATAAATTATTGAAAAGGGAAGTCTAGATAATAAATTCCTTATGGAACCTTTCTCCAGGGCATGGCATTCAAGGATGAGACATCTGTTAGAGTTGGTCTGACAGCTAGCTTCCTCTGCAGAGTTTGTATAATGGACTCACACATGCACATACCTAATATGTTGTGTATTTATTAAGCTGCCCTACTGACAGTTATACTACATGAAGTTCAGCATAAGACTCAAGTGTAGGGTTCCAAACCAGCATTTCAGAATTGACTGCACATTCAATTAAACTCAAATAGTCCAGTACCACCCTTTATTCTGTAAAACACCAAAATGAAATAGAAAAGGCAATCTGATACTTACACTGTATGCTGTTGTTCCATTCAGTGATTCTCCAGACAACTATAAACTGAGATCTTATTTGGGATACTTTTCTGGCCATGCATCCCCTAGCAGCCTATATGGAAAAAATATTCAAATATTATAGGGCTAAAGGTCATCCCTCGTAAGTAGTGGACTTCAAATTCAAGAGTATACTTTGATTTTGACAGTTCATGCAATAGATTCCAAATGGATTTTTTTTTTTTTTGAGGTGGAGTCTCGCTCTGTCACCCAGGCTGGATCTCGGCTCACTGCAAGCCCCACCTCCTGGGTTCACGCCATTCTCCTGCCTCAGCCTCCCAAGTAGCTGGGACTACAGGCACCTGCCACCAAGCCCGGCTAATTTTTTGTATGCAGATATTATTATGCAGTTTTGGCAGAATGTCTTTCCACCATGGTCAGATAACTGAAAGTGACCAACAAAAGGAGGGTGATGTTGCAGAAAGAGAGAGAATTCTTTTATGTGTATGATTTCATGAGAAGAATAATTAGAGCATCACATATTTCAGAGTGACAGCCAAATAATACACATTGGGTGGAACTGCTTCTTATTTATCTTTCCAAGAGAACCTAAAATACAGATGTTACCAGTGTATTTACAATGAAAAAAATTCCTTCCTTGTAAACTAAATTAAAGCTGGACCATTGAGATCCATGAAGCTCATGTTATTTGTGGCTCAGTTTCTTTGGGCATTTTTTGTAAACATTTCCTAACCATTTTATGAGCTATGAAAATGGTTGGGGAAACTGCAGCCACATAAAGGTGACATGCTAAGTATATTGCTGGAAAACATACAGCAAAGACAAGGAACCAGTGAATATCTTAACAAATACTGTGATCCAAAGGCAGAGTTCTTCAAATTGTCTTCGTTAACCAGTAGGAATGGTTTTAAGGTTTCTCTTGTCACTGGCAATAAAAATTATTATTATTATTATTTTAAAAGGTACAGATATACAGGCAAAGTGTTCCATTCATGTAGTTTCATTTTGTTACCATTTTAATTTTGGAGGTAAGGAAAAAAGTTGTTTTCACTTCAGAGGAGGATTTTTTCTTCTACCTCTAAAATATTGATCAAATTAATTTAATTTCATAGGTAAATTTTTTGGAAGCAAATTACTTATGTGGTAGTTTTTTTCTTTTGCATTCTGTGATTTATTTTCTGTAATAGTACACGTTTTGTCCCATAGTTGGTCTGGTTTTGAAGTATTTTCTATTCTTGAGGACTTTTATATATCTTTCCTCCTTTTAATTCCAGATTGGTGGTGGTGTTTTCTTGGAGTTCAGAAGCCTCTGATAAGCAAGGCAAGTGGAAGTATATGCAGAATGCTTACCTTGCTGACAGTCAGAGGCTTGTATTTCAGGTTGGCTTGACATCGCAAATATGCCCAAGAATGTATTCTGACTTAGATAATACGGGATGGTTACTGGGGTTGGAACTTAAAAAAATCTAGTTTAGGATTTTAGCAGATAACTCCTGTGCTGGAATGCTTTTCTAGAACCAGGAATCCTAGGGAAGAAACATTCTGATCAAATAGACTTTTAAAGTTGGAAGGGACTTTAAAGATAATCTACTCGGAGCACTTCATTTTACAGATAAGAGAACTGAGAGTCTGATAAATTAAGTGACTTACTCATGTGTTACTTCTATTCAGCAGACATTTTGAAATATTATTAATCTTTTAAATGGACTTTAATTAAAATATTTAGTATTATATACATTTTTTCCATAATAGAATGCTTAAGTTGGTCTCCAACTTAATAGAACACTTAATAGAATACTTAAGTTGGTTCCATAATAACCAACTTAAGTGTTCTATTAAAGTCAGCCTGAATTGAAGAAACAGTTTGGGAAATTAGAATCATAGCACTTTCAAAGCTCATAATTTTCAATAGTAAGATTTAATATTATGGTTGCACTGTTGTATGAAGTAGAGGTGTATTATGAAATTAACCTGCAATGTAAAATGCCTCAAACCAGTTCTTTGAGCAGAGAAGCACAAACTTAAATGTTATTCTTTATAGGCATAGAGTTTATTCTTTGTTTTAAAAAGACCATTTGTTCTCTGTTAGTTTCTTCTTTAGGTAGTAGTAAAGAGATCAAGATATAAATGAACTTTCAAGAGGAAACTCTGTCCAGTGGCCACAAAATGAACACCTGTTCTAATCCGTAGCTCACAAATACTCACCCTTGGATTAAAGGAGAACTGAGTAGGAGAATGTTAATGACAACATGAAGCCTGTCACTAAAGAAAAAGTTTTAAAAGTACACATTCCACTGATTATAAAGTTCTACTCATAAAAGAAGGAAAAACTAAGCCTAAGAGATGGATGGGGGAGAAATAATGGGGCAATAAGAATTCCTGGTTTTGTGATAAGCCTCATAGCTGACTGATGATGTCAAAGTTCTAAAGAAGCTTAAACTTGTAAAAGTCTTCTTTAGGAAACATGTCTAAGGTTGTGACCTGCTCACTATTTGGAAGCCAAGTATCTTTCCCCACTAAATTAAAACCCCTCCAGAAAACAAACAGAAAACCCATAAAATGTGTTAGATTAGGGCCAGGTGAAGTGGCTCATGCCTGTAATCCCAGCACTTTGGGAGGCTAAGGCAGGAGGATTGCTTGAGCCCAGGAGTTCAAGACCAACCTGGGCAACATAGGGAGACTTGGTCTCTTCAAAAAGTAAATACTACTACTACTATTACTAATAATAAATTAGCTGGGTGTGGTGTCATGCACCTGCAGTCCCAGCTACTCACGAGCTGGGGTGGAAGGATCACTTGAGTCTCAGACATCAAGGGTGCAGTGAGCTGCAATCACACCACTGCATTCCAGTCTGGGTGACAGAGCAAGACCCTACTCCCCCACCTCAAGAGAAAGTCTCAGATTATAGAATAAAGGCAGAATTTTAACAAAATAAATTTCTTTTATTTCAGTGTGAGGGAATACTGTGGGTCATGAAGTGGCTTTTGATACAATGAAAGTAGTCTTAATTCCACAAGTCATTTACTGTGGTACCTTAAGGCTTCTTCATGACTCTTCTCTCAGTGGCCTTCTGATATTTCTATATCTGGATTCAGAACTCTCATTGATTCAAATTGAGTCATATTTTCCTCTTTGCAGTAAATTAAAAATAAAACCTTAAGAGTTTTTTTTTGGTTTTCATATATTTTAAGTAAAAATCATTTTTTACATAGATACCTAATCTTGTTCCTATCTACCCAACCTGAATCCTTGGGCAAAAGAACTCCATTTATAGAATACTACTATAAAATGATGATGTGTCTAAAGTAATTCTATAGTGAGACAAATGTCAGAAAAAGTGGCAAAGAGCAGAATTGTACATTTTAAAATATGGTAAAGTTTACTCATTTTCCTTAATATTATTTGGGAAGGCCCAGAATCAGAATTCCAAGGGATGTTAAACACCTGATGGTAAAAACTCTGTGAGTGATACTGTTGGGTCAATGTTCTAGCTAGAGAGGAGTGATGGAAAAACTGCATGCTGGCGGGAGAGTCAGGCCTGTTTGGGTCTTGGCCACTGCACTTATACAGAGAAAAAAAAAAAGAAAATCAAATAAGTTGAAATTGCTCATTTTGGCTGACTTTCCTACCACCTCCCACTCCCTCCAACCTCCCAAATTTACTTTCTGGGATGTGGACACAGACTGATTCCCTCTGAAAGAAAGAAGAGATGGCTACATGTGTCCTGCAGATGGAATAAAAAGGGGGTCTGGCGTTTCTAGGAACAGCTGATACTCCACTAAAAACCTCCTTAAGAGAAATCTTACAGAGCAAGAAAAAGATAAAATATATACATTATAAAACCTTTTTTACTCTAAGTCGCTCTAGGCTTATAAAATCATCTTTACTATTTGCATAGATTCCGATGAGATGATACTAATTTTCAGCAAAATCAAGGATCATCTTTCCAGCCCAAAATAATCAAAATTACATACTTTAGCTTCATGTGGACATAATTCAATATATTTGTTTTTTACTATATGGTCATACATAATGAGGTATGGAACTAATACAATACCAGGATGATGCTGTCACAGGATCCTTGGGGTGTCACTTTTCCAGCCAGAAACCTCTATGGCCAGTGGCGCCTTTGCCTATTTTCCTTGGACCCACTGGGCTCATTCTGCCCACTCAGTCTGCGCTCAGCTCATGCTACCAGCCAAGTTCTCATGCCTGCCAAGGGTAAGCCAGGTGCAGAGTGACAAGGGGTGTGTGAGGGAGTGAGCAATGGGTTTGGACACTGCACATAGCCAGGCATGCTGGCTGCAGCAGGGTGGGCAGCTCCAGGTGCCAGCGTGAGTGCTGGCTCCCTGCGATACTGTGGCTGGACCAGGTGTACTTCAAGCAGCTTCCACACCTGGCACTGGGGAACATGGTGGCACCCAGAAGCTTAGAGGCACCAGGAACTGCGGAGCCCCATAGAGGCTGTCACAGCCTGGCTCAGGGAGCTCCTAGGTCTGGCCAACCCAAAGGGCCACAATTCTTCTTTCCTTCTCTCTTATTTCCTTCTTGTTGCCTGCTATGAAGTGAGCAAGGAGTGTATTTCAGCCCTGTTGGTGTTATGGCTCTTTCAGCCCCACAATTCAGCTGGTCCCGAGTTCTTGTCCTATGTCCAGGAAGAATGAGGTACGTGGACAAATAGAGGGTTGAGCAAGGAGAAGAGGGGCTACATTGAGCAATGGAACAACTCAAAGGAGACCCACAGTGGGTCGCTCCTCTCTGCAGGCAGGGAGTCCTCCCGCCGTTTAGCTCTCAGCAGAGAGGAGACCCACAGTGGGTAGCTCCTCTCTGCAGACAGGGCATCTGGTTATTTTCTCAGGTCTGGCTGAGTCAGGGTTTCTTATGGGCTTCAGAGTCGGGGAAGTACATGCGGATTGGTCCATGGGTGGCTGTGGGTGGGCTCCGATAAAGCACCATAAGTTCTCACTCTGGTCTGTGGAACTAACAGCCCAGTCCCCAGGCTTCAGGCCATCCCTGGCTTTTGAAGGTGGTGCTTCACTGGGGACCCACCCCTGACCATCCAGGAGCCTGTCTGCATCCTGCCACCATTAACCTCCCCTCTACAGTGCCCATGGCACCCAGGTTGTTTGTGCCAAGAGATGCCTGCAGGCCTGCAACGAGTCACCCTTAGCTCTCTCTCAGCCACCCTCCCATGCTTGCTGGCACCCAAAGTCCAGAGGGGGCCGAGGTGGCAGGGGGCTGGCATGTCAGTGCTGCCCCAAGTGCACACACACAGGCTGGGTTGTGACAGTGCCTGGGCTCAGCCATAACTTTCCTCCAAAACTGGAGTGGGTTCCATGAGTGGGGAGAGGCCAGGTAGTGGGAGCAGGCCCTTCTGAGCCTGCAGGGGAAGGGGGACTTCCTAGGTCCTCAAGAGTGCAGAGATGCCCAGGTCCACAGTTGCAGCCAGGTGGCTGCAGCTTTGCTTGGGAGGGTGGAGTTCCCTCCTCTCCAACTTGGAAGGTAGCAGGGCTTCTGCCTGCTCCTGGCTCTCGCCGGCTTCATGGGAAGTACAGCCCTGGCTGTACCTCCCCTACTGCAGCTGGTGTGATGGCAATGGCTGCTCCAGATGGGCCACCACTACAGTCAATGCCATCAACTGCTTGTCAATCATTCATCTGTTTTTCAGTTCCATGCCAGACCTATGCTAGCATATAAGTAAATAGCAGTGAATAAGATGCCCAAGTTCTTTGTCCTATACAACCTAGTAACCTTGGATGAGGTTCATAAATTTTCTGAAAATTTGTAAAGAAGGGAATTGAACTAGATGGTTTTGAATGGGACTTCAATCTCAAAATTGAATGCCTCTAATATCTTCCATTAGCATGGAAGAGAGATGGGGACATATTTCTACACTTTTCTTGCTCTCATTCCTTCCTTTTCCCAAGAGCATTAGGGTACAGAAGGAGAGATTTGAATGAAAACAATAGACGAAACACTCCTTTTCAGACAGAAGTACTAGAGAGAGAATGAGAGAAAAAAGGAGAAAGAGATCCTAAATCATAAGAGTTTTTAAACCTCTGGAAAGCTTTAAAAATCAGGAACATATTTCTTCGTGTACCCTTCATGCCATCTTCAACCAATATTAATCCTATGCTCTATTTGTATAACTTGTGTTCTCTTAAGTTATTAAGAAGTCTATGAATAATCTTTAACACTTCCTCAGCACCTTGTTTCAGGCACTACTTAGATATTTTACTTGCATGAATCCCCCCAACAACCTTAGGAGGTAGAAATTATTATTATCCTTATTTTCCAGAGAGTTCAAGAGGTCAAACATTAATAACTTGTCTGAGGTTACACAGCTAGAAAGCGGTAGACCTAGGATTTGAATGCAGATGTCTGGCATCACTAGCTCACACTGCCTCACTGACCCATTATCTAACCAAACTGGTACTTCCATTGTCTTATGATTTTTCATTACTGTTACTAGCAAATGTTACTAGTGAGATATTTTAGATGTCATCTCTTTCCATCACAGACTGATGAATGTTCACTTAAGATCTTGTCTTTCTTTCCATTTCTGCCATAATGAGAAAGAATATTTAAATAAAGATGATTTTAATTGTTTGCTCCCATATTAGTTTCCTAGGGTCGATGCAACAAGTTACCAGAAATTGGGTTGCTTAAAACAGAAATTTATTCTTACCCAGTTGTGGAAGTCAGAATTCCAAAATCAAGTTCTTGGCAAAGTTAGTTCTTTTTTTGTTGTTGTTTTTTTCTTTTGAAACGGAGTCTCGCTCTGTCGCCAGGCTGGAGTGCAGTGGCGCGATCTTGGCTCACTGCAACTTCCGCCTCCCGGGTTCAAGTGATTCTCCTGCCTCAGCCTCCCGAGTAGCTGGAACTACAGGTGTGTACCACCATGCCTAGCTAATTTTTGCATATTTAGTAGAGACGGGATTTCACCACGTTGGCCAGGATGGTCTCTATCTCTTGACCTCATGATCTGCCTGCCTTGGCCTCCCAAAGTGCTGGTATTACAGGCGTGAGCCACCACACCCAGCCCAAAGTTCTTTCTGAAGGCTCTCAGACAGTATCCATTCTATGCCCCTCTCCTAGCTTCTAGTGACTACAAGGAATCTGTTTTGTTTTGTTTTGTTTTGAGATGGAGTCTCGCTCTGTCACCCAGGCTGGAGTGCAGTGGCGCAATCTCGGCTCACTGCAAGCTCCGCCTCCTGGGTTCACGCCATTCTCCTGCCTCAGCCTCCCGAGTAGCTGGGACCACAGGCGCCCGCCACCACGCCCGGCTAATTTTTTGTATTTTTAGTAGAGACGGAGGAGGAATCATTTTTTTAAGGGTACAAAGAATTTATTGCAGTTTTGGGAAATCTGAACAATGGGAGCAATCTGCTTACTCTTCCTCTGAAAAGACAGAGCAGTCTTTTGGATGAAGACTTAGGATAGATCTGTCTACATCACAGTATTATGCCCACTGCCTATCATCTCTCCTTTTATTATCACTTTTTAAAAAAATTTAACTTTTATTTTAGGTTCAGGGGCGCATCTGCAAGTTTGTTACATGGATAAATTGTGTGTCTTTGAGGTTTGGGTCACAAATTAGATGCATCACTTCAATCTCTACCCTCATTTTCATATGGCCTTCTCCCATATGACTCTGTGTCTCAAAACTCTGTGTTCTTTACTTATAAGAATACCAGTCATTGGATGTAGGGCCCTTTCTAAACCCAGAATGATTTCATCTTGAGATCTCTAATGTAATTATATTTGCAAGACTTATTTCCAAATAAGGCAACAGTCATGGCTATTAGAGATTAGGACTTGGATGTATCTTTTTTGGGGCACTCTATTTTATTTAACTTACTATAGCTTTATTGTATGGAATAATTTGTCACAATATTCTCTTCATGCTGTTAATCAGTGGCTGTTTGTTCATTAATTCAAGAAATATTGACTGAAAACTGCAACCATGTACAGGATACAGCTGTCCTGGGACAGAGGGAGAGGAAGAGATACAACAGAGAAGGAACTAAACAAGGTCATTTCAAAGAATGAAAAATGGTATGAAGGCAATTAAACAGGAGAATAGATTCTCATTGACCTATGAGCCTGAAGTATCTCTTTAAATATCAGTCATAGCTCTTGATACTGTCAGTAACTGTATGATTTTATTTTTAAAATAAATTCTACTTCGAGTTTTATTTATGTTGCAGAAAATCTTTCTTGGTATAATAAATTGGTCAAAAGAAACGAGATGTCATTACTCAACTAACATGTCAAAAAAAATATTGACCTATGAAGGAAATAACATACTAGATTCTCTGATTTCCCTAGAGTATTGGAGGAAATTGAATTAGGAAAAAATAGCAAAAGCACCAATTCACCAAACATCAATTTCCCCAACTCTGAAGCAGTACTGCATTGTAAGATCACTATCAAAAATGTCCTCAGGGACCTTTATCCACAGGAACATACAATTTTGGGAAAAAATCCAACCTGCTCTAACTGCTCATGTTTTACTCAGCAATTGCAAAATTTTCACAAAATATATTGGTGAATGGCCTGAAAGATGTTTTTCAGGGAGTAATTCATTGAGCTTAAGATGATTTCTTAAAATGCAACTCGAATTCAAACAGTACTAGAACATTAGTCTTCATAACGCACCTAAGGACTACCTTATCCCTGTGGCTTTATGATCACTGAGTGCAAGCAAGGCCTTTTGGTAATGTTTTGTGAACCACTGAGAAATTGTTTCAGCATGCTTTTTGGATTTAGGGCTGGGTGGTTATATGCCTGTTTTGTTTCTGCACAAATTATATTTTTTTGTTCAATTTTAGTAATTGGGTACCAGCAGCTGGAATTATTTTACTGAAGTTCATGAACCCTTTTATAGTGCTAGAAATTAAAAAGGCAAAAACATTTATTCTAACTTGAAGTGTAGATTCAAGTTAAATCCTAGTTTACTCTGATGAAAGAGATTTGGCTTGTTGCAGCAAATATTTCAACTCTGCACCTTGATTTGCTGGAGAACTTCTTCATTATCTGGACAGGAAAGAGCAAGGCTAAAATTTACCTTTTCATTAGGAGTTTAGATACTCTCCCCAGATACTCTCCCCAACTTAAATGACTTAAATGACTTTTTTGGAAGTCATTTAATAATAAGTTACACAAAAACTATTGCATGAAGCACTACATGTCAGTTGTTATTTATTGAATCTGCATTAACAAAAGAAGGTAAAAGAAATGAGTAAGAATGTAAAAAAATAGTGGACTACAAAATAAGAGGAATGAAATTAACTCAACTGTATTTAAGTGTCCGAGTGAGTTGTTTTCTTTTATACTTAATGAGTTTATGCTGTATTCTCTTTGTCCAAAATAAGATATGATGTCTGTAAAATTTTTGATATTGGCAAATTTGTTTAGATGTGTCTCTTGCAGCGCTTTTATCCTTATTCATTTGCTCTATGGAAACTGGTTCAGGGTTTGCTGTGTGCTAGGCACTGTACTATATATTAACACTTGATGCGTGGAGGTAAACCAAACAAATATGGTACCAGTGCCCAATGAGTTGGGGTGGTAGAAATTAAGTAAGAATATATATGAATAAATAAACATTTTCATACAGTGGTAAGTGCTATTTATAGTGCTAGGAAAAAAATCCCAAATTGTTTTTTTTTTTTGCTCTCTTACACAGTAACTCAACATTTCTGACACCAGATGTGTGGGGTATTTTTTGTTGTTGTTTTTGTTTGTTTGTTTGTCTCACACCAACCAAGCAATTCTCAAGTGGACACATACTAAGTGTCCTATAATTTAACTTAATATACCTGGTGGAGGACCTTGTCTCAATATTGATGGCTCCTGGCTGATTAGAGTGGTGGTTGTTGAAGTTTGGGGTGCCTGTGTCAATTTCTAAGAATAAGAAAATAAAGTTTGCTGTATCAATTGACTCTTCCATGAAAGATTTCCTATAGCATGTGATGATATTTAATAGCATTTGATCCACAGTAGAACTTCTTCAAAATTGGAGTCCATCCTCTCAAATCCTGCTGTTGCCTTATCAACTAATTTTATGTAACATTCTGACCATTTTGTTGTCATTTCAACAATGTTCACAGCATCTTCAGCAGGGGTAGATTCCATCTCAGGAAGCCAAATTCTTTGAGCATTCATGAGAAACTACTCCTCACTCATTCAAAGTTTTATCATGAGACTGCAGCAATTCAGCCCCATTTTCAGGTTCTACTTCTAGTTCTAGTTCACTTGCAATTTCCACCACATCTGTATTTACTTCCTCTATTGAAGTCATGAACCCGTCAAGATCTCCATGAAAGGTGAAATCAATTTTTTGCAAATATTGATATTTTGACTTCCTCCCATGAATTACAAATGTTCTTAATGGCATCTAGAATTATAAATCCTTTCCATAAGGTTTTCAATTTATTTTACCCAGACCCATCAAAAGAATCACTCTCTATGACAGCTATTTTCTTTAATAATAAGACTCGAAAGTCAAAATTACTCCTTGACTCGTGAGCTGAAGAGTGGATGTTGTGTTCGTGATGGCAGCCATGGGCCATCTGGTGCAGCTGCTGTTATCATGTTGGCCACTGCAGGGAGTGCACAGCGAGGAGGCAGACAGCACCCCCACCCCCTGTAGCCCACTGCCCTAAGGGGCTGGTTGTGCACCAGGCAAGAAGGAGCTCAGGCCGCCCCTGGGTGCCAGCGCCACAGGAGGAGCTCACAGCAACATCGTCCCTGCCCCAGATGCTAGCCCAGGCCCAGCAAGGACTTGAAGCCCCCATTCCAGGCTGTGATGGGCATAGCCCAATGCCATGCTTCATGGAGCCAGTGGGGGCTGGGGACAAATGGGTGCAGCTGCAGCTGCCCAAGCCGCCATTGAAACCAGGGCACTGCTGTGCTCGTGGGCAGAGCTGCAGCTACTCAAACCACAGCTGTGGATCTGAGCCTCCCTGTGATCTTGGGGGGCCAGGAACAGGCAAGAGCCCTGCCTGCCCAGGTGCAGCAGCAGGAACTGCCCAAACCATGGCTGTAGACAGGCATCCCTGTACTCTTGGGGGCCTGGGAAGGTCCCCCTACCCTCAGAGGCTTGGAAGTGCCTGCTTCTGCTGCCAGGCCTCTCCCTGCTGTTGGCACCCACTCTGATCACCAGCAAAGTTAGGGCAGAGCCAGTGGGCCATGAATGATAGTGAGAGGCAGATTCCTGAACAGAAGGGGGCGGGTCCCAGGTAAGGACCCACCTTCAGGCCAGCTAGGGCCTAAAGGCTGGGGGCTGAGCTGCCAGTCCTGAGGACCTAAGTGGGGACATGTGGTTCCTCTTCCAGGCCTGCCTATGGCTGCCCGGGGACGGATTGGCATGCACTTCCTCCCCTGTGAGGTCCATAATAAGCCTGGGGCTCAGCCAGAGCAGAGGACAGACAGACTGTGGGATGACCAGCTGCAGAGAGGAGCTACCCTCTCTTCTGAGAGACTCAGAGACCTGAAGAGATGTCAGGACTACAGCTGCAGAGAGAAGCAGCCCTCTCTAGGACCTACTCTCTGCTGAGAGCAGAAGATACTGGGACGACCAGTAGCAGAGAGCAGCTACCCTCTCCAGGGCCTCCTCTCTGCTGAGAGTTGAACATTTGACAGGAGGAAATGCCTACAGAGTACAGCTACCTGCTGCGGGTCTCCTCTGAGCTGCTCTAACACTCAATAAAGCTCCTCTTCGTCATGTTCACCCTCCATTTGTCTGCATACCTCATTCTTTCTGGATGCAGGACACGAACTTGGGCAAAGGCACCACTGGCCACAGAAGTTTCCAGCCAGAAAATTGACACTCCAAAGATCCCGTAATATTAGCAGTCATGAAAACAACATTCTTTTTGCACATCTCCATCAGAGGTTTGGTTTATCAAGGGCATTGTCAATGAGCAGTACTATTTTGAAAGAAATCTATTTTTCTGAGCAGCTGGTCTCAACAGTAGGCTTAAAACATTCAATAAACCATACTGTAAACACACATGATGTCATCCAGGTTTTGTTGTTCCCTTTATAAAGTATACACAGAGTAGATTTACATAATTAATAAGGGTCCTAGGATTTTGACATGGTAAATAGGCATTGGCTTCAACTTAAAGTCACCAGCTGGATTAACTGCTAAAGAGAGAGTCTGCCTCTCCTTTGTAGTTTTGAAGCCAGGCCTAGACTTCTCTCTAGCTATGAAAGTGCCAGATGGTATCCTTTTCTGATATAAGGCTGTTACTGATACACTGCAAATATGTTGCTTAGTGTAGCTACCTTTATCGGTTATCTTAGATTTTCTGGATAGCTTGCAGCTTCTACATCAGCACTTCTTGCTTCACTTTGCACTTTGAGGCTATATAGATGGCCTCTTTCCTTAAATCTCGTGAACTAACCTTTGCTAGCTTCCACCTTTTCTTCTGAGGCTTCCTCACCTCTCTCAGGCTTCATAAAATTGAAGAGAGTTAGGGCCTTGCTCTGGATTATGCTTTGGCTTAAGGGAATGTTGTGGCTGGTTTGATCTTCTATCCAGACCTCTCAAACTTTCTCCATGTCATCAATAAAGCTATTTTGCTCTCTTATCAATTTGTGTGATCCCTGGGGTAGCACTTTTAATTTCCTTCAAGTACTTTTTACTTGCATTCACAACTTGGTTATCTGTTTGATGTAAGAAGCCTAGCTTGGGGTCTATCTCATCTTTCCACGTGCCTTATTCACTAAGCTTAACAATTTTTAGCTCTTGACTGAAAGCAAAAGATGTGTGACTCTTCCTTTTACTTGAACAATTAGAAGCCATTGTAGGGTTGCTAATTGGCCTAATTTCAATATTGTGTCTCAGGGAATAGAGAGAGTGAGATAGGGGAATGGTTGATGGAGCAGTCGAACAGAACACACACAATGTTTACTGATTAAATTTGCCATCTTATATGGGAATGGTTTGTGGTGCCTTAAAACAATGATAATAGTAACATCAAAGATCACTGGTTATATATTACCATAAAAGATATAGTAAGAATGAAACAGCTTGAATTACCAAAATGTGACAGAGACATGAAGTGAGCACAGGCTGTTGTAAAAATAGTGCTGATTGAATTGTCACAATCCTTCAATTTGTAAAAAACACAGTATCTGTGAAATAAATAATGTGAAGCCAATAAAACAAGATGTGTCTGTAGCAGGATTGAACATGTGACTTTTGCCATGATATCATTATTTATGTAGTAGACTGTTATTATGAAGTGTATTGTAATACATTTACAGCTGGGTTTGTTCACAGTATTTGCCTTTGCACTGCTCCTATTTGCCTTCCTGATGAGAGGAATTCTAACTAGACTGGCAATATTGTGTTTTTTAAACTTTGAGAATTAGTCTGTTGGTCCATGTGCTACACACACCATTTGGACCAATTCTTTTGTGGGGGAAATTTTCAAGAGTGTTGAAAGCATTGGTGGAGGAAATTCACTGCTTTGAGGTTTCCATCTAATACAAAATGTTTTCCTTTGAAACCTTTTGTCAATCTCAATATTCTCTTTTATTGGTCTCAATTTTAAAAGTCTGCTCCTTGGATGTAAGACTGTGTATTTAATACTAAGCTATAAACTGGTAGTTGTATTCCTAAGAGCCCTTGAGTTAGCATAAACCATATTATAAAACAATTGTTTCAATGCAAAATGCAGGGTTCAAACTTGAAAGCTTTAGTCTTGCCATTGGGTGTTACTTTTCTAACAGGAATTCCAATCATAATTTTACAACTGTTAATATACAGCTAAAAATAAAAACAACAATGAAAAAAACCCATCTTTGACTCCAAATAACTCTTCCTTCCCTTTCCTACCAACTCCAACACTGTTGTTGATACACTTCTTCTAACACAGTTATGATATTGGCTAATTTTCATTAAGCACTGACTACATACCAGGCATCATTGCAAGCATGTTGCAAATATTTTCTTATTTAATCTTCATGGCAAGCTTATTATGTAGGAGTTTTTATTTTGCATTAGCTTCGTTTTCCAGATATGGACATTGTGGCAGTTAATTATCTTGCCCAAGTTCACAAAATCGATAGTATGACAACATTGTCTATCCTCTCCAGCCTATAAATGCTATACTCTTTTTCTGATTCCTTATTATGGCTTGGAGATCTCCTTATAATTGATTAAGAAGAAAGTATCAGTGCAATGCAAAGAATGTTTCTTCAGCAGCTAAGTCATATTGTATCTTCTTTATGAGAAACAGACTGGGAGAAAAGCCTATAAAAAGGAACGTCATTAATATTGAGGAAGATGTGTTTATGAGGTGCTAACAAACCCATTTATAACTACATGAAAAATATCAATTGGGTCTATTTTCACAAATTCACTTACAGAAGGATGTGACCTTTCTGATAGGATCTCCCAGTAGGAAAACCCTAGGGTGGGGTCATTTGTTGTAGATGTGACTGAAGGCACGTGTAATTACAGACAGAAAGGGTCTTTGGACAGGTCGGATGATGCCTAGCTCATTGGTACTTAAATAAATACAGTAATACTTAAAATAGAACTCTAATTAGGTGATTTATTTTTCTCAATTCTGATATGCAGGAAGTGATTACCTTGAAGCACTCACGAGGGCAGATGCATGCACACCAAGGATGATGGTTTGGCTTCTGGCAGATTAACTATGAAATTCCTCCTCCCTTCAGGATTATAAGCTCCTGGTATAGAGTTTAAAAATACATAATTACAGGAAATATCATATTTTGTTCATACAACTTTAAAAAAAGCCCCTAAAATTTCTGTAAATAAAGCTTGTATTAGATGCTTTTCTTTTCAGAACTAAAAATATTCACCTAATAATCAGAAATTGTTTTAACACATTAAAGTTTTCTTTTCCTATTCCCTTAAAAAATTGAGTTCTGCTGTGTCAACGTGGCTAAGTCTGCCCTAGGCTGCTCTTGATGATGGAATTTATAGAATAAACAGCAAAGATGATGAAAGGTAACCTGAACTGAATTTTTCCTGAACTTGAATGAGGTCGAGAGATCACTCTGCACATTCTTTCCAAGCTGAAAATTCATTTCAGTTGTTGCTGTTACTGTGTTCCATCTATGCACAAAGTGAAAGGAAAACTTGTGGCAAAAGTTTATAAGCTGGAATGGTTTATTAAAACATTAAAGAAAATGAACGTTTGGAAGGAACATTATCAATATCTATGGAAATGCTGTGAGATATGTTATAAACGTAGACACGGAATTTATTTATGTTAGTGATGTTCACTTTTGAGAACTCCATTAGTAGAAGCCATCCTACTAAAAGGCATCTGTATCACTTAAAATATCCCAGGGTAAATCTGAAGAAAACCAAAGGAGGGAAATTCTATAGCTGAATGTTTAGGCAATACATCTGTAGAGACAGGCACTACAAGAGATGTTGGTCATTGGAATTCCTGCTTTTTATTTGTATTCATTTGTTTCAAACTTCTATTAACAGAATATTAGGTTTTGTTGAAGTCACTATCACACTTGCCTTTCATTCTTTCTTATTTATTTAATTATGACCTATTTTCCTCTGCTAGGATATAATCCTAATAAGAGCAAGAGTTTTACAACTAATTCAGTACCCAAGGGTCCTAGAAACCATGGCTGATAGATGGTAAGCCCTCAGTGGAGGAAAGAACAAGGTGATTTTTTTTTCCCAACACCCTCTAGAGAACCTAGTACTGTGCTTTGTACACAGGTCAACAAGCATTTGTGGGGCAAATAAAATTAATAGGAATTAAAGCATTTCTGTCATCATCAAAGTTAATTGCATTTTGGTGACTGGAAAATAACCCCAAATCAGAAATACATCCCAGAAGAAACTGATGCATACTCACATTTCAGGGTGAAGGGCTACGAGTCCTTAGACAATAAACCGCTGTAGAAGGGAGAACAGCGCTTTGTAAACAGAAGAAAAGAGGTGGTCATCAATAAATAATACTGACTCAGCAAATTCTTTGAACGTAAGAGTGTCTGAGTGGCTACTCTTTATTGGGTGGCCATAGAAGGAATTTATAAAGAGATGGTGTTTAGTCTGAGCTCTGAAAGAGAAGAAAGATACATTTATAAACATGATATAGAAGAGCATTTCCTGTGGGGAAGCAGCTGGTGAGAATGAGCAAAGTACATTTAAGGGAAAGCAGTAAGTGTTGCCTTGGATTTCATTACGATCGCAATCAGAAGCCACTGGAAAGTTTAAAGAACATGAATGATGTCCAGACTCATCAAATTGTATGCATTAAATGTGTGGAGTATATTGAATATTAGTTATACTTCAGTAAATCTATTTAATACAAACAAATAATAGCAACAAAACATTCCCCTCCCCCCTCAAAAAGTAAGACACTTTCAACAGGCGTCATTGGAAGTATTCTGTCCCAAGAACAGCTTCTTCCACAACACTTTATTGTTTCATTTGTGATCTGCATCAGCAATCATCAGCTATCACTTGCTTTCTGGCTCAGGTTAAAAAATCTTGTTTCCTGTCGTGAGGAAAGGGCAGAAGGGAAATTGGCAAGGGGGAAATCTGGTGTGATCCAGTGACTCACAAGTTCATCCCTAACTTTTATTGCCAGATAATGTTTAAACACTTCTGGCTTTTGCTTTCTCTCTGGGGTCATTTATAATTTTTTTTCTAAAATCCTTGCCATCCTTTACCTCCCTGAGCATTCAATATCCCCTCTAACTTCTGCTGGGAATCTAAGATGTCAACAACATGTTATTTAGATGAAACGCTGCTATCCTTTCCTTTACTGGGGTTGTCATTCCCTATTGTCTGCCCATACAAATAGCTGCACCTATAGGGCTTTGATCTGCTGTCAGTCTGGACAACATTACTTTCTTATTTTACCTGTTGTCCCAATATCAATATATCTAAATAGACTTCTCTGTAATATTACACAAAGTCGCTTGTAAGATAACCTGGTTCTTGCCAGAGTTTATGACATCCTGTGGTTTGCTGCCTTATCATTTTTAAAGCCAAGACTTTTAAAAATCATAGCTTAAGGTTTGTTTAATTTCACAAATGCAAAGTACAGAATTTGGCTACTATTGGGAGCCCCCATATTTTTAATGATTTAATTAAAGTTATATATCCCATCTGTATAAGAGCTTCCTTTTATCTTCCAAAAGAGATGGATTTCCATTCTTTCCTGTTTGCTTTTGAAATTCAGCACTTCAATGGTCTTCAAGCCATAATTTTGGTTTATGTAATCACTATGATCAGACTTCTTTATTGGAGTCAGTGGGAGATTACTGTCTTAAGGCAATTATGGTAAAGTTGAGAAGTGACCTCAGAAACAAGGTATATAGGGAAAATAATTAGTTTTGTGAAGACAGGAAAAACATTTAGGACAGTGTATGTTCTCTGATCTCGTGATTTATAGATAGTTGTTTGATATAAGTAAACAGTTATTTTCTAAACCACACAGACTTATCCAAATGCCAGTTATGACCTTCCCTTAAAGTGAGAAGTAAGCTTATGCCACTCTGTCTCTTAAGCCATTTTACTATCTCCAAATGAATCAATGCATACCTCAATATATCCATCCTTGTTTTGCTGATGTAACTGGGTTGAACAAAGAAGCTCATCAACCCAATTACTCTCTACAAAACAAAGTATGCTATCTCTCAGCTATGGGTTCAGGCTCTGGCTTATGACAAAACACCACTAACAAAAATATACAGGCTGGTGTTTACAATCCTGGCTTTCTTTGATCCTGACTGGCCACATTTCATGGCAGGTGCCAAGAAGAAAATTTAAAAAAAATATATAGCTATGACTCTGACTTTTACACTTAAGCTGTGGTAATATACTAGGAAGCAATTACAAGGGTACCTCAAAAACTATAGCTACTGCTATGGACTGAATTGTATACCCCCATATTCATATGTTGAAGTCCTAACTCCTGATGTGATTGCATTTGGAGATAGGGATTTTAGGAGGTAATTAAAGTTAAATAAGGTTATAAGGGTGGGGTCCTAATCCAATAAGATTGGTGGTCTTACAAGAAGAGGAAGAGAGAAATCTCTCTCTCTATCCATATGCATGCACTGAGGAAAGGCTATGTTAGGACACAGCAAGAAAGTGGCTGTCTGCAAGCCAGGAAGAGAAGGGCCTCATGAGAAACACTCTTCCAGACCTTGATCTGGGACATGTAGCCTGCAGAACTGTGAGGAATACATTTCTGTTGTTTAGACCACTCAATCTATGGTGTTTTGTTATGGCAGCCTGAGCAGACTAATACAGCTGCCTTTAGAGAGAACCAAAGAGAAGACGAGATATGGTTCTTCTTGGAGCAAGAAATGTAGTTGCAGTTTAAACTGTCCTTAAAGTTTTTCAAGGAACCCTTTCTTCTGTCCCTTCTTGCAAAATATATACTGAGTCTATCCTGTGAACAGGATTATAAAATTTATCACCTAAATATTACAATAGTACAGTTTTTACAGCAATAATTCGGGGCCATCTAGGGCAAACTAAGACATATTGTCACCCTGCCTATAGAGAACTATTAAATGTTAAGACTTCTTTTTGCCTGTTTCCAAGCCAACAAAAGAGGGCTATACCAGGTTAGTGCAGCAGTGGCTTTGGTTGGTGATGTTAGAGCATAGTCTGTTGATTACTCCTGGCTCTCTGTTTTTCTGTAGGTCTTTACATGTTCAGCTGTCACTTCATTTTCACTACTTTCTTTCACTACCTAAGTAGTTTTCCTTTGATGTCACATTAGTGTCCAGAATCTTTGGTTAAAATAACCCTTTGATTTATCCTAATCTCTAGCTCCAATTTAAGACAATTATTCTAAATTTCATTATAATTTCTCCAAAATATCTGATATTAGTTCAAAGATACAATGCTTAGGCCACTTTTTTCAGAGTCAATGATAAGGCAAGAAGCATGGTATTAATTACATAAATATATTAATAAATGGATTATTTGTGTGAAGAATGCTTTTCATGTATTCATATATTAAATTCATATATTTATAAAAGGTATTCTCCTTCCTATCCATTCTTAAGAAGCATGAGTAGAAGATGAGAGGAAAGAATTTCATTTGTTGGGCTCAAAGTCCTTAACAATATCTATAGCTGGACTGTAATCTTTATATTCCAGTCTTAAAAGATAGGACAGTTATATGAGCTTCTTTATGACAGAATTAGCTTTAAAAATAATAGCTAGCCTCCTCATTTCCTCGTAAATAATGGAAAACATCCCCCTTGATTGACATGTTAAAATTGGGATATAGTTTTTAATTAATATATTTGTGAATTTTCTATTTATTTTACCTTAAGCAATCTATTTTTAAACCATGTTAGAAGATATTGAGTGAAAAATTTACTGTGTCCCAGAGTTGTAGTTAAGGACTTCAGTTGTGGACAAGATGAGCTGAGTATCCCACTTTGAAAGCCAATATGTAATAGAACCCAGCTATATTCCCACAGGGCTTGTTAAGAGGTGAAAAGTATATACCGCCCCCTGCCAACAGTGACTAAGAAGAGAACTGGGGAAAGAAAAGGGAATCGTCAGTCTTCTAGGATGTATTAGTCAAGAGTAATGCTAACTGTTGTAACTAACAACCCCCCATATTTTAGTAGATTAATCCAATAAAATTTTATTTTTCACTTATGTAATTCAACAATGTGGGTGTTCCTGGCTTAAATGATTTTCCTTTGAGAAGATTTTTTCCGGTTTGTAAATTTGCCATTCTTGGCAAAGAGCATCTAGCCTTATGCTGGGGGTCATCTCCATTCCAGCCAGCCAGAAAGGAAGAGTATAGAGGATTGCATAGAGGAGGGCTTTATGGGCTGCATCAGTTTTCTAGGGCTGCCATAACAAAGCACCTCAGACTGGGTGGTTTGAATAACAAAAAATCATTTTCTCACAGTTTTGCAGAAAAGAAGTCCAAGATCAAGGTATAGGTAGAGTTGATTTCTTCCGAGGACTCTCTCTTTGGCTTAGAAATGGCTGCATTCTTACTGGGTCCACACATGATTTTTCCCCTTATGTGTACATCCCTGGTGTTACTTTGTTCAAATTTCCTTTTTTTATAAGGACATCAGTCAGCTTAGATTAGGATCTGCCTAACAGCCTCATTTTAACTTAATTACCTTTTTAAAGGCCTTATTTCTAAATACAGTCACATTCTGGGCTACTGGGAGTTAGGGTTTCAACATGTGAATTTAAGGAGATATAATTCAGCCCATAACATGGGACAAGCCTTGAAATGGTGTGTGTCATTTCCACTCCATGGACTCTTTGGCTGGAACTCAGTCTCATTGTCACACCTAAATGCAAAGGGAGCTAGGAAATACAGCTATCTTTCCCAGGAAGAAGAAAGAGAAGACATTGGTTTGACTGGGAAGCCATCTCTTCCATAGTCTGGTCACTAAATATTCATTTCATAGTTCTTATTCATGGAATTTACTTACCTTGTCTACAGACTCAATGTCTGTGATCTCCAGGTGATATGCAGTCTTTTCTACAAGGTCCAGATGTTGCTTCTCATGATCCAGTGACTACTAAACTATAAAGACAATTATCTGCTCACTCACTGCCTCCACACTTACTGTATAAGAGTAAAGCAGGGATAGAATAACAACAGTGAACTGTCCAAATGAGGAATGAGTGACAGACATAGCAGTGACTGCTAAACAGCAATAATCGACTCCTGTAGGGCAGGCTTTGTAAGGGTCCTTTGCTTTTAAAGTTCTTAATTAGACCCTTATTCTGTATTCTAGGAGGACCGTCCCTGAGCACTCTCCTGTGAGGCCTCTGGCTGCACTCTCTGGTAGTTTTCCTCTTATCTATTATTCTCCATGGGCACATCTCAAGTGGGCTTTGGGGCTATGCCCATTTTGAGTTGTTCAGATTTTGTAGCTCACTTAGTGCTCAGGTAAGTTTGAGCACCCATAAGTTGTTTAAAGGCTTGAGAAGTAATTAACATATATATTTTTTGACAATACAGTCCCCTCAATATCTTAGGAGTTTTTTTTATCTTGCTTTCAATCAATTTCACATTTCAATATGCACACCTAAAATGTTCTCCCAAATAGAGCTCTGAAATCTGGCTTATTTCTTTGCTGTCTCCTCTTCATGCCTCTCTCAGCTTAAGCAAAACTACCTTGTGGCCATATGAAACAATAATTTGTGGTGGAAATGCATTAACCTTCATTCAGTCTCAAAGACAGTGCTGAATTTTTGTCCAGTAAAGTCTTACAGGGCTTACATTACTCAAAAGGCTTATCAATCTTTTACTCTTTTGTGTCCAGAAAGAGTTCGCTTTTCCAAATTATTCAGAGGTCACATTTCTGAAAATTTTAATTCCCTTTCATTTATGCTTGCAGACTATGCAATTTGATCTCATTTTTTCTCTTGTAATACCTCATTAAAAGCATTAGGTAAAAGCTAAGACACTCACTCTCAATCCTACTCTCACTTTCCCCCAAACTGCAGGTTCAGGTGCCGTTGGCTTATCTTCCAAGCAGATGATGATTTTGCCAAATATTTTGCCACTGTGTAACATGAGTTTCCATCTGTTTAGCTCATATATATATATATGTATATATATATGTATATATATATGTATATATATATGTATATATATATGTGTATATATATGTATATATATATGTATATATATATATATATAACTGTTTGCTGCCTAATTAGACAATGTCTTTGTTTAAGGCAATATTCCACTCTCAATATCAATTTTTGTCTTTGCTATGATAAATTACTGTAACAGGCAAATAAAAGCACTTTGAAGCCTTAAAAGAGTAGTAATTTATTTCTTCTTACTTAGGAATTAATGTCGGTTTAGTTTGGGGCACAGGGGTCTTGGGTTTATGTATTTATTTAGGGACCCAGGCTGTTGGAGGCTCTGCTCTCTTCTGTGGTCTTTCTGGGCATTTATATCCAAATTGAAGCTAGGGAAGAAACATATAAAATTATTATTTTAGAGATTGTAATGTACTATGACTAAAAGTAGTAGTCGTACTTCACTTTTGCTCACTGTATAGAACTCATGGCCACATGTAAATGCTGTCAATTCTAGGAACAGACTTGCTGTGTGCCCAAGAAAAAATGAAAACACATTTGTTATTAAACTAGTTGACTGTATCACTGTGGAGTAAAGTGTCTGTGAGCAAAGAGTCTTCCCTCCCTCCTTTACTGAACCTAAGTTAAGGGGAACCCAAGATCACTCATGAAGACTGGGAGTATCTTTAACCTGTTTATGCCTGAGGTTGCAGTTTTTTAACTTTTTGCAAACAGACCTTGGTGACTACCTTGAGCAGTAGGATATAAATAACTCCATCATGCTTAGTGTTCCTTAAGGAGGGGGAATCTGAGATCTCTTCTCTTAATAGGTGATTTCTGAGCTTCAGAACTCTCCAGAGCAGAGTCTGGTGAGAATGTGTTTAAAAGAACTGTAGGGAGCCCAAGAGTACAGCATGCAGTCTTATTAAAGTTCCTCCATTCCCACTCTGAGAAGAATAAGGTTTAATGGCCTCAGTAGTGAGCAGAGACTGGCATCTGCTTTCTGAAGACAGGAGGCTCCCTGGAACAGCATGATTTGAGTGGCTAATGACATAGAATAATTTATTTGAGCAAGCAAATTAGGGCTATTGTTTCCCGATCTCAAATCTGCAAGGCTTTTGAGAGGTGCCTTCACACTTAGACGGTAGTGAATAGAAACTTATATAGCCATTGAGAAAAGTGACAAAATGCCCAACCCAGAGAAGTTGTTGGGAGGTATATATATATATACACATATATATATACACACACACATACATATATATGTATGTGTGTGTGCATGTGTGTGTGTGTGTGTATGTGTGTGTGTGTGTGTATATATATATATATATATATATATAAATATTATTGCTGGTGGAGCCAATGGCAGACATAGTTGCTCCTCTAAAGAGGTCTCTTGAACAATGGACGAAGCTTAGGTGAAAGTAAACACCACCCTGAGGAACCCATGCACATCACCCACATGGAGCCCCTAATATTAGCAAAATTCTCAACATCAGATGAAACCACATGACTAGAATGAGGGTGGAAATACCTCCCAACTATCATCAAAAGGAAAGTCACGTAAAAAGATAATGCCTTCTCTTTTCCTTATCCTTGTCCCACACCAGAGGACCTAAAACCTTCTCTCCAACCCCATCTACTTTATGCAGCCAGGGCTTCTGGTTTAGTCCATGCAGGATGGGATATGAGTTTTGGATTAAGTTCAGCCTGAAGTTTCAAAATAAGTAAGATTACTTTGTTGCTGTTAACAGCTTTATTGAGGTATAAATGACATACAAGTAGCTGCATATATTTAAACCATACAATTTGATATATTTTGATATATATATGAATATATAAAAATATATCTGAGAAATTATTACCAGAATTAATAATGAGCATGTCCATTACTGGCAAAAATTTTCTCATGTGCTTTGTAAAACTCTTTTTGTCTGTCTGCTTTCATTTAGCACAGTTGTTTTGAGATTTATCCATTTTGTTGTATTAATAGTTTACTTTTTATTGCTGAATAGTATTCTATTGTTTATATGTTCCACAATTTGCTTTCATTCACCTGTTGATAGACTGGGTTGTTTTCAGTTTTTGGTTATTAAAATAAAACTGCTACGAACATTACACACAATTTTTATAGAAATATGTTCTTATTTCTCTTGGGTAAATACTGTGCAATGAAATGGGTGGATCACAAAGTAGGTGTACAATTAACAGATTCAGAAATGGCCAAAGTATTTTCCAACATGGTTGTACCGTTAAAGATTCTCACCAGCATTGTATTAGAATTCTGGTGCTTCCATGGCCTTGCCAACACTTGGTATTGTTAGTTGTTAAAATTACAACCTTTCTAAAAGTATACAGTCATATTAATTGTGATTTTAATTTGTATTTCCCTAATAACTAATGAGGTTGAGCATCTTTTCATGTGTTTATTTTTCATCTGTTTATTTCCCCTGGTAAAAATGTCTGTTCACATGTTTGCCAACTTTTGAAGGCATTATTATTGTTTAATTTTGAAATTCTTTATATATTTTGGGTACAAATCTTTTTATCAAATATATGATTTACAAATATTTTGTCTATGTCTGTGGATTATCTTTTTACTCTCTTAACAACTGTGGGGTGGGGGGAGGGGGGAGGGATAGCACTGGGAGATATACCTAATGCTAGATGACGAGTTAGCGGGTGCAGCTCACCAGCATGGCACATGTATACATATGTAACTAACCTGCACATTGTGCACATGTACCCTAAAACTTAAAGTATAATAAATAAATAAATAAATAAATAAAATACAATGTCTTCTGAAAAGAAAAGTTTTGATTTTGAAAAAGTCAAATTTTTCAATTTGTTCTCTTGTAAATCATGCCTTTTGTATTATAACTAGGAAACCTTCATCTAATCCAAGATCGAAAAAGTTTTCTCCTAGATTTATAGTTTTAGTTTTTATATTAAATTCCACTTGAGTTAATTTTTGTATATGGCAATTTTTTGTCTTGTATGTAGTTTGCATGTCCAATAGTTTCAATATAATTTGAAGAAAATATAATTTGAAGAAAAAACTACCATTTCTCCTCTGACTTTCCTGTGAATCTTTACAAATATCAATCATCCATATGTGTGTGAGGCCATTGATCTATTTGTTTATATTTACATTTATACTGTATTCTTTAATTATTGTCACTTTACTGTAAGGTGAAGTCAGGTAGTGTAAATGCTCTGATGTTGCTCTTCTTTTTCAAAGTTGTTTTGACTCTTCAAGGTCCTTTGAATTTCCTTTTCTACTTGAAACCTCCTACACAAAAAGCTTGCTGGGATTTTGATTACAATTGCATTGCAATTACATATTAATTTAATGAAGACTGACATTTGATATTACTGAGTCTTCCAACCCATGGTCACGCTATATTTCTCTATATTTTTAGATTTTAATTTTCCCTAGCAGTGTTTTGTAGTTGCCACATCTTTTTCAAATCTATCCTTATGTATTTCATATTTATAATGTTATAGATGATTATAAAATTATTTTTTGATAGAAATACAATTGATGTTTTAACCTTGCAGCCTTACTAATTTCACTTACTAGTTCTAGAAGTTATTTTACACAGTTCGTCAGGTTTTCTACGTATACAATTATTTCTTTTGTGAATAAAGACAGTCATACTTTTTACATTCCAATCTGGATGTTTTATGTTTATTTCTCATGTTTTATGGTAGTAGTCAGAATCTCCAGTATAGTATTAATAGAAATGATGAGAGCTAACATTTTTATTTAGTTCTTCATCTTGGAGGAAAACATGAGTCTTTCACTGTAAGTGTGATGTTAGCTGAAGGATTTTCATGGGTGATCTTTATCAGGTTAAGGAAGTTCCCTCCTATTTCTGGTTTACTGTGAAGTTTTTATGTTGTTTATTTGTAGATGTTATATTTTGTCAAATGTTTTTCCTGAGCTTATTTAGATAATAAGTATTTTTAATTTTTAAATCCCTTAATATGATGAAGTATACTGCTTGGTTTTCAAGAATTAAGCCCACCTTACATTCTTGGGATAATCTCAATTTGGTTGTGATATATTATTGTTTTTATATCTTGTCAGATTTAATTTTCAGAAATTTTGTTTGGAATTTTTGCATCTATGATTATAAAAAATATTGCTCTGTAAACAAACAAAAAGTTTATTTGTAAACAAACCCTTAAATCTTTGCTCCAGAATCAACTTGTCCTGGACAAAGAACTTAAAGCCTATGAACCTCAGTCCATCTTCAAAAAGGATCTATTGAGTTCCCTTTTGGGCTGTTAGGACAATTAGAAATAATGATTACAAAGCACCCGACACAATACTTGACACATAATAGATAGCCAATTTTTGGCATCAATATTAATGATAGTAACTTAATTTCTGATAAAATAAAGAGTGCTAAAAGAGAAAAGAGGTGCTTCATTTCTTATTATGCTTATGTAAAAGCATTCAGAACAATTTGGAATAATGATTTTATTTTTTTATTTTTGTCGATTTAGGCATACAAGTGCATTGTGTTACATGGGTATATTGTGTAGTGGTGAAGTCTGGGCTGTTAGTGCACCTATAATCTGAATAGTGTACATTGTGCCCAATAGGAATAGATATTATTTCATCCCTCACTTCCCTCATACCTTCTTACTTTCTGGACTCTCAAATGTCTATTATTCCCCTCTGTGTGTCCATGTGTACGTATTGTTTAGCTCCCACTTATCAGTGGGAACATGGAGCTTTTGACCTGTTTTGGAGTCGCTTCACGTAGGATAATGGTCTCTAGTTCTATCCATGTTGCTACAAAAGACATGGTTTCATTCTTTTATATGGCTGAGTGATATTTCATGGTATATTTATACCACAGTTTAAATCCAGTCATTCACTGATGGACACAAAAAGGGAATGCTTACACACTGTTGGTAGGAATGTAAATTAATGCAACCTTTATGAAAAGCAGTATGAAGATTTCTCAAAGAACTAAAAATAGAATTACCATTCAATCCAGCAATCTCACTACTGAGTATCTACCCAAAAGAAAATATATCATTTTATCAAGAAGGAACCTGCACTCCTATGGAATGATAATTTTTGCATTAAAAATCATAACTGATGTATCTTTATAATGACATGATACTCAGTAAAAAATGTAACATAATATTGGGACAGGAAAAATACCATGAGTTTAAGGATATCTGCCTATCACTGATTCTTATGTGATCTCAGATAATTTGGACTTATTTGTAAACAGAGCAACTGGATTGAAATTTTCATAATTTTGTATTTTTTAATACTGATACATGAAAGACTGATACTGAGTCCAGAAAGATGCATTGTCTTTGATTCAATCTTTATTTATTGGGGATTTATTTTTTAGTTATATCTAATCCTCATTTTATTAAAAAAAATTTTAAAAACCCACATTAGCTTAACTTAATTTAAAATTCTAATCTCTGATCATTACCTCCTCAACAATACTCTACTTACCTGCACTCCTAAATTTTAGCCTTTACACCTGTAATGCAGCTACAGTTACTATAAGATGACATTTTTGATGATCTACTCACTATTCATTTTTCCTCTTCTTCCAAATGAAATCTGGATTTATTCAGGTATACAGCATTCTCATGCAGTCATGTGCCCCCAAAATATGACCCCATCCCAGCTACAGAGGCATAACTCATTTTTTCTAAGGGTAGGCTGATTATCATTCCAAGTGATTGGTCTATGAATGGAAATATGTCCCAATCCTAACCAACAAACTATAAACTTCAGTCTTCTGGTACATTTTCTAGAAAATTTTCCTCCACCCTAAGAGCTATCCACATCAGAGGATAGTCTATCTTTTTTGTCTGGACCTTTTTTTTTTTTTGGTCTGAATTAAGAATTTGATTTCTTTTTTTTTCCGCAGCCATCTATCTAACAGCCTGTGGATGAGGTCAAAGGAAAGAGGGAAGAAAGGAGAAAGGGGAGAAGGAAAGAACTTGAGGCTTTGATGACCGTTGGAATGCGTAAGTAACCAACCCTGAAACCTGAACTTTCTCTTCATTTCTATGATGTGGAATAATAGATTTTCTTAGTGTTTAAGTTTCCTTAGAATTTCTTTTACTTGTGGCCAAAGATACTGCCAAATGTTTAGACTCATAACCTGATATTTCATAACCTTATTGTAATACTTCTGTTTCCACTCTTCTGCTAGTAAAAGTTGTAAAAGCACAGCATTTCGCAATCTAAAATACAAATTTGGTTTTTAAAATAAATTTTTTGAATTCTTTTTTATTTCAATAGGTTTTTGGGGCAACAGGTGGTCTTTGGTTACGTGAATAAGTTCTTTAGCGGTGATTTCTGAAATTTTGGTGCACCCATCACCCAAGCAGTGTACATTGTACCCAATGTGTAGTCTTTTATCCCTCACCCACCTCCCATCCTTTCCCACAAGTCCCCAAAGTCCACTGTATCATTCTTATGCCTATGTGTCCTCATAACTTAGCTCCCAATTATGAGAGAGAACATACAATGTTTGGTTTTCCATTCCTGAGTCACTTCACTTAGACTAGTAGTCTCCAGTTCCATCCAGGTTGCTGAGAATGCCATTATTTCGTTCCTTTTTATGGCTGAATAGTTAAAATACAAATTTGAAAAAGAAATATTCATGGTAAACAATTGATAGGATTGGCCAGGCGCGTTGGCTCACGCCTGTAATCCCAGAACTTTGGGAGGCCGAGGCGGGTGGATCACGAGGTCAGGAGATCGAGATCATCCTGGGTGAAACCCCGACTCTACTAAAAATACAAAAAATTAGCCGGACGTGGTGGCAAGTGCCTATAGTTCCGGCTACTCGGGAGGCTGAGTCAGGAGAATGGCCTGAACCCGGGAGGCGGAGCTTGCAGTGAGCCGAGATCGCGCCACTGCACTCCAGCCTGGGGGACAGAGCAAGACTCCATGTCAAAGAAAAAAAAAAAAGTTAGGATTAAGCTCTATGGGATATTATTGTATCTCCAGGCAGTAGGGGTATGCTATGCTGCTGTAACAAGTTAATGTTTATGATGAAAGGCAGATAGGACAGGAAGCACAGTATGTTAATTAGTTCCTTATGAGAAAAACCCATTATTTCACCTGATAGATTTTTCCATTTGGTAAAATATTATTAAAAACTCAGTTTGACACTGATTTTAGTATGCTTTTTTCTTCTAAATTATATATACATACACACACACTCTCACACACACGCACACATATGGTTAGTGAAGACTATGGGAGAATTAATTTGAAGTTTTTTTTTTTTTCTTTTTTTCTTTTTTGAGATAGAGTCTCACTCTGTCACCCAGGCTGGAGTCCAATGGCACGATCTTGGCTCACTGCAGCCTCCGCCTCCCAGGTTCAAGGGACTCTCCTGTCTCAGGCTCCCGAGTAGCTGGGATTACAGGTGCACGCCACCATGCCAGGCTAATTTTTGTATTTTTAGTGGAGATGGGGCTTCACCGTGTTGGCCAGGCTGGTCTCAAATACCTGACCTCAAGCGACCCGCCTACCTCGGCCTCTCAAAGTATTGGGATTACAGGCGTGAGCCACAGTGCCCAGCCTGAAGCCTTTAGCCAAAACAAATACTTTAATAAATCTCTTCTTACTTCCAAGAAAAAAAAGACATTTTGTTATTTTGACATGCTCTTTGTTGTTTATACAATCAGTGAAATACTCTTGTAAAATGAGTAAGTTTTGGAATCCAGAGCTTAGGTCTGACATTAATTAGCTATGAGGAAAGAGGTGGATCAAATAAAAAATTACAATAAGGAAGAATTTTACAGACACACTATATTATGCAGGAACAACACTCTCAAATTAATTTTAACAGTATTTAACATATATTGGATCATTGTTTAAATGAATGAGTATAACAAATTCACCATGAATCCTGTTATAGAAGAGTTAGTGTCTGAAGTGCCTGCAGCCATTAAGTGGTGATATTACTTATGAGGATTCCAGTGGCATATTCCTTAAGCATGGAATGTTTTATGCCACTCACTTACTGCATGTGGCACTGGATCTTTTAAGTGCTTAAATGATTCCCACTATGTCTTTTTAAAAAATAGATTATTGTTTACTTGGCATAAACTATAAAAATGCTTTTCCATTCATCGGGAAGAACTCACTTGTTCTTTAGGCAAGACTTTCTTTTTCACAAAATGCCATTTACTCTTAGTGTTGAATGTTTGTCATGCCAAGGATGAACGTGATGCCTTGATAATAATTCTGGACTTGTCTGTTGTTCACTTGGACACTGTTAGCTAATCCACCAAGAAACATGCTTTCATTTCCATCATCATCATTAGGATGGGTGAGTCATACAGGAGGTCTGGGGTACTTTATGATTAAATCCAGGAAGGCTTGGAAATACCTTAATTCTATATTTTCCATGGTAAACACAGCCAGATTTTTTAAGTTAAGAATGTTTGGACATTTACAAGATCCATGGATAGTTGTCCAATGTTCCAGTGCTTGTTCTGTTAAGATTTCAGTGTTTGGTTAGCTGATTTTTTTTTTCTTTTTCCTTTTCTCTTTGTATACTTAGAGGAGAGAAAACACTCCTCAGAGTTGGGCTTGTAATATCTATTTGAGGTTTAGATTTACACTGTGACTGTTTTTGCCTGGGGTAGGGGAGAGTTTCTTAGGTTGGGTTCTCTTAATTTCCACCTAGAGACCTAGATCGATACCTAGAATTTTAGATAAGCAACACCTTTTTTGGAGCACATGGTTAGCTTTCTTCAAGTGGCTTGAGGTATTTTTTGTTTCCAAATATTATTTGAAATATGATTTCCTTTTTGTACTCTTGACCAATCACTCTGCAATGCTGAGAACATTTGCCTATATCTAATTGATTTGTTTTGAGGAGCTATGCCAGAAACCACATAGACTCTGAACAGTAATAATCACGTGTATTATTTAGGAACACATTGTTCCAGTGGTACTTCGTCTTTATTTTTTGCACAACTCTGTCCCCTTTCTCTTTTTGCCTCCTTTGGCACTATTTCTTATCGCCTTCCCAAAGATGCAGTCCACTCCAGTGTTGGCAGGCAATAATGGCCCTGAGAAGCACCCTGAACCACATGTTTGAAAAAGAGGAATTATATGAGCTCAGAATTTTCCTGGTGTGCAGCATTTATAGTATTAACCAGGGGCCATTTTGCCAGCTTCCCTAAAGTATATACAGGCTTCATCTTGACAACAGATAATCACATTTGCAGGTTGTATTTTAATTAATTTTACTTGCAACTGTAATTTTATAAATCCATACCTATTCAGTTTGCAGGCCAATCTTTCTGCTATTGGGTAACTTTTATTTTTGAAATATCTAACATTTATACGTATTTATTTGGAAGTGTGCTGTTAATCCTGTTAGTATCACTTACTGTGTTTTATTTATTTCTGACTTGCACTAGGCTGTGAACTAGTGAATAAAGATGTTGTCTTATTGTTCTTTGATTCCCAAACCCTAGGAAAGTAATTGGCACAGATTAAGTGTTCAATAAAAGTTGAATGAATGAATTAATGTGAGTATGGGTCAAAAACACATGGCAGCCTTACTAGGGGATTGGTTTAACAAATGGTGGTTAAAAATTCTTCCAATAGGCAGACCTTTGGGAAGTGCACTTTGTTATGTGTGAATTATGGGCAGAGGCAAATGGTCTAGCATGAAAGCTTTTAAGTTTGGAAGGAAAAGGTTTGGAAGACTGGAGACGAAGTAGTCTGGGGTAGAGACATTTCGATAAACATATGAAAGTGAGCACACGTGGAAAGATCAAGATTTTTATATTGGTAGTATTTCATGCAACCAAGAGGACAATATGACCCAACCTGTCTTAAACTCAGCCAGCCTCTGTTGTTGTCTACCCAGTGCTGGCAGGTTGGCCATACAGTACCAGTAATGGAGACAGAAGTCACACATGGGCCTAATGTCATGAACTCCCACTTACCAGGGCTGATCTAGCTACTGCCACTGCTGAATGTCTGATATGCCAGCAACAGAGGTAACTACTGAGCTCCCAATATGGCATCATTCCTCAAGGAGATAAATTCATCCCTTATTGGCCAGCTGATTATATTATTGGGGACTTTCCATCCTGGAAGGAGCAGTGATTCATTCTCAGAAGAATAGACATATATCCCAGATATGGGTCTTCTTTTTCTGTCCACAGGGCCTTACCCAGTACCATTATCTTAAGATTTAAGTGTTTGATCCACTGGTGTAAAACCCCACACAATGTTGTATTAGAACAGGCAGCAAACTTTATATCAAAAGGGATATTTGGGCTCATAACCATGGGATCAACTGTTCATGTCACGTTCTGCACTACCCACAAGCTGACAGCCTGATAGATCACTGAATAGCCTGTGGAAGGCATAGCTGAAGTGCCAGCTTGGGAGGTGGTAGCCTGCATGTATGACATGTTATCCTCTAGGATTTCATTCAAGGCAATATAGGCCTTGAATGGAAAAGCTTATACGGCATTGTATTTCCAGTGGGAAATGAAACAAAGAGGTAGAAAAAGGAGTAGCTCTTTGTACCATCCCTCCCAATAACCTGCTGGGGGAATTTGGTGATTCACATCCTTGCAACACTAGGATCTAAAGAGTTAGAGGTCCTAGGCTTCCAAAAGGGCACACTGTAAGCAGGGGACATAGCAAAGCTACCATTAAATTTTAAGCTACACACTTGGGATCCTTGTATCCCAGGGCCAGCATGCAAGAGCCAGAGGTAACTGACTTGACGGGGTAATTGAATAATCAGCAGGAGGAGTTGGACCTGCTGTTACATAGTAAAACAGAAAGGAATATGTGTGAACCCAGATGATCCACATGGGTACCTCCTGGAACTCCATTTCCCAAATATTACTGATAATATATAGATACATAAACTACAGCATGGTGCCTGGAACCTAGAGTCTTTGAGCATGAAGATTTGGGTCATGGCACCATGTAAATCACCCAGGACAGAAGAAGTAGAAGCTAAGCATGAGGGAAATCTAGAGTAGACAGTGAAGCAAAGAGATGATGAGTATCAACTGTGGACCTGAGATAGCTGTAGAAGTGAAGACTATTGCTTATCCTACTAAATTGTCTCTTCTAAGTTTTACCTCAGGAAGACAGGCCCATCAAAATCCTGGAGAAGCTGCTCCCCGAGTGTATTTAAAAGATAATATGAGTGGTATAAGAAATGGGCTGTGGTAGATGAGGGCATGCATAATGCAATTCCTTATCCCAGAAAAATCTAGATGACCAAATGTGGAGACGAAGATTAGTAGGCACCCTCCAGCTGCCAACTCGTCAGAGTCTGCCTTAGCTGCATATAGCTGTTTCACTTTAGGTCATTCCATCCTTGGGCAGTTTGCATCCAGTTACAGATTGAGACATGTCCATAAGGGCTTTTTAATTTTAGCTTGGTGAAGGATGACTCTAATGGGCAATATGTCCTCCATATGTCCCCTCCAGGTTGGCTGAGGCTTTGTTAGATATACATCGCAGTCCAGCTTCTCCCTCTGCCCAATCTTAATTCTTTCCCCTTTTTTCAGATGTACAGATCCCTAATAAACCTTCCTGGTACAAAATGGGGCTGAAAAGTTATAGAGAGATTTGACTCAGGAGAGTCTTATTAGTATGTATTAAGAATTTGGGCTTCATTACAGGGTAATCGGAATACATTCAAGAGTTTTAAATAAAGGAGGGACATGATTGATTTGCATTTTAAAACCACCTTATCAACAGAAGGGAACAGATAGAAGTGAGAGCATTTTTAATGTTCTAGAGGTGGGGTCAATGGAACTGTGTGCAGGAAGTTCTGATGCTGCTGCAGATATTCAAGCAAGAGATGTGGTGGCTTGAACTAAGAATGTGACAATGACCAAAGAGTTATTTAGGAGGCATGAAGTCATTTTTTGGACAAAGGAGTACAAATGAAGGAGAGTCAAGAACAAACAAGAGGAAATTCAACAAGACTCTTTTGTAAAGAAGGTACAGCACAGTGGCTTCATCTATAGCCAACAGGATAATTTCTAGAAAGTAAACCTTATTACTAAGATGACTACTAAGGTTACTGTGTTTTGATGTCAGAGTTTTGCTGTTCTGAGTCCTTGTTACTGATGTATCGCTATTGTGTTGTAAATTTACATTACAAGATTTAAGGTACAGGGATCTTGCCCTCACAAAGCCTGTGACTGAAGATATTCTTCCTTTCTCTGTCTTTTTTTTTTTTCTTTGCTTCTATATTATACTGGCTTGGCTCTCAACATCAAAGTGATACAATAAAGAGATGACCTGTAATAAGAACTATCCCCAACTAGATTAACATGATCTCAAAAGAGTAGTTTCTTTTTAATGTTAATAATGACATTATATCTGTATTATATAATTCTACTTCTGACCCACACTGCCTGTCAGGTGAGACTTTGATTGAGATGAAGAGAAGGGGCTGGGTGCGGTGGCTCATGCCTGTAATTCCAGCACTTTGGGAGGCCGAGGTGGGTGGATCGCGAGGTCAGGAGCTCGAGACCAGCCTGACAAACATGGTGAAATCCTGTCTCTACTAAAAATACAAAAATTACCTGGGCGTGGTGGCGCACACCTATAATCTCAGCTACTCAAGAGGCTGAGGCAGGAGAATTGCTTGAACCCAGGAGGCGGAGGTTGCAGTGAGCCATGATTGCGCCACTGCACTCCAGCCTGGGCAACAGAGTGAGACTCTGTCTCAAAAAAAATAAAATAAAATAAAATAAAAAGAAGAGAAGGTTACCATAGTTAATTATTTGCCTCTTCCAAATATTGACTGCTGATAAACAGACCACCTCTTTAATTTAGGGTTAAGCATTTTGTTTTGTGATTTCTTTTTTTTTTTTTTTTGAGACAGAGTCTTGCTCTGTTGCCCAGGCTGTAGTGCAGTGGCGTGATCTCGTTGGCTCACTGCAACCTCCGCCTCCCGGGTTCAAGCCATTCTCCTGGCTCAGCCTCCCGAGTAGCTGGGATTACAGGTGCCCGCCACCATGCCCAGCTAATTTTTTGTATCGTTAGTAGAGACAGGGTTTCACTGTGTTAACCAGGGTGGTCTCGATCTCCTGACCTTGTGATCCGCCTGCCTCGGCCTCCCAATGTGCTGGGATTAAGTGTGTGAGCCACCGTGCCCAGCCCATTGTTTTATGATTTCTATCCTGGAATGTCTTCATCATATTTGTTTCAATTATCCTTGATATATTTTAGAGGCTGAGAAGATTTTTTTTTCTTTTGAGATGGAGTCTCGCTTTTTTGCCCAGCCTGGAGTGCAATGGCGAGATCTCGGCTCACTACAGCCTCCGTCTTCTGGGTTCAACAGATTGTCCTGCCTCAGCCTCCCCAGTAGCTGAGATTACAGGCATGTGCCACGCCTGGCTAATTTTTGTCTTATTAGTAGAAATGGGGTTTCACCATGTTAGCCAGGCTGGTCTCAAATTCCTGACCTCAACTGATCCACCTCAGCCTCCCAAAGTGCTGGGATTACAGGCATGAGCCACCGCGCCCAGCCAGAGGCTGAGAAAATTTGACGGAAGAGAAAGTGCTAGAGGTGTTTGCCAAAAGCATATGTAGGAAACAATTTGCATGGGCTCTCTGGGCATTGAACTAGTTGGTAAGGTTGGAGTGAAAAGCAGAGAGGGAGGAATGTCTTTATTCCCAGTCATGCATTTCCAAAAGAGAAGAGAAAAGCTGATGATTTCTTTAGATGCTAGAAGCCAAGAGTCATTATCTTCCTCAGTCTCTGAGAAAGACTAAGTGATCCATTAAAAAACAAAATGTTCCACATGGTAGGAATAGACACCCAATATTTTAGGTGTGTGTGAAATGAAATGATCCATGTAAGTGATTTTTCCAGCTGAAGCTTATCTATGTTAAGTGCTAAAGTTTATTTTTTTAATGGGAGTCTTTAAAAAATGTTTCACACATTTCTCTTGGTTTTGCAAGAAAGGGCATTTGGTATCACTTAAACATTCTCTGTAAATGTTCAAATTTCCAAAACATGCACTGTCTCAGAACTGTCATTAGAAATACTAATTAATATGCTATAATGTGACATAATATTCTGAATTATTATCTTGAGATTTAGGTTGCTTTATACTTAATGGCTTCAGGCTGTTATATTTTTCAATTTCTTGCCTCTATTATTTTTAGTTTTTCTCACTTTTTTGAAATATATATGCAGCAACAGTAAACAGGGTTTCTGTGGTTAAGAAACATTTAAAGTATTAATCTCACACATCTCATTGGTGATTTTTTGGTTCATTATGCATTCATCACTCTTTCTACTTCTTTATTCACTTGTCTTTTTTAATTTTTATTTTTTACTCGCTGATTTTTCACAATATTACTGGTATTGCTTATGAGATAAGAGAGCCAAAGTACTCTCCTGAAGAACTAGAAATTTGTTCTTTTTGAGTTCAGGGAGAAAAAATGAACATATTGTCTTGATGTATATTGTGAAAAACTACAAATAGGGTTAACACTGTTGCAGGCATAAATTCTTATATGTTTAGGGGTTACTGCTGCCTGTGCTATTTGTTCACACAATTGAAGTACCTAAGTAGTAAACTGGCCTTCTTAACACAAAGGTTTATCTACCAAGTTGAATGCTGGAGGAGCAGAGACGGAAGCTATTGCAAAAGGGCACCATCACAGTAGTCAGTGATTGATGATGTATGAGGGAATGGAGTGTATCTTAGGTAGAACATGGGCTGGAGCTCCTGGGAGTTGGAAAATAACAGAAATGACTATCACGAATGGTCCCATAGAACATCATCTCAAGGCACTGCCAGAAAAGTTTTTGTAGCTGATCATTTTTTCCCTTTGGGTGGTATGGGGGAAGGTGTGAGGGAATATCTTTGGCTATAATCTTTTATTTTCTTTCATCTCTTTATTTCGAAAGAAGGTATAAAAGCAAGCAAAAAACAAACAAACAAACAAAAACCTGAAAAAACAGTGGTAGTGAAGATCTCATGGCCAAAAGCTTTGAGAAAGAATACTGTAGGGATTACAAAGCCTTTGGAAGCCTACAACAGTGTGCTCTGAGGGTATTGGTCTTAAGAACCAAATGGACTTGGTTCAAGACTTGCTTTTGCTCTTCTAAGCCATGGAGTCTTGGGGAAATAGTTAACCATTTTAAATTATAATACTTTCATTTGTGAAATAGGAGTATTAGTACCTACTTCATAGCACTGAGGGAATTTAGTCAAATCACATGCTTACTATACTTAAGGTAAGTGTGTAAAGAATTGCAGCTTTAATAAATAATGTGCTAAAACATTAAACTTTCTTATTGTCTTGGTTTGAAGGCTCAAGTTTCTTTGTAACTCAAATATATTAATAGTATTTATGGATTTCCTTCTCTAACAGAATGATTTTAGTTTTATCTGGGCTTCATTGGTCCAGGGCATATTATTCTCCCATTTTATTTTCTATTTAGGAAGATGAAAAAGTGTTTTGAATTATCCTCTCTGATTGGGGGGTAGGGAATTGGGGGAGAGAAGAAAGATATACAAATTCTTTATTTTTTTCTAAAGTAAGTTTTGAATTTGCAATAAATATTTTGCTTGGGAAAAATAATTCTTAGCTAGTTTTAATAATGCCAAAGCAAGGCCGGGTGCAGTGGCTCACACCTGTAATTCTAGCACTTTGGGAGGCCTAGGCAGGCAGATCACCTGAGGTCAGAAGTTCAAGACCAGCCTGGCCAACATAGTGAAACCCCATCTCTACAAAAATACAAAAATTAGCCGGGCATGATGGCGGGTGCTGTAAGGCAGGGGAATCGCTTGAACCTGGAAGGCGGAGGTTGCGTGAGCTGAGATCGTGTCATTGCACTCCAAAGACGTCGTCTCAAAAAAAAAAAAAAAAAGCCAAGACAAGTCCTCTGATTACCACAGCTCTCTCTATTTAGTTTCTTTAAAATTATGCTTTTATTACAAAAATTCACATTTATATTTTTGACATTCACCCAATGCCTGTGCCTGCATTGTGTCTTGGATATAACCAACTAGTTTTTTATTTTACAGGCTCATAGGAGGAAGGGATTTGCCTTGTCTCAGATGAGGCTTTGGACTAGGACTTTTGAGTTAATGCTGGAATGAATTAAGACTTTGGTGGACTGTTGGGAAGGTATGATTGTGTTTTGAAATGTGAGAAGGACATGAGATTTGGGAGGGGCCAGGAGTGGAATGATATGTTTGGCTGTTTGTCTCCACCCAATTCTTATGTCGAATTGTATTAATAATTCCCGGTGTTGGAGGAGACCTGGTGGGAAGCGATTGGATCCTGGAGGCAGATTTTCCCCTTGCTGTTCTTGTGAGAGTGAGTGAGTTTTCATGAGATCTGGTTGTTTGAAAGTGTGTGGCACCTTCCCCTTGGCTCTCTTACTCCTGCTCCACCATGGTAAGACGTGCCTGCTTCCCCTTCACCTTCCGCCATGATTGTGATTTTCCTGAGGCCTCCAGTCATGCTTCCTGTATAGCCTGTGGAACTGTGAGTCAATTAAACCTCTTTTCTTCATAAATTACTCAGTCTCAGGTAGTTCTTTATAACAGTGTGAGAATAAACTAATAGAGAATCTAAATCTAAAATGTTATTTAACTGGAATATAAATGCCAGGGACTATGGTAGGTGATGAGAATACTTTCATGCAAAGATTTTAATATATTGTTCAACATAGAGTGTACCTCTACAAAGTTCAGACATTTGAGAATGAAAGATTAAACAACGACAAAGTCAATGTCTCATCAACAGGGACATCATTAAATGAAAGACTTTTGGATAACATTTTACAAGAAAACTCATTGGGACAACAGGGCTTTGAACTTCACCTAGTTTATTCTGTATCTGGAGACGTAACCAAAACTTTATTATATAAAAGAATGAAGGAAATTGAAAACAGGGGATTGCAGAATGCCAACAAAATTATCATTCCTGTATACATAATATTTATAATGCCAAATGCCAGTAGAAATTCCTTTTGCATTTTATTGTTGCCTAATTAATTGTGTCAGGAATTCTAAAGCAATTAGGAAGCAAAAAGGAAAGAGAAAAAAAGAAACTTTCCCGATGGTCTTCTCTTTGTTAAATACTTTCAGGCTGGGTGCCTATGATCCACAAGTTTTCAATGGGCATGCTCCAGGTAGTCTTCAGGAATGCTTAAAGTCTTTTTTTTTTTTTAATTAATATGGAGCAGTCATAATTGCTTACTTCCACATATCAGACTAATATGTAATTTTAGACAAGATTTGGAACAGCTTTCCCAAGGTCACTGCCAGAGTTCAGGAAGACTGAGGACCTGTGTCTTTATTCTTTGTAGCATATGCCACCTCTCTTTTTTCCTTTGCTCTATTTCCCTTCTTATTCTGTTCCTCCTGTCTGTTTTTCTCATTCAGTCATGCAGTCATATATTTTTAGGCTTTGATTTTCACTGGCAGCGATAGTGTAATTTTTCACTAGTTTTGGCTTAGAGTTCATTTTGCTTTTCAGACTCACTTATCTTTGTTTCATTAACAATTGTAGCTTTGTCCATTTTCATAGAGAAGCTATGAGAAAAGAGCTCACAAGAGAAAAATGGCAGCATTGCAAGGTGCAAGAACACTGAAGGTATTGTGTAGAAATTCTGATGACTTCAGTATTTTTTTTTCCATTTTGTCCTTTATTATGTGTTGGTCTAAAAAAGAATGATTGATGAGTGGAAACTATGAATGGATATATAATAAATGCATAATAAATAACATCTCAACATTCCTATCACAACATTTAATAAAAGGAGCCCCAAGTGGAATATGTTTCTGAAGCTTCAATACTGAGTTGATAAACAGATATTCAATAACTGTATATTAATATCAATTGAATTGAAAGTCAGAGATTATATCTTTATAATAAGTAATATAATTAAACTCCATGTAAGACAGAAAAGATTAGCAGTGTACAGAATGTGTTGCTGAACTCTCGGGGGAGTTTGAGGAGTTGGTCACATCTTGGTAAAGCTCACTGGGATGTACACCACACTCTCCCCAAATCCAGGGAACTTGCAGTCCTTCTTGATTTCACCTTAGTCTCAGCACTGCACCAGCCTCAAGCCCCATCATTCTTCCCATTTATTAATTTTGTGGCTCAAATTGTTCACAAGAGAGTCTAATTACCTTCATTCTTAATACTAATTCTATACTACAGGTCCTAATCATCTCTTGGCTGAGCTCCTACAACAGCCTCTAACCTCAACTTTTTACTTGTATTTTATTCTTTATTTTTCTTTATCTTCCACAAATCCCATTCCCAGATTTGTAACTGAAAGTATGGCCATGCAATAGTTCTGTTGAAAGCCTTTCAATGGCTCCCCAAAGCCAATGTTTTTCATGCTTTTCTCATTGCATAATCCTATCAGTAGATAGAACAAGATAAAACAAGAGGATAATTAAATAAAAATATTTTCAAATGTTCTGCTACTCTTAGTTAATATTCTTATACAAAATAAATGTAGGGCAAGATTAACCACTAATGATGGTGGATATAAATCAATATTTCAAATACCTTTATTATTAATTTCTTTTTTAATTGATGTAATAATTATATATATTTTATGGGCTATAGAGTGATATTTCAATACATATTTACAATGTATAATCAAATTAGGGTAATTAGCATATCCATTACCTTGAATATTTATTATTTCTTTGTGTTATGAACATTGAAAATCTTCTAGCTTTTTGAAAATATACACTAAATTATTTGTAACCCTACAGTACTATAGAACACTAGAGCTTATTCCTCTTGTTTAGCTGCAACTTTGTATTTGTTAACCAATGTCTACTTTTCCCCCCATCCTTCTCAGCATCTACTGACCACTTCTGTGAGTTTGGTATTTTTTTAGCTCCTCTATATGACTAAGAATATGTGGTATTTATATTTCTGTGACTGGTTTATTTCACTTCACAAAATGTCCTCCAGGCTCATCCGTGTTGCTGTGAATGGCAGGATTTCATTTTTTTTTACGGCTGAGTAGCATTCCATTGCATATATATATATATATATATATATATATATATATATATATATATGGCGTTTTCTTTATTCATTTATCCATTGATGGGCATTTAGATTGATTCCATATATTGGCTATTGTTAATACAGCTACAATAAATATGGGGGTGCAAGTTTCTCTTCAACGTAGTGATTTTCTTTCTTTTGGATAAATACCCAGTATGGGATTCCTAGATCATGTGGGAGTTCAATTTTTAGTTTTTTGAGAAACCTGCATACTGTTTTCCGTAACAGCTATACTGATATACATTCCCATAAACAGCAAATAAGAGTTTTTTCTTTTCTCTGCATCCTCAACCAGCATTTATTTATTTATTTTTTGTCTTTTTGATGATAACCGTTCTAACTAGGGTAAGATGCTATCTCATTTAACTCTGATTTGCATTTTCCTGATGATTATTGTTGAGCATTAATCCCATTGGCCATTTGTATGTCTTCTTTTAACAAATATCTATTACATCCTTTGCCTATTTTTTAATTGATTTTGTTGTTGTTTTTGTTGAGTAGTTTCAGTTCCTTGTAAATCCTAGATACTAGTCCTTTGTTGGATGAATACTTTGAAAATATTTTCTCTCTGTAGGTTGTCTCTTCACTCTGTTGATTGTTTCCTATGCTGTGCAGAAGCTTTGTAGTTTGATATAGTCCCATTTATCTATTTTTGTTTTGTTGCCTGTGCTTTTGAAGTGTTACCTCTAAAATCTTTGCCCAAACCAATGTCCTGAAGTGTTGTGCCTATGTTTTATTCCAGTAGTTTTATAGTTTCAGGTCTTATGTTTAAGTATTTTATTCATTTTGAATTGTTTGTATGTGGTGAGAGATATGGGTCTAGTTCTATTGTTTTGCATATGAATGTCAAGTTTGCTCAGCACCATTTATTGAAGACGGTGTCCATTCCCCAATGTATGTTCTTGTTATCTTTGTCAAAAATCAGTTGGTTTTAAATACCTGAATTTCTTTCTGGGTTCTCTTTTATGTTCTATTGGTCTATATGTCTGTTTTTATGTCAATATCATATTGTTCTTGTTACTATAACTTTGTTGTATTTTTTTAATGTCAGGTTGTGTGATGCCTCCAGCTTTGTTCTTTTTGCTCAGGATTCCTTTTGCTATTTGAGCTTTTGTGGTTCCATACAAATTTTAGAATTGTTTTTTCTATTTCTGTAAAGAATGTTATTTAGTATTTTGATAGGAATTGTATTAAATCTGTAGATTGTTTTGGGTAGTAGGGTAATTTTTACCATTGTTACAATATTAATTCTTCCAATCCATGAACATAGAATGTCTTTCCATTTTTTGATGTCCTCTTTAATTTCTTTTATCAATGTTTTGTAATTTTTATTGTAAAGATTTTTTACCTCCTTGGTTTAATTTATTCCTAGTTATTTTATTTTATTTGTAGTTATTATAAATGGGATTACTTTCTTAATTTTTTTCTAGCTAGTTTGTTATTTGTGCATAGAAATGCTACTGGTTTTTGTTAGTTGATTTTGTATCCTACAAATTTACTGAATTTGTTTATTCTAAGAATTTTTTAGTGGAGTCTTGAGGATGTTTTATTTATAAGATTATGCCATCTACAAAGAGAAACAATTTGACTTTCTTTTTTCCAATTTGGACACTCTTTATTTGTTTGTTGTGTCTTTTGTAAGTTATGAATTATAAATGTACATATTTTGGGGGGTACAGATAATATTTTAATACATGTATACAATGTATAATGACCAAGTCAGGGTAATTGGGATTTCTATCACCTCAAACACTTATTTTTTCTTTGTATCAGGAACATTACAATTCTCTTCTCTTTTAAAATAATAAACTATTGTTAACTATTATTTCTCTACTATGCTATTGAATTCTTGAACTTATTTCTTCTATCTAACTGTATTTTTATACCCATTAACCAACATATCCCCCCTTCCTTTTTCTTGCCTGTTTGCTCTGGTTAGGACGTTTAGTACTATGCTGAATAAGAGAGGTGAAAATGAACATCTTTGTCTTGTTTATTTCTTAGAGAAAAGGCTTTCAGCTTTTCTTCATTCAGTATGATGTTAGCTGTGGGTTTCTCATATACAGCATTTACTGTGTTGAGGGATGCTCTCTCTATATCTAATTTGTTAAGAAGGGATTTTGATTTTGAACAAATGCCTTTTTTGCATATATTGAGATGATCATATGTATGGTTTTTGTTCATTCTGTTGATGTGATGTATCACATTTATTGATTTCTGTATATTGAATCACTCTTGCATCCTGGGATAATTTCCATATGATCACTGTGTATTATCTTTTGGATGTGTTGTTAGATTTAGCTTTCTATTATTTTGTTGCGAAATTTTGCAACTATGTTCCTCAGGAATATCGGCCATAGTTTTCTTTTTTGGCTGTGGTCTTGTTTTGTTATCAGGGTAATGGTGGCTTCATAGAATGAGTTAAAAATAACTCCTTCCTCCTTATATTTTAGAATAGTTTGAGAAGAATTGGTGTTAGTTTTTTAAAAGTGTGGTAGAATTCAGCAGTAAAACCATTCAATCTTGGGTTTTTCTTTCTTGGAAGATTTTTTTCTTACAGATTCAATAGTTTTACTCATTATTGGTCTGTTCAGATTTTCCATTTCTTCCTGGTTCAATCTTGGTAGGTTATGTGTGTCCAGGAATTTATTCATATCCTGTAAGCTTTTTAATTTGTTGGTGTATAGTTGTTCAAAATGGTCTCTAGCGGTTCGTTGTATTTCTGTGATATCAGTTATAATGTCTTTTTTTATTATGATTTCATTTATTTGGTTCTTCTCTCTTTTATTTTTAGAATAGCTAACGATTTGTTAATTTTGTTTACCTTTTCAAGAGAGATTATTTTTTTTGTTTCAGTGATCTTTTGCCTTATTTTTCAGCCTTTGTTTTATTTAGTTCTGCTCTGATCTTTTATTTTCCCCCCTTCTGCTAATTTGGGGTTTGGTTGGTTCTTGTTTTTCTAACTTCTTGAGATGCATTGTTAGGCTGTTTATTTGAAATCTTTCTACTTTTTTGACTTAGATATTTATTGCTGTAAAATTCCCTCTTAGTACTGCTTTTCCTGTATCCCATAGATTTTGGTATGCCGTATTTCCTTTTTTGTTTGTTTCAGAAAAATTTTAAACTTTTTTTCATTGACCTGTTGAACATTCAGGAACATGTGATTTAATTTCCAAGTATATGGGCAGTTTTCTGAGTTCCTATTGCTATTGATTTCTAGTTTTATTCCATTGTGGTTGGAGAAGATACTTGATATTCCACCTTCTTGCTGATGTCACTCATGGCTAATTTCTTTTCCAATTCATATCTCTCATGCTTAATACGGTATAAGATATAGAATAAAGAAGTAAGAAACGTGATAATGAATATATATTACATCAGTATAATTGATATAAAGAAAGACTGCTATTACACATCTGATGTAATGATATATACCAAGATGAGTGGTGGTGTGTACGAGGACAAGAGCCAAAGATTAAAACTCTTTCAAGAGCTAGGTATAATATAGGGCAAAGTTTTCCTAATTCTAATTCATTTCTCAAATGTAATTTGATAACTGTGGGTATTAAAACCAATCACTCAAAACAATATTACTCTACTCATTAAGAACTATTTTGGTAGAAATGTGTCTTTCTATGTAAATTTTCTGCAGATAAGAGTATAAAGAGTCAAATGAACATTATAGTTTCATCATTTAAAAATTTATATTTTAATATAAAATGATAAATTGATGGTCTAAGTTTACCTATCCCAATAATATAAATCTGACATCTGTGTTAACTGATAATCAAATTTCCAAAAGTGCAAAGTTAAAAAGTGTAACTTAGACTTGAGTTAACTTCACAAAATTATTGTTTTAGTATTTATAAAACAGGTTATAATATAATCAACTAGTAAAATTTGGAGTTCTATAGGCAACAACATATTTTCTAATGTTACATATGAAATAAAATAGGAATCATGACTTTTGCACAAAAGGGGAGACTTTTTCCAGTTAGTATTTTAGCCATGTGGAATCTACTATGTTTTATTTAAAAAAAAAACCCTAAAATACCTGTAATCTGTTTCCTACTGTTGTTGTGCTATTTAGAGATAGGGCTGAGACCTAGGGTGAATATGAGAGAGTATTCAAAACTGAGAGAGTTGCAACTGCTATTGTACAGAATGTTTACATAGGGAACAGAATACTAATAAAAGGATCTGTGGTTAAAAACAGAGATTACTAGACCCAGACAAATAATTGGCTCTCTGTTTGAAGCCTGACACTTGAGTGCTTGGTTACACACAGAGACCAAGACATCTTTGCAATTGGTATTAAAAATCATGACTGAAGGAAATATCAATTTCAGACCAAAATGGTATGGTTCACAACAGAGGTCAGTAGAAAGACAACACAGCATTAGAAGATGATAAAGGCATGTTCCTTAGCTATTACTAGCCAATGATTCAACATTTCCCAGTGAAGACAGTTGGAAATCAATGGCAAAGCCATATTAGCACTATAGTTTATTAAAAATACACACACACATAAACACACTTGCACACACATTCACATGTATTTGTACTGAAGCTATATGTTTAGAAAATCATAGACCTTATCATTAAAAAAACTTTTAAAAAATATATAGTTCTGAGTCAAAACACAACTTTTGGTATGGCTAAAATGAGTTGTCTGAAAAACAAAAGAACCTAAATGAAAATTTTAAGCTAGAATAAGATGCTTTTAATTGGCAGAATTGGTAAGCAGTGCACCTGGTGTTTAAATAGTTCTCTGTTGAACTCCAGCCCTATACATTCAGTACCACTTTATATCTAATACAGATAAGAAATTTTCTCCCCCATCAAACCTGTTTTATCCACATTCTCATACCTATCAAATGTATGGAAACTCAATATTTCCAGTTGCTTAGGTCAAAACCTTGGAGTCATACTAAATATTTTTTACACCTCATATCTAAACTATCAGGAAATTCTGTTGGTTCTACATTCACAATATTGCTACTACCTTATGACTTATCTCCACTGCTACCACCCTGTCAAAGCCACCATCATCTTTCACTTAGATTATTACAATAGTCTTTAAACTACACTCCTTCATTCCATCCTGTCTTATTAACTATTTTAGAAGCACCAAGAACAATGACATAGCTGATCTGTAAATACCTGAAGAATGAATGAATATAAAATTTTTATTTACTGTGCTTTATATAATACAGGCACTCATGGTGTTACTGAGGGCATCTCAATCACTCAGCTGTGACATTGACAGTTACCTTAAAAAATTGAGACAAAAATTATGAAACATTTAATATACAAAATTTAAAGTAATATCTGTATAGTTTACAGAAAATATTGAAATAAACAATTAGAAAACACAACATCGACCAGTATCTTTGAAGCTTTCCATAACTGTCCCCATTTTCCCTAAAAAATTCACTGCCTTGCATTTTTATTACTCCCTAAATTTTCTTAATCAATTAACCACAGATACATGAACTATAAAAATGTAATATTTAATTTTGTAATGTAAAGAATCATCCTCAATTATTTCTACAACTTACTTTTTTCACCCACTCTTTTACTTGTCCTATAATGTGCAACTTGGTATATATAAAGTCTTTCCAAAGGGTACAAAACCACATGTTACAATTGATCTGTCTATAAGACAGTTATAGGTATTCCTTTCCCACCTATACTTTTACAATAGTCTTTTTTTCCTTTACAAAAGACAGACATCCCTGTCCTTACAATGTTATGTAGTGTCAAAACCTTCAGGGATTCAAAGCAGGGACAGTTAGTAATATCGGACTTGAGAAAGTGAATTAATCTATGTTTGGCCTGAAACTGTGAAGTGTCTGAGATGTTACTCTTATTGCATGGTTTTATATACTCTATATTCATGTGCATGCATATACATACATGTGTGTGCACACGCACACTCACAAACACACTTAATCATGAGACCTCAGGACTAGAGACAGACTTATGCTTACTTACCAAATATCTTGCTTCAATTTCCGCTGGAGAGACATGGTAACTGCAGATAATACCTGAGTATATAGTGGACTTTGTACTATATGAGAGTAATATGGTTTGTCTGTGTTCCTACCCAAATCTCAGGCTTCAGAGGGTGGAAACCTCAACCCTTGGCAGCTTCCATGTGGTGTTGAGCCTGTGAGTTTACAGAAGTCAAGAATTGAGGTTTGGGAACCTCTGCCTAAATTTCAGAGGATTTATGGAAATGCCTGGATGTCCAGGCAGAAGTTTGCTGCAGGGGCGGGGTCCTTATGGAGAACCTCTGCTAGGGAAGTGCAGAGGGGAAATGTGGCATTGGAGTTTCCACACAGAGTCCCCACTGGGGCACTGCCTAGTGGAGCTGTGAGAAGAGGGCCATTGCCTTCCAGACTCCAGTATGGTAAATCCACCAACAGCTTGCACTGTGCACCTGGAAAAGCTATAAATATTCAACACTAGCTCGTGAAAGTAGCTGGGAGTGGGGTTGTACCCTTCAAAGCCACAGGGGTAGGACTTCTCAAGACCATGGGGGCCCACCTCTTGCATTAGCATGACCTGGATGTGAGACATGAAGTCAATGAGATCATTTTGGAATTTTAAGGATCAGTGACTTCCCTGTTGGATTTTGGGCTTGCATGAGACCTCTAGCCCCTTTTTTTGGCCAATTTCTCCCATTTGGAATGGGCGTATTTACCCACTGCCTGTGCCCACATTGTATCTAGGAAGAAGCTGACTTGCTTTTGATTTTACAGGCTCATAGGTGGAAGGGTCTTGCCTTGTCTCACATGAGACTTTGGACTTGGACTTTTAATTAATGCTGGGATGAGTTAAAACTTTGGGGGACTGTTGGAAGTGCATGATTGTGTTTTCAACTGTGAAGACAAGAGATTTGGGAGGAGCCAGGGGCAGAATGATGTGGTTTGGCTGTGTCCCTACCCAAATCTTATCTTGAATTATAGTTCCCATAATCCCCATGTGTTAGGGGAGGGACCAGGTAAAGATAATTAAATCACGCAGGTGGTTTCTCTCATCCTGTTCTTGTGATAGTGTTAGTTCTCATAAGTTCTGATGGTTTTTATAAGGGATTTCTCCCTTTGCTGGGCACTCATTCTTTCTTGCCTGCCACCATGTAAGATGTGTCTTGCTTCCCCTTCATCTTTCACCATGATTTTAAAGCCTCCTCAGCCATCTAGAACTGTGAGTCAATTAAATCTCTTTCCTTTATAAATTACTCAGTCTCAGGTATGTCTTTATTAGCAGTGTGAGAACAGACTAATACAGAAAGAAACCTTGAAATTATATGTCTAGAAACATATAGAGCAGTTAGCACAGTTAATCCTCCTCCCCTATGGGGATAGAGATAGAGATAGAGAGCTTTGCTCTAGAAGATAAACAAATCCTCTCCAAGGAGAAGAGCTGAGATTCTCTAGGTTTACAATTCCTTGTATGTAAACAGATGTCTCCAAGGAAAATGTTACTAATCTCTCTGCAGGTCTGTATCTTTAACTCTCAAGGCTTATTTGTCATCCATTCTTTATCAAGGTTGCTGATAATGGTAGTTTTTGTTAAAAAAGAAAAACTCTTTCTGTGCAGAAATATGAAAATATTCATGAAACATTGTTTCCTAACAATCTAGGTACAGGAAGTAAATTGTTTTAAATGCCTTTTTAAAATCAGGCAGTTCCCCATTCTTTGTTTTTAAAGAATTTCAGGGAATAATTGAGTTGCAGCTGATAGGTCATTACGAATTATTTGTATGATAGATTAGTTGGTAATTTTGGCAGATGACGCAGAAGCTCAGAAGGAGTTCAAAGATTTGAGCAATATTACTATTAAGAAAATTTTCCATTTCCACCTACTTATTTATATGACCACATGTTGACTGAATTGTATAAAAATGAAAAATAGGAATAGAATTGATGCTGACAAATGTCTCATGCTAAAAAATTTATGTGTAGATACATAAACTTATTGAACACAAAGTCTCATTAAGAGATCTATTTCTACCAAAATATTGTTATAATTAATAATCATCAAAATCTGTAATACATTTATGTTGTTTAATCAGTTGTACACTATTAAAAAATGTAATGATAATCTATTCAGGCAAGTTTTTAACCCCTAACTCAGCTCATTTGTAACATCTCAGAGAACTTTTATAAGTAATTGTCCTCTTACCTTCACCCACACACACCCTTCACATGCAAACACAACAAACAAACATTTTTTTATGGTAATAACAGCAGTGTATTTATTTCTCAATTTTCTTATCTCTGTCCTTCTCTGATCTTAGTGAGCTTGTGACTGAGTCTTAATTTTGGTATATCCAGAGCCTATCACAGTACCTAACAGAGAATGTATGTATAATAAGTGTTTTGCTAAAGGGATATATACATAAAGAGGGGAAATCAAAGCAGACTGCAGGAATCTGGAAGTTATGAAGGAGTCCCAGAAGTGGCACCTATATTGGACTTATATTGGAACTTATAGTAGAATTGATATGATGTTCATAGCTGGCATACACATTCTACAGAGGAGCACAAACAGAATGAGCTTATTTCTTGAAAAAATTGTTGTACATGTGTTTTTTCCCCTACCAATGTTTTGGTTGGAATATTATGGGAGAAAAAAAGCTGCAGTAATGTCAAGGAAGTCACAATTTGCTCCATTTTCACCCAGCTCCAAAACAGAAATTCAATTGGGGCTTGTTTTTTCATTCCTCTCATCTTCAAAAAAATGTATTATGAGTCACCTAAATTAATCTTTAAGAGAAGCACACATGGAGATGGATTGGATTGTCTTTTAAAAATAAATTGAACTTTATTAAAACCACAGGTTCAGTAGTTGGTATTAAGTAACGAACCAAAAAAGCTCAATCGGCTTAGTAATAGCCTGACAACCACTAGTGAACCAGCAAGTTATTAATGTCTCCAATTAGTAGTTTTCCTACATGTGTGATCAATTAAGCTAAATTTCCAAATTAAATCCCAATAGTGTTTGTTTATTTCTCTTTAAAGGGTGGTCTGTAAAGTCCAACTTGCAAGATAGACATACATTTTTCCTAGAGACTTCAACAACATTTAAATTAGAGCAAAGTTTGATTATTTAATAATAATAATTAAAATTGTCCCCATAAAAATATTTATTTTTGCATTCTTTAAACTCTATTCCAGCCATCTAGGAGATAGCATATATGAACAAAGTGACCCAAACTTTTTAAATATGGCTTTTAATATCAGGACCTTACTATTTTAGTTTTCCAAGGGAATGGTCCCATAGAATATGCTACTGGGATATAATCATGGAGTAACCACACCAGACGAATCTGGTTCAAGTTTTTTTTAAATTAATTAATTTTTTTTTTCAGATGTACTCTAATTCTGTTACCAGGCTGGAGTGCAGTGGCATGATCTCGACTCACTGTAACCTCCGATTCCCGGGTTCAAACGATTCTCCTGCCTCAAGTAGCTGGGATTATAGGCATGTGCCGCCATGCCCAGCTAATTTTTGTATTTTTAGTAGAGACGGGGTTTCACTATGTTGGCCAGGATGGTGGTTCAAGTTTTATGAACAAAGTTGTAAGTTGTTTTTCAGTTGCCATGGATTTTCTGGTTAAAGGTCATGTAACCTGAATATGCCCAGATGAACCAAATGAGCAACCACAGGTGGAATGTAAGTGCTTGGACTGAGGAGCTGGGACTGAATTAAGAAGCAGATATCACATGGCAGGATTCAGGATTTAATCAGATTGAGACCTGGCATCACCCCATAGTAAGACCCAGTCAGATTATGCCTTTCAGCATCACCTCGTTGCAAAATCCAATCGGATCACACTTCATTACTGTATGTTTATAAAACTTGACCCAAACCCCAGCTTGGGGAGACAGATTTGAGCATTTCTTCCCATCTCCTTGCCAGTTGACTTGCAATAAAGCCTGTCTTTTCTCAAAGGCTGGTGCTACGTTATTCCCTTCTATGCACATTGGGCAGTGAGTTTATTGACTGCTTGCTAATGATGGTACTAATAAAATATTGCCAGCAATATTGCCAAGAGATAGAAGTGTAAAAACTAATGGAAAGGTGAATACTCTATACCAGTATTAAAGATATGAATATTAAATACCAGCTGTATTCTCTCGTTTTGTGAGCCTTTTAGTTATGCTAAAATGAACTTAAGGGAAAAAAGGAAAAATGGCAGCTATTATTAACATAGATAGGCTATACTAACACATTAAAGTCAATTGTAATACCTCCTCTTTCATTAGTATGATGTTCATAGCTGGCATATACATTCTACAGAGCTTATTTGTATCCTCTCTCTTCTTTTCTTGGTTAATTTTGCTAATGGTATATCAATTTTATTTATATTTTCAAAGAACTGGCTTTTTGTTTCATTTATCTTTTGTATTTTTTTTGTTTCAATTTCATTTAGTTCTGCTCTAATCTTGGTTAATTCCTTTCTTCTGCTGGGTTTGGGTTTGGTTTGTTCTTGTTTCTCTAGTTCCTTGGTGTGTGACCTTAGACTGTGTATTTGTGCTCTTTCAGACTTTTTGATAAAGGCATTTAAGGCTATGAACTTTTCTCTTAGTACTGCCTTTGCTGTATCCCAGAGGTTTTGATAGGTTGTGTCACTATTATTGTTCAGTTTGAAAAAGTTTTTAATTTCCATCTTGATTTCATTGTTGACCCAATGATCATTCAAGAGCAGGTTATTTAATTTCCATGTATTGGCATGGTTTTGAAGTTTCCTTTTGGAGTTGATTTCCAATTTTATTCTACTGTGGTCTGAGAGAGTACTTGATATAATTTCAATTTTCTAAATTTATTGAGACTTGTTTTATGGCCTACCATATAGTCTATCTTGGAGAAAGTTCCATGCACTGATGAATAGAATGTATATTCTGTGGTTGTTGGGTAAAATGTTCTGTATATATCTGTTAAGTCCATTTGTTCCAGTGTATGGTTTAAATCCATTGTTTCTTTGTTGACTTTCTGTCTTGATGACCTGTCTAATGTTGCCAGTGGATTATTGAAGTCCCCCACTATTATTGTGTTGCTGTCTATCTCATTTCTTAAAACTACCGTTTGATCCAGCAATCCCACTACTAGGTATCTACCCAGAGGTAAAGAAGTCATTATATGAAAAAGATACTTGCACATGCATGTTATAGCAGCACAATTTGCAACTGCAAAAATATGGAACCAGCCCAAATGCTCATCAATCAACGAGTGGATAAAGAAACTGTGATATATATATATATATATATCACAGTTCTGGACATGTTATTCCCCTTTTTAAATTGCTCAATATTGTCTCCTAATCTGTAGGATAGAATCCCACTCCTTGATATTCTGTATATGTAAGTTTTTCCATAATCTTTTTCTTGTCTAACTCTCCAGGCCAACTCTTAATAATCTCTACACCAACATTTATGGTCAGCAACTCCGAACTGCTTGTAGGATGATTTTGCTCAAAATTCCCCTGCTTTTCTTAGTGGTTCTCAAACCCAGTAAGTCTTCCTGTGGCTACTACAAACCAACTAAGTAATATGGGTCTCCTGTTTCATGAGAGGATCCTGTGTTTCCCACTGTTTCTACATTGTTTTATAGTTGATTATCACATCTGCTTCACCCACCAGATTGTGATGCATTTTAGGTCAGGGATGCCTTGGTCATCTTTGTTTCCATAGCATTGGGTACAGTGCATGACACAGAATAGGCAGTTAATGGAATAGACCTTGAGAAATGGGAAGGATTTTAATGAAAGCAGCCTTTTGCCTTTCTGTATTTTAATGACAAGATAGAATATTATGCCCTGGAAGGGATTATAAGATAAACTTTTTTTTGCATTTTTCCCATAAGATAAGGGAAATATTTTCTAAAAACAGTGTTAAACACAAAGGACTCAATGAGACTAATATAGTCTAGGCTACATAGCCATAAAAAAATAAAAAAATAAAAAAACCATCTTTTTTTTTGGTTGTTTTTGTTGTTGTTGTTTTGCAGCAACATGGATGGAGCTGGAGGCCAATTAGCCTAAGTGAATTAATGCAGAAAAAGAAAACCAAATGCCACATGTTCTCACTTATAAGTGGGAGCTAAACATTGGGTACACATGGACACAAAGAAAAACAATAAACACCAAACACCAGGGCCTACTTGAGAGTAGAGGGTGGGAGGAAGGTGAGGATCAAAAACCTACCTATTGGGTACTATGCCTATTACCTGAGTGATGAAATAATCTGTACCCCACACCCCCATAACATGAAATACCCATGTAACAAACATGCACATGTGCCCTTTGAATCTGAAAGAAACTTTGGAAAGAAAAAAGAAATAATGTTGATAAAGAATCAAGAATTCTCTTACGTTATTATGACTCAATAGTACTCAAGTGTCATGTTTAATTACATATGAATATATAGTAGCTGATAATCAACTTCATAGAAGCCTATTTATGGCTCCCTTACATTTGATGATGTTACTGTTCTTTTGTTCCTTCCCTAGGAGAATGTATAGAGGAAACAGAATGTGGAAAAATTACTCAATTGTGCTAATTGTTTCAATTCTACTACAAGGGTCTACTTATTTTGATGTAAATGTTAAAATTATTGGATTAAACTAGGACTTTATTTATGGGTTTTAAATATCTATTTTATTCCTTCATTCAGTTATATGGCTAGCAGGTATGCTGCAGGGCGTCATATGTCCTGGAGCTCACACAATTTCAGAAGCCTTTTTTTTTTTTTTTTTAGAAAAAAAAGCATGAAATTAAAGACATAAAATTAAGCACAAAAACTTGAATAGGGTCATTGCTAGTGAGAGGTCCTATAATTTAAGATTTGTTAGCTTCATGGTAAATCTGTACATGCTAGAATTTAAGTATTATATATTAAAGTACTATTCATTTTGACTATTTCTTGTGTTAATTTCAATACTACTACCCTTGAACTCAGAGGCAACCTGGTATGAAGACAGCTTAGTTGAAACAACATTAAGTGATGTTAATATTTTGGGATTCTAGTTGATAACTAGAATTAAAGTGAATAACTAGTATTAAAAATAACTAGCAGGAAAATGATAAAAGGACTTATTCTCCTGTGAGTCAAGAAATTCTAGCTCTTAATTCCTAGACCACAGCACTGATCAGAAATGCTGCTTGTTATTCCCATACTCTACATGTATCACACCATTGTGGAGAGCAGCACATAAAGGCTCTATTACTTGCCTCCCTTTCCCACACATGTGCGAAGTAAGTAAAATGGTTGAGATATTTTAGAAATCATGTTAATGGATCAGTCACTGTCAAACTGGTGTAGTCCACTATTCTAGGATGTATTCTGCCACTTAATTAGTTCCAAAAAAAAAAACCCAGACATAAATGAACTCTGTATCTTAACATATTTGCTGATACCAGTGACCATATCCTTTAAAGTAGACTTTTAAAAATGGTTTTGATACTTAAAAATATTGGGAAGATGATATAGAGAATAACCATATACCCCAAACAAAATTTTTCCTATTATTAGCATTATTTAGATGAGTATGGTACATTTGTAACAACAAATACTGACACATTATTCACTAAAGTCCATACTTTATTCAGATTTGCTTAGTTTTTGCATACTGTCCTTTTTGTATTCCAGGATTCCACCCAGTATACCACATTACCTTTGTCCTGTCTCTTTAGACTCTTCTTGGCTGTGACAGTTTCTCAGACTTTCCTTGTTTTCAATGATCTTGACAGTTTTGAGGAGTTCTAGTCAGGTATTTCATAGAATGTTACCATATTGGAATTCGTCTGATTCTTTTTTTCCCAGGATTATACAGTGGCTATGTGTTTTGGGGAGAAAGACAATAGAAGTAAAATGCTACCCTCAACACATAAGAGTATATGCTATCAACTTGACTTATCATCATTATTTTTAACATTCACCACCTGACTGAGGTAGTGTAGGAATATCTCCTCCACTATAAAGTTACTCTTTTTTTCTTCCTCTTCTCATACTGTATTCTTTGGAAGGAAGTCTCTATGCACAGCCCACACTAAAAGAGAGTTATATTCCCCACTCCTTAAGGGTGTAGTATCCACATAAATTCTTTGGAATTTTTCTACATGGGTGAATTTTCATTATCTTTCATATACTTATTTATTCAGTCACTTATTTATATAAGCATGGGGTCATGAATGTTTGTTTTATATTTGTGGCAATAATACAGCACTACTTCATGTTGCTCAAATTATTGCAGTTTTGGCCATTGGAATATCTTTCGCTTGACTCCTATGCCTCCATCAATATAAGTTTTTTTTTTAATTTTATAAAGTCCTTCCTTACTTTCTGGCAACACAAGATGTTTCAGGCTTATCTTATGCACTTCCTCCCCCATTCCTAGAATCAACCATTTATCCAAAGAGTCCTGGTTCTTTTTATTGGAAAATAGTGTTAGAAAGCAGGATCTGAATTCCAGGCATGCTCTTTGCTTCCAGGGCACCATTTCTTTTAGGCTCTCTTTTCTGAAAGGGCAAAAAAATATGTGTGCATTAACTGGTCTATATGTACATACAAATAAACATTTCTATATGTAATTAGATCATCTATATTATGACAAACATAACTTCTTATTGACATCTGCAATTCTAACTCACATTATTCAAGCCTCTTCCCCTTGCTTATCTATAAGTTACCACTCCAACAGTGAGAAAACTGGCCATTACCACTTGCCATCCATTTATTAGTTGCTCAATTCCAGGTCACACGTATAGTAGTATCAATATTATTAATCCATACCCAAATGGAAAACAACTAGAATACAGCATTCATGTGCAGTTCGTTTTGCCTTAAGTTTTACAGATTGTACACATTCCTCAGATTACCGAGGTATGTACCTTTTCCCAATCCCTTTCAATGAGTTATTTTTTTTCTTCGATATGTTTGTAATATAGTGAGGGTTTTTTTTTTCCTACAGTTGGAATATTTTCCTGGAATCTCATGACTTCCTAAATAATTTTTTATTTGTATACATTAAGATTCACTTTTTGTGCTAGAAAATTCTTCTAGTTTTGATAAATACATAATGTCATGTATATGCCGTGACAGTATCATACAGAATCGTTTTGCTACCATCAATAAGCACATTTTAATAAAATTATCTTGCTTTTGTTCAATGAAAATCATTCCATGTCCATCTTTATGTACTTAATTTAAGGTTGTATAAGTCTGGAAGAGAGAAGAAATCACAAGATAATAAATAAAGCATCAAGTAGAAAGAATTCCCAGACATCCAGAGTATAATTGCTTTAACATTATTGATCTGAGTTCACGAGATAAATAATTTTACTTCCAAAACTGTGTTCTCAATTCTTCATGTAAAACTCCTTTATTTTCTCCTGGGAGACTGTAAACTCAGGGGACTTTTTTTTTTTAAAAAAACCTCTCTTAAATGCTACATGCCGAGAAGGCAAGTAAACCAAAATGGAAACAAACGTAGGTCCTGTACAAGTTCAAGTTGCTTCTTAACCTTGTAAAACCACACCCACATTGAGGCAATATAAATATTCTACAATGCTTAGCAACTTTTTTTTCTGATTTTAGAAAACAATAAACTAAATATATCTACTGAAACATTTTTTATGACAATTTTTTTTAGCAAATGAAGAAAAAAAGATCTTAGGCTGAGAGCCAGTTACTAGTCTATGCTTTACATATTTTAACTGATTTTATAGTCATAATAACTAAATAATGTGGATACTATTTCTATCGTCATCGTTCTATACTTATCCTTTATAGACAGAGAAACTGAGGTGTACGGAGATTCAGTGACTTGCTTGAAGTCACACTGATATTTATTTTCTCAGTAATCAGTGGGTATGACTATTGGAAACTCTAGTGTTTCTCTTCTCCTTCAATCAGAGAATTGTAGCCTGGAAACATTTTCTAGACTAAGAAATGTCTCAACTTTTATCTCAAGTAAGACTATGATGGCATAAGAGAATATTCAAGACAAACAATGGCTCCACTAAAATACTGACAATGACCTTCTTTTGTGTTAGATGTGGTAATGGTATGGAGAAGATTATGCAACATCTGTCAGACAAAGACATTATTTGAGAGAGTGGAACCAGAACATGGATATATACTAATAACCAGATATCCGGCTTCCTTCCCAAATTATACTTCATTGTACAGGAAAGACAAGCAGCTGGGTTTTGGATTGTGCAATATACTTATACTGCACTAAAACAATGACAAAGACCACATATTAGATTGTGACATCTCTTGAAATTTTACTGTCTCTACTAATAATCATCAATTTTTAACAACCAATAGAGACTCACTTTTTAAAAAAGTGCTAGTATCAAAGAAATGTGAAAATTAATTTATGTACTATAGATCAGTGTATGTATAATACAACAAGTAAGGAGTATTCCTGAGATTCATTCTACAAAATAAGTGAAGATTAAATGAGTATAAGGAGGGGTACTGAAGTAAGTATGAAAATTGCAATAAATTTGGTAAAGACAATAGAAACACATGTAAAAATGGAAGTTTCTTGTAGTGAGTACCAGGTAATGTTTAGAGAAACTCAGAAATGAAAGATACTATAATTATAAGTAAACTTGGCCATTCAGATGGCAATTTGAATTTTAACAGGTATGAATTCACTCAACATCCCCCTCCTTGGCCCCAGTTTTATTTTTATCTTTATTTACCATTTTCTTCTGCCTTCCTATCTCAAGAGAAGAAATATATAGATTAATACCATCATCAGAGAAAGTTCCTTTATGTCCTTTTCTAGTCAATTTCCAAATGATGTACATTGAGTTCTTGTACCTCCAGATCTACTCCTATTGGCCTGTCTCATTCTTCTGCCATGTGAATGTTTAATCATCTTTCAGTGGTCCAGCTCAAATATCATCTCTTCTGTAAAGAGTATTTTCCCTTTCCTAATTTTGGAAAGATATTCTTCCTCTTCCATGTCCTCAGCATTTTGTTAAAACCATTTGCAATTCACCTGGGAAGTGGTTAGAAATGCAAATTCTCAGACCCCACCAAAGTCCTACAGAATTAGAAACTATGGGGATGGGGCCCAATAATGTGTGTTTTAAATAAGGTGATGTACTCTCAAATGTTAGGAGCCACTACTTAGGGCTCTGTGGCTTTGTGAAAGTAGTTTAATCTCTCTGAGCCTCAATTTCATCATCTGTAAAATGGGAATATCATCACCTCCTTCTGGTTATAGATGTGAGAGATAGTTTACTAGGTAAGGAGTGAATGGTGGCCAGGCAGGGTTACTCATGCCTGTAATCTCAGCACTTTGGAAAGCCAAGTTGGGTGAACCGCTTTAGCCCAAGTGTTCGAGACCAGCCTGGGCAACATGGGAACATACATTCTATCTGTAATGAGGAGCCACCGATGGATTGACTACATGTTTCCTGAGAATCAAAGAAAAGAGCTTTTGTTTCTAACAGTTTTTCAACTTCAGTTCAGGCTCAACTTCTGTTCTTATGCCTCTGAGAGAGCCTGTTGTAGCCTGGAATAATTCTTTTTAGATGAGGTGGCTTGGGTGGGTTTCTGTTTTTTGCCCAAACAAACAAACAAACAAATGGAAAATGCTTTGCTTAGGACCCCACACAGATGAGACAATCCATTTCTCCTGTAACTTGTATTTCTCAGAATTCCTGTTGTTAAAAGCATATTGACGAAGCACACTCACTCTGGAGTTATAACATCAGTGATTAAATTCTGACTCAAGCACTTACCTTGAGTAACTCAATTTCTCTGTGCCTCAATTTTCTCATTTGTAAGAAGGGATAATAATATTACTTGCTCCCTAGAGTTGTAAAATTTAAACCAATTATTATAAGTTAAAATATTTTTAAAAATGCATTATATATACAAGCTTTCAGTGAATGTTAACTATTAAAATGTAAGGCTACCCATACCAAAACCAAAACAAGAAAACCCCAAAGCTCTATATTTGTAGGAAATTGATTCTGGAAAAAATATTTGTAAAATAAGGGATTTTACCTTTTCCTTTTGACCTGCAATGATCCAAATGCCTATTATATTTTGGACTAAGGCATTTGGACAAAGGTATCCCCTTTCATGTGAGAGAATGAATGGTGTGCTGGGGGTATGAAAAAAGAAGGTGGTGATAAGTAAGCAGGAAAGAAAGTTTCAGAAATTTTTCTCCCCCAAGGGGGAAACAAACCAGATATTTAATATTTTTAAATGTGCAGACGTTAGATTATATTTTTATTATGTAATCAGATTGTTTTAAAAGTAGAATAAATTGCTTTGGTTGCTTCTCTGTTTGTAAAACAACTGTAACAGTGATCACTTTTGAAATATCTTCAGGTGTGTCCAAAAACCTCATCCTATAAAGAGTCTAAGAATGGTTCTGTCATGTGGCATGCAAAAGGAGAAAGCATTCCTCACGATCCACCAACTAACCTGCCCAAAGTACCTCATGACCACTGTCTATTTTAAAAATGAAGATTTTCTTCTTTTGACATAATTCCAAGCCAAATACTAAAAGCATTTTATTCCCTTTCAATTGTCAATGTTTCTTAATCAACTCTAGAAGAAAAACAATTAGTTTAATTGTGTTGCATATAAAAATTAAAATATAGTTTGGCTTAGTTTTTATACAAAGTCTTCAGTTTTATCTTTTTAACCGTTTCCTATATTTGCCAAATTGCCTTGGAAATTCATCCCCACCCCCATTCCACCAATGCAACCACAATTTTTATTTTTTATTATAGCAACGAATTTTGACAGCCATAGGTCATGGAGTTCTGAGACATCCTGGATCAATTACTAATGCCTGAGTTTGATTTTAGCCATTTTTACATATGAATAGAGACTAATGTTTCTGTCTTCAGTACAGATGTTTTCCTTGGCTGCTAAAATAGATTGTTGCTTTTTTATTGCTGCTGTGTTTTATTAAATTGTTACTTTATTTGTTTAAAAGATAGGTTACTTATAGGTGGTTAAGACAAAACTGTGAAGTAATGAGCAAATAAGAAAGCAGATATCTAATTCATGTCATGTATTCCTAGTCATAGTGGGTAGAAAAGGACATAATATAACACTCTATGAAATGGCTTATAAACTACGTGTTATACCAAACCTATAAAGCAATGTCTCCATACTCATGGATGAGTTGCATCAGAAGATAATTTGAGAATGAAACAAATCTTTCTGCTTCTCATTTATGATGATGATGTAATTCATACAATTTCCGTGGATAATTTTCGTTCTCTTCAAATGGGTGAATGTTTATTGAATTTGAATGAAATCACCGAGAAAAGAGTATACATTTGAGTTGCTGCAAACTTTTCAAGTAGTTTTGTATCAGTATTAAAATAATTGGAGATATTCCAGAGTAAGGTCAGAATTTGTTTTCTTTAAATATTTGTCTCCTATGAGCTCTATGATATTGCACATCCTGCCTTATCTTTATATTACAAACAGTATGCTCAGTGCCTGCCATATTCTATACTCTCAGTAAATGAAAAGTAAAAGAATTAATGAATATGAATATATCTGGAAGAAAAGTACTAAAAAAGTCTCTTTTCAAGCTTCCACACTTAGCTAATTGTGCCTTTAAACTATAGATCTGGATTAAAGATAAAGAATTAATTCATTTGTTGGAAAACCATCTCTTTATGATGTTTCTTTGCATTTTATTTGCTAGAGTAAATACACAACATAAGTACTTACTAAGCAAAAGACTAAAAGATAGAAGATAAAGCCAATGAGATATCTAAAATTTACATAAATAAGATGTGCTCTACATAGAGGAAATGCTGGAGATTTTTACATTATTTAGATGTAAAATTGGTGTAAGTTTCTTCCTTTAAAAATTCTTGGGTATGTCAGGCAAATATAGCATATTATTTGGTGTAAGAACTGGGTGACTTAAAATAATATCAGCTCATAATTCATCTTTTGAAATATTATTTAGCCATATTCTTTTATTGTAGGGTCAGTAAATTTCAATTAATTTGAAAACAATCTTTGAGAGCACACACATTCTATTTATATATATGTACTTATAGAAGTATATTTGATTACATAGCTACATTATAGCTTTATTTCAGTTTACATTTACACTCCAAATGAGTGTAACTCAGTTATTTATGCCTTCCATTTCTATAACACAATATTTATAAACCCTCATGATATAAGTAGCTCCAAAACAAGGCAATATTATAAAATAGTTTTTGGATTACTGGAAAACTTTCAATTAGTACAACTACAGTGTAAAATTTAATGTATTGTATTTTAATTTATTGAATATAAAGGAATAAGGATGGTACAGTTAGAAGCATCTGGTTACTTCACGTAACCACCTCCTATTCCTCAGATGTTTTAGTTAAGCATTCATTCAGTATACACATATGGTTCCTTAAAGTGTATTTTAAGTCAATTTTACTGTGGCATAATTTGCATACAATGAAATGCACCTATTTTAAATGTACAGTTTGATTAGATTTGCTGTATGCATACACTTATGTACCTACCATCACAATCATGATATAGAAAATTTCTATCACTCTCAGAAGTTCCATTGGGCCTCTAACTAGTTAATGCCCCAGCCAACTCCTGATGCAACCAAAACTATATGCTTGCTTTCTATCATTATAGATTAGATCTGCCTGTTCTAGAATTTTATATCAATGGAGTGATAAAGTATATACTTTTTTGAATTTCACAACTTTTACTTAGCACAATGATTTTGAGAGTAATCTATGTATTGTACATGTCAACAGATTGTTCTTATTGTTCAGCAGTATTCCATTCAGTGGTACTCCTTGTACCACAATTGTGAATTGTACCGTACTTTATGAATCCTTTCACCTGGTGATGGACACTTGTATTATTTCTAGTTTTGGCTGTTATGAACTAAGCTTCTCTGAACATATTCATGTACAGGATTCTGTGTGGCTTACCCATTTCTCTTGGGTAAATATTTAAGGATGGAATTGTGGGGCTGTATGGTAAGTATATGGTTTACTTTATAAAGTAGTACAAAACTATTTTCCCAAGAATTTATGCCATTTTACAATCCCATCAGCAAGTTAAGAAAGTTCCAATTGCTCTACATCCTCATCAATACTTGCTTTTGTCATTCCTTTAAGTTTTAGTCTTATTGTGTTTTTGTCATTTTCCTGATGAATAATGATGATGGCATCTTTTCATGTACCTATTTGTCACTTGTGCATCTTCCTTTGTGAAGTATCCATTCAAATACTTTGCCCATTTAAAATTTTTTTGCTTGAATTATTATTATCGAGTTATACAAGTTCTTTATATATTCTGGATCGCACTTGTTTTTCAGTTATATGCATCTATACATATATATATATATATATATATATATATATATATATATATATATATATTTACTCCGTGGCTTAATTGTCATGATCTTAATGGTTTCTTTGGAAGACTTCAATATATAACTTTTAATTTTGTATTGATACTTTATGTTGCACTACTTATGTAAATTTTGCCTCTTCTGAAGATTTTCTTCTATATATTATTTTAAAAGCTTTGTATTTTTAGATTTCATGCTTAAATCAATGATATGTTTCAAGTTCCTTTTTTGTCTGTGACGTGAGACAAATCTGAAGTTTATTTTTTACACATTGATGTCCAGTTGTTCCAGGACTATTTGTTGTAAAATCTGTTCATTATCCCATTGAATTATCTTGCCACATTTGTAAAAAATTAGTTGACCTAGTAAAGAAGTGTCCATTTCTGGATTACATTCTGTTCCATTGATGTCTAGCAATACCTCATTGTCACATTACTGTGATTTCATAGCAAGTCTTAAAATCTAGTAGAAGTTGTGAAATTTTAGAATTATCATTTGGCTTTCCCTATACATTTTAGAATAAGCTTATCAATTTCTCTAATAAGTCTGATCGGGTTTTGATTAAGAGTACATTGAATCTATAGGTCAGTTAGTGAAGAACTTCCATCTTAACAATATTGAGTCTTCTAATCCATGAAAACCTGTCTTTAGATCTTTAAATTCTATCATCAATACCATCTAGTTTTCAGTTTACAAGTCCTGCACTTTTTTCCTAAATTTATCATAAATATTTAATTATTTTATGAAGTATGAAATTTATACATTTTTATTTTCTGTTTGTTTATTGATAATTAACATATTTGCAATTGATCTATATATTTTTTCAGAAGAATCCTAGTTTTTCAATCTTGAAGTATCTGTAATCTAATTACATGTTCACATGCTGTCATCAACTAAATGAATCAAAAAGGATATTCAGTTGCAAGGGGAAATTGAAAATAATATGTGCAGAATAATAAAATTCAAAAATTGACCTTTTTTTAGTTAATTGGTGAAGTGATTTGCACTAAGAGGTTGCCAATAGATATTTTTCCAGCATTTTAGTACATATTTTGAAGATATGGCTGTTTGCTAGTATAAACGACTTTACAAAAACCTTTTTATGAAATTAAAATACTAATATAAAATTATTTCATATTACATATATTTATTCATTTTTGAAATTAATTTTTTTATTTTAATGGAATTAGGGGTACAAGTGCAGTTGTGTTACATGGATATACTTCACAGTGGTGAAATCTGGGCTTTTAATTTACCCAACACCCAAATAATGTATATTGTACCCAATAGGTGGTATTTTACCCCTTATCCCCCCTTACCATTTGGAGTCTTCAATGTCTATTATTCCATTTTGTATGTCTGTGTGCACCCACTGTTTAGCTCTCATTTATAAGTAAGAACATGTATTCTTTACTTTTTGTTTCTCAGTCATTTTAGGATAATGACTTTCAGTTCCATCCATGTTGCTGCAAAAGACATGATTTCATTTGTTTTTTATGGATGAGTAGTATTCCTTGATAGACATATATCACATTTTTAATTCAATCACACACTGATGGGCACTTAGGTTGGTTTCCATGACTTTGCTATTGTGAATAGTGCTGTGATAAACATCCAAGCGCATGTGTCTTTGTAATATAATGATTTATTTTCCTTGGGTAGATACCTGGTAGTGGGATTGCTGGATCAAAGGTTAGCTCTATTTTTAGTTCTTTGAGAAATCTCCATACTATTTTCCATAGAGGTACTGATTTACATTCCCACCAACAGCATATAAGTGCTCCAATTTCTCAGCAGGCTTGTCAGCATCTGTTGTTTCTTGACTTTTTAATAATAGCCGTACTGATTGGTGTAAAGTGGTATCTCATTGTGGGTTTAATGTGCATTTCTCTGATGGTAAGTGATCATGAGCATTTTTTTCATACATTTGTTGGCCAGTTGTATGTTCTCTTTCGAAAAATGTCTGTTCATATCATTTGTCCACTTTTTAATGAGGTTATTTGTTTTTTCTTGTTGAGTTGTTTGCATTCCTTCTGGATTCTGGATCTTAGCTCTTTGTGAGATGCATTGTTTGCAAATATTTTCTCCCATTCTGTAGGTTGTCTCTTTACTGTCTTTAGTATCTCTTTTTCTGTGCAGAAGCTTTTCAGTTTAATTAAGTCTCATTTACCTATTTTTGTTTTTCTTGAGCCCCGGAGTTTGAGGCTGCAGTGAGCTATGATTTTTACATATTGCAACCTTTCTAAACTCACTTATTAGTCCTAATAATGTTTTGTAGATTCCTTAGGACTTTCTATGTACTTAATCATGTTGTCTGAGAATAAAGATGGGCTTTATTTCATCCTTTCAAATTCTCATGTCTTTGATTTTTTTTTCTTTTCTTATTCACTCTGGTTCTGATCTTAGGAAGAAAGCATTCAGCCTTTTATCATTAAGTATTTTGCCAGTGATTGATAGGCTTTTCTTCAATGCTCCCTTTTTCAAAGTTAGGAAGTTCCCTTTTATTACTAGTTTGTTAAGAGGTTTTATTTTATTTTAGTTTGTTTTGTTTTTAAATTATGAATGACTGTCAAATTTTATCAAATGTTTTTTCCCCATTTATGGAAATAATTCTATATATTTTTAATATTTTTTTCTGTTATAGTAAATTATAAAATTCATTTACAATTTTAAACAAGTCTCAAAATCCTGTGATAATTTCCTGTCAGCCATGATATTTTATCTTTTAAATATAAAACTGGATTCTATTTGCCAATGTCTTCTAAATTTTTTTTCTGTGTTCATGAGACATTTTGGCCTGCTGTTTTCTTATAATTATTTTTGTCCGGCTTTAGTCTTAGACTATTGATGGCCTCTTTCAATAATTTCTGAAAGTATTTGAATATGGTTGGTTTGTTCTTCTTACATATTTAATGGAATTCACCAGTGAGAGTATATGGTCTTGGAGTTCCTTTCTGGGGAAAGTTGCAATTACAAATTCAATTTCTTTAGTAAATGTAGGCCTACGTAGAATTTCTACATCTTCTTATGTTAACTTTGGTAATTTATGTCTTTTGAGAAGTTTGTCCATTTCTTAAAGATTGTGGAATTTATTGGCATAAACTGATCACACTAATACTCTATTGTACTTTTAATATCTGTAGAATATGTATTGATATTCCTGCTAATTTCTAATATTAGTAATTTATATTGCTCTTTTGCTTTTTCAGCTTATCTAGAGGTTATCAGTTTTACTAATATTTGTAAAAACTAATACAAATAGTTTCTGGTTTTATTGATTTTTCTCTGTTTTTCTCAGTTATTTAAAAGCAATTTCTCCTCTTTATTATTACTTTCTGTCTGCATATTTTAACATGCTCATCTTTTACTTGAAGTAGAAGCTTAGACTGTTTGTTTTAATTATTTCTTCATTGTTAATATAAGCATTAAAAACGTAAATTTCCTTCTAAGAACCAACTTTGCTGAAACCCACAAATTTTATGTTGTATTTTAATTTTCATTCAGTTAAAAATATTTTCTATTTGCTTTCCTCTTGGGTTCATGGTTTTTTAAAAAGTTTGTTGTTTAACATCCAAGAATTTGAGTATTTTCCAAATATCTTTATGTTACTGATTTCTATTTTTTTCTTGTTGTGGTCAGAGACATATGCTATATAATTTTAATACTTTTAAATTTGAGCCTTATCTTATAATCCATATGCTTTATTTTGGTAAGCATTCCATGTGCACTTGACAGTGATATGTATTATGTTGTTGCTGGGTAGAGTGTTCTATCAATGTCAATTAGGTCTAGTTGCTTGGTAACATTGTTAAAGTTTTTGCTATTCTTTATAATTTTTTTCTGTTTCTATAATCTGCATCTATATTTGTGAGTATATATTATTTTCATTTCTGCCAGTTTTTGCTGCATATCTTTTGAAGCTCTTTGATCAAGGGCCTACATATTCCAGGTTCTCATATCTTTTAGATACATTGACTCTTTAAACATGAAATATCCTTCTTTATCCTTGGCAATATTCCTTGTATTAAGGTCTATTTTATCTGTTTTTTTTTTTTTTTTTTTTTTTTTTTTTTTTTTTTTTTGAGACAGAGTCTTGCTCTGTCGCCCAGGCTGCAGTGCAGTGGTGCGATCTCGGCTCACTGCAAGCTTCGCCTCCTGGGTTCACGCCATTCTTCTGCCTCAGCCTCCTGAGTAGCTGGGACTACAGGCACCTGCCACCACACCCGACTAATTTTTTGTATTTTTAGTAGAGACGGGTTTTCACCATGTTAGCCAGGATGGTCTCGATCTCCTGACCTCGTGATCTGCCTGCCTTGGCCTCCCAAAGTGCTGGGGTTACAGGCATGAGCCACTGCGCCCGGCCTTTATCTGATATTTTATAAGTGGGTCACTGCAATGTTAGGAATAGTGTTTGCATGATATAAATTTGATCCTCTTACTTTTAATCTGTATATTTATATTCCAAATGGGCTTCGTCTATATAGCATGTAATTTAATCTTGCTTCTTTTATGCAGTCTGACAATTTCTTCCTATTAATTGGAATATAGACCATTTTTATTGATGGGTTTAAATTCACCATCTTGCTGTATATGTCCTTTTGGTATAATCTATTTTCCTTTGAGTATATACCTAGTAATGGGATTGCTGGGTTGAAAGGTCCCTCTGTTTTAAATTCTTTGAACTGTGAAGAGAGATAGTTTGACTTTTTCTTTTCCTATTTGGATGCCTTTCATTTCTTTCTCTTGGCTGATTGCTCTGGCTAAGACTTCCAGTACTATATTAAATAGTGGAAATTAGGAAGGAGTCCCTCCTCCTTGATTTTTTTGGAATAGTTTCAATAGAATCGGTATCAGTTCTTCTTTTTACATCTGGTAGAATTCAGCTGTGGATTCATCTGGTCCAGAGCTTTTTGTAATTGGTAGGGTTTTGTTTTTTTTAATTATTGACTCAATTTCATGGCTTGATATTGGTCTATTCAGGGTTTCAGTGTCTTCCTGATTCAGTCTCTGGAGGCTTTGAGTTTGTGGGAATTTATTCATTTCCTTTAGATTTTCTAATTTGTATACATAGAGTTATTCATAGCATTCTGTGAGGATCTTTTGTTTTTCTGTGGGATCGGTTGTAGTGTCATCTTTGTCTCTTCTGCTGATACTTATTTGGATTTTCTCTCTTTTTTCTTTGTTAATCTTGCTAATGGCCTAACAATCTTGTTTACTTTTTTGAAGAACCAATCCTTGGTTTCATTGATCTTTTATATGGATTTTTGTGTCTCAATTTCATTAAGTTCTTCTCTAATTTTAGTTACTTATTTTCTTAGCTTTGGGGCTGGTTTTTTCTTTTCTTTTTCTAGTTCCTTTAGATGAAAAGTTAGATTGTTAATTTCAGAGTTTTCTAACTTCCAGATGAAGGCATTTAGTGTCATAAATTTTCCTCTTAACACTGCTTTAGCTGCATCTTCAACTTTTAGTTGATTTTGCCTCCCTCTCTGAACTGCAGTCTCTGACTCATCAATTCAGTGAATCTGCTGTGGTCTGCTTTATTTCCCATTTTTTGCACTGTGATCTATAATGTGTTACCTGATAAAAAGTTGAGATGATTTTGGGATCATCTTGTTTGTTTCCCTTAGGAATCTTAGTCTTGCCATACTCCCTATTGTCTGATAATACTTTGTTTCATGTATTTTGTCGGGTTTTATGGTTTGTTTACAGCTGGACTGTAAGTGTGACACCTATTTACTCATCATGGACTGATGCACATTTCCTGCATATTATATTTTACTGAAAAAACGATCAACATATTTGGTAGTTTTTTATTTTAAATAGACTCCATGCTGGTTATCTTTCTATTATAAAATATTTTTTTCATAATGAAGGTTATACTATAGGCTTATTCTTTAAGATAGGAATAATAGTTTAGACTTTGCCTTTTTCAGTTATAATTACATTCCAATTTTACATCTCCATATCATTTGAATTGGAATTTTAAGTATTCTAGATCCATCAGTAACTCATTTGCAGTCATCTTGGTTACTTCTTTAGGTAGCCAGTTTTTTGTCACTTTGAAAAAAAGAGGTTATCAGTTTAGCTCTCTAAGGATATTATTTCCTTACCTCCTCTTACCCCCTAGTTCTCCTGTAAACGAGGGAAGTAGTGGCTCCTCAGCTACTTTCAAATACATTTTGTCTAAACATCTTTACTGCAAATCTTCTTAAACCATGGTAAAGCCCTCCTGTCTGAGAAATGTTTTGAAATGTTTATGAATGCTGTCCTAGAAACTATTTTCAACACTTGAGAAGAAGTAATTTTACGTAAGTGTCTATGGTTTTGGATTTTTATTATCAGCATTCAGGAAATTTTAAGTTTGAACTGTCAGCAAGTTTTTACTGATACCCCACTGTGGGTAGCGTATATGTCATTTTAGAATATGTTGCATTTTTCTGTTTTGTCTTCCACAAAAGCATCTGGCACTCCTTGATGAGTGATTTAGACTGAGGTCCCTGATTTCTCTGCCAGGAATGCATTTTAAGTCTGGTGGGTCTCAGAAGATCAGGAAGAAGGACCATATGTGTTACTATATCTTATCTACAAAGAGGTAAATCTTGGAGAACAGTGACCTCCTTGCTGACTGAGATGTCCTAGTTGACTATAACAAACCATTTGGAATTTGAGGGCAAGCTAATGTTGACTTTCAGTGGAAAGGCTCACCCTTACGGGGCACCTAATACTTGATGGTACTGGAAATGAAGATGGTACTGGAAATGAAGATAAAGATAATCAATTAACATACTTGATTATCTTTAGAAAATATTTTTTAAAATTATATCAATTTCTAATTAGTTTGAATTCAACCCTGTGGACTTTTCCAAACTCTGTTATATGTCTCTTTTTCAGACTCTATTATGTTTCTTAGATTGCTGTGCAACTGCAATATAATAACCAAGATTTATGATAGAACCTCATATAAATCTAAATAAATCACTTTTAGTGGATTTGTATGTCCTACCTTTGCACATCCTTAAAGAATTCCAGAACATTTGTCACATACTTGCAGATTAGTCAGCAATAGTGTCTGCAGAATGCTGATTGCCTTTTCCCTGCCAGATTTTGCTAGTTTAAGTGTTCAGTTGGCATGTGCTTTCATTTCTATACTACTGTGTTCCTTGGCATGGCTTTCTAAGGGTCACATTCTGAGTCATTTTTGTAAGTGACACTTCACAAAGGGTATCCACTAGTACATATCAGTTCTATAGTTTTATACTTGAGTTTCAAAATTTGATATCTTTATAATTTTGGTGTGAGTCTATACCTGATTCTGTTAGTTAGGTCTTCTATAGATCATATATTTACTACTGTTAAATTTAGGATCCTCTGTCTTTACTCCTTTGATGTAAAGGTCAAACTTCTGTAGAAAGGATAGTTGCATCCGATCAAAATTTGGGCCAGATGAGATACCTTTACCATTTTTGATTTAACATATGGTGAGAAATATGTTTTACATTATATCTGAGTACACGAACATACACGTACACATACAACTGAAACATAATATTATTAAACTATACTTACTATATATGATACACTTGGACATTTCCTTTTCTATTTTATTAAAATTCTGGTCTTCTGTAGATTGATTTCATGACCCACAAAGTTATTGCTGCCAGGAGTTTAAACAACACTTGCCTAGACTACATTTAAGGTTCTTTATAATCCTGAGATGCTATATGTCTGTGATAAAGGACATTTTCCCCTTTTACTTGGGCTAATTTTTTAATTGTGGTAAAATACACATAACATAAAAAGCACTCCTCAGCAAATGTAAAAGAACAGAAATTATAACAACTGTCTCTCAGACCACAGTGCAATCAAACTAAAACTCAGGATTAAGAAACTCACTCAAAACTGCTCAACTACATGGAAACTGAACAACCTGCTGCTGAATGACTACTGGGTACATAACAAAATGAAGGCAGAAATAAAGATGTTCTTTGAAACCAATGACAACAAAGACACAACATACCAGAATCTCTGGGACATGTTTCAAGCAGTGTGTAGAGGGAAATTTATAGCACTAAATGCCCACAAGAGAAAGCAGGAAAGATCTAAAATTGACACCCTAACATCACAGTTAAAAGAACTAGAGAAGCAAGAGCAAACACATTCAAAAGCTAGCAGAAGGCAAGAAATAACTAAGATCAGAGCAGAACTGAAGGAGATAGAGACACAAAAAACCCTTCAAAAAATCAATGAATCCAGGAGTTGGTTTTTTGAAAAGATCAACAAAATTGATAGATTGCTAGCAGGACTAATAAAGCAGAAAAGAGAGAAGAATCAAATAGATGTAATAAAAAAAGATAAAGGGGATATCACCACCGATTGCACAGAAATACAAACTACCAACAGAGAATACTATAAACACCTCTACACAAATAAACTAGAAAATCTAGAAGAAATGGATAAATTCCTGGACACATACACCCTCCCAAGACTAAACCAGGAAGAAGTTGAATCCCTGAATAGACCAATAACAGGCTCTGAAATTGAGGCAATAATTAAGAGCCTACCAACCAAAAAAAGTCCAGGAGCAGACAGATTCACATCTCAATTCTACCAGAGGTACAAGGAGGAGCTGGTACCATTCCTTCTGAAACTATTCCAATCAATAGAAAAAGAGGGAATCCTCCCTAACTCATTTTATGAGGCCAGCATCATCCTGATAACAAAGTCTGGCAGAGACACAACAAGAAAAGAGAATTTTAGACCAATATCCCTGATGAACATCGATACAAAAATCCTCAATAAAATACTGGCAAACCAAATCCAGCAGCACATCAAAAAGCTTATCCACCATGATCAAGTGGGCTTCATCCCTGGGATGCAAGGCTGGTTCAACATATGCAAATCAATAAACGTAATCCAGCATATAAACAGACAAAAGACAAAAACCACATGATTATCTCAACATATGCAGAAAAGGCCTTTGACAAAATTCAACAGCCCTTCATGCTAAAAACTCTCAGTAAATTAGGTATTGATGGGACGTATCTCAAAATAATAAGAGCTATTTATGACAAACCCACAGTCAATATCGTACTGAATGGGCAAAAACTAGAAGCATTCCCTTTGAGAACTGGCACAAGAGAGGGATGCCCTCTCTCACCACTCCTATTCAACATAGTGTTGGACTTTCTGGCCAGGGCAATCAGGCAGGAGAAAGAAATAAAGGGTGTTGAATTAGGAAAAGAGGAAGTCAAATTGTCCCTGTTTGCAGATGACATGATTGTATATTTAGAATATCCCATCGTTTCAGCCCAAAGTCTCCTTAAGCTGATAAGCAACTTCAGCAGTCTCAGGATACAAAATCAATGTGCAAAAATCACAAGCATTCTTATACACCAATAACAGACAAACAGAGAACCAAATCATGAGTGAACTCCCATTCACAATGGCTTCAAAGAGAATAAAATACCTAGGAATCCAACTTACAAGGGATGTGAAGGAACTCTTCAAGGAGAACTACAAACCCCTGCTCAATGAAATAAAAGAAGACACAAACGAATGGAAGAACATTCCATGCTTATGGATAGGAAGAATCAATATCGTGAAAATGGCCATACTGCCCATGGTAATTTATAGATTCAATGCCATCCCCATCAAGCTACCAATGACTTTCTTCACAGAATTGGAAAAAACTACTTTCAAGTTCATATGGAACCAAAAAAAAGCCCCCATTGCCAAGTCAATCCTAAGCCAAATGAACAAAGCTGGAAGTATCATGCTGCCTGACTTCAAACTATACTACAAGGCTATGGTAACCAAAACAGCACAGTACTGGTACCAAAACAGAGATATAGACCAATGGAACAGAACAGAGCCCTCAGAAATAACACCACACATCTACAACCCTCTGATCTTTGACAAACCTGACTAAAACAGGAAACGGGGAAAGGATTCCCTATTTAATAAATGGTGCTGGGAAAACTGGCTAGCCATAGGTAGAAAGCTGAAACTGGATCCCTTCCTTACACCTTATACAAAAATTAATTCCAGATGGATTAAAGGCTTAAATATTAGACCTAAAACCATAAAAATCCTAGAAGAAAACCTAGGCAATACCATTCAGGACATAGGGATGGGCAAGGACTTCATGTCTATAACACCAAAAGCAATCACAACAAAAGCCAAAATTGAGAAATGGAATCTAATTAAACTAAAGAGCTTCTGCACAGCAAAACAAACTACCATCAGAGTGAACAGGCGACCTACAGAATGGGAGAAAATTTTTACAATCTATCCATCTGACATAGGGCTAATATCCAGAATCTATAAAGAACTCAAACAAATTTACAAGAAAAAAACAAACAACTCCATTAAAAAGTGGGCAAAGGATATGAACAGACACTTCTCAAAAGAAGACACTTATGCAGCCAACAGACACATGAAAAAATGCTCATCATCACTGGCCATCAGAGAAATGCAAATCAAAACCACAATGAGATACCATCTCACACCAGTTAGAATGGCGACCATTAAAAAGTCAGGAAACAACAGGTGCTAGAGAGGATGTGGAGAAATAGGAACACTTTTACACTGTTGGTGGGACTGTAAACTAGTTCAACCATTATGGAAGACATTGTGGCGATTCCTCAAGGATCTAGAACTAGAAATGCCAGTTGACCCAGCCATCCCATTACTGGGTATATACCCAAAGGATTATAAATCGTGCTGCTATAAAGACACATGCACATGTATGTTTATTGAGGCACTATTCACAATAGCAAAGACTTGGAACCAAGCCAAATGTCCATCAATGATAAACTGGATTAAGAAAATGTGGGGCATATACACCGTGGAATACTATGCAGCCATAAAAAAGGATGAGTTCATGTCCTTTATAGGGACATGGAGGAAGCTGGAAACCATGATTCTCAGCAAACTATTGCAAGGACAGAAAACCAAACACCATATGTTCTGACTCATAGGTGGGAAGTGAACAGTGAGAACACTTGGACACAGGATGGGGAACATCACACACTGGGGCCTGTGGTAAGGTGGGGGTCTGGGGGAGGGATAGCATTAGGAGATATACCTCATGTAAATGACGAGTTAATGGGTGCAGCACACCAACATGGCACATGTATACATATGCAACAAACGTGCATGTTGTGCATATGTACCCTAGAACTTAAAGTATAATAATAAAATAAAACCTCAACATTTTAGCCATTAAAATGTAAAACTCAGCGGCATTTAATACACTCACAGTGTTGTGAAAACATCACTACTGGCAGGGTATCTCTGTTCAACTCTTTTCCCCTTAAATTGAATGGAATGAAGTAATCTCTGTTCAATTTTTTAAAGTAACCTCTTCCTAAAAATATCTTCTAATTTTCTTTTTTATTTCTTCTTTCAGCTTTCTCCCAACATTTTCACTTAAATTTAACTGTCCTTATCAGAGTCTAAAAGAGTTCCAAATATGCTTGTAAGTACATTGTGGAAAGAGAACAGATATAGGCATCTGCACAACTCTGTGGTGAAACAAACAAGCAGGGCATAAAGCGTTAAGACTAGACATGGTGTGCCTGTAGAGAATTCTGCAGGGAGAGACTCATGCATTCATAATGCAGCTTAGGAAGCATGAAGAAATGTGTCTGAGGAAAGGAATCCTTTCTTAATTTTAATTCATTCACCATACATGAAGAGAATCAAGACATATTCTAGTACTTACAATGAGTCTCCTCTTAGAGAAAAGCTAAACCCACTTTTCTTTATAATAGCTAGTCTTCAGTAACTACGTCTGAGACTTCAACAAATCTTCCTAGAAACTAAACACCCTTGTTAAGAAATTGTTGATGTCAAAACATAACCACATCTTGGTTTACATGATGGCAAATGCTGGTGGATTAGGCCATCTGATGAGTTTGGAAATGCACTGTTTTACGTAATCCTCAACAGTACACCAAGTTATGTTTTTACTTATTCTATTGCTATGTGTGAATATTGTATTAAATGCTAGACATGGTATGTAAGTACTTGATGGTTCTGATTTCCTTTTCTTTTTGGCAAATATAGGCAAAAATGCATATTATTTTATTTCCATCTGTAGACTGCTTACTCTATTACTTATGGTAATAAGTTAAGATTTGATTTCTATAGTTTTCTTTTTATTGGAGTGTCACACTTTATTTTAACTTGAAGACTGATGTTGTGCTGTCTCAAAAGAAAAAAAGCTTAGCAATAGACAATGATTTTTATTGTAGTAATTCTGAGAAAACCCATATAAATAGCGACTGTTTTTGCTTTTGCTTTGCACTATTGGTCATATATGACAGATCGGTTCAAATAATTATTATCAAATCATTCTATTTCAAAAAGTAATGTGACTACATGTACTTGAAAACAAAAATTAGAATTCTTTCCCATGGAAGGTTATTGAAGCTGCACTTTAGTGCCTTCTGGATGCAAAGTAGTTTTTCATTTGTTTCTTCTAGATAGACTCAAAGTTCTTGGCTTGTAAAACTGACCTAATGTCATAAATTTAACTTGCTTTTCAGAATATTACTTCTGCAGAAGATGGACTCATTTTTGTTGCCTGCAAAAATCATTAGATGAACGATTTCTGTTTGGAATGTGATGTTTGTTACAGACTCTTCTGGGAGGTCTAGGCCATTTTTTATAAGACAAAAACAAGAACTTGAGAGCACTTGCTAGCTGATGACGTTCTCTGCTTTAGTCTTCTGCATCCTTCTAGGAATTCTGAGCTGAGCATATCCCATCATGATTTTCATAAAATTCCCTTTCAGTTGGCCATGCCAGAGCCCTAATCTCCTCTGGAAGTTTTTGCCAAACTGACCTCATTAAAAATATTTGTCCTGATTATTAAGTCAATGAATATTTAGTATGAGTACTTAAAAATATATAGGAAAGAATAGAAAAACTTGGTGAAAATATTACTCATAATCCCTCTGCCCAGAAGAAAAGTACTAAATTTTTGACCTAGTTCCTTCTGAGTTTGACTTTCTTCTGCACTGGCCCACTGATCTACTACTGTTGGGAATTTTGGATGTGATAAAGAAGAATTTTCAGATATGTTGTAGGAAGATCTCCCCTTATCAGGAGCCAATCGATTTAACATATTTATTTGTCAAAGCAAAACAATAGGATATTTTGATACTTCTATTCATTAAACTATTCATTTGATACTTCTATTCATTAAAGTATGTATTGATACTTCTATTCATTAAACAAATGCATATTGAAGCAAATAATAAGGTATGCAAAGAACAAGCAAACAAGGTCCATAGTTAATTATTTTAAAAAAGGAAAGAATAAGATGCAAAATCTGAGAGGCATCTGGAGACTTTTCAAAAAATATATGTAATATCAAGTTAATACAATACACATCAAGTTAATATCAAGTTAATAATACACAGGATTAACTAAGCAATTTGTTTTGGCTTTTGTGAATCATTAAAATCAAGTAATTTTGGTGAACATTTCACAACATTTGGTGAATTATTAACAAATACAGTAGTCCTTCATTATTTGAGAGAGATAGGTTCTTAACTGAGCAATTTGTTTTGGCTTTTATGAATCATTAAAATAAAATAAAGTAATAAAAACATTTTAGTGAACTAGCAACAGATGCATTCATTCCCCTTATTTGAGGAATATGTTCCAAGACCCCCGGAGTTGATGCCTGAAGCCACAGATAGTACTGAACTGTACATATGCTACATTCTATATTTTTTTCCTCTCCATACATACTTATGATAAAGTTTAATTTGGATATTAGGCATAGTAAAAGACTAGCAATAGCAATAACTAATAATAAAATAGAACAATTATAAAGATATACTGTAATGAAATTTATGTGAATGTGGTCTCTCTCTCTTAAAATATCTTATTGTAGTATACTCACTATTGTTGGACCATGGTTGAGCATGGGTTATTGAAACTGCAGAAAGTGGAACTTTGGATATGGGGGGACTGCTGGACTACTGTAATACTTTCCAGTTTGAAGAGCAGCTTATATGTTTAAAGTAAAAATATCCCTCTGTAGGCCAACCTTTGGCAAGAGTCAAGTAAGTGCCATGCAATGATGAAGATTGCTCCTGTGCAGAACTCCATGCTTCCATTGCCACAGTTCAGGTAAAGGCCCAGAGTTTTGAGTAATCCGGGAAGTTTTCCGTCTCTCTCTCTTTCTCCTTAGCATCCACAGCTTTACCACTATTATCTGTCTCAGAATTAGGCCATCCCCTTTTTGTAAACTGCCTCCCACTGATTCTTCTCTTCTGAAGCCTTTTCAGTGTGCATTTATCCTCATTTCTTCTGTGAACATTCTTTTTATCTTCTAATAATTAAAGTCTAATGATACTTGGTGGTATTGCTTCCTCTGTAGCCCCCATGTGGTGGCTGGTTTCCTCTTTAACACTGAGCCTTGAGATAGAGGAAGTACCCTCCTTCCTTCTTATTGCTGCTTCCAGACAATCTTCCCAACCTCCTAGTAATATAAACAAGCAAACATCTTGAATCTCTTGTTATCACACTATACCTTCTCTACATTTCTGTTTCTAGTCATCTACACTCCTGGGGAGTGTATCTTACTTGCATCAACTTTACCCCTTAAAGATTTCAACTTTGAATTACTGCCACTCTCCTATTCCTGTTGAGAAAGCAGTTTTTAAACAAATAAATGATCAGTCCCTGTCATCTGGAAACTAGGCCATGTTACTTTTTTATTGGGTATAAACAGCCTCACAGAATATCAGTCTCAGACTATGAGACTAAAGGGAGACAAAGTAAGACTATTTTATAATTCGTCTAAGCACAGACAAAAATAAGGTCAATGCGTTACCCCAGATATAAAAGATCCCTCTTATCTTGACTGCTAAAATAAGTAATTTCTACTTCTTTAGCAATGATAACTTTAGCTTTGCTCTAGTGTCTCCTTCCTGGAGATAAGATTTGTTGAAATACTTAGTTACAGATTTGTTCCTGCTTCCTGACAGCATTCAAGTCTATAGTGGACTCAGCTTCTTTAGATACTCCCTCAAGTCCCTCAACCAAAGTTCAAACCCTATAATTGGTTCTTGCTAATACCCTCTTACTGAGATGCTCCATGATTTCCTGTGGTGTGTGTTCTTCCTCACTGCAACAAGATAAAAAGCCCACCTGGCTCAAATACAGATGTGTTCCTGTGATCCTAGTTTCGAGGGTATTGACACTGTCAGAACTCTTAGTGATGTCAGCATTAAATTTTAACACCCTGACCCCCCAGTTCTTTATATTATCTTCCACCTTATGGCAGGCACCTTTCATTTTCATGTTCTTTTCCTTATAATTACTAATAACTTTAATCTATTCATAACCTTGATACCATTCATCTCACTCACATTCTGCCTCCTGCTGTGTTTACAGCTCATTTGTCCTAGTTAATTCAAATGCAAAAACTCTATCTTATGAAAATTTTTATTCAGCTAATTTCACCTGTTCACTATCTTTCACCATCTTTCACCCTGTCTTATCTTCACTTACATCATTTCATGTCCTTATACAGCTAAAATTCCAAGGGCAATCATGGTAATCAGTTCCTTGCACACACCAGCAATTCTGTGACCCCCTCCTACTTTGTCAGACTTATTTGGTTAGACCACCAGTCTGGTTAAATGGCTCCTGCTCCATGCCTACGGCCATCCTGCTGAATGGTGCTAAAGAGAAGGCAAAACCTGTACTGACTGCTCTCACTTTAAATTCATGACTATTTGTAAGTGGGACAGTGATATTGTGTCTGGAATTGGTGGGTTCTTGATCTGACTTTAAGAATGAAGCTGCAGACCCTCGGGGTGAGTGTTACAGTTCTTAAAGGCAGCATGTCCAGAGTTTGTTCCTTCTGATGTTCGGATGTGTTCGGAGTTTCTTCCTTCTGGTGGGTTCGTGGTCTTGCTGGCTCAGGAGTGAAGCTGCAGACCTTCACGGTGAGTGTTACAGCTCTTAAGGCAGCGCGTCTGGAGTTGTTCGTTCCTTCTGGTGGGTTTGTGGTCTCACTGGCTTCAGGAGTGAAGCTGCAGACCTTCACGGTGAGTGTTACAGCTCATAAAGGCAGTGTGGACCCAAAGAGTGAGCAGCAGCAAGATTTATTGCAAAGAGTGAAAGAACAAAGATTCCACAGTGTGGAAGCGGACCCCAGCTACTTGCCACTGCTTGTTCGGGCAGCCTGCTTTTATTCTCTTATTTGGCCCCACCCACATCCTGCTGATTGGTCCATTTTACAGAGAGCCAATTGGTCTGTTTTACAGAGAGCTGATTGGTCCATTTTGACAGGGTGCTGATTGGTGCATTTACAATCCCTGAGCTAGACACAAAAGTTCTCCATGTCCCCACTAGATTAGCTAGATACAGAGTGTGGATTGGTGTATTTAAAAACCCTGAGCTAGACACAGAGTGCCAATTGGTGCATTCACAAACCCTGAGCTAGACACAGAGTGCCGATTGGTGCATTCACAAACCCCGAGCTAGACACAGAGTGCCGATTGGTGCATTCACAATCCCTTAGCTAGACAGAAAGATTCTCCAAGTCCCCACCAGATTCAGGAGCCCAGCTGGCCTCACCCAGTGGATCTCACACCAGGGCCGCAGGTGGAGCTGCCCACCAGTCCCACGCTGTGCGCCCGCACTCCTTAGCCCTTGGGTGGTGGATGGGACCAGGTGCTGTGGAGTAGGGGGCGGTGCTCCTTGGGGAGGCTCAGGCCGTTTAGGAGCCCACAGCATGGGGGTGGGGGGAGACTCAGGCATGGTGGGCTGCAGGTCCTGAGCCCTGCCCTGCGGGGAGGCAGCTAAGGCCCGGCGAGACATCAAGCGCAGCACCGGTGGGCTGGCACTGCTGGGGGACCCGGCACACCCTCCACAGCTGCTGGCCTGGGTGCTAAGCCTCCTCACTGCCTGGGGCCGGCGGGGCCAGCTGGCTGCTCTGAGTGCGGGGCCACCGAGCCCACGCCCACGCAGAACTTGCGCTGACCCACAAGCGCCACACGCAGCCCTGGTTCCCGCCCATGCCTCTCCCTCCACACCTCCCGGCAAGCTGAGGGAGCTGGCTCTGGCCTCGGCCAGCCCAGAAAGGGGATCCCACAGTGCAGGGGTGGGCTGAAGGGCTCCTCAAGCATGGCCAGAGTGGGCGCCGAGGCTGAGGAGGCACTGAGAGCGATTGAGGGCTGCGAGGGCTGCCAGCACACTGTCACCTCTCAATATTACCAGGTATTCCTACTACATTTTCTGCATCATCAATTCTCCCCTATTTTCTGAGTGTACTTCTTTCTTTTTCCTTAAAACTCCCAACTTCATTTTTGCTCTCAGCTGAGAGTACCAAGCTTCCTATTTCACTAAGAATATTGGAGCAATCTAAAGAGAATTTCCACAAGCTCTCATCATCACTCACTTCCATACAACTGTGTCTGCAGGTTTCCTATTGTCCCTCCTATTACTAAATTAAAGAACTGTTCATACTCTTCATCAAGGTCAATCCCTCTCCCTGTGCTTCATATTTCATCCCTTCTGTCTACCCAAGGATATTTTTGCCTCCCCTCTCTCCCACATTATTAGTATTATTTTTACCTCTACTAGAGCTTTCCTTTAACTATGGAAATGTGCTTTGATTTCTCCCATCTTAAAAACTTTTTCTTGTCCTCACTTCCTGTTAAAATTAATGCTCATTTTACTCTTTCTTAGTTGTGATGTTTAATTTTATATGTCAATGTGGCTGGGCCACAGTGCCCAGATATTTGGTCGAATATTATTCTAGATGTTTAGGGGTGAGATTTATATATTTACAGATTTTAAGTAAAACAAATTGCCCTCCATATTGTGGGTGGGCCTCCAATCAGTTGAAAGCCAGAATAGAACAAAAGGCTGAAATCTGCCATTAGACAGCCTTCAGGCTACAGCTGCAACATCAGCACTTCATGGTCTCTAGCCTGACTGCCTTTGGACTCTGACCATAACTCTTTCCTGAATCTCCAGCTTACTGGCCTCCTCCATCAGATTTTGTTGTTGCCAGAGACTCCACAATCACAGTAGCCAATTCCTTAAAATAAATCTCTAACCTGTTGGTTCTGTTTCTCTGGTGAACCCTAACTAACATACCATTACAGCAGATTCCTTGCTGGTGGTTTATATACATTGTTTCCAGTGTCTCTACTTCCATTCTCTCTTTTCACCCACTCCAATCAATTTTTCACCCCATAACTTGTCAAAATTTCATGTCAAGAACACTAATGACTTCTAATGAACAATAATGGCCAATTTTCATCCTCTGTAGACAGGATAATACCTCTTTTGCTGTCCCCCTATTCTAATTCCTGGCATTTGTTAGTATGTTGCCTTAGATGTCAAAAGTGACTTTGCATATGTGATTAAACTATGGATGGAGAGAGTATCCTGGATTATCCATGATAGCCCAATGTAATCACAGGGGTCTTTATATGAGAGAGGCAAGAGGGTAAGTGTTGGAGAAGAAGATGTAACAACAGAATCTGAGAAGAGATTTTAGATACCATACTGCTGGCTTTGAAGTCAGAGAAAGAGGCCACAAACCGAGAAATGAAGACAGCTTCTAAAAGGTAGAAAACACAAGGGAATGGATTGTCCTCAAGAGCTTCCAGAAGGAATGCTGCCCTGCCAACACTTTAATTTTAGTGCAGCAACACCCATTTTGGATTTTCTGACTCCCAAAACTATGAGATAATAAATTTGTGCGGGTTTAAGTACTAGATCTCTGGCAATTTGTTACAACGGTAACAGGAAATTAATAGAAGCAGCATTTGACAAGACAAATTATTCTCATCTCTTTAAAAAACAGTCTTTATACTCACCTTCTAGGATAGCAGCATGTCTTTATTATTCTAGGTAATGCTCCTTTGTATCTTTTTAAAACTAATCTTTTTATTATAGAGTAGTTTTTAGCTTACAAAAAATTTGCAAAGAGGATATAGTTTCTACGTAGCTATATCCAGTTTCTTCTATTTTAACATCTCACATTAATATTTATCACAATTAATGAACCAATGTTGATATATTACCTTGAAGTAAACTAAATATGGCCTGAGAAGGACTCCGTACTTCTATATTTGGGTCCTTGTGGATGAACTGCAACCTAAGTTAATAGATAGACAAGATTGAAAATCTAATTTAGGAGTATGCACCTGTAACAATAGCTGAGTCTTGGGCAATCCCAGCGACCATACTTCAACCTCTCATATACTGCTGAGTGTTCAAACTGTATTCAAACAAGGCAAATGCTGAGCTGTAACCAATCCAGTTGTTTCTGTACCTCACTTCTGATTTCTGTACAGCACTTCCAATTTTTTGTCTGTAAATTTGTTCTGACCGTGAGGCACCACTGGAGTCTCTCTGAATCTGCGGTGATTCTGGGGGCTGCTCGATTCACAAATCGTTCATTGCTCAATTAAACTCCTTTACATTTAATTTGGCTGAAGTTTTTCTTTTAAAAATTATAATCCATATTTTCAGGTTTCTTAAGTTTTTATGCAATGCCACATTCTGTTCTAGGCTCCCATCTAGGATTGTATATTACAGTTAATCATATCTTCTTAGGCTTCTGTCGCTGTAACAGTTTCTTGGACTTTCTGTGTCTGATGACCTTGAACAATTTTGAAGAATATTGGTTAGTATTTGGTAAAATGTTCCTTACTTGGAATTTGTCTGATGTTTATCTCATGGGGTCATGGGTTTGGGGGTTATGAGTTTTAGGGATTGGGGTTGTGGATTTGGAGGATGCAGACCACAGAGGTAAAGTGCCATTTTCATTACATCATGTTAAGAGTATATACCATTGATATGACTCACCATTATTGATGTTAATCTCTATCATCTTATTGAGGCACTGTATTATTCAGGGTTCTCTAGAGGACACAGTTAATAGGATATATGTATATGAAAGGGAGTTTGCTAAAAAGAATTGGACTCACATGATTACAAAGTGAAGAAGTCCCATGATAGGCTGTCTGCAAGCTGAGGAGCAAAGAATCTAGTAGTGGCTCAATCCGAGTCCCAAAACCTCAAAGGTAGGGAAACTGACAGTGCAACCTTTTTTTTTTTTAATTTAATTTTATTATTATTATACTTTAAGTTTTAGGGTACATGTGCACAAAGTGCAGGTTTGTTACATATGTATACATGTGCTATGTTGGTGTGTTGCACCCATTAACTGGTCATTTAGCATTAGGTATATCTCTCAATGCTATCCCTTCCCCCTCCCCCCACCCCACAGCAGTCCCTGGTGTGGGTGTGTGATGTTCCCCTTCCTGTGTCCATGTGTTCTCATTGTTCAATTCCCACCTATAACTGAGAACATGTGGTGTTTGGTTTTTTGTCCTTGCTATAGTTTGCTGAGAATCATGGTTTCCAGTTTCATCCATGTCCCTACAAAGGACATGAACTCATCATTTTTTATGGCTGCATAGTATTCCATGGTCTATATGTGCCACATTTTCTTAATCCAGTCTATCCTTGTTGGACATTTTGGTTGGTTCCAAGTCTTTGCTATTGTGAATAGTGCCACAATAAACATATGTGTGCATGTGTCTTTATAGCAGAATGATTTATAATCCTTTGGGTATATACCCAGTAATGCGATGGCTGGGTCAAATGGTACTCCTAGTTCTAGATCCCTGAGGAATCGCCACACTGACTTCCACAATGGTTGAACTAGTTTACAGTCCCACCAACAGTGTAAAAGTGTTCCTATTTCTCCACATCCTCTTCAGCACCTGTTGTTTCCTGACTTTTTAATGATCGCCGTTCCCAGCTGGTGTGAGATGGTATCTCATTGTGGTTTTGATTTGCATTTCTCTGATGGCCAGTGATGACGAGCATTTTTTCATGTGTTTTTTGGCTGTATAAATGTCTTCTTTTGAGAAGTGTCTGTTCATATCCTTTGCCCACTTTTTGATGGGGTTGTTTTTTTTTTCTTGTAAATTTGTTTGAGTTCATTGTAGATTCTGGATATTAGCCCTTTTTCAGATGAGTAGGTTGCAAAAATTTTCTCCCATTCTGTAGGTTGCCTGTTGACTCTGATGGTAGTTTGTTTTGCTGTGCAGAAGCTCTTGCGTTTAATTAGATCCCATTTGTCAATTTTGGCTTTTGTTGCCATTGCTTTTGGTGTTTTAGACATGAAGTCCTTGCCCATCCCTATGTCCTGAATGGTATTGCCTAGGTTTTCTTCTAGGGTTTTTATCTGTGGCCGAATGCCCAAGAGCCCCTGGCAAACCACTGGTGTAAGTCCAAGAGTTCAAAAGCCAAAGAACTTGAAGTCTGATGTTCTAGGACAGGAAGCATCCAGCATGGGAGAAAGATGAAGGCTGGAAGACTCAGCAAGTCTGCTCATTCCACCTTCTTCTGCCTGCTTTTTCTAGCCAAGCTGGCAGCTGATTGGATGGTGCCCACCCACATTGAGGGAGGGTCTTTCTCTCCCAGTCCACTGACTCAAATGTTAATCTCCTGTGGCAACACCCTCACAGACACACTCAGGAACAATACTTGGCATCCTTCAATCCAATTAGATTGACATTTACTATTAACCACCACAGGTAGTACTTACCAGATTTCTCCACTATAAAGTTATTTTCCTCCTCATTTTCATACTTTATTCTTGGGAAGGAAGTCATTATGCACAACCCACACTTAAGGAGTGGGAACTTTTCCGAATAGAATTTCTTAGTTTTGTATATCCAACACCTTTCCTGATGTCTCCACCAGGTATCTGAAATTGAACATGCCCCAAACCACTATACCCCTCCTCCATGCACACACCCTACCCCCATTGACACCAGGAAATCCTTTTTCTCCTGCAGAGTTTACCATCTCAATGAATGGAAACTCCATTGTTCCAGTTGCTTAGGCCCAAAGCTTTGAAGCCATCCTTAATTCTTTTCTTTCTCTCAGGCTCCATATCTTATGTGTAAGCATTAGCTCTACATTCAAGACACACACTATCACCACCCTAATCCAAGACACTGCCATCTCTCACCTGGATTATTGCAATAGCTGCCCGACTGGGCACTCTGCTTCTACCTTTTCCTTCCTTCAGTCTATTATGAAATCAGCAACCAAAGTGATTCTGTTGAAACATAAACGGACCATGTCACTCTTCTTCTAGAAACCTGTCGTGTCTTGCACTTTCTGTGCCCTCTATCTGGAGTGATCTTTCCTTAGACATCTATTTAACTCACTCCCTTGCTGCTTTCAGGTATTTACCCAAAAGATACCACCTTAGTGAGCCTTCTCTGGCCACTGAATATGACATTTTAAACATAGCCTCCCCACTAAGGAACAAATTAAGTATTTTTTTACTGCTTTATTGTTTCTCCTTAACAGTTATCACAGTCCAGCATATTATTTATGTTACTCATTTGTCCTACTTATTTCCTGTTTCATCATCTACCACACGAAGGCAGGGATTTTGTTCACTTTGTGTTCCCAGAACCTAAAGCAGTACATAGTACAGAGTAGGTGCTCTGTAAATGTTTGTTGAATGAATAAATGAATTAAGAGTTAGAGAATTTTTTTTTGATTTTTGCCAAATCATCTCCATCTATTCTCTTATAAATATATACTGAATTTCTCTTAAATTCTCACCTTAATAACTTTTTTAATTCACATGACACAAAAATCTAATAATTTTATATTTTAAGCTGAGTCAGTGATGCATGTACACGCACCATTTGACCAAAACAAATAGTACTGTGAGGTGTTACAAAGTTAATTATAACAATTAGTTTTTTCATTTTCTCACTGCTTTTGCTGAGGCCTGGTATTAGTTAATACTCTTATACATGAGTTAAGTAGCTTGACCAAAGAAAGAAAGGTCAAAACTTATTGCCACGTTTAACTGGAAATTTCAAGCAATGCATTAGATTCAGGTATGGCTGAATCCACGTGTTCATGATGTTACAGGAAACTGTTTCTATAACATCTCAGCTTTGCTTTTGTCTGTTGGCTTCTCAGTCAGGTGTTTTCCATGTTACAGTAAAGATGGCCTCCAGAAGCTCTAAGCTGACATAGTTTTTCATGCTCAAGATCTCTGAAGGTAAGAAAGGTATTTCTTTTCTATTTATGTCCATATAAAACTTTCAAATGGACTTTGATTGATTCTATTGGGTGTTATTCTCATTTCTGGATCAGTTACTATGTTGAATGAGATACAGTGTTTAGACTGGCTCAGCAGGTGTCATTCCGATCCCACTGGCAGTGGAGGTACAGCCATTATTGGCATCTGTACCAGATGAAAAGGGCAGTTCTTGAAAGAAAAACTTGAAACAGAAAAAATACCTCTAAAAAAACTAAAATATTATTTTTAGCCATCAATCCTAACACAATGCAAACTGACAGTGAAGTCTGATTCTTATAGCATTCTTGCTAGTAGCTGAAATACCAAGGCATATTGGGAAGCAAAAATAGGCAGAATGGCTGTAAGGTACATGAGAGGACAGAAAAAATGTATTGGCAGATTTTTTTCTGAAATATTTAGCTCATTTTCTGTGATTAGTTTTAAAATTCTTTCCAACATTTTAAAAGTTGAAAAGATAATAATAACAAAAGTAATAGTATTATTGTTGATGCCAGTGTTGTGGATTAGAAAACGGTTTTCAGCATCAGTAAGTTATAAAAGAAATAATGTGTTTGAGCTTTCGTTGCATCTTTAAAGTTTTTGCTGTGATTTGTACCTACAGTACATTTGGTAATATGCTCTCCTCTATTTCCTTTCATGACTCACATAGATTTGCTGATCATGAAGAGCACAATCTATTTTTCCCACTTGTGAATAAATATAAAACACAATGTTGAAAGTTGTATTCATCTACTTCACATAGGCCAGTATAGTGCTGGAACTATAGGCTGCATGAGTACCACGTTTCCCCACTTCTCTTTTTTACACAGTGTTACCTGAGGATAAAAAATTGTGGTCTAAAAAATACCACTCCATATGGCCCTACCCTCTGATAGGTTTTCTCAGCTGCAGCTTCACTGCGTGCATAACCTCACTGTGGGGCTCAAGGAAGCTGTTGGACTAGAAAGAGTTTCATTGCTGCTGTCCATGGGAAATTATTTGACATAATGTAGCTGCTTTTCATTTCAGGTAACAACCTTTGAAATATAGTAGGTATCCTTAAAAATTTGCAAATAGCCTCCTCCTAGCTATCTCTGCTTATTTCTCTTGCTGGACTTCCCTGCATAATCATTGGTTTGCTAGAGTGAGACTCAGTCATAGTCATGCCTTGTTTGTTTATGATATTTTCCTTTTGTGTTAATATATAATGCTTTTCATTTTTCCACTTTTAAAGAGATCAGAGTAGTATTGCAATTGCCAAGCATCTACTATGTATAATTCAAATTGATCAAACTGAGTTATTGTAGCTAAGGAAAGACAACATATGTTTTGTATAACTGTCCTGCCATCTCCCCATGTCATCTCTGCCCTCCAAGATTGTAGCTGCTATTCTTCTGTCCTTACAGCCACAATGCTGCATGAGGAAACCCTCTTTTGTTTCTGTATCATCAGGTCAAAAACATGGTTAGGCTGAGCAGAGCTGGACTAGAGGCAGGGAGGGAAAAGCAGAGGATTGGAACCCAGGTGATATGGTTTGGTTCTGTGTCCCCACCCAAATCTCATCTCATATTGTAATCCCCAGATATGGAGGAAGGGATACGGTGGGAGGTGATTGGATCATGGGGGTGGTTTCCCCATGATGTTCTTGTGATAGGGAGTTCTCACGAGATCTGATGGTTTAAAAGTGGGATTTCCCTTGCTCTCTCTTCCTCTGCTGACACCTTGTGAAGAAGGTGCTTGCTTCTCCTTTGCCTTCCTCCGTGATTGTAAGTTTCTTGAGGCCTCCCAAGACATGTAGAACTGTGAGCCAATTAAGCCTCTTTTGTTTATAAATTACCAAATCTCAGGTATTCTTCATAGCAATGTGAAAACGGACTATGACCGCAGGTGTACAAAATCCCTATTCTATCTCAAAATAAAGGCATATATTCTGCTATCAGTTACTTTAAGTGTGAATGGATATTAAAGTACTGGACTGAGAGGCATGAGGATCTTGTGTTGGTTCTCTCATTAACTAGCTGTATTACCTCAGGCAAGAACTTTAACTACTCTAAACTTCAGGTTTTTTTGGTAAAATGAGGCATTGTGTTTATAAATAATTTCCGACGTTCTTTCCAGCTTTACAGTGCTACGCATTTAGGGCACTGCACTTCCTTCATTTATGTTACTGATTTTAGGTTTTCCACATATTTTTCTACTTTACATTAGATCCAATTTAGGGTATATACGAAAAGTGGTGTCAGAAATGTTATTTTGGCACTTCCTATATCCTTTTTATCTTTTCCACTGAAGTATAATTTTGAATGCCAAATTGAATAATTGTTTTCATAAATGTTATGTATATTTTTCTTGATATTCTGCTTTCCATATGTTTTATACATTTTCTGCATGAAGCAATTTATTTTAATGAGTTTGTTCATTTTGAAATCAAATAGAGCCATAATCTCCGGCACTTTTTTTTTTGTCAGCTCAGTCTCTTTAGATGTCCTGAATCGTTTTTTTCCAAATTGTATTTTTCTTCATCAACTGAGCCCATATTCAGGACGAGCGCAGAGAATCACTTTCAGGATGATTCTGAGGTCAATATGAGGAAGTACAAAATTAGTAGCAGCTTTTACAAGAATAGACAATTGCACGAGCCTACTTCATTTGAAGGAAGAATCTGTGGCTATAAACCCAACACTTGGGAATTTTGTGATAACAACTTAGATGAAAAGGGAGACTGAGCTAAATGAATAGGTTGGTTGCCTTATTTCACCAGAAAATATGGGCCTCTTTGACGAGGTTGTAGTTGCTAGGATGACCTCATTAGCCACTTCCTGCTGCACGTTATGATAAGATCATCATGGCATGTGTCATTCTGGTCAAGAGAAGAACTGCCAAGAATGGTTTTACATGATTTCTGTGTTCATAAGTTTAAGTATGCAAAACGGGGCTCATGTTAATAGTAAGGGAGAATTTTCTATGTACAAAGGTTAGATACACAGAAGGATTTGTTCTGAGGAAGCTGAAGTATATCTTTTATTAAATAACTTTTATAGTAGATCAAGCAGCTCTGTGTGGGGGAACAATTCCTTTGACTTGGAAATGACTTGAACCTGATGATCTACTGAGAATGTTTTAGTTTGGTTCTATTATTTCAAATGGTTATTTTCTCACATAATGTTATCTTTTCATTCTGCATATAGTACTTTATATTCAATTAATACTTCCATTTTTGCAACTTTGAAGCCTACACACCCACCCACTGTATGCTGGTTGAAACCAGCAAAACAGGCAAACTATTAGCTTTTCTTCAAATTTCTGACATGATGAAATAGTGTTAGGGGAAGATCTCCTTTGATGGGATGTTATTGTTCATGCCAAATTTGCAAATACTCTTTAGAGCTTTTAAGACCATTCTTCATTTAAATGGAATAGCTATAGAAATATTGCTGGATTAAGAAGTAGGGTAGGTGGGTTACTTACGTGAATACTAAACTATAAAGAAGAATACATCATTGAGGCCGGGCGCAGTGGCTCAAGCCTGTAATCCCAGCACTTTGGGAGGCAGAGGCAGGTGGATCACGAGGTCAGGAGATCGAGACCATCCTGGCTAACACGGTGAAACCCCATCTCTACTAATAATACAAAAAAATTAGCCGGGCGTGGTGGTGGGCGCCTGTAGTCTCAGCTACTCGGGAGGCTGAGGCAAGAGAATAGTGTGAACCCGGGAGGCGGAGCTTGCAGTAAGCCGAGATTTGCGCCACTGCACTCCAGCCTGGGCGACAGAGCAAGACTCCATCTCAAAAATAATAATAATAATAAAAAAGAAGAGTACATCGATTACTAAAATATTGTGAAATATGTGCAAAGATATATAAAATATTACTATAACATTTCTAGCAAAAACATAGTTGAATAATACTTTCATAAGTCATTTGGAGCATGAAATATATTGTCCCTAATCTGCCATTAAAGCAGGGTGGCACCTACTGTAAAGCTACTATTTTCTTAGTAGAATGTGCAGTTGGGAATAGAGCTTTTGAGATGTTAGAGAATTTGGGAATAGCCACAAGGGGGCTACGTTTCTATTCTCTTCCTACACAGCAGTCTGCGTCTTCTATAAGTAAATGTTTGATTATTTAAAGTATGCCAATGTGAAGGAACAGCAAAGTATTATCCTGACTCAGGTGCCCACTGTTTGTATTATCTTTCTATTCTTCCAATTTGAATACAGGAAAGCCAAATCTTGGCAATGTATTTATACATTTTGGCAGTTGGTTTGTCTTTATTATAAAATACATGATTTTATATATTTATATATAATTTGGATATTTGTCCCCACCCAAATCTCATGTTGAATGTAGTCATGAATGCTGGAGGTGGGGCCTGGTTGGAGGTTAATATGGTTTGGATTCATGTCCCTACCCAAATCTCATGTTGAATTGGAGGAGGGGCCTGGTAGGAGGTAATTGGATCATAGGGACAGATTTCCCCTTTCCTGTTCTTGTGATAGATGGATCTGATGGTTTAAAAGTGTGTGGCACTTTATAAGTTACCCAGCCTCAGGTAGTTCTTTATAACCATGTGAGAATGGACTAATACAGAAAATTGGTACCAGAAGAATGGGGCACTGCTATAAAGATACCTGAAAATGGGGAAGTGACTTTGGAACTGGGAAATAGGCAAAGGTTAATTGACTCACAGTTCCATAGGCTGTACAGGAAGCATGGCTGGGAGGCCTCAGGGAACTTACAATCATGGTGGAAGGCAATGAAGTGAGTCTTCACATGTTGGAGCAGGAGACAGACGGAAGGTGAAGGAGGAAGTGCCACACACTTTTTCTTTAGCATTTACTTGCCTATCCTTAGACTTAGCAAACACATCTTCCTTTTTCTTGAGGTGATTACCTTGTGTTCATTTTGGTTCAGTTTGGAACATCATAAATTCCTCTTGGGAAGAGTCAAGATCCATGCTTGCTGCTTTGTTGTATTGCTAGTACTTAGCACATTGTCTGGAACATGCTTGGTGATATTTAGTGCTAGCTAGATGTACATACAAATTATGGGGCTGAATGCTATAGATAAACACAATATTAAATATTGCTCATGTATCGAGCCAAACCACAAAGCTTTTATTGAATACATAAATGATTTCATTCTTTTCTAACCCATTCTGCCTCAGAGTTTTACAGATAACTTTTCACTTTTATTTTACTATCCACCATTACTATTTTACCTTAGACTTCATTGGTGATGCCCCTGAGTCCTTTAAGTCATATTTACTTTTCTATGTTTGGAAATAGGGAAAGCAACCATGTTCCTAATGGGAAAAGGCCTGGACTTGGAATAAGAAGACATGGATTTATTAATTGTGTTACATTATACAAGTGTATTTAACTTCTTTGTGACTGTGACAGTCTTTGTAATCCCCATATGCCTATAAAAAAGTGGGTAAAAAGCATAAGTTACATATGTATACATATAACTCTCTCTGTATATAAAACTTAATATATATTTTATGTAAAACTGTATATATATTTGCAATTCATATTCAATTTTATGCATATAACAGATAAATGATATGACATTTAAAATAATAACCAGGTCTAAAAAAGATATATATTAGATACATTTATTCTGGATTAGATAATAAAATAAGTGTCTTAGTTAATAATTACTTGTTGCCAAAATTGCACTTGAAGATCCCTTGGAATTCCTTGTTTATTAAACCTCTACTAGCGCAGCGTGGAGGGGAAATGTGGAGTCCCCACTGGGGCACTGCCTAGTGGAGCTGTGAGAAGAGGGCCACCATCCTCTGGACCCCAGAATGGTAGCTCCACTGATGGCTTGCACCCTGCACATGGGAAAGTCGCAGGCACTCAATGCTAGCTTGTGAGGGTGGCCTGGAGAGGGGCTGTACCCCACAGGACCACAGTGGCAGAGCTGCGCAATGCCTTGAGAGCCCACCTCTTGCATCAGCATGCCCTGGATATGAGACATGGAGTCAAAGGAAATAATTTTGGAGCTTTAAGATTTAACGACTGATCTGGGCTTCAGACTTGCATGGGGACTGTAGCCCCTTTGTTTTGGCCAACTTCTCCCATTTGGAATGGGAGCATTTACCCAATGCCTGTACCCCCGTTGTATCTTGGAAGTAACAGACTTGTTTTTAGTTTCACAGGCTCATAAGCAGAAGGGACTTACTTTGTCTCAGATGAGACTTTGGACTGTGAACTTTTGAGTTAATGCTGAAATGAGTTAAGACTGGGGGACTGTTGAGAGTGGATAATTGTATTTTGCAATGTGAGAAGGACAAGAGATTTAGGAGGGACCAGGGGCAGAATAATATGGTTTGGATTTGTGTCTGCCGCCCAAATCTCATGTCAAATTGTTGGAGGGGCCTGGCAGGAGGTGATTGGATCATGGGGCATACTTCCTCCTTGCTATTCTTAAGATAGTGAGTGAGTTCTCATGAGATCTGATGGTTTAAAAGTGTGTGGCACTTCCTCCTTCACTTGTTCTCTCTCTCCTGCTTTGACTTGTGAAGACGTGTTCACTTCCCTTTCACCTTCTGCCAAGATTGTGTTTCTTGAGGCCTCCCAGCCATGCTTCCTGTACAACCTGCAGAACTGTGCATCAATTAAACCTATTTTGTTCATAAATTACCCAGTCTCAGGTAGTTCTTTATAGCAGTGTGAGAACAGACTAATACCAGAGGTGTTTGGATCATGGAAGTAAGTTCCTCATGGTTTGGTGCTGTCTTTGTGATAGTGAGTTCTCATGAGATCTGGTCATTTAAAAGTGTATGACACCTTTTCCCCCCTCCCACCACCTCTCTCTCTCCCTCCGTCTCTCTCTCTCTCTCCCTCTCTCACTAGCTCCTGCTTTCACCTTGTGATGTAACTGTTTTCTCTTGGCCTTCTGCCATGATTGCAAGTTCCCTGAGGCTTCACCAGAAGCTGAGCAGATGCTTCCCATTCGGCCTGCATAACTGTGAGCAGTAAAACATGTTTCTTTATCAATTACCCAGTTTCAGGTATTTCTTTATAGCAATGCAAGAATGGCCCCAGACACACACACTCTCTCTCTTATTTATGAAGTTTAACATAGTCAGATTTAACTTCGCCATTGGAACAGATGGCTTTTTCTCCATTTGAGCACCAGATGCGGTGGTTGCTTTGTGTTCTGGGATCTGTTTCAGCCTATTGTGGCAAAGTCTGCACTACAAGAAACAAAATGGTATCACACGTAGTGCAGAGCACCCATTCACTGAATTATTGAATGAATGGAGGATAGAATAGCCTCTACTGCTTAATTTTTTTCTTACCAAACATGCCAGATTAATTAACATAATTAGGTAGTTGTTTATGTGCTATATGTTGATACACTTGCATTTATCTTTCCACATTAATATTTCTAAAACCACTTAAAACCGAGGAACAGTTTAAATGTAGATTTCAGTATGTCTATTTGCTGTTCTGAGAACCCACATTTTTCAAAGAAAACAATGAAACCACATTGCTCTTCCTGTGGAGCATATGCTCCATTTTGTTCTTTAGCTCAACTACTTGATCTCCAATTTTAATATAAATAAATCATTATTTAACAGAGTGACCTTTATCAATTAAAACATACTGTATTTCAGGCCACTATGTTATGTGTGTGTGTTTTTCTTTCTGTCTGGGCATTTTTAAATGGTTTTCTCTAGTATTCAGGAAATGGGAGATAGTTTTATCTACTACATTGAAAACTACTCTAGAACGCAGACTTCCGATTTACTTCCTTGTCTGTGGGCTTCATGGGGATGGGAACTGAAAGTCGAACAGCTATTCCCTAGGCAGCTGACAAAGCTGACAGGAGGTTAACTGTGTTCTCATAGTCAATCAACAATACCTACATGTGTTTTCCATATTGTTCTATGACTTGGTTTGGACTTTCACATGCAAGGTTCCCACATCAGAAAAACGTTTTTGATAGCTTTTGCTCTGAACTCTTGCTTCATAGAACTGCCAATTTGAGGCAGCTGGGGATTACATAGAGAGTTTAGTTGCATGTGGATTCTTTTTCTTTTTCTTTTTCTTTCTTTCCTTTCCCTCAACTTCACAGTATTGTTTCTTTTGGCTAATCTGGTGGATTCCTGGAAAGTTTATGGGACTTGTGGGAGTGCTTTGCCCTGAAGCAAACTTAGTTCAACTTCCTCGTTAAGGCACATTGGTCCTGGCCTCTTGTGGAGTGGGTCTGTTTTGGCCCCTTAGGGAAGGGAGTATCCTGTCTTTCTTAATAATGAAGCAAAAGGATGACTCCAAAAGAGAATTGGCAACATCCAGAGAGGATGTCGTCCAGCTCTCCTCCAATATGTGCACCTCATCCTGAGCAAACTTGTGAAGTCCCTCATCAGTCTTTAATATAGTTAAGCAAATATTTTGCTTTATTCTATCTTATTTTATAACAATATGTGAGCAGTTAACCAAAGTCAAAAGAGTAATGAAACTTCTATGAATCCTGCAAAATTGGTGTATACATTACATGAAAATCCCTTGGAATTTTCAGTTTATTCAACATCCATGGTTCAACATGCATTTACCAACACCATATAATTGTTTTTCAAATCACTGCGTTCTACCTTATCAACAAACTCCACAAAACAAAAGATAGGCCAACCCTGGAATGTTTCAAGGATTAAATGTGAGACTGACTATGAGAAATATTTGTTTAAATGCTGAACCGGTGGACAAATTAATTTTCTTGTCATCATTTGAGATTATGTAATTTAAGATTGTCAGTCCTGGGGCTGGGTGCGGTGGCTCACGCCTGTAATCCCAGCACTTTGGGAGGCCAAGGTGGGCAGATCACGAGGTCAGGAGATCGAGACCATCCTGGCTAACACGGTGAAACCCCGTCTCTACAAAAAATACAAAAAAATTAGCTGGGCGTGGTGGTGGGCCCCTGTAGTCCCAGTTACTCAGGAGGTTGAGCCAGGAGAATGGCGTGAACCCGGGAGGCGGAGCTGGCAGTGAGCCGAGATCACGCCACTGCACTCCAGCCTGGGCGACAGAGCGAGACTCATCCAAAAAAAAAAAAGATTGTCAGTGCTTTGGGAATGAAATTGAGGGGCCTGGGTTAGTATACTGAAAAGTAAGGGCAATAGGAATTCTTGACACAGAGCAGAGCATGGTGTTTGACACAGAGCAGAGCATGGTGTTTAGGTACGTAGACTCTGGGGCCAGACATGTGTGTATCAATCTCACATCTTTATTTGACAAGTTATGCAACCTCACTATGCTTCAATTTTCTCATCAGTAATATGTAGATAATAGTACTTAGCATATTGGATTGTTACGGTGATCAAATTAGTTTATTTGGTATAGCACTTAGAACATTCCTGGGACATCATGAGAGTGATTTTTTTAAATTTGATAAATACTTGTATTTGTTTCTTAGTGCTGCCACGACAAAGTATCACCAACTGGGTGGCTTAAAACAACAGAAATTCATTTCTCATTCTGCAGGCTAGATGTCTAAGTGAAGGTGTTGGTAGAGTTAGTTCCTTCTGCATGCTCTGTGGAAGAATCTGTTCCATGCCCTTCTCTTTGCTTCTGATGTTACCAGCAATGCTTGATATTCCTTGGCTTGTAGATGCATCCCTCCAGTCTCTGTCTCTGTTATCACATGGTATTCCCAGGTGTGTCTCTTTTCTTCTTATAAGAAAACCAGTTGCATTGGATTAAGGGCCTACCCTACTTTAATGTGATCTCATCTTAACTAATTATATCCGCAATAATTCTATTTTCAAATGAGATCACATTCTGAGGTATTCGGGATTAGGACATCAACATATTGTTTCTGGGGGACACAATTCAAACCAGAACAGTACTAAAAATTAAAAAAAAAAAAAACAGGCTTATCCAGTCTGTGTTAATTAAATAACTTAATGTACCATTGATATCTTTAACATCATAGGGTATGTCAGTTTCTGGATATCTGAATTTCAGAGGAGATATGGGTCCATCTCATCCCTACAACATCCTTTCTTCTCCTAGAGACCAGAAAATTCAGCAGCGGCTATACTTGGTTTTATAGCCCTCGACCCTCCATACTATTAGCCAAAGCCAATGTCCTCACTGAGATGTTCATGTAATAAAGCTGCTTCTCCCTTTATGCCTCACATACACACTTGATTCCCAATGTCCTGGTGCCTTTCTTATTCAGCCAATGCCAGTAGCCTCATGGCCCTCCAATCCTTTTTTTTTTTTTTTTGTCCCACAACTGGACTTTCTTGGGGGTCAGTTGCATCTTTTGAATTAAACCCAAAGCTAAAATTCAGAGAAGTTTAATGTAGTAATTATGGTGACATTGGAACCCATTAAACCTGGCTTTGTGTTCCAGTTCTGCCATTTACTGGCTAGGTACCTTAGACATATTACTGTTCCTGTCTGAGCTTCAGTTTCCTCATGTATAAAATTGGAGATAATGATGTTTACATAGAACAACACCCAATCTATAATAGGCACTTGGTAAATGTTTGTCAATGAATAAATATATGGATAAAGTAATGAATCAACAGGGTTGTTGAGAACATTAAATAAGCTAATGAATGCACATGGCTTAGTACATTGGAAGTAGTCAATGAATGGTAGCTCTTTCATTCTCGTCTCCTCAATCCAAATTTTATTCTTAATTGTCTACGTCTGTCATAGTTCCAACATTCCAGGTTTGAAATAAATTGGTAATCTTTATCCCTCTACTGATCTAGCTAATCACCATGTTTTATCAGATTTTTACTTGAAATATCTACAGAGGCCAATCTTTCCATAAAAGTTATGATAACTTTGGAAACAACCCCCTCCTGCCCTCCTCCTGGCATCATATCTGGATGACAACAGCCTCCTGAGCATCTTCTTATCTCCAGTATCTTCTTTATTTAACCCATCCTGCCACCCTTAATTATCTTTTCCACCAAGTGAGCTACACCAATCCTACTTCTGATGGGCTCTACTTTGATAACTTAGTCTTATTGATAAGACCTGTGTGAGAATACTAGCCACTTTCCTCTCTCTTCCTTTTAAACTGGAAGACCAGTGAATGTGTGGATGCTTAATTATCTTCTGATTCATTTGGGCCCTTTACCACGTGCCATGATGTGGCTTTGTAGCAATGTTTAAAAGACTAATATATCCCTGGGATTTTGATAGTGTTTGTTTAACTCAGAATTTGTCCAGGCTTTCTGATTTTTTCCTGAGGATATTTTCAGTGATGCTAGCTTCTTTAGTGCTTTAAGTTTTAAAACTGTACATTGTTTTGCTATGATGAAAGATACCAAGATTTCCACCCCATGTGAATTTGCCCGAATTGAGTTTTGACCTATGAGTCTAGAACTCAGGCTACAGGAGGACAATCACTCTATGAAGAGAAGGATGTTGTCTTTCATGAACATGTAGCTTCTTGTAGTAGAAGTCAGCCAAATTGTGCCCCCAAAACACCTCATACTTTAGGTTAGTAAAGAAGAGTATACTTCTATAAATAAATTATATCTGCTTTAGGTGATTTAACTTTTGAAGAACCAAAAGGTTTTATTCAGGAACACGGCCATATGAATAACTTAAAGGTGGTCATGGTCTATATGGTCAAAGACTTGATCAAAAAGGTCACTAACTGAAACAGCTATGAAGGGTTCTTTGTTCAGCTGAAGCTTTTTCTGTTTAACCAAGGTGCTTTCTTTCAAACCTAGAGTCATCTGTACTTTATCTAGTCGATAAGTTAGTCTTTTCTACTCCATGGAAAAGATACTCCTCAGTTCCCAGTTTTGCAAAAAGTGATAAGAGTATCTGGAGTATGGAAAAGGCTAAATGACATCATTCTCACTGGGATTACTGGTAAAGAAAGAAGATGTAGGTTATGACCATATAAAATTAACAGATCTAGCCAAAACTTAAATGGTAATTCAATCTTGTGAGTTCTCTATAAATGAGCTCCTCCAAAATAAATCAGTGCATTTCCTGGTTTTGAGCAACAAAACTTACCACTTCTTCCTCTAGTTTATTCCATTGAAAAGTTTGGTCTTAACTACCAACTACTGGAATGGGAAAAGTCACTCACCATCACTGGGCTTTAATTTCTTCACTGTAAAGTAAGGAATTTGGAGTTATTGTTAGATCAACTCCAAAGATTTATAAAGTTGAAATTTTTGTTTGTTTGTTTGTTTGTTTTTGAGATGCAGTCTCACTCTGTCACCCAGGCTGGAGTGCAGTTGGTGCGATCTGGGCTCACTGAAATCTCTGCCTTCTGGGTTCAAGCGATTCTCCTGCCTTAGCCTCACAAGTAGCTGGGATTACAAGTGGCTGCCACCACACCTGGCTAATTTTTGTATTTTTAGTAGAGACTGGGTTTTGCCTTGTTGGCCATGCTGGTCTCAAACTCCTGACCTCAAGTGATTTGCCCGCCTTGGGCTCCCAAATTGCTGGGATTACAGGCATGAGCCACCATGCCCCACCATAAAGTTGAAATATTTTTGGAATAGAATACTGTAACTATTCATGGCATAGCTAAAAGTCTTCTTGAAATAGTCTGCTATAAAGAATGTGATATTATCTTACTATTTTGCTTAAAAATCTTTCAATGATTCCTCATCACAATCACAGTGAAAATAGAAGTCCTGTTTATATAAAGGCGCTCCATAATTTGGTTCCCAGGGAGCTCTCTGATGTCCTTTCTATGCCCATAACTGTTTCTCACTTAGTCCAGCTACACTGCCCTCCTTGGTGTCACTGAACACACCACGTACTTCGCCCTCAGGGCCTTTGCAGTAATCTTTCCTAGGACTCTATTTTCTTAGCCATGTACCTAGCTCACTCCCTTACCTATTTCAGATGTCGAATAAAATGCCACTTTCTTAACAAGCTATTCCTTGCTCTTCTGCCTAAATGTTTCCCCTCACATTTCTGAGCCTTAGTCCCTGCTTTATTATTCTTCTTATTAACTAATCTAACATACATGACACAGAACATACTATGTAATTTATTATCTATCTCTATTAACCAGAATATAAGGTTTTTTCCTTTTCCTTATTTTTTTCGCTGCTCACTCAAAATTTGTGAAAGAATGATGAAAAGAATGAATGAAGGATAGAAATGTATTCTGCTGAAAAGACAGATGAGAGTCTAATGAAATTCTTGATTCTGATTCAATATGGTGTCCATTTGTGAATATAGTCCCTGTCTTTTCTTGACCACTGAGTAATTATTCAGATGAGAACATATAACACTCCATGTGGATTTTGACTCTGGGGACTGAAAATGCTCTTTAATCACTGTGCAAATAGATGCCAATCATCTGTTATGCAATGACAGCTAATTCACTATGTATAGATGCAAACCATTCCATTTTAATTTAACTAAATATAGCACTTTTCTTCCTCTTGAAATCCATCCCCCCTGCCTGCCCTCACTCTCCGTCTTTTAGAAATCATATTACAAATAGATTTCTGCTACAGTGTTTTGGAAAAATATTTAGTTACTTTAAATTCACTGCTGTAAAAAAAATTATCTGGGGCTCCAGTATGATCAAGTCGGCTTCATCACTGGGATGCAAAGCTGGTTCAATATACGCAAATCAATAAATGTAATCCATCACATAAACAGAAACAATGACAAAACCCACATTATTATCTCAATAGATGAAGAAAAGGCCTTTGAAAAAATTCAACACCCCTTCATGCTAAAAACTCTCAATAAATTAGGTATTGATGGAACATATCTCAAAATAATAAGAGCTATTTATGACAGACCCACAGCCAATATCATACTGAATGGGCAAAAACTAGAAGTGTTCCCTTGGAAAACCGGCACAAGACAAGGATGCCCTCTCGCACCACTCCTATTCAACAAAGTATTGGAAGTTCTGGCCAGGGAAATCAGGCAAGAGAAAGAAATAAAGGGTATTCAAGTAGGAAGAGAGAACGTAAAACTGTCTCTGTTTGCAGATGACATGATTGTATATTTAGAAAACCCCATCATTTCAGCCCCAAATTTCCTGAAGCTGATAAGCAAATTCAGCAAAGTCTCAGGACACAAAACAATGTGCAAAAATCACAAGCATTCCTATACACCATAATAGACAGAGTCAAACCATGAGTGAACTCCCATTCACAATTGCTACAAAGAGAATAAAATAACTAGGAATACAACTTACAAGGGATGTAAAGGACCTCTTCAAGAAGAACCACAAGCCACTGCTCAAGGAAATAAGAGAGGACACAAACAAATGGAAGAACATTCCATGCTCATGGATAGGAAGAATCAATATCGTGAAAATGGCCATACTGCCCAAGGTAATTTATAGATTCAATGCCATCCCCATCAAACTACCAATGACTTTCTTCACAGAATTGGAAGAAACTGCTTTAAAGTTCATGTGGAACCAAAAAAGAGCCCGCATCGCTAAGACAATCCTAAGCCAAATGAACAAAGCTGGAGGCATCATGCTACCTGACTTCAAACTCTACTACAAGGCTACGATAACCAAAACAGCTTGGTACTAGTACCAAAACAGAGATATAGACCAGTGGAATAGAACAGAGGCCTCAGAAATAACACCACACATCTACAACCATCTGATCTTTGACAAGCCTGACAAAAACAAGCAATTTTCAGGGAAAGGATTCCCTATTTAATAAATGGTGTTGGGAAAACTGGCTAGCCATATGCAGAAAACTTAAACTGGATCCCTTCCTTACACCTTATACAAAACTTAACTCAAGATGGATTAAAGACTTAAATGTAAGACCTAAAACCATAAAAACCCTAGAAGAAAACCTTGGCAATACCATTCAGGACATAGGCATGGGCAAAGACTTCATGACTAAAACACCAAAAGCAATGGCAACAAAACCCAAAACTGGCAGATGGGATCTAATTAAACTAAAGAGCTTCTGCACAGCAAACGAAACTACCATCAGCATGAACAGGCAACCTACAGAATGGGAGAAAATTTTTGCAATCTACTCATCTGACAAAGGGCTAATATCCAGAATCTACAAAGAACTTAAACAAATTTACAAGAAAAAAACAAACAACCCCATCACAAAGTGGGTGAAAGATATGAACAGACACTTCTCAAAAGAAGACATTTATATGGCCAACAAACATATGAAAAAAAGCTCGTCATCACTGGTCACTAGAGAAATGCAAATCGAAACCACAATGAGACACCATCTCACACCAGTTAGAATGGCGATCATTAAAAAGTCAGGAAACAACAGATGCTGGAGAGGATGTGGAGAAATAGGAATGCTTTCACACTGTTTGTGGGAGTGTAAATTAGTTCAACCATTGTGGAAGACAGTGTGGCAATTCCTCAAAGATCTAGAACCAGAAATACAATTTGACCCAGCAATCCCATTATTGGATATATACCCAAAGGATTATAAATCATTCTACTATAAACACAAATGCACACATATGTTTATTGCAGCACTGTTCACAATACAAAGACTTGGAACCAACCCAAATGCCCATCAGTGATAGACTGGATAAAGAAAATGTGGCACCATGTACACCATGGAATACTATGCAGCCATAAAAAAGGATGAGTTCATATCCTTTGCAGGGCCATGGTTGAAGCTGGAAACTATCATTCTCAGCAAACTAACACAAGAACAGAAAACCAAACACTGCATGCTCTCACTCATAAGTGGGAGTTGAACAATGAGAACACATGGACACAGGGAGGGGAACATCACACACTGGGACCTGTCGGGGGATGGGGGCCTAGGGGAGGGGTAGCATTAGGAGAAATACCTAATGTAAATGACAGGTTGATGGGTACAGCAAACCACCATGGCATGTGTATACCTATGTAACCAAACTGCATGCTCTGCACATGTACCCCAGAACTTAAAGTACAATTAAAAAAATTATCTGGGACAAAAATTCTCAAAAACTTAATCTATTTGGTGTAAACAAATTTTAATTAAGGTCCATAGGATATTGTAGCAAATTTTAGGATAAAAATGATGAGATTATTTACCTCTGACCTCATGTGCCTCACAGAAACTGTCACTCACTCACTCACTATGTGTAACTATATCTAACATAACCTGAAAAGCAAACAGTCCCTTTAGTTATGTTAAAGTCCCTAGAACAGAAAATACAGACCACTTATGAAAAGCTCATAAGGTAAGTGAGGGACCTGAGTTTTGTTATTTATATTAGACCATGTCGATCTCATTGTATTCTTTCTAGAATATAAATCTGCTATAAAGGATAATGAGTCTAGCTTGTTATTCACTGGACTTGCTTCTTCCAAAATTTTTCTTGAAGAACTGATGTCCAGTCTTCACAGTTCCAACCAGCAAACTACGTCAGTTATGCTGCTTCAGCAGGGACAATTTGTGGCCTTCTTAAAGAGGCTGCAGATGAATTACTGGTTTTAGTCACTAGTTGATTAGCTCGATGATGTGAACTTCAAAATGTTTATTCCTTCTGTTCATTTTCATTTTTTATAGTTTATGTATTCTTGGTAGTCTCTTTCTTCTTCTGTGATGTTTTGTTCAAAAATGCTTACAATCCCAAGGCATTTATTGGTGTACCGCCTGACTCAGCATGTTCTTAGACATGCATGGTATTTGACAAATAATTTGGGATTTTAAGGCAAACTTAGAGATGCCTAAGATTGGTTAGACGCTATTGACGGGTGGCAAGCACATTGCTGAAAAGTGTCCTTGCTGCACTTAATTAATCCCCATCAGAAGCTAGGTGATCCCTGACTACAGATTTAGTCATCAACTTGCTTGTGTTTGAGGCGAGGTATTCATCCATGTAAACTGCAACCCTCTTGTCATCCCTCTTACCACCTACGTCTTTCTTGTGAAACAGGAAGGGTTTGGGGATGATCTGGTGTTTTCAGCCTGCAAAATTAAGGGTCACAGTTGTGCTTCTTTCCACATGTGTTTCTATTATTTTCCATGGACCATTTCTCAGTTGCCACCCAAAGAGATGAAGGCAAAGCCCCTGCTCCAAGGGCTTGGACACCAGCACAATGCTGACTGGTGTGTGGTGAGGCCTGTGTGGTTTAGGAAACTGTACTGCTGGTTTGAGCTTTCCCAACAGTGTAAAGTAAAAGAATAAAATAGACAAGGATTTCTATTTGTTTTCTGTAGCTAGGGTCATTTTATTTTGTGATTGATTCATCTGGAAAGTGTTTTTAAAAAGAATTTGCCACCTCATGTGGTCTGGTGTCAGCACCATTCAAGATGATGGGCTATATTTGAGGTTTATAGATTTAGAATTATTTATTTCTCTTAAAAGTCTAGCTAATTGACGTGAATCCAGATGCCAGGAGGAGCCAGTTATGAGGTAATGACCAACATTGCCTTCTTATCAAGTTAGTTTTTGCCTCATTAGCAAGATATTTATATCAAATTTTCACACCTCTTCTCATTTCTCTACATTCCTGCCAAATAGCTACCCATTTCTTGAGACACAAACCAAGTGTTGACCTTGAAGCCTTTCCTTGCCAACCTTTCCTGTCCAGTAGAAATTACCTCTTTAAACTTTAAGCCCCAAAGTAGACCAAGACATCTCTCTTAGCACTTAGTCTAATTTGTTTACTCACTTGGCTTTCCTAATTAAACTGTGAACTCTCTGGAGACTTGGCTTTCCTAATTAGACTTGAGAACTCTCTGACCAGCACCATTTTTATCATGGGTGTATGAAACACTATTCTCCATGCTATATAGTAGGTTCTCAACAAATGCTGGTTGAATAAAAAATATTTGAATGAATACATCTAATGCACACAGTGTGCATGGAACATTCTATGGTGCTTCAGAACTCTAGTCTGTTTTGTGAGCTTTGGCCTTCAACTGTAATGACTTTCCCTTTTCTCTGCCTGGCAAAATTTTTCTTTTCCTTTATATCTGTTTAATAGTCAATTATCCTGTAGAATGTTTCCTGCGGTTCCCAAGAACTCTTCATTAATCCTTTCTATTTGTCCAGAGGTCTACTAGCACTTACCTCACACTAGAGTTATTATTTATGCATCTGTTGGTCTTGTTCTCTTAATGGTGACCTCCTGGTGGGTGAGGACTCTGACTAGTTTAGATTTTACCCTATGTGCTCAGTGTAGGCCTGGCTCAGGGATGGTGCTCAATGAGAGTGTCTGTCAGACTCCTAGTCTAGACCCTGATGTTAATCATTTGTGGAAGTGTGAAGACAATACCGTACTTTTGTAGTCCTCAACATCCAATTTAAAAACTGAGAGACTGAACGAGAACCATAATTCTCTTCTGGTTTTAGAATTTTTTTAGCACAGTATTGCTACTTTTCACTGCTGTGTATTTTGTTCTTGTCTGGATTTGTATCTTTCTCATTTACAGCTTTACTTTTCTTGTCTTTGTCTTATTTATTCATTCAGTTTTTTTTCCTCCTAGTGTCACATGAATACATTTAAACCGTCAACTACAAAATTATGAGTTGAAAGAAGTAATTGTTTGATGTATGATCTTGTGAAGTTACTTAATCTTTCTATAGCTCTGTTTCTTCATCTGTAAAATGAGAATAATAACAGTATACACCTCATAGATTTGCTGAAAGGATTCAATTATTGATTATTGGTAAAGCCTTTTGAACATTGCTTGTCACATAGTAAATGCAATCGAGTGCTTAACACATCTCTGTCCTCCATTGTCATGATCAGCCAGGAAAAAGACTGAATGTGCTGCTTTCCAGATTATAAAACCCTTGAATTTGACTAATATAGTTATCAGCAAAACTTTCAGGGAATTGTACTACATTTTTATCACACAATCTAAATAATAATCCAAATATTTATTCTAAATACTTACTCTTATACTTGCACACATGCCATTCAAAATTTATATATGGTGGAATATTATGTGGTTAATTCCCTAGTAATCTGAAAGGCAGAGTGTAGCTATTACAATGAATAGTTCTCTAATAAAAGACTTTCATCTTGCCAATTCCATGATACTTTAAAATTAGAATTACACAGTTTTAAGGGCCGGTGTAAAATGTATTACAGTCCAGAATATGAAAGGAAGAAGAGGATTTTAGAACACAGGTTTGGCTGGATTTATACAGGCCCCCAAAACACTTTTTGCAAATAAGATACAGATTTGCTATGTAACCCTATTATAACAGTATCCAAATGACATAAGATATATTAATGAAAAAGTAGTTTGTTTCAAAACATTTTTAATATGTGCTAAATTTGTCTATCCTATGCCTGACGTAGAAATATCTTTTTCAAGACCGCCCACCCGATTTGTGTATAATGTGCCTCATTTTATGGGAGCCATTACTATGTGTTCACTACCAAATGAGATGGTATGTGTATAAGTTGGGGTACAGGAGATACAACCATAGCAGTTAAAATCTTATACAAGGAAATACAAGCAGTATTTAATTTTTGGAAAAAAAAGTTTAGGAAGAAATTATGTTTTCCATTTTCAGGGATTAAACAGCATTCTAGAAAACAAGACAGACCATGAAGAGTATGCGAAGAAACAGGAAGGCCTATTTCCCGGTACCAGACCCAGAAGCTGTATAATAGGGTAAGTTATTTGACCTCTTTGTTCTGTGTTCTCCTCATTTGTCAAACAACATTTGTGAACAGTATTGCTGGTGGAGAAGAAAATTGTAAGAGAAGAGCTCGGGAATCTCAGATGAGAGGCTATTGTGATAGTCTAGGTGAGATTTCATACAGCAAACACAATTCACAACTTTTACAATGTCCTGGCACTCACTTGTTGAGTAGGGATACATTGTTTTATTAGATAATAGAGGAGGAGCTATTATTAGATAATAGAGGAAAGACCTTTTAGCTCCAGAATTGCCTTTATCTTCTTATCAACAAGCTGCTTAAAATTCTTCTTTTAAAGATGACTTCTATGGTCTTATGTGTATTTTGTAGTAAAGGTGAAAATGTGACATTAGTAATCTTCTTAGTAAATATCACTTCCTCGTAACCTTCCTAATAAATACCATTCCCTTTCTAGCAGAAACAAGTATAAGTGAATTAAGATGATGAGGAAGGATGTGGTGGGACTTGTGGTGAACAACAGCATGTGGACCTTCTGAATTCTCCTACAGCCAGTCCCTTACACAAACCAAGAGCTCTCCGGACTTTTATAACAAAAGGGGAAACTCCAGAGTTTTATGTTTAATTTCCTTAATTTTAAAACCCTGTGCAGATTGAGCAAAACATTTGCAGAGCATGTCTGGCTAGTGGACCCCTCTTGGTCATATTGTCTGCAGCCTATGTCAGTGCTGCTGAGATATTGGGCAGAATCTTGACCTCTGCAAACCAGGAGTAGCACATGAGCAAGCAAGATATACTTTGAGAATGGAAATTTCTCTGAGGAAAGTATTTCCTTCTTGAGAGCCAGCCAGCCTGTGGTGTCAGATTAGTCATATAGAGGAACATGTCAGATAGACTAGGCCAAGTAGAACTTTAATTGAGCCAGGTGCCTGTGGTGGGTTGATTATATTAGTGTTCACTGTGGCCACTCTCCCCTGGGCCCTCGGGCACACTGAGAAACCCCTCTGCTTGTCTCTGGGCAGGTTCTTATTCCATTTCCCCTTAGTAACTATTTGACAGCTTCACCACTCTTTCAAGCCCTTTTACTTTCACTGTCCTCATCTCTGTTAAAACATGAATGTATTCTTCCTCTTTGTGAAAACGAAGGCTAGCAATTATGAACTTCTTTATTCTGGACTCCCACTGTTCAAATAAAGTGACATTTGCCTTTACTATCACTTCTTTTCTCCAGTCTCAGAAAAACGGAAGCTTTTTTTTTTTTGTCTGTTCATGGTCAGTCCCACAGCTTTTGAGCTGGTCCCTTTTCATCTCTTATACAATCGCTATCAGCCCTTCCCTTTTCTGTATTTTGAATCCACAACCCAAACCCCACCTCTACCGGCTGTTCCATATGTGTGTGTATGTACGCCTCTGTCTCTCTATTACTACAGCCTCCTTCCAGTGGTCCATAAACAAGCTCTTGTATTTTCTAGGTTAAAAATTAAAACAAAGAAAAGAAAATGCCTCCCTCTGATTGCTTTGACTCTGTGTCCTCCCCTTGTTTCTTTTTCTCTCTCCTGCTCTCTGCTGTTCCTCAAAGAAGAGTCTGCTCTCAGGGAGTTCAGTTCTTTGGTTCCCACCCATGCTGTAACTCTGGCCATCAGTATGCCTCACACACAGGCCCTCTGCAAATACTCTGGCAAAGTATGTGTCTGATTGGTAATGCATATTAAAAACATATCTGCTGTTGATGTGATATCTGGGATTTGCTTCTAAATAATGCCGGAAAGGGAGAACTGGGTGGAGGTTAGGGTGAAGTGAAATTGGCTATGCCTTGATGGTTTCTGAATCTGGGTGATGAGTCCCCCTGGCAAAACCCTGGATCCTTCAATTCTAAAACTAATAAGTCTTTTTAAAAAATCTCTCAACTTATTTGATTTCTTTGTGGCATCCAACCATTTACTGCCATCTTTGTGACAAACTCTTCTCCCTTAGCACTTGCATCTCGCTCTTAGGTTACCCCTTCTCTCTGTTTTAGTCTCTTTGTGGGTTTGTTTTCTAATGCCGATTCCTTAAACATGGGTTTTCTTAGGATTACGGCTTTAGGCCCTTTCCTCTTCTTACCTGCCCACAGAAGCTGAGAGAATAATTTCTCTTGAGTTCAACCACAATCTAAGGAATATTGACCATTTAATCTTTATCTCAGTATAGTTTAAGTCACTGTTCCTCAGTTTCATACTTTCAGAATATTTTTTTTTTCAGTATTTTTAGTAGAGACGAAGTTTTGCCACTTTGTCCAGGCTGGTCTCAAACTCCTGACCTGAGTATATCTGCCTGCCTCTGCCTCCCAACGTGCTGGGATTACGGCACAGTTTCATATTTTCAATTGTGCTTATCTACAGCAACATTTCCAAAACAGTACTATCATTATCTTCCTATTCCTCTCAACCTGATCTTTACTCTCAAATTACACTATCCCAAGAGTCATCTTTTTTAGGAAGATGCCCCTCATTAATCATGCCTTCCTCAAAGCCAAGTAGGAGCTCCCTTCTTTCAGCTGGAACATTACAGTGCCCTGTTGCTCCCATTCTACATGTTGTTTTCTCTTCCTATACTTCCCCAAGGATGGACCAAACATCAGATTCATATTGATATTCCCAACCCCAGTATAATACAGTGAACATCAACAATACACATTTGTTGGAATTATTAATAATGTAATCTTGGAATTTAGTGCTAAAGGGATCATGTAGTTCAGAGTATCTCAAAGAACAGCTCAGTGTTCAGGGCCTGAGTTTAAATCCTGACTCTGCCAATTATTAGCTTTGTGATATAGGGAAGTATGTAAAAACTCACTTAATGTTCTTTTTTTGAGCTGTAACAAATGAATGCCCAAATTACAAATAAACAAAGGAAAATTTAGAAATGTAATTTCTTTTTTTTTTTTACATTTACTTATATAGTTTATTTTGTTTTCTTAGTTCTTTTTTTTATTATACTTTAAGTTCTAGGGTACATGTGCACAACGTACAGGTTTCTAACATATGTATACATGTGCCATGTTGGTGTGCTGCACACATTAATTCGTTATTTACATTAGGTATATCTCCAAATGCTATCCCTCCGCCCTCCCCCCACCCCACGACAGGCCCCAGTGTGTAATGTTTCCCTTCCTGTGTCCAAGTGTTCTCATTGTTCAATTCCCACCTATGAGTGAGAACATGCGGTGTTTGGTTTTTTGTCCTTGAGATAGTTTGCTGAGAATGATGGTTTGCAGCTTCATCCATGTCCCTGCAAAGGACATGAAGTCATCCTTTTTTATGGCTGCATAGTATTCCATGGTGTATATGTGCCACATTCTCTTAATCCAGTCAATCATTGTTGGATATTTGGGTTGGTTCCAAGTCTTTGCTATTGTGAGTACTGCCGCAATAAACATATGTATACATGTGTCTTTATAGCAGCATGATTTATATTCCTTTACGTATATACCCAGTAATGGGATGGCTGGGTCAAATGGTATTTCTAGTTCTGGATCCCTGAGGAATCGCCACACTGTCTTCCACAATGGTTGAACTAGTTTACAATCCCACCAACAGTGTAAAAGTGTTCCTATTTCTGCATATCCTCTCCAGCACCTGTTTTTTCCTGACTTTTTAATGATCGCCATTCTAACTGGTGTAGATGATATCTCATTGTGGTTTTGATTTGCATTTCTCTGATGGCCAGTGATGATGAGCATTTTTTCATGTGTTTTTTGGCTGCATAAATGTCTTCTTTTGAGAAGTGTCTGTTCATATCCTTCACCCACTTTTTGATGGGGTCGTTTGTTTTTTTCTTGTAAATTTGTTTGAGTTCTTTGTAGATTCTGGATATTAGCCCTTTTTCAGATGAGTAGGTTGCAAAAATTTTCTCCCATTATGTAGGTTGCCTGTTGACTCTGATGGTAGTTTGTTTTGCTGTGTGGAAGCTCTTTAGTTTAATTAGATCCCATTTGTCAATTTTGGCTTTTGTTGCCATTGCTTTTGGTGTTTTAGACATGAAGTCCTTGCCCATGCCTATGTCCTGAATGGTAATGCCTAGGTTTTCTTCTAGGGTTTTTATGGTTTTAGGTCTAATATTTAAGTCTTCAATCCATCTTGAATTAATTTTTGTATAACGAGTAAGGAAGGGATCCAGTTTCAGCTTTCTACATATGGCTAGCCAGTTTTCCCAGCACCATTTATTAAATAGGGAATCCTTTCCCCGTTTCTTGTTTTTGTCAAGTTTGTCAAAGATCAGGTGGTTGTAGATGTGTGGTATTATTTCTGAGGGCTCTGTTCTGTTCCATTGGTCTATATCTCTGTTTTGGTATCAGTACCGTGCTGTTTTGGTTACCATAGCCTTGTAGTGTAGTTTGAAGTCAGGTAGCATGATGCCTCCAGCTTTGCTCTTTTGGCTTAGGATTGACTTGGCAATGGGGGCTCTTTTTTGGTTCCATATGAACTTTAAAGTAGTTTTTTCCAATTCTGTGAAGAAAGTCATTGGTAGCTTGATGGGGATGGCATTGAATCTATAAATTACCTTGGGCAGTATGACCATTTTCATGATATTGATTCTTCCTATCCATGAGCATGGAATGTTCTTCCATTTGTTTGTGTCTTCTTTTATTTCATTGAGCAGTGGTTTGTAGTTCTCCTTGAAGAGGTCCTTCACATCCCTTGTAAGTTGGATTCCTAGGTATTTTATTCTCTTTGAAGCCATTGTGAATGGGAGTTCACTCATGATTTGGTTCTCTGTTTGTCTGTTATTGGTGTATAGGAATGCTTGTAATTTTTGCACATTGATTTTGTATCGTGAGACTTTGCTGAAGTTGCTTATCAGCTTAAGGAGATTTTGGGCTGAGGCAATGGGGTTTTCTAGATATACAATCATCACATCTGCAAACAGGGACAATTTGACTTCCTATTTTTCTAATTGAATACCCTTTATTTCTTTCTCCTGCCTGATTGCCCTGGCCAGAACTTCCAACACTATGTTGAATAGGAGTGGCGAGAGAGGGCATCCCTGTCTGTGCCAGTTTTCAAATAGAATGCTTCCAGTTTTTGCCCATTCAGTATGATATTGGCTGTGGGTTTCTCATAAATAGGTCTTATTATTTTGAGATATGTCCCATCAATACCTAATTTATTGAGAGTTTTTAGCATGAAGGGCTGTTGAATTTTGTCAAAGGCCTTTCTGCATCTTTTGAGATAATCATGTGGTTTTTGTCTTTGGTTCTGTTTATATGCTGGATTACATTTATTGATTTGCATATGTTGAACCTTGCTTCCCAGGGATGAAGCCCACTTGGTCATGGTGGATAAGCTTTTTGATGTGCTGCTGAATTTGGTTTGCCAGTATTTTATTGAGGTTTTTTGCATCGATGTTCATCAGGGATATTGGTCTAAAATTCTCTTCTTTGTTGTGTCTCTGCCAGGCTTTGGTATCAGGATGATGCTGTCCTCATAAAATGAGTTAGGGAGGATTCCCTCTTTTTCTATTGATTGGAATAGTTTCAGAAGGAATGGTACCAGCTCCTCCTTGTACCTCTGGTAGAACTGAGCTGTCAATCCGTCTGCTCCTGGACTTTTTTTGGTTGGTAGGCTCTTAATTATTGCCTCAATTTCAGAGCCTGTTATTGGTCTATTCAGGGATTCAACTTCTTCCTGGTTCAGTCTTGGGAGGGTGTAAGTGACCAGGAATTTATCCATTTCTTCTAGATTTTCTAGTTTATTTGCATAGAGGTGTTTTTAGTATTCTCTGACGGTAGTTTGTATTTCTGTGAGATCGGTGGTGATATCCCCTTTATCATTTTTTATTGCATCTATTTGATTCTTCTCTCTTTTCTTCTTTATTAGTCTTGCTAGCAGTCTATGAATTTTGTTGATGTTTTCAAAAACCAGCTCCTGGATTCATTGAATTTTTTAAGGGTTTTTTGTGTCTCTATCTCCTTCAGTTCTGCTCTGATCTTAGTTATTTCTTGCCTTCTGCTAGCTTTTGAATGTGTTTGCTCTTGCTTCTCTAGTTCTTTTAATTGTGATGTTAGGGTGTCAATTTTAGATCTTTCCTGCTTTCTCTTGTGGGCATTTAGTTTTATAAATTTCCCTCTACACACTGCTTGAAATGTGTCCCAGAGATTCTGGTATGTTGTGTCTTTGCTGTCATTGGTTTCAAAGAACATCTTTATTTCTGCCTTCATTTTGTTATGTACCCAGTAGTCATTCAGGAACAGGTTGTTCAGTTTCCATGTAGTTGTGCAGTTTTGAGTGAGTTTCTTAATGCTGAGTTCTAGCTTGATTGCACTATGGTCTGAGAGACAGTTTGTTATAATTTCTGTTCTTTTTCATTTGCTGAGGACTGCTTTACTTCCAACTCTGTGGTCAGTTTTGGAATAAATGCAATGTGGTGCTGAGAAGAATTAAGGGCAGCCAGAGAGAAAGGTCGGGTTACCCACAAAGGGATGCCCATCTGACTAACAGGTGATCTCTTGGCAGAAATTCTACAAGGCAGAAGAGAATGGGGGCCAATATTCAACATTCTTAAAGAAAGAATTTTCAACCCAGAATTTCATATCCAGCCAAACTAGGCTTCATAAGTGAAGGAGAAATAAAATCCTTTGTAGACAAGCAAATGCTGAGAGATTGTGTCACCACCAGGCTGCCCTACAAGAGCTCCTGAAGGAAGCACTAAACATGGAAAGGAACAACCAGTACCAGCCACTGCAAAAACATATGCCAAATTGTAAAGACTATCAATGCTAGGAAGAAACTGCATCAACTAATGAGCAAAATAACCAGCTAACATCGTAATGACAGGATCAAATTCACACATAACAATAATAACCTTAAATGTAAATGGGCTAAATGCTCCAATTAAAAGACACAGACTGGCAAATTGGATAAAGAGTAAAGACCCATCAATGTGCTGTATTCTGGAGACCTATCTCAGGTGCAGAGACACACATAGGCTCAAAATAAAGGAATGGGGGAAGATCTACCAAGCAAATGGAAAACAAAAAAAGCAGGGGTTGCAATCCTAGTCTCTGATAAAACAGATATAAACCAACAAAGATCTAAAGAGACAAAGAAGGCCATTACATAATGGTAAAGGGATCAATTCAACAAGAAGAGCTAACTATCGTAAACATATATGCACCCAATACAGGAGCACCCAGATTCATAAAGCAAGTCCTTAGAGACCTACAAAGAGTCTTTGACTCCCACAGAATAATAATGGGAGACTTTAACACCCCACTGTCAACATTAGACAGATCAATGAGACAGAAATTTAACAAGGATATCCAGGAATTGAACTCAGCTCTGCACCAAGTGGACCTAATAGACATCTACAGAACTCTCCACCCCAAATCAACAGAAATGTAATTTCCTAATTATTCTCAAAAAAATGGTTTTATTAAGATGTCAAGACCTGTATTTATATTAAAAATTCACCTTTTTGTAGAAACAAAATTGTTCTAAGTTTACATAATGGAAATAAATATAATATATAGTGTACTATATATAGTGTGTAATGTAAATACATTTTCTAAGAGCATTGCCAGTCAAACAAGTTTGAGGATCATTTAATGTAAATGGAAATTGAGGCTCAGAAATTTTAAATGACTTGTCCAAGTCTTCACAATTCATGTCTGACCTGGAATTTGAATGTATTTGCCTGACTCCCAGTGTACATTCCTTACCATCATGACATTTATCATAAATCCATAAAACACCATGACTTTGTCAGTCTGCTTGGACTTGGAATATTTTTCTTTGTAATGATAAAATTTTGCATAGTAAAAGGACTGTACATATTGAGATGCAAGTAAAAACTTGTAACATTTAACTAAATCAAAGTAATACATGTTAATGGAAATAAGGGAATTTATGAAAACCATTATTTGAAAAATATTTCTGGACTTGACAGAAAGAAATTAAAACAATATTCCAACCTAAAAATTGCATGACCACCTCTCTTGATTTGTCATATAATTTTTTTTTTTGAGGCGGATTCTCACTCTGTCGCCCAGCCTGGAGTGCAGTGGCGCGATCTCGGCTCACTGCAGGCTCCGCCTTCTGGGTTCACGTCATTCTCTTGCCTCAGCCTCCGGAGTAGCTGGGACTACAGGCGCCTGCCACCATGCCTGGCTAATTTTTTGTAATTTTAGTAGAGACAGGGTTTCACCGTGTTAGCCACGATGGTCTTGATCTCCTGACCTCGTGTTCCGCCCACCTCAGCCTCCCAAAGTGCTGGGATTACAGGTGTGAGCCACTGCACCCAGCCAATTTGTCATATAATTTAACTTGTTCTTTCCACCTCAGTTCAGTCATCTTTTCCACCACATCTCAAAGCTCACTGTCTTGCTGTAAAATTCTTTTTTAAAATCATCTTCTCAAATATTAAATCTATGCATTCTGATTTGGGTCTTGAATGTATACTTAAGAAAGTACAGTTCTCAGTACAGATATCCCAAAGCAGCCCAAAGAATGCAATTATATCAATAAATAGTTTCAGATGATGCCTGCAGTTGTAATGGCAATCTGTGGATTTCATTACTGTGAGACTATGTGGAGCTTTCTTTATTGTAGATATAATACTTCAGCAAATCTGAGGCCTGAAATTCTCAAGCTAATTGCATTTGACCAGCTTCTGAGCCTGAGTTCCTGCCTACAAGAATGACAAATATAAATTATTGCTATTAAGAGAGACTCTATAATGCATTTTGCAGAACAAAGAAATGAGAATGAAGTAAGATGAATGGATTTTAAAAAAATGATCTTCTTAAATAATGTTATTTTAACTTCTGGGATAAAGGCACATTTAAGTAAATGAGCTGTAATGCAAGAGTAAGTTAGTTGTTCATCTATTTATGGAAGTGGCCATACAGATAGTTATCCTAGAGAGATGATAACTAGAATGGCTATTTTGAGGAATAAGAAGCATCTTATTCTTAATCTTTACCTAGCTGAGACTTTTAAAAATCCTCAGATTATACAGCCTGTGATTGCTCTATGTTACTTAAGGGAAACGTCATTTTAATCTAGAAGTTTTATGAAGTAAATGGATTTAATCTTTTTCTTAAAAGTTGGGTCTCAGCTAGGAAAAGAAGAAAAAGAAAACCTTTTTAAGTTAATAAAGTGAAAAGAGAAAAAAATTGAGGGAAAAACTGGGTACTGAAAGACTAGTTTTTTAAGTGAGTTAAGTTATTGGAAGTGATAAAACTTTAGAGAAATATTTTATTATGGAGGGTATCAGAGAGCCATTAGAAGTTTCCCTCTCAATTGTTATCAAATAAATACATAGTAAAATGACTATAATAAAAGGATTTGTTGAGGTAGAGACTGATTGGAGAAAGGATAAAAATAATAAACAGAATTACTTTAATATCCTGTGAAAGAGCTAATAAAGATCGTTCTTAGGATGATAGCACAGCAAATGGAAACAAAGATTCAATGTAGAGAGCACACTTGTCAGGCCTTTAAGATAGATCAGTTTTAAGGGTCTAGGAAAATGGCCTCCTCCGCAATCACCACTATTTCTTTTGTATCTTACTTAATAAAATGGACATGCTTTCTAAAGTTTTCAACAGGCAAAAATTTAGCAACTGCCAAATAAGTAGAGGAAAGTGGGAATAACTATCAGGAATGCCAAGTGCCAAAACTAGTTGGTAGATATTGCTTTCAGTTCTTTTGTTAATCATAACATTATTAATAACATTTGCAAATGTGGAGAAAAGTTTGATGTTGTGCATAGTCATGGCACCTCTACTTGTTTAAACCATTTAAATTCCACAGAGGTTATTTTATCTGGTTCCATGGAGACAGTGTATTTGGTATAATAATAGGAATTTGAACAACCACAAACCAAATTTATGTGCTTATTCTGAGATACTCATTCCAGGGAAAGGCCTGCTGGGCTAATACGTACTTTGTAGATATTTCCGCAGGTCTTAATGAGCCAACATCAATTCTGGCACTGAAATCTCTACAGTATTCAAAATGTGTTATGGGAAACAATTATTCTAAGTCTGCCAGATTGGTGGGCAAAACGTATTACACATCTGTTGGGCCTAAAGTTTTCCAAGTTTTCAGTGGAATGTCAGCTTGCAGTCTAGATGAATATAGATGAATATATTGCTTAATAATAAATTACACTGGAACAGGTGTCAGGGTTTGCATTTTGACAAACGGCAAATGGATACAAAGATAACTTGTTGTCAACTCAAGGAATCTAAGAACTTAAACCTCATTTTCTTTAGAATCATTCAGACTTTTTTTTCAGTATTAGGGAAGTCATAAACTTGAAGAGAAGAGAAACAGTTGTCCCTACATGATTATCAAGATTTTCAAAGTGCTCAATAAATATATGTTGGCCAATACATGTAAAGCTCCTGATAAGTAAAGAGTATCATCAGTTTGAAGGACTGCACAGAGCGAGATTGCCAAATAGAACTCCTCCAGTGATTGTCATCCACCGTGCCCCACAGGAACACCAAATTGAACAACTATCCACACAAGAAAGCATATTTATAAGAACCAAAAATCAGGTGAGCAATTACAGTACCTGGTTTTAAACATCATATTAAAGAAAGGGGCACTGATGAGGGCAGGAAAGACAATCTTGAATGGCCTACACAGCCTCTCCTCCCATCCCCTGGCCTCCACAGCCCCTCCCCCATCCCCTGGCAGCACCATGTGGTGGGGAGAAAGAATCTATGTGCTTGGGGGATGGAGAACACAGTGATTGTGAGACTTCGCATTGGAAGTTAGTGCTGTCCTGTCACAGCAGAAAGCAACATGTGGCAGAATTCAGCTGGCACCCATGGAAGGAACATTAAGACTAGTCCTAAGCAGAGGGAAATAATCTATCCCAGTCATTGGAACCTGAGTTCTGGCTTGCCCCAGCCCTGTGGGCTAAAGTATTCTGGGCTACTAAATAAACTTGAAAGATAGTCTGGGCCACAAGGACTACAACTCCTGGTCTAGTCCTTGCTGTGTTGAATTTAGAGCCAGTGGACTTGGGGTGCACATGACCTAGTGAGATACCAGCTAGAGTGGCCAAGAGAGTGCTTGCATCATCCCTCTCCCCACCCCAGGCAGCATAGCTCCCAGGTCCAGAGAAGACTCCTTCCTTCCTCTTGAGAAGAGGAAAGAGTAAAAAGGACTTTGTCTTGCAACTTGGATACCAGCTCAGCTATAGTAGAATAGGGCACCAGGCAGAGTCCTGAGACTCCCATTTCAGGCCCTAGTTGCTGGAAGACATTTCAAGACACACCCTCGGCCAGAAGGGAACCTGCTGCCTTGAAGGGAAGGACCCATTCCTGGCAGGATTCACCACCTGCTGACTAAAGAGCCCTGGGGCCTTGAATAAATATCAGTCGTGTCCAGGCAGTACTCACCATGGGCCTTGCAGGAGACCCAGTGCCATGCTGGCTTTAAGTGTGACCCAGCACATTTCGAGCTGTGGTGGCCATGGGAAGAGACTCCTACTTGAGGAAACTAGAGTGAAGAGTAGAGGGTTCTAGCAGCTGGGGTCTTGTCTTGCAGCTTGGGTACTAGCTTTGTCACAGCGAGGTACAACACCAAGCAGGCTCCTGGGCTCCTTGTCCAGGCCTTGGCTCCTGGACAGCATTTCTGGACTTGCAATGGGCTAGAGGGGAGCCTACTGCCCTCAAGGGAGAGACCCAGGCTTGGCAGCATTCACCACAAGCTGACTGAAGAGCTTTTGGGCCTTGAGTATACTCCTTGGTAGCCAGGTAGTACTCGCCACAGGCCTGGGGCAGTGGTGGCCATGGGGAGAGACTCCTTCTGCTTCAGGAAAGGAGAGGGAAAGTGGAAAAATCTTTGTCTTGTGGCTTTGATGCCTGCTCAGCCACAGTAGAATAGAGCACCAAGTAGATTCCTAAGGTTCCTGACAGAGCAAGACTCCATCTCAAAAAAAAAAAAAAAAAAAAAAAAAAAAGGACACGTTTCATAGGGATGGCTACAGAAGAGTAAACTGCAAAGAAGCATGAAAAAGTGCTCTGAGACGAGGAAGGAAACTCAGTAAAGAACAGAGGCACTATAGTAAAAGGAGAGTGGTCAACAGCATTAATTTTATAGATCAGTCAATGATTGCAGAGTATGATAAAAATCTACTTGTTTGGACTTGTGAGAAGTTTAAGATCTTGGGATAAGTGGGACAGAATATAAATTGCAGATGGTTAAGGAGTAAGTATATGACAAGGGAGTGGAGGTAGAAAAGGAATTCTGTGAAGAAAGGAAGAAGAATTGGTAACAGCTCGATATAGAAGTAAAGGAATGAATCAATCAAAAGGACTTATTGAAGTTGTAGGAAATTGAGGTGAAAACAAAGTGTTGGGAAAAATTCTAAAGGAAACAAAAAGAGTTGGGATTGAAAGGCCGGCTGGACAATTAATATTGGAAAGGCACTTAGTATTGAAGGGGAGAAGTTCAGAGCATTTACAGTACATGAACTCTGTGTTCTAAGTGATGTAAGAGGCAAAATCAAATGCTGAGAATAATGGACACAGATCTTGTATTTCTGAAATAAAATTGGCTGTGTATTATTTCATGAAAGATTGTGAGATTCAATTTGCTGAAATATTATTTAGAATTTTAGTACTTATATTCATCAATAATATTGGCTTGCTTCATTTTATATATCTTGTTAGGTGTAATCATAATAACAACTATTTTCCCAAATATTTTGTATATGGGAAATTATCTATTCCTTGAGAGTTTGAGAAAATTCACATGTAAAACAACTGAGGCTAGCACATTTTGTGAAAAAAGTTTGTTGAATAAACTTTGGCTTCTGTCTTGATGATAATTCCACTCAAGGCTTCTATTTCTTTGTGTTATATATTTTGAAATTATTGTATGTTAAAAATATTGTCATTGGTGCAAAAGATATGTAACAGACTGAAAATTGCCTTATGGTTTGTTGGTTTTTTAAGAATATAATTTCTTATTAATTTAAAAATGTAAAGTATTTGTAATCACAAATGAAGCCTGTACGATTTCCACTTTTAGGAATTATTTATATATGGCTCAATAAATGATCAATTTGTTAGTATTCTGTGAGTGGCAAAGTGCGTATTACATATTACATATTTTTGAATATTTTAGAAGATATGAGTTTGAGGGTCTAAAATTATAGGAAACATGGCCTTATCAAATTCTTGATAAAACACATTTCTGAACTAAAACAACACACTGTTATTAACAGATTAACAGACTCGGGAAGTTTTAGGAGAAAAAAGTCTTTAAGGAATCTTTAAGCATATTAAATAAGGATAAAACCCTATAATTATTCTGGCTGGTGAAACAGGGATAAACATGCCATGTATAAAGAAAAAGTCCAACTAGCCTCATTCTTCTTTATGACACTTAATTCCTAGAAAAAAGGAAAAAGTCAACAGAAATTTGAAGAAAAATGTGAAGGCAACAAAAAATATCTTTTAAATGTGTCAGAAAATACACCAGCCATACATACCATTTCCATCTTTTATTTTTTATTTTTTATTTTTTTATTTTTATTGTTATACTTTAAGTTTTAGGTTACATGTGTACAATGTGCAGGTTAGTTACATATGTATACATGTGCCATGCTGGTGTGCTGCACCCATTAACTCGTCATTTAGCATTAGGTATATCTCCTAATGCTATCCCTCCCCCCTCCCCCCACCCCACAACAGTCCCCAGAGTGTGATGTTCCCCTTCCTGTGTCCATGTGTTCTCATTGTTCAATTCCCACCTATGAATGAGAACATGTGGTGTTTGGTTTTTTGTCCTTGCGATAGTTTACTGAGAATGATGATTTCCAATTTCATCCATGTCCCTACAAAGGACATGAACTCATCATTTTTTATGGCTGCATAGTATTCCATGGTGTATATATGCCACATTTTCTTAATCCAGTCTATCATTGTTGGACATTTGGGTTGGTTCCAAGTCTTTGCTATTGTGAATAGTGCCACAATAAACATACGTGTGCATGTGTCTTTATAGCAGCATGATTTATAGTCCTTTGGGTATATACCCAGTAATGGGATGGCTGGATTAAATGGTATTTCTAGTTCTAGATCCCTGAGGAATCGCCACACTGACTTCCACAATGGTTGAACTAGTTTACAGTCCCACCAACCGTGTAAAAGTGTTCCTATTTCTCCACATCCTCTTCAGCACCTGTTGTTTCCTGACTTTTTAATGATTGCCATTCTAACTGGTGTGAGATGGTATCTCATTGTGGTTTTGATTTGCATTTCTCTGATGGCCAGCGATGGTGAGCATTTTTTCATGTGTTTTTTGGCTGCATAAATGTCTTTTCAGAAGTGTCTGTTCATGTCCTTTGCCCACTTTTTGATGGGGTTGTTTGTTTTTTCTTGTAAATTTGTTTGAGTTCATTGTAGATTCTGGATATTAGCCCTTTGTCAGATGAGTAGGTTGCGAAAATTTTCTCCCATTTTGTAGGTTGCCTGTTCACTCTGATGGTAGTTTCTTTTGCTATGCAGAAGCTCTTTAGTTTAATTAGATCCCATTTGTCAATTTTGTCTTTTGTTGCCATTGCTTTTGGTGTTTTAGACATGAAGTCCTTGCCCATGCCTATGTCCTGAATGGTAATGCCTAGGTTTTCTTCTAGGGATTTATGGTTTTAGGTCTAACGTTTAAGTCTTTAATCCATCTTGAATTGATTTTTGTATAAGATGTAAGGAAGGGATCCAGTTTCAGCTTTCTACATATGGCTAGCCAGTTTTCCCAGCACCATTTATTAAATAGGGAATCCTTTCCCCATTGCTTGTTTTTGTCAGGTTTGTCAAAGATCAGATAGTTGTAGATATGTGGCGTTATTTCTGAGGGCTCTGTTCTGTTCTATTGATCTATATCTCTGTTTTGGTACCAGTACCATGCTGTTTTGGTTACCAGAGCCTTGTAGTATAATTTGAAGTCAGGTAGCATGATGCCTCCAGCTTTGTTCTTTTGGCTTAGGATTGACTTGGCAATGCAGGCTCTTTTTTGGTTCCATATGAACTTTAAAGTAGTTTTTTCCAATTCTGTGAAGAAAGTCATTGGTAGCTTGATGGGGATGGCACTGAATCTATAAATTACCTTGGGCAGTATGGCCATTTTCACAATATTGATTCTTCCTACCCATGAGCATGGAATGTTCTTCCATTTGTTTGTATCCTCTTTTATTTCATTGAGCAGTGGTTTGTAGTTCTCCTTGAAGAGGTCCTTCACGTCCCTTGTAAGTTGTATTCCTAGGTATTGTATTCTCTTTGAAGCAATTGTGAATGGGAGTTCACTCATGATTTGGCTCTCTGTTTGTCTGTTATTGGTGTATAAGAATGCTTGTGATTTTTGTACATCGATTTTGTATCCTGAGACTTTGCTGAAGTTGCTTATCAGCTTAAGGAGATTTGGGGGTGAGACAAGGGGGTTTTCTAGATATACAATCATGTCATCTGCAAACAGGGACAATTTGACTTCCTCTTTTCTATTTCCAACTTAATATATGACTTTTAATACATAAGCCAATAGATTAGAGGTTTAGTAAAATTAAGGTGTTAACTTGATCTAGTATGACTATGAGCAATGACTCTAATTAAACATGAATATGTCTCAATGCTACAAGTTTGTAAAAAAATCAACTGTAACAGTTTTTCCTTTAAAAAATTAAACTATAAGGCAAAAATTTAATAAAATAATTTATATCTGTGGATTACATGAACAAACATAGAAAAAATGTGTAAGATTAAAATAACTTTCAAAATATACATTACCATGATGTATAAAGGGGATGTTCAGGCCCTTGGATTGCTGGAGGGCAAGAGACTATAGGCAGAGGAATACAATGAAACATCTAGGGCCTTGAGAAGAAGTTGAAGTCAGACTGTGGAAATTTAAGACGTTTAAAAGCAGCATGGGAAAATAATTTTTTAAAAAAAAGTACATACAGGCTTTGACAGGCCTGAGAAGACGTAAGAAGAACTTAAATCTTCACTATGGGGTAATCTCAAGGCTCAGGGGCCTGATAATTAGCGAAGGTCTTCCATGCAAAAATGAGAGAGGTTTCTCTTTTTTTTTTCGTGTTCAATTTTCAAGAAAAGATCACAAAGCATATAAAGAAACAGGGGAACAAATAATTCAAATAACCAAAATAAATCACCAGAAACCTTTTGTTCAAAGAAACAAAATAAATCACCAGAAACCATCTGCCATAACAAAATACCACAGATAGGGTGGCATAAATAACAAAAATTAGTTTTCTCACAATTTTGTAGGCTAAAAATAAATCAAGGTGGTGTCAGGATTGGTTTCTGATGAGGCCTCTTTCTGGCTTGTAGATATCTGTTTTTTCACTGTGTCCTCTCATGGCCTTTCCTCTGTGTGTTTGCACAAAGAAAGAAGAATCTCTGGTTTGACTTCTTTTTCTTACAAAAGTGCCAGTCCTATTAGATTAGGGACCTATCATTATGGCCTAATTTAACCTTGATTACCTCCTTAGAGGCATTATTATCAATACAGTCACATTGAAGTTTAGGGTTTTTAACATTTAAATTTTTTTGTGGGGAGTAGACACAATTCAGTCTATAACAATGTTCCTAAAACAACAACAACAACAAAAAACAAAAACATACATCTGACTTACTGGACAAATGTTTGACAAGACAACTGTGTCGAATATGTTCAAAGAGCTAAAGGAAGATGTGGGCAAAGAATAAAACATAAGAAAGTAATATATGAACAAAATTAGAATCTCAACAGACAGAGTTTGTTTAAAAGAACTGGACGAAAATTCTGTAGCTGAAAAATATAACTGAAATGAAAAATTAACCAGAGGGGTTCAACAGAATACTCAAACAGAAGAAGAAAGAATCAATGAATTTAAAGGCAGATCACTTAAAATCATCAAGTGTAAATAGCATAAAGAAAAATAAATGATAAAGAAAAGTGAGCAGAGGCTACGGAATTTACTGGCCACTATCAAGTGAACCAACTGGCGGATGAGAGGCCAAACAGGAGATGAGAGAGAGAAATGAGCTGTGGGATTATCTGAGCAAATAATGCCTGAAAATTTCCCAAATTTGAGAAAATATGTGGATATACAAATCCAAGAAATTCAACAGATTCACAGTAGTTTAAACCCAATTAGACACACCAAGACACATGATCAAACTGTCAGAAGCCAAAGACTTAAGAGAAAAATCTTAAAAGCAGCAAGCAAACTTTCTTATTCTTATCATGAACAAGGATGCTCAGTAAGACTATCAATGAGTTTCTCAGCAGAGATCTTGCAGACAAGAAGCAGTTGTGTGGTATATTTAAAGTGCAGAAAGAAAAGCCTTTCAACTAAGAATTACATATTTGGCAATTCTGTCCTTCAGAAATGTGTAAGGAATTAAGACATTTCCAGACAAACAAAAAAAGCTGAGGGATTTCATTACCATTAAACCTGTCTTACATGAAATGCTAAAGGGATTTCTTCAAGTTGAAATGAAAGAATGCTAGATAGCAACTTAAGTCATACAAACATATAAAATTCATCAATAAAGATAACTACATAAAAATATAAAAAATAGTATTTCAGTTTTATTTGTAACTACACTTATGTTCAAGATTTAAAATAAAAAATGCACAAAACAATTATAAAGCTGTTAATGAATACACAATACATAAAGATGTAATCTGTGACATACATAACATAAAGCAAGAGGATAAATTTAACCAAAGAAGTAAAATATTTGTACAATTAAAAACTATAAAACATTGACAAAAGAAATTGAATAAGATATAAATAAGTACAAAGATATTTTCTATTCATAGATTGGAAGAATTAATATTGTGAAAATATCCATACTACTCAAAGTAATATACACAGTTACTGTAACCCCTATCAAAATTATAATGGAATTCTTAAAAATATAAAAAATGCAAAATTTATATGAAACCACAAAACCTGAATATCCCAAGCAATATTGAGCAGAAAGGACAAAGTTGGAGGCATCACACTACCTGACTTCAAAATATATTACAAAGCTATAGTAATAAAAACAGCATGCCACTGGCTGAAAATAGATACAATGACCAATGGTACAAACAGAGAGCCCAGAAATGAACCCATACATTTACAGTTAATTGATTTTCAACAAAGGTGTCAAGAACACACAATAGGAAAATGGCAGTCTCTTCAATAAAACAAATGTAAGGAAAGCTGGATATCTACATGCAGAAGAATAGAACTGGACTTTTGTCTCACACCATATACAAAAATTGATTAATAATTTAAACATTAATACTGTAAAAATACTAGAAGAAGACATAGGGTAAAAGCTACACAAAATTAGTCTGAGTAATTAGATGTGACCTTAAAAGCTCAGGCAACGAAAGAAAAAATGGACAAAACCAATTACATCAGACTAAAAAGCTTCCACAAAGCAAAGGACACAATAAACAGAGTGAAGAGACAACCTATAGATTGGGAGAAAATATTTGCAAACCATACATCTGATAATGGGTTAATATAAAAAAAATAAGAAACTCCTACAACTCAATAAAACAAATAATATAATTTTTAAAAGTGCAAAGAACCTGAATAGATATTTTTCAAAAGAAGTCATGCAAATGGCTAACAGATATGTAAAAAATTACTCGACATTACTAATAATCAGGGAAATGTAAATTAAAATCACAACAAAATGTCAACTTGCCCTTGTCTGAATGACTGTTATCAAAAGGATGAAAGATGAGTGATGACAGGGAGGCAGAGAAAAGGGATCATTTGTACATTGTTGGTGGGAATGTAAATTGGTACAGCCATTATGGAAAGCTATATGGAGGTTTCTCAAAAATAGAATTACCACATAATCTAGCTATCCCACTTCTGGGTACTGATCTAAAGGATTTGAAATCAGAATATTGAAGAAATATCTGCTTTTCTATGTTTATTATAGCATTATTCACAATAGCCAAAATATAGAAAAATCTATCATCAAATGAAGAATAAATGATGTATGTATATACACATAGTGGAATACTATCTGGCCTTTAAAAAGGAAATTCTGTCATTTGTGACAATTTGGATGAACTAGAGGACATTATTGTAAGTAAAATGAGTCAGGCACAGAAAGACATACTGCATGATCTCACTTGTATGTGGAATCTAAAATAATAGAATTTATAGAAACAGAAAATACAGTAATAGTTACCAGGGACTGGAGGTGGGAGGCATGAGGAGATTCTGGTGAAAGGGCACAAAGTTTCAATTAGACAGGATGAATAATTTTTAGTGATCTGTTGTATGACATGGTGACTATAGTTAATATATATTTCAAAATTGCTGAGAGAGTTAATTTTAAATATTCTCACCACAAAAGTATTTGTGGGGATGGATTATTAATTAGATTAATTTTCTCATTCCACATTATATACGTATAACATAACATCACATTGTACCCCTTAAATATATACAATTATAACTTGTCAATTTACAATAAAATTCTGAAAATAAAGTGAGGGTGCCGATATATAAAGGGTTAGAGTTTTTGTATGTGAATGAAGTTAAACTGGTATCAGTTTTAGATAGATTGTTATAATTTTAAGATGTTATATGTAATTCCCATGATAATCATTAAATAATTATAGAATACACACAAATGGAAATGAGAGGGGAGTAAAGATATGTAATTCCACAACTCAGCTAAACACAAAGAAAGGCACTAATAAAAGAAATGAGACAAAAAAGTTATAAGACATACAGAAAACAAATATAAAGTGGCAAAAGCAAGTGCTTTCCTATTAGTAATAATTTTAAAAGCAAATACATAAACTTCCCAGTCAAAATACATATGCTGGTAAAATGGATTAACAAACACAACATCTAACTCTATGCTGTGTATGAGAGAGAGACTCTCTCTGTATCTAAAGACACACATGAGTCTTAAAGTGAAAGGATGGACAAAAGATATTCAATGCAGATGGTAACAAAAGAGAGTAGGAGTGGCTATACCAATATTATAAAAATAGACTTTTTTGTTTTAAGAGACAAAGAAGAATATGATATTATATTAAAGGGTCCATTTAATGAGAGAGTGTAACGATTATAAACATATATGCACCAAACACCAGTTTGAAAATGTGCAAAGTAAGCACTGACAGAATTGAAGCGAACTATAGGAAGCTCTAAAATAATATAGTAGGACACTGTACCGCACCACCTGAAATAATGGATAGGACAACCAGACAGAAGATTAGTAAGGAAATAGAGGTCTTGAAGAACACTATAGACTAACTGGAGCTAATAAACATATGCAGAACACTCCACCCTCAACCAGCTGAATACATATTCTTCTCAAGTGCACACAGAATACTCACCATAAGAGACCATGTATTAGCGCAAAAAGCAAATCTCAAGTTTTTTAAAATGGAAATTTTACAAAGTACCTTTTCTGATCACAATCAAATAAAACTAAAAATCAACAGAAGGAAAACTTGCAAATTCGCAAATATATGGAACTTAAACAACATACACTAAAAAAATCAACGTGTCAAAAGGAAATTAGAAAATACCTTGAGACAAATGAAAAGAAAAACAGAATATAACAAAACAGATGGGATGTGGCAAAAGCAATGCTAACTGGGAAATTTATAGTCGTAAACACATGATCAAGGGAAAAACTTCATCATCTCATGCAGAAAAAGCATTTGACAAAATTCAACACCCTTTCATGATTAAAAATAACTAAAAAAACTAGGAATCGAAAAACAACTACATCAATATAATAGAGGCCACCTAAGAAAATCTCACAACTGACATCATACTCAATGGTGAAAGACTGAAAACTTTTCCCCTAAGACGAAAAACAGGCAAGATGCTCACTTTCACCATTACTATTGAACATAGTCTTGGATGTCTTAGCCAGAGCAACTAGAGAAGAGAAAGAAATGAAAAGCATCCAAATTGAAAAGCAAGAACTGAAATTCTCTGCAGATGAGTGGATCTTATATATTTTAGAAAATCTTAAAGATTTCACAAAAATCCCATTTACCTGATAATATTAACTCAGCAAAGTTGAAGGACACAAAATCAGCACACAAAAATCAGTTGGATTTTTATATAATAAAATGAATATTATAAAGAAGGAAATTAAGAAAACAATTCCATTTACAATAGAATCAAAAGAATAAAAATTTATGAATGAACATAAGCAAGGAGGCAAGACTTGTACACTGAAAACTATAAAACATTGCTAAGAGAAATTAAAGAAGACACAAATAAAAAAGACATCTATGTTTATGGATTGCATGACTTCCTATTTTTTAAGATGCAGAATTTTTTTTTAGATTACAGAAATAGAAAAATCCATCTGAAAATTTATATGGAATATCCAGATACTCTGGGTAGCCAAAAAAGAGAGAAAACAACAAATCAAAGGTCTTGTGCTTCCTGATTTCAAAGCTTACTGCAAAGATACAGTCTGTTATAAAGACAGACACAGAGACAAATGGAATGAAATAGAAAGCACAGAAATAAACACATATACGGTAAATGTATTTTTGACAAGAGTGCCAAGACCATTCAATGGGGGAAAGGACAGTCTTTTGAATAAATGGTGTTGGGAGAACTAAAGTTGGATCTTTAACTTACACCATATAGAAAAATTAACTCAAGGCAGATCAAAGACCTAAACATAAAAAGTAAAACTATAAAACTCTTAGAAGAAAACAGGAAAAAGCATCATGGCATTTTAATGTTAATGAAATTTTTAGCTTTTTTTTCCCTAGTAATAGGATTTCTGAATGTAGTTAGGCATCTGTTTAACAATAATACAGTACTTTCATTGTTGTAGTGTAAAGAAAGATCTATCTGGATTCTTGATCCTAAGTTTCTTTCCTTTGCAGCTGGAGAATTTATCTCTGTTGGTTGATTCATTTTTGCCTGGGCTACATGAATAATCACATACTGAACGCAGACTTTCAAGTTTTCAGCATTAGGACTGCTTTGTTGAAGATGGTATGTTGAACCACTCATTATGTTTTCATTTGGTTCTGCTTCCTCCTGAAACTGTAAAATGATATTAAATAATGAAAAAAATGAAAACATCTTTGGAAGCTAGAAAGCAGATGGATAAGTGGTAAATGATGCAGACTTGAGAAAATTAAATCATAAGATTGCTATGGAGAAAGCCCAGAGCATTCCAACTTACACTACAGAAAATGGCAGTGTTAGTTACCTTGGAGGTAGTAGTAAATATGGTTAATTGTTTGAAGATCAGATTAAAAATCAGTTGGACCTTTTGATTTTCTCTTCCATTCTGCTCAGGAAGAAGACTTTCTCTCTCCAGAGATGACCAGAGGTTTATTCTTTTTACTGTAGAACCTAGTCCCAGCTGGGAGGTGATACTATGGTTAAAAGGGGGTTAAGTGAAAGTTTATGTTTTTAATATTGCAGTTCCCCAGACTTCTTTCCATTCCCCTTTCACAGAATTGCTTACTCTTTCTAGGAAGCAGATTTATAGTGTGTTCTCTGAGAATCTAAACAATACAATAGAAAGACCTAAAGATTAAGATGTGAGGGTTTTCTTATTGAAATGACCTGGTAAATTATCCTGTAGCCAACAGCTGATTACTTGTTTCATGCATATAGCTTTTTTTGCTTCCCACATATAAATAGGAGCAAATAACAAAATAATATTAGTTCTGTAAGGAAACAGAGCCCAAAGCAAAAGTAACTTGGCAGAAATAGATTAAAGGTAGAAAGTGAGTATATTACATCTGTTAAATAATAACAGGATGCTAAAAACAAAAGTTAGAAAATAAAAGAGTTTTGGAAATTATACATATGATAGCAGAATTGAAAATTCATTAGAAGAAATAGAATATAAAATTGAGGAACTTCCCAAGAAAATAGAGCAAAAAGATAAATAGATGAAAAATAAGGGAAAAAAATTAGAGGACTAGTACAAATAATCCAATATTAAAATCATAGGAATTTACAAAGGAGGGACAGAAGAAATAGGAGAAAGGAACATAATTAAAGACATAATTCACGAAAAATGTCCAGAACTGAAGGACATGATTTCCTTAAGTGTTACAGCTTACCAGATACCTTTACTAAGAATTCTGTATAATGCAAGACAGTGACAACTACACATCATCATGCATTTTCACAACTGGTGGCTAACAGCACCACCCCAGTTTGTTGTTTTCCTTTAATTTTTTGAAGAAGGTTTTTATGTGATCAAATTTATCCATTTTTTGGTACTTCCTGCTTTTGGTGCTGTACAAGGATGTACCTGTTCCACTCAAATTTTATTAAACAAATGTATCTATGCTTTCTTCCTTCTGGAATTACTTTGATTTTAGATATGAGGTAGAATATAACTTTATTTTAGTTTCATTCAAGTTTTGTGAAGTAAATAGAAATATCCACATTATTTACTGAATTACTTATTTCTTATTGAATTTACAGTCTAACTTTACTATGAACAAAAATCATATATATATTATATATAATATGTATGTATATATAATACATGTGGTTTCAAGGGTATTTTTCCTCTATTTATTGTTCTGTCAATTATATTAGGTTTAATATTTATCTGGGCAAGTATTCCTTTCTAACTTTCTTTATCAGAAATTCCCTGGCTCTTCTTATCAAAAGTTGTTTTTACAAAAGAATTCTAGAAACATCTTTTTAATATTAAAATAAATGCATGAAATGCTCATTGGATTTTGGTTACTATACATTAAAGTTGAATTTGAAAGAGTTGGCATCTTTATAACACTGAGATTTTCCTCTCATATACATGGAATCTCCATCGGTCTTTCAAGATCTCATAGATATCTTCAATAGAGCTCATCATTTTCTTTATAGTCATTTATATTTATATTATAATCCTACATATTTTGTGTACTTTTTGTAATTATGCATGGAATCTTCTACCTACTACATTAATTATTTGAGAAATACAGGGAAACTCTCTCTGTGTTTGTGTGTGTTCATATGCATGCATACATGTGTATACATGAATTTTTAACGTATTTATCTCATTTTACACTCTTATTATTGAAGGATTCTTTATTTATTTTGGGGATAGTCCACGTATATGTTGTTACTAATAATAATTTTTCCACTCCTCTTTATGACTGCTAGGCTTCAACAATACTAAATTTAAAGACTTAGAAATAAATCTCTGGTTCATTCACTTGTTGCCACATGCCATTTCTATCTCCTGAAAGTTTTTCCTCTTTTTTAATTCCTACTAATTCTTCAGCTTGTAGCTTACTCATCAATCTCCAAGATTTTTAAAGACTTGGTTAGATGTCCTGCCTGTGTATTCCCATGTGTCCATGCCTACTGGGGCACTTGCAACATGTATTAAAATTGCCTAATTACTTGTCTATCTTGCCAGATGCCTGAAACATAGTAGTCTCTCAAGTTGTATTTTTTGATATATCAATAAAAAGCTATTGCAAATACAGCTTTAATGAATGCTTACTGTAAATTAGGCATTGCCCACGTGATTAGCCTATATTAACACAATTTATAGTCAAACAAACCAGTATGCAGAATTTAATATATTTTATTTAACAGGTAAGAAAACTTAGGTTCAGATAGGTTAAAGTTATTCAAAGTCACAACTAGTAAGGTTGCAGACAGGTTTTGAATTCATGTCCAGAAGAGAAGAGGAATAATGAGGACTCAAACTATGGTAATATCACTAGCAGTAGAGGTAAAGCATAGGGAGAGATTAAAGCAGTAGAGGCAAAGTATAGGGAAAGCTTAAGGAAGTAGCATTGGCAGAATTTGATGACTTACGGGCTATGGTCATTGACGAAAAGGTAAATTCAAGGATTATCATCAAGTTTCTTGTTATGAGACACTGGGTCTCCAGTAGGCGAAGACAGGTGGATCAGAATTAATGGGGAATCAAGGAATTCTGCTTTGTACATCTTGAGTTTCAAACATTTTGGGGATGTCTAAGTAAATGTCTCCAGAAAGTAGTTAATATATGGATCTGCAGTTCAGTGGAGAAGTTAGGTCAGAGGTTTGGGGTGTATAGTAAGAGCAGTTTAAAGCCATCATTTAAAGCACTGTAACAAAGTTATGTAAAGTAATACTTAGGGACTAATAACATACACATAAAGGTTAAAAAATCTAAATTTTAAATACTGTTGAAAGAATAATAAATAAAAGATAAAATTATAATGCAATGAAGCAATTCCCTGAAGACTGACTGGTCAGGGGTTAAAAATCAAGACAGCATAATTCTATTACAGTAAAATAATTAGTAGGATATAGTTGAAACAACTATAAAGTCAGTGAGCAGAGAAAATACTTCCTGTAACATGAAAATTTATCTCCTATAAAATGATAAAAGGTCCACTGACAAGCATGTCAAAGCTCAGCCCAGAAAGTCAGGTAAATGAGACAAGATGCTATAAAGTTAACTCCCAACTAGGGACAAGCCTAGTCAGCCATACCGGTTCTGAGGAACCCGGGAAAAGCCGAATTTTTCTACTGCCAAGTTTCCAGACGGATTTTCTCATGGCTTGTATGTGTCCAGTTGAGAAGAGTAGGGAGAAATTGTTTTTATCATTTGATAGGTTTCACTAGTTTTCTTGTTTTACATCTGCTTCTAGTGACATAAATGTAAATCAGTATAGTCCACTGCTAATAACCTTCCTCTTCCACATTCCTAGAAATTTTAGCAAATTGAATCATATTTTCCCACTAATTCACATTATAATTCTAAATATATCTCAATCTCTTTACCTAGCTTCAATTTACAATGGAGTCCAAGGCCATGCCGTTTAAATTCTCCTCTTTTAATTTGTCCGTGCCTTAAAAATACATTCCCATGTACTAGGATAAGTATGGTAGAAGAATGTTTTCTTAAGGTGATAAAGATTTTTGCCACACAAATTATCACGGTCTAAATAATTGTAGGATTACATTTTAATACAGTGGTTTTGCTTTTTTTTCCATACTTGTGTACAACGATAAGGAAAATTTAATACGGGTAGGGATGAGAGATGAAAAAAATCAAAACTTCACAAACTAATTTCTTTGAGACTTATGGTACTTTTGGTTCCCAAAAAATGAACAGAATGACCTGTAATCAAATCTTATCACATCAAGCTTTCAAATGTGCAGTGATGAAAAGGCAGAAAAATGTGGTCTTTCAAAGATTCTAGTGTGCTATTTCAAAATAGAAACAATAGCAATACTTTAAAAATTCCAGTAAAGGAGAGAAGTGTCATTAGAACAATGAGAGGAAATGGTTTTAACCAAGTATTACACTTTCCTGACTTTCAGAATAAATTTTAGTTTAGTAGTTCAGATTCACACTCTCTCTACCTCATTGATTATTCTTGGCTGAAATACAATAAAACACAAATATTGTTAATACACTTGCCTCCAGTTACCATCTCCCTGTCCAAGAACTTATTATTATTAATATAATTATTCTGTTAATACCAGATCCACTGTATCTGGAAAGTAATAAATTTCATGTATTTTATTTCTCAAGGTTAGTATCAACTATATTTTTGAGAAAGCAAAATATGACAAAATATTATACTATATATGTCATATGTTATTCACCTAACATATATGTAAAATAATGTTATAATGTAACAATATTTTGATAAGACACAAGAATCAAAGCTCTGGTTCAAATCACCATTCCAATTCTTACTATGGAATTGTAAGCAGTTAACTTATCTAAGCCTCAATTTCCTCATCTATATTTAGAATTTACACCATCTTTTGTAACTTTGTTGGTGTATGATGTATATGAGGCATTTTTCACTTTATATATGGTAGCTATTGTTATGAGTTATGTATTTAAGCAAAACACATGAAAGAAAAAATACATATCACAGAACTAAAACAGTACTTTGGGGAGTATTTGTGTAGCTCTGAAGATCATTAACATTAACTTTGACAAAAAAAAAAAACTGTTGCAAATGCACAAATTGCCAAATTTTGACTTTTCCGCTGAGCAAATCTGAGTAATTTATTAGTAGAGAAGAAAAAAAAAACACTAAACAATATTCTGCTGCGGTAATGCTCTTCTCGCCTAACATTTATGTGACATCAAAAGATCCTCTGAACTTATAAACCATTAGTATGTTTTGGAGTCTTATTAGAAGATTTTCTTCAGGTTAAAGTTCTATGAAAAATTCCTTCTAGAATATGCCCAGTGAATACTGGTGCCCTCTCCTGCAAAACATGTGGATTGAGTCATTTTGAAGATCCCCTGAGATCTTTCATGATTTTCCCCCCATGTGGAGGGCACCTCTCTAAGTAGAACACTGAAATTAGCAGAAGGAAGATGAAAAAGAGAGACTAAACCTAGTGGTTTCCTTTGTCTGAGGCCTATCTAAAGGGCTCTAAGGATAGCTGTGAAAGATTCTCTATTACTGTGGCAAAGACTGCCCCCTGTATAATTCGCTAGGCTCATTACAGTGGAATACTTCAGCATTCACCAAAATCAATGAAAATGAAACTTATTGTAAGAAAGTTTTTAAAGACAGATTCAGTTATCTTCCAAAGTATTAACAAAATCACCTGCCCAATGAATCATGGTTATATGCTGTTTTTCAGAATGTGATGTTGAATAATTTTAAAATGCTGTAATGCTAAAAAGGAGAACAAGGACCCAGGTGGTCAGAGTGAGTGGCTATCTCTTAAAATTAACAGATGCCACATTTGAATAATCAAGATATTAAAAATAGTCATTTTGTTGATGCATTTATGTATTTTATTTACTGTTTTCTATCTCAATTCTGCAAGTCTTAGAATTTTTGAATTCCTTTCGTAGCTGTTACATACGTATTAAGTAAAAATAAAATGTGATATTGTTATTTATATTCTCAATGAATGTATATATTATATTGAAAATAGCTTTAAAACATTTGGAAATATCTAAGTATTTACATATTTGTATACATAAGCTTACAGGCAAATATTTCTATTTCTAGACTCCAATACTTTAAAAATTGGCTTATAAATATGGCTGTTCATATTAAATATCTTTCAGTACTCTGGTTTAGAAACAGAGCTAAATTCACATAAGAGGTGTATACATCATATTAAAGTGAAATTTCTTTAAAGTCCGCTTCCTTTTTGCTCACATGGCCTTACCAACCTACAAATGAATCAGGGAGTCCAGTCCTTCCACACACACACAATAGAATTAGAGATGTTTAGGTAAATAGCAGCAGTAGCTGCCATTGATGGGCTGCATCTCCATTCAAATATTCCATGTGTATGCACCTAGTAAACAAGGAAAGAAATGGCAGCTCCAGATATGTCAGTCAGATACCTGTATCATAGGGCTGACTGCCCCTACCTTTCTTGCCTATCATAAAAAAACAGATTCACAATCCCAGCACTTTGGGAGACTGAGGCAGGCAGATGAGGTCAAGAGATTGAGACCATCCTGGCCAATATGGTGAAACCCCATCTCTACTAAAAATACAAAAATTAGCTAGGTGTGGTGGTGAGGGCCTGTAGTCCCAGCTACTCAGGAGGCTGAGGCAGGAGAATCGCTTGAACCCGGGAGGCAGAGGTTGCTGTGAGCCAAGATCGCGCCGCTGCACTCTGCACTCCAGCATGGAGACAGAGCGAGACTCCGTCTAAAAAAAAAAAAAAAAAGAAACAGATTCACACTCAATAGTAGAATACTAGATAGACTCAAAAAGGACAGTTTGAATGTCCTTTTTGAGGGATGTCATTTAAAAGGAAAAGAAAATAATGAAGCTCATGATTGGTGGTAGATTTTATTCACTTTTAACTTTTCTAACAACAGGGCATTTTCATTAGTGAGTTTCCCCCAAATATTTTGATTTCATCTACATAAAATGCATAGTTTTTGCAGAAACACAATGACTATATAAATGCATTACTTTACCAAAGTTCCATTAGCTGCAAGATACTAACATCCTAGCTTCTTTCATAGGCCATGCTGATTGAATCCAGGTTTTCTTTCTTGACAATGCTTACTATGAACATTTTGTGATTAAATATCATGTTTGATATAAGGGTACTTTTCATTTGCCAATATAAAAATGAACTTGGATAGCATTTTTAAGGTACTAAATGATGTCAGTCATAAGCCTTCTCATTAAAAAACAAACAAAAATCCTTATGTAAGCTTTTCATAAGTTCCTTTGATTTTTTTAAAGGAAGATAGTATGAGTTGATAAATATTTAACAGTTGGTAAATCCTTAGTATTTATACCTAAGGATTTCAGAATTATAGATGGGAAGAATGAAAGAATATGGTGGCAGAGGTCAAATGTCTTATTTTCATCTTGGAATTTTTAGTTCAGAAATCTAACTTTCTTCAAGAGAATAAGAAAGAATAAAGAATTACCTATCTTCAGAAATTTAAAAGGTGATTAGCTTGAGGGTTTCTGTCCCCTTGCTCTCCCATCAGATTTTCATGCAGGTCAGCAGAAGGACAATTTGATTAGTGTTGATTAGCTCTTTGAATCCCATGCTTTTGGTTAATTTGCTTCGTTACTTATGGCTTTGCTACTTATCTTACAAAAAAAAACTTTAAAGTTAAGTGGATTTAATGGGATAGAATACAAGCAATAAAGTAAAGCAGTTTTGTCTTTCTCTACTACTTTATCCTGCTTCTTTTTTTACAAAACAAAGAATGTCTGACATTTTGCCACATATATTTGCTTTTTTACATTTTTGTCATCTCTCTCCCCCAAGCAAATAAGCTCTGCATGAGCATGGCCTATCTTTTACACCATTGTTATCTGCAGTGTCTAGAACAGTGTCTGGCACATTGCACGTACTCAATAAATACGCAAAGAATGGCATAAAGAGGTGATGAACTGATTAACCCATACCCTTTACCTGACCAGTAATTTAGAATCCATAGTGAATGTATATTTTATATTATCAGAATGGAGATGACAAAAATAGACATGTGGAATTATGTTAAATTAAAAACCTTCTGTGTGCAGTAAAGAAAGCAATCAATAGAGTGAAAAAGCAATCTATAGAATGGAAGAAGATATTTCTAAACTGTATATTTGATAAGAGATTAATTTCCAAAATATATAAAGAACTCCCACAACTCAGTAGTAAAAGACATGAACAATCCAATTAAAAATGGGCTAAGGACTTGAATGAATATTTCTCCAAAGAAAACATACAAATGGCTGACATGTATATGAAAAAAATGCCCAACATCATTAATCATTAGAGTAATGCAAATCAAAACCACAATATCACCTCACATCTTGCAGGATGGCTATTATATATAAAAAGAAAAGACAAATGCTGAGGATGTGGAAAAATTTGAGCCCTTGCACACTGTTGGTGGGAATGCAAAGTGGTGCAACTGCTGTGGAAAACAGTATGGAGGTTCCTCAAAATTAAAATATATGTATGATCCAGAAATTCCATTTCTGAGTATCTGTTCAAAAGAATTGAAATTAGGATCTTGAACAGATACTAGAATAGATACATAGGAGTCTATGTTCGTTGTAGCATTATTCATGATAATCAAGATGTGAAAACAACTTAAATGTTTATAACAAATAAATGGATTAAAAGTGTGTTATATAACACAGTGGAATATGATTTAACCCAAAAAAAGAAGAAATCCTGTAGTATATGATAACGTAGATACACCTGAAAGACATTATGCTAAATGAAATAAGACAGTCACAGAAAGACAAATACTTCCACTTATATGAGGTATCTGAAATAGTCAGATTCATGGAAACAAAGAATAGAATTGTGGTCGCCAGGAGGTGTCAGAAGAGGGAAAGAGGGAGTTCCTTATCAACGGGCATACAATTTCAGTTACACAAGATAAATGAATTCCAGAGATTTACTGTGTAACATTATGCCTACAGATAACAATACTCACACGCACTTAAACATCTGTTAAACGGGTAGATCTCATTTTAAACATTCTTACCACAATTAAAAAAAAAAGAATGAAGGAGACAAGAGGAAGTAGCATACAGAATAAAAGCCTAATGGAAATCTTTGAGGTTTAAAGAGACACAGGTTTGCATAGCACCATGTGTTTGAGTCTACAATTTAGCAGCAAAACGATCATAGGATAATTCCAGTGCTGATACAGGTTGAATTTTTTAGCTGAATTTCAAACTATGCTTTATTAAAGTCTTTCTGAATGTCAGAAAAGTTCTATTCTGTTCCTGCTGCTTAATATAAGTGGACTCCCATGAGCTTCAGAAAGAATGGAAAGGGAAAAATAACAATTAATTATCTGGGGATTGTTTCTTAAGCTATCAGATGATTGAGGATGCATAAGACATCTGGTCATTAGAACCTGTATAATAGTTGCATGATTGATTTAGAGGAGAGTTAATACTCTAGTGACTTTGGAAGAGAAGATACTTATTTTCAACTTTTACTAACATTTTAGTAGCGATGATTAACCAAAATTATACTAGCAGGTGTTAGTAAGTGCATTTCTGGAAGTGAAGTATTTTGAGGGTGTGGGTTGGGGGAGAACTTTAGTAAAATATGCTGCTTTATGTTTTGGAATTTTGAAATCTTAATTCTGTACAGTTTCTTGATTATTATCAATAAATATATGGTAAAGATACTTAAAACAATAAGTACATAGTGTTCCCGTAATTAAAAATAACATTTCAGTAACAATAATAAACTTACTGCTATGTTCATTATCAAGGTTGCCTCCTGTTCACTACCATTTCAAATTGAGTTCTGACTGAATAGTTGAGTTAAAAGCATTAGATGTTTGAGTTCCTTGTTATGGTAGAAACATTATTTTCAAAATTAGCTCTTTTTTGTTAATTATACATTATTATCGTTACATAAAATTTTATAATTTTATAGCTCTTGGAATTGACGATGTTTTTTCTTTTGCTTAAACAGTTATATCTGTAGAGACAAGAAATGGATTCATCCCTTTTAAAATGTTCTTTTAGAAAAATATATCCATTATGATTAATCTTTGAAGATTTATAAACAAGAGGAAAATTGAATATCTATTTAGGAAAAATATCCAGGGTTTTTAGTTAGTGTGTCTTTTTCTAAGTTATTAGAATATTGGAATCCATTTTAAGAGAATTATAATTTGTATTTACTTTTCTTGATTGCTTCCAAAAATTAGGTGTTAGTTGAGTCACCTATGCTGTTTAATAACTTCTTTCCTATGAAATGTACTTCCTGAGTGTCATGATATGTCTTGTGAAGCAATTTCCCTGTTTCCTAATTTGTGGATTATACTTTCCAGTTTGAATATTTTTCCCCACATGAACAGTTTATCTCAGTGCACTTTACCAACCACCTTTGTTACTAATAAATGAAAGTGATGGTAATAGTGAGACCTGCATCAAGATATAGTCAATGAGAAAAACTAAACTACTGAGGCCTTTTTCTTCTTCATTGGTGAGCTATCAGATTCTAACTTTGAGGTAGGTTTGGGTCCAGGGTACCTCATGTGTGAATATTGCCACAGATGAGCAACTTTTGACTGGAACAGACTGAAAGAATAAAAAATACTGTACTTGTCCTCAAAGAGATTCAGGCATCTATGAAGCCAATTGCATTCAATAAGGTGCTGAATACAAAACTGATCTTTTCTCCCAGAGGCTATAGTGTAGTTGAGGAAACAAATATAAAATGCATATGGCAAAGGTGACAATTTTATAGGAGTAAAAACGAAGTCTTAAGAGGGTTGAGAAAGAGACAAATTGTGATGAAATGCACCTGTGAAGGTCTTATTGCGAAGGGTGCATTTGAATTTTGACTTGAAATCTGACTAGGACTTTTCAGGTAGATGTAAATGTTAGGATGCCTTCAAAGGTATTTGGGGAAAGATTCTAGTGTCCAGAGTCCTGTTGTGCCAGAGTTAGGAAATACGTGGCTCTCAAGACTGAATTTTATCTGGTTAAGGGAGCCACCCTCTGAGAAGCTTCTGACATTTCACTTCTTACCAAGATAATTTGTGGTCTATATAATCCTGAATATTTGTTGACATCCAATAATGTGATAATGCTGGACCTAGGAAGAGACTGAAGTTCCAAGATTTCTAGTAACACTTGGATTCCTTCCTGCATGCTGAAAAATTTAAGGTGACGTAAGCTCAAAGAAGAAAGCCAGAGGAGAAATTCTAGGGCAAAAGCAAAGTTATTTTTTCAGATAAGAACCTCTTTGCTGCCTTCTGTATCACCCTCATCTATGTTTGGGTATGATATGAGTGAGTAAATTAATTAGGTTTTTCTGGAAGATGGAGGAATTGAGAGGAACTTGGGAAATTACATGTTTTTCGGAGCTATTAAACTCTGTCTTTTGAATAAGGATTTGAATGGATCAGGGCTTTACTTTGTGCCATGAGCTGTATAAGGTATTAATAAATTCCTCTAAGGTTTTGCCTTTGACCATGAGTAACATCTGCTATAGTTTCATTTTCTCCACTCAGCCACTAGGAGCTTGCTGGAGAAAAGTTACTAAACTCAGAGCCATCCAATTGCTTTTATATCAAACTACTATTCTTTTTTTTTCTTTGAAATAAATTAACTGTATTACTTGCACTTAATAGAACACTTATGGCCTCAGAAAGAACTAGAGTTTGAATTAACAGACACTTGCTTTTTTTTTATTATATACTTAAATTCTGGGATACATGTGCAGAACGTGCAGGTTTGTTACATAGGTGTACATGTGCCATGGTGGTTTGCTGCACCCATCCACCCATCACCTACATTAGGTATTTCACCTAATGCTGTCCCTCCCCTAGCCCCGCAGTCCCCCAACAGGTCGTGGTGTGTGATGTTCCCCTCCCTGTGTCCATGTGTTCTCATTGTTCAGCTCCCACTTATGAGTGAGAACATGCAGTGTTTGGTTTTCTGTTCTGGTGTTAGTTTGCTGAGAATGATGGTTTCCAGCTTCATCCATGGCCCTGAAAAGGACATGAACTCATCCTTTTTTATGGCTGCATAGTATTCCATAGTGTATATGTGCCACATTTTCTTTATCCAGTCTATCATTGATGGACATTTGGGTTGGTTCCAAGTCTTTGCTATTGTGAATAGTGCCACAGTAAACATACGTGTGCATATGTCTTTATAGTAGAATGATTTATGATCCTTTGGGGCTATACCAGTAATGGGATTTTTGAGACAAATGGTATTTCTAGTTCTAGATCCTTGAGGAATCGCCACACTGTCTTCCACAATGGTTGAACTAATTTACACTCCTACCAACTGTGTGAAAGCGTTCCTATTTCTCCACATCCTCTCCAGCATCTGTTGTTTCCTGACTTTTTAATGATTTCCATTCTAGCTGGTGTGAGATGGTATCTCATTGTGGTTTTGATTTGCATTTCTCTAATGACCAGTGATGATGAGCTTTCTTTCATATGTTTGTTGGTTGCATAAATGTCTTCTTTTGAGTAGCGTCTGTTCATGTCCTTCATCGACTATTTGATGGGGTTGTTTGTTTTTTTCTTATAAATTTGTTTAAGTTCCTTGTAGATTCTGGATATTAGCCCTTTGTCTGATGGACAGATTAGATTACAAATTTTTTCTCCCATTCTGTAGGTTGCCTGTTCACTCTGATGATAGTTTCTTTTGCTTTGCAGAAGCTCTTTAGTTAAATTAGATCCCATTTGCCAATTTTGACTTTTGTTCCCCTTGCTTTTGGTGTTTTAGACATGAAGTCTTTGCCCATGCCTGTGCCCTGAATGGTATTGCCTAGGTTTTCTTCTAGGGTTTTTATGGTTTTAGGTCTTACATTTAAGTCTTCAATCCATCTTGAGCTAATTTTTTATGAGGTGTAAGGAAGGGGTCCTGTTTCAGTTTTCTGCATATGGCTAGCCAGTTTTTTCTGCATATGGCTAGCTTTTGTTCTTAAGCTAGTTTGGTGGGTACTTATTTCACCTTCCTTTAGGAATATTTTTTTCTACCCAAGATGGAAATTTTATCACAACCAATACAAGTTGCCTTTGGAACCCCTCCCCACCCTTATATTTAGTAAGTTAAACTATCCTTAAAAAAAAACTAATTATTCCACTCTCTCTGCAGCAAATAGGTTCTCTGCATCTAATGCATTGGGGAATACTACCTATAGTCAGTCACTTGCAGAAAGCTGGAAAATCATTAAAGTAGCAATTACTTTTACTTATTATGGCATTGGTCACCAGCCAGGTGACAAAAAACCTTGAAGTTGGCAAGTAAAATGCAATAGGTGGTGATGGTAGAGTGTATTATGAATTTCTGTCATATTGTTCATCTTAATGCACTCAAAATTTTAACATTGTATTTTGTAAATCCTCAAAATATGTCTGTGGACCAAAATCTGAGGTACTTAACCATTCTAATGATAAATGTGAGCTCTTTGGGTGTCTGAGTGTTAAATGAGATAATCTACTAGGAAGTGCTTAAAACAGTGCCTGGAAAGTAGGAAACACTCTATAATGTTATCTATTATTATTAAATTGAAATCCTTTCTTTGATCATTGGAAATATAATTTTTATAATGCATTTTATTTTCTTATGAACTGGAATATTTTATTGATATCTGTCAATTCTTGAGCAGACACTCATTCAATAGTATTTACTAAGCAGCTACTACATGCCAGACATTGTCCTAGGAATTTAAAGTTTAGTGGCAAACATGGTAAGTAAAGTTCTTGTCTTCATACCACTTAGTCAAATAGTAACAATAGACACTTAAAATATTTATAATAAAGATTGGTAAAAACTATGGTACTAGTTGCTATGTGAAGACATTTTAGGGCACTTACCTAATTGAGAGACAAGTCAGGTATTATGGAAGAGTTCATTTTTTTGGTGATTCTTGATGGTATTGTGTCTTGGGGTCAGGTGTCAGTTCCCTGTTTCCCTGTTTTCAGGCTAATTATTCTATACTTTTATCCTGAAAGAATCAAATATCTGTCCTCACTGGAGATTTTCTAGACTTACATTTGTTTTTCCTAATTAGTATATCTCTGCAAGCATTACCTTATATGAACTTACTAAATACTGATGCATGTAGTAATACAACACATACATTTCTGACTTCACTAAATAACTCCTATATCTAAAAGCACCTGGCTGTATAGTATTTAAAAATGATATATCAAAGGCTCAGATGCATAATTGGGTCACAAAATGCAGTATCTGTGTAGATCTGGTGACCAATATAAACAGTGCTAATTTTCTCACAGCCATAGATTTGGAAACTGAAGATATAAACACGAGGCAAGTTCTTCTCACTATTAAACCTTTTGCCAGATTCAGAAAAAGTTTCGACTTGTAGGAGAAGAATAATCTCCATCAGTTTTTAGTTGGAATGGACCCCTGTTACAAAAGGCAGATAGAAAAACAAACAGAAGTTTATAAATGTACATTTCATACACACATGGGAGACACCCAGGGAATGAGTAGTTCTCAAAGAGGTGGCTTTGAATTCCAGTTTGTACAGCACCTTCAACAAAGAACAGTAAATTTTTAGAAAAGTGACACAGCAAAGAAGATGGACTCTGAGTCTCCAGGGTTGTCAACTTGTGGAAAAGCAAATACATGACAGATAATGTCTAGTTAGTAAAGCTTACTAAAGTAGATTCCTGTGGTACCATCTTCAGGTTGATAAGAGTTCAAAACTGTCTTCAGTGGTTAACCTTTGTTCTCCATGGTAGAAGCGGGGACAGGATACCTTTTGTCTTTGTAAATCTGTGTCCTGCTTTGTGGCAAATACAGGGAGGTCAGACAGCTTTCTTGTATCTGCTCCTCCACAATTCTTCATATTTTGGGGTGGCATATTCTGGTCTCCCACAGTACCCATTTGTGAGACTCTTGATCTAATAGTCTAGAAGTTTTAGTATTGTCTTAGTCAATTTTCTGTTGCTTATAATAGAATACCTAAAACTGGCTGATTTATAAAGAAAAGAAATTTATTTCTTGCAGTTATAGAGGCTGAGAAGTCCAAGGGCAAAAAGCCATATCTGCTGAAAATCTTCTTGCTAGTGGGGGCTCTCTGAAGATCTGATTATCTAGGAGAAATAAGGGTCAGGGAAAATGGATGGAATGCCAGGAATTCTTTGGGATGACTTCTTTTAGGAATCAATTTTAATCATTTGACTTGTAATGATAAAGGTTCCTGGAAGACACTTCAAAGGTTTCATGTCTTCTATATTTTTAAGAAATAAACACCTGTAGACATACCCAAATTATTGAACTTGTGGTTTACGATTTCTAGTTATATTTTTCATAATTTTTCTATAAATATAGCATTAATCTCACTAGATAGATTTTTTATGTTTTTAAACCTCATCTAAAATAGATAATATCTTGTACATCTTTAGGTAATATGTTTATTTTGTTCAACATTATAATTTTGGTATTTATATGGGTAAAGTTATCTCTATTTCATTCATTTTAACTACTGCATATTGTTCCATTGTATGAATATGTCATAATTTGTCCTTCCTCTTTTGATGAACAATTTAGATTATTTACAGTTTTTATTTCTATATTATTATAGTCAACATTATAGTGAACATTCTGTGCATGTCTTTTGTACACATAATTTTTTATATACCTAAAAGCAGAATTTCTAGGTTTTAGGGAAAATATGTCTTTAGTTTTCTTAGATAGTAGTTCCCTAATAAGGTTGTATAAAATATATAATTACAAAACAGTGTGTAAGCCTTAATATTGTAAGACTTTTCTGATGTGTACAAAGCTTGTTCTCAGTTTTGTTTTACTTTGCATTTTCCCGATTAATGTGAGATTATTTAGGAGATTTATTGGATTTTTGTGTGTGTGTGTGAATTGTCCTTTAAAATCCTTAAAGCTTAATTTTCTTGGTTACCAATACTCACAAATGTTCCCATGGCAAAAGATGGGTCAGTGCCAATGTATCACTTTGTTTGTTTTTAGCCTCCTCTTTGTGATTTTCAGTCTACATTCCCAGATTGAAATTTTCTTATTTTCTTTTTTTAAATCAAAATTTAAAATTTATATTTTTGTTACATAAAACAGTAAAACCCTAATATTTTACAAGTTTAATTTATTTTTAGGGACTTCATGATTAATTAACCACCACCAGAGATTTATACAGTTCAGACTATTCTGATCACCACTAGCTATTATAGTTATCTCAGCCAGTTTCCTTCTGGTATTGTCCTCTGGACTCTACCTATACAGGGTATTTTCATTCCCACTAAGATTATGGAGCCTGTTTTAACTCTATTATCTTTCACACTCTTCCTAAGCTTCAGAACAGTCAACAAAGTAACTTCTATGGATACTGACACTTCTTGTACCAATGCATGCAAAAGATAGGTTTTTAACCCTCTTTAGGGACAAAATTAAAGAGAAAAGAGGGAATATACATGATTGGTGATAACAGTTTGGCTCTGTGTCCCCACCCAAATCTCATCTCGAATTGTAACCCCCAGGTGTAGAGGGATGGGGGTGATTGGATCATTGGGGCCATCTCCCACATGCTAGTCTCATGATAGTGAGTGAGTTCTCAGGAGATCTGATTGTTCTATAAGCCTCTAACATTTGCCTGGCTTGAAATTTTATCTCCTGCCACCGTGTGAAGAATATCTTGTTTCCCATTTGTTTTCCACCATGATTATAAGTTTCCTGAGGTCTCAACAGCCACACTGAACTGTGTGTCAATTAAACCTCTCTTTCCTTTATTAATTACCCTGTCTCAGATATTTCTTTATAGCAGTATAAAACAGACTAATACAATTGGTAAAAGCAAAACTCCATTTTTATTATTTTTAAATTCCTCTGAATTCTGGCCTCCATGCCATAGGATTTCTGGCATGTCACATTTCTTTAGAGAATTTCAATGTTCAGTCTAGGTTCATTAAAAAATACTAATAAAGTTTAGGAACATACTTGGTGTTTCAGAAGACATATGGTAGGTATATTTTTTTGAAAGTACATGGATTTTGAGAAATTCAGACCAATCTAAATTTTACTTTGCCTTCCTTGGTGATGTACTCTTAAAGGCCAAAATAACAGATTTATAACAGTATAAACCAGCAAATTCTTGCCATTCTTTTGGTTTGTTGGTCTTCTCTATACAAGTTTGGTTTTACATATACACCCAGGCATTCTTGAGTCTGGTTCTAGTTACTGGTTTAATGACAATGATTTAAGGCAGAAAAGGAATAATTACCACATATAAGGGAGACTCCTCAGGCAAGGAAACAGCAGCTTTTTTTCCTTTTTTTTTTTTAAGGCCAGGGAAGAAGAGCAACTTCCAAATAATAAAAATAATTTCTTTCTTAGGCAATGACAGTGTAGAGTGCTTCATAGGAGATGATGCAGTGAGTCATTCCTTCCTGTTTCTTTTCCCCTTTTAAGAGTACTGTTTTTGTGATCATTGCCTTATGGCCACAAATAAAAAGCAAAGAGTTAGGCTATATGTGCTAAATTACAGAATCAGTTGAATTCTTACTTTTTCATGAGCATCAGTTCATATTTTAATTTGATAGTTTGGGGTTTTAAGCCTGTCATTCTTTCGCAATGTCATAGAAATCAGCCACCCTACCAGAGGGATACTCACATTTCTTGTGCTCTTCAAAATATTTTATGGTGCCCACAACTTTTTCCTTCTGAAACTTGCTCTCAGTAAGACATTGTTCTAGATCATAATAAGTAAATATTTAATTGGCTATTTTGTTATAAGACTCCAAATTTTCTATCCTGGAATCATATATGCACATATTAATGGAAAGTATTTCTCTTCTACCCCATGTCAACAGCACAGTCCCAAACAGTCTACAATTCCCTAGATATTATCAGTTCTCATTTTTGTACCAATATCTGTATCAATTCAGATCTTTGCAAGCAAGTGAAACTGATTTTGGCTAACTTAATAAGTGAATTTGAATTTGCTGAAAACCTAAGGGAGTTATAGAATTATTGAAAAGGTTAGAGAGCAAGGTTTGAAAATTAATTGTAATCAAGGCATTTTGGGGACCCAAGAATCACAAATTCCAGGAAGAGATCTATAACAACATGGACTGGGTGTTGCCACTTTGTATGAGCAATGGTATTTCTTCTATCCTTGCATAACCATTTCAATATTTAAATCTCCAGAAGATAGAATCCAATTGTGGAAGTATAGATCATTTACTAGGGAGTAAGAAAGAAATTTGTGGTTCTATTTGAAATGGGAAATGGAGTTTGGATGATCAAAACTAACAAGTTACCTTCTACACATGGGAAGTTATAAGCCAATGTAGCTTTTGAAAATATACATAATATTTTGTTTGTGTGTTTTGTTCTAAAGTATTTTAATAGATGAGTGTTAACCAACTTAAAATTGTGATAATATATGCATATTTTTACATTGGTTGTCTTATTTTATGCTCTCTGATTTTTTTTTTGAGGGACTAAATTTTTATTTATTTTTTTATTTTTTATTTTTATTATACTTTAAGTTTTAGGGTACATGTGCACATTGTGCAGGTTAGTTACATATGTATACATGTGCCATGCTGGTGCGCTGCACCCACTAACTCGTCATCTAGCATTAGGTATATCTCCCAATGCTATCCCTCCCACTCTCTGATTTTTTTATACTTCATTGAAAGTTTATAATTTTGAAAGTTTATATATAAAAATATAAAAAAGTTTCTATATGTAAAGTATAAAAATATAATTCCAAACAACTGAATCATTTGCAATAAGAAAATATGCTCAAATTTTAACAATTATAATAATATACTATACTATATTTTAAATGATTTATTAAGACATATAAGGACTTATTTTAGAAATTACTATATAAATTGTTATGTTTGGCTTTTATAAGAAATACTGTATTTCTGATCATTTTTCCTTTATATTGTTGATAGTCTTAGAGGAGGCTAATATGAAATGAGTTTTTGCTTGGGCTCATTTTGGGAAACATGTAAAATGTTAATAAACGTTTATCTCAATTTTGACTTAATAGTGATATACATTTGAGACCCAGGAGACTCAACATATGGTGAAGGTTCACAGAGACACGTGCAGATGGAGAATACCACTGCTAAACTGGCAACACTTGGTTAAACACCAGAATGGATTACATACAATCAATGCGAGGAACCTGGAAATCAAGGCTGGAAAGAAGCCTTAAGTAAGGCAACTTGACTAGAGATGAAACATGAGAAGAAGGCCAGAGTAAGGAGGGGTGTCAAAACCTAGCAGAGGAGTTAATAGGCAATATTGTTATCAGAAAGGAAAGTATTACAGGGAATTATGATCCAGTCAATTAGTAGGGTCAGTACAAAGCAGCAGCAAGAAATGTTTGTTTAGGAGAAATAAGCCACTTGTGTAGAAGAGGCATCGGTTGCTAAGGAAGATCATGATATGACAAATAAGAAAGATTGAAGACAAAGATCGAAGAACAAGGAACAGAAGCTAGCAATGGTTTAGAGAAGTCTTTAGACAAAAGCCTGTGGAAAGAAACGGGTGTGAGGGTGAAAGGTGCTCCTTTCATGCAATAAAATGTTGCAGAGAAACCTAGTTAAATTATTTTACATTTCTTTCATTTTTTCCCATATAGATTTCAGAGCTTAAAGAATTCTTAAAGACTTATTATGATTTGATCTAACAATGAACCAAATTATAAAAAATTAAGCAAGTTTAAGTTGTTTAGGAAAAAATTATAAAACAAATTCTTCAGTTGTATTGAGGGCTTATAGTATCTCATATGCTGACTTTTAAAAATGAAACTAACATTTTTTTCATCATGAGAAGGGAAAAGGTTTTTAAAGTTTTTGTTATGAAGCATGTATAATACACACAAAAGTGAAGAGCGTAAAGAAAAACTACCATTTCTTAGCTTGAATAATCATCAACTTCCTACATATTTTTATTCTACTTATTGCCCCCATTTTGTGGTATTTATATTCCCAATTATTTGAAATAAAATCCTAAAATCATATTATTTAAGCATAAATAATTCATTATGTATGTCAAGTAAATTATGACTCTTTTTTAAACATAATAATATCACATCCAACAAAATTTACAGTAACTCCTTAAGACCAGCATTCCTTTGTCAACAAATAGAGCTTTTACTATATTTATTTTAGATTTTCATATGACATAAAATAATTCATCTTCCTAGTCGATAAAGATGCAAAAGGCACTTTGAGATTTATTTGCAAACAAGCCACCCTAATACTATTTTCCTGAGAGTGTGTTTCTGAGGATACTGAAAACTTTGTGTCGTAGATACACTATGGGGTCAGGTAGTACAACCATTTTGTATCCTAATAACTGTGTTCGTGGCTTTGACATTTCCAGTGAAAAGAGGATTGGAGAAATATCAGGTACTATCATGGATGAAAGAAAAAATATTTCATTTCAGCATTGGAAGAACTAAGCATTTGTCCAACTTTAGATGTTATCCTTGGCTAGGGACCTATAATTGCTCTCACAGCCCGAACAGAGCCAGGTATGAGGGATGCATGTTAACTCTCTGTTAACCGGGAACTCTGTTAAAGGTGCTAATGTGAGAGATATTAGAACATAGATTCCTGAGGAAGTCTAAAAAGAGTCTGGAGAAATAATTTTATCCACCTGTTTCCTTCTAGAAAAGAACACACAAGCCAAAGATACCAGAAATAAATTGTTGGGGAGAATTGTTTACTTAAACTCTGTGCACACATACAAATTACATTGTTCTTGATTACATGGCAAAACAATTAAAAAATAATTTTTCCACTGATGAAGACAAATATTATTTGATGAGATTATATTACTGATTAATTTTTGAGGACTTATTTAACCCAGGCTTCATGCTTCATATAATGTGAGTTCAATCTCCACTCTCAAGGCATTTATAGCTCAAAGAGCCTGTAAAACAGGAAAATATTTTTATGGTTATTAATACTGCAACATGTATATTTAAAAATTACAGAGGAAAATTAAAGGCCATTTGACTACAGACTAGATAAAATGGTAGATAGCCAAACAGAAATTAGATAGAAAAATCTAACAAATATTAAGTACATACAGGCACACTTCAGAGATATTGTGGGTTTGGTTCCAGATGAGTAAAATCAAGTGAATATCACAATAAAGTGAGTCACAAATTTTTTGGTTGCTTGGTGCATATAAAGTTATGTTTATTATTAATTGTGCAATAGCATTATACAGACCTTAATTTATAAGTTCTTTACTGCTAAAAATGCTGACAGTCATCTGAGCCTTCAGGGAGTCGTAATGTTATTGCTGGTGGGGGGTCTTGCCTTGATGTTGATGGATGCTGACTGATCAGGGTGGTGGTTCCCGAAGGTTAGGGTAGCTGTGGCAATTTCTTAAAATAAGACAACAATGAAGTTTGCCACATCAATTGACTTTTCCTTTCAGGAAAGATTTCGCTCGCTGTACTATGTGATGCTATTTGATTGCATTTTGCCCACAGTAGAATTTCTTTTAAAATTGCAGTTCATCCTCTCAAACTCTGTCATTGCTCTATCAATTAAGTTTAGGTAATATTCTAAAGCCTTTGTTGTCATTTCAACATCATTCATAGCGCTTCACCAGGAGTAGATGCCATCTCAAGAAGCCACTTTCTTTGCTCATCCATAATCACAATCATCATGACATTACAGCAATTCAGTCCTGTATTCAGGGTCCACTTTGAATTCTAGTTCTCTTGTTATTTTCATCACTTACACAGTTACTTTCTCCACTGAAATCTTGAGCCACTCAAAGTCATCTATGAGGGTTGGAATCAACTTCTTTCAAACTCCTGTTCATGTGGATATTTTGACCTCCTCCCATAAATCACTAATGTTCTTAATGGCATCCAGAATGGTGAATCCTTTCCAGAAGGCTTTCAATTTACTTTGCTCTGATTCATCAGAGGAATCACTATCTGTGGCAGCCATAGCCTCACAAAATGTATTTCTTAAATAATAAGACTTGAAAGTCAAAATTGCTTCTTGATCCAGAGGCTGCAGAAAAAAAGTTTACTTGTTAGTAGGCAGAAAATCAATGTTAATTTCATTGTACGTCTCCATCACAGCATTTGGGTGACCAAGAGCACTGTCAATGAGCAGTAATATTTTGAAAGGAATCTTTTTTCTGAGAAGTAGGTTTTAACATTGGCTTAAATATTGAGTAAACCATGCTGTGAACAGATATGCTGTCATCCAGGCTTTCTTGTTCCATTTATAGAGCACATGCAGAGTACATTTAGCATCATTATTAGGAGCTGAATTTTAGGATGGTAAATGAGTATTGGCTTCAATCTAAAGTCATCAGCTGTATTATTCCCTGACAAGAGAGTCAGCCTGTCTTTTGAAGTTTTGAAGCCAAGTATTGACTTTTCCTCTCTAGCTATGAAAGTCCAAGATGGCATCTTCTTCCAATAAAAGGCTATTTTGTCTATATAGAAAATCTGTTGTTTAGTGTAGCTACCTTCATCAATTATCTTAGCAAAATTTTCTGGATAATTTGCTGCAGTTTCTGTATCAGCATTTGCTGCTTTGCCTTTCATTTCTATGTTGTGAAGACAGCTTTCCCTAAGCCTCATGAACCAAACTTTGCTTGCTTTCAGCTCTTCTGCAGCTTTCTCACCTCACTTAGCCTTCATAAAGTTGAAGAGAGTTAAGGTCTTTCTCTGGATTAGGCTTTGGCTTAAGGGTGTGTTATGGCTGGTTTGATCTTTCATCCAGACCACTAAAACGTTCTCCATGTCAGCAATAAAGCTGTTTTGCTTTCTTATCATTCATGTGTTCATTGGAATGGCACTTTTAATTTCCTTTAAGAGCTTTTCTTTTGTATTAATAACTTGGCTCACTGTTTGATGCAAGAAGCCTAACTTTCCTCCTGTCCTGGCTTTTGACATGCCTTCTTCACTAAGCTTAATTATTTCTACCTTCTGATTTAAAGTAATATATGTGACTCATTCTTTTTAAGTAAACACTCAGGGGCCATTGTAAGGTTGTTAATTGGTCTAAGTTTAATATTGTTGTGTCACAGAGAGCAGGGAGGCATCAGAAAAATGGTGTAGGAAGCCTACATATTGCAGAGTCTAGAGTTGCATTTTGGGGAGCCCAATATTTTATGTGAGTTTTTTTCTTAGATCATTTCTCAACTCAAGGAATAGGAGAGAGGCCAAAATTCTGGGCAGAAGATGGCTGCTCAGAGGCAGAAAACCCAGAAGAATTTTCAGCAATTTCATAGTTTTGGGGGAGACCGAAATTGGAATGAGACTGCCAAGGCAGCCAAGGCTGGAGGGACTAGAGATCTGGAGTAAACCCAACATTCAACACTAGTTTTTCCCTCAAGATATTTGCTGATTTTTAAGTTCCATGGAAAGGGAGGCTAAAATGTCAAGCAGAAAATAGGTGAAAAGAAGAGCTGAGTTTCTTTTTTAATCATATTGTAATGCTGGAAAGGCAAAAGTTCTAATTTAGGGCCATTAAAGGGGAAGTAGCGCTCAAGAATTTCATTTGTAAACCACCATGAGCAATATCCTAGGAGGTACATCAAAGGTAGACTGTATCTTCCTAGGAGTATAGCTCAACCCCAATCATTTCAGCATTTGGCTGGACTGAGCTAATATGTCCCTTTTCTAGCTGCCTTCCAACAAAAAGGGTGAATTCACTATTGAGGGAGATAACTTCTACCAATACCTCAGTTATTTCTCATATAAAATATTTGATTTTCAATAAAAATTACCAACAAACCTCAAAACAACCAAAGGGAAAAGAAACACTAGGAAGAGACCCACAGTTGACCCAGATATTGGAGTTATCAAATGCAAACTTGAAAAAAAATGGATTATTATTTTGAAGAAAATAGATGAAAAATGAAGAATTTCACTAAAGAAATAGAATATAAGAAAAAAAATAGATACTGTAGAACTGAAAAATACCCACACTGACTGTAAGAAGTCAATGGATCAGTTTAATGGCACAAGGTACACAGTGAAGACAGAGTTGGTAGACTGGAAGCCTATCTTGTATGCTCTCAGTGCTCAATGCAGATCCCTTTCCAATGCTGGAGCCCCTGTCCCTTGGGCCCTCTGAGTCCTGGCTGCTACCAGTTCACAACTGTACCTTGCTCTGGAGAAATGCCCAAAACTATGTCACCCAGAGATGCTGGGGGTTATATCCCCTCCTGAGGGTGACTCCTAGCCAATAAATATTTTTAAAAAACGTGTAACATGAAATTTACTCTCTTAAAAAATGCAGCCAATGATTGACAGATATAAGTATATTAAAGCCCAAATTCCTTAAGTAAGGTCAGGTTCGAGCACGCTTCATTATCGAAAGTGCCTGTGGGATCTGGCTGAGCTTAGACTCTAGCTGAACCCAAACATATGCTTGGCTCCTCCTTTTCTGCTTTCCTGCTTCTCTTTTCCTTGCAGTTTTCTCTAAAGAGCACTCAATAAATCACTTACACAAGAATCTTTAGCTCGTGCTCTTCCCCAAAGGAATCTGACCTAGGAAAGAATGACATGTATTAATGACAAAAGGCTAATCCACTGGAAAGTGTCATAATTTTGAATCTTTTCCCTGATGGCATAGCTTCAAAAAATATAAAACTAAGAAAAGATAAAACAAAAAAAAATGAGTAAGATCTCAAAATAAAATCCTACATAACATTAGTGAGAGAAATTAAAATAAGACCTGTATAAATTGAGAGGATACTTCAAGTTCTCACCAAAAGTTGTCATGAGGCTTCTGGGATAAATTGCATATTCTATTTATTGATCTGGAAGGTAATCAGATGCATGCATTTTATTTTGTAAAAGTAAGTGTTTAGAAAGATAGAGTTAGTTCAGAGATGTTTAAATCAATTATCAAATGGATACGGGAAATACTTTGGGTTCATTTGTTATTTCTTAATATTTTATGCCAGTGTTATTTTTTACCTCAGATCTTAAGTGTTTTATTAGTTCTTTTTAACTATGCCATCTTATCTCCTCAAAATGATTGCTTTTTTTATGAATCCAAGAATATTAATTACAAGCTGTGTTGTTATGTTATTAATTTCATGAATGTGTTTACCAAACTGTAAACTATGTAATGAAGTGCTTAAATATTTATTTGTCTATTTATTTCTGACAATTATGTTTATTTATGGAGTACAATAGGGTGTTTTGATCTATGTATATATTATAGAAAGATTCAATTAAATGAGTTAACATATCCAACACCTCACCAATTTGTCATTTTTTTTGTAGTGAGAACGGTAAAAATCCATTTTTTAAACAATTTTGAAATATACAATTATTTTTCAAATATAATACATTATTATTAACTGTGGGTCACTATGCAGTACAATAGATCACTAAAACATATTCCTCCAGTCTAACCAAAACCTCATACCCTTTGATCAACATAACCCCTTTCCCTATCTTGTCCCTTCTACCCTCAGCCTCTGATACCAACTTTCTACTCTGTTTCTGAGTTGAACTTTTCTAGATTCCACATGTAAGTGAGGTCATATGGTATTTGTCTTTCTTTGTCTGACTTATTTCACTTAGCATAATGTCCTCCAGTTCCATCTATGTTATTACATATGACAGAATTTCTTACCTTCTTAAGGCAGTATTGTATTTCATTGTGTATATATACAACATTTTCTTTATCCATTCATCTGTTGATGGACACAGGTTGATTCTATATCTTGGCTATTGTGAAGGATGCTGAAATGAATGTGGGAGTGTAGATATCTATTTGCAGTATTGATTTCAGTTCCTTTGGATATATACACAGAAGTGGGATAGCTGGATCATATGGTAGTTCCATTTTTAGTTCATTGAGAACACTCAATACAGTTTTCCATAGTGGGTGTACTGATTTACATTCCCACCAGCAATGCACAAGGGTTCCCTTTCCTCCATATCCTCATCAACACATGTTGTCATTTTCTTTTTGATAATGGCCATGATGAAAGGAATCAGGTTAATATCTTCTCATTGTAGTTTTAATTTGCATTTCCCTGATAATTAGAGATGTTGAACATTTTCATATATCTGCTGTCCATTTATAATTTTATTTTTAGAAATGTTTGTCCATATTCTTTGTTCATTTTTTAATTGAGTTGTTTTCTTCCTATTGAGTTGTTTTAGTTATATATATATTTTGTATATTAACACCTTATCAAATGTATAGTTTGTAAATATTTTCTCCCAATTCATGAACTGTCTCTTCATGCTTGTAATTGTTTCTTTGGTATGCAGAAGTCTTTTCAGTTTGATGCAGTATTATTTGTCTATTTATACTTTTGTTGTCTGTGCTTTTGGTGTCTTATCCCAGAAATAATTGCCCAGACCAATGTTGTGGAAATTTTTCTGTTTTCTTCTATTAGATTTACAGTTTAAGATGTTACATATGAATCTTTTATCCACTTTGAGTTGATTTTTATAACATGTCAGATGAGGCCCCGATTGCATTCTTCTTCATCTGGATATCTAATTTTCCCAACACCATTTATTAAAAAGACTGTCCTTTCCCCATTGTATATTCTGGCACATTTGTCAAAAATCAATCAATCATAAATACTTGGGTTTATTTCTGAGCTTTCTATTATGCTTCTTTGGTTGATGTATCTATTTTTATGTCAGTACCATGCAATTTTTATAGCAATAGCTTTATAATACATTTTGAAATCAGGGAATGTGATGTCTCCAGCTCTGTTCTTTTTGCTCAAGATGGCTTTGGCTATTCATAGTCTTTTATGGTTCTCTACAAATTTTAAAATTAATTTGCTATTTCTGTGAAAAGTGACGTTGGAATTTTGATGGACATTGCATTGACTCTATAGATCAGTTGGGATAGTATACACATTTTGACAATATTAATTATTCTAATCCATGAACATGGAATATCTTTTCTTCATCTGTTTGTGTCTTCTTCAATTTGTTTTCATTGATGTTCTATAGTTTTTAGTGTACAGATCTTTCACTTCTTTGGTTTAATTTACTAATAAGTATTTTTAATGCTATTGTAAATAGAATTGTTTTCTTAATTTTTTGGGTGGGTAGTTTGTTGTTAGTGTATAAAAACTAATTTTATATGCTTATTTTGTAAACTGTGTCTTTAGTAAATTTGTTTATCAGTTCAAACAGTTTTGGGTGAAGTCTTTATGGTTTTCTATATATAGAGAGAGTCATATGTCCAGTAGATGGAGACAATTTTATTTCCTCCTTTTTTCATACAGATGGCTATTATTTATTTGTCTTGCAAAATTGTTCTGACTAGGACATCCATTACTATGTTAAATAGAATTAGTGAGAGTGATATTAGTTCTTCCTTAACGGTTTGATGGAATTCAGCAGCAAAGCCATCAGGTCCTGGGCTTTTCTTTGATAAGATTTTTTTTATTACTTATTTAATTTTTTACTTATTAGTTTGTTCTGATGTTCCATTTTTCAGGATTCAGCCTTGGTAGGGTACATGTTTCTAAAATGCATCATTTTATTCTATGTTATCCATTTTTTAGTATATAGTTGTTTATAGTAGTATCTTAAAAACCTTCATGTTTCTGTTGTATCTGTTGTGAGGCCATCTCTTTCATTTCTGATTTTGTTTGAGTATTCTCTCATTTTTCTGTTAAAGTTTTGTAGATTTTGTTTATCTTTCAAAAAACAAGCCAACTTTCATTTTGTTGATTTTTTCTATTTTTCTAGTCTCTATTTTATTTCTTCTGATCTTTGTTATTTCCTTCCAAGAATGATATATTCAGCAATTCTGTCCTTCAAAAATGAAAAGGAAGGTAAATAACTTTCTCAGGCAAACAAAACCTGACCTACCTTATAAAAACTAGACCTACCTTACTAGACCTACCTTACAAAAACTGCTAAAGGGAGTTATTCAAGCTGAACAAAAAGGTTGCTAAGTAGCAACATAAAAACATAGAAACATTTAAAACTCACTTGTACATGTGAGTATATAATCAAACTCAGAACACTCAGGTTTTAATGATGGTATGAAAATCAGCTATATTGGCTGGGCACAGTGGCTCATGGCTGTAATCCCAGCACTTTGGGAGGCCGAGGCGGGCAGATCACGAGGTCAGGAGATCGAGGCCATCCTGGCTAACACGGTGAAACCCCGTCTCTACTAAAATACACAAAAAATTAGCCGGGCTTGGTGGTGGGCACCTGTAGTCCCAGCTACTCAGGAGGCTGAGGCGGGATACTGGCGTGAACCTGGGAGGCAGAGCTTGCAGTGAGCCCAGATCGAGCCACTGGGCAACAGAGTGAGATTCCATCTCAAAAAAAAAAAAAAAAAAAAAAGAAAGAAAGAAAGAAAGAAAATCAATTATATCTGTAGTATGAAAGTTAAAAGGAAAAACTATTAAAAATATCTATAGCTACAATAAGTTGTTAGGGACACAAACTATAAAATATATAAAACGTCATCAAAAACCAATTGTGAGGGGGAAGTAAAAGTGTAGAGTTTGTGCAAGTGATAAAAGTTGTTATTGGCCTAAAATAGGCTGTTTTAAATATAAGATATTTTATGTAAACCTCATAGTAACCACAAAGCAAAAATAGTTAGTAGATACACAACAGATAAAAACAAAGGATTTAAATATACTACTATAGAAAATTATCAAACCTCAAAGGAAGGCAGCAAGAGAAGAGAGAAGCAAAGCATCTACAAATTAACCAGAAAACCTTGAAGAAAATGGCAATAATAAGCCCTTATTTATGAATAATTATTTTAATGCAAATGAATGAAATTATCCAATCCAAAGACATTAAGAGGCTGAATTAATTTTTAAAACCCAACTAAATGCTGCAGGGAAGACTGACTTTACCTCTAAGGACACATATAAACTGAAAGTAAAGGGATAGAAAAAGACATTTTATGCAAAGGAAAACCAAATGACAGTGGAGGGAACTATATTTATATCCGAAAAAATAGAGTTTGCTTCAAAAACTGAAAAAAGAGAACAGGAAGTATATTATATAATGGTAACAGGGTCAATTCATCAAGAAGTTTTAACAATTATAAATATACATGCACTCAATATTGGAGTAGCTAAAAATATAAAATATTAGGAGATCTGATGGAAGAGATAGACTGCAATAAGTAATAATAGGAGACTTCAATACCACACTTTAAACATTGGACAAATTACTTAGACAAATACAACAAGGAAATTTTGGACTTGAAGTATGCTTTAGACAAAATGGACCTAACATATATTTATAGAACATTTCATCTAACAGCAACAGAATACATATTGCTCTCAAGTACACACAAAACATTCTCCAAGGTAGATCATATGTTAGGCTCCAAAACAAGTCTTAACAAACTTCAGAATATTGTAATCACATCAAATATATTTTCTGACCACAGTGGCATGAAACTAGAAATCAACAACAGGAAGAATTTTGGAAAACTCACAAATATGTGTAAATTAAGCAACATGATCCTGAACGAACAATAGATCTAAGAAGTCATTAAAAGAGAAAGAAGTTAAAAGAGAAATTAGAAAGCATCTTGAGACAAAAATTGAAATACAACATACCGATGCTTGTAAGATACAGCAAAAGCAGTCCTGAGAGGGAAGCTTATATCAATAAATGCTTATATCAAGAAAGAAGAAATATCTCAAATAAACAACCTAACAGAAAATTTCAAGAAACTAGAAAAAGAAGAGCAAAATAAGCCTAAACTTAGAAGAAGATTAAAAAAAAATATATATATATATATATAAAGTGTAAGACAAATTGGTTCTTATTTCTCATTGCACATAGCTGATATAATGCTAAGTATATAGGAAATTCAATAACATCTGGTCAATTGTTGGGAGAGGCCATCTGCCATGGTCACTGAGCATTCCTGCTCATTCTTGGTGAGTATCTTAAGAATGAAAGGCTCTAACTGTTCTTCGCCCAAATTATTTGCTCAGCGTTGTCTTTAGAGCAAACCTCAGATGATGAAATAGCATCTCTCTCTGGACAAAGAGAGGTTTACTTCTGCTCATTAAAAAAGCAGTAAATCCTCCAAGCTCAGGGTTCCTCTCCTGTAATGCAATCTACTGAATGTGAAGGTATCATTTAGGATCACCAGCATCATTCTTCCCTGTGGGACTCGAAGAACCTGGAGAACCAATGGAAATGAAAATGAAGGCCTGAGTAACAAAGTCCTTTTTAATTGATGCAGGAATCTAGTATATTTTGGCAGTATTCAGGAAACATTAACAAATAGGGTAAAATCTCATACCCTGAACACTTTTTTATACCAATCAGGTAGCTAAAAGTGCAGGGAAGCATATAGGGAGAAAGCAGAAGAAATAATGGCAAAGATAGATTATAGCTAAAATAAGTATCACGTGATAAATAATAAAATTAAATAGTGTTCATGTAAAATATACAATAGAACCCAGAATTCCATCTCTTGAATGCAAAATAACCATTAGAAAACCGTAAAGAGAGGTATAGACTGGTCAAAAAGGTTGGCTTGTAAATTCACCTTGTGATAATATGTTGAAGATTAGAAAGAATAATCTGGATGTGTAAATCATTAAGAAAACAATGCAAAAAAAAATCCTGATTTGATCAGGAAAAGAAAAAAGAAATGAAAAAAAATTTTCCTTAAATAAAAGACCCCCAACATGAACACCAACAAAACACTTCATCAATTTGGATCAGTTCAAGTCAATTAAAAAACATGTGGTGAACACCCTCCTCTCTATACAATGGAATATGCAAGAAGCTGTCCAATCTGGTAGGTTCCAGGAACTCAAGACTGGACTCTAGTGAAATGAGGGAAAATAAATTAGAAAAATAACACACAGGACATGGCCCTGGAAAACAGCAAGTGCTGACTTGACTTGTTAGGAAGGTTAACACTGCCTAAGGAAATTTTTGGAAATGAGGTTATCATTTGGGACCTAAACTGAAATTACAGCAGAAATTTGAGAGCTGTCTTTACCAGCAAACAGCTAAGGAATTAAAAAAAAAGCAAAATAAACAAACCCAACCTCTTTAAGGAAGCAGATATAGAAATAGTGCAAAAGATCCAAGGCAGTTGATCTTGACAGATGTTGAGAGAATGGTCAGGGGTTGACAAAGAAGTAGAGTAAGAAGAAAAGAAGCAGGGGAAGAAGTAAAGGATTCTAGAGCATCCATAACCAAGATCAGTAAGGATGGAAAGAAGATGGTTAATCCTGTTTAATGTGGTTAGAAAGTGAAGGAGGGAAATAAATATCTAGAGTACTGTCCCATTGAACATAATGCGAACAATATTTGTAATTTTAAATATTTGAGTAGCCATGTAAAAATGTAAAAAGAGGCCAGGCACGGTGGCTCACACCTGTAATCCCAGCACTTTGGGAGGCTGAGACGGGCAGATCACGAGGTCAAGAAATCGAGATCATCCTGGCCAACATGGCGAAACCCCATCTCTACTAAAGATACAAAAATCAGCTGTGTGTGGTGGTGCATGCCTGTAGTCCCAGCTACTCGGGAGGCTGAGGCAGGAGAATCACTTGAACCGGGGAGGCAGAGGTTGCAGTGAGCCGAGATCGTGCCACTGCACTCCAGCTTGGTGACAGAGCGAGACTCTCTCTCAAAAAAAAAAAAAAAAAAGTAAAAAGAAATAGGTAAAAGTAAGTTTAATTCAATAGTTTAGCTCAATATATCCACATTATCATTTCAAAATGTAATCAATATAACAAATTATTAATGGTATATTTTATATTGTTTTTCATACTAAGTCTCTGAAATCTGGTATATATTTTACACTTATAGCACTTCTGTATTTGGCCTGGCCCCACTTCAATTGCTCAGTAGCTGTATGGAGCTAATGCTTACTTTTATCAGACCCTATAGATCTAGACAGGAAAATATATAAATAATCATTAAATTTGATGACGAGATTAGGAAGAAAGTTCTAAGAAATATATAATTCTACACAAATAGCTTCAGGTTAGTAAAAACACTTGCTGTTGCAAAACTTGATTAGTAAAGGAGGAGATAACAGGGTATAAATCTCAGAACAGGAGAATAAGATTTCTAAGTAATTGGAATGAGATAAAGATTTTCTTGCAATGGAAGATAGAAGTTGGATTGGAAAAAAATAATTTTCATTCCTAATGTTTTTAACTCCTATACTTTCTGTTGGGGCAGTAAATCCTATGAGAAAAAAATGTAAACAACGTTCGAAGGGAGACATATTTAAAGATTAGTATGAATTATGAGAAAAATTAAGCAAAGGGAATACACTTCCTGAGCCAAAATTAACATGGCAGTGATAAAATATTAAGGAAATTGATAGAAAAATGTATATAGAATTTGGCAAAATATATTAAATTTGTGTTAAATGGCAATATCTGGTACTTTTTTAAACTTTGTATTTTGAAATAATATTGCACTTGATGAAGAGCTACAAAGACAGTACAAAGTATTCTTATATGCCCTTCACCCACCTGGCCCTAATGTTACATTTTACAGAACCTTATACAAAATTAAGAAATTAATGTTGTAGTATAATAAGTTAACTGATTTTGATTTCATCTGGTACATTTTCATGTTTCTGTGTTTTTTTCCTCTTACAAATTTATATGCAGACATGAAGGAAGAAGTGTCCATGGGAATGATCTAGAACTCAGCTGAGGGTTTGGTAACTTCTGTGGAGGGCCTCATCTATCATCCAGGCAGACAAAGCTGACTGTAAGTTTACATCTGTAGACTTAAATTGATAGCCGATAAGAGGTCATTGAAAATTGGGAGAGAAGTCAAGATAATTAGAGAAAGATGTGGTCAGAAAGGAGGTGTTGAGAAGTGGAAATGTAGAAGAATGCCTAGAACCACACAGCAAGGCAAAATAAAGCATTTGAAATATTTAATATCTATATGTGACTTTTACATCTCTGTGGTCCAATTTAACTGTGTCTTTAAACAAATAAGGTGAAATTACCCATGATAACATCAAGAAAACTATTTTTGTCTATTTTACTGATAGTTGACATAAAAAGCAATCTAATCATTTTAATGCTACAGACATTCTGTGGTTATAATCTCTTTTTACACATTTGCTTGACAGGCTTGACAGTGTTTTGAAATCAGGATATCTATTATGAAGAATCTCCATAATGTGTTCTTTTATTGCCAAGGTTAACATTCTTCAGTGGGTACCACACAAAAAGCAGGTGTTCTGAAACTTCTGGAACTCTGTCACATTTGCATATTTTATAATAAATCAATGGTTTTCAAATTAATGATCTCAGTCATCAAGCTCTGTAGGTAAATGCCTTGTAGATTTCAACCTTCTTCCTAAATTTCTTATAAAGCCCCACTTGTGGACCAATCTATCAAAAAGATAAAGTATGAAAAATGGGAAGTTAAAAAAAACTTCAGCTTTCAATATGCATTTATGTCAGTACATTTTATAAAGAAGCTCTTAGGAATTAACTCTGAGAGGCTGTACTAGAGTCCTTCACGTGGCATATCTGATTATTCTGGATGTCGGGTTTTATTTCCATTATTTTTGGAAGCCAGCGTCCTGTGCTGCTTTGTAAATGATTCTTTTCAAGTATGACTTATATTGTTGGAGAAAAATATAAACAACAGTGAAATATGGGCCAAAGTGAATATTAATTTAAAAACTATAACCCTGGTTCTGAAATGAAGTAACTTTTTTGGCTAACATCTGCAGTTTTGCTAAGCTGTCTGCACTTAGAGTAAATGAGAAAAAAGAAGAAAAAAAAAAAAACAAGGGAAAACATTAGTGCTAGTAGGCACAACAATTTATGAGAGAAAGCAGAGAAAGAGGTGAGGTGTGTATGTTTCTCAATAGCTCAGTACTAATCTGGTCGATGAGCATTTCTTCCCCAATTGTGGTTTATTGGAGCATGTGGAGTCTTGATTGTTCTTTGGATCATGGCTTTGCTTTCCCCAGGACACCAATGCAGGCTTTCCTCTAAAAGCCTGCTGTGCCACGAAGACTCTCACTGCCCTTGGAACAGGCCAAATTTGGTTCTGCATTTTCCCATAGAGTTCTGCTCAGTGTTCTGGAATTGAGCCACTAGGGAGAGTCCTAGGGGAGAAATTTTGTTGCCAAGGAAGATGTCACACAAGCTGTTTATTTCCTTATGGGCTGAAGCCTTGCTCATGTAATTGAACAGATGCCTTCGAATCTCAGGTTTAATGCACTCTACAGTTTATCAAGTGCTTTTGTATTGTATGGACACATTAGCCTTCACAGTAAGTACCTTGTGAGGAGGCTATCACAGATATTTATATTCCTAATTTTTTAAATTAGGAAACTGGGGCTTGAAAGTGTTATTGATTTGTCAGGTCTTATGTATTTTACCCCTCTCCCCCATACTCTTTCTATTATACATTGTCCATTATAGATTTTTCCTTTATTTTCAATTAAGATATGAATATGTCTGTGACAGCTTCTGAACAACTTCATAATACGTATATTAAAATGCCCAGAAACACATTCCTTTTACACTATGCCCATGCAAATCAAATGTAGAAAGTGAAAATATATGCTTATCTTAAAACTTTGATATATAAATCCTATAAATTCTTTACCATTTCAATCATTAGCTTGTCTTCTAGAACTTTCCATGAATCTTTGAAATAATTTTGAGTCTGTTATAGATGTTTTCAATAAAAGAAACCTTTTCATTTGGTATTTTCCTCAGTGGTTTAAAATCTATTATGAAACATAAATAGCAACAACACTTTTGTCAATGTTAAATAAGTATGGGTCACATTTTCAAATTTGAATACCTGTTATATTTCAAAAATATATATATTTATAAATATGAAAGTTGGGAAACACTGCACTCTGTGAAAACCCACATCCTGACACTAATGCATCTGTCTGCATGTGCTCACAAGGGTACATTATAATAAATATCCCCAAACCACAAAGTTTCTGATTTAAGAAATCACTTTCAAATGCCCGCCATTTGCAAATATGTTTCTTGAAATATAATTTGGAATAATAAAATGATGGAGTTTAAAAAAATCAAAGAAGAAAGCAGGACTCCTTGAAACTTCTAAGGCTGTGTATGCACAGCATATGACTAAAATTTAGGCATGAGCCCTTTACCAGTTCATAAGATAAGCATTCAATTGATGAAATACCACTGAGAATTGTTCTCTCTGCAGTTGAAAACAGCCATGGTGTCTGTTTCAGTACCTTTAATATTGGGTCACCTGAGATACAGTGGGATTTTATGGATCTAATATGTTGCCTATAGTGAGTTTAACTGCAATATTTATTCCATGTACTTTGAGTTCAATAATTTCACTTCAGGCATGGAAAATCTCAGCAGAATACATTCAAGAGCCAGAACTTATTGCTATTGGAAAAGAAATATGTTTAAAATACTTTAAAGAAATTAACTTCACATTTTAATATTTCTGCAGGATTAGAAAGAACAGAATACAAATGAATATGGCTTCAACAATACTTCAAGAAAATACTTAACATAGATCATAAATTCAAAATTTTCACAAGGCCCATGTAAGCTGAATAATAGAATAAAAAATGTACAGTAGTCCCTCCTTATCCACTGTTTCACTTTCCATGGTTTTAGTTATCCACAGTCAACTGCAGTTCAAAATATTAAATGGAAAATTCCAGAAATAAACCATCAGTTTCACATTGCATGTCATTGCGAGTAGTGCCATACACTTTGTCCTGCCCAGGACGCAAATCATCCCTTTGTCCGGGATATCCACACCAGTCACTCTGTAGTTGTGTGTTATCAGACTGTCAGGGTATTGCAGTGCTTGTGATAAGTAACCCTTATTTTCCTGAATGAAATAATCCTAAAGTACAAGAGTAGTGGTGCTAGCAATTCGGATATTCCAAGGAGAAGCTGTAAAATGCTTCCTTTAAGTGAAAAGGTGAAAGTTCTCAACTTAATAAGGAAAAAAATTATATGGTAAGTTGCTAAGATCTGCAGCAAAAACAAATCTAACTGCAAAATTGTGAAGGAAAAGCAAAATCTATGCTAGTTTTGCTGTCACACCTCATACTGCAAAAATTATAGCCACAGTGCATGATAAATTCTTAGTTAAGATGGAAAAGGCATTATATTTGTGGTGGAAGATGTGAACAGAAACATGATCCAATTGATGGAAATTAGGTTTGGTACTATCTGCAGTTTTAGGCAACCACTGAGGGTCTTGAAATGTATCTCCAGGGATAAGGGGGACTCCTGTATAGAAAAAAAAATCACATTCCAATGTGAATACCTGACATTGCCTCAGTTGCAGTAGTCATTTGATATGAACATTTATTTAAATTAAATTTAAAGTTATTTGATAGGACAAGGGTGTTTCCACAACACTGGTGTCTATCTGGAGCAGTGGTATGAAAAGATAGATGATTCAAAATTTTTGAAAATCTCATCATTTACATGCCATAATTTTTGGAGTCTTGTTGAAAGACAATGTGTACCATGAGCTTAAGGAATTTTGTGAACTCCTAAAAAAGCAGCTGAGATATCTTTTGGAAGAGTTAATTAATGCTCCTTTAAAAAAAAATGGCACACTGATTTGTATATCATAGTTACCCATTAATATTTATTGAATAAAGGAACTGAAAAAAAGAGTTAGGTAGTTGTGAGCCACCTGTATGACATAAAGTCATTAGTAACCCTTATGATACGTGATAAGGGTTGAAGTGGCATCTAACACTACAATAAAATTTGTATTTTTGGCCGGGCATGGTGGCTCACGCCTGTAATCCCAATATTTTGGGAGCCCGAGGCCGGTGGATCGCCTGAGGTCAGGAGTTTGAGACCAGTCTGGCCAACATAGTAAATCCCCGTCTCTACTAAAAATAAAAAAAATTAGCTGGGCATGATGGCGAGCGCCTATAATCCCAGCTACTCGGGAGGCTAAGGACAGAGAACTGCTTGAACCCAGGAAAGGGAGGTTGCAGTGAGCCAAGATCGTGCCATTGCACTCCAGCCTGGGCAACAAGAGCGAAATTCTGTCTCCAAAATAAATAAATAAATAATATAATAAAATTATTTTTTGCCATAGAGAGAAATAATTAAAACCAAAGAAGCAATGATTTATTTTTGAAAAACTGTAGCAGATTACTAGTAATCACTGATAATTGCAATATATTTCATCATTTAATCTTTTTAAAACAAAATTTTAAAGAGATAACCATTACTCCTGGTTTTTCCTTTTTAAGAAGCTTGGCTTTAGTAATTCAATGGGTGTCCTCATGGCAGTTGTGTTTCGGGGCATTAATTTCCAATTACCATGAAAAGATGTGTTTAAAATTATACTTTAGTATGAGTTGTTGCTTTATTAAAAATGTATTTTTTTTAACAGACTCATAGTCAATATGGCAATTCATCATTTACAGAAACATAATATTGGATTAGGCTGAGAGTACCACAGCCATTTGAAGAATTTTGGGAGGCAGGGGAATGGAATTGAAACTATGTGAACTTAAATAGAGACTCATTGGAATTTAGGTCTAAAATTTGTATTCTAACCACAGACACATTACAATACATGCATGTTGAGAGGCTCATTGATGAATAGGAAAAAACAGTGATCTACATGTCAGGGGTATCAGAATCCCTAACTTTGCATTAACAAGCTGGTTATTAATTTATATTATCTAAATCTGTTGCTTTATTTGTGTAATGAAAGGATTGAACTGAGTGAGATCAAGTTCTGTGATTCTCCTACTTATTTTTATATTTTTCAAATTTTCTAGGTTTATCAATTTAACTTATATCTTTTGTTTCCTTAAAGTGTTACATTCCATATTAATTTTATTGAAGAGAGTTATTGATAATCAAATTTAATCTTATCACAAAGTGTTCTCCTGAAAAATTTCACTAGTAGTATTATATTCTATGTTTTTCTAACAACTGTTGCTAGAAAACAACATCCATTCCTCCCCCTCTGTCATGCGCATATGCACATCCAAATACAGGAATTTAAAAATCGGAATTATTGGAACCTGGGAGTGGAGAAAAATGGCATAGAAATGGAATAGAAAGCTCCACTGATTGTCACCTTCCCCACCAAGGACACCAATTTAACATTCTACATACAAAAAGTGCACCTTTGTAAGAATCAAAAATTAGTTGAGCACTCATAGTACCAAGTTTTAACTTCATATTGCTGAAAGAGGCACCAAAAAGGTAGGAAAAACACTCTTGACTCACTGACAACACCCCTCCCTCAATTCCCCACAGCAGCTATGTGGTGTGGAGAGCATTTCTGTGCCTGGAGAGAAGGAGAGACAGCAATTGTGAGGCATTGAACTCAGTGCTACCTTTGTTATAGCAGAAATTTTGCAAAACTGGACTAAACTCAGCTGATACCCACCCACAGAGGGTGCATTTAAACCAGAGGGGAATGGCCAATTCCAGCCATAAAGTGTGAGTTCTTGTAAGCCTTGCCACTGCGAGCTAAAGTTCTCCGAGGCCCCAAATAAACCTGAAAGGCAGTGCAGGCCATAAAGACTGCAACATCTAGTCAAATCCTAGGGCTGAACTGGGCCTAGAGATTGTGGACTTGGAAGGTAGGGGGGATACAACCTACTAAGACACAACCTGGGGCAGCCCCTTACCCCAGGCTGCACAGCTCACAGCTCCAAAAGAAATCCCTTCCTTCTGCTTGAGAAGAAGAGACAAAAGAGTGGAGAGGACTTTGTCTTGCATCTTGGATACCAGCTCAGCCACAGCAAGATAAGCCACCAGTCAGAGTCCTGAGGCTCCCTTTCCAGGCCTTAGCTCTTGGACATTTCTAGACATATCCTGGGCCAGAAGGGATCCCACTGCCTTGAAGGGAAGGACCCAGTCCTGGAAGGATTCATTACCAGCTAACTGAAAAGCCCGTGGACGCTGAGTAACTAGCAGTGATACCCAGGTAGTATGTCAATGACCTTGGATGAGGCTCTGAGACCTGATGGCCTCGGGTGAGGCTCAGCACATTCCCAGCTGTTGTGACCATGAGGCAATACTCCTCCTGCTTGAGAAAAGTGAAGGGAAAAGTGAAGGGAAAAGTAAAGGAGACTTTGTCTTGCACCATAGGTACCAGCTCAGCTACAGAGGATAGAACACCAATGGGCTCTTAGGGTCCCCAATTCCAGGACTTGGCTCATGAACAGCATTTCCGGACATGTTCTGGTCCAAAGGGGAGTCCATTCCTTTGAAGGGTGAGTCCCAGGTCAGGCAGCATTCACCACACACTAACTGAAGAGCCCTTGAGCCTTATGGGAATATTGGTGGTAGTCTGATAGTATTCTCCATAAGCCCAAGGTGATGGTGGCTACACAGTAAGACTCTTCTGCCTTTGGAAAGGAGAGGTAAGAGTGGGAAGAACTGTATCTTATGGTTTGAGTGCTAACACAGCTGAAGTACAGTAGAATACCAGGTGGACATGTAAGGTTTTTGACTTTAGTCCCTGGGTCCCAGATAGCACCTCTGGACCTGCCAGGGGGACTGAGGGAACTCACTGCACTGAAGGGAAGGACACAGAACTGTCTGGCTTTGCATCTGGTGATTTTAGAGCTCCAGGGCTTTGAGTGAACATAGATGGTAGCCAGGGAGGGGTTACAGCAGGCCTTGGGTGAGATCCAGTGCTATACTGGCTTCAGGTCTGACCCAGCAGAGTCATAGTGGTGGTGGCCACTGGCGTGTTTCTTTCATTTCACCCCCAGTTTCTGGTTACTCAGAGCAGAGAGAGATTCTTTTTGTTTGGGAAAAAAGTAAAGGAATAGGACAAAAGTCTCTGCCTCATAATCCAAAAATTCTTCTGAATGTTGTCCAAGACCATCAGGGTGGTACCTGTATGAGTCTGCAAGAACTACAACACTACTGGGTTTGGGGTTCCCCCTAAAACAGATAAAGCTGAGATCACAACAGCCAAGTCTTTTGGAATATTTAGAAAGCCTTCCCAAGAAGGAAAAACAAGGTAAAAACAAGCCCAGACTGCAAAGACTATAATAAATATCTAAGTTTTCAATGCCCAGACACAGATGAACATCTACAAGTAGCAAGATGATCCAAGCTAACATGACATTACAAAATGAACTACATAAGACTCCAGGGACCAATCCTGGAGAAACAGAAATATGTGATCTTTCACACAGATAATTCAAAATAGTTTTTGAGGAAACTCCAGGAAATTCAAGATAATACAGAGATGGAATTAAGAATTCTACCAGATAAAAAAGAGATTGAAATCATTAAAAAGAATTAAGCAGAAGTTCTGGAGTTTAAAATTCAATGGACATATTGAAGAATGCATCAGAGTCTTTTAATGGCAGAATTGGTCAAGTAGAAGAAGTAATTAGTGAGAAAGAAAGTCACCTTCACTCAAAGGAAGAGAGGAAGGAAAGAGAGAAGGATGAGAAGACCACACACACATGCATGTGCATGCGCACACACACACACACAAACACAGAAAACAAATAAAATGGCAGGAGTAAGTCCTCGTTTATCAATAATAACTTTATAAATGAACTAAACTCTGCAGTCAAAAGACATAGATAAATGGATTAAAAAGCAAGACCCATTAATCTGCTGCCTACAAGAAACACACTTCACCTATAAAGACACACATAGACTGAAAACAAAGGGAAGGAAAAATATATTCCATGCCAATGGAAACCAGAAAAGAGTAGGAGCCACTTTACTTGTATCAGAAAAATAGATTTCAATGCCAAAAGTCTAAGAGGGATACAGAAAGGTCTAAATAATAACAAAGGGGTCAATTCAGCAAGAGGCCATACAAATTTTAAACAAATACACACCCGACATTGAACCATACACATATATAAAGTGAACATTTTTAGAGCTAAAGAGAGAGACAGACTTCAACACAGTAACAGCTGGGTATTTCAACACCCCACTTTCAACATTGAGCAGATCTTCCACACAAAATCAACCAAGAAACATAAGACTTTATCTGCACTATAGACCAAATGATTCTAACAGGTATTTACAGAACATTTCATCCAATGGCTGTATACTACACATTTTTTCCTCAGTACATGGATTGTTCTCAAGGATGGACCATATGTTGGTTCTCAAAATAAGTTTTAGAAGATCCAAAAAAATTATGTATAGCATCTCCTCTGATCCCAGTGGAATAAAACTAGAAATAAATAGCAAAAGGAATTTTGCAAACTCTACAAATACATGGAAACTAAACAATATGCTCTTAAATGACTGGCAGGCCAATGAAGAAATTAAGAAAGAAATTGAAATTGTTCTTAAAACAAAAGTTGAAACACAATATAACAAAATCTATGGGACACAGTGAAAGCAATAGTAGACCTCAAACTCAAGAAACTACTATGAGAAAACATTGGGGAAATTCTCCAGGACATCAGTCTGAGCAAAGATTTCTTGACTAATACCCCACAATCACAGGCAACCAAAGCAAAAAATGGAAAAATGGGATCATACCAAGTTTAAAATATTTTGTACAGCAACAACAACAACAAAAAATCAACAAAGTGAAGAGACAACCCACAGAATAGGAGAAGATATTTGCAAACTACTCATCTAAATAGGGATTATATATAAGGAGCTCAAACAACTCTCTAGGAAAAATATAGAATAATACTATTTTTAAAATGGGCAAAATATTTGAATAGACATGTCTCAAAAGAAGACATACAAATGGCAAACAGACATATGAAAAGGTACTCAACATCATTGATCATCAGAGAAATGCAACTCAAAACTACAATGAGATATCATCTCACCCCAGTTAAAATGGCTTGTATTCAAAAGAGAGGCAATAGCAAATGCTGGTGAGGATGTGGAGAAAAGGCAACTCTCGTACAGTGTTGGTGGGTTATAAATTAGTATAACCCCTGTGGAGAACAGTTTGAAGGTTCCTCAGAAAACTATAAATAGAGCTACCATATGATCCAGCAATCCCACGGCTGGGTATATGCCCAAAAGAAAGGAAATCAATATATTGAAGAGATACCTGCACTCCCATGTTTGTTGCAGCTCTGTTCACAATGGCCAAAATTCAAAAACAACCTGTTTCCATCAACAGATGAATGGATAAAGAAAATGTGGTACTTATACACAATGGAGTACTATTCAGCTATAGAAAGGAGATTCAGACATTTGCAACAATATGGATAGAACTGGAGATCATTATGATAAGTGAAATAAGCCAGGCACAGAAGGACAAACATTGCATGTTTTTACTTATTCGTGGAATCTAAAAATCAAAACAATTGAACCAATGGAGATAGTAGAACGATGGTTCCCAGAGGGTGTGAAGGGTGGTGGAGGGGTGAGGGATATGTGGAGATGGTTAATGCATACAAAAAATAGTTGGAATGAATAAATAAGACATAATATTTGATAGCACAACAGGGTGACTAGTCAATAATAATTTAATCGTATATTTAAAAATAACTAAATGAGTATAATTGGATTGTTTGTAAAACAAAAGATAAATGCTTGAGGGATGAACACCCTGCTATCCATTATGTGATTATTACATAGTACATGTCTGTATCAAAATATCTCATATGCTCCATAAATATATATACCTACTCTGGACCCACAAAAACTAAAAATAAAAAACTTAAGAAAATATGACTTATGCACACAAATTTGAATTGTTTTATTTTTAACATATTTACTAACCACCTGATAAATAAATTGTGAAATAACTCTGACTCTCAATTTAGTATATGTGTGTGTGTATATATATATAAATGCACACTTGCATTAAATATTATACATATTATGGAAAATATCTATATCAATGCTATGATTATGACATTACAACTTCATTTTTAATTTAAAATGTGTATTGAAGTATAACACACAAAGTGAAATTTCATAAGTGTACAGCTCAAAAATTATCACAAAATAAAAATTGACATGTAATTACCACTTAATATTTAAAAAAAAGAAACTTTATTAGGAAGCCATAAGTCCTCTTCTTGTTTATCTCCATAATTACAACTTTTCTCCATCCCAAACTCCTATTCTGACGTTCAATATCATGGATTAGTTTTGTCTGAGTTTAAACTCTGCAAAAATGGAATTAGCATAGATTATATACTCTTTTGTATCTAGTTTCTTTCACTTATGAGACTTCTATGATAATCCACATAGCATTTGTATGTGGCATGAATTTGTTTGTTTTTATGGTTGTATATGATTCCATTATATGAATATGCCATAATTTATATATTCTATCAATAGATGTTTGTGTTTGTTATGGTTTGGCTCTATCTCCACCCAAATCTCCTCTTGAATTGTAGTTCCCATAATCCCACCTGTCATGAGAGGGACCCAGCAGAAAGTGATAGAATCACTGAGGCAGTTTGCTTCATGCTATTCTCTTGATAGTAAGCTCTCACAAGATCTGATGATTTTATGAGGGTCTTCTCCTTTTGCTCAGCTCTCATTCTTCTCCTTGCTGCTCCCATGTGATGAAGGACGTGTTTGCTTCCCCTTCCACCATGGTTGTAAGCTTCCTAAGACTTCCCCAGCCATGCTGAATTGTGAGTCAATTAAACCTCTTTCCTTTGTAAATTACCCAGTCTTGGGTGTGCCTTTATTTGCAGCATGTGGATGAACTAATACAGTAAATTGATACTGCAGGGAGTGGGGTGCTGCTCTAAAGATACCCAAAAATGTGGAAGTGACTTTGGAACTGGGTAACATGTAGAAGCTGAAACAGTGTGGAGGGCTCAGAAGAAGACAGGAAATTGTGGGAAAGTTTGGAACTTTCTAGATACTTTGAGGGTTCAGAAAACAGGAACATGTGGGAAAGCTTGGAACTTCCTAGAGGCTTGTTGAATGGATTTGACCAAAATACTGATAGTGAGATGAACAATGAAGTCCAGGCTGAGGTGGTCTCAGACGGAGATGAGGAACTTGTTGGGGACTAGAGTAAAGGTCACTCTTGCTATGCAAAGAGACTGGCCACATTTTGTCTCTGCCCTAGAGATCTGTGGAACTTTGAACTTGAGAGAGATGATTCACAGTATCTGTTGGAAGAAATTTCTAAGCAGCAAAGCATTCAAGAGGAAGCAGAGCATAAAAGTTTGGAAAATTTGCAGTCTAAAAATGTGACAGAAAAGAAAAGCCCATTTTCTGGGGAGAAATTCAAGCCAGCTGCAGAAATTTGCATAAGTAACAAGGGGCCCAATGTTAATCACCAAGGCAATGGGGAAAATGTCTCCAGGGCCTGTCAGAGACCTTCATGGCAGCCCCTCCCATCACATGCCCAAAGGCCTAGGAGGAAAAAAAGGTTGTGCGGGGAGGGACGTGGCCCCCCCTGCTGTGTACAGCCTAGGGACTTGGTGCCATGTGTCCCAGCCACTCCAGCTCTGGCTAAAAGGGGTCAAGGTCTACCTCAGGCTGTTGTTTCAGGGAGTGGCAAGCCCCAAGCCTTGGCAGCTTCCACATGGTGTTGAGTCTGTGGGTGCACAGTAGTCAAGAATTGAGGTTTGGGAACCTCTGCCAAGATTTCAGAGGATGTATGGAAATGCTTGAATGTCCAGTCAGATGTTTGCTGCAGGAGCAGAGCCCTGATGAAGAAATTCTGCTAGGGAAGTGCAGAAGGAAAATGTGGGGTTGGAGCCCTCACACAAAGTCCCCACTGGGGCCCTGCCTAGTGGAGCTATGAGAAGAGGGCCACTGTCTTCCAGACCCTAGAATGGTAGATCCACTGACAGCTTGCAACATGCACCTAGAAAAGCCGCAGACAACGCCAGTTCATGAAAGCAGCCAGGAGGAGGGCTGTACCTTGCAAAGCTACAAGGGTGGAGCTGCCCAATGCCATGGGAGCCCACTTCTTGCCTCAGCATGACCTGGATGTGAGACATGGGGTCAAAGGAGATCATTTTGAAACTTTAAGTGTTTAATGACTGATATATTGGATTTCAGACTTGCATGGGGCCTGTTCTCCTTTGTCTTGGCCAATTTCTCCCAGTTGGAATGAGAATATTTACCCAATGCCTGTACTCCCATTATACCTAGGAAGTAACTAACATGGCTTTTGATTTTACAGGCTCATAGGTAGAAGGGAGTTGCCTTATCTCAGATGAGACTTTGGACTTGGACTTTTGAGTTAATTCTGGGATTAGTTAAGACTTGGGGGACTGTTGGAAGAGCATGATTGTGTTTTGAAATGTGAGGACATGAGATTTGGGAGGGGCCAGGGGTGAAATTATATGATTTGGCTGTGTCCCAACCCAAGTCTGATCTTGAATTGTAGTTTCCATAATCTCCACATGTCATGGGAGGGACCTGGTGGGAGGTAATTGAATCATAGGGTCGGTTTCCCCCATGCTATTCTCATGATAGTAAGTTCTCACAAGATCTACTGGTTTTATAAGGGGTTTCTCCCTTTGCTTCACTCTCATTCTTCTCCTTAATGCTGCCATGTCAAGAAGGATGTGTTTGCTTCCCCTTCCACCATGACTGTAAGTTTCCTGAGGTCTCCCCAGCCATGCTGAACTGTGAGTCAATTAAACCTCTTTCCTTTCTAAATTACCCAGTCTTGGATATGTCTTTATTAGCGGTGTGAGAACAGACTAATACAGTGTTGTTTTCTGTTTCAGGCTATTATAAATAATGCTGCTATGTATATTCTTGTATATGTTTTTCTCTAAGCATATATATAAAATTTCCATTTTTTTTTCTATTTTTTAAAGATTCAGTCATGATTGTTTTAAAGTTTTGCTGTAGGTGTTATTGTTAGATACAAAATAAGGATATAGAACTATAGTTTTGTCATAGGTACAGGAGTATGTATGAGTTCTAAGCTATAAAAACCATTTTAAAATACAAATTTTTTCTTAGGAATATTTGCTGTCAAAGGTCATCCACATTAATACCCAGGAGGATAATTGCTGGTGATAGGATATATTTTAGTTCAATTTTAGTGTATAGTGCCAACAGTGTTTTCAAAGTGATTATGTTGAGTTACACTAATAAAAAACACATATAATTAAATTCCTATTGCTCTATATCCTTGCCAGCATTTAGCCTTTTCTCTCTTTTTAATTGTAAACATTACCGTGTGTGTGTGTGTTTAATGGTATTTCACAGTGGTTTATCAGATAAAGAAGCTGAGCTTCCTCTCAGAATGTTTATTCATTGTTTGATAGTCTTTTTATTTGTATGAAATGACTTTTCAATATTATTTTCAATTTTTTTTATCTATTGTGTTGTTTGCATTTTTCTGTATTTTTTTCTATTTTTCTATTCTTTATACAAGACTTTGGCATGTGATATGTGTTGTATGTGTATTTCTGTCAATCTGCAGGTGATGTTTGCTCTCTTAGTGGTATTTCTTGATAAATGTAAATTATTAAATTTAATGATTAATCCTTTTGTATGTCCAGCTAACAAATTTTAACCAATTTTAAAGTCTCATTAAGATGTTCTAAATTGCATCAAAAAAAGAATTTTTTTGAGGTAAAAAAAAAAAAAGAAAAATAAACAATAAAACACTTCCTGTGCCCCAGTGTGTGCTTTTTTTGTGTTGAAATATCTCTTTGTGTTGAATTGAAGGGTATAGTTTAAAGACTCGTTTGTTCTAAATATTAACTTCCTTTGTGGTTTAGCAAGCAAAGGGCATCAGAGAAATTGCATAAGTGCTATGTGTTTACAATTCTGCAGATTGTCATTGGCAACTGAAATTCATCCAAGAAGCTGTCAAATACCTAATTTCTATTATGTTACAATGAAATAATTACTGCACTTGGTAGTTTCAAAACTGTTTGTTCTTTTTGCAGGGGTTTAATTTTCCCCCTTGTGTCAGGAAAAGATTTTCAGAGATATATAAAGGATTTCATAGATTTATTTCAATGATTATAAATGTCATAAGTAATTTATTGTAATATTTAGTATGAACATGCTAAAATAAACCAAAGAAAAATAAATCTGAACAAAGAAAAAAATGGAACAAACAAAAAGAAAAAGGAGTGATAGCCCTACATGAAAATGTTTACTAAATTCGATTGTCATTTTCAGAGCAATGGACACTTTCAATTTTTGTGTGTGTGTGTTCAAACACAACCCACACAAACAAATGCATATACACAATAACAATTTTCTTTAATTGTCTGTATTTTTTAACCCTTTTATAATGAATATAATAATTTTAGATTGAGATATATTTTACTATCATACAGTTGTAGGTAGGCTATAAACATTACCATGGTTGTAACATTAGTATATAGGTATTATTTTACTTTTAATGAAAGTCTGTCACTTTGCTTTATTTACTTAACCACTATACATTAATTTCTAAATTGAATTTGATGTTCTAGGGTCATAAAACTTAATTCAGGTTATCATATTGAATTATAAAATTGCAATTATTATAAACTTTCTAAATTCTTGATTAAGACCTTCCCTATGGAACTGGGCCATTTCTCATGATAACTGTTAAGTTCTTATAATTAAAAATATCTGTGGCTATGATATCTTTCTTATTGTGCCAATTTTGAGCATATGCATCTGAAGTTAATTAGATCATAGCATGCATACAAGTGTCTAACATTTATTTAGGAGAGTTACAATTTTATGGGTGGGCCCTTTCTCAAGCTGAGCATAGTTAAATTAATATGGTAGTCCTGCTGTAGTCTGGAGTGTTAGCTGAGCATTATTAGTACATAATAAAATACATCCATTACCTGTTTATAGTGGATAACATGTTGAAGCATCCATAATATTTATTTTCTCACATGACTACATCTACAGCTTTTAAGGTATTCAAAACTAGACTCTTACTTAGAGAAAATAAATTTTATTACATAACTTAGATACTTTGAACATAATCAAATAAAAGAATTGCATGGCTAAAATGTTAAAGATAACAGAGATAACTAGGAGATGGTACAGTGGAAGTAAATCAGTTAGAATTTTTTGTATTTTTGGCTGCAAGTCCTTATGACCTAATGATAGTGGCTTAAACGTGAAAAATTTATTTTCTTCTTATAAAGCTAAGTCTTGACTGGTAAGACAGCTTTATAAAATTAAGATTTTTTTTCATGGTCAAAATATGCCTGGTATCAAAGAAGAACTAAACAAACAAATAGATATTTCATGTTCATAAATAGGAAGACTCAGTATTGTCAAGATGTCAGTTCTTCCCAAATTTATCTATAAATACAGTGGAATTCCAACCAAAATCCCAGTTATTTTGTGGAAATTGACAAACTAATTTTAAAGTTCATATGAAGAGACAAGTACCAGAATATCCAACATGACATTAAAGGAGAAGATTAAAGTTGGAGGACTGACAGTACCTGACTTCAAGATTTACTATAAAGCTTTAATAGTCAGCATGATACTGGTGAGAGTATAGACACCCAGGTCAATGAAGCAGAATAGACAGCCAAGAAATAAACTCACAAAAATATAGTCAACTGATCCTTGACAAAGAAGCTAAAGTATTACAGTGGAGAAAAGATGTGGGTTTTTTTTTTCAACAAATGGTACTGGAATAACTGGACATCTACACACAAAAAATAAATCCAAACATGGACCTTATGCCCTTCACAAATATTAATTCAAAATGGATCATAAACCTAAATGTAAAATATACAACTATAAAGCATCTAGAAGATAACATAAAAGAAAAACTAAGTGGTTTAGGGATTGGCAATAACTTTTTAGATATAGCACCAAAGGCATGATCAATGATAGAATAAGCTGAACTGTATTAAAATTTAAAAAATTCTATTTTGTCTACAAAAGACACTGGGAAGAGAATGAAAAGACAAGCCACAGACTGGGAGAAAATGTTTCCAAAAGATACATTTGATAAAGAACTGTTATTCAGGCTGTGCGTAGTGGCTCATGCCTGTAATCCCAGTACTTTGGGATGCCGAGGCAGGCAGATCATCTGAAGTCAAGAGTTCCATACCAGCCTGGCCAACATGGCAAAACCCCGTCTTTACTAAAAATACAGAAATTAACAGGGTGTGGTGGTACAAGCCTGTAATCCCAACTACTGAAGAGGCTGAGGCAGGAGAATCATTTGAACCCAGGAGGTGGAGGTTGCATTCAGCTGAGATTGTGCCACTGCACTCCAGCCCGAGTGACAAAGCAAGACTTAGTCTCAAAAACAAACAAAAAATTGTTATTCAAAATATATAAAGCTGTTATTCTGTTATTCAAAATACATAAAGAACCCTTAAAACTCAATAAGAAAACAACACACTTTTTAAAAATGGGTCAAAGACCTTGAAAGATGATAGCTCACTGAAGAAGATACGGAGATGGCAAATAAACTTATAAAAAGATGCTTCATATCATATGTCATCAGAGAAATGCAAATTAAAGCAACAAGATTCCACTACACACTTATTAAAATGTCCCAAATCAAAAAACATTGACAATGCCAAATGCTGATAAGAATGTGGAGCTACTGGAATTCTCATTCATTAGTGGTGCAAATGCAAAATGGCACAGAAAATTTGTAAGACAGTTTTGCGTTTCTTACAAAACTAAATAGTATATGCATTCTATATGATCCAACAATCATGCTCCATGGCATTTACCCAAAGGAGGTGAAAACATGTTCCCCACAAAAACCTGCATGCAGATGTTTGAAGCAGCTTTATACATAATTGCCAAAACTTGGAGGCAACTGAGATGTTTTTCAGTAGGTGAATGGATAAATAAACTGTAGTTAATCCTGACAATTAGATATTATTCAGCACTAAAAAGAAATGAGGTATCAAGCCATGAAAAGGTGTGAAGGAAACTTAAACACACATTAAGTGGACAAAACCAATCTGAAAAGGCTACATACTGTAGGATTTGAACTATATGACATTCTGCAAAGTTAAAACTTTGGAGACGATAAAGATATCGGTGGTTGCCGGGGGTTGGGAAGGAGAGAGGGATAAATAGGAAGAGCACAGAGATTTTTTTCAGGCAGGAAACCTTGTCTGTATGATACTATAAAGGTGGATACATAGTATTATACAAATGTTTTCTGTATCTGTGGTGTGTATTTTCATTCTCTTGGCAATGTCTTTTGCAGACAGGGCAGAAATTTTTAATTTTAATGATGTCTAGCTTATCAGTTATTTCTTTCTTTTATGGATCATGCCAAAAACATCAGTTGCTCAAATGTTGTTTCACAATCCCATTGAGTTCTTCAAATTTCAGCAATTTGATTACCAATCTTGGCTCAATAGTGACATTTGATTATTTAGAGTAGAAAATGAATGGTCTACATTTGCTGCTGTGATTAGCCACGTCATAACGTGTATAAAAGCTCTAAAATGTAAGAATCATTATATTGAAGAATATGTTAAATAACTGTAATCAAAGGAGAGAAAGTTGATAAAATAATAGATGACATTGAGCTTTTTGAATTTCTAGTTAAATTTCTAAAAATTGCACCAAGTCAATTACATTTTTGAATGTGGATCACTTTTCACTTAATGGTTAATTTTTTAAAGACAATATTTTGTAAAAAATTAATTGAGATATAACTCACATACCATAAAATTCACCCTTTTAAAGTGTACAATTGTTTCTCAACCATCACAATTATCAAATTCTAGAATGTTTTTCATCACCACAAAAAGAAACTTTATACTCATTAGCTGACATTCCCCAACTCCTCAGCTCCATGGCCTCTGACAGTCATTAATCTATCTTCTATCTCTATGGATTTTCCTGTTATGAGCATTTCCTAAAAATGGAATCATATAATATGTGGCTTTTGGGGTCTGGCCTCTTTGATTTAGCATAATCTTTTCAGATTCATCTTGTTATAGCGTGTATCAATACTTCATTCTCTGATGCGGTTAAATGATTTTCAATTTAGGAATATACTGCATTTTTCTTATTCATCAGTTTGTGGGCATTTTGGTTGTTTTAACTTTTATGCTGTTATATTGCTTGTGTTAGTCTACGCTAATAGACTGCTAATAAAGACATACCTGATGCAGAGTAATTTATAAAGGAAAGAGGTTTAGTGTACTCAGAATTCCACATGTCTGGGGAGGCCTCATAATCATGGTGGAAGGTAAATGAGGAGCAAAGTCATGTCTTACATGGTGGCAGGCAAGAGAGCACGTGCAGGGGAACTCCCCTTTATAAACCATCAGATCTCGTGAGACTTATTCACTACAACAAGAACAGTATGGGGAAACTGCCCCCGTGATTCAATTATCTCCATCTGGCCCCACCCTTGACATGTGGGGATTATTACAATTCAAGGTGAGATTTCAGTGGGGGACACAGCCAAACCACATCACTGCTATAAACATAAATGTACATATTTGTGTGGAGATATGCTTTCATTAGTCTTGGGTATAAACCTAAAAATGGAATTGCTGGGTAATATTATAACTCTATGTTTAACTTTTTGAGGACATGCCAAAATGTTTTCAAAAGTAGCTACAACATTTTACATTTTCACCAGCACTGTAAAGATTCCAATTTTTCCACATCCTAAAACAAAATAAAAATTGTTATTGTTTATATCTTTGTTTCTAGCCATTATAGTAGTTGTGACGTGGTATCTAAGGGTGACATTGATTTGCATCTAACTGATGGCCAGTGATGAGCATCTTTTTATGTGCTGATTGTCAACTTGAATATATTCATTGGGAGAAATGTCTATTCAAATGCTTGCCTATTTTTAAAATGGGTTATTTGTATAAGTATTCTTTACATATTCTAGATACTTATTTTCTTATCAGATATGTGAATTGCAAATACTTGCTCCTATTCTAGGGTTACCTTTCCAGTTTCTTTATAGTGTCCTTTGAAGCACAAAAGTGTTTAATTTTGATGAGATTCATTTTACATATATATTTTTTCTTTCTGCTTGTACTTTTTGTGTAAGTTCCAAAAGATAACTGCCAAATCCAAATTCACTAAAATTTATACCTATGTTTTCTTTCAATAGTTTAATACTTTTAGCTCTTTCATTTAGGTCTTTAATTTGTGTTACTGTTTATATTCTGTGTGAGGAAGTTGTCCTACATCATCCTTTTGCTTGAGGAAATTCAGTTGTTTCTATACCGTTTCTTAAAAAACTATTATTGACCCATTGCATTGTCTTGGCAGCCTTGTTGAAAATGAATTACATGTAAGGATTTATTTCTGGACTCTCAATTCTACTCAAATCATAAGTCTATTTTTATGCTAGTACCACACTGTCTAGATTGCTATAGCTATGAGTGCTGTAAGTTTTGAAATTGAGAAGTATGATTCCTTCAAATTTGTTCTTTTTCAATATTGTTTTTGAGTAAATTAGCACTCAAATTTTATATGAATTTTAGGAACACTTTGGAAATTCCGGCAAAGGAAAAAAAAAGGCAGCTAATAGGGATTTCATTGACTCTTCAAACCAACTTGGAAGATTACCCTCTTTACTATATTAAGTTTTCAAACCCATAAACGCATAATATCTTTCTATTTATTTAGGACTTCTGTAATTTCTTTCAATGAAGTTTGGTAATTTTCAGTGTACAAGTCTTATACTTCTTTTGTGAAATTCATGTTAGGTATGATATTGTTTTGATGCTGTTGTAAATGGAACTGTTTTTAAATTTCATTCTGGATTGTTCATTGCAAGTTTATACAAATATAATTGATTTTTGCTTTTTGATTTTCTACCTTGAAATTAGCTGAACTTGATAATTAGTTCTGATGCTTTTGGTGGATTCCCTAGGATTTTCCATTTAACAAATTTATATTATTTACAATTAAAGACAGTTTTACTATCTCCTTTTCAATCTGGATGTCTTTCCTCTTTCTTGCATATTTTTTGGAGTGGGTCTGGAGCAAAACAGTGTTTATTAGTAGTGGCAAGTTCAGTAAAGTTGCAGGATACAATATCAACATACAAAAATTTGTCACATTTCTATATGCCAACAGTGATCAAACTGAAAAAGAAATTTAAAAAAGTAGTTTCATCTACAATAACCACATATAAAATTAAATATCTATGAATTAACCAAAGTGAAAGATCTCTATAATAAAATCTATAAAACACTGATAAAAAATTGAAGGGGACACCAAAAATGAAAAAAGTATTCTATATTCGTGGATTGAAAGAATCAATATTGTGAAAATGTCCATACTACCCAAAGCAATATAAAGATTCAACGCAGTCACTATCAAGATACCAAAGACATTCTTCACAGAATATAAAACAATTCTAAAATTTATATGGAACAAGAAAAGACCCAGAATAGCCAAAGATATCTTAAGCAAAAAGAACAAAATTGGAGGAATCATATTACCTGACTTCAAATTATATTACAGAGTTATAGTAACCAAAACAGCATGGCATTGTCATAAAAACAGACACATAGATCAACAGCATAGAAAACTGAAAAACAGACCAGGAGCAGTGGCTCACACCTGTAATCCCAGAACTTTGGGAGGCCAAGGCGGGCAGATCACGAGGTCAGGAGATCGAGACCATACAGGCTAACATGGTGAAACCCAGTCTCTACTAAAAATACAAAAAATTAGCCAGGTGTGGTGGCATGCACCTGTAATCCTAGCTACTCAGGAGGCTGAGGCAGGAGAATCACTTGAACCTCAGAGGCAGAGGTTGCAGTGAGCCAAGATCGTGCCACTGCACTCTAGCCTGTGCAACAGAGTGAGACTCTGTCTCAAACAAAAAACAACAAAAAAACTCAGAAACAAATCCACACACCTACAGTGAACCCATTTTTGACAAAGGTGCCAAAAATATACACTAGGAAAAAGACAGTCTCTTCAATAAATGGTGCTGGGAAACTGGATATTCATATGCAGAAGACTAAAACTAGACCCCTATCTCTCATCATATACAAAAATCAAATCAAAGTGGTTTGAAGGCAAATCTAAGACCTCAAACTATAGAACTAATTCAAGAAAACATTTGGAGAAAATCTCCAGGATATTGGACTGGGCAAAAGTTGTCTGAGCAATACTTCACAAGCACAGGCAATCAAAGCAAAAAATGGATAAATTGGTTCACATCAAGTTAAAAAGATCCTGCAGAGAAAAGGAAACAATTAACAAAGTGAAGAGACAACCCACAGAATGGGAGAGAATATTTGCAAACTACTCATTTGAAAAGGAATTAATAACTAGAATATATAAGGAGCTCAAACACCTCTGTAAGAAAAACATCTAATAATTTGATCAAAAAAATAGGCAAAAGATTTGAATAGACATTTCTCAAAAGAAGACATACAAATAGAAAATAGGTATATGAAAAAGGGTTCAACATCATTGATCATCAGAGAAATGAAAATCAAAACTACAATGAGATATCATCTGACCCCAGTTAAAATGGCTTATATTCAAAAGACAGTCAACAACAAATACTGGCAAGGATATGAAGAAAAGGGAATCCTTGTATGTTGTTGGTGGGAATGTTAATTAGTAGAACCACTTTAGAGAACAGTTTGGAGATTCCTCAAACAACTAAAACTTGACCTGTCATATGATCCAGCAATCCCACTGCTGGGTATGTACACCAAAGAAAGGAAATCAGTATATTGAAGAGACATCTGCGCTCCTGTTTGTTGCAACACTGTTTACAACAGCTAAGATTTGGACGCAGCCTATGTGTCCATTGACAGATAAATGGATGAAGAAAATATAGTACATATACACAATGGAGTACTAGTCATCCATAAAAAAGAATGAGATCCAGTGATTTGCAACAACGTGGATGGAACTGGAGGTCATTATGTTAAGTGAAATAAGCCAGACACAGAAAGACAAACATTGAATATTTTCGTTTATTCATGGAATCTAATAATCAAAACAATTGAAGTCTTTAACATAGGAAGTAGAAGGATGGTTACCAGAAGCTGGGAAAGGGTAGTGGGAGGATGAGGGGAGCTGGGGTTGGTTGATGGGTACACAGAAAAATAGTTGGAAGAAATGAGTGGGACCTAATATTTGATGGTACAACAGGGTAACTGTAGTCAGCAATAACTTGTGACTTGTGTAGTTGTGATTTTAAGATAACTTAAAGACTGTAATTGGATTATTTGTAACTCAAAGGATACATGCTTGAAGGGATGGATAACCCATTCTTCATAATATGCTTATTTCACATTGCATGCCTGTATCAAAATATCCCATGTACCTCATAAATATACATACCTTCTATGTACTCACAAAAATTAAAAATGAAAAAAAATGCAAAAAAGAAGTGGCAAGAACAGCCTTGTCCTGTTCCTGTTATTATAGTGAAATAAAAGATTTCACTATAATGAAGTCTTTATCTCTATGTATAATGTTAGCTTTGTATTTTCCATAGATACACTTTGTCAGGTTGGAGAAGTTTCCTTCTATTCTAGTTTGAGTGTTTTCTTATATCATTAAATGATTTGGATTTTGTCAAATGCTTTTTTTTATTTATCAAGATGATCGTTTTTGTTTGGATGTATCACTTTGATTTTTCAATGTTGAACCACCCTACATAGCATTTCTGGGATAATCTCCATTTGGTTATGTTGTATTATCCTTTTTATATGTTGCAGGATTCTGATTGCTGATATAATGTTAAGAATTTGCATGTCTCTATTCCTAAGTGATATCTGTTGGTAGTTTTCTTGTAATGTCTTTGTATGATTTTGGTGGCAGTGTAATACTGTCTGGATAGAATGAATTGAGAAGCTTTTGCTCCTCTTTCATTTTGGAAGATTTTGGGAAAAATAAATGTTAACTCTTCTTTAAACATTATGTAGACAACACCAGTGAAGTCATCTTTTACTGGGCTTTTCATTACTGGGGCATTTTTGATTATGAATTCATTATCTTTATTTGTTGTGGTTATATTCAGACCTTTTCTTTGTGAGATAGTTTCAGTAGTTTCTGTCTTTCTATAATAAGAATCTTTCCATTTAATCTATATTATCTAATCTCTTGGCATACCTTCTTTATAGTGTTCAATTACAATCATTTTTATTTCTATTAGTTTGGTAATAATGTTACCTCTTTCCTTCCCAATTTTAGTAGTTGGGCTTTCATTTTTTAATTTAGTGTTCAGTCTAGCTAAAGGAATGTCAATTTGTTCATTGTTTTTGAAGAATGCACTGTTGGTCTTTTTCAATTAAATTTTTTTTCTATTCTCTATTGCACTCATTTTCTCTTTGGTCTATATTATAGCCTTAAATTAGCTTGCTTCAGTTTTAGTTTGCCTTTTATTTTCTCATTTATTAAGGTTTAATTATTGATTTGTTATCTTTCTTCTTTTTTAATACAGGCATTTATTGCTATAAATTTCCCTGTACCTACTGCTTTTGGTACATCAAGTAAGTTTTGGCATGTCGTATTTGTCATGTTTTAATTTTCACTCATCTTAAAGTATTTTCTAATTTCTTTTGTGATTTCTTCTTTGCCCCATTGGTTATTTAGAAATGCTAATATCTACATATTGATGACTTTTCAAATTTTTCTTGTTATTTTTATTTTTTAATATTTTTATTATACTTTAAATTCTGGGGTACATGTGCAGAATGTGCAGTTTTGTTACATAGGTATACATGTGCCATGGTGGTTTGCTGCACCCATCAACCCGTCACCTACATTAGGTATTTCTCCTAATGCTATCCCTCCCATTATTAATTTTTAAATTGTTTCATTTTATAATTTTTAAAGAGCATTGTTGAGGTATGACTGACATAGAAAAAGCAGCACATATTTAAGGTATACAACCTAATAAGTGTAGAGGTAATTATATACCTAGGAAATCATCATAACTATCAATAACATAAACATATCCATTACATCAAAACGTTTCCTCTCCCCCTCTTTATTTATAGGTTGTATGCTTCTAAAAATGTATCCATTTCTTTTGTTTATTCAATTTCTTGGCATATAATTATTCATGATAGTGCCTTATGATTTTTTATTTCTGTGGCATCAGTTTTAATGTCTCCTCTTTCATGTCTTATTTCATTTATTTTAGTCTTCTCTCTTTTTAAAATCATGCTAAGAGTTTTAAATTTTTGTTTACCTTTTTAAAAATCCAACTCTATTTTGTTGAATTTTTGTAATATTTTTCTATTCTCTTATTTATTTCTGCTCTAATCTTTACTTTTATTTTCCTTCTGGTAACTTAGGGCTTAGTTTATTTTTCTTTTTTCTAGCTTTTTTTTTTTTGAGGTGTTAAGTTGGATTTTTATTTGGGATGTTTTTTATGTAGGCATTCATCGTTGTACACTTTCCTTTTCATAATGCTTTCATTGTATCCCATAAGTTTTGTTATGTTGTGTTTTTGTTTGTCTTGAAATGTCTTCCAATTTCCCTTTTGATTTCTTTTTCAACCTATATGTTGTACAAGTGTGTGTTTAATTTTTATGTAGTCATAAATTTTTACATTTTTCTTTTGCTATTGATTTCTAGTTTTATTTTATTGTTGCTTGGAAAATGCACTTAGAGTAATTTGTCTTATTAAATTTTTTAATGTTTTATGACTTAGCTTGTTATCTATTCCAGAGGATGTTCTGTGGTCACCTGAGAAAAATGTGTATTCTGTTATTGTTGTTTAAGTTGTTTTGTATGTTTATGAGGTCCATTTGGTCTATAATGTTGCTCAAGTCTTCTCTTGTTGATTTTTTTGTCCAGATAATCTATTAATTATTGAAAATGGAGTTAGTAATGTCTTTTACTATTATTGTATTGCTGTCTATTTATCCTTTCAGATCTGTCAATATTTCCTTTGTATGCTTAGGTACTCTAATGTTGGGCAATATTTATAATTGTTATATCATTCTGTTGAATTGACACTTTTGTCATTATAAATGACCTTCTATGTCTCTTGTGACCATTTCTGACTTAAAATCCATTTTTTTGACATACGTATAGACATCCTGTATTCTCTTGGTTAACAAATGTGTAGAATATCTTTTTCTACCCCATTTCCTTGCAACCTACATATGTCTTTAAATCTAAAATGAGTCTTGTAGGTAGCATTAATATTAAACGTTGTTGTTTTATTTATTCAGCCACTACATCATTTGATTGAGGGAGATCAGTCCATTTAAATTTAAAGTAATTATTGATAAGAAAAGAATTACTATTGCCTGTTTGTTCATTGCTTTTGATTTGTTTTTTTTCTTGTAGTTCTGTTGTTTCTTTCTTCCTCTCAGTCTTTCCTTGTGAATGGATTATTTCTGCAGTTGTGTGCTTTTATTTTCTTCTCTTCATTTTTTGTGTATCTACTATATATTTTCACTTTGTGGTTACCATGAGGCTTACATAAAACATTCTTGTCATAACTATCTATTTTAATCTGATAAATACTTAACATCAATTGCATACAGAAAATTTACAGTTTTATTCCCCTGATACATTTTATGTCATTGATGTCAGATTTTACTTCTTTTTATGTTGTGAATCCATTGACACATTTTTGTGGTTATAATTATTATTATTACTTTTGTCTTTTAAATTTTATACCTGGGTTAAAAAGAGATATTTGCCACCGTTACATTATTACATTATTCTGTTTTTGCCTATATAGGTATCTTCACCAGTGAGATTTATATTTCCATATGCTTTTGTGTTGCTGTTTATTGTCTTTTTATATCAACTTGAAGAACTATTTGACACTTCTTGTAATTTAGGTCTTATGGTAACAAATTCCCTCAGTATTTCTTTGTCTGAGAAAGTCTTTATTCTTCATTTTTAAAGAACAGATTTGCTACTTATAGCATCTGTGGTTGGCAGTTTGAAAAATATTTCTTTTTAGAAACTTGAATATATAATCACTATCTTATGGCCAGAAAGGTTTCTGCTGAGATTTCTGCTAATAGCCGTATGGAATTTCCCTTTTACTTAATGAATTGCTTTTCTCCTGCTAATTTCAAATTTTTTTTACCCTTGACTTTTGACAATATAATTACGTGTCTCCATGTAGACCTCTTTAGGCTTAATCTAAAATTTATTTAAACTTCAAGAATCTAAATGTCCATTTACATCCCAAGATCTGAGAAGTTTTCAGTCAAAATTTCTTTACGTAAGCTTTTTGCTCCTTTCTCTTTGTATGCTCCTTCTGCATTGCCATAGTGCATATATTGGTGTTATTGATTATATCCCATACATCCCACAGGCTTTCTTGACTCTTTTTCATTAATTTTGCAACTTTGAATAGATAATTCTATACAATCTATCTTCAAGTTCACTGATTCTTTCCTCTGATTGATTGAACTTCTGTTGAATTTCTTTATTTAATTTTTTAGGTCAGTTATTGTATTTTCAGCACCGGAATTTCTTTTTGGTTCTTTTAATTGTTTTTTTCTCTTTTCTTGTTTTTCTTTTTTTTCTTTTTTTTTTTTAACCTCTATGGTTTGATTCTGGGTAGGCTTTTTTTTGAGCTTCTAATTTTGTTGATTTATTGTCTTCCTGATTTATTTAGCTATCTATCTCTGTTTCTTTGTAGCATAATGAGCTCCTTCAACACGATTATTTTGAATTCATTGTCAGGTATTGCACAGGTCTCATTTTCTGTAGGGTTGATATATTAGAGTTTTATTTTTATTTTTTATTTATTTGGTGATGTCATGTTTTCCTGATTCTTTATAATGCCTGTAGCCTGCACTGGTATCTGTTAATTTAAGGAAGAATTTACCTCTTCCGATCTATACAGACTGGCTAAAGTCCTTCACTAGTCAGTGTAGTCAGTGTGACCAAATAGTCTGGGTGCCTGTTGAAGTGGTCAACAGACAGCTCTGGATTCACAGCTGGCCTCTGTGGGTGGGTATGCTCAGTTCTAAGGTCTGTGCATCAGCAGGCATGTTGTTAGGGTCCCAGGGAGGTGGGGAAGGGACTGTTATCACGGGTCACAAGATGGCTGTCAAGGTCCCCAAATTGATTATTAAGACCACTGTCCCTTTTTGTCTTTAGCTGTCCCCAGGTTATCAAGCCATATTGATTCCCTCAATGTTCTGTGTGTTGTGCAATATAGGCAAGCTAGTCAGGTGTGCCCCAAAAGACTAGGGAGGTCAGATGCTCACTTCATTCTCTTTTTCTCCACAGGACAACTTGCAGGCTGAGGTGCTCTCTGTGTCATGACATGTCAGATTTGGGAAATGAGTGAAGCAGGTAAAGTGAAACTGTTTTTGTTTTATTATTATTATTATTATTATTATTATTATTATTATTATTATTTTCAATGCATTTTTCTCCTTTCTGTGCTCTAACAGGATGCTGTACCTTCTCACCTGTATTCTGGAGCTCTCATAAAGGTATTTTCATCCATGGATGATTTTAAATAGGTGTTTTGATTGGGGGATGAGGGACAGAAACTCCTATTTTGCCATCTTACTGTGTCAGTTGTGTTGATTTTAAATTTTATTGCATTGTCTTTGAAACATTCAAATAACATTAAGCTTTTTAAGTTTTTGCAACATATTTATGACCAAACATAGTTTATCCTGCAGAATGTTTCAGGTTTACTTGAGGAGAATGTGTATTTTCCCAATTGGGGATGGACTGTCCTATAGATGTCTGTTAGCTCTATTTGATTTTTAGTGTTGTTCCGATATTTCATCTTATTATTCTTCAGTCTGGTTCTTTGATCTATTATTAAAAGTGGGCTATTAAAATCTTCAGTTATTTTTGTGGAATCATTTATTTCTCCTTCAATTTTGTCAGATTTCTCTTCATGTATTTTTGGGCTCTGTAAGTACATATATGTTTATAATTATGTATTCTTCATGGATTGGCACTTTTATCAGCATAAAATATCCATTTTTATTTTTATTAATAATTTTATTCTCGAAGTCTTTTTATTTCTATTTGTGTAGCTCTTCTAGGTTTCCAGGTGATTATAGTTTATATGTTGTCTTCTTCACATCAACTTACTTTCAACTTATTTTTATCTTACTTATCAACTTGTTTCTCCTAGAGGTGTACATTTGGATATTTTTCAAAAAATTTATTCTGCTGATCTCTGCCTATTGATTGACACATAATGTGGTCTGAAGATTTGTGCCCCCAAAATTTATGTGTCAAAACCTAGTGCCAATGTAATAACATTAGCAGTGCAACCTTTGGTTGGTGACTAGGTCATAAGAAAATGGTCCTCATTATGGAAATAATGACCTTAAAAAAGAGGTTCCAAGGCAGCTTGTTTGCCCCTTTGACTATGTGGAGACGCAATGAGAAGGTACTGTCTAAAAGGAACAGGACACCGTATCTTCTGGTGCCTTGATTATGCACTTCTTAGCCTCCATAATTGTGAAAAATAAAATTATGTTATTTATAAGCTGCCCAGATTATGGTACTGGGCAGGGTTAGAGTTAGGGTTAGGGTTCTGTTTTCAGTTCTTTTTCTTTGAGAAATTTTCAAACTCCTCTCCAAAGTGGCTGAACTAATTTATATTCCCATCAGCAGTGTATAAGCATACATTTTTCTTGCAGTCTCACCGGCATCTGTTATTTTTTTACTTTAATAATAACCATTCTGACTAGTGTGAGATGGTATCTCATTATGGTTCTTATTTGCATTTCTCTAATAATTTTTCTCTAATAATTAGTGATATTGAGCATTTTTTCACGTTTGTTGGTCACTTGTATGTATTCTTTTGAGAAGTGTCTGTTCATGTCAATTGCCCACTTTTTATATGTGTGTGTGGTGTTTCTTTTTTTCTTGCTTTTTGATTTAAGTTCCTTATAGATCTGGCAAACATTTTCTTTCATTCTGGAGGTTGTATGTTTACTTTGCTGACAGTTTCTTTTGCAGTGCAGAAGCTCTTTAGTTTAATTAGGTCCCACTAGTCAAATTTTGTTTTTGCTGCAGTAGCTTTCGAAGACTTAGTCATAAATTATTTGCCTATATCCAGAAAGATATTGCCTAAGTTTTCTTCCAGGATTTTTATAATTCAGGGCCTTACATTTAAATCTTTAATCCAGCCTGAGTTAATTTTTGTTAATGGTGAGAGAAAGAGTTCCAGTTTCATTCTACTGTATATGGCTAGCCAGTTATCCCAGCACCATTTATTGAATAGGGAATCATTTCCCCCTTGCTTATTTTTGTTGACTTTGTCAAAATCAGGTGTTTGTATGTATGTGGTATTATTTCTCAGTTCTCTACTCTGTTCCTTTGGTCTTTGTGTCTGCTTTTGTACTAGTACCATGTTTTGGTACTGGTTTTGTTTACTGCAGCCTTATAGTATACAGTCAGGTAATGTGATGCCTCTGGCTTTGCTCTTTTTGCTTATAAATGCTTTGGTTTTTCAGGCTCTTTTTTGGTTTCATATAAATTTTAGAACAGTAATTCTGTTAAAAATGATGTTGGTGGTTTGATAGACATAGCATTGAATCTATAAATTTTGGGGGGCAATATAGCTGTGTCAGTGATATTGATTTTCTAATCCTTGAGCACGGAATGTTTTTCCATTTATTTATGTCATGTATTATTTCTTTTAGAAGTGTTTTGTAGTTCTCCCTGTAGAGCCCTTTTACCTTCTTTGTTAGATTTATTTCTAGATATTTGATTTTGTTTGTGCATATTATAAATGGGTTTGTGTTTTTGATTTGGTCCTCAGATTGAATGCTATTGTATAGAAATGCTGCTAATTTTTGTATATTTATTTTGTATCCTGAAACTTTACTAAAATCATTTATTGGTTCTAAAAGCCTTTTGCTGGACTCTGTAGGCGTTTATAGGTATACAATCATATCATCTGTAAAAAGAGTTTTCTTCTTCTCTTCCTATTTGGATGCATTTTATTTTTTCTCTTGCCTGATTGCCCTGGCAAAGACTTCCAGTACATGTTGCATACGAGTCATGAGAGTGGGCATCCTTGTCTTGTTTCAGTTCTCAATGAGAATGCTTCCAGCTTTTACTCATTCAGTATGATGTTGGATATAGATTTGTAATAGCATAGATTATTCTTATTATATTTGAGTTATGTTCCCTTGATGCTTAGCTTGTTGAGGGTTTTTTTCATGAAGGAATGTTGGATTTTATTGAAAGCTTTTCTCATCTATTGATATGACCATATAGTTTTAAATTGTGTTTATGTGGTGAATCACATTTATTGATTCACATATGTTGAGCCAACTTTGTATCCAAGGAATAAAGCCTACTTAATCATAGTGAATTAACTTTATGGTGTGTTGCTGGATTCAATTTGCTAGAATTTTGCTGAGAATTTTTATGTCTATGTTAATTAGAGATATCAGCCTGAAATTTTCTTTTTTTGTGTCTCTGCCAGGTTTTGGTATCAGGGTAATGCTGGCTTCATAGAATGAGTTAGGGAGAAGTCTCTGCTCAGTTTTTTGAAATGGTTTTAATAGAATTGGGACCAGCTCTTCTTTGTATGTCTAGTAGAATTTGGTTGTGAATCCATCTGGTCCAGGGATCTTTTTGTTTGGTAGTTTTTTTTATTACTGATTCCATTTTGGAACTTGATATTGGTCTATTCAGGGTTCCAATTTCTTCCTGATTCAATCTTTGGAGGCTTTGAGTTTCCAGAAACTTATTCATTTCCTTTAGATTTCCAGTTGGTGTGCATAGAAATGTTCATAATAGCCTCTGAGGATCATTTGTATTTCTGTGGGAATGGTTGTAATGTTACTTTTTCTTTCTGGTTGTGCTTATTTGGATCTTCTCTGTTTTTTCTTTGTTAATCTAGCTAGTGAATTATCTATTTTATTTATCCTTACAAAGAAGTAACTTCTGGTTTCATTTATCTTTGTATGGACTTTGGGTCTCAATTTCTTTCAACATTATTTATTTTATTCTGCTAGCTTTGGGATTAGTTTGTTCTTGTTTTTCTAGTTTGTCTAAGTGTGATATAAGGCTGCTAATTTGAGACATTTCTCACTTTTTGAGGTAAGCATTTAGCACTATAAACTTTTCTCTTAGCACATTTTCACTACATCTCAGAGATTTTGGTATGTTGTATCTCTGCTTTCTTTAATTTCAAGAATCTTTTGATTTTTGCCTTAATTTCATTCCTTACCCAAAACTCAGTCAGGAATAAGTTGTTTAATTGTGTGATTTGGGGAGATCTTGGTATTGATTTCTATTTTTATTCCACAGTGATCTGAGAGTATGATTGGTATTAGCTGAACTTTTTAGCCAGGAATGTGGTTGATCTTGAAGTATGTTTTGTGTGCAGATGAGAAGAATGTATATTCTGTGGTTGATGGGTGGAGTTTTCTGTAGATGTCTATCAGGTCCAATTTGTCTAGTGTCAAAGTTTAGTCCCGAATTTCTTTGTTAGTTTTCTACCTCAGTAATGTGTGATGCTTTCAGTGGAGTTTTGGATTCCCCTAGTATTATTGAAAACCACAGGATACTTAGTGGGAGAGGTAAAATGGCAGGACCCAGTCTTCTAGAGGAGGCAAATTAAAATATAATCAATCACCAGATGAACTATGCCATAATTATAGCATTTTTTTGTTTTTAATTTCCTATTTTGGTAGGAAAATAGTAATATTACAATTATAGAGAAAACAGACCTACTTTTTATGTAGTTGATTTTATATGTCACTGATGATCTGTCTCATTTACAACCCTTATTAAATGTTTCCCTTCTTGGGAATTTGGAGAATGGAGCTGGAGCTTCAGTGCCTTCAAACAGAAGACTGATCTTCGCCCTGCAATTATGATGATAAATATTTCATGTGGGAAAGATGAAATGGAGCAGAAAAAATATCTGCTATAGTTTCTATTAAAACTGTTTTATAGACTTTTGTTTTTTTATAATCAGTAGTTTCCCAGCCTTGGGCCAACCATTCTTATATTGTGGAATTCCCCAATGTATAAGAGGTGGGAGGCATATTCCTACCCCTCCCCTCTCCACACACCCCCTCCCCAAACAGCAGAAGTGAAATCATTATGTCCTACCAAGGAAGCAGCCAGTCCACAATGATAGCTTCAGCAATGGTACTCTGTTCCTAAAGAGTTTGAAACTTGAATAAGCACTAGAAAGACTACTGAAAGTTGAGATTTGATTTGTGGCTGTTAGGTCTGTGGTCAGTGGTTAGGTTTCCAAAGAGTAAGGATACCTTAGTGTTTTTGACTAGATTATTTTTGCTGCAAAGCCTCATTTGAATTCATCTTGTTTGCTTAGCCTGATTTTCTGGTCTTCATATAGATTCTAGGATCTACGTAATTTCCTTACAGTAAATTCCTTTCCCCCTCATATAGTAGGTTTCTATTGCTTGCAGCTAACAACCCTAACTTACACTGATATTATTGTTTAATCCTTTTTCTGTGGTGGGCAGGTCTATACAGACCTACCCCAAAGTGTGAGGAAGCTGAGATACCAAAGAAGGAGGCTGACATATCCAGTTTCTTAGAAAGAAACATTTAATAGGTACTTATGAATAGAAGCCATGTCTGTTTCTTAGGGGCCAGTGAAACAAGATGATGGATCCTTCTTCTATTACCTGTGCAAATCTAGGGCTTTTATATTATAGGAAAAGTATATATGTGATTCAGAAGGCACGCAGAGGCCAATTGAAGTAGGATAGCATCAAGGTTTTTTTGACCTAAGGGAAAGATTTATGGTAAGTACATATACTCTTACACAAAGAACAATAGATAATATAGAAATCTTAGAGATATTCCTGCAACTGGGGTTAACTGGAAATCAGCATGGCAGATTAGCATCCAAGATGGAATTGCTTTAGCCTCCATAATCTTTGTCATTATTTATTGACAGGATACAAATATTACACTTCTCTAAATAAATCCTTAAAGTTTTAAACATATGAGAGGCGTGTATAGGGTGCTAAAAATTATTTAGGAAGAGGCTCTTTGGCCTCTTATCCTTAGGCCAATCAACCAAGTAGTGCAGCTGCATTATCATTGACCATTACTTTAGTAATTCAGAATCATATCATTTTTTCAGAAATGTTATATGAAAATATGAAATGAAATTATCTTCACAAGGCAATGTTGAAACATTTATATGGCATTACAATATTGAATGTCATAATATTTGAAACGTATTTTGTGCATGAATTTATAGGTATTTTCTCATTTCAATTTTCATTAATAATACAGTTCTCTCAGTTGTTAATGCAAGACTGTTGTTGCCAAGCAATTTACTAGTTAATATAGATCCCACGCCATTGGATTGACTACACTGGATTTTATCTTATTAATAGACTCCCTTAAGAGCAAAAGAAAGGAAATAATTGGTAACAACTTTGGGTATGTACCCAAAGATATAACTTTTCAGAAACATTTTCTTCAATTAAAATACAGCATTGACAAAATGAAGTAGAGAAAGTTAAAATTTAGTGGAAACAAATATTCTTTTGAAATTGAGTAGAAGTGCAGCTAAGGAATGTTTAGTCACACTCAACTTGGTTAAAATGTGCTGACAGGACATACTTTAAATTTCTTAATAACGTATCTTAGCCCTGAAAACTTCAAACCCTCAAAACCTATTTAAATATATATTCATAATATTTGGTCTCAGGGATTTTGATAAAAGTACATCTTAAGACGCAGTGTTGGGAGGTAGGGAGTGGTCTGGAGATCCAGTGGAGAGCAGCTGGTGTCTACCCACTGACCCCCTGACCTTTAATAACCTTAGATATGTTACTTGACCCCTCAGTGCTTCAGTTTCCACATCAACAACTGGGGATAATTTTAATACCTACTCATAGGATTGTTGTAAATGTAATCACATGAATACTGATAAAGCTTAGTATGTAATAAGTGCTTTTAAGTAGTAGTGTCCATGGACTTGAAAATATACTATGCCAAATTTAACTATGTAGATTTTTAGATAATCTGTATTTATTTCAACAATCTATGAAGTCTTTTATCCCTATTCTTTCTCATCCTATTTATTTTTTAAGCATTTCATTCCTTATATTCTCCAATATATTATGAACAAAGATTGTTATATTAACAACATTGTTTTTCAATTGCATAGAAAATTTTCTTTGTTAAAATAAACTATTAAACTCTGGGAGAGAAAAATTCAAATAATTTTCTTTATCAAAGTTTTCTGTATCATTCTTCATAGTTTCATCTGTGTCTGAGATTTAGGCAGGGATTAAAATGATTTTATTGAGTACATTATATAAAAGATGTTGAAAAATAATGCTTTTACTATTCATAAATAGAGTGTAATATGTTAAACATTAAAATGTTAATAAAGAATGAAATGAAAACAATTACAACATTTGCATGAGTTGAGAATGTTCATATTGTCCTAACAAATCATATTTTTCCCCATAACGACTAGGAATGGGAATATGTGAACAGAAATGACAAATTTTACCCAATTGTTGGAAAGTTAATGTTCTGTTTCTCATCTCTTTCTCACTCTTCAAGTGAAAGCCTTTGGGCAAACAGGGATGTGTTTGTACCTAAGAACTATTTATCATCAGTTATAATTTCTGGTATGTAATTTTCTCTGGGAATGTCACCAAAACAGAAATTTCTTCTATTGGCTCTATTTGAAGATTCATTTAGCATAGCAAAATTAATTGTAGTTTTTGCACTTATTAATCACAAGCTTTTCCCATACTGGATCACAGGATACAAGTGGGGGAAAGGGGAGCTCTATTAATCAATGGAGAACAATGTGAAATAAGGGAAGAGTTCAGGAGATAGAAAATTACTGGTTAAATCTTATCTGTTGACTTAGGTGACCAAGGTTAAACATATACACATATGTGTGGACACATATACACGAAGCAGCCTTGGATTGTTAATGGGTTATCCACATTGTATAAATTCACAAACACAGAAGATTCCTTCATTTCTGGCTTGGCTTTGTTTACACAATTGTGGCTGTGGACACTTCAAGGTTCTGTGAGCTCTCCTACTAGTTTACAACCTTACAAGGCTGTTTTTCTAACAGCAGAACATTGGCAATAAATGTCTATTAGTCAAAATCACTGCGGCAGTTTTATAAGGCCTATGAGTGCATGTTTCCCAGTCTGCTTCTCTTTAAATTACGAAGAATGCAAAAATAACCAATAGTTTGACCTCTTAAATCACAAATTGGATAGGCTCACCATTAAAGTATATTGTAAATGTGTTTCCCATTATTTAGCTCATTTAGCATATTCAACAGCAGGCATTCAAATGTTTTAAGGGGTTTTTTCATTTTCTTTTTTTTTTTTTACTTCACAGAAGGCATTAAATTATTTTTCAAGCCATCAAGGGATAATTAAAAAACTAGAATACAAATGGAATATGCTAATAGATCATCATTAACCATCTGCATGAAAGAGAAAGAATATAAAAGTGCAATAGGCTCAGAAATTATTGGTTTCACATTAATCATTTTGATAGTCTTCATTATAGAAATTTAACATAACTTTTTAAATTTAGGAAATTATATGAGGAGATCATATACAGAGTGAAAAAGAAGTAACTAGAATTAAAGTTTACAATGTAAAATTATTGCCCTCCAGATTGAAGAAATGATCGGTAGTAAATGATGAAACAAAATATTTCAAATTCAACATAAACTTTAAGTATATCCGCTTTTTATATTAATATTAGAATATGACATTCTGATTAGTCAAAGTGGGCATATCTGTCTAAATTTTTTTTCTTCCCTAAAGCAGGTTGATGCATTTTATCTTCAATTGTTTTCCTGAAACATTTTTAAGGCTTAAAGAAATGTTTACCTTTTAAAAAGCAGTAGTAATTTTTGTATATGCTTTGGATTCTCTCTGGCATAGCTCTACATACTAAAATGCCATAAAAAGTGTAGAATAAAGCATCTGGTGTTTGAGTTACAAGGTCTTACCACTAAACAGTGTGTTTCTGTTAAATCTTTGACAGGTATTTTACACAGATCACAAAGTTAGAGTGACCTGTCACACTTAATTACTATTTACTGGAGTTCATAGGTGTGTTGAGTAGCTGAAAAGATGTCCTGGCAGAATAACATCAATTCAAATATCCTCATTTCACAAAATTTGGATCTGGTCTACATTCAAACATTTCACTCAAATATTATGATGTGACTTTAGAGGAAGGGGAACTTAAGTACTGTGTCTATTTAGTCTCAGCGTGCAAAAAATATAAAGATTACTTACATCAATTCTTTCACCTATAGTTCACTTGTTCTATAATACGTTTTTAATGTATTATAGATTATACCAGTTATTAAGATATACACTTGTTATTATATATTATACTTGTTATTAAGGTAATAACAAGTGAGGAGGATATACTTGTTTATTACAATTTGTGAAACAAACATTCTTTAATTTTGAAGACAGAAGAGCTTTATTTTTATGTAGCAATTTCTGAATCATTCAAGGATTTATTCAAGTAGAAGCTAATGTATTTTCCTGGGTTTTTGAATATCCCATGACAATTTCCTCAGATTATGCTCTTCTGTGCAAGATCTTTCCAACATACACCATTCTTTTAAACATTTTTATATTGCCTTAAAAATAATACTAGTGCAGGGAGAAGATCTATTTACTGTATGTATAGATTATATTTGGGAGACAAGTACTATGTTCATATAAAACATTATTATTAAAAGTTTCAATTCTAAACTTAAAGTAAGGAAGCTTTTCCCCCTTACTTTTCATTTTGGGAAATGTGAAGTGGTTTACAATAAGCCAAAGGAAATGAAAGCGTTGATGAGAGAGATAGGCATGCAGGTGATTGATAACAGCCAAGGTTGCCTGCAGGTTATTGAAGAGCCACACATAGTGCAGCAAACCTGTATTTTATTTCACAAACCATGACATAAAGGTGTAAATGTGTTCCATTAAAATCATATTCCAAATGTGTTTCATTAAAACAAGATTTTGCAAGCTATCTAGATGATGTGTAATACTTGTAGATAGAATATTGGTATATGTAAACTTTCTCGATGAACAGGTAAAAGTTGTCGGTATTTTCTTAAATTGGGTATTTGTCATTTGCACAGAGCTTCTCCTTTTAAAAAGTAATAAAGGTGGCTACAGATCTCAAACAATAAAATTATGGTAGCCATCACTGACTAAATAACTTACTTCAGCCAAAAGAAGACTTAAAGAAAAGCAGTGAATTTAGCAGCTCTCAACTATGCAATCCCATTTGTGTTACATCAAAAACAAAAGCATGAATGTGAACAAGAGCAGGACAGTGTGGCAGTTAATGGAATGGTATTCTTATGACAAAGAGAAAGTACTGATTCTTTGTTTTAAAATAAAGTGTTCTGTTGCTTTGATAGGAAAAGAACCCTGCTATCATATTAAAGTAATTTTGATCTAAGATGTACATGTACATAATAACACTTTCCCACTTCTGTCTCCCCCTCCCTCACCCTATTTCTCTTTCCCTCCTTCTTGCTATCTCGTTCCTCCCCATATCGTAAATACATAGTGTGGTTGTAGTTATGTAAGAAGCACTTCTTTGGTTTTCTTAGTACACATAAAATGCATATTACTTTCACTCCCTTCCCAACACATATACGCACTTTCCCTTAATTAAGTGAATTTTAGTTATTAGGGCAAACAAATAACCTACTAGAGTTCTAAAGATTTCCCAATACTAATGTACAGTCTGGTTTAGGATAAATGAAAACAAGTTGGAAAAAAAAATCTATACAGCTTTTTTGGTATTATTAGCCATATAGAAATTCTTGATGAATTACTACCTGATCTAGTTATTTCGTAGTGCCAATGTACTCTTTAATTAAATTAGAAGGTAACAACTAGTTTAATCTTTTTATGGAACATTGTAGCTTATTTATTTCATATTTTTGTTTCCAAATCTTAAAATTAAAATACCATGAGCATTACACTTCAAAGTCAATACTTTAATTAGAGATTATCCTAACCATAAGTATGTTTAATCCTAAAGTGATTACTGTATTTCCATTCCTGAAACTTTAAAAATCACATTTGAAGATATAAGGCCTGATGATAATGATTAGACACTAGGACTTTGAACTGTTAGTTTCACAATGAACAAGAAAGAAGACTATAAGAAATTACTTAACCACTTAATGACTCAGTTTTTTTCCATTGTAAAATGGAAAACATAATACCTACCTTATTGTATTTTGATAAAACTCAAGTGGGCATATAACGGAGTAAGTAATATAAAGCACTTAAGGTAATTAACAATGGGGTTAGTGTTGTGGGAAGATGTGTGGAGAAGTGAGGGACAGGTTTGTGAGCAGAAAAAAAAGGCTGATGCAAGTCTATTCACTAGAATATATATCTTGGAACTACACCCAAGTTGCTTCACCTGCTGTCTCTGCTCAGATCGGTGTAATTCATAAATCATGTAATTGAGCACCCAGGTTACCTCTCTTGTACTAGTGACTAACATCCCTACATGGAGGACATCAAGAGGAGGGTAAATGTGGAGGCTCTACTGATGGTACATGTGTGAATTGGTTCATTGCTCAGATTGTTCTCCTGGTCCTAATTATCTATGAAAGGGATCAAGCTTCTGATGTAGAATACAAACATGATCATCAACAATTAAAACCGTCAGTGCATAATCAATGGGTATTTCATTGTTGATATGGTACTTGTCCATTTTGCCTGCTTCGGGGTTATTCTTGTTGAGTAGAGGCATGGAGGATGTGATCCTGGCAGTTCCTGTAGGCATCTCACATTTCCACAGGGAGAAAATTAGTTAAAATTTCAAAAGCAATTGCTTTTGTGGGTCCATAAACAACTAAAAAACACAAAACATGACCTAAATCAGGAAATAAGCATTCTATGTTCTAATTTGACACCCAGTTTCTTATGTACAGGTCAATATATCTGAGCCTCAGTTTTTCAAACATAAACTCAAAATTATGGATTTGCTTATCTTTAAGGTCTTGTGTAGGTCCCCAATTACAGCAAAATTTAGCTGTGGCACAAGCAAAAAACACCAGTGACTAATCCAAAGCTTATTAACCTATTTATGCCTAGTGTTCCATTATTGGAATGCTAAGCTTGTAGGAGTTATATGTATCCTACTGCTCAAGGTCATCGCCAAGGCATGACTTTTCACAAAAAAAAATTTGCAAACTTTTTGTGACTTTTCACCAAAAAAAAAAAAAAAATGGCATAAGTGAGTTAATGGCTGGCCTGCTCATCTTTGAATCCCTCTTATTAGGGAAAGAAAGTTAGCTTAAGGCAGATAGACTCAGGCCTCTCAATAATATAACATATTGGCAAATATTCTAGTAAAACCGTGTTCCCATTTACATTATGCATTGGAAACAATTTTACCTGCTGGCTTGCACTTTCTCTGAAATTGTTAGACCATATATAGTGAATAAAAATGACACTCAACAACTCAGAGTTTAGTAACAATGCCCATGTTTACGTATTTTACTGAATTTTTTATCTGGAAAAAATCTGGAAATCTCATGAAAGAGGATTTTCTCTTTGTTGGTTTTTCAAGTACAAAAAACTGCAGTAAAATAAAGTCAATGGAAAACAGCCTTTGGCCGGAGACTTTTCTCAGCTTCCTAATTTTAGTCAGCCCAAAAGCTTGTCTTACACAATTGTGGAAATAGTGACTCTGGCGTTAGACTAATCAAGAACTGTAGAAATAATAGAATGAATAAAATCAGTTATGAAGTGTTTTTGAACTTTCATGTAGGTTTGGTTTTCAGTTCATCATGGTGATGAAAACTACAGTATGTTTAGATTTTTTTGTAATCTGATTCATCAATCATACTAGAATTCAAGTTATCTGTCCCCAAAATGTAACTGTCTTTGCCTTTATACCTTACTTCAAAATATGAGAAGTGTAGAGAATAAATTTCCTATAGTTACATATTTCAACATTTAAAATGGAAATGACTTAAAATTTTATACTGCTTAAATGATCTCCGTTATTATAGTTACATATTGCTGTAATCAAATACATTTAGGGAAACAAAAAAGCAATGCTTTTCCCTAGGAATTTGGTAAAATATGGTGTAGTCACATTCCCTTTTCTAAAAGAAAAAAAATTAAGGAAATAATAACAGGTGCTAGGCTAGGTAAAAGTCTCTTGTGATTATAGAAATAACGAAGGGTTTAAGTGGGAAAACTCTTAAGTGCTGGAAGTGTTGGAAGAGCAGGCTGAAGATTAGAATTAGAATCCCCACGGGAAAGAAGGAGGTAAACTCTTTACCATAAATCATCTAGATGTTAAATTTGAAATCAAACATGAACCTGAACATGTGTCATATAATCTGGCTAAATACACCTGGGTTTTATTAAGATGGTGTGAGCCAAAGACCACAGTGTTTTAGAAAAGCTTGAGCAGATCCTCTGCTAAAGAGAAAAACAAAAGTACTATGTCTTGCTGTTGAAAACAAAACCCATAACCTCAGTGCACCAACTTCAAGTAATTAATGGACTGATCTTCCAAACATGTATACTATATTTGGAAATGAGTATAATGTAGTGTTTAACAGGATGTATTTTAGGGTGATATAGTCTCGAGATCAAATCCTGACATCTCCACCACTAGCTGTATGGCTTTATGCAGATTGCTTAACCTCTCATCATTTCAGTATCTTCATCTGTATGATGAGCACTGTTATAGTTCAATGTTATAGGATTGTTGTTTAAATTAAACACAATGTGTATAAAATTCTTAGTATAGTGCTGGGCACAAAATAGAGCCTTAATAAAGAATGATTGCTTTTGTTTTTATTATAAATTGAGTGTTAATTTTTATTATAAGTTGAGTCTGCCATTCAGAACCTTTTAATTCATGAACAGTTAAGTTCACAGAAACAGAACCATAGCTGTTCTTAATGACATTTGTCACATCCTACCAACTACAGCCGTATAACTCTTTAAGAAGTTTTCATGGTACCTTTTGTTAAATTACTTTGTTATCCTTTTGTCCTAATAAAAAATTACAAGTAACTCAAATATGACCTTTGTCCACATTTACCAATTGGTTATATGTTTACACCATCTGTTCCTCTCCTTTCTTCTCCTTTCCATTCCCTTCCTCTCCCCTCCCCTCCCTCTTCCCTCATGTATGCACACACATTTCTATTTATTCCAAAACATTTGGAAGTTGGAGACATACTGCTGTTTTACATTAAATTCTCCAGTGTATATGTCCCCCAAATAAGGGAATTCCTTTAAATAACTTCAGTATAGTCATCAAAATCAGGAAATGTAATACAGTGATACAGTATACAATCCAATCCACTGTCCACATTCCAATTTGATGAATTGTTTCAGTGACATTTTTATAGCTATTTATTCCCCAGTCCAGTACCCAATCCAGGATCTTGCATTATATTTTGTTTTCATGTCTCTTTAGTCTTTTTAACTTGGAACAGCCCCTCAGCCTTTTTTTTCTCTTGACCTTGAATTCTTTGAAAGTACAGGCCTGTTATTTTATAAAATAAAAATATGTGTTATTTTCTTGTTTTCTCACGATTAGATTTTTCTCGTGGGTATTCTGGCAGGAATGGCACTGAAATAATGTTATATCCTTCTCAGTACATCTTATTAGGGGCCACATTATATTAGTTTTTCCAGTATTGTTAATAATTAAGATGAAGTTTTTCACAGTATTGACTTGGTTAAGATGAAGTTTTTCAACGTCTTAGTTGTAATTGATGGAGGGATACGTCGATGCATAAAATATTAACAAAACTCTAGTCAGGCTCCTCTAAGCCCACTAGACCTCAACCTTGGCATTATCCTTATCAGTCCTGCATCATCCAATTATAGCAAGAATCCAGTTACATCAGTTTAGGAAGAATCCCCTTCATGCCCTTATCTGATCACCCTAGGAATCAGATCAAAGTCCTCAATTTCCACCATCCCCCAGGCAATATCTGATTACCCTGGCTTGACTTCAGCGAAAATCTCATTAGGTCCAGATAACTAGAATCCCTACCACTACCACCCCTGATGTGTCCTCTCAGTAATTTTCCATCCACTGACCGTCACCCTGTTCCTCAGTTATAAATCCTCACTTGTCCATGTTTTGCTTAGAGTTGAGCCCAGTTCTTTACCTAGGTCTTTTATCCTATCCTAATAGTTCCTAAATACAATTTGTTTTTACCACTTAAACTACTGTCCAGCTGTGGTTTTCTTTAACAATATGTTAATAATATATTTTGCATCCTTAAAACTTGAGTTTATTTTTGAGTGTTTAATGAAGATTGTATTTCTTCAGAGGCCAAATCCTCAACCTAACTCTGGAACATGATGGTAAAAGACTAACTAAGTCCAGGTAACAGGGAGTTACTGAATAGATTAACTGCCTTGGCAAAGGTATCCTATTGTGATCTTAAAGTCATGTGTTCTTCATTCAAATTTCACACCTGTGCTTTTTCATTCATTAATGGGGAAGAAATTTAACCAGATATAGCAATTAGAACTGGGAACCCTGAAAAAATGTGGGAAATTTCTTTCCCTGAGGCTGAATTGCCATTTGGAAGAAGTTCTATTATAATAACAACGTTATTCCTTTCTACCCTCCTTATTTACTCTTCCTATGGAAGTAGGAGTGAATTCCAGTTAGCAAGTTTGAAAAGAGAAATTTGGAATTCTCCTGCCTTTTACCTCTTTTTGAGAGCAAGCTGCTAACATGAGCCAGACATTCTCCTCTGCAACTTGGAGTGATAAGTTTTACAAGGGCAGACCCCAATCCAATATAGAAAGACCTGTGCTTGTTTAGAACTGTGACAGAAAAGATAAGTTCAATTCTGGGATACAGTTCTAAAAAGCCCTTTATTGCTATGTTGTAAAAAGCCCTTTATTGCTATGTTGTAAAAAGCCCTTTGTTGCTACACACCTATACCACATTCTCCAAATCATATTTATTAGCAATAACATATTCTTATAATTTATTTTGGGCTAGGGATAGAAAAAATGACATATGGAACAGAATAGAACATACATACATAAATGGAAGTGACTTCCTATGGTTTGGATGTGTCCCCCTAAGGGAGGAGACCACCCCTCATATTGTCTTATGCCCAATTTCTGCCTCCAAAGAAAAAAACAAGTAAAAACTAAAAGGCAGAAATGAAATCCACAGGCAGATAGCCCAGCACTGCGCACTGGGCCTGGTAGTTAAAAATCAACCCCTGACCTATCTGCTTGTGTTATCTATAGATTTCAGATATTGTATGGAAAAGCATCACGAAAATCCCTCTCCTGTTCTGTTCCATTCTGATTACTGGTACATGCAGCCCCTGGTCATGGTCACGTACCCCCTGCTTGCTCAATCGATCACAACTCTCTCACGTGGAACCCCTTAGAGTTGTAAGCCCTTAAAAGGGTCAGGAATTTCTCACTCAGGGAGCTCTGTTTTTGGAGACTTGAGTCCGCCGATGCTCCTAGCTGAATAAAGCCCTTCCTTCTACAACTCAGTGTCTGAGGGGTTCTTGTCTGTGACTCGTCCTGCTACACTCCTAAGTATATGCGTTGGAAACTTAATCCCCAGTGCAACATAATTGAGAGGTGGAACCTTTAGGAAGTGATTAGATTGTGAGGTCTCTGCTCTCATGGATGGATTAATGCCGCTATCAAGGGAATGCATTTGTTATCCTGGGAGTGGATTTCCTGAGAAAAGGATGGGTTTGGTCCTCTCTCATTCTCTTGCTCTCTCTTGCTGTCTTGCCCTTTTGCTTTCTACCATGGGGTGACACAGCAATAGCAGGAAGAAACACACACACATTTGAATACTTCCTTTGTGACACGGCTAGTGATGGAAAAATTGGTTGTAATATGGGAGATAATAAAATTAGATCCTTAGCTCACACCATATACAAAAATAAATTCCACATTCATCAAAGACTTAATGAAGCACAACTATTAAACTTTTAGAAGAAATATAGGAAGACATTCTTTAGGACCCTGGGGTACAGATGGGTTTCTTAAGTCACAGAAGAACAATCTCTAGAAGACTAGCTGATGATTAACGTTTAAAAATACATAAAAATTAAACTATCTGTTCATGAAAAGATACCATATAATGAAAATATGGGCCACATATAGGTAGATGTAATTTCCAACACATATAATAAATAAATAGAACCTATAATATATAAAAAACATAAATAGGAAAAAGATAAACAAGCCAATACAAAAATGAGCCAAAGGCTTGGACAAAAAAATAGAAGAAACACAAATGGGCAATAAACAGTAAAAGATGAACAACCTCATTCATAGTTAGGAAATGCAAACTAAAACCACAATTTAATACCACTTCACCATTTTACACATTCCAATTGTAGAGTAATGGAAACTCAAGTACTATTAATGGGAGTGTAAATTGGTGTAACCACTTTGGCAAACAGTGAAGTGATGTCCAAGTATCCTTGAAAATTCATATACTGTTTATTGTAGCAGCTCTACTTCTAGATATATCCCAGAAAAGCTTTTGCACAAACTCAGCAAGAGATACATATAAAAAAATTTTTTCTGTTAGTATTGCTAGTAAGAATCCATGTACCATTCAACTTCAGTGAGATACTCTTCACATTGTATTCTATATGATAAGCATCTCCCGGATTTGTATGAGTAGTAGTTAGTCATTTACTTATAATAGAAAAATGACTAACAGCCAACATGTCTATACACAGTAAAAAGGATATATATGTTTTGTCATATTAATACAGATAGGAAAATAAATACTCTATAACTACATAAATCAACATGAATGAATATCATTAGTGTAATTCATGAAAAATCTTGTTGCAGTATAATTTCATTCATATACATTTGAACTATGCAAAATGACATACCATAGTGTCTAAGGATACAGATGAAACTACAATATGTTATATGCATAGACACTTAGCATTGTCATGTTCTTGTTTTCTCATATGATGAAACTATAAAGAAGCTATAAACCATAAAAGTTGATGCTTTTAAAATTGATATGGATATAGTTTTATACTTTTTCCAGTAATTGTGGGGTTAATAGTATGTTTAAAAGAGATAAATTTTATTGTTATTTTAAATTTCAAACATATGTAATTTTTCAAAATAAATTATAAACTTTTTAGGTCTTTTTTTTCTTAAGCAGCTCATTGAAATGATTTTAAAATCACTTACAGGTATTCTCCTAGTTAAATGTTACATTTTTAGGATAGATGCAATCAGATTTTTATTGTTATAGCTTAATCTTTAGCTATTTTATTTAGTGATTTTGCATTAGATAGCAGATGTAAATTCGATTCTATTGGTAATTAAATTAAATATAAATGGCAAACACCAATAAAAAGCCAGATGGTCAAACTGGATAAAAAAGCAAGGCCCAGCTATTTACACATATACACACACATACACACACAGACACACACACGTAAACACACACTGTCTATAGAAGATACATTTTAAATCTAAAAGATATATTAAAAAGATGAAAAAATATATCCCATGGAAACAATTATAAGAAAACCAAAGGACCATATTACTATCATACTTCGTAAAAAGAAATAGTGCCAGAGATAGGAATATTTCCTAACAAGTGGATTGAGAAAACAAGAACATGACGATGCTAAGTGTCTATGCATATAACAACAATTTCACAGTGCATGAAGCATAAATGATACACCAGAAAGGAGAAACAAAAAAATCTGCAATTATGTTCATATTTCCCTCCCAATAATTTGTAGAATGACTAAAGCAGAAAGTGAGTAAGAATAAAAAGTCTTAAAAAAATTATCTACCAATCTGATCTAACTGATATTAATAGAAACTTCACTCAACAACAGCGCATCACTCTTTTTCTCAAGTACATGTAGAACATTGATCAAATGTGCTCCAAGCTATGCCATTAACAAGTTTTAATAAATTGAAAAGAGTTGAATCATACAGAACATGTTCCCTGACCACAAGGGAATTGTGAGAAATTAATAACAGAAAGATATCTAAGAATCACCATGTATTAGAAAATTAAGCCAGATTTTGCTCCATAAACCATGGATTAGAGAAAAAAAATCTATGGAAAGTATAAAATATTTTGAACTGGCTGAAAATGAAACATAATATATCAAGTCTAGCAAAATGTGTGAAATATGGTTAAATCAATACTTAGAGGAAAATTTATAACTAATCGCATATATTAAAAATGATTAGTTACCAAAACTTCCAATTTAAGAAGCTAAAAAAGAATTAAAATCAATGTGAGCAGAAAAAAGAAAATAATGAATATAGAATCAGAAATAACTTACACAGAAAATGGATGAATATTACAGATAGACTATCAAGAAAATTGTTAACCCTGTAGCTAGACTGATGAAGAAAAAGGAAAAAAGATATAAATTGTCAATATTAGAAAGGAAAGAGGGGGCAGCACTAAGATCCTACATTAAGAGGATAATAAAATAATGTTATAAAAAATTTTATGTCAATGAATTGATCACGTAGATAAAATGGACACATTTCTTGAAAGACTAACAAAATTGACCCCAGGGGGGGGAAAAAAAAATCTCGATGGGTCTCTACTATAGAAGTTTGTAACTGAAATCCTTCCCACAAAGAAAATTCCAGGCCCAGATGACATTATTGCTGAATTCTTGTAAACATTTAAAGAAAAAAATACCACAAAACTTATTCGCAGGATAAAGAGAACACTTCTCAACTTATTTAATGTGACTGACATAATCCTGACACCAAAACCAAAGACAACATAAGAAAAGAAAACCACAAACCTATATTCTTCACAAATATAGGTGGCACAAATATTTTAAACATATTAACAAGTTGCATCATTACCAAGTGATGTTTATTCCTGGGATGCAAGGATGGTTTAACAATTGAAAACCAATCAATATATTTTACCATATTCACAGACTAAGAAAACACATACAATCACAATAGACGAAGAAAAAGCATTGGACAAAATTTAACACCCATTCATTATAAAAACTAAGAATAAAGGGACTTTCTGTGGATATAGGTCATCTATAAAACATCTACAGCTAATAGTAAGTGGCTTCGATTTCCTCAGAGAATGTTACCATAGTAGAAGATCAATACTGGATTATTTTGCTGGCAGGTTGAACATTAAATAGTTGGATGACTAAATGCCTTGATGAGATATTGAACATTGAATAGTCCAGCTAAATGCAATAGGCCTAAAAGCTCATGCTTTTTGGCCTATAAAACTCATCCATCTCTGCCAGTATGGTTACTCTCAGGTCGTGATCTCATTGTAGGAGCAGTAGGGTGGCTAAGGATAGAGTCTGGCTGACATCTACTGGTCAAGTCATTCTGTTAACTTGATGGTTTCATTCACTTCTGTAGGGGATAATCTGTAATGCGCATTAAACTGCAAAACCAAAATCATCACACTTTGTTCTTTTTCCCATAACTACATGCCTCTGTCCTGAACATCTTCATTTCTCATTATTCAGTTTTTCTCCTTTTTTCTTTTCAGAACCCTTAGACAATTATACAAGCCATTTGCCATTGCCTATTTACTCTTGTAAAGACAATCTTCACATTGCACATGATATATCATATCATATATACATATATATTCCAGTATACCACAATTTCTGATTATCAGCACTCACATATCATAATAGCCATGTAAGTAGGAACATGCAAGTTTGTCTTAATAATTAATAAGGGAGATTACAATTGCTCAATGACCTTTGAAAATATTTTTAAAAACCATAAAAACCCTTACTGATAGTTAGAAATATAGAAATAAATAAAATCTCAGAGCACTAACATATATAATACATTAAATATATATTGTATATTAAATATATATATTTAAGTAACAGTACACTATTATTTAAAATATTGGAAACATTTAGAACTAAAGTGTTCTATTTCTTTGTAAAAAGTTACCAAGAGTAGTTTGAACATAGCCAAAGGAAACTAAACTAGACCGGCCTATGACAGTTTTGGTTAGCCTTCCTCAAGTAAAAGATGAAGTTCACCTTTTGCTTCTCTTCTTCATCCATTTTTCTATTCTGTAGCCCAGAGGTTGTCTGTGTTCCTCTTAAACCATAAAAATAAGGGTCATACTCTGGGCATGACAGAGCGAAGAGCTGGGAGGACCTTGGGTTCTTGAAGGCTTTTTGAAGCAGAATCTTTCACCAGCCCCTTGCCCTGTTGTCTTCAGACACATTTCCTCCCCTTCCTCCTCCTCCTCCTCCTCACTCTCTTCCTCCTCTTCTTCTCCTTCTTTCGTCTTTCTTCTCTCCTTCTCCTCCTCCTTCTTCCCTTCTTCCTCCTCTTCCTTCCCTTCTTCCTCCTCCTCCTTCTTTTCTCTTTCTTCTTCTTCCTGCCCCTCCTCTTCCTCCTCCCCCTCTCCCTTTCCCTCCTCCTCTTCTTCCTCCTCCTCCTCCCCCTCCTTCTTCTTCCTTCTTCTTCTTTCTCTTTTTTAGAGACAGTGTCCGGTTTCAAATGACAGAATCAGCTGATTTAATAATGGTAATTATGTGTCTTTTTAGTTTTTTTGTTTTGTTTTGTTATTTTTTATTTGTTTGTTTTGAGGCAGAGTCTTACTCTGCCACCCAGGCTGGAGTGCAATGACGCAAGCATAGCTTACTGCAACTTCCACCTCATGGGCTCAAGTGATCCTCCTGACAGCCTCATGAGTAGAGTAGCTAGAACTACAGGCATATGCCATCACACTGGCCTAATTTTTTTTCTTTTTTTTTGTAGAGATCAGGTCTCTCTATGTTGCCCCAGGCTGGTCTCGAACTCCCGGCCTCAAGTGATCCTCCAGCCTCGGCCTCCCAAAGTGCTGGAATTACAGGCATGAGCCACTGTGCCCACCCCAGACCTTTCCTTTTTCTTTTTTTTTTTTTTCTTTTTTTGAAATATGTTCTGGCCCTGTTACCCAGGCTGGAGGGCAGCGATGTGATTTCTCATCATGGCAACCCCCTCCTCCCAGGCTCAAGCCATCCTCCCATTTCAGCTTCCCAAGTAGCTGGGACTACAGGCATGCACCACCACACCTGGCTAATTTTTGTATTTTTTGTAGAGACGGGGTGTCACCCTGTTGCCCAGGATAGTCTTCAACACTTGAGCTCAAGCTATCTGACTGCCTCAGCCTCCCAAAGTTCTGTGATTACAGGCATGAACCACTACACCGGGCCCACACATTTCTTATATGTGAGAATGAATTGCCCTCTTGTTTAAGGCACTGCTATTTAGGCTTTCTCTCACTTGCAGCCAAATCTATTCCAAAATGATATGCATGCCTCATATATTAAGCGAATTGATGTATGTAAACTATATGCATAGCACTTAATGTATACAAAGGACTTAGAACTGTGGCTGGCAGTTTAATTTTATCTTTAATTATTAATCACATATCAAATAAATACAAATTTAATGATGATAAATCAATTTTTCATCTCTTATGTGAGCTCAATAACTAGTAAAGATGCTGTGGGGTACTTAATATTAAACGTGATTAATAAAATTAGAAATTATTGATATTTTCTGGTCAGAAATAATTTTTATGGATGAAACTTTACGAGGAGGAGATCTTGCAACTGAAATAAAATGATCTATGATAAGTCAAGTCATGTAATAGATAAATAGAAGCAAAATTAAAATGAGTACTTTATTATATTAAATTAATACATAGATATATGTTTAAAAAGACCAAACAGTACAAAAGTCTTGAAAGAAAACGGCAATTTGCCCACTCCTCTTTCTCCCAAGTTTACCGTACCTTAAAATGTTTAACTTTTTGTTTTATTTGCCTCTACATTTCTAGATAATATGTTTATAATACTATTCCTTGCATTTTTTTATTATGTACTTTCTGCTTGGTAAAGTGGATTCAAATTTAGTACACACATACATATACCCTTTTCCGTAATGTTCCATTATACCACAATTTCTTATTATATCGATATTCAATGTCTACATCATTGTGATTAAGTAAGCAAGTTTCATAGCTAGGCCACACTGTGTGGTATTATTTTGTTTCCTTTCCTTTACAACTTGTTTTTCTTGGAGTTAACAGTCACCTTCTGTTTTGTTTGCTTAACTTTCGGTGTAACTACTACTAATACTTCTCAAATTTTCTATTGAGCAGCCAAAGCCCTCTCAGTGTAGTCACATGCATCAGGTACTCTATCAATTCCATTTTTGGACAAAGGAGAATAAAACTTTAAAAAATAATTAATATATTCATGGCGAAGTAGGGAAGAAGACATCTGAAAAGATGCAAACAAAGAGTGCAGAGAAAAAGAAACAATTCTTAAAAATTATGCATAATACTATATACAAACACACATATATATATATGCGTTTGTGTATATATATGTATATTTCCCCCCATCCCTCTTTCCTTCTGTATTCTTTTGAATTTTTCCTCTATTTTATTGTGTTTTTCTTTCATTTTTTATGTGGCGGATTTCTTAATCATCCTGGTGCTCTTGGCTAGCCTTTAATGTTTGAGAAGGAGACCTTAAAAAGCTCATTGGAAACTATGTGTGTGGAAGGGTTTTTGTCAACTGGTTGGCTTCACATAGGGCAATAAAACCAAGTCCATCTGTTTAATGAGCAGTTCTGCAAATGACAGTCCTCTCTCTTTAGCTAGTCAGTCTCTCCTGGAAATAATTCTACTGGGGATGAGGCCTGCTGCCCAAACTTAGGACCAACTTTAGGGAAGTGAGTTGTGTGTTAACTTTCTCCCACTTGTCCATAGGATATTCCCAGGTACTTTCTCCATTTCTAGGGCTGGCCAGCCTGTCATTCACCTCTGCACAGAGAGACTTTCTCATGTAATTTCTCCAGGGAGTAAATCTTCAATTTTCTGCTGCAGTAAAGGAAGGTTATAGAAGTACAGTGTGAAAGGGTATCTGGGATCTATTTACTCCTAAATAGGCTCATTACCTATTCTTCTGTTACTTCTATCTGTGATACCAGATCCCTCCAATCTTGAACTTGTTGATATTTCCCTCTGTAGGCATTTGGATTTCACCTTTCCGTGTCCTACAAAGTGAGTTGTCACTCATCAATTCACCTTGTATCTTCCAAAGATATGGTGACATTTCTCATCTACTGGTATTTCCTCTCATCCACCATGCATTTTTAATATTTTTAAATTTTTATTTGCTATAATTTAAATCAGTTTTAAGAGGTGTTGAAATAAACATGTTTAATCTTCTGTGCTCTGTAAAAAGTCTTAAAAATTATTTCAACTTTTTTGTATTAGAGCTACTATTAAGAGGAAAATTTAGTTGCATATAGTTTAGAATTATCAATAGGAGGAAAAGATATTTTGATTTTTCATTTTCAACATGTTTAGTGGAAACACTAGCATTAAGAGACAAAGAGGATGGATTATGTTGGATAATCATCTCCCAAATGCACTCATTATAATCACATAGAATTTAGCTTTTCGAAAAGCAGCCTATTATTTCCCACTTTTTCTTAGATAACATTCAAATCATTTGTATTGCAATACTGTACATACATATTTATCATATTTTTCTGGACACATTTTTAGGAAAAACAACACTGGTTTTTCTGGCAGTACAGAATGAAAATGAAATGGGCTATAATTGCAGTCACATTTTTCCCATTTGGAAGTCTTTTGTTCTTTTATCTCAAGATAGCACTTGCCAGTGTAGGAGTTTGCAATCAGTTGCTTGCTCTGCTCTTCTGTTCCTTTTTACCAACCCTGTAACTCTTACTGTGCTATTTTTCTAGGAAGACTATTTCAAATCCTTCCCCAAAGAGGAGAATAATTAATTTCATGGCTTTTCAGCAAATAAATCTTACTCATCCCAACTCTGCCTGGGAAAGCTACTTAGGCATACATTTAAGCACTTCAAGGGTGATAAGAGGCTATAGATGCCAAGAAAAGGGGCTGTGTAGGAGAGTTCTTGGGAAAATAGTCCTTAGGACATAAAAGTAAATGGATAATAATGTGGGTGAGTAAATTGTCAGGAGATGACAGGAGACAATAGATGAAGAAGAGAGAGTTATGTATTTGGCCCACTGGCCAATTAAACTTTAAATTTTAACTGACGATGATTTTGCTTGTGTTTTTTTTTTAATTTTCAGACTGATTATTTAAGCTGCAATTTAATAGAATGTAAACAGTTCAAGTTCAGCTCAGTTATATCTAAAAACTCATTTTTCAATCCCATTTCATTTCAGATTTACAGATTTGCTTACTTTGGTTAAAGAACTTTACACGTACTTCTATCAAAACCTGAATATTGGCTGGGCATGGTGGCACTTGCCTGTAGTCCCAGCTACTTGGGAGGCTGAGGCACAAGAATTGCTTGAACCCAGGAGGCAGAGGGTGCAGTAAGCCGAGATCCCGCCACTGCACTCCAGCCTGGGCTACAGAGTGAGACTCCATCTCAAAAACAAACAAACAAAAAAACAAACAAACAAAAACAACACCCACATATCCATTCATTCTTTCTTTTTTAATAAAGCATCTGATTTTATTCAGCGTGGCAATGTGTTTGGCTAAAAGATTATGTTTCTCATACTTACTCTACATGTAGGTCTGGCCATATGATTATGCTGGCCAGTGAGATTTAAATGGACATTTTGTTTTGCAAGACAGATGCTTGACAGCAAGGAAAGCAGATGTGGCGGCTGGAGCACCATGGAAGCAGGGTAACATCTAAGTAATGTGGGTCTCTGACACTCTTGGACCCCTCCCTTGCATCCGTGCTCTGACCTTTTTACTTCTGGACTTATTTTTCATGTGTATGAGGAAGGTACTGTAAACTACTCTATTATGATGTAGTTACATTCAGCTAAGCCTAATCCTAATGGATACAAAAGAGAACTAATAGCATTCTTTGAAACCTCAACTAGGGATTCCAAAACCTTTGAATATTTGTTTCTACCCTGTAAGTTGTTGCCTAAACTAAAAGACCATTTCCTACTGAAAAACAGTTTAATAGAATTTTTCTTTTTTTAGCTTTCAGCTTGAAGCAGAATGTTTGGTATAGAATAGGCATCACATAAATACTTATTAAATAAGTAATCATATAATTTAAAATTTAAGATTGAGACTCTACATACCCCTGTCAAGATAAGTACACAGGCATAAATAAATACTGATTTGACCTATTGAGGTTTATAATATTATAAAAGTGATATATACAACTAGTAGCATACAAAAGGGAAGGATCTAAGTGTCATAGCAGAGGCAGGTGCAAAGCACTGAATGGCAGGAAGCGACAGATCAGCCAGTGGAGTTAAATCTAGACTGAAACACAGGCTGATGAGGCAAGGAAAGTGGATTGGGCAAGACTGTGAAACCATGCTTAAGAATTTTGATATTGTTGTCTAGCTAATTGAGAGCATCCAATTCATTTTTAGGAAAATAATGGTGGACATGTGAAAAATATACCGGGGAGGCAGAGACAGAAGGCGAGACGGCAAGGAGCTCAGTCAGAAGCAAGTCTGATTCTTCTGTTCTCAGCAGGAAGAGTGGCAAAATTATTTCTCACCTCTGTGAGTACCATGAAGCTGAAATCAAGGCAAAGAAGATAAAGGTTTTCAAAAGGTTTGAGGCAATTGGAAAAGGAAGAGTGGATGGACAGAAAGATAAAGGAACCACTGTTACAGACAGAATCATATCCTCCCAAAAGGTTTATGTCAAAGTTCTAACCCCCAATGTGACTATGTTTGAAGAGAGAGCTTTTAAGGAGATACTTGGGGTTACATGAGGTTATAAGGGCAGGTCTAATCTGATAGGATGAGGGTCCTCATAAGAAGAGACACCAGGGAGCTTGCTCTGGCTCCACATGCAGGGAAGAGGTCATTAGAGGACACAGTGAAAAGATGTCCATCTGTCCATCTACCAACCAAAACCTGCTGGACCTCAGTGTTAGGCTTCTAGTCTCTAGAATTCTGATAAATAGATCTTAAGCCACACAGTCTGCAGTATTCTGTGATAGTAGCCCAAGCAGACTAATACAACCATATGGGTTGACTAAACAGGAGATAGAATCTGAGGGAGACACCGGCATTACCTCTAAGGGAAGGGGTGACTGCTTCTTCCCACTCCTTGCACCAGCTTCCTCGCCCCTCTGTGGGAAGGAAGCACTGGGCAGACTGAGCACAATAATTGGGATGCAGATGTTAAGTTTTTCCACTTATAAAACAGCAATAATAAGGTTACTAATCTTATAAGGTGACTATGAAAAGTAAACAAGTTAATAGTGAAGATAAATAAACAATAACATTGGCTTTTTTAAAACAAATAATTTGTACCTGCCCAAAATTTGTATTTCCCATTCTGCCAAACTAAAGACCTGAACTGGACTTATGACTCTTAGAAGGAAGCTTAGGAATTGTTGATACTCCAGGTATGTGTGTAAGTATAAATAGGTGTTACATTGAATTCTGTATAAAAAATAGGTTAACTTAGGGCAAGGCTCTAGCTGCTCAAAGCCAAACACCCACCAGAGTGCTCTTCTTGAGTTAAAAAAAAGGTAAGATTGTCAAAACAAACTCATACAAATCACAGGTCTTACCCAATACCAAATTACTAATGATTCAAAAGACACAAGCACAAAGCAGACACACATGCATATTTCTTTCTTAAGGGGCTTTAGCCTTCAAAACAGCATACTAATCATCCCCTTTCCATACTGAGAGTAGCAAGCAAGCACTAACAATGTGTGGTATGTATGTCAACTCAGAGCAAGTCATTCAGATTTTAAGCTGCTTAGTTTTTATAATGTGGGTAGTCATTCCTGGGCAATGATAGCATAAGACTCATTCCATTCTCCAGCCAGCTATATTCCCATAATTATATAAGTTTAAGATTTATTTACCATAATCAGTATAGACAGACCAAGCACACCTGCTTAAATCATCTTTTAGATAAGAACTCCAAAAAATCTAACATTAGCATGTTTACCAGGAAGCCTGGTGATGGAGGCCAAGATTTTCTTTAGCCCGCAATTAACTCTGTCATATCTGACCTCCTGCTAGTTGATGAGGTAGGATAGAGTAGTATTCAAAAGATATACCCTGCCTAGATTCAGCTAATGGTTTTGTGATCATTGGCTGAGTATGCTTGGCAAGTTACTTAATCAATCATTGCCTCACTATTTAATCTGCACAATGGGCATAACAATAAACTTTTCCCCAATAAAATTATTGTGAAGTTTTAATAAATTAGTACATGTAAAATGCTTAGAGTAGTGCGTGGCATATAGTGAATTCACAATAATATTAGCTAACAAATTTACCATAATCCTAGGATGAGGCTTAATGAATTAGCCTGATTTGTTAAATCTGTCACCATTATTTTATACCAGTTTCTTCTCTTCTGCTTAGAAGTTCGTTCTCCATTCTAATGAGACATCTTCCTGCCCTTCTATAGGTCTCACCTCACCATATCACTTAACAGGATAAAAAAGGAAATTTTCCCTGAACAAAGTAGAATATCATTTGATTAGTAGAGGTGAGAATAAAAAAGTATTGTTAGGGATTGGTCATTTCTCTGGTTTACCCCACAGAACTACAGACAGTTCTGGAATGAGTTGGATAACCTCTAGCAAGCTCAAGGTCATTGAGCAGATAAAGTTATATGCTTAGCTTAAAGCTTGGTAAAATGTTTCTTTAATGATGTTAATGTCTTTTCCTCAGTCTCTTTTTCATTATCCACACTGGTCCAGGTCTTCTAAAGGTTCTTAATTTTTTCAACAGTTGTAATTGCTTCTTAATCAGATTCTATGTCTCACATTTTATTGCTTCTGCTTTTTCATACCATTAATTTACTCTCCAGGTCCCTCAAACTTAGCTGTTTAATTAACGATCTGTTCAAGCCATTCTCCTGATTAAAGATGATTTCTGACTCTAAACTTCCTACTTTTAAGGTAAAGTCAAACTCTTTCGCATGCGTTCAGGGCTTTGGAAGGTGTGATCCCAAACTCTCCAGTGGCAGCATCTTTCACCATTCACATGGCCAAAGCATTTCCCCAGACACTTGAATCATGTGCTGATCTGTAAAAATATCAGATGGTTTTTCCTTTGCCTATTTTTTTCTTATCAATTTCTTAGCTCTGTGGCTTTGATTAATTTCTTCCCCTTACTTGGATTGCCCCTTCCACTCTTTATCTATCTAATACACTCTTTAATTTCAGGTTCAGGAAACTTCCCTGATAGCCTAGGTACGGTTAACTAACTATAACTAACTCCCTTCACAATCTTCACTTAGCACATTGGTTCTCAACAGTGGAATGTGAGAGGGATGAGAATGCCTGGAGATACCTTTTCAAAATATACTACATTCCCAGTCTTCACTTCTCCCTGAGATTTAGTGATACAATGTTTTGATTGGACATACTTCTTATGGCCATTAAATGATATGATAATTTATCCATGGGCTTATTTCTTATTATAGTTTGAGCTTCTCAAGAAAAGTATCTGTATCTTAATTACTCACATATCCTGAAGACATAGTATCAGTGCATTAAAATTGTTTTTTACACATAAATTCAGTTTATCAATTTTCAGATCCAGATTGGAATAGTTCTTTCCATCTCAATGGAGATTAATACTTAAACTTAACTATACATTGGAGGTTGATCTCTATGACTTTCCAAAGGCAGAATTTGTTTTATTTTCTGCTTGATAAATCATAACAGTTCACATTACAAATTCCTTTTCACAGAGAGTTTTATAAAGAAATGCAGAAAACACTGAGTGTGTACATCTAAAGTATGTTTTATTTGTACCTCAATTACGACAAGCTTATCTAAATGTACTTAATTACTTAATGTGTTCACTACACTTATTTAAATGTATTGAATTGTAATTAAATTACTGTTCAGGAAGCTGCTGCATATATATACTCACAAAATATATTTGATTTCCTCAATAATGTAGAAGCTATGATTATTAAAATATAACTTTCATTTTTCCAAAATGCACAATAGAAGAAAACTGAGAGCCCTCTGGTGGGCAATATTTTCAGTTCAAAAAATCATACAGCATTTTCCTCATAAGATTTTCTAAGGATTAAATAAATATTATATTTTTAGACAATTCAGTAACAAAAAGATGAACTTTTAAAGATAATTTTAACCCACTAAGTATAATTCAAGTAAATTGCATTTCTACCAAAATGTGTTATTCTAAGTAAATCCTCTATTCAAATTAGATCAATCCAAATTCATAAGAAAATTTCTCACAAAGCAAGCAAACAGGAAAAAAATATTAAAATATGCTCATCTCTTTATCCTCTCACATTAGATTTAAATGAAATAGAAATATCAAATTAATGGCTGCAAAAGTGATCAAATTAGTTTTGAAATGCAAATTATTCTATAGACAGATTCATAATTTTTAAATTATTTTCTAATTGAGATATATCTTTATTAGCTCTGGCTACTGTAACAAAATATCATTGACTGGGTGGTTTAAACTACAGAAAATGTATTTCTTACTATTTTGGAGGTTAGAAATCTGACACCAGATCATCAGCATTGTTGGATTCTGGTGTGGGCTCTCTTCCAGGCTTGCAAACAGCCACTGTACCTTGGTGTCCTCAGTTGGTGGAGGGAGGAGGCTTTGTGCCTCTTCTTCTTGTAAGGGAACTAATCCCATCAATGGGCCTCCACCCTCGGACCTCATTTAAACCTACTTAACTCTAAAGGCCTCACCTCCTAATTCCATCACATTGGGGTTAGGGCTTCAACATATGAAATTTTGGGAGACAGAAATTCCAGTTCCTAACAGGGTGAAGGTGTTAAGTCATAAAATTAAGTATTTTAAAGTTAACAGTTCAGTGGTATTTAGTATATTCATAGTGTTGTATACCAGTACCTCCTCTACCTAGTTCCAAAACACTTGTATCACGCAAAAATGAAACCCCATACCCAGTAAAATGTTACTTGCCGTTCATCCTTCTCTCAGTTCCTGGCAAACACCAGTTTGCTCTTTGTTTCTGTGGATGTATCTATTCCAGATGTTTCATATAGGTGGAATCATGAAACATGTGACATTTTGTGTCTGGTTTGGCATAGCATAATGTTTTTTAGATTCATCCACCTTGTAGCATGTATTATCACTTCATTCTTTTTTATGATATAAAATTGTTCTGTTTTAGGAATACACCACAATTTTTTTATCTGTCTGGTTGGTTGTTTTTACTTTTAGTATTGTGAATGGTGCTACTATGAACATTCATGTGAGTATTTGTTTGAGTACCTGTTTTCAATTCTTTTGGGATTTTCTCTAGGAGTAGAATTGCTGGGTCATATGGTCATTCTATGTTTAACTTTTTAAGAAACTACCAAACTTATTCACAGCATGTTTCATCATTTTACATTCCCACCAGCAAAATATGAGGCTTCTAGTTTTTCTGCATCCTGATTAACACTTGTATGTCTTTTTAATTATAGACATCCCAGTGGGTGTGAAATGGTATCTCACTGTGGTTTTAATTTGCATTTCTCTGATAGCAAATAATGTAAAGCATCTTTTTCTATGCCTACCTTTTTATCTTCCTTGAGAAAACGTCTATTCCAGTACTTGGGTTGCTTTCCTTTTATTGTTGAGTCGTAGGAGGTTTTATTTATTCATGGACTAGATCCTTATCATATACATAATTTGCAAACATTTTCTCTTGTTTTATATGTTGTCCTTTCACTTTCTTAATAATGTCTTTGACACTTAAAAGTTTTTGATTTTGCTAAAATCCAATTCGACTAATTTTTTCTTGTGTTGTTCATGCTTTTGATATTGTATCTACAGACCCATTACCAAATTGCAGGTCTTGAAGATTTATCCCTGTGTTTTCTTGTTTTATTTTCTTGTTAGAGTTTTATTGTTTTCATTCTTTTATTTAGGTATTTGATACATTTTGAATTAATTTTTGTTTACAGAGTGAGGGAGAGGTCCACCTTTATTATTTTACAGGTAGCTATCCAATTGTCCTAGTACTCATTGTTGAATAGGCCATTTTTCTCCCATTGAATGATCCTGCCATTCTTGTTAAAAAGCAGTTTGCCATAGATGTCCGGGCTTATTTCTGCTCTCTAAATTGTATTCCATGGGTGTATAAGTTTATCCTTGTGCCAGTACAGTACTGTTTTGATCAACATCGTTTTGTAGTAAGTTTTGAAATTGGGAAGTGTGAATCTTCTGCTTTGTTCTTTTTCAAAATGATTTTGCAAATTCATGAACACTGCATTTAAGAGGCTGTATGGAAATGCCTGGATGTCCAGGCAGAGGTGTGCTATAGGGGCAAAGCCCTCATAGAGAATTTCTGCTAAGGCAGTGCATAAGGGCAATGTGGGGTTGACACTCCTACACAGAGTCCTCACTGAGGCACTGCCTAGCAGAGCTGTGAGAAGAGTGCCACCATCCTACAGACCCCAGAATGGTAGATCCACTGACAGTTTGCACCATGCACCTGGAAAAGCCACAGACACTCAACACCAGCCTGTGAAGCCAGCTAGGCTGGAGGGGAGATGGGGGTGTGAGATGAACCCTACAAAGTCACAGGGCTGGAGCTGCCCAGGGCTGTGGGAGACTACTTCTTGCATCAGTGTGCCCTGGATGTTTTTCTGTAAATAATTTAATTTGTATGTAAATGTTTTGAAATTTTTGGAAAAGCAGCATATAATTCTGGAGTTTTAATATTAATTTTACTATGCTTTAGGGAAATATATTTCAAATAATTGTACATTAATGTTATAATCAGAAAAGAACAAATGCTTGTTTTATTCAATTATATTTTATATAGTGTTATGATATTTAGTAATCAATAGAGTATCAAGTATATAATAACTTTATAATTTATTTCTTAATCCAATCTGTATTTACCAATGGTTAATGACCCTTCATTTTAATCATTTAATGAAGTTAAACTTAAGAGTAGTTTGATTCTATCTCCTCTCAATCTAAATATATAAATACCTGTTTCTGTATATGCAAGGCTGGCATTATGTGGCAAATTGGAAAAATTTGCACATAAAATTCAAGCAGAGAACAATTTAAATCTTGTATAGTATAATGAATTTCCAATAATAAAAATGGAAAATTGGTGCCTAGTAACTAAACAGAAAGATTAATGCCTGTGAGTATCTGGTTGGGGAGACATAGAAGAATAAGAGTTGCTCTCTGGGGACTGTACCTGAGGATGGGGCAGGAAAGGGAAACTTTCAGAAGAGGAAATAAATACAAAGAGACAGTGCTGGATATGAGCATGAGAAGTAGCAAGGGCAAAAAAGACATATGCAGCTTTCCTGCCTGTCATATCATGCCATACAGTTTCAATATTGCAGATAATAGGCAGATATTGAGACATGAGTCAACAGCAAAACACACTCAATTAAAATAATCTTTCAGGCAATTGCTACCAGGTCAATTATTTGTACCTATTTTGCAGAAACCCCAACAATATATTTCATTGTGTTCATTATAGATGTGAGAGCTCTGAAAAGTCCTCTCACATTTTTCAGGAAACCCTAGTTGTGTCCTATTAATATAATATGCATGGTGATTGAAATCACTCATTTTAAAGTGAAGTGTATTAGTCAGGGTTCTCTAAAGGGACAAAACTAATAGGATATATGTATATATGAAAGGGTGTTTATTAAGGATAATTGACTCACACAATCACAAGGTAAAGTCCAATGACAGGTTGTCTACAAGTTTAACAGCAAGGAAGCCAGTGGTGGATCAGTCAGAGTCCCAAAACCTCAGAAGTAGGGAAGCCGACAGTGAAGACTTAAGTCTGTGGCCAAAGGCCCAAAAGCCCCTGGCAAACTACTGGTGTAAGTCCAAGAGTCCAAAAGCTGAAGAACTTCGAATGTGATATACAATGGCAGGAAGCATCCAGCACAGGAGTAAATTGAAGGCCAGAAGACTCAGCAAGTCTGAAATCCAATAGGGCAGTCATTAAATCTTAAAGTTCCAAAATGATTTCCTTTGACTTCATGTCTCATATCCAGGGCACACTGATGCAAGAGGTGATCTCCCACAGCCTTGGGAAACTCCAGCCCTGTGGTTTCGCAGGGTATGGCTTAGGTGTCCACCCGTCTCCAGCCTGGCTGCTTTCACAGGCAGGGAGCAAACTGTCAGTGGATCTACCATTCTGGGGTCTGGAGGATGGTGTCCCTCTTCTCACAGCTCTACTATGCAGTGCCCCAGTGGGGACTCTCTGTGGGAGTTCCAACCCCACATTGCCCTTCTGCACTGCCCTAGTAGAAGTTCTCCATGAGGGCTCCAGCCCTACAGCACACCTCTGCCTGGACATCCAGGCATTTCCATACATCCTCTGGAATCCAGGTGGTGTTACCAAACCTCAGTTCTTATCCCCTGTGTACCCACAGGACCAACATCACACGGAAGCTGCCAAGCTTTTAAGCTTGCACCCTCTCAAGCTACGGCCAAGCTGTATGTTGGTCTTTTTTTTGCCATGGCTGGAGTGGCTGCGAGGCAGGGTACCAAGTCCCAAGGCTATACACAGCAGGAGGGCCCTGGACCCAGCCCAGGAAACCATTTTTCCCTCCTAGGGCTCTGGGCCTGTAATGGGAGAGGCTGCTTTGAAGGTCTCTGACACGCCCTGGAGACATTTTCCTCATTGTCTTGTTGATTAACATTTGGCTCCTTGTTACTTATACAAATTTCTGCTGCTGGCAAGAATTTCTACCCAGAAAAATGGTTTTATTTTTTTTGCTACTGCATGGTCAAGCTGCAATTTTTTCAAACTTTTATGCTCTTTTTTCTCTTTAATGCTTTGTTGCTTAGAATTTTTTTTCTGCCAGACACCCTAAATCATCTCTCTGAAGTTCAAAGTTCCACAGATCTCTAGGGCAGGGGTGAAATGCCACCAGTGTTTTTGCATACCAAGGCTGACCTTTACTCCAGTTCCCAACAAGTTCCTTATCTCCATCCGAGACCACCTCAGCCTGAACTTTGTTGTCTGTATCACTATCAGCATTTTGGTCAAAGCCATTCAACAAGTCTCTAAGAAGTTCTAGACTTTCTCACATTTTCCTGTCTTCTTCTGAGCCCTCCAAACTATTCCAACTTCTGCATGTTACCCAGTCCAAAGTCTCTTCCACATTTTCAGGTATCTTTACAGCAGCACCCCACTCTACCAGTACCAATATATGAGGTAACAGAGAACAGAGACATCACTGGTACATATTGAGACACAGGCTTGTAACCTTTTAAAATTAGACATCCGCCCCACTATCTCTATTTTTTCTGATAGTAAATTAGTTACTGGAAGAAACCTGATTCTTGGGACATAAGTCCCTGTGTGGAAGAAAGGACTAGATTATTTTTAAGGCTTTCCTTTTATTTTCCTTTTCTCATTTCTATTTAGCAACTAAATAGTGTGTCCACAGGTTTTGGAGATTATGGTGCAGACATCTTGAGGGAGGCATTATTTGGCCTACCACAACTAGATTCAGATTAATGGAATGGAATCACCAAAAGCCAAGAGGAGATTTTAAAAGAAAATAAGAAGGCAAAACATATTACCTACCAAAAAGGAGGCAATTATCCAAATATCTGTGTTGGAAGCACAAGACAATGGAATAGTCTTCAATGTGCTCAGGGAAAATAACTGTCAGCATAGAAATATAGAATAATTATATTTCAAATATGAGGACAAATAAAAATATTTTCAGACAGAGAAAAACAGAGTGTTTATCACCAGTAACCATTCATTTATGGAAATTCTAAAGTGGCTACTTCATGCAAAGAAAAAAATCCCTAAATGGAAGTTCTGATATTCAAGAAAGATCAAAAGTAAAGATATTGGCAAATATGCAGATATGATAAAACAAATATTAACAGTAAAAAACCCCATAATTTCTAATTGATATGATTTATTAAAAATAAAGTTAAAATATTATTAAAATACAGCATTAAATAGAAGAGAAAAATATGCATTAATAAAGAAAGAGAAAAATTGGGATAAGTGGGAAGCATAAAGCAAGACTATATACATAAAATAAACTGTAATGGAAATACATAGACTAAACACTCAAGTTTATGGATAAGGATTGCCAGGTATATACAAATAAAAATTTACAAAATATGTATTTATAAAAAAATTAAAACATAAGACACAAAAAGTATGATAATAATAGGATATAAGAACTTAAACTACTCAAAAAAACAGATAAACGTAGCCTAGAGTAGCAATATGAGTTACAGACAATGTAAATATTAAGGCCAAACAAAAGCATTAAAGATAAAAATGTGAGATCTCTGTACGTGAGTACTATTTCTATTGATAAATATCTATTGCAATTTTAAATGTGTATACACCATTTAACACATGTAAAACAGGTACATATAAAGGAAAAAGTGACAAAAATACAAGTAGCAATTGTTAAATCTACTGTTATGGTGGGAAACTGTAATATACATACTGTAGTATTGATAGACTGAGCAGACATAAGATATCCATGTGGAAGATGCGAACAACCTAGTTGTTAAGCTTTTTCTGAAGTACATATGTAGAATAATAAACTCAACAACTGGAGGAAGTACTTATTTTTAAGCATACATAGACTATTTCAAATAATAAAAACATACTATTCCATCAAGGCAGTTTCGCCAAATTTCAAAGAAATGGTATTCATTCCATGTTCTCTGACCACAATGTAATTACATCAGAATCAAGAACAAATAAATTAATTACATGGTTTGAAGATTTCAAACACTTCAAAGTAAAGCAAACGAGAAAAATATGAAATAGAAAATTTGTTGAACTAACGATTCAGAGATAATTGATTCTTTACAGAGAATAAATTAAAATATAATTTTTACCTCAAATTATCTATAAAAATTAATTTTGTTTCATTTTCACATAGCAAGGATGTGAGAAAAAATATTACTTCCACCCTAAAAATCAAAAAAAATTTCAGATAATCTAATTTTTTTTCTTAAAGCACTGAATTCATTAAACACACATACACATATGAGAACTGAATTTCAAACAGTGACAAAGCCCTACACACTTAGGTACATAAGGCACATAAACAGAGCTCAGGAAGAGGTAACTACCAAAAGAGTAGATAAAAAGAAAGCAGCTAAAATTTTAAAATTTCTTAAAGGCCTGCTGTGATGCAGCATGTCAGTTTAGAAAAACTTGGAGCCCTCAACACAAGAAACTTTTTTACAGACCTCTACTGGATTCTTCTGAGAAAGGCTGGAGAGGACAAGGAGTCTGGAGAGATATAGTCCTATAGTATCAAAGGTATGCAGGTAGTGATTGACTTCTACTAGAAGACAGACATCAAAAACTTTTCACTTTCCTGTAACCTTTCTCATATGAAACAAAGTTTTAAGTTCTGGGGGGAGTCTCAGCAAACCTTCCTGCTACTAGCACCTAGACAAAGATGCACTGCATTTGGGGAAGTGTAGTAAAACTTACTGAGCTCAGGATCTTGCATTGGCACAAAGCAACAGTTGGGGTAGAGAAGAAAAATTATCCTGACCAAGAGCCACCATAGACATAAAGCAAAGTATGTTTGCCCCAGGTTGAGAAAGAGGGTCAGGGAAATTAAGAGATCCACCAATGAGGCCTAAGCACAGAGGAATTGCCCAAAACCAATGTTGTACCAAGCAAACAGAAACACTACTCCTATGCTCCATCCTAAGCCAAACACAGGATAAAAAGTAATTGCATTACAACAGTATGGAAGGGATAAGAACATAGAGAAAGATCTTTTTTAAGGCTCAGGCATGCAGGGACTGCTTACCTTATGGTAGAGCAAGAACACAGAGAAAAATGCTTCCAAACCCTGACTCGACACTAAGCACATGGTATCAACAACCCCCCACTGAAAAATATAAAGCTTATTTTGCACCAAAAGCAAAGAGAGGAACAAAAAAACCTAAACACTTCTCAACTATTGATAAATTGACTCATACTCCCACACTAAAACCCTGACAGAAGATTATCCGTTTTCATAAATAATACTATTTACTTCAGTCTCTAATTTTTTAATACAATGCCAAGCATTCAATTAAAAAGTATGAATCACATAAAAGAGAGGTTTAAAAAATACAAACATTTCAACTGATAAAGCAGTCAATATTTCCAGACTCAGAAGTGGTTCAGATGTTAGAACTAGCTAACAAAGATTCTAAAATAATTACATCTAATACATTAAAGGATCTAGTTAGGAAGGTGAACAGCATGCATGAACAGATAGATTTTCATGAGGAATTTCCATAGGGAGATGGATACTATAAAAATAGTTAAATAGAATTATAGGAATATATAACACAGTATCAGATATCAAAAATTTATTCAATAGAATTATCACAATACTAGAAATTTTTAAATTAAATATCAGTAAACTGAGAGATACATCGATGGAAATTATCTAATCTGAAAGGCAAAGAGTAAAAAAAAAAAACCCAGAACCTCACAGAGTTGTAAAGAAATCAAAAGATTTGTGATACATTAAAATGGAAACCCAGAAGAAGACAAAGTGAACAGGATAGTAGAAATATGTGAAGAGAAATGGCCAAAAATTTCCAAAAACTAATGAGAAACAATAAACTACAGAAACCAAATGAGAATTAATAGCAACAATTAAAAATACTTTTTAAACAGGCATAAAGAGAGGCATTATATAATAACAAAGGTTTCAATTCACCAAGAAAACGAAACAATTCTAAATGTGTATTCAACCAAAAATTAAATCTCAAAATACATAAAATAAAACCTAATAAAATGGAATTTGGTAATGTAGAAAATCCAGATATAGAAAATCCAGTTATAACAATCTTCTTTCAGTGATTATTCAGTAAACAGAAAGCCAGTAAGTCAATAATGCTATTAAAAACTTGGACAGAATTATCAAACAACTTGACCTAAACAATATTTATAAGACATTCCTCCCTCCTTCAACCAGTAGCAATGTTCTTTTCAAGTGCACACTAAGAATTTAACAACATAGAAGAGATTTGGGCTATAAAGGAGATTTCAACAAATTTTTAGAAATCATACAAGTGTACTCTTAGATCCAAAGAGAAATAACCTAGAAATCAACAATAAAAAGTTACTTAGAAAATTACCAAATATTTGGATATTCAACAACAAACTTTAAAATTACCCATTATCAAAAGAGGGAGCTCTTTAGAAAATGTCTAAAAATCTACACTATGAGAAATAATAAGCTTAGTAATATAGGATATGAGGTCAGTTTACAAAAAAATAGAATTTCTACATACTAGACATAAACAGCTGAAAATTAACAATAAAATACCCTTTACAGTAGCATCAGAAAGTGTGAAAAAAGGGATATATCAAAAGGAACTAAGATTTGAACACGGAAAAATAAACAACATCGATGACAAAAATTTGAAAAGGCCTGAATGTGTTCAAAATTATACTATGTTAATGGAGTGAATATTGTGTCAATTCTCCCTAAATTGATCTAAGAATTTAATCACAATCAAAATCGTACTAGACTTTTTCTTTCAAGTTGAATGGCTATATATTACTTTGGAAAGTGAAGGAAGTAAAAGACACAAAACAATTTTGAATAAGAGAATACTGTAAGACTCATAGTACCTGATTTCAAGTCTTACTATAAAGTAACAGTGATAAATATATGGCATAGTATAAGGATAGTTACATGCATGAATGGAACAGAAGAGGGAGCATATAAATACATCCACACATGTATGCTCAATTTGTTTTCAGCAAAGTTGCCAAATAATTTCAATGGAAAGAAAAAAATATTTTCAATGAATGGTACTAGAACTATTGGAATTCCATATGCAAAAAATAATCTTAACTCTTATAATCTATATAATAACATAAAGTTGGTGATAGACTGTGTGTAAAACTTAAAACTGTAGTACTTCTGGGGGATTAAAAAAAACTCTGTGGCATTGTATTAGGTAAATATTTCTTAGCACACAACAACTAAAGCCATGAATGAAAAATATTTATAAATTGACTTCATCACAGTTCAAAAGACATCAACAGAATATCCTACTCAACAGCAACAGAATATGTATTATTCTCATCTCCAGATGGCATATACTCCAAGATCAACCACATGCTCATTTATAAGGCAAGTCACAACAAATTCAAAATAATTGAAATCATACCAACCACACTCTTGGAACACAACACAATAAAAATAGAGATCAATATCAAGAAGATGTCTCAAAACCATATAATTACATGGAAATTAAACAACTTTCTCCTCCTGAAAGACTTTTGGATAAAGAAGAAAATTAAGGCAGAAATAAACAAATTCCTTGAAACTAGTGAAAACAGAGACACAATATGCCCGAATCTCTGAGACACAGCACAAACGGTGTAAAGAGGAAAGTTTATATCACAGAATTTCTAACATCAAGAAGTTAGCAACATCTCAAATTAACAACCTAGCATTGTATCTAAAGGAACTTGAAAAACAAGAGCAAACCAACTCCAGGCTAGTAGAAGAAAATAAATAACCGAAACCAGAGCTGAACTGAATGAAATTCAGATGCAAAAATCTATACAAAAGATCAGTGAGACTAGAGGTCAGTTCTTCAAAAGATTAAACAAGATCAGTGGACTATTAACTACATTAATAAAGAAAAAAATAGAATATCCAAATAAGCATAATCAAAAATGACAAAGGGGACATTACCACAAACCTTACAAAAAACACTTAGCGATTATTACAAACACCTCTATGCACACAAACTAGAAAATCTAGAGGAAATAGATCAATTCCTGGTAACACAGAACCTCTCAAGAGTGAGTCAGGAATAAACTGAAATCCTGAGCACACCAATAATGAATTCTGAAATTGAATCAGTAATAAAAAACCTAGCAACCAAAAAAAGAGCCCTGGACCAGGTGGATTCATAGCTGAGTGTTAACAGACATATAAAGAAGAGCTCGTACCAATTCTACTGAAACTATGCCAAAAAATCAACAAGGAGGGACTCCTCCCTGATGCATTCTATGGAGTCAGCATAATTCTGATATGAAAACCTGGCAAAGATACACTGAAAAAAGAAATCTACAGGCCAATTTCCCTAATGAACATAGATGCAAAAATCCTTAACAAAATAATAACAAACTGAATCCAGTAGAACATCAAAAAGTTAATCAACCACAATCAAGTAGGCTTTATTCCTGGGGTGCAAGGTTGATTCAACATATGCAAAAAAAATGTGATTCACTACATAAACACAATACAACAAAACCCCACATGATTATCTCAATAGATACAGAAAAAGCTTTCAATAAAATTCAACTTCCCTTCATTATAAAAACCATGAACAAATTAGGCTTTGAGGGAACATACCTCAAAATAATAAAAGCCATTTATGACAAATCCACATCCAACATCATACTGGATTGGCAAAAGCTGGAAGCATTTCCGTTGAGAACTAGAAGACAAGAATTTCCTCTCTAACCACTCCTACTTAACCTAGTGCTGGAAGTTCTGGCCAGAGCAATCAGGCAAGAGAAATAAAATGCATTCAAATAGGAAAAGAGGAAGTCAAACTATCTCTCTTCACAGATGATATAATTCTATACCTAGAAAACCCTATATACTCCGTCAAAAACTTCTTAGAACTGACAAACAATTTTAGTAAACTTTCAGGGTACAAAGTCAATGTACAAAAGTTAGTAGCATTTCTATACACCAATAGTGTTCAAGCTGAGAGCCAAATCAATAATGCAATCCCATTTACAATAGCAACAAAAAGAATGAAATTTCTAGGAATACAGCTGACCAAGGAAGTGAAAGATCTCTGCAAGAACTAAAAAACACTGCTGAAAGAAACCAAAGATGACACAAACAAATGGAAAAACATTCCATGCTCACGGATTGAAATAATCAACATCATTCAAATTGCAACACTGCCCAAAGCAATGTACAGATTCAATCTAAAATGGACAAAGGATATGAACAGACATTTCTCAAAAGAAGACATACACACAGCCAACAAATACATGAAAAAATACTCAGCTACTCATTAGAGAAATGGAAATCAAAACCATGATGAGATAACATCTCACACCAGTCAGAATGAAAAGTCAAAAAATAACAGATGTTTGTGAGGCTACAGAGAAAAAGGAACACTTACACACTGCTAGTGGGAATGTAAATTAGTTCAGTCACTGTAGAATGCAGCTTGGTGATTTCTCAAAAAATCTTAAAACAGAGCAACCATTCACTCAGCAGTTGCACTCCTAGACATATACCCAAAGGAAAATAAATCATTCTATCTAAAAGTCACATGCACATGTATCTTCATTTTGTTACTGAAACACCAGGGGTTTGGTGTGAGTCCTGCTGCTCACCACATAGAAAACCAATCACTGAGACAATGAGTATTGCTAGGGAAGAAGGCTTTATTTGAGTGCTATAGCCAAGAAGAAATGGGAGATGAGACTCAAATTTGTCTCCCTGACTGACTACAATTAGGAGTTTATATAGCAAGGAAGAAATGGAACTACATGTGGAAAAACAGAAATCAGGGAGAGGTAAGAAGAGGAGTTGGTAAACAAGAATCATGATGAATGAGGGCTCTGGCATCTCATTGTCTGGATGTAGTGATCTGGTGAGTTCAGTTCCTGAATACTATTTGGGAGGCCAAGGGTGGTGTTCCTGGGGAAGAAACTCAGATAAGACAAATGTAGGTTTGAGCTTTAAGACCAGGAAGGTCAATTTTTATCATTATCCACAAAACAGTAAACATCAATTCTATGGGAGTGTTGGGCTAGTTTCAACAGCAGCACTGTTCATAATAGCAAAGACATGGAATCAACCTAGATGTCCATCAACAGTGGACTGGATAAGGAAAATATGATACACATACACCATTGAATACTTGGAATAGTATGCAGCCATAAAAAAGAATGAAATCATGACCTTTGCAGCAACATGGACACAGCTGGTGGCCATTATCCTAAGCAAATTAATGCAAGAACAGGAAATACCACATGTTCTCACTTATAAGCAGGAGCTAAACATTGAGTACACATAGGTACAAAAATGGGAATAATACAGGCCAGGGACTACTTGAAGTGTTAGGCCAGGGTGGGGGCTTGGGTTGAGAACTACTTATCTGGTGCTATGTTTACTACTTGGGTGATGGAATCATTTGTACACTAAACCTTAGTGACAAACAATTACCCATGTAACAAATTTATATATGTACTACATGTACCCTCTGAACCTAAAATAAAAGTTTTAAAAAAGTTCAATAAATGAAGAGAAAATATTTACAAATCTCATATTAGATAAAGGGTCTATATTCAGGATAGATGAATGGATAGATGATAGATGATAGATAGATAGATAGATAGATAGATAGATAGATAGATAGACTGATATTTTACAATTCAATAATGTAAAATCAACCTATCCTTAAAATACTGGACAAATAGTTGTATACAAGAGATTTGGATACCTAGTAATCACAAGATAAGATGCTCAAGTTCATTATTCATTAGAGAAATTCAAATGCAAACCACAATAAGGTATTACTAGACAGTACTACACTGTCTAAAATCACAAAAACTAAAAATACAAAAGGTAGGAGGGAATTTGAAGCAATTTAAATTTTTGTACATTTTACTGGTTGGAATGCAAATGGTACAGCCACTTCAAAAACTAGTTTGTATCCATTTCTTATAAGGTTAAGCATACCCTTACTGTATGAATGAATAATGTTATTCCTTTGTATTTATGCAGAAGTATTGAAAACATATCTACACAAATATCTGTATAATCATATTTATAGTTCCTTTATTTATAATAAAAAACTGGAAACAATCCAAATGTTCACAAACTAGTTAGTGAATGAACAATTTTTGCTACATTCATATAATGGAATTTTGCTTAGCAATGAAATGGAATGAATTAAAACATGCAACAATATGGATGAACCTAAAAAACCTTTTGCCATGTGAAGGAAACCAGACAGCAAAGACTATATATTGTACTATTTCATTGTGCTGGGAAATTGCAAAACTGTAGGTAAAAAATAGACGAGTGTTTCCCAGGCGCTGAGAGTGAGGAGGTGAAGGGAACGTTACCACAAATGGCATGTAGAAATCTTTTTGTGGTGATGGAAATCTGCTATACCTTGTCTTGAAGATGGTTACATGACTCATACTTTTGCCAAAACTCATAAAAGTGTGGAAATAAAAGAAAATAAAATTTACTGTATGTGAATGAATTTAATTCTGGATGGACTTTAACATTTTTCATTAAAAATGTGAAATATATTTATGAGCAGGAGGTAAGACACAAAAATTATAAATGATAAGGGAAAAATAAGTTTAAATACATTTAATACATTAAAATTAGAAATGTCTATTCATCAAAGACACCAAAAGCCTGTGAGAATATAAGCAACCTTTTTTTTTTTTTTTTTTTTTTGAGACAGTATCTCACTCTCTCTCCCAAGCTGGAGTGCAGTGATGTGATCTCTGCTCACTACTGCAACCTCCACCTTCCAGGTTCAAGCGATTCTCCTGCCTCAGCCTCGTGAGTAGCTGGCATTACAGGCGTCCACCACCAACCCTGGCTATTTTATTTTATTTTATTTTATTTTATTTTATTTTAGTAGAGACGGGGTTTCACCATGTTGGCCAGGCTGGCTTTGAACTCCTGACCTCAAATGATCTGACTGACTCGGCATCCCAAAGTGCTGGGATTACAGATGTGAGCCACGGCTCCCAGCCTAAACAACCTAATTGAAAAATACATTTGCAGCACAAGTAAGTGACAAAAGATTAAAATTGAGAAAGTAGATACTAAAAACTCGATGAGAAAGAGAGACTCCTAATAGTAAATGGATATATATATCACAGATTTTTAAATATGTAAATAGGCAATAAGCTTATTTTAAAATATTTAATCTCATTAATAATCTAGAAAATGCAAGTTTATACTGAAGTTCATTTAACATCTAAAACATTAACAAAAACAAAAACTGTGACAATATAAAATGTTAAATGATTTGTGAAGTAACAGGAACTTTTACATGTTGCCAATGAGAGAATAAATTCACGCAACAATACAGTATTATGTAGTGATATTGAATATGCAATTACCCTACAATCCTGCAATTCTACCTCTAGGTATACACTCTAAAGAAGTTTTTGGCCAGGCACGGTGGCTCACGCCTATAATCCCAGCACTTTGGGAGGCCGAGGTGGGCAGATCACCTGAGGTCAGGAGTTCGAGACCAGCCTGGCCAACATGGCGAAACCCTGTCTCTACTAAAAATACAAAAAAAATTAGCCAGGCATGGTGGCACACACCTGTAATCCCAGCTACTTGGGAGGCTGAGGCAGGAGAATCGCTTGAATCCAGGAGGCAGAGGCTGTAGTGAGCCGAGATTGCACCATTGTACTCTGCAACAAGAGTGAAACTCCATCTCAGAAAAAAACAAAAACAAACAAACAAAAAACCTGATATAAATATGTCAAGAGATATAGACTGAACTACTTATGCTGATATGTTTTAATATGAAATAATTTAATGTCAACAACAATAAGAACGTAGAAATAGAAATGGTATATTCATTTACAGGATACTATATTGCAGTAAAAATAAATATCTATGGCTACAAATGTCAACATCATGGATATCAGAAACTTAATACTGGGCAAAAAATGAAACCTACACAATGAATACAAAACTGTTCTTTTTAATTTTTCTCTTTTAATAACATTTTTATTTTAAAACATTTTTGGAACTAAAAAAATTGGAAAGATAGTGTAGAGTTTCCATATAACCCCACACACAATTTTTCTCCATTATTAAATTCTTACTTCAGTATGGGACATTTTTTACAAAAAAACAATGTTGATACATTATTATTAATTAAAGTCCATGCTTTAAAAACTAAGACTGTTTTAGTTTTTAACCTAATATCCTTTTTCTGTTCCAGGATCCCATCCAAGATACCACATTACATTTAGTAATCATAGCTTCTTATGCTCCTTTTTGATGGGATAATTTCTAAGAGTTTCCTTGCTTTTGATTACCTTGACACTTTTGAGGAATACTTGTCAGTTACCTTGTAGCATGCCTCTCTACTGGAATTTTTCTGGTGCTTTTCTCATAATTAGACTCGATTTATATGTTTTGAAAGGAACACTATAGAGGTAAAGTATTATTTTAATCATATATCAAGAATGATATTGTCTGTCAACAAAATTTGTCACTTTTTTGTTTCTTGTTTTTTTTTTTTTTTTTTTTTTTTTTTTGAGACAGTCTCACTCCATCACCCTAGCTGGAGTGCAGTGGCATAATCTCTGCTCACTGCAACCTCCACCTCCCAGGCTTAAGTGGTTCTCCATTCTTGTGCCTCAGTCTCCTGGGTAGCTGGAATTACAGGCGTGGCCCACACGCCCAGCTAATTTTTTATATTTTTAGTAGAGATAGGGTTTCACCATGTTGGCCAGGCTAGACTCGAACTCCTGATCTCAAGTGATCTGCCCGCTTCAGCCTCCCAAAGTGCTGGGATTACAGTCATGAGCCACTGCATCCGGCCTGTCACTGTTGAAGCTAACCTTAATCACCTGGTTAAGGTAGCATTTGTCAGATTTCTCTACAAAAGTTTTTTTTTTTTTTTTCCTTCTTTACGTGGTAGTTTTAACTATACCCTGAGAATGAGTAATATTCTTGATTAGATTCTGAGTTGGATTTCTAAGTGTAGCTCCTGAGTCAACTTATTTTAATGTTTTATTGCCACAGTCTCTACCCTCAGGAAGGTCCTTAGTTTCTTCGTTTTTTCCTTGGCTACATGTGAAGGTGCCATTGCAGAATATGCCCCACTAGGTACTGTACAGTTTCCTTAGCCTGAGCTGTGCCCATAGAAACTTGAGAGCCAAAAGGTCTCAAGCATTCACTATATTTTATAATCTATACTGCTGGCACTTTGGGCAATACAACTGCCCTTCAAATGTTAGATTTGTTATGTCTATATTTGGTATGTAAAATAGTTTAAATTTTAAAAATTCAATTTACTGAGCTCTGTTAAAAATCAGGGTGTGGCAGAGATCCAATCAGCCTGAAAATACAATTTCCAAATTCCTAGTCAGTCACACATAAAATAGTAGAGCTCTTTTCTTAGGAAAATGTGACCAGTAAGATGGCTAAGTTTGTGCTTACTAATATAAACAATAAAATATTAAGTGCATTTACTCTTTTATTTATAAAGGACTTACTCTCAGAAATAGTAAAGCATTGTTAAGTAGTCTAGCTCATAACAAACAATTTGAGGTGAGTGAATTTTATGGTTTTGGCTTATTGATTTATAGTTTGTTTTAACATAAAGGATAGCTAACCCCTACAAATACCTACCATTAAAATAGTTTTTATATATGTTCAAGGAATTTTATTTTGATAAAGATAACATAGGTCTTCTTTTACTTCTTTACAAAAGAATATTAAAATCAAGCATTTCAATTATAATCAGTCAAGACATTTATTCAGAGAGCTTTCTAAATATCAAATGTCTCTTCACAAATGCTATGTCTGTTTTCTTTATTATCTTCCCTTAGTTGCAATATGTCTCTGGTATCGGTTTTCTGTCTTCTCAGACATAAGTAATTGAGTTTTCAAGCAGCATAAGAGAAACATCATATTCCGTCAGAGTGAGACTTCAAACTTCTGAGTATATCTATTCAGGAATCCTGGGAAATGTGAATTATCTCATGACAAATTTAGGCCCTTAATAATGTGGCTGCATTTCTTCATATATGTTCTGCTTAGGATAGGTCATAGTTTTTGGAATTCCCATTTCTTGAATGTCTGTGTTATAGAGATTAAGGAGTATTTCTGACAGAGCACATCTCTCATTGGCCACATAAAGTATTTGTTTTTCAAATTTGAATTTTTCTCTTAGGATCATATCTCCCCTTGTCAATGACTAAAAAATTAGAAACGTCTGACCTCTTTCCAGATGACTTTTATTATGCGCTGAATCGTGGCCTCCCAAAATTCATAGGTTGAAGCCTAGCCACCTATTTGATGACAGGATCTTTAGGGAGATACTGTAATAAAGTTTAAATGCAGTCACAGGGGTGGTGCCCTATTCCAACAGGACTGGTGTCCTTAGCAGAAGGGGAGACACCAGAGCACGCTGTCTCTGTTTCTGTCATTCCCTCTCTGCACATACACAGAGAAGAAGCCGTGAGAGGACAGACACAGGGATAAAACAGCTGTCTGCAAGCCAGCTAAGTGGACTAAAAGCCTGAGCATTTAATTTCAATATTGTTTGGAAATGGTACTCTTCAAATAGCATGTTATTCATTATGATATGATATAGAGTTAAAATATATTTCAGTGATAATACTATTAGTATCTAAGAATCACCCCGATACGTAACTTGATACATTTCTTCATGAAATAGATAATTCAAATTCACCAAGCAGCCCTTCTTACAAGGAAGAATTTAGGTCAAGACAGATGTTTTATTTCATCTGTCTGATTAGCCATAAAAATAGTAATTAATATGTGCTGATTAAAAAAAAATAAATGATCAAACTGTTTAGTGTCCATAATGGATGTTAGCATAATGGGATTTGTTGTCCACCACTTAGGTCATTTGTAATTTTAGTTCTTTTTATCTATTTTATTCTTCTTATTTCTCCATTATAGATTATTCTTATATATTCAATAATTACAGGTTATTTTATTTTTATTATGTGTGCCAATAGCCATGCCCACGTGTTTTTTTTTCTGAGAGAGATAATCTTCTCTCCCTTTACTTCATTATCAGTAATTTAAGATTATCAGTCTTTCCCAGAAGAACTGTATTTTATTTCTTTTCCTTGAGCCACTTTGTCCAATAGAGGACTTGCTCAGTGCCACATAATAATAAATATTTTAACAAAGAGTATTAATACTGTACCTTTGATGTTGCCACCAGTAGGAGTTTTAATTGGCCTTTATTGCTTAAGGCCTTCTTATTTTCACTGCACTTGTCAAAGATGAGAAACACTCACATTATAAAAGTGTCCCTAAAAGTGTTGAACTATCTGGAATATATGGTTTTCTTTCATTCCTGAAAAGTAACCAATTCACTTCTGAGCTCATACCTTTCTTGTATCACCTTATTTGTGTGCAACGAAGGCACAGTATAACATTACTGACTAATCACTCCACCTAAAACCACAAATGGAATCAGTACATTACTAGCCTTCCAAGTTACAACAGGTGACACTTCTACTAAATGTTTTACCACAGAGTAATATGGATTGTCATCTTTTCAGGCTCTCACAGAGAGTCTCAGTACACATTGGCTGTATTAGTCCATTCTCACACTGGTATAAAAGAAATACCAGACACTGGGTAATTTATTTAAATTAGAGATTTCATTGGCTCATGGTTCCACAGGCTATACAGGATGTATGATGCTGGCCATCTGCTTGGCTTCTGGGGAAGCCTCAGGAAACTTACAATGATGACATAAATTGAAGGGGAAGCAGGCATGTCTTACATGGCTAGAGAAAGAGCAAGAGAGAAAGGGAGAGGGTGCTACAAACTTTTAAACAAGCAGATCTCATGAGAACTCTATTAGGAGAATGGCACTAGGGGGATGGTGCTAAACCATTAGAAATCACCCCCATGACCCAATCAGCTTCCTCCAGTCCCCACCTCCAGCACTGGGGTTACATCTTAACATGAGATTTGAATGGGGACACAGATCCAAACCATATTATTCTACCCCTGGCCCCTCCCAAATCTCATGCCCTTCTCACATTTCAAAATACAATCATCCTTCCCAACAGTCCCCCAAAGTCTTAGTTCATTTTAGCATTAACTGAAATGTCCGAAGTCCAAAGTGTCATCTGAGACAAGGCTAGTCCCTTCTGCCTATAAGCATGTAAAATCAAAAAACAAGTTAGCTACTTCCAAAATAAAATGGGGGTACAGATAAATACTCTTTGGTAAATACTCCCATTCCAGGGAAAATTAAGCCAAAAGAAGGGATATACAGTGCCATGCAAATCCAAAGCCCAGCAGTGAAGTCATTAAATCTTAAAGTTACTAAATAATTGCCTTTGACTCCATGTCTCACATTGAGGGCATACTGGTGCAAGGGGTGGGTTCCCAATGCATTCGGCAGCTCCACCCCTGTGGTTTTGCAGGGTTCACCCCACATGGTTGTTCTCAAGGGCTGGCGTTGAGTGTTGGTGGCTTTTCTAGGTGCAGGATGTAAGCTGTCAGTGGATCTACCATTCTGGGGTTTGGAGGATGGTGGCTTTCTTACAGCTCCACTAGGAAGTTTTCCAGTGGGGACTCTGCTGGGGATCCCACCCCACATTTCTCCTCTGCACTGCTCTAGTAGAAGTTCTCCATGAGGGCTCCACCCCTGCAGAAGACTTCTTCCTGGACATCCAGGCTTTTCCACATGTCCTCTGACATTGAGGTGGAAGCTCCCAAGATTCAACACTTGCACCCTGTGCACCCACAAGCTTAACACCACGTGGATGGCTTCCACCCTGTGAAGCAGCAACGCAAGCTGTACCTGGGCCCCTTTGAGCCACAGCTGGAGCTGGAGTGGCTGGGATGTGGGGAGCAGTGTTGTGAGGTTGTGCAGGGTGGCAGGGACCTGGGCCTGGGCCAGGCCCATGAAACTTCCCTCATAGGCCTCTGGGCCTGTGATGGGAGGGGCTGCCACAAAGGTCTCTGATATGCTCTGAAGGCCTTTTCCTCTTTGCCTTGGCTATTAGCAATTGGCTCCTCTTTATTTATGCCAATTTCTGTAGCCTGTTTGAATTCCTCTCCTGAAAATGGGCTTTTCTTTTCTACCACATGACCAGGCTGCAAATTTTCCAAACTTTTACACTCTGCTTCCCCTTTAAATATAAGGTCCAGTTTCAGGTCATTTCTTTGCTAATGCATATGAGCATATGTTGTTAGAAGCAGCTAGGCTATATTTTGAATGCCTTGAGCAAACTAATAAGAAAATGTGATATATATGCACAATGGATATTATTCAGCCCTAAAAAAAAAAAAAAACCAAAACAGTAAAGGCTGACATTTGCCACAACATGGATGGAACTGGAGAAAATCATACATTTTCAGGAGTCATACTGGAAATTCAAATCCACTTAAGGGGCACATAATTTTGGACAAGATAATTAAATTCTGGAGACTTTTACCTAACTGGGCAGGAAGGTAAGTGGGATAATAGAAGGAGTAAATGGAAGAGTAAGTAGAAAGAGTAAATGGATCTGGTGCCTTGATCTTGGACTTATTAGCCTCCAGAAAGGTGAGGAATAAATTTATGTTGTTTATAAGCCACTCAGTTTATGGTATTTTGTTATAGCAGCCCAAACAAACTCATGTACTAAGTACTACTCTTCTGAGTACCTTATTCATATTAATTAATTTTTATAAGTATACCATTATGTAGGAGATAGTACTTTTTCCTCCAGGTCCATCCATGTTGTGGCAAATGTCAGGCTTTCCTGGTTTTTTAAGGCTGGATAATAACTATTGCATATATATAATACTTTTTTTATTCATTTGCTTATCAGTGTATATTCAGGTTGTTTCCATATTTTGGCTATTGTGAATAAATGCTTCAACTAACATAAGAGTGCAGAAACTTATAAAAGGTGGTGATTTCATCCCCTTTGGATGTATAGCCAGAAAAATGATTACTGGATCATGTGGTAGTTCTATTTTTTTATTTCCTTAGGAACCTTCATACTGTTTTTCTTAATGGTTGTTCCAATCTACATTCCCATCAACAGTGTACTAGGGTTCCCTTTTCTGCACATCCTTACCAACATTTTTTATCTTGTGTCTTTTAGATAACAGCTATTCTTATGTGTGTGAGGTGATACCTCATAGTAGTTTTAACTTACATTTCCCTGATGATTAGTGATCTTGAACACTGTTTCATAGACCTGTATATTTTACAGATGAAAGAGCTGAGGCACAGAAAGTTGGCAGGTAGTTTGTGAAAAATCACATAAGTATTAATTTGCCATTCTTGTTTGAACTAGGATATCTAGTGCCAGAGTCTGAACTCAATTATTACAGGATATTTTTGTTTATATTTTATGTATTTATGTTTGAAAATTAGGTCTTACTTAGTTTAATGGAATATAGAAAACGTCACAAGTTTAAGGCTTAAAAGGAAAGAAATATTGAGAATAGACCATACCTCAAACCACCACGTGGAGGCTTTTTTAAACACTTATAAACACAGGAAAAAAAGTTTTCAGGAGTCATACTGGAAATTCAAATCCACTTAAGGGGCATATACTTTTGGACAAGATAGTTAACTTCTGGAGACCTTCACCTACCTGGGCAGGAAAGTAAGTAGGTTAGTAGAAAGAGTAAATGGAAAAATATATAACATGGTGTTCAGAGCATATTAGATTTATAATAAAAGTTAGTTTCCTTTCCTGGACCGGATCTTCTAATTCAATTTTCAAACTAAAAGAACTTTTTGAAAACAGCTAATTAAATATTATGTGAACTTTTCCATACAATAACTATGAGCACATGTGTTATGGTTGAAGTGACAGTGAAAGGGGGAACTCTATCAGCTTGCTGATCACTGCCCTTTCCTACTACTACCTCCCTGAATCAAATACACACTGGACTATCATGGAGTTAAATTAATAGATTTACAGAAGATCCAGGTAGATTTCAAAAGAGGAGTAGAATTTTGGAGGAACTGAGACAATACCTTATCCAACAGATTTGTTTTATGTCAGAGAATTCCACTAGCTTGGTGACCTTATTCAATCATGTGGCTTTAAAACTGTCTATTGAACCACTTACAAATTTATATCTTTGGTCCAAACTGAGGTAGGTAGATAGGGTGGTCATAGCCTCCCTTAAAGGGAAACAAAGTTGCCAAACAGGTAAAGAGAACAAACTGCTCGATAGTGCCCAAACAGCATCCAGAGCTTGTGGTTAGAATATCCTGCAGCAAGGAAGAAGAAGAGCAGAAGTGAAAATCCCCAAATTTGAGCAAGCACAGAAAATCCATGACTAGTGTCCTTGGGTTGATGTATGCTCATGATAATACTAAAAAACACAGCACTGAGTGGATAATTAAGATGTTAATGAGACGTGAGGTATATTCTAGCATGTACAGCAATTGTGCATGTGCACCCAGGAGACCACCAGCAACATGCTTAACAGCAATGTCTGTCCCCATCCTCTTATGAATAATCCTACAAACATCCTATAAAGAGAAATTCCCCAATGTCAGATGGGGCTGTCATTCCTGAGAAGCCTGTGCTGACCCAGCTATCAGAGTGTACCCTTTCATTGGAATAAACTTCTTTGCCTACTTTTATTTTGGACTCACTCTCAAATTCTTCTTTGCAGCAAGGTCAAGATCCTGAACCAGCCATCAACAACATAACCACCCTCCTAAATTTGGTTCTCACACATCTAACTACCAAAATATATTTCAAAATTATCCCAAACTACTCTTAATGGCAAGTAGATTAGTTTAGATTGCCCCCAAAGCAGAACAAGGGACAAAGATTAGGGTACATAAATTATATTTGAGATATTATCATAGAAAAAGGAGAGAGGGACTCAGAAAATTGAGTCAAAATAGTAAGAAAAGGCAATATAAGAGTGTGTTTTCACGGTAATGATTGTCAAAAATGGGGGCTCATTTCTACAAGGATCTTCTAAAAAGCAATCTGAATGCTTCTGAAATTTTCTACCTGAATGATGGGATGCTGAAGCATTGATAAACAGGCTCCTCTATCTCACTCTTGAAGGTGTCCCCAGAGGTATTACCTCCTTCATGCATTTACAAGTCAGTGAAATGGGCTTCTGCAGCTTCAGAGAAGACCCTAAGACAGAAACAGAAAGGAATCCTGTGAACTCTTGAGGAAAAAAGGGTCATTTGTAATAGGGACCACATCTGTGACTGATTTGGAGGTTGGTTAAAGGGCTGTTATGTGGGATATATTGGTAGTATCTGCTACATTTTCTGTCTTGTTTCACTCCAGTCTATGTGTGCCCCATGTAATCCATACTGCCACTAAGTTTTCAAGGAAGTGGCTGTCCATAATCTCTATGAACCACTAGCATTGAAAACAGGCAAAAACTGACTGACATCCATCAAATGAGTTATCCTGCCTACCTTGTTTTTGAGAGCTAACAAAACCTGTTCTTTGTTGGGCATTCACATAAGACACAGATATATGCATTCTTTGTACCTATTCCTCTAAGTATATTTAATGCTTCTTTTATAGACTTCTATGTCTCTAATTTTCAAATGTTGCTTTTTCCAGGCACATGACCAAATAGCCAAGCCATTCACTACTGCCAACAGTTGACTGACAGCCTTTCTTCAGACACTTCTTCTATACAAAGTGTTTGACTGAGTTTGCTCATCACCCTGACCCCTTGGAGGATTTATTTTCATTCCTTTTCTTCAGACCACCATGAATTGATTTGTCAAGTGGCAGCATTGGCTAACACTCATATATGCAGCAAACCCATCTGTGACCTAGATCTCAGTTTCTTTACTTCTTCCCAAGCAAGTTATAGAACAAACTCATGTGTCCATAGAAGTGAGATGGGGAGGCATTGGTTCAACAACAATAGGAGAGATAGGGATTTGGGCAATCTATTGCTGGAACTTACATGTGTCCTCAATATCTGCTTAGACCTGATTTCCAAAGTATCTTTTCAGTGTATGATGGCTTGCTATTTTACCCACCAAACTATGATTTGGCAGATTTGATAAGACTGAGTTCATCGTAGGCAGCTATATTCCCTTAATCTCCTATTATCAGTCACCCAGTCTCTGCTAAAAGCCAGCTTTTCAAATGGTCCGTAGTTCTTGGATGTTAAAGGAATGGCTTTACTCCAAAATCACAGTGGCCTAAGCTGAAGCTTTCCAAACACAACTAAGGATCTTTAACTTTTAGTACAATTAACACATTTAACATTATGTATTAGTCCATTTTCACGCTGATGATAAAGACATACCCAAGACTGGGCAATTTACAAAAGAAAGGTGTTTAACTGGACTTAAAGTTCCACATAGCTGGGGAGGCCTCACAATCATGGTGGAAGGTGAGGGGGAGCATGTCACATGTTATGTGGATGGTGGCAGGCAAAGAGAGAGCTTGTGCAGAGAAATTCCCTTTTTAAAACCATCAGATCTCATGAGACCCATTTACTATCTCAAGAACAGCACTGGAATCCTTTTTTTCCCCTTATACTTCAATAGTACCTTCTGAGAAATATTTTAAATAGAACAAGGAGTATTCCCAAGTGCAATACATACTTCCAGGAAGCAAATAGGTGTACCAAATGTTTTGCCTCATTTTATTTTGTTAAGAGAGAGACAGGATTTCACTGTGGTCACCCACGCTGGAGTGTAGTGGCAATCATAGGTCACTGCAGCCTTAAACTCCTGGGCTCAAGTGATCCTTCTGCTTCAGCCTCCTGAGTAGCCGGAACTATAGGCATGTGCCACCACACCCAGCTCTCTCTCTGTCTCTCTACACACACACACACACACACACACACACACGTGTGTGGGTGTAGAATTAACACAGTTAACATTATGTATTAGTCCATTTTCATGCTGATGATAAAGATACCTGAGACTGGGCAGTTCATACTACTGCCATAGTCTGATATATATATATATGTAAAATATATATGTAAATATATATGTAAATATATATGTAAATTATATGTATGTGTACATTTATATGTATATGTACATTTATATGTAAATATATGTACATATATACATATATATACACACACATATATATACATATATATATATATATATACACACATATATATATGTAATGGGGTCTTGCTATGTTGCCTAGGCCAGTCTTGAACTCCTGGACTCAAGCAATCCTCCCATCTTGGCCTCCCAAAGTTCTGGGATTACAGGAGTGAGCCACCAAGCCCAAACTGTCTCATTTTTAATGATAGGAAGTGTAAATTCCAACTGGTCCTTTATTTAAGAGATAGGTCTTAGAGTGTCCCAGGCTATTGGACCCCTAAAAGACTATTGATGTGGCAGGCTTCTAAATCCTTATGGAGTTTCTCCCCTACCCTCTTGAATACATGTAATACTAAGGTATTTAGAGTACTTGACACTCCTGTATATCTGGTCTGATGAGCATGATATCATCAAATATTGAAACAGCATAATAGTTGATGGAATATCAAGAGAAATAAGACTGCTGAAAAACATATGGTGACAAATAGCAGGACAATTAACATTTCTGTAACAAGAGTTTGAATAAATACTCTTTTCTCACATAAAAACAATCTTCTTTTGATTCTCTTGCATAAGGGAATAAAAATAACTGATTCACCATATCAATAAGTACATATCAAGTACCAGAGGGTGGGTTGATCTTTTCCAGTACAGATATTATAAGCTATGGCATTGAATTGTGACCCTTAAGAAGATATGTTGAGGCCCTAAACCTCAGTACCTCTAAATGTGAGCATCCTTGAAAACAGTGTCTTTTTCAGATGTAATCAAGCAAAGATGAGGTTATGAAGATGGGCCTTAATCCAATATGGCTCATGTCCTTATAAGAAGACAGAGACACAAAGGGAAAATGCCATGTGATGGCAGAGATGGAGATTGAAGTGATGCTGCTGGAAGCCAAGAGACACCAAAAATTCATGGCTACCAACAGAAGCTAGGAAGAGGCAAGGAGGGATTCCACCTAAAATTGCAGTGGAATTACGGCCCTATCAACTCTTTGATTCTGGACATCTAGCTCCCAAACTGTCAAAGAATGCATTTCAGTTGTTTTTGAATCATCTAGTTTGCAGCATTTTATTACAGAAGCCCGAAGAAACTAAACTACCACATCAGGCCTAGTCACTGAGATTTGAACTTCCATTGGTTAAGATTATGATAATCCATTGTTATTTACCTCAGTCTATCTAGTTTGTGTAGTGGCCACTAGGTAAATTGAATGGGTGAATGATGGGGCCATCACTCCAGACTACATGAGTGACACAAATATCTGCAATTCAGTGAGAATGTGGTTTTGCTTCCAATAATGTTTTGGCTGGGATTGCAGGAAATTGGCAGTTTAAAGAGCCTCACTTTACCTTCCTACCATAATAATTCTACTCCATTGATCAAAGAAACAATGTGATAGTTATTTCAGTTGTGAAGTATATTATCACAATTATGTATTCAGGGATCAGACAGTGAGCACCAGGGACACATCAGATTCACTACATTATACCCTTGGGTCCTTTATCACCTTGTCCCTAAATGCCACAACTCCAATTAGACATGGGACATGAGGTCATCTTAAGTCCACAGTATCAATGTCAGGTCAGATTCTGTATCAAATGCTCTTGAAGATCTGATTATTTCCTTTTCCCTAAGTTATAGTTATTCTAGTAAATGGCTACAGGTCTTTTTGAGGGAAAAATCTTGGGAAATAACTGCTGTATTGCTGTATATACTGTTGTGTTATTTCAAGGCCATTCCTCAAGATGACTTAATCTCTTCTTTAATTGAGCACTAGGCTTGAGAACTGGCTAGGAGCTGAAAGTGTTTGAAGAATTGCAATTGCACATTGTAGTGGAATATATATATATTCCAATTATACAAGTCCAGCAGGTGCCCTAAGAGAAAATGTTATATTAGTTATTGTCACAAATTCTTGCTAGTCAAAGAACTCTGGTAATAGTACCACAGTGGCAAACAGGGTTCTTTGACCAGCAAAGCAGCGTTCTTTGACTAACAATTATAATCAGCAATTATGCTCCCATAATTGCCAGTTCTAGCAATTATGTCTACTGTGCTCCTAATAATTAAGTGCTACCACTTGAGCTCTGCTATTTCCGTATCTTATTTTCTCCATTGACATGAGAGCATACAGTTAGTTACACAGTACAGATGATAGCAATTTCTGAACTTCTCAGAGGTGCCAGTGCACCCTGACTATATAGAGTATCCCTATTGCCTTAATATAAATAATATCCCCTGCGTCTTCTAGGGAGCATAGGCAAGTAGTAGTTTTTCTGTTTGCATGCAATAAATCCATTTTAACATTCTACCGCACCCTTTATTCTAACAGTCTATCTTTTTCCATCTTCTGACCCTTCCCACAATACTTTGCCAAAGGATCTCCAACATTTCTACCTTATTTCCTTTAGGCCTTTTAAAAAAATAGAATTTGTACACACAAAGATAAATTATATTTTACTCTTTAATCATACAAGTGTCACTACTTGTATCGTTGCCCTTGGGCATATATTTCAATCTTTTGTGCTTTTCCTGTAAAATGTAGATAATAATTGCACCTACTATGATGTTTGTTAAGGTTCAAAACATGCAAAGCATTTAGAACGATGACTGAAACATAATATGTATTCAAATAATATGCTCTGCAATTATTATTATTAAAAATAATTATAACACTGACAGACTCTTGATCTAAATATTTCTTAGTAGCTTACAGCCTCACACCTCATTATTATTTCACTGCTCCTTATTTTTCAATAATAAAATATGTCAACATGAAGCATCTTTCTAACTCCATGTTTCCACAGTCATGGCATTTTATTTATGTGGCCTGTTCAGTTCACCTGTTCAAACTCTACCACCACCTCTTCTCTTCAGTTACTACTTCAGGATAATGGCAATAGTGCAAAAGCAGTGGTGCTTACACTAAAATTAAACATTCTACTTTTAAGTGACCTGAAAATGAGCTGGTATCAATAAAGGTTTATCTTAAGCTACAAACACTTACCAATGACTAAATCAAATCTTTCTTTAATGGCATACATAGAACCAAAAATTTCTTGATTAAAATATTTCTAAGTTTTATCCATGCCTCAAAATATTGATTCACTAATATTGATCATACAAGGTATCTATTGTATTATTTATTCTATAAGCTACAATGGTAGTTAAGATTCAAAACTTGCAAAGCACTTAAAACAGTGCCTGGAATAGAATATGTATTCAAGTAATGTGAACTGCTATTATTAACATTATTATTAAAAATAACTATAACACTGATGAACTCTTGATCTAAATATTTCTTATATAAATTGTTCATAGTTTATAGAGTAGGTCAATAATACAACAGATATTTTCCTTAACTCTTTCCAAGGTAATAGTCATGCTTCTGAGTTTAAGTTGCTCATGGCTAAAGATGAAAAATGCTTTAAAAATATTTTAAATATTAGTTTTATCCATACTACATTCATAGGCTCCAAAGATAAGTGCTTTGAAGAAGAAAATACCAACTTGACTGTGTAAATACTAATATAACTGTTTGAAGATAGTTTGTTAATTGCCTAATAGCCAAACACCTTGAAAAAAATCAATTTTACCTTTAAATCATTTGCCACTTTTAAAGCATGCACACAAATACACCTGTACAAAGACATTCACCAGTATAAACACCATACACAAAAATAAAATTATAAACTTCTTGAGAGTATTTGTTCATCTTGTATCACTCTTGCCTAGTGGTAGGCTTGTAGCTACTTGTAATTACCTAAGAAATGTGAAAGTTACTCAGTAAATATTCACCGAATAATGAATGGTCAGGAGATTGAAAGAAGAAAGAATGAGGGTACATTACTAAAAAGGATAATAAATTTGTGTTTTGGATCTCTGTTTTTATTCCACTGACGTTATAGTGGAATATATATAGTGGAATGACCTTATGTTTTTCACTTGCTAATTCATTTCCTTCTTCTAAACGATGTCAAGACTTAGAATTTGCTAATGTTTTTAGGTAAAAAAGAGACTTTAAGACTATGTAGGAGATACCAGAGAGGTAAAATAACTTGCTCACATTCACACAACAAATAAGTATTCTTTAAGCAAGGAATAGAATCCTAGATTTCTTCTCCTTCATTTCTCCATTTTTAAAGGAGTTTCTTATATATTTGGGGACATGAGAACAAATATTTAAACATATTAGGGAACACTATAAAGCCATAGATAATAAAATATCAAGGAATAGATTACAATGTATATGCATAAAAAGATCTCAAAAAAGGGATACAAAATCAGAGTAAGGGGACTGGAAGAGGGCTCCATGGAAGAGGTGATAATTAGAATGGACCTGTTAGGAAGGTTTAGAGGAATGATAACAAATGTTTAGGGAATGGATTGACCTTGGAAAAAAATGCAAGGTCTGAAATTGCAAGGACATATTAAAGACATAGTTAAGAGACTAACCTTGGATAAAGAAGAAGGATGTCAACTTTTGATAATAGCCTAGTCCTAGAAAGACAAGCAAATACTAATTAGTTTATTCTTTTTTTATTTTAATTTTCTGCAGAATGGTATATTCAAATGTTATATATACATATATGTATAAATTTTCCTCCCACATATGTCTCAATCTGCCTGGTACTTCCTTCTTCACCAGGAACAAAATCTTTTTGTTTCTGATATATTCCTCCAGAATGTTCTCATGTAAATAAAGAAAGCACAAATAATTGTTCTTGTTTCTCATTCCTTTTACACAAAAGATGAATATTATATATAATTCTGCACCTTCCTATTGATGGTGACAGGAAGCAGCCAAATGCTTAGGCAGATAGGGACTAGTCCCCAGTGAAACCCCACCTCCAAGCCAAAGATAGCTTCAAGCCTGAAAACCAAGCTACAAGTTAGATCCTCGGCTTGGATTGAGAACTTGTCTTCCTGTTTGGCGCACTTTCCTCTGAATAGTACCCACCCTTCATCTGTTTTACATATACCTACCCTTTCCTAATTGGTTTACTACACTGTCATGCCCGCCTTTTGAGTGGCGTCTTTGCTTTAACCTTTTTTTGCATACTCACAAACCAATCAGCACACACTCCCCACTCTGAGTCCATAAAAGACTTCAGATCCAGCCACACGACGGAACTTTTCTGCCTTCGGGTAGGGGGACCACCCCGCATTCCCTCTCCACTGAAAGCTGTTTCATCGCTCAATAAAATTATTTTCCGCCTTCCGCACCTTTCGATGTCCAGCATATCCTTATTCTTTTTGGGCTCAGTACAAGAGCTCGGGAACTGCCAAATGTGGGTACAAGCTATAACACAGGCGAGCTGGGGCACGGTAGCATGGCCAAGTGGGATCCGGGTGGGGTGTTATTGGCTGGAAGTGCCCGACTTGGAAAGGGATGGAGAAAAAAAATCCCACATCACTGTCATTTACTTAATAGTACTTTGGAGAACTTTCCATATCCTTTCCTTCTATTTCTTCTTATATAGTCAACGGTGTTTTCATTCTTAGTGTTTACCTTTGTGGTATAAAATGTCTTCACATTTCTTTTACATGATTTATTAGCTTTAAATTATATCATTTGGATCCTGGAAATTCAACAAATTTATCTTGCCTACCACCTTGATCTTCCCTCTCCCAATTCTTGCTACTTTTATTCTTTGGATAGTGTCTTTGTATAAAACATGTATATCTACTAATACCTTAGCTTTTAGTTGTATGGTCAAATATATTAAATGCTTATTCCAGTCCTTTGGTTTATTTCTGCAATTATTTGTTGGTAAGCTGAAATTTACTCTCTAGAATTTTCCTCAGAAGAGATCAGGAAAAAAATCTTTTCTGCATTCTTGCATGTTCAAAATCTTTGGAATCTTTTTGCTTAAAAGCTACCTGACTAGATATAAATCCCTAGATCATAATTTCTTTACTTGTTTATTTTATATATGTTGCTCTAATATAATCTCCACATTTCTCCCTAACTTCTTAGATAATCTTACTGCTTGGCTGCTAAGTGTTTTTGATTATTATGCTCTTGGTCTATTTCCTTTGACACACAGTATGCCTTTTCAGTTTGTAAATTCAAGCTGTTCTTTTATTTTAGTAGAGTTTCCAAATATGGGCCTTTAAATATGTCTTGTTCAGGAAATCAGATAGTATCTTCTTAATCTTCTTTGCTTATCATCTATATCTATTTCCCATTTAGTCCTTTATTTTCAGTTTTTTAAAATTCATTTACTCATTTCCATTCTCTACAGCCTATGCAGTATTTTCAACTGTGTCAGTGCTTCCTCACGCTCCTTTGAATATTATTATTTCTGCTACCATTGCATATTCTTCTACTTCTTTCATGAGTTCTGCCTGCCCACCTGCTCATATTTTGACTAATCCTGTTTTCACATCTCTTTCCTGAATTCTCCCTATTTTAAATTTCTTTTTAGAGGAAATTGCATCATTTTAATTTTGAAACAAATAATGCTTTTCATCTCCTCCCTAGCTGTATTTTTCTGGTAAGTATTCATCTGTTGGTAAATTTGAGATACATTAAACGTCTCTGAGATTCTTCTCTGTAATTCCTCTTGCATTTTTTTTGCCTGAACTCAGTTGTTTCGGTAGCCCCCATATGTAATTTGCAGTTTGTAGGCTACATATATATATTTAGTTTTCTTTAAAATGTAGTTTTCTGATTTTCTTTCTTTCTTCTAGTTGATTATTTTTATGAATTCCAGAAGGAGAAGAGGAAAGAAATTGTCTCATACAGTCATGTTCTTGCTTGTTGTCTCAAATTTTGATTTCTCTCTTATTATTTCTGAGTTCTGACATGAAAATGAAATGGCTGTCCAGTTGAGCTTATTAGAATGGAAAGTAAATTATAATAGAAGTATAAATTCAGTATTATGAAAAACTATGGGAATAATGTATTCATTATGCTATATAATCTTAGAGTAGGAGACTGTCTATGTAGAGGATATTTTAAGTGCTGTTTTTCATATTGTAAGCAGAACAGTTAGGCTAGAGAATAATGGAACAATGTAGATATCTCAGAAGTTCAAATTTTTAGTAAATTTTTCTTAATAAGAATGGTGAAAATGATTAATTGCTAGTTCTGATTCACAAAGCAGCCCAGAGGACCAAAATAGCCAATTTTATTATTTCGATGATTGTTTACACGGATGAAACCTCTGTGTGAATTCCAGTTGTTGACCATATGTGCAGTGATCTTTATAAACAAAATACTTTTCTTCATGGCTACTTAAAAATATGTAAAACATATGCAACCAAGATCTTTTTTGTCAGTGGGAAGGACTATCAACACCAGTTATCTTTCAGTGTTTTTCTTTTAAAAAGTAAGATTATGGCATTAAGTACAGGAGAGGCAAAAGCCATGAAATTTGCTACTCCATGAAGCTCCTGACTTGTTTGTGCACAATAGACATCTGCTACATGGTTGGAATACCAGTCAACCACAGAGTCACTATTTTTTAATTAGCAAGAGATCCAACTACTGGAGTTGGAAAATATTTGGTAGATCCAAATATAAGAATACTCAAAGTTCAACCAGAAAAAGAAAAGGACTCTGTAATTTCATACAGCATCACTTTCTTTCTTTTACATTGTATTATACCTGCCTTGATGTTGAGATCCTTCTTACACACGGTTTTAATTTAAATTAAATAGATTAACCCGAATAGCCAAGTAGTTACATTCCTTTGTTTCCTTAGCCTGTCTCTATTTAGTGAGAAAATAAAGCTTAAAAAGGATGGTTAAAGAGAACTTTGGAGGAAAAAGGATACCAGATATCATAGTTTTTCAAAAGCCATACTGTTTGTTTCAATTGGCTTCAATTAATTAATGTAACTTTCCTAAGAGAAAATCTGCTAAATATCCTGAAATCAAGTGAAAACCACATGTGTGAAAGAGGTAAATCACACTAAATGACACTGGAATGTGGGAGAGTGGGCAGTTCTCATTTAGAAAGCCTGAAAGATCATGAAAAAACATGGAGAAATTATTACAAAATTGCATGTTTACGAAGGGAGTTTTCCTGGAGAAAGAGGAAGAGTATTAAATAGTCTTATTTATAGGAGACATATGCCTAGGACAGTTTGTGGTTATTTTTCTTAATGTAATTCATCTGATATGACAGTTGCAAACAGCACTTTTGTATTAAGCCAGGGTTATTTATTTCATTACTATTAAGTTTGGGGGAACAAGCATGAAAAGGAGACCTTTTCTCCTTATCAACTTAACACATACATCATACATAAACATCTAATTATTACCTGTTTTAAAGAACTGATGCTGGGCAGTACATTGGAGGAAGAAAAATATTTCTTATTTTTATACGGAAGGCTGAAGCTGAAAATCTTGTATATAGTATTCTGTTACACTAAAAATATACAAAGTTTGCAATTATCTGCCTTATAGCCCCAGCATCCCGCAAGCTTCTCTTTAAATATGTATAATATCACCAAGAAAAAAGTATAAATTTTAAAAAATAATGAACACCAATTAAGATGATAAGTGCTTGGACCTAGCTGAGGTCTTCACCAACTACTGGGCAGATGGAACCAGGATAAGAATATATATATGTATGCACGTATGTGTCTTGATCTCATGGCACCTCTGGATATTGTCACATGTAGTAGAGAATTAGAGAAGATAGAAAGACTCTGTATCTCTAGCACAGCCTACTCCCAATTGGATAAAAAGCCTAGGGTAACCTTTCCTTACTAAGTAGGTGCTACTTACTGAGGAGGTCAGAATCCCGGTTTCTGCAGTCAACTATCCTTATCTCCAGCCTCTTCTGTAATGATTTTACATTCATACAGAAGTAGTAACCCCAAGCAAACAATTGGACAGAAAGGAAATGATATAGCAATGGGGTTGTGTAAACTTGACAGTCTTATAGTGAGAAGGTAAGAAGATTATTAGTTGTCAAATTGCTGGGAATATTATTTTTTTCATTTTTCCAAAAATCAGAATAGCAGAGAAACCGTTTGTGAGAAGACAGCATGTCTATATGGCAGACTTCTTTTCCCTAAACTAGAGATTACATTAGAATTCTGAACATTGATCTGTTCTTTTGTTGTTGATCTGAGAAGGTTGCCTTTCAACTAAGTCAAAACAGGATTTAGTACATTCCAGGTATGATCCTAAGCTCTTTATATAAATTAACTCATTTAATTTTTCTAGAAAATGTAAGAAGGAGGTACTGTTATAACCTAAACTTTACAAATGAGGAAAATGGAACATAGAAAAGTCAAGTTCACAGTGTTAGTATATGATAAAATTGGGATTTGAACCCAGACAGTCTGGCTCCAGTGTCTGAACTCCCAATTATCATTCAGTAGAGAAAGACAGCAGAGCCCAGTGTGTCCTGCCCCAGACCCTACCTCAGATATTCACCACTTCAAACTTTGTACAGACAAAAATATCATCAGAATCAATTTTAAAATATGACAGAACACTAGAAAAAATATTTTGATGAACGGGGGAAATAAGCTACCTCTAAAAACTGTCTCCAGTGAAATCCAGAAATAATGTCAAGAAATTATAGAATCTTTAATATTGTGTCAGAAGAGACCAGAAAACCTAAAACATAGTAGTAGAAGAGACAAAAAAGAGAAAAGATAGTAGACTTGGGTGAAAGGGTGGTAGGAGATTAAAAAGAAGTTCAAGAAAAACTAACAATGTCAGATTGAAAATTCACCATGTACTACTGTGTATTGAAAGTATATACATTTTAACCAATAATTAGTAGGAAAAATTTGAGTGAGTTTGCAAAGAAGGGAGTTGAAAGTCAATACGTCTGGAGAAAATATTTAGACCAAATGAAAAAAAAAAGCAATAGATCAAAGATACATATTAGAGATTGTTTTCTAGGATGTAAAAATATGAATACTAAAATGGCTCTATAGGTTCCCGACAAAATAAATTAAAAGAGATTTATGTTACCTTCTTAAAATAAAGGTAAAATGTATCTGTCTTTTCTGTGATCTGAAATAAGTACTCAGTGGAATTATCAGTTTCTCATAGGTTTGATAGAGCTCATCCATAAAACATCTGGGCCCTGAACCTATATGATGGTAGTTTTTTTGACAGTATTTTCCATTTATTTAAATGGTTTGGGAAGCCTACCCATATTCAATGTTGGTCATTTACATACTCTAGAGAAACATTAAAGTAGTCTAAATTTTCAAGTTTTATAGCTTAGTTATATATTTTAATATATTTTTGAAGTAGTTTCTCCATATACATGGTTATATAGCCTGTATTTGCATTTGCTAGCTATTCCAGAGTCTTGTTTATGTCATAGAACTTTTCAAAAAAACAGCTCAAATATAAGGAGCAATTCCACTGTATTTCTGTTTTCTTGTCAGTTAGCTTCTCCTCTTATTTTTATTGTTTTCTTATGTGCTTCTTAAGCTTGGCTTTTGTTGGGTGTGGTGCATTTACTAATTTCTTTAGCTGAATATTCAATTTGTTTTCATTCTTTCTTTGTTAATAGGAAGAGCATTTAAGGCTACAGTGTTTTTTCCTTTTGGCTGCATTCCATAACTTGCAGGGCAGTTATAGTATCTAAATAGTCTATAATTGCACTTTACATTTTTCAGTGCTACAAGAGTCACTTAAGAGAGTACTATTAAATTTCTGAATGAATAAGTATTACAGTTGCTTGTTTTTCTTTTTATTCTTGCTAGTATTACCTGATTTTATTTCATTTCAAAGGGGAATATAACTTGTACAATTGATATTTCCAGATTTTTGAAAGATATTCTTTCTGGCCGAATGTATCATCAATTCTACGAGTACCGTAAGAATTGAAGAAAGTGTTTTCTTTGTGGGTGTCAGTGTATAATATATGAGGCAATTAAATAAATTTTATTTATTGTATTATTAATTTTCCATGTATCCTGTGTATCAAATATCCTTGGCTACAGCTGAACAAAATTAGTTTCATTTTCTGATTTCTCTAATCTTTTGCAACCTGGTTGAGAATGAACAAAGTGAGCATTCTGGACATGCAGCTTCATAAATTAAAAATCAATTTGTTGGGACAATGTATACAAGAATATGTAATCTATAAATATTTATATTCAAACACATATATGCATGCGTGTATATGTCTATGAACATGTATATATATGTTCATGTTTTGAACAATTATATCATAGGCTTATTAAAATTTTCTTTAATCTAATTGGATAGAATCAAATATATATTGAAAAATGTATCAACATCCTGTCATATTAGGGCTTTCAATGCAAATTTTACTCTGATATTAATATTGCATCCTGTGATTTACTTTTTTCTGTTTTCTTAATATATTTATTACTATTAATATATTAATATATTTATTTATTTTTAACTGTGTAGGTTACGTTATCTGTTTGAAATCACATTTGAATAAATTTTCTCATTTATTTTTCTCTCTTAATAAGGGATTTTGTTCCATTTATATTTCTTTCTAAGACTATTTCCAAAAAACATTTTTAATAGATAATAATGTTAATAGTGATGACAAATTAAAATGTTTCCCATGGACAAATAACTAAATACATACTACATACTACAGTAAATTCTTAGAAATTCAAATTTTATGTTAAAATATTAAAAGATCTAATGAATTTTTAATAAAGAAATATGTTTAAATCTTACCAATACGCTGACAATCTGAGTTTTTATGATGAGGTACTTTGGGATAGAAAGTTACTTGTAATTAATTATGCTTTAAAATAATACTCAGTTTATACCAACTAAATTTTTTTAACTTTGAATTTTTGCATCAAGTTAAACTTACAAATCTTGCTATAATACTTATTGATCTTATTAAACAATGATAGTCACAATCATTTTTTTAAAACTTAATATTATACTAAATCAAATTGAACAGATTAAACTCTTAAATCATCAGATAGAGTTACAAACTTAATTAAACTCCATATACATTTTAAACTGCATTTAAAAATTTTGTTATATTCAAAATTATTTTAAATTTTCTAGATATTTCAAACAATGAATTTATAGTACCAACATAGTCATAATTTTAAAGGTAAACTAAACATAAATTAAAGATAAATTAACCAAGTTAATTTATCTTAATTATTCTAATATAGTTTGCAAATAGTCAACATTTTGTGTATTTTTGCTCAAAAATCACAAGATAAATATACCAGATTTTCAAATATTAAAATGATGGTAAATAAACAAAATTATTCTTAAACATATAGCAAAAGTAAGAACATTATGACTTTAACTTCATCAACCCTATGGTTACTTTTTAAAAAATAATTAATAGACTTCATTTCATAGAGCAGTTTTATGTTTACAGAATAATTGATAAGAAGCTAAGAGAGCTCCCCACACCCCCTCTCTTCCTGCCAGCCCACCAGCGCATAGTTTTCCCTATTATTAATAATATATTGTATTGAAGTGACATAGTTGTTACACTTGATGAATGTATACTGATACATTAATAATAACTAAAGTCCATAGTTTACATTAGGATTCACTCTTTGTTTCGTACAGTTTTAATAAACACAGACTCTCATGTATCCACCGTTATAGTATTGTACAGAATATTTTCACTCCCCTAAAAATCCTCCTTTCTCCATTTATCCCTCGCCCAACCTCTCACCAATTCCTGACAAACACTGATCTTTTTACTTTCTCAATAGTATCCTTTTGCCCATTTTTAAAATTTGTCTAAATTTAAGGGGTACAGATGCAATTCTGTTACATAGATATATTGTAGAGTGGTGAAGTCTGGGCTTTTAATGTAACCATCTCCCAAATAATGTACATTGTTCCCGGTAGGTAATATCTCATCCCTCACCCTCCTCTTACCTTCCCACCCTTCCTTGTCTTTGCCCATTTTTATTTGGTTTGTTCATTATCTTACTGTTGAGTTGTATGAGTTCTTTGTGTATTTTGTATACAAGTTTCTTAATTATATATGTGTTTTGTAAATATCTTCTCCCAGTCTGTGGCTCATCTTTTCCTTCTCTTAACACTTTTTAAAAATTTTGCTAAGATTGGCAGTCACTTAACTACCAAGAGGTGCTGATTTATCATCTCAAGTTAGTTGGCATTACTAAATTGAAAAATCAAGACACTGTTTTTATATGGAAAGGTAATGGTTGTGGCATTATGTTAGTATTCGTAATAGTGGTGACAATAGTACCAATAATAAAAGTAATTAACAATTTTTGTGTTGTTCTAGGTCCTGTGTTAAGTGCTTCACATGTATCATCTCATTGCCTTCTTACAGAAATTTTCTCTAGTGGTAACTACTATTATTCTTAGTTAACAAGTGGCAGCATTACAGCATGGGAAGATTCTGCAACTTTTTCTAGGAACATAAAGCTTTTGGATTCTGTAGTATTAATTATCTAGGGAAGAGCTGAGTACCTCCTACCCAAATGGGAGCCAAGCCAAAGGCCCTCAATAGAAAGAAAAGGCAATTTTTTTTCCTTTGTATGAACTTTAAATAAAAAGTCAAGGTGTTTATTCCTGACTGGGGGGTGTTTAAGTGATGGCTATTAGAAAGAAGGAGAACAGAAAGTGAGGCAGTGAAGCTAGATGTACTAAAGAACATAGCTTGGAATTCTCAGAGATATAGCTATGGAAGATGCCAAACCTCTTTGTGTGTGGTGTGTGTTTATTCAGTTTTTTTAAATTGTCTTTGAAGTTTCTTTGAAAGTCTGCCTGTTTCAACTGTACCAAGAGAATCAAGGCACTTTTATTAAAGTACTTAAAGGAAAGAGCTATGATTTCTCAATTCAAAGCACATTTTGGAAATCAGTATGTATCTTGCAATGGGAATTAAGTTATAAAATAGTTGACATTTTATCTAACAGCTTAACCCTATAATAGATGGTATCTGTTCATATAATTTACATGACAATCACCTCTGTAGATTTAGTTGTAATTGGCAGCATCCAACAGGATTGAGTGTTAATTTACTATATGTTCTCAATTCAAAATCACCACTGATGGTGAAGATAGCCGTGAAGAGTGGTCAGGGCCTTGCATAAAAAGAAATAAATCCTTTTCCCTACTCCCACCAGCAAGGACAGAACCATGAGGAATACTCATACTAGATTTAAAAAGGTGCTCCAGCTGCCTTCCAGAACTTCAGTCAAAGTTATTTGGTTTACTGCTCCATTCCCCATAACTTTAATTTTGAAATGTACCATTGATTTAATAGCTCCCTAAAGAAGAACAAGAAGAAGAAGGGGAAGAGGAAGAGGAAGAGGAAGAAGAAGAAGAAGAAGAAGAAGAAGAAGAAGAAGAAGAAGAAGAAGAAGAAGGAGAAGAAGAAGAAGAAAGAAGAAGAAGGAGGAAGAGGAGGAGGAAGGGGAAAGGTAAGGGGATGGGGGAGGGGAGGGGGAGGGTGAAGGGGGAGGAGGAGGGGGGGAGAGGAGGAGGAGGAGGAGCAGAAAGGGAAGAAAGAGAAGAAAGAAGAGGACAGATGTTGTTCTAGGATCCTGGCTTGGACTTAAGATATACAAAACTGAAAAGACCATTGGACCCACCCTTATAGCAAAAAATAAACAAAAAAGCCACACAGATAATCTGCAAATAACAACTTTTCTTAAAAGTTGAGGTTACAGCATAATCATATTGCTCAGCATCTATGGAAGGGCAGGTGCTTCCAAAGACAAATTGGACCCTATCACTTGCTTCACTTGGGCAAGTACTGAAAGCCACATAGATCAGAAGAATGAAGCAATTTTAAAAGATTGCAAAACACCAAGTGTAGTCTATATTGAGAATACACTCATTGCAAGCTAAACACAGTAAGGCAATTTGTATACACTTAGAGTCTTTTTCACAGAATTCAAATGATGTTTACAACAAAGACTTAATGCATGTCAAGGGAGGGAAAGAAGCCTCCCTGGTGATCTTGGGAGGAAAATAGCAGCCTTTCCAGAAAAACCACAAAGATATTTCTACGCCATATTTTCTTGGAACAAAAGCCTTAAACCTTAGGGAGAAGAGCAACCAAACTGTCTAACATTAGGTCACAAGTGAAGACCAATTGCAGTTGAAGAAGGGGAATGATAAGACTTGTGGTGGAGGAACATGGATAGGTCTTGGGCCGCCAAAACTAGAAATTTCCTACTGCTAGAAGAGAGGCAGTATCATTGACAAGGCCCTAATCCCAAGGATACAGTGCTTACCTAACTTAGAAAATTATCTGGAATAACAGAGAGGGACCCCACCACTACTGCATACCATAAGGCTAGCAGTCTAGTAACAAGTAACAGTGTTCTGGATGAGGATAAGAGCATGGAGAGAGACCCTTGCTGAAGCACAGGGCCAGAGGGAAGATTTAAAGCTGGTGATTAAACATACACTGAGGAAAACACTCTGGCAAACCTGCTCCCATCTTATACACAAGTTAATTTGAAGTCTATTGTAAACTGAGAATAACCATAGCAACAACAGACCCCAAACATACCTCATGTTTTGACTAGATTGATTCAACTCTGACACTAAAGGTCTAATAAAAGCAGAAACATGCCATTTCCAGGCATAAATACTATTTTCCTTATTTTGTATTCTACAAAAGATAACCAGATTTTACCAAAAATTAATGTGATGCATAAAACACAAGAAAAATAAAACATTATCAAGAGATAAATCAACTACAGAACCAGACTTTTATCACCCATATGTTGGAATTATCAAATAAGGAATCTAAAATAAATATGACTAATATGTTAAAATCACTAGTGGAAAAAGTAGACATACATGAATGAATGAAAAATTTTATCAGAGAGACAGAAACTCTGAGTAAGAATCAAACGGAAATGCTAGAAATAGAAATCAAACTTAACAGTGAAAAAGAATGCATTACCCAGAGGAATACAAAGAAAAATATTTGCAGACTTTTAATCTGAAACTATGTTAGCCAAAAGACAATAGAGTAACATCTATAAAGAAATGGAAGGAAGAACAGCCCTACCAATGCAGAATTCTATACCCAGTGAAAATGTCTGTGAGACATTAGGAGATTAAAGAATTTTCCATGTAAACAAAAGTGAGAGAATTCATGAAGAACAGACCCAGACTATTAAAAAAAGTTTAAAAGTTCTTATGCAGAATGAATATTATTCCAGATTAAAACATGGAACAATAAAAAGAAATGTAAAACATTGGAAAAGGAATAAATAAATGTAAATGTGTTTTTAATTGTTCTAAAAATAACTGTCTAAAGCAAAAATAGTACCAATGTATTATTTGTTTATAGAATATGTAAATTTATAATAATAAAAACAAAAGATATGAAGGAAGAATTGGAAATATACTGTTGTTAGCTTCTTATACTACACATGAAAAGATATACTACTATTTGAAAGCAGACCATATTTTATTAAAGAAAGATGCTTATTGAAAACCTTAGAATGCCCTGAAAAACTAAAATACTGAAGATAAAATAGAATATAAATATTACTTCATTAACTTAATAAAAGGCAACAAAAATATCCCTAAATAACAGAAACACCAAATAGGAAATATCTATCAAGATGACAAATTCTAACTTAACCATATCAATAATTAAATGTAAATGATCACATCAATTAAAGTATATTACTACTGATCCTAAAGATATTAAAATAATAATATTGTTAAAAATAATAATATAACCGACTTTCAACAATTTAGCTGTTTTGATGAAATGGACAATTCCTTTAAGGACACAAATTGCCAAGCTCATTCAAGAATGGATTAAGGAATATCTACACAATGGAATACCACTTGACGATAAAAAGAAATAAATTATTTGATACATTTTTAACATCACTATTTATATTATCCTGAATGTAAACATCAGATTTCTAGATTAAGAAAAGATTACTATTAATTATAACAATAACTGCATTGGTTTCCAACATCCTAATTCTTCCTCTTCCTGGGGCATTGTGATGAAAAACATATGGACCCTGCATGTATACTAAAGAGGATTTCTTGCACCATGAGAGAAGAATTGGAGATTATGAATCTTGGAGGTTATATAAGTTGTGGCCGCCACAATCCACCTTTCCTGGGAGAGATAGAGAAATACTTGCTCCCTGGTTATTTAAAATCTTTTGAAATTTAAGTCACCAGTTTTATTGTTCGAGGTTTTATTGCTCTTTGAAAAGTAAAGAAGGGCTATCTGGAAATAAAGAGAAAAGTTTCTACCCCAGAAAGCTAGCATTTTGCTCCAGAAGTTTTTAAATTTTATTACTCTTTAAATGTGAATACAGAGCTCTGGGTCTAATACCCTTTGACCTCTAAGACTGTCCTTTAATTTAGGTTTCTGTAAAATTTGCTCAGAAAGCTTTTATCATGAAGATACATGGAAATATTCATTTGTTGACACTATTTCTAGATACAATAACATGGATAAATATCAGATGCATTAGGTTAAATGAAAGAACCTGAACTCATTTTTGTGACATTGTGGAAATGGCAAAACTAGAGGAACAGAAAGTCAGGTTTCCAGCCACTAGGGTTTTAGGAGTAGTTGACTAACAGAGGTCACAAGGTTATCTGGGGGGTTGTTTTAACTTTTCTACATCTTGATTGTGGTGATGGTTTCAAAACTGTGTGTATGTGTCAAACTCATAGAGCTGTGCACTAAAGAGGAAAAGTTTTACCATATATAAATTTTATGTTAATAACAAAAAGAAGCTCTGGAGCAAATATTATACATTTTCTTGAAAATCATTTAATTTTGGAACTGTGAAAATACATTTTATTTAGTAAACAGAGAAAATATGTTTTTAGTTGTCTTTTAAAATGCTGTTACAAAGTTTACATTCTCATTAGGTTTCGAATAAAAAAGCTTTTGAGTAAATAGAAGACTATCCAATAAGATGTTGAAATTAAAGACAATACATAGTCCTAAGTCTAAATAGAGTGAAGTATTATCAAAGGCAGAGGATTTGGGAGGAGCTAACTTCAAATAACTTATTTTCAAAAGACTTTCAAATGAGCCAACTCCAAATGACAGATCATCTGGCTCAAAATCTTTTTGGCTGATTTTTAAGAGAGGCTATTTTGCTTCCTTCACTTAATTTTATTAAGAAGAAAGTAGATAATTTGAATTGGCTCAAAATTACTCTATGATCAACAGCAAAATTGAAAAAGGGGTCCACAATTGCAACCACAGTTAGTTTTGATAGTGTGCATAACCATTAGTGGCCAAAGTGATTTAGAGTGGGGTTAGCCTCTGAATTTGAATATTTAATCTCCAAAATTGATTATATAGAAGACAGCATTGTAAGATTGTATGAGTAAATGTAAAATATTGTCATTAAAAAATCTGAGTTTATTTAGTATACATTTTCCTTCCCATGAACAGCTATCAGGGCACAGATTAAGGGCACTACTACTCTGGAGGTAGACAGACTTTGGGTTTAAGCATTTGTTTTTTCATTTATAATCTATTAGGTTGGTGCAAAAGTTGGCAAAAACTGCAATTACTTTTGCACGAACTTAGTATGTGTCTTGGACAAGTCATTTAATTATCCTAACCTCTTTCCTGACCACCAAAATGGAAATAAAACCAATATATATTAATGTAGTTCTAAATACTAAATGGTGTAGGAACATAGAGAACACATTTAAAATGGTTCTACTCACAGGGTAAATACCTCAAACAGTAGCTGTCATTGTGAGGTTCATGTACTTCCTGTATCATTCCTTGGAGTTTCTGGATCTTGTCTTATAAAGGAGATGGTATGTCCTTACAAAGTAGCAAGTAGCTAAAATATAAGAAATATGTTTTGTGTATATATATGCAAATGTATAACTGCAATATGTATTACAGTTCCAATATTAAAAATAAATCTATGTGAACTTTAGATAGTTTTAAGAATCTTCTTCAACTTTCTTGCTTTGTTAAATAATTGACTAGTTAAAAAAATGGAGTGGTTTCCATTATTCATACTGGAGTAACAAATATAAATAAGATACTGTCCTTATGAACCTCTTAAATGTTTTCTGTAACATGTTCTGGAAACTAAGTTAAAATCCATTTAATTTTGAGAGTTTTATCATTCCTCTTGAGATAATAAATTTTTTGGCAGAGCCAGTGGGGGTTGGTGTTGACAGGGATGGGGCTTACAAAATTAAAGAAGAGATTTAGCTATTTTGGAAATATTATGTTTGTTTATATTACTTTATTTCTCAAAATGTTTCTAAAGTGTTTTTTAGGACTTTCCTATTGTTCTTGTTTAGGAAATGATAATCTAAGGTACCACTCTTTTTTGCAAATTGAAAAAAATGTCATTTACTGCCTTTAAACTTCCATTCCTTTTTCCAAGAGAGAACACTTACTTTCAGAGTATAATTTTGGAGAGATCATTAAAAGGTTCCCTGACAACTGGATTCTTAAGGCTTCTTCCTCCCTTTTCCTCTATTGTCTTTGTTCAAGAATGCAGAAGCTAAGACAAATGCCAAAGGAGTATGCCCTTTCTGGGAGAAATGTGGCATAACGTTACTTAAATGTTATAACTGTAGGCATAGTTGGACAGTTGTATCTGTCCAACTCTGAACTTTGACTTCACTATTTTATTGTAATCTATTATCAGGAACCAGAGGCCTGGCTTTGAAAACTTAAGAGTATTTTATTTTAATTCTGGACCTTGATATTTTAAAAGCTGAAAATGCCACAGAGTTTCAAGTTGTTTTCTCAGTGCTTAAGAGTCTTGGTATGAAGCATAACTTCCTCACAGAGAGTGTCAACATGCCAAATGACTCTCAGCTACCCTGGTATTTGTACAATTCTCAGTCCTTAAGATCTAGCCACAAAGCATATGTGAAAGGAATCTTTCAAAACTACCCAATGTTAAAAAGAAAAGTGACTTAATTCAGAGAATACATGCCAAAAGTAATTTGCATCTCTAAGGAAATTTGATCAACAAGTTAGAGGAGAATGAAAACCTTTTCAAAAACAGGATCACTATAATGATGTTCTCATAAAGTGACACTAAACATATGGCATAGTGTGTTTTGCTTCTAATAAATTGTAATCGAAAAGGGTAACTTAGCAATAAGGACTCAAGAGGCAGCTAGGGAACAGACAATGTGAGTGCCACAAGTCTGAGTTTCTCAGTGACCCCAAAGCAGCAATGATCCATCTGGTGATGTTGGGAAGAAAGGATAGCCCCTCAGGTAGTTACGGTATGGAATTGCTCAAATATTTCATATATATATGTGTGTGTGTATTGTATAAAATATATATATATGTATATAAATTTTACTTGAAGTTCTGGCATAAATGTGCAGAATGTTCAAGTTTGTTACATAGGTGTACATGTGCCATGGTGGTTTGCTGCACCTATCAACCTGTCATCTAGGTTTTAAGCCCCCCATGCACTAGACATTTGTCCTAATGCTCTCCCTCCCAATGACCCCTACCCACCAACAGGTCCAGTGTATGATGTTCCCCTCCCTGTGTCCATGTGTTCTCGTTGTTCAACTCCCACTTATGAGTGAGAATATGTGGTATTCGGTTTTCTGTTCCTGTGTTAGCTTGCTGAGGATGATGGTTTCCAGCTTCATCCATGTCCCTGCAAAGGACATGAACTCATTCCTCTTTATGGCTGCATAGTATTCCATGGTGTGTATGTGCCACATTTTCTTTATCCAATCTCTCATTGATGGGCATTTTGATCGGTTCCAAGTCTTTGCTATTGTAAATAGTGCTGCAGGAATTGTTCAACTCTTTCAGTTCTGCAAGGTAGCCAGAAAGTCATATTAGGAGCCTTATCTGGAAGTTCTCCACCAATCATACTCCCGAACATCACTGCATGTGTTTTTACAGCTATTGCCAAATGGTTTGTCGAATTAAAAAATAAGAATGTGTGAACCAGCTTTCAAGTCGTGGTTTCTGCATGTATTAAATATGTCTCTTTTTCAAGTCACATACTCTCTCTCTGAAGTCCACTCTCCCAATCTGTAAAATGGGCATTATGGTTTACCTCGTGGGGTTTTAGGATGATGTTGTGAGGCTGTAAAGTTTTTGAGGACAGGGCCCTGTGCCCTTGTTTGTTGCTCTATTTCTAGTGCTATTCCAGTGCTTGTCACAGAGTAGATGCTCAATCAATATTTGTTGAATTAGTGAAATGAAAAGACAACAAATAAAGTATTTGAGCATGACTTACAAGAACTTAATATACAAGTACAAATTATCATTATAAAGTATTCAACCAAAATGAACATGCAAAATCACATCATTAATTTTGCCAGGTTTAAATTGATTTGCTTTAATTTTATATATGAAAGGATTATTTTGAAAACTGTGAAATATTTTAATGTAAATTTTAGTCATCTCTTTACAAAGGAAAATATGATGACCGTCAACACTTCTAATTTGAGTGATGATGTTGGTCAGTCAAGGACAGGGAGATATTTTCTCTTGCGGGTTATTATACGACCGAATATGCTATAATGACTATTGGGTTTCCTCAGAACAATATGGCATTGGTATGACTCCAAATCCTGAGTGAACCTAGCACAGTAAATCTTGCAAGACTAGAAATATTCTTTGTTAATGACAGATTTTTTGTTCTCAAATGCATCATAGTAAAAGCTACCTAAAGAGATCATCTGCTGCTCACAGCAATATTTTGTCAAAAGGAGCCATTAAACAAAGTGCCTGCTTCTTTAGTATAAAACCAAGGCTAAGAAAATCTTTAATTAATGATGGTCTCTCAAATTGGGTATTGTTTTACTTTTTTCCAGTATATTTCAGGAATTTTGTATATCCAAAGTCTTTTCAGCATGAACATTAATACTTATGTCCTGTTGGAAAAAAATTTAGAAATTGTTAAACATGCTTTTCTCCAATTTAATGTTTTTCTTACCCTGTACATTACTTTTTCGTTCATTCAAAAATGTGGATATCATCTGGTAGCCCAAATCATTCTTTCTAACTTCCTACCTTTTAACATGATATGTTCTGTGTCCTCACTTTATTTTGTAAGAGTTCAGGTGCCCATTCTGTTTACAAATAACTTCACATTATTTGATGTTTATTTGTATCTGAAAAACTGCTCATTTACTTTCCATTCACAAGTAACAAAATATTTTTCCTGTAAGAGACATCAAAAGGCACATAAGGAAAGAATACTCATATATTTTTAAGTCTAAAATTTATTTCTAGAAGATAAATTTAAGAAAATATCATGGCCAATGTAAAGCATTTCAAATATGGAATCAAAAAAGCTTTTCGAATATGGACATGCATGTGATTCTGTTTGATATCTTCTTTTTTTGTACACAGTGCATTTTATTATAACAGAGAATTTAAAAATACAATCAGAATAGTGTTTTATAACTTACTGTACATAAGGAAAATGTAATTTCTTCTATTTGATTAATGATTAATCCTCAGTGTTTATTCTCAGATTTAATCCTCTCTGTTCATTCAATGGTACATAAACTCTAAAATGTCCTCATTTTGGGCAAAGTATTAAGAAGATAATATGTATCATTTATTTATCATAGAATTTTACCCTACCACATTTTGTGATTGTATTCCCATTGTCAAATATATCATACAAATGGTACATAAATTAACAGTTTAAATGTAATAAAAATTATATTTTTTGTCAGCTGACTTTTTTTCTGATTGCAGAAAACATAATTGGCTTTTTAAACTTATTGATATGAAGTCAATTATTTGATATCCAATGTTTTAAAATGTAAATTCTAATTATTTATATGTCATTTATTAAAGTGTCTATTTCTCTCATGAAAAATTGAGGAAAGATTTTATTTCACCCTATCCAATAGTATATTCAAATTGAATATTTTCTATATTTTATGAAATGATTTTGCTGGTTTAAATATGGTACTTAAAAATAATTCTATATACTTATAAGCAATGATGACTTTTTTATTTTGATTTTTTGTTCTTCTGGAAATATAGAAAGTATGTATAGATCTTCCTCATAGCTTGAGAAGTATACCTAGGTCATACACTAACCACGTGACAATTTTTTTGTTATGTGAGAAAGATTTTGTTGAATACTTACTGTCAAGAAAATACAAATTAGCTTTAATTTTTTTTAATTTTATGAAATATTCTTTTTTGTGTAAATCAAAAGGAAAAGTAAAAGTTTGACATATAACACAAGCTATTTCTTATACAAAATAGGGGTTGTCTGAGAAAGTCTTCGAAAGAAAGGAAAGAAAAAAATGTTAAGAAGGAAAACAGTAAAGAATAGAGTTAGGTGATCCTAGAAAAGCTAAAACAAGATAAGAGAGAGTAATCAAATCATCAGAGGAATCACTGAGAGGAGTAGGAAAAAGACAAATATGGATTATTGAAGAATGAAGGGGCAGCAGCTTTATAGTATAAGTCTTGGCAGAAAAGCTATTGCTGGTTACCCGTATTCTATTTAGATTCAGCATGTGTTGTGATATTCCCAGAAATTAAGAGTTAGTGAGATCGGGGTTATCTTTCCCCAGAGAGAAAAAAAACCCGAGACTGGAGAAATTAAAGATAGAAAGCCTGCCTAGGGACTGGGCTTCCAAGAGGCACTGCATACCTGCAGATGAGTTTAACAGTAGGGCTCCTCAAGAACAAGGACCTTGTATTTATAGAGATGCAGCTGGAGCCACAAGTGCCTGGGGATTGAGCGGGTTTTAGGAATAGAAGCTCACACTGACAATAAATTGGCTTGGAACTGCACTTATCTTACAGTCAATCCAAACTGTCATGGACCTATCCTATTGGAATGAAAATGGCAGAATCAGCTGATATGAGGGAGGACTTAGGGTGTACTTTAAGCTTCAAATACTCCATGGCCCAAGAATTCAATTCCACTAGTCTCTCCATATGTCCTAAAGCCACTTTGTGGTAATTCAGCATGCCAGAAGTCTCCAGATCCACTTGAGCTTTTCTAAACTTAATAGCCAGAAATGAGCTATTAACTTAGGACCATAACTAAAATTAATATGGGGTATGGATAAGCAAGACTCTGGGGGAGTCATTATCTGTCTTCCAGATGCAGGGGTTGGGGAAGTATGGGAGTAACTGTGCATCTTAAAATATTCATATTCTTTTGGCCCCAGTCCAGATCCTGACTAATAATTTTGAAATGCTGAGGACAGAAGTTAAACAGGCATCTAGATCCATGTTCACTAGGGAGCTCTTGATCAGCTAGCAGCAGGCCAGGAGTGAGAAAAGTGTATGAATCTTGAAGCCATGCCAAGAAAATAAAACCCAGTGGTTCAGGGCCTATTGTAGGTACGAATGGAGAGAGAGAGTTCAGATGAGGGTGAAGGTCAAAGTCTGAGAAGGAAGGATTGATTGAGCAGGAGACAACTGTGTAAGTGCAAATTGCATAAACTTAAGGAAGCTCCTTCTTGTTAATGGCTCAGGAACAATAAAGACCAAAGAACACAACCAGAGCCTTACGTGTGTTTCCGATTCTCCTGCCTAAATACTGATGAGAGAATGATGGTGAAATGAAAGAGGATATAAAAGCAATGGGTCAGGATTATAGTCTATTTGGAGTCAACTCTTACAATGCTCAGGCATTTAGAAAAGGAAATCAATGTTATTTAATTAGAATTAATTAGCATGTCATTTGCTACATAAACTAAGGTGACTTTCTTGTTTTCCTTTTAATATTTCCTGAAAAGTTTCTGTGATTATTATCTGTAGCTTAGTTTCCCAAAGGACTTTTTGTTTAATTTTAGCCTCCCAAAAGTCATCAAGAAAAATGTCGATGTGTTGCTCACTGTAAATAATTTGCCATTTTTCTTTTCCAGATATTGTTTTGGGAAGATTAGGCCATAAAAACTAGAGCCAGCTCTAAAAGCTAAACTTAATATTAAGTAAAGCTTTTTACATATTATTTAAATTATATTTATAACTGTAATATGGATATTAAATACAAATAATAAAAACAAATACTATGTTGTTGACTGCATGCTTCACATGTAGCAACTGCTTCACACATATTAACCCATTTAGTCATCACCACTTTTGAAGTAGGTATTACTCTTACTCATTGCTTACAGAGAGGACACTGAAGCAAAAAGTGATGAAATAACTTCTTCAGGGTCACAGTTTGTAAACTTCTAAGCCAGGATTCAGACTTAAGCAATATACCCCCGTGCTTATCCAATGTATTCCCCTACCTCTATTGGAGAAGAAACATGCACACATACACATACATGTTCACACACATAGAGACACATTTGAAAAAAAAAAAGCTTTACCTCAGATCAAAATGAGATGAAATCAATGAAATAAATTTGTTCTAGGAAGCATGTTTGGAATAATATTGCCAGACAAGAAAAGGCTTTAATATCAATAGATCCCTGAAAGCCAAATGCCCGCTCTCGAGGATCATGGCCACAAAAAAAAAAAAAAAAAAAGAAATCAAGAAACTGCAGGATCAAGTAAAAACCAATTAAGGTAGTTCATCATCATTCACCAACTAGGTCTGTTACCAATGACTTATATCTAAACAGAACTGTTCCTATGGCCTCAGAAATAAATGAGGCTCTAATTTTTTTCTTTCTTGTCTCATAAATATCATTATGTAAAAGTATCTCCTTGATTTGCTTGTTCATTCAAGGGAAACTTGAAGGAAATTTATCTTTATCTAGTCATTGGTCCATTTTGTTCTGTGACTCCTCATGGCCTTCAGGTACACTAACCAGGTCTACTAACAAACTTCTACCTGAGGCAAATCGAAACTTAAGAGATAATTTCAAAGAAAGTGGTTTAAGAATCTTTGTCTCTGAACCCTGAACCAAGTTATGACATATTAATAATTAAAAAAATAATTTGGGCAAGCATTTTGCCCATTACCTGCATGATTATTGCTATGCTTAGTTTCACATTATTATGGGCAGTCCTGATGCCCACCTTCCCACAGCAAGGAGAGTGAGGATGATAAAGGAAAATTAAGCAGAAATGACCTGACAGAAAGAGAACAGAGGCTGAAAATAGAAACGAAAGAGGAAAATGAGTTTTGGAGACATGGAAAAAGAAAAATAAAAGAGAATACTTGAGAATAAATTAGAAGAGTTTTTTTATATATATACTTTAAGTTCTAGGGTACATGTGCACAACGTGCAGGCTTATTATATAGGTATACATGTGCCATGTTGGTTTGCTGCACCCATCAACTCGTCATTTACGTTAGGTATTTCTCCTAATGCTATCCCTCCCCAGCCCCTGACCCCCGACAGGGCCCGGTGTGTGATGTTCCCTGCCCTGTGTCCATGTGATCCCATTGTCAACTCCCACCTATGTGTGAGAACATGCGGTGTTTGGTTTTCTATCCTTGTGATAGTTTGCTTAGAATGATGGTTTCCAGCTTCATCCATGTCCCTGCAAAGGACATGAACTCATCCTTTTTTATGGCTGCATAGTATTGCGTGGTGTACATGTGCTACATTTTCTTAATCCAGTCTATCATTGATGGACATTTGGGTTGGTTCCAAGTCTTTGCTATTGTGAATAGTGCCACAATAAACATATGTGTGCATGTGTTTTTATAGCAGCTTGATTTATAATCCTTTGGGTATATACCCAGTAATGGGATTGCTGAGTCAAATGGTATTTGTTTTCTTTCTTTTTTTTTTTTTTTGAGACGAAGTCTCACTCTGTAGCCCAGGCTGGAATGCAAGTGGCACGATATCTTGGCTCACTGCAACCTCTGCCTCCCGGGTTCACGCCATTCTCCTGCCTCAGCCTCCTTAGTAGCTGGGATTATAGGCAGGCACCACCACGCCTGGCTAATTTTTACATTTTTAGTAGAGACAAGGTTTCACCATGTTGGTCCGGCTTGTCTCGAACTCCTGACCTCAGGTGATCGGCCCACCTCGGCCTCCCAAAGTGCTGGGATTACAGATGTGAGCCACCACGCACAGCCCAAATGGTATTTCTAGTTATAGATCCTTGAGGAATCGCCACAATGTCTTCCACAATGGTTGAACTAGTTTACACTCCCACCAACAGTGAAAAAGTGTTTCCATTTCTCCACATCCTTTCCAGCATCTGTTGTTTCCTTTTTAATGATCGCCATTCTAACTGGCATGAGATGGTATCTCATTGTGGTTTTGATTTGCATTTCTCTGATGACAAGTGATGAGCATTTTTTCATATGTAGGTTGGCTGCATAAATGTCTTCTTTTGAGAAGTATCTGTTCATATCCTTTGCCCACTTTTTGATAGCATTGTTTGTTTTTTTCTTGTAAATTTGTTTAAGTTCATTGTAGATTCTGGATATTAGCCCTTTGTCAGATGGGTAGATTGCAAAGATTTTCTCCCATTCTGTAGGTTGCATGTTCACTCTGATGATAGTTTCTTTTGCTGTGCAGAAGCTCTTTAGTTTACTTAGATCCCATTTGCCAATTTTGGCTTTTGTTGCCATTGCTTTTGGTGTTTTAGTCATGAAGTCTTTGCCCATGCCTATGTCCTGAATGGTGTTGCCTAGGTTTTCTTCTAGGGTTTTTATGGTGTTAGGTTTTACATTTAACTCTTTAATCCATCTTGAGTTAATTTTTGTATATGGTGTAAGGAAGGGATCCAGTTTCAGCTTTCTACATATGCTAGCCAGTTTTCCCAGCACCATTTATTAAATAGGGAATTCTTTCTCCATTGCTTGTTTTTGTCAGGTTTGTCAAAGATCAAATGGTTGTAGATGTGTGGTGTTATTTCTGAGGCCTCTGTTCTGTTCCATTCGTCTATTTTACTACCATTAGAAAATGGTACTGTTTTACTACCATTGGTACTGTTTTACTACCAGTAACATGCTGTTTTGGTTACTGAAGCCTTGTAGTATAGTTTGAAGTCAGGTAGCATGATGCCTCCAGCTTTGTTCTTTTTGCTTAGGATTGTCTTGGCTATGTTGGGTCTTTTTTGGTTCCATATGAACTTTAAAGTAGCTTTTTCCAATTCTGTGAAGAAAGTCAGTGGTAGCTTGATGGGGATAGCATTGAATCTATAAATTACCTTGGGCAGTATGGACGTTTTCACGATATTGGTTCTTCCTATCCAAGAGCATGGAATGTTTTTCCATTTGTTTGTGTCCTCTTTTATTTCGTTGAGCAGTGGTTTGTAGTTCTCCTTGAAGAGGTCCTTCACATCTCTTGTAAGTTGGATTCCTAGGTATTTTAATCTCTTTGTAGTAATTGTGAATGGGAGTTCACTCATGATTTGGCTCTCTGTTTGTCTGTTATTGGTGTATAGGAGTGCTTGTGATTTTTGCACATCGATTTTGTATCCTGAGACTTTGCTGAATTTGCTTATCAGCTTAAGGATATTTTGGGCTGAGACAATGGGGTTTGCTAAATATACAATCATGTCATCTGTAAACAGAGGCAATTTGACTTCCACTTTTCCTAATTGCATATCCTGTATTTCTTTCTCTTGCCTGATTGCCCTACCCAGAACTTCCAACACTATGTTGAAAAGGAGTGGTGAGAGACGGCATCCTTGTCTTGCGCCGGTTTTCAAAGGGAATATTTCCAGTTATTGCCCATTCAGTATTATATTGGCTGTGGGTGTGTCATAAATAGCTCTTATTACTTTGAGATACGTTCCATGAATACCTAGTTTATTGAGATTTTTTAGCATGAAGCGCTGTTGAATTTTATTGAAGACCTTTTCTGCATCTATTGAGATAATCGTGTGGTTTTTGTCATTGGTTCTGTTTATATGATGGATTATGTTTATTGATTTGTATATGTTGAACCAGCTTTGCATCCCAGGGTTGAAGCCGACTTGATTGTGGTGGATAAGCTTTTGAATAGGCTTTGGTATCAGGGTGATGCTAGCTTCATAAAATGAGTTAGAGAGGATTCCCTCTTTTTCTGTTGATTGAAATAGTTTCAGAAGGAATGGTACCAGCTTCTCTTTGTACCTCTGGTAGAATTCGGCTGTGAATCCGTTTGGTCCTGGACTTTTTTTGGTGGGTAGGCTATTAATTATTGCCTCAATTTCAGAACCTGCTATTGGTCTATTCAGACATTCAACTTCTTCCTGGTTTAGTCTTGGGAGGCTGCATGTGTCCAGGAATTTATCCATTTCTTCTAGATTTTCCAGTTTATTTGTGTAGAGATGTTTATGGTATTCTCTGATGGTAGTTTGTATTTCTGTGGGATTGGTGGTGATATACCCTTTATCATTTTTTATTGTGTCTACTTGATTCTTCTCCCGTTTTAAAAAATTAGTCTTTCTAGCAGTCTATTTTGTTGATCTTTTCAAAAATCCAGCTCCTGCATTCATTGATTTTTTGAAGGGTTTTTTTTGTGTGTCTTTATCTCCTTCAGTTCTGCTGTGATCTTAGTTATTTCTTGCCTTCTGCTAGCTTTTGAATTTGTTTGCTCTTGTTTTTCTAGTTCTTTTAATGCTGATGTTAGGGTGTTGATTTTAGATCTTTCCTGCTTTCTCTTGTGGGCATTTAGTGCCATAAATTTCCCTCTACACACTGCTTTAATTGTGTCCCAGAGATTCTGGTACATTGTGTCTTTGTTCTCACTAGTTTCAAATAAGTTATTTATTTCTGTCTTAATTTTGTTATTTACCCAGTAGTCATTCAGGAGCAGGTTTTTCAGTTTCCATGTAGTTGTGTGGTTTTGAATGAGTTTATTAATCCTGAGTTCTAATTTGATTGCACTGTGGTCTGAGAGACAGTTTGTTGGGATTTCCGTTCTTTTACATTTGCTGAGGAGTGTTTTACTATCAATTATGTCATTAATTTTAGAATAAGTGTGGTGCTGAGAAGAATGTATATTCTGTTGATTTGGGGTGTAGAGTTCTGTAGATATCTATTAGTTCTGCTTGGTCCAGAGCTGAGTTCAAGTCCTAGATATCCTTGTTAACCTTCTGTCTAGTTGATCTGTCTAATATTGACAGTGGGGTGTTAAAGTCTCCCACTATTATTGTGTGGGAGTCTAAGTCTCTTTGTAGGTCTCTAAGGACTTGCTTTATGAATATGATTGCTCCTGTATTGGGTGTATATATATTTAGAACAGTTAACTCTTCCTGGTGAATTGATCCCTTTACCATTATGTAGTGGCCTTCTTTGTCTCTTTTGATCTTTGTTGGTTTAAAGTCTGTTTTATCAGAGACTACGATTGCAATGCCTGCTTTTTTTTTTCTTTCTGTTTGCTTGGTAGATCTTCCCCCATCCCTTTATTTTAAGCTTATGTGTGTCTTTACAAGTGAGTTGGGTCTCGTGAATACAGCACACTGACAGGTCTTGACTCTTTATCCAATTTGCCAGTCTGTGTCTTTTAACTGAGGGATTTAGCCCACTAACATTTAAGGTTAATATTGTTACGTTTGAATTTGATCCTGTCATTATGATGTTAGCTGGTTATTTTGCCCATTAATTGATGCAGTTTCTTCATAGTGTTGATGGTCTTTACCATTTGGCATGTTTTTGCAGTGGCTGGTACCAGTTGTTCCTTTCCATGTTTAATGCTTCCTTCAGGAGCTCTTGTAAGGCAGGCCTGGTGGTAACAAAATCTCTCAGCATTTGCTTGTCTGTAAGGGATTTTATTTCTCCTTCACTTATGAAGCTTGGTTTGGCTGGATATGAGATTCTGGGTTGAAAATTCTTTTCTTTAACAATGTTGGATATTGGCCCCCACTCTCTTCTGGCTTGTAGGGTTTCTGCAGAGAGAGCCACTGTTAGTCTGATGGGCTTCCCTTTGTGGGTAACCCGACCTTTCTCTCTGGCTGCCCTTAACATTTTTTTGTTCATTTCAACCTTGGTGAATCTGACAATTATGTGTCTTGGGGTTGCTCTTCTAGAAGAGTATCTTTGTGGTGTTCTCTATAGTTCCTGAATTTGAATGTTGGCCAGCCTTGCTAGGTTAGGGAAGTTCTCCTGAATAATATCCTGAAGAGTGTTTTCTAACTTGGTTCCATTCTCTCTGTCACTTTCTGGTACACCAATCAAACGTAGGTTTGCTCTTTTCACATAATCCCATATTTGTTGAAGGATTTGTTCATTTCTTTTCACTCATTTTTCTCTAATCTTGTCTTCTTGCTTTGTTTCATTAATTTGATCTTCAATCACTGATACCCTTTCTTCCACTTGATCGAATTGGCTATTGAAGCTTTTGAATGCATCACAAAATTCTCATGCCATGGTTTTCAGCTCCTAAGGTCTTCTCTACACTGTTTATTCTAGTTAGCCATTCGTCTAACCTTTTTTCAAGATTTTAAGCTTCCTTGCGGTGGGTTAGAACATACTCCTTTAGCTCGGAGAAGTTTGTTATTACCAACCTTCTGAAGCCTACTTCTGTCAACTCATCAAACTCATTCTCCGTCTAGTTTTGTTCCCTTGCTGGTGAGGAGCTGTGATCCTTTGGAGGAGAAGAGGCACTCTGTTTTTTTGAATTTTCAGCTTTTCTGCTCTGGTTTCTCCCCATCTTTGTGGACTTATCTACCTTTGGTCTTTGATGTTGGTGACCTACAGATGGGGTTTTGGTGTGGATGTCCTTTTTTGTTGATGTTGATGCTATTCCTTTCAGGTTGTTAGTTTTCCTTGTAACAGTCAGGCCCCTCAGCTGCAGGTCTGTTGGAGTTTGCTGGAGGTTCACTCCAGACCCTATTTCCTGGGTATCACCAGTGGAGGCTACAGAACAGCAAATATTGCTGCCTGATTCTTCCTCTGGAAGCTTCATCCTAGAGGGCCACCCGCCTGTTTGAGGTGTCTGTTGACCCCTAGCGGGTGGTGTTTCCCAGTCAGGCTACACGGGGGTCACAGACCCGCTTGAGGAGGCAGTCTGTCCGTTCTCAGAGCTGGAACGCCATGCTGAGAGAATCACTGCCCACTTCAGAGTTGTCAGACAGGGACCTTTAATTGTGCAGATGCTGTCTGCTGCCTTTTGTTCTACTATGCCTTGCCCCCAGAGAGAAGAGTTTTTAAGTATAGAGGAACAAAAGGGAAACAAATTATTTCACTTCATAAGGAAATTCCAGGCACTGGATTTCTGGCCCCATTAAGATAATTTAGGTGAATTGAATACAAAGTTAATAAATATATAATTTGGTGAGAGGAAAAGGAACAGAAGTAATTGAATTTGTGAAGTAGAGAAAGTAAGAATTTAATGCAATATGCACATTTAAAAATTGTTGTGGATATAGTTCATGAATGTTTCTTACCTACATTGTGTCAAACTGGGTAAATGTTTGGGGAATATTCCTAATTCCTGAACATTTATAAAAGGATAAAGTGCACTGTAACTGATTCAAAATGTTATTCATGTCAATAAGTTAGGATTAATTTTTGTTGTGTAAATGTTCTCTCATTAGCTAAATTTGTTATCCTTTGATGAATTAATCATTTTTACATTATTGTAGATGTTGAATTTTTAAACTTTAAATTTTAATTTTTTAAATGCTAAAATTAAACTATGCTTTTTTAATATCAGAAAATATATATATAAGAAAAGAATAAAAATAAAGCAAAAATAAATGACTTTTTAATATCCTAGAGTATATATTTCTCAGTTTGCCATCTATGCATATGGATGTGGTATAGGTTTCACAAAAATCTGAGTACCATAAATACTGTATAGTAACATAGTTTTTAAAACAGTATTTTGCACATTTAGCTATATAAACACAAATGCTTCTGATATGCTTTGGCTGTGTGTACCCACCCAAATCTCATGTTTAATTGTAATCCCCAGTGTTGGGGGAGGGACCTGGTGGGAGTTGATTGGATCATGGGGGCGGCTTTCCCCTTGCTGTTCTCATGATAGTTAGTGAGTTCTCATGAAATATGATGGTTTATAATTGTGGCACTTCCCCACTTTGTGCTCTCTCTTTCTCTCTCTCTCTCCCCACCCCTCTCCCTCTCCTGCTCCACTGTGGTAGACATGCTTGCTTCTCCTTAACCTTCTGCCATGATTGTAAATTTCCTGAGGCCTCCCCAGCCATACTTCCTGTTAACCCTGTGGAACTGTGAGTCAATTAAACCTCTTTTCTTCATAAATTACCCAGTCTCAGGTAATTCTTTATCACCGTGTGAGAACAGACTAACACTACTTCTATGATATTTTTGAGGGCTTTGTGGCAATTCATTTAAAAACTAAACATTTCTCCCAACCTGTGTGGAAGTTTAATTTTCCAATTTTTTGCTATTATACAAAACAGAGATCATCCATCATAGCTAAATTTTTCTGCATATCCCTAATTGTTGCCTTAATCTAAGTTTCCCTGAAGAAAAATTAATGTAAAATGGGTCTACAGTCAAATTTTCCTCTAGAGAGTATTTAATGATTTATAATTCTGCTAATAATATATGAAAATGCCCATTTGCATATGAAAGGAATGCAAATCACTGGGAGTTAGAGGGCAAACTGTAGTGGTAAACCCTAATGGGACCTCAAGAATCCCCTCCTTCCCGAATTTAGAGCATGTATAATCTCACCTTGAAAATAGGAAGGATGTATGACTTGCTTTTTTCTCACAAAGAGAATATAGCAAAGGTGATGAACATTACTTTATAATTGATTAGGTAACTTTATAAGGCAAAAGTGATAGGATGTCATTCTTTTAAGTATTACATTATGTTATATAAGACTCCTTCTTCCAGCAGGAAGGGTCTCTGTTTCTGGCTTTGAAGAAGAAAGCTGATATGAAATAAGTGGCAATGTTTGTAAAGCTCCCACAGAAAGAACTAGAGATAGCCTCTATGAGTTGAGGGTAACTTTTAGCTGGAAACCAAAACCCTCAGCCCTTCTGCTGCAAGGAAATAAATTCTGCCAACAACCTGAGGGAGCTTGGAAGCAGATCTTCCCACAGGCGAGCCTCTGATGAGACCACTGTCCTGCTGACAGCTGGACAGCAGGCTGGCAAGGCCCTAAATTGGAGAATTTGTGATACAACAATAGAAAACTGATATGCTAATCAAGCTGTCCATTTATTTACTATTTATATTTATTTATTTACATTAGTATTGACTCATGGTTTCCTATTCTTTACTGTTAATGTGTGCTTTCATATTGTTCTAGATTTGGCTAGTGTGAGCCCCTTCAATCAGGTTTCTGTGTCTTTTAGACACGTGCCCACCATTTTTTGTGTATCTCCTTCCTTTTTGGCATAATGAGATGTTCAAGGCTCATATTATACTTTCTCTTATCTAACTATGGAATCTGCTATTTTCTTCAAAGACCCTTGATTCTTCAGAGTAGAAAATGGTTTTTAGAAACCAAAATGGGTGCTCACTTTTAGAATGCCACTATTCCCAGGCCCTTTCTATGGACAAGGATAATAAAAAATATATATATGTGTATATATATATATATATATATATATATATGCCACTTGTACATACTCATATTTATTTTTGGTTATACTTCTGCATCCGTCAATGTATGTTGGAGACTGTGAGTTTACACTGATACCACCAGTTCCAGTCTAACATAGCAAGAATCATTCTGGCTTTATCATTTTACAGTGAAAATACCAGATATCATTATCCAACAGTGAAAATACCAGATCTCATTATCCATAAGATATTTACATATTTGATCAATACTTATGTATGTAACTAATCTCCCACTGCCACTGCTCCTTCCCCTTTGCAGACTGTGTCCTAATGTCACTCAGGTTCCGATATTCTTCCCAAATCTCTATGCTGCCTCCCCTACATCATCCTTCTTTGCCTCCCCACCACCCTTTTACCAGCATAGACATTTGCTTTACCTGCTTGAAATTTAAATACTTAAGTTAGGATGCTCACCCCTCTTCCCCCACATGGATGCCCTCTTAACCACAGTTGGACTCTGGCACTTCTCATCAGGTCATTTTTCACAGGGATGTTCTCCTTATCCTGCTTGTTTCCAGGCATGCTATGCCAGGCGGCTGATGTGCATGGGCAGCTTTTTATCACACTCAAGCTCCAGCAATCCATGCTAGGCCCTCTTGTTTGCTCTTTTCCCAGTAGTGAGCTTTTCCTTTGGATAGATGATATCCTCACACACTTTCGACTTTGACACCCAGCTCTGGAAAGCTTTTCTATCCACATTTAGACTCTGACACTCTTCATTAGGCCATATCACCCTATTAATCCTGCCTAGATTCATATCCTACAATGGGGTGCTCCAATGCATGGATATCCTCTTTACCCTTCTTGGGCTTGAGAGCTCTTCTGTGCCGAAGCCCTTCTCACCCTGCTTGAGCACCAATCTAGGTCCCCATGACTCACTCCATTTTCCCAGTGCCGACACCTACCTTGGTCAGCCTCACCTAATGGCTGTAGACTTAATTATTTAGAAGGAGAAAGGGAAAATGGGGAAGGGCAAAGTAAGAGAAGGGAAACAGAATGGGAAGGGGAATGAGAAAAGGAAGGGAAAGAGCCATAAATATTTTTTATTCTATTTCAGAATGAGCATCATTGATATCCGTATATGCAATGATTCTACATATTTTCAGGTCTTATAAGCTTGCTCAATTTAAATATGTTTACACAATTTTAAAATTTATTTTATTATTACCAAATGAGAAATTTGGTTATAATTGAACTTTTTATTTAAAAAGAAAATGCCCCATCCAATCATCTGTGCCTGGCACATATAAGAGATGTAAGAGAGTACAAAAAGTTAATTTCTGTTTTTTGAAAGAAATGTTTATAAATTTGGTATTGAATTTTTTACATAAAATATCAACCAACATATGTTCATTCTCTGTGAGATATCTTCAAGTAGTGAATATTCTTTACCTGTCAAAATACAAAAACTATAATTGAACACTAAATCGGGTTATAATTTTTATAATCTCTCTAATGTTATTACTTTCCATATACAAATATAAAATTTAGCCAAAATGATAGATTTTATCACCTACACAACATGAGAAAGTATTTTATCTTCTTTTCTCACTAAATTTTTAAATATTGCCCATCTTCTAAAGTCAGTACAAATTTCATGTAATTGTTAAATGGTCAAAAATGGTGATAGTTAAGTCCATGGTGAATGACAACTATTGAAAATGGTAATATTGAAAAATAAGTCTTCCTTTCACTCCTTACCCTCAAATCATAATAGAAAATCACAGATACTGGTTTCTTGGGTAATTACCCATAAATATTAAATATGTATAGAACTGATGAAATACATCAATCCATAGATTCAAGAACTTCCATGAGCCTGAACACTTTTCAAGTATTTGCCTGCAACCAGAAAAGAATACTCAAGTATCAGGTGGTAATGGCATTAAAGGGCAAGAATTTGGGCAAGAAAGAATATCTGCCACAGAGACAAATGGAATTCTAGTCTCCTTTCTATCACCTCAGAAGACTAGATCTTGTGATGGTCAACTTAGAGGGGAGTGAATATGGACACTTCCTGGGTCAATTTTCACTTTCTAAAATAAAATGCTTTGTACTCAAATGACAGAACAAACACGTCTTGCAGACTAAAACCAATGACGTGTTGGTTTGTCACTTATTGAGCAGATTAAAAAATAAAAACAATTGAATTTTTAAAACTACAAAAATGATCACAGAGAGATTATATGTGCTCTATATTAATAAAGTAGTAGTTGTGTTTGAGAACATTTTAAACTACCTATGTTTTAGCATGTATCATACTAATTGTTAAAATGTATATTAAAATGAAAGTTGGATTTCTTTCTCCAAATAGAGCCAGCAAATTCCCTAGAATAGCTTGCCTACCTCACTTCATGACCAATGAAAATGTACCATGCTTAGTCCACAATTAAACTCTACCATGCTTAGTCCACAATTAAAATCTACCCTGCTTAGTCCACAAAAGTATAATGTGTCAATTAAAATGTAATATATGGATTCTCCACATTTTTGAGAAATGCTTTGAAATTAACTCAAATCTGTACTTTAAGAGAAGATTGTATTCAATAAAATCTTCGTCCTTGAAGTGAAAGTATAGCAAGAATAAAATGATGAGAAAACAATAAAGGAAGAAATGAACTGATTGTTCAATGGCTAGAGCATAACCAAGTTTTTACTGGAATATAGAGGTATTGACTATAAATTGCGTCTTGGTGGTCAAACCACAAAGGCATGATGTAATCAATGATAAAACTATATGTAGTACTACATAATTACTTACATAACACTTTTTAATCCTGTTTTCTTCTTTTTCTAGAGTCCTTGTAAAATGTATTAAATAGTGTAACTCGTGGTAACTTTTATAATGATAACATTTACTGAAATATAGCTTATGGAACATGTCAGTAATGACAAATGCATCCTAAAATATCCATTTTGTAATCGGTTTTTATTTTCAGACTGTTTATTACATCTGTAAATTTTGTAATATACTATAAGTTTTATATTGTAAGATTTTGGTTGATTTTAATTTCTTATGTGTTTAATGTAATATTTAACTTTTATAAAAAGTAAAACTTATTTTGAGGTAACAATTATTTTTTCTCCATGGCCATATTATAAATAATAATATTTATTATTTATTCAGTAAATGACAGGCACTTAATTTTTTTTATTTCTTTCTACAATCTTTTGAGGTAGATACCATTTTTATCCTCCACATTTTGCCAGAGAGAAAACTGTATTTTAGAGAAGTAATAAATCCACGATTACATAGTTACAATGTGGTAAAAGAATGATTGAAATTCAGGATTGTCTAATTCCAAGCCTCATAATCAGCTACTACATTATACTGTCACAGATAATAACTAATTTTGTTTTTAATCTCCATAATTGTGATTTTCCACAGGAAAAATGGCAATTAAAGACTGCTTCAATTGTAAGAGCTATGACTATAGATGTTAGAAATAAGTGCTATGATCAGTGGCCTACATTCACTCTGCAGAACATGCCAAAGTGTGCATTCCTCACATGCTCCTCAGGTTGCTTACTCAAGAGCCCAGCAGTGCAGGTGAGGGCTGATGTACCTGGCTTACACCATGGTTGTGCTGGGTGAAATTAATAGGATGTCGCAAAGCTGGAGAACATTCAGCAACAAGAAACTTTTAATTGGCTCATTTCCATTTCTCTCCCATGTTAGCACCATTTCCCATCTGAAGTTTCAGAAAACATTCTTTAAATGAGAAGGAATGACTGACTTGTGGCTTAAACTTTTCTAGTATATTTATTATGTTTCTTTTACCAGTGTTAGTTAAATGATGGCAAATAACACTTATTACTACTTTTCTGGTGCAGGGGAGAAAATACTTCTCATTCATCACAAGGTGTTTTATGGCTGAGACACCTATAAAATAAGACAGATTAACAAAAGAAAAGCATTCAAATTTACTTACTGTAAGTTTTATGTGACATAGGGGTCTTCAGAAGCAAGGACAGTTGTGCAGAAGTATATTTGGAGGACAAAGGGGAATAACCTAATGGTAACAAACTGGGTGGAGCAAAGCAAGATCTGTTTGTTCAGATTCTTTTCTGTGCTCTGTGTCTTCAGGAATAAGGGCATTTATTTCTTCCAGGTATAGGGAGGATAGCTCTGAGATGAAGATTTTATGACTTACTTTAGAGAAAGGTCAGAGAATTATTTAATGGCCTCTTCATGAAAAAAGGCAAGGGGAAGATAGAAGTGACCTTCCTGCTTCTGACGTTTTCTCAAATGCTAAGGTGCCATATTTTGGGGAAGAATGTGCTAAAGACTGTCACTGACAAATAGTTTGAAGCACATGTCATTCTCAAAGTTAGAAACAATGTTGTTGGTCAAATACTGCATATCTCCTCCCCTATTGCCCTATGCCTACTATTTTTTAATATTCATCATTTAGAATTGAAGTCTTAAACAATTCTATTGAACTCTTTAAGTGCATTGCAGGTTAGAAATATGAATTTTACATTCCATCAATAACCAGTTTATTGAGAGTTTTTAGCATGAAAGGCTGTTGAATTTGTTGAAGGCCTTTTCTGCACCTATTGAGATAATCGTGTGGTTTTTGTCATTGGTTCTGTTTATGTGATGGATTATATTTCTTGATTTGCTTATGTTGAGCCAGCCTTGCATCCCAGGGATGAAGCCGACTTGATCCAGATGGATAAGCTTTTTGATGTGCTGCTGGATTTGTTTTGCCAGTATTTTATTGAGGGTTTTTGCATCAATGTTCAATAGGGATATTGGTCTGAAATTTTCTTTTTTTGATGTATCTCTGCCAGGTTTCGGTATCAGGATAATGCTGGCCTTATAAAATGAGTTAGGGAAGATTCCATCTTTTTCTATTGTTGGAATAGTTTCAGAATGAATGGTACCAGATCCTCTTTGTACCTCCGGTAGAATTCGGCTGTGAATCCACGTGGTCCTGGATTTCTTTTGGTTGGTAGGCTATTAATTACTGCCTCAATTTCAGAACTTTTTTTTGGTCTATTCAGGGATTCCACTTCTTCCTGGTTTAGTCTTGGGAGGGTGTATGTGCCCAGAATGTATCCATTTCTTCTAGATTTTCTAGTTTATTTGTGTAGAGGTGTTGATAATATTTTCTGAGGGTAGTTTGTATTTCTGTGGGATCGGCGGTGATATCTCCTTTATCATTTTTATTGCATCTATTTGATTCTTCTCTCTTTTCTTCTTCATTAGTCTTTCTAGTGGTCTATCTATTTTGTTGATCTTTTCAAAAAACCAGGTCCTGGATTCATTGATTTTTTGAAGGATTTTTCATGTGTCTATCTCCTTCAGTACTGCTCTGATCTTAGTTATTTCTTGTCTTCTGCTAGCTTTTGAATATGACAAACTCATAGCCAATATCATACTGAATGGGCAAAAACTGGAAGCATTCCCTTTGAAAACCAGCACAAGACAAGGATGTCCTCTCTCACCACTCCTATTCAACATAGTATTGGAAGTTCTGGCCAGGGCAATCAGGCAAGAGAAAGAAATAAAAGGTATTCAAGTAGGAAGACAGGAAGTCAAATTTTCTCTGTTCGCAGATGACATTATTTTATATTTAGAAAACCCCATCATCTCAGCTCAAAATATCCTTAAGCTGGTAAACAGCTTCAGCAAAGTCTCAGGATACAAAATCAATATGCAAAAATCACAAGCATTCCTATACACCGATAACAAACAAACAGAGAGCCAAATAATGAGTGAACTCCCATTCACAATTGCTACTAAGTGAATAAAATACCTAGGAATACGACTTACAAGGGATGTGAAGGAACTCTTCAAGGAGAACTACAAATCACTTCTCAATGAAATAAGAGAGGACACAAACAAATGGAAAAACATCCCATGCTCATGGATAGGAAGAACGAATATCGTGAAAAGTAATTTAGAGATTCAATGCTATCCCCATCTAGCTACCACTGACTTTCTTCATAGAATTAGAAAAAACTACTTTAAATTTCATATGGACCCAAAAAAGAGCCCACATAGCCAAGACAATCCTATGCCAAAAGAACAAAGCTAAAGGCATCATGCTACCTGACTTCGAACTATACTACAAGGCTTCAGTAACCAAAACAGCATGGTACTGGTAGCAAAACAAATATATAGACCAAAGAGAACAGAGATCTGAGAAATAACATCACACATCTACAACCATCTGATCTTTGACAAAGGATCCCTTCCTTACACCATGTACAAAAATTAACTCAAGATGGATTAAAGACTTAAACCTAAGACCTAACACCATAAAAACCCTGGAAGAAAACCTAGACAATACTATTTGGGACACAGACATGGACAAAGACTTCATGACTAAAACACCAAAAGCAACGGCAACAAAAGCCAAAATTGACAAATGGGATCTAATTAAACTAGAGAGCTTTTGCACAGCAAAATAAACTATCATCAGAGTGAACAGGCAACCTACAGAATGGGAGAAAATGTTTGCAATCTATCCATCTGACAAAGGGCTAATATCCAAAATCTACAAAGAACATAAACAAATTTACAAGAAAAAAAAAACAACCCCATCAAAAAATGGGCAAAGGATATGAATAGACACTTCTCAAAAGAAGACATTCTTGCAGCCAACAAACACATGAAAAAAAGCTAATCATTGCTGGTCATGAAAGAAATGCAAATAAAAACCACAATGAGATACCATGTCATGCCAGTTAGAATGACAATCATTAAAAAGTCAGGAAACAACAGATGCTGGAGAGGATGTAGAGAAATAGGAACACTTTTACACTGTTGGGAGTGCAAATTAGTTTAACCATTGTGGAAGACAGTGTGGCAATTCCTCAAGGATCTAGAACTAGAAATACCATCTGACCCAGCAATCCCATTACTGGATATGTACCCAGAGGATTAGAAATCATTCTACTATAAAGACACATGCAGATGTATGTTTATTGAGGCACTGTTCCCAATAGCAAAGACTTGGAACCAACCCAAATGCCCATCAGTGACAGACTGGATAAAGAAAATGTGGCACATATACACCATGAAATACTATGCAGCCACAAAAAAGGATGAGTTCATGTCCTTTGCGGGGACATAGATGAAGCTGGAAACCATCATTCTCAGCAAACTAACACAAGAAAAGAAAACCAAACACCACATGTTCTCACTCATAAGTGGGAGTTGAACAATGAGAACACATGGACACAGGGCTGGGGGGGATCACACACTAGGGCCTGTCAGGGGGTGTGGGTCTGGGGGAGGGGTAGCATTAGGATAAATACCTAATGTAGATTACTGGTTGATGGGTGCAACAAACCATTATGGTACATGTATACCTATGTAATAAACCTGCACGTTCTGCACATGTACCCCAGAACTTGAAGTAAAATAATAAGAAGAAAAAGAAATACGGATTTTACAAATTATATATTTAGAGACATATCTTAAGTAATCATCTAGCATCATTGTCAATAAAAATATAGTGTAAGCTACATATACAATTTTGAATATTCTCATAGTCACTTTAATTATTTTAAAAAGATATAATTCATTTTAATATTTTATATTTAATATATCAAAACATAATTTTAATGTGTAATCATTTAAAATGTATTAATAAGATATTTTATGTTATATTTTTCATACTAAGTCTTCAAAGTCCAATGTGTATTTCACAGTTACAAAACATTTCATTGTGTCCCAGCCACATTTAAAGTGCTCAGTAGCCATATTTTTAGTTAGGATTCTGGCTGGCAAGTGACATAACTTAGGCAAAATAGGAATTTATTGGACCAGTAAAACCAGGGAAAGTCCAAGCAATAAAGAACCAAAGATGTAACTAGAGACTTAAGAGCCAATAGAACATGGAACTTCATGAATTTCTGGACCTTTGTTAGCTTCATTCTCTCACATTGCCCAATGGCTTTCTCAACAAGTCTAATAACACGGCCCCCAGCATCTCCTAGGGTTCATATTTTATAGAAGGTTGTTTCTAAGACTCATACATGCAGGAATCATTCTCTTCTTCAGTTTTATCTCAGTAGTTCCAGGGAATAGCTCTATGTGACTTATCTATTGTTTTACTTACCTAGCAGATTTTGTTAATAGGACAACCTTGTTTTATTTGAGAACTGCCCTTTCCCAACTATGAAATTCTAGGAGCGGTGGGGAATTTCTGGCAATAGTTCCTCACCACAGGTATAGATGTGCAATCAAGGTTAACCCATCAGGGTACTACATTCCTGTAGAAATAATAAGTATTTCTAGGTAAGCATAAAACCACATCAGTACAAATTAGAATTATTTGAGACTAGGATTAATATGGATGCTGTATATAAGAATTTTATGCCATCTCCAACTGGGAATATGAGTTAAAAGTATTATTATAATCTTGTGGATGCTGGAAGTCATCCTTGCTGCCATAGGAAAATGCCTGCCTGAAAATAAAGTCAACATATAGGAAAAGATGACAAGAAAATGAAGAGAAGCATTGTTTTGATGACATCGTGTATACCTCTGGATGTCCATGTTAGAGTCCATTTACAGCATTTGATAAATGCTCTATTAATGGTAGCAAGCAAGGTGGGGGTGGTGGCATGAGAATATAATTGGTCCAGCTTTGATCAGGGTTCCAGGCTATGATGTGGTTATGTATAAATTAAAATAAAAACATATGCAGACCAGTTCTGGCCATAATCCAATGGCTTGTATTATGTTGAGCTAAGCCTCCTGCAGATCACTATAAATGCTGAACATAGTATGTAAAACAACCATTTAAAGACATTTGAGAGCAATCAACTCAGGAGGACTCGAGAGATGACAGTACTTGAGAAAAGAGAAACATACAGGTAAGTTACACATTAACCTCACTTATACTCTGAAGGAAATTTCTGCATTGTGGGGTAGAAGAATATAACCCAAGAGGAGGGAAGTGATCTCAATAGCTCAAGAGACAGAAGTTGAAGTTTTGTACAGCCAAAGTGACTGAGACTTGAGGAACAGAATTCAGGAATGGCGAAAACAACAGAGAAAGACACTAAAATTCTTAATAGACATTATCCAGGTCTTTTGCCATTTCCTAAGATGTATGTGTGCATGGAAAAACTTCAAAAAAATGCAGTAGGGAATAACTATAAGGATGTTAAGCTGATGAGAGAGTTTACCTGTGGGCTGTTAGTACAAAAGATTATAGTTCAAATCCTACCTTTGTTTGTATTATGAGCCTTCTGCCTACTACCTATATTTCAATTAAGACATCATAAATGCTACACGTTAGGAGTAAGGGCTAAAGCCTAAGAGTTGGAATCATTCCATGGGAGTAAGGGCTATGTCTTCAAGTAGAGGCATAATTAGACATATGATACTAAAATTGTAAAAAAGAGCATTTTAAATAATTTCAAAGAGTAAAAGCAGATGACTCAAAAAGAGCAAGAATCAAATTGCCTTGCAAAAACTGACATAAGATGCACCAAAAGTATTAAGTAAAAAGTTTAAATTATTAAAGTGAAAGAATATCTAATCTAGAATTTTGTAGTTGGCTGTTATCCTTTAAATATGAGATCAGTGGAATAAGATACCGGAAATGTAACCATGCAAAGACCCATTTTGAAAACCCTTGGTGTGGGCACGCTCCACGAAGAGAAATAAACCCAGGAGGTCAGTATGACATGAGTGAGAAGTAGTGGCAAGCAATAACTACACATATACACACACACACATGCACACACACACACACAGTTTAAAAATGCAAGAAAGATAACCCATATAACACAGAAACAGTTTTAAAAAGGTAATAACTAAATGACTGGTGAACGGGGTATTGATATAAGGAGGGAAATAGAATTTGTTTCAGTAGAATACATAGATCATAACAAGTTTTAACAATTAATTTAAAAACTCGATTTTAAATTATGTGTAACTAATAGCAAAGTAAAACATATATAACTTTTAAATCAGCAGAAAAAAGGAAATATAATCTGTACAATTGGAACAGGAAACAAACAAACAAAAAGAAACGAAAGAAAGTATTATGCTATAGATAAGTCCTAACATAATATTTTAGGAAATCTAAATGTAATATACTCACAAATCAAAACAAAAACTAAAGGTTCTCCAATGGGTGGAAAACAAGTTTACCAATATATTATCAGTAAAACATAGTTATATCAAAGGAAACTATAAATTAAATAAAAGGAAAAATAGACACCAAACACAAAGAAATATGTAGTACCAATCATATCATCAGACAAATTGAATTTGAAATGAAAACTAGTTTTAAGGAAAAATGTGATTATTGTTATAAAATGATAATAATGCTCATGATGCATATAAACACATATAAAATGATGAGTATACTGCTTGCAGGTGCTGTTCTATACTCTTTACATATTATAACACAATCCATCCTCATAACAACCTAAAGATACAGGTACTTCTATCATCCACATTTAGTAGATGAGAAAACTGAGCCATAGATTTGTTCGGTAACTTGTCCACAGCAAGAAAGGGTTAAATCCAGAATCAAAACACTGTTACTATGATTTTAGGTTTCATGCTATTATCTAATAACTATACTAATTATGAACATATATGCAAGAAAAGACAGACAATTTAAACAGCAATACCATGTAATAAATAGATACGTGGAGAACCTTACTTTCAACGTATAAAAATTATACATTTTTCACCTCATCCAATCTTATAAGTTTTTCCCACATTTATTTATATCTCTAGCCTACACATTTCTCCTGACCTGTATATCTAGCTTATCAGTCAATGTCTTAAACTTACCTTGTTGAAACTTATAATTACCCTTACACCTACTTTACCCACAGCCTGGAAGTGGACTGTGCTCCTTTCTTCTCTCGTTTCCTACATCAGCTCTATCAGAAAATTCTGTTTTCACTGTCTTAAAAATATGTTCACAATCCAACCGTATTTTACCACCTCCACTGTAACAAACGTGATACGATTCATCATCTCTGATTATCTTGATTATTGCTACAGTTTCCTAAATCCCCTCCTTGCTTCTATTCTTGACCCACAGTCTGTCCTCACTCAAGAGCCAGTGTTTAAAATGTAAGTGAGAATCACATAACTCTTCTCTTCAAAAACATCAACGGTTTCCATCTTAGTCAAAGTAAAAGTCAAACTCCTTACAATCGTCTACAAGACTCTCCATAATTTGGTTGCCATTGCCACACAATCCTTGAAGAGTGAATACATTTCTACCAGAGGACATTGCATAGGCTGGCCCTTCTCCTTGGAATCATATCCCTCCAGATATCCCAATGATTAATTCCTTCACTTCCTGTTTACTCAGATGGCATCTTTTCTATAAAGCCTACCTTGATCACTCTATTTAAAATTGAAATACTACCCCAATTATCAATCCCAACCCAGTTTATGTTAACTCTACTTTTTCACATGTATTTATATCTATCTAACTTTCCATTTATCTGTTATGGCTATTTTAAATTATCTTATTCTTTCTAGTAGAAAGTCCATGAGGAAAATTATTTTGTGTTTAATTTATCCCAAGTATTTAAGAGAGTACCAGACACAGAATAAGTATTTATTAAATATTTCTTGAGTAACTAAATGAGAAACAGTCAAAAATTAAATATTGACAAGGCCATATGGAAGCTTTAATATATTCAGAATAATTAATATTTTACAGAATGTGTTCTCTGATCACAAAGCAATAAAATTAGAAATAATTGAAATAAACTTTAAAAAATACCTAATGTTTGAAAAAAACTAAATAGTGCACTATAAAAAGGCCCTTAAGTAAAAGAGCAAATCTTTAGGGAAAGTACAAAACATTAAGAACTGAACAAAAATGAAAATATTGCAGTTAAAGTTTATTAGAGCTAAAGCACAATTGTCAAAGTTATAGCTTTATATGAATTAGCCATAAAGCAAAAAATGTTGAAGTAATGAAAATTTCATTTTTGGAAAAGAACCACAGAGCAAACCCTATGAAATAAGAATAATGCAATAAACATAAAAGCAAAAATTATTAAAATAACAAAGTAATAAGAGAGAAGAATGACATCAAAGCAAAAAGATTGACAAAAAAATCAAAACTTTGGCAAAACTTACAGTAAAAAGAAAATGTGCAAAGCAAAAACATACAGTAAAAGGGGAAAGTAACCTCAAATACCAGAGATTTAAGAAATGACATAAGAAGACTTTGAACAATATATGCTAAGAAGTTTCATAATCTATAACCATTGTTTTCAACCAGAGTGAATATCAATCTCTATCCGGCATTTGAATATCAGTGCAAGTGTTTGTGATTATCACAGTGGCTGGGGATGTAATTGGTGTATTTAGCGTCCAGAGTCCAGGATAGAAAACTCGAATGATTAAAGAAAATTGAAATGATAAATTAAAAATACACCTGTTTTCTCCTTTCCTGTCCTTGCTGTCCAGTCAAAAGCTTTTATGCATGAACTGTGAAGCTTTATACTAAGTGAAAGAGGCCAGACACAAGAACTCATATACTCTACTTATATGAACTATTCAGAATAGGTAAATCCATAGAGACAGAAAGCAGACTGATGGTTATCAGAACTAGCCCAGGTGGGGAAGGGGACTGACTGCTTACTGAGTACAGGGTTTTATTTTGGAATGATGAAAATGTTTTGGAACTTAATAAAGGTGACAGTTGCACACATTGCGAAGGTACTAAACTCCACTAAATTGTACCCTTTAATATGATTAACTTTATGTCATGTGAATTGCACATCAGTAGAAATAAATAAATAAACATATATTAAAGGACATAAAATCTTCTGAATATGTGGATATTATATTTATATATTATATGGTATGTGTGTATATGTATATATGTATATTTATATAAATCATGTTTATGCATGGGAAACTTAGAAAATATGTCAGTTATCTCCAAGTCATTCATAAATTCTATTCTACAGTATAACCAATTAATATACCAACAAACTTTTATATAAAACGAATTTATATGGAAGAATGAAGTTCACAAATATCAGAGAGGAGACTTAATATCAGATATTAAAACATTTTATAAAGCTATAGTAATAACTCCTGGCTTCCACCCAGGATGTAGAAAGATGGAAAACATATCACTCCCACCCTGACAAGAAAAACCCAGAATATCTACAAAATCATTGTTGTCCTCAATTTCTTAGTAACTGAGGTTGCAGAGTGATCTATTCTCCTATTCTCCCCTAATCTAAAGAAAAGCAGGTGCCCCAAACTCATGTCTGAGCATGAGAGGCAGACAATACTGCCATAAAAATGGATGGGAAGAATTTAGCAAAAACTGTTAACAAATTGCTAAATCCCTGGTGACTATGCAGGTGTGAAATCCCTGGGCAAGGATGAATGATGCATATGATGCTGCAGATAAAAGGAGAGTTGGCATGAATTTGTAGGTTCTCCTCCACAGACTTCAAGTGGTCACTCACAAGAAAAATTACAGGCAGAAATGCAAGAAAACTCCTGTCAGCATTGTAGGCTTGAAAGAGGGTCATGGATGCTGCTTGTGGAAAAGGCACTATGTTCATTTGGACCTTTCTTACCCACAGAGTAAAAGACATGATATTTCTAAACACTGATATGCCCTAATTTGATCTATACATTCACTGTCATCCCAATAAAAATCCCAGAAATTTTAGAAACCTAAAGGCTTATTCTAAAATACACATGGAAAGGCAAAGGGCCTAGAATACCTGAAAACACTATGAAAAAGGGGAACAAAGAGGAGACACAATATCTTATTTAAAGACCACCATAAAGCTACAATAATCAAGGCAGTGAGGTATTGGCAAAAGGATAGTCAGATAGAATAGTTGAATCAAATAGAGTTCAGAAATAGACCCCATATATGATCAATTATTTTCAATAATGTGCCAAGGAAAGTGAAAGGACCAAGCATAATCTCTCCAACGAATGGCCCCGAGAAAATTGGATATTCATATTAAGAAAGTAGCCTTGACCCATAACTCACAACATATACAAAAATTATGTCAAAATAGATGCTAGTCCTCATCATAAAGGTAAAATTATAAAAATTGTAAAAGAAAACATGATAAAAAGATACTTGTGACTAGGGTTTAGGCAAATATTTCTTAGATACCTCTTAAAAAGCACCATCTTTAAAGGCAAAGTTAACATATTGGACTTCTTCAAAATTAAATATTTCTGCTCTTCTAAAGACACGTTTCTTAAAAAAAAAAAAGTCAAGCCACAGAGTAAAAGAAAATATTTGCAAAACATGTATCTGAGAAAAAGACCTGTATTCAGACTACACAAAGAACTCTTGAAACTCAGTAGTAAGTAAACAACCCAATAAAAAATGGGCCAGTTTTAACAGACATTTCACAATAGAATATACAGCTGTCAAGAAAACATGAGAAGTGCCAAAATGGCTAACGAGAAGCAGTGCTCTCATGGAGAGGAGATAGAATGGCTAGGAAACACCAGCTCTACAACTGGATCATCCAGGTGGACATGTTGGGATTCATCAAGGAAACAACGCAACCCAAAAGAACAGAGAAGAGTGAAGCATGACAGCTGTCCACCCAGGACTGGCATGCAGCAAGGAGAGGCTCCACACTATGGGAAAATGGTAGTGAGTGAGAGGCCCCAGGGACACATACTTATGCTACAAACCTTTGCAACCCTGGGCTCAGGAGATTCCTCTTATCCCCTCCCACCCTGCAACCGGGGCCTCCAGACAGAAATGGAGAGCTTCCTGGAGTCTGGACAGAGCTGCCACTCAGGCATATATGGAGTCTTGGGGGCCTTGGACTTCTGGGCACCCTGGCACCAGTGGCTGTAGCTCCAGCAATGGGGGAGGCCAGGCTTCCTCGCACACCTCCAGGACAGGGGCCAAATCCATGGGGCTGAGGAGCAGATGGACTACAGGCCTGACATCTATTGCATCTCACCAGACAAGGCTTACTGACCTGGGACCCTTTCTCGGCCACTTCAGCCCTGGCTGAGCTCTTGGGCCAGTAATGTCTTCGTACTTCACTGGAATGGAGCTCCCAGAGGTAGCACAGAGGTTCGCCATTTTTACTGCTCTGCCGTTCCGGCTTCTGATGCCCGTAAGCCGGGGAAGGAGTGAAGAGCTTAAGTTTTAACACAGGCACCCAGCACAGAGCAGTGGCCTTACGGAAAAGTGGCCAGACTGTTTTCCATGTGAGTCCCTGCCTCGGTTATTCCTCACTGGGCAGGGCTTCTAGACTCAGGCCCCCCCTGCCTCTGCCTGAACACTTCAGTTGATAGCAGATCTGTGTTTTGCTGGGGAAGAAACAACCGACAGCCCCTCTGCCATTGCAGCTGCAGTGGTACGCCCTTACTGCCCTTGGGCTGGAGAAGGAAAAAAGGGCCTGGTTGCTTCACTGACATCTCTGGCGCACCATAGCTACCATAAAAAAAGGAGCCCAGTTGCTCTTCCCTGTAGCCCTCAGCCCCAGCCAGGGCGCCCAGCTCAGGACTGCAGCACAGCTGCCCCATCCCCAGCTGAGCATTCCCACTGGCAGCAGCTCTGTGTTTCTCCAGGAAGGAATTCCCAGAGGCAACTGACAGCCCTCTGTCATTGCCACTGCAGTGGTACTGCCCTTGCTGCGATTGGACTAGGGAAGAAACAAAGACCCTGAGTGCTTTGCCCACACCTTCAGCACACCGTGGCCACCCACAGGAAAAAAAGGCCAATCTATTTCCCCTGCAAACTCTCTGCCACTCCTGCTTTTCACCAGGAGGGGCCCCCCAGCTTGGACCCACAATGCAGCCACACCACCCTGCATTGATTGCTTTGACTGGTAGCAGCTCTGCATGTCTCTGGGGTGGAGCCCAAAGAGACAAGTGAAAGGTCCTTTGTCACAGCCACTGCCAAGTTTCCTTCCCCTGTTGCCTACAAGCTAAGGAGGGAACATAAAACTTGAGCTTGCCTCGGGGCTGCAGTGCACAGCCTGGGAGTGCCAAGCCGAGATCTGCAGCCAGCACTCCAGTGGGAGAGGAGCCCAGACTCTCAGAGCACTGAGGGTGAGCATGGTTGCAAATGCAAGGAAATACAGAGGAGCCACATGGCTGAGCAAAAGCCTAAAATATACCCCGTGTGAAACCAAGGACAAGAATTAAGCCACAAATAAAGTCCCAGCACAAACCCTAGTCCCTCTGAAAACATCCAGAAACGAAGTCAACTGACTACTCAAATTATACCACAGATAAAAGAACATCAACCCACACAGATGAGAAAGAACTAGCAGAAGAACTCTGGCAACTCAAAAAACCAGAGTGACTTATTTCCTCCAAACAGCTGCACTAGGTTCCCAGCAATGGTTCTTAACCAGGCTGAAATCACTGAAATGGCAGACACAGAATTCAAAATATGAATAGGAATGAAGATCATTGAGATTCAGGAGAAAGCTGAAATTCAATCAAAGGAATCTAAGAAATACAATAAAACAATACAGGAGCTAAAAGATAAAATGGTCGTTTTAAGAAAGAACCAAAATGATCTAATAGAGCTGAAACACTCTCACCACTCTTCTTCAACATACTACTAGAAGTCCTAGCCAGAGCAATCAGTCAAGAGAAAGAAAAGGCATCCAAATTGGAATAGAAGAAGTCAAATATCTCTGTTTGCAGATGATATGATATTATACCTAGAAAAGTCCATAGTCTCTACCCAAAAGCTCCTTGATCTGATAAAAAAAAAACTTCAGCAGAGCTTCAGGCCACAAAATCAATGTAGGAAAATCCGTAACATTTCTATTCACCAATAATATTCAAACTGAGAGCAAAACAAAGACTGCAATCCCATTTACAATAGCCACAGAAAAATAAAATACTTAGGAATACAGCTAACTAGGAAGGTGAAAGATCTCTACAATGAGAATTACCAAACACTGCTCAAAGAAATCAAAGATGAAACAAACAAATGGAAAAACATGTCATGCTCATGGTTGGGAAGAATTAATATTGTCAAAATGGCCATACTGCCCAAAACAATCTACTGATTCAATGCTATTTTTACCAAAATACCAATGACATTCTTCACAAAATTAGGAAAAACTATTCTTAAATTTATATGGAACCACAAAAGAGCCCGAATAGCCAAAGCAATTCTAAGCAAAAAGAACAAAGCTGGAAGCATCACACTATCCAACTTCAAACTATACTACAAGGCTACAGTATCCAAAACAGCATGGAAATGGTACAAAAACTGACACATAGACCAATGGAATAGAATAGAGAGCCCAGAAAAAATGCTGCACACCAAAAACAATCTGATTTTTGACAAGGTCAACAAAAACAAGCAATGGGGAAAGGACTCCCTATTCAATAAATCATGCTGGGTAACTGGCTAGCCATATGCAGAAGATTGAAACTGGACTCCTTCCTTACATCATATACAAAAATCAACTCAGGATGGATTAAAGACTTAAATGTAAAGCCTAAAATTATTAAAACTCTTGAAGAAAATCTAGGAAATACCATTCTGGACATAAGCCCTGGCAAAGATTTCATGGTGAAGATGCCAAAAGCAATTGCCACAAAAACAAGAATAGACTAATGGGACCTAAGTAAACTTAAGAGTTTCTACACAGCAAAAGAAAATGTCAACAGAGTAAGTAGACAACCCATAGAATGGGAAAAAGATTTTCAAACTGTGCATCTGACAAAGGTCTAATATCCAGAATCTATGAGAAATTTAAGTAAATAAACAGGCAAAAAACAACACCATTAAAAAGTGGGCAAGGGACATGAACAGACACTTTTCAAAAGAAGACCTATGCATGGTCAACAAACACATGAAAAAATGCTCAACATCATTAACCGTTATAGAAATGCAAATCAAAACCACAATGTGATACTATCTCACTCCAGGCAGAATGGCTATTATAAAAAGCCAAAAAATAACAGACTGGCAAGGTTGCAGAGAAAAGGGAATGCTTATACACTGCTGGTGGGAATGTATATTAGTTTAGCCACTGTGGAAAACAGTTTGCCAATTTCTCAAAGAACTTAAAACTGAACTACCATTCAGCTCAGCCATCCCATTATTGGATCCCAAAGGAATATAAATCATTCTACTATAATGGCACATGTATGCATAGCATTATTCACAATAATAGCAAAGACATGGAATCAACTTAAATGCCTATCAACAGTAGACTAGATAAAGAAAATGTACTACATATTTGCCATGGAATACTTATGCAGCCATAAAAAATAACGAGATCATGTATTTTGCAGGAACATGGATGGATCCGGAGGCCATTATCTAAATAAATTAACACAGGAACAGAAAACCAAATACCATATGTTCTCACTCACATGTGGGAGCTAAACATTGAGTACACATGGACATAAAGACGGGAACAATAGATACTACAGCCTACTTGAGGATGGAGGGTGGGAGGAGGGTGATGGTCAGAAAACTACATGTCAGGTACTATGCTTATTACCTGGGTGATGAAATAATCTTTACACCAAATCTCCATGACACACAATTTATCTATATAACAAACTTGCACATGTAACCACTTAAACTGAAATGAAAGTTAAATAAAACATGAAAAGATGCTTGATATCATTAGCCAGTTTGAAAAAGCAAATTAAAATTACAATCGGATACAAGAACGTATATCTTTCAATGATCAATAAGAGATAGAAAAAGAAAAAAGCTATGGTTATTAGAGAGGGTGCAGAGCACCTGAAAATCTCATATATTGCTGATAAGAATGCACAATATTATCACCACTTTGGAAAACAGTATGACGGTTTCTTCTACATATTTAAATATATAGCTTAGCAACCTCATTCCTTGCTATTTACCCAGATTAAATAAAAACTTATATTCTTATAAAAACTTGTATGTCATTATTTATAGTAGTTTTATTCATAATCATCCAAAGTGGAAAACAGGTCAAATATTCTTGAAGTCATGAGTGTGTAAGCAAACTGTGGTATATCCAAAGGATGGCTTACTACTTGGCAATAATAAAGAACACACTACTCTTTCATGCAACAACGTGGATTGTCTAAGTGAAATATGCTAAGTGAAAGAAGCCCTTCTCGTCATGATACAGGCTACATGCTATGTAATTCCATTTGTATGACATCCTGGAAAAGGCAGATCTAAAGGGACAACAAACAAATGATGACTGCCAGAATCTGGGTTGGAGCCAAGTGATGACTACAAAGGACCATGAGGGAATTTTAAGTGGGGATAGAATTTTTTCTGTATCTTGATTACAGATACAGTACCAAGTGGTGGTTACATTAACTGTATGTGTTTCTCAAAAATCATAGAACTGTACCTTAAAATGGCGAGTTCAGTGTTTGTAAATTACAAGCTAGTACGCCTTACAAAAAGTAGAATATAATAAAGCTTTAGTATGAAGAATGTTATGAAACTAACATAAAAACAGAAAACTATACTGTTAGTATGCCACTGAGAGTATGTAAGAAGTTAGTTGATGAATAGTCACTACTAAATGACTGGGAAAAAATTGTGTTGGGAAAACTCTTCACTATATGCGGAAAAGCATAGCTCAATTTCGACTTTATGCTACATATGAAAGTGGGTTTATGTGGTTTAAAACCTAGATGCAAAAGGTAAAATGAAAAGATAATAGAAGAAAAGCAATATCTTTGTGACCCAAGGTCAGAGAAGTCTTAAATAAGACCCCCCCCCCAAAATAAAACTTAAAGTGAAAACTAGACTTTCCCACATCAAAATTAATTATTTTGAAATGGCACTTGGGAAATTCTCAAATGGGTAACAAATTTATTTAGAGAAATGATACAGCTTATTAGCAATGAGAAAAATTATAAGATCCACATGAAAATATTAATTAGTGAGAATGTGAGAAAACAAGATTTCTCTGTGTGACCTGGTATAGCCATTCTGGAAACAAATTGGCAGTTCTTAGTGAAACTAAGTATTGATATACCTTTCAACCAAATGATTACACAGATGAACACATATTTCATAGTTATGGACAGGAGAAAAATTTGAATGTGTTCACTGCAATTCAGTTTGCATAATGGCGCGTTGGAGGCAATCTATGCCTTTGCAGTACAATAACATACGATAGAATATGGTGGAGGAAATAATTTAAAATATGGTTAGCCTGTGAGAAGCAGTAATCGAGATGTACAAAAGTTACTTAACCTCAGTTTCTTCATCTTTAGAAAGGAAATATAATAGTACACATGCAATACAATTATTGAGATCAATGAACTAAATTAAAAATACTCAATAAATATTAGTTACCACTACTTTTATTGTTGCATACAACGGTAAAACAACATAATTTTAATAGTGTTAAGTTTAAAAACTAGAAATGGAGTTAAAAGTTTTTTACAAAGTGAAAAGTCATATAATTCCCACTAATGTTAACTCAGCTGAATCTGTCATTTGAAGCTAGAGTATCTCAAAAGCTTATTTTCTTCCCTTCTAGGCTGTTTGTACCAATATTTCGACAAATCTTTAAGATTTGAAATGACTTATCTCCCACTGTTATCAAATCTTGAAAATGTTTGCAATAATTTCTAACATGTTGTACTTTGCATGTTTACTTCTCTACACTTTCTTTCCAATGGATTATTTACCAAGTTGACTGCTTCTGCACTGTTCCGAGCTGAGCTGTAAGCATACACCATCGCCCTCTGCTGGGTGAACATTTAGCATCCTATGAAGAGTAAGGTCTGAATTCTCTGAGTTCTAAAGTTAAACTTTATGTTATGATTAACTCATAAAATATCAGTGTTACTTATTCTAACTATTTAAGTAGAATTTGCATTCTAGCTTACATGGATTATATAGTAAAATCATTTTTCATTTTAGGTCAGAAAATGTTAAAGTATTTCCATAAGATGTCAATGATATTTCAATGGAATTTAATTTCATGGCAGTTAGTCTAGTTTCTCTCTCTTTCAGATACCCATTCATATAGGTAGTATTTCACTTTCTTTGGTGACTTCTTGAAGTGTTGACTTTTTTTCTTAGATTTAGTATAAAGGTTTGAAATTTCACCTTCCAAACTAATAATAATAGCTGCATTAATTCCGACTTTGTAATTTGAATTTATCCTTCTCATCTCACTCACATGCATCAATATGTTTAAAGCTTTATGCTCTTTATCTTTTTTCTTCTTTTTTTGAGATAAATTTTCAGTCACCAAAGCTGGAGTACAGTAATGCAATCATAGCTCATTGTAACATTGAACTCCTTGGCTGAAGTGATTGTCCCACCTCAGCCTCCTGAGTAGCGAGGACTATGAGCAAGCGTGCACCATCAGGCCTGGCTACTAAAAAAAAAAAATGTGTAGAGACAGGGTCTCACTATGTTGCCCAGGCTGGTCTTGAAATCCTGGACTCGAGATCATTCTATTTCACCTTCCCAAAGTGCTGGTATTACATGCATGAGTCACCGCACCTGGCCTTTTCTTCTTAAATCAGTTTTCTGGTATTGAGAAGTGTTCAAATATGGAAATTGTTTTCCTGGGAAAAGGTGATTTTAAAGTTTAAATTTTTAAATGTTGTTTGACAATGAATTTTTTTTCTTGACTAACATGAAAGGAAATAGAAAGCCTGGAAATAACTTTTAGAATTTAACTCCTTAAAAATGGTGGCTTTGAATTAAGCATACAATTTTCATAAAAGTTACTTATTAGTTTGTTGCTTCATTTTGTTGTGTCTTTATTCAGAATTTTAAGATCTATATGGTAAGCTTCTCTAGAGTCTGCCTTGTATAAAAGGCAAACATCCCTCCCCTTCCCATACTTAATCTGAACTGTCGCCGTCAATGACATTTCTCAACACAGTTGTTTCAGTTCTACAAAAAATCAATTATAATTAAATAGACAGTTCTAAGCCTCCAGTCTTGTTGCTTAGCCTGATTATTAATGATCTGTTGTAGAAGGAAATACTTGTCCTCTGTAGAATCTTCTTCTCTGACTCGGAATTTGTGCCAGATAGAAAATGTCCTTAACTAAGAAAAAAGCAGATTCCATGTAATTGAGCGGTTTTGAGTGAGTTTCTTAATCCTGAGTTCTAGTTTGATTGCACTGTGGTCTGAGACTCCTGAATGACTACTGGGTACATAATGAAATGAAGGCAGAAATGAAGATGTTCTTTGAAACCAACGAGAACAAAGACACAACATACCAGAATCTCTGGGACACATTCAAAGCAGTGTGTAGAGGGAAATTTATAGCACTAAATGCCCACAAGAGAAAGCAGGAAAGATCTAAAATTGACATCCTAACACCACAATTAAAAGAACTAGAGAAGCAAGAGCAAACACATTCAAAAGCTAGCAGAAGGCAAGAAATAACTAAGATCAAAGCAGAACTGAAGGAAATAGAGACACAAAAAACCCTTCAAAAAATCAATGAATCCAGGAGCTGGTTTTTTGAAAAGATCAACAAAATTGATAGACCACTAGCGAGACTAATAAAGAAGAAAAGAGAGAAGAATCAAATAGATGCAATAAAAAATGATAAAGGGGATATCACCACTGATCCCACAGAAATATAAACTACCATCAGAGAATACTATAAACACCTCTATGCAAATAATCTAGAAAATCTAGAAGAAATGGATAAATTCCTAGACACATACACCCTCCCAAGACTAAACCAGGAAGAAGATGAATCTCTGAATAGACCAATAACAGGCTCTGAAGTTGAGGCAATAATTAATAGCTTACCAACCAAAAAAAAGTCCAGGACCAGAAGGATTCACAGCCGAATTCTACCACAGGTACAAGGAGGAGCTGGTACCATTCCTTCTGAAACTATTCCAGAAAAAGAGGGAATACTCCCTAACTCATTTTATGAGGCCAGCATCATCCTGATACCAAAGCCTGGCAGAGACACAACAAAAAAAGAGAATTTTAGACCAATATCCCTGACGAACATCGATGCAAAAATCCTCAATAAAATACTGGGAAACCAAATCCAGCAGCACATCAAAAAGCTTATCCACCATGATCAAGTGGGCTTCATCCCTGGGATGCAAGGCTGGTTCAACATACACAAATCAAGAAACATAATCCAGCATATAAACAGAACCAAAGACAAAAACCATATGATTATCTCAATAGATGCAGAAAAGGCCTTTGACAAAATTCAACAGCCCTTCATGCTAAAAACTCTCAATAAACTAGGTAATCATGGAACGTATCTTAAAATAATAAGACCTATCTATGACAAACCAACAGCCAACATCATACTGAATGGGCAAAAACTGGAAGCATTCCCTTTGAAAACTGGCACAAGACAGGGATGCCCTCTCTCACCACTCCTATACAACATAGTGTTGGAAATTCTGGCCAGGGCCATCAGGCAGGAGAAAGAAATAAAGGGTATTCAATTAGGAAAAGAGGAAGTCAAATTGTCCCTGTTTGCAGATGACATGATTATATATCTAGAAAACCCCATTGTCTCAGCCCAAAATCTCCTTAAGCTGATAGGCAATTTCAGCAAAGTCTCAGGATACAAAATCAATGTGCAAAAATCACAAGCATTCCTATATACCAATAACAGACAAACAGAGAGCCAAATCATGAGTGAACTCCCATTCACAATTACTACAAAGAGATTAAAATACCTAGGAATCCAACTTACAAGGGATGTGAAGGACCTCTTCAAGGAGAACTACAAACCACTGCTTAATGAAATAAAAGAGGATAGAAACAAATGGAAGAACATTCCATGCTCATGGGTAGGAAGACTCAATATCGTGAAAATGGCCATACTGCCCAAGGTAATTTATAGATTCAATGCCATCCCCATCAAGCTACCAATGACTTTCTTCACAGAATTGGAAAAAACTACTTTAAAGTTCATATGGAACCAAAAAAGAGCCCTCATCGCCAAGTCAATCCTAAGCCAAAAGAACAAAGCTGGAGGCATCACACTACCTGACTTCAAACTATACTACAAGACTACAGTAACCAAAACAACATGGTACTGTTACCAAAACAGAGATATAGACCCATGGAACAGAACAGAGCCGTCAGAAATAATGCTGCATATCTACAACCATCTGATCTTTGACAAACCTGACAAAAACAAGAAATGGGGAAAGGATTCCCTATTTAATAAATGGTGCTGGGAAAACTGGCTAGCCATATGTAGAAAGCTGAAACTGGATCCCTTCCTTACACCTTATATAAAAATTAATTCAAGATGGATTAAAGACTTAAACGTTAGACCTAAAACCATAAAAACCCTAGAAGAAAACCTAGGCAATACCATTCAGGACATAGGCATGGGCAAGGACTTCATGTCTAAAACACCAAAAGCAATGGTAACAAAAGCGAAAATTGACAAATGGGATCTAATTAAACTAAAGAGCTTCTGCACAGCAAAAGAAGCTACCATCAAAGTGAACAGGCAGCCTACAGAATGGGAGAAAATTTTCGCAATCTACTCATCTGACAAAGGGCTAATATCCAGAATCTATAATGAACTCAAACAAATTTACAAGAAGAAAACAAGCCCATCAAAAAGTGGGTGAAGGATATGAACAGACACTTCTCAAAAGAAGGCGTTTATGCAGCCAAAAGACACATGAAAAAATGCTCATCATCGCTGGCCATCAGAGAAATGCAAATCAAAACCACAATGAGATACCATCTCACACCAGTTAGAATGGCGATCACTAAAAAGTCAGGAAACAACAGGTGCTGGAGAGGATGTGGAGAAATAGGAACACTTTTACACTGTTGGTGGGATTGTAAACTAGTTCAACCATTGTGGAAGTCAGTGTGGTGATTCCTCAGGGATCTAGAACTAGAAATAGCATTTGACCCAGCCATCCCATTACTGAGTATATACCCAAGGGATTATAAATCATGCTGCTGTAAAGACACAGGCACACGTATGTTTATTGTGGCACTATTCACAATAGCAAAGACTTGGAACCAACCCAAATGTCCATCAATGATAGACTGGATTAAGAAAATGTGGCACATATACACCATGGAATACTATGCAGCCATAAAAAATGATGAGTTCATGTCGTTTGTGGGGACATGGATGAAGCTGGAAACCATCATTCTCAGTAAACTATCGCAAGGACAAAAAACCAAACACCACATGTTCTCACTCATGGGTGGGAATTGAACAATGAGAACACTGGGACACAGGAAGGGGAACGTCATACACAGGGCCTGTTGTTGGGTGGGGGGAGTGGGGAGGGATAGCATTAGGAGATATACCTAATGTAAATGATGAGTTACTGGGTGCAGCACACCAACATGGCACATGTATACATATGTAACTAATCTGCACGTTGTGCACATGTACCCTAAAACTTAAAGTATAAAAAAAAAACAAAAGAAAAAAGCAGAAAGGACAAAAAAGTCTCTGAAAGTGAATTAAATGATAGTATTAGAGCAAGTTTACTTGAAAGCATATTTTATGGGCAAAGAGGGAGCCTCTTCTGGGGTGAGATGCCAGGGAAATGGTAGTGGGAGTAAATTGGGTAAAACATTGAATTTCCCACACTTGTTTTAAAAACAAGTGACAAATTTGGGCTTGAGATCTCCTTGATAGATACCTTTCTAAGATAGTCTACATGAAGTTCTATTTAGCAAAGGCAGATGATTTTAGAGAATCCATATTTAGCTTCACTATTGAGAAAAACATTTAAATTTTAGCATTTACCTATTACAGATTTCTGACTGTGCCTTAATATATCTGAAGCTTTATTGGCTGACTTTCAGGACAAGATCACTGTTCTAAAATTGCCAGAAATTGGCCTTGTGTAACTTTAAAGAGAGAGCAGTAGATATTATGGTTGATATGTTCTTTTTGTTGTTGTTTTGATGAGCCCCTTTGGCCGTTTTGATTGATATTGCTTGTGTTTTGGGAGGCCAGGACTTTGGGAACAGCATCCAAACACAAATCCTTCAGGCTGTCAGGTTAGGTATTCTATTTAATGATTTGACTGCATCACTGAAGAAGTCATCACCTTTGTGAAAAAAAGGATTTAAATGTGAAGGATTTTCCAAGGTTTCTCTCGCAAGAAGCTTCCTGAAGCTTGTGGGTATGGGGAGCTTGAGGGAGTAGGAACTGAGATTTTTCTTAGAAGTCAAGCGAAGGGCTCAAAGAGGAAGGTGGCCACAGAGGATTCAATGCTTGAGTTCTCCTCAACATTGCAACAGAGATACCTAATATTAATTTACTAACTCTTGTAATCAGAACCACAATAACTGGTTTTGGAATGGGCACAGGACTTGACTGATTTAATGAAAATCAGTCAGAACTCCCAATAAAAATATGGGAAAAGAAACTCATTTTTCACTCAATTGCTAATCCAGAAAAATAGATATTCCTGAAGCTACCGGTGACCATTTTTGCCAGATTTGGGGAAAACTTCCTTTAGAGGAAATCAGATGTTAGAAATAAAGTCCTGATGGAGAGAAAAGTAATTCTTCTCCTGCTACCCTCTCTTTCCAGGTTAGTAGTAATTCTAGCATTCTGATTGCTGGAGATAGAAACATTTACGTTACATTTCAGTTCCCTTTTCTCTCACATGCTGCATTTGTTTTCTTGGCTCTACTTTTATAATATAGAGAATTTAATCACATTAAAAAAACTACTGTGCATCATTGGCCTCCCTACATACCTTTTGCATTGTGACTTTGCTGCATTTTCCATAAAGTGAGAGAACTATTCTTTACCCCTTGACTCTTGACTAGCTTTCGTGACTTGCTTTGGCCAACAAAATGTGGAAGAGGTGATTGTGACAGTTCTGTGGCTGAGCCACAAAGGCTGTGAGTGCTCCTGCTTTGTCTCTTGAAATCCTGCTACCACCATGTGAACAACCTTGGACCAGCCTGCGAGAATTAGGGCACATAAAGAGGAGATCCAGTCATCCCAGCCCAGATCATACAAGTCTATCTGTGTCTAACTTACAGTTAATCAATCTTCCAAAATGGAGGAGGGCTAAGATTAACTGAGCTACCTTGAAGTCAATTACAGATGTACGAGTGGGCTCAACTGAGAACAGAGAAAGAAAATATCCAGATGACTAAAGATATATGAGTGAAAATTAATGTTTATAGTTTTACGTCGCTGAGTTCTAGGGTGATACACCCATCAACTGATCTATTTCTAATTTTTCTGTTCCTATTATGGTCATCAGAATAATCTTATCAAATCATAAGTTAGATTATGGTACTCATCTCCTTAAAACACAGCAATGGTTCTAATTTCATTCAAAGTGAGAGCCAAGCTCCTTAAAAAGGCTCACAGGGCTATGTATGGTCTGGCCACTGGATACCTCTCTACATCCATCTCTTTCTGGCTCCTTTACTCACTTTTCTTCAATTACCCTGCATCCTTGCAAATCTCACACTCTCTAGACTTACACTATCTTAAGGCATTTGCACTTGCTGTTTCCTCTGCCTAGGATGCACTTTCTCCAATCATCCATGTGGCTCACTCCTTTAGCTCCTTTCTATCTTGACTCAATATCACTTTTTCAGTGATATTTTTCCCTGACTACTTAAAATAGCAGCACCAATTTATCCCAGCTCTCCCTATGTGCTTTCCCTGCCTTATTTTTCTATCACTTACCAGCATCCAACATACAATATGTTTTAGTATACTTTAAAAATATTTGTGATGTATTTTTTTATTGTAAACTACATGATGTCAGAGATCGTTCTCAATTTAGTTCACTTTTCTGTCTCCAATCTTTAGAATAGTGCTTGGCTCATAGTAGGTCCTCAATAAATATTGTTAAATGAAGGAACCTTCACATGATTATGCCTAGAGTTTTCAGTTAGGTGAGACAATAAATACCTTTAAAAATTCCTTTGATTTAATTTGGATTTCTGCTACTAGCCTCTGACAGATCTGTGACCAAGTCAGAAGTTGTCATCAAGTAAATGGAATCTAAAGCCAAAGAAAAGGAGAAAATATTCCTGGGAGAGTCCGCGGAATGGGAAGAAAAGAGGATCTAGGTCCCTGAAAGAATCAAATTTTCCAGGCAGAAATCTAACAGAGTAGGAACCCAGATAGGAAATTGCTATTGTGAAGGTCAAGAGAAGAGAAAATTCGAAGACGGAGGGCATTGTAAAGTGTCAGATTTTGCCAAGAGCCCAAATAAGGTACAAGTTGCGGGGTGCTGACTAAATTTTCATCTTGCATCCTCTTGCTTAGCATGTGACTTTTTCTTTTGTGGAAATTGTATAGCAGCTCCTTGTCCTCTCTTTTATAGAATTAATTTTGTAATGTTTGTTTCTGATTGCCTGTATCCTTCTCACACTGGGATTGAACCTCACCAGGAAACTCCTGGGCTTTGCACCATTCTCTTTCAAAGAATCCATTTGGGTTGGAACACCAGTAGAATGGTACATTATGGAAACTAGAATCACTTCACCATAACCTTGCTTGCATTTTTTTTCATATGTTTTTGGATCTTGATCCATGAACAAAAATCATTCACCACAGCCAATTACAATGACTTTGGGGAAGCGTTTCTTTCTTTAGTAATTTTAGAAACCATAGGGACCATTTAAGGATTCTGTAGATGAATATTGTGAATTAAAAGAAAGAAGAAAAGCAGTGAGGGGAGAAATCATATTATAATGGAAAGTGTTAGCTTTTTAAAGATAAGCAGCTGGGATTTCCATATCAGGCAATCAGAGCTAAACCCCTGTGTATTAATGCACTAATGCATTCTAAAGATTTCCGTAAAGTGTTTTAGAGTTAGGTTATGCATGCTCTCTCACTCTGTCTGGGAGCCTTCATGTGCATAATTTCTAATAAAGATGACCATGGCTCACTCTTCCCCATACCCAAGGGAACGGTTCTGCTGAATAAAATTTCTCAGCTTATTCATCACTTCTCCTTGAGGATTCTGATCTGAAGGCGGCACATGAACTCATTCTATCTTTCCAAATGATAAATTTTATATTCTGTTATGTTCCCCAAAGTAGCATTAGCCCTTGAGAAGGACTCCTTCAAAACCCAAGTCCACTGAAACCACAGGTCAGAGTGAGAATAGGGTCCTGGACACCACTCCTCCAGGGTGACCACCAAAGTCCCTTCCACTCATTCAGAGATGAAGCCTGTCAGTAGGAAGAAAAAAATGTGTCCCTATAGCCCATTTCCACCCTGAGTCTTTTTTGACAGAACAGAGACTGCAATTTGGACCAAAGTGGAGGTCCTTTAGTTATGTGCTGGGAACTCAAATTCTCTGGGAATAATGCCAAGACCACCAGACATATTGAACTCACAACTTTTTACCATCACATCATCAGAATGAGTTTCAGTCCCTCTGGTCAATATTGGATTCTGACCAATGTGAGTCAGGTGAAAGGTTACTAACTTAAAAATTACTTTGATTTTTTTTCTCTCCATCTGAAGTCTTCCCATTGTCCTACTAATTAACTCATGTTTATCACTTCTTAATACAAGTTTATATGTCACTCTACATATAAACAACCAGTAGTCCAAGCTACTCGTTGGCAAATGTCTGACCTTCGCCCCACTTGGCCAAATACAGCTATTGTATTTAATTTGAAGATTTTATAACCTTATTTAAGAAGGTCTAGTTTATAGGAAACTTACAAATAAGAATTAAAAATTGCTTTAAAATCTGACTGTCATGTTGAATGTATACAAGGAAAAATTTCCGTCTCCTCCTTTAGGTCTTGCCTTTCTGAAAAATGAGACTTAAGTAGACATAGAGGTTTCATTGCTTTGGCCAATTAGAGTAATGCAAAGGGAATAATTACACAGTATGGTTAAAGAAAATCAAGTCTAATGACACATTTGATTCAGTAGTGACAACCCATGACTGCATAAGTAATGATAGATCTCAAAATATTTTGCAGGAGATTTTTATTTTTATTTTTATTTTTGAGATGCAGTCTCGCTCTTGTCACCCAGGCTGGAGTGCAATGGCACGATTTCAGCTCACTGCAACTTCTGCCCCCGGTTCAAGTGAGTCTCCTACCTCAGCCTCCCAAATAGCTGGGATTATAGGCACCCGCCACTATGCTCGGCTAATTTTTGTATTTTTAGTAGAGACAGAGTTTCACCATATTGGCCAGGCTGGTTTCAAACTCCTGACCTCAGGCGATCCACCCAATGGGGCCTCCCAAAGTGCTAGGATTACAGGCATGAACCACCTCGCCTGGCCAGGAGATGTTATCGAAATTATTCTTCAGGATCCCATGAGCTGCCCACCCCCAATAATGTTGCATTTTTTTCCCCATAGAAAAAACATAGGGAATGGTCATCCTTCACAGGCATGGGGGTTTTGACAGCAATTTTCATTATTATAGTCAAAAAATATTTGACAACCTGTTTTGAGCTGGAAATACAGATGGAAAGCAAACTATGTTTTTCTTTTAACGAAATGTTTTCCCCCAGTGCTGGTGACCTTAACCCTGCTGGTAAAGGATTGAAGGGCACAGCTGGACTGTACTGAAACTTTCAGATTCTGAGGCCTGAATAAGTTCAACATATTTAAGTTTTAATAATACCAAATAAGGTAGCTGCCCAAAATACTTAATGCGACTCATAGCAACAAAAATGTATTAATCCCTCAAATTAAAAGGCGAGCATATTTTTGCCTGCTGTTCATAGAGAAACACAATGGGTTTTTTGTTGGTTTGTTTGCTTGTTTTGATTTTTTTTCATAGGTCAAGGAGTGTGTTTGGGGTTTTTCCAGACAGAGCAGCCCTTCTCCTCCAGTCTTTGATACTCCTTTTGAAATAAGAAAAATTGCCTCCGTATTACTATCAAACGTGGATCTGAATTGTCTTTGCACAGATAGAAATAATTATTCAGCAAAGGCCACGCCCACATAAGAACCACTGTGAAGGTATCTAAAAGGGTGCTCATTTCAGAGCTTAAGAAGCCCTGACCTGCGCCCCATTTGCCAAATCCCTGAAGAAACAGGCCAAGTGTTCTCTAGTTGAAGAACCTCAGAAACAGCTGGGGCTTCTGGCTTCTATTCCCAGCTACACCATCAGATCGTGGAGTGACCTGTAGGTCAGCTTCTCTGTGGCATTCGTGGAGATGGTTAACTACATGCAGAGGAGAGGTAGGATGCATGTTTAATGTTTGCTTCGAGCATCTTGCTTGAAAGGTGTTGTATGCTCTTTGAGACAGGAAGTTTAGCACATGATGTCATTGCTTCCAACATATGCTCAAATATCAAAAAAAAAAAAAAAAGGGGGAAGTAGCTAAAGCAATACTATTTTGTTGGAGGATGTTGTCAGGAATTGAAGGAAGGGTGAATGGATAAATAGGTGGCAGGTTGTTTTTCTACGATAAAGCAAAACTTTTGCATCATGTCAATCTGACAAGTGGAATTTAAAAAATATTTCCAGCAAGGTGTGATGTACACTGGAAATGTTTGATGAAAGAACATGGGGAAGTGGTTGGGGACCTGGAAATATGGACTTGATTTGAGCCCTTGGATGGAAATCCCCTTTTCTGAGTTGTTTGCATGACTTATAATATTACACTGATGACATTTGCATTCTCCAGCCCAGGATTAGCTAGAAGAGAAGGAAGGGCTCAGTTCAATTGCTTTTAGTGAACACATAAACCACAACATCTATGAAAGATAATTCTAATTAAAGGATAGTAAACTCTAAGTCCATTTAACTCTCACATAGGTAACAGGATTATACACAATTCTGTTGTTGTGTATAACAAAATTATACACAATATAAAAAGGAAATTTTTTTTCATGGTCATTTGCATCCTGGTTTTTAGTTGAAAAAAGTCATAATTTGCAGATGGTGATGTCAGATCCATTCCCACAACAGAGGTTAGACAATACCACAAACACAGATTCATGGTTTCATGGGAGAAATCTCCTCTTTGCAAACATGTATCTTTAACAATGGACTACTGGCACAGAGGGAAATCTACCATATGCACATAAAAGATATGGTATTTTATTGTCAATTATGAACAGTGCATAGAAACAGATACTAGCTGCTTCTGTTGTGCTGACTCCCATTCAAGATCACCAACTCAAGGATAAATTCAACATCAGTTAAATTTTATTTTTATTTTTATTTTATTTTTATTTTATTTATATATTAACAATATATAGCCATTATATATTGAAGTCACATAAGGTAAATGGCATCATGGCTCATTCATGTAAAAAAATTATCAAAACGCTCACCACCATTAACAACAAAATTATGAGAAAATATGTGGTATTTCTACCAATGTAATTTCTATATCAAGAATTTAAAAAACTTATTGTATAGCCCATATTTAGTAGTTGAGGAAACTGGAGAAAAACATTGTTACCTTATTTTCTTTCTCTGTAGAAAGACATGATTTGACTAAAGCACCAAAATTTCTTCTAGCTTTAAATTTATCATATTATATAAGTTTTTCACTTGCTAAAAGTTACAAATTTTCTAATAGTATCTTGACACTGCACTTAGTAATTTCAGAATAAATTACTTTAAGAAATTGTTTCCATCTCAGCATTTTGTGATGTAGTGCTTTTCTTTCTCTTCAAATACTAAATACTGTCTTATCCCAAAAAGGATTTAAGGAGATTTATAAATATGCACACAATATAGCAAGTTAAATAAATATCTAACAAAAGTAAGGCAAAGGGAAAATAATGAAATCAGAGAGTAATGTGGTTGATTAACACTTTCATAACATTAACTCTGTTTTCTAGAGATAGTCTCACATTTAGATTTTATCATTCCAAAAACAAACAAGAAATGGGAAAATAGTATCAATGAAAAGACTAGTTTCTCTAAAACAGTGGTTTCTCAAAATGTGGTCTGAGAATGCCTGGGGATCTCTTACACTCTTTGGGGGGCTATAAAGTGGAAACTGTTTTTAATAGGACAAAACCATCATTGCCGTTTCTTTCTCATTCTCACAGGACGGCAACATGGAGTCTTCCAGGGACTACATGGTATGTGATGCTGCTGTCACTTTGAGGACTAATGGAATGTGGGCTTATGTATGCTGATATTTTAAATTTTTCTGTTCCAATCCCTAACACAAATATTAATAGATCCAGCTCACAAATATCAAAGCACTTTAGGGGTCCTGAATCATTTTCGAGAGTATAAAATGATCCTCAGAAGTGCTTTTCTAAAGTACAAACAATTTTGTTTGTTTTCACTTTCCTGACATTAAAACCTGAAAATTTTCATGTAAGTTTAATATTAGTTATTCTATTTGATCATACAAAGTAAATAATTTTTCAGTTACTTATGATGAATTATAATCATAAGTATACTGATGGATCTTATTGGTCTCTAACTTTGAGACTATTGATCAAAGCCCTTTGAGGAAATGATGGAAACTATGAAAACTCTCATTTCAATATAACAACGGACAAAAAATCTTACAAAGAATTTCATAATGTTTTTGAACACCCCGGAGTCTGTTTGTTGACACCATCAAGTTCTAAGAACTCCTACACAAGGACAAAGAAAGGAACACAGATATCTTAGTTTCTTGTGATTGATTTGTTTAAATTGCTGTAAGACACAGCTTTAATAGTTTAAAACACCAGTTAAATCTGTGCAATAAGATAGAGAGAAGCTTAATAAATGGTGCCTCTTTTTTTTCTTCTCTGTTTATCCACACATCATAAATTAAGGTGAAGTATTTCTAGTTACATGGTAACTCACTCTACACCAGAAAGGAATTACTTTTTCTAATCATGTTGTTGTGTGGAAGGTTTTGCTGGCTCAGTTTTTCTTTCTTAGATCCTGAAAATGACAATCTCAATTGCATAACATAACTCATTTTTTGGAGCACTCTAATGGATTTCAAAATGGAAATACAAAAATCTCACAGATTTTAAAAACTTGGCCTCATTGAGCTAGGTGAGCTAGTGTAGGACTGCAGAGATGCTGATGAGAACTGTTGAGTTCCAACTATAGCTTCTGAATTCACTAAGGTATAATTATTGAGTGCCTCCCATAGAATAGACCTGAGCACTGTAGGTGATATTTGAGTAAAGTACATTTGGCTGAAACTGAAGATATGGGAGATTGTGTAACATGATCAAGTAGAATGGTGAAAAAGAAGGTCTCTAAGTTCAGAAGCCTGGGTAGGTGCTAGCATTTACTGGCTGTGTGGCTTGAGCGAGTATTTTAATCTGGTTTATTGAACTGGCATAACGATAGTACCTGATGCATAGAGTTATTGTGAGAGTTGAATTAAGTAATGTATATAAAGTACAGAAAAAAGTGTGTATCATATAACAAGTGCTCAGTAAAGGTTATTACAGCACAGTGCTGCAGAGTGTGATGCAGTGAAAAAATGCAGTATGAATTTGGAGAAGAAAAGGATCACCAGGGGTCAGAAGGATCTATAGGAGAGTTCGTGGAGAAGGTAAGGCTTCAGCTGTGGGGCTACTAAGTAGTGTGGGGAGTTACAAAGTTCTGGGTGCACCATAAATTTAAAACCTAATGGAAGAGAGAGGATCAGCCCCAATACGTATAAGCACAAGTGTCAGAAACATGGAAAGAATGCTCAGGTCTCTGGAGATATACATAGAAGTGCTAAAACACAGGCAAGTGAAAAGGATAAAGAGTGGGTGTGAGTTATTAAAATGATTGGAGTGGAGCAAAGTATATTGCACTACTTATGGGACCAGATTGTTCCATTCATCCCTCCCAAATTAAATTTCACTTTTCTCATAGGGATCTTTTGTGGGTAATGGTTCCAAAGGGAGGATTTGTCTTTTATTTTATTTATTTCTGAGGAAAACACACCTTACACACATAGAAAATACACATTCCCCCTTCAAAAAACGAAGCACCAAAATTCAAAGTTTATGTGCTTTTAAGACATTTATGTTTTTGTCTTTTCATTGAAAGAACTCAAAAAATAAAAGATTATGGAAGAAATTTTGAAAAAAGGATTACAAGTACACATGTTAATGGAAATGGCTATTTCTAGAAAATTTCAAGGATATTTTAATGTAATGGCTTTGCAATTCTTTGATGATTTTTTTAGGGGTCATGATGAGATGATATATCCTGGCTTTGTTAGTGCACCTTTCCTGATTAAGAGCCCCCATTACTCTAATTAAAATAACACCATCTGGTTTTAATACTGCATAATAACTCTTTTACCCATTAATCCCAGGGCTGAAGCAACATTCACAACCTGGACCTTATAGAGGTCATGCAGTATTTGTTCACTTGTTGCCACAATTTATGGACTCACTGGTGGATGAGGCTGAGAGGTGGTGGGGCTGGAATTAAAGTAAATAAATAAATAAAAGGTAGAGAAGCCAGAAGAAAAAAAAAGACCACCACTGGAGTTGTATGCATACATGCTAGATTCTCTTCTCTAAACGGAGCCCTTCAGATTCTAGAGGGAAGAGCTTTTGAAAAGGTATCACTTGACAGACCTCAAAAAAGTAAGGAAGGAAACCCAGCGAAGTTCAAGTGAAGGTGTATTTGTGGAAGCTATACTAGGCAAAAGGACTCAAGGATGGATGAGTTCAATGGGAACAAGCTTGATCTGTTCATGGGACAGAAAGAAAATCAGTTTGGCTGGAATGCCACAAGAGAAAGGGAGAGAGATAGGAGATGAGGCCTAGAAGATAGGCCATATCACAAGGGATTTAGAGGCTATTATGAGGGAATAGGAGACTTCAGAGTATTTGTAGCCAAGGAATGGTGTGAGAATTATTTTTTCCTTAATGTTTAATAAGGAGGGGGGAAAGCCCACACTGATTTTTTTTTAAAAGGCAACTGATATTCAGAAAAATCAGGAAGTGGTGGGAACTGAAAAGACCCAGAAAATTCCAGCTGTCTCTTAGCACTAATTAATGACTGATAGGCAGAGGTTCAGGCCCAGAATTTCCCTATAGGGAGAATGTTTCTTTTTCAGGAGGATCTAGAAATCCATATTTGTATGTGATAAACTTTCCTTTTTCAAAATGTTGGTAAATAATACAAATTTTTCTAGAATCAGTAGACCGTTGACCCTTGAATAACATGGGTTTGAGCTGCACTGGTCCATGTATATGCAGATTTTTTCCAATAAATACAGTTGGCTTTCCTTATCAGTGAGTTCCACATCCAGAACCAAATGTGGATGGAAAATGCAGTTTTCACAGGATGCGAAACCCAACCATACTGAGGGCTGACTCTTATTGGCTGATTTCCCAGGGCCATTGTGGGGCTCAAGTGTTTTGAGATTTTGGTATCCGCTAGCAGTCCTGGAACAATTCCCACACAGATACCAAAGGACAACTGTACAAACCAGCTGTCTGTGTACAAAACTAAACATGTTTGGCAGCCAGATTAAGGCCTGGTCTTGATAATTTACCATCATTATGACATTACATCTTGACTCTTGTAGATTGTGAAAGAGGGCAATGAGAAAGGAAAGGAATCCTGAGGTGGGAGAGTTGCTTAAGCCCAGGAAGTCAAGGCTGCAGTGAGCCATGATAGCACCATTGCACTCCCGCCCAGGCAAAAGAGTAAGACACCCCCCCCCACCAAAAAATAAATAAATAAATAAACCTCAGGGCTTCAAGAAAAACATGTATGAACTGAGAATCAATTTTATCTTTAAGGAGTCAAGCATAATGAATGGATGAATGGATGATATCAGCAAAGCACTGTTTAGTATAAGAAATCACAGTCCCTCCAGAAGCTGATACATTCTCTAGGCCACACTATGGAAAGAAACAAGAAATAGTAATATTTTTAAAGAACATATAAGAGAACTTGGCCCACAAATAAAGCACAGGTGTGAAATCAAAGCATATTGGTCGTAGTTCAGACAAATCTCCACCTCTACTTCGTCTGGCCTCCAACCCAGTGATCTTGGCAAGTCATTTGGTTCTGTCTGCATTTCAGTTTCCGTGACAGGATGATTAACGTTTAAAAAGTGTATGCAGTCAAAGAATGGTGTATATATTTTCATTATGTTTAGTAACTAGGTGTATTATCTACATAGAGATAGTGCTCTAGTAAGAGACACAACAGAGCATAAGTTCAGTGGAAACTTAAATTGACTTCTAAAATATAACAATATTTTCAAAGAAATGGTGATTTTCTACTCTGAACCATGTTCTCACAGCAGAATGCAAGGTGGGGATAGGATGGAGAGCCAATTGTTATTTTAGTGTGTTAGTCATACTAAGTCTAATAATTCTAGCCACATACACCTTAAATTCTGTTTATAAAAATCACATTCCTACTCTTCACTCTGTTTGTGAAATTTTGCACTTTCAAAATTACCTTTCAATTCTCTACATATCAAATGATATAGATTTTAGTTATATGCCTTATAACCTGAAGAATGTGATAAACCCTTAAGTTGTTCTCGTTAATGTCCAAATACTGACTGGTGGTTGAGTTTGTCCTCTGAAAAGAAATGAACAGGGAGCAATATTGGCTGGAGGAGAGAGTGACATATTGATTGTTAGCCCTAATACCAGCACTAACTTCTACGGTTTTGGAGGAAGTTAGGAAACTGTTTTAGGGTGTAATCAAAAAAGCTTACAGTAAAGAGATGATTGCCAAAGATAGCCTTCAACCTCAGCTCTGATACTCATGAACTCTTTGACAGCAGGCAAGCCACAGAATCTTCCCAAATCGTAAACAGGCTGATTTCTAATGAAAGCAGTATAAATTCATGATTAAAAGTGAAAGTTCTGGCTTCAGACAGTCAAGGTCTCAAATCCTGGCTCAACCCCTCTTAACTGTGCAGAGGTTACTGTGACGGATGACATGAGATGATGTAGAGACAGCACTAAGCCAGCGCCTAGTCTATAGCAAACATTCAATAGAAAGAATTACATCTTATTGTAAAGAATAAAGTGTAGCTTATTGTAAAGAATAAAGTGTAGTAACACCCTTGATGGTATTCAGAGACAAAGTAAAAAGTGCTGAATAGATGTAAGATTATTATCACTACTATTATTTTTTAATCCTATGGGAGAGACCTTATGAACTATGCTTTTTGCCAAGTGATAATGAGATAAGATGACCTAATGGGTAAGAGGAGAATGTTGGACTAACACAATACTGTTTGGATAGTCCTTAAGTCACTGGTTTTTCTGTAAAGCCCCCATTCCTAACAGCAAATTTTCACCCAATCAATCTTTCTAAATGTTCCCTTTATTTGTCCTATTTCAAGGTTACCAAAACATGTTTTTCTAAAAGGGAAGTCCACCTAGTTCCTGCTCCCTGAACATTTTCTTGAATCACCTCTTCCTACCCCTTTCTCCCAGATGATCAAACTCTTCTGCCTATCTTACTCTTAACACTGAGTAGATCTCTCTTAGGGTTGTTTTTTTCTATTAAACAACAGATACCCATTTTCTTCTGTAACCTTAAAACAGTGTTTTGAGCAACTTTATATTCATTGAAGAAGTGAATCCTAAATGCTTTCAAGTTGCCTTGACCTCTCTTATATTAGGAAAAGTTTTGTACAGCATCCCCACGTTTCTCCAGAGCTAATACTGATTTTTAACAGTCTCAAACTGAAGCCCATAGTGTCTTGGGGTGTTTACTCCCTGTACAGAATTCAAGGTCCCTTGAAACATGTAAAACAGAGTCATGTTGTGTATTTCTTTCAGGCATTATAAAAGGAAGCATCACTATATTTGAATCTTGAAAAGTTCTAAGACATGGACCTGTGTTAAACAGCTTGAAAGTTACTCTGAAATTCCCACAGACATTGCTGCATCTAACGGTTATCTAAATCAGCTTTATGTATGGCATACACTTGGGCACAGAATTGTTGACTGTTAGGAAGAACAAGATCCCATTGGAAGGAAAGATAGGAAGGGAGGAAAATAAATGGAGGCTAAAACAGTCTTAATTTCAATGTCTGCCTGAAAAGCTTAAGTAGGACTTAGAATATTTTACAGGTGCTAGCTGATCTGATATTCTCCATCTGTTACTAGGCCCTGGAGACTGACTGGCCATTAAACACAAAATGATGACTGGTGCAGCAGGTGCAGTGAAGTGGGAAGGTGTGGAGCAAATAAAAAAGTCCATGGCATCCATAAGAAATGCTGACCCCCAGAAAATTTTAAAAGGTTATGTGCACTGTGGTATTCATGACGTATGTGTGAGAGGTATGATGGCAAGTGTATTTCTCATGAAAGTACTTCAATTACTTGCATACTGTTATTTCTTTAGAATTCCCAGGTCCTGAACTATACAATTACTTAATACTCAAAGAGAACTATTACTTACTTTGAGAAATTTCCCTTTAATGCAATTCATTGGCCCAATGTCAATGGGAGGGTTGCCTGAGCTGCACCCTTTGCTAAAATCATTTTCTAAGCCTACTGCTGTGAGTTAACTATTCTGTTCCCATAAGTTTTTCTTGACACCTTTTGGTATCTATGTCAAATTGAAGCTTCTTATTAGCACGTTTTGGGATTCCCAGCATTCCACTTGATGATGCATCTCTTTTTTTATACTCTCACTGGAAATTCTGCTCAGTCTTTGTTCTCTGATCCCCGTTTGTTCTCTTTTCTATATTGTCCTGCCACTCCCTCACCCTTTCATTTGTTTGCAACCACTTCCCTTAGCACATCCAATAAGCTCTATTTTGTGGATGTAATTCTTCTTTCGTAGAATTTTTCTTAAGATCTCAAGATGGCTGATGAGAGATTTACAAAGATCCACTTTCTAAGGAATTTCTGATATTCTACTGAGAGGCAATTCTTTACATATTAAATACAAGGGCAGTGGACAGGAAATTTTTTTTTAACTTTTCTTATCAACAGTTTATGTTTCTGTGTTCCTCAGGCTAGTCTAGAGAGACTCCCTTCTTTCCTTCACCACCTTCATTCTTTCACTACAGCTGGAAGGAAAGATAAGCAATCCAACAGCAAATCCACCTCCAGCATACCCTAAATCCAACAACTCTCATGGCTTTCACTTTACCTCACTTATCCGAGCCAGCATTTCTTGCCTGGATGCCATACTGCCCTATGGTCTATTCTCCACACAGCAGACTGGGTGATCCTGGGGAAACATGTCAGCTCAAGCTACTCGCTTGCTCAAAAGCTTCTACCAGTTCCATATCTCTTTCATAATAAAACTAATGATGGTTAATAAGGTTCTACATGACCTGACCAAGCTACTTGTCTAGTCTCATCTCTTATCTCCTCCCTTTTTTCATCCTAGTCTCCATTTTCAACCTCTTCCCATTGTCAAATGTTTACCTTGCTCTTCCACTGCCCATGTCAGTTTCTCCAGACATTTTCATTGTCACTCTGTCACTTCAATCAGGTTTCTGCTCATAATCTGCCTTCTTTAAGAGATCTTCCCTCACTGGAAAATCTAAAATAACACTAATCATCTCCCTCTGTTCCTTTACTCTCCTTCAATTTTCTTCACAGTGCTCATCTTTGTCTCCTATAGTATTGATATTTTTGTTATTTAGTTTTCTGCCTCCTAGCCATTGCCCTAAAAATTAACTGGAATGTAAAAATGGACTTTATTAGTTTGGTACTCTACTTCTACTCATTGTGCTTACAAAGTGGCCTAGCACATAATAGACACTTGGTGAATATGTTGAATGACGGAATGTAAATTAGGAGTGTCTTCTTAGCTCCTAGGAGTGTATCCTTTGCTAAAATAACTTTCAGATGTATCAATAGCAATTTTAATTCAGGAATCTATTGATGTTATGGTACGAGTAGAACAAATGCAGAGATGAGGAAGTAAATAATTCTACAGCATGAAGCAGTGGAACCTGCCACTGTGCACAGCCCTGAAAAAGTTCCACTTGTAAGACAATTGGAGCACACATCACCAGACAGAGCCTATTCTCAATTAAGCACTGGTGAGGCTTTGAATAGGCTAACTAAAAAAGAAAGAAGCCCTAATAAGGCTAATGTCGTGGCAAAATTTTTAAAGTTGACCACGTTTACTGAAGGCAGCAATACCTCAATTACCACTCACTCCCTATAAGGAGATAGAATACAAGTGGATTCTCCTCCTACCCTACTATAAGGAAAAATACAGTGCCATATCTAACTTCTTGATGGGACATTTTTCCCATATAAGTTTAAGTTTCACAGACCATGGGGTACAGACACCTGGTTTGGATTTACTGACATTTTTAGCAAACCAAAACCAGATTTTTCTCCATCTTTCTACATTCAGAGTCCATGCATCTCTGCTATGATTTTTGGCATTGTAAGCCCTGCATATGTTAACAGCACTTTGCCTAAAGTGTCTGCTCTAAGAACTAGATTAGCTTGTTTTCTAAATGTGGTGGCACCTTTGGCTTAATTGAGTGTGATATAATAATTCACTGGACTTTAGTAAAAGTGAGCTGCATCAGAGATTGTTGTCAAACTAATAAATCTTCTGAGGTTCTATCGAACCAGCAGTCATTCTAGTGGGAAACTGCTCAGGCCATAGCTGCTGAAGAAGTTCTAGCTCACCCAGGCATCTGGAAACCCTATGGCTGAGACAGAGCAAAATATGGAATAAGGAAGAAAAATTTTAGCTATTAACCTGAAGATTTTAAACTTTGATGTCTTTGGGCTCTTTATCATAAACAGGAAGATAATGATTGCAGACTTTAATTCTTTTGAACTTCAAGTTATTTTGACTTTAACATGCAAGAGGATTTAATTTTTGTCCTTTACTTTCTCCCTAAGAAATTTTCAATGGAAGAAGATTTATATTCAAAGGTGGGGCATCTCTCCATTGTTAGAATTTTATTAATGAAATGCTTTTACATATTTTATTATCATATACTCAATGCATCATTTAGTCTCACTGCAAAATCTCTAATAGACTGTGTTAGATGACATGATGGATATAATTTGGGACAGTTAATAGAGAATTATTTTCTAGTCCTGGATATAGAGTGGTCTTGAAGTTTATTTAATTAATGTATTATTTTCATACATTTTGCTAGCTCCTGGGGACAACAGCTAAATTTCCCACCACACCACATCCTGAGAGGATCCATAAAGAAGAAATGGATGTCATTAGGAAAAAAGACTTCATCAGGGACTTCCCCTAGGAGGTAGCAGGTCAGATTTTGGCTAAAACTCATATCTTCACCATAGACAAATGGTATGCACAATGGGTTAAAAATATCTGGGGAAGGATATGAGGAGGGCTTCTTCTTTCTCAATCTTTAAAGTGAGTTCGATGTGGCATGGAATGATCATCTTTGTCTCACTCCACCCCTCACTCACTCCTTCCATGTAGTACAAATTGTCCAGCTTTGGAAAATTTTGGATGAGATTTTTGAATGAGAAATGCATAGTTCAGCCCACTTTCCACCCACTTCATCTTCGGTGTTAACTGCCAGAAGGAGGCCTGTCATTCTGTTCTGCCCATCCATATTATAAATTTTACAGGGCAGCTCCCATAAGATGGAACTGATATAGTCTGGTGTTGAATGTGAATGGGCACAGAATCTATTTCTGGTGTTTAGTGTTAGAATGTCTTCTTGCTCGCAGGTATATGCTACATTTTTCAATATCAACTTCACCAGCAATAGAGTAATCTTTCATCTGCCCGTTTTTTAAAAAAATCTGTTTTTCAACTGGCCTGATTTTGAGTGAAGACAATTATAATTGAACGTTTTTCCCTAAAATCCTAAGGCTACAATTACATTTACAAAAGTGTAACTGAATGTTTTCCCCTAAAGTACTAAGGCTACTTAAGGGTATTTTATTTCTTAACTAAAAAAAAAAAAAAATGTCAGGACAATTTGTCACTTCTCAGAGCATCTCACTGAGCACAATAGAAAAGAAAAAGATCGCCTATATGATTGTTATAGTCAAAAGCACACTTTAACTAGAAAATATAAATATTCTCAATTTGAGGAAATGGCCAATGATTTAAGAATATCCTTAAATGACTAATTAACATATGGTGGAAAGTATTTCAGCAATGCTTAAGGTATTTTTAACTCTAACTTCTAGCTGTGGGACTGTTTTAGCTTCATGAAGCAGCCATAGCTACATTTAATTCATTCACTATGTCACAGAATGTTTATTATCCACATATGCAGCCCATTCTGATGTCTAATACAACATGGGCTCTTGTAGCATCCCTGCTCATACTTGGTGAACACTATTCCTCAAAACACTCCTGACATCTCTGGTTCAGGAAGCAGAGGAAAGACTTGCTTCCCAGGAAGTGGATTTGATTTCACTCAGTTTCTCTCCAAACACAGAAAAAGGTATCGTGTAGCTCACGTTCATTGGTTCATGTAGAAATGAACCAATACTATAAGCATAATAGTATTTCCATTTTGGAAAACTTTAGCCTAGAGAGAAGATTATGGGATATATGTTACCTGTCTTAAAGTATTTTGAAGAATTTGTGAAGAGCATATTCTCGTTCCAAGTTGTTCTGGAAGGCAAAATATGACTAAATGGGTGTAAATCACAAGCTGGAATATTTTGGTTTGGAAAAAAAAAAAACCAGAAACAACTTTCTAACAATTACAGCTAAACTGCCAAGAAATAAACTACCTTTTGTAATAGTAAACTGCTCTGAGTTATCTCATGCTGATGTCCTCCAAATGATTCACACCCAGTCCTCAAAATCAGACCAAGTCCAGTTGAACTCTCAGAAAGTATGATTCTATGAAAACTCTTCACGTAGACAAAAGACAAGGAGCTTTGAATTCAGTTTTTAGAGGAGAAAAATTTAATAGATTTTATCTTATTATACATTTTTCCTAAATTACAAAGTCAATAGCTGCAAATATATTCTGCTACAAAGCTTTCTGTAAGAAATATCTCTATAAGAAAATACATCTCATTAACATTTCCTGTAAATAAATTACTTCAAATAATAATTTTTAAAAGGGTGGACATAAGAAAAATATTGCAGAAACCAAATTGTAAATATAATAATTGTTATATAGGAAACGTTAGATTGAAATGTTCCATTTTCATTTCACCAAGCTTATAGCAACCTGTTTATACAAACTTTGGTTCTTGGATGGACTAGTTTATAATTTTTGTTTTTGCAGACCTGTGCAGAAAATGTAAGTCTTAATCATCTTAGTAAATATATGTGGGAAGTTGAAATTTTTAATAGATATACAGGCTCAAACTCAATCTCTACTGGGAGAACTTAAATTTGAGACTGCAGATGGGATTTAAGTAAAAGAAAACTAAAAAGTGAATTGTGGTCTACAAAAGTTTAAAGTCACGACTATAAGATAACCTTTTATTGTTTTGTGCTTCAGACAAAGTATTTAGAACTGAGTTAAGTTTAAAAAAAGTAGTAAAGTGGTTTCAAAGAATTTAGAAACTGTGGTGTCTATAGATTAGCAATATGCAGGTTTTACAAGTTATCCTACTTATATTTTTTAACCGCAATGGCTGCAGAAAACAGAAACTAGCCCTTTGGCAATAAAGCAGATGCTGCAGAGGTTTGGGAAGAAAATTGGATGATGCCATTGGCTAGTCAGAAGCTTATAGAGGGCAATGAAACCTCACTACTCTGTCTACTTCAGGAGTCCATTTTGTGAAACCTCCTGAAATTGAGATTATTTGAGGATCTCAGCACTATAAAATAAATAATTTGAGGATAGTACGGACACAGGACCTCACACTGAATTCATCTGCATAGTAAATATTATGATAGCAAATCCCATGCAGATCTTCATTTAGACTGTGCATCCCCTGGTTTCAAAGATGAACAGCCAACTTGTGCCTCAGACATATGATCTATGTGTTGCCAAAACCTGAACAAACAAAAAAGTTTTCCCAATTTTCTTGCTTACTCCAGTGCAGTACAGATCCAGCTCAGGTCTCTATTACCACAGAGTATGTATGAATACATGTATTTACCAATCTAATTCTATCAAAATATAGGTTATGGCCAATCTTTAAGAAATAATGATCTCTCTGTTAGCTCTTTTCCCACATATATTGGACATCTTTAAATTTTTTTGCCATCTGTGAAAATTCTGCTCTGTGCAAGTATTTTACTAGTCACAATTTATGGGTATAGTTTGGAAAATATAATGCATTCAGAGCAGGAATCACATAGGATAAAGAGAGATATACTGTCATTCCGTAGAATCTGAAGGAACTGTTTTTGTCTTGTATCAGTTCTTATTAATTACAGGTAAAACTAAAATTTTGAAAAAAAAGTTTTTGTGGCTGTTTGTTTGTTATTTATTTGTCTTCCTAAAGGCCTTCCTAAACAACTGGCCATTATTTTGCAATTATTTGGAAATATTGACTGATTTTTTTTCTTATCTACCAAGACTCTTGATTGAACAGCAGAAGTAGTGTTACAAATTAAAAGGTAATTTTCTGTTGTAAATTAACTATGCTCCATGTTTTCATTTCTTGTTTAGCAATTTTATTTTTAGAACCTATTGTATAACAAGTTATTCTAGGAGTATTTTGTTAAACTCTAACGTTGAATAGAAATCTGGCATGTAGGTTATTTGTATAAGCAATCAGCAATCTGAAGGAAACCTCTCCTCCAGCGCAACCTAAACTGTTGGAAAGTCACATGCTACTCATCAGTAATTTCCACTGTGTGCTTTTTCTCTTAATAATAGCATTTTCCACAAATGTGTACATTATTTACATAGACAAGTTGCATAATGGAAACACTGGCTGCACTGCATTTGTCACCCATTCTAATCTATTCAGTTCATGTTTTCTTTCTCCCTTTTTGTGATCATCTATATTCTTATCACGTTTCTTATTTTAGCCATTCTTCTGCATCTGAACCTTATTTTCCACCATGCTATAATGCATTAAATACACAAATTCACAGTCTGCAATTGATGATGTTCCTCAATGGTGATCAAATTTTCTGACACACATGGAGTCTGGCTTTGGAGGAGTAGGTGGCATCTTTCCATACTTTGCAAGACAGGCCCTTCGCACAGTCGCAACGCTGGAAAATTTCCAGCCCATGAGAACCCTTCTTGCGTTGTTTGGTACAGACTTCCCCCTGATGGAGCACTGGTTTGCAGATTTTGGTCCAGAAATGACGAGCACAGCAAAACCCTTCAATGCAGTCTGATGATCGTAGGCAGGGGTCTCCTTCATGCCCTGCAGAGATGATGACCAATAGATGTTACCCTGACACTTCAGAAAAAAAGATTCTATTTTGCAATCAGAAGCACATAAAATATTTTTACTTATACTATCTTCTATGTTGTTACCATTTATAATGAAAAGTCTTGGTTGATACCAATTGGCTCTGCCTCTTATCACATAAATCTATTATGGTCTGTTTCCATTATTTGCCACCTAAATAACAAGTTTAATGACTAGCTAGGATTAAAGAAACTTCCTTGTAATTTTTTCTAAAACCAATGGAATTAATTATCTATATTTTTCTTCTATTTCTTTATTTAAAAAAAAACCCAGAACTACAGATATCCCTACCTTTTATATGTGACATCTTAGTGTGTGGTCTTCCTAGATTCTGCCATCCCAAGTCATGGTTTGAGTAATGACCGTGGTTTTGATCTCTGTGCCGAGTACCATCCAGAGCCGGGATGTGAGGGGTTAAGATGCTTTCAGTAACTGGGATACAGATGCCTGGAGATGATCATATAATCAGTTAGACTAATTCAATTCTATGAAATGTGATACTTATCCACATACTCTCTTGATGTGAAATATGAAGCCATTTATCTATCTGTGTATCTATCTATCTATCCACCCATCCATTCATTTACTTATTTATTGAGACTGAGCATACTTTGGCCCTAAAGTGAAACTTCTTTAATATGAATTTTGTCTCTCTCAAGACCAAGTGACCTTGGACAAAACTGGGAATAAAAGCATAATTTTATATAGTCACAAAGTTATTGTGAATATATGTGAAGAATCAATGTTAGCTATTACTATTTTTAAAGAATCTGATCAGACATACATCCTCTGGATCCAGATTCCTTTATTAATTAACAACATAATCTTAGTTTACACTGTAAACTTCTCTAATGGTGTGAGGTCTTCTTCCCTTCACCTCCTGTGCAAGAGACTCACAGTAGGTCTACACCCAGAGGTCAGGAATAGGCATGAGAAAATGAGCCTGATTATGTTGTTTTATATGATTAAGTATATATTTCTAATTACCTTCTGCAATTATTTAATGTTTTTGCCACATCTTGTCTGTGATCCATTTCATCATTATTACTGAATTGTCTGCCTATAAATTCATTGATATTGGATGAAGCCAGGTTGGGGAATAAAATGCTGCATCTCCCTTTGGAGGAACCAATCACTCTACTACCATAAGACTGAGCCACAGAACATCTTGACTAAACCCAAAGCACAAAACTGGAATAGATATTTACAACTGCATTACTAAATCATATCAAGTTTCTTTCTTTGGTTCTTTTACATGCATTCACTTATGTGTTTACTGGAATAGAACATCTTGCTATTTATATACAACACTTCAACATGGCAATATTCTAGATCAGTGTAGGTCATAAAATATAGAAAGTAGCCAGAGTCTAGGAAAACTAAGATTTGGGGAGGTAATCCAGGTAATCTTACACTACCTAAACCAGTTCTACCAGGCTTCTTATATTTCAGGAGTCTGAGTAAGGAGACGATAGCCTGACTTGAGAGACAGGCTTACGATGATGAAAAGAAAGAGACCCATTAACACTTAGTGAGATCTTTTACCATTATTGCAGCGGGTACCGGGGCAGCACATGCCATCTCGGTGGCAGCGCTTCTTTTTTCTCCGACACACCATGCAGGCCGATGATCCTTGGTGAGGACTGTGGCAATACCTCCCAACTTCACACTCCTTATCACTGCTACAAGGGTAGGCCTGTCATCAAGTGAACAACACCAGAAGTAAAGGATTAGATCGTGTTTCACTTATGAAACATTACTATAGCAAATCATGATAGAAAATGAATCACAATGTATCTCACCCGGAAGGAACTATACCATCATCATAATGTTCTGAACCTAGAGCCTAAGTAGTCACACTTAATTGAGGACCTTATAAATATCTATTGCTTGATGACAAAGATAAAGCTGACGCTGTTTGTATATTTTCATTGACACAACGCTAGAGTTAGAATTTAGACTTTTATTGATTCATAGAACCCTTATGTGTGACTTTGGGGTCTCAAGAGCAGTTGTAATTATTGCATTGATGCTATTGTAAGGTAAAAATGACACAGCCATCTTAGCCACTCGATTTTTTCACCTGTTAAAGAACAATGAGAGAAATGTTAAATAAAACAACAAAGGGCTATGCTAGAAGCCAAAATGTATCTCCTGCCCAATTATGCAACAAATATTTTAAAAGTGAACCCTTTCAGCTCCTGCCTATAAAAGCAAGGAGGAGAAACATTTCCAGAACAGTTTGAGGCAGTGAATTATTTGGCACAAAGACACTAAGGAACAGGATCCTCATTCCAAACACGGTGATAAGCAGCAGTTGAGCTCCCAGCAGCCAGAGCGATGCTAAGCTCCAATTATATCATTATATTCCCAGGAAGCACAAAAGCAGACTCCTTACAGACCTGAAATAGCCCCACAGGCTACTACGCCTTCTATTGTAAAGAAAGAACCTCTGTTCATACATTTCTCTACCTAGGGGTATGTCCAGAAGGCTACTTCAGCAGTGTCATATATTATCTTAAAAAAAAATACATGTGAAATAATACAGAAGGTGGTCAGAGTTTAGGAAAATGAAGATTTCGGGGGTTATACATACATATATACCCATTTGTGCACCCCTTGCCTCTTGGAAGTATTTGGAACATTAAAAATGTCCCTGTGTTCAAAGACTGGAAGTTGAGAAACTAAAATGTCATAACCCACATCAAACTTACTCAGATTTTGAGGCAGGGAGACTCATTTGTAAACCTTTTTTCTTTTTTGAAGTTGATATTTTTCTCATTTTCAGAGTAATAGATGATTTTTTAATTGAAAATACAAAATATAAAATAAGCTATGTATTTGTTTTTAAGCAACCATAAATAATTTGAACATAAACTATGGGATAAAATGGTTATGGCTCTCAAATACTTAGTGAGATTTCAGTGCTTTACTTATGAATTAGGTTTGATGGTGTAGCTCGGCCTGCATTGCTCATGTCTTTTTTTCCTTTTATTTCTTTTACTCTTTCCCTTTCTTCCAGTGTCTTCTACTCCTGCCCATCTCCTGCATATATGTCTACACATTGAGCCCTCACATGTTTTCCGTTTAGGTGATCAGATCATCTTCAGTTAGAAAAAGGAAATGTGAAGTTTATGTACGAGTCTGAGAGATAAAAAATGTATTTTAGCATCAGTACAATTTCTTGTTTACCCTTTAAAGAATTATATAGAAAAACCACCGACTTCAAATTGAAAGTTATTTTGAAGGACTGCATAGTGGCAATGTTTGATGCATACTTTATAACTGGAGCCACACAAAGCTATAAAATAAATTTGCATTTCATTGTTCCACTCTGTAACTCCACCATTAGGCTTAAGAGAATCTTAGTGAGATGAAATTCAGACTATTAAGCCATTTTTCAAGAATCCAAGACTGATGAAAACAAAACAAATATCCCTTCCCGCCTTACCACACTCTTTCCCCCAAGCATTTTACCCCCTTCACATTTAAACCCATTAATTTTAATGAAATACAATTCACATGTTTCTGATTCATTTACATTTATTTCATCAAATTGTTTTGCAACAAACATTTGATGTTACAAGTTTCTTTCTTTCCTCAAAAATAGGACATGCTCTTTCAACGGAAATAAACATGTGCCACATAAAACATCATGTGCTATTTACAACTCAAATAACAAATCCTCAAGCCATTCTGAGTATAGGATAATCCTGGATTCCATCCCCCCAAAATAGTCCACAGGATACACTATTTTATTTATTAGCTGTTATTGATAGTTGTTTATTTTCTGGTTGTTTGGTAAAAGTAGCAGTGTCTGCCAAAAAATTGTGAATGGCGCATCACCATCTTTCCATTCTCAGTTGACAGGAACTGGAAAATATTAAAATGACAAATATCTGATGCAGATGACATTAAAAAATGGGATGCACAGTAGCCTTATATTTGAATGGGATTACAATAAAATTATAATAATTTAATTTTGAAAGAGGGAACCTCATTTGATCAAAAATAGAAAGTATATTAGAAAATACATAGTTTTATTATGCTCCAATATCTCTTTTAATTAACTTGAAGTAAAAATGACACAGGCAGAGAAAGTATGCCAAAAAATGCCTAACTATACAAGGTTATGTATATTGGGAACTTGTACTTGGAATGGAATTTCAGAACATAAATACTAGGAGACATTCTTTGGAAATTTTAAAAATAAATTTTTTAATAATTAAAAAGTAAAGTTGTATTACACAGCTTCTAATATGCCTATGTAACTCCTGGATCCAATAAACAGTCTTTATATATGAATACAATCAAGAAGGGATGAAATAAATTGATTAAAGAAGAGTATAGGGAAAGCAAGTGATATTTGGGGGCATGCCTTGCCCTCTGAAATCCATGTCCCTTAGCCCAGATGTTTTCAACTGTAAAGCTTACCTTGTAATAACTTCTAGCAAGAAAACATAAAACATGAAATAATATGGTTCTAACCCATTAATAACAATTCTCATGTCTTACTAAGCATAATGCATTTTATTTTAGTAAAGAGTTTTAAAGAAGGCATTTTCTACTGAAGTATGAGGGTTCTGCAGTTGCCAGTTGCCATTGGCTTTTTTCCTACATTAGCCCCTCTAAAGTTTCTGGAAATGATATCATTGGTGAAAGGGAGAGAGAGAGGGATAGAGGGTTAACAGTAGTTGTGGATGACCCTGAAGAAGCGATGACTGTGGCAATGAAAGGACTGCTGGAGGGAATTATATACATTAATTAAAGTGCCATTCAGAAACTCTCACATGGATAATCTTTATTTTCCATTTACTTTGACCTCCAAAGGCCATTGTCTAGTCTCATTTGATGATGGCTTTGTGACAAGCAACAAATAAGCTTGAATACCTTAGTCTAAGTTTCCCTTTAACGAAATCAATAATATGCTTACCTGGTACTTATTTTAAAGGTGAATTAAAGGTCTGATTTTTATTTTACTTGCTATGGCAATTGTTAATAGTGCATTCTCATGGCTCTTCATTTACCTGGAACAGACTAGATAACTTTTCCTTTTTGTCTGAGGAACAATGATTGTGTGGAAGACTGGAAATCAAGTGAAAGAATTAGGGAAGGACTCTAGTACACCTATCACATGCTAAACTGCCCCACAATTGAATCATACGCTCAGCTTATGAGCATCCAGGAATACTTAGCTTCATGCAGAATCATTCATTATTGCATCAGTTATAATTAGGAGATGAATTAATTCAGGACACCTAATAATAGCAAATGATTGGCCATAAATTCAGAATACATGAGAACTGTCAGTGATCAGGCCAAAAAAACAAAGACATTTTCTGCAACCCCCTTTCTAGGCTAAAAATAGAGTGAATTTCCACAAATAGCAGTGTTACTTATTATTACAACCATGACATGAACTAAAAGAAGAATAAACACATTGGACACATTTTGAAAATAAAATCTATCAGAAATTGGTATTTCGTTTTAGCATAAAATATTTTTTAAAGTCTGTTTCCTCTGTGCTAATTTAGAATCATTACCTAAAATTTTAGCAGTAAAGTAAAGAGAGTTTAAGTAACTGCTAGAAATAAGTAATGTGTGCTCAGTGGCAGGGAAATTAGAGACCTTGAGTTCTTCCCTGGCGTTCAGGCCTCAGATATCATTACTAAGAGCAATTAATAGTGAGAGTTTAAAGGATACATCGACAAGGTGACTGAGTGGTGACCTATGTGCTGAAGTTAGAGGTTAGAAAAATATACTTGGCCACATCTCTTTCTAGAAGCCTCCGAATACCAACAGCATGTCCTACTGCAGCTGTTGGAAAAAGAGAATACTGGCAGAAAACACTGACAAAGCTGTAAACAGTATTTTCTCATTCTATTTCTTGAGCACAGTTTTCTGTTCATTTAAACTCAATGTAAATCAGAGTTATAATCAAAAGTCCATAATGAAAATAATGATAATTAAATAATATTCTAATGAACAAAAGTAAAATAAAATGTAGTCACTCAATCTTCTTTGAAATAATTGAGTCTGTCTTCCCCCAAAGTCTTCTCAAAACTGCAGGAAGAAAAGGCCCATTAACTTGAGACTTACATTTAGGGTTGAATTAATTTTCACTTGCCTATCCCTTTGAACATGAAAATACAACAATGACGTAATCAGATCCCTAAGAACAATGAAAGGAGAAAAAGTGTTTTGGGTATCTCAGTAGCAAAATCATTGAATAAACCTTTGACTACAATTAAAACCTTAGTTTAACTCCTAAGTTTTCAAAATAATAATATTGTCCTTATTTAATGATGAGAGGAAGAAAAGAAGAGAGAAACATCACAGTGTTCATGTGGGATGGCCACCCATCTGGATTCTTGCAAGACCGTCCTAGTTTTTTTGTTGTTTTAATCGGGACAATCCTTTGTCCCCACAAGCACTGTTTGTAACAATCTCGGAAGTTTTCTGGAGCCAGAAAAACATCATCAGCTAGGCAGGCAGAAGAAAGCCTGCAGAGGACGACCCAGCTGTGGGAATGAAAAACATTTGAGGCTAGTAGATAGATGGAGGTAGCAGCAAAGAACTGGGGATGAGAATATATCTGGGGTCTCTGAGAGCACAGCAGAAGATTGGCAATTACATTTGGGAAACCTGATCGGACTGGCTTGCCCTGAGTCCTTAGAGAAAAGATTAATTTTCCTCATCATGATATTCTACATGATAGATCTATATTTCCACAAACAGTCAAGGTACACTACCCTTCAGGTGGTCACTTCAAAATCAAACACTAAAATGCAACTGCAGGAGGTGCAGGGACTTATATGTCAATCTGCCTGTGTGCTGTTGTATACTATCTGCCAAAGGCTGTGCAATCTCATCTTTCACTTTGTCTCCTATTACCTCTAGGGGATAAGGGTGTACTGGATGCATCTTTGAGGATTCATGAACATCAGGCCAGGGGGATTGAGCTATATTAAATTTAAGGGGAAAAGTTCGGATATTACATGATGTCCTGCATGTGTAGTTACAGGTTCATTAAGGCAGCTGCTTGGGTATTTATTCAGTATTCAATCAATATTTATTTAGTATTTATTTATTGAACACCAACTATGATCCAGAAACTACTAGGTCAGTGACAATACAGTCAAATGTATTGTCTGTTACCCCCAAAATAATTTTGAAAAAAACATATATCCTTCAATACATTTGACACTTAAAATTTTTTGGTGTGTGTGTTTTTGTATTAGTATGAAATATAATGTTAAACATTTTCTAAGATAAAATTTGCAGTAATTTGATATGAATAAAATAACTTTTGACTATTAATTATTAAACATTTTCTAAGATAAAATTTGCAGTAATTTGACATGATTAATAAAATGACTTCTGACTATTATATTAATCAAAGCATACTGATCCTGAAATTAATCACAACATATTTACTCATGGGCATTTTCTCTTGAAAAATTACATAATCTGAGAAACCTTCAGTTAGATTATAAAATATACAAGTCATCGCAACTATTTTGAACGTTCTGCCTACAGAATTTCCAGCTGGGGCCAAGTTTCACTTTTAAAAAATTAAGTATAAGACAAAGAAAGAAAGTACCTTTGTGAGTTTAAGATGCCCTGATCAATCATTAAACATATCTTTGTTCCAATCAAAATTCCAAATTTTACTTATTTGTCACCTAAAAAAGTTTTTGTACCCTTGGCTAATGCAGTCTATTGAGATTTGGAATGCATGAAGGTTTTGCCTTTTTTTGCCACATAAAATGGCAAAAAATTAATGTAAACCCAGGCATATTCCTTGAGAATTTTAAGAAAAAAATTGGAAGTTGAGGATCTGGACATTGATTTTATTAGAACAACTCATGCTCTGCACCCCATGGAAAATATTTCAGTACCTTTTACACATGTTCATTTTAAGGCTAGGGTAGTTAGAAAATTGGTTTTTGATACGAAAGATCAGAGATGAAAGAGTATCTCCTAAAACTATCTGAATTACAAATTAGGAATGGATTTTTTCTAGTGGTCCATTAGCCTCTCCAATGTATTCAGAAAGCGTCATTTAAATCCAAAGAAACAGTAACTCTATCAAATGAAGGCAAGGTCCTCTTTAACTTTGGTTGCTCCTCCCTGTTCTCTGTATGTCATTAAACCAAAAGGAAATTCTAGGGAATGCTCTACTTTGAACATAGACCACATTCTGAACTGTAGCATGTACAATACTGATATTGATCATGGGATGAATGGAGAGAGCTAAACTTTTCCATATGGTCTCAGCTCCTAGAGATATCTAAACTACGAGGTTTACCTGGCTCTTGATTGTTTTTGTTTGTTTTAGACCCATCCCCACTCATTTAAAATGGATAGGACAGAACACTTCCACTCTATGCTCAAAAAGCAGCATCTCAGGTTTTACAGCAGTGGTTGGGAGTAATATATAATTATAAAGTACTCTATAATTTGTAATTGGATAAGTATAATTGTCCTAACCAAAAGAGGAAGAAACTGCACAATCTTAAGGTCTCTTCCAAATCTGGGATTTATAGTAAAACATTTTCATTGTTGCCTTATAAATTTTCCTGATATCATGACCTAATTTCACTTCAGAGAAGTAACATGGTAGGGCAAAATTTGGAGTTATACTGCAATTCAATTTATGCTTCCTTAAATCAAACAAAATTGATTGGTTGAGTGACCGTTAGCTAAATTACTGAATCTTAGTTTCTTCTATGATAAAAATGGATAAAATTTCTGAATTCAGCAGTGTTTCCCTGCTTACTTAATCATAAAAATTCCATGGGGTTTCTTTACAAATTACTGCTTCACAGACCCTTCTACTAGAGATTCTATTTCTAGAAGACTGGATGGGGTCCAGGAATCTGTACTTTTAACAAATACTGTCCTGGTGATGATACAATAAGGTAAGATAGGGAAACATGGCTATATAGAACTGTTGCAAGATTACTGATGCCTCCTGCATGTATATCATACTGAAAATGCCTGGTCTGTATAAAATGCAACTCAGTATTACCTCCAGATAGACATGGGTCTAAGTGAAGGATTAGTTCCCTGAAAACAACATGAGTCTAAATGAGAGGCTCACTGACAATAACAACAATTTCCAGGAAGGTTCATCTTCACTCCTAGTGCTTAGCCACTGTGCTTGGTGGTGGTGGGCTTGAGAATTTCTACAACTGTATGAAAAAGTAAAATAACGCATAACAAACACACCAGTGCACTTTGGGAGGAACGCTGTGTGGACTCAGAGCTGTCAACACACCCATTATGGCTGGATTGTTTCATATCCTCAAGTGGTATACACCTATGTCTTGCTGGCAATGCGCAAACTTTGCATTTTCTTTATATTTTGTATCCAGTGGGCCCTTACAAAACACTCTTCTTCCCCATATCAAGCATAATAAATAGATGATGTCTGCTTTTATTATATGCTCTTCTTTGTATAGCATCACCTTTCTCTTTTCCAATGAAAATGACATTTAAAATTCAAAAGTTTATATTCAGGTAGATATGAAAACATACTTTCAAATTGTTGTTTAGAAAATACTTTTTTATGATTATAGAACAGGTTATGGTTGGTGAATATTTCTGCACCCAAAATGTAAACACTTGTGAGTTTTAAATGTTATACAAGTTTAAGTAATTTTTAACTTATGGGTTCAGAAATGAGGATGTAAGTTTCCTGTAAATGTGTGTGTGTGTGTGTGTGTGTGTATGTATGTATATATACATATATACACACACTATATATATATACATATGCATACACACAGATACACACACACACACACACACACATATGTATGTATAAAGTTAGCTCAAATTATCTCAGGAAATATGCCCAGAAATTGTGTAACAGGAAGGTAGACAGGATTATTGAGACCAGACAGGATCAAGAACAGAGGAAAGGAAAAAACTTCGTTTACATTTAAACTCTTTTAAACATTTTGTAATCTGCACTAGATGCAAGTATTACCTATTAAAATTAATGCAATTTAAAGAGGAGCTAATACTACAATACTAAAGTGAAATGTCTTCTTGCTAGTTTATGCTTTATGGTTTCATACTAAGAGAGCTGGAAAAATTTCATTTTCCTAGAGGCAGAGCTTTTTAGAAGAGGTATCAAGCACCCCGACTGAAGTTTCTTTATTAAAAATTGTGTTTTGTTTCAGAAATATCACCTTAATAGCAGAATTAGACTACCAATGTAACATTCAAATACATACACAAACACACACATATAATATACATACACATACACAATGCATTGTTTTTAACAATTATTTAATTGAGCTAATGTTTATTGCCTTGGTTAATTTCATTTAATATAGAAATTTCCAAATGTAACACTTCTCTAATCTTGTTGAATTCTCTTTCATTTCCTCTAGGAATTAGGCCAGATCAATAGTCAAATTCTACTCTGCTTTTGAAGAAACAGCTGAAGGAAGCAGATAAAATTTGAAAGACTGTTCTTTCATGGTTGGGAAGATAGAAAAAAGCAAAGCAAAATATAATCCTCGATATTCATTCTACGGTGAAATGACTTCTAATTTCCATTTAAAAAGAGATACTTTAAGGGCTACAAAATTTTTGCTTAAAAATTATAAAATGTTCCCATTTTAATGTAGAACCTATACACAAGAAGGCAGGAAGCATTTTATCCCTCAGGTGTGCTGGTGCAGAGAGACAATGACTTGAGAAAAAGCTGGCCCCAAATGATTACCTACAGAGTTTGAGCAAGAGGATTGCTCAACAGTGATCACCACAAAGTTTAAATAGACTAATAAACCTTTTGGTTAAAAAAGCATGACAAGGGAGGAGCCAAGATGGCCGAATAGGAACAGCTCCGGTCTACAGCTCCCAGCATGAGCGACGCAGAAGATGGTGATTTCTGCATTTCCATCTGAGGTACCGAGTTCATCTCACTAGGGAGTGCCAGACAGTGGGTGCAGGTCAGTGGGTGCACGCACTGTGCGCGAGCCAAAGCAGGGCGAGGCATTGCCTCACTTGGGAAGCGCAAGGGGTCAGGGAGTTCCCTTTCCGAGTCAAAGAAAGGGGTGATGGACGGCACCTGGAAAATCGGGTCACTCCCACCCGAATACTGCGCTTTTCCAACGGGCTTAAAAAACGGCACACCATGAGATTATATCCCGCACCTGGCTCGGAGGGACCTACAACCACAGAGTCTCACTGATTGCTAGCACAGCAGTCTGAGATCAAACGGCAAGGTGGCAGCGAGGCTGGGGGAGGGGCGCCCGCCATTGCCCAGGCTTGCTTAGGTAAACAAAGCAGCCTGGAAGCTCCAACTGGGTGGAGCCCACCACAGCTCAAGGAGGCCTGCCTGCCTCTGTAGGCTCCACCTCTGCCAGCAGGGCACAGACAAACAAAGAGACAGCAGTAACCTCTGCAGACTTAAATGTCCCTGTCTGACAGCTTTGAAGAGAGCAGTGGTTCTCCCAGCACGCAGCTGGAGATCTGAGAACCGGCAGACTGCCTCCTCAAGTGGATCCCTGACCCCTGACCCCCGAGCAGCCTAACTGGGAGGCACACCCCAGCAGGGGCACACTGACACCTCACACGGCAGGGTATTCCAACAGACCTGCAGCTGAGGGTCCTGTCCATTAGAAGGAAAACTAATAAACAGAAAGGACATCCACACCAAAAACCCATCTGTACATCACCATCATCAAAGACAAAAAGTAGATAAAACCACAAAGATGGGGAAAAAACAGAACAGAAAAACTGGAAACTCTAAATAGCAGAGCGCCTCTCCTCCTCCAAAGGAACGCAGTTCCTCACCAGCAATGGAACAAAGCTGGATAGAGAATGACTTTGACGAGCTGAGAGAAGAAGGCTTCAGACGATCAAATTACTTTGAGCTACGGGAGGACATTCAAACCAAAGGCAAAGAAGTTGAAAACTTTGAAAAAAATTTAGAAGAATGTATAACTAGAATAACCAATACAGAGAAGTGCTTAAAGGAGCTGATGGAGCTGAAAACCAAGGCTCAAGAACTACGTGAAGAATGCAGAAGCCTCAGGAGCCGATGCAATCAACTGGAAGAAAAGGTATCAGCGATGGAAGATGAAATGAATGAAATGAAGCGAGAAGGGAAGTTTAGAGAAAAAAGAATAAAAAGAAATGAGCAAAGCCTCCAAGAAATATGGGACTATGTGAAAAGACCAAATCTACGTCTGATTGGTGTACCTGAAAGTGATGGGGAGAATGGAACCAAGTTGGAAAACACTCTGCAGGATATTATCCAGGAGAACTTCCCCAATCTAGCAAGGCAGGCCAACGTTCAGATTCAGGAAATACAGAGAACGCCACAAAGATACTCCTCGAGAAGAGCAACTCCAAGACACATAATTGTCAGATTCACCAAAGTTGAAATGAAGGAAAAAATGTTAAGGGCAGCCAGAGAGAAAGGTCGGGTTACCCTCAAAGGGAAGCCCATCAGACTAACAGCAGATCTCTCGGCAGAAACCCTACAAGCCAGAAGAGAGTGGGGGCCAATATTCAACATTCTTAAAGAAAAGAATTTTCAACCCAGAATTTCATATCCAGCCAAGCTAAGCTTCATAAGTGAAGGAGAAATAAAATACTTTACAGACAAGCAAATGCTGAAAGATTTTGTCACCACCAGACCTGCCCTAAAAGAGCTCCTGAAGGAAGCGCTAAACATGGAAAGGAACAACCAGTACCAGCCGCTGCAAAATCATGCCAAAATGTAAAGACTATCGAGACTAGGAAGAAACTGCATCAACTAACGAGCAAAACCACCAGCTAACATCATAATGACAGGATCAAATTCACACATAACAATATTAACTTTAAATGTAAATGGACTAAATGCTCCAATTAAAAGACACAGACTGGCAAATTGGATAAAGAGTCAAGACCCATCAGTGTGCTGTATTCAGGAAACCCATCTCACGGGCAGAGACACACATAGGCTCAAAATAAAAGGATGGAGGAAGATCTACCAAGCAAATGGAAAACAAAAAAAGGCAGGGGTTGCAATCCTAGTCTCTGATAAAACAGACTTTAAACCAACAAAGATCAAAAGAGACAAAGAAGGCCATTACATAATGGTAAAGGGATCAATTCAACAAGAAGAGCTAACTATCCTAAATATATATGCAACCAATACAGGAGCACCCAGATTCATTAAGCAAGTCCTGAGTGACCTACAAAGAGACTTAGACTCCCACACAATAATAATGGGAGACTTTAACACCCCACTGTCAACATTAGACAGATCAACGAGACAGAAAGTCAACAAGGATACCCAGGAATTGAACTCAGCTCTGCACCAAGCGGACCTAATAGACATCTACAGAACTCTCCACCCCAAATCAACAGAATATACATTTTTCTCAGCACCACACCACACCTATTCCAAAATTGACCACATACTTGGAAGTAAAGCTCTCCTCAGCAAATGTAAAAGAAAAGAAATTATAACAAACTATCTCTCAGACCACAGTGCAATCAAACTAGAACTCAGGATTAAGAATCTCACTCAAAGCCGCTCAACTACATGGAAAATGAACAACCTGCTCCTCAATGACTACTGGGTACATAACGAAATGAAGGCAGAAATAAAGATGTTCTTTGAAACCAACGAGAACAAAGACACAACATACCAGAATCTCTGGGACGCATTCAAAGCAGTGTGTAGAGGGAAATTTATAGCACTAAATGCCCACAAGAGAAAGCAGGAAAGATCCGAAATTGACACCCTAACATCACAATTAAAAGAACTAGAAAAGCAAGAGCAAACACATTCAAAAGCTAGCAGAAGGCAAGAAATAACTAAAATCAGAGCAGAACTGAAGGAAATAGAGACACAAAAAACCCTTCAAAAAATCAATGAATCCAGGAGCTGGTTTTTTGAAAGGATCAACAAAATTGATAGACCGCTAGCAAGAATAATAAAGAAAAAAAGAGAGAAAAATCAAATAGATGCAATAAAAAATGATAAAGGGGATATCACCACCGATCCCACAGAAATACAAACTACCATCAGAGAATACTACAAACACCTCTACGCAAATAAACTAGAAAATCTAGAAGAAATGGATAAATTCCTCAACACATACACTCTCCCAAGACTAAACCAGGAAGAAGTTGAATCTCTGAATAGACCAATAACAGGATCTGAAATTGTGGCAATAATCAATAGCTTACCAACTAAAAAGAGTCCAGGACCAGATGGATTCACAGCCGAATTCTACCAGAGGTAAAAGGAGGAAATGGTACCATTCCTTCTGAAACTATTCCAATCAATAGAAAAAGAGGGAATCCTCCCTAACTCTTTTTATGAGGCCAGCATCATTCTGATACCAAAGCCAGGCAGAGACACAACAAAAAAAGAGAATTTTAGACCAATATCCTTAATGAACATTGATGCAAAAATCCTCAACAAAATACTGGCAAAACGAATCCAGCAGTACATCAAAAAGCTTATTCACCATGATCAAGTGGGCTTCATCCCTGGGATGCAAGGCTGGTTCAATATATGCAAATCAACAAATGTAATCCAGCATATAAACAGAGCCAAAGACAAAAACCACATGATTATCTCAATAGATGCAGAAAAGGCCTTTGACAAAATTCAACAACCTTCATGCTAAAAACTCTCAATAAATTAGGTATTGATGGGATGTATTTCAAAATAATAAGAGCTATCTATGACAAACCCACAGCCAATATCATACTGAATGGGCAAAAACTGGAAGCATTCCCATTGAAAACTGGCACAAGACAGGGATGCCCTCTCTCACCACTCCTATTCAACAGAGTGTTGGAAGTTTTGGCCAGGGCAGTTAGGCAGGAGAAGGAAATAAAGGGCATTCAATTAGGAAAAGAGGAAGTCAAATTGTCCCTGTTTGCAGATGACATGATTGTATATCTAGAAAACCCCATTGTCTCAGCCCAAAATCTCCTTAAGCTGATAAGCAACTTCAGCAAAGTCTCAGGATACAAAATCAATGTGCAAAAATCACAAGCATTCTTATACACCAACAACAGACAAACAGAGAGCCAAATCATGAGTGAACTCCCATTCACAATTGCTTCAAAGAGAATAAAATACCTAGGAATCCAACTTACAAGGGATGTGAAGGACCTCTTCAAGGAGAACTACAAACCACTGCTCAAGGAAATAAAAGAGTATACAAACAAATGTAAGAACATTACATGCTCATGAGTAGGAAGAATCAATATCGTGAAAATGGCCATCTGTAATTTACAGATTCAATGCCATCCCCATCAAGCTACCAATGACTTTCTTCACAGAATTGGAAAAAACTACTTTCAAGTTCATATGGAACCAAAAAAGAGCCCGCATCGCCAAGTCAATCCTAAGCCAAAAGAACAAAGCTGGAGGCATCACACTACCTGACTTCAAACTATACTACAAGGCTACAGTAACCAAAACAGCATGGTACTGATACCAAAACAGAGATATAGATCAATGGAACAGAACACAGCCCTCAGAAATAATGCTGCATATCTACAACTATCTGATCTTTGACAAACCTGAGAAAAATAAGCAATGGGGAAAGGATTCCCTATTTAATAAATGGTGCTGGGAAAACTGGCTAGCCATATGTAGAAAGCTGAAACTGGATCCCTTCCTTACACCTTATACGAAAAAATTAATTCAAGATGGATTAAAGACTTAAACGTTAGACCTAAAACCATAAAAACCCTAGAAGAAAACCTAGGCAATACCATTCAGGACATAGGCATGGGCAAGGACTTCATGTCTAAAACACCAAAAGCAATGGCAACAAAAGCCAAAATTGACAACTGGGATCTAATTAAACTAAAGAGCTTCTGCACAGCAAAAGAAACTACCATCAGAGTGAACAGGCAACCTGCAAAATGGGAGAAAATTTTCGCAACCTACTCATCTGACAAAGGGCTAATATCCAGAATCTACAATGAACTCAAACAAATTTACAAGAAAAAACAAATAACCCCATCAAAAAGTGGGCAAAGGACATGAACAGACACTTCTCAAAAGAAGACATTTATGCAGCCAAAAAACACATGAAAAAATGCTCATCGTCACTGGCCGTCAGAGAAATGCAAATCAAAACCACAGTGAGATACCATCTCACACCAGTTAGAATGGCAATCATTAAAAAGTCAGGAAACAACAGGTGCTGGAGAGGATGTGCAGAAATAGGAACACTTTTACACTGTTGGTGGGACTGTAAACTAGTTCAACCATTGTGGAAGTCAGTGTGGCGATTCCTCAGGGATCTAGAACTGGAAATACCATTTGACCCAGCCATCCCATTACTGGGTATATACCCAAAGGACTATAAATCATGCTGCTATAAAGACACATGCACACGTATGTTTATTGCGGCATTATTCACAATAGCAAAGACTTGGAACCAACCCAAATGTCCAACAATGATAGACTGGATTAAGAAAATGTGGCACATATACACCATGGAATACTATGCAGCCATAAAAAAGGATGAGTTCATGTCCTTTGTAAGGACATGGATGAAATTGGAAATCATCATTGTCAGTAAACTATCGCAAGAACAAAAACCAAACACCGCATATTCTCACTCATAGGTGGGAATTGAACAATGAGATCACATGGACACAGGAAGGGGAATATCACACTCTGGGGACTGTTGTGTGGTGGGGGGAGGGGAGAGGGATAGCATTGGGAGATACGCCTAATGCTAGATGACGAGTTAGTGGGGGCAGCGCACCAGCATGGCACATGTATACATATGTAACTAACCTGCACAATGTGCACATGTACCCTAGAACTTAAAGTATAATAAATAAAATAAAATAAAATAAAAAAATAAAAATAAAATTAAAAAAAAGCATGACAAGGAGGTGATTCACAGCTCCACCACAGAACTCTACCTAACTGATCCTTTTCTCCCTTTGCCATTTGAAGAAAATAAACAGTAAGTCTGTTTATTTTTCTGGAATAAGTTCTGGATTAAGATCATCATGTCTCCCCGAGATATAGAAGGACTTAGATGCAAGTTATATTTGCAACAGGATAAGGGACTTTAACTCCTGAGCTTTGAACAAGATAGCTTGTCCATTAGTAAGAGAAAGAAATGGAAGTTATCTCATATAATCAGTTCTTTTACTATCTGTATGCCTTCCCATTTTCCAGCCTGATTACTTCTCTAGGTATCTCAGGCCTATATTTACATAACCTGTAAAATAGGTAAGGATATGTGTTCCATGCCTGAGCTACATTCTCATTTCTTTGGACTGTTCAGTTGTCAAGGCAGATCTCACACAGCATTTTATGCAGTGAAGCACCCCAAGTACACTATATTGTCCATCTAATCGTCACTGGGTTCCAAAACTCAGGACAAACTATGTTTGAGAGAGTTTGGGCAGTGTCAGAGTTTCAGCATAATGATAGGGTTAAGCATCCTGCTAGAAGTGCTGCTTATTTTTCTGACAGATAGAATTTTACAACAGCCAAAGCTACTCATTTATTTCAGACATTTTCCAGATGATTTAGTTAAAAAGCTCCAGCATGGAGGGAATTTTTCTTTTAAGTTCCTGATAATAGCAATAATATGACCACATGTTATTTATTAAAATACTTTTCTAAAAAATAATCAATATCTCAGTACATACATGGACTTGCCTCTCAGCCTTCTACCAGCATAAATTAATTTAAATTTTTATTATTTGGAAGAAGGAAAGGTCAGCTCACAAGGGCAAAAGAGATTTATGTCTAGTCAACAACATGGTACAGAGAAAGACTCTATCAAAATGTTCTGTTTGAATGCTTTGCTAGAGGATTTGAAAGGGAGGAAATTATAAGCCAGATGATAGATGCTTTGGTTTGTGTGACCCTAGTGTTCAAATCTCAGCCTCAGAAATGTGGTACATCTTGTGATGACATACACAACGTGTTAGTAATCCCCAAAAGAACATACTGAAGATGTTGGTCCCCCACACCACCCACATCCCAGTACATCTGCTTTGGTGTGGTGACCAGTACATTCTCAATAGTGCAAGAAAGGAAAGATTTGTTACCAGATAAAAAAATGAAATCCTGTCTCCAGATTTAAGTCACTTTCCCTCCATCCCACTGGTTCTTCTAGTCTATTTAAAGAGTATACTCCTCTATATTGCTGCTACTTCTTTTGTTGGCCCTTATTCATTACTCAGGATCCCCAGATATACTAGACTCTTTTTAAGAGTCTCTATGTCTGGCCTCCCATTCCAGTAGCCTTTGCAGCAGATATGGGGCTTCAAAAAGTGAGCTGGGAGGGAGAGTGGAAAAGAAAGGAAAACTCAGATAAGAAATACCCCTCAGGGATTGAGATACATAACACATAATTTGAGTGCTGTTTTGGGTAATAAGAAGTCTAGGCAAACAAAACAAATTAAATTTATTAACCAACTGGCTAATAGAGCTTTTATACAACTTTGCTAGGGTCAGTCTGTAATCTTATTCTTGTTTCAAATTTTTTTTTCCCTCACATTGAACAGTGAAGTGTATCTGGAACTATGTTTAGTACGCTATATAAAATCTTGCCTGGTGTTTGTTTTAACCAAAGAAGGAATCTACATTACAAATAAGACTACCCAGAAACATGTCTGTTCTTAATATGCTATATAAACCCTGTGTTCCCTGCCTACTTCTCCAGGTCTTGTATTACACACTCCAGCTGTACGGTACTACTTGCACATCCCCTAGTCAGCCACACTCCTTCAGGACTCATTGCATTTGCAAAGTTTCCCTCTGCCAAGAACACCCTTCCTCCATTTACTTCATCATGAGAACAACTCCAACTCATCATTTGGAGATTATATCAACTGACTTCACTTTTAAGCAAACTTCCAAGCTGGCTGACCACCCCCGATAAGCTTGATGTTCCATTTAACCTGCATGTTGCTGACACCACATGCTTCTTTGCACCATGATGTAGATTATGCTCTGTTGAATTCTTCGTCTGCCCTACCTATACTCTTTGAGTAAGGAAATCATCTTTCATTTCTGTATCTTCAGTGGCCACATTATACCTGGAATAATTTACCATTCCACAATTTATCCACTAATGAATTAATGCATGAAATTTGTTGCAACAGTGGTTGGAAGTTTGTAGCATTAAATTGACAAAAATACTCACTTAAGAACCCATCAGGAAATGGTAAAAAGGAAAATATTGAAGATTAAAGAGTTGACTTTGTGGATATTTTTAAATTGATTTTTAAAATTGAAGTCCTACAAAAGCTATTTATAACCTATACAGTATAAAGGGAAGAGTATTATATGTATTTGAGAAGAAAGAACATTGGCTAGTGAGTACTTTTGCAGTCAGCAACTTGGCTGCAAGTATTTTATGTTGAACCATCAGTCCAAATTTTCAAGTACTATCATCAGTTCTGCATTACATTTCTACAGATGATCATGTTTTTCATCTGTAAATTGTATGTGATGAAAATTAGGCTCTTTCATTTCTAAGTGGCATACATTGTTTCTGCCCCAGCAATAATGATTCCCCAATAGCCATTCAGAGCAGTAACTATTTTACCCCTTTTCTAATCATCTGGAAATTCTTCAAGCCTATTGGCATGTGGGAGCTATGACAATGGGTATTTCTGAGGATCATATGGCACTGGTGACACTTCCATCCTAAACAATTATTTCTAAGTTGTCTTTGCCCTTGTCGCTAAATATATTTCTTGTTGGTGGATCATATCTGATAGTATTCCTAGTTAAGCACCATCGCTATGAGGTGTTATTGCAAAGGATCAAGAATATATTTCATGACAGCTTCCTTTAAACATCTTGGGGGTGCATAGACTTCAACATCTTGTTGGTACTAAGGAGATCAATTTCTTGATACACTTTAGTCACAGTAATATAGCAACCAGTACCTAACAAGTAAAGTACATTTTTCCAAATGCTTGCCTCATAGAATGTCACCACCCAACATTTATATGATGTCTAACTTGTTTATGATCCTAAACAAATTGAGTTAAACAAGGTTCTCACCAGCTATGTTAAATTAGTGAAACCTCATGGCATGTTCGTTTTCATCAGAAAGGTAGACAATGCTTCTAGGTATTGAACCAAATTCATTTCAAATCATGTCTGCAATCTTTGTACACATCTATACAACTCCTCTCATTATGCACATGCTTATTAAAGTTTTAGAAACACCCATATATTTTTTCATACCCTGATCCCAGGTTTAAAACCCTACAGAAATTTACATAATTTAAAGAAATTTACATACTTTCTTTAGCATAAGCTTGGTTCACATGTGATATTTGTAGAAAGATGATATAATCCTGTTACCTGGACAAAGAGGCAAGAAATAAGAACTCTACTTTCTAGGTTAAATTTCCTAAGTTACATGTTTGCTACATGTTTTGAGTCCAGACAGGGATGTCACTGTGCATTTGAAAATGTTAAGTCTTATAAATCTAGCTGTACACTGTGCATTTATAAGTCTATAAGACTTATAAATCTAGCTGTACACTCTAGAGACCAGAGTAATTGGATTCCCTTGTTCTATAAGAGGAAAGACACTGAAACACCTGGGCACAGCAGGTATCAAACAGGATGGATTACCGTCTGACTATAACATTTCCTAGGTTTAAATGAGATCACCAGAACTTTATTCACACAAACAACTCAGGTTGTTTCCACATTAAAATTGGATGAAGTGATGTTTATTATAAAACCTAGCACTAGCCAGGCTCCTGTCTGAGGACAGACAGATCAAAAGCATAAGGTTATGGTCATGCACCACTCTTCATCTTCCCTTCTAGAGCACAGCACTGTCTGATACACACTGATCAAATTTTGCCCAGGATTTTAAGTAGGATGTTGTGAAAAAGCAAAGAATGGGCCCTTGAAATAAAACAGTTCATCCTACAGTAAAGAGAATTGGAACTGTACTTTTATTAATGGCACATTGAAAGCCATTTACAACTTGCAAGTGATGCTTCCGAGAAACATTAGAAAGATTTTCTTATATAGAAATGTTAATAGGTGTCATAAAATTTGCTAAAAAGTTCAGTCCTATTTTCTGGGAACCTCCCAATAAGAAATTACAGATTTTCAAACACAGTGTAACAAAATGAACCAGTTAGAGGAGTAATCAGCCAGTTACTGCTTATATAATAATAATTAATAGTAATATTAAACAGCATCCGTACATAGAGCTTTTTGTCTTCAAAGTAATGAATTTCCTAAGTATTAACTTAGGAAGTTCTCTTTTGCAAACTTCCAACACATGTTTGGAGAGCTCTAGGAAGAACTTTATTTAACATTCATGTGTTCTTTTCACGTCTGCAGTGGAATCCTTCCATGGTTAGAAAAACATGTTTGGATGTACAGAGATGGAGTAGTAATATATACCCATATCCTGATGTCTGGCTTGTTCACTGCTGAGTCCTCAACCATATCCAATCAAAGTCAAAAATGTGTTTCCAGTGATAGAGCAATATGTTTTCTATTGAGGACAAGATTTGCCGAAAATAACACAAAAATTGTCTGGGAATTTGGGTGCATAACCTGGGTGTGGTGAAGATGAGCATTTCACATTTCTCACTAGAGTTCAGTAACTCTACACATAACACAGCCAGCCATGGATCCTTAAATTCACTATCTCACCAGCCAAAAGTCTCCTCCTGCTAACAGATGCCATGATTGCTAGAGCTTCTTTACAAACTGCACATATCTTCAGGAGACCCTGAAAATAACAGGCTCCTGGAAACTACAGATATTTTGCAGATGTGCTTTTTACAAAATGATTTCACAATTTGCTTAGGCACTTTATCTATGTGTCATTTTACAAATGAATAAAGACCAACTGCTGGTCTTTATTACAAATTTTAATTGTAATCACTTGTCTTTGGTAATTTCCAGATTTGTAAGAATTCAAGAATTCCATCTATTGGATATTTAATAATATTAATATTAAGGAATTATGATTAATTTTTAGTTTTGATAATACTATTGCAGCTATTTTTTAAAATCTCCTTTCTCTTAAAGAAACAACAAGTATTTATGGGTGAAATAATATGATGTCCAGAATTCCTTAAAAATGATCCCTGGGAAGTAAGATGAGTTGAAAGTGTAGATGAAACAAGATTAGCCATGAGTTAAAAATTGTTGAAGTTATAGAACTGGCACATAGGGGTTCACTCATACTATTCTCTATATTTTTGTGTATCTCTGACATTTCCACTTAAAAAATAAACAAACAAACAAAACTAAAGAATCTCTGCAACATAGACAGAACTCCCAAACTAATCTTCAAGAAGCAGCCAGCTGAAGACATAATCTCAAATCTCTTGGTTCCTACACATAGAGCATAGGCAGCACCCTGACATTGTGAATCAAAATGCTCTCCTCATTCCACCCTCTCCTTGGAGAGGTTGAAAAATCAACCTCTGATGCGGTTGTTACAAGGCTGAACAGACCTCTGGTAGCATAAATAAACCTCTGAGCTTCCACAAGCTGGATGGTTCAAAATCCACCGTGCAAAGGTAGCCATGAGTTAACTGGGCTTATAAATAGGTGGTCTACCTTCTGCTCCTCAAATCCCTAGAGCACAGATTATCCCAAGAGCCAACAGGAAAACACATGCATTCCCAACCATTGTGATCCATTGATGATTTACCAAAGGCCTACTAATGTAGGCATTTTAGCAGAGGTAAAGATGTTTAAAACATCCTCACTGCCCTCAAGAAACCCATATTATAGAAGGCAGAACCAAACCATTGCTTTTCTGGGTAGTCACAACTCATTCAAGTGCTGACAAAGTGTTTACTTTCAATCCATCTTTTCAGGGACCACACAGGAACTCCATTACATTGGAGTGGGCATGGGCAAACAGGGGGAAATGAATCGATATGATCAGAGTAAAAATTTTCCAGGTATATGGAGTGCCTTGACTCATTTATTTATTGGACTTGGAATGAATGGGATCTACATACATCCTGGAGGTGTGGCATCTGAAGGTAGCATCTGTCTGTGCTACTAACCACATCAGCAGCCTATGCTCCTCTCTGCTCAGCCCAATATTGGTACCCTGTGACAGCTGCTTGAAAGGTACCGTACCCTGTGACAACAGCTTGAAAGATACTATAATGATAGTATTTTCATTAAAATGTCACATTGTTTGGCAACACTTCCTAAATTTCTGTGTAATAGAAATGACAGAGCTGTCAGTTTTTCAGGAAAAATGAAAAGAGGTAAGAATAGTTACTCTTGGAGCAGTCTTCCCATAAACTCATATCTGTACAGTACCTTCTCTTTGGCAAAGAACCTTTGCACATATTTTCCCATCTGATAAGGAAAGTGAGTTGGGTAGGCTTTAAAAAAATTGATTAATTATCTTTTTTCTTTCTTTTTTTTTTTTTAGAGATGGGTTCATGCTCTGTCACCCAGGCTGGAGTGCAGTGGCATGATCATAGCTCACTGTGACCTTGAACTACTAGGCTCAAGCAATCCTCCCCTCTCAGTCTCACAATTAGCTGGGGCTGCAGGTGTGTACCACCATGCCTATCTGTGGTCTTGAAATGTTGCCCAGGCTGGCCTCAAACTCCTGGCTTCAAGCTATCCTTCTGTCTCAGCCTCTCGAGTTGCTAGGATTACAGGCCTGAGCCAACATACTCAGCAAATTAACCATTTTAAAGTAAACTGCTCGGTGGCATTTTATACATTCACAATGTCATGCAACCACTAGCTGTAGTTCCAAAACATTTCCATCACTCCTAAATAAAACTCTGTATCCATTCAGCAGTTTGAGTGGGCATTATTAACTTCAGTTTTACGGGTGAGGGAGCCTACTCCGAGACTGTCAAATGTTATGCAGGTAGTAAATGTTAGAGCTAGAAACAGAACCCAGTTTTTCTAATTGCAAATTCTCTACCAGACCAGAGGTTCTCAAAATTTAGTGTGCATCAGAATCACCTGGAGGGCATGTTAAAACACAGGTTGCAGGGTTCCAACTTCAAAGCCTCTGATTCAGTAGCTCTGTGTGGGGCCTGAAAATCTTTGTTTCCAAGTGATGCCAATGTTTCTGATACAGAGACCACACTCTGGGAACCACTGCACCACATTGAATTTCCCATTCCCCTATTCTTTAATTATAGGTTTTATTAACTCATTCAGGGATAGTTATATATTGAAACAAAGTCAGCTTGTAGGGGGTACTTGCTTTCTGTACCTCACCAGTTATTTGGTTAACTCACCATCGGAATGAAAACATGTAGGTGAAAAGTTTGCCAGCTTAAAAGTTGCCATGTAGATTAGAATTAAATGTCTTTCTAAAGACCCTTTTACTTAGCTAGCTGAATTTAGTATCTCTTATAGTACATCTGAGGAAACTGATTAACTGTGTAACTTTGTAGGCCAGAACCAGAAGTATCTCCTATCGTGGGTCTGGCACAGTGCCTGGCATATAGTAGTCATTAAATATTTGTCTAATAAATTAGTTTACTGAACATCAAAGGTAAGAGGGCTTCTTTTGGTATTATTATTTGAAGCACTTCCAAATGTTCAGAACTTATATGATCTACTTCATGGATAGGGCTTTATACATGTTACTCACTAGCCAAGTCAGGTTTCATGCCAGTGTCCTAGTCTAAATGCATTAAAAAGCCACCTTAATGTATTGAAGTGCCTGGGACTTTTGCTTCTCTTTTGGATCTCTGTTTAAGTTGAGGCCAATGTTTTAGCATCAACCCAAAACCATTTTCTTTGCCCTTTCCCTTTGTGTATACGGGTATATAAATGATGATCTGTAAAACAGCCAGCACATATTTCAACATCTGCCTACCAGATCTGTGTGCACCCTCCTGGTCATTTAGTTTGAGGTTAGGTAAGGTGGAGCATTGCAGGAGAGTCAACAGTAGAGCTGACAATGTCTTGTTTCTAAAGTGCTGGGATACTTTAATCTTCTTTCTTCCTTTGATGTCTGAGATTTCCTTCTTTATGCAATGACACTGGGACTAAATGCAACACCAGGAAACTATTTTCCAGTGAAGGGTGTGTGTTACAAACACCTGCAGAGCCCATAGTACCAGGTGACTTGAATTACTCACACATTTCTAGATCTCTTCTCTGTGGGTGGGTGGCTATTTTGATTCTGTTTTACCTTGGGTAAAAATATAACAGTTCTGGTCACACTGGTATGATTTTTATTTATCTTCTGCCCATACATCAAATAAAAGCATAAAGAATGATGTCTGGCTTTAAGCAAGAGAGAATATTTTGTAGTCAAAGTCACTGACTGAGAGGCAGAATTTTAAGTTCAAGTCCTGACTGTACCATCAATTCAGATGGAGCTTTACACATATCACTTAACATTTGTGGGCTTCTGTTTTCTTATATATGGAATGAAGGAAATCAGCTTTAAATAGTCAGTTTTGGGTTTTTATTTAACAAGGTATCTCTTGCAATTAGTGAAAAACTTACCATAGCCCTGGAGCTATTCTATTTTTCATTAATCTATTTTTCTTTTGCATCACAGAAATAGTATGGCATGACCTCTTTTTGTTGTGTCTATCTATTAGGACCAAACCAAACACCTAGACAGAACATTTGTTAAATATGAAATAGCATCAACACTGTTAACACAGCCCAGCATTATTAAAAAAATTATAATAATAATGAATATTGTCTGTTTCCTCTGTGCCATGCTCTATGTTAAGAGCTTTATGGGCAATGACTGCTGTGTGAAGGCTTCTGGAGAGTGTAAAACATGTCTTGCATTGTACAACTTTCACAATTCAGTTACAAACTGGAATGTCAAGAAGGTCTCAGTAGATACACATGTTTTGCAAAAATGTTTTAGGTAAGGAAGGATTTCTTTAGAGGTCTTCAAGAAATATTCTAAATGCTACTTTATTTCTTTTTAACAACAGTCTTTCCCATCCCAGTAAATGGAAAGTCTACAAAAGCACTTGCTCAGACCAAAAACCTTGGAGCAATTCTAATTTTCACTCCCAACTTTAAGTCCATTAGCAAATTTGGTCAGCTCTATCTTCAAAGTGTTTTTAGAATCCAGCCTCTTCTGAATGTGTGCATTGCTGCCACTCTATTCCAAGATATCCACCCTGCCCCTCTATCCCAGCATTCTCCACACCATATTCTCAACACAGCAGCCCTACTGCACCTGTGGAAAAGGAAATCTCATCATGTCAGTTCACTTGCTGAAAACCATCTACTGGTTTTGCATCTCACTCAGCGTGAACACCCAAGCCCCTTCTTTCTGCTAGTGCTTCTAGGTTCTTTCTTACTACTTGTCCTTGGCTTACCCTGCTCCAGCCATGTTCATCTTCCCGCCGTTATTCCCACATGCCAGCATCCTTGGGCTGAGGGCTGAGTACAAGTTTTCTGTCTTTTAGTCCCCAAAGATTCTTACTCCAATTATTATTTCTTGTAAAAGTTTACCTCACTACCTGAATTATTACTTTAAATTATTTAGCACTTTATTTAAATTATAATATGCATATAAAAATACATAATCCATAAGTGTACACATTGCTAAATTTTCCACGAAGTTAACACATCCATGAAACCATAACTTGAGTACAGAAATAAAACACTGATAGTCCCTCCAGAAACCTCCTTTGTGCTTCCTCCCATGTATTACCAGCCCCGCAAGTCTACCATATTCTGACTTTTATTATCATTCTATTAGTTGGGTTGTTTTGAAATGTATATGGATTTTTTTTTTTTACCCAGTATCATGTTTTTGATTCACCCATGTTGTTGCCTGTAAATATAATTATTTATTTTTATTGACACACTTTTTTCAGTGTACAAACATATCAAATTTACCTGTCTCTTGTGACACCAAAAATAAATGCACACCCATGTTTAATCAAAAGATATAGATATACATATAAAATATATGTATATCTATATATATATGTAAAAGAGAGAAAGAGTGGGAAGGCAAATTCATACAACCTCTATGGAAAATAGTATGAAGATTTCTCAAAAAAAAACCAACAAAAAAAGAACTACCATGCAATCCAGCAATCCCACTATTGGGTATTTATTTAAAGGAAATGAAATCAATGTATCAAAAGGATACCTACATTCACATGTTTACTGCAGTCCTATTCACAATTGCAAAGATATACAATCAACCTAAGCATCCATCAGCAGGTGAATGGATAAAGAATATGTGGCATATAGACACAATGCAATACTATTCAGCCATAAAAAAGAATAAAACCGTGCCATTTGCAGTGGAACTGGAAGCCTTTATGTTAAGTGAAATAAGCAAGACACAGAAAGACAAAATTTGCATATTCCCACTCATACATGAGAGCTAAAAAGTTGACCTCATGAAGTAGAGAAGAATGACAGACACTACAGGCTTGGAACTATATGTGGGTGGCAGAGCACTCTTGACAATAAAGGTAAACATGTTAAACGCTAACATTTTATTTTTTTAAAGCAAGTATGCAAAAATGTTAATAGTTCTTAGTTCTAACTGGTGGGAATCAGGGGCTTAATTATTCTTTTTAAATATTTAGTGTTTTAAAATTTTCTGCAAAATATGGCTCCTAAGAAAGAAAATAATAGATATGTCTACCATTTGGGAAAACATTTGTATTAAATGGAAAGTAATGTAGTCAATTTGCTTATTTTGTTAAATGCCATAAAACAGAAACACATATTTGGAAACAACTGCCTGTTTGGTGTGGTATTGACTAAACAACAACAAAACTAAAGAATCTTAGATTTGGATGTGAGCTTAGCAGTTATTTAACTCAATAAGAATTTTTACTCTGCATTTTGACATGTGGCCATCAAACTTGGCTCCAGTGAGTGGGGAAATCATTACCTCAAGGGGCTGTCCATTCCATTTTGAAAATGAATTGCTAAGCTGTTCTTTCCTATAAAAAGTAAAAATCTATTTACCTTTGTATCCTATTCAGTTTTTATAGTTCTTCCTAGTAGATCAACTCAGAGAATGTCGCTGGCTGTTTTAAGTCCAGAAGTTTCATTTAATGCTGTGATTATATCTTAAACTCCAAAAAAGTACCCTCTTGGCTTTAGTTAATTTCCTTATAGAAAAGAACCTATTTTTATTTCAGCTATACTGATATCACCTAGCATGATAGTAGGTATAGCAGAACTTTGTTAAACCATAGAAACTGGCATCTTGAATTTTCCAACTTAAACAAGATGAAGGTTAAGAACCTTCACTGTGCCTTTCTATTTACAACATTTCATAATTAATCAAATCCTATCTCCTTCAAAATGATGTTATATTGATGCCAAAATTCTTTATTTATATTAAGGTCATGATTTAAAATGAGGGCTACTTCAATGTCAATACATATTCAGTGAGTCCATAAAGTAAGCAGCCTTCTCAAAAATAAAAATAGCCTCCAAGTCTTAAAATGTAATGATAATATGTTTAATTTACTGTATATAAATAAAAAACTAGAAGTCATTGGTCAACTACTTCTAGGGAAAGATCTGGGCATTTTCTGATCATCAAACACCTTATCATGAATGGTCAAGAGGCTGAACTGGGAATCATGTTTGGTTCACATGGTTAGCTGGTTAGCATGTCAACAGTCTGTTTTTGTTAGTATAAATTCTTCAAAATTTAATCTTTCATCTTCCCCTCATATGTTGGTCAATTTGCTTATCAAAAATAATGCAAAACTTAAACAAAGTACTTTCAATGTATTTTTTAGGGACAACATTCTCTTTTATCCATATTTTTGAATATCTGATATAGTTGTCTCTGTCTTTTGCAAGTTGCATCTAATTTCCTTCCTTATCTTAGGTTATTTCTTGGTGTTCCTCCTAGGTAACCACGTTTATTTTGTGGTATTCCCATTTGTGTTTCAACTCCTTGTTCAAATTTTTCTGTAGACACCAGCTGTTAAACTTAAGAACACCAGATGTTAGTTTAAGATTTGAGATGTTGTTACCGGGGCAACCAGCATTGAGTGCTGGCCCTCCCCATCACTATGTGTTCACTACTCCAGAGTGGGTAATTGGATTTCACCTTTCTCTATAGAAATAAAACAGACAAAAATTCACTTAGAGCACCAACTTAAAAAGGCAGCTTGCACACCCTTCTGATGTAAACTCTGTTCATACCTTCCCAGCAGTTCTGCTCTACATAAAAAGAACAAAGTGTTTTAAAAAAATCACAAAGATATGGGGTGGGGAGGGGAGCAAAGAAGGCTTTAACCATTACTACTTGCAGGATCAATTCCATTTTGACAATTTTCAAGGTTACAGATCAGACGTTTCACTCTGTAGATCAAAAGGGAAAGCTTTGAGATTTCCTACTCTTTCCACCCATCACTCAGAAGCTCAGAGGCTACTGAGAGAATACTTTTTTTCTGTGTCAATTTGAGACAATCTGTGGGATTCAGGATGTTCTCCTTCAGAAATGGAACACTTTAGCCTCCTTCTGACATTTCAGAATCACAGAATCATAGTACATAGAGCTTATAGATCTTGCAGCACAATCCAATAACTTTCAGGAAACAAACCGTAATACTTAAGCATTCAAATTTCTATTCACTTACTTTATAATTCTCGTCAACTTATCTTAAGCTCTTGACTTCTAGTTTTCTTATGGTGAAAAGTCCTGCTGTGCAATGTGGTGAGGAAAATCCAGGTCTTAGACCAAGTATGAGAACCATCTCTTGCAAATTACTGGACAACCCTCAGTTTCCCACAAATACACAGTGAGTATAATAATAACAACTATTTACTATGTCATTGAGTAGTCAAATGACATAATATGTTATTTAAAGTATGAAATATTTTTAAAAGTTATTATTCTCATTGATTTATATATAAGCTCTAGAGTAGAAAATAACCTGCAGGATGGAAAGTTGTCTCCTCTCCCAGATGTAGCCAATGTCACCACTGTGCCCATTACACTTTGGGAAAATGTATTTAAAAGGCAAGCTATTATCTAAAAGTTCTAGTACTGTGCATATGAACTTCAAAGTTTTGAGTTCTTTTTTTGTTTTGTTTCTTGCTTCAGGTTCATTTTACCTGATACAATAGTATTATCACTTCTTTATTTTTTTCATTTATACTATCAAAAATTTTATTTTAGCCTAGGAAATAAGAGAGGAAAAAGAGATGACTATTATATTGCACTTTAATCAAGATAACAATATATTCTTTAATGTACAACTCCATTATTTTAAATGACATCCTAAAGCAGATTTTAGAAATGTTCTTTTCTTTTCTTTTTTTTTGTTTTGAGACGGAGTCTCACTCTGTCACCCAGGCTGGAGTGCAATGGCATGATCTCGGCTCACTGCAACTTCTGCCACCCAGGTTCAAGAAATTCTCTTGCCTCAGCCTCCAGAGTAGCTGGGACTACAGGTGTGTGCCACCACGCCCGGCTATTTTTTTGTATTTTTAGTAGAGATGGGGTTTCACCATGTTAGCCAGGATGGTCTTGAACTCCTGACCTCGTGATCTGCCCGCCTCGCCCTCGCAAAGTGCTGGGATTACAGGCATGAGCCACTGCACCCGGCTAGAAATGTTCATTTTTATGTGATAGAGAAAAGCAGGTCTTTGGCAGTTCGTGCTGTACAGAAAATACCATCAATGTTAAACAGAAGGCTTTATCTGTAGGGACTGGAATGGAAACATTTCTGAATAATGTACAGGGGTTGCCCCATTGTGGACAATGACCTCACACATTCATAATTAATAACATTGCTTTGCTTCAATTGAAGAGACTTGAGAATTGTGTAACAGGGCAACTTCACGTCTTCTCAATGGAAATTTGATTTATTCATAAATCAAGTAATAATGAACAAGACATAATGTACTATATTTTAATGTTAATTATCTTAAAAATAATAAGTTACTGGAAACTGAATGGGCTTTTATTTTTTCTTTTAATGTTATAATGTTATTTCTTATAATGTTTAATGTTTAATGCCCTCCCAAAAGCTAAAGGCTAAATGGCCCTTTTGCCTCTCTTCCTTATCCATATTTTTCTACCCCTTCTTTAGAAGTTGGAAAGGTAAAGCATCTTTACAGCTAACAATTTCTGAAAATAATGTAATGTAAAGAAAGACATTTTGTAAACAGACTCCTTTGCTGGCTCCAATTGCTAGGCCAGGCATTTGGGGCATTGTAGGATTGGCAGAGGAACAGCCACACCATAGTGTGTCTGTTGGCTAATTGCTTTCCCCCTATGGAATTACACCCAACACACATCAACATTTCACCCATGAATTCACCACAGTCTCCCTTTTCACACCTAACAATACAAAAGAAGAATCAAATTGTTTTCTAGTAAGGATCAACAAATACATGATAGGTCATGGAAACCTTTGGCAAAATTGCAGCTAAATCTAGATATACCAACTGGTTTTATTTAACACAATCAGAAACATAAAGAGAACAAATTAAAAAACCATATCTTGGTACTAAGCTATTTTACCAGAATACTGATAAAAAAAAAAGAAATCCAACATTTAAGTTATGACATAGTCCAGTAAAGATTTGAAGTATATATTACCCTTCTGTCAAGTCCTCTCATGCCCTCCTCCTGCACTCCAGCTTAGAAACAAATCCCTCGGCCCTGCTCCCTGAACTCTTTTACTTTTACTGATACATCGATCTCATTTTACCATAGCTACATTGATCTCATTTTACTATGGCTGTTTAGAATTTCCCCAAGGGTAACTAGGTGTTAACTCATCCCTATTTGTAAATCCACCCAAAACAGTTTCTGGTACACAGAAGATCAGTGGATAATTATTGAATACATACAGTAATTCCAAATGCTAGTAATAATACAATCTAAGAACTAATATAGTCCATATTTGTTAAGATGATTCTCTAAAATACTTAGGAATCCAACTTACAAGGGATGTGAAGGACCTCTTCAAGGAGAACTACAAACCACTGCTCAATGAAATAAAAGTATACAAACAAATGGAAGAACATTCCATGCTCATGGGTAGGAAGAATCAATATCGTGAAAATGGCCATACTGCCCAAGGTAATTTATAGATTCAATGCCATCCCCATCAAGCTACCAATGACTTTCTTCACAGAATTGGAAAAAACTACTTTCAAGTTCATATGGAACTAAAAAGAGCCTGCATTGCCAAGTCAATCCTAAGCCAAAAGAGCAAAGCTGGAGGCATCACACTACCTGACTTCAAACTATACTACAAGGCTACAGTAACCAAAACAGCATGGTATTGGTACCAAAACAGAGATATAGATCAATGGAACAGAACAGAGCCCTCAGAAATAACACCGCCTATCTATAACTATCTGATCTTTGACAAACCTGAGAAAAACAACCAATGGGGAAAGGATTCCCTATTTAATAAATGGTGCTGGGAAAACTGGCTAGCCATATGTAGAAAGCTGAAACTGGATCCCTTCCTTACACCTTATACAAAAATTAATTCAAGATGGATTAAAGACTTAAATGTTAGACCTAAAACCATAAAAACCCTAGAAGAAAACCTAGGCATTACCATTCAGGACATAGGCATGGGCAAGGACTTCATGTCTAAAACACCAAAAGCAATGGCAACAAAAGACAAAATTGACAAATGGGATCTAATTAAACTAAAGAGCTTCTGCACAGCAAAAGGAACTACCATCAGAGTGAACAGGCAACCCACAAAATGGGAGAAAATTTTCGCAACCTACTCATCTGACAAAGGGCTAATATCCAGAATCTACAATGAACTCAAACAAATTTACAAGAAAAAAACAAACAACCCCATCAAAAAGTGGGCAAAGGATGTGAACAGACACTTCTCAAAAGAAGACATTCATGCAGCCAAAAGACACATGAGAAAATGCTCATTATCACTGGCCATCAGAGAAATGCAAATCAAAAACACAATGAGGTACCATCTCACACCAGTTAGAATGGCAATCATTAAAAAGTCAGGAAACAACAGGTGCTGGAGAGGATGTGGAGAAATAGGAACACTTTTACACTGTTGGTGGGACTGTAAACTAGTTCAACCATTGTGGAAGTCAGTGTGGTGATTCCTCAGGGATCTAGAACTAGAAATACCATTTGACCCAGCCATCCCATTACTGGGTATATACAAAGGATTATAAATCATGCTGCTGTAAAGACACAGGCACACGTATGTTTATTGTAGCACTATTCACAATAGCAAAGACTTGGAACCAACCCAAATGTCCAACAATGATAGACTGGATTAAGAAAATGTGGCACATATACACCATGGAATACTATGCAGCCATAAAAAATGATGAGTTCATGTCCTTTGTAGGGACATGGATGAAACTGGAAATCATCATTCTCAGTAAACTATCGCAAGGACAAAAAACCAAACACCACATGTTCTCACTCATAGATGGGAATTGAACAATGAGAGCACATGGACACAGGAAGGGGAACATCACACTCTGGGGACTGTTGTGGGGTGGGGGGAGGGGGGAGGGATAGCATTAGGAGATATACCTAATGTTAAATGATGAGTTAATGGGTGCAGCACACCAGCATGGCACATGTATACATATGTAACTAACCTGCACATTGTGCACATGTACCCTAAAACTTAAAGTATAATAATAATAAAAATTAATTAATTAATTTTTTAAAAGATGATTCTCTACTAGCATTTTTTTCCAAGAGTAATAATTCTTTAGAAAATTTAGCTGACCATGTCTATTAAAGTAAAATAATTGAGAATTTATTTAGAATTGTCTGCATTTCAAAACTTTTTTTGCAGTTTCTATGACCTACAAAAGAAATGATTGATGGAATGATAATATATTTTAAAAGTATTTTATATATATAGATTATATTACAGGGTCTTGGAATGGACTGCTTTACTCTCTTTATCTTTGTTGGGAGCATTATTAATAATAAAAAAAAAGCTATCCCAAACTCAAGCATAAATATTAGTCAATCTTTTCTAAAAGGATTAGTCAAAACTAGATGCAAACCCGAGATCTATGAGAATATGCCTGGATTATACATTACCCATAATTTACAAGATTCACACCTGTATTCAAGAAACAAGCATGATATTGTCATAATTACTGTCCGTTCATGTTATATCTCCTCCACCCCTTTATAAATAAATTAAATTATAGTCCTACTGTACTGAATATATGGTAGGCACTGTGAAGTAAGTCTAAATTTATGGGAGCATGCCAAGCAATATTTTTGAAGGATATAGTTAGTAAAATATATATCCAAAGTGCTGGGATTACGATGGTTCATGCCTGTAATCCCAGCAGTTTGAGAGGCCGCGATGGGTGGATCACCTGAGGTCAGGAGTTCAAGATCAGTCTGGCCAACATGGTGAAACCCCATCTCTACTAAAAATGCAAAAAATTAGCCGGATGTGGTGGCAGGCGCCTGTAATCTTAGCTACTCAGGAGGCTGAGGCAGGAGAATCACCTGAACCCCGAAGACAGAGGTTGCAGTGAGCCAAGATCGCGCCACTGCACTCTAGCCTGGGCAACAAGAGTGAAACTCAATCTCAAAAAAAAAAAAAGAAAAGAAAAGAAAGAAAGAAAACATAAAAGAAAAAGAAAATCTTAACTAAGCACAGCTGCTTCTAATTTTTGATGTCCAGTTCAACCAATTGCCCTCATTCCTAATAGATTCAGTTTTCCTAGTGTTATCTCCATTCCTTAAATAAAACAGAATGATAAGAAAGGTTAATATAGGAATATAAAAGATGAAAGATATTAAATACTCACATATGTGTAAATTTATTTTCTTAAAAATTGATTATATCAAGCAGACAATATTTTGGAAAACCAAAAATACATGCTCAATTACTGTATTTTACTTTCTGAAATCATAAGATGTCTAAAAAAAGATTTTATTTGCCTGTATGAGAAAATATTCCAAACATATAAAAGGGTTTTTTCTCGTAGATTAGGAATGAAATATCCCAAATATCCACATCACCAAAAGATCATTTTATTAAGCTGTTTTTATGAGCGCCTGATTGCCTTATATAAGTTTATGTTTTTGATTGATCTCATTCTTAAGAAATTGGTCTTCCATGCCATTAAGAAATAGTTGGCTTGCTGTACTCAACCCAAGGAAATTACTATTTTCCCTTTCATGTAAATATTTTCATTTATCTGGGAAGTCCATTTGAGGCATGCCAAAAATAGGCATGATTCTTCATGCCTATTTTTTCAAATATTGCCTAAGAGGATATACAGATTAAGTGTGATCTAGTCTCAAAATTTGTAAACTTTCCATAAGTAACTTCATTTCTGGAACAGAATGGTGTGATTTTAATGGAAATTTCAAAGCTTTAACTTTTTAAAATATGGAATATAAACAAATCCATAACAATATGTTTGGAAAAATAAAAGATATTGAAAAAAATTATAATTAGCAAAAGTTCACTCCTCGTTCATTTACTCATTCATTCATGCATTCATTCACCAAATACTTTTTGCCCCTTGTGAAACCTAGTTGCCTTTCCTCCCTTGGGGTGTATAAATACTCAATTAAGCTTATACACAATGAAGTTCAAGTAATTTTTAAATGCCCTTTCAGAGTTTGTTCAAGATATCAATTTTTAAAACAATTTGCTTAGTGTCATAAAAGCTGAAATGAGAGTTGCTAACTGTATAAAACTAGTTATGCAAAGAAAGAAAAACTTTGATGTTTAATATCCATTTTATACTAGATATCTAGATATCCTTCTTATTATATTTTTTATTGAAGCGTGATTCACAATTGCAAAGATAAGGAATCAACCTAAGTATCCATCAGCTGATGAGCAGAGAAAAAATGTTATATATATATATATATATATATATATACACACACACACATATATATACATATATACACACATATATAGTAATACTACTATAATAGAATATATATGAGATATGTGATATATATATAAAATATGGAATACTACTCAGCCATAAAAAAGAACGAAATAATGTCTTTTGCAGCAACTTAATGGAACTGGAGGCTACAATTCTAAGTGAGGTAACTCAGGAATCTAAAACCAAATACCACATGTTCTCACTTCGAAGTGGAAGCTAAGCCATGAGTAGACAAAGGCATACAGAGTGGTAGAATGGATACTGGAGACTCAGAAGAGGGGAGCTGGAAAGTGACTAAAAGATGAAAAACTACCTTTTGGGAACAATGTACACTACCCAGGTGACAGGTGCACTAAAATCCCAGACTTTACCACTGTACAATTTATCCATATAACCAAAAACCACTGTACTCCAAAAGCTATTGAAATTAAAAGTTAAAATAAAAAAGATATCCATTTTGTCAACAATAATTTATGTCTCACTAAATATATGGTCAACTAGCTCTAAGACACACTGCCTGAAATTTCAGGATATTTCATATTGTATTTATATTGTTATAAAATACATAAATTTTCCCTTGCATTCATTATAATTTAAAGCTACAGAGAATGTTTATAATTGATTAACTAAATTCTCTTTTTCTACCAAGCCAGTCTTAACAATAATGAGAAATTAAACTATAAAATCAATGAAGTGGACTGGTTTACATTTTTCCAAATTTCTTCCTTTCTACTGATTATTTTATTCTAATATCATAGGCCTGCTCTACTTGAGGGAAATAGTAAAATTATATTGTCACCGTATATTTATTATTCATTACAATTATACATATTTAGAAGGGTCCAAGCATTGGATCTTTCTCTTCTCTCTTTTTATCTGAAGTTTTCTCTTTCTGCAAGTTAATACATGAAGAGGCTAATTGCTTTTAAATAGGCATCTATTTGTTAGAAGTTTAATATTTTGATAAAAGAGAATGCTTATATTAATATTAAATACTAATTTTGGCTTGACAATATTTGTGAAGACTCTTGCCATCTCACCTCCCGTTTCTTTGGAAAATCAAAAGTTAAGAAAATGTCTATGTGTTCTAAAATTGTAATCTGAAATTCACTAAATCTTTTAGAAAAAAGGATTTTGACCCTGCTAAAAAGTTGGTACATGTTGTGAGTTGTCTCTTTTACAAAATTATTAAAGTTGGAAAACTTTAATATTTAATTATAGTAGCCATGTTTTAACACCATATTAATTTTCCTAAATTTTTAATCTTGTTACAACTTTTAAAACCTTGACATTTTCATAAGTGGTTACAGAATTTCAACAAACAACCATATAACAATAAATTTTAAAATGTTTGACCTTAGAAAACATTTCAAACTCTTAAATTTGCAGCCGCCAACAGCCTGCACACACACACACACACACACACACACACACACACACACACACACAGTCTGGTAAAAGTTAAAAGTCACAGACTTTCTTCGTAAACATGGTTTTATGGTCTTTCTCTTTCTTGTGCTGCTGACATTAACAATTTAGTTACAATCATTTGTAATTCAGACAGGCCAGCAGTCAATTATACAGTTAAAAGATCTTGTACTATTTGATTCCTTCCTCCACCACTTCAAAACTGTTGACTTTGGGCAAGTTACCGCACCTCTCTGTGCATCTGTAAAATCTTACCACTCTGAGTTTTTCTGAGAATGATGTATTATGACATACGCAAAGCACTTAAAACAATGTCTGACATTAATAAGTGCTGTAAGTGTTAGCCACTACTATTATTATGCTTGTCATCAGGGCAAAGCTTGAGAACATAAATCCACCGATAATTCTCAAGTCTTAGCTTGTCAAACTATCATTAGTTTTCTCACCAAGCAGTGGACTGGTTTTAACCAGAGGGTTCTGAACTGGACTGGGAAAACAGGACATCTTTATTTTCACTAACTTCTAAGTGTATGTCCTTCAATTGTGAATGTACAAAATCCATTACAGTGCTATTAGCAGTATCTGTAATGTTGTCAACAGTAGAAATTACAGATTCGTCCATATTTCATTATAGTTACTTATGGATTTCAAAATATTGTTTTCACTCATCACCATTTAAAAAGTTTGGTAGTTATTAATGACATTCTTCCAGAAATAGAAAAAATAAATCCAAAATTTATATGGACCACAAAAGACTCAGCCAAAGCAATCCTGAGCACATAGAAAAATGCAACAGAATAGAGAATACAGAAATAAATCCAGGCATTGACAGCCAACTGATTTTCAATAAAGGTGCCAAGAACATACATTAAGGAAAGAACAGTCTCTTCAAGAAATGGAGCCAGAAAAACTGTGTGTGTGTGTGTGTGTGTGTGTGTGTGTGTGTGTGTGTGTATGCAGAAGAATGAAACTAGATGCCCATCTCTCACCATATACAAAAATCAAATTAAAATGGATTAAAGATTTCAATCTAAGACCTGAAACTATAAACTACTGGAAGAAAACATTGGGGAAACACTCCAAGACATTTGTCTGGGCACAGATTTCTTGAGTAAGACCTCAAAAGTACAGGTAACCAAAGCAAAACAGATAAATGGGATCACATCAAACTAAAAAGCTTCTGCACAGCAAAGGAAACAACCAAAAAAGTGAAGAGATAACACGTAGAATAGGATAAAATATTAGCAAACTGCACCTCAGATAAAGGATTAAAACCAGAATATATAAGGAACTCAAACAACTCAATAGAAAAAAATAAAATAAAATAATTGGATTTAAAAAGAGGCTACTCAGGAGGCTGAGGTAGGGGAATCGCTTGAAACTGGGAGGCAGAGGGTGCAGTGAGCGAAGATCAAGCCACTTCACTCCAACCTGGGCAATAGGAACGAAACTGCGTCTCAAAACCAAACCAAACCAAAACAAAACAAAACAAAACAAAACAAAACAAAACCAGGCGCGAGGTTTCACGCTTGTAATCCCAGCACTTTGGGAGGCTGAGACGGGCGGATCACTAGGTCAGGAGTTCGAGACCAGCCTGGCCAACACAGTGAAAACCCGTCTCTACTAAAAATACAAAAATTAGCTGGGCGTGGTGGCAGGCACCTGTAATCCCAGCTACTTGGGAGTCTGAGGCAGGAGAATCGCTTGAACCCTGGAGACGGAGGTTTCAGTGAGCCAAGATCGCGCCATTTCACTCCAGCCTGGGTGACACAGTTAGACTCTGTCTAAAAAAAAAAAAAAGAGGCAAAAAATCTTAATACACATTTCTCAAAAGAAGACAGACAAATGGCCAACAGGTATATGAAAAAAGCTCAACATTACTAATCATCAGAGAAATGCAAATCAAAACTATAATCAGATATCATCTCACCCCAATTAAAGTGGATTTTATCCAATAGACTGGCAATAATGTATGCTGGTGAGGATGTGAAGAGAGAGGAACCCTCATACACTGTTGGTGGGAATATGAATTATTGTAGCCACTATGGAGAACAATTGGGAGGTGCCTCAAAACCTAAAAATAAAACTATATGATCCAGTAATCCCACTGCTGGGTATATATCCCAGCAGAAAGGAAATCAGTGTATACGAGAGATATTTGAACTCCCATGTATATTACAGCACTATTCATAATAGCCAAGATAGGGATTCAACATGTTCAACAACGGATGAATTGATAAAGAAAATGGGGTACATTTCTATAGCCACCTTATTGTGCTACCAAACACTAGATTTTATTTCTTCTAACTGTATTTTTCATTCTTCTGCATATGTATACCCGGTTTTCCCAGTACCATTTGTTGAAGAGACTCTCCTTTCCCCAGAGTATGTTCTTGACAACTTTATTGTAAATGCCTGGATTTATTCCTGTATTCTCTATTATGTTGCATTTTTCTATGTGTCTGTTTTTATGCCAGCACCATGCTTTTTGGTTACTATAGCTTTGTAGTATAATTTGAAGTCAGGTAATGTGATGCCTCCAGCTTTGTTCTTTTGTTCACTGGAATATTATTAATGAAATTAATACAATAGAAGATTATTCAGCCATAAAAATAATTAAATCCTGCTATTGAAAACAACATGGATGGACCTGGAGGGCACTCTATTAAGTGAAATAAGCCAGACACAGAAAGACAAATATTACATCTTCTTACTCGTATGTGGGAGATTAAAAAATATTGAACTCCTGGAGGTCGAAAGTAGCATGGTGTTTAACAGAGGCTGAGAAAGGCGGTGGGGAGAGCAGGATAAAGAAGACATGGTTAATGGGTACAAAAATGATGTTTAGATAGAAGAAATAAGATCTAATGTTTGATAGTGCAATAAAGTGGGTATAGTTAACAATAATTTATTGTATTTTTCAAAATAACTGAGTGGAATTAGAATGTTCCTATCATAAAGAAATGTTGATTTCTTGAGGCGATGGATATCCCAGTAATTCTGAATTGAGCATTATATATTATATGCTTGTATCAAAATATCACATGTGCCCTATAATCAAATACTAATATACATTTTGCTGTGAAGGTAATTTTTTAGTTGTGGTTAACATCTATAATCAGTTTTCTTTAAGTGAAGGAGATTACCCTGGATAATGTTGGTGGGCCTCATCTAATCAGTTGAAAGGCCATAAGGACATACAATGGGATTTCCCAGAGAAGTAGAAATTCTGCCTCAAGCCTGGAGCACCAATTGTTTCTGAATTTCCAGCCTAAGGATTTTTGGACTCGTCAGTCCCACAATCATGTCAGCCAATTTCTTAAACAACATGATAGATGATAGATAGGAGAGAGAGAGAGAGAGAGAGATGATAGATTAGATATAGATAGATGATAGATATAGATGATAGATAGATAGATAGATAGATAGATAGATAGATAGATAGATAGATGATAGATAGATAGATAGATAGATTCTGATTCTCTGGAAACTTTGCCTGATATAGTTCAGTGTTCATTATCACTCAGCCTACATGATTTCAAATAGGATAAAGGTAAAATAAGAAATATATTTTTGTCTTTCCATACTTTTCTTGTACTCCTACATTCTTCTTACTTTAGCTACATCTTATAAATATTGTTTCTTGATATTTAAACACCACATAGGATAGAAGTTTCAAAGATACAAAATTGAAATATGTCTTTGCCCTATTTTGTTAATATCCAGATAATTAATATTTTATATTTTGAGGGACAACTAATATTAGCCATCGTGTTTAAACTACGACAACATAACCTTTTGTGAGTTATTTCTAAAGGTTTGGCAGGAATAAGTTTCTCAAGAATGTCAAAGCCAAGAGTTATACAGGTCTTCTCACTTAAAAAGCAATAAAAACTGGAACATATCACCAAAAATAAAATTTTATATAACCTCCCTTGTTTTTTATATTTATATAATTATTTCTGTTTAATTCCAAAGAATACTAATTCTTGGTTATACTTGAAACTCAGTGAAAATCCAGTGGTACTTACAGTAATTTAAGATTTAAAAATAATTTGGGAAAATGTAAAGGATTTTAGGAAAGTGGTTGCAAATTAACTTAGGCTTGGATGCTTGTAATAAGTCAGGGATAATTAATTTGTGCTCATGAGGTGTTTGAAATCATAGAATAACCACCTCGTAATTTGATGCAATAATTGTGACTCTGCTAAAAAGTTGGCTTTTGTGATGTACCACTCTTTCACTGAAGAATAATAAATGTTGTTTGCTTTGGAATCAGACTTCAAGTTTACAGACAAGTGTGTAATTCATTGATTCTTATATACATTTTACACAATGAAATATATATAAGAACATGCAACCACTCTCCATCTCTTCTAAATTTTCAACCATTCCAATTTTCCTAAGAATGTATTTGTATTTTTTATTTAAATCTCATGTGTTAGAAACTAAACTAAATGTCTTGATCATTGCTCACAAATAGTCATATTTGAAACAGCATGTTATAAGCCCCTGTGTTCTCTTTTCTTTAAACAGTAGGCATCTTAATGAAGAGCCTAGAGGTCCTAATTCTCTGGAGGCTGCCTCTGAACTAACAGCCATTTCAGCCATAGGTTTCTGGTTAATAATAAAGTAAAAGAAAGGTCACAATGAGGAACTCTCTCCAAAGAATTACATGGATGGCAGCAGGCAAAGAGAGAGAGCTTGTGCAGGGAAACTCCCATATTTGAAACCAACAGATCTCATGAGACTCATTCACTATCACGAGAACAGTGCAGGAAAGACCTACCCCCATAATTCAATCACCTCCCCCCTGGTTCTTCCCACAACAAGTGGGAATTTTGGGAGTTACAGTTCAAGATGAGACTTGGGTGGGGACACAGCCAAACCATATCAATTTCCTTCATTACTATAGTTCATTTGTATATCATAGGAGTCATGAATTTTATTTTTTAAGTTTAAAGGAGGAACAACTGTATTTAAAACTTTACAGTTACTAATAGGATATCAACAAAGTTCTTCAATAGATCAATTCATTCATTTAACTAATGAATATTGAGCACTTATCATAGGCCAGGCACCATGTCAGGCACTGGCTACACAAAGTGGTGGGAGAAGACAAACACAACATTTGCTTTTAGGGAGCTTACTATTTTGTGGAGTAGATAGCAATTAATAAAATAAAGCCACCAAACTTAGATAAGTAGTCTGAATAAATGTGGCACACTGCATAGTGGAAGAACCTGGTCTAGACTAAAAGTCAGAAGTACCACAAAAATGTGGTACTCCAGCTAAACCTGAAGGATACCTAGGAGTTACGTAGTTGAAATGAGAGCCAAGCTGAGGAAAAGTACCAGAAAGTGAAAAGGCCTATGTCAAGTCCCTGTGGCTGGAGAAAGCCTGGGAAAAAAGAAGGTGAAGCCCCAGAGGGAAGAGAGCAAGGTAGGGATGGTGTGAGATGAGGCTGCTCATCCATGTTCCAGAGATTGGCCTTTGCCTTGGAAGAAACAGGAAGTTACAGGATTTTTAGGAGGGTGATGACATGCTATGCCACAGATCTGTCTTCACTGCCAGGGCTTTTGTGAAATCTGGTACCAGCAGACAATGCCTGACACTTAATATAGCTGATAAATATTTGTTACGAAAAAGAAGGAAGAAAGGAGGAAGGAACAGAGGGAGGGAGGGAGGAAAGAAAGGGAATTAGGAAAGGAAGCAAGTAAAAGAGAAAGGAGGGGAGAAGAAGAGAGGAAGAAAGAAAAAAAGGAAGGAAGGCAAAGAAAGAAGAGGGCAAGGGAGGAAGGAGGGAAGCAAAAGGAGAAGAAGGAAGGGAGGGAGAGGCAGGTTAAGGGATGGAGAGAGGGGTGGAAGGAAGGAAGAAAGAGAGAAAACAAAGAAAGAAAGGAATGAAGAAAAAAGTAGAAAGGTAGTAAGAGAGGAGATGGAGAGATGAAGGCAGGAAGGAAGGAAAAAAGGAAGGAAGGGAGAAAACAGGGAGGAATGAAGAAAGGGGGAGAGAAAGGAAGGGAAAAGGAGGAAGGAAGAAAGGTGGAGAAAAGAGAGGGAAGGAGGGAGGAAGGAAGGAAGAGACAAAAAAAGGATGGAAGGAATGAATGCAGGAAGGAATGTAGGTAGAAAGGGAAAAAGGGGAGAAGGAAGGAAACATCAGAGAGTGAGACACAGCAGAGGCATAGGTTTCAGAGACAAGTCCAATCAATTCCCCATCTACTACTGTGGCTCCTTGAACTTTCTCCAAAACATCCCAGGTAATCTCATTTTGATCGTTATTGCCATTTTTATAGATGGGGATGATAAACCCAGGATAATCAACTTGCTTAAGGTGATGTAACCAGTTCTCACACAAGCCTTCTCTCCAGAATATTAACACATTCATGTGAACGTGTGTGTGTAGGCATATACCATGTATGTGCACGCATGTCCTTTTTCTCTGTCTCCACTGGGAATGTCTTAATTTTTATTAGATTCCAAGTAAGAATCAAAATAATGAGACCATGCTTTATATATTCTTAAAATTATTGCAAACATTATATTTACTTTTAAGTAAAGTTGCTGTGAAACAGTGCGCCTAACAGATAGTGGGAATTTTATTTATGCATAAAATGCACTGCATAATGAAGTAATTGAGTCTTCATTTTCCATATGGCTTTCTGGACAGTTTGGCTTTGAATGAGTTGGTAAGATTCCCAAGTGGTTGTCACACATGTGGCTGATAGAAAATTAAAGGGCTGGCTCTCCTCATAGTTCCTTCAGGTCAAGAGGAAAGCAGCTAATATTATTGACTCCTCAACCCAAAAGAAGACAAAAAGACATTCCCTCAAGATATATAGTCATATTCTTCCTCCCTTTCCTGTGTTGCTAGTTTGGATTTCACAGAAGCATAACTAAGGCATACCTGGTCAATTTATAGGCATGCGGAAAGTAAAACAGAAGTACTGAAAAAGAAATTTTAGCATTTGAGCAAAAGTACATCCCAGTTCTTTCTGGAATTAAGTGCTAAGTTCCTGAAGAATTAAGTTGATTTATGCTTTTTTTTTTTTCTAATTTAGGAATCAATGACCTCAAAGAAGCCATTTCTTAATCTTTGCTCAGAATTGATGCTGGGCTTCCTTTGCTCTGCTTTTGCTCAAACTTCTCGCCTCCAGTTTGGGACCCCTCTTTCCTCTGCTTGTCTCCCATCTCCCCCTCCCCTCTCCCCTTTCCTCTCTCATCTCTCATCTCTCATCTCACATACTCAGGGCTCATCTCAGATGCTCCCACCTCTCTGTATTCATGACTATTTTTCTGGGATTCTCTCTGTAGTACTAATGGTTCTCTCTGTTGATCTATCACTTCCTATGCTTCCCAGCCCTCTATTCAGAAAAGCCCCATGCCGACTCCACAATTAAACAGAAAAAAAAAAATTTACTCTGAAAATTAATAAGTAACTTGCACCAAGTGTAGTATTTAAAAGGAGAAGAAGAGGACAGTGTTTAAAAAAAGACAGGAGTGATATTCTTTTCCCCTGACATATTTTCACTCCTCTCTAATTTTTTTTTTGGTCCCTGGCCTGTAAACTTTGAAAGCTTTTGATATTTATTTTGAGTGATTTCTTCACGTGTGAGAAATATTCTACTGCTTTCTAAACTGAAGAGAGCGGGGACCAAAAAACTCTTTGGAATTAACTGGTGGCAGCAAAAGGAAAAGGCTGATGAAAGGAAGAAATGGAGCTGTGAAGAGAACAGAAATATCTCCAAGAGTTTAAATAGGTCAGATATCTACCTATCACCCTCATAATTCTAACCTTCCTCTCAGCTCAAATCTGTGGGGCCTTCCTACTCCAGGGGCATAAGACCTGGAGAACTACAGACCTGGCTGGGAAGTAAAAGAGGGACTCTTAATATACAGTTTCAGGGATATTATGAGTTAGATAAAACTTTATGAAAACTCAACCACTGTTATTATTTTTAACAGAACATGTATTTCAAGCTTGGAGCAAACTTCAGTGCACGTAAGCCAGGTAGCTTTTATTCGAATTCTAGTTCTACCACTTATGAGATGCATTACCTTTGACAATTGTTTAGCCTGAGTTTTTACATTTATAAAATAGGGACAATATTGTTATCTACTTCACAAGGGTATTGTAAAGATTAACTAAATTAATTAATGTAAAGAACTGAGAACATTTTCTGACACTGTGTGGGATTGTTTAATTAAAGAGATAGATAAACACTGAAGAAACTTTTTGAATGCACACATAACATCAAACCTGCAATAGTGGATCTGGAAGAGAGTAATGGTTACCTATTTTTGCCAATATCACTCTAGAGGTATGGTGAGATGAAATGTCACTACATGTTTAGGTGATAATGGCACATACAGTATGTGAAATTCCCAGAAATGTGCTTAGCATAGAGTAAGTACTCAACAATAGCTATTATTATTACCATTATCAATGTTATCATGATTATATAACCTTTCCCATGGCACGCTCATCATCAAGAATCTCTTGATTGACAATCCCTGTTGCTATTACAGAACCTCTCAAATGATTGACTCAATAGATGTTTCCAGTTTTGGTCAAAGTTCCATCTCATTACCACTGTGGTCTTGTTTGTGGACTGCTATATTGTACAAGGCCTACTGAGCCTGCAGAATGTTAGCATTGTAGCAAAAGTGGCACTGCTGATCATTGGAAAATCTTTAATCCAGATGGTGCAGGTCAACACTTAAAACCCATATGGTTACCTGGAACCTAAAGAGGGGAAAACTGGTGGTCAGTTTCAATTCACGTTTGAAAGTGTTTCTTAAGAAATCTTGCTATTAAATGCAATCAAGCACTTTGAGAAGGACTAGAGAGGTGAAGTTTCCAAAACGTCAACATTTGGAAACAGAAAAAAGGAATACAATAACTGCTATTGTTATATTTTAAACTTTTAAAATACCAAATTAGGTTTTGCTTTGCTTTGCTTTACTGAAGTAAACATTTGTTTGGGTGGCCATCTTTGAATCTATTCTAGCACTGAATTTTGTCACAATGTGCAAATGTTTTCTAGCTTTGTGTTCCCTCTGGGTAAACATATAGACAATGTAATTATCCATATGTACTCTGTCATTTGGGTTACTTTGGAGATATACAGGATCCGTGAGTCAAGATAAACCCAGAAATTAACTTTCTAAGTGATATTGAGCCATTCCCTCTTGACATGCAATTTCTTTGTGTTATGGATTTTTCTGTCTTAAAAGGAAATCACGTTATATTCCTTTCTATATTGTTAACAATAGTAGCCCCATAATTCACTTCAATGTCTTTCAAAACTAATTATTAAACAGCTTATATCTACACTCTGCTTAGTGCTGGAAGAGGAAATAACTGTAAGATTAATGACACTCTAATGGTACAGAACAGAAAATTCTCTGCCTCTAAGATCATCTAAACCAAAGACATGTACACAACTACCTATAATGTAGGCCAGACCACAGAAATGCTAAGTGATGCTTTAAAGTCTTCTGAAAAATAATGCCTTAACTAAACAAAGTCCCCCTACATCCAGAGTATGAATGATGCTGCTATTACTTATTTCTACTGTCTTCCATCTATTTTATAGTGTTCTTTGATCCATTCTTTGCATTCTTCTTGTTTGAAAGTAATATTCTTGATAGTTTAATAACGAGACCCCTCCTTTGTTCCTAGATGCCTTGGCGGCTAATCAACAAAAGCCATTGAAAGACTTAATCCTCTAAGCTTGGCACCACATCAGTCTGGAAGTAGTTTACATGCAGAGTCCTTTGGAGTAAATACTCATTAGAGGTTCTGTTGGCTCATTTGGTCACCCACATTTTGCAGTGGGTGGCCTAGTTGGCATCCTCATTATTTTCTTTCTCCACTCCTGAAAATAATCCAGATGTAGCAACCTGACACTACTTTCTTTGGTACTCCAAATCCATTGTTATGAAGGGTCCATTAATTTGTGATGCTAGCTAATATGTCCAAATAAATAAAGGCTTCAGGCCAGTAATGCTGTAATAAATCTTTTACTAATACACTTTTTTCAGTGCAACCTATTGAATGCAATTCAATGGCTTCAAGGATAATTTACTGTAATTTCTTGTGCCTGAAACCTAGAGAATTATGTGCCATCTACCCCCACCTCACCACTTCTCCTCCCCACCCACATTTTTACACTGATGAACAAGTCAATTTACAGAAGCAAATTTATCCAGGTTATTCACTAATTATAAAGCAAGTATCTTGCTTCTTCATTTATTACCTAGATAGACTTTTACTAGATAGCTTCTTGATTATTACTTGAATCAAAGAAGCAGAGAGTCTCTGGAATGTTATTATCTTTCCAGGTTTAACAAGGAAAATCTAAAAAAAAAAAAAAAAAAGACTTTGTTTCTTGACTTCCTAAGTACAAAGTACTGTTAAAAGACAAGGAGGGTAAGATATATCTTATTCTTTCAGAGCTTGTTTTATTGTTATAAAGCCAATAAAAGTAAGTTGTCACTTTTTCCCTCATGATTATGACAATAATCTGCAAAATGGGCTTGCAATAAAATTTACCGGATAGGATATTTATTAATGCAAGGATTAAAATCACAACTTATATAAAGTTCTTAGAACAGTGTCTAGCTTTAGGCCATGAGTACCCATGTATGAGAAGCTATTATATTCTTGTCACATGACTTCATATTAATCTTTTTGTTTTATACTTTAAGTTCTCAGATACATTTGCAGAATGTGCAGGTTTGTTACATAGGTATGCATGTGCCATGATGGTTTCCTGCACCCACCAATCTGTCATCTACATTAGGTATTTCTCCTAATGCTATTCCTCTCTGACCCTCCCACCCCACTACAGGCCCCAGTGAGTGATGTTCCTTTCTCTGGGTCCATGTGTTCTCATTGTTCCACTCCTACTTATGAGTGAGAACATATGGTGTTTTGTTTTCTGTTCCTGTGTTACTTTGCTGAGAATGATGGTTTCCAGCTTCATCCATATCCCTGCAAAGGACATGAACTCATCCCTTTTTATGGCTGCATAGTATTCCATGGTGTATATGTGCCACATTGTCTTTATCCACTCTATCATTGATGGGCATTTGGGTTGGTTCCAAGTCTTTGCCATTGTGAATAGTGCTGCAATAAATGTACAAGTACATGTGTCTTTATAGTAGAATGATTTATAATCCTTTGGGTATATACCCAGTAATGGGACTGCTGGGTCAAATGGTATTTCTGGTTCTAGATCCTTGAGGAATCACCACACTGTCTTCCACAATGGTTGAACTAATTAGCACTCCCACCAACAGTGTAAAAGTGTTCCTATTTCTCCACATTCTCTCCAGCATCTGTTATTTCCTGACTTTTTAATGATTGCCATTCTAACTGGAGTGAGACAGTATCTAATTTTGGCTTTGATTTGCATTTCTCTAATGACCAGTGATGATGAGCTTTTTTTCCTGTTTGTTGGCCACATAAATGTCTTCTTTTGAGAAGTGTCTCTTCATAACCTTTACCCACTTTTTGATGGGGTTTTTGTTTTTTTCTTGTAAATTTGTTTAAGTTCCCTGTAGATTCTGGAGATTAGCCCTTTGTCAGACAGAGAGATTGCAAAAATTTTCTCCCATTCTGTAGGTTGCCTGTTCACTCTGATGATAGTTTCTTTTGCTGTGCACAAACTCTTTAGCTTAATTAGATCCCATTTGTCTATTTTGGCTTTTGTTGCCATTGCTTTTGGTATTTTAGTCATGAAGTCTTTGCCCTTGCCTATGTCCTGAATGGTATTGCCTAGGTTTTCTTCTAAGGTTTTTATTGTTTTAGCTCTTACATTTAACTCTTTAATCCATCTTGAGTTAATTTTTGTATAAGGTGTAAGGAAGGGGTCCGGTTTCAGTTTTCTGCATATGGCTAGCCAGTTTCCCAACACCATTTATTAATTAGGGAATCCTTTTCCCATTGCTTCTTTTTGTCAGGTTTGTCAAAGATCAGATGGTCATAGTTGTAGATGTGTGGTGTTATTTCTGAGGCCTCTGTTCTGTTCCATTGGTCTATATACCTGATTTGGTACCAGTACCATGCTGTTTTGGTTACTGTAACCTTGAGGTATAGTCTGAAGTCAGGTAGCATGATGCCTCCAGCTTTGTTCTTTTTGCTTAGGATTGTCTTGGCTCTTTGGGATCTTTTTTGGGTCCACATGAAATTAAGGTAGTTTTTTTCTAATTGTGTGAAGAAAGTCAATGGTAGCTTGATGGGGCAGCATTGAATCTATAAATTACTTTGGGCAGTATGGCCATTTTCACGATATTGATTCTTCCTATCCATGAGCATGGAATGTTTTTCCATTTGTTTATGTCCTCTCTTATTTCCTTCAGCAGTGGTTTGTAGTTCTCCTTGAAGAGGTCCTTCACATCCCTTGTAAGTTGTATTCCTAGGTATTTTATTCTCTTCATGGCAATTGTGAATGGGAGTTCACTCATGATTTGGCTCTCTATTTGTTTGTTATTGGTGTATCGGAATGCTTGTGATTTTCACACATTGATTTTGTATCCTGAGACTTTGCTGCAGTTGCTTATCAGCTTAAGGAGATTTTGGGCTGAGACAATGGGGTGTTCTAAATATACAATCATGTCATCTGCAAACAGAGACAGTTTGACTTCCTCTCTTCCTATTTGAATACGTTTTATTTCTTTCTCTTGCCTGATTGCCCTGGCCTGAACTTTCAATACTATGTTGACTAGGAGTGGTGAGAGAAGGCATCCTTTTCTTGTGCCGGTTTTCAAAGGGAATGCTTCCAGCTCTTGCCCATTCAATATGTTATTGGCTGTGGATCTGTCATAAATAGCTCTTATTATTTTGAGATACGTTCCATCAATAACTAGTTTATTGAGAGCTTTTAGTATAAAGGGGTGTTGAATTTTATTGAAGGCCTTTCCTGCATTTATTGAGATAATCATGTTGTTTCTGTCATTGGTTCTGTTTATGCGATGGGTTACATTTGTTGATTTGAGTATGTTGAACCAGACTTGCATCCCAGGGATGAAGCCACCTTGATTGTGGTGGATAAGCTTTTTGATGTGCTGCTGGATTTGGTTTGCCAGTATTTTATTTAAGATTTTCGCAGTGACGTTCATCAGGGACAATGGTCTGAAATTATCTTTTTTGGTTGTGTCTCTGCCAGGTTTTGGTATCAGGATGATGCTGGCCTCATAAAATGAGTTAGTGAGGATTTCCTGTTTTTCTATTATTTGGAGTAGTTTCAGAAGGAATTGTACCGGCTCCTCTTTGTACCTCCGGTAGAATTCGGCTGTGAATCCATCTGGTCCTGGGATTTTTTTGGTTGGTAGGCTATTAAATACTGCCTCAATTTCAGAACTTGTTTTTCATCTATTCAGGGATTTGACTTCTTCCTGGTTTAGTTTGGGAGGGTGTATGTGTCTAGGAATTTATCCATTTCTTTTAAATTTTCTAGTTTATTTGCCTAGAGGTGTTAAAGTAGTCTCTGATGGTAGTTTGTATTTGTGTGGGATCAGCGGTGATCTCCCCTTTATCATTTTTTATTATGTCTATTTGATTCTTCTCTCTTTTCTTCTTTATTAGTCTGGCTAGCAGTCTGTCTATTTTGTTAATCTTAAAAAAAAGAAGCTCCTAGATTCATTAATTTTTGGAAGGATTTTTCATGTCTCTATCTCCTTCAGTTCCACTCGAATCTTAGTTATTTCTTGTCTTCTGCTAGCTTTTGACTTTGTTTGCTCTTGCTTCTCTAATTCTTTTAATTGTAATATTAGGGTGCCGATTTTAGATCTTTTCTGCTTTTTCCTGTGGGCATTTAGTGCTATAAATTTCCTTCTAAACACTGCTTTAGTTGTGTCCCAGAGATTCTGGTATGTTGCATCTTTGTTCTCATTGGTTTCAAAGAACTTATTTATTTCTGCCTTAATTTTGTTATTTACCCAGTAGTCATTCAGGAGCAGGTTGTTCAGTTTCCATGTAGTTGTGCGGTTTTGAGTGAGTTTCTTAATTCTGAGTTCTAATTTGATTGCACTGTGGTCTGAGAGCCTGTTCATTATGATTTCCATTCTTTTCCATTTGCTGAGCAGTGTTTTACTTCCAATTATGTGGTTAAATTTGGAATAAGTGCGATGTGGTGCTGAGAAGAATGTGTATTCTGTTGATTTGGGGTGGAGAGTTCTGTAGATGTCTATTAGGTCCGCTTGGTCTAAAGCGGAGTTCAAGTCCTGAATATCTTTGTTAATTTTCTGACTCATTGATCTGTCTAATATTGACAGCGGGGTGTTAAATCTCCCACTATTATTGTGTCAGAGCCTAAGTCTCTTTGTAGATCTCTAAGAACTTGCTTTATGAATCTGGGTGCTCCTGTATTTGGTGCATATATATTTAGGATAGTTAGCTCTTCTTGTTGAATTGATCCCTTTACCATTATGTAATGGCCTTCTTTGTCTTTTTTGATCTTTGTTGGTTTCAAGTCTGTTTTATCAGAGACTAGGATTGCAACCCCTGCTTTTTTTTCTTTCCACTTGCTTGGTAGATCTTCCTCCATCCCTTTATTTTAAGCATATATGTGTCTTTGCACATGAGATGGGTCCCCTGAATACAGCACACCAATGGGTTTTGACTCTTTATCCAATTTGCCAGTCTGTGTTTTTTAATTGGGGCATTTAGCCCATTTACATTTAAGGTTAATATTGTTATGTGTAAATTTGATTCTGTCATGATGATGCTAACTGATTATTTTGCCCATTAGTTGATGCAGTTTCTTCAAAGGGTCGATGGTCTTTACAATTTGGTATGTTTTTGTAGTGGCTTGTACTGGTTTTTCTATTCCATATTGAGTGCTTTTTTCAGGATCTCTTGTAAGGCAGGCCTGATGGTGACAAAAATCTCTCAGCATTTGCTTGTCTGTAAGGATTTTATTTCTCCTTCACTTATGAAGCTTAGTTTGGCTGGATATGAAATTGTGGGTTAAAAATTCTTTTATTTAAGAATGTTGAATATTGGCCCCCACTCTCTTCTGGCTTGTAGGGTTTCTGCAGAGAGATCTGCTGTTAGTCTGTTGGGCTTCCCTTTGTGGGTAACCCAACCTTTCTCTCTAGCTGCCCTTAACATTTTTTCCTTCATTTCAATCCTGGTGAATCTGACAATTATGTGTCTTGGGGTTGCTCTTCTCGAGTAGTATCTTTGTGGTGTTCTCTGTATTTCCCGAATTTGAATGTTGGCCTGTCTTGCTAGGTTGGGATAGTTCTCCTGGATAACAACCTGAAGAGTGTTTTCCAACTTGGTTCCATTCTCCCCGTTACTTTCAGGTACACCAATCAAATGTAGGTTTGGTCTTTTCACATAGTCTCATATTTCTTGGAGGCTTTGTTCTTTCCTTTTCATTCTTTTTTCTCTATTCTTGTCTTCATGCTTTATTTCATTACTTTGATGTTCAATCTCTGATATCCTTTCTTCCACTTGATTGATTCAGCTATTGATACTTGTGTATGCTTCACAAAGTTCTCTTGCTGTGTTTTTCAGTTCTATCAGGTCATTTATGTTCTTCTCTAAACTGGTTACTCTAGTTAGCAATTTCTCTAACCTTTTTTCAAGTTCTTAGCTTCCTTGCATTGGGTTAGAACATGCTCCTTTAGCTCAGAGGAGTTTGTTATTACCCACCTTCCGAAGCCTACTTCTGTCAATTCGTCAAACTCATTCTCCGTCCAGTTTTGTTCCCTTGTTGGAGAGGAATTGTGATCCTTTGGAGGAGAAGAGGCACTCTGGTTTTTGGAATTTTCTGCCTTTTTGCGCTGGGTTTTCCTCATCATCATGGATTTATCTACCTTTAGTCTTTGATGTTGGTGACCTTCAGATGGGGTTTTTGTGTGACTGTCCTTTTTGTTGATGTTGATGCTGTTCCTTTCTTTTTGTTAGTTTTCCTTCTAACAGTCAGGCCTCTCTGCTGCAGGTCTGCTGGAGTTTGTTGGAGGTCCACTCCAGACCCTGTTTGCCTGGATATCACCAGCAGAGGCTGCAGAGCAGCAAAGATTGCTGCCTGTTCCTTCCTTTGGAAGCTTCATTCTAGAGGGGCAATCTCCAGATGCCAGTCAGAGCTCTCCTGTATGAGGTGCCTGTCGACCCCTGCTGGGAGGTATCTCCCCATCAGGAGGCACAGGGGTCAGGGACCCACTTGAGAAGCCAGTCTGTCCCTTAGCAGAGCTCGAGCGCTGTGTTCAGAGATCTGCTGCTCTCTTCAGAGCCAGAAGGCAGGAATGTTTAGGTCTGCTGAAGCTGCGCCCACAGCCACCCCTTCCCCCAGGTGCTCTATCCCACGGAGATGAGAGTTTGATCTATAAGCCCCTGACAGTGGCTGCTGCCTTTCTTTCATAGATGTCCTGCCCAGAGAGAAGGAATCTAGAGAGAGAGTCTGACTACAGCAGCTTTGTGGAGCTGCAGTGGGCTCTGAGTTCAAACTTCCTGGCGGCTTTGTTTACACTGGAAGGGGAAAACCACCTACTCAAGCCTCAGTACTGGTGGATGCCCCTCCCCCCACCAAGCTCAAGCATCCCAGGTCAACTTCAGACTGCTGTCCTGGCAGTGAAAATTTCAAACAATGGATCTTAGCTTGCTGGGCTCTGTGGGGGTGGGATCCGCTGAGCTAGACCATTTGGCTCCCTGGCTTCAGCCCCCTTTGCAGGGGAGTGAATGGTTTTGTCTTGCTGGCATTCCAGGTGCCACTGGGGTATGATAAAAAAGAAAAAAAAAAAAAAAAAACTCCTGCAGCTAGCTCAGTGTCTGCCCAAACAGCCTCCCAGTTTTGTGCTTGAAACCCAGGGCCCTGGTGGTGTAGGCACCTGAGGGAATCTCCTAGTCTACGGGTTGCAAAGACTGTGGGAAAAGCATAGTATCTGGGCCAGAATGCCCCGCTCCTCACAGCACAGTCCCTCACAGCTTCCCTTGGGTAGGGGAAGGAGTTCCCCGACCTGTATTAATCTTAAATAAGGAAACATTCAAAGGTTTTTTGTTTTTGTTTTTGTTTTTGTTTTTCAGAATTTATAAAACTGTGAAGTTCTATTGCTAACTTCTCCATGGATGACAGGAAATTCAGAGGAGATGTGGTGTTGAAGAATAAAGGAATGTGGCCATCCTTTATAAAGGAATTGTGGCCTCCAGTTGTAGGATATTATATTCATATATTTTCACCCATTACCTCATTAAATACTCACAATGACCACACAAGGTACATACTGCTTTGTCTGTTGGGCAAAAAACTGACTGTAGGCTAACAAAGGTTAAATAAAACTCCAGGATTTGAAGGCAAGCTCATCTAACTCAAAAAATCAGATTCTTTCTTCACATTATTTCCATTCCCTGAGTTCTAATCAGACTACTTAGTATCCTTCTTTTTTTTTTTTCAAATACAGGAAGAGTGTAGGAAGCATCCTGTCATCTTGTGCAAAATCATACTGTATCTTGGATTTTAACTGCCGCTAAGATTTAATAACTTTGGAGGGAAAAACAGCAAGGTATCCTCATGTGTACCATAAATAGGCTACTCCATGGTAAATTACATACTCATGAGTTATCCTAGAAGGAGCCTCACATCACTCTGGGACAGTGTTGCTGATCATGGCCAAAACCATGAGGGCTTGCACGTGTTCAGGATCAGCTCTGCTGAGTGTGTAACACACATGCAGATGCTGTGCTATTCCCAGCCTTACTACCGACTTACTCAAACTTGCTGCACTCAGGCACAGATGCAGTTTCTATCTTTTCTCATACATCACAGTATCCAGGTGTTTGTTTGTTTGCTCGGCCATGACATTGAACCACACAAGACTTTTATAAGTGGTCAAATAGATTCATAAGGGGGCAATTCATAATACTGGTCACTTTAAATAGTTTACTACAATAAGTCTAAATTACTCATTCACAAACATACACATAAAACTTCTAAAACATCATTTTGGTGTCCATATCATGGTTACTGCTATACCAACTTATATTACCGAAAACTTCTCTCAAATGGTATGCTAGAAGAGCTCTGAAATAAAGTTTTAATTTAAACAAGGCAATTGCTGTATAGCTAGACATGTTTATTTTGTTTTATTATGTTTTGTTTCACTATCAATATGCTTTGAAACTCAGTACATCTGAAGCACTAGTATTATTGATTTCAATTTAGACTATATGGTTATATATCTTTACTATCTACACATCTATATATTTACATATATTAATATATATCTATAGATATCTATGTGTATGTACAGATATACACAGGTATATGCATATGTCTATCAATATGTTATCAAAAGTCACATGTAAATGTTTAGGCTCAAATCTTCTAAACTTAATTATGCTTCATAACATTTCTGCATATTATATATTAACTATTATATAATGTGTATTATGTTTGCCTAGACAAAGTAAAGCCAATGGAAGATATGTAATTTAACTCTTATTCCGCATTATGTTAGATAACTCATCCCAAAAGTATAACAAGTAATAGTTCTGTGAGAATTTTCTTTGTTTGTTTGTTTTGTACGTAAGTAATACAATTTTTCTATACTGGATGATTTATTATGGTTAAATAAGATAATACATGCTGAATTCGCTGCAAGCTAAAGTTCATAGAGCATTATCTGTTTATTTGTCAACATGCTTATTAAGCAGGTTTCATGTGTAAAGGAAACTAAATGCACTGTCATATTGTTGCTATTTTCAATAATGTTACCAATAATAACTAAGTGCTACATGCCAGCTATGGAGGCACTTGGAGAATGAACAATCTGTAAAGGGTAGTCCAATCCACCAAAAGTTTATTTTATAATAATATTAGATTTGAGTGCTACCAAATTTTTAAAAAACTCACAAACATGGTCTCACTTTGTCCTTACAACAACAATATGAAATAAGCATTATTATTATCCCTCCACCCAAAGAAGGCAAGTGTCATGAGCAAGAATTTACTACTGCTGCCCAAATGAAAAAGTAACTGGAATTTGCTGATAATTTTGCCCACGTGTCATATAATAAAGTCATTTAAAGCCTGTTTAAAGTGTTGATTGACTTTGCTATTAAATCATTAGAGGTCAACCTATATGGGGGAGAAAAAGGGACTCAGAGTAAAGCAAAATTGTGCCCTAAAGATACTTGAAGGGGTGGTCTAAATTGAAGGAAAAAAGAGAAATTAATGATAAAAATATTATAATTTCATAATTGACACAATATGCAAATAAATATTTCTAGCCTTTAATTGGGAAAATAAAGATTTTTCTTAGAAAGCAATACATTTTCTCCATTCTTCTGTCTAACGTATTTAAAATAAACTGCCCAGATGAAAACATTTTCCCCTCTTATTTAAAGCCTGTATCTATCTTTGAATGGCTTTGGAAACTATGGTTGAGTATAGCACCTAAGTACAAATAGGTAGCTTTCCACCAGCATTCAAAATGCATTACCATATGCTTGTTCCCTTCGTATTTGAATTTCCCCCTTTTTAACTATAATGCCAAATTAGTCCTTTTGTCATTCTCTGAACCAAAAGAGCCTCCTTCTCTCTCCATGCTGAGCCTTTCATAGGGCAATCATCTTCTCATTTACTTCCCATTGTCTCCTCTGTGGACTTTGCCTATTTGAAATCCTACCTATCTTTTCAGATTTACTGCAAAGCCCATCTTTTTTGATGCTACTCAAGGATGCTTTTCATGATCCTTCCAGAGAAAAGGAATTTTTCTTTTTTTACCAACCATTTTTGCTTTACTTTTATTTATTATTCACCCTATTTATATCATACTTATATATGTGTTTATGTATAATCTCTCTCCAGCTAAATTATAAATTTTTAGAAATCAGAAAATATGCAATATTTTTTCCTTGAGGTCATAGTAGCAACTAGGATGATGCCTCAAATATTTATGTGCTCAATAAATATTGGGTGAATCAATAAAATATTGTCAGCAAATTCAACACTAACAGCACTTTAATAACATATTTTATGATTCTAATATTATAGTTCACAGAACAAATGTTTTAAGATTTGGAGTATTTCAATGTATGACAAGGATAAAAATTTATGAAGTGATATTTAATTCCACTCTGTGATTATTTCATTTATTTCGTTGGTTATTTTATTTGTCTATCACTAGACTCGAATCTCCATAAAAGCAAATACATACTTTGTTCAACATTTTATTCTCAAGTATGTATTGAGTATGTGTAAGAAGGAAGGAAAGAGATAAGGAGAGAAAAGAGAGAGGGGGAAGAAAGAAGTGCACAGAATTTGCGTAAGTTAGTGTACTCATCACCCCTTCCACTAACTAGAAAGTCACCTCTGCCTCATTCCCTAGTTTCCATTGCTCCTAACACACCCAGACAGAAAGAAACTCTGGTGAATCCGGGCTGCTAGTGCCGGGTACCTCGTATAACAGGGAGGGCTGATATTATTTTACATATTTCAATCTTTCTTTTGCTCATTAACTAATGTGACAATCATGAAAGTGCATAACTAGACCAGTGAAATTCCAACTTAGGTATTTGGTAAATATGTAAGAAAATATAAATTCATGTCTTCATATACATATTAAGCATCAAATCTCATAGCACAAAGGTGTCAAACCTATGTTTATAGAAACAAACAGCCACAGTGAAAATACTGTAGGTTATGTAAAGCAGAGGAGAGAGAGAGAGAAATGTACAACATTTCAAGACAGACATAGTGAAATGCACCTGTAATCTCAGCTACTGAGAGGTTAAGGTGGGAGGATTGTTTGAGTCCAGAGTTCACAACTAGCCTGGGCAACATAGCAAGACTCCATCTCAAAAAAAAAAAAAAATCAACGGAGAAAGCATAGTCGCCTTCTATACATTGGGGAGGGAAAGAAAGAAGGAAAGAAAGAGAAGAAAAAGAAGAAGAAAGAAAGAGAGAAAAGAAAGAAAGAAAGAGAAAGAAAGAAAGAGAAAAGAAAAGAAAAAGAGAGAGAGGAAGGAAGGAAGGAAGAAGAAAGATGAAAGAAAGAAAGAGAAAAGAAAGAAAGAAAAAAGAAAGAAACAAAGAAAATTTCTAAATTTTTAGAAATCAGAAATTATGCAATATTTTTCCCTTGAGGTCATAGTAGCAACTAGGATGATGTCTTAAATATTTATGTGCTCAGTAAATACTGGGTGAATCAATAAAATATTGTCAGCAAATTCAACACTAACACCACTCTAATAACATATTTTATGATTCTAATATTAGAGAGAGAAAGAGAGAAGAAAGAAACGAAAGGAAGAAAGAAAGAAAGAAAGAAAGAAAAGAAAGAAAAGAAAAAGAAAAAAACTTCGCCTAAGCCAAGCCTCATATCTTACACAAGAATTAACTCAAAAGTATTGAATGAATCACAGACTTACATGTAACATGCAACAATAAAAGTTTTAAGAAAAAAGTATGAAAAGACTTTGGAAATTAAGACTAGGCAGAAATTCTTAGAGATTTGATACCGAAAGCACGGTTACCCCCCAACCCTGCCAAAAAACATCATAAATCATACTTTATCAAAAGTAAAAACTTTTGCTATGTGAAAGACTGCATTAAAAAGATTAAAGGACAAGTGGCAGACTAGGAGAAAATGTTTCCAAGCCACATATCTGACAAAGGTCTTATATTTCAAATATATAAAGAACTCTCAAAATTCAACAGTAAAAAGGCAAATAATCCTATTAGAAAGTAGGCAAAAGACGTGAAGAGACATTTCATCTAAGAAGATATACAGATGACAAAATGCACCTGAAAAGATGATTGACCTTATTAGTTATTAGGGAAATGCAAATTAAAACCACAATAGGATATCAGTACACACCTATCAGAATGCTATATTAAAAAATAAATGAGAGAGCCCTAGGGCTGGTGAGGATGCAGAACAGCTGGATCCCTCACACACCGCTGAGGGGAATGGAAAATGGCACAGGCACTCTGGCAGTTTGTCAATGTCTTAAAGAACTAAAGATGCAACTATCCTACAACCCAGTATTTATACTCCTGGGCTTTTATCCCAGAGAAATGAAGACTTTGTTCACACAAAAACCTATGTACAAATGTTTGTAGTGGGTTTATTAACTTTTTAAATTATTGTGGTATTAATAAATGTACCATCTTAACCATTTTTAAGTGTACAGTTTTGTTACACTAAGTACATTCACAGTGTTGTGCAACCATCACCACTCTCCATTTCTAGAACTTTTTCATCATCTCAAATGGAAACTCTATACCCATTAAATACTAACTTCCCGTTTCCTCTCCCTCAGCCCCTGGTGACTTCTATTTTCTGTCTCTATAAATGTGCCTATTCTAGTTACTGCTTATGAGTGGAATCATGCAACATGTGACCTGTGTCTGGTTTATTTCGCTCAGCATAATGTTGTCAAGGTTAGTCCATGCTGTAGCATGTATCAGAATTTCATTTTTTAAGGCTGAATAATCTTATATTGTATGTATATACCACATTTTATTTAGCAGAATTTCATTTTTAAGGCCAAATAATCTCATATTGTATGTATATACCACATTTTGTTTATCCATTCATCTGTCATGGGACACTTTGGTTGTTTGCACCTTGTGGCTAATGTGACTAATGCCACTAAGAATATTGGTGTTCAAGGGTCTGTAGCCGCTTCATTCTTACTAGCCAAAAACTGAAAACAAATACAGATATCCTTCAACGGGTGAATGGTTAAGCAGTCTGGAATAAGCATACTATGGAATCCTACTTAGCAATAAAAAAGAATAAACTATTGATACACACAACAGCCTGTAATCTCCAGAGAAATTATGAGTGATAAAAGCTAAACACAAAAGATTATGGGCTGGGCCGGGCGCGGTGGCTCACGCCTGTAATCCCAGAACTCTGGGAGACCGAAGCGGGCAGATCACGAGGTCAGGAGAGAGAGACCATCCTGGCTAACACGGTGAAACCCCGTCTCTACTAAAAATACAAAAATTTAGCTGGGTGTGGTGGCAGGCGCCTATAGTCCCAGCTACTAGGCAGGCTGAGGCAGGAGAATGGTGTAAACCCGGGAGGCAGAGCTTGCAGTGAGCCAGGATCGCGCCACTGCACTCCAGCCTAGGCGACAGAGCGATTCTCCATCTCAAAAAAAAAAAAAAAAAAAAAGATTATAGGCAGTAGTGTTCCATTTCCATAACATTCTTAAAATGACAGGTGGGAGAGAAGAGAATGTGACTATAAAAAGCAGCATGAGAAATCCTTGTGGTGATGGTGTGATGATGTTTTGTCTCTTGACTGTATTAGTGTCAGTATCCTGGTTTTGATGTTGTCCTACAGTTTGGCAAGGTGTTACCACTGAAGGAAAATGAGTGAAGGGTACACCGGATGTCTTTACATTATTTATTACGACTGCATGTGAATCTATAATTATCTGAAAAAAAAGTTTAAGTAAAATTAAGACGGGGGCCAGGCATGGTGGCTCAGGCCTGTAATCCCAGAACTTTGGGAGGTCAAAGCAGGCAGATCACCTGAGGTCAGGAGTTTGAAACCATCCTGGCCAACATGGTGAGACCTCGTTTCTACTAAAAATACAAAAAATAGCCCGGCATGGTGGCGGGCGCCTGTAATCCCAACTATACAGGAGACTGAGGCAGGAGAATCACTTGAACCTAGGAGGCAGAGGTTGCAGTGAGCTGAGATCACAGATTGCACCATTGTTCTCCAGCTTGGATGACAGAGCAAGACTCCGTCTCAAAAAAAAAAGAAAAAAGAAAAGAAAAAGAAAAAAAATAAGACAGGAAGGAGGGAGAGAAGAAAGGAGGGAGGAAAGAAGGAGGGACAAAAAGGGAGGGAAGGCAAGAAGAAAGAAGAAAGGAAGGGAGGAAGGCAAGAAATCTCACCAGGAAACCTTTCAGATCTCAGCCAGCCTAATCTCCTTGGCATCACCCCTTAATGGTGACTCAGAAGTGCTACCTCTTGGGAAGCGTGGTTATTCAGATTCAATTTAATGCCCACAGTGTGCTGCACACAGTGTAATAATAAAGTGGCACAATTTTAAATTTCCTTCAACTTCTATTTATTTCCAGAATTCCCTGAAGTTTTGACAGCCACTGTATTTTGACGCTAAATGGCCACTGTCAGCGCACTAGGAGTTTCTCTTCCTGGAGACATGTTAAGAAGCAAAGGGCATACTCTAGTTCCCTCCTTCTTCATGTTTTATAAATATTTTGCTTTTTATTAAAGATTTCTGAGAGAATAACTTTGAGTCTTAATTGTTTGAGGACTTGCTTTGACGGGGCTAATTGTTTAGTTGAATGGAAGTCATTGTCTGTTGTGAAGTGAAAGCAGAAGTTAAAAAGATATACAGAGTTCCTCCCTTTTAAGTTTTGGTGTTGTCATGCAGTCTATAAGCAATTTCAGACAAAGTGCTAAATATATAATCTCTTAATGTTCTTAAAAAAGCTACAAATTTTAATGCAGATTGGCAATCATAGTGTGGAATAACAGTTTATTCCTCATAAACTAATAGTTCAGGGAAGTGTTCTAGATTTTCTGTTACATGTAACTAGAGTGACTCATTCACATCACACACAGACACCATCATCAATGAACTCATGTCAGAAGAGCCTACAGTCTTCCTAATTCGAAGCAGCTGGTACATTCTAAATATGGAGAGCCTGGGCTTCTAAAACCATCATTAACAATCAGAATCCTTGATTTATTATTCTTTCTTTACTATTCTCTCTGTTGGGGGATTTATATCACAGAGCTGCTAGCTCTCCCCCTATTGTTCCCAGACTGTCATGCATAAGATGTCAACAAGAGTGTATTTCATTCATACTCTAAAATTAAATACTTTATCCCACAATTAGCCATAATCATGACCACATACGACTATGATTTACCATAACTAAAATAGATGGCGTGGGATTTATTGTTGGCTTATGTTTGAAATAGCAAAGGCAGATTTTTTAATTAAATAATTGCACGCTAACTATTTGAGGCATAATTATACTTACTTTGTTTTTCATATATCTCCACCTAGTTAGCACAATATTAAAATGTTCTGTTATAAAATGTTCTGTTTTAAATAATCCATATTCATATACATATATGTGTGTATGCAAGTGGCTGTGTATAAAATATGATCTTTGAGAACATGATTATTCTTAGTAGAGAAGAATAAACCAGATTGTGAGCTCTTTCTAATTATAATTTTCAAGAATTATCTTTATTAATAACATATATACTGTCACTGTGTGTGCCTTGGTCAATTATCTCATTTGAAAAACATAATAATTATATAAGTCAGGAGTCTATTAAACACTTCAATTTCTCTTGCTTGTCTAACACCCACGTCCCTTTCTTGTGTAACACCACCCTGATGTTTTGTTTGAAAACTTGGCCTCAGGCATGGTCTGCAGTTTGATGGGGCTGTCAATCAGGACATCCTGCTTTCTCCTCTCCCCTGCCTGAGGAAAGGGACTCAGGATCCCAACTAGCCACTCAGACTCTTTCTGGGGTATTTGCAACTTCAGTAGACAGGCATAAGAATGCAATTCAATTCATTCTTTGATTCCAGTTTTGGCACCCTAATAATGAGCATAAGTTATTGTTCTCTCAAACCCTGGGGCTGGATGGCTTCATACCCTTCTGAGGCCCAGTTCAGTTCTTCATTTGTTTCCTTTAGCTACCTCATATCTTCACAATAAATTTCTTTAAAAAAAATAGTTAAAAGTTGATTTCCGTTTCTTGCACCTGAAAAACCCTAACTGACATGATGTTACTCTCTTCTTTTTTTTTTTTTTTTGAGATGGAGTCTCAATCTGTTGCCAGGCTGGAGTGCAAATGGCACAATCTCGGCTCACTGCAACTTCCGCCTCCCGGGTTCAAGCAATTCTCCTGCCTCAGCCTCCTGCGTAGCTGGGACTACAGGCACCCACCATCACGCCCGGCTAATTTTTTATATTTTTAATAGAGACAGGGTTTCACCATGTTAGCCAGGATGATCTCAATCTCCTGACCTCGTGATCTGCCCACCTTGGCCTCCCAAAGTGCTGGGATTACATGCATGAGCCACCGCACCCGGACCAATGTTACCCTCTTCTTGCAGATGAGGAAACTGAGGTGTAAAGAGGTGAAGGGGCAGTGGTCCACAGTCACGTGGTTTTTAGTTAAAACAGCTGAACTCAGGCAGCCTGATTCCAAGCTCTGTTTTTAAACTCAAAGTAACATTGACTCCTTGTTTTCAGTTTCAAAGTCATTCAGATGTGAGAACATCTAGGTGGTCACACAATAATATTAGATTAGACTAAAAATATAAAATGGATATAAAAGGAATGATTTATTGCTTTGTTACATTTAATCAGACAGTATTTATTATGTACCCAAAAGATTCCTTGCATTAAATAACGAGTACAAAACCATGACCAATTTTGCAGTGATCCTGGAAGTTCCTGTTACTCTCCTTTTAGTGTTTAATGTCATGCAGCTGTGCACAATTCCAAATTAACATGAGTTCAAGTACAGGGTCTACCTGTATTTAAAAAAATATTTTTATTTCACACCCATTTAGCAAGAAGGGAGAAGTGAAGTCCAGTGCAATGAGTGCTAACATGTGTGTAAACATCGTTTAAAAACTCCCATGAAGAACTACACTTTAAGTCAGTCAGATGCAGGAGGATCAAATTATTTCTAGACTGAAAGTAAGAACAGGAGAAAGCACTGTTAAGTCTCCAATCCAAGGGTCAACGGCTTTTGTTCCTTTTGTGACTTGTGTACAGTTTACATGTTTGAGCCTCTGTTTTCATCCTTTTTCAGCATCCTAAAGGCAAAACAACACTGTCTAATGGGCCAAGTAGCACTGGGATTAAGGAAGATCAGGGTGGGATAGACAAGGTTGGGGTTGAAGCTAGGCTCACCTGAATGCAGAATGCTCAAACTGGCCTAATGCCACCAAACCTCTGACTCGCCTCTTCCTGTAAGTGACCTGACAAGCACTTGGAAGCAACTTTTCATAAGAGTATGGTGATTTCTATGTCTATTTCAAAGTGGTTACTCCTGGGGTCAAGAAAGAAATGGAATGTGGTCTGAGGAAGAAGCCATGCTAAAGACCACCTACATTTTGAGGAAAGTTTTAAAATCAGTATCTAGTAAAACCAACAACTTTCTCCCATAAATTGTGTTTAAAATGCCTTGGAGTAAGGAATATTTATTGTATAGTGTGCCAGAAGGATTCTGGACTATAAAGCCAAGCAAACCTGATTATTATTTTAGCCTTTATGTTTTCCAGCTGTGTGACTTGAACAAGTAATTTCTTCATGCCTCAGTTTCCTGCTCTGTAAAATTAGGGTATCTCAAAACATTTCTATCATTTGAGGTTATTGAGAGGGTTGAATTGGGTAATCTATCCAAAAATTCCCTGGAATATGATAGCTACTTCACTATATTAATATTTCCTTCCATTCAGGGAACATTTTTCAGAATTATTCTGGTAGAGCACACTATAAAAATTATATCAATTGCTTAGCAAACATCATTAGAAACCAAGTATCACCTAATTAATATTGCCTACTGATTATATTCCAAAGGAAGCTTGTTTCTTTTCTCTTTAAAAATAGCGTTGTAATTTAGCTCACAAGGAATAAAATGAATTAATCATAGTAGATTGTTCTGTTTTGGTTGTTGGTGATATTAGTTAGGGTCACAGAAGGAAACTGATGGCATATTCAAGCTATGTGTTTGAGGAGAGTATAATAATGGTGAAAGCTTAGAGTGGGACTATCCAATAGTCAAAGCCACATAGTATTTTAAAATTTTCTAGTAAACACATTTAAAAGTTAAATGAAACAGGTGAAATTAATCTTAAAAATATCTTTAGTTTAACCCAACATAGCAAAAATATTATTTTAACAGAAATGAATATAAAATTATTAGTAAGATGTTTTCTTTTTTATATTGTCTTTGAAGTTTGTGTGCATTTCACATTTACAGCCCATTTCTGTTCAAATAATAAATCCTCAAGTAAAATGTAGTCTGATAAAAATAATAAAGTTGTGTTTAATAAAAACATATTTTGCACTATATATTTTGTTTTTAAATTTTAACACTAATTAATAAATTAATTTTTCCTAAATAAAATACAAAATTTATTTCCTCAGTCACACCACTATGACAGTCCCACTATCAAGAGGTCAATAGCCACATGTAGCTAGTGGCTTCAAATTGGATGATGCAGATTTAGAGAAACAAAAGACGTAGTGTAGTAGTCTGAGGTGACCTGAGCAGGGAAGCTTTAAGCTTGAAAGAGTAAGGGGATACAGTGGTTTCAGAAACCTCAAGTGTTAGCTGTATGGAGAGAGCCCCCTTCGGATTCCTTGGATTGAGATACACAACCAACCTAGAAGACCAAGTACAGAGGGAAACAAAGGAATTAATATCTACAACCACGCTCCTCTAGCTCCATGCTGGTAACTTGACTTATCAAAAATGAAAACCCTGATTTGCAGCATTTGCTCATTTCCGTAGTCTAAATTCTTTCACCGTGGCTGATTATAAGCTGACAATATGATGTCATTGAACACAGACTTGTGGAAAGGTGTGCAGAATGTGCTCTCTCCAAGCACCTCTTACAGTCCAGTCTCCAGCTAGTGTCTTTTATTGGCCAAACTCAACTGGCAACCAGAGGCAAGAAAGCAGCTGATACATTTCCTCCTATGGCACTGAATGCATATCAGCCTCCTATGGCACTGAATAGAATGGAGAATGGTCAGAAAGGGCAAGTGGAAAGTATATTAGATGCTCAAAATTAAAAGACCTGTCTATCTTTTTATCTTTGACTTCTGTACATGTAGAAGAAAATGACAGTCATAAAGCAGCTGAAATCAATAGCTCGAATATTTTGAAGACAGAATGTTAAGTAGAGCAGGCATCAGATTGTTTATTTGTTAGATGAAAAATTTTTGTTCTGTGAGTATAGAGCTTGTGCAAAGGAAAAATGTCCTTCCTCTATAAAACTTTTGAAAAAAGAGTTTTAGCAGATAATTATTGAAATGTTACATTTTATATGAAACAATAAGTTTTTATATCAATAATGTAATTATTCAGTATATTGACAAAATTGAAGTGCTGCATAGATAAAATGTTGCTCCAGTTAATTTTTTTCATCCTCCATTTTTGGAATTGCCCAGGTTTGTACACCTACAATCTACTACAGCTGCCTTTTCTCATAACCAGTAATCCTTCAGATTCTTTCTTTTAGTTCCATCCCACTGCAGTAGAAATTGAGGTTTTCATCATGCTTCACTTCATGTTCTTGCCTGCCATGGCCCTCTGCCTTCTCTCTTTCTTCCCAGATTACCCTACATAGCACCATGAGGTGATTCTTCCTAAGATACCACATTTTTTGTCATCCCATTAGTCAAGAACCCTCAGAGACTCTTTTGGCTACCAAAACAAGTCCAAATTCTTCACCTGGGCTTCTGAGAACTTCATAACTTGAATTTAACCTACATTTCTAAAGTCCTATATGAGCACATCCATGCAGCCAGATCAACTTGTTGCTACCTCCAGAACACAGGCCCAATTTGCCACAGTGTTTTCGTTTTATGCTAACTCATTTTTGCCCAGCCCCAACACATACACATTCACACATACATGCACACACACAAAAAACAGGCATGCATGTATACACACCAAAATACCACTTTTAATTATCTCTATTTTTCCAAACCTCATCCATCATTGAGGTTCAAGTACAAGCTTTTCGAAGGCTTCATATTTGGCCTACACCATCAGCTCCATACTCCGAACTCCAGTGACAGTTGATTCCCTCATCATTTTGCACCTGGATCTTCACTGCAGTTGTTCCTATTCTGTCTTTTGCATCACTCCTTTTTGCTTCCATTTTAACATTAAACTCTAAAAATAATCCCATGAATCCAGAAAGGTGATTAGATTTTAAATGACAGTCACTTGCTGAAACTTACCTCAGAGTTCTGAGATAAGCAGTAGGCTAGGAAACACCAACAACTTTTACAAGTAAATGTAATAAGCTTATATCTGGTGAACAGATTTATCCTATCATTAGCAGTAACATACGTGTTGCTAGACTGCCCTAAGCTAGACTGTCCTAATAATATGGAGTCACCATATTATTAGATGAAAGATGTTCATTAGGATGGAGTAGAAATGCTAAAGGTTTGGGTTTACTAAGTGCTGGACTGTGATTAAGTACCAAATTTTTCTACAACTGTTTCTGCACTGGCCAACAACTTTCTGATTAACGTGTGGAATCCAGCTTTTCTCACCCAAGTCCATCTTCTCCAGTGTGGTCTCTGGAATAGGAACACTTCTTCATGCCTGGCTGCCCCTCTTCCCACCTCTTGGCCATTGAAAGTTTGCTTTTGGATTCAGGCTGTTATTGAAGGTCTGGAGCAGCCATCCTCAATTTGTGCTCTGTGAGATGTTGACAGTTGTGAATGAAGATAGGGATTGTATATGAAAATAAATATGGGTTGTGCTGGCTATAACAAAGACAAATTTCTTTGCTGCAAAACTTCTCAGAGCTTTTACTAAGCCAATATGAAATGTGAATTGTTAAAGCAATAATGCAGTAGGTAGCATTTCAAGCATATATTTAAATAGAGAAATCTCATTCAGTCTTCACAGCAACCCTCTAGGGTAAATTCTAATGTTCTGGGGGCAGAGTATAGCAGAGGGAGATTTCTCTATTTAAATATGTGCTCGAAATCCTACCTACTATTACATGGAAAGCACTTAAAACAGGGCCTGGCTGAAGACAAAAGCACTTTGGGCTTGTTGCTATTGTTGTTGTTGCATAGATGTCTAACTGGGACCTCAACAGGTGTCTTTGTGTCTTCTGTGGAAGAAACAGAGTTGCATGTGGATTGAACAGGGATCTTTTTCCAGTGATATGAGAATTCCATATGGATACTGCAAAGAACCAGCATGGACCTCTCTATGAGTTCATTTGAATCAGAAACCAATTCAAGTGTAGACAAGTTTATTCATTTCTATTCTTCTCAAAGCCTGGCTAAACTGGCTTTAGCCAGGGCTCAATTAAACAGCATAAAATAACTGTTCAGAGCATAATCTCTGGAGTCTTGCTTAATTCCCAATTTCCGCTGGTGACTATATTGCCTTGGACAAATACTGAAAGAAGCTATGCCTGTAAATCTGTAAAATTTGAATGATATTTATCTTTCTGCATTGTTGTCAGGAATTCAAGAGATAATATGTGTAAAGCACATAGCCTCATGGCTGGTACATACTAAAATGTTCAATAAATGGAGGTTTCCCAATTAACCCACTACTAAACTTGTTTCTCTAGTTTATTTAAACCATAAAATATCAGCTAACTTTATCCATGAAATCATTGCCATAATATCCACGAAGACCAATTTCCATTACAACTAACAGGTATTTAGTAAATACGTTGGCTACTTGGATTGCTGACAGATTGAATTGCTGGATTCCTCCACGCTATTAGGGATTAAAGGGGGAATATATATAAGCTCTTAGTGATCACTGCTCTGAGCTGCCAAAATAGGCAAACTAGATTTCACAAGATCAAAAAGTAATCTCTCAAGCAACTTTGGCACTCTTTTATTGTTTTAAACCTTTACATAATGTCCAATATAATGTATACAGTTTTAATTCTTAGTTAAAAGTCTTCCCAAATTCATTGCTTTGATTATGAATGTTGTGAATAATACTGAAGTTGTTCACCATCCAGTGGTCGGAAGCTGCGGGGAAAATAATTTTAATTTTAAATGTTTCATGCAACATTGCTAATGTTATCTATCCTGTCTGGGCAGGGAGAAAATTGGCAGGAGTCATGAGATGGAGAATTTATGTGAGTTAATGGAAATGTTGTGGCTGACCAACAAAGGAACTTCCCCAGCCAAAATCAAAACAAAGATATTAACTTGGAAGAGGGAAAAAGCCTGCGGCATGATAATATCATGCATTGTAACCTTATCTAGCGGTTGAAGTAATTCGGTTTGAAGAACCTAAAGAGCATTTTGTGGTTTTTATAAACTGCCAACAGACACTGTATTTAGCAGCCTCTCCACTATTAAGTTCACATACCATCCTTTACTTTCACCAAGTAAGGCGATTTAGCTTTATCTCTGGGTTGTTACCAACCTGTCCAAGACCTCTTGAAGACAAAAGCCGAGCCTTCGGAGCTTGCCTGCAATGCTTGTTTATTGCTGGCTATTTCTGAAGGCAAACACATCTAAAGGTTTGCTTACATTCACTTGACATAATTTTCAGAGTCCACTTATACAATTTTGTTCTGGGATCTAGACATAGTCATCCCCCTTTCTTCTAGAAAGAAATCTTTCAGAACAATCTCTCTGTCTCTCTCTCTCTCTTTTCCTATCTCTATCTTTCTCTCTCTCACACACACACATATACACCACACACACACACACACACACACACACACACACACACACATAGGACAAGTTCACAATTAAAGTTTATAATAATTTTTAAATTAAATAATCCAAAAGATGTGTTATGCTGAGTGAATCTTTTATAGAAGAAAAAATAACTGGGGGAGTAGAGACCAATTCTCTTTTTCTGTTTTACAATTCAATAACATAACTGTGTAAGTAACAGAAAAGAAGCCAGGGAAGAATTAGAGCTTGCAAGGAACTCCCAATTAATGCTTTAATGGCTACCACTGGCCCATCTGGCCCCCTGCTGCTCTCCTTTGAAGTCCTGGTGCTACTCCATGGAATGCCCTCAGCACCTAACACTGGAGGAAGCCCTGCAAGGGCTCCTGTTTGGCCAACACATGGGGCACATGCAGTTAACTCAGCTCAAACAGTTCTAGGGAGATGGGGGTACTCATTTGATCATTCAATTTTCTATTAAAATAAGTTGTTATTCTACAACAAAAATTTCTCAAGCCTGGCATATTATTTTATTAAAACCATGGTTTCATGAGTTACAGAAAATGTTAACAGTATTAACTACATATAAAACTTGAACTATTACCTAAAATATTAATTTACTATAATCTGTTTCCTTTTTATGTTTCTGAAATTTAATAATATTAAATATTACATTAAGATTAGTAATATTTCTAACATCATTTTCTAAGGCAACTTCTTTGAGAATTAATGCCTGCAGAATTTGAATCTATAGAATTTTTGTTATTCTTTTTATTTTATTTCTTAGCTATAGACATTATTGGAAATATGTTGATTAGGGCACTGAAATTCTTTTTCCTACACTACTTTCTATAAAATTTATAAGTTAAAATTAAAACCGTATCTCAGAAATGTCACCAATTTCTCATTTGTTGTCTTAGTTTTGTTTTCATTTTACATGTGATAAAAGTCTCAATGTTCTATTGTTTCTCATGAAATAAGATACACAGAACAAATTCATTTTGCTCTTGCTTATTCAGTTTTTGCTAAAGGAAATTTTAAAAACTAAACTCACTAATATGAATTACATAATCTTACATAATGTAGGAGGAAAAGCAAATAATTTTCATATGCAGAATGAGGTCACTGAAGAACAGGACATTATGTGTATTTATTTATTTATTTAGAGACGGACTCTCGCTCTGTCATCCAGGCTGGAGTGCAGTGGCGCGATCTCGGCTCACTGCAACCTGCGCCTCCTGGGTTCAAGCGATTCTCCTGCCTCAGCTTCCCAAGTAGCTGGGACTACAAGCGTGTCCCACCATGCCAGGCTAATTTTTGTATTTTTAGTAGAGACGGGGTTTCACCGTGTTAGCCAGGACGGTTTCAATCTCCTGACCTCGTGATCCACCCGCTTCTGCCTCCCAAAGTGCTGGGATTACAGGCGTGAGCCACTGCACCTGGCCAGGACTCTATGTATCTTTAACAAACTCTTTCTCCATGGGCACTCCAAAAGAAATTTTACTTCCATGTTTTTACTCAACCAGCTATTTGAATATTTGTCTCAGACTCTTAATTCTGTGATACTGAGAGATCATAAAGGAGGAAAAATAGTTCTGAGCAACAACAAAAAGTCTACATTGCAAGTCTTTCATTTGTAATGAAAGTCAAAGAGAATTGTATTGACAATGTATATTTGTCATTCTGGATCTTCAGTTACAGAATTGTTTAAAGAATAACATTGTTCAGATACAAAGCTGTCTACACCACCAACGATTTGTAGATTAGATTTTTAAAATAGTATACAATTCAACTTAAGAAAGACACAGAATATGCAACTCAAAGGGAAAATGTACAAACTGAGACATTTCTTGTTTCAAGTGTTTGGACCAGGATTCCATTCTCTTTCTAGGAAAGGTAACTGAACACCTTTCCTAGACAGCAGATTATAAGGTTAGTATGCTACCAAGAAAGGTTTTTGAATGAAGTTCTTTTTGAGCCTCGAGTTCTGACATAAACTATACGAAATCACATGGGTTTTGAAATTGACAAGTCTTGAAGGCCACAACTACCTTCTTTCCCCAAGACATCAAAGAAAGGGTGCTGTCTGGTGATTAACCTCACACACAAAATTACAGGGTCATGGGATGGAGACAGATTTCCATAGTTCCCTCGGTGATCTGTTTTGCTAGTCTACAAACTAGCAGGATGAGGAAAAACAGCTGCACAAAATTGGCTTCCTCTTTCCTAAGGCAGTTGTGACAGGAATACAACCAGTAGATTTATTTCCTGCTTCTCTGAAAAACGTCTGCCTGACACCTACTTTAGCCTTTCTTGATAGGCTAAGGATAACCCTGAAAACCTAATTTTAGTTTGACTGAAAACATTACTTACTATGCTAAAAATAAATCATTGAGATGAGCAGAAACTTAGAAAATTTCATCAACAAGCCTCAGTGACATGTGATTTACCCATGTAACAAACCTGCTCATGTAACCCCCGAACCTAAAAGTAGAAAGAAAAAAAGCAACTCTCAAATGTTAAGGTTTACCTCCAAATTGGCACAGAATTGCCTTTAGAACACTCCTGGAGAGTTCTATAACTTAAAATAGCCATTTTTTAAAAAAGAAATCTATGATGTTTAGAAATTTTTACCTCATGCAAAACTCAAGTTTGAATCTCTGTAGTGCCCATCGTTTAGTTCCAGTTCTTTTTCCAGTTATAATACAGAGAATAACTATTCCCACTATACTAGTGAAGCAACATAAGAGCTCTTTCTTTCTATACTTTTAACATCTAACACAGAACCTGACACGTAGAAGGCTTTCAAAAAATATTTATGAAATGAGTATGTGAATGAATAAAATATTACTCCATGTCAATATGTTACTAGACATCCTTTCCTGGTTAAAACGCTTCCATTATTTTCTCTGTTTATCCTGTGAAATGGCTTTCAGACTTATCAGCCAAGTTTTATGTGTGTTTGTGCATGCATGTAATGCAATATGCAAATAGATTCAACTCCTCTCAAAATATAGGAGACCACCAAGAGCATCAACAAAACTCTATCCAGTCACCGAAGAGATTTATTTCTCAATTCCCTTAGAGTTCAACTCTTATTTTCCCGTGTCAACTGAAAAACTTCCTTGCAATTTCATCCAAAAAAAGTTAATGGGGAGACAGGAACATATTCATTCTACAGACCAAAACATCCATGACAAAGGTCGTGGTGACTTACATGCTGAATTTTCTTTTCAATAATATCCAGGACTGCAGGTATGTTGAAATGCATATTCGGGTCTGCAACTATGCATGCATGTGTAATCAGTTACTCAGAAAGTTCTTTAATAGGTTTACATTTGACCTTCTCATTTTAAATAGCTTCTTCTTTTTCCCTTTTATCGCCCACCAAATTACAACTGACTAAATGTACCTATTTTGTGAAAATGGATTCCATTAGAGTGCAGTGTTACCTAACTATTGTTCTCTTCTAGAGGACATAATGGAGAACATGTGCAGATGCTTAACATCAAGCTCTTGTTTCTAGAATTACAGTCTTAAAGCTGTCAGAACTGTTGAAGAACAAGGATGACCTGGAGCTCATTGGATATATGAAACACCCTTTTTGTGAACATGTAAGTAGGTGAGGTAGGAGAATGCTAAACAACTAGCATGGAGAGCTTGAAATATCCAAGCAAAGGGACTTTTTCTTCTCAGTTGCCAAGATATCTTGTTTTTCCACAAAATTAATGAATCACATTTTTCTAATGCATTTTGAATGTGTTGGGTTTTTCTAGTCCATTCTGTTTCAATCTCAAAATGTGGTAGCTCTCAATCTGGCCCCAAAACAAGTGATTTTGCTTAATTTTCTTCTAGAAGAAGTATACATAAAATGTTTCCACATTTCTCTATCAAATTATTGCAATCACTTTGGTTACTCAAAGTTGTAAAGGTATATTTATCTATCTTCCTTTACTCCCATAAGGACAAGCAGTCAATGTTCCTTCCAGAACAATCTCTGAAATGAATGCCAACAAGTAGTTACAATAATCTCATTTAATTCAATAGCTCTAGTCAATAAAGAATAGTGATTTTTAGAAATTACAACAATTGTAAATGAAACTCTTCACTGCTTTCTTATGTAAACGGAATAATTTTGCAAAGTATGAATAATACTTTCCAAAAATATACACCTAATAAATTTGTTGTCAGATTTTCTTACAATAAGTCTTATATGAATAGCTATAGTTATTCAGAAAAATTGCCCTATGTTCTTTACAGAAAAAGAAATCAGTTTATTTGTGTTAATTATAGAAAAAATAAAAGAGTACCTCCTACTGGGGAATATATTAGGAAGATTACATCTAAAGCAGTAAAATTTCAGGTCATTTTTTATCTCACAAATTGATTATGTTGTAAGTATGTGATTTTACATCTGATAAAAATAGCTCACTGAATACTATGCGATAATTTGTCAGAGGAACAACAGAGGCATTAAAAATGGGGGAGTCACTGGGTTCACCAACATGGACATAATATAACTCTTTAGAATTACCCCTGTTAGGACTTTCTTTAGAAAAATAAAAGGGGGATTGGCTTCAGAGAAAGCATATAAACCTTACGGGATTAAAAAATATGAATTAGTATCCTGACCCCACAGCTAAGTTTCTGTGTTCTTAGGCAAGTAACTTTCCTGATGCTAATTCTATGCCTAACTTTTAGGGTTGCTATGAGCCTCACAACTGAAGTATGGAAATCATCCAGCAGACAGCCTGGGTAATTGTAGGTTGCAGAGTTTTAAGAATGCATTACTAGTAACCCTACTTCATAAATAAAATCTGTATAACATATACATATATGTACATTATGTGCATATACATACACATATGTAAATATCTTTTTTCTTTTTTTGAGACGGAGTCTATCTCTGTCCCAGGCTGGAGTGCAGTGGCACAATCTTGGCTCACTGCAACCTCCGCCTCCCAGGTTCAAGTGATTCTCCTGCCTCAGCCTCCTACGGAGCTGGGACTATAGGTGCCCACCACCATGCCCGGCTAATTTTTGTATTTTTAGTAGAGACAGGGTTTCACCACGTTAGCTAGGATGATCTCAATCTCTTGACTGCATGATCCACCCGCCTCGGCCTCCCAAAATGCTGGGATTACAGGCATGAGCCACCGTGCCCGGCCCTGTATCTTTTTGTAAGTAAACTTTTTTCAAATTCAGCCACCACGCCTTCAGCATCAATTTTTATTTTTATTTTTTGGTTAGAAAGGATATGACTACATAACAAAAAAAATAGATTTAATTTTAAAATATACGTCAAATTTTTGTATTTTATCTCTTATTAAATTTTGATATTCTATAGACATATAATGGAAATTTTAAGTATAAATGGAGCATTTTAAATTCGTCAAGGTTTCAATTCTTCAAATAACTATGGTAGAAATAAATGCTTGTGAAAGGAAGGGGATTGTTTTGAAATCTCACTATAAAAATGCATAAATGTGATAATGAAATACATAATACAAAAAGAAGTATAGAAAGATGTGATAAGAGCAAATTTAATCAGAGAAGAGGAAAGTGTGTAATGGGGTGATAAAATAGAATATAAACATTAAGAGGCCAGAATGTTTAAAAGAATGTATCATTTTATGAATAGTCAAGGATAAAAGCCCACTGAAACTATTCAATGGATTGGCTCTATGTCCAATAAATTCTTATTTTTTAAAAAAGTCTTAGTCCTTGGTCAATGGTAATTTTATTTTTTTTGCTATGGATTTTTCTTTCTTAGTCTTTTACATTAAAATCACAGATCAGTGGTTTTGGAATGATGCTAATGACTAGAGACTAATTCATCAACAATATGGCACTTATTTCCATTAGAATGAAGAATGTTGTTTACAACATTTGGACAAAATGATTATGGGTTTTTTGATCTAAGCAAAATTTATATCATCAGTTTTGTAACTCTAGACACTAAACTACTTTCAGCACATGCAACATTACTCATAGTGGAGGTTTCTACTCAAAAGGCAAAAGGGAATTTAAACCTGCATATTTCAATGTTTATAAGCATTTAGTAACTATTAAGTGTTTTTTCTGGTCTGTTATATACTAATCATTTTCCATTTTACTGTTTTCCTATTCTATATGCTAACTGAAGGGACCCTGTTCCAGATTTCCAAAGTTGTGGCACTTTTGTAATATAGCATGGCCATATAAGCCATAAGACAAAAAAGAACAAATACCTATGGTCCTTTACATGCCAGGCATGATGCCAGAATCTTTATACATCATCTCATAAAGTATTCATACATTGTTTATTATTTCCATTTTATAGAAGGCAAAAACAGAATTTGAATCAAGTATGATGTCCATGGCCATACAACTAGGAAGTTTAGGTCCCTACCCTCAGAACTCATAAGAGTTGAGACAAATATCATCAACTTCAAAATTACTCAAACTGTACTAACCGTAACAGGTTCTAAGTTCATAGACTTGAGGCTTCCTGGGATGGAAAAACTAAGGATGACTGTTCTATGGATTGATTTCTTTTTATTTCTCACCATAACATGTGGATAGGGCTCTTCTCTCTTCTGACGGAAAAAAAAAAAAAAAAACAAAAAACCAAAAGGGGGAAATAACTCTACCCTACTCCCAGCTTAGAAACTTAATTTCCCAATGAGACCAGGTGTTATAACTTTACACTTTCCAGCATCACAAATCTGTACAACATACAAAGCCAAGTAATCTCAAGAATTGCTCACAACCATCAGAAGCTAGGAAGAGGCAAGGAAGGACCCTTCCCCAGAGCCTTCAGAGAGAACATGGTTCTGCCAACGCCTTGATTTTAGACTTCTCCCATCCAGAGCTGCGAGAAAATAAATTTCTGTTATTTTAAGCCACCTAATTTGTGTTACTTTGTTACAGCAACTCCAGGAAATTATAATAGAGATTTGGGCAATCCTAAAGGCTTTTCTCTTCTAAGAATTTTCTAAATAAGCAATTTAACTCTCATATGATGATATTCCTACATTCAGGATTGCATTAAGGAAATAGCTTTTAGAGGCAACAGAACTAGAATTTAAAAAAAACGAGTACTCTTTAAATACATTTAAAGTTCTTAGCCCCAAACCTGGAAGATGCTTGGTGCTCAGTAAAGAACAGTGCATTCTCTTTCTTTTTCTATTCTCTTCTCTCAGGTTATTCACAGGTTTTAAAGTCTAGAGGGCAGAGACCATGGATTACCATGTTTCATACCATTCAGTGTGTTCTCACTCAGAAGACAATATGTTGTATGTATAAAAGAATGAACAATTATATTTTAACCTAAAAAAATGAAAGACTACTTATTTTCCATAAGGAAAGGTGTGCATCTATGCATTAAAGATGATTTCTGGAATAATTAAGAACAATAAACATGTTGAATTCACAATATGAATAAATTAGTGTCCTTTGGATCATGTAAGTCTTATCATTACATTACTTTGATTACACCACTACAGACCTCAACCCAGATAGACCCGGAAAACTCACTGGTCTTTGCTGACAACAAATACATACACCCAATCAAAGTCAAGCAGGAAGTCAAATGTTCCATTTTATGAAAGTCTTACTCAAACTTAATTTTTTGCACTTCGGTATATAATGACTTTTCCATCTTCCTTCAAAGAAAAGAAATCTTCAATTTCAAAACCATCTGTTAGGGAAAAAAATATCTGTCCTAAATTACATCATTCTGAACTAACTGCAAGACTGTTTCTTTACAATGTCTAATTTCGTAGTGCATGATAGGCAAACAAATTATTAAAATCATTTAAGTGTACATTTTTGTATTATTGAACTCTAGGTATTGATGATGTGTGGCTATATAGTTAGCAGACCTATTGGTTCTTTCTGCGTTTTACTTGCTTTTTCCATAAGCAGAAGCTGGATCTAATTTCCAAATGAAAGACTTCTTCACCGAAAATTTATTTTTACAAAGATATGGCTTTACAGTGTTTGTCATTTGGGTTCTTTTATTTAGCTTTTTTGTTTTCTTCAAAACGTGAATGGAAAATGTTTATCTGCTAGAGGGCTTCACATGCTTCTGCATTGCTGTCTCAATGACTTTTACTGCCAAAAAGACAGTAAAAAAAAAAAAAAGAAAAGGGAAGAGAAAACCACTAGTCACTGAACAAATGTTGAGTCAAAAGTAAATTTGGTATGGTCTAAGAATGAGAAACTGAAAATAAATGTTATTATAATATTCTATCTACTAGACCTGGATTTCTGGGTCTACTCCTTGTTGAAATAGTTAGCATTTCAGTAATTAAAAGTTCACATCCTGGAATAATGTGGATGCTTTTGAATTCAGCTGTGACACTTACAAACTGTGTGACCTTGGACAAATCACTTGACTTTTCTCATCTTTCTTTCCTATAAAATGGGGAGAATACCCATCTCTTAGCATTGTTGTGGTGATTAAATTAGATAACATAAAAAATCCTTAATATAGCATTAGGTAAGTCAACACTCTTACAGATGAGGAATAATACATAATTCATGACACCTACTAAAGGATTATGAGTAGATTGAAAGTGAGACTCTTCTTAGCTCAAGTCTACTGGAATCTTGTTCCTCAAAAAGTGGTGGCAGGAAGGGGTTCTTCTGAACGAGTTCAGGGAGAATCTGTTCCTTGCCTCTCTCTTAGTTTTTCGTGGTTTACTGGCAATTTTCAGTGGCTTTGGCTCAGAGATCTCTGCCTTAATTTCACATAGCATTCTCCCTGTGTGTGCCAACTATACTGAGGAACACTTGCAGGAAACCAACTACTAGAAGATTCCGTCTTTCACTCTTATACCCAGGTCAGATGACCGATCTGCACATCAGGACCACTACAAACCTCCACCGAGTTTCCTGTGGCTTTCCTCTGCTCAGGCATAGTTCACCATCTTTTAGGCCCTAGCATTGTGCTCACGCTGTACTTCCTGGATGCTCTGGACAAGACTGGTCTCTGATTTGCACCCCAGAAGATTGAAGAGGTCTGGAGAGCCCACCTTGGTGGGCAACCTCACCAGCATATACCTTCATTGCACAGAGCGCTAACCAAAGATCAGTAGCACTGCCCTAACATTTTCCTTTGGAGAGATTCTGACTTAGAGATTTTTGGTCATAATTCCACAGATGGTAGTTGTGCCCCATTGGCTCCTCAGCCAAGCATATACACCAGATGTCTGAACTTGCAGATTCTTTTCCTACTGAGCAAGATTACCACGGCAGCAACATATCATCAGTAGTATAAAACTAACCTGTCTCAGGACCGGGTCCAGCGTCATCATATCACATGGGACCTTATTAAAATTTAAAATATCAGACCTCAGACCTACAAAATCAGAATTTGCATTGTAATAAGATCCCCAGGTAATTTATATGCACTTTTGAGAAGCAGAGCTCTAGAAATTAAGTAAATCTTGCATTTCACACTGGTGGGCAAAAATTCATCCGGATGGAATTTATATTCCATGTTTGTTTCATTTACTCTTGTTTATGAGAGACGGCCAAAATTAGAATTGATGAAACAGTATGGTCCAACATCACTCATATTCATAATACTATGTGGATTGAAAGAGAGAGAGATACAGAACAAGAATCAATAAAATAGAATGCAATAAAGGGAACAATTTAAATTAAGCCCACCATTCCAGACCACATAAGCAGAGTCAGTGAGGAACTGGCTATATGAATATGCTAGCATTACTCAGTCTCATTTTCAAAGTGCTTCTCATGCTATGGGCATCTCACTTCACCTGTGATTCAAGTGTTTAGAGATATGGATATTTCATCTACTAACTACTGTATCTGGTGCTCAGTCCAGATCACAATTCTAGTGATCTATTCCAGTACAGAAGAAAAACTAATTGTGTTGGTTGTTATTGACAGACCTATGTTAGGATTCACAATAATGTCTTCCTAAGAAATGTTCGAGGATGACTTAGACCAAAGCTCCAATTAAGAATCTGTAACATCTATCCTGCCATTATCCATAAGTTACCTGAATTAACTGCAGATGTAATTGCTACAAAATACCACTAATAAAATTTCAAAATTTGCCTCACTATGCAATTCTATAATTCTACATATTATAGAAGACATGGCAAACAAAATAATTTCCTGAAGGTCACACATGTTATGGTAGGCAGAATAATAGTCCCCTGAAGATATCTATCCTTGGAACCTGTGAATATATTACCTTACGTGGCAAAAAGAACTTTCAGATGTAATTAAGACTTTTGTATGGGAAGGTTATTCTGGGATATCTGGGAATTAATATAAAATTACAGAATTTAATCACAAGGGTCTTTAAAACTGGAGAAGCTTTCCAGGCTATAGTGAAAGAGATGTTGCTAAGCGAGGAAGGTTTGAGATATGTAACATGAAATGGACTCAACCTGCTATCAATGACTTTAAACATGAAAGAAGGGAAACCCAGGAGCTGAGGGATGTGGGAAGCTTCTAGAAACTGGAAAACATAAGGAAATGAATTCTTTCTGAGAGCCTGGAGCAAGGAACTCAGCCCTACTGACACCTTGATTTTAGCCCAGTGAGATCAGTTTTGGACTTCTGACATGTGTAAGAGCGCGGTGGCTCACGTCTGTAATCCCAGCACTTTGGGAGCCCGAGGCGGGCGTATCACGAGTTGAGGAGATCGAGACCATCCTGGCTAACACGGTGAAACCCGTCTCTACTAAAAATACAAAAAATTAGCTGGGCATGGTGGTGGACGCTTGTAGTCCCAGCTACTCCGGAGGCTGCGGCAGGAGCAAGGCGTGAACCCGGGAGGCGGAGCTTGCAGTGAGCCAAGATCGTGCCACTGCACTCCAGCCTGGGTGACAGAGCGAGACTTGGTCTCAAAAAAAAAAAAAAAAAAAAAAAGATGATTATTTGTTTTGATTTAAGCCATTAATTTTCTGGTAATTAATTACAGCAGCCATAGAAAACAAAAAAAATAATTTTTTTTAAAAAATGAATCAACAAAAAGTTCTAGAAGATCTGCTTCTTCCTTCTTGATGCCTTTAACACAGTCCTCCCCAAATAAATGAGGATATTCTGATGGTGCTCCGACATCATTATATTCTTTCTTCCTTGGGTGGTATTTGGTGTATGCTATGAATGCAGTCAAGCTCCCCACGAGTCCCATTTACATTATTTTTCTGAACTTGCAATTAAAGAGGTAGGGATAGTCTCAAAGATGTTTTTCAGTAGGGAGTTAAAATGAGGAGATTTTAATTTTATTAGCATTTCATTTTTAGTTTCTGATAGATTCATATACTCACCATTAGATAAACTATATTATGACCGCACAGTTATCAGTAGAAGTATATTCTTCCGCTGAATAAGCTACCCTACTTACAAGAAGTTGTTCAGCCTCATCTAATAAACTTTGATTTCTAGAGCAGTGGGTTTCTAGATCTGACAGTACATCAGAATCATTGTGGAAGCTTCTCAGGGACTACTATAGTCCCTTGTTTTAAAACAGCTTATCTCTACAAAAATGAGTATCATTAAAGGCAAAGAGACTTAAAATAAATAGCACCATTCTGGGTAAAAACTAATCATTACTTCAGAGACCAATTCCAACGTTTAAGATTATATTGAAACTAAAAACCAAAGGTCTAGAAAGCAATCAAAATGCTAGAATGTAGCAAATGAGCTAGAAGGTAAATGTTGGAAACAAAAATTAAAGAGCTAGAAGGTAATGGTTTGGGGGTTCACATTAAAATAACTTTTAAAAAAGCAAACCATTTTCCTGTGTTATTAATGACAATCATCTTTTAATATATAATTTTGGTAACGTGGGCAGGGTATTATAGAGCGATTCAGAAGGAAGAATTTCAGCATCTCAATGATAATTTCAAAGCAGTTCATTTTTCTATAAACCTAACTAAACCCCAGGGAGGAAGTCCTCCCTGGTCTCAGATCCTCTTTCTGCACTTAGCAGCACCTGGTTGTGGGAAAAAAGAATACCTTCAGAAAACAATCTTTTAGTAACCAAGAAGGTTTGTTTGTCTGGGTTGAATTTCTAGGATCTGCTTGAAATCTTTAATGACTCCAAGATCATGTTAACTGCACATATTTGTCAAGTGTTAAATTCTATATGATTAATTTGATGGCTGAATTGAGTGCAGGTGGTTTCCACTTTTTACTCTGCTCACCTCTTCCCCACACCCACACTGCATACCTCTCAATCTAACTCAAGTGAAAGACAAGTGAAAAGGCAGCTGAGAATCTATGGTTTGCGTCCTGCATTTATAGAAAGCAAATCAAATGAAAATTAAGGACACGTATAACTGGTAAATAAAAACCTTTTGGCTAAAATATTGTTCTCAATTTTTGAATGGGAAGTACATCACTTTGAGAGCTAAGTAAAAGGAAATCTTAACCTACCTTATTAAATGTATCTGTTTTGGAGGAGGATGATGAAAGAAAATAAGTATTGTTAACACAACAAACATGTCGAACATCGATAGACTCAGAACACTTTTCAAAAGAACAGTCCTTTTTTTTTTTTAGATGTCATAAATAGAAGACATTCTTTCAAATAGGACTGAAAGTCTTCAGAGATAATGAATAAAATAAATGGGTGCATATATCTTGGAAAAGCAACAATTATAGAAAGTTTACTTTTTTAGTTTAGTGATTTTTTTCCTCCAGTGGGAGATCTTGAATTTATAAAGCATAGGTGATTTGTTTGTGATGATTTTTAAACTTGTAAACTGATGCTTCTACATGGAATTTTAATATCCCCCTGAGTCAATAGACCCAGGAATAATGAAGGCTCTCTTCTCTCTTCATATGGTCCTAAACATTTTAAGTTCTTTATCATTATGGTTTAAGCAAAGTAGCACTAAGGAAACAGATTATTTCTTCATATGTATTGTATTTCCTTGCCAAAATAGAGCATTTATTTTAGCACTCTTGAAAATAATCAGAGTGACTCCGTTTATCCATAGATTTGAAATGTCATGCATATTTTAAAATAAATATATTTTGAATAAAAACACTACAAAATAAGAAATGATTTGAGAAGAAAGCAAATATTTTGGGTGTGATGGTGCTACAGTTCACAACTGAAGGTGATTATTTAACCCGAAAATGCCTGTCCTTGAACATGCTCGTAAATCTGAATGTGATTCCAAATCAGCAGTTCTGTTGTCATCCTGAAGTGCAGTGGATATCAGTGTGGCTTCACACTGAAATCATCTGAAGACCTTTATAAACTAATGATGCCTAAATTTTACATCATGAGATTTAATTGGTCTGAAGTGTGGCCTGGGCATTAGGTGATTCTAGTGTGTAGCTAAGCTTAGGAGCTGGTGTGGATAAAGTCATAAGTGTATATACATAAAAACATACTTGATATTGCTAGAACTTCCAGTGAATAGTAGGAGGTGATTCCAATTGATTGTTATTGTACAGGCTTGGTGATTTCTTTGGAAACATCAATTTCCCAGAGTGAGAAAGCTTCCCAAACTAGTCCCCGATATCACCTCCTGACCGTTTCTTCCTGGCAAAAACTTGTTTGATTCAATGCCATTGCTCTTTACTAGTTATGTCCCAGCTTATGTTTCAGCTGCTGGTAAAACAGAGCCAAAAGAAAATAGAGAATTTCTGATCACCACCATTAAAACCCATGAAGGCCACGTAGGTAAAAATCAGCATAGAATCATATTTCATGGTTGAGAGGGACCTTAAAAATGTATAATTCAATATTCATTTATTCATTCATTCAAGTAATATTTACTACACATCTATTCTGTGTTTGTTATCATGCTAGACATTGGGTGTATGATGGTGAAAAAGATAAGATCTTTCAGTTTGAGTGGAAATGGGAAGTGAGCAGTAATACTGACCAAAAATATTTAGAATAACAATAATTATAATGAGGATAAATATGATGCGCTATTGGAACACCTAGAAGGAAATCTGGTTTTGAGAAATTAAGAAAGGCTTTTTGGAGAAAGTGATATAGGATTTTAGACTATAAGATGAGTAAGAGATATCCAAGTAGAATTTTTAATAGGAGAAAGAAAAAGCACCCCGTGTTAGGCAAAAATAAGCAATCTTGTAAATCATAGACTTGTAACTTACATTAAGGCAGTTAGGCTTTATCTTAAAGGGCAGAGACAATCAGATTTGCCTTGGAGCCACAATGTAGAAGATCAAAGAGAGAGGGCCAAGGCTCTTTCAATGTTTCCTATACACAGGGATACCTAAACAGACATGCACACATGAACTTCAAATTATTTACTTAGTGTCTAATTAGGCTTACACTTGTTTCCAAGTTTTTACTGTTCAATAGTCTAAAAATTTATAAGTCAAATAAAATTACTTTAGTGCTACTAATAATATAGAAGAGGTTCCTAGACATGTTAAGCAGAAATTTTCAAGGTCAGGCAGAAATATGACATATAAACATAATCAAAACTAGATTATCTAACAGAAATATCAGTTCCTTACTCTATGCTCAGGAATATTTGATTATATTTGATATCTTTTCATAAGCTGCCAAATAAAGATTTTCTGTTTGCAAATCTGATAAATGGAAACAAACGTGAACATCAAGGGTTACTGTGATAGAACCAGGTATATCTTCTTAACCACCAAAATGATTTTACAGACTTACATCTTTAACATACAGGCATTATAGATTACCTACTAAAGGATCAGTTCAAAGGTAGATGTCTACTGTCTTCAACCACAGAAAAAAAAAAATCCCCATTAATTTTAACACCAAACATTTATAACATGATCTTTCTTTCTGAATGCTCATTTTGTAACATTTTGAGATCTGAAGAATTCAAAAATAAAATAAAAATAGTGAAATGTAAAGGTAATGTTGCAACAGAAGAAGGACCTTAGCTAATCTGGACTGGCAGCAATCAGAACCACTGAAAGTTGGCACAGCCGAGTGAGCTTGGAAAGAGGTATGAGAGAATCTGCACTTTTTCTGTATTTATGAAATATTACTACAAACAAAAATCTGAATAAAACCACAAAAGAGCTAGATATCTGCAGCTGGGAGGGTGAGGAGAGAAGATGAGTTTTTATTTTAACATATGTAATAATTATAACACAAAGCCGGGTAGGAGTTTGCAGCTGGGAAGGGTAGAGCAAAGGAAAAATGAAATTTTATTTCAGAATAAATTTATGAAATCATACTTCAACATGGGAACTTGCAGCTGGGGGAGGGCAAAGGGACAGCAATATTTTTCAAGTAAGTCACTTTAATAAAATACACAAGCCCTCACTTTGACACAGCATTGGAAGGGACATTCTTGAATAAGTATCAAAGTGGAATCAGGCATTTTATTACGCAAAAAGCAATTTTAGGCTCTTTGGCTAACAGAGACTTTTCTTTAAATGAGTACTTGCTAACCAGTTTCTAAGTCTCTGTATTTCTGTGGGAATTCTCCTCGAATTACAGAGAATAAGAATTTGGCCCCAGGTGACTGTGCCTCAATTCCTCAAATTTATACTTCAAAAGAATTTATTTTCCTCTAGGGATCCCAAAGCATTTTTCCATCTGTGAAGTTTACCATCACTTCATAGACTTATATTAGCTGTTTTTTACACTTAAAAAAATTGTGGGTTTTTTCCTTTCACGTAAATGAGTGATTTGATTTACCTACCAGTTGGCTGCCCTCCCCCAAAGTAGGAAACAAGTAATAATACGATATTTATACTCATAGTATGTGATTTTATTTAAATTACAAGCATGATTCTTGGTTGAAGCCTCATCAACTTAAAACTATAAAGTGTCCAGTGATTCCCCTTTAAAGTATGGCTTTAACCCCTTATTAGGACAGCTAAGTATGAAGTCATTAGGTAATAAAATAGATAATAATTCTATTACTATTTTCTAAGTTGAAATAATCTACTAAGTGTACATTGCTGTTTTCATGTGATGTTTCACTGTTATCAGTTTAAGCCAAATCCAATATTTAAATAATCCTTCTAAGAGAGGACAGGGACATATATTCTGTTTTCTGTATTCCTACTTCTAGACAATACTTGTTGCATAAAAGATTCACAATAAAGATTAGGAGAATAAGTATGTGGTCCAACTTTAGTAAGAAGTGTCAAGTCTCAGAAACTGGAACACCAAACTAAAAAAAAGGGATCGAGTTGCCTTCCTTTTACTTCTGTAACGTCCTGAAACTCCTGAAAATTTTTATTTCCTTTGCTACTAACTATTGGAAAGGAAAGAATAATAATTTGCCTAAGGAAATTGTTCTCAAGCTATTGATCTAAGGACACTGTCAGTCTTAAAAAGTACTGAGGTCCCCAAAGTGCTTTTGTTTATATTTGTTGTATCTATCAATAGTTACCATATTAGAAAATAAAAAGAAAAAATTATTAATTCATTAAAAACCCATAGATATTAATATAAATAATATATTTTAATTAAAAACAATTTTCAAGAATGAAAGTAGAGTGAAGCATGATGGCATTGTTTTACATTTTAAGAAATCTCGTTAATGTCTCACTTAATAGAAGGCAGCTGGATACTCTTATCTGCTTCTGCATCCAGTCTCTTGCAATCTGAATTTTTTTGGTGGATGTTTTGATCTGGCTTCACACAGATATGTAGTTTGAAAGGGGAGGAGTATTTTAATAGCTTTTTCATATAATTATGAATAGTCTTCTTTGATAACTACAACAAAACTTGACAGATGGTAGTTTCTTAAAATTTAGTTGCAATATGGAATCTGAAACCATATTGATGAACATCATATAATCTGTGACAATCAAACTCTTTGGGTCTACTTTGCACTGTGATTTTGTAATATCATTCATTGTTCATTTAGAAAATGTGGGTTCATAGAATTCTGCGGACCTAGAAAGCTCAAAGCTTATCATGGCAACAAATATTATGAGTTGATTTTCCTAAAGTGGAAGATTCACTTTGTTCATTTCTGAAAATATACTTGATAAATAATTCAGTATAATTAACCATACCTTGTTTGTCAGTCATTCTTTTTAGGTAAAAAATAGTGAAAAATTGCTGTCAGTCCAGCTTGCAGCTCAAGTATTGCACAATTATATTTTGGTATGCAGCAAAAGCAAAAGTGTTTTACACATACTCTGCATTCATCATACAAAATAACTAAAATACGTGTATTCGAGAGTCAACATGTAATAAAATAACATTTGCTGCTTCATCATGGACATTCCTAAGGGAAATTAGCATATATCTTTGTCTGAGTGTATGTGTGTGTGTGTGTGTATAATTTTATTTTGAGTGTGTTGATAAAAAACACAACATACAGTTTGTTGTCACTAGTTTGATTTCTGCTAAGGCATCAACAATTTTACCCAACGTGTTTTGCACCATCAATACAAATGTCAATACAGTGAGAAAAAGCAAATAGCACCTTAGTATTATTAATGAAAAGAGTTTTGAACTTTTAGACTTCTCAAAAGAGTCCTGGCCAAACTTGAAGAATCACTGGCATAGGACAATTTTTTATCTTAATATATTAGTAAAAGTAAATTTCTATTTTGCTCCTAAAGAGTAGCAGCACCTCCTCCATTACCTTTATAACAGGAAGTCACTAACTAGATATAGCTTGCCATTTAAATAACAAAAATCATTTTAATCACACCCTCCATGTGTTACAAGCAAATTTATCCAAAGCTAAAGTGCTGAGAGATCTCATATCCCATGTACATAATATTGCTGAAGGAAAAGTTTAAACACAGATTTTAAAGAAATTAAACCTGTTTTATGACAGCTTAAGACCCATCACTTACTTTATAAGTAAGAAGGCTAAGAAGCAAATAGATTAAAGAACATTCACAGTAGAACAATTCAGCAACAGTTTTTTGTAAGTATGATTAAAATAAATTTCATCAGTATTTATTTGCATTGAGACTTTATGATTCTTTATTCTCCTCATTCATTAAAAGCAATTTCATCTCTCTCCAATTTCCTAGGAAGTCACAGCAATAGGATGGAGATGTGTTTTGCAGAAGGGATGGTTTCTGGGAGCCATGAATGCTTTTCTAAAAGAAAAGTGTGTCTAAGTTAGGTAAGAAGTACTCAAAATAGGATATTTTCAAAGATGGTGAGTAACAGAAGAATATACCAGTTCATATATCAAGTTAATATTCCAGAAGGTGGGGAAGTGTGAGAATGGGAAAGGGTTTTGTCTTTGTTCTTGGAGGAAACTTGTAAAAGCTTTAACTGCATTCTCTAAGGTCCAAGTTCTACTTTTATAAAACTTTCTCTAATACTGTTTATCATGATATTGCAACATATGCTCTCTATAAATTACTTTTAAAATAACACTTTTCAGAGGATGTACTCAGAGGTATCTGCCTCTCCCTTGACTCCCATCTGCAGGTATCTTACCTGAATGGAAGATCCCCAAGTTAGACAAAGATTCTCAGATCTTTCTTTTATATTATCTCTTAATATATTTTATATATTTTTCAATATTTTAAGTATATTTTATAAATGCAAAATATATTTAAACATCTTTAGATTATCAACCACAAGAGTGAACCCACCATCCAACCCAAGAACTATAACAATACCAATAATTTGCCTCTATTTAGTGTAGCTCCCCTATCCCAACTCCTTGACTCCCTCCAAAATTACCACTATCCTTCATATTATTTATCTTTTCTTTGATTGTTTGAGTAATCTATTTAAAAAATAGATGATATACAGAAATAAAGGAAACGATCCTAAAACTTGTATAGAACCACAAAGGATCCTGAATAGACAAAGCACTCTTGAGCAAAAAGAACAAAGTTGTAGGCATCATACTATTAATACCTGACTTCAAAATACATTACAAAGTTATAGTAAACAAAATAGCATAGTGCTGGCATAAAAACAGACACATAAACCAATGGAACAAAATAGAGAACCCAGAAATAAATCTACATATTTACAACCACTTAATTTTCAGTAAATGTACCAAGAACATACATTAGGGAAAGGACAGTCTCTTTAATAAATGGTGCTGGGAAAACTGGATATACACGTGTAAAAGAATGAAATTAGACTATCTCTCACATATATAAAAATCAACTTAGAATGGATTAACTACTTAATTCAGTTACACCTGAAATTATAAAACCACCAGGAAAAAATGCAGGAGAAATGCTTTATGACATTGGCCTGGGCAATAAATTTTTAGATAGGGCCTCAAAAGCACAGGCAACAAAAGCAAAAATAGACACATGGGATTGCATCAAACTAAAAAGCTTCAACACAGAAAAAGAAACAATGGGGAGAGCAGAGAGGAAATCTACAAAATGGGATAAAATATGTGCAAACTATGCATCTGACAAGGGGTTGATATTTAGACTATATAAGGAACTCAAACCACTCCCTAGCAAAAAACAAATAATCTTATTTAAAAATGGGCAAAAGACTTTAATAGACATTTTTCAAAATAAGAGATATTATATGACAAAATGCTAAACATCAGTAATCATCAGAGAAATGCAGAGAATGGCTACTATCAAAAAGACAAAATAACAAATACCGGCAAGGATGTGGAGAAAGTGGAACTCATACACTGTTTGTGGGAATGAAAATTAATGCAGCCATTATAACAAACAGTATGGAGTTCCCTCAGAAAATTAGCAATAGAACTATGACATGATACAGCAATTCCATTTCTGAGTACATATCCAAAAGAATTGAAATCCACATGTCAAAGAGATACCTGCACTCTCATGTTTATTGTAGCATGATTTACAATAGTCAAGAGATGGAATCAACCTAAAAGTCCATCAACAGATGAATGAATAAAGAAAATGTGGCATATATACACAATAGAATACTATTGAGCTATATAAAGGAATGAAATCCTGTCATTTGCAGCAACATAGATAAACCTGAAGGACATTATGTTAAGTATAATAAGCCATGAAAAGAAAGACAAATGCTGTATTATTTCACTCATATGTAGGATCTTAAAAAGTTGATCTCATAGAATTATAGACTACAATAGTGTTTACCAGAGACTAAGAAGGGAGGGGAGCAGGGAGAGGGATGGGGAGGGGCTGGTCATGGGGTACAAAGTTACAGTTAGATAGGAAGAATATGTTATGGTGTTTTATTACATAGAAAATCAACTATAGCTAATAACAATGCATAGTATATTTCAGGATAGCTAGAAAAGAAGATTTAAAAGTTATCCCCACAAATAAATGATAAAAGTTTGAGGTGATGGATATGCTAAATGCCCTGATTTGATCATTTTACGATGTTCACATGTATTGAAACATCACACTGTACCTCATAAACATGTACAATTATGTCTCAATTAGTCAATTATAAACAAAATTAAAAATAGGTTCTACACACACACACACAAACACACACACACACACAGTCTTCTATCAGTAGCCATTGTATTTCAAATCTTCATTCATGTTTATTCCTAACTGTAGATTATTTACTTATTCACCAATGTTAACTCCCTGGTGTTAATCTACCCTAATTTATATATACATTATCTTGATGATGAACATTTGGGTTGTTTCTTGTCTTTTGACATGACAAGCAGTGGTTCTATGGTCCATTTTACACACATCTTCTCGTGCATGTGCTGAAACATTTCTGTGGGTTATATTCTTAGAAGTAGAATTTCAAGATCATAATGTATATGAATATCCAGAATTATAAGATATTGCCAAGTGATTGCCGTAATTACACCCCCATGAACCATAATGTTGAAGTTTCACATAGGTACCTATACACTTGGTATTGTTAATATTCTAAAGTTTTGATAATCTAATGTCATGAAAGGGAAGATCAGTATCTTAAATTGCATTCTCTTTGCTACTAATAAGATCGAGGACCTATACAAATACTTATTAGCCATTATTTTGGTTTTCTGTCAAATGCCTCTTCATGTATTTTACCCATTTTTACTGGATTGTTTATCTCTATTGTAACTCCTTATTGATTTATAGGATTTTGTGTATATTCTAAACAGGAATCTTTAGACATACAGGATTTGGGTTGACTACAGGCACTACATACATCTCCCAATTAGTGGCCTGTTTTCTATTTTCTTCATAGTACATTGGATAAACTAGTATTCTTACCTTTAAAACACTAATTCATTGGAAATTAATTTTTGTATGTAGTAACATAGTGTTCAAATACCACTTTTTCCCACATCGTTACCCAATGTTTTCCAGCATGACTTTTTAAACAGTTCCTTTTTCCCTCAATGATCTGTGTCTCAATCTATATCTAGGCTCTCTAATCTGTTTTGTTGGTTAATTTGTGAATACCACAGTGTCAGTTAAATAACTGTCCTTTTCATCTCTCTTAATACATGAATACTAATTTCTGTTAATGGGGTCACAGAATGACCTGAAATTTAGGCAAAAGCAGATGCCTTTGTTTGCTAAAACAAAATACAATTTCCCTCAAATGTCTATGTACCACTCTGATAGATAAAGAATATTGGTAATAGGAGTGAAAATTAAAAGAGAAAATTTCAATACTTATGATAAAAATTGGAACATATGATAAATGGTGTGGTAACATTGTCATAACACCTCTTGTGTGATATAATTTTTCTTAACCTTAAGCAACAAATAAGGCCTGCTCTTCCAAAGAGTCAAATTAGAGCAAAGTTATTTGAAAGTCTGAGTCTGGGGGGCTAAGTCGCCATCCTACGTGAACAGCATTAGAGAACATCGTGGAAAATCTAAAAAGTCATTCTCCTTGTTTGCTTAGCATGCACTGTTTGCTGTATGTGTACCATAACATAGAAGAAAACTTTTAAAAAATTAGAGACATGAAGAAAACACAGTTAACGTGTGGAAAATAAAAGTTTTCTATTGTTATAGAGTAAGTTTAACAAATGCTACTTGGTAATTTTCCCTGCCCTGGCCGTGACAGACTTGATTATTTAATTTGTTTCTAGAATACCAATTCTTTTTAATGTTCTAAATGTAGACAGAGAAAAGCAAACCCTAGACTACAAAATAAAGATATTTCTCATGTTTGCATAAATCTATTTTCTTAGAAAGGTCTGCTCTGTCCTTATATATCCTATTCAGCCTAATTTAAATTCCTACATTATTTTTTGGTGAGCAACTTTTATTCTAGTTTTTAATTTGTTTTTACTGTTTTTAGCTATTTTTCTGTAAGGTACTATCATACTTTTACAAAGATGCTTTTTGGATCTAAGGATGTGTTTTGAAGATAGAGCTAAGGGGCTTTCTTAATGGTCTGAATATGAGTATAAGGGAAAGAGAAAAGTTATGGATGAATCCAAGGCTTTTGGTTGAGCAATTGGAAAACTACATTTACCATCAATTGAGATGGAGAAAACCATGGGGGCAGCAGGTTTGGGAAAGGGAAAAGATGGGATTTGGACATACTGAATATGAAATATTTAGTAGTGGAAATGTTAAGTAGGCACTTGAATATATTAATGTGTAGTTCAAAGAGAGGCATTTTGCCTACAGATATAAATATGAGAGTCATTGGCATGTAGTGGTATTTAAAGCTGGAAGACCATTAAGTCACAAAAGGAGTGACTAGAGATGGTGAGGACAAAATGTCATACTCATACCAGTCCCCATGTTAAATAAATGAAATTAGTTTGTCATAATTCATTCTGAGTAAACCTATGTTGTTTCTTAGGTGTCTCTATTTCCCTAAGTATTTGACTTTATCCATTCTATAATGTAGTCCAGAATCAATATCAAGCTCACCATTCTGTAGAACAAAGCTTCCTCTCTGAAAATCAGAATATCTCTTCAATATATGATTCATTTTAGATTAATGGCAAAGGTTGAAGTTATCTTAATGCAATGGGATAAAATCCCTTCTGGATAATAATTTTTTAGTTTCCTCTTGAGCTTAGCAATTATAGCTGTTTAAAGGCAGAGCCCATTGATTTTTCAAGGCACACTTGAGTGAAGATGAGTGGGTTTTACTAATTGAGACAATTTTAAAAATTGTGTTTTCATTAGAGAGAGAGAATCAGAGACCAAGTAACGACACAATATAAAGCTCTAAACTGTGATACAATCTACTTTCCTCATTCATTTCCACTATTATTTTTCCTATTTAGCCATGCTTATTATAAGCGGTTGTTAGAAGCAGCTGTTACTAAGATGGAAAGGAATGGAAAAGTTCTTAAATATTGCTTTCTTGAAAAAAAAAAAACTTCAAAACATCTGGGCTCTGCACTGAGAAATATTTTTGGTGAGACTGAAAGGATTATATAAAAGATTACGCAGAAGGAACAGCAATGACATTTCTTCTTTATTGCCTATATTTTTGAAATCTCCTTTTACTTTTACAGTAGTTTTGTCAAATGCTATGAAAAGTTTTATACATTTGCCAGTTTTTCTCATTTTTAAATGCTTGCAGACTACTTACCTTTGGAATGTGGTTGCTCAATATTTACCAATGATTGAAAAAAACACCCATTTCAGTACAAATTTTTAGCTTTGTTTGTTCGATTACTCTAGCATTTTTCCCACCAAGGGATGTTTCCGCCCTTCTTAGAAGTACCCAAAATTCTGAGAGGTGAAGGGAGGAAACATGAATGACAATACACAATATAAAAGAGGAAATCAAAATCAAAAAGTTGGCCCAGACTCTTAGAACACACCACACACCCTTGATCTGAGCTCAGTCTGAGCCAGAGGATTATGTTATCACCTTAGCTGGAGCTGTTTTTGTTAAGTCAGTATATCTGTTGTCACTAGAAAATAGCATAGCCAAGTCATACTTCCCAATGGAGGAGAGTATGGTGTCAGAATTTCAAGAAGGTCCAAATTAGAACACCTGTGTGCCAGACCGGCCCAGCTGTACATGTGGGCTGGCCAGAGCTGCAGAACATCATCTGCTCAGCACATGAAATGCCAGTTTCTTTGCTGAAGATGGGTTTGAAGGATTAGATTCTTAAAAGAGAAAGCTCAGAACTCAGTTGTAACATCCCTAGCCTTTCTCTTACTTTAAAATAAACAATTTTAGGAAGAGGGGATTAAAGGCTCATATCTGAGAGATGACAAGTAGGGTATATTGCTGGCTCCAGAAGAATTGCCTCAGAAATTCTCCTTTAGTCGGCCGTTGGCTTTTCATTCTGGTGACGGATGAAGTATGACTATAATTCCAGGTGTTAAACATGTGCACATTCCAAAAATGCTCTATGGGTTGCTGGGTTTGTGACAATCAGACCAACAAGGGAATATCTCTCTTTCCTAGCCCTTCTAAAACATGGTGCAATATTTGACCCATACCTTGTCCTAATCATTGAAAATCTGGTCAAAGGAAACACAGTGGACAATACGAACTCTATTGAATAATTAGTAGTAACTGCCTATCTTTTTTCCTGCTAAAACTGACATCTAAAGAAGTATAAACTAACACTCTTGCAATTTGGGGAGCTGAATTTCCTGCCAACTATCTTTAAGTCCTGGTTTTGCAATCTGCTACCTTTCAGTAACTACTAGTAGCTACCAGGTATTTAAAATGTTATTTTTTGTTGGTGGTGGTTTTTAGTTGTTTTTATTGTTTGTTTGTTTTTTGCTTTGAAGAGAGATTTACAACCTGCTCCTCTTGAATATTATGGTCATTTTGGATTTTCTCCTCAGAGACAAGAAGATAAGAACTTCAACAACGTTTCCAGAGTTTACAGGCACGGCTGTATAGAGATGTTAACCTCCTAAAACAAAACAAAATAGAACTCCAACTTGGGAAAAAACCAATCTCATTCACTTTTAGAAAAACAAAAACAAAAACAAAATTCAAGTGGTCTTCTCACTTAACGAGGCAACACTGTCCTATATTAAAATTTTAATCAAATAATTCTGAGTTTGAAACTGAGTCACATGGGATAACAGATACCAAAGATTGAGATTGCCCAAAACCTATATGGTCACTTTCCTGACATCACCCTTCCTGCTTGATTACCTCCTTCAAAGAGTTACTGAGTACTCTGCACATAACAGAAGCTCACAGGGTTTAGGGAAGGTTAAGTGAGGCAACATAAAATTCCTGGTATAAAGTAAGTGCTCCACAAATGTTAGCTGTCACTATCTTCCAGAAACAAGAATGTATTTCTCAAATATCTAGTCACATTAATGCTGTATGTAGGATATTGCTAGGAATATACTAGAGTAGTATACTGATACCACATTTAATGTCAGACTGCATTATCCACAGATAATGACTATGATTTGGAAGTTGGTCTACTTATCCTAATGATTTTGCTCATCATTGTGTTAAAAGCAGCAGTCAGTTTTGTTCTTCCTTTCCTTTCCATGCATCTTAACTACAGAATATCACTGCCTCAATACCTTAAATTAAATATCACTATAATGTTTGCTATTGAGACTTCACTGAGTATACAATTCTTAATTCCAATAGCATGGATTTGTCATGAATTATGTGTTCAGTGCTTTGGCTTTGTTTTCCTAAGATATTTGAAATAGTCCTTGAATATCCAGAACATCTTGGTCCCACCATTAGAGCAAATTCTTTGTTAGTGTCTGACTCTCCCAGAAGTGGACATTTAAAAAAAAATTAGTGGTGAGGTTGAGCTACACTATTCTTTATTGATTTCTACTGAAAAACAGGGTTATATTTTTAGGTCTTAATTTTATAAGGTTCAGGCCATCAAATATAATTTCTTTTTTTGTGTTGAAAGCTTTTATTTTCTAACAAGAAAATTCACAGTACACACTTCAATTCAATTTGTAGTCAATCACTGTGATGGCTGTGGCAGAAGACCTGAGTATTGGCCACTTACGCTTTTAACAATGAGAATTTTTAAAAAGACCAAAAATGTTACAATGCATTGCAGATGCTGTGTCCAGGACCCATTTGGAAATGTAATTTCAAGAGGATTTTTCTTGTTAAAAAGCCATTTCCTCCTGGAAAGTGTTGGGAAGATAGCAGCAGAGCAGCAGGGCAAATAGGCAAACAAGAAATTTACAAGGATTTCCAAAGAGCACTGTGGAAGCATTATATTAATTTGAACAACTGCAAGAACATTTTTATGGGGTTAAGAAGTTTAGTCTTTCCTCTTAATTTTAATAAGACAGGTTTGTATTTTTTAAAAAATAACTTTTTAAAATTAAGAACAAATTTATTGTAAATTGACAATTTAGAATTGTATAAATCTATGGGTACAAGTAATATTATGATTATTAAATATGTTGTAGAATAATTAAATCAAGCCATGCACAGAAAGACAAATAATGCATGTTTTCACTTACATGTGGAATCTAAAACAATTGAACTCATTTTAAAAATAATTTTTGACAGGCTTTGTGTGTGTGTGTGTGTCTCTGTGCGCACATTTTAACTAAGTTGCACATGAAGTAACATGTGCCACCAGACTGGACTCTAGAGAATTGCACTGAGTATGATTTGTTCCTGCCTCCTCTTTCAGAAACAGCATGGGTTTGGGGTGGAGAACATACCACTGACCTAGGTTCATTAACTGCTTCTGGAACACCATGATTCTTTTGGAAATAATAAGCATATTACATGAATTTTGACCACGTTCTTCTAATGGAAAAGACCAGATTATAAAATAATATTCCATTATATTTTAAATTTTAAGACTTTCTAAACCCAACTGAGGGTTTTCCACCTTAAAGCAATTGACATGGAAAGGTTTACAATTATAATCACAATGCTGAATCCTTGACTCAGAATGTTTATTAGAGTTTCAAAAACTTATCTGGAGAAACAATACATTCATTTGACATTCTCACCTTCTATGGGGTACTTTGTTCATGGAAACAACAAAAAGCCACTCAGAGCCAAATATTCTGAATGTGGTGTGTTAATCAATATGTATGATGTTTTTATGGCCCTAAAGTCATGGCCTAAAATAAACAAACATGTAAACTACTTCTAAAATCAATTTCTAAAGAACGTTCTACATAAAAATATCAAAGGAATGAGTTCTCTGTGGTGATTAATATGGAAAATAATGTTTAAGCATGCTTGATTACAAAATCTATGACAATATTTTAAATGTGCATCTTTATCAAATGTCTTAGTTTGATATATTTCAGCACATTTTCTGTTGCTCTGCCCTACCTGTAGTAAGTTCTTGTCCACTTTACTGACACCTCTCCACCAATCCATGTTGAGGTCACCGCCGATTCCTACACTCCAACTTAGTTATTTCTCCCCATACTTCTACTTCCCTGTGAGCCTGCCTCTTCTCACTAATATTTCTTAAGTGATTTGAAAATTACAAAGTTAGAATCAGACCTTCTCAGGGAACAGTGAGTCATTTACGAAGGCAAAAAAAATCAAACTTCAATTTCTCCTACAATATTTGGGGGGAAAAACAGACATCAATTCTTTACAATGTCAGCATAATGCCCATCACAATCAGATCTTTTCCTGACTGTTTGTGGAGGTAGCTTGCTTGTACCTACAAGTCAGCCTGACTGTCTGCCAAAAGAGCCGGTCTGTGAAGAATTACTAAAATCCCTTGATTACATTTTCTGTTAATGAGGAAAGGTTTTTGAGGGGACATTGATATCCAGTTTATTTTATTCATTTGCTTCACTTCTAGCAAAAAGCAGAATGTTTCCATCCTTAACTGAAGTTAACTAGATAACTAAGAGATACAATAAAAATGTTCACCCTTGGAAATCTTTATGAAAAAGAAAAACTCATCAAGTTGTCCAATTCTAAAACCACATTAGAAATAGAATCAAGAACTAGACAATTTCTGGGAACCTCTTTCAACCTTAAAATTTCAACTAGATGCTTCAGGTGCACTACATTTGTTTTTATTGCTACATATACCTTGTCCTAAATGTTTGTTGACTGTGATCATAGCATCTAATACACTTAAGAAGTAAACAATTAGCAAGTTGACTGACTTATCTGAAGAATTTGAATCACATCTGAATTTTGAAATATACCAATAGAAGAAGGTCTTTAGCTGGTTTCTCTGGCCTCCAACTTACATGAGACAGCCTGGCACAGTGATTAAGTAGGTTAAGTATACAGACTTAAGTAAGACTGCTTGGCCTTAAATCCCAGCTCTGCTACTCATGAGCTGTGTGGCTTGAGGGACACAGTAGCGAGAAATAAGATAATTGATGACATTGTGTGCCATGATGAGGAGTTTAGACTTCATGTTCTAGAAATGGACATAGATGGAGAATATACAGATCAGATTTTCACATTAGGAAGCTCACTTTAGAAGTAGTGTAGATAATGTTTCAGAGAGTAGGAAACATTTACAATATTGTAGTAATCTATTGAGAAATGACAATGGACTGGATCAAGGCAATGAAAAATTGGGAGAGCAATAAATCAGTAAAAAAGGATTAATATTAGGGAAGAAGTAGAATCCTATTAATTACAGTATAATTGCTTTGGAGGAGGGATAGAAAGCAGGAAGCCTAGATTGTTTCTAACTTGGTCAAATGGTTGGGTGGCGATGCTAATGGCCTTTATATGGAATACAAGAGGGGAAGCAAGTTTAAGAGAAATAAATATTGTTTTTAGTTTTGGAACATGTTCAATTTGAGTTGCCTGTCAGATGTCCAAGTAGATGAACCCCTGGGAAGGTGGATATATAGGACTTTTACTGATAATCTAATCATATAATTGATAGCTTATAATCCTTGGCCTTATTTTTGCCACAATAGTCTCCCTCTTTGCAATTTTTCCATAGAGTATAACCTTCAACTTTTCTTCATGTTATTAGAGAGTAATAATCATGTTTATATAATTAATTACTTTTGTTCACATATTGAGTAAACCGGAAGTCAAAGATTACACTCAGAGCTGGATAAAATTGAGTTTTCATTTATTTTGGAAAATGATTTTAGCTTATAAAAATAAAACAATCACCGTGAAAAGACATGGAAGAATCTCAAATATATACTACTAAGTGAAAGAAGCCAATCTGAAATGGCTACATATGGTATGATTACAACTGCATGAGATCCTGGATGAGACAAAACTAGATACAGTACAAAGATAATGAATATCAGGCATTAGAGAGGAGGAATGGGTAAATAGGTGGAACACAGAGGATTTTTAGGACAGTGAAACTATTCTGCGTGATACTATAATTATGGATAAATGTCATTATACATTTATCAAAACCTATAGAATGCACAACACAAAGAGTGAGCCCTTGTGTATGGGTTTTATTAATAATAATGTATCAACATTGACTCATCAGTTGTAACAAATTTACCACACTGATGCAAACTACAAATCATAGTGGAAGCTAGGGAAAGAAGGAGGTAAGGGAGTTTATGGAAACTTACTATACTTTTGGTTCAACTATTTTTCGAAACTAAAACTACTCTAAAAAACCAATAAAACCTATTAACAATAATTTAAAAAGAATCACACTAGTTCTCTGAACACATATTTTGCCCTTATATTATTATATGTATATGTATTATGTTACCACTCTGAGATCACTGCACATATAATATGAATAAATGGACCTATTACATTGTTTGATGCTTGTGTAACAATATAATAATATGTTTTCAACAACTTTGAAAAACACTCACTTTCTTCTTTAAAAAGTTTTTGACAAAATATATATCCTTTGTCCTAATCTATGTGGTTTTGCACCAATACAACCTGGCTTTACAATTGGTTATTTCTCTGAACTTTGTCTATTCTGAAGCCTGTAACCTATAACGTGTCCAAAATATGACCCTAAGGCTTAGTTTCAGAACCTTAAAAATATACTGATATCTATTATTGAGACTCTTATCAAGCCTTTCAAGGTGTTTTGAAAATATGTAAATAGTAGCACATCCCAGGCATGACAGAAAAAAATAAAGGCATAGGGCTCTTCTTGAATAGACAGGATATTCTAACAGCAGGCAAGAAAGCTGTTTGTAGCCTGCCTGCAAGAACAAAAAACTAAGTTCTTATCAGAAATATGAAAGTATGGCTAAGGATACTAATTTTTAAAACAAATCCAAGAAAATCAAAACAAAGACAAAAGGAAAAAAGCAAACAAAAAAACTTCTACTTTCAATCTCTCCACCCATATTTTTAAAAAGTAATCCATCAAAACAGAAACTAAATTCATGATTCCAAAATTATAAATTATTCTCTGGTTGATTCTAACTGCTTAATTCAGATTTGCACTTTATAAATTCAGGGTGGCATGGTCTTAAATTTCTTTTTCGTAAAATAACCTCTAATGATGTTGAGGCAAATAAGTAGTGTTTTATGCTTTGCAAAGAGATGGAGAAAGGATTTACTATTATGACAACCATTTTACTGATGAAAAAACTAAGGCTTAAAGGTGTTATACAATTTATTTGAGGTCATGCATATTTTTAAAAAACAGGCTAACAAGGTTTTCTTCCAAATTGATATCCAATGCTCTTTCAGGCTCACCCGCTGTCCCATGCAGAAATCGTAACCACCTTCAACAGTATGTTCTTAGAAATAAAAGTGTGATAGTGCACAAGGCATATACCCAGATTGAACATGGGTAACAGACACAGATTAATCATGTATGAAACATCAGAGTATCAAATGTTTCATAGTTATGGCTCACTCCTGAAGTGGAGAGAGGAAGAGGTTAAGCATATCCCCAGGCAAAGAGATCCATCCCTCTAAGTCAGAGGTCCACATGAGGTTGAAGAAGGGAAACTGAGAGAGGACTGGGAAGATGGATATTTCTCTACGTGAAGCTCAGGCTGCTTCCAGCACCCCTCACTGGAGCTGATTCTGAGACAGTGTCTTCCTAAAACACTGCTGATCTCCAAGCACAGTGCCTCAAGTTCTCTGCCAGGGAAGGGCCGTAGTCTAATGGGTCGGTGGTATTCAAATCAATTCAATGAATAATGATTTACATTTAAAAAAAAATTTTTAAAGATAGAACAGACTGATAGAATAGCACACAGCAGAAGAGAAGAAAAGGACTAAAATTGAGAAGTCATACTGCATTACCTACTGTAAGAGAGTTTATTTTTGAAACTTTTTTTAGGAGTGTGAGTGGAGAAGGGAGGAGACAGAATCACAATGTAAAATATATTTCTTTCTCTGTCAGAAAAGTTTAAAAGCCATTGGCCTCTATCCTAGTTGGCACTTGGACAAAGGACAAGCAGCCTGCATTCTTAGCAGCCCCACCACCACTTTTGTCCCTTCTTTTGTGTGCTCCTGCCATTGCTGTGCAGACTTTCCAGCCAGGCTTCTTGTTAACCATGTCTTTAAAGTATCAGGACTGAAAAAGGGAGCAACGACAATACAGTCGAAGCCACTTCCTTTCATTAATTTTGTTTAAAACTGATTGACACAGCTGTCATCGCGACATTGTAAACTTTGATAATACATTTTGACCTACACAAATTTAGAGCTGAAAAACTGTCTACATATAATTTATCTCCCACCAGGTAGTTAATAAACTTAAGGCAACTGAATGTAATTCTTCCACAGAGCTTTCTTATTCAAGATTTAACAGAAAGCATTGCTTCTGATTATTTGATATGTTTATATTAGAAGTCAGAGGGAGGATGAAAGTTCCAGTGAGAATTTCTTTGTCACAGGCATTGATTATAGTACATTGGGCAGATCATGAAACACCTCTTAAGCAGATTTCCTCGTGTGTAAAATGAGCAAGTTAAATTAGGCAATTCCCAATGTGTCATCCAGTTCTGTGTCCTGCTTTAGTCTGTTGCATAAGTTCTTGAAACTTTTAGATAATAAAGTTTCTTTTGGTCCTTTCTATAAAACTCTCTATCTTTAATGATAATATTTAAGCACATTTGAAGAATCCTCTTACTTGGTTATTAAAATATTCAAACATTTTAAGAGTCTTATCAGGTTGAAAGTAAATGTTAAGAAGGTTTTTCACACTGAAAATTAATAAAATATTATTTATGAAAAGTAGCAAAAAAACTCTTTAGTACATAATTCAAGGTATAAAGATAAATATATACTGTTTAAAATATTTGTGCATATTATATTAACATTTTATGAGCTTAAGTCATAGTTACTTGCACATTTTAATCAGACATGAGTTTCTTTAACAAGTCCGTCACAGAGAAAAAAAATGGAAGTCTATTTAAACTCCAAATATTAAATTAAGTAGGGTTAAAGAAACAAAAAGCACCTGTTTTGGTAAGAACCTACATAGCATTCTTTCGGCACCCGTGAGTGATGAAACGGACTAGAGCACAGAACGAATTTTCAGCAATCAGACTGAATTGTTATAGCTTTAATTAATGTACAGGCTTTTTTGATAACTATGAGAAATCACGAAGATTTTGTTGCCCGACTCCAGCAAATATGAGGTTAACAGTAAAGGTGTAATTTTTGTTATCAAGGATTTTTCTGTTGTGGTTGCTGTTATTTCTGGCAGGATTTCCAAAACAGTTGAGCAAGAAATGGGGCTTAAAATTTTATAAAGCTAAAAGTAGATAGCTGCATATTCCAAAAAGGAAAATACTGTCACTAAAGAAGAGAAAGTGGAACAGAAAGAAAAGAGAACTGTTGAGCGAGCTGGAGGAAATGCTCACATTTATAGGTAGATAATTGTAGAGAAATAAGTGAAGAAAATAAAGAGGAATGAACCAGAGAAGAAAACAGAAACACCATAATAGTAAACATGCAAAAAATAAATTAGGCATAAGGACTAGACAATAGGCTGCTGAGAGTACAGAGCATGGTTAATGGGGAAAAAAGACTCTGGATTTCAGAAGACTAACACAATACCTGTTGCTCCAAATTTCAAAGGGTTGAGAGGAAATAGAACGTGAAAACCATTATTTGAATGTGATTGTAACTTCAGGTGATATTGAATGATAATTCTTCCCTCTGCCTCTCATTTGGATGAAGATTTTTTAGTCCATTACCAGATAGAAACATTTACTGGCAGTTTGTTTCCAATATGTTAAATGAAATTTATCACATGCTTCCATGAAATGTGTTTCACTCTTGATTTAACATTACTAAAATATTTCAATTTACCTAAATCGCCAAAAATCTCAAAATGAAAAAAAAAAAGAAAGAAAATGATATGGAAACAATGAATTCCCAGTTTCTGAGTCCTCCTGGAAGAGGCAGCTGACACTCAACAAAGGTTGTCAGCCTTCCAAAATCCTAGCAAGCTGTCTTGGCCAATACACTATGTAGAAAGTGTCAAGAATCTTGTCTGTGCAGGGGCTATCTCACTTTGGAAAATATCAAATTAATACTTTTAGAAGTATTAATTGACTAATATGCTGTTCAATCATTTTGGTTCTTGTGGTTAAACAATTAATATTGTCTTGCTTATGACCTCCACCTATTATGATTTTTTTTTTTTTTTTTTTTTGAGACAGAGTCTCGCTCTGTCGCCCAGGCTAGAGTACAGTGGCGCGATCTCGGCTCACTGCAAGCTTCGCCTCCCGGGTTCACGCCATTCTCCTGCCTCAGCCTCCTGAGTAACTGGGACTACAGGCGCCCGCCAGCATGCCCAGCTAATTTTTTGTATTTTTTAGTAGAGACGGGGTTTCACCGTGTTAGCCAGGATGGTCTCGATCTCCTGACCTCGTGATCCGCCCGCCTCGGCCTCCCAAAGTGCTGGGATTACAGGCGTGAGCCACCGCGCCCTGCCATGATTGTATTGTTAACATCTGAGGTACCATTGTTTCCATGCTCTTTCCACAATTCCACTAATTACTTAATTATTTGCCAGCTTGCTTATTTTCTACAAGACAACATTGACTTATCCTCTCTCTTAATGTAAACATTAAATAGAAATGTGACATCATGTGTATATGTATGTTTATTTTGTCTTGTTTTGCTTTATAATTCTTAGTCTCAGAGTAATTGAGTTCATTTGTTTCCTTCTTGTACATCATATGCATTAGTTTAGTCACCCCTGCCCAATGTGGAGGGGAGATTAAGAGGCCACTTCTTATTTGATGCATGAGCATTTGACTTTACTTATTTCCGTAATGGCAGTGGTAATGATGACATCAGCAAAATAACTAAGTGCACTTTCTTATTCTTCAGAGTTTTTTTCATATATATTATCTCATGTGATCCTCACCATTGCCCAGTAAGTTAAGCATTATTACTCTTATGGTTGTTGTTGTTATTGTTATCCCTATTTTATGGGTATACTAAAAAAAAGGAAACACTAGAGAGATTAAGTGACTTTTCCAAACCCATTAAACTAATCAGTGGTGAGTGGAATTTAAAACCTGTTTGAAATTGTAGTGCTGTGATGTGGATATAGATCATCTAATTATCTGAACGGCAGCTAGAAGGGGTCAAAGGTAAGGAAAAAGCAAAAGCAATACAAGACTCTAAATTTAGAGAATTTCCCCAGTCTGATCAGGATGTAAGACATGTCAGCCAAACAAACAAAGCCATTGCAGAGAAACCATTGGGAAAGCCTGTGCTTCTCTGTCACATAGCGACATTCAGATTCAGAAAGATGAGGACAGGGGAGTTTGTTGCTGGTTGTGAAGAAAGAAGAGAGAATAAGCTTTATGCAACAGAATCTACTTTCTTCTTGGGGTGACACTATAATTTATACTTTAATGGGAAAGAGTAGAAGAAAGGTAGGGGTATGTGGGAGGGCAGGGGGGCAAGTAGAGGCAGGGATGAAAATAATGTATTGCTATGGTGCCTGCCTTAGCATCCATGAAGTACTAACATACTTTAGACTTCTCAGAATAGCAGCTGGGAGCAACAGGGAGTTTGGATTTTGTTGTGACTTTTAATGAAATTGGAGTTATACCCATGTCACTCAAGTATATAGAGAGAAGAGTAAGGGTTCATGTTCTTCCTAAATTCAGAATAAACAGCATATTGTAGCAGCATAACCAGGTGGTTTAATATATGGGTTCTAATATTAGATTGCTTAGGTTTGAACTTTAGCTTTCTCCATTTACAGTGGTGTGATTGTACACATTGTATAACCTCTCTATGTCTCAGGAATGTCTTTTTTATTAAATGTTTCATCATTTATAAAAATAAGGATGATACTAGGATTTGCTTCAAAAGGCTGCCTAGAGGATCAAAAGAGTTAACGCAATTGAGGATTTAGTTTCATGCCTGGCATAGAGTGAATAATCAATTAATGGTACCCCTTATTATAAGTTATTGTGTGCCGTAAGTTCTTGCAAGCCAGTTTAAGGAAATAATATACCTGAAGATCGCTCACTTCTTCTATTTCCCTGAAGAAAGAACAATCTTATTCCAGATAATAAAGTATAACATGAAGATCTAATGTCTCTTGGGAAAGGTTTGGACAGAACTACCACTTTGAGAAGTCATTTTCCCTAATTGTGATATTTTTATTTGTTTTGTCATTTAATGTACTTATTTGCTCATTGATTTTTTAAAACTGTAGATTTGTTCTTTTTTGCTCTAGATTGTTTTGTTTTAAATTAGATACTGCAAAGTATTTAAAAGGATATCTGATGTCCATTTGTCCCTTTTGACTCTGTGGAAAAAGATAAATAACATTTTTTAAAAATTTACTACTTTTGTATTTTTGCTGATTTTATTTCTGAATTTACATTTAAAGCACATAGAAAAATCTAAACTATAATTAAGGTTCCCAAAATATAATCTGTTGTGCAGATTCAGGGGTTGTGGAATACATGTTAGAGTAGCAATTCTGTTGTTAGTGATACATAAACTAATTACTTCTGTTAAAAAAAATTAAACAGGATATTAAAATCTTTCTGCTTTAAAGTTTTCTTTGATTCAATTTGCCATTACAAAGAAAAGAACCTACCAAATGCTATATCGACTGACTTCTTTGAAAGAACGCTTTATGTTTGTCCTAACACAACAATTAGAGAAAAATATGTTATTCTGCTCTAGTTCCTGTCAAGAGTGGACAGAGGAGGAAGAGAAAATTGACCTTTGCTTACCTTAAATAGTAATACTAAATTTTTCTTATGCATTTTGTATTAAATCTTTCTGTGTAATCTTAAAGTGATGCTACATAATGCAATATGTCTATCAATTATGATTAGCCTTACTTCCTTTTGGTTTATGCTTTTGGATTGTTAAAAAAAGGACGTAGTAAGGGGCTCAGGCAGACACAAATATCACATAAACCTTTTGAACAATCAGATAAATAACTAAAAACGGGTTTATCTCCTTGTTATAAGTGAGCACAAGTGACTAGAGGCATAAGGAAGTAAAACAACTCCAACAGGCCGTCAGAAAGTCACAGGTAGAAATAAGATTGTAATTGATTTTGCTGTTAATTCAATACTAAAGAATAAACAGCCATTAGAGACTGAGTCTAAAATGGTAAATATGTTAACTATTATAAATTTCTTCTAAAATGTAACCGATTATTTTAATGTACATTTAAAGCAATTTTGTAAGGAAATGAAGAAGAGCCAATATTTTCCTAGATCAGAATATACTAGCTATAGTTCTATGACATTGCCTTACCTAATCTTAAAATTATAAGTTTCAAAATATCTTGGAAAGGAGAAGAGGGTGCAAAAGTTTGTATTGGAGAAGAATATTCAAGAAGATTATAACAGGGTCAGAGTCACAGCTGGAGTAAGTTTGAGCAACTTTGTCCTCTTGAGCTCTCTAGTCTAACACAAAAATAAAATGATGGATGTTCATATTAGATTATCATTAAAATACTTTTCTTGCTATTCAAGAACTAACTTTCCACTTGTATCAACTATCAATTTTCTATAATTCATGGTGAGAGGAAAGGAACGTTAATGTAGATTATTTCAAATTCCTTTATTTTTTAAAATTTAATCGTAAAAATGATTTGCTTTCCTGATTGTGTTTAGTGTTAGTCAATGTCCAGAGAGGCTATCAGATTATTTACTCCTAAGCAGGAGAAAGTTGGGCTGAGGTTAGAAAAAAAAGTCATGGATAATTTCAGAAAGGAAAGAGATCACTTACCGAATATTAGAGTATATAGTTTGTTTCAGTGAGCACTTTCATGAATGTTTGTGCATACAGATACAGCATACTTTCATTAAAGAAAATGCAGTCTACAAATATTAGTGCTCTTTAGTCAACTCGTTCAAGCTTCTCTTTCAATGAATTTCAAGAATTCTTTTCTCACAACATAACTTCATCCAAACCACTATCCTTGAAGTGTCCCAGTCATATTAGAAAATCATAGAATCTGAATTTGTGTTAAACCATAGCTTCTTTTTAGAAACACATGCCAGAAAGTTTATCTACATTTAAAATATAACTATAAATATCACTATTCTAGTCACTTTTAAAAGAATTGCAAAATGCTACTGCATTGCATTCAAATTAAATTCATCTGCCCGTCTCAAAAAGACAAAACGAGAAGAATAAAATAAGCAATTAAAAACACAAATCCAAAGGTTTTTCATTCACACAGAAAAATATGTGAATTGCAAAGCTTGATTTTTTTAGTAGTTTGGGTTTTTAAAATTTGTTTTGATAGTGGTCCATAAAAGTCAACACCTCAAACTTTAGAGATAGTATCGAGAAATGGCATACTTCATCAAAATATATTTATTCACATGATATTGAAGATTTTGTTTGAAATTACTTTTAATTTAGAACATCTGAAACAGTATCCTTAGAAATTGACATATATATTAAAATGCATAAATATTTATATATTATGTAAATATATTAGTAACAGTCTGAAACTTAATTTAGCCTGTATACATATACAGTACATACATGCAGTACTTATTAGCAATAGCTGCAAATGAAAAGGCAAATTAAAACATTGATGCGAATAATTCAGCAGTTCATTTTTTGCTAATTCTGTATCAATCATCTGAATACTATCATTCTCAATTTCCTATGTCTGTTTCCACTATAACTCATACTGTGTTTTTGAAAGCAAACCTTAAATTGAGAAATGTAACACCTCTGGAGAACAGTGGATTTTCTCTCTCTAAATCTTTTCAAAAATTCAAAGCCACATTTTCTAGAAGTGATATTACAAATAATCCACCTTGCCTATGGAACAAGTAGAATTCCTATAAATAAGAATGTTTATCTTTATATGAAATCAGGCAACTTTCAATAAAACTATAGAGCTCATATAGTCTCATTTTCACTTCTGTAGATTAATGAATTACTAAATTTATTCAAGAATTTCTTCTGCAGTGGCAATATTTAATTCTCTATCCTGAAAAATTAAAATAGGCTATTTTCAACATCCATTTAAGAGAAAGAACACCAAGGACTGAGTTTCCAATCTGCCTACTTGAAGCTGCATCCTAGAGCTTCTTCCTCCTGTATCCCTGAAAGGAATATATTTCAACATCATCTGTCAAGTATAAAGGGAATTGGGGGAAATCAAACTTATTAGGTCTTAGGATGATACTATATGATTAGCTAATTTGATTAGTTGACACATTAATTCCAATATTTTCAATCATATTTACTATTGTGATGCATAAAAATTCAGCTCAGCTACATTTCTATTCTAGAGTTTTTCTCTACAAAAGGAAATAACATCTTCCCTGTAATAGCCTTTCTAATTTCCATTTCATTTCTGAAAATAATAATACTAAGAATGTTGGTGACCACATAACTATAGAATAAAAAAGATAAAGAGACTCATAAGTATCCAAAGAATTATTCTTTTCACTTCAAAGAGAAAATATTTTACTATTTGTTTCTTCATAACAGTACATACTTTAGATCATTCGTTAAAGAAGAATCCACAAAATAAAATTTTCACATTTGCCAGCTAGCCTCCTGCTGTTCAACCCAGTATTTTATTTTGTTTTACCTTTATCTTGAATATGTTAATAATTTTTTTCACAAGCCTAATGTCAAATTTTAACAATCTAGGATTCCAGTTAAGTAAATATAATAAAATATATTCCATAGAACTGCTATGTTATGAAAGGCATATAAGAAATTCAACTCATTTGTGAAATAAATAAATAAATTCTCAATTTAAGGCGATGTAAGTAGACTTCCAAACTCTTTAAGAAGCATAATTAAGTAGCTATTTGGAGAGGTAGCACCACAAAAACATATTTTATACCGATTTATATACAGATACAGTATTAAAACATAAAGAAGAAGCTAGGTTCTGGGATGCATCCCTCAGTCTCCCCTGTGTAACGCTAAGGCTAATGAAACGACGCATGTAACTGATTTTCTGACAGAGGAACATCAGGTGTGTTGGCCCAATAGTGGAACAGAAACAAAAAGCGCTTTACAAAAATTCCCAGAAAATACATAGATTAGAATGGAAAGGAACCTCAGGACTATTGAGGTTTCCTTCCCTGTGTCCTTGGGGGAACTACACATTAAGCTTTCTTCAACTGGGAACATGAAATTTGAAGTCAGTAGCATTAGAGGAGTCATGATTTGGATTGAGAGCACCCATTCTTTCTAATCCCTGTTCCATTTCATGACAGACTTCTAAGAAACTGTTAGGACCATTGCTATTGAAAATCCTGGGGTGACTCCCAGGAGAGAAAAAGCGAAGGAAAGTGGTCACATAAGCGCGTAGGCATGTGCACGTGTGTGAGGATGTGCAACGGTTATGTTTGCCTGAACGTATATGTACTTTCTTATTTTTCCTGAGACCTTAAAAAAAATCTGATTGCTGATTTTGTAATCCCTTGAAAGGATAGCTGAAATGGTTCACACTTCAAAGCTCTGGGAAGAGTTCTGGAACTGCAAAACTAGCAAAACTGCAAAATTGTCCCCGTGAGAGGGCAGTAGGGGGCCAAGCCCGGGTCTTGTCTCTCTGTCCATCCCAGAATGGCTCGGCCCTCTCAACCAACCTTCACCCGGCTGGCTGCGCTGTGGACAGGGGCGGCGGAGGACACCGAGAGCGCGCAAAACAGCAGCATCAGTCGGTTCCAAGGAAACTCGGATCTCTGGGGCGTGGGCCGCTGCCAGGGGTTGACACTTGTGTTGTGCGAGGTGCGTGTGCCATTGGCAAAATGGCTTTCTCAGTTTTGGCTTCCCACAAAAGGAGCGGAAGGGGGAGCTGTCATGATTCCCAGTGCCCACAGAGCCCCCTCTCCTGGCCACAGCGCGCCAGCCACAACTGGTACCGAGTGTGCGCGCTCGTCTCTGTGCGTGTCTATTTGTATAACTGTTTGCAAGTGGCTTTCAATCTATCTGTATGACAGAGACAGAGGCGCCTGCGGAAAGTTCCCTCTCTCAAAAACGCCTTCAGTGTCCTGCTGTATCGCTGGCGCCTACGACGCTGTCATTGTCATCTCATCATTTTGCTTCCTTCCGGGTGATTTATGTACAATTCTGCGTGAGTGAGAAATGCGCGTCTACTGGAGTTGTTTTGTCTGTGACCTTACTTCTTTGAAGAAAGTAAGTGGTTGGGAGGGAAGGAGACCCTGAAAAGGAGTAATGTCCCCTCCAGATTGTAAAATATAATGGTTAGACGCCCAGTATCTCAATGTCTAGACTGAAATCCCGCTCTGCCACTTATACTAGCTGTGTGCCTTGGGCAAATCGTTAGTCAATCCGTGCCTCAATTACTTCATTAGCAGAATGGGAAAGCAACAGCACCTAGCTCACAGAGTTGTGAAGATTAAATGAGTGAATATGTAAAACGCTTAGAACTGTGCCTGGCACGTTATTAGGTGCTATAGGTTAAATGCTATTAACATCTTCATCAGTTGCATCACAGTGTTAAATGGAAGGACCATCCTGACCACTTTCTCCACAGGAAAGCACTAGATCTTGATACGTGCCCACGCCCCAGGGCAAAGGCGAGACAGAATCCTAACCCTTTGACTCTGTGCAGTGCAGGACCAGCAGCCACCCAGACACCCCCCGCCCACGCAGACCCTGTTCGGTGAATCCCTCCCCAGCCGCCTGTTCTCTATATCTGGGGCCACGCTCCGAATGTTGCAGGATGCAATGGCAAACCGCTAGCCCAAGAGAGCTGGCCCCTGCCTCTTCTGTCTGAAGAATGTGTTTGGGGGTTTTCCTACCTGCCCCAGGTTTTTGCCTTTCTTACTGCCGCCGAATGCCAGTCCTTGGTACATGCCCGCAGATCGATTGGCGGCCTGACCAGGCGTCTCCCCGCCCAGAGAGGACTTGATGGAGTTGAGTTTGGCCCGCGAACTGCCGATCTGTGAGCTCTCCACCATCAGCACCGCGGCCAGTAGGAGCAGGCAGCAGGACGAATCCTTGCACCGCATCAACGCGGCCATCTCCCGGCGAGGGGGTCCCCAGGAAGACGCAAAGCCCGGAGGGGTGGAAATGCAAAGGGAGGGAGGACCCCAACACGGGGCCCCTCACTTGGGGCGCGGGGGCTTGCAGATTGTGTTCCCTCAACCCTTCCTGGTTCGGGGACCCAGGACCCTATGAACTCAGTCTCACGCCTCAGGACAGAAATTAGCGGAACCCAAGCGAGACCCGCTTCTCCACCAGGACAGGAAGTTCTGCAATAACTGGAAGCAATCAAAGGCGAGGCGCTTTCTCGCCAAGGAGGCGTGACCCAAGGTGCAAGAAAACCCAGCCCTGTGGATCGCACCGCTTCCGTTCCTTCTTGCCCCGCACCTCCTTGGTCCCACCGGGATCTCGGCGGTTTAACTCTCCTCTTAATTGATCAGGAGGCCCGCATCAGCTCCTTCTCCTTCAACTCAGTTGCTTTTCTCTCCTCTCTTTTCCTATCCTTTATGTGTCAAACTTTGCAGGACACAGTGCTCCTTTTCAAAGTTAGCAGGCGCTTTAGTAGGGGATCAGGAGACGTCCCCGGACCGAATCCTCGAGATCTGAAGAGAATCGAGGTCCCCCACACGCGCACTCACAGTTGCCCCGAAGCGTTGTCCCCTGACTCACAAGAGACAGCGAACCGCTGCCAGCGCAGCGATGCCTAGGGAGCGGACTTGCGCTACGCTCGCCGCGGGCTCCTGCTTTCTCTCTCTCTGCTCTCTCCCCCGTCCTTTTTGCTTTTTATAGCTTCCCACGGTGAGGCCTTTTTTTTTTTTTCTTTTTACCTCCGCCCCCAATTCAAGAGTGACAAAGAGTGAAAACTTTTCTCTCACTCCCCACCGCTTCCGCCCCCCTCCTCTCTGCGTGCTGCTTCTCCTTCTGCGGCTTTCACTCCAGCTTTTCCTCCTCCTCATCCTCCCGCTCTGTCTCCACCCACAACTACTGGAAAAGGGGGATCTAGCTTTTCCATGAGGTGAATGGAACATAGGGGCTCCTAATTCCTGACAACAACTCCAGCGGTTGGAGGGGTCTTTGGAAACAGGCAGAGACCAAAGGTGGAAACGGAGTGGGGCAAGCTGACACCACTTGATCGCTGCCACCCTTTCTTAGATCTTCCCACCCATCTTCAGCCCCTGACTCCGCGAGGAGAGCTGGAAAAGCCCTATGGAAGCTTTAGAGAAGTGAGCATCTGCGCATCTGCTCATTAGTATTGTGTTCTTTGTGCGCTCACGTTTGGTTTTAGACTGTGCCTCCCAGGGAGTGTGTGAAGCTGGAGCCACATAGGTGCGCCAGGGGGTGGCCAATGATCCGGATAGAGGGTCTGGAAGGAAAGGGGCAGACCAAAGAGGGGAAAAGATGAGCCTATTCGATTTGGGTCTTTTTAGTCTCCTCCTTCGGAACCCCGGGCCCCGCCGCCCTCGTAGAATATGTCTATGTCTCGGAGGGACTGGGAAGAAGGGGATGCTCTGAGTACGCTCCAAGGGTTTGGACCTCACAGCTCGATTGAGCATCTTTACCATGCCAGGCAACTGCTCTTTTTTCGAAAAGGAAATCCCAGATAGGAATGAACGGGGGCAGGGAGCCTTTGAGATCCTGTCTTCCTTGGCTTCCTGCCTTCTAGCCCCTGGGAATTACAAGAGAAGCCATCCTGTCAGCCCCCGGGTCTCTCCAGGTCCAATTCCCTTCGGCCGAAGGTCGAAGGCTGCTCCGGGAACGACTGGGACGCGCTGGCGCTTGGGGGCGCCAGTGGCAGCCGTTCAGCGAGCCACGGAAGTGCTGCAGGAGACAAGCGCTGAGTTCGGTGATGTCTGGTGGCTAAGTGCGAGACTTTCTAAGCAAAGCAAGGAATTGTTCGAAAGTTGTTGCATTTCTGCTTCGCAGACACTAACGTCCAGGAGCAGAGAAATCCAAGCATTGAGCCACAACTTGAAGTTAGAAGGCAGCTAGCCGCCAGGGGAGGATACAAGTAGCATCTTCTTCAGAATTTTTGGACCTAGATTTCACAGCTTTCACACCTGATTCTGGCGCATGTCCATGAGTACGAATTAAACTTGTCGCTAAGTGAGAACGTTGGTGACTCTTATTTTCCCCCCAAACAACGCAGAGTTCTAAAGTGTGGATTTAGAGCTATTTTCTCCCAGACAGCTCCAGTTTTGCAAATTTCTCAGTCCTGACCTATGAGTCTGTCTGCCCTGAAATTCTTCATTTTCAGATTTTTTTTTAATACACAAGCAAACGGGGATTAAAATTTGCACCCTCTGGCATGTGTTCTTATCTTTTGAATTTCCTTTCTTTAAGGTAGAGATTTTTCACATTTTAGTGTGTGGGGTTTTTTTTCCACTTTTTAAAAATATGCCAGGAATAACAATATGGGTGACCCCTGAAGGACATCATACTAAGTGAACTCGACCAATCACAGAAAGACAAATCCACTTATAGGAGGTACCTAAAATAGTTAAATGCATAGAATCAAAGGTTGGAATGATGGTTACCAGGAATTGGAAGGAGAGGAGAATGGGGAGTTACTATATCAATGATCATAAAGTTTCAGTTAACTAAGATGAATAAACTCTAGAGATTTGTCATATGGTATTGTACCTATAGCCAACAATAATGCATTGTATTTTTAAAAACTTATTGAGAAGGTAGATCTCATGCTATATAGATATAAATTTTATATGTGTGTGACTTTATATACATGTATAATATATATATGTATTTATACATATAACATTATTGTAGTAAGAACATTTAACATCTATATATGCCCAGTAATAAATTTGTAAGTTTATAAAGTTAAGTGAGGCATTCTAGGCACTAATAAAAGGCAAGGAAATGGGTCCTTACTCTATAAATAAGTACTTAACGATTCCGAGCTTAGACTTTACAGAAGAGTATATCTTTTGCCTTCATTCTGATTTGCCAATCAGAAAGCATGACAGAAATTGAGAAACTTAAGTTAGGAGTATACTGGTTTAAATATTTTTGAAAAATAGCTTAGAGCAAAAGGAAAAGATAGAAGCTAAACATGTAGGCAACAGATCACTCTACATTCACTTGGAAGAGTGTAGACTTTGACCATATGTTGAAGAACAAACCCAAATGAACCATGAGAAAATGTGAAGATGCTTTGCCTATTTCTGTCACTTCCTTCTTTCTTTACCTCTAAATAAAATAATATCCCACATACACAGGCTTAACTTTACTCACATGTACTGCTAAACAGAAAAGATATGTCAAGCACAACACATTTACTCTCAGCTCTGAGTACCATCCTAAAGACATTATCTCAGAGGCTTATTCAAACCCCGCAAGTTCCAAAAGCAATTTTTTACAAATACAGTTAAATTAAAAGTCGACATAAAATCTACTTACACAAACATTCTTCCATATAGAACAAAATCAGACATATAGAATCAAAAGCTAAAACATACACAATTATGCCTTAGGCTAAAAAGCAGTCAAAAACTAATTTCATTCATGACCCAAATGCTTTCTGTAAATTTTTTTGACAGACAGAAACAAACATACATGACCCATATGTTGACAAGTAGATATGCACACACAAAATCAACTAACTGTAAATAAACATAATCCTGTGGATTACTGTCATGGCCCCATATGTGTTTTTCCCGTGTGTGTTTTCCTAAGTGTAAAGACAAAAGCTTCATATTTTACTTGGGAAAGTAGATTTTTATGCCATTTGCAATAATATAATTAGAGAGTAGATATTTAAAAACATGACTGTACAAAAGCAGGACGTACAACCTTCCTGTCCAGAAGAAAGTGCCTTAATGGACATTTTTTCCTTTGGCCATACATTCCCTCTTATCTTTGCTCCTCTAGCTGTGGGGCCATTTTGGTTCCATAGAAAAGCCACTACTTTCTCAGCAGTTGTTTCTGGATCCTGGATTCCTTCTGAATACTTAATCCCAAAGGTAAGTTAAGTATATAACTTGTCACCTTAGTCTTGTTTACCGAAGCTTACTAATTTTCATCCCATTACCTCTCTCCCTGCATTAGTGAATACTTCCTACAATAGCCTTTTTAGCAGTTGTTCATGCATTCCCCGTACATGAAGCAAGTATGGGGCCCTGAGGACACAGTGGTGAATGAGTGGGGGTCTTGCCTCTAAAGGGGCTTGGAGCTCTGTAGACACCTTAATATACTAAAATCTGCTCCTAGCCCCTCTCAGAAGTTGCTGCTGTGAGCCTTTATTCTCATCCACTGCTGAATTATGCCAGTCTCAGAGTTCAATCTGTCACAGGATAGCTGCAACTTGAATTCAAGCCAAGCTGGCTTGAATTCATGTGATTTTGGGAATATAAGTGATTAGATATGTCCCCCAGAGTTCTTTTTTTCCTTCAGAATTAAATGCACATTTTAATGGTGTACATAGAGACAATACTTCTACATTTGTCATTGAACCCAAAGAAATGACCCTAGTGATGGTCATGTTAGGTCAATAAGAACAGAATAGCAAACCTGGGAAGTAAGATTGTCTTTGGTAGGTCCCATAGGACCACAAAGCATCTTGCACACACAGAATAGACATGAAAATCTTTAATGTATGGTTGAACCTTGATGGATGTTAAGGATCTGAAAAATAAGGTTATATGGGTTTTCCCTCTCCATAGTAAACCAAGCTACCTGGCTCTGTAGCCTAGTAATACTCATACTTTGAGAGTTTTATGTTTCTCCTCTGCCTAAGAACAACAGTCTCATGTGTTGCTGCAAATTAATTCTAAATACCTGGTAACAAATGTAAGCTTGCATTGATATTGTGAACATTTTTTGTGTTTCTTGATGGGAATAATTTTCATACCAGATATGAAAAAATTGCATCTCCTATTTGATCCCTGCATTAGTTTCAGTTGTTGATGCTATCTTGATAAGGCCTCATGGACAACAGGACCAGCTAATAAAAAAGATCTCATCACCTACATTTGATTCACTAGCTATGCTTACAAAAACATGCACAAGTGAAATGGGTCAGAAGATTTCACAGTAAATCAATCTGAAACAATTGCTCAGCCAACGGCTTCTTTTTTGAACCTTAACGAGTTAGTCATCTTATCCATACTTCACCTTCCACTTAAAGGAAAGAGGATTACTGAACAGATATTACCCCTTGAGCCTGAACCCAAACAATAAAAAAAATGCAAGTAACATAATCTGAAACTCAGGCAGATAAAAACTTCTGCTGAGCCTTGTGCATATATGTGACCATAGATGGAGGTGGAATTAGAAAAAGTCACCAAATGTTTAATAAGAAACATTTTCCTTTATGATATAAAATTTTTGTTAGTTCTATACAACGCATGTCCTTTTTGGTAAGTTCTCACTGCTGAGTTCTGGCAGGTTTTTTCAAGGTTCATCTTTTGAAACAGTACTAAAGTACCAAGTAATACTTGGCAGTGAAAGAATCTATGTTTAATTCTTGAGTGAGGTTCAATTCCAAGGAATCTCATCTTGATGAGCAACAAAACAAACAACATTTAGATAATCTGGACCAGTGATTTTCGGACTCTGTTCCTTTCGGGTCTCTAGGGTTCTGCAGTGGTCTCAAAGTAAGTTGAGAACTGTGCTATTTTTTACAAGATTTCAGAGGAGAGGTGTCCAGCTCTTGGATCAAAGATAAATTTTAAGCGCCTGTTTTTGTTATTGTTTTATTGGACAAAATAGTCTGTGAGCCGTCAACCCACCAAATACATGATGGATTGATTTCTACTCTGTTGGTATTACAATTTCCAAAATGAACATTACTCAAATGGGGAAACTATTAAAAATATGGCAATTTATTTAGTCAGAAATGATTTGGTCATTTAAAGTAGGGAACATTAAAAATGAAAAGGCAGGGTAGCTAATCCATTCATTGTACAATGTGTTTATTCCTAATCAATTATCTGAACCTATGATTAATGAATATGGCAAAACTTTAACTATACTCTTACCACACATAAAATAAACTGTGGTGCAGACTAAAAATAATGGAAAAACTACTTGCAAATAATAAAGACATAGATTCTCAAGAGGCAACTCAAAAATCTGTCTTTGAAACATAACTGGGCTTGGTAACAGAAAATGAAAAATGTGCTTAGTTTATCTTTGGAAGATTCATTTGTAATAGATCCTATTTTTGATGCTCTAGGTATAAATCATAATACCTAGGCTCAAAAATAGTTTGGGATATAAGAAAGTCAAGACACTATGCTGCAGTCAGCTTAAGGAATTTTATAGGTAACTGGCTTAGAATATACAGCAATAATAAAAGTAATAATAATAGTCAGATTTATTGAATGCCTTACATGTGCCAGGTTTGTTGAACACTTTACATATAGTGTCTCTTATTTGTATCCCACAATTCATCCCTTTAAGACAATGAATGTACAGTCCAATATTAAAATAATACTGAGCAAAGAGTAGCTTGCAGCACAGCGTGTCTCCATTTGTAGTAATGAATGCCCAGTTATGGCAATAATGTGGAAGGCACACAAGTAAAGGGGAACCCATCAGAAGAAATTGGAGGTGCCATTTCACCCTTGTAGCAGGCCCCAACACAGATTCCTCTGAAGGAGCTAAAATAAGTCATTTGGTAAACGGTTGCAAAGAACACCAAAAATATAAGTACATGACTACATGTATTGAAGCTTTGCCTAATATAGTAAAACTCTTGGGCCTTAAAAATCATATAGCAGAGAGCTTAAAAAGGCCCTCTGCTACAGATGGCATATTAGATTTCTAGGGATTCCATAACAAAATGATACAGATTTAGTGGCTGAAACAACAGAAATGCATTTCCTTACCATTTAGGAGGCTACAAGTCTAAGATCGAGGTGTTGGTAGGTTTGGGCTCCTCTGAGGCTGCTCTCCTTGTCTTACAGATCACCACTTTCTCACCGTGTCCTCCTGTAGTCATCCCTACATCTGTGTTCAAATTTCCTCTTATAAAGAAACCAGTCATATTGGATTAGGACCTACTCTAATTTCATTTTAATTTAATTGCCTCTTTAAAGAACTCATCTCCAAATGTGGTTACATTTTGAAGTAGTAGGACTTAGGGCTTCAATATATGAACTTGGCAGCAGGGCGTGGGGCAAAATTCAGCTCATAACAGGTAGATTTATAGATGTAGTTGCATATTAAAACACTTGGGAAAAGAGTAACATTTCTGTACACAAGACATACAGCAGTTTCTCAGAGTTCCTAAACTCAAAGGAGAACTGTGTTATATGTTTATTTTGAAAACATTATTTAAATATTTTTATTACCATTTTATTTCTGGATCTGTGTTAATGATATTCATTTTTTCACCTTCTCTTTTTGTGTGACTTATGGCTAAATTAGAAATCAGCCAACTGAGTCTGACTGTGATTGTCAATATACCACTGGGGCCCTGAAAAGGAAAAGAGAGAATGCAAGCAATTTGCCAGGAAGATAAAGTCATTTCTACATTTTTTATAAATGCCTGGTTAATGAAAGACGGAAACAATAAAACATATCAGTACATGATAGAAAAGTGAAATCATCGTATATCAAAGGAAAAGGAAGCAGCAAACAAAACTACAGTGATCTAGCAATCAGCAAGTTGTTCTGTTACTAACTTAATTTGTCCATTTATTTAATTTGATTTGTTTAATTTACTCAGAAAGTTAATAGTTCCTTGGAATCACAGTACCTTTAATTAATTCAAGGCAGTGCTAAATATGTGAAAACAGAGAGGATATCTAATTTCATTGAAACTGGTAATGAAATCACTTTTAATATAAGTGCACTTTTAATATAAGTGCACTTTTAATGTAAGTGACCACTTAGTCTTTAAGTTATTAAGAAATCTGATTTGGAATAAGCTCAAATTTACTTTAGCTTTTTTGTTGTTTTTTCCTGAAATTTATAAAATGTATTTTGGTTGTTATTGTCAAGAATGTATGTGAACATTTGTATATATCAAAGAACAATCAATATCTCCAAGAACATAACAGCTGTTTATATGTTACAGTTGAAATTGTTGGGTTAGCCTTGTCCTCCAATGCCAATCAGTGTTGTATTTTTAAATTAATAATAAAATGAAACTCTCAAACCTTTGATCAATTTGCCTTTTATATATCAAAATGTATTGTATAAATATGCTCAGTATTAACAGAAGTACTGAAAGTTTAAAACCATCTTTTTGTTTTATAATATTCAATGTACTTCACCCCACCACTTAACACTGGAGGTAGCTACCACTGAGGCCAGGAATATATGGACTATAGCTATAAACTGGGGCTCTTTTTAACATGAAAAGGTAAGCTAATTTCCAGCCTTCTAAATACAACCTCCAAATTCACTAAATTACTTCGTGTTCCTCCTATATGTTAGCATAATTTTAGAAGGTAATTCACTAAAAAAGCCCCTAGCTGCAAGTTCTAACCAAAAGTTATACATGTTATAGTCCAAACTCTTCATTCTCTTTAGCCAAGTGTAGATACTGCCTAAGATGGCTGATTTTAAATTAATTTGTATGATGATATCTGTCACTCACTTGTGAAACACTTCCTGAATATAGCTGACACAATCATACCCAATTTTCTGTTTCAGGGACTATTTAATGTTAAAAATGTCTCTAAGGAAATCATTCTAAGGAATGCCTCTAAGTAAATCTATATATGTGGGGGATGGAAAAGACAACACATCATGGTATTATTCTCTGACAACAAAAGAATTCCTGTTAATGGTTAGTAATGGTTATTAATGTTTTTTTTAAGTAGTGATCTTGTAGTGATTATTAGTCGGAAATACTGAGAGGTCCAAGTTCATGCAGCAGAGGGCAGTAATGGACACTTATCATGGTAAGAGAGATGAGCCAGAGATTATTACAAAGTAATTTTTCTGGAGAAAAGTGTTTAATGGCCTTTCCTATACCAGTGTTATTAAATAGAGGAGAACTGATAAATAAATGCATCTATTCCTCTCATGAAAAGTTTGCAACACTCTTCAAATATTAGATTGACTGAACTAAAAAAACATTCAGAAGGTTTTCTCTTATCTAACTTCATAGAAAAGGAACCATTTTCCTATGCCAAGGCATATGCAGATGTTGCCCATGTAGCATTGTAAAAGCTCTTCCAAACTACTCAGAAACAGAGGCAGGTAGGCAACTTTGTAAATGGTCTCATGAGTGTGCAGAATGCATTGGAAATTAACAGCACCTTTTTCATCTTACTTACTACCACTTTATTATCTGTCTTTCTCTCGCTACCTGAAAAAATGCAACAAAATCCAAGGACTTCCATCTTTACCTTCCTTTAGTTGCTGTACTGCCTACTACGCTAATGATGTTAGCAACGTTTTGTCTTTGTTCTTTCAAAAATTACTTCAGCAGGCTGTTTCTTTCTTCAATGACATTATCCCGAATTTACACCTTGTTCCACTGCTTGAAATAAACCATCAAATAAAGCAGACCCAAAACAATGGTAGGAGGTGAGGATGTTATTCAAAATTTTCATAGGTAAAAATTTGAAGGTAGAATCTGGGAATACATGATGGCATAGTTTTTCTAACTCGTGCAGTGCTATGTAAAACCAGAAAAAGAGATGAGGATAACAATTCCCCAAAATGCACATGCGAGCACACACCACACACACACACACACACACACAACATCTAGAGTAAAATTAGGTGACAAGGTGAGTAAGCCTAATCCCCAATAATTACAAGGCCCACATAATATCAGTTACTATAAAAAAGGAAGTTTGGGCTGGGTACGGTAGCTTAGGCATGTAATCCTAGCACTTTGGGAGGCCAAGGCAGGCAGATCACTTTAGGTCATGAGTTCAAAACCAGCCTGGCCAACAAGGTGAAATCCCGTCTCTACTAAAAATACAAAAAAAAAAAAAAAAAAAATTAGCAGAGTGTGGTGGCAGGCGCCTGTAATCCCAGCTGCTTGGGAGGCTGAGGCAGGAGAATCACTCGAACCCAGGAAGTGGAGGGTTGCAGTGAGCCAAGATCATGCCACTGCACTCTCTCCAGCCTGGGTGACAGAGTGAGACTCTATTTCAAAAAAAAAAAAAAAAAAAAAAAGGAAGTTTGAAGGAAAGCAATGGAGCTCTGAGAACAAGAGAATCCTCAAATTTCCAACAGATCCTCATTGGAAAGAGCACAGCCAATTTGAGAATAGCAGACAAAATCAGAAGAAAATGGATTCTGCAGGCCCTAATTCCAGGATCAAAGCCCCTGGTGAGGAGAAATTGTTTGGAGTAGAATCCAAATTGAGCAGGCTAAGAAATTAGGGACAAAAGAAAAAATTCTAAATGAAAGTCAGGATGGAGAGGAAGCAGATCTCAAAAATGTGACACCATTTTAAACATCACCTCATAAAAACAATAGAAGAGGGGGTGCCAAGAACAATGAAACTAGAAAAGTTATTCTGGCCCAACCATCTCTCTGATAGCAAAGGAAAACTTATTTGCCTTAAACCTGGGTAACCAAACGAGACTGTGGTCCAATCATGTGTATATCTAATATGACAAAAAAGAAAACAAGGACAAAATAGCATCAGTAGAAGCAAGCTATAAAGCAACGTCAGAGAATACATATAAACAGTAACTTAATATTCAAATTATGCTACAATTTTTAAGAAATATATGTAAACAATGAAAGAACATTATAAATCAGAACTAGAAAATTTCCAATCATATGTTTCAAGAAAAAAGGATTTGAAGAAGTGATGTAAGAAGAAAAATCATTTCAGAATGAACATTAAACTGGAAAGAACAAAAAAGCAACATATAATGCTTTAGGATAAATATAAGATGGGAAAGAGAAAATTAGGAGAAATAAGTAAAGAGATAAAAAATTCAACAAAATAATATAGATGCGATAGATAAAGAAGATCCAACATACTTATAATAGTTTTCACCAAATAAGAAACACAAGCAATGAAACAAGTCAAATACTAAAAACAATAATCAATGTTTTTTCTAAAATAATGAGAACAAAACCAAAAAGATTTCAAACTACCTATATACTTTCTTAGGGGAAAATAAATCCAGGATGGACAACACCATAACATATTCTAGTAAAGCTACTGACCTTGAAAAAAACAACCTTTGGCCAGTGGGCAAAAACATCATGTCACTTACAAAGAACATTTCAACAGACACGTTTTGTATCAGAAGACAATTAAGTAACATATTTAGGATACCCAAGAGACGAAAATGTGAACTAATAATTTTAAATCCAGCTAAACTGATCTTCACGTAACAGTTTTCAGACAAAATGGTTTACGAATGCAAGAAGTCAGAAAACATTATTACATAAGCCCCACCTTGGAAATTTACCAGAAAACAGTATTAAAACAACTACAATGATTGGCAAGATTGAAATATGGACTGATACGAAAGACACTGAGCAACTAAAGACCTAGAGGGGGGAAAAAACTGACTTTAAGACGATTAGTAAAAGAAGATCTAAAATTTTATCAATTAAAAAAATTCTGTCAATGCTCAATTTACCACTAAAAGACCCATTTTTGGAATGTCATATTTTATTTCCTTTTATAGACCTGCTGTCTTGTATTTTACTTAGTCTAACATTAAATGAATTACGATTCCCTAAGTAGTCACATTTTTTGAAAGAAAGAAGCCATAAATCATGTCACTTATTGGCAGAGATAGGGCTAGGGATAAATTCAGGACAGAAAATCCAAAATATATTATAGTTAAGAATAGGGACTATGATAAATATGAAATCACCTGTAGAACTAAGACTATATGATGTTCTTCAGAGAAAAACACAGTATTATCTAATGGCTAAATGCAGCAACAAGTTATATGAGAGAGACTAACAGACTAATCTGCTTGTGAATATTGATGTCAGGTAATTTTAAGTAAAATAGTAGTAAAGAAGATCCAAAAGCCTTTTTAAATAATAAACCATGACTAAATGGGGCTTATTTAGAAATATAAGTTTAGACAATACACTAATATGCTCCAGCAGTATAATAGAGCTAAGGAGAAAAATTATATATGATCATTTTCACAGATGCATAAAAAGCATTTGGCAACACTCAACCAATGCTATTCATGTTAAAAAATTAATCAATAAAATGGGAATCTATGAATGCATGTATACATGCACCTCATTACAAAAGTTAGCATCTTCACTTAATAGCAAATCACTTGATGTTTAAATGGGAAACTCAGACAAGAATGTCCACAATCTCCACTTCTGTGAGCACTGTGTTAGAGGTAATAGTCATTCAATTAAGCAAGAGAAAAGTAACAACCATAAGAATTAGAAAGTATAAAGTAAACGATTTCTATTTGTGTAAGTATATATCTAACATAAGTAAAAATGTGGAAAATACATTTGACATAATTATATATCTGAAAAATTCAAAGAACAGCACTTACTAAAGAAGCAGTTTTAAAGCTTAATATCCAATAATTATTAGCTTTAGGTATTTTTAAAAATTTAGAAATTAGGCCAGGCGCAGTGGCTCATGCCTGTAATCCCGGCACTTTGGGAGGCTGAGGCAGGCAGATCACAAAGTCAGGAGATCGAGACCATCCTGGCCAACGTGGTGAAACCCCGTCTCTACTAAAAATACAAAAATTAGCTGGGTGTGGTAGCGCACACCTGTAGTCCCAGCTACTCGGGAGGCTGAGGCAGGAGAATCTCTTGAACCCCCAAGGTGGAGGTTGCAGTGAGCCGAGATCGTGCCACTGCACTCCAGCCTGGTGACAGAGCAAGACACCATCTCAAAAAAAAAAAAAAAAAAAAAGAAGAAAGAAAGAAAGAAAGAAACCCCAAAATTAGAAATTATAATGGAAGAGAAGACCCCATGTCAATTGCCAAAAGCTAATAATGCAACATAACCCAAAGTATGTAAAATCTATGTGAATGTAACTGTAATACTAGACTTCTGAAAAAAAATTTTAAGAAGCCTGAGGTGAACATAAAGTTATACAATGTTCTTTAAGTGGAAGACTCAAGATCATAAAGATATCCATTATTCCTGAGTTAATTTTTAAATTTAATATAATCTCAATAAAAATACATCATATTTCTTTTTTCTCTAAACTGGGAAAGTTTATTTAAAATTAATGTATTGAATAAACATCTTTTGGGAGAGTAAACAAGAAGGATCAGGAAAACTCTGAAAGGAAAAGTATTGCTCAGAGGACTGGAGATACACTTACCAGAAATTAAAGCCTCTGGAAAAGAGGTTACTTTGTTACTGTCACATAAACAGACACACAGACCAATATGATACAATAGAAAATTCAGAAGTAGAGTCAATTGCATATGAACATTTAGTATACGATAGAAGCAGCATCTCAAATACATAGAGGAAAAAGATGGATTTTTAAAAAACAAATCTTACTGTGTACATATGAGGTTTACAACATGTTGTTATGGGATACATATAGATAGTAAAATGGTTAAAATAATGAAACAAATTGACATACCTGTCATGTCACATAGTTACTTATTTTTTTGAAGTATTGGTTTAACTAGATAGACATATGAAGAAAGTTAAAACTGGATCTATTCCTCACACTGCAACATGACACATTCCAAATGAATAAAGAACTTAAATGTAAAAGAAATAAAACAATGCAAGAGATAAAAAGAAAACACAGATGAATTCCTTTATAAATTCAATTCCTCCATAACCAGAACACTTTTACTTTTGGCTTAAATACAATAGTAATAAAGAAAAAGACTGGAAAATTTGATGTCATAAAGATGGCTTTTTCATGGCAAAAATCACTACAAGCAAAGCTAAAAGATTAATGACAAAAGGAAAAATATGTGCATTTTATACCAAGAAAAAATAGTGAATATCTTTAATATATGAAGAGCTTCTAAAAATGAAAAAGGAAAAGTTAAAAACTTTACAGAGAAAATAGCCTGGAAAGGTGAACAGAAAGTTTTGAGAAAAAAACTAAGTATCTCTTTAAAAAAGAAGAAAAATGTTGGTACATAATAAGAGAAATGCAAATTCAAATTATACCAATATACCATTTCTTACCTATCAGATTGCAAAAATCCATTTTTTTTTTTGGATTTTTGACCATATCTCTGCAGCAAGGCTGTGAGAAAACAAGCACCCTTGTACATTCTGGTGAGAATACAAAATGGTATCACTTTGTATGGAGAGGAATTTGACTATCTAATGAAGTTATACATGCATTTGGTCTTTGACTCAGTAAGAAATCCCACTCTTAGGAATCTCTTCCAGAGAACAAAGGAGGAGACAAAAATTGAGAAAAGGGGGATTGGTAAAAAGTAACTTAATTTTATACATTTCAGTATTATTTAAATATTTTATAGTTCATTTCTATTTTTGTTTAAATGATGTAAATGTTAAGATATACCTATATTCAAGTGTTATATTACTTGAATAGGTAAAAAAACCCCACAAAATTTAAAAATGTTAATATCTAGGAAATACAGCAATAAAAGACCTAGAGTGAAAGGCAAAACCAACTTCAAGACAATTAGTAAAAGAAGATCTAAAAAGCAGTAAAAGAAGATCAATTTAAAAATTCTATCAATTCTCAATTTACCATTAAAAGACCCATTTTTGGAATGCCATATTTTATTTCCTTTTACAAACCAGATGTCTTCTATTTTACTTAGTCTAACATTAAATGAATTGCAATTCCCTAAGTAATCACATTTTGTGAAAGAAAGAAGCCATAAATTGTGTCACTTAGTGGCAGAGATGGGGATAGGGATAAATATTTGGGACAGAAAATCCAAAATATATTATAGTTAAGAATAGGGATTCTGATTTTCTGTTTTTGTGTAATTTTTCTTTCAAAATACTTTAGCTCCACTCACAGAGTTTGATACTTAAAAATGTTTATGAAACAAATGATTATAGATATAATTTAATTACAAATTGACAAATACATATAGTAAAAACTGATCTCAGATCAATTTAACCTCTGGTTCAGTTACTTTACAATGATGCAATCAAACCTCTTTGTTTACCGAAGATTCTGATGAATAACTGGCCCATAGTCACTCAGAGTATAGGTAGCAAAGCCCAAAGTGAACTAGCCCAAAGTGAACTCCACCTGTGACTTTTCATTTCAGCACAAATTCCACTTTAGTGGGATTTACACATGTTTCCCTGTTGGACGCTAGAGGGAGATTGTTTGCAGTTATCCATTCTTGGGCCTATTTTGCAGCAAGGTGATGTCCTTTTATCATTGTCATGTCTATGGCTGCATACAGTCCCATAAAGCCACTTTGCATCCTTAGGTTCTATCAAGAAAACACATTTTTATGAGCACTCTTTTATTGATAATATACATGGGAGAAACATCTATCTAGGAAATACAGTGATGTATCACTTAAGGATGGGGATACATTGTGAGGAATACGTCCTAGGGAGATTTCATCATTGTGTGAACATCATAGAGTGTATTTACACAAACCTAGATGGTATAGCCTAATACACACCTAGGTTATATTATTCCTGGGCTACAAATCCATACAGCATGTAACTTTCTGAATACTGTAGGCAACTGTAATACAATGATACATATCTGTGTATCTAAACATATTAATAGAAAAGGGATAATAAAAATATAGTATTATAATCTTATAGGACCACTGTGGTATATGTGGTTCATTGTTGACCAAAATGTTGTGGTGGACACATGACTGTAATTCACATCTATTTATAAAATGAGATTTTATACACCTATTTATAAAATGAGATCCCAAATTGAGGAATGAGCTCAGCTTGGTAGCGTGGGGTCCAGACCTGGGAGTCCAGAATAAGACCACTCCCTCTGCTTTTCATGAGACTGCTGGTCTCCTGATACTGCCTAGTTGTGTGGTTCTGCCTCATTCTACTGCTACTCTCTTGGTTTGTGGACTTGTGGCTCTCTTCTCTATGGAACTTTGACTTCAAAATAGGTAAAACCACATCTAACCAAAGTAGACCATAGCACAGATCTTGTTAACCTAGTCATATTCACAAAGCAGAACACATTTTTAAAAATGTAATAGCTACACTTCTAAAACCTCAGAGGATGCAACCTTTGTAATAAGATATTTTGTTATAGAATATATGACATTCTCTCTGTTCTCATCTGTTTCCTCCTTGTTCATTAAATCCCAACACACCAGCCTTCTTGCTGCTTCTGAACCTTCAAGATCCATTCTCATTTGGGACCTTTGCCCTAGCTGGCACCTCTGCCAACAGCTGTGTGGCCCACTCCCTGGCCAGTTTTAAATCTTGGCCCAAATGTCATCTTCTCAATCAAGTCTACCCTACTTAAAATTGCACCATTACCACTCCATAGTGCTTATCTCTGTTAACTTGCTGTATATATTTCCCTATGGCATTTATAAATTGTATAATTCTACATATTTTACTTATTTATTATGTTGATTATTATATACATCCTCCACTGTAAGCTCAGTGAGAGTGAGGATTTTAGTCTACTTTACATATGGATGGATGCCAAACACCTAGGTCAGTGCCTGGCATGCAGAAGGCACTTAATAATGGGTGCAGCACACCAGCATGGCACATGTATACATATGTAACAAACCTGCACGTTGTGCACATGTACCCTAGAACTTAAAGTATAATAAAAAATAAAAATAAAAAAAGAAGGCACTTAATAAAAGACTTAATTAAATCCTCTTCAGTTCAACTCAATAAAACATTACTGCTCTGTACTTGTATTTCATAATATTTTCATGCTCTCAATATTTGTTATTTTGAAATAAGTTTTTCTTACCAGAAAAACATTCAAAGATGGCATTATCTTTTTGTTACTTAGTCTGAACAGCCTGCAAACACTGATGCATTGCTATCATTATCTTGTCTTTTTTTTTTTTTTTTTTTTTTTTTTTTTTTTTTTTTTTTGAGATGTATTCTCACCACACTGTCACCCAGGCTGGAGTGCAGTGGTGTGATCTCGGCTCACTGCAACCTCTGTCTCCTGGGTTCAAGTGATTCTCCCAACTCAGCTTCCCAAGTAGCTGGGACTACAGGTGAGTGCCACCATATCCAGCTAATGTTTGTACTTTTAGTAGAGACAGGGTTTCGCCATGTTAGCCAGGCTGGTCTCAAATTCCTGGCCTCAGACGACCCCCTCACCTTGGCCTCCCAAAATGTTGGGATTTCAGGTGTGAGCCACTGTGTCTGGCCCATATCTTGTGTTTCTTGTGGTTAGGCACTTGAAATTTCTTCATTTTTCTCAACATCTGTGAATAATACACCTTTTTGTCATTTCTCTTAGTTTTTTTCTCGATCCTATATCCGTTGTAATTAATCTGTATTTTTCCATTGGAATTTAAGACATAAAATATATCTTAAGGCAGGAATAACTCTAAGCAAAACTGTGAAGTTAGATCAAATAAATCTTTGATGCTGTGCCAATGAAAATCATCTAATATTTGGTCTCCCTTACACACTGCTCCTAAGAAAACTACTGTATTAGTGGCCATCATGAAATTCCTGCCTTTGCACCAACTCTGAGTAGCTTAGGGCACTACTGCTCCAGGGGGACATTTGTGTTTAAATAAAACTATAAAACTCCAAGACCCATAAGACCTCAAAAAGTGTGATAGTGTCACATAGTGGGAGGAAATATTTGGAAACAAAAGAAATCTCCAGGCACTCTTTGAATTGTATCACATAAGAGATCTCAGATCCTAAGATTCTTATTGGATAAATAATTTTTGAATTAGTGGATGCCATTTGAAAGATAATGCACTATCAGTGCATGAGAAGGAGTAGGTCAACAACCCATAGCTGACAACGACAACAACAACAAAACCATAAGAGTTGAGGTGGGCATGTGAAGTCAGAATGAATACAGAAATAGGTGAAGTGGTGGGTGGATATAAGGGATATCTTTGCTTGTGCCTCCCACCAGCATCTATCTTCCTTCTTATAGTAAGAGCATCCTGGTTTTCCTCTGTAGAACTACCCCACTCCCCTTGCCCTATTCTTACTTCACGTGGCTGTAACAGTGAACCGAGAATCCAGACCTAGCAACTTGGAGTATTTTATCCCTGGCCACAAAAGTTGATTCTTAGCAGCAAGGTCAGACACTTGCTGGAAGCATCGGAAATAAGTTCCCCTTTTGTCAAGGTTTATTAACTAGCAGGATGTAAGGTAGAAGATAATTTACTTGAGAGAGTATGTCGTACAAGGGAAAGCAAAATGGAGAGAGAAAAATTACTGATGATGATTTGAGCCATACCTGAAGTCCAGTGTTAGACATTCCTATTAAAACCAATAAATTTCCCTTTTTACTTAAGCTACTTCAAGCCTGGGTTTTCATCATTTATAATTAAAAGAATTCTAATAGATTAAAAATACACTGAATTTGGAATGAATCAAAGCTCTACTTTGGAAAATTCCAACCTAGAAACAAATAGAGGAAATTCATTACTGAAGCTCTTGAGCACATAAGTATTATTTTCCTTTAAGTTCAAGCTTAACACATGCTAGAGTTTGGGTTTGATTGGAAGCAAAAAGATGTTTCAGAATTTATTAGAGAACATCTGACACAACTGTTTTTGGTAATAGATATTATATGAAAACAAGCGCTTGTGATTTTCCAATATGGGTATACACATTACGATTGAAAATTTATTTTAAGATTGAAATGTATTTCATTATTCATATACTTTGGATCTGCTAATTTTATGAAATGGAACTGTAAGAAGAATCTCTTACACTTTTGATTTATAAATACCTCTCTTGGGATTATTAGTTTGAAACTAACAAGAATTTGCTCAAATGTGCATGGAAATTTTGAAGTAAGCAGTAGAAGAAACTTGATAGTAAGAGCACAACAGGCTCCCAATTAAGAGCACCCAAGCATCTGAGGATAAAACAAAAGCTCAGCTTGGTAGCATGGGATCCAGACCTGGGAGCCCAGAATAAGACCACTCCCTCTGCTTTTCATGAGACAGCTGGTCTCCTGATACTGCCTAGCTGTGCGCTTCTGCTTGATTCTACTACTACTCTTTTGGTTTGCTGACTTGTGGCTCTCTTCGCTATGGAACTTTGGCTTTCAACTGCATTTGGCTTTCTTTAGAGCCAACTCTAGTCACAACTCTTTATGATCTTGGAACTCAGATGATCCACTCAGTTTGATGGTTTTAAATTCCAAATACCTGGCTAAGAGAATCATTTTAGGTCATTTTAGGGGTAGGATCACCTGGTACAAAGAGCCTACATTGGTTCACCATCCCCCCATGGCTTCAAGTAGAGAAAGGGCCTTTTCAAAAAGGACACGAGCAGGAAGGCAATGATTACATTTTCTACCACAGAAAGTAATGTAAAAACTATTCTGATTACCACAGGGGTACTTATGCATTTCTTCTCACTGGGGATGCAGGATAAAATCATAACAGATGGTATTAAAAACAAATCATAATGTTTCAGATAATTAATTTATACTTTAAAAGTACTATTGAATGATTTTTGCTCCATACGAAAGAGTCTGGCTTGTTTGTATTAAAGAACAAATTAAAATATAAGTATCTCAAAAAATTCATTAGACATGTTCAAATTCATTCTATCCATTATGTCTTATGACATTTCAAATTAATGGCATTATCTCTATAGATTTTTTTTGTGTATATATATATATCTATATACTTCAGGACTCAAAACAGATTTTAGAAACAAATCAACATTACATTCACTCTGATAATTGTTTAGCAATGTTGATTTTACTGGACAGTTCAGGGGAAAAAAGGGAAATAGAAAAACATCAATGACTAATTCATAAGATCAATTGAAAAATTCAAAATTGTTTCTGATGTTACAGTGAACATAATTTTTCAAGACATCATAAAATAATTTAAAACATATTTCTATTGTAATAGATAATATTTATCTAAAACAAAGAAAGTATAACGATACAAATTGAATCTGCTTGATTTAGTTTTAGGAAATCTTTATGACCTAATATACAAAGCAATTTAGGAGGAAACTAAAGCAAAAAATTCAAGCTTTCCAAGATCTGATATTTTTTCTAAAGTGACATATTGAAATAATCTCTACTAAAAAGAGTACTGGGCCGGACACAGTGGCTCACGCCTGTAATCCCAGCACTTTGGGAGGCCGAGGCAGGCGAATCATTTTAGCTCAGGGGTCAAGACCAGCCTGACCAACATGGTGAAACCCCGTCCTTACTAAAAAATTCAAAAAAAAAAAAAAAAAAAAGCCAGACATGGTGGCAGGTGCCTGTAATCCCAGCTACCGGGAGGATGAGGCAGGAGAATCGTCTGAACCCGGGAGGCAGAGGATGCAGTGAGCAGAGATCGCGCCACTGCACTCCAGCCTGGGCGACAGAGCAAGACTCCATCTCAAAAACAAAACAAAACAAAACAAAACAAAACAAAACAAAACAGTACTGATGAAGGAATTGAGTAAATGATATTAGTTTAGAAGATGAAAGAGGCCAATGACATTAAAGAGTCATTAATATGAACAATGTAAAATAGTGTATGATACTTGTTATAACTGTTTATGTTCTTATATTGCTTGGTATTTCAAACTCATAAAGGTGTGATTATTACAATATTTTATTAATAAACCAATTGGGCAGTTTTTGAACATGAAAGCATTTTTCTTATGTTTAAAGACAGAAAAACATGTTGGATAATACATTAAAGAAGCTTCAAATTTTTTATTATTTGAGGCACACACTCTGTTCTCTACCTGCAGTTTTTAGTTTGTTTAATTTCTTCAGTGGTACAAAATCAAGGTTTTCAAAGCTCACCCAGAAACATCTGACTTGCTCTTACAATTATAAGTCAGAAAGTTAAGGAACCTCAGAAGAAAACTCCTGTCAACCTATCTCTATACTATGAGGTGAATATTAAAACAATCATTGTTGTAAATGATGGAGGTTGTCTTTAAATTATATCAATACAGTTTTGAGGATGGAGACATATTTCTTCTAATGAGAGCCGCATATGCCTATTAAGACTAGGAAGATATTAGGAGTCACTCATTTAAATTAATTAATAAAGTGTGAAGTCACAATAAAATAAAGTAGGTATAGCAGAATTTTATAATAGCAGTCACTTCAAAAATATATTGCATTTGGAATGACTCAATAATAAATTCAGTTTTTAGAGGCCAAGAAATGCTTCCAATAAGAAACAATGTTTGAACAGAGGTTTAAGGAATGAATGGGTAATAGTGACCTGGAGGAAGGTAACAGAACCCAAGAAAAGTGCAAAGACATTGAGCTGCAAAGGTGCATGGCAGGAGTTTAAGAAATAACAAGCAGTCCTGAAAAAGTGGAGCATAGAAACTCCTGAGGACAAACAAGAGGAGACTGTAAAAGTAACAATGCCAGGAAAACAGTTTTTCAGTTAGGTACAAGAGAGCCCCACTGACTTATTTCACAGTTTCAATATGTGTAATTATATTCTTCTAAAAGTTTTAGCTTCTTAAACCTGGACAACTCCAAGAATGAAATCTGCCCTTACTCAAATGCACTCTTCATCGAACATTCAAAGAGACTTTGCTCTTCAGAATATAAGTTTACATGGCCAGCTCTCCTACTAAAGCCATGCCTTCCCAGGCAGTGGGAATGCCTCATCCACTTTGGCATGCCTAGCACCATGCAGCATATTGTAGGTACTAAATACACGTTTATTGAATAAATAAAGAGACAAATACTAAGCAATAGCTTTCTACATATTTATAGCAGGCCTTGCATTGATAGATAATGAAAATTTGTCACCAAACATATAGCCCATTATAAAAAGTCTTATAGTTGATAAAGAGAGAACTGAGTACATGTATAATTCATGGTTTAATGTGTATTCTTGATTTATTTGCCTAAAAGTAAGAGGACTTTAGCCTTCACGTCAAGAGAACTCTGCCAATAGCTGGATGTGTGACCTTGGGCAAGTAACTTAACCTCATCTTCAAAATGACAACTCACATTAAGGTCTCTTTAAACTGATTAATGTTATGATTTTATAAAATAATGTAAAATATCATGGCAGTTAAACAGTAAAAAGCTAATGTGAGATCATTTTACTTCAAATATAATTTAAAATATTTTAAAAACATTTGATTTGCTATTATTCATAAAATAATTTAATTCTATATAACAAAATTAATTTTTGCCCTTTCGGCCCTGACTGCATGTAGAAAATAATTTTACTGTTATTAATATGTGGTAATATCAGTAATCATTTTGATGTAAAATATATGTATATCTGTATTAGTTTGTTTTCACACTGCTGATAAAGACATACCCAAGACTGGGAGGAAAAAGAGTTTTAATTGGACTTACAGTTCCACATGGCTGGGGAGGCCTCAGAATCATGGTGGGAGGCGAAAGGCACTTCTTATATGGTGGCAGCAAGAGAAAATGAGGAAGAAGCAAAGCGGAAACCCCAATAAACCCATCAGATCTGGTGAGACTTATTCATTATTTTGAGAATAGCACAGGAAAGACTGGCCCCCATGATTCAATTAGCTCTCCCTGGGTCCCTCCCACAACACATGGGAATTCTGGGAGATACAATTCAAGTTGAGATTTGGGTGGGGACACAGCCAAACCATATCAATATCTATTTCTATCTATGTACATATATCTTGCTTTATTCTCCCTCTCATGAGGAGAGAAAAATTTTAGTATTAACATTACAATGCTGTTGTATTTAGAAGTTTATACAGTGAAAAATTAAAGTATAAAAGTTGAAAATACAGAAGAGATAAACAGAATTCACTTATTAATTTATACAGTCTCATGTTTATCTCCCCCACAGCAATAAAATTAAACCAGTTAAAGATATATTACATAATATCCCATTGAACATCCTTTCTGTATTTGCTGAACTTATTTATCAGAGGAGCAACAGGGAGAATATAAATCTTTTAAATATCAGATTATTTCCTTAGGGACAATTAAATCTGAGATATTTATATAACAACATAGGTAAAAGGCACTATATAGTTGGACACAATGTGCCATTATAGGAAAAGTAAGTAACTTATACACACCCAACAGGAAAACATTAATCAGAAAAGGCAGAACAGGCATGAAACTTTTCACCACGAGCTTGAAGCTGCATGTGAAGCAGAAGTAATTCATTGCCAAGAGTCTGGAGATTACAAAACATCACAACGACTTTTAAAAGTAGACAATTTTTCAAAATTATGGCTTAGCCAAATAGTTATCACTGATAACAGTGAAAGCAAACTGTAGACATGTTTTTAAAATGTGTTAACTAAAAGTAACAGTAATGACCTAAGAACACAACAATTAATTTCAATAGATAATTGCCAAACATATATTGAAACAGGAGTTCAGGATAGTTACTATAGCACAATCTTTACCTGCAAGCAACCCTCAGTCTCAGAAGGGAGTCAGGTATACAAAGAAGTAAGTTATAGTACAATGTGGTAAAGTGAAAGAGTACCAATGTGTACAGGGTGCAAAGCTAGTGAGAAAAGTGAATAATTATGAGTCATAGCATCTACAGAGATTCAGGGGAGGGAAGATGTAGAAAAAAAGTTTCCCAGAGGAGGAGAATTCAGAGATGAACAGTTCAAACAGAACTTTATTTCCCCTGCTTTACTCTCTATATTCCTGAAAAGAAAACGGCTTGGTTGAAAAAAACTAAAAAAGCTAATCACAGCGGGGTTTGATTTTATTCCTTGGCAAGAAATAAAGGAGAAACACAAGGGGCCCGAAATCATGGTAATTAGAGGAGGAGGTCCAGAACCTAAACAATTGTAATAACCAAAAAGAAGGACTTTTGAAACAATTTTAAATTAAATTTAGAATCATTATGAAGTATTATTTTCCTCTATATCTTCCAAAATGATCCAAATCTGCCAAATACCATCCACAAACTTATCTTGCACATTTGTTTCTAGTAGAGAGTAAAAATTGTTTACTTAAGCTGTCCCACTTTTGATATGTGGTCAGGGGCCTTTACATATTTAAAATTCATTTTCCGAATCATTTATCAAAACCTTCTATGTGCTCCCTACTGTGTGCCTAAAATAGCCTCTAAGGATAAAATCTAAGGAAGTTGGTTAATTATTTCTCAACCTGAGTAAGCTTATAACCACAATAGAAAAAAAATGTTGTATGATTATAGAAAAAATACAAGGTAATATCATTTTATAGGTTATCTATGATCATACAAAGAAGAGTACAGGTAGTACTCACTGAAGAAACTGAAAATAAGAGAAAGAGCACATTGGGATAGTATTGATATGGACAATATTTAAAGCAAATAGATTCAGATCTCAGTATCTTTGACTTTAGGCTATCATTTTTGAAGTGTCCCTTATGTCTCAGTCATTTGATTAAGTGCTGCATGTATATTTTCTCACCTTGTCTTTACCATATCCCTGCAAGTAATTGATATTACATCCAATTGACAGATGAGGATGAGCTTTGAACTCAGATATACCTGTTTTTAGAAGCTTCCCAAAAGTAAAGCATTAAATTTAAGGGGGATGGGGGAAAGAAGACATGAGGGGCTTTTCAGGTAGAATAAATAGTCTTGATAATGCATAGAAGCAGGGGGATCGAGGAATTTGCAGTGTAAATTCTGCCTTGTTTATGCACGGGAAGAAAACAAGCACTCAATTCCAACTATAGTCCTGTTACCCTATACAGTGCTCTCCTGCCCACTGTTTGACCTACATAATCTTCAGAATCTGTGTGTGGCTAAAGTCAGGTACTGGTTCCTAGACTGAGGAAGCCCGAGGAACAGAACACAGGTACAAGCCGTGGGCATGGATCATGCCTAAAGAGCTCGGTAATCAACATTGTGTGGAGTTTTTCAGTTTCACCTATATAAGCACAAATATTTGACATGTTTAGCCTGCAAGAATAAAACATTCCATGAATAATGGAAACAGTTATCTTACTGCTATTTTTAAGGATTCCAAGGAACTCCATAAAGCAGCTTGCTTCCTCTCAAGCAAATAAGAAAGATACGTTTATTTTGACAGACTATCTCGTCTCCAAATACTCGTCATAAATTAGTCACTGTTTCCCTAAAGCAACTTTAAATTCCCCAAACCAGAGAAGACAGTTTTATTTTCTATCCCCAACATACTTTCCGTGTCAGCATCAGGTCCCCAAGGTGGTGGTGTTAAAGCATGCCTTTCGTGACCACGCTGTATTTCAATGAACCTCTTTAAACTATTGTTCCAACTCCAGGATTTCATAGAACACAATTTGAAATTTTTGTCTGGAATTATTACATTTTTAATTTTACAGGGAGATGTATACTTTTGCACAAGAAAAAGAATTGCACAAGACAGTAGATTCAATACTGAAAAGCTCAGTATTTCTAATTTCATGTTATTGAACTCTCTATTAGCAAGAATTCTTCAGTCACATATTTTAAGAAGTTATAAATTATTTTATAAAAGATGCCTCTCATCTCTTCCCACCAATCTCAATGTTTTTTTACTTAAACTTTCATTTATATTGTATTAAATCAACATAAAATTCTAACTGGTAGAGTCAGGTTTGGAAGGTCTGGCATAACCATTTCCCAAGTCCCAGGCTTTTTGTAACAATTGCATTGTCTGTCTTGTAAGTTTCATTGATGGCTGTGCTGTGCCGCTAAGACACTTGGAGCTCCATCAGTAGAACTTATTTAGGAGTAAGAAACCGGACAAGTATCATTTGCATTACCTCCAACTCTCCACTCCAGTGAACACTTAGACTTCTGCAACATTCCTTAGGTTAATATGTTTCCAGTCTAACATTTTCATTTATTCAACTGAAGTTTCAGAATGACTCCCAACAAACCTAAATAATTTAAAGATAATTACTCCCAAAATTATCTTGATAGTTTGAATGAATTGAGCTCTCAATCCTAGAAATTTAGGAAATACGTTTTGTAGATTTTTATTTTCTGAATGGAAGGGCATGTAGTGAATGCAAATGCAAGTCATACCTACCCCCGTTTTCCCTTTCTGTCTCAAGGCCCTATCCAAGGGACAGCTCTAGGTATTCTTCCTAAGAATAAATGTAACTTTTGACTTATGTGATGTGAATGTCTTTTTTTAGCCATGTTTGGGTGTATTTGTCCTCTTTGCTCCTGCACAAAGATGGAAGAGAGAGTAGGGTTTCCTCATGGAGTGCCACCCTAATAGGAATGAGCTAGAAAGTCTTTGTAGCTGCCCTGGTTTGTGAACAGGGCTCAGAGGCTCCACAGAGCTACCTCCCACTCTGACCTCAACTATGGTTCATTTACAAGAAAATAGGTTATTAAGGCCGGACGAGGTGGCTCACATTTGCAATCCAGAACTTTGGGAGCCTGAAGTGGGTGGATCACTTGAGGCCAGGAGTTCAAGACCAGCCTGGCCAACACGGTGAAACCCTGTCCCTACTAAAAATACAAAAATTAGCCAGGCGTGATGGTGGACACCTGTAATCTCAGGCTCAGGAGGCTGAGGCAGGAGAATCACGTGAACCTGTGGAGGCAAAGGTTTCAGTGAGCTGAGACTGCACCACTGCACTCCAGCTTGGACAACAGAGCAAGACTCTGTTTCAAAAAAAAAAAAAATGAAAAACGAAAATAGGTTCTCAATGTTTGCAACTCCTGCAACTCCTAACATGGTGACATCAGAAGTAGGGGCTTACCCTTCACCTGCTTATTACTTCCAAGACAAATCCGGAGAAGCAGGGCCTGTATTATTATGGGCTACATGACTTTGTTAAGGAAGGCAATATTTATCAATTATTAGTTAGTCTTAGTTGAGTCTTTCCTAATAATAGTGGAGAATACAGTTGCCTCTGAAGGTACAGGATAGACCTAGAATGCCAACTACTACATGTAAATCTTACATAATCATTTTACTGTTTATAATTACTCCTGCAACATCTGCCATAAACAGACACTTATAATCAACCTCCAAGATAAGAAAATTATACAGATTTTTAAAATATCCTATGTGGGCTCCATTGTCAGAAATGATAATATATGAGTTCAAACCTTTTAAGAAGGATTCTACCATAACTAGAAAGTATTAGATAATTTTAAAAACTTAATAAGAATTCATATTGCATTTATCAAGGTTCCTTTTCACTCCAAATTTAAGTGTCCTACATTTAAATGTTTAAATGTCTCATTTGCATGTTTAACTACCTTAAATTATACTTAAAAACCCAGAGTAATACATCAAAAAGTAAATTTATCTACCAACATGGACATATAGGATGTTAAAATATCCTAATTTTGTTAAATTGACCCTCTAGTTTGAAAGAACTTCTATTTTTCCTGTATTTCTAAAAAATGAAAGTTATGTTATAATACTGTAATTGTTATTATTCTTTCAACAAACATATACTTTATACTACTGTACACAACCAATTCTGTTCTTGGTCCTTCCTCATGGAATAGTTTCTTCTTTGCTTTTTGGTGGGTTGCAACCAGGTAAGCTATACTTTGCTTTATAGGTTTTTCAAATATATACACACACACACACACACACACACACACACACACACACACACACACAATAGATTGAAGCTGTAGTTTTTATATCTGACTTTAATATTAATCATAAGAATCGCAAGGAGCTTCTATCATTTATTGAGTAGATATCACATTCCAAGAACAATGTCTTTAAAAACTTTAGAGATGGGGCCAGGCGCAGTGGCTCTCGCCTGTAATCCCAGCACTTTGGGAGGCCGAGGCAGGTGGATCATGAGGTCAGAAGATCGAGACCATCCTGGCTAACACGGTGAAACCCCGTCTCTATTAAAAATACAAAAAATTAGCCGGGCTTGGTGGCGGGCACCTGTAGTCCCAGCTACTTCGGAGGCTGAGGCAGGAGAATGTCCTGAACCCGGGAGGCAGAGCTTGCAGTGAGCCGAGATCATGCCACTGGACTCCAGCCTGGGTGACAGAGAGAGACTCCATCTCAAAAAAAAAACAAAAAACAAAAAACAAAAAACAAAAACAAAAACTTTAGAGATAACCAAATATATTTTCGCACTTAAAATTAGAAAATTAAGTCAAAGACAGATTAACTAACCTGCCCAAGTTTCACCTCTTCAGCACAAAATTACAAGATGGCTATAACTAATGCAATAAAAGTCATTAATAAACATTCCATAAGTAATCCATAAAATGATTTTAGAGGGGTAAGAAAATCAACTCATCATAATTTGCTGTGAAATAACTAACATTCCTCATCAGTTTCTCTACTGGTTACATAGACTTTAAAGCTTAGGTGAATCTCATAAATCATGTAGTGAAATTTAAGAGCCTAAAGAGGAGGATGAAGAAAGTTTTCTAACATGAAAATTTCTAGTGATAACACCAGCATTTGTTTGTTTATTAAAAAATAGTCACTTAGTGCCAGAAATATAACAATGAGCAAGAAGGCATAGTTGTAGACTTTGTTGAAGTTTTGCTTGAGATTTCAAAGAATTGAACAAGTAATTATGAAGTCTACAGTTTAGATTGTATCAAGGGAAGTGTCAGAACACTTCAGAGATGGTAGAGAAATTTTAGGATACTTTAAAGGAGGTTAAAATCAGCAACTTTGGAATGATGGAGAAGTTCTACTTGATGAAGTAATATTGAAGTTGGAATAAGAGGTGTAGCATCAAGTTAGGCTTAATAAGATGCTTGCATGGTAGAAGGACACTCTATGCAAGTGAGATCACATCAGCAGAGTTTTACAGTGGGAAGGAGCTTATTCTGTTAGTGTGACTAGAGAAAAATGAGGTTGCTGAAGCCACAAAGCCAAGACGCAAAGTGTGATGGGTAGTGTGAGTGAAGATGTAGACAGAAGCCAGATCATGGAGGCCATGTTGTCTGATTAGCAACTTATTCTAAGGACCCAGGAATCCCATTAAAAGGATTTACAGAGAGGAACAAGTTGACCAAAACTAACTTGAAAAGTTCACTCTAAGTAGAACAAATGTAACAAAGACGAAAAAGACAGAATGACTTTAAGAATATAGATAGGCTGGCCCACAATAGGGCAGACACCATATCCCTAAGCTTAGAAATCTGACAGTTAAGACACTTGTTAATTTATAGATAATCTAATTCATAGAAGTGGGAAGTAGAGAGAGATAACGCCCAAGGAATTCAATAATCTCGGTTAAATTGGACGTTGAGATTGTCAGTTGAGAATGAGATGGGTGGAGTTATTAATGGATCTCAGGAGAATGGTAATACTTGGAGTAGACACTAATGCAAACAAAAATAATAATAGCAGATAACTATTGGGCACCAAAGATTGTTTAAAGGGTCTAGTTTTATTAACTTAGAGCAGCTGTATGAATTAGAGAATTTTATCAGCACTACCTTGGGGAATTTAGAGAGTGTAAAGTTAATTAGTTTTCCTGAAGTCTCACAGTTCATAACAAAGGTCAAAATCCATACAGTCTGGTTCCAGAGTCTGCATGCTGGTCACTCTGTTGTGAGCAACAGAATTGATCAGCCAAGCCACATTGCTGAGTCCTGGTGAGATTGGAGATTTTAGATGTGTGGTGGGTCTGTCTGCTCTGCCAGTGCCAACACAATCTGGAGTGACTCTTCGAGTTCTCTCCTGTAAATTCTCTTTTCACACTGAATTTGATGTATTGAGACAAGTTGATGTTTCCTGAAGCTGTAAAGTATTATCCCTTCAACATGTATTTGTCCACCTCTATTTTTCTAGTAGAATTTCTTTATCTTATGTTTTTATGTACAAAATTCTCAAAAGTAGCACAGTGTATTATATTTTATTTACCATGTCACTAAATGTGGGATTTAAAATTTTTCTCTTTCCCTTCCTCTTTCTTTCTGTCTCTCTCTCTCTGTGTCTCCATGCACTGGAAAAGTCCATAAATAGCTGCATATGTGGTTAATAACATCATGATTTCTTGGGTTGAGCAAGGCCAGAATTTCAAAAATGTTCCCTCCTAAAAATGAGGAAGATACTAATAAGTAAAGATTTATAAATAATTTATTTATACTTGCCACAAAATCCTTTGCAATGTGTATATAATAGCTATATAGTTTATCATCACAAGCTCACCTATGCAAAAATTGAGTTTTTCAATCCCCTTTGTGAATTTAATTCCTGTGCCCCCATGTCCATTGAAGATGGAAAACTCAGTCTTGTCAACTCAAAGTAAACACATTCATTGCTGGATATTTCTCACATGAAGAAAAAAAAGGAAGTGATTTTAACATTGACAACATGAGGAACTCACAAACTATCTAAAAATTGACAACTAGAAACATGTAGTTGTTCAGTGATCTCTCTCATCAATCTCTTCTTTTTATTTTCTTCAAAATAGTTTGAGATCCTCCAATCAAGAAATGAATCCCAGGGAATACACTGACGACAAACTTATCAAAAATACATTAAGAAGTGAACTATTATGTGCTATGTCATCTGTGCCTAAATGATGCCTACTAAAGAAATGTCATTCAAAATATATTTGCTGGATGAATAAGTGAATGAATAAACAAAATTATTTTATAGGTATTCACTGTCCAAAAGTTATTCTTGACAGTGGATTTGTACTGACTACTGTTATTTAAATCATAATAAAATATCAACCACTGCACTAAAATAATAACCGTTAATTTAATTGGATATAAGTAAAAACATAAAAATATAAAACAACAACAATGAAAACATTCAAGGAATCCAATGGCTGTCAACGTAACTGTTCTTGATTGCTGCATAGTTACCTTTTTTGTGGGGTGGCAGGGGCAGACATGCAACTGTGGAGTCCTCTCCTAATTAAGCAGCTTGAAATAAATATTTTTAAATAAAATGTGTTCAGTAATTTTAGCTTTCCTTATTTTTAAATTTTTCAATTCAGTTATTTGAAAAGAGGTATGCTTTAGTTTTTTGAGCACACTTGGTTATAAAATCCACATTAAATATATTTCTGCTTAATTTCACAATTTTGAAAGAGATGTGGTCCTATCAAAATATTTTGTTGAAGGTGATAAAATTTTAAAATCATATAATATTTTATATATCCCTTCATCTGTTTAGAAATAGCTATACTGACAGGTGGTTCTTTTAGATTAAATTGTAGTGGAGAGGAAGTTATAGTACATTATCTCCAACATGTTCTGACTGTTCAGACACTGTGGCCTCAATCAAGATGCAAAACCACCACCACACCTTGGTGGACCCTTTTCTAAATTGTATAATTTTTCTATATGTTATCATCTGAATGTCTCTCAAAATTCATATGTTGAAACCTAATCCTCTGTGGTGGTATTGAGGCCTTTTAGGAAGTGGTCAAGTCATGAGGTCTCTGCCATCAGGAGTGTATTAGTGCCTTATAAAAGAGCTGGAGGGAAGTAGCTTAGGCCCTTTTTTGCTCTTCTGTCCCTTCCACCATGTGAGGACACAGCATTTTTCACGTCTGGAAAATATAACAAGGCAGCAGTATGTTGGAAAGAGAGATGGAACACCTCACCAGATACTGAATCTGCTGGTGTCTTGGACTTGGATTTCCAGCCCTCCAGAATTGTGGGAAATACATTTCTGTTCTTTGAAAATTACCTACTCTACAGTGCTTTGTTATAGCAGCATGAACAGACTAAGACACTATCCACACAGCTATAACATATAGGCATAGCTTACAGACCTCCATTTCTAAATTTTTAAGGTGATAAAATTCAGGTCCTTTTTTACTTTACATTTTTCTTTCTTTACATCCTGGTTAAAGAAAAATAACTTTGCTCTTTTCTCTCTCTCTTTTATTTTGGAAACATTTTCAACAAAGTTACCAAGAATTACTTTATTTTACTGATATATCTAATAGAGTTTTCTGCTTATCTATAGTATGGAGACATAAAAATTCAGATTGATTTTTAAATCATTTTTATATATTTTACGCAGAACAGAGGTATATATTGTGCAGATATATTGTGCAGATTATCATAATAATCTGCAGATTATTGTGAACATGAAAGCATGTGTTATTGATTTAAAACTTCATGTTCCATTTTTTCCTCTTATAGTAGCTAATCAATTAGTAGAAGGTCATCAATCAACTATCCTATTTAACATTTTGGGAGAAGTCAAACAAATTGGTAATGAAATAAAGGGAGAAAATCTAAGTGCAGAGTGTGCACTACATAAGACATTTCAACCTTAGTGCTTGGAGAGTAGCATAAGCATTCATCAATTAAATATGACCAATTAAACGTGATATTCACCACCTCTGGATATTGCACGACTCTTCCTTTAGATCCAATTGTGTGTTTAAATCTTTGACTTGTGTGCAATGGAGAGGGGGCAGGTTGATAGAACATGAGTTAGATGTTTAAATTATGTAGCCATTTAAATTGATTTAAATCAATTAAAACGCTGTATGATTTTTTCCAGTTAGACATCCTTTCTGAATCACTCCTGAGTGATATTTTTAAATATAATCTTTACAAGTGGAATAAATGAGAGAAATCATTGTATGTTCTTTTCTCCAAGTTTTTAAAACTATTAGCAAAGATCTTGTTTTTTGATGGGTCTCAAACTTCCCTGACAGTTGAAAATACTCTGTAACACAGTTTATGTAAAGCTAAAGCGTACATAACACACTTTCTTCAAGCCCACATGTAACAAATAAAGATATCAAATGAACTGACATTTCTGCATTACAGTTTAAAATAACATCCTGTGTGACTTCTATATGCTGTGCTGTTAGTTCAATTTCAGATTTTCTAAACACTGGCTTTGCTTTCAAAGAGTAATGCTCCAGTTCCTGTAGGGAGTGTGTGGAGACTGGTTCTAAAGCTAGGGCGGAAAGTTAAGAATGTGTGGCTTTTGGCTTCAGAATTAGCCATGCTTTAGTGATCTACTGCATTAAACTGTTTCTTATTAATAGATCATGCACAATTCACCCTTCCCTCTTCCCCCCACACAAATCTGACACATTCTCATAATCAATAGCAAATGTGCATTCTGAAAGTTTCACTTTTTTTCTTAAGCCCACCCTGACTTTCATTGTGATACAATGAAACCATCAGAATTTAGTGTTAGGGAGTGTAACATATAAAATAACTAAGTGTATTCTGAAAGTACAGTTGATAACTTTGAAATAATGTAACATATACTGGGTTTACACTTTTCTCCAAAGAGAATGAAGATTTATCCTGAATAAACAGAAAGAAAATATACAAAGTCATGTAGATAATTTGAGAAATTATGGTAAAGTATGAATTTTTTTTACTTTGGATAAAGATTTTGAAAGTGCCTCCTTTAAAAATAAATGGCTTTTTCTAAAACAAAAAAAGAAAGAAAGGTTTTCCAGAGCTTTTTTTCCTTTGTAATTATTCTAAATTATAAAAATTCCCTGTCCACCTCAAACCCCCAAATATTTAACCCTCATTTAGTTCTAATGACATCTACTATGGCCCAGTACAAAAATATAATCCTTTACCAGCCGACAGCCAAATACACACAGTTGTCCCTCCGTATATGGGAGGGTAGGTTCCAGTACCCTTGTGTATACTAAAATCACGCATACTCAGGGGGTCCTGTGGACCCACATACAGGAAAAGCTGACCCTCCATATATGCAGATTTCTCATTGCACAAATACTGTATTTTTGACCCTAGTTTGGTTGAAAATAATCCACTTGAAAGTGGAGCCATATAGTTCAAACCTATGTTGCTCAAGGTTCAACTAGAGCTCCTTTCTCAGTTCTCATCTTCTTAACCACTTTGTTTCAGTTACAACATCCGCACTCCTCTCAGTGACACCCACTGAGTCTTTCCTTTGGCTTCTCTGACTCAGTGTCCTGGCTCCCCTCCCTATATAGATTCTTATCTAAATCTTTCATGAATTGACCTTATTTCTCACACTTCCTAAATATTAATGCTTCCCATCTTTCTGTCCAACTCTCTCCTTTCCTCCCTTTATGAATTTTGTTGAATTTATCTGCAAAGTTTAAGCTCTGTAAGCATATTGATCTTTATTTCCTCTCTCTCTCTTTCTCTCTCTCTCTGTCTCTGACTCTCTTTCTCTCCCTTCTTATATTTTCTTAAAGTCTTTTCTGATAATACCCTAGAGAAATAGACTAGTAGCTATATAGAATAATAATTATATTAGAGTAAAAGAAAATTTTAGACATCATTCATTTTACTTTATGAATGAAGAAAGAAGGCAGAAGGATTGCATAATTTACCTTTGCTTGACTTTAATAGCTATTCACTGAGCACATACTATATGTCAGGCACTATGCTAATGCTGATTAAGATATGGTATTTTCCCTCAAAATGTTTAGGTCAGTAGAAAAGATAGGTATATGAAAGTCATTGCAATACAATTCTATCTATGAAATAGATAAAAGTATATGAAACTGATATGGTACAGAGGAGAGAGTGATGAGTGGAGAGTAAAGCTAAAGACCACAATCAGAAAAAGAATATCTTGATAGGAGGTGAATAAAAGGTGAGGATTTTCCAGGAAAATAAAAGGAGAAGGGTATTCCAAACAGAGGGAACAATGTGCTTGGAACACCTAAGTGGTTCAGATGGATCATAAGATAAAGGCAAGTATTGATGGAAACTTTAGAAACTGACATAATCAACTGTGCATAAAAGCGTTCTTTTTTATAATACACATAGGTGTATTCACACTTGGTGTTAAAACCATATAAAAAGATGACTGTCTACATTAACATGGAAGGAGGTCTCAGCACTAGGTTATGTCCTAGACAACATTTTCAACAGCAATTTAAAGCACTTACATATGTGATGAAAATAAAATTTGTATTCTATTATATGAGCTTTTGATACTACACATTTTCTCAAATACTAATTTAATTGCCACTCACAAAGTTTGATAGATAAAATGTTTTAAATAAGAAATAAATATTTTGTTATTTTTATTGATTTTTTGATCCATAAATTATTTAGAACATGTTTTAGAATGTTTAAATACATTGAGGGAGTTAATTATGTTTTGTCATTAATATCTAACTCTACAACATTGTGGTCAGAAAATGTTGTCTTTGTGATCTTGATGTTTTGGCATTTGCTGATCCTTGTTTCATTGCTCAATATGAGTTCAATATTTGTAAATACCATACATGTGTAAAAGTGTGTATTCACTCATTATTGAGTATAGGAGCTTAATATATGTCCATTAGATCAAATTTTAAATGTGCTGTCAAAATAATTTATATTTCTACTTTTTTCTCTTTGCTCTTTTAATTACTATGGGAAGTTTCTTAAACATTTTCCACTATGATAGTGGGTTTCTCAATAACTCCTTGTAATTCTGTCAATTTTATCACATACTCAGAGGCTCTTTTCTTCAGTACACGTAAGTGTAGAGAACTCGTGTCTTCCTAATGAAGAAATCATCTTATCTTCTTTAACTGTAATACTGTTTTAGCTTTAGTGTATATTATTCCAATTATTTAGAACAAAAACCATGCCCCAAACCTGAAATTTTTTTCACACCTCATATCCTCATATATTCACACCTCATTCATTAGCAAATGCTGCCAACTCTACCTTCAAAACATATCCAGAACTTCTTATCCCTTTCACTGCTACCAAGAAGTCCAAGTCTCAGATTTTTTCTTTATGTTATGTAAATGGTAAATGTTTTACCATTTAAGCATATTATTTTATATTCTCTGTCTTTTAAGTCTGAGGAATCTGACATTCTGCAGGGTCTGATTCTGCTCTTGTGTCATGTGCTGTTTGTAGTGAATTATATTCTTGTGTTCATTATAAATTTAGATTATGACCTCATGTTCTGTGAGACTTTATCTCTGGAAGTACCATCTGCATTGAGGGTATATCCCTTTAGGGAAGTTTTGTTTTTGTTTTAGCCAGGTGCTCTAAATGTATAAGTAACTTGGGACCACTTTTTATGTTAATTTCAAGATTGCACAGGAAATTAAAACACCTAGCTTATTTGTAGATGAGTCATAGATAAGTACTGTCAAGAGAGATTTTGTTTTTCTTTCCAGAATCTAGGCTATGATGATCAAGTTTTCTTGCTATCTACCTTTGCTGGTGGGAAACTTTTTTCCCTTTATCACCCTTACCCCACTTAATGCTATGATCTCAGCCTGAATCCCCAGTTGGGTAGGTATGCCTTCTCTACTTCCCCTGCATGACTCTTTAAACCTTAACTCCCAGTTGTCTCCAACTGCCCATTCCTGAAATATCATTGCCTACACTCCCACTTACCTCTCTGGCTTCAGTTCTCTCTTGGTTTATGTAGCTTACATTTAAATAAGGTATTTTATATTCAATTGAACATGTCTAAAGATGGTAACAAGAGGGTTTCCCAGGGTAATTCCTAGAGCATATGACTGCAAATAGAAATGCATTTATACGGCCTGATGCGGTGGCTCACACCTGTAATCCCGGCACTTTGGGATGCAGAGGCAGCTGGATCATCTGAGGTCAAGAGTTTGAGACCAGCCTGGCCAACATGGAGAAACCTCGTCTCTACTAAGAATACAAAAATTAGCCAGGTGTGGTGGAGTGTGCCTGTAATCTCAGCTACCCAGGAGGCTGAGGCAGGAGAATTGCTGGAACCCAGGGGGCAGCGGCTGCAGTGAGCTGAGATCGTGCCACTACACTCCAGGATGGGTGACAGAGCAAGACTCTATCTCAAAACAACAACAACAAAAAAAGATAAATGCATTTACATTTTTCAATTTTTTTAACTAAGGACATATATATATATTTATATAATGTAAAATTCAGGATACAAAAGAAAAAAGGTGTTAATTTCTTCTAATTAGCTCAGCTGCTTAACAAAGCTATCAGGTACTCAGGTATTGTGAAATGCTTGCTGCACCTCCGAGCATTTCTTATACTGTAGACAGCAAGAAGGGAGAAAGGCAAAGAGCCATCCCACTGCATCTGTCTTTTTTATTTTTTTCTTTTGAAGACAGAAAAATCTTTCTCAGGACCCTTACCAGCAAAGGTCACTTAATTTTCATCAGCCAGAATTATGCCACGTGACCACTTCCAGCATCAAGGGAAGCTGGGGAATGAGTATTGGCATTCTACTTATTCCACTTTCAATAGCAGAGGTTCTCAAACTCTAGTATGTTTCATAATCACCTGGAGAACTTATTAAAACATTGCTGGACCCCACTTGCAGAGTTCTAATACAGTAGGTTTTAATGATTTTAACAAGTTTTCAGATAAAGCTGATGCTGTGGATCCTAGGGCCACACTTTGATATTCTCTGCTCTACAGTAAAGAAAGAAAATGTGAGGGGATTTGGAAATAGTTTTATGTTTGTTTGTTTGCTTTAGTGCAGGTGTTTTAAAATTATTTGTATAAATGTTTGGGGAACAAGGGCAATTTAGTTATGTGCAAAGATTCCATAGTGGTGAAGTTAGGGCTTTGGAGCATCCATCATCCAGATAATGTACATTTTATTCCTAAGGTAATTTTGAGAGGTAACAGCATGCTGGCAGCCCTTGCAGCCCTCGCTCACGCTTGGTGCCTCCTCAGCCTCTGCACCCACTGTGGACACGCTTGAGGAACCCTTCAGCCTGCTGCTGCACTGTGGGAGCCCCTTTCTGGGCTGGCCAAGGCGGGAGCTGGCTCCCTCAGGTTGTGGGGAGGTGTGGAGGGAGAGGTGTGGGCAGGAACTAGGGCTGCACGTGGCACTTGCGGGCCAGCATGAGTTCGGGGTGGGAGTGGGCTTGGTGGTTCCTGCACTCTGAGCGGCGGCCGGCACAGCCCGCCGGGCAGTGAGGGGCTTAGCACCCGGGCCAGCAGCTGCGGAGGGTGCACTGGGTCCCGCAGCAGTGCTGGCCCACCAGTGCTGCGCTCGAATTCTCGCCAGGCCTCAGCTGCCTCTGTCGGGGGCAGGACTCGGGACCTGCAGCCCGCCATGCCTAAGCCTCCCCACCCCCTCCCCCTCACCCCCACCAATCCCCTCCCCCTCCCCCTCCCCCCACCACTCCCCCTCCCCTCACCCTGGTCTGCGCAACCGAAGCCTCCCCAAGGAGTGCTGCCCCCTGCTCCATGGTGCCCGTCCCATCGACCACCCAAGGGCTGAGGAGTGAGGGCGCATGGCGCAGGACTGGCAGGCAGCTCCACCTGCGTCCGTGGTGAGGGATCCACCGGATGAAGCCAGCTGGGCTCCTGAGTCTAGTGGGGACTTAGAGAACCTTTGTATCTAGCTAAGGGATTGTAAATACACCAATCAGCACTCTGTGTCTAGCTCAAGGTTTGTAACCACACCAATCAGCACCCTGTGTCTAGCTCAAGGTTTGTAAATGCACCAATCAGCACTCTGTATCTAGCTAATCTGGTGAGGACTTGGAGAATCTTTATGTCTACCTAAGGGATTGTAAATACACCGATCAGCACCCTGTGTCTAGCTCAAGGTTTGTAAATGCACCAATCAGTGCTCTGTGTCTAGCTAATCTAATGGGGACTTGGAGAACTTTTGTGTCTAGCTCAGGGATTGTAAATACACCAATCAGCACCCTGTCAAAACGGACCAATCAGCTCTCTGTAAAACAGACCAATTGGTTCTCTGTAAAATGGGCCAATCAGCAGGATGTGGGTGGGGCCAGATAAGGGAATGAAAGCAGGCTGCCGGAGCCAGCAGTGGTACCCCGGTCGAGTACCCTTCCACACTGTGGTAGCTTTACTTTTTTGCTTTTTGCAATAAATCTTGCTGATGCTCACTTTTTGGGTTCACACTGCCTTTATGAACTGTAACACTCACTGTGAAGGTCTGCAGCTTCACTCCTGAAGCCGGCGAGACCGCAAACCCACCAGGAGAAAAGAACAACTCCAGACGTGCCACCTTAAGAGCTGTAACACTCACCGCGAAGGTCTGCAGCTTCACTCTTGAAGCCAGCGAGACCACGAACCCACCAGAAGGAAGAAACTCCGAACACATCCTAACATCAGAAGGAACAAACTCCAGACATGCTGCCTTTAAGAACTGTAACACTCACCGTGAGGGTCCATGGCTTCATTCTTGAAGTCAGTGAGACCAAGAACCCACCAATTCTGGACACAATTTCTCATCATCCACCCCCTTCCAATTGCCTCACCCCTTCAGGTCTCCACTGTCTATCACTCCACACTCTATGTCCATGTGTACATGTTATTTAGCTGCCACTTAGGAGTGAGACCATGTAATATTTGTTTTTCTGTGTCTGATTTGTTGGAAATCATTTTTGACTCAACCTGCAGTGTCTGCCCCTAAAACCTACCCTTTATCTGTGAAATCAAAAAAGTACATTTACATGAAGACTTGAGGAATCATAGGGTGAAAAGTCAGAGGAGATTGTTCTATAATGTACAAAAGCCTCATGGCAAGTGAGAGCTTAACATCATTAAAGGATGCCTAAGCACAGAGTATAAGGAAGAAAGAGGTGAGAGATGAACTCAGGATTGACAGGAAGGAACCTCAGGAGTTACATAAACTCCCACAGGACATGAAACTAGTAAGGGACAGAGTGAGGGTTTGAATACAGGTGGCCTGGCCCTGTACTTCACTGCCTCTCTGCTTAAGAACTGGAGTGAGAAACATTAGAAATATTTTTAAAGAAAATTTTACTACAGGAAAATATTCATCAACTTATTATTATACAATTTCTAAAGAGTAAAACAAGGCCATTTGGAGGGATAATATATATCAGTCACATGGGTGATATCCCTATTCAAAACTATGCTTCTACAAATCAATAAGAAAAATACAAACACCCAAAGAGACTATGGCTATGTATAAGTGATTGATAATGGAGATAAAATTAACTCAAGATGTATTAAAGACTTAAACATAAGACCCAAAACTGTAAAAACTCTAGAAGAAAACCTAGGCAATACCATTCAGTACATAGGCATGGCCAAAGTCTTCATGACTAAAACACCAAAAGCAATGGCAACAAAAGCCAAAATTGACAAATGGGATCTAATTAAACTAAAGAGCTTCTGCACAGCAAAAGAAACTATCATCAGAGTGAACAGGCAACCTACAGAATGGGAGAAAATTTTTGCAGTCTATCCATCTGACAAAGGGCTAATATCCAGAATCTATAAAGAACTTAAACAAATTTACAAGAAAAAAATAACCCCATCAAAAAGTCAGCAAAGGATATGAACAGACACTTCTCAAAAGAAGACATTTATGCAGCCAAAAAACATAGGAAAAAAAGCTCATCATCACTGGTCATGAGAGAAATGCAAATCAAAACCACGATGAGATACCATCTCATACCAGTTAGAATGGCAATCATTAAAAAGTCAGGAAACAATAGATGCTGGAGAGGATGTGGAGAAATAGGAATGCTTTTACACTGTTGGTGGGAGTGTAAATTAGTTCAACCATTGTAGAAGAAAGTGTGGCGATTTCTCAAGGATCTAGAAGCAGAAATACCATTTAACCCAACAATCCCATTACTGAGTATATACCCAAAGAATTATAAATCATCCTACTATAAAGACACATGCACACGTATGTTTATTGCAGTACTATTCACAATAGCAAAGACTTGGAACCAACCCAAATGCCCATCAATAATAGATTGGATAAAGAAAATGTGAGACATACACACCATGGAATACTACGCAGAAATAAAAAAAGATGAGGTCAGGTCCTTTGCAGGGACATGGATGAATCTGGAAATCATCATTCTCAGCAAACTAACACAGGAACAGAAAACCAAACACTGCATGTTCTCACTCATAAGTGGGAGTTGAACAATGAGAACACATGGACACAGGGAGGGGAACATCACACACCAGGGCCTATCGGGGGTGGGGGTCTAGGGGAGGGATAGCATTAGGAGAAATACCTAATGTAGATGACGGGTTGATGGGTGCCGCAAACCACCATGGCACGCGTATACCTATGTAACAAACCTACACATTGTGCACATTATCCCAGTACTTAAAGTATAATTAAAAAAAAAGTGGCCAGAAAATATGTCTAATCAAAGAGATGCACATTTAAGCAGTAATGAGATATCATATTTTGCCAATCAGATACCCAAAGTTCAAAAGATTAATAATACACATGTAGGCTGGTAAGTGAGGAAATAGGGGTTCTCAAACATTGTTAGTAAAAACATAAATGGATACAGCATTTCTGAAAGCAAATATGGAAGTGTGCATCATAATAAAGTTCACTACACATTTTACTCTAGCCCTTTGAATTCTAAAAATTTATATTGGGAAAATAATCAGACATGTGCATAGATCATGTAAAAAATTGTTTTGATGTTCTTACCACATAAAAGATGAAGCAAAAATATCTTTATTAAACTCTGCTTCTATTGAAAATTGCAACAGTGAGAAAATAGACATTCAAGATTATAGATTGCTTTATTCTGCCACCTCTGTCAGTGCCTCTGGAGAATATAAAACGTTTTATCACAACATAATCAACATAACACACATTCACCCTTCTGAACTCAGTGCTGCAGTTAGAAAAAATGGTGAAAGTTGAGCCTTTGCAGCTATGGATTAGCTCAGGTTCTGGGCTGTATTTTCTGGCCTAGGTGGTGATATGCTCACAACTCAAGAAGTTCTTTAAAGACAGCCTACCATGTTAGGCTAGATATTGCTGGGGAAGTATTACAAAGACTTTAGCCCTAGATAAAACTGGGGAAGTATTTCAAATATTCATATAGGGATATTGAGACCATTTATGAAAAGATGATCCTTCATTCTTTCTAAGTCGAAGTTGTTCAGCACAGTGTTGTTTATAATAGGAAAAATGAGACTGCTTGAAGGTCAAAAGTAGGAGATTGGCGGGCAGTTTGACTGTAAGTGATGGAATAGAATGTGATATGGAGAAGGTCAGACACGTAGAACCTACTCAAATGGTTTGTGGCTTGCTGTGGTTTGGCTTCATGGTCCAGCTGCACACACAGAAACTGAGTACAGTACTTCCCAAGGGGGTATTGCACAGCCTGAGAGCTTATAGTCTGCCACCAGATGGGATGTAAAGAGTCAACGGAATATTGTAGCATCCATTGAATATGATGTTTATGAAAATTTCTTTAAAAGTTTACCACTGCATAGCTTGTAAAATTAAGGGTGCAAAATCTGGATTTGAATGATCATGTATTAAATATTATATTAAATACACATTTTTTAATTCATAGAAAAATGACTAGTGAAGAGAAATACCAAAACTTACAGGTTGGTGCTGACATTTTGAATGAATCAATTTTTAAAATAATTTTCTGTATTTTTTAACATTTGCACAATAAGTAGATAATATTGACAATGTTTACAAAAAGAAATTTCTAATAATGTGGACAAATAATTTCTGCAAAACAAGATGTGATTCTTAGAAAGACAAAGTATTTTTCTGTCACCATATTTTCTATCATTTTGTTATAAGCGTAACTATTATGATGCTATTTTAAATTTATGCTAGTTAATAAGAGGTTAGTTAGCATTAGAATGCCACAAAACTGCTGTAAATAATGAGAGAAGGGAACCAAAATTATCATTTGCAGCTGACAAGGTTTTATACTTGGCAATCTAATGAGAATAAAGATTTAAGAAAAAAAAAGAATTCAGAAAGGTGACAATTAACAATAATAAATAAACAACAATTATTCAGAAAATACAGCAGGAGAAATATTATAATAGCAAGAAAATTACTAAAAAATTATGAAAATGTTTATAGTAATTGAAGCTAGCTGATGATTATATGAGGCTATCATCCTATACTCTAGTTTTGCATATTTGAAACATTCCATAAAAAATATTTTGTTAAATAACTAAATATGAGAATTAAAAATTGTGCAATAACTATATTTTAAAAGCTTTAAAATATATTCAAGTATATAGAATACTTCAATATTTAAAAATGCAAAACTCTATTGTAGTTAGGAAAGTTATGGCTCACGTCTTTAATACCAGCACTTTGGGAGGCCAAGGCAGGCAGATGACCTGAGGGCAGGAGTTTGAGACCAGCCCGGCCAACATGGTGAAACCCCTCTGTACTAAAAATACAAAATATAGTCAGGTGTGGTAGTGGGTGCCTGTAATCCCAGCTGCCTGGGAGGATGAGGCAGGAGAATCACTTGAACCTGGGAGGCAGAGGTTGCAGTGACCCAAGACCATGCCATTACACTCCAGCCTGGGCAACAAGAGTGACATCTCAAAAAATAAAAACTAATTTAAAAACTCAATTTTATCCCAAACAAAATGCCAGCTAGATTTTCGCTGAAGCCTGATAGAAAGCAAACCATAGTTGAAAAGTAAATAAATGTGCAAGAATACCCAGAAAATTAGGAATGGAAGCATAGTGATAACATTAAGAATGGAGTGACCATGTAACTTATTATCCAAACAAGGACACTTTATGGGAAAAGCAAATTAAAAGTAATTAACAATATTAGTTGATTCACAACAGGCATAAGCCAGGACTGTTTCAGTGAACTGAACAGTATGGTCACCCTAATTATAGACCTACTAGATACTGAGATGAAGTTTAACATTAACAATAAGACAAACAAAGGCAAAGAACTGAGAGATCCAAATGAAAAGAACTGAAAAATCCAAATGCATCTGAGAATTTAGTATATAATAAAAGTAACACTACAGCACAATGCAATTAATATTAGGTTTTTCAATAATGTGTTGAGACACATGTCCACTGTTCCTGTTTCTTTCTTGATCCCTTACAGTATCTTCTCCACACAGATACCAGAGAGATCCTTTATAAATGAAAGTGAGTTCTGCCCATCTTCTGCACATTATCCTCCAATGGCTTCCCATTTTAATCCAATCAATGAATTAACAACAAATTCACAATTTCCCACCAAGTTATATGTAACCTAGACACCTTCCCCTGCTAACTGATGGACCCACAACAGCTACTCCACCTCTCCTCTGTTTCCCTGTCAGCCATAGTACCCTCTCTGCAATTATTTCAGTGGGATTAGCAACAACTTCTCATAATCTTTGTTCAGGCTGTTTCATCCAACTGGATGCTCTTCCTCCAGATAGCCACATTCCTTCTGTTTATTCAAGTCTTCACTTAAATATCACCTATCAAAGAACTTTTCTCAGATCTTATATAAAACAGAAGCCTCCCCTCATAATATCTTTTCATTGTACTGAATTTCCCATACCCTACTTTATTTTTCTTCATACTTGCTTATCACTATGCGATGTAGCAAATGTGTTTATATTAATTTTTTTCACTCCTCCTTACTCATTATAATATAAAATTCATCAGTGTGTAGTCAACATGCTGCTGTGTCCTCAGCACTCAAAACAGGGCCTGGAACATTGCCAGTATACAATAAATATTTACTTAATGATTGAATGAATGAATAGTTGAATAAATATTAAAATACATATAAAAATACATTTTTCATAAAAATATATGAAAAATATAAATATAAATAAATATTTAAAAATATATAATATATAAATTTTTTAAAATTTTCTAATATAATGGAAAAATATCCAAGAGCCATAAATAGGCAAAGAAAAATAAATGCAAATAACTGATAACATTTGTAAATAGATCAAACCTAGCTCATAGTCAAAGAATTATAAAAATAAAGTGCTGTCACCCTCCAAATGGACGATGTGGACAACTGTTAAAATAGTTAGTGAAACTCAGTTTTGACAATGGGTAGAAAAGTACGTACCCAGGGAGAGTGATCCTTGGTAAAAGGAAACCAAAAAAGTGATCAGTTTAACCACATGGATTTTGGTCTGTAGGTATTTTTCTGGGTCTTGGTAGAGGAAGAACATAGTGATATTTTGAGTGGAAGAGAGATGTCCATTTGGGGGAAGCTGAGATGCCTGGAATTTGTGAGGCAGAGCACTGAAAAGAAGGGTGCTAGCCAGAAAAACAGCTTCAGATGTCTGAGTATGGGTCTCCTTGAGTCTTTGGATGAATGTAAACCTGTGTACGATGGAGTGAAACTCTAGAGAAGCCAGGCAAAGGCCTCCAGGTACGCAGGGCTGAGAGATGTTCAAATGTGGATAAGCCACATTGTGGAGAGCATGTTGAATACTCAAGACATTCAGCAGGAACCCTGGAAGTGACATATCTTAGTAGAAAGGCTCAACTAGCTCTAGAAGAGAAAAACGAGACTTGAAAGAAACAAGTTGATCTGTAAGTAATTTGTCTGCTTGCCTGAACAAAGTATACATTCTTTAGAGGAAGACACAAAAATCCAAATTCTCAATAATATAACTTAAAATCACCAGTATTCAATTAAAAAATTACTGAATGACAAAAAACAGAAAAAAAGTAACCTAAACCAGAAGAAAAATCAGTAATAGAATCATACTGAAAAATAATACAGATGATGGAATTAGCAAAAATCATCTTTAAATAACTATTATAATATGTTCAAAGATTTAAAGGAAAACATGAATATAACGAGGACATAAACTGCTGTTAAAAATCAAATGACACTTCCATAACCAAAAAAAAACTTGAAATAAAAAATTGATTAGATAGACTTAACATCAGATTTGACACTGGAAGAAAAAAGATATTAATAAACTTCAATAGAAACCATTAAAATTAATTGATGGGGAGGTAGAGGGGAGACCGTAAAAAAATGAAAAGAACTTCAGGAACATCTGAGGCAATATCAAATGGTCTTAAAATGTTCAATTAGACATCCCAGGATGCTTGGCCAGGAAATATATTTGAAGACATTATGGCCAAAAATTTACCAAATTTGATGAAAAATATTAACCATAGATCCAAGGAACACAAGGAATCCAAAGCAAGATAAAAGTGCATGCATGCATATGCACACACTTAAACACATGCATATATACATATATACACAGACACATGCACATATATGCACATACACATATGTACATACAAATACACACATACTGACACCTGCAAACATACACGCAGGCACATACACAGGCACACATACGTATACATACATACATACGTATACAGACATATATACACATACACTCATATACAAAATGCACACATATATACCGATGCACAAATACACACATACCACATACACACACTCATACAAACAACACTGAGGCACATGATCATAAAATTTCTGAAAACCAGAGAAGTTCAGTTCTGAAAACCAAATTTCAGAAAGGTTTTTTTGAAAATTGACAAATTGATATGAAGATCATATCATATATGTTGATATACGAAGAGTTAAAAATTCCAGGATAGCCAAAACAATTTTGAACAAAAAATAAAATTGGAAGACAGATTATCTGGCTTCAGGGATTATTTTAAAGGTACAATAAGACAGTATAGTACTACTCTAAGAATACACATATAGATCAATGGAACTGAACACAGTGCAGAAATGAACCCACACATATTTGGTCAATTAATTTTCAACAAAGGTGCCAAGGTAGGTCAATTGGAAAAGTACAGTCTTTAAAAAAATAGTGTTAAAAAGTTGGATATCCCAGGCTGGGTGTGGTGGCTCACGCCTGTAATCCCAGCACTTTGGGAGGCCAAGGCGGGCAGATCAGGAGATCGAGACCACCCTGGCTAACACAGTGAAACCCCATCTCTACTAAAAATACAAAAAAATTAGCCGGGCATGGTGGTGGGCGCCTGTAGTCCCAGCTACTTGGGAGGCTGAGGCAGGAGAATGGTGTGAACCCAGGAGGCGCAGCTTGCAGTGAGCCGAGATCGCATCACTGCACTCTAGCCTGGGCGACAGAGCAAGACTCCGTCTTAAAAAACAAACAAACAAACAAACAAACAAACAAAAACAGTTGGATATTCCCATGGGAAAAAAAGACATTTACTTTATAACATACACTAAAATGAACTTGGAATTATCTTAAACCTAAAAGTTAAAGCTAAAACTACAGAACTTCTAGAAGAAATCATAGGAGAAAATGCTCAGTCATTTAGGACAGGCAAAGATTCTTTAGTAAAGAAAGGGGGCTTCATCCTTGGGATGCAAGGCTGGTTCAATATACGCAAATCAATAAATGTAATCCAGCATATAAACAGAACCAAAGACAAAAACCACTTGATTATCTCAATAGATGCAAAAAAGGCCTTTGACAAAATTCAACAACGCTTCATGCTAAAAACTCTCAATGAATTAGGTATTGATGGTACGTATTTCAAAATAATAAGAGCTATCTATGACAAACCCACAGCCAATATCATACTGAATGGGCAAAAACTGGAAGCATTCCCTTTGAAAACTGGCACAAGACAGGGATCCCCTCTCTCACCACTCCTATTCAACATAGAGTTGGAAGTTCTGGCCAGGGCAATTAGGCAGGAGAAGGAAATAAAGCGTATTCAATTAGGAAAAGAGGAAGTCAAATTGTCCCTGTTTGCAGACGACATGACTGTATATCTAGAAAACCCCATTGTCTCAGCCCAAAATCTCCATAAGCTGATCAGCAACTTCAACAAAGTCTCAGGATACAAAATCAATGTACAAAAATCACAAGCATTCTTATACACCAACAACAGACAAACAGAGAGCCAAATCATGAGTGAACTCCCATTCACAATTGCTTCAAAGAGAATAAAATACCTAGGAATCCAACTTACAAGGGATGTGAAGGACCTCTTCAAGGAGAACTACAAACCACTGCTCAATGAAATAAAAGAGGATACAAACAAATGGAAGAACATTCCATGCTCATGGGTAGGAAGAATCAATATCGTGAAAATGGCCATACTGCCCAAGGTAATTTACAGATTCAATGCCATCCCCATCAAGCTACCAATGCCTTTCTTCACAGAATTGGAAAAAACTACTTTAAAGTTCATATGGAACCAAAAAGGAGCCCGCATCGCCAAGTCAATCCTAAGCCAAAAGAACAAAGCTGGAGGCATCACACTACCTGACTTCAAACTATACTACAAGGCTACAGTAACCAAAACAGCATGGTACTGGTACCAAAACAGAGATATAGATCAATGGAACAGAACAGAGCCCTCAGAAATAACGCCGCATATCTACAACTATCTGATCTTTGACAAACCTGAGAAAAACAAGCAATGGGGAAAGGATTCCCTATTTAATAAATGGTGCTGGGAAAACTGGCTAGCCATATATAGAAAGCTGAAACTGGATCCCTTCCTTACACCTTATACAAAAATCAATTCAAGATGGATTAAAGACTTAAACGTTAGACCTAAAACCATAAAAACCCTAGAAGAAAACCTAGGCAATACCATTCAGGACATAGGCATGGGCAAGGACTTCATGTCTAAAACACCAAAAGCAATGGCAACAAAAGCCAAAATTGACAAATGGGATCTAATTAAACTAAAGAGCTTCTGTACAGCAAAAGAAACTACCATCAGAGTGAACAGGCAACCTACAAAATGGGAGAAAATTTTTGCAACCTACTCATCCGACAAAGGGCTAATATCCAGAATCTACAATGAACTCAAACAAATTTACAAGAAAAAAACAAACAACCCCATCGAAAAGTGGGCAAAGGACATGAACAGACACTTCTCAAAAGAAGACATTTATGCAGCCAAAAAACACATGAAAAAATGCTCATCATCACTGGCCATCAGAGAAATGCAAATCAAAACCACAATGAGATACCATCTCACACCAGTTAGAATGGCAATCATTAAAACAGGTGCTGGAGAGGATGTGGAGAAATAGGAACACTTTTACACTGTGGGTGGGACTGTAAACTAGTTCAACCATTGTGGAAGTCAGTGTGGCGATTCCTCAGGGATCTAGAACTAGAAATACCATTTGACCCAGCCATCCCATTACTGGGTATATACCCAAAGGACTATAAATCATGCTGCTATAAAGACACATGCACACGTATGTTTATTGCGGCACTATTCACAATAGCAAAGACTTGGAACCAACCCAAATGTCCAACAATGATAGACTGGATTAAGAAAATATGGCACATATACACCATGGAATACTATGCAGCCATAAAAAATGATGAGTTCATGTCCTTTGTAGGGACATGGATGAAATTGGAAATCATGATTCTCAGTAAACTATCGCAAGAACAAACAACCAAACACCGCATATTCTCACTCATAGGTGGGAATTGAACAATGAGATCACATGGACACAGGAAGGGGAACATCACATTCTGGAGACTGTTGTGTGGTGAGGGGAGCGGGGAGGGATAGCACTGGGAGATATACCTAATGCTAGATGACGAGTTAGTGGGTGCAGCGCACCAGCGTGGCACATGTATACATATGTAACTAACCTGCACAATGTGCACATGTACCCTAAAACTTAAAGTATAATAATAAAAGGAAAAAAAAAAAGAAAGAAACTAAATTCGGAGACTGTTGAAAAATGTTAATAAATTGGTCTATATAAAATTGTATAAAATCAAAGATGTGCCTGCTATGTGCACAATAATTCCATTTCTTGGTATTTACCCCAAATAAATAATATTATATGTCTCTAAAAAGACGTGTGTATATGTGTGTGTGTGTGTGTGTGCATGTATGCACAACAGCTTTGTTCACAATAGTAAAAAGATAGAAACAACCCAAATGTATATTAGAGGTAAGTGCATAAACAAATCCATATATATACTCAGTAATGAAAGGAACAAATGACTAATACATTCAACATGAATGACTCTCAAAAAATGAATGCCTGCTATCAAAAAAGATGTCAAACACAAGAGGCTGTTTACTGTATAATTCTACTTTTATAAATTTTTAAATCTGGTAAAACTAATCTAAAATGATAGAAATCAAATTAATGGTGGCCTAGAACCAGATTTGGGAATGGGATTGCCTGCAAAGGAGCACAAGAGAACTTTGTAGGATAATGAAAATGTTTCACATCTTGATTGTGGTTGTGGCTACGTGGATGTAAGCACTTGTTAAAACTCATTAAACTATACTATGTATTTATTATAGAGATAGGGTTTTGCCGTGTCGCCCAGGCTGGTTTCAAACTTCTGAGCTCAAGCCATCCACCTGCCTCAGCTGCCTAAAGTGCTGGGATTACAGGCGTGAGCCACCACACCTGGCCTGTACCTCTTAAATGAATGTATTTTATTTTATTTATCCCTCCTTAAAGTCTACTTAAAAGGGAAAACATAAATATTTGACTTAATGATCTGATATATTCATAGAATGATATGAATAGTATAGCCCACTTTACATAAAGAGAAAAAAATTGGTATCTGTGTATAAATGCATGTCCTCTCCACAGGACATTTGTCAGAGAGTAAAAAGGGAATAAAAAATTTTCTCCAGGTAATTATTCATCAAATATAAATTCATGTATCATTTATATAATTAAAATAAAAATAGCATTTTAACAGCCTACAAAGAATGTGAAAGATGGAAGAAAATACAAAAATAGAAATCTGATCACCAATGAGAACACAATTCCAGTTCTTCCTCTGAAACACAAAGAAATGTCTAAGCCCTTTGTTCCAGCAATTCTATTTATAAAAATTTTGTATAAATAAGTTTGCAAAGTCATATTTAAGATGTTAAATTTTTTGCAGCAAAAATTGGGCAAATTTAAATGAACATTGTTGGGAATGTGTTTAATAAAATACAGCTCACCTATATACAGAGCTTGAAAGAGAGGGATATGGAGAAAGAGATGGAAAGAGAGAGAGAGGAAGGGAAGAAGGGAAGGAGAGTGGAAGGGAGGGAAGGAAGGAAGCAAAGAAGGAAGGAAGGAAGAAAAGAATGGAGGGAGAGAGGAAGGGAGGGAGGGAGGAAGGAAGGAAGGAAGGGGAGAAGGGTGAGCAAGTAGTAAGTGGAAGAGTATAAAGGATAAAATTGGCAAATGTGTATTACATTACCGAGATTCAGAGAAAAAGAATGAATATTATAATACTAACACTGAATTGATTAAAACGCTTTTAATAAGTTGTTTCTTACACAAGAATATAAATAATTACAAAATATGATGGGTCTCACAACACTAAACTAAAATTAATATTATCATATGAGTGAGAGTTTATAAGCAATAATCACAAAAAATTTCTTCTGTTCAGCAAGCCATGGTTCTTTTTGAAGAAACGTCAACAACATTGAGAAAGAGGTAGAAAACCAGCTGAGCAATAAACTACAGTCAACTTTTGATTATAACAGATGAAACTATCCTGTTTGATAATGATGTTTTATTACTTATAATGTAAAGACTGTTAAGGAATGCAAAAGTATTAGTGGTTATGTTATGTTGAAAATTACATACAATGTATACAAAAGGGTCACTTATGTTTGAAAGCCTTAAAAATTAATTCCTGGAAAAAGAATCCATTTCCCAATGGCATACATTTTGCAATAACAAATACAGCCCAAGCTATGGTTGACATGCAATTTATGTATATGGTCAACTTATGTATATGGTCAATTTATGTATATGGTCAAAAGTATAAACAGATGTTTTCCCAATTCATTGCATTATACATAGCAACAATTGGTCTGCAAGAATCTTTGTGAAAGAGTCTCCAAAATAACGAATATTATTATGAGTGCTATTAATGAAATTAAGAATAACCCTATGAATAACAGATTATTTTATAAACTATGTAGATACTGAAGAGCAGTTTAAATATTATATTCTAACTCTGAAATTACAGAGTTCTCCTAAAGAAATATTGTACAAGGTTTTCACAACAAATTTGATATTATTATACTTTTTTACTCAATTTGTTAAAAACTTTAAAATCAAATTTGTAATTATGAAATTGTGTGATGTATCTTTAAGATATATTTTAAAATTAAGTGAAAGGCTTCTTGTTTTTTGAGACAGGGTCTTCCTCTATCGCTGGAGTGCAGTGGTGCGATCTTGGCTCACTCCAACCTTCACCTCCTAGGCTCAAGTGACCCTTTCACCTCAGCCTAAATGACATGCTTTCTAAGTTATAGGGAAAATAAAAGCCATGTCAGTAATTTCAAGATAATTATCATTGATTTTCACAGCAAACTTGCATTATTTATAAATAATAATAACCTGAAAAATTATACAATTCCTATCTGTTCAACAGTGTGAAAAATAGAAATACACTTAGCATTCAATATGAATTTATACTGAGGCATCAGATTAGGCAATCAGTATTTCTGAAATAGATGTGGAATATGTTAGTCAGTATTTGTAGAAGAGATCATTGAGCTAAGAAATAACAGCAACCAAAGCATGAATTAATCAATTCATTTACAGAAGTTTTAGAATATAGTTAAGTATTCTATGCTCACTAATTTGATAAGAAACTAAATGAATCATGGCAGCATTTAGTTGACCAGTGGCAATTTTTTGACAAGCTACATAACCACTCTACAATCTTCTCATCTGAAAAATGGAAATTATTACAATGCCTATTTTAGAAGTTCATTTAGAAGATTAAATAATTTAATACATGCTAACCACTTGAAACTTTTTAAGGCACATGAAAAATACTGAACAAATGTAATTCCTAATTATAAAATATTATAAATCGCTTTAAATGACAGAGTTATAAGGAAGCATTAAGGACAACTGTCATTGACGCTTGCCACAACTCTCTGAGAGGTTTTAACTAGAATGCTGATTTGAGCTAACATTACCTTGGCCACATGGAGCCATCAGCTTATCTAGAAATGACACAAGCCAAGAATTCTGTAAATACCTCTGAGGAGTGTACTCTCTTTCTCTTTTCTAAAACTTTGTGTTTTTTCATCAAATGACTAAAAACACATGCTCTGGTGATTCTTTTTTTTTTTTTTTTAACCCTGACAGTCACTTAATTTTCTGTAAGAGTGTTTTATCACGTGTGTACCCTAAACTTACTATCTCCAAATTTCACGTTTCTCAATCTTATGTGAGATAATTCATTCACAACACTCTCTTCCTAAGAGAAAATAAATACTGGTACAAAATTTATAATAAACAAGTTTAATGAGTTTTTTGTGGTTGGGGGGGGGCTACTTTAAGTGAAATTTCCATTAAGCATAGAGCCTCTCATTCCTAATGCTTCTTGGACGTCGTTAAATGCAGATTCATCCAGTACCTAAGTTCCACCATTCCGTAAGGAGCAGTAAAAGGTTACATTTCAGCAGACAGACTTGGGAGTATTTTCTTTCAGCTCTTAGATGTGAGTTCTGCTGTTATTGATATTTGGTTTAAATCCATTTTAACATTGTAATCTTTGTCATGAGGTAAATTTAGACGCATTTTGGGTCAACAAAAACACTACCAGCAGATTTCTTTCAGGAATACTTTAAAATATAATATTCAGTGAGAATTATAGAATAACCAGCAGAAAGGGAGGATAAATAAAAAATTCAAATTTTGGCTGTGCCCATTGCTTATTATGAAACATATGAAAAGTCTCTTAAATTCCTCTAGTTTCATAACAGACATACCTCATTTTATTGCGCATCACTTGATCGCATTCCACATATATTGTGGGATTATTTCACAAATTAAAGTTTTTTGGCAATCTTGCATCAGGCAAATCTATCAGGGTTATTTTTCAACAGCCCATCCTCACTTGGTGTATCTATGTCCCATTTTGGTAATTCTCACAATATTTCAAAAACTTCCATGATTAACAATATTTGATTTTTCTATTGGAATTGTTTTGGGATACCGTGAACTGCACCCATAAAAAATGTCAAACTTCAGTAATAAATGTATGTATTCTGACTGCTGCACTGACCAGTCACTTCCCTGTCTTTCTCCCTTTAGTCAGGCTTTCCTATTCCCTGAGACAATATTGAAATTAGACCAATTAATAACCCTACAGTGTCCTCTAAGTGTTCAAATGAAAGAAAAAGATGCATGTTTCTCGCTTTAAATCAAAAGCTAGAAATGATTAAGCTTACTGAGAAAGGCATGTCAAAAGCCAAGAGAGACCGAAAGTTAATCCTCTTGCTCCAAATAGTTTGCCAAGGTTTGAATGCAAAGAAAAAGATCTTGAAGAAAATAAAAAAGTGTTACTCAGTGAAAACATGAATGGTAAGTAAACAAAACAGCTTTATTGCTGCTATAGAGAAAGTCTGAGTGATCTGGATAAAAGATCGAATGAGCCACAATGTTCCCTTAAGCCAAAGCCTAATCCAGAGCAAGGCGCTAACTCTTCAAGCCTATGTAGGTTAAGAGAGGCAAGGGAAGTGCAGAAGAAATGCTGAAATCCAAGAGTGATTGGTCCATGAGGCTTAAGAAAAGAAGCTGTCTTTATAACATAAACGTCTAAGATGAGGCAGCAAGTACTAATGTAGAAGCTGCAGCAAGTTATCTAGAAGACAAAAGAAAGAAATGAAAGGCATCTAAATAGGAAGAGAGGGAGTCAAACTAACCCTGTTTGCAGATTATATGATTCTGTACCTAGAAGACCCCCATAGTCTCTGCCCAAAAGCTCCTTGATCTGATACACAACTTCAGCAAAGTTTCAGTATACAAAATCAATGTACAAAAATCAGTAACATCTCTATACATAAACAATATTCAAGTGAATAGCCAAATCAAGAACACAATCCCATTCACAGTAGCCACAAAAAAGAATAAAATACCTAGGAAAATAGCTAACCAAGGAGGTGAAAGACCTCTACAATGAGAATTACAAAACACTGCTCAAAGAAATCAGAGATGACACAAACAAATGGAAAAACATTCTATGCTCATAGATCGGAAGAATCAATATTGTCAAAATGGCCAGACTACTCAAAGCAATTTACAGTTTCAATGCTATTCCTATTCAGCTACCAATGACATTCTTCACAGAATTAGAAAAAACTATTTTAAAATTCATATAGAACTAAAATAGAGCTTAAATAGCCAAGGCAATACTAAACAAAAAGAACAAAGCTGGAGGCATCACATTACCCAACTTCAAACTATAAAGCAGGGCCACAGTAACCAAAACAGCATGGTACTGGTACAAAAACAGACACATAGACGAATGGAACATAAGAGAGAGCCCAGAAATAATGCTGCACACCTATAACTATCCTATCCTTGACAAAAGCCACAAAAACAACCAATGGGGATAGGATTCTCCATTCCACCAATAAATGGTGCTGGGATAACTAACTAGCCATATGCACAAGATGGAAACTGGACAGCTTTCTTACACCATATGCAAAAATTAACTCAAGATGAATTAAAAACTTATATATAAAACCAAAAACTATAAAAACTCTGGAATATAACTTAGGAGATGTCATTCTGGACATAGGACCCCACAAAGACTTCATGACAAAGACTCCAAAAGCAATTGCAACAAATACAAAAATTGACAAATTGGAACTAATTAAACTAAAGAGATTCTGCACAGCAAAAGAAACGATCGACAGAGTAAACAGACAACTTACAGAATGGGAGAAAATATTTGCAAAGTGTGCATCTGACAAGGTCTAATATCCCGAATCTATAAAAACTGAAACAATGCAATAAGCAAAAAACAAACAATTCGAGATTGGGCCACTGCACTCCAGCCTGGTGACAGAGCGACACTCTGTCTCAATAAATAAATAAATAAAATAAAAAAGTGGACAAAGGACATAAAAAGACACTTTTCAAAAGAAGAAATTCATGTGGCTAACAAGAATATGAAAAAATGCTCAACATTACTAATCATTAGATAAATGCAATTCAAAAACCACAATGAGATATCATCTCACACCAGTCATAACAACTATGATTAGAAAGTCAAAAAAATAAAATAAAATAAAGGATGCTGGTGAGGCTATGGAGAAAAGGAAACACGCACTCCTGGTGGGAATGTAAACTGGTTCAGCAGTTTGGCAATTTCTCAAAGAACTTAAAACAGAATTACCATTTGACCCAGCAATCTCATCATTGGGTATATACCAGAAGAAATATAAATCATTCTACCATAAAGACACAAGCACATCTATGTTCACTGCAGCACTAACCACAGAAACAAAGATGTGGAATCAACCTAAATGCCCATCAATGAAAGACTGGTTAAAGAAAATGTGTTACATATATACCATGGAATACTATGCAGCCGTAAAAAGAATGGGATCATTTCCTTTGCAGCAACATGGATGAAGCTGAAGGCCATTATTTTAAGCAAACTAATAAAGGAACAGAAAACCAAATTCCACATATTCTCAGTTGTAAGTGGAAGCTAAACAGTGAGTACAAATGGAAACACAGAAGGGAACGACAGAGACTGGGGCCTACTTGAGGGTGGAGGGTGGGAGGAGGATAAGAATCAAAAAACTACCTATTGGGTATTATGCTTATTACTGCGGTGACAAAATAATTTGTACACCAAACCCCACAGCATATAATTTACCTATATAGCAAACCTGCGTATGTACTCCTGAACTTAAAATGAAAGGGTTTTTTTTAAAGTTATCTAGAAGATCTAGCTAAGATAGTTGATGATGATTGCTATACTAACCAACAGATTTTCAGTGTGGAAGGAATAGCCTTCTAGTGGAAGATGATGCCATCCAGGATTATCATAGCTAGGAGTCAATGCCTGGCTTCGATGCTCCAAAGGACAGTCTGACACTCGTATTAGGGGCTAATGTGGCTGGTGATTTTAATTTGAAGCCAATGTTCATATACCATTCCAAAAATACTAGGGCTCTTAAGAATTATGCTATATCTACTCTGCCTGAGATCTGTAAATGAAACAACAAAGCTTGGATGACAGAATAGCTGTTTACAGCATGGTTTACTAAGTATACTAAGTCCGCTATTGAAACCTACTGCTCAGGAACAAAAGGTTTCTTGCAAAAGATTACTGCTCATTGACAATGCACTCGGTCACCCAAGAGCTCTGATGGAGACTTACAAGGAGATTAATGTGTGTGTGTGTGTGTGTTCCTGATAAGAAGACATCCATTCTGAAGGCCATGGATCAAGGAGTAATTCCAATTTTCAAGTATTATTTAAGAAATATATTTTGTGAATCTGTAGGTGCTGTAGAGCATGATTTCTCTGATGGATCTGGACAAAGTTGTTGTTAGCTGGTTGTTATGTAGACTTGATGTTGTAGTTGCTTAATACTGTCTGTGGGCTATTTTCTTAAGTGTGTTTTTGTGGCAGTAGATGTTCTTTTGATTCCATGTTTAGCACTCCCTTAATGACCTCTTGTAAGGCTGCTCTAGTGGTAACAAATTTTATCCATGTTTGCTTGCCTGAGTAGGCTTTTATTTCTCTTTCACTTGTGAAGCTTATTTTGGTGGAAGGTAAAATTCTTCACTGAAATGTGTGTGTGTGTGTGTGTGTGTGTGTATGCTAAAAATAGGTTCCCAATCTCTTTTGGCCTGTGAGGTTCTTACTGTGAGTATAGTCAGTTGGCTTTGTTTCTCAATGAACTGCCACTCTAGTGGGGTTCCCTTTATACATGACCTGACCCTTCTCTAACCCTTCTCTCTGTCTTTAAGATTTTTTTTTTCTTTTGATGTTGGTGAATCTAATGACCATGTGTTTTGAGAATGGTTGTCTTATATAGTATCTAGCTGGTGTTCTCGGTATTTCTTGTATTCGAATGTAAACCTCTCTAGCAAGATTAGAAACATTTTTGTGAACTATATCCTCAAATATATATTTTCCAAGTTGCTTACTCTCTCTCCTTCTTTCAGGGATGCCAATAAGCTGTAGGTTTTGTTTCTTTACATAATCTCATATTTCTCAGAGGTTTTGTTCACTTTTAAAAATTCTGTTTTTCTTAATTTTTATCTAATTAAATTGATTTGAAGAAACTGGTCTTTGAACTCTGAGATTTTTTTCTCACCTTGGTCTACGCTGCTGTTAACACTTCTGATTGTTAGGACATTCTTTTTTTTTTTTTTTTTTTTGAGATGGAGTCTCCCTCTGTCACCCAGGCTGGCGTGCAGTGGCACAGTCTCGGCTCACTGCAAGCTCCACCTCCCGGGTTCATGCCATTCTCCTGCCTCAGCCTCCCGAGTAGCTGGGACTACAGGCGCCTGCCACCACACCTGGCTAATTTTTTCTATTTTTAGTAGAGACAGGGTTTCACCGTGTTAGCCAGGATGGTCTTAATCTCCTGACCTCGTGATCCGCCCACCTTGGCCTCCCAAAGTGAGGACATTCTTTTAGTGATTTCTTTCAGTTCCAGAAATTCACTTTGGTTCTTTTTTTTTGAGACGGAGTTTTTGCTCTTGTTGCCCAGGCTGGAGTGCAATGGCACAATCTCGGCTCACCACAACCTCCACCTCCCCAGTTCAAGTGATTCTCCTGCCTCAGCCTCCCCAGTAGCTGGGATTACAGGCATGCACCACCACTCTGGCTAATTTTGTATTTTTAGTAGAGACAGGGTTTCTTCATGTTGGTCAGGCTGGTCTTGAACTCCTGACCTTAGGTGACCCATCTGCCTCAGCCTCTCAAAGTGCTAGGATTACAGGCATGAGCCATGGTGCCCGGCCTTGGTTCTTTCTTAAAATGCCTATTTCATCTTTCAGATCTTGGATCATTTTATTGAATTCCTTGTATTCCTTGGATTGGGTTTCAACTTTCTCCTGAGTCTTGATGAGTTTCTTTGCCATTCCAAGTTCTATGTCTGTCATTTCAGTCTAGTTAAGAACCATTGCTGGGGAGCAATTGGGCTCATTTGAAGGTAAGGGAACACTCTGGCTTTTTTAATTATCAGAGTTCTTGTGCTGGTTCTTTCTCATCTAGGAGGTCTGGTGTTTAAGTTGAGTATAGTCAGTTGGCTTCATTTCTCAATGCTTTCACAGGGCCAAGGCTCTGTACAGGATTTTTATTTGTCGCTGGATTCTTGCCTTTGCTTTCACAGGGGTGAATGTTAGCAGAATATTTTTTGATGGTGTAGTCTGGTCTGAGATCCAGTAGATGGCATGGAAGAACAGCTGGTAGAAAAGCTCTTAGTCATGTGGCTCTTTATTTCCTTGCATTTGCAGGCATGCTTCTTAGTGGTGGGGGAAGAGACGACTTTCTCACCAGGTCTACTTCTGGGCCTTGGGGGAATCCCCCCATCACTGGTGTTACACACACATTCTTTTTTTAGGTGTTCCAGGCCACAAGCGCTCCTTCTGGTAGAGGCTATGATGGGGAAATAGGCCATATCCTTTTTGAACTGGCCCTGCAGAGGGAGGTATGCCCCATTCCCACACAGGTACACAAACCTGTTTGTCTCATCTTTCTCAGTGTTCTGAGGGTGGGCGCTCCTCCCCGAATTCAGTGCCAGCCACAGATCTAGGCTTAGCACTCTCAAGCTGTGCACCACATCCCTTGGGCACTGGGACTGGCCTGCATTTTAAGTTGGGCTCCAGCTTCACTGGGGGATCTGAACTGCTCCCCAGATGCTGGGAAAGTACTCAGGTGGAGCAAAGCACTGAGACTGGGCAGCAGAAGCTGTGCTGTGCACATGCTACTGCAGGGCAGCAAGGAAGGGGCCCTCAGAGGTTTGAGTGGGCCCTCCAGAACAGACATGCCCTAGTCCTGCAGGGAAGCTGGCCCTGCCTTCTCCTGGCCCAAAAGTCAGCTGGGGCTAATCCTTCTCAAAGGAAGATGGAGAACCCTGGGGGATGGGCACCTATAACCACACTTACGCGAGCTTCTCTGAGCACAAAAGCCCATGGGCTCCACGCCAGCTGAAACCCTGTCTCTCCCTACTCTCTGGGAAGATCCCTCTGCCTGCTCAAATGTCCGTGGGAGATGTGAGGTGCCCTATAGATAGTATCCCAGAGATCCATGGCAAGAGCAGGCTGTGCCTCAGTAGTTTACCCACCTTTTTTTCCTGGAGCCATTTGGGGCTGGGATCTAGCCCTAGCATTTGGGCACCCTGTGCAAGGTTCCCAGATTCCTCCCTCTTCAACTTGGGAGTCTATGTTACCTCTCCATCCACTCTGTGTTTTCTGTCAAAAGATCTGCTCAAATTATGTCTTTTAACTCCATATTTGGTCTCGCTCAGTGGGAGGGGTGCTTCCTGGATGCATCTAGTTGGCCATCTTGTTCTCCCTCCCTTATTCATTCTTGCTGATGAAGAATTAACTTCCCCTCACTCTTTGCAGCACTGTAGGACTGAGGACTCTTTAGACCACAAAGGGCAACAGTTTGACTTAAATTTATGTAACAAAACACAGACGTGTGTGTAAACCCACAAAGGTTTTTGTCTACTTAACTAGAAAGTCAGAAAGTACCACAACTATATTCAAGAGTTTAAGTGCCCTCAAATACTTAAACTAACTCTTATTAACTACAAGAAGACTTCATATAGTAAAAGGAGTAGCTTTCAGGAAACCCTGATACTTATCTTTGGTGAAAACAGATATGCTTCCTTAAATTTCCATCCTCCACTTCTCCCATAATAATAGAATTTTTAACTATGCATATGGTTTTCCATGTAAGGGCTACTTTCCAAAGCCTCTCTTGCAGCTTAGAGTAACTATGTAAGTAAACAATAGCCAATATGATCTGAGCAGTAGTAACATGTACATCTCCTATTTATGCCTTTGAAGGGATGGGGTGTATCCTCCTTTTGTTCTCTTCCTTCACACTAGCTGTCATGCAGACATATGGGAGAAGCTGGAACAATTATCTTAGACCATGAGACAGAAGCTGTATGTTTAACATTTCAGGGTAACAAGACAAAAAGAGCTTGAGCTCTTAATGACTTGGTTGAGGAGAGCTACCATGCAGCTCAGACTTTTACATGACACATTAATGAGATTCTATCTTATTTAAGCTAATGGTAACTTGAGGTCTTTGTCACATCAGCTGAATCATAGTCTAACAAATGCCATACCCTTTAAACATTATTATCCAAAAGGGCAAGAATCTTCTCCTAGCTCCAACATAAAGATTCTTAGAGAACCCTGATGGCCTGCGTTTGGTCACTTGCTTAACTTTGAATCAATCAACAATAGCAAGGGAGTTAAAAAATTATTGTCTAGATCACACACCCATTCCTGTTACCAAATGAGTGCAATATTATGATTGGTAGTCCCAATAGAGTCATATTGAATGGGCGAGCTGCCATTTCTAAAAAGAAGGATGGTGCTAAATAGTGAAAAATGAGAGATGTTTCCCTGGAGATTAGAAAACACAAGTGAGAAACTTTAATAGTAAAATATATGTTTATATATTTAAAAACACATGAGGAAAAACAACAATAAATAAAGCTTCTCTAATTAGTAGTGTCTGTCTCTCAACTACCATTACCAAAATCAAGAATAAAACAAGTCTTAAAATCTAGAACATCTCAGTATAATAACTGATGCTTTTCCTCAGAAATTGTCTTTCTCATTATCCTAGAGACTTGGTAAGACTAAGGCAAGATTTCTAATCAGTGGTTTATCAATCTGCTCTTTGACTTTGATTTTGTTTCAAACAGCTGGTCCTGTTTTAGCAGGAGATTTTAAAGATCATGGACTTTGAATTGGAGTTGAAGATTCTAAATCCTCTCTGCTCCGTTACTAAGTTTTCTGCTCTTGATGATTACAAGTGTAAGTACCTTGTGCACAAAAATAGGGATATATGCCTAGCACACATAAAAGTACCTAACAGTCCCCATGACTTCTGTGTATCCTTTCACATTTGTTATTTGTGGACTTAACTCCAGTTTTATATCTTCTTTCTTTTTTTTTCCCAAGGACTAATCTCTGCTTGATGTATCATTATCTGTTCCCTTTCCCTTGATATCTGGATTCATAAAGCCATCTCCCTTGGATATTCTTAAGGATGGCTTTGTTTTTCCTCTTGCTACATAAGTTAACATACTTAGAAGTTCACATTAGCTCCCAGAACTCTGTAAAGGTAAACTGCTCATGTAAGAGCCTCCCTATATCAAGCCATCTATTACTATGTCTTCGTCTGTGGCTATAGCCCATTTTACACCAGCATATTAAATAATAAAAGGGAGATAAATATTGAATCAAATCCATAATTCCAAATTTATTTGGTTTTTTATTTACTTATCCAATCATGACTCCCAGCCCAAAACAGTTAGAAATGTTATTTGTCAGAGACATAAATATCTAAGATGCTTTTCAATCCTTGAGTTAAACTTCTCAAAAGAGTCCACTAAAGAACAGGAAATGACTGCTTTTGCAAAAAAGAAATGAAGTTGAAGGGGAAAAAATTGACATTGGTTCTAAACCAATTTTAAAAACCACATTTCCTGCATGGAAATGTATTTACAAGTATTCTATACTTGTAAAATATTCTCCAAATTCTATTTATCATATATTATTTGTTTAGACACAGTTATCAGATAGCTGATAACAGACAACATGTTTATTTTCATTTTTTTCCTCACTTTGAGGACTTTTCCACAGAAAGGCTAAATTTATTTGTACAAGTATGCAAAGGAAATATTATCCTCTAGAGATTTCCACCTTTTCCTTGAGATCAGAAGCTGGATATCTCTTAATTTTGATATGCCCTCCTTTAGCAACTAAGACAAGCAATCAATTTGTTTGTAAAAGGATCCATAGAGAGGAGGGGCAGGGCAAGATGGCCAAATGGAAGGCTCTACCAATCTTCCCCGTCCAGGAGTACCAGATTTAACAACTATCTACAAATAAAAAGCACCCTCATAAGAACCAAAAATCAGGTCAGCATTCACAGTACCCGATTTTAACTTCATATCACTGAAAGAGGCACAGAAGAGGGTGGGAAAGACAGCCTTGAATTGCAAATGCCACCCCTCCACCATCCCCTGGCAGCAGTCACATGGCATAGAGGGAGAATCTGTGGGTTGGGAGAGGGAGACTGCAGCAATTGTGAGACTTTGCATTAAACTCACTGTTGCCCTGTCACAGCAGAAAGCAACACCTGGCTGAACTTGTTGACACCTGCCTGTGAAGGGAACATTTACACAAGACCATCCCAGCAATTGAAACTTGAGTCCTGGCAAGCATCACCAACTCAGGCTAAAGTATTTTGGGATGCTACACAAACTTGAAAGGCAGTCTAGGCCACAAGGAATGCAGCTGTTAGGTGAGTCCTAGTTCTGAGCTAGCCTCAGAGCCAGCGGACTTGGGGGGCAGGTGATCTAATAAGACACCAGCCAGGTGGCTAAGGGATTACTTGTGTCACCCCCCACCCCCATCCTTAGGCTGCACAGCTTGTGGCTCCAAAGGAGATCCCTTTCTTCTGCTTGAGGGGAGAGGAGAGAGAAAAGAGGACTTTGTCTTGCATCTTGGATATCAGTTCAGCCACAGCAGGATAGGGTACCAGTCAGAGTCGTGAGGCCCCCTTTCTAGATGCTAGATCCCAGACAACATTGTTAGACACCCATTTTTAGATACCAGAAGAGAACCCACTGCCTTGAATGGAAGGCCCCAGTGCTGGCAGAAGCCATTGCCTGCAGACTAAATAGTCCTTGGGCCCTGAATAACCAGCAGTATATCCAGATAGTATATCGTGGAACTTGGGTGAGACTCTGACACTTGCTGGCTTCAAATTAGACTCAGTACCTTCCTAGCTAAGGAGGCTATAGGGAGACTCCTTCTGCTTGAGAAAGGCAGAGGGAAAAGCAAAGGGAACTCTGTCTTTCACCTTAGGTACCAGCTCAGCCATAGGAGTGCAGAGCACCAAGCAGGCACTTGGGGTATGCAATTCTAGGACTTGGCTCTTGAATAACATTTTTCAACCTGCACCCCACTGCCCTGAAGGGTGAGTCCCAAGCCATGCAGCATTCACTACAAGCTGACTGAAGAGCCCTTAGACCTTAGGGAACATGGGCAGTAGTCCAGCAATACTTCCCATGGACCTGTGGTAGATGGCCACAGGGTGAAGCTGCTCTGCCTGTGGAAAGGGGAGGAAAGAGCGAGAAGGACTGCGTCTTGTGATTTGAGTGCCAGATCAGCTGCAGTACAATCAAATGCCATGTAGGTTTCTAAGGTTTTTGACTCTAGTCCTTGGCTCCCAGACGGCATGTCTTGTCCCACCTGGGGCCTGGGGGAACTTGCTGCCCTGAAAAGAAGGGCACAAGCCTGGCTAGCTTCACCACCTGTTGATTGTAGAGACCCAGGGCCTTGAGCATAGCCAGACAGATATTATAGCAGACCTTGGGCAAGACCCATTGCTGTGCTGGCTTGAGGTATGACCCAGTGCAGTCCCAGTGGTGATGGCCATAGGGGTGCTTATGTCACCTCACCCCGAGATCCAGGTGGCTTAGCACAGATAAAGATTCCATTTGTTTGGGAGAAAATAGGGGAAGAGAACAAGAGTCTTTGCCTGGTAATCCTGAGAATTTCTCCTGATCTTCACCAACACCATCAAGGTGGCCCCAGATTTCAGAAAAATTGAAAGCCTTTCTTCTATGAGTCTACAAAAACCCTAGTGTTACTGGGCTTGGGGTGTCCCCTAATGCATACACAGCTTAAATAGAAACACTCAGGTTCTTCTGAGTGCCTGGAAAGTGTTCCCAAGAAGGACAAGGACAAACAAGCCTAGATTGAGAAGGCAACAATAAATACCTTAAGTGCCCAGACATCGACAAATATTCACAAGCATTCAGATCGTCCAGGAAAACATGGCCTTAACAAATGAATGAAATAAGGCACTAGGGACCAATCCTGGGCAAAAAGAGATACATGACTTTCAGAACGAGACTTCAGAATAGCTCTTTGAAGCAACTCAAAGAAATTCAAGATAACTCAGAGAAGGAATTCAGAATCCTATCAGATAAATTAAACAAATATGTAGAAATAATTCAATAGAATCAATAAAAATTTCTGGAGTTAGAAAATGCAGTTGACATACTGAAGAATGCATCAGTGTCTCTTAATAGCAGAATTGATCAAGCAATAAGTTGTGGGTTTTGAAGATAAACAAAATTGACAAACTTTTAGCCAGACTAAGAAAAAAAAATAGACCCCCCCCAAAATAAAATAGAACATGAAAAAGAAGACGTTACAACACACAGTGTAGAAATTCACTAGATCATTAGTGGCCACTAGGAGTAACCATATGTTAACAAATCGGAAAATCTAGAAGAAATTGATAAATTCCTAGACGCATATAATGCACCAAGATTGAACTATGAAGAAATTAAAAACCTGAAAAGATCAATGACAAGTAACAAGATTGAAGCCATAATAAAACCTCTCCTAGCAAAGAAAAGCCTAGGACCTGATGGCTTCACTGCTGAATTATGCCAAACATTTAAAAAGAACTAATACAAATCCTACTCAAATTATTCCAAAAAGTAGAGGAGGAGGGAACATTTCCAAACTCATTCTGTCAGGCAAATATTATGCTGATACCAAAACCACATAAAGATGCACCAACAAACAAATCTATAGGCCAATATCACGGAGGAATATTGTTGCAAAAAATGCTCAACAAAATACTAGCAAACCAAATTTAACAACACATAAAAGAGATCATTCATCTTGACCAATTTGGATTTATCCCAAGGATGTAAGAATGGTTCAACATATGCAAATCAATTAATGTGAAACATCATATCAACAGAATAAAGAACAAAAACCATATTAGCATTTTAATTGATGCTGAAAAGGCATTTCATAAAATTCAACATCCCTTCATAATAAAACACTCAAGAAACTGGATATAAGATGAACATATCTCAACGTAAATAAAAGCCAGTATCCTACTGAATGGGGAAAAACTGAAAGCCTTTCTTCTAATATCTGGAACATGACAAGGATGCCCACTTTTACCACTGTTATTCAACATAGTACTGGAAATCCTAGCTAGATAAATCTGACAAGAGAAAGAAATAAACGGCATCCAAATTGGAAAGCAGTTAAGTCAAATTATCTTTGTTTGCAGATTATATGATGTTACATTTGGAAAACACTAAAAACTCCATCAAAAAACTATTAGAAGTGATAAATTCAGTAAACTTGCAAGATCACCAACATTTCTATATGGCTAACAACAAACACACTGAAAAAGAATTCAAGAAAGTAATTCCATTTACAAGAGTACAAATAAAATAAAGCATCTAGGAATCCACCAAAAAAAGAAAGACATCTACAATAAAAAGCTATAAAATATTGATGCAAGAAATCAAAGATAACACTAATAATGGAAAGATATTCTAGGTCATAGATTGGAAGAATGCATATTATTAAAATATCCATACTAACCAAAGCAAGCTACAGATTTATTGCAATCCATATCAAAATACCAGAGACATTCTTCATAGAAATAGAAAAAAATATATAAAACTTATGTAGAACCACAGAAGACCCAGAATACCCAAAGTTATCTTAAGCAAAAATAGCAAAACTGGAGGAATACATTATTTGACTTCAAATTACACTGCAGAGAAATAGTAACAAAATGGTATAGTGCTGGCATAAAAACAGATATATGGACCAGTAGAACAAATTAGAAAACCCAGAAATAAATTCATGCTTCCACAGTGAACTCACTTTTGACAAATGTGCTAAGAACATACTTTGGGGAAAGGACAGTCTCTTCAATAAATGGTGCTGAGAAAACTGGCTATCTATATGCAGAAGAATGACATTAGACCTCTATATCTCACCATATACAAAAATCAAGTCAAAATGGATTACAGACTTAAATCTAAGTCCTCAAACTATGAAACTACTAAGAGAAAACATTGAAGAAACTCTCCTGGACATTGCACTGGGCAAAAATTTCTTGAGTAACACCTCATAAGCATGGGCATCCAAAGCAAAAATGGACAAAAGCAATTACATCAAGTTAAATAGCTTCTGCGCAGCACAAGATACAATCAATGAAGTAAGAGACAACCTACTGAATAGAAGAAAATATTTGCAAACTACCCATCTGACAAGGGAGTAATAATTAGAATACATAAGGAGTTCAAACAACTCTATGGGGAAGAATCTAATAATCCATTTTAAAAATGAGCCAAAGATCTGAATAGAAATTTCTCAAAAGAAGACATACAAACTGAAAACAGGTATAAGAAAAGGTGTTCAATGTAGCTGATCATCAGAAAAATGCAAATCAAGACTACAATGTGATATCATCTCACTCCAGTTAAAATGGCTGTCATTCAAAAGTCAGGCAATAACAAATGCTGGTGAGGATGTGGAGAAAAGGGAACTCTAATGCACTCTTGGTGGAAATGTAAATTAGTACAGCCACTATGAAGAACAGTTTAGAGTTTCCTCAAATAACTAAAAACAGAGCTACCATACAATCCAGCAATCCCACTCCTAGGTATATACCCAAAAGAAAGGAAATTAGTATATCGAATAGATATCCACACTTCTATATGTGTTGCAGCACTGTTCACAATAGCCAAGATCTGGAACAATCTAAGTGTCCATTAGCAGATGATTGGATAAAGAAAATATGGTACATGTATACAATGGAGTACCATTCAGCCATAAGAAAGAATGAGATCTTATCATTTGCAACAACATGGATGGAAATGGAGTTCATTATGTTAAGTAAAATAAGTCATGCGCAGAAAGACACAATTCACATGTTCTCACTTACTTGAGGGAGCTAAAAATTAAAACAATTGAATGTATGGAGATACAGAGTAGAAGAATGGTTACCAGAGGCTGGGAAGGGTAGTGGAATGTCAGGGGAATTTAGCAATAGTTAATGGATACAAAAAATAGAATGAATAAGACCTAGTATTTGCTAGCACAACTGGGTGACTCTAGTCAAAAATAATCTAATTATACATTTAAAAATAACTAAAATATTATAATTGAATTGTTTGTAATATCAAGGATAAAAGCTTGAGGTACTGGACACCCCATTTACCCTGATATGATTATTACACATTGCATGGCTGTATCAAAATATCTTATATAATCCATAAATATATGCACCTACTATGTACTCAAAAAAATCAGAAATTAAGAATTAAGAAAGAAGAATCCATGATAATTCCATTTGGTTTATGGCATAACAATTATAATTTTCTTAAGTATGTTGGAGTAGCTATTCCAAATCTGGTAATAAGAAATTTTCTCCTAATTCCTCAAATGTGACTGTCTCTTATAATAAAGACAGAAGAGTTTTTTTTAGACACTTAACCAAAACTCATTGTTATAAAGGAGAGAATGTGAGCAAAGATCAAAGAACTGACTTCTAAATTCAAATTGATGATTTAGCTTTTTCTAAACATAGGACCAACTCAAATGAGAATTATCACTGTTAATCTCTTAATCTCTCATCATTTAAACACTTCTAAATGTGCTTTGGCCAACAATATTTTATGTTGACTTTGTTTCTAAAAGTGGAAGTTAGAATAAAAGCCACTTGTCTTCTTTAGTTTTTTTATTCATCCATTTATTTGTTTACTTAACAGAAATAAAATTTTAGTTGTCTACATACCCAAAAATAAGCTCAGTGTTGAGCAACATATAGAAATTTGAGAATAGCTGGATGTCCAATCTATTCAGAACTGTAGTATGAAAATGAGAAAGAATCATAACTCACAAAAAAATTTCTAAGCACTTAATGTTGACTATAATGATTAAAGTTTGCATACTTAGAATGGAGAGATATATTGTGTCTTAAGATAAGTAAGAAACTTAGCTTAATTTGTGCATTCAACTATACAAGGTGTTAACGCCCAGAAAAAATCAAGACTGTCGGATTTTATTTTTTCACACTCTCCATCACACCAACTTGGGTTGCCCTTCCACCCTGGGAAAATGAAAAATCTGATAGACATAAAATAAGAAATAAACAGTGGGTTCCTGTTCACCAATGAAGACAGAAAGTTTTCAGTATTATAAATAGAAATTATAGTGTTAGTCCTGAGGTAAGATGGGGGATAAACAAATTTTTTAAAGACCAAGAAGTAAAAGGATTGCAATTTTTCCATTAGTGTGAGAAATGAAAGTTTGTAGAAAAAGCTAGAAGGGCTAACATTTTGAAAGAAAATTGAATTCAGGAGCAAGAGTATCAGAGGGCCAACATAGAAGTAACAGCCTTCTTCAAGGTAGAGCTTTGCACACACTGTGTCTTTAGCTCTGAGTTTATGTATTCCTTGCTACAGACAGTATGTAAAATATATTGTTGCTATATATGCATGGAATAAAAGCCTGTTCATTCACTGTGGCTTATCAAAATAGGATTAGGAAATGTTCTACTTAACAATGCATATGATCCAAAACAGACCCCTTTTACATAATTCAGTATCTATCCTAAAGAGCCAGACTTCACTCTCCTACCCTAGACTTCTGATTAGCATGAGAGTTTAAAGCAAGGTTCAAAAGACCAGGATATAAGGACATTCATCAAACTGAAATGTGTCCCATTATATTCTATGCTTAATACTCATGGCTATCAGATATTTCATCACTACGACATGCTTGATAAAAAATTTTGCTGGCTGATACTGTGCATGTTTCAGAGAGCTGATAAATTTTCTAAACCTATTTATAAGGTTGACACAAGGACCCCTGGACTTTCACATTATAAATATCTCTCTAAATAATTCTGTTTCACAAGAAATTTTAAAAGCCTACTCTACCATCATGAGAGATAAATCACTTGGAATTTTTGAAATATTAACAGACTCTAGAAACTGTTAACCTTAAATCACCAACTGGTAGTAAATAAAAGTCTGAACTTTCTTCTAAACCCTCAATATTTGAGGTTCATAAAATCCAGTTGAGTACAATTAATATTTTCAACTTGTAGACATGAAACTTGCTTCAAGTTTATAGAAAATAAGATGTATTTATTAATGCTATGTTTTACCACCTAGATTCTCCTCTTAGGACCTTGCCCTAGGACCTGGGAGTATTGGTTATTAAAGGCTCACAACTGAATCCTTTTGCAGGAACTACCTTCAGAGGCCAAATGAAGCTGCACCAACCAATGTTACATCCTTTCTCAGAGGAGGCACCCATCTAATAAAGTAATCTATCCCAGCTCCACAGCTCCCAAGGCACTAGATGAGGCCCCTGTTGTAACTACACTGAAGTTTAACTTCTCCCTATGCCCAACCGTGTTTGTTTTTCTTTTTTGAACTTCCTTGCTGGCGTTGATTATACCGGCATTATTGAATAAAATTTCTGCACGTATATCTGTCTCAAAAAGGGACCATTCTAAATAAACTATATACTTGAATATATTCAAAGATAAAGCTAAAAGTTTGTGACCGCACATAGTCTGATACCAGCTCTGTCTTTTCCCTTAACTAAGTCTGTGAGAAGAAAATTTTAACATAAATAAATAAAATTTATCATTGGTTTACTATGTGCTAGACGCTATTTTGAAATTTCACATAAAAAATTCTTTAAATCTCATAACGCTATAATACATATGAGATTATTTTCTCCATTTTGTATATAAAAGAACTTGAGATACAGAGATACTAAGTGCATTGTTTACTACCACATAAGTCATAAATGATGATACTTATTTAATGGGTAAAGAAAATAATGTAACTGATCTGCTTTCTATTTCCCTAGGCTTTATCTTATTTAAATGAGGATAATTGAATATTAGGCCAAATTATAAAATTCCATGTTAAATTACACAGAGCAGGTGCTCAACAAATGTTTATGTAAGTGAGTAAATGAATGAATAAATGGATGACAAAATGTCCTCTCTTCCTACTGCTATTCAACATCAGACTACGAAGTCCCACCTAATGGAATAAGACCAAAAAAAAAAAAAAAAAGCAAGAAAAAAACTGAACGGTCTATCAAATAGAAAGGAAGGAATTAAATTACTTGGTTGCAGATGATATGATTGTCTATGTAGAAAATTTCAAAAAATTGACCAAACAAAATCCTATAATTAATAAGAGAGTACAGCAAGGTATTAGAATTCATGGTTAATATACACATTTCAATTGGTTTTCTATATATCCACCAAGAACAATTAAGAATTTGAATTCTTAAAAATAATGTTATTTACAAGGCACACCCAAAATTGAAATACTTAGGCGAATGCCTAACAAAATATGTATAGGTTCTATGTATAGAAAATGACAAAAATCTGATGAAAGATATCAAAGAAATTTTAAGTAAATGAAGACAGATTCTGTGTTCATGAATTGGAAAACTCAATATTGTTATCAATTCTCCCCAATTTAGTTTATAGACTCAACATAATCCCAATTAAAATCCCAGCAAGCTGTTTTATATGTATTGACAAATCAATTGTAAAGTAAAAGCAAAAGACCCACAATATTCAACACAACACTGAAAAAAAACAAAACTAGAATACTGACACTACTTGACTTTAAGACTTAATATAAAGCTAAAGTAACCAAGAGAGCATGGTATTGGCAAAACAGTAGATGTATAGATCAATAGAATGGACTAGACAGCAAAAAAAAAAAAAAAAAAAAAAAAGACTGTTACAAATATAGTCAACTGCTCTTTGACAAAAAAGCAAAGGCAATCCAATGGTCAAAGAATAATCTTTCCTTTTTAAAATTAATTTTAACTTTCATTTTAAGTTCTGGGATACACTTGGAAGATGTTCAGGTTTGTGATATAGGTAAACACGTGCCATGGTGGTTTGCTGCACCTATCAACCCATCACCTAGGTATTAAGCCTAGCATACATTACTATTTTTCCTAATGCTCTCCTGTCCCTGACACCACACTCCCCAACAGGCCCAGTGTGTGCTGTTTCCCTCCCTTTGTTCATGTATTCTAATTGTTCAGCTCCCACTTATAAGTGAGAACATGTGGTGTTTGGTTTTCTGTTTCTGCACTAGTTTGCTGAGGATAATAACCAGCTAGCATCATGATGACAGGATCAAATTCATACATAACAATATTAACCTTAAATGTAAATAGGCTAAATGATCCCATTAAAAGACACAAAATGGCAAACTGGACAAAGAGCCAAGATCCATCAGTGTGCTATATTCAAGAGACCCATCTCACATGCAAAGACACACATAGACTCAAAATAAAGGGGTGGAGGAAAATTTATCAAGCAAATGAAAAGTTAAAAAAAAAAAGCAGAGGTTGCAATCCTAGTTTCTGACAAAACAGACTTTAAACAAACAAAGATAAAGGACAAAGAGGGCATTACATAATGGTAAAGGGGTCAATGCAACAAGAAGACCTAACTATCCTAAATATATATGCACCCAATACAGGAGTGCCCAGACTCATAAAACAGTTCTTAGAAACCTACAAAGAGACTTGTAGGTTTTTTTATTGTGTAGACTCTCACACAATAATAGTGGGAGACTCTAACACCCCACTGTCAATGTCAGACAGATCATCAGGACAGAAAATTAACAAAGATATTCAGGACCTGAACTCAGCTCTGGATTAAGTAGACCTGATAGGTATTTACGGGACTCTCCACCTCAAAACAACAGAATATACATTCTTCTCAGTGCCACATGGCACTTATTCTAAACTTAATCACATAATTGGGAGTAAATCACTCCTCACCAAATGCAAAGGAACTGAAATAATAACAAACAGTTTCTCAGACCACAGCACAATCAAATTAGAACCTAAGATTAAGAAATGCACTCAAAACTACACAATTACATGGAAATTGAACAAGCTGCTCCTAAATGACTATGGAGTAAATAATGAACCTAAGGCAGAAATAATTGAGAAGTTCTTAGAAACCAATGAGAGCAAAGAAAAAATGCACCAGAATCTCTGGGATGCAGCTAAAGCAGTGTTAAGAGAGAAATTTATAGCATGAAATGCCCATATCAAAAAGCTAAAGAGATCTCAAATTGACATCCTAACATCACAACTAAAAGGACTAGAGAACCAAGAGAAAACAAGCCCAAAGCTAGCAGAAGACAAGAAATAACCAAGATCAGAGTGCAATTGAAGAAAATAGAGACATGAAAAAATGCTTCAAAAATTAATGAATCCGGGAGCTGTTTTTCTGAAAAAAAAATAATAAAATAGATGAACTGCTAGCCAGGCTAAAAAAGAAGAAAAGAAAGAAGAATCAAGTAGACACAATAAAATATGATAAAGGGGATATCACTACTGATCCCACAGAAATACAAACAACCATCAGAGAATACTATAAACACCTCTATGCAAATAAACTAGAAGATCTAGAAGAAATGGATAGATTCCTGGACACATACACCCTCCTAAGACTGAACCAGGAAGAAGCTGAATCCTTGAAAAGACTAATAACAAGTTCTGAAATTGAGGCAAAAATAAATAGCCTACCAACCAAAAAAAGTCCAGGACCAGACTGATTTACAGCTGAATACTACCATAAATAGAAAGAGGAGTTGATATCCTTTCTTCTGAAATTATTCCAAACAGTTGAAAAGGAGGGACTCCTCCCTAACTCATTCTATGTGGCCAGCATCATTCTGATACCATAACCTGTCAGAGATACAATAAAAAAAGAAAACTTCAGGCCAATATCCCTGATGAACATTGATGCCAAAATTTTCAATAAAATACTGGCAAAACAAATGCAGCAGCACATTAAAAATCTTATGCACCATAATCAAGTTGGTTTCATCCCCGAGATGCAAGAATGGTTTAACTTACACAAATCAATAAACGTAATTCACCACATAAACAGATCTAAAGACAAAAACCATGTGATTATCTCAATAGACACAGAAAAAGCCTTCAATAAATTTCAACATCCTTTCATGTTAAAAACTCTCAATAAACTAGGTATTGAAGGAACCTACCCCAAAATAATAGGAGCTATTTATGAAAAATCCACTGCCAATATCATACTGAATGGGCAAAAGCTGAAAATATTCCCATTGAAAACCAGCACAAGACAAGGATGCCCTCTCTCACCACTCCTATTCAACAAATTACTGGAAGTTCTGGACAGGACAATCAGGCAAGAGAAAGAAATAAACAGTATTAAGTAGGAAGAGAGGAAGTCAAACGGTCTCTGTTTGCAGGTGACATGATCCTTTATCTAGAAAACCCCATCGTTTCAGCCCCAAAACTTTTTAAGCTGACAGGAAACTTCAGCAAAATCTGAGGATACAAAACCAATGCACAAAAGTCACAAGCATTCCTATACACCAACAACAGGAAAGCAGAGAGCCAAAGCATGAATGAACTCCCATTCACAATTGCTACAAAGAGAATAAAATACCTAGGCATACAGCTAACAAGTGAAGTGAAGGACCTCTTCAAGGAGAACTGGAAACCACTGCTCAAGGAAATCAGAGAGGACACAAACAAATGGAAAAATGTTCTGTGCTCATGGATAAGAAGAATCTATATTGTGAAAATGGCCATACTGCCCAAAATCATTTATAGATTCAATGCTATTTCCATTAAACTACCATTGACATTCTTCTCAGATTTAGAAGAAACTATTTTAAAATTCCTATAGGGCTAAAAATAAACCTCTCTTCTAGCTATTTTGTAATGTACAATACCTTCCTGTTAACCATCATCAGAGCACTGTGCATTTTAACTTATTCTACCTGTCTAATTTGTACCTATTGACCAACCTCTTTCCATTCTCCCTTCATCAATTTTCTTTCAAGTCACTACCAACCACTGTTCTACTCTCTACTTCTATGATAACAACTCTTTTTATTTATGTATGTATGTATTTATTTATTTGAGACAGAGTCTCACTCTGTCACCCAGGCTGTAGTGCAGTGGCGCAATCTCAGTTCACTGCAACCTCTGCCTCCTGGGTTCAAGCAATTCTCCTGCCTCAGCCTCCCTAATAGCTGGAATTACAGGCACCTGCCACCTCGCCCGGCTAATTTTTGTATTTCAGTAGAGACGGGGTTTCACCATGTTGGCCAGTCTGATCTGGAACTCCTAACCTCAAGCAATCTACCTACCTCAGCCTCCCAAAGTGCTGGGATTACAAGCATGAGCCACTGTGCCTGGCCACCACACTTTTTATTTATTGATTTATTTATTTTCACATATGAGTGAGATCATGTGGTATTTGCATTTCCAAGTATGGCTTATTTCACTTAACATGATGTCATCCAGGTCTATTCATGTTACAAATGGCAAGATTTCATTTTTATGGCTGAACGGTATTCCACTATGTATAAATACCATGTTTTCTTTACCCATTTATCCTTTTTCAGACACTTGGGTCGATTCCATATCCTGATTACTGTAAATAGTGCTATAATAAACATGGAAGGGAGTATGGGTATCTCTTCAACATACCAATTTTATTTTCTTTGGATATATACCAAGTAGTGGGGTTGTTGGATCACATGCTATTTCCATTTTTAATTTTTGGAGGACTATTTATACTGTTTCCCATAGGAGCTGTGCTGATTTGCAATTCCACCAACAGTTTGCAAGCATTACTTTTTCTCCACATCCTTGCCAAACTTGTTTATTTTGTCTTTTTCTAATAGCCATTTAAACTGAAGTGAAGTTTCATCTCATTGTGGTTTTGATTTTCATTTATCTGATGATTAGTGATGTTGAGCATTTTGTCATATAACTGTTGGCCATTTGCGTGTCTTCTTTTGAGAAATGTTTATTCAGGTTTTATCCATTTATAATTCAGATTATTTGCTTTTTTGTTATTGAGTTTTTTAACATCTTTATATATTTTGAATATTGTCTCCTAATCAGATGCATAGTTTGCAAATAGATTTTCCCATTCTGTAGGTTGTCTATTTGTTAATTGTCTTCTTTGCTGTGCAAAAGTCTTTCAGTTTGATGCAATCCCATTTGTCTACTTTTGCTTTCATTGCTTGTTTTTTTGAGGTGTTATTTTAAAAATCCTGGCTCAACCCAATGTCATGGCATTTCCCCTATGTTTTCTTTTAGAAGTTTTGAAGTTTTGTGTTTTCGATATAAGTTTTTAATGGATTTGGGGTTTATTTTTGTATATGGTGAGAGGTAGGAGTCTATTCTCATTCTTTTTTTTTTTTTTTTTTTTTTTGAGGCGGAGTCTTGCTCTGTCACCCAGGTTGGAGTGCAGTGGTGCGATCTCGGTTCACTGCATGCTCCGCCTCCCGGGTTCATGCCATTCTGCTGCCTCAGCCTCCCAAGTAGCTGGGACTGCAGGCGCCTGCCACCATGCCCAGCTAATTCTTTTGTATTTTTAGTAGAGACGGGGTTTCACCATGTTAGCCAGGATGATCTCGATCTCCTGACCTCGTGATCTGCCCGCCTCAGCCTCCCAAAGTGCTGGGATTACAGGCGTGAGCCACCGCACCAGGCCCTGAGTCTATTCTCATTCTTCTGCACATGACTATTCAATTTTCCCAGGACCATTTATTGAAGAGACTGTCTTTTTCCCAATGTGTGTCTTGACATTTTTGTCAAAAATTAGTTGGCTATAGATACATAACTTTATTTCTGGGTTCTGTATTCCGTTCCACTGGTCTATGTATCTGTTCTGTTTTTATGCCAATACCATGATTTTTTAGTTACTATAGCTTTATAGTATATTTTGAAAGCAGGTAGCATAATGCCTCCAGCTTAGTTCTTTTACTCAGAATTGCTGTGGCTCTCAGGATCCATATGAATTTTAGGATAGTTTTTTCTATTTCTAAGAAGAATGTCATTGGTATTTTCAAAAGTATTGCATTAAATCTGTAGATCACTTTGGGAAGCATGGTCATTTTAAGAATATTAATTATTTTTATCCATAAACATGGAATATCTTTACATTGTGTCTTCTTCAACTTATTTCATCAATGTTTTATAGTTTTCAAGGTAGAAGTTTTTTTTTTATTTGTTTGGTTAAGTTTATTCCCAGGTATCTTTTTTTTTGTAGCTATTGTATGTGTTAACTTTCTTGATTTTTTTTTAGATAGTTCACTATTAGCATAGAGAAATGTTACTGATTTTTGTGTGTCGATTTTGTATCCTGAAACTTTACTGAAAGGTTTTCCTCTAAGATGTCTTGTTTCATCACTCATATTCAACATAGTACTAGAAGTCCTAACCAGTGCAATTAGGCAAGAAAAATAAATAAAAAGCATCCAAATTGGAAAGGAGGAAGTAAAATTGTCATTGTTTAAAGATTACATAATCATTTTATATAGCAGACCCCAAATAATTTACCAAAAACTACTAGGACTAATAAATAACACTATAATTTTGGATACAAAACATTCTGCATTTGTTAAAACTCAGAGAACTTCACAACACAAATAGTGAACGTCATATGCAAGCTAAAAAAATACTTAAGAGGTCAGAGGACTTCAGAATAAAATGAATGCAGAATGTGTCACAATAATCTAACCACGTAACAAACGTATGAAAGAACCTCACTGAAGGGTGGTGGGGGCAGAGGTACTGACCCTAAGTAACTTTAGAAATGAGTAGAGTCTGTATGACTAAAAGCAACAGAAACTGCATAATCACTGGATTCTAGTTGATAGGGTTATTTTCCAGGAGAGTAGTAAAGAATTCTGATACTGCTACATATGTATGCTAGAATTGAACAGTTAGGTAAATGGATGGTGGATGGTGGGAGCCAGGCTTCTCATTGTTGGAGTGGGAGTTCACAGATGTGCACAGGGAAGAAGTGAAAATGTTTCATGTGGTGAAGGATTAGAATTGAAGACATTAGCATTAGCTCATATTTAGCTTAATATAGATACAGGTAGGTATATATAAATATTTATATATGCAGATATCCAATTAAATATTTAGATATGTGTATATACATGGGTTAGGCCTGTAGTACCCACATTGTGGATTCTAATATCAATAAAATGAACCAGGACTCTTCAGAGAAGAATCCTAAAATTCTACAATCCAATTTTAGGATTCTAAAACTGGAGCAGAAAATATACAATGTAAGTGAAGAACATTTTATAAAACCAAAAAGTAAGGAAGTGCTAAAAAACAAAAAAGAAAAAACCTGCAGTGATGGGCATATGTCAGATAACATAGGAGTTAAGAAAGAGCCCACAATGGTCACAGCTGGAACAATCCGAGCAGGAAAATAAAGTAGTATTGGATTACAACCCAAATTATAAAATAAATATCCATGAGTCCAAACTGATATAAATGAATGATAAAATATAAAAAATACATGGGGAAGGAGAAAAGTGTCCTGTAAAGAAGAATTTCAAATAATTCACATAGGAGCCCCACTCCTCAAGTGCGGACCATTCGTATGATTTCTTTCTAAAGCGTGCAGTATGGAGAGTTGAGAGAGGGTTTGAGAAAACAGTAACTTCAGACAGTGAAGAAACTTGGCAAAGACGACCTCAGCCAAATGAGAAAGGTTAATGTGAACAGTAGTAAGTTATGTTAATTGTATGAATCCTCCAAATGATGTGATACAAATGGCACTTTACCTCTGTGACCTTTCTCCGAAATACTCATAATCCCAGTATAATCATGACAAAAACATCAGACAACTTCCAATTAAGGGACATTCTAGAAAATACCTGACCAGTGCTCCTCAAACTGTTAAGGTCATCAAAAACAAGAAAGGCTGAGAAACTATCTCAGCCAAGAGGAGCCTAGAGAGACATAATTAAATGTAATGTTGTATTCTGAGTAGAACTCTAGAACAACTAAAAAAGGACCCTGGGCAAAAGGAAGTCTGAATAAAATATGGATTTTTGTTATAATAATCTATTAATATTGGTTCATTAATTATAACAAATGTACAAATTAATTATAACAAATGTACCATTCTAATGTAAGATGTCAATAACAGGGGAACCTGGTTATGGGGAACTTATCACTAACTTTGTAGTTCTTTGGTAAATCTAAAATTATTCTACAGAGAAAATTTTATTTTTTGTAAAAAAGGAACTAGCTGGAGATCACGTGACTGAAAAAAGGTATAAAGGAAATAAGAACTTCCACTACAGAGTATAAACAATTAAGTATGAACACCACTTCATAGTTGTAGAAACTATTATTATAGACATCTGTAATACCAAAAGTAAATGTATGTTTTCCAAATGTTTTCAATGCTTAATCAAGTATTTACATTTACATTTTAGAATAATTTCTCTATTCAAGATTTCTCAAATGCTTATACTCTAGAAATAAGTTTCTAAATGATAATATCATATATACTTTTATGTGTTAGTAATCCTGAAACTCATAGGAACACTTAATTTATCTTTCTCTTATGCTAACAGCTGGTAATATTAATAAGTATTAAAATACTAAAATTTAGTCTAATAGTTACAGGCAACAAAGCATATTTATTTGTTTAAAAAATCCAGGCTTAAAAAATGAGATCAAGGAAAAAAGATTAAAAACAAGGAAATAGTCCGTTGATAAGCCTAAAAAGTGGTTTAAAAACATTTTAAATGACAATTTAAAAAAGTTTTATGCAGCAAGTGGCAATCTACTACGTTCAATCTTTAAACAAAAAATAAATCTTAAAATAATTTGAAATGCATTATTAATTAAAATTAGGGAGAATGTTTATGTATGACTAAAGAAAGATAGCTTTACACATCTCTGAAGTAGTCTGAGATCACTAAATGCATATATTCATTTATTTATTTAGAAACATTTATAGTCAATTACAGATAAAATAGATGATTTCTAAGTTGCCCTAAATTTCTAGCTAAACTAAAAAGGCAAAAAACAAAACAATAAAACCTCTGATGTAAGGTCAATAGTGAAAATGCAGATCAGAAATCACTATTTTATTATCGCTATCAATTATATTGAAATCAGTTGATATCATTTTCAAAAGACAAAGGAAAGTAGGTAAAGGGAAGCCATAAAGGTGGAGGCAGGTGCTTTTGTAATTCATTAGCTATATTTGTTACAGCCTTTGAAGACAGATATGACAAGCATGATTATGACTTTCCTTTGAGGCCCACATTCAATGGCAGATTAGTAACCTGATAAGTTTTCTATATTTATCTTCATAACAGAGATCCATTTTCAAATCAGCCCACACAAAGCATGGTTTCTTTTACGTTATTGCAACATCCAGTGATAGGATAGGCCATCTGGAGAAATTGGCTGGGGTATGCTGATTACTCAAGAGATACATGTAATGAATAGTTGTTACCCCTGTGGAGCTGCTAGGAGGCCAGTGAAATTTTTCCTGAATGGCGAGTTAGTTAGTTAGAATAACTTCTCTCAGATTAAACTATTGCTCTTTTAAGGGAGAAGAGTGTCTTCTTTTGTTTGCTTACGTGAATCAATGGAGAGTAAAGGACAACAGAGCACTGAGCTCAGTTCACATTTTGCTGTGCATAGTAGGAAAGGGTATGGGTGAGTAAGTTGTCTTAAAGGCATATATGGATATTCTAATTATTACTTCAAGGAAGTATACTTCCTATTCCTTGGACTGGTGAAAATCCAGTCAGTTTCAGCCTAGACATAAGGAAATGGGCCGGAGTATGCCCACCATAGAAAGACACAAGTCACTTCTGAAATGCACGCTAATTTTTCTGCTTTTGTCCAGGGTTTCTTCTTTCTAAGAAAAGAAATGTATTTTCTTATCTTCTATTTTGTAGTTATCAGTTAGGAAATTTTTGTTGATCATCCCTCATATGTTAACACTCTTCTGGGCACCAGACCACATGGGCTGCCATTTTTGCTCTGTGGAAAGAGGAGCACAGCCGGAAGAGGCAAACATGAGAGCCGATTTTTCTGCCATGCCAAAATGAAATCTCTCTCTAATCTGAGCCACATAGAGAAACAAAAGCCTATCCTTTTTGTTATCAACTTGGATGTAGAGGTAGGTCAGAAATATTTACTGAGTCCCATTGACCAGTGCTTAACATTTGGACAGACAAATTTACTAAAATATTTGTGTTTCTCCTTCATACATTTTCTTTTTCCATTTCCCTGGATTAGTTTTTTGCCTTGGGTACATTTGCAGGCCATAAAGCAGAAGCTGGCTGAATCAATGTTTTACTACCTTTTGGGGAAAAATTAATTGAAGAGAATGTGCCATGTATTCTAGAGGGAAGGGGAGTGACTCTCTGGACGGGAGAGATAAGATTCCCAAAAAGTGGAGAGAGATAAGAATATCTGAGTTTTAACTAAAACCTGATCAAGTGGCAAGGTCTCAGAGAGAAATGCCTGTGTTGTATACTGATATGGTTTGTCAGTGTCCCCACCCAAATCTCATCTTGAATTGTAGCTCCCACAATTCCCACATGTCACGGGGGGGACCCAGTGGGAGGTAACTGAATCATGGGAGCAGGTCTTTCTCATGCTATTCTCGTGATAGTGAACAAGTCTCATGAGAGCTGATGGTTTTAAAAAGAGGAGTTCCCCTGCACAAGATCTCTCTCTCTTTGCCTGCTGCCATCCACATAGATGTTACTTGCTCCTCCATGCCTTCTGCCATGATTGTGAGGCCTCCTCAGCTATGTGGACTTGTAAGTCCAATAAACCTCTTTCTTTTGTAAATTGCCCAGTCTGTGGTGTGTCTTTATCAGCAGCATGAAAATGGACTAATACATATACTCACCAAGGCCTAACTTTAGGGATCATTGTTCCCAGTCTTACTGAAGATTCACCCTCATTCCCAAATCAGTGAAGAAACTGTGAAGCTGTCACAGTCTGAGAGACCAAAGAGACCAGAGTAATAAACTTCTCACCAGTGACTAGGAGGATCCTCCCACAACTCCTTTCTGCTCTGGATGCCCTTTTTCTCAACCTTGATGGAGGAGCACGTTGCAGACAGAGGAGTAAACCTCCCTGATAACTCAAAGTCCCTTCACACTGGGAGTCAAATTTCAGTTGAAAAAGAAAAGGAAGAAATGCGAGAACTTCTTTTTCACAGCTGTATTAGTTTTTAGAATTTCTTCATACTTACTACTCATAGATTGTCTCACTTAACTCTCAAAGCAATTCATGACATAAGAATTGCTATCCCTTTTATCTCCTGAATAACTATGATAGCTATATATGGCTTTTGTTTGGAGCCTGAGGTACACAGAGTTAGTTTAATTATAATCCTTGGCTCATGACACACTCTTCTCATTTTTCCAAATTGTCCCTTTTTGTGTAGGTAACAATTTTTAGTTATTTTAATTATACAATAAGCACACATAAGCCCACCATTCAAAATAAAAACTAGGATCTTGATGTACACCTAATTACCTGCCCAATACCATCTCTTTGCTTCCCCTATCCAAATAACCACCACCTCAAATCCTGTTTCATTTGTCCTCCGCATCCTTTTTTATATGGTTTTACTACCTATCTTTATTTTCCTAAAATGTTTATTTTTATTTTTATTCTTTTTAAATTACAAAAAGGATATCATGCTCTATGTCAACTTTTGGAACTGACTTTTCATATTTAATATTATGTGGCTATGTTTCATCCATATTACTGGGTGGAACTGTAATCCATTCATTTGACAGCTATACAATAATCTATTGTGTGACTGTATCATACTTATTCATCCCCTCCCACAAAGGGCATTTGGTTTGCTTCCAGGTTTTGCTATTATAAACAGTATTGTTAAGAATTTTTTTTTTGTATATGTCTCTTACTGAACATTAGACTCACACCTCTGTTTCCCACTGCTCCACACCCCAGCATTCCACTTTCAGACGAGGATTTCTAACACATGCACCTTGGCTGGAATTCAGGGGAGTTGCACACAGAGGACCTGCTCCATAGAGAGGCCATATGGAAAAGCGATATGATTCTATGAGAGGAAAAGGAAAAAGTATCAAAATGGAGAGAAAACAATGGTGACCATAAGCAAAAATAAATAAGCTGGCCTCCACCCTGAAGTCTATCAGTGTTCTATGATGTGGGCCATGGATTTGAGAAAAAGCAAAATAAGTTAAAAAGTGAGGCATCTCATAGCCCTGGGGTCTACAGGGGAAGTAGAACAGCCTCAGAAATGAGGGAGCAAGTGTCAGAGTAGGCAGCTTGGAAAAGCCTAGAGAAAGACCTACAACCAGGCTCTGCAAGCTTGGGCCAGTGTGCTCAAAACCACACTTTTGTTGCCATGGGGAATAAGGCAATGTTCTCTTTTCTTACACCATCCTCACAATTACCCTTAACAAATTTTAGTCATCTATATTACTATGGTGAGACTATCCATCCCACATTTCAGATATTTCCAGGAAAGTGGAGGTGGAAAAAACCAGTTTGGCAACACTGCATGAATCTAATTACAGAATAAAATGTCTGTAAGTAATTACTATCATAGATGCATCAAAAATAGACCTGAGCCCACCAGTAATTTTTTTCAACATTCTTATTTTTTCAGTCTTAAGTTCACCCTTAGGCATAAACCAGAAGGCCTCTCATGAGACGGCTCTTGCTTATCCTTCTAACTTCATCTTCCACCCTATGCTCACAAGGTCCAAATAGTCTAGTTAGAGAGAGCTAATGCTGATCCCTAAAGTCATCATGATTAGTCGAGCCTCCTCTGTTTATGCCGTTCCTACTGTCTAAAATACCCTTTCCCATCTCATCCACTAATTTCTAAGTGGTCTCCAAGAATCATTCCCTTCTTGTACCGTTTGCTTTCCCTGTGCCCTTCATTAGTCCCTTAGATCTTTTCTCTCTCCCTTTTTTCCCTCCTCTATATTTCCAGCTTCAGTCTAAGGCATACAACACAGGCCACCACATCATAAATATACTCTTAGATTGACCCCAGTCAAATTTGCTTTTCCTCCTATTAGATTTTGTTTCTTTTGTGTGAGGGATATGGTAAATGACATCCAGTTGACAATCCACAAAGGTTGATAGAGTAGATGTTGTACAGGCCATACTCTACCCATCTTAACTTGTTGGGACACTCATCTCCCAGATACTGAGAATAATGTGGACTGATGGCTTATACCTGCCACCTTCTCAGGAAAATCACCCTTGATTGACAGAAAGCACCTTTCCAGAATTTGCCTGGGAGGGAGATATGCCACCCGTTTGCTGTGGTCAGAAAATGACGACACTTTCATACACTGAAGGGGTACGAGATCCCTGCCCCTTCCTTCAATAGGGCAAACACTGCCATCAAATGGATGCTTCAGCATCTGGAGGGTCAGGCCAAGGCTAGACTTTCCTGAGACCACATCCTTTCTCCATCCTTCCTACTCTGTGTCCTTCTCCCATCAGTCCCTTACTGCTTTATTCCTGGAGAGAATATCTTCCATAAAGCACATGCACCCAAATCCCTGTGTTAGGCTCTGTGTGTAGGGAATATGCCTTGAGACAACTGGTCGTCTTATTTAATTGAGTTTCACTGGATTTTAATAATTTGCACAAAAGAAGTATTTGGGCTTAAGCCTCTATTACTATAAAATCCCTATTTTACCACTATATCAAATATCCCTAATAGTTTGAAAGTTGTGAGCAATAATTATAAGACATAGAAATATATATAACATTATATGCAACATAATATATATAATAATATGTATCTGTGCAGTCCTCACCACTTACTAACGGTAAGATATAGGATAACTTTTTTATCCCCTGAGTCTGGTAAGGGGAGATATACTCATCTGGTAAGGGGAGATATTCGTTCCATAGAATCGTCAGATGGTTTACAAGAGATAATGCATAAATTATCCTCCACATAATAAGTGCCCAGTAAATAATTTCCAATAATCAACAGTATTGAATAGGACATTTTGATGACAAAGTGTATAGACAGCAGTGCTAAGTAAGACATAAAATAGATAAAGGCAGTTCTCCTATATTTGGCAGGGCATACACTCAAGGTACAGAAAAGTTAAATGGGATGAAATTTTTATCAATTAGAGCCCCTGGGGGTAATTTGTGTCAGCTTATAGAAAAATATGAGTTTCGAATTTGTGCACTCATAAATTATAGAGAATAGGCTTATTGTGATTAATGATGTGCTCACCACAGGGTTTATAAACTCATACTTAAGATGATATGTTAGTCTGATTTATTTAAATCTGGAAAAGAGAAAAAGCTGGAAAAGCCTCCCACACTCAGACCACTGAATTAGAGAGATTCTTCCCAGTTGATGTTTGAGTGAGGTCTGGAAAAGGTGTCTATTTTACTCTCAGTCAGGAAGTTTTCCTCCATTTCAAGCAGGATACTATTCCCGTATACTACAGGCCAAAGGGAACTGGGTTTTATTTTGAGTACACTGCAAAACTATTTCGTTTGTCAAGAGAAAGGACGCAAGTTATAAAGGGAAAAAGCAGAGAGGCCTGAAACTGTTTTGTCATCTGTAAAACCAAAAATCCCTAAACCTTAGTTCCAGTTCCAAAATTCTGCTTTTCTAAATCTTCCCAAAATTTTTTTCCCAACATATAAAAAGTAAAAATAAAAGTTCACTGCTTGACTAAGTTTACCTAAAATAAACTATTTCTTCATGCTAATGCTTTTTCCCTACTTTCCCCGCACCAGCACCAGAGGAGAATGTGCTGACAGCCTGGCTGGGGGTGGGGAGGTGGGGTGGCAAAAGAAAGCAACACATAAAGGAAATGGTTCTAAAGGAAAGTTATTCTCACCTCCCGGTGTTGGGATTGCCTTAAGTAAGCAGCAATAAAGCTCAACTATCAGAAAGCAGAAATGATTTCTTTGCCTCAAGTGCAACATGGGTAATTTCCGATGACTGAGAATTAATGATTTTTAAGCTACTGTAGTCTGAAAATATTGTCATTTCAGAGAATAGAACAGCCACAGGAAGTGGACCAAACATGGTGTGCCTAGGAAAAAAGAATATAGATTCAGCCTCTGCCAAAATGTAGAAAAAATTGCCTCTTAGAAAGGTCAATTTGATTTAGAGGGGGTTGATTCAGGTTTTTTTTTTTCTTTCTTTTTTTAAAAAAAAAAAAAAAAAACGCTCTGTTTAACATTGCATGGCTCAGTGGAGAACAAAGAGAAATGACATATTTGGTTTTATTTTCCCAGGATATGAAATGCTGTAGCAAACAAAAAACTTCCAACAAATTTAATCAGGCATTTGAAAGATTGCCCATATTGGAACAATGCATCTCAATATAAATTGGCAAAAATATTTTGATACAACCCTGATAGCTATCTTCTAAACTAAATAATCATGATGTACCACCCGAGGCTTTTAGAAAAATCCTAAGAAAACTGCAAGAAAAAAAAATGGCTTCAATTTCTGTCTTCGTGTAGTGTTTCCTTTTTTAGTTTGTTTGGTACTTAAGCATCTTAGTAATTTGTATAAATCCCAGATGATAAAGCAAGATTTTACATGTGAGAGACTCACACAAAATGGCAGTTGTAAATAAAATAAACTGTATGTGGAATGTATCTGAGTAGATGGAGGAATTACTGTGTGTCAATAGATGGAGAAGATCTAAAAATCAAATATGTATAGTATGATAGAAAAGCAGGAGTTAATGGTTGAAACTTTTTTTGTTAAACTGTTTCTTGATCTTGCACGGTTTTCTCAAGAAATCATGATTGTGGTCAACTAAATATTCTCTATTATCATTTATTTTGCAAGATTAAGGCCATTGGAATGACTCCTCTCTCAGTCTTCAGCCTACAGTCTGCTCTATTTCCTCTAGGCACATATACATACTTATGTATTTTAAAAATAAAAAGTTAATTGAAAAATAAAAATATATATATTTAAATATTAAGATCCCACTTTGAAAAAGCTAAAAGTTTTTTTTAATAAAACCCACTATTGGCTATGGTACAGGGAAATAGATGCTCATTTCCTACTGGTGATATTTATTGATGCAAAATTTTTGGAAGGCAATTGGGCAAAAGTAAAGCAAACTCTAACTATATCTACTCTGACTCAACAATAATCTCATTTCCAGGAATTTATCCTAGACAAATAAATGTAAAAAAAAAATAGGCATTCAAGAATGCCCTTGCAGCACTGGTTGTAATAATAACAAAAATCACAACAATAGCAACATAAGAGCAACAGAAACAGAAAGCTACCTAAATTTCCATCATCAGGGAACATATAAATTAGATTTGGAAAAATCTATATGATAGTATATATGCAGTCATTAAACATGATGCTGTGGATCTCTGTCTGCTAATAGAAAACATGTCTCCAATATTTACTCTTACATAAACAATAAGCAATGTTTAGAACAGTATATATAGTAAGCACCTCATTTGTGTGTAAGTATATAAAAGGATATGCACGGGAGTGCATGTGTATGCACATGATGCTTCAGAAAGCATCGTCTAGAAACCATGTTTTGTGATAATCTTGATGAATAGAACTGAGGTGAGGAAGTTGGAGGACAGTCTAAGTTGAATGGCTCACTTTATTTTATATATCTTTGTGCTGTTTGTATTATTTGCCATATTATATGAATTTTTTTATAATACTGCAATAAAAAGAAAAAAAAGCCCTTTATTTGTAAGATTTTTGCCCACACACAGTATGCAGCTTAACCAGTTGATCTGACATTTCACATTTCCTTACCTGAAATGGTTATATAATCTTCACATGTAAAAATTCCAGAGGCTTTTTTCCTTTTTCATATCATTTGTTAACATGCTGAACAAAAGGTATATCAGCCCTGATCCCTGAGAACCTCATTGTTTACCTTTTCCAGCAAGAAAGTACCCGTTTATCACTACACATTATTTCCTATTTCTTAGCCAATTTCCTATTCGTGACAAAACATTTTCCCCAGTTTCATAGTGACACAAGTTTTTCCCAATGACTTTGATACAGAACATTCTTAAAGGCTTTTAAGAAGAAAAATAGATTACATTTTCAGTTTATCCTTCATCCACAGTCATGTATGAATTTCCTTTAAAGAGACTATATGATGGGATCAGGTATAACTTCCCCTTGCTAGTGGCATTGCTGTCCTGGGAGTTTAAACATCCACTTATCTTATTTTTAATCTTCACTAATTTGACTACCTTCATGAACATGACATAGATTAATGTCTATTTTCACAGCCACTTCTGGGCCCCTTTTCATAGATAAATGCTAACTTGATCATCAATGAGCCCTTATAATGTTGTTATCTGCCACTTCAGTTGCCTCATTTTGTTCTCTGACATTTGAACATTGAACTTCTTCAAAATTATCAGTATTAGATACCTAATTCTGACCATTTCCATCTAGTTTTTCAATTCGACATAGACGTTTATGTGGAGGAATGAGTGTTAGACATTAATCATTTCAATTGATATTTATCGGGAATAAAGCATGTGCCCGACATTTTAATTGTTGCTGGGAATACTATTGAGAGCAAAACAGACAGGGTCTCTTCCAAGATTCTATTATTAAGCTTATAGGCCAATGGATGAAACATACTTTTATCACATAATCACAGAAATGGACAATTACTAGCTTTGATAAATGCTATAAAGGAAAAAGAAATGCAAGTAGCTATGAGAGAATGTAATTCATCTGGGGGTGAGGGTAGTGCTGTGTCGAAAAGAATGTGAACCAGGTTCAGACAAAGGTTGAACATCGGCGCACACTCAGCTATGTAAGACCCCGACCCCAAGTACACTTGTCATCTTTCTTTTTTTTTTTTTTTGAGACGGAGTCTCGCTCTGTCGCCCAGGCTGGAGTGCTGTGGCGTGATCTCGGCTCACTGCAAGCTCCGCCTCCCAGATTCACGCCGTTCTCCTGCCTCAGTCTCCCAAGTAGCTGGGACTACAGGCGCCCGCCACCACGCCCAGCTAATTTTTTTGTATTTTTAGTAGAGACGGGGTTTCACCGTGTTAGCCAGGATGGTCTCAATCTCCTGACCTCGTGATCCGCCCGCCTGGGCCCCGCAAAGTGCTGGGATTACAGGCGTGAGCCACCGCGCCCGGCCCACTTGTCATCTTTCTTCTGGAAAGGAACTGGCCTGTTTATATGCCTATTCTTTCATGATTCAAACCCTGCTATGTTGCTAATCATGGTTGAGTTCCCTGACCAACGTTCTCTCTCATTAACTCTCTTCCCATTTGCTTTTATCCAAGACCAGGAGCTCCATGTTTATCAAGTCAGTATGGTAACATATCTCTAGTGGCTCTTACAAAAATGGTTTTCACACTTTTCATCCTAGACAATACTTAATTTAAATAAATCATTTATAATGATAGCTCAGCAAAAAGGCACAAGTCTTTTGACCTAAAAGGAATATATTTTTCCTAATATCTGGCTTACTGCCACTAATTTTGTCCTTATTAAACCAACTTGGTATGGAAATCTTCCCCTAAAATTTTTTGTAGTCCAGTCTTAAGCAAAGAATATATTCATATATCTTCCGGCAATTATGTAGAAATAATCTTTAATGTTTGATTTCTGTATATTGATTAAAAAACTTTACTTCCTCCTTATAGTGGGAAATTGTTTATAGTAATTATTTTTAAACCTATTTTCCCATGTTTCTTTTACAGAGTGACATGAAAGGAAAACTATTATTATACACTTACATTTTCATATATTTCTCCAGATAACCAGTCATGTTCCACGCTAGACCTAATTAGGCATAGTAGTGATTAAATCATAAGAAAAAGGAAATTCCTGTGTTCGAAATGTACCAAGGTAGATATTATAATAGTATTTAAGCAACAATGCCCCCCCTAAAATATTTTTCTTTTCCCTCCATTGTATCCCCAATAGTTGCTAATTTCTTCTGTTTTTTTTCTTGATCTATACTCCCTGATTTTCCATTCCTTTTCATTCTTCAGTCATCAACCCAATACAGCCTCTGCTCCCTCATACTTGAGACTCTTACAAGCGCCTCCCTTAACTGTTATCCTTCCTTCTTTCTCTTCCATTTTTAGTTATCTGACAATGCCTCTGGATTAGTCTTTCAAATGCAGTGCTCTCCTGAGTGACTAATTATTGCCTCCAAGACAAATTATAATGTGATAACTAGTGATGTGAAGCCCTCTACATCTACCTATCACACATCTTTCCTGGTTTATTTTGCATTCTTTCTTAAGATCTACCAAGTTCCCAGCTCTGTATTTAACACCTAGAAAGCACTGAATATATATCTGTGAATGAATGAATGAATGAATGAATGAATGAAAGTGTTCTGTTTCTTACATACTTTACCCATTCTACCAGCAACATCTTTACATTTCTTCTATATAGCCAAATCCTAAGCTGTGTATGGGCCTAATGTTGTAAAATTTATAGTGTTCTGTCTACAATGATGTCTCCTTTCTATGAACCCATGAGCTTCACTTCTTCTTTGGGAAATAAATTCCAGTAGATAAAAGACAGAAGTGATATCCACTAAATTTATTTAGCCTGGAATAATATAATATGTATTTAGCTGTTACAATACAAGCAACTAAAATCTGAAATCTGTTATAGGCTCAGAGTTATAGTAACATCACTGATGACCCAAATATCTCTTTTATGAGTCTATGACTCACCCTCTTGCCAAAAACTTTGGCCAAAAAATACAGAGGAAAAATCGTTCGAAATTGCTTTCACCAAAAATGTAAATTATCTGCCTGGATTTGTGGGCATTGCAGCTTTCAAATAAAAGTGTGTAGGGATATAAGAAGAATGAGTTCAAAAGAATCTTTAGATGTGTGAAGAAATGTATACTCTATTCTTTTCCCCCACCCCCAAGGAAATAGTATGCAGCCAAATCTTTTTTTGTGGATAGACTGAGGGGCATGTAAGGGTTTTTTTGTGGATAGACTGGGGATCAGACATTTTAAGTTTGCTTGGGTTTTAAGTGAGCCATTCAACTCCTGGAGTGTCTCATTTTATGAAGATAATTATATCCTGCTCTTCACATTGAGCCTGGAAGGAGAGACACTTCACCTTCTGACCTGTGCCTCCCCGAGGTGTTCTGATGTTTGAATGGGGATGGGAATGCAAACTTACTCCAGCTTTCATGCTATACCATACAAAATAACCCTCCTCTCTATCAGGATTTAGAAAAATCTAACTTTTAAGCATAATAAACCCCCTTTTCCTGGTTATATAGTATAGGAATGACCAGGATGCCGTATGAGACATAGAGTAGTGGACACTTTCTTCCCACTCACAGCCATCTGAAGCATCGTTCAATATTATAACTAGCATCACATCACCACTTGGATCAAAAGCCTCACATAGCTTCTCATTTGGGACATCACAGAAAGACTTTCTATTTTTTTTTTTTTTTTTTGAGACAGAGTCTTGCTCTGTCACCCAGGCTGCAGTGCAGTGGTGCAATCTCGGCTCACTGCAAGCTCTGCCTCCCGGGTTCAGGTCATTCTCCTGTCTCAGCCTCCTGAGTAGCTGGGAGTACAGGCGCCCACCACCACGCCTGGCTAATTTTTTGTATTTTTAGTAGAGACAGGTTTTCACCATGTTAGCCAGGATGGTCTTGATCTCCTGACCTCGTGATCCACCTGCCTTGGCCTCCCAAAGTGCTGGAATTACAGGCGTGAGCCACCGCGCCCGGCCACAGAAAGACTTCTTATAAGGTCAAATATTCAACTGTTCACAATGTGAATTCCGACCTACCTGTTCAGTCTCATCTCTCACTGCTTTCTCAGTACATTGTACCAGACTATTTGCATTGCCCCAGGCACTGCGTGTGTTTTATGACTGAGTTTTTCCCATACCATTTCCTCTAAGAATAGTGTCTTTTTCTTGACTGTTTTTGAGCCATTAAAGTGCTAAGCATCTTTCAAGTTTCAACCTAATTATCAAATCCTTTGCAAGGCCTTCTTTAACTCTGTTGTCTAAGTAATCACTCTTCCTCTACCTCCTGATATTTTACAAATACTTCTATTACGAAATCATGAGAAATACAATATTTTCTTTGGCCCACAGCAATTTGTAGCCTGTTTGTTCAAAGAGCGTGAGGCCACATCCTAACTGTTACAATGGCTCTAAAAGTTATAGGGTAAAGTCACTGACGTTTTGAAGCAAATATACCATTAGCACTAAATTTTCTTTCACTATTCTTTTTAAACTACTGATAGATTTGCATGACATAAAATTACCATGCCAAAATAATGCTAAATAATACTGAGCTTGTTGCAATTGTGACCTAAACTCATCACATCTATCTCTTTCTTATACTGCCACATCCATGTAGCCTGATTCTGTCTCCTAAATTCAGTGGCTCAACCAGCCTTAAATGATATCTATGATATTATATGAGTATTATGAGATCACAAGGATGAATAAATATATTCACTGTTCATGTAGTTCATAGACAATCCAGGAAAAGAATATACATCTAATCCAATATAGTAAGTGCAATCATTGAGTCAGAGAGTCCAGAGAGGGGAATGGTTAATTCTCTCTGATTTTGAAGATTAGGTAGTGGTAAACAATGAGAGTCAGGGAATATTTCACAGAAGGTAAGGTTTGAACTGGGAAATTTTCCAGGTGGACAATAGGATAAAAAAACATCCAAGTAGAAGGAATATCATGTACAAGGCTGCAGAGTTTAGTAGCAGCATGGGCTGTTATTCAGTGCCAGGGAAGCTTAGGAAGCAAGAATGGCACAGCAAGATGTACGGCTGAAGGCATAGGCTGGAGCCACATCACAAGGGCCTGTTCACCAAGCCAAGGAATTCAGACTTTAACTTTCAATGCTATAGATAGCAATCTAATGGTTCTAGGCAGGGGAGTTACATACTTGGCATTGTATTTGGATGATATTGAGGCCAGAGGAAGAGACACCAACCAGGTGGCCTTGACAGTAATCTAGAAAAAAATTGAAGAGTATCAAAATTTGAATAGAAACAAAGGGGAAGAGAGAAAGGAAAAACGTACTCATTTAAAGGTAGCAGTACAAGTTCTTAGAATTGGGCTGTTTGTGGGTAGTGCCAGGATGGCCAAGAGAAATCTAGCTTTTTAGTTCAAAAGTCTGGTGGTAGCAGAAAAAGACCCTGCATTCAGCAATGGACAAGCCGTGTTTGAGAAATCCGTATTCACCTTTGATGTGCTCATGCTGATCCCCCAAACGGCTTATTTTTAAAGCCATGCTGGGGGTGGGGTTAGAAATGATAAGAAGGAGTAGAAGGAAACAAGTCCACATAATCCCCTCATTCATTTGTTCTGATTCCAACATTCAAGCTTTTGGAATGATAGGTTTTGAAACCACCAAAATAAACATCTAATATAAAGATAAGGAATAGTTTGCCTTTTATAATCCTGAACATGCTTCTTTCTGGCTCCCAAATGGAAGTCTGTCCAGTCAGTGCTCCTTGTGTTGAAGGTGGAATGGGGAAGCTGCTATTTGTTAAATGTTAAATCTTACATAAATTGTGCCTTAATTTCTATAATAAACCTCCACAAATTGGTATTGTTATTCCAGTTTTACAGATGAGAAACCCAAATCTCAGAAAAGTTTGTAGACATTCTCATAGTCCCCCATCTGGTAAGCGGTAGAGACTAGGTGTAAATCTACATCTGTCTGATTTCAAAGTTCATGCTTCTTTTATTATACGATGTCAGATGTTGCGTATTTAAAGAATATTTTGGCTCCAGAAATCAGGCTTAGGAAAAGTTGATTATGAGAAAACTAAAGAGCCACCCTGTCCCTTAAGCTATAATATACTGTAAAAAGCATTCCTCTACAGAAGCATTTCTGCCAAGTGTTCACACTCAATTTCAGAAATGATCACACCTATCTTATTTCATTGAAGAAATCCTGATAATCTGCTGAAGCTAAACAAAAAAAAAACTACAAATCAAATGATAAATGATCAATCAGAAAAATGTAATTGTTATGAAAAACCTCTTGCAAATTTTTATGAAGTTACATCCACCAGTTGAGAAGTACTCCACACACATTTTTTTAATTGGACTGCCAATCAGCCAATACTAACTTCCAGTGCTCCTCAACTCTGGCAATTCTCAGCCCTAAAAGAACTGGGATGACTAAAGAGGACATATTTCTCTTGGAATCCCTGTATTAAGAAATCAAAATGCCATTTAAATCAAGAATAAACCTACTTAATTGATAGATTACTATATTCCATGCCTTAATCAGGATTCTCTGTTCATACTAATTCTATCCAGCATAGCACATTGATACCTCACCTTTATTTCTGGGAAACTTCAAAGCAGCCTTCACATACATGGGAAGACGTGAGGGGTAAAATAACTGTTTGGACAAACGTTTGCATTCCCTTAATAGTTCTAACCACACTACAAAACATATGTCAAAATTTTAAAGAGAACAGAAACTTTTAATGCTTTGTGCAATGTACACAGTTCCTGAGCTTTGATGTTTCTATTTCTGCCCTTTATTTGTACAAAATTGTCTGGTTAAAAAAAATCTTTTATGTCTCATTACTGACCTGTCAAACATTATTTTAACTTAAAGAATAGGTGACGCCTTGCAGTAAACCTTTAAAAGCCTCTTGTTTAAAAACAATATACCATTATACTGTACATATTTAATATGGTTATTTTTTATTACAAGGAACATGTCACTGAGAGAAACTTTATACATAGGATTTTACATTGGAATGAATGTAGCCACATAAGAGTTCAGCCGCTGCTGTCTCTTGGGCTGATGCTGAGTGCCTGGTGTCTCAGGAAGTTCAGAGCCTTTGAAAACCTTAGGGAAGTCAAAGCCATCTCCACTCCCTTTCAGGCCTCACATTAACACCTCAAATTATTCTCTTTACACCATTTTATAACTTCACAAATTTCAAGTAATCATTTAACTCCTGAATCATTTTTTTTTTCTTCAGAATGAATTAAACATTTCTTTCAGGTACCATTTCTTTTGACTGCATAAAAATTACTCCCTCTCCACCAACACCACCAACTCCTACATCTTTTTTTTCACTGTTTGGCAAGCATTGACTTGATTTCCCTTCCTTTCCCCCCAACTCCCCTTGCCAGTTTGGTACCCCTCCGGAACAGACTGTTTGAAGTGTTTCCCAACAGCCTCATTGAGGAGGAGGTAACAATGCACAGAAATGCTGTGTGACTTAGTGAGCTTCAAAGATCTGGACATCAGAGGGAAGGAAGTCGGGGATCTGCATAAAAGAGGTTTTCTTCATGATTACACTGAAAGGAATTGTTCTGGAGGAAGTGATACATGTTCCCATTCCTGGGGGTAGGGTTATACTGAAAGGCAGAAGGTAGCAGGAGATACTATAATTGGCCTCCCTTACAAGTGTTTAAAAGCCCCTGCATTATCATCAATGGCACTTTTTCCATTTATATCCTGCAATTGTTAGTCATTGTTTCTGAAAACACTGGAGTATTAGCCTTGTATTTTTTGCCATTATGCGAATTACTTCAAATGATGAGCAACCTGTAGACAGTTTTCAAAGTCAGTCTTGTATTATACCACAGAGGTATCCAATAGCGTCTGCTGAGATGATGCTGAATGAAGGTACTTTCTAAACAACTCTAAGTTTTTGAATGAAAGTGCAGTGATTTTTATTAGAAATCACTTTTCTTATTTTATTTTTAGGATTCCAAATAGAATATTCAAAAAGAGAATGTTTAATAACTGTGCCTATATTTGAGTCATTTTCTCTAGAAGACTCACTGGCTAAATTTCCCTAATTTTCTAACTGTCACAGTTCTTTAGATCTCAGGATAATATTCTCTTACACCCTCTAACTTTCTAACTTTGATAACACACATTTCCCAAAAAGAGAAATGTTAAATAAAATCAGGGTCATTGTCTGTGCTTGATCAGATCTGACAACCCCTTTAACTTCCAGCACCATGGAAGAAGCTTCCAAATCATTCTTGAATATGGTTTACTATTTAATTTTTGAAAATTTCATTTTGAATCTATATTTTTAAAGTTATTGCATTTTTTTTTCAGATGAACACTACAGTGCAAAGAATACAGTTTGAGAAATTTTAAAACCTGGGTTCTACTCCAGAATCTATTGGGTTACCTTGACCTCTCTTCCCTCAGGTCTCTCCTTTGTGAAATGAGAAGATTAGACTAAGTTTCTGAGATCTCATTAATCTAGGTTTAACATTTCAAAAATAGAAAAATAAGTAAATCCATGAAGTGAAGAACTAACCTCAGAGAGGAGAGTAAAATCTAACATATATGCATATTATTGAAAATTTCTGAGGTTAGGCATTGAGTTATTCATTCACTAGTTCATTCATTAATTCACTTATTCTTTCATTCTTCTGTCATTTTTTGGATATCAGTCTACTTAGGCTCTGAGTCATAAATGTTATTTCTAGTCCCAAAGAATTCACAGTGTTCTAATGAATCATCATTCTCAGATTTTTTGCTTATATTCACTCCTTCGCCTTAGGTACTACAAATATATTTTTAAGCAATAGTGTTTGTTTTTTACTTCCTACTTGGTAAAAGAGGTTTTGATAAATAAAACCTGACTGATAAAGTAACATGAATTTTTAATATTTGAGACGCTAATTATACCCCTGAATTTTTTTTTTTTTTTTTTTTTTTTTAGAGAGACAGTCTCACTACGTTGTTGCCCAGGCTAATCTCGAACTTCTAGCCTCAAGCAATCCTCCCACCTCAGCATCCCAAAGCACTGGGATTATAAGTGTGAGCCACCATACCTAGCCCAATTAGTTAAATTTATGATTATTAAGTGTCAACTGGTTCTGACAAGGTGACTTATTATTCTTGCATTTTTCTGTTAGGCCTTTTTTTCCCCACCATAGGAAATTGTTTAGGATGTACTTCACATGCTAATAAATTTGATTATCTCTTGCTCCTTAATTATTGGGATTTAATTTAATCCATATTAATTTCAATTCCTCTCATGTTTATTTATTTCTCTTTCTCTAAATCTAGATACATTTTATAATACATCAAAATACTTGTTTCATTTTATTTTAAAATAAAATGGAGACAATACAGCATGTCATAAAATCCCCAGACAAGAACTCACTGACAATGGGAAGGTAGCAGTTAATGAGTTCAATCGTCTTCTCTAAGTGACTGTAAGTGAAGCTGTTCTACTTTATACCTATCTTGGATGTGCTTTTGGGCAACAAAAGGAAATTGCTCAGAATGCAAAAACAGAAGTTAGTTTTATGAAAATAACCGCAAGTTGATAGAATTGAAGATTTTAAGAAAAACTAGAGGAAAGTAGAGTGTAGTATAAAAAACAGAGAACATTAATGACAATCATGGTTTCGACAGGTTTGAAAGATAACAGAAAAGATGTGCTAATATAGTGGTGACCTGTGAGTGGATAATCAGACTATCAGCAAATTGATAAAGCTGTACACAAAAACCAGAAGGTCTAAGAGCATGAAGACAACCCTCTCCACAGAGCCTGGTTGTTTCTGTTGTGGCGCTGTTGGTGTTGTTTGTATCCAGTACAGTGCACAAGCATAACTCCTGACATAATCAAAGCACAGTTTTGTTATTGTGTCCTGTGTCTCTTTAAAATATATTCAGTGGTGGTACCAAGAAATTGTCAGAACTAATAAACAAGTTCAGTAAAGTGGTTGGTTACAAAATCAACACACCAAAATCAGTTGCATTTCTATGTATTAACTAGAAACTATCTTAAATTTTTTAAAATATCATTTCCAATAGTTACCAAAAAATAAGGATACCTTGGAATAAACTTAACCAAGGAGCTGAAAGATCTCTACACCGAAAGCTATAAAACATTGATGAAGAAATTGAAGGAGATAAAAATAAGTGGAATGATATCCCATCTTCATGGATCAGAAGAATTAATATTGGTAAGAGGACCATACTACCCAAAGCAATCTTTAACATTCAATGTTACCCCTAAACCAGTAAAACTCTTAGAATAAAACAAAGGGGAAAAGCTTCTTGACATTTGTCTTGGCAATTATTTTTTGGATACGACACCAAAAGCATAGGCAACAAAAGCAAAAATAAACAAGCGGGACTCCATCAAACTAAAAACGCTCCGCACAGCAAATGAAATAATCAATAAAATGAAAAAAGCAACCTGCAGAATGGGAGGAAATATTTGCAAACCTTATATCTGATAAGAAGATAATACCCAAAATATACAAGGAATTCATACAACTCAATAACACAGTAACAAATAAAACTATTTTTTTAAATGAGTAAAGAACATGAGTGGATATTTTTCCAAAGGACACATATAAATGGCCAACAGGTACATGGGAAAATGCAAATTAACACTACAAAAACATACCAGCTGACACCTCTTAGAATGATTATTATCAAAAAGACAAGCAATAACAAGTGTTGGTAAAAATACAGAGAAATTCTTGTGCACTGTTGGTGGGAGTGTTTTTCATTTAATTATGAAAGACATTATAGAGGATCCTCAAAAATTTAACATAGAACTACCATAAGGTCCAGCAATCCTACTTCTGGGTATATACCCTAAAAAATAAAATCAGTATCTCAAAAAGATACCTGCACTCCTATGTTCATTGCAGCGTTATTAACAGTAACCAAGAGCCTACAATAGAAGTTCTTTAGGCATAGATTTAATTATTTAATTATATATCCTCCTTGAGTCTTTCTCAGATCTGCAAAGCAGAGTTAATATAACCTCACTCTACTCCCAGAGCCCTTTATTTTTCCATTACAACATTTAACAGAGGTTGATTTTGTATTAACAGTTTTTTGGGCTTATGTCTCTCTTATGTTTCTTTTAGTCTCCATGCATGAACTAAAGTTTCCTAAAGTTCAGAAGATGTGGGCCATAAGTCAGAAAAATCAACTGTGTTTTATCAATTTTTTCCAGTACATTTAAGTGAATAAATCTCTTGCGTACTTGTTCAATGTAAGACTTTACTAGGTGGATTAGTCAGGGTGGGGTAGGTTACGGCACTGTAACAACAAAATCTCCAGATTTCTATAGTTTGACACACACAAGTTTATACATCACTCATACTATGTATATAACATAGATCAATTTAGATCTCTGTACCATCAGTGACTCAAGACACAGGATGACAAAGAACTTATCATCTGGAATATTGTTGGTAGCTTTTACAGAGGAAGAAAGAGTCTGAATCATACATGAGTTTTGTATTGCCTCAATTCAAAAGTTTCATGTAGGGATTGCTATTAAGGTGTTCTGGTGCTACTAAATCCTAAAATTCTACATTATAAGAAAAACAGTAACCAAGAAGTGAAAGCAACGTAAGTGCTCATCCATTTCCAATGAACCTTGAGGGCATTATGCTAAGTCAAATAAGTCAGACAGAGAAAGACAAATACTATGATCTCATATGCAGAATCTAAAAAAGTAAAACTCATAGAAATACAGAGTACAATGGTAATTGCCAGTGGCTGAGGCTGGGGAAAATGAGAAGATGCTGGACAAAGATACAAACTTTCAGTTATGAAAACGAAGTTATGGAGATCTCATGTACAGCATGATAACTATACTTAACAATACTGTAGTCTATCCTTGAAATTTGCTAAAAGAGAACCTAAATGTTCTCACCACAAAGAAAAAGGGTAACTATGTGAGGTGACATATGTGTTAACAAACTTGATTGTCATAAGCATTTCACTATATATATATATACATAGTGAAATATATACATACACACACATATATATTAGAGAGAGAGACATACACATATACGTCTCAAATCATCATGTTGTATACTTTATACAATTTTGTCAGTTATACCTCATTAATGCTGGGGGAATAAATAAACAAACACTAATCTCTTCAATCAAAAAAATAAAAATAAAATGAATTTAATAGTGTTGATCTTCTCCTGACCCTGACGAGAACAAAAGAAATCATACATATTTTTAATGATGATGTTCAGTTAATAACATTCTTCAGGTCGATTTGCAAACAACGTCAATTTGGTAAGTAATTCCAAATCCCATGTAATATAAATCTAAACTTGGCAAAGTATTAAATATTCCTTTCTTCTCAGCTGGGTAGAACCTGTGAATTCTGCCATATAATGTGTCATTATATTTTCTTTGCTTTTCCCTTTCCTCCACCCACACTCACATGGACCCTCATTCCTGCCTCCCTTAAAATTGTTGTCCACTCCTCACAGACTCTCACTTTCAGAGTCCATCACCCTCACCTCTCAGGAAGAGTTAGAACCGCTCCTCTCTTGCATGGGTATTCCACATCTTGTTTAATGAAATCAGTTTACCCCACACTCAATAGAAGCATAGTTACTATCCAAACATAATGTGTTTCTATGCCTTTGTCTCTCTCTCCTTCTCTCTCTTTATCTCTATCTCTATTTCTGTTTCAGTAAGGCATGAATTAGGCATCCTCTAATGATGCCTTTTAATCATAGGGAACATATTTGAAGCATTTGAATGATCCCATGGAATTACTTCAATAGACTTCAGGTGAAGAAGGTAACACTCTAACCTGTCCCCCTTTGGGATTAAAGGGGACTGACAACTAGCAGCAGCACTCTGAAATGTCTTATGGTATAGCTTATGACAAAACTACAGACTCAGTCTATGCAGCATTATTATCATTCCCTGATGTTTTCTGTTCAGGGTTCATGCTCTGCGCCAGAAGCTTCATGGATGTATCCTGCACAGGCACAAGCGGCAGGTCCAATATATTACTAAGACTGATGTTTCTCCTAGATCTTCTCTTGAATCCGGAGCTGCCCAAAGCATCCATGTCCTGGCCAGCACCTTTGTATCTGTTTATACCCTCTCCTCTGTCTTTGGCTCTTTCAAATAATTCTACTTGGCTACTGGTAAGCCTCTCTGAAGTAACTGATGCATGTTTCCTAATGCTTAGACCCTTTATTTTTATGCACTATGATTCTAGGGTATTAAAGCTCTGCTTTTCCCACATAAAACTTCTTAAAAACCCTTCATATTATCAGAAAAATTTAAATTGTATATTATTTAACAATATTCAATTGTTAACTTACTCATTTACCACAGATTCACAGAATTATAAGCACAATTATATAACAGTAACATTACAAAAGAATGGTGGTATATGTGCACAGTGTATGTACTTGTATGTGTATAAATGTGTGTATATCTATAGAAAATCAGATTATATTTATTATCCATCAAATAATATTAAAAAGTAAACATTAAAAAATGCAAAAATAACACTAATTACAACAATTACAACCTTCTTTAAACTTAAATTTTATTTTATCTGATACCAAGTATTTTATCTGATACCATTTATCTTTATTTTATCTGATACTTTATTTTATCTGATACACTTAAGGCCATCCCAGTTGATTAATTGGTTAAATTACACAAAATGTATTTTTTTATTTTTCTACTTTAACCCTCATGTTTTAGTTATGTTTGTTAGAAAAAATGTCTAATTTAATATAGTTGAATAATGCTTGACTTTAACAGGAACAACTAGTCTATTTGTGTTTAAAATAGTAATGGATATATTTGAAATTAAATTTAAGATTGTTCTTTGTGACAACTGTACTATTTTCTTTTCTTTCTTTCTTTCTTTTTTTTTTTTTTTTTGGCGAGAGTGTGTCACTCTGTTGCCCAGGCTGGAGAGCAGGAGAGCAGTGGCATGATCTTGGCTCACTGCAACCTCTGCTTCCAGGGTCAAGCAATCCTCCCACCTCAGCCTTCCGAGTAGCTGGGACTATAAGTGCCCCACCATGCCCAGCTAATTTTTGTATTTTTGGGTAGAAACAGGGTTTCACCATGTTGGCCAGGCTGGTCTCAAACTCCTGACCTCAAATGATCTACCTGCCTCGGCCTCCAAAAGTGCTGGGATTATAGGTGTGAGCCACTGTGTGTGGCCTCCTATTTTCTTACTTTGTCATGAACTATACCATAACAGTATATATATATATATATATATATATATATATATATATATATATATATATTTGGTGATGCTTGTGTTAGCCCACTTGCCAACCACACAAAGAAGAAAAATGGTAATTATCAGCATGATCAGACTCCAGCACAGCATGGTGGATAATCCAGTGTACTTGGGAGTTTTCACTTTAAGCTCTGCCCACCTAGAATCGCTGGGGCTCATAGTGATGGCCTAGAAAACACTCAAGAAGTCTTCTCTGATTTCAAATATACTCTATGATAAGAAGATTATTCCTATTGCCAAATCTCTGGAGGCCTTTCTGTTTACCACGACTGATACTTGTGTTCAGAGCCAGAGGATCTTGCATAGAAATAGGATGCACAGCTGAATTTATCATTTCGGCTGAAATCCAATATTATCTACTTACAATTAGTTCCCTCTCAGGTATCTTTAAGGTAGTTTTAAAATATTATTAAGAGATTTCCAAGAGTTAAATATATAACATTTAGAGGAAACATACAAAATATGAATCACTGCTATGAAGAGCATACGTGAGGTAATGCTTTTGTTCTTCACAAATCTATGAGACACACACTACTATTACTTTCATTATAAAGAGAAGAGTAACTTACACAGAGAGACTAAATGAATTGTCGCCATTCACAATCTGGCTATGGTCACAGTGGGGGCTTGGAATTGCCTGGGTTGGTAGCAAAGAGAGTGTATTTAGCCACCAGGCAATTTTGAAAAGTTGATTAGTTATGTTCTTCAATCAGATCTATATTTATTTGTGTTTTTATACCTTGTCATTTCATTTTGGATTGGTGGCATTATATTTTCCTTTATATTATTTGTTGTAATAAATTTCCATTTATGTGCATTTATTCTATAAATCAGTATCAATTATGAATAAAGCTTCATATAACTTAAGAAAAAGAAATGTCTTCTTTTTTTCATCCTATTTTATACTCCTCAAGCGTTTTAAAGCTATCTAACTGGTTCTGGGTCATCTATTTGGAAATTTCTTCTTCATATCATTTAACTTTGAGGTCTGCCCACCTGGAATTTCTGGGACTCATAGTGATGGTCTGGAAGACACTCAAGAGGCAGAGACATGTTAGAAATCCACGTCTATTGTGCCTGTATTACTTAGTCAAAAATATGAATTTTAACATCCAGTTACAAAGTCACGAACAGGGCTTCTGTCCTTGAAAGCCTGCTCTTTTGGATCAGTCAGTTTACATGTTGGGAACAGTGTTTATTAATGGTTGTAGACCAAGGTTGGCAAACTCAAGATTTTTTAACAGAGAACATGAACAAATGGCCCTGGCCAGGTGGGAACTGCAGTATACCAGAGAAAATGTGCCTGTTCAACGGGATAGATGTCACTTGGCTATTGTGAGGGCAGTGAGATCAGAGTTAAAAATGTTGACAATCCATGTTTTTATGCCAAGTCTCCATATTTTTTAATGTGGGCTGTTAATGTTTTAAGAACTTTGTTCAAACTTCACACTAAAAGATTAATGGGCTAGATTTATATAAAAGGATATCAGTTTGTGATTTTTACAACAGGCAGTGTCCTCATCTGAGTTCAAGGGTCATTCACATACCTGTGCTTGCTGACAAGGAGCTCAGGTGAGAGTAGGGAAAGCTGATCAACTGAAACTCACTCTGCCTGAAAATAGAGCTCAGAGTAGAAACATGGTATGCTCTTCATGTACAAATAATATAAACAGGGAACTCAGTGCTAATATGGGAGAGTGGGATGGTGGAGAAATATACTTTTGTTGTTCATAATGTGAGCTATTTTTTACCTTTCTTGTGCATTTACAAACAACCAGATGAATAAAACAAGCATAGCAGGTTCCCTTTAATCACTCTAATCCTGGACTAAGCACACTCCTCTTCCTGCTTTGCTTAAATTGTTCAAGTGTTGGTGGTGATATGTGTTGAAGGTCACTATCATTGTGCAGTTGCATTTGCATCCTAAATTTAAAACAATTTTTCAGATGTTTTGAACCAATAGGACTTTGGCTGCTGAATCTTAGATGCCATCTCAAGAACCTCAATTAAAATATTATATTCTGCACACACACAGACCTCCACATCCACTACCCCATCCCCACAAAACACAGATGGGAAAAAATTGATATTTAAAACAATGCTACTTGGATTGTAGGTACAGGGGGCTCATTTTAACTAGTCTATCTACTTTTATGTCTCACAACTTTTTATGAAAAAATATTGAAAACGCAGGAAATACTTTGTTATAACAAATAAGTATCAATATAATGAGAACATTAGATTATTGAACATAAGTAATTTTTTAATTTATAAACTTTTAGTCATTTCATCATGAAAATTGCATTGCATATCTAATGTTTGGTCAATAGCCTAAAACAAATGTTTACATAGTGATCTATTTTCCACTGGTTTACAGTTTGATAGACTAACTTGACTTCCAATGGATTTTGGTTTACTATTAACTGTGTAGGTTCAAGAATGGTTTAATAAACATATGAGGCAATGCATACATTAATTAGCTCCATTATAATAAATATATACAATATTTGTCAATTAAAAACATACATATTTGAAATAATGATTTAATGACATTTTTCAAGGGTATTATTTACCATCCAGCTAACTTATCATTGCTTAAGTCCAATATACTCCATAGTAGGAAATGGGGATTCAAACATATTTATCAAATAAAGAAGTGAACTAAAGGCCAAATCAGAGAAATAATGTTACACAGTGACTTCTTACTCCAGATTAGCACAAACTTACAATGTGGAAAAGTGTATCCTTAGGTTGGTGACATTATTTGAAAACTACAATAAGCCCCACATATATACACATAAACATCTAAATAAAGGTGTGGACAGGTGTATAAAGTTTTCTTTTCAAACTTAGATCTAAAGAATTAAACATTTGTTGATATGTATTTAATTATAACATAAAATCAAATTGTTTAAAGCTCAAGATTTTAATGTATAACAGCTAATAAAGTGTGTAATTACAGCACTGAATTTGTAATCTTTGAGGAAGCACTATGCTTCTGAATGACACATACCTAAACAATACATTAAAACTCTATTTTTATTTCTACAATTTTTAAGTGACTTGCATCAAAGAAAACATAAATCATTTTGGGGCTGCTGGAGAACAAAAGTGCTTGGTTAAAACATTTTATTCTTACAGGTTCTTCAAATCTGGGATATTGAAAGAAAAGGTAGTTTTATTTGAGTCAAAAAATGGAAAGGAAGAAACTCCAGTCTAAGTGTTGCCACACTAAAAATAGATTCAACACCTCTTGACTTTTTCCACTTTTTCCTTCAAGCATATATCAAAGATGCCTCACTTACTGGAATCACCCAACTGCCTGCTATCTGCTTCATTTAAAAGCCAGAATATATAGGATGGGCCCAAAAACACATATTCATTAGCAGAACTTCAGAAAATAAGATGTTCATATAGCATATGATTTGAAAGCTATGAACAATGCACATGTTGTAAAAATTTTGATTAACAAGAACTCTAGAAAGGAATCTTAAAACTTGCTAAAGCCAAAACACTTTCCACAGAGATAACCTTTTCTACTTTGGGAGAATTATTTATGTGCTCACGGTAAAACACCACCAAGTGCCAGAAATTTTTCAATAAATTTGTCATTATAGAAATTGATGTCCTTAGTAACATCTAAGAAATGTTGTTGATAGGCAAAATTTTCTGCTAGACTGGGTCCCAGGGTATGGCCTAATTCTATACACACTATGGGTCTACAGCTGGTATCTTGCAGGACCTCATCCAAAAGTAGCATAAATAAGACAAATATGGGAAGTCTGTGATCAAAAGGGACAATAATACTCCATGAACTCTATTAAATCCCTCTTCAAAGATTTCAAAGCCTCTGATAAATAATATGTCATGAGCCATTCAGGTGATAGGAGGCAGATAAAGGGAAAAATATCATTCTCCTTTATTGCATGAGCATACAGGCTGAAAAGATGAAAGGAGAAATAGCCCTAACTCAAGCTTCTCTTCAGTTAAAAGGCACCAAATAAATCTCAAAAAAATGCATCTAATCACAACTATGTGCTTAATGTAATCAAATATTGCTTATTTTCCTTTTTTGATATTTTTGGCCAAAATAAATTGTGTCACTTAATTTCTGGTTCCCCTGTATTTTCCTTCTCCAATCTAGCCTCAGACTATCTGCTGGGGTTTCCAGAACACAATCTGGTCCTTTCCTTATCTTAATTAAAACCTTTAGTGGATCCATGTAGTCTTCACTCAATTAAGGAAAGGATCCTCTGAGTAATATTCCTCAATTAATGCCACTCCTCATTCATTCACTCAACAAATCTCTCTTCTTACCACATTTCCTACACTCTAATCATACCAAGATTCTTAATTATTGCTTGCACAAGGTGACAGACTTAAATGTTTTTATATCTTACTGAATTGTAATACTAGAAATGCTTTATACTAGTCTGATAAAAGAAAATACTAATTCATAACAAGATGAAACATACATTCTTTCCTTTGAGAAACAATTCTGGAATAGTCTACCTGAGAAAATGCATCATTTCTTCCCCTGTGCTTCTATGCATTTTTTAATAACAGTAGAGTATTTATTGCATTATAATTAACTGAATACACGTTTGTTTCTTTTACTGAATGTCAGGGACCATCATGGCTTATTCATGTCTGTAACTGACAACCTGAGAACATTGCCTGGAATATGGAATGAACTCAATGACTGTTACCATTTGAATGTCCCTTCCAAAACTCCAGTGAAATTTAATTTCCTATGTGACAGTATTTAGAGGTAGGGCTTTTAAGAGGTGATTGCATCATGAGGGCTTTGCCTTCTGTATTAGTCAGGGTTCTCTAGAGGAGCAGAACTAGTAGGATATATATCTTACTAGTTTACATATATATCCCACTAGTTCATACATATATATACGTGTGTGTGTGTATGTGTGTGTATATATATATGTGTATATATATATGTGTGTGTGTATATATATATATATAACTAGTATATATACGGAGTTTATTAGGAGTGTTAACTGACACAATTACAAGGTCCCACCGTAGGCCATCTGCAAGCTGAGGAGCAAGGAAACCAGTTCATCCCAAAGATGAAGAACTTGGAGTCTGATGTTTGAAGGCAGGAAGCATCCAGCATGGGAGAAAGATGTAGGCTGGGAGACTAAGCCAGTCTAGCCGTTTCATGTTTTTCTGCCTGCTTTATATCCTGGCCCTTAATCTGGTTGGATCTGCCCTTCCCAGTCCATTGACTCAAATGTTAATCTCCCTTGGCAAAACCATTACAGACACACCCAGGATCAATATTTTGCATCCTTCAAGCCAATCAACTTGACACTCAATATTAATGATCACACCTTCATGATTGGATTAATACATTCATGGATTAGTGGATTAATGATTTAATGAAGTAATGAATTATCATGGGAGAGAAACCAGTGGCTTTATAAGAAGAGGAAGAAAGGCGTAAGCTAGCACTTAATGCACTCAGCCCTCTAGGTATGTGATACCCTGCACTACCTCTGGACTCTTCAGAGAGTTCCCACAAGCAAGAAGGCCCTCACCAAGGTCTGCTTCCCCTCAACCCTGGGCTTCTAAGCCTCCATAACTATAAGAAATAAATTTCTTTTATTAAAATAAATTACCCAGGTTCAGGTATTCTGTTACGAGCAACAGAAAACTGATTAGACACTGACCATTTGTTGAATTGAAGGAAATTAGATTAAGAAATTTATTTAAAAACCCATTATTTTTTCAACATTAAGATGTTATGAGTCAGTAATGTGTATATGTCTCTGCACTAGAAGGTGCGAGCATTCGTAGAATATAAAGGTGCCAGTTGAGATTGGCTTATGATCAGAATGTGAAAGGAAAACAATTAGGTATTAATAATGCAGTCTATATCTGATATAGTAGTTATGTTGAAACCTGATCTAAATAGAAGCTCCTGTTCTTCTTATTCCATATTGCTTGCTAAGAAATATTCTCTATTCTTCTAAATTAACACTCTGTTTGTACCAAATGAAGTATTTACGCAGCTTTAGCGCTTACATTGAGGTTCTCAGCTCTAAATAATTTTGGCACATGATTATCAATATAGAAGCTATGACTTATATATGTGCCTTTTACTGATGAATTTAGAGAGTGAACCGAGATTAACGGGCTTTACTACAATGTCTCTGAGTCAAGGGTCCACAAACCTCAACATGCTGGTCCATAGCCTGTTAGCAACCTGGCCGCACAGCATGAGGTGAGCCACAGGGAAGGGAGTGAAGCTTCATCTGTACTTACAGCCGCTCCTCACTCACATTACTGCCTGAGCTCCACACCCTATCTGATCAGCGGCAGCCTTAGATTCTCCTAGGAGTGCAGACCCTATAGTGAACTGCACACACAAGACATCTACGTTGCTCACTCCTTACGAGAATCTAATGCCTAATGATCTGTCACTGTCTCCCATCACCCTTAGATGAGGCTGTCTACTTGCAGGAAAATAAGCTAAAGGCTCCCACTGATTCTACATTGTGATGAGTTGTGAAATTATTTATATATATATTACAATGTAATAATAGAAAAAAGTGTACAGTAAATGTAATGTGCTTGAATCATCCTGAAACCATCCCTGCATCCCCCGGTTTGTGGAAAAATGTCTACCATGAAACTGGTCCCTGGTGCCAAAAAGTTTAGGTACCACTGATGTGAGGCACAGAGAAGTTTCTAAGGGGCTAAAACTACAAATCAGACAATTTTAAATTTTTAAATGAATCTTCAAGGCCAAACAAATTAAAACATCTCATCAGAAAGAATTGTACAATTTCTGTGCCTTGATAGTAGTTGTTATTTTATACCTGAATTATTCTTTTAAAACAAGCTTTCAATGCTGAATAAAACAATGTTTCAAAACTAGTTAATTTCAAATTATTATCCTGTAAAAATTCCATCTAAATTAATGCTAGTCAACATACAAGTATTATATGTGTATGTACTCCAAATTAAAGTAAATAAATGGGCTAATGTGACCTTTCTTTCAGATGCAGATGGGACAGTTGGCAAATATTTGACCTTTCTGAACTCTGTATAGTAACATAAGTTACTAAGAATCTCTGGTTGTAATGGTAAGCTTTATTTGTCAACACATCAGTGAAAAATCTATATTTGAATCCAATGAGTTCCAGTTCATTTGTGTATGAAAGCACACAATGTACTGTTTTAGGATGTGGGGTTGATTGGCTCATTTACCTTTAGATATAAACAATAGAATTTTTCTTAGATAAATATGATGCAATGTGAGCTATGTACTCTGACATGTAATGAATGGTTTGGAAGCCAGCAAGTTCCAGGAGAAATGTCATTCAGAACATCAATATATGAGCTACATGCCAAACGATATTTTTACTCTGCTAGGGCATGCTTGAGTTTCAATTCAAGGAAGGAAGAATAAAATGGTATGTAGGATTATGCAGGAAATTTACGTCTCAGACACATGATAGGAAAAGAATACATCTCAAGAGACAACCTCAGAGAAAGGAGTGATTTCTGAGTCTTTCCAAGTTTTCAGAAGACCACCATACAAGTTTTTTCTACATGTAAAAAATCCACTGAGGGGTGGGGAGGAGGGAGTAAAAGGGTTTCGATGAGCAATTCTCTATCTGCTTAATAAATTTGCTAACTTTGTAGACCTACTGGGTCCACTGGAATCTGTAGAGCCCATTCTATATCACGGAGAGATGAAATATGCCTTTTATTTATTTATTTACTTATTTTTGCAATAGCTTTGGAGCAATACCGATGCAAGACTTTTTTTTTTCTTCCTAGAGTCCTACTCATGCACACATGTATCTTTAGGCTCATCTGAGACAGATTTATACAAGCAGGAAAGATTACATTCTCACCAAGTACATATCACTTATTCTTAAAATAAATTAATGGCTTGTCATGGGGAAAGGAGGGCAGTTAGAATTGCTCAAAAGAAAAAAACATGTTTTGTGTAAATTATTACAAGAAAGCAGTGGCATATATAAAATGTACATAGGAAAACAAAAAGCTACATTCGGAGTCAAAAAGCATAATACATTTTATATCTTTAATAGTATTCCTATTCCACAAAACAATTTTCAGCTCTTCCCTCTTTGTGCTTGCTTTGAAAATAAATTCACTTACCATAGTGTTTATCACAGTTATTTTCATGGCTTTCCTTATGTCATATCCCTAAAAAGTGCAAAAATTTATTGCCCTCTATGCAAAATTATTTTGATGCAATTCACATGTATCCCAAGTTTCAGTGACATTTGGTTATTATTAAATGATTACAGTGGAATGGAAAATAAGAAAGGAAAAGCATTTCAGTTCTTGGGCACAGTCACTTCAACCTATTTAACTCTTTTACAACCATGAATTTTTTGTTCCATTAACAAAGCAATAGCTTTCTTAAACTAGAAAAATAATAAAAGAAATGCAGCAAAAGAGGTGTAAGTCACAATATTTCTAAAATTATGTATCATTATAATATACATTCTGTCTAGAACTCCATTTCAGTTTCCTCCTTGACAAATTACACATATAGATTTCTTAGACCAATATTTTATATCAGAAATAATAGATTTGGGGAAAGATTATTCTGCTAAGGAACAAAGTTACAAACTTGGTTGAATCTTATCCTTGTCTGAGTCCATTTGTGACAAAGTCTGTCCAGAATTGCATATTTTTGTTGACTTTCAGTTAGCCTTTACTCTGAGCAAAAACCAAGGGTCAATACCAGCTAAGTGATATTCTGGTTCTGAGGCTGGTACTTTATGGAGATCTGCTGGAGAGTAACTAATTATATAACAATTTTAAAGAATGCAAAAATCTTTCTGAGTTTTAGTTCTGCCCACTTTCTTTTTACATATTTCATTGACTTGTTGAATTAGCACAAATATATCTAATACTGAAAATGGGATGTTCCTTCTATATGTTTATGACATGACTATGTGTCACAAACTATCAAGGCTCTCAAGGGGAAATTGGTTCTGCTTGCTAACTGTTACTAGAAAAGATTGCCTAAAATTATTCAGTTTAAAACCTAAATTATTTCTTGGGTAAGTTACCTTCCAAAATGTAATTGATTATATCTACACTATATAACAAGATAATTAATTCTTTTATTTAGTTACTTAAGTGTACATTTGCAATGAATCTATCTTGGCAGATTCACCAAGGAAATCAGCCTCTTAAAACCAGATGTTCTATCAATGTGTTTGATGAGTTAGTTTTTTGTTTGTTTGTTTTTGTTGGTTTCTATAGCCATAGTGGGTGGCTGGTAACCCATGCTTTGGAAATGTTTCAGTGTAAATAATCTTGGTCACATACTATAGTGAAGAACTTTGAAGACTTAATAATTCATTTGTTCATATGCTAAAAAGAGCTACAGAAACTGTGTCTTTAGTAAACTCTTGGACCTGCCTACTCTATTGGCCCACTTCGATGTGGAGATTGGGTGGCCATCTATTCAAGAAGTAGTGTGGATTTTTGGTCTAGTTTTCAAAAGAGGTTGTCAGCCCTTCTATTTGGTTGGTTGATTTTTTAAATATAGAGTCTGTCTTTAATCAGTAACAAGAAATTGTTCCTTGCCAGAGAACATGCTTCCAAACTGTTTGCTAGCTAACTTCTATCAGAAGCCATTTGAAGGGAATTTCTGGAGACTTTTTTGAAGGATAAAATGACTGTCTCTCTCTAGACATCCAAGTTTTTAACCCCTAAATCAGTCTACATTATCAAAAAGCTTCCTATTTAGACCCTTTCTTAGCTTCCAACAAGATATTTACTTTGTTGTACTTGGTCCTCAGCTTATATTAATATTAATAGATATCCTGAAACATGTTTATGAAATGCACTACCATAGGTAATTAATAATGCTATTAAAATATCATCCACTACATCACACAGAATTTCCTACACAAAAACCCATTCAAAGACATGGGCCTTTGTGTTTGATCCTACAATTAACTAATGTGCCTTCTCCTTAAGTGATGATATGACTCCTGTACGCATCACAGTTCCTTTCATTTCAACTACCAAGAAGCTCAGAGTTAAATTTATTAATTAACATTTATTTCAGCATTTACAATATGCATTCTTTGTTCTAAATTATCCCTGAATTTGCTTTTCTGTGTTCTTCATGGCCTAGACTTTTTAATTTATGTACATATTTTTGGGTTTTGTGTATATCATTGAAAGTTGTCTTAAAATATTTTCTTGAATAAGATGAGTTGTAGCTAAAGAGAAAGAAAATAAACTAGATGTTCCACTGTATTGTAAAAAGATTCTGAAAAAGATGAGTAGAGGAGACGAAAAAGGCAAGATAAAGTCATGATGAAAAAAATAACTGAGCACCAAAGGTAAATAAAACAGAGGTAGTAATAATTCGTGAAATTAGAAGAATATTGAGATTAATATATAATAAGATTAAAGGAGGATGACTAAAAAGATAAATACAGATTGAAATGTAGTAAACAAAAAGAAATATAAACCAAAAGACAAAGTCAGTATGTTGGAATAAGTCGAATACTTTGACACATACACAGCAGCAAAACCATTCAAGTAATGTGCTGACAGAAAAGTCAACACTGCTCCTGTGCATTATTGATGTGGTATTCTAGGGAAAACCAAAACCAGGTCACCATCTTCTAATGCCTATAAGGGTTGTTTATGTGTGTTATATTCACAACAGCTTTTATTACATCACCAAACATTTAAAATCCAATAGTTACAATGTTACTCTTATGTTCTCAAATCCATGAATTCACTTAATAGATCAACAAACTCAAATTTAATGAACAGAATGCTTTGAGTTGTGATCCCTAAGAATCAATGAATTTGGAAGGATGCCAGATGTTTGACGCACAAGATTATGCAGGGAAAGATGGTAATGAGCCTTTCATGGGCCCAGTGCAGGTAGCCAGTGCTTCTCTTTCCTCTGTATCTTCCCAAATAATGCATTTGTATTTCCTTGTTTTTCTCTCAATAGTTTACTTTTGTCAGTGACTTTTAGAAAGTCGCTGAATTGCTAAGGCATTGGTTTTCAAAGTGTGGTCTCTCAGACCAGCAGTATCAGTCTTTCCTGGGAATGTTACACATGCAAATTCTAAGGCTGAGGAATAAAAGATTTGGGGGGGGTAGGGCCTTGCAATCTGTAGTTCAGCAAGGCCTTCAGGTGATTGTAATGCACTTTGAGAACCACTGGACTAAAGGAATATTTTAATATGAGGAGATCATTCACAAGCATACTGAATGTGAGTGATAGGAATACAGACAGGGTTAGAAAAGGAGAATGGAAAACTGCAGAAAAAGAAAATAAGCAAGGGACAACTTCCCACTTTCTTGTACCAGAGACTCAAAGGTGAGTTCGAGTTCATATTAATCTTTTAGTTTTCTTTTGTAATTTATTATTTGTATATTTGTGCCTATGCTGGTTTTCATTCTTCGTTTGTACTGAAAAGAGAAAGTCTGACACTAAGTTTAGTGAGGAAACTAGAACTACCTAATACTTCACATTCTCTAGACTTCCTTAACTCATTATCCTCAGACAGCATAACCCCCCAATTCCTAAGTCATTCTGCAAATGATCAAGATTCCTTTTAGCTTTAGCTCCATACAGGGATCAACACCACCAGTGCAATTTAGTCACCCCTGAGGTAAGCCTCCGCAGCTGTTTAAACAGTGCATGGCCCATAACAACATGACAGTGTAGGGCAGGAAATAAAGAAGGATTCTATTTCCAACTGAACCTCTGATGGGAGTTGAAATAGGTGGTATTTGATTTCTGAAACTAGAATTCATTTGCTTATCATAAACTTTTCAGCAGCACACTTTCTCTCTCCCTCCAAGCACCATCACTCTTAAAAACACTTCCATTCCTGCAACTACTCCTTAATTATGGATTCCCATATAGGATCTGATGCTATCTTCTTTGAAAACAGGTATTTTTGGTTTTGAAATGTCTCTAAATTGTTACGGATTGAAAATTGCAACCTACTTCATAATCACTGGAGATGATTTAGACAAAAAAACAATGAAGATGGTCATAAAAAGATGGGCTTAAATGTTGAATTATTTAGCACGAGTGAGAGCAGATTAGTAAATAGATTGACCATGTAATTACCAGATTTTTAAATCTGGGAAAATTTTCAGAGAGAATGAAGGGGGTGGCTGTTAAAGACTTTGCCAAGACAACAGGCCCGCACTGGAACTGTTTTCAGTAAACAGGGAACAGGCTCACTGTATGACTAGGAGACTTATTGGCTAACTTCAAGTATATGAAAGATATTAATGAGAAAAATATTTATCATTTACTCTCTTTTTCCATGAAGACCAAATAGGAAAAAAAGCAGGACACTTTTTGTTGTTGATTTATATGTTTCTTGAGGGTCCTGCTATCATTGGGCTGATCATCTAATTATTAGACATATGTTTATATAAAATAATTATTTTTTATAAAATTACCAGACACAATTAGATCATCTTGACTTTCAAAATATTAATTGTAAAAATTAGTGACTGTGAGAGCTGTAGAGTTGCCACCCATGGGGACTCATTACCTCTGCTTATAAGTTACTGTCCTTAAACATAATAGGAACTCAGTCATTTTCATGAATTGTATTAAAATTCTACAGTTATACAGCTCTCTTAAAGAAAAATACTAAGATGTTGTTGTCACATTTTTTCCTAATCTACAGAGTTCAAAATTTCGCTCCCATTATTTGGAGGCCTCCCATATGTAAATATTTCCTCTGACTGTCTATACATTGTTGAGGGTTGGATTATAGAAATCCATTAAAACAAGTATAGGCAAGGCAGTTTCACATTGTTCACGTGATATTCTCTTAATAGTACATCCTCATGCACTGTTCCCTGTAGACCTCTTTCTTTTGCTACATGCCCTACATCCTACAAAACCTGAAATTTATCTGATGGGTCAAATTTAATCATAAAATTTGACACCATCAGATTTAATAATAAAACCTGACACTCAGAACCTTGACTTTCAGGAGCAAGAATTACAACATATGAGGAAAAGTGGAAGGAAAAAAGGAAGAGAAGAGAAGGGAAGGGGAGAGGAGCAGAGGTGGGGGATGGGGAGGGGAGGGGAGGGGCAGGGAGGGGAGGGGAAGACGTATGGCAGGGAAATTTTCAAGAGAAGACTTCCCCAAAACATTTTGTGTCTTTAAGAAGTACTAAATATACCTCTACAAAACATTAAGGCAATAAAGATGATCAATTCAGTGACTTTAGAATTTCATAAAACGCTCGTATCAGTGTCAAGAATTCAAAACAAATTGTTAGTTTTGAGGGTTTTTTTTTTTTTTTTTTTGTCTCTTAGTCAATTCAACTAACATTGGATAGATACATCCTAGGGGTCATCACACACAGAACATGATTAGCAATATGATACTCTGTTATTGATTAAATATATACTTTCCTCTTTTCTCACTATAATATTGCATGCAACTCATGAGTAGTGCCAAATAGTCCCTAATGGAGAGAGATCAGTTCTGTTTGGGATGTCCTTGGAAGACTTCAAAAAGTAGAGCTTTGTTGAATTGGGTGCATCATATAAAGAGACAAGGAGAGAGAAAATAGAAAGTCATAGAGCAAACCAATTTTCCTAAAGATTTACAGTAGTCTTCCCTTATCCTTGGGGATACATTCGAAGACCCCCAGTGGATGCCTAAAACCTTAAAGAGCACCACACCCGATTGCTGTCAACTGGAACACATTTTCTGTTCATGTCTTTCACCCACAAATTTAATGCCTTTTCTATCATAACTAAGCATTCAGAATGCACTATGGTCATAACCTTTGCAGTATGAGGTGAAACAGCAAAACTAGCATGAATTCTTTTTCTTTCTTTACCACTTCATGGATAGAAGATTTGTTTTTACTATATATTTTAGCAATCTCAGCATAATTATTTTTCCTTTCTTTAAGTCCTTTCACTTAAAGGAAGCACTTTATGACCTTTCTTTGGCATATCCGAATTGCCAGCACCACTACTTTTGCACTTTGGGGCCATTATTAAGTAAAATAAGGATTACTTAAACACAAGCACTGTAATACTGCAACAGTCAATATTATAACCAAGTTAATAGGGATTGATCTAAGGCTGCTAGGTGACTAACGACTAATGGGCAGGTAGGCTAGGCAGCATGGATCTGATAGACGAAGGAATGATTGATGTCTCGGGCAGGTTGGAGAGGGATAACACAAGATTTCATCACACTACTCAGAAGAGCATTCAATTTAAAATTTATGAATTATTTATTTCTTTCTATTTAATATTTTCAGACCACAGTTGACAACAGGTAGCTGAAACTGAGGAAAGTGAAAAACAGTGGATGAGGAGGGACTGCTGTAACTGGGGGCAGTGGTGAGAGAAAAGGCCAAACACTCTATTGAGGTGAGATTTCTAGCTGTGGGGTTTGGATTTTATCTTGTGGGCTTAGGGAACCACTGAAAGTTTGTAGATGGTGATTTTAGGGCCTATGGAAAGTAGCCTTGTAGCAATGTACAGATGAGAATCATTGTGAAAACAAACAAACCAATATGGGCTTTATTTTAGTTACCAGAGAATGAAACTAATGAAAATCTAAAATAGGGTGGTGGTGGTGGTCAGTAAGGGGAAAGGAAAGGATAAATACAAAATATACTGTGAAAGAGAAATCTAGATCAGTGGTCCCCAACCTTTCTGGCACCACGGATCAGTTTCATGGAAGACAATTTTTCCACTGAGGGGGAAGAGGGGAGGTTTCGTGGTGAAACAGTTCCATCTCAGATCATCAGGCATTAGTTAGATTCTCATAAGGAGCACACAACCTAGATCCCTCGCATGTGCAGTTCACCGTAGGGTTGTGCTCCTATGAGAATCTAATGCTGCCGCTGATGTGACACCTCTTGCTATGCGGTTGGGTTCCTAACAGGCCACAGACCAGTAATGGTCCACTGCCCGGGGTTTGGGAACCCCTGATCTAGATGCTACTATTACTACTGAATATGAAGGTCTAATAAGAAGGGGGAATTTAAACATTCTAAAATTATGAGTCTCCCTGACTGGGACTATTGAGGTACCACTGATGGGAGAAAGCCAGTGTGAAGAAGGGGAAGTTGGTGAAGCATGGAAATGGTATGTGAGAGAAGAGCGTTCTATTACGTATGATGAGTTGACAGAAACTCCCAGCAGAAATACTGAGTAAACTGTTGATATGAACTACTAGACATGCAAGGCTTGAAGCTGAAGGAATGGATCAGATCTCTGATATGGCGAGTGTACACACACAGCCAAATAGGCCAAGAAGAGAAACCTGGGTGAGAAAAGATCCGGTAGAGGAAATAGAGCAAAGCGAGAACTATCCAACCAATCAGTGAAATACGAAGTGCCTATGAGGTATTTCTAAAATGCAATCTGATACAAGGAATTGGTTAATAGGAAGCCGCAAGAGCAGTAAAAGGATGCTGAGGTCACCCAAGATTAATAATTACAGCCACTGTCCCTAGGGCCGGGTAAACAAAGGAGAAGAGGTGGTAACAGTGGAACACAGGATTTGAAGGAGGGTCCCCATGGAGTTGGTGCTATGTCCTTTGGGGGAAGCTCTTGAAACTGGTTTTCTGATTTGCACGCTGGGGGTGGCAGAGCTAGTCTGGTAGGTGCTAGAACTCAGTGGAGGGGGCACCGCTCAGCAGATGTCCAGGAGTGTATGCCTCAGTAAGTGAGGAAACATTGGGGCATCTCATACTCCAGCCTTAAAGAAACCACATTCTAGTTCCCGCTAAGGCTGAGGCTGCAAGTGGTGAAAGACTCTGGAGGCTGGAGCCGACTGTCTGCTGTTGCTGGAACAATGCTGATAGAAACTGGAAAAACAGAAGGGAAGTCCTGTCTATCCTTTCACCTTCCAACCTCCCTTTCATGCCCCCTACTGGCAGAACGTAACAGGAAGCCAGCTGATAAGGAAGTCTGGGAAATGTTATCTGAAGACTCCCATGCCCACCCTCATAGCACAGTAGAAAAGGGCCTCTTGGAGTTGAGGAACAATAGCGAAATAATCAGCACATCTAGAGAGGAATGTGTTACAGAAGCCCAGGGAAGAGTGAGGTTTCAATAAGAAAGGGGAAGAAAACTTCAACAAATGCTGGAAATAGGTCAAGGAGAATGAACTAGGCAAAGACTTTTGAACTTGGTGATTAAGATAAAAATGAAATGTTCTTAAATGGATAAGCATTGGAGAAAATTTTCATTTAAAACCTTAGACACTACTTCCAATGTCTGTGATTCATCAGTTATGTCAGTTTCTCATTACCTTAAAAACTTGAAAAACAGTAAATAAAACTCTTATTATATCTATAGGGAATGATAACTAATATTCCAAAATATCTGTTAAAAAAAACAAGAAATTATGTTTATGCCAAATAAAAGTATTAACAGTTAAGCATGCAATATTTTATTGTACCAAAATAGTTCTGACTTGCCCGATAAATTAATTTATAAAATATATTACTCTCTACTTTTTATTGTTATAAATACATTTTAGAATCCTTATTAAATTCCTTCTGAGTCTTTAGAAAGATGTGAGTAGCCCATGTTAGGAACTGATGACTTAATATTGTGTTAGCATGCCCCTGGCACTGTGGTGGAGAGTCTCAGCATGAAAGAGTGGCATAAAGAAAATGTTCTTCCTCCCTCCCACAGAGACGAGAATTCCATCACACCATCATCTCTGCTCTTTCCCTTTCCCCCCACAGAGCTTAAAAAATCTGCCTAGAATGTACATTCCACAGTCCTCTGAAGTATTATAGTAATATTAATAAATTCTTCACATGACATTTGGACAAAAGCCAGTGACAGATATAAAAACTGAGGTGTCTCTTAGGTCTGAAATGGGTTTTTAAAAATTTCCACGTTAAACAAAAAAAGGAAAGCTACATTTTGGTAACTGTTAAGTGCAATGATTTCATAAAAAGTATTAGGTAACCAGCTTACATTAAATATTATGAGTGTTAATATATTTATTTACATTACAGAACATAGAAATAGCATGCTAGTAGAATGGTAGGTCAGAGGTTAAAAGAAAATTATTCTGGCTTCATGCAAAAGGAAATAAATGGTTAAACACTACAATAAAGCCTCCTCTTTTGATAAATTATCCCCCTTTCCCCTTCCAGGCAATATAGAACATATATATAGGGAGGTTCTTTCAAGCCTCTGAAGTGCTATTTTCAGAAGCTCTGCTTCAGGACACCCTGGATTTGTTCATTTCTTCTACCAGTTTTTGTTTTAAAAAGCTATATGCAAGTGTGTTGTACACACACCCACACACGTATCCATACACACACAGAGTTTAGAGAGATTACTTAAAAAGTTGGTATTTTATAGAAAAACTTAAGCACACCCCTGGCCAGTAGAGTTCTGTCCAAGTTAATCCACACTGATTCTATAAGTTATCTTATAATATAAAATGTACATATTTATGTACATAGTTATTAATATCTACTATTGCAGACCTGCACTATTTCTGAATAATACTCAAAATAACTGTATAAGCCAGGAAATATTATCCCCATATATCATATAAAGAAACTGAGGCCCAGAGAAACCCTGTCTTACGGTCAGTAAATGACAGAATTAGAAAGATTTCTAATGTCCAAACTCTTTCCACCAAGCTACACTGCAAATATGCTTATCTACACTGCAAACTAAAAAGAGCAATTGGTGCTTCTGATCTGTCATTCACAACACTGTGTCTGTACTAAGAGACATCACTGGCTCATCTGTTTAGAAAAATTATGCCTTTGGATCCATTCTTTACGATTCTTCTGCCACCAACTATACAGAGACAGAACAGCAAACTGCAATATAAATCTCTTCAGGAAGCTCTGTGCTGAGCTAAGACTAGGAGTGACTGCTGCTCTGTGTAAGGAGTCTTGTCCAATAAGTAAGAGAGAGGGGTGACTGATATTTTTGAAGGGGAAGTCATCTTACCATTGAAGCCAAGAATATAGTGTCCAGGTCACTGAAGACATGTGGCTGTGTGCTGTTGCCTTGCCTGTTCTTCAGGGAATCCCCACTAGCTAGCACAATGCCTGGCATAGAGATCAACCAGATTTGTTGAGTTAATGAGCCAAAAGGCATAGACATATCTTGGATTTCTAAAAATTGTTTGGAGGTTCAAAGATAAGACCCAGGCTTAAAAGAATAGGACATTTTTCTGCAAGTTGTTCCTCAGGAAACCGTGTTTTCCATGTACAAGAAGTTGATTGTTGGATAAAGATTTGTAATCATGAGAATATTTTTTTCTGACGTAATAAATGACCAAGGAAATCACACTATTTTCTTTACCTCAAAGCAAACAAAGGCCTGATTAAAAGTACAACATGTCAATTACTTGCAGCCTCTGAAAACATGAACTACCTGTGTAGATATATAGAAATATTTTATGGATATATTCTGATTGAACAACCCTGTGATAAACCGCTGTTTCTCCTGTGATGAAGAGAAAATATTTTTCTTTGAATACATATTTTATTTTTAAAGTTCCTTTGGGATTTATTAAATTGAAAAAGTGAGGGAAAAAATAAGAAACTGGAGTGTTTTTAAAGAATAAAAAATATTTTGGCAGTATCTTCTAACATCTAACATACCTGAAATTAGAATTGCTCTCAGAGGGCCCAGATCTATCCACTACGGCCAACAATCTGATCCTTAGCCAATTGTATGCACACTGCACTGAGATCGAAAGTGTGTCCTGCATTCCAGAAGTACTACGCTGGCTCTTACAGCAATCGAGGCTCCATCAGAGCCAATTACAGCAGCCAGGGTCCAGTTATATCTGATAGAATGCAAAAAGCTTGGAAAATCATATAGTTTAAAGGTAGGTTGACTCAGTATAAAATCAAACTCTTCTAGGACTTCAAGAAACCAACTTCAAAATGAAGTTGTGTGAGGTCGAGTTGCAGTTCTTAAAAATATTGTAGCCGAAAAAGAATTTTAGCAAGTGGTCCATGATTACCTACTAAATGCATCATACTATATGCCAAACATATATTACATGTTACACCTTACACTTATGTATTATACATACACTGTATAAGGATATTTTGGTCATTGACGAACTGCATGTACAAGAGTGGTACCATAAGATTATAATGGATCTGAAAGATGTCACCTAGTGACATTTTAATGTCATACGGTAATACATTACTCATATGTTTGTGGGGATGCTGGTGTAAACAAGTCTACTGGGCTGCCTACCCTGCCTACCAGTGGTATAAAACTATAGCACATACAATTATGTACAGTATGTAATACTTGATAATAATAAACTACTGTTACTGGTTTATGTATTTACTATACTATCCTTTTGATAGTTATTTTAAAGTGTACTCCTTCTTATAAAAAAAAGATACCTATAAAATAGCATCAGGCAAGTCGTCCTTCAGAAGACATCTAGAAGAAGGCATTGTCATCATAGGAAATGACAGCTCCGTGTGTGTTACTGGCCCTGAAGACCTTCCAGTGAAACAAGATGTCGAGGTGGAAGACAGTGAAATTGATGATCATGACTCTGAGTAGACCTAGGCTAATGTGTGTGCTTCTGTCTTAGTTTCTAACAAAACAGCTTAAATAATAATAATAATAAATTTTAGAAAAAGTAAAACGTTTAGAATAAGAATATAAGGAAATTTTTTTGTACATCTGTACAATGTGTTTGTGTTTTAAGTTAGGTGTTATTACAAAAGACTAAAACAGTTTAAAAATTTTAAAAAGTTTCTAAAGTAAAAAAATTAAAGCTAAGGCTAATTTATTGTTGAAGAAAAAATATTTTATCAATTTAGTGTAGCCTAAGTGCACAGTGTTTATAAAGTCTACAGTAGTGTACAGTAATGTCCTCAGGCTTCACAGTCACTCACCACTCACTGACCCACCCACAGCAACTCCCAGTCCTTTAAGTTCCATTCATGGTAAGTGCCCTACCCAGGTGTACCATTTTAAATCTTTTATACTGTATTTTTACTCTACCTTTTCTATGTTTACATACATTTTGGTACATAAATACTTACCATTGTGTTGCAGTTGCCTAGAGTATTCAGTACAGCAACCTCTGTACAGCTTTGTAGCCAGGAGCAAGAGGCTATACCACACAGCCTAGGGGTCTAGTAGGCTATACCATCTAGGTTTGTGTCCTTACACTGTATAATTTTCACACAATGACAAGATCACTGAACAATGCACATCTCAGAACCTATCCCTGCCATTAAGTGGCACATGACTGTATATTATATAGACTTACATCATCATTTTTCAAATGCATGTAGGTACAGTTGTGTTGAACATAATGCAAATTCAGTTTAAGTATTACTGTATAGATTGTTACCTTTAAACTATCACACATCTTCCCAACAAATGGATATGAAAAGGTTTTAACAATTGTGAAAGATGTGAAAGATTTTCATCTAAAAAGTGATTCCTCATATTCCAAAAATGCATGCAATGAGGGTGAGGGTACAAATGGAAAATTGGCAGATTGAGATTACATTTTTGAAGAACACCTTCATATGCTACAATATTTTTGTGAACGGAAAAAAGTGTCTTCCTCAAGTAAAAATATTGTTACTATATTAGTAACTTCTTAATAACAATATTATAACATTCTGTATAAACTATACAAGTCAAATTATTTAACATAAAATAATAAAAACAAATTTTAACTATAATGACTAGAAACAAGTCTAAAATGTATATTTTTATTATAAAATACACTATGGGCTTTCATAAAAACTCCTTTGTAGCAGTTTCAATGCTTTTCTAATCCAATACTCATTTTCTGTATAAAATGGTTGCTATACTTGATAGTATTTATATTACAGATTTTTTATTTAATAAATTTTAATTTTGAGAATCTATGTTTTCATATATGTTGTATGTTTTTATAGGCATGTCTTTTATATATGTTTTCATATATATAGGTTCTAATAACTGATTTGGAGGAAGTTAAATATATACTAAGAGCTAAAAGTGTATTCAAAAATAAGTCTAATAAATTACTGCTGCAAATACTTTGCAATACCTTAGGAGAATAATAACAGATTCTAGAGTAAAAAAAACTAAGGTTTTGTATACTTATCAGTAACTTTCATTTGTAAGTTTTACAAAGTAGCAATATTTTAATTTAAATATAATTCTTCAAATTTTATGTCATCCAGAATCTTGCTGTTAAAAGTGCAATTTGTGAACCACTAGCATCAGCATCATCTCTGAGTCTGTTAGAAACAGAGTTACAGATTCTACCACAGCTATACTGAATTAGAATCTGCACTTTAACAACAACTGTCAGTAATACTTATGAACATGAAACTTTGAGAAGTACTTACCTATAATGCTGGAAAGAAAATGACAAATTTGCATGATAATAAAATAATATTTTAAAAATTGTGTCATAATATCCAATACAGAAAAGAATGCTTTGATTTTGAAATGCAGATGAATTGATCATAAGACTGATTTTTCCCCCTTACTCTGGTATTTTCTACACTATGAAAGGATAACAGTGTCAGTTTGATTAGCGTCAGTAATATACTTTTGCCTACATTGTTCAAAGAACTTCTTAATTTCTTTATGTTTTGCAGGGCTATATGAATACTAAACTTTGTTTCTGACATAATTATGCTTAAAGCAGTGTCAAATTATAACTTAGAAAATAATTTTTAAAGTGGACATTTTTATAATCTGTGGCTAGTATCTTAAAACTTGTTATTTATCATTGTGATTAATAATTTCTAAAGGATTTTCTCATACTATTTCTGTTACTAGTGGCACAATAGGATTTTATTGTTTATATGATAAAGGCTTCAAATTTATGTTTAATAACTGTGTTTCCATCATTCTCTAGATTTTCCATTGAGGCTGAAAAGTGGTTCCTAGCTAGTATTTTTAAAATTAGTGTTATACAACAAAAATGCTACTAAATCATTTACTAACAAATTTGAAGAAAGAATGGAATAAAGCATATAGATAGCCGTAGATTTTTTGCAAGAATTTTCTCTTGCAAGCCATTATATTTTCCACTTATTTTGTGCATCATGTATACTCATTAGCGTATTATTTTGCCTGGATTTCACATTTGTTAGTAGCATACTAAAATTGTATACTGTGTGATATGCTCTTCCCAAAATATTTATGTGTAGAAATATTTGTATTATGGAAATTCACAAATCTTAAAATAACCATTACTTCTTTTATATTACTTACATTGGGAAATTTGTTTAAAGTAATAATTTCATAGTTCACTGACTCTAAGGCACCATTGATCATAAGATGTAACCTAACAGGAAAGAAATAAGCTGCCAATAAAAATATGCCAAATGCTTTTTATAAAAATCATTGTTTGTAAGTTGCATTCGAAATTCAGAAGTGTGAAAATATAACACTTCATTAATATATTTAAATTAATAAAATATAACTTAGTATGTCTTACGTTGAAAATTATTTTCCATAAGAAAAATAAGAGGCCTAAAAATGGAAACACTCAATATTTTTATTTATTAAAAGTGTGAATATTGACTTCTGGTTCCATCTCTGACAAGAAATCAGCTTGGAAGTCATCATTCCCAAATTTATAAAAAGACAATAGCTTAAAAATTGAAGATCAGCGACTTCCTGGATCCCATCAGAGAAGTGAATGTGCAAGGCAAACCACCATCCCAAAAATCTGGAGAGGCAGGCAAATATATAGAAACACAGATGAGATCAGATTAGCTACAGCAGAAATCACTGGACCCACACACTGATGGGAAAACTTAAATAGTAATTTGATGAATTATTGGAAACCCTGCAGGCTGTAGTCTTGGAAAAGAGCACAATTGCTTGGGTTTTATCTCCACCAGGTTATTACAGTGAGAATCTGAAAAAAAAATCACTTTTTATCTTTGGCAGAGTGTGGGGAAGTATCTAGCTTGAAATATTCTCAGTGTGTTGTTTGTAACATAGGGCTACCCTCAAGTAAAACAAACAAATAAACAACAAAAACAATGACAAAAGGGGACGCAAAAACAAGGACACTAGAGGAAATTGAAAGCTCTGTAGCCATGAGTTACACCAAGCCTTATCATATTCAAACTGCAGAACACAGAAGACCAAGGAAAAAACCTAGAAAGGAGCCAGAGGATACAAAAATCCCCTTACACATCTTACACATCCAGGGGAAAAAAGGTAATAATTCCAGTGAATATTTTGTTAAAAAAAAAAAAAAAACATGCAAGGAAGAAAAGTGTGGACTGGAATTTTCAGTGTGTTGAAGAAAAAAGACAAAGCCAAACAAAAAACTCTCACCCACCTATATCCTATATCCGGGGGAATTATACATAATAAAAGAGAAATACAAAGACTTTCTTAGACAAACAGAAACAGAGAATTCATTAACGGCAGAACTGCTATGTAAAAAAATATTAAAAGATGTTCTTCTGAGAGAAAGAAATGATAGAAGTCAGAAACTCAGATCTATGTAAAGCAAGAAAAAATCAGAGAAGGAATTTTAATGTAAAAAGAAATCTTTTTATAAATTCTCAATCTAATAGATAAATGTTTGTTAAAGTAATAAGAAAAAGAGTGTATTGTGTGATTATAGCATATGGGCAAGTAAAATGGATTACAGTAATTTTTAAGAAATAGAAGACATATATTTAAAATACTGTTACAAGGTTCTAACACTAGACACATATTGGAGCTTCATATTTTGTCCTCCTTCAATTATAATTTGTCTTAAAATTTTTCTTTTATCTCTGAGTTGCATTTTGAGTGAGTTCTTCAGATATGTCTTTTAATAAATATTATTTATTAGAAGTGTTATTTGAAAAGAGACAGATTTTTCAAAATTTATGCTGCAAACCCTATGGAAATCACTAAAAAAATGTAAAGGAAGTATAATTGGTGTATTAAGAGAGAAAAGAAAATGGGATTATATAAACTGCATAATTAAAACCAGAGAAGGCAGAAAAGAGGGGAAGAAAAAGTGAAAAACAAGTTCAACAAATAAAAAAAGTTATAACCATGTCAGATATTAATCCAACTATATGAATAATCACTTTCAATGTGAATAATCTAAATACACCAATTAAAATCAGTGAGAGTGAATAGAAAACAGACCCCATTATATGATAGCTTCAAAAAAACTCACTTTAAATATAAGGACATATATAAGTTAAAAGTAAATGGATTAAGAAAAATATATCATAAAGGACACTAACTGAAGAAAAGCTGAAATAGCTATGTTATTCTCAGACAAAGTAAACTTCAGAATGAGGAATAATGTCAGAGATAGAGAGGGGCACTATGTAATGAAAAAGCAATTCATATTATTCAATTATTCATATTCAATCCATATTCAATTATTTAAGAATACAACAATCTTTAACATGGATGCACCTAGCAACAGAGCATCAAGATACATGAAACAAAAACTAATAAAACTGCAAAAAGAAATAGACACATTCACTATTATAGCTGGAAACTTGAACACTCTTTTTTCAGTAATGGATATATGAAGCAGGCAGAAAAATCAGTAAGGATATAGTTAAACATAACAGCAATATTAATTGACTGGATTTAATTGACATTCATAGAATATTTCATCCAACAACAGCAGAATACACATTCTTCTTGAGCTCACATTCACCAAGATAAACCATAATTTAGGTCATAAAACACATTTTAACAAATTTGTAAGGATAGAAATGATTCCAAGTATGTTCTCAGACCACAATGGAATTAAACTAGAAATCAGTAAAGGAAAAATACTTTAAAATCCCCAAATATTTGGAAATTAAAAAACACACTTCTAGACAACACATGGGTCAAAGAAGAAATTGCAACTTAAAATTTAAAAATGATCTATTTTTTAACCAAATGAAATTTAAAATACAACTTATGAAAATACCTGTAATGCACTGAAAGTTGTGTTTAAAGAAAAATATACAGCATTAAATGAATACACTAGAAAAGAAATAAGATCTGAAAATAATAAGCATCTATGCTTATTCCTCAATAAACTAGAGAAAAAGACCATTACAAGTCTAAAGGAAAAAAGAAAAGGAAAAATATCAGAGCAGGAATCAATGAAATTGAAAACAGAAAAACAATAGAGAAAATTAGCAAAATCAAAATCTGGTTCTCTAAAAAACCAATAAAATTTATAAACATCTAGCTAGGTTAGCTAAAAAAGAAAGAAAACATGAATTACTATGATCAGATATGGAAAAAAGAATCATCACTACTGATTTCATAAATATTAAAAGAAAAATAAAAGAAAATTATGAGCAACTCTAGGCTTCTACATTTGATAACTTGGATAAAATAGATCAATCTTTGAATGACAGAAACTACCAAAACTCACATAAGGAAAAACAGGTAATTTGAAGAAGCCTATATTACTAATGAGATTGAATTAATAAAAATCTTCACAAATAGAAAGTCTTAAGTTCAAATGCCTTTAGTGGTGAAATCTACCAAATATTTAAGGAAGAAATAATGCTAAATCTTTACTGATTCTTTCCGGAATTAAAAGCAGAGGGTAACACTTCACAACCAATTCTATGAAGCCGTACTATTCTAATACCAAATCCAGATAAATGCATTATAAGAAAAGAGATCTAAAGATTAATATCTCTAATGAACGTAGTTCAAAAATTCTCAACAAAATATTAGAAAATTAAATCTTATATATATAAAAATAATTATACACTGGTATCAAGTGGGATTTATTCTAGGTGTGCAAGCCTTGCTTAACATTTATAAATTAATTAATTCAATCTCACATCAAAATGCTAAAGAAGAAAAATCATATGATTGCATTAATTGATGCAGACAAAATATTTAATGAAATCCAGGAGCCATATATACATAGAAATTCTCAGTAAACTAGAAGAAGAGAAATTTCTTCATTGATTAAAAAAAATCTAGAAAAAAAACTAACATCACACTTAAAGGTGAGAAAATGCATGCTTTCCCACTAAGATCAGGAACAAGGCCAAAATATCACTTCTCTCAATTCCTATTCGTTACTCTACTAGAAGCCCTAGCTAGTGTAACAAAATAGGAAAAGGAAGTAAAACATGAGAGTATTGAAAATTAAGAAATAAAGTTATTCTTTGTTCTCAGATAAAATAATGATCTATGCAGAAAAACTAAAAGGATTGACCAAAAGTTAAAAAAGAAAAATGAAAAAAACTGGAAATATTATTCGAATTATTCAAATTATATGACATTCTGAAAAAGACAAAACCGTACAGAGAGTGAAAAGCTCCCTGGTTTTCAAGGGTTTGGGGGAGTACAGGAGAGTTAAGTAGGTGACACACAAGATAATTTTATGGTGGTCAGACTATACTATCTGCTACATAATGGTAGATGCACAACATTACATTTCAGTCAAAAGCCATACAGCTTCACAGTACAAAGAGTAAGTCAATGTATGCAATTTTTTTTAAGAAGCCATTTAGGAAGTAAAGGGGTCTCAGTAAGAAATGTATAGTGTGACAAGATAATTTAGCCATATTACAAATTTATAAAACAACTACACTGAAGTGGGTGGAAAGAGAGAAAGTACAAACATAACTAACTTTACATGAGTCAAGTATATAAGACTAAAGGTAAAGAAGAACTGGATATAAGCACTGTACTCTAATTGATAAGCTTGTTTCCCACAGGGGTATGGGTTAAAAATTCTGATTACTCCTATGCATGTATATGAGGGTATAACAATTAAGTAACTGGATGGTGCATGCTTGATACCGGAGCCAGGTTTCTCACTGGTGGAGTGGGGAATAACAGATAAACATGGAGAGGAGGCTAGAATGATCCATGTGGCATTGGATTAGAATTGGAGACATCAAAATGAATACATATTTAGCTTAATACAGATGCAGATGCTTACATAAAAAATACTTATGGATAGGTATATTTGCATGCACTTTCTCTGTCAGTGGAGAAAGCTTCCAAGTCATGAGACCTCAGTAGAAACAGGCACACTTAGTGCCAACACCTTGATTTTTATTACAATTCTTCTGTAAAAGAAACTAGAGCTTCTTTGGAAACATACGTAATTCTAAGATGGGGAGAGAAAATCATAATCTTATATATAGAGAAAACTAATGACTCCATGAAAAGAACTCATAGAACTAATGAACAAATTCGGTAAAGTTGCAGGATACAAAATCAACATACAAAAATCAATATTTCTATATGCTAACAGTGATCAATCTGAAAAAGAAACCAAGAAGACAATTGCATTTACAATAGTTACCTAAGTAAATAAATAATAAAATGCCTAGATATTTAACCGAAAAAGTAAAACATTTATACAAGAAACACTATAAATTACCAATGAAAGAAATTGAAGTGGATATGAAAAAATGAAAAGATATTCCATGTTCATGAATTAGAAGAATTAATATTGTTAAAATATCTATGCTACTCAAAGCTATCTACAGATCCAATGGAATCCCTATCAGATATCAATGACATTCTTCACAGAAATAGAAAAAACAATACTAAAATTTGTATGGAACCACAAAAGACCCCAAATAGCTAAAGCAATTCTGAGCAAAAGGAACAACACTGGAGGCATCATACTATATGATTTCAAATTATACTATAAACCTACAGTAATCAAAACAGCATGATGCTGGCATAAAAGCAGATGTATAGACCAATGGAAAATAATAAAGAACCCAGACATAAATTCATGTACTTATAGCCAACTTATTTTTTAAAAAGGTGCCAAAAAGATAGATGGGGAAGGACAGTCTGTTTAATAAATGGTCCTGGGAAATTTGATATCTATATGCAGAAGTATAAAACTAGATCACAATCTTTCACCATATACAAAAGTCAACCCAAAATGAACTAAAGGCTTAAATGTAAGACCTGAAACTATGAAAGTACCAAAAGAAAACAATGGAGAACTGCTACATGATAGTGCTCTGGACAAAGATTTTTTAAGTAAGACCTCAAAAACATAGGTAACAAAAGCAAAAATGGACAAATGGAATGAATGATATCAATCTAAAAAGCTTCTGTACAGCAACACAAACAATAAAGCAAAGAGACAATCTACAGAATGGGGTGAAATATCTGGAAACTATCCATCCAACAAGGAATTAATAATCAGAATATAATAGGGAACTCAAAAACTTATTAGCAAAAAAAAAATCCAATTTTTAAAAATGGCCAAAAGACCCAAATAGACATTTTTCTAAAGAAGACATACAAATATGGCCAACAGGTGTATGAAAAAATGCTCAACATCGCTAATTATCAGGAAATGCAAACCAAAACCACAAGACATCATTTCATCCCAGTTAGAATGGCTATTATTTTAAAAATATTAAAATACTGGTGAGGATGTAGAAAAGGGAAAATGCTCACACACACAGTTGGTGGGCATGTAAAGTAGTACAGCCATTATGGAAAACAGCTTGAGTTTCCTGAAAAAAAAAACTAAAAATGGAACTACCATATGATCTGGCAATCCCACTCCTGGGTATGTATCCAAAAGAAAGGAAATCACTATAACTGCACTCCCGTGTTTCTTGCAGTACTATTTACAATAGCCAAGACACAGAATTAACCTAAGTGTACATCAACAGATGAATGAATAAAGACAATATGGTGTATATAAGTAATGGAAAATTATTCAGCCAAAATAAGAAGGATATCTGTCATTTGTAGCAACATGGATGGAACAGGAGATCATTATGTTAGATGAAATAAGCCAAGAACAGAAAGACAAATATCACATATTCTCCCTCATATGTGGGAAGTAAAAATGCAGATAGCATAGAGGTAGAGCATAGAATAGAAGTTACCAGTGGCTGAGAAGGAAGGAGGGCAAGGGATAAAGAAACGTTTGTTAAGGGGTATACAGATACAGTTAGAAGAAATAAGTTTTACTATTCTTCTATATATATATAATTTCTATATATATATATTCTATATATAATTTCTATATATATTCTATATTTATATAATTTCCCTATGTATAGTGGGGAAATTATAGTTAACAATAATTTATTGCAAATTTCAATGTTTGAGGTGATGGATATCCCAATTACTCTAATTTGATCATTACACATTATGTACAGGTATGCAAACATCACATGTACCCCCAAAATATGTACTATTATACATCAGTTTTTAAAAAGAAAAAAAGAGAAAATATATAAAGAAACCTAATACATGACACTTGATATTGGCAGTGGAAATGAATTAGAGGAAACTATTGATACTAAGTAATGGCACTGAGATATTTGGTTTTCCATATGAAAAATATATGATATATAAATAAAATATACATACCATTAAAAAAAGAAAACCTACAAGATAGTGCTGCAGCATCTTATAGTGCCAGAAAGTAAGGAGGTACTCCAATAAAAGAAGAGAAAATGAAGGAAGGAAGGAAGGAAGGAGGAAGGAAGGAAGGAAGGAAGGAGAAACAGTCATAAAACTTAATTAATTTCCATATTCTGCTTTTGGATAATGAAAGAAGAGAGTCTCAGAAAATAACAAATGTCTTTCTTGCAAAATATCTCTTTTAGAGTTCAGAATTACAATAATATTATGCATCAGGAAAAAAATAGCCTTGCTCATAGATTTCTCAGTTACTTGTGTTGCATATTTCTAGAAACCAGACAGGTCAAGTTTGTTGTTACTCCTTTCTGTCCTGCTGAATCAGCACAGAAAAGCTAGTACTGGAAACAGAATACTGTACTGCTCTCATAGTTGGGATATGGAGATTTTGATGCTTACTCCTTCTCAGCATTCCCTTGTCAATCTCATTAGAAGTAGGTCAATATCTCTATTTTTCTTACAGTCTAGTACATGAGTTAGATGCTAGACATATACATTTTTGGTTATTGGCTAGCTTCATTAATATGCTAATACAGTAATAGTTATAAAGCCTTAGCATGATTCTTCAACCACACAGAAATGTAAATTACATGACTGCAATAATCAGGTAGCTAGGTAAAGCAAGTCGACTTCAAATTGTATTGTCGAGTATTTTATACAAAGAAAACCGATATGCATTGTTTGAAGTTGAAAGACACAATGTTTAATACAATAAAACAAACATTTGTTATTAGGAATCTAAAAGCACAACTAAGAGATTGTTATAACGATTTGGATTTCATAATTTATGCAAGCTCAAAACTCTGCACCCCTGCACTGCACATAAAAGCATCTGCATGTCATGTGTAATTCCTTCCACTGGCCACACCACACCATCGCTGCTCATGTGATGTCGTCCTTTGGTTGAAAATAAAAGTACTTCTAGATAGATTAGAAATGTTCCTTAAACTAAAATGAACAGTGCTGAAGCCTAAGGCTAGAGTCTACTGATGCTACTCATTCACAAAGGAAATAGAATTTCAGGAGGCTCATTTCTGATTAGGTCATACTAAATATAAAGCAATCTCAATGTAAAATATAATTGGTTTACCCAAGCAAATAATTTTCTTTTCCAATGGCACAACTTATCTAAACTTTTATCATGTGCCTTCCTTATAAACTGACAGTTTAATACTCTTGAGGATTTATTACAGTAAGCATTGAATCATTCAAAAGAAATGCTTAATAACAGGATGTTTGTATGTAGCAGAATAATATATGCTAATTGTTTGCAATCTCTCACTTTCCAGGATGCTAACTTTTGTCCATTGAACTTACTACATAGCACATGATCAAATATAGGTTTGAATGACATTGTTTCACAAATAAACATTGCCTGCTATTCACCTTGTATTGCCATTGTGATCTTTCTACCATATTATGGATATTGAGCCTGAGTGAGGACTTTGATAACAAATAAGTTGGTGAAAATATTTCTAATTAAATTTTAACTTGGTTAAAATTTTTATGACATTTAAAACAGTTTTGGAAACATCATAATGTTTGAGATTATGAAATTTTTATAATTATGTACATTTTTAAATAAAAATTATATACAACAACAACGCCATCAAGACAAATTTAAAGCAATACAGGGCCAACTTTAAAATCAGAACACACACATACATACACAGATCCTTATATAATAGGAAGCAAGATGCGTATTTTTAAAAGCATAAACAGGCCAGGCGCCATGGTTCATGCCTCTAATCCCAGCACTTTGGGAGATCAAGGTGGCCGGATCACTTGAGGCCAGGAGTTCTGACCAGCCTGGCCAACATGGCAAAACTTCGTCTCTACTAAAAATACAAAAATTAGCTGGGCTTGGCGGCGCACGCCTGTCATCCCAGCTCCTCAGGAGGCTGAGGCAGAAGAATCCCTTGAACCCAGGAGTCGGAGATTGCAGTGAGCTGAGATTGCACCACTGCACTCCAGGCTGGGCGAAAGGGCGAGACTCTGCCTCAAAAAAAAAAAAAAAAAAAAAAAAAGCATAAACATTTATTATGCATGTGGACTTGCACATTACACAAAGTACTTCTGAAAAAGAAAGACTTTATCACCTCCATGGCAAAATTGCTCTGTATCTCCATCCACCAACAATCATACACATGGAGAAAGAAAGAAAAAAAAATGAAACAGTAAAGGAGGTAATTAAAATTTCCATTGAACCTTGTTATATTAGAGCCCACTATAGACATGTGGGGTGGGGCTTTTACTCTGAATCAACAGTGACTCTCTTAATATAATGTAACATTTATAACCAGCATTGCCATGTCCTTGCTACTTGATGCAACAACATAGGGCAACTCTAGGGAATCAGGAATAACACATGTTTTAGTTTTATCCAGTTTCACTATTATGACTTTGGTCACCATAACTAGAAACAGACAGGTGAGCATAAGAACAGAAAAAGACAAAATATTACAGTATTTTCTCATTTTTGAATGTCCATTGCATTCCTACCGTTGTATTATGGGCAGCTTCTAAGGAATACAATTCACTCCATTCTTTGCATTCTAAACATCTATAGCCCCATTACAACTGGTTATCTTGCAAGAAGAAGAATTTAATCCCAGGAATTTCTCGCTTATGTCAATGTAAAGTGGTATTAACTATAGTGTTCATAAATTCTATCTGTAAACATAAATAATCACAAAAACATTGAAGGGAAAATTAATCATACAGGAAATCATACATGATAGTGAGGACTGTGAGATGATGGGGCAGTGGGAGAAGGGATGAGCTGGAACTTATTTTTAGTCTTTTTCCACATTCACCAATGTAGAATTTGGGAAAGTATTAACTCTCTCTAAATCTCAGCAATTTCCACTCTATAAAATGGAGATTATAATACCAATTACACAAAATTGTCATGAATACAAAATGAGATACTGTATATGAAATGTTAAATCAATTGTAATGTGAGAAAAAATATGACATTATTATTAAAATATCAGCTTGTGTCCTTTTGTTCTTTTCAAGATTTGTGAATAGCAATATAAAACAATGATGTTAGCTGTTGGCACAATATCTAGTCTAACATAGTTCAGTTAATTTTGAAATATATTTATATCAAAATTATCCGTGAAAAAGCCATTGTGTATGTAATCAACAGCTCATTGACATGTAGTATGTATTTTTACTCAGCATTTGCTATATTCTGTTATGATAAATAAAAATCTTTAAGCCTCGGGGACTAACCACATAAGAGTTTATTTCTCATTCATGTGATATGTTTATTGGCTGCAAGGTATCTGTGGCTCTGCCCCATGTTTTTTCTTTATTCCCAACTCCAGGCAGAAAGAGTAGCCAGTTCTTCTCCAGGAAGTGGAACAAGAGCAGCAGCAACATTATGTAACAGCTCTGAAACCTGCTCAGATACGGAGTCCATTCTGCTCACCAGACCATTTGCTAAAGCAAGTCACACGGCCAACACATGTCATTTGGGTGGGAAGAATATTACCCCCAGAGGGAAGGACAGCAGGGAGGGGTCCCTGTGGGCATTATATATTTTAAACAAACAATGCCGTCTAGTATACAATAGATATACCACAAATAGACACAATTATGCCCAAGACAAGGTTTTACCAATTTCCTACATACTAATTTTTATAAATGGCCTGAAAAAAATAGTGGGAAGCCTATAAGTCAATATTCAAGCCACATGGTTTAAAATGCTATGAATAGTTTCTCTTAATTTTGCAGATTTTAATATTGGTGGCCACCAGAGTGGGCATTCAAAATCAAAGGAAAGATAGATGGACTTTTAATAATTTCAACAGGAAAGAAGGTGGAGAAAATTTTACCAAACAACAAAAGAAACAGAGGAGGAGTCTAAAGGACAATTCTTTCATTGGAAATGTGAAATTGTACTCCACAAAATCTTTTAATGGTTTCCTTCTAGAAGTAGGTTACTTCTGGCTTGGGTGCCTCCCTTTGGATGGATCTTTTGACCAGGGTTAGATAAACTCTAATGCGGCTACACTTAAGAACTTAGGTGGTGACAAGTCTCATCTCTTTCTCTTTTACGCATTCTCTGGTTTCTCCTATTTCCCTCCTTTCTCTCATTTTCCTTATTTCCTTTCCTCCAACAAAGCTTTTGGTCTACAAGGCTGACAACTATGCCAGGGAGGTTTTGACCATCTTTTAATAATCTTTTTATAAATATTGTTTGCCTAAATACACGTTAAATTATGGACAAATGCAAATTTTGCTGTAGTTTAAAATTAGGAAGCCCCGGCTGAGTCTGAGATCTTTTGCTATACAAAATTTCTGTTATAGCCATTGTCCTTGAATTTGGCCTCTCATGTTGCATTCCAAAATAAGCCAAATTTGAAAAACCTTGACACTCAAACATATAAATAACAGTGTCTCTTTAACACCTCCGGGAAACAATTATAAAAATATTTCCATGGTGATTACAACCAAGTGATTTTGATACAGCCCCACATAAAGTTTTGTTTCATGAAAAAAAGAGTGAGGCCCACAGAGATGTGCTGCAAACTTATTTGTATTTTATATTTAAAACATATATATTTATATATTTAATGTACATAAAAAGTTACATTTTCACATATGCATGTCAATTATCTATTAAAATATATTTGTATTTTGGTTTAATATTATTTTAATATCATCTCTTTGTCAAACTTGTTTGCATTTTTCCCAATGTGTCTCTGTATCAGAAAAAAATATGAGTTATAGATAATATGATTTCTATTTGGACTCTTATAATCTCTTTCAAATCTTCAGGAAAATGCCAGGCTGAAATCTCTGATTAATTAGAGAATAAAGTGTCTCAATGGAAAATACCAAAACATAGATAGGAGGAATAATTCACGAAAAATTAGGTTTTAATCTGGCAGAAGAATATATCTTCCTCTAAACCTCTTAATGCACATTTTGTTGTCCTTTAGCACAAATTGTAAATGGAATTAGTATGGTGATGATGCATTTACACAATATTTTAAGTACACTCTGTGTTAGGGACTCTATGTACCGTCCAGGCAACAGACCCAAGTATTAAAAGCATATAGCAAACATATGCTGGTCATAAATATATAATGGTGGTTTCACATAAGTAATGCATATGTGAGCCAAGCAGATAAAATGACTAGGAATATGTACCGTCTAGGCACTTCAGTGATTTTGCCCTTCACTTCTCTATTGGTTGTCAAAATGTTCATGTAATTTCCCATTTGATTTAGAAATGTACTAATATTTAGACTTTTTTATAAACATTTTTTATTAGAAAAGGATTCATTCTATAAAATGTGGACAAAAATCTGCAATTTCACTCTGTGCGAGGTTTTCTTAAATAAAAATAATAATCCATCCTTTCACAAAAATAAACCAAAGAAATTCCCTAAAATGTAAATTTATTTAAAAGAAACAAAGTATACTGCAATTAGAAAACCAATATCCTTTACAATATGTGAAAGTCTTACTTAATTATATCTTCCAAGAACTTTATTTTGATATCAAGCTCTACTTTATAGCATTAAATGCTATTGGAATACTATCTTATTTTTAATTTATTTTTTTTTTAGCGTAAGCATTTTTTTATTTTTTTATTTAACTTTTAAGTTTGGGGGTACATATGCAGATTTGTAATACAGGCAGACTTGTGTCATAGGGGTTTGTGGTACAGATTATTTCATCAGTCAGTTATTAAGGGTAATACCCATTAGTAATGTTTTCTGATCCTCTCCCTCCTCCCACCCTCCACCCTCCAAAAGGCCCCAATGTGTGTTGTTCCCCTCTGTCTCCATGTTTTCTCCTCATTTAGCTCCCAGTTATAAGTGAGAACATGTGGTATTTGGTTTTCTGTTCCTGTGTTAGTTTGCTAAGGATAATAGCCTCCAGCTCCATCAATGTCCCTACAAAGAAAATGATCTCATTGTTTGGAATACTATCTTATTTTTAAATGGTCATACTAACATTTTTTGAAATAAACAAAAATAATCTTCGATTTATTTATTTAACTTTTGTTATTTTTTGAAATTCTGAAAATTTTTACCTTTTCAAGTCTACTAAAAGACTTGAAACAGAAGAATTAGAATAAAAGAGATTTGTTTTAGAATATTTGAGCACTTTCAATGGAACTCTGTTGACGTGTAGCTGAAAATATAAATACATCATTTATACATCTAAGAATCAGAAGAGCATTCAAAATATTAACTCAGTAACTGTTTGGTAAGTTTAATAATCATTTCTAAACACACATGAAAATGAATTAGGACTATATATACACATCCTATATATAAGTATTATATGTGTGTATTATATATGTATGTATAATATATATGAATAAATAACATTCAAATAGAAACCGAAATATTGCTCTGACAAAATGTATGAAAAAACTACTATCCTACTGTTTACTTTGGGAATATATGGATAATAATTTTTTGGATTCATTTAGGAGAATATTGTTCCCTCATAATTTTCCAATTGAATTATTAGAATAATATACATTATCTAATTCTATCTTAACCATCTCTAATCAATTCTCTACACTTCTACCAAAGTCTCCCAGGGTATGTCTATGTCCTACTGATTAAATTGTTCTCCATTGTTTTCAAGATAAAATTCAAGTTGCTGGAGCACACCATTCAGGGGTTTTCATCATCTGACCTCTGTCTGCATCTTTTCTTATTTCCTGTCATTTTTCCTACCTATATTCTGTTGCCCAGATGATCACAGTCACTCACCTCTCTGTGTGTTTTCACATATCATTTTCTCAACCTAAAATATCCTTCCTCCTTATTTTAACCAAATTTAATCCTAATCATCTTTCAAGATTTAACTAAGAATCACTTCTTCCTAGAAGCTTTTATGAACCACTTCTCCCATCCCCTCTCTGATGTTCTTTCCAGTTCCAGCTCCCTCACTGACATACACATAGCAACCCTTAAAACACCAAAAGCCAACAGATTGCAACACAGGAAAATTATCCACTGACCTGAATTAGTCAATGCCAAATCTATTCTTGCTTTGGCTTTCCTCTCAGATAATTCCACGTGTGTGTGTGTGTGTGTGTGTGTGCGTGCGTGTATGTGTGTGTGTATATATATGTATATTCATATGTACATATATATATATGTGCTTTACGTTGGGTAGGAACAGAGTGTGGCTCTGGTGGTGAAGAAAGAGGTTCTCTAGGGGCCACCTATGTCAGCATGAGCAGCATCAGGCCCCCATGCACTGCCTACCTACTCTTGTGGCCTGGAGTCAGACTGGCATCCCAGATGAACATTTTAACAAGCAGAGCAGGAAAGAGGATCTGAGCATTTGGAAGCACTTGCTTGGTTTTTATTTTTGGAGCAAAATACTCTATCACTCCAGGAGAGGGAGGAATGTGCCTTGTTTTTAGATAGCAGGCTGTTCAGATAGCCAAAGACTAAAATGCAAAATGGGAAGAGAAGAAAAGATTTTAAGTGTCTGCCAAATAGAAATGAATTTGGTCATCCTCTGCTACTTTCCATTTTGTTTTGAAACTGACTGAAACTTTTTTGGTTAAGGAGGGACCTTCCTAAGTGAGCAGAAAATTTGGTGTTTTGGTTATGGAAGAGTCTGCCTAAAAGGACTGAAAGTTACTTTACCATTTCTAAATAATTTACCATATCACTCTATCATATCAAAAATCAGTCTAAATATTATGTTATTGAGGATTGATTTTTTTCTATTTAGGAGTGAGTTTTCTTTGTAGTCTTTGAAAATGCAAAGGTGGAGGGTCAGAGAATAATAATAAATTGAATAACATTACTTTCCTTCCCCCATCTAAGCCTCGTCGGCCTTCAACTGATAGTGTGTGCTGCCCACAAAATCCATAAATATCCTCCTGGAATGGGTTTATTCACAGTGTAAGGACACTTTGTGAAATATGCAACATTAGTCTATGTGCTGATTAAAATAATCTTCCTAAGTTTTAATTTTTCAGAGCATCAGGCAGAACACATTCTTGATGTACAAAGGACTACCTGAATGTTCTTCTGAAATCAGTTGCTAGGAAAATAACTTTAATTGCATTCAGAAAGGATTTTCACCTATGGTAATTTTTACAAGTCATTTATAAATCCATTGAATTGTATTATCTGATTATTTTATTATTGAAAGTCAGTTGGTAATGTTTGAAAAGGGACAATAAAATAGTATATAATACTCCCTAAAATTTTAGAATGTTAGTATTACAACCTTCTACATCAAGCTTGTCCAGCCCATGGCCCACAGGCTGCATGTGGCACAGGATGGCTTTGAATGTGGCCCAAGACAAATTCATAGACTTTCCAAAAACATTGTGAGATTTTTTGTGATTTTTTAAATCCCATCAGCTATCATTGCATTAATATATTTTATGTGTGGCCCAAGACAATTATTCTTCTTCCAATGTGGCCCAGGGAAGCCAAAAGATTAGACACCCCTGCTCCACATGATCCTACAATTTATTTTTGCCATTCACTTTTTGTTTCCTCCTCTCTGCAAGTAGAATCAGATAAGTGGAAATATGGAGTAGTGGTGGACATACTGTTAGTATCAGGTTTGAGATATGAATAATTATGAGAAGATGTGGAGTGTTGAAGGGGACAGCAATTCTAATACCACGCTGGTACTCAACCAGCCCGGCAATGGATAGAAGTAAAACAGCATGCTTGAAAGGAAAGAATCATATTTGGGGGCCATGTTTCCTTTAGCAAATTTTCATCTTCTTGCTCAACCTACTTCCACAGAGATAATTAGTACAACCTCACTTACAGATACATATGTATATCTATAAAAAATTCCAGAATCATTGAAAGTCACACAGCAGATCCAGGACTCAAGTTTCCTGGGCTTTTTCTATTACGTCATATTTTCTCATTAATCCATGTTTTTCTCAAAGAAAGAACCATGGCAGGATAATGAAAATAAATATAATTTTAAAGAAACTTTTATTTTCCTATTGTTCAAATTCAGAATGTTCTCTCAGACCAATAATTGAAATCCAGAACATTCTCTCACAGTAACAACTGAAATCCAGAATGTTCTTTTAGAGAAATACATCAGAACTCAATATTAGACCTCTCAGTGCAATCTTGCTCAAAATATCTTTGAGCCAGCTAGAGAAAAATTATAACAGGGGAAGAACTTATCTGAGTCCTTCTACAGGGCATATAGAGACAGATCAAAATGAGCACTCAACATCAGGCTCTTTAAAAGAGTTGAATGGGTATGGTGGACAAAATAAGACATGGCACTATATTGTTCTCTCTCCTTCTCTCTATTTTCTCACTTTCGTACCAGTTATCTTCTCCTATGGCAGATGTCATGAAAATGATGCTCTTTGGCCATGATTTCATGGCCCTGAGGCCAAGGCTCTGGTCTAGTGAAAATCCAGGGGTCCAGTTGGATTTCTGGGTCACTAACATCCACATAGAAAGGATGTGGTATGTCAACTGCACCCACTCTGACTTATCTCCAAGCACATCCGATTCAGCTCTCAGGCCTTCTGAAACTCCTTGGGCTTCTTTGAGTCCTGAGCCAGGTGTATGCAGCTCTGTGAAGAAGGGCACTGGCTTCTGCTGCAAAGTACCCACACTGTCAATGTTGGAGGCAATGAGGAATGGACAGTTTGTCCTCCAGGTCCATTATGCGCTCACATGTTCTAGTTTGTCTTCATTCTTCTCTGCTTCAGGTCCGGCATTTCTTTCTGACAGCTGACCTGTGGCAACTTAAGATGACCATCAGACAGAGTTGGCAGGCTTACAGAAAAGTCTTCATCAGCTGCCTCAGTTGCATAATATCTATTCCCTACAGCAAATCCCGTATTCTATATCACTCATAGTGGTTCTGCTTCCCATATTGATCCTTGACTGATACATGATCATGTCCAGGGAACAGGACTGCACCCTAGTCAAGGAACTGATGACAAGTCTCTGGTTAAATTTAAGAAATGTTATTGACAAGTGATTACTATATGCCTCGTGTTTTCCCCTTTTGAACAAGAATGACTTTTGTGGTTCTTCTCCAGCTGGCCCACCATTGTGTGTGGGGAATAGATATTCATCTCCTTAAGTCACATAACTTTATATTAAGAAGAACCACACTTGAGGAACACATGAGGAACCATTTCACATGAGGATCTGATTAGATGATGAGATCCTGGACTTTAAACCTGAGCCTGCTGATGTGAGTGAGATGAAATTCAGAGTTTTGGGAAAGTGATGAGAGGATTTTGCATGTGAAAGGACTTGATGCATTGTGGTCCAGATGGCACACTACCATAGCTAGTCTCCAAAAGTGTCTCCCCATGAACTGCACCTTCACATATTCATGTCCTTGTGTAGTGCCCCCTTTGAATCTTGGCTAGCTCTGTGACTCAATTTTGACTGAGTATAGCCGAAGTGATGCTACAGTGACATGACTTCTGAGTCATGAAGCCGATTCTGCCTTGTTCTCCTGGAAAACTCGCACTGGGGAAGACAGATGCCATGTAAGAATTTTGACTCCTCGGAAACTACAATGCTGTGAGAAAGCTCAATACCTTTCCAGCTCCTCAGAGAAAGTAAAGGAAGCAAACCACGCTCATAATAGGATGGTTCCTTGCTGGGCCTATTCTTGCTGGGAAGTACACCCTAAAACGTTGTATTCAGCTGCATGGACAGTGACTTTGTCTCCCTCCTCTCTGTACTGTTTTCTGTATTTTTACTTTCAGTCTCCCTTCACTGCAATTTATTATACACATCATTATTAAATTATCTAACAATTATATTATTTATGTTATCTTACTATTAAATAACTCTTCAAAGAGCCCCATTATACATGAAGATAAAGCCTAAAATCTTTCATCCATCTTTCATCTCTATTTCCATCTGCATTTTCTGCTACCCTATAGAATGAATTTCCCTACTCCATGCCATGGTAACACCACCGTATGGGTTTGCTTACCAGGCCCTCTGAAAAGAAAATTTTCCATCCTTCCATTAACCTATATACCCATCCTTCAATGCCCAACTTAAATCCTACCTCCTGCATGGAGTTTTCTAGTCTCTCTTTCTTCTCTGACTTTCTGTCATACTTTCTAGAGGAATCTTAATTATATTTCTCTATATATTTTACTCCATAATGATGATTATCTTGAGAAAAAATACTATGTGTTATTCCTCTTCATATTTCTCCAAAGAAAAGTACCCATTGGATTGGTAAATTTATTTACTTTTTCTCTTTTCTATTCCTAAACAGTTTAAGAGAAAATGAATTGTTTCAAACCATATTGAGGCAATCATACTGACAGCTTTCAATGAAATTTTTAGTAAAACTATTGCTATTACTGGTATTCACACTCAAGAGGTGACTAAGGAGTAATTATACCTAATCTTTATAAGCATGAAAATCTCCTTTTAATTAAAAATATTATGAAATCCCTTGATGCTAGTGAATGCATTTTGACACAATAAATAACTTACAGCTATTCCACATTCCAAGATACTTTCAAGTGAATTCAAATTTTATTAACACAGCAGCATATAAAACATTAAAAATTATATTACAAATCTCTGTGGCATATGCTATTTATTTATTTTTGTTAATAGTTTTTGAAGTAAACATAAATTCTGGAGCAACTTGCAATAACCTCATTTCCCCAGTTTTGCACTCTTCTACTCGCATTTGATATCTCTTAATGGATTTTTTTCAAGAAGCATGACTGTTCTTCTTAATATCACCCTAGAAAAGTTCAGCTTAATTTGGCAACAACCTAGATGCTCAGAAATAGAGAAATTATTATGTAATTATATAAGTTCATCCAATTATTATGAACAAAGGAATATCATGTTAAATATTTAAAATAATGTATAAAAGTTATTTTTGTAATGTTCCATAAAAAGTTGTGTGTATAATATGAACACAGATATTTTTAAAAACTATGTATGGAGAATAAAGATTACATATTAGTTTTTTGACTTCCTTAATGAAGTTTTGGGTAATGTTCTTTTTTAAATCTACATTTTAAAATGTTCTATAATGAACATATATTCTGGGTTTACCGAAAACAAAGTAATATATTAAATTTTTTTTTTTAATTCAGAGATATCACTCAAACCTTCTTGCTTTGTGGCTCTACCAGCCATTGATAATCTTAGTCCCAGAAACTATTCATTCAGGTCGCCTAAATTACCATTAAAGAAAATAGGCTTGCTAAACATATTGATTATCTAAGGTAGTATTTTTAAAAGCTATACTATATACAATATATCATGCACTTCACTTCTTATATTTTATGATTTTGTGAACAAGGCTGGATCTCACCTCACCATAGATTTGGCAGGTATAAGGCTTTGATCATATTCCCTCTTAGTTTTTGTGTTTCTAGCCTAAGACATCCAAATTTCTTTAATCGATGTTCATACAGAAACCCCTTGATCATTTCACTTATTTTTCTGCGGAATTCTTCCAGGTTTATTTTCTCTGAGGAGTGGTGACCAAGAGAATATAGAATATTCCAGTTCTTATAGAATCACAGGGTGATGTTTTCTGATTTGCTTCCAGTTTTCTCAATGAGAAATACAATTGGTTTAGTGCCTTGGGGAGCAGATTCACGTTATTCCAAAATCAATTTTGAGGTATAATTAACACCATAAGGCCATCAGTTCTGCACTTCTTTTTTTCTTTGAATAGATATCTTACACCTATATATACATTAAAAGTTCACCTGTCATTGTTTTACATTCATAACTGAGAATTCATCATTAAATGTATTCCCCATGAACTGAGTATCTCTTCTAGTCAAAATAGTGGTGTTAAATTCTGTTAGCGATTTTATTATTCAGATAATTTACTAACCTATATATAATTTAAAAGCATTCTTTAGAGGATGTCCTCATTACCATCTTCCAGTTAGGAAAGTGCTTATTTATGCGAACCATTTGTTCCCTGTCTTTAAGTGCTTAAACCACAATAAAAACATTTTTTCCCAATGCCATGTTAATTATTAAAAAAAGTTTCCTCTGACATTTTGTCTTACATGTAATAGTTTATTATTACGGAGTGTATTAAAGTAATCTGACCATGTATTACAGATTCCAACAACTTGTTAAGCATCCTACTGAAAGTCATTTTCATACTTTCATACTGAAAGAACTTAAATTCAAAGGACTCAAACTGAGAGATTTTCACTAGTCCCTTACAGTTGCTTATTAGAAAGCCTTTTCCCTCATAACACAGTGTATTCTGAATCTCCGTGATTCTGGAATGAATTACGGTATATTTGGAGGACATTCCTTCTTAATCCTCTTCTTACAGCTGCCTTTTTCTGTTTTACTTTTTCCTTTGGTTTGTTTATATTTTTTCTAAATGATTAAGTATGAAAATTATCCATGATTTACAAAAGACAAAGATGTAAGTATCCATGTGATTATAGATACAGGAAAATAATCAGAATATATTTTTAAGTGAATATACCACAAAATTCCATCAAATCTATGATCGAAATAATTGTAACTCACCTTGTGGCAAGAAAGGAAAGGTCTCAGTTCTATATTTTACTCTTTAAAATTTGAGAAGAGATGCTTGTATTTTTTAAAAAAGTGAATGTTGATCCTTACAGAGCAATTTAAACAAAAATTAACCTCACATGTAACATTAGACCTAAATTTAAAACCAAAAACTATAAAATTTCTGGTAAAACATGAGAAAATCTTTTTGAACTATGATTAGGTGAAGATTTCTTAGGAAACAATACAGGAGAAAACACAAAAGAAAGAACCGATTTTGGACTTCACTAAAATTTAAAACTTCAAAATATACTGTTAAGAAAATTAAAAGACAAGCCTTGGGTTGTGATAAAATACTTGTAAAACACATATCTGGAAAAGGACTTGTACCTAGAATACATATGAGGATGATTACAACTCAATAATAAGAAAACAACACAACTTTTTTAAATGGGAAAAACATTTTAACAGATACTTCATCAGAGAAAAGATGACAAATAAGTACATAAAAAGATGCTCACCTCCAATATTTATTAGGGAAATTCAAATTATAATCACAATTAGATATCACTGCTCTCCAGAATGACTGAGATTTCAAAACACTTATCATACCATATGGTGACTTGGATATAGGGCACTCTCATACACTGTTAAGGGAAATGCAAAATCATACAGCCACTTCGGAGAACTGTGTGCCAGTTTCTTATAAAGTCACATATTTCTAACTTATCATGTGTTTTAGGATTCTCGTTCCTAGGTATTTACTCAAAAGAAATAAAATTATATGCTTCAACAAAGACCTGTGCATAGATATTGTATTAGTCTGCTCAGACTGCTATAACAAAATACCATAGACTGGCCAGCTTAAACAGTAGAATTTTATTTCTAACAGTTCTGGAGCCTGAGAGCTTCAAGATCAAGGGGCGGGCAAGGTAAGTTTCATTATGAGGCCTCTTCTTTTGCCTTGTAGTTGGCTATCTTCTCAATATGTACTGACATGGTGAAGAGAGAAAGCAAGCTATTGGGTGTCTCTTCCTATAGGGACACTAATCCCGTTGTGATGGCCCCATCCACAGGACCTCATATAAACTTAATTATCTCCTTAAGGATCCATTTCCAAAGACCATCGCTTTAGAGATTGTGGCTTCAACATATAAATTTTGGAGATACATAAACATTGAGTCCACAACAGATAATGTATAATAACTCTGTTCAAAATAGCCAACAAATGGAAACAACTCAAATATTATTAACTACTGAATGAACAAATTGTGGCATATCTATACAATAAAAGACTGCTTAGCAATAAAAAGAAGTAAATTATTGATACATGCAAAAACATGGGTGAATCTCAAAAAAATAAGCCAGATCCAAAAGGCAACACAGTATGTGATTATATTTACATGACATAGAAAAGTCAAAACTATATTCAGGAATTCAATTGGTAGTTGCTAGGGGACAGGTGTAGAAGAAGGAAACTGACTACAAAGGAGAACAAGGAAACTTTTAGGGGTGAGGAAAATATTCAATTTTTTATTGTGGTAGCAAACAGAGTATACATGACTGAATACATTTATCAAAACCCATCAAACTGTACACTTTAAACTGTGAATTTTACTGTATGTAAAGTATACTTCAACAAACCTGACTTCAGTTCGGAAACCAAAAAGAGAATATGAAAAATTGAGAAGAGTAACAAGAAGCCTAGGAATAACCCCCACAGCCCTAAACCACTCCAGAAAGGCAGATTGGGTAGCATTAGTCCTGAGAGGGTTACTGACTCATTCAACATTCACGTGCCATTTAATCTGTAGTTGTTGGTCATATACAAATGCATGGCCCAATCTCTCAAGAAGCTCAGTGCCTAGTGGAGTAGAATCGCTATATCAGTGCACCCAGAATTCTACAGAAGTGTAAAGTATGATAACAAAAATACATGCTTGTCTAACATTTCACCTTCCAAAGCTTCCCTCCCCATATTTTGGATGAGGAAAAATCAATGCAATTTAATATTCAAAGATGCTATGGACTGAATTGTGTCCCCCTCAAATTCATATGCTGAAGCCCTTACCTCCAATGTGATGGTATTTGGAAATGGGTCCTTTGGGAGGTAAAGTTCAGATGAGGTCATGAAGGAGAGACTGTCATGATGAAATTATGTGTCCCTATTAGAAGGTGTCCCTATTAGAAGTTGTCCCTATTAGAAGGGACACCAGATAGTTTGTTTCCTCTGTTTCTCTCTTCACCATGTGAGCACACAGCAAGAAGAAACCTCAGAATGAAAGCTACCTTGCTGGTACCTTGATCTTAAACTTTCCAGCCTCCAGAGCTGTGAGAAATAAATTTCTGTTGGTTAAGCTACCCAATCTATGCTACAAGGGCCCTCAGCTTTCAGAGTTTCAGTTAACAGTAAGGAGACTTGGAGAGGCACTATAATGATCAAACACCCTAACTCAATGCCAGATCTTCTGTAACTAACACTAAACTACACTAACAAATATATTGGAGTCAGGTCACTTTCTCATTAGAATAGCAGGTTAAAATAGTAAAAATTATAAGTCATGAAATCCTGAACATATTTGATGCAAAGATGTCTGGAAGGGGAAAGAGAGTCGGTAAGAGGGAAGGGAAGAGGGCAGCAACTTTACTATGAATACCACATAAGGCAACCTAACACTTAGGGAAAAAAACATGGGCTTTGGAGAAGAGCAGACCTAGATTCAAATCCTAGCCCTTTCCCTTATAAGCTGTGTGTGATCTTGAGCAAGTTATTTAAACTCTGAAGCTGAGTCTCCTCATCAGTAAAATGGAGATAATAAGCAATTCCTACTTCAGGGGTTGCCGTGAGCATTAAATGAGATACTATATACAAGAAATACTTTACATACAGTAGGTGTTCAACAAATGTTACAGCCTTACCTGTACAGTGAAGGCTGAACCAAGGCTGAACTTAGAAAGCCAGCTCACTGAAGTACAACTAAACAGACAAGTGAGCTCTATCAAATAAATATAAACTGGAATCCATTTCCCAGCAGGACCTCATTCAGATAATATTTAAAATAAGTGAATTATTGAAGCTTAAAATCAAAACACAGTCCCTGTCATATTATGTGCAAATAATAAATATTTGTAGTAAAAAGAACTATAGCTAAATGATTTGATTTAAGAGGACTAATGCCTGATGACAGAATGAGAAGCCTCCGTACCAGAAAAGTGAAGAAATGTTTTAAGTTAGGTAAGAATAGAAGAACCTTATCAAAGTACCTCAAATACCACCACCTTATTCTCTACCTTTACTCACCCTACTTATTGATTGATGCCGATTATAACATTTTGAAAAAGGAGAAAGTGGGAAAACCTAAAGACCACTGAGATATTCTATAGAGCAAAAACTTGTTAATTTCTGAAACAGTTGATCTATAACCAGGAATGGAAATAATACTAAATAATACTTGAAAATATAATTATCATTTTGAATTATTCCTAATAGAGCCTGCATAGAATACACAATCCATAATGACCCAGAGTCCATTAGTCTCAACTAACAGCACAAAGAAATTTCAAATACTCTTTTAACGCTGGTCTTCAGGAGTCCAAAGGCCGTTGTATTGGATTCACTCTGTGAATGGTAAGCACTGACCTCTAGTGGCAAGCATGATTAATCACAGCTCTGTCCTTCAGTGACCCCAGGGAAAACACCCACACCAAGGTAGAGGCTTCCTTACGGAATACAGTTCTGGAGGCTGGCAATGTCAAATGAGATCAAATTTATACCTCTTTAAAAAAAAACCATGAGCACTTCTCCTACCTCCTGATGGAAATCCCAAAGGGGTGATTTGTTGAGTTTGATAGAAATACTCTAAGAAACTGAGAATAAAGACTCTGGCCTTTCTAATATTTAGAATTTGGATGTATGACCTCATGAGCCCACCATACAGACATGAAAAGCAGTGGAGACTCAATGATCATACATATGCCTCTGTTTACTCCTTTATAATATTCCATGAGGAGCTTCTAAAGACACTGGTCAATTAAAAACAGGGCTAGAAACTCCTCTATGCAGAAAAATGATTGACTTTTGGGAAAGTACAGAAAAAACAAAAGACAGTATCCACCCTCAAGTACATCAGAAATTAATAGAGCAGAGAGGATGCAAGTTAATTTGTTTTTCTACCTCTATAGAAGAATCAAACACTCAAGCAATGGCAAATTTAAAAATATGGGGAAGGAGACAAAAAGCAGAAGAGATACATCAAGTGACTACAAATTTATGGGTTTTAATTTTCTTAAAAAAAAGGGGTAGAAGTGATCTTAAAGATAAATTATGTATTCCAATTCTATCATTTATAAAGAGAGGGATTGATGTCCCAAATCAATAAGCAGAAAACCGAAATTCAAAACCCCACATCAGACCACATGACCTACCTTTAAGAACTAAACTTTTGTTCAATTTGGACTTTGAAAGAAATCTGGAATATAAAATAGATTATTTGAAAGGAAACTTTTTCTCCTCTAGCTACACTTGGAGATAAGCTCAATGAATGAAATACGCATTTACCATTGCCTAATGCAAATGGATAAAGAATGAAGGTGATACTGGATAATTTGGTATGCTTTTATTTCATCTTCTACATTAAGTTCAATTTTATACCTCCAAAATGATTCCAAATATATCTCATTTAAGGTACAATATTCTGTCTTTCATTTTTCTTTTGCATATAAATATCAGCCAAATTCAAATTACTTCTAGTAGATATTTCCCCTTCTCTTTTTCTTTCCCTCATTAACAACATTTGCTTCTCTGTTTTCACTCCAGGCAGCAAAGCTGAATAGATTGTTTAATACTATTTTCCTAGAACATCTAAAAGTAAGAAAGAGGAGAGTAGAAATCTGTGGAAAAATCTTTTCTTCAAGATTTCCATGTAGGGGTTTCAGATTGTTTGGATGAGTTTCAAATAAACATCTCTCTTCTTAGTGTAGTTTGATGCATATTTTTAGCCTCCAGAGGGGAACACTGATCTGCTAAAATTGTCATATTTCAGCTAAATTATAATTTGCTAATCCCTTAAGGCTACCGGACAGGCTCCATGTCTATTCAGACAGGCTTTAATATAAATAATGTTTTAAACAAAGTTGATAAAAGTTTATTTTGGGAAAAGTAAAATGGCATAGAGTAGAGGTATGACTCATCCAATACTCCCCTTCTACTTCATGATGTAGGAATAAAATACATTCTACTATGTAATAAACTCTGTTGTTAAACATATATTTAGGGGCTAAATTCAGGGATAATTTATTATGAGTAATAAAAGGTTACCATATAGACACAAAAGAGCTTTTATTTTTAAAGATATAGAAAATTGTGAATACAACTCTCTCTATATAACACACACTATTATAAATGCATAATAAAAAAACTCTACTGAACATAATTTATTCATTTTTGATGACTGATTCAGATTTTGCCATGTTTCAGTATTACTCTGTGAATATCAATTACCATTGGACATGGACTCAAATGTTGGTTTAAACAGGTATTATTAACATAATATTAGACAAATAACCATCAGACTTGATAAGTTTAGCTCCCACTGGGAAGAGATTTTTACTTGTGATTCTATCACTCAAAGTAGCACAGGATGAAGCAGGATGTTAAACTTGGCTTTGCAAGAGAGCCTAAAACCACACAGCAACTTCTGCACAAAAACTTTGTGAATGAAATGTTCACATTTTTTACTATGAGAATTTTCCTTGTTTTGACACTCATTTCACTTCTAGAAATCTCCCCTAAGAACATTATGCTGTAAACAAATATGTATGAAGATAATCATTTCAACATTATTTAAAATGCCAAAATAATTGGATGAAGTTAAATGTTCAACATGGGGAACCGTTAAATACAATAGTGTATAGTTGTATGATGAACTCTTCTATGCCATTACAGATTATGTTCCATGAAGTTTAAAAAACATGAGAAAAGACTCATATCAAAACCGCAATGAGATACCATCTCACACCAGTCAGAATGACTATGATTAAAGATACAAAAAATAACAGACGTTGGCAAGGTTGCACAGAAAAGGGAATGCTTATATATCATTGGTGGGAAAGTAAATTAACTCAGCCATTGTGGAAAGCAGTTTGGAGGTTTCTCAAAGAACTTAAAACAGAACTATTATTCAACCCAGCAATCTCATTACTGGGTATATTCCTAAAGGATAAATTGTTCTACCAAAAAGACACAAGCACTTGTATGTTCATCACAGCACTATTCACAACAGCAAAGTCATGGAGTCAACCTAGATGCCCATCAATGGTGGATTGGAAAAAGAAAATGTGGTACCTGTACATCATGGAATACTAAGCAGCCATTAAAAAGAATGAAATTATGTCTTTTGCATCCACATGGATGCAGCTGGAGGTGATAATCCTAAGTGAAATAACACAGGAACAGAAAACCAAATACCACATGTTCCCACTTATAAGTGGGAGCTAAGCACTGAGTACACATGTGTAATGATGTGGTTTGGATTTGTGTCCTTGCTCAAATCTCAAGTTCAGCTGTAATCCCCAATGTTGGAGATGAGGGCTGCTGGGAGGTGATTAAATCCTAGGAGTGGTTTCTCATGAATGGTTTATCACCATCCCCCTCTGTACTATCCTCATGATAGCGAGCGAGTTCTCATAATATATGGTTGCTTTAAAGTGTATAGCACCTTCCCCACTCTCTCTTGCTCCTGCTCCAGCCATGTAAGATGTGCCTGCTTCCCATTCACCTTCCCCCACGATCATAAGTTTCCTGAGGCTTCCCTGGAAGCTTAGAAGATGCCAGCATCATGCTTACTACACAGCCTGCAGAGCTATGAGCCAATTAAATCTCTTTTCTTCATAAATTACCCAGTCTCAGGCATTTCTTTATAGCAGTGCAAGAATGGACTAGTACATATGTAAAGGTGAGAACAACAGACACCGGGGGACTACGAGAGGGAAGAAGGAGGGAGGGACAGGGGTCAGAGTTGAAAAACTATCTCCAGGTACTGCGCTCACTACCTGGAGATGGATCATTCATACACCAAAGCTCAGCAACATGCAATTTACCCATGTACCAACTCTGCACACGTAGCCACTGATCCTAAAATAAAGGTTTTTAAAAAAAAACTCTGACAGGCCTTGACTGTTAAAATTATTTTTTCTTATTCTGAAGTTTAGTATTAGAAAGTTCACTGGGCTGTATATTATGCTATTACTCTAGCCTAAATTTTGTCAGTAATAAAAGTAATATTTTTGACTCAAAAATGTTGAGTAAAAAACAAAATGTACATACAAATATGAATTTAATTTTATTAAAATATGCATAAAATTGAAAGAACAAAATAATAAGCACCATTTTAATGGGGTTGTGGATTATTGATACTAACTATTGTCTTTTAAAGGCTGTTTCTTCAAGACATTTTGAGGCAGAAAAACAAAAAATGGTATTTAATACATTTTATCTATGGTGAAGTCACTAAACTTCTGTTTTTGGTTGAAATTGCATGCATATTTCATTCCTTTACTGTTTTTTCTCTCTCAGCATGCATCTCATACCAGACTACAAGGCACACAATAAGGGTAAAGCTTTAGTGTACCTAATTCTTTATAGCTTTTACATTCTTTGCATTTTTTATTTGGCCTTAATAACAATCTCAAGAGGAGGAAGGATATAGGTACTTATACGATTCTTAAATTTTCTGTTATTAATATAGACATTTAAGTATATTAATATCCATAGCTGATGTTATTAAAATAAACGTAATAAAGCATCAAACACTAAAAGAATCATAAGTTTAAATCCTAGTTGCTCTGCTTAGAAAAGTTAGATCTCAACTCAAATGTCACCTTTTCATGGAGGTCCTCCTCTGATGTGCACTGTCCCCCACCCCATGTCTCAGTCAATCTTCACACTACCCGTCATTGTCTTTATAACACTTAACAGTATCTGAAATGATTTATGTATTTTTCACTTGTTTAATGCTTACATCTCCTGTCACCACCACTCCCAAGAATGCACCTCCAGGGAAAGAAGAATCTTATTCTCCTCCCATCCGTCTACTGTTTTCTCCTTAATACCCAGAGCAGTGCTGGGCCTAGTGTGGAAATTTCATAAATATGTACTGAATATGTGAATGAATGAGCAAGATCTCTGTAAAATGGAGCTTTAGTGCATAATATGTACTGAATATGTGAATCAATGAGCAAGATCTCTCCTCCCCTGTAAAATGGAGATAATCATACCTACCTTACAGACTTATGTCAAAGAACAGATTAGATAACATGTGAAAAAAACTTCATATCTTAAACACTGTCATTTTATTATTGCCCTGTTAACTTATTATAGCATACAGGGGTCCTGCACAAAGTTTTTTCCATGTCATGGTAATGTTACCAGTATTATACCCCAAGAGCTTCCTAGGCATTTTTTTTCTAAAAGGCAAAGTTGCATTATGTGCGCTAATAAAATACCTATTAAAGAACTCTAATTAAAACCACTGATAGTAAACAATGACAGTAATCTGTTTGGATTCTAATTAGATAGATTATGTGACCATTGAAGAAAAGCAAAAGCCAGATCAGCTCTTCTAGATGGCTTAGACAAGGCCTGATAATGCTCTTTAAATGCTAAGAGAAATAAATCACAAGATGTCAAATAATCAACAATCATGTTTTGAAGACTTACCTATCCTCAAGGTCATGCTAGGTGATATATTCACACGTGGAATAACTGCACAGCCTGGTTATACATTATTTCCTTTATTGTCTCAAAAGGATACCTGGTCTGAAAGAAAATAAAGGCCATATTTTGACTTTGATGATTTGTGGAACCCAAAAAGATTTATAATTTTATAAACCAAAATGTTGCCACATTTTAGAACCCCAGAGAGGCTAAAGAAATTATTCAAAGACACACAGCTACTTAGCGGCTCAGTCATATACACCTTATAATTCAGCTAAATTTAAATGCCATTGATGGTACTTGAAGGTCTTTGGCTTTGTACTAACCTCCTGTGGTTTGAGAGCAACCTAGGAACATGCACAATGTTAAACATCTTAGGAATATAGTTCACTAAGCAGTTGTTTGGTTAGTTGGTTGAATATTTCCTCAGGCTGAACGAAGTTTCCAGCTGTCTCTGATTTACCTTAACTTGAAAATAGAGATAATAATGACCTTGGTACATTTTTTAAATCTAGAGTTCCTGAAGCCTTATCCCGTGTACTAACTTAAGTACAGCACTTACATTTTTTATCGTAAATGTTCTATACAAAATAACATATCTCTTAATCTCCTGCCTTCACAAAGAAGAGAAATCTATCTCACTGAAAAGCCTTTCTTGCAAACCCATGCTGTAATGTTGGAAATCTCTTTGCTTTGGCCTGAATTTTAAGCTGGATGTATATAATTTGACTTGCCTTTCTCTCTGCTAAGTTATATTTGAACTCTCTCTCTCTGTTAGACTGTTTTAATTCCAAATGAATATTTTCAAAGCACCTGACATTTGTGGTATGCATGACCACATGGTTACAGACAAAATAGTAAAATATATAAAAGACTTGTTACACATCTGGAGAAAATAAATTCTTTTCAATGCAGGAAGGGACATTCTACATTACACATTAACTTCCCATTTTGACCATTAAACACTAGTGCACTAATATTTAAAACAGTAAGATAAAAGTGAAAAATACAGGATTGCTTATAATTTGATTTCTGATTGTATGGGTATAATATTATAGGTAACAGCTTTTTGTAAGAAATTCGTATGGAACTCAAACATCCATAAATCTCAATAATACTATATATTGCTTACTACATTGTGCAATGAAATTTGATAACTATAAAAAAAGCAAACTCAATTATTATTTTAGTGTTAGCATTACTACTGAATTTTTATTATTTTTATTAAGTAAACCCATAATATATAAAGTAAATATTAGTCTTTTGCTAGTCAGACTATTTAATTCAGCCAGAATATTTTATTCTTTAGCCATTTGGTTATGTAAGAGATTACTGAAACACAAAACTAACAAGAAATTAGTCAACTGTTTATTCCTTCATTCCTAACAAAATGGAAAGCTTTTAGTTTAATACAAGTTAACAATTATTTTTGAGTCTCTATTATGTGTTCAACATTGCTCTAGAAAGAAACATAGGTCACCGAAAACAGTTCTTGAAATACCAGTTCTTGAAATACCAGTTCTTGAAAACAGCTCTTGAAATACTATGTTTGGAAATACTGAGCTATTTGGCATTTGTTGGAAATCGGTGACTATATGCTCAGGCAAAAAGTCTTAGAACTTGTATTGGAATAAACTCAGAATAAAATTTACAGTGGTGAGATCTTTACAAAAATATATTCAATGTATTAAAAATTCTGTAGGCATTATTATTTTATGTGTACTGTGCAATATTTGTTTCTAATTATATAACAATGAAAGACAGCATTCTATTGGTAGGTCCTACTTCTATTCTCAGCAGAAGAAAGTGAATAGCTGAGATGGCCTACTGCTTTCAGTAAAGACCCTCAGACCACACCACTTGAAACTGATTTCAAAGAAGCTTCCCCTGTTCTCAGATCACACCATCTTGTTTTTTCCTGCTGGAGGCTAGTCTTTCATCAATCAATTAGAGGATTTTAAAGCTACACTTAAATTTTAAAGCTACATTTAAAATTGCGCCTATTGGGCAACTTGGCCCAAATTTAGCACTTCTTCACCTTGCTTTTGCAGTTGTTCACTTCCTCTCAGGAGTTGTATCACATTCCTTTGCAGACAGAGACTATATCTATTTATTCACTTATCTCATTAAAGCCTAAAACAGTGCTTTGCATATAGAAAGTACTCAAATGCTTTGTGAATAACTTAATAAATTATTAAATAAAATAAAAATAGGTAATCACTAGGAAATATTTTTCTGCATAATATTATTCTATAGATTAGTGACTTAAAAGAACAATTTATTTAGCCCATGAGTCTGCTGGTACAATTTATGCCAGACTCAGCTAAGTGATCTTGGCTTGCACAAGCATCTATAGTCAACTAGCAGGCCAGGGAGATGGCCTGATTGGCTGGTACAGGGAGATAGCTAGGACAGTTCAGCTTTGCTCCACATGGTCCCTTATCCTCCATCACAACAGCCTGCATTTGTTATCATGCAGGGGCAGGATTCCAAGAAAGAAGGGCAGAATTATGCAAGGCCATTAGAAGTCTAGGCTCAGAACTCAGTACAGTCACTTCCACAGCATTCTATTGGCTAAAGAAAGTCATGAGGACAGCCCAGATTCAAACTGTGGGGAAATAGACTCCACTTCATGATGACAGGGGCTTCAAAATTTTATTGCAGAATGTGTGCATACATGGAGGAGTGAAGATTTAGATACATTTTTTTGCAACCAATTTTTTGCAGGAGTTTTTTATTTGCTGGTCTTTGTTTTTACTGAGAATCTCACAAAAGAAAATGTAACCATAACTCTAACTGTAACAAAAGGGAGGGACTTATAATATATATTATATATTATACTGGAACAAAAGGTATGAGCTACAGTTCTTCTTGCCTAAAAGAATATGATGTCCCCTTTGTAGAGAAGTTATTCTTTCTAAGGATCCAGCCCCAACAATAGAAAGAAAATAGATAAGCTAATTGGCTAGATTTCCTCTCTGCCTCATTCTATGAAAGGTTTTATTATTGCTTTAGGACGTTCATAAGTTCAGGGACTGACACCTACACAGTGCTAGAAAGAGGCAAAGGTTCAGCCATGGTCATCTGCTCATCAAGTCTCCCTGCCCTCCACTTGGAGTTGGACTTTTTAGTGGGACACTGGAATGGAGTTTAAACAAGCCAGGTTATAAAAGAAAAATAGGAAGAGAATAAATATCTGCATGGTGATAAAATAAAAGCTTCGGTCGAATTATATTTAAAGGAGTTTAATTGAGCAATGAATAATTCACAAATCGGGGAGCCTTTCAAGCCAGAGTAGGCTCCGGACTCCAGCGCAGCCATGTGGTAGAAGAAGATTTATGGACAGAAATAGGAAAGTGATGTACAGAAAAATGAAGTGAGGTACAAAAACAGCTGGATTAATTACAGGTTGGGGTTTGCCTTATTTGAACACAGTTTGAGCAGTTGGCTACATTTGATTGGCCAAAACTCGATGATTGGCACAAGTGTAGGCTACGGTCTGTTTACACCTCTACTTGTTCTAGTTCACAGTGTACAGAAAAACCTTTAGGCCACACTTAAAACATGTAAGGAGGCAGCTTTAGGCTAAACTTGATTGAACAATGGTTTGTAGCTGCATACCCTTCAAGATTCATCTGAACCATGTTTACACACTTCTTGAATATTCCATGCTGCTTCCTGCAACAGGGTCTCATAGCCCATATTGCTCTCTATGCCTGGAAAGTTATCCTCTCTACCCACTTCATCTGGTTAACTTCCATTCTTCCTTTCAATGTTGTAGCTCAGACAATCCTTCCTTGACCCAAAACTATATGAAAGTTGTTCTGCTAGATGTTTTCTTAGAACATTCTTTCCTTTCATCATATTTATCTCCGTTTGTACAATTGTGTGATTATTTGATTGAGATCTATCTCTCTCACAGACTAAAGGCTTCATGAGGGCAGGGGCAATTCCGGTTTTGCTCTCCCTTGTATTTCTGTTGCTCACACAGTGCTTACCTCATAGCGGTTGTTTGCCAAATGTGGGTTGGTTAATGAGTGAATGCATGCAGAGTTAATAAGTAACTAACTGTGAGTTTTTTAAGCAGGAGAAAAGTTATTTTAACATTTCTAAATTATGCACATTAAATATTAAATAAAGCCTGGGAAATCAGGTGTCTCTGTTTCCAGAGGGATGATACAGTTTAAACAGACTCTGCTATGTTTTTTCCCAATGTGCTTCCAGATTGGGGCCAATGAATTGCCCAGATTGGAGAAAGAGTAGTTCTGTCTTGGCGATCACCTATACTCAGGCTCTAGCTTCTTCATGAATCAGTGCCAGGTGTAGTGGTGCTTTTTGCAATGCACACATCTTTCCTATGAGGTCATTACTGATGGAAACCATCAACACCTCTGTCCCTGGGGGAGGGCAAGAAGTCAACTCCATTCAAATAAGCATTCCTCGGACTCCTGCTTAAGAAACACTCGCCAGCTCCTACCGCAGATGTTTTAGTTTGAAGGACAGGATAAAGGATGACACTGAGGGATGAAAATCAGAACAAACCCATTATAGATGCATTGGGAAGGAAACTATGGAAGAGTTTCCATGTGTCATAATAGTATCCTTATCATCCTTCCACTTAATTTAGTCAAGCAATAGAATAATGTTCCAAGTAGGTGCCAATCTATTCTGGGCAGATATCAAAAAGTGGTCACTTATTTCATCTCCCATAGAATAGACTTACTAGACGGTAAAATTCCTTCTTAGCATGCTAGTGCTATATTAGTTTTCAAGGCTAGTTTATTTTGCAAGAATAATCATTGTGTAGTTCTAGATATTATTGTTGTTGCTCAATACAGACTGATGGTAAGCAAATGGATGTATAGACCAAATGGATGTATAGATTAGATAATGCAAAATGCATGGCCAATAAGAGGGGAATTCATTATGGAAAATATGACCAAGGAACACATTTCTTTGACTATCTAGCTATCTTGATTTCTTAAGTAGGACGTTTATGATGGACCAAGGTAGCCTGCCTAAACACGGGTTTTAATAAGTCAGTATGAAAGAAACATCTGTCTTCATTCAACAAACATTTGCTGACATACTAGGAGCCATACTCTGCCTAGGACCTAAAATCTTATAGGACATTTCCTAATCATAAAGAGTTTAGAGTCTTGCAGAGTTGTTTGTCAAGTGATGGGTGAGAGGGTGGCTAATTGGGAAAAAGGAGTGACAATGAAGATGAGGTATTACTTGAAGTATAGGAACAAATTATGTTCAGCTACGAAATTCCAAGAATATGAACATAATTGGAGTGTTTATGAGAAGGAAAAGGCTCATATTACTGCAAGTGATTTTCAAGAAGCTGAAAAAGAAAAGCTGGCATTTTGGAGAATGGAGACTCAGAAACCTTCAGAGGAAGCCTTTGAAGTTTTAGTGAGTGGGTCTGGTTAATGTTTCCATAGCAAGGCTCAGGGAGTTGGGTAGGTTATGAAGACAGCATCAGGAGACAGACATCTCACCCACTCCTGAAACTCAACCACTCAGAAAGGTTATAACCCACGGAAAGTCAAAAGACACTATAAGTGTTTCTGCTGGGACAGAAAACTGGACTCAAATAGGTAGAAAATATAATTCTTTCCAATTAATATTTTCAAACAACGTAAGAGTAGCAAAATATCATATTCTAAGGGATGCAAGGCAAATGTGAATGGGAAGTGAGAAAGTAAGCATGAATTCACAAGGAAGGGAGTGCTAACTCCCGTTCAAGAGAAAAGTCATACCACAGTGACAGGCCTGCTGTGCAAAAGCCCATTTAGCAAGAACAGCCCAGACCTTTCTTTCAATTTTATCAGAAGCCACTGATCCTAAAGTATCACTGGCGCCTACTGAATTTTCACCAGGGACCTAACAGAAAACATCTGTTCTCTTACTTAAAACTAAATCAATTGATTAAATCAACGTTTGCTTGCTTTCTTCTATTAGAAGCATAGCTATTTCTCTTTTTCTTCTCTCCTGACTCCTTTAGCAAGTTACTTCTGCTTATGAGTTAAAATCTGGGATAAAGGTGTGTCTCCTTCTGTGCCTACATGGGGAAAGTTACCACAGGTCAAGCTGAAATTATGTCACAAATTCATGGATGTAAATAATTTGGTAATATTTTATATGTAAATCGAAAGCCTACATAACCACATAAAATAACCTCTAGCAGCAAATACATGTGTGTGTACACAAAATTCTCACTGCCTTGAGAAAACCTCAGCCATAAATATGAAACTCTTCATTTTAAATTTGGTCTTCATGTTTAAACTCCTTTTATAGTTTTTGTAAAGGAGATTCCATGAATGATTTAGGCCTGGTTTTAGTTGAAGGTTTCGAACTTAAAATTGGAATCTTTGTTATAAAACTTCTGTGATTAGGACCCACATTGTCTTATATATTTTTCTGAGTCAATAGGATTACCCTATTCTATTGATCACTGCCCACTAAACAACAAGATCCATATGAAGCAGGACCTCAGAAAACAAGAATACAATAGCAGCCAACTGTGCAGCATGGATGTAGTTTTCACAGAACAAACTCTTATCTGGCATCTACCATGTGCCAAGCACTGTTCTAGACCCAGGGTATACATGGAGAAGTGTCATAGCGATTGCCATAAAGAGTCTCACAATCTAACAGAGAAAAGAAATAAACCTCCAGTCATAATATCCTGAGATAAATGTTGTGCTGGGGGATATATATAGTGACCCAAGATAACAGAGGCAGGGGGGAATAACTCTGCCTTTAGAGAAAGCGGAGGGGGACTCAGGGAAGATTCCACAGAGGCAGTAAGATTTGAGCTGGGCCTCAAGAAGGATAAGCTCCAATGCCCATATATTTCTCTGGCGTATTTCTAATTTCTGTAAACTTGGCAAGTTGTTTCACTGCTCTGTTCCTGAGAGTATTCATCAACTAACCGAGGGAATTAGCAGTAAGTCACATGTTTAAAAGACAAGTTGGTAAAGGGGGTGAGAGGGATGTGAAGCTGCAGTTAGGGCTAGGGTGAGAGGGATGAGAAAAACAGGAGTAAGGAGAAAATATGGAAGGATGGTATCCTTAGAAAGGAGAAAAACAAAAGAGAAACGGTTCCACACGCATTTTACCTTTTTTTCCCTTTGCCACCTTGAATTTATAGGCAGCATCGAAATCATTGAATGGGAAAATGAAATAACATAAATAGTAATAATCCTCTTCATCTCCATCAATTAATAGGGTATATAATAAATGTGATATTTTTAAAATGAGGGGAAAGTTATTAAGGCTCAGAAAATCAACATATTATGACAGGAATGGGCCATAAATATCAGGTTAGTAAGCATACAAGAACAGCAACTAGAGGCCTCTGAAGAAATTAGGTGAATAACACTTAATCCATATGGTCACCGTGGGAGTTAAATAAAATATCTATGTACAAGACAAAGAACATTGCCTGGCACCGATTTAGCATGCAGCAGATAATTATTTTTATTGTTGTCATCTGTCACCATCTAAAAATATAGCAAATGAGAAGGGAAAGGCCCTGTCCAACCTCATAGTCATCTGTAAAGACCAACTGGAGGTGGCTAGTGAAACAGGAAGAGAACAAATGTAGAAATTTTACTGGGGCTACCTCACTATTCCTAATACCCTAAAGCAGATCCTAACTGAATATGTGACTCTAAGGGGGCTCTAGGGGTTATCCACCACCCTAAGATCTTGACCTGGCAACATCTTTCAATAGATGTCGTGATAAGATAATAAAGAACAAAAACAATTTAGAAAGAAATGTGCCGAGAAAAGTCCACAGAAGGGAAAAATAGGAAGAAGCAAAGTGAAGAAAAACATGAAACTTGTCAACTTTTCTACCTATGGCTATATGCTGGCCGACTGTTAGGAACATTGGTGCTAACAGGGATAACACATCATAGTGATTCCTGCCCAGAAATAATATAAAACACAATGCAGAGGCATGCTGGCTTCATTTGCTGAAGGATCTTGGAACTAAAACAGGAGGGAAAATAGTTGTTCCCCTCCCTGGAATGTCCCCAGACTAGTCTGTGGTGAGTATACCACTGCCCTGGCACCTATCACAGGACCTTTGGTCATCTCTGCAGGGTGTGGGCTGATACTCGATATGACCCCAGCTAAACATGGGGATGCACACGACAGAGGGAAAGTAAATGAAAAGGATTTTGTTTTTCACGTCAGTATCTGAGGTGAACAGGCCAGACCAAGAATGAGATACAGTATTATAATCTGACAACGAAATACAGAAAGCTCAAAACTTGGGGTGCCATCAAAGCCATGCACAGTAGGAGAGAAACTTCAGATACATAATTGATGCATGGAACTGGAAACAACCAAAAAGCTGCTCCAAGTTTCTGAAAAGCAGCCAAATCACAATATCTTGAGACATTCAGAAAGTTCCTAATGAAGCCTCATCCAAAAGCAACGTCTAAAACATGTGTTCTAGTAATTTGGTGATTTATTCAACCAGCACCTATTAGGGACCTATCACACACCCAACATGCTGCTCAGTTCTGACAGATGAGTTCCTGCCTTGTAGGAACTTATACTCAGGTGTAGGGGATAAGAGACACATTCCTCAGCCTTCATGGTTTGAGTGCAGATTATATTGAGATGAAGTGATGTGGTAGGGTGCACCCCTTAGGAAAGAAAAGTTGGCATTCAGAAACAAAACAACGTAAAGGGCTATATGCGCAGCTGAATGGCTCAAGGAAAACCACCTAGGAAAGGAAAATGTGTGTTCTCTCTGTTCTCTGATATGTTAAATAGCCATTAGACTGTCCTCTATTTCAAAATATTGAAACACTATAGAAAATTGCTGGGTAAATACAGAACTTGTAAAAGGAATTTGCAACCATCCACACCCCTGGAAATATGGGACTCTGTTTCCGGGTTGTGACGGTTATATAAATTATTTTCTTTCTCACTGACTTTCAGGTTCACTAGGAAATGGTGAGCTAACAGCACTAAGAATTATCTTCAGGAGAAATAATCCTTCCTAACAGAACCTGTATACGTGTTATCTAGATAGGTACATTTGTCAGAAACTTGGGTAGAGGTTATTCTATCTCTCCTCCAAATTTAATTCTTGAATCTGATTCTCTGTTCCATTTATCTTCAAGAAAAAAAAATAAAAACCATGGGATTACAAAGGCAAAGACTTGATGAACAACGGAAATGAGATAAAAAGTATTCCTCCAGAAAGTAAAAATACCAAGAAATGGTTTTTATTCCTGTGTATTTGTACAAGCTAAACGATGGTCTAGATGAGGAGAAAGTGTCTCTAGGAAGATTGGCAATGGAATGAACTGACATATTCTGAGAAAAATAATAGAAGATAGGCTGATGAAAGTTCAGATCCCAGCACAGGCAAAAAGTGTGGAAAGGGAGGAAATAAAGAGGCCTATGGATACTTCTAAGACAAATAGTTTTATTTTAAAACTCTAGTCAAAATACCTTGGTGCAGACAGGAAAACAACTTTTGAGAATTACATAAATAACAAAGATTTGAAATTGGAAAAAAAAAATTTACAGCACACAGACTCCCTAAAATATAATTATGTATTGCTTAACAATGGGGATACAGTCTGAGAAATGTATCATTAGGTGATTTTGTCATTGTGTGAACATCATAGAGTGTACTTATATAATCCTAGGCTATATGGTATAGCCTACTGCTCCTAGGCTAAGAGCCTGTATAGCATGCTACTGAACTGAATACTGCAGGCATCTGTAACACAGTGGTAAGTACTTGTGTATCTACACGCAGAAAAGGTGCAGTAAAAACACAGTATTATAATCTTATGGGATCCCTGTCATGTATGCAGTCCCTTGTTGACCAAAACATCATTATGTGGTATGTAACTGCATTTATAAGTTCCATATACATATGGTCTGTATTCAAGCTGAAAATATTACTTAAATTGTTCCTCTATAGGAAATAGAAGAAAAAAAGTCTGAAAGCCCCCTATGATAAAGTAAAAAAAAATTTTTTAAATGAGGTCAACATTTTTTGCCCCCATCAACACCCAGCATATCATCAGAATTTATATTCTTTATACTAAAATTTCTGGGAAACAATAGAATGCCACAAGCCGGGAGATTATATTTCTTATATGTTTTTTGGAATATGGAAATACACATGCACGTATGTGCACATGCATGTGTGCACACATGCACAACCAATTGGTAATAGGCACACAGATGGTGTGGGGATGAAAGATTCTAAGCTGGATCTTTATGGGTTTGGAGTTTGGGAAATAGCCTAAGAGATTAGGGTGGAGGTAGAAAGCTCCTCAAGGATCTTTATTCATGATTGGAATCCCAGAATTCCATGAGCCTTAAAAATCATCTAATGCAGTTATTCTAAAATCATGCTCTAAGGAAACCCAGGATGTCAAGAATATGCCTCAGTGATCTACAAACAAGTAAATGTCTGCCTTACAAACAAACAAAAAAATACCCTGTAAACTACCTAAAAATGTATTCATCACTTTTAACTATTTTTATATTTTAATGTTCAAAATTATCCATTTAGTCCAACTGTCTCATTTGACAGGTCAAGAAACTTAGAACAATCAAATAACCTTCTCAACGTCTCAAACTAGTTAGTGTATAGTTAGGATCATGTATTAGTTTGAGTTCTTCTCAAAGCAAATCTCAAGACAGACTTGGGTTCAGGTAGCTTCTTTAAGAAGTGACCCTCAGAAATCTGAAGGAGAGAATAGGGAAAGTGAGACAAGGAAGAAAAAATTCAATAAAGATATATGAATGAATGGACTACTACTGTGGCAACTAGGGCTCAGTCTTGCTGGGGAGCTACTGAGAAACCTTGTGGAGTAGGCCTCTGAATTTTCCCACCCAGGAATTGGATGACTGTGTTTCCATCCACTATGTCCCATTCCACGTGGATAGAGGGTTGCCCTTGGCGACCTTAACTCCCCTGCCACAGGGTAAGCTCCCAAGGCTCTAGTGAAAGCCCTCAGATGAGTAGTGGAGAGCCGCCCTACTTGAGGCGAGAATCAGCTTGCAGGAAACTATTCATCACAGATGCAGGTAAGCTCAGGTGGGCCCAGGGGCAATGGGACAAGGCATCCACAGCATCCATAGCACTTGAACCCAGGACTTCTTACTCCCAAAGCCTTGTTTCACTGATATAACACTAAAGGAATGTGTTTATACTGAAAAGGGTTCTATTCTTCATCAGGCACCTGCCTTCCTGATGAGCTAGTTTCAAACACACAGCAACCAAAGCCACCACTACTTTCCAGGACGCCACAGAATAAGAGCCATTTCACATATACCTTATACAGATGAATTTACTCTATTTCAACTTCAATTGAATGCTTCTCTAAAAGAGGGATCTAGGATTTCATCAAATGAAAGGGAACTAGATGATAACAGGGATCCAGCCAGGATTTTTCTTCAAAAGGAATATTGTTCTATGACAGAGCCAAGGCAAAGACATTCTGAGAGATTCCTAAGGAGTACACGGAGCTGAAAAGCTGATGTGAGATGTGAATAAGTTTAGCCTGTGAATTGGACCTAAGGATGTAATAGAGAACATGCTGGTAAGCCACAGTTATTAGGGATGAAAAAGTAAAGTAGAAGGCAGGGTGATGAGCTGAGAAGGCCCCTAGTGATGAGAATGACACAGACAGCTGTCATTTCCTTTTCTCACTTTATTTAAGATACTGATTATTTTACCACAGTTGATGATGATGCCAAAATATAAGCACACAGACATTTTCCAGTCCCTAACCCACTAACAATTTTGTATCTTACCCTGCAAGATTTTGGAATACCTTTCATAATTAAAAGAAATCTTGGAAATATCTTCTATTTTCCACAGTGAATGGTTTAAAATAAGATTTGGGTTTAAGTGGGCATAATTTTTTATTAATAGTACTCTGCTGACACTTAAATATTGTAAAGGAATGAGATTCATAAGATCCTCTTCTTCAATAATCTAAATCATTTTAGGTTATGGAAGATTCTTGTATTCTTAATAAATATAGATTTATGGTACTGTTATCCCCATATATAAACTTATTTATGAATATCTGGATTCACCTGCACACCCATTGATATGGTTTGGCTGTGTCCCCACCCAAATTTCAACTTGAATTGTAGCTCCCAGAATTCCCATGTGTTGTGAGAGGGACCCAGGGGTAGGGTAGCTAACGTCATAAGTGCTTTTCTTATAGAACCCCTTCTTACTGAACAATTGAATCATGGAGGCCAGTCTTTCCTATGCTATGTTCGTGATAGTGAATAAGTCTCATGAGATCTGATGGGTTTATCAGGGGTTTCCACTTTTGCTTCTTCCTCATTTTTCTCTTGCCACCACTATGTTAAGAAGTGCCTTTTGCCTCTCACCATGATTCTGAGGCCTCTCCAGCCATGTGGAACTGTAAGTCCAATTAAACCTCTTTTCTTTCCCAGTTTCAGGTATGTCTTTATCAGCAGTGCGAAAATGGACTGATACACCCACATAGCAAAAACTATCACAGAAGCTGCAAGGAGGAGAAATATTTACTCTATGCCAGACAACGTACAATGAAGTCTACATATTTCCTGAATTCAAATAACTCATTGATATTATTTCCAACTCATTGAAACACATTGATCAGCAGCTTAAATATTAGAAGGCACAATGATAGACTCTACAATAGATACATAAATGGATCAGGAATAATCCATGTCCTCAAGGAAGCTATAGCCTAGTAAAAACAAAAATCACTTTAATATAAGATACAGTATGTTTTGTCATTGAAGTGTTGTAAGTAAATGGCATAGGAGTTCAACTATAAAACTTTGGTGACATGAAATGAGACCCTAATCCTGTGGTGGAGTGTGGTAAAGCCAAAAAAAATCACATAAAGCCTTGGAAAACTTGCACCTACATTCAAAATTCTCTGCAGTCGTGAATTGATAAATTTGATTTGTTCTCTGGAAGACTGCTTAAGTCCTGCCACTATTTGGCTTTACACACTTGACTTTCTGTTTACCCCTATAGTTCTATATCTTTCTTGTCTTTAGATTTAAAAAAATAAAAATACGTTAAGGTCTGAAGAACAGGCTTGAGATAGGTCCAATTCCTTTTAGGTTCACAAACATCTCTTGTCTTCCTTAGCATAAGTCACGGAGAGCACTTATCTAAGTTTGGTGTGTTTTAGGCTAAAAACGCACACACTCTGCACCAATAGACTGTATTCAGGAGCAGAGGTAGATAAAAATTATCTGTTTTGTTAAAGTACTACACGCCTAGAGTAATATTTATTTTGCATTCTTCTCCCATGAAAATTTTTCCTAAAGAAATACTCCAAATAGTTCAAATGAAAGGGATTTCAAAAATGCCAATTAATCAAACTGAAAGTTTCTTAAACTTTCTGGTGGAAAACAACTAAAGAATATACACATTTGAAAATGCTTCTCATAATGGGAAAGGAAATAAAACATAAGAATTAACATATAGTATACTAAGCATTTTTCATGCATCACTTTTTCCAATCCTTACAGCAACCCTGTGAAATAGTTACTGTTATAAGTACCATTATACAAAAAGAGAAACTGAGACTTTGAAAAAAAATAAGTCATTGGCGAATATTATGGGAAGTTGGGATTTGAGCCTAGATCTTGCTGATTGTAAGTTTGTAAACTTAACTACTGCTAACGGTTTCAGAATCCATTCATGTTTTCTGGTTAGTAAGCTAGAGAAATACGACCTGTGGTAATAGATACATATGCACAATATTAATTTGTATCTCAATGAACATGATTGAGATTAATGATTATTAGATCAAAATATGCTGCCACCTTAATCATAAACCATGTTTTGTATGGTTTAATCCACATTCATATGGAGTAATTGATCCTGAAAATTAGTAAGGCTTTATAGTAACTGTTTTTCTATAATTCCTATAGAGAGAAGGGGAAATCAGTGACAGAAAATATGTAACCTGAAATATTTTGGGGCTATAAGAACTATTTTTCCTGTATAACTGCCAATGACTTCATGTTTATACGAAGAGTGTAAATATTCAGAAAATCCAGGGACCCACCATGATTCATTTCTTAACCTGCAAGCACTTTAATAATAGGCACCTAAAAGTTTTCCACAATGTGAATAAGAACATCTTGCAGTTACTACCTTGTATAGAGATCACGTAAACAGAAACTGCTACTCAAATATTTTATCAAAATACTGTCTTTGTCCTTTGATCACACACACCCCACCCAGCACACCCACAACTAAACAGAATACTTCATTAGAGGAAACACATGAGTTCTGTTCAAAATCTCAGCAAAAGCTGGTCAACTAATTTTTAGAAAATTCACTGTGAAATCAAAAAGGCTTATCCAAAGAGCTGAGATGTCACACCCATTCCATTATACAACGTTACCTCATGAAAATGGGCTGATAAATCAGCCCATGAGTTAAATGGCAACACTTCATTCAGGAGGCTGTTCTGCTTTACGCCTCTGACAACTACTTAGCAAGTGTCTGCATCTCCTAACTGCAGAAACTACAGTCTTCTGAAAGACGAAGGTCTTTACACAGTTTAGTGTTCGGTGTTCTTGGCACACGAATGCAGTGTAGTTCAGAAGGTATTTTGGCAACTCTTAATCTGGGCAAGAATGGGGCTTTTGAAAAATAAGAATTTAAGAAGTCTTGTCATTTTAGGGCTAAATTTTAATAGAATATGAGTCTGAACTCTTACATTTAGAACAAACAAAACCTTAAAATTACTGATTGGTTCAAAATGGTTTTCTGGAAAAATTAATCTGTAACAAAAAGTTGGCATTGAGTGTGAAGGTTCCACCGTTTTTTGAGCAAAGTGTACAAAGATTCCAATGGACAGGACCAAGAACGAGGGGCTCAGACATTTACAACAGCAGGCATTTTCTCTTCCTCTTCTTCACGGGAGGTGGGCAGAGGACTGCTTGGATCTCTTTGTCAAACACTGTTGAGGCCTCGCTGTGTGAGTGCCGAGCACTTCAGGTATTTTACAGCACCAATATCCTTAACGATGGCTAGACCCTGCAGATAGGTGATGGGAGTCAGCTTCTTCTCCTTCAGTTTCTCGATCGTGTCTGTATCATCCCTAAGTTCAATTTTAGTTCCCACTAGGATGATGGGAGTGTTGGGACAGTGGTGCTCCACCTCAGGATACCACTTTGCACGGACTTTTTCAAATGATGCAGGACTTACAAGGGAAAAGCAAATTAAGAACACATCTGTTTGCGGATAGGATAGGGGGCATAATCTGTCATAATCTTCTTGAGCAACTGTATCCCATAAGCCCAAATTCACCGGTTTTCCATCTACCATAACATTGGCAGAATAATTGTCAAAGACAGTAGGGATATATTCTCCAGCAAATGCATTGGTTGTGTAACTGATCAGTAGGAAGTTTCACCTACAGCTCCGTCTCCCACCACCACACCCTTGATGGCCTGCATCTGGGCCGCTCGCTGGGCTGCAGGGGCAGCAGCAGGGCGCTGAGACCAGAAGCGGCGGGTACAAGGAATAAAAGTGTCAAGGGTAAAAACTCTAAAAGGTTAATTTCTGTCAAATGCAGTAGATGATTAAAGAAAGGTTGGTATTATCAGGAAGTGTTTACTTAAGCTTTTCCTTTCTCTTACATCAGCCATCCCTCCCCAAATTGGGCATTTAATTCATCTTTAAACTGGTCGTTCCCTTAGTCTCTAACTTAGTAAGTGCTTTTCTTATAGAACCCTTTCTTAATGAGCAATATGCCTCCTTGTATTATAAAATCTTTCTCATAATGCATTAGAAGGTTTTTTTGTAGATTAGTAAAAGTGCTTTCCATGTTACTTTATTCAAAGCTAATAAGTGCTTTCCTTAGTTTTCCAGTAACTAGGTGTAAAAATCATGTGTTACAATTTTATAGTTTTTAAAATATTTTAGATAATTCTTAAACTATGAACCTTCTTAACATCACTGTCTTGCCAGATTACTGACACTGTCACTTGACCAATACTGACCCTCTTTACCTCACCCGCATGTGGACACACGCCTCCTGTAGTTGCTTAGTCTAATGATGTTCCTTTGGGTTTGTGAGGTTCTGTAAACTGTGCTAGTGCTGACGATGTTCTATACAACTTAACTCACTGGCAAGAGTACAAGGGAGGACCTTTCAACCACTAGAACAAAAATTTTTAAGTTGACAGTTGCAGAATTGTGGAGTGTTTTTACATTGATCTTTTGCTAATGCAATTAGCAGTATGTTTTGCGTGTATGACTTAATAAATCCTTGAATCATTAAAAAAAGCTGCTACTCAAATATTTTGAGCTGCTTTGTGAAGAAATGTCCAACTTAAGGTAGAATGATAATATCAAAAACTACTAAAAAAGTAGAAGTTATTGACTACAAAAAAATATAGTAAGTTCCTTCAAAGAAAGAGTGTTGAAGCACAATGCTCAACCCTTAACAAATATGCTTTTTAAATTTATGCTCAGCGGGGTGTGTGTGTGTGCACGTGTGCCTGTGCACACACTTTCTTATTTCATTTAAGTGCGATATTCGAAATATTTAGTAACTGGCAGGGCACAGATACCAACTAAGTTAAATAGAGCCCCCTCCTGTAACAGGAGCTCTGGAGGGCCTTGCTTTGCTAGGTGTTGACAATTTAATGTTGGAATGAAGAACAGGGAAGGTGCTGGGGGTCCTATGGAGGATGCCTGAGCCGATTGAGCTGGAAGGGTTGGGTCAGCAAGGAGCTACTCAGGGAGTTGGAGCAGCAGCTGTTTATAATTATTTAAATGTTTTCACCGCCAATGGGGCCACAGTGGTGAGTACCAACCAGACATTATCAGCCGAGGCTATTGAAAAATAACATAATATACACAAACTAATATGAATACCAGAAAAGAGCATTTTAAGCATATTTTATATTGCGAACTTTGATCAAGCAGATACCAAAAAATTAAAAAGTATTATTATAATGATGCAATTCTAACTTCATATTTGCCCATTTTTCTGCCGGCCATCAGCTTACCCTCTCCATACACAAACTAACAGGCCTTCTCAGATATATTTAGGAGAGTTGACTAAGGACATCAAGAGCTAAGAATCAAAATTTGAACTCAAGGCCTCCCAACCTGTGGTGAAAGCAGCAAATCTCAGAAACAGGGATATATTTTCTTCTGCTGATATATCTCAATTAATTATCCAGGATTCCCCCATCCACTTCATCTCTGTCCTGTAACACTATAAAGGAGCAGTGAGTCTATTTTCTTCTCCTTCTACCTCATTCATCTACCAGTACATCCCACAAAAGCACAAATTTCTTATGGTTTTCCCCAAGTGCTGTGCGCTTAGAGAAAAGGCACATATGGCCACCTTCTTACACCTTCACTCACCAATCACTGGTCGTGTATGTCCCTGAGTACAGATGGAGCCTAAGGAGAAGGAAGGATGTTTAGTTGCACAAATGTACATCTGAAAAAATGTAAACCATGAACATATTCATACCCAGGTAATGTTTCCAGAGAGCATAACCCTTTCCCTTTCAGTTTACTTTCAGTATTATATTCAGTTCCCTTTCAGTATTATATTACTCAGGGAATGGAATAAATAGCTTATTTTCTCTCTCATGTTTTCACTCTCTTCTTCGTGTCCTGGGGATTTGAGTTGTTTTCCTACCATTAGAGTTACCTGTTTCTAATTTTAATAATTTCATATTCTATGACTGATATATAGCAAAAGAATAAATGGAGAAGATCCAAATGTATCTCAAACAATCATGTCAGACTCTTACCAATGGCAGTATTGTCAATTGTTAAAATCAGCGACAGTTCTCAGGTTTGTTGGCTTTTTTGGAGATACAGAAACATTGATGATTAACAGCTGTGTTGATCACAATTGCTAGTATACATTAGCATTTCCACAGAACTTCCATAAAATGACTTAACAGCTTGTATGCTACAGACCTATTATACAGTACAAGAAGGAAGCACATACTCATGCATGTGCACGTGTGTGTATGCACACACACACACACAAACCATTTGGGTGCAGACAGGCAGAATTGTAAATACTGCTGAAGAATGTTTTGGTTACAGGTCAAAGGAGGTCTGAGAAACCCAACCCAAACAAAATGTAATCATATGGATCACATCCTCCTCCAAAATATTAAAACATTAGGATTCTCTTTACTTGTTCCTACATGTTGGTTCTCTGATACCTTATCATGACTCAGCAAAATACCAGAATAAGGAAGCAGTCAGGGAAAACAAGAAGGTGATGAAAACTGCAGAAAGGCTTTGTGGAATTAAAAATACTTGGAGTCATGGTAGCAGGGGACAAGATTAACAGGGCATGAATCTTCCTGGATTTAACAATCCAGTCTACTATAAAGGTCATGTTTTACTGTTGCTTATAAAATGAGGACAACAATGCCTCCAAGATTATGACTGCCCAAGTTTGCAGTGAGCACAACATGCAAATGCTATCTCTGGGGTCCCTGAATGCCTGGACACATGAAGCTCTTCACTGACAGCTACTGAGCTGCTTTCGGTTTTGTTTTCTAAATTCACCGCCATTTATGGACAGAACACATTACTGACATATTATCAAAGTGACGAAAACAGAAGAAAAACAGCAACAGTAGTTGTTTCGAGGAGTCGTGAGGCTGGGACAGTTGTCGTCTGCTGGGAAGACAGATGAGTGGCCACAGGCTGCAGCACTGGACATGAAGCCAGTCTGCACAGTGCTCAGAGCGGACAGCACCGATGCGGCCGCTTGCTGTTCACTCCCCAGCTTAAACCGTAGCCTCATCGCAGCAATGTCTGAATCTGCCCTTCCCGTCTCCTCTGCCAAGTTATTCTGTGCTGAGATTACCTGCTGTGTCTACCTCATTACCAGTTACTATAAATCACTGTGTACCTATTACCATTTCTCCTGCTGCTGACTAGCTAAATTACCATGCACATTGAATAGATAACTTTGTACTCTGCTGAGCATGCTGACAATCCTCTAGAAGTGAAATTCTATTTACAAGAGTTCACCAGGGATTTAATCTGGTTAACTTCAGGTCATATTTGCATCTAGAGATGTTTGCTTTCCCTACTCTGGATTCACTAGGCAAGCTGAGCTCATTACTGAGCCCTCAGCACCACTGGTCAGGGGTGGGACAGTCCCAATTGTGAAGGGGCTCCTCTGGATGAAAGGGAAATTACATTCCAATCATCATCTCTCTTTCCATGTTACCTGTTTCCTGATGTCCACTCAATGGGCCAAATACACATGACTGAAGTAGTAAACCTTAAAGAAGAGGTAACTTCAAAAATAGGTGAGAAATGAAGCATTTATTTGTTCTGTGTTAGTGAATGTGTATCTGATCAGCCCCAGAACGTGGGCTGTGAGAGATGGGTATGGAAGTAGCAGCACAATTTACTGCATTAAACAGACTGCTTTCCAAACTCTGCAATGGACAATTTAGTCTAAACCACCGTGTGAAGTGTGGATAATAGAAACAGGAAACCTGGGGCTTCCAGTGGAACTAATCTTTGTGAAATAGTCATAGCCTTATGAAACCATCAAAAGCAAAGCCACTTCACCATATTATTTATTCCATACTAGCATCATCTGGATAAAAGAAAAGAGTGAAGAGGGAAAGAGAGAAACAAGCACATTATAGCTATCTAGGTCAAAATTTTAAACAACCTTTTGGTTTAAATGTGTGTGTGTGCTCTTTGCAAAGCTTCACTCAGAAGCCTTACTATCTTTGGGCTCTCCTTGCCACTTAACTATAACGTCACAAGTATTGTTTGGCTGTTAGGCCATTTTTGCACAAATTATATAAAAATTTATGTTTTGATGTTTAAAATAGTTTTTGGTATTTCTTACACTGGATAATATCCTTAAAATCAAGAATTATAACCAATATTTTCAATGAGAGTGGAAAATAATTTTGACCAGAAAAGTGGTCATTTGCAGTCACGGATAGAGTGGATAGAGTATGCTAAATCTAATATATGTCCACATTTGTTTTACTATTAGTGTCAGGATTTTTCCAGGATAGTTCTTTTCTCAAATATTTCTTATTCAAGTCTAAACCATAATGTGATCTTATGCAATGTAAGCATCACAAAGACAAGAATGCTCCATCCCCATTAGAGTACATGGCACAAATCTAATGTATAGTAAATTTGAGTAGATGATAGAAATGTAACTCAAAATAAAATGAAATCTAATACAGCATATTCTTTCACTTCTTCTCAGGCCTCAAAATAAATCTTTCACTGCTAAAGGGTTAAACCAGGACTGTGTTATTCCCAGTCACTAATTAAAACCAAGTGGCAGAAACAGTACAGTGGTTTTACCCATTTATTATGAACCCACTTAAAATTCAATTAAATGGAAACAGGAAAATACTGTGGTAGAGACCACAGATTCTCAGTGTGACCTTTTCAACTCACCTGGCTTTCATTGTAATATTATTAGGCCTAACTCTGGGCAAAAACACATTAATTGAATATGACTTATTCCAAGACTCGGTCAACTTAAGCACTGAATACTCAATTTCTCTAGTATTGGTTTGATTCTTTTTCCTTTCCTGGATCATGGGTATAAGAGGAAATTAAGAAATATCTGATTGCAAACATTGGTGATTTACCCCAGTGAAGGATTAGGACAATTCAAACTGCAAATTTGGCCTTTGATTTCAGTGTGGAAATGATGGAGGCAGCAACATTCAAGGTTATCACAGGGCCTTTTCATCTCCAGCATTTGCCTTGCTATTTGTCAGCTTTTTTGCACTCTCAATATCTGTCTACAACAAGACTTTCTAAAACCAGGCTGGCCTTGTGGACTGAATTTTTCAGAGCTTTCATAGAAGTCCCTTCCCTATGAACTCCCAAGCAACTACTTTAGGGAGACTGAAAATGTAACTTGGACCTTACCTGAATGGCATTATCTTACTTTTTTCTCACTCCCTAAAAGCAGTCTGCAGGAATTTAGGCAACATTGTCTGGGGGTGCTAGCCCCTCTACCCCTCTACAGACAGTCATGCCAAGTGACCTCCCTGAATCAACATAAGGAATGAACTAAACACTGGCTTTATGCAGCCCTACATTTTCATGGGCAGCAAGGTGGCGGAAATGAGTAATGTAGCAATTGAATGGGCAGATAATTTTTTCAGCCATCTGTTGTGCATATGTCTAGCGGATCATCACTGTCTTGGACCTTGCAGTTTTATACAGATGGTATTCTCCAGAGACAGAAAGGGTCTAAAATGAGTCAGTGCAAAGATCAGTCTTAATATGAGAGATGATAGATAATTGCCTGTCTCACCATGTTTAAAAAATCAATTCTCTTGTAATCAACCACTTTGAGCATGCAGTTTGGGGGTTTCCAGTTAATTTGGACTTGCTTCTATGTGACTCTTATCTTATGCCACATCAAGTTTAAGGACAAAAATAAGGAGACTGTTGTTTAAGGCTTCAATTTTGTTAAAAATGTTCACGAAGATTATTCATTGTCTTTGCAGTAAGAGTTTAACTTTTATCTTTTTTTGTTAATTCAATAAGTGATGTTTTCAGTAGTTTAACAAATATATATCCCACATTCTTAGCCCTGCTAAGAAAAAAGATATGCACTCATCACAGAAAAATGTACTGCAAATGAGACCCAGAACTGGCTTCTTCTTCAAGGTGCCAGGATATCTGACTTCCTGACTTTCATCATGAACTTGGCTCTCTCAGATAAAATGAAGATAAAATACATTTATCAAAGAACCCAGGTACAGAAAAGGCTCTACTGAAGTGGGAGTGAAAATTGATGAGTGAACGCTTACTACAGAGAGATACCCCAGACCTCAAAAGAGTGTGTCTTCTGGGAGAAAAAAATAAATAGGCATATTTTAGGGGATAAATCCCTAATTCCACAGGATTTTCAGAAAAGGATCCAGGGAAGTACCAGGAGCCATAATAGTCCAGTACTCTGTCCCTATTTCTTCTTGAAAGAAAGCTGTATACGTTCAGAAGAATACGAAAACTTAGAATAGCAGTGCATGTTTGTAGAATGACAGAATTAAGAACCAGAAAAAATAAAAATATTGAAACCACCAACAATGACTTTTGGATGAAGGTAGGTTTTGAGCCAGATTCGAAAGGTTCCTAAGTGCATCCGTTGGCAGCATGGAGTGGGCAGAGAGAGAAACAGACCAGGAGATGCTTTCCACAGCCATCTGGGCTTCTCCCTCTTCACATCCATCACACTTTATTGAAGTTGTTAAAAATCTGGCTACCTGCAAAACCATAAACTCTATGAGGACAGATACAATGATGAAGTTATTTGCTTTGATAGTACTAGCTGAACACCTTAATGTTTGCTGACTAAATAGGGGTACAAATATTTACTTTGCTATAAAAGTCCTCTGCACACTAAGCATGTAATGGAATTTCATGGTTGGCTATCTGCTCTCTTTGCCATACTTAAGTTGCCTCCTCCACCATCACCAAACCAATCCCTGGCTCTAAGTCTCTAAGTCTCTAATTCCAAATGATTTGGCCCATAGATCTGAGGCTGAAACATCTTACCCAGTGATTACTGATCACCTTTGTCTACTAAACTACTCAGCTTAGCACTTAAAATATTTCATTCATTATTCCTTCCTTACCTAAACCACCCACATATTTCTCTTTCCAAAATAATCCTTATGCTTCCATTTTATTCCTGCTTTCTAAATAAAAATTTGATGATGACGATGATGGCCAGGGACATTTCTAAGCACTTTATAGATACTGTCTTGCTTAATCCTCACAACAGTGCTATGGAAAAGGTGGTGTTACTATCTTCAGGTTAAGATGAGGAAACTGAGACAGAGAAGGCTTAATTAATATGTCCGGTCAAGCTGCTAGGAAGAAGTGGGCACCACTTGAATTTGAACCCAAGCATCCTGGCTCCAAAGATCATGCTCTTCAATACTATGGTATGCCTTTCTCCGAGGCACCTGAATGAGTGTTGACTAACTTTGAGGTCATCATGAAAGGGCCCTTTCATCTCTAGTATTTGCTTTTGCTATTTGTCAGCCTTTGATGCTCCCTTGATATCTGTCTAGAAGAAGACTTTCCAACACAGCCTGGCCCAGAATTTGGACTGAATTTTCCAGAGCTTTGACTGTGGTCCATTCTTAATGAGCTCCCAAGCAACTACCTCAGGGAGAATGAAAATGTAACTTGGACCTTACCTGAATGACATTATTTTACTTATTTCTCACTCCCCAAAAGCAATCTGTCAGGAATTCAGAAAATTGTGCCAATTGCCAAGAGGGATGCTAAGATTGGACGGAAATAGACCTTGAAATTAAGATGCTTACTACGCGGAGAAAAGACTTGAATATAATGAGCGAAACACACTGCAGAAGTTGATGGATAACTTTTAACATAAGAAGGATCAGAACCAAGACTATCTCCTAGAATCCTTGGAGGCTTTCCCACTCACATAAAAAAATAGGGACTGAAATTTGGCAAAGGATTGTAATCTATCTACTGTGTGACCTGCCCAACCCCTAAACTTCTTTCAAGGCTACTTAAAGAATTTCTCTTCTAAAAAGTTACCAGTTACCAATCCTATACCCACTATAGTTTGTATCTTATTCTGAATTTCCTGAGTATTCATGGCTTGAGACTGACCCGCCCAATTACAAACATAATCAAATATTAGCTTATAATTATATTTTAGATGGTTAAAGCATAAGTTCTATCATCCTAAGAAAAATCTTAAACACTACAGAAACAACTACCATAAAACTATCTCAAAGTTCTTGAAATTCTCACTACAGTGCAGAGCAGGCATCGGTATTCAATAAATAATAAATGAGTGAACAACAAATAAGTGAATAAAGGAGCATTTCTGCTTTGATTTTTACATAATGACCTGGAGCTTAAGAGGAAAGTGAGAGAGAGAACTTAGAATAGAAGGCATGTTGGCTTCTGATTTTATTAAAATGTTTCATCAGATAGAAGATGTGGTTCTCCCAAAATAAAGACCAGGAGCACAGGAAAACAGCACTGTGTCTTGGCAAGAGAAAAAAAAAATAACACCCCTCCCAACCCAACACACAATGCCCCTACATGCTCATGTATTTGGAGGTAATAGTCAATTTACTGGCACACAATGCAAGTCCTTTCTGGAAATGATTACTCTCAAAGATCCACTTTTAGTCCAATGTGTTACAAAATGAGAGGGAGGCCATCCAATTCTTACTTTCCCTTTGTGATGAACTGTTAAAAAGTGATACAAGAGGATAAAAGATGAGATGGGAAGGGAAAGAGACAGAAGAGTAGGCTGTAGGAGACCAAATAAAAAGTTCAAAGTGGCAAGCACTGCAAAGTAACACTTCATCATTCCCAATTTTACTCCTGGGTGTCTATCTGGAGTGTTGTCATTACCTATGAGAGGCCAGCTCCAAAAAGTTCAGTGTGTTCCTGTAAAATCTTTGGACCTAGACTCAAGTTCAAGAATGCACAAATGATGCCTCCAAGCATTATGATATGCTTGCAAAGTTCTACTGACCTATCCTGATGAAAATATCAACTGACCTTGGAAGTTTACCAGGTCTCAGTGAGCAGGTCTGGGGAGTTAAGAAGAAAGACACCATAGTGCAAAAGAATGTGGAGTATGCAAAGGGCAGAAGCTGACGGCTTATGAACTGCACATTATTTGAGGTGGCTCTTTCTAAAAAGAATTCTAGGACATCCCTATCCACTGTTGCCATTATCCACTTAATTATGTAGAGTCACCATAAAAATTTAAGTATTTTGTGGAGAATGGGCACCTCTCCATCTGTGAATGCTACCAAAGGTAGAGCCATTAGTTCAGCAAGTAAGCCCAACCTACTCACTCTGAGACTTCATTATTATTCGTATTGCTGCAGGACCCATCTCCTGGAACTTTCCACTTTCTCCTGGGTTTATTTGCTTCACTTCACCCTTCAAAATTCCCAGGAACATTTGTGTCGTATGAACTCCCAGTCAGTTTATAGATTATCTTTCCCTTGACCTGGTACCTAAACCCCAGGCTTTTATATTTAATCAGCTATTGAATATTAATTTTGTTTTTTGTTAGAGATCTTAAACAAAAGATGACCAAAATGTAAATCTTGATTTCAGCTCACTCCTGGAAACCCATTTCTTCTCCATTGTCTACGTCTCAGTAAATGGCAGAAACACTCACCAAACTGATAAAGGCTAAAACCTATGAGCCATTTTTAATTTCTCTTGTTCTTACCTCTCACATTCCATCTGCCAGTTCTGTGACTATACCTGTTAATACTGTATATCCTAACTTTTCCTTCTTTTCTCTATCCACACTACTACAGTCTTAGTCCAGCCACTATCATCTCTCACTTGCATTATGACAAAAACTTATTAACTCATCTTTCAGCTAATATCATGTTGAAAAGCCAATCAGACTTATTAGCTTGGTGGCCAAAATAAAACCAAAGTAAATTATTATATTTACTTGTAAAATAATTGTATATATAATAATACAATCAGCCTCCAGGTATAGGAAACAATGATTATGTAAAGGCAACTGTAATACTCTATATTTTATTAAATTTTACAATGATTTCATTATCCAAGTGAGACTTTAACATGTTACTGGTTAACATTGAATGTGTATCATGCCAACTCCCAAGTAACCACCATGATCTACCACCTAAGCAACTGCAAATAGCCTCCTAACTGGTCTCCAAATTTCTGTTTTTGCTCCACTGAACTCCATTATCCACAAAGCTATTAGAGTGAAGTTTTTAAGAAGCAGATCAGTATTTATGAGTCTTGCATTTAAAATCCAGTGTGGCAGATATCTCCTTATTCTCTGTTTTCTTTAAAATAATGATCTCCTCCAGCAAGTTTTTTTTTTTTTTTTTTGAGACGGAGTCTCGCTCTGACGCCCAGGCTGGAGTGCAGTGGCACAATCCCAGCTCACTGCAAGCTCTGCCTCCTGGGTTCACACCATTCTCCTGCCTCAGCCTCCCAAGTAGCTGGGACTACAGGCGACCACCACCATGCCCGGCTAATTTTTTGTATTTTTAGTAGAGACGGGGCTTCACCACGTTAGCCAGGATGATCTCGATCTCCTGACCTCATGATCCGCCTGCCACGGCCTCCCAAAGTGCTGGGATTAGAGGCATGAGCCACCGCACTCAGCCTCCTCCAGCAAGTTTTAAGAGTACGTGACTGCCTCTTTTGTTCTAATGAGGTAAAGCCACACAACTAAGTTTGGGCTATGGATATGAGCAGAACTTATATGTGTGCAACTTCCAAGTGATCTCTAAATGCAAAGCCACTAATTCCAAACTCCCTTTTTCCTCCCTTCTATGGGGTGAAATACAGATATGATGGTGATGAACAAGAAGAGATCTTGCTTGTCTTATTCTCATCTGAAAAATAATGACACTTAGTAATCACTCAAGTATTTTTTAAGTGAATGAAAGATGGAGGAACAGTGTAAGATAACCTACACATCCTCTTGGTACAAAGAGCTATTAGATGTCTGATAGTAAACAATATAGTATGTCTACTAGGAAGCATTCTGCAAAAATTATGAAAAAGAGAAAAGGCAATCTATTCCAACTTAATAACAAAAGGTCATAACTGATCTTCTAGTAATCATTAAACACATAAAAATCAATAGCCAGAAACTTTAAGTCAATGATCCATGCCTAGATGTGACACAAAAGTATGATCTTGTGTCCAAGGTCAAGAATAAAGGACAATTGAATCAAGGATGCTTAGTCAAATGAGAATCCATATTTATAACTCAACAAAATCAAAGAGAGAGGAAAGATCAAAATAATTTAACATATTTGTAGGGCATTAATGAGCTCAAGTACATTGCCTAGAGTAACAAAGAAGAAAGACTATTTTATTTTGTCTTAATCTTTTAAGAAAAGAGGGAATGTATTGTCTTACCTAGTTGCACTGTTAGAAGATTGTCAGAATTCAGGCAAAAGTGGGCCCAAAAGTTAAAATGATGTCATCAGGTTTTCTGTTTTATTATTATTTTTTATTTTGCACTAAATTTAGAATTATAGAAAATGTATCAAGACTTGTAAAAGAGTCCTGTATACCCCTCATGAAGCTTCCCCTTTTGTTAACATTTTACATAAACATAGGACAATTATCAAAACTGGGAAATTAACACTGATATAATTCTATTAACTGAACTAGAGACCTTATTCTAATTTCACAAGTTTGTTCACTAATGTTCTTTTTTTTCATTTCAGGATTCCACCAGGATCCTACCTTGTATTTTGTTGTAATACCCCTCAGTCTCCTCTGATCCATAACAGCTCCTCAATTTTTCTATCTTTCTTGATATAGATACTTTGAAGATTACTGATTAGTTATTTTGTAGAATGTCCCTCGGTTTGGGTTTCTCTGGTTTTTGTGTCAACATTAGAAGGAAGTTCTGCATTGCTGGCAATAATACCACAGAAATGATGTCATTTCTTTCTCAAGGAATTTATCAAGGGGTTAATGGTATATATATGTCTCATTACACTTGACTAATGTGGTATATGCTGGCTTTCTCCACTGTAAATTTATTATTTTTCCCTATGTAGATAAAACTTTGGAGGAGATCATTTAAGACTATGCAAATTCCTTTTTCTCCCCCAAACTTCTGCCCACTAATTTTAGTGAGATAGAGAATTTTAAGTAGAAAAAAGTCCTGTTTCAGTAGTGCTACAAGAAAAATTCTAATCTGAAGTTGCTTGAAAAAATGTTTTAAGAAATTCATAGGTATACTAAAATATCATTTAAAAATTATAGCAGTGTTTAACTATTGCATTTGCTTTAAACGCTTTCTACTAAGGGTCCTTATACTTTTCAAGGTCATGGAGCCTCTTCAGAATCTGGTGAAAGACAAGAGTTCATTCTTCCTAGAAAAATGCAAATTGCATATGTTGAGAATTTAGGGACTTCATCAACCACCAAAGCTCATCCCTGGATTCCTGAAGTGTCTCCAGGCAAAGCACCCCTTTATTAATAACAAAGAGTATCTGTAAGTCAATTTGCTTTTCATAGGTCTATCTATATGCCCGTCATTAATGATGTTCTTTCCTTAATTTGTTATGGAAGGAAGGAAGGAAAGAAGGAAGGAAGGAAGGAAAGAAGGAAGGAAGGAAGGAAGGAAAGAAGGAAGGAAGGAAGGAAGGAAGGAAGGAAGGAAGGAAGGAAGGAAGGAAGGAAAGAAGGGAGAGTGGGGAAGGAGGGAGGGAGGGAAGGTAGAAGTAAGGAAAGAGAAGGAAAAAGTCATATTATCCCATGTCCCCATTACTTCTCTTACCCAGAATAGAAAAATGTATTGGACCAAAGTTGGCCAATTCCACTTAATTTTTTTTCCTAGACTGCTTTTCAAATTGGATCTTGAGTGTACTAAAAACTATTCATTTTGCCCCATTCAGCTTTCTTTCCATCCAGCTAATTCCCCCAGTGAGCACATTGTTCCCCAAAAGCCTTCAGGTTTCTTTTAAATCTATGTTCACAGAACTTGTGCATAAGAACAAGAATTGTATTCTTCTAATTAAAAAGTAGAAAATAACTAGGATGTTTCGACAACTGCTTTTAAAAATAAATTCTTACCAGGATCCTCAGGTCTCTGTGACCACTTCCCACATATTTTATTAAAAGCCTAAAAACAGAAAGAATTGCTAGCATTTGAGGGGTTTTTTTTGTTTCTCTGAAACAGTTTATCTTCTGAAGCAACTGACCCCATCTCATGAAATGTTTGCAGCAAATATGTACTATGTTTAGTTAGTGTTGTGAAATTTCTATTTTTGCAATATGTTGGGATGCTGAGTGTTAGTCAAATGGATTTTATTTGGAAATTAAAAGCAAATTTCATAGGCTACTTGCTTTGCAGCTGAAGAATCTGGGTCAGTCAGTCAGAAAAACATGAGCTTTTTTTCCCATGGCTTTGAGGTAAGCACTGTGGCTTTCCTAGAAGGATTCTGCCCCTACCACCTAAGAGAGTTCTGGGTGTTTGTTACAACCATGTCTTTATCCTAAGGGTTCTTGGGCTTAACCATTGTTCTAGAAAATCTTGAGGCAAATCTACTACTTTAATCTTTTAAATAGTATAATTTGGAAAGACTCTTTTAAGCAAACCTAATTCAAATGAGTCCATCTGCTAAGCCCAAAATATGAGTTTTTCATAAAATGCAGATGCAATAACAGACTCAAAGCATAAGAGACTTTTATACAACCCATTAAGCAATAGTCAACCCCTTCCTTTTGTAAAAAGAGAAATGGAATGTCTCATCTTCTAACCAATACAATAAGTCCTACTAGTTTAAGCTTTGATGTTGCCATATGAAGCATTCTTTCTCTATTATGTTCAAAATCGTGGAGAACATTCTGATAATAAGACCTATCTTTATGACCTCCTTTGATTTCCTGTGTTAATACTAAGGAAATAATGAAGGAAACTTTTGAAGTTTAAGCTCCCCATTAATCCATGGGACATTTTAATTCATTGAATTTCTTTATAAGAAACACAAAAACAAATCTTCTCCAAGAAATGTAGCAAAGCAATGTCCTTAAAAGGAAAGTCTAACATCTGATTTAGTGATAGGAGTTTGGACATGCACAGCTAGATGATGTAGTACCTATTTCTCTACTCAGTAATTATGCTAACTATTCTATTAATTTAAATTACTTGATAGTTATGGGCACATGAACTACACATACCTTCAGCCACTTGCTTTCTGAGTTGGTTTTTCAGTGTCCTGAGGAAATTATTACTCTTGAGAAAAAAGAAGAAAATAAAATCTATGCTCCAATATCACCCCCATTTCAAAGTCACATAGATTTGTTTTGACTCACACTTAGCATCTTACTTTTCAAATTAAACAACTATTTATTTTCATCATGAGAGATGAAAATTTTTAAAATTAGAAAAGTTTCAGATAATAGATGAAAGCACATGTGATTCCCAGCACTAGCACTAAGGGCAGAGCACCTGCTGTAATTCTGTACTGAAGACTACAATTCTGAGATGGTTTAGCAGCATCATTTTTTTTTTGTTTTTTGGGGTTTTTACTTTTGTCTTTAAAATGATATCAGACAACATATCACATGCCTGAGTTTAGAGCTGGGTTTTAGGAGATTCTGCTCTCAAAGCAGAACAAAAGAAAAAACTATTAAATTGCAATGAACTTTTGGCTCTGTGGTCTAGTTTAATCGGGATTGGAAAGAGAATTTAAAATGGTGTGTTTCTTAAGTAGCCCATTGCAATTCACTAGGAATTTTCTAAACATGCATTTTCCACCTATATGCTATATAAAAGAAAAATATTAGAGGTTCTAGAGGGGCCAAAATGTCACCATCATTTTAATTTAACCAGGATGTGATAAAGAGAGAATAAAGAGGGTACTTCAAGAGGAGTTAAGAGATTCCACTACTGATTAATTAAATGTTTTAGTCATGAAAACAGATTTTAGTCTTTAGATTGCTCTATCCTAGTCTACAAAATAAAGGAGTTAAAGTAGATTATTCTCAGGGACTTTTCTAATTTATAGTTGTTTGAATTCTATCACTGTTTCTAAGGCGAGTATAAGAAGTTTAAAGAGGACTTTTCTTTTTGTGATCTCATAGTAAAGCCTTAAAGTGTACCAACTGGCTACTTATCAACACAATTATTCTTCATTCCAATTCCTCCTGCCATATTTTATTCATGTCTCCCATGGAGATATTTATAACCCATCCCATATTCATATAAAGTAAAGGGAAAATTTTATCAGGCTCTATACTTAATAGCTTAGCACAGAAAAACAGCAGTTGCCTCTCCCAGAGACCTTAGAAAAAGTGTGACTACACTGAAAAGTCAGCGGACCTCAGTACGTGTGTCAACTCTTCCCTTCACCCTGGCAAGCTTTACAAGCAGAAATTTTGATAGACTCTGTAGAAGTAACTGCTGAAACCAATTAATACCAGACAATAGAAAATATTAATTGAGCTTGCATAATATAGATAGCATTTTGGCAGACCCTACGGAGAGATTCCAAACAAATATAAGATCTACTGGCTTCCTTCAAAGAGCTCATTGTGTGTTTAGAGGAACTGGAACTTGAAGAATAAGAAGGAAACGTCACTTTTCTTCTTCCAGTCCTAGTGCTCTCTCAGATATACAACCATCTATTTAATTCATTCAACTAATAGTATACTTGGACAGTACAGACATATTTTAACATTGTAATGATTTAAACTCTCACACTAGTCCAAATATAAATAGATTAATGAAACTAAATACATAGCCTGATTTAGTGTTTGAAAACTGATAAAAGAGAAACATCACAAACCATTGTGGCAAATATGACTTGCACAACCAATGGAGTTAAGAGAACTAGATAACCATTGAAAGGAAATCAATGTGAGGTCAGTGGAGGTATTTATCATATATTGAAATAACCTTTATGTGGATTAAAAGGTTAATTCTAAAAATCTTACGTGGCAAACATAAAATGTTGTTGAATGTAATTTGACTTCTGCATAGGGAAGGATCATGATGCTTATAAACAATGGAAAATTTACAATAGAAAAGATAAATGTAACCACCTAAAAATTTAAATTTTGTGTGTAAAACTGATCAAAATTACAAGGCAGACTATCAACTACAAGAAAATATTCACAAAAAGAAATGACAGTTAAAATATCATTCCCTTATAAAGGCCCACAGAAATTGTCACAACAAATATCAAAATCCTCATAATAAATTGACAAAGAGCCATAAGCAGACAATGGACAGAAAAACATGATACTGTTAGAACTGTCAGATTAGCAAGATTTTTTTTTCTGTGATACCATTAAATGTTAGAAGTAATATGAAAGAATCAGCAAACTCTTAGTCTATTGTTTGGAATTTCAAAAAAAGTATAATTTTTTTTATTTTTTAATTTGAGACGGAATCTCACTCTGTAGCCCAAGCTGGAGTACAGTGGCAAGATCTTGGCTCACTGCAACCTCTGCCTCCCAGGCTCAAGCTATTCTTGTGCCTCAGCCTCCTGAGTAGCTGGGGACTACAGGCACGCGCCACTATGTATTTTGTATTTTAGTGCTGGTTAATTTTTTGCATTTAATGGAGACAGGGTTTCACCCTGTTGCCCACAATGGTCTTGAACTCCTGAGTACAGGTGATCCACCCACCTTGGCCTCCCAGAGTGCTGGGATTTTTGGGCATGGGCCACTGTGCCCAGCCAGAGTGTAAAATTTCTAAAAAGATGCATGGCAATGTATTTCAAGGGCCCAAAAAATTCTTATACAGTTTGACCTCTTGAAATCCAGCCTAAGGAAATAAACTGTTATATGAAGAAAGTTTTAGGCACACAGATGTTAAATGCAGTGATTTTTTAATGGCAAATAAATGATTGAGTTAAGTGAAAGGAAACATTTAGAGAACCAAATAATAAATAAATTATTAAATTAATTATAATTTATCTTATTTTGGTAATATAGAAAAACTTCATTACAATGTTAGCTGAAAAACTAACATAGAGATTGTACAGGTAATGAACTTAGCTATATTTTGTTATGATGTTTTATAAAACATAAGATAATTCTAGAAAAGAAAAACCTTAAAGCACTGACAGAGTCTGTCTTTGGTTGGTGGGACTATGAATATGCTTTGTACATTTTCCTTTTTTTTCACTTTTATATATTCAATTAGCATGTAGTACTTTGAAATAAAAAATTAAGTTATAAACTATTTTAAGGAATAAAACAACAAAAGTACTGAAACTAGATTTATATTAATAAAGTCTATAGTAAAAGTCTACTTTTTTCAAATTGCTAGTTAAGTAAAATTATCTATGATAGTGCCTATTAATACCAAAGGTAGCATTTGAAGAAATTTCATTCCATGGTAAGTTACTATAATGGCCATTGTAATTCCAGCTAACTGACATAGCCTTCTCTAGGAGAAAAGCTTAAAGAAGGATAGCCAGTTGGTTAAGCACAAACTCTGAGGCCAAACTCCTTGTGTTAAGATCCTAGCCCCATTATCTGCTAAGTCCCTCAACCTCAGTTTCCTCATGTGTAAAGTGGTGAAAATAATAGTGCTCACAACACTGAATTCTTATGATAATTCAATGAGTTAATATGTTTCATGTGCTTAAAACAAAGGCTAAAACACAATTAACACTCAACAAATATTAGCTGCCATTATGCTTATTATCACTGAAGCTTCTTCACCACACTAGTTTGAGTTCATTAGATATCTCAAAATGTACATCTCAAAAGGATACAATATAATCAGCACACACATGAAAATTCTGTTTTTTCCATTGCTGTGATAGCTGAGCACTTCTAACATAGATTACAAAAATTACTCTCATTAACACTTTGAAAGAAAAGTACAAATGGAGACCTACATGTCATATGTCTACATGCTTTAAAAGCTAACGAATCATTAAATTAACAAAAATTCTATCCTCCTCGTTTGACAAATACACTTCATGGTGACCTAGAAGGCCAAGTTCAAATGTAAACTTCTCACAATCCTTAGAATTCAGCATCTATGAATGGCTGAATGGGGAGAACCCTGCCACTGCTACCACCAACACCAGCACACATGTGCATGGCATAGACAGAATTCTATCAGATAAATTTTACAAAGGATTGAAATAGTTAAAAAGAATTAAGCAGAAATACTGGAATTGAAAAATGCAATTGATATACTGAAGAACACATCAGAGCCTTTTAATAGCAGAATTGATAAAGCACAAGAAAGAATTAGTGAGCTTGAAGACAGGCTACTTGGAAATACACAGTCAGAAGAGACAAAAGAAAAAAAGAATAAAAAACAATGAAGCACACCTACAAGATCTGGAAAATACCTCAAAAAGCCAAATCTAAGAGTTATTGGCCTTACAGAGGAGGTGGAGCAAGAGATAGGGGCAGAAAGTTTATTCAAAGCCAAAAGAGAGAACTTCCTAAACCTAAAGAAAGATATCAACATTCAAGTACAAGAAGGATATAGAACACCAAGCAGATTTAACCGAAAGATAACTATCTCAAGGCATTTAATAATAAAACTCCAAAAGGTCAAGGATAAAGAAAAGATCCTGAAAGCAGGAAGAGAAAAAAAATGACATACAATAGCGTTCCAATATGTCTGGCAGCAGACTTTTCAGTGGAAATCTTACAGGCCAGGAGAGAGTGGCCTGACATATTTAAAGTGCTGAAGGAAAAAAGCTTTTACCTAGAATAGTGTATCTGATGAAAATATCCTTAAAACCTGAAGGAGAAATAATAAATTTCCCAGACAAACAAAAGCTGAGGGATTTCATAAACACCAGACCTGTCCTACAAGAAATGCTAAAGGGAATGCTTCAATCAAAGAAAAGGATGTTAACGAGCAACGGGAAATCATATGAAGGTACGAAACTCAGTGTTAATAGTAAGTACACAGAAGCTGGGTGCAGTGGCTCATGCCTGTAATCCCAGCACTGTGGGAGGCTGAGGTGGGCAGATCACCTCATGTCAGGAGTTCGAGACCAGCCTGACCAACATGGTAAAACCCCGTCTCTACTAAAATACAAAAAAAATTAGCCAGGCATAGTGGCGAGCACCTGTAATCTCAGCTACTTGGGAGGCTGAGGCAGGAGAATTGCTTGAAACCAGGAGGCGGAGGTTGCAGTGAGCCGAGACCATGCAACTGCACTCCAGCCTGGGCAACAAGAGTGAGACTCTGTCTCAAAAAAAAAAAAAAAAATAGTAAGTACACAGAAAAACACATAATATTATAACACTATAGCTTTAGTGTGTAAATTACTCTTAAGTAGAAAGAACCGATCAAAAATAATAATTACAATTACTTTTCAAGGCATACATAGTACAATAAGACATAAAAAGAAATGTTAAATACTGGGTACAAAGTTAAAGTATAGAGTTTTTTAGTTTTCTTTTTGCTTTTTTGTTTATGCAAACAGTATTAAGTTGTTATCAGAATAAAATAACACGTAATAAGACAGTATTTGCAAGCCTCATAGTAATCTCAAATCAAAAAAGTTACAATGAATACAGAAAAAATAAAAAGCAAGAAATTAAATTATATCACCAGAGAAAATCACTTCCATAGAAGGAAGATAGGAAGGAAGGAAATAAGGAAGCTAAGACCACAAAACAACCAGAAAACAAATAGCAAAATGGCAGGAGTAAGTCCTTACATATCAATAATAACATTGTATACAAATGGACTAAACGCTCCAATCAAAAGACACAGAGTGGCTGAATGAATTAAAAAACAAGACCCAATCATCAGTTGTCTATAAGAAACACATTTCACTTACAGACACACATAGTCTGAAGATAAAGAGATGGAAAAAGATATTCCATGCCAATGGAAACAAAAAAAAGAATAACTATGATTATATCAGACAAAATAAATTTCAAGACAAAAACTATAAAAAGAGACAAAGAAGGTAACTACGTAATGATAAAGGGATCAGCTCAACAAGAGGATATAACAATTGTAAATACATATGCACCCAACACTGCAGCACACAGATATATATAAAGCAAATATTATTAGCGCTAAAGAGAGACATCGACCCCAATATGATAACAGCTAGAGACTTCAATACTGTACTGTGAGCATTGGACAGATCTCCCAGACAAAACATCAATGAAGAAACATCAGACTTAATCTTCACTATAGAATAAATAGGCCTAAGAGATATTTACAGAACATTTCATCCAACAGCTGCAAAATACACATTCTGTTTCTCAGCACGTGGATCATTCTTAAGGATAGAGCATATGTTAGATCACAAAACAAGTCCTAAACATTCAAAAAATTGAAACAATACCAAAGATCTTTAACCACAATGGAATAAAACTAGAAATCAATAACAAGAAGAATTGTGGCAACTATCTAAATACATGGAAATTAAACAATGTGCTCCTGAATGACCAGTGGTTAATGAAGAAATTAAGAAGGAAATTTTAAAATTTCTGGATACAAATGATAATGGATATACATACCAAAACCTATGGGATACAGTGAAAGCAGCAAAGAGACAAGTTTACAGCTATAAATGCCTACATCTAAAAAGAAGAAAATCTTCAAATAAACAAGCTAATGATACATCTCAAGGAACTAGAAAAGAAAAAGCAAATAAAATTCAAAATCAGTAGAAGAAAAGAAATAATAAAGATTACAGCAGAAATAAATGATTTTGAAATGAAGAAAACAATACAGAAGATTAAACAAAAAGCTGGTTTTTGAAAATACAAAATTGACAAAACTTTAACAAGGAAAAAAGTGAGAAAACTCAAATACATAAAATCAAAGATGAAAAAACAGACATTACAACCTGATACTGCAGAAATTCCAAGGATCCTTGGTGGCTACTATGAGCAACTATATACCAGTAAATTGGAAAAGTCTATAAGAAATAGATAAACTCCTAGACACATAAAACCTACATATTGAACCATGAAGAAATTCAAAACCTGAACAGACCAATAAAAAAGAAATGAGATCAAAGCCATTATAAAATGTCTCCAAGCAAAAAAAGCCCAGGATCCAATAGTTTCACTGCTGAATTATCCCAAACATTTAAAGAAGAACTAATACCAATATTACTCAAACTATTCTGAAAAATAGAGAAGGAGGGATTACTTCCAACCTCATTCTCCTAATTTAGATTATCCTAATACCAAAACCAACCAAAGTCACATAAAAAAAGCACACTATAGGCCAACATCACTGATGAATACTAATGCAAAAATCCTCAAAAAAAAATACTAGCAAACTGAATCCAACAACACATTAAAAAGATCATTCATCATGACTAAGTAGGATGCCTGGGATTCAAGGATGGTTCAACATACATGAATCAACTAATGTGATACCTCATACCAATAGAATGAAGGACACAAACCACATGACCATTTCAAATGATGATGAAAAAAGCATTTGATAAAATTCAACATTCCTTCATGATAAAATCTCTCAAAAGATTAAGTATAGAAGGAACATACTTCAACATAATAAAAGCCACATACAATTGAACCATACCTAGTATACTGAATGGGGAAAAACTGAAAACCTTTCCTCTAGGATCAAGAACATGACAAAGATGCTCACTTTCACCACTGTTATAAAGGGTACCCAAATTGGAAATAACATGTGAAATTATCCTTGTTTGCAGATAATATGATCTTATATTTGGATAAACCTAAGACCCAACCAAAAAGCTATTAGAATGGATAAACAAACTCACTAAAGTTTCAGAATAAAAAATCAACATACAAAAATCAGTAGCATTTCTATATGCCAACAGCAAACAATCTGAAAAAGAAATTAAAAAGGAATCTCGTTTACAACATCGACAAATAAAATTAAATATCTAGGAGTTAAGCAGAGAAGTAAAAGAACTCTACAATGAATGCTATAAAACATTGATGCAGGAACTGAAAGAAGACACACACAAAAATGGAAGTATATTCCATTTTCATGAATTGGAAGAATCAATATTGTCAAAATATCTATACTACCAAGATGAAATGCAATTCCTATCAAAATACTAATGACATTCCTCACAGAAATAGAAAAAATATCCTAAAATTTATACGGAATGCCGAAAGACCCAGAATAGCCAAAGCAATTCTAAACAAAAATAAATGAAACTGGAGGAATCATATTACCTGACTTTATATTATGATACAGAACTATAGCAACCAGAACAGCATGATACTGGCATAAAAATAAATCCATGCATCTATAGTGAACTCATATTTTAAAAAGGTGCCAAGAACATACATTGGGGCAAGGAGAGTCTCTTCAATAAATTATGCTGGGAAAACTGAATATCCATATGCAAAGCAATGAAACTAGGCTCCTCTCTCTCACCATATACAAATATAAAATCAAAATTGATGAAAGACTTAAATCTAAGACCTCAAACTATGAAACTACTATAAGAAAACATTACGGAAACTCTCCAAGACACTGGACTGAGCAAACATTTCTTAAGCAATACCTACAAGCCAGGTAACCAAAGCAAAAATGGACAAATGGGATCACATCAAGTTAAAAATCTTTCTGCACAGCAAAGAAACAATCAACGAAGTGGAGAGACAACCCACAGAATGGGAGAAAATATTTTCAAACTGCTGATCTGACAAGGGATTAAACAGAATATATAAGGAGCTCAAATAACTCTACAGGAAAAAAATCTAAAAATCCAATTTAAAAATGGGCAAAAGATCTGAATAGACATTTTTCAAAGGAAGACATACAAACGGCAAATAGGCATATGTAAAGATGCTCAACATCATTGATCATCAGATAAATGCAAATCAAAACTACAATGAGATATCATCTCACTCCAGTTAAAATGACTTGCATCCAAAAGTCATGCAATAACAAGAGTTGGTGATTATGAGGAGAAAAGGGAACCCTTGCACACTGCCAGTAGGAATGTAATTAATACAACCACTGTGGGGAATAGATCGGTGGTTCCTCAAAAAACTAAAAATAGAGCTACCATATGATCCAGCAATCCCACCCCTAGATATATACCCAAGAAAAGGAATTCAGGGTATCAAAGAGAGACAACTGCACTCCCATGTTTAGTTTAATGCAGCATTGTTCACAGTAGCCAAGATTTGGAAGCAACCTAAGTGTCCATCAATAGATGAATGCATATAGAAAACTGATGCATATACACAATGGATTGCTATTCAGCTATATAAAAATAATGAGATCCTATAATTTGCAACAATATGGATGGAATTGGAAGTCATTATGTTAAGTGAAATAAGCCAGGCATAGAGAGATAAGCTTTGCATGTTCTCAATTATTTGTGGGAGCCCAAAATTAAAATAATTGAACTCATGGAGACAGAGAGTAGAAGGATGGTTACTAAAGGTTGGGAAGGGTCGTGGGAAGAAGTGGAGATGGTTAATGGGTACCAAAAACAATAGTCAAAAAGAATACATAAGCCCTAATACTTGATAGCACAACAAGGTGACTATAGTAAAAGATAATTTAATTGTAGATTTAAAATAACTAAAAGAGTATAATTGAATTGCTTGTAACACAAGGAATAAATGCTTAAGGTGATGAATACCCTACCTACCATGATGTGATTATTACACATTGCATTCCTGTATCAAATTATTTCATATAACCCATAAATATATATACCTACTCTGTACCCACAAAAAGAAATTTTTAAAAGAGCCAAAGATGGCCAGGCATGGTGGCCCATGCCTGTAATTCCAGCACTTTCGGAGGCTGAGGCGGGTGAATCACCTGAGGTCAAGAGTTTGAAATTAGACTGGCCAACATGGTGAAACTTCACCTCTATTAAAAATACAAAAATTATCTGGGTGTGGTGGTAGGCGCCTGTAATCCCAGCTACTCAGGAGGCTGAGGCAGGAGAATCACTTGAACCCAGGATGCAGAGGTTGCAATGATGTGAGATTGTGCCACTGCACTCCAGCCTGGGTGACAGAGCGAGACTTCGTCTCCAAAAAAAAAAAAAAAAAAAAAAAAAGCCAAAGATTTGGATTAATGGCTTAATGGAGCAGAGTGCTCTGAGGCCTACTGTGTGAAGGAGGTGGAGAAAACAGCCGCAAGTGTGCCAATAGTTATCTGAAGACTCAACAGGTTTTTAATGTGGACCATGCAACTGTGTGATAGAGTTGGCTTGTATTAGCTGGCTGTGAGAACTGATTATAGCTGGCTATGAAAACTAATTGCACATATCTCTTCCAATTCTGTGTTCAATTATGTCAAGTTGGGAGCTTGAAATCTGCCACAGAGGGAGTACTTACATGAAGGAAATAAGCAAATGCTAAAAATTACAAATCATTCCTTTTTTCACCCCTTATTGGAGAGCTGGTTCTTTAATATTCATCACCACACCACTGGCATCATGACAGTAAGTTCCAAATCTGCCTCATAAGAAAGCTCATCATCTAAGAAGGTTTTCTAATTTCCTCACTATCAAGGACATATATTTGTATTTTTGTAATTGAAATAATTTTAGTACTGTTCATTTAAAGATAACTACTTTTTCTTAAGAAGCATGAATTATTACTGAAAGACCTCATGTATTGAGGGTTTTAAAAATATTTTATAGAAAATTTTCAATATTTATATACAAAGTAGGGAGAATAGCATATGAGTTCATATGAGCTTTAATAATTAAGACAGATATTGCTTTATTTATATCCCACTCGCTACCCACTTCTTAATAATTTTGAAGGAAATTCTATATCATTTTTTGATACATATTTAACTATGTCATCTCTGAAAGCTAAGTATTATTTCAGCAAACTAAGTGTAATTATTACTCCTAAAAATGTTCCTTCTTATTATCAAATATATTAGTAGTGTTTACATTTCTAATTGTCTTCAATGATTTGTACAATTTATTTGAATCATTATTCAAATAAGGCTTATATCTGAATTGATTGATTTTTTTTAAGATTTGATTTTTTAAAGATTTTTTAATCTAGAGCTTTCCCCAATTTTTTGGAATTCATTTATTAAAAAACAAACAACCAGATCATTTGTCCTGTACAGTTTTACCGTCTGGATTTCGCTGATTGCAACTCCATGGCGTTAATTTGTTCCTCTGTCCCTTATATTGCTTTTGAATTGGTGGTCAACTCCAGAGATTTAATCACATTCTGGTTTTATTTTTGAGGGATAGAAAAAGGGAAGGTGGGCTAAGTGTGGTGGCTCATGCCCATAATCCCAGCACTTTGGGAGGCTGAGGTGGGAGGATCACATGAACCTAGGAGTTTGAGACCAGCCTGAGCAACAGAGTGAGACCTCATCTCTACCAAAAAAAAAAAAAGCCACGCATGGGGCCATGCTCCTGTGGTCCCAGCTACTTGGGAGCCTGAGGTGGCAGTGGCAGGATTACTTGAGCCTGGAAAGTCGAGGTTACAGTGAGCCATGGTTGCACCACTGTACTCCAGCCTGGACAACAGAACAAGACCCTGTCTAAAAGAAAAAGAGACAGAGAAAGGGAAGGTGGGTCATAATTAGTAACTTCACAGCTGACACTGTGGACTTACCAAGAGGTCTACAATGTCTGGTTGTCTTTGTTTGTGTGTGATTTTATTTGCCACTGATTATTATCACTGAAATTCATTAGTTTGGGGGGTTAGAAAATGGTAATATTCTATCATTTCTTCCTTATTTATTAATTGGAATCATTTTATAAAAAGAAATTTCTTTTATAAATTTTTTGGTCTTCCAATCGTTTGTACCCAAGTCAAATACTTGAAGCAAATTATATTCAAATAAGTCTAAGGTTCATCTATGTCCCCACTATTCTATTCATTTGTACTCTGAGGTATAGCTCATAAAAGGAAGAAAGGATAAATAATTGCTTTTGTTCTAATTTGCCAATTTTTGAAACTAATGAGCTAGTTTCCTGATAGTCTCCAAAAGTAACTATTTTAGTATTATTATTAATATATTTAAATAAATATGATATGTTTCCATCCACTGCAGTTATTATTCTGATTAACGTTCAAAGTGGCCCATCTTTGACCAGTGGGTGACAATTCATGTTGGCTCCTGAGTCCTTTCAGTGCAACCTCTGTAGTCTCTAACAGCTTCCTTGCTTCTGGTATGACAATTTGTTCCAGGTTTATCTTACACATTTCTACCATCAACTGAAATCACTCTTTTCTCCAGGAGACTCTAATTCCTACTAATGGGAAATGGTGTTTAGAGACTACAATCTTGGCACCAGGGGTGTTCCATGCTTTTGAGGTTTTGGCTGTTTCAGAGGAAATAATATAGAAAACATACTTTTTAAGAAACATATTATGCCGGCCGGGCGCCGTGGCTCACACCTGTAATCCCATCACTTTGGGAGGCCAAGGCGGGAGGATCACGAGATCAAGACCACCCTGGCCAACATGAGGAAAACCCGTCTCTACTAAAAATACAAAAATTAGCTGGGCGTGGTGACGCGCGCCTGTAGTCCCAGCTACTCTGGGGGCTGAGGCAGGAGAATCGCTTGAACCCGGGAGGCGGAGGTTGCAGTGAGCCGAGATTGTGCCGCTGCACTCCAGCCTGGAGACAGTGGGAGACTCTGTCTCAAAAAAACAAACAAACAAACAAACAAAAACATAAAATGCCTTTTGAGTTCATATTAATATTTTCAATTCATGGATACTACATCTGTATCTTCTTTCACCACACCGTAAAACTTGCTTCTCAACACCAATATGTCTCATCTGCTTTATCACACAATACACACAGTATCTCTGTATAATAATGTCAAACTACTACCAAAATTATGATTACTAAAAACAGATTTTAAAAATATTTCACTGCTACTTTTGCCCTGAAGAGATATTCCACTAGAAATGAACAAGTTACCGTGTTCTGAAGTTACTTAGACTAGTTCCTCTGTGTGTGGTTATCCACCAACTGGAGACACAGTTCATTTCATTTGTACTATTTTCTTCCTGATGTGAAGGGAATTTTAATTGTTTAATTTTATATTTTATCTATGTACAATATTAACAGTGGTCCATAATCAAATACTTGAAAGATAGTATATTCAAAGAAGGCTAAGTCCCACTCATGTCCCCTATAACCTATTCTCTCCTCTTCATCCAGCAGCGCCAATTCTGCTTACCAAAAATGTCCCATGAGACACTCACATCCCATTTATTTTCTATTTTATGGTTTATTTTCCATTTCTAACATAAGCAATACAGTTATTCTTTCGTATGAAAATTGTTACATACTGTGTATACTTCTCACCCCCCACCTTTTTTTAAATTTAACAATACATCCTGCACATTACTCCAGAGTAGTATATTCAGATTTTCCATATTTCTTCTTAGGCCTGAAGAGTACTCCTGTAAGATAATAAACAATAGTTCATTCTAGCATGGAACATTTAGATTATATTCAGTCTTTTCTTATCATAAAAACACTGCAATTAACAGACTTATGCATACATCGTTTTGTATTTTTCTGTCGTGTAATAGGGATAGACCCCTAGAATTCAGATTTTTACAGATCCAAAAGTAAATGTGTAATTTTGCTGAATATCGTCAAATTTTCCTCCATAGTGGTTGTACCATTATATATCAGCTCTAGCCTTGCCAAAAGAAAGTTTTTGAAATTGGGTGTTTAACAATCAGGTGGGAAATAGATGGCATCTCAGTGATGTTTTTATTTTGTATTCCCCCTATTATGAGCATCTTTTCACATAGTTTAGACACATTTGCACTTTTTTCTTTCAAAAATTTGTATTTTAACTCATTTTTTATAGTTACTTGTCTCTATATTCAGCTGTTATTTCTTTAATTTCAGTAGCTTTAGGGGTACACATAGTTTTTAGTTACATGGATTAATTGCATAGTGGTAAAGTATGGGTTTTTAGTGTAACCATCACCCAGATAGTGTACACTGTAGCCAATAGGTGATTTTTTTCTCCCTCACCCCTCTTTCAGCCTTCCCCCTTGAGTCCCCAGTGTCCAATATACCACTCTGTATGCTTTTGTGTACCCATGGCTTCGCTCCCACTTATAAGTAAGAAGATGCAGATTTTGGTTTTTCATTCCCCTGAGTTAGTTCAGTTAAGATAATAGCCTCCAATTCCATCTAAGTTGGCGTAAAAGACATTATTTCATTCTTTTTTATATCTGAGTACTACTCCATAGTATATATGTGCCACATTTTCTTTATCCATTCATCAGTTAATGGGCACCTAAGGTGATTCCATATCTTAGCAATTGTGAATTGTGCTGTGATAAACATTTGAGTGCAGATGTCTTTTTGATATAATGGCTTATCTTCCTTTGGGTAGATGCCCAGTAGTGGGATTGCTACATTAAATGGTAGATCTACTTTTAGTTCTATGAGAAATCTCCGTACTGTTTTCCATAAGGGTTGTTCTAATTTACATTCCCATCAACAGTGTATAAGCATTCACCTTTTCACCTCATCCATACCAACATCTATTTTTTTTTTTTGACTTTTTAAATAATGGCCATTCTGACTGGGATAGGGTTGCATCTTGTTGTGGTTTAAATTTGCATTTCTGTGATGATTAGTGATGTCAAACATTTTTTCATTAGTTAGTTGGCCACTTGTATTTCTTCTTTCGATAAATGTCTGTTCATGTCGTTTGCCCACTTCTTAATGAGATAATTCATTTTTTCTTGCTAATTTGTTTGGGTTTCTTGTAGGTCCTGGACATTAGTCTTTTGTCAGATGTATAGTTTGAAAATATATTGTCTCACTCTGTAGATGGTCTATTTACTGTGTTGATTATTTATTTTGCCATGCATAAGCTTCTTAGTTTAATTAAGCTCCGTTTGTCTGTTTTTGTTTTGTTTGCATTTGCTTTTAGGGTTTTAGCCATAAATTCCTTACCTAGGCCAATGTCCAGAAGAGTTTTTCCTATTCTTATTGTGGGATTTTCATGGTTTAATGTCTTACATTTAAGTCTTTAATCCATCTTGAGTTAAATTTTGTATAAGGTGAGAGATAGAGATCCAGTTTCATTCATCTACACATGGCTATCCAATTTTCCTAGTATCATTTATTGAATAGGGTGTCCTTTGCCCAGTGTACGTTTTCATCTGCTTTGTCAAAGATCAGTTGGTTGTAGGTATTTGGCTGTATTTCTGGGTTCTTTATTCGGTTTCATTGGAATATGTATCTATTTTTATACCAGTATCATGGTGTTTTGGTTACTATAGGCTTGTAGCATAGCCTGAAGTCTGGTAATGCGATGCCTCCAGATTTATTCTTTTTGCTTAGAATTGCTTTGGCTATTCATGCTTTTTTTTAGTTCCACATGCATTTTAGGATTGTTTATTCTAATCCTGTGAAAAATGGCATAGGTATTTTGACAGGAATTGCACTGAAGCTGAGCAGTATGCTCTGGAAGCATGAGTAGTATGCTCATTTTCACAATATTGATTCTTTCCATCCATGAACATGGGATGCTTTTCTATTTGTTTGTGTCCTGTGTGATTTATTTCATCAGTGTTTTGCAGTTCTGCTTGTGGAGATCTTTCATCTCCTTGGTTAAATATATTCTTAGGTACTTTGTTGGCAGCTATTGTAAATGGGATTGAGTTCTTGATTTGAATCTCCGCCTGGTCATTATTGGTATACAGCAGAGCTACCGACTTGTGTACATTGTTTTTGTAACCTGAGACTTTACTGAGTTCACATATCAAATCTAGGAGTCTTTCTGATACCAATCCTACTGAAACTATTCCAAAAGGCTGAGTGTATTAGTCAGGGTTCTCTAGAGAGACAGGACTAGTAGGATATAAGTATATATGAAAAGGAGTGTATTAAGGAGAATTGACTCACACGAACACAATGTAAAGTCCCACGATAGGCCATCTGCAAGTTGAGGGGCAAGGAAGGCAGTGGTGGATCAGTCTGAGTCCCAAAACCTCAAAAGTAGGGAAGCTGACAGTGTAGCATCAGTCTATGGCCAAAGGCTTGAGAGCCCCTGGCAAACCACTGGTGTATGTCTAAGAGTCCAAAAGCTGAAGAATTTGGAGTCTGATGTTCAAGGGCAGGAAGCATCCAGTGTGGAAGAAAGATGAAGGCTGGAAGACTCTGCAAGTCCACTGTTTCCACCTTTTTCTGCCTGCTTTATTCAAGTCACTCTGGCAGCTGATTAGATGGTGCCCACCCAGACTGAGGTGGGTCTGCCTCTCCCAGTCCACTGACTCAAATGTCAATCTCCTTTGGCAACACCCTCACAGACTCACCCAGGAACAATATTTTGCATCCTTCAATCCAATCAAGTTGACATTTAATATTAACCATCACAATGAGGAAGAGGGAATCCTCCCTTCTTCATTCTACAAAGCCAGTATCACCCTAATACCAAAGCCAGGAAAGAACACACACAAAAAAAACAAAACTACAGACCAATATCCACAATGAATATAGATGCAAAAATCCTTAACAAAACACGAGGAAATCATATCCAACACCATATTAAAGATATAAATCACCATGATTAAGTAGGTTTCATCCTAAGGATGCAAGGATGGTTTCACATAGGCAAGACAATAAATGTGATTCACCACATAAACAGAATTAAAAATAAAAACCATATGATCATTTCAATAGATGCATAAAAAACATCTGATAAAATTCTGCATCCCTTCATGATAAGAAAACCTGAGTAAAGTAGGCATAAAAGGAACGTACCTCAAAATAATAAAGGCAACAGACCCACAGCCAACACCATCCTGAATGAGGGAAAGTTAAAAGCATTCACCCTTAGAACTGGAACAAGGCAAGGATGCCCACTTTTACCACTTCTATTCAACATACTACTAGAAGCCCTAGCCAGAACAATCATGCAAGAAAAAGAAATAAAAGGCATCCAAATTGGAAAAAAAGAAGTCAGATTATCTTTGTTCACTGAGGAGATGGTCTTATACCTTCAAAACCCTCAGATGCCCTTTATTTATTAGGAATATTAACCCTTTGTCTCTAACAGAAGTTGCAAGTATTTTTCCCCAGCTCATAGTTTGTATGTTTGCTTATGACATGATTTCCCATGCAAAAATTTTAATGCAGTCAAAAATTTCAAACGTTTTCTTTATTGCTTCTAGATTTTGAATTAAAGTTAGAAAAAAAATCACATTCTCAGAATAGAGGAATTCGCTCATGTATCCTTTCAGAACCTGTATGGTGTTGTGGTTTTTATATTTAATCTCTGATGTTTTTGGATTTTAGCTTTATGTAAGGAATAAATAAACAATGGAACTAATGTTATTTTGCCACATGGCCATCCCCAAAACTTCTTAATAAAACTTTTATCTTTTTTTTTTCTATTGATTGAGATGTGGCTGGCCTTATGGTACACTAAATATAAACACCTCTGCATATTTATAGATGATTATGTAATTTTTTTCTTGAGTTATATACATTAGCTAATATCTCTAAAACTATGTTAAATAGCAGTGGAGAAAATGGGCAATCTTACTTGGTTTCAAGTTCAGAATAAAATCTTTTATTGTTTCTCCATCAAATAAGATGCTAGATTCCTAGATGATGACTTTGGAGAGAAAGACAGCGGGAAAGAGATCATGCTAAGTATCCATTAATTAATATTAATATTTTATTGTTTATAATATGAATGGGTATTATTATGTAATTTTTTCCTGCCTAGTTTTTTTAATATGTCTTAAAAATTCAATGTAATTTTTAATGTTGAACCACTGTTACATTTCTGGAATTAATCCCAGTACACTGTCATAATGCATTATTTTTTAAATGTGCTATTGAATTATGTTTACTAATATTTTATTTAAGACTTTTATGTCGATATTTATAGGTGAGATTTTCTCTACTTTTCTTGGTGCAATCATTGTCAGCTTTTGGGATCAAAGTTGTCATATATTCAGAAAATGGAACTGAAAGATTTCTTCCTTGTCTATTTGTTGTGGCATACCTTAAACGCATTGGAATTATCAAATCATTAAAGGTTTGGTAGAATTTCTCTATGAGACAAACTGAATCTGGTGGCCTGTGTTAGAGCTTAATTACTTTTTTGTTTCTTTTATAAGTATCGTTTGATTTATGTTTTATTGTAGTCAAATGTGGTAAATTGAATTTAGTTTTTAAATTATTCATTTTTGTCAAGATTTTCAAATCTATTTGCACAGATTTGGGCAAAGTCAAAATTTATTTTAAAAATAGATTATGTGTTTATTTGGAGTGATTTTGAGGGGATAGAGAAAGATGCTTTGGTGTCATCACTGTAGCTCAAAGTTGGCCAAGGGAAGCATCTCCAGAAACTCTGGTCACTCATGTATATACATTTTAAGTAGAACTTCAAAATTGCTTGGTTTTGCTCCTTTTTTATTTTTAATTTTGGGTTTTGCTTTCATCTTTCTATTCTCTCTTTCATTATGTTAGGTAATAGCTTTTTAATTTTGTTATTAAAGAAATAACTTGATAGGATTTTAGAACTATTTTTCTGTTTTCTAATTAATTTATTTGTTCTTATTAATATTAATTCTTCTTTCTTTCTTTCGATTTACTTTGTTGTTCTTTTTCTAGGTTTTTGAATTGGGTGTTTAGTTCATTCATTTTCATTTTTATTTTTATTTATATAAGTATTTGATGCTGTAAGTTTTCCTTTGATAACATAGTCATATCCCACAGATTCTGTTTTTCTGTTTTCATTATTGTTATTTTTCAACAATTCTGCAATTTTGAGTTTCTCCCTTGAACCAAGTGGTTTTTAGTAGCATCTTTTTGTAAAGAAAACGGAATTTTATTTCCCATTAGTATACTCTCCTCCACAACCTACCCATACTGACTTGAAATAGTGATTTTAAAAAGTAAATACTGGCCGAGCACAGTGGCTCAGGCTTGTAATCTCAGCACTTCGGGAGGCCAAGGCGGGCAGATCGCTTGAGGTCAAGAGTTTGAGACCAGCCTGACCAACATGGTGAAACCCCGTCTCTACTAAAAATACAAAAATTAGCCAGGTGTGGTGGCGCATGCCTGTAATCCCAGCTACTCAGGAGGCTGAGGCATGAGAACTGCTTGAACCCAGGAGATGGAGGTTGCAGTGAGCCAAGATCACACCACTGCACTCCAGCCTAGGTGACAGAGTGAGACTCCATCTCAATAAATAATAAAAACTAAATACTGGCAGTTACTCATGATTGTTTATGCAGGCTCATGGAAAATAAATAAAATAAAATATCACACAATGAGCCCTAGTAACAAAACCTGGAAAACAAATGAATGGTAAGCTTCTTCCCCTCCTTTAGATCTTCAGTTCCAACTTCATTTATTGGCATTTCTTTGTCTCTAATTCCCTCAGGTGCCCTCCTTGCTTTCTAAAGGCACAATATGGAGGTCTTTGGTTCACCAGCTATTTTAATACTGTCAAAAGACAAATGGCACCCCTTGCTGAAGTACTGTAGAGGGTACTGCAGCCTCCTGAATAAATTTGCACTGCAATAAAATCTTACTGAGGAGAAACAAAAGACATTTTTTTTTGGAGGGGATTGGGAAAAGAATTTTCATGCATGATGCTTTGTTAATATTTCATTCTATTTTAGTGTACTTGTAGCAATAGGATTTATCTTCCACTTGTTTCTGGGGGTCTTTCAGCAATTCTTTCACAAGAAATTCCAAGCATTTCCTTCTAACTGAAATTTGAAAACTCATACTGACTCTAAACACACATCTAAAGCAAATCTCCTCACCCCCTCTAAACTACAATTTAGAATCCAAACCTCAGAGTGTGTGTCATTTTCTTTCTCCTAACATGGCTCAGAGATGAGTAAAGTTTGGCTCTAGTTTTCTATCTCAGAGCCTACTCCTTTTTCATCTTAATTTAATTGGTACCTCATATGGGGACAGCAGTTGAAATGTTATTACATCTCAGGCTCCCCGGGGAATTAAGGAGTTCACCAGAGTCGGGAGGGAAACTCAGCAGCTTTACAAAGAACAAAAGCCAGAGCAACGGGGCCAGTGCCAGCAGAGATAAATCAGGGTGCCAGAATGGGGGCCAATGCCCGTGTGAGCAGCTGAGGAGAGCTAGAACCCTGTGGCATTAGAAGAATAGACTACATTAAGGGCCAGCAGCCAACCTGGAGCTGCAGGGTGGAGAGAGAGAGCTCACTTTCCCAGCTGACCAAATGGGATCAGATCAAAGAGCCCAGTGGAATTATTTTTTGCGGCATAAAGTACCCTTCAGAACCTGAGCCAGGGCTGCACAGCTGGTGCCAAGGACACACCAAAGAGATGAGCAATCCACAGGGGATCCATCCTCAGGACTGCATTAGGAGGCAGTTTCAGAGACTGCCCTGGAAGACCGTACTGAAATAACCACAGCTGAATGCTATAAACTTCCAGTGCTACTGCACTGCTCAACGTGACATTAGTGAGCAAACGTTACCAGCACCCATCAACACAGAGCAGAACTGCACAGCTCCCTGTTGACAGAATGAGACAAGATTAGTGAAAAACGAAGGAAAAAAAAACAGCATGGGCACATGTAATTTTTACATCATTTTAGATGAGAAATGTTTTTAGTTTAGATCCAATCAATATTTTCTTTCTAAAAAGGGTTTTTTCTAATTGCAATAACCTCTCGCTAACAACAGCTCTCCATGTTTACCGCCTTTTGTCTTTTGTCATAATTATCTGAGGAAACACGATATAATATATAAAAGAGATTAACATTTTTACCTAGGATGTGACCCATATAACGGAAGCGTGCCTTGTTGTTTTCAAGAACAATAATTACAGTGAACGTGATTTAGTTGGAAAAGAAAAGCATACAAATTCATTCCAAAGAAGAGAGCTTATAACATGATGTCAATATGTAAGTCAACTCATTTTGATGCTGCCCTGTAATCTAGATATTGTTTCCATTGAAAAAATAGGTTTAAGGAAAGATTGTTGTCAAATAAACGTGTTTGATGTGTTATTATACCTCTTAAAACTTTTACAAGTACTTCCTTGAACTGAAAAATACAAAACCTTTATACAGTAAATAAAAGTATCATGTTATTTGCTCCAAACTTGTATTTATAGTTCTATTAAATAGTATCCTTGTCTAAGAGACCAAAAAAGAAAAAAAAAAAGACAGAACAAAGATGCCACTCTGCAAAATCTGAGAATAAAGGTAAAACATCTTTTCCATTGCCTATGGTATTGAAACCAACAAATATAAGGTTGATATTTTTTTCCAGTGCTCCTCAAATGCCATTATCATATCACACTCAATTCAAGAACCTACTGTGACCTTAATTAAGGTCCATGATAACTAATCTTAATCAGATCTCTAGTTGTCTATTGCATTATTTCTATTAGGAAATACTTTATATATAATATGTAATAATACTCTCATAATGCCAGATTTTAAATCCTTTGTAAACATCAAACCCATTATAACAACACTGTGGGATAGGTACTTTTATCATCAACTTCATTTTCCCATGTAGAAACAGGAAAAGACAAGCTAAATTATTTGCTGGAAGTCACACAGCTATCAAGAGGTAAAACCCAGGCAGTTTGACTCCAGAGATCCTGTAGAGGTTCATATACTGTGGATTTTGCTGATTTTTTTCCCCAAAGTGTCTTTTCTTCATAGTTAATAGAAGTACTTTAGAATAATTTTACTTGATTTTCATATGTTTTATTCTTATCTAGTATTTAAATTTGACACCTATTTTTAATCCCCAGAGTTAGTCATCATGATCATCATCATTGTCATCATCATCATCATGATGCCACCATCAATATCATCACATTCTCTCCGTGCTTGTTTAGATTTACCCACATCTCTATCTGTGTCTTTGCTTGCTATTGCTACTTACTCAATCCTTTCTCCCAGTTTTAGATTCCCCTTTTTTTGGATGAAATACAAATTGTATGTGTTCTTTTAGCAAGATTTTGAGGATGGCATATCCTTTCAATGTTTGTCTTTTAATTTTTGTGTCTCTTATCTCTGGACAATAGCTTTGCTGAGTATGAAAATCTAAGTTAAGAATATTTTGTCACAGTACATTTTAAAGATATTATTCCATCTACTGTGTTTGGGTTTCTAATGCTGTTATTGAGTTGTCTGGGCCCTCTTTACCATTAATTTGTAAGTAATCTGTGAACACTCTTTCATTGCTTTTAAGGTGTTCTTTACTATGGTTTACTTTGTTTCACTGACGTAAGAAATGTCAGATTCAATTTTTCCCTATTTCATCTCTCCTCTGTCTCTCAATAAGTATTTTGTTCTCATTAATAATCACAGAGCTAGGAATTTAATAAGCATGTAATAAATATTTGACATTTTTCTATTAATGTCATTTCAACTATCATGTAAGTATTATGTTATAACAAATTTCTCAAAAACAAGGAATTCATTTTTCATTTCTTTGGTATCACTTAAACAGAGCTTTGTACTCAGTGAAAGTGCTTAATGAATGACGTTTTATTTTCCCTTACTTCTTCTTTGATCTAATTTTTTCAGATTCAATTGCAATTGATATTGAATAAATTTCTCCACACTCCTTTCCTTCCCTTCCTCTTGTTGCTGAAACAAGAAATTGAGACTGATGATAAAATAAAAGCAAAATCTTAGGGCTTATATTTGTAATTAGGGTTTAAGTAGAAACCATTGTTCCTCTTTAGTTTTCATTTCTATTATGTATATTCAACTAGATCAAAATATCTAAGTTGCAAAGCATCTCGAGTTAATCTAAAAGGGAGTTTATAAGATCCAGTCTTACAAAAACAGTTTTTCATTCCAAATAATTCTAGAATTCATCTCAGTTTTCTTTGATAGAAGTGAATTATTCAAACGATAGAAATATTTTAAGTAGAAACTTTTCTGCACCCAGCAAATGCACAAGATAATGCTAATATTTTTCTGTTGCATGACATTAAAACTTAAGTGAGAGGTATTGCATTATGATCTCACTGAGACAGAAATTGGGTAATCATCACTGCACTGAAGCACTACAGAAATAATCCATCTGGATAAATTTAGGGAGGATTAAATGATTTATCAGAGATTATATGCAAAGCAAGGTGGTACATTTTTTATTACATTTTGATTTTTCAAGAAATTTTCAGAACATAGGTGTGATTTTTCTCACCTAATAAACACAATTTAAAATGGCATAAGGAAGTTAAATATTTTTCCTATTTTTCACATAAACTCTTCATATTGAATATAAATTATACAATTTTATTCTGCACAAAACGGCCTGACTCCTCATGATTACAAAGATGAAAAGGCTTCATTCAATTGCATTCCTTCTCGGTAAGATAGAAGTAAAATGTAAAAACTTTTTTATGAGGTCATTTTAGAAGAAGTTATCTGATACAGAACGAAGACAAAATAAACAGGAGCAATATTATACCTTGATAATTTTAAGATTCAGGGAAATGTACTGAATTATCTAAAAATATTCTGATACAGCAAGGATGAGCTGAATAAGAGATGGCTTGTGTTTTAGAAACATCTCCCAGCAGGGAGCATCTAGCATTCTCATGAGACAGCTCTCCACCTTCAGAGCTAGAAAGAATCTTGAAATCATCCCAACTTGTGGTTCTTGGACCCATGAGGAGCTGTGAAATTACCACAGGAGAGCCAAACCATGAAGAAATCAAGACCATAGACAAAATCAATATGTCTCACATATATTACTGTCACTATTTCTAATGCATAGACTTGCAATTCTAACTGGAAATATATAAAGGAAACATTTCTAAATCCATAGAAATTATTGTCATTTTTTCCCTCAATCAATTGAGATAAAAAGTAAAATTTCCTAATGCAGGAGAATGAAACCTTAAAAGAGGTAAATGATGGATCTGTTTTTCCCCACCTTCTCCACCTCTTTAAATCATATTTATATCCATAATGTAAATTCAATGAAGGTGGAAATTTATGTCTGTCTTTGTTTACTGCTGCTTTTTATTTGTTTGTTTGTTTGCTTTAGAGACAGTCTTGCTCTGTTGCCCAGGCTGAAGTGCAGTGGTGTGATCATAGCTCATTGCAGCCTTGAACTCCTGGGCTCAAATGATCTTCCCTCTTCAGCCTCCTGAGTATCTGAAACTACAGACTACAGTCACAGGCCACCACACCCAGCCAATTTTCTTTTCTTTCTTTTTTATTTTTTTATTTTTATTTTTTACTTTTTTTGTAGAGACAGGGTCTCACTGCATTGTCCAGGCTGGTTGTGAACTGCTGTATTTTTAGAATATTGCCTGACTTATAGTGTTTCAAAATGTCTGTTGAATGAATGAATGTTGATTACATTATCTTAAATCACCCAGCACTGGATATTAGAGAGCTTTAAATAAACAGCATGAAAAAACAAGTTACATGGAGGCTATTAAAAAGACAGCCCTGTTGTCTTCCTTTTTGGCAATAAGCTGTGTCTTAGTATAATATATTGTTGTGTGTATATTTAGAGAATAGCTGTTCAGACTCATCACAATTTATTGCTTTTTTCCATGCTGAGATAAAGACTTATTGTGAAACATATTCACTTTTTGGTACTTTGGAGCCTGCCTGCTCCTGGGTGCCAATTACACTCTGGCAGGAGCTTGAAGGTCTCCCTCGAGCAGCTGGTGTCAGCATCACATAAAATATGCTCCTGAAATGGATCATTCTGCTGCTCAGGGAACATGCAATAGAGGCTTAGCTGAAATAAAGAAAGAACAAAGCTATGACATCCAAAAATAAAATCAAAGGGGATCAAGTTAGAGTTATTTATATATACTGATACTGGACTCAGTATTCTAAACACTTCACAGCTGTTCAAAATTTGAGAAGAAGAAATCAACTATATCGCTAACATCTCCTTGGCTGGAGGGTACCTGGACTCAGTATATCTGTCCTCCATCTACTACTAGCAGCCCCTGCTACACTGACTCTGTCTCAGGTCTCAGCTTCAGTTTAAAGTTCTGGTAAAGAAGGCTAGATCTGATATCAGACAATGTGGGTTAAAATCCCAGCCATGTAACTTCTTGATTCTGTGACCTTAGATAAGCTAATTCACCTTTTAAATCCCTGGTTTTCCATTTTCACAATGGGAAAAATAATTATTCTTGGCTTCTGGGGTTGTGGTGAGAATTCAATGAAATAAGCCATTCAGTGAAATAACCCAAGTAACTGAAGAACTCAGTCCCACTTCTGGCTTATACATTTTGAATAAAGATTAACAATTACTGTTATTAAACTAAGGATATAAAACTGGGCCCATGGTTATTACACCTGAAACCTCCTCCTAACTCCAGTCAGCCGTAAAAGGATAAAACACAGAGAGTACTTAAACTTCTTGGGAATACGCACCTATATTTTCCTCTCCCAATGCCCACATCTCACTGTGACTCAATGTTGAATCATTCTCCCAGACTTGATATTTTCTTTGTATTTCCTAGTACTTCTTCACTGATAGTCAAACTCAAGATCTAATGATCCCCTAAAAAAAAAAACTTCACTCCTGGCATGCCTAAGAAATTGTTCTCTCTGTGCTCACATTGGCTCAGGCCAACTGAGGCAATATGTGGAGGGGTGCCATTTCTTTGCTTTGTGCCATGGTTTCTTTCTCAGCAGAAAGTCTTGTCAAACCCCAGCCTAAATCCAGAATCTTTTTGATCCTACAGAATTGTCAGTGCTTCATGGCCACTTTGTGATTTCCTTTTATTTTTCCATCTCTTACCACCTATTGTCTTGCTTTCCCTATTTTCACCATGCCATTCCTTTCTGTCTGCCTTTCCTCTTCTCTCTTGTGTTCTTATTTCTTTCCTATCACCATTCTTTAATACTCCCACAAAAATGACAGTAAAATTATCAACAAAACCATTGTGTGGTAACTTCTAACCTGGCACCCCATAGATGGATCCTAGAGGGTCCAGGGGTACCCTCAGAGTGTATGAAAAAATAGTCTGTGTGATTGCATGAGGGGAGAAGGGGAAGTAGAGAAGCACATGTGTACTTCTTTTCCTAAGGAGAAAGTATATTGTTTTCATCAGATTCCAAAAAATTCTATGATATTGAAAATGTTAACAGCCTTTGTTAACTTAATCTGAATACTATAGGATTATTTTAATATGCATTAATCATTAGACATCAAGAGATAAAAACATGAAGATGATGAATCTTCAACCAATATTTATTGTGTAAATGTTTAGGAAATAAAGGGGTCTCAACCTTTGCCCTCAACAAGTTCACAGTCTACCTAGGAAGAATAAGTTAATTTTAAAAACAAGAATGTTCCTGTGTTAGTTTGCTGAGAATGTTGGTTTCTGGCTTCATCCGTGTCCCTGCAAAGGACATGAACTCATTCTTTTTTATGGCTGCATAGTATTTCATGGTGTATATATACCACATTTTCTTTATCCAGTCTATCATTGTGAGCATTTGGGTTAGTTCCAAGTCTTTGCTATTGTAAATACGTCTGCAATAAACATACATGTGCATGTGTCTTTATAGCAGCATGATTTATAATCCTTTGGGTATATACCCAGTAATGGGATTGCTGAGTCAAATGGTATTTCTGGTTCTATATCCTTGAGGAATTTCCACACTGTCTTCCACAATGGTTGAACTAATTTACACTCCCACCAACAGTGTAAAGGTGTTCCTATTTCTCCACATCTTCTCCAGCATTTGTTGTTTCCGACTTTCTAATGATCACCATTTGTGAGAGTTGAACAATGAGAACACATGGACACAGGGAGGGGGATATCACACACTGGGGCCTGTTGGGGGGTTGGGGGGCAAGGGGAGGGAGAGCATTAGGACAAACAACTAATGCATGTGGGGCTTAAAACCTAGATGACGGGTTGATAGGCGCAGCAAACCACCATGGCACATGTATACCTATGTAACAAACCTGTGTGTTCTGCACATGTATCCCAGAACTTAAAGTATAATTTAAAAAATTAAAAGGAATGGGGTATTTAATTTTTATTTTATTTTGGTTACCACTTTTGTTGTATTTTATGTTAATAAATAGTCTGTGCACAGCAAGGCTGGGAGAGACTGGAGGCTGAGGTAGGACAATCTTAAAATAGCCATGCATGATATAACAAAGGAATAGGAAATAAATCTTCAGAACAAAGCAATTTGGGGAAAAATGTGAATTTGGAATTAAGAAAATCACATTTCAAATTATCACTAAGTAATCAGATAAGAAAGTAAACAATTGAAGTGGAGCTGGGGTAAATTTAGTAAAGTTGACACAGGTAACTGGCGTCCCTCGCTGAGCTGCATACATAACTCAATGTGGAAAAGAGCCATATTTCAAGAAATGAGAAAATGAATGATTTGTCAGATGTAAAGGCCAAATGGTCTGAGAGAGAACAGAATAGAAGGTCAAAGGAAGACTTCTTTAACTGCAGAAGACCCGAGCATATATATATATATATTTTTTTTTTGGCAGAGAATGAGCCACCAGCCTTGACTTATTTCTTCATTTTTTGGAATCGTAGGCTTAAAATAACATGATAGTTGGTTTCCTTTTGATTACTAAAGGATGTATACAGTACTGAGTTATAAATGTTCTAGGAAGTTATAGAGACTATGAAGAAGCTGCACCTACCACTTGTTTCAGGCTCAGTGACTAGCTGTAACAAACAAACGGAAGTAACTAATAGCAGACCCCGAATCATTCATTCATCGCAAGGAAAAAAAAATAAACACTAATCACTGTAATTATTGCTGAGCCCACAGACGCAGTCTGCAATACGAAATCATTTGTCAGCATTGTTTGCTAAATGTAAGTATACAAAAGTGTACACAATTATACAATGATGAGAATAATAGATGGGTTTTAATCATTCAGTCTGTTGGGACACTGATTTTTTTAAAAAATCAGAAGTTAAGAAATAGAAATTTGTTGAATGAGATAAGGCTTTAGTGGCACTAAGAATAAGTTCTAGAAACTGAATTTCTGGTTTAGTTTTATTAGAACCAGGCCACCATAGTGGGTATTCTAGCATTTCTGCTTGTGGCTAGACCTCTGGGTAGAGCTGTTGGAATCCGTCATTTTTTGGCATAATCTCTTCATTAGATACCTTCAGTTGAAGTTTCCTTCAATTCCTATATATAATAGGAGAAGACAGAGTCTCCAAGAGAGACCGACTCTGACCCTGATGACTATAGATTTTATTCATTAAAACAATAAAACATAGCACTATAATATTTTCATATCAGTAAATATCCTCTGCTACTAATGAACCTCAAAAAACTATTTTCCTGGATCTGCATGAAACATACCACACATGATGCAGACAGTGCCTAAATATTTATACATTAATATATTTAGGAATATGTTAGATGTAAGAATAAGGTACAACTGGTGGTAGTTATTCTGGACAAAATCCTGACAGAAAATTGCCAAGTGATTTATTAAAGCTATAAAATTTCACATAACCCTATGAAAATATATGTGTGTGGGAAATACAAGGAATTAGCCAATTAGGTAGAGATAAATAGATGATAGATAGATAGATAGATAGATAGATAGATAGATAGATAGATAGATAGATAATTGACAGACAGAAGAATATCCTGAAGTTTTCTTAACGTTGTTACATAGCTTTGATAATGGAAAAATAGATTGTCTTAAGAAAATCAATTTGAGGATAAATCTTGGATAGTTTCCATGGGCCTAAATGAACGAGACCATAATTTGGCTTATGAGGCTGAGATTTTTAAAATCAAGACTTGTTTTATTGAATATTATAATATTTTTGGATGGTTGAAAGATTAAAAACCAAATTCTCTATTGTAGATTTAGGTTTTTGCTTTGCTTCTGATTTTTTTGTCTTAAAACTTTTGATTTTCATTATTTTATTTATTTGCTGGCACCTTTCCTCAGGAATTTGGGAAGAGAAGAAATGAATGGAGATGAAAATCAAACATTTAAACTCCCAGAACAACTTTTTAGAGGCAGTAGAATCCAATAATTCATTCTTTTATTTTTTAGTTAAATACTTTCTAAGTGCCCACCCTGTGCCAAACATTGTATTACACATAGATTATAGAAGATAAGTCTTTTTAAAAAACCTCTTCTAGTCACTATATATAGAGATGTGTATGTGTGTAGCCACTGACAGATAATAAACAACTCTATGCATTCTAACTCAGTTTCTGCTTACTCAGTTGGAAAAAAATCCTATTACAGCATTACAGCCTGGATATAAAAGTTTCAAAAGACTTTTTCCCCTTCTGATTTCCATTCTTCAATTGTTTAAAATAATTTTTTCAAGCCCTATTTCTAACCACAATGTGCATCCTCCGTAGTTTCTTCGGCAAAGCAAATCAAAGAAGGATCAGCCATTCCAGACATTAGTCTGAATAGATTATCCAAATCTTCCCACTGATTGTCAGACAGGAATGCAGATTGCCTGCCCACTGAGCACTGTGATGCCATTCAATGACAGAAAATTGCTCTTGGACTTTGAAATTGGGGGACCACAAAGTTCATCAGAGTACAGCTGAACACGCTCTCAGACAGAGACACAATAAATCACCTGCTGGTCATACACTCCCTTTGTTTACTTGCCTCTGAGATAGTCCACTACTTTAGCCCGTTACTAAATCCTTGATTTCTGACACCAACCATCCATTCCTGTGAAGCTCCACCCTTGCCAAGTTAAGATAAAATGTCTTCAGAGATGGTTATTTTGCAGTTTAATATTTTAGATAAAGCTGATGGTTGTTTTAGGACTTCTTGGTGGCAAGGTTAATATCATTTAGCTTGTTCATATCTTTTATTTATTGATTGGTTTGTTCTGAGCTTGAGAAAGGCACAGTTCCTTTTGGCCTTATTCATACTTTCATCCTTCCAACCTAGGAATCTGTGTCTCATTGAATATAGAACTGAGTTGGATCAGTTATGTACTTTAAAAATAGCTGCATTGTGGGCATAGATTACTATGGGAACGTTTTTAGACATTTCACATTCTTCCACAGTGGGTACCATAAAGTCATGGCCATGAAGGCTTGCCGAGAACAGCTAATGAGTATCCACATTCCAGTCGAGAGGTACTGTTCTCAGCATTATTTGGCTTGATTGTTGTGTTTCCCTCACCGGTTGTCATAAAGTGTTCTGAAGCTATTCTAAGCATATTCTATTTTCACAATGCCCTCCAAGAACCTTAGGTGAAAGGCAATGGTGACAGAAACAAACTAATATAATTATGTTTCTGTCAGGAAAGGTGCCAACAGATAAATAAAATAATGAAAATCAAAAGTTTTAGGACAAAAAGACATCAGAAGCAAAGCAAAAACCTAAATCTACAATAAAGAATTTGGTTTTTAATCTTCAATAGTGTTATCATTCAATTAAACTTCAGAAAATTGTAATGACTAGCAAGAAAAAAATGTTCTGGAAAGATTTATGGTTCTCATAAAAAGATAATGCATACACAGAATAAAAGCTTAAGATCCCACATGATTATAAACTCAGCTATTTTATTAACTTAATGGACTAATGTGTTGGTCTGTGTGTGTGTGTTTCTGGTTTTCGTTTTTGTTTTTAGACTGGTAACTGTTTCAATTATGCACTGACTCCTGTACCCCGGTCATCATGACCTGAATATGAATTATCACTGGCAAAACTTTAGGTTACTTAGGCCAGCTCTCAATTCAATTTATAGCTGAAAACTACACTTTATACTAAAAATTGTATTTTATACTAAAAATTTAGTATACATTTTTTCCCAAGAGAAAATAATACTGAATTTTCCATGAAGGATGCCATTGAACAACTATTTAGGGTTATTGTTACTTGTTATCTATAAGGAATTTTTTATAATATATGGTCTCTAATGGTTTTATTTTTCCTCTATGTAGCTTTATCCACCTGGTTTTACTTTGAGAAGCTATCTTTCTCAGTCTGTGAACAGATTAGATAAATCTTGATTCTATCCTGCTTTCCTTTGAGACTTGCTTTTCCAGTTTTATTTCTCTTAAAACCTGGTACAGTTAAGAAGAGTGAAGGTGACTAAAACTTGGTTCATGGAAGTCCATCTCTTAAGATGCTTAATTTTGAGTTAACTACTCAAGGACAGCATAGGGTCCTTTCCCTTTTGGGTGGGACATTATTTACTATGCCACTCCTCTATCACTTATACACTGAGTGTCACCTCTTTTGTTTATTCAACATTTTTTCCTTGTGTGGTGCTTGGGTTCTGTGGGACACCTACTGGGTCATAAGGTATACATCTATTTCATTTAACAGAGCAGCAACATAATCAACAAAACTGACAAATTACTCAATGCCAGGCTGTTCTAAATGCTGTAAACAGAAACAAACAAAGTAAATCCTCATGAAGCTCATATTCCTGAAAAGAAGATAGACAATGAACAAATAAACAAAAAGAGATGAAAGCAGAGACGGTGGGTTGGAAGTAGAATATACAAGTACATATAAAGTCTGGCATTTGTACTTTAAGTTTGAATGAAAATCATAAATTTGGGTTCCAGCCACAAAACTATGTAAAGTCACGTAGAAAGTGTGCATAGATGAAGACACAGTCTGAGGACTGACTGACACTTTCAGATTTAGAGATTAAAAATATTAGAAGGAGCCAACAAAGAAAACAAAAAATCAATGGCAGGTAAGATAGGAAGAAAACCTAGAAGCAGTGTCCCAAAAACCAGCCTTTCAAAAATAGACAACAATGTCATGCTGCAGACTGAAATTAATTTTGAATTTAAAAATGTGGAGATCATTGGTGGGGCTGATAATATCTCATTTGATACAGTTGTACTCAAACAGTGGAATGGAGTTCTCAGAGAATTAAAGAAGAGGACTTAAAGACAGTTCTCTTTTCAAATCATTTTGAGGATATTTGCTAGAAAGTGGAGAAGAGAAATGGGGCAATGACTGGGGGGTAGAAGTGGCAAAAGAGAATTTTCATAAGATGAAAGATAATACAGCATGCTTTTAGGTTACTGGGAATGAGTCAAGCCAGTGAAGAGATTAAATATTATGATTCAGGAGAAGGAAGAATTCCTTAAACATTATTATTAAGTTACTGAGAAATGATGAGATTTCAAATACAAGTGGAAAGTGTACCCATGACAGGAAAATGGACATCCATGCATAATAACAGAATGGAACCAAGAGATTATGGGCACAGACGTAAGTAGGGGAGATGGTGAGGAAGTGGGATAATACAGTGAAGGAAAATGTGAAACTTTCCTTTCTTCTATTTTCTGCATCATTTGGCTCCTATCTGACCTTGAAGCCTCTTCTACCCCCCACTCTTTAGCCTCCCCTCACCCACTTCCAATAAGCTTTTTATACTTCAGAATATAAACTGCCTGCACAGTCCATTTTTTCTGCCTCCAGGTCTTCATTTGTCTGGCTATTTACCCTCCGCAATCTGTTATCTAGCAATCTTGCACTTATTTTTCAGTACAAGTCTCAGCGTAAATTTCTCTGACTCATCCAGTAGCCTTGATAAAAAAAAAAAAAAAAAAAAAAAAAATTTGGTGTATTGTATCATTCTCCACAAGGCTGTGCCTGCAAAAGTACCTGTTAAGTTGAACTCAGTCATTTGCTGATTCCAGATACATATCCAATACCTACTATGGGTTAGGCACTATCTCAGGCATTGGGATACAGCCGTGCACCAAAGACCTTGACTTTATGAAGCTTACATTCTAGTGGTTTTCCTAGAGACCACATCTTTAATGAAACACCATGCCACTAAAGTGATATGTCAACTTTAGAATTAACATTTGCTTATTGTCTTGGTCTCATTTTCCTCTCTGTGGCCAGAATATACCTAATCAGAAAACAAGTTTGTAACTGTGTGCCTAACAGAATTATGACTTAAAAATGGGGTTCTGCTGCTCAAAATCCTAATAAAAACCACTATGTTTTGAGGTTTCTCCCCCTCAGGATATGCATTTCTAAAGCTGCCATTGCATTTATGATGGAAATTATGGTAAAGCACACATTTCTTAGAACCAGCTGAAAACTGACATGCTGGGGCATTGGCTGCTCCATGCATCTTGTTTTGTTTTTTTTTTTTTCTGTTTTGTTTTGTTTGCTTGTTTTATTTTGTTTTGTTTTGTTTTGTTTTTGTCTACAAGGATCTGGACACATGGATCAGCATCTTCATATTCATTAGATTCATTATCCTTTCCAACACTGAATTGTTATCCACTGGAAGCCATTAATATTTGTAAGATAATTGTCAAATCTGAAGTAAAACTTGCATATGATTATATCCCCTCTCCTGAAAACAAGCAATCTACATTTTGCTATTAACAGGATTATTTAAAACAGACATGATTTTACCACAACAGTGATCCATCTTAACCAAGAAGGAAAATCTTACACCACCCTGTTCTAAATTACTAGAATCACTGACTTTATATCTCATTTTTGGAAGCCAATTCAAGATGCAAGTTTGTTTTCCATTACCTGACATGAGTTTAAGAAATTGATGAAACCATCTCCAATACAGCTTATGTAATTCAAAATATTGGCTGCATGTTGGCTCCAATTTATTCTCTGGGCCCAGGGAAAGTTTGAGCAAGACTTTGGAACTGTCTATTACTAAAGAAATGCTGGGAATTTAAGTGATCATTGAAAATTGGTAAAATCTAAAACAAGTTTTAGACTTAAAATGGTACTTCTTCATCGTCAAAATGACATTTAGAATATTTATTCTGAACAAATTCCTCTTCTCCTTCTTGCTTTCAGGATTTAACTGCAAGATAATTAAACACATTGGGTTACCAACTCCTTTTTCTCATAGCACAGCGTTAGGTATTGTCTCTTTTAGGATGAATAACAGAGAGAGAAGGGTCAGTTACCCCACACCCCTGTCATTCTCTCCTCCATCTAGGATTATTTTAATGAAGGGGAGAATCCACATCAACATATTTCAGTTAAGGGAATAGAGGTCTGGATTCCACCTGATGCATCTTTCCCCATCCATTAAAATCTGCTAGTAAACAGGAGAATTGTCATTACTCTTCTTGCATCAGTCTTGCTCAACTGCAAATCCCTCAGTCTTTGTCTGCAAGGTCAAAGCAGGGAGTAACTAAAAGGTAACTGCAGAGGAAAGAAAGACAAAGATAGCCTTCGTTCCTACCCCAAATTTCCAGTGTGCCCCAAATACACACACACTTATGTATCACCTAATGTCACACTCAGGCCACCCTTACATTGCCTCATTAGATCAATTTATTTGGAAAGGAGAAACAAACCCTCAATACTCTGTTACTAGGAAGGATAGATAGCAATTGGTTAAATAACTTTTGATTTGAATAACTTCTGCCCCTTTTATTTCATGTATTTAAACATTGTGAAGTCATTTTCCCAAAGTGATTAATTCCTAAATCTTTCCTTCCTAGAGTTGTTTGTTTGTTTAAAAATATTTTATTAAAATATAAAATATAAAAAAGTTTATGTTTAGCACTGCATAAACTGTCACAAGCTGAACCTACCCATGTAACAAAACATCCAGACTAAAAGGTAGAATAGTCTCAATATCTCAGTCACTTACCTGCTTCCTCACTGTCACTTCTCTCCCAAAGTTAATTACTATCCTGATGTTTAACAGCACAGAGTAGCTCTGCCTGGCCTTGTACCATAGAGATTTTCTTTCATATCTATCTAAATACAATAAAATATCATAATTGTTGCTGTAATTGCATCCAGTTTTGTTCAGATGCAGCAAAACTTAACATATTAGAATTCAGTTTTTGAAATAATTGATACAAGTAGGAAGTAAATAAGCCAATATATCTACTTATCCAGGGAATCCTGAAATTCTTTCAAAATATTTGATTTTTAAAACTACCTTGTGGGATTTTCTTCACTCATTAAAACACAAGTAGCTGATCTATAATTGTTTCCACTTCCGTCTCCAAGCCCCCCAGTAGACACAGTCTCCTTTTTGAGAATCAAATACTCCCATGCTTCTCTTCTGAATAACTTCTGAACTGTGTACAACCTTATAGTAATCATAACCAATGTTTCAGGAACTAATGCTAAAATGAAATGTATCCGCAGTTTCCGACTGGGGAGGGGCACTGTTTTTCTCTGTGCAGCTGCTTTGCTTTCTGCCCTTCTCAACAACATCAGTACCAGCATCAGTTTTCTCCTGTGGTTTTCCTATTGGGATCCAGCCAGGCTTCATCATTTCCTGTCTATCCAGTGATCCATCCCAGCCCTCATAATCAGCTACTCTGCTGTGACCCACTCCTTGGCTCCTTACTTCAGGCTCAGGAGACCTTGGGGCTGGAAAACAATGGGTTGTTTCTATCCTCTTTCTCTGATTTTCTTCACCCTTTCACATGGCCCCATATGAATATTAATAATCACATTTTCTTACTCAGAGATGTCCAGATATGGAAAGAGAATGTCTTTACTTTGGTTTAATCAGATACGAGGACAAGTAGACTTGTGGATACTGCCCACTTTTGTAAGTGATCTGAACAGCAAGCTTTGAAGAGGTAATAGACTGTCATTTCCTCAAAAGGTACATTATTTTTTGTGATAAATATTATGTTTAGTAAAAGTACTACCTAATGAATATGTCACAAAATGTGTAAGTTCATCACTGCTAATTGCATGTTCATTATAAAGCCTTTTCTATATATCTTTTTGGTTAAAATATTTCCCCTTTGCACAGCCAAAGGGAACCTTTTCCATTGTATTCTATGTTACAATGGGGAGGAGATGAGAGTGACATTCACATAGACTATAATTGGTATTGTGCCCATTTAAATTCAGAATACTGGTTGCAAGTTAGATATGGTAAGACACCATAATTATATTATTTTATTACACCCCCAGTATTTTTGGATAAACAATTCAACATTCCCTGCTGGGATTTGCAGTGTAGCCTACCTTAAAAATAGGAAGAAGAATTTATAAACTGGAACAATTATTATTGAATATCAGCATACTATCACTAATAATAAATAAATAGCACTAGAATGCTGTTATTCTCATGAAGTACTACTTAATTAGTAGAAAATCTTTGTAGAGCTACATGTAAACATTTGACTTAAAGCTAAAATGTGGCCTATAAAATGGCATTTAAGAATTCTAAACTAAGCCTGGTTTAGGATTCACACTGAAGTCCACTGGGGATGAAAATATGTATTTTCTTCCTTCAATTCACTAAATTATAGAAGTTTATATTCTAGGCAATTTCAGAATTGGAGAAACCTAACACTAACATTGCTGGATACTGTCATCAACAATTCACAAGAAAAATAAAACCAGGAACTTCTTTGATTGAACAATAGCTATGTATATTCCTATTGAAATAATCTCACAAGACAGGAAGATGTCCTGTTTAAATAAAAGCTTTCTGAGGAAAAAAAAAACTAAGTAAATTTTCATTGCAATAGCTGGCAGTACAGTCTGTTATGTGGGGTTTCAAATTAAATTTAAAGTTATTCCTAGCTGTCCTGGGGTCTTCATTGTTTAAAATTAGTGATTACTTCAATAGAAATCAAATATATGCTAGGATGTTCAGCCTAACTCTCATTCTTTAGCTGTTGGGTAAACATTTTTCAGTTTTAATATTTAGATCGCCAAAGACAGATATAATTGGTCTGGTTTGTAGAAATATTTCATCATTTTCCTGGGCTAGCAATCAGGACATCATCTCTAAGTTAATGACAGTTTTACTTCACAGCACAATGCTATAAACCATGTGGAAATTTCAGATATTGATACTGACTAGACTATGACAAGGAAATATGCTATAAAGAAGACATGCAATTCACCCTTGATAAAGAGAAATATTGTAGGGTCAATCTAGTTTATTATTTATTTAGCAGAACTAGTTTTTCAGTCCATTATAATGCCCCAGACCAGGATAAATTAACCAATTTATTCGTTTTTCCAGTTTTCAGGCTATCTATGATATGTAAGGCTCTGTATTAGGTACTGGAGTGAAATTCAAGGATGAATTAGACATAGCCATTATTTATTAGACGCTCACATTCTGCCTCTGGTAGAAGATGGGACTACATCTTACAAAGCCATTCTTCCTCAAGAAATTTTTTGCTAGTTTGCTTTAGGAATAATTCAAATCGTTGGGCAGACATTGACTTTCTTAACACTATTAGACAAAACACATGTACCAAGAAAACTAGAGCATTTTGATTTCCCAATTTGTTCAATCCTGTTTTATTGAAACAAAGATGGGAAGAAAAGCAGATGGAAATAGGAATCACAAAATTAGACAATGTTTATTATACGCCTATTTCAGACAAATCTCAAAAAGTGCCTTTAGTAGAAAATAAAGCCATAAAGAAAATGGAGAAGGAATGGGAAATGTATTGGAAAGGATAACAGGGGCTTCAAGATTAAAAATTGTAGAGAAAATTTCTCATCTGAGGCCAATGGAATTAAAAACAGAATACATTTGCTGGACTAGATATTATTAGGTAAGAGGATGAGAAAATAAATATTCCAACTCGGGGAAAGCTAAATGGACAGAATGCAATTTAAGAGCTATTTGGGTTGAGAGGGACAGGAATGACAGAGAGAGTGGAAGAAGAAGAGGAATAGTTGAGTATCAGCGACAGAATTAAAGGTGCAGAAAAACAACCATGGTCTGTTTGAAGAATACACCAACTCGTGAAGAATAAACACACAGTAACAGCAAAAAAAAAAAAAAAAAAAAAAAAATACTATTTATAGAGCACACATATTGTGTCACTTGTACATGGTGGTCAATATACTTTTTTTTATTAAGGAAGACTTCCTTCCAAAATATAAACAACATGAAACCATTTGAGAAGTGGTGAATAAGCAATCATTTCACATTCAAATGTCTATCCTATCTTTTGCCAGATAAACTTTCTCACCAAAACATTGCTTATTCACAAACTTTTTTTAAAAAAAAAAGACTATCAAAATGTACTTAACCCACTGTTCATTCTTTTTTCATTGTTTATCTGAATTGAGATTTGAGACAAGACTGAATTTATGGCTCATACAAGTAAATCTACATTTCAAGGTAGATCAACTCCTTTCCAAAGTATCCCGATACAAGATACAGAACATTCCTGAGGGATTACACAACTGTTTCTCAGCCAAATGTTATAGGACTTCCACAACCTGAAGCAGTAATCTTCCTGAAATGCACATCTTGGAATAACTAATTACTATATTTCATAGTTGTAAAACTAGAAAAAACAATCAAGGCAAAAAGTTCACGTGTACATGCTTTCTTCGATTAATGGAACAGTTCTGATCTCACTGGCCACCAGTCAAGATGAACCAAAGATGTTCATCTTCCAGCAACCACATAATTTACATAACAATGACATAAATATCATCAACTGCAGTTGAATGAAGATATATGTTGACATGTGTCATAAAAATCCTTAAACCACAATGAACATCTTCAAATATGAGTGTTGCTTTACTTAACCAAACTCTGAGTTGCATTCATTTGATATTAGAAACACAAAATTCAAATGTGATATAGGACCTAAACATAAGTTGTTTCTGTGGTAAGAGCAAATACAAAATTGTAACAAAACACCCAGGATTTTCTTCCCTTCTTTAAAGCTAATGAGTATTCTATTAAATGTGTTAAGTGTGCAAAGATTTAAAATAGAAACTTTAATCCATATGATTCCAGTTAAGCTGGTAGTAGTGGTAAGAAAGGTCAAACATAGAATTTCATTTTACATTTAAAGTCAGTTTTAGGTCTGATTGGAAGTCATATATGTATGACTTTCTATATCTAATAGCACACATATCTACATATTTACACATATATACAAATGTGTGATATATATACACATATACATATATACATATGTGCATGTATACACAAACATTCTTGCATGAAAGAATTGTTTAAATAATGAGAAGGCCTACAAAGATTTTCTGTACACCATTATACTTATAATCAACGCTAATGTATTATACCCTTAAAAATTACCTAGAGGGTAAATCTGATGTTATTTGTTCTGATCACAATTTTATAAATTGGAAAATATAGTTTTAATGAGTAACTTAAAATGTTTGAGTTAGAAAAGCCTTCAGAAGAATAGTAAAATATGCTGCATTAAGTGATATTTCATATAATTACTCAACAATTCTAACAAAAAAATCAGAAAGGAGATTTTGTTTATCAAGAAGATCTAAAACCAGTGCTTTTGTGAGGTGCATTAAAATAATACTTTATTTCCAGGTGCTCCAGTCCTCTAGAATTACAAAATAATAACATTTTCACAATACTCTGCATCAGGTATTTTTCTAACTGCTTCACAACTGTTAACCCATTTAATCCTCACAAGAAACTTGTGAATCAGGTACTATTTTTATTACCTCCATTTTACAGACAAGAAAACTATGGCACCAGAGAGGTGAGAAACTTGAATTATTAAATGTCAGAATTTGATTTTGAACTAAGGTAGTCTGGAAACAGAGTGTGTGATCTAAACTACTGTACACAATGCCTTCCTCAAAATGCCATTATATGATTCTCTCCATTGTGTAGGAAAGGAAAACCAACAAAAACTTTCTAGACTACATTTCTTAGTATTTTTAAACCCAACATAGGTAAAGGTAACTACTCAAATATCTACCTTTTCATCTATTGATAATTCCCTCTTGGATGTCAAAAATGATGCCATTTATAAGAATGGGTATCTGGGAAAATGTCGTATTAAAAGAGGTTTAGAAAATTGAGGTTGGCTACTGAAAGAAATAATATTCTAACTTCTACACTTGAAGAGTTTGCACATTTCTTCATTGATTCAGCAAATATTTGTTGAGCATCTACTACAGAAATATAACTATAAACCAAAACTTTCATTGTGCAGCATTCATCTTAAAGAGAGTCATTATAGCTAGATTGGAGATTATGACAAATTATCCATTGGTTATATACAGGAGACAGTTCAAAATTAAATAAATGGACAAGTCTAAAACTATAGATTGGGGATCTCTAATTAAGAGGTAATCATAAAAATTTTGAGAATTGATGAATACTCCTAAATTGTAATAAGGAACTTTAGGACCTGAATTCATTTTTAGGAAATAGTCAAAACTGGAGGAAGAGAAAAAGAAAAGGAACGAAGAATATAACCAAAGATTTAAGAAAACTACAAAGAAAGAGTCAATTCAGGAAATATATTAGAAATAGAAGGTTTAACCAAGTGTGTCAAATATGGCAGAATGTCAAAGAAAAAAAGGATTTGGCAAATCTTAGATTAATAGCCTAATATTTCCAGAGAAAGATTTCATTAGAGTAGCAAAGTAGAAGGCAAAGAGGTAAAGAGAAATAAATACAGTTAAAGCAAAACATCCAGCAACACAAAAAAAGAAGCAGTTAAAAAAATGAAAGAAGGAAGGAAGAGGGAGGGAGGGAGGGAAGGAGAGAGGAAGGAAGGAAGGAAGGAAGGAAGGAAGGAAGGAAGGAAGGAAGGAAGAGAGGGGCTAGAGAGAAGAGAAAAGCCAAAATATGTTATATTGTCATGACTTTTTAATGCCTGAGTGAACTATTAATGTCTGCTATGGTAGCTTCATAATGTACCAACTTGTCTAGGTTGAACTACATTTCCCAGAATCCCCTTTTCTGTTTTCATGCAGGGTGGGTCACAAGAAGGATTCCTACAAAATATTTGGGGCACCAAAGTAAAATAACAGCCATTTATAACTCACACATTTTGTCACTTATCTGCTGATTCTCCTCAGCATATCCCTTTCCTTTCTTCCAGACCTATAACCAGAATCAGGTCCCAGCAAGACCAAAAGTGTGATTTACAAAATGTGACCTATAATTTGGCATAAACATCAAAAGAACTGCATTTTTTTAAAATGTATATTGACAGAGGCCCAGGCAATATGTATTAGAATGCATCTTAAGTTTATGAGATCAAAGTGGAAGGCCTAAAAGTCAGAATAAATGTATTGATATGAGATTAAATTTATTGAAATAGAGATTTCAGATTTGATATAGTAGCATGAGGGGCTAGGAATGGCTGTATAATTTGCTTGGTTGATTAACTGGTGTATAATAAAAAGGTAGTGTACATTAAATGAAGTTGATATGCCAGAACTTCCTTCATAGAAGTAGAGCAGGGGTCAGAAAACATTTTTCTGAATGTAATTTTTTCTCTTTTGTGGGCCACATTGTTTCTGTTGTGACAATTCAATTCTGCCATTGCAGCATGAAAGAAGATATAGAAAATATGTAAATGAATGAGCATGAATATGTTACAATAAACATTTCATCTATTTACGAAACACCTATTTACAAAATACAAAATTACAAACATCTGTCTACAAAATAAGCAGTAGGCTGGATTTGCCTTAACACTGTAGTTTGCTGACACCTGCTATAGAGGAAGGTATCCAATGGCTTAGGGAGATTGGAATCTTAGAATGAGTTTATCATGACTGATCTGCTCACCTACCTCATGAGGTTCCAGAGAACATGACCTTCACCATGGCTTTCAGGAACAAATGAGCTTCAGCATCCTGTAATGGCTCACCCCTGAAGGCCAGAAATTACACCGGAAACCACTATCATCACACTGAGATCTCTAAATATGATGAGAATAATGAGTTTCCAGGTGGGCAGGTGCTGAGGGGAGCACCGACTTTCCAAAGGCAAGGTGGGTGTTATTACTCTAATGGACCGTAGAGCCAAAGCACTAACCAGAATAGTCTGACTTACAAAGATGTTTGACATTAGCTATTATAGTTGATCATGATGTTCTTAGAACTGAAGTAAAAACAGCCTGCTAAAATAGCCTGCTAAAATCTTATTTGATTTGCTTAAGCAGAGAAGCTCTAAGTCTAGCGAACTAAAGTCTGACTTAAATGGTGAAAACAAAGAGGTACAGTTCTTCAATGAATTCCCAGTTTTGAGCCACTTCACAGACCCAGAGGCCTTGAAATGAAAATAATCTAGGTCCCCTTGAGCCAGTTACAGTGTGATTCTGCATTGGGGAAGTAGAAATAATAAGATCTGGGGGGATTATTAGGCCTTGGCTCTGAACTGACACTAATTCCTAGAAACTCAAAATATCACTGTCACTGTGGTCCACCAGTGAGACTAGGGGCTTTTGGAGATCAGTGATTAGTGAAGTTTTAGCTCAAGTCCATCTCATAGTAGGTCCCTGGGTCCCCTGTGGTTATTTTTTCAGATACAGAATGCGTAATTGGGATTAACATATTCAGCAATTAGAAGAATCCACACATTGTTTTCCTGATATGTGCAACAAGGTCTATAATGGTAAGAAAGGCCAAGTGAAAGCTACTGGATATGCCTTTACCTACAACAGTGTAAACCAGGAACAATAGCACATTCCTGGAGGAATTGCAGAGATTAGTCCCATGGCGGACTTGAGAGATGAAAGGGTAGTCATTCCTACCATATCCACATTCAACTCACATATTTGGCCTGTGCAGCAGAGAGATGGATCTTGAAAACTGGTTGCCAAGTAATCAGTTGTACATGGGATAGTTGTATCATATTAAACAGAAGCATGAATATGTTAGTGTCTTTAGGCTGAGTTTAAAATGTAGTTTAAGGAGAAGTGTATGAGTGACAAGTTGGCAAAGGCAGATTGCAGTGGCTTTGTAATATGTCAGATTGCTGAAAAACTACATTTCCCAGAATTCCCTTTCCCATATTTGTTTGGTTAAGGTAGACCACAATAAAGATTCTTATGGGAAATTTGGATGACGGAAGTGAAGCAGCAGCTGTACATGTCACTTATCAGATGACACGAGGCAGAGGCCAGCCCTGTGACTTCTCCACCTTGCCGTGGATACTCCCTCAGCTTCTCTGACTTCTGGGCAAAGCCTCTGCAGGACGTGCCACCAAGGTTAGAGGAAAAAAACACGAACACAGGTTTTGGTCAATCCTCATGAACTACAGCTCATACTCATATTTCCTGGCTTGTTTTTATTCTCCCCACCTTAATTCCATCTTTCCTTTCTGATTGTCTACCTTGTGGAGTTCAAGCTCCCACTTCAGACAAGAAGATGAAAGCCATACAAAGACTACTCAACCCAACCATCTCCCACAGTGACATAAGGTAAAACCTATTTAAAAATTACATCCTAGTTTTTCTGCTTCTTTGATTGAACACGAGCTCATACAGTAAAGAAAATAAATATTGGAGGCACTGGTGAGAGGTTTAAAAGCTGTTTTCCCAGCTTTTATAATTATAATTCCCCAGGTGGGGAAAGTCTTTAGAATACAGGTGGAGAGATTTAGAGTAACAAGAAAAACTTGTTCTCTAAACTGAAGGGAAAGGAGATAATCTAGAAAGAGAAAAGTCAACATGCAAACAATATTAGATTTGAGAGTTCATTTTGTGGCACTTGAATTTGTAGAAAAGAGGGCTGGGTCTCCTGCAGCAGAAAAGACAGAATGTGACAATTGGGAGTTTGATGGTGGTAAAGGCTCCGGAAAAATGGTTTGAAGTTCTCTAAAGAGTAAATAACTACATATTTTTAAAGTATAGCAGGAGTGACCCAGCTGATAATAGATATTATGAATTCATCCTATCAATGTTTCTTTCCATATCCTAGCTCTGTATTTAAAGAGAAGACTGCAGACAGCAGGGGTAATTCAGAATGAAAGAGGCAGAGCAGAGGCAGAGCAGAAGCCAAGTCTAGGAGCCTAGGGTGGTCCCAGGAAGTAGCATTCAAATAGTAAACTATGGTGACCATTACAGGTCAGGGTTCTACTAAGTTGGAATGGCTCTTTGGACATTTCTGTATTGAGTGTCTAGCATGTTGTGGATGAGCAACAAACTCCTTGGATATTACAAATTGGGAGGAAAAAAGTAATCAGGAAAGACATTATTAAAGAGAAAAGCATCAAGCTCAAAACTTGACAGTATGAGAGTGCTCTATAATGGTGAGTTCCTGAGTGTGCAAAGTAGAGATGAAGTCAATAATATGTGCTATAGTTTGTGCACACTTTTTCAGATAATCTGACTGTCATTTCTTCTTCTAACCTATAAAAGCTCATGAAGAAAATGCCAGATTCAGCCTCTCAGTCTATTGTCCGATCTGTGTTCTTTGGAAACAATTTCAGGTGCACATTTCTCTCCCTAAGCCTCCCTAAGCCCAACATCCTTAGCAAATGTTTTCCAGTATCCCGCTGTTTTCCAGAAACACCATTAGCCTTTCGTATATCTAATCCAAATCTTCTGCTATTTGTCTGTAACCTCTTACACATTCTGTCATTGCATTTGAATCACTTAAACCTGCATTAAAGTTTGATGAGGTTTAGGGGATATTTTTTCTCTAGGTTTACTTTACTTAATTTTCTTATGTTTAAGATTTTATCACACTTATTTTCATAAGTATTGAAGCTCATGACAATGAGTCCATTATTACAATGAAGATTCATATCAAAAATATATTAAAAAGTCAGTATCTAAAATTGGTCTATGAATACATGTGTCTTTACTTTACCTAAATTAATTATTTACTCACCAGTATCTTCTTCCCATAGGTAAGCACCTGAGTTCACCCTAGGATCAGGCCAAACTAGCAATCTGTCATTTGACTGCCTCTCTCCTCTTCTAATACTCCTCCTGAAATTTTTTCATTTTCATAAAATTTTTTAAGCAAAATGTTTCATGGAAGTCCTCTGTAACCATTTAAAAAACTAATCTCTAAGAGACTGTTGCTTCTGAGATGCAATCACTTTTTCTGCTTTTGCCATGTATGAATTGCATGCTGTGCCAGGTGTGGATTGTTAAGCCCTGAGGCATGGATCATATAGTCCTCCAGGGTGTGTTTTGGGTGTTTTGTTTTGTTTTCTTTTTTTTTAATACTGAGGACACAGCTTGTGTTTAACAAATAGCACATAACAATAGTGGATTTCATTTGCAGGTGGGATTATTTCATTTGAGAAATAGAATTTTTTTCATGTGAACTTGCCAACAAATTCTCCCTCTTCTCAGGGAGAAAATGTCCTAACCCCCTCTGCCCCTGAATTCAGATTAGTTCAGATATACAATTTATTCTTAGACATATATTCTACAGTACATCAGGGTATTAAAAAAGTCAGTGATAATATAATGTTCCTGGAAATTATGATATACTGCATGATAACAGCAAGAGGTTATTACCACAAAGACATTTGAACACATTTTCACAATGCCAGATCAGCAAACAATTGATGTCCATAGCCATACATCTACCATCACCTTCTATTAAAAACACAGATCATACACATGTCTGGTATCTCCAACTTTATCTAGTGGAATGTCACATCAGTTTTTTCTTAACTGATTTGATTCATGCAGTATGCATTTATTGAGTGCTGACTATACATTCAGCACCATTTTTGGTAATAATGACAGGTAAATTAATAACATCCATGTCCTTCCTCAAAGAGAACAATTTTGGCCAGGCGCGGTAGCTCATGCCTGTAATGCTAGCACTTTGGGAGGCCAAGGCGGATCACGAGATCAAGAGATCAAGATCATCCTGGCCAACATGGTGAAACACCATCTCTACTAAAAATACAAAAATTAGCTGGGCATGGTGGCAGGTGCCTGTAGTCCCAGCTACTCGGGAGGCTGGGGCAGGAGAATTGCCTGAATCCAGGAGGCGGAGGTTTCAGTGAGCTGACATCACACCACTGCACTCCAGCCTGGTGACAGAGTGAGACTCTGTCTAAAAAAAACAAAACAAAACAAAACAAAACACAATTTGATAGAGAAGACAGATGTGTAAATAAATAATTGCAATATGGCAGGGTGTGATAAATGCTCAGGCAGTAATTTTTACAAGGTACTGTTACAGGATCCTTGGGGTGTTGTTTCACCAGCCGGAAACCTCTCTAGCCAGTGGCACCTTTGCCCAAGTCCTCTGTGGCCAGTGGCACCTTTGCCCAAGTTTTGCTCTGGCCCACTGGGCTTGTACTGCCCACTCAGTCTGGCAGGCTGCACTCAGTTTCTGCTACCAGCCTGGATCCCACACCTGCCAAGGGTCAGCCAGGCAGAGTGGCAAGGGGTGTGTAAGCGACCCTGGGGTCTGGCAACTGCACAAGCCAGGCATGCTAGCTGAGGTGAGGTGGGCAGCTCTAGACTCCAGCTGCCCTGGGTGCCAGCTGCCTGCGAAGCTGTGACTGGTCAAGGCATACCATAAGCAGCTTCCATGGCTGACACCAGGGAATGTGGTGTGGCACCCAGAAGCTTGGAGATACCAGGAATCACAGCACCCTAAAGAGAATGTCACAGCCCAGTTTCAGCGAGCACCTAGATCTGGGCTCCCTTCAGGGCCACAGCTCTTCATTCCTTCTCCCTTCTCTCCTTGTCACCTGCAATGTGGTGGGCAAGGGGCATGTTTCAGCCCTGTTTGTTTTATAGATCTTTTAGCCCCACCATTCAGCGGGTCCCGAATTCTTGTCCTGTATCCAAGAAGAATGAGGTACGCAGACAAGTGGAGGGTGAGCAAGACAAAGAGGAGCTTTATTGAGCAATTGTACAGCTCAGAGGACACCTACAGTAGGCAGCTCCTCTCTGTAACCAGGGTGTCCCAGTGAGTGCTCAGGTATCAGCAGAGAGGGTAGCTCCTCTCTGCTAGGCAGGTCCTCCCAACAAGTGTCCAGCTCTCAGCAGAGAGAGTTGTTCCTCTCTGCAGCTGGCCGTCTGTCATCTTCTTGAATCTGGCTGAGTTCAGGGTTTTTATGGGCCTCAGAGGAGAAGTGTGTGCTGACTGGTCCATGGGCAGCCATGGGTGGGGCCAGAAAAGGCGCCACAAGTTCCCACTCGGGTCGAGGGTCTGACAGCCCAGCCCTCAGGCTTCAGGCCCTCCCCCCACCACTTGAAGGTGGAGCTTCACCCGGGACCCACCCTCTTCCATCCAGGAGCCTGTCTGCCTCCTGCCACTGTTCATGGTGCCCAGGCTGTTTGTGCCAAGTGGAGCCTGCAGGCCAGCACCGAGCTGCACTTGGCACCCCTTCAGCCTCCCTCTCATAATCATTGATGCCCAAAGTACAGAGAGGGTTGAGATGACAGGGTGCTGACAGGGTGCTGACAGTGGGGAGATGCAAGGCAGCAGGAGAAGACACCTCCAAGCTTGAAGGGGCAAAGTGGGGGCCTTTCCAGGTCCCTAAGAGTCCAGAGGCACCTGGGGCTGCAGCCACAACTTGTGCAGATGCAGCCTTGCCTGGGAGGGCAGACCTCCTGCCCGCTCCCAGCTCCCACTGGCTCCATGGAACACGAAACCACCTCAAGCCCATCTCTGCCTCTGGGCCCTCTCTACCCTCCCCTCCGTGCCTGAACACACTGCTCCCACTCCAATGGGCAACTTGGCCTAGCTCCATCCCAGAGGATCCCTGGGCAGTAGGCAAGGAGCAGGTGGTGTGGTGGCCCTGGCCAACCCCACACAAATGAACCTGATGCTCCCAGGGCCAGCCCTGCAAGTCCTTGCTGTGCCTTCAGCCAGGTCTCATGGGACCCTGGGATGCAGTGAGGAGTGAGGTTGAGCCACAGCAGAGGCCCCAAGACTGGGAGTAGGTCCTGTCTGGCCATGCAAGGGTCGGAATGGTGCAGTCAGCTGCCTTCCAGGGGTATGGGGCAGAGGGGACCCACAGCCACCACTGCTGCTCCCACATCCACTTCTGTGGCCACAGCTTGTGTCTCCCCACTGCAGCCAGTGTGATGGCAGTGGTCACTCCAGACAGCCTGCGCTGCCATTAGTACCATGACAACACAGATGGGGGAACACTAAATTCTGTCAATCTCTAGATATTTCAAGATATTTTTTCCATAATAAAGTACTGACTTTTCAAGAAAGTAAATTCCCATCATCTTTAATACAATAGGAATTTGCATCAGAAGGATCTTCTCTTCTACCCCAACATCACTGTAACTTTGTTTCTTTCTTTCTTTTCTCCTTATAAATGTTTCTTGGGAAAAAATGGCCTTACTTATAATAATAGACTTACTTAAAGACAGTTGCTTGTGGGGTAGGATTTAGGTCCCTAATCTCACTCCCCTAATGACTTTCCAAGCTTCTGAAATGCCTACTATTCATGCTTTAGCTTTATTTCAAGTAAACCTAGCAAAGTTCTATAAACTGTTTTTTTAATTCAAAGATCCCTAGAAGTAAAGCATGTTTAACCATACAAATGTCTCACAAAATCTCAAAAAAACCCTACATCTAAAATTAAACTCATGACTACTCCTACTAATCTGTTTCTTCTTCAGTCTTCCCAGTCTTTCCAAGTTACCTTCCATGCACCTAACTGTTCTTGCCAGGAATAAGAAACTCATCAGATTCTCACCTACTCCACAAAAACTGTTATTTTCAAGGTCTTCCTAAGTTTCCATGTTGCTAAATCCAACATATATTGGTCTATTCTCAATATTCTTCTTATTTGACTTATCTGAAACACTTGATACAGTTGATCACTTCTACCTTGAAACACTTTCTCTATTCAGCTCTCTGTACACCACCTTTTTCTTTCTCTATTTTTTTTTTTTAGATGAAGATTTTGCTCTTGTTGCCCAGGCTGGAGCGCAATGGCACAATCTCGGCTCACTGCAACCTCCGCCTCCTGGGTTCAAACAATTCTCCTGTCTCACCCTCCCAAGTAGCTGGGATTACAGGCGACTGCCACCATGCCCGGCTAATTTTTATATATTTAGTAGAGATGGGGTTTCACCATGTGGACCAGGCTGGTCTTGAACTTCTGACTTCAGGTGATCCACCCACCTCGGCCTCCCAAAGTGCTGGGATTACAGGCATGAACCACCTCGCCTGGCCACCACCCTTTTCTTTCCGGATATTCCTCTCAACTTATTGTTTGCTCCTTTTCAAAATTCTTAACTGGTTTCTCTAATTCTGACTTCTGAATGGTGAAGTCCCCCTGGGTTTGGTACTTGGATCTTTTCCCTTTTTCTTTTTTTTCAAACACATTCCCTTGACAATCTCAATCAGTCACACGTCTCTTAAGACCATGAGCCATGTTATGGGCTCAAATGTGCTGCCCTTCCAAAATTCATATGTTGAAGACCTAACCTCCAGCACTTCAGAATGTGACTGTATTTAGGGATAGGGTCTTTAAAGAGGTAATTAAGTTAAAATGAGGCCATTAGGGTGCACCCTATTCTAATATTAGTGTCCTTTTAAGAAGATATTAGGACACAGAGGGAAAATTATGGACACAGGGAGAAGACAGCCATCTACAAGACAAGGAGAGATGCCTGAGAAAAAACCAACCCTACAAACACCTTTATCTCAGACTTCTAGACTCCAGAACTGTGAGGAAATAAATTTTTGTTATTTAAGCCACCCAGGCTGTGGCACTTCATTATGGCAGTCCTTACAAATTAATACAAGCTAAATATATACATAAACTCATTCTTTTATATCCAACTGCCAACTCTATATCTCATTTTGGATGACCCAGTAAGCATCTTAATATATCCCAAACCAAGTTTCCCGTCAAAGAAAATAGCAAAACCATCTCTCCAGTTGCTCACACTAAAAAGTTTGCAGTCATTCTCAACTCCTCTCTTTGTCTCTTACACCATGTCAACCCACTAGCAATCTTGTAGGGTCTACCATCAAAATAGGTCCAGAAGACAGCTACATCTCCCTCCCTCCATGATGCTACCCTGGTTCCAGCCACCATGATCCCTCAATGGGATTATTCCATAAGCCTCCTAACTGGCCTCCCTGCTTCTGCTGTGATGCCCAATTCATTCAATTTTCAACATAGCTTGCACAGTGATCTGATTTAAACAGAAGTCAGATCATGCCACCTGTCTACTCAAAATCTTCCAGTGATTTTTACCTCTCACTCCAAGTAAAAACCAAAGTCCTTACAATGGCCAAAAAAACAATAATAATAATAATAATTCCTATATCACCACTCTTCTTGCCTTTCTGACATCATTCCCTACTGCTTTTCCTGTCACTCTGTTATCCTTTGACAGTCACTACTACAATATCGGTTTTGTACATGCTGCTCCCTTTGCCTGGATTGCTCCATATGCATCTCCACATTGCTCAGTCTTTCACCTCTGTTCACATTCTCCATATATTTACTCAAACATCACCTTCTCAGTGAGAACTAATATACTGTGATCAGTATATTTAAAACTACAGCTTTCCCTTACTGCCTAGCCTGGCTCTAACTCCATTTATTTTACCCCATAGCATATATCACCTTTAAACATACTTTATATTTTTCTTTTTATTTCCTTTTATTTATTTATTTATTTATTTTGAGATTTTTTTTTTTTTTCTGTGGCCCAGGCTGGAGTGCAGTGGCGAAATCTCAGCTCACTGGAAGCTCTGCCTCCCAGGTTCAAGAGATTATCCTGCCTCAGCCTCCCAAGTAGCTGGGACTACAGGCATGCACCACCATGCACAGCTAATTTTTGTATTTTTAGTAGAGACAGGGTTTCACCATGCTGACTGGACTGATCTTGAACTCCTGACCTCAAATGATCCTCCCACCTCAGCCTCCCGAAGTGCTGGAATTACAGGTGTGAGCCACCATGCCCAGCTTACAGATTTCTTAATTAAAATATTTAATTAATTATATAATTTTTAATTATATTACTTTAAGCTTATCTCACTTACTATATGCCTGCCCCACTCTCCCACAACCACCCAATTAGAATGTAGGTTCTGCAACATCAGATATTTTTGTTTGTTTGATTCACTGTTTAAATTCATACAAGGCGATCAATAGATTTCTGTTCAGTGAATCATATATTATTATTGGTGTTAATTTAAGACTTGTCTATACATTATACTGTAAGGTACATAAAAAGAGGAACAATGTCTGTTTTGCTCACCGGTGTATTTTTAATACCTAGCATTGTCACAGGCTAGAAAGTTTTTTAAATATCATTTTACCAATAAATAAATGAATAGATGGATTGTACTTCAGAATGAATTATTTCAAAAGAGATTTAAAAGCCCGTCACCTTGAAAGTGACTTATAAACATGCAACTAAATGTGAATCAAATCAATTATTTATTGATAAAAGTAATAATAACATGATTTAATGTAAAAGAATATATCATTACAGAAAATCACTTAGCTATTCAAAATAAAACATTCAAAGATAAAGTAAATCTTGTAAACACAACACTGGGTGACATACAGCACATTTCAGAAAAATACATGTATTGTGATATCTACCTTATGAATGTAAAGCACGCAATATGACTCAATTTATTGCTAAGAGAGATATGTACATGCAAAAAAAAAAAAAGAAAGAAAGAAAGGAATGCATGTGAATGATAAGTACCAAACTCAGGAGAATATATATCTAAACAGGAAAAGGAGGAGAGTATAATTAGGAAAAGGCACATGAGGGATTTCAACAGGATCTGTAACATTTTCTTTGGATAACTAGTTGTGAATACATGGCTGCTCATTAAAGTGTTATTTACACATTTTTGTTTGTCTGAAATAATTCCAAATAATTCCACAATCCAAGAGAAGCTTTAAACTATCTCCATGTTTCTCCGTGTTTTTTCTTTGCTATCCTACTTAAGCTAGCTCTTTAGTGTTCCCCGGGAGGCATAATCACACTGTCAATGATCAAGTTGCTTGCTCATTCAAAGTTTGCCTCTTTCTGTTGTGCACTGAATTCTAACTAATGTTAACACTTTGGTATATGGAGAAAAATCATTTCCTTGAAAACTGGTTTTTATTCCTTAAAATAAGCTGTCATCTAATATCATGTATGTGTCTACTCTATAATAGCTATTAATAGAAATAAAGTTAAATTAGAAACATGGCTATGTTTCTTTCATCTATATTTCCAGAAGAATGATCCTGAGGAAATCACTAAATACAGTTTCCAGTCCAAATAACATGTATTCTTATTAGTCCAACTGGTGTCACTCATTGCTGCATGTGTTTCTTAACTCTTAATATTCAAGGCCTGAAGGATGTGTGAAGGGGGAAAACATTGTCATAAAACTTTTGGCATAGAGATTAAAAGTGCCAACAAAAAATTTTAATGTGATTAATCATTTTATGTTGGAGGGCCTACTATGGTATTACAAAACCACAGATTATAAAGCTTAAAATGACACTTAGCAATGAGCCCTGTCATGTTACAGAGAGAAAAACCATGTCTAGTTAGTAGAGTTTGTGTCAGATCTTAAGTTTTCCAGATTCTAGACTATTACTCTAAGACCTTTTCCCAGAAAACAGAGTCTAGTGATATCTCCAGAAGGAAAGGAAAAGACCTCCCTTTTTGAGAACTCTGTTGTCTCCTGCTAGGTATGTTAAAGATGCCATCATTTTTCACTCTCACAACAACTTCTTGAGTTAGGAATTATAAATCCATTTTCTTAAAGAGCAAACTCGGCTCAGAGAGCCAGTCACTTGCCCTACCTCCCAAAAGGAACAAATGACAAGACCAGAATCTAGGCAGGATTTGTTCAGGTCCAGAGCTGTGCTTGCTCCACTCTGCCTGCTCCTGTAAATAACCTAGTAATGAGCTAGGAGGAGGGAGGGGATATTATAGCAATCATCAATGCCCTGTAGTCTAAACGTCTCACCCAAAGGGGTGTACATTCTTATTACAATGTTTTGTGGTCCTCCAAAGAGTCACAGTACATAATAGGATATACACTATATCTGTGGTTTTAAATTTTCATGGGACAGGGAAGTAATCTGCAGGAAAAATGTCTAAAAGTCTCTTTAGGGGAGTGATAATGAAAAAAAAAGCTTAAGAAACGCTTCTCTATATGTTTCAAGAACAAAAATGCAAGTCAACTTTGAAGTCATTTCTCAGACTGTACATACAAACTCAAAATCAAGGTATGTGTTTCTCAATTCTATTGAGTATGTTTTCAAGCATCAGTGGTTCTTTTCTTTTATAAGCCACAGGCTTTATGCTGGTCAAAGCATGGGTTTTAGAGTCAAGAGGATTTATCAAGTTGTCAAATCAGCTCAACTACTCATAAGTTTTGCAGTTACTTGAACTTTCTGAGTTTCATCTTACAGGACCATTGAAATATTGAAATGCAATAGCATGTGAACTGCCTAACTTAAAGTAATTTTCAATAAATGTGAATTCTTTCCCCCAACATTGGGCTATTAACCTCTTTGGGTAGTAAATCTCTATTATAGGAAGAAGAATATAAGAATTGGTTACAATAAAGGCTGTTTTACTTTGGGGAAATAACTGAATATTTTTGACCTTCATAGAATTATGCAGCTTCCAGGTGGTCGTGGTTTAGTATTTGAGCATTTAGAAAAATAGGAGAGGGCTGTATAAGAATGTAGTAACAGAATTTGTTGGAATGTTATAAGGAGAACTTTAAATGGACTGTGACAGAGGAAAAAATAAATAAAATACTTATTTCACTCATTACCATTAGTGGTCAGAATAGCTTGTATTTAAATAGTGGAATCACAGAGAATAAATATCTTAAAGGAAAGAAAGGAATAGAAAGCAGGTCAACTGACCTTTATCAAGATTTATGTTTCTGATGTTGTGATATAGCATACATAATATGCTTCAAGGCAACTGTTTGAATTCCAGAATGTTTTCAGTGGAGGACTGCATCCCCGTCCCATTGTGCTAGCTTAAGAACACGACAATTAGAATTGTAATCTTTATAATTTTCATATTTAATATTTCCCCTTTCCTTCTATAACAGGTAATATGAAAATTTAGCTAAACTTGTGCCCCAATTCAGATTAAATTCAAATAAATATGTTATCTCATATCTATAAGCCAAAAATATCTTCACCAATAAATTTCATATTTCGAAGAACTTGCTTTATAGGTAGACTAATATTAATACTCATGTTTATCTTTCTACATTAACACAATTGCCTTAGGTTCTCCCCTACAATTTTAAAAGGGCATATACCAAGTGGAAAGGATTATATATACAATAAAATATAATATATATGTAGAATATGCATTTTTATTGAACAATAAATGTGTATATGCCTGTCCATCTAAATCTTATGTCTTATTTGTGTTTGACAATCTTGCTGTGATAATCACACAGGTATTAAAAACTGGCACATTTTATTTCTCCAGGGAAGGAATAATATCACTTTAATTATTCTTATCACCATGGTACAGTAGCAGCAATTTAGAAATACACTGGATCGGGTTATGAACAAGTGACTCAAGAACTGAGACACTGGCTGAAAATAATGAGGTGAAGAAAAATTTGACAAAGTTTTATTTCTATTTGTTAGTAATAAAAGGAATCATCATTTTACTGAATATATAGCCATTGGTTTTAATGATTTCAGAACAAATAATCTTGTCCAGGGGGTTTTATTCATCTTAGTCTTTACTTCTTCTTATCTGAGAAGAGCAGAAATAAAATTTCTCATCAGAAAAGTAGACACGGCTCCTGCCTATCTTTCTGTCAGCAATCCACCAGAGTGTTCATTTCAAGGCACCATATCTAGCTCCAGATGACCTAGGTCAATGTCCATTAAATATTGGGAACAGTAAATCTTTCAAGTCCCAAAGTGGTGAAAGAAAAATTAGCATTCCAAAATCATTCTTTGCCGCTGCTTCTTTCTTTTAATATATTTGAAACTATTACTAGAAACTTTTAAAAAAAATAGGAACTTTAAAATATCTAAACCTTCCTTTTATCACACCCTGTCTCACATCACTTCTAAAATACATGTTTTGAAGTGCAATTCCCGAGTTTTACATTATGTCTGGACTTCTGGCTAATTCTAGTATTGAGTACTCTAGATGGGCTATTTTGCTTCATTCTGTTATAATTATATGTCAGAACCAATTACTCTACGTGAATGCAATTTTCCACATAAACGGTGTTGACAACAATTGATATTGTGGCCCAGAGGCTGTAGAAATGGTCAAAGCCCTAGCTGGGAGGATAGCTTTTAAAAATGTTGTTTAACTGAATTAGCGTTATTTCCTTTCCTTTCTGCTGCCTATTTTCCACCTCTTGCTTAGAATGAACCAACATTTTAATAGCCAGGACTAGATAAGTGGTGGTGAGGGGAGGCATTAAATGAAATGATAGTTTATCTAGAGAACATGCAATGAATCCACACTTAACTTTCTTCATCACTTTCCCCTATTTCAGAACTTGCATAAACTTCTGTAAAGTCTTCAGTTCTTGTTTTGTTTATTTGGGATAAAATAAATTATCATCTCATCTACATACAAGGAGCAAAATACACAGGTAGCCTTGCATGGATCATAGACATGAGAAAACTGAGCATTCTCAAACTTTTTAAAGATCAATTTATTTTGAAAAAAATTTACAGGACTGATTTTGCTATCTTTTCAAATAAGCATTTCTGTGAATTTTTAAGTTTGAAATGTTATATTCAAGTAATTTCCATTTATATAAAAATATAGCAATCAAAATATACTTAGCATTGCATGACATCATACAAGGTACTTTACGAAAAGGAGAAGAGCCATTTCCAAACCCCAAAAAAGTAATGCTAGAGTCTGCAGAAAACAAAACTGTATTCCTATTACAGAAAGAGCTGGATCTTTCTCCTTTGATCTCAGATGTTCCTCTGGAATTTACATAACAGAGCTTAGACATGGTCAATAACCCAAACAAACTTAAAATCTCGTGTTCCAAAACATACCTTTTAACTGAATGTCTACATATACTTTTCATAAACTTTGGATGAATCATCAGGATCAAAACCCAAAAGGCCTCCATTCAACAACACCCACCTAGTGCCAGCCACTAATTTGAAACTTATTTTGAAAAAAGTGCTGAAAGGGAGTTTGCTTCCTGTCTGAAGCACAGAGGTGGTATATTAGGGTAGTTCAAGGTCTGAGGGAAGAGATACAATTTGTTTTACTCATATCTTCACCATTTACATCTGCATCTTTTAGCTTGCAACTTTAAGAAATGGTTTGAGTTGCTTTCTGTCTGCTTCGTTTTTATAACAGACTTGAAAGAAGTCAGTTTTGTCCTTCCAGACATCCTAGCAGATGCTATCGGATTGATACTAACCACTGCCATTGTAACACTACACAGAAACAAAATGTAGATTCATTCTTAACCACGGCAGTAAATGTTCTGCAGCAACAAATGAATTTTTAAAATATAGATATGTTAGGATGACAGGTTAAACTGGTTTAGAAGGTTCCTGTGGATAAGAAGTATATGCTGGAATATAAATTGATTTCTGGAAGCTGTAGAATTTGATGTGAAAGATTTAGGGACTGAAAACCATCCTGGGGTTCAACCCTCTGTCAAAGATTCATCTTTAGTTCTACTTAGTAAGAACTCCATACCCGTGAGAGAGATATAGAGAGAGCAAGAAATGAGACCATTATGATCACTTTTGGTTGATATGCTCTTATGGCTACACCCATCTGAAGGGACTATGCTTCTTTAGAATATACCATGAAAAACAGGCAGAGAATATAGAAACTGGAAATGCAATCTATGGACAGAACTACTTTAAAAGAAAATATTTGCCTGATTCTTCTCTAAGGAATCAATAGATCTTCAGTGTCACATAACAAAATTTAAAGGGAAATATCAAATCCCTCAAAAGTCTTAGGTATCTGACCATGAGTCATCAGCCTAGTATGTCATTCTCTTCTATATTACAAAAGAATTCATTTCCTCTCTTTCAACAAATATTTGTTCTATGTCTGCCATGTAACAGGAGCTGTGTCCTGGCATTAAGAAAATAGCAGTGAACAGGAGAAGGTAACCATACAAAGATCACCGATAACAGTACTTCACACATTATTCTTCATAAGTTCCTTATGAGACTAAGTCACTGAGAATAGCATTGCAAAGTGTTACACACTAAACTTTCTTCACTTTCCTTTTCAGACCTTCAAGCCTTTCAACCACAAGTTCATAGATCTGTTTGCAATAATCTTTTTGATTTATATGTCAATGGGATAATGAATTTTCAAATCTAAGATGGGTGCACCAAAGGGTTCATGTTGAGTCACATGAAATTTGAAGGAAGAATTACACTGAATTTTAGAAGCCAGCATATAGTAATGTTGTTTCTTTATAACTTATTTCAATTTTATTTAATCTATGAATATTCAACCTAACATTAAAAGTATTGTAGAACATCTATATGATTTTTGTTAATTAAAAGAATTAAATTATATTAGCTGTTTCCAAAAAGTGGTGTCTATTTTACATAAACAGCCATACTAGGGGGTTGGCAACACAGTACGGAGCACAAATGAATTTTCCTGATAAAAGAAATACTAATACTTCAGAAAATGTATCTATCTTCTCGAGACCTCCAGATAATTTGAACAGCATAGAACTACCAGGATGTTCCAGCCACCTCAGAACTTGAATTGGCCATTTTGTTAGAAGAACTTGAAAAATAGATTCTCTATTAATCTATATCACATGAAGCAGGAAAAACCCTCTCTAATCTATGTCAAATGATTTCATGTATGGTCTTTGCTCAATTTTAGTTCAATTGTTTTTTTTTTTTTATTTAAACAACATGTAACTACTAGGTGATAGATGTATGTGCTAATTAAAATGCCACATTTCCAAAAAAGATTTGGGCAGAATTGAGCCAGTTATTTATCTGGGAAAAGAGAAAGAAGTATTTCCGGTTATCATGGAGTGCTTATAAGCCAAGTAGATCCACAGGCCATATTTGCATTTTGTGCTAATGCCATTTCTATCTATATGCCCCTACCTTACTCTCTGGCGTGAACCTTCTATATTGTAGGGGCTCTAATGATAGCCTCTAGTCACTTGTCAAGGACAGCTCCCTTGCATCTGCTATTCTTCCCCCTAGAAATAATCTTCTGGATGCACGTACGGCTGCCTTTTTTTCTTCTGTCAGATTTTAGCTCAAACGTTCTCTCCTCCCAGAAACCTTTCTAGATCACCTATGTTCATTTGGTAACAAAAGTTACTTAACAAATAAACCCAAACGTAATGGCTCAAACACAGTAATGGTTAACTTCTCTCTCAGTGAATAGTTCAGGCAAATCTTGCAGGTTGCAGCCAAAGCAAGAGCCTTTGCTCCACACAGTCATTTGGGGACCCAGGCTGACAGCAGTGCCACCATTTTTAACACGTGACTTCCAAGATTCCTTTGGTTACTCTACTCATTGTTGTGACTTTACAGCTCACAAAAAGAAATAAAAAGCACTAACAATCATGTGAGAAAGACCTGAAGTGGCACACTTCACTTCTTCTCGTAGACTATTGGAAAGAACTTACCCAAATGGTTACTGCACTATGTACTGTATTGAAATTTAGAAATTAAGTGTAGTTGGGAAGCCACATGTCCTATTATGGTAGAAAAAGTGGAGAATGAACTTTGATGGACAGCTAGCAATGGCTACTGTAGCACACTAGTTTTAAGTCACTTGCAGTAGGTTTCCATCTTTCCACTTAACACAAGATCTTCAAGGCAGGAACTTTGTCTATCTTGCTCATATCTACATGCTTGACATAAGAATAGTACTTGGCACTGAAGAGATTATCAAACAATATTTGCTAGCTGATTTACCAGGCCAATTCCTCTAAAGACTTTTGTGGAATGAAACCCAGATATTTATTTGCCATGGCTCTCTGATGTCCAAAAGTCTGCTTTCAGAAATAACCATGTTCATCTCTTCTTACTTGGTGCCCTTTCATAACTGTCAAATAACGGAACAATTCCTAGCATTATTGAGAAGCCGCCTCATGCCATATACCACTAAATGCTCCATATGTATTGTCTCATTTAATCTTCACAATAACCCTAGCAGGTGGGTACTCATATTAGTCCATTTTTACAAATTAAGAAAGTGAGTCTTAGGAAGTAACTCACATAATAGCAGTTACTTTGTAAGTAATTCACTCAAGGCCCACGGTGGATAAGGTAATAGAACTTGGACTTAAATCCAGTCCTGGAACTCAGTCTCCAGAGCCCAACCTGTTAACCATCAGGCCATATGGTCTCCCAAAAATTATTAATTAATTTAAAGCAGTGGTTCTCAACTGGGGACAGTTTTGGCAATGTCTGGAGACATTTTTGATTCCCATGACTGGGATATGGATGTTATCAGCATCTAGTGGATGTAGATAAGGATGCTGTTAAACATCCTAAAATGCACCTGATCACCCCCAGAAAAAAAAAGTTATTCAGTTCAAAATGTCAACAGTGCTGAGGTTGAGAACCCTGATTTAGAAGGACACGCTGTTTAGGCAGTGACATGTTGCTTTGAACAAATCATAAGCAAAAGTCTTCTTATTCTGATTTTTTCCAAGGTTATTTTTTGTTCACTTGAAAATTCTGTTTGAGATTGTCCTATTAAGTTGTTATTTACTTCCTCTTTTTATACTTCAGCTTCTAATTTCCATTTGCCCCTGGATATTTTATTTATTATCTTTTTAAAGCTTGAGTTGCCTTTTGTGACAGCTCAGGAAAGTCTCCACTGTTTTTTATTCAAATACCTTTCTGTACCCTACCTCTTTAATGACACCTTCCTCTACAGGTTAGTAACCTTTGTGACAACCTCCCCAACACAGACCTAAATCAAATGTTCATAGAGCTCCCTCTTCCCTCATTAACTTACCAAAAGTACTTATCCCATTTGAGGCCACTGTGTTCTCTTGAACTTAGCCAGGATTTTAATGAACATTTAATATAAATCCACTCATCTTATTTAAAAAGTAAAATGAAAATGGCAAGTTAATAGCAAAACCAAGATGTGACACAAGGCCTCCTAACTCCCAGTTGATTATTATTTGTAAGATACCACATCACCTCCTACCTGAGAAAATGTCCAAATGCATTTACACTTTATCATATTAATGATTTAATATAATTATATCTAAAAATAGAGTTAAATGTGTTAATTTCTAAGTAAGTTGTTTGGTATCATTTGCCTTTTATATATATTTGTATATTTGCTCTGACACTAAATATGTCTCAAGATGTTGTTTACAGAAATCAAAACTACTGATTTTTACCTACCACATTGCCCCTTCACTGACTTTATAGCCAGACAATATGAATACAGCCTTTTAAAATTCTAATTGGAATGTTTTATTTTTAATATAGTAGTATTTAGTAAGCTTGGTAATGACAGAGAGCATGAAGAAACTCCAGCATCCAAGAAAAAGAAAGTTGGGAATTTTTACATTTCTTTTAACCTGTTGCCCAGAGTTTCTACTTTAACTTAAATTGATTTGGGGGGTAGCAGGAATGACAGGATGCAGGCAAGAAGTGGGTAGTGAGGATGATGAAAGAAAAACGACTACAGATGAAGAAATCCACTTAAAGAAAAACAGAGGGAAACCAATCTGAGCAACTCAGAAAGCAAATGGCCCCAAATGTGAACTTACCACCACCAAACCCAGGATCTCCAGGTGTTTTCTTTCCTTTTCCTGCAGAGACAAGATTGTCAGGATGTCAAGAACCTGACTGAACTCTGCCGCCCTGCACTGTGAATTCCAGAGCTATGTGTGTCATTCTTCCCATCTGTTTCTAATTTAACATGCTCTTTCTCTCCAGATAGCTTTACAAATAGCTAAGCACACTTAATGTGGTGACCCAACCAGGAAGGATGTGTCAGACTGCTAGCTCTGGTGCTCCTTTCAAATGAGTGTTTAGACAGGCAAAACATGACCAGCAGCTATTCCTTGCCATAGATTTCCGTGGCAGTGAGCATGTCAAATCTCTATATGCTCTTTCTTGTGACCTTGGCTGCTGTTTCACTGTGATTATCTTAAAAGAACTATAGGTAAAATCTAGGCATTCTCATGAATATGAATTTTTATGGAAATGAACATCAAGTATGGAATGTAAGCATGTGTAGAACAATGAAGAAGCAACAGATGTGAATGAGTGAGAAGGGGAAAACAAGAGGAACCAGATGGTTAACACCCCTGTGAAAAATGAATATGAGATGCAGCACAATTGCCCTCTTGGTAGAAATAGAAATATTGTAGCCTTAACGAGAATTTGGTACCCAGTTTAATCTTTTCCTGTCCCCTATTATTCTGCTTCTTGCCACTCTACTATAATGTTGACTCAGAGACTTTTACAACCCCAGAGTGTAATATTTGTTGTGGAACACTAAACCACACAATTAAAGAATACACTTAACCATGATGTCACATCATACCTGAATGGTTGGATGATCCTGGAAAGAATAGGAACAAAGAAAATGAGAAAAAGAAACACCCTAAAACTATTCCCAGTAAAAAGAGTAACAAACATGAGAAAGATAAATGCATAGGGTTTCTCTTTCTCACTTTTGCCACTCTTTCAAATATATAAGCTATAAGACAATAGATAATAAGATTTAGATATAAAACATCTCATAGATATAAATTAGATATAAAACATCCAATTAGATGGTAATCAGATAGAAAAGATCCAATAGAAGTGGATTTTTTAACATAAATTGACATTAAAAAGTCCCAAAATTGTATAAGGTAACCTCCACCAAATATGCAAACACATGTGTTATGGATGTAAAATCATAATACACAAATTATTGTGTGTTCATTAAATAATTTAAGATATGACTTTTTTCATACTGCAAAACCATTCAGTTTATCATAACTCAGACTAAGAGACATCTTGTGCCTACAGAGTTCTCAAAAATATCCTGCATATGCAAAGGTCCCTTATAGACATAAATGAAGTAAAACAAAATAAAATTGAAAGGAGAACTATGAAAGAAGTAACAAAGGCAAATTAGCATTAAGCCTTTTCTGTGGGTTTTGTCCAATCCATGCTCTTTAATGTGAAGAGAGAACTTACAATGTTTATTTAAAAAAAATGAATGGAGTGAGAATTACATTTGACTCCAACTCTAATTGGTCTTAGACTGAAAGATATGATAAGGTATTACTTTGTATAACCATTTTAGTAAAGGCACAATTCAACTTGTATTTTCAGGGGCGCAGGTGCCAGAAGCCAGTCTTTTTTACCCCCAACAGATTTTTCTTCTCTTATGTCTTATTGGTCATATTGTGCCACATGGCCATTCCTTGTTCTCTGAGAAGTAGAAAAAAAAATGAGTATTTAGGTTTTTAATCCTTTATGAGGGAAGGTGGCAAAGCAGAAGGGGTTGGGAATGAATATTTAGTGAGCCAACAATGTTTGCCACAAGCATCCTTTTTAATTTGCTTTCCAATGAAAGAGGTATTTGTGACTGGTTCTACTCTTCTGTCGCCTTCCTGCTTTGAAAGCAAATGTGATGCCCTGATCCCTAGAAGGCAAGAGTATCATGGAGTTGAGAAGCCAAACTACCAAGGAGAGCAGAGCAGAAAGGTGAAGAGCACCTGAGTCTTTACTGATGTCACCAAGCCACTGCACCAGCATAGACTTACTTCTTTCCAGACTTTTTCCTACATGAGAAAAATAATCCCCTATTTGTTTTAGCTGCTGTTGCTCTTTTGCATGTTAAGGTAGTGCTCTATTGAATACTTTAACATTTTCCAGGTCAAGATAGAAAACCATTCAAATGCCAGTACACAGAGAATTGGCATGGGGTGCGGGTGCCAGGGCAATAAGGGAGAAGCAAAGTGGAGGCAAACTCCAACTCTCAGGAAAAAAAATTAAAGCTAACAATGTACTTCAGGATTAAGAGACTAGGAAAACTGGAAGATGGATTATAACATCTGAGGAAAGAAAGAATCCCAAACCACAGATAAATCTATTGCTTAAATCCCACAATCTCTGCACAGATTTTAAAAATGTCCTATATGCTTTTCTTCAAGATAGCTGTACATTAACATTGTGTAAGCAGGGAAGAAAAAATAAAATAAAATAAAAGGGAGATTGTCCAAAGTGTTGACCAGAGAATGAGGTTTTATAAAATTAAAGCCAAAAGACTGAATAATTAAGATTAAATATATGTGTCTCTTGTACAAAAAGGCTAACTAAAATCAATATAGAAATCATTATCAGATTTCAGATGAGTAGAGACTATCTTCCAACTAAATTATGAGAAGCAAAAGAGAGATAAAATATCATCCCCTGGAAAACTCTAATTCTGTAACTGAGAGAAGACCAGTAAAATCCTTTCGAAACAACTAGCATGATTTTGAAAAAAAATTTAATCCAACTCCTTTATTTTACTGATGGGAGTTTATGAACCAGAGAGGCTACATTATCAAACAGAGTAAAGCAAATATTTGTAACATTGTAAGGATATTTGTTAAAAATAACAATTAACATTCACAGGTCAGTCACTTTTCTAGCCAATTTATTTACATTATCTCATTCAATACTAACAAAAACCCTATGAGATCATTATCTCATAGTTAACTATTGTGACGTCTATTTTAGAATTGAGGAACAGAGGATCAGGAGCTTAAATAACTCGCTTAACATAAAACATGGAGTCAACTAAGGCTTCCATTTAACTAGGCTATCAAACACAAAGCCCTCATTCTTACAATACTCTTCTAATGATAGTTCCGTCTTTATGAACATTCCAGGTAATTTTATTTCACTTTTCACTGAGAACAAAACAAGTTACAATTTGATGGCACAATAGGGTGACTATAGTCAATAACTTAATGTATATTTCAAAATAACTTAAAGAATGTAATTAGATTATTTGTAACTCAAAAGATAAATGTTTGATGGGATGGATACCCCATTCTCCACGATGTGCTTACTTCACATTGCATGCCCGTATCAAAATGTCTCATGTACCCCATACTTATATCCTATGCTGACTACTTTGAAATTGTCTTATTTTATTTATATATATATGGGGTAGGTGTCCACTTTGCTTCTCCCATATATATGTGTGTGTATATATAGCTTATATATTTGAAAGAATAGCAAAAGTGAGAAAGAGAAACCCTATACATGTGTAGGTGTATATACATATATATAAGTAGGTGTATCTGTATGTGTATATATACACACGTATATATGCATATATACACACACACACACAACTATATACCCATAAACATTTTTTAAACAACAAGTTACAGGTAACAATGTGTCAAAGATGGATAGTTATGTAATGAGTGGCTTCATGAAAATATAATTTTTATTTCATTTAAATTTATAATTTTAATAAAAATAAACAAGAGGTTTTGTATAACCTCATAGACTATCCTATGCTGGACTACTTTAAAATTGTCTAATTTTATTAATGCACTAAGATCTTAGATGAAGCCCGTGTTTGTGAAGTTACCTATTAGGTCAGCATTTTTACAATGGATCTCTCCTGGTAACCTGCCCCCAAAACCTAAGCATTTGTAGCAATCAAATCTTCACCTATTGTTTCAAGATTAGTACTCTCTTTGAGGAAGAGATAAGGAAAGTCAAGAATACTTCATATGGGGTGTCTTCATCTTTCAATCTGAAAATGCCAAAGTTGAAAGCCTAGCTGGCAAAACTTTAAATTCCATTACCTCCCAAACCAGAGAGAGCTTACGGATCTAGGCAATGAAGTCAATTACCAACATCACTAATGTAATTTTAGTTATTCTGCATGGCAATCACTTGCTATAAGGCCATAAATGTCAAAAAAAAAAAAACCCACAAAGTTTAGGATTTGCAATAATCAGGCACAAGTATATGATTGGGCGGGATAATTGAGTTATCAGTACTTAGAGGAACCAACTGCCCATAAAACAATAAAAAGCATTTTGTTTAGGCTGACTCTGAGAAAAACAGCATAACATGGAACTATAATTTAAAGTAGGAAGAAAGTGAGCGTGAGAGAAAGAGTGAGAGAGAGGGGAGGGGAGCGAGAACGTACAGACTATGAAAGAAGCTTAGGATGCAAGACATACTGTTTTTGTGTAAAGCACATGTTGACTTGGGAAGCACCAAGTCACTGCAGCACACTTGTAACATGATGCCTTTTAAAGACCAGAGATGATGCATAATTTACAAAATGCCACAAAAATACATGAATTGCAAATCAGTCTAAAAATTTAGAAACTTAAAACAGCTAGGTAACGACAGAAAATACAAGTATGAAATATATCATCAAGTTAGTAAAAGAAGCAATAACTTTAAGGAGACTTAACAGAGAAGTTGCCCCCGGAGAACAAAAAGGAAGCACAAAAAAGAAAAGATAAGTAATAGACTAATTTAAATATGTATTACCTCCTTTTTTTTTTTTTTAGACGTTCTCGCTCTGTCACCCAAGCTAGAGTGCAGTGGCATGATCTTGGATCACAGCAACCTTCATCTCCTGCACTTAAGCAATCCTCCCACCTCAGCCTCCCACATAGCTGGAACCACTAGTGTGTATCACCATGCCTAGCTAATTTTTGTATTTTTTTTTTTTTTTTTGTAGAGATGGGATTTCACCGTGTTGCCTATGGTGGGTGACTTGACTGCACATCTTCTTTTCTGGGTAATTTTAGTTTGTAAATGGCTTAGCCAAAATATATTTGTAGAGCTGCTTCACAGAAAGGTTGGGGATCCCTGCCATCTGATGTACAAAGACAAAAACCAGAGTGATTTCTGTTGGGCCAGAAATTCAAAAATCCTACTATGGAAAATTGCTACTTGAAAATCCCAGTGGTTCATAAAACATTAATTGCATGCTGAATTAGATTACTACTTAAAATCTTTAAACTGGGAATCCAAAAATTAATTCTTTCTGTAAAATGCTAGCAGATTCTCACATGAAACGGCTAGATGGAGATAAAGAGAAAGAGCTGGTCCCAAAAAATGTACGCATGAGTGAGTATGAATGTGTGTATAGATTTTTTTTTAACTTCTGTTAGTCTCACAATTCAATTAAATGAGAAATCATATTGTTAAACCCAAGGGTCAACCCAGACTTAATTTTTTTTTTGTATTCCCAGATGGTCTTATGCTTTGCCATTATGCAAGGATTAGAAAAGGACAGTATCTTTTTCTCTAATTACTGAAATATAATTGATATAAAATAAAGTGAGCATATATAAGGTTTACAGTTAATCGGTTGTGGCATATGAATTCACCTAGGCAGCCATTCCTATAATCAAAAGAGTGAGCATATTTGGTTCTCTGTTCCTGTGTTAGTTTGCTAACGATAATGGCCTCTAGCTCCATTCATGTCCCTTTAAAGGACATGATCTCTTTCTTTTTTATGGCTGCATTGTATTCCATGGTGTTTATGTACCAGAATTGTTTCACCCAGTCTATCATTGATGGGCATTTAGGTTGATTTCATGATGAGCACACAGGGACACATAGAGGGGAACAACACTCACTGGGGCCTCTCAGAGGGTGGAGGGTGAAAGGAGGGAGATGATCAGGAAAAATAACTAATGGGTACTAGGTTTAATACCTGGGTGATGAAAAAATCTGTACAGAAAACCCCCATGACACAACTTTAGCTATGTAGCAAACCTGTGCTTGTACCCCAAACTTAAAATAAAAGTTTTTTTTTTTTAAAGAAGCATATCTATCACCCTTAACACTTTCTTTGTGCCTCTTTGTCTTCCTTCCTTCCTCCTCTCCACTCTCTGTGCCATCCCCAGGCCACCATCAATCTGCTATCTGTCACTATAAAATAATTTATATTTCCTGGAGCTTTTTATAAATGGGATCATACACTATATCCTTTTTTCTTGTCCAGCTTATTTTGCTCAGTATAATTATTTGGAGATTCACTCATACTGTGTGTACCAGTAGTTTTCTGCTTTTCATTGCTGGGCAGTGTTCCACTACATTGACATAACACGATTTGTTTTTTCAATTACCTGTTACTGAAAATTTGGGTTTTTTTAAGTTTAACATTTTAAGAAACTGCCAAATAACTTTGCAAAGTGGTTTTACTATTCAAATTCCCACCAATAATGTATGGGAATTCCAGTTCCTCCACATCTTTGTCAACACGTGCTATGGTCAGTTCTTTAATTTTAGCTATTCTAATAGATGTGTAGTAATAGTATGACATTGTAGTTTTAATTTGCATTTCTCTATTGAGCATATTTTTATGTGCTTATTTATTATCAAGGTATTTTCTTTGATGACTTGTCTATTCAAATATTTTACACAGATTTGATTGGTTTATTTTCTTATTGCATTTTGAATTTTCTACACATTCTGAATAAAAGGCCTTCATCAGATATAAAGTTTGCAAACATTTCTCACAGAATATGAATTGTCTTCCATTCTCTTATGGATTCTTTTCAAAACATCAAAGGTTTTAAATTTTGATGAAGTCTAATTTATTTTATATGGACTTTACTTTTAATGTGGTATCTAAGAAATCTTTGCCTGACACAACATCATTCTCCTATGTTTTTTCTTAAAGTTTTATAGTTTTAGCTTTTATGTTTAGGTCTATTATTCTGTCATGCACATCCATGTGCAGAGGTCACCAAACAGGCTTTGTGTGAGCAATAAAGCTTTTTGATCACCTGGGTGCAGGTGGGCTAAGTCCGAAAAAGGAGTCAGCGAAGGGAGATAGGGGTTGGGCAGTTCTATAGGATTTGGGTAGTAGCGGAAAATTACAATCAAAGGCGTTGTTCTCTGGTGGGAAGGGGCAGGAGTCACAAGGTGCTCAGTGGGGGAGCTTCTGAGCCAGGAGAAGGAATTTCACAAGGTTAATTGCTCAGTTTAGGTGGGGTAGGAACAAATCACAATGGTGGAATGTCATCAATTAAGGCAGGAATCAGCCATTTTCACTTCTTTTGTGATTCTTCAGTTGCTTCAGGCCATTTGGATGTATACGTGCAGGTCACAGGGGATATGATGGCTTAGCTTGGGCTCAGAGGCCTGACATTCCTGTCTTCTTATATTAATAAGAAAAATAAGAAAAATAAAACAAAATAGTGTTGAAGCGTTGGGGCAGTGAAACTTTTGGAGGGTGATATGGAGAGATAATGGGCGATTTTTTTTCATGGCTGTTTCGAGCAGGATTGGGGTGGCATGGGAACCTAGAGTGGGAGAAATTAAGCTGAAGGAAGATTTTGTGGTAAGGGGTGATATTGTGGGGTTGTTAGAAGGAGCATTTGTCATACAGAATGATTGGTGATCACCTGGATGCGGTTTTATATGAATTGAGAAACTAAACAGAAGGCACAAGGTCCAAATAAGAGAAGGAGAAAAACAGGTATCAAAGGACTAAGAATTGGGAGGACCCAGGACATCCAATTAGAGAGTGCCCAAGGGGGTTCAGCATAATTACTTGCTTGGTTGGTGAATTTTGGGGCTCTATCCTTGACAGAGTCCTCCTTTTTAAGTTGGAGGCTGAGCTTGGTGAGGTGTGTTTTTAAAAGACCATTAGTCCCGTTCTACCTTTCCTGAAGATTGAGGACGGTAAGGGGTATGAAATTTCCATTGAATACCAAGAGCCTGAGAAACTGCTTAGTTGATTTGACTAATAAAGTCCGGTCCATTATTGGACTGTATAGAGGTGGGAAGGCCAAACTGAGGTATTATGTCTTACAGAAGGGAAGAAATGACCACTGTGGCCTTTTCAGACCATGTGGGAAAGGCCTCTACCCATCTAGTGAACGTATGTACCCAAAGAGGTATTTTAGTTTCCTGACTAGGGGCATGTGAATAAAGTCAATTTGCCAGTCCTGGGCAGGGGCAAATCCCTGAGCTTGATGTGTAGGGAAGAGAGGGGGCCTGAACAATCCCCAAGGAGTAGTAGAATAGCAGATGAAACACCGAGAAGTGATTTCCTTGAGGATAGAGTCCTATGATGGAAAGGAAATGAGAGGTTGGTTCTAAGAGGTGGGCTAGCGGCTTGTAACCTACATGGAAGAGGTAATGAAATGACGACAGAATAGAATGGGCTTGTGAGGCTGGAAGGAGATTCTTTTTTTGGTCTAAGAACCATCTGCCTTGAGTGGTGAGGGATTGATAGGTGGAAACTTCAGTGGGAGAGTAAATAGGAGTGACTGATGAGGAGAAAAACTGGCCATGAGGGACAGAAGTAGGAATACTGGCTGCTTTTTTAGCTGTGTTATCAGCATAATTGTTGCCTTGAGCAATGGGGTCTGAGGCCCTTTAATGGCCTTTGCAGTGAATGACTCCAGCTTTTTTTTTTTTTTTTGGAAGTAAAGCAGCCTTGAGAAGAGTTTTTATTAAAGAGATATTAATGACGGAGGACCCTTGTGTAGTGAGGAAACTTCTTTCTGCCCATATAATAGCATGGTGGTGAAGGATGTGGAAGACATACTTGGAATCAGTGTAGATTATTGACACGTAGTCCCTTTGCCACACAGAGATATGAGGGCTTGCCCAGAACTGTGAGGTCAAGTTGTTTGGACAGAAAGGCTACAGGGCGCAGTCCTGGCTCTTGTGTAAGGAATTCCAACTGCATAGCCCTGTACTTTGGCTGTGTGTAATGAAAAGAGTTGGGATGAGTTAGGGAGAGCTAGTATGGAAGCAGCTTCTAGGGCTGTTTTTAAGGAATGGAGAAAGGAGTGGATGTATGGGGTCAGCTATGTTGCCTTTTGTGAGTTTATATAATGGTTTAGTCAGGATGGTAAAACTAGGTGTCCAAAGGCAAAAGTACCTAACCATGCCTAGGAGGAAAAGAGCTGTTGTTTTGTAGAAGGGGTTGAGGTTTGGAGATTAGCCAGACACAATCAGTAGGGAGAGCACATGTGTTTTTATGAAGAATTATGCGGAGATAGGTAATAGATGAGGAAGAAACTTAGGCTTTGGAGGGGGATATGTGATATCCCTTTGAGAATAGATATTGGAGGAGCAGGAGGGTGTCCTGTTGGGAAGATTTGTAAGAGGTGCTGCAGATAAGGTGAAGATCCTGAACTAGCCCGTAAGATTTGTCCAGTTTCTCGACAGGTGGGGTAGGGGAGTTATAAGGAGAATGTGTAGGCTTTAAAAGGCCATATTGTAACAGGCAAGTGATAACAGGCTTTAGTCCTTGTAAAGCCTGTTGTGGGATGTGGTACTGGCATTGAGCCAGGTAAGAGTGATTAGGTTTTAATGGGATCATAAGACATGCCTGATGGGTCACCAAGGAGGAAGTAGAGGTGTCCCATACTTGTGGATTAAGGTAGGGAGACACAAGGGGAGGATGCAAAGGAGGCTTTGAACTGGGGAAAAGGGTGGCAATAAGGTGTGGCTGTCGTACAGGAATAGTCAGGGAAGCAGATAATTTAGTTAAAATGTCTTGAGTTAATAAGGGAGCTGGGCAGGTGGGGATAACTAAAAAGGAGTGTATAAAAGAATATTGTCTAAATTGGCACCAGAGTTGGGGAGTTTTAAGAGGTTTAGAAGCCTGGCCGTCAATACCCACAGCAGTTATGGAGGCAAGGGAAACAGGCCCTTGAAAAGAAGGTAATGTGGAGTGGGTAGCCTCCATATTGATTAAGAAGGGGACGGACCTACTCTTCATTGTAAGAGTTACCCAAAGTGTCTGTGATGGTCCAGGAGGCTTCCAAGGCAATTGGGCAGCATCAATCTTCAGCCGCTAAGCTGAGAAGATCTGGGAAGGAGTCAGTCAGGGAGCCTTGGGCCAGAGTTCCAGGGGCTCTGGGAGTGGCTGCCAGGTGAGTTGGACAGTCCGATTTCCAGTGGGGTCCCACACAGATGGGACATGGCTTAGGAGAAAACCTTGGCTGTGGGCATTCCTTGGCCCAGTGGCCAGATTTCCAGCACTTGAAGCAAGATCCTGGGGGAGGCAGTCCTGGAGGAATGCCTGGCCACTGTGGTTCAGGCGTTTCGAAGTTCTTGTGTGCTGTAGATGTGGCTGGGGTTTCTCTCACAGTGGAGGCAAGTAATTGCAACTCAGAAATACGTTACTACTTGGCTGCCTCTTTTATTGTACACCTTGATGGCGAGGTTAGTTAAGTCCTGTTGCAGGGTTTGAAGGTCAGAATCTAATTTTTAGAGCTTTTTCTAATGTCGGGAGCTGGTTGGGTAATAAAATGAATATTGAGAATAAGAGAGCCTTCTGGCCCCTCTGGGTCTAGGGCAGTAAAGCGTCTAAGGGGTGTTGCCAAATGGGCCATGAACTGGGTTGAGTTTTTATATTTGATGAAAAAGAGCCTAAATTCTAACTGATTTGGGAGAGGTCAGATAAAGGAAAAGGAGCATTAACTTTGGCTATGCCTTCAGCTTCAGCCACCTCTTTAAGAGGAAATTGTTGGGCAGGTGGGGGAGGGCTAGTTGATGAATGAAACTGTAAGCCAGACTGGGTGTGAGGAGGGAAGGTGATAAAAGGACTATAGGGTGGGGGAGTGGAGGCTGAGGGCTGAGGAAGAATTGGGGCCAGGCTCGGCCTGGTGAGGAGCAGCCTGGGGAGGAGGGGAGAGGTCGGATGGGTCCGTAGAAAAGGAGGATTCAAAGAACTCAGAGCTTGGAGTGGAGACTGAAGGAACAGACAGGAGAGAAAGAAGAAAGATTTGGGACAAGTCACATTGGGAGCAGAGGCTAGGGAGGGACCAATGTGTAAAAGGATGCCTGGACATCAGGCATCTCAGAACCATTTGCCCATTTTTCAACAAAAATCATCCAGATCTTGTAAAATGGAGAAATCAAAGTGCCATTTTCTGGCTATTTAGAACAATTATCGAGTTTGTATTGGGGCCAAGCGGTGTTGCAGAAGAAAATAAGACGCTTAGATTTTAGATCAAGTAAGAGTCAAAGAGGTTTTAAGTTTTTGAGAACACAGGCTAAAGGAGAAGGGGTAATGGAGGGTGGAAGGTTGCCCATAGTGAAGGAGGCAAGCCCAGAGAAAAGAGAGGGTAGAGACATGGAGAAGGGGGATGGTGAGCAGCCAAAGCAGGCATCCTCGCAATTGACTTGCCACCAAGGGAATGTGGGTGAATGACCAAGGCAGGCATCCCTGTGGTGATCAGACACCAATGCAGTGTGGGTGAATAATCAGGCAGGCATCCCCGTAGTGATTAGACACCAAGGGAAGACTGTCTTCCCAAGTCCGTGACTGGCACTGGAGTTTTGGGTCCATGGATAAAATGTGTCTCCTTTGTCGCTACTAGAGAGGAAAAAGAACTGGAATTGGAAGGACAGGGGGATTGAAGGGTAGCGAGAGAGGGAGATAGAAGGGTGCAAGAGAGGCTGGAGAAGAGAGTGAAAAGACCGCTTATCTGATATGAAATTGGTAAGATGTTCCTTGGGCTGTTTGGTCTGAGGACCCAAGATGGTAGGTGGATCTCCTCACAGAGTGAGGACAAGGACAGAGGACTGGTCTCCCAAAGGAGTCCTCCTGTCCCAGGTCTTCAACACCAAATGTCATGCGTGTCCATGTGAAGAGACCACCAAACAGGATTTGTATGAGCAATAAAGCTTTTAATCACCTGAGTGTAGGTGAGCTGAGTCCAAAAAAGGAGTCAGTGAAGGGAGATAGGGGTTGGGCAGTTTTATAGAATTTGGGTAGGTAATGGAAAATTACAGTCAAAGGGTTGTTCTCTGGTGAGCAGAGGCAGGGGTCACAAGGTGCTCACTGGGGGAGCTTCTGAGCCAGGAGAAGGAATTTCACAAGGTAATGTCATCAGTTAAGGCAGGAACCAGCCATTTTCACTTCTTTTGTGATTCTTCAGTTGCTTCAGGCCATTTGGATGTATACGTGCAGGTCACAGGGGATATGATGGCTTAGCTTGGGCTCAGACTATTCAAATTCCCACCAACAGTGTATGGGAATTCCAGTTCCTCCACATCTTTGTCAACACGTGCTATGGTCAGTTCTTTAATTTTAGCTATTCTAATAGAGGTGTAGTAATAGTATGACATTGTGGTTTTAATTTGCATTTCTCTATTGAGCATATTTTTATGTGCTTATTTATTATTAAGGTATTTTCTTTGATGACATGTCTATTCAAATATTTTACACAGATTTAATTGGTTTATTTTCTCATTGAATTTTGAGTTTTCTACACATTCTTAATAAAAGGACTTCATCAGATGTAAAGTTTGCAAACATTTGTCATCGAATATGAATTATCTTCCATTCTCTTATGGATTCTTTTCAAAACATCAAAAGTTTTAAGTTTTGATGAAGTCTAATTTATTTTATATAGACTTTACTTTCAATGTGGTATCTAAGAAATCTTTGCCCAACACAAGGTCATCCTCCTATGTTTTCTTCTGAAAGTTTCATAGTTTTAGCTTTTACACTTAGGTCTATTATTCCTTTTCAATTTAATTAATTATAGATTTAAATGTGTTATTCTCAAGTGGATATCTAAATTTTTAGCTCTATTTGTTGAAAGGTCTCAGTGGGCTAAAATCAAGGTGTTTGCAGAGCTGTTCCTTCTGGAGACCCTAAGGGAGAATCTATTTCTTTGCCTCTTCTATTAGGTTGGTGCAAAAGTAATTGTGGTTTGTCATTGAAAGTAACGGTAAAAACTGCAATTACTTCTGCACCAACCTAATAGCTTCAAGAAGCTACCCACATTCCTTGGCTCAAGATCTCCTTCTGTCTTCAAGCCAATATGTCAGCCCAAATCTTTCTCAAATAGCCATCATTCGGGTTTTCCCTCAGCTGCCTTTCTCTCTCACTTATAAGGCAATTTCTGATTAGATTGAATCCATCTGGATAACCTAGGCTAATCTCATCTCAAAGTCAGCTGATTTGCAAACTTAATTCTATCTACATCTTTAATTTCCTTTTCCGTATAACCTAACATATTCACAAATTCTAAAGATTGAATGTGGACATCTTTAGGGAAGGCATTATTTTGCCTACCACACATGTTTGCTTAAATTCATGTTTTCCTATTCTAAAAAGTATTCTCCATCCTTTACAATAGGTCTGGTACTCTTATCAATTATTCTACCACTCATCAGAGGCTAACCAGTTAGCTTTGTCTTGTGGCAGTAAAATAAACAATACTCTGCTTTAATAAATGAAAGTCAATGCCAATGTCATAATGTACAATAAACCATACATTTAACTTGGAAAACCGTGTATCTATTTCTATTTTTTGAAAAGCACCATTGAACTAGCTAAACAGCCACCATAGTAAGTGCTTAGGTAAAAACTGAGCAAATATCTATTACAGTAATTTCATTAAAATGTATTCCTTCATTGAATGGGTTATATGCATTAACCTTTCATGTATTCTCAATTTTAAGCATATTTCATTGTGTGAAACTAAAATAATGACTATAGTTACTATTTACTTTGTGCTTTCTGTGTGCCAGAGAGTCTGTGAAGCACTTATTACTTTGCTCAATCCTTATGACAATTGCCAGGAGGTAGGTTTTGTTATCCCAATTGCAGAGCAAGCTGAAGTACAAAGGGAAAGAGACATTAAATAATGTGCCTATTGAGTAGAGGAGCTACTGCTTGATGCCTAGTCCATATTTTTATAACCATGATACCACACTGCACTGTAGAGAAGCACACAGTCTGGCAGGTACAATATTAGGAGAAACCCAGAGACCAGAACTCTTGTTCTTAAGCTTCATCTTAAGCCAGCCCCGGACTTGTCCACAATATTATTGCTTGCTCACTTTTGACCTTTATTAATCAGCTTTTGTTAGGTTATGCTGCAGAAAAAAAATCCTTGTGGCTTTCAACAACAAAAATTAATTTCTCCCTCACATTGCATGGACCTCACTGGCAACACCTATATGGAATAGGCTGATCACCTTGTAGAAGAAGAACAAAGATGGCAACATCTGCAATGGTTCTTAAAGCTTCCACTTCAAAGGGGCATGCATCCACTCACTTCTCTTTTGTCTAAGTAAGTCACACAAGGTCAAACCTGACATCCGCTAAGCAGACATATAATCCTCAAACAAAGAGGCAGCAAATTTGGAGAACAATCAGAAAATCTATCACAACCTCTTACTTCATCTTTCTATTCCTCGAGTTTAACCCTAATCCTCCCATTTAGAATCTTTACCCATTGCTTTCTCAGCTCTCAAACTCACCCTACATCTGTCCTTTGTCACACAATGTACTACTTTTTTCTTCTTCCCTGTCTCACTGCTTGCCAGGTGTACATCTGCTAAATGAACCCCTTCAGTTAGGTCTGCAGATTTTCCCCTATAAATGGCTGTAACAGAGCCCCAGTGTCCAGGGATCCACTTCTCTGGCATTAGTTTACATAGATATTTCCTGAATTTACTGAATGACTTCAGTCTGAATCTAAAAAGCACATTCCATACTCAATAGCAGATAGCCTAAAGGAAAGGGATCTCTACTATATGATAAAAATGTACTCTAGCTACAGAAAAAAAGTTAATCAAGAAGAAAACATTTTGGGGGCATAGTTTTCATTTCTGCCTAATTTTTTACACCTGCAAATGCTACAGCCGTTATTCCTTGTATGAGGAGAAATTGCCATTATTGTGACCTGCGCTTTTTATTTTTATAAAAAAATAGAATAAACTTATTCTGTATTACTGAAACTTCTGTTGTTTTCACTATCAATTTTAAGATTAGTTGTGACTTTGCATGGGTCTATATAATCTTTTAAAAATAGTTTATAACACAATTTGACTTAAGTTGTATACTTAAACTGCTTTAAATTTTATTGTAAACTTGTCATCTCTCTGGTCAAGAAAAAGCTTTGATAAAATGTTTTGATAAATAGATGAGTAAACAGATGAAAACATACTCCTTAGAGTTGTCCTCTTCAACATGGTAACATGGTATCCATCAGCCACACATGGATATTGAGCACTTAAAATGTGGCTACTAAGGCCGGGAGCGGTGGCTCATGCCTGTAATTCCAGCACTTTGGGAGGCCAAGGCGGGTAGATCATCTGAGATCAGGAGTTCAAGACCAGCCTGACCAACATGGAGAAACCCTGTCTCTACTAAAAATACAAAATTAGCCAGGTGTGGTGGTGCATGCCTGTAATTCCAGCTACTTGGGAGGCTGAGGCAGGAGAATCAGTTGAACCCAGGAGGTGGAGGTTGCTGTGAGCCAAGATCACGCCATTACACTCCAGCCTGGGCAACAAGAGTGAAACTCTATCTCAATTAATTAATTAATTAATTAAAATGTGGCTATTTCAAATCCATATGTGCTATATGTGTGAAATATACATTGGGTTTTGTAAACTGTATGTAGCCAAAAAAAATTTTAGTGAAAAATTTTTACATTGATTAAATAATGAAATGATAATGGTTTATATATATTTGGCTAAACAAAATCTGTTGTTAAAATTAATTTTAACTTTTTAAAAATTTGCTACTATAAAATTTAAAATTACATGTACGGTTTGCATTATATTTCTATTGGAAAATGCTGCCTTAGAGTAATGGATGTAAAGGTTAGCCAATGCTGGTTAGCGAGGCTAATTAGGTTCCAAGATGAAAACACAGGAGAGAGCTGTGTCCATGGCAATGATCTAATCGAGGCCTCTTCATGGTCCCATTGCTGAAAGTTGACATTTGTCAGGAAGACTATTCAGGATGCAAAGGGAGATACAGCTAATTGTACTGTAGACTGAGAGTTTGTAAGATAATTCATAAACAAAGGAGAAGCAGGCACAACATGCCACTGAACTGAAGACTTCCCTGGTGTTCATTACTCCATGAATTATACCAGTGGAAATCTGAACTCTAGGGGAGGCATGGGATCATGAGCAGTGAAGTGTAACTCAGAATATAACACAAACACTCAGTCATAAGCCTGTGCTTACCATTGTCTTGGCACACAGTTGGTGTTCAATTAATAATTGTGGGATGAATAAATGAATGAATCAGAGCCACAGCAGGTCAACAAGGAGCCAGAAGCGTTGGTGAACTAGCAGCATTTAGGTGAGTTTGACATAAATTTAGCCTCTTTTAGCCTGCTGATTCATTCATTTCTGGTTCTTAGAGGGTCTGCTGTACTGTGTGCCCAGATAGAAGTACATATGCTGAGGAAATGTTTACATAGGAAAATATGATCAAGTTTTAAATCTCCAATGCCCTCTCTAAACTCTTGTTTTATTGGTTTAAGCTGTTTAAGTTTGAGTTTTGTTATTATTTTACTTAGTGTTACTTTGTTTTGCTTAGACTTGAGTTCCAAAATCTGAAATTAGATGTGTACTAGTCATGCGATCTGAACAAAAATTCTTGAATCTAACAAAGCCTAACTTATCCAGAGTACAGTTAATCTGGCAATGTTAAATACCCAAGAACCAGGAAGTAATCAATCAGTATGTTGAAGCATCAGTAAGGATGTCTCAAAATCCGTGCCTCAGAACCCATGTATTTAATTCATAGAAGTGAGTATGATATTCAGGTTTCTTTCCTGAAGAAAATTAAAATAAGAAATAATAATAGTTTTTGAGTTCTTACTGGACGAACACTTTATTGTATGAAACGTATTATTTTCATTCATGTTCTACAGATGAGGAAACAGGGGATTAAAAATTTGGGCTTTGACCGAGTGTGGTGGCTCACGCCTGTAATCCCAGCAATTTGGGAGGCCGGAGGCAGGCAGATCACTTGAAGTTAGGAGTTCAAGACCAGCCTAGTCAATACGGTAAAACCCCGTCTTTACCAAAAATACACACACACACAAAACAGCCAGGTGTGGCGGTGTGTGCCAATAATCCCAGCTACTTGGGAGGCTGAGGCAGGAGAATTGCTTGAACCCAGGAGACAGAGGTTGCAGTGAGCCAAGATCATGCCACTGCACTCCAGCATGGGTGAAAGGGCAAGACACCATCTAAGAAAAAAAGAAAAGAAAAGAAAAGAAAAGTTGGGCTTAAATTCATATGTGTCTGACTCCAAATCCAGCAATATTAAGTGTCATACTATGCTACTTCTTTAGCAGATTGGTAGAACCACTGCAAAAGAAGGACATATCAGAAGTAGATAGGAAGTGATAGCTAATGACCTGATGAATAATGCTAGCCTCTGCCTTTAAGTCAGGTCAAGTGAAAAACTAATTGCAATATAATGTGACTTATTGTTATGATAGAGATACACATAAAATGCAAAGTGAATTCATGGAGCTGCCAATCCAATCTGAATTTGGGAATGGAGGTATGTCAAGAGTGGCTTCTTAGTGAAGTCACCTGGATGTGAGATCTGAGAAACAAGTTATTCAGATGAGACTGTTAGGAGATGGTTATTCCAGGCATGCACAAGATTACTGGCAAAAAGTTCATGGTATGTTCAAGAACTGAGTAGAATACACTGTACAAGGGGAAAGGAAGTAAGAGAAAAGGCTGGAGAGATGAGCCAAGGTCAAGTTATTGTGGCTTTCACATATTAAACTGTATGTAATAGGCTAAAGGAGACACAGAGCATTTAAAGAAAGTTATGTGATTAAATTTGCATTTTTACAGGATCTCTACATACAGTGTGAAAAAAATAAGAGAAGAAATGGAAGCCTAGAGGCAAGGAAATGACAGAAGAAACTGTAGTGTTAATCCAGATAAGACATTGAAGAGCTAAACCAGGATTTTGGTAAGACAGATGGAGAGATGTGGATGGATCTGAATGCTACCAAGAAGGTCAAATTCAACGGTGCTTACAGGCATACCTTGGAAACATTGCAGATTTAGTTCTAGAACACCACAGTAAAGCAAATATTGCAAGAAAATGCATCACATGAATTTTGGGTTTCCCAGCACACATAAAAGTTATGTTTACACTGTACTATAGTCTAAGTGTGTAATAGCGTTATGTATTTTAAAAGTACATGCCTTAATTAAAAAATATTTTATTGCTAAAAATGCTATCATCTGAACCTTCAATTAGTTATAATCATTTTGCTGATGGAGGGTCTTGCCTCAATGTTGATGGTTGCTGACTGATCAGGGTAGTGTTTGTTGATGGTTGGGGTGGCTGTGGCAATTTCTTAAAATAAGACAACAATAAAGTTTGCCACATCAATCAATTTTTCATTTCATAAATAATTTGTCTGTAGTATGCAATGCTGTTTGGTAGCATTTTACACACAGTAGAATTTCTTTAAAATTGGAGTCAATCTTCTCAAGCCCTGCCATTTCCACAGCAGCTACAATTACTTCCTCCACAGAAGTCTTGAACCCCTCCAAGTCATCCAAGAGGGTTGGAATCAACTATTTCCAAAGTCCTGTTAATGATGATATCTTGACCTCCTTCCATGAATTAATTACAATTGTTCTTAATATCATCCAGTTTGGTGAATCCTTTCCAGAAGGTTTTTAATTTATCTTGTCAAGATCCATCAGAGGAATCACTATCTATGGCAGTTAGAGTCTTCTGAAATGTATTTCTTAAATAATAAGACTTGAAAGTAAAAATTACTCCTTTATCCAGGGGATGCAGAATGAATGTTGTGTTAGTGGTCATGAAAGTAACATTAATCTCCCTGTACATCTCTATCAGAGCTCTTGCATTGCTAGGCGCATTGTCAATGAACAGTAACATTTTGAAAGAAATTTTTTTTTCTGAGTAGTAGTTCTCAACACTGGCCTTAAAATATTCAGTAAGCTGGCCAGGCATGGTGGCTCATGCCTGTAATCCCAGCACTTTAGGAGGCCGAGGCAGGTGGATCACCTGAGGTTAGGAGTTCGAGACCAGCCTGGCCAACATGGCCAAACCCCATCTCTACAAAATTACAAAAATTAGTTGGGGGTGGTGGTGCGTGCCTGTAATCCCAGCTACTCAGGAGGCTGAGGTAGGAGAATTGCTTGAACCCAGGAGGTAGAAATTGCAGTGAACTGAGATCATGCCACTGCACTCCAGCCTGGGAGACAGAGTGAGACTCCATCTCAGTAAGCTATGCTGTAAAAAATAAAATAATATAAAAGTGCTGTCATCCAGGCTCTGCTTCACTTATAGAGCACAGGGACAGTATATTTAACATAATTCATAAGGGTCTTGGGATTTTTGGAATGGAAAATGAGCATTGGCTTCAACTTAAAGTCACCAGCTACATAAGGCCCTAACAGAAAGTCAGCCTGTCCTTTCAAACCTGAAGTCAGGCACTGGCTTCTCTTCTCTAGCAATGAAAGTCCTAACTGGCATCTTCTTTCAGTAGAAGATTGTTTCATCTACATTGAAAACCTGCTCTTTAGTATGTTCACCTTCATTAATGATCTTAGTTAGATCTTCTGGCAGCTTCTCCGTCAGCACTTGCCACTTCACCTTGCACTTTTATGTTATGGAAATGGCTTATCTCCTTAAATCTCATGAACCACCAGTGCTAGCTTCCAACTTTTCATCTGAAGACTCCTTCTCTATGCCTCCAATAGAATTGAAGAGACTTAGGGCCTTGCTCTGGATTAGGCTTTAGCTTATGGGAATGTTGTGGTTGGTTTGATCTTCTATCCAGACCACTAAAACTTTCTTTACATCAGCAACAGGGCTGTTTCACTTTCTTATCATTTATGTCTTCATCAAACTAGTACTTTTATTTCCTTCAAGAACTTTCCCTTTGCATTCATAACTTGGCTAACTGTTTGGTACAAGAGGCCTAGCCTTTGGCCTATCTTGGCTTTTGAAATGCCTTCCTCACTAAGTTTAATCATTTCTAGCTTTTGACTAAAAATGAGAGATGTGTGATTCTTCCTTTCACTTGAACATTTAGGGGCCATTGTAGGTTTATTTATCGGCTTAATTTCAATTTGCTGTGTTTCAGGGAAAAGAGAGGCCTGAGGAGAAGGAGAGAGATGGAGAACAGCATGTTGGTGGAGGAGTCAGCATACAAAGTTTATAGATTAAGTTTGTCATCCTATATGGACAGTTTGTGGGACTCCAAAATAATTATAAAAGTAATATCAAAGACCACTGGTCACAGATTACTATGACAGATATAAGAATCATGAAAATGTCTGAAATATTACAAGTATTACCAAAATGTTACACAGAAACAAGCGAGCACATGCTACTGGGGAAAGGGAACCTCTAGATTTGCTTGCACCAGGGTTGCCACAAAACTTCAATTCGTAAAAAGTGCAGTATCTGCAAAATGCAATAAAGCAAACTGCAGAAAAATGAAGTATGCCTGTATTGGCGTGTAAGTAATAGGGAGAAAAGATTACTCCTTGCATGATGCCAAGATTTCTGGCCTGGGAAGCTGGGTATATGGTGATGTCATTAATCAATATAATAAACACAGGAGGAACAATCTCAGAGAGAGAGTGACAAGTTCCTCTTCTCACTTGCTGAGTTTGAGGTGCCTCAGTGGTATCCAAGAAGAGAGATAACCTGTGATCAGCTGAATAAATAGTTCTGAAACACAGAAAATGCATCTTGGCTAGAGATGCATAAATTTGGAACTATCACAAAGGGGACAAATGCCTAAGGATCATTCAAAGATGAAAATTAAAGGCTATCCAGTAAACCAAAAGATTATTTCTCCAGAGATTCTGTATATACAATAATTGTCTTATTATACACAGCATTACAGTTTACAAAGTACTTACATAAAATGATTCATTTGATTCACAAAAATCCCTCATGGGAAATAATGTGCTATAATTCTCACATTACAGTTAGGAAAATTGAGGTTCAATTTTGTTAAGAGACTCATGAGAGGTTGCCCATCTAAAGTTGTGGAGACAAGTCCAAATCATAAGTTGAAGACTTCAGATGGAGTCTCTTTTCACTAAGTCAAATTTCTATTTCCAATATTTGGTACAAATTCCAAGCTAGAGAGAGTATGAATTTTGACCTGAGTAGTAGGGCTGAAACATGAAAATGAGCCTAGAATTTATCCACGACTAGCCAAATTTAGGGGTTTGGAGCCATTTAGATCAATATTGAAGATATCTGCTTAGACTTTTAACCTTGTCTGCCAACACCAAACACTAAAACGGTATCTGCAGCCAGGCTGTCTTACAGATTAATAGATCAGGCTGGAATAGAGCCAAAATTATCAACCTTCCAGGCTGTGTGACCTGAAAGCTTTCAGATCTTTTCCAACAAAGCCCATTAAAACGATCTTAAGCCCTTGAGGCTGAAAACAAACGTGATATTCCGCTGCATTCAATAACTATTTGCTTCTGAGCATTTGTTTGCCATTATTTTCTGTGGCCCCTTTGTAGGATTTGTGTTGAGATTTCTCATATTGACAGGCCAAAATAAATTCATCATAAATTCTTTTGATGTATGATTAATTCCTTTCTGAATAAAATTCAAAATAGGGTAATAAAGATAAGAATATAAACAATAGAGAAGTTGTACTCAATTAACTGTATTTTTTGTCCACATGAAATTGGAGGCACAGATTACTAAAGATTATACAAATTACTATCCTAGTTAGAAAAAAATAAACCAGAAATATCCATTTGATTTCCTGGACTTTTTCATTCAAAAAAAAAAAAAACAAACAAAGATATAGCTAGAACAATATTTTGAATGTATGAAGTCCCTGAATTTATCTTGGTGGATTCCAAAGTATCAGTTAACTAACAAGTAATTTTAGTTAAACTTATATTGTAATTAATATCAAGATATGTCCTAATTAACGACCTTAAACAAATAAGTATTGGAAAATTCTTCTAAAATTCCATTTTAGAAGTTTGTATTTCCCTGAATCTAATAACAACAAAAGATACTGGATCACTTAGTTTTTGCTGCATAAAAATAACCCCTCAAGACATTAAAACAATAACCCCTCAAAACATTAAAACAATAACCATTTACTTATCTCCAAATTCTGTGGGTCACCTGTGTCATTCTTCTGATCTGGACCAGTTTGATTGCTCTCTCTTGGGTTCTTTTATGAGTTTGTGTTTAGCTATTTGGTCTGCTGATGACTCTATAGCCTAGGACCTTTCACTCATATGTCTGGCAATTAGCAGTCTATCATCCTGAATATTGGAGCAACTGGTCCACATGTTGCTCATCCTCTAACAGAGCAGTCTAGACTTCTACAGATAGTGGCCATAGAATTCCAAGAACATCAAGAAAGAACAGACTTCACTGCTCAACTGCTTTTCATGCCCCTGCTTGCACCATATTTGCTAATATCCCATTGACTAAAGAAAGCAACTGGCAAAGGTCAGACTCAAGATGTGGAGTAATAGATGTCATTTTCTTGATAGGAAGAGTGCAAAGACATATTGGAAAAGGATGCACCTATATGTATGGAAGGAATTTGTGTCTGTCTCTTTCTACAACCTAACACAAAGGCAAAGGTATATACAATAGCTGTCTTGTTATACACAGCATTATTTTTAAAATCCAACTACCAAAAAAAAAAAGAAACAGAAAATGCTGCATAAAGACTCAGCAATTAAACCCAACTACCTACCACAATTCACATTGTTGAAAGTTAAAGTCATGAGAATTTGTATTAATACTCCAAACCTGGGTAGAAAAACATTAAATATGTATCTTTCTCTTGTTTCTCTTCCTGAAATGTAATGAAATGCACAGAAAGTTAAAAAGTAGTTTTGACTTTCTCCTACAGAATTAAGAATTCTACTACTGCTCCCAGAAGAGGAATCACCTGAAAGTTCCAAACATTTCAGAAAAGAGAACAGAGCCCAGGTGTTCTAAAAGAGACTAAACATTTCCTCCCTCTCTTCCTCTCCTCTTGTGCTTTCCCTCTTTCCCATAATAGCCTATAGTTTAGAGAATACAATAATGTTGGAATAGAGTCAAGAAGTCACCCATTCTATACAACAGCAAATTGAATATATAGACAAAGCCACCCAAGCATAATCAAAATCCTAAGAAATAACAGAGAAACTTAAAGGAATACAGAGAGGGATTATATTAAAAGGCCATGGATGTAGATTATAAGAAATTATAACTGAAGAACAGAAGAAAAACTTTTACAATGTGATAATAACATAAATTCAAGATCATAAAAGCTTAAAATCAAATAATAAAGCATTAGAATACCATAGAAAGGAAATTCAAATGTAAAATATTGGGGGTAAAAACAAAATGTTTTTAGAATTAAAATATAAATTTCAAAGAGCAATGAATTCAGTAGTCACCACTATAAAGCTAATTATTGTTACAGAGGGAAAGCTTGAGATAATCATGGAAGATGCACATGGAAAAAGAAATAATGGCATTTGGGAAGCAATTAGTAAGTGAGAAAAGCAAAGATGATTCAGTTAAGGATTATTATTCACAAAGTTAAAAGTTCAATAAATGGAATAAAATTTGTATTCACTGATTTAATAAATAAAGTTTTGAAATAAAAAAATAGAATTTTCTATTGGAAAAATAAATGCAATGTGTTCCAGAAATTACAATACTGCTATTTGTGTGTATATATACACACATATACATATATACATACATATGTGTGTATATATACACATATATACACACACACATATATATACACATATATACATATATATACACACACATATATACATATATGTATATACATATATATGTATTTATATATATACGTATATATACATATATACACACATATGCGTATATATACGCATATGTTTGTATACATGTGTATATACACACATATATACACACATATGTGTATACATGTGTATATACACACATATACAAACATATGCATATATATACGCATATGTGTGTATATATGTGTATGTGTATATATGTGTATGTGTATGTGCATATATGTGTATGTATGTGTATCTATATGTGTATATATGTGTGTGTTTATATATATATATGTGTGTGTGTGTGTTAAGGTTTTAGACTTTAAGATGGAATAAGGAATAAGATGGAATAAGGAAAACACTCTGCAAGCATCCAAGCTTTAAAGCAAATCATTTACAAGGCAAAGAAATCAGGTTGGCCTCAAATGTTTCCACAGCAATATTTTATGCTAGGAGACAATACAGCACTAGCTATAAAATTCTGAGGGAAAGTTTGACACAAGAATATTATACTTAGCTTAAATGGTGTTTATGTATGAAGGCAATAAGTAGGCAATCATTCTCTTGAATTTGTTGCTCTTTGAAATTTATATTTTAATTCCAAAAACATTTTGTTTTTACCCTCAATATTTTATATTTGAATTTCCTTTCTACGCTATTCTAATGCTTTATTATTTGTTTTTAAGTTTTTATGATCTAGAAATTATGTTATTACCTCATTGTAAAAATATAAAACAAGATGGAGAATACACAATCCATGAGCCTTTCAAAAAACTACTTGACAAATATATCTACTCAAAACAAATCTCAAAATAAGGAACTCAGGAATAAGGATGCCCTGATAGTAATTTAAAATATGGAATTAATTTTTAAAACACTAGGAGAAGTATGATTATTGCAACAAATGGGTCTTGATTGCCCTGACAACGAAGAAAAACTATAGATTTTCACAATGATATTGGCTTATGACCAACTCTTTTACTGAAGTGAACCAACTGCTACTGTCTGAAATTGAACCAAATACTATAGTTAGAAAATTTGAAAAAAACAAATACTTCAACTTCTTTATATTCTATTCTGTTTACCTATTTTCCTTAAGTATTTTAGCAGAATCTTTTAGGAAGAATATTGCTTGTGATGAAGATATACACATTACGATATAACTGTAGACATCTGTATACATGTTTATACATAAATATGTATATACGTACTGTGGGTGTATATATATCCATATACATGAAGTTTTAAGATTTATCTTTAGATTCAGTTTGATTTTCTTATGTTTAATTGATTCAAATTATATATAAACTTTTATTTAAAGTAACATCTACAACATAATCCAATTTTTATAAAAGTATTTATATCTCTTTATCTTTCTTCTCTATATTTATGTGAATAAAAAGATATCTGTAATGTTGTTTATGAAATGCTAATGATGTTGGGTTTTGGGTGGTAGAAGTAGTAGAATTTTTAAAAATCTTTAAATTTTACATTTCCTGCACTGTTTGAATTTGTAGTATGAGTTACACAACAATTTCATAAAACCTAAACCATGATTTATTTTTTATTAAAAACCAATGAAAATGTAAAGCAAATGCACCAAAATTGTCAACAGTGGTTCATTCTTACTGGTGGGAAAATGAATTAATATTATATTACACTTTCTCTGTTGTAGTTTTCTGTAAATTTTTTAAATTCCTAGAACAATTTTTGGTTTCATTTGAAGAAAAAATGAATATGAATCACAAAATCTAATGCCTATTTATTTAAAAAATTGTCTTCTGTCGTAGCTCAACCCTCCAACAAGAATTTGAGTTCAATTTTTAGAATGTTCTTTCTTCCTCTTTTGTTACCAGATACAAAAACTTGTGAGGAAATGCCTAACTAAGTCTCACCAAGAATTAAACCATTGCATAGAAAAAATCTGCGAAACATTTGAAATGTGTCCATGTATTATACAATCTGGTTAATATGAAAAAGTAGAATTTTTATTTAGCTCAGAATTCTGTTAAAGAGATACCTGATTTGAGGCTAAATGATTAATGCAATGTAGCACATTATAGGGAGGGGAAGATCGATAGTTACTGGCAATATAGAAGAAAATATCAAAAAACTGCCTAAGAGTTTTGTCAAGTAGTAAAATATCTGTTGTTATGGTGAGATCATAAGCACCTTTGGCAAGATGCTGGAAGGGCAGTGTATTAGTCCGTTTTCATGCTGCTGATAAATACGAACTCGAGACTGGGCAACTTACAAAAGAAAGAGGTTTAATTGGACTTACAGTTCCACGTGGCTGGGGAAGCCTCACAATCATGGTGGAAGGCAAGGAGGAGCAAGTTGCGTCTTATATGGATGGCAGCAAGCAAAGAGAGAATGAGGAAGATGCAAAAGCGGAAACCCCTGATAAAACCATCAGATCTGGTGAGACTTATTCACTACCAAGAGAACAGTATGGAGGAATCGCCCCCATGATTCAATTATCTCACATCTGGTCCCTCCCACAACATGTGGGAATTATGGGAGTACAATTCAAGACAAGATTTGGGTGGGGACACGGAGCCAAACCATATCAGGCAGGATTATGAAAAAGAACAATAACCACAACCTACTAATTATCCTGCTACTGAACTGCAAATTGCAGGCAATAAGTGAAAGTCGGAATGAAAATAAAATCACAGAGCAATAATGACTAACATCAGTAAAGAGAGAAAAAGTAATCTGGTAGGAGGCTGCCATTTAAACTTTCTTGGTTCTTTTCTCCCCCTTGCCTCTATCTCCCTGATGGTTAGAAGTTCTTATAGAGAATCATTGTCTCTGGGAGACAGAAATGCAAGTCCAATAAAGTTCAGAGACTGAGCATATGAATCCAAGAGTATCCTGTAAGAACTTTGAGAAAGTCAGGGATCCCCAAGCAAGTCCTGCATGAGATAATAAAAGTATCACTACAGTGAGAAACTAAAATACAAACTAACAAAAATGCCTCTGTATTGTCAAAATAAATCAAAATAATATGAACTCTATCCTTCCTTCTATTTGGTAATAAGTAAGGAACTGTATCTTGATGAATGTTCTCTTCGAAGGCAGGCGCTTTATGTTGATGGGATCACATAATCTTCTGACACAGAAGGTATTTACTATATAATTTCATGGATAAATTAGAGAATGTATAGAGAAACTAAGCAATTTGTTCAAGGCAACACAAATGTAGAGTTAGGATTCAAACCCAAGTAGATCTGCTTCCAAAGCCATGCTCTTTCTACCACCTAACATTAGAAGTCAGTGTTACTTAATTAAGCACCAAAATTTGGCTTATTTTATATGTGATAAAACTGGAAAATCCTAGGGTGGAGCCCCAGAGAAATGCCAAGGATTCTTCTTATTATAATTAATCTGGACTTAATTCCAATTTTTAAGGTGGGGTTGTTTAATGGATGATTCAAAAATAATTAAATTGTGGTTTTGAAAAATATTAATTTAGTCAAAGCAGGGGCATATCCTGATGATAAAGGAATGATGTTGATGAAATGAATTTCTGTAATAGAAAATAATCTTGATGAGATCTAGACTGATTTTGACACAAGGATTTTAAATACATCTAATGTTTGTTACAATAGAGTTAACTATCAACACATTTCCTTTAAAGTTCTTCCAGACAGTCTGTTTAAAATGACATATTTTCTAAAGAAAAAATATTCATCGTACAGCCAAGCTATAAATGACCACATGTTGGTCAAATCTGACATGGAAATACTAGAATCACTTCTGAAAAATTACTCTTTTCTGTAGTTATGAAAACAATCATGTATAAAAAAAAAAAGTGTGTCTAAGGCACCATCATATCAAAAAGCATTTTTTTAAAAAAATTTTCAATATTTCATACTTGACAACATTTTGAGGTATTTACATAGCTCATCATGATTCCGCCTTGCCTAGGTATAGTACATGATAGCTTGATGTCCTTTTTTTGGTGATTTTTAACTGGGAATGTTTTGCTTGACCACGTAACTATAATCTTGTCTCACATCCTTCATACTCAGCTCTGCCCAGTGCAGCTCAGTCACAAAGAAGCTGTGGTATGAAATGTGAAGATCTGGACTTGAGTTTTAAATCAAATTGTTTAGTAGTTAAATCAACAGAGCTGTATAAGTTCCATGGGGCAAGGACATCTTGGTACCTCAATCCTAGCGCCTAGAGAAGAGAATAGGCACTCAATCACTATTTGTTAAAAGTAAAAATAACACGCTTTAACTACTTTATAGGATTATTAAAATTAAGACTAAATGATTAAGTATTTTTTAATTAGTGTGCTATTTTTAGAGCAGTTTTAGGTTTACAGCAAAATTGAGCAGAAAGTACACAGTTCCCATTTACTTTCTGTCCCCAAACAATTACAATCACTCTCGCTGTTGACATGGGGCACCATACATTTTTTACAGTCAATGAGCCAAACATCCAGATGATAATGATGCATTACCCAAAGGCCATAGTTTACATTAAGTTTCACTCTTGTGTTGTGCATTCTATGGGTATTGATAAATGTATAATGACATAGATCCACCATTGTAGTGTTGTACAGAATAGTTTCACTGCCCTAAAAGTCCTTTGTGCTTTCACTATTCATCTCGAACCCCTGGCAACAATTAATCTTTTTACTGTCTCCACAGTTTTGTCTTTTCCAGGATGTCATATAGTTGGAATCCTACAGTGATACAGCCTTTTCAGATTGGCTTCTTTCTGTTAATAGTATACTATACTTTTAAGTTTCTTCCATGTCTTTTCATGCTTGATAGCTCATTTCATTTTAGCACTGAATAATATTCCATTGTCTGGATGTACCACAGTTGTTTTTTGTTTTGTGTGTTTCTTTAGTTGAAATATTTCTAAAGCATAAAAGGTAACACAAGTTATTACAAGTACTGTGATTGTTGAAATTACATTTCAACATTGTCAGTTTGACTGTCTCAACTCTTGGTTCTGGGGTCACTAAGACTTACTGATTCCTCATTTTTTGCCTCCAAAACATATGAAAAAATATGTTCAAGACTTTGGCTGAGGCTCATATAAATATCACACTCATAAAGCAGTCAGCTTGCAACTGTTGCGCCTATTACTTAATGTTATGCTAATGTTACTTAAACTTCAGGTCAAATAGTCACAAATCCTTTCATAGACAGACCATGCTAAAGGATTTCCAGAGAAACATTTCTCTTTTCTCTCCTCCAGAGATCAATTCAGTGTCAATCTGAGACCTCATACTAAAAATTTGAAAAAGGCTTTAAAGATGAAGTATCAGTTTAGGTTTCCTCTTACATGGGCCCAAGCCAAAGATTGATTATATCTTGAATTAGCACCACACCCAGATTTTGAGCGTATTGAGATTCAGTATTGAGCATATTGAGATTCCCTATGATCTGCCAAGCCAAGAATGACTGAACATCAATTAAGGGCTTCTCCTTCCCAAATGGTAGAACCACAGTGTCTCTGGACATCGGAATGAGAAGTGTTACTCACTTTGCTAACTCACTCTGTGACATTTTTCTCTTGCAGAATTCTATTGGTGCCATTTTTATGAAATTCTGGGTTCTCATTTCATTTTATGTTTTTTGCATGCTAAAACCACTTGATAAACCAAATTTAACTTATACCTGGCAAACAATCAGGGTCCCTTGCAACAAGTTTAAGGAATAAGGAAAGGGAACAGAATTCCATAGGAATTCCTCCTATGACCTGTGCTTTTCAAAATTTGATTGTTGCCAAGTTTAAGAAGAGGTATTAAGACAGGTAAAGAAAGAGAAAGAGATCTCATAGAAACTAGAAACATGATACTTCAATGTGTTTTCTGAGTCATTTTTCCCCCAGGCACCAGCACAACCTAACCAAAATTATTAGAGTAACTCAGTCTCTTATTGATATTTAGGGTTTCAGATTGCAAGGGAGATATATATATATATATATATATATATATATATATATATATATTATTTTTGCTATATTCTGTAGGAGAACACAGATGCTTCTCAACTTATGATGGGGTTATATCCCAATAAACCCATCATAAATAGAAGATATTGTAAGCTGAGAATACATTTAATACCGAATAAATCCATCAAAAATTTGAAAAATCATATCAAATCATCGTAAGTCCAGATGTCCCTCAATTTTGATGGGATTACATCTTGATAAACCCATTGTAAAGTCTAAACATTTGACTTATGAAGTCAAACCATCATAAGTTGGGAACCACCTGTATTTAGATGAGTCATTTATGTGTAACAGAATTTTACACCTTTTAACTCAATGTTAAGTTGGCACATGCACCTACTGGAAATGAAAATTATGAATTATGTTCATAGCAATGCAGGTGGTCTGCCTCAAGAAGCTAATCATTTTTGGAAGTAGGGAGAGATCCATGTGTTCCTTCAGACTCTCTCATTTTAGAGCCACAGTTTCATTCATTCATTTCTACATCCAGTTTTCTAAACACCTGCCAAAACTTTGGTAGATGAGGCAGGAGAATGTAATAATAGCTTTCAGTTCTCGTTCAATTATCCTGGGTTTCTAGGACAGACTGGCAGAGGTGAATTGTGATTCCTAAGAGGCCATTACTCTGATAATGATCACTATGTCAAAACCTCTGGGATATAATCCCCTATATACAATTTAACTACATCAACAAGTTTATTGTTTTATGTAAGGACTGCCTCAGATGAGCCCACTAATTCTGCAAAAATGTCATTGTCTTAAAGGAATAAAATTTTACTTATGTCATTATTACCATCATTACTTTGAATATCTACTGTTAACTAATTTTGAATCTCCTTCAAACCTAGTGTTTGGGGATTTCTATACCAAACAAATATAGAATAATCTAGAATTTTATAGGAGTAAAATTTCCTCCAGAGTTGATCACTCCTAGGAAACAAAGCTAACCTTTATTCTTGCTGTTTTCAACTCTACTGCAGAATAATAAACTCCCTCCTACTCTTTACATTATTCCTGGATGCTGCAGACACATTTACATGGTTCTAGTTCAGCTCAATACTGAATAGAAATATTTATGATGTTTTCTACATTGGAAATAACTTGTGGGAGCTAATATTGTAAAGTCATTGTAGTCCCAGTTAAAATCACTTAATGGGATGTCATTATGTATGAAGAAAGGAATTTCCCATAATAAAGTTTTCTTGCTTACTAATATTTATCCATAAAAGTTTCCAGAATTGTTTCTTATCATCATTTTCACTTTCTTTAATAAATATATAGTCAATGAGTATTTTGCTGGATCTAAAATGTGCCTTATCATCAATTTATCTCCACTGCACAGTAAATACTGAGGTCATAGTTAATAATTCAAAACAAAAAGGAGGGGAATTAGGGAAAGATTACGAGTAAATTTCAAAGTGCTAGATTACTGGAGTTTCTTGTTTATATAACAGGGATTTTCTTAAACAAAAATCAACCATGAGTTTACTGACCTCATTTCCATATAATAATTTATTGCATGTATACCTGAGCATTACCAGAAGATTCATCAATCAGAATCCCTTTTCAATAAATTACCTCCTCTAGGAAAAAAGAATGTTAATAAGAAGCAGTCACTTCTATGAATGCGCTAAGCAAATGCTAAAGCAGATGACAGATACCATTTTCATGATTAATGTAACTAGGTCTCATAATCTACCTCTCCTATATAGTTTAATTTTACTTTTCTACTTTTCTGATTCAAAGTAATAAAGCAAGTTAAGAAAAAGCCAAAAAAGCAATTCTCAGAACACAGGCAACAAAATTTAAAGAAAAGTGGTACAAATATTTTTAAATCAGAAAAGTATATTTTTGCCAAAATGAGCCAAGAAGCCAAGAATTGCATCCTTCTGCTCTAAGGTGTGCAGCTCACCATGTGTGTTTTTCTTTCTGAAGACCAAGAAAACAAAAAATGTCAATTGTCAAAGAATTTGGAGCCACCTAAAACCAATTTCTTCTCCCCAAAACGCCTGCAGAACTTGGCTCAGAAACCACTCTATCACTGTAAAAATAAATGAGAGGATTGTGCATAATACCATAGAAATCCAAGTTAGTGGTGTATTGAGAGGGATCTGCTTTCCTATTCCCAGATGAGTGAATTAAGACATGAACTGCAGGGAATACTTTCAAAATAACTCTGTTCATTATAGATGCTTTTGGAGGAAGAATCCAAAGTGCTCTGAGTCCCAAGGGCTGCTCTGCTACAGTGAATGGCCTTTGGATTGACATTCATACTAGTCAACTTACAACAAGCCATAGCTCAAATCCCACAACAGTTCTGCTGGCCAGAATATTTTTATAGTAGAGAGGATCAAGAAAATGGCTTGAAATAGGTTGGTCTTGTATTAGAGTTACAGTAGGGTGGGATGTTTAAAACCTATGAATTTAATTTACCTTCTATTAGGAGTGCAATCAGGAGTGTAGAAAACACAATCATAAAATGAACGTACACTCTAGTTCCAAGTTCCAGTGCAGAACATGATAGGTACACAAGAAATATATAATATTCAGCCAAAAAGAAGAAAACCTCAGCCAAAATTGTGTTTCTATAGAAGAAATCAGTCACAGCCAAAATCACTTATGAATCATGATTTACTGTACAGGATTCATAGTTGGTTTGCAAAAGAAATTATATCTTTAACTTCTACACCAAGATATAAGAAAAAAAATCTTACCATAAAGAAAGAATTTGGAAGCAATGTGATATTACCTGATGGTCAAAAGCATTCTCTTCATCCTAGAAACTCAAAATTCATAGTTTGTGTTTTTAGCTGTAACCCTTACACCACTGTAACTGCCAATAAACAATTTTATTCCACTTTGACTCTCATTTCCTATACCATAATTCTATCTTCCTTCTTCTTCACTCCATATAATAAAACAAATGCATGTTCATCCTCACGGATTCAGAATAACATGTAGGTGCAATTAGCTGTCTTCCATGATTCATGAATACTTGTTCCAAGAAACAGTTTCTATCAAAAATCAAATCCTGTTATTGAATTCATCAGTCACCACTGACTTGAAGGTAACACATTCTTAAGCTATCCAGCTCCAAGGGAATCTAACAATCTAAAGTTGTTTCAAGTTTTTTGACATTTGTTCACATTTTTATTCTTATATAGGTAACATCTGGGTCATATGAGATTGGAAGAATTTATGAGGAATTCCCTCCATAGTTGTCTAAAGCAGCAAAGGGACTTGTTAACAGGGGAAGTAATCCAATTAGAATAATTGGCATTTGCAAGGCATGGTTATGTTATGATGACTCAGTTTGACTTTCACCCTTTCTCACCTCTTATCATATAGGCAAGGAATCTGTACTAATATTGAAAAACCACAAATCTCCAGGGAAGTAAAATGAATTTGGGTTCATTTCTGAGACTCATTCTTTTCTACACATAAAAGCCAATTGCTTTAGTTAACCACTCTGAGGGTGAAAACAGAGATTTAGATCACAAAAGGAAATGGAAAGAATTAGAGGTTTTGTTTTGTTTTGTTCTGTTGTTGTTGTTGTTGTTAGGCTAAGCAGCTCCTTTTCATCTCTCAAAGCTTTTCTAAATTTCATACCTTTTTAATGCTATGAAATCATAGTTTCTCCACTAGTGGTTGCATAAGAAGAAATTATATCTTGAAAGTAAAGCAACTCATACCCTAAGATGTAACAAGCAGAACTCTTCAACCTCCCCTGCACTGCCTGACTGACTCAGACCTTGAACTCAGAAAGTGGATCTGTTTCTTCTCCCTTACTTAAAAGAGAGGTGAACACACTGTCAACACTCAATTAATAAGCAATGATATGAAGTCTTGGGAGGCAATTTGTGGTCCACTCCTGGACATCCTTCCCTTTGGCATGGCTCACTTTGCAATGATAGATCTGGCTGATGTTTACTCTGAAATGATGAAAACTATCTGACACTTCACTCAAGTGGGGGGTAAAATCCTCTATATGAGGAACCACCAGGCTTACCGAGGAGGTAAGCAGTGAGAAAAACAACTTCTTTTCACTGCTTGTCAGAGACAGTAAAAGTGTACATAGCTTTTGATGAAACCTTGAAAGATGCATCGAGAAGGATTTATGTCCTCTTACATCCAAGTGGGTTTTTCCAAGGGATTATTTGCTCCTTGGAAAATTAGAGACTTCTTAAATATCAATATGGCATGGCATGGTACCCAGTCACTTACAAAACACCAAGAGCATATATCACTATATTTAATTAAAATTAAAAAAATTCCAGCCACTGAGTACAAAGTATTTTCAAACATATAGGCAACATGGACAATTATTTCTCCTTAAAATAAGGGTATCTCTTCCTTTTGCTGTGTGCTTCTCAATGAGATTTAAAGAGCAAGACCCTGGAATTAAAATTTACAAAATCATCTTTTGTTTTTCACTGTTTCACTCAAAAAGCAACAAAACAGAATATTCTTACCAAAATCACACATAATAAAGAACGAATAAATCATGAACTTACTAAGATAGGACCATTAAATTATTTAAATACTATATTAGAGGTATCTTCTTAGGTCTACCCTTCTCTGAGAACTGCCTCTAGAACTATGAGGACATTTGGTAGTGCTCTCATTGTCCTCTGGCTAAAGGTGCCTAGACCAAAGGTGCCTAGACCAAAGATGGGCACCTGCCCTATTCAGATTTCCTCTTTTATTAATTGAAATTGAGAACATGGAATGCCAGTGAGCCAATTATCGGCAGTGGAGCACAGACAATGTCACTGCATGGCTGGGCAGCCATTTCCTGTCTCAGAGGAAGCAAGAAAGGAAGACAGGGAGTGTTTAAAAAGAGAAACAAGAAAGCATGTAACTCCAGAAAGAATCTGAAGGCTTGGTTGCCTTGTTTTCTAATGCCTTTCAGTTTCTCATTTATGGCTCTTTAATTTCTTGATTTTCTTATTATAGATTTCTCCTTTTGTTTAGACTAGTCTGAATGGATGTCTGGTGTAACTAGAAAGAATTTACCATGCATATTTTGTATTTATCAAATAGTTGTGATAAAAGGCACTCTGCAAGGCATTGTGAAACAGTTGGTGGAAGAGAAAAACAATTCTACTCTCAAGGCAAACATGTTTTAAAGTAAAATGCAATACATTCAGTTTTAAGTGTCATAGTAAGAGGCACAAGACATGCTTGAGTCACAGATTATGTAAGTATTAGTGCTGGAGTGAGAAACCTTAAAATTGAATCCTGTCACTTACCGGTTGTGTGCCTGTTAACCATAAAGTGATGGTATTAATAGTACCCAAATTTTCATAAGTGTACAGTAAATTCTAGCTATTATATTTCCAGAAGAACAGCCAGAGAAGTGGAAATTGTGCATTGTAAGAAACTTGTGGCTAGAATTCACAGAGGTTGAGCTGAGTATTGAAAGATACAAAAAAATTCAGAAGTAAAAAAAGATATTCTAGGCAGAGGAAATTGAAGGAGCAAAGAGAGATATGAAAATACATATAGCCACATTGCCTGCAACAGAGAGCTGTAGAAGATGTACACGGTGATGAAGTTGAAAGAAAACAAGTGGTAAAAGGCTTTTAATGCCACGTGATGAGAATTCAACATTATTCTGAAGGAAATAGAATGTTAAAGACTAATCTTTCAAAGGTAGAGAGAAACAATCCTATGTTATCAGAAAATAAAAATATTAATATATGGTAGTATTGAGGACAGAATAAAGACAATGAGATCAGTTAGAATGCTTTTCCTATGGTCCTGGAATTTCCCCCTAACTGCAACGTGATGGTTCTTACATCAAGAAAACACAAAGTTGATTTCTGCATTTGAGGACCAGATGTTTAAAATACCTAGGCTTACCCAAAGGCCATTTTATTCATGAATTTCTACATCTAAAACATATGTTTCACTCTTTAACACCCAGTTCAAGATACCCAGGGGGAAGAAACCATCCAAAAATGGGCTTCCTATATCCAGGCCCTAATAATAGATAACAGATCTGCCTTAATGCCCCATATCCAGGATTACCAGAAGTTCCTTAAACCACACCTGGTAAATGAAAGACTGGTACTAGAAGGATACTTTATTTATTATTTATCTTCTGTTTTTTCCCAGGATGGTTTTTGAGGCAATGTATCCTAAAGAATAAATGAGTACAACCCACAGTTCTCTTGAGAATTCAAGAACGCCTTAAAGGAAAGCGCCGCTAAGTTATAAGCCCATCCTGGATTCCTGTTCTCAGAATATCATCCTCTGGGAAATTCATGCAGTCTTACATTTTTGTTCTTTATACTGAGTAATGGCAAAAGAATAAATAAAGGGTTAGATTAAAGGAGATTGGAGCTCAGCTAAGGAAAAGATGAAAGAGACTAAAATGGAGTCCTATGCCCAAGAAAATAGTAAAAGTAGGGAAATGGAATGGACTCAGTGATTACAAAGGAAGAGTTTTGCAAAGGAGAACCAGATAAAAAACAGTCAGAAAAGATAATATAAAAAGAAAACCTACAGGAAAAGTGATAAAATAAATACAAAAAAAAATCACTGCAGGCTTTTTGCAGAAACTAATTCAAATTCTTATTCCAATACACAGAACCTAACGTAGGCAAAACAATTTTAAAACAGTTTCCAAAAATAAAAATCCAGGTTGTAGATTTATAGTACCTGATTTCAAAATTTACTATTAAGCTACTATAATCAAACAGTGTAATAGGGGCATAAGTATAGCCAAATATATTAATTAAACAGAATGAAGTTCATGATTGTATCCACACATATGTGGTCAAGTGATTTTTGACAAAGATATAAAAGCAATTCTGTATAAAGAAAGATAACATTTTTAATAAATGGTGCTGAAACAACCACTCACAAAAAAAATCTTTGAAATTTTTACTCAAAATACATCATAAAAATGACTGTAAAACCAAAACTATAAAATTTCTAGAAGAAAATCTTTTGACCTTGCATTAGCAAGATTTCATAAACACAATGCCAAAATCATGATCTATAAAATAAAACTTGTTAAGTCATTCCTCAAAATTGAGAACTTCTGCTCTTTGGAGGGAATTGTTAAGGAAATGAAAAGACATGCAACAGACTACAAGAAAATATTTGCAAATTACATGTTTTATAAAAGACTTGTATACAAAATATGTGGAGAATTCTCAAAACTCAATAATAAATACATTTTTTAATTTTTATTTTAGGTTTGGGGGGTACATGTGAAGGTTTGTTACACAGATAAACATGTGTCATGGGGGTTTGTTGTACCTATTATTACATTACCCATGTATTAAGCTGAGTATCCAATAGTTATCTTTTCTGTTCTTCTTCCTCTTCCCTCCACCTCCACCCTCAGGTAGCCCCCAGTGTCTGTTGTTTCCTTCTTTGTGTTCATAAGTTCTAATCATTTAGCTCTTTAGTTCTCATTATAAGTGAGAACATGTAGTTTTTGGTTATGTGTTCCTATATAAGTTTGCTAAGGATGAAAGCCTACAACTCCATCCATGTTCCTGCAAAAGACATTATCTCATTCTTTTTTATGGCTGCATAGTATCCCATGATGTATATGTACCATATTTTCTTTATCCAGTCTGTCATTGAGGGGCATTTAGCTTGATTCCATATCTTTGCTATTGTGAACAGTGCTGCAGTGAACATTTGCATGCATGTGTCTTTATGGTAGAATGCTTTATATTCCTCTGGGTATATACCCAGTAATGGGATTATTGGGATGAATGGCAGTTCTGCTTTTAGCTCCTTGAGGAATCGCCATACTGTTTCCCACAATGGTTGAACTCATTTGCACTCCCACCAACAGTGTATAAGAGTCCCCTTTTCTCCACAATCTCATCAACATCTGTTATTTTTGACCTTTTAATAATAGTCATTCTGACTGGTGTGAGACAGTATCTCATTATGGTTTTCATTTGCATTTCTCTAATGATCAGTGATATTGAGCTTTTTTACATATGCTTGTTGGCCACATGTATGTCTTCTTCTGAGATGTCTCTGTTTATGTCCTTTGCCCACTTTTTAATGGGGTTGCTTGCTTTTGCCTTGTAAATTTGTTTCAGTTCCTTATAGTTGCTGGGTATTAGACCATTGTCAGATGCATAGTTTACAAGTATTTTCTCCCATTCTGTAGGTTGTCTGTTTGCCTGGTTGACAGTTTCTTATACTATGCAGAAGCTCTTATGTTTGATTAGATCCCACTTGTGAATTTTTGCTTTTGTTGCAATTGCTTTTGGTGTCTTTGTCATGAAATCTTTGCCTGTTCCTAGGTCCAGGACAGTATTGCCTAGGTTGTCTTACAGGGTTTTTGTAGATTGGGGTTTTACATTTAAGTCTTTAAGCCATCTTGAGTTGATTTTTGCATATAGTGTAAGGAAGGGATCCAGCTTCAATCATCTGCATATGGCTAGCCAGTTATCTGAGCACCATTTATTGAATAGGGAATCTTTCCCCAATTTTTGTTTTTGTCAGCTTTGTCAAAGATCAGATGGTCATAGATGTGTGGCCTTATTTCTAGGATCTCTATTCTATCACCCAAAACAGCAAAGATGGTAGCCCACCCCTTCCTCTGGGAGTGCCATCTCAAGGGGATTTCAGATCTCTGTCATCTGGAGAGCTCGGACCGCAGTAGCTGGAGGCCCTAGTTGGGAGGTCCCACCCAGTGAGGAAGAACAGGATCAGGCACCCACTTAAAGCTGCAGTCTGGCCACATTTTGGTAGAGCAGCTGTGCTATGTCGATGGATCCCTTCCACCCCAGCTTGGCTCAGACACTCCAAAGCCTGAAGGCTGGAACACTAAGGCTTCTGAACAGCAAAGATGGCACCCCACCCCTCCACCCGGGAGCTCCTTCTTAGGGAGGTGAAATGCTGCTGCTGGTAGCTAGCTGGAATTCTAAGCCATTGGGTCTCATCTTGTGAGGTGCCATGAAAGTGGGACCTGCAGGCTGCTGCTTAGCCCCCTGGATTCAGCCACTTTCCTAGGGGTATGTACAGGAGTCTAACCTACTTTGCTAGAGCTGCAGTGACATTTGCTGGAAAGCCCAAGTATTCAAGTCTCCAGGGTCTCCATGTATACTTGAGTGGCTGCTCTGTTGAAACTCCATGTAGCTCTGTCTGTCAGACTGAAGATTAAAGGCCCAGGTGGAGTGGGTTCACAAGGATACCTCCTGACCTGAGGGTTGCAAAGATCTCTGGGAGAAACATGGTTTCCCGGGGTCATTCAATCACTTACCACTTCCCTGGGTAGGGGAGGGTATCCTGCTTCCATGTTGCTCCCAGGTGGGCCATTGTCCTGTCTTTCTTTTCTTTGTTCCCTGTGGATCAAGTTGTTTCCTTGATTAATCCCAATGCGAGTACTTGGATGTTTCATTTGAAGGTGTTGTATTTACTCACCCCTTCTGTTCCTCTCCATGGGAACCACACACACTACCTACTTCTAGTTGGCTATCTTGGCTACCCAAATCAATTTTTTAAAAGGTCAAAATATTTGAATAGGCATTTTAACAAAGAAGATGTATAGATGGCCAATAGCACATTAAAAGACATCCAACTTTATTAATCATTAGGAAATTCAAATTAAAACCATAGTGAGATACCAATACATACTTTTCTGAATGTCTAAAATTAAAACAACTAACCATACCAAGCATTTACAAGGAAGTGGAGGAACTGTAACTCTAAAGAACTGCTTCTGTGAATGCAAAATGGTACAGCCACTTTGGAAAACAGTTTGGCAATTTCTTTTTTTTTTTTTTTTTTTTTATTTTTTATTTTTATTTTTTTTTTTATTTTTTATTTTTTATTATACTTTAAGTTTTAGGGTACATGTGCACATTGTGCAGGTTAGTTACATATGTATACATGTGCCATGCTGGTGCGCTGCACCCACTAACTCGTCATCTAGCATTAGGTATATCTCCCAATGCTATCCCTCCCCGCTCCCCCCTCCCCACCACAGTCCCCAGAGTATGATATTCCCCTTCCTGTGTCCATGTGATCTCATTGTTCAATTCCCACCTATGAGTGAGAATATGCGGTGTTTGGTTTTTTGTTCTTGCGATAGTTTACTGAGAATGATGGTTTCCAATTTCATCCATGTCCCTACAAAGGATATGAACTCATCATTTTTTATGGCTGCATAGTATTCCATGGTGTATATGTGCCACATTTTCTTAATCCAGTCTATCATTGTTGGACATTTGGGTTGGTTCCAAGTCTTTGCTATTGTGAATAATGCCGCAATAAACATACGTGTGCATGTGTCTTTATAGCAGCATGATTTATAGTCATTTGGGTATATACCCAGTAATGGGATGGCTGGGTCAAATGGTATTTCTAGTTCTAGATCCCTGAGGAATCGCCATACTGACTTCCACAATGGTTGAACTAGTTTACAGTCCCACCAACAGTGTAAAAGTGTTCCTATTTCTCCACATCCTCTCCAGCACCTGTTGTTTCCTGACTTTTTAATGATTGCCATTCTAACTGGGGTGAGATGATATCTCATAGTGGTTTTGATTTGCATTTCTCTGATGGCCAGTGATGATGAGCATTTTTTCATGTGTTTTTTGGCTGCATAAATGTCTTCTTTTGAGAAGTGCCTGTTCATGTCCTTCGCCCACTTTTTGATGGGGTTGTTTGTTTTTTTCTTGTAAATTTGTTTGAGTTCACTGTAGATTCTGGATATTAGCCCTTTGTCAGATGAGTAGGTTGCGAAAATTTTCTCCCATGTTGTAGGTTGCCTATTCGCTCTGATGGTAGTTTCTTTTGCTGTGCAGAAGCTCTTTAGTTTAATTAGATCCCATTTGTCAATTTTGTCTTTTGTTGCCATTGCTTTTGGTGTTTTGGACATGAAGTCCTTGCCCACGCCTATGTCCTGAATGGTAATGCCTAGGTTTTCTTCTAGGGTTTTTATGGTTTTAGGTCTAACGTTTAAATCTTTAATCCATCTTGAATTGATTTTTGTATAAGGTGTAAGGAAGGGATCCAGTTTCAGCTTTCTACATATGGCTAGCCAGTTTTCCCAGCACCATTTATTAAATAGGGAATCCTTTCCCCATTGCTTGTTTTTCTCAGGTTTGTCAAAGATCAGATAGTTGTAGGTAAGCGGCGTTATTTCTGAGGGCTCTGTTCTGTTCCATTGATCTATATTTCTGTTTTGGTACCAGTACCATGCTGTTTTGGTTACTGTAGCCTTGTAGTATAGTTTGAAGTCAGGTAGTGTGATGCCTCCAGCTTTGTTCTTTTGGCTTAGGATTGACTTGGCGATGCGGGCTCTCTTTTGGTTCCATATGAACTTTGAAGTAGTTTTTTCCAATTCTGTGAAGAAAGTCATTGGTAGCTTGATGGGGATGGCATTGAATCTGTAAATTACCTTGGGCAGTATGGCCATTTTCACGATATTGATTCTTCCTACCCATGAGCAAGGAATGTTCTTCCATTTGTTTGTATCCTCTTTTATTTCCTTGAGCAGTGGTTTGTAGTTCTCTTTGAAGAGGTGCTTCACATCCCTTGTAAGTTGGATTCCTAGGTATTTTATTCTCTTTGAAGCAATTGTGAATGGGAGTTCACTCATGATTTGGCTCTCTGTTTGTCTGTTGTTGGTGTATAAGAATGCTTGTGATTTTTGTACATTGATTTTGTATCCTGAGACTTTGCTGAAGTTGCTTATCAGCTTAAGGAGATTTTGGGCTGAGACGATGGGGTTTTCTAGATAAACAATCATGTCGTCTGCAAACAGGGACAATTTGACTTCCTCTTTTCCTAATTGAATACCCTTTATTTCCTTCTCCTGCCTGATTGCCCTGGCCAGAACTTCCAACACTATGTTGAATAGGAGCGGTGAGAGAGGGCATCCCTGTCTTGTGCCAGTTTTCAAAGGGAATGCTTCCAGTTTTTGCCCATTCAGTATGATATTGGCTGTGGGTTTGTCATAGATAGCTCTTATTATTTTGAAATATGTCCCATCAATACCTAATTTATTGAGAGTTTTTAGCATGAAGGGTTGTTGAATTTTGTCAAAGGCTTTTTCTGCATCTATTGAGATAATCATGTGGTTTTTGTCTTTGGCTCTGTTTATATGCTGGATTACATTTATTGATTTGCGTATGTTGAACCAGCCTTGCATCCCAGGGATGAAGCCCACTTGATCATGGTGGATAAGCTTTTTGATGTGCTGCTGGATTCGGTTTGCCAGTATTTTATTGAGGATTTTTGCATCAATGTTCATCAAGGATATTGGTCTAAAATTCTCTTTTTTGGTTGTGTCTCTGCCAGGCTTTGGTATCAGAATGATGCTGGCCTCATAAAATGAGTTAGGGAGGATTCCCTCTTTTTCTATTGATTGGAATAGTTTCAGAAGGAATGGTACCAGTTCCTCCTTGTACCTCTGGTAGAATTCGGCTGTGAATCCATCTGGTCCTGGACTCTTTTTGGTTGGTAAACTATTGATTATTGCCACAATTTCAGCTCCTGTTATTGGTCTATTCAGAGATTCAACTTCTTCCTGGTTTAGTCTTGGGAGAGTGTATGTGTCGAGGAATGTATCCATTTCTTCTAGATTTTCTAGTTTATTTGCGTAGAGGTGTTTGTAGTATTCTCTGATGGTAGTTTGTATTTCTGTGGGATCGGTGGTGATATCCCCTTTATCATTTTTTATTGCGTCTATTTGATTCTTCTCTCTTTTTTTCTTTATTAGTCTTGCTAGCGGTCTATCAATTTTGTTGATCCTTTCAAAAAACCAGCTCCTGGATTCATTAATTTTTTGAAGGGTTTTTTGTGTCTCTATTTCCTTCAGTTCTGCTCTGATTTTAGTTATTTCTTGCCTTCTGCTAGCTTTTGAATGTGTTTGCTCTTGCTTTTCTAGTTCTTTTAATTGTGATGTTAGGGTGTCAATTTTGGATCTTTCCTGCTTTCTCTTGTGGGCATTTAGTGCTATAAATTTCCCTCTGCACACTGCTTTGAATGCGTCCCAGAGATTCTGGTATGTTGTGTCTTTGTTCTCGTTGGTTTCAAAGAACATCTTTATTTCTGCCTTCATTTCGTTATGTACCCAGCAGTCATTCAGGAGCAGGTTGTTCAGTTTCCATGTAGTTGAGCGGCTTTGAGTGAGATTCTTAATCCTGAGTTCTAGTTTGATTGCACTGTGGTCTGAGAGATAGTTTGTTATAATTTCTGTTCTTTTACATTTGCTGAGGAGAGCTTTACTTCCAACTATGTGGTCAATTTTGGAATAGGTGTGGTGTGGTGCTGAAAAAAATGTATATTCTGTTGATTTGGGGTGGAGAGTTCTGTAGATGTCTATTAGGTCCGCTTGGTGCAGAGCTGAGTTCAATTCCTGGGTATCCTTGTTGACTTTCTGTCTCGTTGATCTGTCTAATGTTGACAGTGGGGTGTTAAAGTCTCCCATTATTAATGTGTGGGAGTCTAAGTCTCTTTGTAGGTCACTCAGGACTTGCTTTATGAATCTGGGTGCTCCTGTATTGGGTGCATAAATATTTAGGATAGTTAGTTCCTCTTGTTGAATTGATCCCTTTACCATTATGTAATGGCCTTCTTTGTCTCTTTTGATCTTTGTTGGTTTAAAGTCTGTTTTATCAGAGACTAGGATTGCAACCCCTGCCTTTTTTTGTTTTCCATTTGCTTGGTAGATCTTCCTCCATCCTTTTATTTTGAGCCTATGTGTGTCTCTGCACGTGAGATGGGTTTCCTGAATACAGCACACTGATGGGTCTTGACTCTTTATCCAACTTGCCAGTCTGTGTCTTTTAATTGGAGAATTTAGTCCATTTACATTTAAAGTTAATATTGTTATGTGTGAATTTGATCCTGTCATTATGATGTTAGCTGGTGATTTTGCTCGTTAGTTGATGCAGTTTCTTCCTAGTCTTGATGGTCTTTACATTTTGGCATGATTTTGCAGCGGCTGGTACCGGTTGGTCCTTTCCATATTTAGCGCTTCCTTCAGGAGCTCTTTTAGGGCAGGCCTGGTGGTGACAAAATCGGTCAGCATTTGCTTGTCTGTAAAGTATTTTATTTCTCCTTCACTTATGAAGCTTAGTTTGGCTGGATATGAAATTCTGGGTTGAAAATTCTTTTCTTTAAGAATGTTGAATATTGGCCCCCACTCTCTTCTGGCTTGTAGGGTTTCTGCCGAGAGATCCGCTGTTAGTCTGATGGGCTTCCCTTTGAGGGTAACCCGACCTTTCTGTCTGGCTGCCCTTAACATTTTTTCCTTCATTTCAACTTTGGTGAATCTGACAATTATGTGTCTTGGAGTTGCTCTTCTCGAGGAGTATCTTTGTGGCGTTCTCTGTATTTCCTGAATCTGAACGTTGGCCTGCCTTGCTAGATTGGGGAAGTTCTCCTGGATAATATCCTGCAGAGTGTTTTCCAACTTGGTTTCATTCTCCGCATCACTTTCAGGTACACCAATCAGACGTAGATTTGGTCTTTTCACATAGTCCCATATTTCTTGGAGGCTTTGCTCATTTCTTTTTATTCTTTTTTCTCTAGACTTCCCTTCTCGCTTCGTTTCATTCATTTCATCTTCCATTGCTGATACCCTTTCTTCCAGTTGATCACATCGGCTCCTGAGGCTTCTGCATTCTTCACGTAGTTCTCGAGCCTTGGTTTTCAGCTCCATCAGCTCCTTTAAGCACTTCTCTGTATTGGTTATTCTAGTTATACATTCTTCTAAATTTTTTTCAAAGTTTTCAACTTCTTTGCCTTTGGTTTGAATGTCCTCCCGTAGCTCAGAGTAATTTGATCGTCTGAAGCCTTCTTCTCTCAGCTCGTCAAAATCATTCTCCATCCAGCTTTGTTCCGTTGCTGGTGAGGAACTGCGTTCCTTTGGAGGAGGAGAGGCGCTCTGCATTTTAGAGTTTCCTGTTTTTCTGTTCTGTTTTCTCCCCATCTTTGTGGTTTTATCTACTTTTGGTCTTTGATGATGGTGATGTACAGATGGGTTTTCGGTGTGGATGTCCTTTCTGTTTGTTAGTTTTCCTTCTAACAGACAGGACCCTCAGCTGCAGGTCTGTTGGAATACCCTGCCGTGTGAGGTGTCAGTGTGCCCCTGCTGAGGGGTGCCTCCCAGTTAGGCTGCTCGGGGGTCAGGGGTTAGGGACCCACTTGAGGAGGCAGTCTGCCCGTTCTCAGATCTCCAGCTGCGTGCTGGGAGAACCACTGCTCTCTTCAAAGCTGTCAGACAGGGACATTTAAGTCTGCAGAGGTTACTGCTGTCTTTTTGTTTGTCTGTGCCCTGCCCCCAGAGGTGGAGCCTACAGAGGCAGGCAGGCCTCCTTGAGCTGTGGTGGGCTCCACCCAGTTCGAGCTTCCTGGCTGCTTTGTTTACCTAAGCAAGCCTGGGCAATGGCGGGCGCCCCTCCCCCAGCCTCGCTGCCGCCTTGCAGTTTGATCGCAGACTGCTGTGCTAGCAATCAGCGAGATTCCGAGGGCGTAGGACCCTCCGAGCCAGGTGTGGGATATAGTCTCGTGGTGCGCCGTTTTTTAAGCCAGTCTGAAACGCGCAATATTCGGGTGGGAGTGACCCGAGTTTTCCAGGTGCGTCCGTCACCCCTTTCTTTGACTCGGAAAGGGAACTCCCTGACCCGTTGCGCTTCCCAGGTGAGGCAATGCCTCGCCCTGCTTCGGCTCGCGCCCGGCACGCGCACCCACTGGCCTGCGCCCACTGTCTGGCACTCCCTAGTGAGATGAACCCGGTACCTCAGATGGAAATGCAGAAATCACCCGTCTTCTGCGTCGCTCACGCTGGGAGCTGTAGACCGGAGCTGTTCCTATTCGGCCATCTTGGCTCCTCTAAATAACCGGCAATTTCTTAAACTATTAAACATATACCTATTTTATGACCCAACAATCCATTCCTGGGTATTTATACAAGAGAAATGGAAGTATATCTCCATAAAAAGGCTTGTACATAAATGTTCATAGCAACTTAATTTGCAATAGAAACAACTGGAAACAGCCCCAATATCCATCAATAAATGAACAGGTAAACAAATTGTGATATATCTATGCGATGGAATACCACTAAACAACAAAAAGGAATAAACTACTGATACATATAACATCATGAATGAATCTAATAACAGTTATGCTGAGCAAATAAAAAAGAAGGAGTCAGAAAATAATAGAGTAGATGTCTTATAATTTCATTAAGAGAAAATTCTAGAAAATGAAACTGCAGCCATGACTTGGTATCCATGGGGGATTGGTTCCAGGACCCCCATAGATATCAAAATCCACAGATACTCAAGTACCTTATATAAAATGGCATAGTATTTGCATATAATCTATGCAAATCCTCCCATACACTATATATCATATCTAGATTACTTATATAATACCTAACACAATGTAAAATTATGTAAATATTTTTTATATTTTATTTGTATTATTTTTATATTGTATTGTTACTTTTTAATTTTTAAAATATTTTTGATCCATAGTTGGTTAAATCTGCTGATGCAAAATCCACAAATATGGAGAGTCAGTTGTAAATCATAGTAATGGAAGACAGATCAGTGGTTTCCTAAAGATGAGGGGGAAGGTAAAAGCCAGGAAAGAGGAATTACAACTGTACATGAGAATGATGGATATATTAATCATGTTGATTGTGGTCATGATTTCACAAGTGTATTCCTATGTCTAAACTTAGTAATTGTGCATTTTAAATGTGCAATTTATTTCATATTAATTATATCTCAATAAATCTGTTTTTAAGATAAAACCCATAAAAAGATACCACCACAAACACACTAGAATTATCACAATTTTAAAAAGACTGACAATGCCAAATGCTGGCATGTATTTTGAACAACCCGAACCCTCATATTTAGTTGGTGGGGTACAAAATGGTAACAATCACTTCAGAAAACATGTGGGCAGTTTTTTATACAGGAAACAATGCATTGACTTTATAACCCAGCGATTTCACACCTAGGCAATTACAGGTTAAGTATCCTTTACCCAAAAATCTGAAATCTGAAATGCTCCAAAATCTAAAACTTTTTGAGTATTGACATGACATTCAAAGGAAATGCTCATTTGGGTTATTTCAGATTTCAGATTTTTTAATTAGGTATGCTCAACCAGTAAGTATAACAAAAATTTTCCTAAATCTGAAAAAAATTCAAAATCTGAAACACTTCTAGTTCCAAACGCTTTAGAAAAAGGATAGTCAACCTGTGCCCATGATAAATGAATCTTCATATACAGCAGCTCTGTTCTAGTCAAAAACTAAAAAGCACAAATATCTATCAACTGGAAAACAACTACACAATGAAACACTACTTAGCAATAACAAAAAAAAACTGCTGATATTTCAAACAACATGGATGACTCTCAAAAACATGTTGTTGATCAAGAGAAGTCAGACACAAGGGTACACAATTTTTATTCAAGCTACATTTAGTTCAATAATAGGCATAAGTTATCTATAATGTTTAAAATCAAAATATTTACTTCGGACAGAGGGAAGAGGACAAACTGGAAAAGGCATAAGGTCAGTTTCTGTGATTATAGATTTAGGGGATACAAGTACATGAATATATTGCATAGTGAAGTCTGAGCTTTTAGTGTACCCATTACCAAACAGTGAACATTGCATCCAATAGGTAAACTTTCCACGTTCAAAGCCCTCCCACCCTCCCACCCTCTGGTATCTCCAATGTTTTTTTTTCCACTCTGTATGGCCATGTGTACCCATTTTTTAGCATTTATCAAAATTCAGAATGGTACACTGAAAATATGAGTAATTTACTATATATAAATTATACTTCAATATGTAATAAGAAAAAATAATTTTAAGGACTTAAACAACTATGTGCCATCATGGACAGAATATATAATATATATATAAATATATATTTTTATATATATATATTTTATATATATATATTTTATATATATACGCACATGGATGTGTATATATACATATATTCAAATATATATATACATTCGAAGAGACAGAATTCTAAAACCACTGAAAAACTCTTATAACTAAGAAACAATATCAGCAAGGATTTAGGGTATAAGATTAATACACAAATGTAAATTGTGTTTATATTCACTAACAATAAACAATTCCAAAATGAAATTATGAAAACAATTATTTGCCATAACATTAAAAGGATAGAAATGGGAATAAATTTAACAGAGAAATGCAGGACTTGTCCACTGAACACTATTCATATTGTAGAAAAAACTGAGAGAAATCTAAATAAATGGAGAGATATCACAGGCTCAAATATCAAAAAACTATTTTAGTTTTTATTGCATTTGCTTTTGAGGTCTTAATCATAAATTATTTCCCTAGGCCACAACCAGAAGAATTTTTCCTAGGTTTTCTTCTAGAATGTTTATACTTTCAGGTCTTATATTTAAGTTTTTAATCCAGTTTTAGCAATTTTTATATGTGGTAAAATGTATGGGTCCAGTTTCATTCTTCTTAATTTGGCTATTGAATTTTCCCAGCACCAATTATTTAATAGGGTGTCTTTCCATAGTGTATGTTTTTGCCTGCTTTGTCAAAGATCACTTGGTTGTAGGTATGTGGCTTTATCTCTGGGTTCCTTATTTTGTTCAATTGATCTATATGTCTATTTATATACCAGCATCATGGTATTTGATTACTATAGCCTTGCAACATAATTTGAAGTCAGGTAATGTGATGCCTCCAGCTTTGTTCTTTTTGCTTGGGAATTCTTTGGCTATTCAGGCTCTTTTTTGGTTCCTTATTCATTTTAGGATTGTTTTTTCTAGATATGTGAAAAATGACATTGATAATTTGATAGAAATTGCATTAATTGTACACTGCTTAGGGAAGTATGGTGATTTTAAAGATATTGATTTTTCCAATCCATGAACATGGAATATTTTTCCATTTGCTTATGTTATCTATGATTTCTTTCATCAGTGTTTGTAATTCTCCTTGCAGGGATATTTTCACTTCTTGGTTACATGTATTCTTAGCAATTTTTTTGTAGCTATTGTGAAAGGAATTGAATTATACATGAAGGGTTGTATAGAACTGCTACTAATTTTTTATGTTGATTTTGTATCCTGAAATTCTACTAAATTTATTTATCAAATCTAGGAGTCTTATGGAGGAATCTTTGGGGTTTTTTGGGTGTATAAAATCATATTCTCAGAGAACAGAGATAATTTGACTTCCTCTTTTCCAATTTGGATGCTTTTTTTTTTTTTTTTTTGACAGAGTCTTGCTCTTGTTGCCAGGCTGGAGTGCAATGGCATGATTTCAGCTAACTGCAACCTCCGCCTCCTAGGTTCAAGCAATTTTCCTGCCTCAGCCTCTTGAGTAGCTGGGATTACAGGTGTCCGCCACCATGCCCAGCTAATTTTTGTATTTTTAGTACAGACAGGGTTTCACCACGTTTTCCAGGCTGGTCTCAAACTCCTGACCTCAGGCGATCCACCCACCTCAGCCTCCCAAAGTGCTGAGATAACAGGTGTGAGCCACTGTGTCCAGCCATATTTTATTGTTTTGTCTTGCCTGATTGCTCTGACTAGGAATTCCATTACTATGTTGAATAGGAGTGGTTACAGTGGGCATCCTTGTCTTGCTCCAGCTCATAGTCTTTGACTGTGGCTTTGTTGTACAACACTGGGAAAAAACTGAGTGTTGGGGAAAAAAAACTGAGGCATGGCTTGCACATCTGACATAATGTCCAGGGCTCAGGGCATAAAACTCCTCGTGGCCTCTGGAATGAGTCTAGACTTGCTGGCTCCTTGCTTCTAGTTTAAACTAGAAGAACATGCTGCCCATTATCTCAAGTAGCAGAACATGTTATGTTCCATATGCCTCAAAAGAAATGCTAACCCATCACAGCTGTAGATCATTTACTTGCCCTTTCACCCCCACATTCTCACCACCTGTTTCTTTGTTTGATCACCAGTAAACAGTCTGGGCTTTCAGAGCTCGGGGTCTTTGCAACCTCCATACTCACGTTGGCCCCCTGGACCCACTTTCTCTCTCAAACTGTCTTTTCTCATTCCTTTGACTCCGCTGGACTTCATTGCCCCCATGACCTGGTGTTGGGTCTGATCACCCAAACATTCCTGGTGCCCAACGTGGGGTGACAAAGACCCCAGTGAAGGAAGGCTAGAGCATGTAAAAGCAGAGGACACATCATCAAAGGACACCTGAGGATGATTAAAGGAAGCTCAGTGGGAAAGCTGAGTGCTCAGAAGAACCAGGGTAACAGTGGGACAAAGTGAAAGCAAACATTCTGCTTATTTAAATTTCTTAAGGCATTTACTACAAAGAGGGGGAGTGAAAGTTAGTACTCAGAATTTATTATCAGTCTTTAGTACAGTAAAGCAGTTTTGCCCATGGTTCCCAGAAAAAGGGACTATGGAGTTGGATGAATGGGAGAGAATTGGCAGAGATTTTAAAAAGACGTATAAAGATGGAGCAAAAATTCCAGTTTCTGTTTGGTAAACGTGGATGCTAATAAAGGCAGCTCTTGAGCCATTTCAAACAGATGATAAGGCAGATTCAGATGAGGAAGAGGAGGACAAGTGTAAAGAACTAACTTCAGATTCTGAATGTGAGGAACAGAAACTGGAGGAAATTAAAGAAAAGAAAGGAAAACTGAAAAAAGTATGTTTTACTAGCCTGTCGGCTCCACTTGCTGAAATAAGTGAAGGGCCACCTCCTCTCTCTCCCCTTAATAGGTGAGAAAATGAATTAGCTGAAAAACTTACAGCTCCTGTAGTTGCAACATTAAAACCTGGAGCAATTGGTGGTGCTATACAAAATTCTATTCAAAAGGCTAGAGCTGAGGGAGACCTTGAAGCATGGCAATTTCCTGTTACTATAATCCAGCAAGGAGGACAGAATATAGCTAATTGGGCCACCTTTCCATTTAAATTGTTAAAGGAATTCAAGCAAGCCATTAGTCAATATGGGCCAAACTCTCCTTTTGTGCAAACTTTGTTAAAAAATATGGCTCTTGATAAAAGGTTAATACCATATGATTGGGATACTTTGAAAAAATCTATTCACACTCAATCTCAGTACTTGCAGTTTAAAACCTGGTGGGCTGATGAAGCTCAATCTCAGGCAAGGGAAAACCCACAAGCACAGCCACCTGTGCCTGTTTCCTTTGAACAGTTCATGGGAGTTGGCCCTAATTGGAGTTGATTAGAAAATCAAGCAGTAATGGAGGATTTTGCCATTGTTCAGCTGGCTCTGTGTGCTTACAGGCATGGGAAAGGATAAATGTTACAGGGGAAAAATACCCTTCTTTCAGTTCTGTCCAACTAGGACCTAAAGAACCATATATTGATTTTATTGCTTGGCTCCAAGAGGCTGTTTATAAAGCCATAACTGATAAAACAGCTCAGGATGTTGTAATACAGCTTCTTGTATATGATAATGCTAATGCAGAATGTCAAATTGCTATTAGATGCCTGAGAGGGAAAACTCATTTAGCTGAATATATGAAGGCTTGCATTGGCATTGGAGGTAACTTACATAAGGCTACTCTTTTAGCTCAGGCTATGGCTGAATTAAGAGTTGGAAAGAATATGCCCCATTTCTCAGGCTCTTGCTTCAATTGTGGGCAATTTGAACACACAAAAAAGGAATGTAGAAGAGGAAATCAAAATGCAAGGACTACTATCATCAATCAACAGAAAAGCCCTGGTGTATGCTCCCATTGTAAAAAAGGCAATCACTGGGCAAATCAGTGTCGTTCTAAATTTGGCAAACATGAACAACCTCTTTTGGGAAGCAGGAATAGGGGCCCGCCTTGGGCCCCTCAACAAACCGAGGCATACCCGGCACAGCCAGTGCCCTTACAAATGTACAACAATTGTCCCCCGCCACAGCAGGCAGTGTTGCCATAGACCTTTGCAGCACAATTCCCGCCTCCTTACTTCCTGGAGAGCCACCAAAGAAGGTCCCCATGGGATTTAGGGAACCCTCACCCTCAGGAACAATTGATCTATTACTTGGAAGGTCTAGTCTAAATTTAAAAGGTGTCACAGTGCATACGAGAATAATTGACTCTGATTATACTAGAGAAATTCAACTAGCTATTAGTTCCTTGACCCCGTGGTCTGCTTCCCCAGGAGAAAGAATTGATCAGTTGTTGCTGTGACCTTACATAAAACTAGGAAGCAGCACAGTGAAAAGAATAGGAGGCTTTGGTAGTACTAATCCAGCAGGAAAGGCTGTATATTGGGTTAATCAAGTGTCTGACAAAAGACCTGTTTGTACCATAACTATTCAGGGAAAGGATTTTGAAGGACTAGTAGATACTGGAGCTGATTTCTCTATTATTGCTCTAAATCAATGACTCCGACACTGGTCCAGACAAAAGGCTTCCATGGGTATCATTTGCATAGGAACAGCCCCAGAGGTTTTCAAAGTTCCTTGATTTTACCATGTCAAGGGCCAGATGACCAGGAAGGGACAATTCAGCCTATTATTACACCTATTCCTGTCAATTTATGGGGTAGGGACTTATTGCAACAATGGGATGCTGAAATATCTATTCCTATGGATCAATACAGTAATAATAGTAGACAAATGATGAAAAATATGGGATATCACCTGGGAGAAGGACTAGGAAAAAATTAAAATGGCCAATCAGAATCTTTAGAATTAAAAAGACAAACAGATCAGACCAGATTGGGGTGTCACTTTTAGGAGTGGCCATTGTTGAGCCTCTGGCTCCCATTCCTCTTGTTTGGCTAGCTGCCAAACTGGTTTGGGTGGAACAATGGCCACTGAAACAGGAAAACTGGAGGCTTTAAAAGAACTGGTGCAGAAACAATTGCAAAAGGGACATATAGAGCCTACTTTCTCCCCTTGGAATTTTCCTGTATTTGTCATTAAGAAAAAATCTGGTAAATGGAGAATGCTAACAGATTTTGTTAATGCTGTAATTCAACCAACGGGTGAGCTACAATCAGGGCTGCCATTCCCAACAATGATTCCAAACTACTGGCCTCTTATAGCAATAGATCTAAAGGACTGTGTTTTTTACCATTGCTTTAGCTGCCCAAGAGTATGAAAAATTCACTTTTAATGTTCCTGCCATAAATAATAAAGAACAGATACCATTGGAAAGTACTACCAGAAGGCATGCTAAGTAGCCCAATTATTTGTCAAACTCATATTGGGAAAGCTATTAAGCCAGTTAGAGAAGAGTTTTAAAAATGTTATATTATCCATTACATGGTGTGCAGCTGAAACTAGGGAAGCTGAACACATGTGTGCAGCTGAAACTAGGAAAGAATTGATGTTGTCCTACAAACAGTTAGAAAAGACTGTAAACGCAGCAGATTATAGCCCCAAACAAAATCCAAACTTCTATTCCCTTTCAATATTTAGAATAGAACAAAGTGCTATTAAGCCTCAAAATGTTCAAATTCAAAGAGATAATTTAAAAACCTTAAATGATTTTCAAAAATTATTAGGAGACATTAATTGGATTCATCCAACTTTAGGCATTCCTACCTATGCTGTCTCACCTCTTTTCTACTTCATGAGGTGATTCTAACCTTAACAGTAAATGCTCCCTGTCCAAAGAAGCATCGGAGGAACTTCAATTAATTGAGGAAAAAATTCAGCAAGCACAAGTAGAACAAACTCATCTGATACAGCCATTACAGTTTTTAGTTTTTCCTACTAAGCATTTGTCTACAGGAGTTATAGTTCAACAGGATGATCTGGTGGAGTGGCTTTTTCTACCTCACAATACAACCAAAATGCTCACTCTGTACTTAGATCAAATTGCTGTGCTAGTAGGACAAGCGAGGCTGTGCACAACAAAGCTAATGGGATATGATCCAAATCAATTATAGGTCCATTAACTAAACAACAAATTCAACAAGCCTATATTAATTCCCAAGAATGGCAGGTTAATTTGGCCAGTTTTGTTGGCATTCTTGATAATCATTATCCTAAGTCTAAAATCTTCCAGTTTCTAAAATTAACATCCTGGGTATTGGCTTCTATTACTCAGAAAGCCCCTATTGAAGGTGCCATTACTGTTTTTACTGATGGATCTAGTAATGGAAAAGCCTTATTTGCAGGACCTCAACAACAAGTTTTGCAAACTGATTTTGCTTCTGCTCAAAGGGCTGAACTTATGGCTGTGATAACAGTGTTAAAAACTTTTAAACAGCCAGTAAACATTTTTTCTGATTCAGCCTATGTAGTACAAGCCATGCAAAATATTGAATGTGCCTTAATTCAAAATGTGACTGATGAACAACTTAATCTTTTATTTCATTATTTACAGTAAGTAGTACAACAAAGGCATTCACCTTTCTATATCACTCATATGAAAGCACATACTAACCTCCCTGGCCGTTTAACTAAACTTAATCAAAAGGAGGATGCATTGGTGTCTGCTGTCTTTGCTGATGCACAAACATTCCATTCTTTAACCCATCTTAAGGCTGCAGGCCTTAGAAAAAGATATGGTTTATCATGGAAACAAGCTAAAGAAATGGTGCAACACTGTTATGCCTGCCAAGTCCTGCATCTGCCACATCAAGGAACAGGAGTTAACCCTAGAGGTTTATCTCTAACTTTCATCTGGCAGATGGATGTAACACATATTCCTGCTTTTGGAAAATTGTCCTTTGTTCATGTTTCAGTAGATACCTATTCATGTTTTATCTGGGCCACATGTCAAACAGGAGAGGCTACAGCTCATATTAAAAGACATCTTTTATCTTGCTTTTCTGTTATGGGAATCCCAGAAAAAATCAAAACTGATAACGGCCCAGGATACTGTAGTAAAGCCATGGCTACATTTTTTCAACAATGGAATATTACCCATATTACGGGTATTCCATATAACTCACAAGGACAGGCAATAGTGGAAAGAGCTAATCATACTTTAAAAACTCAAATACAAAAGCAACAGGGAGGAGAGCAGAATATAAAACACTGCATATGCATCAATTGCATCTAGCTTTATTAACATTAAATTTTTTAAATTTACAAAAAAATCAACCCATAACTGCAGTGGAACAACACCTGACAGGACAAAAGGAAAATAAAAAGACTGGACAAGATATATGGTGGAGGGATGTACATACAAAGAGTTGGGAAAAAGGAAAGATAATTATATGGGGAAGAGGATTTTCTTGTGTCTCTCCAGGTTACAATCAGGTGCCTGTGTGGGTGCCCACCAAACATCTCAGGATCTATCATGAGCCACAGCATCTAGTGGACCCACCTGCACAGTGCAAATTGAAGGTTTGAGAACACTTGATTTGCTTTCTCTGTGCCTTCTGTTAGAAGGGACCTGTTTCTCATTATTAGTGGAAAGTTTTACCTCATGGTAAGTAACCAAAGAGGCAGAAGCTGAGTTAACAAATGCTTCAGCAATGGCATGCCTCCCACCTATAACCACAAAAGTTTTTGCTTCTGTTTCCCTAGATTTACTAACGTGGGGTTGAGGGTATGCTTGTGTTTTTGCAGGAGATGAACAAACCATGTGGGTGCAACCCCCATAACATAGGGACAGATCAAGAAAACTGCACAGGAAGCTGAGAAACTGCTGGAGCACCAGGGTTTTACCTATAGTTGCTTAACAGACCAGTGCTTTCTGACTGAGCTCCTCTCTACCCTGAATACAAGAGACCCTAATTAGTTAGGCCAGGAATATCATCGCCCCTATTCAGCATGAAGAAGTTACAGAAGATGGACATTCATCCTTCTGCAACCCCTAGGATTAAGGGTCCTCTTGTAAAACGGAAAGGGGAGATATGTGGGAACTGGGAAGCATTCAAACCAGAGTGACTCCATTTTCAATAAGGGCTAAGAAAAATGAAGCTGTATCACCAACCTGCAATTAAGGGCTGCACAGCCTGCAATTGCCTTGCTCAATTAATTTAAAAACAAAAAGAGGCCACCTTTTATGCTAGTAATAATGATAGCTGTGGCAGTTTTACAAAAAAGATAAGGGGGGTATGTTGGGAAAAAGCTGAGTTTTGGGAAAAAAAGGCTGAGGCAGGGCTTGCATGTCTGACATAATGTCCAGGGCTCAGGGCATAAAACCCCTCATGGCCTCTGGAATGAGTCTACACTTGCTGGCCCCTTGCTTCTAGCTTAAACTAGAAGAAGATGCTCCCCATTATCTCAAGTAGCAGAACATGTTCCATAGGCCTCAAGGGGAAATGCTAAACCATCACAGCTGTAGATCAATCATGTGCTTGCCCTTTCACCCCCACATTCTCAACACCCATTTCTTTGTTTGATCACCAATACATAGTCTGGGCTTCCAGAGCTTGGGGCCTTCACAGCCTCCATACTCGCGTTGACCCCTGGACCCACTTTCTGTCTCACACTGTCTTTTCTCATTCCTTTGACTCTGCCGGACTTTGTCACCCCCACGACCTGGTGTTGGGTCTGATCACCCCAACAGTACATGGCTTTTATTATTTTGAGGTATGTTCCTCCCATGCCTAGTTCATTGAGAATTTCTTACATGAAGGGATGCTAAATTTTCTCAAATTTTTTTTGGCATATATTGAGATGATCTGATCATATGGTCTTTGTTTTTAAGTCTATTTATGTGGTGAATCACATTTATTGATTTGCATGTGTTGAAACATCCTAGCATCCCTGAAATAAAACCCACTCAATCATGGGGTATTATCTTTTGGATGTGCTGTTGGATTCGGTTTGCTATTATTTTGTTCAGGGTTTTTGAAACTATGTTCATCGAGGATATTTGTCTGTAGTTTTTCTTTTGTTTGGTCCTTGCCTGGCCTTGGTATCAAGGTGATACTGGCCTTGTAGAATGAGTTGGGGAGGAATCCCTCCTTCACAATTTTTTGCAACAGTTTTGGTAGAACTGATACCAGTTCTTTGTGTATCTGTTAGAATTCAGCTGTGAATCTATCTGATCCTGAGTTGTTGTTGTTGGGAAATATTTTATTAGTAGCTCATTCTCTCTACTCATTATTCATCTCTTCAGAATATTTATTTCTTCCTGTTTCCAGGAATTCATCCATTTCCTCTAGAGTTTCCATTTTTTGGGCATAGAGGTGTTCATAGTAGTCTCTGATGATCTTTTGTACTTCTGTGATCAGTTGCAATGTTTCCTTTTTAGTTTCTGATTGTGCTTATTAGAATCTTTTCTTGGTTGATCTACCTAGTTTATCTTTTCAAAGAACAAAAATTCACTTTTTTCATGCTTTGTATTGTTTTGTTTTGTGGGTCACAATTTCCTTTAGTTCTGCTCTGATATTTGTCATTTTATTTTGCTACCTTTAGGTTTGGTTTATTCTTGTTTTTATAATTCCTTGAGGTGTGATTTTAGGTTATTAATTTGTGACCTATCTTTTTGATGTAGGCATTTAACTCTATAAACTCCCCCTCTTAGCCCTACTTTTGCTTTATCCCAGAGGTTTTGGTATGCTCTGTCTCCAATTTCATCCACTCCAAACCTATTTTTAATTTGGGTCTTAATACTATCTTTGTCCCAAAGATCATTCAGGAGCAAGTTGTTTAATTTGTTTGTATTTGTATACTTTTGAGAGTTCCTCTTAAAATTGGTGTCTAGTTATATTCCACCATGGTCTGAGAAAATACTTGGTATGATTTTTATTTTTTTTTATTTGTTGAGACTTGTTTTGTGGCTTAACATAAGGTCTATCTTGGAAAATGTTTTATGCACTAATGAGAAAAATGTATATTCTGTGGTTGTTAGGTATAATATTTTCTGTAAATGTCTGTTAGGGTCATTTTGTCTAGAGTCCAATTTAACTCCAGTGGTTTTTTTTTAATTTTTTGTCTCAATAATCTGTGTAGTGCTGTTAGTGGGGTGATGAAGTCCCCCACTATTGTTATGTTACCATCTGTCTTCTTTCTTAGGTCTAGTGCTATTTGTTTTATGAATCTGGGTACTCTAGTTTTGGGTACACATATATTTAGGATAGTTATATCTTCTTAAGTTGATCCCTTTATTATTATATAATGACCTTTGTAATTTTTTTATTGTTATAGATTTAAAATCTGTTATATCTGATATAAGTAAGGTGACTCCTGCTCACTTTTGGTTTCTGTTTGCATGGAATATCTTTTTACACCCCTTTGCCTTGAGTCTGTAAGTGTCTTTATTAGTAAAGTTGGTTTCTTATAAGAAGTGTATGGTTGATTCCTGTTTGTTTACTCATTCCACCAATCTTTATCTTTTTTTTTTTTTTTTTTTTTTTTTGAGAAAGCCTTGACCTTGTCCCCCAGGCTGGAGTGCAGTGGCATGATCTCAGCTCACTGCAACCTCTGCGTCCTGAGTTCCAGCGATTCTCTTGCCTCAGCCTTTTGAGTAGCTGGAATTACAGGCACCTGCCACCATGCCCGGCTAATTTTTGTATTTTTAGTAGAGACAGGGTTTCACCATGTTGGCCAGGCTGCTCTTGAACTCCTGACCTCAAGTGATCTGTCCACCTCAGCCTCCCAAAATGCTGGGATTACAAGCGTGAGCCACCACGCCCAGCCCACTTTATCTTTTAAGTGGAGCTTTTTAATCCTTTTATGTTCAAAATTAATATTTATATGTGAGGTTTATTCTTGTCATGAAGTTGTTACCTAGTTGCTTTGTAGTCTCAATGGTGTGATTGTTTTATCAGACCTGTGAGTTAATACTTTCATGTGTTTTTATGGTGGCAAATATCAACCTTTGGTTTCCACATTTAGAATTTTCTTGAGCATTTCTTGTAGAGTCCCGTTGTTACAAATCCCCTTAGCATTTGCTTGTCTTGCAAAGACTTTATTTCTCCCTCAATTATGAAGCTTAGTTTAGCAGAATACAAAATTCATGGTTAACAGTTTTTTCCTTTAGAAGTCTAAAAGCAAAACCCCATTCTCTTCTGGTTTGTAAAGTTTCTCCTGAGAAGCCTACTGTTAGTCCAGTGAGATTTCCTTGATAGGTGATTAGACATTTTTCTCTGGCTGATTTTAGAATTATTTTTCCTTAATGTTGATGTTAGATAGTCTGATTATTATATACCTTGGTAAAGTTCATCTTGCAATGTATCTGCCTGAAGTTCTCTGAGTATCCTGTATCTGGATGTCTACATCACTAACAAGACTAACGTAGCTTTCCTCATTTTTTTTCTCAAATAGGTTTTCTAGACTTTTTACTTTTTCTTCTCCTTCAGGAATATGTATAACTTGTAGGTTCAGTCATTTAACATAATACCATACTTCTCCATGACTTTTTTATTTTTTAAATTCTTTTTTTTATTTTTATCTGACTGATTTAACTTGAAAGACCTGTAGAGGAATTAATATTCTTAGCATCTATAGCTTCAACACAATCCCTATCATAACACCAGCTAGCTTTTTTGTAGAATTTGACAAAGTGTCACTAAAATTCACATGGAAATTCAAGGAACACAGACTAGCCAAAATGATTTTGAGAAAGAAGAACAAAGTTGGAAAACTCAAATTTCCTGATTTTAAAACTTACAAAAAAATTACAGTAATTAAGAGAGTGTGATACTCTTATAAGTATATGTGGTAGACAGAAAAATGACCTCTTCAAAGATGTCCATGTTCTAAATCCCATGATTCTGGGAATATGTTACTTTACAAAGCAAAAGAGAATTTACAGATGTTATTAACTGAAGGATATTGAGACCAGAAAACAGTCCTGTATTATTCAGGTGGGGCCAGTGTAATCCCAATGGTCCTTATATGTGATTTAAAAAGGGAGAAAAATGAGAGTCAGAGAAGATATGACAATGGAAGCAGAGGTCAGAGTAATGCAATTACTGACTTTGAGGATGGAAGATGGCCATATGTCAAGGAATGCATGCAATCTATAGAAGATAAAAAAGGCATGGCTGTCCTAGGGCCTCCAGAATGAACACAGCCTGCAAACAATTTGGTTTTAGCCCAGTGAAACTATTTCAGACTTCTGACCTCCATAACTGTTAAGATAATAAATTTGTGTTATTTTAAGTCATTAAGTTTGTGGCAATTTGTTAACACCCCAGTAGGAAGCTAATATGATAAACATGTAGATAAATGGAATAGAATGTGATATTCTATTATAAACCCCTACATTACTGATTTTTCACAAGACACCAAGAATATCAATGGAGAAAGAATAATATTTTTAGCAAATAATCCTAAGACAACTGGATAACCAAAGAAAGAACTTGGACCCCCTAGCTCATACTATACATACAAATTAACCCAAAATATATTATAAACTGAATTGTAAGAGCTAAAAATTACAAAATTCTTAGAAGAATACTTAGAAATAATTTTTATGACCTTGGGTTTATCCATAGTGTCTTATATATAAAACTAAGATTATAAGCAACAAAAGAAAAAATAAATGTACTGAACTTTAAAAAATTAATTTTATACTTCAAAGAAGACCATCAAGATAACCCATAGAATGGGAGAAAATGTTTGTAAATTATATATCTGACAAAGCATTTGTATCTAGAATATATAAAAATTTTATACAATTCAGTAATAAAAAGACAATAACCCTATTTAAAATGAGAAATCAAACTGGTTCCAAAGTTGTGACATAGAAGGCTGGCTTCATTTCCCCCCACCCCACCACTTCCCAAAGAAAACCAGAAACAAATACACAGTACTGATATTACCACCAGCAGTATTCCAGAACTCAAATACAGGGATGAGACAGTTCCCAGGACCACAGAGAAATTTAAAAACTCCAAGCAAACGTTAAGTAAATCTAACTCCCATATTCACAATGCCCCTCTCTCCAAATTGCCCCACACCAAGCATGCAGAAAATTTCTCATAAACTCACAGTTTCTACACTGGAAAAAGTGAGATTAATGTGGACAACCAGCTCTCCCCACATCTTGGGTTTCCTGACAGGAGACCTGTCTCTGCCTCAACCCATGGAAAGCATCAAGAGTGCATAAAGGGAGAAATAGCCCTGAGGACAGCCAGAAAAAAAGAGGGGAGGTGAGACTACCATCCCCAGCCCTGAAAACTCCTTTCTGTGATTCAGCCAAGGAAGATGTCAAATTAGAGACTGTAGGAGGTTTGTTCCACAGTCTCCTGAGCAAGAACTCTTCAGCAATCTTACCACACTACCAGGATATCCCCTTTGGGGCCTCCCCAATTTGGGACAGGCAGCACTGTTTACTAGAATCAAGGCAAACCTTGGCTTAAGGTGCTGTTTAGTGTCATAAATGAGACAGCACTCTACTGGAAAAATATTTTAAAGGAAAGAAAATCAACAAAGAAATTACAAAAAAAATCTAAGCAAGCATATCTAATAAAAACCAAAACAAGCCAGACAAGGAAGACTGGCATAAATAACTAATCCTTCAGTGCAAAGGCATAGATTTACATCCACAAGAAACAACAGCAAACAGGGAACCATGACCTCCTCAAATGGACAATGCAAGAACCAATGATTGACCCTAATTAGATGGCAATATGTGAACTCTGTAACCAAAGGGTAAAAATAGCAGCTTTAGTCAAACTTAGTAATCTTTAAGGTAACACGGAAAAGCAATTCAGGGGTTTATCAGAGAAATTTAACAAGATTAAAATAATTTTTAAAAAGCAAACAGAGGACAGAAACACGAACTAAAAAAAAGAAGCTCTCAACAGATGAAGTGATTAAGCTAGAGGAAAGAATCAGTGAGCTCGAACACAGGCTATTCGAAAATATACAGTCAGAGGAAAAAGAGAAAAATAAAAGGAATGAAGATCACCTACAAGATATAGAAAATTACCTCAAAAGACTAAATCTAAGCATTATTAGTGTTCAAGAGAGAGTTGAACAAGAATAAGAGGTGGAGAGCTAAGTTAAAGAAATAATAACAGAAAACTTTTCAAAACTTAAAAGAGAGAAATATTCAGATACAAGAGCTTCAGAGAATACCAAACAAATTTAGTACAAGTAAGACTAATTCAAGGCGTATAATAATCAAACACTCAGAGATTAAGGGCAAAGAGAGGATCCTAAATGCAGCAAGAAAAGAGAGGGAAATAACAAATAAAGGGTCTTTGATGTATCTGGCAACAAACTTCTCAACAGAAACCATACAGGTCAGTAGGAAGTGGATCAACATTTTCAAATTAGTGAAAGAAAAAACTAAACTGCCATTCAAGAAAACTGTATCCAGCACAGCTATCCTTTTATGGAGGAGAGCTAAAGTATTTCCCAGATAAACAAAAGCTGACAGAATTCACCACCACCAGGCTCATTTTGCAAGAAATGCTGAAGAGAGTTCTTCAATCTGAAATAAAAAAATCACTAATATAGAAAAAGAAAACATTTGAAGGTGTAAAACACACTGGAAAAATTAAGTGTACAAGAAAACCCTGAATACTCTAATACTGTAATTGTGGTGGGCAATTCACTCATAACTCTAGTATGAGGCCAAAAAGACAAATCTATCAAAAACAATAACACATACAGCAACCAGTTAGGAGATAGGCAATATAAAAACATGTAAATTGAGACAACATAAAGTCAAAATGTGGGGTAAATTGAGTTCAAGTACAGAGGATATTCAAAATCTTTTTATTGTTGCTATTATTTTCTTAGGATTTAAGCTAAGTTGTAATCCTTTTAAAATAATTTGTTATATCTATAAGATGTTCTGTATAAGCCTACAGTAATCACAACGCAGAAAAATTATAATATATTCACTAAAAATAAAAAGTAATGAATTAAAACATACTGCCAGAGAAAATCACTTAACCACAATGGAAGACAGTATGAAAGGAAGAAAGATAAATGTTATAAACTAACCAGAAAACAAGCAATAAAATAGCAGTAGCAAGTCTTTACTTATTGATAACATCATAGGATGTAAATGGACTCAAATTGACAATTAAAAGGCATACAGTGGCTGAATGGATAAAGAAACAAAACCTAGCTCTATACTACTCTCAAGCAACCCACTTCACCTATAAATACACACATATACTGAAAACAAAGAGGTATAAAAAGATATTTCATGCACCTGGAAACCAAGAAAGACCAGAAGTAGCTATACTTATATCAGAGAAAATAGACTACAAATCAAAGATTGTGAAAAAAAAGATAAAGGTCACAATGTAATGAAAAGGGGGTCTATCCAGCAAGACAATGTAACAATTATAAATATCTGTGGATCCAACACTGGAGCTCTCAAGTATATAAAGCAAACATTAATAAGTCTAAAGGGAGAGATAGATTAAATACAATAGTAGTAGGGGATTTGAACACCCCACTCTCAGTAATGAACAAATTTTCCACATATTTATTTCATCAATAAAGGAACACAGGAGTTCAACTACACACTAGATCTAATAGGCCTCACTTGATAAAATTTAATATTCCTTTATGATAAAAACCTTCAACAAATTGGACATAGAAGAAACATGCCTCAAAATAGTAAAGGCCGTATGTAAAACCCATAGATATCATAGTACTGAAAGAGAAAAAATTGAAAGCCTTTCCTCTAGAAAAAGGCTATTATTCAATATAATATTGGAAGTCCTGGCAGGGGCAATTATGAAAGAAAAATAAATAAATAAATAAAGAACATCCAAATTAGAAAGGAAGAAGATAAATTAGCCTTGTTTGCAGAAATCATGATCTTATACTAAGAAAAATCTGAACTATCCAACAAAAAACTCTTAGAACTAATAAATTTGGTAAAGTAGCAAAATAAAAAATCAACATTTAAAAAACAGTAGCATACACACACACACACACATGCACACATATACACACACAGATATATACATATGCCAATAGCAAGCAATCTGAAAAAGAAATCAAGAAAGCAATCATGGCTGGGCATGGTAGCTCACACCTGTAATCCTAGCACTTTAGTAGGCTGCAGCAGGCAGATGGCTTGAGCTCAGGAGCTGGAGACCAGCCTGAGCAATGTGGTGAAACCCCATCTCTACAAAAATTACAAAAATTAGCCAGGCATGGTGGCATGTACCTGTTGTCCTAGCTACTCAGAAGACTGAGGTGGAAGGATTGCTTGAGCCCAGGAGGCAGAGGTTGAGGTTGCAGTGAGTTGAGATAGCACCACAGCACTCCAGCCTGGGCAGCAGAGCCAGATCCTGCCTCAAAAAAGAAAACAAGTACACTTACAATAGCTACAAAAAATATAAAATACATAGTAATTAATTTAATCAAAAAGTGAAAGATCTCTACAAGGAAAACTACAAAACACTGATGAATAAAATTGAAGAGGACACAGAAAAAATGGAAAGATGTTCCATGTTCATTGATTGGAAGAATTAATATTGTTATGATGACAATTCTAAATTTACAGATTCATCCCTATAAAATATAAATGACAGTTTTCATGGAAATAGAAAACAACCCTAAAATTTATATGGAACTACAAAAGACCCTAAATCACCAAAGCAATCCTAAGCAAAAAGAACAAAGCTGGAGGTGTCATACTACCTGATTTCAAATTATCCTACAAAGCTATGGTGACCAAATCAGCTTGGTACTGACATAAAAACAGACATATAGACAAATGGAAGAGAACAGAGAACCCAGAAATAAATCCACACAATTATAGCCAACTGATTTTCTACAAAAGCATAAGGAACATACAATGGGGAAGGGACAGTCTCTTCAATAAATGGCGCTGAGAAAACTGGATAACCATATGCAAAAGAATGAAACTAGATCCTTATCTCTCACTATATTAAAAAATCAAATCAAAGTTGATTGAAGATTTAAATGTAAGACCTAGAACAATGAAACTCCTAGAAGAAAACACTGGAGAAATGTTCTAAGACATTGTTCTGGGCAAAGGATTTTTTGTGTCAAAAGCACAAGCAACCAAAGCAAAAATATACAAATGGGATTATGTTAAGCTTAAAAGTTTCTCCACACCAAAGAAAACAATAGAGTAAACAGACAATCTAGGGAATGGGAGATAATATTTGCAAACTATCCATCTGACAAGGAACTATTGATAAGAATATATGAGGCACTCAAACAACTCAATAGCAAAGAAATAAATCATCTAATTTAAAAATTGGCAAAAGATTTGAATAAACATTTCTCAAAAGAAGAGATATAAATGACCAGCAGGTATATGAAAAAATGTTCAATATCACAAATCATCAGGGAAATGCAAATTAAAACCATAATGAGATATCATCTCACTCCAGTTAAAGTGGCTTTTATCAAAAAGATTGGGCCCAACAGATGCAGGAGATGATGTGGGGAAAAGGAAGCCTCGTACAATGTTGGTGGGAATGTAAATTAATACAGCCACTATAGAGAACTGTATGAAGGTTCATCAAAAAAGCAAGAATATAACTACCATATGATCCAGCAATTCCACTACTGCGTGTATATCCAAAAGAAAAGTAATCCATTTAATGAAGAGATATGTGCATTCTCATGTTTACTAAAGCACTACTCACAATAGCCCAAATAAGAAATTAACCTAAGTGCCTATCAGTAAATGAATGGATAAAGACAATGTGATATATATACACAATGCCATATTATTCTGCCATAAAAAAGAATAAAATCTTGACATTTCCAGCACATGGTTGGAATTAGAGGTCATTATGTTAAGTAAAATAAGCCAGGCACAGGAAGGCAAATACCGCATGTTATCACTCATATGTGGGCCCTACAAAAGAGATCTTATGAAGATAGAAGTACACTGATGGTTCCCAAAACCTGGGAAAGGTAAGAGGGGAAAGGGAATGAAAAAACATTGGTTAATGGGTACAAATATATAGTTTGATAGAAGGAATAAGACCTAGTGTTTGATAGATGGGTAAGGTGACTATTGTTTAAAATAATCTACTGTATATTTCAAAATAGCTAGAAGAGAATAATTCAAATGTTTCTAGCATAAAGACAAATATTAAAGGTGATTGATATTCCAATTACACTGATTTGATTTTTACAAATTATATGAATGTATTAAACTATCACAGGTACCCCCAAAATATGTACATTTATTATATGTCAATTAAAAAATTGTTAATGGGCAAAGGGCCTGAATAGACTTTTCTTCAAGATATATAATGACCAAAAATATATGAAATGATGCTCAACATTATTAGACATCAAATGCAAATAAAAAACACAGTAAGGCAACACTTCACACCCACTAGAATGATGAATCAAAAGATAGCAAATAACACGTGTTAGTGAGCAGATGGAGAAATTGGGATACTCATACATTGCTGCTGAGATTGTAAAATGATGCAGCCAGTTTAGAAAACACTGACTCCTCCTCAAAACATAGAGTTTCCATATAACCAGCAATTGCATCATTTACCAATACACCCGACAACAAGGATGAACCTTGAAAACATCATGTTAAATGAAAGAAGCCACTCACAAAAGATCACATATTGCATGATTACATGTATATAAAATATCATAAACAAATATAGAAGGGCCAGAGAAAGAAAGCTAACCAAAATCATGGGGAAAAAATATGCACAGTGCTAAGTTCATAAAATTGAGCAGTACGAAATCGCATGAATGTATGGGTTGAGCTGTTAGCCTTCAACCACCTACTTAGAGGTCTCAAGAAATAGGATTATGTCTCTGATTTTGGGCTGGATTACTAGATGCTACTGGTACAGTGGAAAGATAGGGGTTCAAGGAAATCAAGGCTACTTAGTGGGAAAAAGATCATACACTTGTCTTTCCATTGAGTGAGACTGAATAAGAAAGGTAAAGTGCTCTGGAGGAGGTTAGATGATGGGAGAAAATGGCAGAAATCCAGAGACTAGAGAGTTCTAAGAGCGGTTATAGTAGTAACAAGCATGAAGAGAATCTTAACAGAGAAGAGATTTTGGTCATGGTAAGATATATAAAATTAAGATCTTCAAACATTCATGTATTGAAACAATTCATAATGGAGCTTTGAAAATGAATGACTAATAGAGTAGAGATAAAATTAACTGAAGAAAAAGAAGGCTAGAATTTTAAAACTTGATTGCTTTCTACAAGTGCACTGGCTTCAGCTATGACAGGAGATAAACCGAAGAGGACAATTGGGAATGTGCATCGTCTAAAAGACTTCAAAGGGTAAAGGGAAATGATCAAGTAATCAATAAATGACATCAATAAGGAAGAGGAGAAAATCATATTGCCTGATGGAATGAGACTCAAAAGAGAGCAGGCTTTTATCAGAGGCTGGAAAGGAGATGCTCTGACTGATAGGTGGTTCTTAGACGGCCAGCAAGAGTCCTGTTCTGGGGTGTGGCACTCTCATGGTGTTCTGAGCCTTGGCAGATGCCTTATTATGAAGAGAGGCATCTCAACATTTAAAAAAAATACTTACATGAATAGTAAGTAGAATTTTGATACAAAAAGGAGAGTTGGTGAGCAAAAGAAAAAACTCAGACTTGGAAACAAGAAGTAGCTTTGTGTTTGTGGGAGGTTGTTTTGTTTTATTTTATTTAAAAAATAATAAGTGAATCTTTTATAGTAATAAACTTTATTTAACAAATTGAGTGAAGCCAAATTTTGAAGAACTTTGCTTTGAAAGCTAATAAAAAGGTTTTTTTTTTTTTATCCTGAGGTCAATACATTCATTGAATATTTTTATCAAGGAGGTAATATACTAAAATTAGTGTTTAAACTTGTTGGTTAGAATGGAAAAAAGAAAGGATCAACAAACCACTTAGGAGACATAACTTAAGCTGGGGAAAAGAGGAATAAAAATAGAAAATAATGAAGCTGAAGATATTTCCAAGAAGAAATTGTAAAATATTTTTTAATGGAACAAATTAAAATGTTTTATTTGATTGTTTGTTTTTACATATTATGTTTCCAAAAGGTTTCATAAGTTAGATTAGACCTAGAGCTTAAGTTTCCAAAACTGTTGAACCACAGCAAACCTAAAATATCAAAATATTCACTAAAATAACCTATTCGTCTCATTCATTTACCTAGTCACCATCTATTGGGTGCCTATTATGTGCAAGGCTCTATGCTAGATTCATTTTTCCTTTAGCAGGCAAATTATTGGTGACCTGTAGTTTCATCTGTTCCTTCACTGCTTGTTACCAAATCCTAATTTCAAAATCTCAGGAAAGGACTGTGGAGGAAACTTTTTGTATTTATCATAGTCTTAGAAAATAAGATATAGTAAGGAGAAATTTATAAGATTTTTAATTATTAATGAGGCATTGTTTTAGTTCATAAAAAAAGTTGAAAGATAACAGTTGCATCTCATTGTAGATAATTTTCTTCAGTTTATCTGTTTTTCTCATTCAATTTTCATTCCTTGATCAACTGCAGAATTTACTCCAGGAAATAATAATCTCCAAAATAAAATGAAAAACCAAATTCAGAAATGTTCTTTGAGCTATTCTTACTCAAAGACTAGTACTTTTTTAACAAATTATGTTTGCCTCTAGGAGAAAAGTCACTATTACTTTGTTCTTTTCATTAAATAATTCTTCGGTAAATAAAAGACATTAAATCAAATTGTTTTTGCAACCAAATACAGAAGAAACATAATCAATAGAATGAAAAATGTGTCTTTTAGAAAGAAAACCAATGAATGTTTTAGAAGAATTCTTAGACATTCTAATCACCAAATACGGAAGACTCATAGGTTTTTAGAAGCAAATGGATTCAGTTAGAAATCAAAGATCTGGCCATGAGCCCAACAATTCAAACATTAAAAAGAATTCTGATTACTCTATAGATTGTAAATATATCTGCCTTCCATAATTCCTATATTCCACTCTCCTGAAGTTTAAAGTAAATATTTTAGTGCAGTAAAACCCACTAGAAAAAATCATTAGGCTAAGATTAAAGTAAAATAAGTTTTTGCTTCAAAGTTCATTTTCTGACCCAAAACATGGATATTTGCCTTTCAGGGATTGTCTCCCACCTGGGCAGAAGTTGGTATTCTAGTGTAAATCTCTTGCTACAGAATCCTCATGTACTATTTTATTCCTTACCTCATCAGCAAGTAGGAAAACCTACAGGCTGAAAAGAGAGACTATTACACTGGGCTCAGTGAACTTCATGGTAGCATCTGCTATTTTAATAGCCAATGCTGACTTCATCTTCATCCACTGTAATTCTTGATCTGGAATGGCTCCTTAGAAATTCACAATTTTGTTTCTAGTATACAAATGGAAATGACAATGAACTCTCTCTTATATGACATGGTAAAGAATAGAGTGCTTTGTTTAGTTAGAGACTTTGGCTAACATAGCATTGCAATATATACTAAGAAATGTATTGACAAAATCTATGTTAAAAAATTCATATTTTTCGGAGGATTTAAAGGTCATTTAAAAATCTTTAGTGATAATATCATCATTTTACAAATCATTACTCAGTTAAAGATAGATACTGTAGACAGATTCTGGATTTTTTAAAAAAATAATAGTTTTACTATAGTGTAAGACTACTGGGTCAAGGCAAATTTCCAAACAGCAACTAAACTTTTTGGGAGTGGAGGACAAACAATTCTACTAGCATGATTTGACAGACAGAAGACTGGGTATACTGTGGGTAAATGATCAGAATATGGACAAAGTTCATTTTCTGGCCTTGCCTATACTTACTTCAAGAAAGATCCTAACTCCTTCCTTCTAGGGAGGCTCCTGAGTCAGGTGGTAAAATCATCTTTGTAAAAATTCTTAACTGAAAATATTATTATAGTAAAAGAGATTGACCTAACTGACCCCATCTCGCTTCTAACCTCCACACTGTCCTTGTTCATTCCTAGGCTTAGGCCAGACTAACTTTGGGAGGAACTTAGTTTATAGTTTAGCTTTGAAACAAAGACAATAACAGCCCCTTCTCAAAACAAAGCCCCTTTCCTGCCTGGGGACTAGACTGCCTTTGTAGGAGTAACAAATTAGCCACAAGATTAGAAATTATGGTTTAGGAGTCATGCAGCTGGAGGCTGCAAGATTCTAAACCTCCCCAAATTGTTCCTGGGGATAACATCACTATTGTAAAACCTAAGATCAGTGCTTGAGATATTTTGCAGACGCTGCACAGGACGCATCAGCTGGCATCACCCAGATCGATAAACTGGCCTATCAGATCTTGTGCCCCAGACCCAGGAACTGACTCAGCACAAGAGGACAGCTTCAACTCCCTGTAATTTCATCTCTAACCTGACCAATCCTAACTCCTGACTCACTAGCAGCCCACCCACCAAATTATCCTTAAAAACTGCAATCCCTGAATTTTCAAGGAGACTGATTTGAGTAATAAAATTTCAATCTCCCATATAGCTGGCTCTGCATAAATTATTCTTTCTCTATTGCAATTTCGCTGTCTTGATAAATAGGCTCTGTGTACGCAGCAGGCAATGTGCACCCACTGGGCAGTTAAGTGGTGCACCTAAGTTTTATAGGTTGTTACTCAATGTTATTACTTCTCTGGTTGTGAGGGTAGTGTGTTCCTGACTTTAAGTCCAAAGTTTTTTCTTCTCAACATTTTTTCTTGCTAAGATGAAACACAGAGTAATAACTACTTGATTCCCTTGCCAGCTTTCTCAAAGCCTCTAAGGGATTTCCTTGTCTTATGGGACAGAATGTTTGCAAATGATCTTCCAATCAAAATTCACCATAGCTGCATAGTGACTGAGGTGTGGTCTGCTCGTGCATTGCATTGTTGAGATCAAGCCAGTCTTGTAGAAGCCTTCTCTAAGGACCTTACAGCAAGTTACACTGACCTGCCAGGTTCCTCATCATTATGCAGAATGAAAATTCCTTATGTACTTGGAAATCTTTGTAGTGGAGTTCTGGAGTAGGGTCACATTCAACAAAATTTTGTGCTGACCATAAAATAAATTTAGAAACAACTCAAAAATTTTATTTGCATTTCTCTAAAAATTAAACTGAATTCAAACATACAGTACACCTATTAAATTCTTTATTTGCCTTCTTAATTCTCTGTCCTAAAAATCTCCAGGGAGTATCATACCCCAAGCAGGGAAAATGTATCTAACTCACTTCTTCTCTACTACCTTAGTCCCCATCATCTATGCCCATATAAGGCCTTTATCCATGATGTGCCTTCTAAATGGAACACTCCCCTCCCCCACAGCCCCCAAAGGCATAGCTTGGGCTTTCATTAGCACTGCTATCTTGAGAATCAGTCATAGTTCCAACCCCAGACAGCCCTCTCTTCCTGTCTCCTCTCTTCATTCTGGAATCTGAACAATCAGAGCCTAATACTACTTTTCAGTAACTAAATAGATTAGCAATGCACTCAGTAGTGGCAGACTTTGGCCACATCGATGAACATAACCCTCTATATCCATTTCTAAGACTCCAGAATTTTTCCCAATGACTGAATCATATTGGCCACCACATTCAGGAACACAACTATTTGCCTATATCTACTTTACCACAACTGATCTGTTTAATGCTAACTCAGAGGCCACAGGAAAAAAATTTAGTTGAAACCTACTTCATTTAAAATGTCTTTTTTAAAAGTTTTTTATATGTCTCTTTTCAAGATGTATAGATGGAAAAAGGGTTGGGGTGGGGGGTTTGTTCTGTAGTGTGAGAAATCTATCCTGCTGAGAAAATGAAAACAATCTCTGCTTTTCTCATTGTCATCCATGCATGCTGCTTACTGGGCTTCTCCTTGAAAGCAGTTGATTTGCATGATTAAGTACTTACTTGGTTTGGTGGGGTTTTTTGAAACTCAAAGGACTTATATTGAAAATCTATTTTTGTCTGCTTTTGAATGGAATGCATTTATTTGGGGGATGTAAACTTCTGGGATTTGTGGTAAATTTGAAATCTTAATTCTGTTACATACTCTTGGATGGGTTGTTTAGTTGAGGAACTATATTTAGCTTGAGATTTAAACACCTAGATTGTAATAATTTTTTGAATGCAAATTTCATATCTAAACTGTTGATGCATAGTCCAGATGTTTGGACAGATCATGTGAGATAGTTGATACAAATATTTGGCTTCATGTAGGGTAATTGGTACAGATTCCTTTGTAGAGATTGGAAAGTTTCTCTTTTTGCTTGAAACTACTCATTAGCTGTGATTGGATCCACAGTAATAATATTTGTTGGCATCTTAATTTTTATCAAATGCTTTTAAATTATTTACTTTCTTAGCTACCTCATTTACATTGCTAACAATATAATATTACAATATAATTGTACAACCTTTTATGGTATCCAAATAGACAGAAGATTCTTTACTCCATTAGCCCCCTAAAGCAGTTCTATTAATGAGCTGGTTTAAGATTTCAGAGACATCATCCCAGTGAGCTCAACTTTATTATTTAATATTTATTTCTAGAGAGCAAATAACAACAAAATATTTTATTTTCCCTTGGAATTATTTCGTAAGATATTTATTGCACCAGATTCACTTTTCAAAGAACATCTGATTTTCACTTACAAAAGTGAACCTCCAGTTAGTTATGCACTCGAGAAGATAGATGTGCTGGACTGTGATGGGCCCAGAACATTCTGAGCTGAAACCTTAACTAAGTGTGTTTAGAGCCTATTCCTTGAAAGTCTATCAAAAGCTTTTTATGTATCTTGCAACCTGGATCTATCCCTACTTCCCAATGTATCTGTTACAGGAAAGGGGTCCTGATCCAGACCCCAAGAGAGAGTACTTAGATCTTGCATAAGAAAGAATTCAAGTTGAGTCCACAGTAAAAAGCAAAAGCAAGTTTCTTAAGAAAGTAAAGTAGTGAAAGAACAGCTACTCCATAGACAGAGTAGGGCATTCCCAAAAGTAAGAGGAGGAATGTGTCCACCCTAGATACAATACTTGTTTCTATATAAGATTTTTTAAAAAAGATCATGGGGAGATGTGTTCTGCTACAAAAGTTTGTGATAAAGGATTAATTTTCTTAATTTCTGTATTTTGCAAGAATTGATATTGTTATCTTTAAAGCAAAAGTAGGAATGCTTCTGTTCTCAAGGTATCAGGGTATCAGAACACTCCCAAGTCTGAGTCTGTTTAGTAAACATTATCAATCTGTTCTCTTAACCATAAACATCTAGAGGCTAGGAATACCTAACTTTCTGGGAATGCAGCCCAGCAAGCCCCAGCCTCATTTTCCTAGCTCTCACTCAAGATGGAGTCACTCTGGTTCGAATGCCTCTGACACATCCATGGGCCTGAAGCCCACAAACATGAAGTCTAGGAAAGAGGGCTCAGAAAATTAAAAAAATTAAAAAATTTTTAAAAATTTAAAAAAACAAGAAATTTATGTGTGCCTGATCCAGACCTGGACACTAAAGGATAGCTTCTGTGCCATGGGATAGGCAGATATTAAACAAATATGAAACTCATCTACCACTCTTGCATCAATGAAACTACCTTTGCAACAATCATACCTGAGGAAATTATGACAGTGAAAGAGATGAGACCAAACCAAGCCCATCTTGCTTCTCACCTTTAAGCTGTCCTTGTTCATTCCTGGGCATAGATTGAACTAGCCTTGGGAAGGAATTTAGTTTATAGTTCAGACTCTGAAACAAAATTGATAATAGCCCTTTCCCAAGGGGGGAAAAATCCTTCTTGCCCGGAGACCAGTCTGGCTGTGTAGGACTAACAAATTAGCTACAAGATTAGAAATTATGGTGTAGGGGCCATGCAGCCTTCAGCTGCAAGAGTCTGAACCTCCCCAAATTGCTGCTGGGGATAACATCACTGTTGCAAAACCTAAGATCAGTGCTTGAGATATTTTGCAGACTCTGCATTCCAATGCAGCAGATGACACCACCCAGACCAGTAATCTGGCTCAACCACTTCTGCAATCCCACCCAGGAACAGAAGTCAGCAAGAAAGAACTCATTTTGACCACCTATGATTTCATCTCCAACCCAATCAATCAGCAACCTCACTTCCCAAGCTCCTATCTGCCAAATTATCCTTAAAAACTCTGATCCCCAAGTTTTCAGGGAGACTAATTTGAGTAATAATAAAACTCCAGTCTCCCACACAGCCAGTAATGTGTGAATTACTCTTTCTCCATTGCAATTCCCCTGTCTTGATAAATTGGCTCTGTCTAGCAGGAGGCAAGGTGAACCTGTTGGGTGATTACATCAACGGCCATGAAAGCCCTTTCTATAATTTCCATAGATCATAATTTCTTCTTGCTTTAAAAAGCTTAGTATTGTCTACAGATTTGAGATCTAATTGTTAACACAGTTTTTAGATTGTCCCTTACCATTCTTGAACAGTACACCATTGCTCAGGCATCTGTGATGAAATCTGTTACACACAGATGTATAAGCATAGGATTCTTTGGTAGGTCTCAATGATGTCCTGTTAATTAGTTGTCTTTCCCTAGGTCAGTGCCACACTATCTTAATTAAAAATATTAGATAATAAGTTATAATACCTGATACAGCAAATCCACTTGTCTTGTGACACTTGTTCAGCAATGTCTTGACTATCCCCAGGTCTTTGCTCTTTCATAGACATTATAGAATCAATGTGTTAATTTCCTATAAAACCTCTATTTATATGTGAATTAGAATTGTAATTACTAGATACTAGTTTAAATCTTTTGACATTAACATTAAACTGTTTTTCACCTACAAAGATGACAATTTCATATGGTTCTTCTACTGAATAGATCACAAGGGAAAGAATTAACATCTTTCTGATATCTACTCGTGAACATGATGTATCTCTCCATTTACTTAGGTTTCTTCAATATCTTTATTAAAGCTGTAACTCCATGCAGGTATTCAATATATGTTGTAAGATTTACTCCTAGATATCTTTTTTTTTTTTTTTGCTGTTGTAAATGGTATCTTTTTCTTATTATTATACTTTCAGTTTGTGTGTATGTGCTACGGTTTGGGCCTTTGCACTTCCAAACCTCATGTGGAAATTTGGTCCCCAATGTGGCAATGTTGAGAGGGAAGGCCTGCTGGGAGGTGTTTGGGTTCTGGGGGTGGATCCCCTATGAATAGATTAATGTTCTTTCTCAGGGTGAATGAGTTCTCCCTCTATTAGTTCCCCTTGAGAACTGGTAGGTAAAAAGCACCTAGGGCCTCCCAGTGGCTTCCTCCCTCACCATGGGATCACTCTTTGCACTCTTGGTATGGAAGTGTTCCAGACCCAAGGCCATTCTTATGCAGCTATGTGGAGGTAAAAAGGCATCATGCACAGGACTGCAGTTCCTGATACTCATAAATCAGAACTTCTACTGGATTCAACCAATTTTCTTTAATCTAACTTTACTCCTATTGGTTTTGAGTTATGTAAGCTATTTCTGTTTCACACCTTCTTTCATACAATGCAAGGTCCTTGGAGTGTTTGATTTTAAACACTACCTCTCAAATTCCATATTATTGTCATTTAGCATTCCAGTTCAATTTGTTAATGTCATGCTAGTTAGACATTATTTCATCATATTTTTGTCAACGTTTATTTGGATTACACTTTTTTTACATGACATAGTTCTTTGCACTCTACTGCTTTATTGATTTCATTCTTGTAGGGACCAGCCCCACAGGTTCAGTGGGTTTTTCTCCCTGTGTGCGGAGAAGAGAGATCATAGAAATAGACACAAGACAAAGAGATAAAAGAAAAGACAGCTGGGCCTGGGGTACCACTACCACCAAGATGCAGAGACCGTTGGTGGCCCCAAATGCCTGGCTGCACTCTTATTTATTCGATACAAAGCAAAAGGGGCAGGGTAAAGAGTATGAGTCATCTCCAATGACTGATAAGGTCACGTGAGTCACGTGTCCACTGGACAGTGGGCCCTTCCCTATTTGGCAGCTGAGGCGGAGAGAGAGAAGACAGCTTATGCCATTTATTTCTGCATATCAGAGACTTTTAGTACTTTCACTAATTTTGCTACTCCTATCTAGAAGGCAGAGCCAAGTGTACAGAATGGAACATGAAAACGGACCAGGAGCATGACCAATGAAGCACAGCATCACAGGGAGATGGTTAGGCCTCCGGATAACTGCGGGTGGGCCTGACCCCTCCACAAGAGGTGGTGGATTAGAGTCTTCTCTAAACTCCCCCAGGGAAAGGGAGACTCCCTTTCCCGGTCTGCTAAGTAGCGGCTGTTTTTCCTTGGCACTGACACTACCGCTAGACCACAGTCCGCTTGGCAACGGGCGTCTTCCCAGACGCTGGTGTTACCGCTAGACCAAGGAGCCCTCTAGTGGCCCTATCCGGGCATGACAGAAGGCTCACACTCTTGTCTTCTGGTCACTTCTCACCATGTCCCTATCTCTGTATGGCCTGGTTTTTCCTAGGTTATGATTGTAGAGCAAGGATTATTATAATATTGGAATAAAGAGTAATTTCTACAAACTAATGATTAATGATATTCATATATAATCATATCTATGACCTATATCTAGTATAACTATTCTTATTTTATATATTTTCTTTATTATACTGGAACAGCTCATGCCGTCGGTCTCTTGCCTTGGCACCTGGGTGGCTTGCCGCACACACATTCTGAATGAAGAACATCCTTTAGTAGATTTGCAGGTCTTTGACAAATCCCGTCAAAAACAAAATTAAATGTTGTTTATTTTGCCATTAGTCTGGAATGATTGTTTTGGGTGGGTTTAGAATTCTAGATTGATGGTTACTTTTCCTCAGTACTTTAAATATATTATTTTATTTTCATCCAATTCCTAGTGTTGGTGTTGTTGATGAGAAGTCTGCTGTCAGCCTAATTATATTCCTCTCTAGAAGAAATATCTTTTTCTATCTGAATTTTTGGGCTTTTTTTCGGAAAAAAGATTTTCATCTCACTATAATGCATGATGGTATGGGTTGTATTTTTTGTTTGGTTATTTACATTTCGGGTTTGGTATTGTTTTGTTTTTGCTGCTGAGGATCAATTATGCTCTTTCAATATCAGGGTTCATGTATTTCTTTAATTCTGAAAACTCCCCAACTATTATCTCTGAGAATACTTTTTCTCCCTTTTATCCTTTATTTTCTCTTCTGGAATATCTCATTCTATCTCTTTATCTTCTTTATCTTTTAACATTTTTTATAATTTTTTAATCATTTTATCTCTCTCTGCTAGATTCTGAGAGGTTTACTCAACTCCATCTTTCAGTTCTCTGATTCTCATTTTAATTGACATTAATATGCTATTCATCCCATCCAATTAACTTATTTTTGTGATTATATTTTTATATCTAGAAGTTCAATTTGGTTCTATTTTCAAAACTGCTTACAGTTTTTCAAGCACTTCTAATATTTTGTTATTAATTTTAATTCAATTTTTTATTTTGTATTCTTTTATCTCCATAATCCTTTTAAATCTACTTATATTATCGTCTTTTTTAGATTTTTATTTTTTTAAATCTTCAGTTTTGGGAAGGCTAATCTCCTGGATATAATATTTCCTGGTATTCCACTACAGTGGGTCTTTTCTCGAGTTCTTTAAGACACTAATACTCTGTCCTGTGGTAGCTGCATTTGCTTTAGTTTATATACATGTACCCACAGAATTATTCCTCATTTTTTTCTGCTAGGCTCTAGGGTTACAAGATAATAGCCAGTAGCCATATGTAAATTTTAAAATAGAAATTAATTAAAATTAAATAAAATTTAAAATTTAGTTTTGCAATCTCACTAGACACATTAAATGTTCAATAGCCACATAGGACCAGTAGTTACCATATTAGATAGTGCAGATATAAAACATTTCCATATCACAAAAGTTCTATTGTGCAGTGTTGCTGTAGAGTTTACACAGTCCTAAACTAGCTTTAATGTTAATTTCTTTGTTCTGTTTCCTAACCTTTGCAGGTCATTAAATTGTAAGCCCTTTAGGTCTCATGGGTATAGAACTTTGATTAATTGTGATTGACTTATTTATTCATTCATGACCTCCAATAGATAGCAAGTGACCTTTTCATTTCTCCAGGCCATTAAGCAGATACATCTAGATTCCTTTAAATAAATAACTTGGTAACCCTTCAAGACTCTGGACTTTATTCAGAGGACTCAATTCCAGCTTTCCAGCTTGAATAGACCTATGGCCACATCTTTTTTCCCTAGTGGGTATGAAAAGCCCTTTATATATATTCCTTCCATAATCCCCGAGTAGTCAAAGGGCCTACTTTCACTTGCTTTTCTGGATTTGAATCCTCTCTTCTGTTCTGTCACCTGGAGATTTCTCTTTCTGTTTTTCAAGCTGCTTTGTATAATTTATTAAAAATTACATCACATTTATCCAGCATTTCACCATGTTTGTGGAAAGAAAAATTGTCTACATCAGCTAAATTTATCATGTGATTAGAAATATACTGACGTTGTATTGCATGCTTTAATATTTTGAGAAAGAATAAGATATGTCATGTTTAAAATGAATTTCATTGTTAAGCCCGCTCTTTAATATAATTGCTCAAAAATTTCTGTCTAATTGTAATCTGGTGCTTGAAGTTCTACAACTTCACCTGTAAGTGATTTGTTTTTCTTATTGGAATGCCTCATATCTAATCTAAATACAAAAGTATTGTTTTTTAATGACACCTCTTGTATCAATCACTTCTTTCCAATATCATTTTACTTTTGCATAGAACCTGATATCATTTCCAGAAATGATTTTAACATTCTCTTCTAAAATTGTAAAGTAATGCTTATTTATTATAACTGATAAAATAATATGTTTAAAGAAAAAAGTAATCATCTCTCTTCTCTACCTCCTTTCTATTCCTTATTTCCAAACCACCTCCTTGCCAGATGGTCAGTGATATCAACATTGTTTTATATTGCTTTAGTAGTTTTCCATGCACATTTAAATATATACAAACATATGAATTTATAATTAGCGGTTCCTGTCCTTGACTATTTTGACCAAAATGAGTATTTCACTAACTAAACACTAGAGCATCTCTCTAGTCAACATATATAAGCCTAATATATTTTTTAAATACTTTTATATTATCCATAGTATAAATATCCATAATTTATTAATCTTTTAATAAATTAAAAGATTAATACATTTAATTAAAACATTAACCCTTGATGAATACTCAGGATGCTTCCAGTTTGCTGCCACTATGAATCATAACACAATAAACATCCTTGAGTAATTCTTGCATACCTGTAACACTTGGATTTTTATATAACCTTACTCTAAATTAGTATAAAAATATGTTATCTTTCTTTAGTCTCTCATTTCTCTCCATCCCATATAAATCTAAAATAATCTTTTTGTACCAGGTTTTTATTAAAGAAGTTAGATTTTAAAAATATTATTTAAACCCAAAATTTATTATAGGTTCTTCTGTCTTCAGAGCTGACTAGCATAATTCATGTTGGTAGGAAGATATGTCTCTACATTTACTTCCTACCAATTAAGGAGATTGGCAGAAGAAAGAAGAAAACAGTGAACTCTCAATGTTTCTGCCAGAGGGACTAGATGACGTGGCACTCTGCTTAACAGGACATATTGTTGACCCTCTGATTATACCAAGCCTGATAGGGCCTGGAGAGCAGAACTGTTTTAATGAAGACTGGAACTGAGTTTGGAAGAGTAGTTACTCTAGGGAAATATAAGAGAGAGAAATTGACAGATGAGAAGAATGAGTGTTAAAAGAGGGCATGGACCCAAAAATGGCAGGAGGCTGAAAGCAACATAGAAAAATGAGAAATGTCAGAGCATGAGAAGGGTTTTACAATTGTATTCCTTTACTTTTGAAACCCCACACCCAGGACAATGCCTGTCACAAAGCAGATGTTCCAGGAATATCACTAAAATAATAATTAGGGATGTTTGATATTAAGTTTTAAGTGATTGCATTTTATGTTCTCCACAAGAAACCCATTTTAAATATAAGAACATGGCTAGATTCATTACCTCTGAAGTGGTATAGTGTTATTTGAAAGAAAACTAGGATTAGTTATAAATGGGCAGCTACTTTAAAAAGTACAATGACTGCATTGTCATAATGTAAAGTCTTTCCCTATCATCTCAAACTTTCAATGAAAACTCTAACATCTAAATATGTTATTAAACAATAGGGGGTCAGGGTTGGGAAATCAAGAAAACAGATTGAATTACACCCCCTGGAGAGCCCAGAGCTTAGAGAAGCCAATTGTCTCCGGATCTGATAAACATATTAAGAGCAGGAGTTCCCCTAAAGCAGGAACTTCTTGTAGAGGTGATCATGGAAATGCAAGCTCCCAGGAATCTAGGATAACTGATGGAAAACATTACATATCCTACAGAACAAGGGGTAATGGCTTAAAGTAATATTATGATGGGGTGACCAGAGCAAACATTTGTTAAGCAATGAATCATATAATCATAGAAAATGTTTAAACCTGGAAAGCAATAATCTAGTCCAGTGGTGATAAACACCTTCATTTCATGAGCTATTTCAATTGACAGCATCCTCCCGGCATGCTAAGTTGAGCAGAGTTCTGAGACTGGAAAATGGGTCTGTGGTGAAGTTGGTTGGAAATTATCAAAAAGCCTAAGGAAGTGCAAGGGGGGAAAGTAAAGCATGTAAATTTCCAGATTGCAAATTTATTGAGGAAAGATATAATTTGTTTTTTGATCCTTCACACCTTACCCTCCTCACAACTCCATCAACTATTCTCAATGGGTTATTGATGCTGATTTAGTCTATCCCTGATTTAGTGCAAGTACCTCCTTTCTAAGAAAAATACTTGTTTATTTTTTAACCTACCAATAATATTGAATCAGGAAGAAATAGAAAGCCTGAACAGACCCATAACAAATAAAGAGATTAAAATGGTTATTAAAATCCTCCTCCCAAAGAAGAAAAGCTCAGGACCAGGTTGTTCAGGGGAACAACCAGTCAGCGGAGCATTCAGAACATAAACATTTATCAATTAAGTTCGCTGTCTCATAAGGGCACAGTTCATGGTGCCCCAAAATAATTAAAATAGTAACATAAAAGATCACTAATTACAGATCACCATAACAGATATAATAATGAAAAGTTTGGAAATTGCAAGAAATGCCAAAATGTGACATAGTGTCCCAAAGCGAGCCCATGCTGTTGGAAAATGGCGCCAATAGACTTATTCCACAGAGGATTGCCACAAACCTTCAATTTGTAAAAATGCAGTGTCTGTGGAGCACAAGAAAGTGCAGTGTAGTAAAACAAGGTATGCCCGTGTCTATAAAAGGGAGACAGAATGGTTCCTTCAAAGAGTCACTAAATCGCTAAAAATTTGCAAATAGTTACACAGTGCCCTGTCTATCATTGACAATTATAAAACGCCTTGCAACATTTTGCATTGTTTATTGAGCTGGTTCTTGACTCTTCTTTAGTTGTTTGTATTTCATTTTCATACTTTTACAACCATATGGTAAACTCCTAAAATACAAATATTTTATCTTATAGAGTCTTCTCATTCCTATATACCTAATAGGCAGTCAATAAATATTTGAATCGATTAATGCTCTGGATTTTACCTCTCAAACCAGATTACATACTTATTGAGAAAAAATGTATTTTTTCACACTTTTCTCTCCTCATAATTCCTCAATCCACTATGCTTAGGAGGTTATTGAAAACATACATGAAATGTATAAATAAATAAATGAGTTTGATAAATTATTAAATATAGAAGAATAACTCTTGAGAACATAAGTCCTTTCTCAGAAGACAATTAAAAATTGGTAAAGGAGATTTGCTAAAATTTACTGTAAAAAAATTTCATTACCACCTGTTTTCAATTACACGTTATTATCTTTAAATTCTGTCCTAATTGGATATTTTACAGCTTCTGCTTCTTTATAATAAAAATTGTATGTAAACATAACTATAGCTTTTGATTTTTTTTTGCACGGTAGTGCATATTTGCCATGTTGAAAATACTGTTGAACAAATAAGTGTGCAATATTAGGAAGGAAACTCCTTCTCTCAAGGAAAATAGTGATGAAAGTGGGAGAGAAAAACATTGTCGTTGTTGTTGTTGCTGTGTTTTTATTTGAAACCATCACCTCATTTGGTTTTCATATTCTGAACATAAAGGAGTATTGTCCACTCAATAAACATTTACCAAGCACCTGCTATGTTATGTCTGAGAGTCACAAAGATGAATGATCGTGATCTGTCTTCAAGATTCATTGTTTCTTGGAAAAGGCAGACACATCAGCAAATAGTTTGTGATGAGTGCTCTCTGACGGGGGTATACCCAAGATGCTAGGAGACTGCAGGGGAGTGAGAAATAAGAAAAAGCTGAATGGCGGAAGAAAAAGTTTCAGGCAGGGATGGTCTGAAAGATAAACAAGACCTGATTGCTAGTTCAGTTATGACAGGCAGCCTTAGGTTTCTGAATGAATTGGTTTTGGATGTGATAAAGGGAAATTCCTATGCCACTTATTCTACATATTGCATAGCCTTCCTAGTAACTTCAAAAACTCTATAAAGTGTTTATGCCCATTGCTAAAGTTGAATTACATGTGCGTTGGAGCAAGGGTTCACTGAAGTGCAGCCAAACCCACCTAGAGACCTGTTGAAGTGAAAAGTAACTAACTTCCCCTTCTGCCAAGAGCAAGTAAAAAGTATTGAATGTTTGAGAGAGGGGGTCTTCTGCCTAAAGTAATACAGCACATGATGACACTATAACCATGGCATTGTCCTCAAAAGAAGTCTCTCACCAGCCCTCTATAACCATAGAGTCCTGTTTTGTTTTGGGGGGTTCTGTTTTTATTTGTTTGTTTGTTTAAATACATAAGAACTAATTTTGGGGAAGAGATGGGATAGGGGAAAATAAGGAGATTAAAAGGTCACTTCATGGGCTGGGCATGGTGGCTCACACCTGTAACCCCAGTACTTTGGGAGGCCAAGGTGGTAGTATCTCTTGAGCCCATGAGTTCAAGACCTGCTGGGCAACATGACTATGTTTGGCTGTGTCCTCACCCAAATCTCATCTTGAATTGCAATCACCCCCACATGTCAAGGGCAGGGCCAGGTGGAGATAATTGAATCATGGGGGCAGTTTCCCCCATGCTGTTCTCATGATAGTGAGTGAGTTCTCACAAGATCTGATGGTTTTATAAGGGGCTCCCTCCCTTCTCTCTGCCCTTCTCCTTGTTGCCATCATGTGAAGAAGGATATGTTTGCTTCCCCTTCTACCATGATCGTAAGTTTCCTGAGGCCTCCCCAGCCATGCTGAACTGGGTCAGTTAAACCTCTTTCACCTCTTTCCTTTATAAAGTACCCAGTCTTGAGTATGTCTTTTTTTTTTTTTTTTTTTTGGATGGAATCTTGCTCTGTCGTCCAGGCTGGAGTGCAGTGGGGTGATCTCGGCTCACTGCAGCCTCTGCCTCCTGGGTTCCAGCGATTGTCCTGCCTCAGCCTCCTGGATAGCTGAGATTACAGGTGCACACCACCACGCCCGGTTAATTTTTTTTTTTTTTTTTAGTAGAGGCGGGGTTTTGCCATGTTGCCTACGCTGGTCTTGAACTCCTGACCTCAGGTGATCTGCCCACCTCAGCCTCCCAAAGTGCTAGAATTACAGGTGTGAGCCACTGCACCCGGCAGAGTATGTCTTTTTTAGCAGTGTGAGAATGGACTAATACAGTAAAATGGTACCATGGAGAGTGGGATACTACTATAAAGATACCTGAAAATGTGGAAGAAACTTTGGAACTGGGTAACAGGAAGAAGTTGGAACAGTTTGGAGAGCTCAGAAGAAGACAGGAAAATATGGGAAAATTTGGAACTTCCTAGAGACTTGGAAGGCTCAGAAGACAGGAAGATGTGAGAAAGTTTTGAACTTCCTAGAGACTTGTTGAATGGCTTTGACCAAAATGCTAATAGTGATATGGACAATGGAGTCCAGGCTGAGGTGGCCTCAGAGGGAGATGCAGAACTTGTTAGGAACTGGAATAAAGGTGATTCTTGCTATGCTTTAGCAAGCAACCAGACAAGCAGTGATGTGGATCGCATAAGCCAGGAAATGGCACGATGGACTTGTGTGCCATGTGAAGAGGTTTTACTTGATCTAACAGACAGTGTAGAACCACGGAAAAGTTTTGAGCCAATGGACAATTGAAAAAATTGCTATGGCTACAGTGCAGATAAGGGGTTGGAATGAGAGGCAGGACAGGAGTAAGTTCAATTAAAAGCTGTCTAAGTAATTCAGGGAGGAAATAACATTGACCTGGACTACAGAAATGGCAGCAGGTGTAGAAAGAAGTTGGTTCAGAAGAGGTTGAGGTGATACATGCAATGGGACTCGGAATTCCAAAAGTACACATCTTTAGTCTTATATTTCATTTCTTCTTTAGCAATCAATAATGTCCCTTGTGTCCTCACACTGCTTTTCAACTCCCTTTTGGTTTCCATGAAATTTTTGTTTTTTTAGATGTATTAACTGCATCTGCTAGGAGTAGAGCCTTCTGTCTTGTTAATCATGTAACAGGCAGAGAAGGAAATAGAAATGTACATGAGGAGGTAAGTGTAGTAGTGTCAATGCTCATTTCTTTAAGCAGATTGAATTATCTATAGGCATCTAATCGCTGAAAACTGTATCAGGCAATCCTATCTGTCCTTCTACCTCTAGGAAGAATTATATCCAGAAAAGATGGACTTCTATTCTTCCAAAGTTTCAGCAAAAGAGACCTCTACTCCCATTATCTACTCTCCCCCCCAGGAAACAAGAATAGGAACCTTATAGACATATGCCTAAACATCTCATATCATCAATATTGCATTGCAGAATAATCTCTCAGGGGTCTGGTTTCTTTTATGCCTAGAGATTACTCCAGGTTCCTCCACCTAGGAATGAAAGATCCAGAAAAACTTTATTTCTAAAAATCCTGTATTAGGTATCACATAATTTCACCATTAAAACTTTTATCTTGCCATGAAAACGCTTTTATACTGCCTCAAATCCTTTTCTTTTTGTATTATTTTGCTTAAAAAAAAACAAATGGCCAGAAGTTTTGACCTAATTAAAACATTGAAAATATGGCATCAAGTCTGCTAAACTTAAAAAATTTTGTTGAATCTTTTAGGAAAACAAAAGAAAACAAAACAAAACAAAAATCCTTCTTCATATATGAAGACCTGTGCTTTTCTAAGAAAACCTTCAAAATAGTTGTCAGATTACCAACCCCCACTTTGGTCACGCATTAAACCTCACAAAAGCTATGCACGTGTGGTTTTGTAGCTAAGTTATTGGAAACAAAAGTTTTAAAACCAATCGACCACAAAGAGAAGAAAATAAAACTAGCCACTTATGCCTGAAGTGCCAACTTCTACCATATGTAGTCCCACAAAAACCAAAAGGGAAAAATAATCAAAGTAAAACCCAATTGTGCTAGAATCACAGAGTAAGGGAATGGAATTTCTAAAGAGTTTCACCAAAATCTATGAAAATGAAAATCACTTTGTTTTCCACAGCTGGCCCCCAGACCCTGTAAAGGAATACATTACTGCGATTTGCATTGATCTGATTAGTGTATTTACATAATGCCTCCTTTCTTCTACACCACTCCCAGTCAGCTGGACATCCAGCACATGCAGTTCTGGAGTAAGAATCAAGTAAACATTCCCAAAAGTATTTTGTCTTCTCCTACACAATTAAAACAATTTGCAAACTTGTATGCATAAAAATGGGTTGGCTTTGTTTACCAAAATTATAGATTTTATTTGCTTTTATTCCCCAAATGTTGACAGCTTGTATAATACATTAGGCTTTAAGTACAAACACACACACACTCACAAAGTCCTTAATAGTGTAGAGGGAAAGTTGTAGAGCAACTAGTACACTATATAGAAATTGTTCAAAATTACAAAGCATTATTTTCTCTCAGGGCTCAATTAAAGCTATTAACTAGGATTCCAAAGGATGCATAGGAGAAAGAATGAGAACTAGCAGAGCAGACACATAAATTAGAATATGTTCATGTGCACAATACCTAATGAAAATCAGTCCAAGTCTAAAGGAAATCCAGCAGAAGACATAAAAGGAATCAATTAAGTACTCTTTGGTAACCTATCATGTAACTGTGAGTGTCTAGATGTTGCTGGTTTAGGTGTGAGGCAAGTTGGAACCTGCAATGTGTGTTGGCAGGGAGAAGTAGGAAATCTTCCACCACAGTGAAGGATGGGGAACTAACTGTGCTGCAGAAGCAGTGTTATGTGATAGAAATTAACAACATCTAAAATTTATTTGGAGTACCTATGTCACAAATTAGAAAACTGAATCTTAAAAAAACCAAGTTATTTATGAAAAAATCACGAGCTGGTAAATGGCAGTCTGAAATATAAACAAGGTCTGTATGACTCCAAAATCTATGCATTCTATTCTACAACACTGATACTCATCCTAAAGAATTTGGCCCTATGTATATTTTACAAACTCTTCTTTTATATTCTGTTCACCTGCCAACTTTGGAGAGCTAGCAACAGGATCCATCTTTAAGGACAAAGAAGATCAGGAGCTTAGTGGGAAACTGATGCTCCAATGATCAGCTAGGATTTAGTGGGAGGATTGTCCAGTTCAGCAAAGTGAAAGGAGAAACACTACAGCCTGTGAAATCAAGGCAGAAGCCTGATTCCGTGGAAGAGATGCAACTTGGAAATGGCACAGGTGCCTTGGGCCCAATTACAGGTTTCAGGTTTCAGGTTTCAGTATCCAGGTTTCAGGTACCCAGGTTTCAGTCTGATTGTCTCCAGCACAGCTGTAACGGGAAGAAACAATGACAGCCACATAGTTGCTGAGTATTTATGACTGTGAGATGTGTTCATGTGAAGACTATTCATATACTTTTTTTTTTTTTTTTTAAGACAGAGTCTCACTCTATAGCCCAGGCTGGAGTGCAGTGGAACGATCTTGGCTCATGGCAACCTCTGCCTCCTGGGTTCAAGTGATTCTCCTGCTTCAACCTCCTAAGTAGCTGGGATTACAGGCACGTGCCACCATGCCCAGCTAATTTTTGTATTTTTAGTAGAGACGGGGTTTTGCGATGTTGGCCAGGCTGGTCTCGAACTCCTAACCTCAGGTGATTCACCCACCTCGGGCTCCCAAAGTGCTTGGATTACAGGCGTGAGCCACTGCGCCCAGCTTCATATACTTCTATCTTAGTGCAGGAACTGGGAAAATAAGTAGGTCCTTCCATAAGCTAAACTATTAGAGGTTAGAAAGAAAGGAACAAAGGAACAAACCAGATAATAAATAAAAAATTAACAGATAGAACTCTGTTTTCTCTTAGCCCAGTTAGGAAAATCATAGCAATAAAGATTACTCCAAGGCACAGAATATAAAATATACACAGCCAATGTACAATTTTTATAAACTGTTTCAGTTATCTGTCACTATATAACATATCATCCAAAAATTGAATTTCTTAAAACCATTTTTTTTCTCACTATTTTGTGAGTTGACTAGGCTGAGTTGGGTAGTGACACTGCACAACATGACATAGCAGAGATCCCTCATTAGACAATATTCAGTAGGGATCTCAGTTGAGGATAAACAGCCAAATGGCCTCTCATCCTTCAGGATCTCTCTCCACATGGCCTTTTCTTATTCAGTAGTGAAGCCCAGTCTTAAGACTACATCAGTCAATTGAGCTATATAATTGGCTGTACGTCCTGTCAGGCTAACTTTTGCAATTTTCATTTTCATCTAGTACTCTCTTTGGCACATTTGCCTGCAGAACATTCCTATCTGCACTCTTATAGTTTGTTATAATTAAGGGAGGGGTCTTGCAAAAGAAATGGAAGAGTTGTCCAGTCTTTTCACATTGCCCAGTTAATGTCTCCCAAACATAGAGAATATCTTCTACAGACCTGATAGCAAAGATCACGATGGCTTCCAGGAGTAGTTCTGCAATCAGTACTTCTCCATTTAATTGAAGCATTAGAAGAACACTGACATGAACATTCTATCATCAGAAGATGAGAAATATTGGATATTTCTTTGATTTTGTATATACCTATTTTGAATTTGAACAGGGAAATCCATAGTATAATAAAACACACGAAAATTAATCTGCTGTGTGAATTTGAACACATCATTTTACCTCTCTAATCTTCAGAATCCTTGCTATGGACTGAATTGTGTGCCATCCAAAATTCATATATGAAGGCTCTAACATTCAATGTGATTGTATTTGGAGATGGAGCCTTTGGGAAGGAAGTAGGATGCGATGAGGTCATGAGAGTGTGGCTTCCTAATTGGATCAGTGGCTTTTTAAGAAAAGAAGAGAGAGATGTCACTCTCTGTGACATGTAAAGACACAGAAGGAAGCCAGTCATCTGCAAGCCAGGAAGAGAGCCTTCACCAGGAACCAAATCAGCCAGCACCTTGATCTTGAACTTCCCAGCCTACAGAATTGTGAGAAATAAATGTCAGTGTGTAAGCCACCCCATATATGGTATTTTGTTGTTGCAAACTAATATAATCCTCTTTCATAAAATGTGCCATTGGAATAGAAGTTCTCTAAAATTATTACCAACTAAAATTATATTATATTATGCTATTTTTATATAAAGTTGTATTATTAAGTAAATATTGCCTGATTAATGTTAAAGGAAACACTCAAAGAAAATTAATTTAAGTCATCTAAAGAGTAAAAATAACTTTCATTCCAAAGCAAAAATTTGGAACTCATTTTAGAAGATACGGATATGCTCATTTATTTAAACTTCAGAGGCAGGCAGAAAATCGGTGAAGACGTAATCGAACTCACCACCACCACCAATCAACTGGATATAATTAACACTTATAGACTACTTTATCTGAAAACAGCAGGATAAACATTCCTCTCAAGCTTACGCAGAACATTTACCATGGTAGACCACATTCAGGACTATAACACACACCTTAACAAATTTAAAAGAATAGAAATTATATAGTGTCTGCTCTCATGCTGACCCCAGTGGAATTAAACTAGAAATGAGTAACAGTAAGATAATTGGAAAATCCCAAATACCTGAAGATTAAACAACACACTACTAAATGACATGTGAGAAAAGAAAAATATCTCAAGAGAAAATTTAAAATACATATTTTTTGTTTATTTATTTATTTATTTTATTTTATTTTATTTTTTTTGAGATGGAGTCTCGCTCTGTCGCCCAGGCTGGAGTGCAGTGGCGCGATCTCGGCTCACTGCAAGCTCCACCTCCCAGGTTCACGCCATTCTCCTGCCTCAGCCTCTGGAGTAGCTGCGACTACAGGCGCCCGCCACGACGCCAGGCTAATTTTTTTGTGTTTTTAGTAGAGACAGGGTTTCACCGTGTTAGCCAGGATGGTCTTGATCTCCTGACCTCGTGATCCGCCCGTCTCGGCCTCCCAAAGTGCTGGGATTACAGGCATGAACCACCGTACCCAGCCGAAAATTAAAAATATTTTGAACCAAATGAAAATGAAAAAATAACTTGTATTTTTGAGATTCAGTGAAAGCAGTGCTTAGAGGGAAATTTATAGCACTGAGTTCATACATTAGAAAAGAAAAAAGAACTAAAATCAATAATCTACATTTCCACCCTAGGAAACTAGAAAAACAAGAGCAAAATAATTCCAAAGCAAGAAGAAGAATAGAAATAATAAGAATTAGAGCAGTGGCCAGGGGTGGTGGCTCATGCCTGTAATCCCAGCACTTTGGGAGGCCAAGGTGGGCAGATCACTTGAGGAGAGGAGTTTGAGGACAGCCTGGCCAACATAGTGAAACCCCATCTCTATTAAAAATACAAAAAATTAGCTGGGCATGGTGGCACATGGCTTTAATCCCAGCCACTCAGGAAGCTGAAGTACAAGAATCACTTGAACCCAGGAAGTGGGGTTGAAATTAGCCGAGATCGTGACACTGCACTTTAGCCTGGGCAGCAGAGTGAGACTCTGTCTCAAAAAATAAATAAAAGAAAGAAAGAAAGATTTACAGCAGAAATCAATAAATTTGAAATCAAGATATTAATATAGAAAATCAACAAAACCAAAAGCTGTTTCTTTGAAAAGATCAATAAGATCAGTAAACTTCTGGCTAAGCTAAGAAAAACAGAAAGGAAACAAAAATTGCTAGCATCAGAAATGAAGGAGGGGACATGTCTACAGATCTTATGGACATTTAGAGGATACTAAAGAATACTGTAAGGAACTCTATGATAACCTCAATGAAATGAACCAATTCTTTGAAAGATACAATCTGTTAAAACTCATATAAGAAGAAATAGGTGGCTGGGCATGGTGGCTCATGCCTGTAATCCCAGAACTTTAGGAGGCCGAGGCAGGCAGATCACCTGAGGTTGGGAGTTTGAGACCAGCCTGACCAACATGGAGAAACCCCGTCTCTACTAAAAATACAAAATTAGCCAGACATGGTGGCACATGCCTGTAATCCCAGCTACTCAGGAGGCTGAGGCAGGAGAATCACCTGGGAGACAGAGGTTGCAGTGAGCCGAGATTGTGCCATTGCACTCCAACCTGGGCAACAGCAGCAAAACTCCATCTCAAAAAAAAAAAAGGAAGAAATAGGCAATCTGAATAGGCACCAGCCTCAGGTGGGTACACACAAATGAATTCTACCAAACATATAAATAAGAAATTACAACAATTTTCTACAATCTCTTTCAGGGGATAGAATCAGAAGGACTACATCTTAATACATTTTATGAGGCCAGTATTACCCTAACACCAAAACTACACAAAAACATTACAAAAAAAAAAAAAAACTACAGACCCATATCTCTCATAAACATAGATGCAAAAATCCTCAACAAATATTCCCAAATTGAGTTCAACAATTCATAAAATGAATTATACACCATGACCAAGTGGGACTTATCCCAGATATGAAAGTCTAGGTCAGTATTAGAAACTCAATTAATATGATCAATCACATCAACAGGCTAAAGAAATCACATGATCATATCAATAAATGCAAAAAAAGCATTTGACAAAATCTGACACCTATTAATAACAGCCTCTCGGCAAACTAAGAAGAGAGGAACTTCTCCAATGTAATAAAGAATGTCTACAAAAATCTACTGCTAACTGAGAGGTAAGAAACTAGAAGTTTTCCTGCTAAGATTACAACCAAGACAAGGATATATCCTCTCACTACTGTTTTTCAACAACGGACTAAAAAGCCTAGCTAATGTAGTAACACAAACAAGGAAAGAAAAGGGATACAAAATGAGAAAAATGAAATAAAACTGTGTGTTCACAAATGACACAATTTCCTATATAGAAAATCTGAGAGAATCAACAGAAAAAAACTCTAGAACTGATAAATGATTATAGCAAGGTTGTAAAATACAAGGGAAATAAACAAAAGTCAATCACTTTCCTATATACTGGAAATGAATGAGTGGAATTTAAAATTAAAAATACAATACCATTCACTTTAGCACCCCCAAAAATGAAATACTTAGGTATAAATCTAACAAAATATGGGTGAGACATTTATAAGAAAAATTATAAAACTTTGATGAATGAAATTAAAGAACTAAAGAAATGGAGGGATATTCCATGATCATGAACAGGGAAGTTCAATACTGCCAAGATGTCTGTTCTTCCCAACTTGAGTGATCTGTAGATTCAATGCCATTCCAATCAAAATCCCAGCAAGTTATTTTGTGGATTTTGACAAATCGATTCTAACATTTATGTAGAGAAGAAAAATACCCAGAAGAGCCAACACATTACTGAAGGAGAAAAATAAAGTTGGAGAACAGATATTACCTAACTTCAGAACTTATGATAAAGCTATAGTAATAAAAACAATATGGCATTGGTGAAAGAATAAACAAATAGATCAGTGGAACAGAATAGAGAGCCTGGAAATAGACCCACATAAATATAATCAACTGATCTTTGACAAAGGAGCACAGGCAATACAATGGAGCAAATAAAATCTTTCATCAAATGGTGCTGGAACAACTAGACATCCCTATACCAAACAAACAAACAAACAAACAAAAATCTAAATACAGACTTTACATCCCTCATGAAAATTAACTCAAAATTAATCATAGACCTAAATGTCAAATGCAAAACTATAAAACTCCTAGAAGATAACAGGAGAAAACCTGGGTGAACTTGGGTATGGCAATAATTTTTTAGATATTTTGTTGTAAGACTGATGAATAAAGGGGTAATATACAAAAGTCAATCACTTTCCTATTGTGATGGTTAGTACTGAGTGTCAACTTGATGCAAAGTATTGTTCCTGGGTGTGTCTGTGAGGGTGTTACCAAAGGAGATTAACGTTTGAGTCATGTGGCCTGGGAGAGGCAGACCCACCCTCAATCTGGATGGGCACCATCTATTCAGTTGCCAGCACGGCTTGAATAAAGCAGGCAGAAGAAATTGGAAACAGCAGACTTGCTGAGTCTTCTGGGCTTCATCTTTCTCCTGTGCTGGATGCTTCCTGGCCTCGAACATCAAACTCCAAGTTCTTCAGATTTTGGACTATTGGACTTACAAAAGTGATGTGCCAGGGGCTCTTGGGCCTTCAGCCACAGACTGAAGTCTGCACTGTTGGCAGACTTTGAGACTTAGACTGGCTTCCTTGCTCCTCAGCTTGCAGACGGCCAACTATGGGACTTCACCTTGTGATCGTGTGAATCAATTCTCCCAATAAACTTCCCTTCATATATACATATATCCTACTACATCTGTCCCTTTAGAGAGCCCTGACTAATACACCTATAACCAGAAATGAACATGTGGAATTTAAAATTAAAAACATTATACCATTTACATGATAGTTTAAGTGAAATCATATCGCTAGACCAGGTGTTATGAGCAGAGCTGAAAGCACCCCCATTAGTGATGAGGGGATAGGATTAACTATATGGTAGACTTGGGTTTGGTGAGTCATTAGATTAGGTGTATTAATATTGTAAAAATGTATGCTTGAAATAGGACTACAGTGAATTCAAAAATAGTTAACATAACTAAAATAATAAATGTAAATATAATTGAGGCTATAGGAAAGCTAACTGATGTTAGCACTGGCATGGCCCCTCCAATTAAATGTATAAGTAGACTGCTAGCTGTAATGTTAGCTGTTCACTGTATAGCTAAAGGGACTGTCCATGAAAGTAACAGTTTATAAGCTGAACTTCACTGAAATCAAAAACTTCTGCTCTATGAAAGACAATGGCAAAAGAATGAGAGGATAAGCTACAGACTAGGAAAAATATTTGCAAATGACACACCAGATAAAGGACTGTTCTTCAAAATACACAAAAACTTCTCAAAACTCAACAACTAGAGAACAAAAAATTCAATTTAAAAACATGCAAAAAGCCTAAACAGACACCTCACCGAAAAAGATATACAGATTGCAAATAAGTGTATGAAAAGGTGTATAACATCATATAGCATCAATGAAATGCAAATTAAAATAACAATGTGATACTACTACATACCTATTAGAATGGCCAAAATCCATAACATAAAACACATCAAGTGCTGGCAAGTATGCAGAGCCAGATGACTCTCATTCATTGCTGGTGGGGAACACAAAATGATATAGCCACTTTGGAAGAGAGTTTGGCAGTTTCTTGTAAAACTAAACATACTCTTACCATATGATCCAGCAATTATGCTCCTCAAAATTTACAAAAAGGAGTTGCACATACAAAAATCTGCACACAGAATTTTATAATAGCTTTATTCATAACTACCTAAACTTGGAAGCAACAAAGATGTCTTTCAGTAACTAAATGCATAAATAAACTATTCTATATCTAGACAATGGAATATTATTCAGTGCTAAAAAGAAATGAGCTACCAGGTCATGAAAAGACATGAAGGATCCTCAAATCCATGTTACTAAGTAAAAGAAACCAATCTGAAAAAGCTACATCCTATATGATTCCAATTATTTGACATTCTGGAAAAGCCAAAACTATACACAAAAGTGAAAAGATCAGCAGTTGCTGAGATTTGGGGTGGGTAGAGAGGAATAAATAGGCAGAGCACAGAGAATGTTTAAGGTAGTAAAAACACTCTATATGGCATTATAATGACCAATGCATGTCATTATACATTTGTCCAGACCCATAGGATATACAAAACCAAGAATAAACCCTAGTGTAAATCATGGATTTGGGCGATCACACTGTGTCAATGTAGGTTCATCAGTTGTAATGGTTGTACCACTCTGGTGGGGATATTGATACAGAGGAGGCTGTACATTTGTGGGGCAGCTAGTATATGAAAAATCTCTGTACTTTTCTCTTAATTTTGCATGAATCTAAAACTCTTCTTAAAGATAATAAAGCATTTTAAGTCCCAAAACAAATAATTTCAGAGCATATTTGAGTCTATTAGTATCCCAATATTATGATTTAGAAAGTCTATCTGCTTAGAAGATTTAGAAATCATATCACCCAGAAAACTGAACAGAGACTGAGCAACAGAAGACTCTGCTTTTGTGGTTTTTACTGTTACCTTGCCTCAGCAATCTCATGTAAATGGTTTGAAAGCAAAAGAAAGAATTGTCTAAAATGAGGACTTCTCACTAATTTAATCTAATTGTTACAATCTGATGATCCTTTAATATTGCTTTCCCCCTTCTTCACACACACACACACACACACACACCTCCCAAAGGGTTTCTTAGCAAAAGATGGACAAGTTTAAGAATAAGATATATCTTTTTTTCATGATTTAATTAGTAAAATAAAAGCCAAATTTTTGGTTCCAGAAACTAGGAAGATAAAAAAGCAGGATTGTTCAATCACTTTTATCATTCACTTTCCTCTTTGAACAAATAAAACTCTCACAAAAACTCCCATTAAAAATCAAAATGCATGTTGAAGTCCAATTTAATGATTTAAGAGTTAATTCAGAAGTTACTTGTGACTCTGAATCCCTCTGTAATTTTAAAATTGTAGCATGAAATCAGCAAGGAAGGAAATAGTGATGATTGAACTTTATTCTCTTTTTGCCATTTCAATGCAGAGACAGTATTTCTGGTGCAAAAAAAAAAAAAGTCAGCAAATTACCACATCAGCAGCAAATCCCACAGAGATCATAAAAAACACTCTTTTCTAAGTCTGTCCAAATTTATCCCCCTAGTGTCAATATAATATGGTCTTTTAATGGGATATTACACAATAAAATACACAAATAAAATTAACTGAATTCATCAACATATAAAGACCATGTGTTTACATATCAAGAGTGATTGGCAGTTAAAGACTCATACATAAATCATAAGCCAAAGAGGGACACTGCAAGTGTGCTTTTCTATCCTCCTTACCCCTGCTGTTTCAGAGGCATGCTCTTTAATGGTTTTGCACTTGGGTATAAAGTAATTAGCAGGCCTAGCCTGAGTGAAACAGAAAAATAGTAGAAACAGAGCTGAAATCATTGGGACAATTATTACCATCTTTGATTGAGTATATACCCAGCACATAACACCGTGGTTTACCTAAACCACTCCAGATTGATTTATATGGATTTTTTCATATAAATAGTGAACAAAGAAAACAATTCAAATAGGTTCCACTATTCATTTCCTAAGTGTTGGTGCCAGGCATTTAGCAAGATACTACAAACACAGTAATGACCAACTAAGACAGTCTCTGCCTTTCATGGAGCTTTGAGAGGGGAAGAAAAAGAGAAAAGCAAATGTAGTTTAAACATTAAAGAGAATATGTGTATATTTCTTGCAATGATTTAATGATTTGCCCTACACTGTGAGCAACTCAAAGACGTAAAGTTTTTTTCATCTTTTTTATGGACTATGAAAAGATACAGTAGTTGCTCAATGCCCATTGTATCTTTTTGGAATAAAATGTTTCTGGAAATATCTACATGTATATGAAACACATATATATTTATATATGAAACAAGCAGGTGATGATTTAAAAGGACATTCCTCTTTGCATTTCTCATTTCTAAAATGATAGGTACTCTTCTAAAGACTTTTTGAGAGGTAAAAAAATCTTAAATAATTTTTTGTAATCAGTCTTAAAATACACCCAAATATGGCCAGGCCATTTTTTGGCCATACATAGTGCACATAAGAACACTTAATACAGTACTATGAACTTATCAACACTCACAAATGTTATCTGAATGAAATAAAGTATGAATCAATTATGCAATGATTAAAACATGGGCATGAAATTATCAGAAGCATCTGCTTCACTTTGGCATCAATAAAATGAACTTCAGGAAACATGGAACATCCAGACTTTGTCCCTCGTCTGGACATCAGTGTATTGGCAAACCTACTCTCCTTATAGTGTACGTATTTAAGATATGTATGGCATATTGCATAAATAGTATATATTGTCTCTTCTGACATTTCTGATTCACAGTCCTTTCAGTTCCACTTGTGATAGTTTTTTCATCATCTTATAATTCACAAGACGCCTATGATCATCTCAACCAGTCTATTAAATGACAACTCATCTCTCCAGGTCTTTCCTTTTCAGCAAGGTCTCCCTTAATTACCTTACTTAAGATTATACTTCTCTTTACCTCAGCACTGTCTCTCCCCTTACCTTAGTTTATTTTTCTTTAAAGCCCTTTTTACTCTGTAATTTCTCATTTGCTATGTAAGTTCCATGTAAGACAGGGATTTTATCTTTGTTTTTTATTGTTGTATTCCCAGCACTTAGAACAGTGCTTGGCACATAGGTTTTCAAAACCTATTTGTTGACTGAATATGCTCCTGACAAAGAAGTCTCCAAACCGCTATGAGGTGATTATAGGGCTAGCTGTCCTCTAATAGTGACAGTATAAGCTATATTCAGTAAATTTGAGACTTTAATTTTTCTTTTGAGCTCTAGAAATAAACCAGGAACTATTTCGTTCCCATATACATCAGGTGGTTTCTCTCCTTTACACCTTTCCTCAAGTTTTCCTTCTTTTAGGAATGTCATTCTATCACCCAAACTCTTCTCTGCCTGGATAATTCCTGCTAATTCATTCAGTCTCAATGTACAATGTATCTACTACCTGAATTGCTCCCTGACACCACCTTCTGCCACCTCCCCCACTGGGAGCGTGGGCTCTGACCCCATGGCAGTGTCTAGGGTTGAGTGTTCACAGCTCTGGAAGCCCCAGTAGCCATGTGTTACATACAGTGTGCTCTTTCAGCTTAGCTGTCCACAGGCAGCTTGTCTTAATTAGCTCAATTAGACCCTCTGCCTTACAGCAAGTACAGAGGCTTTCTGTATCATGGGGTCCTTACCCTAGTGTTCCAAAAAAATCAGATCACATGGGGGCTTGGCGAATGAGTGCAAGGTTTTACTGAGTGGTAGAAGTAGCCCTCAGCAGATAGATGGGGAGACAGTAGGGGGATGGAGTGGGAAGGTGGTTCCCCCTGGAGTGGTGTCGCTCAGCAGCCAGGATCTCCTCCAACCACCCTCTGCTGAATTCCCATCGGCATCCATGTTGTTCTGCCATCAGTGTACTGCCAGTGTCTGTCTGTGTGTTCTTCTGCTGGTATGTTTCTCTTTATGTCCATCCACTTGTGTCTGTGCCTGCTAGGGTCTCGGGGTTTCTACAGACACAGGATGAAGGGCATGGTGAGCCAGAGTGGTCTTGGAAAATGCAACATTTGGGCATGAAAACAGGAGTGCCTGTCCTCACTTAGGTCAATGGGCACAGGCCCGAGGATGGAGCCCTTGCCAGGGACCCTGTGCTTCTCTGCCCAGCACTTTCCTGTCCCCTTCCCATATCAGTATCACAGCCCTGAGTTCTGGGGTGTCTTGGCCCTTAGCATACTACCTTGAAATTGCTGGTTACTTACCTGTCTCCTCAATTAGAACATAAGCTCTTGTAGGACAGGGATTGTTTTAATGATCTTTGCATGAGTGCAACACAATGGAAACCGAATGAATAATTGAAACGAATTGAGTTTAATGCCCTTGGGACGAGCAACATCTAGTGATTCCAACAGAGGCAGGTGGTGTAGGGGGAAATGCAGGAAGTCTTAAGACCTGGACTCTAGTGCTAACTCTGACAAGGGTTAAACCCAAGACAGCTTCCAAATCTATAAGACTATAAGGCAGAAAGTATTCCATGTAACCCAATGGAAGTAGTTATTAAATAGGTTTTCATGCTCCATCTGCTGGTTAAATTCTACAAAAATCTCAAGGCCTTTTTGAAATGGCAGAGTAAAGGACTTAGATATCAGCAATTCTTGCTTGTGACCAATTGTGGGATATGATGAGGTTTCTCTCCAAATAGCCTGATCAATCATTTATTCTTTAATTCATAGTACCCCCCACCACACCTCATTTTTCTTTTTCTCCTTTCTGCCTTTGTTACATGCCTGGACATGCCACAGTACTAGGCTTATCCATACCACTCACATTCCTTTCCTTATTTGGAAAGAAGACTAGCTCTGTAGCTCATTGCAGACACCCCTTCCCCTTTTCCCCTCTCTCCCTTACGTGCCCACCTTATCTAAAGAAAGTTCAAATGTCTAGCCAACCGGGATTAGTTCAGATTGTGCGACCTGACCCTGGCCAGTGGGGAAAGGGTGCAAGGGCAGGACTTGCATCAGGAATAAAGGCTCTTGTGCCCCTTTGTTCAGGTGTGCTCTCATGGTGACTGGCCAAGGAGAAGCACCCCTCTGCACAGAAGTAAAATTGCTTTGCTTAGAATCCTTTGTTTGAGTGTTCAATCTCCTTAGGATTTTGAGTGTTATTCCCAACAATTCTGGTGCCCAACTTTGGGGCTTGAATATTCTACTTCGGGAAGGGGGTCTTCGGTCACCCCACCCAGGGGGGATGCATCCCACTGTCTATAGTTATGGTGGCCCAAGGGTGAGGGAGATCAGGCCCCACCCGTTGTGACGAATAAATCTGGATTCTCAGCAAAGCGGGGAGGAGACGCTTGTAAGACCGAGGCAATAAGAGGACCAGGTAATTCTTGTGCACAGAATAAGGCAGGAGACTTTGCAAAGGCGACAAAGTATTTCCTTGGTGATTGGGATAATTTGGAGGTTGAGAGTGTGTAAATGGGGCTAAGCATTATGGTTGTGTGGTTGTGTGGAGTGAGTCTTCTCTGCGGTTTTGTGCTGCCATCTATCAACTATGGGCAGGAACAATCAGAGTAGACAAAGAGAAAGAAAGGTGCAAGGAACTTCCAGAGGGGTGAGCTATAGGATATGCAGGAAACCCCTAATGGGAGAGGTTAAGCCTCCAGAAAGAGAGAGGTGAGACACCTCTAATACCAGAGGTTGGACTCCCTCTTAAAAGCCTCAGTAAGCCTCCAGAAAGGGGGAGGTGAGACACCTCTAACACGAGAGGCTGGACCCCTTCTTAAAAGCTGCAGTGAACCTCTAGAAAGAGGGGGGTAGACACCTCTAACAGGAGAGGTTGTAGCCCCTCCCCCCCAATAACCTCTAAGATGGGGAATGTTTCAAGTAAGACAGGAAAACTAAAGAGTCTAGAAAGTGATGAAATTACTTCTGATAGCCCCTTGGGGCTTATGCTGAAGTACTGGAAAGATAAAGAGAGAACCAAGTATAAACGAAAACAGTAGATGATAAAATGTTGTTGTTTTATTTGGGTTCGAGAACCCATCCTTAAACCCTCACATTTCTGGCCAAAATGTGGGTCTAATGAGGAGCAGATTTGTCAGCTCTTAATCGAGCATGTTAAGGATAAGAGTCCTGTCTCCCAGGAAGAAATCGTTTACGCCCTCTGTTGGCAGCAGGGGCCTGTCCTCCTTTACCCTTTAGAATCTAGAGGGAGAAAGCCAAAAACCAACCTCTCTAGAAGGGAAAGACCGGTGTCTAGACAACCCATACCCACTAACACGTGGGTCTAGATCATCTTCCTCCATTCAGTGCCCCCGATCCCGCTCCTCTGGTTTCCGTTTCAGGTCCCTCCCCTGCTTCCTCTTCCTGCTGTCCCTGATCCCGCCCCTCCGGTTCCCATTTCAGGTACTTCCCGTGCTTGCATCCCTCTTCCAGCTTTTCCGATCCCGCTCCTCCGGTTTCTGTTCCAGGCCACTCCCCAGCCTGTGCCTTCCCTCCGGCTGTGGTTTTGGGTTACTCCCTAGCCGTTTCAGGCCACCGCCTTGCTTGTGTTACTTGCCGGTGTTCTATTCCCCCAGCTGCTGCTATGGATCCGTCACCCACTTGTGGTGCCTCTACTCATATTGCTCCTCCTCCCTATAATCCCGACTTTGCGGAATAACCATTTTGTGAGCCTGCCCCCACCAACCTATTAAGTAACCCTCATTAAAGGGGCTTCAACGTGAGATAGAGCAATGTAAAAAGGATATTAAAAACTTTTCATTTCCCTCCACACCTAGAGAGCCAGATCTGACTCTTTCCACTAAGAGAGGTACCACAAGGATGGGGCGGGGGGCTATTGGCTTTGTAAACGCCCCCTTGACTAGTTCGGAAGTCAGGTATTTTAAAAAGAGCCTAAGCCACTACTGGATGACCCTTATGAAGTAGCAGATCAAACTCATCAATTTCTAGGGCCTCACATATACACTTGGGCTGAGTTGATGTCCATCTTGGGCATCCTGTTTTCTGAGGAAGAATGAAGTATGATTCGAAGGGCTGCTATGGCACTTTGGGAACGTGAGCACCCTCCTGGTCAAAATGTTCTTTCTGTGGACTATAAATTTCCCACTCAAGACCCCCAGTGGGACAGTAACAATGCAAATCACTGGGAAAATATGCAGGACCTAAGGGAGATGATAATAAAAGGAATTCCAGAATCAGTACCCCAAACTCAAAATCTTTCTAAAGCATTTGATATTCCACAGGAAAAAGATGAGGAACCCACTGGATTCTTAAATAGATTGAGGGAGCAAACGAGACAACATGCAGGCCTTGATTTGGAAAACCCCTTGGACAAGGAATGTTAAAACTTCACTTTGTTACTAAAAGTTGGCCAGACATTTCAAAAAAATTACAAAAGACAGAAAATTGGGAGGACCATCCCCTGAGTGAATTGCTCAGGGAGGCTCAAAAAGTATATGCAAGAAGAGACAAGGAAAAACAAAAACAAAAGACAAAACTTATGTTATCCACCTTCCAACAGATAGCTCCAAATCCGCATATCCCTAAGCAAGGCTTTCAAGGGGCCAGAGATTATAAGGGGCCTAAACCCTCCTTGAGAGGACCCAAGCCTCCATCCGGAGGGTCGAGGCCCTCATTTAATAAGCCCCCTAAGGGGTATAGGGGAGCAAGGGCAGAGAATGCTAAGACTGAGAAGGAGGAAGGACAAGATAGATATTACAGATGTGGAAGAACAGGCCACTTCAAGAGGGAATGTCCTGAACTAAAGAAAGAGAGAGAAACTTTCACACTCATGACTTTGGAAGAACAATAGGGGAGTCAGGGGCTCTGCCTCTTTTATTTTGAGCCCCACCAGGAGCCCTTGATAAATTTGGAGGTGGGACCTAAACATGAATTTATCACCTTTTTACTTGATTCAGGGGCTTCATGCTCCTCTGTTTGTTTCCTTCCACCTGGTCTTACCTGCTCTTCAGAAGAACTTTTAGTCTCTGGGGTAAAAGGAGAAGGATTTAAGCCAAAAATTTTAGAAAGTGCAGAAGTCAGATATCAAGATCGATTTACTCATTTTCAATTTTTATTAATTACTGAAGCGGGAACTAATCTATTAGGAAGGGACTACATGCTAAGGCTAGGTATAAGCCTTCAAGTGGGCCCTAAAGGATTCCTCACTTCACTACATTTACTTACTGCTGTGGATGAGAAATATATTCATCCTGATGTGTGGTCAAAGGAAGGAAATCAAGGGAAACTCCGAATTCCTCCAATAAATATCAAACTAAGAGGGCAGAGTAGGGCTAAAGCCTGTAATTGAGGGTCTCATTGAAGATGGGCTTCTTGAACCCTGTATGTCTTCTTACAATACTCCAATCCTGCCTGTCAAGAAATCAGATGGGTCATATCAATTAGTGCAAGACCTTACAGCTATTAATCAAATAGTCCAGACCACTCACCCCACTGTTTCTAACCCTTACACCATTCTTAGCAAAATTCCATACTATCATCAGTGGTTTTACAGTGACAGATTTAAAGGATGCCTTCTGGGCATGCTGCTTGGCTGAGGATAGCTGAGATATATTCGCTTTTGAGTGGGAAGACCCCCATTCAGGGTGGAGACAACAATATCAATGCACAGTCTTGCCTGAAAGGTTCACAGACTCCCCCAACCTTTTTGGTCAGATCCTAGAACAAGTGCTAGAGAAAGTCACAGTCCCTAAGCAGATATGCCTGCTTCAGTACATGGATGATCTTCTTACATCTGGTAAAGATATAAAGGAAGTAGGTGACTTCTCTATACATATTCTCAATCACTTGCAATGTGAGGGGTTGTGGATCTTAAAAGGGAAACTTCAATATATAGAACCTGAAGTTAAATACTTAGGTCACCTAATCAGTGCAGGTAAATGAAGAATAGGACCTGAAAGAGTGGAGGGAATTGTTTCCCTACCCGTGCCTCAAACTAAATAAGAACTCAGGCAATTTTTAGGACTAATTGGATATTGCCATTTATGGATTGACTCATATGCATTAAAAAGTAAACTTCTATATGAGAAACTTGCCCAGTGGAAGCCTGATTGCCTGTTGTGGGCTGCTGAGGAAATCCAACAAATTGAGGAATTAAAAGAGATGCTCATAACCACCCCTGTTCTAGCTCTACCCTCCCTAGAAAAGCCATTTCACCTTTTTGTTAACGTAAATAATGGGGTAGCTCTAGCAGTGCTTACCCAAGAGCATGGAGTCTGTTGAGAGCCCATGACCTTCTTCTCAAAGGTCTTAGACCCAGTCACTCGTGGGTGGCCCCAATGTAGCCAATCCATCATAGCTACAGCAGTATTAGTTGAAGAAAGTAGGAAATTAACCTTTGGAGGAAAATTAACAGTAGGCACACCCCAGCAAGTTAGAACTATTTTAAATCAGAAAGCAGGAAGGTGGATCACTGACTCAAGGATTTTAAAATATGAGGCTATCCTACTGGAAAAAGATGATTTAATATTAACTACTGATAATTCACTTAATCCAGCAGGCTTTTTAACAGGGAATCCAAACTTAAAAAGAGAGCACGCCTGTTTAGATCTTATTGATTACCATACAAAAGTTTGACCAGACTTAGGAGAAACTCCCTTCAAAACAGGGTGGCACTAATATATTCATAGATGAGCCGTCCGAGGTAAGAAGGGAAAAGACATAATGGATATTCAGTGATTGATGGAGAAATGCTTGAAGAAGTAGAATCAGGAAGACTGCCTAACAATTGGTCTGCCCAGACATGTGAACTGTCTGCACTCAGCCAAGCTTTAGAACATTTACAAAACAAAGAAGGAACTATCTATACTGACTCTAAGAATGCCTTTGGGATGGCACACACATTTGGAAAAATTTGGATGGAGAAGGGTCTTATCAATAGTAGAGTCCAAGATTTAGTTCATGGAGAACTAATTGCCCATGTCCTTAACAGTCTCCAATTGCTGGAAGAGATAGCTATTGTGCATGTCCCAGGGCATCAAAGGGACTTGTCTTTCACAAGTCAGGGAAATAATCTCACAGATCAGATAGCAAAGCAAGTTGCCATTTCTTCTCAAACGCCTGTTTTTCATTTAACTCCATGCCTTCTTTCTCCTACTGCAACCTCCATTTTTTCTTCCATTGAACTAAAGAGAATGCAGAAGGGAAATGGATATCACCAGATCAAACGGAGATGTCAAAACCTCTCATGAGGGAGGTCTTGTCTCTATTACGTCAGGGGAACCACTGGGGACCCCAAGCAATGTGCGATGCAGTTCTCCAGGTTTATGGATGTATAGGAATTTACACCCTGGCTAAACAAGTTGTAGATAGTTGCTTAATATGTAAAAAGACTAATAAGCAGATTCTAAGGAAATCACCCCTTGGAGGAAGGAATCCAGGGCTAAGACCATTTCAAAGTGTGCAGATTGTTTATACTGAAATGCCCCCAATTGGTCATTTTAAATACTTATTAGTAATAATAGACCACTTTACCCACTTGGTAGAGGCTATCTCGTTCTCAAGTGCAACTGCCAGTAATGTAGTTAAGGCGTTAATTGAAAACATTGCACCCAGATTTGGACTAGTAGAAAATATTGATTCAGAAAATGGAACCCATTTCACTGTACATGTCATTAAGAAGTTAGCCCAGGTACTAGATATAAATTGGGAATACCATACCCCTTGACATCCATCCTCCTCAGGGAGGAATAGAGTGGATGAATCAGACTCTAAAAAACCACTTAACTAAGTTAGCTTTAGAAACTCGATTGCCATGGATTAAATGTCTTCCTATTGCTTTGTTAAGAATCAAGACTGCCCCTCAGAGAGATATTGGCCTTCCCTTTATGAAACGCTTTATAGATTGCCCTACTTACACTCCAATGCTGACATCCCTACATTTGAAACAAAAGATCAGTTCCTCAAAAATTATATACTTGCTCTAGCCTCTACTTTCTCTTTCCTTAAGACTAAAGGTCTCCTAGCACAGGTGCCACATCTGGAGTTTCCAGCATATCAGCATCAGCCTGGAGACTATGTCCTCATCAAAGGGTGAAAAGAACGGAAACTCGAACCACCTTGTGAAGGACCTTGTGTTCCTAAGTACTGAGACTGCAGTCCGAACAGCGGAAAGAGGACGGACTCATCACACCCAAGTCAAAAAGGCGCCACCACCTCCAGAATCATGGACTGTCACTCCAGGGCTCACCCACACCAAACTAAAAAGAGCTTCATAATCACATGTTTATTTTTTTTTTCTTTTCCACATAAGGTCATCTTGTCATCAATGTAACTCAGGCTAGCCATCCTTTAACCCTTCAGCTTGACGCCTGTTCAGTCATCCCATGTGGAGATGAGCAAGCTCAAGGAAGCTATCCCATGTTGGTAAGTATCTATGTCCATACTGCAAAGAGTCAACCAAGTATAAGTATAGAGTCTTAAAAGGTCCCTGTAGTGACTGGGCAGATGTTTGGTGGACCACTAAGTACAAAGGGTGGACAGCCAAGCCCCCTGCTTCAAATAGGTTACAGGGACTAAAATGAAAACTCCAAGTAGTTCGTGGTCCCACCCCACCAAATTGTAAGCCATTGCACTGTAACCCCTTGTTGCTGGTAACAAATAATCCCTGGACAATGGCCCAGGAACCCTCTATATTTGAATGGTATGGGTTAGGAGCAGACTTTGAAGGACAGGACCCTATAGGAATCTTCTCCATAAGGTTAGTTAAACCACTAGTTAATAATAATAAAGGAGTTCAGACCCAGAGTCAGGGAGACACATGGAACCCAACACTCTCCCCAAGTACAGCGAGTCCAATGTCTTCCTCCCATTTCCAAAATGATCCAACCAAGGTAACGGTTGTGAAAGTAGAAAACTTAAGGCAAACTATAGCTCTAGAGACAGTATATCAAGAAGCAAATGCTTGGCTGGAATGGATTAAATATTCCATCTGCACTTTAAACAAAAGTGAATGTTATGCTTGTGTGCATGGTAGACCAGAGGCCCAGATTGTCCCCGTTCCACTTGGATGGTCTTCCAGCTGACTGGGCATGAGCTGTATGGTAGCTCTCTTCCAAAACCCCTCAGCCTGGGGTAACAAATCATGCCAAGCTCTTTCTCTGCTGTTCCCTGTTGTTCCCTGCAGGTCAGCCCCCAAGGGCCATTCAGCATCCATCTCCCAATGCCAATTTTACTTTGTGTCTCTCACGACAGGGAGAAAACTTGGCATTCCTGGGGGCCTTAACGGGATGCAGTGAGCTTAAGCCCTTCCAAGAGCTTACCCATCAGTCTGCCCTTAGCCATCCTTGAACAGATGTGTGGTGGTATCATGGTGGACCAATACTGGACACTCTGCCAAGTAACTGGAGTGGAATTTGTACTCTAATTCAATTGGCCATCCCTTTCACCCTGGCATTTCATCAACCAGAAAGGATAGGAACCAAACACCATCAGACAAGAGAAGCCCCTCATTGGTCCTTCAATTCTCATATTTATATAGATGCCACTGGGGTCCCAAGAGAAGTGCCAAATGAATTTAAGGCCCAAAGTCAAATAACTGCCAGATTGGAATCTACGTTCTTCTGGTGGTTAACTGTAAATAAAAATGTGAATTGGATAAATTACATTTACTACAATCAACAACAATTTATTAATTATACTAGAGATGCTATTAAAGGGATAGCTGAACAATTAGGACCAACCAGCCAAATGGCCTGGGAAAATAGGATAGCATTAAACGTGGTACTAGCAAAGGAGGGTGGAGTTTGTGTCATGATCGGGACCCAATGCTGTACTTATATCCCTAATAATACTGCTCCTGGTGGGACCATAACTAAAGCATTACAAGGTCTTACTTGTAATTGATAAGGCTATCAATTATCTAATGTAATTGATAAGGCTATCAAGGGAGCTATCATTACTTATCTAATGTAATGTAATCTAATGTATCTAATGTAATGTAATCTAAGGCTATCATTACTTATCTAATGTAATTGATAAGGCTATCAAGGGAGCTAGCCAAAAATTCTGGACTAAAAGATCCCTTCACAAATTTAATGGGAAATTGGTTCGGTAGATGAAAGGGATTTATGTCCTCAATCCTCGTCTCTCTGGCCATCGGAATAGGGTTGCTTATTCTTGTAGGATGCTGTATTATACCCTGTGCCTGAGGATTAATACAAAGACTTATTGAAACAGCTCTCACTAAAACCTCTTATGATCCTCCTCCCCCTCATTCAAATGAGCTTTTCCTTCCAGAAGACCAAGTAGAACAATGGAGCCAAATTATGCTAAAAAGATTTGTAGAGAAAGAGTTATAAAAAGAAGAAGGGGAAAGCTGTGGGATATGGTGAGGTTTCTCTTCAAATAGCCTGATCAATCATTTATTCTTTAATACATAGTGCCCCCCCCCCACCCCATTTTCCTTTTTCTCTTTTTCTCCTTTCTGCCTTTGTTACGTTCCCGGGCACGTCACAGTACCAGGCTTATCAGTACCAGCTCACATTCCTTTCCCTTTTTGGAAAGAAGACTAGCTCTCTAGCTCATTGCAGACACCCCTTCCCCTTTTCCCGTCTCTCCCTTACGTGCCCACCTTATCTAAAGAAAGTTCAAATGTCTAGCCAACGGGGATTAGTTCAGATTATGTGACCCGGCCACAGCCAATGGGGAAAGGGTACAGGGGCAGGACTTGCATCAGGAATAAAGGCTCTTGTGCCACTTTGTTCAGGTGTGCTCTCATGGCGACTGGGCAAGGAGAAGCACCCCTCTGTGCAGAAGTAAAATTGCTGTGCTAAGAATCCTTTGTTTGAGTGTTCAATCTCCTTAGGATTTTAAGCATTATTCCCAACACCAATGAAGAAAAGAGTTTTAAAAATAATGTTCGTAAAGGATTAATGACCTAGAAAATAGATAGTTGGGAAAGAAAATAAACATTGACAAGCACATGTCTGTACTGAAAAAGCACACCCTGCTACTTTCACCCCACATACAAACTGTGGATGCCAGCTCAGACCCACCTGCTGGGATTCACACCCTTGTGTAGTTCTCCCCACACGTAGCAGGGTATTTTTGTATTAACAACAGCATACAGCAAAAGTGATGGTCCTGTCACTTCTCAGATTAGGGTATAAGAAACTGCAGCTTTCATCTTAAGTGTGTGCTTGTGCTCTCTCTCACTCTCTCTCATTTCATTTGGATAGGGGAGCCAACTGCCATGTCATAAGGACACTCAGGCAGTCCAGGAAGAGACCCACAGGGTTAAAAAAAATACCATTTCTGACCAACAGCCAGGGCTTGGAATCAGATCCTCCCCTATTTGAATCTTCAGGGTAGAATGACTGTAGCTCAGGCTAACAGCTTCCTCTGACGAGAGACTGAGCCAAATCCACGCAGATCCTTCACACCCAACTCCTGCCCCATAGAAAGTGAGATAATCTGTGTTTGCTGTTTTAAGCTCTTAGGTTTCAGAGTTATTTGCTATATAGCAATAGATAACTAATACACATTCAGACACATACATCTAGGATTAACTCAAATATTTATTGACCACCTATGTATTCAATGATTGTAGCAAGGCTTTTTTACCTAAAATTGTCCATATCATCTTCCTCAAGAATGTTAATTGCTTTTCCCATATATTTGGTGTTTTGCATGCATCATCTGTTTTCTGATAAACCCGTTTAACTGGAATAAGAACTCAGAAATAGACTTAAAGAGTGTGTATATATTCTGAAGAGTTTTTACTAACATTATCTGAGAGAAAATTATAGGCCTTAAAAAAGCATGGTTTGTTACAAATAAGTGATAGTTATAAGCCTCAGTGGACATCACAATGAACAGCGATTTATGTGTTTTCTTAAAACTCTGGATGAACCATTAGAAAAATTAATCAATTCTGTAGTCATTTTTTTACAAGTCTTACATTTTGCCAATAAATAGATAACTATTTATGAACTTTTCCTTTTCCTTTTCTTTTTTGCTGTAAAGAGACTGGACCATGGATGGTATGTAGATGAAGAAGATGCAATAGTGAAAAGTGTCGCATATAGTTGATTCTATGAAATACTGCCAAGGAATGGTTGCTATGTTTTCTCACAGCTTTTTACAAAAAACGTGCAAGATAAAATTTTCTACTGAGATTTGAATTTAATCCTTAAAGCCTTAAAAACTTTAAAATAGAACTAAAAATCAACTCATCTTGGCTTAACTAAAAGTTTGAGGAGCACATAATATAGATTCTAAATCTAGTTGGTGACTTTTAATGAATTAAAATGTGAAGAGACCATAAAAGCAAACAAAATTTCTTAGCCATCATCCAACATCTTACAAAGTCATGAAAACAAAGTTCTTCTGAGACAGGGAAAGGGTAAGCAAATTATTTTTCAAGTGTCTAACTCATCATTCAAATGTTTGGCAGCACCTTTCACTTATTGCAAAATTTGACTGGACCATTAAGCAAAGAGATATTTATCCAATGGGGACCATCTGTTGGAAAGAGGAGAAAGAAAAGCAAGAACAGAGACACCACTAGAGATAGTAGAACAGTCATGTCCTTTGAGAAGTTCTTTTTGACATTCTCACAGGGTCTTGATGTTCTCTTGTTCTGGAAAGTCTCACTACCTGCCTGCTCCCCAACCAGCTGTAAGCAGCTCATTCTATCATGTTTACTGTTAAGACTAAGTAAATAAAGGTCAATTTTCCAGCCCTCATAACCCAGTGGGTCAGACTTTAAAACTGTATGAATTCTATTTCTACAGGCCTAATAAATTTAGAGAATCATAAGATCCCCTGCAAAACACCTAAAAAATTGACTCTACACTTCCAGGAGCCTTTGTTTCTAAATTCTGTGTATGCAGTACTTGAGGGCAGAAAAGTAGACTTATCTGCTTTGTAATGATAAATCTACCTGATCTTAATTTGGGATAATAGGCTGCTTACAATTGTCTTTCTTATTATAAGCTATGTATCATCTCTTATTTCTTTAGCTTGTTTTTGCTCTTACTTTTTTAAGGTTATAATTCCCATGACCTTGGTAATGAGGAATGGGAGGATGAGGGGTTACTACAGTAGAGTTTAAAATGCTAAGCTTTAAGATGTTAGGCCATAATATCCTTTGTGACAATACCCTGGGATGGCTTGCTGCCTTCAGATCCACATTTAGAACACTATTGAAGTACATAGAATTAGACCACCTATTTAAGAATAAATTAGTTTCTTCTACTATAGAATATGTCTATCAAAGAGGTTTATCTGGCTGAAACACCACATAAATGAAGATTTGATGAATACCAAGACAGCAAATAATAGATCATCCATTATCATATGCAAATACTAAAAGAAATGAAACCTCAAAACACCCAACCTAGTGCTTACCTAACACATGTTTATACTAAGCTTGTCACCACTGAGAAATACCTAAAGATCAAATCTTCAGCTCCTGGCAGTATTCAGCATGGTACCTTGTACATAATAGGTGCTCAATAGATATTTGTGGAAGACGGGAGAGGGAGGGAGGGAAGGAGGGAGGGAGGAAGGAAGAAATGGAAGGAAGGAAGGAAGGAAGGAAGGAAGGAAGGAAGGAAGGAAGGAAGGAAGGAGTTGGCAGCAAGGCACAATGCAGCTAACAACCACATAATACAACTAAGAGACAACTGATTCTATTAAGCTATTCAGTCCACCAGGCTCCATAAGGATTTATCGCCCCTCCCTCCTCCACCCCCAGGGATCTATAGAGGTCAATACAATGTGAATTTACTTAACTCTGAGACACACTGTCCCAGAACTATTTCACTTTTCAAAGTAAGTAATTATTCATTCCCTTATGTGGTGGAAGAGAGGTAAAGATGGGGGAATAAAAAGACAGGGCAAGGCTCATTTATTGACAAAGAAATACAGAGTCTCCTGTATTCTCTCACCTCAAATGCCTCCTAACTTTAGGCCAATCCTACAGGCAAAGGAGGTGGGAGCAAATGAGTTAGCTTGGTCACTTTTGGTGATTGTCAAAAAAAAAAAAAACCCTAAATATTTTCCCCAAATGTTTTGCAATCAGTAATACCCAACCACAACGTGCCAAGCCTTTTTTCTCTTAATTCTTCAAACCCATGTGTATTCCAAGGCAAATGTAATCCATGTGTCTCTGATTTGCTTTCACTTAAATCATTATAAAAAGTTAAGCTTTTTCAAAGAATGTTCAACATCTCTTTTGTGTGTTCCTCATGATCCTCCTTTAGGATTCTAGTTAAGAAGGTAGCGTTTCAAAGAGATATGCAGACAGAACCCTGAATAATTGATCAGAACTTGGGACTTACCAATCTCTGCATGGATTTTTGTCTCTGTATGCAGGAAAACATGAATTTGTTCAAACACTGAGAATCAAAGGACAAGTAGAGTTCTTATAGAAAATCCACTAAATTGACCTATTTATTTACAATACCTTTTAGAGCTCTATAATTAGGCCTGGCTAATTTGGACTCCTCTTCGGGTACCTCTTTTAGACTACTCCAGTAAGGTACTTGAAGTAGTGCATGTAAGAAAAAACTTTCTTGGGGATATCTAGGAAAATGTAAAAGATGAGCAAGCAACTCAGGCACTAGAAGAATTAGGTTCATGATTTCTTTAGATAATGTTCTTTAATATGGTACAAGATAAGCACTCATCACATATGATAGCTTGCCTTATCATAACAATATAGTGAACTAAAGACTCTAAAGCAACGAGAAGCTCACTGTGAAGCTAAATTCATTAGGTTTCAGGGTGTGGACTTTGTTCCTCTAAATTAGGACCATTCTAAGCTAATTAGGGAAAGATATAGCCTGCCTTCTGCCATTCTCATTTTCTACTGCAGGCTCCTCTCAATGGTGGTGGTGTGCTATGGAAAAGGGATACCTTCATAGTGAGTCTACATGTTTAAAATAAATACTTATAAAAAGTATTGGAAAAGTTTATATTTCTTGTTCCAAATAGAGAATAACAAAGTAATAAAGCAAAACCTTTTTGACCACATCTGCAGTTTAAAAAACAAAACAAAGAAACAAAAATAAAAAAGCTTAGAAGCTATTGCCTTGAAATCACCCAGAAAGGAGGCCAGCTCCTTCAAAGTGAAAGTGAACAAAGTGAACCTGACATTTGAGGAATAAGCACAGAACAAACAAACCAACAAAAAAGTAGGAGAAATGTGCTTCATCAGTGCTTATTTGATCTAGTTTGTCATTTTATGCTCTCAACAATCCAGTACATTTATTCCATGGATCTAATCTCAAGTTGTGGCAGTCCCACTTTTATAAGGTAACAACCTGACCTTTCTTTCCCTCCCTAGTCTGTGAGGATGTGGCACATGACCTCGGAAAGCCACAGTACAACCCAAGCAATGGCTACCCAGGAAGAGACACAGTGGGAGGATCTGCTGCACAGATCAGCAACCATCTGGATCGAGTCACTGGATGCTGGCATCTGATGCAAGGAGGAAGCTGCAGAGACATCTGGGACACCCTGTCATAAACCTAGTTTCTGACCCAGACTTGCAACACTGGACTCATTTCACTGGGGAAAAGGAAGGTCTTGATTTATTTTCAATTATGTTTATCCCTATCAGGAAAAGCCTCAGATACCCTTTTGCTTCTTTGGAGAAGCCCACAATTATGAGCCATAAAAGGCAAGTTATTTGTAATAAAACAAGACAGCACCACATATACCAGGGTTATTTGCCATTGCTGGATGTGGTTCAGATAAGGTCCAGCGAAATGTCCAGTTTAGTCTAGATAGAGCCTGAAAGAAAACATTATTTTATTTGAACTTGACTATCATTTTGCCCTTGAAGTTAAAGAAACTCAAATTCTATGGTCAGGAAATTGATTTTAACAAGACAAAATCTGTGTCCTTTAAAAAAAATGGAAAAGAACTCACAAAAGCCTATTCATGATTACTTGCACTAGCATCCTTTTTTTTTTTTTAATGAAATTGATGCCTCTTCTTCTAGTAAGCCTTGGTTCTAAGGATGTTCTTCAACTTTCCTTTTCTTCTCAGAGCTCTTTGTTCTTACAGCATCCCCGTTGCCATTACTTCTCCCCATTCTATAGCGATTCATGCTGATTAACAGCAAATATATCAGCAGATTCAGACTTGAACATCTTGTATCCACTCCTTAAGAAATTCATTTGTTCTCTTAGTTTTTTGGTATTATACCAGATCTATATTTCCAGAACCATGATTATTTTCTCTCTAGTTTTATGGTTATCACTGATCCTTGTCAGTTATAACTGACATCACATTCTCATGCATATCTAAAAATTCAGTTAAATGGGCTGAACTCAATGGGGTGCAGTCAGAAAACAGTTTTATTTTTCTGCACTACCATTTTTGATTGCTCTCTGTAGAGGCACTTCAGCCAAAGGAAGCAATACAGAGCAGTGGTGAAAAGTCCAGATTCAGGAGAAGTAAATCAGTCTCAATCTCAGCTCTGACAACACACACACACACACACACACACACACACATACACACACACAGGGATAGTTTACTCTTAAATAACATGAAGGTTAACAGTGCTGACCCCTCACACAAATAAAATTCCACATAGAAGTTTGACTCCTCGGAAATTTAACTACTAATAGCCTACAGTTGACGGGAAGTCTTATCAATAACATTAACAGTCAATTGACACATATTTTATATATGTATTAAATACTATATTCTTAACAATAATTTAGAGAACATATTTTTAAGAAAATCATAAGAAAGAGAAAATAGATTTACTATCCATTAAATGCAAGTGGATCATCATAAAGGCCTTCATCCTTGTCATCTTCACATTGAGTAGGCTGAGGAGGAGGAAGAGGAGGGGTTGGTCTTGCTGTCTTAGGGGTAGCAGAGGTGGAGGAAAATCTGCATATAAGTGAATCTGTGTAGTTCAAATCCATGTTGTTCAAGGGTCAACTATATACATATATAATTGGTTAATACATATGAATAGAATAATATATATATACAACATATATGAATAGAACATATATCAATACATAGATACATATCAATAATATACATGAACAGAATAATATATGTAATTTAAAATATATTAAATTATATTCCTTTGTCACTGATCAATTTCTAGTCTTTTTTTTACATAGCATGGAAATGGATGATGAGCTAACATTTGCACATACATGAGTATGGTTCAGAAGCTTTTTCTAAAATGTGGGGGTAGTCATCAAATACTGTCCTCAGGTCAGAACTTCAGATGAACTTCCAAGACTACAAAAAAGTCCCATCTATGGCTGGGTTCGGTGGCTCATGCCTGTAATTCCAGCACTTTGGGAGGCTGAGGTGGGTGAATCGCTAGAGCTCAGGAGTTCAAGACCAGCCTGAGCAACATGGCAAAACCCCTTCTCCACCAAAAATACAAAAAATTAGCTGGGTGTGGTGGGGCACACCTGTGGTCCTAGTTACTTGAGAGGCTGGGGTGAGAGTATCGCTTGAGCCTGTGAGGCAGAGGTTGCAGTGAGCTGAGTTTGCATCACTGCACTCCTGGGTGACAGAGCGAGACCCTATCTCAATTAAAAAAAAAAAAGAAAGAAAGTCCCATTTCACCCTGCTATGTATTTATATATACATTAAACACCTAATAGAAAGCTTTAGGCATAGGAGGTACAAGACCTTGGTCCTCCAAGGATTCAATTTCTGATGGTTTGGCATCACTATCAAGGCTACAGGACACATAACGACTCCCCTCATATCATCATTATTCGGCCTCATATTTAAAAATGGGGCTGAAGTGAAGATGCTATTTGCTTAGTCTTCTGTGTCTCACAGTGGCCTAAAGACCATAAAGCAACATAGCTTGAGCTTTCTACTTCAGCAATAAATTAGAAACCTGAGGCCAGAGACATGACCAACTTTGGATAAAAGCTATTTCCAGGGTTTAGATAATTTGGTTGTAATAGAACACAATAATAAAAAAATGCTTTATTATATAACATATGATTTGTAGTTTATGAAATAAGATAAAATAGATTTAAATATGTATTATTTATTTAATATAAACAAGACTGTATAGTTGTTAATTTTATGTGTCAACTAGGCCACGGGATGACCAGAGTATGAGTACGCTTCTGAATAAGATAAGTATTTGAATCCATGAACTCAGTAAAATAGTGATGTTGGCAGGCACTGTCCAATCTATTAAGGGAAGAAAAATAGAACATATTGGAGGAAACAATGCTTTGTCTCCTCCCTGCCTGCCTGAGCTGAGACATCATTCTTTTTTTTTCTTTTCTTTTTTTTTTTTTTTGAGATGGAGTTTCACTCTTGTTGCCCAGGCTGGGCTGCAACAGCACCATCTTGGCTCACTACCTCCTGGGTTCAAGTGATTCTCCTGCCTCAGCCTCCCGAGTAGCTGGGATTACAGGCACCCACCACCACTCCCAGCTAATTTTTAAAATATTTTTAGTAGATATGGGTTTTCACCATGTTAGCCAGGCTGGTCATGAACTCCTAACCTCAGGTGATCCACCCAGCTTGGCCTCTCAAAGTGCCAGGATTACAGGTGTGAGCCACCGTGCCTGGCCAGGACTCTTTCAAATAGTAAAGAGAGCATGGATAGTTCATGGTACAATCTGGCAACAGAGATATGTAAAATATTGATATCAGATATTCATTGTCAACTACTTATATGAAGCAAGAAGCTGGATGACTCTATATGTGATACTTTCTAACATTTTTAGAAAACAAATAAATACAATGACATTGGCTGGTTGGTTCTAATGTTGCTGGAAAAAGTGATGCAAGTAAAAGATGCACTCAAGGGTTCAAATTCCAAGCTCTGATGCCTCATAAATAACCTAAGAGCTTCTTTCTGTGTCCTAAGGGAGACCTCTATCTCCTATAATGCAGGGCTGAAATTGCTGAAAATCAAACACAGAATCTCTTCCAATAACTGGCTAAATTTCAACACGAGTTAATTTCCAGCTTCTCAGGGAATCTATGTTAAAGTCAAGGTACTGAAAGGGAAAGAATGGGATCTTGTAAGTTGGGATGGGGATATGTGGGAAGATCCAGGTGAAATGGGGGACATTGAGCCCCTAAATTCTGACGAGTCTTCTTTGTCAGTGGAAGCAGCCTCCCCATTCCCAGCAGAACTGGCATCTCCACCCTCATCAGAAATGGCCTACCCAAACCCAGTGGAAGTGATCACTCCACCCCCAATGGCAGTGGTATCCCCAGTCACAGTGGTATTGGCCTTTCTACCTCTGTCTGAGAGGATTAACCCTGCATTGCCTGAGGAAACAGTAATTACCTCCCTTGAGGCAACTTCCATGCAAGACAATACTGAAACTTCTCAGGACTCACCCTCACCACCCCTCTTTAATTCTAGACCTATAACTAAACTTATGTCCCTAAAATTGAGAAGCAATGCATGACCCATGTAGAGGTGCACTACTCTCCAAAATTCTCTTCAATCATAGAATCTGAGATCTCAGGTGATGCTTAGTCTTCTGCAATCAAGTCTATAAATGACTATGTATGGTTCAATGTCCAACTGACTAAAATGACATTTCTTTTCCCCACTTGTACTCAATATTCAATATGTTCAGTGGTGGAACAAGGATGGATAACTTCAATAAACACCTTCATTCAGAAAGAGGAAAAATGAGTGGTATGTGGTTGTCACTAGAAAAACATTGTGCTGGCCCCTGCTCTGGGGTCAGGGAGGAGGGGTGTTTTCTTGATCTAACTCTGATTCTGTTGTGATTGAGGAACTCCTTCATCCACAGTTCTCCTTGGCCCTTGAGGAGGATATCTATCTAAAGTAGGTATTGAGGAACATGCCCTCTATGAAGGCTCTTAAATCTTTGAAGCTGCATTCTACACATGAAAATTTGGAGCTCCAATGTTTGCATTGATTCCATCAATCAAAGACTTTCTAAACTAATGTTGTGTTTTTTGAGGGGAAATCAGTTGCCTTAAATACTCAGTGAACTTCTAATTTTTTTCTTCTAGTCAGTTCCATGTTCTGTGAGCCAGTAACCACACCCAAATTGTTTCCTAGACACAGTAAGAAATGGCATTTTAAAAGATTTTGAAGAATAAATCCCAGTAAAAGGTCTTTATTTAATGAAATGACTCAGGAGAAATCAAATTAAGGGTGTGGTCCTCCCATTCAAGCCAGTTAAGTTCAAGGTAGCCAAAATTAAGTTGAAAGAGAGAGGTGTAGAGAGAAGAAATCAAATAAATAAGGCCAACATGAGATTTAATTAACTCCAGCTGCCTTAACAAAAGTTTTTTTTGCCTAAAATAGCTCCCTCTCTTTCTTCCAACTTGTTTTGTAGGAGTACCCTTCTCAACACGCTTGCCAAACACACAATTGTTAGTTGTTTGTTTGTTTCTCACATGGCAAGAACCCATTTATGCCTAGTGTTCCATTACTGGAACCCTAAGCATGTGGGAGTTATTTACATCCTACTGCTCAAGGTCATTGCCAAAGTCTGATTTAAAAAATTCAAAAAATTACAACCTCAAGTATAAATGGGTTAAATACACATCTGCTAATCAAATATGTCAGAAGTAGCAACTTTGAGAGCCTTTTGTTTTGTTTTATCATGGTTGAAAGTTGGCTGCCACAAATCTAAGAACATCTATACTCATGGAAGGAATGGGCAGAAGATGTGATATCAGCCATATGTTCCTTTTATCTGGAAGTCATTCAACATTACCATCCAGTATGTACTACTTTGCCTGTGCTCTCTTTACAGGTTTGAGTTGGGCAAACTGTTAAATGTCTAAGCTTGAAAGAAGTAAGCCCTATTAATTAAAATATCACAATCAGAGTAAAAGATGCATAGTATTTAATATTAAACCAAATCTTGTAGTGTTGTAAAAAATGAAAAATTGGGAACATTAAACAAATTGCCTTACCTTGCAATATGGAATAAGGCAAATAATTTGTAACTTGGAAAAAATCTTGGACAAACTAATTTCTTTCTAAATCTTCTATGAGTTCTTCAAATGTCAGCTCAGGCAGACAGGCAGGAGGGGACAAAATATTCCTTCCTCTGATATGTTCTATTTTTGTTCCCTCCATAGATTGGGTGGTGCCCACCAACATCACTACTAAGTCCTTGGATTCAAATGTTTATGTTATTCAGAAGTACACTCACAGACACATCCAGAAATAATGTTTACTCTGGTCATCCCATGGCCTAGTTAAATCATGAGAAGACCTGAAGAAGAAGGGAGGAGGAGAAAGCTTTCCAAGCAGAGGCAACAGCTGGTACAAATGCACTGGGCAGAAACGTGTTAGGCTTATTGAAGGAATGGAAAGGCCAGTGTGGCTAAAACAGAGTGAACAAGACAGAAAATGCCAAAAGATGATCGGAACAGTAGGTAGAGTCCAGAAGAATTATGCAGTGGCCTTGTACACCACAGGAAGAACTTTGAGCTTTGAAAGATGGAAACCATTGGAGAGTTATAATCATAACCATAGTGCTGTCTTTAATTGGCCTAAAGAATGGACTCTTGGAATAACTTACAAACTTAGGGGCTAAGAAACTATGTCAAGGATTACCTCGATTCATATGAATGAAAGGTTACACTGATACCAGCTAAGGAAAGCATGCCATGATGGAGGCCTGGAACACATAAAAAACTCAGCTTTTCTAACCACTGCAGCAACTGTAGCAACATCAGGCAAATGCTAAGGTAAGCAAAACACAATAAAAAGAGATTAAAGGAAGAAGCCAAACATGCCAGTTCTACATTACCAATAATAATTGTTATGTACATTTTAGTATATCACAGCCTACAAAGAACCCACGTTATCTCACTTGATCCTTTACAGTCTCCCAGTGAGGAAAGCTAAGAAGAGATTATCCCCATCTTACAGATGGGAATCAAGATTCAAGGCCACACAACCAAGGGTAAAATGCAGATCTTCTGATTGTAGTCCCTTGTTCCTCTTATTAAATCATATTACATAACCAAATCCTAAATAAACTACTCCCAAAACATATGGAAAGTTACAGCACATGTGGAAAGTTATTTAGGAACTCACTGGAGGCAACTCACTAAAAAGCCTTATATTCATCTTCATGGGGCACCAAGTAGGGTTATGGTGTTTCGTGATTCAGGAATGAACATGCCCTTCAGAAGGGGATATGACAAATCTTGACCACCTGGCTTCATAAGGTTTCTGACCTCAACAGATATGAAAGAAAGAATTCCACATCACTTTACTGCACAAATTTGATCTTAGAACTGCAACTTAAATTTCAAAAGCAGTCTCTTTACTTACTCATCCAGCAAAGTTTTTAATGGATTGTCTTGCGATTCTTGGGAAACTTGGGAAATAACTATTGACAAACACTGCTGACAATAACTCTCCTGTTATTCCTGCATGTTCTCCATTTTCTTTTACATTTTCCTCAACAGAATGGAACTATATGAGCAATAACCTTAAAATTATCAAAATAATAGACCTGTAGGAAACAAATATATCCACTGCATTTATATATAACTGAATATTGTACATAAAAGTTTGTAAAGAAAATGCCAGAAACACACAGAAAATAGCTTCATTGAATCAGCAGAGCCTTTATCATAGATTATAATAACCCCTTCCTAGAATGCTCAGGTTATTTATAAGGCAATTCCTAGGACAGTTTTTTCTCTGAAATACTATTTATTTAGTAGCTACATCTCGGCAATGAGGTGCTTTGAAATGCTGAGAGTACAAACTTTCCACACACTCGAATATATTCAATCAACTATTTAGTCATAATAATATGTTGTGAGAGAATTTATATTCTATATAGGTATAAATTTATTATGTGTGTTTAAAGCAATAAATCTTAAAATAATTTTTTTGTATTTTATGACAGATTATTTGATTCATAACCTGATAACCTAGTGTAAAGATTTCAGTTTATGAATCATTGAGTTACCTTAATAATATATTCTTCAGAGTTGAGAGATACAAAGCTACAAAAATGTATTTGGATTTCTCTATAACAAATTTTGCTTCCCTAGTGGTATTTAACCAGCCTCTGTGGAATTCACAAAATGACACGCCCATCAAATTTTTAAATTATATCCAGAAAGGGCATTATGCTTGTATTATCCCTGTAGACTACTTGCTTTTGACATGATTCAACTTGTTTTGTTTTTCTAGTGTTGAAAGGAGTGGAAAAATTGATCCGTTTAATGAACATTTCTGAAAAACATTAACACACAACAAGTGAAAAGGGACATGCTTTTAAAAGTTGAGAAGAAACAAAGCCAGCTGTTAGTGGGGGGAAATGAGTCTATTAAAAAATATGAACACAGTTTTCTTTTCACCATAGCCTCAAAGACCACTCATGTTTCCAATCTAAGTAGGCAATAAAGGCCACTTTGGAAAATATCTGTTCAGTAACAGCACTGATTTGAAAAATTAAGGAAATAACCTCCTGTAAAAGGGAATATAAGGAGAGTAACTAACCACATTAATAATAATTATTATCACCACCTAGAAGTCTGATGTGTAAGGTACCATGTGCATGCTGCAAAGTAGGCCACACAACAACTGGTAGGTCACCAGCAGCAAGCACAGTTAAGAGACCTGGTGGGAAAAACAAAGAAACCAATACCTTTGAGCTCAACACATTTGACTTTTCCCAGATGTACCACTAATTAACACAGACTGAGACCTCCATTTATCAACTCAAAAATGGAAAAGGCAACACTAGGTGACTCCTATGGTGCTTTATCACTCATTCTACATCATAAGAAAATACACACAGAAGGCTGGGTGCGGTGGCTCATGCCTATAATCCCAGCACTTTGGGAAGCTGAGGTGGATGGATCGCCTGAGGTCAAGAGTTCAAGACCAGACTGGCCAACATGGTGAAACCCCGTCTCTACAAAAATACAAAAATTAGCCAGGCATGATGGTAAGTGCCTGTAATCCCAGCTACTCAGGAGGCTTAGGCAGGAGAATCGCTTGAATCAGGGATGTAGTGAGCTGAGATGGCACCACTGCACTCTCCAGCCTGGGCAAAACAGCGAGACTCCATCTCAAAAAAAAAAGAAAAAAAAAAGAAAAAGAAAAGAAAAGACACACAAAAGTAAGAATAAGGACAAAATAGTGAGATACCAATTATCACAGGTAATAATTTGGAGAAATTTTTAGTTAAAAGTTAGCAAATTTCCCAGTTCCTAGCAATGCTATACCCCTACTTTATGCCTCATCTCACAATTCTTATGAAATCATTAACATTTAAGTCCCTATTTCTTTCTAGCCATGACTATTTTATCACCAGAAAATTTGTTCCCCCTCACTGGAGTATCCAAAAACATGCTGCATTATCACCTAGCTAAGCTTTGGCAGAGGATTTGTACATCAGTAGGTAGGTGCTGGTACCTTCTCTGCCTTGCCTCTCTCAATAATCCTGCACCAAAAGTGTTGTCACCCTGTAATGCAGATGCAGACACTGAAGCTCAGAAATTCACTCTGCTCATAAGCTGAGATTTAAGCCCAGTTCCTAAGATGCTACATTTTCCCCATACCATCACTTAATGCCATCACAAAAAGTAGAAAAATATTGATGAATGGAAAATATAGTTTATATTATATGTATATAAATCACTGCATCTCCAAAAGCATTTAAGAAAATCTAATTTCTAAATTTTTCAATTCACAGTAATTTGCTGCTGGGTCATATACAGCAGCAAATGCTCCCCGATGTAATGAAACTATTTGTGTGTCTCTCTGCTCCATTGGATTGGAAGATCATCAAAGACAGGAAATGTGTACGTTTCATTTTCACATTGCCAAGCTACCACTCACCTGGCAAGTAGTAATATTCTATAAATGTGGACCTGATTTGAAACATTTAAAATACAGTTACAGGAGAAAACAAGTAATATTGAGAAGAATCTAGCCACTGTATCAGTTTGTTTTACATACTTTCCTTTTATTACTTTTTTAAATTAATTTGTGAATCAGGAGAAAGTGCTTTACTAACTTTTCATGATAAACCATGTTGGATGAGCACCAGCATCCTCCCTGAGCAGTTTGGAAATGACTGGTCAAAGACAGAAATAGAATCTGGGTTTGATGTCCTCCCTCAAGATCTAGTCCTCCTCTGGAGAAATAACAGTGAAAGTATGCTTGTTATTCTTGATGTTGTTACTGCTGTTTGTTTGTTTGGTTGTTTGTTTGATTGGTTTGCTTCAGTTTATTTTGCACACCATGGCGTGAGCAACTCAAGCAGAGCACCAGAAATAGCTTTTCACATTTCCACTTGTTTCCTATTCTCATTCCTACTCCCACCTCAAGACGGGAGGAAAATAGTTCTTTGGCTGACTACCTAATCTCATGTCCACTGAGACACATTAGTAATTCTCAATGGGGTGACAGTAGTGAATCTGGCTGATGATAGCTGGGCTGAGCTGTTAGATGACCTACCTGCTGATGAGCTCATCCCCAAAGCCATCATGACTCTAGCAGATGTTCAGACTTCACAGAGTTGTTTCCTCCTCCTTCAATCTCCAAAGCCAACCAGAACCCCATGGAACTCTGCTAAGCAATGTGGCACACACACAGTTAGAATACATAGAACAAGGAGAAAGACATCCAGAGGACCTGCTACTGTATTACTTCCTCACATCCAAAATCATAATCCTGTAGCTGCAAATGACTTTGCGATGGAGATACAATGCACAGCTGTGGGAGCTGTCTGCTAGAAGAAGAATGAAAATAGAGAGAAAGATTTATGCTGAGATCAAAATATCCCTGCTTACATGAAGGGAAATTTTCATTATAGCAGATGAATCATAGTGATTCTGAGACTAGCACCCCTTCTACAGGGAAATCATTATTTAGGAAACTAGTTGTCAAAATAATTGTTACAATGTCCCTGCAACAATTATTTCTTTCTCCAGAAATAAGAAGATAACCCACATATCCTGGGTCATAGACCCTGAATGTCTCATAGGAATTAAGATACAATATCAGGCTTTGGTGGCATTGGATTTAAGCCTGTACACAGCTTGCCAATATGGGTTAACGTAAATCCATCACCTAGTAATAATTTTATATCACTGTGGAATTGGAATGTGTGTGCATATACATAGATACATATTTATTGTAAATTCAATCTGCAGATTGAAAACTATGTGGTAGATATCAGTGTTCAAATCTCGTCTCCTCCACCCATGCACACAGACCCTATATAATCATTGTGTTGGTACTTTGCCCTGGCCCAACTAAAAATAAAGTCATATATTTTTTGTTTGACTTTTATCTTCAAAGTATATTTTTCAAATGCTCATTCAGGGTTTTCAAATCAAGGAACAATTGTTACACTATTACGATGCATGATTTAGGGATTATACAACTATGAAAATTGTATAATCTCTAGCTGAATATTTTAGTTTTGATAGATGCCACAAGTGAGATACAAATCAACAGTGAGATTTACTTTTAAAAACACAAGAAACTCTTCAACAAAAATCTTTAGGTAGTATCATGCTTTAGAGTTATATTTCCAATGATTTTAAGTCTTGGTTTTGTGACATCCCAGTGAGTTTCCAAATGTTTAAAGTGTGTTATAAATATTTCAAATAAGATATGCTGGGAAAATCATCCATGCCTTCTAGTGTTAAAGTGGAATATGTATGCCATAGATTCTGGTTGGGGGGAAGTTTTGCAAATTCAGACAGTTCCTAAAGGGTTAGAAACACTGGAGTAGAGACCGAGGGAATGTATATTTTAAGTCTCCACAGCTAAAACAATAATACAAACAAAAAGCCATCAATGGAATTGCTGCTTAGGCCAAACAAAAGTTTATTATTTTAGGTAAAAAATATTTCCAATTTTGAGTATTACTCTAAATCCATTCTCCATTTTTCTTTAAGCAGAGCAATTTCCTTTTAAGTGGAAGTAGTTGCATCTTCACAACTATTTTAAAATGCAGTTAGATAGTAATATAATACACTACAGCTGGAAAATGAACAATCCATTTTTCCTCTTCCTAGACAAGGTCATACTGCTGAGCATACTCGAGTTAAGTGTGATACAGAAGTTAAGCCATAAATTCAATGAGATGGAAGACTCTGGCATCCGAGGCACACGCACGGTCCAGTGTCAGAGGGGCTTACACTCAATTCTCTCTGTTTTACTTAAAAATTCTCAGTCCTTATTAACAAATAACCTCTCTATTAAGAAAAAAAATTATTTTATGGACCAGATAAACAAAAGACACTGTCATTTTTAAACCAAAACATATTTAAGAAATAAAATGTAAGTGAAACTAATTTGCTACATATGTTTTATACATACAGTACATAAGGGGGTTTCCCCAACGCCATATGGAAAGCATCTGAATTTGTAAGACAATGACCTTCATAAATCACTCTAGGCTCCAACTCCAAATTATGTCTTGTTCCCTCACTCATGGGATAGTCACTATATCTCATATAAATTCATTATGTTATATGTGCACAATAATCTATCTCTACCTTTATAAGGAATGATGTCATAACACATAGGCAAGGTTTTCCAGAAAAGGGAACAAGCTCTCTCACCAGATGGGCCAACCTATAGTACTGTTTCTCTGAACATAATATGTTTCACAATGCAGCTTATCCTTCCTGCTTGAAGGAAAAGCAAATTAATGGGGAAAGAAATGAGCAATCTGAGAACAAAATGTTTTCTGAGCCTACCTGTTTTTTTCTTTTTTTAAGGTAAATGTAAAATAAAAGTCTTACATACCTTCACATAGATTCTGTTTAAGTATTTACCATTTATATCCATTAAAAAAGAATCTATATTCTGCCTAGTTATTTTTATCTGCATCGAATCACCAACCATGGCTCCAGCAGGGTTTTCTCTTTAACAATTGTCTTGCCATGACAAAGGTTTAAGATAAGAGAAAGCAAGTTTTTGACACCGGCTGATGGAGGAGGAAAATGAAATAGGTATACTCCATCCTCCAGCCTGTTTTTCCATAGAAAGTTAATTCTTACCACCTTCTTTCCTAATTCAAACTTTCTTCAGTTTCTTTCAACTACTTTCTGCAGTTCAGCAGTACAGATTTATCTGTTCTCTTATTCACTTTTAACCACTTGAGGAAGTGAGCACTGAGTTAAAATACAACTTCTTGGTCTTTCTTCCTTAAGAACATTAAGGTTTGTAAATCCATAAGCTGAAATAAAAACAACAAAAATCATGTGCAAACCTATGTAAAGGCTACTTTTCAATCCTTTTAATTGTCTTCCTTTTTTTTTCTACTTCTTTCTTTCTTTTACTCTAGGCTAAGGATCAAGCATGAACATAAGGGAATGAAAAGGCCAAAACAAATACATGTTGAATGAATCAAATAAATGTTAGTGACTAGAATGAGGAGTTATTATGAGAATGACAACCTGCAGAAATTATGCCCCATCTGAAGTAGGCAGCTCTGAAAAATTGTTGCATCTCAGAACCTCCGGAGGGTTGGAGGGGAAAGGGCACTATATGGGCCAACAATGTACAGGCTGAAAAATTATGTGTACAGGCTGGTTAAGGCCTGAAAAACAAAAGTATGCAACCTTTTACCTAGAAGCTAAGAATTGCTGAAGAAAGAAAGTAGACTTGGAAATACAAGATCCAAATCAATTCTAACTGCTATATAATGCTAGATATTATTATAAATATCTGAAGATATCAATAAAGAATGGCAAAAGAGTAGACTATAAGAGCACCAAAAACATGAGCATCTCTATCTTTAATCATCAAATTTTGCATGAAACTATCAAGAGTTGAGTATTTCGTAGTAAATTTATAGTTGAACTTGTCTTCTACTTTTTTTAAAAAATTGTGATAAAAAGATTAAGACTCTTAGAACCACTAACTACCAAACACATTCTGAAAAGCCTGCAAACTGATATCATTAAACATGCACACACACACAGAATATTAAGTATAGGGAAGTGCCCACAACCTGATTTTTCTATTGTAAATTTAATGCTTCCCTTAAAAAACCAAACTTCTAAAAAATAAATTTCCTTAATGCCCCTGTTTATTTGAATTACCTACTGGAAATTTCAGCACTGTTAGAAAGAAACGAGTTTGCACACAAGTGCTATACTAAATATGGTAAGGATTCTGACACTATCATGAGGAATTTAATATAGTACCATATTCTAAATAATATCGATATTGTTTTATGAATCCTTTTATTTTACACACTGGGCATAAAAATATAAGATCAGGCCATTCAATAATATATATAAAATATTTTCATACTACCATATTTAACTTTACTTCCAAAAATTGCCAGCACTTTTAAGCATTTGACAAAATCACTGCATCTTCCCCCACTTATGGCTCTGAGGGAGCAATAGGGTGCAGAATTATCATCATTATAAATAACTAGAAAAGCAAATAAAATGGTGAAAAAAACATTTTCGGATGTGGACAACAATGCAGGATGTGATCCTCAGAAAAAAGAAAGAAAGGCTGGGTGTGGTGGCTCACACCTGTAATCCCAGCACTTTAGGAGGCCAAGGCAGGCAGATCACCTGAGGTCGGGAGTTTGAGAACAGCCTGACCAACATGGAAAAACCCTGTCTCTACTAAAAATACAAAAAATTAGCCCAGTGTGGTGGTGCATCCCTGTAATCCCAGCTACTCAGGAGGCTGAGGCGGGAGAATCACTTGAACCTGGGAGGCAGAGGTTGTGGTGAGCTGATATTGCACCATTGCACTCCAGCCTGGGCAACAAGAGTGAAACTCTGTCCAGAAAGAAAAAGAAGAAAAGAAAAGGAAAGGAAAGAAAAGAAAGGAAAAGAAAGAAAAGAAAGGAAGAAAAAAAGAAAGAGAGAGAAAGAAAGAAAGAAAGGAAGAAAGAAAGAAAGACAGACAGACAGACAGAAAGAAAGAAAGAAAGAAAGAAAAAAAGAAAGAAAGAAAAAAAAATGGGGTGATCCTACAATTGCCCTGGATTTTACCTAGGGACAATTTTTAACATAAACAAGGGAGGCAGAATGCAAACACAGCCTTCAAGACTTGCTGAGTTAAGAAGATATACATCAGTTAAGAGAGGCAAAAACAAATAAATAAATACAATAAAATAAAAAACAAAGCCTAGAATTTGTAGAGCATAGTACTGAAGAGAGAAAAAAGTAGTTCCAAAAATCTGCATAAAGGTCCTCTGAGATTTTGGGTGAATAACAAGTTTGAATGCCTAGAATGAAATACTATGAAGCTAAAATGAGAATAATTTCCAGGAAGCTATAAGCTAAACAGTTTTCAGAGCACACAGGGTTAATAATCATTCAGGTTCCACAATAACAGTGAGCAGATCTCATTATATATACAAATAATTGAGTAGAGACCTCTAGCAAGTATGCCTTAGTAGAGGGACTTAGCTAGCCTTAAAATAAAGGTCACACCATACTTGCCCCAAAGAGTTTTTTTAAAAAGCTTTCAAAGGATCAACATAAACCACAGATATCTATGTTAACTGTCTAGCAGAACAAGGTTCAGCAATCTTTAAAAACCACAACACAATCAAGCACAAAACAATGAAAACTTCACAATATGTGACATCCACAAAAAAATTCTAAACATGCAAACAAAAATTCCAGGCATATGATCCAAAGAGAAAAAAAAAATCAGCAGAAAAAGAAGTAGAAATGACAGAGATGACAAATTAGCAGACAACACAGTTAAAATGACTATTTTCAATGTGCATATTATGCTGACTTTTTTTAAATTAGGAAAAAAATGAAGAAAAAATGGAACAGAAAAAAGCATTTGAAAGGGGTCAGTTCTGCAACATGAAGGAATAGAAGGCTCCAGCTATCCTTTCCCCATAGACACACTAAGTTAGCTCCTATACATGGATCAAGCCTCTTCAAGAAAAAGTCAGAATCCAGTTGAAATTCTCTGGGGCCAGGTGTGGTGGCTCACGTCTGTAATCCTAGCACTTTGGGAGGTGAAGGCAGGTGAATTGCTTAAGCTCAAGAGTTCAAGAATGGTCTGAGCAACATGGCAAAACACCATCTCTACAAAAAATACAAAATTAGCCAGGTATGGTAGCATGCACCTGTGGCCCCAGCTACTCAGAGGGCTGAGGCAGAAGGATCACTTGAGCCTAGGAGGTCAAGTCTGCAGTAAGCTGAAATCACACCACTGCACTTCAGCCTAGGTGACAGACCAAGACCCTTTCTTTAAAAAAAAAAAAAAGGAAAGAAAAGAGAAAGAAAGCCTCCTACACAATATATGACTGAGAAAAATTCCACATTAAAACAAGTAGAGAAACCACTTAACTACTAAAAACTTAAAAGTAGTGGCTGGCAAGATGGCCAAATAGTAGCACCTCCAGTCTGCAGCCCCCAGTGAGATCAATGCAGAATACAGGTGATTTCTGCATTTCCAACTGAGGTACCAGGCTCATCTCATTGGGACTGGTTAGAGAGTGGGTGTAGCACACGGAGGTCAAGCCAAAGCAGGTTGGGGCATTTTCTCACCTGAGAAGTGCAAGAGGTTGGGGAACTCCCTCCCCTTGCCAAGGGAAGCCATGAGGAACTGTGCCTTGAGGAACAGTGCACTCCTGTCCAGATACTACACTTTTCCCACAGTCTTTGCAACTGGCAGACCAGGAGATTCCCTCCAGTGCCTATGCCTCCAGGGCCCTGGGTTTCAAGCACAAAACTGGGCAGCCATTTGGGCAGACACTAAGCTAGCTGCAGGAGTGTATTTTCATACCCCAGTGGTGCCTGGAACACCAGTGAGACAAAACTGTTCACTCCTCTGGAAGGGGGGATGAAGCCAGGAAGCCAAGAGGTCTAGCTCAGCGAATCCCACTCCCACAGGACCCAGCAAGCTAAAATCCACTGGCTTCAAATTCTCACTGCCAGCACAGCAATCTGAAGTCAACCTGGGATGCTTAAGCTTGGTCAGGGAAGGGGCGTCTGCCATTACTGAGGCTTGAGTAGGTGGTTTTCCCCTCACAGTATAAACAAAGCTGCCAGGAAGTTTATACTGGTTAGAACCCACCACAGCTCAGCAAAGCCACTGTAGCCAGACTGCCTCTCTAGATTCCTCCTCTCTGGGCAAGGCATCTCTGAAAGAAAGGCAGCAGCCCAGTCAGGGGCTTATAGATCAAACTCCCATCTCCCTGGGACAGAGCACCTGGGGGACGGGGCAGCTGTGGGTGCAGCTTCAGCAGACTTAAACGTTCCTGCCTGCTGGCTCTGAAGAGAGCAGCAGATCTCCCAGCACAATGCTTGAACTCTGCTAAGGAACAGACTACCTCCTCAAGTGGATCCCTGACACCCATGCCTCCTGACTGGGAGACACCTCCCAGCAGAGGTCAACAGACACCTCATACAGGAGAGCTCTGGCTGGCATCCAGTGGGTGTGACTCTCGGACGAAGCTTCCAGAGGAAGGAACAGGCAGAAATCATTGCTGTTTTGCAGACTCCGCTGGTGATACTCAGGCAAACAGGGTCAGGAGTGGACCTCCAGCAGACCTACAGCAGAGGGGCCTGTTAGAAGAAAAACGAACAAACAGAAAGGAATAGCACCAACTTAATAAAAACGACGTCCACAAAGAAACTCCATCTGAAGCTCACCAACATCAAAGATCAAAGGCAGATAAATTCACAAAGACGAGGAAAAACCAGCACAAAAAGGCTGAAAATTCCAAAAACCAGAATGTATGTTCTCCAAAGAAACATAACTCCTGGCCAGCAAGGGAACAAAACTGGACAGAGAATGAGTTTGATGAATTGACAGAAGTAGGCTTCAGAAGGTGGGTAATAACAAACTCCTCCAAGCTAAAGGAGCATATTCTAACACAATGCAAGGAAGCTAAGAACCTCAAAAAAAAGGTTAGACAAATTGCTAACTAGAATAACAAGTTTAGAGAAGAACATCAATGACCTGATGGAGCTGAAAAACACAGCACGAGAACTTCGTGAAGCACACACAAGTATGAATAGCCAAATCAATCAAACAGAAGAAAGTATATCAGAGACTGAAGATCAAATTAATGAAATAAAGTGTGGAGACAAGATTAGAGAAAAAAGAATGAAAAGAAATGAACAAAGCCTCCGAGAAATATGGGACTATGTGAAAAGACCCAACCTATGTTTGATTGGTATACCTGAAAGTGATGGGGAGAATGGAACCAAGTTGGAAGACACTCTTCAGGATATTATCCAGGAGAACTACCCCAACCTAGCAAGGCAGGCCAACACTCAAATTCAGGAAATATAGAGAACACCACAAAGATACTCCTTGAGAAGAGCAACCCCAAGACACATAATTGTCAAATTCACCAAGGTTGAAATGAAGGAAAAAATGTTAAGGGCAGCCAGAGAGAAAGGTCGGGTTACCCACAAAGGGAAGCCCATTAAACTAACAGTGGATCTCTCAGCAGAATGCCTACGAGCAAGAAGAATCATTTTTAAAGAAAAGAATTTTCAACCCAGAATTTCATATTCAGCCAAACTAAGCTTCATAAGTGTGGAAGGAGAAATAAAATCCTTTACAGACAAGCAAATGTTGAGAGATTTTGTCACCACCAGGCCTGCCTTAAAAGAGCTCCTGAAGGAAGCACTAAACATGGAAAGGAAAAACTGGTACTAGACAAGGCAAAAACATACCAAATTGTAAAGACTGTCTACACTGTGAAGAAACTGCATCAACTAACAGGCAAAATAACCAGCTAGAATCATAATGACAGGATCAAATTCACACATAACAATATTAACCTTAAATATAAACAAGATAAATTCCCCAATTAAAAGACATAGACTGGCAAATTGGATAAAGAGTCAAGACCCATTAGTGTGCTGTATTCAGGAGACTCATCTCATGTGCCAAGACACATATAGGCACAAAATAAAGGGATGAAGTAATATTTAACAAGCAAATGGGAAAAAAAAGCAGGGGTTGCAATCATAGTCTCTGATAAAAAAAGACTTTAAAACAACAAGATAAAAAAGACAAAGAAGGGCATTACATAATGATAAAGGGATCAATGCAACAAGAAGAACTAACTATCCTAAATATATATGCACCCAATAGAGGAGCATTCACATTCATAAAGCAAGTTCTTAGAGGCATACAAAGAGACTTAGACTCCCAAACAATAATAGTGGGAGACTTTAACACCCCACTGTAAATATTAGACAGATCAATGAGACAGAGTATTAACAAGGATATTCAGGATTTGACCTCAGCTCTGGAACAAGCTGACCTAATAGTCCTTTACAGAGCTCTCCACCCTGAATCAACAGAAAATACATTCTTCTCAGCACCACATCACATTTATTCTAAAATTGACCACATAATTGGAAGTAAAACACTCCTCAGCATACACAAAAGAATGGAAATCATAACAGTCTCTCAGACCACAGTGCAATCAAATTAGATCTCAGGATTAAGAAACTCACTCAAAACCACACAACTACATGGAAACTGAACAACCTGCTCCTGAATGACTACTGGGTAAATAACCAAATGAAGGCACAAATAAATAAGTTACTTGAAACCAATGAGAACAAAGGCACAACATACCAGAATATCTGGGACGTAGCTACAGTGTGTTTAGAGGGAAATTTATAGCACTAAATGCCCACAGGAAAAAGTGGGAAAGATCTTAAATCCACACCCTACCATCACAATTTAAACAACTAGAGAAGCAAGAGTACACGAATTCAAAAGCTAGCAGAAGACAAGAAATAACTAAGATCAGAGCAGAACTGAACAAGACAGAGATGCAAAAAACCCTTCAAAAAATCAATGAATCCAGGAGCTGGTTTTTTGAAAGTATTAACAAAATAGATAGACTGCTAACCAGACTAATAAAGAAGAAAAGTGAGAAGAATCAAATAGACACAATAAAAAAATGATAAAAGGGATATCAGCATTGATCCCACAGAAATACAAACTACCATCAGAGAATACTATAAACACCTCTATGCAAATAAACTAGAAAATCCAGAAGAAATGGATAAATTCCTGGATGCATAGACCCTCCCAAGACTAAACCAAGAAGTCAAATCTCAAAATAGACCAATAACAAGCTCTGAAATTGAGGCAGTAATTAATAGCCTACCAACCAAAAAAAACCCAGGACCAGACAGATTCACAGCTGAATTCTACAAGAGGTACAAAGAGGAGCTGGTACCATTTCTTCTGAAACTATTCCAAACAATAGAAGAAGAGGGACTCCTCCCTAACTCATTTTATGTGGCCAGCATCATCCTGATACCAAAACCTGGCAGAGATACAACAAAAAAGGTAAATTTCAGGCCAATATCCCTGATGAACATCGATGTGAAAATCCTCAATAAAATACTGGCAAACCGAATCCAGCAGCACATCAAAAAGCTAATCCACCATGATCAAGTTGGCTTCATCCCTGGGATGCAAGGATGATTCAACATACACAAATCAAAAAATGTAATCCATCTCATAAACAGAACCAATGGCAACAGCCACATGATTATCTCAATAGGTGTGGAAAAGGCCTTTGATAATATTCAATACCACTTCATCCTAAAAACTCTTAATAAACTAGGTATTGATGGGATGTATCTCAAAATAATAAGAGCTATTTGTGACAAACCCACAGTCGATATCATACTGAATGGGCAAAAGCTAGAAGCATTCCCTTTGAAAACTGGCACAAGACAAGATTGCCCTCTCTTACCACTCCTATTCAACATAGTATTGGAAGTTCTGACCAGGGCAATCAGGCAAGAGAAAGAAATCAAGGGTATTCAATAGGAAGAGAGGAAGTCAGTGCACTCACCTTTGCTCATATGTAAGGACAGACCCTTCTATAGAAGTACCTTACCTTGCTGAGAATTAAAAAGAAAATGTTATATCCAAGTGCGATTTCTTTTGTGGCACCACAACTTTATATATAACAATTTGGGGGCTCACCCATGATTACATTCCCCTCCAGGGATGGTCTCTGGTTCTCTCTTGTGAGGAGGCGCACCCTGCCCCCTTGTGGCGGCCTCGGGAGTGAGAAATCTGAGCCCACCCAGTGCAAGGAATAACCCAAACTCTCTGCAACACGGAAAAAAAATGGCCAGCAACCTAGCTTAAAGGATCCTCACACACTTGGTGACAACTCTGTGCACAGATCAAGGAAGGAGAAGCCACAGGAGCTGGTAAAGTATTTCCTTGGTGGTCGGGACCAAGGTAAGAAAGCCATGGGGGTGTTCAGTGAAGTACTCCTTGGTCGGGTGGCTTAAAGGTTAGAAAGAGGTGAGACATCCCCATTCGGGGGGATTGAACCTCACACAAACTTCCAGTAGTAGAAAAGGCAAGAAATTTCCAGTGGGGAAATTGAGCCTCAACCCAAAAGGCAAGAAATTTCCAGTGGGGGAAATTGAGCCTCACCCCATAAGGCAAGAAATTTCCATTGAGGAAATTGAGCCTCACCCCAAAAGGCAAGAAATTTCCAGTGGGGAAATTGAGCTTTACCCCTAAAGGCAAGAAATTTCCAGTGGGGAAATTGAGCCTCACCCCAAAAGGTGAGAAATTTCCAGTAAGGGAAATTGAAACTTGAACCTTACCCCAAAACCATCAAGATGGGAAATACCCCGAGCAAGACAGGGAGCAAGGGGGATAAAGATGGTAACAAAGATATCCCCCCGGATAGCCCCCTAGGTCTCATGCTAAAACACTGGAAGGATAATGAAAGGACGAAACATAGGAAAAAGCAACAAATGATAAAATATTGCTGTTTTATTTGGACTCAGGGACCCATCCTCAAACCCTCAATCTTCTGGCCAAAGTTTGGGTCGAATGCAGATGTAATGTGTCAGCTTCTAATCCGATATGTTAATGATAAAAGTCTAGTGTCTCAAGAAGAACTAGGCTATGCCCTTTGTTGGAGGCAAGGACCTGCCCTCTTTTTTCCCTTAAAAACAAATATGGAAGAACCCAATCTGGCACCTCAAAATGAAAAGTCAGAGGAGCCAGCTCTTATGCCTAAAGATTTCAGCACATGGGATCCCCTAGACTATCTTCCCCTGTTCAGTGTCCCCAACCTTTCCCCACAGACAGCCACGGCCACCTCAGATCCTGTTCCAAATTCCACCTCTACTCATAGCCTTATAACCCTGACTCTTGGGAATTACCATCCCATTAACCTGTTCCGTCCCAACCTAAATACTCCTCTCTAAAAGGACTCCAGTGTGAGGTAGAATAATGTAAAAAAGATATTCAGAATTTCCCATTTCCCTCCATACCTAAGAGGTCAGCCCTGACCCTCTTCCCTTTGAAAGAGGTACCACAAGGAGGGGGGCCATTCGCTTTGTAAATGCTCCCCTAACCAGTTCAGAAGTCCAGGATTTTAAAAAGGAGCCTAAACCGCTACTAGATGACCCTTACAGAGTAGCAGACCAATTCTTAGGACCTCAGTTATACACTTGGGTCGAGTTAATGTCCATCTTGGGCATCCTCTTTTCAGGGAAGAAAGAGTAGCTCCACTCCCACTGGTCCCTCCCCTAGGGGAAGGGGAAGGGGAAGGGAGAACAGCAGCATAAGCAGCTGGCAGAGGCAGGGAAAGAACAGCAGAGAGAGAAAAAGGGAGAGAGAGGAAGAGAAAGAGAGGCAAAGAGGGAGTCAAAGAGAGAGAGAGAAAGAAAGAGACAAAGTCAAAGACAGAAAGAGAAAGAGAGAGATAGAAGTAGTAAAGAGAAAATAGTGTACCCTATTCCTTTAAAAGCCAGGGTAAATTTAAAACCTATAATTGATAATTGAAGGTCTTCTCCATGACCCCATAACACTACAAAACCACCTTGTTGTCAGTATAAACAAGGGTGTAGCCCAAAAGCACTGAGGCCGCTGACAACCCATAGCCTTTCTAATAAAAAACCCTTAACGCAGTAACCTGCGGATGGCCCACATGCATTCAATCTGTAGCGGCAACCGGTTTGCTAACAGAAGAAAGTAGAAAAATAACTTTTAGAGGAAACCTCATTGTGAGCACACCTCATAAGGTCAGAACTATCCTAAGTCCAAAATACATAAATAAATAAATAAAATAAAATAAAAATGTAGCTTACTAACTCAAAAATCTTAAAGTATGGGGCTATTCTGTTAGAAAAAGATTATTTGACATTAACCACTGATAATTCCCTTAACCCAGCAGGTTTCCTAACATGGGATCTAAATCTTAATTAATTACCATACAAAGGTCTGACCAGACCTAGGAGGAACGCCCTTCAGGGACAGGATGTTACACAATGGGTATTCAGTAATTGATAGGGAAACTCTTGTAAATGCAGAGTTAGGGAAATTGCCTAATAATTGGTCTGCTCAATTGTGAGAGCTGCTTGCACTCAGCCAAGCCTTAAAGTACCTACAGAACCAGGCAGGAACCATCTATACCAATTATAAGTTAATTTGGACTAAACAAGGTCTTATTAAAAGCAAATAATAATTGAAATCCCAAATTTATAAGGTTTCCAACAAAAGTAATTTGCTAAAAGTTAACAGTGTAACATGTATTAACCTAACTTCTGATCTTGTGGCCTTAGACAGTCTAGTCCACAGACATGAAGAAAGTTTGCTTTGGAAAAGAATGGTTATTATCTTTGAGAAAAAAAAAAGTTGGGGGAGAATGTATGTAAAAAGGAAGGTTATGTTGAAAGGAGCCGGGCACATTCCTCAGCCCCGGGCTCAAAACAAACAAGCCCAGTACAAACACATCCCATCCTCCCATCCCACCACATATCGCCATATATCTCTCAAACTTCCTGAGCCCAGTACAAACACCACCAGGAAAGTCTCCGATAAGGGGACAACCGTTCAAAGTTTTACTGAAAGAGCGGGAACCAAAAGAATTCCTTTGTTCCCCTGTAACTTTCAGGGTATAAAAAGCAAACACTCGCATTGTTCAAGGCCCTCTTGTATGCTGTGGAATGGAGGGACCAGGTTCGAACTTGTAGTAAAGATCCTTGCCGCTTGGCTTTGACTCTGGACTCTGGTGGTCTTCTTTGGGGAACTAACGGTCTGGGCATAACATCTGGGGGCTCGTCCAGGATTCCCCAAGCCCACCAGACCCCTGGTCAACGGATCTGCTAGGATCGATCTACTGATAGGTGAGCTGGCTCATCTCCGTTTGTCTGTCTGTGTCTGTTCTGAATCTGAATCTGTGACTCGCGAGGTCTGAAACTGGAGCTGGCACAGTCCTGGCGGATGCACTATAGGACGGCCAGCGGAGACTGGTAGGAGACGTCCCCTGGCTCTCATCTGATCTAAATTGCAATCTGAACTGCCCTGGTTTGGCAGGCAGCAGCTATCTCTGATCTGGGCTGCCCCAGCGCGATCGCGATCCAGGCAGCTAACTCTGACCCGGGCTTCCGGTGCGCACTTGCAATCTGAACTGCCCCGGTTTGGCGGGCAGCAGCTATCTCTGATCTGGGCTGCCCCAGCGCGATCGCAATCCAGGCAGCTAACTCTGACCCGGGCTTCCGGTGCGTGCTTGCAATCTGAACTGCCCCGGTTTGGCGGGCAGCAGCTATCCCTGATCTGGGCTGCCCCAGCGCGATCACGATCCAGGCAGCTAACTCTGACCAGGGCTGCCAAAGTGCGCCTGCGATTAGATATCATTAATAAGTCAGATCAGATTTCCTTTACAGGGATTCTAACCCACATTCCTTTACAGGAAGAGACTACAAATTATTACAGGATGGGTAATACCCAGAGCACTCCTCTATCTCTCCTTACCAGTAATTTCAAAGAAGTTAGAGCAAGGGGCCATGATCTTGGTATAGAAATCAGGAAAGGAAAGCTAATTACTCTGTGTCGCTCTGAATGGTCTGCCTTTGATGTGGGGTGGCCACCCGAAGGGACCTTCCGACTTGCTGTCATCACTAGAGTAAAGTCCAAGATTTTCCTACCTGGGCGTGCGGGCCACTTAGATCAAATCCCATATATCCTCATATGGCAGGACCTTGTTGAGAACCCGCCTCCTTGGCTGTCCCCTTTCCAATTAGCCTCTGAACCCTGTAAGGCACTGGTTGCTCGACCACTAAAATCCAAGCAACCAACTCCCCCCCCCATCCTGTTCTACCTGACAGCGGGGACCCACTGTTCACAGAACCCCCTCCGTACCCCTCCGGGCCCCAGGTCCCAGCCCCCCTGGCTGAGCTGCGGGAGGGAGCAGGCGGACGGGAGGTGGCCACCACACACAGGCCCGCTGAAAGGGAAAGTAACTTTGAAGGGCCGGCAGGGCAGACACGAGGGCGCACTTCACGGGCTAGCCCCCCTCAGCCGCCTGACTCCACGGTGGCTTTACCCCTTCGGGAAATAGGACCCCCAGATGACACAGGAATCCCCAGGCTCCAGTACTGGCCACTCTCCACCAGTGATCTGTATAACTGGAAGACTCAGAGTGCTCGGTTTTCAGACAACCCCAAAGATTTACTGGCTTTACTGGATAGTGTCATGTTCACCCACCAGCCCACTTGGGATGATTGTCAGCAGCTCCTCCGAATCTTGTTCACCACGGAAGAGCAAGAGAGAACACAGATAGAAGCTAGAAAGCTGGTCCCGGGGGACGACGGTCAACTGACTTCCAACCCCGACCTCATAAACGCAACCTTTCCTCTGACCAGGCCGGCGTGGGACTACAACACGGCAGAAGGTAGGGGACGGCTACACCTTTATCGCCAGACTCTAATGGCGGGTCTCCGGGCAGCTGCTCGCAAGCCCACTAATTTGGCTAAAGTATATTCTATTCTGCAGGGAAAGACAGAGAGCCCAGCTACCTACTTAGAAAGATTAATGGAAGCTTTTAGACAGTACACCCCCATAGATCCAGAGGCTCCAGGAAGTCAGGCAGCTGTTGTAATGTCTTTCGTAAATCAGGCAGCCCCAGATATTAAGAGAAAACTCCAGAAATTAGAAGACTTGGAGGGAAAGCGGATTCAGGACCTCCTTCAGATAGCCCAGCGGGTTTACAATAACAGAGATACTCCAGAGGAAAAGCAATTTAAGGCCACTGAAAAAATGACCAAGGTCCTGGCAGCAGTGGTACAGAAAGAGCATCTACAGCCAGAGTACACCCAACCTAGGCTGCCCCCCCGGCATGATAATCTGAGCAAAGACCAATGTGCCTACTGTAAGGGGGCTGGCCACTGGGTAAGAGACTGCCCCAAAAAGAAACCACAAGGACAGGGACCCCCTAGGTCTACACCCGTACTAGTCACTCAAGACGAAGACTAAGGAAGACGGGGTTCGGACCCCCTCCCCGAACCTAGGGTAACTTTGCAAGTGGAGGGGTCCCCAGTCCAGTTCTTGGTTGATACGGGAGCACAGCACTCGGTCTTAGTTAAAACTAATGGGAAATTATCCTCCAAATCCTCGTGGGTACAAGGGGCCACAGGAGTTAAGAAATACCCATGGACAACACAAAGAACAGTAAACCTCGGAGCCAAGAATATAACCCATTCTTTCCTGGTCATCCCTGAGAGCCCCTGTCCCCTATTGGGGAGAGACCTGCTAACTAAAATGGGAGCACAGATCCATTTCCTCCCTGAGGGGCCCGTCGTGACCAACTCCCACAATCGACCCGTGTCCGTCCTGACTATAAACCTAGAAGATGAGTACCGGCTCCACCAGGAGAAAGCGGCCCCTGACCAGGACATAGCAACCTGGCTCCAGCAATATCCAGAAGCTTGGGCGGAAACGGGGGGCTTAGGTCTAGCAAAACACCGTCCTGCCTTATTTATTGAACTTAAGCCTGGGACAGACCCCGTGCGGGTACGCCAATACCCGATGCCCCTAGAGGCCAAGAAAGGGATTGCCCCACATATCCGCCGGCTCCTTGACCAAGGGGTCCTTCGCCCATGTCACTCACCCTGGAATACTCCATTGTTGCCAGTACAAAAACCTAATAGTGGAGAATACAGACCTGTACAAGACTTAAGAGAAATCAACAAGAGGGTTGTGGACATACATCCAACTGTGCCTAACCCATATACCCTCCTAAGTACCTTAAACCCTAAACATCAATGGTACACTGTTTTAGATTTGAAAGATGCTTTCTTCAGTTTGCCTTTAGCCCCTCAGAGCCAAAAGCTCTTCGCCTTCGAGTGGAATGACCCTGATAGGGGCATAAGTGGCCAACTGACAAGGACCAGGCTGCCGCAGGGATTCAAAAACTCTCCTACCCTGTTCGATGAGGCCCTCCATGAAGACCGGGGTGAGTACCGATGTAAACACCCTGAAATAATTTTACTACAGTATGTTGATGACCTCCTAATTGCTGCTGAGACCCAAGAAGCTTGCATCCAAGGGACCAAGGGTCTCTTACAAGCTCTGGGGAATCTAGGCTACCGAGCCTTGGCAAAGAAAGCTCAAATCTGTAAGCCAGAGGTAACATATCTAGGGTACCTGCTTAAGGGAGGGCAGCGCTGGCTAACAGACGCCCGGAAACAAACTGTTCTGCAGATCCCCAGGCCACAATCCACCCGACAAGTGAGAGAATTCCTGGGGTCGGCGGGATTTTGCAGACTATGGATACCTGGGTTCACAGAACTGGCTAAACCCTTGTATCAGGCAACACGGGGGCAACAGCCATTTAATTGGACAGACGAAGCCGAGTTGGCCTTCCAACAGATTAAAACCGCCCTACTCTACGCGCCTGCACTAGGACTACCTGATGTTACCAAGCCCTTCCACTTATACGTGGATGAGAATAAGGGTGTCGCCAAGGCGGTAATAACTCAGAACTTAGGCCCCTGGCGGAGGCCAGTTGCCTACCTGTCAAAGAAGTTAGACCCAGTGGCTGCCGGGTGGCCCCCTTGTCTCCGAATGATTGTGGCCACGGCTCTGATGGTGCAAGATGCTGATAAACTTGTCATGGGGCAAGAATTGCGGGTCGTTACTCCACGTGCCATCGAAGGTGTACTCAAACAGCCACCTAATCGATGGATGAGTAACGCCCGGCTCACCCACTACCAAGGACTACTACTAAATCCTCTCAGGATAATTTTACTGCCCCCAACGACCTTAAACCCTGCCTCGCTGCTGCCCAACCCGGACCTGGACGCCCCACTCCATGACTGCACCAAGATACTAGCTCAGGTGCACGGAGTTCGAGAAGACCTGCAGGACCGCCCACTTCCTGACGCCGACCTCGTCTGGTTCACTGATGGGAGCAGCTTCATGCATCAAGGCCAGAGGTACGCTGGAGCGGCAGTAACTTCAGAGACTGAGGTAATCTGGGCAGAACCCCTGCCCCCGGGGACATCGGCCCAGAAGGCCGAACTGATAGCGCTCACCCAAGCTCTTACCTTAGGGGCGGGGAAAAAGCTGACAGTATATACAGACAGCCGATATGCTTTTGCAACGGTGCATATACATGGGGCCATTTACAGGGAGCGAGGGTTACTGACGGCTGAAGGAAAAGAGATAAAAAACAAGCAAGAGATCCTAGCCCTGCTAACAGCCCTATAGAGGCCAGAAAAATTAGCCATTGTACATTGCCCAGGGCATCAGAAACTAACTACTCCAACTGCTCAAGGCAACTTTCTGGCAGACCAAACTGCAAGGAATGTGGCGAAGGCTCCCAGCCAACTCCTTGCACTCCAGCTCCCTGACCCGGGCCCCCGGGACTTGCCATATTTCCCTGAATATTCAGAACAAGATCTCCAGTGGATTGACAAACTTCCCCTGAAACAAATCCAGAATGGGTGGTGGACTGATACTAATGACCAAACCATCCTACCAGAAAAATTAGGACAACAGGTGTTAGAACACATCCACCGAACCACCCACCTGGGGGCCCGGCGGATGATAGACCTGATCAGACGCTCCAAGCTCAAAATCAGACATATAGCTGAGACGGCCAGCAGTATCGTGACAAGTTGCAAAGTCTGCCAGCTTAACAACGCATACCCCCAATCTCAAGCTGCAACAGGAACAAGGCTCAGGGGAACCAGGCCCGGTATCTACTGGGAAGTAGATTTTACCGAAATAAAGCCAGGAAAGTACGGGTACCGGTACTTACTTGTCTTTGTAGATACTTTTTCAGGGTGGACTGAAGCATTCCCAACCAAAAGAGAAACTGCTCAGGTCGTAGCAAAGAAAATTCTGGAAGATATCCTTCCCAGGTATGGCTTCCCCATCCAGATAGGGTCAGATAATGGGCCCGCTTTTGTCACTAAGGTAAGTCAGGACTTGGCTTCCATCCTTGGGGCAAATTGGAAACTACATTGCACTTACAGGCCCCAGAGTTCAGGACAGGTAGAAAGGATGAATCGGACCTTAAAAGAGACCTTAACTAAATTGACTATAGAGACTGGCGCTAATTGGGTAGTCCTTCTCCCCTATGCTCTGTTCTGGGCCCGTAATACCCCTTACAAACTGGGCCTTACCCCTTACGAAATCATGTATGGCAGACCTCCACCCCTGGTTCCTAGCTTAAAAGATGATCTGCTTAAGTCTGAAACAGAAAATGTCTCTGAATTCTTATTTTCCCTACAAGCCTTACAGAAAATTCACCAAGAAATCTGGCCCAAGCTGAAAGAGCTATATGAGACCAGTCCCCCACCGACACCCCATCCGTACCAGCCGGGAGACTGGGTCCTGGTTAAGCGACACCGACAAGAGACCCTAGAGCCCAGGTGGAAAGGACCACTCCAAGTACTCCTGACCACACCCACCGCCCTGAAGGTAGAAGGCATTGCGTCGTGGATCCACTACACCCACGTCAAGCCAGTGGACCCAACCTCCGACCTTCTGGGGCCAATCATGGCGGCGGCTGAAGCACCGGACACGTGGACTGTGGACAGAGCTAAGAACAACCCCTTAAAACTCACCCTGCGCCGGCAGCATAGCTCACTGCAAACATGCAGTTAGGTAGTCTAACTCTAACATTAGTCGCCCTAGTGGCCGCTGGGGAAAACATAAAGCCAGCTCCTAATCCCTTTGTCTGGAGATTCTGGCTTTATGAAAACCAAACCCACCCTGGGCAACCTCATAAGCCCGGGAAATTAGTGGCCAGTGCAGATTGCCCCTCCTCAGGGTGCAATAGCCCAATTTTACTAAATTTTACCGATTTCCAAGTAGCCAAACCAGTGGCACCAATAATATGCTTCGAGTATGATCAGACTAAATACAATTGTAAGCACTATTGGTGGCACCAAAGTGCCGGCTGCCCTTATAACTATTGTAACATCCATAAATACCAATGGTGGGGTGGAAAAGAACAGATAGATCCCAGATGGCCCTTCCATTGCAGACGAGATAGAGACCTTTCATATACATGGATAGTTAGAGACCCCTGGAACTCCCGCTGGACCACGCCTCAACACGGGGCTGTATACTACTCCTCTGCCTCCACATGGCCTAGCAGTCACCTCTATCTGTGGTGGGGTCTAGTGCAGGTACGGCCCCTAGTCCATGGAAATATCCAGCGACAAGAAAACCGCCTGACACAAGATTTATGTCCTTTTTCCTGGTTAAAATTATTGCAAGAAGGATTAGAACTTGCTAACCTTACAGGACTTCACAGCCTGTCTGGTTGCTTTCTGTGTGCCACTCTAGGGTGCCCACCGCTAACCGCTGTCCCCCTGCCATGGGGATCCTCCACCTCTGCCCAAGCTAACAACCACCGAAACCTCTCATATGCCCCTATCCCTAACGTGCCACTATACCTAAACCCCAGTCAAGAAAAGTTTCCCTACTGTTTCTCAGGAACTAATTCCAGCCTCTGCAGCATCACTGCAACGCCCCCTAATATCACCTTAAGGGCTCCGTCAGGCATATTCTTCTGGTGTAATGGAACATTATCTAAAAACCTATCAAGCCCCTCTGTTACCAACCTACTGTGTCTTCCTGTCACATTAGTTCCCCGGTTAACTCTACTTACTGCCAGCGAGTTCCTAGGGTATACTGGTAACTGGACTAGTGCTGTTATTCACCCAGACCCTAGACCGAGACCTGCATGAGCCATATTTCTCCCCCTCATTGCAGGAATCTCCCTCACCGCATCCTTCATGGCGGCCGGACTGGCTGGGGGAGCCCTAGGTCACACCCTCATAGAAAGTAACAAGCTGTACCAACAATTTGCCATTGCTACGGAGGAGTCAGCTGAGTCTCTTGCCTCCCTCCAGCGGCAGCTCACGTCCCTAGCACAGGTAACCTTGCAGAACCGGAGGGCCTTAGACCTACTCACTGCTGAAAAAGGGGGAACGTGTATGTTTCTAAAGGAAGACTGTTGTTTCTACATAAATGAATCAGGGCTTGTGGAAGACCGGGTCCAACAGTTACGCAAGTTAAGCACAGAAGTAAGAACACGGCAGTTTGCTTCAGCTGCAGACCAATGGTGGAACTCATCTATGTTTTCTCTGTTAGCCCCCTTCCTTGGACCCCTGCTGAGTCTACTATTTCTGCTTACCGTAGGACCTTGTGTTGTTAACAGAATTTTGTGGTTCATTAAAGAAAGGTTTAACACTGTACAACTCATGGTCCTCAGAGCCCAATACCAACCTGTAAACGCTGAAACAGAATCAGACTTATAAGACCCAAGATTGGCTCTAAAAAATACCTGAAAAGAAAGGGGGGGAATGAAAGGAGCCGGGCACATTCCTCAGCCCCGGGCTCAAAACAAACAAGCCCAGTACAAACACATCCCATCCTCCCATCCCACCACATATCGCCATATATCTCTCAAACTTCCTGAGCCCAGTACAAACACCACCAGGAAAGTCTCCGATAAGGGGACAGCCATTCAAAGTTTTATTGAAAGAGCGGGAACCAAAAGAATTCCTTTGTTCCCCTGTAACTTTCAGGCTATAAAAAGCAAACACTCGCATTGTTCAAGGCCCTCTTGTATGCTGTGGAATGGAGGGACCAGGTTCAAACTTGTAGTAAAGATCCTTGCCGCTTGGCTTTGACTCTGGACTCTGGTGGTCTTCTTTGGGGAACTAACGGTCTGGGCATAACAATGTGGTAAATTCTTGTCCTAAAATAAATTAACTGGCTGTTTAAAGAAAGGGATGTTTGCAACAAGTCAGAAAGTTGAGGCATGTGGAAGAATTGTCTGTAAAAGTCGTGGGAAAAAAAGTTATAAAAGGGAATTTATGCAAGAAATGTTGTATAATTTAAAAGTAATTAGGCCTCCTGAATGTAAAACTATTGAAGAAACAGTTTATGTGCAAGGTGTATAAGGAAAGTAAAATATACCTTTGGTAAAAGGATTATAAGGAGGCATAAGAATGTGGATTTTTACCTACATTAAAAGGTTAAAAACATATATATTTTGTTTTAAAGGTTTAAGCAAGTTTTGAAATGTTAATTGCAAAGGAAATTCTGTGTGTAAACATATTGACTAAAGTTAAAGGGGTATCATCCAGTTTTTCTGTGAAATGGATATTAAAATAAAAGCACAACAGGTTTTTCTTAAAGCACTAACCTGCTCTTTAACAAAAATTATAAAAGGTTAAAAAGAGTCTATAAAAATCTTACCTATGGTCAGACATTAAAAGTTGAATAAATATGCCTACAAAGTTTTATTAAAATTAAGTTTAACATTAATAACACACCAATATAAAGGTGAAATTTAGATTATCTGGTATAAAAATCATACAGGAAGCATTGTCAAATATAAAATGGTGTTTGGCTTTCTTTGGTCTAAAAGCTAATAAAATTAGGTGCTAAAGGAAATTTCTCAGTAAGAAGGCACCAAGGACTATAAAGTCCACTGCTGATGTCCCCACATTTAAAAAAAGATAAATTTTTTAGAAATTATATACTTGGTTTATCTTCCACTTTAGTTTCCCTCAAAACTAAAAGTCTTTTAGCAAAGGTACCACCCCTAGAATTTCTAGTAAACCAGCACCAGCCTAAGGATCACGTTCTCTTCACAGGGTGGAAAGAAGGAAAACTCAAGCCAGCCTGGGAAGGACCCTACCTTGTGCCGCTAACCACCGAGACTGCTGTTCATACAGCAGAAAAGGGATGGACTCATCACACCTGAGTCAAGAAAGTGCCGCCCCCTCAAGAGTAATGGGCCAAGGTCCCAGGGAAAGAACCCTACCAAACTAAAACTAAGAAAAATTTAACTCTCTTTAATCTATCCTATTACTCTTTCTTCTTTCCTCACTCTATTGCTGACCATCTAATTATTGACATAACCAAGTCAATTTTGCCTCAAACTATTGCATTTAATGCTTGCCTTGTTATACCCCATGGGGACTTGTCAAGTCAAAAAGAGCTCTCTACTTCAGAAAAGTACCTCTGTCCCTCCTGACTCTCCTCAGACTAGGCATTAATGAATTGGGACCATTTAATCCGGGGAGATTTCAATAAAGACCCCAGTGACAACCAGGAAGTCTTGCTCCCCAATGTAGAGCTTTTATGCCATAGTTAGTCCAACATTCTGTGGACCACTAAGGAGCAAGGATGGACTACCCCAACCGGTTTTTGTAATTTCCTAAAACCATACATTAATTTTACTAGAGGGACAGCCCTCCCCTCTAATTGTCAGCTAAACCAGTGTAATTCTATACAGGTTATTATCTCAAATCCTCAAAGTTCTTCCCCTTTTCTAAGCCAGTTCCCTTCTTTAAGCCGGTTTTATGGTATAGGGGCTGAGGTTTCAGGGACAAACCCTATTAGATTATTTGAAATGCATTTCTTTGATCCCCCATCACCTGCACCTTCCCCTAAGTCTTCTTCCAAAACCTCTCACACTGGAACCATTGCTCCTCCTCCATCTAACGACAAGACAAAGATAGCTATCATAAAAGTTGAAGACTTAAACTTTGGCAATTAAGACAGGATACCAAGATGCAAATGCCTGGTTGGAATGGATCAAATATTCTGTCTGCACATTAAACAAAAGCAATTATTATGCTTGTGCGCATGGCAGGCCAGAGGCCCAGATTGTCCCCTTTCCACTAGCGTGGTCCTCCAGTCTACTGGGCATGGGCTGCATGGTAGCTGTTTTGCAGGATTCTACAGCCTGGGGTAACAAGTCATGCCAAGCTCTCTCTCTCTGCCATGTCCCGAAGTCCAACACCCTGCGGGTCAGCCCCCGAGGGCCCTCCAGCTTCCACCGCCCAAAACTAAGTTCACTTCATGTCTCTCACTGCAGGGAAGAAACTTAGCATTCCTTGGAGACCTGAAGCAATGCAGTGAGCTTAAGAACTTTCAAGAGCTTACCAATCAGGCAGCCCTTGTTCATCCCCAAATGGATGTGTGATGGTATTGTTATGGACCTTTACTGGACACTCTGCCAAATAACTGGAGTGGCACTTGTGCTTTAGTCCAATTGGCTATCCCTTTCACCCAGGAATTTCATCAACCAGAGAAAGGAAAAATAAGACATCGTAAAGCAAGAGAAGCCCCTTACGGGTCTTGACTCTCACGTCTATTTAGACACAGTTAGAGTCCCACAGGGAATACCAGATCAATTTAAAGCCTGAAATCAAATAGCTGCAGGATTTGAACCAATATTTTGGTAGGTGACAATTAATAAAAATGTAGATTGGATAAACTACATTTACCACAACCAACAGTGATTTATTTACTACACTAGAGATGCTGTTAAAGGAACAGCTAAACAATTAGGGGCCACTAGACAGACGGCTGGGGAAAATAGGATAGCCCTAGACACGATATTAACAGAAACAGGAGGAGTTTGTGTCATGATTAAAACTCAATGTTGCACCTTCATCCCAAACAACACCACCCCTAATGGAAATATAACAAAGGCATTGCAAGGTCTGACTGCCCTGTCCAATGAGTTAGCCAGCAACTCAGGGGTAAATAACCCCTTTACAGGATGGCTAAAAAAGTGGTTTGGTAAATGGAAAGGAATAATAGCCTCAATTCTTACTTCCCTCACTGATATAATGTGTGTACTTATTCTTGTCGGGTGCTGTGTCATACCATGCATCCGTGGGTTAATGCAGAGGCTCATAAAAACAGCACTTACTAAAACCTCCTTTAACTATCCTTCACCTTATCCAGAGAAGCTTCTTCTTTTGAAAAATCAAGCAAAACAACTAAGCCAAGACATGTTTAAAAAAAAAAGTTTGAAAAGAAAGCTGTAAGGAAATATAAGGGGAGGGGTTGGTAGATATGAGTTCTAAATTTCTTTTCCAAGAATCAATATGTCAGTATGTTCAATTATTTATCTTCTACTTTTAAACTTAACTTCCTCATAAAGCAACTTTTTTCATTTTAAACTTAACTTCCTCATAAAGCAACTTTTTTCATTTTAAACTTAACTTCCTCATAAAGCAACTTTTTTCATTTTAAACTTAACTTCCTCATAAAGCAACTTTTTTCGATTACCTGCTTCACCCTGATTCATTTCAATCACCTGCTCCACCCTGACTCATTCTGATTACCTGCTCCACGTTGGCTCATTTCAATCACCTCCTCCACCCTGACTCATTCTGATTACCTACTCCACCATGACTCATTCTGATTACCTGCTCTGTCATAACCATTTTCCCCACAAAACCACTCACCCCGTCACTCTCTTTAAATTAGCCAGTCAGAATTAGTTTAGCCTGTGTGGCCTAACCCTAGCCAATAGGGGAATGACACAGCAGCAGGGGCCACGTGCATCAGGGATAAGAACCCCTTCCCCTCCCTTGTTCAAGTGTGCACTCACCATTGCTCCATCTGTAAGGGTGCACCCTTCTATAGAAGTACCTTGCTTTGCTGAGAATAAAAAAGAAAATTTTTTGAAGAGAGGAAGTCAAATTGTCTCTTTGCAGATAACATGATTGTGTATTTACAAAACCCCATCGTCTCAGCCCAAAATCTCCTTAAGATGATAAGCAACTTCAGCAAAGTCTCAGGATACAAAATCAATGTGCAAAAATCACAAGCATTCCTATACACCAATAATAGACAGAGAGCCAAATCATGAGTGAACTCCCATTCTCAATTGCTACAAAGATAATTAAATACCTAGGAATAAAACTTACAAGGGATGAGAAGGACCTCTTCAAGGAGAACTACAAAACACTGCTCAAGGAAATAAGAGAAGACACAAACAAATGGAAAAACATTCCATACTCATGGATAGGAAGAATCAATATCATGAAAATGGCCATAATGCCCAAAGTAATTTATAGATTCACTGCTATCCCCATTAAGCTGCCACTGACTTTCTTCACAGAATTAGAATAAACTACTTTAAATTTCATACAGAACAAAAAAAGAGCCCACATAGCCAAGACAATTCTAAGCAAAAAGAACAAAGCTGGAGGCAACATGCTACCTGACTTCAAACTATAATACAAGGCTACAGTAACCAAAACGGCATGGTACTGGTACCAAAACAGATATATAGACCAATGGAACAGAACAGAGGCCTCAGAAATAACACCACACATCCACGACTATGACCATCTGATCTTTGACAAACCTGACAAAAACAAGCAATGGAGAAAGGATTCCCTATTTAATAAATGGTGTTGGGAAAACTGGCTAGCCATATGCAGAAAACTGAAACTGGACCCCTTCCTTACACCTTATACAAAAAGTAACTCAGGATGGATTAAAGAATTAAATGCAAGACCTAAAACCATAAAAACACTAGAAGAAAACCTAGGCAATACCATTCAAGACAAAAGCATGGTCAAAGACTTCATGAGTAAAACACCAAAAGCAATGTCAATGAAAGCCAAAATTAAAGAGCTTCTGCACAGCAAAAGAAACTATAATCAGAGTGAACAGGCAACCTACAGAATGGGAGAAATTTTTTGCAATCTATCCATCTGACAAAGGGCTAATATCCAGAATCTACAAGGAACTTAAACAAATTTACAAGAACTAAACAAACCACCCAATCAAAAAGTGAGTGAAGAATATGAACAGATCCTTCTCAAAATAAGACATTTATGCAGTCAACAAACATGAAAAAAAGCTCATCATCACTGGTCAGTAGAGAAATGCAAATCAAAACCACAATGAGATACCATCTCACACCAGTTTGAATGGCAATCATTGAAAAGTCAGGAAACAACAGATGCTGGAGAGGATGTGGAGAATAGGAACACTTTTACACTGTTTGTGGGAGTGTAAATTAGTTCAACCATTGTGGAAAACAGTGTGGCAATTCTTCAAGGATCTAGAACCAGAAATATCATTTGACCCAGCAATCCCTTTACTGGGTATACACCCAAAGGATTATAAATCATTCTATTGTAAAGACACATGCATACATACGTTTATTGCAGCACTATTCACAATAGCAAAGACTTAGAATCACCCAAATGTCCATCAGTGACAGGCTGGATAAAGAAAATGTGGCACATATACACCATGGGATACTATGCAGCCATAAAAAGGATGAGTTCATGTCCTTCGCAGGGACATGGATGAAGCTGGAAACCATCATTCTCAGCAAACTAACACAGGAACAGAAAACCAAACACTGCATGTTCTCACTCATAAGTAGGAGTTGAACAATGAGAACATCGACGCAGGAAGGGGAACATCACACATTGGGGCCTGTCAGGGGGTGGGGGGCTAGGGGAGGGATAGCATTAGGAGGAATACCTAATGTAGATGACTAGTTGATGGGTGCAGCAAACTACCATGGCATGCATATACCTATGTAACAAACCTGCACGTTCTGCACATGTATCCCAGAAAAAGTGTAATTTAAAAAACAGAAATAAATAAAAACAGAACAACAGCAGTAAAAACAAAATACATAAATTAATTAATTAAAATAAAATAATATAAAAATAAAAAGTGGGCAAAGGACATGAACAGACACTTCTTGAGGTAAGACATACACGTGGCCTACAAACATGAAAAAATAGTCAACATCACTAATCATTAGAGAAATGTAAATCAAAACCACGATGAAATCACCATCTCAGAAACCAGTTAGAATGGCTATTACTAACACTAAAAAGTCATAAAAATGTTGGCAAGTTTGCAGGGGAAAGAGAACACTTACATATTGTTAGTGGGAATGTAAATTACTTCAGCCACCATGGGAAGCAGTTAAGAGATTTCCCAAATAACTTAAAACAGATCTACCATCAACCCAGCATTCCCATTACTGGGTATATACCCAAATAAATAAAACTCATTCTACCAAAAAGACACGTGTACCTTTATGTTCATTGCAGCACTATTCACTACAGCAAAGACATGGAATCAATCTAGATGTCCATCGGTGGTGAAAAGAATAAAGAAAACATGGTACCTACACATCATGGAATACTATACATCCCTAAAAAATGAAATCGTGTCCTTTGCAACAACATGGTGCAGCTTGAAGCCATTATCCTAGGTGAATTAATGCAGAAACAGAAAACCAAATAACACACGTTCTCACTTATAAATGGGAGCTAAACATTGAGTATACATGGACACAATGAAAGGAAAAAAAGCCACCAGGGCCTACCTAGTGGGGTGATGGGAGGAGGGTAAGGGTTGAAAAACTACCTATTGGGTACCATGCTCACTACCTTGGTGATGAAATCATTTGTACACCAAACCCCATGACATAAAATTTGCCCATGTAACAAATCTGCCTATGTACCTTCTGAACCTAAAATGAAAGTTGGAAAAATAAAAAATAAATAAATACCTAAAATTTCTCCACACCAGGAGAAGATACATCCCTTTGCATAAGCAAAATTGAACTGGTTCCTGGTAGTAAGGAGAAAGATGAAGAGCACATTATTTAGAACCAGAGGAACCGGTAGACAGACTCACACAGTTCCCACCATGTTCCTGCTTAAATGTAGTACAGAACGTGACGCCTGCCAATGAAAAATAAACAGTTGTTTTGCAATCTTATGAGAATAAACAGTAAAAAAAGAAAATTTTAGTGGCGATATCGACATCTGGCAAAGACTTTCAACAAAAAATATTACCAGGGAGGCCAGGCACAGTGGCTCACACCTGTAATCCCAGCTCTTTGGAAGGCCGAGGCAGGCAGATCAATTGGCCCCAGGAGTTCAAGACCACTTTGTGCAACACAGTGAGAACCCCATGTCTACAAAAAATAATACAAATTAGCTGGCTGTAGTGACATGCACTCATAGTCCCAGCTACTCAGGAAGCTGAGGTGGGAAGATCACTTGAGCCAAGAAGTTTGAGGCTTCAGTGAGCTATGATTGTGCCACTGCACTCCAGCCTCAGCAAAAGAGTGAGACATTGCTTCAAAAAAAGAAAAATTGCCAGTGATAAAGAGGAGCATTTTATCATGATAAAAGAGCCAATCTATCTAGATGTTGTTACATCTGACAAAAATGGGTAGGAAAACAATAGCAATACAAATAACTGCAATCTTCAGTTTCAACTTTTGTATCTGTCCTTTATTCTGCCATTTCACCTGCTTCACAAATTATCTCCTCACTGACCTGTTTCTTCCATCACTAGTTCACTTCTGATTTCTTCTCCTTTAGTCAAAAACAAGTTCAAAACTTTGCCATTCTAAAAGAAACTTTCTTAGGCACCCCCCACCTTTTATTATCCATGCAAGGCCCTTTCTCTTTCATTGCCTTTCGTAATCAAATTTTCTGAAAGTGTGGAGAAGTCTGTGCTTCTGGGATTCCCCTAAGATTCTGGGTTATCTTTTGCTAGTCAGATAAAAAGCAGTCTCATGCATCAGAGTTTCCAGCAGTTATGGCAGCAGTAGGAATTCTAAGAGCAACAAGCTGCTGCAAGGGCCAAAGCACTTTCTTTCTGATGAGGCTAACTGTGGTTTCTATTAGTTGCCACTGGATGTGCCCAGCTGGTTTACTCCTCTTTATTCAAAATTTAAATGAGCACTTACATAATTATAACAATTGAAAAACTGTTTATGGCCAGGTGCAGTGACTCATGCCTATAATGCCAACACTTTGGGAGGCCAAGGCAGGAAGATTGCCTGAGCCCAGGATTTCTCAACCAGTCTGGGCAACATAGCAAGATTCCCGTCTCTACAAAAATTGTTTAAAAACTAGGGCCTAGTGGCTTGTGCCTGTAGTCCCAGCTACTTGGGAGGCTGAGGTGGGAGGATTGCTTGAGCCCAGGAGTTTGAGGCTGCAGTGAGCTGTGATGTTACCACTGTACTCCAACCTGGGCAACAGAGTGAGACCCTGTCTCAAAAAAAAGAAAGAAAGAAAGGTGTTTACCATTTTAGATCTAGGAACTTCACTAATTTTTTTATAATGGGAGACCATCTAAAGACAATTTCATTTTATGGTCATTGAACAAGACAAAAAAATTAGACCTCAAGTCCAGAAAGATGTTTCTAGATTTTTACCCAGCTAAACTCTTCATTCTTTAACATTTTCACCAATATAATTTCCACTCCTACACCCCATCAAATCTTTATGGAAACCATTTTCATATTTCAGCAGTGGACTCTTAATTGTTAAAATCAATGAGTGATTGTCAATCATCGTACTATTTAACTCCTTTTATAATTTTGACATCATTCAATTATGAAAACCCACATCTCCATTAGCAGAGGGAGAAGTATTATGAAGCCAATGAAGTTTAAACTTCAAGATCCTTCACTTATATAGGACCTTTCCAACATGCTGGGAATAGCTCTAGAAATGTGTTCATATAATTATATATTTTTAACTTGAAAAAGTAAGATATTAAACCTCAACTAATACTATATTCTCTATCCACATTGACTCCCACTCCATCACACTTCCTTCATATTAGGTGGCATTTGGTGTGACCATGGACATTTTGGAGATCTAACTAGAAAAACTGAGTTGAGAATGAATTTAGCTTAAATTTAGAGGATTAGTCTGTTCTTGTGTTGCTATAAAGAACTACCTGAGACTGGGTAATTTACAAAGAAAAGACGTTTAATTGGCTCACAGTTCTGCAGGCTGTACAGGAAGCACTGCTGAGGAAGCCTCAGGAAACTTTCACGGCAGAAGGTGAAGGGGAAGCAGGCATGTCTTACATGGCTGGAGCAGGAGGAAGAGAGTGAAGTGGGAGGTGCTACACACTTTTAAACAACCAGATCTCGTGAGAACTCACTCACTGTCATGAGAACAGCAAGGGGTAAATCCACCCCCATGACCCAATCACTTCCCACCAGGCCCCTCATTCAACACTGGGGGTTACAATTTGACATGAGATTTGGGTGGGGACAAAAATCCAAACCATATCAGAGGGATATATTTGTGTGTATGACAAGCACTTTAATACATAATTATAACTAATAAGATTTTACAGACTATAAGTGGCAGAGATAGTAAAAGTAAGTACTATCTGACTCAAGTGTTAACAATCTCAATACAACACTATATTGCCTTTCAATGATTTAGTGATTCATCATCAGGCCCCCAATTCCTTAATTCAGTCTATTCTATCCTCTGCCACTTACCAGTATTTCATAGTCTATTCTCAGGTACATGCTAGCATTTGACATCTTTTCCCTTCTCTTTTTCTGAGCTTCAACACACCCTGTGTGTTCACCACACTCAATGCAAATGTATCCTCCTATCTTCACTAGATCATATCTTTGTCCATGCTTTGTTCATGCTCTTCCCTCAGCCTACAATGGCCTTGCTCAATCACATCTGTACTCACTTTTATTAATTTCCTGCTGATTTGACAGGACAAATAAATTTCCATGGAAATAACATGACATCAATTCCATACCACTATCATGAGAAAGACATTGACACCTGACTGGTTGATTATGTTCATTCAGGCAATTTAGCAACTCTTTATGTTATCCATTGGTGTATGACAAACCATCATAAAACTGACTGGTGTAAAACAGAGTTTTTAAATGTGGGTTTAGAATTTGGACATACACAGCAAAGATGGCCTATCTCTGGTTCACCATGCCCAGGGCCTCAGCTAGAAAGAATCAAGTACTTGGGGGCTGAAATTCTCTAGAGATGCCTTTATTCATATGCCTAGCATCGAAGGTGGAATAATTTAAAGTCTGGGTTCATCTGGGATTGTCAACCAAAGAGCCTACACATGGCCTCGCAATGTGCCTTTATCTTCCTCAAAGCATGGCAACCTCTGTGTAGTCAGACTTCTAACACTGAGGCTTAGGGCTCCAATAGCAAGCGTTCCAGCAGCTAAGTGGGGAAATCCATGGCCCTTTTTTGCTGAGCCTCAGAAGTGATATTTCCACCATGTCATATTACTTAAAACAGGAACAATCCTGCCCCTATTCAAGTGGAAGGGACACGCACCTCCACTTCTCAATAGGAAATGAGTGAAAGACTCCATGGTCATATTTTAAATTGCCATAGTAACTGCATTGGATACTTTAAATACCCTAAGATTAATACTTACATGTGGAAGAAATTGTATAGAACTTTCCCCAAATTTGATAATAATCCTAAAAATCTGTCATTACCAATAATGAGTGATAAAGCTGAAAAAAACTTTTCTAAATTCTAAACAATGAAAATTGAACTTTAACCAAACATCCCAGAGGACAGATTTTATTATTTTCTCATCTTTCCAGAGAGGAGAAGTAATCAAATAATATGCAGTCAAAAACAACAGGGAAAATACTACAGAAAGGTGTTAGGCAGTTAGCTAAAAAAAAAATCATATTCTTTTTCTCTAGATTTGTGAAGTTTTGGTATTTATTTTCTCTTTATAAATAAATATCCGCTTTTACCTAATTTGTATTAGTAATGTAATAAGATTGTTATTTATAATTGAATAAACTTCAGTTACTTATAATTGAATAAGCTTCAAAGCCCGCAGAACTTGGATTTTCCTGGTTCTGTTTCCATGATACCACTCTTTGTCTTCCTCCGCCTCTTTGGCAATGCCATCTCACTCCCTGCATTCTTCTTCCTCTGCTCACACTCTTAATACTCACCAGTATTAATCCTCACTTCATGGTACTGAAAAAACTCCCTTTTTGCCTTACTCAAAAATCACATAGGTCAGATCCAGAAATTAAACTTCTCAGATCAATATCAAATTCACAACTCCAAACTTCATTTAACATTAAAGCTTTTCTTTTTCCCCTTCCTGGGGCCTGCTACGAGCTAGTCACTTGCCTTGGGAGAATGGGGCCTGGCTCTCTTGTCTTTCCCTGATAAGCATGTCTGGGTAGGGAAAGGAAGAGTGGTGAAAGAAACAGGAAATGATGATACCTGTCACTGTGGAAGCTGGCTTCGCACCCTATGGGCCTGACAGATGCTAACAGCTGGCTCTCTCACATGTACTTTTTTGGGTTTCTTAAGGCTACCCTATTGAGTCTCTCAAATTGCAACTCCTGTATTACGGACAATACCTGTCCACCTTAAACTGGGTTCCGCTTGCCCCAAGGGGCTGCCCTCTTGGTCACAATTTCTAAAACATCCACAGCTGCCAATCCTCCCTGTGATTTCACACATGGTTCCAGGAACACCTTTGATCCTCCAGTGCAGGGGAGTGCAACTCTCTGTTCCTCTGTTCAGGTACTATGAGCTGCTCCAGCTTTCTCAGGCTCATGCCAGTCAACAAACCTCTATGTCCCCCAATTTCAGGGCACACATAGCAAGCTCTCCATGTAGTCCTACTGGAGTGCCTCACACTCTATATTGAGTTTAGAAGCAGCCTCTCCGTCTGCAACAACCACCTTGGGTAGAGGAAAGAAGGAAAAAAGATATATTTTGTAGCTTCTTCCAAATGTTTCCTTATAAAAGTCTTCTCTATTTGCACTCTCTAGATTCTTTCATATCTTTGCAGTTTTAACATATGGTCTAGTATCCCTTTTGGAATGCAACATATGCCCTATCATGATGGTTCAACTGAAATGTCAATTTTGGTATCCTGTTAAATAATATATACATATATATATATATACACATGTATGTATGTATATACACGCACACACATATGCATATTTATATATGTATCATATAAAATGTCCTCCAGAATGTGCTGCAGAGTTCAAAACTAAACTCAACTCCTAACTTGCTCACCTTTCCCTCCATGTTCCCTCAATTAGTAGCCCAATCTGAAAAGCCCAGTTATGCTAAAATTCTTCCATCATCGAAACTTAACACTTACAACTCAGAAGTGCCAAAAACTTGCCCACTTTTTCCTTGTTTAGTATTAGGAACCAATATCTTCTTAGCTAGATTATTGTAATAGTTGCTTTTGCCAAATGAGCAAATAAATAAGAGGAAGCCCACCTACATCCCACAGCCCATGCAGATGGGCATTCTCTTATTTATTTGCTCATTTGGCAAACATCTATTGAGGATCTACTGTATCCCATGCACTTTGGACACAAGGCTTTAAAACTCAAGAATTGCTAATGAAGAAGATGATTAACCAACATACACCATATATTATAATCTAATAAAGCCCTGAAGGCAGGATTTTGTCTGATTTGTTTACTATTGTAAACCCAAGACCTTAACAGGACCTGGCACTTGGTAAACATTTAATAAACATTTGCTAATAGAATGAATAAATAAAAGAGGAAAGTGGTATAGTTGGATGTGGATGCTATCAGAGCAACACAGACAAAGACTGAGAATGAGGTCTCAGCATGAGGAAGAGACTGAAGAATACAATGCTGGATTTGAGTACAAACATTTATTCCCAGCCAGGAAAATAGAATATAGAAAAGCACAAACAATAAAACCATTAGAAAATTGGAAAACTGCAAATAATTCAATATAGTATTGTATGTTGTGAACCACAACTTGCAAAGGGTGGGGAATTGTTGAAGGGCTTTAAGCGAGCACGTGTGGTGATCAGATCTTTCACTGAGAAAGCTTACTCTGAAAGCAATACTGAAGGTGACTCAAAGAAAAAATGTCTGTAGATAGAGAAGCCAGCTTAATAGTAATTGTATTTGGGGTTCTAAATCGTGAAACAGAAAAGAAGGTACTGTGTTCTCTTTTCAAAAATTACCCCTGAACCACAAACAGAAGGAGAAACACAAACACAACTTCAGCAAAACTGTATATAAGTTTGAAGCACAGTGTGTGGCAAAGGCTCCCAGATGCAGTGAATGTCAAGACAAGGGGCATTCCAAGTGGGACACATGGCCACGGTTGTACCTCAGGGGAGGCTGCAGAGTGATATTCTCCAAAACAGGAGATGCTCCATGAGCAGAACCTCAACAAGACCTTGTGCTCCCTGAGTAGACCCAAACAAGGCCACAATGGCAAGTGCCTGCAAGGACTGTCCGAAAGACTTTCCCAGGACCCAGAAGAAACCTGGAAAAAGAAGAAATCACACCAACCCGCTCCACTCCCAGGAGTGGGATGTTGGTGAGGCCGTCAGGCCTGCTCTGCATGGCGAGCTGTTCCACAGGGCTGATGCCTGGTGGCTGGAGAGAAGAACAAAACAAAGAAATCTCAGAAACAACTTGAGTCACAAGGAGCTTTGAATTAGCATTAACACTTATGAGCAAAAACAAAATTAATACAAAAGAATAGGAAAACTATTAATGGTCAAAATTTTATTTTTCCTCTCTCTTAGAAGACCAAGTGGACCAAAAAATAAGTATAAGCAGGAATGACCTAATAGCCAACTATTAAGGTAACATAATTATTGTTTAATTGATTGGTATCCAACTCTGCACCCTAAAACCAAAAATGCACATGTTTTTCCAATGCTAATAGCACATTGTCAAAAATTAACTTTTTTGTGTCACAAAGAAAATATGAATAAATTTGAAAAAGCAGGAATAGCAAAGTTGATGGTGTGTGATCAAAAACAATAAAACTAAAGACATATTACTAGATCAGGAGCCCTGTCACTTGCTTGTACAATTTAGCACAAAAGATAACTACAGTAATACAGGCAAGAAGTTATGGTGGTCTGAAAAAAAGAAGTGGGAATGAGGAAACGATCAATTGACAGAATTATGTGGTGATCAGAGATTGAAGCTGAAGGAGATGAATGTGTCTTTAGAGACTTCTAGGCTTTTCACTTAGGAAATAGATAGATAGCATCACCATTTATTAGCATTGGGAATACCTTAGGAGAAACAGCTTTTGAGAAAAAAACAATAAATTCATTTTCACTCAAGTTGTGTTTGAAATGTCAGCTAGACTTTAGTGGATAAGACTGGAACAAGCAGTAAAATATATCAGTCTAAATCTCAGAGCAAAGATGGAGCAAGGGACATACACTTGGAAGACAACCATATATACTAGATAAGCGGCGTTTTTGGATTTATGAGAGACTCTGCCGAGAAGCTTTGAATGAGCAGTTAAGAGGGCACAGGAGAGAGCCCTGGGGTTCAGGGGGCTTAAAGAAAATCAAGAGAAAGGGTTTAGGGAGGAAGACATTCCACAGCATTTATCACACTTTACTGGTTTCATGGCCACATTTCCTGATACACTCTAAGCTGCATAAGGACAGGAATACATGTTTATTTTTATTATTATTTGCCTAACAAGTGCCCAGTAAACAGTAGGTGACCAATAAATATTTGTTGAATGAATAAGTGACAGAATAAATTAAACCAAAGTAATACCTTCACTTGGACCTCCTTCACTCCCTCCACCTTCCTACTCTATTAGTGAATCTGAGCCATCTTCTAGCCCTTTCCCTCCTGTACCTCCAGCCTCCCTTGTTTTGTTAGCATTTCTCTTTGTTCTATGAAAAATCTCTAAGAAAGGAAAAATTCATGGAATAGTCATCTTTATAAACACAATGACAAAAAATAAAAACCCTCTTTGGGGCCATAAGTTTATACTCTTTGTTCTTAGAGAGTGTAGTGTGTTGTCAAGAGCAGATTGCCTGCGTTTGAATTTGGCTCTGCCACTTACTAGGTGTTTGACAATAGACAAGTTATTGAGTCTCTATGTATCTGTTTCCTCTCTTATAAAATGGGATGTTGACTCCCTACTCTATGTGGTTGCTGTGAAGATTAAATGATTAAATGAGTTAATATACACAAAGTGCTTACAAGTATATTGACAATTAGAAAATATGGTTTTCTCATTCAGTTAATCATTTAGCAAGAAAGACTTCATCTTACAGTATTTCAGAACAAGAATCTAAATTATACTGTTTTGCTGAAAGGATGAGTATTTACAATGTTTTTGCATCAAAATTTACTTGATATGGTCAAAAGTGAAAAAACACTAGAATAGCTGCATATGCACAGCTCATGTATACAAGTAATTGGAAGGAAATATGTAATTTACAAATGAAGAAACTCGTTGAAATAATCATTCTATTTGGCATTTATAAATATAAAAATAAAAATGGTTTATTATTATGTAGGAAAGAAGCTGTGGCAATGCTCCATTCAACAAAAATGTGTCACCAAATGTTTTCAAAGTATTGCATTTTGAAAATGGAAATACTATTTAAATTCTTATTAAAATTTTTAATGGCTCTTTTTCACTATCTCCTTATTCCTACTTGTATAATTTATATGTTAAATGGCCTAAAAATATTTTTAAAGAAATAAAAATACGTCATTGAACCCAGAAGATAAATAATGGTAAGTCAGGACCTAAAAAGGGTTATATTCAGGAGCTAAAAAAAAAAAAAAAAAAAAAAAAAGAAGGAAACAAAAACATTTTCTCCTTAGGAATGATTGTATTGCTGTATTCATTGTATTGAACAATTTGATACCAGACTGGGGACAGTATTAAAAATAAATCTAAGTTAAGACAAAATGAAGACTAAATCATCAGTTTAGAGACAAAGTTGAAAGGTATAAAAAGACTGAATATATGCCAATGGTCATTGAGCTATGATTTCATGCAAAATCCCCTTCAGACCTGTCTTTGTAGAGACAACTAAGCTCATGAACCCAACTTTGCTTACACAGTCTGAGCAAAGAAAACTCAGCTTAGGGAGCTTACCAGGGACCATTTTATCAAACTGTTTCATAATATTTTTTGAACTTTTTGATAGTATTTGTTGACAATGTAACAGGATTAAAGCTCATGAGGTTCATTTCATATAAAACTGCATAAAGCATGTTAATTATCTTTCTAAAGCAAATGTACAACAATCTTTGTAATATGGAATTCTAATGTTAAAACATACAATTTATTGTTTCTTTCATTTAAATAAAGATATAACTATATCTGCCAGTATTCTTCATTATAATCATGAAAACCAACTCTGACCATCTTGGGGAGAGAGAATTTATTAGAAGAATATTGTGGGCCCAAAGAATGAATGGGAGGCTGAAGAAGCAGATTCTAGCTTTCACCAAGATGATGACTAATAATGTGGGAAATAGTGGGGAAGAGGATTCCTTGAAAAAAAAATTGGGATGCCATAAAGAAAAATGTGACAGGCAAGTATTAGTAATTAGAAAGAGAATCTATCACATTGTGGGAGGAAGGGAACAAAGAATAGTTAGAAGAAATTGCAAGATATAATCAGTAATTTCAAGAGACCATATGCACATCAACAGGATCTCATACTGAGTCAGACGAAAAAGAAGTATACTACAGAATGCTTGGATCTTTGCCGTTACCATTATGGGGTGAGCCAAGCATACCCTTGAGTACAACAGAGACTGAACTATGCATGCATCCCTCCTAATTTCCTTGCTGATGGAGCTGCTAGCTGAGGCTAATTATATTGTAATGAGCTACTTCACTTGCAAATGAACAATCATTCCATCTCAAATTTGCTTTCCCTGCAGCCTTCCCTACTTCACTGAAATAGCATCTTCATCCTTCCAGATGTTCAGGCTAAATTCATGAATCAGCCTTGATTCTTCTCATTCTTTCACACCTTGCATCTAATCCATCAAAATTTCTGATGATTATACCTTCATATTATATCTATAATCTTATGTCCACTGGCTACCTAGGTCTGAGCCATCATTATTTCTCGACCGCATCCTCCTCTTAACAGGCCTCTCTGCTTTCATCCTTGCTCCAATCCCTGCCACCTTCCTGGCCCATTCTTAGTGCATTCGACAGAGTAATTATTTTAAATTTTAAGTCAGAATATGTATTTTCTCTGCTGAAAACCCTCCAAACACTCCATGTTTCACCCAAAACAAATGCCAGATTCTTGCAGTGACCTAATTGGCCCTACATGCTGCCCCACAATTACCTCTCTGACTCTCCTACCACCTTCCACTTTGTTCACTGTACTCCAATTGCATTGGCCTCTGTCTCACATACACACCAGGGATGCTCCCACCTGAAGGCTTTTGGTCTGGTTGTTTTTCCTAGAATGCTCTTCCTACAGTTATCTGCTTGGTTGACTACTCAATGACTTCAAGTCTTGGCTCAAATGTTCTCTTCTCAATGAGGCTCACCCTGACCACCTTATTTAATACTGTAACCAGCCCATACCCCAGCACTCTTGATTCTACTTACCCCTGCTCTACTCTTTCTCTTCTCTACAATACTTCTTAATCTCCAGCAGACTATACTATTTATTCTGTTATTATTTATTATCTCTCTGTCCCTACTAGAAATTCAGATCTGTGAGGGGAGAGATCTTTGTCTGTTTTGTTCATGGTGTTTCCCAAGAAAAATATTAATTTGTTACCATTAGACATCATACTGAAAATATTTGTTGAATGAATGAAATAAACAGTAATAACAGCAAGCTCCCAAAGAAGGAGCTAGCATTTAGGAAAACATCAAGAAGCGTAATATCAATGCTGTCAATGGAAAGATCCTGTGCTCTGAAAAAACATGCTATATAAATTTATGGAAACATAATTTCAGGGAAAGGAATAGGGATGTTGAAACATATTGTGTGGTGATAAAGACTCCAATATGTTTTGGTAAGTGGGACTGGTGCTTTTATTCATAATAGCTATTGCCGTCAACTTTTTCTAGGACATTCCTTAGGCCCATGAAACCTGCCTCATAGGGGCAGTTACTTTATTTTCTTTATAATTGTCTCAGTTGGAGATTCCTAAATTGAAGTTATGGTTGAAATCTGGGTCCCTAAAGATCTAACAAAGCTGAATATTTCTGCCATGTGTTCTTCTCCAGAGCTTACCTTTTCCTTAGCTTTTGAGTTTTCTGGGCATTGAATAACGAGTTCTTTCGAATGCAGTGGAAATACTTTCCTGTGGAACATCTTTTTCTCCTATTAGGATATATGTCTCTAGTGCTTAATTTTCCTCCAAGTGTTTAGCAGTTGAACGTTGTTCTTACAGTGGTTCTTAAATTGGTTTCTTTTCTTTACTTAATACATCCATGACAGGCACAGTTTGCTGGAATTAATGCTTGTGTTCTTTTTGTTCCTTTTTATTTTCTTACCCAGGTTTATTTGTCTAACTTTGAGGCTGAGACTATAAATTGATGGCTAATATTCATTCATTCCTTTTATTTAATAACAGGGCTCCAAGTTTTAGTTGGACACCTTGCCATCTAACTACAAGACTGTATTTCTAAGACTCCCTTGAAGCTTGATGTAACCAAAGTTACAGCCAATAAGGGATAAAAAAAAGTTTTGTTTGGGACTTATGGGAAAACTCCTTAAAACGGTTGTGTGTGTTCCTTCCTTCCTCCATTTTATTCAGAATGCAGATGTAATAATCAGAGCTCAGAATCTCAGACCATCAGAATCAGAACCATATTTTAGCATTGGCAGAGTTCTGATCTGCACACAATTGGTGTCACTGATGACTCTGTGTAGTAGACTCATTACCCCAGCCCTCTGGCTTTCCTCTTTGTAAGAGAAATAACTGTGAACTTGTATAACTAGTTCTAGTTTGGGCATATCTTTCACATGCAGTTGGACCTATTCTAAATAATACAAATTCCTTTTAGGATCCCTCTTAGTGTTAAGATGCCAAAAGTATCCATTGCCCAGACAAATCCTGCCCATATGTATATTCATCTCAGGCTTGTACTTTACTATTTTCCTATCTTCCTCCTCTTTGATATGTTTCATGTTGTTGTTGTTTTTTTATTTGCTTTTCTGGTGCTCATTTTGGCAGCTCATATACTAAAACTGGAATAATATAAAGATTAGCTTGTCCCTTTGCAAGGATGACATGAAAATTCATGAATCTCCCAAACACACAGCCAACATCACACTGAACTGGCAAAAGTTGGAAGCATTTCTCTTGAGAACTGGAACAAGACAAAGATGCCCATTCTCACCACTTCCAGTAACATTGTCAGAGCAATCAGGCAAGAAAAAGAAATGAAACACATCCAAATAGGAAAAGAATAAGTCAAATTATCTCTCTTCACTGACAATATAATTCTATACCTAGAAAACTCTCTAAATTCTGCCAAAAGACTCATAGACTTGATAAGTGACTTTAGTAAGGTTTCAGGATACAAAATCAATGCACAAAAATCAGCAGCATTTCTATTTATCAATAATATTCAAGCTGAGTACCAAATCAAGAATGCAATCTGATTTACAATAGCCACCAAGAAACCCCCAAATCTAGAAATACAGCAAGCAAAGTAGTTGAAAGATCTCTACAAGAAGAAATATAAAACACTGCTGAAAGAAATCAGAGATGACACAAATGAAAAATCATTCCAAGCTCATGGATTGAAAGAATCAATACTTTTAAAATGTCCATACTGTCCAAGGCAATCTACAGATGCAACCCAATTACTATCACAATACCAATTACATTCTTCATGAAATTAGAAATAACTATTCCAAAATTCATATAGAATCAAAAAGGAACCCAAATAGCCAAAACAACCCAAAGCAAAAATAACAAAGCTGGAGGCATCACAGTATCTGACTTTAAACTATACTACAAGGCTATAATAGACAAAACATCATGGTACCAGTACCAAAATAGGCACATAGATCAATGAAACAGAATACAGAACCCAAAAATAAACCCACACACCTACAGTCAACTGACCTTCAACAAAGTTGACAATATTAAACAATGGGGAAATGTTTCACTCTTCAATAAATGTTGCTGCAATAAGTGGCTAACCACATACAGAAAAATAAAACTGGACCCCTACCTCTCACTATATACAAAAATTAACGCAAGATGGGTTAAAGGTTTAAATGTTTGACCTCAATTTATGACAACTCTAGAAGAAAACTTAAGAAATACTATTCTAGACATGGGCCGAGGCAAAGATTTATGACTAAGTCCTCAAAAACAAATGCAACAAAAACAAAAATTGACAGTTGGGACGTAAATAAAGAACTTCTGCACAGCAAAAGAAACTATCAACAGAGTAAACAGATAACCTACATGATGGGAGAAAATATTTGCAAACTATACATGTGACAAAGGACTAATATCCAGAATCTATAAGGAACTTAATAAACTCAATAAGAAAAAACAAACAATCCCATTAAAAAGTGGGCAAATGACATAAACAAATGCTTCTCAAAAGAAGACATATAAGCACCCAACCAACATTGAAAAAATGCTCATCATCACTAATCATCAGAGAAATGCAAATCAGAACCACAATGAAATACCATCTTACACCAGTCAGAATGGCTATTAATAAAAAGTCAACAAAATAACAGATGTTGGCAAGGCTTCAGAGAAAAAGGAACACATATACACTGTTGGTGAGAATGTAAATTAATTCAACTCCTGTGGAAAGCAGTTTGAAGATTTCTCAAAGAACTAAAAATAGAATTACCATTCAACTCAGCAATCTCCTTACTGGGTATATACTTAAAGGAAAATAAATCATTCTACCAAAAAGACACCTGCACTTGCATGTTTATTGCAGCACTATTCATAATAGCAAAGACATGAAATCAACTTAGGTGCCAATCAACAGTGGATTGGACAAAGAAAATGTGGTACATACACACCAGGGAATACTATGCCACCATAAAAATAATGAAATCATGTCTTTTGCAGCAACATGAATGCAGCTGGAAGCCATAATCCTAAGCAAGTTAACACACAGACAGAAGACCAAATACTGCATATTCTCACTTATAAGTGGGAATTAAACCTTGGGTATACACAGGCATAAAGATGAGAACAGTAGACACTGGGGACCCCAGAAGGGGGAAAGGGAGAGAAAAGGCAAGGGTTGAAAAAACTATCTATTGCAGGGCTCCCCAACCTTTTTGGCACCAGGCACCAGTTTCATGGAAGACAGTTTTTCCAAGAACTGGGCGAGGGGTGAGGGAAGATTGTTTCGGGATGATTCAAGCACATTATGTTTATTGTGCACTTTATTTCTATTATTATTACATTGTAATATATAATGAAATAATTATACAACACACCATAATGTAGAATCAGTGGGAGTTCTGAACTTGTTTTCCTGCACTAGATGGTACCATCTGGGGGTGATGGGAGACAGTGATATCTGAAGTGTGTTGATGTCCAGTTTGCTCCTTAATTTTGTTTTCATTGCTGTCACTGCAGAAACCCTGTTTCACAAAGATAGGATGCTGAAATGGAAGCAGGCTTTTCAGTACGTTTGTGGCAATCTCAGGATATTCCTCGTTGACTTGAAACCAGAATGTATGGAGATTTGCAGTTGTCTCAAATATATTTTTAAGGCCACCATGATTTGTGATCTCAAGCAGTTGGTCCTGCTCTAGCACAGACAAAGTCGATTCAGCTGGCTTATTCAAAAATAGGTGGCGGATCCATTCCTTCCCAGTTCTGTGGTCCTTTGTGCTTGGGCTGAGACAGGTGATCATGCACCAGCTGGGACAAGAAGGCCCTGGCTCAGCCACTTTCAAAATTTCTGCTAATGTTTGAAACATGTCAGAAATCCCAATGTTCACTCATCACCCCCATAATTCCAGTTTAGCTTTGAATGAAGCCATTTTATCTGCCAACTTGAACACAGTTGTCATTCTCCCCTGGAGTAACAAATTGAGTTTGGTTAGCAAGTTGAATATGTCACACAAGTAAGGAAGTTTGCCGACCCATTCAGTGTCACTGAAATGTGCTGCCAGTGGTGACTGTTTTTCTAACAGAAATGTCTGGAGCAGCTCTCATAACTCAAGAGCTCCGGCCAGTGATCAACCTTTAGAAAGCCATCTACTTCTGTGTTTAAGAGAAGACATGTGTCCTCTGTGTCCATCTCCTCACAGAGCTGAGCAAACATATGTGAGTTAAGGGAATGTACTTACATGTGGTTGATAATTTTAATCACATTCTGCAAAATGTTAAGTTCCAGTGACATTTTCCAGCTAGCCAGCATTTCTCTATGGATAACGCAGTGTGTAGACTCACATTTAGAAGCAACCTCTTTGACCTGAGTAGTAAAACCAGAAAGCCATCCAGTCATGGCGGCCAATCTGTCTGTCCATATACAGACACAAAGTGACCAGTTCAGTTTTCCTGATACCTAATCATTCAACGATATGAATACTTTTGTAGCTGTGGTGTTGGTTGGCAACAAAAGTGCACATAATATATCCTCATGCGCATCCTCCTGAAAAATATATCCCATAAAAACAAGCATTGTTTCATTGTTGTTAACACTGGTAAACTTGTCAACCTGGATTGCATACCATGGTGACTCATTAATTCTAACAATTGCCTCAATATCTTCTGCTATTTCACCAATTTGTCTGGTTATAGTGCTAGCTGAAAGAGGAACATGTGCCACCATTTGAAGGGCATCCTCTCCTTAAAGTTCATGACAAATGTCCTTAGCAGCAGGCAGGATCAACTCTTCACCAATAGTAAAGGGCTTCTTAGCTTTAGCAATGTGGTTAGCCACTAAGAATGAGGTTCTCAGCGCAGACACATTTGATGAAGTGGTGGCCTTCAGTAATTGCTTCTGTTCTTCATGTTCATAGGTTTTTTATTTTTTTAAAACTCCAAAGGCTTGTCTTCTAATGTAGGCTGCTTGGTCTCCACGTGGCAAAGCAGTTTTGAAGGTTTCATGGCTTCATTGGATAGCTGGTCACCACATATTATACAAAGCAGACTTGGAGAATGTGAATCACCTGTTGCAATGAACCTGTAATTTAAGTAAGACTCCTGGTATTTTCTTTTAAATGCAGCTTTATTTTTTTTGGCAGTCTTAGAGTCTTCTGCTCTCTCACCGTTGGGTCTTTCCCCCTTTTCAAAGAAGCTCTCCAGTGACGTTTGTATTTTACTCATTTTGGCCAGGGGTTAGCTTGTGGGCTCACCAAAACTGTGACTGAGACAAGTGTGCAGTGCAAGAAAAAGGTGCAGATGGAAGTGGTAAATAAAATAATGAGCAGGCCATGTGTGGACTAAAATAAGTGTTGGATTCTGACTTAAAGCCTGCCACCAGATGCAGCTTGTCACTTGCCACTCACTGATAGGGTTTTGATATGAGTCTGCAAGCAATTGATGTATTAGGGTTTCTGTGCAGTCAAACCTCCCTGCCAATGTTAATCTGTATTTGCAGCTGCTCCCCAGGGTTAACCTCACAGTCTCAGCTCCACCTCAGATCATCAGGCATTAGATTTCCATAAGGAGCCTGCAACCTAGATCCTTTGTATGTGCAGTTCACAATAGAGTTTGCACGCCTATGAGAATCTAATGCTGCTGATGATCTGACAGGAGGCAGAGTTCAGGCGGTCATGCAAGTGATGAGGAGTGGCTGTAAATACAGATGAAGCTTCACTCACTGGCCTGCTGTTCATCTCCTGCTGTGTGGTCTGGTTCCTAACAGACCATGGAACAGTACTGGTTTGAGGCCCAGCAGTTGGGGACCCCTGATCTATTGGGTACTGTGTTCAAAATTTGGGTGATGGGGTCAATAGAAGCCCAAACCTCAGCACCACACAATGTACCCAGGTAGCAAACTTGCATATGTACCTCTGAATCTAAAAATTTTTAAGTAAAATAAAAAAAAATAAGCTTTTCTGTAATAAAGGTGATGTTTTGATTGTCTGCATCTGTCTCTCAGATGGTTCTGAATTCAGTAGGAGGAGGAGTGTTACATATTGTAGATGAGTTGTAGCATCCAATGACCTTAATTAAAATTAACCTAATTAATAAAATAAATATAATCCAAATTGCTTCAGTGATTTCTCGCCTGTATTTGAGATGCTTAAATGCAACTTCCTAGTAGGCATCTCTACTTAAATGCCTACCAAACAGCTCAAATCTAATATTCTCAAAACTAAACATTTAATCTTTCCCCCTACTTGGTGCTCTCTGTCTCCTCCATCACAGCCATGGTAACTCTATTTTATCAGGTGTTTAGGGCATGCCCAGAGCCATACTTGAGCTCTCTATTTCTCTCACACACTACAGCCAATTCAACAGGAAATACACTCAGCTCTATTTCCAGATGTATCATACCTATATCATGTCCTCAGCATGGATCACAAGCTAAACTGCCATTACCAGCATCTGGGCCACCATCACCTTTCTCCAGCATTATGGCAATTACCTTCTGTACTGGGTTGAATCACGTCCTTAAAAAATTCACATCCAAGTGGAACCTCAATGTGATGAGCTTATTTGGAAACTGGGTCTTTGTAGATGTAATTAGTTCAAATCTGGTCATCCCAGATTAGGGTGACTCCTAATCCAATGACTAGTAGTGTCCTTATAAGCAAAGAAAAGAGCTATAGAGAGACACACAGGGAGAAGACCATGTGATGACCAAGGCAGACATTAGAGTAATACATCTACAAGCCAAAGAACATCAAGGTTTGAGGGCAGTCACTAGAAACTAACACAAAGCAAGAAAGGACTCTCCCTTAGAGGCTGCAGAGAGAGCATGACCCTGCTGACACCTTGATTTCAGATTTCAAGCCTCTAGAACTGTGAGAGAATAAATGTCTGTTGTTTTAAGCCACCTAAAGCATGGTACAGTTGACCCTTGGTATCCATGGAAGATTGGTTCCAGAATACCCCGCATCCCCAACTCCTCCACCCATGCCATACCAAAACCCTCCTTGGTTGCTCACTTCCCTGTGTAAAATGGTGTAGGATTTGCTTTTAACCTATGTGCATCTTTCCATATACTTTAAGCAAATTAACATACAAACAGAAAGCCAAATACCTCTCTAGATTACTTACAATATCCAATACAATGTAAATACCATGTAAATAGTTGTTGTACAATATTATTTTTATTTGTATTATACTTGATTGTTGTATTATTATCTTTATGTTTCTTCCCCCCATACTTTTGATCCACAGTTGGTTGAATCCAGATGTAGAACATGCAGATAGGAAGGGCTGACTGTACTTTGATCCTGCAGCCCTAGGAAATGGATGTAGCTTTCTAGCAGTCCCCTCTACTTTTACCTCTCAGCCTGGCCTCCACCTCTTCAGTAGACTTTCTCAGTAGCAGCCAGAAAGGTCTTTTTCATATACCATAGTCAGACCATGACCCTTCTCGGAGCCAGCCCTTAATGACTACTTATTTCACTCAGAGTGAAATCAATGCCGTTCTAGTGCCTCCTGGTCTCCTAGTACCTCTCTGATTCATCTATATTACTCTCCCTCCTTTCCCACTGCCGTGTTTTTTGTTTGTTTGTTTTAACTTCAGTCTCTGCTCTTCCTCAAATACACCAGATACAGTCCCACCTTAGGGTCCTTTTCTCTAGCTGTCACCTCTGCCTGGAACACACTCTGTTCCCCGACATCTGCTCACACCTTACGTTCTCCAAGAGGCCTATTCAGTATTCTTTTTAATACTACAATCTGTACTCCATCCAAAACCCCTTTCACTTGTTCTTCATTTTCTCTTTCTATGTATTTATGACATTGAATGTTGTGTGTGTTTATGTTTTAGTTCTTCTTGTTTATTTTCTCCTATTAGAAGGTAATGTCCATCAGGGCAGGAATTTTTGTACCTTTTGTTCCATGATGTAACACAGGCTCATAAAGCAGGACTGTTCAGTAGGAGTATAATGTAAGCTACATATGTAACTTTAAATTTTCTAGTAGCCACACTAGAAAGATTAAAAAGAAACAAGTGAAGTTAATATTAATAATATATTTTATCTAGCCTAATATATCCAAAATGTATCAAACATGTAACCAATATTTTAAAATATATTAAAACAATATTTCACCTTCTTTTCTGTTGCTATCTCTATAGCATCCAGGGTGTGGCTTGCACTTACAGCACAACTCAATTCTGACTAGCTATATTTCAAGGGCTCAACAGGCACACAGGGGAGTGACTTCCATATTGGAAGGCACAGGCCTAGAGCAATGCCTGGCACACAGTTGACATGGAATACCTATTATTGAATAAATAAATGATTAAACAAAGGATCTTCTGTGATGCCATTGCCACATAAAATGAAACCTTCAAGGAAGCAGGGAAGGTAAACTAATCCATGCCCAACAGCAAAGAAAAACAACCATAAAAGATTCCTACAATGATGATCCTGTAAAACAAAAAGGACTTAGTTTTACAGAATTAGAGCTATGGCAAATTTCTTGAGTGCCATTTTCTTGGAAGGGAAAGCCAAATGTAGTGTGATAGTGGTTTGGAATTAATTAATGAATGACCTTAATAGATTTTATTTTCAAAGAATGAGCCAATTCTCATCCTATAATTTATTCTAGAGTCTGAAGTCACAAAACATGAGAATTTGACCTATGCAAATCAAACTCATGAATATGAGGAAGTGGCTTAGTCCAGCAAAGACTGTAGCCCAGCTGTTGGAAGTCCTTATGCTTTATAACTTTTTTATGTTCTAAAAAAACAAACTAACTAAACAAAACACATGGGTTTGTCTGGCAGATGCCAGAGAACAGCTTCTGCTTGTGGACCTCAAATGCACTGATGCAAATTAAAACATGAAAGGTAGCCGGTGTCTTTACAGCCTGGATCACCACCATGTTCACCTCCTGGGTTCTTATATGGCCACTTCATAGTTTCCCAAGTTTGGCATGTTTACTTAGTACTGCCAACATGATTGCATAAATCAAGTGCTTTGACACAAACACACCCTTTTCTCATTTTAAACTGAATGATCATTAATCTCTCATAATTTACTATTCATGAATGCTATAGCACTTCTTGAAATGCAAAAACAAACTGTCAACAGCTTTAAAATATAGCAGCCCATTAATCTGCTTAAAGCAAGTTCTAGGATTTTCCTTTCATTAGCATTACGAGTGAGGAAGCCACTTTACTTCCTAAATACTCACACTGAGAGGTGTCTCTATCTTCAGTAACTTGTTCAGCCTGCTTCTCCTGTCAAAATGACATTTGGACCACAGTTTGTAACTTAACTTAGATTCACTAGCCAATAGTATATATTCACCTTGTATTTAAAACTCATACTGAACCATGTCAAACAATTTTGCTTTGACGTAGCTCTCAGAGGCTATTTTGAAGAAATTTCTAAAGTCTGAAATAGCAGACTTTCCTTATGAATAATTTCCTTATGAAATTAGTAAATTAAGACGATATAAAATTATGAACTGTTTAAAATATTAACTGTCAATCCTTGCACCACCTTGACATTTGACTTAGAAAAAAAAGTTTTTGTACAGCTTAATTTCCCCTCTAAGATCAATGAACACTTTTACCTCTTATAGCTATTACAATAAAAACCTTCCTTTGAACACTCCTAAATTTCTCTTTTGATGAAAGAATTGAGATTATAAAAAGAATATAAAGTATTAATTAAACTACTACCAGAAAGTCTACATCTTATTATAACACAGTTGTGCCCTCAATGCTTTAGGGGCCCAAAATAGACAGCTGCAGGACAGGTCTTTCCAAATAAAGCAGCTTGGAAGATGAACTGCTGAATGTCCCAGTGGTGTCATTGTGTTTGATGTTGGCATCATTTTCTTTTACTTTCTATTCTCCTTTGAAGTCTGAGTCAATGCTCCTACACTGTTAACTTTAAAAAATTATTTAGAAGGCAGAGTTGGGAGATGGTCAATCTGAGTTTAGGAAACTTTTCTTTCAAATAAAGATATATTCCAAGGTATGGCTGTGATCCAACTTCCACATAAAATGAAAATTCCTTACAGTATTTTATGATGGAACCTGTGCCACTCCAACCTTCATACATTTCAAATACAACCATTTCATAGTAGTTACCTTCATATGTTACTTTTTAAAACTTTTTCCAGGAGAAGTCTTTAGGCTTTTCTAGGTAAACGATCATGTCGTCGGCAAACAGCAACAGTCTGACTTCCTCTTTACCGATTTGGGTGCCTTATATTTCTTTCTCCTGTCTGATTGCTCTGGCTAGGACTTCCAGTACTATATTGAAGAGGAGTGGTGAGAGTGGACATGCGTGTCTTGTTCCAGTTCTCGGAGGGAATGCTTTCAACTTTTCCCCCTTCAGTATTATGTTGGCTGTGGGTTTGCCACAGATGGCTTTTATCATATTGAGGGATGTTCCTTGTATGATGATTTTGCTGGGAGTTTCAATCATAAAGCTATGCTGGATTTTGAATACTTTTTCTGCATCGTTGAGATGATCATGTGTGTTTTTTTTAATTATTTATTTATTTATTTATTTATTTATTTTTGAGACGGAGTCCATGTGGTTTTTTTTTTTAATTCTTTTTTTTTTTTTTGAGACGGAGTCTCGCTCTGTCGCCCAGGCTGGAGTACAGTGGCGTGATCTCGGCTCACTGCAACCTCTGCCTCCAGGGTTCACACCATTCTCCTACCTCAGCCTCCCAAGTAGCTGGGACTACAGGCGCCCACCACCACGCCCATCTAATTTTTTGTATTTTTAGTAGAGATGGGGTTTCACCATGTTAGCCAGGATGGTCTCGATCTCCTGACCTCATGATCCGCCCACCTCAGCCTCCCAAAGTGCTGGGATTACAGGCATAAGCCACCGCACTCGGCCTTTTGTTTTTAATTCTGTTTATGTGATATATCACATTTATTGACTTACATATGTTAAATCATCCCTACCTCCCTGGTATAAAACCTACTTGATCATGGTGTATTATCTTTTTGATATGTTGTTAGATTTGGCTAGCTAGTATTTTGTTAAGGATTTTAGCCTTTATGTTCATCAGGGATATTGGTCTGTAGTTTTCCTTTTTGGTTATATCCTTTCCTGGTTTAGTATTAGGGTGATACTGGCTTCACAGAATGATTTAGGGAGGGTTCCCTCTTTCTCCATCTTGTGGAATAGTGTCAATAGGACTGGTACCAAGTCTTCTTTGAATGTCTGGTAGAATTCTGCTGTAAATCCGTCAGGTCCTGGGCTTCATTTTGTTGGTATTTTTAAAATTACCATTTCAATCTTACTGCTTGTTATTGGTCTATTCAGGGTATCTAATTCTTTCTGATTTAAGCTAGGAGGGTTGTATCTTTCCAGGAATTTATCCATCTCTTCTAGGTTTTCCAGTTTATGTGTGTAAACGTGTTCATAATAGCCTTGAATGATCTTTTGTATTTCTGTGGTGTCAGTTGTAATATCTCCTGGTTTGTTTCTTATTGAGCTTATTTGGATTTTCTCTCTTCTTTTCTTGGTTAATCTTGCTAATAGTCTATCAACTTTATTTATCTTTTCAAAGAACCAGATTTCTGTTTCATTTACCTTTTGTATTTTGTTGTTGTTGTTGTTGTTTCAATTTCATTTAGTTCTGTTCTGATCTTGGTTATTTCCTTTCTTCTTCTGGGTTTGGGTTTGGTTTGTTCTTGTTTCTCTAGTTCCTTGAGGTGTGACCTTAGGTAGTCTGTTTGTGCTCTTTCAGACTTTTTGATGTAGACCTTTAGGGCTATGAACTTTCCTCTCAGCATTGCCTTTACTATATCCCAGAGGTTTTGATAGGTTGTGTCACTATTGTCATTCAGTTTGAAAAATTTTTTAATTTCCATTTTGATTTCATTTTTGATCCAATGATCATCCAGGAGCAGGTTATTTAATTTCCATGTATTTGCATGGTTTTGAAGGTTCCTTTTGGAGTTGATTTCCCGTTTTATTTCACTGTGGTCTACGAGAGTGCTTGGTCTAATTTCAATTTTCTTAAATTTATTGAGGCTCGTTTTGTGGCCTATCATATGGTCTATCTTGGAGAAAGTTCCATGTACTGCTGAATAGAATGTGTATTCTGTGGTTGTTGGATGGAATGTTCAGTATATATCCGTTAACTCCATTTGTTTCAGGATATAGTTTAAATCCATTGTTTCTTTGTTGACTTTCTGTAGTGATGACCTGCCTAGTGCTGTCAGTGGAGTATTGAAGTCCCCTATTATTATGGTGTTGCTGTCTATCTCATTTCTTAGGTCTATGAGTAATTATTTTGTAAATTTAGGAGCTCAAGTGTTAGGTGCATATATATTTAGGATTGTGATATTTTCCTGTTGGAAAAGGCCTTTTATCATTATATAATGTCCCTCTTTGTCTTTTTTAACTGCTATTGCTTTAAAGTTTGTTTTGTCTGATATGAGAATAGTTAATCCTGCTCACTTTTGGTGTCCATTGTCTGAAATGTCTTTTTCCATCCCTTTACCTTAAGTTTGAGTGAATCCTTATGTGTTAGGTGAGTCTTTTGAAGGCAGTAGATGGTTGGTGAATTCTTATCCTTTCTGCAATTTTGTATCTTTTAAGTGGAGCATTTTAGCCATTTACATTCAATGTCAGTATTGAGATGTGAGGTATCATTTCATTCATTGTGCTATTTGTTGCCTGTGTACCTTGGTTTTTTGCTTTTTGGTTTTGGTTTTTAAATTCTAATTTTGTTTCATAGGTCCTGTGAGATTTATCTTTTAAAGAGGTTCTGTTTTGATGTGTTTCCAGGATTTGTTTCAAGATTTAGAGCTCCTTTTAGCAGTTCTTGTAGTGATGGCTTGGTAGTGGTGAATTCTCTCAGCATTTGTTTGTCTAAAAAAGACTGTATTTTTCCTTCACATATGAAGCTTAGTTTTGCTGGATACAAAATTCTTGGCTGATAATTGTTTTGTTTGAGGAGGCTGAACATAGGGCCCCCAATCCCTTCTAGCTTGTAGGGTTTTTGCTGAGAAATCTGCTGTTAATCTGACAGGTTTTCCTTTACAGGTTACCTGGTGGTTTTGTCTCACAGCTCTTAAGATTCTTTCCTTCATCTTAACTTTAGATAACCTTATGACAATGTGCCTAAGCAACAATCTTTTTGCAATGATTTTCCTAGGTATTCTTTGTGCTTCTTATATTTGGATGTCTAGGTCTCTAACAAGGCTGGGGAAGTTTTCCTCAATTACTCCCCCAATATGTTTTCCAAACTTTTAGATTTCTCTTCTTCCTCAGGAACACTGATTATTCTTAGGTTTGGTCGTTTAACATGATCCCAGACTTCTTGGAGGCTTTGTTCATATTTTCTTATTCGTTGTTTTTTTTTTTTTTTTTTTTGTCCGTGCTGGATTGGGTTTATTTGAAAACCTTGTCTTCAAGCTCTGAATTTCTTTCTTCCACTTGTTCAGTTCTATTGCTGAGACTTCCTAGAGCATTTTGCATTTGTATAAATGTGTCCATTGTTTCTTGAAGTTTTTATTGTTTCTTATTTGTGCAATCTATCTCCTTGAATATTTCTCCCTTCACTTCTTGTATCATTTCTTGGATTTCCTTAATTGGGCTTCACCTTTCTCTGTTGCCTCCCTGATTAGCTTAATAACTAATCTTCTGAATTCTTTTTCAGGTAAATAGGGGATTTCTTCTTGGTTTGCGTCCATTGCTGGTGAGCTAGTGTGATTTTTTTTTTGAGATCTTAAAGAACCTTGTTTTGTCATATTACCAGAGTTGGTTTTTTGGTTCCTTCTCATTTGGGTAGGCTCTGTCAGAGGGAAAGTCTAGGGCAGAAGGCTGTTGTTCAGATTCTTTTGTCCCATGGGGTGTTCCTTTGATGTAGTACTCTCCCCCTTTTCCTATGGATGTGGCTCCCTGAGAGCTGAGCTGTAGTGATTGTTATATCTCTTCTGGATCTAGCCTCTCAGAAGTCTACTATACTCCGCACTGGTACTGGGGGTTGTCTGCACAGAGACCTGTGATGTGAACTGTCTGTGGGTCTCTCAGCCATGGATACCAGTGCAATATTTGGGGTGTCTCCCGAGTCCAGCAGGAGCAATCTGCTTCCTTCAGGGAGCCTGTGGGTCCTCTCAGATTTTCTAATTTATTCCTGAGGTCATTCTGGAGCAAAAATTCACAATAGGAACCTCCACATGCTGCTCTGTCTGTCTCAGTTGAAGCTACAATCTAGTCCTACCTCCCATCCACCATGATCCCCATTCAGTCAATCTTTCATATGTTACTTCTATCCCATGTTCATTGACTCTGTGTCCATTGTGGACAATTTAAGATTATATAAGTAATTTATGCACATGTATTTGATATGTATACTATTTATAGCTTAAATGGTTGCATTTTGCCAGCAAATTATTACCTAAAAAGAATAAAAGTGTCTTGCCAATGACTCGCCAATAATACAAAGTTCTCTTATAGGTGACTAATTAGAGCCAGAGGTACAATATAAACAAACACCCTGTAATAAAGAGGAAAAGTTGCAAATGTTTGCAAAAGTTTTCAATCTAATGGGTATCTAGCTTATATGGAAATTTTATGGAATATAATTCGAGCTACAATATTAAATCAATTTTTTTAAGTTTGAGATTTTACTAATTTTTTCTCTAGCAATAAAACACATTTTCAAAGCATTATTTCTTTAATAACACATATAGATATACATATATATGCATGTTTAGTGGCAGATAACTAGATTCACTTTGTAAAAAATTCTCTAGACCCTCATTCCTTCTAGATTTCACACCCTATCCTTACTCCCTGCCCTCTCTCTCTTACTTCCTTATTGTGTAGATTGTTTTAACCTCCAGCAGAATTCACTACTTTCTCTCAGATTTTGCATCAGAAAATGTCTAAGATGAGATCTATGATTGAGGAGCCTGTAAAATGATGGATTTTTAATAGTCTAGGAAAGAGAGAAGTTTGTAAAGATTAATAAAACCACACCAGTAAATTATATCCCGTATAATTAATAAATTATAATATGGATTATAAAAGAAAATAACATGTTGTTTTGAGAAAAAAATATAGATGGGGAGGAGAGTCTGAGAATCCTCTGCAGACGTTGAATTTGAGCTGAGCTGAGACCTGAAAGATAAACCAATTTCTGTGTTTAAAGTCCTCACGGTCCAGATAGAACAGCAGATCACTAGCAGTGATGTTACTAAAAATTGACTAAGAAAATGACCTCCTAATTTTTTTTTTTTTTTTTTTTTGAGACAGAGTCTCACTGTGTCGCCGAGGCTAGGATGCAGAGGCACGATCTCAGCTCACTGCAGCCTCAACCTCCCAGGTTCAAGCCTTTCTTGTGCCTTAGCCTCCTGAGTAGCTGAGATTACAGGTATGTGCCACCATGCCCAGCTAATTTTTTGTATTTTTAGTAGTGACGGAGTTTCACCATATTGGCCAGGCTGGTCTCAGACTCCTGGCCTCAAGTTGATCTGCCCGCCCCAGCCTCCCAAAGTGCTGGGGTTACAGACATGAGCCACAGCGCCCAGCCATAATTTTACTTTTCATGTTACATTTTCATTCAGTGAGCCTCCTAAGAATAAAACAAAACTTAACACACTTGGTCACAAACTATGAGGCAGATCATATGAAGTGGCTGATACCTGAACAGTTTTTTCCTATAACAACCTAAAACAGAGAAATGAAAACAAACAAAACCTCTTAATGCAGCCTATTTACATTCCTTTCATCCCCACATTAAATGATTGTAACCCAGAATAGTCTGTGAAAATTCTCTATCTTGTCCAATTTGTCCCACTGCCAAAGGCATACAGTGTTAAACAGCGACCTGGATCCTGGAAAGAGTTCACAGTTTCCAAAGGCATCTAATTCTACCATCTGGATGTGAAATTGCATATGGTTGCCCGCTTAAAGTTCAGGGTCATAGCTGACACTCAGAAAATTTTAAAAGGTAAAAATAGTACCTCCAATAATTTTTTCTACTTGTCCCCGATAGAGTTCAGGACACACTCTCTCAAAATCCACCACCTTGGCACACTGAGTATTTTAAGCTGGAGAAAAGAGAGGAAGCAGACAGTTCTCTCTGACTTCAGCCCTTCTCCCATAAAGGAAGTCATAAAACCTTCCTAGGTTTTATGACCTATTCCTGAAGCAAGTCATAGGACCCACACGTGAGCGGTTCCCCACCCCCACCTCATCAGCAAAAAGGAATATTCTTATCCCTGACAGGAAGAGGCTGAGAAAGAAAATAAACTTTTTATCTGAGAAATCCTAGCCCCTTTAAATTGTCAGGCCCAGAGAGGCATGGAAATGAGACAGCAGTCATATACCACTTTAACCCCCATCCTTGAGCTAAGTAATCATTTTGAAACCACTTACTATGTGGGGTCTAAACCAACTGATGCCACAAATATCTATAAATTAACCTAACAATGCCATACACTAGACATTCTAACTGAAAATACACTATAGTTCAACAATGTATGGCCAATTGCTAAACAATGTTATTTCTGAAAGCCAATGAGAATTCCTGAAAAACAGTTTTGTAATCTCTCCATCCAGATTCATCCATTTTTCTTTAAAAGCTTGAGCCTCTCATTTGTTCTCTGAAGTGCTTCCCAGGGCAACTTGAAAGTGTTTTGTGGGCAGCAGTACTCAACCTTAGCCCAAATAAACTCTCTATCCTAAATTGCCTCCATTTCTTCCTTTAGGTTGACAGGGCACAGAGAAGAATCTGAGCAACTGGGTCTTCCCACGTTTCCCCAGTTTATTATCATTAGATCAGACCCTTCCTGCTCAATCAGATTTTTCCACAACTCTCCACTCTTCATGAAACCTACTATTAGAAAACTAAGGTTTAATTGTTTCTTCACATCTTCATTTATTTATAAAGTCTCTTGTGCCATTTAAAGCTTATATTGAAGTAATGTGTATGCCTTTCTCTTGCTAACCCATTGTTTTTTATGGAGGCCTCAGCCATGAACCTAGGGTAGGTGAAGAGAAGATATTTTTCCTCCTCTACATCTTGCTCCCACGCAACATTTTTTCCTCCTTTTGTGTTCAGTATGGGCAGGTTGTAGATGTACAATTTAGACCACACAAGCACAATAACTCTGCAATTAAGAATATTACCTATTGATAAGTTACTTTACTTTTCTGTTTGGTGGCATTTGGAGAGTCCTAGCAATGACAATAAATAATAAGAATTCTCCTTATGGGTATATGATCATGGGTTAGCCTACTAAATAGATATAACTGAGTATAAAAATGCAAAGACATGAATGGAAAAGAATTATTTCCCTTAATACAATGTTTACCTCAAAGAGTCAGGTAACTGCAGATAATTTTGAAAGTATTTTATTGGCTGCACAGGAAGGTTTGGGGCTGCTTATATTCTCTACTAGGTCTTGTTTTATATGTTCAAAAGCTGGTCACTAAAACTTAGGATGGTGATTAGCTGGCATTGAACATTTCTGAGGTCATGACAGGCATAACACACACCTAATCTGATGTGTGCATAAATTAAATGAAAACAAAAGCCATTTCCTGAAACAGTGAATAGGTGACAGAAAAACAGAAATGAATGAAATAAAAGTAAAACTTTTAAAAAAAAAAATCAAAATTGCTAGGTCTTCAGGACTTAGTCTGGCATTTCTTTTCCTTAAAGCACTTTAAAAAAAAGAAAGAATACCATATTTCATTGAAGACAGTAACACCTACTATTCCCATTTCTTATCCCTCTCCACAAACCAGAAGGGCCATATTCCCACTGGGCAGGGTGTCCAGTTTCCTATAGTCTTTGTTCTTGTTTTTCCTAATGAAAGCTAACAGCTAGACTTTTCTTTATGCTATCCAACAGACAAAAAGAGCATTTTTGCTCTAGAGAAATCTAATTTTAGAGACAAAAAAACTGAGGTGTATCAAGGCCAAATGAATGATATTACTGATCATTCTTGTGATTATTATATTAATAATTATAATTAAATCTGTTTAGAGCTAACCACACGCGAAGTAATATGTTAAGATGTCACATGCGTTAACTCATTTTGTTCCTTAAACAGGTCTGCAATTTTGGTATTATTTTTCCTATTTTACCAGTGAAGGAAAAACTTTAAGAAACTAATGATCTTATGGGAAAGCTAGTAAGTAATAAAGCAAGGACATTAAAACACTCCATTATACTGTCTCTTAAATAACAGACATCATTTATTGAGCACCTTCTATGTGCCAGTTACTTACTACATTGTATCATTTAATACTGACCCCATAAAAATACTTGAATAACCCCTTTTATAGCTGTGGCAACTGAGAGTAAAGAAGGCCAGTAATTTGCCAAAGGCTGCACTGCACAAGAAAGACCATGGCAGAGGCTTGAGTTAAGTAGAGGCCTATATTTTAGAAGCTCCTGCTATTTCTTCCAGGCTTTCCAAAAGGTTCAGAGGAGCCAATATTTTAAGTCCACGGGGCTTGGTTTTTAACACTCCTTCTCGTCAAAGCCTTGCTCATCCACCAGTCATTAGCACACTTAGTTATTCCCAGACTTAATCTTATCCCCAAACCTTTAGATGTAATTATTTGTCCCCTGTGATCATTACAAACACCACTGATATGCAATTACCTATGCTTTGGACTTTTTCAATCTATTGAAATGTCTCCAAATGCCCTGGGACTTAAGCTCCCACTTTTAATTCTCATATCATTAACAATTATTAATGTGAGAGCCAGAATGGATATTTCCATATAAACAGCCTCAGTGACTGTAAAATTACCAAAGAAAAAGCTCATAGATTCAAGCTACCAGAGTAGACACAGGCTCTGCTAAGAATACCTCTGATCACAGCCAGAGAGAGTCCTTGGAGAGTTTTTGATTTGATATATGACAAGGCAGTTTAAAACACTACATTTTTGAAAGTTAACTTATTTATCTCTTCCATGCTCTAAATTTAACTTCTGGTTTTAATTTAAAATCATCATAAACTATTTATAACTTATCAGTAAAATGTACATTTACAGAAAGTCAAACCTAGGTCATAGAATAATTATTTGGTTTATTTGGTTTTGTTTTAGGAGGGGAAATATTAGTCCAGAGCATCAATATAAAAAACCATTAAATATGTGCTTATGTCCTTCTCCCATTCCTAAATTCCAAAAGGAAGAATTTTTATTCTCTTCTCAGTTTGTATATTTTATAGTAGATCCAAATTTGGGTTAACTTTTTGCAAAGACATTTTGGCTTTAAAATAGACTCTCTGCCTCATGGTCAAGTTACATTCTTATTGCAACTTGATGTGAATCACTTCCCATTCGTGGCCCACAGTCAGTCTCTCTCTTAGATAAAGTTATGTGCAGCAATAAAATTTTAAACATGAACTCAGTATATGACTAGCTGTGAAATAAAGTTTCTTGATCATTTCTGTTTATTCTAAAACTGACAGACAGGTGTGCCTGATTTTTCCAGAGGCTTACAATGAGGTCAGAAGAAAAATACAATACTTTGTACATTCCGCTAATACTGTGAACTGAATTATTGTAACATGCAGCTGTTCTCAATTTTGAAAAGCCAATGCTATGCTCTGGATTACAGAACTTTATTTTTTTTATTTAAAAATGAATTAAAATAGGAAGCACAATCAAAGAGCAGAGTACAGCTTAGCTCAGGATCCAAAAATACAAATAAGAAAAATTTTACCTAGAGACAAAAATTACATAAGTTTTAGTAAAATATCTGTTTGGACAGTTTTAAATGTGGTGGAGTAAGGAATGTGTCATTTGTTTATACATAGCAAAGTTTAGGGCCACAAGAGACAAGCATGGACCCAAGAAATGGGGACATTTGTGGCAAATATGACCAAAAAAATAAAAAACTCTAGCCCTGATAGATCATATAGTCTATGAGGGAAGCTAGACATTAATAAATAATTACAACATAAATATTTAAACACATATGAGATAACTTATAGAAAAGCACAGGGAACTGTGAGAACTTCTCAGGGGAGAACCTGAGCTGGTTGGGGTTGGGGGTGGGTGACAGAGCAGGCCCCCTTGATGAAGTCCTACGAGAAGGGAGCAGGAAGCCAGATAAAAGAACTGGCAGAGCCAGGGAGCACATTCTCCAGTGACTTTGTGATATGCTGGCAAAGGGACAGTGTAAACTGCATATTTCCAGATATGGGATCTACTTGGGATGTGTGGTGAAACTAATTATTCAAACTTCATGACCAAAAAAAACACACAAACATCTGGTCTCTTAATTTTATTAGCACATATTATCACTGATTATGTCTTTTAATTTAAAAATATAATCAGTTCAATCTTTATCTCTCATGTCACAAGGATTACCTTATCTTAAGAGATTTTAGTTAAATTGTTCAATAGTCCTTTCTCCCTGTAGTGGGCACAACCCATTTCCTCATTTACATTGTTCTTGCCATCTCTCCATTATATGGAGTCTCCAGCCCCTTAGACGACTTAGCCCCTTTTCCCTGAGGTGACTATAATACCTCGTGCAAACCTACATATTTTTTCTACTGTTGAATACTCACATGTGAGCTTTTTCTTGCCCATCCACAGTAAGGAGCATAAAACCCAAAAGAAAGAACAAACCGGCTTCGTATAAGTAGGTCACACCTATCACATTTTACGTTCCAAGACAATTAGTTGGGTTGGGATTTCCCAATGAAAATATACATTTTATTAAACTGGAAACAGAACCTTGATAATGATTCTTGGATCCCAGCATGAGCAAAGTATTATATGTTCCTGTCAGGGAAGGAAATAAAAGTGAGTGCAAAAAAATGTAGTGATTTTTTGAAGTAAAAGTGATTGCAAAACATTTTTTATTGGCTTAGAGTAGAAATCAAATATTGATGCCTTATTTGGAATTGCTTCAACCTAGAACATTCAATATTTATTTGTTTATTCATCTTAAAAAGCATGTGAGAAACTAGAAAATGCAGATAACTTATTTAATGCCTCTACTTATTTACCTAACTGGAGTATTGGCAGCAAAATTCATTTCTTTCTAGTACTATGGGAGATTTATCCATGATTCAATGGTATTTTGTTGTTATATTTAAACTGGAATAAAGTAGATATATAGAAAATTATATAATAATTTTAAATGACAAAAGGAGGCATTGTTATATTAAATTATTTTAACAGATGTCAGTTCACTGAGGATTATCAAATAATTGAAAAAGATTATGATGTGGGCTGATCATTTGAGTCCAGGAATTCTAGAACAGCCTGTGCGACATGGCAAAACACCATCTCTACAAAAAAAATACAAATATTAGCTGGGCGGGGTCGTGCATGCCTGTAGTCCTAGCTACTCAGGAGGCTGGGGCAGGAGACTCACTTCAGCCCAGGAGGTGAAGGTTGCAGTGAGCCGAGATCACGCCACTGCACTCCAGCCTGGGCAACAGAATGAGACCTTCTCTCTCTATCTCTCTCTCTCTCTCTCTCACACACACACACACACACACACACACACAATGAAAAAAAGTCATTTTCCTATAGAATGCTCTCCAGTTACTGACAAAGAATACTCCCCTTTCTCAGTGTTTCCTAGGAATCTCATTTGAGTTTAACAAAGTTCAATTTAAGAAGTTTGATCACATTTAATGTTTTTATTTCCTTTGCCACAGTTTTCCCCCCTTCAAACTAACTTCTAACATAAATCAACATTAAATTTTTTTTTCAAAAAAGACACTTTATGTAAGGTAGTAGAGTTCACCAAAGTACCCAGATATCATGAACCAAGAGAAGCTCTGGGAATGATAATCCTTTGACAAACCAATGCAGCCACCTGAAGCCAATTATAATTTAGGTTTAACAAAAAAATGGGAAGACTTCAGCTTTTACCTAAATCTGGAAAGGACTCAAACATCCCTGAAGACTGATCATTTTTCAGATGGGGTCTTTTATAGTTATGTATTTCACATATATTGTTTTTTCCTGGAGCTAGAATAAGATATGTGAAAGTATCATAGGAAACACTTTTATTTGTGGTATTTCTAATCCGTGGAAGGAGAAAGTAAACACACATCAAAGTAAAATCAATTCTTATGAGATATCCACCACAGTTCTTCATCCACCAGAAAAAAAAAACAGAGAAATATTCAAACTGGAGCGTCCAAATATTTTGCCATTCATCTATCACTAGGGTACTGTGTCTTCTGTCTCTTTTGTACACTTTTGATTCCTTAGTGGGCAGATGGATATAATACAATGGTTAGCCTCAATAATTATTCCAAATTTTAAAAATTGATTGAAAAAAAAACACTGGATGCAAGCCAATTTTATAAACTCAAGTTAAAAGATTTGGGTGCTCAGAGAGAATGTATTTTAGAATGCAGAACAAAAAAGAAGATGGCTTTTTATCTGTTATTGGAAATAATCACTGCTTGCCCTGACAGTAGTTCATGTATGAACTTATACTCATGTTTTTCTGTAATCAAGTTTAGGATGAGACCTAGTCATCTGAAGTTGAAAGAATGTGAAATTTAAACTTTATTAGTTTCAGGACTTCACTGTAATGTAGAATAAACTAATGATTCAGTCTGTACTTAAGGACTATTCAGTCTGTATTAAGGACTATGAAGGACTGTCCTACACTATTGACAGTATCAACTTCCAATAACCGACAATGTCTTACATACAGCTCATTATCCAGTGAAGTCAAAGCCATTATTATATTGACTGTGGATCTTATATCCTGTAACTGTTCATGGTAGCAATGGTTGTACTGGAACAACAACAATAAATTTATCTATTCACTCAACATGCATTGACTGAGTGCTTACTCTATACTCCATTCTCCACAAATTGGCCAAAATTATATTTTTAAAATGTAAATCAGATCATATTATTCCCTACTGAAAATACACTAAATTAGTGGTTCTCAATCTCTGGCAATTTGCCTCCCCAGGGACATTAGACAATGTCTACAGACACATTTAACTGTAATAACTCAGGAATGAATGCTACTGGTTTCTAGTGGACAGAGGCCAGAGATGCTGGTAAACATCCTACAATGCACAGGACAGCCCCACAACAACAAATCTGGTCTAAATCTTTATAGCGCTGCTGTGAAGAAACCCTGCACTAAATCCAAATCCCTTAACCTAATTTGCAAGGTCATGTAGTCTGACTTCTGCCTCTCTCTTTAATCTTGCCTCTGGCCACATTCTCTCTTGCTCATTATGCTCTAGCCATGCTGGTTATACTTTGTATTCCTTGAACCACGCAAGCCAGTGTGTCTCAGGACCCTTTAACCTGCTAATCTCTGATTCCTTTTCCTGTAATGTCCTTCTACCTGGAATGGTCTTCTACCAAAACTTTGCATGGCTGCCTCCTTCTCAATATTTAGATCTCTGTTCAAATGTCACTTGCTCAGAGAGAGTTTCTGTAACCATTTCATCTAAGGCAGGGGTCTCTCAGGCTGTGAACCGATGCCAATCTGTGACCTGTCAGGAACCTAGACATACAGCAGTCAGTGAGCAGGTGAACCAGCATTACCACTTGAGCTCTGTCTCCTGTAAGATCAGCGGGACAGCATTAGATTCTCATAGGAAGGTGAACACTATTGTGAACTGCACATGTGAGTGATCTAGGTTGCACATTCTTTATGAGAATCTAATGTTCCCCCCACCCCCTGGTCCATGGAAAAACTGTCTTCCATGAAACTGATCCCTGGTACCAAAAAGGTTGAGAACCGCTGATCTAAAGTATGTACATCCATTCCACCCCTGTGAATCTCCATCTCATCATGGTTTCATTTCCATCTATGTACCTGACACTCTGAATTTACCTTGTTTATAAACTTCCTGTGGTTCTCTTAGAATGTAGGCTCCGAGGACAGAGGAGCCTGGACAGACAACTGACAGAGGACTAACCAGTCTCAATCACTCTTCAATTCCCTAAACATGGAACTCAATCAATCTCTCTCTCCGTCATCTGCTGAGCCAAGTTATAAGGTCAAACATAGGGAAAGAGATGGGGCAAAAAGTGAAATTACAAAGCTGACAATAAAGGAAAAGAACATGCATACAAATAGATAATTCTAGACTTAGAGAAAGTAGTACCAGGTCATTTTAGTGCTTTCTTTGTTTAGGATACTGTTTTAAAAATTTTTAGTGGATTGCATCATTTAATCCTCAGACCACCATCATTCTCCAAAAAACTGTTAGTTCTATTATTATCCTGACTTTACACACAAGGTATAGCAGCAGAGAGGTTAAGTCACTTGCTCAAGCTTACCTACTCATTGAGTACTGACACCGGAAATTAAACCCAGGCACCCTGCCTTCACAGCTCTGCTCTCTTACCCACATCTCTCCCCAACCCCATGCTATGTGCAAGGCAGAAAACTGACTGCTTAGGAATGCAGAAGGCAAGGAATCTTCATTTCTTCCTCCTTTATTTTTGCATATTCATTTGTGTCCTTTGAAATCCGTAAAGCTATGGGAATAAAGAGAGCAGGAAAAGAAGAAAGAACTGGCAAAAAATAATGGATATAAAGGAAAAAGTAAATTCAAAGATTTAATATAGGGAGATTTATATGAGCTTATATGTAAGCTTATATAAAATGTGTTGAAAATATGTGCTTAAAATGTATATAAAAGAAACAACATCTATGAAAGACTATAGAATGCTCACCCTGATGCCCATGATTTAGCAACAATTTCTCTTGAAAGTGTTTTATGATGAGATTTAAGGGGGGGTGAAATAATTCTTTTTAAATTGAATTAAAATGGCCCTTACTTTATTCTGGTTTGCTTTGAAGCACAGAGTCCAACAAAGAGTCTCTACCATGCTTTGAAAAGAGAATATAACCCACCAGCAGCACAGTGTCAAATGAATACAATTGTCTCCTCCTTTCTCCAGGTTCCTGCTTCTCATTCTTAAAACAATGCAGTAGTATTAGGACGTCCCTCTTCCAAGTTTCCAACACACTATATTTAAAACACGTGGGTTTATTTGTCAGAACTCATAATATCCTCCCTTCATATTAACAGGAAGCGGGGCTCAAAATCTCTGATCCACATAATATTATTATGGCTAGAGGAGAAAACCTGGGAAAATAGTTCTTTTCCTTGTGGTTGTCGGGCCACATATTTTATCCTGCAAATGTTGGCAGTGGATTCAATCCACCATTCACAGACAATGTGTATTGAAGCGATCATACTAATGATGAGTGAACACTGTCTCCTCCTTACACAAACAGCCCCACAGTTCCTGAAGGGATTTTTCCTGAAAGTTCTGGGTTACATAAACTTGATTATTTCAGCAATGCAGCTCCCCCAATACCTTCCTATGCCCACCCACAAAACTTTCAACTCTCCCCAAAAGTGGCCAAATGATTCACTTTTAGTTTGGTCATGTGTGTGTACTGACTAGCGGTGATTTTTGAAATACTGAATAAGCAAGAGACACCTCAGCTAATTCTCTCACTTGGGCAAAAGCTGGAATCATTCCCCTTGAAAACTGGCACAAGACAAGGATGCTGTCTCTCACCACTCCTATTCAACATAGTACTGGAAATTCTGGTCAGGGCAATCAGGCAACAGAAAGAAAGAAAGGGCATCCTAATAGGAAAAGAGGAAGACAAACTATCCCTGTTTGCAGATGACATGATCCTATATCTAGAAAATCCCATTGTCTCAGCCCAAAAGCTTCTTAAGCTGATAAACAACTTCAGAGAAGTCTCAGGATACAAAATCAATGTGCAAAAATCACTAACATTCCTATACGCCAACAACAGTCAAGCCAAGAGCCAAATCAGGAATGAACTCCCATTCATAATTGCCACAAAAAGAATAAAATGCCTAGGAATACAGCTAACTAGGGAGGTGGAAGATCTCTACAAGAGGAACTACAAACCACTGCTCAAAGAAATTAGAGATGACACAAACAAATGGAAAAACATTCCATGCTCGTGAATAGGAAAAATTAATATCATTGAAATGACCATACTGAACAAAGCAATTTAAAGATTCAATGTTACTCCTATTAAACTACCATTGGCATTCTTCACAGAACTAGAGAAAACTATTTTAAAATGCACGTGAACTAAAAAAGAGCCTGAATAGTTAAGTCAATCCTAAGCAAAAAGAACAAAGCTGAGGCGTCACGCTACCCAACTTCAAACTATACTACAGAGCTATAGTAACCAAAACAGCATGGTACTGATACAGCAACAAACACATAAACAAATGGAACAGAATCATGTACCCAGAAATAAGATCACATACCTACAACTATCTAATCTTTGACAAACCTGACAAAAATAAGCAATGGGGGAAGGACTCTCTATTTAATGAATGCTGCTGGGATAACTGGCTAAGCCTATGCAGAAAATTGAAACTGGACCCCCTTCCTTACGTGATACAGAAAAATTAACTAAAGATGGATAAAGATTTAAATGTAAACCCAAAACTATAAAAACCCTGGAAGACAACCTAGTCAATACCATTCAGGACACAGGCACAGGCAAAGATTTCATGACAAAGACACCAAAAGCAATTGCAACAAAAGCAAAAGTTGATAAATGGGTTCTAATTAAAGAGCTTCTGCACAGAAAAGAAACTGTCAACAGAGTACACAGACAACCTACAGAATGGGAGAAAATATTTGCAAACTATGCATTCAACAAAGGTCTAATACCCAGAATCTATAAGGAACTTAAAGAAATTTACAATACAAAAACAACCTTATTAAAAAGTGGGCAAAGGACATGAACAGACACACCTCAAAAGAAGACAAACATGTGGCCAAAAAGCATATGAAAAAAGCTCAACACCACTGATCATTAGAGAAACGCAAATCAAAACCACAATGAGATACCATCTAACACCAGTCAAAATGGCTACTATTAAAAAGTCAAAAAATAACAGATGCTGGTGAGGTTGTGGAGAAAAAGGAACATTTCTACACTGTTGATGGAAGTATAAATTAGTTCAGTCATGGTGGAACACAGTGTAGCAATTCCTCAAAGACCTAAGGACAGAAATACCATTTGACCCAGCAACCCCATTACTGGGTATATACCCAAATAAATAACAGAATATAAATTATTCTGTTATAAAGACACATCCACACGTATGTTCATTGCAGCACTATTCACAATAGTAAAAACATGGAATTAACATAAATGCCCATCAATGATAGACTAGATAAAGAAAATGTGGTACATTTATACCATGGTACACTATGCAGTCATAAAAAAAGAACAAGACCATGTCTTTTGCAGGAACATGGATGGAGCCAGAAACATTATTCTTAGCAAACTAACATAGGAACAGAAAACCAAATACGACATGTTCTCACTTGTAAGTGGAAGCTAAATGGTGAGAACACACAGACACATAGAGGGAAACAACACACACTGGTGCCTACTTGAGGGTGGAAGGAAGAAGAGGATCAGGAAAAATAACTAATGGATTCTAGGGTTAATACCTGGGTGGTGAAATAATCTGTACAACAAACTCCCGTGACACAATTTTACCTAGGTAACAAACCTGCACTTATACCCTTGAACTTAAAATAAAAGTAAAAAAAAATTACCTCAAAAAAAATATATATAAAACCTCTAGAATTCACTAAACATTACATTAAAGGAGACACCAGACTGAGGAGACAGAGATCCCTATCTCACTGCTAAATAAAATACTTTCAATTTGCTACTCTTTCAACTAGAATACTCCTGAAACTGGGATGCTCATAAAAGTTTTAAAACATTTAATAGGTAAAATGGCTCTTATGCTAAAAGGTACTAATATAAGGCTCCATTCTGTCATGAACTCATATAATCTAGAAGCTCTGTTCTGAGATATAAATATATGTTTGTGTATGTGTGTATATATATATATACATACACACACAAAAGCACACCCATATGCATATATAAAACATATAGTCATGTGATTCACTTTTAAACTGTATCATGTTGATGAAGTGTGCACAATATTTTTCAATATTAAACTAAAACATTTTTATTTCTGATAATCTCTTGTTCTTGGGGTAAGTGGAACCCAGTCTCAAACAAACAAGTCAACTTTAAGTCTTAGATTGGTTTATTCTATTCACAAGTTTGTCTTTATAGAGCAAGGGGTTTTCCCTGGAACTTAGAGATCTTACTGTAAGTCACAGAATAGCAGGGGAAGAAAACATGACATAAGAGAAGTCTCCATGGGGCATGGGGGAGGAAGCCCTTCTAGACCAGGGAGAAGGAGCCAAGGGAAAAACACAGAAAAGAAAAGAAAGTCCAATGCAGTGTCCTTGTTTTCTCATTCCCAGCCAGGGTTGAACCTCAGATGGAGAAGTGTGGTTGAGTTGCCCAAACAGAATTGGCGAAAGCCAGAGGTTAGCAGCTCATTTCTTGCCTTCCCAGAGACAGCCTAGGAAGCCTGCTCCCTCCCAGAGAAGCCCAGCCTTCACAGGGCACTATGTAACTATGGAGCCAGAGCAGTGGAATACAAGTAACTCCAAGACATGCCTAGGCAGTCCATTCCAAAGCACTCTGAAAACCAAACATGTTTTTTATAACTCATGTGATGGTAAAATGTGAACTAAACTGACTTGAAGCTATTTACGATATTAATTTACCCCACTTACTTTAATGTATTTGATTACAATATGCTGATTATAGATAATATACAGTCTATGCACCTATTGCCTTTTTAAATTCAAAAAATATATAAAAATTGCAAAATATACCTGACCCCACTGGTTTCAGATAAGGAAAATGGGACTGCATTGAAAACTAAGGATGATTTTGCAGGCTTTTCTTCTATAATACCTGTATGTGCTACTGAGAATCCTTCCATTCTGCAAAATAATAGGCTTATAGGGAAATTAAGATTGTGGCCATTATTCAAAACCCATGCAAGTTTTTCAACTGTGGACTAACAAAAATAATTATTGTATCTTCTAAGGTAACTAGCAAAAATGATAAATAACTAACAAACGTAAATAATTTACTAGCTCAGCAAACCTACAGGATGCCTCCGATGATGCTAAAACTGCTCAAAATCAAAGTGAGGATGCTGGCTTGGGAGCACTGAAAAAAATGCAGATGCTGGGTCAAGAGCAACCTGCCAGGAACTCGAAGCCCTGCAAGATTAAAGGTGCTTCTCTCTGAGAATGAATGCAGGGTACAAATGTTCATTTTGAATTTTCATGAAATAGAGTTAAAAGGGTTCTATTTTAGCTCTATTTCATGTAGCTGTATTTCATACAGTAGGAAAGTTTAGGAATTTTGGTTTCCTGATGAAGGTTATAATTCTACTTCCATTATTCCACTTCTTTTGCATAGGAGAACTGCATATGAACCAATACTACTTCCACTTTAATCTGACATTATTCTGTTATTTATTACTTACATATTCTGAGTGTATTAGTTCATTTTCACACTGCTATAAAGAAATACCCAAGACTGGGTAATTTATAAAGGAAAGGGGTTTAATTGATTCACAGTTCTGCATAGCTAGGGAGGCTTAAGGAAACTTATAATCATGGCAGAAGGGGAAGAAACACATCCCCCTTCACAAGGCAGCAGGAGAGAGAAGTGCGAGGAGTGAAGGGGGAAGAGCTCTTATAAAACCAGCAGATCTCATCAGAACTCACTCATTATCACAAGAACAGCATGGGGGAAACTGCCCCTATGATCCAATCATCTCCCACCAGGTCTCTCCCTAGACAAGTGAGGATCATGGGGATTACAATTCAAGATGAGATTTGGGTGGGGACACAGCCAAACCGTATCACTGAGTTTAAGGTCTGACTGAGTGGAATTGAATCTTAGCTGAGCACTCTAAAGGACAAAAGAGATAAAAAACCTGTCCACAATCCTGGCCTCAGTGAGATTATGACCCAGCCAGAATCCGAGTCCAATAAGATGCTACACTAGAGCTGATGACAAATGACATTTATGAAAAAAATGAATAAAAATATTTCAGACGAAGACATGACAGGAGAACCAAAGTTTTGGTCAGGCCTAGAAGAATCTGCAAACCATAATGTTAAATCTCTTTAATTGTGAGTTTGCTGGGGCATAAGAGGATAAATATTGAATCTGTACTTAATTAACTACTTCTCTTTGGACAACCCACTTAACCTTTCTGAGCCTTGATTAGCAAAAGCCACCTAATAACATATTGTGGTGAAATTAGATCAAATGAGATACAAGATGTGAAACTGCATGGAGTAAAGTGCTCTACAAAGGCAAATTTTAAGGCTAGTGTTTATTGAGTGCTTTCTAAAGCCAAGCACTTTTCAAAGTGCTTTACATATGTGTTTCATTTAGTCTTCTTAGAATGTACCAATACAATCCTACATTTTCACAGATGAAATATTGAGAGAGAAAGAGATTAAAAAGTTAAACATATTGGTCAATCTCAAACAGTAACTGGTAAACCCCAGATTATAGCCCCAGTAGGGTATGGGTTAAGATCCCAGACTTTTAACACTATTAGTGTTGCTTCCTGGCAGTAGTGACACTACATTTACTTGGAAATAACAAAGTTGCATTTTGAAAAGATATTCTTGGCCAGGTACAGTGGCTCATGCCTATAATCCCACGATTTTGGGAGGCCTAGGTGGGTGGATCACCTAAGTCCTGGAGCCCGAGACCATCCTGGGCAACATGCTGAAACCCTATCTCTACTTAAAAAAAAAAAATATTAGTCAGGCACATGCCTATAGTCCCAGCTACTCAAGAGGCTGAGGTGGGAGGATCACCTGAGCCTGAGAGGTAGAGTTTGCAGGGAACCAAGATCGCACCACTACACTCCAGCCTCGGTAAGAAAGTGAGACCCTGTCAAAAAAAAAAAAAAAAAAAAAAAAGATATTCTCTAATTCAAATTGTTTCTCTGTCATTCAAAGAATCCTCTCCTTTCTTTCAAATTATTAAGGTTTTCCTGTATTTACAGCATTAATTCCTGGTAGCAATCATTCTCTCCTGAATTGCTACACTTGCCTTAAATAATTCAAAGAAAATATAACTCAGCATCCTCAATGGCAAATGACAGATGGCAAGTATGCCAGGCTTCTATGGTTTGAATGTTGATATAGTTTGGATAGTTGTCCCCACGAAAATCTCATGTTGAATTGTAATCCCCAATGTTGGAGGTGGGGCCTGGTGGGAGGTGTTTAGAGCATGGGGACGGATCCTTCACCATTTGTCACTGTCTTCACGACAGTTCTCATGAGAGCTAATCATTTAAAAATATGTGGCACCTCCTCCCCACTCTCTCTTGCTCCTGGTTTTGCTATGTGAAGTGCCTGCTCTGCTTCAACTTCCACCATGAGTAAAAGCTTACTGAGTCCTCCCCAGAAGCAAATGCCAGCACTACATTTCCTGTACAGCCTGCAAAACCATGAGTCAACTGAACCTCTTTTCTTATAAATTACCCAGCAGTCTCCAGTATTTCTTTACAGCAATGCAAGAATGGCCTAATACAAATGTGTTCCCCAAAAAGCATGTGGTGGAAAGTTAATACAGTATTAGGAGGTGGGTGCAATGGGAAGTGTTTATATCCTGAGGGTTCCCATCCTCAATGAATTAACACTGATTATAAAAGGGCTTGAGGCTGCAAGTTCAATCTCTTGCTCTCTCACGTGCTCTCTTGCCCTTCTACCTTCTGCCACACGATGACACAGCAAGAAGGCCCTCACCAGATGTTGGTCTCTCTACCTGGAATTCTCAGCCTCCAGAGCTATAAAAATCAATCTCCATTCTACATAAACTAGCCAGTCTTTGGTATTCTGTAATAGCAGCACAAAACAGACTAAGACACAGGCAAAAATGACTTCTGTACCTTGGTATCTTATACAATGTACATTTTCATAAGTAAAAGTTGATAACTGAACCCACCTTTCATACCCAGAAGGGGATATTTCCTAACTACGTAATGAAGGATGCCACTGCAGTACTGCATAACAGTGTTGCAGGTCCATCCTAATCACCGAGGCAAACTCAGGGCTTCGACTACAGCAGCAAAAGGATGTACATGTACAACTAGCTGAGCTGAAGACAAGCAGCCCCCAGACCTCTGTGTCTTCCTCACACCCTTTTTAAACTGAAGGCACCTCCTGGGAAATCGCATCTACCCCTCCCTTGACAAGGAAGCTTGAGTGTAGACACCATCTCTATCATCAACCTTACCCTATGAAACATAACTTTCTGTTCATTATCTTTCACCACTAGAAGATAAACTTCTTAGGGGCAAGGGCTATGAATTAGGCACCTTTGAATCCCCAGCACCAGCACAGTGCATCATGTGAAGTACATACCCAAGTGCCAAATATATGAACACATACATTTTCTACATTAAAAATATTTATTTTAATAATTAGTGTTTTCATATAAGATCATTAAGAACTTACAGTAACAGTAATAACCAGATGGTAGCATGACTAAATTGTGCATTTCCATAGATTGGTATGCTTAAAAAACATTGGAGATCATCAGCTTCTTTCATATAGATGAGGCTAGATAATTGGCCCGATAGGAAGAAGTCTAGCTAGATCTCAACATTTTCTGCCCCACATTTTATTTTCCTAATACATTCTAAACAGGTATGCAAATCATTCTGGCTAAAGAAAAGCTGTTAAAATAAAGTCACATTGAGGATTTATTAGCATTATAAATGCTCAGAACTCAGAAGTAGACATATGTGTTTTTATGTGTGGGCAGATAAAAGGGGAAGTTTTGGTGGAAGAAAGCCAATCGTGGGAAATAGTCAATATATGACCCTTGACTTCTCTTAGTGTGTTTCAGAGAATCAAAGTGATCTAAAACGATCACACAAAGGAAAGGATAGTACTTCCCAAACTTGCATGTATGGGCACAGAATGCACACATGGTAAAGACCGCATGGCAAACATCAATGTAAATGGACAAGTCACCTCCAGCCCAAGGTGACTGTCTCAATGGCTCCAGCCTCCCTCGGCCCCCACAGTCACCTTGAGGGCTAAGGCCAATAATAGCTTGCACACCTGTAACCCATTCTTTTCAGTTGATCTACACTGGAGTAAAGTGAAATCAAGCTTTAATGGACTAAGGCTCAGTTTCAAAATCCAAGAAAAGAAACAGAAGTTTGCATCATAATAATAACAATAAATTGGCTATGTAAACCCTCATAAAAGGAAAGTCATCCCGCCTCTCATCTACCACTTACATGTACAATTGACTAAATTTTTAGTTCAAACTCATGAGCTGTTTCCCTATCACTTTGGCACTAAATATTTCACCTGATAAAAGATGCTGTATCCTATATGATGTATTTTTAGTCATATGGAAGAGTTTCTTCCATGTGTTACTCACAGGTAACAATGAGTGATGAATATTCCTGGCATGAACACCATATATCCCATTGCAAGCTTTTTGTTCTGCAAGCTGTCCATACTGTGATGTGAAAGTTTCTATTAGATTCCCCATGAAGATGATAGAAGATGTTAGCAGCCCCAAACACAAGGCAGGCCACAGAAATATGGATTCAACTACAGGAATTAATAGTCACCATTGTAAACTATTCATGCCTGGAGCCAACCCACAAAACTAATGCAATAATAGAGATTCTAAGTCAGAGCTGGAAATTGCTGCCCAGGTCAGGCTATTCCCTAGAGCACAGCTAGGATTACTTTGGGTGCATTCTGGAACGCCACAGCTGGTCTGAGTTTTCATTGTCTCATATAATGAACTTTCACCATTTCCTTTAATAATCCCCAGCCCCCTGCCTTGGACAGTCAGTATGAATTTATCCTTTTCTAATTACGTTTTTAAAAACTTCTTCCCATACCTATTTCAGACACAGCTAAAAAAAAATTCCTATGTCCCTGTGGAATTATACCTAGATTCTCTTATTTAGCTCTTACCTTTCTGCAGAGCTTTGCTCCTTTGATACAGTGGTCACTTTTTTTCCTAAAACTGTGCCAAATTGTCAAATTCTCATAGGTAATTCTAAGATCCACAATAGATTTGTTAAAATAGGAAGAATAGTTAATTGGTCAGGTTCTAGATTATAAAGCTGATCTCTATTTTACTATTCACATATTTATTAAGAGAAAAGAAAGGACTTTAGTGCTATATGTCTTGGTTCTCCGATTCACAAAATCTAAAATAAGAGTTTTGTGGTTTCTACTTGCCTTCCGTAACACTGGATTTTCTCCCAAATAAAAAATATTCCCTATTAATTTGGTATTGCAAGGATTTAAACTAATTTATTGCTAGTTGCATAGCATTATAGTTTGTCACAACTCATGAAACCCATAGTACATTTCAACACAATCTTTATACAGTCTTTCAACCCCAGCAACTCACATTCCCATGCATCAATTCTTAAAGTGTGCTATCAATGGCAGGAGTTCCTCTGAAGCATTTGTTTGAGCAATTGATGTGAAATAAATCATTTTACTTGCAGAAAGAAAAAACCATAGGCTTATAGGCTTACCTTAGCCAAGGAAATAGTACCCCTGCCTATAGCAATTTCAGTTTGAGTTCCACTCCACTCATAGTCACAGTTATAGGATAATCTATTAATTTATAATACATAAGTAATCCTTCCTTACCAGGGCTAAAAATGAAGTATCTACTGAAAGTTATAGTTATTGAAAAAGAAAACATTATGCCAATAAATGTGACAGAATGTTGTATCTCACACAAAATAATCTTTTTAAAATTTCCTTTATCTAGACACATTAAACAGCTATTAAAATAAATAAGCAGGAGGCCATGGGCCTGAGGCTGTCTTTATACTTTGAATTCCTACATAAGGAACTGCAACCTAACTTGCAACATAAATGAACCAAAACGTAACTTAGAAACCTAATTTTTGTAACACATAGCCAGGTCTCAGCCAATCTCAAGCAGCCAAAAGCCAGCCATTCATAGGCTGCCGACTGAGAAAACCACATGCAAACAAGGCAAAAGCCTCGCTGTAACCAATCAAACTACTTCTGCAGTTTTCTTCAGTGTTCTGTCAACAAATACTCACAGCCCACAGTTGCAGAGTGGAGCTCTCTGAACCTCTTGTGGTTTTGAGGGCTGCCTGATTTATGAAACTTTTGTTGTTGTTGTTCAAATAAACTCTGTTAAATTTAATTTGTTGAAAACTTTTTCTAACACACACAAAAAAATGTTTTTTACATTTTTAATGAGATTATCCCTTGTTCCAATTTAATGTCCTAGTAAGCAAAACTATTTTTTAGAATATTGTTTTTAGAAAAGATGTGTTAGTTTGAGGTCTCTGAGAAGCAGACATCAAGATGGTATTAGATGTGAACAATGGTCAGCTTCTAAGACAGCCTGCAATAATTCTCTCTATCCAGCATTTAAGCCTTACATAATTCCTGCCTCTTAAGTGCAGGCTGGTCAAGTACCTTTTTTGTAGCCAGTAGAATATGGAAAGGTACTGGGATTTTATTTCTGTGATTAAGCTACAAAATGTTTTGACTTCCAGCTTAAAAGACTCTCCCTTTACAGCTTTTATGAAGCAAACCATCATGGTAACCAATGTGGCAAAGGACTAAGAGAGGCTTGCAACTAATAGTCAGCGACAGTCTGTGGTCCTCAATAGAACAGCCTATGAGAAACTAAGTCCTACAGATCCTTCTGTATTTAAGCCTCAGATGACACCCAAGCACTGCCTGACTCCTTGATTACAGCTTTGTGAGAGACCCTGAAGCAGAGGGCCCATTTAAGCCATGCATATCATAACTGTGTTGTTGTAAGATGCTAAGTTTGGGGATAATTTGTTACACAGCACTAAATAACTAATACAATATGCAAGTAATGTATTGAGGGAAACAGAAAAAGGCAGGAAGAGCCTGTGATGCACGTCTGACATCTAAAACATGAGAGAGAGAAGAAAGGAAAATTGGGCTGGAGGGGCCTTGGACTCCAGTACAGTCCTCGGAGAAGTTGCCCATTGGAAGAGTCCCACATCTTGCTGGAATGAGTCTGCCTTTTTACAATTGCCATGCTTAGTCATTGGCTGGGAGCAGTTGAAGGAACCATGGTCCTGCCATAAATGAAATGATGAATCCACAGGGGAAGCCGCTGGAGCCCCATAGCAGGAGATCTGACTGGTTTATTTCCATGCTACAGAAGAGAAGCAAACCAATATCATAATGTTGGGAAGAAAAAAATAGTATCTTTTTAAAAATCATTTTGCTTACAATATTATTGAAAATCATATCTTGCATGATAGCCTGTCCTCAGTTGTGCTGCCCAGAGTGAGCAGAAAAGCAGTAGGCAAGGCCTAAGGGGAACTTAATGCAGCAGGAGTGTGAGTTCTATCACCACTTATCTGCATCGCCTCACTGACATCACATCTGTTGGATTGACAGCCTCTATCGTTCTGCTTATAAATCTCTTGCTTTAATGAATATGGAATCTAATATGATTTCTTTCTCATTCAAAGACATCTTTTTCAAGAGAAAAAAAATTCTTTGAGGACAAGAAAGAGTTGAAATAAAGTAATAGAGAAAAACGCTTAACTAGAGGAATGATGAAACAAAAAAGGAGACAGGGAGAAATATCAGCATGTCTTTTATACATTTGAATAGTTATTGAGCATATTTCAACAAGTACAAGACTGTCTTTTATTTTACAAAAAGACAGAAATAAATCATGCATGAGAGGAACCTGAATATGACTATCAACAAGTTTTCAATGAATTTGGAAGAGCTTACATTTGTTAACAAGAATTTTGAAACTTTTAACTAATCCAGTTCAAAATCAAATAAAATTTTAGACTCAACTCTGCCAGGCTGTATTAGAAGAATGTTGAAGAAAAAGCAAGGAGTTGCAAGGTAGAAGGATTGGAGTAGATTAATTATATGAGACCATAAAACCTTCCCATGAGGGACTAAAGGACACTCCCTTTATTGAGGTGAAAATGAATATATTCAGCATCATTTAGAAGCTCAGGGAGGCTATTTTCTGTGGGCCAGAAATGATGGCAGGAGGTTCTTTAACAGAAACAAACTTCCTAGTGTCAATATGGATTATATGACTTCAGAACAGCAAAGGTCAAATGACAGAATTTAATAATTAGAGGCAATGTAGATATAATTACTGTAATCACCAGTGACAACTGGGAGCCCTAGACCTATGAAAATCTATGTCAACAGCTAATAAGTCATTCTGTTCCTGGAAGCAAGAGAGATAGAAAGCCAATGACAGTGTTGCTCAATTTATATAACAATTAAAGAGATCAGGTGTGCAGAAGTTCAGTGTCTATGTCTTATTAGAAAATCATGATTCCTTACCCAACTCCTGTTCTAAGCTAGTTTTCAGAACTTCCAAATCAACTGCCAAAACAAGAATATATAATATACATTAGATTATGCCCCAGAGGGACCTATAGCTATTTTCCAAGTAACTACACAGGAGAAAAGGGAATACCCAGATCCTCTGAGAGTAATTGAATATAGTATCAGAGCTAACACTGATACTAGGAAACACAAAATGCCATAATAGCCCCTCTGTTGGACTGAGAGTCTAATTGCTTCAAAGAGGCCGTGGATCCACTCTTAATGATTCCCCAGTGCCTAAGTACATAATCAGAATTAGTTACTAACATATCCATTCTGATTATGTCACATTAGTTTTCTGATCTGCGAAGTAACAATCATCAGGATGGTTAAGAGTCAAGTGAAGCCCTTGATAATATCCCTGATCACCAACAAAGTAAACCAAAAACCATACAAAATCCTGTTTGGAATTTCAGATATTCTCTACTCTCAGAGTCACAAAATGCAAGGATGTTTCTCCCTGTCATGTCCTCGTTCAGATAACCACTGCTGCCCTTCCAAAAACAGAGGAGGTGGGGGAGATAAATCATCATAGACCTTTGGAGAATGAAAGACAAGGATGTCTGTGGAAGAGGCATGTGAAGATACCTATGGAAGTGGAGACAAACTGTGCAGATCTTTGCCTCACATTCTTGCCCACCAGGAAACATCTACTGGAGAGGAGATTTTGAAGGTCTTGATGCACAAGCTAACTCATTCAGTGGAGGTAAACCAGCTTATGTTCTTAGCCACCGCAGTGCTAACACAATGGGTGCATAAACAGAATGACCAGGATATGAAGGATGGAGGCAATTCATGGCTCTATCATCTTGGGACCAGCTGCAGCAGTGGGGACTGCGGCTTATTCCACTAATATTCCCATTGAAAGGGTGTTTCGGGGTGAGGGGGTCTTTTGGTTTTCCATTTCTTTTATTTTTAAGAAATTGTGGCTAGCCACCACCCTGAAGCATCAATAACAGAGAGGAAAATAACATATGAGGCATAAGTGTATCTGGGTAATGTAATGGGTGCTCTGTAGCAGTCATGATTCATTCTCTAATCCATTTCTTCATAACGAAGGCAATCACAGACAATTTCCAGCATGCTAATAGTTTCCTTCTTAAGTGCCTGTTTTTCTTTTCTTCTCTGCCTAAGGGCTTTCTCTGGTACCTTGGAAGCTTACTCAGTTATAAGCAGGTACAACCTGCTTGCAGGGTGTTGTTCCCTTTCATGTATGGGAGCAACATCTCTGAAAGCAGGTTGTACCTTAGAAGTATGGGAGAATTCTCAATCAGTAAAGAATGAATGCTGATAGCTAAATGCTCCAAAATCTTCATAACTTGGTGAGATGATTCTGAAATGTGTTCTACGTGGTTTCTTTGTGGAACAGTACTGAGCTACAATTGCTTACCACAACTGCCTCCCATTGATGCATCCTTTATTAACTTTTCTCATTTCCTTATCTTATTTCCTGTCATGCTTCCTGGGACCATTTCCAAAATAGACAATCTGTTCCCAAATCCTTTTATCAGATCTGTCTTTGAAAGAATACAAGCTAAGAAAATATTGATGGCCTAAAACAATAATAATAATGCCTTGTGTAGGTTAAAATGTAATGAGAAACAAAATACACAACAACAATAGCATAAACTTTGGTGGACTGACAAATGAAATGTTCTATGATGTTTACATTGTCTAATAAAGGGTAAAATTATCAACTAATATTAGACTTTAATGAATCGAATCTGTATGTTTTAGTCACTAAAATTACAAGTATAATTGAATGAGAATATGTACATCTTCCAAACTAAGATATTACAAAATACTATCCAATAAGGGCAACAAAGAAACAAAAGAAATATAGAACAGGCAAGAAAAAAACATGTAAATTGTTAGATTTATGCCTAAACATAGCAATAATTACATTAGGCAGAAATGGCCTAATGCACCAATTTAAAGGCAGAGACAGTCAGACTATAAAGAAAAATACATCTATATGCTCATTACAAAACACACTGTCTGATTCTCCAGAAGATAGAGCTGAAGCCAAAAATTATTTGCAGATCCAGCGAGCAAAAGTGAAAGACAAAGGAAGTGATGTAGAGAAGGAGAAACATAATAAAGCACCTAGAATAAACATATAACCTCATGATCTCAGGGAATAGAAAGATTAGTAATTTTTAAAAAGTACTAATTACAAAAGTAAAAATTGATAAACTGGCCTACATTAACATTAAAAGTAAGAACATTTGTTTATTAAAATACAAGCCTAAGGAATAAAAAAGCAAACCACAGGGAAAGAAAAGATTTTTTAACATATATAATCATCAAAAGGCTTATAATATATAAGGCACTCCTTAAAATCAATGAGAAAATGGCAAAGAAAGACAACCCAATAGAAAAATTGGCAAGAGAACTGAACAGATACTTTAGAAGAGAAGATATCCAAATGGTCAATAAACATGTGAGCAGATGCACAACCTCATTGTAATCAAGAAAATGAAAAACAAAAAGGAGAAAGAATTATTAGTGCATAGCCTCCACATGGCTAAAATTTAGATGATTGACAATTTGAAGTTTTGGTAAGCAGGCAGATCAACAGGAACTCCTTTATGCTGCTCTTAGGAGTATGAATTGTTTCAGTCTTCTTGAAATATAATTTATTATCTATTACAGTTGAAAATGTTTATTCTTCATAACCCTATTTCATTCCTACCTAACAGTAATGGATGCATATGTGATCCAAAAGACATATACAAGAATCATAGCAGCATTATATCCATCAACTTTAGAATGAACAGATAAATTATGGTGTGTTCATAAATGAAATACTGTGGTAATGAAATGAACAGCTTAAAACAATACTCAACAATGTAATCTTAAAAATATAAAAAAGGGGAAATTAGCTATATTGTTTAAAGATCCACTATTAGATAACAGTATATAAATAAAATCAAAGAGATAACTCCCATAAAAGTAAGAATAATAGTTTGTTTTGCAGAAGACACAGAGTAGTTATTGGGTGGAGGGAACACTTCTGAAGTGTTAATATTCCACTTCTCATCTGAATAGATGCTTACAGAACATTATGCCTTGTGTTAATTGAGCTAATTTATTTATGTTTTATATACCTGTCTACATATGTATTATATTTCATGAAAAAATAATTTTTAAGGGAAGTAGCTGTGCAGGACAACTCAGAACAAATCATTCTTGAGAGAATTAAAGGATCTCTTCACTTTCATCAATGACATTGAGTTTATATTCTTGGGCTCATTCTCTAGTAATAAGTCACAAATGCATCCGTCATTTGTTTAAACTGAAAAATCTCTTTGCTGCTGTGTGATGAAATTGGATGTACAAATTATATTTAAGTCACCCTCCCTGACCTTTTAGTGCATGGGTCATCACCATACCACTAAATCCTGCCTGATAAACACTTCAATTTTCTTTATCATTATTGCTAAATTTCCATCAGTATCTGCCTAGGAAGGCAATACTTCTTAAACAGTCCAATTATTGCTTTTGTAATGTCATAAGACATGTTGTGAAGCTTCTTTTCAGTAGTCTCTCATGATATAATAGCTGTTTTATTCACTCTCATGCTCATGAAACTCTCCTTATACTCTTTTCTTAGAGGTTATGCTATCCAGTGGCTCCAAATTTAATTGCACTTTTTTTTCATATTTAATCTCTCTGCTTGAGGTAATACGTTTTTCATCTCTCGTTTTCCGAGCACAAATCAAATTTTGCTTCTCTTGTGCTTAAACTTCAATAGTTTCTCTGCAGAACAAAGAACAAACTTCTTCAGCTTGTGTTCTAGGGCCTCCAAAATCCAGCTTCAACCTTTCTCCCCAATCTCATTTGCCATGAAAACTATATCTCATAAATCCACCCTCCCTAGAAAGAGAGATGCATGCATTCACGCACACTCACACACAACACACACGCACATACACACTATTCCTCCTGTACACACTTCACATACTTTCCACAGACTTGTGTTCAAACTGTTCATTTTGTCTATATTTAACAAAAAAGTCACCAAAAATGGAAATTAAGTCAAATATCATTTATAAAGCTCAATGCAAAAATAATAAATGTAATATTAGCCAATTTAAAAAATAATGCATTCTGATCCTGGCTAACACGGTGAAACCCCGTCTCTACTAAAAATACAAAAAATTAGCCAGGCGTGGTGGTGGGCACCTGTAGTCCCAGCTACTATGGAGGCTGATGCAGAAAAATGGCGGGAACCCGGGAGGTGGAGGCGGAGCTTGCAGAGAGCCGAGATCGCGCCACTGCACTCCAGCCTGGGCGAGAGTGAAACTCGGTCTCAAAAAAAATAAAAATAAAAATAAATTATAATAATAATACATTCTGAAAAAGTTAGTTTAGTTTTAATCCAAGAAAGTAAGGAACATTCATTGGAAAATTTATTCATGTAATTCACAACTACAATAAAAGGGAATGTTTCTTTTTTTTTTATACTTTAAGTTTTAGCGTACATGTGCACAACGTGCAGGTTTGTTATATATGTATACATGTGCCATGTTGGTGTGCTGCACCCATTAACTCGTCATTTACATTAGGTATATCTCCTAACGCTATCCCTCCCCACTCCCCCCACCCCACAACAGGCCCTGGTGTGTGATGTTCCCCTTCCTGTGTTCATGTGTTCTCATTGTTCAATTCCCACATATGAGTGAGAACATGTGCTGTTTGGTTTTTTGTCTTTGAGATAGTTTGCTGAGAATGATGGTTTCCAGCTTCATCCATGTCCCTGCAAAGGACATGAACTCATCATTTTTATGGCTGCATAGTATTCCATGGTGTATATGTGCCACATTTTCTTAATCCAGTCTATCATTGATGGACATTTGGCTGGGTTCCAAGTCTTTGCTATAGTGAATAGTGCCGCAATAAACATACGTGTGCATGTGTCTTTATAGCAGCATGTTTTATAATCCTTTGGGTATATACCCAGTAATGGGATGGCTGGGTCAAATGGTATTTCTAGTTCTAGATCCCTAAGGAATCACCATACAGACTTCCACAATGCTTGAACTACTTTACAGTCCCACCAACAGTGTAAAAGTATTCCTATTTCTCCACATCCTCTCCAGCACCTGTTGTTTCCTGACTTTTTAATGATCGCCATTCTAACTGGTGTGAGATGGTATCTCATTGTGGTTTTCATTTGCATTTCTCTGATGGCCAGTGATGATGAGCATTTTTTCATGTGTCTTTTGGCTGTATAAATGTCTTCTTTTGAGAAGTGTCTGTTTATATCCTTTGCCCACTTGTTGATGGGGTTGTTTTTTTTTTTCTTGTAAATTTGTTTGAGTTCTTCATGGATTCTGGATATTAGCCCTTTGTCAGATGAGTAGATTGCAAAAATTTTCTCCCATTTTGTAGGTTGCAATTGTCTGCATTGCTGAAATAGTTTTGTATCCACTTTAAATATTTCAAATCTGATGTTGTCCTCAGCTTCTTCACTGGGGCATTAAGGGAACGTTTCTTAACTTGGTAAAGGATATTTATCAACAATCTATAATGAACATCTCAATAAAGACAAAAATAAACCAAGAATGTCCACAATACAACCAATATTTAAGTCTCTATTGACCACATTACTAATGGAATAAAACAAGAAAAAAAAATAAAGTTGGAAATGTAACCATCCAGTGGGTTCACCTTGTCCGCCACCTTGATGGAGCTGATTTCTCAAGACAGAGGAATTGCAAGAGAGAAAGAATAATTCACACAGAGCCGGCTGTGCAGGAGATCAGAGTTTTGTTATTAATCAGATCAGTTTCCCCGAGCACTCAGGGAGCAGAGTTTTTAAGGAGAACTTGGTGGGTGGGGGGAAGCCAGTGAACCAGGAGTGCTGATTGGTCAGGTATGAAATCATAAGGAGTTAAAGCTGTCTTCTTGCACTGTGCCAGTTCCCGGATCGGGGACCACAAGATCAGAGAAGCCAGTTTATCAATCTGGGTGGTGCCAGCTGATCCATCAAGTGCAGGGTACGCAAAACATCTTAAGCACTGATCTTAGGAGCAGTCCAGGGTGGGTCAGAATCCTGTAGCCTTCAGCTGCATAACTCCTAACCCATAATTTCCAATCCTGTGGCTAATGTTAATCCTACAAAGACAATCTAGCCCCCTGGCAAGAAGCAGGTCTGCCCTGGGAAAGGGCTATTATTGTCTTTGCTTTAAATCATGAACTATAAATCAAGCTCCTCCCAAAGTGAGTTCAGCCTATGCCCGGGAATGAACAAGGATAGCCTGGAGGTTAGAAGCAAGATGGAGTTGGTTGTGTTAGATCTCTTTCACTGTCTCAGTCATAATTTTGCAAAGGTGGTTTCAGAAATGGGAGAAATAGAAAGACAAAGCTGTCATTATTCATAGATATTTTTCCTATCAAAGATGAGTCAACTGAAAAATTAGAACTAGCAAAGCAGTAAGATCACTGAATAGAAAAATCAACATATAAATATCAATCACTTTCTATAAACCAATTTTAAAATGTAATTTTCAAAAGTATATTCACAATGGCAACCAAAATATTCAAAATATCTAAGGAAAACTAAAAGAAATGTGTAATACTTGTGCAGGGGAAAAAAGTAACATTTTACAGAAGTCTGTAAAGGGTTTTTAAAAGGAGTTGAAGATATGATACATTATGCTTCTGGAGAAACTCAATTTCTTGATAACAACTGAAAAAAAAAAACAGGTGAGAGATTACAGTACCTGGTTTAGCATAATAACAAGAAAAAACAAATAAAAAGAGTAGGAAGGGCAGTCTTTCATTGCCTGCATCACCCCTCCTCCAACCCAAGGCAGTGCAGCTGCGTGCTTAGGGGAGTAAGAAGAAAGTGAGTGTAGGATGTTACAGTGAAACTCAGTGCTGGCCTCATCAGAGTAAAACATAGCACCAGACAAAATTCTGTAGCTCTTGATTACAGGCTGGTACCCACAGGAGGAACTTTATATCTACTTTGTGCTAGAGGGTAATCTCTCACCCCAGTAGGAGTTCCACCTGGCTTTACCACTGTCTGACTAGAGTCACCTCAGGCCCTGAGTACATTTAGTGGCAGAGCCTGAGATATACCTACAGGATACTGCTGATAGAAACCCCACCCACACCAATTATTGTGCTCTGGCATGCCCTGAGGTCAGGTTATTTACATGCACCACCACAGTTCACCGCACCCTGCCTTCTAAACTGCCTATTACAGCCTATGCCCCCTGAATACCACCAAAGGCCTGAGATCAGGCCTGCCTATTCTGGCACCACCCACCCAGTGCCTAAACATGTCACTCAAGAACCTGGGGATTACTTTGCCCATTCCACCAACTCTAGCATCTATGTACTCCTCCAGGGAACCTCTATATGGACCCACCCAGCCTGTCAACAATACCATGAACAACACCCACATATATATACTGCCTAGCAGTTTGGGGGCCGGCCTGCCCAGACCATCACAGCCACTATCAACACCCAGCACACACCACCCAGGACCCAAAGGGTCATCCTGCCACTGTTACTGCCATTACACATACCCCATTGGCTGTCCAGGGGCCTGAGAACCTGCCCTTCCACCCAGCACCCTGCTACCACTACCAGCATCTGAGGTCCCAAGAATCAGCTCACTTGGACCTACTAACATTGTCGCCAGTGTACATCATCTTGGGACAAAAGAATAGGCATGCTCAGCCCTTTACTGTGGTATCTGTGATTTCCTCAGTTGGCTTGGGTGTGGTTATCAGTGGAGGCTGTGGTGAAGTTGTGTAGGGGACAGGAATGTCAGGTGGGCCAGTCTTTGGGCTCCAGTGATGACACTGAAGGGTGAACATGGGTCCACGTGGGCTGAGAAATAGCCTTTCCCAGACAAACAAAGGCTGAGGGAATTCATCACTACTAGACTGGCCCTACAAGAAATTCTCAAGGGAGTCATAAGTCTGGAAGCAAAAGGACAACAGTTACCATCATGAAAAAAATAGGAAAGTATAGAACTCACTGATAAAGCAAACAGACAAATGAGGAAAAGAGTCAATTGGTACCACTGCAGAAAGTCACCAAACCACAAGGACAAACAATAAGAGAAAAAGAAAAGAAAAAATATACAAAATTACCTGAAAACATTAGCAATATGGCAGGAAAAAACTCACATATCAATAATAACTAAATTTAAGTTGATTAAATTCTCCAATTTAAAAGATACAGACTAACTGTGTGGATTAAAAAAAAGAAACATGATCCAACTACATGCTGCCTACAAGAAACATATATTACTGGTTAAGACATACAGGCTAAAAGTAAAGGGAGAAAAAAGATATTCAATGCAAATGAAAACCAAAAGTGAGCATGAGTAGTTCTACCCTTATCTGAGATAAGGCAGACTTTAAGTCAAAAACAAACAAACAAAAAAAGACAAAGTCACTACGTAATGATAAAGGGATCAATGCAGCAAGAAGATATAACAACTGTAAATATATATTCACACAGCACTGGAGTACCCAGATTTATAAAGCAAACATTCCTAGATCTAAAAAGAAAGACTGTAGTACAATAAAATGAGAGACTTCAACACCCCACTTTCAGCATTAGACAGATTATCTAGGCAGAAAATAAACAAACAAACAAAAAAATCACTGGATTTAAACTGAACATTAGACCAAATCAATCTAACAGCCATTTACACTATATTTTATCCTTTTATTGGAAGAACACACATTCTTCTAATTAACACTTGAAATATTCTCTAGGATAAGCCATATTTCAGACCAAAAAATCCTGGCTAACACAGTGAAATCTGTCTCTACTAAAAATACAAAAAAAAAAAAAAGTTAGCCAGGCATGGTGGCAGCGCCTGTAGTCCCAGCTACTCGGGAGGCTGAGGTAGCAGAATGGCGCTAACCCGGGAGGCAGAGCTTGTAGTGAGCGGAGATCGTGCCACTGCACTCCAGCCTGGGCAACAGAGTGAGACTCCTTCTCAAAAATAAAAATATGTATATATATAGTCTTAACAACTGTTGAACATTGAAATTATATCAAGTATCTTCTGAGACCAAAATGGAATAAAACTAGAAATTAATACCAAGAGAAATTTTGGAAACTATACAAATAAATGGAAATTAAACATGTTCCTGAAGAAATTAAAATAGAAATCAACACATTTCTTGAAACAAATGAAAATGGGAACACAGCACACCACAAACCTTTGGGGTACAGCAAAATCAGTATGAAGATGAAAGTTTACATTTGTCAGTATAGCAAATAAATGCCTGCATCAAAAAAACAGAAACGTTTTTTGTTATTTTTGTGTGTGTGTCCAAAATGGTTGACTAGAGATGTTGAACACCAGTTGCCCTCAGGAGGAAGTACCAAAGCTATAGGTGAGTAATCATAACTTGAATAAGATATCAAAAGAAGAGTGCCAGAGCCTCTCAGAGAACTCATGGGAAGAAGCTAGGGCACAGGAAAAAAAAAAAGAAGAAGAAGAAGAAAGTTTGACACAAATCAAACCTTGAAGGACTTGGAGTTCCACGAAAAGGGTAAGTGGAGATATTTTTTGGCTCCCCTCCCTCTAAGGCAGACTGCTGGTTTCGGAACTGTTAGAGGGCTCCGCTGCTCTCTGGAGCCAAAGCACTGGTGTGAGTGGTGATTTGAGAACTTGTTTAATGGCATTGCACTGGCTGCTATCAAGAAGCTCACTCAGGGCCACTCATCCTATCCACTCACCCGAGTTGAGGTGGTGGGCATCATACTGGGTGTGCACCCATTGTGGGCCTCATCCTGCCCAGGGAATCTCAGCCTTAGTGTCTCATCACCAGATCCCCTGCATCACTGGATCCCTGCAAACATTCTCTTGTACCACTTGGACACTGGCAACCACAAAGGACCGACAGGACACAGGGATTCCTGGTGGGCTGGCCAGTGAGCAGTGCTGCTCCTCAGGGGAGGCAGGGTGAAGAACACCAAGGAAGCACCTCTTGCGACAAAGAAAATCAGAGCACATGGCCGGGAGCGGTGGCTCATGCCTGTAATCCCAGCACTTTGTGAGGCTGAGGCGGGTGGATCACCTGAGGTCAGGAGTTCGAGACCAGCCTGGCCAACATGGTGAAACCCCATCTCTCCTAAAAATACAAAAAATTAGCCAGTCATGGTGGCAGACGTCTATAATCCCAGCTACTCAGGAGGCTGAGGCAGGAGAATCACTTGAAACCAGGAGGCAGAGGTTGCAGTGAGCCGAGATCACATCATTGCACTCCAGCTTGGGCAACAAGAGCGAAACTCCGTCTCAGGAAAAAAAAAAAATAAGAAAAAAAAATCAGAGCCCACAGTCTCCTGTTCTCTAGAGCTCTCCATTTGTGAGCTGAAGGCAACAGTGCCAGGAAGATGCAGGTACTGTGCTGGCTCTGTGGAGGAGGAGTGTGGTTTGACCCCCACGAATAGGTCAACTCAATGCTTGGGCATAGAGCTGAGAGGAGGACATCTTCTCTCCCCACCCCACATACTGCTGTGGATACAGCTATGGATGCTCCTGCAGGTGAATGATGCAGGCGTACCTGTAGACCCATGAGGCCTCGTCTTGCACAAAAGGTGGGATCCCTTCCCTTCTCTACAATGAGTGGCAGCATTCCTGCAGCAGAGAAAAAGTGAGCCACAAAGCTGTCTGTTTTGGGTTGTGGAAAGAGGTTCCCTCTAAATCCATTTCAGTAAAGAGCCATAGGACAGGAGTTTTTTTTATTGCTTTAAGCTACATTGTGGCCTGGAGATAGATAAGAGTGTCTATCTGAACTGAGAGTCAAGAGCTTCAGAAGAGGGATGTGATCCGGAGGTGGATCAAATTTCTGCCTGCTTAGGACATGGGGTTGGTGCAGCCCCCTCCCCCTCTAAAGACACCTTGGCACATTTCACTAGGAGTTCCCCCACCTGTTATCCCCCTTCCCCATCAGGGTTGGTGCTTGTGCTCATCATTGGGTATTCAAGGGTGAACCTGATGGTCCAGCTCTGCCTACCTTTGTCCCCCATTTTTGCCCTCAGCATGGAACTCAGGGCCAAGCATTCCACAGACCAGCCCATCACCTGAGGCAACAGAGAGCTCCTCCCAGTAAACAAAGACCAAAGACATACCCATCTGCTTCTGCCTCTTACCTGTAAGCCACACCTATTGGCCTGAAGGTTGAACTGCACAATGCAATACAAAATCAACTGACAGAAGTGCTAAGCACTGGTGAATAAGATAAGCTTCCTGAAACCTTCACAATTGCAGTCCTGCTCCCAGTCCCACAGCAGGTAGTAAGATTACTCATATGCCAAGTACATTGCCACTATAACCAGCATTTAAGAAAGTCACTACACAAAGGCTATCTGTAATCAAGGAACCCATACAGACCTTTGTCCCCTTAAAAGCACCCAGAGTCAAAGCCAATTGACCATACACAACATACATTACAGTTATATCCTCAAGGGGGGGAAATGTCCCATCCAAACAGGAGCAAATTAAAAAATAAGTGACAGCTTCTCTAGCCAGGAAGGCAAACAAACTAGAATTGTTTCATACTAACAATTCTAGCAGTATGAAAAAAAAAAAAAACAGGATATTATGACAACTCAAAGGTTCACACTAGGTCTCTATCAATAGATCTTAACCAAAATGAAAATTCTGAAATGCCAGATAAAAAATTCAAAATATAGACATAAGGAAGCTCCATGGGATCCAAGAGAAAGTTAGAAACCAATGCAAATAAATAAGAAAAATTATTCAGGGTATGAGTGAAAAACTTACCAAAGATACATATATGAAAAAAAAAGAACTTCTGGAAATAAAAAATTCACTGAGGGAAATATAAAATATAGTTGAAATCTAACAATAGACCACAGAATACAGAAAAAAGCAGTTCAGAGCTAGAAGACAGGTCTTTCTAATTAACCTGGTCAGAAAAAAATAAATAAAAAAGAATTTTAAGAAATGAAAAAAGCCTTCAAAAAATAAAGGGTTATATAAAATGTCAAAACCTATTCTCTTTGTAGCAATTGTGAATGAAAGTTCACTCATGATTTGACTCTGTTTGTCTGTTATTGGTGTATGGGAATGCTTGTGATTTTTAAACATTGATTTTGTCTTTGTTTGCAGATGACATGATTGTATATTTAGAAAGTCCCTTAGTCTCAGCCCAAAATATCCTTAAGCTGATAAGCAACTTCAGCAAAGTCTCAGGATACAAAATCAATGTGCAAATATCACAAGCATTCCTATACAAGGGATGTGAAGGACCTCTTCAAGGAGAACTACAAAACACTGCTCAAGGAAATAAAAGATGACACAAATAAATGCGAAAACATCCCATACTCATGGATAGGAAGAATCAATATCATGAAAATGGCCATACTGCGCAAAGTAATTTATAGATTCAATGCTATCCCCATCAAGCTACCACTGACTTTCTTTGCAGAATTGGAAAAAACTACTTTAAACTTCATATGGAACCAAAAAAGAGCTCACATAGCCAAGACAATCCTAAGCAAAAAGAACAAAGCTGGAGGCATCATGCTACCTGACTTCAAACTATACTGCAAGGCTACAGTAACGAAAACAGCATGGTACTGGTACCAAAACAGAGTTATAGACCAATGGAACAGAACAGAGGCCTCAGAAGTAGCACCATACATCTTCAACCATCTGATCTTTGACAAACCTGACAAAAACAAGCAATGGGGAAAGGATTCCCTATTTAATAAATGGTATTGGGAAACTGCCTAGCTATATGCAGAAAACTGAAACTGGACCCCTTCCTTACACCTTATACAAAAATTAACACGAGATGGATTAAAGACTTAAACATAAGACCTAAAACCATAAAAATCCTAGAAGAAAACCTAGGCAATATCATTGAGGACATAGGCCTGGGCAAAGACTTTATGCCAAAAGCAATGGCAACAAAAGCAAAAATTGAAAAAAGGGATCTAATTAAACTAAAGACCTGTGCAGCAAAAGAAACTATCATGAACAGGCAACCTACAGAATGAGAGAAAATTTTTGCAATCTATCTATCTGACAAAGGGCTAATATCCAGAATCTACAAAGAACTTAAACAAATTTACAAGAAAAAAACAAACAACCCCATCGAAAAAAAAAAGTAGGCAAAGAATATGAACAGACACTTCTCAAAAGACGACATTTATGTGGCCAACAAACATATGCAAAAAAGCTCATCATCACTTGTCATTAGAGAAATGCAAATCAAAACCACAATGAGATACCATCTCACGCCAGTTAGAATGGCAATCATTAAAAAGTCAGGAAACAACAGATTCTGGAGAGGATGTGGAGAAATAGGAATACATTTACACTGCTGGTGGGTAAATTAGTTCAACCATTGTGGAGGACAGTGCGGCAATTCCTCAAGGATCTAGAACTAGAAATACCATTTGACCCAGCAATCCCATTACTGGGTATATACCCAAAGGATTATAAATCATTCTACTATAAAGACACATGCACATGTATGTTTATTGCAGCACTATTCACAATAGCAAAGACTTGGAACCAACCCAAATGTCCATCAATGATAGACTAGATAAAGAAAATGTGGCACATATACAACATGGAATACTATGCAGCCATAAAAAGGATGAGCTCACGTCCTTTGCAGGGACATGGATGAAGCTGGAAACCATCATTCTCAGCAAACTAACACAAGAACAGAAAACCAAACACCACATGTTCTCACTCATAACTGGGAGTTGAACAATGAGAACACATGGACACAGGAAGGGGCACATCACACAACAGGGCCTGTCAGGGGGTCAGGGGCTAGGAAAGGGATGGCATTAGGAGAAATACCTAATGTAGGTGACGGGTTGATGGGTGCAGCAAACCACCATGGCACATGTATATCTATGTAACAAAACTGCAGGTTCTGCACATGTACCCCAGAAGTTAAAGTATAAAAAAATTTTAATTTAATTTAATTTTAAAAAAGAAAAGAGATAGACAGTAATACAATAAAGAAGAGGCTTTAACACCACAATGATAGCACTAAACAGATTATCAAGGCAGAAAAGTCAACAAAGAAACATTAGATGTAAATGGGACTCTAAATCAAATAGACTTGGTGGAGTGGGCATTTACAGAACATTCTATCCAATGACACAATATACATTCTTCTCATCTGCACATGAAACATTTTCTAAACTAGATCATATGGTCAGGCCACAAAAGTCTCAATGAATTTTTAAAAATCAAAATCATATTAAGTATCTTCTAAAATCACAGTGAAATACAACTAAAAATAAATATCAGGCCAGGCGTGGTGACTGACACCTGCAATCCTAGCACTTTGGGAGGCCGAGGCAGGTGGGTCACTTGAGGTCAGGAGTTTGAGACCAGCCTGGCCAACATGGTGAAACCCCGTCTCTACTAAAAATACAAAAAAAAAAAAAAAAAAAAAAAGCCAGGTGTGGTGATACACGCCTGTAATCCCAGCTACTTTGGAGGCTGAGGCAGGAGAATTGCTTGAACCCAGGAGGTGGAGGTTGCAGTGAGATGAGATCATGCCACTACACTCCAGCCTGGGTGACAGAGCAAGACTCTGTTTAAAAAAAAAAATTCAATATCAACATGAACTCTTAAAACTATACAAATACATGGACATTAAACAACCTGCTTCCTGAATGATCTTTGGGTCAATAACAAAATTAAGATGGAAGTCAAAAAACTTTTGAGGTGAATGAAAATGGAGAAACAACATAAAAAAACCTCTGAGATACAGCAAAATCAGTGCTAAGAGGGCAGTTTATAGCAATAAATACCTATATCACAAAGATACAATGATCATAAATTTACCTACCGTCATACCTCAAGGAACCAGAAAAACAAGAACAAACCAAAATCAAAGCTAGCTAGAGAAGGAATAACAAAAATCAGAGTATAACTAAAGGAAATAGAGGCAAAAAATAATAAAACGGACCAAGGAAATAAAACCTTGGTTCTTTGAAAAGATCAACAAAATTGATAGACTACTAGGTTGATTAACCAAAAGAAAAGATATTCAAATAGGCACAGTCAGAAATGAAAAAGGAGAGATTACAACTGATACCATAGAAATCCAGATTATCCATGACTACTATGAACATCACTACATGCACAAACTAGAAAACCTATATGAAATAGGTACATTCCTAGAAACATACAACCTCAAAAGAGTAAACCAGAAAGAAATAGAAACCCTGAACAGACTAATAATGAGTAGTGAGTTTGAAACAGTAATAAAAAATCTCCCAGTTAAAAAAAAAAGCACAGAAGCGGACAGATTCACAGCCAAATTCTACCATCCAAACAAAAAATTAGTACCAATCCTCCTGAAACCATTTAAAAATTTTGAGGAAGAAGGGTTTCTCCCTATTCTACAGGCCAGTATCACCCTGACACCAAAGCCAGGCACAAACACACACACACACACACACACACTCACACACAAAGAAAACTACACTTCAATATGCCTGATGAACATAGATGCAAAAATCTTCAACAACATACTAGCAAATCAAATCTAACAGCATATCAAAAAGATAATACAGCACAACCTAATGAATATTACACCAGGGATGCAAGGATGGATCAACATACACTAATCAATAAATGTGGTTCACCACATAAATAATTAAAAACAAAAACCATATGATCATCACAATAGATGCAGAGAAAATATTTGATAAAATTTATACTTTTGTGATAGAAATTCTCTACAGACTAGGTACAGAAGGAACATACTTCAAACTAATAAAAGCCATATATGACACACTCACAGCCAACATAATACTGAATGGGGAAAAGTTGAAAGCATTCCTCCTGAGAACTAGAATAAGACAAGAAGGCTAACTTTCACCACTCCTATTCAACAGAGTATTGGGAGTCCTAGCTAGAGTAATCAGGCAAGAGAAAGAAAGAAAAGGCATCCAAATTGGAAAAGAAAAAGTCAAATTATCTTTGTTTGCTGATGATATGATGTTAAACCTAGAATACCCTAAAGACTCTTCTGAAAGATTCCTAGATGTGATAAATGATTTCAGGAAAGTGTCAGGATACAAAATTAATACACGAAAATAGTAGGGTTTCTATACAGCAATGAAAATCAAGCTGAAAATCAAATCAAGTCTTCACATTTACAATAGCTATGAGAAATAAAATACCTAAGAATGCATTTAACCAAAGAGGTGAAAGATCTACAAGGGGAACTAAAACACTGTTGAAAGAAATCATCAATGACACAAACAAATGGGAAACTATCCTATGCTTATGGATTGAAAGAATCAATATTTTTAAAATGACCACACTCCCCAAAGCAATCTACAGACTCAATGCAATTCCTATCAAAGTACAATCAGGCAACAAAATTTTTTTCACAGAATTTTTTTAAAAATCCTAAAATTATTATGGAAACACAAAAAGGCCAAATAGCCAAAGCGATCCTAAGCAAAAAGGATAAAGCTGGGAGCATCACATTACCCAACTTCAAACTATACCACAAGTCAATAGCAACCAAAACAGCATGGTGCTGGTATAAAAACAGAATCATAGATCAATAGAACAGAATAGAGAACCCAGAAATGAAAGCACATTCCTAAAATCAACTGGTCTTTGACAAAGCTGACAAAAACATACACTGTGGATAGCATACCCTATTTAAAGATTGGTTCTGGGAAAACTGTATACCCATATGCAGAAGAATGAAACTGTACCCCGTCTCTTGCCACATACAAAAATTAATTCAAGAGAAATTAATGATTTAAATGTAAGGCTTAAAACTATTAAAATCCTGGAAGAAAATGGTTTATTATGTAGGAAAACTCTTCTGGACATTGGCCTAGACAAAGAATTTATGACTAAGACCTAAAAGCAAATATAACAAAAACAAAAATAGACAGAGACTTAATTAAAGTAAAAAGCCTCTGTACACAAAAAGAAATAATCAACAGAATAAACAGACAGCCCCCAGAATGGGATAAAATATTTACAAACTATGCATCCAACAAAGGACTAATATCCAGAATCTACAAAGAACTTAATCAACAAAACAAAACCACAACAACAAATAACCCCACCTGTAGGAACTATAAAAGCAAAAACAAAACAAACGCAAAATTACAGAAGAAAAGAAATAATAATTATCAGAGCAGAACTAACCAAAATAAAGACAAAAGAAACAATATAAAAGAATCAACAAAAAAGTTGGTTCTTTAAAGAGATAAACAAATTAATGAACTGCTAGCTAAACTAACTAATAAAAGAAAAAGAGATGACCCAAATAGACAAAATCAGAAATGAAAAAAGATAAATTACAAATGATACCACAAAAATACAAAAGATCATAAGAGACTATTTTGAACAACTATATACTAACAAACTAGAAAACCTAGAGGAAATGGATAAATTCCAGGGAACATACAACTTATCAAGACTGGATCAGGAAGAAATAGAAAATCTGAATAACCAATAACAAGTCATGATATTAAATTAGTAATAAAAAGTCTCTCAACAAAGAAAAGCCCAGGACCAGATGGATTTGCTGCTGAATTCTACCAAATGTATAAAGAAGAACTAATACTAATCTTCCTTAAATTATTCCAGGAAATATAAGAGGAAGGAATTCTCCTTAACTCATTCAATGAAGCCAATATTACCCTGATGCCAAAACAAGACAAAGATATAACAAAAAAACAAAACTACAGGCCACCATCCCTGTTGAACATAAATGTAAAAATTCTCAACAAAATACTAGCAAATCTTCACATTTACAATAGCTACAAAATATAAAATACCTAAGACTGTATTTAACCAGGGAGATGATATCTACAAGAACTAAAAAACACCACTGAAAGAAATCATCAATGACACAAACAAATGGGAAATTATCTTATGCTTATGGATTGGAAGAATTGATATTTTCAAAATGACCACACTGCCCAAAGCAATCTACAGACTCAATGCAATTCCTATCAAATTACCAAAAATTTTTTTCACAGAATTAGAAAAAACAATTCTAAAATTAATATGGAAACAATAAAGGCCAAGTAGCCAAAGCAATCCTAAGCAAAAAGGACAAAGCTGGAAGCATCACATTACTCAACTTCAAACTATACCACAAGGCAATAGTAACCAAAACAGCATTGTATGTTCTCACTCATATGTGTGTGCTAAGAAAATTGATCTCATGAAGGTAGTAAGTACAATGGTGGTTACCAGAGACTCAGAAGGTATAATTTATAATCATAATATATTTAGAATTTATATATAATATTTATAATATATTTATAATTTATAATATATTTTAAATAGGTAGAAGAGAATATTTAGAATGTTCTCAACACAAAGAAATAATAAATATCTAAAGTGATTAATATCCCAATTACCTGATTCAATCATTATATCTTGTATGCATATATTAAAATAGAACATGTACCCCTTAATTAAGTATGTACAACTATTATGTGCCAATAAAAAAAAAAACACTTCTCAAAAGAAGACATTCATGAGGCCAACATTCATATGAAAAAAAGCTGAACATCACTGATCATTAGAGAAATGCAAATCAAAACCACAATGAAATACCATCTCACATTAGTCACAATGGCTATTATAAAAAGTCAAAAAATAACAGGTGCTGGCAAGATTTTGGAGGAAAAGGAGCGTTTATACCCTGTTGATGGGAGCGTAAATTAGTTCGGCCATTGTGGAAAATAGTGTGGCAATTCCTCAAAGAAGAAAAAACAGAAATACCATTTGACTTGGCAATCCCATTACTGTGTATATACCCAAAGGAATATGAATCATTATATTATAAAGATGCATGGCTGCATATGTTCATTGCAACACTATTCACAATAGCATACATATGGAATCAACCTAAATGCCCATCAGTAACATACTGGACAAAGACAACTTGGAATATGCACCATGGAATACTATGCAGCCATAACAAAGAATGAGATCATGTCCTTTGCAGAAACATGGATGGAGCTGGAGGCCATTATCCTTAGCAAACTAATGCAGGAACAGAAAACCAAGTACTACATGTTTTCACTTATAAGTGGGGGCTAAATGATGAGAACACTTGGGCAAATAGAGGGGAACAACACACACTGGGGCCTACTTGAGGCTGGAGGGTAGGAGGAAGGAGATAATCAGGAAAAATAACAAGTACTAGGCTTAATACCTGAGTAATGAAATAATCTGTTCAACAAACCCCCATGACATAAGTTTACCTATATAGCAAACCTGCATATATGCCCCTGAACTTAAAAGCTTAAAAAAAAACCGAAAAAAACATATTTATAATGAACCTGTAGGTACAGTTTTAACCCCATGACAACCAGAAGAATTAGTAATTGTCAAGATCTATAAACTATTAAAAAGACAAAAAAGCTTAATTTAGTTTTAAATTAAAAATGTTTCTGTGAATAATAAACTAACAAATGCAGTAACCAAAGTTTAAGAAAGAATCTCGAAGATGAGAGAAGATTCTTTGCACACCAATCAGTTAAACATTTTTTAGCAGGCACAGTAACAGGCAATCTCTTTCCCTAAAATTATCCTTGAGAACTTGAGCTCTTTTAGGGTGCTTCTTGTGATGGTTTATGATGACATCAAATACAACAATTCTTATGCAATATGTTTCTGGGAAAATTCTACATTTTAATATTTTTTCTTATCTGATTTCTAAATAAAAGTAGTTTTCCAAATATAAAAATATTGAGAAAGTTTCAGGAAAATTCTGCTCAAAAGATCTGACAAAAAGGCTTAGAGGTTTTTATAGTTGTGAACATAAATCATGTTTTTTACTATGCCAAACCCTAATTAAATCATTTAAATCATTAGAGGAAAAAAATCCAAGCATTTTAACATTTCTAGTTTCTTGGAAATTATAATTCTAGTCACTAAAGCACTCTAATTTTGTAAGAAAGATAGTTAGGAAAAAAAAAAGTATGAAATGTGGGTGTACTCTGGGCCTCTAGTTTTCAGCTAGCTTTGTCTTGTCTTTCTACCCTACAAAATTTTAAACACAGTCATGCTCTCCTCCAAAGTCAAAATGTTGTTAAGCAAGCTGGTAAATAATCTTACTAGGTTTATATTGGAATTACCTTTAACAAATGAAGTATTTCAGCAGAGGTCTAGAAAAGAAAAAGTTGAGAAGAAAAAGGAACAATTACTCTCCTCAACCAGTCCTTATTGAGTGTGTTCTATGGGCCCAGAACTGTGTTTCAAACTCTGAGGTTTGGCTTTATACTTTTTTTTTTCAAAGACCTGACAATCTCATTGATGAGACAGACAATCACACCAATCTAAATTATTTAATAAATATTTACTAAATGCTATATCTCTGGTACTGTTGCTAGTTCTAACAATGGGGACAAGACCACAAGGTCTGTATTGATATGGAACTTAAGTTTTCTAAGGGAGCCATACCAAATAAGCAAAAAATAAAATAATAGCAAGATCATTGTCCTAGTTTGTTCAGGCTACTATAACCAAGTACCATAAACTAGGTGGCTTATAAGCAACAAAATTTATTTCTTACAGTTCTGGAGGCTGAGATGTCTAAGATCGAGGTGCCAGGAGATTTGCTGTCCAATGAGGGCCCCTTTCCTTGTTCATGGATATGCCCTCTCACAGTGTCCTCACATGGTGGAAGAGTCTAGGGTCACTCTGGGACCTCTTTTATAAGAGCAGTAATCGATTCATGAAGGCTCTGCCCCTATGACATAATCTCCTCCCAAAGACCTCATCTCCTAATAATGTCACCTGAGGGTTAAGATTTCAACGTGAATTTTGAGGGTCTATAAACATTCAGTTCATTACAAGCATCTACTTCAGATGTTTCAACAGGTAATCTATGGAAAACTTCTAGTGCAGGTCTTAGCAGATAATAAACACTTGGAAAACATTGGCTTCTTTTTTTCTTTTTAAATTTTTCTTCTTAAAATTATGTAGTGTGTAAACCTCTTCAAGGCATGCAAAACTGCAACAGGCATACTTGAAAGTTTACAGAGCTTCCCACAGCAAGCAAAGAGAACTGTGCATTTGTGCTTGTACTCAGAGCTTTCCTGAAAGTGTCCTTTGAGTGCTCTCATCAGCTTCGTTCTAGTATCCTCAAACAGCCTCAGCACACTCCACAATGCTGTACAAGCAATAGATATGTAATAAATGTTTGTCCGATTGAATCAAACAACAGTTACTTGAAAACAAGGTCTAGTATGAGTTTCAGTGGTGTGAAAACATCAATAACAACATTAATGGGTTAAAGAATATAGAAGAGGTTAGAACAGGTTTGTTTGCTAGTGGAAATGCTCTAGTAGAAAGAGAAAGATTGATGATAGGAGAGTGATGAAAGATAAAGCAAAGAAGTGGGCAAACAATTCCAGGAAATATATAACTGTCCAATGTTTCAATTTAGCAGCTTCACCCAACTACTTCTAGTTTAACCTTATCCATGGTTCTGGAATGCAATATTCCTATGATCCAGAGTATTAGGGTTCCCCAAAAAGACAGAACCAATAGGACATATACATATGTATGTATGTGTGTGTATATATCTATGTATGTATATAAAGATATATGAAAGGACATTTATTATGGGAATCAGATCACACAATATAGAGGCTGAGATGTCCCTCAAAAGGCCATTCATTCATATGATAGCTCCATTTTTCATGATAATCCTTTATTTTGATATAACAAAATATGACTGGTTCCTGTTCCTTACAACCCAAGAATACTGACTCCTAACCAAAAAATAATTCAGCAGTAAATTGTTTATTCAGGACTCCAAGTGCTCTAGTACAGCATCACCCAATAAAGCCATAAAGTAAGCAACATATGTAATTTAAAAATTTTTAGAGATATATTTTTAAAAGTAAGATGAAACTGTTGAAATTAATTTAAGAATATATTTTATTTAGGCCAATAAATTCAAAATATGATCATGTCAAGAAATCAATATAAAAAAATTAATGAGTTATTCTACAGTGTTCTTTTTCTACTAAGTCTTTGAAGTCCTGTGTGTATTTACACTTACAGCATATCTCAATTTGGATACATCATATCTAAAATATTCAATAGCCACATACAGACAGTAGCTGCCATATTGGGCAGGCTAGTTCCAGAAGCTCAAACAGGGGAGAGACAAATGCGCATATAATAAAATGGAGACCAGATGGGTTTGGCTTTGGCTATCTTTGTGAAAGCAGCATGAGAAGATGCAGAAAGATAATCTATTAGGGAGAGTGGAGAAACGGAGGATAGTATTAGAATAAACTAATGAGAAGCATGAAGCACTGCACCAACTTAATCCAAACCTTTAGCCATTATCACAAAGAACATTGCTAGATAATCTCCAGTGTAGGTATACATCTTTCCCTGAAATGGATTTCAACTTCAAAAAGTGGGACAAACATTAGGTTTTTGCAAATGTTAATTGCAAAAACTGTAATTACGTTTGCACCAGCATAATATTTATCACCGTCAGTGAATTTAGAACCTCTCAAAACCTGTTATTTGCTCTTTTTGCGAGACTTTTGTGTTCTTTCCAAGTTAGAGGCCAGTGATAATCTCTTTCATTGACTTAACCCAAGAACCCCCAGGAAAAGGAAATAGAGTTATTCCCAATGTCATCATTTTTCTGAAAAAAAAAAGTCGCTATATTTCAGTCTGAAAATGAGAAGCATCTCTAATTAATATGCTTCCCCTCACCTGACTGTTTTGTGCGAATCCTCAGAATGTTTCTGAGGATCTGAATTTATTTACTGGAAACTGGTGGGTTTAATGAGCTAGCATTTATAAGGCCTTCTTTTCTCCCTCTTAGTTTTCCAGGAAATACAGGGTCTGCATGATGGAGTAGAGGTACATAAAAAAAAAAAGTGCAGCATCTTGGGAAGTTTTGCTGCTGTTTGTACCTGGTCAACAGCCCAGTGATCAGGTGGTGTCAGGCCTCCACCCTCTAGTGAGCACATCACAGGCAGGAAGAGGAACATGTCTTAACTGTTTTTATCCTCCCAATGCAATATTTAGCATCTTCATTTATTAAGTAATCAATAAGAGTGGAGGGAGTGAATAAATAAATGAACAAATGCAGCTCTTCCCCCAGAAGAAAACAAGCTGCAACCTGGTATCTGAGTTTGCTATGGTCCTTTCCTCTGTGATGCTAAGTCTCAAGGAGAGTAATGGGACAGAAACACACATCTGCAAGTAACTATTCATATCAAACCTATTATCTCTAAGGGCCATTGAGAAATTTCACAAAGCCACATAGCTCCTTGACTTCCTTCCCAGATAAACATGGATGGGCATATAACCCTGGTACTCAGCATCTCTTCTGCCTGCTTAATTGGCTTGAGCATCCACATATGCATGAAAATATGGGCACACTCTTGCCCTCTCCTCATTTCTTCAGTAATTTAAAATCAGTCATTTGGCTTGATTCTCCAAGACTTAGCAGCTGAGGAATCTTTGAATCAGTTATTTCATGCAGCTTAGCATTCTGCCCAAATCATCATACTCTTTTAGCAACTGTATAATGCATTCTTATTATCTGCATTCACTATGCTATCCAATCGATCACAAAGAAAAAAGGTACTTATTCCTTCTGATACTTTGTATCCTTTTATTATAATATCCCACCTACCCCACTCCCCAGCCTCTGTAACCATAATTCTACCCTTTTATTGTTTTAGATTCCACATATAATGAGAAGATGCAGTATTTCTATGCCTGGCTTACTTTATTTAGCATAATGTTCTCCAGTTCCATCCGTTTTGTCACAAATGACAGAATTTCCTTCTTTTTAAGGTTGAATAGTATTCCATTGTGTTTATACACCACATTTTCTTTATCCGTTAATATGTTGATGGATACTTAGATTGATTCCATACTTGGCTATTGTGAATATTGCTACAAAGAACATAGGAGTACAGATATCTCTTTGACAAACTTACTTCAATTTTTGGGGGGTAAATACCCCAAAGTGGAATTGCTGGATCATATACTAATTCTATTTTACTTGATCGAGTGTGCTATTGAAGCTTTCTATTGAATTTTTCATTTCAGTCATCATGCTTTTTATCTATAGAAGTTCTATTTGTTTTTTAATTATTGCTTCTTCTTTGTCAAACTTCTTGCTTTATTCATGCTTTCTTTTACAAGTTACAGTTAATATTTGAACCGTATATTCTTATAGCCCACTGAACTTCTTTAAAAGGATTATTCTAATTTTTTGTCAGTTATTTCATAGATCTCCATTTAAGATCCATTATTAGAACTTTATTTAGTTTCTTTTAGAGGTGGTATGAGTCCCTGATTCTTCATAAGTCTTGTGTCCTTTCACTGTTGTCTGTGCATTTGAGGAAACAGCCACCTCTTCCAGCCTTTACAAGTGTTCTCTGGCATGGGCAGACCTTCACTATCTGTTCTAGCCTATAATTCTGGAAGGGCCAGCTGGTGACAACCTTGGGCAGGCAGAACTTGTTGTGGATTATCTAGTTGGCTGGACCACTGCCTTTGCTCTGATGTTGGTGGGGCTGCTGACTGTGCTTCACTGTCTGGTGAGATCACTGACTGAGCTCTGTTATCAGGCAGAGCTGCTAGCTGGATACTGTGATGGCTTCTAGTCAGGCTAGCCACAGAATATGTTCTCTGGTTAGGTGATTCTGCTACATGAGATCTATAGTTGAGTGGTGCTATAGGCTAGGTTCTGAAGTTAGGAAGATTAACTGCTTGGCACAAGCAAGAGCAGAGGCAATGTTCCTTAGAAACTCATATTTCAGAATTGCCTCCCTGTCTGGGTGGAGCCATGGGGTGGGCTTTTGGCTGTGTCAAGCTGCTGTTTTACCCTCCCAGGTTGAGCAGGTCTAGTGACTACGCTTCTCCAAAATGTCAAGAGGTAAGCATAACCCTTCCTGGATAGGTGATTGGTTGGCTTTTTTGGCTGAGCCACATCACTTTTTAGACTATTGGGTCAAGAAAGTCTAACCTTTCTGCTTCCCTGAAATGGGTAGGGAAGGCATTTCCCTGCCTGAGAAGGGTAGTTGAGGTGGGCTTTATGGCTGAGCATCAAAGTTGGCCATCCAATTGATGGGAAGTCCAAATCAAGCCAGATTGAACTTCGCAACACACTTCTGAAAGTGACCTTCTCATCCTTGTAAATGAGCTATGCAGTGGGCTTGTGTCTCCAAGTGAGCATCACAGCTGGCAGGAACACAAAGGTACCACCAAGACCCACACACTAGTCACCATGAACTTTGCCTCTTTTGTTTCTGCCTCATCTCCAATGGTGTAGCCATGCCATTACTTGCAGTATTCCCCGTGAGGTGAGACTGGCATGGGCTTCCTGGGAAGCATCTTGGAATGCTAGGAAAGCTGGGATGACATCCTCCTGTTCTCTTCTCCCCTGTAGAAACCATGAGCCCAGGGCGATCCTCTTTGTCTGGTACTTTTTCTGACTTAGAGGAGGAGAATGAGTGGCACAGTCAAAGTGAGACTATTCTTTTTATCCTCCTAAGTTTGTTTTCATTCAGTTCTGTGGACCACACAGCTGTCTTGAGCTTGTTTACAAGTATTGGAGTTTTCAAAAAGATGTTGTGGTCTGTGGGTAAGTTGCTAGCTTCTGTGGAAGGCAGTGTAGCCTGGGACTTCCTATTCTTCCATCTTGCTTATGTCACTCCTGTCTTGTCTATTATTGTGGCATTGTAGTGCTCCCCGATAATCCAATCCCAGTTATACTCTAAAAAAATGCAGTAAGAGAGACTAAGAAAATCATGTACTTAGTCTATTCATTTATAGGTGGAAGCTTCAGGCACATTTAAGAAAGTATAATGCAGAAAATAAAATACTGTGCTTAATTGTCAACACTGTCTCTGTTCCTATGAAGCAAGTTGAACCAGAGTCCTGATATTCTCCACGTCTTAAAGTTCAGATGAGTTGCCCCATTCCTTGCATGAGTTCAAAATAAACAATTTGTAATAGATTGTTATAAATTGCTTAGTATAAAACTTAGTATACTAAGCTTACTATAAAAACTGAAAAATACATAAGATGTTATCTAATGCAGCTAAGAACATTGTTTTTTTGGTTTTAGGTAGAATTTTTGCTTGTTTTTTGGCTTTTGTCTTTTGAAACAGGCAGACTTCATGTTTTATGGACTCCATTTGCAGAATTACTTGCCATTCCTGGTGTGGTAGTAATTTGGTTCTTTTCTAGCACCATCACTGAAATGAAGTCTGCTGCCCTGTTTTGTTTCTTCTTTTGTACTGACTAGATGCATATTGACCACTATTTATTAACTCTTTGATCTTTTTTATTTTTGAACATATGGTCAGGACCTTGCCAGTGCCCAGAATGACAGGCTGAAATTCTAGTAGGCTCAGGCCCATGTGATAAAACTGCTTTGCTCTGGGAAAAAGTAAGTGTTGGGCAGAGCAAAAGCTGGTGCATATTAAACACGCCCATCATTGGGAGAGAATGTGCTTTCCTGAGCGTCTGTAAACATAGGACTGCTGCCTCTCCATAAATGTAAGGGACCCTCCATGAAAGTCTTATTCTATCAGAGACTTGGATGATCCAAATGTCGCCAAATATAGAATTCAGAAGCTGCCCTGACTTAAGGGAATCTATTTCACAAGTAAAAATGTATTTAATTGAACCTGCTCTCTGTTCTTATTTTCCATTTTATGTGCCCCTTGCTTCTTCTAAAACAATATCTGCACAGAACTTTATTCCAAAAGAAATTAAATCATCTATGCCCCCTGCTTACATTTCAACAAGCCTAGTTTCTCTTAATGGCATTTAATGACCATAATATGTACTTTTGAAAAAAAGAAAGTCAAGCACTTTTATTGAGCAAGAATATTGTTTATTGAGTTTTTAATACGACTTTGCTCAAAACTCTGTACTCTGTAGTGCTAATTTAACAAATCTCCAGCACTTTGTTTTCCAAGCTTAGAATAAGGCTTAGAATGTCCAATGCACCTCTGAAAACAGTTCTAACTTCTGGAAAACAATAGCGGTTTCTGTGGTCATTGATGAAAGGTAATAGGATAGTTAGGGTGATTCTAGCCTAGCCATAGGGACTGAATCTGAGTCTGAATCAGCCACTAGCTGACTTTAGGTAAGTCACTTCTACTTCTCTGAACATCATTTCATCTGTAAAATAGAAAAAAAAATGGTAGACCTATGTGTCAAATAAATTGTGTGAGAATTAACTGTGTAGAAATGTGTGTTCAATTACATAAAGAAATTCAGGCCAGGTGCAGTGGCTCACACCTGTTATCCCAGCACTTTGGGAGGCCAAGGCAGGTGGATCACCTTGAAGTCAGGAGTTCAAGACCAGCCTGGCCAACACAGTGAAACCCCATCTCTACTAAAAAGAAAATACAAAAAATTAGCCAGGCGTGGTGGCGGTTGCCTGTAATACCCGCTACTCAGAAGGCTGAGGCAGGAGAATTGCTTGAACCCAGGAGGCAGAGGTTGCAGTAAGCCAAGTTGACACCATTGCACTCCAGCCTGGGCAACAAGAGTGCAAAACTCCATCTCAAAAAAACGAAAGAAAGGAAGAAATTCAAATATTGAACCTCATTTAATCTAATAGAAAAAAATGAGAGCAGGGGCATTTTGCAAATTCTTATTTCTTACTTGGACTGGAGTAACTCTTTATAAATTATCCTTCCTTGGCTCTACCAAAAGATTCTTGGTCTCAAAATTTAGGGATAATGTTTTCTTCCATTTACACAAGCATGAAAGTAGAGAACTTTGACCTGTAGCATATTTCTACAACCTAAGCCTCGATTTACTTTTGCTCGCCTTTGTGGTACAAACAGCCCAGCAGGCTGTGTGCCCAGCACTGTGTAAAGCAGTATCTTGCACTGCCTCACCCTCATGGTCCTCCATCTCCTCCTCCTCCCTCATCACTGCCACAACAGCTATCACCAACTGCTGCTACCACCATCACTGCTGTCACCACTGCCACTACCGCCACTACCTCTGCTACCACCACTGCATCTAAAATTCTTCCTGATCCTAATGTCTTTATCACTTCACCTACTGGAAAAGCACTTTCCTTGTGCCCTTGCCCTCCATCTCCTCTTGTCTAGATCCACTGTAGAAAATGAAAAATGAACCTTACATCCAAAGCTTTTCCCTTTTCATACTTTCTTTGTTTCTGGCCACCATGGTCCACATCACCACTCCCCAACCCAGGTTGATATTTGTATTTTCTCCAGCAATTTATACTTACATATTCATCCTTCTGAAAGATCAAGGGATAGCCAGAGTTTGAAATGTCTTGACCTTTTATTTAACTCCTGATAAGAACCTCTGTATTCAGAAAGGTGACTATTGCTCAAACAGTACCTGAGGTTACAGTTATAAAGAGATTAGTAGCCAGACTTTTTATTTACTTATTATTTGGGGGAATCAAATGAGGTGATGTTGGGGATAGAATTGAAGGGATGGTGACTTTTAAAATTTTGCCTGGGGCCTAAATTTCAACTTTTTTTTTTTTTTGCCATACCAGGCAAAGCACATAGCTCTGTATTTTAGCTCCTCTGTTTATATATGGAAATTGATTACTATGTTTATCTATTGTGTGAGAATTAACGTGCTGACATTTTCAGTGTACATTAAATTCCTGAATTAAAAATGGTATTACTTTAACAGCTTCTATACATAGGCAAATCCTGATTATATGGGTCCCCTGCTTCATTCTCCCCAGTGCTCATGTCACAACGAAAGGGACCTGCACTTGTATGGAAGACACTTTTACCCACAGGAGAACCTATCTCAACCCTGTTGAAATTCCATTTTGGCATTTAGAAAAACCCAGAGGATGAGTTATTTTGATATTATCAAAGCAAAGACAAAAGAAGTTATGTGGAACTTACCCAAAAGAGCTTGGAATATTTAGAAAACTATTCGAGGAGATTAATATCACAGCCCCATCAATTAACCAAACCATGTATGTATTGTATTGCCGCATTTTATAGCAAAGATGAAAGCTGATGCAATTGGCTCTTTTTCCTGCCAGGGATAGCTTTCCATACCCTGAGTGTCTGTAAGCAATTAAGTGGTATTTACCTCTACTTCTCACTAAACAATTGTCAATGAGAAGAATGACAAGAAGTAGGCTAGGTGCTCCTTCGGCATTCCAGAGAAAACCTGCATGAGTGTCTGTCTGTCTGTCTCTCTCTCTCTCTCTCTCTCTCTGTCTCTCTCTCTTCCTCTCTTCTTGAGTCTCAAGGGATTTCGGCCTGTAAGGACTGAACTGTATTATAAGTCTCTCTCTGACCTGGATACATGAGTGTTTTTGTTATATTCACCTGCACTGTAAGACAGTAATAAATGTCAGTTGCTAAGAGGAGATGAAAGGAAAAGATTCCCAAAACAGATTTTAAGGACATTTATGGTTTCTTAAATCAGTGTAATAGAATGGCTTATTTAGCAGATGGAGAGAACATTTTCCCTCGTGTTGACCTTTCACTGGTCTTCAACTTTACCACATCAGTGAAGCAGCTTGTTCTATACCCAAAGGATCTCTCTTTTTAGGGTAATTCTTCCAGGAAAGATGTCTAGTGTCCTTACTTGAGTATATTTATGTCAAATAAATATTTCATACTTTTGTAACATATATGTTAGAGAAAAGCAACAAAACAAAGTGAGGCTATCATAACAGAATGGGGTGACCCTCCATGTCCCTCTTATTTGTACACTTTTGATTTCAAGGCAATTCTGAAGAAGATTCTTGGCTTTGATACTCTCTCCCCAAGAGGAATAGGGTAGTGGCTTTAGTCACTATGCCTTTCCTAGACATTATTCCTAGACATTGCATAGAAAAGTCCTAGTTACCAAATAAGGTTATTCCATTTCAGATACTGAAAGTGTTATTAAACTTTCTGAGTTAGTATGTTCTATCAAAAGTGAGGCAAAAGTTTATTTATATTCTTCTAGAATATCATATTTAGATTAAAGGAGTAGATATACATTCTCCCTTCAAAAATCAGTCTTTGTTCAAGAAATGCTTTACAATTACAGACTCTTTCAGTCAAACATTTTAGGAATCAGGTGAATTGAATATTTTGCCAAAGGCAGTAAACTCTCAGAATAGAGCTCAAATGAGGCAAGTCTTCCTCATTTTTGGTTCTTCCAAATCACTTCAGTACAGTGGAGCAAGTTGGGTCTAGAATTGGGTCTGAGAGAGGCAGGCAGGCATGTAGGGATGAACCACTTCAGCCACTTAGCAAAACTGCTTCCCTAAAATCAGGTATTTTTCTCTAATTTTAAACTTTAATGATTTTTAATTTATTTGAGAAAAAACCCCTTTTTGAAAGAAATTTATGAGGACTCCAATATAGAAAACAGATGAAAGGAATACTTTTGAATATATAGTTATTTTATAATTTTTTATTTTTATAAGACTGTTAGTTGATCAGTAAAATCATACTGATTAATGTGTCAGTGGCTTTCATTATGCTAAACTTTGGTACTTCACATGTTGTGTGTGCATTCTGATTTTTTAATTTTGTTAAAATTCACTTTCGTAATGATGTTCAAGTCAAATTTTTATGAAACCACTAAAGCCCTTTGTAAAGTTTTTGCCTAGTTATTGGGTGAAATACATGACAGAGAGATTCAAAGATGAAAGAAAATGACGTGTTTTCACCTTCTGACTACCAGAAATTACAAATGTCTCATATAAAAAATTTTTTCCCAACATCTTATTAGCAAATAAAAATAGAGTAAAATTTTGTCGCTATAAAAGGATTTATCACATTATAAAGGAATCAGAAAACACCTTTACATGGCATTTTTAAGTGGCTTATAAATCATTAAACATTCATCAGAGAGGTTACATGTCAACCAGAAATTAAAGCAAATCTAAAGTTGTAAGACAAAAGTAGCAGGTGGAACCATCTAAATGTGATTGTTACATGAATTTTCTAAAAGGAGGTAGAGGTTTAACTGCATAAGTGAGTTGTTTTGTTGGCTGGTTTATATTTAACTATGCAAGAGAGGACACCAGTGGAAGAAAGACGACTTCAAATGTCTTTAACCCACTGCTGAGATGTACTGGTGAAATGCAGCAAGCTCATGTCCAACAAGGAAATCAGGGTGTATTCGTCTGTTCTCATGCTGCTATAAAGAACTGCTTGACACTGGGTAATTTATAAAGGAAAGAGGTTTAATTGACTCACAGTTCAGCATAGCTGGGGAGGCCTCAGGAAACTTACAATCGTGGTGGAAAAGGAAGTAAACACGTTCTTCTTCACATGGCAGCAGCAAGGAGAAGTGCTGAGCAAAAGCGGGAAAAGCCCCTTATAAAACCATCAGATTTCAAGAGAACTCACTATCATGAGAACAGCAGCATGGGAGTAACTGCCCCATGATTCAATTACCTCCTACCAGGTCCTTCACACAACGCATGGAGATTATGGGAACTACAAGATGAGATTTGGGTGGGGACACAGCCAGACCATATTACAGGGCATCACCTAGAGCTCAGCACGTGTTAGGTATCAAAGTGCTGCTTGCAATTTCCATTTGCAGTCTGATCCTCAGGAAAAGAGGTCATTGTGCATAATACAAGCAAAGTGGGCCTGGTTCACAGGTCTGGTCAACATCTGTGTCTCTGCTTTCATGCACTTCTTTAGATCTCCAATGTTAACCCAGGTCTGTGCAGTGTTTGAGAGAGTCAAAGCAATCCTTCTATGGACTTTGACCTTTTCTGGGTATCACTCAAATTCCATTCTTGTTCACCTGAAGAAATCATGGGCTATATCAAATTGAAAGCCAAATGATTGGTTTATGCCCACATGTTTGCTTTTGATGATGAATATCTTTTAAGCCACAAGTTTCTATTAAATACTTTGATGTGGTTCACAAATGAAATATAATCCAAAAATATAAAACTTAAATCTCCACAAGTGAATCACATATTTTAAATTGAGTGGATTTCTCTCTCTTTCTCACACACACATACACACACACATGCACACACACACACACGCTTGCCTTCAGAGAATAATATAATTATTTTGGTTTTCTCTGGGTTTTTTGTTTGTTTGTTTTTTCTTTGAGACAGACTTTCGCTCTTGTTGCCGAGGCTGGAGTGCAATGGCGCGATCTCGGCTCACTGCAACTTCTGCCCACCCTGGTTCAAGCGATTCTCCTGCCTCAGCTAGGATTACAGGTGGCTGCCACCAATCATGGCTAATTTGGTATTTTTAGTAGACACGGGGTTTCACCATATTGGTCAGGCTGGTCTTGAACTCCTGACCTTAGGGGATCTGCCTATCTCGGCCTCCCAAAGTGCTGGAGTTACAAGCATCAGCCACTGCTCCCGGCCCAGTTTTTTCTTTTTCAGTTTTCAAAGAAAGTCTTCTGCAAGGTGGGTGGTTGTGAGATCTTGCCCACATAAGTTGATAAATTCTCAAAGAATGAAAAGAAACAAGTTTCAGAACTACTATCTTATTTTTGATTTTGTAGTTTCTGACCTCCTTAAAGGGAGAAACAGATGAGAGCTGGGGCCTAGTCATTGTGAGGATACAGAGCTCAACCATTGCTACAATCACTCAAGAAGGAGGAATTAATGAGGTTGAGTCTGAGGTCTAGGATTCGACCCCCAAACTTTCAACTGGGAAACGGGGGACAGTGGGGCTCACCAAAGGCTCCTATGATGTAGGAGGAAGTTCCATGTTCAGGACATGCTGCCCTCACCCTCGTATGTGCCATTTTATCACCATTGCTGCTCCATCATCACACTGCCCCCTAATCCTTGATACTTAATGACTCAATATTAGAGGTAGGTAGAAAATATTTTAAGGCCACAATATGAAGCCTTGTTTATGTGGTTTTCCATGTTTCCTCTCACTTCTCCCATGTCTGAGGGCAATCTCTTTTATGTTCATTCATCTCACCTTATGAAATAACTCTTCTGGCAGTAATTGCAGCACAAAAGTAGCTTTTTCCATTTGCTCCCAACCAAATCTGGTTATTTTTTGGCCTTAAAGGCACTCAAGGAAAATCTCTTTCCTTGTAAATCTCTTTTCTCCATGTTTTACTTAGAATCTTCACTCACAGATATGACAATACTTTGCTATGATTATATTTTGAAGTAATCCCAAAATGTACAAATGTTATACCAAATGGAAAGGCACGCAATGCAAACTACTGTCATAAATAAATATTTTATTCTAAATTGTTTTTCATGAAATATGAATATGGAACCCTCAAAAAATGGCTCTTGGATAAAATAAAAATGCAACATGCTTTTTTTCCTCTAGTTACTTATGAGGCATATTAAAACTTTAAAGATTCTGAGGAGTCCGACAGTAAAGAAACCTTCTTAATTTTATATAAGGCATTATTTCCTAAATTTGTTTGAACAAAGAAACCACAGAACATAGAAAAATGATGACGTAAAACAATCTAATTAAGAGAGTTTGTAAAACTTTCTTTTTGAAATTTATTGAAGGGTTATTCCCTAATCTTTTGCAACCAGATTTCTATAACATTGTCCTAGTTCTTCTGTGGTTGAGAGAAGCAATATGGCCCTAGCAATTAAGACAAAGTGAAGAAGAGGAAGCCTAGAATTCTACTCCAGATTGTGCTGCCCATTTGTTCCATTTATCTCTGGCTCTGTTTTTCCACCTTTTTTTGCAGCTATCTATAACTAGTAGAATTGTTTTCTACTATAGTTGCTAAACATATTTATGCAATATGAAAATATGACTGATCCATATGTAAATGATAAATCAAAACAAAGAAGATCATGGTCAGGATTGCCTAATTCATTCTTTTTCATTCATAAGGATACATTAGGGAAAACAATTTCCAATACATAATCTATACATTCAGAAAGCAAGCATTTCTGATATTAATAATATTCCTGTCTCAGATGTAAAAGAGTATAGTTCTAAGGTTCTGCAAGGATACATTTAATCACACATATACGCCCCACCCCCGACCGTGGGTGTGTAAGGAAGTGAGTTAAAATAAAAGAATTCTGTTTTGAGAGCTGTAAAATCATTTACATTGATTATGTAAGATAATCAGCCTACCAGAAAAATTACAGGTAGAGCATTACACATATTATTAATATGTGCAAAATATCTACTTCACAAAAGATTTACTTTACAAACATTATTTAGCTCCAGAAGCTATCAAGGTTTAACTTTGTATTGTTATGCCAAAACACAAGATCATATCTAGGACATATGCATCCAAATCACCTTTGTCCCTGTACTTGGCCTCAGGCAATTGGTAACAACAGATTGGGTCAATGAAACTTTCGAATCAAAACTATGAAGAAAAGTGGTCAACAGTTTTGACATTTCTAGTGAAAACAATTTACACCTACAAAACTGCTTTAAAATAATCGAAAATTAACCCCCAATGTTTAGCTCTGGATACAAATCAGATTTAAAGAACCACAGTGAAATGAGCTGTGCTTTTGTTCATCTTCATCACTGTCTTGCTTGTGTGAACAGGGAAAGCAGGAGTGTGTGGGCTGAAACAGAGTGGGAGAAAAAGGTCCCACAGACATTCTTGACCCCCTTCCACTGGAAATGTGATTATAGAATACCTTTTTAAAATAAGTATTTATTTATTTTTTTAATTAAACTTCAAGTTCTGCGATACATGTGCAGAACATGCAGGTTTGTTACATAGGTATACACGTGCCATGGTGGTCTGCTGTACCCATCAACCTGTCATCTACATTAGCTATTTTTCCTAATGCTGGTCATTAGAGAAATGCAAATCAAAACCACAATGAGATACTATCTCATGCCAGTTAGAATGGTGATCATTAAAAAGTCAGGAAACAACAGATGCTGGAGAGGATATGGAGAAATAGGAATGCTTTTACACTGTTGGTGGGAGTGTAAATTAGTTCAACCATTGCAGAAGACAGTGTGGTGATTCCTCAAGGATCTAGAACCAGAAATACCATTTGACCCAGCAATGCCACTACTGGGTATATACCCAAAGGATTATAAATCACTCTACTATCAAGACACATGCACATGTATGTTTATTGCAGCACTATTCACAATAGCAAAGACTTGGAACCAACCCAAATGCCCATCAATGATAGATTGCATAAGGAAAATGTGGCACATATACACCATGGAATACTATGCAGCCATAAAAAGGATGAGTTCATGTCCTTTGCAGGAACATGGATGAAACTGGAAACCATAATTCTCAGCAAACTAACACAGGAACAGAAAACCAAATACCACATGTTGTCACTCACAAGTGGGAGTTGAACAATGAGAACACATGGACACAGGGAGGGGAACATCACACACTGGGGCCTGTTGGGGGGTGGGGGATAGGGGAGGGATAGCATTAGGAGAAATAATTTTTAAAAGACACTCAGCACCTTGAAGTTCATTTACAATATTTGTTAATAATGCAATGACTTCTTTATTGTTTGTATTGTTCAATAGACTGTAAGTTCCTTGAACAGCAAAGTTTGGTTCTGTTTTGATGACTGGCCCATGCTCCATGTTTTAGCAAGTGCCTGGAATGTAGTATATGCTCAATAGTTATTTTTAATTAAATAAGGACAAATGAAGGATTCAAACATTTTAGAGGAGGGGTTTTCTTTTTGTAAGAAAGGCTAAGAAAGTTATAAAAACAGAAAAGACAGTAAGAAAAAATTCTAACACTATGACCACACCACCACTGTTATCTTTTTGATAGCTAATAAATGTTTTATTTTATATAGGCTAAAATCTAAAATTTATGTTGTAAGCAGATACTGAGAAACTGCTGCAGAAAGACAAACCATGATAGCAGAAATACCAGTGAGATTACAGGAGAAGAGAATTTACCTATTGAAGCAAATCTTATCATTCATAACTTTGACACTAGAAATCCCACCCTTTCCAACCCCCCAAAAAATTAGACTCCACAAAATTGGAACCTCCTGCTAAAACAAAGATTTGGGAAGTTACTGCATTTCAGCTAACCTAAAACAACTGTACTCAAAGAGGAAATTTCAAATGAATGTGTGTTTTAATGCAGTAATTAGGAAAAAAGAAAAATACATAAAGAAGGAGAAAGAAATATAATAGACCAAATCTTCAAAACAGATGTAGAAGTAAAAATCGATCATTGTTTCAGCACGTTAGTAGTTAGCAATATTTCAGGGGTCTTTATAAGACCTCTAGGCACTCTTGATCACCACCCAGTATTGCAAAAAGAATAAATTCTGACAAATAGCTCAGAGACCCAGAAGTGTAGTATGTTTATTTTGTATATGTCAAAAAAAGAAAACCTTCAGGAAGAAAAATACAAGTGAGAAACACTTAAGATCAGGTTCTGCGGTATTATTGAATCAAATCTTTACTTTTAAAAATTATTTTGAAGTCAAAAGTTTAATTCCAAAAAAATGTAAAGAGGAAATGTACTTTAGAACACTTATAGAATTTTCTAACAAGCATATGCATTATATGTATATTTATAAAGTACATATATGTTATCAATTCATATATTAAATAGTATATTAGTAGATTACAATTTCTTTCTTGATTTTTTACATAAAAATACATATTAATAATATTTCTTTCTTCCTATTCCCCAACTAATTACTGTGCACTCTCTCAAACCTTTGCGCAGCCCTCTGAATGGACCACTGCTCTGGGAGTTTGAAAATTGATAAATACATGTTCAAAGTCATAAATTACATTGGAAAATAGGTGGTAGGAAATTTGAAAGAGAAAAGGACATTTGAGGAATGGGTTAATTTGCTCTTTATGGGGATATAATCAAAAACTTATTTTCACAGTATTAATTAACACAAAAAATGTCATGGGATGATTATTTTTTTTAGCAGTCAAGGATGGATTTCTCAAATTGTATATACAGTTTCTTCCCTTATCCACCGTTCTGCTTTTTGTGGTTTCAGTTACCTGTGGTCAACCTTAGTCCAAAAAAAATTAAGATATTTTGAGAGAAAGAGAGGGAGAGACCACATTAACATAACTTTTATTACAGTATATTGTTATAATTGTTCTATTTTACTATTGTTGTTAATCTCTTACTCTGTCTAATTTATAACTTTACTGTATCTATGTATGTATAAGAAAAAATAATATATATAGGGTTCCTTGCTATCTGCAGTTTCAAGCATTAATTCAGGGTCCTACAACGTATTCCTTGCAGATAAGAGAGTACAGTACTGTATATAATATTTGTTTCTTTTTAAATATTAAATTCCAAACAAGCCTAAATACTTGTAGGAAAATCAAACTGATAATATGGATGCTATCAGAATGGACAGAAGCCTGGATATATCTAGCCAGTGTTAGGGAAATGGGAAAAAGGAAGCTGGTGATATAATATAAAAAGAAAAATAAAGGAACCTGAAAGGCACAAATGGCAGCTAAAGCTGTGTAGGGATATTTTTATCTTGGTCATTTTAAAAGTACATCATATCGAACAGCAAAACCTATTTTATTTGCATATAAGCAAGTATATTCACACGGCAACTATGTACCTCCATTTCTGTATAAATTCCCAATATCTTTATTTACTATTCTCACTATTTGACTTCAACTGCCTGAGTGGAATAATGAACTCACCAAAAGAAATTTCCAGTGATAGGAAAAGCTAGATTTATAATTTTCCCTCAAGTTCCCAAATATAAATTCACTTTTTTAACTCCCGAAGTTGTGGTTGTTTTCTATTTTTACAAACACATTTGTGTATGGCTTGGCTACCACTGGATGTTATACATTTTTGTTATTTTATTTTTCATAAAAGGCCAGGCATTAAAATCTCATTTCAATGAGTAAGCCTTAGAACAAAAGGAACTTTATTCCAATTACTACTGGGTTCTTCACCAGCACGCTGACTGAGTTATTCATCAAGGTCTTCCCGTGGTGCTATAGTTGTATTTCTAACCTATTCAGTGTGTGTTCTTCCCCTTTCAGGATATTTTTTTACTCCATGACTTCCCACAATTTTCTCTAAGAATCATTTCACTTAAGCAATACTGACTTATTTTTCAGCAAAATTTTTACCCTTGCTCAGCAAAAAAAAAAAAAAAGAGCACTGCAGTTGCCACCTGCTGAACATTTTCAATTTCCACAATTTCCTCTCAATAAAATGCTGGCCAGAATTACAATATTTCTGAATGTGTTCTCACTGGCTCCTTATTTTACACTGGAAAAACTTACCACTGATGTACTATTTCTTTTGATATGTACACATTCCAAGACCTTGCATTTTACTACTGCCAAATCAAATGCAGATGGTTTCAATGTAGAAGGCACAATCTACCCCAGGTCTCTTTCCTGATTAGTATTCTTCATGAGGCTTTCATTTCAAACTGTTGATCCTGGGAGTCTCTGGCCTTGTATTTATGACTTATCAATTCGGTACACAACCACTTTTCCCTCTCAAAGGGTGAAATGCTAAGATTATTGCAAAATGGCCCCCCTTATACCGTCATAACCACTATTCTTTTGCAGTTGTCATCACTCGAATCACTATGTATCAAATACCCACCCCTAATATATCATGCACACATCATCAGGTTGGGTGTAACATTACTTCTTGAGCACTTACTTAACTTCCTCTCTCCACCCACCAGTTTTCAACATTCACTATATTTTTCCATCTGTAGGTGAAATGTTGATTTGTTTTTCTCCCATCTTCCATTCTAAATTAGACCTAGACACAAACCAACATCCTCAAACTTCTCAACTACAAAAACTTCAGAAATTCTGTGTATGGAGAGGTAGTTAGGAAACCAGTCTGGGAAATAAGACCCCACTATAAATGTTGAAATTTTCCATTAACCCATTGGAGTGGGTTGAATAGTGGATCTCCAAAAGATAAATCCACATCCCAGAACCTGTGAATTTGACCTCATTTAGAAAGGGATTTTAACAAATATAATTAAGAATTTTAGGAATCTCACCTGAGGTTATCCAAGTGAGCCCTGCAATCCAATGGTAAGTGACAGAAAAGGATAAGACACAGAAAGGAGAAGGCCTTGTGAAAAGAGCAGCACAGACTGGAGTTCTGCAGTCACAAGCCGAGGAACACCTGGGGCTATCAAAAGCTGGAAGAGGCAAGGAAGGACTCTCTCTTAGGCCCTTTGGAGAAAGCATAGCCCTGCTGACACCTTGATATTGGATTTCTGGCCTCCAAAACTGTAAGAGAATAAATTTCTGTATTTTAAGCAACCAGTTTGTGGTAATTTGTTCCAGCAGCCCTAGGAAACTAATAAACCCATTGTAATTGCATAGAGCTTACTAACAAGTGAAACACTCCTTAAAAAGTCAGTACCTTTGAATACAAGTACTTACTAGGATCACAAAAAAAATATGTAATGGTTCACTTATTTAATAAATATTGAGCATCTACTATTTGCCACACTCTGTGCTGATTATTGAGAATACACTGGTGATCAAAAAAAACAAAAACAGTGTTCCTGACTGCCTGAATAGAGCTGACATGGTTAGTATTTCAAGTCAAAACTAAACCAAAGGCAACTTCAATTTCTAAAAGAAAATAAATCTTGGAAATTCTTTTAACTGGTTGGAAGTTCTTAATTATGTATAAAATAATTAATAACATGTGGAATAAGTTTTCTTCCAAACACGCAACTTCAAAAATGAGGCATTTAGCCAAGTACATTTTGGATATTAATTAAGTCTTTAGAAAAATGGTTAGAAGTACATGATGAACTCCTAAATAACGATGATGAAATTGTATATACTATCATTTAGGTGAGTGTTTTGTGATTTTTTCTTTGTTTTTCTGAAGATGTCAACACACTTCACATATGTTGTGTAAACCTTATTTCTTCACCATAGGTTGTAAAAATTTGGGAAATTCATGAGGTAGAATGAAACATGGAGATTCCCTACCTAATCACGTGTATTAATAATAATACCACATGTATAAATAACTATCACTTACTGTGATTATTATTTTCCAGGTACTTTGCTAAGTGTTTTATACACAGGATCTTGATCTATAAAACAACCCTAAGAGGTGAGTCCCAATGCCCTCCTTTTTTGAAGTCAACTATATGCTTCCATTCTTGAAAATCTCATGACTATCAGATAAATGGTCATGGATTTGGAAATTTGTATGACCATGACCTCTCTCATTGTCCCTCTATACCTTTGTATAGCCTTCCTCTCTTACAGTTAGCCATTGAAATGACAATTGCAATCTTAGTAATATAACCCACGGTGATTATGGCTTTCTTTTTTAAGTCTCCATTCTTCATTAGGTAGAGCTAAGGATAGAAACAGCTCTCGGCTTGAGACAACTTTTTCCTCACAGCCTGAGGATGATCACTCCCATTCCAGCTTTGACCTTCAGTGTTACATTCAGACTGACATACACATGCCAATATACTGTATTTCCAATACTCTCCATTCTCCCCTCCTCACAATCAGTTTTCTTCGGTTTTATCCTGCCAATGACCAGAGCAGTAGGGATGCTATATGGATTCTGTGGCAGAACTAACACGGAATTTGCAGATTGTGTGAAGTCTAAAGACTGTCCAATGGTAAGAACGTAAAAGAAGGGGCTTTAATGGAGCCTGAGGGAATCTGCTGTTTTCCTCATATATTGAATATATAACATTCAATAATTATATTGAATATATGACATTCAATAATTATACTGAATATATAACATTCAATAAGTATACTGAATATATAACATTCAATAATTATATTGAATGTTACAAGCTCCTGTCTCTCTTACAAGCTCCTTGAGGTCAGGAATTTGCTTTCCTGTTATTTCACCAAAGCCTAGTTTATTCAAATGAACTACTGTCTGGATGTAACACTGGAGGTCAAAGCTGGGGTGAGAGTGATCACCCCCAGGCTGCAATGAAAATGTCCTCTCAAGCCTAGAGCTGTTTCCGTTTGGGTTATATTACAACATACATTTATAGGCCAAATCTTAAAATGTGGTCACACAACCAGTAGTTTCAGAATCTCCTACAGTGTTGTTAAAATGCAGCTTATCAGACTGCCTCAAGCCTACTAAATCAAGAGCAGTGACTTAAGGCCTGCAAATCTGTACTATTAGGATTCCCAGTTGATTCTAATGTGCCCTAAAGAATGAAAACCACCAGCCAAGAAAATTTCCCCAAAAGGGGATTTGTAAGTACATTTTTGCTGGTGTAGGTATGAAGTATTTATATGTAGGGCAAGGATAGAGGACACAACAATTTCAAGAGATGAGCATTAAACCATATGAAAACTGTGGTATACCGTGAAAAGAATACTGGATTAGGACTCCAAAGACCTGGGTTCTATGCTTAACACTGCCATACATTTATTCAAAATTATTTATTAAGTACCTACTGTGTAGTAAACATTGAATTGGGCTTTGGAGAAATAACAGGAAAGCAAATTCCTGACCTGAAGGAGCTTGTAAGAGACAGGAGCTTGTAATATTCAATATAATTATTGAACAGTATATATTCAATATAATTATTGAACAGTATATATTCAATATATAAGTGCTATGAAGAAAAATAGCCTTTGGGAATGAAGAATCGTGAGAGGGATACTATTATAGATAGAGTAGTCAAATCTGAGAAGGAATTAAGGGAATGAACCACATAGGCCTCTAGAAGGAAAAACATTCAGGCTGATATAACAGTAAATGGAAGGCTTTGAGGAAAGGAATGTCTTTTTTGTACACAAGAAACAGAAGGAAGCTAATGTAGTTGGAGCAATATGAGTGAGCATGTTATGGTGAATCTTACTTGTTTCATTCCATAAGCTTTATTTCCTCAACATATATTTATAGGTCAAATTTGGTTTTCTGTGTTTTGACTCATAGCAGGCTTGGTTTGTGAAGTTCTGATTTGATTTTCTTAATATAAGAATGACTTGAGAAATGTCCAAGTTTTTGCTTAAACAAATTAATCAGCTACGTATCTATATAGTCCTGCTGCCATGGTTTACAACATTTCCTGACATCTCTACCTGAAAAATCATCCTACTGATACAGACAAAAAAGCCCACTGTGTCTAAAATACTACTACCTCTACTAACTTGTTCTGCTGATATGTATAGAGAACACAGAAGTTCAATTTCCTAGCCATGAATATATTAGCATAGATTTATTTGTTAGATTAGCTGAGTCAACAACCTGAATGCTTCCTTAGATACATAATGGTTTGGGGTGGAGGCCTGAGTGAGGAGGATGAGCTACAGTAAAATTTTGTTTTCATGCAGAAAAGAAGAAGAGAAAGAGGCAAGACAGAGAGATGTCTACATGCAGTCAGTACTCATCATAGGATTTCCAGCAATTCAAATCCTGGACAGCTCAGAACGCAATTGGCTAGAGGTGACCTTCTTGGTTTGACAATGAAGACAACCAGATGATATGCTTTGGATCTGTGCTCCCACCAAATCTCATCAAATTTTGGTCCCCAGTGTTGAAGGTGGGGCCTGGTGTGGGGGTGATTGAATCATGGATACAGTTTCTCATGAATGGTTTAGCACCATCCCCCGTTGTACTACTCTCATCATAGTGAGTGAGTTTCATGAAATCTGGTCATTTAAAAGTGTGTGGCACCTCCCTCTGCCACTCTCTCTCTTGCTCCTGCTCCTGCCATGTAACTTGCCTGCTTTCTCTATGCTTTTCATCATGAGTACAAGCTCCCTGAGACCTCCAGAAAAGCAGATGACACTATGCTTGCTGTACAGCCTGCAGAACCATAAGCTAATTAAACTTCTTTTCTTCATAAATTACCCAGTCTCAGATATTTCTTTATAGCAATGTGAGAATGGGCTAATATAGAGAATTGGTATCAAGGAGTGGGGCATTGCTACAAAGATACCTGAAAATGTGGAAGCCACTTTGGAACCTGGTAATGGGCAGAAGTTGAAAGTGTGTGGAGGGCTCAGGAGAAGACAGCAAAATGAGGGAAGTTTGGAACTTCCTGCAGACTGGTTGAATTATGGCCAAAATTCTGGTAGTGATATGAACAGTGAAGGTCTGGCTGATGAGTTCTCACATGAAAATGAGGAACTTATTAGGAACTGGAGTAAAGGTCACATGGGTTATGCCTTAGCAAAGAACTTGGCTGGATTGTGCCCCTGCCTTAGGGATCTGTGGAACTTTGAACTTGAGAATGATTTATCTGGCAAAAGAAATTTCTAAGCAGCAAAGCATTCAAGATGTGTCCTGGCTGCTTCTAACAACCTATGCTCATATGCGTGAACAAAGACATGACCTAAAGCTGAAACTTATATTTAAAGGAGAAACGGAGCATAAAAGTTTGGAAAATTTGCAGCCTGGCCTTGTAGTAGAAAAGCCCATGTTCCGAAGAGCAATTCAAGAAGGCTGCAGAAATTTGCATGAGTAAAAAGGAGCTAAATGCTAATAGCTGAAACAATGGGGAGATAGCCTCAGAAGCATTTCAGAGACCTTTCAGGCAGCCCCTCCCATCACAGGCCCAGAGGTCTAGGAGGACTGACTCGTTTTATAAGCCAGTCCCAGGGCCCCACTACCCTGTGTAGCCTTGGGACACTGCTTCCTGTATCCCAGCTGTTCCAGCTCCAGCCATGGCTCAAAGGGCCCCAGGTACAACTCAGACCACTGCTTCAGAAGTGCAAGCTGTAAGCCTTGATGGCTTTCAAGTGGTGTTAAGCCTGCAGGTATATAGAATGCAAGAGTTGAGGCTTAGGAGCCTCTGCCTAGATTTCAGAAGATGTACGGAAATGCCTGGATATCCAGGAAGAAGCCTGCTGCAGGGGTGGAGCCCTCATGGAGAACCTCTACTAGGGCAGTGCAGAGTGGAAATGTGAGATTGGAGCCCCACACAGATTCTCCACTGCACACTGCCTCATAGTGGAGCTATGAGAAGAGGGCCACCATCCTCCAGATCCCAGAATAATAGCTCCACCAACAGTTTGCACCCTGCACCTGAAAAAGCCACAAGCATTCAATGCCAGCCTTTGAGAGTAGCCACAGGGGTGCTGAACCCTGAAAAGCCACAGGGTTGGAGCCACCCAAGGCCTTGGGAGCCCACTCATTGCACCAGTGTGCCCAGGATCTGGAACCTGTAGTCAAAGGAGATTATTTTAAAGCTTTAAGATTTAATGACTGCCCTGCTAGATTTTGGACTTGCATGGGACCTGTAGCTCCTTTCTTTTGGTTGATTACTCCATTTTGGAATGGGAATCGTTACTCAATGCTTGTATTCCTATTGTATCTTGGAAATAACTTGTTTTTTACTTTGCAGACTCATAGGTGAAAGGGACTTGTCTTGTCTCAGATGAGACTTTGGACTTTTGAATTAATGCTGGAACAAGTTAAGATTTTGGGAAGTGTTGGGAAGACATAACTGTATTCTGCAATGTGAGAAGGTCATGTGATTTAGGGGGTCAGGGCAGAATGATATGGTTTGGAGCTGTGTCCCCACCAAATCTCATGCAAATTGTGGTTCCCAGCATTAGAGGTGGGGTCTGAGTAAGGGGTGATTGGATCGTGGGGGCAGTTTCTCATGAATAGTTTAGCACCATCCCCTATGGTACTGCCCTCATGATAGCGAGTGCATTCTCATAGGATCTGGTCATTTAAAAGTATGTGGCACCTCCCCCCTTGCGCTTTCTTGCTCCTGCCATGTAAGACACCTGCTCCTGCTTTGCCTTCCACCATGAATAAAAGCTCTCTGAGGCCTCCCCAGAAGCAGATGCTATGCTTCCTGTACAGCCTGCAGAATTGTGAGCCAATTAAACCTCTTTTCTTTATAAGTTAGTCAGTCTCAGGTATTCCTTTAAGTAATGCAAGAATAGACTAATACACCAGAATAGAAAAAAAAAGCTTTACAAATAATTCTATGTTGAGTATTTAATTGAACAAACAAAAAAGTAAAAAAAAGAACAACCACAAATATTACCTAATCTCTCCAGAATGGTACAGAATCCATCCAGATACACAAGAGATATCAAGTAAATATATTTTCTGCCATAAATATTATAACCACACTCTACAAGTTGCATCAATTCAGAATCTGAGCTTATCAGTAGGTACAATTTTAGAACCAATAAAAGTCAGGAATTTAGTTTCCCTTTTCTTTGTATTGCTATAAAAACAATTTATCACAAAATGACATCATTAAAGAACCCCACTGAGTGAAAAACAGTTGTTCTCACTGGTTTTCACAGAGCTGTTGGAATGTTTATCAAGTCAAAATCTACCATCCAATCTTTCATCCACCTGAAATATGAAGTTAGAAATGTAACAACAAGACAAAACATTTTAATAATTACACAGCTTTTTTTTATGTTGACTTGCTCCAGAGTTAACTCCTTTGTGTCCTCTTTTTAAATTATACATACATTTCCATTGGAAATTTTATCCATCTAGTAGCTGAAACAATCATCTAAATGTTGACTAATTACAGACCTATTTCCAGAATCACATATTTAATGCCTACTAGACATCTACAAATATTCTAGGGCGGGGGGTCAGGAAACAGGAGAAAAGAGTGAACATTCATTGAGCATTTCTGTTTTGTTATTTGTTTTTTGTTTTGTTTTTTTTTGAGACAGAGTCTCACTCTGTCGCCCAGGCTGGAGTGCAGTGACGCAATCTCAGCTCACTGCAAGCTCCACCTCCCAGGTTCACGCCATTCTCCTGCCTCCACCTCCCGAGTAGCTGGGACTACAGGCACCTGCCACCATGCCTGGCTAATTTTTTGTATTTTTAGTAGAGACGGGGTTTCACCATGTTAGCCAGGATGGTCTTGATCTCCTGACCTCGTGATCCGCCCGCCTCAGCCTCCCAAAGTGCTGGGATTACAGGCTTGAGCCACCGTGCCCGGCCTCATTGAGCATTTCTAAAGCTCCAAACACCTCAGACTTAGTTCACCATCATTTATCAACCACACATAATACCTCCTTTTACAGATACCTACTTTATGCCTTGGATGGCATAATGCCACCCCACCACTGACACCAGAAACTGAAGAATCACCCTGTACTCCTCACTCTTACTTGACCACATACTCAACTAGTTATGAGACATTTGAGATTCTGCCTCAAAAGTATTTCTGAATATATCCTTTTTCTATATCCTTACTTCCAGTACCATAGTTGTGGCTGTTACTAGTTTTCACATGGATTTATGTAGTAACCTCTCAGCTCTCTCCCCTCCTCTTAGCTTGGTTTCAGCAGGCAGAGCTATTCAAAAACTCAAATATAATCATACCCTGCTCTTGCTTAAAATCTTTTGATGACTATTATCCTTGCAAAAGGTTTAAACTAATTTCCTGCCAGTTCCCCGTCAACACCTGTCACAGCATCAGTACTAACCCACACACATTTCCCAAGTGTGCAGCACCCAGAAGACAGTGCTCTGTGTGTCTTTTGCATGCACAGTTTAATTGTTTTAAATTGACAGATAATGTTGTACATTTTTTATCATGTACAACATGACATTTTGGAGTATATATACACTGTGGAATGGTTAACTAGCTCATTAACAAACGTATTACCTCACATAGTTATCATTTTTGTGGTGAAAGCACAGAAAATCCACTCTTTTTATATTTTTCAAGAGTATAAAAGATCATCATTAACTATAGTCACCTTGCTGTAGAGTAGATCTCTTGACATTTATTCCTATCTAACTGTAATTACGTATGCTTGTTTTATGGCTCCAGAAAACTCTGTCCTCTCCTCACCTTTTCAAGAGCCCCTTCTCAGTGCCAGTGTAGACCTAAAATGCTGTGTTCTTCTCCTCGAGGTTGTCTTTTCTGGCCTTTTACTTTGTGAACTCCTTGAATCAGACTCCGTCTTCCACCCCTTTGTCCTTGGCATCTAGCACAGTGTCTGCAACTCAATAGGCTTAGAAGAATATGTTCGAACAAATAATAGTGCCCAAAATTCCTTTACCTATCTCTAACAAGCCTGTTATGTAAGGAACCATGACACATTTGAGAAGTAACAAGGTGCTTGGAGCAAAGTATCACCTGGGATGCAAGTACATACTGCGTTCCTTATTGAAGCTTTGCCAGGCACTGGTTAACGCGTGGATAAAAAATTTTTCCTCATCTCTTTTGCAAGTATATCTTTAATTAAAAGACTAACCTGATTAACCAAAATAGATGAGTTTTACATGTAAGCAAAGGGTGCCTTTTTGGTGAGAATGACTAAAGGAGACTTTTTAAAATAACACAAATTTTGAAGGTAATCATACAGAAGACAGTGGCAAAACTCGAAGTACAAACGGGTATTTCATTCTCTAGACCACACTGCCTCCCTGTGGGAGGTTTTTTGGGCAAGGATGTACCTAAAGGAAAGTAAATCCAGTTTTGCACAATTGTAAAGTAGTGGTAGCTAGAGTTTATATAATTTTATACCAGAAGTCCACTCCCAAATATTGGGTTATAAATTGTGCTAGTTGAGTGATTTATTTTCTGAAAGACTCATGCCCATATTTATGGATTTGGAATAGAAACATTTGTGTTCTTTTAAAAATAAGTAGTCCTGGGAATGATTTTTCCAAATGCCAAGACCAAAAAATGACATAACCACAATCTAATTATTTTGTTTTTACTACTTTGAATAATTATACTTTAAAGGTCTTAATAATTTGATTTACTTATGAGAAATATAAGACCCTAAGATCCCTAAAAATCAAGAATGGCAAAATGAAGATCTATTTGCTGTGTACCCACCACAACATTTTTTACTTAGTTTTTATATTATTTAATGACATATATCAAAAAATCAATATAGTCATTGAAATTAATGACTGCTCCCAGCCTATAGATTCCTCCTGAAGTAGAGCGTAACAAACCAAAAATATCAGATGCACTTCTGAAAGTTAAAATGATATAGTCAGTCTAAAAACATTTCAAGAATCATTTTTCATTTACCTTACAGAAAGTAATTTGTAGAATGCTACCTTTAGGCCAGGCATGGTGGCTCATGTAATCCCAGCACTTTGGGAGGCCGAGGCAGGCAGATCACGTGGTCAGGAGTTAGAGACCAGTCTGGCCAACATAGTGAAACCCCATCTCTACTAAAAATACAAAACATTAGCCAGGTGTGGTGGTGTGTGCCTGTAATCCCAGCTACTCGGGAGGCTGAGGCAGGAGAATTGTGTGAACCCAGGAGATTGGAGGTTGGAGGTTGCAGTGAGCCGAGATCACACCATTGCACTCCAGCCTGGACGACAGTGCTAGACTCCGTCTCAAAAAAAAAAAAAAAAAATGCTACCTTTGAAAAGAAAATGAATGTATATTTTAAGCATGATATACATTTTTTTTCATGATTTCAGGATTAATTTCTTTAAATTTGCCCCAAGTTTCTAATAGTATGTAGCATTATTCAAAGGCAGAAAATGGTCTTAGTTGTCTGTTTCTATAAAAGGCTTTGAGCAATTTCCAGAAATGAAATAATTGCTCATGATCTACCTTAATGCATATATTTGAAGACCCTGCTTTTAAATTTCCGGAATCTCAGAAGTATTCAAATTCATTACTTGTCTATTTCCTGACCAGTTGCCTTTGAAGTGGTTCTGGAGTCCATGCTATTATTTGAAATGCCTGGCCGTCGGTAAATAGTTGCTATTTCCTTGATGTCAGTGAAGCTGCTTTCTTTTCTGTGACCTTTACCTACGGTACCTCTTGCAGAGGCCACATATGTATTTACATGTCTGTGCACTCTGGTCCATACATATGGTCCTTGTTAGATGCTTTTACTGCTTTACCTCAATAAGAAAGGAAGTATATTCACGATATTGACTCTTCACTGAATCTACATTTCTGTTTTCTCCAAGGGTCAAGTTGTCTTATTTACTACACACATACAAATAAAAGCTTAAGCAACTTTATTTTTAATAATGGACTATGAAAGTACACATGCCATCCATATGACAAGGACATGATTTCTGTCTTTCTGTACTGGTATTATTATATACTTCAGAGTTTAACAAAGACGATAGTGTGTGTAATGTTTTTCTTATGAGCAGAGACATGAATTTGGGACATAGCAAGAGAAAGGTAGCCTAAGGGAAAGATTAGAGGAAAAGAGAAGAGCTGAGGGATATGCCTGGCTCCCTCTCAAAGGAAGAAGCACCTTCATGTCACAAATTTAGGCCAAAGGGGAAAAATAGATTGTCATAAAGGGAAATGGGAAACAGGATGTAAAGCAAGAATGCTTTCCTTTTTCTCTCCGTTATCCAACTAGGCTTATAAAGTACAGAGGAGAGACCACTCTTCTAAGACAGAAAACCTGGGATTTTTCACGATTAATTTTGTGATCTTGGCCAAGTCAGCCTCCCTGAGACTGTTTCCTTATATTTGAAATGATGGTTGTGTGTTAGATAATTTCAAAAACAGTTTTGGTTCAAAAAATTCTAAAAGAAATCAGAAGCTTATTCAAAGACAGGTAGAGAAGGCCATTCAAAGATAATTTGAGGGGATTGGGTTAAGTCACAGTTATAAGTCACTCTTCTCACTTTTTTTTTTATCAGATACGGCTATGTTTGAATGTTTGTCCCTTCCCAAACTCATTTTGAAATGTAATTGCTATTGTAAAAGTATTAAGAGCTGAGATCTTCAAGAGGTGAGTAAACCATACAGGCTCTGCCCTTGTGGGTGGGATTAATGGCATTATAAAAATGCAAGACTGGCCCCTGTTGCCTCTCTTTCCCTTCTGCTTTCTACCACCTGAGGACAGAGAACTCTTCCCCTAGCAGCAAGAAGGCCCTTGCCAAAAGATGGCACCTTGATCTTGGACTTCCCAACTTTTAGAACTGTAAGAAATACATTTCTGTTCTTTATAAATTACCCTGTGGTAATTTATGTCTGTGGTATTCTGCTATGGCAGCACAAAATGGACTAAGACAAATACTGACTTAGTAAAAAGATTACCCATTTTTAAAAGACAACTTCATACAGCCGGAGATAATACTTTGCTGCTCTTCATTACGAATGGAGGAAAGAGATACCAAGGAAAGAGAAATAGACAAAAGCAGAAGAATTAGCCCCGGATATAAGTAATTTTTTTACGGGAAGGATGAGAGAGAGAGAGAGAGAGAGGAAACAGATAACCAGCAGAGCAGGGAGAAGAGGAGGGAGATCCAGGAAGAGGGAATGGCATGTACTAAGACTTAGAGGCACATAGGTATGAATTGTCAGGGTGTATGCAAGGAGCAATAAGCAGTTTGGTGCTGATAAATCTGACATGTAAGGAGCTAGAGAGTGTTCTGTGCTAAAGAACATTGACTTTATTCTGTAGCAATGGGACTTAATGGAGGGTTTTAAGCAGGTCATCAAAGTGGCTGAAGTCAGACTCACCAGACCAAATTCTAGCTCTGTCATTTGCCATTTGAGTGACTTAAGGAATATACCTTACCATTCTGTGCCTCATGTGTAGAGTGGAGATAACAGTATCCATCTCATAAAGTGTTTATACAAATGTGTATGAGTTAGTGCACACAAAGTGCTTAGAATTGAGTATTTCTTAATGTTTTATGCTTAGTTAATATGGATTGGATTAAAAATTTGAGAAATATGTTTGACTAAGTTTGAAAATTTTCTATGAATAACATTACATTATTCTTCCCCTGAATGAATAAAGCAAAGTCACAATGACCTATTAAGAGACTAAGACAGTAAATATATTTAGAGTTGAAATATACAATGGATTGGAGATTATTTACAATGATAAAACAAAACCTAGCCAGAGAAATGTTTTATATTATCCATCACTAAAGTTCTCTAAGTCAAAGTAATCATTAGAGAGGAAAATACCCCTCCTCTAATTCCTCTGCATGGATTCTAGGAGGCAATGAAAATGAAGATACTCTCTTTTAATGTCCAGCTTCAGAAGAGATGTCCCAGTAAGAAGCTAGCGTTGGGCTGCTAGGCTGAAGTTAACATGGTATGAGAACTGGGCCCCATCATAACAGGATTCCTGTAAAGGAAAGTACTGCCAAACTGCTGGAGTAATCGTTCATTACCCCATGCCACTCCTCTTTTCCTTAGCCAGGAAATATGGGAAGCTGCTCAGTGAAGTGAGGGGCTACATGGAGACTTTAAGCCCATCCATATTATGAACAATTCTGTAGGGAAGAATGCAAGTACCCCAAAAGACTCTTAACCTGGATTCACAGCCAGAAGAATAGGCATGTTAGAATGAGATGGTGATTAATATAAATTCAATATCTTCCCATTTATAGCTTGCTGGATCCAACAAATAGGTCTCTTTTCCGTCTTTAAATGGTTGGACTGAAAAGAGCTGACCTTTATCAAATCATGCAGGAGGACTGGGGAGAATTAAAATTAGCTATATCTCAATTATTCAAGTTACGTAGGATAACTCCAGTAGTACTGAGGACTATAGATGTGATAGAAGCTACGTTTAATGCAGGACAATCAGTTAAATAATTGTAATCATCCAGGTAAGAGATAATGAGGAGTTGAACAGTAGAAATGGAACCAGCAGATTTAAGAGTTAACTGAAAGATAAAAGGAGCAGGTGACTGGTGAGGGGCAGCGTGGTACGGTGGTTAAGCTTGTGGGCCCTGGAGACTGATGAACAGTCTCCAAATCCCAACTCTGTCACATACCAGTTATATGAGTGTGGACAAGTTATTTCATGGGTCTCTTCCTCAGTTTCCTCATCTATAAAGTGGGCATAATAAAGAGCAGGATTAGGACTAGGATAAAGCAAGTGAAGCATGGCACTTGCATTACTAAGAATGAGTGCTTTCTTAAATTTTCCTCACTGGGTGTCTCACTTGACTTACTCTAGTCCCAGCCTTGGTAAAGAATACCTACTTTATAATGTAATCATATAGATTAAATAAGTTAATATATGCAAAGTATTTAATAACACTGTTTATATGTTTAAAAGCATATCATAAGTGCCAGAGGATTAGTTGATATTATTATTGAGTAGATTTGAGAAGTTAAGGAGACAAAACAAAATTCTTGGTAGACTCCCATGCTTCTGGCTTAGGTGATGAAGTGAATGTTATTGTCACACAGCAAGATAGAAATACAGGAGAAAGAAAAGGCTGGGGCAAGGGGATGAAATTGATGGTTGGATTTGAGGTACATATGGGACATTTGGGTGCAGATATCCAATATCAGTTACATAGCTGCCTCTAGGTACCCCACTGGTGCCTAGAAGTGAGGATTAGAGATATACTATCAAAGAGAGTCAAAGTGTGAGATGTATGGGTGGTAGCAACAAAAATAGAAGTGGACTGTATTACACAGGAAGCCAAAGTGGTTAGCTAGTTTTATTTTATAGCAAAGAGATCTTTTACAGCTTCTTACCAAAATCCTCATGACAACACAGAACGAGACAAAACTTCTCAGTACCTTGAAGTAGGCCCAATAATCAACCTAATTCCAAAACCTGGGAAGTATGCCTGCTTAAAACCAGGCTGAACACACAAAATGGATCACCACCAGTTCTAGACCTCCCTTTGCCTACATGCCCAAATTCAGTGTCATTTTTATTCCTGGCCCACCCATACTCATCAGAAAATTAGAAAGCCAACTCTCGACTGCTGCTTTCTAAAGTCAACCGCACTCATCAATTCCTAGTTCTTCCACAACCTAAAGAAGAAAGGAACTTCCAGGAATCCACAGAGCTGTGTGTGTGTGTGTGTGTGTAGGAGAGAATGGAGTGAATGGTGCATTGCCTTCTAGGAGTCAAGAAAAGTCTTACTTGCAGTGCATGCTGCAAATTATATTTTCCTACTATGTCCTACTTACTTTCAGAGTACTTGAGCTTAGCAGGTAAATGATGATTCTATTTCAGCAAAACCAACTAGAATCAAGCAAAGCCTTGAAAGCCCTGGGAAATGAGCTGGCTGAGCATGTTAACTTGCCTTTAGTACATTGGAGAAGAGTCTTCTAGAACCACGGCCAGAGAATAGGACCAAAGACAACCTCCATACCTTGTTTTTTGAAACACTAAGAATAGAGTTTGTCTTTTGAGTAAACAGAACCCAGAAGAAATATAAAGCTTTATTAGCAAAAAATCTGCAGTCTATGGGAAACGAAGCTTTTATGTTTTTGGGTTTCAGGGGTTTTTTGAGACAGGATCTCACGCTGTTGCCCAGGCTGGAGTGCAGTGGTGCAATCTCAGCTCAAAGCAAACTCTCCCTCCTGGGTTTGAGCAATTCTCCTGCCTCAGCCTCCTGAGTAGCTAGGACCACCGGCGCATCCACCACGCCAGCTGATTTTTGTATTTTTTGGTAGAGACAGGGTTTCACTGTGTTGGCCAGACTGGTCTCAAACTCCTGGCCTCAAGTGATCCACCTGCTTCAGCCTCCAGCAGTGCTGGTATTACAGGCATGAGCCACTGCACCCAGCTGGGAAATGAAGCTTTTAAGCGAAGACTTAGAGAAACCATACTACAGGAAGTTAGAAACATTTTAAATAGTTAAGTATCTTTAGTAAAATATAAACAGACATTTTCTTTATCAGACAGGAAATATATTCGTCTGTTCTTATGCGTCTAATAAGACATACCTGAGACTAGGTCATTTATAAAGGAAAAAGGTCCAATTGACTCACACTTCTGCATGGCTGGGGAGGCCTCACAATCATGGCAGAAGGCAAAGAAACAGCAAAGTCATATCTTACATGGTGGCAGGCAAGAGGGAACGTGCAAGGAAACTCCTCTTTATAGAACCATCAGATGTCATGTGACTTATTCACTATCACAAGAACAGCATGGGAAAGACCCGTGATTCAATTACCTCCCACCAGGTCCCTCCCATGACAGGTGGGAATTATGAGAGATACAATTTAAGATAAGATTTGGGTAGGGGCACAGCGAAACCATATCAGCAAGAGAAAGTAAGTAGCTGAGAATAAAAGACAACAAAATAAGATAAAGTATATCAGAAATAAGGAAGGACTGAAAAATTAAAATTAAATAATATAATTATATGTTTATAAAAGGCAATTATATATTACTGAAATTGTGAAAAACTAAATTAGCATTGTAAAGGATGAAACTGAGATGGTCTACCAGAGTTTGAATTTTTAAAAAGACAAAGTTTTGGAAGTTCTGACCAGGGCAATTAGGCAGGAGAAGGAAATAATGGGTATTCAATTAGGAAAAGAGGAAGTCAAATTGTCCCTGTTTGCAGATGACATGATTGTATATCTAGAAAACCCCACTGTCTCAGCCCAAAATCTCCTTAAGTTGATAAGCAACTTCAGCAAAGTCTCAGGATACAAAATCAATGTACAAAAATCACAAGCATTCTTATACACCAATAACAGACAAACAGAGAGCCAAATCATGAGTGAACTCCCATTCACAATTGCTTCAAAGAGAATAAAATACCTAGGAATCCAACTTACAAGGGATGTGAAGGACCTCTTCAAGGAGAACTACAAACCACTGCTCAATGAAATAAAAGAGGATACAAAGAAATGGAAGAACATTCCATGCTCATGGGTAGGAAAAATCAATATCATGAAAATGGCCATACTGCCCAAGGTAATTTATAGATTCAATGCCATCTCCATCAAGCTACCGATGACTTTCTTCACAGAATTGGAAAAAACTACTTTAAAGTTCATATGGAACCAAAAAAAGAGCCCACATCGCCAAGTCAATCCTAAGCCAAAAGAACAAAGCTGGAGGCATCACACTACCTGACTTCAAACTATACTACAAGGCTACAGTAACCAAAACAGCATGGTACTGGTACCAAAACAGATACAGATCAATGGAACAGAACAGAGCCCTCAGAAATAACGCCGCATATCTACAACTATCTGATCTTTGACAAACCTGAGAAAAACAAGCAATGGGGAAAGGATTCCCTATTTAATCAATGATGCTGGGAAAACTGGCTAGCCATATGGAGAAAGCTGAAACTGGATCCCTTCCTTACATCTTATACAAAAATTAATTCAAGATGGATTAAAGACTTAAATGTTAGACCTAAAACCATAAAAACCCTAGAAGAAAACCTAGGCATTACCATTCAGGACATAGGCATGGGCAAGGACTTCGTGTCTAAAACACCAAAAGCAATGGCAACAAAAGCCAAAATTGACAAATGGGATCTAATTAAACTCAAGAGCTTCTGCACAGCAAAAGAAACTACCATCAGAGTGAACAGGCAACCTACAAAATGGGAGAAAATTTTCGCAACCTACTCATCTGACAAAGGGCTAATATCCAGAATCTACAATGAACTCAAACAAATTTACAAGAAAAAAACAAACAACCCCATCAAAAAGTGGGCGAAGGACATGAACAGACACTTCTCAAAAGAAGACATTTATGCAGCCAAAAAACACATGAAAAAATGCTCACCATCACTGGCCATCAGAGAAATGCAAATCAAAACCACAATGAGATACCATCTCACACCAGTTAGAATGGCAATCATTAAAAAGTCAGGAAACAACAGGTGCTGGAGAGGATGTGGAGCAATAGGAACACTTT